>NC_044322.1:52441238-57441238 GCF_007399415.2 Gopherus evgoodei
CCCCCACTTGGGTAGCAGCAGCAGTCTGGGGCTCTAAGGGCTATTTTAAGGGCCGGGGCTCCCCTGCTTCTACCACCCCGGCCCTTTAAATAGCTGCTGGAGCCTTGGGGAAGTGGCAGGGCTCTGGTGGCTATTTAAAGGACTGGGGTGGCAGAGGCAGCTGGAGCCCTGGCCCTTTAAATAGCCCCCGGAGCCCCCTGCCACTCCAGGGCTCTGGGGGCTATTTAAAGGGCCTGCGGCTCCCCTGCTTCTACTCCCCTGGTCCTTTAGAAAGCCGCTGGAACCCTGGAGTAGTAACAGAGCTCTGGCAGCTATTTAAAGGCCCGGGGCGGTAGAAGCAGCAGGAGCCCCGGACTTTTTAAATAGCCCCCAGAGCCGCGCAGCCCTACCCCAGGGCTCCAGCAGCAGGGCTCTGGTGGCAATTTAAAGGGCCTGGGGCTCCAGCCCCTGCTTGGAGCCCCAGGCCCTTTAAATTGGCGCCTGGGGAAGCTGGGCCACTCCTTTAGCAACCAGTTCTACACCGGCTTCTAAATTTAACAACCGGTTCCAAACCGGCTCCAATTCACCACTGGACTGAGGTATATTGGCAGAGCAGTGAAGAAGCTTTCACAGAATTTTCCTTCAAAATGCCTGGCTCAGTGGTGTTAATTTCTTACCTTCAAGAGCACCACTTCAGCTGCTTATCTCAAATGTGGATTTAATTTTTGAACATGTCCATTAATTTATCAGGTGCTGTCAGAACAAGTGGACATTCTAATAATGGAGTAAGTACTCAAATATGAATACAAATATAATCCCTATTTTTTAAAATAACATATAGCAAATTGTTGTTGCTGACTAGTTACTGTATTAATAATCCATAGGCTGCTAGATCAGCAGTGAAGTGAATTGTGGTGGTATTTATATAAACATGTCACCCACATACACCTCTACCCCGATTATAATGCTGTCCTCGGGAGTCAAAAAATCTTACCGTGTTATAGGTGAAACTGCTTTATATCAAACTTGCTTTGATCTGCTGGAGCGTGCAGCCTCGCACCCCACCCCCGGAGCATTGCTTTACCGCGTTATATCCGAATTCATGTTATATTGGGTCGTGTTATATCGGGGTAGAGGTGTATCTGATATAGTAGGTACTGTCCATCTGCTACAGTTAAAATTGCAACATTTTCTGATATAATCTCAGCTTCATATCCTTGTGGCTTTCTGAAATTTTGGTTTAGGGTCTTGCGTTTTCCATGTTTAGTCCCGTCCTAGAGGTGGATTTTATTTTAGTTTTAGTGAAAATCCCTCCAATTGTTTGAGTTATGAGACAGTGGATAAAAATACACATACCCATTTTGCTCTAAAAACAAAAACATTGAACAAGCCACAGCAGAAACGGTTTGGCATAGCCTCACTGAGAACTAGTGCCCATGCTTTATTTGGGGTGAGTGTAATTAAATTAAATTAAGTAAGTTATAAATGGCTGAAAGAGCACTTCTGAGCAAATTTTAGCAGAGCCTACACCATCCCCAGTGACTATATTTTTCAAAATAGAAAAGAGACATGTTGCCAATAGGGCTCACTTCCTTTCCCTGGCTGAATTTCTTAATTGGACCTGTCAATCTGGGAGCTTCCTGTTTGAGTGCACCTTGTTGTTCTCCATCTCAATTCCTATTCATTCATCCAATCCAGCTGCATCTATTCATTCTCCATTATTTTGCTTCTGCTTAAAATTTTTTTAAAGATGCATAGCTCTACATAAGTAAATTTGTGCTTGCTGTCAAAAATCCTAACTCTCTCTCAAGAAGGGACATACAGTATGAAATGGGGTATAGGAAGTGCAGTGCAATGGCTGGTTTGGTGTCGCTGTTATTAACTTTACTATACTTAACTAGTATTTTTGTCCAAAATGTACCAAAAAAAGACTTGCAAGGATTATTGTTTAATTGCTTTAACAATACAAGTAATGATTAATGCTGTCCTTGGACCTTTTAAAGCAATATGAAGATCAAAGTAGTACAGGTAGCAATTCAAAACTGGAGAACATTACCAAGCGCTTGAGTGAGAGGACACTGAAGCAAAAGGGTGCTGGTGAAGAGGGTAATGTATATTGAATTCTAAGTCTTATGCATTCTCTTATTTATAGTGATGCTGATCTGCTGTACATACAGCCAAATCTTTAACTTAAAAACATGGAGTACACAGCACTATAATTACAGAAAAAGGTGCCAGTACACTTGCCTGCAAACTTTTTGAGATACAGTGATTATTGTATATTTCAGATTAAAGTCTTTCCCACAATGTTAGAAAAGCAGGTTCTTTGAAAACAAACAATTGCTGTAATAAAAATAAACAGACACATGGGACCAAATTGGAGTTGCACCCACTTCCATTAAGTCCAAATTTTGACCCATAGTGCCCAATCTCAATGTTGCTAGAGTACTTTATTGCTCTTTATAGTATTTTGTTTGAGCATGGAAATGTGTTAGAAGCTAGTAATCAACTTTTTCTTTTTCATTAGAAAACTGTGAAGTCCCCCCAAAGAATGCGAATTTGCCAAGTCCCCACAGAAAACATTGGGAAAGGGGAGAGTCAAATACAGTGGTAAATGTCCTGGAAAATGCATCCTTGCTTTCTTCCAGTTTTACAGCTGAGGAGGATGAAAGTAAGATCAGACTAAATGTATTTACAGTTGACTTTTATTTGTTTTTCATACAAGAAATGCACAGACTTCTTAATGGTGTTATAAAAAATGATTTTTTAGAAAATGATGGCACTATGCAAGGGGTATCTAATAATGACAAAAACCACCATACCAATAAGGATTTGAAGTAGTAAACAGTGCAGAAGAGAATAGGGGTCTGACCTTTAAAGTGTGATTTGAAAAGTCTGAGATAGATGCTAGCAGTGTTGGAAAGAGCCACAAGTGGAAAAAGCAGTGTTGACAGCAAAATGGTCATCATCTGTGTTTGACGAAGAGATTGTGCCTTGACCACAGTTATGTCCCTGTTACATGAAGCTAAACCACTTTAAGATGCTCTACATCAGTGCTTCTCAAAGCCAGTCCGCCGCTTGTTAGGGAAAGCCCTGGCGGGGCAGTTCACTGCTGCAGGCCAGTGGGGGCTGCAGGAAGCGGCGCGGGCTGAGGAATGTGCTGGCCGCCCTTTCCGCAGCCCCCATCGGCCTGGAGTGGCGAACTGCAGCCAGTGGGAGCCAAGATCGTCTGAACCTGTGGACGTGGCAGGTAAACAAACCGTCCCAGACCACGAGGGGCTTTCTCCTGAACAAACGGCAGCCCGACTTTTAGAAGCACTGCTCTACATTGAGCTAACCTTGAGAGCTACTTATAAGATTCAGCTGATGCAGAATTCAGCTGCCCATCTTTTGAGTAGGGTAGGCTGGTGGGAGCATGTCATATTTGTGCTTCAGATTCTGTGCTGTTTTCAATTAATGTGCAGGTAATTCAAGTGCTGGTTATTGTTGACAAAGGCTGAAATGGCCTAGGCTCTAATTACTGTATCTCAGAGACTCTCTCTTTCTATGTCCTGCTGTGATGATAACTCTCAACAGGAACACTTCAGCACAGACATTTTACTGAAAAATGTACAAATTTTACCTGTACAGTGCACCCACATACTGCAGTAATGGATGCCTTGTTCATGCTTATAGGACTATAGTTATTATTATGGATAAATGTATATTATAAATAAATGTGAAAATTAGCATTACTATTGATTACAAATCAAAATATGAATGGTCAGAAAATTCCAAAGTTAGGGGAGCAGATGATGCACCAAGCCATGAAATGGAAACTAAACATGTTTGGACTTGTGCATTTCCCCTTGATTTCTGCTATAGGAGTGAGTTTTTCTTCTTTGTTAGAACTGGCCCCTCGGGCTCCATCCTGAGAGATTCATAGAGGCACATGATGTCCAGGCAGAGATGCTAAGTCTCTGCACTTGGTCCTGGCTTCTGCTGGCTTCCTGATAGAATCCAGAATCTCTTGCTGCTTCAGTACCCTCATTCTGCTCTAGGGCCTCACACAGTCAGCATCAGGTCACCAACTGAAGGAGTATGTGGTTTGGCGAGCTGGGCAATAATGCTACAAGCTCAAATCTCCAGACCACACCCCTCGTTATTTCTCTAGTAATATCTCTATAATTCATTTTATTAATGGTATCTTATGTAGATAGGATGTTTCAGGGTATGATTTGCTAATGATCAATGATTTGCTAGTGATGTTTTTACTAGGTGGCTGTTTATAAAATATAGTGAAGATAACCACGCAGCAGTGGCTCAAAGAAAACTCCTCACACCTTGATGAATATTCTCAAGAATGCTGATATCAGCTTGGCATTTAAAACCTACACAATCTATAAACCAGGTAAATCCTGAGTCTGCAGGCAAACTGACATTTTGAAAATCAGATCCATAGTGATCAAAGTTTTTCATTATATAGCATTATTTATATGCTTGACTTTCAAAATCGCAGCAGATTTATTTTAAAATAATTTTATTAAACAAAATTAGACTATTTAAAAACAAATGAGAGAAATGTACGTACAGACTTGCAGCTGTGTGGTAAATCTCTTTACCACACACTTTCACCTACCATTTGTGGTGGCCATGTTGAGGGCAGCCTTCTGGAAGGTATAAAAGAATTTCTTCTACCAGATTTGCTGCTTTTTTAGTACAAGTGGCAGAGCTTTGGGAAGCCCTGGCCCCAGGTATGTCTATACTACAAGCATTACTGTGCTGCACCTACGCTGCTGTAGTGTAGACATTCGCTACAACGGCGGAAAGGATATTTCTGTTGCTGCAGTAAATCCACAACCTTGGAGAGATGGTAAGTAGGCCGACAGAAGAATTCTTCCGTTGACCTAGCTGCATCTACAATGGCAGTTAGGCTGACCTAACTGTGTCACTCAGGGCTTGAAATTTTTCACAGCTTTGAGAAATGTAGCTAGATTGATATAGTTTTTAGGTGTAGACCAGGTGCCAGATTCTGATTCTATCTTGCATTCTTTTGCAGATTGCTTTATTATCTTGTTTAACTACTCATTTAACAGAGTGTAACAGCCTGTACTGATGCTGTAGGCATAAGGAGAATGTCTTTCTTTGTGTCCATTTTATGATTTGACATCATACTTCTTTGCTTGTCCACATTTAAAAATGAAGAAAGGGTTAAGGAAAAAGTTACAAGTATGATCTGAATTTTGAAAAACCTGCCTTACAGTGAGAGACTTAAGCTCAATTTATTAGTTACCAAAGAGAATGCTAAGAGGTCTAGGAGTACTACATGGGAGAAGATTTCTTATAGCAGAGGGACAGATAAAGGGACAATGAGATCCAATGGCTGGGAAGTGAAGCTAGATAAATTCAGACAAAATAAAATATACATAACAGTGAGAGTAAGTAGTCATTGGAACAGCTTACCTTGGGATTTGGTGGATTTTCCGTCACTTGAACTCTTTAAATATAGATTGAATGATTTCTGAAATATATGTATAGCTCAACCAGAAATCTGAGCTAGAGACACGATTTGATAAGTGATATTTTTGGCCTGTGTTGTGTGGAGTTTCAGACTAGATGATCATAGTGGTCTCCTCTCTTAAAATCTATGAATGTGCTGATGTTGGTTGATTTCTCATATGGTAGCAGTGAGAGGTTGTTAATTTGAGAGAGCTAAATTCAGACAAGCTAATTGGCCTGAGAAATGAGAGTTCTTGGACCATGGAGCCCGATTTTGGCAGTATGTGTACTTTGTCTTGGGATGTGTGTAGCCCTGCAAAAACATAAGATGAAATTCACCCAATAGAAAAACGTTCTTTGAACGTGAGTGGTGGGAAGGCCTTCACATGGGCTACCTGCAGTAGATTACTCCTGCGGACATTCTGTGCCAAAAAATTAAAATTCTGCAAAATTCTGCAAATTGTGTTTGTCAAAATAACACTAGATAATCACACTAGTTTCAATTATTTTGGTAATTTATTTCAAAATACCTATCAGCAAATATTTAACAATACAGACACACACACATTTTCCCCCAGGAGTAGAGAGTTAAAGAAACCCCTGTGACAACCCAATTCCTGTTTCTCTGTCTCCTTCTCTCCCCCTCACCCCTCCACCCCCAGAGCCCAGGCAGGGGGCCAGACCCTACAAACCCCTCTCCGCAATAGCCCAGCTGTGGTGCCAACCCCCAGCCAATACACCCAAACCCCCTCCTCCCCAGAGCCAGTTGTGGGGCCCCTGGCCCAAATACCCATACCCTCTCCCCCACCCCAGAACCCAGCTGTAGGGCCCCCGAGCCCAGCTGCGGGCCCCCCCTTTGTCCAGATACCCATTCCCCCCTCCCCTCCAAGCCCAGCTGCAGGGCCCTCCCTTGCCCAGATATTTGTACCCCCTGAGCCCAGACACCCACCCTCTCCCCCTCCCCAGAGCCTAGCCATGTCCCCCAGCCTCCCTCCTGCCCCGGAGTCCAGGGATCCAGAGGGAGAAACAGGCCTGATGCTTGGTCCCAGGCTTGCACAGACTTTCCTGAGTGCTACCCTCTCCTTCCCTCAGGGCATGCGAACTCTAGCAGCCAGGAAGCCTCTAACTCCCTGTCCCTCCCCTGCAGTGTCTTCTGTGTGTGAGCTGGGCTCTGCCAGGTCCAGCAGCCCCTCATGGTGGCCAGCAGTGCTGCAACCCATTTCTGTGGGGGAAAGGAAATTCTGCACACACAACGTTAATTTCTGCAAAATTCTGCATTGCGCAGTGACATAGAATTCCCCCAGGAGTAAGATAGGGTGAATATTACCAATAACTATGTCTTCACTGCAGGATTAACTCGAATTAGCTACATCCAAATTAACTTGTCTTGAGTTAGCCTAGCTCAAGTCAAAGCAACCATGCTGCAAAACAACACTTAGGTCTTGTCTACACTGTCACTCACAGTGCTGAAACTTTCTTTGCTCGGGGTGTGAAAAAACAGCCCCCTGAGCGATGCACTTTAAATTGGCAGTGTTGCTAGTACTCTAGTGCTGGGAGCTATTCCCCTCACAGAGGTGGTTTTATTACAGGGCTGGGAGATCTCTCTTCCAGCACTGGAGCCATGACTACACAGCCATGTTAAAGCGCTGCTGCTTTAACATTGGCTGTGTGGACATACCCTTAGCTGCACAAAATGATTGGTTTATTGCACAGAGTGATTGTATTAGCAACACAGAGCAATTGTGTTAGCAGCTGAATAATTGTGCTAACTCGAGCTGTAGCTAAAAGGCTTGTCAGCTCAAATAAAAATACTACCACACTCAAATTAAGGGGTTTTGTGTGTAAATGGAACGCAAGTTAAAGGCAACGCTCAAGTTATAATTTGGGTTAATTGCAGTGAAGACAAACTTTATGTTTTATGGAGCTTAGTTTGGTTGGAGGCGTTAACAAAGTGGGCTGTAGAAAGAATTTAGAATCAATATTCAAAACTTGGGGGACTGACATTGGGAGGTGTGAATTTTGTTGACATTTCATTTTGGTTCTGAAACACTTTTAGCTTTCTTTTTTCACACTAAATTATTGTGGGTTCCCTTTCTCCCCCCCGCCTTTGCTTCAAAGTCTCTGAAGACTTATTGAGAGGTCCACTCTCTGAGGAAACCAAAGTATCTGATGAAATAGATGGTGAAGGTGAAGCCATTATAATGGATCCTGAGAGGCTTGAACCAAGATCTGATGAAGAAGACACGTATGTTCCAGCACAGCTTAAAAATTATATTCAGCTCTCATGGTTTTCTTTAGATTTGTTAGAGCAATTGCTCAAAAATAACCTTTTCTCTTGAAAACCTGGAATGTTTTATCATTTTTCAGCATATAAATTCATGCCTCTTTTATCTGACCACATTTATTGCTACTAAAGTATAAAATTCAAAATACTTTTTCATTACTATATTTCCCATACTTGCCACATTGTGGTGAGCCAAATGGGAATGAGCTGTTCCCACTGTAATAAACTCCTTCCTCATCACTCAGCCTGATGAGAGACTAAGGGCTTGTCTACACTGGCACTTTACAGTGCTGCATCTTTCTCACTCAGGGGTGTGACGTGACACCCTTCCCCTTGAGAGCTGCAAGTTTCAGCTCTGTAAAGTGCCAGTGTAGACAGTGCAGCAGTGCTGGGAGCTGTTCCCCTTGTGGGGGTGGTTTTTTTATCACTCTTCAAGCGCTATGCCGTAACTACACACCCATATTAAACGCTGCCGCGGACAGCACTTTAACATTGCTAGTGAAGACATGCCCATCTGCCTTCAAGCTGCCTGCCATGCTATCTCTGGTGCAAGTGCAGCCATTTCAGATGTGAAGTGGTGAGATGTGTGGCAAGTGAGCACACCTAGAGCCTCAGGAACAGTTGTCGTATGGCTGCAGTGTGGTTTAGGATGCCGCATGTCTACTGAATGGCTACTTATCTCTTGCTGGTCTGTCAGTAGGACTTTTCAGACTCCACACTGCTGATCCCGAGACTATTGAATGGCCTTAGAGTGTGTGATGCCCACTGTCATGGTATAATTCCCCACTCTGAACCTTAGCGTCCAAAAGATGGGGTACCAGCATGAATTCCTCTAAGCTCAATTACCAGCTTAGAACCTGTAGCGCTGCCACCAACCAGGAATTCCTGTGCCTGGTACACTCTGGTCCCCCAAAACCTTGCCCGGGAACTGCCAAGACCCAGACCCTCTGGATCTTAACACAAGAAAAGTAAACCCTTTCCCTCACCATTGCCTCTCCCAGGCTTCCCCTCCCTGGGTTACCCTGGAAGATCACTATGATTCAAACTCCTTGAATCTTAAAACAGAGAGGAAAATGCACCTTCCCCCCTCCTTCTCTCTTCCCTTCCCAGATTCTCCCTGAGAGAGACAGTAATCGTAACACAGAGAAATTAGCCTCTCTCTCCCCCTTCCCTCCTTTCTCCCCACCAATTCCCTGGTGGATCCAGACCCCGTCCCCTGGGGTCTCACACCAGAATAAAAAAACAATCAGGTTCTTAAACAAGAAACTTTTAATTAAAGAGAGAAAAACAGTAAAAATTCTTTGTAAATTTAAAATGGAATAAGTACAGGGTCTTTCAGCAATAGACACTGGAACTATCCTCCCAGCCTAAGTATTTAAGTACAAATTAAAATCTTTTTAGCAAAATACCAATTTGAACTCCTTCCAACCAAATACACCTTTGAACTCCTTCCAGCCAAATACACATTTGCAAATAAAGAAACAAGCATAAGCCTAACTCACCTTAGCACCTAGTACTCACTATTTTGAATCTATAAGAACCTGTATCAGGGAGATTGGAGAGAAACCTGGTTGCACGTCTGGTTCCTCTGAGCCCCCAGAGTGAACAACAACCAAAATCTAACAGCACACACAAAACTTCCCTCCCTCAAGATTTGAAAGTATCCTGTCCTCTGATAGGTCCTCTGGTCAGGTGACAGCCTGGCTCACTGATCTTGTCAACTCTTTACAGGCAAAAGAGAAATGAAGTACTTCTGTTCTATTAACTCTTACTTATCTGTTTATGACACCCACCTACACTGTTTGGACACTTTGGACATTTCTGATTTTTTACTTATACATCTCTGTTTTCTCTCCCAAATTATTATTTTATATTTTGAACCTTTTTTCCTCTTTATAGTACCACTTATGCATTCGCTAATAAGTACCATATTTATACATACCAGTGATGTCAAAATTAAATAAATTACAGATTTCCTTACTGTTGTTCAGTATTGACATAAGAACGGCCATACTGGGTCAGACCAATGGTCATCTAGCCCAGTATCCTGTCTTCTGACAGTGGCCAGTGCCAGACGCTTCAGAGGGAATGAACAGAACAGGGCAATTATTAAGTGATGCATCCCCTATTGTCCAGTCCCAGTTTCTGGCAGTTAGAGGTTTGGAATTGCATCCCTGACCATCTTGGCTGATAACCATTGGTGAACCTGTCATCCATGAACTTATCTAATTTGTTTTTAACCCAGTTATACTTTTGGTTTTCACCACATCACATGGCAGCAAGTTCTACAGGTTCACTGAGTGTTGTATGAAAAAGCACTTCATTTTGTTTGTTTTTTAAACCTGCTGCCTATTAATTTCATTGGGTGACCCCTAGTTCTTGTGGTGTATGAAGGGGTAAATAACACTTCCCCATTTACTTTTGCCGCACCATTCATTATTTTATAGACCTCTATCATATCTCCCTTTTAGTCATCTCTTTTTTAAGATGAACAGTCCAATCTTTTTTCTCTCTTCTCATATGGAAGCTGTTCCACACCCCTAATCACTTCTTTCTTGAGCAATAATAGCTAATTTACACCCCATCTTTTTGTTTGTATAGCTGGGATTATTTTTCCTAATGTGCATTACTTTGCATTTATCAACATTTGAATTTCATCTGCCATTTTGTTGCCCCGTCACCCAGTTTAGTGGGATCCCTTTCTCTTCGAAGTCAGCTTTTTTGAGTAATTTTATATTGTCTACAAATTTTGCCAGCTGACTGTTCACTCCCCTTTCCAGATCATTTATGAGTATGTTAAACAACACAGGTCCCAGTACAGATAACTGGGGGACCCTGCTATTTACCTCTCTCCATTATGAAAATTGACAGTTTATTCATACTTTTTGTTTCCTGTCTTTTAACCAGTTACTAATCCATGAGAGGACCTTCCCTCTTATCCCATGTCTGCTTAGTGCTTGTCTATACTTACGGGTGATCTAGGGAGGGGCGAGTGGTGCACTGGCAGTTGATTTAGTGAGTCTAGTGAAGACCCGCTAAATCGACTGCAGATCGATCTCCCAGCGACTCCTGTACTCCACTGGATAGAGAAGAGTAGGGAGAGTCGATGGGAGAGCATCTCCCATTGACATTGCATAATGTAGACCCCCCCAGTAAGTTGATCTAAGATATGTCGATTTGAGTTACACTATTCACTGTAACTCAAATTGCGTAGCTTAGATTGAATTTCTCCTGTAGTGTAGACGAGGCCTTAGTTTGCTTAAGAGTTTTTGATGAAGGACCTTATCAAAGGCTTTCTGAAAGGCTTAGCACACGCTCCTCTTGTTGGCTTCTCCCGTTTTTTTATTTATGTGGCTCTCTGCCTAGCATACTGGCTTTGCGGATCACGTTCTAAGCCACCTATCTCTCCCCATTCATTATATGAGAGCATAGATATCTAACTCAGGCTTTCTGGATCACAGTGTTGTTCATGTAATTTTCTAGGTGCTTAAAAGTTAGATGCCATGATGCTCAGCATTGCAACACCTTAGTCCCTTTTGTAGATCTGGGACCTTCTCTTTGTTTTCTTATGAAAGCTATAATTGGAATGAATTCAAAAAATACCTTTCCATTCCCTAATCACAAAGGTGTAAGGAATATACCTTTTGTAATTAGATTATTTTGACTGTAATTCAATGTGATACATGGGATAATTGTGGAAGAAGGAAAAATAGTAGTCAAGATTTTTATGACTGTATAATTTTAGATTTGAGAATTTATTCTTTTAATCTGTTTTTAGGGATTTTGAAGAGGAAGATGATCCTGACTGGGTATCTGAATTGAAGATGATGGCCACATACAGTGACTGAATATATAATATAACAATTATATGTACAATATATAAATTACAGTTGTTAAATGTATGTAATCCAAATTTGGATTTTAATTTTTTTACTGCTAAATCAACAGTTTTCAAGTTGATTAGTTCTGAATGTGTAAGTTTCATACACATCAGAATGGAGAAAAAATATACTTGATAAAAATTAAAACCGCAATCCAATGAACAAATCTGAATATCTTAATAATAAATTAAATATATGCTTGTTCTGTAGAAATGCCCGGGAGAGCAACACTGTTTAAAAGATCACAGTGTGGCAAGTGAGGAATGGTAGCACTAAAAGAATAATATGCAAGGTGTTTCTTTTTGATTAAAAATACAGATGTTTTATAGTAGAAATAATTGATCTTGCCTGAATGTAGCTTTAGGGACTATAATAACTTTCAATAAAGGCCTATGTCTCTCCAGCCAGTTTGTGATCTTTTGAAAATGGGGTGCAGTGAGGACACAGTGGCTGGGAACACTGGGTGATGGGAGTGCAGTGAGGACAGTGAGGTGGTACACTGAGTGATAGGGTATAGTGATGACACTGGATGATGGGGTGCATTGGGAGATGGGGGTGCAGTGAGGACACAGTGGCTGGGAGTGGGAACACTGGGTGATGGGAGTGCAGTGAGAACAGTGAGGCGGTATAGTGATGACACTGGATGATGGGGTGCATTGGGAGATGGGGGTGCAGTGAGGACACAGTGGCTGGGAGTGGGAACACTGGGTGATGGGAGTGCAGTGAGGACAGTGAGGTGGTACACTGGGTGATGGGGTGCATTGGGAGATGGGGGTGCAGTGAGGACACAGTGGCTGGGAACACTGGGTGATGGGAGTGCAGTGAGGACAGTGAGGCGGTACACTGGGTGATAGGGTATAGTGATGACACTGGATGATGGGGTGCATTGGGAGATGGGGGTGCAGTGAGGACACAGTGGCTGGGAGTGGGAACACTGGGTGATGGGAGTGCAGTGAGGACAGTGATGCCGTACACTGGGTGATAGGGTATGGTGATAGGGTATAGTGATGACATTGGAGGATGGGGTGCATTGGGAGATGGGGGTGCAGTGAGGACACAGTGGCTGGGAACAGTGAGTGATGGGGGTGCGGTGAGGACACTGGCCCCTGGGTGAGGGGGCTGCGCTGAGAGAATCCCAGGAGGGGTCAGAGCACTATATTATCCAGGCTCCTCCCCCCTCGGGGAGCCCGGGCTCCTCCTTGTGCTTCCCCCCCCCGCGCAGCTCTCACTGCCGCGGGGCCCGGCCCGGCTGCGGCACACAGGTACAGGGCACCCCGGTCTCGATCCGCCCGGCGCCGCGCGGGGGGCTGAACGAGGGACCGCGCTGAGCGGCGGGTCTGGCGCGTCCCGGCCCCATGGCAACGGAGCGCGCGGGGAGGGGAGGCCGGGCAGGGCGAGGACTCAGGGATAACCCCGTGGCTTCCACAGCACCCGGGGGGGGGGCGCTGGAGGCAGAGCGCTCCCCCCCCCCCCGCCAGACTGCACCAAGAGGCTGTAAATAGCGGCAAACAGGGAGACTTTGTGTAGGGGGGGGCTGCAAACCAAGGCTGCCCCAGCCCCGCCTGGGGCCTGGCTACAGGTGTCCGCGGTCGGATCCCGCCTTTCCCGAAGCGCGGGTCCTCCCATCCCAGAGCCTAGCTTGCGTCTGAGTCTCTCTAGCTGGTTGCCAGAAGACCCTGCAAACGCAGTCCTGGCTGTGGGGGGCAGCCAGTGCTGCCTGTTTGTCTGGTAGCTGCAGTATGAACGTCCACGTTCATTTCAGTGGGTACTAACCCAGATGCCAGTGATAATACTTGGTGCTAATGCTTTTAACTATTTCACTGAGCCTCGAAGCTTATAAGGAAAGAGAAATCATGTGATGTCATTAATACCTATAGAATTAGTTTCAGCACATTTTGAGTAGATGTCTAACACCACTTGGTGCTGAGGGAGTTGTAACTGGTTTTATTTTCCAGAAGGTATGGGGGGCTCAGCATTCTTACATTTGGAAAAGCTGGTTTAATTAAATACGGGGCACACCAATCCCGTTGTTTCCAGTTGGTGACAACAATTGTGATTGTGATTAAATTCTTCAAATTTGTGACTTCAGCAATGTGTGAAATCCCTTAGAATATTTTCAGAATACCGATTACCTTTGAAACCCTCATATTTGGGACTTTTTTTTTGTATTTTAGACACTGCTTTAAGACAAGGACATCATGGATAAATATGAAATTATTAAAATGATTGGGGAAGGAGCCTTTGGCAAAGTATTCTTAGCAAAAGGAAAGGTAGATAACCACCAATCTGTTATCAAAGAGATCAATTTAACAAAGGTAAAAACAACAAAAGCAACCCTATATAATACTGATGGTTTTTATTTAATTGGTTATAGTGCTGTGTGTTACTGCAATGTAAACTTTGGAGTTTTTTATTTCCTGTACGATTATAGGTTGACTATGTAAGGTTAAAATTTCTAAAAGACTGTTCAATTTGTCTATTAATTTAGTGATTTGCAAGTATGATTACATGTACAAATTTAACATAATAAAAACATGCCCATAAAAATAATTCCAGTTAGTTCAGACTTATCTATATGTAGAGTATGACAGCAAGTATAGAAATTATGGGCATATCCCTGCCAAACATTTACCACTGAGTATAATGGTTACTAATTGTGAGTATTCCTGTTTTCTCCACCAAAATTTGTTTACATTTTATTTACTTGTGTTTCAATTTCTCAAAAGATAACTATGAATTGAACTTTATTAATACAACATGTTTTAGTCTTCAAGCCATTTCAATTAATTTATTTCTAAACGTCATAATTTAAAAATATGACTGAGTAAAATATGATAGAACATATAATTAAAATGAAGCTACTGCTCTCAGAATAACTGGACAAAGTACATTTTGTGATGTGTTACTCTGCTTTTTCACTGTTTGTTCACTTATTTTCAAAATTAAGTAATTCACAATGAGGGGAGAGAAGCAGTCCTCTTAATGATTAATGTGAATTAGTGTGTTTGCGATGTATTAAGCAGCTGCAATAGAAGAATACATTTTTATAGTCCAGGTCTGAAAATCTTTATACAACGTCCATACTCAGTACCAGAGACTTTACAACCTAAAAATTACCTGGATACAAAAACTGTACAAATTCTCTCTAAACTGTAGTCACCAGCAATACAATAATCAGCATTTGCTAGGTATACAAGACTTCAGATTTTGGCTGTACACAGCTTTAAGATCAATAATTTTAAAAAATTGCCAAACCAGAGCATTCAAAAATCATGAGTCATGTTAAAAAATTACAAGACTTTAAAAAAAAGAAAAGATTTTCAGTTCTTTTTATCTACCTTTTGGTTTCTCACCCTCCAGTGTACACATAGGTTACATTTTCAACCTTTAAATGAAAGATGGGATTCTCAGCAAATCACTAGACTTCAGCATGTGATGCTTTAAGAAGAACACTAAGGGTGAAATCTTATCTCTACTGAAGTCAATGGGAGTTTTTGCTATTGACTTCAGTAGTGCTAGGCTTTCACCCAAAATATTGGAAAAGTGGATAACACTTAAGAGAAGTATTTTTCAATATTTTTCCTTTGTATTTTGTTCATATAAACTTACCCATACCAAGAACGTAAGTCACATGGGTCCTGCTCCTGCTAACACACAAGCGTGGGCCTAACTTCGCTTATGTGAGAAAAGTCCCTTTGACTAATTAGGACTACTCACATGAGTAAATTTACACACCTGCTTAAGTGTTTTCAGGATCAGAGTCTTAAAAAGTCGGTGTCAATATATTTTCAAATATCAGAACTTGTATTTTTCACTGTATATGCATAAAACCCTTTAAATAACTCTTGCAACATTTAGATCCACTACCACTTATTTAATGTAATCTCCTATGGCTGTTTTGATATGAGCTTTATGTAGAAAAAATTTTTACTAGGAAATTGGCATTTTACAGTTTTGTTTTTTTTAAACTCTCTTTAGATGCCTGTGAAAGAAAAAGAAGCATCTCAGAAAGAAGTAATTCTTCTGGCTAAGATGAAGCACCCAAATATAGTAACATTCTACAGTTCTCTTCAAGGTTTTAGTTTAACTTTATTTTGTTTGTGATTTTATGTGAGATTAAAATACTTTACTCACCTAGGAACCTGAAGAAAAGTAGCTTAAGTGTTTTGTACGCATAAATGACTTCTGGAATTGGACCAAGTTATTAGGTATTACTTCTATAGCACTTGAAGTATGCATGGTGTTTTATTGACAAAAAAGAAACAAGCTTACAGCCTTATTGAGCTATTTACAGCCAGGAGTAATGGTTGGAAAAAGATGTACTATGCAACTTTCCCCTCCATTTTTGTTTTCTCTGTGTATGTGTGTGTGTGTGTGTGTGTGTTTCTCTTTTAATATTTTAAGCCTTGTGTGTTTGTATCTTGCTTATTGTTACGCGGTACCACTCATCGCTAGGGCACCCCCTCTTGGCTGTTTAGGGGATTAGCTTCTTCCAGGTAAGACACCCCTTGCCTTGCACCATGGCCCCTCTCTCTCTCTGCGACCCAGAGTACTCCTTTTTGACTCAGCCCTTCAGCCAGGTCACTATAGTCCTCTCCTCCCAGGGTATCAAAGCCCCATTGGACGCCTGTCCCAGACAGTCTTCGGCTATGTCTACACTACCACAGTAAGTTGACCCACACTATGTAACGTAGCTGGAGTCGACGTAATTTAAGTTGAGTTACTGCGGGGTCTACACTGCTGGCGGCAGATGGGAGAAAATCTCCCATCCACTTACCTTATTCTTCTTGTCGGTGGTAGAGTACAGGGGGTCAACTGGAGAACGAGCTGCAGTTGATTTGGGGGGTCTTTACTAGACCCACTAAATCGACTGCTGATGGATTGATCTCAGAGCATTGATCGCTGCCGTAGTGATTGCTCTGTCTACTACACTATTAAAGTATCCCCTCAGGAATAAACATGGGTTAGCAAAATGCCAAAGGGGAAGCAGAATCCCTCTAAAGAGGATGTTTTGGGCTATGGCAACCTAGGCCCAAAGATGGAGCAGCTTGTTTCTCGAGGACACATCCCTCCTCTTGGGGAAGCTCTGCTAAGAAACTGAAAGAATCCATGACCCATGGAATAGTTCTCACACATAAGAAACTAAACACTGTGCAAAAGCTTTTGGATAACATTGAATAGCATATGAAGTCTGTTGCTGGATCCACACAAAACTTGGAAGCCAGCCTAACTTTCATTTATGGGCTCTAGGATATTGCACATGCGATGATGGGGAAGAATTGGTTGACTATATATTGGCCACAATTACTGGTGGAAATAAATTCACTTTGTCACAATGAGGGGTGAGTAGGAAAGAACATTTGAGGATATGGGAATCATCCTGAACGTAAATTAAGCTGTAAAGCTCTACTTTAGCAAATCTCCATCTCTTTTATGTCTTGTTTACTGTAATTAGTTTTTCCCTGTTGGTCACCAAAAGCATTCATCTTACCAGAAATCTTTGGGGGCAAGAAGGTAGAGATAGAGGATCAAAAGCTAAAAAAACAAACCCAAAACCCAAACACAACAGCTGTAACCAAAATAATTAATTGCTGTATCTACTAATATCAATGAAGTAGGTAGAAAAACCTCTATCTTTTCTTGCAGAAAAGAATAAACTGTACATTGTGATGGAATATTGTGGTGGAGGTGATCTGATGAGACGGATCAATATGCAACATGGAGTGTTGTTTGATGAGGACCAGGTAAAGGGGTTATTTTTGGAGGAAAGGATTTATATCCTAATATGCATGTTTAGGACTATCCAATACATGATGCAGTTTCTTGTCTTTATCGTTACAGTCACAAGAGATATGTAGCTAAGCCCTTCTGCTTTTTGTGAGAATTTAGTGATTTTTCAGTTAAGAGCTAGAGAAAAGATCTCTCCTTAGAAATGACATTTGAAATGGAAGGTAAGGAGTAATGTAGATCAAGGCTATGTCTTGTAGACAGAACAATGTTACCTAGATGGGGTGAAATACTGGCCCCATTGAAGTCAATGGCAAAACTCCTACTGATTGAAGTGGGGTCAGGATTTCACCCATGATATTCAGTAATAGGATTCAGAATTGTTAAACCAGCCTTCTGACCTATTCCAGTATATATTAGCTCAGAAATATGTGTATATATATTTAGTGGATGGAATGGAATCATGACTGTTTCCCATCCTTGACTTTACTCCTCTCATTCTCATACATGCTGCTTTTTGACCTCCCTTCCACTAGCTGAAGCATACTTTTCTATTAGGCATTGCACTTCAGAGTACAGCACTCAGGGCTAGTTTTTTCAGACACTGATTTCCATTTTGCAGGTACAATCAAGAATTTAGATACCTAGTGACCTAAATTGCTGGTGAAAATAACTAGTTGTAAAACTGCACATGCCCAAAAAGAAATCCAGATAAGTCTGGCCTTAAAATATGACTCTCGGTCTACTCTCAATCTAACATTTAAATAGAAAAATAAATCTCTTCACTTCTCTTTTTTCCATTGAAGTGGTAGAGAAAAAGGGAGTCAGTGGTGCGGCAATCAGTTGGGAGTTAACCGAGGGTTAATTGTGGATTGTCTGTCTCATTCAGTTATTAGAAGCAGACGGAACACAAGAAAGAATGAAATTTATATAAGAGGACAAAATCACAAATAAGAAAAATACAAAATAGGGAACCAACAATAAAAAAGAATGCTGACAACAAAAGAGAGTAACAAAATACAGAGCCAAACTAACAGGAAATGTGACATCAGAAGACAGACAAAGGAAGAGCAGACAAAAAAGGGGCATGGCAGACAAAAACAAAAAAATCCCCAAACTAAAGAAGCAAAGCAAGCTACCCAAGTATATTTAGTCCCCGTAATGTGCTTATATATTTTCAAATGTATGTACAAATTTAGTGCTCATGAAAGGCTCCAAATCAAGGAATCACAACTTAGCACAGCTAAGCAGGTGCGTAAGTGCTTCCTGAATAACGTTGATTTCCTGAATGAAATCATGAAGTCGATGGGCTGTATGCATGTGTTGTAAAGTTAAGCATGTGTTTAAGTGTTTTCCTGAATAGGGATAGACTGAAGTATATGTCTGACTGCTTCCCAAAGGTCTTGATCCAGGAAAGTACTTAACCACGTGTTTAATATTAAGTATGAACTTAAGTGCTTTTTTAGATCAGGACCAACGTAAGGAGATAATAGCTGTGGCTTATGACAGAGATAGTGCGAGAAGTTGCTATGCAAGCTTATACAACTCTGCCGTTTACTCACATTTCTAACCGACAATCTGTTTTTCTGTTCCTGGGCCTTTCTTGACAAGGGATCATAAATGTCATCAAAATTGTATGGTGGTTTAATGGTTTCTAACACTGAGGATTAGGATGAGACTGTATAACTCCTTTTCAAATGTGATCTGAACTAAGATTTGAACTCACTCCTTCCTAAGTAAAAGGCTGCCTTGGGTTCGATTCCACATTCCTTATTCAGGCAGAACTCTCACTGCAGTTACTGGAAGATTTGTTGGAATAAGGACTGTAGGATCATGTATTTGTCTGCATATTATTTACTGATAATATTAAAATTGGAAAATTGATTAAACGAGTCCAGTCATAAACAGCTCTGTTTATTTTTCCCTCTTTTTTGTGAATATGCAGTGTGTACTTTAGGTTTTCTTTTGTTTTTGTTTTATATTTTTCAGTAAGACATTCCATTGGAAATCACAGCGGTGCAGATTTACAGAGTCTTATATCTTTTGTTTTTCACTATAGATTCTGGCTTGGTTTGTGCAGATTTCCTTAGGACTGAAGCATATTCATGACAGGAAGGTTTTACACAGAGACATAAAAGCTCAGGTAGTAAACTTGGGGAATTACAGTTCTTGATTTTACCCAGTCACAAAAATGCATACATAGGAAATTCTTCCATGTTTCATCAACGCATACCGGTTTCTTCTTTATTTGCAGAACATTTTCCTTAGCAATAATGGAATGGTAGCAAAGCTTGGGGACTTTGGCATAGCAAGAATGTTGAACAAGTAAGCATCTTTTTTATGCAATTTGTGTCCTGTACCTAATGCCACCCCTGAAAAAATGTCACTGTTCCTAAAGACCAGGTGCAGATTGAAAATGTGTTGTGTCTAATGCAGTCCAGGGGACTAAGGGTCTGATACTGCCCTGTGGAAATCAATGAGAATTTTTGTCATAGACTTCAATGGGAGCAGGAAAAGGCCCTAAGACTGCACAGAATGTATCCAGAATGGTACATATTTTATTTTCTTTAAGAGGTGTTTATAAGAAGGTAAACCTAAAAGAGAATATGAGCTGTCTGGTGGAAGGATGGTCCGGTGGCTAAGGCACTAGTTTACAACTCAGGAGATCTGGGTTCAAGTCACTGTTCCACTGCAGACTTCCTTTGTGACTGTGGGAAAATTGCTTAGCATCTCTGTGCCTCAGTCCCCCAACTGTAAAATGCAGATAATAGTACTTCCCTGCCTCACAGAGCTGTTGTGAGAATAACTACACTGAAGATTGTGAGGTGTTGAGATACTACAGCAGGGGTGGGCAAACTGCCAGCCATTTTAATCGTGCTCTCGCTGGGGAGCAGGGTGGCGGGAAGCTCCCAGAAGCAGCGGCATGTCCCCACTCCGGTGCTTCAGCCAGGGAGCAGGTTCGAGGGCTGCTCCATGTCCCTCCCAGAAGCAGCGATATGGCCCCTTTCCGGCTCCTATGTCTAGGGGCAGCCAACCAACCCCACTACTCTGCTCCAGCTTGGAGCCCCCTCCCCCACCCTGAATTCCTCATTTCTGGGCCCACCCTGGAGCCCGCACCCCCAACCAGAGCCCTCACCCCCCTACACACACCGCAAATCCAATTTTGTGAGCATTCATGGCCCGCCATACAATTTCTATTGCCAGATGTGGCCCTCAGGCCAAAAAGTTTACTCACCCCTGTACTACAGTAACGGGAGCCACATAAATACCTAAAATAGATGGCAGGCAAACCTCATGCTTTATGTCAGTACAGACTTTTTCTACAGTATTTTAATAGTCTTCATGGAATAAGAAAATTACAAGAAAAATATTTTCTAGTTCAGTAACACCATTCATCAAACAAGTTTACTATACAAACATGAATGGCTTAAGCATCACAACCTCCTGGATGCTCGGAAGCATTTTCATCTTCTTTTTTGCAAATGGGGAATCAGAGCCACAGAGAGGCTAGGTGCTAAACTTTCAGTGGGAGTTGTGCGTGCTCAGCACTTCTGAAAATGAGGCTGTCGTGTCTCAAGTTTGACAGCCAAGAATGAAGGCACCCCAGTATTAGTGTCCACTCTTGAAAATTTAGATGTACAGTGATTTGACCAAGGTTACACAGCAAGTCAGTGACAGAAAATAGGACATGCAAACCCTAGGAAGCACTCCCTCCTTTCCATCCTGGTTTGGGTGGGATACTCACATCTAGGACAACACTGTTTCGTGGTTTAATGGATATATTGCAAAACCATCTGGTGCGTCATAAAATCTTGCTGCACTGTTGTCTGCTTTTAAAATCCTGTATTAGTGATGATTAAAGCTATGATTTTTTCATGGAGGTTATGGGAGCCACGGAATCCGTGATGTCCAAAGACATCTGTGCCGTCAGCCCTGGCAGCTGGGAGCTGCAGGGTCCCACCGCCTCCCACAGTAGCAGGGAGCTGTGAGATATGCCCATCACCTGAGGCAGCAGGCCGCCAAGCTCCAAACTGTCTTGGCAGTTGGGGTACCCTGCAACTCCCAGCCACCACAGGCAGGGGGTACCCCACAGCTCCCTGACACCTACAGTGGGGCCGAGGGACCCTGGAGCTCTGAGCTTCCACTGGCCACCCTGCAGCTACCCAGCCACTTCCGATTTATCATGGATATTTTTAGTAAAAGTCACAAACAGGTCACAGACGATAAAGAAAAATCCACAGAAGCCCGTGACCTGTCTCTTACTTTTACTGAAAATATCCATGACAAAATCTTAGCCTTAGTGATAACCATTTCTCCAGGAATGGTGATTGCAACACTGGTATGGAGTGAGGAGAGAGAGAATTCCTGAGCTTTATATTGGAACACAGGCATTCTCTACTATAGAATTACACAACCATTTTAACAGAGAGCTGGAGAGTGTTTTCATTTTGTCCTTGCAGTATCTAAATTAATGTACTAAACTGGCATTCATATACTTTTGAGCAGAAATGATAGCCTCTATGTGCACTTTTCCTGGTTACATACAAGCCCTTTCCCCTACTTTTAGAATAAACTCTTTATCACTTACGTTTCTTTTGTTTTCTATCTTTCATTAGTACTATGGAGCTTGCTCGTACGTGTGTAGGGACACCCTACTATCTGTCGCCAGAGATCTGTGAGAATCGACCATATAACAATAAAACGTATGTATCTAAATATATGTTTGCTTGGATGCTTTCTTCAACCATATGATGAAACATGCATGCTTGAAAACAGGAAGTTATTTGCTTTGATAATCTCATGACTTAACATTACAACTGCATTTTTATTTTCATAAATATGTTTGCAACTACTTATATTTTAATCTTCTTACTTACATTTGTAATACTGTCAGGATTTTATCTCACTGCGTGTGTAATGTGCAGTAGCTGCCAGAGATGTGGCTCCTTTTAGTTCAGAGTTTGCAAAAGTTAATAGACCGAGTATTGATTGTTAAAAATATTCTTCAAAGAACGGTGTTAGATTGACAGTTCTGGACAGTGAAAGCCCCTGTTTTCAGTAACCCTTATAGAGTTGTCTGCAGAGGAGGCAGATACATGTGAGACTTGTAGAGACTCGCTGAGAGCCACCAAAACATTAGGTGCTGAGGGTTGAAGAGTCATGGGTTATGGGGGGCTATGTACCCCTATTCTGTGTGGGAAGTATGACTTCAGACCAGAAGAGCCTTGATTCCAGATAGATACCTCAATTTCAAAGCTCTCAGAGGACTCCTCAGACTGCTCATCTCCCTTGCAGTCTCCTTGGCTGTCAGTCAGACAGAGATAGCCTACCCCTTCCCTGTGCAGGAATGTCCCTGCTTGTGGCATTGTACCCCGGTGACAGGGCTGCCATCTATGACAATAAGAGGGGAAGTCTAAGGTATTCAGTTATTACAATGCTGGATGTGATATAGAAAAATTTATAGAGTAAAGGGCTCTACCTCTGGGGATAGAGCTGTGTGGCCCCGGATCGGCTCTGCAACCGCCTCTATGTGGATCTCCATTCCCAGATTCACCTAACTCTCTATGGATTCTAAACCTAACCAGCTCATTCAGCTCAGTCTGTATCCAGTGAACGAATCTCTCAGGGATCTGTACTACAGCTACAAGTACCACTGAAAATGAAGAGGCAGTTGTTAATATTTATACTGTCAGGCAGGCAAACATGATAGGCAAAAAGAACTACTGCAGGGAATGCTGAACATCTTTATTGCATCTCCAAAGTAATATTCTTCAAAGACTATTTTATGCTACTACAAGTGCAAACTGTTGACACTAGCCCATCAGTTCTACTCGTGGTCAGGGCACTTGAAGGTAATAAAGTAGTAGTATGATTGTAATGGTTGTTTATACTGCACCATCATCGTGCATGGTGTATAAATAATTTTTTTAAAAGGCCCCCGTTATGTACTTCAGAAACCAGAAAAATTAATTCTTCTTTGAGTGATTGCTCATGTGCATTCCACAGTAGGTGTGCATGTTCGCCACGTGCACTGATGCTGAAAGTTTTTCCCCTAGCCGAACCAGTAGGGGAGCACCCCTAGCGACCCCTGGAGTGGCACCTCTGTGGTGTGGTATAAGGGGCTCTGTGCGCTCCCCCCACCCTCAGTTCCTTCTTGCTGCCAGTAAAGGTGTGTTGGAACTGCTCTGCTCCAGCTTGGCTGCAGCTTCCCTCTTGAACTCTTGTTCATTCATAGTTAGTAGTACCTGTAGTTAAAGTAGTTTAGTTTCATGTTAGTTTAGTGCGCCCGGGTTGGGGCATGCCCCGTGCCCCAGGTTATAAGTTGTACGACACTTGCAGGCAGTCGATGCCAGTGCATGATCTGCACGTGGACTATTTACACTATCTGAGGGAAAACCAGCTCAGCGATTGCTGCAAGATTTGCAGATCCTTCAAGCCCAAAGGGACATTTGGCTCCGAGCCATTCTGATGGAGTTGGCGTTGACCCTGACTCCAGTGCACTGTTCCGAGTCGGCACCGAGTACCACGGCATCGGTGCTCAGTGATCCTTCAGTGCCTTCTACCGGCCGGCACTGCTCCCCGTCTGCAGGGCACGCCAAAAGTCTAAGAAGAGGTCTTCTTCACCAAGACACCAGAGCAAGACCGGGTGAGAGACTAGACCCACGTTGGGCAGTTCTTGATTCCCGCTGGCCTCCAGGCCTCTGACTCAGGTTGAGCAAAGCAGCCCGGTCCACTCTGTGCTGACCTCCGCAGACGTCCGGGTGCCCTTCACGCCCTGCAAGCAGCCCGGGACGTTATGTCTCTGCTGGTACCAGGGGCACCACCACTGTTGGCTCCCTGGTCCAGAGGCATGCCACCGCTTGGATCTCCGCAATCGCTGCCTGGTCGGTACCGTTCGCAGTCTAGGGAATGTTCCCGATGCTGTTCGCCACTCAGCGACTGCCCCGTGCCGGTTCCCATCGACTCCCACCAGATTGTCTGTCTGGGTAACAACTGGAAGGGGTTCCAGGCCCCGCTCCACCTCGAGGGACCGTGGACCTCGCAAGGAGAGCATGCCCCGTTGAGACCAGGACAGACAGCACTAGAGGTCCTCGTCTCCAAGAGGCTATCACAGCCCATCGCAGTACGAGCATCAACTCTGTTCCCATTCTTAGTCTCGCTCCAGGACCCCACCATGCGACTGCTCCCGTAGTCCCAGGTGTCGATTGCTGGCACCTCCCCGTCGCAGAGCCCTTCATGGAGCAGCTGCTACTGGTGGTACTCCCACTCCTGCATGCCGGGATCACGGTCTCGTGGTCCGCACCGTTCCTGATGCCACCGCTCCTCCCAGTCCCAGGACAGTGGCAAGTTGTACGCCAGCCCGGCCTGCCTTCATAGTCGTCAGTTGATGGGACAGGCTAGTCAGGCTGAGCAGCCTGCTCCACCGGTGCCACAGCAGGTGAAGTGCCACTGGGCTCCTTGGCCGGCACCGTGATACCAATGGCCCCGTGACCCCCGACACAGCCCGGTGATGGCTTGCTCGGTGGCCGGGACCTCGGAGAGACCATCGGCCTCCCTATCTTAGCCTCCGAGGAAGGAGTTGGTGGGGTGTTCATCTCTGGTTCTGTGCCCAGAGGGCGACCAAGTGATGGGACCTCCGGCACTGGTAGGTACTCAGAGTACCGCATCCCCATCCTCATCCTCCCCTGATGAGGCAGTTATGGCCCCTCCTCCACCTGTTCCGCAGGAGGACTCTAAGGCCCACCAGAAACTGTTGAAAAGGGTGGCATCAAGCCTCAACTTCAAGCCAAGATGGTAGAGGAACCCTCGGACTCTCTCTTCAACATCTTCTTGGGCTTGGCACCGGGCAGGGTGGCCCTCCCACTCCATGAAGGGGTGGCAAAGCTTTAAAACGCCTTGTGGAAAACCCCGGCTTCCTTGCCCCCCATCTCTAAGAGGGAGGAATGGAAGTACTTTGTGCCTGTCAAGGGGTATGAATACCTGTACACCCACCCTGCCCCCAATTCCCTGGTGGTCAAATCTGTCAACCACAGGGAGAGGTAGGGTGAACCGGCCCCTACTCAGAAAAATAAAGACTCAAGGAGGCTGGACTTATTCGGGGGAGAGGTTTATTCATCCTCAAGTTTCCAGTTAAGGGTGGCAAACCACCAAGCCCTCCTGGGGAGGTATGAGTTTATTTGTGACAAGAAGGAGTTCAAAGCTCTGGTGGAGGAGGGTACAGCGGCTGCCAGGGCGACCCTTCAGGCAGCGTCAGATGCCGCAGATACACCTGCACGGTCTATGGCCTCCGCAGTGTCCATGAGGAGGGCATCGTGGCTCCTGCTGTCTGGCTGTCCAGAGAGGCGCAGAAGTCCTTGCAGGACCTTCCATTCGATGGCAAGGCCCCGTTTGTGGAACAGATAGACGTGAAATTGCACGGCCTGAAAGATTCCTGCACAAGGCTTAAGACCCTGCCGGGACCAAGTTTAAGCCGCAGCACACTCCCACCCAAGCCAGACAACCCGGCCTCAAATGTTTTACATCAACAGGCAGGGCGGGGCTCGCTCCTCTGCTAGGAAGCCCTCAGATTGTGGGACTTCTGTATAGCCCACGATATTTGCCTACAAGCCCACCACTTACCTCGCACCTGGAACTCGTGGGCAGATCACCTGAGCCGAGATTTCTCCTTTCAGCATGAGTGGTCACTACACCCAGAGATGGTGCCCAGGATTTTCCAAGAGTGGGGCACTCCCCAAGTGGACCTGTTCGCGACACATCAGAACCACCGGTGTCCCCGCTTCTGCTTCAGGGAGGGGTTGGACGCAGGCGCCATCTCCGATGCCTTCCTCCTGTGCTGGTTGGGCCAGCTTCTCTGTGCCTTCCCCGCCATTCCCGCTGATCGGCAAGGTCTTGGAGAAGATAAAAACTGAGAGGGCCTGGGTGCTCCTGATTTGCCCCGGCACGGCCCAGGCGACAGTGGTACAGGACTCTCAGGAGCCTGGCGGTCGCCGCCATGTGGCTGTTATCATCCTGCCTGTACCTGTTCTCCCAGGACCAGGGCTGCCTCCTCCACCTCAACCTAGTGGCATTCCACCTTATAATGTGGCTGCTCAGTGGTTAGGCCGGGAGGAACAGACATGCTCGGAAGGGGTTCAGTACATCCTCTTGGAAAGAAGATGGCTCTCCACATGTTGGGCCTATTTGACAAAGTGGTCTCAGTTTTCAGTGGGCAGCAGTTTGGGGTGTTTCGCCCGTGGCTGCTCCGATCCAGCTCATTTTAGACTACTTCCTTCATCTTAGAGCCCAGGTCCTAGTGCCCTCATCCGTCAAGGCGCACTTGGCAGCCATATTGGCCTTCCACCCACTGGTGCAGGGCCACATGGTATTCTCCCAATCTATGACTGGCCGATTCTTCAAGGGATTGGATTGTCTTTTCCTGTACGTTAGGCCCCCAGTCCCACAGTGGGACCTGAACTTGGTGCTGGCCTGGTTGACAGGTCCCCTGTTTGAGCCGCTAGCTACGTACTCCTGGTCACACCTCTTGCCCCCGTACATGGTGGTCCACAAGGATAAGGTCCAGCTCCGACCACATCCTTCGTTCCTCCCCACGGTGGTCTCTACCTACCACAGGGGTCAGGACATCTTCCTGCTGGTGCTTGGTTCCAAGCACCATGCATCCAGTGAGGAGCGCCACCTCCAAATGCTGGATGTGAGACTAGCTCTGGCCTTTTACCTGAAGCAGATTAAGCCATTCAGGAAGTCCTCGCAGCTGTTCATTGCCTCAGCTGAACGCATGAGAGGTCAGCCAGTCTCTACTCAGCGACTCTCCAACTGGATCACCTTGTGTATTCGTACCTGTTATGACCTGGCTGGAGTCCCCCCGCTGCCGATTCTGAGTGCGCACTCGACAAGGGCGCAGACCTCATTGGCCAGCTTTTTAGCCCATGTTCCCATTCAGGACATATGTAGGGCTGCCATGTGGTCTTCGGTTCAAACGTTCATCTCACGTTATGTGATCGTCTCCCAAACCAGGGAAGACGCCGGGTTCGTCAGGACTGTGCTCTGTCCCGAGAGTCTGTAAACTCCAACCCACCTCCAACAGATACAGCTTGGAATCATCTATTGTGGAATGCACATGAGCAATCACTTGAAGAAGAAAAGACAGTTACCTTTTCTGTAACTAGTGTTCTTCGAGATGTGTTGCACATGTCCATGACCCGCCCTCCTTCCCCACTGTTGGACTTGTCTGGCAAGAAGGAACTGAGGGTGGGGGGAGTGCAGCACCCCTTATACCACACCATAGAGGCACCACTCCAAGGGTCACTAGGGCGCTCCCCTACCGGTACTACTAGGGGAAAAACTTCTGGCACCTGTGCATGTGGCAAGCACGCACACCTATTGTGAAATGGACACGAGCGACACATCTCGAAGAACACCAGTTACAGAAAAGGTAACTGTCTTTTCCAGGTTAGATTTGGCACCAATCTCTCTACAAATTATGGTATTAACAACTTTTGGTGAAGTATCTTCAAGTAATTTGAATGCTGAGGTGAGCGGATTGTACTATACTTATGAAAATGTTAGAGGTGTTCTCCTGACTTTTGAATGGCTTTCATCCACAGAGATATTTGGTCTCTTGGCTGTGTCCTCTATGAGCTGTGCACTTTAAAGCATCCGGTAAGTATCTTCACAATCTGACTAATATATTATTTCAAAAAAAGATTGAACAAGGCAGAAAATTGTTGCAATGAGAATATTTCAAAGACAGCCTGTTGGAAGGAAACATTTGCAATTTAATGCAATTAGTATTAGAATATGCTCCTCAATTCTTTACTTTAATTTCTCACATGAAGTCTGTTTTGGGCATATTGAAACAAAGTGAAATGTACACACAGACACACACTGTGTTCTTCCACATAGCACTGCTATTTTTGTTCTAAGTGTGTTCACCTCCAACACACTTAGGCCAGATACACTTCTGAATCATTACTTTTTAGGTGAGAGCTGTCCTGGAGCTAGGAATTGGGAGGTGAAAGCTTCAGAAAATCCAGTGTGGACCAGTGACAAAGCCCTAGCCTTTAGGAAGGCACTTGCATCTCAGCTAATTAGAATTAAATGGCAAAGTGGGAGACAGTGGAAGAAATCATTGTGTGCCTTTTATCCTAGAGGATCCCAAGGCATTTTACTAACTTTTGTGTATAAGAATCAACCAGCATTAAAATACATCTGTCTTTGGAATGGGACATGGCTATTGTTTAACAGTGCACAGCGACGCTGTATAAGTAACAGGAAATAAAGAAGAATATCTTGTCCAAATGAAACTGCAATGGGAATTTATGTATGAAGATATACTAAAGAAAGAACTAAAGCCAAACTTCAAACTTTGGTGCTTAAATATGGCTTTAGGTGCCTAACTTTAGATGCCCAAGTTTGAAAATATTGATCTAATTTATTGCAGATTTTGAAATCCAAATTCATGTTGAGTTCTTGGAAACATTTTCCAAACACTTTCATTTGATATGGAAGCATTTTAATGCCAGAAGAAACTAGACACAATGTATTACAGGAAGGAGCATTCCTTTGATTGGTGTTCCGCTCTTGAGCTTTGTGTGGAATAGAAAGTAAAGTATAGGCTGATCAGAGTGACCGGAGAGGACCAGCTTCGCGGGAGCAGCGGAAGTTAAGCTCCCACTCTGCTTATAAAATCATGTAGATGTCACACCAAGCAGTATTGATTGAGGGGGCAGAAAGGCTGGCATGGAAATGGTACTGAGAAAAGTGCCAGGTACCCTCCCTTCTTGCTGCAGTGATCTTGCTTACTGATTTTAAATGGCAGTGTGCAGTCATTACCTCCTATATCAAGTGGCAGTAATTATTATTGATTGATATATTTTATTGTTCAGTTTGAAGGCAACAGTTTACACCAGCTGGTGCTGAACATCTGCAGAGGACATTTTATCCCAGTGTCTCCAAAGTATTCCTATGACCTGAGGATTTTAATTTCCCTGCTGTTTAAAATATCTCCAAGAGATCGACCATCTATCAATTCCATATTAAAAAAGCCCTTCTTGGAGAAGCGCATTACCAACTACTTGCCCCCTGAAGTGAGTTTCTTGTGTTGCTGCCAGAACTTTGACACATCCTTATTCTTTTTTTAATTAGTCTACAAGTTTGGTTGATAAAGGTAATAGTATTGACATAATATGCGTAGACTTCTGCAAGGCATTTGACTTGGTACCGCATGACATCTTGATTAAAAAACTACACATTAAATGGATTAAAAGCTGGCTAACTGGTAGGTTTCAAAATGTAATTATAAATGGGGAATCATCAGCAAATGGGTGTTTCTAGTGGGCTGAGTCCCATAGGGTTTGGTTCTTGGACCTATTAAACATTTTTATTAATGACTTGGAAGAAAACACAAAATTGTCATTGATAAAGTTTGCATATGACACAAAAATTGGGGGGTGTGGTAAAAAAAAAGCAGAGGACAGATCACTGATGCAGAGCAATCTTGCTCGCTGGTAAGCAGGACGCACAGTATGCATTTTAATATCGGTAAATGAAAATGTATACATCTAGGAACAAAGAAATAGCCTGTACTTACACCATGGGAAATTCTATCATGGGAAACAATGACCTTGAAAAAGATTTGGGGGTTATGATGGATAATCAGCTGAATACTGAGCTCCCAGTGCGATGCTGTGACCAAAAGGTCTAAGGCCATCATTGGAGGAAAATTGAATAGAAGTAGAGAGGTTATTTTACCTCTGTATTTGTTACTGTGCGACTTCTAATGGAATACTGTGCCCAGTTCTGGTGCCCACAGTTCAAGAAGGATGTTCATAAATTGGAGAGGGTTCAGAGAAGAGCCATGAGAATGATCAGAGGACTTGAAAACCTGCCTGATAGTGATATAGCTCCGATCAGAGGACTTGAAAACCTGCCTGATAGTGATATAGCTCCATGAGTCTATTTTGCTAAACAAAGAGAAGGTCAAGCGGTGATTGATTACACTCTATAAGTATCTACATGGGAAACAAATATTTAATAATAGGTTCTTCAATCTAGCAGAGAAAGGTATAGCACAATTCAGTGGCTGGACATTGAAGCGAGACAAATTCTGATGGGAAATAAGGTGTAAATTTGTTAACAGCAGAGTAATTAACCGTTGGAACAGCTTACACAGGCTCATGGTGGATTCTCCATCACTGGCAATTTTTAAATTGATTGATTGTTTTTCTAAAAGATATTCTCTAGGATAGGAGTCCTCAACCTTTTTCTTGGAAATCCCCAGTCCCCCCGCCCAACATGCTATAAAAACTGCACGGCCCACCTGTGCCACAACAACTGGTTTTCTGCATATAAAATCTAGGACTGGCATTAGGGTGTAGCAAGCAGGGCAACTGCCTGGGGCCCCCCGCCACAAGAGCCCCCTGTGAAGATAAGTTGCTCAGACTTCAGCTTCAACCCCAGGTATCGGGGCTCAGGGCCCTGAGCTTCAGCCCCATACGATGGGACTTTGGCTTTCTGCCTTGGGCCCCAGTGAGTCTAATGCTGGCCTTGCTTGGCAGCCCCCCTGAAACCTGCTTGTGGCCCCCCAGGGGGCCCTGGACCCCTGCTTGAGATCCACGGCTCTAGGAGTTATTCTGGGGAAGTTCTATGGCTTATACATACAGAAGATTGGAGTAGATGATCACAAATAGTACCTTCTGGCCTTGAAATCTATGAATCTATTAAACAAAATGCAGCACAGACTGTTGTAACAGATACTTTTTGCTTATAGGTAATACATGAAGAATTCAGTCACACTGTTATACATAAAAAAAGACCAGCAGCACAGCCTGTAGCCAAGCTGGTGCAGGGTAAGTCTTGTTTTATGACATAATAATAAAATACATACATTATTATAAATTAATGTTGGTTCTAAACTAATCTTAGTACTATCCAGAAGTGAAGATGCGTGATAAGGTTTGAGGACTTCATTAGCGCAGACACAGGTTTGATACAGGAGTGGGTGGGTGAGATTCTGTGGCCTGCATTGGGCAGGAGGTCAGACTAGATGATCATAAGGGTCCCTTCTGACCTTAAAGTCTATGATTCTATGATTCAATGATAATCGTTGTGGTGGACTTACCTTTTTCAGCAGTTTTTAATGTGACTTGCACATCAAGGGTTTGATTTAGCATTGCTAATGCAGGGGTGGAGAACTTCACCAGCAGAGACACTCCACCCTGGAGGGAGGACAAGCATTGTTTACACCACTGCCCTATCCAGATATTCCACCAGCGAAAGGCAACTTCCATTGAAATCCAGGTCGCCATAGAAGCTCAGCTGGTGGAAGCTGTCATGGGGATGTGCTGAACCTGTGGTTTAAAATAACTTTTGTGGTTAAACTTAATATAATTTACAAAACTGAGGGACTGCTATAACTTGCAGCTACCTGTAGTTCAAGGCCATTGTTGGAAGAAGTGTCCTTGCTTGGCTCTGCCAAGGTACCCCAATCCTATCCTGCAAAACATATGCTATTGCAGTGCTGCACTTTTCTGGGGCACAGACCACTATTTGTTTTACGTTACACAGTGATTTTGTCATATGAACAAATGCCCTTTAAGGAGCACTCCTTCCTCATCACCCACAAGAAAAGTCAATAATAATAATTATTTAAAAAAACAGACATATCTTTGGAGTATTAAGTGCACATGCCTAACTAACTGAACACGTACTCTTATTGCTGTAATCCTTGTTCTTCCTCAACTCCTCCATTGCATCTATCATTAGATTTTAAGCTTATCTGGGCAGGGTCATTCTGTTGCTATGTATTGTGTAAAGCACTGAGCACACTTTTGGGTGCTGTAAAAATAAATAATAATCTCATTTGTACTTGTGGCACAAATAAAACATCTCAATAGTAACATGACAAGTACATTGTATTATTTTGTCAGCTGACAGCATTTTGCAAAATAACATAATATATTAGATCAAAATGTGAAAGACAACAATGTTGGATTTGTAACTGATGCCCACTGGTAAGTCAGGTATATGTACCCTATCTGCGTTCTTCAGTATATCACAAATACTCCACAATGTTACTTATAGAAGAACAAAGTTAGTTAAAACAAATTTGCAGACATAGATATTGGTTGGTTTCTTTTTTATTTGTTTTTTAACTTCTATGAATTTTGGATAACATTTTCAGATGTTCCAGAGTGACTTAGGAGCCAAGTCCCATGTTCCAATGGGACTTAGGCACTGAAGAGCATACGTATCACTGACTTTCAATTAGATTGATGCTCCTTGGTGCCTATGTTATTTTTGGAAAATGGGACTTGGCTCCTAAGTCACAGAAGCATTTTTGAAAATTTTATCCATAAGCTTGGATGCTAGCTGCAATAAATCCCCTAGTCATGATACTCTTTGCAGTTGACAGTCCATACTTAGGACTATATTAACAGTCTGCTTCCTTCTCACAAAGGGCACCACCTCTCTTCATTAGTGTTGAGGTCTTTGCAATGGCACTGACTGCGAGACTCAAATTGGAGTGGCTTACAGTCCTCTTAATTTACCCGGGGCATGGATAAATTGAATTTCTCATTTTGCAGCTCTTTTTTCTTATGGTTCTGAAGAACTATGGTGAAGTGTTGTCTGATGGCTAGAGGACTTGACTGAGGGCCAGAGTTACAAAGGTATTTTGGGGTCTACAGGTGCAGCTAGGCATCTAGTGGGATTTACAGATGTGCCTATGCAGATTAGGGGGCTAACTGCATTGAAGTCTGGCCCTGGATCTCAAAACTACTACGTTCTATTCTTGAGTCCAGCACTGAATCTCTGTGTAACCTTGAACAAATCTCTCTGTGCTTCAGTTTACTTATCTGTAAAATGAGTGAAAGGATATCTACCTCACAAGAGTGTTCTGAATCTTAATTAATTAATGCTTTCAGAAAGCTTTGGACTCTTTGGATGTAAGGCATGAGGTGAGGTGTATAGTATTATTAATCTAGTTAAGGTGGCATATAAAGGCCTTGTTCACACTAGAAAGTTTTGTTGACAAAAGTGATATCGACACTCAAAAATCAGCATAATAGAAATTGGTCTGTCATGTTCACACTCACGCTCCCTCTATCGGCAGAGCGAATCCACACTTGGGGCACTATCATTGACAGTGTGAGCAGTGCACTGTGGGTATCTATCCCACAGTCCAGCTCGACAGCTTCTATCGCTAAGTGTTGTGGGAAGGTGGAGTGGATTGCGGCACATCTTGGGACCTGGCTCAATGTCCTGTGATACATTGCTTTTTGTCCCTTTTTGTCCCAGCATTCCATGGGCTTCTGGCTTTCTTTCACGTAATTTTTCAATGGCCCTTCTTTGCTGTGACCCTTGGAATCTTTGTGAGAAGGGATGGATCCTACACTGCTTTCCTATGCTCTGATAACTATCATTAAGACATCATGGATGGCAGTGCAGTTAATCGCAAAGTTCTTAACTGAAGAAGACTCCCAGTTGCCTGACATGCTGTGTGATATGGGTAGGAGCAACTTTAGATTGCTTTTGGCATTCACAGAACAGCTGTAGAGGGTGCACTGTCACTTTTGGCCTAGGGAAACAAGCACCGCATGGTGGGATTGTATCATGCAGGTGTGGGATGAATAGTAGTGGCTACAGAACTTTTGGATGCGGAAAGCCACCTAATTGTGTGTGGAGCTCACTCCAGCACTGCGGCGCAAGGACACCAGAATAAGAGCTGCCCTATCAGTAGAGAAGTGTTGGCAATTTGTGTGTGGAAGCTGGCGACTTCAGATTGCTATCAGTCTGTCGCAAATCAATTTGGAGTCAGGAAGTCGACCGTTGGGGCTGCGTTAATGCAAGTGTGCAGGGTAATTAATCGCCTCCTGCTGCGAAGGACCGTGATTCTGGGAAATGTGCATTAAATAGTGGATGGCTTTGCAGGAATTAGTTTCCCTAACTGTGGAGAGGCAATAGATGGCACACATATTCCAATTTTGGCACCAGACCACATTGGATGGAGTACATCAGTAGGAAGGGGTACTTCTCCATTGTATTGCAGGTGCTTATGGATCACCGTGGGCGTTTCAGTGACATCAACACGGGGTGGTCCGGGAAGGTACATGATGCACACATCTTCAGGAGCATGGGCCTGTACAGAAAGCTACAAGCAGGGACTTTCTTTCCAGATGAGAAGATTACAGTGAGGGATGTTGAAATGCCCATAGTGATCCTGGGAGACCCAGCATACCTCTTACAGCTGTAGTTCATGAAACTATACAAGAGAAATCTGGACAGCAGTAAGGAGCGGGTCAACAACAGGCTCAGTAGGTGCTGGATGACTGTGGAATGTACCTTTGGCAGATTAAAGACGTGCTGGCGATGTCTTTATGGCAGGTTAGACCTTAATGAGGTTAATATTCCCATAGTCATAGCTGTGTGTTGTAAGTTGCATAATCTTTGTGAAGCTAAGCCTCCCACATTTCTGTGCCCTGAACCCACGTCTGTACTACACAGCCACTTGCCAGGCGTCTCCTCTCCTGCTTCTTGCTTACCGAAGAGCAACTGCTGAGACTGGCTAGACACTCTAGAGTGGTGAACAGTTCCTGGCTGGCTGCCCCACTGAGCAACCCTGCCAGGAGCTGCACATCTAACTTCATCAATTACTTCATCCTCTGGGTAAGGTCCTCTTTCCACCACCTCCAGGCCCACCGTAGTATCCAAGGGGCTCTTTGTGGTGGAGGTGGGGCCGCCATTGAGGATAGCATCCAGCTCCTTATAGAACTGGCAGGTCTTAGGTGCAGCGCCAGAGCGACAGTTTGCCTCCCTTGCCTTATGGTACGCCTGCCGCAGCTTCTTTATCTTCACTCTGCACTGCAGCATGTCCCGATCACAGCCCTTTTCGCACAGTCCTCGAGCAATCTGCCCGTAGGTATCCAAATTCCTATGGCTCAAGCACAGCTGGGACTGCACAGCCTTCTCTCCCTATGTGCTGAGAAGATCATAGAATCATAGGACTGGAAGGGACCTTGAGAGGTCATCTAGTCTAGTCTCCTGTACTCATGGCAGGGCTAAGTATAAGATCCAGCAGCTTCACAGTGGTCTAAGCAGGAGAGTATTTCTTGTGATAACCTGCCATGGTCACCCGAGAAGATGTGATGAGACCTCTCCATGCCGAGCAAACAGGAAATGGAATTTCAAAAATTCCCGGGATTTCTAAGGGGTAGAGGTGGATGGTTGTTTACCTGGCTGCAGGGCAGTGGAGTTCAAACTGCATTGTGGAACATCTCCTGGAGGCCAAATAAGGCGATAAAATCAAGTGTGGTGTCTACACTGGTACTTTGTCGACAAAAGTTTTGAGCAAAAAGCCTTATGTCTCTTGTTGGTGTGGTTTTATTTTGTCGCCAAAACAGGGCATTTTTGCTGTCAAAAGTTGCATTGCTGTGTACACATTCACTGGTTTGTTGACAAAACTTTGTAGTGTAGACAAGGCCAAAGGGATATTTATTAGACTGTTCAGTGTGTATTAGACATATGCACTTTATTACAGTTATAATTGTTGTGTAATAAGAACAGTAGGAATAATTAAGATTACAATTATATTTTTTATTGTTAAATAAGTTCCTAAACTTCAAAAAGTGAGAGTCCAGGACCATCGTCCTCCAAGATTCAGGATGGTGGCACCTGTCAAGAAACAGGAATTATTACATAATAATGAATGGAAACCTCCTTCAAGAGTCCAGCAGCCTATTGCCCAGGTATTGTGCCTACAAGACTTACAGAGCTTGAGGGACCAGCTCTGCAGGCAGCAGCCCAGAAGTAAGGGTGGCAATACCATACCATGCCATCCTTACTCTGTGCTGGTGCTGGCCGCAGCTCTGTCTTCAGAACTGGGCTTCCAGCCAGCAGGTGCCGCTCTCCAACTGGTCAGCTCTGAAGGCAGCGCCGCCGCTAGCAACAGTGCAGAAGTAAGAGTAGCATTACCGTAGCCCTCCCACCCCCTACAATAACCTTTGTGATCCCCCCACAACTCCTTTTTGAGTCAGGACCCCTACAATTACAACACCATGAATTTTCATATTTAAATAGCTGAAATTCTGAAACTTATGATTTTTAAAATCCTATGACTGTGAAATTGGTAGGGCCTGAAATATTATGTTAATATGTTGTATAACTATATAATACATTATTAACCTGATCCTGAATAAGTAACACTCAAACAACCTGGCTAAATATTCTGGCTTGCCAGTTGAGGACCCCTCCTTTTCTGAGTACGCTAGAAAAAGTGACCAATTTCTAAGTACAGTACCTATCCTCTTTCTGGCACTTCTCTTGTGTATGTACTTGTGTTTTTCCACTACAAGAACAATCCATATTTTACCATTCCACAATTCCATAGAAGAAGGCGGGGGCGGGTGTCACATTTCTCCAATAAAGTTCAATACAAAGTCTAACTGCTAATAATAACAAAATAAAATAATTTGTTCTGTTTAAAATGAAGCTCCTTTACCAGAGCATTAAGTAAGCCTGTCAGGGGATCTCTAGGAAGCTGATGTTTTGTCACGAGATTAATCTTTTTAAATAATTTTCTTCCCAAAACTGTCTAATTCCTGGATGAAAGCACTATAAGTGCAAATATGTTTCCCTTTCCCTGCAGCCTCCCTATTAGCAAAAATATGATGGATCTAAACTGGAGTCATATGCCATTTATACAGTAATGTATATATATTTTTTAAGTCTCTGAGCTATACAAATTGAAGGTGTATATCCCCTTTCTCAATTTCTTTGTCCAAATCCCTCTCCCATCTTTTCATCTGGGTTGTTTTCTTATCAGCATCTTTTTCTATCAAAATTGTATATATCTGAGAAATTAAACCTTCCTCCTGGGTAACTCCTGAAATATAGTTAAAGGTGTAGATAGAGCTGCCTCATATCCAAGTTTCATAATAAAGTGTGTCATAATAAGCCACCCCTGGAATTCATTCAGGGCTTCAGAGCAATGTGAGTAAAATTTATTACAGTGGCTCTAATGTATCTAGTTTATAGACATAAAGAACTATTGGCTGACTCACAATGAGGAGAGCTCCTGAATGAGGAGAGCTGAAGTAATGAGTAGACAGGAAAGGACTGCAGTAAGAAAAATGTGCCTCTGGAAGCCAGGAAGCCTCTAGATGAGGTGTGAAAAGGTATGGGGAAGTTGTCTAGGGTATAGTGTAGACAGCTAGTATTATCACCTAACTAAAAATGGGAAGTGGGAATGGAACTTGCCTTAAAAATGTGACCAGTGCAGAGGATGATAAGCTGGATGCTAGTTTTTATGTCTTGGGTTAAGAATGATCATTCATTACCTTTGAAATTTCAACCTGTTATATGTATTTTCAGCATTGGCGCTCCAGATTTAAGATGGCAGAAAGGCCAGAAGCTGCCAGAGTACATGGACATTATGGTCATTACTATGATAAACTTGACAACTTGCAGAAGAGACTTTATGTACAAGACGACCTTTCTCGCATCAACCAAAGAGTCGAGGAGTATTATAAACAGAAAGGACAAGTTGCACCACCCCCACCTGAGTGGTAAGCCTTTCCCTCAGTTTAATTACTGAAGAATCACCAATATCTTGACTCCTCAATCTTTCTGATCATGTAGCAATGTTGAGCTGTAGAAGCAGAGTCACCCATTCCATGTAATTCTTTTCCTGCTCAGGTTTTGATGTGGTTCTTATATTACATATGATTCAACAAGAAAAAATGAAATGTCCATTTCTATCTACCCAATTCAACCTAGAGATTCACTTCTGAATGTATTTTCATGACATTTGAAACAGTTAATTGTAGAAACTTGTCCTAGATTTCCGTTCAGCTCCCAGTCCAAATATTGTGGGAGAAATAAACCTACCCTTATCTGGACATGTGCTTTTTAAGAGCTATAGGCTGTTCTTCCGCTGTCTCCTGCCACCCCGACGTCAATTACTTAGAAGGCTCTAAACACAGCAGTACCAATATTGTTCTCTTGCCTGGAGATTGGGGTTCGGGTAGGCCACAGAGAGATTTCCTCCTGCAGAGCTTATACTATAGCTTCCATAGAAAGGTTCCTTTCTCCTGAACATTTATAAACTTCACAGCCTTCCTCATTCAGGCTCCACAGTGGGAAGCGTTCTCCTATTTCTGAGGCTGTCTGTCCAATGGGTTCAAGAAGCATTGCATAAGGTAGACCAGGTTAAGGATTCAGGGATGCCAGATGTAAATAGTGACTTGTTTGGGAAGCTGCAGTTAAGGTAGGCTAGGTTATAAGGTTTTGGTCAAGGAAGGCAGGGTTGGGGATATCTCAGTTAAGGGTGACTGAATTTAGGATACCTTGCTTAAGGATGGCTAAATTCAGGATGTTAAGGACAAACTAAGTTGAGTTTGGTTCTTTGAATGACAGTAGCATTCAGAAGACCTGATGCCAAATAACTGAGGACCAAGGAACTTACAAGTGACTGCTGATTGTTTTGCAACTAAAAAAAAAAAAAAATTCTATGAAAACCCCCTACTAATACAAAATGAGGGTGTTACAGGTACACGGAAGTTAGAAAATGCAACATTTAGGATGGAACATGGAACTTTAACTGTTGGTTCTTGTGTGAATGCATTACAAAAGAGTACTGTTTCATTTCTCAAACTTCAGAAGACTGGTATGAGTGGAGAGGGCAAGGGACAGAGGGACAGAGGTCAAGTGAATATATGGTTACTCAATAGTACATTCTTTATACGTTTAGCACAGTATAGCTAGAATTCAGGAAGTAACTCCTGGTAAACAAATAAATTTCTGGGTGTGTGTATATATATAGGGAGCTTCCATGTTAGTATAATTTGCTGAAAGTTGTAAACAAAAATATCGTAGCTGAATGTCACTGTGTTCTGTCAGGCCTGCAGAGTATCTTCAAAGACGGCTCGAAGCCCAGCAGTACAAGATGAAAGTGGAAAAGCAGTTGGTATGTATAAACTGAATTATAGAATACAGTCACTAAAGTGGAAATGAGTGAAAGCCCAGGAGATGAACTTATGTCTTTCTCACAGCAAAATATAGCACTGACAAATAGGGAACTCTGCTGTAATGTTTTAATTGATTTACTCCACAATTTTTTTCTCAAGGTTTTACTTTTTATTGTAAGAAAAACCTCCTAATGCAAAATACCATTATACTATTTCTCCCTGAAATATGTACTGTACTTATGGCTCTTTTGATTGGGGTGTATGTGGGGGCGGGGAACTCAGAAGAGAAAAATCTCTAAATGGAAATTCCTTTGCTCTGGAAATGATCTTTTGCATATCAACAGGGACTGCGACCATCCTCTGCTGACCCACGTCACAACCAGATCCAGCCGCAGGAAGTGATGGAAGAGCAGCTCAAAGACCATCAGAGGGATCTGGCTAGAAGGAATGAAATGAAAGAAGAGGTAAAAGACATGTTCATCTTAGTTGGCCAGAGCCATTATATTATACTAATTGGCAATTATACTTTCCATTTGTGAAAAATGATACTCTTTGTCCTGTCCACAAGTAGAGTATTAGCTGGATTCGTATGCAGGTTGTATAGCACCATCACCACCTGGTAAGGTCCTGGTACAAGAAACTGATTTGAGTAGCCATATGAAAGAGCACAGTCCTGATTTTGATCTCACTTCCTTTGAAGTCAGTAGAATTATATTGTTGTAAAAACTGTGTGAGAGGAGAATGAGTCCCCATGTGCACAAACCAAAAGATATATTATTCTCTTAGTTTTTGTTCCCAGTTTCACCCTTCACTACCACATTTAGAGATGCTATTTACGCAATATATTGTTATCCATGGAGATTACTTATATTTTTTATATAAACTGTACTTGATTCTGTGATGCTTTTGTCTGATTGATAAAATAGTAATAATACTTACTGGTACTTCTGATATGGATACACAAAAATTACATGCTAATGTATTTAATTTATAATGAACTTACTTATTAAAACAAATGTAACTACATTAAGATATTAAGGTAGAATCAATATTACTATATATAGTTATACAGATAATTTGGATGTCCATGTATTATTTTTTCTTTAAAAATGTTGTTTCTAAGGGAAACTGCATGCACAATATTCTAAACCTGGTGCTGTTTAACAGGAATACCTGAAACAATTACAGAAAATTCGGCAACAGTACCACAGTGATGTAAAAGAACTTAGATTCAAAGCAGGAGCATTGCAGGTAACAACTCCCCCCCCTGCACAATTCCAGAAGCGATCATTTAAAGTCAATATCTAATTTACCCAGTAACTGAAACAAGCATTTTGTAAATACATCCTTTAGGAGAATCCACAAATAAAAGACAAAACCTATCTTGTGAAACATGGAAAAGCTGGGGGCCAGCCCGATCCAAAAGATACTCCTGGAAGAAGAGAACCACCAGTCCAGGTACCGACATTCTGTAATCGAGTTTGAACACATTACTGCAAAGTAACTAAAGTACAGTAGGTTAATGTGATCCTGCACACCTCTAGTCTATTTCTCTGAGAATTCTGAGAAGTAGTAGTCAAGGAAATAAGGAACACATGAAAAATAACTTAGATCCGATAGAGTCACTTTTTACTGCATGTGAGATTTTATGTCCCTATGTTCATTTTATGTCTAGCCTGAGAAGTTTCTCTCTTTTGGTCCTGATTTGTTCAGGTCAATATTGTTTCTCCTCAACTTTTACTGTGATGTATTTTTGCTTTATTTAAAGAAATCTGTTCCTTTTTTCATGCTTTAAAAGTGGCATGCAGTGGAATCCACTCACACGGGCAGATCTTCATGAGTGTGGATGGCTCCATGCAGAGCTAAGCAGGTTCAGTTTTGCTGTGGAGGAGCAAGACTTGCAGAGGCTGCACAGGGAGTAAGTTAGAGCCAAATTCCATTGGGACTTCTTGGCCAGGAAGAGACTTGGGAACAAGCTGAGAGGAGATGTAGGGCCAGAGGATCCCCTGTAGCATAGATCCTCCACTTGTTCCTCACCAAGGGCTGGCAAACCAACTCCAGCTCTTAGGCGGGACTAGCAGCTGAAGAGTGGCTCCATTCTCGTTTTTCCAGACCACAGAGACTTCTGCAGCAGCCAGCTAGCCCAGTTACTTGGACTGGGGAGAGGATTTGGCCTGACTATTTTGAGAGTTTGACTATTTCTTTTTATAGGATGGTTATCAGGGAGTTGCGACAGGGGAATTGGTGGAAAATAGACATGCACATTTTGGAATGGATGATGTCAGTGTGCTATGTAATTCTAAGGCGTGACTTGGCCCCAGGTAGTTTATTTCTTTATACTAGAGAGTACAGAGTATATTGAGACCACTTGCGTCTGGGACCTGATTCAGTGCCCTTTAAATCAAGGGCACAGCCAGTTTATGGGAAATCAGGATTAAAACAGCACAGAAACCCATTCTCCTAACATCTAATAGATGGCGCAGTGCAGCTGTGGACTAAGCACCTCCTTGACTTCAGCTGTGTTCATGGACTTGCTCCACGTATATGAGAGAGTTTTCTTATGCTTCACGTGTTAATTAAAATCCAAAAATTGTTTGGATATTTTATTAGGAAGATGGTGATGCACCTGATGCCTTAGGATATTCTAATTTTCCTGTTTATTTGACAGGTAGCTATGTTGTGGCATTGGATGTAGGAAAATGAAGTGATATAATTAAATAACATTTTAAGTGCCATGATGAGACAAGATACTATGGAGGGCGATTAGTCTTTCCACAGTTAAGGTTGTACCCATATTTCCATTCTAAACTTGATTTTTCACTGACTCTCAAATTGGAACTAGATGAATCTGAAACTTCTTATACTGGTCCTGTGTCAGAGCAGGGGTTTGGTTTGTTGGGGGTAATCTGACAAAGTATTCTTTAAATATGGGAGTTTGAAAAATCAGAGGTTTGCACTTTTCAAAAAGTTTCCTAACTTTTTTTTTTTGCCAAGTTAGCTAACGTTGGCAGTTATTTGCTGTTCCATTCCAATTAGCAGTGAAGCAATCAGGAGAATACTCATAAAGAGCAATTAATATATGTACACCATAAACCATACACTTTATACATAGTCTATACATACTCTGGTTCTGAAGAGTGGATGTATAATTGTACTTTTTGAACTTTATGAGCATTTTATTTTTTTCTTCAAGGATATTGAAGAAAACTTAAAACATATCAGACTACAGAACTGGCAAGAGAGAAGAGTCCTGGAAAAGAAATGTAAAACAAAGGTAATTGACATCATTGCCCTATTTTGTTCTCCTTTATAGCTTTCCTCTGTTTGTCTCAGATGGTCCCACTATGCCATGATAGCACTAGAAAGCAGGTTGCATACAAGTCAACACCAGTGCTACTTTATGGATCCCTGGAGAAGAGTTTCTGTGGGAGCAAAGGATCATCAAGGAAAGTAGCATGGTAACACAGCCCTGCCCCCAACTTGATAGTGACTCCCATTAGATACTCTAGTGACAAGGTGGGTGAGGTAATATCTTTTATTGGACCAACTTCTCATGGTGAGAAAGACAACCTGAAGAAGAGCTCTATGTGGCTAGACAGCTTGTCTTTCTCACCAAGAGAAGTTGGTCCAGTTGAAGATACTACCTTACCTATCTTGTCTCTCTAATGTCCTGAGCCCAACACAGCTACAGCTACACTTTAGATACTCTACACAGTTATCATATCTCCTCTTAGTTATCTTTTTATCAAGGCATACTAGTACACTGCTACCCCGAAATAACGCTGTCCTCAGGAGCCAAAAAATCTTCCCGCTTTATATCGAACTCGCTTTGATCCACTGGAGTGTGCAGCCCGCCCCACCACCCCCCGGAGCACTGCTTTACCGTGTTATATCCAAATTCATCTTATATCAGGGTAGAGGTGTACTGTATAAAAATACTCCAGTTGAATTCAGGTTCAGTCAAAGTTAGGTCTGGCTATTAATCCATCAACATTTCCTTTGTAAGTCATTACCTCTTACAGTAGAACCTCAGAGTTATGGACACCTTGGAAATGGAGGTTGTCCATAACTCTGAAATGTTCATAACTCTGAACAAAGCACAATTTGGGCTCCAGAGCCAGCAGCTGATACTCCAGGCCAGGATTCAGCAGCACATGAATTTGCAGGCTTGTCCCCCTCTCTGCAGGGGTGTGTGTGAAAACAGCATGTCGCCCTCCCAGCCTAGGGAAGAGAGGTAAAAACAGCACATCCCCCTCCAGGTAGGGGTTTGTGTGTCTGTATGCACGTGTGTGTGTCCGTGTGCGCATGCGCGCTTTGGGCTGGCAGCCCCAGCATCTTGCTATAAGTGACTGCCATGGGGGTATGGGTGGGGACAGGCAGCCCAGATGTGCCTAGGTCTACCTTTAAGATGCAATACGGGCACAATACAGTACTTGCTTTTTCTTTTTTTGGTCTCTGCTGCTGTCTGATTGGTTACTTCTGCTTTCACATGGTGTCTGGTTGACTAGTCAGTCCATAACTCTGGTGTTTGTATCTTTGAGGTTTTACCGTATCTCTCTACTGTTATTTGAATGATAGAAGCAGATGAAAATGTTAAATGAAAATTTACATGAGATGTCAGGAAACTTTTCTAACAATAATCTCAATTAGGCATTGGAATAAGGCTTCTAATGGAAGTTATTGCAGACCAGGCACAGCAAGTATTCAAAATTTGGACTGGACAGGATTCTTGAGAACCTACAACAGAGACCAGTTGTGTAACAGGGCCGCCGAGAGAGGGTTTGGGCCCCGGTGAAGAATTTTTTTTGGGCCCCCCAGCAAGGGCGGACCGGCTAAACAGGGCTGATGAAGCTGAGGAAGCCGGGCCCCCTTCTGGACCACCAGGCCCTGGTAATTTGTACCAGCTTTCCTCCCCCCGTCAGCCCTGTGTGTGTGTATAGCAAAGGGGGGGCACTAGATGGTTATTCAGTGTGGCTTTTCTTTAATTCTCTGACATTGCTGTCTTGTCATACAATCGTTTGCTGTCTGATACAATAATTATCAGATAATAACTATCTAAAAGATTGCTATCCCTCTTACGTTTATAGGGACATTGTCAATTTCAGTAAGGGTTTTTTAAATAGTTTTAAGTACTACTTCTTTCCTGAAACCACTGCTAATCTTTGTTGCTACATTTTTCAATTTTGAAACCTTTTTTCCCCTTCCCTGTTTCTGTGCAAAACTAACCATACTGAAACTGACTACACAGAAATTGCTGTCAAATAAACAAAGTGAACAAACAGGGAAATATTTTTTTTCTAATCTATTCAGGCATAGTTATCTTGTCACTTGTAATAACAATAGACAAACAGTTTTCATAGAAAAGTAATTTTTTAATTTGTAGTGCCCCTTTTAAGCTGAATAGATTTTAATGAGCTACTTTAATAAAGTATGTGAACGTCTTTTTTTTAGGGAGGAGTAAAATTTGAAATTAATTTAGATGCATGTGTTCCTGAGGAAGATACTGTGCAAGAAGAGGTATGTTGTAGCTATGTTAAAAACACATTTGCTTTAGTAGTCTGAAGATATGATAGCAGCTCCGTCATATAAGTTGTAACTAGGTTTCCATTATAATCCTCTTCCTTCTCCCTTTGTTATAATGAAAACATTCCACTTGATATTGCACAGGTATGATCATCTGCCAGAGGAAGATTTTTGGAGGGGGAAATTTGATGGTGATTGGATAAAGCATTAATCAGAAATAGGGCTGTCAAGCGATTAAAAAAATTAATCGTGAAGAATCGTGATTAAAAAGATGAATCACAATGAGTCGCACTGTTAAAGGATAGAAAACCATTTATTTAAATATTTGGGATGTTTTCTACATTTTCAAATATATTGATTTCAAATACCACACAGAATAGAAAGTGTACAGTGGTCACGTTATATTATTTTTTATTACAAATATTTGCATAGTAAAAAACAAAAGAAACAGTATTGTTCAGTTCATCTAATACAAGTACTGTAGTGCAGTCTCTTTATCATGAAAGTTGAACTTACAAATGTAGAATTATGTACAAAAAAAATAACTGCACTCAAATGCCTGTTCTCACAAATGCCGGTGACATTGTAAATAAGAAGCAGGCAGCATTTTGTCCTGTAAATGTAAACAAACTTGTTTGTCTTAGCAATTGGCTGAACAATAAATAGGATGTGGAGGTTCTCAAGTTTTACATTGTTTTGCTTTCTGAGTGCAGTTATGTAACAAAAAAAAATCGACATTTGCAAGTTGCACTTTCTCAATAAAGATATTGTACTACAGTACTTGTATGAGGTGAATTGAAAAATACTATCTCTTTATCATTTTTACAGTGCAAATATTTGTATTAAAAATAATATAAAGTGAGCACTATACACCTTGTACTCTGTGTTGTAATTGAAATCAATATATTTGAAAGTGTAGAAAGACATCCAAAATATTTAATAAATTTCAATTGGTATTCTGTTGTTTAACTGGTGCAAGTAATTGCAGTTAATTTTTTTAATCGGTATTAATTTTTTGAGTTAATCGCATGAGTTAACTGCAATTAATTGACAGCCCTAATCAGAAACAAAAGGATGAAAGCCCAGAGTAATTTTACTTCTGTAAAAGTTTTTTGGGGAATATCGTATCTCAAAAGTGATTTAGTCTGCAATCTCCAAATTTGGCTTATAAATTACTTTAATAAACTGCCTTTGAGTATTTCTGAAACATGTCAGTGGCTGCTTTTGGACCTACTAGCTACAGTTGTTTTGAATTGGTGGTTGTTCCATAGAATTCAAAAGTCCATAGCATTTCTGGAGAACTATGTACTGTATATAACCTCTGTGGCCTCAGTTGTCTGTGCAGCTTATAAATTGCACAGAATCAAAGAGGATCACTAGGGCCAAGAGCCTCTCTTGTCTTATAGAGTTATAAACTACATATGTGGTCCTGGTTATTCTCTCTGACTTTGCTACATTTTCAAGCTCTGCAGACCAGAGGGTTCCTGCAGAGTTTATAAGTTCAACAGTACCACAGAACTGGTAATACAGTGCAGTGTGTAGAAACTTTCATAGAAATAGGGCTGCAGTCAGAACTTCTGCCTAATATAATTCCTTACTGGAGCCTTTAAAGTTACTATGTATGCCATGGTTCAGACACCTCATCTTCACTTACTGGGAATTAAGCTTCTCAGGCAAAACATCCTGTTGTTCCCTAATCATGCCGACTTACTACTTTAATTTCTAAGCCTATTGAGTTTGCAAAGAAACTGATTTTTATACCCTTTTTTGTGGGATGCTGAGCTGGCTTATAAATAAACATATGATAATAAGGCCGATCTTCATTCTTCTACCGAAATAACTTGTTCAAAGAATTTAAAAGTAAAAGTTGGGCCTGAGTCACTGCTGCATTACTCCTGTGTTATGCCAGGATAGCTCCATTTAGATTTCAATGGGCAGGGAGTGAGGAATCACAATCACCTAATGCGGTTCAACAAGGATAAGTGCAGAGTCCTGCACTTAGGACGGCAGAATCCAATGCACTGCTACAGGGTGGGGACTGTCTGGCTAAGCAGCAATTCTGCTGAAAAGAACCTGGAGATTACAGTGGATGAGAAGCTGAATATGAGTCAGCAGTGTGCCCTTGTTGCCAAGAAGGCTAACGGCATATTGGGCTGCATTAGTAGGAGCATTGCCAGCAGATCGAGGGAAGTGATTATTCCCCTCTATTTGGCACTGGTGAGGCCACATCTGGAATACTGTATCTGGTTTTGGACTCCCCACTACAGAAAGGATGTGGACAAATTGGAGAGGGTCCAGTAGGGGGCAACAAAAATGAGGAGGAGGCTGGGGCACATGACTTATGAGGAGAGGCTGAGGGAACTTATTTAGTCTGCAGGAGAAAAGAGTGAGGAGGGATTTGATAGCAGGCTTCAAATACTTGAAGGAGGGTTCCAAAGAGGATGGAGCTAGGCTGTTCTCAGTGGTGGCAGATGACCGAACAAGAAACAATAATCTGAAGTTGCAGTGGGGGAGGTCTAGGTTGGATATTAGAAAAAACTATTTCACTAGAAGGGTGGTGAAACACTGGAATGGGTTACATAGGGAGGGTGGGATCTCCATCCTGGGGGGTTTTTAAGGCCTGGCTTGACAAAGCCCTGTCTGGGATGATTTAGTTGGGGTTGGTCTTGCTTTGAGCAGGTGGTTGGACTAGATGACCTCCAGAGGTCTCTTCCAACCCTAATCTTCTATGATTCTAAGCACAAAGCAGAAATAATACAACAGTGAATCAGACACTTTTGGAAGAAATCGAAATGACACTTTAGAAGATCTATAGAGAGTGATGTGGTTATGTGTTTTAAAAACCCTAACATCTGAAAGTAGAACTCCTTTTCAAAATAACACACACTATTTATTAGGCACCAATCTACCAACCTGTCTTCCTACATGTTTGGAAAGCCTCTTGCAAACCAGTGTTTTACAAATAATCGTGTATTCTGAAACTCCTGCTGCATTATCACTTTTCATGTTCTGTCACTGTTTCAATCTGCCTCTCCACCTGAAAACATTTGAAAAAATCAATAAAAACGGGAATTAAGTGACTGCCTAATGTTTATGTTCTGTTTCTTACTAAAATCTGTTTTGTTTCAGGAACTAGATAAACTTAATGAGACGTTAACTTTTGAGGATGGTGAGAATCTTAAGGAGAAATGGATGAAGATCTATGAAGATCACACACAAAAAACTTTGGAAGAACTATGCTCTCCGGAAGGAGGTATTACTTAGGGAAGCACAGGGCAAGTGAATATATTGACCGTGGAAATTAATTAGTAGTTACGCTCACTTAAATTCAGTCAGTGACTCCTATCATAGCATCTGATGGATCCTTGTTTACAGGATTTGTTTCCAATATATGTCAGAGTAAGCATTAGAATCACAGTAAAATTTGTTTGAAGGGCATTGAAATATTTATTTGTTCTTTTCTTTCTCTTAGAGGCTGGCAATATAGATAATGCCATGGAAATCAGAAAACAATGGCAAGCTGGAGCCCCCCAGACTCTCCTGGATTTTCTAGCTGAGGCAGATGTCACATCTGTCTGCCCTACAATGGCTGAAAGTGAACTTGGTATGAATTTGGTGTTTTTTACTGTGTGTGGACAAAGACCAACTTACTCCGGCCAGACTGGTTATAGACATTTAAACAATAGTGTTTTGATTTGGGAGTTTCACAATAGACTATTCATGAGATCTGTTGTGCTGTTATTACAGGAGTTTGTCATGGTAATTGAGGTTATCACATATATTCAACCAAAGGATGTAGTAATAATTTGCCATTTTTTCTAACGTGTGTAAAATGGGGATAATGCTACTTTCCATCTTTTGTAAAGTGCATTGAAATCTACTGATGAAAAGCACTATATAAGAAGTTGGTGTTATCATCATCAATCATGAGTGCTTAACTAGTGCTTTATGATATGAGCTAGACTGTGGCTTGCCCTGCATGCGTGTACAGGGTGGGAAAAGGTGCAAGAAGCTATCTCCCACCTTGCAAATGTGCACAAGGAATAACCACAGTCTTGGGCCTTGTGTTCCTGGCACCCAGGGAAGTCTATCAGCAACAGCACCCAAGAGTGGGATGGGGACGGAATCATGGTCCTCCTCCTGTTTCCGCATTGACACACAGAAATATGCTGTCACATGGCAGAGAGTCCTTTGCACCATTCCAAAGGGTGGTGGTTGTTGTGGTCGATCTTTTCAGAGGAGGCTGCTCTGACACCAGTTCTCTCTCTGTGTCAACTCTGCCATGGGTGCCTGGACTCAGCAAGACTGTCTGCAGGGACTGCCACTGGGAAAGACAGAAGGTGGCCCTACGGCCTTAGTTTTCACAATGACCTCCAGAATTGCAAGCACAATTAAAAACAGGTTTTTTAAAAAATGCAGTTGTGGGTGCAATTTAATCATATTTAATTGTGGGTGAAAAACTGCACAGCTAACAGTGGCTGTTGGGCTGAGGCCCAGCTAAAACCTGGCCTAAATATTTTCCGGGGATGGGGATGGGGGACGCAGCTCCATATCAGCACACTGAGGTTTTCCTCTTCCTTTAATTGTAAAGAATCAACATTATAGCCATCATTCTCTCAGCAGAAGGGAACATCAGGGAACTGCCCTGAGAGCTTTGTTAATCCATAGTTGTCCAGAGGCTGGTATTTACTGTTGTGGAAAAGAATATCTGCGCTACTCTGAGACTAAACCTTTGTTCGGTGTATTATGCATGAGCTATATTATTTATGTCTAATTTTGACTGTAAGCTTGTTCTGGCAGGCTCCTCTGTGTGTACAGGGCCAAACTACACTATGGCACTCAATAAATAACAGCGAGCTATGTTTTTCCCCCAGAAACACTCACAAGAAGGCAAAGATAGGAGCAGTCTGTTAGGACTTGCAAACCTTCTGCCTTCTCTCCTCCAGAGGCAGGGATTAGTGACAGGGGAAATGGAGCTCAGGGATCTACAAAAGAAGAACAGCACCAGCCTGTAGCTCCTTGTCTATTCCAGGGGAAGACCAGCACCACTACACTACGTCCTGGCTTCACTTCCCCTCCACATGCGGGTTTCTTAGTGGAGACCCTCCAAAGGATTTGTACACATGCCTACAACTGGCATGGAAAGGCTTCCATGAGGCTCAGGGATTGGCGCTAAACCATGTTTGCTCTTCTCCCCCTTACGTGGGTTTAAGGACCACACCATCCCTCTTTCATTCCACTTTTGATGGTATATGTCAGGGACACCTCCCGTGAAGTTTTCTCAGCCCGTAATGGACTATGAGAAAGAGATCAGGAATTAGTCAATGGAGTTGCACCTGCTTACACAAGGTCTGAATTGTAGAAGGCTATTTTGCTTTAATGAAAATGTAATTATTCTTGTAGAAAGCAACAAAGAGCCTTGTGGCACCTTATAGACTAACAGGTGTATTGGAGCATGAGCTTTCGTGGGTGAATACCCACTTCGTCAGATGAATGACAAAGTGGGTATTCACCCACGAAAGCTTATGCTCTAATAGGTCTGTTAGTCTATAAGGTGCCACAGGACTCTGTTGCTTTTTACAGATCCAGACTAACATGGCTACCCCTCTGTCCTCACTATAAAGTATCTCTACAAGAATAGTATCAAAGTGTTTAATCTTGTTATTTTTGAGTATTAGAAACAATGGTGTTACCTGATCATTAGAAAATTTGGTGGCAAATACTCCAAAAGTAGGCCTTCCTTGCAATACCAGTCAGAACAAATACTGCAGATAAAGCAGTCTGCTTGGAGAAGGAAAATCCCAAAGGAAAGCAATTAGCTACTTAAGGAGCCAAAGAAATGAGAAACTTCACTATAAAAATGAAAATCTTTTTAAGTTGGCAAGGGAACATGGCAATAATGCCAAGTCACATTCACGTTTTATCACATGCAGCGACTTGATGCTCCTCCTATTTCCTAGCTGGCCAGGTGGTTGTCGTGCCTGAAGAAACACCAGAAAACAGGAAACAGTGGAAACAAGAAGCACCTGGGACACTGCTGAGTATCTTAGCGAAAGCAGAACTGTCTAATGACTCCTTCACCTGGACTGAAGAGGAATCTGGTAGGATATTTGTTACTGCAAATTATAGGATAAGTCCTCTGAAGAATTTTACTAAATATTTTGATGATGAAAATGGAAATAAGATATTAAGAATGGAGAGAGACATAAGATGTCCAACATCTCCAGAGGGAGTTTTTCTTTGATTAAAATGTTCTTATTGTAGCTAGCATAGGACCTGTGAAATAAAAATATTTTAATCACTTGGCAAACTATTAAGACCAAAGAGAAGGGTTCAGTCATTTAGTAGATGGTTAGTATTTTAGAGCTAGGGGGATCCAGATGGTATTATAACTGCCACTGAATTTTTGCAGCTTACTAACTTCACAAAGCCAGCACATTTTTTCTATCCAGCATTATTTTGAAATTATCATCAGTTTCACTTTGTCAGGGGACAAGAACGGGAATTCAGCTGTTCTTACTTTAGAGAAAGCTATCTCTGGCAATGAACATTTTTTCAAAACACTTTCCCAAGACATAAGAAAATCTTCTATATATTATTAGTAGCTGCACTGTTTTTGGATACATCAACATAAATTGCTATAGCTCTTCTACAGGATATAGCATATGATGGCATAAGCACAACTGACTTTGAACATGGTACAATTCCACATATAGGACATCAACATTGAGCCCTAATCAGTTAGGTTGCAGCATACCGTTAAGGTGATGGTTTTTAAAAAGAAAAAACCCAACACAAAGTTACAATGCATGTTGCCAAAAAGGAAGCGTAAAACAATTTTCATAACGTAATTAGTGCAATTGGAAAGGAATATGTTTTGCACGCTCCAATGCAAATTAACTGAACGTGGAATTAGATACAGGCCTTTAAAACCAATTCAATTGCATGTGTTAAACACTAGCATATTGAATGGATTACAGGGAAAATTCTTTCACTTGAAGTTGCACAATCAACACTCCCTAGCTAACTAACATACATGCGCTCTCTCAGCATGTCAGGCTATTTAAAAAACTACCCCATCCTGACAATATTATTCTCTCCTCATAGATATACTTTTAAGAAATTTGAACCAGGCTAAAACCTCACTACCCATATTCAACAAGCCATAGAGGGAGTGCTGTACTAGGATCACAGACTTTTAGCTGATCTATCTTTTAGCAATTAAGTCTAATAAACCAGACTTAAGACCCAATTCTGCCACCTTTGCTCACATTAAATACCTTGCTACCCAAATAGTCACATTCATTCCAGATGGATTATTTGCAGAATAAGGCCCTTAAGCAATACCAGGGCAATTTTTAAAAATTCAGTCTTCTCTGAACTTTCAGATCTGCATTGCCCTCCCACCCACTAGGTTTTGTGCTGGAAAGTAAACATGATTAGGGAGCTATAACTATCTAAATATTTCTATGAACAGCAACAATGGCCATCAGTGAAGTTTGGTGTTTGCATTGTTGTGATTTGAACAAAATCCATTCCAAGAATTTCTGTAGTGGTTTTAGATATTTTTGGTACACTTACCAGGTATTTTTTCCCCTCCCACTCTCCAGAGGGGACATTATCACCCTGGCTGCCAAAAGAGAATAAGGATGATAATGCAGAAACAGGCTCCACTATCGATACCGATGAAAACAGACTTGAGCCAAGATCTGATGATGATGACACGTAAGTCACTGATATGGATAAGGTAACTTAAGTCAAGTTACTCCAGAAGAGGAAAAAGCTATGAATGGACAGATTCCTTCTCATAGGAAAACTGGCCCAGCAGGCTAACTTGCTTTAAAAAAAATTCCTTTGTCCCTTTAGACTTTTCGCAGTGTAATTAAACAGAGAAAGTTGTTAGCAGCCAAACTGGATTTTAGATCTTGTTAAACTACAGAATTAGGTCAACTTAAATTAGTTCATGAACATGCCAATACTAATGCTTTCTACACCATTAGTATAGACAAATGCAGATACAGCAATGATAACATTGGCTGTCTCCGCATCACTTAAGTTGTAGTTTTAGTGGATCTTAACAGGACAGAGGAATGGAGACAGGAAAATATTTAAATTTCATACCCAGCTTTTATTGCCTGTTAGGTTCACTCCCTCTGGGGCACCTGGTATTGGCCGCTGTCGGTAAACAAATACTGGGCTAGATCGACCTTTGGTCTGACTTGGTATGGCCGTTCTTATACTTCTCACAAAACAATTTTTTTTAAATGAAGACCTTATGGGCTTTGAGACCAGGACAGCTAATAATGGTGATACATTTTATTAACATCCATTTTCTTTGTTTAAACATGTAGGAACTTTGAAGAATCTGAAGATGAATTGAGGGAGGAGCTGGTGGAATCACTAGAAAAAGTGGTAACTTCTCTGGCAGAGGAAGACAGAGAGGTGCCAATCCAGTCAGCAAACAAAGACAAACCAGAAGGAGAGAGAGAAAGCTTAGCTAGTAAAATACCTGGGAAACCTGATCAGGTTTTAGACAATAACACTGATCCACTTACTGCTGACACATGTAATGGAGAAGGCAGGCAGGAAGCAGCAATCAGCTAAAATAGGAGGTTGACTGTTGCTTCAAGACTTTCCTAAGTTGCTGGAAGACAGAGCCATAGCAGGGCCAATATTTTAAAAACAGGTGTCTAAAGTTAAGTTTCTCAATCCATATTTAGGCACCTGAAGAAGTGCTGAGCACTCATTTGAAACAAGTGGGAGCTGCTTGGCATGCTGCTCTTTCAACATTCAGGCTACTTATTCAAGTGGCTAAAATTAATCCCTTTTTAAAAAAATCTCTGGCGAAAATGAAAAGCAAACTCAGCTCCTGCTAATATCTTTACTCATCTACACTGCCTCTCTCTCCATCCAGTCTTTAGTACGTTCCTGACTTTGTGCTTTTCTCTGTTCCATATGTCAGAAGTGCACTCTTCCAGTTATACACCTACTCCCCTACCTCTCTTCCCCCAAATCCGTCTGTTTGGTGAAGCTTTCCAGTCATATGTTGTCCTGTACCGCTTGTAGCTCCTTCTAGTAAGCCATTAAGAGACAGGAACCCATAGTTTGACTTGCACAGCTCTTATTTTATAATTAATAATAGCAGCAAAGTTTACTAGTACCACTGGGATGTTATGTACCTGAATTTCTAATTAGAAGTGCTATTATGCAAAAAAATGACAGCTGGAAGAGGATAAAACATGGTAAGGAGTCATTCCAGCTGTCCTCTCAAATTTTAGATGTAAGCTGTCTGGATATTATTTAAATGGAAGGAACACAATAATAAAACTGTTTGATTTCAGTAGTTCTTTCCTTTCTCTTACTAGCTTTTTTACTTTGCTAAAATATAAAAAAAGCCTATAGTAGACCATAGCAAACCAACCATTTTTGTTAAAAGCAGAAGTCTATTGCTGTAGTGTTTTAACCATTAGACTACAGTGTTTCAATGTTACCCGAAGCAGTAGTTTAAAGTCCAAATTTGTGAGCCACTGGAATAGGCTCTGTCTGATCAAGTTTTCAAATTTCTTTAAAATATTAAAAAAAAAAAAAAAAAAGGCACGAGAAAACAAGTTATCCTTCTAAGAGGAAGAAGATATGGTTAATACAAGGGATAGCTGCAAATAGTTAAACCTCTGCTCCTGCTTTTTTTTAAAAGCACTGTAGGATTAAACCTTAGTGAACCCTATAGCTAAGGCTGCAAAATAGTGTTTGTTTATTCTGATTTGAGACAGATGTCTGAAAAATTTGCATTAGGGAATGCAAGCAAAGAAACTGTAAACTTAACTTTTCTTTTACATTGTGAAAGGAGAGTACCTAATATAAATAGTTAGATTTATGTAATATTTCAGGAAGGATTTGGTAATATTAAGGTTTGCATCATAAATACAAAGCAGCATTAATCATGGCCATCTGTACTCAAAGAACAAGCAAAGCCTTCATTGGAAACTTCAGAATAGTCTTTTAACCCTGGAGATAAGTTTTTTGGCTTTAGCATCTGACTCTTATCAAAATCAGCAAAGTGTTTATCTTTAAAAACTGAATCCCTCCACTGTAGCATGCCACTCAATCTGTTTTCCCAGCCTGTTGTTTTAAGGCAGGAAGTCTTCCAAAAGAAAAAAACCACTTTAAAATAACCTAAATATGAGGAGTTTCCACATGCAGCTCTACTACACATGAGAAAACATTAAGAATTTAGAAACTTTAGCAGTGCCCTGTAAGTCCATTGGAAAAAAGTTAATTTTCATGGAATGGGGTTTCCTCCCCTCCCTAATAAAAATTGTTTAATGCGCAGAGCTGATGTCCCATTAGAAGTATAGGGCTTTTTATTGCACCATGATAGCATAGATTAAAAAAATATTTACAAGTGACATATGTATAAAAAGTTATTATCCACGTACACAAATGACTTTTATTTAAATAACGGCTCCACAGACAATAGGAACGCCCCTTCAAACTCTTGGTCAGCAAATCTGTTCACAGACTGGCGAGCATTTTGTCTGATTTCCAGCCTCTTTTCAGGAGACAAAGAAAGGATCTGAGCCATGGTCTCAGAATAATCGTCCTCATTTTCTGCTAGAAATCCTGTAATATGTCCTTCATAGGGTACCACGATATCTAGTTTGGGGCCACCAGAATTGTGAGCCAGAATAATTGTGCCAGCTGCCATACATTCAACTATTCCTGGAAAGATACAAAAAACACATGTTAAGAATACAGTTCTCATATGTACATAGAACTGGTTGAGCTTTTTCAGTGGAAGTGTTTTTTCAAAATAGACACTTTAGAACCATTTTTTCCCAAAATGTTTCACATTTTTCATTGAAAAACCTACACCAAAATTTTCATCTTTTTGGGTGCAACTAAAAAATGAAGATTTCAGCTGATTGGATAAAAATAAAAACTTTCAGTGAAAACTGCTTGCTCACTCAGCCTTTTTTGGGGGGATACTGGAAAACCAGTTTTCTATGTTTTTCCTATCTGAACCCTGAAAAGTTTTATAGAAAAATTAATTTTTAAAAAAATGTTGTCATCAAAATTTGGGGGCGGCGAAGGGGGAAGACCATCTCTACTTATGGATTCAACAACACTTAAAACTGTAGGGAAAAGACATACAGTGCTAGAACTCTAAACTTGTATTAGGTGCTGTTTTATCATTTAATTTCTTAGCATCTGACTCTGACATCTGAGTTCAAGCTCAGTATGAAAAGAGTAGCAGGTATATAACAAAAGAAAATCTGTTTGTGCTATCCAGAGGCTTTAGCCATATCTATCAAGTTACAGCCAACTTATATTGTAACATTGGATTTCTAGGTTGAGATTTTTAGTATATTTCACTAGTCTGATTTGTATAATAGACCCAATATGACTTGAATAAAAAGCTACATATTGAAAAGAGCAGAAGTGGACAGAATGAAGATGCACTGAACTAGGTACACTGCTAACCCCAGGGATCAGCAACAACTGAAAATCAAAAGGCTAAAACACCTTCGAATACTAAAAGAGTGCTGGAATTGAATAGTACATAGCATTTGTATTCGACCCCCATAGATTATACAACAACCCTCAAAAGACAGCATTCTGATTAATGCCTTGCTGCTGCTTTGCTGCAATTCTGACATTTTAAATGCTGTTAGCTCAAAAATTGCCATAGGTAGAAAATAATGCTGGAACTATATTCTAAAGCTTGGAATCCTGTTTTCTAAAGATAAAAGCCCTGGAAGGTGAGCTGCTAAATCATACTGGAATTCAGGGCCATAATCTGAGTAGCGTGTCTATATGCTATTCTGGCAAAAAGTGAAGTCTTTGGGGAGAGGATGGATGTGGAAATGAGCAAAATTATAATTGCGGATTTAGAAGTCCAATATCTTGTGACCTGGCAGGACTAGAATTCCTTGAGGGACCATTACAAAAATGTACTGGTATTGAAGGTACGTCTAAGCACTGAGCCTAGACCAGAACACAGAAGAAAACATTTTTGATCACTGCACAATCGTAAGAGAAATCAGCAAATTATGTTACAATTGACACTGTTGCCAATATTTATCCCCTTATCGCAGCAAGATAGGAGCAAGACTGAAAAGTCTCAGCAGTTTTAGTAAAGGGAAAAAATCCAATAGGAAGTAGCAGGAAATGGGAAAAAAAAGTCAATAATAGAAGACAACAAAAAGATTCTCACATATGGAAACAAAGTAGATATTGTGTTTAAAAAAAAAGGGCTTGGGGGAGGTGAGAAGCAAGAGTAGGCAAAGAAAGAGAATGAAGAAAGTAATAGAAAAGCCATCAAGATGCTATATAGGAGGAAAATTCTATCAGCTAGAGTATGCTTCTGAACTGACTGAACAGGCTTTACTTACATCATGGTCCTGTACAGCGTAAGTCACTTCAGTTGTTACTTTTGTTAACTGTAGTTTAGTAATGGCTGATTATTTGGCTGTGGCTTCAGCAAGCTGAAATTGATGTAATCAGTCCATCTATTAGGATGCAAAGTTTGTCTCATCCTGCACGCATACCAGAGAGGTATGGTCAGTCTTATACCCCATTCCACAAATAGGAAAAGTAAGCAAGTCCTTATTTCTGTACCTCATTCATGTTCATAAAGCAAGCTTCCCTCCCCACCCCTCCCTCAGCTGAATTCAGAGCCTTAAGGTGCTTAAGGTCAAGGAAAAGTACTCACCAATTCCGAAGTGCTCATTCCACATGGTGTGCAGACCGATAATTGCATCTGCCAGGTACTGTTTTAGCTCCTCAAATGGAATGTTTACTTTGAACTCCACCTTTTTGTCAACGCCTAGCTCTTCACAAAGCTTTTTAAGTCTGTTTACACGCTGCTCATCTTGTTGATTACGACAGCCTCCAATCAGGATGAGCTTTGGCAATGACTGCTGCCCCAGAGCTGTCTTTTCCAGGAATTTTGCAAAGGCTCTGATTTGCAAAGGATGGTCCTTCTCAGGCCTAAACTGTCCTAGAGAGACAATGGAATATTCTGTGGTGCTCTTTTCTTCATGTAATGGAATATCCAGGAATGTCTGAACATCACAAGGGGGATACACAACACTTGTACAAGCGCCAGCTCTCCAGAGGGAAAGGATGTGATTTAGGGTCCATGAAGAATTAACCATAATGACATCACTGCGAGAACCAACCAATCCGTATACAAAAGCAAACAAATAGTAATAGACAAGTTTGAGTTTGCTGAGAAGGGGATTCCTTGTAATGAAGGCTGCATTGTTAAATCTGGCATTCTGACTCCTAACCATAGAAAGCATGTCAGTGCTGATAGTTGGATAATGAACATAACACCCAACACGGCAACCTCCTAAGTACTTAAACAGAGGCAATGTGAAGGCATAACCCATTGAGTCAATGTAAACATCAGGAACACACTTCATAAGAGCTTCCCAACCAAGAAACACAGACCCTAAACTTTGACCCAGCAAAGTGAAGTGAGGGTAAAGAGAGGCCTCCACAAGGTAACGTTTTTCTAGGAACACAAACTTCACAGGATGAGTTAATTTGATGTTGAATCTTCTGAAAGCACTTTCTACGATCTGTTCTCCACTGACATCTTTATCGCCAGTATAGACAACATATATTGCATCTTTGTACCTGAAAGAGTACAATAAAGAAGAATTTCACAAATCTTTTTCTATCACAATTTATGCAACAAACTTATTTCCATCTCAAAATTACCAGAAGTAAGAACAAACTTTTAGCCTTGGTCTTAAACATGTTGGCCTTACACAATACTGGTTTTGGTTTAACTGAACCAGATTTTTAATTTTTTTTTTTTAACCAAATTTCTGGAACCTTAAGATTCTTTGATCTACAAAAACGTGGGGCTGTTTTTTGGCTAATTAGAAGAACCCATGTTGTTATTTAGTAGAATTCAACTTGCAGGGCAGGATATTCCCACTCAGAAGACGAAATTTCAAGACTGCAGAACTGGTCCTTCTACTGCAAAAGTAAAAAGGAGGAAGAGTGTAGTGTAGACTAATGCATGTGTCAAAAGGGTAAAGAGGTTTTAGATGTAGGGTTTGAATGCCTCAGGAAACTGTTTGGATTAGATGTGGTCTACTTAAATATATGGGCTGCCAAAAACTGCATAGATAATACCATAAAAAGTATCAGGAAAAATCAAACTGCAGTATAAACTTGCACTTTGCTAAGCGCATGCACTTACTTTTTCTGCAGTGCTCTTATGGCACACCACAAGACTCTCTCCCCTCCACCACCTGCATTGCAATATGGATGGAAAAATGCAACAACCAATTGACGTTTCCCATCTTTTCCTGTTGAGGCCAACTGATTTTTCCTTTGTTGTAGCCACAGCCGTATTCCCCACAGCAGTACAACCAAACAGAGACATAAAGCTCCACATAGAAACAATCCAGGGATGAACAATGAGCACAGCAACCTGGAACAAGCAGGGAAAATTAAATTCAAACATCATTTGTACAAAATAATATATGGAAAAAAATGAATTAAACAGTAAATACTATATATATTTCCTAGGCAGTTTCTCAGATTATTTGCTCTCAGGGATATCGGCACCTTGTTTTAACAGCTAGCTTATTACTGGTTTGCTTTCAAACCTCTGCTTGGAAGACTGCAATAGAAAAGAAGGTTACAATAAGCTTATGGAGGTGATTTAAAATTATAATAAAGTAAAAATTCCAAAATATAGCTATCTCTGGCATGACTCCTATAGAATACTGCTGACAGACACTGACTGGGCAGGTGGTGAGTTGACAGCTGTTTACTACATGATAGCAATAAAGGAAGCAGCTTATTTCATCCTTCCCTTCCTCCTCACCTGTTTGTCTCATCCATCTATTCCAGCTTCTCATAACCACTGTAAACTCTTTGGGGAAGGGACTTTTTTTTGGGAGGACGGAGGGAGGGAAAGGAATATACAGTGCCTTGATCTTTGATTGATGATCCTATACATTACAGCAAGTGATTTTCTGTTTTATTAACAGTAAATTAAGCATCCCAGCACCTACACAGTAAATCAGTGTAATCCCATTTTGCGGATGGGAAAACTAAGGTACAGATGTATTAAGTGATTTGTTTAAAGTCTCACAAATGGGTGGCAAGGCTAAGGACAAAAACTAGGAGTCTATACTCCCTATTTTTTTGCTTTAGCCACCTCTGTATGGTCCTTCTGAGCAAGTAGAAGGCACAGAGTCATCAAGATGCCACACCTAGACTACAGCACAAGAGACTTGGGGTAAAATTTTTAAAAATGGCTAAGTGACTTGGGAACCTAAGTTCCATTTTGAGAGGTGCCTTGGGCACTGAGGAGCACTAGGCCTAATCTGCAGTACAATGTAAAAAGTCAGCATAACTACACCACTCAGAGCTGTGAACAATGTCATGCACTGGGAGATGTAGTTAGACACAGCGGGGCATTGGAAGAATTCTTCCACTCACCTAGCCGCTAGCTCTCGGAGAGGATTTCCTGCAGCCATGGAAGAACGCCTCCTGTTGCTGTAGTGTCTGCACTTAAGGGTTGCCACCTGTCCAAGTTTTGGCTTCTGTGTCTAGGTGCAATTTAGGGTTGCTAGGTGCCTGATTTTTAACTGGAAAGTCCAGTGGAAATGGGGACCTTACAATGCCCAGTCAGATGTACTGACTGGACACCAGAAGTCGTAGGGTGACCAGATGCCCTGATTTTATAGGGACACTCCCGATTTTTGGGTCTTTTTCTTACATAGGCTCCTATTACCCCCCACCGCCATCCCGATTTTTCATACTTGCTGTCTGGTCACCCTAAGTCCAGCTACTGCACCGCTGGGGGGAGGATCCAGGTAATTAATCCATGCCAGCCCCTGCTAAGTCACGGCTTCATCCTACCTGCAGGCTGCAGCAGCTCCCATCCCCGCCCCGAAGCAGAGGAAGCCCAGCTGGGAGGGGAGGGAGCAAAGCATTGGGGGCGGGGCGGGGTCTCAGGAGTCCCGTTACCAGTAATCAGAAAGGGGGCAACACTCTGCACAAAGCTGGGCCGCTGCAGCGCTTCCAGTGCAGCCGTAGCCTGCGTCTCACTGACAGTCCCCAGGCCGTGAGCGCCTGCGGGACGCAGGAGCCTTTCCAAGGGCGCCCCGGGGTGTGACAGAGACTGAGGGAGGAGCAGCCGGGGTGAGCCAAGAGCCCGCCCGCGGGAGGAGCGAACAGCGCTCGAGAGGAAGAGCCGGAGGGCGCCCGCAGCCAAGGCCACGTCCGCGCCGCGCTCCGGCCCCAGCCCGTGGCACGAGCGCGCGGGTCGCGGGGCCGGGGAGCGGCGGACACAGAGGGCGGGGAGGACGCGAGCGGGAGGGTAACGGCAGCGCGGAGGCGGGGAAACAATTTTCTTTCCCGGAGCCGAGGCGCCGCTCACCTGACTAGCGAGCACAGACAGAAACCTCCCGCCGCCATCTTGGACAACGCCGCGTAACCTCTCACCCCGGAAGCGATCGCGCCGCTGGAGGCGCGGCCTGGCTATTCCTCCTTCCTCATTGGCTCCCGCTGGGAGAACCCGTCTACAAAGAGGGGCGGGGCTGGGACTAGAGGGAGGGGTCCGGTCTGTATGGGGGTGGAGCCAGAGAGTGGGTGTCTCGGGGAGGGGCGTGGTCCCTAGTGGGCGGGGCTTGGGGCGTGCACGTGAGGGAGGAGGCCCGTGCTCCTGGCTTTGCACTGAGGAGCAGGTAAGTAACATCCTCGCCCCTTCCCCTGCGGGTGACTGGCGCTGCTGCTCTCTCATTTGGGGCAGCTTACAGCTCCCTTGTCCCACGGTGCCTGCAGGGTGGCTGGAGCTCTGGTGACTGGGCTGGGGTGTCTGAGTAACCTACTGAGTTGACCTCAGGTAGCCCATATATGCCACACCCACCTCAAAAAGCACTTTGTGTTGAAAGAACAAGGGATACTTGTGGCACCTTAGAGGCTAACAAATGTATTTGGATACTCACACTCTCTCTCTCTCTCTCTCAAAAACCAGTTGGAGAACCCCTCAACCTCTCTGGTCACTCAATTACAGACCTAAAAGTTGCAATTCTTCAAGAAGAAAAACTTCAAAAATAGACTCCAATGAGAAATTGCAGAACTGGAATTAATTTGCAAACTGGACACCATTAAATTAGGCTTGAATAAAGACTAGGGGTGGATGGGTCATTATACAAAGTAAAAACTAGTTCCCCATGCTAATTTTCCCCCTACTGTTACTCACACCTTCTTGTCAACTGTTTGAAGTGGGCCATCCTGATTATCACAACAAAAGTTTTTTTTCCCCTGCTGATACTAGCCCACCTTAACTGATTAGTCTTATTAGAGTTGGTATGGCAACACTCATTTTTTCCATGTTCTCTGTGTATATATATCTTCCTACTGTATTTTCCACTGCGTGCATCTGATGAAGTGGGTTTTAGCCCATGAAAGCTTATGCCTAAATAAATTTGTTAGTCTCTAAAGTGCCACAAGTACTCCTTGTTCTTCTTGCTGATACAGACTAACACAGCTACCACTCTCAAACTTCTTGTTGAGTTAGTGACTATTCCTACTAGGCCACACTGCTTTCCCCCTGCCCTTCCTAGCAGGGCCGGCTTTAGGACATGTGGGTCCTGATTCAAAAGAGCTGCTGCCGCCGAAGACAGCAACAGCGATTGAGCCGCCACCGAAGATAGTGGCGGCAATTCGGCGGCAGCTCAATTGGTTGCCGTTGTTCCCGGCGGCACTTTGGCGGAGGGTCCTTCCTCGGCAGCACTTGTCCTCCGGGGCCTTACCTTGCGGGGCCCCTGTTCCAGACACTGCAGGGCCCTCTTAGGCATGGGGCCCGATTCATGGGAATCGGCCAAAAGCCGGCCCTGCTCCCCAGGAGGGATGTTTCCCCCTGAGGGTGGGTGCAAAGGAGGAGAAATTTGTTGCATGTGGGTGAAGTAAGATACAGGAATTTGTCTCCTAACCCCCAGCTGCCTGCTCCCAGGGCACTACATGATGGTTAAATCCCATCTGGGCTGCAAAGGTTATGTGCAGTGACAGAGAGACATGTCCACTGCAAGTGGTGGAGGGGCACATGAACTTCAAGGGTAGGGCTCTGCTAGGAAAAAAGGTATAGTTTGAATTTGAAGTAGTTAATGCATGGGAACTAACACAAGGGAAAATCCTGTGCCTTTGTAAAAACCTTTTTGGCAGTGAAGACATAGCCAAGGCAAAGGCAGATTGTAGTTTTAACACAAGTTAGCTGGTTAAGGTAAAGTGGAAAGCCTAAATTTCTGCTGACTCGTGTTAAGTCAATGTACTGCTTTGCCTTAACTAGGATTTTACCCTTGTTACTACTTATCGGCTAACAAGAACTCACTATTTTTCTTAGTGAGGATAAGGCAAGAGGATGGTGGGTGGTGTAGCCTGGGCCACGGACCATGCTGTGTAACTTCACGTTACTTCCGACACCATTGAGTAAGGATATGGCTACATTTGGAATTTCAAAGCGCTGCCCTGGCAGCGCTGCGGGAGCGCTGCTGTGGGAGTGCTGCCGCGGCAGCACTTTGAAGTGTGAGTGTAGTCGGAGTGGCAGCGCTGGGAGAGAGCTCTCCCAGCGCTGCATGTAAACCACATCCCTTACGGGTGTAGCATGCAGCGCTGGGAGCCGTGCTCCCAGCGCTGCTGCCCTAATTACACTGACACTTTACAGCGCTGTATCTTGCAGCGCTCAGGGGGGTGTTTTTTCACACCCCAGTTGCAGCGCTGTAAAGTGTGAGTGTAGCCAAGGCCCAAGTAATGTAAGTCTACTTCCAGCCTTGTCACTGTTTTGTTGTATAACGTTAGGCAAATTATGTCACTCCTCTATCTCAGTATAGGGACACTAATGGTTACCTAGATCACTGGGGGGCTGAATTCATTAATGTTCCTGAAGTGCTTTGATAGGCTCATATTTAAGGCACTCTACAAGTGCAATATATTATCACTTTCTTAGAAAAAGAAGGGCTGTGTTTGTAAATGGATAATGATTTTCCTGCATGGATGACCTTAAAAAGATATTGTCCGGTCAAATTTGGCCCAATATTAAAAGCTTTTATAATACTTAAAACCAATATACATCGTTACATGATTTTAAAAGAAAAATCTAATGAAAATGTTTGTTTAAAACACAAGAATTTCCTTTGTAGAGTCCGCAACTTAAAAATTGCATATTCTGCAGGAGAGCCTGAAAATATTTTCTAGACTTAGACATGAAATTAGGCTATTTTCATGAAAAGGAATGCAAAAAAGTAGGCGATCATAAATGCTGATGGGCATATTATATTGTTTTAAATTGGTAATGTGCTTAACATTGTTTAACATAACAGCATTCCCTTAAATTCATGGAGATAAAGATTTTAAAAAACGTCATGACAAAATTTTGATGCGAGTCCTTTAAAAACTACCCATAAAGAAGAAATTATGCTAGAGCTAATCCATTAGCTCCAAAGAGGCACAGTATCCTGTTTTGGCCCTGATCCTGCACTGGTATTTGCTAGCACAGACTCTTGTGCTTACGCAGCTCATAAGCACATTAGCGGATCTCAGTGCAAGATTTTTCTTATCACATTTCCATTGTTTGTTAATTTTCATCCTTTACAAGCATTATTTCTGCATGTGTCTCTTCATTAAGGCAAAAAGGAATGTATTCACTTTCCTTGCTTCAAATCTCACTTTTGATCTCTGACTGCCTGATAAGCCTAAACAAACAGACCGTATAGTCTCCTGGCAAAGTACACATGTAACTCATTAACACTAAGAGATTTAATTGCATATATGCTCCAGAATGTCCAGCATCTGCTTCTCACTCTCCAGACACACACACACATTGCCAGATAGGATTTCCAGTGGAGGGTGTTTTGGTCACTCTTTGATGGTTATTGTTGTTTACCTTTTATTTTATCTTCCATTTTGTCTGCATTGAGAGACAATGTACACAGACTAAAGGTCAGAAATGAAATGGAATGTGAAGGGGCACTTTTGCATTCACCACAGTGAACTTGAGTTTATGGGGAGACGACAGAATATGACGTAGTTGTAGATAAGGTGGCTCATTTTAATAGGCACAGCCATAATGTGAGAGTCTATGAATCAAACAACCCAGGAAAAAAAAATACATAACAAAACTGGAGAAAGGTCATTCACTGACAGGCTGTTCTGTCTCAGAAACGGCTCAACATGCTCAGAAAGGGATTCTGAAGGGCATCCTCTCATCAGGAGCCTTGCAGGTACCGTACCCAAAGAGGGAACCAGATTTACTGAAAAGTATACGGTTTGAAAAGATAAAAGGGCATAACAAAGCTGTGTTGTTGCTAACATAGCAGCACGTGACTGGGCAGGAATGCCAATTTCCAGTATTATGAATGGGTTTTATAGTAAATGAATAAAAAAAATTAATAACTCAATAACAAAAGAATGTGAGGCAGAAATGTGGGAATTTACAAGCAAAGACTTTTAATCTGCACTTACAAATGCTGTGTTATTAGAGTCCAGTGGCTGTAGAATTAGAATTTATGTATATATTTCTATTATTTCTCTTTTCAAAGTATCATTAGTGATTCTTCACAAAATAATTAGTAGGTTTCGCTGTTTATAAATTAATCTTGCACTGAATAATGGGAATGAATCTCACACCATTCCTGTGTTGGAGGAAGTGTGAAGCTGACTACAGCATGGATGGCAAAATCTAATCATTAGAAATTCTCTGTATTGCAAAAGTCCTATGTGGAGCTGAAGATAAATGTCTTCATCTTTTATTGTAGTATTGGCAGTGTATTGCATGACAGACCCATTCCAGGTGGGTGAATCCACACTGTCTCCATTCTGTTACAGTCAAGGTTTTTCACATTTTTAAAAAGTTTTCAGTTTATTTTATATAGAATCACTGAGATTTGTACTGATCTGTCTGCCTCCATGAAGACAGAGCAATGGCCTTTCTGTGTCATAGTTTTGGCCAGTCTTGCTCACTGAGATTCTGGAGCGGTTAGGAGTTCTCTAACCTGTGAGTTAGATCAGTGTCTTTCCTGACCGGGGTAAGCCACTGGTGAAATACCGGGTCCATAGCTGGTGGAGTGTGTCAGCGCATCCCTATGCAGGGAGGTTGGGTGCCACCTGTCCTTGAATCAAGGATCATACAATAGCTGCTTTAAGAAACTATCACGTGAAGCTGATAACTTGGATCAAACGTCCCATTTGTGAAGCATCATTGAAAGGCTATGGTAGGAAAACATCAATTTCCCTAGTCATCAGAATTCCTAGAGTTTGATCGATTGGGTTTTAGGCCTGAGTTTGGGGTAGAAATGTCCATAATGATTTTATTAGATCTGTCATCTGTCTTTGGTACTATTGATTATAGTTTTATTGGACATTTCTGCTGGTTAGGCGTGACATCTCTGCTGGTATGGAGTACTTCCAACTGCCTATGTTTGAGAGACCCAAAAGAGTGGCTTGGGGCATTGCCTGTTTGCTCCAACAGCTCTTGTAATTGGGGCAGGCACAGTAGGGGTCAATTTCTTCTTACTTCCTGCTCAACATGTATAAGAAATAGCTAGGACAGGTAATGAGGAAATGTGGAACTGCACTACATTCAGAATACTGATGATACTCAGTTCTGTGTCCCTCTCACAACAACTGCCCTTAGTGCAGTGGAACAAATCTAGTGTCTTTCGTCACTGGCAATCCCTTCAGATTGACGATGATCTCTTTAACAGGTTTTATTTTTCATGGGTCCTTTGGTGACTGAGGAGTCCAGTCCTTGAGCCGCAGGCTCGTTGGCAGACATTACAGGTGGTGTTAGAAGATAAGGTTGGGCCACGATCGCTGCATGACCATTGTCTTTCCTTGCTTTTCTGGCATTTTTCTGCAACCAGGGCAAGGCGATTTTCCTTAAAAGTGGATGTTCCCTCTCTGACAAGTCTTCGACAGTTATCCCTATCCTGGGCTGCTGTCTCTGTGTGTGTGTGTGTGTGTGTGTGTGTGTGTGTGTGTGTGTGTGTGTGTGTGTGTGTGTGTGTGTGTGTGTGGCATCGATGCCACATCTCTTGATATTTATCTTGGGGGTGTCTTTAAAGTGTTTATTTTGATCTCCCCATTTCCTTTCTCCTTTGGTGAGTTGGGCATACAGCAGTTATATTGGTAAATGTACATCAGGCATGTGCACACAGTGCCCGCTCCACCTCAGCTGGTGCTGGATAATCAGGGCCTCAACACTGAAGATGTTGGCCTCTCTGAGGACACTGACATTAGTACGACAATCCTTCCACTTTACATTGAGGATCTTCTAAAGAAAGTCCTGGTGCTGGCATTCCAGGTTTTTCAGGTGTCTTCTGTAGTTCACCCAAGTCTTGCAGCCGTCAAGGAAAGTTGGGATTACTACCGCTTTATAAACTAAAAGTCTAGTATGTGTTCTGATGTTGTGATTGTTGAACCCCTGGTGAAACAGTCTGCCAAAGGCAAGGCTGGCATAGCGAATTCTATGCTGAATCTCAACATCTATGTCTGTCCTCTGTGGGAGATGGCTGCCACATTTTCCAGTTCTTTTTTGTTGATATAGATCTTCCTTGCTGGGTCTGATGATTGACCAGGGACTGGCTGGTGTAGAACTTTTGTTTTGCCTGTGTTCAGAGTTAGCTCTAGGCTGTTGTAATCTTCAGAGAAGCAATTAAGGGCTGTTGGTAGATCCTCCTTTGAGTGTGCAACTACAGCACAATCATTTGCATACTGGAGTTTGTTTATTGTTGCCAATATTACTTTAGTTCTGGCACAGAGATGAGAAATGTTAGCAAAGTCTTGACCATTACTTTAGCTCTGGCTTTAGGCCTCATACCAGGCCTCTGATTCAAGGGTTTGTTTCAGGGCTTCATCTTACTACACACATATCATGTCTATCAGCGAAAGTTTGGATTTTTTTTTGCTTTGTCCTCCCACCATTTGTTTTTGATTTCTCAAAGACTTCAGCTTTGAGCTGAGAAAGAGCTCTGCTTCTGACTGGATAGTGGTTGGTTTTGCCAGTTGCAGAAAACTTTTCTCTTCTAGTCCAAAAGGGCTGTAATCTCAATGCTGTTATTGACAAACCAGTCCCAACGGCAGCAGGTAGCAAGGCCAATGGATTCCTCGCAGACCTCATGGACAGTCTGTTTTAGGGCTTCCTAATCTTCGACACTTGTGTTGTCATTTCCAGGTGTGCATATGGCCAGTTTTTCACTGAGGAATGTTTGGAAGTTCTCTTGGTGCACTGAGGATTGAAGTCATTGGATGTTTTATTGCTGTCTGCGTGATTTGGATTGCGTTCTGTTTTGCTGTAATCCTCATGGACATGACTGACCTCACCAGGTGCATGGTCAGTTTAGCAGTCATCCGCTCCTCTCATGACACAGATGATTTAGACATCTCTTAGATCCATTGTTCATACAAAGACCTAGGAGGTGCCACTGTTTTGAGTGGGGGTGTTGCCAAGTTGCTTTGTCTAAAGATGGTGTTTGTGATCATAAGGTCGTGCTCTGCACATTTGCTGAGTAGAAGGATGCCGTTGGAATTGGTTTTGCCTACTCCTTCCTTCTCAGTGATGCTACTCCATCTTGGCCAACTCTTGCGTTAAAGACCCCTGAGAGGATTGTCTTATTTGGTTTTGGAATGGATGACAAAATTTTATGAAGGTCAGTGTAGAAAGATTGTTTCTGTTCTTCAGCATCAAGAGTTGGTGCATATGCACTGATGATAGTGGCAAATGACTTACTGACCAATTGAATGCAGAGGGTCATAAGGCACTCATTGATGCCAATGGGGAGCTCAGTCAGGCGGTCCAGAAGGTTTTTGATTGCAAAGCCAGCACCGGATATTTGCCTGTCACTTGCTGGTTTTCCTTTTCAGAAGAAAGTATAACCGCCACCCTCTTCCCTCAACTGGCCTTCATCTGCACGTCTTGTTTCGCTGTGAGCAGTGATGTCAGTGTTGTACCTCGAGAGTTCTTGGACAACAACTGCTGTTCTGCATTTGGTTCTTTCACTTTTTGATTTGTCTCGTGGGGAGCGGGAGGAGTGGGGTCAGGAAGAGGTGGGGGAGAGGGTGGGGAGGAGGTGTGGAGGAAGGGGTGGAGTGGGGGCTGGGCCCTGGGCAGAGAGGGGTTTGACTGTCACCTGGGAACTGGGGAAGTTGGCACCTCTGAACCTGGTAAGCCTATGCATAATAGACATTCCAAGTTGCAAGAAACATTTTTGGTTTTTGACCACATTATGAGTGATCCCTCTGGACACGGTTGTCCAGTCAGTTATGGTGGGATAGACCCATGATCATACATGATCGAACTAGAGGTAAAGCTTCAACACATATAATCTAGTTCTTGCATAATTAGGTTGCCATCTTTCAAGTTCTCAAATAGAGGACACCGTTGGAGAAGAGGGAGGCGGATCTGGAAGGGCAAGGTCAGGTACAGTTTCTGTTGTACTGTTTCTTTCTACCACCCTTACTTCTGCACTGCTGCTAGCGGCAGTGCTGCCTTCGGAGCTGGGTGCCTGGCCAACAGTCACTGCTCTCTTGCTGCCCAGTTCTGATGACAGCGCTGCCACCAGAAGCAACAGAGAAGTAAGTGAGGCAATACCATACTTCCCGGAGACTTGTTCTTATGTCAAAGTCTGCCCGGACAGAGATCGGAGAACCAAAAAAGATGTCATGTCTGGGAAAATCCAGATGAATGGACCTGGTCATAGGCACTGACACCGTGGGTTCTCCAGCCTTGGAGCACCCACTGGGGAAAAAAAAATAGTGGGTGCTCAGCACCCACCAGGAGCCCTGTGGTTCAGCTCCTCCATCACAGTGCCTCCCACCACCACAATCAGCTGTTCAGTGACATTTGGGAGGTGCGGGGGAGGGGAGGAGTGGGGGCAGGAAGAGATGGAGGAGGGGGTGGAGTGGGGGCTGGGCCTGGGGCAGAGACGGGGTTGACTATCACCTGGGAAGTTGGCACCTCTGAACCTGGTAAACCTAAGCATAATAGAATTCCAGTGTTTGTTTCCTGGATCAAGCTGAGCAATTTGTCACATAGCTAGGAGAAGTGTTGTGTTGCTAAATGTGTTGACTGAATTTGCAAGAAAATTGGAATGTAATGAGAATTAGGGGCAAAGCCACAGAATTTAATCTGCAAAAATTCCAGGAAAAATATAGAGCCTCTCCAGGGTTTAATTCAGAAGACCTGTCAGCAATGAGACAGCTGTCAATGCGCCTCCTTATGCTGCTCACCAGTGGACTAACTCTTCCAGCCCCTGATTAAGACCCAAGTAGAGGAGGGAGTTCCTTTTTTTAAAAAACAGCAGAGTATGTGGCTGGCAAGAGGAAAGGCTGCAAACTGAAAAATTCTGCCTAATCTTCTATTATAGATCCCCTCCTGTTTGTGGGAGTTATAGGTTGAAGACTCCAGTATAGGGGGTGGCAAATAGGCCATTAGGGGGCTTTATGCAATTGAAAATAATCTCAGCAGCTACCAGACAGCACCACCTCCCTAAACCTCAATACAGTCACAAGATGCTCCCTATTCCAATGGAATACTCCCCTCCCCCCATAGTACTGCTTGTTTAGATATTACATAGTCACTCTCTCACAGGAGGATTTTTTTCTTTTGGATCAAGCCTCAAAGAAGGCCCATGAGTATTTTCCTGTGGAGTTTCATCTGCTCTGTAATGAAGGTGTCATGGTTACCATCATTCTTCTCAGGGTGCGCTGCTGTCCCTTCTCGGAGTCTTGCCATGTGCACCCCACAGGCGCCAGGCGTTGGGTCTTTATCTCTCCTGGGCTGGAATTCTGTGGTTCACCCACACTTAGACCAGGACCTGGGTTTCACCCTATTGGGAACAACCAGGAATACTTCAGTGGGGTCAACTGGAGTTTGGACCCTGAAGGAATTTCTCTTTGGGAACCTTTAACAGCACCTGATTCAAGTGACTCAAAAACAGCTTCTTCAAAACGAGGCATTATTTAGCCTTTCACCCAAAGGTACAAACGGTACAGGGCCAACATATAAAACAAGAGTCGGACACACATTTCCTTACCTATGTTTTAACCTCACTATCCATAGCTCAAAACAGGGCCAACTTATTCTGCTTCTGAGTTGGGAGAAACAGCCTGCACTTTTTACAGAGTGCTCCCTCTATCGCTGAGTAAATCTTAGCAGCCTGTCAGCTTTCACAGACATGCTGGAAAGCCTCTCCCAGCTAACCCACACCTGTTCCCTTTTCTGGGGTCTTTGAGGTTTAAGAATCTCCTTTGACCCCATAGCCTTGGGAAGAGTACCCCATACCCTGGAGGGCCTGGATGGAGCCTGCTAGTTCTCCCCCAGTTGATGGCCTAGCCATTCTTATCTTAACTCCTTTGAAGCTGTCTTATCTGTGTCATCTGTCCTGCTTGGTTCCTTACCTGCCCCTTTTACAGCCAGCTTTGATTTAAACCTATGCTTCCAGTCAGGTAGCAATACAAAATGGAACAAGGACACCGAGTTACATATAGTATGTATAAGAATAATGCAGATATTTCCCAGTTCACCAACGCCGATGCCACATAAAACTTGTATTGTTTTATCAGTTCAGAGAACTGATAATGATTTGGTTTCTATAGTCCCTCCTGTGGCAGCACTAAAATTGCATCTGATATAAAAAGATACATTTTTCCCCCCCAACAATGTGTTAAACATTCTGCTGATTTTATTTTATTTTTTTTAATTTTAAATCACAAAATTATTTGACTTGTGACTTCAGCCTTTGTGAAAGCTGCAGGGTTGGCAGCCCTAGGGACTGAAGGCACATGTAGCCATGTGTGAACTTATCATAGTGTTTTCAGGGTATTGCTAGTTAATACCTTGAGCATCTCAATGCATGTGTAGCAGGAAAGCTTGTACATGATTCCCCATTAACTTTGGTGAGAGCAGATTTTGTCTCTGATGTGGTTTTACTTTCTTATCACAGTGCAAAAAGGCCTTTAACGGGCTTTTCTCTGGAAACCCCTGGGTGGCTAAGATTTATACTAGCTCCCACCCTCTTCTGCAAGCGTATAAAATTTTGCATTGGAACATTTTTGAAGATACTGTAGACCAAATGCTGTGGGAGGCTGAGCCCTATTATAGCTGATCTTTAGCTAGGCCTCTGTTACTAACAACATTCCCTCTAAATTTCCTTTGTACTGAGTGGGCTACAAATGCCATTAAACACTACATTTGTGTCCTGGGGCAATGTCATGGTATAATCCCCACTCTGAACCTTAGCGTCCAAAAAGATGGGGTACCAGCATGAATTGCTCTAAGCTTAATTACCAGCTTAGAACCTGTAGCGCTGCCACCAACCAGGAATTACAGTGCCTGGTACATTCTGGTCCCCCCAAAACCTGGCCTGGGGACCCCCAAGACCCAGACCCTCTGGATCTTAACACAAGAAAAGTAAACCCTTTCCCTCACCATTGCCTCTCCCAGACTTCCCCTCCCTGGGTTACCCTGGAAGATCACTGTGATTCAAACCCCTTGAATCCTGAAACAAAGAGGAAAATGCACCTTCCCCCCCTCCTTCTCTCTCCCCCTCCCAGATTCTTCCTGAGAGAGACAGTAATCCTGGCACAGAGAGAAATCAGCCTCTCTCTCTCCCTTCCCTCCTTTCTCCCCACCAATTCCCTGGTGAATCCAGACCCAGTCCCCTGGGATCTCACCAGAATAAAAAAAATTAGGTTCTTAAACAAGAAAAGCTTTTAATTAAAGAGAGAAAAACAGTAAAAATGATCTTGTAAATTTAAGATGGAATAGGTACAGGGTCTTTCAGCTATAGACACTGGGAACACCCTCCCAGCCTAAGTATACAAGTACAAATTAAAATCTTTTCAGCAAAATACCAATTTGAACTCCTTCCAACCAAATACACATTTGCAAATAAAGAAAACAACCATAAGCCTAACTTGCTTTATCTACCTAGTATTTACTAGTCTGGACTTATAAGAGCCTGTATCAGGGAGATTGGAGAGAAACCTGGTTGCACATCTGCTCCCTCTGAGCCCCCAGAGTGAACAACGACCAAAACTAACAGCACAGCACAAAAGCTTCCCTCCCTCAAGATTTGAAAGTATCCTGTCCTCTGATTGGTCCTCGGGTCAGGTGACAGCCAGGCTCACTATTCTTGTTAACCCTTTACAGTCAAAGAGATATAAAGTACTTCTGTGCTATTAACTTTTCTTATCTGTTTATGACAGGCAAACTTACACTTTTTTTGTTTTTTGAAGTCTTCTTACTGTACCAATTTGGTGTGCCTGTGAGAGGAATGTGCACAGGGTGTGTGTGAGAGGGGTTGTACACAGGGAGGTGGGCATGAGGGATGTTTACAGGGTGTAGGAGTGTGCACATGTGTGTACAGGGAACTGGCCTAAGGTGCCCCTCAGTATCATACATTAGTTCTCATCACTGCCATTTGTGGGGTCCTAGAGGAAAGTGATTAGCTCTGTAGTAGGCAGCCCTCGGAGCTTGGCCGGGAGTCCGTGGAGGGGAAGTGGGAAGCGGTGGGGCAGTGTCTGACTGCACCTCCCCTGGATCTGGGATTTCAGAGCCCCAACCTGGAGGCTTTCAGAATGGGGCCCAGGCTGCAGCTCCATCGGCAGCAGCAATTGCTGAGTGGAAACCAACTGTGTGGTGGTGCTATGGCCTTATCAGGCTGCAGCTCTGGAGTCTCCACTATCCTGGGATGGTACCGCAGAGTCCATCCAGGCCTTCACCTGAACTCCTTTACAAGGGGTATTCAGCTGCCTCGTCTCCTCTCAGCCAGACTGACCATGTCCCTGAGACTGGAAACACTTCCATTCATTCCACAGCAAGGAGACGGGCCACGGCAGGTGGGGGCAGTTCAGGGCCACACCATGTTCCTGCTAGGGCTGCACAGAGGAGACATGAGTGGAACCGTTTTTGACTTGCGCAGCGTATACAGGATTGCTGCGTGGCCATGCATGCATACAGTTGATAGAGTATGTACTGGTTACTAAGGCCCTCATCCTGAAATGAATTCCATGCAGTTAGATCCCTTTTAACCCCGTTGAAACCAGTGGGGATCTACATGGGCACAGGAATACATTCCCATGGCCAGGGGGGCTGGAACAGTTTTTATAGTGGGGTGCTGAGAACCATTGATCCAAACTGTAAACCCTCTATATGATGGAAACCACTTCAAGCCAGGGGGTGCAGCAGCACTTCTAGTTCCAGCAGGATTGGGGCCTAAGACTCTGGAGAAAAATGTGTATTTTATTACTTCCTAAATTCGGTTCATGTAAATAACTTGATAAGATAAAGCCACTGGTCGGTAATCAAACACCAAGAAATTGAATTAATTGCATGCAAGTAATATTCATATGACAGTCATGTGGCCTTTAATACTTGGTTGTACAGCTGAGTGCTTTCTTTGCTCACCGTCTTCATTACAATACTGTGAACTTAGACATTTCTACAGGGATGCAGTCTTAGCTTCCAAAATGCATGGGACTGTATGTAACAGGAGGAGTTTTAGCTGATTTGAGTACACAGTAAGTTTATATATGTTATATATATGTTATATATATATATATATATATCTTTTGACTGTGCATTGCAACTGCTTATTGTACAATGGTTGTTGGATACATAGCATCATGAGTATACATAGCATCGTGCATCGTGCAGAAAGCAAACTGTGCCATTTCAGAAGCTCTTTGCTCCGAAGGGCGTATGGTTTAAGGCCCACATTGGGACAGTACAGAACAATACAAAACCAATGACAGAGAAGTGAGTATGTGTGTAAAATGTAAAATGAGAGCTGTGTATTTAGGAAGAAATTTAGCTGGTGTGGTTTTTACTAGTATGTCGTGATTATGTTAAGTTACTGAACACAATAAATGCTGGTAAAAATAATTTTTTTTTAGTCAAGCTTATTTAGAGGTAGATTCTACTTCTCACTGAGTCAGAGTAAATCTGAAATAAGTTGAACTGAAGCCAATGGAGATATTTGGGGCTAAGGACATGTGTACACTACAGACTTTTGCTGATGCAAGTTATGTTGGCATAAAGCCACTGTATATTGCTTGTGCGTGTGCGTTCTTGGTTCCTCGCATTGGTGCTGCACATACTCACCAGGAGTGCTTGTTTTGATGCACAGTGCAGTGCGTCATGGGTCGGTATCCCAGTGTCTATGCTAGTGCACTGTCTGTTGGGAAGTTTTGACAATGCATTGTGGGGCAGAAACACAGGGGTGACTGAGACTCTGGGCTCAAGTTTCCATCATGCAACTTTCTCCATCTTATGCTATCTGTATCCCATAATTTTCACACCTATTTTTTAAATCCCATGAATCTCAAACTGGAGAGGAGCAGACCGCCCTGGGGGAGACAGCATGTATTCTGGGAGGGTGAGAAGCTTTAGGGGGAAAAAACGTACTGCGCACATTTTACTCACAGCAACAAATAATATTCATGTCCATTTTAGTTATATACACTGACCTGTGAGAGCCATAGTTGATGAGTATATGTGAAGCTGTGATTGTCCTTACCGTCCCTTGGTGTGGAGTGGTGGGGTAGGGATGCAGCCCTGATGCCACGTGGAATGGTGGGGCTGGTGTAGAGAGGTGCTACAGTGGACTTCTGCATGGACTGCAAAGGGAGGTGAGCCTAAGATTGTTGAACCTGTAGGTCCACACCAGCCTGCAGCTTGCTGCTGAAGAAACCCCATTATGTCCTCCTGCGCCTCCCATTCCTCTTCCTGCTGGGACGCCTGGGCTTTTCTCTTCTCCACTCTTTCCTCCTCTGTGCAGTCTGTAGTGTTCATCCTCCAGGCCCTCTGCTCACAGTCTGATGCAGCACTGGCTTGCAGGATCTTGCTGAACATGTCATCCCGAGTCCTCTTCTTTCTCCTCTTTATCTAGATTAGGCGTTCCACAGGTATGGAGGGGGAACTCCTCAAGGCCACAATGGCAGCAGCTACAGATAAAACACACAAAGGTACCTCTGCCAGTATAGTACAATGGAAAGTGAAAGTTAAGATTCAGAACTCCTATCCTTTGCTCCCCTAAAGTGTTAAATAAGATGTACTTATTGACACTTCTGCTTCAGAGTGCTTGTGCACAGCACCACTCACAGCACCAGCCACAGGGAGCATGGCCCTCTGTGGTGAGGAAATTGAAGAGGGGTTGCTAGGTTATATGAAACTATGAGCATAGGGCAATGGTGGCATTGAACATTGACACTATTTTCTGCAAGTGGTAGTGCTTTTATCTGGTATCTCACTTCTGAAGGTAACAAAGGCACAGAGAATGCAGCTGCTACTAGCATCCAAAGCCTTTCAGGCCTATATGTTGGTAGCCTGTGTACTGAAATGGTTCCTTCCAGAGCTATCATTGACAGAAGTGGGAAAGTGTCCTGGTGTGGATGAAGAAATAAGGTGGCCATCCCTAGAAATTTTTGGGACTAGATTACAGTTTATTTCCATGAAAGTTTCATTGTGATCTCTCAGAAGGATTCAGGGAACATCCCTGTGAATGTAAACAAACTGTTCTGCATGCCACCTTCCCTCACCTGCTAAATCTAGAGGGGAATAAAAAACAGATAATTCTACTTCTTTTTATTGTACCACTACCTCTTCTAGTATGAGTAAGTTAATGAAGAGTCAATAGCTGTGTCCGCTTAAGTTGGGGGCACCATCACTGTAATGAGAAATAAACCTTATCTGAGGTTCTTTCCCCTGCACTGGGCTCACCTGTGCTCGACTGCTGGGACTAACTGGACTGTGGTGAAGCCTCAAACAGCTCTGGCTCACGGCATAGTTGGATCCCCCTGTCATTTGTCCCTCATCCTCCTCCTTTTCCTCACCGTTCACGGCAGGAGCCTGTTACTTGGGCTCCTTGGAAGTATCCATGGTGGTCTTTGAAGTGGTGGTGGTGTCTCTGCCAAGTATTGCATATGGCTCTTTGTAAAAACAGCAGATCTGTAGCTTGGCATCAGATTCCTGTTGGCTTCCTTGGCCTTTTCCTTGGTTTTCACATTACAATGTTGCTGATCCCTGTTGTACCCCTTCTTTTGCCTCCCCCATGCCATCTGCTCATAGATGTCAAGTTTCGGTGGCTGGTCTGTAGTTGTGCTTGCACAGCCTCTTCTTTCCACCTCCCCAGGAGATCCAATATCTCCTGTCTGCTCCAAGCCAAAGCATGTCTGGAGCATGTAGCCAGCCTGGTCAGCTGGGCAGTTGCACACGGCAACTAGGTGTGTTTGCTAAGCTGGACAATTAGGAAATGACATTTCAAAATTTCATGAGGTTGTAAAGCAGGGGTGGGCTTCTGGTCTCCGTGAAAGCTTGGCAGCAGAGTTCACAGTTATGACCAGACTGGTCAGTGTCTGGCATTGTGGGGTGGCTGCTGGAGGACTGTTAGGATTGACATAGGTTCTGTAATTTTCACTCCATGCATCTGAAGAAGTGAGGTTTTTTACCCATGAAAGCTTATGCCCAGATAAATCTGTTAGTCTTTAAGGTGCCACTGGACTCTTTTTTTTTTTGTTTTTATAGGTAATGTAGTGTCTACATTTGTGCTCCATTGCCCTCTGTGCATCAACCCTGGCTCAGTGCCTCTCAGGCAGATGATGTTACTATGTCGGCATAATGGAGAGCTGACATCGATGGGTGGCAAATTTAAGAGTAGATACATGCATACCTAGGTCAGCGCAAGGCAACTTACATTGACTTAAGTTTGAAGTGTAAACCAGGCTTTATAGTATATATCTGAGAGCAGAAGTTGGCCTTTGTTTATGATCAGGAGATGCAATAAGAAGTTAAACAATTTGTGTCTACATAGGATTTTGGTGAAAGATTCCTATTAAAAAAAATTCAATTCTGTTAACATAGAATTTAAAAGACTTGATCCCGAAGCTTTTGCTAACGTATGTTATTCTTATTCAAGGTGTCCCATTTGTACTCAGCTGGTTGGGTGAAAGGCTCAGCAGTTAGGTTTCAATTCTATGAGGTGCAGAGTGTCTTCACCACACACACACACACACACACACACACCTTCTTGTCAATTGCTGGAAATGGGCCATTTTCATTACCACTACAAACAGTTCTTTTTCTCTCCTGCTGATAATAGCTCACCTTAACTGATCACTCTCGTTAGTGTGTGTATGGTAACACCCATTGTTTCATGTTCTCTGTGTATTTTCCACTGCAGGCATCTGATGAAGTGGGCTGTAGCCCACGAAAACTTATGCTCAAATAAATTTGTTAGTCTCTAAGGTGCCACAAGTACTCCTTTTCACAGTTAATGCTTGATCTGTTCTGCTAAACTGTCACTCAACAGAACAAAGGTTTCTGAGGGGGGAGGTTGCTAGTTTTTTTTGGGGAGGAGCAGGGCCGGTGCAAGGATGTTTCGTGCCCTTCCCCCCCACGGCAGCTCCCCCCCGCCACCCTGAGGCGCCCCCCTTGCAGCAACTCCCCACCCCAAACCCTCCACCCAGAGGCACCCCCCCCCGCCCCAGCTCACCCTGCCGCACCTCCTCCCCGAGCACACCATGGCTGCTTCACTTCTTCTGCCTCCCAGGCTTGCAGCGCCTAAGCTGATTGGCGCTGCAAGCCTGGGAGGCAGAAGAAGTGAAGCAACCACAGCATGCTCGGGGAGGAGGCGGGGCAGGGGTGAGCTGGGGCAGGGAGTTCCCCTGCGTGCCGCCCCCCCCCCCCATACTTGCTCAGGTGGCCCTCCCCATGTTCCCCTGCCCCAGCTCCCTCCACCTAAATACTGGCAGCAACCGAGGTGGCCAAAGATCCAGCCACCATGGTCGCTGCCGAAGAAAATGGCGCCCCCCAAATCCTAGTGCCCTAGGCAACCGCCTAGGTCACCTAAATGGTTGCGCTGGCCCTGGGGAGGAGATATTCTGAGGGGAACAGGAATGTTTCACACCAATCCAGTGTAGATACAGGTTTGAATTACCCACTTATATCTGTCCCCTTTGTACTAATCAGGATGTGGAAAGGAGCCAGAAATTGGGCACAGAGCTGGCCTGCAGAGAATTCCCTTTTGTTAGTACAGGTGTGCCAAATCTGGGCCCTGCACCTCTCTTCCCCCTCCCTCCATCCACCATGGGTGCAGGTTCAATTAAGGATTCTTCATTTGTGGTATAAATTAGAGGTGCTAGGAAGCAGCTCACTGAACTCCCAGACCAGGTTACAAGACACTCACTTTCCCTTCTCTTGCATTGAGCAAAACTGAGGCACTGGAGGAAATTTGTCCCCTAAACTAGCTAATCCCAGTATTTCAAGAGTGTAACACTTCGATTTCATTGGGAGTTGAGGACAATGAGGCACTCAATGCCCTGCAGGCTCAAGCCATTCTACTAAATTGCAGAATGCAAAGGTTTTGACTAAAAATGACTTGGAAGTAAAAGGGAATTGTCCCTCCTCCGCAGAACAGACCAAGGTGAATTTTGGAAAATTCATTGCTTTGTTGAGAATTGGACAGGGTATCAGATGTGGGGGGGGGGCATGTTTCCCTTTTCCCAAGCTTGCGCAGTGTTTAACTCTTCAGACTCAGATTTCTTAAAAGATGTCTCTGTGTGGTCATTCAGTCAATCAATTCAATTTAGTAGTGAGCTTTTGCTTTTATAAACTAATATGTACATAGCAGCAAATATCCTGGGTGTATAAAATCTTTATCAGGAACATTCACATGAAACTAGTTTCAATTAAATTATTTGAGGTAATACGTGTGCTTTAGGGACTTGCTCTGTTTTGTTGTTTTTTTTGTAGAAACTGCAAGATGTTCCTTGAGGAGCCTGTTTTTATGAGTAGATGGGCCTGTCTTGCTTAAAACTAGTGGCTGCTTCTGTAGAAGTTAACTAACTATGCTGATACATTCATCCCTATCTGTAACTTCAGCTGTGACAGCAATTTGACATCTGTCTGGAATACTTCAGCACTTCCCAGTATATATTGTCAGTTGCTATGTGACACATAGCAACCCAGTTTCTGCACACAGTTCTGCCATTCATCTTTTACAACCCTATATACAGAACCATTTGTAATATATTAATGTGCAGGATGAATTGTGGTGCCATGAAAATATATGGCACCTAACAAGCTGGGACTCCATTATAGCCCAGGTCTTTTCACTGAGGATTTCTCCCCATGTTGCACTCTCCATCAGTACCTGACCCAGGCTGAGGAAACTAATATCCAACCAGTGGACCAAATTTGGTGATGAATCCTGGTCACATGCCACCTGAGACATGTTGCACATACGCTAAGAAGAAGATTAAACAAGTAAACAGTCACATTAAGCAAGCTGTTAGCTTCGTTGGTTTATAGTTATTACATACTAATACTAGATTGTACCTTATCTTGGTCTATTTTCAATCAATACGTTGTCACGATTCCTAGCCCAGAGAAGAAACTAATCATTTACAAAAATATTATATGGTATTGTGATGCCTTGCTCAGGTCACCTAGAACTGTGAATTGCTGCATTCACAGGCGCCGACTTTCCAAAGTGCCATGGGGTACTCTATCTCTGGCTCTCCCCCAGGCCCCACCCCCACTCCACCCCTTCCCCAAGGCCCCATCACACCCCGCCTCTTCCTGTCCATGCTCCACTGCTTCCTGCCCAGTTCCTCCCCTGAGCACACCATGTCCTTACTCCTCCCCACTCCCTTCCAGCCTCCTGCACACCACGAAACAGCTGGTTGTGGTGGGCGGGAGGTGCACGGAAAAAGGGGGAGGCGCTGATCCACAGGGCCTGCTGACAGGCAGGAGGCATTGTGGGGGTGGAGGGTAGCTGATATGGGGGCTGCCAGGGGCTGCTCACCACCCACCATTTTTTCTCCATGAGTGCTCCAGCTCCAGACCACCCATTGAGTTGGCACCTATGGCCGTGTTACCACGCTGCCACAACAAGAGTGAGCTTTGCTGCTTCTAAGCTATGAGTCAGTCATAGAGGTCATGGATTCCGTGATTTTTATGAGACCTCTGTGACTTAATGAAAATTCCAATAATTCATTCCCACAGCAGCGGGACTCAGGTTTCAGCCCCACAGCACCAGGGCTCAGGCTTCAATAAATCCATGGTTTATTGTCTGCATCCTGTCCGTGACTTTTAATAAAAATACCTATGCCAAAATCATAGCCTTAGCTATGAGTCATTGCCCTACCACACCAGGTTGTCTCCCTTGCTAGCAAACTCCTCAGGACTCTGCCAGTCCAAACCTTGCCTTGCAGGTCAGTGAACCCCAGTTCCCAAATTCCCCAAAGAGGTTTTCCTGTTGTGTCCAGTCTCTCTCAATGGACCCTCACAGAAGTTATCAAGTTTGCTGTCTCCAGAGAGACAGAACACATGCCAGCCTGTTAGTTTGGCTGAGGATTTTAGCACTGAGGTGTTCTCTGTAATAAAACAAAACTAAGTTTCAAGAGGCAGGAAGGCTTCCTGAGGGTACAGTCCCCATCAATATTAAATGGCTATCTTCCCTCACTTGCTTACCTGATGGCTTTGTTGTACTTTTCTTATTAATGTGCTGTTCATTGCCTTTGTCTCACCATGCTTAATTTACAATGAAGATGCAGTCAAGCCTGCAAAACGACATTCCTTTGTCTAGGACAAGATGGAGTTAGGCACTGCCTGCTAAACACATTTTAGGAACTTATTTCCATCACACATCCATAATTCTGTATACATCACTTGTACATATGTGACGAAGTGGAAATGTTCTTAATGTTTTCTCTGAATACTGTGTGTGCCTCCGTTTCCCCTATGTATTACTCAGATATCTAGGTGATGAGATAAGGGTATGTGATCATTGCAGAGACCCCTAGAGGGCATGGGTCACTGCCAACTGGCTGCCTGGACACACAGAATGGCCAACTGTCTGTATACTGGCAACTGATGGCTGGAACCTGTCCTCTGCAAGGAGCCAGCCGAAGGGGTTGGAGAACAAAGAGACCAGGTGATCTGCTTGCCTAGGAAAGAGACAAAGCATGGCAGTGAGGCTGCTGAGTGTGACTGAGGCTGGGCTGTTGGAAGGATATTCCTGGGGGGATTCTGCGCCTATGCAGGAGTGCAGAATTCATATGGCCTGCATTTTTCTAGGCCCCCTGTGCAGAAAAATGCAAGAAAAATCTGCTGGGGGATATGCGCCTCTTCCCCAGAAGCCCAGGCAGCTTGTCTGTTCTAGTGTGCCTGGAGCAGCCTCAGAGACAGGGAGGCAACCTGGGCATGCATACCTGCATGATCACCGTCGGGGGGCGGGATTGGGTGTACGTGTGTGCCAACAAGCAAGCAAGAGAGAGACTGAGGCCTTGGCTACATTGGCGCTTTACAGCGCTGCAACTTTCTCACTCAGGGGTGTGAAAAAAACACCCCCCTGAGCGCTGCAAGATACAGCGCTGTAAAGAGCCAGTGTAAACAGTGCTGCAGCGTTGGGAGTGTGGCTCCCAGCACTGCAAGCTAAACCCCGTCAGGATGTGGAGTACGTGCAGCGCTAAGAGAGCTCTCTTCCAGCGCTGGCACTGCGACCACACTCGCACTTCAAAGCGCTGTCACAGCAGCGCTTTGAAGTTTCAAGTGTAGCCATACCCTGACTCTGTCCCTCTTTGCGACTGCAGCTCCCTGGAGTGTAAGGATAGGGCTTTTTATTATGCATGAGGTAGGCTAGAGGCACAAATGAAGCAGCCTGCTTGAGTTAATGGATCCTACTCTCTGAGGCACAAATGTAGCACCCACAGTTGTTAAAGTTGCTGTTGATGGTTAATTGAGCTCCGGGTATGGCTACACTTACAGCTGTACAGCGCTGGGAGTTACAGCTGTCTTCGTACAGCTGTGTAGGGAAAGTGCTGCAGTGTGGCCACACTGACAGCTACCAGCGCTGCAGTGTGGCCACATTTGCAGCGCTGTTGGGAGTGGTGCATTGTGGACAGCTATCCCAGCGTTCAAGTGGCTGCAACGTGCTTTTCAAAAGAGGGGCATGTGGTGGAGTGTGACAGGGAGTGTGGGGGAGACAGAGAGAGTGGATTTTTGGAGCTAACACTGTTGTCAGCTCCCTGCCTTGCAAGTTCTAAGGACTGGAAGATACACAGCACCTACCTTCAATCATTTTAAAAGTTTCAACCCCTTCCCCCACCCCTCTTTTATTCACTAAATGCAAATTATGCACTCCTAAATAGCCTTCGGACCACATAAGCAGCTGCTCAACATGGACTCCCCCTCCCCCTCCGCCGTGTGCCTTCTCTCCTCAAGCAAACAGCTGTGAACATTCCAAAGCAATTCCCCTGCCTGCCTCCGCTTGCTCACTCGAGCAAACAGGAGCCGAGTTTGTTTTTTAGATAAGCAGCTCGGGGGTGCTCGGAGTTCAGCCACTGTTCCGGTTTGTTGTGAACAGGCATTCTCGGATACCTCCTAATACCCTGGAGGCCAATTACAGCACATTTGGTGGCCACACTTGATGAGCAGCGCTGCAGCACCAGCGCTGCAATCGTTATACCCCAAGCAGACCAGGTGTACAGCCAGCGCTGCAGCCAGGAAGTTGCGGCGCTGGATGTGCCTTGCAGGTGTGGACAGTTACTAAGTTGCAGTGCTGTAAACCCACCACCAGCGCTGCAACTCTCCAGTGTAGCCATGGCCTCATTCTCTGAGGCAGACATGTAGCAGCATGCCTGTTGTTCCTATTGTTAGTTAACTGTTCCCATTCTCGGTCAATTCCCCCAGGAGCATTATAACCTGTGAACGTTTTAAGGCTCCTACATTGCCAAGTGATGTAACTGAGTCTTATTATAAAAAACAGTAAGGGAATCCTCTGCTAGGAAGATCTCTGTGATTTCTCACTTTTTTCCTGTGCCAAAGTGGCACAGTGGGGTTAGATTACAGCTCAGGATTTATTTTACTTACCTGTTTAAAAAAAAAAAAAGACTTTGAGGGCAAATAAAACATTTACCAAGCAGTCAATAAAATGTCAGGACAATCAGAACCAAGCACTTCCCAGAGTACCCAGCCAGGTCCAGGACAATGATTAGAAAAACTGTATGACTTTCATGTGTGAAAGTCTGAGCAATTTAAAATGACATTCAACTCCCCCAGCCCCCCGTTTGGTGTTCTGTAAATTTAACTGAAAATCCAGGATTGTAACTGGAATGCAGAGTATTAGTTACCAAGTGTGTTTTGTCACTTAACTTTCATGTGTTTGGGAAATGCTGAATAGTCATTGTGACTTTTTTCTGTATTGTAGTTTTAAATAAATTTACCAAAACAATTGGAAGAGGTGTGATTATATTGCATTAGTTTGACACAAAAAATGCAGATTTTTGCATTTTTTATGCAGAATTCCCACCCACACCCCAGGAGTAGAAGGAGTTAGTCTGCTGGTTTGGGACTTGGGGAGAGACCTCTGGGCTCTGGATCCCCCCTTCCCCAGATGGACTTTGCTGTAACTTCCTGCTTTCTGTGCTAACAAGATCTGTTCAACTTTGTTACCATTGACTAATAAACCCTTCTGTTTTCCAGTGCTGGCTGAGAGTCACTGGCTGCGGAGGTGGGGTGCATGGCCCTTTTTGGAATGGTGTAAGCAGTAGTGCAAGTAGAAATAATTTCTTGCAGGTTCTGCACTCATGGGAGGGACAGAAAAGGGGGGGCCTTCCCATGTGACTCCTCCCTTCCTCAGCCCGGGGCCCCCACGCTCTCCCCGTCCCCAGGACCGGCGCTAGGGTTTTGAGGGCCCTAGGTGGACGGCAATTTCGCCACCCCGCGCGCTTGTCCCACGGCTCCACTGGAGCTGCTGCAGTGGTGCCTGCGGAGGGTCCGGTGCTCCGTGGCTCCGGTGGAGCTGCCACAGTTATGCCTGCGGGCGGTCCACTGGAGCCGCTCAAGCAGCCGACCGTCCGCAGGCACGACTGCGGCAGCTCCCGCGGAGCACCGGATCCTCCGCAGGCACCACTGCGGCAGCTCCACCAGAGCCGCCTGACGCCCCCTCCGCCAAAACGGCGCCCACCAATTATTCTGGCGCCTTAGGCGATTGCCTAGGCTGCCTAAATGGTAGCGCTGGCCCTGCCCGTCCCCTCCAACACCACCCCCCTTTGTATGTGCAAGCATCAACATGCTTAACTACTCACTTACCCCAAAATATGTAGTATTCGGTCTGTTTATATGGAATATGGGAGTTGAGTGAGAAGCCATTTCAGCATATGTATGACTTATTTAAGGACATATTTTAAGTAGAACTGTATCCTAAACTGCTTTATGGTATTGTACCCAAACACTGCATTTCAATGGGGGATTCACCTTCCTTTATAGGAACAGCCTCCTGAAACTCTTACCAGTCCATAAAAGTGGTCCATAGTCATGCAAAAAGTCCCATTGTCTTCAATGGGATTGATCAAATGATTAAGGGTTTACAGAATTAGGTTCCAAGTCTGTAAACTGTTCTGGACAAAACAACGCCTGAGCTGTCAGATGAGAAGGAGCTTCATTTGAATAAAGGTGGGCAGATGTGTGATAAATCTTAGCTCCATTGCATACATCACACAATAATATTAATGACCTGTGTGTTACCAGTTTACATATGACACTTTATGTGACATCTTTTAGTTACAGTTTATGACAACAGTGAACTGTGGCTAGGCGTGTGTAAAACCTGTACGGGTACAATGTGCCCTTGGCCATTTGACATCTGCGGGGCTCCTGGGTCACAAGTATGTAACTTCAACAGGAAATGTCACATGGTCCAATTGTTCTCACGTGGATTATTCTTATAGGGACTATAAACTCCATACACTTGCACTTCTGCAGTATCCTTCACTGTTCCATCAGAGGGCTCCCTGCTTCTACTAGTTACTCTGGCAGAATTGGCAGTGGATTTGAACCATAGATCAAGAGAGAGCATGGGGGGAGAAATTTGCCAAAGCAAGAGCCATCCTCATGGAGGCTCAGTAACTCTGTGCTGCCTTCTGGCCTATGGTCCCTTTCAGAGCAACACTGCCATGGACTGTCCCTGACCCGCTTCAGTGGGTGGGTTGCATAATTCAGACTGGAAGGCTTTCCAACCATAAGAATGACACTCACAACACTAGCACCACTTTTCCTCAATAAACCTCTAGAGAAAAAAAATGAGTTAAACATCAAAAGCAAACACCCTGCCCTAAGCAGAACTTTACCCCAAAAAGGAAGACATGCCAGAGACTCCATGAAATCCACTCATGGAATCCTAGAACATTAGGGTTGGAAGAGAAGTCAGGAGGTCCTCTAGTCCAACCCCCTGCTCAAAGCAGGACCAACCCCAACTAACTCAGTGCCTACAGCATCTGGGATTCCCAGGCGGTCACCCATCCAAGTACTAGCCAGACCCAGGATGGTTTATCTTCTGAGATCAGACGGGACGGGAGGCGTTTGATCCGGTATGGCCATAGGCCACTATGACATTGTAACTGCTATTGACTTTATGTGGAAGGTTCTCCGATACTGTGGTAATAAAATCCTAAAACAGATGCATAGATAAAATGAGTTTCTGTGAGTTTTTCTTCTTTTCCATCCGTGGAGATAGAGAGGATGATTTGGCCCATGCTAGTGATTCATGCGAGTCACATCACTTAATGCACTGCTGGAAGTGCTGAGATACAATGGCAATGAACATGTTAAGAATCTATATAGAATAGAATTTGAAAAAATCATATTGCTGCAATTAAGTTCTCTTGTTACATGCATAGAGTTTATTTCCAGTAGTTGGCAGCATAAGATAGCAAGAAGCAAGAGTTAAAATAAACTTGCCTTGATCTTGCTTTTACATGCATCTAGTTCTGCTGGATTGTTCAACATATTGGCTTGTTATATTTTAGAAACAGCGTTCACAATGCAAATGCAAGGTGGTGTTATGGCTGTCTTTTGAAACAAAGATATCTGTGCTGTATATAACTGAAATAGATTTTATTAAATTGGGATTTATGTAGAGATGCCGCAATTTGACTGGGATTAGGCATTGGTTATAGAACTAAGAACCTGGGGTCTTGAGTCTAACACTAACACTAAAAATGTATAGCAAATTCCTTACCAACTTGTGGAGTGAAGGTAGGCTGTGTTATTTGTGCATGTCTGGCTCATACTGCAACAAGTGAATGTGGGTGGCTCCCATCAGGTGCGCTTTAAGGGTGAAATTACCCCTATGCAGAGGGCCAGCACAAGACTTCTGCCCCACATCAGGCATAGGCTTTACGCTGGCAATCTGCACAGGGTATATTTCATTAAAATTAGGCTGGGCTTCACAAGAGCCATTATTGACTTGCCAGCTATTGGTTCAGCCACTACCACTCACCCCTTTAATTTAATAATCTGTTGAACCGACATCCCATTTAAGTAAAATAAAATAATAACCCTGTGTGATGGATTATCATCCCTAAGATGCTGTTTTGAAGCCATGAGAAACCGCTGTGCCCTCTACCCACTCAGTTGGACCGGCCCTGTTCACACTGCTTTCCTTGGTTGGAGATGCAGCCAGCCTCACCAAGGCCCTGTTATCACCCAGCATGACAGTTGGTGGCGCCACACACTCAAACTGGGCTACCTGAGTGCCAACAGCAGACACCAGCCAGTTTCCCAGCTTTCCAGGCATGCATCCTCCTTGGAGTATAAACCCAAAATGATATCATCTTGCACTGCACAGGGATCTGTAAAGTTATTAGTATGTCCTCCTCTCCCTCAGTGTGGAGAAGAATATGCACACTTGAGGTAACTAAGCTGAGATTTTTCCCCAGACACTTTACTTAAAGGTACACTGGTTTAGGTTAAAATATAAACAAGTTTATTAACTACAAAAGAGAGATTTTAAGTGATAGCAAACAGATCAAAGCAGATGACTTAGTAAATGAACAAAACTGCAATCTAAGCCTAAAATACTAGAAAGATAGGCTATGAATTAGCAAATTCTCACCCTGTCTGACAATACAAGCAGGCTTGCAGCTTCTTAAGGCACAAGCTGCATTTGCTTTGCAGCTTGGGATCCCCTCTCCACTTCCAAGTCTTTTCTTTCAGAGCTTCTCTCAGGTGTTGAGTTGTGAGGGAGTGAAGAACTGATGATGTCACGCCTGGCCTTATATAGCTTTAGCACAGGACGGGAACACTTTGTTCCTAGCTCAGTTCCTAGACCAGCTTGTGGAAAAAACACTGGTCCCAAAATGGAGTTCAGAGTCATGTGGGCTGGTCACATGCCCTTGCAGTGTCATAGCGGTCATTACTTACAGGCTGTCTGGAGCATTCTCAGAAAGGCTCATCAAGGGGAGATAGGCTTCTCCTAAGTCCTGTTGTTTACCCTAATGGCCCTGAATGGACCTTCACAACCAGCTGTTTAGACTGGCAGCATCTTGCCTAGTTAGTGTCACCCAGGTGTGACCACATGTGAAATACAGATGCATAATCAATATCCATAACTTCAGATACAAAAATGATGCATGGATACAAATAGGATAATATTCAGAAAATCATAACTTTTCCAATGACACCTTACATGACCCATCTTGTACAAAATGCATCATAATCATATAATATCACTATGAAGAATATGGGGTGCAGTGTCACACCCTATATTTCATTTACCTATTCAAAACAAGACAAGACACAAGTTGTTGTCATGCTCTCTGGAGTGGCCCTCGAATCAGGGCAGACTGTCAAGAAGCAGGGCAGAGATCCTGAACTGACTGTGTTCTCTAAGTGTCACCAACCCAGTAACAAATGTGAACTCCTAACACACTAAAACAGTCCACTTGGACATTCCGATCTATCTTCCTTGCCACCCAGGCAAGCTGGATCCAGTGGTGGTTATACACCAAACATTTGGTTGTTCCCAGTCCCAAGAGACCAGTCACTTGCCTCAGGTCAACTTATACATTATATCTCACACCAAATACAACACTTGTATCCAATCCTACAGTAAACTAACTAAGGATTTATTAACCAAAAAAAGAAATGGGAGAGTTATTGTAAGTTTAAAGCAGACAAGAATATATATACAAATGAGTTACATTCTGTGGTTCCAAAAGGTGACAAAGATGTAGTATTCTGCCAGCTCTGAATGTCATTTAGGGCTATCCCAGGTGGACCCTGGGGATCTCTGCTTCTGTTTCATAGCTGTGAGAGTCCAAACAGCAAAAGAGAGAAAAAAAATTTTGACAGCTACTTTTTATTTTGTTCTTCCAGAATTCAAGCTGATGGGATGAGCCTTTTTGCACATATCCTCTTCATGGGAGTAAGGGGCAATTAACAAAATCTTTGTATTGTGATGTCCCATGATGGTCCATTTAGTCTTGATAGGGATGAGCAGGAGATGATCCCTCCTGACTGGGCTCACAGTTTCAGAGCAAACACTTTTTATAGTTACAAAGCAAAAACTTAAATATTACCTTGAAGCATGTGATAAAGACATTATAAGTGAGATGCATGCGGTAACTTACAGGCATTCCATAAAGTCTGAACACTAAACACATCGTTATAAGTCCAATACCTATCTTAACCTTACTAAAACGCAAAGTGACTCAACCTGGTTTCCAGCAATAAATTTGTCAGGTACTGTCTGAGATCTAAAGCCTTGGCCAGAGCTGGAACCTGGTCCACCAGCCTCACAGTTATACTAAAAATCCCTCTGAAATTCACAGAACAATTTAGAAAAGTTGAAATTGCTAAATGACAGCCGTGTAGGTAGCAGAAGTTACCACCTATGTACTAGATTGAGTTTTTAAACGTGAGCCTATTTTAGCTATGTATTTCAGAACAATGAAAGGGCTTACATGTTTGTTAAGACGAGTCATCCAGGAGCGGTTCAAATTGTAAAATTTATTAATTTCAAATTATATTTAAATAAAAATTTACTTAAAATTGGGAAAACATTAGTGAGCTATTCCATTCTGTTCACCTTAGATACTGCTTTTGCTCAGACTTTCTAGAAAAAGTCAGCTTTGATCAAAGGCCAAACATGAAAAACTTTAGCACAGAGGTGAAACTTTCAGAAAGTTAAGCACACTGAAAATGGGGAGACGATAGCGCAAGTCATGTAGTGATCCTATCTAGAGTGGGTTCTGCCAGGTGCCTGCTATGGCTTCATAGATTCCAAGACCAGAACTGACCATTGCGATCATGTAGTCTGACCTCCTGTATAACACAGGCCAAAGAACTTCCCCAGAATAATTCCTAGAGCACAGCTTTTAGAAAACATCCAGTCTTGATTTAAAAATCCACCTGATCCTTGGTTAATTGTTCCAGTAGTTAATTACTCTCACCCTTAAAAACATATGCCTATTTCCAATCTGAATTTGTCTAGCTTCAACTTCCAGCCATTGGATCATGTTATACCTTTCTCTGCTAGATGGAAGAGACTATTATTAAATATTGGTTCCTTATGTACAGACTTACAGACTGTAACCAAGTCACCCCTTAACCTTTTCTTTAAGATACACAGATTGATCTTAAGAGTATAGGGCATGTTGTCTAATTCTCTAATTGTTCTCATGGCTCTTTTTGAGCCCTCTTCAATTTATTAACATCTTTCTTGAATTGTGGGTACCAGAACTGAATTCAATATTCCAATATTCAATAGTTGTAATAGTGCCAAATACAGAGGTAAAATAACCTTTCTACTCCTACCTGAGATTCCTCCGCTTATGCATCCAAGGCTCGCATTACCCCTTTTGGCCACAGTGTCACACTGGGAGTTCATGTTGAACTGATTATTCTGGGAAGCAGTGACTGTGAAAAAGATTTGGGGGTAGCAGAGGATAGAGTCCCCTATCCTGTCAGTATGGGCTATGCTCTTTGTTCCTACATGTACACATTTAGCCATATTAAAACGTATATTGTTTGCTTTTACCCAATTTACCAAGTAAACCAGATTATTTTGAATCGGTGATCTGCCCTCTTCATTAGTCCCCTCTCCCTCAATTTCAGTGTCATCTGCAAACTTTATTAGTGATGACACAATGTTTTATCAATGACTTGGAATAAAAGAGTTAAATAGCATCTAGCCAAGAACAGATCACTGAGAAACCCCACTGGAATCACATCTGCTTGATGTTGATTCCTATTTACAATTACATTTTGAGACCTTTCAGTGATCCTGTTTTTAATCCATTTAATATGTGCCATGTTAACAGTATATTCTTCTAGTTTTTAATCAAAATGTCATGCAGTATGAAGTCAAACACCTTGCAGAAGTCTATTATGTTCTTTATCAACCAAACTTGTAATTTCATCAAAAAAAGATTTCAGGTTTCTTTGACAAGATCTATTTTTCATAAACCCATGTCAGCTGGAATTAATTGTATTTTCCTCCTTTAATTCTTTATTAAAAGAAGCTTATGTCAGCCACTCCATTATCTTGCCTGGGATCAATGTCAGGCTGACAGGCCTATTATTACCCAGGTCATCCCATTTACTCTCTTTAAAAAAATTGTCACAATATTAGCTTTCTTCCAGTTTTCTGGAATTTCCCCAGTGCTCCAAGACTTATTGAAAAATCAGTGTTAATGGTCCAGCTAGCTACTCAGCTCTTGGATGCACGTTGTCTGGACCTGCTGATTTTAAAATGTCTAACTTTAGTAGCTTCTTCTTAGCATCCTCTAGAGATACTGGTGGAATGGAAATAGTATTATCACCATATGATGAAACTGTATCAGTTGTTTTTTCTCCAAATACAGAGCAGAAGTATTTATTCAACACTACTTATTTTTTTGAAGTATTATTGATAATTCTACCATTTCCATCTAGTAATTCATCAAAATCATTGTCAGGATTCTTTCTGTTCTTAATATATTTAAAAACTCCTTGTCTTTACCTCTTCAGCCACAGACTTTTGCCTTGTGTCCCTTGGCTTCCTTTATCAGTTTTCTATAATTCCTAACTTCTGGTTTATATTCTATCAACTTCCCCTTTTTCCATTTATTATATTATTTTGTTATTTATAAATGTGGCACATCAGAGTTGGTTGTTGAACATATTGCCTGTTTATATTTTTTGATTGCATGAGAAATATAGAACTTATACAGAAGGCAATTGTTCTTTTTGTACTTACACTTTGACCTAAAAATAGTATCTTTTCCCTATAATAATGTTATAAATCTTGTGGGTTCCAGGTCCAAATCCACAGAGTTCCTGCAGTGTTAGTGTGTAAATAACAGAAACAATTATAAGTAGATTGTCTGCTTTAGGAGTTTCAAAGTACCAAGTCCAGATAATATACAGCCATAAATGTTAGGCCCAGTAGCTACGGGATTAAAAATCAGTGATGTTTTAATTAACAGTAATTTTTCCATGGCAGATACACTGAGCTTGGAGCATGCTGGATCCAAAACATTCTTTTTTAATGTATTGTGGAGCACTGGGTGTATAGAAGTACAGATACTGATCTTCCTTGCAGTTCTACTGAACTCAATGATCTTATTCTGTTGTAAAACTTGTGTCAGATCAGAACTGGACATACTCTATCTCCCAAACTAAAGGTTGCTGGTCTTACTTTTGTTGTTAAAAGTTTATAAGACAGAGTCCTTAGTTTTTTGTTTGGGGACAGGAAGAGACTCCAACTCTCATGTTTTACAAAGAACTGAAGCCAAAATTCAGACCTGGTTTGAACTGGGACAAAGTCACCAACTTCTGTTGATGCTGTTGCTTAAGCAGGTATGAATTTGGCTCCAAGTGTCTAGATTTTATGAAATCAAGTGGTTTGTATAACTTGTGTTATGATGATCCCAGGCTTTTACATATAAGACATTATATTGCTTGTGATTATTTCATCTATTAATCTATTAGAGGAATATGTTTACCTTTCAATTTATGACGACACTGATATATCTAAGAACTGCTGTCATGCTTTTCCTGCAGTGCTGTAATGAAGTCAAAAAAAGTTGGGTTAGGTTTTTTTGATCTCATAGGTCAAAACTGAGGTTCTGAAATTTGGGTGTGAATCCAATCCCTCACTTTAAGAGTGAAGAAAGTCAGTTAAGTGTAAAATACTTAGTTGGTGCCCTGTTCATGATAAATAGATATACTTTTTAATTAAAAATAAAAGCCATATCAGTTGGTTTGGAAAAGTACAGAATGTAGTTAAATGGCCTGAACCTGATTCAGCTTCCACTGAAGTCAGTAGCAGAACTGACTGTCTTCAGTGGAAAAAGTGTCTAGCCTTGTATGGATTAATATGAAAGAAAAATGCCATGATATGCAAAGATGTGTTAATACCATAGAATTATTTGAGTAGAAAATGTGTAAATGTAATGACCCCAGGCCTTTGATTTACAGAAATCATAAGAATTGTGTGAGTGGGATATTTCCCTTAAATTCAGTGGCTGTTTTTCTGCAGAGTAAATTTTTGTTTTGTTTTCTCCCAGTCCAAGCAACATTTTTAAAACCAGCTGCAAAGTTGTCAAGTCTCATGATTTTACTTTGTTTCATGATATTTTGTGGCTTTTTTTCTTAAAGCTCCCTCTCCTGGAGTCACGTTGTTAGGTAATAAAGCAAGTCCTCACTCACCTCTCCAGCACCCGAGTTCGTGCGGAGTTGGTATAGGGCACGCAATTCTGTCAGAGACCAGACACCAATGCGTTGATCAACGGGCTCACACTATCCCAAAAGCTTTAGAATAAGTGTGGTGCCTTTATTAGGGGTGAGCATCAATATTTATACACAGAAGTAAACAAAGTGATTAACAAAAGATAATGGTCATGCATAATCAATCAAGATTTTACAGGAAAAGCAAGTTTAACAAGTAAATGCATAGAGATAAAGGCTAATGGCTACTTGAGAAAGGGGGTGTCATGAGTAGTTTGCAGGTCAGTGCTTTGTTCGATAAAGGGTTCAGAAAGGATTATGCAGAGACGGCCAGTCTGGGTGTGTTTTGGCTCCCCAAAGTTCACCAAAAGTTTAGACTCAACATTCCTCCATTTGTAGCTTTGAGATAACTATTAATCAAAAAGCTACACCCTATTTCAAGATCTCAAGGGCCGCTTGGCAATTTCAGCCTGGGCCAATTCGAAGAGAGTAAGGCTTTTAGCTGAAGTGGGAAAAGAATAAACTGACTTACATGAGTTTATGAGGGAGGGGACACACTGAATACAGCAACACAGTATTATAAGGACTACTATGGCCCCAACAACACCCACCAAGAGGTTTTTAACCCACCCAAGTCTGGGCAGCCAATTCCATAAGGCTCCCCACCAATCATAAGGTGGCTGGCCAGAGGAGTAGTTTTTAGCCATTTCCCTTAGGTGTTTGGTACGTTGAAAAGTGTCAGAGTAGGTGTCATTTACAAAAACACAGCATTCTTCATTTATGAGGGCGCAAGTTCCTCCCTGGGCTGCTAACATCATATCTAAAGCCATTCTGTTTTGCAAAGCTAACTGGCGCAGCTGGGACGTTTCCCCGGCCTGATTTTCAAATAGGGTTGCAGTTTCATTGGTCAAAGATTCTAATAGTCCCTGTAGACGGATGATAGCACCCTTCAAGCTAGTGTGACCAGCCCACCGCTGCCAGGACAAACCATCATGGAGATTAATATCTCTGTCAGTTTCACGGATGTTACGAACGTGGGGAAAATGAGGGGGAGTGAGGGAGATGCGAGAAGGCGGTGCTAGCCATGCCAAATAACATGACCCTGCCCAATCAGGGGAGAGAAAATAATAAGCCTTGGGCCCGCACACCCAGTATGTTCCATATAATGCGTTTTGGGTATTCCATTTCTCAAAGTAGGAGGTAACCCACCACCCGTTGTACCACTGTTCCCCTGGTAACGCAGAGGGGTCGTTATGTGAACTGCAGAGGCACAATTTGGTAGTGTTGTCCTCAAAGGGCAGTGTAGTACTGCTTGAGCAGTTGTAGAAGGCAATTGTGTATCCTTTAACAATTAGTTGGACACCCTCGAGATCTGAGCAGGGCTTTTTAAAAACTGACTCTGAAAACCTGCCCCTCCATGAAAAAGTTGAAAAGGTTGGATCGGGGTGAGGGATCCACATATGGGATAAGTGGGATGCGCAAGGCTTGAAGCCAAGATTTTTACTAAAGGCGGTGCCATTAAAATATATGTTGCATTTACTTGTTCCCACAAAAGTTGACCCTTTTTCTTTAACAAAACACAGTGATCCTGTTTGATTGGTTACCCTGAGATATTTGTTAATTGGCACTCCTGTTTTGTCCCATGTAAGATTGGGTTGGACTGGATTTTTTATTCTAGTTGGTGGCATCCAAGTCATATTAGCAGTGGTTAGGGGAATGGGTGTGAAGGGGAGTCCCTGTGCTGCATTTACTGGAAATTGAGTACATACCCAGCAATCACTTCTATTTCCTAAAATACGAGTTTTAACCTCGTGGGAATATCTAATAAAAGCATTATCTTCATAAGCAGAAAATAAACTAAAAAAGCATAAAAAAAAAACATACAGTTGTCAGAATAAAGGGTCCTCTCATTTTTTCCGAGTCAATTTAAGTCTAATGTCTGAGAGAGGTAAGCTGGTCCACTGGTCGAAGGCAGTGTCCTCAGTGGTGACAAGAGCTGCTGGTCCGTCACTGTGGTCCACTACGGCTGGCTTGACGTGGGAGTGGTGGATCCAAGATTTGCGTCCTTCCAGGAACACTGCAGTCTGGGTTGTCAAAAGAACCTGGTGGGGTCCAGTAAACCTTGGCTGGAGGGTGTCGTCACGAACGAACTTTTTGGCCCAGACGAAGTCCCCTGGTTGGAACGGGTGGATTTGTTCCTCCAGCGGCACGGTCTGGGAAAACTGCGAGGCTTTCCAAAGGGTACGGAGGCGAGCCTGTAGGGAGAGAAACTGACACGCGGTCATATGATCCCCTCCCAATAGTGAAACATCAGCACGTGGTAGCGCCCCGCCTTTGAAAGGGGGGTGTCCATAGAGCAGTTCAAAGGGGGATAATCCCAATGCGCGGGTTGGGCGAGTACGAAGGTGAAACAGGACCAAGGGAAGTACCTGAGGCCACTTTAATCCTGTTTCCTGACAGTATTTAGCCAATGTAAACTTAAGTTCCCTATTCATACGCTCAACTTTCCCGCTAGACTGGGGGTGGTAGGGTGTATGAAAGGAGTGTGAAATGCCCAGTCCTTGTTCTAAACGGCCAAGGACATGACCAGTAAAGTGAGGTCCGCGATTTGAGTCGAGCACAAGAGGGATGCCAAAACGGGGTACAATGTCTCTAAGGAGAATTTTCGCCACTGTGGCAGCAGTACAATTAGCAGTAGGAAAAGCTTCGACCCAGGAAGTCAGAGGGCAAACCAAAACAAGGAGGTGCTTTTTCCCAAAAGCCTTTGGCATATCTGCAAAGTCAATTTGAAGATGTTGAAATGGAGCAGCAGGCGGAGGTCTTCCACCCTTAATTTTGTTAAGAGGCGGAGCAGGTCCATTACGCTGACATGTGCTGCATGCTTTCACTATTGATAGGCAATAGGGTTGAATGCCTGGAGCATACCAAAAGCGAGCGATAGTGTCCACGAGGGCGTGCGTGCCGTAGTGACTCCCTTTATCATGGTGCCAGCGAACTGCCACGGGGTATGTGGAGCGAGGGAGGCAGACTCGGCCATCTGGCATAAGCCAGGTCCCTTTGACCAGAGTGGCCCCGAGGCTCTCCCACGATTGTAGTTCAGCAGCGGGTACTGGTACGGGGTGCGGTGGAGTAAAGGAGGAGGTTGCAATAGCCAATGTGGGCATGGCTAAAGGTAAGGTGGCAGCCTTCTTGGCGGAGGCGTCAGCCAGGGCATTCCCACGGGTAATGGGGCTACTATCTTTAGTATGGGCCCGGCAGTGAACTACAGCCAGGACAGAGGGTTTTTGGAGGGCGTCCAAAAGCTTGTGGATGAGGGGGAGGTGCTGAATGGGTTTACCGGCAGCTGTCTGGAAACCTCGAAACTTCCAGAGGTGGATATGACAATGCACAACTCCAAAAGCATATTTGCTATCAGTAAAAATGGTAACGGTCTTACCAGCAGCCAACTGGCAAGCTCGGGCCAGGGCATAGAGTTCAGCGGCTTGGGCTCCCCAGTTGCCTGGCAGTGAGGCGGCCTCTTGAATGTCCCATTCAGAGGTGACAGCATAACCTGTGAAACGCTTGCCATCAACATAGAAGGAGCTTCCGTCCGAGAAGAGGATGCAATCGGGATTGTCCAGTGGCACGTCAAACATGTTGTCCCTTATCTGTAAGATGCTGGAAACTACTTCCACACAGTCGTGCTGATCCTGGAGGACTGGCAGGTCAGGAAGCAAGGTAGCTGGATTAAGGGGTCCACACCTTTCAAAAATTAGGTTAGTGTCTTCTAAGAGTTCGGCCTCTAGCTGTTGCTGACGATGGGCCGAAAAGACTTGTGTTGTGCCCCTACGCAGAAGGGCTGACAAGGCATGAGAGGTCCAAACCGTGGTAAAATGACCCAGGGTTAGGCTCTTGCCTTTGTGATCAGCAGGGCAGCTGCTGCCAGAGTCCAGGTGCAGGATGGGGTTCCCTGAGCGACAGGGTCGATTTGCTGAGAGTAAAAAGCAAGCGGGAAATGGTGGGGCCCGCTCAGCTGGGTAAGGACACCACTAGCAATTCCGCCCCTCTCGTGGACAAAAAGGTGAAAGGGTTTGCTGTAATTGGGGGGGCGGAGAGACATGGAGGAGGCCACACTGTCCTTGAGTAACTGAAAGGCTTTAATAGTGTCCGGGGACCACTGCAAAGGGTCAGGAGCAAGGTTAGCAGTGAGTCGGTGGAGCGGTTTGCTTAACTCCCCGCAGGATGGCAACCAGGGGCGACAGAAGCCAATTAATTCTAAGAAACCTCGAAGTTGTTTCTTGGTGTTCGGTAGAGGGCAGTTTTGAATAGTCTTTATGCGGGCTGGGTCCATCTGTCTTCCCTCTGGGGTTAACAGGAAGCCCAGATATCGGACCTTCTGTGAGACCCACTGAATCTTTTTAGGGTCTACCTTGTGGCCTCTGGTGTGTAGGTATAATAAAAGTGCCTTACCATCGATGCGGAGGGCAGCTTCTTCGCGATTACCTAATAGGATGTCATCTACGTATAGGACCAATGTGGATCCCTGCGGACTGGTGAAACCTTCCAAGTCGTGGCGGAGGCAGTGGCTGAAAATCGTGGGGCTGTCTCTGTAGCCTTGAGGAAGTCGTTGCCAGACATAACTTTGTCCCTCCCAGGTGAAACCAAAGAGATACTGAGAGTCTGGGTGCACAGGAATGCTGAAAAAAGCTGATTTTAAGTCAATAACAGTGAACCACTCAGCATCCCAGGGGATTTGGCTGATGATAGTAGCTGGGTCAGGAACTACTGCATGAAGAGGGACCACATACTGATTAACAACTCGTAGATCCTGTACAAAGCGCCAACGAACAGGGTCTCCGTCCTTTTTAGGAGGCTTTTTGACAGGCAGTATAGGGGTGTTACAGGGAGTGCGCTGAGGGCGGACTAGCTTTTGTGCAATTAATCCCTCGATAATGGGGCGGATGCCCTCCCGGGCTTCCAGCGACAGGGGGTATTGAGGGACTGACGGGGGGGTTAAGGAAGGCTTCACCTGAATCCTTACGGGTTCTGCCGAAAGGAGCAGGCCAACATCAGTGTCAGAAATTCCCCAGAGGGTTGAAGGCAAGTCAGTGAGGTCAGGGGAGAGAGAGGGGGAGGTTTCCCAATTACCCTGAGTAGGGGCCGAATCTCCTAACACTGTCATCAATAATCCTACCCCTTCAGGAGTGCAGGTTAAAGTAGCCTCAAGCTTACAGAGTAAATCCCGGCCCATCAAAGGGATCGGACAAGCTGGGGAAAAAAGAAAACGGTGAGGAAAACATTTATCAGCATAAACAACATTCAAAGGCAAAGTGAGTTCCAGAGACTGTGGGTTGCCCTCCACCCCAGTTGCAGTTTTAACCTCAGAGGATAGCCAGGGAGAGGGGGCATGATTTAAAAGAGAGAAAGTAGCCCCAGTATCAATGAGGAAAGAGACAGGCAGTCCCTGGACTGAAAGGGTTAAACGAGGCTCTTTGCTGGGAGGGGAGAAAGTGAGAAAGGAGCCGGCTAAAGACATTAAGGAAATAAGACCATTACATTGTTTGCCTTCGCCCCCGGGGTACCGTCATTGAGGAGGCTGAGTTTGCTGCGGCTGCTGCTGTTTCCCGTAGTTGATCCAGGCCTGGGGAATGGGCTGAGCTGGTGGTGCAGGGGTGTATTCCTCACTTGTGTAAGCATCTGCGGATGCAACCAGACCCTCTGGGCGTCTCCAGGGGCATTCACGTTTAAAGTGACCAGGCTGTCCGCACTGAAAACAATTTCCTGATGGCTGGGGTCGCCAGGACCCTCTTCCCCGAGCACCCTGGAATCCCCTGCCACGGCCACGGCCTTTGCCTCGAACACCGCCGTGAAAAGCTAAAGCCATCAGCTTATATTCTTCCTTTTTCTCTTTCTTTTTACTACTTTCCCTTTCTTTCTCCCAGGCAAAATCAGCTACGTCCAACACTGAAGTGACTGACTCACCTCCCCAACCAGGGCGAAACTTTAAGAAGTAATCCCTTACAGGGGGCACCGACTGATTCACAAAAAATGAAATAAGAGTAGGGTGGTCTGCTTCTCTCTCAGGATCCATCTGAGTGAACATTCGGGCCCCCTCCAATAGCCTCGACCAGAACTTTCTGGGCGGCTCATCAGATTCCTGCCGAATCTGCATGAACTTAGCCTGATTAGGCGAGCGGCGAGCCATTTCCTTGAGTCTCTCTAACAATCGCTCTCGATCTGCTCGCAGCTGAGTCAGCCTTGGCTGAGTCCAGTCTAGGGGATTCCAGCCAGCGGCCAGATCCCGCCTATCCATCCAAGTAAGATTAACTGCATTGCTATCTCCCCATGTCCTTTCTGCCATCCACAATCTACTACGTTCCTCTCCGGTCAAAACTCTACTTAACAACTGATCCACATCCGTATAAGTAGGATTATAACTTAAAAACAATCTTTCTAGAAGTTCTATGATCTGTCGGGGATTTTCCCCAAAAGACCTTGACAACTGTCCCCACTCTTTCAAGTCCCATTCTAGCCATCCTTTATATTCCACAATATTAGCATGTTGTAACCGTCCATCATTGCCCATATAAGGTTGATCGTGCACCTGTAAAGGCATCTCTCTAACTATACATTTATTACTCACAAGAGATTTGACGGAGACATCCTCTGGGCTATCCTCGGGGGGGGGGGGGGGAATGCACCCTGCCGTACCTGCTTGGACATTAGCCTAGTAACTACTCCTCCCGAGGTTTGCCCCTCCATTTCCTCCTCATCCTTCTGCAGAAATTCCAATCTGGTATCCTGCAGATTCCCCTCTGCTACAAGGAGAGAGTCCCCCTGCGGAGGAATAGGGGCAGGTGCAGAGGGGACCAGCTGACGAGTCAAAACACGCCGTGGTCTACACCCTTCATCGAAATAACCTGGAGGGGGTTCACTCTCGGGAGAGTACCTGACTGCCATAATTTTTAAAGATTTCCACAGCTCTGCTGCTGTGTCCCAACAAAACCAGTAACATAACTGTCCCGGATGGTCTTTTTCGATCTGGCTCTTTACTCCTCTTAAGGCAGCCTGTTCGAAAGAGCCATACAAAGGCCACCTCATCTCCGGGTCGGCCAATACCGCGGTATACCCAGTCCAATTCCTTACACATAGTGTGTACAATTTCTTCCTAGACATTCCTGTCTGTACTGGGAGTTTCCCTTCATTCCATAACTTATTTACAATCCCCAACGGACTCTCAAGAGGCACGCTAGTCCCTTGACCCATGGTGTCTGACAGGAGCCCTCCAACTGGCGTTTACCCTGCTGTCCAATACACGACCCCTCAATATTGAATTGGCTGGGAGAAATCTCCTGTGGCGCCTTGCCAATTCATATATGAGTGGTCTGACCACTGGACAGAGGTACCGCACCAGAAGGAATCCCGGACGAGCCCCCAAATTGTTAGGTAATAAAGCAAGTCCTCACTCACCTCTCCAGCACCCGAGTTCGTGCGGAGTTGGTATAGGGCACGCAATTCTGTCAGAGACCAGACACCAATGCGTTGATCAACGGGCTCACACTATCCCAAAAGCTTTAGAATAAGTGTGGCACCTTTATTAGGGGTGAGCATCAATATTTATACACAGAAGTAAACAAAGTGATTAACAAAGATAATGGTCATGCATAATCAATCAAGATTTTACAGGAAAAGCAAGTTTAACAAGTAAATGCATAGAGATAAAGGCTAATGGCTACTTGAGAAAGGGGGTGTCATGAGTAGTTTGCAGGTCAGTGCTTTGTTCGATAAAGGGTTCAGAAAGGATTATGCAGAGACGGCCAGTCTGGGTGTGTTTTGGCTCCCCAAAGTTCACCAAAAGTTTAGACCCAACAACGTGAATATGTGAGATCTCATCTCAATATGATTTTAAAGCCCTTATAGCTGCAAAGAAAATCTTGAAAACACCAGCTGAGTGGACCTCAGGGCTCAAAAATGCAAAAGAAAATTAAAAGAACTTTATAATGTATATTCAGATCTTTTGCATTTTAACCCGTCATGATTTTGGGGGGCTGCCTTGTGATTTTTGAACACAGAGGGATGGCAATACTGCATTTGTTCTCAATGATGTATCTAAATCAGAAGAATGGGCAAATGGCTCACTTGGCAACCAAGGCCATTCTGACTTTGTGAAATGGTAGATTAGGAGTACTTTGAGTAGTAAAATTTCTCAACTTCCCTCTTCTGTTCCACTTGACATGCATGCATCTGAGCCTGTTCCTTTTGTCTGTCAGCTTAAGGAAATCTAACCCCCTAGGTTTGTCCTTGAACCCAGGCTTCTCATGTTGCAGTGCAATTGTTTTGGAAATTTTAAGATGCTTTCCTTTTGAGAAGAACCTAGAGAGATTAGAAATGGGCAGCAACCATCTTTTTAAAAATGCAGGCAACTTCATCTTGGGAACATAATCTGCAAGCAATGAATGTCTTCGTTTGGGTTTAGAAAGCACTTAGCACATTATGGATGCTACCACAGTCTAAATAAATAATAATGTTTAGCAATTCCTGATGCCTTAATAAAGCAAACTCTGAGGTGTTCTTTTAATTTTCTGGCATGTGTTCCTTATCCTCATAATACTCTGCTATTGAAATCCTGCATTTCTGCAGAAAGTATCAAATTACATACCATCAAACCGAAATGCACCCTTATTATTTCTAATCAAACCCATAATGTGCAAAAACAGCCCTGGAGCAATGCGTCCCTTTACATCTTTGCACCAAAGCCTAAATGAGATCCTTAACTTCTATCTACTATCACTGATCACCTGAACGTGCCTCTCCCATCAAGAGAACTATTTGCATCCAAAAAGCTCTTTTAAAATGCAGATCCATATCTTGCAAATATTAAAACAACCTTTTTTGTGCAAGCACAAAACCCTATAATCAATATGGTTACTTCAGTCCATATCCAAATTAATATTCAATATCCCCTCCCTCAGTCAGGGAAGATGAAGACACTTTACCAAACTTAGGGCAGATCTACACCTAAAATGCTATATCAGTGCAGCTGCACTGCTGTAGCTTAAGTGAAGGTGTTCCTACGCTGGTTGGGGAGCTTCTCCCATCAGCGTGGTTAATCCACCTCCACTAGAGGCAATAGCTTTGTCAAAAGGAGACACTCTCCTGCTGACATAGTGCTGTCTACTTGAGGAGGGGGCTAGTTTATTATAACTACGTTGCTCAGGGAGATGGATTTTTCACACCCCTTAGTGATGTAGTTATACTGATACAAGTCTGTAGTGTAGACCTGGCCATAGTCTGAGAGTCCAAATTTATCTTAACTGGAACTTGTCAGAAACCAGAATTTCTGTCCTGCAGGAAATACCAACATTTCAAATTTTGAAAATTTTTGAATCCAAACAAAAAGCTGAAATTTCATGCAACACAAAATCTCTGAAAAATTTCAATTCAGGATCATTAAATCATTTTTTGTTGCACTAAATGTTGACTTGTATAGTTAAAAGATATGTTACATATACAAGTATAAATTTATATTACATGTAAGTAATAATAAAAAGTACAAAAATATTACATATAAAAGTAACCTAATAGAATACATAATATATTAAACTATTAATTGTAAATATTATGCAATATATTAGGTTACTTTTATTTATAAAGTATTACAAATAATTAGGGCTGTCAATTAACCATAGTTAACTCATGCAATTAACTCAATTAATTGTGATTAAAAAATTCAACTGCAATTAATTGCACTGCTAAAAAATAGAATACCAATTGAAATATATTAAATATTTTTTGTTTTTTCCTACATTTTCAAATATATTGATTTCTATTACAACACAGAATACAAAGTGTACTGTTCTCACTTTATATTATTATTTGTATTACAAATATTTGCACTGTAATATCCCACTCCGCCCCAGGCCCCATCCCCACCTCGCCCTGCCTCTTCTCACGCCCCCCCCCACTCTGTCCAGGCCCCACCTCCACCTCACCCCTTCTTCCAAGCCCCCACTCCAACCCCACCTCTCCTCTTCCCACCCAGTTCAGCCCCCTCCCCCAAGCATGCCTCATTCCCGCTCCTTCCCCCCAGGACCTCTTGTACACCATAGAACAGCTGATTGCGGCTAACTGGAGGCGCTGGGATGGAGGGGGAGGAGTTGATTGGCAGGGTTTCCAGTGGACGAGAGGCATGGGGTGGGGGGGAGGAGAGGGAAAGTTGGCTGCCAGTGGGCGCTAAGCACCCACTAATTTTTTTCCGTGGGTGCTCCAGCCCTGGTGCCTATGCCTGGGAGCTTAAATTCATAACTTTGCAAGACACTAAAAATCATGGGCTGACTAGAAAGACTGCATTTATGGCTTATTACAACACACTATAACCCATTAAATAACACACAGACAGGTTTTTTTTCTGCCTTTCACCCCTGTGACTGGAGAGGTGTTAACTGGCCACTTTACCTTGAATGGTCCTTTGCATAGAATTAACACATATTTCTAAATTACTTGTTCCAGGTTGTATTTAGCTGTGACATGCTGAGTACATTTCCCAGACCCGAAGACGAGCTCTCTGTAAGCTCAAAAGCTTGTCTCTCTCACCAAAATAATTTGGGTCAATAAAAGAGATTACCTCACCAACCTTGTCTTTTTAGTTTTCAGTTAATGCAGCTGACAGCAGTGCTTTATGCAGGGTTGCTGAAACAATTCGTACAATGTGAGTACTGAGAGCCATTGAACCAAACTGAAAACCCTGTATAAAATGAAAACCACTTCAAGCCTGGAGGTGCGACAGCACCCCTAGTTCCAGCACCCATGACTGTATATTTGCAGTAGTTGAATAACTTTTCATATAAATTCAAGTCTGACAGGCTGGGAAATAACTATCTGTCAGTATCAGAGGGGTAGCTGTGTTAGTCTGGATCTGTAAAAGCAGCAAAGAGTCCTGTGGCACCTTATAGACTAACAGACGTTTTGGAGCATGAGCTTTCGTGGGTGAATACCCACAATCTGAGGCATGTCTGAAATATAGAGGGGGCAGTATTTCATTCAAGAAATTGCCGTTCATTTCATAATAAAAGGAAGTAGATTATGTGGTCCTGCCAGTAGGCTGTGTGTCCAGGAGATGTGATTATGCACACGGCCACAGAGGAGATACTGCTTGGCTGTTTGAGTTAATTATGCACTGGGTTGCTGCACACAGGTCATGTTTGAGGAGCTTGTGAAAGGCAGCCTTGGCTGAGCAAGCAGAAGTGCCGTGTGCAAAGATTAGTAGTGCTGCATGCAGTTTGGTGAGTGCAAAGAGATGCCAATTGGTGGGGAATGTTTGAATCGGGTGCAAGAGTATACTGTTGAGTGCAGCATGGTACTTACATATAAAGGGGGCAGATTAGAATTAGGAGTTCACCATGAACACAAAAAGAGGAGAACATTGATGCAGAGGAAAAGAACTTTTGTTCTGGATATCACTGGGAGAAGTTTTTCTGCTAATTTAATGGAATAACATGTCTTAAAAATTCCCATTTGGCGTTACAATACTTGAAGCCTGGAGAGATAATGGAGAGGGAATCAGACAGTGATTTGAAAAGGGACCAGTCCACCCTGGCTACTTTAAACAACAAAAATGTAACTCTGGTGACTTTTCATAAGCGGCAATCATCTAATGCTGTGCCTGCACTACTGATTGTCAGTGAACCTTCCAAGTCAGGATCTCCTGGAAAAGCAGGGGACTGCTCTCAGAAAGAAGAGAAAGTTTCACAGAGTTACTCGGTGGGAGCATCAGAAGTCAACAGCATGAATGTAAGTTTGCAACTAAATGTACTGGAGCTTAAAACAAAATATACTGGATATAGATTGTTAATTGATACATTACCCCTTTATATTCAAAGTTCGTTATGATCCCAGGAGTGGTGATGTATAACCAATGTCTGTAAGATCCTTGGATTTTTCTCGCATAAAAAAATTGCTGTACAAGTGCAAAGTATTTTGAAATTCTCTGAAAGATCATCTATAAATGCAGAGTTTTAAAATATTTAGGCAGCTTTAACTAGTAGGCGTCATTGCCAGCTCTACCTAGAATAATATGAAGTGGGAATCCCTAGTAATTACAACATATACATATACTATGTTCGCCTTCCTTCTTTTTAAGCTGCGTTTATTTCAGAAATTAGGCATCAGTTTGTGGTTTGGTTATCCTGTGGAATGAGAGAAATTGCCTGAACAGTGAAAATGATCGTAATTATAGATAAGTTACTTACCTATAACTATACCAGTGAAACCGGCAAAAGATCATGGTAGCACAATTGCCACAACTGCCTTCTCGCTCAGGCTTGTCTGTAACTATATCATAGTTTTGTACAGTAAAACTTATTAGGAGGAAGTGCTATTTCATTTTGAAAAATGAACTTGTAAAATGCGGTTGTGATTCTTACTAAAAATACAGATAGTACAGCATAATACTAAAGTGCACATAAACTATAACAGTGTAACTTGACTCATAGTCTGGTATTTTAACTGACAGGATATTTTTAATGACTTATCTTTTAAACCCATGTATGTTTATAGTTTAGTTTCAGAGTGACTTAAACAATTACCATCAAACTAGAATGAAATGACAATCAGGAACAGACCAAGTAAATCTGAAGGCATTTACTATCTCTAGTTGTTTTATGGAAAACATCTATAATATGAGAAACAAACATGACATAGGATTAGGTTACTTCTGCCAACTGGTCTTTTTACAAACTTGGTTCAGGTATTTACTATGTTGAGTATACTGTACTACTAATTATACCAGAAACATGAAAACTGCATGTAGTCAGGTTTTTTTCATTCCAGATCAGAAATACAGTACATGTACCACAGAGGCTTCCCGCCTCTGCGCCAATGTAAAAGCTTTAAACGAAGCTGCTTAAAGTAATCTATTTTTAATTAAACTTAAACTGAGCCCTTAGAGGCATTAAATGTGCTGTATATGGCATATCAATCTAGTAAGACTTGCTACAGTTACTTCAGCCTTTCTTTGCCTTCTTTCCTGTTGGTAAAATGGGGGTGACAGTACCTCCTTCACAGAGATGTAACAAGGTTTAGTTAGTAAAGTGCTTTGAAGCTATAAAGGATCATATAGAGGTATTGCCTTTTAAAATTCATCTTCTCCTGAAGGATGAATTCCATGGAATAATACCGAGCTCCTGGTTGTGCTTTTAAAAGGGCCAAGGACTGTAACAGCTATGTATGGCTGTTAGCTACTAATAACAGTGAGTAATAATAGCAGCTATTATTACTTGTTAATGGTCTTCCTTTGTTTTGTGTTACTACACTATGTTGAGAGTGAAGGGAGGAAAGAAATGTCTAGATGGACACTCATGGCTGACAAAGCAAAAAAAAAATTTTTTTACTCATTAAAATGACATTTTTAATTGTAAAGTAGCTGCTGTTTTATTACAGATTGAGCTGGTAGCACCTCCTATTATTGAGGCTGGGAGGTGGGGAGAGAGTATAATTTGCCTGTGCAAATTGTGCAACAATCTGAAAATCCCAGCAGCTAGGCTGAGTGACAAATAAACTCAGACAAGATGGATGTCCTTGTTTAGGGCCCTACCGAATTCACAGCCATGAAAAACTTGTCATGGACCGTTAAATTTGGTCTCCTCCTGTGACATCTGTCTTGTGTGCTTTTACCCTATACTGTACAGATTTCATGGGGGGGGAGATTAGCGTTTCTCAAATTGGGGGTCCTGACCCAAAAGGTAGTTGCAGGGGGGTCACAAGGTTGTTTTAGAGGGTCATGGTATTGCCACACTTACTTCTGTGCTGACTTCAGAGCTGGGTGGCATACCATACCATGCTACCCTTACTTATGTGCTGCTGCTGGCAGCAGCTCTGCCTTCAGAGTTGGGCTCCTGGCCAGCAGCCACCACCCTCCAGCTGCTCAGCCTAGGGCCCTAGGGAAGTGCCCCCCACAGCACAGGACCGGGATATCATACAAGAAGATCTGGATGATCTTGTAAACTGGGGCTGGGAGGCTAATGGGGGTCAGCCTGCGCTCTGGGGCTGGGGGAGGGAGGCCATGCAACCTGCGTGGGGGTGTGGGGGACGGGACTGTGTGCCCTTCCAGCTCTTCAGGGCTGGGGAGGGCTATGCTGCTCGCCCAGGGCTGGGGGGGGGGGCACCTGCCTCTTGCCTGCCCGGCTTTCCGGGACTGGGGGCACTTGGACATCCTGGGAGTAAGTGGGAAAGGTAGGGGGCTGGCTGCCGTGCCGGGAGGAGGGGAGAACTCTGGGCTTCAGCAGGACGGGGGGGCCCTTGGCAGAAGGGGTGATCTGGGCTAGGGGATAGCCTCCTGGGGTTCACCCGCTGCCCATGATCTGTAAGTACCTTCATGAAGAACAAATATTTGATAATGGGCCCTTCAATCCAGCAGACAAAGATATAACTAGATCCAATGGCCGGAAGTTGAAGCTAGATCAGAGGTCGGCAACCTTTCAGAAGTGGTGTGCCAACTCTTCATTTATAGATTCTTTAATTTAATATTCACTTTAATTTAAGTTTTGCATGCCGGTAATACATTTTAATGTTTTTAGAAGGCCTCTCTCTATAAGTCTATACATTATATAACTAAACTATTGTTGTATTGTAAAATAAACAAGGTTTTCAAAATGTTTAAGAAACTTCATTTAAAGTTAAATTAGAATGTTGATCTTACACCGCCAGCCCGCTCAGTCTGCTTCCAGCCTGTGGTTCTGTTCCCCTAGGCCAGCAGCAGGCTGAGCGGTGCCTGTGGTCAGGACCCCAGCTGGCAAGGGTCCGGCAGCCAGAACCCCAGACCGGCAGCAGGCTGTGCGAGGCCGGCTGCTGGGACTCCAGACCGGCAGTAGGCTGAGCAGGGGTCAGGGCGGTCAGAGGCCGGGGGAAGGGGGGTTAAATGGGGGCAAAGGTCCCGGGGAGCTGTCAGGAAGGAGAGGGAGGGTGGATGGGGTCGCAGGGGGCAGTCAGGGGCAGGGATTCCAGGGGCGGGCAGGGGACAGGGAGAAGGGGTGGTTGGATGGGGCCGAGGGGCCATCAGGAATGAGAGGAGAGGTTAGATGGGGTGGGGGGGCAGTCAGGGGACAGGGAAGGGAGGTGGATGGGGCAGGGGTCATCAAGGAACACAGGGGGTTAGATGGGGCAGGAGTGGGCCACGACCCCCTTGTGGGGTGAGGAGGGAACCGGTTGTTAAGATTTTGGTAGCTCATCACTGGCCAGGAGGGTTGGAGGCTGAGGAGGCGAGCAGGCGGACAGTGATGGGGATTGAGTATGCGTGCCAGGGAAGGGGGGGCAGGTGAGCCGGAGGAGTGGGGGTCTGAGGAGGTGAGCGGGCGGGCATTGGCGGGGGGGCAGGTGAGCCGGGGGAGTGAAGGTCTGAGGAGGCGAGCGGGCGGGCATTGGTGGGGGGGCAGGAGAGCTGGCGGTGGGAGGGGAGGGCTGAGGAGGCGAGTGGGCAGGTAGTGGCAGGGGGGGCAGGTGAGCTGCGGGGGCTGAGGAAGCGAGCGAGGAGTCAGTGGCTGACCTGTTCTACTGATCTGATCTGGCTCCCATCCCCACTCCAATGGTTGCAGCTGTCTGGAGGTGCTACCTTCCACGCCTTCGTCAGTCATACCTCGTTCATTCAACAGGGCAATTGATTACAAAGTGGGGGGAAGATCTTACTCTACTTCTAGCAAAAAGACATTTTTCTTTTACTGTAATTATACTACCTTAGGGGTCCCCTATAACATATTACTAAGGTTCAATACCGTTGTTTTGGCGGGGTGGCGCTGGGGAAGGAGGGTTTGTTTCCACAGGGTGGGCGGTGCTTGGGAGGCAGGGGGATTGTTTCGGGGGGGCTGGGTGGTGCGGGGGGGGCGGTTCAGCAGGGCTAGGGGTGTTTCGGCCCTCAGCTGTTTTCTTTGGAGTAACATGGCCCTGCCGCTTTATGAGTTGAGCCCCACTAGGCGCTGGGGAGGCTGCAGGGATGTGACTGGCAAAACCTAGGAATTTTAATGTCCCAGGAAAACTTACAGATTTCCTGGGACAGCTACCCTAAAACAAACAAAAACAAAATGAAAAAAAAAAGGGCGGGAGGGATAATCCCAGGAAAACCAGGACGGTTGGTAACCTAGTCACAGTTGTTACCTGTTTCCTGCAAATTGGTCACACCCAGCTTGTTTTTTCATCTGACTCCTATAAACTGGAGCAAAGCTCTGGAAGATTGTCCCCCAGCCCTTTGTCTGTTGCACACCTCTTGCTCAAAGGATGTAGAACATACACAGTCTGTAGTATGTAAGTAACCGGAACATGATTTTCTCATAAGAATATTTTAAATATACAAAGTGGGCTTTATTCCTCTGTAACTAAGACTTTCTTGTTAGATGGGTGATTGGGAATCCTCCTTAATGCCCATCTGCCTCGCTTTATTTTTCGTTCTATCACATCTTTATAAAGAGAATAAAATCCTTGAGCCCTTAAACAAATGTTACATATTTTTGTAACCTTTCAACAAGACTCGTCAAAATGAAAATATGGGCGTGTTTGATTCTATATCTTAAGGACAGTACTGTTCATAAGAGAGACTTATTTAACTTTCTGAAAGGATTCTTTTCCTTCTGTCACATCACATGCCTGTATTTTTAGCTAACAGCTGAGGGGCGGGAAACACAGTCATTTAAATTTAGCTTTTATTTTGAATTACTTTTTTGAAATGGGATTGGAAACCACATACATGCCTCTGAACCTCCAATCACTTCCAGTTGCCCCTGGAAAGGACAGAATGGACTAAAACAGGATTTTTGTTGCGGAGAAAGGGAATGACGATGGGGATTGGGAAAATGAGTTCTTTGTGTTAAACTTTTACCATTTTGGGCCTGACCCAGGCATCTGGATTCCTAAGTTATCTGCCCACGAGGCAAAATTACATGAATGGATTTGAAGTTCTGCTTCAGATGAACAAGGCACCCACTTATGTAAATAACTGGTTTAATTCTAATGTGAATTAAGCAAGGATATTAAGGACCAATCTTATTTACTCTTTTTATTACTGACTTTGGCACAAAAAGTGGGAGTGTGCTAAGAAAGTTTGCGGATGACACAAAGTTGAAGGACCGGGATATCATACAAGAAGATCTGGATGACCTTGTAAACTGGAGTAATAGTAATAGGATGAAATTTAATAGTGAAAAATGCAAGGTCATACATTTAGGGATTGTTATAACCTTAGTCCCAGATTTGGACCTTAGCGTCCAAAATATGGGGGTTAGCATGAAAACCTCCAAGCTTAGTTACCAGCTTGGACCTGGTACTTGCTGCCACCACCCAAAAAATTAGAGTGTTTTGGGGCACTCTGGTCCCCCTGAAAAACCTTCCCTGGGGACCCCAAGACCCAAATCCCTTGAGTCTCACAACAAAGGGAAATAATCCTTTTTCCCTTCCCCCCTCCAGGTGCTCCTGGAGAGATACACAGACACAAGCTCTGTGAATCCAAACAGAGTGACTCCCCCTCTCCGTTCCCGGTCCTGGAAACAAAAAGGACTTTCCTATTCCCCCAGAGGGAATGCAGAATCAGGCTAGCAAATCCAACGCACACAGATTTCCCCTGATTTCTTCCTCCCACCAATTCCCTGGTGAGTACAGACTCAATTTTCCTGAAGTAAAGAAAAACTCCAACAGGTCTTAAAAGAAAGCTTTATAAAAAAAAGAAAGAAAAAATACAAATGGTCTCTCTGTATTAAGATGACGAATACAGGGTCAATTGCTTAAAAGAATATTGAATAAACAGCCTTATTAAAAAAGAATACAAATCAAAGCACTCCAGCACTTATATTCATGCAAATACCAAAGAAAAGAAACCATATAACTTACTATCTGATCTCTTTGTCCTTACACTTAGAAACAGAAGATTAGAAAACAGAACTACTTCTCCAAAGCTCAGAGAAAGCAGGCAGCCAGAAAACAAAGACCCCAGACACAAAATTCCCTCCACCCAAAGTTGAAAAAATCCGGTTTCCTGATTGGTCCTCTGGTCAGGTGCTTCAGGTGAAAGAGACATTAACCCTTAGCTATCTGTTTATGACACGCCCCCCAAATTGCAGACAGTGGGGAAGCTCACTGGCGGCGATTTCCTTCTAGAACTTGAAAATAAACAGATTAATACAACACATGCACCTTTACATATACCCCTAAGTATATAACTAACAGACTTCTACATTTTAAGAACACTTTTTAACTACTGGATTCTGGGAAACTCTCACGGGAGAGAGCATCAGCAACTTTGTTAGAAGCTCCTGTGATGTGTTGAATTTCAAAATCAAAATCTTGGAGAGCTAAACTCCAACGAAGAAGTTTCTTGTTGTTTCCCTTGGCAGTATGAAGCCACTTTAGTGCAGCATGGTCAGTTTGTAGTTTGAACCGCCGTCCCCAAACATATGGGCGTAGCTTTTCCAGGGCGTACACAATGGAATAGCATTCTTTTTCACTGACTGACCAGTGACTTTCCCTCTCAGACAGTTTCTTGCTGAGAAACACGACAGGATGGAAGTTGTGATCTGTTGCTTCCTGCATGAGCACTGCTCCTATACCACGCTCAGATGCATCCGTGGTTACTAGGAATGGCTTGTCAAAGTCCGGGGCCCTGAGCACAGGGTCAGACATGAGCATCGCCTTAAGCTGGGTAAAGGCCTTTTGACACTCATCAGTCCACTTAACGGCATTTGGTTGGGTTTTTTTGGTCAGGTCGGTCAATGGGGCAGCGATTTGGTTGTAGTGTGGTACAAATCGCCTGTAGTATCCGGCCAAGCCTAAGAAGGATTGGACCTGCTTCTTGGACCGTGGGACAGGCCACTTTTGGATAGCATCCACCTTGGCCTGTAGGGGGTTTATGGTTCCTCGACCCACCTGGTGCCCCAGGTAAGTCACTCTGTTTTGGCCTATTTGACACTTTTTGGCCTTAACAGTTAGTCCTGCCTGCCTGATGCGCTCAAAGACCTTTTCCAGGTGTAGTAGGTGTTCGGGCCAGGAGTCTGAAAAAATGGCCACATCATCGAGGTAGGCAACTGCAAATTCTCCCAGTCCAGCTAGTAGACCATCTACCAGCCTCTGGAAGGTGGCGGGTGCATTTCGAAGGCCGAAAGGAAGGACATTGAATTCATACACCCCCGCATGGGTGACGAATGCTGACCTCTCCTTGGCAGGTTCATCTAGCAGTACTTGCCAGTACCCCTTGGTTAAGTCTATTGTAGAGATGAACTGGGCACGTCCCAACTTTTCCAATAGCTCATCGGTGCATGGCATTGGATAGTTGTCCGGACGAGTTACCGCATTTAGCTTACGGTAGTCCACGCAAAAGCGTATTTCCCCATCTGGTTTGGGTACCAGAACCACTGGAGATGCCCATGCACTGGTAGATGAGCGGATTATACCCATCTGTAGCATGTTCTGGATCTCCCGTTCTATAGCAGCTAGGGCATGAGGAGACACCGGGTAGGGTGGGGTTCTGATTGGGTGAGCATTACCTGTATCAATGGAGTGGTATGCCCGTTCAGTCCGTCCTGGGGTGGCTGAGAACAATGGGGCGAAGCTAGTGCACAGCTCCTTGATTTGTCGCCGCTGCAGACGTTCCAGGGTGATTGAGAGGTTCACCTCTTCCACGCCACCGTCTTTTTTCCCGTCGTAGTAGACACCGTCAGGCCACTCAGCCTCATCTCCCTGGACTGTAAACTGACAAACCTGTAAGTCTCTGGAATAGAAAGGCTTGAGAGAATTAACATGGTACACTTTAGGCTTTAGTGAGGAATTGGGAAATGCTATGAGGTAGTTTACAGTTCCCAGGCGCTCTTGGACCGTGAATGGCCCTTCCCATGATGCTTCCATCTTATGGGCCTGTTGCGCCTTCAAGACCATAACCTGGTCTCCTACCTTGAAGGAACGTTCTCTGGCATGTCTGTCATACCAGGCCTTTTGCTCTTCTTGAGCATCCTTTAGGTTCTCTCTAGCAAGGGCTAAAGAGTGTTGGAGGGTGCTTTGTAGGTTGCTTACAAAGTCCAGAATGTTAGTTCCTGGAGAAGGCGTAAACCCCTCCCATTGCTGCTTCACCAACTGTAATGGCCCCTTAACCTCGTGACCATACACAAGTTCAAATGGTGAAAACCCTAAACTGGGATGTGGTACAGCCCTGTAGGCAAACAGCAACTGCTGCAACACTAGGTCCCAATTATTGGAGAATTCGTTGATGAATTTTCGTATCATGGCCCCCAAAGTTCCATTGAACCTTTCCACCAGGCCATTGGTTTGATGGTGGTACGGGGTGGCAACCAAGTGATTCACCCCATGAGTTTTCCACAGTTTTTCCATGGTCCCTGCCAGGAAATTAGACCCTGAATCTGTAAGGATGTCAGAGGGCCAACCTACCCTGGCAACGATGTCTGTTAGGGTCAGGCACACAGTGTTAGCTCTGGTGTTGCCTAGAGCTACTGCTTCTGGCCATCGGGTAGCAAAGTCCACTAAAGTCAGTACGTATTGCTTTCCTCTGGGCGTCTTTTTTGGGAAAGGGCCCAGAATATCCACAGCTACTCGCTGAAATGTGACCTCAATTATGGGGAGTGGCTGGAGAGGGGCCTTGACCTGGTCTTGAGGCTTACCCACTCTTTGGCATACCTCACAAGACCGGACATACTTGGCAACATCCTTGCCCATCCCCTCCCAGTGGAAGGACTTCCCCAACCTGTCCTTGGTTCTGTTCACCCCAGCATGGCCACTGGGATGATCATGGGCTAAGCTTAAGAGCTTCCCCCGGTACTTAGTTGGAACCACCAACTGTTTTTGCGGCTGCCATTCTTCCCGGTGTCCACCAGAAAGAATTTCCTTGTATAAAAGTCCTTGGTCTATAACAAACCGGGATCGATTAGAAGAGCTGAGAGGCGGTGGGGTGCTCCGTGCCGCCGCCCACGCTTTCTGCTTCCTGCTCAGTCTGGAACTGTTCCCTTGAGGCTGGGGTCACCAGTTCTTCCTCAGACTGTGGACTTGGGCTTGGTCCCTCTGGAAGCGATGTAGGTGATGGGGTTGTTTCCGTTGCTGGTGAACCGCTCTCCGCTGGTGCACCTGAGGGTATTTCAGGCTCTGGCTGAGCCTTTTGGGTATGGCTGTCTTTTGCTTCGGCCAGTTCTGGCTCGCTGGCGCCCTCTGGCGTTGAGGTTGAAGATGTGGTTGCACTTGCTGGTGCTGGTTGCTGTTCCAGTTCCGGGCCTGGGACTGGAGATGCTGTGGCTGTTTCAGTGGTAGGCATGGAATCCGGGTCCACTACATCTGTCTGGGTCTTTGGTAACACAGACGGGGCCTCTGTGGACGGCTCAGGAACAGGAATGGGTCTGGAAGCTTGCCTGGTTTGGCTACGTGTAACCATTCCCACTCTCTTGGCCCGCCTCACCTGGTTGGCCAAGTCTTCCCCCAGTAGCATGGGGATAGGATAATTGTCATAGACTGCAAAAGTCCACATTCCTGACCAGCCTTTGTACTGGACAGGCAGTTGAGCTGTAGGCAAGTCTACAGCTTGTGACATGAAGGGGTAAATTGTAACTTTGGCCTTTGGGTTGATGAATTTGGGGTCAACGAAGGATTGGTGGATAGCTGACACTTGTGCCCCCGTGTCTCTCCACGCAGTAACCTTCTTTCCGCCCACTCTCAAATTTTCCCTTCGCTCCAAGGGTATTTGAGAGGCATCCGGGCCTGGGGATCTTTGGTGTGATGGTGGTGTAATGAATTGCACTCGCATGGTGTTCTTTGGACAGTTGGCCTTGATATGTCCCAGTTCATTACACTTAAAGCATCTTCCATCTGATGGGTCACTGGGCCGAAGTGAGTTACTGGAGACTGGTGAGGTGGAAGGGTAGGGTGTCTGTGGCTTTACTTGGGTGGTATGTGGGGTCTTTGGCTGTCCTCGGTTGTAGGGTTTATGGTCTGTGTGCCCCCTGGGGTAATCGTTCCCCTTGACAGTAGCTTTTTTGCTTTCTGCCAGTTCCATCCATTTGGCTCCAATCTGCCCCGCCTCAGCGAGATCTTTGGGTTTTCCATCTTGTATGTACCGTGTGATGTCTTCAGGAACACCATCCAAGAACTGCTCCATTTGTATGAGGAGGTTCAGTTCTTCCAAGGTTTGAATGTTGTTTCCTGTTATCCAGGCCTCATAGTTTTTTGCAATGTAGTAGGCGTGTTTGGGAAATTTCCACTTTTGGGTTCTGAAACGCCGATGGGCATGATCTGGGTTATCCCCATCCTGTATCTGGCCTTGGTTTGAAAAAGTTTATAGTCATTCATTTGCTGCTTAGGCATTTCGGCTGCCACCTCTGCTAAAGGTCCACTGAGTTGTGGCCTTAATTCTACCATGTACTGGTCTTCGGGGATGCTGTACCCAAGACAGGCTCTTTCAAAATTTTCCAAGAAGGCCTCAGTGTCATCACCTGCCTTGTAGGTGGGAAATTTCCTGTGCTGTGGAGCAATAATTGGCGCCGGGTTGTTAGGGTTGGCTGGCACATGCAGCCCAGCTTTTGCCAACTCCAGTTCATGTTTTCTCTGTTTTTCCTTCTCTTCATTCTCTTTTTGTTGTTTTTCCATTTCTCGGCGGTGGGCCGCCTCTTTGGCTGCCTGTTCTCTTTGGTAGGCTACCTCTTCTTCTTCTAGTTTTCTTTTGTAGGCTGCCTCTCTTTCTCTCTCTCTTATTTCCATCTCTGTTTGTTTTATTTCCAGTTGTCGCCTGTGTTCAGCTTCTCTGAATTGGGCTTCGGCCTCAATTTTTGCCTTGGTAGACATGGTTCCTGTTTTCTTGTGTTGGGGTGCCCTCCGGTGTTTCTCTTCTGAACTGCAGGCTCTCTGTTGCCTCCTGAAGTCTGCCTAGCAACAGTGCCTTTAGCTAATCTTCAATGTTAAGTAAACCTGAAAAACCACTTTATTTGCATTTATATAGTGCTGGTATGACTCTCAATGGGAGTGCTATTGTGTGACAAAAGACTCTTAACAGTCTGGTAATGGCTTCTTGCTTAACATGCAAGCCACAACCTGCCAGAGAGAGCAGAAAAAAAAAATTCTCTCTGGTTCCCTTTTAAAACCAAACTTTTTCTCTGTGCTAAAAAGCCCTTAGCAGAGAAAAGAAAAAGATAATATTCCTACTGGCTTCTGGATTCTGTCTATCTCCCACCCGCTGCCACTCATGTTATAACCTTAGTCCCAGATTTGGACCTTAGCGTCCAAAATATGGGGGTTAGCATGAAAACCTCCAAGCTTAGTTACCAGCTTGGACCTGGTACTTGCTGCCACCACCCAAAAAATTAGAGTGTTTTGGGGCACTCTGGTCCCCCTGAAAAACCTTCCCTGGGGACCCCAAGACCCAAATCCCTTGAGTCTCACAACAAAGGGAAATAATCCTTTTTCCCTTCCCCCCTCCAGGTGCTCCTGGAGAGATACACAGACACAAGCTCTGTGAATCCAAACAGAGTGACTCCCCCTCTCCGTTCCCGGTCCTGGAAACAAAAAGGACTTTCCTATTCCCCCAGAGGGAATGCAGAATCAGGCTAGCAAATCCAACGCACACAGATTTCCCCTGATTTCTTCCTCCCACCAATTCCCTGGTGAGTACAGACTCAATTTTCCTGAAGTAAAGAAAAACTCCAACAGGTCTTAAAAGAAAGCTTTATAAAAAAAGAAAGAAAAAATACAAATGGTCTCTCTGTATTAAGATGACGAATACAGGGTCAATTGCTTAAAAGAATATTGAATAAACAGCCTTATTAAAAAAGAATACAAATCAAAGCACTCCAGCACTTATATTCATGCAAATACCAAAGAAAAGAAACCATATAACTTACTATCTGATCTCTTTGTCCTTACACTTAGAAACAGAAGATTAGAAAACAGAACTACTTCTCCAAAGCTCAGAGAAAGCAGGCAGCCAGAAAACAAAGACCCCAGACACAAAATTCCCTCCACCCAAAGTTGAAAAAATCCGGTTTCCTGATTGGTCCTCTGGTCAGGTGCTTCAGGTGAAAGAGACATTAACCCTTAACTATCTGTTTATGACAGGGATTAATAACAAGAATTTTTGTTATACACTTGGGACTCATCAGTTGGAAGTAACAGAGGAGGAGAAGGACCTCGGAGTATTGGTTGATCACTGGTTGACTACAAGCAGCCAATGTGATATGGCCATGAAAAAAGCTAATGCGGTCTTGGGATGCATGAGGCAAGGTATTTCCAGTAGAAATAAGGCGGTGTTAGTACCGTTATACAAGGCCCTGGTGAGACCTCATCTGGAATACTGTGTGCAGTTTTCATCTCCCATGTTTAAGAAGGATGAATTCAAACTGGAACAGGTATAGAGAAGGGCTACTAGGATGGAGACTCAAAGCTTGGCTTGTTTAGCCTAACCAAAAGAAGGCTGAGGGGAGATATGATTGTTCTCTATAAATATATCAGAGGGATAAATACCAGGGAGGGAGAGGAATTATTTAAGCTCAGTACCAATGTGGACACAAGAACAAATGGATATAAACTGGCAATCAGGAAGTTTAGATTTGAAATTAGATGAACCATCTAACCATCAGAGGAGTGAAGTTCTGGAACAGCCTTCCAAGGGGAGCAGTGGGGGCAGAAGACATATCTGGCTTCAAGACTAAGCTTGATAAGTTTATGGAGGGGATGGTATGATGGAACAGACTAATTTTGGCAATAAATTGATCTTTGACTATTTAGCAGTAAATATGCCCGATGGGATGTTAAATGGGGTGGGACCTGAATTACTACAGAAAATTCTTTCCTGGGTGCGGCTGGTGAGTCTTGCCCACATGCTCAGGGTTTAGCTGATCGCCATATTTGGGGTTGGGAAGGAATTTTCCTCCAGGGCAGATTGGCAGAGGCCCTGGGCGGGTTTTCCCTTCCTCTGCAGTGTGGGACACGGGTCACTTGCTGGACGATTCTCTGCATCTTGAAGTCTTTAAACCACAATTTGAGGACTTCAGTAGCTCAGACACAGGTTAGGGGTTTATTACAGGAGTGGGTGGGTGAGATTCTGTGGCCTGTGCATTTTCCTGGCATCAGTTAATTTAGCAGCACTTCCACCTGTGTAGAATGTTGCTGTTTTGGAACTGAGAAGTTACATCTAGGTTTTTATTGTTTATTTTTCTTATACTTCAGGCTTTGTCTAAGTCTAGCTCCCCTGCTACTTGTGTACAGGAACCAACCATGAAGCAGAATTTTGCTTTTGACAACATCGGCTACGAGAGGAGCGCTGAAAATATGCCCTCTCTGCTTCCTCAAACGAGCACCATCACAGTCAATATTTTGGGTATGACCTGCCAGTCTTGTGTGCAGTCGATAGAGGGCAGAATTTCCAAGGTTAAGGGCATTGTGAGCATCAAGGTCTCCCTTGAGCAGAGCAATGCTGTAATAAAATATATACAGTCAGAAATAAGCCCCCAAGAGGTTTGCCAGGAAATTGGAGACATGGGCTTTGATGCCAGCATTGCAGAAGCAAGAACTACAGCATCATCTGTAAGATCGACGTCCTTGGGCGAAGCACTAATGAAGCTGCGAGTAGAAGGTATGACATGCCAATCTTGTGTCAACACCATTGAAGGAAAGATTGGAAAACTACATGGCGTGCTGAGAATCAAAGTCTCCCTCAGTAACCAAGAAGCAGTCATTGCTTACCAGCCTTACATCATTCAACCTGAAGACCTCAAAAAACACATTGATAACATGGGGTATGAAAGCACAATTAAGAGCAAGCAAGCCCCATTAAAGCTTGGTATGATTGATCTAGAACGCTTGCAGACTACATGCACAAAGAAAACTCTAGCCACCTTGAACAATAGCAGTGTGGAGCCAGTGGTGGGCAAAATGAATAGTACAACTACTATGAAACTGGGAGTAGAAGGGATGCACTGCAAGTCTTGCGTCAAAAACATCGAAGGAAATATATCAGGTCTTCCAGGCGTACAAAGTATTAGTGTGTCATTGGAACATAAAAATGCTGTTGTGCAATTTAACCCAAACCTAATTACCCCAGTATCTTTGCAACAAGCCATTGAGGCCCTTCCACCTGGTAACTTTAAAGTCTCCCTCCCTAATGGAGTGGAAGCAAATAACGGAGAGCTTTTATCAAAGGCAGCATTTTCATCACCTCAGTTTCATAGCAGATCCTCTGGGGATCAGCTGACAAGCACATCTGTACTTCATATTGATGGAATGACCTGTGGGTCCTGTGTACAGTCCATAGAAGGCACAATGTCCCAAAGGAAAGGGGTACAACATATATCAGTTTCATTAGCTGAAAGGACTGGAATCATACACTACAATTCAGCTGTAACTAATTCAGAAGAGCTAAGAGGTGCTATAGAAGACATGGGATTTGATGCTTCCATTCTCACAGGTACTTATATGTTTTCTATAAGTAAGCTAGAAGAAAGTGAAAAAAATTACTTTTAAAATTGATTGTGTGTGTGTGTGTGGTGTTTGTTTTGGTTTTAAGGCTAGAAGTGACCATTATGATCTGGCTTGTCCTGTATAATACAGGCTATATTTATTTATTTATTTATTTCCACATTCAAGTGAGTGCGTTATTGGGCAAAAGCGTTGTTTTAAGTTACAGTATGCAGTCAAAAGTCTAACCAGTAATATAGTGGCTTTTAAATAGCAAAGAACCTGAGAAAACATATGAGCTGCACTCCACTGAAACAGGTTTCCACTCTTCTCCCCTCCACCCACCAACCTGGTGTGAGTATAAATAATACACACAGAGAACAAACACTTTAATAAAATATCTTGCAGTTAAAAGCAACTATTTCCCTCACTGGAACTGCTGCCTGGTATCTCAAGGCACGTCTACGCTGCAGCTGGAAGTATGATTAGTAGCTGGTGTAGATGTACTTGCGCTTGCTGTACTCTAGCTAGCTTGCTAAAAATAGAAGTGAAAACATGGGCTGCGCCAGCCAGCCAGCTAGAGTAAAGTTAGCGCATATATATCTATATAGGCTGCAGATCACACTCTCAGCTGCAGTGCAGATGTATCCTTAGTAGATCTTCTGTACCTCACCTGTAGAATGGTTATGCCAAGGGCCTAATCCTCCTTCCAGTGAGTCAATGGCAAAACTCCTATTGACTTCAGTGTCAGGGGTGCTGGAACAATTTATTACAGTGGGGGTGCTAAGAGCCATTAAATCAAACTGTAAACCGTGTATATAATGGAATCCACTTCAAGCCAGGGGGTGCAGCATCCCCCCACACTCCTAGTTCCAGCACCTATGTTCAGTGGGAGAAGTATAATGTATAAATGTATAGAACAAGTGCACTGTGTCGAGCACATGAGTTTAATGGTTAAGATGTTGCTATACTGCATAATCTCATTTACTTGGTGAATTTCAAAAGCAAGAATAATAGTAGTAAAAAGCTATTGCTTTACTCAGCACATAATTTTGACAGGTTTCCACACCCCTTTTTGCTTTGTCCCATTCCTAGGTCTTATTTTTGGACACATCAATTTTTGGCACTGTCAGCCATTGTGGTGGTGGGGGGGTTATTTTTAAAATTGAATTTATCTTTATTGGGTGTATTAGAACTAAATGAATAAAAATAGCTTTCATACCCTTTCTTCATTTTTTAGCGGAAAATGTGCTTTTTACACATTTAGTGCAAGTCTGCATAAAGTCTAGTGAACAGGTGTGCAAAGTCTGAATGGCAGAAGAATACATTTTTAATATGCGCTTTTAGAGAGTAACTTTTTACGGAGTTAATACTTTTCTAAATAAAGACATTAAATAATTGTGCACGGGCTTACTGACAGAAAGGCGAAGTATTTATACACACACACACATTTTTAGAGGAAAATATTTTATATGCAATTAGTACATTGTTTATTCAGCTTTGTTTAGCAAATGCACAAATATACCAAAGTAGTAGAGAGAGAGAGAGAAACTATAGTTATAGAGCTCATTACATACTAAAATAATTTTAAACCACCAAGAAAGGAAACAGAGAGAAGAGGGAAGCATTTCATGCTGCAGATTGGTACTGCCCAAATAACAGAAATCCCTGTTCTAGAAGCTTGAGACAAAACCCACACCTCCTTGGCTGAACCAATCAGAAGGTAGTATTTAACCAACGGGCCTCCTGCGGACCCACACATCATAGGAAATTGTGATGCATTTTACCATTCTGAATCCACTTTATGGATTTATCCATAGATATTTAATTACTCCATATTTTCCCAAGTCACTATGAACACAGCACTTTATTTATTGCAGCATTTTAAAATATAAATTAGAGCTAAAATACCAAACAAAAGGAGTATGCCTGTGGATTCATAAGAACTATGTAAATTTAGCAGTTAGGCTTATATCTGTTGAATTCTGGACTAGAAATAAAATTTCCTCTTTCTACATAATGGCTTAACTTGTATTAGAAGTCTCTTAAATTTTGTAAAGTTTTTGAAGGACAGATAAATTTAACAAAAATATAGTAAACATAGAACACAGAAACATATCACCATTCACCTCCCGCACCCCTGTCCTAGTGTTCAAAACCATTAGGCATACATTGAAGCCAACTTGTAGGCTATCTTATAATCACTGTAAGTATAATTCAGACTAGTTTTATATTATTTTATAAGTCACCCACTTTCACACACATTCATACTTGGTTTTTTAGCATTATTTTATATACAAACTACACCCAACCTACCTTAAAAGAAATCCAATGATGTAAAATTGGTTAATACACCTCATTTAGACAAAATACATAATTGGTTTAAACTATTTTATGTAAAAGAGTTAATTATACTCTGTACCAGAGATAAGAACACTCTTTTCCCACAGACACAGGACCAACATCTGCCCTCTTTTTCCCTTTCTGAAAACAATTACGCATACATTCAAAGCAAATTGTATACTATTTTATAGATAAACTACCTTAAGAATATATTCAATTTATTTTTGCTGTGTAGCTAAGGCTCTTACACATGTGTTATACTGGTTTTTCAGCATTATTCTATACAACATACACAGAGCCTAAATTAAAAGAAATCTAATGGTATAAAATTGGTTAATACACCCAGCTATGAGACAAAATGCAGGCTAGTTTAAACTATTTTATGTAAAAAGAATCGATAACACTTTTTACTTATTTTTCCACAAACTGTGCCCTTTTGGTTAAGGTCATCCTGCTCTTTCAGAATTTAATGTATGGAATGTAGATTAAACAACTGATTAAACTTTGATTTTAATAAATAAAGTAAAACCAGGAATGGAGTATTAGGGAAAACTGTGCTTTAGTATTTAAGGGGCAGTAGATAGTATATTTTAAGACTGTGTTTTGTTTGTATTTTAAATGCTTTTAGCTATAAATATTTTGCATTATTAACTTGTGTCATTTAGCAAAATAAAAAAAGTTAAAAATCATGGAACAGATACCTACACCCACAAAATAACCCAGACATTTAAAGGTAACGTGAACAGAGCGGGAGGATAAGAAAGTTGGTCTGAATTTTTATGGATATTTTAACAACTGACCAGGTGTAGGGAGGGGAAAGCTTAAGCTTATAGCAGACTTATTATTCATCTCCATCTAGACTTTTTGGTTACCTTTGATTTAAGGTAGCTAGGCTGAAAATCCACATCAACACAAACTGTATAAAGCAGGGAAATAAGCAGTAAAGTCATTCAGCACTCTGTCTACACTCCATCCCTCAGTTCCTCTTCCCAATCTCAGCTCACCCCCTACAGCCCAACATATCTCTGCCCTCCTCCTCAGCACGCATTGGGCAGCCTGCAAGCCTCGACCCTCTTGCTTCCATCAGCCCAGAGGGCCTGAACTATTTTTTCCCCATTGCAACCCCAGAATAGGGGCCCCTACTCTTTCCACCTCACTTTCACCATGTTCTCCCGCTTACAGCTGACTGTGAGACAGTGGCAAAAAATAGCCAGTTAGAACGTGACATCAATAGTTCAAGCATCTGAGATTGTCTGTGGGTAGATCTTAGTGTGGGTGCAGAAGCCTCCCAGACCCAGATAGATGGAGCAGCTCCTTCAGCAGCTCCCTGGCTTAGTGTAAAGAACTGGTCTATGGATCTGGCTGAGGTTGGGGATTCTCCATCTGGGTATTCTACAGAGGTGGCCTACTCAGTGCCCAACAAGAGGAGGAATTGATCCCACTGGGCCTGATCCTGATGGATGCTAAGTATTGACAGTGTCCTTGACAAAAAGTGTGACTTGTGAGTGCTCAGTAACTCTCAGGATCAAATACACCAGTGTACACCAGTGCTCGCTGCTCAATTTATGGAGCAGCATTTGGATTATCTGCTGAGAAATGCACTCATATTCTAATCCTGGATAGAGATCAGGTGCTGAGCTGGAGTCCTGAAAGAAAGGAGATGAGGACAATATGAACATGTAACTGGACTGAATTCTCTAATGCTTTAACTGTCACGAAGTCACCCTCAGGATAGATGTTAATATCAACAAACAGACAGATAGAAGGGGATCATTCGCTGATTAAAGATGGATTACCACTAAATAAAGCAAAATGGTCATGCAATGTTGGTAATCTGCCCCAAAGTAAGAAGTTACTTGTGACTAAGGAAGCCAAGATCACAGGGTAGTTAATCCCCTGTCATTTGAAAAATCTTGGATGTTTCTGTTGTTAAATGTGTTTTCAATTTGCTTCTTTGAAACATTTTATCATAGTCTGTTAACCCATGTTAATTCTGTTCATGGTGTGTTTATTCAAGATACCACCACTTGGAAATATATGAATCAACCTCTTTTCAGGAACGCTGCAATTCAGCCTAATGCTTGGGAGTCAGCTGCCCAGAGAACAGAAAATGTTTCTGAGTCTTCTCATCAAGGCTACTTGTCCGATGTCCAGCCAAAGAATTCTTACCTCGGTAATCCAAAGCCACCCAGTGTAGCGACAACAGAAAAGTGCTTTATGCAGATCACAGGCATGACCTGCGCATCATGTGTGTCAAACATTGAAAGAAATCTGCAAAAAGAAGACGGTGAGATGTCTAACATTCCTAGAGAGGGTCTGTAAAGTACTTTGGGATCTTCTGGATGTGAAGGTATAGTGGGGTAGTTACTTGCTCCTGCCCTGCAGGGCTTGAAACAGCCCAGGAGAGGGCTGTGGCTGGGGCAAGAAGCCTAGACTGATTGGGGAAAGTAGGCTCAGCTGTGGCCATGCCCCAGTCAGACCCAGCTGGCCTCCATAAGAGGCTGTGAGCCAGAAGCCTAGTCAGTCTCCCTCTGCCTGTGGAGGGTGAAGAGTCTGGCTGCAGGGACCCAAACAAGACACCTGAGTGTAGCAGGGCTGGGGAAAGGCAGAGGAACTGCAGCCTGGAAAGCCCCAGCCTGTGGCCTAGCAGAAGGCCAATGGGTACTGGGGCTTGCAGAGGGCAGCCTGGGGTAGGCAAAGTCAGCAGGTCCAAACCCTCCTAGCCAGTGACGAGTGGCTTTTACACTCCAGTCTGCCCCAGGGAGCGGGGCCTAGATGAGGACTGGCAGTAGCCCAGACGGAGGCAAGGTGGGGATAGTGGAGAGGGAGACCCTGAGAAAAAGGGGTTACTGCCAAAGGGCAACACCCCAGATAATGGGGCACTGGGTCCGGGAGGGACACGGAGGCCAAGCGATAGCGGGACACTGGCCTGCAGAGGGCACTCCAACGGCTGGAGAGCTAATTCCCAAGATGACCAGCAGAAGGCACCGCAGGAGTGAGTCCCGCATCGCTACAGAAGGATACTGTATTCTGTCAATAATGAATAATACCTAGCTCTTTCATAGCAATTTACATCAGTAGATCTCAAAGCACTTTACACATGTCAGTATCATCCCCATTTTACAGATGGGGAAACTGAGGCACTAGGCGGGAAGTGACTTGCCCAAGGTCACCCAGAAGGGCAGTGACAGAGCCATGAATTGAACCCAGGTCTCCTGAGCCCCAGTCCAGACCTCTGTCTCCTAAAGCTCTATTGTTGTTATACTTGTTAAAATGTGTTCTTAAGGGTAGATGTGATGTAATATTCTTATTTACTTAATTATGTACTCATATTGATACTAGCCACACTACTATATTCAATCTGTCAGCAACTATACCAGTTGGGAGATATACTGGATAGTAGGGATAGCTGGTGGATAGACCAGGGCCAGTGCAACCATTTAGGTGACCGCCTAGGGCTCTGGGATTTGGGGGGTGCCATTTTCTTTGGCAGCAACTGTGGTGGCCGGATCTTCAGCCGCCCCGGTCACCGCCAGCATTTAGGCAGAGGGAGCTGGGGCAGGGGAGCGCGGGGAGAGCTGCCGGCAGCAAGCAAGGCGGGGGGGCGGCATGCAGGGAAACTCCCTGCCCCGCCTCCTCCAGGAGCACACCGTGGCTGCTTCACTTCTCCCACCTCCCAGGCTTGCAGCGCCTAAACTGATTGGCGCTGCAAGCCTGGGAGGCGGGAGAAGTGAAGCAGCAACGGCGTGCTGGGAGTGCTTGTGCTCATGCGTGGAGCAGGGGTGAGCTGGGGCGTGGGGAGCTGCCGCAAGGGGGGTGCCTCAGAGCGGGGGCGGGGGGGGTGCAAGGTGGAAGTTTCGCCTAGGGCGCGAAACATCCTTGCACCGGCCCTGGAATAGACCCATAGTAAGACATAGGGCCTGCTCCAAAGAGCTTCCAAGCCGATTCTCATATTCTTCAAATGCTAATAGGAATTGCATGACTAAATTAAAGAGAAGAATCTGTATCTTGAGAAACGGAAGCTTTTGTCCTATTTTGTCAATATACTCGTGGGATAGCATTAGAGTGGGGAGAGTGATTAAAACCATTAAATATCCAAGTATTTTATTACTGGTGTGCCCCTTGATTACCAATTGAATTATGTGTTCTCAAAGGAGGTACAGTATCTAATATAACCCAATTGCTCCCATTGCAGGTATCGTTTCAGTGCTAGTAGCACTGATGGCAGGAAAAGCGGAGATAAAATACAAGCCAGAGAGCATTCAGCCTCTTGAAATAGTACAGCTGATCCAAAACTTGGGCTTCAATGCTGCAGTCATAGAAGATCATACTGCTACAGATGGCAATGCAGAGCTCATTGTGAGTATCATGATTGGAATGTATGGGTTTTGGGGTACATGTACAAGTTTGACTGGAATGTGTCTTTGCAAATGAATCTATTTTAATGGGTTGTGGCTTTGAACAACTGTGGTGCTGGATGCTGCTGCTGCTGCTTTTCGTAACTACCCAAGAAAAAAATTATTCAAAAGGGGCAAAAATGTTTCTACTAGGTAAAGAGAGATGAACAGCTACCCAAGTGCACAGAGAAGCCTGTCTTGGCAGGAAAACACTGCACTCCTCATGAATCCAGTGAAAACCTTTTTTTAAAATCAGTTTCACAAGCAGTGCAAATTTTTTGCATGACTTTGAAAAGCCCCAACCAAGGAGCAGTGGTAAGAGAGATTGCTCTCAACTGTAGAGATCACTAATTGCATTTACAATTCTGTTCTTCAGATTACAGGGATGACTTGTGCTTCCTGTGTTCACAATATTGAATCCAAACTAACCAGAACTAATGGCATCTTCTATGCCTCAGTAGCGCTTGCTACCAGCAAAGCTCACATCCAGTTTGATCCTGAAATCATTGGACCTCGAGATATTATACAAATTATTGAGGTAAGTTTTTTAAAACAAACCAATAATAAATATAAGGTGATGTTAAAACAAATGGAAGTGACTAAAAGTGCTGAGAGGCTCGCTGACCTGTGCAGCTTTAGATAAAGTACACTTTCCCATATGTTACAAATCCAATAGTGTATGGTCAGTGGAGGCTACATACTTCAAAGGGTAGCCTCCAGCGACATTAACCATTTCAGGGCTTTTTAAAAGTTTCAATACCTGGTAAAAGTGTGATGTACCCCTTCATTACTGCTCAGTGTACTGCACCAGGTACTTCTCTGAACTTCAGATAGTCCAACGGAATGTTACCGCCGATTGCTCTCTACTGCCAGCTAGAGACTCTAAGAGCAGCTATGCAGCAGAAAGGCAGTAAACCAGGGGTCAGCAACCTTTCAGAAGTGGTGTGCCAACTCTTCATTTATTCACTCTAATTTAAGGTTTCGAGTGCCAGTAATACACTTTAACATTTTTAGAAGGTCTCTTTCTATAAGTCTTTAATGTATAACTAAACTATTGTTGTATGTAAAGTAAATAAGATTTTTAAAATGTTTAAGAAGCTTCATTTAAAATTTAAATTAAAACGCAGAGCCCCTTGGACGGGTGGCCAGGACCCAGGCAGTGTGAGTGCCACTGAAAATCAGCTCATGTGCCACCTTTGGCACTCGTGCCATAGGTTGCCTACCCCTGCACTAAACCCAGAAAAATACCACTTTGAAAACGTACAGTAGAATCTCAGAGTCACAAACATCAGAGTTACGAACTGACTGGTCAACCACGGACCTCATTTGGAACCAGAAGTTCGCAATCAGGAGCAGCAGAGACCAAAAAAAAAAAAAAAGGCAAATACATTACAGTACTGTGTTAAATGTAAACTACTAAAAAAGATTTGACAAGGTAAGGAAACTGTTTCTGTGTTTGTTTCATTTAAATTAAGATGGCTAAAAGCAGCATTTTTCTTCTACACAGTAAAGTTTCAAAGCTGTATTAAGTCAATGTTCAATTGTAAACTTTTGAAAGAACCACCATAACGTTTTGTTCAGCTCAGAGTAGGGTTCCAAGGGTGCAACTGGGACTGTGGGACCACTGAGCACTCTGTCCCACCAATCTGGGGTGTCCCTCTCACACTGATATGCTGTGTCTGACAGGCACTGCACTTACACAGACATCCACAGGCAGGGACGCACCCAACTGAGTTACATGAATGATCTCCCAGCCACTCATGAACTATCAACAGGGAGGCTCCAGCCGGTTTCCCCCAGCTCCCCAGCCTTGCACCCCAGAACCATACTGTCTTACACTGGCCAGGCTTCTGACCAAGGCAAGTTCATTACCCAGTTTGCCCCTTCCTTGATGTGGAGAGGACACACACTAGCCTTTGTAAACTAAGCTGAGATTTCCAAAGCACTTCAACCAAAACACAGTTTGAGATAAAATTTAAAACAGATTTATTAACCATAGAAAGATGGATTTGAAATGATTATAAGTAGCAAGCATAGAGATCAAAGTTGGTTACTTAAGAAATAAAAATAAATTTGCAGTCTGAGTTCTACAAACTAAACAGGATTTGAATCAAGCAGTATCTCACCCTGACAGATGGTACAAACAGGTCACAGATCCTCAATACACAAGCTGGGACTCTTTCCCAGCCTGGGACCACCCTCCCCAGCTCAAAGTCTTTTTCCTCCAGATGTGTTTCCAGATGTTGAGTTGTGGAGGGAGCGAGGCCAAATAATGATGTCACTCTCCCTCTTCTATAATTTCTTCCAACTTGCTAGAAAGATCTTTGCTGTGAGGGAGGGTTAGTCCACCCCCATGGCATATGTGCCTCCTCCAGGAAATCTCTAGGCTAGCAGATTCTCTTCTTGATGGATGTTGATGAGCCATTAACGCTGTCTGGCTACTCTATTGTTGTACCTGAAAGGCTGGTTTTAGGTGTTCCCAACCTCATAACATATTTCAATAACACATACAGCAATACTTCATAATCTCACATGTAATGATTGCACATACAGTCCAGTGGGATATTAATGTTCAACAGATCAATACTTTGAAACTATCTCATAAGGCATACTTCATACAAAACATATCATAATTATATAATGGTGGTGAATATGGGGATTCCAGGGTGCTGCTCTGTGGTACGGAGTGTCACACAAACAACCTCCATTCCTGAGTTGTTTGTAACTCTGAGGTTCTACTGTACCTCAATTTTAATTGGAATTGACTCCCATGGTTGTTCAGAATAATCAGTGAGACACACAACAGATCTTCAGAGCAGACTTTTAAAAGCAAAACACCTTGTAATATGCCTCTAAAGCAGGGATTCCCAAACTTAGTTCATGGCTTGTTCAAGGTAAGCTCCTGGCAGGCTGCAAGATGCTTTGTTTACCTGAGCGTCCGCAGGTACGGCCGCTCGCAGCTCCCAGTGGCCGCAGTTTGCTGTTCCTGACCAATGGGAGCTGTGGGAACCTCAGAGTTACAAACAACCTCCATTCCCAAGGCATTCATAACTCTGAACAAAACATTATGGTGGTTCTTTCAAAAGTTTACAACCTAACATTGACTTAATACAGCTTTGAAACTTTACTATGCAGAAGAAAAATGGTGATTTAGTAATTTACGCTCAAGACTGTACTGTGCTGTATTTACGTGTTTGGTTTTTTTGTTTGTTTGTTTTGGGGCTTTTTTGTCTCTGCTGCTACCTGATTGTGTATTTCCAATTCCAAATGAGGTGTGTGGTTGACTGGTCAGGTTGTAACTCTGGTGTTCGTAACTGAGGTTCTACTGTATTTTCAAATGTTTCCTTGGTGAAGTTTGAAGGGGAATATCAGTCCTTCAAAATCCCAGCTGCGCCCACTGTTAAACCCAGGATGTGTGATTGTTATGACTGTGGATACATGTTTTGTCTCCTACTCCATCATCATTGGCATTATCTGAACTCCTCTCACTTTGACAGACACTATAAATAAATAAAAAGGAGGCATTCTCCAAAGCGTGGAACAGTTCCCTGTACTGACATTTCTGATCTTAAATGGATTCTTTTAGATGAAGTTTTCATCTGTTGTTCATAATGTCAATTAATCAAACTCTTTTGTCGTATTTTTTTAATAAAAAGGGAATTGGTTTTCATGCTTCCGTGGCCAAGAGAGACCCTAATGCTCATAACTTGGATCACAAAAAGGAAATAAAACAGTAAGTATGACTCTCACAAAGAGAGGGCCTCCAACTGGTGTGCAGATTACTATTCACACTTGTAATCTGGTTTATGCTTGTGCAAGGCATATTTAATATGCACGTACTTAGTCATTTGCTGTTCAGTTCAATTACTCTTACACCCATTTGGATTACCTTTCAGTTTTTACTTGTAGAGAGTCCATGCATCCAGCGAAGTGGGTATTCACCTACGAAAGCTCATGCTCCAAAACGTCTGTTAGTCTATAAGGTGCCACAGGACTCTTTGCTGCTTTTGTAGAGAGTTTTATGTATCTGAAACTTGCATCTGGCAAAGGAACTTCTTCAGCCAAAGTGTTTAATCACTTGAAAGAAGTAATGACTTGGAGCCAGTTCTGCTGAGGGCAGAATGTGCTCAGCCGGGGAGCTGTACGTGTGCTGTATTTGGCCCTAGTACTATCAAAGTGTACTCTAATACCATGGATTCACTACTTCTACTTTTCAGATGGAGAAAATCTTTCTTGTGCAGCCTAGTGTTTGGAATCCCTGTCTTAATCTTAATGATTTATATGCTAATACCTGATGGCCTACAGCACGACACTGTGGTGCTGGAACAAAATCTAATTCCTGGATTATCTATTTTAAATCTTCTCTTCTTTGTCTTGTGCACTTTGGTTCAGGTATGTAAACAGTATTTCTTGGGTATTTTCTTTCCTGTCAATGTCCTCTTACATAAGCTGATTTAATTAAAAAAAAAAATAGACTGGAAATCCTTATTGGATTGCACCCATCCCCCTGTAAATTCAGGATATATAGGATTAAGTGGCCCTATTAAACTGGTATTGACAATTATAATGTATTTTGCAAGTGTAATTTTTAGATACCTGTATAAAGTGAGTCAGTGACCAAATTAAGAGTTGAACTCAAGACCTTAACCCTTCTAGCATAATGTTCAGCCCAGCATGGCACCCCTTTATTTTCTCTTTTCACTTGTTATGTCATGCCTGATTAGAGTGAACTCTTTTTGGGGAGAGGGCAGAACATTATGCTAGAAGAGTTAAGGTCCTGAGTTCAACTCTTAATTTGGTCACTGTGTGACCTGACACAAATCACTTAATCTTTATGCCACAATTTTCCCCTGTGCTATAATAAAGGGATAATAATACTGACTTACTAACCTCACAGGGTTGTTGAGTATTCAGCAATTAATATGAGAGGATAAAGGAGGAATGTGTACAACACAGCAGTGAGAGGGGGGAAAGGAGCACAGAGGGATGGGGATCGAGAAGTGAAAAGGGGGTAAGATAAAAGTGAGACTGAAGTGATTGGGTGGGTGGGATAGCAGTGAACTTGGGTCACTTTATTCCTGTTCTGTTGCAATGAGGCTTTAAAAGCCTTTCCTCACAGTCGTGCTATGACAGAACTACATCTAACCATTTAGAACATTTCTGTTCAATCGACCTAATTCTCTCTTACTCACACTGATGTAAATCAGGAGTAACTCCATTATTTTTCGTTTGTATTGCGGTAGCAGGTAGGGGGCCCAGTCATAGACAGGGGACCCCATTGTGTGAAGTGTTGCACAAAGAGAACAAAGGCAGACTCTGTCCCCAAGGGTTTAAGTTATAAGACAATTCTATTGAAGTTAGATCATGGTTAAACCAGTGTGAGCTAAGAATCAGGCTCATTAACATCAGTCTCACTATTTACAGCTCTTTGTTATAATCTGTGCTGTATATGCCCTGCTTTCACTGCTGTGATTAATAGGCATTTGTATATATTTTCACTAACAGTTCCTCGGTGGATGGTACTTTTATGTCCAAGCCTACAAATCACTGAAGCACAAAACAGCCAATATGGATGTACTTATTGTACTGGCCACAACTATTGCTTATATATACTCTTGTGTGATCTTGATGGTGGCTATAGCTGAAAAGGCAGAGAAAAGCCCCATCACATTCTTTGACACACCACCTATGTTATTCGTATTCATTTCCCTTGGGAGATGGTTGGAACACATAGCAAAGGTAACCAGTCTACATGTTAAGCACTTATGTACAATAATGGTAAAAATAATATGGCATCTCTATGAACAGAAACTGCTTACATGTAGGGTACATGATCTACTCTGCGCTGGTTAGGCCTCAACTGGAGTTTGTGTCCAGTTCTGGGCACCGCATTTTAAGAAGGATGTGGAGATATTGGAGAGGGTCCAGAGAAGAGCAACAGGAATGATTAAAGGACTTGAGAACATGACCTATGAAGGAAAGCTGAAAGAATTGGGTATGTTTAGTCTGGAAAAGAGAAGACTGAGAGGGGACATGATAGCAGTTTTCAGGTATCTAAAAGGGTGTCATAAGGAGAAGGGCGAAAACTTGTTCACCTTAGTCTCTAGGAATAGAACAAGACGCAATGGGCTTAAACTGCAGCAAAGGAGGTTTAGGTTGGACATTAGGAAAAAGTTTCTAACTGTCAGGGTGGTTAAACACTGGAATAAATTACCTAGGGAGGTTGTGGAATCTCCATTTCAGAGATATTTAAGAGTAGATTAGATAAATGTCTATTCAGGCTGGTCTAGACAGTATTTGGTCCTGCCATGAGGGCAAGGGACTGGACTCGACCTCTCAAGGTCTCTTCCAGTCTTAGAATCTATGAATTTTGATAGGAGCTTTTCTGGCATGCAATGTGGTATACTCTGCAGTTTGATGAGAGCCTGGTGGGTTGCTATGTTGACTGCACACACAGGATCATAGAAATGTGGGTCTGGAAGGGAACTTGAGAGGTCATCAAGTCCAGCCCCCTGTGCATTGTCTATTTAAAATGTGAGACACATGATGGGTGAGGTAATCTCTTTTATTGGACCAACTTCTCAAGCATTTATCTTTCTTTATGTTTTCAAAGAGTAAAACATCAGAAGCACTTGCTAAACTAATGTCTCTCCAAGCTACTGAAGCTATCATAGTGACTCTTGGACCTGACCACTCCATCATCAGGTATATATTATTCACCCAAAGCCCTTCAGCCTGCTAGGATAGGCTGACTAGATCTGATGCATTTAATGGTAAAAGTATTTTTGTTCCTATTAATGGGATGGATCAAATTGTTCATCTCTCATAATTGGGTGTTTCTTACAGGGAGGAGCAGGTGGCTGTTGAATTGGTTCAGCGGGGTGACATTATAAAAGTTGTCCCTGGTGGGAAGTTCCCAGTTGATGGAAAAGTCATTGAAGGCAGCTCTATGGCAGATGAATCGCTCATTACTGGTAATTTTCTTTATGCTTAGCAAAGCTAGCTGGGTGCTGGATCTCCTTCTTAAACTGTTCACACTTGTTCCCCATATTCATTCTCGTCTTTATCCACTCCTCTTAGCTTTGGGAAAGTTTTGATACCGATTCAGACTACTTTGTGGGACTGGCCTTTATACCAGGCTGATTCAAACCCCGATATCTGGTTACACCGGACTTTGGGGAAGACTGGATCTGGACTAGATGCCTCTGTCCAATTCTGGCCATCATGACTTCTGTTGATCAGCGAATAGCAGTGTTGCATGGACTTCGGGACTGAGGGCTTTAAGCACGGTTGTCTTAGTTCTAAAAGATGCTGGGGACCTGGAGGGAGTTTTCTCTAGAACATATTTGCAAAAATGGTACATTTTTAATACTAATTAATAAACTGTGAATAGAAAACATCTCATATCCATCAGGAAGTGAATGTGCAGACTTGAGAACAATCACCTCAGACATTCATCAAGGGAGCAGGATAGGAGAGCATCATTGCCTAACATTTGCTATGCTCACCAGAATTTTTTCTACTTCATGAAATTTCCACATCGGAAACTGTGATGTTGAGACAGACGCATAGATATATTATTTTTTAACCTGATTCCTGCCATTATAAATTCTTTAAAACAGCTATAAACATTAACAGTTCATTTGCTTGCTTGTTTTGGGTTTGATTTGATTTTGGGGTATGTGTGGAATTTTCTCATTTTGAGAACCATTCACATCACTAAACCCATGTGGAGAAAAAAATATGGCAAAGGAAATACAAATTGTGACAAGTGCTAGTACACCAGGAGCCAGTGTCAGCATGGGAACTTTGCAAAGGTGGCAGTTTCTCTAGTCTCTGGAAGGGAGGGGGCTAGACCACTTGCTCTCTGACACAGATGCCAAAAGTAGTTCTCCTAAGGTGTCTGCATGTATTGAGCCAATTTGTCCCTGGCCTTTGTGGGGGTGCACAGAGAGAGCGGAAGACCAAGGAGCCTTCTCTTTCCCCCTGTGTGTGTTTCGTACAAGGGCTGGGAAGAGTCTCAGGCCCTGTGCTCAGAGGTGTATGGCTAAAGAGGATTCTACTTTAACTTACTTTAATGCAATTTTGGAACATGAAAATCTGAATTCCTTTCCCAGTGATCTCATGATATTCTAAGTGGCCAAGCAGTGCAGCATAGTGATGTCCTAGGTGGTCATGGACTTGTTCCAGTATTGTTCCACCTCATTCCAACCATCTGCTGAGCCTGAGCAGACTGACTGGTAATGTGATAAATGGTGACTTTCCTGGCTGAGGTACATAATTAAAAAACAGTGCTAGTCTAGCTCATTTGTCTCAAGGTTGCAACTGAGGCACCTTGAACTAGCTGATTCTGATCTTTGAGTGGCTGGGATCAGAGGTCATTCGGATACGCTGGGACACGTCCATTCAAGGCTTTAAAAATAAACCCTAGGCAGAGCCATTGCTAGGCATAAGCAGACTAAGCAACTGCTTAGGGCCCCTGAGCAGCTCAAGAGGGCTCCCTATTAATTATTAGCATGTGTTGGGTGGGGAGAGAAATATTCCTGATTAGGACCCCCAATGGGCCAGCACTGGAATCAATAACCTTCAGAATCAATAACTGCTAGCCAAACAGCCTGTAGGTTCTGCCGTGGTGTCTGATCCAACACCTGCTGGAATGAATGGCATGACCTCTGTGGGCTCTGGATCAGGCCTCTGGAGGGGAGTGAGTGACAAAGTGAGCAAGAAGAGGCAGTGGCTGGTTGCTGAGCTCCTGCTGTGGAAATGAACATGGGAAAACATTTTCCTGAAAAGTGACACAGCCCTTTAAAAAAATCAGTCTTTTTTTCAAATTATGGTTCAAAACTGAATTATTATCTAGTCTGTAACAGGCTATCTATCTTTATGTACCTGTGCTCCCAGACTACTTAAGTAGTTGTCCTGACCTATTGCTCTTTTGTTCTAGGGGAAGCCATGCCAGTTACTAAAAAACCTGGGAGCACAGTGATTGCAGGTTCTATAAATGCACATGGCTCAGTTCTTGTTAATGCAACTCATGTTGGGTCTGACACCACCCTGGCACAAATTGTGAAATTGGTAGAAGAAGCTCAGATGTCAAAGGTAAAAATAAAAATACTTCACTTTGTATATAAATCAGCAAGGCTTTTGTTCTTGTGATATTTATTTTGAAATCAGCAAGAAACAGACTTAAAAACAACTAGTTATGGAATAGGGGTTGATAGATGTTGTCATGTCCACTCTGTGCTTATAGTTGTTGTTTGCTGTTTTAGTCATAAAACAAGTATCTTTGTTTTGTTTTTTTGTAGGCACCCATCCAGCAATTGGCTGATAAGTTTAGTGGATATTTTGTTCCATTTATCATCATCATTTCAGCAGTGACATTGTTAGTGTGGATCACAATTGGTTTTATAAACTTTGATGTTGTTCAGAAATACTTTCCTGTAAGTAGTGCTATTTGTCCCAATATTTGCTCTCAACAGCCCAATGTTAGTAATGTGGCTTTTGTACTTTCCAAAGGTCTGATCCTGCCAGGTGCCAAGCACCCTTATCTCTCAGATGCGTTTAAGTTTTGGTGTGTAGAATAGACTAAATGTGTTTATGTAGTTAATTTTTGGCCAGCCTCAACAGAGTTGTCAGTCCATCTTCATCTCTGCATGTGATTCTGACAAAAAATGAAATCAATGGCGATATACCAGGGATGAATATGGGCCAGGAACCTGCGCTGCTGCTGATCGTGGATCTGGTCTTTAGAAAGATGAATGGCATATTGATTACATTTAAGATGTGTAAACTGTACTGCCAGGCTCATAGATTGTGGAAGGCTGTGCATCCTCACGGGTGGAGGGGAAAACACAACAGGTTGTATTATTATCTGGGAACAAATCTGCATAGCAGCACTTTTTTTTTGCATTTGGAATGCTTATTACTCCAAGTGGTAAATCTCCACAGGAGTAGAGTATAAGCAAAATTTTGGGGGCCCATCTGAGGATGGAAGAAGTTTTGGGGGCATAACAGGTAATGCCAATGGAGCTACCACTATGTGGATCCATTGGCTATAGCTCACTGTGGAACAGGTCTTCTACTTCTCCTGGTGGAGGATCCCTTCTCACCCAGCCCCAGTGGGATCCCAGCATAGAGTCATAGAAATGTAAGGCTGGAAGGGACCTCGAAGTCATCAAGTCCAACCACATGCGCTGAGGCAGGATCAAGTAAACCTAAACCATCCCTGACAAGTGCCTGTCCAACTTGTTTTTAAAAGTTTCCAGTGATGAGGAATCCATAACCTCCCCTGGAATCCTATTCCAGAGCTTAACTACCCTTATAGTTAGAAAACTTTTCCTAATATCTAACTGTAAGCCGGTCGTGTCAGGGCTCGTCCCTCTCAGGCACGGCGGGTAGCCAGGGCGCCTCCTAGCACGCTGCAGTCCGGGTAGGCTTAGCCCCTCCGCAGGTGTTGAGGGAGTACAGGGTCTGCAAACAAGTTAGAGCCCCAGCCCTCTAGCCGGGGTCGGGGCTCTCACAGTAAATAAGCCCCAGCCCTTGGACAGGGCGGGGCAGTAACAGTTCAAGCCCAGTCCTCTAGCAGGGGCTGAGCAAACACAGTATCAGCCCAGGCCCTTGGCTCGGGCAGGGCACCAAACACAAGTCTAGGTAGCTCTGGCCCTCTAGATCAGGACAGAGCAGTGGCAAAGTCAAAGGGGCCCAGCCCTTGGTCCGGGCAGGGCACCAAACACAAGTCTAGTTAGCTCTGGATCAGGGCAGAGCAGTGGCAATAGGCGGGAAGAGGGGGAGTCTGCCACCCGGTTATGGTGGCAGGGGGAACGCAGGCCCTCCCACTCCACTGCGTTCCAGCCCGGGGCCCTAGCAGCGGTCAAGACCTGCTGCGGTCAGTGGGGATCCTGGCCGCAACACACTGACTGGGTTCGGGCTCCTCAGGAGCCAAACCAGGGTCGGCTACCCCCGGGCCATTTCCAGCCTCCCCTTCTCTGGGTATCTGGTCCTTGCCAGCGTCGTCTGGGGGGTCCCAGACCATGGGCTCCTCTGGGTACCGGTCGTGGGGAAGCTCAGGCCACTCCTCGGGGCATCGGGTACACGGCAGGTCAGGCCGACGTTCCTCCGGGTACCGGATCTGAGGCAAGTCCAGCCAGCGCTCCTCTGGGTAGTGGGCGCGGGGCAGGTCCGGCCAGCGCTCCTCTGGGTAGTGGGCACGGGGTAGGCTGGGCCCGGCGGGAGCCCAGGCGCCAGCGTCTGTCCTCTCCAGCAGCCTGCGCCCAACTGAGCGCTGGGGCCGGGCTTTTATACTTCCTGTCCCGCCCCTTGACTTCCGGGGGGCGGGGACAGGCAGTGCTGGCTCCGCCCACTGAGGCACCTGCTCTGGCTCGTCCCTCTCAGGCGTGGCGGGGAGCCAGGGTGCCTACTTACACCCCCCCCCAAGGCTGGCTCCCGGGCAACGGGGCCAGGCTCGTCCATGCCCCCCAGGCGGGAAAGGAAGTCTGCGTTGGCGTGGTCCTTTCCTGCCCTGTGGCGGACGGTGAAGGTGTAGGGCTAAGTACCACCGTTGAAGCCGCATGTTGTGGTCTTTCATACGGCATAGCCATTGGAGGGCGGAGTGGTCAGTGACCAAAGTGAACGGGGCCCTAAGGAGGTAGTAACGCAGGGCATCGCAGGCCCACTTCGCTGCGAGGGCCTCCTTTTTGACAACTGCGTAGTTTTGTTCTCTGGGGAACAGCTTCCGGCTGATGTAGAGAACCGGATGTTCCTCCCCATCCACCTCCTGTGAGAGGACAGCCCCGAGCCCAACTTCCGATGCATCTGTCTGTAGGACGAATGGTCGCTGGAAGTCCGGGCTAAACAAGACTGGCTTGCTGCAGAGGCTTGCCTTAAGTGACTGGAAAGCCTCGTCACACTCGGGGGTCCAGCGTACATGTCGCGGGCTGTCCTTGGTAAGAAGCCCGGTCAAGGGGGCGGCCATCGCTGCAAACTGAGGAATGAACCGCCGATAATAACCCGCCAGCCCCAAGAACTGGCGGACTTGGCGCTTCGTGGTTGGCGGTGGACAGGCGGCAATGGCCTGAACCTTGTCCACAAGAGGTTTCACTTGTCCATTGCCAACGGTATACTCCAAGTAGGTGGTCTCATGCCAGCCGATGCGGCACTTCTTAGGGTTGGCCGTTAACCCCGACTCCCGCAAGGACCTTAGGACGGCGGCGACCTTGTCCAGGTGGGTTTCCCACTGCTGACTGTAGATGACCACGTCATCTAGATAGGCTGCGGCGTAGTCGTGATGCGGTTGGAGGAGGTGGTCCATCAAGCGCTGGAACGTTGCGGGTGCCCCATGAAGGCCGAAGGGCATCCGCATGAAGCGGTATAGGCCGGTCGGAGTGGCGAACGCGGTTTTCTCCCGGGAGGCCGGATCCAGGGGAATCTGCCAATACCCCTTGCATAAGTCCAGGGTCGTGATATAGCGGGCCTCTCCCAACTGGGCCAGCAGCTCGTCGATTCGGGGCATGGGGTAGGCGTCAAATTTGGAGACGACGTTAATGCGTCTAAAGTCGATACAAAAGCGCTGGGAGCCATCGGGTTTAGGCACCAGGACGATGGGACTACGCCACTCACTTTGTGATGGCTCAATTACTCCTAGGTCTAGCATCGCCCATACCTCGTCTTCAACGATTCGCCTTCGGTGATATGGCAGGGGTCTGGCTGTGGCCTGGATCACCACCCCCGGCTCCGTCTGAATCTGATGATAGGCCATGGAAGTGTACCCCGGCTGGGCCGTAAAAGTGCGAGGGAATGCTTGAAGGAGGCAGCGGGTTTGCTCGAGCTGCTCTTCTGTCATTGTTTCCCCAAGCTGGGGCCCCTCGGGGTCTTCCATAGAGTGTACCTGGGGCCCTAGTTCGGGTTCTGGTGGACTCGGATTGATCAGCAACCCTTCTTGTTCCCGCCAGGGTTTAAGGAGGTTAACATGATACCGTTGGAGCTCTTTCCGTCGGTCGGGCTGACGAATTTCATAGGTGACGGGGCCCACCTTTCGCACCACCTCGTACGGGCCCTGCCATCGAGCCAGGATCTTGGACTCGCTGTAGGGGAGGAGGAGTAAGACCCGGTCTCCAGGTTAGAAGTCCCGGGTGCGCACATCCCGGTTGTACGTCTGGGCCTGCATCTCTTGGGCGGCTTTTAAGTTTGCTTGTGCCAGGGTCCCAGAGTGGCTCAGGCAGTCTACCGAGGCCTGTCTGCCGAGGCCGCCCAGGACTATAGGCAGATGAAATCCGCCATCCTGGACGCCCTCGATGTGAGCCCGGAGACGTTTCGACAGCGGTTCAGGGGCCTGACGTACCCCACGGGGGCCCGGCCTCGTATGGTGGCCCCGGAACTGCGGGAGACCTGCCGGCGGTGGTTGCAGCCCAACCGTCGAACGTCGGAAGAGCTAGCAGAGCAGATGATCCTCGAACAGTTCACGCACATCCTGCCATCGCGAGGAAGGGCCTGGGTCCTTCGTCACCGACCGGCTTACACTAACCTAAATATCCTTTGCTGCAGATTAAGCCCATTGCTTCTTGTCCTACCTTCGGTGGACATGGAGAACAACTAATCACTGTCCTCTTTATAACAGTTCTTAATATATTGGAAGACTGTTTTCAGGTCCCCCCTCAGTCTTCTTTTCTCAAGACTAAGCATGGCCAGTTTTTTTAACCTTTTTTAATAGGTCAGGTTTTCCAAACCTTTTCTCATTTGTGTTGCTCTCTGCTAAACTTGCTCCAATTTGTCCACATCTTTCCTAAAGTGTGATGCCCAGAGTTGGACACAGTTCTCCAGTTGGGGCTGCACCAGTGCCAAGTAGAGCAGGACAGTTACCGCCTGTGTTTGACATACAATACTCCTGTTAATACACTCCAGAATCATATTGGCATTTTTTGCAGCTGCATCGCATTGATGACTCATCAGTTTGTGATCCACTATAATCTCCTAGATCCTTTTCAGCAGTGCTACCACCTAGACAGTTATTCTCCATTTTGTAGTTGTGCATGTGATTTTTTTTTCTTCCTATGTGAAGTACTTTGGAGGGCTCTGGTGGGTGAGAGCCCAGGGCTGGGGTTGGGGGGGGTGTGAGGGTGGGGGCAGCCAAAATTTTTTTTGCTTGGGGCAGCAAAAAACCTAGAGCTGGCCCTGCTTCCTATGAATCCGATGAAGTGGGTTTTAGCCCACGAAAGCTTATGCCCAAATAAATTTTAGTTTCTAAGGTGTCACAAGTACTCCTGTTCTTTTTTTCTTCAAGTACAGTCTTTCAACCAATTGAGCACCCACTTTATAGTACTTCCATCTAGACCATATTCCTCTAGTTTTCTTATGACAATGTCATGCAATATTATGTCAAAAGCCTTACCAAAATCAAGGTATATCATGCTGCTCAGTCTGTGCTCTGAGGGTGGGACTTGCCTCTAAATAAAATTCCCAGTATGCTGGGTAACTATAATTTGTTCTGTTTTCTTTTCTATATTGGAGATTTCTAGGTAGTTGCATATTTGAAATTACTGCTATTTACTAGACATTTGGTGCATTGTCTCCTATGTTAGCAAACCTACGACTTTGGTTTTTTTTTGTTCTGTGTTTTTTTTACTTACAGCATCAGAACAAACACCTCTCAAAAGCTGAAGTAATACTGAGGTTTGCATTTCAAACTTCAATCACTGTGCTGTGCATTGCATGCCCCTGTTCCTTGGGCTTGGCTACTCCAACAGCTGTGATGGTGGGCACAGGAGTTGCTGCTCAGAATGGTATTCTCATCAAAGGTGGAAAACCTCTGGAAATGGCCCACAAGGTTAATATCTCATCATGGAAATGTTGTATTAATATCATTTATGTGGGTTGCCAGCTAGAACAAAATTTCCCAGCAAACTCTGTTAATCTATGGAAAATGACTTTTTTTTTAAATAATTGGTCATTGCTCTTATCATTTTTGAAGATAGATACTTTTTGGAATAACAGAAAGAGGCAGTGTTTCTTAATGGTCACTGCAAAGGGGTGAGAGCCAGCAGATCCTGACGTCTCATCCCAGCTGGGCCACTGACTTGCTGTATGACCTTGTGCCAAGTCACTTTCACCTTTGTTCCCTCATCTTTCCTCCAGCTGTCAAAGGGGTTACTACAAGTACTTCCCTCCCTGTGTTGCAGGAATCTTGTGACATTGACACTAAACTGAGAGGAGTGGTAGATATGCTGGCAGGTAGGGATAGGATACAGAGGGACTAGACAAATTAGAGGATTGGGCCAAAAGAAACCTGATGAGATTCAACAAGGACAGATGCAGAGTCCTGCACTTAGGACGGAAGAATCCCATGCACTGTTACAGACTAGGGACCGAGTGGCTAGGCATCAGTTCTACAGAAAAAGACTTAGGGGTTACAGTGGATATGAGTCAACAGTGTGCCCTTGTTGCCAAGAAGGCTAATGGCATTTTGGGCTGTATAAGTAGGGGCATTGCCAGCAGATCAAGGGACGTGATCATTCCCCTCTATTTGACATTGGTGAGGCCTTATCTGGAGTACTGTGTTCAGCTTTGGGCCCCACGCCACAAGAAGGATGTGAAAAAATTGGAGAGAGTCCAGTGGAGGGCAACAAAAATGATTAGGGGGCTGGAGCGTATGACTTATGAGGAGAGGCTGAGGGAACTGGGATTGTTTAATCTGCAGAAGAGAAGAATGAAGGGGGATTTGATAGCTGCTTTCAACTACCTGAAAGGGGGTTCCAAAGAGGATGGATCTAGACTGTTCTCAGTGGTACCAGAGGACACAACAAGGAGTAATGGTCTCAAGTTGCAGTGTGGGGAGGTTTAGGTTGGATATTAGGAAAAACTTTTTTTCACTAGGAGCGTGGTGAAGCACTGGAATGGGTTACCTAGGGAGGTTGTGGAATCTCCTTCCTTAGAGGTTTTTAAGATCAGGCTTGACAGAGCCCTGGCTGGGATTATTTAGTTGGGGATTGACCCAGTTTTGAACAGGGGGTTGGACTAGATGACCTCCTGAGGTCCCTTCCACCCCTAATATTCTATGATTTAATGGGTTCATGTTTGAACAGCTTCAAAGCACCATACAAATGCTGCTGCTCATTGGTTGTTAGTACAGCATCTAAAAACTGTTCTCATGTTGAGAGAGGAAAATATATGCCACTATTTAATACTTTAGATAGTCTGTGCACATTCTATTAAAACTGCAACACTTGTACTAACTAATTATTATATAGTGAAATACCCCAGTTTTACAGATACTTAGACAATGCAGTTATTTTCTATTTTGAGTCATCAAGATGGGGTAATTTATGGTAAATGCTGACATTTTAATGACAATCACTCAGAGAAGGAAAAGAAGATTAGGTAGAATTGGAGCACAGGACAGTTCATGGTCTAGATACCTGTAACTTGCATAGATTATTCTCTTTTTATACTGGCAGAGAAGGTTGACTGCTAATGATGTGCCTATTTTGCATGTTGTGTGTGCATAAAAAGTAAAATATTCATGAAGGAATATTAATTGATTATACTTCTCAACCACACGAACAGTTGAACAGAGACATTATATTGTACATATGCTATGTCTAGCACGAAGAGCTCCTTCCAACCATTCTCATACTCACTCTGCTTGAGTTTAATATTACAGCAGTAATTGAAATACGTTATTTCTTGCAGATAAAGACTGTGATGTTTGATAAAACCGGGACCATCACCTGTGGCGTTCCTAAAGTCATGAGGATGCTCTTGCTAAGGGACACAGCTAAGCTGTCTCTAAAGAAGGTACTTGCAATTGTCGGCACTGCAGAAGCCAGCAGTGAGCATCCCTTAGGAATGGCTGTCACTAAATACTGTAAAGAGGTATGTACTTCTAGTACCGCCCAAGGATATTGGTGTGAGCAGCAGTATTGCACTGAATAAGCCAGTAGACCTGGCTTCACAGTGAGACCTGCCATCTTTACAAACCATTAGGACCTTAAATCTGATCTGGGCAGTAGCGCTTAGAAGAACCAGCAGCAAAGAGTCCTGTGGCACCTTGTAGACTAACAGACATATTGGAGCATGGGCATTCACCCATGAAAGCTCATGCTCCAAAATGTCTGTTAGTCTATAAGGTGCCACAGGACTCTTTGCTGCTTTTACAGATCCAGACTAACACAGCTACCCCTCTGATTGAAGAACCAGGTTTATGAACAGCACTGAGAATATGGTTTCCAGCCTAATGATGATCAGGAAATGGCAATCCCTAGCTTCTTGCTTCTGTTTAAAGAATGATTTAGACCTGGGATTCCCACTTTCCATTCCTGGTTGTGAATAGGATCTTAGCATCTGCAGTGAACATAGTTCCCTGTCTGACCTAAGTGAAAGATGTTAGTACTATTGCATTGTGGGTAAAGTCACAGTTCCAACTGGGTAAGCTATTAATTAACCTGCAGATTTGCAGGATGTAACGTGCTTCCTACCATGGGAGTTAGGATCTGCTATGTCGTTCTCACTGTCAGTTCCAGGTTTTAAACTTCCTCTCGCTGACGACAGGTGGTCTTAATAAAATGCCAGTTCATCTGGAATCTGCTTTTCCCTTGCTGATTTGCCAGAGTCTGAGTATGGTAACCTTCAGGTTACAGTGCAGCATTTATTCTGACCAAGCTTTTTATGACTTTTAATAATGGGTAATTGAGCTGCAGGTGGGCGGAGTTTTACACTATGATTTATAATTGGTGGTGGTACAAGAAACTGCCTGGTTTAGTTGGAAGAGCACTGAGCTGAGAGTTCAGAGACTGTTCTAATTCAGTTTCTGCCACTGATCTGATGTGTGACCCTGGGCAAGTCACTTCACCTCTCACCCTTTGTCTTATTAAGATCATAAGCCCTTCAGGGCAGGGACTATCTCTCACAATGTTTGTTACAATGTCTGATACAATGGGGCCTGGATCGTTGTTGGAGCTTCTAGATGCTACTGTAGTAATTCAGTTGCCTTGGTAACAGCTACCTAGTAAAAACTTCCAAATAAATACATAGAATGGGTACCTAGAACATGGAATGGACTATTGACAGGTGGAATTGTGATTCAATTTAATAATTCACAAGAAGCCTGTATAGTCCCCTCCTACAACATCACATTGCCTGACAGTAGCCAGTTATTTATCTGATCACTAAATTTAGCCAGAAAGATTTTAACAAACCTAAGTATCACATGAACTGTGAGCCCTTGAATTTGACAAATGAAAATGGCTAGTCTCTGAGATTCCCCATCTCTATGCAGATCAGCAAATACCATCTGTGGCATGTGTTTCCCTAATACTTCAGGAAGAATGAAAACAACCTCAAACACAAAAGAAAGGCAATCGTAAATAACAGCCTCCCCTTATGCTTATATAAAAGCGAGTGGGCTACTGGCCGATGTTAACTGACATATGAAATGATAAATTTGGCATCAGTATGAATATCCAGCACATCTAGTATAAACCTTTAGGGTTAAACACTTAGAAAATTAAAACGCCTGCTTGGAAGGAGAATTCTAGCCGGTAGCGATCTGGGTGCCTGCCTTATTTTTTTTTTTAAATGGACTATCTTCTGGTTTCTGTTTTTGAATCTACTCATTCTTGTGAATGAGTCACTTCTATAATATCACAGGCCTCACTCATCCCCCTGACCATAGCTTGCCTGTATGGCCCTTTACCTATTTGCATATATTTGTAGTATATCCACTGGCATTTCTAAACTATTGCTAGACTGCTCAATAGGCCGTGGGTAGCTCTGTTGAATTCAGTGAATACCTTGGAAATTATTAGGGTCCATTTAGCTTTGTAATTTGACTATTTCCTCTTTATAAATTTAGAGTTATAAAAAAAAAATGGTCTTGGCAACCTACGAAGTTGTTCACCTACTGCAGGAGCGCCTCTTCATGGCCAGGCGTGGCGTAGTGGCTCTGTCCCCATATGGCGCCCCCTCCTGATGATTGCTCCGTTGGTCTCTCTTCTGTAACTTGGTCCTCTGGCCAGGTCACAATATTTATGTCCTCCCCTTTCAGGGTAACAAAGTTCAACAAACAAAAGTCCAACAAATCATTCCAAGACCTTGTGTCAGGTCTCTGGCCCCTGACTCTGGGCCCTGTGGTTCTCACACCATTGCCTCAGGGCATTCTAAATGTTCACTTCTCCAGACTCCTGCCACCTTACCATGGCTGATAGGGACACCCAGGCCCTTCCACTACACCTGATTCCAGCCCAGGGACCATATAACCAGCAGCCATGGTCTGGCACAGTCCCACTTGCTGCTGTTTCCCTGGGCTCCTTCCTACCCAGTCTTTCTCAGGCTCTCTTCTCTGCAACTTCCCTAGGTTGACCCTCCTTCCAGGGCAAGGATCCCAGAGCTTATTCTCCTCCCACACTGGCTTCCTCCTCACCATCTCTGTTCCCAGAAAGTGACTGCAGACTCTCCTTGCCACTCCCGTCTGCTACAAACTTTCTCTGTACATACTAACCTGCCTGCTCCTGCCCAGCTGGGCTTCGTAATCAGTTCAGCCTGCCTGTCCCTCCAGGGGCAGCCAGGTAACATAACTGGCCTCTCAGGCACACAATAATCCATTCAGGGCCTCTATGTGGTACATACCCCATCACACAACCCCATTCTTTAACTTCTCCCTCTGATTCGATAGTAAAGGCAGTTATCATAAGATTTCATTTTCTTAAGTCCCGAAAAGAGCACCAGAGACAAGCTCTTTCTTAGCCCCTCGGTCAAATCAGTAGCTTTTAAGTATTAAATGTTTGTTTGTTTTTTAACTGTAGTCATTATATTAAAAAAAAAAAAAAAAAAAAAAAAAGCTCATACCCCCCTACAGTGTAGTTGAAAGTTGATCCTTCCAAGAGGCAGCATGGTGTAGTGGTAGATTATATTCCTCATAGCTTTTTGATCCAGTCTCTAAACAGACACACTTGGGGCACAGGGCAACCATGTAGCTTCCTGGTACTTGTTTATGGGCAGGTTTTCCATTATGGATTTTTTTCTTCTGCAGAATCTGATATTATCTGACAGGTCACTGGAATAGATGGACCTCTGATCTGGTATGGTGATTCTTGTTTCTAAACATCTAATAATAGCATTAGAAACCAGAACTTCTGACTTCCAGTCCCCATTCTGACACTGCTGCATGTGGCTTCCAGCAAATAACTTAATCTTTCTCTCTGTTACCTCTCTGTAAAAGGAGGAGGAGGAGACCAAGTTCTCTGTGGTGTTTTGAGAATGAATTAGCTGATATTTGTGCATGGCTTTGATGATTCAAAGTGTGTTACAAGTTCTCATTATTATTATGTTTGCAGGAACTTGGCACGGAGAGCCTGGGATACTGCACAGATTTTCAGGCAGTCCCGGGCTGTGGAATCAGCTGTAAAGTCCGCAGCGTGGAAGCTGTACTGGGCCAGAGTGAGCAGAGTGTGAATGAGCAGAATGCTTACCTAAGCAGTGTCAGCACGATTTCTCTGGGACACAGTTCATCAATCATGGTCTCTGAATCTGATGGTATGTCTGCCCTCAAAGCGGATAGCCAGCTACAAGGAGAGATTTGCTAAATCAACAATACCAGCCATTGTGAAATAGTTATATACAATTAGAACTTGCTTCTTGCAGCAGGGAAAGTGGGATTATGTTAGAAAACACAAAGTAGCTAAAATGTATCATTAAGAAAAAAAAGAATACTGCTTTTCTCCCAGTGTGGCTGGAAAGTTAGCTGAGTACTTAGATACTACAATGATGGGTGCTTTGCAAACACATGTGACAAATGGGTAGTAAGATTCATAGATTCTAAGGAGAAAAAGAGCTACTATCATCGAGTCTGACTTCCTGTATAACACAGGCCATAAAACTTCCCTAACTTAATTCCTGTTTGAATTAGAGCATATTTTTTGTCAAAACACGCAATCGTGATTTATGAATTGTCAGTGATGGAGAATTCACCGCAACCCTTGGTAAGTTGTTCAGTGGTTATTTGCCCCCACTGTTAAATATACACGTCTTATTTCTAGTCAAAATTTGTCTAGTTCAGCTTCTAGCTGTTGGATCCCATTATCAGGCTCGTCAGTCTAGCAGACTGAAGTCTATCAAACATTTGTCCCCCATGTAGGTACTGAAAGATTGTGACCAAGTCACTCCTTAACCTTCTCCTTGTTAGCTGAATAGCTGGAGCCTTTTGAGTCTATCACTATACGGCATGCTGTCCAGTCCTTTAATCGTTCCTGTGGCTCTTCTCTGAACTCTCCCCAATCCATCAAGGTGTTTCTTATTCAGACTTCATACCACATGGAAACAAAACAGAAAGCTCCATTTGAAAAGACGAGAAAGATGGGGGAGAGCACAATTTGCTAATCTGCAGTGTAGTGTCTGTAGGGTGACCAGATGAGAGGGAGAAAATATCGGGACACATGTGGGGTGGGGGAGTCTGCCAGCGGAGGGAAAAAAAAAGCTAGTGCTGCCGGCAGAGCAGCGAGGTGGTGGGGGGAGCCAAGTGCTGCTGGCAGAGCAGTGAGGTGAGTGGAGGGAGTCGAGTGCTGCCGGCGGAGCAGCGAGGTGGGGAGGAGGAGGGGAGCCGAGTGCTACCAGTGGAGCAGCGAGGTGAGGGGGAGCGGGGAAGCCAAGTGCTGCCGGCGGAGCAGCGAGGTGTGTGTGTGTGTGGGGGGGGGTTTGAGTGCTGCCGGTGGAGCAGCGAGGGGACGGGGGGGAGTCGAATGCTGCCGACGCAGCAGCAAAATAAATAAATAAATAAGGCGAGTGCTGCCAGTGGAACGAAATATCGGGACAAATTACATCCCGACCAAAGATTGGTCAGGACGCAGGACAAACACCTAAATATCGGGACAGTCCCAATTTTATCAGGACGTCTGGTCACCCTAAGTTCCCCCTAGAACAGTCCCCACTTTGGCCTATCCTCTTGCCTTGCTGCCTTTGTGCCACTCTTTAGCCCATGCTACACTTATGGATTAAATGTACATGGTTATCTTCTCAAATCTCGCTTAAAGTGCTTAATGCAAGGCACCATTGAATGAGTGCACACGTATCCTTGGGATAAATGTTTATTTTAGATATAGAATTATAGTTACGCTCCTTGTAAAACACATTTTGTCTACGAAGATTTTGCTGTTGACAGTTCAGTTGATCTCATTGTGGAAGATGGGTAGGTACCAAGATTTGTTTTCAGGCTTTGGAATCTATCTTGCTCCTTCTTTAAAGTCTTGAAACATTTTTTTTCCATTACCAGATCATTTCCTCTCTTGCGCACTCCTCATTCCTTCCCACTCCCAACATTACCTCTGCTATAACCTTGTGTGAAAAACCATTGGAAAAATGTAAATGGGGGATATCCACAGCCCTGGTCCTGCAAGCACTTTTGTTCATAAGCGTCTTTATGCCCGTGAATACTTCCTCTGAGCTCAAGGGGACTGTTCACATGCATAAAGATACTGGTGTGCACAAGTGTTTTCAGGATTGGAATCTAAAGTAGAAAAGAGCTTCATAATATGAAGTGCTGGTAGCATTCCAGTCAGTCTTGGCAGAATAGGAGAGTAACACTGTCTAGTTTTTGTTGCTAATCAAAACCAATGCAGGTCTCAATCTGTGTACAAGGCTACAGGATCATTGATGTATAATAGAAAATTCCAGACATTACCACTGCCAGAGCAGGTCATCATAAGGATTAAGTCTGTCATAGTTTCCAGAGTAGCTGCACATCTCTTTTTAAGATGAAGCAGTTTAGTGACTCATTGCATCCTAATCTCACTTTACCCATCTGCAGAGGTTTCTCCTTCTGGCTTGTGCATGGTTATTTAAATTCCTCCTGGTTTTTATTTCTGTTTACCACAGGTGCAGCAGCCCCTCTGACATACTCAGTTCTGATTGGAAATCGTGAATGGATGAGACGCAACGGCTTGCTTATATCCAGTGATGTTAATGATGCAATGACAGGCCATGAAATGAAAGGACAGACAGCCATATTGGTGGCTATAGATGGTAATTAAAATTCTTTGATATGACTCAGTGAAAACATAAATTCCATATCACACTGACCCTGCAGGTAATCCTGCTTGAACCAGGTATCAACTATTTATTACTTTTAGGGGTGTCTTTCTAAGTTAGAATGACAAGAGGCTACTTACCTTCTGGCCATAAGTTGTTTGGGAACTGTGAGTGTGTAATGTGTAATCTGCAAAATGGCTTTAATTAAATAGTAATTTCTGAGCCTCCTTTTGGCTGGAACCATCATCCTGAAAAGTGATGCTGCCAATACAGAAGTCAACTTGCAAACCTCCTTCCTTCCTGCCTTCACATTGTCATCTGAAGGATCACAAGGTGACCTGTTCAATCACTTATCACTTGTTTCATGGTCGAACGTGAGCATTCTTTATATTGTTGAAACACAAAATAAAAGCTGGATTAGATTGTGAAGTCTTTAGGGCTTGTGTGTAGCACCGTGGGGTCCTAGTCGATGACTGTGGTCCTGAGCGCCACTACAATACAAAGAATAATAATGGATTGTAAATTCTTTGAAGCAGGTCATGTGTCTGCTGCTTACGTTTGTACAGTGTCTAACACAATGGTCTCCTGATCCTGACAGGAGGCCTCTGGGCTTTGTTACATAAATATTTAATTAATCATTCTGGTCTGATCCTGTTGCGCCCGTAGAGCTATTCTTGCAAACACTTCTACTTTTCAGCCTGCTGACCATTATCAGTAGGGGGTCCAGTGAGACTCAGTGCTCTTTTTTTTTCCCCAGCATCACCAAACTGAGGGACTTGCTCTACAGTTGCTGGGCCTGCCATTGAGAGATCACCCTTCCCCCCACCCCATTGCCACGCTTGACTTATTACCCTTTCTCACCATAACACAGGACTTTTTAAAAAAAGTCCTTGATTGACCACTATTCCACCACCAACAGTGACTATAATTAAAGAGTTGGGGGCTGCGACTCATTTCAGACAAGCCCTTAATTTTTGAAATACGACTTGCAGTACTTGTCAACGTGAAATATTTCAGACTGGCATGGCAGGCAGCAGGCATACAACTTTCAGCAAGGCTATCTCGGGTAGAGGACAAGTGTAATGTTGTAAAAAGAAAAAAATTCTGAGAGAGAGCCGTCTGCTAAGGAGGTAGGTGGCACAGAAGACAGGTGGCTCCTTCCCTCTGGAGACATGCATTCAAGTCCAGACTTGAATGACACTACCAGTCCAATTTCTGGCCAGAGTCATCAGAAAACCATCACCTCATGTGGCCCATTTTGGCACTACATGCATGAAAGCCAACCAGGACTGGAATAATAAGGATGTTAAATGTCAGAAGCATATAGTCAGAGCTGTGTGTGTGTTTAAGATTGCGCTGTAGCAGTCTTCAGACAGTGATCATTACTATATTTGTGAACCCTACATTTATGCAAAATATTATAAATGCTGAAGTCATGTATTTGATAGTCCTACGTTTATTTATAAGCAGGGACAGGGTGGGGGAATCACACTAGCATCTTTGAGATGTGTCTATGCTGCAATCCGGAGGTGTTATTGCAGCATGTGTGGACATACCTGAGCAAGTTTTTGATGTAGCTAGATCAAAGCTAGCTTGAGTTACAATAGCAGTGGCACGGGTGGGGCCAGTAGAGTATGTAACCAAGGCCCTGGGCAGGTGGGGCTTGTCCATGCTGCTGCAGCTTCATTACTATTGTGAACTGAGCTAGCTAGATCAAAGGTAGCTTGGGTACATCTCCACGTGCTGCAGCCACACTTCTCAGCTGCAGGGTAGAGATGCCTGTGGCCCCGCTTTGCTTTCTGTGCTTTTCTGCAGGTGTTTGTTTAACTGAGACTGTTTGCTTCCTTCTGAAGGTGCGTTGTATGGAATGATCGTGATAGCTGATACCGTCAAACAGGAGGCAGCGCTCGCTGTGCACACCCTGCAAAATATGGGAATAGACGTGGTGCTAATAACGGGGGACAACAGAAAAACTGCAAAAGCAATTGCCACTCAGGTACTCTTCTTTTGTATTAAAACAAATATATTGTCCGTTCTAAATACTCGGTCTGGGGCAGCGAACTGTGGTGTGACTTGTTTTAGCCTTTGCATGGATGTGCAAGCTGTTTTACACCACGGAGGGAAAAAGACAATCTCTACCCTCATGAGTTTAACAATTAGGTAGGCCAGGGGTCGGCAACCTTTCGAAAGTGGTATGCCGACCCATCTTTTATTCACTCTAATTTAAGGTTTTGCGTGCCAGTAATACATTTTAACATTTTTAGAAGGTCTCTTTCTATAAGTCTATAATATATAACTAAACGATTGCTGTATGTAAAGTAAATAAGGTTTTTAAAAACCTTAAGAAGCTTCATTTAAAACTAAATTAAAATTCAGAGCCCCCCGGACCAGTGGCCAGGACCCAGGCAATGTGAGTGCCACTGAAAATCAGCTCTCGTGCCGCCTTCAGCACCCGTGCCATAGGTTGCCTACCCCTGAGGTAGGCTCATGCAATTGAGTTACAGTGGAAGCTAGCAGACAAGGGAGTCTGAGCTTCCATCAGCTCCCATGGAAGACCAAATGAGCATTCAGCACCGCTCGGTGGATGCTCAGACCCCAGCAGTTGCTGTGCCCCTTTGCAGTCTTTTCCTGTGACTTTATGAGCCATAAGCACAGCTTTGTAAAACCATTTTGATGGTGCCAAGAAGGAAGTTGCTAAATGAACTGGAAGTGAGCAGTAAGCTGGGCATACTATGAAGTCCTGTTCAAATAACTGAGTCCTAGGATAGTTCGCTAAAGCTCCCAAGAGAAAAGACTAATGCAGGCTTTTGGTTTTTGACCCCCCTAATGGTTAGCCTCCTGCTTTCTTCACTTAAAGGTAGTGTTCCTTCTGGTGACAGGAAAATTCCTTTCAGGCCCTGTCCTATTTCCTCTAAAGTTAATGGGAGTTTTGCTGTTGACTTCAGTGGTAATAGGATCAGCCCCTTAGGCAGAGTCGTTACTACTCATGGTTGCTTTCTAAAGCACAGACAGCAACTTCTATTTGATCAGAGCCCATAGATGTCACCTACCAAGGTATAGCTACATCATCGCTCTACTTAGCCACTCTTCTACCCTTTCTGTGTTTTCTCTCCCTCTGATGCTCCTATCTTTCCTTCTGTTTTACTCTCCTTCTTTCTTACTATTGCTCCTACTGTTACCTTCAATTACTCATTTAAGTAATCCACCAAATAGCCAAACTGGACAATAGCATGGTACGTAATCCCCTTGTCTGTTACAGTAACATCAGCTTTCTTTTGCTCATGCACAACACTTGTAATTCTCCTTGTATATTGTTATGTTTTCCTGAGACCTTCGAATAATGAAGGTTTCACTATATTTACTAATATAGATGCCTGTTATTTATGACTCCTATGTCTAGATCACAAATATAGAAAGGCTCGTAATCTCCCATCTATCTATATCACTCTGTAGTCTCTGGTCTTATACTTACATTATAAACTCTTTGTGGCAGGGACTGTGTTTGTACAGCACCTGGCACAATGGGGTCCTGGCCTCTGACTGGGACTCCTTGGTGCTACAGTAACCTAACTAATACATAATAATGGGGGTAGGGGGATGCCAAAGGACATCAATACTTACCTGGTTAGAATATGACTGAGTTAACCCTTAGAGCACTTGCCTTGTATGTTCTGCCAAGGAAGCACTACAGTAGGACCTGCAGTACTAGGCAATGCCTGAATCAAGGAGGAGCTTTGCTTGCTGGAGTCTGTAATCTCTGCAGCTGCCACTCTGGGTGTGACTGCATTCAGTCCCATTGTCTGAAAATTGTGTTGCCCTTCAGAGTCCTCGCAATTTGCTAGTGTAGCCGTCAGTGGAGTTTAAGCATGGGGGACTCTACTGTTCCTTGCAAGTTTGACCCAGAATAATCATCACTTTTTAATCTTTCTTTTCCATGGTTAAGGTATATCAGAAGACTTGTCTGTACTTTCTACTCTACTGGGTTTTTTTCTCCTTTCCCCACTTGTAGGTTGGCATCAAAAAGGTCTTTGCTGAGGTTCTGCCCTCTCACAAAGTCGCGAAGGTTCAGGAACTCCAGAATAAAGGGAAGAAGGTTGCCATGGTTGGAGATGGAGTCAACGATTCCCCGGCATTGGCTGGAGCGGACATTGGCATTGCTATTGGAACAGGCACGGATGTTGCCATTGAAGCTGCAGATGTCGTTCTTATTCGAGTGAGCTCAGTTGGTCAATGTAATCTTTTTCCTTGTGTCAGTTCTGAGAAGTGTGCATGGGTGGGGCTGTGAAGAATTGTCTCACTGTGCTTTTGTCTTGCAGAATGACTTATTGGATGTGGTGGCTAGTATTCATCTATCAAAGAGGACAGTAAGAAGAATACGAATAAATCTGGTCCTTGCCTTAATTTATAATCTGCTTGGGATACCTATAGCGGCAGGTAGATGACTGCTGGCACTCAGCTTGTCAAAGAGCTTCTGAGTCGTGCTCTCCGATCTGACTCCAAATTATTGGGAGAGGCAAGGTAGACGAGATAATCTTTTACTAGACCAACTTCTGCTGGTGGAATGGACAAGCTTTTGAACTTCACCAAGCTCTCCTTCAGGTGTGGGGAAGGTATACAGAGTGTCACAGCTAAATACGAGATGGGACAGATTGTTGAGCAAAAGGGGTTCACGCAAGCCAGACCACTTAAAATGAAGTGGACAGTTAAGGATTAGCCAGTAGTAAGTTGTTACAAATTGTTGTAGTGAGCCATAAAGCCAGTGTCTCTGTTAAGTCCATAGCTTCTGGTGTGCTTTTTTTTCTTTTAGGTGGTCACCTACAGCACGAGTGAACACCACATGCTTAACAATCTGTCCTGACTTGTATTTAACATAGATGCTCTGGTTACCTTCCCCACACCTGAAGGAAAGCTTTGTGAAGCTCAAAAGTTTGTCCCTTCCATTGACAGAAGCTGGTCCAATAAAAGATATTACCTCACCCACCTTGTCTCTCTCTGTCCTGGGACCAACATGGCTCCAGCAACCCTGAATCCCATTGGTTGTGCAGCCTTGGACAAATCACACAAAGCCCACCAGTCAGAATGAGATAATAATTACAGTCTGCCTCCCAGGGGTGTGTTAAAGATTACAGCTCCTGGAAAATATCAAAATCTGATGCTCTGCTATGGCACTGAAGGCTGTCTTTATACATGCATACAACAACCCTAATACTCACCGTGAGCCAACCTTTGAACCCATATTCAAGTACTGTATAAACACAACAAAAAAAGCCCTGCCTCGGATGGCTTCCAGTGTAAGTCAAGTGACACGAAGGACGGCAGGAGAGGACTGCCTATCTGCCTCCAGCCCAGCCATTTCTAACTGGCTGCCTTTCTTACAGATCTTGAGGGCATTGACTCAGGCATTCAGGACTGGGCCCTGCATTTTTATTTTTAAGCACAGTGTAAAGCACAATGAGACACGCAGCTAATCAGACCACTGAGAAGGTCACTTCTTTCTTTTTCAGATCTCAAAAATCCTCCTTTCCCCTCTGATAACCCTCTTCTTCATACCCTTGTCATCATCTTGCCTTAATTACTGTAACTTTCTCCTTTCTAGCTTCCTTGCCTCACAAAGTCCCCTTAGGTCTGTCCAGAGTGCTGTTGCTAAGGTAAACATTCTCTCTCACTGCTATGACTATGTCCACTCCTCGAGTCCCTCCACCAGATTCCTGTCATCCCTATTTCTGCCTCAAATGTCTCATTTTCAAAGCCCTAAATAACCTTGCCTCCTACCCCTGTTTTCTCTTTCCCCTATTTTATAGTCCTCTCAGCTTACTCCTTCCTCTGCCTCCCTCCCTCCCCCCACCCACGCTCCCGAATTGCCTACTTTCTATCACGATACTCGGAACACTCTTCCTGTTGTCCTCCATCAAGCACACTTTCCTTCTCCAAATTCCTCCTAAAAACCTACCTCTTCGAGCAGTCCTCTCTTCTATCCTCAATAATCCTCCCTCATCCCCCCCTCGCCCCACAGGCTTTTCTCATTTGTTTGCTTTGCTTTATTGCAATAGTAGCAGAGAGAGACAAATAGCACGTTGCACCATTTGGCCACAGTCCTGCAGTTGGATCCATGCAGGAACAGACCCTGGCATCTGCACAAAGCACTTATGGGCGCAAGAGGGTCTACTCATCTGGATCCAACTTCAGGACTGAGAGCCTGTGTTTGAAAAACCTCATGTAAATTTATTTTGATATATCCTTGTTTATAGAAGTCCCCACGAGTCACGCTGTGGGACTATCTGTCCATTTAACTGTTGGACTTCCCCATTTTAAAATTAAAGCGACAGAGACTAAATTTCATAGTAATGTGAGTGTGATTTGATATATTCTCCATTGTCAGGAGTGTTCATGCCTATTGGAATTGTGCTGCAGCCCTGGATGGGGTCAGCAGCAATGGCAGCTTCTTCAGTATCTGTGGTGCTATCTTCCCTGCAACTGAAATGGTAAGTTTTTGCACAAAGCACTCAGCAACTCTAGACTATTGGTTTTGGAGCTCAAATTAGAGACATGTCTATGGGCTGCCATAAACTTAAAATTACCTAATGATCCTTTAGCTGATGGCTATTTTATCTAATCCTTGGTCCCTTCCCTCCCATAAAGAGCAATCTCATTATAAAGAGAATGCTTGATAAATTCCTACTGCAATTATTATTCTTTCAGTAAGGGCTAAAACTTTGACAAGGCACAACACCTGTGCCGCTGTATTTGAATTTTACTTAAATAGTAACTGAGTTGATGATCAGTGGGGTTTTTTGGTGAATACCAAATGAGCTCATGATGGCAAATCATTCAAACAGCTGTTCCATTAAAATTCATCATTAACGGATGCTTTTTAAAAATGAGTTACCAATGGATTTATACTAGTATTTCTGTTTCTTTAGTCAGCTATAAATTAGCCAGAGAGAAAGGGGGAAAGGGAAAGCAACAGAAAAATATTTTATTCTATTTGGTGGTTGATAGTTAGGGCTCCATGTTTGTCATGGCAGTCACAGATTCCATTATTTCCTGTGACCTCCATGACTTCTGCAGCAGCCAGTTTGGCTGGGTCCACGGCCGCCCAAGCAGCTGGCCCTGGTATTGTAAAATAAACAAGATTTTCAAAATGCTTAAGAAGCTTCATTTTAAATTAAATTAAAATGTTGATCTTATGCCACCAACCCGCTGCTGGTCTGTGGTTCTGTTCACCTGGGCCGGCAGCAGGCTGAGTGGGGCCTGCAGCCAGGACCCCAGCTGGCAAGGGTCTGGCAGCCAGAACCCCAGACCAGCAGCAGGCTGTGCGGGGCCGGTGGCTGGGACCCCAGATTGGCAGTGGGCTGAGCAGCTCAGGCCACTGCCACTCAGGGGTTCCATCCGCTGGCTCCTGCCAGCCGGGATCCCAGCTGCCAGACCCGCTCAGCCCACAGCCGGTCGGGGTCCCGGCCCTGCCCACATACAGTGGGTACCTACCTTCTCCCTGGTTCTGGCCCATTCTCTTCCCCTCTCTCTGCACTGAGCTGAGGGTGGGGGTGAAGGAGCAGGCTGAGGGTTGGGGTGCAGGGTCTGGCCAGGAGCTAGAATGAGGGAGGGGGCTCAGGGTTGGGGCAGGAGGTTTGGGTGTGGAGTGTTTACCTGGGCAGCTCCCATTTGGTGCAAGGGGTGCAGGTGGGAATGTGGGGGAAGGAGGGGTGCAGGAGCTCCCGTTTAGTGCTAAGGGTGGGGATATGGGGGGTGCAAGAGTCCAGGATGTAGGGGGTGCATGGGGATGAGGGGGCTGGATATGTTGGGGGGTGCAAGAGTCGGGGCAGAGGGCTGGGGGCATGTGAGGGGGGTGCAGATGTCAGGGCAGGGAGTAGGGGGCAGGCTGGGTATGTGTGGGGGTGCCAGAGTCAGGGCTGGAATTGTAGGGGGGTGAAGGAGTCAAACAGAGGGGCTGGGTATGTATGGGGGTGGGGGCAGGGCTCGAGGCAGGGACCGGGGTGTGTGCGGGGCTGCAGGGCTCAGGGCGAGGGCTGGGTGTGTGTGTGGGGGGGTCAGGGCAGAGAGCTTGAGGTGAACTGGGGTCGTAGGTGCTCATGGCAGGGGGCTAGAGGGGATATGCCCCTATTCCACCCCTCTCTCCCTTCCCCTTCCCCTTCCCCAAGGCCCTACCTCCACCAGGAGCAGGCCTGCAGGGAGGGAGGGAGAGGAGGAGGAGGAGGGGCAGGAATCCAGCACACTGCGGGAAGAGGCAGGGGAGCTGGCAGGACCAAGGTTCTGTCCTCTGCCCCCGCAAGAGGGGGCGGGGGGCAGAGAAGAGCAGGCCGGACCAGGCTGGGCCGGATTTTTAACACCGGGACTTCAGCAGGTAGCAGCGTGCCATTAAAAATTGGCTCACGTGCCGTCTTTGGCACCCGTGCCATAGGTTGCCGACCCCTGTGGTAGGGTGTTACAGAATCATCCAAAACATATTTGGCTCTGGACTCAATGAGACAGTAATGCCTTGTACTGTGCAGGATAATTACCTTAGCAGCCAGAAAGGCTAGAAGCTTCCTTTTTTCAAAACATCTGTAGAGAGTACCTAAAATGTTTGCCACTCCTGGGTTTTTCTTGTCCCAGAGCATAAGGGTGTACAAGATCCACGAAGGAAATGGTCCACGATGTGACCAGTACTGTGTCATTAATGCTTCTTCTGCAGTGCAAGTAGCAGATGAGTAAGGCTAAGATTTTTGTCACAGATTTTTTTTAGTAAAAGTCACGGACATATCACAGGCAATAAAGAAAAATTCACAGAAGCCCATGACCTGTCCCTGATTTTTACTAAAATATCCAGATAAAATGGGAGGCTGCCCTCACACTGCCTATAGCAGCTGTGGGGGCCCTGGCTCGGAGTTTCTAGAGCCCCCACCATTTGTGGTGGCTCAGAGTTGCAGGGTCCCCCTGCTGCTTGGAGCTCTGGGGGGCTCCGCAGCCCACAGTGTCCAGGAGCTGCTGGGTTCTCCACTGACCTTAGGATCTGTGAGGAGACCCTGCAGCTCCCAGCCACTGCAGGCTGAAGTCACAGAGGTCTCTGGAAGTCACGGATTCCATGACTTCCACAACCTCCATGACACAGTCGTAGCCTTTAATGATGATTAATTAGAAAAGCCCAACATTTTCTGACTGTTTTCAGTTCTCTACACAGGCTCTTACAGTTGTTGGGTGATCCTAAACTTTCCTATTCCACTTTTCCTAGTTACAAGAAGCCAGGAACTGAAAGGTATGAAGCAAAAGCTCAAGGCCACATGAAGCCACTGACTCCTTCCCAAATCAGTGTTCACATTGGGATGGATGACAGGAGACGGGATTCACCCAGGCTAACTGCCTGGGATCAGATCAGTCAAGTGTCTCTCTCTTCTCTGACTTCAAACAAGCTGCCAGGACATGGCGGTTTTAGAGAGGAAGAAGATGGCAAGTGGTCACTGCTCACGAATGACAGAGATGAAGAACAGTACATTTAAATGCTACATCCTATCGCTGAACATGAAGTCACTGAGACTTTTCACCATTGGCAGTGATGACCAAAAGACCCACAGAAGTATAAATGCAGCCCTGATGTTCCAATTTGCAAAGCAGCTCAGAAATTCAGCATTAGATTGTGTGAATTATGATTTGTCAGTTCACAAATAATTTCCAGGCATTGAAAAAGCTTGAGGCCCTGCAAGGAATTATGCCCTTTACTTCTTGCACAGTGTGAAGTTGGAGTCCACAAAACCTAACATGACTCCTATGTTGTAGATCAATTACTGAGAATCAAAATCACAGGCTGTCCAGTCTTAGTGACTCTCTTGTGCTTCTTTATGGAACTTCCGTGAAAAGATTTTAAATTAAATCTGCCAAATTCATTTTCTAGGTCAAAGTGAAAACCAGTACACCGGACATGAAATAGCTCTATATTTAAGGATCATATTTTTACATAGAATCAAATCTAGTCATCTCAACATGGGAAAATTTTATATTTAGGGCTCACACAACGTGTGTTTTATTAGCACAAAAATATATAAATTGTATATTTTGCTGTGCATAAAACTTGTAAAATTCTGTTTCAAAGGTGATTATGTATCTTATAGCATCACTAATTTTATTTTATGAAACATCTCAATTTGCCAAACTTGCTTGCTGCGTCCAACTACTCCTCTTAGGTTTTCCAGTTTTCTCCTGCATGTTCTTCAGAGCCCTTTCTTCCTATTAGAGTTCCACCTTTAGACATCTGTTATGTCTTCAGATTTTCCCGTATGGGATGAGATCCTGCAAGGCACTGGGGACCCTGCAATTCCTGTTGAAATTCACAACATTTGAGCTCCTTTCAGTGTTTTACTGGTTCAGGATAGTTCACCATTTTGTAGAATCTTTTGTTGCACCTGATAACTGCAGCATTCAGCTGTTTCTTTGATGTTCAGAGTGGTGTAAATGGTGCCAGTGTAAGCTGTCCTGGTGGCTCAGTTATTGGTATGTTCATGCTAATACACTGAGATTCTTTCCGACTTGGAGCATTTGTTCTTGGTCCTGATGGGAGCTAGAATGTTAGAAGTGACATCCTCAGTCTCTGTGTTGGTGGATTAGCTAACAGTGCTCTTCAAGGACTCTATGGAAGTTGTGGGGAAACCTCAAAAGCTAAGATTCACCGGAGAGGTGGGGTTTGGGAGGCTTTTCTGTGCAAATGGCAGGTGAGAAAGAAGTAGCAGGTTAAAGCCCATCTATCCACTCAAAAATCTATTCTACTCAAAATCCCTCTTGATATCTTGTGTTAGAACTGGGTGGTTAAAAGAAAGTCCCATGCCTGAATACTCACCCTATCCCCTTAAAAGGGACTCTTCATCTCTGAGTTTTATCTTGGACCATAAACACTACAGCCAATGCTTAAAAATTGCCATTAGGAGGCAACAATAATTATATTGGTGTAACAGAGAACAGAGCGTGACCAAGTGTTCATGGGATTCCAGAGTAGCTGGAGGGGGTAAGGAGAAAGGGTTTGAGATTACAGTACTGTTTAAATAACACCAGATAACACAGCTTGTTGGTCATTTAAAATAAAAGTGTAAACTGATTAAAAATGGAAATAATAGCGCATGGCCACCAGGTTCTTATTTATTCTCGTATGAATCACTTTAGCAATGCTAGCTGTTTGTCATTTAATCCTGTCCTGGTTTACAACCTGTGAAGACCTTGGAATTTATGTAAATTGCGCTTTAACATTTTTGTAGTGTTTTATCTCCCTGCTTGGACTAGTGTAATAACAAATCAAGGTGGAAGAGAAAAGCCTTCTCTCACACTGCCAAGGTATGAGCTTAATCACAGCAACTTTGTCTCCAAATTCACCCTCCGATACTTGTCTCTTAGTCAGGGCATTTGGAGTCAGGTGCTTCAGTGGGTTGAGTGGGTGAAATCCTTGCCCCATTGAAGTAAAAAGCTCTGAAGTCGGGGTGGGGTCGGCTGGATTTTACCTTGGCAAAAGACCCCAAATCATTGCCCTGGGCAGTGATGAAAGCACAGGTTTGGTTTGGTTTGAAGTCTGCTTGTTTCCCTACAAAGGGCCAAATCATGCTTCCACTAAAGTAAATGTCCACACTCCAGCTGATTCTGAGGGAAAGAGTGTTGTGTCCATGACACTGGAAATTTGTTCCAGTCGTAATGTTTTATCCCTTGTGTGTCCTTTTAAATAATTCCCTTCTGTTTAGGTTCCTGTAAATGACTCATTCATCTCTGTTGACTAATCACAATATTTGCTAGGATGTAATTACACTGATTTTTTTTCACAGTTCCATTTCAAAACTATAAAAACTTTTTAGATAATTTAGAAGTATTTATACAACTGTAAAAATACCCAGTAAAACATGCAATAGCTGGCTGGTCTTGGTCCCAGTGAAAGGTTTTCTATTGTTTGGACTAATTTAAAATTTTTCGTATTAGTCTGTGGGTAAATGAAACAATGTGAAATTAAACAGAAGCTATTGGACCGCAGAATCTGCACATCTGATGTGCCACGAGTAGCCCAGGTTGATAGGATGTGGCTTTCAAAAGCAGTCACCTTTGGCCTAACTTTGCTTCTGCTGAAATCCTATCCCTAAGGCACAGATAATGCCAGGCAGATTTGCTATGCTGCTTTTCTTTTTTTAAATCAAATTGCAAATGCACTAGTTTAAAGATATATCTTGTACCATCAACAAAATTCCTTTGGATCAAGACTGGCTCAATATATTTAGTCTTTCTTAATGCATCTATTAGTATGTCATAAAAGTTTCCTTGAAAATGATACTGGCATAGACAGAATAGAACAGGGATTGGAAACTGGTTAGAGGACTGTAAATTAGTGATGACACCAAATTGAGAGAACGCACCAATAATTTCTTTATTAATGAGCTGGAAGAAGGGATAAATACCTAATTAAATTTGCATTATGTCATAACTCAGAGAACTATTTCAAACCTCACTGAGAAATAATATAATGGAGCCTAGAATAATTAGAGACAGGCAGGAAATATTGAGGCCCTGGTCCAGAAACTTGTTCCATGTGAGTGGATCCTGTGTTCTCACTGAGCCCCTATTGACCTCAGTGGGGCTGTATGAGGGTGCATGGGACTAGATGCAAGATTGTCCTTGGAATTTAGGAAGTTACTTGAATTATGAGCTTTTTGAGTAAAGAGAGTCTGGTTTTGTACAGCACCTAGCACAATGGGATCCTGGTCTACGACTGGGTCTACCAGGCACTACCTCAATACCACCATTATAACTTGAGAGGGGCCGAGATTCATCTTGGAAAAATACAAAGTCAGATATTTGAGGAACAATAACCTAGGACCAGATATTCAATGGGAGGTTGGTGTTAAGTTCTTACTTAGATTTTTCCTGCTGCTGGAGTTCCTTTTATTGAGAGTACTTGGGCAAAGCTGGGAGGCAACATGGCATAGTGGGTAGAGCAGTAGAATGGGACTCAGGTGACTTGGTTTCCATTCTCTGCTGGTGATCTTGGAAAAGTCCCTTCATCTCCCTGTGCCTCAGTTTTCCAATCCCCAAAATGGGGATAATGGTGCTGACTTCCTTTGTAAAGCACTTGGAGCTCTACTGATGAAAAGTGTTCTTTCAGAGCTAGGTATTGTGTGTTTTTTAATTTTTCAAAATTGCATGTTTTAAGGGCCACCAGAGGCTGGGATGGGCACTTCTGTGTTAGTGTAAAAAATAAAATTAAAATACATGTTTCTTGTGAGCTTTTACACAACTGTTTCCTCATATAGGATTGCTCCATATATGTATACAATATTTTTGGCACATTGAAAATTGCTGTAAGAATGGGTGGAATAATTTCTATATTCCCCATCCCTTCTTTTCAGCCAAATTAGGCAGAGATTCAGTTTGTATTGTACCCAAGTTAGCTTCACCTTCTTTATGATTAAGTATTCTTGCCGGGAACATACTTCCTTTGATGCATTTGTGTAAAGAAAACAATGAGTAGGTGGTAAAATGATACAATGGAATAGAAGAATGTTCCATCAGCTAATACTGAAACGCCAGATTTAATTTCCTCTTATAAAAAGTTAACAGCAAGAGACTTATTCCTCATTGGGAAATCATTTGAGAGCAACAATGAAAACAGGAAGTGGTAAGGGGCAAATATCCTTATCTTACATGTGGATCAGTTAAGAACAAACACAACAGGAGACACATTAATTTCTGTCTTTGTCTCCTAGCTAGATAAAGAAGTGCAATTGGGGAGGCAGATGAATCTAATACATAGATTCTCAGCAGTGCTGGGTTTACAATGGCTCCATGGAGCCAGGCCCATGCTGAGAAGGGGCCCCAGACTTCTCTGCTTGTACTGCACCCCAAGACCTCGCTAGCTCCCCCATCCCACCACTTGCTACTTTCGGCCTGCCGGCCGCCTGGCTGAGAGCTCCTCTCCACTCCCTGGCCCCACCCCCTGCTCCTCTCAGCCCCCTGGCTGGATCCCAGTGCACCTCCAGCTCTGGGCAATCATCTCTGCTTCTCATCACCTGTGGGGCCCCCCTCCTCTTCCCGGAGCTGAGCCACCGGGGACTGGTGCAGAAGCCTGGCCAGTCTCAGCCAGGTGGGGTGCAGGGGGTGGAGACAGTGCAGAGGGCTTGGCTGGGCCCCTCAGGCAAGTGCATATTGAGGGAGCCCAGCTGGTGGAGGCCTTGGCCTGGCTGATTGTGCCACTCCCAAGGGGCTGGAGTGATTTCGGGCCCTGGGACCAGCCCTGGCTGCACTGCCAGCTCAGCAGAGCAAACACAGTGGCTTCCCAGCAAGGCCAGTGAGTGCAGCCTGGAGGCAGGGCTTGGGGGAGTGGGTCTGTGGGAAGTCTGGAGGGAAGGGGTGCTGGGCTGTGAAAGGGTAGGGAGGTTCTGTGTGTGTTGGGGCACTAGAGAGTGGGGGTTCTGTGGGGGGTGCTGGGCAGTTGTGAGGCTGTGGGCAGGGCTGGTGGTGGTGTGCAGGGTGCTATGCATTTGTGGGTGGGTGTGAGGGGGTTCTGGGCATAGTGGGTTGGGGGGCTCTGGCCACAGAGAGTTGGGGGGGTGTTGACTGGGGGTTGGGGAAGGATGTGTGGTATGGCATAGGCCCACCCCCGAGAGGAAGGGGCATGCTGGCAGCACAGGACCAGGGAGGCTAGTGTGTGTCTGGCAACTGCAGGTTTGTAAATAGCGCCCTCACATTGGGCAGAGCAGGGCAGCCCTGCAATGCCATGCCCCATTGCCTCTGGCTGGCCCCTCGCTCCAAGGACAGACCTCCCCATGCCATGCTCCATTGCCTCCATGGGGGCCCACAGATATGTTTGGCACCAGGCCCAAAAAGGTTAATCCAGGCCTGATTCTCAGTGCAAGCAACCACCCCAGCTGTGCCTTTAGTTTCTTTCCCAATTTGTATATATACATGAGGATAACTGGGGAAGTCTTCCTTGGTGATGCAGATAAAGGAAAAAAGATTAAACATCAGAAATAAGCCTTTTTCCCCTCCTGGAATTCATCATCCCTGGCATAGATGAGGAGTAAATCTGCTGAGAGAATATGTGAGCTATCTTATACCACCACTCAGGTCCATCATTTTCTAGATGGTGATTTGAGGGGGGAGGCCTGATATATCCTGTGTTACCCAGAATAACCACCAGATGTCAGTACAGGTATAAACACAAACTACCAGGGACTGGTTGTTTAATTCTTCTTTAATTTTCAAAGCACCTGAAACCCTAAAACATTTTAATGACGAGTAGTGAAGAGGTAGAAGTGCAGAGGGCAGTTTGTGTCAAATAATAAAGAGGGCCTAAAGTGAGAGGCTGACTTGCTACTATAACCTTGGAACAGATTTCAGATTCTCTTTGTTTGCCTTCAGCTATGAATTGCTTGTTTGGCATATTTGACAGCCAAATGTCTCCTGAGCTCCACATATGCTGCTTATTGAAATTGTCATTATATTTTCTTGACAGCTGAAATTTTAAGAAGAAAAGCACAAGAGTAGGAAGACTTTAAATTTGTATTGGTGAATAACATTGTACATTTAACACTTCTCAGCTTACATGATAGTTTTAAACTAACTTTTTAATGAAACCTAATTTTCTTCTTTTGGCAGGGTTATTGGCAGGGGATAGGGGGAAGCTGTAGTCCTGATGTGTTTTGATTTCAGTACAGCTTTTGCCAGAATCCCGCATAACCTTCTTATAAGCTGTGACTGGGGTCCTACTGGGGAGCCAGCTGTGGTCACTCAATTAGGGTGAATGGCAAAGAATGGGGCAGCCAAACCCCCAAAAGCTGGTGGATATTCCAATACTTAGATTCACCAAATCAGCATAGAACAGTTTCTTTATTACCTTACTGGTTACTCAGAAGTCCGAACAACAAAAGTGATCCAGCCTCAGGCCTCCATCCAGTACCCACTTATTTCATCATATAAAAGAAAAGAGAGTATCTTATTAATTTAAGTCTAGGCTCTAGCATGGATGTAATGATTTTATTTTATATGAAAACATTTGTTTCCAATACTTCCCCTCACTATTACTTGAATCTCTGTGCTTCAGTATCTGAACTTATACTTGATTTCACTATAAACAAATCTAAGTGCTGTGACTTAAGCAGAGTGGTGAGCTGAGGTGGAACCGGTACTGCTTCATGTATTGCTGTCATGTACTGCTTCTTTGGAAGTAGTGAATTGGTGAATATTGTGAGTCACCAGTGGATCAAGGGTTGGACACTCCAGGTTGATGTTCGGAAGGGTTGGGGGTTGGAGTGTGCCTGTTACTAACCTACAGAGTGACAGTGAGGTCTGGGAGGCATAGAGGGGAATGCTTGCATTGCCCATGGCTGGTGGGGTTGAGGAACTGAACAGTAGCAGGCCTAGATGAGGCTTCCTTACACTAAGGGTGGGTGGTAGTGAGGTGTCTCCCAACCGAGTTCCCCTGGGAAGCATCACAGAGGGCCCCCTTGAGCAAGGCAAGGGTCATCGTGAATGGAGGGCTCCTCTCTGCATGGATCTTGGGGTTGCAATCTGAGCCTCAGGGCCTACACTAGTCAATATAATTGGTCTCCATTTTGGGGCACCCAACTTGAGACCTCTTGGGTCTGCTTTTCAGAGGTGCTAAGCATCCCCCGCTCTCATTGACTTCAGGTGGAATTGAGGCTTCAGAGCCTCTAAAAAGTCTGGCCCAAACTGTCTATGTGGGCACATATGATAAATGAAGGGGGAGGAAGGTAACTCCGTTTTATGGACACCCAGCCAGCCAGTAGCTATAAAATCCCTCTTACTGGCTGTTCTCTAATTGCTCTACCTGTAAAGGGTTAAAAAGTCTCACTGCTATGCATAGGTAAAAGGAAGTGAGTGGATACCTGGCCAAAAGAGCCAACGGGAAGGCTAGAACTTTTTAAAATTGAAAAAACTCCCCTTTTGTCTGTCTGTGGTTGTTCTACCAGCTAGAGAGAGGACAGGGCAGCACCTATGCTATAAGGGCCAGGTATGAAAAATCCTCACTATCATACCTAGAAACTACTCATTTGAAACCCCAGATATTTAAATAGATCAGGAAATGTCTAGGAAGACCTGATTAGGTTTATCTCTTTTTATTTCTGTGTGGCTTGTGGATTCTTCTGTGCTAATCCCAGGTGCTTTTGTTTTGCTTGTAACCTTTAAGCTGGACCTCAAGAAAACTATTATTAGTACTTAATCTTTGTAGTTGCTCTTTTTAAAATCTAGTAATAGATGTATTTTCTTTCTTTTTTTTAATTAATAAAATTTACCTTTTTTAAGAATAGAATTGGATTTTTGTGTCTTAAGAGATTTGTACACATGTTGTTTAATTAGCTGGTGCCAGCTAATTTTTTTTCTTTCTCAGCTCTTCCCCGGTGCGTGGGTAAAAGGGCTTGAGGAAGGAATTCCCAAGTGCGCCTTCCTGGGCTCTCAAAGGGGTTCTGCACTTGGGTGGTGGCAGCATCTACCAATCCACGGACAGGGAGAAGCTGTAACCTTGGGAGTTTAATACCAGCCTGGAGTGGCCAGTATTAATTTTTAGAATCCTTGCGGAATTCTCAAAGTGCCAGAGTGGGGAATCAGCCTTGTCAGCACATAAAAGTTAAGGCATCTATAGATCAGGCCAAAGTTTTGGGAAATTTTGCCCACATAAGAACTTATAATTACAGAGGACTGTTATCCTTGACACAAAGGCCCGTGACAATTCTGTCCCTCCCTACTTAGGCTCTCATTCAACAAAGCTCTTAAGTATATGCTTAAATCCCATTGAAACCAGTGGGGCATAGGCACATGCTTAGGTGTTTTGCTGAATCAGGGCCTCTGCCACTCGTGCGTCTTATCACAATGCCCCTCCACTCCACAAATAATGCCTTGACTGGCTGACTGACCTCATCTTCCACAACCAGCTTTGCACATTATTTTCCCTTGGCGTCTCTTTTGTATGGAGCATGCTCCATGGACTAATCTATAAACCACAACCTTCTCCTCCTCAAATCCCCAGTGTTGTCAACTCTTGCACATTTATCATGCGTCACACAGCATTTGGTGTCTTTCTTAAAACCCCAGCTCCTGAAGTCAGGTGACCACATTAAAAAAAATCACCTTTAAAAACTAAAAAACCAAAAAACTTACCAGTCCTTGGGGTTGTGGAGAAAAAGTTTATAAATTGTAAAGGGTCATAAACCAGAAGGAAAATATATCTATACCTCTACCTTGATATAACGCGACCCGATATAACACGAATTTGGAAATAATGTGGTAAAGCAGTGCTCTGGGGCACTGTGCACGCTGGTGGATCAAAGCCAGTTCGATATAATGCAGTTTCACCTATAACACGGTAAGATTTTTTGGCTCCTGAGGACAGTGTTATATCAAGGTAAAGATGTATATATTATTTCTATAAAAATCTGGTGATTTTTTTAAAGCCAACCTTGCTGTTTTTTTGGATGCCTGGCTCATTGTTTTTGAACACTTGTAGTTGTCAAGATCTAATTCTGTTGTGTCACCTCCCAGACATAAGCCAACCAATGAAGGCTGGTTTGAAAGGTGGTATTGGGTGTGATCCTGTATAGAAGGGAAGGTGACCGTCTGCACTAATATAGTCACCACTGTTACAAAATTATAATTAATCTTGTACAAAGAGTGCCTTGTGAGGTATCACTGGAAAAGGTATATTCTGCTAAGTATTATTATTAACGTTATGCTTATGTCAAGGAGGTCACGGAATCTGAGACTTCCAGAGACCTCCGTGACATTTTCTGCTTCAGCCCTGGGGGCCATGGGACAGGAGCTGGCAGCCAGCAGGGTCGCAGCAGAGTTCCAGTGACAGGCAACAGCCTCACTGGGGGGAGAGGAGTGTTAAGGGAGCTGCTGAGAGTGTCCTGTTTAGTTTTTGGGACATATGGTCACCCTGCAGCTCTCAGCTGCCATGGGCGGGAGGTGGGGGGGGGCCCTCCTGCAGCTCCCAGCCTCCACAGTGGCAGGGAAAACCTAGCCTTGGTTGCTGGATCCCCGTACTCCACATTTTGTCAGAGTTATCTTTTAGTAAAAGTTATGGACAGGTCATGGCTTCCATTAATTTTTGTTATTGCCTGTGACCTGTCCATGACTTTTACTAAAAATAATCATGACAAAATCTTAGCCTTAATTATTATCCAGTTTAAATGTGTGTATCGTTATTGCATGTGAAGTTATGAAACTTTGCTATGTGTTTGAAGGTCAAACATGTTGTGAGCTTGAGAAACCACCTACAGGTTAGCTTGTCAGGAACAACAAAGAAATAGTAAACAAGCGCAAAGACACCTCAGAGGGCTGGTAGCAGATGGGTGCAAGCAAAGATTTGCAATTCTGATGAAGAGCTGTTGGAAAAGCACATACACAATGGAGATGCTTAACCTTATGGGAAAACCAGTACTTTTCCAGCTACATGGATCAAGATATAAAAGCAGAGGACAAAGGCCCCTGCCAATCTCTTTCCTCCCTGATCTCTGGGCTGGTGAAGGACATTTTGAACAAAAGGACTGAGGTCCCCAAACTTTGGGAAATCTAGGGAGATTTATGACAACTAGCATATTTAACATTCCTGCTATTGCTTTGGACTATATGCTCTGATCTGACTGTAATGTATTTTATCTGCTTTAACAATTTAAAAACTCTAATTTCTTTTTCTTAATTAATAACCCTTTAGTTTACTAAAGGATTGGCTGCCAGCGCGATTTTGGTGAAATCTGAATTGTACCTTGACCTGGGGTAAGTGAGTGGTCATTTGGGACTAAGAGAACCTAATGTGTGGTGTTTTTTTGGTTATAGTAACCTTATATCATAGAAGTCCAGTTTGGGTGGTAGTATAGTCTGGAGTGTCTAAGGTGACTGTCTGTGGCTCTATAAAAGCAGCAAAGAGTCCTGTGGCACCTTGCAGACTAACAGATGTATTGGAGCATGAGCTTTCGTGGGTGAATACCCACTTTGTCGGATGCATGTCATGTCTGATACTTGTGACTCTATAGTAAACTAGTATAGTGATCCAAGCGTACACTTTGGCTGCTGGTTAGATTAAATCTAATTATAGAATATACCTCCAGTTTGGATGCGTCTGCCCTGTTTTCTGACAATCTGATCTGGGCAGTGTGAAACTGGGAGCTTATATTTGTACATTTACAAAGCAAACAAAAACCAATTCTCATAAATGATCGGTAGCCATCAGGTTGGGCACTGTTATCCTCTACCTCTACAGCAATGAATTTTCTGACAATTCTGGGGGATAAGAAATTTCAGCCAGAACATACCACAGTTTATTGTGCTTAATCAGCTTCATGTATCTTCCTCTTTGGCTGTATTCAATATATTCCTCCAACAATGCATTAAAATATCTACATAAGTTTTTAGCAAAAGTCAACTGACAGATAATGGTAGTAATATTTATTTTTTACTTCCTCTCAGGAAACATTTTCAACACTTCTCACTGGGAAGTAGGAAATTGAATGATCTGTGGCCATTTTTTTTTCACCTTACAGAAAGCTATGAACTTTCCTTCACAGAGAGGATGCAAATTGTTAAGCATTCATAGTTTGCCCTCCTTTAGGTTGAGCATTATTTATCACTTTCCAAAGTGCTCAATGTTCCATTGAGCTTCACCACAGACAGTAGATTAGTTAAAACATATGCTGGCCATTGCAAATGTTTTCTTATTTATTAGACACAGAGGCCCAGATCCATGGACGTTAGGCGTCTAAATACCTTTGACAAAGTGGGTCAGAAAGCCCAACACTTGCTAATTTGAATAATTAACAACTGTGCTCTTGGTCATCACTGGATTGATCCTAGAACCCCTAGAGCTGAAAACATGGCCCTACACATCCTGAGTTAAATGTCCCAGCTTAAGAAGGTAATTAAGCATGTGCTTAACTTTAAGCACATTGGTTCAGATTCAGAAATCACTTAAGCTCAACTTGAAGTCAATGGAAATACTCACATGCTTAGTATCATGGGGGGCACATACTTAAGTATCTTGTTGAAATGGGGTCTACAACTTCAAGGACCTGCTTACAGCTTCACACATGCTAAAGTGCTTTGCGGAATCAGGGCTGTGAGAAGTCTCACGGAAGTCCATGGAGCTACTTAGTCAGTGCTTAAAGTTAGACACGTGCTAAGTACCTCATCTAAATCCCCTAGTTGGAAACTGTAGCAGACTTGTATCTTCTTTGGATCAGGCCCAGGGGTGGGACACATAATACATACTGCTCAGTGGGTTACATTATGACTGAGTAAGGGGTTGCAGGATCTGGCCCATACTGTCTGACCAAACAAATCTTTACCCAGTGGAGCTCCTAATGTGAACAACAATTATTCAAGGGCCTGATCCAAAGTCTGCTGCAGTCTTGCCATTGATTTCAATAGGCTTTGGATCAAGCTTCTAGTGAGGACAGAGTTGCAGGATCAGGCCCTACATTTTGAAGGTGAGTCACTTTTACAAGAAACTGGAACAGTTCTTTCAAAGGGGTTAGTGTTATTTTAAGATACCTCTGCAATGCAGCTGCAAATCTGAATGACTGGGTGGGGGAAGGGGAATGTGGTGAAGGGACGACCTGCTCGCCAGTAAAGAGCTCATTAAATATATACTGTCACTGATTTATGAGAGAGCATCAGGACAATATAATTACTGTAATTATGTAATATACATACTGCAGAATTGCCATTTGTGTTGGTTTTTTCTCTCACTTTGTACAATAGTAGAATTAAAAATAATGTAACTGCCAAATTTAATGAAGCCACAGATAGAAGTAAATGTCTTTCACTCCATTGTTTGATTGTTTTGTAAAGGTAGCTTGTTAGGGGGCCCCATTTTGGAGGCAAGGGGAAATGGTGGGGGGTTTGGTATAATGCTCTATTTACTTTTAATTGACCCAGATCACATGTTAAGCACCTTTCAGCAGTAAAGGTGAACTGATTTGCCAAATGCTCTTCTGAGAGTATGTGCAACGTGACCAGGATTCATCACTGAATTTGGTCTGCTGGTTGGATCATTAGCTTCCCTGGCCTGGGCCAGGTACTGACAGGGCGTGTGATGTGAATGCTGATCCAGGGCCCCTCCCACCACCCAAATGCTCTGAAAGTAACTTACAAAATATATCCATTACCTTTAATTGTAGCAGCCATCAACAAGTTGTCAGTGGTTACAGTGACTATTCTGGGTGCTTACCCAAAAAGGAAGAAATTGGAGACTTGAGAAATGAATTAGAGAATGTGTGTTTAACATGTGGGTATTGAGTTTGTTAAGCTGCTTGATATTCTTCACAGCAAAGCTGCATTAGGCACATTTTGCTTACAGTCGGTGTCTATGTGGTTCCCAGTGCAACTACATCGGGAGTAGTAAGCTCAGTTTGGGCAAGTCATTGCTAGAAAGATACTGAAGAAGTAGAGAGAGTGCAGTGAAGAGCAACAAAAATGAGCAGGAGGCTAAAAAGATTCAAGGAGCTAAGATAAGCTGTATAGTTTGGTTAAAGAACAACTAAGGGTTATGTGTGTATGAGGGGAGACATGGTAACTGTCCACTAACATGTGAAGGCTGTGTAAATCCCAAGGAGGGAGGGGAATTATTTAGTGTGGCACACGGGAGAATGGCTAGTAGTAATAGGATTAAATTAAGACAAGGAAAATTCAGGCAGAATAGCAGGAAAAGCAATTAGATTTATTTTATTTTTAGACTTTCCTAGGTTCCTCATCAACATGGTATCTGAGCACCTCACACACATTCATAAATTCATCTTCACAGTGGCCCCATCCTAGGTGTATTATTATGCCCATTTTATGATGGGAAACTGAGGCTCGCTTAAAAGCCTGGTCTACATTTAAAAGTTTACTTGTATGACTATGTTGGTTAAGGGGATGATTTTTTATCAGTATTGTTATACCTGTAAAAGCTGTACTTGGATAGGTATTCTGGTATAAAGGTGCCTCATACTGGTTTCATGATTCTCTTTTCTGTACAGTAATAAACATTGCCCATATAAAGAACAGGAGTACTTGTGGCACCTTAGAGACAAACAAATTTATTTGAGCATAAGCATTTGTGGGCTACAGCCCACTTCATCAGATGCATAGAATGGAACATATAGTAAGTAATATATATACATACAGAGAACATGAAAAGGTGGAAGTAGCCATACCAACTGTAAGAGGATAATTAATTAAGATGAGCAATTACCAGCAGGAGAAAAAAAAACTTTTGTAGTGGTAATCAAGATGGCCCATTTTAGACAGTTGACAAGAAGTGTGAGGATACAGTAACTCCTCCTTAAAGTCATCCTGGTTAATGTTTTGTTGTTACGTTGCTGACCAGTTAGGGAACATGCTCATTTAAAGTTGTGCAATGCTCCCTTCTAACGTCGTTTGGCAGCTGCCTGCTTTGTCCACTGCTTGCAGGAAGAGCAGCCTGTTGGAGATAGCTTGGAATAAGAGTGGACTGGCAGCCTCCCTATCAGCTCCTATCAGGTCCCCGCTCCTCTAAGTTCTCTGTGCTGCAGCTCCCCAGCAGACTATCAATTGCCAGCATTCAGCTGTCCCTCCCTCCACTGCCATGTACTGCTCCTGCCCTCTGCCTTGGACCTGCTCCCAGAGACTCCGGCTTGCTGTACTGGAGGAGGGGGAAGAGGGGTGCTAATGTCAGAGTGTCCCCCTCCCTCCCCTTGCTCCTGCTCCTTTATCCCATCCAGCCATCTGCACAGAACAGGGACACGACAGGGCTCAGGACAGAGGGAGCTTCTAGGCAGCAGCTGCGGTCTCAGCAAGCTGATCTAATTAACATGGCAGTGTACTTAAGACTGGGGTCAACTAATTAAAGGGGAAATGTGCATCTCTCTCTCACACATGATGTGTGTCTCTGTCTCTGTCTGCCATGTTCTCTCCCCTCCCTCCATGCCTGCTGCCTTGTAAAGTGACGCAACATTAACAATGAGTTAACCCTTGAGGGCTCAGCCAAATGCTAGTTCATCATTTAGCAGTAAGGCATTCCCTGGGAAATATCCCACCCTCTGACTCTTCCACCTCAACCAAGCTTCATGATCAGCAGCACTGTGTACCAGTATTAAATTTTTTGTTTAAAACTTATACTGCGTGTGTGTGTGAACTTACACTGCGTGTGTGTGTGTGTGTGTGTGTGTGTGTGTGTGTGTGTGTGTGTGTGTGTGTGTGTGTGTATATATCCTGTGACAAAGTTCCTCCTCTACCTTGATGTGTCCTGCGCTTATTGGCAGATTTTTCTCTCCTCAGTGATCTTCCCCACAGTCTGGATCAGTTCTTCCTGTGTCTGATCAGGAGTTGGGAGGTTTAGGGGGAACCCAGGCCCACCCTCTACTCCGGGTTCCAGCCCAGGGCCCTGTGGATTGCAGCTATCTATAATGCCTCTTGTAACAGCTGCATGACAGCTACAACTCCCTGGGCTACTTCCCCATGGCCTCCTCCAATCACCTTCTTTATCCTCACCACAGGACCTTCCTTCTGGTATCTGATAACGCTTGTACTCCTTAGTCCTCCAGCAGCACACCCTCTCATTCTCAGCTCCTTGTGCCTCTTGCTCCCAGCTCCTCACACACACTTCCTCTCCTCTGGCTCCTCCTCGCCTGACTGGAGTGAGCTCCTTTTTAAACCTAGGTGCCCTGATTAGCCTGCCTTGATTGGCCGTAGGTGTTCTAATCAGCCTGTCTGCCTTAACTGGTTCTAGCAGGTTCCTGATTTACTCTAGTGCAGCCCCTGCTCTGGTCACTCAGGGAACAGAAAACTACTCATCCAGTGACCAGTATATTTGCCCTCTACCAGACTCCTGTACCCCACTGGTCTGGGTCTGCCACATATCCCTCCCCACTGCTCAACACCAAAGGGTTGGGCAGCTTGGGAAGCCAGACAGTGCACACGTGACAAGCCATTGGCATTGCCGTGACGGCTGCCTGCTCTGTGTTGCACGTGGAACTGGAAAGGTTGGAAGGATAAGAACCACCTGGTCACCTTTGTGTTCTTCTCCTTGTTCCGCTGCATCCATTGAAGAGGGGCATGGTCGGTCACGAAGACAAATCTGCGCCCGAGCAAGTAATAGCGCAATGCTTCCATGGCCCATTTTATGGCGAGGCACTCTCTCTCCACCACTGCATATTTTTGTTCCCTCAGAAGGAGTTTCCTACTGAGGTAGAGAATTGGGAGTTCCTCCTCCCTGACCATCTGTGATAGAACGGCTCCCAAGCCTACTTCTGATGCATCTGTCTGCAAGATAAATTCCTTGGTGAAATTAGGGGCTATCAGTACGGGGTTACTGCAGAGGGCAGTCCGTAGGTCTGTGAATGCTTCCTCTGCTGCAGCAGACCATCTCACCAGATCAGGTCCATAGGCTTTCACTAGGTCTGTCAGGGGGCTTGCCCTTGTGGCAAAGTGGGGGATAAATCATTGATAATACCCCACTACACCTAGGAATGCCTGGACTTGTTTCTTGCGATGTGGTTGGGGCCAATTTTGGATGGCCTCCAACTTGTTTGCTTGGGGTTTTACCAGACCTTTTCCTACAAGGTAGCCAAGATATTTGGCCTCTGTAAACCCTACAGTGCACTTGGCAGGGTTTGCTGTAAGGCCAGCTCACCTGAAGGTATCAAGGACTGCCTCCACCTTCTCTAGGTGGGTTTCCCAGTCTGGGATATGAATGACCGCATCGTCCAAGTAGGCAGCAGCATAACTGTTATGCGGGCGTAATAGCTTGTCCATGAGGCACTGGAAAGTAGCTGGGGCCCCATGTAGTCCAAAAGGCAGGACAGTATATTGAAAAAGACCCTCTGGTCTAGAGAACGCAGTCTGTTCCTTTGCGTCTTCTGCAAGGGGACTCTGCCAGTACCCCTTTGTCAAGTCTAGAGTAGTCAAATACTGAGCATTACCCAGACGGTCCACTAGCTCATTTATGAGAGGTATGGGGTATGCGTCAAACTGGGATACTTTGTTTAGTCGCTGGAAGTCATTGCAAAACCTTGTGGTGCCATCAGGTTTGGGCACCAGCACAATTGGGCTGGACCACTGACTGTGGGATTCTTCGGTGATCCCCAACTCCAGCATTTTTTTTACTTCTGCTTTTATTTCCTGCCTTTTGGCCACTGGCACCCAATAGGGCTCCAGGGTTCGTGACGATGTGGTGATATGTCTCGGTTGTTCAACTCGGTTTTGTTGAGAACACATCTTGGTTCTGGAAGATTATCTCAGACACCTCATTCTTCTGGTCTGGTGTTAAATCGGGAGACACTCTCACCTGTTTGGAAGGCTTGTTTTTCTCGGTTAGGTCTTTTTGGACAGTTATGCATGCCTCTTGTGCATGCCAGGGTTTCAGAAGATTGATGTGATAAATCTGTTCTTGTTTTCGGCGTCCTGGCTGCCGCACCTTGTAGGTTACTTCCCCCATGGGTTCAACCACCTCATAGGGCCCCTGCCATTGGGCCAGAAGCTTGCTTTCTGCCGTGGGTACCGACACCCATCACCCGATCCCCTGGTTGGAACTGTCGGACTTTTGCCTGGCGATTGCAATGGGTTCTCTGGGCCTCCTGTGCCTTTTCCAAATGTTCCCATACAATAGGGGTGACCCGGGCTATCCGTTCTCTCATCTGTAATACATGTTCTATTATATTTCTCCCCTCATTGGGTTCCTTTTCCCAGATCTCTTTGGCGATATCTAGTATGCCATGGGGGTGACACCCGTATAATAACTCGAAGGGGGAAAACCCAGTTGAGGCCCGAGGAACCTCCTGGACAGCGAACATAAGATAGAGTAGTAGGGTGTCCCAATCTTCCCGTCCCAACTTACCACCTTCTGTATCATAGCCTTGAGGGTTCGGTTAAACCTTTCTACCAACCCATCAGTCTGCAGATGGTAGACTGAAGTTCTATGTATGGTATGTATATGGAGCAGCGTACAAAGGACCTTCGTTAGCTTTGACATAAATGGGGTTCCTTGGTCTGTTACTATCTCCTTTAATAGCCCCACTTGGGCAAAGATCCCCACCAGCTCTTTGGCTATCGTTTTAGAGGCTGTGTTCTGCAGGGGGATGGCTTCTGGGTAGCGAGTAGCATAGTCCAAAACAGCAAGTATATATTGGTGGCCCCGAGCTGTCTTCTCCAGGGGTCCCACTAGGTCCATGGCTATTCGCTCAAAGGGAACTTCTATGATGGGAAAGGGTACTAAAGGTGCCCTCAGGTGGGGACGGGGACTGTGCAGCTAACACTCTGGGCAGGACGCACAGTACCTCGGCACTTCTTCACGTACTCCGGGCCAGAAGAACCGTCGTAGGACTCATGCCAGGGTCTTCTCTACCCCCAAATGCCCCCCCAAAAGATGACTATGAGCAAGACTTAATACAGCGTTCTGGTGTTTTTGAGGTACTAGGATTTGCTGTACCTTCTGCCCCTGTACTGATGCAACCCGGTATAAGAGATTCTTCTTCATTATGAAGTAGGGTCCTGGTCCCTGGGTTTTCCCTTCCACGGGGACCCCATCTATTTCAGTCACCTCCTTCCTAATGTTGTCGTACCTTAGGTCTTCAGCCTGGTCCCGTACAAAATTTTCTCTCCCAGGGCTAATCTGCCCAAGATCTAGGGGCCCAGTCTCTGTTGCTTCTACTGGTTCAGAAGCGTTAGGGTGGGGATCAGACTTGGATGCTTCTCCTTCCTGGGTGGCGTCCTTTTCAGCTGCTCGGGTCCGCTTACCTACGAGAGCGACCTTCTGGGTTTGAGTCAGTATTCGGGTTCCCAAGGCCTTAGCTGTCCTCCTTTCCCTTTTCTACTTTCTACCCTGTCTGGGAATGGAAAATAAATCTGGGGATATTTCAGAGATGACTGGGGGTTGACAGTCTACTGTGGAAGCCTCACTAACTCCAGAGTTCCCCTTTTCTCCAATCGTCCTACTGGGAGTAAGTTTCCAAACCCTGGGAAGTCCCTCCCTATAAGCACCAGGTATGGGAGTTTAGGGACTACACCTGCTGCTACCTCAGTAGTAGTGCCCTGAATCTCGAGTTTTACTGGGATGGTGGGGTAATAACCAACTGTCCCATGGACGCATGTTATACCTGTATGCTTAGCCTGCAGCAGCTGACTACACTTGACGAGCTTCCCCGAGACAAGCGTGATAGCACTCCCTGAATCAACCAGTGCTGTGGTCTCTTTCCCATTTAGTTTCACTGGTCTGGTATACATATGTGGGGTTAGTGAGACTCCCACAAGGTGGACTAGGGAGCATGGGTCTGCCCAGTTCCCCAGGTTACACTGCATCGGCTCCTCAGCATTGGGACACTGTGCAGCTATATGTCCCCACTCCGCGCAGGCATAACATCTATATGGAGCCCTTAGCATTCCCCCGTCTCTTGGTTTGGGCAATCTAACATCATGATCCTCTTCTCCCTCAGTGCTCTGACTCTTTGTGGCCTCTGGTGGGCCTTCAGCCTTCTCTTTTTCCACCTGGGCCCTCCTGGTGGCCCAGTCACCCGAGCTCTAGGGCTTGGTGCTGCTAGTTTAACCCGGGGTGCCTCTTCCTTAACTGGTTGGGTCAGCTCCCTCGCTGTCCTTCGCCTCTCTAGCAGTGCAACAACCTCATCATAGGTGGAGGGTTCGTTCTGGCTTACCCAGGCACGAAGGTCTGGTGGTAGTCCCCTCATGTATCGGTTGATGACCAGAACCTCTAGTATCTCTTCTGGACTCTGGGCCTCCATTTGCAACCACTTTTGTGCAAGATGGATGAGGTCATACAATTGGGACTGTGGTGTTTTGTTTTCCTGGTACCTCCACTCGTGATACTGTTGGGCCCGCACTGCGGTCGTTACCCCAGATCTGGCCAGGATCTCTGCTTTCAGCTGGGGTAGTCTGCTGCAGCCTCTTCAGGCAGATCATAGTAAGCCTTTTGGGCCTCCCCACACAGGAATGGGGCAAGGATGCCAGACCACTGATCTCGAGGCCAGGACTCCCGTAGGGATGTCCTCTCAAAGGCCAGAAGGTATGCCTCTACATCATCCTCCCACGTCATTTTCTGCAGCCAGTGGCTGGCCCATAGGATCTGCGTCCTCTCATGGCTGCTGTTCAGCTCTGTAAGAGTCTTTACCTGGTTCACCAGTTCTCACAACATAGCTCGGTCTTGAGAAACCTGGTCCATCAGCAGATGATTAGTCTCTTGCTGCAACCGCACTGCCTCCTGTTGGGGCACTGCCTGGACGTGGGTAGCCTTCTGCTGGGCTGCCATAGCTTGTATCAATGCCCGCACTAAGTCATCCATTGTGGTGAAAAAAAATAAAAATAAACCCTCTACTTTTTTTTTTTTAAATCACCCTCCTTCTTCTGCCGCGCTGTGCACACCAAATCTCACCCTGGACACCAGTTGTGACAAAGTTCCTCCTCTACCTTGGTGGATCCTGTGCTTATTGGCAGATTTTTCTCACCTCAGTGATTTTCCTCACAGTCTGGATCAACTCCTCATGTGTCTGATCAGGAGTTGGGAGGTTTGGGGGGAACCCGGGCCCACCCTCTACTCCGGGTTCCAGCCCAGGGCCCTGTGGATTGCAGCTGTCTATAATGCCTCTTGTAATAGCTGCATGACAGCTACAACTCCCTGGGCTACTTCCCCATGGCCTCCTCCAAACACCTTCTTTATCCTCATCACAGGATCTTCATCCTGGTGTCTGATAATGCTTGTACTCCTTAGTCCTCCAGCAGCACAGCCTCTCACTCTCAGCTCCTTGTGCCTCTTGCTCCCAGCTCCTCTCACACATTTCCTCTCCTCTGGCTCCTCCCCACCTGACTGGAGTGAGCTCCTTTTTAAACCCAGGTGCCCTGATTAGCCTGCCTGGATTGGCTGTAGGTGTTCTAATCAGCCAGTCTGCCTTAACTGGTTCTAGCAGGTTCCTGATTACTCTAGTGCAGCCCCTGCTCTGGTCACTCAGGGAACAGAAAACTACTCATCCAGTGACCAGTATATTTGCCCTCTACCAGATTCCAGTACCCCATTGGTCTGGGTCTGTCACAATACACAGTGTGTGTGTGTATATATATATAGTCATTTGTCTGGTGAAAAAAATTTCCCTGGAACCTAACCCCCTCATTTACATTAAATCTTATGAGAAAATTGGATTCGCTTAACATCGTTTCGCTTAAAGTCACTTTTTCAGGAACATAACTACAACATTAAATGAGGAGTTACTGTACTTAACATGGGGAAATAGATTCAATATGTGTAATGATCCAGCCACTCCCAGTCTCTATTCAAATTCAAGTTAATGGTATCTAATTGGCATATTAATTCAAGCTCAGCAGTTTCTTGTTGGAGTCTGTTTTTGAAGCTTTTCTGTTGCAAAATTGCCACCTTTAAGTGTGTTACTGAGTGACCAGAGAGGTTGAACTGTTCTCCTGCTGGTTTTTGAATGTTATGATTCCTGATGGCATATATCACATTGGTAGATGTGCAGGTGAACGCGCCCCTGATGGCGTGGCTGATGTGATTAGGTCCTATGATGGCGTCATTTGAATAAATATGTGGACAGAGTTGGCATCAGGCTTTGTTGCAAGGATAGGTTCCTGGGTTAGTGTTTTTGTTGTGTGGTGTGCAGTTGCTGGTGAGCATTTTCTTCAGGTTGCGGGGGCTGTCTGTACTAGGGGTTGGTATTGCTTTAGCTACACCAGGATAAGTAAATCAGTACAGCTTTTCTGTGTAGACAAGCTCTACATTTCTTGGCCAAGGTCACAGAGAGAGTCTGTGGCTGGGAACTGAATGTTCCCACACGACCATCCTTTCTCTTCCAGATGTACTAGGTTGTGAGATAATCTCTGAAGGGAAGTAATGGCAGCCTCTTCATTTTGATTTGTAAAACCAGATTGGACATTAGAAAATCTACATTATTGCTCTCAGCTGATCCCCTCTAGACAGTCACAAAAGTGGCTTCACTCAAAGCATCATATCGGTATTTCAGCCAGAGGGAATGTGGCCTTGTCATAAACAGATGGTTAAGGGTTAATGTCTCTTTTACCTATAAAGGGTTAAGAAGCTCAGTAAACCTGGCTGACACCTGACCAGAGGACCAATAGGAGGACAAGATACTTTCAAATCTTGGTGTAGGGAAGTCTTTGTTTGTGCTTTTTGTTCGGTTCGTTGCTCGCTCTTGGGGCTAAGAGGGACCAGGCGTACACCCAGGCTTTCCCATTCTTTCTGAATCAGTCTTTCATGTGTCAAAATTATAAGTAATAGCCAGGCAAGGCGGATTAATCTTATGTTTGTTTTCTTAACTTGTAAATGTGTCTTTTTGCTGGAAGGATTTTTACCTCTGATGTAACTTTGATTCTAAGGCTGGGGGAGGGCGGGGGTCCCTCCAGTTTATATGAATCTGAGTACCCTGTAAAGCATTTTCCATCCTGATTTTACAGAGATAATTTTTACCTTTTCTTTCTTTAATTAAAAGCTTTCTTTTTAAAGAACCTGATTGATTTTTCCTTGTTTTAAAATCCAAGGGATTGAGTCTGAACTCACCAGGGATTGGTGGGAGGAAAGGAGGGGGGATGGTTAATTCCTCCTTGTTTTAAGATCCAAGGAGTTTGGATCAGTGTGAAGCCTCTCAAGGCAACCCAGGGAGGGGAAAGTCTGGGGGGAAAAGGAGGGGGATGGTTAATTTCTCCTTGTTTTAAGACCCAAGGGGTTTGGGTCTGGGTTCCCCAGGGAAGGTTTTTGGGGAACAGAAAGTGTGCCAGACCCTAAATTCTGGCTGGTGGCAGCGTTCCAGATTTAAGCTAGTAATTAAGCTTAAAAGTGTTCATGCAGGTCCCCACTTTTTGTACCCTAAAGTTCAAAGTGGGGGGGGAAAACCTTGACAATTAGAAAATCTGCGTTATTGCTCTCAGCTGATCCCCTCTAGACAGTCATAAAAGTGGTTTCACTCAAAGCATCATATCGGTATTTCAATCAGAGGGAATGTGGCCTAGAGAAGCTTATTGATAGTGATGGTTGGGGAATAAGGAGTTAAAATGAGAATGATGCCAAAGTAATGCTTTTGCTTTCCTCCTTTAAAGAAGTGTTTTGTGTTTAACGTAACATAAAAGCATAACACTGATTGGTGGAGCTGTCCTTATAGTGAATGTTGTAATTGTTTATTATTTAATACTGCACTTTTTATAAAAACTTGAACCCCAGGACCAAACTGCTTTACAAAGAAATAATAATTAATCAAGCCCACGACACTGATAGTTTGGAACCATTTGGGGATGGAGGAATGTGATCAATTTGTCCTAGTTTGTAATGTTAGTGAATGAGGGCAGAAATACATGCTGCTTTGATCACTTGCACTAGCTCTTCATTTGTTCAAGATTTTAACAGCAACTGAATTCTGGCTCCACTGCTGCATATCAAGACAAGGCTGGTCCAATACAGTGAAATTTAAATAGTGAAACATAGTCCTTTAAATGAGACCACAAGATTTTACAGTTTAATAAGGCAGGTTTGTTTCTATGGTTCCTTTGAGGCTGTGGTTGAAATATTTAAAAGTAGCAGTTTTTTCACGGCACGTTGCTGTTTTCTTCTGGCCGGTTCAGGGGAAGCAGCGGGGAAACGAGACTGTATCTGGTCCTTTTACGATGCTGATGAGGATTGTAATTACACTCAGAAGCTGTGGTGATGAGCATCGTATAAATGGATCACATAGAATTTCATTATTAACATTTGATTGTAAGCTATAGAGAAAGTGGGTTACAGTACTTTCTGTCAGTCAGCTAACACAAAATGTCTGCCACCAAAGTGCAGGTATGGTGTGTATAACCTGATACCGAATCATGGGAATTTATGCACATCAAGGTCTAGTCTCTCCTGAATAACTCTCCTGAGATTGCTGAGAACATCAATGACTTCACTGAGATAATAATAATAATACTTAACCGTTTATCTAGAAAACCGCATCCAGTTCTGCCACAGTGGATAATAAAGGCCCAACTTAGAATCTAGATATGAGATATTGAAGAAATTAGCTTACAGTAACTCCTGGCTTAACTTTGTAGTTATGTTCCTGAAAAATGCTACTTTAAGTGAAACGATGTTAAGCAAATCCAATTTCCCCATAAGAATTAATGTAAATGAGGTGGTTAGGTTCCAGGGAAATTTTTTTCACCAGACAAAAGACTAGATTATATATATACACACACATGAACACAGTATAAGTTTTAAACAATGTAATACTGTACACAGCAATGATGATTGTGTAGCTTAGTTGAGGTGGTAAAGTCAGAAGGTGGAAGAGGGTAGGATATTTCCCAGGGAATGCCTTACTGCTAAATGATGAATTAGCACTCAACTGAGCCCTCCAGGGTTAACACATTGTTGTTAATATAGCCTCACACTCTACAAGGCAGCACGAATGGAGGGAGGGGAGACAGCATGGCAGACTGAGACAGAGCCACACACTGTGTGTTTGAGAGAGAGAGATGCACATTGCCCCTTTAAGTACGCTGACCCCACTCTAAGTACATTTTTAAGTTGATCAGCCAGTTGAGACAGCAGCTGGTGCCAGCAAGCTCCCTCTGTCCTGAGCCATATCATGTCCCTGCTCTGTGCCGATGGCCGGATGGGATAAAGGAGCAGGGAGCAGGAGCGGGGTGGGAGGGGGACACTCTGACATTAGCACCCCTTTCCCTCCCCAGCACAGCAAGCAGGAGGCTCCCGGGAGCAGGTCCAAGGCAGAGGGCAGGAGCAGCACATGGCAGTCAGGGGGAGGGACAGCTGAACTGTCCACCAATTGATAGCCTGCTAGGTGGCTGCCGCACAGGGAACTTAGGGAAGGGGGGAGCTGATGAGGGACTGCCAGTCCACCCTGGTTGCAAGCCCCCACCAGCTAGCTCCAACGGGCTGCTCTTCCTGCAAGCAGTGGACAAAGCAGGCAGCTGCCAAACAACATTATAAGGGAGCACTGTGCAACTTTAAACGGGCATGTTCCCTAACTGATCAGCAACATAACAAGGAAACAACGTTAACCGGGACGACTTTAAGTGAAGAGTTACTGTATCTGGATTGAATGGAAAGACCATATGTGACTGGGATCTCAGGGAGCCGCACGGAAGTTACTCATTTAGGGTGAACTGTAAAGAATGGGGCAGATAATTCCCAAAGCTGGTGGATATCCCAATATTTAGATTTACCAAACCAGCACAAAACAGCTTCTATAATACCTTACTGGTCACCCAAAAGCCAATAGCACAGTTCCCTTAAAGAAACCCAGCCTTGGGCCTCCACCCAGACACCCAAGTCAAATGTGGTGAATATTCCTGAAAATCTTATTCATCATATAAGAAAGTTCTATCAATCCCAAAGGGTCAGATGCACATCTTGCTGCAAGAGTTCAAATGACCAAACTTTTCCCACAGAAACCACACTGGAACACTGGCATAAGTTGACTTTCATTGAATTTTTCCTGTGGTTCTGAACAAATTACACAAGTGATCCTTTGCTTCCTAGGATTTTTCACAGCATACTTCCAACAAGCTAAAAAGTGGGTGGGAATTCTTTGTTGCTCTTTCAGATATATGCTAAAAGATTTCTATATGTTTTTTATAATTACACAGGATGACCTGGGTAATTATAGGCCTGGCATTGACTCTGGGCACCAAAAAAAAAAAATGGAATGGATAGTCTGGGACTCAATTAATATAATTAATGCAAGGGCAGTTCCAAAAATGTAAGTGGCCCAAAATAAACTGCAGTAGCTTGAGGCTGGTAAGAACACTGTTCTTGGTTAATTTCTTTCACCGTTGCTCATTGTATCACATCTCGGCAATTAATCATTCTTCATACTGGGAAAAAATGCACACAAAATAATCATGGAACTGCAGAATTACTGCAAATGCCTACACAGTCTAATAATATACACCACTGACGATATAGACTTCATCATGTATTTTCTCTGTCCTGGAGGTTGTGAAATAATAATTTGGCATTCTAGCACTAAATTCAGGAGTCCTGTTTCTTTAGAAGCAAGTACAACACTGTATGATTTGTGACTCTTGTTAAGCACTTGCTACTCAGTAGGAAATAGGAATATTGTATAGTGAGCTAGCCTTAGAGCTTTTGGTCTCCTAAATAGGACCAAGCTACAGTGCTCTGCTCTGAGTCAGAACTAGGGTGCTTTTAAAAGCAGGGATCACAGAGGGCAAGCTGAAAGTTTTTAATTTTCAAATGAACATTTTTCAGGGAAACTTTTATGTAATTTCTTTTAATTGCCTTATAGAGCTGTCGAACATGTTTTGAAAATCTGAAACTTTGACAAAAAATTTTGTAGTGAGAAAATTAGAATTTCATTTCAAAGAAAAGAAAATCAATAGAAGCACAATCCTTAGATTATAACTCTTTAGGTAGATTCTTGATCTGTGTTAGAATCATAGAAGATTAGGGTTGGAAAAGATCTCAGGAGGTCATCTAGTTCAACCCCTTGCTCAAAGCAGAACCAACCCTAACTAAATCATCCTAGCCAGGGCTTTTTCAAACTAGGCCTTAAAAATCTCTAAGGATGGAGATTCCACAACTTCCCTAGGAAACTCATTCCTCCTAGTGAAATAGTGTTTCCTAATATCCAACTAGACCTCCCCCACTGCAACTTGAGACCATTGCTCCTTGTTCTATCATTTGCCACCACTGAGAACAGCCAAGCTCCATCTTCTTTGGAACCTCCCTTCAGGTACAGTGGTGGTTCCAGGCACCAGCGCTCCAAGTACGTGCCTGGGGCAGCATGCCGCGGGGGGGCGCCCTGCTGGTCCCTGCGAGGGCGGCAGTCAGGCAGCCTTCAGTGGCTTGCCTGCGGGAGGTCCGCCAGTCCTGCGGATTCGGTGGCAATTCGGCAGCAGGTACGCTGAAGCCACAGGACCGGCGGACCTTCTGCAGGCGTGCCGCCTAAGGCAGCCTGCCTATTGTACTTGGAGGGGGGGGCAAAAAAGTTAGAGCTGCCCCTGTTCAGCTAGTTGAAGGCTGATATTGAATCCCCCCTCACTCTTCTCTTCCGCAGACTAAATAAGCCCAGTTCCCTCAGTCTCTCCTCATAAGGCATGTGTCCCAGCCCCCTAATCATTTTCATTGCCCTCCGCTGGACTATCTCCAATTCGTCCACATTCTTTCTGTATTGCGGAGCCCCAAAACTGGATGCAATACTCCAGAGGTGGCCTCACCAGTGCTGAATACAGGGGAATAATTACTTCCCTTGATCTGCTGGCAATGCTCCTACTAATGCAGCCCAATATGCCATTAGCCTTGGCAACAAGGGCACACTGTTGATTCATATCCAGCTTCTCATCCACTGTAATCCCCAGGTCCTTTTCTGCAGAACTGCCACTTAGCCAGTCTGTCCCCAGCCTGTAGCAGTGCATGGGATTCTTCCGTCCTAAGTGCAGGACTCTGCACTTTTCCTTGTTGAACCTCATCAGATTTCTTTTAGCCCAATCCTCCAATTTGTCTAGGTCACTCTGGACCCTATCCCTACCCTCCAGCGTATCTACCTCTCCCCCCCAGCTTAGTGTCATCCATGAACTTGCTGAGGGTGCAATCTATCCCATCATCCAGATCATTAATGAAGATGTTGAACAAAACTGGCCCCAGGACTGACCTTTGGGGCACTCCGCTTGATACTGGCTGCCAATTAGACATTGAGCCATTGATCACTATCTAAGGCCAACGATCTAGCCAGCTTTCTATCCACCTTATAGTCCATTCATCCAGCCCATACTTCTTTAACTTGCTGGCAAGAATACTGTGGGAGACCACATTAAAAGCTTTGCTAAAGTCAAGATATATTACAGGGATTCTCAAACTGGGAGTCGTGAGGTCATTACATGGAGGGGATCGTGAGCTGTCAGCCTCCACCCCAAATCCCGCTTTACGTCCAGCATTTATAATGGTGTTATAAATTAAAAACACTTTTTTATATATTTAAGGGGGGGTCACACTCAGAGGCTTGTTATTTGAAAGAGGTCATCAGTACAAAAGTTTGAGAACCACTGATATAGTACATCCACTGCTTTCCCCATATCCACAGAGCCAGTTCTATCTCATCATAGAAGGCAAGCAGGTTGGTCAGACCTGACTTGCCCTGGGTGAATCCATGTTGACTCTTCCTGATAACCTTCCTCTCCTCCAAGTGCTTCAAAATGGATTCCTTGAGGACCTTCCTGATGACTTTTTCAGGGACTGAGGTGAGACTAACTGGTCCGTGGTTCCCCAGATTCTCCTTGTTCCCTTTTTCAAATATGGGCACTATATTTACCTTTTTCCAGTCGTCCGGGACCTCCCCCAGTTGCCACGAGTTTTCAAAGATAATGGCCAATGGCTCTGCAATCACATCAGCCAACTCCCTCAGCACCCTCGGATGCATTAGATCTGGCCCCATGGACTAGTGCATGTCCAGCTTTTCTAAGCCCTTAACCTGTTCTTTCACCGAGGACTGTTCACTTCCTTCCCATACCTCCCCAAGGTCTGGGAGCTGACCTTGTCTGTGAAGACCAAGGCAAAAAAAGCATTGAGTACTTCAGCTTTTTCCACATCACCTGTCACTAAATTACCTCCCCCATTCAGTAAGGATCCCACACTTTCCCTGACCTTCCTCTTGTTGCTAACATACTTGTAGAAGCCCTTCTTGTTACCCTTCACATCCCTTGCTAGCTGCAACTCCAATTGTGCTTTGGCCTTCCTGATTACACCCCTGCATGCTTAAACAATATTTTTATACTTCTCCCTGTCTGTCCAAGTTTCCATTTCTTCTATGCTTCCATTTTGTGTTTAAGCTCACCAAAGATTTCTCTGTTAAGCCAAGCTGGTTGCCTGCCATATTTGCTATTCTGTCTGCACATCAGGATGGTTTGTTCCTGCACCCTAAATAAGGCATCTTTAAAATACAGCCAGCTCTCCTGGACTCCTTTCCTCCTCATATTAGCCCCCCAGGTGATCCTGCCCATCAGTTTCCTGAGGGAGTCAAAGTCTGCTTTTCTGAAGTTCAGGGTCCGTATTCTGCTGTTCTCCTTTCTTCCTTTTGTCAGGATCCTGAACTCAACCATCTCATGGTCACTGCTGCCCAGGTTGCCACTTCTACTTCCCTTACCAATTGTTCCCTGTTTGTGAGCAGCAGGTCAAGAGGAGCACGGCCCCTAGTTTGTTCCTCTAGCACTTGCACCAGGAAGTTGTCCCCAACACCCTTCAAAAACTTTCTGGGTTGTCTATGCACTGCTGTATTGCTCTCTCATCAGATGTCAGGGTGATTGAAACCCCCCATGAGAACCAGGGCCTGTGATCTGGATGTGACTTTGCACTCCATATGTTTTATGGAAATATGTTTGAGTGTGAATATGATGTAACTGGAATATGCTTTATGCAAAAGGTCCCTTGTAAGGTATTCTTACAAAGATTATAACCTACTGAATATATTCATCCTATTTTTATGAATGTATCATTCTTGTATCTGAAACTACGAATATGAAGTATAACTCTGAGGTCCTATCGTAATTATGCAAAGTGTGGGCCATTAATGGTGGTTTAGAATCTTGATGGCTCCCATTGACTAGGACAATAGGTTGTAAATGGTTTATTTACCTGCAAGCGTTCCGGTGTACATGTGGGCCAGCCCACAGGTAATGAAGAATGAGGTCTTACAGTGACATGTAACCATGTCACATGATCCTGGAATCCATCTTAAATCTGGTACTTTTCAATTTAGAAGGAGGGGTAGGGACCCAGAGAGACAAAAGATTCTCCCCTTGTGCCAAAGCTGTAACAGGGGATGGAGCAGGACAAAGGAGCTTCCAGTCATGAGAAAACCTTTGCTTTCCATCTAAGATGTCTGCTGGAACTAACAAGGACTGTACCGGGTAAAGGAATCGGCCCAGACTAGGAAGGAGTCTAATCTGTGAAAGAATCTTATTGTAACATCTCTGAGGGTGAGATATTACCTGTAATTGGTTTCTTAATGTTTTAGGCTTAGACTTGTGTGTTTTTGCTTTATTTTGCTTGGTAACTTACTTTGTTCTGTCTGTTACTACTCAAAACCACTTAATTCCTACTTTTTATACCTAATAAAACCACTTTTGCTTATTAATATACCCAGAGTAAGTGATTACTACCTGGGGGAGCAAATAGCTGTGCATAGCTCTCTATCAGTGTTATAGAGGAAGAACAATTCATGAGTTTACCCTGCATAAGCTTTATACAGAGTAAAATGGATTTATTTAGGGTTTGGATCCCATTGGGAACTGGGCGTCTGAGTGCTGGAGATAGGTAACCTGCTAAGTGGTTTTCAGTTAAAGCCTGCAGCTTTGTGGGCATGGTCCAGACCCTGGGTCTGGGTTGCAGCAGGCTAGTGTGTCTGACTCAACAAGACAGGATTCTGGAGTCCCAAGCTGGCAGGGAAAATGGGCTGAGAGGTAATTTCAGCACACCAGATGACAGCCCCAAGGGGGTCTCTGTGACTGAACTCATCACACTGGAAACTTCTGTTAGTTGTCCGAAGAAAGAAAGAGTTACTGCAGTGTAAATCCTGAGTAATTCCATTGTTCATTTACTCTGTATTTACACTGGTGCAATGGAGACTGTGGAAATAGTGTGGGCTAGATTTATTTTTTTTTGTCAGTAAAGCATTATGCATACCTATGACAGTGAATAAGGAATAATGATCCTTTTATTACAATTGGTGTTCAGAGGTATTAGCTAGTTAATGTTGATAATCTAGTTAAGTAGGTAAGCTAGTTAGTGTTGTGTAGCACTTTGAACATGTAAAGTGCTATACAAATGCTAAGAGTGGCATTATTAATATTATTGATATGAAAGCATAGGAAGACTGGAATTCTGTAACCATGTGTTTTAAAAAAGGTATCGGGCATCACAAGCCCAGGTCTTGGGCACAGGCCTGAGAATGCCCAGAAAGAAGTTGCTTCTTGGCCTCCACCCAACATCTGCTAAAACTTGGTGAGCTAAGAAGCTAATAGTACTGTAGCCTCAACCAAGGCACTACCCTCAGGAACTCTGATTGGAGGATTGCATGGCTCTACTGTTTGGTCCAACCATGCTATTTAAGATAGAAGGAGGCACGGAAAGTTGTCTGATCAATAAAGTGATTTCCTGTTGTGGCTGTTTTGGAATCTGCTTGTGCCTGCATCCAAACCTGCTCCTGATTCTTGCCCTGCTCCTGTTCCCAAGGTGCTCCTGCTCCACACTTGATCCTTGCCTCTCCTCCAGTTGCTGCTCTTATTTCAATTCCACCATCAGCTGCCAGTCCTGCCTCTGACCCTGGCTTGACTGTTGGCACTGGCATTTGGTATCTGACCTTGGCTTTGATTCCTAGTTTTGACTCTGGCTTGACCCCAGCTCTGGTTATTGGCAGCGAGCTCTGGTTCTGATCCTCACCTTTGTTCCCTAACCTGGATTCCTGCTCTGAGTACTAAGCCAGATAGCTATTATTATGGACCAGAATGTAGGCAATCTTAACCTAAGAGGCAACAGGTAATTGCAGTACAATCCTGTTTATATCAAGTGTTTCAAGTAGCTTCAAAATGGATAGCAACAAGGAGAAGATGGTCCAGTGGTTAGTGACCAGTGGTTTTGGGACCCAGGTTCATTTCTGTGTTCTGCCAGAGACTCCCTGTGTGACCTTATGTAGGTCACTTAGGTTGAGAATCCCTGGGCTTTCTCTTTCTGAGCCCCTCCCTCCCAACATGCTATAAAAACTCCACAGCTCGCTTGTGTCTAATGCCAGCCCTGCTTGGCGGCCCCCTGAAACCTGCTTGCGGGCCCCCAGGGGGCCCTGGACCCCTGGTTGAGAACCTCTCACTTAGTCTCTCTGTGCCTCCATTCCCCATTTGTAAAATTGAGATGAAGCATTTCCCCACCTCCCAGGGATGTTGTGAGGATACCTAGAGAAAAAATTGTGAAGTGCTCAGATACTACAGTGAGGATGGCTGTATAAGTAAGTGAGAGAGAGCTCTTAAATTCAGACTAGAAACTAGGTGCAAATTTGGAATAGGATTGCATTCAGAATAATTTACATAGGGAGGTAGTGGATTCTCCATTACTTGAAATCCAATCTTTAAATCAAGACTGGATGTGTTTCTAAAAGATATGCTGTAGCTCCAACCGAAGTTACAGGCTTTGATGCAGAAACTGTTGTCTGAGGTTCTTTGACCTGTGTTATGCATGTGAAACTAGATGATCTTAATGGTCCTGTCTGGCCTTAAAAAAAATCTCTGAATGGAGATTGATCCATTTCACCTATTGACATCAGAGGGCATAACTACGCTTTCATTCATTAGTAATTCTGGTTAGCCAGAAGCAGTTGGAGGGCATTTACCTGTATGTATTTGGGGAGGGAGAACAAATAAGTTAACAGCTTGGTTACACTTGTTAGTCCCGCATTGGACTGACAAACAGTGTCTCCACGGCCTCAGATGAGCACACAGACCTTGAGTCAATGTCCAGAGCAAGGTTTGGATTTATTTCTAAATATCAAAAATCAAGACAACAGGAAAAAAATCAACCTACACTAGAAAGCTTTGCTGGCATGACTATGTTGGTAGGGGAGTGATTTTTTATTATTACATCAATATGTCAGCTAAAGCCCTAGTATAGATGAAGCTATAGTGCCAAAAAACTGCTTTGGCTGGCATAGCTTATTTTTGTCACCAAATTGGAATATATGGGTGTAACTGGCTCTACACGGTAGGAGGGGTTACTGCTATAGCTATACTGTAAAAACTTTTCCAGTGTAGACTAGGCCTAAGCTGCCTCCCTGAATGTCTGTTTTCAGGGCTTCCCTCCAGCACTAGTTCTGTCTTAGTTGTGACTGGATCCCCAGGGCACACCTTGGAACTGTGGGACTGCTGTGCTCCCTTAACTCTCCAGCCTGGGCTGTCCCTCATAATGCTATGCCGGTGACAAGCAGCAACCCCTCTGGGTGCTGTGATCACTGAGCCATCAGCATGTGGAACCCCACAGCCAGCTAAATTGCATGAATGCTCCCTGAGCCACTCATAAATTATACAGAGAGGCACCAGCAAATCATCCCAGCCCTCAACCTTGCACCCCAGAAATATACCATCTTACACTGCTCAAGATTCCCTTGAACAGTGCAAGCTCATTAATTAGTTTGCCACTCCAACAAAGAATACTGGACATGAAACAGCCCTTGTCAACCTGAGTTCAGATTCTCTAAGCACTTCAATCAAATACACACAGTTTTAGGTAAATATAAACAGATTATTAACTACAGAAAGATAGATATTAAGAGATTATAAGTGTTAGGCACAGAGGTCAAAGTTGGTTGCATGAGAAATAAAAGTAGAATTGTAGGCTAAATTCTAATTTTAACAGACTAAGCAAGATTTGAATTAAACAGTTTCTCACCCCACTAGATGTTCCAGGCAGTTTACAATTCTTTTTACACCAGCTGAATTCCCTCTCAGCCTGGAACCAATCTCCCCAGTTCAACATCTTTGTCTTCCAAACAATCTTCCAAGTGTTGAGATGGGGGAAGAGAGAAGCACTGTGGTGAGGTCCTCGACCTTCATTTATACTTCCTTTCCAGGTGCTAGAAAGGTTCTTGTTGTGACATGGAGGTTAGGTAGCCTCCATTGTGTATATGTGTGCTCTCAGGAATCTCTGGGAGAGTGGATTCTTCTTAATGGGCCATCAGCACCTGTCTGGCCAGTGTTAGTTGCTCCTTTGGTGCAGAAAGGCTAGCTATTCTGTCTCCCAACTCCACAACATATTTCAGTAACACACATATAGCAAAACTTCATAACTTCAGATATGGTATGTGACAAAGCTCCTCCTCTACCTTGGTGAGTCCTGCGCTTATTGGCAGATTTGCTCACCTCAGTGATCTTCCCTTCTGGTGGAACCCACAGTCTGGGTCAACTCCTCTTGTGTCTGATCAGGAGTTGGGAGGTTTAGGGGGCACCCGGGCCTGCCCTCTACTCCGGGTTCCAGCCCAGGGCCCTGTGGATTGCTGCTGTCTATAGTGTCTCCTATAACAGCTGCCCAACAGCTACACCTCCCTGGGCTACTTCCCCATGGCCTCCTCCAAACACCTTCTTTATCCTCACCACAGGATCTTCCTCCTGGTGTCTGATAACGCTTGTACTCCTTTGTCCTCCAGCAGCACTCCCACTCCCACTCCCACTCCCACTCCCACTCCCACTCCCACTCCCACTCCCACTCAGCTCCTTGCACCTCTTGCTCCCAGCTCCTCACACGCTCACCACAAACTGGAGTGAGCTCCTTTTTAAACCCAGGTGCCCTGATTAGCCTGCCTTGATTGGCTGCAGGTATTCTAATCAGCCTGTCTGCCTTAATTGGTTCTAGCAGGTTCCTGATTACTCTAGTGCAGCCCCTGCTCTGGTCACTCAGGGAACAGAAAACTACTTGTCCAGTGACCAGTATATTTGCCCTCTTGGCAGACTCCTGTGCCTCACTGGCCTGGGTCTGTCACAGATGGTAACACACATAATTCAACAAGATAGTAATGTTCAACAGATCATGACTTCTCAAATGATACCTCACAAGGTGTACTTTGTACCGAGCATATCATGATCTTATCACAGGGATGAATAGGAAGGTTCCAGGGTGCTATTTTGAAGTAGCCTCTTCAAAAATGACCATTCCCGTCTCCCTTATGTTTAGAGTAGATTCATGGATTTTTAAGGCCAGAAGGGACCACTGTGATCATCTAGCCTGACCTCCTTTATAGCACAGGCCATAGAACTTCCCCCAAATGATTCTTAGAGCAGAGCTTTTAGAAAAACATTCAGTTTTGATTCAATAATAGTCCTTCTCCATAACCCTTGGTAAAATGGTCAAATGGTTAATTACTCTCACTGTTAAAAATATCCACCTTATTTCCAGTCTGAATTTGTCTAGCGTCAACTTCCAGTCAGGGGATCATATTATTTAATGAGTTCAGATGGGCTCCAATGCTGTTAATGCAGTGGGACAAAAGCAGACCTCTTGTTATGATTTTATCCACTTTGGTGTCATATACAACAGGAAGCAGGAATTGTGAGGCGTGCGTTTGTGATGTGTATTTGGATGCTCAGGGATCACCACACTTATTTGAACATATGAGTTGTGCACATTTAAATCCCAGTGAAAGTCTAGTACGTTGCCCACTGAAAACCAGCAAGCCCCGGGATCCTTGCCTGAGCAGAAGAGGCTGGTGAGCAGCCAGAAGTGATGTAGAACAGCCCCCGGAGTCGTGCAGGATCTGGTGGGAGGTCCTGTAAAAAGGACAGGAACTGGACATTTACTTAGGAGAGATGTAAAGTTACTTCCAGGAAGGTTGGAAGTAGGTTTTCATTTATAATTCTGCGCTGGGGTTTTGTTAGAGGATTCCAGGGGAGGGTCCTGAGAGTCCTGGCCCTGAAACAAGGTGGAATATAGAGATGTTGCAGGGGACAAGGCCTGAGAAAGGCTGGGTAGGAAGGAGCCAGGGAAACAGCAGCAAGGAGTGGGACTGAGCAGACCTTGGCTGCTAGTTATTTGGTCCCTGGGCTGGAATCCAGTGTAGTGGGAGGGCCTACCAGCTACCGAGAAAGTGATATGAAGCCCCTGAGAACAATGGACAATGGAGACCCCTGAGAGAAGGCTCTGAGGATCATAGGGCCCGGAGTTGAGGCTGAAGACCTTTTGGTGAGGACATTGGAACTGTTTATTTTGTTGGCCTCTTGTTACCCTGGAAGAAATCTACTAAATTGTGAGCTGGGCAGCAGGCCAAGTTAAGAGAAGACAGACCACTGCAGTGCTGGAGCAACTGTCACAGGGGATGCCAGACTGCGAGGAAGCCACTATGCTCAGCCAGGAGGAGGCTCCACTGGTGAGTGAATTCCTTTACAGATACCAATCTAGGAATAGAGAGTCCTAAGTTCTATTTGTGACTGTGCCACAAAAAATCCTGTTTGGCCTTAACCTCTCTCACCTTCTTTGTGCCTTAGTTTCCTCATCTGTAAAATGGTGATAATACTTCCAAAACAGACAGGGGTTACATTTATTAATGTCTATAAAATGCTTCGAGACCTTTGGCTGGAAGATGCAATATACTGTGTGTATAAAGTACCATCCTTCTTCTTTTGAATCAGCTGTTGGTTCTCTACAGAGCAATCTACAAAGATGTTATTTACTTATCCATTAGCAAGAACAATGGTATAAACATATTCCCTCTCTCCATACTCTACCCCCAGGATTGCAGATCTTTCTATACTGTTCATATTCACAACAAATTCTTCTGTTAATTCATTACATCTCTATCAACCCTTGGCTGAGCTTGTCCCATCTCTGCTCAGGGAACTGTTGCCCATCTGTTGGTTGATAGGAAAGGTCATTCTCCTTGTCTGTCCAAGTTTCAGTTATTTCACTGCATTGATAACTTCCCTTAAATATTGTGGCTGGCTCTGGCATTTAAAATAATAAAGCCATGACATATCACACTGGTGTAAAGGAGAATGTGCTGTAGGAAAAACAAGTGCCAGATGCTGTTGGCCACTGTGTGAATGCAGACCTTTTACAAAAGTAAACGTAGTTAAAAAAATATTACAGGGAATAAATGGGGTGTATATGTCCATGTAACTGTGATGACTTTGTTTTCTCTTGCAGCTCCTTCCAAAGCACATTATGGAACTTTTAGCAGCAGCAGGGTCCATATGGACAGTTTAGTGAATCACAAGCTAGTGTGCTATAGATTTGCATCCTGGCTTGTCATGCACTAAATTGCTGTGTAGATGAATCCTAAGGTATCTGTGAGGCAGAGGTGAAAGTAACTTAAAGGACTTACCAGTATCCCAGAGTCCTGAGCAAGGGGGCAGGCCAGGGCCTCAACCAGAAGAGGCGGGGCCTTTAAATCCCCAGGCCCTTTAAATTGAGGCTCTGGCAGCAATTTAAAGGGCCTAGGGCTCCAGTCGCTGCCAGGACCCCCAGGCCCTTTAAATCACTGGGCTGGGGAAGCTGCCCCGTGCCAGTACAATCGGCTGTGTACCGCCTCTGTGTACCGACCTACTGGCTTACTTTCACCTTTGCTGTGAGTCAACATTGACACAGCGTGGAACAAACTACTTAGGCAAGTCATGGGAGCTCCTTCACTGGAGGTTTTCAAAAAGAGGCTGGATATCCATTTATCTTGGATCATTTAGACAGTATGAATTCTGCATCATGGCAGGGGATTAGACTAGATGACCCCTGAGGTCCCTTCTCATCCTATGGTTCTGTGAGCATCTTAACAAAAGAGACACAAACTGTGCTCCCTCAGAGACTTTACCTTTATTCTTTCTTGTTTCCTTTAATCTGCAATAAAAGTCAGTCAGACTGAAAATATGTGGGTTGCTCCTTTAGTACAGAAAAAGACGACGGGAGGAATTTTACCAGCAGGGTGAACAGCTAAATAACAGCTTTTCAACTCACATTAAATTTCAGTGTTCTCAGCCCATCCCAAACTGAGGCACTTGAAATGGGGCATGCATATGAAAAATAATAACTTTATTTAAAAAACACCCCCTCGCCCACACCAAAATGCTCTGCCAGCTGTACCATGGTGTCATAAAAGCTTTATAAAACACATAAAAAATTAGAACAAATAGCTGTGTTTTCATCTGCACCCATGAAATACTACATTTGCCAATTTCAGCAGATTCTTCAGGGGAGCAGTGGGGCAGGGAGGGATAGAGGGGACGCCTTAGTTATTACAGGATGTTGTCCTTACCCCATGTCATGCTAGTCTGCTTCCAGAACATTACCTCTATGATCTGGTAACTCATTATATGCACATCTTCAATTACTGTTAATGGAAGCAATTGCTTCTAATAGCATAGGCAGAAGAGTACGCTGAATAGTATGCCCTCATAATATTTTGGCTGCACTGCACAAATTAACTGGCTACAAGCCATGTTTTTCTATTAGTAAAAAAAGAAGACGCAGACTAACAAATATAGTTCTCAGTTGATCAAAGTTGTCTTGCTGGTCAGTGATGCTCTGTGTAGTTTATGTATTGCAAAACATAAGTACCAAAACACAAGGTAGGTTATTTTATAAAGTTCTTTATTTTTTGTACTGTTGTGTAGATCACAATGTTTTTGAAGAACTTGTTTGAACTCCCTTTTATTGTGATAAAGGCCCAGTTTACCCCAGGACTTAGACACATGTAAAAGTCCAACTCAGTGCAGCAAGCACTCAGGCCTGCAAAGCATGCTGCCCCGATCCAGTAAAGCACTCAAGCACACACTTAACTTTAAGAATTGACATAAATGAGTCTTAAGAACACAGTGTACAGCAAAGTGCGAACTTCAGGGTTTTGCTAAATCGGGCCAAAGATCTGCAAAACTTCCCAAAATCATAATACATCCAGAAATCCCCTTTCTGTAAATCCTCTTGATTCAATTAGCAAGAAGCTGAAGCTATTAAAAAAATTGAAGTATAATTTCTTAATGTATTTTTCTCTTTATTAACCTCTAATACACTCCACTTTAAAAAGGCAAACCTGGGTTAGATTTTTTTCTCTGATGTTAGTAATAAAAATGTTACAATTACACCTTCAAAAGTAATGACACATAATCTGACTTTTCCGCAGTGCTGTTGGTCATCTTGTTTGTCACATTTTGTGATAGATTGGACTACTTCCATACCTGCTATTTCACATCAGTCACAGTCCTGCCTCTCAGTTTTTGCTGTTCCATATATTTGACTGACACGCAGACTTGTGTAATTTCTTTATTTCATCACTTTCTTTTTTTGTTTGACACGCAACCTTTGTCTGTTCTAATTACTCTTTACTATTCTCCATGCTTTAAATCTCCCACAAGGTAGCTCTGTAGATGCGTCAGGAATGCTTGTCAAAGACAATGCTGCAATTTAAAAATGGGCAAGTGTTCTCACGAGCTATTTATTTCTCTCGCTAAAGGATGTATGCTGATCCAGCACTAATGATTCAGGCCCTATATCACTCCCTGCAGAAGCAGTTCAAAGCTGTCAGCCAGGTGCTGGAAGGCTCACCCTCCTTTGACTCTATCTGCCTCCTCTAGCAATACTAAATAGCAGTCAGTAACTCACACGTCCTTCCAGTCCTTATATATAGGGTTGTGACATTCTACAGTTAATTTCTTGCCAATTAATGGTGGGAGGAGGAGGAGGGAAAGGCGCCTTGAGCATTATATGCGGATAGGACTTTTAGGTTTCTTGGCCATTCATTTGGTAGCTTGGCCCTTGGGATCCTTTTGGCACACTCTCTTTCCAGTGCATGAGGAGAGGGACAAGGCAAAGCAAAATGCTGCCACCTGTGGGCGGCCACCGAGACAGATGACTGGTTTGTGTGCAATCTCCTGATGGTGCAACAGCCCCTCCAAGTTAGAGGAGGAGGCAATGGAAAGAGCAAGCAGAGCCTTCATCTGTACCACATGGCATGGTACCTTCTCCATTGCCTGTGCCCAGGCTCCCTGTCCCACTGCCCCACCTTCTCAGTGTGTCCTGCAACCCCCTGGAGCAGCAGTAGCTGGGTAGTGAGGATGGGAAAAGGAGGGGGAGACCTTCCTCCAGCAGCCTCACACCTCTGCTCCTCTCTTGTTCACTCCTCTCCCCTTCCCTTCCCTCCAAGCAGCAAAGAGAAGGTCCCAGGGAGGGAGGCACAGGCACCACAAGGCGTGTTTGGGTAATGGAGGAGTGAGCGAGTAGCTGGGCATCTACATTATTCACAGAAGGGAGAGGAGAAGCCAGAAGAGGAGCAAGTCCTGAGGTGCTGGGCTGGTCACAGGCTGGAAGGCTTCACTCTCTATTTTCCCCTTTCTTCAGCCCTGACTGCTCCCTTACTTCCCCGTCACTGCTCTCAGAGGGGAGGAAAGGAGTGGCAGTAATTACCTCCAGGGGGCAGCAGCAATTGCATTGGCATAGGGTGAGACAGGGGGACTTGAATTCATTGTCTACTGGGGTGGGGGTGTCTCAATATGGCTGGCCCCTGTAAATGAAGTAGGTCCAGCCCTCCCCCGCCCCCATGCCCGAACAGGTGCTCCCAGCTTGGCCAAGTGAGAGGGTGGGACAGTGCCTGGGAGAATCTGAAGGGGAGAAGAACTGGTAAGAGACAGTCAGGAGGCTGGAGGAGGTCTCTGGGAAAAGCTGCAGAGAGCTCTCTGTCGGCACTCCCTGGATGGAGGAAGGAATTACCAGGAAGCCAGGGTGAGGGTGACTTGCTAACCCAGATAGCCATGGCCAGAGAAGGCAGGAGAGAGCTGAAGGTTGAGAGCAGCAGAGGGAGATGCCTGTTGGCTCTCAGAAGGCCAGAGGGGGCTGAAGGCTGGGACTGAAGCACGGTGAGGGACCCTGGAGCCATCCTGGAGTGCTGGGCCATGGTGCTGAGGGACTCCGGAGGGGAGCTGGGGTGGGGTGCTGCTGAACCCTAGAGCTGTACTGGAGAGCTGGGGTGGGGTGCTGAGGGATGCTGGGGGACACCTTTACTTTATGTATTGACTGGACTATGGTTATGAGAATGGGGCTCTGGTTTATGTGCTGGGGCTTTCTTTTGGCCTAGCTTAACCTCCATTGATACACAGAAACACTCTTTGACCTATTTTGGGGGACAGTGAAGGAGGGGAAATGAGGCACGTGTGCCTGTCATACCACAGCCTCCCACAGGAGGGCAATGCTAGGTGCGGCTGCCCAATGGGAGGTGGCCTAACCTGAATTAATTGCGTTGGGGGCAACCTGGGAAGAGACTCATAGACTCAAGGACTGGAAGGGACCTCGAGAGGTCATCGAGTCCAGTCCCCTGCCCTCATGGCAGGACCAAATATTGTCTAGACCATCCCTAATAGACATTTATCTAACCTACTCTTAAATATCTCCAGAGATGGAGATTCCACAACTTCCCTAGGCAATCTATTCCAGTGTTTAACCACCCTGACAGTTAGGAACTTTTTCCTAATGTCCAACCTAAATCTCCCTTGCTGCAGCTTAAGCCCATTGCTTCTTGTTCTATCATTGGAGGCTAAGGTGAACAAGTTTTCTCCCTCCTCCTGATGACACCCTTTTAGATACCTGAAAAAAAGACTATCCCTAAATCCCTCTTCTAGTGCCCAGAGAAACCCAGGCACAGCCCTTCTCCTCAAACCCACCAGTCCCTGAGCAACTGTTGGGACACCACCCCTCCATCTGGTTGTCAAACTTGTTATTGAACTCGTACGGTGAAAAAACATTATCATTGCCAATTATGACCCGACATGCAACAGAACAAGGGTACCCCGGGCTTTGGCCATTTGTCATGCTTTGGCCGTTTGTCACACCTTTGGTGGCTTGTGTCACACATTGGCAGACTTGAAGATTGAAACATCCGGTGTCCATCCCTCCCCAGTCTGCTCAGACTCTCCCTATAGCAAACTTTGGGTGCAAATGACAGGACTCCCACCTCCTGAACCTTCTCCCATTGCTGAGCAAAATGAATGGTTTGCATGGGCCTTTGAGGCTATGAAAAAATATACATGAGGTGTTATCCTCAACTTCCACAAGGATTTCTCTGCCTTAGCGCTTGTTTCAGGAGATGATCATTATGGCTCCCATCAGAAAGACAACATGGAATTTGCATGTGTCATAATCTTCTCTCCCAGATCCCTCAGTCCTACCCATGCTTAATACATTGAACATCGCCAGAGACCTTTAATACACACCCACAATTACATCACAAGGGTGCAAAACTTCATGGCTTGTTTTAAACTTAAAGCAAGAGAGGCCCCCTGGATCCAGTGTGTGCAGTTCAAACACTCTCCCATTAGTCTCTGTTACATACCAACAGATCTATTCAAAATGCACATGCTTTGGTAAGCAATCAAATGCTTCTTGGCTATATTTTGTTTTATTTCATTAATTTAGGCTAAATGGCACTGTTGCCAAATAACCCGTTTTGTTTATAAAAGTTCTCAAGTGTATGGGGTGTATCCCTGAACCCACTGTCATGTTACAGTAGCATGTTTTGAGGACTGATTCCCTACCTCTTTAATTACCCTTTCTTATAGCTGTACAAGCAAGCTCAAGAGGACATTTGCATTAGAGTGAAGTTGGAATAACTCCATGCACATTTGGTTAAATCAATGGATTTTCTCTGGGTTTGAACTGGTGTGAGATTGGAATGTGGAGGGGGGTGGCATAGCAGCTGCTACAGAAACTGCCCACTGCCGGAGGATTCCTCAGTGCAGGTTTAGATCAGACTGCACCATCCGAAGAGAGCTGTGAATTGAGCCTGGTGTGTGTACTTTCCTAAGGTTCTGTAGCGCTTGGCTGGATCCTTTCTACAACATAAGCACTGTAAGGTTGGCCTTCTAGCATCTTCATATGCTTAATTTAGGGAGGAGATTGCTCCATTTTTTTTCCTATTTAATCCTTTTGGGGAGTTGGGGGCAGGGGGAGACATGCTTTTAACATCTTTATTCCATCTGGTATATATTCAGTTTCTCACCATGAACTATGACCCACCTGCACCAGATCAGCAGACATGCTTTTGAACAAGAGAGAGAACATTTTTCTTACCTGCTAACTGTCATGGCTGTTGATCTGGTCCCATTCAGTATTTATTGCAGGGGTGCTGAATATAGCTGAGCTTTCTTTCTTATAGCATTTCTTTTACTCATGCTCATAAAAAAAAAACCCTCAGAAACTGCCAGAATTAGGGGTTAAATTCACCGACCACAAGGCTTATGTACCAGCTGAGTTCTACTTAAACCTGAAGCCTTGGGTGGGCCCTATGTACCACAGGGATTTCCCTACATCTCCCTGAACTCCCCCATCATCCCCACCCACGCAGTGGTCAAACCAACCAAGGTGAAGACCATAACAAAAACCAAGAATATACCAACACGTCATCTGGTTCAAGTGATGTATCTACTTCTGAACAGCCCGAGGCACACATACAGCTACCTACCGAAGAAACAGTGTCTCCACAACCTAAAGGCAGTTCCTGATGTTTGTTGGTCAAACCTTTTCCCATTTATTGACGTTACAAAAGATGACAACTACTGCACCACTTGCAAAAAAGCTTACGAAGAAGGAAAGCTTCCTACTGCTACAATTGGTAAAATTGAAGGAGCTTGGTTTGCCGGATTGATCAGCAAAGCCAATACTGACAAACTACATGAACACCAAAACACCAAGCCTCTAGACTGCATAGACATGCAGAAAGCCTTATAAGCCAGTCACTGTCAAAGCCAATTTTAAAATTACTTTATGAGGTTGTTAAGAATGCTGGAAACACAACGAAGTTTATGCAAACAAACATGGCTGTCACATCTATTCTATTTAAGCAAGAGATACCACACACTACTAACTAGAAGACAACTTGTTAACCCTGAAGTTGGACAGTGGTTCCAAACAAGACTGGCAAATGCTCACAGTGCAACAGTGAAAGACTCAGCAGTTGAAAAAGTGAATAATTCTTTTATCACATTTAAAAAAATTGCATACATGGCTGATGAATGCATCAGTGCAAATGGGCATCAAGTATTAAGTTATTGTGTAAAATATCTTGATGTCAGTGGGAGGCCAGTAGATGTAGTAGTCTGCTCTACTCTGTGCTGATATAGCCTCATTTGGAGTATTTTGTGTCCAGTTCTGGGCACCACATTTCAGGAAAGATGTGGAAAAATTGGAGAAAATCCAGAGGAGAGTGACAAAAATGATTAAAGGTCTAGAAAACATGAGCTATGAGGGAAGATTGAAAGAATTGGGTTTGTTTAGTCTGGAGAAGAGAAGACGGAGAGGGGGCATGAAAACAGTTTTCAAGTACATAAAAGATTTTCACAAGGAAGAGAGAGAGAAATTGTTCTTGTTAACCTCTGAGGATAGGACAAGAAGCAACTGGTTTAAATTGCAGCAAAGGTGGTTTAGGTTGGGCATTAAGAAAAATTTTCTAACTGTCAGGGTAGGTAAGCAGTGGAGGAAATTGCCTAAGGAGGTTGTAGAATCTCCATCATTGGAGGTTTTTAAGAGCAGGTTAGACAAATACCTGTCAGGGATGGTCTAGATAATACTTAGTCCTGCCTTGAGTGCAGGGGACTGGACTTGAAGAACTCTCAAGGTCCCTTCCAGTCCTGCAATTCTATGATCTACTCAACTAGCAATAGTACAAGTTGCTGAATCGTCAAAAGACCTTTTAAAAGTCATAAATGTAATGGTTCTTTATACTCTTTTTTTTTTCAACAAGAGTCTAAAAAGAGTGAACATCTTGGGGAAAAATACAAGATGCTCTGGGACTGAATTTCAAATTAGTCCAACCTGGGAAAACCCACTGGCTTTCCCATGAGTGATCCTTGGTTGATGTCTTAAAATTACTGCAGCAATTATTGCTGGCTTTGGAAAGTATCTACCAAGATGGGACTGATTAAGTAGTGAGGCTGGTGGACTACTTTTGTTACTAAGTTCAGAGAAGACTACTGCCATTATCTCTTTTGTAAATCTACTGTTGAAACCACTTGGGTCATCAAACAATGCCATCCAGGCATCTGCTACAACAGTAGTAGATCTTTGTAGTAGATCTTTGTCCAGCAATAGAAGCTACACTTGGTTCAATCAGAGAGATATCCATTGAAAATGTACTGGAAGAAGCAAGGACATCAGTCCAGAAGTTGACTTAAGTGAAGAGGACAAGAAGTGTTAACCCAGCTGAAAAAAAATACAGACTTGATTCTTACAAATCTACAAAAATGACTTCTGGATTCTGCTCACCCTCTACGTAGCTTTTATAGATGCGTGTCTTATAAAACACCAACAGTTGAGTGGAGTGAAGCATTGCCAGCAATGGGGCTGCCATGTGATCAGGACAGAATAGAAAATTTGAACACAGAGTGGAATGTCGTATAATGAATGAATGAAGATTTGACTTCAAGTTCTTTTTTATCATCACTAGTGGCTCAACCCAATCTTTGTGCTGTGTTTCCTCGGATGAAAGTAGGAATTCAGCTCTTGCTACTCCCAGTCACAATAGCTCCGGATGAGTGTTCTTTTTCATCACTGAAGAGAATTTAGTGTTCTGAAAGAAGTCGCCTTCTGCCTAATCAAGTGAATGAACTAATAGCATATCAACTGAAGGATTGGAAGTACTGGGCATGCAAGAAGCCACCAAAGATGAACGCACTGCATTTGAGAAGTTCATTAACAGAGTTGTGCAAAATTATAAGAAACCACAAAGGATGTAAATGTAGTGCTTCACTGAAGGCTTGAGTAGCCAACTTTAATTTGTGTGATGATTTTAAAACATGAGTTAAATCTAATTAAATGGTCATGAAGCATTTTTTAGATTTTACTATGGTTCCAGACAGCCTACTTTTCCATCAGTCTCATCCTTTGGCCCTCAGCCCCTTCTAAATTTAAATACCCCTGCCCCTTCCCAGGGAAAATACCTGTGAAAACAGCCAGCCAAGCCTACCCCCTTCCCAAGCCATAGGCTTACAAGGACCAGTCCAAATGCCCCCCCTGAAATCCATGCATATTTTAAGCTAAATGTTTTTTAAGGTGAGCTACTAGAGGTTTGAAAGCATAGTGGTGTATCCTTTTCTCCTACTAAACTTCTGGCTTTTCTGCACTGTGTTGTGTAACTCCTTAAGTAGCACAACCATTGTATTGTAATGACAGCACTATCACTGATAACACTCTACTTGGCTATATGAGAAAAAATGAATAGGATCTCTCTTAAAAGCATTTCATGTACTTCAAGTTCTTCGTAAGGAAAAACATGTCTAATTTTAGTTTAAATGGATGTTAATTTGACATGCTGATTTGAATAATAGAGATAAATTCCCAGTTTTTTTTTTACATTAAAATATATGAAATGACAGGTGCCTTTTGAATATTCTTATCTTGTGAAGGATTTTTTTTTCTTTTTGCAGTGTCTAATGATACAGCTCTAAAATGTATAATAGGGAACGCTCCTGAATTTGCAGGATGTTAGACTGGATGGTCTAATGGGGCATTTCCATCTATATTATTTATGACTATAATAGGAGGTTGCAAAACATTCCTACTTTGGTTGAGCCAGTTAATGAGAAGGTTTTCATGGGGAAGGTATTCATCAGGAGTTGTGTATTCATGTATTTCTAAGACAAGGCTTTCTGTACAATTTGTTCTGAACACCATAAACCAGAAGTGTCTAGCTCATTCTTCAGCAAATCACAAATGTCAAAACTATATTTGAAAGTGTGCTTGACTTATCCTGTATACATACTTAACAAATGCAGACGTCTCCAAATTCTTTAGCAGGGATTGTAAAGGACTCTCTCATTATGGTGTAAACCTTTAAAACTTAAAACACTGTCTTAACTTCGAACATGTTACTAAAGCTACCACAACAGATGCACACGTAACAACTTTGACTCTTAGTGTATACCAGGTTGACTCTGATTAACGTTTTTCACAGTCTGCCTTTGTCCTTCTCCTCTTTTTAATCCAACCTCTAGCTGCAACAACAGGGGAAAAGTATAGAAGATTTATATCTGTAACAACTTACACAGCTCTGAATTTGGTGAGTCTAGAGAAGAGCATTTTGTTTCCTCTTCAAAAATAGTCTGTGAGATCCGAAAGAGCGAGAGAACAAGCTCTGTACTGTGGTACTCATGTCTTCCCTGAAAACTGGACATCCCCAGAGTTCTGTTCAAAGTTTCTTTTCTTGCCTTTGTTGCAGACAGGGCATGGACATTGACTACACATCGCACCCAATGGTTATCTAGGATTTTCTGTAAGGAGCTCATGAGGAATGAGTTCCCAGGAAAGGATAGTGCTCCCTATTTTGTGTCAGACAATGGCAGCTCTGAAGCTAGATATGATCCATGTCTATGTACGTACCCTTTCATCCCACTTCCCGACATGTACGCTCCCTCCCACTACTGTCTTATTTCTCCCTTTCAGACTGACCCACTCCCACCTCTTTCTCTGACTGACATCTTTTTCCTACCATTGTTGGGTTCCTTGCTCCCTCCCAATTTTCAACAGATCATCTTCCCATGTACTGATTCAGGGGTGAGACCCAGACAGATGGAGCTGGAATCCTGGAAGAAACTAAAGGATGACCAACAAAGACCTATTCCAGGGGTTGGCAGCCTCTGGCATGCGGTTCACCAGAGTAAGCACCCTGGCCGGCCAGGCCAATTTGTTTACCTGCTGTGTCCACAGGTTCGGCCGATCGTGGCTCCCACTGGCCGCGGTTCGCCGCTCCAGGCCAATGGGGGCAGCGGGAAGCCGTGGCCAGCACATCCCTCACCCACACCGCTTCCCACCGCCCACATTGGCCTGGGATGGTGAACCGCAGCCAGTGGGAGCCGTGGTCCACTTAACCTGCCAAAGTGGCAGGTAAACAAACTGGCCTGGCCCACCAGGGTGCTTACCCTGGCAAGCCGCATGCCAGAGGTTGCCGACCCCTGATCTATCCACATCAGACTCCAGAAAGCAATGAGGAGGAAGATCAAAAGCATAATGTTGGGGAAGAGCAAGAGTTTTCTCATCGCTGACTTTAGGACAACGTCTCTTAAATATAAAGAGGGGCCTAAAACACCACTGCCTTACTCTAGTGATATGCTGGTGTAACTCCACTGACTCGAATTACTCTGGTGGATCAGCAGTGACTGACAGATTTATAATTATGATGATCTTGGACTGAGCCGGTAAATCCTCTTTCTCTGGTGTGTTAGCATCTACTGAACATCAACCTCTTGTTCTACAGGTGAGAGGTTTGGGGTGGTGCATGATAGCTTCATGCCATTTACCAATACACAAGATCCCAGAGCAATAAATAATGTAATGAGAACCTAAATGCAATCATCTTAAAGCAAATGACACTGTAAAATAATTCTACTGAAATTCCATTAGGCTTTTATCAGGTTTCTGGGGTCGAAGAGGCTATTTCAGAAGGGTAATCAAAGCAAAAAGGGTAACTGATTAATTACACAGTTGCTTCATCACATGTGACTTTCCAAATATTGGTTTTGAATCCAGCAGAATAATTTACACCTTCTTTTCATTCCCTCGGGCTACCCTCTTCCTCTAAGAATATCTGGACCATGATCCCCAGGAGCATTGATAACTACAGCTAGCAGTAATTGTTCTCCTCTCAGAGGGCCAAATGCCCCCTCCCAGATAGATTTTTCATCTTTTTGGAGGGCTTTTTCATCTTCTCGGAGGGCTTCCTCATCCTCCCAGAAAGCTCTTTCCTCTTCTAGAAGGGCTTTTTCATCTGCCCAGAGAGCCTTGTCTTCTGCCCACAGGACCTTGTCCTCGTCCAGGAGAACCTTGTCCTTTTTCCAGAGGAACTGATCCTCCTTCCAGAAAGCCTTGTCCTTCTTCCAGAAAGCATTATACCCCTTCCAGAAATCCCTGTACCCCTCCCAGAAGGCTTTTGCTTCTTCCCGGAAAGTCTTTTCTGCCTCCCAAAAGGCATTTTCCTCCTCCCAGATGGGGTTTTCCTCCTCCCAGAAAGCCTGGATCGCCATCCTGAAGGCCCTGATCTTCTCCCGAAAGGCATTCATCTTCTCGCAAAAGCCCTTGATCTTCTCCTGAAAAGCCTTGATTTCCTTCCGAAAAACTTTCTCATCCCACAGCTTCTTGATAAGCTGTTTCTGGCGGGAGGTGTAGGACATCTAGAGGCAATGGTAGTTTTATTCATTCACTTGCCAACCTTGATGAAAGCTCTTATCACTTACGGAGCCTTGTGAAGGCAAGGCATGCTCCAAGCCCAGTCCAGCCTGTCACATTCTATAGCCCATCAGATAGAGAAGTGTCAAGATGTCAGCAATGACTATCGTAATTGGAATTGCTCAAACATATGCAGTAATTGTATAAATTGGGGGAGGGGACTGAGGGGTTTTAAATATGGATTCACCAGAATACAGATGTTTACAAAGTGAAAAGCCTTCTCTTTGGATGGCACTTATATAGCATCAATTAGTGCAGTATTTGGGCAGGGATCCTGTAGCTCATTGTAGGTGTAACATCTGGACCAAGATTTTCCAAAGTCATTTTCAAAAATGATTTTGGGTGCCTCTGTTTTTTGAGTGCCCAGCTTGAGATCTTGGCATGGACCTGGAGTTTCTGAAAGTGCTGAGCACTCCCCCTCCAAAAATTAGGCCCCTGGAAGTAGGCATCTCAAAATGGAGGCACACAGAATCACTAATTACCAACCAATGGAGAGAGAAAACAATCTGGTTTTCTATTGACTAACTCTGCCTCATAATTCCTGAATTGAGAGAAAAGCTAATTACTTATTTGTACTGTTATATTTATTATGAATTATTGTACAATGCCTCAGGATCCAGAGCAGAGTGCTTTATAAATAAAATGTCTTTTCATCATTTGATTATGCACAATTTCTTCTCCCCTTTGCTGGAAACTTAGGAGAGGCTCCAGGATAGCAGGGGCAGTGCAGGGAATGGTGCCTTCTCTTGCCAATGGTGATTATCAAGGAGATGGGAAGTGTGTGATACCTTAAACCCCATTCTTCCTTGATTTCCCCTCTCCTCATGTAAGATCTAGATGTTGAAGGGACTTACCAGGATAGTACCTAGTAGGTCCTTCCAATAACATTTGATGTGGATGTGGGAATCTATGGGGATGGTCTTCTAACATCATCCATTCCACTCCAACCATCCACTCCCCATGCCACTGCTACCAGTGATCACCAGGGTGAGTGGGAACAGAGTGAATGAAAGAAGCCACTTCTAGCCTCTTTCACAGCCATTAGGATGAGCTATGTGTCTAGCAGCCCCACAGTTGGAGAGAACCACCACCTGGAGCCCTGTGGATGAAGAGGAACTATTGGTTCTCCTGGTCTCACCTACTCCTCTGATACTGCTTTGCTAATTCTCTGGCCTTCTCCTGAGAAGGGAGATTAACCATTCACTGGCATAGCAAAAGCTGGGAGGCTGTGAATGTGCTGCCTGGAGTGGGGAAGAGAAAGGGGGGATAGAAGTGATGTTCCACTGCATCCTTGCAGGGCTCCTAGCAGCACACCTCAATCCCCGCTCCCTGCGAGGCTCTCAGTAGTCACTGAAACAACAGCGATTTCTTCTCAACAAAGGTGATTGCTGGCAATGGCTCCTTTGCACCCACCCCTCTTATGGACTCCTAGGGAGGAAGGCCCTTTTCATCAAGGAGACCAGTAAGTAGCATCTCCTCCTTTCCCACCCTCTGGGATCCCTGTTGGTGGCAGTCAGTGGGATAAGGAAAGTTCAATCCCGTTTATCTCCATACTAACAAGAAACTTGCCTGAAAACAAAGGGGAAAGGGTGCCAGACCTGATCCCGACATATGCTCTATGCTGGGGAGAGGGAGGGATCCTTGGAGGAGCGGCAGTGATAGCTCAGTCCCAACTCTTTGGGAGACTTTTGAAGAGCAATGATATAGCAGCAGCCGGAGGTGAATTTTGCCATTCCATGCACTGCAGCTGCTTCAGCCTGCTCCTTCCCTGAGGGTCCAGGAAGGAAGGATTCAGAAGCAGTTAGCAAACAGAAGACAGGATTGTTTGAGTCTTTTAAATAAAAGACCCACACTTACTCACACCATACCTTGCCTCTGAGTGAGTGTCAGCACTTGTTCCATTTGTTCATACTCACACCCTAGCCACGCTTTAACTTTTATCGCTCAGGAGGAACCTTTTCCTCTCACATCTCTTCCTCTCTTCCAGCAGGGGATTGGAGGAATCCAAAGGCCCTGATTCCCCTATCTCAGGATACAAGTAATTCACAGAGAGCGTTTAATGGGAGTTATCGTATCATGTAGAGGGAGAATCAGATACTGTATTAAATGAGAAGGATTTCATTCTGAGTTTTTTACCCTAATCAATCTAATCACCAATAGACTGATGGCAGCCAATAAGGAGCTCAAATATAGCTAGTCTTCTTTCAGATTAAGTATCTCACATTTGATATTTCTATTAATAGGCAGCGGGTTTAAAACAAATAAAAGGAAGTATGTTTTCACACAACGCACTCTCAACCTGTGGAACTCCTTGCCAGAGGATGTTATGAAGGCCAAAACTATAACAGGGTTCAAAAAAAGAACTGGATAACTTCACGGAGGATAGGTGCATCAATGGCTATTAGCTAGGATGGGCAGGGATGGTGTCCCTAGCCTCTGTTTGCCAGAAGCTGGGAATGGGTGACGGGATGGATCACTTGATGATTACCTGTTCTGTTCATTCCCTCTGGGGCATCTGGCATTGGCCACTGTCAGAAAACAGGATACTGGGCTAGATGGACGTTTGGTCTGAACCTGTGTGGCCATTCCTATGTTCTTCTCTCTTCCTTAGGTCTCAGGGTCTCACTTTCTGGACTGCATACTTTTCCTTTTCTTGCCCTACCTCCAACCAACAGGAGCAGAGTGAAAATGGTATCTGCCTTGTTTTTTCTTGATGGTGTGAACATCTCTAGACATCAGGAAGTCAAACCCCAGGGATACACAGTAATTTGCTTAATAACAATACATATACTACCAAAACCATAACATTTGTAACAAATTTAAGAGAGACTGTACAATACTTACATAAGTGTGGGCTTTAACCCCACTGGATGTCTGATGCCCTGTGGGGATTGCCTAGCTAAGATTCAGGTCACCTATAGTGATGTCATTTCACAAGTACAACACCAATGACCCAAAGCTAAGTAATATTGAAATGAGCTTATGGTGGTCATTGGGGTGGAGGTGAATGAGGGAGGAGCCAAGAATGGATCTGGGTTCCCCTCTCATACCTTACTGTAAATGATCATCTGTTCACGGAGTGTAATAAATAGAACTATAAAACCACAATAAGCTACGTTGCATTGTTGGGTTAAGGATTCCTGCTGAGGGACCTTAATAAAACCGGCTTGCCTCAACATACTTTAAATATTAGGCAAATATAAATATTTTGGTTTTACTACTGTATGTATATGAAGCTTGAACCTAATGTAATAATCACACTATTGCATCTCCCATTTAAAAAACACATTCTGTGAAGAAAATAGAGACATACATGTCATGCTGGAGCTATAACTAAGCTTAATGGGCCCAGCTGATCATAAACCTGTGGCACAAAGGCCAAGATATAAAAAAGTAAAGCTAGGCTCCTAAAGCCATATGTAGGCACCTACTGTAAATAAGTAGCCTGATTTCTGAGGTCAGCAGGAGCTGCTGGGTGCACAGCACTTTTGAAAAATCAGGCCAATTATTTACAGTAGGTGCCTGTAGCAAGGCGGTGGGATACCCCACAGCCCAGCCGAGGGACAGACCTCCCCTGACACCAATATGGGCAGAGCCACTGGGTCCTGCACCCACCCCTCAGAGGTCACGGCGCAGACCCAGAAGTATAAAAGCTCACCTGCAGAACTCAGTTGAGAACCAGCCGCTGTAGAGACCAGATGTCTGTGGCCGAGCTCCCTCTTGGGAGACAGCAGCAGCCCGCAGCCAGCCTGAGCCCACACCTGGCCAGCCAAGCCTACCCCGAGGCGCACTGGCTGAGCCAACCCCTCGCTCGCTACCCCGAGGAGCACTGGCTGAGCCGACCCCTCGCTCGCTACCCCGAGGAGCACTGGTCGAGCCTGCCCTGTGCCAGCTACCCCAAGGAGGAGCCGAGCCTGCCCGTGCCGCGTATCCAGAGGAGCTGAGCCTGCCCCGTGCCGCGTATCCAGAGGAGCTGAGCCTGCCCTGTGCCACGTATCCAGAGGAGCTGATGGTGTTCGAGACAGTTGAGGACGCTAGCACGACCCAGGTATCCTACGAGGGGGAGTGTGGAAGTAGCCCGGGGGCAGCCGACCCCAGTCTGGCTGCAACACTGCCAGAGCCAATGTCAGTGTGTTGCAGCCAGGATCCCCACTGACAGCAGCGAGTTTCTGCTGCTGCTAGGGCCCCGTACTGGGACGCAGTGGAGTGGGAGGGCCTGCGTCCCCCCGCCACCCACTCCTTGGGTGGCAGACTCCCCCTTTTCCCTGGCCTGGAGAGGCTAGGGCCTCCTGCTAACTAATTATTGACTCAGTCCCTGCTGAAAGGCCTGAGTCCCTGACTGTTTGCTGGCTGCCCCACCCTGACCTAGGGCCTGGGCCGCCATTTGACTATTGACTCAGCCCCCGGTCCAAGGGCCTGAGCCCCTAACCGAGTGTGCGTTACTCCCCACGACCGCAGAGCCAACAGCCGGCAAATTAGAGCGAGGCGGTGGGATACCCCACAGCCCCACTGAGGGACGAACCGCAGCAAAGCCGCACCACAGTGCCCAAATATGGATTGAGTTCCTGTTTCTGAAAATCTTGACCAATGCTTATTGATTTTAGTGGGGCTTCTGTCCACAGATGGTTTTCAGTATATCTGTTATCTACAATGTAACAATATGCAGTATAATATAAATACTGATGCTTTGGCATGTACAATAGCTACTTAACTGAAAGGAGAGATTGTCAGTCTGTTTTCTCCATTATTAACCTTTAAATGTAGAGGAGTCTATCTTTTGTGTTTCAGTTAAGTTATAGAATGTGAAAGAGTGAGTCACAGTGTTCTTTCCATTATAGCATCTTTGATCCCGAGTCACTTGTATGTGTCAGCTGTTTTGATAACAGATAGAGCAGAGGAGAATCAGGAACGAATGAAATGAAGTTCCAAGTGGAGAGTGAGAAATTGGAGCCAGAGTGTGCAAAAATTGCTGGAGGGCTTTTAAGGGAGGATGGAAATTTGGGGCCAAGAAAGAAGAAAATAAACAGTATAAAGAGCCTTAGAGGGAAGAACAGAGAGGGTCCATATTAAGCACATGTACAATGTACATATCACAAGCAAAATAACTTGTAATGCATTAGTGAGTATATGTACTGCTGCCCTCTATTGGTTCAAATCATAATTGCTTAATTGTGTGTCATAAGCCCTGTGCTGCTAATAGCTCCTTTTCCTTTAGCTCAAGTGATAAGAGCCTGTGCTTATTTTGGAGATGGATTACAGATCTATCCTTGCTTCCACTATGAAGTTCCAAATAGTCAAGATATGCAGCACTGAGAAAATTATCAAGCTCTACAGGAGAGAGCCACAAATTTATTACAGTGTTTTTACTATTGAATGTTGGCGTTCCATCTATATGCTCCGAGGCACCAGTTACACCTTCCCGACGGACTTACTTCTTCGCCTTCTTCAGAGCTTTCTCCATCTCCTGAAGTGCACATTTTTTCATCGAGGAGACATTTTGTTCCACCCAAATATCTGTTTCTTCAGTCAGGATGATTCAGAAGTCAATTTATATGAAGGGCAGTTCCTTATTCCAAAACACTTCAGACATGTTGTTCTAGACCAAGAAAGCCTCTTTATCTTCCAGGCAGGTCTCTTGTTTCTTCTAAAAGGCCTTTTCTTCCTCTCATATGGCTTATTGATGGCTTGAACTTGTTCCCAGAAGACCTGGTAGGTCTTTGTCTTCTCCCTATCGGTCTTAGCCTTCTCCCAAAAGGCCTTTACATCTTCCTAGTAGGCTTTATTTTCCTGCCTTTTCTTATATATTTCTTCTGGGGGGTTGTATAGTTGAAGGAGGCTGCCAGTGGATGGAAATAGCAAAATGTATTCACCCACTTTCTGAACTTGGAGAAAATCGTCACTTATCCACATGTGAGGGGACTATAGCCAAAGTCCTCTTTTGTCTGGCACATCTCGTAATCTATCAGATAGAAAGTGAATGACTGGGCATAGAGGTGATTTGGTGAAGCAGGGAACTTGGAATTCCTGACTACCCAATCTGTTCCTACTCTTGCTGTTATCAGTGGAGCTGCCAGCGGTAACGATAAGTTTCCTCCTCTCCCCACTCCTTTAATGATCTCTTTTTCCCCCACCAAATCAAATTCAATGTCTAAGGGGCCGAACAGACCTGCTGGGCTTAGATTCTGCAGCCCTCCTTTCCTCCTGCCAGCAGTGGCAGCCCCACAACCTGGGACTGATGTTCAACATCAATCGTCCCTCTCCCTGCCACTGGTTAAACGTTATTGGCCTGTCATATAGAGCTGAAGAGAACAGGCTCCTTCTCGCAAAGCATGGGGTAAAAGGTTAGAAGGAGCTGCTGTAACAAATATTTTGGGGAAGAAAGGCCTGAGGGATACAGTGAGCCAATTTTGGGGAACTAGAGGGTTGGTAGGAAGCTGCATGGAGTAGAGAATGTGCCTGTAAAAGCAGCAAAGAATCCTGTGGCACCTTATAGACTAACAGACGTTTTGGAGCATGAGCTTTCGTGGGTGAATACCCACTTCCTCAGATGCATGTAATGGAAATATCCAGGAGCAGGTATATATATGTGTGCTAGCAAGCAAGCTAGAGATAACGAGGTCAGTTCAATCAGGGAGGATGAGGCCTGGACATTATGCCATATTCTCCCTGCCACAGGGAGAATGTGCCTGGACATTATTCAGATCTGAACAGACCTGCTTCTTGTTTCCCACGTAGATGGCTCCTGTATTGTGGATGCTGCTACCATAGCAACAACTTCATGCAATGTGAAAAGGTTCCAAAGGACAAAGAGCCCACATTCCATTGTGGAACACTCCACTCAATCATACCAGCCATCTATAATTATTATTTATATTGTCATAGCACTTAGAGGCCCTAATTAAGATAGGAGTCCCATTCTGCAAGGTATTGTGCAAACACCTCGCAAGAGACCATCCCTGCTGCAAATAGCTTAAAAAATAAAACCAACACAAGGAAGAATCTTTATGTCCATTTTGCAATGAAGACTGGAAACACCGTTTAAGTGACTTGACCAATGTTGCACAGGAAGTCTGACAGATCTAGGAATTGAACTCAGATCTCGTGAGTCCCGATCCAGTATTTTAACCACAAGAACTTAAATCTCAAAGCTATGAATAACTAGTTACTTTTTTTTTTAAAATGCCTCTGAACCCACCAGCTCCCTTTGGCCAGTTGCACCAGCCAGTCTGTGTCACCAATGCTCACTGAACATTCTAATCATGCACAATTAATTATGTACATTTCACAGCCACTGTGAGGAATGGGATATAAAATAACTATGTTATCCACCCCTGGCTGGGGATGGAGAACAGGAAATGATGCAGAAACCTGTATTCAAGTGAGCATGCAGAATGTATGGAATGGAATTCCCCGAACTGGGACTTGACCTAAACACTAGGCTGAACTGTGGAACCCTAGATCTTTATTAATTACAAGTGGCTGAGACTTTCAGGCCAAAGGATTGTTTTGTTTCCAAAAATACTTGAAATATGGTGTTTAGAATGGAGATGATGCACCTGGGAGGCTCTCATGTCCCACATGGGACTTAGAGAAGCATTTCACTCACTCTCACACCACAAGGAAGCAGCAAGGTCTGAGGAACATGAGCATATGGAGCCATGCCAGCTGTTAACACTCTGACATGTTCTAGACCCCTCATCCCTTCATAGGAGTTTAAAACACGTAGATAAGGAAGGTCAGAGGGTCAGTATTAGCTCCATTTTACAGATGAGAAAACTAAGACACAGAGGGAAATGACTGACTCAGCCAAAACCACGCAATGAGTTAGCAGCAGAGCCAAGACTAGAATCCAGATGTCCTGGTTCTTGGGCCCCTGCTCTGATCACTGGACAACCGGCTTCTTTGTATTTCTATATTTCATGTTCTGAAACCAACAGTCCATGAAACAGAGGAGGCTGGTTGGGCAGCCTACACTCAGCTGGGAGCCTCGTGGCCCTGATCTACTCATCACAGATAATGATGACACAGTGATGTGGTCTACACAGTTGCCACTAGCAGTCCCAAAACATTTTGGTCTCAGAAAGGGGCAGAGCAAAGTGATTCAGTCAAGGGCCAAACTGAGGTTGTGCAGTGGGAAGGATAGAACTTTTATGCCATTCCTGCCTGCTTTAGGGTGTTGTGCACCCCAGGGGGAGAAGTAAAGTTGTAGAGTGAAACTCCCTGTGCCTTTCCTTCTACAGAAAACATATCTCAGGGCTAGGCAGAATCTGGCCTAAATTATTATCTTTATAGCTTCAGCTAAGCAATTCTATGTATTGATGCTGGCGCTCTGTAATTCCTGTAACATGGAGCACCCAGCTCAGGACACTGCAATTTTTCATGTCAGTCCTTGTGTAAGCAGAGTCAGGATGAGCTCTACCCCTGACATCTGGTGGTGAATTGTGGCGAGTTGTGGAAAAGAACTTCAGGGGCTGATTTTGTTTGCATAGGCACACCCACCCCAGCTAGCATGAACCCACAACAGCCCAAAATGGTCACTTTGGCTGCTGTGGGATCCTCAGTTTCTCTGTTATTGGGGCAGGAAGAATAAAGTGTTGTTACCCTGATTATGTGAATCAAGGACAATGAAACTGTTTTATGACAGAGTGACTCGCCATCAACTAAGTAACACTCAGTAGACAAGGGACATGGGTTCCAAAACTCAATGAATTAAGAGAGAGGTTGGGAGATTGGTATTTGTACTTGATGGTATGGGCCCCTTTTAAGGGCCTGAAATATCAATTACACCTCCTCCTCTCTCTGCTGTGGAATATCAGAGCTAATTTTTATTCCATTAGGAGTCTAGTTACAGGCTGCTGAGCTGAATTCACTTTGGGCCAATGGTGCACCAGCACTGAGGCTCACCTAATATAAGCTGAAATCACTAAAGAGCTAAAATTACTAAGAGCTGAAATCACTGAGTGCTGTGTAGGGACCTGAAGATATGTTGCTGAGCAGCTGGCAGAGCACAGCAGTTTGTGGGATGACTGGAGCAGCTCATGGGATGGCTGGTAGAGCAGAGTGGCTGGTGGAGTGGCTCGCGGTGAAGGCTGCAGCAGAACCCCATTGAGAGGCAGGGCAGTTGGTCTCAGACCATGTAAAGTGTCCCTTAATGTCGCTGCGCCTCCCTCACCCCAGGCTGGGAAGTAAAACTCTGCAGATAAACTTTTAAACTCTGGGGCTGCACTGACCAGGACAGTGACTATTGGGTTGTTGGACTTTGGGGTGATTTTTGGGTTGCTGGACTCAAGACCATGAGGGGAAAAGGATACTGCCAAACTTACTGGAGGGGGGGGGTGTCTTTTGCTCATGGTTTGTGCTATGAATCCTGTTTGCGGTGTTTCCCCAACATAATGCCGCATCGTTTCCCTCATTTATTAAAAGGATTTTGCTACACTCAGACTCCGTGCTTGCAAGAGGGGAAGTATTGCCTCTCAGAGGCATCAAGAGGGTAGTATGTAATTGTCCCACGTCACTGGGTGGGGCTTGAGCCGGTTTTGCATTGTGTTATTGAAACGGAATCCCTAGATACTGAACCTGGCCCTTGTTGCTGCCAACTCAGACAGGCAGAAGGGTTACACTTGATTTTAAACTTTTTCTTTTGGGGGCAGCAGTGGTGAGTGCAAACTAAAACACAAATCCTGAATAACCCAATTGTGCCTGAGATCAAGGTAACATTGAGATAATCTGTTTCTGTTTTGGATTTCTGTTGAAGACCACTTTAAAGGCCACTTTCAGGGCTGGGAACCCTAAAACTAGTTCTGGCCATTTTCAATCACTAGTGCACATATCACATATCTCTCTACCCTGTCTCTACTCTGTGAAGATAGGGACTGAAATATGCAAATATCCAGCTCCTCTAGATATTTCAGCCCTCTGTCTTCCCTAAAATAAATAAACAGGAATAGAGAGGCAGAGGAGAAGGACAGCACAATGTTCACAGCCACCATCATCAACAGATCCAGCGCCTTTGACTCACTCTTTCATCTCTGTCACTCTCTGTCTGCTTTCCCCTCTCCCCTCTTTTCATTTCTTTATTCCTCTTCAGGCTGATCAGGCTGGATTCTAAACTGAGGCCTAGATTCTTTGCAACATGTGTTTACTTCATGTCACACAAGAGAGTGGATGGATTCTGGCAGAGAATTCCTTTTGCAGAGGAGAATTCCTTGCTAGAGTAACACTGCTGGAGGCAGTAGAACCAGCTCCTGTGCCACCCGCTTATGAAACACAGCAGGCACAGACTGGGAATGCCGTGGGGTGGAGCAGAGATTCATTGTTCTGATTCTCCATTGTATAAAGTTCTTTAGGTACCTTTTGCCAGTAGTGTAAATTAGAGCAACCCCATAGCTGTTCTAACTAATGTTGGGGCCCAACCAGCACTGAGTCAAGCAACTGTAACTAGCTCCCTGATACTCTACCCACTTCTCTGCACTAAGATGATACAGGTAGATTTGATGCTTGGCTCTTCCAGCCATGTAATGGGCCTAGATATTTATCATCAGACTGACTTGCTTCTTCTCTCCTATGGTATGGCTGCTGGAAACATGGCAACAAATGGCTAGATTCTAAAGGAGAGAAGATTCCCAAAATTAAGGTGCCATTTCATAACACGGGCTTCCCAGGAATTAAACTGAAACTAAGTCATAGCTATTTTGAGCTGGGTCACAAATTTCCCCAGAGTAATGGGAGAGGGAGGAGAAGGAGGAGGCAGCTGTCATCTTCTTCAAACAGGCAATCAGGAAGAACATCCCCGAACTCTGGAACCTCACCCACTGTAGCACAGGCAAGAAAATGTTCTGCTGCCCTGACAAGAAAACTGTGAGCTCTGAACATGGGAGAAAGTTTTGAGATGTGTGGTTGAGTGAATGAATGCTTCTCCAGTTCAACCACCTATTTGTGTCAAAGAGATCATTTATTCTTCTCTTCTCTTTACTTAGAAATAGGGAGCATTTATGGATTATGCTGAGAGGTGTTGAGCTTCATACCCTGAACATGTATCACCATCACTATCTATGGGAAAGTTGGTCAATAATTGGTATCTGTCAATCACTTGTCATTCACTTAACTGTCTTTACTGTGGTTCCCAATGCAGCATCACATATTCATGCAATCAGTTCCCATCCTAGCCAGTATCTCACAGGGACATCCTTGCCCACTGAGTGAACCTTGGAGCATAGTGCTACCTAGTGAGATTCTGAGGCACTACTGTATGCTGCCCATGCCTGTGGGTGCCACCTCCTCAGCTCCCACTGGCTGCGGTTCCTGGCCAATGGGAGTTGCTGAGCTGGTGCTGGGGCGGGGGCAGCACACAGAGCCCCTGTGTCCATTCCTCTGCATAGGAGCCACAGGGAGATGCTGGCAGCTTCCTGGGAGCCGCACAGATCCAGGTAAGGAGCCTGCTTGCACTGTCAACTGGACTTCTAATGGCTCGGTCAGTGGTGCTGACTGGAGCCACTAGGGTCCCTTTTCAACTGGACATTCTGGTCAAAAATGGACACCTGGCAACCCTATTGCTGATTGGAGCAGGAGTCAGTCCTAGTGTTTGGAGGGGTTAGGGGTCAGAGCCAGAGACAGGAACCAGTAGTCAAGCTGAGGGTCAGAGCTGGAGTCAGAAGGAAGCAGGATAGGAACAAGGCAGGTACAGAAATGATCACAGCTGTGGGCATAAGTGTAGAGCAGCCAGTGACCTGCTGCTGCACGTAAGAGCAGGCCTGCTAGCTCCCTTCAGCCAGTCAGACAAGCTGGCCAATGAGGTGATCCTACTACAACTCAGCTGAGCCCATTAATCTGCCTGGAGGCTGGGCTGGCTAGTCCTCAGGCTCAGCTGAATGGGTTCACTCCTGACACCTGAGGCATCACACAACTCTGACAAATGGGAGCTGTGTGCCTTTACTAGAAGGTGGAGAAAACATCTTGGCCAGCTCTTCAGAGCATTTCCCCCTTCTAACCAGCATCACTTCAGTCTTGCTTGGGCTCAGCTTGAGCCAGCTCTTCTCCATCCCAGAGCTAATTTCCTCTGGTGTTCTGGTGGCAGTTGCAGAGAATGAGCTAGATAATCAGGCTTGGCAGAATTTGGGCTTTGTTATTTTAGCAATTTCCATGGTTAATATTGATTTTTAATTTTAATTCTCCCCCATTTAATTATTTTGATTTTTACAGCTGTGGGAAATGAAGCAACTGAGGCTAGAGTTAGGGCAGCATTGACAGCAGGACTGCAGGGGGCTCCCTGTGTGGCCAAGGGGCCTAAGACACCTGGGTACAAGGTGTGTGGGAGGTTGTGGTGCTGGCCCAGTGGAGCAGAGACCCCCTGGCCAGGGCTGCGAGGTGGAGGACGAGCCCTTGGTGGCAGGGCAGGCCATCCCCTGCTGAACTGCTGAACAGTTCCTGCCTGAGGATGGCCCACATGCTCCTGGCTGGTGAGTGAGCGAGCAGGGCTGTGGAGCTGCAGAGGGCTCCCTGCATAGTCACGGGGCTGATGACACTGGGTCCCTGCAGGTGCAAGGGGTGGAGAAGGCTGTGGGCTTGGTGGGCAGTGCAGAAACCCGTAGCCTGGGGCGCAAGGAGAACAACGATACTCCAGCTGAGAGGGAGACCATCCCCACTGCTGAGTGGCTCCTGAGCCAATTAGCAGTGGATAACCTCCCCCATGGCCAGAGGCATGTCTTCCTCCACCTCCTTGCAGTTCTGACCACGGGTCTCTGCTCTGCCTCACTAGGTCTGCAGCCTTCCCCACACCTTGCGCTTGTGGGGATCACGGTCACTTGCCCTAAGAGAGCCCTCTGCAGCTCTGCTGTCATGGCCCTGCACCCTCACTCCAGGGCTGCAGAGGGCTTCTGCACTGCCACAGGGCTGATGATGCCCAATCCCTGCAGGTGCAAGGTGGGTGGGGTAAGCTGCACTCATTGTGTGTGAGCTGAAATCAACGTTTACTGACATCTTCTCGATTTAAATTGAATCCTGCCAAGCCTACATAGAGCTGAGTGTTAATGGTGTACTGCTGGCAGCTACCCCATGGTGTCTCACTGTCTCTACCAGCAGTTTCATGTAGCTATTGAAGAGAAGCGGGGATAGTAAGGATCCCTGGGGGTGCTGCCCATCTCCTCTCTGAGTTCTCACAGAGATGGCAGTTGTAATTACAGTGAACTCCAGCAGAATCAACTGTGCTAGCTACAGCATTGACTGTGCTAGTGAACACCAACATGTCATCTCTGGTTTGCAGGAATCTAGGCTTGCTACATCTGCAGCATGGACTTTTTTCGGGGGTGGGGATTGGCCCTGATTTACTCCTGTTATTTTTTGGAGAGATTTGATTGTAATAATTGCATGTTGTAATTTCTGGGATCCCATTTGGCTTAGCCGTTAAATGCTATGGAAAGTAGTTAAAGTGATTTCACACACACCCCTCCTCTGCTAACCAAAGCAGTTGTGAGCTAAACATTCACATGCCTTGCCTTGAACAATGGAAAAATGAATTGAATTTCTTTTCTTATAACTACATGTGTTGCTATTAATAAATGATAAAAAGCTTTTTCTCCGAAAGCATTAGGATAAGATTGTTTCTACAACAGAAAGTAGCACTATTTTATTCATCAGTTTTAAAATTACTGCTGTCTCTGTCAACCTATGGACAGATTCTCAGATTAGATTAAGCCATTTCCTAAATGCACTCACTGGGCCTGGTTCTCCACTGACTTGCAGTATGGTTATATGAACCTGTACAAAGTGAGGGTGAAGGCAGAGGTGGGCTCAGAGAGATTTGCTTTCACATTGTGAGCCAGCCTTCACTGGGGGAAAAGGTGTGATCTTTAAAACGAGATGGCTAACTCGAGTTAGCTCTCTTGTTTTAAAATCCTAAGGGAGACAAAGCACGGGGTAGTTTCACCTCAGTGTGGCTGGTTGAGGTAAACACTGGTGGGGGAGGGTCTCAGGTTTGCCTCAACCAGCTGCATCAAGGCAAAACTACCCTGTGCCTTGTCTCCGCTCAGAATTGTCCGTGAGTTATTTTGAGTCTGATTTGGCATTGTAAACACCATCCCTTTTTTCCAAGTGACTATACAACATTGATTTTGTTCTCCATGATCTTTTGTAGAATGGGATGGCTTCACAAGTTTTTATCTTGACTGGGCTGCTCACACAAGAGTGGTGATCCTTTGGGACCCAAGTTTATTTCTGGTTCCTCACACTTTTGTGTGTGAGGAGTATTACTACTACTTACATTTCTTACAACGCACACCATGCAGGATGGCTCAGGAATCTACTTTTACTGGACTGACTCTCAATTAACTTCCCCCTCTTCAGACTCACAGCTGGTCCAGGAGCAACAAACATCTGGAGTTAGGGTAGTGTCAGGATGCAGCCTCTAGTACCCAATTCAGTGACCTCTGAAATAAATGAAAAGACTTCTATTGACTTCAGTGGGTTTTGTCTCTATCCCTATGGAGGAACCAAGAGGCCACATATGTATGTATACATGCAGCCAAGTCACTAAACACCCAGTTGTGCACACAAACATGCAGCTATGTAATTATTCAATTTGTATATGAAGATGTCTAGGTAAATGGTTGTACATATAAATTATACAGGTGCCTTTTTAGAGGTATTTTGAAAATCTGGCCTTTTTGCACCTTAATTTTGCCAAATCCTATAATTTTTTTAATAACCAATGAATTAGGAGAATTGTAACTCTCTTTGGGCATTTTGGCTTGTAAGTTATCCAGTCATGAGAACAAAGAAATTCAAACTGGAAATAAAATATAACATTCCTAGATGAGTGTCTCCATCTCTCTGTACTAAGCACTCTTCCCAATTAAATAGCCAGGGAAAGTCACATTGGCACTGCTGAAAGAATATGAAGCACATGAACGCCCTGTTCATGTGTTCAGGTTTCCAGAAGCTATGGGCTTGGTGCATGAATTACTAGGTGACATTTTATGATCCATGTTGTGCAAGAGATCGGACTAGATGATCATAATGGCTCCTTTCAGCCTTAAAACGTATCACTCTTTTAGGAAAATGGGGTTTTGACTATGCTTTCAGATACATCAGTATAAATTAGCAGTAACAACTAAAGTTACCAGCGTAAGCAAGACCAGAAGTGCCCTTCTTACACCTTATGCCTGTGTGAACTCACCAGTGTAAGCAAGATCAGAATCTTATACCTAGTGAAACTGCACTAGAAACTGAACAGAACAGTTCCATCCCCACTGTTGTCATCATAAAATGACATGAGGAGCGGTGTTCAAGACTAGAACTTTCATCAAAAGTTTGCCTGGAGAGATAGCAAGACCCTCACAGGAACAAAGTTACTTTTATTGAAGATGAAATTTTAAAGTAACTGTGGTTCTACATCAGAGGTGGGCAAACTACGGCCCGCAGGCTACATCTGTCCTGCGGGACCGTCCTGCCCGGCCCTTGAGTTCCCGGAGAGGCTAACCCCTGGCCCCTACCCTGCTGCCCCCCCTCCCCTGCAGCACCGCTGCCGCACGGGCAGTGCTCTGGGTGCTGGGGTTGCACACTCCTGTCGAGCAGAGCGGCAGCATGTCTGGCTCCGGCTGGGCGGTATGGCTGCCAGACATGCTGCTCTGAGTGGCATGGTAAGGGGGCCGTGGGGTTGGATAAGGAGCGGGGCATCCCAAGGGGAAGTCAGGGGACAGGGAGCAGGGGGCGGTTGGATGGGGCAGAGGTTCTGGGGGTTGTCAGGGGATGGGGGATGGAGGATGGGGCGGTTGGATAAGCGTGGGAGTCCTGGGGGGGGCCTGTCAGGGGGTGGGGGTGTGAATAGGGGTCAGGTGATGGGAAAAAGGGGGGTTGGATAGGTGTGGGATCTTGGGGGGCCTGTCAAGGGGCAGGAGTGTGGATAGGGGTCAGAGCAATCAGGGGACTGGGAGCAGGGATGTTGGCTAGAGACTGGGGTCCTTGGGGCGGTTGTGGAGGGTCCTGGGAGGGGGCGGTTAGGGGACAAGGATCGGGGGGTTGGATGGGTTGGAGGTTCTGAGAGGGGAAGTCAGGGGGTGAGAAGTGGGAGGGGTCAGATAGGGGTTGGGGGCCAGGCTCTTTGGGGAGGCACAGCCTTCCTTACCTGGCCCTCCATACATTTTTGCAACCCCGATGTGGCCCTCGGGCCAAAAAGTTTGCCCATCCCTGTTCTACACCCTGGGGAACTGAAAGACTTGAGGTAAACACAGTCTTGTTATGAAATATGCCTTATGCTTCTTAAACCTTAAAACATGAGGGGAAACACATTTACTGGTTTGATCAGCTTGCTTGGATCTTAGAATTCCTGAGGCAGATTAATATCCAATAGTAAAGAAATACAGCTCTTAATACACTGGAATGTGTTTTAATTGGAATGCAGTACCAGGCTATAGATAGCAAAAAGAAGGGCAAAAAACGCCTTTCTTGTCTATCTCCAACTTCCCTATCTTCCTTTCTCCAGTTTCCCGTTCCAACTTCCTTTACCGTTGTTACATGACATAAAAAAGAATCACTGGAAGAGTTGCTTTCTTGAAACACTGAACGAGGTGCTTTATTATAATAAGGAAAACAGAACTACCCTTAAAACTACTTAGTCCTTCTCTTTGAATATTTTTTCCTAGATTCTTCCAAAACCCTCTCCTACCTGATTTCCTGCTACAGATCTAATGAAACACTAAATATATCCTCACATTCCTCTTCTTTTTCTCACTAAAATGTCCTTGCTTCTAAGCTGAGGAACGTTCTACTTGGGAATTTACCATATTTTCCTTCTCCCCTCCCCATCCAATGTTAATTTCTTCCCTAAGGTTTGTTAGTACTCTATATTGAATGGATTGCTCATGAAAGGGGTTGTACTGATAATCTTGGAAACCAGACTTCTAGCTACAGAACAATTACAGTGCTGCCAATTCCTGCAATTTTATCGCAAGCCTTTTCGTATCTAGTGTTATTTCGGACCTCATCTCCTAGAGTCATGTGATTACATGAGAATCTAAGCTTTAGTTAAAAACCAAGTCAGTTTCTAGGCCTCATAGCTGTGGAGAAAAGCTTGAAAAGTTTCACCCTAAAGTTTCAAACCCTAAAGTTTCAAACAACACAAGATAAAGAAAAAGAAATCCTTGGTGATTATTTTTAAAAAATCTCAGTGCTTTTAAGACAATCTCAGGGGATTAATTTATGATTTTGGAGCATTTGGGGTAGCAATACTGTAGTTACACTGGGGACAGCTGCCATGGCAGCTTTCCCCTACTGCTGCGCCTTAATCTTGTTCAGAAAGGATCACGTCTAGGGGAAAGAGTAGTTCAGCCCCCCATACCAATTCAATCCTTGATCCCTCTGCTGGCAAAGCTGACAGAGGTGCCAACAGATGTCAGATATGCGGGTGATTTCGTAACACAGACAACTGTCTAGCAAAGAGAAGATTTCACTATTCTACAGCTTCTTGTGGCATCTAGAAACTAGCTTCACTCACCCACTTCCTTTACTCTGCTTCTCAGTGTCCCTTGTACGCAGTCATCTGTCATGGTTAGAAGTCAAGCTAAAATCATAGAAACTGGAGATGGAAAAGACTTAGGTAACTTTGCAAATTCCTTGGCCAATACAGGCTTGCTCCCAAGTGCATGTTCAGACTAATTTTTAAAGTTTCACGCAAAAGGATTTCTATCATTTCCTTTGGGATTCTATTCCACGATTTAGTAGCTATTCCTGATAGAAAATTTTATTCAGCTCACATTTTTCTTTGTTCATTTGCATCTGATTTCTCTTAGTTACACTTGCTTGGACTAATCCAAACAATTCCTCTCTCTCCTTGCTATTCCTACCTTTTAAATACTATGATGTCCTGTTTAACTTCCAACTTTGGCAACTAAATTCGAACTACTACTGTTTCAGTTGGTGCTTCCCTTCTCTTCCTAAAAACAGTTGTGCAATGTTGTGGTGTTAGCACAGGTGTCATACCAGAAGTGGCTGCATTTCAGTGGTGATTTAGTAATATCAAGGGGCACAGTTGTAGAGATCTTACCCATTTGAGCGCTCCTCTTGAAATCAATATGAATACTGGTGGAGCAAGGTATTAATCAACATGAGTAAGGATTGCAGAATCAGGGCCCCTGTACCATGCTCAGAATATACTCTCTATACTATTTACCAACATTTAAAGACCATTGGGTTCCTTCATAATGAAAAACTACATTATACATTATTTTTTGTGCATACTAGACCAATTGCATGTAAAAAAATCTTCAAGCAATGCAATTTTCTTTTCCCCAGTAAACTCAACCATGGACGTAATCCTCCTAATGCATAGCTGTTAGCTTTGCTTCAACATTAGACTTAATCACATATGAATGCTGTGCAAACATGAGAGCTGAGTTCACTATTGTTTCTCCAAAGTTTTGGCAGGTATTTTGTCAGTTCCCTAATGATGATTTTAACAGTTGGTAGCCTTTTTTGCAAAGCCTTTTATAAAAGGCCCTAAATATGTGTAGATCTTCATTAATGCTATAGTTGCTCCCAGAGAGATTTATCTGTCAAACATAGTTTTCCTATTGTACAAAAGGTATTGCTTTCTAGCTAATGACACAGCACTTATTATTAGACCTGAGATTTCTGACAGGCACCTGCTAATGAAAAGAGAAACTGGTGAATAACTATTCAAAAAATAGATCTCTAGCGAGGTAGTATAGGATATATAGCATAAACAACATCCAGTAGCTAACACTAAAAGTTGTGTATGTGGCAGCTTTGTAAATCACAGAGGACTATATCAGGCCTTTGCAAAGAGCAAAGGGACAAAACGGTACCATAAAATAAACCAAGCATCAGCTACTAGCTGCTGATTTATGGATAAACCAAATCGACTGAAAGATTTTTGCAAAAGAAATCTTTTCTTTTACCTTCTCAAGTCTTCTATGGGCTCCTCTGCTGCCCCCTGATGGCACTGTAAAACCCTGCAATTGTTGGGTTGAGGAGCAAGCCAAATGTGGGAGTATATAGGAAATAATTATAATCCGTTCTCCTCACAACTAGAAACAGCAGAAGAGCTGCCTGGCGGCAGCAGAGGAGTTTGAGTAGTGATAGAGAGAAAAGGTGTGTGCAACAGAGAGAGAAAGAGATGGAATGAAAAGAAGCCACGATCACGTAAAGCCAGCTAACTGAAAGCAGAGTCCCTGGAAGCAGAGTATGACTATAGTGTAACACACGATCCGAGACTTTCACAATATACTTTTGTTGAAGAATCTATTTTGTGATTTCTCATTCCGGACTTCCATTGGTTTAACAAGGTGAGTTAAAGTTAAAGTCCTTTCAGGTATGAGAAATTCATTGGAAAGATGCTGATTTGCCAGGAATGTTTGCAGAATAAAGGACAGTGTCGCATTTTATACTTTGTCAGGAAGAAATGGACTGCAAACCAGTATGGTAGAAATGGTTTTCGGAATATTTAAAAAATCCTCAAGAGTCTATGCAATGAGATGAACATGTTTCTATTGCTGAAGGATTTGGGGTCTTGGGGCAAAGCCTATCTGATTGAGCTATCAGGAATTGTAGATCTACAATGCAGTGGACTGAGAATTTAGAAAGCAACAGAGTGTCTTCCTGTTTTATTCCACAACAGTGTGAGGCGTTTGGAATTGATTGAAAGTGCAGCTTATTTTGTGCAGCCAAAGTATATTTTGAGAAATCAAATAATAGACCAATTTGGAATCTGTTCTTTAATTGGATAACTAGTGATGGGAACAGCGTAAAAGGGGATTTACAAAGGCAGAGGGGTCAGGCATGCTACAGGAGAGAGAATCATTCTTATTTGGTGAACACAATTGAAAATGTAAGGTTAGGACAGAAACCATCGGCAGCAAACCAGTTCAAAGTTAAAGCAACCTGGGGCTGGGTTTACAGATGGGTCTGAGCTACAGAGACTTCTCATTACTGCCTGGAGGAATAAGGGATAGAGTTTTAAAACCAGGGGAGCAATATCTGGGAAAGTGTTAGCATGTCATGAGTTTGCTGCAATTCGAGCCCCCCTGAAGCCAACATTCTGGGGCAACCCTGGCCCCCTCCATCGGCACAGCTAGCACAAAAGGGAGAGGGACTGGAGCAGGTCAGCTGTGCTGAGACTGAGCAGGATATGGAGAGAAAATATATCCCCATGAGCTCTGCTCTATGGATTCCATCTTTGCTATCACCTGGGAACAGCAGACCAGGGAGTGACCAAAGGATCTGCAGTTACGTAGATCCACCAACCAAATTTCCCCATATAGGGCCATGCAGCTGCTTTGACAGCTACTGTGACCATCCCCATGGTGGCTGAATAACTTGTCCCATTGGCTTGAGACGCTCTACCTTACACCTGTGCAGCACAAGAATAACTCCATTTGAGGCAATGAAGTGACACCAGTGTAAAACTGATGTAAGGAGGATCACAGTGCGGGTCTTTTGTCTCTAACTTTACCCAGTTGTGTCTGGGTTTTTCATTACCTGTGGTACCATCAGGTGATTTTCTGAGACCTGCTGGCAAAATGAGGATGCCTATCTGCATTACTGTAGCATTCTATAACCCTCTACACTCTACATTGATTGGGTGTAGTTTTTAGCGGTCATTTAAATTTTAATTTCTTATAATAGCAGTTTTCCAAAGGAAATTACCCCTTAATTTGCCTGGCAACTGAGTTGCTCCCTCTCATCTGTTATAGCTAATTACATACAGAAAACGCTTTTGTCTGTAATATGCATTGTGATCCTGCAGCTAGGCAGTTTTTTGGAATGATTACCCATAGACTTTATAGCACTTTCCAAAGCAGTAGATTAATCATATAGGTTTTAAATCCACCCTGATAAATGGGTGCATGTCACTTGTAATCTGGTGAAATTATCTCGAGGTTATGTGCATACGCCCTGTTGTGTGTGTACCTATGAAACCATCATGCCTTTTGCTTTCTTAGTACTATGTCTTTACATTTTTTAAGAACTCTCCCTCTGTGCAGAACTCAAGTTTTAGCCATGTAATCGGATGGCTGTAATTGCTGAGGCCAGCCACTAGAAGGAGACATGATAACATATACTGAGTCTATTGCATTTACTTTATTGTAGTTTTTCTTTAAAACCAAAGTCATTTTAGACTGAGGGTAGGTTTTGCTCTTTCTGTGTGGAAATATAGCCTGTGCAGCCACAGGAGTTGTTCGTTTGTCCATGATAATTTGATAATCAGAGGTGTGCTGGCTTTTTTTTTTAATGCATTGGTAAAGGATAGGTAAAGTAGTTTTAGCAAAAAGTACAACTATAAAAGTATTTTCTGTTAAAATATTGGGTGTTTATATTTTTTCTCATAATGGCCAAAGTGATTTAATTAGATTATTTTAGGATATGCCACTAGCCATGACTCGTTTCTAAAAGCAAAGTCTAATTTTGGATTGTTCAGGAATAAAATTTACAACCAATGCCCTCAGTTTAATCCATACTTTTCTACATTTAAAACTGGCCTCTTGTGTGGTTTTATAAGAGTATATACTTTTACTTTGGTAAAGAGTTATGAAGCCTTTTGCTCTGCATTGTTGTTTTGAGCCAGGGGGTCTTGCTAGCATTTTGAAAATTGTATACAGCCTATCATTACTACATTGTTACCTCCAACCACCTTTGCCCACTAAGTGCACTTCACGGCCAGTTTCTTTCTTTTAAAAAAACCTGTCAATTGTTGCAATCCAAAAGCACAATATTTGCTCTTCAGAAGTATCTTTGTGAGCCAAGGATGGTTTTAGTGGCATGGTGAGTGTGAGGGGGAGGGAGGGGATGGGGTAAACTCCCCGAGAAGCAGGTCACTTCTGACCAGCCATCATCTTACTGTGGCCAAACGAAAAGAGTCAGCTTTTGCCAAAAGTTACCACACAGCGTTTTCTGAGATAAAACAGTGGTGTCTTCTGAGAGTGGGGGCAGGGTGTTAACACAGATACAACTGTGTAAAAATTGCTGGCAAATGACTTTTTAAATGTATCCCCTTTATTTATTACCCTTTTAAAAATCACTATCTTTCTTAGTAGTGGCCTCGAATCCTACACAGTGCAGACAGGGAGTGTAGTACACGGTATAAAGACATGAGCAAGACAGGGAGCGCAGGGGAAGCTGATCCTGCATTAATGAAAGCTCTGCTGTGTGGCTGCCAGAATGCTCCTGACTAATAACAGCAGCAAGGCCAAAGGGGAGCAGTTAGCTAAGTGCCTTCTTTGCACTCTGCGGATGGCACTGAATTCCTCTTGTTCAGACACACCCAGTTGTGCACCCCCACATCTCTCTCCTTTTTGGCCATGCATGCTACTCCATTTCTATACAGTCTCCTCTCATTTACACCCATGTCACATGGTTGATTTCAGTGGCATTACTCCTGAGTTACACCAATGTCATGTGGGAGGTGAATCAAGCCTTTAACATTCAGTTTATAGTGGTGCTAGAATCGCTGGTATGCTCTGGCTACTTGGTTCTGCTCCAGCAATCTGGGTTTGCAGCTGCTTTGGGTGACTGGGGCAGGCACAAAGCTGCTAAAGCAAAAAAGTGAATCTGGCCCATCATGTCTAGGTCATTAAAAACACAATTTATTATTGTAATACCCTTATTATTTCTATCTCTAGAGTACACCAGACAGTGATCACCAATGGCTGCTGGCCTGGAGAAAGCTTGTCACCGGTGCATATCTAAAATTGCCAGTAACGGTAAGTCACAGCTGTAAAAGTAATCACCTTCTATTACTTAAATGGCCCTGTGGTTACTATAGTTAGAAAAATGGGCTAATACCAAGTTCATTGTAAGTTAAGGGCATGAGAGTTTAGGTAGCTGTACCACCTTCTGCTATGATCTCACCAGAACTCACCAGGGCCTGACTCAAAGCCCAGGTAAGTCAGTGGGGGCTCTGGGCATTGGATCAAGCCCAAATGGTCTACTCCTGCCTGGTGTGGAGTAATGGCAACTCCTACCTAAATCAATTAACACCTCACAGGAGGGACTCAGCATGCGGCAGGACTGGGTCCTAAATGCAGGTGGTCCTGGTCAGTAAGTAGATGGGAGAATCTCAAACTTCCGATTCTGCCTTCTGAGTCAGCACTAAACCAATGTGCCAGCCTGGTGTTAGGAGGCACATTGGTGCTGCAGATGTGATGTAAAACTGAGGTCTGGGTACGGAAGAATCCATGGCCACACAAGGTATGTTAACTCTAGTGTCCTGGTCAAATTAAATTTTATAAATACATTCTGCCTAGCTAATTTCCCCCTGCAATTTCCATTGGATCCAGCACTTTTCTTCCCTGGCTGAAGTGTTGTTGTATCTGTGTGTTTTAGAGAGACAGATTGGTAGACAGACGTACTGTACTAACGACTGTACGTATAAAGCACTCCTCTGCTGTGGTGCTTGCCTGGAAATTAAAAACACCTTAAAACACTTTACAATGTACTGCACTGCAGAGCCAAATCTAGTGTCATTCTTTTCAAATTAGGTCCTACGCATGATTTGCCGTAGACTTACGATGGAGAACAGCTATAAAAAATAGTGCAGGTTGACATCTTGTGGGAATGAGTCTCATATCTTATGACCTGCCATCGCAAAATCACAACCAGCTTTTGAGACAAAGTACAATGACCAGACTCCCAAAAGGTCATGTGATATTAGACTCAAACACCTGCCAGGGCAAGTCTCACTTCAATTGTAAGCTCTTTGGGAAAGGGACCATCTGTTTGCTCCATGTTTGAGCAGCACCTGATACAATGTGGTTCTGAGCCATGTCTAGGGTTCCTAGGCCCTATGGTGATTTTATTAACACTAATGGAGGATTTCTCCAGTATGGCCTGGGCTTATGCAATTCAAGGCTTTAAAACCAACAGCCTTGGTTACAGCCATCTTAAAATCATTCTGTCATTTTACAGGGTGTCTGGGTAAAGATAAAGAATATGGAGTGGGGTCTAATGTGATCTTGGCTGCTCCCCAGTCCTGTGAGCAGGCATGCCATTGCATTCTGCGCTAGAGACAAGTGGTGGAGAAGCCCTGTCAAAAGCCTTGGGAAGAGGCTGATCAGAGGGTAAATAAGGTCACACCTGTACATTTTATGAGAAATTTTTTCATCACAGCATAAAACCCAACCCATGGCATGGGAGTGGCCAACAGGAAAACTAAATCCTTAACCTGGTTTCTGACTATGTCTCCTTTGTGTGCTGTCCTCCAAATTCCTAGTGCCTTTACTTTAAACCCATGATGTTTTCCAAATCCAGAGTCTCACATTCAGTTATGAGAAAAAGAAAATTTCTTTACATTATTTTCCCACTCAACATAACTGAAACTTCACCCAAACCAATTATTGTATTCCTCAGACTGCAGTTACTACTCCGGGGTCTCATATGGATGCTTTTGGCTCCAGTTGACAGAGCTCCCTGAAAACTCAGAATAAATGTCCATGAATGATTAAGCCACTACACCTCTTGTTCCATAACAAAATGACCTAAAATCCACAACCCCCTGAAATACAGTCTTCCACAAAGATTACGATAATATACAGAGTCTCAAAAGCTAAATTATACTCTAAAGTTACTGATTTTAATACATTAGAACTTCAGCTAAATATTTCCCACCAATCTCCTGTCCAGTTCTTCAAATGTAGCCTAAAATAGTCCGACTGAAAGCAATTCAGTCAGAAAGACTTTGCTGCTATTAAATCACCCTACTGCTACTCTATCAAATGGCACAGCAAGAGCCCACACTGAATTTTACCTTATCCCCCAAGGAGGTACCAAATACCAACTGCCTAGGTGAAAAACCCCACCAAGTTACAGAGGGCTGTCATCTAAGTAAGGACCATGCCTGACTTGACCTAGGTTGTGAAATCTGACAAGATCCCACTCTGAGGAAATAGAACTGTAGGCAACACTGCTGGGCCAGATTCTCTGTTCCCACCTCTTCTCTTTGGATTGCTCCAGTGACACAAAGGGACTAGAAAGCAGAGACCAGTCCCCACTGACTGAGTGAGGATTCACTTGGTGGGGAACAGTCCCCCAGCTCACATAGAGCTTCTATGTCACCCCCACCAATAAAGAGCATAAGGAGTAGTGAGGAGGTGTGTCCAGAGCACTCTGATCTGGCTTTGCTTATTTTGCAAGTGACTGCTTGGGAGCTGTGACCATCTGGCACAGTTTAGAGAATCCCCCAGACTACTCTAAACTCCATCCAGGGCAGTGGCAGATTCAGAACCGCATCAAGAAACAAGATGCTTCAGCAACCTGACAGCTCTCCATCACTTCTGTGGCTCCTTGTGGAACCCGTGCACAGCAGAGAATCTTGGCCATCATTTTTACCCCTCTCTGGATTTCAGGACAAAAAGGGCAGAGGCAGTGTATTTTTAGATTTCTGTTCCTACCACAGAAACAATTGAAATGTTACTATTTTCTGTTGGTGTTATAGTGCCATCAGGGCTTCAGGGGTGACTGATGGAATAAATTACCCTTTTTAAAATTAAAAAATGGGTTTGATTCTAATCTCACATATGCTGGCTTGAGTCAGGAGTAACTCCATGGAAGTCCATAAAGTTACCACAGTGTAAAGCAGCTCAGAATCAGGCCCATTGCATTCTGGCACTGCAGTTGAGTTGTCAGAATTCCTCCATCTATACTCTAAGATGAGGCTTTTGCTTATATTTAAGTGCAAAACTCAACTCAACCTTAACGATGGGTCATCTGTGCGACTGGTGCCTCCAAAATGGATTTTTTCATTAATTACAACACAAATGCTAATTAATCTCAACTTCACATTTCCCATTGCCCTTTAAATATTTTTCAGAAAGCATTCATGAAGAGGCCAGTTCTGATGCCAGATATAAACCTAATGGTTTAATGATATTTAAATGGTCAGCATATCAGCACAGCATCATTTGAAATTCCTCTCTCTTTTTTTTTTTTTTTTTAGTACAATACTTTAGGCTCAGAGCATCAGGGCAAACTCTAGTTAAGTGGCCAAAAGGAATTAGAGTCAATTTTCAATTCCAGTTGTATTGCAAAGCAAATGGATGATATACTGTGGTTCTTCGTTTGGTTACTGCAAAAAATCCTGTTCAGATGTGACTGATGCTAATATACTCTATCATATTGTGATTTTCAGCAATTAAGGGGCTATATAGAACAAACAACCTTTTATAGCTAAATGGAAACCAGCTGTCCACTATTAGAGGTGCACTGTTAGACACTGAAGTGAGGATGGTCAGGCCTAGTGGTTGGAGCTAAGGGACAGAGGCTAAATCTGGAGTCAAGAACAGGGCTGGAACAAGGCAAAAGTAGTGCTTTTGCGGGTGCTAGGCTGGGGCAGGCTGAGGCCTGTAGAGTTTGTCACCACTGTCAGGCAAATGATTGTTCTGAGCCGTGAAGCAACATTGAGCAGACTCAGGCTTCTCTTTCCCCTGTGAGGCACTTACACCTGCTCTGAGGCCTGGTCTACACTACGCATTTATACCGAATTTAGCAGCGTTAAACCAATTTAACCATGCACCTGTCCACACAACGAAGCCCTTTATATCGATATAAAGGGCTCTTAAAACTGATTTCTGTACTCATTCCTGACGAGGGGAGTAGAGCTGAAATTGGTATTGCCATGTTGGATTAGGGTTATTGTGGCCGCAATTCGACGGTATTGGCCTACGGGCGGATCCCACAGTGCACCATTGTGACTGCTCTGGAAAGCCATCTGAACTCGGAGGCACTGGCCAGGTAGACAAGAAAATCCCCGCGAACTTTTGAATTTCATTTCCTGTTTGGCCAGCGTGGAGAGCTCACCAGCACAAGTGACCACGCAGAGCTCATCAGCACAGGTAACAATGCAGTCTCCTGAGAATCGAAAAAGAGCTCCAGCATGGACTGCACGTGAGGTACTGGATCTGATGGATGTATGGGGAGAGGATTCCGTGCTAACAGAACTCCGTTCCAAAAGACAAAATGGAAAAACATTTGAAAAAATTTCCAAGGCCATGATGCAGAGAGGCCACATCAGGGACTCAGTACAGTGCCATGTGAAAGTTAAGGAGCTCAGACAAGCCTACCAGAAAACCAGAGAAGCAAACAGAAGGTCCGGGGCAGGGCCGAAAACATGCCTCTTCTACGCTGAGCTGCATGCAATTCTAGGGGGGTCCGCCACCACTACCCCACCTCTGTCCCCTGGTAATCTCAGCCATGCTTGAGGATTCTGCGGACAGGGAAGAGGAGGAGGAGGAAGAGGAGGATGAGCTAGCAAAGAGCACACAGCACTCCATTCTCCCCAACAGCCAGGAGCTTTTTCTCACCCTGACGGAATTACCCTCCCAACCCTCCCAAGCCACTAGCTCAGACAATGAAGCCATGGAAGGGACCTCTGGTGAGTGTACCTTTGTAAATATAAAACATGGTTTAAAAGCAAGCATTTTTTAATGATTAATTTGCCCTGAGGACTTGGAATGCATTCGCAGCCAGTAAAGTTACTGGAAAAGTCTGTTAACATGTCTGGGGATGGAGCGGAAATCCTCCAGTGACATCTCCATGAAGCTCTCCTGGAGGTACTCCAAAAGCCTTTGCAGAAGGTTTCTGGGCAGGGCAGCCTTATTCTGTCCTCCATGGTAGGACACCTGACCACACCATGCATGTAGCAAGTAATCTGGGATCATTACATGACAAAGCGTAGCTGAGTATGGTCCTGGTGTTTGCTGGCATTCAAGCAACATCCGTTCTTTATCTCGCTGTGTTATCCTCAGGAGAGTGATATCGCTCATGGTAACCTGGTTGAAATTCAGGAATTTAATTAAGGGGACAGAGATGGTTGGGCTGTTTGCCTGTGGCTTAAAAGAAATCCTTCCCTGCATTTAGCCAAGCGGGGGACGGGCGGTGATAGGCGCTGAGCTTTTTTGCATTTGGCTAGCTGGTATCTTCCCTGCTACCAGCCACGTGGTGGGGAGAGGGGTAAAGCGATCATCCCAGAGAATTGGATGGGGGCAGTTCTGGTGCTGCACGTTAACAGGAAAGAAGCAGCACTCAATGGGCTTTGCTTGCTATTTGGGAAAGGAGGGCGCTGGATATATGAAGGCTGAAGAAGCCGAAAGACAATGGCTTACCATGGCTGCATGCAAGCCGAATTCTGATGCCTGGACCTGCGTCTATGATCTCTAATACCAAAGCTGCAGGCACTAAATATTAAGATGCAAAATGCGACTTTGTAGTGAGATCACATGTGCTATGTAAGGTGAATAGTGTTGTTGACCGCGAAAGAGTATAACCATTGTTCTGTAAAATGTATCTTTTTAAATACTTCTCTCCCTTTTTTCCCTCCCTCCTGCAGCTGCAAATTTTTCAAGTGTCCCTCCTCCATCCCGAAGGCTATCTCAGATAAGGCAGCGGAAAAAAATACGCGAGACGAAATGTTCTCAGAAATCATGGAAGTGACCCACAATGAAAGAGCTCATCTGAATGAGTGAAAGAATGTGATATCAAAGTACAGGAAAGATGCCAGTGACTGTGAGGACAGGAGGGACCAACGTGAGGACAGAAGGGACAAAAGTGAGGAGAGGAGAGACGCTCGAGATGAGAGGTGGCGGCAGGAAGATCTGAGGTGTCGGGATGCAACTCTGGGGCTGCTGCGAGATCAAATGGACATGCTCCGGCGTCTGGTGGAGCTTCAAGAACAGCAGCAGGATCACAGAGTGCCACTGCAACTCCTGTATAACCGCCCTCCCCCCTCACCATGTTCCTTAGCCTCCTTACCCACTAGACAACTAAGAACACGTGGGGGGAGGCTCCATGCACCCACCCATTCCACCCCCGTGGACAGCCCAACCAAAAGACTGTCATTATTTTGAAATTTTTTTAGTGGCCTTTTCCTTCCCTCCTATCCTCCTCCCAAACCCCACCTGGGCTACCTTGTCAGTTCTAGCCCTCTTTTTATAATTAATTAATAAAGAATACATGATTTTTAAACTAGACTGATTTTATTTCCTTAGGAAGCAAGCAGTAATCGAAGGAGGAGAGTGGGTGCTTACAGGGAATGAGTCAATCAAGGTGGAGGGGGGTTTCATCAAGGAGAAACAAACAGAACAGTCACACTGTACCCTGGCCCGTGATGAAACTGGTTTTCAAAGCTTCTCTGATGCACAACGCTTCCTGGTGTGCTCTTCTAATCGCCCTGGTGTCTGGCTGCGCGTAATCAGCGGCCAGGTGATTTGCCTCAGCCTCCCACCCCGCCATAAAGGTCTCCCCCTTACTCTCACAGAGATTGTGGAGCACACAGCAAGCAGCAATAACAATGGGGACATTGGTTTCGCTGAGGTCTGAGCGAGTCAGTAATGTGCGCCAGCGCACCTTTAAATGGCCAAATGCACATTCTGCCACCATTCTGCACTTGCTCAGCCTGTAGTTGAACAACTCCTGACTACTGTCCAGGCTGCCTGTGTATGGCTTCATGAGCCATGGCATCAAGGGGTAGGCTGGGTCCCCCAGGATAACTACAGGCATTTCAACATCCCCAACTGTTAATTTCTGGTCTGGGAAGTAATTCCTTTGCTGCAGCCATTTAAACAGAGCAGTGTTCCTGAAGACACGAGCGTCATGAACCCTTCCCACCCATCCTACATGGATGTTGGTGAAATGTCCCTTGTGATCCACCAGTGCTTGCAGCACCATGGAAAAGTACCCCTTGTGGTTTACGTACTGGGAGCCTTGGTGCTCTGGTGCCAAGACAGGGATATGGGTTCCATCTATTGCCCCCCCACAGTTAGGGAATCCCATTGCAGCAAAGCCATCCACTATGACCTGCCCATTTCCCAGAGTCACAACCTTTCGTAGCAGCAGCTTAATGATTGCTTTGGCTACTTGCATCACAGCAGCCCCCACAGTAGATTTGCGCACTCCAAATTGATTCCCGACTGACCGGTAGCTGTCTGGCATTGCAAGCTTCCACAGGGCTATCACCACTCGCTTCTCAGCTGTGAGGGCTGCTCTCATCTTGGTATTCTGGTGTTTCAGGGCAGGGGAAAGCAAGTCACAAAGTTCCATGAAAGTGCCCTTACGCATGCGAAAGTTTTGCAGCCACTGGGAATCGTCCCACACCTGAAACACTATGTGGTCCCACCAGTCTGTGCTTGTTTCCCGGGCCCAAAATTGGCATTCAATGGCTAGAACCTGCCTCATTACCAGCATGATCTCCAAAGAGCAGGGGCCCGCGGTTTGAGAGAATTCTGTGTCCATGTCCTCATCACTCTCGTCGCTGCGCTGCCGTAGCCGCCACCTCCTCGACTGGTTTTGCAGGTCCTGGTTCAGCATTGACTGCACGAGAATGCGCAAGGTGTTTACAACATCCATGATTGCTGTCTTGAGCTGAGCAGGGTCCATGCTTGCCATGCTATGGCGTCTGCACAGTTCACCCAGGGAAAAAGGCGCAAAATGGTTGTCTGCTACTTGCATGGAGGGAGGGGTGAGGCTGTACCCAGAACCACCCGCGACAATGTTTTTTGCCCCATCAGGCACTGGGATCTCAACCCAGAATTCCCAGGGGCGGGGGAGACTGTGGGAACTATGGGATAGCTATGGGATAGCTACCCACAGAAATCGACACTAGCCTCGGTACATGAACGCACACCACCGAATTAATGTGCTTAGTGTGGGGCCGCATGCACTCGACTTTATACAATCTGTTTTAAAAAACCAGTTTCTGTAAAATCGGAATAATCCCGTAGTGTAGACATACCCTGAGAGTCACCAGACCAGCTCCTGGCTTGGCTGGAGCCTAGCACAGGAATGACTCATCCCAGCAGGAGGCTTAATCAGGCTCTAGTTCAGGGATGACTCATCACCTCGCCTGCACTCTTAATGTAAAGAAGGGGATTTTATTATTGCATTGCAGGGACAAATTGATACACATCATATTCAAAGTCATAGATTCCAAGGGACCACTGTGATCATCTAGCCTGATCTCTTATATAAGATACGCCCTAGAACTTCCCCAAAATAATTCCTACAGCATATCTTTTAGAAAAACATCCATTCTTCATTTTAAAATGGTCAGTGATGGAGAATGTGCCATGACCCTTGGTAAACTATTCCAATAGTCAATTACCTCATTGTTATAAATTGACACTTTATTTCCAGTCTGAATTTGTCTAGCTTCAACTTCCAGCCATTACATTGTATTTTACCTTTCCCTGATAGATGTAAGAGCCTATTATCAAATATTTGTTCCTGTGAAGGTCCTTACAGACTGTAATCAAGTCACCCCTTAACCTTCTCTTCGTTAAGCTAAATAGATTGAGCTCCTTGAGTCTATTATTGTAAGGCATGTTTTCGTATCCTTTAATCATTCTCATGGTTCTTCTCTGAACCCTCTCCAATTTATCAACCTCCTTCTTGAATTGTGGGCACCAGAACTGGACACAGTATTCCACAATGATCTCAACAATGCCAAATACAGAGGTAAAATAACCTCTGTACTCCTACTCGAGATTCCCCTGTTTATGCATCCCAGAATCACATTAGTTCTTTTGGCCACAAAATCACACTGGGAACTCATGTTCAGCTGATTATCCATCATGACTCCCAAATCTTTTTTCAGAGTCATTTCTTCCCAGAATAGTGTCCCCCATTCTGTAAGTATGGCCTCCATTCTTTGTTACTGATGCCCCTAATGAAATCCAGTCTTACTGTTCGCAGATTGGAAGCTGCAAACTCAGGAGGTGGAGAGCGTCCTGTGGCTCCCCTTAAAATAACCTCCTCACAGGTGAAAACAGCAGTTGATGTGGCATAACCATCCTCAGTGAGTTCAAGGGATGAGAAAGGCCTGGCTCTGTTAGTCAAAACCTTTTAATTAAAAAAATCCCAGTTTCTACCCCATGGGCTGTTAAAATCTTCAGCCCACTCAGTGGTACTTTCACTGTTCTTCCCTGGGTGACAGTCCATTCTTGAGCTCAACCAGGGAAAAAAGAGGGTTAATGAAACACTTGCCCTTCCATCTTCATCAATACTAATGAAGTAGAACCAAATGGCTGGCTGACTGTCCCCTCATTTTGGTTTAGTGGACTCTTGCTTTACCTCTCCACAGAAAATAAAGGACAATTAAATTCTTCATGAAGGGAGAAGAGGAGCACGAGGAGCTGGGAAACTGGGCTGTGGATAACTCCATACTTAAAAAAAATTAAAAGGGCAGAAAGCAGGCTTCTGAGTTTTGTTCTTTCATTGCGTGGCAGGGTTGCCAGGAGGGGTGAGAGGCCTACCTATGGATTTCATTTACTCTCTTTGTCAGAACCTAGCCAACTAACAATAACACCCAAGTTTAGAATGAGTGCCAGTACGCACAACGTATACTTATATCCCACACTCACCAAGGAAGATCAGCTTGTGTCCCAGACATGCAGCCAGTTCATCAGTCCTGGACTTATCTTTATCCTGTTTGAAAGGATCCTCCTGTCATCCTACTTTCAAGTCTGTTTTTTTAAGGGATCTCTTGATGAACAATAAACTTAATTTAGTGGGAGGCTTAAAATCAAGAGACAGGAAGAACCAGAGACTCCAGGGCAAAGAGCATCATTTCTGAGAGTACCAGTGCACTGTTCCTGGTATAATCTAATTTTGGGGACGTTCTATGGCCTGTGTCATACAGCAGATCAGAGTAGATGGATCACAGTGGTCCTTTCTGGCTTTGGAATCCATGACTCCAATCTCATCTAGCATATTTATATGACACTAATCACCACAGGATCTGAGCACCTACACTCAGATGTGGGTCCAGTTAGTGTCACCTGGCATATTTAGATAGCCTGTAGAATAATATGGAAAATATGTGAATGATTTTCGGGCCCAATCCTGAAAATACAAATTATGCACGATGGATGAAATTCTCACACATGCATACCCCAGCATAAGGTCCAACTGCCACTTAAGTCCCACTTACGCCTTCAAAATAGGTGCCTAGGCCTCATGGTGTGTCTCTGCACCTGGGTGAATTTCACCTGGTATGACTACTCACGTACGTAAAATCACATATTTGCAGGATTGGAACCTTATCGAACTGATTCCTTTTACACTGTAAAACGATTGTGCTGTTATATATTATCAAAGTGTTATGTAAGTTTACAGGTGGAAAAGACCTATTAGATTTATGATTCCATATTCCTTGCAGTGCAGGACTGCTCCCTGCAGGATACTCTAGGGTGGTTTTTCTACTCCACTTTTAAAATGCTCAAAGGATGGAACTTCTCAACTTTCCCTACAAGACTATTCCACTAGTAGATCTCACTATAAGGACATTTTTCTTGATGTTCAACGTAACCTTCCATTTGCTCAATTTCATCCCATTTAGGGCAACCATATTTCCTAAAGTAAAAACAGGATGGCTGGGGCTTGCCTAAGCCCGAGCTGCCCCCCAACACTCCCCACAGGATTCACCAGAGCCACCCTCTCCCCCTGAGCTCCATGCCACCAATGGCTGGTGCTGATCCCCGAGCCCCCACCACCTGTGGGTGGGCATGAGGCTGACACAAGTACCCCGAGCTCAGTGTCCTGTACAGCCAGAGGCTGGGGATGACCCCCCGCCAAGCTCCACAACACCCAGGCTGGGGCTGACCCCTTAGCTCCCCTCCCCTGAGATCTGTGCTGGTTGGGGCTGAGCCTCATGCTGCCTGGGGCTGACCCCCTAAGCCCCACTGCCTGGAACCTCACATCGCTGCTCCTTACAATGTTCCTCTGCCTCCTCCCCTGCCACAGTTTTTTGGTAAAATGGGCATTTGTTTTTTGGTAAACTGGGCATTTGTTTTTTGCTGATCAGTTGGGAAGAGCAAACAGGACAAATTTCCATTGTGGGGGGAAAAGGTACGACGGCCAGGACAGAGCTTAAAAATGGGACTGTCCCGGCCAAAACAGGATGTATGGTCACCCTAAGCCCATTTTTCGTCCTGCATTTATACCTCTAGGCCCACCCCAAATATTCCATCTTCCTCTTGGGTGCTTGCGCCCTTCAGAGACTATCATGTCTCATGTGGTCATTGCTTAACCAAGCTAACTGGATCGAAATCTGTTCCTCATAAGTTAGTCCCTTCAAGTTTCCTTGCTGGCCTTCTGTGAATTCCATCTCATTCGTTGACCTTCTTCTATTATTAAAGGGCCCACAACTGCATGCTGTATTCTCAGGTGCCCAATATATTGACGGTTGTGCTGATGTTTTTTATGGGGTGGACATATGTCCACTTAGCATCCGCACTGAGACCATTTACTCATTGAACATACACCACTAGAACAGCCACCAGTGGGAAATGAATTGGGTCATGGTCAGCGGAGGATAGGAACTCAAGAGGAAGGATGGTTTTATATTTAAAACACAGGCCTGGGAGTTAGGAAATCTCTGTTCTGTTCCTGGCTCTACCAGAGTTCCTGTGCGACCTTTGACTAAGTCCCTTCACCTCTTTATGTGCCTGTTTTTCCCATCCAGGAAGTTAGCATAATAAATACCTATCTCTCCACTCTGAGGGTAACTCATTAATTATATTTTGTAAATGAACACCTTGGTTAGTACACTGGGAATCAGGAGACCTGCATTTTATTCCCAGCTAAGCCACTGACTTGCTTTCTAATCCTGAGCAAGTGTCACTTAACTCTTACCCTCTGTTTCCAAGTCTCCCTGTCTGTCAAGTATATTACAGACTGGTGACCTATAGATTAAATCCCCTGAGCCATTCTCTTATGTCTCTTACTTAGGGCATGTCTACACTACAAACTTTTGCTGATGCAAATGAATTTGGCATACAGCTGCTGCAGTTAGTCTATCGCTTGAGTTCTTCCATCAGCGCTTTGAGTACGCACAAGGAATGCTTGTTTAGGTGCACTGTGTAGTGCACCATGGGTAGGTATCCCAATATGCCACCATCCAGCACATTGTGTTTTGGGAAGTTTTGGCAATGCGTGCTGTGGTAATGGGGACTGCGGGCTGAAATTCCCATCATGCAACCTTCTCCTCCCCATAATGCCATATCTATCCCATCATTTTCATGCCTATTTTGAAAATCCCACAAACCCACTCAGGACTTGTCGCAGTCCGCAATTTCTGACAGAAGCATAGAGCCTGCAGTGCTCTGCACTATTGTCATGAGCGTCCCAAGCACAGCATGCATGATCTTCCAGTATTTGCAGAGCTGCAAGAGGAGTCTCAAGGAACACAATGATTTCCTGGAGGGCAGATTGCTGTGGGACACAGCCTGAACCAATTCAAGGTGGTTGATGGTGTTCACAGAGCAGTTTCAAATGGTGGAGCACTTTTTCTGGGCCTGAGAAACTAGCACTGACTGGTGGAATCACATCATAATGCAGGTTTGGAATGACGAGCAGTGGCTACAGAACTTTTGAGTGTGAATGCCATATTCCTGGAATTGTGTGCAGAGCTTATCCCAGCAGGGACACTAAAATGAGAGGTAGCAGTGACAGTGGAAAAGTGAGTGGCAATCACACTCTTGTGGAAACTTGCAATGCCAGATTGCTACCGGTCAGTGGGAAATCATTTTGGAGTTGGAAAATCCACTGTTGCCGTCATTGTCACGCAAGTGAGCAGGGCCATTAATCATCTCCTGCTATGCAGGATTGTGACTCTCAGCAATGTGCAGAACATAGTGGATGGATTTGCAGCAATGGGTTTCCCGAACTGTGGTGGAGTGATAGACAGCACGCATATCCCTATTTTGGCACCAGGCTATCTTGTCACACAGTACATCAAAAGAAAGGGCTATTGTTCTATGGTTATGCAAGCACTAGTGGATCACTGGGCATGTTTCGCTGCTGTCAGCGTTGGCTGGTCAGGGAAGGTGCATGACGCTCACATTGTTAAAAACACAGGACTATTAAAAAATCTACAAGCAAGGACTTCCTTTCCCAACCGGTGGATTACTAATGGTGATGCTGAAATGCCAATAGTGATCTGGGGGACCCAGTCTACCCTTTACTCCCCTGGCTCATGAAGCCATACACTGTCCACTTCAACAGCACCAAGGAAAGATTCAACTACTGGCTCAGCAGGTGAAGAATGAAAGTTGAATATGCTTTTGGTAGATTGAAGGGACGCTGGCGTTGTTTACTCACAAGATTGGATCTTGGTGGGAAAAATATCCCAATGGTTATAGATGCCTGCTGTGGTCTGTAAAATATCTATGAAGCAAAGGGGAGAAAGTGGCCACCAGGCTGGAGGCAGAAGAGCTGTCTGCTGAGTTTGAACAACCAGACATAAGAGGTATCAGAAGAGCTTAACATGGAGGTATGCGGCTTGGGGAGGATTTGAAAGAGCACTTTACCAGGGAGCCTCAGTAATGCATTGTGGTGTTCTGTGCTCTACTTGGCCATGCAGTGTGGGAGCCTGTTAGGAATTGTGTGTTACTTGGTGCAGAGCTGCCCTAGAGGTGGGCAATCTGGGCATCACCCCAGGACATCATAGTCAGGGGGTGCCATGATAAGCCCAGAGGCTAGGGCTCCACTCTCTGCCTGTGGGGTGCAGCTCGGCATGGCAGAAGTGCCTGCCTCCCTGCTCCGGGTTGGCGGTCCTCTTCCCTCTGCCCTACCTGGTTTCCCAACCTGGCTCCTAGTTCCACCTCTGCACTTTGCAAGCTGGGAGGCTCTTCCCCTCTGGGACTGTTCCAGCCCTGCCATTCTTCCTTCCATGGGCAGCCTGAATGAAAGTGATGCCACCCAATGGAAGGTGAGCATGGCATCTCAGCTGGCCAATGGGAGCTGGAAGTTGCTGGTCTCTTCCAGGAGTGTGTGGATGGGGGAAGGGATCTAAAACTGCAGGGCAAAGAGATCTTAAATCTGGGGAAGTCCTGACCCTGCACTCCAGCTCCCAGGGGGCTCCTCCCTATGCCCTCAGGTCCCAGCCCTCCAGATTCCTGGGGGGGCCCTCCCTGTGCCCCCCGGGTCCCAGTCCCTCTCCATGCCCCCTCAGCTCCCAGGGGGCCCCTTCACGTTCCCAGCCCCAGCAGCTGACCAGGGAACCCCCCTGGGCCCCCAGTTCCTGGCCCTGTTCCATGCCTCCCAGCTCCCAGGAAGCCCTTTCTCTGCCCCCAGCTCCCAGCCCCCAAGCTACTGGGGGGCTCTCCCTATGTCCCCTCCTCCCCACCACCCTCGATGCCCACCCAGATCCTGGGGGCTTCTCCCTCTGCCCCCAGGTCCTAACCTCCCAGTTAAAAGCAAATACATAATGCATTTATGGAACAGAGATTAAAGAAGAGGAAGGAACAGTCAAGTCTATTTTAGCTACACATGCATTAACTGTGGCTCTCACAGGTCAGCATATGTGAAGTGGTGGTTGTCCTTCCGGTCCCCTGGTGTAGCACGGTAGGGGTAAGGATGCAGACCCTGATGCCATGTGCAATGTTGAGGTGTGTGGGGGTGGGCCCTGCTGATCAGCTCCTCCCTTCCCCCCACCCAGTGCCTCCTGCCTACTGGCCGGCCCTGCTTATCAGTTCCTTCCTCTCCCCTCCTCCCCAATGCCTCCAGCCCGCTGGGAGGAAGAGGGAGAAGCAGGGGCAGGAAGAGGTGGAGTGAGGGCAGGGTGCACTCGGGGGAGGGGTCAGAGTGGGGACAGATTGGGGATGGGGCCTTAGAGGAAGGGGTGGAGCAGGGGCAAGGGCGGACCTGGGGAAATCAAAAAGCTGGCACCTGTGGCAGCAGCTACAGATAAGACACATAGAAGTACTGCTGTGGAAAGCGAAAGTTAAGATTCAGAACTCCCTTCCCTCTCTCCCCTAAAGCTTTATACTTGTGATAAATAAAGTGGGGGGATAGCTCCCTTTGATGGACACCCAGCCAACCAGTTAACTATAAAAATCCCTCTTGGTAGCTATTTTCTGCTTGCTTTACCTGTAAAGGGTTAAAAAGTCCCCCACGTAAGGGAAAAAAAAGTGATCAACTGACCAAAAGAGCCAATGGGAAGGCTAGAACTTTTTTAAATGGAGAAAGAACTTTCCCTTTGTCTGTTCTCTCTGGGCTGGAGGGACAAAGCAGCCATGCTATAAGCAGCTTTAAGCCAGGTATGGTCATAAATCATCAGATCATACCTAGAACTACTTATCTGAATTCCAAATGTGTAAGAACTCAGAAGTGATCAGAATGTTTAGCTAGATGTGATTAGGTTTATTTCTGTTTATTTTTTAAGGCTTGTGAATCTTCTCTGTGCTAACCCCAGATGCTTTTGTTGCTTGTAACCTTTAAGCTGAACCCCCCAAAAAACTATTTTGGGTGCTTAATTTTTGCAATTGTTTCTTTTAAGATCTAGCAAAAAGCCTAAGTTCCAGATGTATTTTTTCTTTTTTGTTTTTAATAAAATTTACCTTTTTTTAAGAACAGGATTGGATTTTTGGTGTCCTAAGAGATTTGTGCATTAGCTGGTAGCACAGCTAATTTCCTTTGTTTTCTTTCTCAGCTCTTCCCCGCGGGAGGGGTGAAAGGGCTTGAGGATACCCCACAAGGAGGAATTCCCAAGTGCTCCTTCCTGGGTTCAAAGGGTTTTTTTTTGCATCTGAGTGGTGGCAGTGTTTACCAAGCCAAGGTCAGAGAGGAACTGTAACCTTGGAGTTTAATACAAGCTTGGAGTGGCAAGTATTAATTTTTAAAAGCCTTGCAGGCCCCTACTTCCTGCAATCAGTGACAGAGTGGGGATTCAGCCTTGACAATGCAAGACATTTTTATTGACTCTTCGGCCTCGGAGTGCTTGGCACTGAATACTGGCACCATTTTCCACAGGCAGTGGTGATTGTTACCCTCAGGAGTGAGATATCATGTACAAAGGCACAGAGAGCACAGCTGCTGCTGACATCCCAAAGCCACTCAGGCCCGTATGCTGCTAGCCTGGGTACTGAAATGGTGCCAGCCGAAGTTATTGCTGACTGGCATGGGAAAGTGTCCTACCTCAGAGCAAGAAATAAGGCTGCCATCCCTAGAGCCCTTCAGGAGAGGATGGCAGAGTACTTCTATGAAAGTTTCATCAAGATGTCTCAGGAGGATTCAAGGGACATCCCCGTGTACCTAAACAAACTGCTCCACATGGCTCCCTGGCCTAACTTTACAGGGGAAGTGAAGCAGATAACAATACTACTTCCATTTGTTATACTGCTACCTGGTCTAGTAGGAGTAAATTAATGAAAAGTTGAGGACTGTGTCCTGCTAAGCTAGGCAGGGGCGGCTCTAGCTTTTTTGCCGACCCAAGTGCAGCAGGCAGGCTGCCTTCAGTGGTGCACCTGCAGGAGGTCTGCCAGTCCCGCGGCTTCAGCATACCCGCTGCCAAATTGCCACCTAATCCGCGAGACCAGCGGACCTCCTGCAGGCAAGCCGCTGAAGGCTGCTTGACTGCCGCTCTCACAGGAACCGGCAGGGCGCACCACCGTGGCTTGCTGCCCCAGGCACGTGCTTGGAGTGCTGGTGCCTGGAGCCGCCACTGAAGCTGGGGGAGCCATCACTGTAATGGGAAATAAATTTACACACATACCCAACGTTCCTTCCCCTGCCTCAGGCTCACCTGTGCTCAACTGCTGGGACTATCTGGACTGCAGTGGAGTATCAAATAGTCCTGGCTTGAGGCATAGCTGGAACCCCTGGCTACATGTCCCTCATCCTCATCCTTGCTGTTCATGGCAGGGGCCTGTGACTTGGGCTCCTCAAAGGTATCCAGAGTGATGGTGGTAGGGTGTGTCTCTGTTAAGTCTGGCATGCAGCTCATTGTAAAAGCAGCAGCTCTGTGGCTCGACACTGGATTGACTATTGGCCTCCCTGGCCTTCCGCTATGCCTGCCACAGTTCTTTTGCTTTCATGTGGCACTGCTGCTGATTCCTGTCGTAACCCCTTGCCCTGCCTCCTCAATGCAGTCTTCTCATAGATGGCCACATTTCTATGGCTGGTCCATAGGCTGTGCCTGCACAGCCTCTTCTCTTCACAGGTGCAGGAGAGCCAATATCTCCTGTCTGCTCCAAGCCAGAGTGTGTCTGGCATGTGTAACTGGCATGGTCAGCTGGGCAGTTGCACAGAACAGCGAAGAGCTGCTGGATGTGGTCACCAAGATGGACAATGAGGAAAAGGCATTTCAGAAATTTGTGTGGCTGTTAAAGGGGCATGGCTTCCACTGTCTGGGCAGTGAAGTTCACAGTTGTGACTCGAGCAGTCAGTGTGGGGAATTGTGGGACAGCTGCTAGGGACAAAGTAACAGCTTAGATCTCAAATCATCAGAGGGAAGAAGAGGAGAGAGTCAAGCAGGAGACAGATCAGAAACTAGTAATTCCGCTATACAAAGGGTCAGAGTCATGGGTGGCACATACACCCCCCATTCAGGGAGGCTAGCCCCCTACCCTGCCCCATCTTCCCAAGCCCTGCCCCTATCCTGCCCTTCTGCCCAAGGCCCCACCTCCGCTTTCACCTGCTGGGGCCAGAGGAGCTCCAAGCCCCACACTGTGGCTGGTGGAGCTCCAGGCCAACCCGCCTGAGCTGCCCCGAGCCCCAGCTCCCTGGAGGAGCTCTGAGCCCCACCACAGCCTGGGCCTGGAGCTGTGGTGGGGAGTGTTAGCAGAGGTTTGGGGAGGCTTTGCCTTCCCCAGGCTCCATTATGCACTGCCCATGGATAGAGTCACTGTGGTGCTTGAAAATTCAGCGTCCACGCCCACAATTCAGATTCTGTGTTGACCGCAAAGTTCAGAGAATGGGCAGGAAGCTAACCCAGCTGCTTCCATGTGGTTGCACTTCCAGGCTCCCAGAGCATGAGCTCTTCCCAATCATTCACTTCCCAACACAGCAAGCCCTCTCCATTAACAGGCTCTCTTTTGGGCCAAACATATAGGAAAAAACTTCTCCTTCTCTCTGCAATCCAATGAGACATTCCCAGAGCAGGGGGCTTTCTTGACTACCTGCCTCCCCACCCAGTTGTCCAGGTTCCAGGTATGGGTTCCCAGAACACAGTTTCTTCTGGGCCAACCTTGGAAAATCAGGCAGCCATCTCCCCTTGTCCTGTGAGTGTGCTCCTAGAACACAAGGCTCCTTTTCTTGCCACTTGCTATGAGGGGTCGGATCCTAGAGGGTGGGTTTCTCTCGCCCAGCTGTGAGGAGATATGGCCAGCAACACAGAAATGTTGCCATTTCACTTCCATGAACTGTTGTAAATACAGAGCTATTCCCAGCTCTAAGAGCATGGCACTGTCTGCACTACCTTTGCATACTGCAGTTAAAAAAAGGTTTTCCTGGGCAGCTTAGCCCAGCTCCGCAAAGGTATTTAGGTTCCTAACTTTCCATTGATTTGTCCTAAGTCCAGTCAGGGTTAGCACAACCTAGACAAAACAGCCAGTATCTATCTGTGCCATTAGAGGAAAACTCCACAAGTATCAGAGAAAACAATCTTTAGTGCTGCTAGTGGCGCTTTGTGACTGGCTACAGAACTCAGCCAATTGTATAGTCAATTGTTGAGTGTCTCACTTTGTTAAACATGAATCTGGAAACATTCCCAGACGGTGCATCTGCCCCTCCAATGAAAAATCTCAGAGCATGAGGCTGAATGGGGCGATAATAAGGAAATACATTCCCAGTGACTGCTAAGGGAAGAGAATTCATTAACTATTATCTTGCTTTTTCTCTAGTTCTGAGTGGTCCCTGCTGCCTTTTTCCTCCTCCAAAATCAAGCTAGTTGATAGAAAGCAGGCAAATACAAAACCAAACACCTGTGAGCCAGATGTGCAGTTCTACATGTACATGTGCCCAGCCAAGCCATTTATAGAGTATACTGGAGCCTATTCCAGTGTTTTTTCTTTGGAACTGATCATAGAAAATATCCATTGCACAATAAAGAATCACGATTCTTCTTCCTATGATTCTCTTTATTCTGTACCCACGCGGTGCGTGTAGGAGAGGGAAAATGGCAGTGGGAGAGATGACCTACATTCTGCTACACTAGTCATGCTACTTACTTATAACTCCAGACAGTTAACTCAACTACTGAACACCTGAACTGTTCTCTCTGGAATATTAAGTAAATGGGGTTACCTAGGCAACTAGTAGTGTTCACGGGTAAGATTTAGAGTTCAAAATCATTTCAGTGTATTAGAATAATAATCTGGGTAATGGAACAGTGAGAGGGTCCTAGTACAGAACTTGGCATGGACTGTTTTAATGAGAGGTTGTCTATAAAGGCCATTTGAAAAAGCTTAGCCAAGTGTAGGCCTCTTTGCAGACACATAACACACGGAGAATTGCTACACTGGGCAGTGTTTGAGAAAAAGAGAGAGGATGGTGCAGAAAAAAAAATGGAGGGGGGATGAAGAAACAGAAGTGCTTTCTTCATCTCGAAATACCTTCAGCCTTTTTCAGCTAGTGGATATGTTACATACACTATGTTTGGGGCTGAAGGAGTGAAGCGTAAGATCTCAGACCTCAGTACGCAGCTAATAAAATTAATGTAGTGTATGGGAGGTAGTATCGTCCAGTGGTTAGAGTGCAGGATTAGGCATCAGGAGACCTGGGTTCTGGTCCCAGATCTGTTACTGCCCTTGATTGTTATTACACCCTTGGTTCTCCATTTCTCCTTCTGTGAGATACCGATAATAACAATTACCTTCAGTTAGAAAGCTCCCTGAGGTCTATGAACAGGACATGCTATATAATAGCTGTGTGTGCCAGTGCAGCTGCTCACGGTGCTGGGGTTCCATCTGTTCCTGTGCACTGAGACATGAGGAGGGGATTTAACTAGCAGGGCTGAGCTCTGCAAAGCTACCTGGGGACTCTGCCCTACCATTCACGGTTCAAATTTGGCAAACTCGGACCTTCAAGGAACATCATACTGCCTTTCTATAGAGTGGCTTTTTTCTATCCTCTGAGCCACCTCGACCTCCTTTTACTGCTCTTACTCACCACTGGGATCTATTTGCAACCTGAGCAACATGTGACCCCTGGAACTCCATAATAACCTTTTTACAGTTACTTTGCAGAGCAGAATTTTTGCTCTGCAAAGTAACTGTAACAATTTAACAATGCTGAATGCCCATCATTAGGCTCCAAAGTTGACCACTATTGATAAGAATAGGGAGAATTCACACTTATCTTACTGCAATTGTTTCTGTCGTCTTGCACAGGTAGGTGGACACTGCTGTATTGGGATACATTTGGAAAATTTTTGTTACCATTACAAGGGCTGGAAATGTAATATTTTGAAAATGAATGCTTGAATTTTGCAGAAGATGATGAAGCCACCACCAGTGCTGGTATGGTGCCTGCTCCAAAGCCCACGGAGTTCAATAGAAGGACTCCAGGCCCATGATGAATAGGCTGCTCCAAGGTGGTGAGACTGCTCAAGTATCACTGTAAAATTCAGTGTCAGCATGTGAAATACACCGCAACTCAGTCATCAGTGATCCCACACGATCCAAATGAAGCTCTCATTGCATTGGATTATGGATACTCCTAGTCCACACACGGTGCAAGGGGACATATTTAATAGGACGTGGTATCTTTTGAAATACTGCCAGCTGAATAACCCACCATTTTTGTTTCTTTACAGCATGCTTTATTTTTGGGCTTCTTGCTTTCCTTGCTTTACCACTGGCCATGGCTTTTACAGGTAAGCTGTCTATCAAAGACATTTAAAGAGAGGAGGTTGGTGGTATTATAAAACCCTATAGCAATGCCACCTGTGAAAAGATTAGTTTGAATCTGATTTATGACATAAGTGTACCTGACTTTGGTGATGTCACCACATATGGTTGTTGAAGTCGTAAACTACATATTTGTCACTACATCTGTTTGTCCATATCATAAAACCACCACAGAGCTTGCTTTGGTTGTTGATATCTGCTTCAGCAATTCCTTGAGCTAGGGTGGGGTGTGCAGGTCATTATCAAAGCAGATTGGCAGAGTTATGTGGGAAAAGCATGCTGCATAGGAGTCAGACTTGTAATGATAAACTAAATCCTTTCCACTATTATTTTTCACCCTGTAAGCTTCTGGGGTGATATCCAGGCTTCAGATGCATGACCACAGCAGCCATTTATATGGAGAACCAGGAATTCCGGCCTTCTAATCCCAGTTCTGACAACTCCTTCTGTAGTTTTGGACAAACCACCTAACCTCTTTTCCTAAATTTCTCCGTCTATGAAATGTGGCTCTTTTAATTTTCTTATCTACCTCACAGCAGTGTCAGGAAACTTAAATTAGCAGTGAAATACTGCTTACCATACCCATTTGGCAATCCTGTTGACTCTAATGGGATTATTCATATAGAATATTAGGGTTGGAAGGGACCTCAGGAGGTTGTTTAGTCCAACCCTCTGCTCAAAGCAAGACCAATCCCTGGACAGATTTTTATCCCAGTTCCCTAAATGGCCCCCTCAAGGATTGAGCTCACAGCCCTGGGTTTAGCAGGCCAATGCTCAAACCACTGAGCTATCCCTCCCCCCGAGGGTCAGATTAGCAATGACCTTGGGAGTTCTCCATCATCTGCTGCATGGGGCAGCATTTGGCCCAGTTATTGGAACCTGAGTTGAAGATGAAAGTAACCATATAAGTGCTTAAATAATACTAATATTGATAATAAATAGCAAGAAACAGGTACAAAGGCAATTTCACCCAGAACTTGCATCCTGAATAAAAGACATAGTGCAAGTAGGATGACCAGATGTCCTGATTTTATAAGGAAAGTCCTGATTTTTGGGTCTTTTTCTTATATAGGCTCCTATTACCCTCCACCTCCTGTCCCAATTTTTCACATTTGCTCTTTGGTCACCCTATGTGCAAAATAGAGTGCACTGTACAGTATATGTCCAGTATACGAATGCACCTCCAAACAGCCGGAAGAGTGAACTTCTCTTTCTGATCCACTGCACACTCTTCAGGCTGCAGTTGAAAAAATATTCATTTCAAACACAATTCACATGTCTCTAAGTATAAAGAAGGCTGGGTATGGCTGGACTCAGGTCTGAGCTACAAACTAAACAAACAAAAAGGTGAATGTTGCTCTTTCCTACAGTGGTTTGCACTATAGGAATAATTTCATAGTTAAAGTACTTTTATGAACACTGAGAAGTATGACAGGTTTCAGTGTGGTAGCTGTGTTAGTCTGGATCAGCAAAAAGAATGGGGGTACTTGTGGCACCTTAGAGACTACAAATTTATTTGGGCATAAGCTTTCGTGGGCTAAAACCCACTTCATCGGATGCATGCAGTAGAAAATACAGTAGGAAGATATATATATACACAGAGAACATGAAAAACCATACCAACTCTAACGAGACTAATCAATTAAGATGAGCTATTATCAGCAGGAACAAAAAAAATTTTTTAGTGATAATCAGGATGGCCTATTTCAAACAGTTGACAAGAAGGTGTGAGTAACAGTAGGGGAAAAATTAGCATGGGGAAATAGTTTTTACTTTGCATAATGACCCATCCACTCCCAGTCTTTGTTCAGGCCTAATTTAATGGTGTCAAGTTTGCAAATTAATTCCAGTTCTGCAGTTTCTCATTGGAGTCTGTTTTTGAATTTTTTTGTTGAAGAATTGTGACGTTTAGGTCTGTAATTGAGCGACCAGAGAGGTTGAAGTGTTCTCTGACTGGTTTTTGCCTGTTATAATTCTTGACATCTGATTTGTGTCCATTTATTCTTTTGCATAGAGACTGTCTGGTTTGGCCAATGTACATGGCATAGGGCTATTGCTGACACATGATGGCATATATACATTGGTAGATGTGCAAGTGAATGAGCCCCTGATGGTGTGGCTGATGTGATTAGGTCCTACGATGGTGTCCCTTGAATAGATATGTGGACAGAGTTGGCATTGGGCTTTGTTGCAAGGACAGGTTGCTGGATTAGCATTTTTGTTGTGTGGTGTGTTGTTGCCAGTGAGTATTTGCTTCAGGTTGGGGAGCTGTCTGTAAGCAAGGACTGGCCTGTCTCCCAAGATCTGTGAGAGTGAGGGATCATCCTTCAGAGAAACTGCAGAAATGGAATTAATTTGCAAAATGGACACCATTAAATTAGGCTTGAATAAAAACTGGGCATGGATGGATCATTACACAAAATAAAAACTAGTTCCCCATGCTAATTTTCCCCCTACTGTTACTCACACCTTCTTGTCAACTGTTTGAAATGGGCCATCCTGATTATCACTACAAAAGTTTTTTTTCTTCTGCTGATACTAGCCCACCTTAATTGATTAGTCTAATTAGAGTTGGTATGGCAACATCCATTTTTTCATGTTCTCTGTGTATATATATCTTCCTACTGTATTTTCCACTGCATGCATCCGATGAAGTGGGCTGTAGCCCATGAAAGCTTATGCCCAAATAAATTTGTTAGTCTCTAAGGTGCCACAAGTATTCCTTGTTCTTTTTGAGATGTATGAGTGCTCCATATCTTATTTCAGACTCTTGCTTCTTGGTCTGTTTTAAACAAGGAGACTATTGGTTGCAGGTCCATCCCCAGACTTAGAGAGTTCAATGAGGAGCTGAATGTACAATATGGATTTAGTCTCCCATAAGTAGGGACAGACCCTGTCAGCTGGAAACCAAACCTGAAAGACCCTCATTCTCTCCCTTCATTGTCTTGCCAGCCTGCCTTCTTTGAAGTCAGGATGGAGGATGGGGAAAGTCTGTCATAACAAGAGGCAACCTTATTCTGGAGGGGCTGTTCAAGGCTCCATAGTTAAAGTTGAGTTGAGTTTTCACTTAAAGCAGGGACTCAGGTAGGAAGAATGGCCTAGCGGATAGCACACTAGACTGAGATGTAAGAAACCTGGATTCAGTTCCTGGTTCTGCCACAACATCCTGTGTGACCATGAACATGTTTCTTAGTCTACCCTGCAGCTCAGTTCCCCATTTGTAAAATAGGGATAGTGCTTTTCTACCTCACAGGAGTGTGATGAGGATAAAACCATGTAGTGACTGTGAGGTGCTCAGATACTACAGGAGTGAGCGGCCATGTAGCCAGGGCAATAGCTATGTTATGCATGAACAAGGCATCATTTCCTTCCCAAAATTACAGCACTCATTCTCAGAGTACTGAATGCAGGTCTAGAAATGCACAATTCAGGCACCTTAATTCAACCTTTTAGTGATACCACATGGGAAAGAAAATGTGTCTTCAAAAGTCAATTTAATCTGATCTGGGAACATATTAGTATATGTTCTGAGCCATATATTTAGTATATGTTCCCAGATACTAAATGCACTGATCGTAGCTATATGGCTATTGCAGGGGAGGGCAAATTACGGCCCGGGGGCTGGATCTGGCCCGTCAGGGCTTTCAGTCCTGCCAGCAGGATTGCGAGCCCCATAGCATAGCGAGGCTAAGGCAGGCTCCTTGCCTGCCCTGGCCTCGCACCACTCCCAGAAGCAGCTGGCACCACGTCCCTGCAGCCTGGCAGAGGGCTCCGTGTGCTGCCCTTGCCTGCAGACACTGTCCCTCACAGTTCCCATTGGCCGGGAACAGGGAACCGTGGCCAATGGGAGCTTTGGGGGTGGTACCCACAGGTGAGGGCAGTGCACAGTGGAGCTGCCTGCCCTGCCCTGCCCCACCCCACCCCACCCCACCCCACCCCCAGGAGCCACTGCCAGACATACATCAGTACAGGGCAGGGTTTGCATTGTTTGGATGCCTCAATTGTGCATTTCCGTATCTTAAGCTGTCTGGATTTTTTTGAGTTTCATCATAACTTTGGGTTTTCTGGGTTTGTACTGCTTATTTTGGGGGTAATTACCACATTCCTATAATGCTGTTTTTACCTTTAAGTTACTGATATATACTCTCAGGCTTAACTATCCCTTAACACATGTATTTGTCTATGAGTTTATTTAGACTTGATTGCTGCTTCAGCTACCAGAGAGTTCCAGCCTCAAGGCTCTGGCAGAGAGTCTTGGCACCATCAGTAGTTAACAGAATCAAATGGAGGCAAGAGCATGGTTAGGGTAGTCAGGATCTTCTTTTGGTTAAGAAGATGGTGCCATTAAATGTTATTGCCCTGCACTTTGGGTTTGTCTACACTGTAGGTCTGATTTTCATCTCGGGTAGACATGCCCACTGCAGTTCTGCTAATATGGTTAAAACAGAAGTGTAGCCAGGGCCGGCTCCAGGAACCAGCTAAGGAAGCAGGTGCTTGGGGTGGCCAATACAAAGGGGCGGCACTCCGTCCGCTGTTGTGGGGGGGCCCATCTGGGTCTTCGGCGGGAATTCAGCGGCGGGTCCCTCAGTCCCTCTCTTTCCCTTTGAGCTGCTTCCGAAGTGCAGCAGGAGAGGAAGAGAGGGAGTGAAGGACCCGCCACCGAACTCCCGCCCAAGAATGGAGTGGCGCGATTGAGCTTGGGGCCGCAGAATACCTGCAGCCAGCCCTGAGTGTAGCCATGGTTGTGAGAGGGGCTAAGCCTTCTCCTGCCCCGAGTATGTGCCTAGATGGGATTGTACTTGGGCAACTGGCCCATCCCACTGCTTGCACCGCCATGGCTATACTTCTAGTTTTAGCATGCTAGCTTGATTAGAGCTAGCCTGTGTCTGTGTACCCAAGCTGGAAATTACACTGCCAGCTCCAATGTAGACATAACCTATGAACCACATTCAGCTAAGGGTCTATGCTGCCCCTGGCCTCCGCTGTATGCCCACTGGGTGCTACTGCAGAAACTGTGTCCCAGACAGTCAGGAGATGCATTGATTCAGCATATCTCGAAAACTTATCCTGACTGAGCTCTTATATAGACCTGGCTATCACCTAAAACTGTTGCCTACCCCAATGGAGAGTGGTGAAGGGGTGAATGCGACAGGACTGCAGGGACCCAGGCTAGTGCAGGGAGGTGTCATTTACACCATGGCATAATTTTCACATTGGCAGCCAGCCTTCAAAAATGGAATGGGGGCTAGAATCTGACCTTTTGTTGTTAATACCCCCTTCTAGTAATACACTTTAATGTATGATACTTCGAGGTGAAAATGTGGCATTAATTCTATGGGATTAGCCTAGAGCTGTGGGTAACTTCTCACACTAGATGCAGAGTCCTTTTTTCATGACGTGCTGAAATTAAGAGACTGTCAGTGTAATACAGCGTTGTCACAGGATAATGGTTTCCGACAGCTAAATATCTGCGAAGGCATTTTAAGGAAAATTAAATGTCAAGACGAAATGCAGACATTTATTATCTAAGCAAGGGACTCAAGTTCTCTGATAACATTCTGTTACAATGATTTCTCACAATGACTTGATTTTGATTGATCTGATTACTGACGTGCATTCAATCATTTTGGCCGTAGTCAAAGAGAGTATTTCTAGAAATTTATCTAATATTAACAGATCTGTAACTATGCAAATAATGGTGAAGATCAATATTCATGAAGAACAGCCAATAATTCGTAACGATAAAAATCTGAGATCTTTTCAACCACTTGGTTATTTATCTACTTTCAAATTTTAACAAGTAGGAATGAAATTTTGTCATTAAAAATTCCAAAAAGCAAAGCTAGAGATGGAGTGACCCTTTAGAACAGAGTCCATCTCCCTGACCATGCAGAATTGTTCCTGGCAGCACATTTCCCGCACTTTGTCCAGATTGCAGTGGAGTCAGGAAGCCCTGGGAGTGCTCCCAAGGTCTAAGCTTCTTGGTTCACAGTCTGCTGAGGAGCTGGGCAGACAACCTGGCAGGAAACAGCTCAGGGTCCATCCAAAGTTTGTTGAAATGGTTGGAATTTTTCTGACCAGCTCTATATTTAATAATACACTGAACAAAAGATGAGCAGAGCCATAAAAACATGCACCTGGCTCAAATGAGTAACCCCATAATCTTGATATTGTGATCTTTGTTCTATTTCTTCCCTTCTCTGCCTTTTTGTTTGTTCATTATCCTCATTTGTGTTGTGTCTGATGCAAAGCTCATTTAATTCAGTCCCCCGGCCTTAATGTTAATTGGATCAGAAGCATATTTGTAAGCACTATACTGCACTTACTGCATCTTTATTCTTTTCTGTAAAGCATATACTGACATTTTGGTCACTTAAGGTAATAAATGATACTATATTTTTGGTACTCAGGAATGAAGTTTTTGGAAGACTGCCCACTTCAACCACTAATTCCCTTATATCTGTTGGTGGGTGGTGTTGTCGGCAGTTTAAAGGTATTGTGCATTTTGTATGAAAAATGTTTTATGTGCCAAGACTTTGACATTATAAAGTATGCTTTAAGTGAGCTGTGTTCAGACAGGATACTTAAGAATTTACATTACATTCTTATGGTTAATTGAGAGCTAGGCAACTGAATGATATCACAGCTTAATAATTCCTTGCTGCACCACAAAATAGGCAAATTTAACTCCAAAGCAAGAGGCATTGATCCTGTGGAAATGTTCTGCTACAATGATTTGATTTCTGTTTTATCAAATGATAGTTCTAGAATGAATAAATGGACGTTAGTACAGGAAAGTAACAACTTCTCACTATACAGTACCATGAGGGACCTGCTGGTGCATTCAGAAGAACAGAGTAATTGTGTATCTCAGCCAATCAGAGAACATCTGAGCCATAAAAGGACAATGGCTTCTGGTTGGCTGAATTTTATTTCTTTTATCAATGAGGACCGGTGAACCAGGTAGCAATCTCAGTGGCTGGCACAGATGTAAGTGATTAATGTAACATCACATGCTGCATGTAAATGATTCTAGAACTCTGTAAGGTTGGAAATCCTGTACTAGTGGTCTGATCTCCCTAGACACAGAGCGAAGATTCTTGCCCTGAAGCCTCTCCAGGAATTAACTGAAACACTTAAATAACAGCTAGATTAAAACAGCTAGCTTTATTTAGTCAACAGATTGTAACAAACAGAGTCAGCATCTGTTCTGAAATGTATCTGCTCCTGCTTTGGAGGCTGACTGGAGAGGACTTCAGCTGTCAATGAGCCTTATTCACCTTGCCCTGCACAGTATGTAGTTATTCCCACCAATGCAAAGTGGGCATAAAATACCACCAAATCAAAACGGTTGCATTACACATGTTCCATGCACTCCCTTTGCACTGGTGGAAATGACTACACCAGGTGCAGGGCAATAATGAATCAGGCTCTGTCTCTTCTAACAATCCCCCTCAGACCCTGCTCCTTCTCTTGAGGAGACACAACTGAACAAAACAATAGTGAAGCTGTTTCTCTGGTCTGAACTACTCTACAAATCTCATTGTGCCAGTGTGTGCTTGTCTGACAGAGTTATCCCTGTAGCTGGGTGACATCCCAGATAATGATGGAGACTGTAATGCTGTAACACAATCTATAACAGGGGTGGGCAAACTACATCTTGTGGGTTGGATCCAGCCCACCAGCCATTTTAAGTCTGTCCTCAAGCTCCCACTGGGTAATGGGGACTGGGGCTTGCCCCGCTCCAGTGCTCCGGCACTCCAGCTGGGGAACAGGGTCAGGGGTCACTCCATCCAGCTCCTGGAAGCAGTGGCATGGTTCCCCTCCAGTTCTTATGTGCTCCAGTGGCCCCCTCCAGCACTCCAATGGGAGCTGCAGGGGCCGTGCCTGCGGACGAGGCAGCATGCAGAGCCGCCTGGCCACACCTCTGTGTAGGAGCTGGAGAAGGGACATGCCGCTGCTTCCAGGAGCTGCTTGAGGTAAGTGCCACTCAGAGCCTGCACCTCTCAGCCTCTCCCCACGCCCCAACCCCCTACCCCAGCCCTGATCCCCCTCCTGCCCTCCAAACCCCTTGATCCCAGCCTGGAGCACTCTCGTGCACCCAAGCCCCTCATTTCCAGCCCCACTCCAGAGCCAGCACCCCCAGTTGGAGCCTGCATCCTTTCCCACATCCCAACCCCCTGCCCCAGCCCTGATTCCCCTCCTGCCTTCCGAACCCCTTGGTCCCAGCCCAGAGCACCCTCCTACACCCCAAACTCTTCATCCTCAGGCCCATCCCAGAGCCCGCACCCCCAGCCAGAGCCCTCACCAACCCTCCACCTGCAACCACTCCCCCACTCCAGCCTGGAGTCACTTCCTGCATCCTGAACTCCTCATTTCTGGCCCCACCCCAGAGCCCACACCCCCAACTAGACCCCACATCCCAACCCCAATTTTGTGAGCATTCATGGCCCGCCATACAATTTCTGTTCCCAGATGTGGCCTTTGGGCCAAAAAGTTTTCCCACCCCTGATCAATAACCATGTAGTGCCCTCTACTCTGCAAACAAAAACCCATGGAAAATGCCCCTACCTATGTCATGAAGTTGCTTGCTGGCACAGGTAAGGTTGTCATGTAACAGAGACTATGGTATATATGGTACGGTATTCCTATTAGCTATTCCATTTAGTCTCCATCACTTTTCCAGGGAGAATCTGATTGAGGTAGGAGTCCCCTGCTGTGAGAAACTAATGTTCCAGGCAAGGGAAGCCTGTCTCCTGAAGTTAAAGCTGTCAGTCTCTTACCTGAGAACAATAGCACTGCACGCTGCTACACTCCCCTTATGCATGTCTCTTGCCCCTTTTTTTGTGCCAGGATCAATGAAGAGGGAAAAGGCAGAGAACCCTCTTGCTAAGAGGTCTCTACACACCCTACACTTGCCCAGCATAGTTCAGTATATGGTCCCACTAATGAGAAATGAATAGTCCCCATCAAGGTGCTGTGGTCAGTATCTTCAGCAAAATACGTGAATGAGGAAAAGAAAGTACTTAAGCTTGTTAGAAATCATTTGCTGTGCATGAATTCCAGTGGTTAAATGCTCAGTCATTTGATTGCTCAGCTGGACTTTCCTGCAGTGATAGCATAATCAGAGGATTAGATTAACAACAGCTAAGTTTTCCTTTAGGAAAATTAAATTGGAATGGAGTTTTTTTCACTGTAATGACCTGGGACCCTCAGCAACAATGCTGACTTCCACAATTTTGATATGATTGCTTGAAACTCTCCTAATATTGTTGACCATAGATTAATAAAGATTTTAATTAGTAATAAAATTGTGCTAGCCATAAGTGATTAGCCTGTCGTCAGTTCTCATTAAATATGACACTAAACGTGGGTCCAATGCTGCTCCTGCTGAAGTCAATCAGGGCTCTGCCTTTAGCTTCAATGGAACAGGATTGGGCCTTTGTTTTGTAATGTGGTGACCTACTTGATTTTAATAATTTGATTAGAATAGTTCATGTTTTAACATAGCCCCTCAATAGCACCCTATATATCAGCTTAAATCCAATTGGCTCAATTCCACCCTCGGTTATACTCATGTGTAAGAACATAAGAATGTCCATACAGGGTCAGACCAATGGTCCATCTAGCCCAGTATCCTGTCTTCTAACAGCGGCTAGTGGCAGATGCTTCAGATCAAATGAACAGGGCAATATTGAGTGATTCACCTCTTGTCATCTAGTCCCAGCTTCTGGCAGTCAGAGGTTTAGAGACTGCCAAGGCATAGGGTTGCATCTCTGACCATCTTGGCTAATAGCCATAGATGGACCTTGCCAAGCTGTCCTGCAGTGGCTCAAGAGCATAAGTACCAGCCTCAGAGTAGACTATTAAGAACCAGGGCACAAACCCCAAATTGGTGGTGAGCTCTATACTTGGGGCTTGTCTACACTACACAGTTAGGTCAACATAAGGCAGCTGATGGTGACCTAAGTATGTCAGTGTCTACACTTCAGCCTTCCTCCCACCAATGTAGATGCCCTACTACACCAACATAATAACCCCACCTCAGTGAGAGGCATAAGGCTTATGGTGGTGTAGTTAGAGTGGTGCAGTGTCTGTGTAGTAGGCTGGAGCACCCAGGGAAAAAAATTAGCGGGTGCTCAGCACCCACTGGCAACCAGCCCCCTCCTCCCCCGCAGTACCTCCCATCCGCTGGCGGCCTTGCTGATCAACTCCTCCCCCTCCCACCCAGCGTCTCCCACCCACTGTGATCAACTGTTTTGCAGCATGCAGGAGGCTCTGGGAGGAAGAGAGAGGAGCAGGGAGCTCAGGAAAGGAGGCTGAATTAAGCAGGGCAGGGGTGGGAAGAGTTGGGGTAGGGACTTGGGGGAAGAGGGGCTGGGGTCTGGGGTGAAGTGGGGGCAAAAAGAGGCGGGACAGGGGTGGGGGTTTGGGGGAAGGAGGCAGATGGGGCAGGGCCTGGGGCAGAGTGTGGGGTTGAGTACCCCGGGCCTGAATGAAGCTGGCACCTATGTGCCACACAGGGGCAGCTCTAGGTATTTTGTCGCCCCAAGCATGGCAGGCAGGCTGCCTTCGGCGGCATGCCTGCGGGAGGTCTCTGGTCCCGCGGATTCAGCGGCACATCTGTGGGAGGTCTGCCAAAACCACGGGACAGCGGACCCTCCGCAGGGATGCTGCTGAAGACAACCTGCCTGCCGCCCTTACGGCGACCGGCAGAGCACCCCCCATGGCTTGCCACCCCAGGCACACACTTGGCGTGCTGGTACCTGGAGCTGCCCTTTGTGCCACAATATTGTTTTAATTTTGCTGGATGCTTTTATAGGGGCCAGTCCTGACCATTCTGAGCAGTTCTTCAGAGTTGCTGAGTGCTCTCTGCTTTTGCTGAAATCTATAAGAGGTGAGGGCTCAGCACCTCGCAGAGTTGACCCCTTAAAGCCAGTGGCTCTGTTTATTCACTTTCTTTGTCTCTACAACAAACAGGTGACTCTTCTGCTTTATGACTCCACCAGGATGCGGCAACTGCTTTCCAAATCTATCGTGATTGATGATGATGACGATGATGAATATCCATGGCGGCAGAATGCTCACAAATACTACATCCATGTTACACTCAGTCTCTTCCTCTTTATCTGGTTCATACTTGGGAACTATTGGGTGTTTTCTGTCTACCTGCCAAATTTCATTCCACCTTTCCACCAACCCCAGGATTATTGTGATAAAACCCTGTACATTTTTGCTGTTGGAGTTCTTATTGTTAGTCATACTGTGCTGTTTTTGCTTATCTTTTGTAGCTTCTGTATATATTGTTTTTCTAGGCGAAGATATGCTGCAGAAGAGGATTAAAAGCCATAGAAACTAAACCACAGCTGTTAGGTAAAGGGAGTCCAATGAAAAACAAAAGGCAATAATTTACCAGAGTGTGTGTGTGTATATATATATAAAAAAATAGCAGCCAACTATACTGAGGAAATTGTGCAAGCCAGTGCCATCTGGCTCTCTTAATATAAAACATCATAGTAATGTAAAATTGCTGCTATAGATGGCAAGCTGCTCTCCCACTAACATTTACATCCATTTTGTTAGGGGTTTCATTTGAAGTGTTGAAATCTGCAGCTGAGAATTGCAGACAGCAAACTCCTCTCAAACCTTATTCTTAGACCCTTAGGGATGCTGTTTCAGCATAATACATTTTCCTCTCAATTTGTATAGGTAATATGTGGTCTATCACCATGGTATCTGAGCACCTCCATATCCATTAGCCTTTTGAGGGTGTATCATTGTCCCTATATTACAGATGGGGACTGAGGCACAGAGAGATTCAGTGATGTAGCCAAGGTCACACAGGAAGTCTGGTCACGCAGGAAACCAGGAACTGAACCCAGATCTCTTGACTATCAGGCCAGTGCCTCAACCACAAGATCATCCTTCCATTCTGGGGAAAAATGGAAAAGCAAAGTCTACATGGGGCAACTTTACTTTCTCTCTCTATTTGTACAATATAATTTAATAGCACCTAGGTAGAACAAAGAGTGCTTAAAAGCTCCCCGATGAAGTCCATAGGGAAACTGACTATTTTCATATTTTTGGTATGTGACAATTTCAGAATGAGGTGGGGCATGATGTCAGTATTACAGATGAACATGTTTACTTTGGTAGTATCATTGGTTGTGATTTCAGGGGGTCCTTTTGATTTGTTCCCCTTAATGATGTACGTGTGTAAATCTATACTTAGTGGATGGATGTGATGACAGCAGAAGTATTCGCTTTAGAAGCACCAGCATGCATGGAGGCAATTGTCCTGTGGTGTATAATGAAACTAACTTATTATTGGTCCTGGTAGATGCTGTTTTTCTGTTGATTAATGCATGTGAAGTGCACCTTCTGCTTTTGCTCTTACACAGTTATCTTAGAGCAGAGTATTCCTTCTGTCTAGATTGGACACCTGTGCTCAGACATGCAGGCATTCAACAGCACCAGGATAATAGAATGCATTTTGGATGTTCTTTTTATTAAATACCATGCAACCAATAACCTCTCCTTGTAGCACATAGAAATAGTGCAAAATTAGGTGTTTGTAAATGAACCTCTGTTTGCGCTTCAACCTTTGAAGTACCCCACAGCTTAATCTGATCTGTTTGGCCATTCATTTGTGGGCCCAAGGCTGAGCTTTGCTTAAAGTTTTAGGCAACAGTTCTGCCTTCAACCATGAACACACAACTCCTAATAAAGTCAGTGGCAGTTGCATATGTGTCTTGGGGCACAAGTGGGTCCTTATTGATTATAACTCAGTCCATGGCACAAAGAAGTGCATGTTAGAAAATGATCACAGGTCATTCCACAGAGTTTGATTTTAAATGGGAAGGGGGATGAGAGGTGCAAGTGTCTACTAAGTGGCTGGGTAGTGAGTTATTAGTGAGGCTGCTCTCTCCCTGCTGCTTGGTTTATTCCATCAAGTCAGAGCTAAGGTTAGGATCAAGTGTAAAATTCCCCAGCCCTTAAGCGGCCACTCGAAAGAAGCTATAATTTGACCGACTCTGCTCAGGAGTGCAGGGAATAGGGACACCTAACACTGCTGGCAGCACTTACTGGCTCAAAGGGTACATGTCTGTATGTCGAGAGGTGTGGCCTGGAACCCCTTCCGCTGTTCCATGCACCTAAGGGAGGACCAGCAGAGGAGCATGAGCCACACTTTTCCATCAGTGAATCAAGACTTGCTTCTCACCACACTTTCCACAGTCTCTCTGGAGGCATTTTACATTGCCTAGGCATCATTCTTGCCACTGACGGAATGCTAGACTTGTCCTCACCCAGCCACCCAAGTGCTCCACTGACTCATAGTTCTGGCCCTTGGATTCCAGTACAGACAGATCTGTTCCATAAAACTCTGTTCATCCTGTCTGAATAATTTCATCTTACATGTACAGCACCTTTCATTCATCAAGATCCCACAGTGCTTTACAAATTTTATTTAAGCAGGAATCCCTTCACCCACTACTGAAGTGCAATCACCTCTGAGTCACACACAGCAGCTGATTAACAGTGCACAACAACATTACACAAAATCTTAGGACACGAAGTGAAGAAAAAAAATCATATTCAGTTGTCACTGCACTGGGAATTTAAAAAGGCAAAAGATAGTTACCCAAACTACATTCATAAGACAGAAGACTCCAGCACTAACATTTCACACTCTCACAAAAAGTTTCCTAGGATCTTTAATGGCCACAATTTATGAAGTGTCACTCAAAAGACAGTAGGACTGGTTCTCAACTATCTTTCACTTTGGGCCTGATTCTTTAGCAGCTGGAGCCTTTTGTGGTCATTTTACAGCTTTGCAGAGTGAATGTACAATGCTCCGAAATCAGACACTCTAGTGGTTTGTATGCCTCTGATCCAGAAACAAATGAATGTACGCGATGCAAGGTTTGCACATGAGCACCTCCAAAGCCGTGCTAGGGCACTGGTCCAGTACTGACTCAGATATAAACATGCACAATCACCAAAAGCCCTTCCTTCAGCAGCTTGGGTTGTCCCAAGTGGTCTCTCAGTCAAGTATTAGCAAGGCCTAACCCCGCTTACTTTATAACAGCTGTCAAGTTTGCAACCCAAAGCCAGGACTGGCTCTAACTTTTTTGCTGCCCCAAGCAAAAAGGAAGAGCACCACCCCACTCTACCCCCGCTGAGCGTCACGCCGCCTGAAGCCCCACCCTCTCAGAGCTCTGTGCTGCGCCAAGCCCCCGCCCCCCCTCCGAGCACCACGCTGCTCTAAGCCCCCGTCCCCCCGAGCGCTGTGCCAAGTCCGCCCCCCCCAGTGCTGCACCAAGCCCCCGCCTCCCCTCTAAGCGCTGCTCCAAGCCTCCGCCCCGCCCCCCTGGGCGCTGTGCCAAGCCCCCGCCCCCCCGAGTGACACGCTAAACCCCTGCCCCTCCGCTGCCCTGAGGAACCAAAAAAAAACCCCAGAAAACCAAAAACCCCTAGTGCCGCCCTGCCCCAAGGTGCCGCCTCAAGCACGTGCTTGGTCAGCTGGTGCCTGGAGCCGGCCCTGCCCAAAGCTGAATCACTGAAGATACAAAATATACCTTTAGTTAACATTTTGAATATTTTGTAATTTAAGGGATAAAATTACAGTAGTTTGAAAATCAGCCATGTCCCTCTTTATTTGTAATTTCTTCTTGAAATGGAACAAAAAACTATTAGGCTAATTCTTTTGCACCAGCCAGCATTATGATTGTGGTATAGGAAATCAGTTGCAATTGTGCTTCTTAAATCATCGTCTCTTCTTGAGAAATAAATGTAGCTTTTAAAGGAAAAATATCCATGATTTCCACAGGCTAGATATCCTGTACAATATTAGTATTCATAGTACTGTGTATCATAGAAATACATACACACACACAGTGGTGATATCCATGTGGTAAATTACATTTATCATATACTTTTGACTCATAGACTCATAGACTCATAGGTCAGAAGGGACCAATCTGATCATCTAGTCTGACCTCCTGCACAAGGCAGGCCACAGAACCCCACCCATCCAATTTTATAACAACCCCTAACCCAGGACAAAGTTATTGAAATCCTCAAAATTGGTTTGAAGACCTCAAGCTGCAGAGAAACCACCAGCAAGCGACCCGTGCCCCACGCTGCAGGGGAAGGCGAAAAACCTCCAGGGCCCCTGCCAATCCGCCCTGGAGGAAAATTCCTTCCCGACCCCAAATATGGCGATCAGCTAAACCCTGAGCATGTGGGCAAGACTCACCAGCCAGCACCCAAGAAGGAATTCTCTGCAGTAACTCAGTTCCCATTCCATCCAACATCTTCCCGCAGACCATTGAGCAGACCTATCTGGTGGTAATCCAAGATCAATTGCCCAAATTAACAATCCTATCATAACATCCCCTCCATATACTTATCAAGCTTTGTCTTAAAGCCAGGAAAGTCTTTTGCCCCCACTATTTCCCTCGGAAGGCTGTTCCAGAACTTCACTCCCCTAATGGTTAGAAACCTTCGTCTAATTTCAAGTCTAAACTTCCTAATATCCAGTTTATACCCATTCGTCCTCGTGCCTACATTAGTACTAAACTTAAATAATTCCTCTCCCTCCCTAACGTTAAGCCCCCTGATATATTTATATAGAGCAAGCATATCCCCCCGTGACCACCTCACCTTCACTCTGCCCACTAATCCACCTTCATTGGTACTATGCCTAACATTCCAGAGCCCTGTGAGGCAGCTTCAAACAGCAGAAAAACAATCTGCCAGATAAATGTTTCCTTATTTCCCTCCAAATGTGGAATCCCACCCTTCCTGCACCCCCACTGCCCCCACGAAGAGATAAACAATGGACATAATTCAGTCCTGTAGCAGATTTTAGGTCTGGCATTATGTTACCCCTTCAAGGTTTGAAACAGGAGCTTTCTACCATGGAAAAGGGAAATTAGGAGATTTCCAATGCAACACACAGCCCTTGATCCTCAAACCTTAATGGTCTTAAGATATCAGAGTTAAACATCACATCATTAGTAGGTTTAGAAAAACTATTTTAGATTTTTTCCAGAGCTGTCTGAAATGTATTAATTATCATTTTCCTCTCCCTCTGATGTGTGAACAGTTGGATTCATGTTCCAAATACCTTGGCTTTACAGGCAAAGAGATACAAAATAGAACCAATACAATTTTCAAAAACATTTCTAAAATGCAATTACCCCAAGCTGATGCAATTACCCCAAGCATTCTGAGGTAGCCATTCTACCACAACACACCATCATACAGGTGCTGAATAGAACATTGTAACAGAATTGGCTGCCCCTATACTACATTGGGGGCAAGCCTCCCATCCCAGGGCCACAAACTCACACTAGCACGGCTCACACTAGCATGCTAAAAATAGCTGTGCAGACATTGCTCAGGCTCTGGCGCTCGGGCTCGCAAGCCCTCCCCCACCCCAAGTCTTGAGTGCCCAAGCTCTGTCATAAGCCACAATGTTTACACACTATTTTTTTAAAAAAACAACAAGGAGTCTTTGTGGCACCTTAGAGACTAACAAATTTATTTGGGCATAAGCTTTTGTGGGCTATAACCCACTTCATCAGATGCACGGAGTGAAAAATACAGTAGGCAGGTATAAATATACAGCACATGAAAAGGTGGGAGTTGCCTTACCAAGTGGAGGGGTCAGTGCTAACGAGGCCAATTCAAGCAGGGTGGATGTGGCCCATTCCCAACAGTTGACAAGAAGGTGTGAGTATCAACAGAGGGAAAATTACTTTTTATAGTGACCCAGCCACTCCCAGTCTTTATTCAGGCCTAATTTGATGGTGTCAAGTTTGCAAATTAATTCCAGTTCTGCAGTTTCTCGTTGAAGTCGGTTTTTGAAGTTTTTGTGTTGAACAATGGCCACTTTTAAGTCTGTTATTGAGTGTCCGGGGAGATTGAAGTGCTCTTCTACTGGTTTTTGAATGTTACAATTCTTGATGTCTGATTTGAGTCCACTTATTCTTTTGCGTAGAGATTGTCTGGTTTGGCCATTGTACATGGCAGAGGGACATTGCTGGCACATGATGGCATATATCACATTGGTAGATTTGCAGGTGAATGAGCCCCTGATGGTGTGGCTGATGTGGTTAGCACCTATGACAGTGTTCCTTGAATAGATATGTGGACAGAGCTGGCAACAGGGTTTGTTGCAAGGATAGGTTCCTGGGTTAGTGTTTCTGTTGTGTGGTGTGTGGTTGCTGGTGAATATTTGCTTCAGGTTGGGGGGCTGTCTGTAAGTGAGGACTGGCCTGTCTCCCAAGGTCTGTGAAAGTGAGGGATCATCCTTCAGGATACGTTGTAGATCCCTGATGATGCGCTGGAGAGGTTTTAGTTGAGGGCAGAAGGTGACGGCTAGTGGCGTTCTGTTACTTTCTTTGTTGGGCCTGTCCTGTAGTAGGTGACTTCTGGGTACCCTTCTGGCTCTGTCAATCTGTTCCTTCACTTCCCCAGGTGGACACTGTAGTTTTAAGAACACTTGATAGAGATTCTATAGGTGTTTGTCTCTGTCTGAGGGATTGGAGCAAATGCGGTTGTATATTAGGACTTGGCTGTGAACAATTGATTGTGTGATGTAGTCTGGATGAGAGCTGGAGGCATGTAGGTAAGTATAGCGGTCAGTAGTTTCTGGTATAGGGTGCCGGTATATAGGTTTATGAGACCATCACTTATTTGCAGTGTAATGTCCAGGAAGTGGATCTCTTGTGTGGACTGGTCCAGGCTGAGGTTGATGGTGGGATGGGAATTGTTGAAATCATTGTGGAATTTCTCAAGAGCTTCTTTTCCATAGGTCCAGATGATGAAGATGTCATCAATGTAGTGCAAGTAGAGTAGGGGCACTAGGGGAAGAGATCTGAGGAAGAGTTGTTCTAAGTCAGCCATAAAAATATTGGTATTCTGTAGGGCCATGCGGGTACCTATGCAGTGCCGCTGACTTGAAGGTATAAACAGGGGTGAAAGTAACTTAAAGAACTTAATGGCATACAGGGCCGGCGTTCTAAGCAGGGGGTGGGGCCTCAACCAAAAGAGGCAGCGACTTTAAAGGACCCAGGGCTCCAGCTGTGGTAGCGGTGGCTAGGAGCCCTGGGCCCTTTAAATCACTGCCGGAGCCTCATGATAGTGATAGCAGTGGCAGCACCCAGGAGCTCTGGGGCTCTGGCGGCGATTTAAAGGGTCAGAGGCTCCAGCCACTGCTGGGACCCTTGGGCCCTTTACATTGCCTCCAGAGCCCTGGGGCTCCTGGCCACTGCTGCTACCCCAAGGCTCCAGCAGCGGGGCTCTAGCGTTGATTTAAAGGGCCCGGGGCTCCGGCTGCTGCTGCCCAGAGCCCAGGACCCTTTTAAATTGCAGGTCTGGGGAAGCTGCCCTCTGCCAGTATGGTTGGCTGTGTACCAACTCTTGCCAGTACGCTGGACTGGACCGGACCGGACCGGCTCACTTTCACCTCTGGGTATAAATCGTCCCCAAATCTGAAATAGTTGTGGGAGAGGACAAAGTCACAAACCTCAGCCACCAGGTTTGCCGTGACATTATCGGGGATATGGTTCCTGATGGCTTGTAGTCCATCTTTGTGTGGAGTGTTGGTGTAGAGAGCTTCTCCATCCATAGTGGCTAGGAAGATCAACAACGGATTGTAGTTTCCTCAGGAAGTCAGTGGTGTCTCGAAGATAGCTGAGAGTGTTGGTAGTGTAGGGCCTGAGGAGAGAGTCCACATAGCCAGACAATCCTGCTTTCAGGGTGTCAATGCCTGAGATGATGGGGCGTCTGGGATTCTTGGGTTTATGGATCTTGGGTAGCAGATAGAATACCCCTGGTCAGGGCTCTAGGGATGTGTCTGTGTAGATTTGTTCCTGTGCTTCTTCAGGGAGCTTCTTGAGCAGATGGTTCAGCTTCTTTTGGTGACCCTCAGTGGGATCAGAGGGTAGTGGCCTGTGGAATGTGGTGTCAGAGAGTTGCCTAGCAGCCTCTTGTTCATACTCTGACCTATTCATGATGACTACAGCACCTCCTTTGTCAGCTTTTTTGATTATAATGTCAGAATTGTTTCTGAGGCTGTGGATGGCGTTGTGTTCTGCACGTCTGAGGTTACGGGGCAAGTGATGCTGCTTTTCCACAATTTCAGCCCATGCATGTCGGCGGAAGCGCTCTATGTAGAAGTCCAGTCTGTTGTTTCAACCGTTAGGAGGAATCCACGCAGAATCCTTCTTCTTGCAGTGTTGGTAGGAAGGTTTCTGTGGGTTAGTGTGCTGTTCAGTGGTGTGGTGGAAATATTGCTGGGTCACTACAAAAAGTAATTTTCCCTTTGTTGATACTCACACCTTCTTGTCAATGGTTGGGAATGGGCCACATCCACCCTGACTGAATTGGCCTCGTTAGCACTGACCCCCCACACACACTTGAAAAGGCAACTACCATCTTTTCATGTGTGTATGTTTATACCTCCCTACTGTATTTTCCACTCCATGCATCTAATGTAGTGGGTTATAGCCCACGAAAGCTTATGCCCAAATAAATCTGTTAGTCTCTAAGGTGCCACAAGGACTCCTTGTTGTTTTGCTGATACAGACTAACATGGCTACCTCTCTGAAACCTGACACTATTTTTAGTGTGCAAACATCAATCTGAGGACCAGGCCTGGGAGGCTTGCTTCCAGATGCAGTGTAGACACACTCTTGGGACTAGGGGCCAGCCAGCATATTTCTGAGGCAGAGCCTGGTTAAGAACAGGTTGAAGTCTAGTAGATTACAAGAGATCAGGGGATTGCCTGATAAGCAGCTGATTCCTATAAAGGCTGAAGGAGCTAAGCTGGAGAGCTTAGCTGCAGCAAGAACAAGAAAGTTTGTGTCTGTGGCAGGTTGGCTCCCAGGCAGATGGCCTGTGGCAGGACGAGGGAAGAGTTGCTAAAGTCAAGGAGACTCTCCCAAGGAAGCCCTTGGGTCAGGGGATAAGACATGGTTTAACTGTTGGAATTATGCTGAACAGTTTAACTGGGAGTTTTGCTGAAGGTTTTTGGTGCCACGAATATATGAAGCCCAGAGAAAAAGGACCTGAAACATTCTGGTGTGGCACTGGTTCTTTCTTGGACTGGGAAGCCAGGCCAGCGGCCTGCAAGAATGGATTATGACAATAATGTGCCGATATTAATACACATTTTGTTCTCATGGCTTAAGACTTGTAATGTTCCTATAAAGTGGCAGTTAAACATCTATTTCCTTTTGTGGGGTTAGCCTCAGCCCCGTGCAAGACTGAGCCCTAAATGAGTCCACAAGGTGCAAGACAGGAGAGAATCAAGACCTCTGTTCTCCTTCTTACTGGAGTAATGGAAGCAATGTACTGCTGACCCAATCTTTTATATTAGTGCTGCTTGTATTTGCACACTGCATTGATACTTTATGATTTGCATGGATTTCAAATTAATATTTGGTAAATTGTACTAATTTCAGAATTATAACACACCACACAAAGAGCTGCTTTATTTTTTGTTGGGGTTTTGTTTTTTTCTCAAATGTTGGTGAAATAAAACTTTTTATAAACGTTTTTGTCTCACTCATCGCCTTGCACTGACTAAATTAAAGTGGTTATCTGAAGCCCAGCATTGCAGCATGTTGATTGCTCATGAACAGAAGCTGCAACGCATTTCTTTAGTCATTTTCACATGGGTGACAGCAGCCATATAAACTAGGGCTGTATGTTGCCCTACTGATGTCAAGGGTAGTTGTATGTGTATGTAGGGTAGCATATGGGCCTAAATGTAAAGATCAAGCCACAATATTCAACCCCACAGCTTCAGAAATAATAATGAACTATAACAGAATTCTGAGTAAGCTAGTCATTATGCCTGTTATAGGATCTGATCCAAAGCCCAGTCAAGTCAATGGAATGACTCTCATTGAGTTCATTTGACTCTGGATGAGAACCCTCGTGTGGAAAACTAGCAGCAGTGGCTATAAAGCTTAGCGAAATGATCATATTGCTTGGGTCATGATGTTCTATTTCTGTCCTGATGACAAGTGTGTGTATTTGGGGCGGAGCAGGAATGTGTTCCCTTCCCAGCTCCATTACTGACCTGCCCACTCCTCCTTCAGCCTACCAGTACTGCTCCCTGCCCCTCCGTACACCACCAGATCTACATAGCACCCTTCACGGGAATCAGGGGCATTGCTGCAGAGACAGCTGGCTCCCTTTTCTGCACGGGAGCAGTAGGATCTATACACCGAGGGCTCCCTCTGAAGGCAGATCAGTGGAAATTGATTGGCCCCGTGTAATATATGATAATTTTTTATGCAAAAAGAAAAGTAGGGTGGGGAGGAATGCAGCTAACTAAAGGAAATATCAGTACAGAAAAATACTAATGAGGGGAAAATACTAATTACCGTTATGACAATATAACATGTGTTTAATGTGATGTCTGATTTACGGAATTCAAAATAATTTTTTAATAATAGGAATTAAAATATTGAGGCTTTATAGCCTAAAAATGTATTTTTCTAAGATGAAAATTAACTACTTAGCTTATTCTTTATAAAGGCTACTTTATACCATATAAAGGTATATACAAAAATTTATATGCACTTAGGAGATGGGTTTATAAGAAGATTTCCACTCTTCCTGCTGTAATAGTAGGGGTTTCATCCTACTTGCACATAAGTAACAAAAATCCCAGCGACTTGAGTGGGAGCAGGATTGAGTCTTAGCAGGCACTCTCACCGTGAGATAACACCCAATCTTGAGAGGTGATCCAGGCCCTCAACTCCCATAGAGGTCAACAGGAGATGAAAGCCCTCAAAATCTTGCTGGATCCAACCCATATTTCCGACGAAAAAATGTAGCAAAATCCTATTCTAAGAAAAGTGTGGCTTGATTGTCACCTACCATGAGAGAAATTTCTTGGAAGATTAGATTATCAAAAATTGACTTGCCTGTGTCTCTTTACATGTTTCCAGTATCAGCTGGAATGACTGAAAGAAAAGAAAGAGAGAAGGCTGTCATAGGAGGGGCTGACTAAATTGACAGCACCCCACCACATGGAATCCTAATGAACAAAGAGCCTTTGTTCTGGGAAAATTCTGACTATTCACTGGAAAGCAATGATGCTGACAGTTGCCACTGACAGATTTATCATTCTCTTGGATGTATAATCCCTAAACAAAGAAAATGTTCTGCTGTTCAAAACACATCATGTGTTTCAGGAGTCAAGTGGTTTGGCCTATGTGTCTCTTCCTGCACTATCATAAGCAGTTCAGACTTATTCACAAGGCTCCATGGCCTTGGCCACGCCTCTTCTACTGATTTACCAGATTCTCTGCCTCTGCTCTTGCAAAGAGAAGTGGTAAACGCCTCCCTCCCAGTTGCTGACAGACTCCCACAGACTCCATTGAGCACAAGACTAGTTACGTCGGGCCAGATTTTCAAGTGCTCAGTACCCAGCAGCTCCCATTGCGACACTGATTCCCAGCTGCAGAGTTCAGCCCATAGGCCACTTCTTTTGAAATTCTGGTCCCAATTATGGGTGCTGAGCTTTTTTGAAAATTTGGCCCACCATACAGCCTGCTCCAATTCCCATTGAAATCAATGACAAAATTCTGATTGACTTAATGGGGGCAGGAGCATTTATAAATCAATGAATGCAGGGAAACAGAGTATCACAAAAGCCATAGGATCTACTGTAGGAACTAAACAAGGAAGCAGGTTTTGTACTTAATACTGAGGCTTTTGCCACTCCAAAAACGATTGTAAAAGAGCTCGCAACTACCTTGGGGCTGCTCTTAAATATCTTTTATTAAATACAATTTCATTTCAGCTTTACTATGACTTTCTCTATATATTAAATCTCTACCCTCAAGAGATGGTATTAAACATGCTAAAATATGCTGTAGCACAGTCACCTCTATAGTATTCAATGTTTTAGAAATTCCCTTTGTGCTGAAAGGTCTTTAAAACGTTGCTTAAAACTTTCTGCTCCAAATTTGAAAGACACTATGACAGGGCAGCTCTAGATCCATTCTTCATGGTCCTGGAGGGTTCCTTATGCATCAGACTCATGCATTCCACTACTCGAGGGATGGCTGTGGTTTTGGGGAAATTGTGCAAGGATTGCACACCCCCAGTATGAGGCAGTCTTATCCTGTGTTTGGGGGAAGAGGAGTAGATCCTGGGTAGAGCTGGGGATTCACCACTGTGCAGATCCTTCTATCCCATTCCCTTAATCCAATGGGCAAAGGGAGTGTTTGTCAAAGTTCTGCATGGGATATTTCAGGCATCGGTCTCTAGTAACCTCAGGGACACAGCTCAGACATTGGCTGGCAGCCCATGGAAAGGATTCCTGTTCCTCTCTCACATCCTAGATGCCAGTAGTTTTCAAACTTTGGTACTGGTGACCTCTTTCACACAGCAAGCCTCTGAGTGCACACCCCCACCCCTTATAAATTAAAAACACTTTTTTATATATTTAACACCATTATAAATACTGAAGGCAAAGCAGGGTTTGGAGTGGAGGTTGACAGCTTGCGACACCCCCATGTAATAACCTCGTGACCCCCGGTTTGAGAACCCCTGCTATATGCCTGCTGTACGTCATTGCTACTGGTCCCTGGAAAGGTCTTCCCTCACATTCTACATGGTAGGATGCAGCTGCTCCTTAACAGACATCGTTCAGAACAATCAGGTTTCATTGCAGGGCATTGCTTCTGGCTGAACCGCATCAAGAATTTAACCACCTGCTGGGGCTCTGCACAAAGAGCCCTGCATCTGCACAAAGACCTGTTGACTTCAGAGGGACTCTGCATGGGCGTAGGTATCTACCTGCAAACAGCAGAAACAGGGCTGTTGTCAGATGCTACTGGTGTGGTGCTCTGCTCTGTTCAATGTTGATATCAATAAGCTGCGTGCGTGTGTTCCCTCTGTGTGCTGCCCCAGCTCTGCACAGATAGCTGACGCAGCAGACCCCGAGAGAATCCCCAATGACCACAGACTCTAGTAAGGTATAAAGGCACGTCAGCCAGGTTTATTGTTGAAGAGAAACACAGTCTCCAGCTCCCTGGCAAACAAAGTCCAAGGTGCTGCTAAGGTGCAGCTAGCCAGTACATATGTGCTCCCTGGCAATGGACTCAGCTCAGTCAGTGGCGGGACTTTCTACTGCCCCCTAGGCTGGACAAAGACACTGCACCAGGGATGTATTCTTATACACAGGTACAAACAAGTTACACATCACTCCTGACATATTGAGATGCAACCCTTCTATGTAGCAAGGTACAACCCCTCTACGTAATAAGGTGCCGCCTCTCACCTTGTACATGTTGGTTCGAACAAAACAACTCTATCCATCATATTACCCTTTTGCCCCTGTCATTGGGATGGGTCAGCCTGTTCCTTGTTATCCGAGTAGCGTGTACAAGTATGCGAATGTTCTGATCTCTGGTGTCCAGTATCTTTTAGGTATGTCTTTTTTCCCAGCATCAGCCCTCTCCTTGCCAGCTTCTGTGAGCAGGGCCTGCCTCTGGCTCACTGCTTAACTTTGCTTTATGTTATGTTAGCAAAGTCTTGACCATTACTTTAGTTCAGGTGTTAGGCCTCATACCAGGCCTCCGATACCAAGGTTTATATCTCAAGGCCTCCTCTTACTACATCAGACTGCAATCTCCTCAGAGCAAGGATCATTACTTCACTTGTGTCTTATATTGAACCAAACACATTTTCAGTGCTTAACAAATAATAATACAATTAATAATAGTAGTTAATAATAAGGGGAAATAAAACACCAACAGGTTTCTCAATTTTCCTTAGGGAAAGTTCTGGTTTTTTTCCCCCACTAGTGTTCTTTGGTCTTAAGTTGTATTCTCCTCAAGAATGCAAATAACTCTACCAAAGTAAACAGCTGTGGTATGTCAGCATTTTCCAGTAAATTGTTAACCACTGATGGTTAGAGTCCAATATAACAAATTTTTATAGCTCCCATGGTGTCAAAATGTGGGACACCATGGGAGCTTTCTGATTGGATGCTAATGTAAGTAAAGCCCAGTTAATGCTCTGTTTTCCTTGTGTTAAAAATTCCCATTCACATAATGTCAGTATGGCACCCCAGGCTGTACAATTTTGCTTATTGAGCTCCATAAGTGACTGTCATATAGCCTTCCTCTTATATCTTACAATTACATAGGTATATAGGCAGAGCTTGTTGTGCCACCTGTAGTTAAGGCCCATACAAACTTAATTTGTCCCCATGTGCATCTCATATAATCATATGGAAGACTGGAAGGGACCTCGAGAGGTCATCTAGTCCAGTCCCCTGCACTCCTGGCAGGACTAAGTATTATCTAGACCATCCCTGACAGGTGTTTGTCTAAACTGCTCTTAAAATCTCCAGTGATGGAGGTCCCACAGCCTCCCTGGGCAATTTATTCCAGTGTTTAACCACCTTGATGGTAAGGAAGTTTGACTTCGCTGCAATTTAAGTCCATTGCTTCTTGTCCTATCCTCAGAAGTTAACGAGAATAATTTTTCTCCCTCCTTCTTGTAACAACCTTTTCTGTATCTGAAAACTTTTATCATGTCCAGGGGCAGATTAGGATTTTGTGGGGCCCCTGGGCCAGAGCAAGTGGAGGCCCCTCTACACCCCTTCTGCCTGCAGTCCTCCTGGTCTGTCCTCTAGCATTCCTGCTGGAGAGTGGGGTTAGGATGTGGGGGCTTGCCCTGCTCTGCCCACCTGGTGCTCCTGCCGGGGAGCCCCCAGGCTCCAACCCTGCTCCCTGGTTGGCACACTGGGTGAACTGGCAGAGCAGGGCAAGACCCTGTGCCCCGACTCCGCTCCCTGGCATGAGTACCAGGTGGGTGGAATGCGGAGGTTACCCATTTTTCTGGCACACCCCCCCCCCATTGTCCCAGTGGCTAATCCACCACTGATCATGTCCCCTCTTAGTCTTCTCTTCTCCAGACTAAACAAACCCAATTTTTTCAATCTTCCCTCCTAGGTCTGGACTTCCAATTTGTCCACATCTTTCCTGAAATGTGGCACCCAGATGTGGGCACAATACTCCAGTTGAGGCCTAATTAGTATGAAGTAGAGTGGAAGAATTACTTTTTGTGTCTTGCTTACAACACTCCTGTTAATACATCCCAGAATGATGTTTGCTATTTTAGCCACAGTGTTATACTCTTGACTCATATTTAGCTTGTGATCCACTATCACCTCCAGATCCCTTTCTGCAGTACTCCTTTGTAGGCAGTCATTTCCAATTTCGTATTTGTGTAACTGATTGCTCCTTCCTAAGTGGAGTACTTTGCATTTGTCCTTATTGAATTTTGCACTATTTTCTTCAGACCATTTCTCTAGTTTGTCCAGATCATTTTGAATTTTAATCCTATCCTCCAAAGCACCTGCAACCCTTTCCAGCTTGGTATTGTCCACAAACTTCGTAAGTGTACTCTCTATGCCATTATCTAAATCACTGCTGACGATAGTGAACAGAACTGGACCCAGAACTAATCCCTGCAGGACCCCACTTGTTATGCCCTTCCAGCTTGATTGTGAACCACTGACAACTACTCTTTGGGAATGATTTTTCCAACCAGTTTTACACCCACCTTATAGTAGCTCCATCTAGGTTGTATTTCACTAGTTTGTTTATGAGAAAGTCACGCAAGACAGTATAAAAAGTTTTACTAACATCAAGATATACCACATCTACAGCTTCCCCCCATCCACAAGGCTTGTTACCCTGTTAAAGAAAGCTATTAGGTTGGTTTGACACAATTTGTTCTTGACAAATCCATGTTGACTGTTACTTATCACCTTATTATCTTCTAGGTATTTGCAAACTGATTGCTTAATTATTTGCTCCATTATCTTTCTATGTACTGAAATTAAGATGACTGGTCTGTAATTCCCCAGGTTGTCCTTATTTCCCCTTTTATGGATGGGCACCATATTTGCCCCTCTACCATGACTTTTCGAAGGCTTATGAAACAGTCTTTAATTACACAATCACATTCAATTTTGACCGCATGATTCATGCCTCATTCAGTGCATGGGTAGCTATTTGATATATCTTGTACATTCAATGCGTGGCCTCAGTCCTTATTAAACACCCACCACCCAAACACTGCATTCAATACAAAATGATTCATTTCCTCACATGTGTTTCTATGATTCTCTCACCAGAGTATCGTGTTTCAAACATAAGTGAATATATCTGACTTGAGTGTTTGACTTTTCAACCCTACATTCCTTTAAAGGTTTTTGTAATGTAATTATTTATGTATATAAGAATTTATTTTACAGCAGGCACTGATTGTCAAAAGCCATGCTCTGGTTGACAAGCTGGGCCTTTGTGATGATGTTACACCTGATGGGCACCAAATTCCACTTGTGCATGGCCCAGGAACTCAAAATACACTAAAAGAAATTCCCTGTACCTATTATTATAGGGTGACTTGTGTTATTCTGATACTGAGTAGTGCCTTACATGGCGAGTAGTCCCACTAAAATCAATGGGATTATTTATACCATAGATATGGGTGGGACACTTTCTAACATGAGTATGGACGGTGCAATCTGGCTCTGATTATATTCAGCAGTTTCACTCTGATGAACTGCCAGTGCAGAGGAGCTTTGGCTTTCTGGAGAAAAGTTTTTTTGTGTAGGATCCCTTGTGGAACCCAGGGTTTTCTCCTAAGAATGACTAGGTTTATATAAAGATGTGTATGACAGCTGCTAGTGTTGTATAGAGACAGAGTTGCATTTGGCATCTAAATCACAGTACTGGGTGATAGGACTCATGGGACTCTGTGTAAGAGCAGGACCAATGCAAGAAAATGTGGGCTTGTTTCTGTATCACTTCAGCTAGCAGGGCTCCCACCCCGGACCAGTAGCATGAGGTACTCTGGCCTGTTCTGGAATGTAGGGCCAAATTCTTGGGGGAGCTGAGTTTCGCTTCCTCTGAAACTCAGTTCCTATATCAAAGCAAATTCCAACATATGGTTAGCTATTGTTTTTTCTGTAAATGGCAGGCTACATCAGAACTGAGCAGAGCACGTGGCCCCGGCCTATGAGAAAGCTCTGAGTCCAGTTTCTTTTGTATGGTCTTTTTAAATCAGTGTAAATCACTCTGAGATTTTTTTTATAGTGTATTTTAACAATAAAGCTGTAAATGTTTTTATTCTTGTTTGATGCAGAGAAATTGAGAACAAACAGAAAGTAGAAGGGACACATAGCAGGCAGAAGCTTGCCCACAGACTTTCAATTGCCACTTAGTGCCCACAAATGCTTACAGTCAATGTAAGCAGAACAAACTCTATTCCAATAGGTTGCAGAATATACAAGTTACACTCATCAGACAGCAAAACACATTGCCTAGGTATCTTTGGCTAAACAGTACTTTAAAGGGAGAAGAACAAAGGCACCCTAGAGGGAAAATCCATGCTAACCACGGGATAATGTAGACTCGTCATGTAGCTTGGGAGGTCATTCCCCAGTGCCAGGAATGGGGACCTGCTATTACAATGGCTAGCAACTGTGTAGAAAGCCATGGAGGGTGCCATGGAACAGCCGGGGAGATCTCCCAGCAAGAAGCCCAGCTGACTGTTACTGAGCCCTCCCATGGTTGCGCTATTCAGAGAGGTGGCTTGGCCACGTCAGGGCCCATCGCAGCTGCGGCTGCTTGTGTAGAGCCCTACAAATCCGCAGGTGTTCGCTTTATATCCGTGCACCATTTCTGCAGATAGCTGTGCAGATGTAGATACAAATTTTGCATCCGTGCATGGCTCTGATGGTAAGATCCAAGCAGGCAGCTGTGAGGAACCGAGGCATGGATCTTCCACCTGCCCTGGGTGGGGGACCTGATGGGCAGAGACACTGGGCAGGGGCCTGCTTTGGCCCCATGCCCAGAGCAGATGGAGGGTCCACTGTGACTCCCTACAGCTGCCAACCCAGCTTTTACTGTGGCAGGGCTGCAGCTCCAAGCTGCCCCTCCCCCTGGCCAGAGCCATGCTGTCAGCTGCGGGGAGCCTGCATCTCTCCACCTGCCCTCAGCAGAGGGGCTGGGGGACAGGAACACTGAGCAGGGGGGACTGAGGGGCAGGGATACGGGGGGGGGGGAGCGCAGGGACACAGGCCAGGGCTGCTTGGGAGCCCAGCCCAGGACTGGTGTAAGGTCTGCCACTGATCCCCACAGCTGCCAGGCAGCTCTCCTCCATGGGGGTGGGGTGGGGTGGGGTGGGGGGGAGAAAGGAAGGGGAAATGCCTCAAGCCCCAGCCCGGCCTAGAATACCAGACAGCAAATGTGAAAAATCGGGACAGGGTTGGGGCCTAACAGGTGCCCTGCCTATATAAGAAAAAGGCCCCAAAGTCGGGACTGTCCCTATAAAATCGGACCAGATGGTCACCCTAGCCTGGCCCCACTGTAGAGCCCTGCAACTCCGCGGATATCAGCAGCGAGCCACAGGGAATTTTTGCGGAGGGCGGATGGGCTGCGGAGACACGTGGGTGCCGGCGCGGGGCTCTCTGCCTCAACCTGCCCACAGCACGCAGCTCTCAGCGACAAGCGCCCCGACAGCGGCGCTGCAGCATACGGGACCCAGCACGCAGCTGTGGGTCCGGGCCCGGCGCTGCCTGCCAGGGCGTCTCCCGGCCCGTCGCTTATTTAACCCCGGGGGCGGGGCGGTGCTTACACAACGGCGGAGAGGCGCCATGTCCTGGTACCGGAACACCGTGTGGTTCCTGACGGGGCTGCGGGAGTACACCAGGTACCGGCCGCTGGGGCTGCCCGAGCAGGGGGCTCCCGCTGCGAGCGGCCGCGCGCACAGCTCGCGCCCGGCCCCGAGCCTGCAGGCGGGCGCAGCTCGGCTCCCGGGGGCTGGCCCCGGCTCCCGCCCTCGGGCTTTCCAGCCTGAAGGCGCCGCAGTCCGGGGGTCGGGCGAGGAGCCGTTGAGCGCCCTGGCGCTTGGCTGGGTACAAGCCGGTTGCCTCTGCAGCCTTGGTAGGAAAAAGTTGCCCTCTCGAGTCTCCTTTCCCTTGCTGTGCCCTGAGCCTTTGGGTGGGATTGGCTGCTTGCTCCGTGGGGGTGCCTTGGCAGCCCTCGTGCAAGCCAGGTTACTCCTCTGTCAGAGGCACTGAGAAAGCAAGGTCGGCTTGGGTTGTATCTGGCTGTCTGCGATGCAGAAGTGGAGTTTAGTGTGTGGGTTTAGCTGCTGACCCAGGTGCTTCAGAGCATAGCCACAGCTGTAAGGTCTTTGGTTGGGAATGCTGGGTGTAAGTGACAGCATTGTGCATCATCGCACATCATAGAATATCAGGTTTGGAAAGGACCACAAGAGGTCATCTAGTCAAGCCCCCTGCTCAAAGTAGGGCCAATCCCCAGGTATTTTTGCCCCAGATCCATAAATGGCCCACTCAAGGATTGAACTCTCAACGCTGGGTTTAGCAGGCTAATGCTCAAACCACTGAGCTAGTCCTTTACCACAGCCACCACTAATGAATTTATTGGCAAGCTGAGGAGCAGATCTTGCATAGGGAGTGCCACTCTGGCTCAGACTGTGGGATATCTGCTGCAGGATCCTGTCTCTGAAAGTGGCTAGTATCAACTGCTTCAGAGGAAGGTGTAAGAACCTTGCAGTAAGCTGATATGGGATAATCTGCCCCTGACGTAGGTCTCTGCCTGATCTCTCTAATAAGAGATGTCTTAACCCTTTAAATGTGAAGTTTAATATCCCATCTAACATGTTGTTTGTCATTAATTCTGGCTATCCATCTAAATGTTCAGTTCTTGTGGAGTTCTTGGCCTCAGTGCCTTTCCATGGCAACCAGTTCAATCACATTGTGTGTGAAAAAGCATTTCCTTTTATTGGTTTTGAATTTTGTACCTTGTAATTTAATTGAATGCCCCCTGTGTGGGGTCAGGAAGGAATTTTCCTCCAGGTCAGATTGGCAGTGACCTGAAGGGATTTTCACCCTCTGCAAAGTGTGGAAAAAATGACTTGCTAGGGTCATCTGGATATATCTCATTGATCATTTTCCTGCCATTGCGGGAACCTTGAGCGCTGGTGCATCTTGGTCCCTCCTGTTCTCTGCCTGTGTCACATAGTAGTCTAATCTCCCATGGGTCTCATTTACTTCAGTCTCACTTGGATGGTTGGGTTTAGAGTGTGGGTGCTAGGTGGTGTTGGGGACCTGTGAGATACAGGCAGTCAGACTGGATGATCTTTCTGACCTTAAATTCTGATTCTTGTCTTATTTCTTTAAAGTAAGAGAGAGAGTGTGTGTATGTGGTTTTTATTTTTATATAATATATATATATAACACAGATTTCCTATCTGTGTATATTCTTATTCAAATATTCTTGCTGATCAGTGCCTTTTAATGTTGCATCAAAAACTCCTAGAGCAATAGATGGGGACTTGTTATATTTATTAGAAAGCTAAAGAAAACAAATAAGTATTTAAATTGAGTCCTGGTTGTGGATCCCCTTTTTCTTTCTTCCACTGAAGACTTTGTATTTTTAGGGATACAATATAGTCTGTCATTTACAAGTCTTTTAATTGATTTATTCAGGAGTGGCTATGACTCTGCATCCAAACACTTTGTTCCGGCAGATTTGGAGGTAAATGTAACTGGAAGATCCTTTATGATTACTGGAGCAAACAGTGGTATTGGCAAAGCAACTGCAATGGAGATAGCAAAGAGAGGTGAGATAAACAGTGGTTCTCAACCAGGGGAACGTATACCCCCAGGTGTACGCAGCAGTCTTCTAGAGGGTAGTCAACTCATCTAGATTAGGGTTTCTTAACCTGGGGATTATGAATTACAGAGGAGTCACTGGACAGTTTAGGGGTTCACAAGTGCATGGCTGGAATTATGGGGTGGCAAGCAGGGCAATTGCCTGGAACCCCATGCCACAGGGTGACCTGCAAAGCTAAGATGCATGCTTCAGCCCTGGAGAGTGGGGGCTCAGGCTTCAGACTGTGAAAGAGTTACAGTAGTCTGGAAAGGTTGAGAACCACTGAGCTAAACCAGTGTTAACCTTTTTGGGACCTTCACAAAGTGTGATAGAAGTTTAACTGGAAAAGTGTTCATCCTTCTGAACATAGGATTCTGCTTTTCAAGACATTCTAGCTCCCATCTTCAGGGGTAGGATGTTTCATGTGAAAAATGACTGTTTTCAGAGGGGCATATTTGGGGTTTGAGCACCTTGTATGGTTCTTCGGCAGCTCTTACCACGAGAACTGGTCATGAAACAAAAGTAACAAGTGGAGGGGAGCCACAAAATATTATGGGGTGGTATCTAAAGGTCTCCATCATTGATCAAGACAAGATATTGATCAAGTTGTCCTAGGCACCGTACAGACAAGGTAAAGTAAGACAGTCCCTGCCTCAAAGAATTTATAGTCTTAGGTGTGAGAAGACAACAGATAGATAAGACCAACAAAAGGAGGGGAGGACAAGGTAACAGTGAGACAATTGTGTTTGGTACAGTAGTCAGCAGTGTCAGCACACAAACTGCCTTACTTGACTGCATGCAAAAAATTTCAACTGCTATTCTTATACCAGCTATCTGGAGTGCAGCATAACAGGCTGCCCCAGGCAAGTCCAAATCAATGTGGTCACAGTGCCAGTATTTCAACACGGGTACAAAATGGACTTTACAATTGAGAGACAAGATGGGTGAGGTAATCTCTTACTGGACCAACTTCTGTTGGTGAAAGAGTCAAGCTTTCAAGGTAAAAGAGCTCTGTGTAACCTGAAAACTTCTCTCACCCACAGAATTTGGCCCAATAAAAGATGTTACGTCACCCACCTTGTAGCCCATGTTTGTCCCAGTATATTAGAGACACAACAACACTGCAAACAATTCACAATTTGATACGGTCATATCCCACTCCATCCCTTTTTAAGCTCATATGATTCCAAAGATATTGCTCTAGGGATGTATGGAAACTTGTATTTAAAAACATGAAATACCATTTTGTTAGTTTTACCTTTCCCCACACCCCTCCACTTAACACCTAATTGTTAATTGTGATTCTTATGGAATTCCACCAGGTGGCACACTTCATCTGGTTTGCCGAAATAAAGAGAGAGCTGAAGAAGCTAAAAGAGAAATAACAACAGAAACTGGTAATCAGGTGAGTTTAGTTTTAGGAGGTTTTTGTTAAGCACTTTACCAGCAGTAAGACTTAGAAGATTTTATAAATAGGCACCCTCATAAATCAGCAAAATATTTATCATTCTTTCTAATGGTTGCATTTGATGAAGTTTAATTTCAGCAGCTGATGGTTTTGATTGTTCTCCTGTATTGCTGTGTGTGTGTGAGAGAGAGAGAGAGAGAGAGAGAGAGAGAGAGAGAGAGAGAGAGAGAGAGAGAGAGAGAGAGAGAGAGAGAGAGAGTGGGGGTGGGGGGCAAGGCTGGTACACAGGATATTATTCAGGCCAGTGATATTCTTGTACGTTCTCTATTTTTAATATGTAACTCCCTACAGTTTACTATATGGCTTAGGCTTTTTACAGTTAATGTATAAAGCACATGCACATTGCTACTGTAGATGTTCAGACTGTTACCTTCCCAACCCCCCACAAAGTTGACCTAGTCTCTTCTCATGCATTTGCAGATTTTTTCCATCTCCTGTACCTATGGTGTTCCACCCCTGCCCCCCACCCCCAAACCTTCCCTGACAGTTCTTCACACCTGTTTGTATCATTGTTCGACTCACCCTTGTGACTGCTTTTAATGTTGCACCACCAATTGTTCAGCAGTGGCACCTCTTCTGTGGTGCCATCAGCATCTTCCTGTCTTTTGCTGAGAGCTCCATTTGTGTTAGAAAGTGATGTGGCTCTTGACCTGAGTGTTTCAAATCCACTTAGAGTCCTTAATTTAGATTAGAATCAAACATCTGACTTTCTATTTCTAACAATTTTGTACTGCTTGGGTTCCTGCTCTTTGGTCTCAGCTCCTCTGGTGTGACATAAATTGGAACTTTCCTAGTCCTCAAAGACTTTTGGAATTTTGAGACACAAGCAGGTCAGCCCCATGTTGCGCCCCCTTTACAATGTTACATTCCAGTTGCTGATTAGAAGAAAAGCAGATTACTCCCAAATAAATAGCCAAAGAGCATTTCTTTAAGATAGGGTACCCTACTGCAGAGGTTTTGAAAGTAAGCTGGTACGCGCTGGTACGGAGGACCAGTAAGAAAAGGAGACTGACTGAGGGAGGGAGAGAGAAGCCTGCTCCCTGCATAAGAAAAGTTTAAACTCAGCTGTTCTGTGGTGGTTCAGCCCCCAGGGCTAGGTTTCAAGCCTCCTTGTTAATTTCACTCACAGTAGCTGAGTGGAGGGGGTTGAGGGGAGGGAGTGTTTGACCATGGCAGGGGCAGTCCCTGTCTGCCCCTTGGGATGAGGGGATATCTCCTACTAATATACACAACAAATACAAGCATTTGGCTGCACAGCTTAAATCCTGAGCTAATAAAAGCAGGTAGTAGGGGAAAACTCACTGTCACATTGGTTTCTCATCTCCTCCCTCCCTCTCCTCCAGCCAGGCTGCAGACAAGGCTCTGAATTCCTCCCCATTCCCCCCAGCAGGGGTTTTCCTCTAGGCTCTAGCTTGCAGTAGACTGGTTGAGATGCCTGCTATTGCTGCATGCAAAAGAACAGTTTAAACTCAGCTGTTCCCTGTGCAGTTCAGTGCCCAGAGTTAGGAGCCATTTCTGGCATCCTTGTTAATTTCACTCTCAGTTCTTGTTGGGTGTGTGTGACCATGGCAGGGGCAGTTCTTTTCTGCCTCCGGGATGAGGGGATCTCCTAAACACAATCAAAATCAGGAACCATTTCCAAGTGCAAATCTATCCCATTCCCTCCCCAGCAGAGGATCATGGTTGTGATGTCCAAACTGTTTGCAGATCGTCTTTGAAATGTTACTATTTAAAAAAAACACACAAAACATGGAGAACATAGTGGAAAGATGTCATGATGATTAGGGTTTATTTTGGGCAAAGCAATTTTGCTAAAGCAACTAAAGATTTACAGGGAAAGCAAATAGTCCCCATAGACAAAACCACAAAGGGATTGGAGGGAAAACTGAATATTCAGCGAAATTATTGTGCCTCCTTTGAAAAAAATAGTAGTTTTCATACCAATCCACCCTCTTTCTATATTGATTTAAACACCTGAAATGTCCTTAGGACAGCGGGTGCAATCTCAGATCTTTTTGTTTTGTCCTGCCTGCAGAGTGCAGAGGCTGAAATTGATAAGACTTTCTTTAAATATCTTGTATTTTTCTTGAAGGCTAGTCCACTTGTCCTTCAATCACCCCTTACTTTCCCTTCCTCTCCTCCTCCTCCTGCCCCCCAGGCTCCCTCCCTGGCTGGCTGGCTGTGGTTTTTCCTTGGTTACTTACTCCTTGGCAGCCCCAGCCCAGCGACACCTGCTGGCTCTCTGCAGGCAGCAGCCCACAGGGGCTAGTTGCTGGGGTCGCTGGTGGTCGGTGGCAGGCTGCAGCTGCATTGTTTGTGACACATTCATACACATATATACTCTGTGTGTGTGTGTGTGTGTGTGTGTGTGTGTGTGTGTGTGTGTGTGTGTGTGTGTGTGTGTGAATGTGTGTGTCACAAACAGTGCAGCTGCAGCCTGCCGCCGACTGCCCCGACCCCAGCAACTGGCCCCTACTATTGTATATTAGTAGTATTGGAGATCCCCTCATCCGGGGGGCAGAAAAGAACTGCCCCTGCCATGGTCACACACAGCTTTTTTCCCCACCCCCCAACAACTGGGAGTGAAATTAACAAAGATGCCAGAAACCTCTCTTAACCCTGGGGGCTGAACCATCAGGGAACAACTGAGTTTAAACTGTTCTTATGCAGGAGGCAGTCTCCCTGCTGCAAGCTAGAGGGAAGCCTCTGCAGCAGCTGCTGAGTGCCAGGCAGGGAGAAAGCACAGAGCCTAGCATCTGCAGCCTGGCTGGAGGAGGAGGAGGGAAGACACAGAGAAAAATGTGACAGTGAGTTTTCACTTTTTCAGGTTTATTCCAATATTTATTCAATAATAAAGTTTTATTACAGACAGTACTGGTAGAGGTAATAGTAGCTTTATTTTCTCTATCTGTGTCATGCAATGGGAGGGATCCATGAAGTATGTACTAGAGGTGTGTGGGTTGCTTGTGATTGGACCATATGGGTAAGAAATGTAAATTACTTTCACCTCTGCCCAAACCCCAGGGCTCCCAGCCGCCTCTGCAGCTGCTAGGTCTGGGGTTAATTTTAAAGAGCCTGGCTCCTACCTTCAGCTGAATCTCTGAGCCTTTTAAATCCTGATTTAAAAGCCCCAGGATTTAAAGGCCCCACCTCTTCCGATAGAGGCCACACCTCTTCCAGTTGAGGCCCCTCCCCCTCCGCAGGACTCTGGAGTACGGGTAAGTCCTTTAAGTTACTTTCACTCCTGCCCTACTGGTTACAGTAGGGAAAGGCCATGAGAAAATATGTAGTTTTTGAAACTGTTACTATCTTTCCCAACTCTGAGAAGACAGTGGGTGACTAGTAATCCAATCAAATGATATTTTCAGAGAAGCATAATTACAGGTGAGTAATGCTCTTCTGTAAAGATACCTAATGATTACACTTCTAATTTTGGAGACTACAAATCCATAAATTCTCCTCTTATGGAAGGACAAAGCACCCATACAAGGCAGTTTCATGTTATATTTGGGGAGAAACATGGGGGCACATGAAGGGAAAACTTTTGATGCAAGTAAAGTCTCTATATACCACTACACTCTAACTTCTGAAATATTTTCTCCTTAGCATATCGAAAGTCCTGTTTTAAATTTACTTAGATTAGTTAATATGCAAATTCCTTGCCAATACTATGTTTGTAAATTTGTGTTTCAAATAGCATAATGGAGTTTCATTTATGCATGTTAAAGGAAACTGTCTTTCCATATTGGTTGTAATGTAATTCCTTTTTTGTTTTAGAATATCTTTTTGCACATTCTGGATATGTCTAATCCCAAGAGAATTTGGGAGTTTGCTGAAAAATTCAAGACTGAACATAAGTTAAATGTCTTGGTAAGTTTGCAAGTTTTAAATTGTACTTCTTTTGGAGTCTCTCATCTGTACCTCTCCATTTAATAGTCTAACCTCTCTAATTCTGCAAACTTAATTTGGGTATAATCCTGCTGCAAAAATAATTCACCTAGTCCACTTCTCTGATCTTGTCCAGTTTTTTTCATATACATAGCTTTGATACAGAAGACAAGAGAAATCTATCAAAGTTGCAGCCTTCAGGGCCCTGCACAGCTTTGCTTCTGCATGCCTCTTTGCTCTCATTTTCTCTTGTTTCCTCTTTCACTCCACGGAACAGCCTGGCGAATTCTCTTATTATTCTACTCCCATTCTCCTATCTGATGATTGGTTGGCCCAGAAGAGACCAAAGACAGAGGTGATGTCTAAAGCCCTAGTTTTGCACCAATGTCCATGTAGATGAATCTTGGCACAGAGCCCTTTTGACTTCAGTAGAACTTTGCGTGCGTGCATAGGTCTATCCAAATGGATGCAGTTGCAGGATCAGGACCTAGTTAGTGCAGAATATAGAGGAAAGTAGGTAGTGCCCCTAACTTGAAACCTTTTCATGCCCTCTTGTTAGCTCTTTCTCTTGCTCCTCCTTATCCTTCCTTCTGAGTTTGGCCCAAAGAGGAGGATGTAAGCAATAAGGGGTGGCACAGAAGAAAGCAAAAAGATTAAAGAATAATACACACAAACGCATGAAGATGTGCACATATCTGCTGAGTGACTGTGATATCTTGTCATCCTTGTCCTTCCTATCCATTTTTGTTCATGTTTATATCTTGACTTTAGTAAAGCTTTTGATACTATCTCATATGACCTTCTCACTAGGGAAATACCACCTTGATGGAGCTACTATAAGGTGGGTGCATAACTGCTTGGAAAACTGTTCTCAGAGAGTAATTATCAGTGGTTCAGTCATGCTGGAATAACGTTATGAGTGGGGTTCCTCAGGGATCACTTCTGGGTCCAGTTTTGTTCACCATCTTAATCAATGATTTAGATAATGGCATAGCAAGTACACTTATGAAGTTTATGGACAATACCAAGCTGAGAGTGGTCGCAAGTGCTTTGGAGGATAGGATTATAATTCAAAATGATTTGGACAAATGGGAGAAATGATTTGAAATAAATAGGATGAAATTCCATAAGGATAAATGCAAAATACTCCACTTAAGAAGGAAAAATCAGTTGCACATGTGCAAAATGGGACTGACTGCCTAAGAAGTAGTACTGCGGAAAGGGATCTGTGGGATATAGTGGATCACAAGCTAAATGAGTCAATGTTCTAATGCTGTTGCAAAAGAAGTGAACATCATTCTGGGATGTACTAGCAGGAATGTTTTAAGCAAGACACAAGAAGAATTCTTCGCTCTACTTGGCGCTGATTTAGGCCTCAACTGAAGTATTGTGTCCAGTTCTGGGCACCACATATCATGAAAGATGTGGACAAGTTGGGGAAAGTTCAGAGAAGAGCAACAAAAATGACACAAAGATCTAGAAAACATGACCTATGAAGGAAGATTGGGAAAAAAAATTAGGTTTGTTTGTTCTGGAAAAGAGAAGACTGAGAGAGGACATAACAGTTTAAGTACAGAAAAGATTGTTACAAGGAGGAGGGAGAAAATTGTTGCTCTTAACCTCTGAGGATAGGACAAGAAGCAATGGGCTTAAATTGAGTAAGGGTAGCTTAGGTTGCACATTAGGAAAAACTTCCTAACTATCAGGGTGGTTAAAAGCACTGGAATAAATTGCCTAGGGAGGTTGTGGAATCTACATTATTGGAGATTTTTAAGATCTGGTTAGGTGAACACCTGTTAGGGATGGTCTAGATAATACTTAATCCTGCCTTGAGTGCAGGGGACTGGATTAGATGACCTCTTGAGGTCCCTTCCAGTCCTATGATTCTATAACCTTCATTACTAGTGTCTTCTGGAATACAGCCCTTGGGACAGGGGCTGTCTTACTGTTCAAGCACCCGGAACAATTGCTGGTGCCAATAGAGTGTGAGAATCACAAATGGCGTATTTGGGAAGGGCAGGTTGGCGGAGTAGCAGGAAATGAGCAGAGAAGTAGGTAGGGGCAGTTTTCTCTAGGGCCTTGGTGGGGAGGATGAGAAGCTTGAACTCGAGCCAGAAGGTGAGATGAGCCAGTACGGGGAGTCACACTGAGAAGACACACATTACCTGCACACCACTTGTTAGTTCTTAACCAAAACATGGTAAAATGTTAATGACTTTTCACTGGTACAAAAAAATCAAACTTAGAATACATAAATGCATAGCTGTGATGATGTGGAGTCATTTGGATCTTTAAGATGAAACTGATAAACTACCATACATGCTTTTTTATTGTAATAGTTATGCTCTGCGAATCACACTTTACTTCATAGTTTTTGGCCCCTTTGCACACAAACTGTAGTAAGGCACCATGATGTCTGATGGCACTTATAATCTTGTTTGTTCAGTTAATTTTATCAGCTAGATTTCAATGAAATGCATTACACTTCCTTGTGAAGATGGTTTTCACACAGCAGCTTCACTGAAAGTGGCCGATTATGATAGCTGGAGTTGCAATTTGCACACTCTGGAGCATTGAAATAAGTGTGTGATTGCGTGTATGTGGCTTTTTTTTAATACTGAACTGTTTCTTGCAGATCAACAATGCAGGCTGCATGGTAAACAGAAGAGAATTAACAGAAGATGGACTTGAAAAGAACTTTGCTACAAATACCTTGGGTGAGTACAGCAGTCTTTAGATAAGAGTCTAGGGTACTCATGTGCATCTTTTTTTGTTTATAGAAAGGTATAGTCTCATGTAGTTTTGCAGGATATATTTTCTTCTTGCACTGAGAGAGTAGGAGGATTAGACTAATATTGCAAAAAATACATAACTTGTACAGAAGGTTTGTACTTCTCAGGTTTCTCCCATACGCAAGATATTCTCATATTGACCCCATTGTTTGTTCATTGCTCTGAGAATAGCATGTAAGAATTAAAGCTAGTTAAACCATTTTGAAATTTCAGTGGAAAATTTTCCAATCGGCTCTGCTAATGATACTTGGTGTAGTGCCTTTTTTGCAGGATCTGCAAGACACTCTAACAGCTGTCTTGGGGTTCAGATGGTTCTTACAAGATTCAAGTGTGTGTTTCATTTGTTTTTGTTTTTCTTTTTTTTTCTTTAATAAAGATGACATATTGGTATTGTGGTAGCACCAAAAAGCTCCAGTTGACATCAGGGCTTCAGAGATACAGAGCGGTACAAAAAATCCACACACATAAAAATAGGTAAAGGTTGGAGAGAAGAGATGCAACACACAGGCAGAAGGACTGAGTAATGCTTGGCAAAGGCCATGAGAGTTTCATGTGGTGTTTAACAAATTATGGCGAACTGGTGGGGGAAACATAGGAGAGTGGACAAAGAGTGGTGGGAAGGGGATGAGAGGGCACTGAGGGTGAGGGGCAGAAGAAGTCTGAGCAAGCAGGCAATCAGAGGAAAATGTCCAGATTTTAAATGAAGAAAGTCATCACTGACATTCAGGGGGCTGCAAAAATCACTCCTGAAAAAGGAAGCATTGGCTAGTAAGTGCTTTAGTGGCAGTTGGCAGGGACCATATTTTTTATTCTGTTTGTACAGCACCTAGCACTGACAGGATCCTGGTCCCTGAATAGGACTCCTAGGTGCTACAGTCATACAAATAATAAATAATAAGTATCCGTGGTGGTTGACTCTGCCAGGAGTTCTGTGTCCCACCCTCCAAACCCCTGTCGGTAGGGAATGGAGTTAGGGGAGTTCTAGGCCACCCAGAGAGGGTCACCCGCTCAGTTCTGGATCTAAGGGGTTGGAGGTAGCGAGCCTTGGCTGGGCCTTACTCTTAGCACTGTTGCTGCTCTGTTTCTCTGGCTTCTGCTTACGTTTTTGAAAATCAACATTTGGGCAGCAATGTCTTGTACGTGACTTGCATTTCAATGAGATTTTTGGTTTTGTAAGTCTGATTGCATTCATTTGGTTAACATTTTTAAAAAATAGTGGAGCTGATGGAGGGAATGCATTTTTCTTCAGCTACACTTTCCATACTGTTTGTGCTCAAAACTCAAAGCAGGTTTTTTTCGGCTTCAGATTTGCCCTGGATCTACTCTATAATAAAGAATAAAAGCACCTCTGACCTTTTCTGAAGAAATTCTTTCAATTAAACTAGTTTAAACCCCTTGCACTTTTTCAAACAGTTCAGTAGTTCACTAAGATGCAGTGGCTCCAGATACAAGCACACTGAAACAAACACAGCTGTTTGAATGTGAAGTTATGTTTCACTAAACCACAGACTAATTGCCATAAAACACATTAGTGGATCAGTTGGTATAGATTTGTGTCTCACACAAGTAGGGTAAACTGCAGACTATAAGTCCACCATACGGCATAGATTCTAGTTAACATTTACAGTGCAGAATACAACTGTACATATATCTAAGAGGCTGTGAATTAGGGTATCTGAGGGAACTGTAACTCTGAATTGCCTGCATTGTGGAAATTGGAACCATGCTTCCATTCTTTTAGGAATTAATAGTGTTTAAAATCTTGCCTTACTTGCAAGGCATCTCATCTATCTTCCCTCAGTGACCTGCTTCTGCCTTATCTCATCTGTCCCTCTTAGGTCAGGTCTAATGAAGCGGTCTACTGGTAATACCTGTGTAATTGTGCAAGACTTCAGGACATGACAGGATTTACACACTTTGCAACATTTTAGAGCCAAGTCAGTGTGCCATAGCTGATATCTAGATAACATGTACATCAGTTGTGGCATTGTCTGCCTTGGGGTCTAAAACATTGACAAGTCTTTAAATTCAGGTTAGAGACATTTCCCCTTTTTCTTATTTATTTATTTTTTTAAGAGTCCTGGGACCTATTGCATAAAGGATACTGAATTTTTTAAATTCTAATTGAAACAGGATCTCTAAGTGCTGTGCATAATATAAAAATATTGGCTACTGTAGAAAGAAAAGGTTCTGCACCGTGTTCCTTTTCTCTCTCCGTTCCTCAGATTTTTTTTCTTCTCACCAAGTTGTTCTTAAGAATTAAGACTTTAATTCTAATTCACTTCATGTGCAGTACTTCGTTAGAAAATATTAAGGCACAGCAGGTGTGTGAAGCAAAAGAATTACTGTTCCTTAGTAAAGAGCTCTGAGTCACTGAAAGTGATCCTGAGGAGAATAGAGAAGTCCCCAAATTGTATTTATCTAAAGTTTGTGTGCAGTGGTAGTCCAAGTAAGAACTTTTTAGTGTTTTTAATAAAATAAAAAAAAAAAAAAAAGGCAGACCAAACTGTTTTATGCTGGATACTGGGATGTTTGAAGTCTTTCTTTGCAGTGTAGTATCCTGCCAGGGTATTACATAATCCAGTTTGTGGTTGTTTGCTTTGCCAGACTTTTCCATATTTGTTTTGTTAATGTTAATGAGGAAAATAGGGTAGTCCCGAAGCTCTTTATTTCTGTAAACGTTCGTGGCAGTTTACAGAACAAACATGTGATCCTTCCAGCAAAGACCTTATGACCGAGGGGCCTCACTTCACATTTCAGTGTGACTATTCCTAAGTAAGGACTGATCATGTGAATACGAGTTTCGAGAATTGGCCATACTTTTCTACATGAGTGAAAGCTGGTAGGGCAAAGGGAAATTGGGTGTGTCAGTGGGCGGAGTACACACATGCGCACAATCGGGTTTTTGTGTCTTGATGGCTTTTTAAAAAAAAGGTTTTAAGCTAAAATTGTTGGTTGTAAGCTTGTGGGCAGGACCATGTCTTCCTATATGTTCATCTAGTATAGTGGGACTGTGGGCACTACCACAGTAGAAATAAATACTGTGTGGTTCATTGTAGTTGTATATCTGTTATTGCTCAATACCTCACCCCTTGTTACCAGCTAGACTACAAAGAGTTAGTGCTCTATTTACTGGAATTCAATTGAAGTACAAGAATAGAAGAAAGATCAATCTGTAGTGACTGCTGTGCAGCTATGTGGAGTTAATACTGTAGTATAGAAACAGTACTTACATACGAGTGTTTAAATGACTGCAGCAATTAACAAGTCATGTTGATTTCCTGAGATTGTGTAGATGGTAGGGGCACTTCATAATGGTTTCTTGTGTAGCAGCATATGTACAGGGAGAACTCTTGTTGCTTTTGTCCTTTTGTCTCAGATGTGGTTGAGTTTAAATCGAATCCTAGAGGTTCCACTGATAAGCAGTGATTTCTTCAGATATGACATATAGGCTTCCTAGTCAGCATTTTCCTTTTTGAAGCCAGCCACTGCAGGATGATTATCCCAGCTGACAGTGTTCAATCCATGTGTATAAAAGCTATCAGTGGAGGCAGATGGATAGAGGACTCAGTACTGTTTGCTTGTTGGTGCATTAAAGATAACTCTCACAGTTGAAACAAGGCCTGTAAAGTACTGGAACAAGGGAAGTTCTTACTTCATTTTTACATGTCATCTCTTCACTCCAGTATGAGAATAGTATATTTATTCATTTTTATTAGCACTTACTGGCCAAGGGAGCTGAGAGATGATCACAGAATACAGTACGTCTCCATTACTCACTCCAACTGAACCCAAACCCTCTTGCTTCACTTTTTTCCTCTTCTTCTTCTTCTTAATTTAATAGTTTAACCTACATCCTCTTCCCAGTGTTTAGTCAAAGTAGTGGGTAGAGCATGGGGAAGGATCCTCCTCTTAGGCCCTAAAAAGCAGCACAGTTCCTCAATAGTAACTACTCTAGCCTCCATCGCAGTTTGCAAACCCCTTTCTCCCCAGTATGGGTCTGGCTAGTGAATCATGGGAGTCAGTGCTGCCTAGTGGATAGGGCGCTAGACTGTTTGGACTCTGGAGATCCCAGATCTGTCATTGGTCTGCTGGGTGACATTGGACAAGTCACTTCCTCTCTTTGTGCCTCCATTTCCACATCGGTAAAATGGAAATACTTGCCTGCTTTTGTAAAGTGCTTTGAGATCTACAGATGAAGTCTTATATTAGAGTGTGTGTTTGTTGTTAATAATCCAGATACAGGCAGTGGATTTGCAGGTATCGCCTCCCTACATATCAGGGCAAAGACAGCCCTTACTGAGCACAGCTTTGTGGTATAAAGGAAGTGTCGACTGGTGTCTTGTCTTTCGCACACGTTCCACATTGTCTTTTCCCTCCACTTTCTTGTGCTGGGCTGTCAGATTGGGCCCTCAGAGAATAGTGTACTAAAATCTGGAATTCTGATTTGCTGCTTGAGAGAGCTGGCCTGTGGCTCTCTCCTCATAGGGGACTGTATAAATGAGAGGCCTCAAAAAGATAAACTGTTCAGGGAAAACGTTCAGTATACTTTATTTAAAAATACGTGGCTCTGGCAAAAGCAAGCCCATTAATTTTTTAACAATGAATTTACCAGATGAATGACCCATTGAAATCTGTGTAAGCAAACTAGATTATTTTTTTTCCCACAGTTGAAATAACACCGTTGCCAATATTCTGCAAAGGCTTCCTAGTCAGATGGGGAAAACTCCATTGAGTGTGGTGTTGGCTACCTGCCATTGTCTGAATGTTAGAGGATTAAAAACTTCACCAACAACTTAACTCTAATTGCCAAGTAGAACATCAAGAGAAAACTATTCCAGCATGCTCCCAGGACATTTTGGTCTGCAACGATTGCATCATCAATTAATTTAATGTTATAAACAGGCAGCAGCTTTAGGGCTTCTGCAAGAGGAAAAGTATAATTTAGTTTATAAATCAATTTTGAAACCCAAGATTTTTGGGTCATTCTATACAAATGCAGTACAGCAGATAGGAAAGAATATTCTCATGTGCAGTGTTGCATATTCTATCCTGGCGATCTTCAAGTGTTAAGTATGTAAAAACTGGTTGTTTATAACCAGTAGCATATTAAAATATTGACTTGAAGGTATTCTTGAAACCTACTTTCAAGACACTGGCACTTGGGCTGATGCACATTTTGTTTAGATCTGCAGTCTAGCTCAGGATATATTTTTCTAGCCTTGTGTAGAAAGAATTAGTGTCCTAATACAACATAGTCTTCTAAAACACTGCTTGGGAGTAGCTTTCCCACTAATGTATTGCTGTAGAACTAGTGCGATCTGCAGTGACTGAAAATTTCTGCAAGAATTTACAAATCGCATTTCAGCAATATTGTCGTTTAATCAGAGTGCCTTCAGCTTCACAACAGGTGAATTGAAAAATAATTTGATTTTAAAAATTTGAGATTTTTAAACCAACAAAATCTAGGCTATTGACATTTCTTATTTCTATAAGAAATCCTAATTTTAGAATTCTAGCCTTATGAGGGTCTCTCAATATGATCACAAAACACTGAGCATTGTGACATAGTTTTACTGCTGTGTGTTTAATGGTGTGGAATTACCAAAATGGGAGAGATGCTAATTAGAGCATGATGTCAAAATACATAAAACGATGAGAGGACCTCAGAGTAATTGGGGCAATTATGGAACATACCACTAGGGAATGTGTGGTCATATTTTTTGTTTAAAATTTGTGTATGTTTTTAAAAAGGTAAAATATATTGTGTTTTTACTGACATACCATCTACTCTGGAATGGCAGTGTGTAACTCACTGAACTTTAACCTATATTATCTAGCTTCTCATGTGAGTCATTGCTAAAGGGTTTCCAAACATGAGCTGTGCTCATTTGTCCACTTGTTGAAAAGGATATAATAGGACTATATTAGGCACCATTGATTATTGTGTGAGCTCAGTTTACAGAAATAAAACTAGTGGATTTTCCCCAAAGAAATATCAAGACCTGTATGTTTCTTTTTAAAAAGAAATGTCGATGTGTTGACAACTCCACTTAAACTCCAGAAGGCATGACCAGCTACTGCTGTGACAAACGTCATTTTGTGGGACAGTGCTGGGGCTGGCTTAATTTTCTTTAGACAGCTTCCACTTCATTACAGTCCAGTTTGATGTAGGATTTTTCTCACCTTGTCTGAAGATGACTGGCCTAGCATTTGCTAACAGTCTTCACGCTCTCTTGTGGCACACTGATTAAAAAATAAATACATCTCCCTTTTGGACAGAAGTATGTAACCTGTTTGTAATGCAATTCATTTCTCCTTAGTGCCTTCCTTGAAACTACAGTTTCTTGAGCTAGATGTGGATACAAATTCCAAAATACTGCCACAGCATTAAAAGCTCTAGCTCTTTTAAAAAGAATCCTCTTTTGTCACTGAATCACTTCATTCATTCAGATGGAGGGCAAAGAGCGAGGGACATAATGTGGATAACCACGTGGTGGATCTCTTCTCCTTTATATAGGACCCCCCTCTAAGATGAGGTATTAGATATGCAGTATTCAGTGGTAGTAATTTCATAGAATCACAGAATATCAGGGTTGGAAGGGACTTCAGGAGGTCATTTAGTCCAACCCCCTGCTCAAAGCAGGACCAATTCCCAATTAAATCATCCCAGCCAGGGATTTGTCAAGCCTGACCTTAAAAACTTCTAAGGAAGGAGATTCCACCACCTCCCTAAGTAACCCATTCCAGTGCTTCACCACTGAGTGAAAAAGTTTTTCCTAATATCCAACCTAAACCTCCCCCACTGCAATTTGAGACCATTACTCCTTGTTCTGTCATCTGCTACCACTGAGAACAGTCTAGATCCATCCTGTTTGGAACCCCCTTTCACGTAGTTGAAAGCAGCTATCAAATCCCCCCTCATTCTTCTCTTCTGCAGACTAAACAATCCCAGTTCCGTCAGCCTCTCCTCATAAGTCATGTGGTCTAGCCCCCTAATCATTTTTGTTGCCTTCTGCTGGACTCTTTTTTTTTTCCAATTTTTCCACATCCTTCTTGTAGTGTGGGGCCCAAAACTGGACACAGTACTTCAGATGATGCCTCACCAATGTCGAACAGAGGGGAATGATCACATCCCTTGATCTGCTGGCAATGCCCCTACTTGTACAGCCCAAAATGCCGTTAACCTTCTTGGCAACAAGAGCACACTGTTGACTCATATCCAGCTTCTCGTCCACTGTAACACCTAGATCCTTTTATGCAGAATTGCTTCCTAGCCATTCGGTCCCTAGTCTGTAACAGTGAATGGGATTCTTCTGTCCTAAGTGCAGGACTCTGCACTTGTCCTTGTTGAACCTCATCGGGTTTCTTCTGGCCCAGTCCTCTAATTTGTCTCGGTACCTCTGTATCCTATCCCTACCCTCCAGCATATCTACCACTCCTCCAAGTTTAGGGTCATCTGCAAACTTGCTGAGGGTGCAGTCCATGCCATCCTCCAGATCATTAATGAAGATATTGAACAAAACCAGCCCCAGGACCAACCCTTGGGGTATTCTGCTTGAAACCAGCTGCTAACTAGACATGGAGCTGTTGATCACTACCTATTGAGCCCGACGATCTAGCCAGCTTTCTTTCCACCTTATAGTCCATTCATCCAGCCCATACTACTTTAACTTGCTGGCAAGAATACTGTGGGAGACTATATCAAAAGCTTTGCTAAAGTCAAGGAATAACAACACATCCACTGCTTTCCCATCATCCACAGACCCAGTTATCTCCTCATAGAAGGCAATTAGGTTAGTCAGGCATGACTTGCCCTTGGTGAATCCATGCTGACTGTTCCTGATCACTTTCCTCTCCTCTAAGTGCTTCAGAGGACCTGCTCCATGATTTTTCCAGGGACTGAGGTGAGGCTGACTGGCCTGTAGTTCCCCGGATCCTCCTCCTTCCCTTTTTTAAAGATGGGCACTACAGCAGCCTTTTTCCAGTCATCCGGGACCACCCTCGTTTCCTGTGAGTTTTCAAAGAGAATGGCCAATGGCTCTGCAGTCACATCCACCAACTCATTTAGCACCCTCAGATGCAGCACATCTGGCCCCATGGACTTGTGCTCATCCAGTTTTTCTAAATAGTCCTGAACCACTACTTTCTCCACAGAGGGCTGGTCACCTTCTCCCCATACTGTGCTGCCCAGTGCAGTAGTCTGGGAGCTGACCTTGTTTGTGAAGACAGAGGCAAAAAAGCATTGAGTACATTAGCTTTTTCCACATCCTCTGTCACTAGGTTGCCTCCCTCATTCAGTAAGGGGCCTACACTTTCCTTGACTTTCTTCTTGTTGCTAACATACCTGAAGAAACCCTTCTTGTTACTCTTAACATCTCTTGCTAGCTGCAACTCCAAATGTGACTTGGCCTTCCTGATTTCACTCCTGCATGTCTGAGCAATATTTTTATACTCCTCCCTGGTCATTTGTGCAATCTTCCATTTCTTGTAAGCTTTTTTTTTTGTGTTTAAGATCAGCAAGGATTTCACTGTTAAGCCAAGCTGGTCGCCTGCCATATTTACTATTCTTTCTACACATCGGGATGGTTTTTTCCTGCAACCTCAATAAGGATTCTTTAAAATACAGCCAGCTCTCATGGACTCTTTTCCCCCTCATGTTATTTTCCCAGGGGGTCCTGCCCATCAGTTCCCTGAGGGAGTCAAAGTCTGCTTTTCTGAAGTCCACACATTGCATTTTCTGTTCACCATCTACATTTCACTTAAAAACCTGTTTTTGTACTTTTTCTTAATTGTGGTTTGTTCAGTATTTTTACTCATTTCTCTTAATGAATATGATTAATTCCTATAGTTCTTGCTATTGTTTATACATTATGTATTTATCAAGTTCAGTTTGGTTTTGTGTCTATTTCCCCTGTGCCTGTATGGAGAAGTCTGAGGGTTATTTGTATATTTGGGTATTGGCTCTTTTTTTTTTTTTTTAAAGAAAACATAATAAATGGGGAGTTAATATTTATTAATTAAGAAAGTGCACTATCAACTCAGTTAAGTTACAGAAATTTCACCTTGCTTTTCCTTAATGGTGGAAATCTTGATCAATCTTTCTAAATTCTGTTCCACCAAACTATAGAATTCTAGCAGTTATTTCTCTGTGGAGAAAGTAATGTACTAAATATTTAAGGGGGGAGATGTTTTTCCCCTCATTTTTTCACTCGTTATATGATTTGTAATACTATTTTGCAAGGCAGCATAACTTTTATTCCCATTTATTCACTTTTCTCCCCCCACCCCCAATCAGTCAATGGAAATTTTACATCTGTATTGCTGTCAATAAAGGCTGTAGCCTGTCTACAATTGTAAAATATTTGCCCTATAGCATGCGATTGTATAAGAATTTTTTTAAAGGTGTGGGTTTAAAATAGTGGAGACTTCAACTAGAAGATGCACCAAATAATCTTTATTCCTTGTTTTAATTACTTGGGGGTGAGTTATTTCTCTTAACAAAGCAGTCTGTGCCAGCTGGAGTGAATATTATCCACCATACTTCTATCTTAAAGTGCAGAGTAATTGGTATCCAGATAATTTAGGCTTGGGACACCAGTCCCCAGGGAATTAATAGCAATGGCTGAAGATTGGAGTCTTTTGAGGCCTGACCATTCCCATCAGTGTGGTTATGTAGCAGCGTCTGCCTAATAACACCTGGAGCAAGAACTTCTTCACACCTTACCTCAAAGCAAATGCACAAGGGAACAACAACTCAATTTCTGTTTGCAGACTATGATCTCTACCTTTTTTGTGCTTTGTTTGCTTAATTCTTATATTAAATTCTCCTCTTAAACTGGAGGAAGATAAATTAGGGTTTGAGTGGGTTTATTATTAAAACTTGTGTGAGCCAGCCCTTTGTCACAATCAGTCTCTCTAGCCTTCAGGATGTTTCTCTCACAAGGCTTAAAAACACTTGCTGGGCTGAAGGTCTTGAATGGTAAACAACATTCCTCTTTATCTTTGCACCTCTTCAGAACTTGTAAACAAAAACCTACCATCTGTAAAAATGCAAATTGATTCTGGAGACCACTAAATTAAGTATTGGCAGGTGTGTTGCGCCTCAGGATTTTGGGAATGAAGTCAGTTTATCCAACTTTGATCTTCTTTTGAATTTGCAGAGTCCTTATCAAAATGAAAGTTTAAACCAGGATTGTGGGTTGTATTAGAGCTCTGCTTACCTCATTGGGTGACAATCGAGATCTTGCGTTGCTGTTATTTTTCAGTCTTCCAGCTCCAGCAGAGACATAAATTCTCTTTTCTGACATTCTTCCTTACTGACCACAGCTTCTGCTTGTACTTTTTGCTCAAGAGAGACTGTGCTAACTCAGTCAATGTACATTCACTTAATTTGATTTTATTGTGTGCTCTAATTATTCATGAGGGTCCAAATGAGTATAGGGAAAGTTAGATCTGTTGTGGATGGACAAGGGTACTGAACAGATTGCTCAAGTGGAATGTAATACTTTAAAATTCTGTAACATGTTGATAAATGTGCTGTATTGCAACCTTTCATCCACAAGTGTTGAGATCATTGATTTGCAAAGAAACATGTTTGTCTATATAAATAGTGAAAAATGTGGCCTCACTAATTCATGTGAAAATTGTTTTTCATAGAACTGAAGAACCAGGGTTAGGCCTTGTCTACACGGGCACTTCACAGCACTGAAACTTTTTTTTTTTTTTTTTTTTTTTTTTGCTCAGGGCTGTGAAAAAACACACCCCTGGGCGATGCAAGTTTCAGCGCTGTGAAGTGCCATGTGTAGACGGTGCACCAGCACTGGGAGCCATGCTCCAAGCACTGGGAGCCACTCCCCTTGTAGGGCTGTTTTTTTTTTTTTGTTTGGTTAGTTTTTTACAGTGCTGGGAGAGTTCTCTCCCAGCACTGGTGTCGCGACTACACAGCCACGTTGGTAGTGAAGACATAGCCTTATTTGTAATGGCTGTTCTGGTGGTGCTGTAACTCTTAATTGATACAAAGTCCAGGTCTGCCATTGAAGGGCATGGTGGGGTACAGGGTTTTGTTTGGGTTAAATGACTATATGTAGACTAAGCAAACAGTTACAGTCAGGGCCGGCTCTAGGAATTTCGCTGCCCCAAGCACGGCGGCACGCCGCGGGAGGCGCTCTGCTGCTCACCAGTCCCGTGGCTCTGATGGACCTCCTGCGGGGGGTCTGGTGGTCCCGTGGCTCCAGTGGACCTCCTGCAGGCGTGCCTGCGGATGCTCCACCGGAGCCATGGGACCAGCGGACCCTCCGCAGGCACGCATTGGAGTTGGACAACTGGCAGAGCGCCCCCCGCGGCATGCCGCCCCAAGCTTGGCGTGCTGGGGCCTGGAGCCGGCCCTGGTTACAGTATTGTAACACTTTCAGTGTAGGGAATAAACAGTTTTGAATGCTTGTCTTTATAACCTAACATTCTTTCAATGTAGTTTTTGTGTGTAACTTTCATCTTTTAAAAAATCAAACGGAAAACAAAACAAACTCCATATTGCATCATACTGACACCCACCTGATTCATCCAGTTAGAAGCTGTAGATCCACCTCGCAAACACTTATGGAATAAGTGGTAGTAGTAGTTTGTCCTCTACATGGACCAGCTCCAGAGTGGGATGAGACACTTTGCCAATGGGTTTCGCAATGTTTGCTAACAGCAGACTGGAATCTTGGGTTCCATTCCAGGCTCTGGAGGGGAGGGTGTGCTCCAGTGAGCGCAAACTCTTCTGCCTGGTCCCTTCCAGCTGGTGCCTGTCCCACTCTTCCCTGCCTTTTGCTCCTCATCCCAGTGTCCTCATCTCTACAGTCCCAGTCAGGGTGGGTCTAGGGCCAGGTGAGCAGGGTGGTCGTCCTGGGTACCAATTTCCCGAGGCCACTGAAATGATGTGATGCTGGGGTGTTTTCTATATTCATATTTTTGCTCCACTTTGATTGGCCAGTCACTTTTTTTGGCTTACCTGTTTGGCAGGGGATGCCAAAAACGTTACCGCCCTGGCTAGCAAAACGGCTTGGGCTGCTGCTGGTCCCAGTCGCCATGATTTTCATCCATTCCTCTTGCCCAGCTAGTCTGTCTTCCCCCTCCTTTGCCAAAACCCCTAGTCCTGGTTTCCTCTGGCCTACGTTCCTGGTCCTAATTTAATTCTCTTGCCTTTCCTCCTCCCCCAGTCCATTGCTTATCCGCTCTCTGCATTGGAGTTGGGCAGAATCGGCTTCCTCTTTACTGCCTGGGCATCAACAGTGTGGAGGGTTGAGAGACAGGCTCCCTACTCTCAGTTTAGGTCCCTGTTTCTGACATGGCCTCCAGCAGCCCAGAGCTGCAGGGAAAGACCTGCTCAGACATAGGCTGGACCATGCTGCCCACTGAGGATGGAATATTGGAGATTTTAGCTGTGGTCTTGCAAGTGTTGTCTGAGCATTTGCAAGCTGTGATTCCTAACCCTTTCTCCCTCCTGCCAAATGAAAGCATTTAACTTCTCCAAATTTGGGTAGATTTTCAGAGGTGGCAAAAGGCAAATCCTCAACTCACAGGCCACTCACTGCCAAATTTGAAGTTCCTGCTTTGAAGCATTAGGGCACTAGTGCCTCTCAAATAAAAAGCTCCAGAATTTAAACTTGGCAAAACATTTTTTTCCCTACTTTTTTTTCTTGGAAACAGCTGAACTGTCTTCAGGTGGGGGGAAACAAAGAAAAACACCCCAGCCTGAGGCAGGCACTTAAGATTGTAAATGCCAAACACTTAAAATTTGGCAAACTTATCAGCAACTAAAAGCAGGATTTTATAATGGGAAATGTCAGGCAACCTCAACAGGCGCAGACAGACACACACTCCCTCTCATTGTAAATGAGCAGGCTGTTTTCTGCATAATACTTTATTGCAGTAATTGGAATTTGGGTATTTAAGTTATTTTAGGGGGAGAAAGTAGAAATGTCTCTGCCACAGTTGAGAGTTGTCTCTGGCATGTTTTTTCCCTAGTAAACCATATTGTCTTTAGAATTACGACTAGAATAGACTTTTAAAAATCTTTATACTCTGAATATGGCTCTAATGATGAACATGAATACATTTTATTCATGGTCTGTCAATTCAGAGAAGCATTAAGATTCTTGATTCTTTATACTAAATGGCCAAGAAATGGAGGGTTTTTACATATTAGTCAGGGTTTGGCTACACTTGCAGCTGTACAGCGCTGGGAGTTACAGCTGTCTTCGTACAGCTGTGTAGGGAAAGCGCTGCAGTGTGGCCACATTTGCAGCGCTGTTGGGAGTGGTGCATTATGGGCAGCTATCCCAGCGTTCAAGTGGCTGCAACGTACTTTTCAAAAGAGGGGGGTGGGGTGGAGTGTGAAAGGGAGTGGTGGGGGGGAGAGAGAGTGTGTGTGTGTGGATTTTTGGAGCTGACATTGTGTCAGCTTCCTGCCTTGCAAGTTCCGACCCCTTCCCACCCCTCTCTCATTCACTCACTCTTAAATGCAAATAGCCTTCAGACCAGATAAGCAGCTGCTCCCACGGTTTCTCTCCTCAAGCAAACACTAGCTGTGGACATTCCCTGCCTGCCTCTGTTCGAGCAAACAATTGCTGTGTTTGTTTTTTAGATAAACAGCTCCAGGAGCCCTGAGTTCACAACAAAACAAAGAGAGTTCTTTAGTTAAAAGCATTATGGGAAAATTCCAGAGGTCAGTTACAACGTAGATTAATCACTGTTTACACTGGCACTGCAGCAGCACTGCTTTTCTCTTTATTCCTCTCATCCATGTGGAGTACAACCAGCGCTGTATGTGCCTTGCCAGTGTGGACGGGGAGTAAGTTACAGCTCTGTAAAGCCACCACCAGCGCTGTAACTCAAGTGTAGCCAAGGTAATTTGGAGGAACTTGTTTTTGGTGAAATGTTTGTTTTCCTTTCTTTTAGGTACATACATTCTCACAACTGCTCTACTGCCTTTGCTGGCAAACGAAGATGATCCCAGAGTTGTGAGTTTATAATGCTCCTTTTTAAAACTGTTGTTACTACACTCTTTTTGTGTTTTGTGGTAATGCCTCTTTCTTCTTTGATTGTGTACATGTTTGCAGCTCCGGTACTAGTTACCCCTCTGTCAGGTGCCTAGCACACTCTTAGACTCTTATAAATAGTAGCCATCCATCAAAATCTGAGTTCTGTCTTACCATTTAGAAAGATGTTGCAAAACGGCATAGGAGCTACAGTGGCCGGTGAAGTAGATAAAATAACTTATTCAGAGAGAGCTATTTCCCTACACTATGTTATCTCCTGCAGCACAGTAAAACACCTATACCAGGAGTGTAGGGTTAAAGTTGTCTTCTAGACTTTGCTGCAAAAGGGGACATTGTGTTATGAAGCATTCAATATTTATACAAAATAATTGAAAAATGTTCTAATAAATGAGCTGCCACCTGTATTTTAAGGTTTGCTGTCTTGTTACCTGCCGGGATTAGAAATGCTCATCAGGCTTTTTAATGTGCGTGTATCTAAATAAGAAAAATTGATTGGATTTTCCTAGTGCTGGTCCTGGATCAGTGAATTAAAGCCTATCCCTGTTCTGTCCCTTTTATTAGTGATTGGGATAAAAGCATGAGCAGGTCCCTAGTGGGGCAAAGAGCATTTTGAATGAGGATCTGCTCCATTTTTGACCATTTCTTTATCAGCTCTCCAGATATGCTCTGTGGTACAGGTGTGATGGTCCTCTTCTACAGACACAGTGAAAAGAGAGAAAAACAGAAAACTCTTGCATGCAGTGTGACTTCATTAGTGGGCCTTAAGACAATCTTAATGAACGTGGGGGATTGGCTTTTTACATTCACTTAATTTATTACAGATAATTGTCTCTTCAGGAGGGATGTTGGTTCAGAAATTGGATGTATCTGATTTGCAGTCCGAACATGTAACATTTGATGGTACAATGGTTTATGCCCATAACAAGGTACAGTATGTGGATTTGAAAGTAAACCCTATAACTTGGATCAGACTGACTGTGTGATACAGCTTCCTTTAAAACAGGCTGCAAATCGGACGGCTATTGACATGGGCTTGCTCTTTTCATTGCATCTAAACTAGAGATAGTGCAGCAAGCAACATTTCTTATCAATGCAGTTCATTTCCTGCTGAAACTGAAATTAATGTTGCATATTACAGTAAAGATTACGGAGAAGCTTGAGAAGGGGGTGATTCTTGCACTTTGAGAGCAATATGAGTGTTCAGTTTCACCCAACCCCAAAAATTTTATAGAAGGGGTTGAGTGGAAAATTAGCCTGGATTTTTGTCTTTTTTTTTTTTTTTTTTCTCATTCCATTTCTACCCCTATATTTAGCCTGCAGAAAATGGAGTTGGTGAATGAAACCTTCTTGAACTTACATTAGCAAAAAGCTTTAATGTCAAACAAACAAGGGTTAATACCTATTGCTGCGTACGTAGGTTGCCTTTACCACTCTCCAGTGGTATCTGACAACATTATCTTGAAGAGCTCTATGTAGCTCGAAAGCTTGTCTCTTTCACCAGCAGAACTTGGTCTGATAAAAGGTATGACCTCCCCCTCTTGTCTCTCAGAGGGTATGCCTACACTACCCGCTGATCCGGCGGGTAGTGATCGATCTATTGGGGATCGATGTATCTTGTCTCATCTAGACGCGAAAGATCAAACGCGCTCTCCGTCGACTCCGGAACTCCACCAAGGTGAGAGGCGGAAGTGGAGTCGACGGGGGAGCGGTGGCTGTTGATCCCATGCCATGATGACATGAAGTAAATAAATCTAAGTCGATCTAAGATATGTCAACTTCAGCTACCCTATTCTCGTAGCTGAAGTTGCATATCTTAGATAGATTTCCCCCCTGCCCCAGTGTAGACCAGGCCTAACATTATCTAATGGATTGCTGCTTTTCCCAGTGTATGAGTGGTACAGGTATTTTCTATATTGTCTGCCACCTGGTTATATGGGTGTATTGGAAGCATTTGGGATTGGCTATTGGGAGACAGGGTAATGGACTAAATGGATCATTGCTCTTTTCCAGTATGGCATTTTTTGTTATATCCTAGAGACAGCAAGTAGTCTTGACAGAACAATGGGCTAAAGTGCACAAAAACATCCATTTCTCTGCTATGCATCCTGGCTGGGCAGATACACCAGGTATAGTCTGCTGAGGGCACTTGCCCCTTCCAGTCTTACTCTAAAATTGAATTGTAATATGACATTACTGTAAATTTGTATAACAGGTCCACCGATCTGTTCAGTTTAAATTTCTGGTCAGTGGCTGTTTTAGAACCCTCTGCAGTTCTGTTTTACAGGGAGTCTGAAATCAGATGGAGCTGGAGATGCAGATGTGCACTCTAGTCTGACCTGCTCTTGCAGTTCCCCCCCACCCGACACTCTTGCTTCAGACTCTGGGCCCCCAGTGATGTCACTCTCCCTTTCGGCTTTGAGCTTGGAAACTACCAGTTCCAACTGTGCACTTCAGTATCTTGTATTACTCATCCACACCACCCCTGTAGTTCAGCCTCCCAGTGGACTTCAGCTTATTCTGCCTAGGTCAAAGGACACTGTCTAGTCACCTTCCTTTACTTTTACACACTGTAGAATGCAGGTTCTTAATAGGCTTCACAATATCCCTTTACAAATCTAGGGGCTGGCATGCCACATAGGGAGCTCCCCCAACACCCACTGATCATATGACTCTCCACACCCTCCTGCAGTTTTCTGCTGATTGAAAATATAGGCTTCATCTTTCCTTGCCCAATGTGTTACTTTACACTTAAGCAGTTTAAATGCAGTGTGTATAGCTTAGGGAATACTATTTTCCATGTCTGCTTTTTTGCCATGTGCTTATAAAATAACTCAAAAGACTACACTGGTTAAGTCTATCTCATTATTTCTAGCAGTCCTAGTCAGTCATAAAATCAATGAAAATAAGAACTAAATCCCCAGAGGTTTCCACCATTTGTTTTCTCATGTTCTGCATCCAGTCAACTTTGAACAGGATCAAATAACAGAACTGGAAACACCTCTCTTTTTGATTCTTATTCTCTCAGCCTTTTGACTGTCTCTGTACACTTTAGTCCAAACAGTGAGAAATGTCCGGTTCATCTTTTGGCAACCTAACATCCCACCACAATAGTAACTCTGCCATCCATGGGACAATAGTGTCCTTTCCCTGATTTCAAAAGGTCACTGCTTTTCACTCTACAATTACCATTTTAACCTTTTAAAAAACTTTAGCAAAAAGCCTTGATTGACTCAACACCCTTTCATTATTCTTCACTGTAGCGGTGAGATCAGCGATGCCAGAGTTCTATGAAAAGATGAAGAACAAACTGCGCACAGAGGCTCAGGGAGCCGATACAGTAGTATGGCTGGCAATCTCACCTGCAGCAGCTAAGCAAACAAGCGGCCTGTTCTTCCAAGGTAAGGTGACAGTTTCATACACTGAAACTGAAGGAGGAGTGCTATTACTGCACTGATTGTACAATTATTGACTTTGCTGAAGGGTTGAGGGTTAAAATAGTTGAGGGTTAAAAAGTGGTTGAGGGTTAAAATAGTTCCTGCAATTGTTTATAATGTCTGATTCCAAAGGCCAACGCACAGTATTGCATAACTAGCAGAACTAGTCAAACTGACGGTATTTTGCTGGTCCTGCCCTTTCGACCAGCTGGCAATAATTGGATAAAACATCTGGGTTGAAGTTGGCTCTGCACATGACTAGGCAGAGACGTGGCAAAGCAAAGTGAGCCCGCAGAGATGTCTGATGGACTCTTGCCTTCTCTACAGAGTACAGAGGAGTTGCATTCATTTTGAGGGCACTTGTCTCTCCTTTTTCTCCTGTTCACATTAACAGTGCCCAGGTGCCAGTGCGCACACATTCGTTCTCCAGCTCTGTGGTGGGGACTTACAGTCAGGACTGTTAGTGTGAACAATGCAGACTCTGAGATGAAATCTAACTGCAGCTGGGTTGGTGAACGGGGGTGGTGGTGGAATTAATGCAGTAGAGGATGGGAAAGGGCTTTGAATGTTCCCATTCTGCCACTCACACAGTAAGTGCTCAAGTGGGAGTGGTTTTGTGACACCTCTGTTCTCAGAGCAGTGGAGATCTATGATGTGGGAGACAGGCCAGAGGTGGGGCCCGTTTTCATAGAAAGCCCCCTTCACCCCCCCCCCCTTCCTGGGTGTGACGAAGGCCTGCTTTCAACCTGTATGCTCAGTCCAGGGCATCTGGAAAGTTTGGACTCCTCCTCTCCACAGGTAGCAGACCCACCCTTAGTCAAGCTTTTAATTAAAAAGTTGGAGATTTTTACTGTCCCCCACCCAAGAGCAGTAAACTACAGGCTTGAATCAGCTGCCCATAAACCTGACTGGAATTTCTTTTCAGATGGGATCATTTGTCTGTGGTGTATGCACAAAATGGAACACACACAAGTGTTCTGCCTCATTGTAGAGCAGGGGTAGTGCCTCTTCCTCATCCTTAATCTCTCTTCCTCCCTCTTATTTCTATTGTTTGCTCCAGCCCTCGTTCTTGTATTGTGGGAATAAGTAAATTTTCCTTATCTACTTTCTCCACATCACTCATGATTTTATATACCTTTATCATATCCCCCCTTAGTCTCCTCTTTTCCAAGCTGAAGAGTCCTAGCCTCTTTCCTCATATGGGACCCTCTCCAAACCCCTAATCATTTTAGTTGCCCTTTTCTGAACCTTTTCTAGTGCCAGTATATCTTTTTTGAGGTGAGGAGACCACATATGTACACAGTATTCGAGATGTGGGCGTACCATGGATTTATATAAGGGCAATAATATATTCTAATGATTCCTAACATCCTGTTTGCTTTTTTGACTACCTCTGCACACTGCGTGGACATCTTCAGAGAACTATCCACGATGACGCCAAGATCTTTCTTGACTCGTTGTAGCTAAATTAGCCCCCATCATATTGTGTGTGTGTGTGTGTGTGTGTGTGTATAGTTGGGGTTACTTTTTCCAATGTGCATTACTTTACATTTATCCTTATTAAACTTCATTTGCCATTTTGTTGCTCAGTCACTTAATTTTGTGAGATCTTTTTGAAGTTCTTCACAGTCTGTTTTGGTCTTAACTATCTTGAGTGGTTTAGTATCATCTGCAAACTTTGCCACCTCACTGTTTACCCCTCACTGTTTACTCCTTTCTCCAGATCATTTATGAATAAATTGAATAGAATTGGTCCTAAGACTGACCCTTGGGGAACACCACTAGTTATCCCTCTCCATTCTGAGAATTTACCAGTAATTCCTACCCTTTGTTCCCTGTCTTTTAACCAGTTCTCAATCCATGAAAGGACTTTCCCTTTTATCCCATGACAGCTTCATTTACATAAGAGCCTTTGGTGAGGGACCTTGTCAAAGGCTTTCTGGAAATCTAAGTATACTGTGTCCACTGGATCCCCCTTGTCCACATGTTTGTTGACCCCTTCAAAGAATTCTAATAGATTAGTAAGACACAATTTCCCTTTACAGAAACCATGTTGACTATTGCTCAACAGTTTTTTTTCTATGTGTCTGACAATTTTATTCCTAACTATTGTTTTGACAAATTTGCGCAGTACTGACGTTAGACTTACTGGTCTATAATTGTGGGGATCGCCTCTAGAACCCTTTTAAAATATTGGTGTTACATTAGCTAACTTCCAGTCATTGGGTACCAAAGCTGATTTAAAGGACAGGTTACAAATCTTAGTTAATAGTTCCGCAACTTCACAGTTGAGTTCTTTTAGAACTCTTGGGTGAATGCCGTCTGGTTCCAGTGACTTGTTAATGTTGAGTTTATCAATTTAATTCCAAAACCTCCTCTAGTGACACTTCAATCTGTGACAGTTTGCTTGCTGTCCTAGTTCCCTGAGAGCTATTTGCCAACCCACAATAAAATACCCCCAAACTGGATTAATATGCAGCTGTTCTGCTTCCATTCCCCTCCTGCGTCTCTTTCACCTTCCTTATTCTGTTCAGTTTTGATACTTAGAGCAAACCCTAGTCAGCTTTTTTGCTGAGGAATGGAAGGGAGCTGGGAGTAGGCTATCCTAAGCTCAAATAATTTCTTCCCCTCTGCTAATGAGAGTGCACAGGCAGACAGGAAGCTGTTTCCCTGCATAGCTTTGGCCTGGTAGAGTATTACAGTTCCCAGGTATCCATGTATGCTAATTCTCTCTCTCTCTCTCTCAAACATTTTTCTTCCCCCCCCAGTAGTATTGACTGCTGCACCATAAGGAACAGTGAATGTGTCTCTTTATTGTTTGGGTTCCTGTGCACAGGCTAGGGTGAACAGATGTAATGCTGTATGTACACTGAGTTGTTATGCTAACTCCACAAGAAACTGACAATTTTCACCTCTTCTGGAAATTCTCCTCTGAGGATATGAGGCAGGCCCCTGTGCTCTCATGAAAATCTTCCACTAGAGCTCAGAACAATGTTTGAAACTCAACTCTTGTGCAAGGATGGATGACAAACCTGTAGCTCTCCACAGCTTCCTACTTACAGCATGGCTGCTATGGTGAAGATAAACTAGCTTTCTACAGCTCAAGTGGCCACTTGAGAAGTTGGACTTCACTAAACATATTGTAGGAATACTGAAGGAGAAATACTCCAATGCATAGTAGTGATTTGAAGTTGCTTTTCAAAAAGATAGAAAGTCATTACTAATTCATTGTTAAGGCAAAGACCTAGAGCTTCTCTGTGGGTGGTATGTAATTACAGTTAATCAGGAACAGAAATTTAGTACTGTTCCTTGTGTTATGGTGCTCTACTGGTGTAGCTGTGTGGTCGACTGAACCAGGAAGCTCAGGTTCATGCAACCAGGTAAGGAATGTCTTGTTGTGCAAGTTTGGCTTACATTTTGACTGTAAATCAGTTTATTCTCTTGATAAAAGGCTGAGCACTTAACAAGCTAATTCTATAGTGCTAATGCTAAGCTCTGTATTTTAAGGATAAAACTAGCCCAATTCCATACCATGGAGTAGCTGCACCAGTGCAAACTCCCATCCTGAAAACAAGGACAGCCATTGTTTGTTTTGCTGCTTGAAACTGGACTAAACTCCATCTTTGCAAATCACTGTATTGGTCCAGCTACACTAATTACTAAAATCAGGGCTAATTTGCATGGAACAGGATCTTCCTTTTTCTAATGTCTAGCTACAAAGAGTCTACATCTTATCTATAAAATCAGTCTCACACGGACATGCCTTTTGGGTACCTAATTCAAAATGAAATTAGTGCAAGTGCATTCTGATTTGGTAAATGAAGTAATTTTTTAAAGTACAGTATTTAAATGTTACAGAAATCCACAAGGCCAGATTAACCTTTTGGCCTCAAGATCATTTTGAGCACAGGTAAAATGCATTGGTGGTTTTGGTCTAAGACCCACTTTGTGCTGGGAGAGGGGAAAGATTTACCTTTTTTTATTTTTTTTCCCCCCCCCCCCCCCCCCAGACCGGCACCCTGTTTCTACCCACTTGCTCTTGGCCAGAACATATTCTTCACCAGAGGAGGAAGAGAAGCTAATAGAAGCTTTGGAAGAGCTTTCCCAGAAATTTAAACCTGCTTGATCATGTCTTCTGTAGGCATTTATCACTACTCAGTTGAACAGAAATGAAGCTTTAACTTACAATACTAGCAAAACTGTATTACACCTGTTACAAATATGAGGTGAAGAGAACAAGTTTGCTACAATTCTATTATAAAAGGTGAACTATGATTCTACTTAAATCTATGTTGTAATGCAGGCTTTCATAAGATAGCATAAGCTATTAAGCAGTTGCCTGTGAATTCAGATTTTGCTCCCCTGAAGTCCTACCTCTGTCATGTCATACATTAAGGTACATTCACCTTGCCTCAAGTATGTACAGGAAACAGCAGAGGGAGGTATTTCAGCATTGAGTTGCTCATATGTCCCTGTAACAAGCAGGTTGTAGTCTAGCACCATTACTAATTAAAGTTCATTTCCTAGTGACTGCAGCCCCACCTGTTTAGGGGCAGTCACTTAGTTCAGGGGTAGATAACCCCTCATTTTCAGTGGCACTCGCATTGGCTGGGTCCTGGCCACTGGTCTGGGAGGGCTCTGTATTTTGATTTAATTTTAAATGAAGCATCTTAAACATTTTAAAAACCTTATTTACTTTACTTACAATAGTTTAGTTATATATTAGAGACTTATAGAAAGAAACCTTCTAAAAACATTAAAATGTAGTACTAGCATGCAAAACCTTAAATTAGAGTGACCAAATGAAGACTTGGCACCCCACTTCTGAAAGGTTGCCAATCTCTGACTTACTTAGACTTTAGCAAAACCTAGAGAGTGGAGATAGTGGCAGTATTCTCCCCTTGCACTCACAACTCAACCACTGCTTTATACCAGTAGAGGACTGGTCTGTATGTGAAAAATGAAGGTCAGAAGTGCTTGGTCATTAGACGGTGCTTTTTCCAAGACCAGAAGTGCTAGACTGCTGTCTGGGAAGGCTATTCTAGTCCTTTTCAGTCTGATTTTTCTAAATGATCTTTTATTTATAGCAAGCTACTTTGGAGGCTAAACCAGTACCTTTCCCTCTATCTATATAGCAAGTGCTCTTAAATGCTGTATTCCAGAGGTAAGAACCTTCTGTCCTGTACAGAGTTTGGGGGTAGCAGCTAGTTTGCTTACAGGGGTGTAGACTGCACTCAGTTTGGAGTGTCTTTCCTTTCATAAACTGATAAGCCCTCTTCCTACAAGGTCCATAACTGAACCAGCAAGTGTTACACAATTCATGTAAACAAACAGTCAGGTTTAAGGCCTTGAGCTTTTCTGTAAACTAATTACTGAAAACAGGAGGAAGTGGACCACTATTTTCTGTGTGGGTAGCTCTGCAGCTGTTGCCAAATTCCTGCTGCTTGATTCAATGAACAGGGGAGGAAATACTATATTCCATTCCAGCCTCAAGGGGTTGAAGCTTTGATTTAGAGAATCACAGAGCCACATACTAAAGTAAAAACCTAATCTAGATGGGAGTTTCCCTTCAGTAGTGGTAATGACAATGCTTGAAAATAGCTGTACCTTTACAGGCAAGAGAAGGACAGGAGAAAGTGTACATGCTTGTTACATGTGACACCTAAAGGCTTTACGACAGCTTTAACACAAGGGTGCACACATCATAGCTTCTATATGCTGAGCTTACTGCATGTAACAGGACTAGTTGCATTCCACCCTCTGATCCCCCTCCATTTCAGGGACTTACTAAAATGCCCCAAGCAAGGGTCTGTATGGGTATGGCTACATTTGGAATTTCAAAGCGCTGCCGCGGCAGCGCTTTGAAGTGTGAGTGTAGTCAGAGCGGCAGCACTGGGAGAGAGCTCTCCCAGCGCTGCACGCTACACCCGTAAGGGATGTGGTTTACATGCAGCACTGGGAGCCGTGCTCCCAGCACTGCTGCCCTGATTACACTGACGCTTTACAGCACTGTATCTTGCAGCGCTCAGGGGGGTGTTTTTTCACACCCCAGTTGCAGCGCTGTAAAGTGTGAGTGTAGCCAAGGCCTTCAGTCTCACATACCAGTATCTGAATACATCCTGTTGTGATCATGTTACTTACAGACAGAAGTGCTGGCCAGGTGAGAGTAAGGCCATGCAAACTCAGCTAATCGTGGGAGGTAACTAAAAGGTTACAGGGGCATTAAATTCATTTTAGCTGTCTACTTTCAGAATTGAAGGACTATGCTGAATAAGACAATTGAAGTGTTACCATGGGGAACTAATGAACTTTGCCTAATTCTTGGCCTGCTTCAGGCAACATGCACACAGCCACACTGCAAAAGCAGTACATTTTTAAACACCAGTCTTTGGCAATAAACTTTTTAGAACAAGCCTTTGGAAGTTACAAACATTATTTTAATATACCTTAGACTGTAATTAGTTTTTATAGACAGGTTTAGTTTGTTCTCAGATAGCAGCAAGAATACCACCTTTAAGGCTTGTCTACACTGCATGGCAAAGTGCTGGGGGTAAAGGGGGGGGAGTAGTTATAGAGCACTATACCTGCTCAGTGTAGACACTGCTGGCATGTTCTAAAACGGTACTTAGTTTGCATTAGAGTCCTCTGTAAATACCCCCTCTAGACCACTTTGCTGCCATGCAGACAAACCCATAGTTTACTAGGGAGATCAAAGTGAGTGAGCTGTCTTTCTGGGCTATACAAAGATTGCTTGCTTGAGGCCATGCTACTGCCCAAAGGAGGAATAATTATGTCTAGATTTTAAGTGTTATGAGACTTTCACAAAAACGGTGTCCCAACTGTGTGAAGTGCACATAGTTTAAAAAAGGAGTATGCCCAAAAGTCCTTTACATTGTGTTCAAAAGCATCCAATTTAAGACTTAACACAGATTGATTTAAAGAAACTTGTGTGTTTCCAGTCTGCTCTCTATATATGTGGAAGGAGTCAAACAAAAATGTGATCTTAGTAGTACAACAAGCTTCTAGCAAGATACAGAGTAGTAGATGTTAGAATATAGATAATCAGGCCTTCTGTAAGGTCTATAGTTTAAGAATTTAGGTGTATTTTCATCACTCAGCTAGTTAGAGGTATGAAACAAATCAAAAATCAGAAGTCCACTTGTGTAGGGGCCTTCTCCCACTAGGATAGCTTGAGGCCTTCGGCTAAGCAACAGAGGCAGCCATAAGCCAGGAAGTGAATAGTCACATCCTCATATCCCAAACCAGTCACATTGAAATAAGGTGGTATTGGGCTGTTAGGAAGACAATCCTGTCCTGATAGTGCCCATCACCACCAGATAGATAAACAGATCTTAAGATGGTTAAAGAAAAGTTAGTTTAATAGCATCGTGTCTGGCAAAAAATCACTTATCAGTGGTTGTGAAACCCTCATTTCTGTATTGTTTTATATTTATGGCCCCTACTTTTCTATTGTTAATCTGTCTGGATCCCTTAGTTTTTCTGTCTGCTGTATAATTAATTTTGCTAGATAAGTTAATTACGGTAGCAGGATATAATTGATTAGAGAATGTTACAATGTTAGGATTGTTTAGTTAAATTTCAGTAAAATGATTGGTTAAGGTACAGCTAATGTTACTATATAATCTGGGGTCAAACAGGAAGTGGAAGAGGAAATTGGAATCATGCTTACTAATGGGGGGGGGGGGGAAGGAACAGGGACACAGGGTAAATGCTCTGTGGAGTCAGAGCTGGGAACAGAACCTACGGGAACAGGTTCTATTGGTGGATAGAGATAAGCCCAACTGGTTGAAGGGCTTCAGAATATGCTTGCTTGGAAACTAACCCCAATAAACATCACATTGTCTGCGCTTCAGCCTTCTGGTCTTTTGCTGCTTGCTGTCTGCATGACAGGGATGTGGGAGGGCCGAGGGAAAGCCCTCTAACAGTTGATCACTTTAAGGTTATTGTAGTGTTGAAGAGAAGACTGGTAAAGAACAATCTAAAAAGCAGTAAGTAGTATGAGAGCTAGAGAGACAATGTTTTGGGAACTGGATTCTCTCTCACATACAAATTACAGTGGAAAAAGTGCAACAGTAAGATTTACACAGACATTTATTTCCCAAAGCTTTAGGTCTTACATCAACAATTTATTACACTGTTTGAACAGTTACTGAAAAGATGACAAATTGGAGGGAAAATTCTAGACAAAGGTAAACAATCACATTCAGCAGCATTTTAATAGTACATTGCAGAATTTAAATGTTTTTCATTACTGAATAATCTTTTAGTAAGCCAAATTCCTGTGCAACTGGAATTTCCTACTACCAGTGTAAAAATATACCAAACCCTCACCCTTCTGTAATATTCTGACAAATGGCATGTGGGTGCCAGTGTTCTTAGAGAACTAAATATATTTTAGTCAGTTTGCAGTGACTGAACACTACCCTTCACACCTGCCAGCTTTGTTGTGGTTGAAGAGAGAGTTTGAAAATAGAGATTCCAAAATTCATAATTAATAACCACTAATGAGAGAGGCCATTCTTCTATTTAACAGTGGAGAGAGAGTTCCCTGTACCAGACAATTTAGTAAATTGACGCATATTATTTGGACAAGCATTTATACAGAAAGCATACGCAGTAGTAACATTTCCTAATCTAGCAGGCTGCAGAGCTTATTAACGTAATGTTTGTGTTTTAGCTAAAGTAAGTTTGCACTCCAGTAGCCGTAGTATAATGTAAGTTACTAAAACAGTGCATAAAACTAAAGTGCATTTAATGTCTTTTGGTCCATATTCCATACTTAAATACCTGTTTACTTTCTTTCCATTCATAGGCTATAGGTGGAAAGGATCAAAATCATGAAAGCGTAAAACTTAGTCATAGTGTACTGAAATGCCAGCTGTCATATTTTGTAGTTGAAGTGCATTTGTAATCAACAATTAAATCTAGGGCAGCACTTCAAAACCAAATATGTAGTTTTTCATAACATTGGCATTCTACTGCATTTAGTTCAACATTTAAACACAATTCTTCTCCCCTTTAAAAACATTCCTTTTTCCTCACCGCAAGTTTGAATGAGGTATGGCATCAGGACGCACATGAGATGCTTTATTTTAAAATAATGCACATTAGGTTATACGTGTCATGTAAGCAAATACATTCATTGTCATCTTAAATTCTAGTGGCAAGAGACACTAGTGACAGAATATTCAATGTAGACAGAGGACCAGCACTTGTTAAGCAATGCACTTTCAATACTTATAAAAAAAACAACTAAACAGCCAGACACAGGAAGGCAACATAAACAGTTAGTGAACTGGTGAAGTTATTTTTCCAGGATATGTAACTTTCAGCCTGAGTCTGTAATGCCAGCACAGGTGTTCTCCCTCACCTCACCTTTCCTACAATCAGTCTAGAGCTTTGATGCTAGCTTCCAAGACACACTGCAAACTTACCTTTGTCTTATTTAAAAAAAAAATCCCATCAAGTCCTTATATTTTCCCTTACTCTTAAGAGCTCCCGATCAATAGTTAAGGGGCTGTGTGCTCCTGTTTATGTAAATAGCTTTTTTGCACAGGCCAGAGAGCAACACCATTAACCATGCTTAGACTTACTCCCCTGCACCTTCTCAAGGCACACATTCCTGTTTAGATGATAACCACCCCTTGCAGGCTCTGAAGATGGGCGCGCACCATCAACACTACAGTTGAACTAATTATACAGTGTTTTGAGCTCTCCCCAGGAAAGCAAACTTGAACACTTTTAATCTTTGATAGGAATGCTAATGTAATTATGGTCAGGTGATTTTTTCAAGTTGACAGTGTCCCTGTCCTGAATTTTGCATCTGGGGCAAACTTGTTCCATGTAAAAATGTTAGTCTAACTACAAAACCTGTAAACAACAATTGTAAACAAAATAGGTTGCCTTCTAGCACCAGAGCTCTGCCGATAACAATGGTACCATATCACATTTGGTGCTGTTAATCTCAAAAGCAGGTGCAGGACACTTCCAGTAACTTTGTAGTGACCACACATTTTTGTAGAATGTACCACTGAACTGGAAATGATTTTACAGTGTAGATCCTTCATTACAGTTCCTTGAAGGAAATGCAAAGTACCATCTACAGTTATTTGCCTGCTGCTGAAATGCCAGTTTTCTATACTATGCATAAAATGAGAATTTCTCAGATTACTATTGTACCATGGTACAAGTAAGGTTGCAAGGGAATATGTCCCTACGTGACTCAGATTAAGGGTGGTATTTTGACAAGTGCTCACCAGAGACTTCAATGGGAGCAGAGTTAGGCAAACACCGATTACATGTAAAAATCCCATCTTGAGATCGTGTGTGTGGATTTCTCCTCTAGGCCAATTAATACAATTTTCAACTCAATCTGATTACATTTTAGGAAAAATGTCACTTGTTAAAATACAATAGCATCTGTGGCAGTACAACGTTAGTCAATGTTTAATTCAGTAAAGGAAAATGAATGTTATTTAATAACCCAAGCAATAGTGGATATGAAGGGATACTTGTAGGAAAATCACTGCTCACCAACTTCATTAAGGACTGGCAACGCTTCACCATACCCTCAGCATTTGTAAACCTTAGTAAAAGAAACCCAGAGTCTTCAGTTGCCCTTCTGACCCCCCATTTTTGGTATGTTCTCCCTTCTGCAAAGCTCTCTGATAGAACTCACTCTCTCTCTAATACATAGCACAATCATATTTTCCCAATTAAATTAGGTCACACTTTAATTCGTCCAAAACTAGAGCTTGTCAAAGTCTTCCCAATGTCAATTTTGCAAGGTTTTGAATTTGGATGAAAATGGGGGAGAGGCTTCTAAATCTGGGCACATTTCCTGTTTTTCAGCCAGTTTGATCCAACACTACTTTATAATCCTACTTTTGTGCATGAGGTTGCTTTTGGTGGATTTTCACTTACTATGCACTTGGACAGACACCAGTGACTGGTTAGGGGAAAGAATTCTGGGATGTGACTAAAGGGGTCTAAAATCATTGTAGGCAGGCAGCAGCCACTATGGCACTAAATCAAACAGACAAGTGGAGAGGAAAGGTACCTGAAAGGATGGAAAACCAAGAAAAAGCTAAGTAAAAAACAAAAATGGAACTTCCAGTATAAATGTGTCCAAACCCAAGAAATATTTCTAGAGTAGGGCAGTATCAATATTCTATATCCCCCTATGCAGGTTCACAGACCTAATTCCTAAAGGCAGGGTGTCAGATGATATTTCAGGTAAAAAATAGCACGTTCTCTCCCTGAACAAGGCTATCTTCTAACCCGATGGGATATATAAGGCAGGCTTTAAAAAAAGATGCGAGGACAGACGAGCCAAAGACTGCAGTAGTGGCAAGTCAGGTATTTGGATTTCTACAGTACCCAATGTCAAAGAAAGTGGAAGACAAACAGCAGCTGATCAGGAGACATTATAGCACAATCTAGAAGGTGGCACTGTTTCTAACAGGATACGCCCCAACCAGTTGAAGTTTCCACAGCTGCTAGTTTCTGCAGAGCTAGGTGAAGAAGGGAACTTTGAACAATTAAGGCTCTTCACAGTTTTTCTTCTTTTGGACTGGGAGGATGAAGTTTGACTGGCAAAACTAAACCTTTATCAGCCCCCCCCACTACTGGTTGATTTTAAGGATTACCTAAAAACACAGGCCCCTCTCGTTCCAAAGGAAACAGCCTCGAAGGACTCCTAGGGCACGTCTACACTATAAAGTTAAGTCAACATCCAGCTGCCACAGTAATTAAGTCAGTCGTGGATGTCCACACCACACTTATTGTGTCAGTGGAGTGCGTCCTCACTAGGTGGTCATTAACTTGATATTACAGGTGAGTTAGATCAGCAGAAGGGACCTGGTAGTGTAGAGGCATACATTATTAGGGAGACATAAGGTGGCTTCCATTGACCTAAGTTTGTAGTGTAGACCAGGCCCTAGATAATGGACTGGTGTGGCTAACCTGGTCAAAGACCACTCAGCCACACCAATATGCCACTCAGCTGCTTAATCAAATGGTGCAGACTGGCTGATAAAACAAAGGGAGACCTGCAGAGCCTGTGGGCCTGGGCATCATCACAAAAGGAGCTTTCAGAGAAGTTGGGTTTTTCTTGCTTCTGCCAATGTCTCCTATTAACTCATTAATAAGTAAAGCCAAGAAGTTAACTCAGGAAAAAAGTTCTGAAGCCTTAGTGGCAGCTGAGACGTTATGCTGCCAATCAAGATGATGCCAAGAATCTGGCAGCTCACACATCCTACTGTCATTGGCTGCTCAGGCCCTTCCAAGTGTGATAAGTGAAAACCCATCTCATTAAAAGAATGACCTTGTTCACTCATTGTTTAGAAGAAGTCAGTTTTATTTCAGCATAGATAGAACAGGCAGATGAGATTGTATATCCAAATCTCCCTATTAAAAATTAAACAAAGCAAGAGGATGGAGAGGTTAAAGACAGATTTTGATGGAAATAAATTAAGTAAACTGTTAAACTTGTGCTGAAGAACGTATTAAAGTATCTTGGAGACATGCATTTACATATAGAAACCACAAAGTGGTAGTTGGATCATTTATGCCCACAAGAATTATAAACTGCCAAGTAGAATTGTTAGAGGAAAAGCAACTGGAACAGAAATCAATAAGTTTTTCCTGTTTTAAAAACTAAATCTATACCAATCTGAAGGTTAGCAAGAGCTTTATTTGGTCAATATAATGAACACAGAAAACAGACTGATAAAGGGAAAGTGAAAAATAATGCTTATCCTTTGGAAAAACGAATCATACCATTTGCTGGTCAATAAAAATCAGCTTTTCTAAGGCAGAAATATTACCACACGGATGCCTGGTAAGTGCAATTTATCACCATGTGGCTTGCATGCTTTTGTCCTAGTCTTAAGGAACCATCAGGGCTACACCTTTCTCTCTGATGCAATATTATTTTTGTATTGAACATTTACCAAAGGCCAGACTAGAAGGAATGAGTTTTACAAACGTGCTGTAAGTGACCAGATTCACAGTGTTAAAGACAAACTATTTCTTTTACTCCACCCTAAAACATCAGGGATCCACTTCATCCCTGTCTGTCTACATTTACTTAGCTCAGTTTTTCCATGTTCACCAATACTCCACTGACTGAGAACCACAATCCCAAGTAATTACCAGTGACAATTTCTTGGCAGAGGGACACAGAAGTGCTATTCATCTTCTTAGAGAAATGGCAAGGGGCATTTCAGATCTGTTCAAGGAAATCCTGACTGTTCACAAAATATTAGTTATCTGGCTCCCATTACTGTAGTATTGGAGTCTCCATACCATCCCAGTGAGGTAGAGAAGTGCTATCGCCCCCACTATACAGATGGGGAACTTCGGCACAGAGGGACTAAATGAGTTGCACAAGGTCACACAGGAAGTCTCTGGCAAAGCAGGGAATTGAACTCCAGGTTTCCAGAGTCCCAGGCTAGCACTAACAACCAGGACAGTCCTTACTCACCATGGAATCCCAGTCGTGACAGGGGCCTCTGGGCATGCTGTGATTAATAAAGAAGGCTAAAACAGCAGAACTGGGTTCAGCTTTGTATCCCATTGACTATTATGCATCTCCACTCTTAGTTCGGTCTGAAAACATTCTCTCTCTCAGCACTGTTTTCTTTTGAATTATTTTGCCAATGGCGCTCTGAGTTCTGTCCCCAACAGGAAAAGATTTCAGTCTCATTGAACACAAATAAATGGAATGGAGAAAATCAGAGATGCCTGGAAAAAAAATGTGTAAATGTAAAACCACAAAATCCCCACCCCTCCACCCCCCACTAAACTGAAGATGCTGAAGTAGCCACACAAAATTAAGGGAGAATCTCTTTGAATCCTGATTATTAGAATTTTGGGTCTTTACTGGTCCCAAGCTGGAGGAAACGTTTTTCCCTTGGATGCATGCAGAGTTCCCACTGTCATTCATGTGGGAGATCATAAGGAAAAATCTGGCCCCATCTTTTCCATCAATACTGCATACAAGTGATTCTGTAACACATCTGCTCTCACACAGTGCTTTGCCAGACTTTTGGCTCATCCAAAATCAGCAAGCTTGCAAATACTAAAGTGATACTTATCTCTTATGCCCAAACCACTTCCTCAGGGCAGTCAGCACTCCAGTCTTCCTAGAAATGTGGTTAGGGGTGTGGTTTTGGTTTTTTAACATATCTAAGTGTGTATGCATGGCATATAGTGAAAAGATGAAAAAAGACTTTCTTGAAAAAAATATGCACCATTTGTTTAAGCTGGTTAATGCAGTCTTCTGTAAAGAATCAGGATACTCACATGGAATATGTACACATTTATTGCACAGTTAGTTCCTACATACTACAAAATAGAAAGATTTACATGCTGATAATTAATCTGGTCCTTTTTTCCAAGCTCTGTTGTAAACAGTAAGGACAATTCATGCACAGCATTCTAAAGTAATAGTTATAGCAGCCCTAATGGTTTGGACTGAGAAAAATCTCAATATTTTTCACCGACATGGAAGTCTTATGAAATGGAAGCAATCTGCGTATGAGAACATGCAATAATTTCCTGTAGTTTGCTTAAACCAATAGTTTCTTTCTGCAACTAGATGAGACTACACAGAATCCTTTTCAAATGTCTGACATCCCACCTTCTCATCAGCAACCAACCCAACACTGACGAAAAATGCTCCCCACCCTCTGCCCAATACTGTATATGTTTAAGAACCTTGCCAGGGCTAAGCTTTAACAGTTATCCCCTTTGATACCACTTCAAGGATCACACCACAGAGTGTTAAGGACCACCCTTTTTTTTTTTTTCCATTGCTTGATATCAAGGTCAAAAAGCTTCAGGATCACCATTAGGTCATAGAAAAGAGGGAGAAAAGAGACCTATTGGACCATCTAGTCTCTTGTTACTAGTGCAGAATTCTTCCCTACAGTACTGTTTGTTAGCCCTCTGTCCAGTTTGAAATGACCCATGCAATGAGTTTGTTCCTTCTATCCTCAGGAGACTATTGCTGTTATCTAAGAAAACTGTTGCTAGTAGTCAGCATACATTTTCCTTTGCCTAATTTCATCTCATTCCTAGTTCCTACCCTAAAGAAAAACACTACACGTCTCAGCTTCTCCTCCAAACCCACAAAAATATCTTCCTTTAGTCACCAATACCGAGCAGGAACATAAGTAGCTATATTAATATCTTGCCTCAGGTCAATTGCCAACACACTCATTTATCGTCAGTGCAATGCACAATAATGGTGGGGTTTATTTTCTGTAAGCATTGCAGTAATCTTTGGTTTTTAAGCCACACAGACTGGGTAGATTCCCTGAAGGGGAAAAAGCTAACAGAGGATCGATGAAAATCTGATAAATTTAAACTTAAAAGTGGAGGAAGGCTAGTGTTTTCTGCATTCCTTTGATGCAGTGGAAAAATCATGCAACTAAAGTAAACTGCAACTGTAATCAACTACCCCAAGAAAATGGAGGATTTCTGCTTGTACTTCTTAAGATGTAATTTAACATCCTTGTTGAAAGATGCCCTTTCCTCACCTTCAAGTAAAAAGAAAAAGTATAATTGTTTAGAATAATTGCACTGAGGGTCTCTCCTCACAGCTATAACTGAAAGAATGGAGTAGGCAACAGGAATTTTGGGATCCACGCTGATCAAAGGGCTGAAAGAAACTGACACTAAGGGCTTGTTTACACTTACCAAGGGATCCATGCATGGCAATTGATGCATCAGTGGTCTATTTAGCAGGTCTAGTGAAGACCCACTAAACTGATCACACAGATTGCTCTCCCATCTACTCCTGTACTCCACTTGAATGAGACACGCAAGGGGAGTTGACAGGAGAGCATCTGTCGACATACTGTAGTGTGGACCCCGCAGTAAGTAGATCTAAGTTACATAGACTTCAGCTACGTTATTCACGTAGCTGAAGTTGCATAACTTAGATTGATCTCTCCCCATAGTGTAGACAAGGTCTAACTCTTACCCCAGAGATCGGACGTTCTTCTTAACTCTCCCAGTATCGAATCCTTGTACTTTTATTTGGGAGATAAAGGAACTGCAGGTCAAGAAAGACAGGTCTATTTTTCTTGCTTGATATCAATACATATTCACATACATAAAAGACAGTTCCAATGAGGGCTACCTGATTACATCAAGAGGAGAACAGACTCCCTTAGCTCTTATGTTTTCCTATGCACAAAGAGATGCAAAAAAACAAACCGACCCACAGAATGGGATTTCTTAATCTCTCATCCACAGTATTTAAATTGTAAAGATCAAGAAAAGGACTTCATTATAATCTGCAGAGAAGTCTGTTTTCACAGTACAGTCAATCCTCTTACAGTCAAATGATTTGTGGATGTTGGTGTCTCTGGTTCTCCTTCATTTTGGGGGGTAAAAACTTGGTTATTTTTTGTTAGGTGGATTTGTATTTACACAGCCTATGAAGGAGAAGTTAAAAGACAGGGACAAATCCTCAGCTGGTGTAAATTGTTTGCTCCTCTGACTACAATGGAACTATAATAATTTACACCAGATGCTGAACTGCCCTCTTAGTGTTTACCTTTGGGCATGTCTACACTACAAATTAACTCACCCTAAGTGATGTTAATGTACAGCCACCGCAGTAATTAAATCGCTTTTGCATGTCCACACTACGTTCGTGCTGGCGGTGCACAACCCCACCAGGGCCGCTTGCACCGACTGAATTGTCAGTGCGGGGCATTGTGGGATGGCTTCTGAAAGGCAGCAACAGTTAATGTAAGCAATGCAGTGTCTACACTGACACTGCGTCAACCTAATTACATTGACCAAAGCGCTTCGCCTCTCATGGAGGTAGAGTTATTAAGTCCATGTAGTGGGCGAGTTACATTAAAAAGTAGTCCTACCAACATAGATACTTGCAGAGTTAGGTTGACACAAGCTGCCTTATGCTGACTAACTCTGTAGTGTAGACCAGGGCTAAGTGTATACATTTTTACAAAAGACACTGGTCTGAGTTGTTTAGCCCAGTATTTCCGGATGTTTCACCATCCTGCTGCATACTTGTTCAGAGCAGCAGCAAAGTGGATCTTGTTTTAGGAAAGGAGCCTGACTCTTCCAAGGTACTGTGGAGTAGCATAATCCAGCAGTTTCACCCCAGCTAAGCAACAAGCATTTGGACATTGGCAAACCACTGAGTTATCTTGCATAGCTTTTTCAGCAGAAGAAATTTCAGTCATCATTAAGGCTGCGTGTCTGTCACAGAGGCCACGGATTCTGGGACTTTCAGTGACCTCCGTGACTCTGCCCAGCAGCAAAAATAGTTTGGATGTGGGAGGGGGCTCAGGGAGATGCTTACTTTGTGGGGGGATCCCCAGAAATGGCCGGCATGTCCCTGCAGCTCCTAGGCAGAGGGGCCAAGGACTCTGCACACTGCCCCTGTCTGCAGGCAAACCTCCACAGCTCCCATTGGCTGAGGTTCGTGGCCAACAGGAGCTGTGGAGCCAGGACTCATGGGCAGGCGACGGCAGCACACAGAGCTCCTTTGGTCTTTCCTCCCTCCCCCTAGGAGCTGCAGGGATATGCTGGTCGCTTCACGGAGCTGGGTAGGGAGCCTGCCAGCCCTCTCCCCTCCCCCAAGCACCAGCGAGGATCCCGGGCTGTGCACTCGTGCCCTCCCCTAGCATCCCCAGCAGCCCTGCCCCCCCCCCCCGCCCCCAGAGTACCCCCGACCCAAGTTTTAGTTAGAGGTATATAGTACAAGTCATGGACAAGTCACAGGCTGTGAATATTTGTTTACTGTCCATGACCTGTCCATGAATTTTACTAAAAATACCCATGACTTAAGTGTAGCCTGAGTCTCATAATATGGAGCAGGTGTAATGACCTCCCACTGGAAAACCGTTCAAAGGTGGGAGAAAACCAGCAGCCAGCTACCATGAGAGAAAGCAGGATGGTTTGCAAAAGAATTAACATTTACATTGGAAAATATTATTTTAACTAAGTCTTTATTGTGTTTGAAAATACACGTTAAAATGGGCTGCTTAGAGGAGAAGCAGATACTTGATAGCATGTCCAATAAAGCAAGAGTAGGGTCATTTTAACAGGGAGAATATGAGGATTGGCAAACCTATAAATACAAAACACAGAATTCTCAGGAAGATGGACCAACCTTGGTGTGTGCACAACCCTACTTACTCACCCTTTACTAGGACAACTGATGATGACTAGAGAACTAACTATATTTTGTTCACCTATTAAAAAAAAAAAGGTTACCTACTGCAGGCAAGGGGCAACAGTAGGTGTGTGCACACTTAGCACTACAGCACTTGACATCCGCAGCCTGCAATGTGCTTTACAAAGGTGGGTGTGTATCATTATATTCCAGTTTACAGTGGGGGGATGATGCACAGAAAGGGGCAAGTCACTTCATCAAAGTCACATGGAAGACCTAGCTTGTGCCACTGACTTGCTGATTACCAGTTGTGTATCCAAGTCCCCAGATCATGGTGCCTACCTTGACAGTGGCCCCATATGAAAGGTCTGGTAGTACCTGCTGCAGTCTTTCCACTTTTAGTTTCTTCAAAGCAGGGCCACAATAATTTATTTATAAACAGAACATTCAAGGAATCCAGAAAGCAAGGACCTTCCAGATGGGACCCCTGTGGAAGGAGGACAACTTTCCCGCCTATGAACCTTGACAATATCCCGTTAAAAAGGTCATTTGGACCAGGGTGGGTTTTTTAATCATTTTTATTTTTAAAAAGAAACTGCCAAACACGACAGCAGGACAATGGGTGAGAGAGAGTCAGCAACGTTAGTTTCTGGACCACACACGATTAATAAAAACCATCAGCAACTTTAAAATAAATATGAATAACTGGGTGGGGAACAGGAAAGGGAAAGTTAAGATTCTCTCCAGCGAAAGAGACGGATGTAAACGTTGACATGATGCTTCATGAGGAAGAAATGGGCTTGATTGGGCCCGACCAAGCCTGTTTAGACACCCTTTTATACAACTACACAGCTGCTGTCAATTTAATTTGAATCAGCCTGTGTGGCCTCATCAAATTCAAACCAGTATGGACACTCCTTGTTAATGCTCTGGGCTGGAAAACTATTTCAGCTATTGTAAGATTAGTTGCTAAGCAACCCAGCCCCTTGATTTTGCAACCTGTGTGGCAAGGGAAGAGACAGAAGGAACTGAATTTCATTTTATGCAACAATAAAATACCATCTCAAGGTGACATTTGCTAGAACAAGTAGATGGAAGAGCCCTTTTCGGATGGGTGAAATAGTTCCACAGATCCTGTACGAAGCAGTAAGCAAAAGGTGCAAGGCCTTGCTCAGAGTTGCTCCACTGAAGAGGCTGTTAGCAAAAACATCAAATAAATAGGTACTCTCTCTGGGGAACTCCGATAGCTTTGTACAGTGTGTTGAGATTGGAAACTTTCTTACAAGCCCAGACACAAAACAAAGAACCCTTCCACACAAAGCAACAAGTATACATTGCACTGCACACAGATATTCCAGATAAACTCAAAATAACTGAACACAGCCAGATCGTACAAACCGTTAGTTAAAAAAATACCTTCTCGGATATTTTGAGAACAAAGTTGAAATAGAGTCTTCGTGCAAATGTTCACCATTGATCTAGCCGATGACTTGAAAAATCGTCACAGATGTGTTAGCTCCTTCCTTATCTGCCATATACACACAGCATTTTATCTTCTGCAATACGATTAGGGTTAGGAAATCTGTTTCTTCAGCAAATACCGCCTTTTAAGTTCCACTGACGTATCATCAAGACACTACCGGTGTCATATCCCACAACTGTTAAAAATAATAAGAATGCATGTAATATCACAGGGGAAAGTATTGTGTTCTTCTGTTAAAGAGACACATTAGGTTTGAAAACATTTGACATTGTTTTAACTCATTTAATTTAAACAGATCTTTCATTATGAGAAGGTAAACATAAAACAAAGCCACAGCAATAACAAAACATAAAACCAAGAACACAGCACCTTTGCTTACATGCCTGATGAGCACTATGAGCTATAGTCCTTTCCTTTTGTCAAGATTAGCTGTCTAGATGTAGCTTATCTCTATTTTCCTTGTGTTGATGCACCCAGAGTCTCAGTGTAAGAATTATTTTTAAGTTGCAGAAAAATCTATCTTCCGTCACTATTACACAAAACAGTCAAGGCAAATGGTAGTGTATAGAAGACTGAATTTGTACAATGATTTTTTGTGCTATGAGAATTTTAAAGTGTATTTTTAAATGAAATTTGAGACATTGCTTAAGACAAAAACGTTCCACCCTAGATTGTACACCACTTATTAGCACTTAACATATTTTCAGTTTTCCAGGCACAAGGATACAGAACAATTCCTTCAAATCTTTAGCTTTTTTTGTGTGTGTTTTTTTTTTAAAAGATCAAAAGGAACTGTTTTATTTCCCCCATTTCTGCCACCTCACAGCTCCACTTATGAAGCTCAGTGAAGTGACTGGGTTTATGAATTTCTTGCTTGAGGATAGCCAGTGGCCTGAAATCAGGACTGGCCAGGATAAAAGACAAATCACCTTTTCTGTAACTGGTGTTCAAGATGTAATGGACATGAGCAACTCAGGTTAGTTGTCTATGCTCACCACATGCACCGGTGTTGGAAGTTTTTCCCTCAGTGGTATCCACAGGGCACCGGCTCCTGCACCCCCTGGAATGGCACACGTATGCCATGGTATAAGGGGCACCGCTGGCTCCCCCCACCCCTCAGTTCCTTCTTGCCGGAAACTCCGACAGTGGGGAAGGAAGGCGGGTCATGGAATGGACACGAGCAACACATCTCAAAGAACACCAGTTACAGAAAAGGTAACTGTCTTTTCTTCGAGTGCTTGCTCATGTACATTTCATGTTAGGTGACTGCCAAGCAGTATGAATGGAGGTGGGTAGGAGTTCATGGACGTGCAGCTTGTAACACAGTTCTGCCAAACCCAGCATCATCTCTGGCCTGCTGGGTGATGGCATAGGATGCCGTGAACGTGTGAACTGAAGATCACGTCACAGTTCTGCAAATGTCCTGAATGAGGACATGCGCCAGGGAGGCGCCGGAGGACACTTGCATTCTCCAGAGGTGGCAGTTGGACCTGCGCCACCTTGTAATAGGTCCGGATGCATGAATGACTGGGGTCCCAGTGGGGGACAGCTATGGACACTCAATGAGGGTGAACTGCAAAGAATGGGGCAGATAATCCTCATAAAGCTGGTGGATATTCCAATACTTAGATTCACCAAGCCAGCATAAAACAGTTTATTTATTACGTTACTGGTTACTCAGAAACCCAAACACAGCTCCCTTAAAGTGATCCAGCCTCAGGCCTCCACCCAGGTACCTAAGTCAAATATGAAGATTTCTGAAAATCTTATTCCATCATAAAATCAAAGGTTCTACCAATCCCAAAAGGATCAGACACGTTACCTCCCAGGTTATTGAATATTCCAGATCTTACCCAAACACACGCTTACAGCCAATTCTTATTAACTAAACTAAAATTTAGTTAAACAAAAGAGAGAGTATGGTTAAAAAGATCAATGTACATACAGACATGAATTTAGTTCTTAAGGTTCAGATTCATAGCAGAGATTGTTAGCTTTGTGGTTGCAAAGAGTCTCTTATAACCTATGGTTATAATCCAATGTTTATATTTTAGGGCGATCCAGTTAGAACTGCGATCTCAGTCCTTACAGCTCAAGCTTCTCCTGTAGGAAGCCTCAAGCAGATCTGAGATGACAGAATCAGGACCCAATCATCTTTTATAGTTTTTTCACTATCCACTCGACCGTGCAGACCTGGGTAAACAATAGGCTTTTGATGTAACCTTCTGTTTTCTTACCACCACCAGTAATTACACAAATTAACATAAGGCAATTTATCCATTAGGCTGTCTATCACAAACTTCAAAGAGACATATAGACAATTAACATTTCACCCAAGAGAGTCATCTAAATGTTAATATTCCCTTTTGATCTCTGAATTCATAGTTACAGTGACAGACAGGAACTGTCTGTTTACATGAGTAGCATCCAAGATGCACACAATTCTGCCCAAATAAATTTGTTAGTCTCTAAGGTGCCACAAGTACTACTACTACTACTTTTTATTACTTCACAGGTTTGCATTTGAAAGTTTTAGCCTATTTATATAAAGGGCCTTAATTACTATTCACATACATTTCTAGCATGACTTTAAAGGTCGGCTTTGGGTCATCCAGCCTGCAAACTGTTTAACTGCTTCTGGCCACAAGTTACATTCTGTATAAGATTCATTGCAAGTATATAACAGTGGTAGAAATAATGGCTTGCGTAAGTATATTTTAATCAGACATCACAATGAGGTAATCCAGTTGGAGGTCCTCTGAGAGGACAGCTGGAAGGCCCTTCATCCTGTCTGCTGTTGCGATGAAGAGCTGCATCGACCTACGAAAGGGCTTGGTATGCTCCAGGTAAAACACGAAGGCACGGCGGACATTCAGGGCATGTAGTCGCCTTGCCTCATTGGTTGTGTGTGGCTTAGGACAGAACACCGTGAGGAAGATGTCCTGGTTGATATGTAAGAAAGACATCACCTTTGGCAGGAAGGTCAGATAGGGTCGCAACTGCAGCTTGTCTTTGTAGAAGATCATGTAAAGTGGTTCTAAGGTTAGGGCTTTAATCTCTGACACTCATCAAGCCAATGTCACTGCCACAAGGAAGGCGATTTTCCATGATGGGCTCTTGTTCCCTTTCCCACCTAAGGGTTCAAATAGCAGACCTGTGAGTCTGGAGAGAACAAGATTGAGGTCCCATTGTGGGACAGGATCCCTAATGAGAGGGAAGAGCCTTTTGAGGCCTTTCAGGAACCTGGTGGACATCTCGTGTGAGAACACTGATCTATGCTGGATCGGCAGATGAAAAGCTGAGATGGCAGCTAGATAAACCTTGATAGAAGGGAGGGCCAAGCCGTGATTCTTCAGGAAGAAAGGGTATTCCTTGACTCCAGAGAAGAGCGTGTCAGGAAGATGCTACGCTCAGATGTCCTGTGGGAGAACCTTGTCCACTTCGCCAGGTAAGTCACTCTAGTGGAGGGTTTTCTATTTCCCCAAAGGACCTGCTGCACCTCCCTGGGGCAGGCTCGCTCCTCCAGGTTCAACCATGCAGCATCCATGCCGTGAGGTGGAGGGAGGAGAGGTTGGGGTGCAGGAGGTGACCGTGGTCTTGCAAAAGAAGGTCCAGGAGGTTGGGCAGTTGCCCGGGGTGGGAGGGCGGGGGAGCTACCGCCAGATCCAACAGCTTACCAACTAATGCTAGCGCGGCCAGGCTGGGGCAAATCATAATGACTCAAGCCTTGTCCCTCTGGATCTCTGGCAGGACTCTGCTGACGAGCGGGATGGGCGGGAACGCATACATCAGGACCTCCAACCAGGATAGGAGAAAGGTGCCTGGGAAAGCTAGGCCAAGGCCCTGCAGGGAGCAAAATTCATGACATTTCCTGTTCTGCCTGGTGGTGAACTGGTCCACTCGGGGAGTTCCCCACCTCTGGAAGAGCATCTAGACCACTTCTGAGTGGAGCAACCACTCATGGTGAGAAAGACCTGCCAGATCGCCTCAGCGGCGTGTTCCTGATGCTGGGAAGGTGATAGGCCTCAAGGTCGATCACATGCTGGATGCAGAAATGCCATAGGTGGAGTACCTCTTAACAGAGGGCTGACAAGCGTGCTCCCCCTTGCCTGTTGATGTAAAATATCGAGGCCGTATTTTCCATCAGCACTTGAACCACTTGGCCAGTTAACTGCAGGAGAAAAACCCTGCAGGCCAGGCCACCTTCCTTGAGTTCTTTGACATTTATATGCATCACCTCCTCCTCTGGAGACCACGCACCTCGTGTCCGCATTGCGCCAAGGTGCGCTCCACAGCTGAGGTCCGAGGCATCCAATATCAGTGATGCCAAAGGACACGGGCTGTTGAACTGACACCAGTCAGCTCTGGGGAACCAGGGTGCAGTACCTAGCCTGACTCATGAAAGACACGCCCTCCCACCAGACTCTGCTTGAATCAAAACCGATCAGAGAAAAGGCTTGCAGAGAGCAGTGAACGGCGTTGGGAGACACCTACACCCCTCCTGACAAGGGTGACAAGACATCTCAATTTGCATACAGAATGAACAGCAGAGACAACTCCTCTAGCCTCATCTGCATAAAAGATGGGACAGGGATTAGCATACAGAATGAAGAACAGAGAACTGCACTGAACTCTGGGACCAGAAAAAGCAGGGAAGCACTGCATCATGGGAATCTCTGCTCCAGACGTTAATGAATGTACGCCTGCCCACACCCAGCTCAGCAGTTATCAGACCAATTCTATTAATGAATTCTTGATTGATATCCAAAATACTGAAGCAGCCTAGCTGGACTGTGAACTCCCTGGAAGAAACCACCACCCATAGCCAAGAGTGATCAGCTCCTATTGTCTAGCCTAAAGAAAAACCCTTGAGTCATCAATTTACCCATAAACAAATCTAGTGTTCTCCCTTGAACCATTGTCATTTCTCTACAAAAAACCCTACCTATGTTCAAATAAGTGTTCTGATGCTTAGATCCAAACTATGCATCAGTTCCACTGGGACTCCCTCTTCTCCTGACTGATTATGCTGGCGGCTCTGCCTGTCTCCAGCACTCAGGACCATGAGCTACCACCATCACCTGGGAACCCCGACCAGTTCAAGCCTCATCGATTGGGTGAGATTCCCTCTTTCTCTCTGTTTTCCTTTATTCAAGGTTAATACCTAAGGTAGAATGTATGTTATATTGGTTGAGCCCTCCTTGTGTGGTTATCACTATTATTCAATAAGTAACTTTTATGGTTAAGCTGGTTGCTTCTCTCTGAACTTCACTCTTTTGTGTTTTTAGCTTCTCCCACTTACTCTGCAGCAACAGTTCTTTTATCTAAGCTAAAGATCCCTGCAGCGCCCAAAATACTGTGGGGTTTGCTCATCAAGTAGGTTACTACCAGCACAATTATGATGTGGGGATAGGGACATGCTGAATCTGGGACACACAAGGGTGGCAGCTTGAAAGTGTTGCTTGACCCAGTCCATTGAGCCCAGAGGCACATGGGCAGGGGGAGGTCAGCTTGAAAGTGCTACTTGATCCAACCCATTGAATCCAGGGACGTAAAAGGGGGTCAGCTTGAAAGTGCTGATTGACTCAGTCCGCTCAGATGTGCTTTGTTTGTGTGTGTTTGTGTTCGTGTTTGGTGGAACCCAGCCCTGGGGAACGTAGGTCCTGCAGGATAGCTCCACTGGGAGGAGACTTGGAGAAGGCAGAAGCAGAGCTCCATATGAAAACACACATGACACAAGCAGTATATTCATAGAATTACAGAACACCGCCCCCCTCCACACACACACACACAGAAGAGTAACCTGAATAAATGAACATACCCCAAAGTAATGGGCAAATCTGGTAACAGAACGGGATCCATCCAGGACTGTTCCGGGGTTAGTCCACCACTGCAACGCGGTGAGTATCTCCAGTGGAATGGTAATGACCTTGTCCAGGTGATCCCTGGACTGGGCATAGACCATAGCCAGCCATTGCTGGAGGGGTTGCATCTGGAGCATTGCATGGTAGATGTACATACATGTTGCCATGTAGCCCCGCAGCCCTAGGCAGACCCTGGCCGTCGTGAGAGGGAATCTGATGACTGCATGTGGCAGAAACGCCTTCGGCCTAGTGGAGTCGACGACTGCCCTGATAAACTCTTTTCTTTGTACAGGGACTAGTGTTGATTTTTCCTTGTTTATCAACAGGCCCACTCTCCTGCATGTGTTCAGCAGCATCGCAATGGTGTCCTGGACCTGGAGTTACCCTTGACCAGCTAGTCGTCCAGGTACGGGTAGATCAGGATACCCCAGTATTTGAGATAAGCCGCCACCATTGACGTACATTTTGTAAACACCCTTGATGCCATTGCCAGGCCAAAGGGGAGTAATGCACTGTGTCCTTGAAAGATTGCTACACGAAAGTACACATCCTTCAAGTTGAGAGCAACTACGAGTCTCCCAGATACAGGGAGGGGATGATGGACGCCAGGGAGACCATGTGGAACCTTAATTTCTTGAGATACTTGCTGAGGGTCTCACAGGTCCAGGACGGGCCTTAGACCCCGCTGGACCTTTGGGATCATAAAGTAGCAGGAGTAGAACTTATTGCCCCTGAGGTCTAGGGGGGACTTCTTCCACAGCCTCTGCCTGTAGCAGGCCTTGCACCTCCTTATGCAGTAGACTCTTGTGAGAGGGGTCCCTGAAGAGGGATGGGAGGGAGGGAGAAAGAAAACTTGGAGGGTATAGCTTCCACCACAGTACTGAGGACCCAACAGTCCAAAGTTATAGATGCCCAGGCCGGGAGAAAAAAAGAAAGGCGGTTGGAGAACCAGAGGGGGCCAGGATCCAGGACAGTGGCTGGAATGTCACCCTCCAGCGCACCCTCAAAATGCCCACTTCGACCCCTGCCGGACACAGAAAGAGTTGGCCTATGTCGAGGTAGAGGGCTGCTGGCCCAGATGGCGTTTATAGCACTTCTTCTGGAAGGGCTCTTGGCTAGGCTGACTGCGCTGCTGGAGAGGAGGCAGTGGTTTAACCCGCTTCCTCTGCTGCCCCAGGGTGTATAGGCCCAGGGTCTAAAGCGTAGTGCATAAGTCCTTCAGCCTGTGTTTGTCTGTTTTCTCCACAAACAGAGCTTGACCATCTAAGGAGAGGTCCTGGATGTACTATTGGACCTCCATCAACAAGTCTGAGGACTGCAGCCACACCGCCCTCCTCATCGTTATGGCTGAAGCCATGGTCCGTGCCGCAGAATCAGCCCCATCCAATCCTTCCTGCAGCGCCGCCCTCACCACTCCCCACCCCTCTTCCAGGATGGCCTGGAACTCTTTTCTGGGGTCCTCCAGGAAGGAATCGGCAAATTTGGCCATCGATTGCCAAATATTAAAATCATAGGGTCCCAATAGGGCCTGATTCGCCACCCTCAGCTGTAGCCTTGATGTAGAATAAACCTCTCCCCCAAAAAGGTCCAATTTCTTTGCCTCTATTTTTGGGAGTAGACCCCAGTTGTCCCTGGCTCTCTCGTTAGTAGTGTCTGCAGTCAACAAATGGGTTTGGGGCAGGGTGGGTATAAAAAGATATTCATATCCTCTTGCAGACACACAGTATTTGCGCGCCACATGCTTGGAAATAGGGGGTAGTGAGAGGGGGTCTGCCAGAAGGCCTTGTTAATTTTTGCCACTCCTAGTACTGGCAGTGTGACTCTAGGTGGGGCTGCTGAGCTGAGGACATTGAATAGGGTGTCTGAGGGCTCCTCTAGCCCCAGGTTCGAGGCTACCCTCCTCAAAAGTTCCTGATGAGCCCTGGCGTCGTCCTGGGGGACCGTGGCCGGGGTCCCATGATGGCCTCATCAAGGGATGAGGAACAGGATGCAGGTACAGCAGGTGTCACTGCTTCTGTGCCCTGCTTGGCATGGCCTTCTTCCCCAGTCTGTTGCATCTAAAGGGTCTCATGCCCAGGGGCCTCTGTCTCAGGTGGGTGGCAGACCATGGCAGAGGGTGACAGACTCGTGACACCGATTTATGGCCTTGGGATGGCTGCATGAACCCCCATGGGTTCCAAGGGTGCCATGGCATGGGCCATTGATCCTGAGGCCACAAATAGCGCTGGCAGTGCCAATGGAGGACCTTGCTCTGCCTGCAGGGGTTCTTAGTCTGACTCCAAACCTGGGGATGGAGGGCCATGTTCTGGAGACTGGGACCACAGCGATGCAGGCATCTCGGTCCCAGCAGCATCTACTGCCACGCTCTGAATGGGATCGGTACATGGGCGATGATCCACCACATCAAGATCCTGGTGACCAGCATCAGAGTGTGGTGGATCTGCAGTGGTACTCTGGCAATCCATGCCAAATGCTTCCCGACTGGTGCCGGCCCATAGAGTGGGAGCAAGAGCGTGACTGACAGGCGTCATCACTGGTACAATGACCTCTGACTATAGACTGGTGACTGGTACCGAGAGTCCTGACAGAGGCTTCCGCTGAAGCAGCATCAATCTGAAGGTGAGTGATTCTCCTGGTACTGGGGTCACAGGGATGAATGTGCCTCAGTAGGTCTATGCCATACCATCGGCAACCAATGCTCAGAGCCAACAGTGTGATGGTTGGAGTCCCAGAGACTGGCACCAAGGGCTCCAAATTGTAGGTAGACCTACATCCGAGGTGTGGTGGCTCTGCACGGGCGAACACTGGTGGTACGCTCCCTGAGGTGGTGAGCAGTGCCATACTGACGGGGACTGAGGTGGTGATGCAAAGACAAGCTTACCCCTTGACCTGGGAGCTACTGTCACCTGTGTGGGTGGCACCGGGAGGGACAAAACATCCTTGCCCACTTGCAGGGCCTCCTGGGTCTATGGCATCGCCAGGTGCCAGTCTCCCGTGCCACTATCTGAAGTGGCTGACACATCCCATGATGGGCTAACCTGCACAACTGAAGCTGGGGCCTGACTCTCATTTGGAGGCGATGAGCCACCCTTCATGGGTCTAGACTCGCCTCCTGCCCTCTCCTTGCCCTTGCGATCAGGAGAACGACCTCTCTCTCTTTTTACTGGGTCGTGCCAGGGAGGTGGACTGCTGTCTGATGACAGTACCCGCAGGGTGCTCTGCACCAATGCCATGATGCTAGGTGCAGAATGCAATCTCGGCTGCTCCAGTGCCGGTGTCAGCACCGACTCCATAAGGAGTACGTACGTATGTAAGTACGTATAATAGAAAGGTTCGCAACGAACAGTTCTATAGAAGAAATGGTTTGCTGAAGCAAAGGAACGTTCCAGTGCTATCACTGGCGGTAAGAAGGAACTAAGGTTGGAAGGTGCAGGTGGCACTCATTATACCGCGACAAAATGCACCACTCCAGGGGGCACTAGAGCCGGTCCCCTACGGATACCACTGAGGGAAAAACTTCCAGCACCAGTGCATGTGACAAGCATACACACCTAACGTGGAATGAACGTGAACAAACATTCAAAGAAGAAACTGGCATTTCAGATTAGCCTTGCACATTTTTTTCTTTCCAGCTCCCTTGTTAGTACTAATACTACAATAGACAGTATATGTTTGAAATAATAGTGTCCTTACTCAGATGGAAAGTTGTAAAGGAACTTACTGACTTAGGTGTAAAATTCATCAGTTAAAACAGTGTCCCAGCCAGCTTGCTGGATACCACGCACAGAACGACCAGCTTCATCTGACAGTCTTCTCACCCGCTGCCATGCTGGCAGCAAGACAAGGCCCGACACTTAGAGAGGAGAACGTGTTGCATCACAGTTTTCTGATTGACAAGGTGACATTCAAGAGAATTTTTGTACCAACTCCCTGATTGAACAATTCCATTGTAGAGGGCACCTGCTTGTGAAAGGAAAGAGCAACTCCCAATGGAAGGACACTGATGATCCCTACTGGGCAGAAAATCTCTGAATGGCTGTGAAAAATACCTGGTGAGAAACAGCAGTGTATGATAAAAGCCTAGAGATTCTCTAAACCATGAGTCTGTTATTGGCAGGAAGGGGAGACTTAGACCTGAAACCATGTGGGAGGAGGAAGGGACATGGAAAAAGACAGAAAATGAACTAAAGCAGTCTCCTTAGTCCTACCTTAATAATCTTGTCTGTCCCGGAAGTCAATAACCATCCCCTGGTTGCGTCGAAGTGTACATGGACAATGTTGTGCTTACTGTCATGGAAAGTGGCTGTGGGTGCACGTCTAAAGAAAGATCAAAAATCAAGAATCAAGGAGACAGCGACTGCAGTATTGCCCTGAACTATTCACAGAGGAGGAAATGAGAATTTGAACACTAATGTAAATAATTGATTTTCTTCAGTGACTCAACTTAATTATTGAGCGAGAGGAGATAGCTCCATGGTCTCTCTATGGCTAGGCCTACATGACACACCACTAGTGGCGGCTTGTAGCTACATGCTGCAGTGAAAAGTGAGCTGCTCCCATGTTGTGGTGTGAAGCTACATGTGTCAGTGAAAGGCTCTGGCAGAGGGGAGCTGCTGCTGCCTCCCTCTGCCAGAGCCTTTCCTTGCTGCCAGAGTCTTCCATGCGATAGGGAAGCAGCGGGATGCTACACTGCTATTTTTAGTCAGGTAGAGGGGGCAGGCACTGCTTGGGAGTGTAGTGAGCTGTGGAGGGGACACACCCACAGGGTTCAGGTGCCTTTACTTATCTAAGCAGTACCTCCCCATCTACACTACTATTTATACCTGTGCTAGGGATGTGTGCAGTGTACATACTCTGCATGCCACCTTAAGGACCGTGCAGTATAGACACACCCTATGAAGGATGACCTGTAGTTCCTTGGAACCATAGTTTTTCCTTCAGAGATAGAAAAATCAAATTTCCCAGGCAGTTACTTATCTTTCAGATGAGATACTGAAAACTTGAGTGTACCTGCTTGTGTGTGACAATGAAGACACCAGGGCACTTTTGATCTTTCCTTGACCAATACTGCATTGCACTGTGCATCTCCCCAGGAGAGTCCGATTTTTAGTAAACCACAGAAGATAGAACTGGAAGACACCTTATGAGATCATCCAGTACATCGCCACTGTCCAGGGAAAATGGTTCCCTACAGCAGATTTTCCAATGTTTCGTTCAGCCTAATTTTAAATTTCTCAAACAATGGGGTTGCCAGCACTTACTTAAAAAGACTATTCTATAGCCTAATGGATTCCATTTTCAGGAAGCTTTTCTTTTTAGTTAGCCTAAAGAGGTTGCTTTTAATTTCATCCCACTACACCTAATTATACCCTGCTTTACCACACTAAATAAAAACAGACTACTAAAAAGTCAGTTTCCTACAATTAATAGTTATGTGGTATGCCAAATGGGACAGGTACTGACTGAAGGCAGGGGCGGCTCTAGACATTTCGCTGCCCCAAGCACGGTGACATGCCGTAGGAGGCGCTCTGTCAGTCCCACGGCTCCGGTGGTCCTCCCGCAGGCGTGCCTGCCGAGAGTCCGCTGGTCCCGCAGCTCCACCGAAGCTGTGGGACCAGCAGACCCTCTGCAGGCATGCCGCCAAAGGAAGCCTGCCTGCCGCCGCCCCGGCGGCCGGTAGAGCGCCCCCCCACGGCATGCTGCCCCAAGCATGCGCTTGGCGTGCTGGGGCCTGGAGCTGCCCCTGACTGAAGGGAAAGTGAGTGGGCCTTGGTGAAGCAGTATGGTGCTATGACAGAAGCCCATCTGGCCCCAGGCTGGAATCTCTGAAGCAGGGTGGGCTTCATCTCTCAAGAGACAGACCAGTACTGCAAGATGACCATCTCTGTGAACCTCTCAATGACGTTAGGCTGGGAAATGCAGTCCATTATGGTGGCCAACTCTGTAAATACGTCTGTGGCAAGGCAGGCTGGGAGATGTAGTTCACAGTCTCTCTCCCCACAGAGGGATTTGTGACAAGGCAAAATGTGAAAACAGCTCCCCTTTCATATTCAGGAGGAGCACATTGGGAAAGAAACAGGTAGGAAGAAATAAGGACTGTTTAGAAGAATCCTCCAGCAGTGGATTTTACTTTGCACCACTGCTTTAGAAATGACTCTTCATATTCCAGTTTTTCCTAACTGTGTCCAGCTATGTACTGCAGTCTTGGTAAAAGCCACAGTTTTAGCCTCAGGCAAAATAAACTCTTTATTTTGCATAAAAATCCCTCTCTCTCCACACTCCATTTCTGGGGGCATCCCCAGATACAAGACAGATGTGTACCACAAGTCCTGGTATTCCAAATAGCAGGACACTGTACCAAGTTACACACAAGAAAGAGAAATTAGGAGCTAATTAAATGAACTCCTCTGACCGCCAGAACATTTTTGTTGCTCTTTCCCAAACTCCTTCCAAACTGTCTCTCTTTCTGATAATGAAGTACGCAGAACTGAACACAGCAACTGAGTCACAAGAACGCTATAGTTGTATAAAGGAGGATACCAAGTCCTGGTGCTACACAGAGCTATAGAGACTGATGGCCTGACCTGTTAAAGGAAAAAGCACTTTATACAGCTTGGTGGCACTCCCATCTGGTTGACTCTGAGCAGAGTGCAGTATACAGGAGTACAGCTTGAGGAGTTCTGTAACTCATTAAGCCTCTTCTGAGGCAACTGGGCTCATAGTTCAGACTCACTCCTCATCCGTTATTGATTCGTGACAGCTATCGCAGACTCTCACTTCAAACTCAAATCCCATCAGTGGTATGGAGGAGCGCTTAGAGCTGCATTTGCCACACACTGCTTTCCCACACTTCCGGCAGTGATGCTGAAAAAGGCAAGTCAAAAAAGGATTGGTCAGAATGGAAAAAGCAAAGCACAGCAGTGCTTAACTTAACTTCTCCTCTTAACTTCACCCATTCACCTCAGCAGAACTCACCTGTGGCCACAGCAAGTTCTCTAAACCCCCATTTAGGGCAGAAGGAGAAAAAGCTGAATAGTAGGAAAAAACTAGTCTCAATTTTGCATTTCATTACCTTTCACTAACAACTACATCCAGCTAAGCATCTGGGGTAAGCCCGCTAACGACGGCCAAATGGGGGCAGTGTGGCCTAGTTGACAGAGCACTGAACTGGGACTCGAGAGATGGGTTCTGTTCCTGGCTCTGACTCCGGCCGCTGGGAGACCTTGGCCAAATCACTTCCCCATCTGTGAAATGAGTATAGAGGAAGTGAGGGACAGGGATACTGACCTTATGATGTGATGAATTTAGATCACAGCTATTTCACTTACTTAAGTCTGCTTCACTAGCTTGAGTAAAGATCTTTGAAACCTTTTCTCAGTCTGGTATTTTGATCAGGCAAAAATTCTCAGACTGGATATTCTCTTTTGTGCGGGGGGGAAGGGGGTGGGGAAGAGTATTCTCATTAGTGTGTGGGCAAATCAATGCATGCACGCCACATTAGTGTTACAAGAATTGCCTGTGTATCATTAGGAGACAACTATCCTTTTATCAGTATTGTACAATTACATTCGGGACACTGGGCGAATCCTTCTGCCTCCTCAAATATGATCTGAGATACGAACACACATGTAAACATACATTCCTGACAGGCAGCTCAATGTGGTCCCTTTTGCCACTTTTTCAGTCTCAACAAAAGGACCAGGAATACCTTCAAGCAAAGCGAAACAGGGTAGGATCTCACACACTGAGCTGGGCTCTGGGATCATGTATTAGGATTATAGGGGACAGCGAGTTTCCCCTCCCTGCTGGCTTTGTAACACTGGAATGCTGCGTTGGTTACTGTTGGAGGGCAAGATAACATCTCAATGTTGGGCAATGTCAGGCATTCAGTTTATGTAAACACCGTCCATCTAAAGTCAAGTGAGCAGATTCTCCTCAGCTTTTTACAATCCTACCTAATAAAACAGGCCTGGAAATGCCTTGGGCAATGTGACAGTTGCTACCTAACGCTGTCCATTTTTCTCATGCTGCAAACTGTAGACTAGTTTTGCCAATAACTGAGCAGTTGGAACAGCAATTATGGACATTTGCCTTTGAAGGGAAAGCAATGCCCTTTTTAGTACACTATTATACTGGTTCCATTAGACTCTTCAGATGTGAGCTTTGGGCCACGTTTGTTTGTACAGAATCTTCCTATGATATTAAATAAGATTCACATCGCTAAACCCACATGCAACTCAAAATTTACCCAAGCTAATGTACAGGGTGCATTTTCTATAGAAATGGATTGCAAAAAGTGCTTCTGTTTGTGAGGGCCAAGATATTCACCCATCACCAGGCCTTTGCCTGCCCACTCCCCCTCTCTTGGAACGAGGGTAGCTAAATGACTTTAATCACCAAGCAGCCAACGGAAAAGTTAAACAAGTTCCTATACATCTGAAAAATGTTAAAATATTTCATTGAACTATCAGGTATATTGTTCTCTTAAATTACTTCATCAATACAAAACAGAACAAACCTGTCTAAGGCCTATTTTCTTACTGTCCCACATCTGTTTAAAATTCCAGAAGAAAGGCTGGTCACACTTTTGACAGGAGTCACTGTCCAACCACTCTGGTGTCTGTAACACAAAAGGGTTATGATAAATAGGCAGAAAAGCTTCAGGTCGGAATCCAAGAGCAGAACAAGCCACGTGGCTTCTGTTGCAATAATTAAACAGTGTTATGCTGAACTTGTCTAGAAAAACAGTTTTTCAGCCAAAAGTCATTAAAAAAACCAAAAACAAAACAAAAAAGACAACCCAAACCCACACCAAAGTGTTCCCCGGGATTTATTTTGCTGTGTTCTGAAAGTTCACACAGGAGGAACGTTTCTCACCATAAAGTAGGATTCTATTCTGAAAGAAAGGCCAACATTTGACAAAAACATGGATGCTTAAAAATCAGATGCCTGAAATGAATGGTGTGATCCTGAGCACACTCAGCTGGCTCCACTGAGCGTTGCAGGTACTCAGCACTACTCAGACTCAGGCCAGGGCCCCTGCAACCCTCCCTGGACGCACTTGTGAGTGGTCAGCACTACTTAGAACCAGGTCATTCATTTTTAGGTGCCTAAACACTCAAACTTTGAAAAATTTTGCTCAATCTTTTCAATTGTAATTGGCTTTTCTGAACCTCCTGCTGTCAGACTTCAAGTCTCATGTGGGGGGATGGCAGGCAGATCCTGAACAAGGCTGAACAAAAAGAAAGGTCGGCTCTATCCTGCTTTTACATTTATACACTAAAGCTAGCGTTTATTTTCAGTAAAATCTTGTATTTTCTAATGCAGTTTGATTTAATGCTATGCTTGTCATGCTGTGAGTGAAGTGGGTAAGAGTTACTCCTGGGGGAATTCTGCATCATTGCGCAAGGCAGAATTTTGCAGAGAGATTAATGTGTGTTCAGAATTTCCTTCCCCCCTCCACCACAGAAATGGACTGCAGAGATGTTGGCCCCCACTAGGGGCCACTGGGCCTGGCAGAGCTCAGTTCACAAATAGAAGACAAGGTCAAGGGGAGAGGGAGTGGGCGTGGACTGGAGAGTTGCCTGCAGCTGCAGTTCCAGCATACCCTGAAGGAAGACGACAGTATGCAGGGAACTCCACGCAAGCCTAGAACCCAGCATCAGTCTGTTTCTCCCTCTGGATCCCTGGGCTCTAGGAGGGTAGGGGGGTGAGAGTGTCTGGGCCGAGGGGGGTCCTACAGCTGGGCTCTGGGAGGGTAGGGGGTGAGAGTGTCTGGGTCGGGGGACCCCCGCAGCTGGGCTCTGGTAGGAAAGGTTGTGAGTTTCTGGGCCGAAGGGTCCCCCAGCTGGGCTCTGTGGGGGAGGGGATTGAGAAACAGGAACTGGGTTGTCATAGGGGTCTCTAACTCTATTCCTGGAGGATGTGTGTGTGTATATGTATTGTTACAGACAGAGTTGCTGACAGGTATTTTGAAATAAAATTACCAAAATAATTGAAACTGACATGATTATGTAGTGTTATTTTGACAAATAAAATTTGCAGAATTTTTAATTTTGTTGGTGCAGAATTCTCCCAGGAGTAAGGAATGGAGAAACCTCAGCAAAGGCTATCCTCAATAGCCTGTAACCCTCACCCAAGCCCTGACATGAGGAGTGATGACAATGACTCAATTCTCTACTGGAAGGGAAGTCTGGTAAACTAATGCTTCCCCTATCAGGCCCCCGCTGACAGCAGACAACAGGAAACAACTAAGTGACAGCAGCAGTATTGGCAGGGGCCTGAACTCTTCAGGTGCGCTCTCACCTCCTTGACACTGGTCTGTCTTTGGAAAGCAGGGCAACTCCTCTCCAATATGCAGCTTCCCCCTCTTGTGTTTTCCCTCCCTCTATCCTTTGTCTTTCTACTGCATCCTCACAAATAGGGCCCCTCCTTGAAGCTGCTGCTGCATTCTCTCATCCCCCCTCACCTCCACCTTTTGCAAGGTTGCTCTAATATAAATACACATTAATCCACTTTACACCCATTCCTGACTACTGGGTGTAGAAGAGGATTGTTTAAAAAACAATGCATCCCACGAAGTGGGTATTCACCCATGAAAGCTCATGCTCCAATACATCTGTTAGTCTATAAGGTGCCACAGGACTCCGCTGCTTGTTTAAAAGATTGCCTTATTAAGTACAAACCCAATTAACTGGAATGGCTTCAGAAGATGCTTGGGTATCAAAAATTAAGGATTAAAATGCACAACACTGTGGTTAAATAAGGTTAGATTATGATGGAGTTTAGCAAAAGCAAAAAAGCAAGGTAAGGCTGATGAAATCCTTAAACTTAAGCCTTTACTCCAGCGCCCTACGATCAAACAAGTCCTAAGGGAACTGCAGCTTGCTTTGTTAGGTTAACTCAAAGGTGCAGGTGCTTTAGGGGTAAGTCCCCACTCTACTTTTCTAAAAGTAACCAACTCTTTAATTAGATGTGTGTTCTGAGAAAATAGGGCTTTCATCTACGCACTGAGGCACAACATTTGAAAAAGGTAGATATCCCTTGTGACAGTAACTGCTCAGTAGTAAAATGGAAACCACTTCTAGCCTCTTTCAAATGTTCCTTTAAGGCCTTTTAAGATTGACAGATAAAATAATTTACAAGAATTAAAATATAAATGACTTAATTCCTCCCTTGTGCAATTCCAGAGACATGGTAGAAGTGGTAATATCAAAGTGAATACCACACACACACACACGAAAATCTAATCAGTGAAAAATGCCACCAAAGCAATAACCAGAACATTTCAAGAAAAAAGGCACTCCAGAAGAGAGCCCAAGGCAAAATAGGTTATACTAAAATCTTAAGGATTAGTGTTTTGGAGTCAATGTAACAATATATATATACTCCCTCCTGACAAGAAGAACGAGCCAATATAGACATATCTGTTAACACCTGATTACAAACACTCATTTAGCTAATTATATTTCTTACCCACTTTTCAACCAACTCACACACAATAAAGCAGTTTGTTTTATAACAAAGCTCTTTTCAATTTTAAAGCTTTGTAGTTGCCTTTGTAAAACATTAAGTAACACATTATTTCTGAATGTTAAAGTTACACCAAAAGGGCAAGGGCAGTTAGTTACCTGTGGCTGGAGGCTCTTTGAGCAGAGTGGTCCCTAGCTGTATTCCACAGATGGGATATGTACATGCGCCATGTGCCAAAGTTGAATTTTTTTTTTGCAAACAGTGTCCATTGGCCTCCTCATGCTCTGAGCCACGGGCACAAAAGGTGGTGCAGGCTGACACTTCTCCAGTTTCCCATTTTTACCACAGTTCGTTAAATCAATCTGCTACAGAGGGAGTGGAGGATGGGTAGCAAATACAGATGGGGACCACACATGAAGAACCTACAGTTATAGGTGGGTAACCTCTTTCTTCGAGTGACAGTCCCTATGAGTATTCCACATATGGCAGATTAACAAGCAGTAGTCAAACAGGCAATGGGCACAAAAGTGAGAGTTTACGGTAGTGCAGCAATTTCAGGTGACATTAGCAACAATAACGGTAAAAAAAATCCCCACAGAAGTGAGGTTTTTATGTGGGTTGTGTCCCTTTCAAGTGCAGCTCCACACTACAGAATGACTAAAAATGCCATCACGTAACTCAGATCTGCCCACGGTGGATATCAGTTGCATTACCTTACTTTAGTGACTAAGGCCTTGTCTATACTCCAGAAATGGGCCAGTTCAGCAGTTAAGTGTAGTTACACCCCATATGGTAGACTAGACAAACTGAAGTTTGCAAGGATTGATTTATTCGGGGTTTACCCCAGTTACAAGGAAGTGCAAAACATAAGCTCAATGAGTGCAAACCCTGCATGTCCTTGTCAACACCTAAGGTTCAGCACCATTGCAGCTACAGAGACTACAGAACTGAGGCTACTCTCAAGCATATATAAGGGCACAGAATACGTTTTTACTACTTTTTTTATGTTAGCCATAGAGAGCCAATATGTTATGAGTGTGCAACGAGGATTCTATTCTCTTAATAAACAATTGCTTTGATGCATGATTGCCAATCAGTTACACCTGTCCAAAACTATTAGCAGTAGTGGGATTACACAGTTGTAACCCAGGGCCTAATTTAGTGATTTTTGGCAAAGGTAGAAAAAAGAAAATGGACTCAAATAGAAATCTGAGTTTCCAGAACCGGCTGTTTAAAAATCAAACATCCATCCTTTCACTTGTAAACTGACAGCCCTGGATACGAACAGATTTGAGTCACTAGCGTTTTTTCCCCCGTCATTGCTAAAACATTAAATTAGGTCTTTGGTGTAATCTCACTACCTCTAAATTTTGCACAAAGTGTAACTGACTGAAATTTAAACAATCATTTTGATGCATAAAACCAGAAATCCTACTTGCACACTTGTAACTCCATCGGATTCTGTTATTGAAAAACACAGACAGAACACATTACAATGTCCTCTTCAAAGAGTCACTTTTCAGAGCACTCGCTATTTAGCAACATACATAAAACACACCCGCTGCTACATAACTACCCTGAACCACTAGATCACACACGAAACTATACATCTTCACACGTGTAACACCTGGAGCATTCCTAAAATACTAGTTTATTTTCTAACCTTTAAAAAGATACCAATCAGATTCAAATTACATGCTTTAGAAAGGCCTGAGCTTCTTAGAGGATGAACAAGAGATAGATATCTACCTCCTGTCGCTCAACATCCATATTCCAGATAACAATTCCACCATCTGCACCACAAGAGATGAGCTGTCTTGTGTGGGGAGCATAGGAGAGACACTGAACTTTATCGCTGCAAAAGAAACATACAACGTCAGTTAGTTAAAGGTTTAAAGATATGTCCCAAGACAAAATAACTGGTTTGCCATATTTTTCTCTCTCGGCTCATTCATGTATAAAATTCACTAGTCCTACAATTCCAATTAGTAGATTACATATTATATACTGTACCATGTGCTCTGAATTTGGTCCCCATTGGGTAGCACACCACTTATTAGAGGAGGATTTAAAACAAGATTAGTTTCCAGACATAACTAATACTTTTCCAGTTAGTTAGGTTGGAGATCTTAGCTTCCTTGAAAGCCATGGCTGCATTGTAATTTAATGACCTCTGAGAATATAGTCCCAAATACCTATAACCACTATGGTAAAGTGCTCGCTCGCTCTCAGAACGAATGTGTCAGTTATTAGTTAATTTGTTAAATCCCCACATGGTACCTGTGAATGATAGCAACTTGAAGAGACAAATAGTTTCTAAGGTGTGGCTGTGAGCATTCAAATCTAACACTAACAAATTAAAAGAATTTCAAATAGAATAGAACTGATAAGGCTGCCCCAGATCTTCCTAACATTTTGAGAGTTAAGTTTTTTAGAAAAAATGGACTATTCCTCCTTTTAGTATTATTTGTAAAACATGAAAAAAAAAGTGTGCTCAGCTCTACAGAAGAGGGAAGTATCAAGGCCCAGAAAACTTACGATCTAGGAGACTGGCACAGAAAGAAGACACTGAGACCAAGGGGGAAGGAATTACTTGAGCTCACTGTTTTCTTGCACTGGTCTTTTTTGGGAGGGCCTCCAGAAGAAATGGATCTTCGGGGGGGGGGGGGGTGTTTAGTGCATGGAGCCTGGTCTACACTACAAGTTTAGGTCGAATTTAGCTGCGTTAAATCGATTTAACCCTGGACCTGTCCACATGACAAAGCCATTTTTGTTGACTTAAAGGGCTCTTAAAATCTATTTCTGTACTCCTCCCCGACGAGGGGAGTAGCACTGAAATCAACATTGTCAGGTTGAATTTGAGGTAGTGTGGATGTAATTTGACTGTATTGGCCTCCGGGAGCCATCCCAGAGTACTCTATAGTGACTGCTCTGGACAGCACTCTCAACTCAGATGCACTGGCCAGGTAGACAAGAAAAAGCCCCAGGAACTTTTGAATTTCATTTCCTGTTTGGCCAGCATGGCGAGCTGATCAGCACAGGTGACCATCCAGTCCCAGAATCGCAAAAGAGCTCCAGCATGGACCGAACGGGATGTATTGGATTTGACTGCTGTTTGGGGAGACGAATCTGTGCTAACAGAACTCGGTTCCAAAAGACGAAATGCCAAAATATTGGAAAAAAAATCTCTAAGGGCACAATGGACAGAGGCTACAACAGGGACCCATAGCAGTGCTGCCTGAAAATTAATGAGCTCAGACAAGCCTACCAAAAAGCCAAAGAGGCAAACAGCCACTCCAGGTCAGAGCCCCAGAAATGCCGCTTCTACAATGAGCTGCATGCAATTCTGGGGGGGGAGGGTACCACCACTACCCTACCCCTGTCTTTTGACACCTGCAAAGGGGGAGTCTCACACAACAGGGATGAGGATTTTGGAGATGAGGAAGATGAGATGGAGGAGGAGGATAGCGCACAGCCATTCTCCCCGACAGTCAGGAACTGTTTACCACCCTGGAGCCAATACCTTCCCAACCCGGGCTCATGGATCATGAAGCCAGAAAAGGCACCTCTGATGAGTGTACCTTTGTAAATATAATGCATGGTTTAAAAGCAAGCGTGTTTAAGGATTAATTTGCCCTGAAGACTTCGGATGCATTCCTGGCCAGTACAGCACCTCCTTTTAAATGGCCAACCCAATGGGTGCTTGGTATGGGAAAGGAGGGCGCTGCTGTTTGAAACCATTGCCACGTTATGACAGTTGAAGAAGCCAAAAGACTGTGGCTTACCATGCCTGCCTGCAAGCTGAATTCTGTTATTCGGCCCTGCATGTGTTCTCTCACCCCAAACCGGCAGACCCTCAATATAAGAGGCAAAATGCGACCTTGTACTGAAAGCACATGTGCTATGTAATGTTAACAGCTTGGTTCACCGTGAAAGAGAGTCTACTCATTGTTTTCTAAGATGTGCCTTGTTTAAGAATTCTCTTTTTTCCTCCCATAGCTGCAAGTGTTTCAACGCTCCCCTGCTCATCTCTGTCCCAGAGGTTAGCGCAGATAAGGCGGCAAAAAAAAACTGCGCTTGCGATGAAATGTTCTCTGAGCTCACACAGTCCTCCTGCACTGAAAGAGCTCAGCAGAATGCATGGAGGCAAATAATGTCAGAGTCCAAGAAAGCAGAAAATGAACGTGAGGACAGAAGGGACGAGCGAGATGAAAGGTGGCGGCAGCGCGATGAGAGGAGACAGGATGCAATGCTGAGGCTACTGTGGGGATCAAACCAATATGCTCCGGCATCTGGTGGAGCTGCAGGAAATACAGCAAGAGCACAGACTGCGATGGCAGCCCCTGCCCTCCTCCCCAGGTTCCATAGTCTCCTCACCCAGATGCTCAAGAATGGAGGAGAGAGGAGTGGGGCTCCAGCCACCCAACCACTCCACCCCAGAGGGCTGTCCAAGCAACAGAAGGCTGGCATTTAATATGTTTTACAGTGCAGTGCGTCCTTGTCCTTCCCTCCTACCCTCACCCACTCCCCCTGGGCTATGTTGGCAGTTATTCCCCTATTTGTGTGATGAATTAATAAAGAATGTATGATTCTGCAACAATATTGACTTTATTGCCGCTGCAAGAGGTGATTGAAGGTGGGAGGGCAGTTGGCTTACAGGGAAGTAGAGTGAACCAAGGGGGCAGGTTTTCATCGTCACACTGAAGCCTGGCCAGTCATGAAACTGGTTTTCAAAGCTTCTCTGATGTGCAGCATGTCCTGCTGCGCTCTTCTAATCATACTGGTGTCTGGCTGTGTGTAATCAGTGGCCAGGCGATTTACTTCAACCAGCTACACAGTCATAAAATGTCTCCCCCTTACTTCTCACTGATATTGTGGAGCACACAGCAAGTGGCAATAACAATTGGAATATTGGTTTCGCTGAAGTCTAACCGACTCAGTAAACTGCACCAGCGCACTTTTAAACATCCAAATGCACATTCTACCACCATTCTGCACTTGCTCAACCTATAGTTGAACAGTTCCTTACTACTGTCCAGGGTGCCTATGTATGGCTTCATGGGCCATAGCATTAAGGGACAGGCTGGGTCCCCAAGGATAACTACAGGCATTTCAATGTCCCCAACAGTTATTTTCTGGTCTGGGAAGTAAGTCCCTTCCTGAAGTTGTTCAAACAGACCAGGTTCCTGAAGATGCAAGTGTCATGTACCTTTCCCGGCCATCCAACATTGATGTCGGTGAAATGTCCCTTGTTGATCCACCAGTGCTTGCAGCATCACTGAAAAGTACCCCTTGTGGTTTATGTACTGGCTGCCAAGGAGGTCCAGTCCCCAGACAGATGGAATGCATATCCCTATTGCCCCACCACAGCTAGGGAATCCCATTGCAGCAAAGCCATTCACTATGAGCTGCACATTTCCCAGAGTCACTACCCTTGATAGCAGCAGCTCAGTGATTGTTAGCTACCTGGATCACAGCAACCCCCATAGTAGATTTACCCACTCCAAGTTGATTCTCGACTGACTGGTAGCTGTCTAGCGTTGCAAGCTTCCAGAGGGCTATTGCCACTCGCTTCTCAGCTGTGAGGGCTGCTCTCATCTTGGTATTGTTGCGCTTCAGGGCAGGGGAAAGCAAATCAAAGTTCCATGAAAGTGCCCTTACGCATGCAAATGTTTTGCAGCCACTTGGAATCATTCCAGACCTGCAACACTATGCAGTCCCACCAGTCTGCGCTTGTCTCCTGGGCCTAGAATCCACGTTCCACAGTATGAACCTGCCCCATTACCACCATGATGTCCAAATTGCCAGGGCCTATGCCTTGAGAGAAGTCTGTGTCCATGTCCTCATCACTATCATGATCATGCAGTCATCGCCTCCTTTTGCAGGTTCTGGTTCTGTGCATACTGCAGGATAATGTGCGAGGTGCTTACAACACTCACAACAGCAGCGGTGAGCTGAGCAGGCTCCATGCTTGCTGTGATATGGCATCTGAGGGACAGCAGGAAAGCAGAGTTGCTGCGGAATCAGTAGATGACGGATGCCACAAGAATAGATATTTATATCGAACAACGAGAGGACCTGCGAGGTGGATTCAAGGCACCAGGAGAGCAGAATTGCAGCGGAAGTGGTTCCGGATGATGGTTAGCACCAAGCACATTTCCCAAGAACGCGGGAGCCCATGACAGACAACATGGAGAACTTTGCTGTTGAGGCAATATCAGCAGAGCAGAGTTGCATAGGAAGTGGTGTATGACAATGATGATGGTTTGCAGTCCTACTGCACCGTCTGCTGCCAGCAGCACCCAGGACACAACAGTGGTGGTGTTGGCGAGCTGAGCGGGCTGCACGTTTGCTGTGGTATGGTGTCTGAAGGAGAGCAGGAAAGGAGAGTTGCAGCAGAAGCAGTGTATGATGACGACAATGGTTTGCAGTCCTATTGCTCCATCTGCTGCCAGCAGCACACAGGACACAATAGTGGCGGTGTCAGTGAGCTGAGCTGAGCAGGCTTCATGCTTCCCCTGGTACTGCGTCTGCACGGAAAATAGCCGTGAAACGATTGCCTGCCGTTGCTTTCATGGAGGGAGGGGTTACTGATGACATGTACCCAAAACCACCCACAACAATATTTTTGCCCCATCAGGGACTGGGAGCTTAACCCAGAATTCCAAGGGGCGGTGGAGACTGCAGGAACCCTGTGATAGCTACCCACAGTGCACTGCTCCGTAAGTCGATGCTAGCCACAGTAGTGAGGATTCACTCCACCAACAATGTGCTTAGTGTGGACATATGCAGTTGACTGTATAAAATCAATTTCTAAAAATTGATGTCTATAAAATCAACCTAATTTTGTAGTGTAGACATACCCTGAGAATAGGTCAGAATCTTCACCCCACACTTTGGCACCAGCACTGCTTGACACCAAGCCAGGCGCATACTGAGAAGTGCTTTAATACTGGTCCATTATCTTGTATATGGATGCTCCTCTATGTAGCAAAGCTTTTAGAAGGCAATTTGGAACAGTGCCACTCTACTGTATATCCATGACTTGCCAACTCGAAGGAAGCACTGTGTGGAAATGCTATCTTTACTGTGGTTCTATCTAATGCAATGCATTACATCACTGAACCAGCATGTTCTCCAACACTGTCATACTGCAAATAAGATACAGAGGTTTGCCTGCACGTTAGATGCTGTGATGCTACAACAATGAGCCACGGCAGGGCACACAGCAGTAGGCTTTAATATAAATAGACATCAAGATTGAGTGTTTCAGTGAGGAGTGGTACAGAACCACAAAATCAAGGGAGCCCAACCAGCCAAGCAGAAAGTTCCTTTGAACCGTCAGTCTGCACAGTCACAGTAATTCAATGGTTGGAAAAGCACACGTGTGAAATTAGTCTTTAATATTGCATTAGACCAGAAGTACCAAGTCATCTCCTCCTCTCTAGGTCTATTAAGTCTGGTTCGTACCTCTAGTGTATTCCCCTTTACAACAGCAGGAGCCAGTTCTGCCTTGCTTAGTTGCTGATGCTTAGGAACACACATTTAACACTTTGACAAATGATAGCTAATTAGACAGAGCACCTTGGGTACAGCCTGGATTCTACATACATTCACATTTAAAAAATATTTGGTTAGCATGGAGTTTAAGTGGCTGGTACTCCAAATCTTGTGCTCCTTCAAGGGCTGGATGAAGATAGAACCCGATGGGGAATACAACCTCTCATTAATTGTAGTTAACATTGGTAATATACAAAGATAGAGGAAGTCACACACAAACCCCATGCACAGACATAGTGAATATACTCCTTGGTTCTGCTTCATTTTGTTTTTCTCCCCTAAACCCAGGAGGAGGAAAAACTCTTCAAACCTACTTGTGTCCTTGCAATTCAATGGCTGTTCCTTTTCTTCCTCCTATGTCCCACATAATAATGGAATGATCTGAACTGCCTGAGAACAAAACTCGCTGCACTGGGTCCCAACAAAGAGCAGTGACACCACCTAAAACAAGAGACAGTACGGTTATTTCATTACAACTGAAAGTGGAAGGGAAGAATGTAATCAAGTAAGTCTCAACTTAAAGAGATGTGACTTAAGTTTAAACACATCCAACACACCCTCCATGTGCACCAGCACACTGCAGACTTCTCAACTGAAAGGTCTGGCACAGAATGAGCCCCACTGAAAAGCCTAGGAAACCAGAGCCAAATTCTAATCCTGCATTTCTGTTGGTGCAGAGCCCGGTCCCAGCTCTCTAACTCATGCAGACTGAGCCCAGCGCATCCTGGGATAGGAAGTTACCTCATGAGTGGTCAAAGAGCTGCTATGCGGACACTCATCTCCACACCCTGCAGGCAGAGTTTGTGATTAACAGTGGAGACACTGGGGAGTAATGAGAGGCGATGCCACCACAAAAATTGCAGGATGAGAACTGAGCAGCCTTGCTTCAAAGCAAGTAAGTCAGTGGATTGTCAAAACACTTCAGACCAGTCAGCTGGTGCTGAGGATGTGGGAAGTGGAGTGGTAGGCCAATATGGAGGTCCACTGAGGCCAAAGAACAGCCATAGGAGGAAAATAAATTCATCAATGAAGAACGAGCCATCAACCCCCATCTCCATAGGCACCTGCTATATGGTGGGCTGACACAGCAACCACCAGGACAATGCGAGAGCCCCAGGAGCAAAGTGATCAGTCAGCTCCTGCAATGTGTACTGTACTTTTAAACATCAACTTCTTACGTGCTTCCTGTCACACCCTGGAAACACTGCACATACCATTCAAAACCCTGAGCAATTCAATTGACTACAAATGGGACTCCTCACATGCATGTGTTAGCAGGATCGGGACTTTCTCTACTAAGGTCTTCCTCCATCAGGGCTTGCTTTGTTGTTGCAGCACTTTCCCACCAAAGTACATTAAGGTGCAGAATTTTCAAGATTAAAGTCAGGGTTCTCTCCTGTTTTTAGTAATACAGAATTACCACCCTTTACCTTGTTGACAGTTTAAGCTCATCTATTTTGCCCCACAAAATACAGACATATCTTCAATTCAAACCATCACAGCTGCTTACAAATTCAGTTCATCCCATGGTAATGCAGAGCCTATATGAAGAACCAGAGATGATTATTTAACTTTAAACTGTACCTGTATGTCCCTTAAATGTTGTGACAAGGCTGCAGTTCTCTTGCTCTAGTTTGAGAATGGTTACCTGCCCAGAATGATCACCTATAAACACATGTCGGGTCTCAACATCAAATCTGATTGAAAGCATTGAGGAATCTTTTATAAAGGCTAGACAGAGGTTCTGAATTCTGGGATGTATCTATAAGAATATGTTGCATTTTTATGAAGTTACATAGCAGTTACTAGATTTTTTGTTTAAATACTAATTATTGCATTACACTGGAATCATAGTTGGAAATAACCACTATTATATTTGCATTTACAGTACGCCCGTTGCAGTACCATTGTGCTCTGTAGGATTAGAGATAGATCAGTTACCTCTAGGAAGATGACTCCTCCTTCCTTCTAAAATGGTTTCTAGTAGGTGGCAGTGGCTGTTCTTTGATAGAGCTGGTTTGTGTCTTATGACATATTTGAGGAAATGCCAGTTTGAACAGGTACATTCTGAAGTGTGGTCTAAACATGGCGAGATTACAACTAATTACTGGAATAATCCGTTTTGACAGGTTGTATCTCCTCAATCTAATTTTAGTCACACCTCATATTTGAAGAATGGGTTATTACAGCGGTGGGCAAACTATGGCCCCCGGGCCACATCCGGTCCGTGGAACCCTCCTGCCTGACCCCTGAGCTCCTGGCCCAGGAGGCTAGCCCCTGGCTCCTCCTCTGCTGTTCCTCTTCCCCCACAGCCTCAGCTCACTGTGCCACCAGCACAATGCTCTGGGTGGCAGAGCTGCGAGCTCCTGGGGCAGCGCAACTGCAGAGCTACGGCCTGACCTGGTGCTCTGTGCTGTGCAGGGCGTGGCTGGCTCCAGCCGGACGGCACAGCTGCCTGTCCTGGTGCAGCCGTGCTGCCAGCCAGTGCTCCAGGCAGCGCCGTCAGAGGGCAGGGAGCATGGGGGGGTCGGACAGAGGACAGGAGAGTTTGGGGTGGTGGTCAGGGCGGTCAGAGGACAGGGAACAGGAGGGTTGAATGGGGGCAAGGATACAGGGTGGGGAGAATGAGAGGAGGGGTTGGATGGGGCAGCAAGGGGCAGGGAGAAGGGGTGGTTGAATGGGGCAGGGGTCCAGGGGGGAGAGGAGTCAGGAAGGAGAGGGAGGGTTGGATGGGGCAGCGGGGGGCAGTTAGGGGAGGGGGCTCCAGCGGTCATCAGGGGACAGAGAGCGGGGGGTGATTGGGGCAGGGGTCCTGGGGGGTGTGTGTCAGGGGATAAGAAGTAGGGAGGGTCGGATAGAGGATGGGAGCTGTGCCACACCTGGCCATTTGGGGAGGCACAGCCTCCCCTTATCATCCCTCCATATAATTTCAGAAACCCGAAGCGGCCCTCAGGCCAAAAAAAGTTTGCCCATCCCTGGGTTATTAGCATTGACAGGCTGCATTGCACTAATGTCTTTTATAATCAAAGGGTACATTCACACAGCAAAAGGCCCACAACAATGAGTCTCGGAGCCGGGTACAGACTTGGGCTTGTGCTACGGCGCTAAAAGAACAGCCACATAGACGTTCCTGCTCCGGCTGGAGCTTGGGCTCCGACGCCAGGGGAGGGGCTGAGTTTCAGACGTGAATGTCTACATGGCTATTTTTAGCACTGAAGTGCAAGACCTACAAATCAGAGTCTAGACTAGGGATCTCAAACTCCCCGGCTGCGGGCCATCTGCGGCCCGAGAGCCTCCCCACTGTGGCCTATGGAGGAGTCACAGAAGGAGGAGTCACAGGCCCCTTAGTACTCCTCGCCCCCCCCCCCCAGCTCCCATTGGCTAGGGAAGAGGGACAGATCTCATCATTGGTTGCCGGGCTGAGTCAGCATCACTTTTTTCCACAATGAATATAAACAGGTCAAAATACTCAACACAACTATCTGATGAAACGTTCAGGATTGCTGCAAGGTGTGCAACTGCTCAGTCACGGAGGCCAAACATCAACAAACTGACAGAACTGAAGCATTGCCAGGTGTCTGGCAAACACTAAAAACTCTGACAGGCAAAGAATTGTATAAAGTTGTATGACAGCTTTATTATTTCTAAGAAATTCAAAATAAAAAATGCAATATAAACATTTTCTTTTCTGATCATCATCTTTGGTTACATTATTGGCCTGCTGGGAGGATCTGAGGACTGACATTGGCCCTAAGGTAAACTGAGTTTGAGACTAGGGTGACCAGATATCCTGATTTTATAGGGACAGTCCCGATTTTTGGGTCTTTTTCTATTACCCCCCACCCCCTGTCCCAATTTTTCACATTTGCTGTCTGGTCATCCTATTTGAGACCCCTGCTATAGACCCAGGCTTTGAGTGTCTCTCTCTCTCTACTGCATGTGTTTTTTTCGCAATGTAGACATGCCCAAAGAACTATGTACTCTGAAACAAGAGGCACAGCAGAGAACAGAGTCTGGAATTAACAGGGTAAAGGAGTTGTTAGCACTATCAATCTATTACTTATATTTGCTGGTGTTAATACAAACACAGGAGCGGCCGTTCTGACATGATCTAAGGGTCCAGTTCAAATGGTATCCAAACTGTGGGAAGGCTCCCCAGACTCCTAAAGGGAACTATCCAACAGAAATGACAACAAGATCCTGTGTTAATCAATACTTAACACCAATAAGGGAAAATATTTTAAAAGTGGAATTTACTCTTCACTATTTATACTTTTTTGCATTTCACTCAGCCTGGATAGGGCAAAAAGGCTGGTCAATTTCACTTGTTTGTACAGAAATTGGTTTCAAATCAATTTGATCTTCAGGTTCTCAACCCACTGAAATCTCCATTGTCTCAGTCTTTCTAAAAGACTGGTTTTTAAATTTACAGTGTATCACTGATCAAAGGAGAGTCTCGACATTTCTTCTGTCAGGCAACTAGGGGCAGATCTTGGAGAATTAACCTGTTTGCGAGTAACATTTTAGGAATCATTTACTCTCCAGCTGAGCCCATATTTCAAAAGCACATTGTTCTGTTCCATGGTAGAGAATATGTGCTCATTATTTCATATTAAGTCATTTAATTTTTGCCATGTGTGTGCACACGCACGGACCTGATCATTGACCTACTTTGCTGCTATTATAATTCCCAAAAGAAAAAGCGTGTTTTAAATGAAGCTCCCATCAATCTCTTTCTTATAATGAGACCACAATAGGATGCAGCTTTTAAGAACGGATAGGTCATAGAAACATTTAGAAATCAATGTTTAAAGCTAAATATACCTTATGCATAAAGCGGACAAAGCTATGAGGGCTGACAATTTTTAACTGAGTTTTAAAAATTATTTCCTTGTAAGGTTTTGAATATAGATGGTCAAGATGATGCAGGCCTGAAAATGGCTGTTTTAAACAAAGATGTGCCAAAGACAAAAGAATCAGAGAAAAGCTAAGATTTAAACAAAGGATACTGCAGGCCACAGGCCCCCGCACTGGTGCGATACCCTCCGAGCCGCTGCCCACTCTCCGAGCAATGCCATGTGAATTGCTTGTCCTGTCCTGTGCTTAACACCCATTCCATCTCCAGGACAAACAGAATCATCATAACCCTGCCTTGGTGAGCTGGAAAAATCAAGCAGGAAAAAAAACAGACATATAACACTGAAGAGAGTCACTCCTCTGCTATCCAAAAAATCCACGAACATTAATCCCTTCACACCAAAACACTTCTAGGGTCCAATCCTGCAAGCCTTTATTCACATCTGTAAGCCTAAGTGATGTCCTAATAGGATTGGTCATGTGACTAACTATATATGTAACAGCCCAATTTTGCAAGTCTTATGTCTGTATGATACAGTAGAACCTCGGAGCTACGAACACCAGAGTTACAAACTGACCAGTCAACCACACATCTTATTTGGAACTGGAAATACGCAATTAGGCAGCAGCAGAGACCAAAGAAAAAGTAAATGCAGTATAGTACTATGTTAAATGTAAATTACTAAACAAATATAGGGAAAGCACCATTTTTCTTCTTAGTGAAGTTTCAGAGCTGTATTAAGTTAATGTTCAGTTTTAAACATTGTAACATTTTTAAAATGTTCAGAGTTACAAACAACCTCCATTACTGAAATGTTCATAACTCTGCAGTGCTACTGTAATATACTTCTGCTTACACCTGCATTTTCAGGAAAACTCCCGTCACTGCAGTATCACCATTGGTAACGCTAGCATGGCAGAACTCAAAGCTGGGATTTTTTGACTTACTGAGCAGGCTTCAATAACAGTGGTACAAACACCCATGCCCTGTCTACACTCCCAGCATTGTTATCACTGGTGGGACCATGCAGGTGGAAACGCAATCACAGGTTTTCTGAAGATTTAGCGTAGACAGAGCCTTAAACTAAAGAAGAGTTTTAGCACTGTACACACATTGTTGGAGTCCTGGTCACAGATGACAAATCAGTCAGTTTGATTCAGTGCATCAACTTGTGCGAATGGAAAACGATGAGGGATTTTCAAATGCATCCACATGTCAGGCAGATGTGGCTGCAAATTTCTTTACTCCCACCTCTTTTTGGCTTTTTCTGTTCTGCTGTTCTCAATGGCTTTTAAGGAAGATCAATAGGCCTGCTGCCATCGGCAGCAGCAGTTTCTCCTGCATTTGGATTGACTTAGACCTGGTCTACACTGGGAGGGCAGGGGGAGAATATCAATCTAAGATACGCAACTTCAGCTACGAGAATAGCGTAGCTGAAGTCGACGTATCTTAGATCAACTTAGAATCACTTACTTCACGTCCTCGTGGTGTGGGATCGACAGCCGCGACTCTCCTGTCGACTTTGCTTCCGCCTCTCACCAAGCTGGAGTTCAGCAGTCGACGGGAGAGTGATCGGGGATCGATTTATCGCATCTACACTACATGCGATAAATCGATCCCCGATAGATCGATTGCTACCCACCGATGCGGCGAGTAGTGTAGACGTACCCCAAGTCAGCTTTTAGGTGAGCTTTGAGACTGTGCTTATATTGCTTTCACTGGTCCCCCAGCACACGTGCTCTCGTTTTCAATTGTCCATAAAGCATGGCTTTGGGGAGTCGTATTGTCCAGGCATGTGAGGTGACCAGCCCAGCCAAGTTGCCCCTCTATGATCACAGATTCAATGCTAGTCACGCAGGGGCCAGTCCAGGACTTTGATGTTTGGTATTCTGTCCGACCACTTGATGTTACAGGTGAGATGCAAACAGTGCACATGAAAACTGCACATATATGGCACACCAGATAGTTATTCAAATAGGATGTTGAAAAAAGTGCTATATAAAAATCACAGCTGGTCAATATCAATAAAATAGCTGAACAAATAGATTTGTACTTCTACATAAATAAAACCCTCAAGGGGTTTTAACCTAAGAAACAGCATTCTACCTATCACTGATTCTTTAAATCAGTGACCTCTGGGCTGAACTGTGAACTGCTGACTGACAGATTTAAGTAAAAAAAGTGCTTTGAAAAAAAGCTTACAGATTTATTCTTAGCTGTATCATAACAGTGAATGTCATATTCCTCAATAATACACAAACCTACTGCATTACTAGTGTTCTGTGACTTTGAGACATATGTCAGGCAAAGTAGGCTGCTTGTATCTGTTTATGTGAAAGTTGACACTGGGAAGATATCAAATATCTTTGCAGCTATATTCTAAACTGTTATTTTTTTAAAAAGCAAAATTACTCAGAACACAATGCTCAAATAAAGCACAGATTTTTGTTGTTGCATACACTACACAAATATATGCATATTGTCTGTTGAATCGTATGGAGGAATTTGTTCTAGTCAAGGATGTAAAATCAGTGTTAACATGTGTCACTAGTTCCCCCACTTTTCAGGATGAGGTTCCTCATGGCCTGGTAACACAATTAACACATGTGGCTCTAACAGTGGCCTCCAAACTTCTATAGCAAATGGGCCAGTTTACTAGACTAAAATTTAAGCTGTACAGTAACTCCTCACTTAAAGTTGTCCCTGTTAATGTTGTTTCATTGTTACATTGCTGATCAATTAGGGAACATGCTCCCTTCTAACATCGTTTCGCAGCCGCCTGCTTGGTCTACTGCTTGCAGGAAGAGCAGCCTGTTGCAGCTAGCTGGTGGGGGCTTGGAACCAGGGTGGACTGGCCGCCTCCTCCATCAGCTCCCTGCTCCCCTAAGTTCCCTGTGCAGCAGCTGCCCAGCAGGCTAGCAATTGCAGCTGTCCCTCCCCCCCTGCCATGTGCTGCTCCTGCCATCTGCCTTGGAGCTGCTCCCCGAGACTCCTGCGTGCTGTGCTGTGGGGAGGGAATGAAGAGGGGGCCTAATGTCAAGGTGGCCCCCTTCCCCCTGCACACAGCTTACCCCATCTTTCATAGAGCAGTGGGGACACACCAGGGCTCAGGACGGAGGGAGCTTGCAGCAGCTGTGGTCTCAGCAACCTGATCTAATTAACAAGGCAATGTACTGAAAGGGGAAATGCACATATCTCCCTCCATTCCTGGTGCCTTGTAGAGTGAGAGAGTTAACCCTTGAGGGCTCAGCCCATTGCAAGTTCATCATTTAGCAGTAAGGGAAATATCCCACCCTATGACTCCTCCACCTCAACCAAGCTTCACAATCATCATCACTGTGTATCAGTATTATAGTTGTTTGTTTAAAACATATACTGTGTATATAATATGGTCTTTTGTCTGTTGAAAAAAAATTTCCCTGGAACCTAACCTCCTCATTTACATGAATTCTTATGGGGAAATTGGATTCGCTTAACATCGTTTCTCTTAAAGTCGCGTTTTTCAGAAACATAACTACAACATTAAGTGAGGAGTTACTGGACCAGGAACATGTCCCATTCAGCTGCATATACTCTAACCTGCAACAGAGTTTGAACCACTCCTATTCCTATAGGCCTCCAAACCCATTTTGTAACCATGAAAGAGGGGCTGAGAGCACAAAAGAGCAACTGAATTTTTTTAAGCCAATACGTCCTGTATTTAACTGGTCAGAAGTGCCAGCCTTCATCTATTGAGCTCACTGAGATACAGAGTGATGCCTCTCTGGTAAGCCTGCTGCAATGGGTGGGGGAAATAAGAGAATTTCCCTTGCATCAGTTACACTGCATCATACTGCAGAATTTTCAGGTAATGGCAGTACTGAACACTAATTCAGGAATAGCAAGAAATCTGTATGTACACATTATTGTATGTCAATGTAGACACATGCATGAGCATTGAGAAAGATGGTAGGGTAGCAGGACAAGGGAGATTTCAGCTCACTCTTCATCTCCCCCACTAATGAATTCCATTTAGGCTCTGATCCAGCAGCCTCCAATGCATGCAGGTAAGCTTACTGTGCCACTGCAGTCAATGAGACTTTTTTAATTTAAATCAACTAAAGGCACGTGTGTAAGTGGATCAAGGCCTTACCAGCATATTCGTCAGACGATATGACACAGTACAAGAGGTTTTTTTTATTATTACAGACGCCCCCCGGATTATGCAAACCTGACTTACGCAAATTTGCACTTACAGAAAAAGTTCCATAAACTAGAAATAGGAGGGCTTGGGGTTTTTTGCGCGTAATTGTCAGGTATACGTTTCCGACTTACGCAAAATTCGGGTTACGCAAGGCATTCCAGAATGGAACACTTGCATAAATTGGGGAGTGTCTGTAAAACCAATCCAGAGAGTCTTAAGATATGCACATACATCTTACTTTGATTCTGTCAGTACACATTAACAAAAACCTACTTATATTTTCTTGCTTGATGTTATAACACACCAGAGAGCTTAAGTGAAAGTGATCTGAAGTAAGACTTATAAAAGGAAAAAAATGTGTTTCACCTTCATTCTTGAAGATCCAGATTCTTTTTATGCTTTCAGGGGTATGTAACAAAGTGACCCCAAAGAAACATCTCTTGAAGGAATGACTGTCTTATTTTTAACCTTTCTAAACACAGAACTTTGAAATAATTCACATTAATCTTTTGAACACTAATCAGCGTTAGAGGTTTCTATGCGGAAACACCACACTTATATGATGCAGGATAGAGTTACCTACATGTCAAAGGAAGAGATACAAGAAAAAAAAACAAAAAACGACTAGTCATCAGTTGACATTGAATTTATGATGAATACTAGTATAAAACACCGTTGTGACCTAACAAACAAGAGTAAGGACAGCTTGGTCATTTAGAAGAGCCCATTAGTGAACATTATAATGCTATTAGGAGGAAGATACAGATTAGTTTTGCTTGATCTTCGAGTAAGGTATCTATACTTCAAAATGTATGAGAGACTGGTCTCTTTAAATATATGTGGGTATTTAAGATAAAAGGGGACAGGAGTTTTAGATATTGTCATTAGATATGCTGGGACTGCCAAAGATTCAAACAGAAAGATTGGATTTTAAAGAATTTATCTGGGGGGAGGGGACCCCACACCAACACATTTCTGACTAAAACATTTTAAACAAATCATTTTTTTCCACTTTTGTAATCTCAGAATAAACATAGTATAGTATCAATCTAATGATAAACCAAGATTTTATATTAGTAAATCAATAATTACAGGAAATAACACTTTCTTCCTTTCTACTGCAAAAGAGAAAGGTGTTTTTTTTTTAAAAAAGCAATTGATGACATTAACAAATGTAAAATATAACTCTGCCAACGAAGACTGATTGCATTTCTTACCCTGGTAACTTTTGACTGGTGTCATCTTGTTGTAATCTTCTGATAAAATAAACTCCTGTAAAAATGAAATAATGTTTAGAAATGTGAAATATTTGCAAATAAGTCTGTGCTCTATTTGAATTTACATAAAATATAAATTTTCAACCAAGTTCAAATCCAACATTAGCTAGAATTTTGTAGTCCAATACAAACAGTTTCCTTTAAAATAAATACATGACTAGTAAATTTCGCTACTACCAGAGTATTTCACCTTTGCAATCTGCCCAGTAAGTGATTTCACAATAGTGACTTTGAATGAAATGGAGGTGGAAAAAGTGGCAAACAAAAAATTTAAAAGCAAGCTGGCCCAAGTTAATGACTTAGCTATTAGCCAACAACATGCCACAGAATGGGAGACCTGGGATCAAGTACATCCCAAATAATTTAGTTTCTCAAGTCAACTGGGGCTTCAATTCAATGTGTGTCCCTGTGTTCTACTGCCCTCTCCTGGTTAAACATAAGTCAGAGCCCAGATACCTGTAATTCAATTTAGTGATGCAATAGCCCTAGCCCAACTCCTTACCGTGTTAGATTATTCCTCTTTCTGTTCTATTTAGTTTCAAATCTCAACAGATGTGTGTGTTGGGAAGTTTTGATAGATATTAAGGCCATATTTCCTTTTGCTTAATTTCATCCCACTGGTGATTCTATATCCCTTTGTACCATCCTTAAACTCAGTATTTCTCTTTTTTTGGTGTTTACACGAGGCTGCGAACAGTTAAATTTGTGTATCTGTGGAATACCATGGATTATTACAAGCTCTCTAGATGGGAGAGGAGGAGTGGTATGGAACCTCAGTCAAGCACTTGTTTGCCAGTTACATTAGAGGAGGTTGTCAGCCTCCCAGTGCTGCTCAGGTTTGTGCTGATTTAAAATAAAGCAACAGAAGTTATATTAACAGTTTAAGAACTATTTATGAAAATATCAGCATACAAGAAAACCTGAAGAACAGTCTCCAGCCTTTGGAGCACAGAGCGGCAAACCCCATGCAAGTTAGTATTCACAGGGAGCACTGGTGTCCATCTGCTTGAGTTTTGTGGGAGAACTGGCCTCAATGAAAAGAATCAGATACAAGTCTTGTGATACTGGATTGCAAATGGCCTAATACCCAGATCTCAGAGTTTGTGTTTTGTGGTAGGATCATATGAATTCATTCTCAGATTGATGGTGGACACAGACACTAAAAAAGTGACTTATAATGGACTAGACAAAAAACAATTGAAGGGGGACATGTTCAAGCAGTATGGCATAACTTTGGGGCGGAAGCTCCTGGAGTCCTTTCATAGGGAAATAGGTGCATGAAATGGGTACAGGCTTAGTCAACACATGAGCAAGTGAGAGAAAGCTAAAAGTGCACAAGATAGCAAGTGCTGAGAGACTTCAAGAGAAGAAAAGAGCAACCATGACACTGGGGGAAAATCATCATCCTTATTGTGACTTCAGTGAAAGAGAAGAGGATCACAGAGACTGAAATAAGTGAAGGTAGCACAGAGTAAGGGGAAAAATGAGACTCAAAGTATATCTACAATACCCGCCGGACTGGCGGGCAGTAATAAATCTAGTGGAGATCGATACGCCATAAATCGACCCCCAAGCATTCTCCCATTGACTCCTGTACTTCAGCACCGCGAGAGGCGCAGATAGAGTCGATAGAGAAGCAGCAGCAGTCAACTCACCATGGTGAAGACACCACGGTTAAGTCGATCTAAGTACATCGACTTCAGTTATGCAACTTCAGCTTAGTGAATAGCATAACTTACATTGATTCCACCAGTGTAGACCAGGGCTAGGTAAAAATGTTTAAAATAAATGAAGTTTTAAAAGCCACAGAGTACTGGGGTATCCAGTTTGCAAGAATTGCCAAAATAATGAATGAATGACTAGTACTTCAATCTACTTGTAAAGAAAAGTACATTGTATATAAAAATTAATAAAAGCCATTCTTTGACTAGATACTTGGTAGTTATTTAAAAAAAGCCAATGTTTCCCTATAGCTTCCAAGTTTCACAGAATAACCAGGGTATTCTCAGATCTCACTGTGAAGTAGCTATAGGTCTATGTTAACTCTTTAAAATGGTGGCCAATTTAATCCAAAAATCAGCCTGCAGTAAAATGGCTCCGAGATAACCATGTCACAATAGTAACAGAACAATCTTCCTCTAAAAGAGGCCATTATACCAAGGCACTGGATATGATCCACTAAAATTGAGGTCAGACTAATGAATATTACAGCCTGTCAGTCAAAGGTTACAAACACTGGACTGAGAAATGAAATGTGACTGGTTTGTCTTACCAGTTTATGCAGCAACAGAGCACAAAAGCAAGTGTGTGATGTTTGTAGGTTTCCTTGGCAAGTTAATTATAATTGCGCTCTCTTGACTTGCCCTACTTTACCTACTGTTCCCTTACTCTAATCATTTCACAATGGCTATCCCCTGGCACCGGCAGACTACAATTCAGAGCACAATTAACAGTGGTAACAAATCTATTAAGTGCGCTGAATTTCTAGTCCAAGGTCACCCTGACACTTTCTCCCTCACAGCAGCAAGAAACTGCTCCACCATTAATGTTAGTTTCGATTAGTTATTGCCCTAAAGATCCTAACAATGTAACCAAAGCATCAAGTGCTTCACAGTAATGCTAATTTAGACCAAGGTTCCTTAGTGTGAAGTGTTATTTAACTTTCCTGACGTTATCTGAAAAAAATAAGTCCGCTTTACTTGCCACAATGTGTAACAGTTAAACATTCCTACCTTATTAACCTTTAAGTTTAAAGCTCCATATGACACTGCAGTGGTGCATGGACTCAAGGGTTTTGAACCAGAGGTAGCTACTTTAGTGTGGCAACAGCGAACCCAGTCACATACCCAATAGCGTCAAGTATCGGGGGTAGCCACGTTAGTCTGTATCCACAAAAACAAGGAGTCCAGTGGCACCTTAAAGACTAACAGATTTATTTGGGCATAAGCATCCGTGGGTAAAAAACCCACTTCTTCAGATGCATGGAGTGAAAGTTACAGATGCAGGCATTATATACTGACACATGAAGAGAAGGGAGTTATCTCACAAGTGGAGAACTAGTGTTGACAGGGAGAATTTGATCAGGGTGGATGTAGTCCACTCCCAATAATTGATGAGTAGGTGTCAATTCCAGGAGAGGCAAAGCTGCTTTTGTAGTGAGCCAGCCACTCCCAGTCCCTAATTCAAGCCCAAATTAATGGTGTTAAATTTGCGAATGAATTTTTAGTTCTGCAGTCTCTTTTAAATCTGTTTCTGAAGTGTTTTTGTTGAAGTATGGCTACTTTTAAATCTGTTATTTAATGTCCAGGAAGATTGAAGTGTTCTCCTACTGGCTTTTGTATGTTACCATTCCTGATGTCCGATTTGTGACCATTTATTCTTTTATGTAGAGACAGTCCAGTTTGGCCAATGTACATGGTAGAGGGGCATTGCTGGCACATGATAGCATATATCACATTAGTACATGTGCAGGTGAATGAGTCCCTGATGGTGTGGCTGATATGGTTGGGTCCTCAGGACCAACATCATCTACCTGCACATCTACTAATGTAACTATCAGTAACATGTGAACTCCAGTCTCATCACCATCTTTACCCACCTCAAATTAACCTGCGACATTTTTCCAGAAGGAAGTAAGCTGGTATACACACAATGCACACTCATAACTAGTTCCAATTTTGCCTTTGGTAGTTAGGTAACATGACCATATTAATCACTAGTCTTCAGTGAAAGACTTTTCAAATGCTTTGTAACAAAATATTATGGCGTCGTGGTATAGGGAATACGATGGTCACTGTCTAGCGAAGGTGAAAGTGGAATAAAGATTACCAATGTATTGATTATCTATTTATGCTTTAATACATTGTGGATAGATATTTGCTAGTAACACAGAGATATAAAATAGACAAACTATTATTATACACAAACTTTAACCCCTCCTTTCCTTTCTTAAACAGGAGGTGCAATGTATAAGAAAGAATGTTCCATTAACCTGAACACAATCCATGGTTTTTATCCTTGTGTTTTGGCCATATTTTCTTCCTTCCCATACAAAATCCATAGCTACATCTCATTCTTGCTTTGTATTCTCTCTTCTTTACACATTCTTGGGTGTTTCCTCAACATTTTTTTTTTTAATTTTTTGCTTCCCTTCCCCCTTTTGACCACTGTTTTCTTTTCCTGCATTTTCATTCCCCTATCCTTGTCAAAAAATGATTGAATTAGTTGCTCCAATGGACAAGTATTTTAATATAGGGTGCCCTGCTCATGAAGGTCATGCCTACTGCACTTATATGTTTTGTTTAGTCTCCACTCTCAGAATACTGGATTTCATTTCTAAAAACTCTACAAAGGTATATTTTCATTTTTCTAACTAAATTTTATATTTTTATTATATGCATATACACACACACACAATACACAAACATATATATATATATATATAAATAAGATTGCTATTTTCATGGAATATGGTTCTATTGTCAAAGCAACTGATTGCCAGTTGTTAGACAACTTTTTGGCTCTGTCCATCATAAAGACAGAGGTCACCCACAAAGTTCAGAACACATCTGCCACAAATTGTAAGGGTTATTTCCACAGTACCTTCCTCAGTAATTGAAATTAGAAGTGGTGTTTGAATTTAGAGGGGAGGGTTGGAAAACAACTAAATTGGCAATACTTAGTTGGCCACTCGGGGTGTGTGCGTGTGTGTTCAGGGAAATGCATTTGTACTGGACCTATCATTACTTAAATTGGAGGCGGATACATCTGACAAAGATGGACCCCAAGATAACTGTCTGTTGCTCTTCTGTGGCTAGCAACAATGGGCTGTAAACAAAAGCTTTGTTTGTTTGTTTGTTTGTTTAAATAAAGAGTTCTTTCACATCCACTTACAATTCTGAATGCCCACATTGGTTACACATACTGCCTATCAGGATGGAAGTTGCTGCTATAAACAAATTTTTGGTCGGCAAGGTAACTGGGCTCTTCAGAAGTCTGTTAGACTCTTTTTACCTACACTGTTTGCTATGATGAACCCTTCAAATGCCAGTCTGACTTGTTTCTAAATATACACTTATTTAGTCAGTCACAGAATGATAAAAATGTAGGGCTGGAAAGGACCTTGAGAAGTCATTAAGTCCAGCCCCTTGTGCTCAGGGAAGACCACATAACCCTAGACCATCCCTGATACGTTTGCCCAACCTGTTCTTAAAAGCTTCCAATGATGGGGAGTCCATTGCCACATATAAACCTTTGAATAACAGTTGAGATAGAGAGGCCAATATTTTCCCTTAAAATTTTAATTAAAGTAATATCCTTTGCGAATTTTAATCTTTTCCCATCTGAAAAATCTTGAATTTGGCCACACAGGCATCCTAATAGTACTCTCTTGACAAATCAGTGAGCAGATTGAGAGTCTACTATCCTCAAACATTTTTTATGCTAGTAGCTAACAGGGTGCTCAGTGTTGTAGCAGAGGCAGAAAAAAATGACCTTTGGCCCAAGGATCTCATAATCCCACTTGACAGACTATACAGTTTGGACACACATACCCAGAGACAGCTTCCATTTTAGACTCTTATTTGAAAGGGTGGCAGACAGCACTTTTGTTGGAGTGCGGTAGCGAGTACATTCCCCCAGAGGTAAACAGATTGGCTTCAGGATTAGAAAAGGATGGAGGCTCTTTAAAAGATACTGTTGACAATGCAATTACAGTTAAGATTTTGTTTATCCCCCAAGGGACATTATGAAAGATGATCAAAGTGGGTTTTTTTTTTAAAACTGGGAAATATTGCTCAGGATTAAGGATATTAAGGATTAAAAGATTTCAGAAAATGCAGAAAGAGTTGGGGCTTCTGCACAGAGTTTGGATTTGAAGTAAGATTTTCATTCTGGGTTTAAAAGCCTCCTTGACCTAGTTTGCAGAGTAGAATTCACAGGGTACACTTTAGAAGCAAAATAAAGTTTAAGATCTCAAGTTTTGAAGTAACTCACTTTGTAGAGAATATGAATCAGATCAACAGGCTGGCAAACTATGGGTGACAAACTATGATTTTATCTTCTTGCCTCTTGAGGAAAGAGATTCTAACTGACACAATCTGGGTGAGCAAGCCAACATCAGTTATTCCGTTACAGACACTGAAAACGCTCCATATGACTAAGTCTCTAAATATCTAGCAGGAGCAACTGATAGAAGAAGACGTTAAGATCAATTCTTCCTGATGATAAAGAGTCATTGTTCTGAACGGGGTATTTGATGGGATCTTTTCCTTGAGGCCCAACTGAGGGCTTGCCGTCCACACAAATGCCGAGTTTGCATCAAGCTGGAGTGTAAGTCTACCACATATTAGCCTGCCATGCATTAGGTGCTCATGAAGACAAGCCCTGAGATCATGCAAGATCTTTGCTTGCAGCAACAACAGTAGGAGAATAAGTGATAGTGTATAAATGTCCTTACCATTAAAGGGAGGCAGAGCTTTTAAGACACCTTTATAAAAAGGGAGGTTTCTTCACAGCCACTTGCGTGGGAGACTGGCATCTCCTCCAAAAACTTAAAATTTTCCTTCATGTTGGAGCAGAAAGTTTGTTTTTGGAGGGAAGAGTCCCTTGGCCTCTAAGGGACCTGAAATAGCCCTGAAGATTTGGAGGGAGCAATGGAATGAGAGGTACTCTTCAAAGACAGCTTTCCCAACTTCAGGCCAAGATTTGGGGAAGGGGTTGCAGAGTGAGAGCACAAGAAAAAAATACAACATGATTTTGTTTTAAGTGCCACCATTTCTTAACGAAGTATGCAATCTGTCAATGGTGATTAAAATCAATCACCGCAAGGCATAATCTGTCATCTGGTTTAAAGGTTCTGCTTATAAATGTAAACTTCTAAGCTGAAAAGTTATAAAATTTGAAAATAGCCACTTGTGTTACTTCTAGGAGCAAAAGGAGGGAAGTTTATCATCCACTTTGTTTTACTCCATGACAAATGGCTGAATGATTCTAATTAACTTTTAGCCAGAGGTTAAGTTAAATGGAAACAGAACAGTATATCATCTCAGCCACCAGTCTTTGAGCTCATTTTCACCAGCTCTGGTGGAACATCTGTCCCTCTACTGATTTTGACAGTAATGCAGCGTCTCTATACACCAACATCCTCCTTACAATGCACTACCCCATTCACCAAAATGCCAGGCATATTACTGGAATCAGTCTCATTTTAAAAGTGCATGCAGAGAGATTATTTTAACACATTTCCTTGATTTCTGAAAGTAGCATTCCTTCCCTGCCCTATACCAAAGTATTTGAAATAGTCTGGACTGTGAGTCAAAAGTTAGTCCAACATAACTTTTTCCCAGAAATTTTGTTTTATATTTTAGAACATAACTGCTGCTTTCTGAACCATTAGCAATCAGATATTCCTCTGAACACCTGACTAATTCAGATGTTGGAGGAATATTACAAAAAAATCTGTATGCTATGTGATTTTTGCTGTTGCTGCTAATATATGACGCTGGTACTGTCAGAGCATTTAAAGGGCCAACACAAGGAAAAAAAAGCCTGATAGAATAGAATTTGTGTGTAGATGTAGCCCTATATCAACAAACCCAATAACATACAAGCCACAATTTTCTTTCTTTACAACAAACAACATGTGTCCTCCTAGAGGATCCAAGTGCCCTGTCAATTATTTAGAATTACAAATGCGAAACACACTTCTATCAGCTCCCTGTTTCACACATGCAGGATGAAAAATACCAACACTCCATTATGCTGGTAAGTATAGTAACCCTGTCCCTCTCCTCAAAGGCCAGGCAAAACAAGTGCAGTGTGCGCTGAAAGACGACAAGTGCAAACTAAATCAGACTGGAGGGAAGGCTTTCATGAAGCCTGTACAGAGAACACCCTGTCAGCCCCCCGCCCCATTCTTTATTAGATTAATGAGGATTTCACATCAGCGCTTCTGCTGACTGCAACTATAGCAGAATATAATGGGGAGATGCAGTCTGAGGCAGGCTGTTCCCAGGTCATTTTATTCTTTAGAAGTCAAAGCCAGCACCGTAAAACCTACCAGAGAGCTCACAGGTAAACAGGGCAGATCCAAAAGCACGGGGGCCATGTGCTCTCCATAGGACAGCATGCTTACCAAGAAGGCGAGTTAACTTTGACACTTGTTTCAGCTTCCAAATCAATGTTAAGATATGGCCCCTTGTAAAGCACATGGCAAAAGGTCTGACCATGAAACGTCAAAGCTACAGATAACAGTACCAAGATTCTCATTTGGAAGAATGACAGAATGCCTGTGATCACCGCTGCCACCTGAGCACCGAAAAACAGCTCTTAGTCTAGTCAGACCCCCAAGTAACAGTTTCCATAATAATTACAATCAAATGGCAACAGCGGGCCCCTTTGATCCACATGGCAGATCTCTGCTTCAATATTCTGCTCTCTTTACACGCATGGGGATCTCTCAGAAGTTACTGAAAGGCAAATGGACCCGTTCACGCTGCTGTAAATCAGAACAGACTCCACGGAAGGAAGTTCTCTCTCAAAGGAGAATTACATCTGCGGAACACTGAATTAATAAGAGGGTAACCAGGACCAGTCTTTGTACAGTGCTATATATTGCATATAAAGAGCTAACTGTATGAGTTGAGATGCATTATATGGCTCTGAGAGTAACTTTACGCCCATTTGCTGTGTTCCCAGACCAATTTAGCACAAGTGATTAATAATTTGATCAAAGTTGGTAAATTAAAAACTTGTTATTGGACAAGTAAACCCATACAATTTGTTTAGTTGCCTAATTCCTCTAAACTCAGCTCAAGTTTATACAGCAGTTAGTTTAAAATTTGTCATGGGTCTTCTGTTTTCTGCACTAGAGCGGTCAGTGTCATTAGTAGGTAGGATCAATGTTAATCTGTCATTTAGCAAATGCTAATTAAAAATCTCAGCACAATAAATATATACATACTTCTCAAAAGGGAAGTATTTCAATGGGAAAATTTATTTATATGTACTTACTGAGATTGAACCATTGTCTAGACCTACGGACAGCCTTCTTGTTTCCGGGTTAAAAGACATGCATGAACATGGAGCTGAAAAAAATGAACATGTTGATGACGTTAACAAAACCATGATTCTCATTGATCTTGAAGCTCTGGAGTCCCTATCTAGCTAACATACTTAAGAGGCTATTCTTTATTTTACCCCTTATGATAGAAAAGCATAAACACACTCTTCCTGCAATGCTATTCGGTAAACTCTGTTACATCAAATAAATGAGTAGCTATACAACTACTCCTTACTTCATGATCCACTTCCCCCCCTCAGTTAAATTATTTAAACAGAAAATGTTCTACAAGAGCAGTTGTGAGGTCACAAACCCCTCAAAGAATATTAAAGACATTTCAGTTTTAGATTTTTTGTGGATTTAACAATGATTGAAGTTGATTTTCTACATTTTCTGATTATTTTATAGCTGAAAATAATAATATTTCTAAGGTTTACATCCCATCAGTTTAAATTCTTGAAATAGGAAAGGCCTATGGACTGAAATGTCATTGAGTTTCATTAAAGACAGATAGTCCATAATGGAATTACAGTTGTCAGTCATCTCTGTTATAATTAGATTACATTGTAACCAATGACTAAAAGTATGTTCAAAACAATATTCTATCTAACACCCTAGAAACACATTGCCCTACACAACTACCACACTACAAATTTTCAGGACATACTCTTGCAGCTTGCTTTGTAAAAAATGTCTTAGGCTCTTTTGAGAATCTGGTGATGTTAATATGTTGGTGTAGAGTCAGAATTTTCTACTAAGAAATAGAGTTATGTTTGCTCTCTGTTTATAGACAGACTTCTTAATCCAATTTAGGTGTCTAATGATAGTTTTGGGTTTTTTGCCTCTTAATGTTGTAGCTGAAGTCTCGATCAAGTTTCTGCAGGACAGGTTCAACATCACAACTGGCAATCTTAGCAGTGGGGCCAGGAATTCTTGCTCCTTCCGATTTTTACCATTAATCTTAATCTTAATATATTGATCGCAGGAATAAAGAACTAAAGATTTTTAGTACTGCTTTTCACTGGATTTTTCTGTTCTGTTTTTGTAGCCCTCCCCCAACACCTAACTACATATGTGCACTTGCTTCTATAAATAGTGATTACCCTATATATTTTCAACTTGTTTTCTCAACAGTTTTAAACAAACACTGTAGATTGGTATCAAAACATCCAACAATCCAGTAAAGCCTCCATGTTCTTCATCTGATTATGCCACAAAATAAAGACAAGATAATACAAAAAAAGTTTGTGTTGGACATTTAACTGAAATTTCACCACCACATGGAGATTAGGATTGTATTGATTTATTTATTGAGGGACGAATACAGCATAATTTATGGCAACAGAAACTCAAAGAGCACAACAGTCAATCAAGTAGATCAAGAGTGGCTCTGATTACTTGTTTTTTCACTTTATGTTTTGGAATGTCTAACTTGCTGCTAAACGACTAGAGAAAAGGCTTCAGTTAAAAAATGAAGCTGTCACAATGAACAGTATTTTGTGCTGCTACTAACACCACCAGAGATTATTAAAGTGAAACTGGTGAATGGAAAAGTTTACTTTTCACCATTTACTTAGTGGATTTAAAGCAAATTCAGAGCAGTGAAACTAAACTGGTCAGTTTCACCTTCTGTTAAGAGGTCATTTCAACTGCTGGTACTTGGCACAATGCTGTTATGTCTAGGTTTCTAACATTGCAGCAGGGTAGTGTCTAAGACAAATGGTTATTCTTTAAAAAAAAAATCACTGTATCATACCAGACTATATAAAATCTCTAAAATACCATCCCCACCCTACATTTTTGGTCCAGTGCTAGATAGCATCTAATCTAAAGAACCTCTACTGCCATTGCAAATACCATTAATAGTTCACAGAAAATCAGATTTTTACAAATCACTGTCAGTGACGGGGTCTAATAAATTAGTTATTTTTCAAGTCATGCTTTTTCCAAAAATACACAAACAATGTGTCAGTAATGGAGCTTACAAAAAAATTTAAAAAAAGCTTTTGCATAAAAATATTCAAAAGCACTTAAACAACATAGGCCTAGCATAACTATTTCTATTAGAGTCCCGTCCCCCCCTCAAACCACAATAGTTATACTAGTACCACCCCTAGTGTAAATGCAGTTATTTCTGTTTACAAAAATGCCATACATCTTATTTCCTCTCTCACATAAAGCACCTTTTTACTGGCTTATTTACGTTCACCGTAGGTGGCTGAACTGCTTTAATTGTACCAGTATAGTTAAAGTGATACTGCTTGTGTGTAGACAAGCCCTTTCATGCTTACTTCCCATTGAAACTATCTAAGTCTCATTGACTTAAGTGCTTTGAAAATAGAACTTAAGCTGGTAAAACATTTAAAGGCTTGTGAAAAATTTACCCACAGGACTAGGCATTTTCATTAAGCCCCTCTGCTTTAGTCTTATTAAGGGATGTTCTTCAGAATGGAATGATCCAGTAACCCTTCTGTCACCAAAAAGACTTGAGGTAGTGTGTTTTGTTCATTTACTTACAAATATGACAAGTGACTCGCCCTTAATGCATTCAGTTTCACCTTCTCAAACTGAATTACAAAGGAATTAACAAGTTATATATTCTATATTCCCCCTATGGTACATTCCTCTCTGCTACAATGAAGTATATACTGTTACTTTACATCAGTGGTCTCCAAACTTTTTACACACAAGATCACTTTTTGAATTTCAGTGCAACCCAGTATATACCCGGCCCCTTCCCCAAAGCACCACTCCTTCCCCAAAGCCCCGCACATGCACTCCATCCACGCCTTTCTCCTTAGCTCGCTCTTCTCCACCCTCACTCACTTTCAGCTCTGGGAGGGAGTTGGGGTGCAGGAGGGCGTTTGAGGTGCTGGCTCTGGGAGGAGGCTCAAGGCTGGGGGTTGGGGTGTGGGCTCCTGCCGGGTGGCACCTACCTCAGGTGGCTCCTGGTTGGAGGCGCAGTGAGGCTAAGGCAGGCTTCCTGCTTAGCCCTGGCCCCACACCGTTCCCGAAAGCGGCCAGCATGGCCCCGTGGCCCTAAAGGGGGGGGCGCCAACGTGGCTCTGTGCACTATTTCTGCCTGCAATCACCGCCCCCACAGCTCTCATTGGCCGCAGTTCCCCATTCCCGGCAAATGGGAGCTGTGTGGATGGTGCTTGCTGGAAGGAGCAGCACGCGGAGAACCCTGCCCCCGCAGGGGCATGCTGGCCGCTTCCATGAGTGGCATGGGGCCAGGACAGGCAGGGAGCCTGCCTTAGCCCTGCTGTGCAGCCAGACTTTTAGCGGCCGGAGATCGTGATCGACTGGCAGAGGCTCCAGGATCGACCAATCGATTGTGATCTACGGTTTGGGGACCACTGCTTTACATAATTATTATCCCTATGAGTCCCTTGAGATGGGATACAACCAATACTGAGATTATTTAAAAGCGATCATTTTTATGCCCAATGTATATCCTGATTTACAACTTATTTCACTCTCCCCAAAATCACAGTAGTTTGTATTGAAACTATTAAGACTAACATTAGGTAGGCAGAGCAGGCTACCTCCTGGTGCAAAACTGAAACTCCACCCTCCTCTATTACAGTATTCCATTCTACATTCTTTTAGCATATTTCTCTTTGCTAGACTGTTTCCCTTTCACAATCTTAAGGCCATTCATAGGCAAAAGTAAGGTTAAACAGTGCTCGAATGCTTAACACTAACAAAGCCTTCGTGAATGTGCATGAGAAGGATGAGCTGCCTGTAGTTATCTTTTAGAGGCCCATTGTAAAGAATGCTGCTGCTAAGTCAACTAATGTACTGAACATGAGAACTATATTAACTTGTTTTTCAGTTCATCCCTGTAGGCCATATAGATCAGCAGTGCCTTTTCATTGTCTGTTTCCCCAGAAGTAATAATCTATCAAGCATGAGGAGGGTGCTGTTCCAACAACTAAAATCATCAACAAAAGTATGTCCCATCTGCTAAAGAACTCAAAAGTTTCATTCCAGTGCTTTCTCTCCTTTTGTTCTCGTTCCATTAATGACCTATTTCAACGCAAGGCCGGCAGAAACTCAAACAGTTGACATCTGGCTCAGTCCTGTAGCTCTCCCTTCTTTCTCCCTTTTCCTCACCCAGACCACTCCCAGCATACTAACAAGTAACAAGCACAAATAAGAATCCTGTACATCTGTGTTTTGAATAGTGATGCCAAAGTCATGTATGCATGTGATGCTACTGGGATGGCTATGCTAGGGAACGGGGATAGCAGCACATTCTGGTAGCAAAGAGACATCTTTTCCCCCTCCTACAGCCCTACCAAGTCTTTTTAGACAGTCACTGCTCCAGTGATGCTTTCTTCTGGCCAGGGGCGGCTCTACACATTTCGCCGCCCAAGTACGGCGGCATGCCGCGGAGAGCGCTCTGCCAGTCACCTGTCCCGTGGCTCGGGTGGACCTCCCTCAGGCGGACCCTCCAAAGACATGCCGCCAAAGGCTGCCTGCCTGCCGCTCTCCCGGCGACCAGCAGAGCGCCCCCCGTGGCATGCCACCTCGAGCACACACTTGGCGTGCTGGGGCCTGGAGCCACCCCTGCTTCTGGCTAGAGAAGCTAAAAGAAACTGTGTGAAGAACACAGCAATGCCACTCCACACTCCGGTAGCAAGGTCACTTCTGATGTAGGAGGTGTGTGGGCAGTGGTAGTGACAATCACTCATGTCCCATCCAATAGCTTTCAGAAACAATGATATAGAAAAGTCACTGTGTGTGTCAATTCCGCAGGCAACACCTCACAGCCCTAGGAGTATACTTGTATGCACTTAGAAAGAAATGATAGAACAGCAGGACTCATGTTCGATAGTTCTGAAGTTTTCCAAGATATTGGGCGAGGGGGATGGTCCAAGATATTCCTCAAAATTGGGTGTGGGGGTGAGGCTGACAGGCCAGCTCAAGTCAGAGCAATAGGCCAATTCTCTTGTGTGAGATTATCAAAGAAACTTTAAGTGTACTAATTCACTTGATTGTTAATATATTTCAAAGGAAATGCAAAGGATATGGTCTTCATTTATCTACAAACTGTTGATTGCTCTCTATTTACATTAGGGGTATCTCTGTACTTAATTAACCCTAGATCAAAAATTGTGAGAATACTTAGATAAGAATGTTCTTGATGTGTAAACTTAATGAAAATTCATGAAGGATTGTTCCAGGCTATCCCATTGTGCTTACATTACGTTTACTCATCACATGAGAATGGAGCATTGGAAACGTAAAAGATTGCTAACTTCAAAGCAGGCATTGCTGTGTTCGACAACGGAAATTCAAAGACTTTGTTTATATTAAATCAGCAAAAGAAGAGTTCATGCTGTGAATGAAAACACCTGCCAGATTGCCTTCCCTGGAAACACTCTAAGAATGGATTCAACGATGGATCTTGTATCTCTGAACTGTTTTGGATGCTAACAGGGTGGAATACTAATCAAGAGGACAAAGATCCCTAGAACTACTCTGGGTAACCCTGAGGAACTTTTGGAAATTCAGCAGATTACTGAAACGTTAATAATTGTAGACTTATAAACTTTGACTCATCTGTTAATGTATTTTACTTGCTTTAACCTCTCAATAACTCATTTCCTTTTTTTAAAAAACTAATAAACCTTTAGCTGTTTACTAGAGAAACTGGCTGCCAGAACTGTCTTTGGTGTGATGTCAAGATTATCCATTGACCTGGGATAAGTGACGGACCCCTTGGGGTTGGGAGTAACTTAATGAGATGTGATATTTGGTATAGTGACCAGTATCACAAAGTCCAGTTTGTCTGGATGGCAAGGTAGGTTGAAGAGTCCTAAAGCAGGGGTGGGCAAACTTTTGGCCCGAGGGCCACATCGGGGTTCCGAAACTGTATGGAGGGCTGGTGTAGTGTATTGAATTTCTCCCTTTAGGAATGTGCTACTTACGGTGTACTGCTTACGGCAGCCAGTCCTGGTGCTCTGAGCAGCATGGTAAGGGGACAGAGAGGGGGAGGTTGAATAAGGGGCAGGGGTTCCCAAGGGGCAGTTGGATAGGAGTGGGAGTCCCAGGGGACCTGTCAGGGGGCAGGGGTGTGGATTGGGGTCGGGGCAGTCAGGGGACTGGGAGCAGGAGGGTTTGGATGGGGGCAGGGAGGATCCCGGGGGGGGGGGGGGGGTTGTCCCGGGAGAGGGCAGTCAGGGGACAAGGAGCCGGGGGGGTTGAATGGGTTGGAGGTTCTGAGGTGGGCTGGGAGGGGGCAGAGGCCAGGCTGTTTGGGGAGGCACAGCTTTCCCTACCCAGGGTGTAGTGTATTAAATTGCTCCCTGTAGGAATGTGCCACTTATGGTGTAGTACTTACAGCTGCCAGTCCTGGTGCTCTGTGAGTAGCACATTCCTACAAGGAGCAATTTAATACACTACACCATGGCGGCTCTTGCAGCCTCGCTGCCCAGAGCGCTGGCAGCACAGCGAGCTGAGGCTGCGGGGGAGGGGGCAGAGCAGGACAGGAGTCGGGGGTTAGCCTCCCTGGCTGGGAGCTCAATGGATGGTACCACAGGCCGGATGTGGCCCTTAGTTTGCCCACTTCTGACCTAAAGGGAGTGTTTGGGACTAAATAGTAAGACTAATAGATTGATCAGGAGTGCACATTTGGTGAATCCAGTTGTAGACTATACCACCAGCTTGGTGTGTAGGCCCTAACAGTCTGACCTGAAACTGGGACTCACAACTGGAAGTCATTTTAGACTGTGTGACAAGTGGTGCAGGCGGCAGGATTCACATGCCACAGGTCAACTGAGCTTAAAGATCAGAACAGGGGGACAGAGGAAAATCTAAAATTTCCCTGCTCAGAACTGATTTGAGACAGAATTAATAAGATGCCCCAATGTTTTCTCATGACACCTGCTGTTTGCAGAGACCCAACCTGTTGTGTGCATCATTTATAAACTTGCCTCTACAACTAGTGCAACCCTTCTCTAGAAGGTAGCTAAGATTTGCCACACTGAAGTCCACCATTGACCTGTACGTCCAGTATCCTGCAGTAGCCAACACCAGGGTCTTGCCCAGTAAGCATTTTAAAGGTTTAGTACTATAGGAGAAAGGGGTGAAATCTGAAAGGTTCTTACTTGAGACTCCTCAGCCTTGACTCACGCCTTTAGTGGCAGGATTTGAGGCTGGACTGAGTTTCCTGACTTTTGGTGATTTGCATTACATTTGGATATAAGAGTGTTCAAGCATTCATTGATCACTTGACTCAGCGATTCTAGTTTCCTCTTGCTGCACTTTCACTTCCCTTCTTCAGCATTCTGTTAATGACCCTCAGGACTTTGTCCTTCATCCTCCACTCTTTTTCCCTTCCACACAGACCTTCCCCTCTACTCCTGAATTCTCCCCCATTCTTCACTCACCTTCAACTGTCTTTCCAACTTCCATACCTGGATATCGCACCCTCAGGTTGCCCCTCCCTTCTAATGGAGCCAAAATTCCATTAGCCTCCCCACTGCTCCAGCTCAGAATCTTGGTGTCTCTCACCCTTTTTCTCCTCCTTCCATTGCCCACTTCCATTTCTGATCTTCCTCTACATCATCATCATCTATGGAACCCCCACTCTTCTCCATTCCCTACTGCTTAACTTTGATAAATGCTATGGTCATCTCCTCCCATAATTTTTGTAACATTCTCCTCTCTGGCTTCCCTCAGCTTCCACCTTCCTGTCCGTCCAGGACGCCTAGTTAAAAATAAGCACTCCTTTTCCCTCTGTTCTGATCAGATCACTGCCTACTTTAAATCCCATTACTGATTTTTCTGATTTCCCCTTAATTTCAAGGCTCTGTAAACTCCATTCCTGTCTATAATTCTGTTCACTTCTTTCTGCTTTCATTCTTTAGTTAGCTCATTGATGGTGGATGGACGTGCTTGACATCTCTGGATGCTGCTGCTGTGACAACAGTGGTCACATCACTTACCCAGTATCTAATTAATTGTTTATGCCATCAGAATTCATATGCCAGAAGACTGAGCTCATCTCAAATTGCCATCCAATCCAGCCCCAATGCATTCTCTTCTCCCACTCTCCTCTTTGTATCTTCATTGATGCCACCTCTTTGGGGATATCCTCCCTCTTCTCACATATCAGACAATCTTCTCTTCTAGACCCTCTCTCAACAAGAGAGACACCACTTCCTCCGCAGAACTTCCAACACCACTTTCAATTCATACTGGTGCATCATGAATCTGAACTAGATTGTCATCTCTTCAGAGTAGGGACGTTGCCTTTTGCTTTTAGAAAGAAGTCACTACTACTACTAACACTTAAGCTAGTAATAGAAACAAAGGAGAAATTTTTACAAAGTATCAAATAATTTATATTTAAAAAATATAGGGGATTTTTGATTGGTTCATAACTTGGTAAACAAGTTTCAGAGAACCTAGACACTTAGCTTAAGCACAGTATCTAGCATACAATTGTGAGCTCCCCAAAAGGTCACGAGTTCAGAGGGATATGTCCAGGCCTAGAGAAGTCAGTCGGCAAATACACAGTAAAGAATGAACATCCCAAAATACTTACATGGCATTGCATGATATATGCTAGGCCAATACTGCCCACTCTCTCTCTTCAGCCACACACGGATAGTTCTGTAGAGGAAAAATAAGTCAGTTATTCATATTAATACTCACTTGAAAATTAATGAGAGTTACTAGACAAATAGCCTTTGAAACCAAAATATTTTGCTCAGAATACAAAATACAAGAATCCCTTTGATTCCCTACTAGCCTGCCTCAGTCACTAACTGTATCTAGGGATAAGGTGACCGTTAATTCTCTATGCCCATCCCATTCCTTGGCATCTCTGCCGAATGCCCCATAATAACTGAAACTATCTGGCATGGGCGGTAGCAATTTTGATGTTGACTTTTGCCCACTAAGAAGTGGACTAAGGCCACCAACACATTTCATATAATCCATCAGACAGTCACTAAGATAGCAATGACAACTAATTACTAGTAACATGAACCACATTCTAATCAAAAGGGCTCCTGAAAGAGACGCCAAAGACCGATGTCCCTCCAGCTCATGGTTGAAACTGGAGGCTGGATGGTTGTGGTGGAAGAGACTACAGTGGCGCTGCTCTACCCCGTTGGTGGAAAAGCAGAATTCAGTCCACAGTACTGTCAATCTGTCACCTCTTACCAGCTGTAAAATTAATGTAAAGAGTTCATTTAGCAGGGTTGAACATGTTGTATGGAGATGGAGACAGTTAGATGGATTTTAGTCCAACATTATTTGAATTTTTATCTACCGTAAATCATAGTTATTCATCCTTTAGAATACTTAGACATTTCATAATATGCAAACAGAGTGGCTCTACCTGAATTAGAGAATTTCTTATTCAAAGGCTGGGAGTGGTTCACAGAACTCTAGTGCCCCTCATATTCATAAAAATCTATAACTCTCTGAATTATCTGACTTGGGACATTATACAAATATACTTAACTAAAATGCCTCTTATATAGCTCTTGGGAACATATGCCACTCAGAAAAGGATACCTGAGGTGGATTGTTAGTGTCGATACTGGAAGACTTATAGTTTGGACTATTTAAAAGACACGCATTTGGTTAAAATTAATAATTGCTATTTATAGATAAGTGAAGGGTTAGATACACCTTGGCAGATTTTAAGGAAAACAATCAAATTTGTCTTGAGACTGCAGTCTATCAGGCAAACCAATACTGTCACATTGGTTCCTTGTACTTCTCCATCCCTCTAGCCATATCCATCTGTTGTGTCTTGTCTCACATCCACTCTCTCCATTGTAAAAGTAGCTCCCATTTTGGTGTGTTTGTGCCAGATGAGTTCAGCACACAGCTCTGGGAATGTGGCCTTCTGCATCCAAAAGCTATGCCGCCACCACTGGTCATCCCAGGTTTGCATCACAAACTGATCCCACCATTTGGTGCTTGCTGCATGGACCCAGAACTGCCAGTGGCCACCTGCAGCAGCTGGCCAAGTTTCATTCAATAGCCGAATCATCCACTTCCCCTTAGTATTTTCATGTGTAGTGTCAGGCAGCCGGCCACACTGTGGTAGCTGTGGTTCCACAAATACAGAACAAATCAGTCATCCTGTTTTTAAAGCAGCCACAAGAGCTCTGCTAATCTGTTCAGCATGCTTATTTGCCAGTGAGGTGGTGGACAGACTGAAAATGGTCATGAGAAAAACAGCAGATATCAAGATGGACCAAAGGGAATTGTGGGAACTTGACCTAGAGATGAAAGTAAGTCGGTACGGTCTGGCATACCGGCAAGAGCCAGTACACTGTGCCAGACTGGACCAGCTTCCGTGGTGGTGATTTAAAGAGCCCAGAGCTCTAGCCGCTGCGGGGAGCCCTGGGCCCTTTAAAGCACTGCCGGAGCTCCAGCAGCTGGACTTGGGTGGGGGTTTAAATGGCCCAGTGGTCCTGCCACTGCGGGCCCTTTAAATCCCCACTGGAGCTCTGGCATTAGGCAGTCGGGCTCCTGCGGTGATTTAAAGGGCCCAGAGCTCTGCGGTGGGCAGAGCCTTGGAAACTTTAATTCGCCCCTGAACTCCCAGCCGCCTCTGCAGCTGGTAGCTCTGGGGTGTTTTAAAGGCGTTGGGGCCCCCAGCCACAGCCAAAGCCCCAGGGCCCGTAAATCTTAAAAGGCCCTGTCTCTTCCAGTTGAGGCCAGGTCCCGCCTCAGGACTTCAGCATACTGGTAAGTTCTTTAAGTTACTTTCACCCCTGACTTGACCCCAAACTCCCACAACTCCTTGAGAGCACTGGTTTCCCTTAATATCACCATGTGTTCCAGCAAACATTTCCCACAAAGTAACGTGCCAGATGGTGGTGATGGGGATAATGGGATGCCTTCCCACTGTGCTGCACAGCTGCTGCGGACACAACCTGGCACTATGGAAACCCACTGCACCAGCAAAGGCAGCCAAATGTAAACATACCTCCACCGAAATAGCTATGCCAGCTGCTATATGCTGGCAGAACTGTTACTGGTAAAGCTTTGTGGCATAGACATGGTGTTAGATTTAAGCTCCTGGTGGTAGAAACCTGCTTTTTGCTATGTTATGACGGTGTCTAGCAAAATGGGATCCTTGTCTGTGGCTAGGGTTCCTCAGCACTATGGTAAATACAAATTATTAACATTAAATGGAACTGGCTTTATTTCATGGTCTCCTCTTAATAAATGTTTTAGTAGACTTGCACACACAATATTCAGTATACAGAAATAGGTACAAACCACCAAGTAGCAGCTATTAATTGTCAGTACAGAAACCCAACAGGTATGCTAGGGTAATGTAAATGTAGACAATCACAAATAAGATCAATATGCCATCGTGATGACTACAGACAGATTTTTGTGGAGGACATTAGGCTAGTTAGTTTAGCAACACTATTAGGGTCTAATAAATGGTACTTAAGTGGTCACACAGCGATCTCCTAGCACTCCATCAGCACTGAGGCGAGCAAACTCCAATCCTCCCTGCTCCTTGGAGTTGTGGCAACATTCCAGGTTTGCTTTCTAAATGCTCTTGCCTTTAAGCATATTACTTCTTCCTCATTAAACAAACTCCTTGCTTTTCTCTGCGAGAGAGTTAAAGCAAAGCCTTCAAGCAAGCTGAGAGATGCAGTGTTTTTCCCTCTTCTGAGCAAGGAGAATGTAAAACTCAAACAGGAAGCGAACGTTGTCACTGGTTTCCCTTCCTCTTCAGAGAAGAGAAGTCTTTAAAAAAGCAGCAAATAGACCAGTGTCAAAACACACACTAATAAAAGGCTTACACTGATCTTAGTAGTGTTAGCTCTGAGGAGCAGACTTTTTGTAGTATAGCATTTGAGCTGCCCAACCACTCCCAGACCCAAGAACTAGCCTTCCACTTTTGATGCACCAGGCTTGTTTCCCAGGAGGCCAATGCATTCTCTCTCTTTCTGGGCCCTGCTAGATAATCTGTGGCCTCCTCACAAAGAACCCGGCTGGTAGCCCTGTAATCCATTCAGTCTAGGGTGACCAAACAGCAAATGTGAAAAACTGGGATGGGGGTGCGGGGGTAATAGGAGCCTATATAAGAAAAAGACCCAAAAATTGGGACAGTCCCTATAAAAGCAGGACATCAGGTCACTCTAATTCAGTCTGCTGGCCCCTCCACCACACAAGTATGGCACATTTTTGTTAAATTCCAGGTTTGTATGTTTGTGACAAGAAAGTCACATACTTTGCAGTACTATCACAACAGCATGGGAACATAAAGCTTCTACCAGCCTGCAGCAAGAGAAAGACAAGCAGCAATCAAAAGCTGCCAAGATCTAGCTCATCTGGAAATTCACTGACTGCCAGCAACTAGGTGGCTATGTTCAGATGATTTTTTTAACCTAGTCTTCTTTGATTTTGCTTTTATCGTCCCCCAAAATATTTTTATTTTGGGATAGTCCCCCACAAATCTAGAAGTACCAGTTTTACCACTACTATCCTAGCAGAGGACTATCTGTCATACCCTATTCTGCAAGGATTTTTAAGTGGAAAGTCCTATAGGAGATAGTGTATTCTACAATTTAGATTATTAGAACAGATTGACACTTTGAATGGGGTGCGCCAAACTTCCCTTCTCAGTGTCCAGCATCAGATCAGGCAGCAAAATACTAAGTTCACACTTAATCTAAATTATTCTTTACATTTTCGTTCATACTTTAAAAAGAATTCTATTAGTTATTAGAGAGCTACTGAATAATGATAAATCCTGGCAGTTTAATATCCTTTGAATAGGAGAATGCACTCAACAGTCCATCTTTGTCTAGTAGAAAACACTGCAATGAACTCAGATCTTGGGGGCTGTGTTACCTTGCTGAAAAACTACATTTTCTTTAATCAATACTGCCCTGAAGAGTACTGGAGCCTTATTAAAAACTTCAGTAATAATCATCTTCCAATAGATGGTTTATCTACAATATTTGTATTTACATTGACACTGCCCATTTCTGAATGGAAGAGAAATGAAGCAGGGCCCCTTAATTTTTACTTTATCATTTGCTTATAAATAATTCAGGCAGCAGAATAAATATTTAGCATCAAGAACTTAGAGCATGGGAGGAGCCAAACTATCCCCTGTAAGTGACTTTCAGCCTACATTCTGCACATTTTTGTACGCCTCTTGGTACAACAAGGTCTGCCACAAATTAAACCCAGAATTTTTAAAACCTAGTAAGAAAGCAAAACACAAATGTAGTTTAAATGCATTTATTATGGAAATAGAGCACAGAGTACATCTGCTGGTTGCTTAGTTACTGAAGTATAACAGAGTACCCACCCACTTCAAAATCCATTCTTCAGCTGCTCTAGAATGCAAGCCACATTACCATGGAAATGAACTGTCCCTTTGAAAGTGAAGTTATATTTTGCTGCCTGTGAAGTGATTTAAAAAGAACTTTGAGAGTACTTGATGACTCAATGGATACTTTTCTAGTTCTTTCCTGACAGATCTTTGTGCATTCTATAGATTGAAAAATTGCATAAAATGAACAATTATGCCACTCAAAGGAATGAGACTGCACTCTTTCTATACTAAACGGATACAAAATCTTACTACTTCATTTTAACACAGCTTTTTAAAGTACAAAATTGTTCAAGTTTCTATGCAGGAGTGTGTGTGCATGCATCCAACTAGTCTGTTTGACTAGACTACTAAATAAAGTGAGTCAAGAAGTTACATTGACCACTAAGACATTTTTCCCAGATGTCAGATCCTAATTTTTAAGTGTGTATATGTTAAAGGGAGTCAGAGCAATGCTTGGCACCTGGTGCAATGCAAGCAGGCAAAACAAAACTCCTTAGGTATCTTTGCCAGTCACCTCTGTTCTGACCTGCAAGATCTTGTAAGCTCAATGGATGGTAAGCAGGTGGTGCATCAATCCTCTGAGAGGCAAAACCCCGCCTGTGTGTGACTGGGTTATCCTCAACATCCTGCATGATCGCATTTTGGGAAATGACAGATACTATTCTTGAGTGCAATGTATCTGTCCCTGCCTGCAGGTATATGGGATCTTGGGGAGCAATTACCACACAGGTGGGGTGCCAATTAATTTCTTTATTAAAGGGAAAAGGAAGTGGTGGGAATTTAACGAAGTGCGATGGGATGGGGTTTATAAAGTGTTTACAATAGACAATGATGGGGGGGGTTCTTATTGAACAGTGTAGGGAGTTTTAACAGTGGGGTACAGTAAGTGGGGTTCAGCACAATGGGATACAGTACAGTCAATAAGCAACTTAACTTTATATAGGAACAACTCTAGATACAGTGTGGAATGCAAAACATACCCAAAAGACAATGCAAAATAAAATGGTAGCTTCTATATAAAAATGGTATACAAAGTATATTAGAAAAATGGAGGCAATTAATAGGGTGTTATAACCACAAGTAAAATGTGAGTCACGGTGCAATAATACAATATGGGTGATAAGTGAAATTATGCAATGTAGAAAATTACTGACTTAATTTGTGAGGCTGTGATAGCAAGAGTGTACCTAAAGCTAGGTCAAGAAGCGGGAGGCGGGAGGGGAGTGAGTGATTAGTGGTATCTGACGAGAGGAGAGTGCAGCTGCAAGCAGCGAGAGACTCTGAAGCCCAGAGCAGCAGTCTTCAGGAGCCTGCGGGCTGGAGGTATGGGAGACAAGAGCAGCTGGAGTGCACTTAAGGGGAGTCTGGGAGCAGCAAGAGGGGAGAGCGCTGAAATGTGTAAGCGATGGGAAGGCATGTGGAGAATGGGGGAGATGGTTGAGGGAAGAAACAGGCTGCAGCAGTAGAGAGCACTTCAGGGAAGTTGCGGAGCAGCGGGGTGAAGACAAATGGAGCAGTGTGATGGTGATCTTCGGTAGAGGAGGGGCAGCAGAGGAACGGGGGCACGAACACAGGGGATACAGGGAGAGGCAGCAGAGAGGTGTAAAGAAGGGCTAGAGGGACACCCCCAAAAAAGGGAAGAAGCGGCAAAGGGTTTGGGAAGTTACACAAGGGGGGGGAGGAAGCAGCAAGGGGTTACAACAGGGAGACACGGAGAAGTACACAGAGGGGGAGATTGGAGCGGGCGAAAAACAGACACGGGAAAGTTCAGGGAGAGATTGGGACAGCGGGAAGACGAATTCAAGCAGTGAAAACCTTATCTATCCTCTAACTTAATCAAACTTATATGAATTACAAGCAGATTATACAAAGTAATAAAACAGGTACAGAATACAACCAGGCAATGGCTTTTTTAAATCTATCTTAATCAACAACTAGGCAAAACAACAAATATCACAATTCTAAGCAAACTATAACAAGCAACTATACAGAGCAACAAAACAGCAAACTATAACAAGGCAGGTGAAACTTACAAGCTCTACAATCTTAGCAAACTATGACTTATTAAACTAAAAAGCAAAACCTATGGTGCACCTTATGCTATGGGGAAGTTACAGAGGACAGAGTGGTGTGTGCCCAGGATACAGCTCCCAAGGCAGCCCCCAAGGAAGCCAAGGGATGGTGGCTGCAGCAGTGGATACAGCTGAAAGCAGGGAGCAGAGCTTAGCAGCAGCACAAGCTTATTTTTAGCAGCAAAGCACGGGGGAGTTTAAGAGAGGTTTTAAGACACAGACCAAGGTTTAGCTTGAGTCTGTGTGCTTGGGAAACAGAGCCAGCAGCTAAAGTAAAAAAATAAAAGTATGGAAAGTTTCACAGAGGGATTCTTACCAGTCCCCAAGGCAGCAGCAAAGGCAGAAGCAGCAGCAACATCAGAAGAAGCAAGGAGGGCTCGGTATGGTCTTGATAATCAGGAGATCTCAGGCAGCAATTCGTTCTTCGTGTGGGGGGGGAGGGTTTAAAAACCAGGGGTACGCTCAAAAATAAACGAGAGCGGAGAAAGGACCCCCAAAACCCCTGGCTGATCAGACCAGGCAGCAATGCAGGAACCTTTCTGATGTTTGTTTCAAAAATGTCTGTTTTTAAAGGCAAACTTGGGCAGTTTCCCGCCAGTAATCCTGATAGGCTCCCTCTATCACAGGGGAGGAGGCACAGGGAAAAAACTGCAGGTGAGCACAGAGACATGCCTGGGCAGAGTCCTGTGCAATAGGTGACTCAAAAGCACATGAGGCCTATGACTCATGCCCAGGATCTTAAAAACACAATAGGTCTTGGAGCTCTGGACATTGCCTGCCCTACACCGAGCCCAGGTTCAACAAGATGATAACAGGACTAACCCTCTGAACAGGGCAGTGGTCCCACTTAGCACGCAGCACAAGTGGCCATCCCTTTGAGAAGGGCAATGGCTCTTGGTAAGCAACTTAAGGGGCCCTCCCTTTGGGAAGGGCAGTGCCCCTGGTAAACAACTTAACAGCCAGGGAAGGGCGGCCACAAGAGGAGAACAAAAACAAAATGGAGTATGGGAACAGCTGTAAGAAACAAAATGGAATGGGGGATAGCTGTAACAGACAGTATCTAACCATATCGAAAGCATCTTAAGCATTGTCTCACAGTTGTGTGCACTTGGACTATGTTCTAAGATTCCAATAAAGGCAAATATTTACTATTAAGAGATACAGTGTGACATGGACTTCAGAGTTGCTTGTGGCATCTGTACAGGTGCCAAGTTCACTGGGTGACTAAGTATGTTGTGTGGTAAGCGCTACCTCAGTGATAATTTTCTGGGGTGTTTTAAGCTTTGGTTTGTCTTCTTCTAACACTTTAAATTAATGAGATACGGTGGTCCACCTTAACTGTGCATTTACTGTGTTCTCTACTCCCTTAAGTTCCCTCCATCACTGGAGATATTTAAGAGTAGGTTAGATAAATGTCTATCAGGGATGGTCTAGACAGTATTTGGTCCTGCCATGAGGGCAGGGGACTGGACTCGATGACCTCTCGAGGTCTCGTCTAGTCCTAGAATCTATGAATCTCCTTTCCCCCCAAAAGGTTTGAGTTTGGTGTGTTGAAGTCTCATTCTGCGGAGTTACAGGGTGAAGGAGCTGTTATGAGAGAGTAACCTTAAGGTTTTTTGCAACTGAACATCTACAAAGTCAAACTTTCCTGAGGAACTGCACGGGAAAGTGTATCCCCACCCCTCACCCCCACCCCCAGAAAAAAGAAAAGACACAGAGAGAGTGACAGAGCAACAGAGAGAGAAGATTATAGTTTGAAAAAATGGGTGCCTTTCCTGTAAATTAAACAAACAAACAAAAAAAATACTACCTTCCAGTCTAGCTTCCTCAGTATGTCTGGGTAATTGTCTGTCATGGAGAGTTGCACTTTCCTAGTAGTTGTAAAATATTCACCTAAACTAGGGGCAGTCAGCATCACTGCCTAAACACTTGTGAGATTTATTTTTAATTTGTATTGCAGTAGCACCGAGGAGCTCAGTCATGCACCACGGTCCCACTGTCCCAGGGACTGTAAAAAACATGAGATGTCAGTCCATGCCACAAATAATTTACAATCTAAGATCACAGGTACTTACCCTTTAAGTTTCCAGTGCTGGCTGGATTTAATTTTTAACAAATGCCTCATCCTCTAAGTATTGTATCAGATATCAACAAATTAATTATCAATCCCCTCTGAAGATAAGGTGATGCAGAAAGTTTGTGGATTTTCTAAAGATACTTACATACCTTCCTTTCCTACATGCTAATCAGAATTCCACTCTAACAACCCCACTTACTCTAGAGATCTGTCTCTCCATGAATTTCATGCAAATAGTGAACATAAGAATGGCCACACTGAGTCAGACCAAAGGTTCATCTAGCCCAGCATCCTGTCTTCTGGCAGTGGCCGATGCCAGGCATTTCGGAGGGAATGAACAGAACAGGTAATCATCAAGTGATCCATCCTTTCTGGCCCATTCCCAGCTTCTGGCAAACAGAGGCTAGGGACACCATCCCTGCCCATCCTTGCTAATAGCCATTGATGGACCTATCCTCCATGAATTTAGCTAGTTCTTTTTTGAACCCTGTTATAGTCTTGACCTTCACAACATTCTCTGGCAAAGCATTCCACAGATTATCTTCACACAATGCATACCCAAAACTTCCTTTTGTTTTAAACCTGCTGCTTCTATCATACCCACCCCCCTTAGTTGTCTCTTTCCCAAACTGAACATTCCCAGTTTTATTAAACTATGGAAGTGTCATGTATAACCCCCACTCTGAACCTTAGCGTCCAAAAGATGAGGTACCAGCATGCATCCCCCTAAGCTTAATTACCAGCTTAGATCTTGTAGTGCTGCCACCAACCTGGACTTGCAGTGCCTGGTACACTCTGGTCCCCCCAAAACCTTCTCAGAGGACCCCAAGACCCAGACCCCCTGGATCTTATACAAGGAAAGTAAACCCTTTCCCCCACTGTTGCCTCTCCCAAGCTTTCCCTCCCTGGGTTACCCTGGAAGATCACTGTGATTCAAACTCCTTGAATCTAAAAACAGAGAGGAGTGCACCCTGCCCCCTCCTCTTTCCCCTTCCCCAAGAGGTAATACAGATTCAAGCTCCTTGAATCTAAAACAGAGGGATTCCACCTTCCCCCCTCCCTTCTCTTTCTCTGTCTCCCACCAATTTCCTGGTGAGTACAGACTCTCAATTCCCTTGAGCCTCAACAAGGGGAAAAAATCAATCAGGTCTTTAAAAAAAGGAAAGCTTTTAATAAAAGAAAAAAAACGTAAAAGTTGTCTGTAATTAAGATGGTAAAGGTTACAGGGTCTTTCAGCTATTAGACACTAGAGAGAAACCTTCCCCCTAGTACAAATACAAATTAAAATCCTTCCAGCAAAATACACATTTGCAAATAAAGAAAACAAACAAACAATCAAAAAGACTAAACCGCCCTTCTACTTGTACTTACTATGTGAACAGAAAATTAGAGAGAGCCTGTAGGTATGTCTGGTCACTCTCAGAACCCAGAGAGAACAACCGACAAACACAAAACAAAGACTTCCCTCCACTGAGATTTGAAAGTATCTTGTCTTCTGATTGGTCCTCTGGTCAGGTGGTCCAGGTTCACTGCTTGTAACAGGTAAAAGGGACATTAACCCTTAACTATCTGTTTATGACAGGAAGCCATTCCATACCCTCAGTAATTTTTGTTGCCCTTTTCTGTACTTTTGCCAATTCCAATATATCTTTTTTGAAACACGGTGACCACATCTGCACGCAGTATTCAATAGGTGGGCATACCATGGATTTACATAGAGACAATATGATATTTTCTGTCTTATTATCTATCCCTTTCCTAACAATTCCCAACATTTGGTTCACTTTTTTAACTGCCGCTGCACATTGGGTGGATATTTTCAGAGAACTATCCACAATGACTCCACAATCAGCTAATTTAGACCCAATCATTTTATATGTATAGTCGAGATTATGGTTTCCAATGTGCATTACTTTGCATTTATCAACACGGAATTTCATCTGCCATTTTCTTGCCCAGTCACAGAGTTTTGTGAGGTCCCTTGGCAACTCTTTGCAGTCTGCTTTGGACTGTTTACCCATTTTTCCAGATCATCTATGAATATGTTGAACAGAATAGGTCACAGTGCAGAGCTCTGAGGGACAGCACTATCTATCTCTCTCCACTACGAAAACTCACCATTTATTCCTACTCTTCGTTTCCTATCTTTTAACCAGCTACTGATCCATGAGAGGACCTTCCCTCTTATCTCATGACAGCTTACTTTGCTTATGAGCCTTCGGCAAGGGACCTTCTCAGAGGCTCTCTGAAAAATCTAAGCACACTATATCCACGTGCTCGTTGACCCCCCTCAAAGAGTGGTGAGGCATTATTTACAAAAACAATGTTGACTCTTCTCCAACAAATCGTGTTCATCTAGACATCTGATAATTCTGTTCTTTACTCAAGTTTCAACCAGTTTGCCCGGTACTGAAGCTAGGCTTACCTCTGGAGCCTTTTTTAAAAACTGGTGTCACATCAGCTTCTATACCAGATGACTGGAGGATATCTAATTTAAATGATAGGTTACATACCACATGCATCCGACGAAGTGGGTATTCACCCACAAAAGCTCATGCTCCAAAACGTCTGTTAGTCTATAAGGTGCCACAGGACTCTTTGCCGCTTTTACAGATCCAGACTAACACAGCTACCCCTCTGATACTTGATACCACTGTTAGTAGTTCTAGACTGTCACAGAAAGCTTAATACTGAAAAAAAAAAAATCAATATAGACAAAGCAGTTTCTAAACACTATTGAGATTGAGAGAGAGACAAGGCAGACCACAACCTGATGATTCCAGATCCAGTCCTCGCTCAAATGTATTAGGGAGAATTCGGAGGAAAAAGAATGAGCCAGGATATGGCTCCACACCCATAAGCATCCATGTCGTGTGGGAGAAATGCAGGATGGATAATTACCATTGGATTAGATTTGTAATTTTCCCCTCTTACAGAGGGAAAAATTCAATACTGAATGTCAAGTTCAATATTAGAAGCAAAATGGGTTATATCTCCATGTATGGTGAAGCTGCCCAGGGGATCGTCGAAGCAAGACAAATTAAAAAAATGTAATAGGTTTGCCTACAGCTCTACCCCCCAAAGTATTACTGGGCTGGAAGACAGCTCCTTCAAAATGAATAAAGATCTTTCAGTGAAGATAATACCATGCAGCCAGACATACAACTGTCCTCTCTCAGCTGTATTGACTAAAGATCTGTCTTAAGAGTGTTTGAAAAGCTCCCCAGTACTATCCACAGAGGAGACAACAATGAACTCTATTTGGGGACTATTTAAAAGTTCAGATACTGGCTGCCTGACTGGACTAAGTCTGTATACTTGGACTTGGGCAGAATACAAGCAGCAATTTAGGAAAGGATATATTAATGCTGTATCCAGGGTTTGCGGAACTGTAGAGTTTTCTGTGCTCATAGGATAGATGTATTTGCAAGCATGCTTTGACCTCCATGTACTAGGCCTTTTCTTGCCTTAACAAAATGAAGGCTTAAAACAAACAAACAAACAAACAAACAAACAACCACCACTACCACGCTACCAAATATCCATCAGTGACAATGCTGATGTGTTCACAAAGGCACATCAATCTGAAATGAAGACTGAAATGTTTGCCTCCAACAGCGAAAGCTTTATCCTGCTGTCATATTCTGATCGGGAAAAGGTTGCTCTTGATAACATCGTTTCAAACTAAGTTAGAATCCTGATAATTCTGTCATCTTTGATAGAGATCCTGCCATTAGAAAGAAAAAGAAACTGAGCAAAATAAATTTACAAAAAATACTACAGTATCATAACACCTCCCCAAAGACGAATAGTATGGGCCTGCTCCATCCACCTTTTGAGTGAGAGATGTGAGCTGAGAATAGCCTCTGCCAGTTAATAAGAACTGCCCTCCAGGAGATTTCTGGAGGAACAGAAAGTTATTTATGTTAGCAGCAATTAATCTGTAACCTAATTCCAGTGGCTTGTAACTAGTGATGGGGAGTTTTTCCATTTCTATGTGAGTTAATAGTGACAGAGGACACAAGAATAGAAGTGAGAGATGGTAACAGGACATAATTTCAAAGTAATCTGTCTTACAAAAAAGAGAAGGCTTAAATCTTCTATCCATAAAATGGGGGCGGGGGTTGCATATTTGCAGTGGGAGCAAGGAGAGGGTAGAGACCAATCTAGGCTTTGCATTTTCTACAGCAACTTTTATCGGAAAGTGACAAATTACTAGATCAAACTCCAAGGTCTTTACTCACTACTTTTTACTCCAGCAAACTCTGTGAAATCAGTGAGAATGTGCCTCAATATGGGCCAAGCAAGGACTTCAGCATCTGACTACTGTTAAGTGCTAGGAGACAATAGCATGGCTATTCATCATTATATACTTATTGTCCTAGGTTGTTCTTTAGTCAGCAGAGAAGGATTTGGTTAACAGATTCAACCAAATCAATTACTGGTTTAAAGTAGACACAAATGGGGACAATATATCCTCTTTTATTCCATGTGTACTTAGTTACAGGTTAATAAAGCAACCATTCAAATTATTCAAGCATCCACTACCAAAAAGCCCCTTAAAATATGCAGACCCATATTTAACACAAAGTTGGGAACTTACTCCAGTATTATCTAGTACATTTATACTACCCTGACAAGCAAACTTGCTGTACTACTCATTCCCTTCTATGTACACAGCAAGATATACAGAAGTATTTTGTGCACTGGCATACAGCCTAAAATGGTCACATTCTTGTATCCTGGTACACCTATTTCTACAGTTAATATTTACCTGAATGGGAGATTACTTTATAGATCACAGCACTTAATGTACCATATTTATAGAGTTTTGGTTCATCTCAGCTTTGGTTCAGAAGAAATGGTGTTGCCTGTATTTTTCCCTCAAGCTGCTCAGATTTCTTTTGATTTATAAAAAAAAGTGTCATGGAATTATTTTCATTAAAATTGGGCACACATTTGTTAAAGTTTCTAGCACAATTAAAAAGTCTTTACCATTAAAAAGGAGATGTACTTATGTGAGGTGTTTAGAATACTCCGGCACATAAACTCATATACACACAGTGTCTGGTATAAAGAAAGTTTAATGCAACAGAAAATTGTGGGTTTTTTTCCCTTTTCTTTTTGCATGCACTGTTGTGAACATGAGCACTCAACTGAATACCAAAAATATGAGATTCATAACAGACTGAGGAAATTTTGTGCTTACATAGCTGCAAACTGACTACTGGCCCCTTGCTCAATATTTCCCCCCTCATTACATGTAAATCAATGCCACACTGATGTATAAAGACACTGTGTACAACACAATGTCTTTACTGCTCGAAGCAATTATGAATTATTGCAGTCTTTAGAAAAAATATTAATTTTTAAAAAAGCAAAAGTGACTAGACAGGATTAGAAAATGCAACATTCTTGTGAAGTCTACCTTATTGTTTTGTTGAGGTATGAACTATACATTTGTAAAATACGTCAACAAATCCCTTAAAATAACTTCCCCCCCATTAGCTCCTTCTCTCTTTTAGAGTAACCTGCCACAGAATTTCAGTGTAGTCAATCACCTCCAAATTTAAAGGATTTAGTTCAGAAAGTAGAGATGAACACAGGAGTGGCAAGGTGGTCTATGAATCTTGGCTAGGGAAGCATCTTTTTCCTAAGGAAACCCACTATCATTTGATCTCACTTGAGAAAAACATGTTAGTGTTCATAAGCAGTCTTTCCAAAACATCTAAAATGCCAACGCATTAGCATACACAGAAGTCAAACAGAAGGTGCATTTCTTTGACTCATGAGACCTATTCTATTTTTAAAGTCTAATTTGTCAGTTTTCATATAGTGTACTCTGAAAGACATTCTTACGGTCTTGTGGATTTGTCCTTTTTGCAAAATTATCAGCCTAAACAAACAAGTTAAATCGTTTCCTGTATGAAAATTTCCTATATGAAAGCCCATACTTTACACAAAGCTGGTAACTTAGTGCATTTATACCTCTTAGCAAAACAAGCAGCATATTCCATTCATTCCCTACTGCATATGCACCAGATTACTCAGGTGTACACAAGTCTGTAGGAGTGGTAAGATTTAGTTTTAAGAGGAACTAGAGCCAACTCTCAACTGTTATTACCCTTGGCATATTATACTCCATATGCTAACCTGCAATGCGACTGTCACCACACATTAGTCAGACAAACCCTACTACATGTAAGCGGGGGAATGGTCCCGCTATTGTGGGGAACTTTCCTGTCTTCTGCACTACCCCGGTGAAGTGGGCTAGCGAAAGGATCTGAGTCCTCGGTCTCACTTTCTTTACCCAGAGGCCTCCCTGCCCTTGAGGACTCCCCTTACACTCTCCTGTCTGGTGGAGTCCTCGTAACCCCAACAAGGCTGGGCCCAGGATTCCTGGGGGCTCAACCCCCACAACCCTGCTGTGGTCACCCAGGACAGGGGCTAGGGTGTCCCCATTCCGTGGTACTCTCTTTGCACTGCGCACCTCCCTGACCCACTGATCACATCATACAATTTAAAGCAAATACAAGTTATTTAATTAACTATTAATTTTAAAAAAGAAGGAAAAATGGGAAAGGTTAAAGGAAAACATCACCACGCTCTGTGGTAGGGACCATCACAAAATAGTGTCTCTGGACATCAGGGCACTTCACAGGTCTGTTCCTTGTAGGTCCCAGGCCTCCTTCTCAGGCCCTGGCTGTGCTGCAGGGATGCCGCAAGTCAGACAGTTGCTCTGGCGGTGGTCACACTCTCTCAGGCTGTGGGTGGCAGGACCCTTCTCCCCAGTGTCACCCCTGCTCTGTCAGGGTTATGATCCCCCTCCAAGTCTAGCCTGCAGAGCCTCTTGGCTGAGGCGTCTCCCTGTGTTGGGCCCATTGCCCAGGGTCCCCCTTGCTCTCCCCAGCTGCCCACCGCACCCAACTCCAGACTGCTCCAGCCCCAGCTCCACACTGCCTCAGCACGGCTGCTGCTGCTGCTCTGCCTTCAGCTCTCTGGGCTGCTTCTCTGGCCTCCCTGGCTCAAGTTACTACAGCTCTGCTCCCAGGGCAGGCCTGCTCTGCAGGCTGCTTCTGTGACTCTCTCTCAGCTCTCACCTGCTTCCTGGGCTGCTTGTCTGGCCCCTCTGGCTCTGGTTGCTGCAGCTCCGCACTCCGGGCAAGTCTTCTCTCTCTGGGCTGTGCTCTGGCTTTTTGGGTTGCAGCTCTGCTCCCAACAGCTTAGCTTGAGCCTCTATTCTCACCTTAGCTCAGCCCCACTCTATCTGACCCAGACAATTAGAGCTCACAGGGAGGACGGGACCCACCCTGGCCTTATGTCACTTGGACTAGCCTGCCCGCCCTGTCAATCAGGCTGACCTGGAGCATTGGCCTCTTGCCATTGTTCCTGGGGACTGTCAGTCTCAAGGTCCTGATTTGCCATCTATCCCTCCCCTTTTAGTGCTAGAAGCTAGCAACCAAAACACCCCCACTCAATGTTAGTAAGAGGATAATAGTCCCCTTACATACATATAGCAGAACCAGAGTCAGTATCAGAACTGAGACAAAGAGCCGCTACTAGAAAACCTAAATCAAACTGCTGTAGCACAACTACTGGCCATAGCCAGCAGTGTTCCGTACCATACAGAAGAGTATCAGAAGGTTCATAGGTCCACAAAAAAGATCCTGTCACTGCGCCTACAAGAAATAGCAACACAACTGTGAGTATCTCACCACTAGCTTGTCACCAGGTGCTCTTCAGAGTGACACAGAGCACTGATCATGCAAGTGTGTGCACCTACTCACGTGTCCTGACACAGGTAGCATGGATTTAGTTTCTGCCAGCATAAGGGAAAAGAGGATGAGAATGAGGGGTGACAAGGTAAATCTGATGCACTTGGGAAGTGCTGAAAATAGGGCCGTCAAGCGATTAAAAAAATTAGACATGATTAATCGTGCTGTTCAACAATAGAATTCCATTTACTTAAGTATTTTTGGACGTTTTCTACATTTTCAAATATACAGTGCTCATTTTATATTTACTTTTATTACAAATATTTGCACTGTAAAAAACAAAAATTCACTTCACCTATCACAAGTACTGTAGTGCAATCTTTATCATGAAAGTTGAACTTACAAATGTAGAATTATGTACAAAAAAAATTTAGCACCTACAGGTCCACTCAGTCCTATTTCTTGTTCAGTCAAATGTTTACATTAGCAGGAGATAATGCTGCCCACTTCTTGTTTATATCACCTGAAAGTGAGAACAGGCATTCGCATGACACTTTTGTAGCTGGTGTCGCAAGATATTTACGTCCCAGATATGCTTAAGGTTCATATGTCCCTTCATGCTTCAACCACTATTCCAGGGGTCATGCACCCATGCTGATGATTGATTCTGCTCGATAACTATCCAAAGCAGTGCAGACTGACATGTTCATTATCAGGATCTGAGTCAGATGCCACCAGCTGAAAGTTGATTTTCTTTTTTGGTGGTTCGGATTCTGTAGATTCTGCATCAGAGCGTCACTCTTTTAAGACTTCTGAAGCATGCGCCACACTTCGTCCCACTCAGATTCTGGAAGTCTCTTCAGATTCTTAAACCTTGGGTCTAGTGCTGTAGCTATTTTTAGAACTCTCACATTGGTATCTTCTTTGCGTTTTGTCAAAGCTGCTGTGAAAGTGTTCTTAAAATGAACAATATTTGCTATAACATGAAATATATGGCAGAATGCAGGTAAAACACAGAGCAGGAGACATTGACTTCCTTGGAGGAGAACTGTGTAACAAATTTAATTAATGCACTATTTTTAATGAGCATCATCAGCATGGAAGCATGTCCTTTGGAATGGTGGCCAAAGCATGAAGGGGCATACGAATGTTTAGCATATCTGGCCCGTAAATACCTGGCAACACTGGCTAAAAAAGTGCCATGTGAATGCCTGTTCTTACTTTCAGGTGACATTGTAAATAAGAAGCAGGCAGCATTATCTTAATGTAAACAAACTTGTTTGTCTTAGCAACTGGCTGAACAAGAAGTAGGATTCAGAGGACTTGTAGGTGCTAAAGTTTTATATTGTTTTGTTTTTGAGTGCAGTTATGTAACAAAAAAAATCTACATTTATAAGTTGCACTTTCACAATAAAGAAATTGCACTAGAGTACTTGTATGAGGTGAACTGAAAAATACTATTGTATCAGTTTTATCACATTCTACCCAGGTGCAAAAAGTATCCAGTCTTAGCTTCATTTAGCCATATACTGTAGCTTCCTTGTATGGTGCATTTGCCCCCCCCCCCCCCAAATCATATCTGTTGTTGATTTTCCTGCAATGCTGCTTATTGGAATTGGAGTGCATCTTGTGTCTGAATCTGGCCATGAACTGATCTATAGCTTCAGTTATTTTTGAGATGTTCACAATCCACTTCACAAGTAACGTCAGCTTGTCTTTTTACCTCACAATTTGCCTCTCCAGGTTGCTGGGTAACATTTGTACTAGGGACAGCCTTCTGCACATTGGATGGGGAGTGAAAGAGACAAGAAGGGAGACTGGAAAAGAGGTCATTTGTGAGAAAAGACTGCTGATACAGCATTGTTATGTGGTTCTAGAACAACATGGATCAGCACTAGAAGCTGTCTTCTGTGGTGGTATGGTAGACATTGATCTGGCTTTGTTCCTAAAGGGTCTATTTCAGAAGGGAGATTGAGGTTGAGCGCAACACAGCAGGGCCACCCGGGGGGGGAGGCGAGGGAGGCAATTAGCCCCAGGCCCCACAGGGACCCCCACGAGAATTCTCCGGCCCTCGCCCCGTCTTCCCCCATCCACCAGTGCCTCAGCGCACCAGGTGCAGGAGCAGCCCTGGACAGAGCTCAAGCGGTATGGCTCGGGCAGGGTCTGAGCTCCTCCCCGCTTGGAACTGCATGGTAAGGGGCAGGGCTATTATAAATGCTGGAGGCAAAGTGGGGTTTGAGGTAGAGGCTGACAGCTTGTGACCCCCAGTAATAACCTCATGACCCCCTGAAGGATCCCGACCCCCAGTTTGAGAATCCCTGGGTTAATTTAATTTTAGCACCCTGTGTCCATTCACATGCATATGCTATTTCAAGCATTTCAGTATTCACAGCAAAAGCTCATTTCAGATTCTGGAACAAGCTCGAATGCTCAGTTCGTGGAATAGGTACATAAGCTATACTGAAGACAAACCCACTGTAACCATATCTCCAGTTTGCAAGGGACCCTGTGGAGCCAGACTCTAGGAAACAGATACATTCGTGGAGGTTAAGTCCTTTAATGGCTATTAGCCAGGATGGGTAAGGCATGGTGTCCCTGGCCTCTGTTTGTTAGAGGGTGGAACTGGATGGCAGGAGAGAGATCACTTGATCGTTACCTGTTAGGTTCACTCCCTCTGGGGCACTTGGCATTGGCTACTGTTGGCAGACAGGATACTGGGCTCAATGGACCTTTGGTCTGACCCAGTATGGCCATTCTTATATTTTAAGCTAAATTAACCCAAAGTTATGGAGACCGATATGAGTCAAGGAAGCCAGCAGAGTATCAGAAACCTGGAAAAATCTGACTGGATGGGCTCAGGCTTTTGGTGACAAGCTGAGGTGTTTCAAAAGTTTTGGATTTTTTTTTAATTGTTTCTTTAAACAAACACAGCAAGCAGCAAATATTTGGCCACACACTTCTGAAACCTCAAACCATGTTTAGGTTTTGGCGGATTAATTTCAACTTTTCAATTAAAAAACTACAACAAATTTTGAAGGAAAGCAAACACTGTCTGATTTTTTTCTGCTTTTTAAAAAAAATCCTAGTTTTGGATAAAAAAAGTTGATGGAAAATATTTGTCCAACCCTTTTAATGAGCTTTAGTGCCTTTTAGCACTAGCTGATGCTGAGAACCAGTGAAACCTTGTAAAGGTGACTTGAAAAGAAGTTCTCTCAAAACTGGGTTTGTGCCGTGATGTAGAAGGTTTTTAAATGTTTATTTTTCCTAGGCTGCCTGGGGCGGGGGGGAAGGGGGAGAAGAGCGGCCAAGTGGGGCAATTTGCCTCGGGCGCCGCACGGCCCCCCACGAGAATATAGTATTCTATAGTATTGCAACTTTTTTTTAAATGGAAGGGGCCCCTGAAATTGCTTTGCCCCAGGCCCCCTGAATCCTCTGGGCAGCCCTGCAACACAGTTTCCTCTGCCTTGTTCTAGTCAGTGTGCTCCCCCCTCAAACAGTTGTCTCTAACACTAACTACTTGTGTGGTAGGGACTTCAGCTTGACAGAACCTGTGGCTGAAACATCACTCTCCAAAAGCAGTTTGCACAGGAAACTGTCTTAGCCTCAGAAGGCTTGATAGTTGCATTTCAGCAACTGTCCTCGTTTTTAGGATATGACTGCTTCTCCTGCAACCTCTTCTGCAGATCCAGCCGGTGGCAGGCAGGTCTACAATCCTATAAAAAGCCTGAGATTGCCTGTTAGTCAGCTATGGACATTAGCACCATTCTTTATCTTAGCCTGTGTCTTCCAGTGGCAAAATAAAAATAATAATATAAAACTCTGAAAATGGAAATTCTTGTGTAAATGTATTTTATCACAAGTAGTCAACCAAAATTTTAATAGCTGGTGCTGAGAAACTTACGTATCAAAAGCGAGTTTTAGCACTTCAAGAAGAAGATATGGTCTCTGCCCTAAGGATCTTAACCAAGACCTCCAGTTCTGCCAAATTTACACACCTTGTTTTGCTTTACACATAAACAGTCCCACTTATGTCACTGACCAGCAGGACTGGACAGAGGGAGCGATAACAAGCAAAAGGGGATGGGACCCAATAGGGCCAGTTACACCGACTAAGGTCATGGAGGTTAGTTGTGTTTGCACAGTATGCACTTTGCTAGTTCCTTCATTTTTATTCAGTTTAAATCTATTTTAAATTGGGCATGAAGTGTTAGAGGGATGAAGGTAAATGTTGTACAGACAGCGAGTTTTAAGGAGGAACCTGAGAATTCTAGTTTTTAGTTAAATTAGATGAAGTACTTCAACATTAAGCTCAAATATTAGTTTTACTAATACAAACATTCCAGCTGTAACAGGACATTGACCAAGCAGACAGACACTGTGAAAGAAACATGCTGTTCAATCATTTTTTTGGTGTGCTCAAATTCTATTTTTGAAGCAGCTGCAAGTTCACATTCAGCTTACACAACACTAACTCAAGTCTTGCTGTGTAAGATATTTTCCTATCCAATTTATGCTGCTGTACACTAAAATGTAATTGCAGATTGCACAACAGCCAAAGACTTGGAAAAGTTTCAGTATCTAAAACTAAAGTTTCATGGCCTTGGCAATAGAAAGCTGTCTTGCAAGAACTATCCCCTGTATTTAAATTTTTAAAAAAGACATTCCTATATTTAAAGTAATAAATTTTTCTTTAGAAAATGAACAGCGTTTGAAACAAATATCCAAAGTAAAAGTGGCCAAAAAACACAGACAGTGATTTGACCCACAGGCTGCATGTTAAACAACAGCCCAGGAAAACTACATATCCTTCCAAAATGGCAGGCATCCCAGTTTTGCAATTGCATAGCGCAATCTAATTTTCACTTTCTCCTGTTATTTTTCTGGATGCAAAGAACAGAAGATTTTCTGAGATGACCACTAGAACTACAAATGGATTTATATTTGGAGCTGGTGTATGGTACACTTGTTGTTTAGACACAGAACCCAGAATCAGGAAGTTCCAAGTTTTGATTCTGACTGTGCTACAGTCTCTCCCATGGGGCCTGGAGCACGTTACAAGACATCTATGTCTGTTTCTTAATCTTCAGACTGGACAAAGTAACTTGAACTATCTTAGAGCACAAGTGTGAGGACTAGATATTGAACCACTACTTATAAAGCCCTGCAAAGTGGTAAAAGTTTAAGTTACTGAAGTAGTCACAGCATATTACCCTGGTATTCCATATGCTAAATGCATTCCAAAACAAGGCGGCAGTGGTAAATTTGTTTTACCTGAAAATGGGGGCAGTCAAGGCAAGGGTTTTAAGTGACTGTCATCAAACACGTCCTAAGTTAATAGACCTCTTTATCACAGTTCTGGGAACATAAAGGTTACAGAAGGATTCACAACAAGTTTTTTTTCCCCACCCTCAATAATTCCCTTAAAAAGGACTATATGGATATCCCAAATCAACACTTTATTGAAAACTGTATTCCTGTTTGCAGTAAGACTAATCAAAGAATACAATTTTCACTTGTCCAGCAAACACAAGAGAGACACTCCCTAAATTCAGTTACCTATTAAACACAATGCCTCCAGCTACACAAAAAATGATGAAATATTGATTTTTCCACCCAAATATGTTTTTTCCACTGGAACAATGAATTGGTGCCTACTTTTTTTTAAATAAAGAGAGATGACATAATGATCATGATTTACATTTGTATTATTTCTATTACATTGGCACCTAGAGACGATCAAGGCTGGGGCCCACCTTGTATGTGTATGGATGTAGCACAAAGTCAGAGTCTCTGATTCAAAGACAGTATGGGTCAATTACTCTTTTCTTAAAAGGAAAAAAAACCTCGACAATGAAATATTATGACCATGTTAACTTTTGCAAGCAAAAAAAGTTGTCCACATTTTTCCTACTACTATTTTAGTCTCGACTCATTAACACTTGAAAGAAAAAGACAGCAACAGAGAACTGATTGCACTTGACTAGTTCTGATATTGTGCAGCAAAGAGGAGAATGGAAGGATAATTAAATTAGTATAAAGATGTGCACTATTTTATACTCTGACATAGTGTGCAGTTGTCCTCTTGTTTTTCCTCAGACAGAACATCCCCTAGAGATATAGCGTCACTGTCAAGTCCAGCCAAGTCATTCCTGTGAGGTGCATAGAATGCTTGAGGTCCAGAAATAGGAGTCTTGTCTCCTGGTCATGACCAATACTGTGATATAGCTATGCCTTTCATAACATATATCCCCGTTTTGCTTATTAATACATCCATCTGTCATGGTACCAGAAAGTGTAATGAAAAGACATGCCAGACAAAGGTCAATATTGTAAGATGGAAAGGTAAATGCTAGTTACTATCAGATGTGTTTTTAGATGGAAGTGTTACACCTGTGCTTGTCATACTGAGACAATCAAGGATCTGACAGATTCTATTATAATGTCTAGGATTTGACAACTGGGAAGTAGAAGTCTGCTCTGTACTGAAATATGCAAGAGACACTGATCCCTTAAGACTACACAGGGTGAAGGAGAAAGCAACAGAGTTTTGTTCTCTGGAAGTTCTAAAAAACACTTTTTAGTTAAGCCCACAGGATAGAGTGATCGCTTCAGTCCAAACACTTTCTCCTCCTTTCCCAATTCAAATACCTGAGTAACTTTAGTTACTAAAAAAGCTTCTTTAGACGATCATGCAGGCTTGCTATGTAATCAATAACTCAATGGAAATGTACTATAGGTATCCATTGGATCAGTTATTTGCAAACCAAAAAATACTACACATCCCATAGTATAGAAGACTAAAACGACGGAGTGTACTGGGTCAATCTGTTTCTGGAGAGAGAGAAGTGAATATTTAACAGTTACTTTAGAGCCATTATGGGCTATTGAACTTGGTTTTAAAACTTCATTTATTCACGCTTCACTCAATATAAAAATGAATTCATTAGATACCCCACTTGCAATGTAATCTCATGTTTTCCAATTTACTGCATGCAAATTAGCTACATCCCTTTTTAAAATATAATGCACTGAGAATAGAATGACAGATTACCAATATCATTTCTCTACTGCTAGGAGAGAAAGTACAGTTTAACTTGCAGCAGAAGATGGAAGTTCATTCCAAAGTTTCTCTTCGGAAGACATAAAATTAAGCTTCTAGTGGGAATTTATGACACTGTCTAGACACAATGCAATCAGTGATGAAGATTCACACTATGCTGTAAGAGATGCAGGAGCAGAAGCACAAGTTATGAAGGAAATAAGAGACTGGATCACAAAGGCAGATGTGCCTTTAGACCTCACCGTTGGTTAGATTACTCTCTCAACAAACCAGAAGTCACATTACATAGTGAATTACACACTCACTTAGAGGGGTACAAGTATGTTATCACTTGGATATGGAAATGTTCCTTCTTGGTCCCTACTGTCAATGCATGAGTGCAAAGATTTGCAACATCCTAGTTCAGAAGAGTTGCTATACTGAGTATTATAACCATCTCACACCACTTCTTTGAAGTGGTTGAGGAAGGGACTCATATGCTAAATCTGATATCTACTTTATCGTGAATACTTCTGAAGAGCTTGAGAGACTAGCGTATTAGAAAAAGGATTGCCATCTTTATAAGGATTTGTAAGGCAAAACTAGTGGAACATGCATGTTTTGTTAAATTCTGAAGTTATATTGTCAGTGTTTGTATTATAGTAGTAAGCAACCACCTACGTATACACAAGTTGAAAAGCTTTAAAAAACAAACAAACAATCAAAGGGAAAATTGTTTCTATGTTTTTCCACAGCTTTGAAATGAAGGGTTATGGGAAAAAAAAATCTGACAAGAGCCTGAACATCTATGTAGGGCAGGATAACAGCCTGTTTATACGCTTTTAACCTTACAATATAAATGAACAGAGCAACTGGTTAGCTCTCTTGCTTTACATACCAATGAGAATATTAGTATTTAATGCAATACATTACTGTAACTAATGATCTATTTCTTATTTTAATAGTGCAGGAAAATACAGCTGCATAACTTAATACAGTTAAACACCACAAGGATACTAAAAAGATGTTATATGGGGGCTGTGTTGAGGTTGGATGCTTATGAAAATAGTTGTGCGTAAAAAAGTAATTTGTATTTCTAATGGCCACCTACTGTTTTTCCACATAAAAGTCTTACATATGTTCCTTATTATGTTAATAAGACAACCCTGAAGCAGGTTTTTTTTTTTCCAATCCCACCGTTAATGTGTGTTTGTCGGGACTATGTTGTAAATGGGAACACTATGAATGATAGCTCTGACCCAGTTTAAGATTATGGCAGGAGGTGAACATGTCTATCTGGGATGGCCATATCTGCTTTATGAGCCACACCATGTTATCTTTAAGGCTTTGCTCTCCTAGATAAAAGCGCCTGTCTGCTAAACTAGTGCACCAAGGCTTCCTGGACGACAGTCCCATTTGTAGGCCCTCAAGTTGGTCATTGAATGTAAAAAATGAATAGGATGGACTGGGAATAATTCCTTTGGCTTCACTGTTTATTTTCATTTCGAGGAAGATGATTTGACATGACTCAGCCTTGTCTTCATCATGTGTGCTTAAAAATGATGGGGTCTAAATAAGCTGTCAGCACACAAGATAGATCTTGGAATCATTGTGGATGGTTCTCTGAAAACATCCACTCAATGTGCAGCGGCAGTCAAAAAAGCGAACAGAATATTGGGTATCATTATGAAAGGGATAGATAATAAGAAAATATATTGCCTTCATATAAATCCCTGGTATACCCACAGCTTGAAATACTGCATACAGATATGGTCGCCCCAGATCAAAAAAAGCTATATTGGAATTGGAAAAGGTTCAGAAAAGGGCAACAAAAATTATTAGGGGTATGTAACGGCTTCCACATGAGGCAAGATAAATAAGACTGGGACTTTTCAGCTCGGAAGAGAGATGATTAAGGGGGGATATGATAGAGATCTCTAAAATCATGACTGGCGTGGAGAAAGTAATTAAGGAAGTGTTATTTACTTCTCATAACACAAGAGCTAGGGGTCACCCAATGAAATTAATAAGCAGCAGGTTTAAAACAAACAAAAGGAAGTATTTTTTCACAACGCAAAGTCACCCTGTGGAACTCCTTACCAGAGGATGTTGTGAAGGCTAAGACTATAACAGGGTTCTAAAAAAGAACTAGATAAATTCATGGAGGATAGGTCCAGCAATGGCTATTAGCCAGGATGGGCAGGGATGATGTCCCTAGCTTCTGTTTGCCAGAAGCTGGGAATGGACAACAGGGGATTGATCACTTGATGATTACCTGTTCTGTTCATCCCCTCTGGAGCATTTAGCATTGGCTATTGGCAGAAGACAGAATACTAGGCTAGATGGACCTTTGGTCTGACCCAGTATGGCTGTTCTTATGTAATTTAAGTTAATGATCTCCACTGTCCTTGTGCTAACTGTTCTCCCTAGAAGCAACGAAACTCAGCATAAAAGGCTCAGAATAACCCATTCACTCAAGGCAAGGAGCCATTTTGCCCTGGCAAAGCGGCAGAGTCAGGCTGGGGAGCCACTAGCATCATCTCTGAAAGGGAGAGAAGAAATGAGAAGAGCAGCCCAAATATCACTGCTCCTTTAAATAGGACAGCAAGAGGAAGCAAAAGCCAAAATATTCTCTGAGCAGCTTGCTCTTCAACAGCATCTTCACTGCAGCCCTGTCATTTGGGAAGAGAGCCAGGCGAGCTCAGAACTCATTAAGGTGGGCAGTGAGAAGCGAAGCCTGAGCCCACAATTAGTTAAATTGGGATGACAGAAGGACTAGATGAGCCACAGGTCTGCCTACTACCCTGTCATCAGCAGGCATGTGAGGAATAATCTGCCCCTCCCCACCCAAATCTCCTATTCTAATAGAGATTAGGTTTTAAGCCAAACTACAGTTTTTCTATCCCATCCAAAACTCTCCATTTACGATGACTCTGGATTTTCTTGTTATCCATTTGAGTGGCTAATCCCTCTTTGAATCTAGCTACACTCTTCTTCTAAACATCCCAAAGCCATGAGGGCCACAGTATTGTGTGAAAAAGCCTTCCTTTTATCAGTTTGCTGTTAACCATCTTTTAATTGTTCTTGTAATGACATAGGGAGTATAGAAGCTCCCTACCTAACTCACTATTTTGGTATATTTTTAAATCACCTCCCTTATCTGTCTCTCCTCTAATGTAAGCAATCCCAATCTTTCCAATCTCTCTTCATAAAAGTCTTTCCCATGCCACTAGTGATTCTCATTACATGCCTCTGATAGCCCTCTAGTTCATCAATATTCTTTTCTGAAATGGCATGATCTGTACTGGACAGAGTATGCCAGATGAGGACACACTTCTTTATGAAATATCATTATTTCTGTTTTATTTCTCTACTCTATTCCTTAGGTATTTTAAGATTATTTGCTTATTGTGACCACAGCTCCACACTGACCTGACCACAGTTCCTTTTCCTGAGTTGACAGAAGTTAATTCAGAACCCTGTAAGGTATATGAGCAAATCAATTTTTTCCTTCTGATGTGCCATTATTTTATCTATCAACACTGAGTTTAATCTGCCAGGATCTTGTCCATTAACCTAGCTTGATTAAGTCCTTCTACAGCTCCTCAATCATCTCTGGATTTAATTAATTTACATTATCTTATTTACAAGTTTGGAGCAGGAGAAGGGCCCAGAATTTAATAGTGGGAGAGGAGAGCTGAAGTTTCACTAATTATGGACACAATGGAAACTCCACAATTCATGTACTGGAGGTGGAGTGCAGGTATCCAGAAAAAACAAACAACCACAACAGAAATAGAAGAGCAATATAAGTGATCATGCACAGAGATTATAATAAAACCTGCACTACATATCAAACGTTCACAATACCTGGTAAATCGGAAAAGTCAAAATGTAATATGCAATTGCAGAGAAATACAAAATAAAAGTTTCTCCTCACATACTGAAGTGGGGGAGTTACTTTAAGTACATTAACCAGGTGGTGGTATACTATGATAAAACTGTGATGGACTTCAGGTAACAGATTGTGCTTTGAGGGGAAGCCAGGCAAGAGAGGATGCTACCCCCTTATCAAATCAACAAACTCTGTAGCAATAACTAGCTCAGCTCCTGTTGTTTTTTCTACTTGTTATGTTGTGTGTAAGAGATTCGTTGTGATTAGGCAAGGCTTCATGGTCATGGTGAATCCCTCCTACTTTATTAAAGCATCTCTTAGTATTGTATTTCTGTCTCATTTGCTCACCATGCTGTTTTGAGTTCCTTTCTAGGGGAAGTGAATAAACAGTCTCCCATTCCTTTGTACTCAGTTCTCCAAGATCTGCACTGTTTCAGTTCACTGGGGAAGGCTAGGAAAGTATCTCTCTCAGTCCACAAGGAGCAGTTTCCTGAGGACTCTGGTGAGAACCAACTTATCGTGCAATGTACGCCTCACCACTTGATTGTCAGTACAGGATGTGCTTGCATGTTAATATTACATGGAAATTATAAAGGCATGGAAAGATCAATAAAATCAATCATGATACTAAGCAGAAAAGTTAAATTCTACCTTCATTTTTTATAGATTTCAAAGCCAGAAGAGACCACTGTGATCATCTAGTCTGAGCTGCTATGTAGCAGAGGCTATAGAACTCCCTAAAAATAAATCCTAGGTCTCTTTCGGAAAAAGATCTAGAACATAAGAATGGCCATACTGGGTCAGACCAATGGCCCATCTAGGTCAGATAAGACAGAAAATATCATATTGCCTCTATATAAATCCATGGTATGCCCACATCTTGAATCCTGCTTAAATAAAATGATTAGGGGTACGGAATGGCTTTCACATGAGGTGAGATTCATAAGACTGGGACTTTTTAGCTTGGAAAAAAGAGATGACTAAAGGGAGATATGATAGAGATCTTTAAAAATCATGACTGGTGTGGAGAAAGTAAACAAGGAAATCTTATTTACTTGGTCTCATAACTCAAGAACCATGGTTCACCAAGTGAAATTAATAGGCAGTAGGTTTAAACACAAACAAAGGGAAGTATTTTTTTGACATAGCACAGAGTCAACCTGTAGAACTCCTTGCCAGAGGATGCTATGAAGGCCAAGACTAACAGGGTTCAAAAAAAGAACTAGATAAATTCATAAAGCAGTGGTTCCCAAACTTGTTCTGCCACTCGCGCAGGGAAAGCCCCTGGCGGGCCGGTTTGTTTACCTGCTGCGTCCGCAGATTTGGCCGATCACGGCTCCCAGTGGCCGAGGTTCGCTGCTCCAGGCCAATGGGAGCTGCTGGAAGCAGCGGCTAGTATGTCCCTCGGCCTGCGCCACTTCCAGCAGCTCCCATTGGCCTGGAGCAGTGAACCGCGGCCACTGAGAGCAGCAATCCTGAGGACACAGAAGGTAAACAAACCAGCCCAGCATGCCAGGGGCTTTCCCTGAACGAGTGGCAGAACAAGTTTGGAAACCACTCTTATAGAGGATAGGTCCATCAATGGCTATTAGCCGGAGGGGTAAAGACAGTGCTTCTAATCTCTGTTTGCCAGAAGCTGGGAATGGGCGACAAGGAATGGATCACTTGATGATTACCTGTTCTGTTTATTCCGTCTGGAGCACCTGGCATTGGCCACTGTCAGAAGACAGGATACCAGGGCAGATGGACCTTTGGTCTGACGCAGTATGGATGTTCTTAACTTCTGACAGAGGCTGTGTCCCTGATCATTTTGGCTAACAGTCATTGATGGTTCTATCCTCCATGAACTTATCTAAATTCTTTTTTTGAACTCAGTTATACTTTTGGCCTTTGGCCACGGGCAATGAGATCCACAGCTTGACGGTGCATTGGGTGACTCATAGACTCATAGGTCAGAAGGGACCAATCTGATCATCTAGTCTGACCTCCTGCACAAGGCAGGCCACAGAACCCCACCCATCCAATTTTATAACAACCCCTATCCCAGGACCGAGTTATTGAAATCCTCAAAATTGGTTTGAAGACCTCAAGCTGCAGAGAAACCACCAGCAAGTGACCCGTGCCCCACGCTGCAGGGGAACGCGAAAAACCTCCAGGGACCCTGCCAATCCGCCCTGGAGGAAAATTCCTTCCCGACCCCAAATATGGCGATCAGCTAAACCCTGAGCATGTGGGCAAGAGTCACCAGCCGGCACCCAAGAAGGAATTACCTGCAGTAACTCAGTTCCCATTCCATCCAACATCTCCCCGCAGACCACTGAGCAGACCTATCTGGTGGTAATCCAAGATCAATTGCCCAAATTAACAATCCTATCATAACATCCCCTCCATATACTTATCAAGCTTTGTCTTAAAGCCAGAAAAGTCTTTTGCCCCCACTACTTCCCTCGGAAGGCTGTTCCAGAACTTCACTCCCCTAATGGTTAGAAACCTTCGTCTAATTTCAAGTCTAAATTTCCTAATATCCAGTTTATACCCATTCGTCCTCGTGCCTACATTAGTACTAAACTTAAATAATTCCTCTCCCTCCCTAACGTTAACCCCCCTGATATATTTATATAGAGCAAACATATCCCCCCGCAGCCTTCTTTTGGCCAGGCTAAACAAGCCAAGCTCTTTGAGTCTCCTTTCATAAGGCAGTTTTTCCATTCCTCGGATCATCCTTGTAGCCCGTCTCTGAACCTGTTCCAGTTTGAATTCATCCTTCTTGAACATGGGACACCAGAACTGCACACAGTATTCCAAATGGGGTCTCACCAACACCTTGTATAACGGTACTAACACTTCCTTATCCTTGCAGGAAATACCCCGCCTGATGCATCCCAAAATTGTATTTGCTTTTTTAAACAGCCGTATCACATTGGCGACTCATAGTCATCCTGCTGTCAACCAGTACCCCAAGGTCCTTCTCCTCCTCCGTCGCTTCCAACTGATGCGCCCCCAACGTATATCCAAAATTCTTATTATTAATTCCTAAATGCATAACCTTGCACTTTTCACTATTGTATTTCATCCTATTTCTATTACTCCAGTTTACAAGGTGGTTCGGATCTTCCTGAATAGTATCCCTGTCCTTCTCCGTGTTAGCAATACCCCCTAGCTTCGTGTCATCCGCAAACTTTATTAGCACATTCCTGCTCTTTGTGCCAAGGTCAGTAATAAAAAGGTTAAATAAGATCGGTCCCAAAACCGATCCTTGAGGGACTCCACTAGTGACCTCCTTCCAGCCTGACAATTCACCTTTCAATACGACCCTCTGGAGTCTCCCCTTTAACCAGTTCCTTATCCACCTTACAACTTTCATATTCATTCCCATCTTTTCCAATTTGACTAACAGTTCCCCGTGCGGAACCATGTCAAACGCCTTACTGAAATCTAGGTAAATTATATCTACCGCATTTCCTTTATCTAAGTAATCCGTCATCTTCTCAAAGAAGGAGATCAGATTGGTTTGACATGATCTACCTTTACTAAATCCGTGTTGCAATTCGTCCCAATTACCATTGGCCTCTATGTCCTTAACTACTTTCTCCCTTAAAATTTTTTCCAAGACCTTGCATACTACGGACGTCAAGCTAACAGGCCTATAATTACCCGGATCACTTTTATTCCCTTTCTTAAAAATAGGAACTACATTAGCAATCCTCCAGTCATACAGCACAACCCCCGAGTTTATCGATTGCTTAAAAATTCTCGCTAACGGGCTCGCAATTTCACGTGCCAGTTCCTTTAATATCCTCGGATGGAGATTGTCCGGGCCCTCCAACTTCGTCCCATCGAGCTGTTCAAGTACGGCCTCTACCTCAGTTGTGGTAATATCAACTTCCATATCCACATTCCCGTTTATCATCCCTCCATCATCGCAAGGTTTCTCACTAGTCTTATTAAAAACTGAAGCAAAGTACTTGTTTAGATGTTGGGCCATACCTAGGTTATCCTTAACCTCCATTCCATCCTCAGTGTATAGCGGCCCCACTTCTTCTTTCTTTTTTTTCTTCTTATTTATGTGGCTGTAGAACCTTTTACTATTGGTTTTGATTCCCTTTGCAAGGTCCAGTTCAATGCGGCTTTTAGTCTTCCTCACTTTATCCCTACATGTTCTGACCTCACCAAGGTAGCTTTCCTTACTGATCCTGCCTTTCTTCCACTCCCTGTAAGCTTTCTGCTTTTGTCTAATCCCCTCTCTGAGTTGCTTGCTCATCCAGTTTGGCCTACAACTCCTGCCCATGGTTTTTTCCCCCTTTCTCGGGATGCAGGCTTCCGACAGTCTCCGCAGCTGCGACTTAAAGTAATTCCAGGCCTCCTCCGCATTTAAATTCACTAATTCCTCCGTCCAATCCACTTCCCTAACTAATTTCCTTAACTCTTTAAAATTAGCCCTCGAGAAGTCAAAAACCCTAATCCCAGATCTGCATTTGTTTATCCTTCCATCTAGTTTGAACTGAATCAGCTCATGATCACTCGAACCAAGGTTGTCCCCTACCACCATTTCTTCTACGAGGTCCTCACTGCTCACCAACACCAAATCTAAAATGGCATCTCCTCTCGTAGGTACTTCAACTACTTGATGAAGAAATCCATCCGCTATCACATCCAGAAAAATCTGACCCCTATTATTCTTGCAAGCACTCATCCTCCAGTCTATATCCGGGAAGTTGAAGTCCCCCATAATCACACATTTCCCCTTTGTGTTTACTTCATTAACGACATTAAAGAGGTCTCTATCCATATCCCAATCAGATCCCGGCGGTCTGTAGCACACGCCAAGCACTATCTCAGGGGAAGCTCTAGTTGCTTTTTAACCCAGTGTGATTTTTGCCCAGACAGACTCTGTCTTATCCATTCCATCGCTTCTTATTTCGCTACAGTTAATTTCATCATTGATGTACAAGGCTACTCCACCACCTTTGCCTTTCTTCCTGTCCTTTCTAAACAGCACATAGCCTTCAATACCCGTGCTCCAGTCATGAGTACTATTCCACCAGGTTTCAGTTATCCCTATAATATCCGGTTTCACTTCCTGCACCGGTAACTCCAGTTCCTCCATCTTGTTACCTAGGCTCCTCGCATTAGTGTACAGACCTTTTAATTTTCGGCGTTTGGCGTCAGTGACATTCTTTCCCCCGTCGTGCAGAGACCTTTTACCACCAGCATCACCCGTTACTCTGGTTTCTACTCCACTGTTCCTCCTTGGATCAAATCTTGGGACCGCAAGGGTATCCCCTCTCACTTTGTTTACTTTCCTCTCCAGGTTATATTCCGGCATGGAGATCTCCCGAACATCTCCCAATCATCTCCTCCAACTTCCTAGTTTAAAGCTCTCTTGATGAGGTCGGCGAGCCTCCATCCTAGAATTCTATTTCCCTCCTTGCTTAGATGAAGTCCATCCTGAGCGAACAGTCGTCTATCCGTAAACGCTTCCCAGTGACCGTACATCCCAAAGCCCTCCTTATAACACCACTCCCTAAGCCATCTGTTGATCGCCATAATGTTGTCACTCCTTCGTTGCCCTGCTCTAGGAACCGGCAGAATCCCACTGAAGATCACCTGAGCCTCGATGTCTTTGAGCCTCTTCCCCAGTCTGGCATAGTCCTCCTTGATACAGTCCAGCGAGTAACTAGCCGTATCATTCGTTCCCACATGAAGGATAATCAACGGATTCTTTCCCGCTCCCGCTAAGATCGTATTCAGCCTCAGGTCCACATCCTGTATCTTAGCCCCTGGCAGACAGCACACCCTTCTGTTCTCCCGATCAGGTCTAGTTACAGGCCTATCTACTCTTCTCAGTAAAGAGTCTCCAATCACGTAGACTTGCCTTTTCCTGGTGACAGTGCGATTCTGTGGTCTATCCCCCACAGCAGGTGGTCGCAATTCCTTTCGATTTGTATTTGCCCTTACAGTCCTCCTAGGGCTCATACTTGGTGTCGCCTCCATTGACTCCTCCCCTCCTTCTGCAGGACTAGCTGCTCGCCTCTTCTTCCTCGCCCTTTGTCCTTCAGCAGCCTGCTGTGCTCCATCTTCATTTCCCAACTCAGCAAACCTGTTCCTGAGTTCTATTTCTCCATCGCTGGCCCGTCTTTTCCTCTGCCTGGTTCTCCTAGTCACATGCTTCCACCGTTCACTTTCCTCACCCAGCAGCCCCTCCTCAGAGTCCTTTGGTCCTGCTTCTATCTGCTCGTCTGAGCTTGTCCCCTGTGCCTCATCATGTCTGTGTTCCATCATCTGCTCAAATCCCCTTCTAAACTCAGCCAGAGTTTCCACTTGCATCTCCAGTCCCCTTACCTTTTCCTCCAGCAGCTCTATCAGGCGGCACTTCATGCAGATGAAACTCCTTTCAGATGCCCCCTCTAGGACCATGTACATGCCGCAGCTACCGCATCTGGTCATCCTCAGTGTGTCTGCACCTGCTACCTCTGCCTCCATCGTAGCGCTCCAACTCTGTGCCTGGCAATCCACGCCTCACACCACACTGCAGGCCACCAACAAGCGTTGGGCTGCTGGCAGACCCCTGCCTCTTCCCTAGTCTGCCTTCCTGGTTCCTCTGCCTTGGTCTCCCCTGTAACCTCCCCCTGGAAACTCCCACTGAAACTCCCGTTAGCCGCTCTGTTCGCCGCCTCCTTTTGTTTTAAACCTGCTGCCTACTATTTCATTGGGTGACCCATGGTTCTTGTGTTGTGAAGGGGTAAATAACACTTCCTTATTTACTTTCTCCACACCAGTCATGATTTTATAGACCTCTGTCACATCCCCCTTAGTCATCTTTTTTCCAGGCTGAAAAGTCCCAGTCTTATTAATCTTGCCTCATATGGGAGCTGTTCCATACCCCTAATCATTTTTGTTGCCCTTTTCTGAACCTTTTCCAATTCTAATACATCTTTTTTTGAGATGAGGCAACCCACATCTGCATGCAGTATTCAAGATGTGGGCGTACCATGGATTTATATAGAAGCAATATGATATTTTCTGTTTTATCTAGCCTTTTCCTGATAATTCCTAATATTGTTAGCTTTTTTTGACTGTTGCTGCACACTGAGCAGATATTTTCAGAGAACTATCCACAAGGAAGATCTTGGAGTCATTAAGTGCTAACCATTTTCATCTGCCATTTTTTTGCCCCATTCACTTTTGAGAGATCCCTTTGTAACTCTTCATAGTGAGCTTTGGACCCAATTATCTTGAGTAATTTTGTATCTGCAAACTTGGCCACCTCAATGTTCACCACTTTTTTCTAGATCATTTATGAATATGTTGAACAGTACTGGTCCCAGGATAGATCCTTGTGGGACCCTGCTATTTTCTTCTCTCCACTGTGAAAAAACTGTGCATTTATTCCTAGCCTTTGTTTCCTGTCTTTAAACCAGTTATTGATCCATGAGAGGACCTTCCTTCTTAAGCAAACTTAAGCAGTCCTAGGATAAGAGCCGTTGGTGTGGGAACTTGTCAAAGACTTTCTATAAACTGGATAACACTTGTCCACATACCCACTGACTCCAACATATTATGTTGGTGAGGCCTGATTTCAATTTACAAAAATTCTGTTTACTCTTTCCCTAATATATTGTGTTCATCTATGTGTCTGCTAATTCTATTCTTTATTATAGTTTCAGTCAATTTGCCCGATAGTGAAGTTAGGCTTACCGGCCTGTAATTGCTAGGATCAGCAAATGGTACATTTTTTTTTTTTTTAAATAAGATCACCATCACATTAGCTATCTTCCTGTCATCTAGTACAGAGACAGATTTAGGCAATAGGTTACATACCACATCTAGTAGTTCTGCAATTTTATATCTGAGTTCCTTCAAATTTCTTAAGTCTAGATTTATAAATGGTTAGTGATGGAGAATGCACCGGGACGCTTCGTTAATTACTCTCATCTTATTTCCATTTTGAATTTGTCTAGCTTCAACTTCCAACTACTAGATCATGTTATACCTTTCTTGGCTAGACTGAAGAACCTATTAAATATTTGTTCCTTATATAGGTATTTACTGGTAAGGAATACTTACAGGGGTAAGAAGGTCATCCCTTAACTTTCTCTTTGTTAAGCTAAATACATTGAGCTCTGAATCTATCAAAATAAAGCATGTTTTCTAATCTTTTAGTCATTCTTGTGGCTTTTCTCTGAACCTTCTCCACCTCATCAGCTACTGCTTGAATTGTGGACAGCAGAACTGGACATAGTATTCCAGCAGCAATTGAACCAGTGTCAAATACAGAAGTAAAGTAACCTCTCTACTCGTACTAGACACTCCCCTGCTCATGCATCCAAAGGATCGCATTTGCCCTTTTGGCCACAGTACCCCACTAATCAGTGTCACATATTGGTCAGCTGATTATCCACCACAAACCTTAAATCTTTTTCAGAGTCACTGCTTCCCAGGATATAGCCCCCCATTCTATAAGTAAGATCTACTTGCATACATTTAGTAAGTGGAGCGCAAACAATCTTAGCAATATCCTCTTAGAACATCTTAACCAAGTCTCCTATGCATGTTTACCATCTTGCAGACAGACAGTTATCTGAACAATCTTTATTGTTTAACCAGGCTATAGCTATTTATTGTGCATTTTCATATTCCAGACATATCTACCAAAGCCAGAAATTCAAGCTGAGACACTTAAAAAATAATTAAATTGTCTTGGTTTTGCTTGACACATTTTAACCTAACAAAAGTAGTTTTCACTTGTATGGAGCAAGATGGTATCAGTATCCCAAGAGAAAACAATCCAGCTTGGTTAAATGGTGGCCCAGATAGTTCAGGACACAAAACAGGTTAATTTAGACTCTTTGAACCAATATCTGAAAAGCATATTTAAAGCTGATCAATAAGTGCATTACAATAAATGCCTTGCAGAATTTGTATAGGAACCTAGCATTTGATGAATTCTATTGTATGCCTTGCGCTACACAATTGGCTTGAATTGTTATATCAGTGCATTAGTAAAGATGCAGAGCACATTATCCACTATACAATTCTTTGAGATGCACCATAGGCTGAATGTAAATATACAAACAATATAACTTCTAGTCAGGATGCTGTTACACCTCTTATTTCATAAGAAAGATGCAGTTTTCCCTACATGAGATCTTAATGTCTCCAAACTGCTATAAAAAGGATGACTTCTGTCATTTTATTATAAAACTGAGAACACAGGGTTACCCAAGGAGCTACTTGGAGGATCTTTGTCAGAGGGTACGTCTATACTACGGGATAATTCCGATTTTACATAAACCGGTTTTATAAAACAGATTGTATAAAGTCGAGTGCACGCAGCCACTCTAAGCACATTAATTCGGCGTGCGTGCATCCATGGTCCGAGGCTAGCGTCGATTTCCAGAGCGTTGCACTGTGGGTAGCTATTCCGTAGCTATCCCATAGTTCCCGCAGTCTCCACCGCCCCTTAGAATTCTGAGTTGAGAGCTCAGTGGCTGATGGGGCAAAAATCATTGTCGCGGGTGGTTCTGGATAAATGTCGTCAGTCATTCTTTCCTCCGGGAAAGCAACGGCAGACAATCATTTCGCGCCCTTTTTCCCTGGATTGTCCTGGCAGACGCCATAGCATGGCAACCATGGAGCCCGTTCAGCTTTTTTTTTTTTTCCTCCAGTCACCGTATGTGTACTGGATGCCATGGACAGAGGCGATACTCCAGCGCTACACAGCAGCATTCGTTTGCTTTTGCATGATAGCAGAGATGGTTACCAGTCGTTCTGTACCATCTGCTGCCAGGGTAATTTGGCAATGAGATGACGGTTATCTGTCCTTCTGTGCTGTCTGCTGCTATCATGGGTGCCCCTGGCTGAGGTCGGCTGGGGGCGCAAAAGCAAAACTGGGAATGACTGAGTCAATCCCTCCTTTATGGTTTCTAAAAATAGAGTCAGTCCTGCCTAGAATTTGGGGCAAGTGTACTAGAGAAGCAGCGTATCAGAGTGCACAGCTGCTCTGTGTCAGATCCCGCAGAAATGATGAGCTGCATGCCATTCACGGAGGGTGCCCCTGCAACAACCCCACCCATTGCTTCCCTCCTCCCCCAACCTTCCTGGGCTACTGTGGCAGTGTCCGCCCCATTTGTGTCATGCAGTTATAAAGAATGCAGGAATAAGAAACAGTGACTTGTTAGTGAGATAAAATGAGCGGGAGGCAGCCTCCCGGTGCTATGACAGTCCCGGCAGAACATTAAGCGGTGCGGAGGAGAGGAGCCCAGCATCCCACTGCTATGATAGTCCAGGCAGTACAGAATCTTTTCTTTACACAGGAAAGGGAGGGGGCTGATGGAGCTCAGCCCCCAATTGCTATGATGAGGACGGTTACCAGCCGTTCTGCCCCATCTACTGGGAATGACCAGGAATTATTCCTATTTTTACCCAGGCGCCCCCAGCCGACCTCACCTGAGGCAAGCCAGGAGCACTCACAGGCTGATAGTGATGACGGATATCAGTCATATTGTACCGTCTGCCACCAGGGAGGGGAGAAGAGCGGATACTGCTCTTCACTGCTGCAGCATCGCGTCTACCAGCAGCATTCAGTAGATAGGGTGACATTGACAAAAGTCAAGAAACGATTTCTTTCCCTTTTCTTTCACGTAGGAGGGGAGGGAGTAAATTGACGAGCTATTCCCTGAACCACACCGGACAATGTGTTTGACCCTACAAGCATTGGGAGCTCAGCCAAGAATGCAAATACTTTTCGGAGACTGCTGTGGACTGTGGGATAGCTGGAGTTCTCAGTACCCCCTCCCTCCCTCCCTCCACGAGCGTCCGTTTGAGTCTCTGGCTTCCCATTACGCTTGTCACACAGCACTGTGTAGCCTGTAGATTTTTTTTTCCAAATGCTTTGGCATTTCGTCTTCTGTAACGGAGCTCTGATAGAACAGATTTATCTCCCCATACAGCGATCAGATCCAGTATCTCCTGTAGGTCCATGCTGGAGCTCTTTTTGGATTTGGGACTGCATTGCCACCTGTGCTGATCAGAGCTCCACGCTGGGCAAACAGGAAATGAAAATCAAAATTTCGCGGGGCTTTTCCTGTTTATCTGGCCACTGCATCCGAGCTGAGATTGCTGTCCAGAGCGGTCACAGTGGTGCACTGTGGGATACCGCCCGGAGGCCAATACCGTCGATTTGCGGCCACACTAACCCTAATCCGATATGGTAATACCGATTTTAGCGCTACTCCTCTCGTCGGGGAGGAGTACAGAAACCGATATAAAGAGCCCTTTATATCGATATAAAGGGCCTCGTAGTGTGGCCGGGTACAACGTTAAATCGGTTTAATGCTGCTAAAATCGGTTTAAACACGTAGTGTAGACCAGGCCAGAGTTAACACCTTCTCTTTACAATGGATTGTGAAAAGTGGGAGTTATTCATTCTGCAAAGTATAAGTATATGGCTGTATTAATTGACAGAGTGCTTACAACCTTACTTCACGACTTTCCTATACTTCATGTGGGTGGTGATTGAATGAGAGGGGGAAAAAAACAAACAAAACAAAAACCACAGACTTCTAGCTACTTCACAGCCTGTTGAAACCAGAGGATGGCAGCAGATACTAGAGGCATATTGTAACTGAAATGCTGACCCCAACTGGCATCAGATTTTAAATGCTAATTCAAGGTATGGTGCAGTTAGGAACCACCTTCTGGAGTAGTAATTCCTTGTGCGTGAAATTGGCTCACAACATCTGCTGGGGAATGGCATGAGATGAAATGGGGGAAGGGAGGCTGGTAGTGAGGGAATAAGGCAAGTTCTTTATGTTTCAGTTGTCTCTTGAATTAATTCTTTAGGAAGTACTGAAGTCTGCATGGCTTGTGGCAGTTGAGCCAGAACTACAGGGTTGCTTCTTACACACTTTGTTGTGGGGTAGGGGAGGAGTGAGTGGGGGGGACGGGACAGACCACTCTGTCATTAGTGACAGTTAAGCTACTATGGAAAAGGCTTTAACAGACCAATTACCCGGGGCCAAGAGATTTGTTTCCCCACTGACTAGAACCATCAGTTTCTTTTTAATACTTCATACACTGCGGCATTATTTGCATTTTTACATTCTTCTGTACTAGAGTTTGAAGCATAAAAACATTTACTGAAGAGCTCCAGGGAGGAAGACTAGAATCCAATAAGTCTCTTTCAGCTCTAATAGCTACTAATGAGTGAATTATGTCTAGCTGTACAACTGAATGTGAAATCTGCTGATGGGCATATGCACTTGACAGACAGTTATAAAAAATTCAACTCAGTACTCATTAAAGCAAACAATCAGTGAGGCAAATTTGTTATTAAAGGTAGCAGGAGATACACTTGACAATGAAAAAAGACACAAAAGAGTTATGATCCTAAATGCTAAAGGGAACAAATGGCTTATTTCAGACTTTACACAGGAACCCCCATGATCGGTTTTGTAGAATATAAGTGTGAGCCAGCTGAGGTGCCTGGGAATATACTGACCCAACCATTCCACAAATGTCTCCTTAAAGGCATACCCATGGAAAGGAAAATGCATCCTTAATTTATGCAACACCTGAAAGAAAGACTGAATGTGCCACTGTAGAACTGTAGTGTAGGTGCTTTTTCCATTGATGTAGTTAATCCACCTGTCTGAGAGGTGACTAGAGCGACAAAAAAATTCTTCCATCGACCTAGCTGTGTTTACATCAGGGATTAGGTCAACCTAACTACTGTGCTCAGGGTGTGAAATTTTTCATAACCTAGCTATGTTGCTTAGTGCTGATTTAATTTTTAAAATGTAGACCAGGCCCTCATATTTCCCAATTAGTTTTGTTGTGCCACAAGCACTTTTTATTTGGGGGGGGGGCAAGAGGCTGAAGGTGTGTTGATTGATTTAAGTTTGTCTGGAATATTTTGGAAGGAAAAAACTTATGGAAGGGTATGAAGTGCATGGTATATGGTAGTGTTTCTCAATCAGAGGTCTGGGGTCCCCTGGAGGGGTGCGAGCAGGTTTCAAAGGGTCCGCCAAGTATGGACAGCGTTCGACTTGCTGGAGCCCCAGGGCAGAAAGCCAAAGCTCCATCGCATGGGGCCGAAGCCAAAGACTAAGCAACGTAGCTTCATGGGGTGGACCTTGTGGTATATGGCCCCAAGGAATTGCCCTGCTTGCTTCCCCCTAACGCCAGCCCTAGCTTTTATATGCAGAAAAGCAGTTGTGGCAAGGTGGGCTGTGGAGTTTAATAGCATGTTGGAGTGGGCCTCAGAAAAGTAAAAAGGTTGAGAACCCCTGGTATATGGGGTTATAACTGTCACAGAGGTCAAAGATTTTAATTAGAAATCACTGAACACTGGGAATCTCCATCTCAATTGGTTGACTAATAGTTCTTATCTCTTAGCTATGAGTTATTAACATAGAAAGCTTCACCACAGTGGCTCCCACGGCAGAATCCACCATCTGCAAGTCTCTTGGTAGCCATAGAAGCAGTGATGGAGGGAGCTGCTAGAAGCAGCATTCCTCTCCTGTTCTTTAACATGCCTCAGCCAGGCTACTTCTCTTCCCAGGCTTTGGCTCCAGCACTCAATTACTAACAATCCTTATTTGACTACTTCCTCCTCCCTCCCACCCCCATACTATTAGGTTTAATCACTTACCTAAAATATAAAATTCAGGCTAAAGAAAGAACTAAAAAGAAACCCACCCAAACCTTTATTTTCAGAGTGGGGTTTGCTAGTAGCGATCATACAATAAAAGTCCACTTTTTTCCTGGCAGCAGTTTGCATTTTCAGTAACCGTGAGTATCCCCAATTAACTGGATTGCTCTGACCCACTTCTGGGCCCTTTCCTCACCCATCAGGTATTGACAGCCTCAGAAAGATCACTTCAAAGCGATGAGGCAACAAAAGAGCAACTTCCTTCACTCCATTCCTCACTATCTGAGTCTGTGGGAAAGATAGCAAAGAATCCTGTGGTACCTTATAGACTAACAGACGTTTTGGAGCATGAGCTTTCATGGGTGAATACCCACTTCCTGTGGGAAAGATGATATTTGTTTTGTTTGATCACAAATACCACAACCAGCATGTCTTCATTATTCACAACAACAGTGCTCTTCTAATAAAGATTTAGTAGAAAAAAAGAGACCAATTCAATAACAACTGATTAGGACTATGAATGGATAGTGGAAGGAGTTCTTAAATGAAAAAACTGCTAGGAAATAGGATAAGCAGGCAGTTGTATTTTTAAATTTCTTGATGGCAACATTTGTCAGATACCAGTAGATTTTGATCATTTAGGTATTATAATACCACAGATGCACAGGGTTACATCCTGTTCCAAAGACTTTCCATTCTAAGCTGCCTTCATTCTTCATCATTGCCTCGTATTAATTCACTGCTGGAGATCTGTATGTAGTAGCACTGTCTGTGTTGGTAAGTATATATGTCTGCTGAGAGAGATCATGAAGATATTAGGCCAGAAGAAGGAAAGAGATCAGCCAGTCTGTATGAATTTCAAATTGCTAGTCCTCTGCATGGATCAGGAGAGGAAACAGACAGACAATGGAGGAACAGTAAGGTGGGAAAGGAGAGTGAATTTTAAAAAGTGAAGCTACAAATGATAAAGAATCAGGGTAGATAAAAATCAATTATTTTAAAAAATAAACCCAGATTTTGTGATAAAATGCTTTTTGAGGAAAAAACCTATCTAAAGATAGTTTTGATTAAGATATATTATAGCTCTAAGTTGATATCATGGAATAGGGATTATAAATTCTGAATCTGTAGAATGAGACAATATATTCATATACAGTTTAAGAAAAGTTTTGAAATGAGTTCCAATAGTTCATGGATCAGGGACCTAATCTTATGGGGCTCCAGGGGCTTCTGTATAGATTTAGGTTAATCTTTTTATCTACCCAATGGGACTCAGTGCTCAGTCTAGAAGATACCATCCGATGAAGTGGGTATTCACCCACGAAAGCTCATGCTCTAAAACGTCTGTTAGCCTATAAGGTGCCACAGGACTCTTTGCTGCTTTTACTGATCCAGACTAACACGGCTACCCCTCTGATACTTGACATCAGAGATGCTTAGTTTTGCAGTTCTGAAACAGTGAATTTGTGTCTCCAGAGATAACATACTTCTTAACAGCAAAAATGTTTTAAAATAAATAAATATATAGAGGTGAGAAATAACAACCCTCAACGCTATTATCCCTCTGCAAATTTGTGTACACAGAGACAATCTCTTACCTCTCTCTGTAAGTGCAAAGTTTCAAAAAGTTCAATGAATAGAAAAGATTGGAGGCGGAACAGATCTGGAAAAGGAGAAGTCTGGAGATAAATTGGGAGGGTGGGGGGGAAGAGAGAGAGAGAGGGACGACAGGCAGTAGAAACAAAAGTGAAACTGTTTGAACAGCATATTCCAGAAGTCTTGAGGTCTTTCTGATTTGATGTCTTTCTAGCCTTCTTGATTTGCAATCTATCATACCATTCTCTCTCTAGAAGAGAAAACCTATAATGGCAGCAGGTCATAAGACAGACTCAGTTTGGGAATAAGAACCATTCAAGAAATATATGTTTGCTGATGATGTTTTAAAGAAAGTCACACCAGTGAACTGGTGGAAGTCACTTAAGCATTTGGATTCAGAGACTATTGAAGTGATAATCTCACTTTTAACAGCAGTAGCATCTTCCGCCGGTGTAGAAAGAATATTTTCTTCCTTTGGACTAATTCATTCCAAATTGAGAAATCGTTTGGGGTCTGAAAAAGCAGGAAAATTTGTTCATAATCTGGAAAAGAAAAACAAACAAACAAACAAGAAAATGAAGGTGAAGACGACTGAGTTAGCTCCAGAAGCCAATATTTTAAGTTTCTCATGTAGACCTGGCATGGTAGATTTAATTTTTGTGGTTTTTTAAAAATATTTCTTTTAACTATTTTAGTTAAAAACAATTAACAAAAACAAACTTGATTTTAAAAAACTTGAATGTTTAATTCAAAAATTTATATGCTTGTTTTGTTAAACTATTATATGTTTGCTGTTGAAGGAAAAAATCCAGAATAAATAACATTGTTTTTTTATTTAAATAAAACAATTTAAATGTCTGTCTGGTGATGTTCTCCTCCTAATACAGCATGGCAAGAAAATCCATAAATATCTCCAATTTGGAGAAGTCATTGGGAGGTGTACCATCTGCTTCAATTACCTTTGGTAAATGAAATAACCAATCATTCATTTTCTGATATAGCTGTATAACTAATCTGAAAAGTTTTCAAAATAAATCACTTTAAAAATGTATAGTTGTGTACCTTCTAAAAATGAAACCTACATCCATCTCTGAGTTGTGAAGAATATGTATTAAGATTATAACAACCAACAAGAATGCACTTTTAGGTAGAAACCCATGATTAAATTGAGTCTTCCTGACTAGTGATTTAAATCAAATCCACCCTGGAAAGAATGAGGGGAAAGAATAGAAGAGAGAAGAAAAAGGAGTAGGAAGGGCATCCTAGTGGATCTTGGGAAGAGGTCATAGAGCATGAATGGTATACAAAAATTCAGGTTTCTTTGTTACTGCTGCTGTTTAGTGAATAATGCAATACTCAGTCTCAATGACCTCTTCAAGTGCATTATAATATAGCACTAGGTTTAGACAGTAGTACCTGTAGTTACATCAACATTTGAGAGAAAGGAATGAACAGATCCACCCTCCTCGCTCCTCCAGTAACTCCTTCCAGTCCCACAGTACTGAAAATGAGTATACAGAAACTTGTCTGGAGACTTACACTGTGCTTTGCAGGTCATTTTATTAAAAAAACAGACATCCTTTCCAGAATCTGAACTCCATGCCTTTGATTCACGAAGTACAATGATGGTGATAACTTTGAGTCTTTTTCTCTGTCTTAATAACTGAGTAAATACTTGCAGACAGCAAAAATTATGGACTGAATAGAGACACTAGATTTATGATTTATTACAACCATCTGGAACCCATTAACTTGCTCTTTTCATCCTATGACAGCAGAGGTGTTAATGGCCACTCTACCTTGAATGATCCTTTACAATGTGTTCTAGCTACTTACTCTAAATCTGTTCCACCTTGCATTTCACTGCTGGGAGTTCCTTTTCCAGACCTGAAGAAGTGTGGTGTGTCTCAAAAGCTAGTCTCTCACCAAGATAAATTATTCTATTAAAAAAAAATATTACTTCACCTACCTTTTCTCTCTCTAAATATTTGCAGTTAGTTAATCTCCATATTTTCAATATTTAAGATATTTCCCACATTAAGCATATGCAAGTACAAGAAGTTACAGTTACCTCTGTATCTAGCTTAGGAAAGCTTTTCCAGTATCAGTGCATATACTGAATCCATTAAGCTACATAAACTTTGGCTAAAATACACAAGAATCTGCATGCATCTGATGAAGTGGGTATTCACCCAAGAAAGCTCATGCTCTGATACGTCTCTTAGTCTATAAGGTGCCACAGGACTCTTTGCTGCTTTTACAGATCCAGACTAACACGGCTACCCCTCCGATAAAAGAATTTACTGGTATTTTTGCCACATGAGGGCTCTCATATTCTCCATCAATGTAAAATAAGTGTGAGCAATAAATAAGAAACTGAATACATTGCCAAGGAATATCAAAATGCACTCTGCAGTGCACACCAAGGTCTACATTAGTGAATTTTTATAAGTAATTTTACTGTGCATTTTGCTTTTTCAATTAATAACTTGGACTTCTATTGTATTTTTGTGACAAGTTTTTGCAGTTATAGGGAACCAATGAGAGTGTTCTCTATGTAATGTCTGTGCAAAACTGAAAAAAAAGTTCCAGTGCTTGGTATCATCATGGCAATACTCCAGCCCTGATTCATTTATCTGTACAGGATCAAACTTGAGCCAAATTAGGGAGGGGTGAAAAAGTTTTTTCAAGTTACAACTTGGAAATGTTTTATCCATGAAACTCAAAGCATTATTCATTTATGTAACATAATAAACAAACTGAGGATTTTTATATGTACGTTCAAGACACTTGCAATCAGATGGGAACTGAGGGTGAAGTGTTCAGAAATGCCTAAATGACTTAGGAGCCTAACTCTCTGACTTTCAATGCTACATAGCTGCTTGAAAATTTTTTGCTTAATACCTTACACAGGATCATTGACATTCCATTCATCTTGACATTTCAAGAAAATACAAAAATGGCCATAAATGGACAAGAGCTAAGTTCCCTCTAAGCTGTGCGGCCACACAGCTGCCCATTAAACCCCGCACAGGGGCTCAGGCAGGAAGAGGCGCCCCTCCCCGCTGGCCAAAGCATGAACCTGCCCTGGACTTGCCACAGCAGGGGAGAGGAGCCCCTCCCTCAGCCCGGCCCAGCCCAGCCCCGCCCTGCTGGAGCTGCTGCAGCCGGGGAGAGGTGCCTCCCTCCCCCCGGCCCTGAGCTGCTGTGGCGAGAGAGGGTTAGGGGGAATCCTCTCTCCCCACCACAGCCCCAGGGCAGCCTGTACCCCAAACCTCCTGGCCCCACCCCAGAGCCTGCACCACCAGCCAGAGCCCTCATCCCCCCGCACTCTAACTCTCTGTCCCAGCCCTGAGCGCCCCACTCCCTCCACCACCACACCCAAACCCCTTGGCCAGACCTCCACAACATGAATTTTGTTATATCTACCAATATGGAGGTGATGTGTCACACATTATAGAACATTAGGGTTGGAAGAGACCTCAGGAGGTCATCTAGTCCATTGGTTCCCAAACTTCAACAACCCACAAACCCCTTTCACAAAAATATCAAATCTCACAAACCACATCCTAAAAATAAGTATTTCCAGGGATTTTCTCCTTTACCTGAGCGTGAATTATAGAATCAGTGATCTTGGAAATAATTTTTTTTTTAATAACATTCTTATTACACACTATTTATTACTACATTTTTATCATTACATTATGAAAACGGCAACACTTTTCCAAGATTTCACTTTTGTAGCTCATATCACTTCGATTAAGCCTCCTACATATTTCATCACGGAGTACCAGACATGAAACAGCACAAAGGTATTTAAGAAGCCAACTCAAATAAAGAGTTTCTCCCACAAGCATTTGGGTCTTGAGCTGTCCAGGAAAACAATGCACAACTACAACAAAGGTTAAAACTTCTTCTGCCAGGAAGTCATGGTCACGGGGCTCGGACTGCTGGACCCCGGCACCCAGGATCCCTAGGGACGGCTCCGTCCGACATTACAGAATTTTTTTTTCTGAGACCCTCGGTATATTTTGCCAATCCCCAAGGGTTCACAAACCCCACTTTGGGAACCACTGATCTAGTCCAATCCCCTACTCAAAGTAGGACCAACACCAACTAAACCATCCCAGCCAGGGCTTTGTCAAGTCGGGCCTTAAAAACCTTTAAAGATGGAGATTCCATCACCTCCCTAGGTAACCCAATACAGTGCAATAGTGTTTCCTAATATCCAACCTAGACCTCCCCCACTACAACTTGAGACCACTGCTTCTTGTTCTGTGATCTGCCACCACTGAGAACAGCCTAGCTCCACACTGGAGCACATAACAAGATTCATTCCGCACATGGATGTAAAAAATGAGAGGGAACACTGAACAAGAGCAGTCATTTTCATGCACACTTTCCCCTCCCCACCCTACTGTCTCTGCTGGTTCAATTCCAAATTATTAAAATCGTGAAAATGCTTGATGTTTGCAATCACATGCTTGTTAGCACAGAAAAGGTACAATGATCCCGTTTCTTACCGTTAAGTTGTTCCCAGTATAGGCTGGCTGCCAGCAAGTGCACATACATTTCCAGCTTGCCAGAACTGCTCTGCATCTCACTTGTTGTCCTTCACAAACTAGTTATCCTGGAATTCACACCAAAATTCCAGTTTTTGTTTAATGCTCCCTTCCCCCTAGTAGTAATATTGAGACAAGATAATCAGTTTCAAAATGCTTATTCTTCTCATCAGTAATTTAGGAAGCTCTATAGCAAAAACTTTCTAAATGAATCCTTTGTTTCAACAGTGTACTTATTTCACAGCATCTGAAATACCTCAGTCACCTGATATTCAACCTTAAAAACACTGTCATAGGTGGACATTGCATTAGTCCTTCCCACTCCTAGCTTTAATTGGCCTTAGTGAACTTCACTTCCTGTCTTAAATTGTCACTTTCTTAAAGTTGTTAACTCAAGAGTAAATAATTGCTGCATTTCATTCCAGAGACAGCTGCACTTCAGTGGTGGATAAAGTGATGCCTCTGCAGCCTTTGCGTAGTCACCTGTTAAATTTCTGGAGAGCACTGGAATCCTCTGGAATTAAAAGTGCTGTATCAATGTAAGTCCATAGTTATTAAAATAATTTTATCTAATACACTTGAGCATGCATAAAATACAAGAGCGATATCTAAGAGTTAGTGTGACAGATGCCAATTTTCAACATTCTGATACGATTTAGACATTGTATAACAACCACTTTAAAATGCTCTCTATTCTTGCAATACACAGAATACACAGTAGCAGATTCTCAGTTATGACTGGCATTATGTCAGAGATAAACATTAATAAAGAGTACAGTTTTGTAATGGGATCACTACATTTATGAAGATTGAGATCTCATAGGCTGAGATAGCTATATTTTTGTTAAAGTTACTGATATTCAAAAAATCCCAGCAAGTGTTTTTCCCTGAATGCTTGCCTGTTCAGCATTTCAATCTTCTGGGAGAAATGGGATTTTTCGGCATTTAAACATGATGAAATCTTAATTGTTAAGAGGATGCTTTTCTTAAGCTTTATTTACATCTTACCTTCAAAAAGACTGTCTGGGCAGAACCACCCTGAACACACCACCTTAATGCATCTCCAGATGATGCAAAGAAAGCCTGGCAAATTAACAGACAGCACACCAGGTGGCTGCTTTGCAGAATGCCCTTTTCAAGCCATCTCTATTGGTCTAAGAGGGAACCACTGATCTAATGGACTGGTCATATCCTCCCCACCCCCCCAACAGGGACAGGGAAGATCAGACATTACATAGGCTTACTGGACACAAGAGCAGATCCAACAGGGTATAATGAAGTCGGAAGCTCTCTTTTTTTCCCATTTGCAGAGGACTTCTACCCCAGTATTGATGCAAGGGGTGATACAAGTCTAATTCCTGCCCAATGGTACCAACTACTGTCTTGCATAGTAACAGAAAACTGGGATTCCTACAGAAGCTGACAGCAATGAGTAAACAAAACAGGGCATAAAAAAAGTCTCTCTGCAAATTGGCTATCACTTGCCTTAACAGCAGTGTCTGCATTAGTGACAGACATAAGATGGAGTAAAGATTTCACTGTTCACTCCGCTCACCTCCATTTAAAAACGCCTTTGCAGGTGTTGGCCCTTTGGGAAAACTATATGGGAAAAAATGTAGTCTGTGGATGCACTAAACCCCAACCGTGCAATTAAAATACACAGATGAATGTAATTAATACCCAACATACTTTTTAAAGATCTTGTTATATCCTTGAACTGATTCATGACTCAGAACTCTAGTCACCCATGTTTGCAGCACGAGACCAGGATCATAGATATTTAGGAGAAGGAGATTAACATGGGAAGATAATAGCCCTTCGAATGTTAAGTGAGGAATCCTGAAACCTCTAGATGAACAGGCTTCAAGTTGAACTCAAGGTTTCTGACGCACAACCTATACCTTAAACAGGAAACATTTCTCTCTGCACAGATTTAAAGGGAAATAAAGTGATTTTTAAAAAAATGGTTGTAAAATATTAAGTTGGGCCTAAATATTTTAGGCACAGTTCCTTCATGCAGTTGCCAATGGTTGAGCATTTAAAATTTAAAGTTTTCAAAAAACTTACTCAAGATCTTAGACCTGGTCTACACTAGCCTGTTATTTCGGAATTAGCAGAGTTATTTTAAAAAAAAATAAAAGATTCCGTCTACATGACTACATGGTTTTTTCCGATTTAAAGGGCTCTAATTCGATTTCTGTACTCCACCTCAGCAAGTTGAGAAGCGCTTAAATCAAGATCACAATCCTGAGTTAAAAGGTATTGTGGACACAATTCGATGTTACTGGCCTCTGGGAGCTATCCCAGGATGCTCCTTTGTGACTGCTCTGCTCAACACTCTTAACTCCAATGCACTAGCCAGGTGGGCAGGAAGAGCCCCAGGAACTTTTGAATTTCATTTCCTGTTTGGTCACCGGCTGCACAGGTGACCATCAGCACAGTCCGCCATCACAGGCAACCATGCAGAGTCCACCATCACAGGAGATCATGCAGTCCCAGATTTGCAGACAAGCCCCAGCATGGTCCGAACAGGAGGTACTGGATCTCATTGCATGCTGGGGAGATGAGTCTGTTATGGCAGAACTACGTTCCAAAAAAACCAAAAACACAAACAAAAAAACCCCTCACCACACGCAGATACCTATGCTAAAGTCTCCAGGGCCATGATGGAAAGAGGTTACTCCAGGGACACACAACAGTGTTACACAAAAATCAAGAAGCTCAGGCAAGCATACCAAAAAGCCAGGGAGCAAACGGGTGCTTTGGGTCACAGTCACATACATTCCGCTTTTACTGTGAGCTCTATGCAATTATGGGGGGTGATGTCACCACTACCCCACCACTGTCCGTGGACACCTGCAAGGGGGGAGTTGCACGGAGCAAGGAAGGAGAGACACTGAAGGAGGAGGATGACAGCGCACAGGCAGCAAGTCGGGAATCAGTTTTCCACCCACAACCAGGAACTAATCTTAACACTGGGTCCAATAGCCTCCCCTCACTCCCAAGGCGGGCTCCTGTTCCATGACCCTGGAGAAGGTACTTCTGGTGAGTGAGAGCCTGATCGGAATCACGCAGTAGGAGACAGGGAGGGGGAACCCAGTCATGCCGAGTTGTTTGCATTTAGAGTAAATGGCTCATCCCTGCTCTGAGCCTGACTGGAGCCACGTAGGGTGGGAGGGGTTGTTGTGTGCAGTGATTATCCCAGAGAGCCCACAGCGCTTCCTTTTATATGGTAAACCCACCAGGCATTGCTTGCTGTGGGAAAGGGGGCCCAGCAGTGTGAAAGCATTGAAATGAATGTAGAAGAAGCAAAACCCTGTGTGCACCTATGGGCTGCCTGCAAGATGAATTCAGTTACCCGGCAGTGTGTGATGGCTTACTCATACCAAAGTGCCCCCTTTGATCTCTGCAACGTATTTTTTAAAATACTACTCTCCCTTTTTCTCCTCTGAAAGGTGCAAATGTTTCAACATGGCCCCTATCTACTCCATCCCAGAGGCTGGTCCAGATTAGAAGGCAGAAAAAACCAACTCGGGATGACATGTTTGATGAGCTCATGCAGTCCTCCCACACCGATTGCCTCCATGCATTCAGATGGGCCCTAACAATTGCGGAGTCCCGTAAAGCATTACGGGAACATGAAGAGAGGAGGGAGGCATGCGATGAGAGCAGGCAGGACGCTGTAGTCAGGCTCATGGGGGAGCAAACTGACATGCTCTGCTGTATGGTGGATCTAATGCGGGAAAGGTAGCAAGACCACAGACTTCCGCTGCAGCCCCTGTATAATCAAACTCCCTCCTCTCCAAGTTCCATAGCCTCCTCACCCAGACGTCCAAGAACACCGGGGGGGAGGCGAGGGGGAGGCTACAGGGACCCACACACTCAACCCCAGAAAGCTGGCACATGCAAACTTTTGATTTGGTTTCTGGACTTGTCCTTCCCTCCTCCTCCACTCCACTAACTCAACCGCCCCCCTCCCCCCAGGTCTACCTTCTAATTTCTCTCAATGCGAAACAAAACAACTGTCACACTGTACCCTGGCCAGTCATGAAACTAGCTTTCAAAGCTTCTCTGATGCACAGTGCGTCCTGCTGCGCTCTTCTAATTGCCCTGTTGTCTGGTTGTGTGAAATTGGCAGCCAGGCAAGTTGCCTCAACCTCCCACCCCACCATAAAAAAGTCTCCCCCTTACTCTCATAGATATTGTGGAGCTCACAACAAGCACCAATTACAATTGGAATATTGGCTGTGCTGAGATCTAATCAAGTCAGTAAACTGGACCAGTGCCATTTTAAATGTCCGAAAGCACACTCCACCACTATTCTGTACTTGCTCAGCCTATAGTTGAACAGCTCCTTACTACTGTCCAGGGTGCCTGTGTATGGCTTCATGAGGCATGGCATTAAGGGATTGGCTGGATCCCCGAGGATAACTATAGGCATTTCAACATCCCCAACAGTAATCTTCTGGTCTGGGAAGTAAGTCCCTTCCTGCAGCTGTTCAAATAGACCAAAGTTCCTGAAGATGCAAGTGCCATGCACCTTTCCCAGCCATCCCACGCTGATGTTGGTAAAATGTCCCTTGTGATCCACCAGTGCTTGCAGCACCATTGAAAAGTACCCCTTGCGGTTTACGTACTGGCCACCATGATGTGCCGGAGCCAAGAGGGGATATGCGTTCCGTCAACTGTTCTGCCGCTGTTAGGGAACCCCAGCTCATTAAAGCCATCCACAGTGGTCTGCACATTTCCCAAAGTCACTACCCTTGATAGCAGCTGCTCAATGATTGCACTGGCTACTTGCAGCACTGCAGCCCCTACAGTAGATTTGCCCACTCCAAACTGATTCCCGAATGACCGGTAGCTGTCGGCTGTTGCAAGCGTCCACAGGGCTATGGCTACTTGCTTCTCAACGGTAAGGGCTGCTCTCATTTTGGTGTCTTTGACTTCAGGGCAGGGGACAGCAAGTCAAAGTTCCAAGAAAGTGGGCCTACGCATACAAAATCTCCCAATCGCCACATGCTGTGCATCTAGGAACGCCTGTGTCTATGTCCTCATCAGTAAAGTAATCGCACTGTTGTCACTTCCTCGCTCAGTTTTGCAGGTACTGAACATACTGCTGGATAATGCGCGAGGTATTTACAATGGTCAAAACTGCAGCAGAGAACTGAGTGGGCTCCACGTTTGCCACGCAATGGCGCCTGCACTGGTAATCCTTGAAAAAGGGTGCGAAATGAGCTGTTCGGTTCAAGATGGCCGATAAAAGGTGGTAAATGATTGTCTTCTGTAGCTTCCACAGGAACCCAGGACAGCTTCCACCGCTTTCTCCAGATTGTCTGTGCGGCTCTGTTCACGATGGCCATGAAACAGCGGGAAACGTTAAATGAAAGGGTAGATAGAAAGAGAAGAGGACATTCAAAGTGGATTCAACATACCAGGAGACAGGCGATGCACCGTGCTGCACCGTCTACTAGCAGCATGCCATCTGCCGGAGCTTTCATAGAGGGAGGAGCAAGTGACGGCACACCGAGAAAAACCCGTGAGAATGTTTTTGCCCCACCATGCACTGGGAGCTTAACCCACAATTCCAACGGGCAGCAGAGATTACGGGAACTGTGGGATAGCTACCACAGTGCAACAGTCTGCCATTTGATGCTAGCCTCGGTACTGTGGACGCACTCCACCGAATTCACGTGCTTTAGTGGGAACACATAACATCGAATGTATGAACTCAATTCAGGAAATTCAAATAAAATAACTTTGAATAAATATCGTACTGTAGACATACCCTAAGAGGTACAATATGCTCCCTAAATGAAGGCAGTTTAGTTTTTAAGTGAGGTTATCACAACAAAAAATTCATTCTCCAATTTACCGACATTATATGCAAGATTCAAAAACACTATCTTAATTTCGGCTGTTGACATGCTCTTTGGTTAAGAAATTCCTATTATGGACATACAGTATAATGCTATGGAAGAGCATTGCTTAGTGTGACAGAAATTCAATTTGTGATTAAAATGGCTATTATTCAGCATATGACCAGAACACTCATTTCTGTACAAGCAATGCAGAGCCCTCCCATTTCTCCTCTCAGTTCATGCAAGACCAAAAGAATTGATAAGCAACATTTGAAGTGTGTCACCTAGGGCTGCCAACTTTCTAATTGCACAAAACTAAATATCCTAGCCCCATCCCTTCCCCAAGGCCCTGCCCCCACTCACTACATTCTCCCTCCCTTGGTGGCTCGCTCTCCCACAACCTCACTCACTTTCACTGGGCTGGGGCAGATGCTTGGGGTTTGGGTGCAGGAGGGGGCTCCAGGCTGGGGGGCAGGGCTGAGGGATTCAGAGTGTGGGAGGGGGCTGTGGGTTGAGGCAGGGAGTTGGAGGGTGGAAGGGGGGTAAGGGCTCTGAGCTGGGGGTGCTGGCTCTGGGGTGGGGCTGGGAATGAGGGGTTTGGGGTGCAGGAGTGGGTTCCAGGCTGGGGCCAAGGGATTCGGAGTGTGGGAAGGGGCTCTGCGCTGGGGCTTACTTCATGCGGCTCCCAGTCAGCGGCGCAGCTGGGGGGCGAGGGCGGCACTAAGGCAGGATGCCTGCCTGTCCTGACAAAGCGTCCAGCAGGTCCAGCGCTAGTAGGTGTGGGGGGAAGGAAGAGCCACTCTCTCCCCCTGCCTAGGAGCTGGATCTGCTGGCCACTTTCAGGGTGCAGCACGGTGCCCCAGGACAGGTAGGGACTAGCCTGCCTTAGCGTCCCAGCACCGCTGACCAGATATTTAACGGTCAAAAACCGGACACCTGGTCACCCTACTGCCACAGAAAAACTGTGTTAACATGCAGTAGTCTTCTAACCTGAAGGTTTGGAAGAAATTCTCTTACTCTAAGTGCACAGTGATATCATGTCATTGAGAAAATTGCAATACCAGGAAATATCCAAGAAAAGGAATCAACGTAGTTATCTTGCAGAGCGAGAGAGATGTGGTTGTGAGAAGGCCCTTAATTATGTACACACTATGTCTTAAGTAGGCTGTTCTCTTTTGTAGAATATTTTCACATTATTCCTGGATCACTGGTATCTGTCAGGAATTATGTTTTTATGCTGCATTTCGCTGTGATTCTTCTTCTCTCTCACTCACTGCTCAACTCAAACTCTTGCTTTCCTTAGATTTGATGCAACGAAGACAGAGCAGAATTTTAATTTGTGCAAGGAGTGAGACAGAAGGAGAACCCTGTAGTGCAGCACGAAAAACAGGTTTATGGAGAAAAATGTTACAAGGCTGTGGTAGGAACAAGTCTCCTCAATATTTCAAAGTACATACAACTCAAGAAATCCCTTGTCACTTTTCCAAATTCTCTAATATCTATTCTAAGAAAGGATATTCACACTACCTATGACTGCTCTACGTTCTTCACTCAAATTACAAGCGAGTCTCATCTTACGCGCATTTAATATGCGTGAATTCAGCTTTGAACAGCCGGCAAAGAAAAAAAAAAGAAAAAAAGAAAAACAACAATTTCAATACTGTACCTGTACTGCGGGCGATTCAGCCTGCCATTACACTCAGTGTATACTATACGTGATTTTCGCTTTATACGCTGACAGCAGAACGTAACCACAGTGTAAGATGAGACTCGCTTATATTCCCCTTTGTAATGCCACTTGAACTGATGGAGTTAAACAAGGGATGATTTTGGCTGAGTGATGTCTTACTGAAAACAATGAAATGATACAGAAAGCAAGGGCCTTACTTTTGCACAAGAGGTCTGCATATATAGGGCTAAGCAGGAACTCAGTATATAACAAAAATACATCTGATAAAAATCCCATTAAAACCACCAGAAGCAGACTTAGGCCAATCTTGAGCACTTCTACACTTTTGCCCCTGCCACCTCCTCCACCCTCCCACTTCTTGCTATTTATCTTGCTATTTATCTATAGAAGCCTATGAGCACCAATTTTTGTTCTTGTGCAGCTGAAGTTTAAAAGCAATTAATTTCAGAACAGCTTGTCTGAGCCTGCTCACAATTAAGTCAATAGCAGCATTACCAACAGATGAACCACACTTTTCATAATATAAAGCAAGCATTAAACTATAACAAGCCAGAAAACAAACTACTTATGCTTATTCTCCCCCAATGAGTGTTATTCAGAAAAAAAAAAGCATCATAAACCCTCTTCAGTTCACCTTATTTACATCCAACTATGTGCTAACTGATGTGTACACTCAAACTGGCAAAAAAGAATGCAAGCCTGAAAAAAGCCAATGCGGTAGAGCTTGTATGAATAAGGAAGAGATGCGAAAAGATAGAATGGTCATGAAAAGAAGGTATGTAAGATTAAAGCTGCATTTCTTTTGTAGAGGAATGGTTATGAAAAAAAAACAAAACCCGCACTAACACTAATTGCCACATGCCTCTAAGAACACAGCAGTTTACCAATACATTTCAGATTCCATGTAGTCCAGATCAGAGACTGGTAGAATAAATACAGGATAAGCTACTGTTGATGTGGAATGGTATATACACATTATATACAAAAGCAGCTTATTCTGTACTTATTCTACTAGGCTCATTACACCTATCCAGACTATATCGAATCTGAAATATACTGGTACCTTCTGTGTTCTTAGGGGCACATGGTAATTGATGTAATTGGATAAATGTCTATCAGGAATGGGCTAGAAAGTATCTGGTCCTGCCATGATGGCAGGGTACTGGACTCGATGACCTCTCAAAGTCCCTTCCAGTCCAAAAATCTATGTTAATCATCCCTCCACAAATACATACACAAACAACACACACTTTTTACACTTACAGATATTAATTCTACTTAATTTTGTACACTTAAGATTAGCTGTACACCTCAGGAAAGTAAATGAAGAAGGCCACAGAGGAATTTTATGAACAAGTGATAAAGCAGAAATGGACAGCCACAGTTTTGCTAATAACTAAGGCTAAGATCTTGTCATGGATATTTTTAGTCAAAGTCACAGACAGGTCATGGGCAAAAAAGAAAAATTCACTAAAGATGTGACCTGTCTGTGACTGACTAAAAATATCTGTGACAAAATGGGGTTCTGCAGGTCCCCACACAGCCTGAAGCAGGCAGCTGTGCAGAGGGTAGAAGCCACCTGCAGCAGCAGGGCTGAGAGCTGCAGGGGTATCCCATTGCCCACAGTGGTTTGGAGCTCCGCGGGCTGCCATAGGCAGCAGGGGTACCCCAGAGGTCCCTACCCCTGCAGGTGGTGGGGGACCCTTCAGCTCCTAACCACCACAGGCTGAAGTCAGAGATCACCATGACTAAATCGTAGCCTTACTGATGACATTGTCCTGCTTAGTCCAAATGGAAGGAAAGACCATGCTTTTGGCAAATATAGCAAAACCATTTGGTTTGTTCATCTACAAGAAGACAAAATACATAGCTATCAATACCCCAAAAGTAACCATGAGAGTGGGATGAAGATACACTTGAAGAAATCAGTCATTTTACCTATCTAAGGAGTGAGATGTGCAATGACAATGACACGATGCTACATGTCAAGCAATGAATATAAAAAGCAACAAACAACCGTCATATACTGAAGCAGTCATGGAAATCTACAACAGAAACTGATCAGGAGATCAACTCATTCTAAAGTAAATGCCTGTGGAAAGTCTTCTAGAGTCTACTGGAAAGAGTTTATTGAAACATTAGATTGGTTTGCTCTAGTTATAAGAATTTCTAAAGCATCAGATATGCTAAGACAACACAATGGACATATTTAGGCCATGCTTTAAGGAGGTCCCCAACATGATTTCCAGAGCAAGTGATAATGTGGACACTACCTGGAAAGAGAAAAGGAGGGTGACTTATAGAAGCATTAAGCAGAACAGAGAATAAAGCCAAATCCATCAACATGATACTCAGAAGCTTGACACACCAGCAAAAGACCAAAATAAATAGCAGAAACTGAGGGTGGAGAAAGATAAAGAAAGGTGGTTTACCGAGGGCTTTTCAGGTACAGAAGTTTGAGCCCAGCGTACTTCCCCTTAGTTCCTCTGTAGTAATGCCAGTTTCATAGGAAAACAAGTTTCTTTATCTTGTGTCCCTCTGTCATAGGATCACTATCTTGGAGCACCTTCTGTTTCCCTCTCTCATAGTTCCTAAAAAATACTTCTCCAACATGGTCTCAGGAAGTGCCGCGGGCCACACTGGCCGCGATCAGTGGAAGCCACGATCGGTCGAACCTGCCGACGCGGCAAGTAAACAAACTGGCCCGGCCTGCCAGGGTGCTTACCCTGGCGAGTCGCATGCCAGAGGTGGCCGACCCCTGACCTAGACATTTCCTGATCTACTTACATATCTGGGGTTTCAAATGAGTAGTTTCTAGGTATGATACCAATGATTTCTCATACCTGGCCCCAAGCTTCTTACAGCATAGTTGCTGCTCTGTTCCCTCTCTCTGGGAAAAGGAAAACAGACAGACAAAAGGGGAGTCTTGTTTCAATTTTAAGAAATTCTAGCCTTGGCATTGGCTCTTTTGGCCAGGTACTCACTCACTTCCTTTTACCTATGCCTAGCAGTGAGACTTTTAACCCTTTACAGGTAAAGCAAGTAGAGCACAGCTATTAAGAGGGATTTTAGAGCTAACTGGCTGGCTGGGTCCATAAAAGGGAGTTTCCCCCTTCGTTTATCACAGAGGTCTCTCTTAAAATGTTAATTTTGTTGTTTCTCCTAGATCATTCAGTACATAAAACTCATGAAATTTTATTTTCTTTTGATAGTTAAGAATTGAACACCAACTTGAGGCTTTTCAAACCTCATCCTTTTCAAGTCACCTATAAGTCTGGAAAGAGGAAGAATGATTGTGTCCTTTTTAAAACTATGTCAAGAGTAATTTCAGCTTTGAAGCAAAGCAAAACAGCAACACAGAGAGGTGTGGTCCAAGCAGAATAAGCAATCTGAATTGTTTGTTAAGAAGCCTCTGTTTTGCTACCCACTATACCACTCATTCCCAGATTCTACCTCCCACTGCTTAAAGTCACACAAAGATGTTTGGAGTTTTGTTTGAAGAGGACTAGAACTCTTCCAAGCTTTAGGAAGGGTTCTAACCATTACAGGAGTGAAGTTCTGGAACAGCCTTCCAAGGGGAGTAGTGGGGGCAAAAGACATATCTGGCTTCAAGACTAAGCTTGATAAGTTTATGGACGGGATGGTATGATGGGACAGCCTAATTTTGGCAATAAATTGATCTTTGATTATTAGCAGGTAAATAGGCCCAATGGTCTGTGATGGGATTTTAGATCGGGTGAGATCTGAGTTACTACAGAGAATTCTTTCCTAGGTGCTGGCTGGTGAGTTTTGCCCACATGCTCAGGGTTTAACTGATCGCCATATTTGGGATCGGGAAGGAATTTTCCTCCAGGGAAGATTGGCAGAGGCCCTGAAGGTTTTTCGCCTTCCTCTGCAACATGGGGTACGGGTCACTTGCTGGAGGATTCTCTGCACCTTGAGGTCTTCAAACCACAATTGGAGGACTTCAGTAACTCAGACATAGGTTAGGGGTTTGTTATAGGAGTGGGTGGGTGAGATTCTGTGGCCTGCGTTGTGCAGGAGGTCAGACTAGATCACCATAACGGTCCCTTCTGACCTTAAATCTATGAATCTATGAAAGAGAAGAAGCAAACATTCTGGGTGACAGCAACAGGAGAACAATAAGGATTAAGTTAAGCCTGGTCTACACTGGGAAGGGAGGAGGGGGAAATTGATCTAAGATACGCAACTTCAGCTACGCTATTCTCGCAGCTGAAGTCAAAGTATCTTAGATCGAATTAAAATTACTTACTTTGCATTCTTGCAGCGCACCAGGGCTCCCCTATCACCTTGGTTTCCGCCTCTTGCTGAGCTGGAGTTCAGCAGTTGACGGGAGAGCATTCGGGGATCAATTTATCACGTCTACATTATACGCAATAAATCAATCCCCGATAGATCAATCGCTACCCACCGATCCGGCGGGTAGCGTAGACGTACCTTTAATTTGGGAAAAATTAGCCTGCTTCTGTAGTTTTAACTTCTTTACTCAGCACCTGAGTTTACAGGTGAAACACGGTGAAAGCTACTAAGATTTCCTGCCCGCTGGGGGACTACATGCTCACCCAAAATGTCAAGTGACCACAGAATGCTCAAAATGAGGAACTCATCTCAAGAGAAAGGAAAGCATGGGGGGGGGGCCCAAACCAGGTGTTCTGGAAAATGGGTACCAATTTAAAAAGCTACATACATATTTAAGTTAATACTCTGCAATGTTTCCCCTTCCCATCTGGCTCTTATGGATATTATTTCCTGTTGGATAATGCAAAGGAGTATTTGTATCTGTCCAGCTTGGAGCACAATCTCTGCAGGTAATATACATGAAGGAGCTGAGAGAGGGGGCTCACCCTAACTGATTGACTGATCTGACTCAATGTACTTGACCATTTTAAAAAAGGGATTAACATATCAAGCTGCCAAAGAATCCCAAATGTGAGAAACTAACCCAGTCTTTAATTGCTTCCATTTTTTGCCTAAAATAATCTGAGGACTGATGAAATCAAACTGAATTATAATATGAAGATGATGGATTATGTTAAATAGTCAGACAAGACTGAGCTAAAAATCCCTGAAGAAATCCAGTAAGACCATTGACAGGCTGGGAGCATCATCTTAGAGCAGGATAGATGAAACAGTTATTTCCCATTAATTTACTGAGAGTTCTAGTAAATGAGACTGAGAAACAGGATTTTCTGTATCTGAAGTCTGATTCACTTCCCTATACTCAAGGACTACACATTAATTAGAGTCCCTAGGTTGTGCAAATGTTTCCCCTTATAGAACCACACTGCTGCAATTACAGTGGCCTTTTTTCCCCTCCAGTCAGAGTTGATTGCTTAAGCAAAGAGCTTCCCCCTTCCTCCAATTTGTAAGAATCTAACAAGAGTAAGGAATATCGATTCTTAGCTAATAAGGGCTGCAAAAGCTGCCCCAGCAAAAGAAATATCACTCCCAATTTCTAATGCAAGGGAACCACGAAAACCTGCAGTTATACTGGACAAATTCTTGCTCTTTAAGGAGAGCAATCTTGTATCAGCAAGACTAGTAGTCTCCTTGGTGGCTACAGAAGCATATAGAATATTTGAGCACAATGGGAGATGTAAATAGGCCCAATAAACACTTCCAAAGTTCAATTTTAGATGTTCTGACAGACTAGTTTTCAGCATAGGGCCCATTTTTGATAGGCAAGAATAGGATGTAAGACAGTGGTGGGCAACCAGTGGCCTGCAGGCTACATGCAGACCGTCAGGGTAATCTGCGGGCAGGCCACCAGACAGTTTGTTTACATTTACACAGGCGCCCGCAGCTGCCAGTGGCCAAGGTTCACCGTTCCCAGCCAATAGGAGCTGCGGAAAGCAGCAGCCAGCACATCCCTGTGGTCCATGCCACTTCCCGCAACTCCCATTGGCCGGGAATGGTGAACCACAGCCACTGGGAGCTGCTGGCAGCCATACAAGTGTAAACAAACTGTCTGGCAGCCTGCCAGCAGACTACCTTGACAGGCCACATGCGGCCTGCAGGTTGTCCACCACTGATGTAAGGTATCCTTTTCACTGCCAAGGAAAATGTCATTCTTAACTCTGATTATGAGTTAGTTTTACTACAGGTTAGGGGTACAATAAACCTGACAGATCTGTGATACTTGATTATTTTCTCCATGAGTCCCTCACACCAGTGCAGTACATCCTAGAAAGGATGACATTTAAAGAAAGATTCTTGATCATCTGTAGCAAGTATCTTCACCAACATCATGGGGACCTCACACAAAAGAAGTCCTATTATGTGCTGATCCCCAGACATTCCTTTTCCCCCTAATTTGCTTACTTTTTATGCCTTTTAGCATTTACTCTGTGTAGTCAGTCTGTTTCCTCTTTTGTTTGTGTGAGTTCCCCCCTTTCCTTTCACCCTCCAAAACCATCCTCAGGGGAGAGGGGGGGAAAAATAGTGAAGAAATTGGCAGGTGTACTGCCTAAAGCCACTATTAATTATTTTTACAGTTGACTAGATTTCACATTGATAGTGTCCCTTTAAATAGAATTTGCTTTTTTATTTTAATGTCTACAGATATATTTCACTAACAACTCATCTGATTGAAGCCTAATATCCCTCATTTTAGTGTGTGCAAAAAACTTGACAGGGAAGTTGCTTTAGACAGTTTAAGTGCTTCAGTTTAATTTTGGAAGCCAGTATCTACAAATGATTTAAAAAAACCAGCATACAAGTGACTCCACGTGAGTTGGTGGGTCTTCAGCTGAAATTGCTAACAGGTAAAAGGCAAATTATTTTCACATTTCACAGGCCTATTTGCTTTCTAAGCCTAAAACAGGAACTGCGTGCCAGAGGTTGCCGACCCGCCAGGGTGCCGGGCCAGTTTGTTTATCTGCCGCGTCTGCAGACTGTTCACAACGGTTCACTATCCCTGGTCAATGGAGGCTGCAGGAAGCCGCATGGGCGAGGGATGTGCTAGCCATGGTTTCCTGCTGTCCCCATTGGCCTGGGACGGTGAACCACGGCCAGTGGGAGCCATGATTGGCCGAACTTGCCGACACGGCAGATAAACTGGATAGGCCAACCAGGGCGCTTATCCTGGTGAGCCACGTGCCAGAGGTTGCTGACCCTGGCCTAAAAGATCATAATCAGACTATTGTCCACTATTGTATCAAAATGATGTGCCAACATGAGCAATGAAGTGTATCAGCACTACCACCACTCCCTATTCTTGCTTATATGACAGTGCAGTATTAATTTCACCATTCAAAGGAAGGTAACAGGGATTTGGAGTTGCTTGGTAATTTGTTAATTGTGTGTGTTGGCCTGGCTATTAGGGTGTTCCCTGTATGAAAATACTGGTTTTGCTCAATATGTCGCTGTCTGGAAAAACAGTCAGGAAGGAAGAGAATGGCTCAAGACCTATAAACTGTTATGATTTTGCCTCCTCTCCACTCAGCTAGGAAGAACAAAGGAACACTGGCAGAATTAAAAAGGGAGAAGGGTAGTAAATGTCTGGGGGAATCAGACAGATACAGGACCCTGTTGGGGTGCTTGGAGAAGCTAGACTCTCGGTCCCCATCAAAGGATGACAGTGCTTAGGTAAAATAGACATGCATGTAGACTGTTTTGAAACCTCTCTCTAATGCTTTGTTCCTACTGCTAAAACAAACGAACACTTTGGTTTTAGGAAGGCTGGTTTATCAAGATATACCACTGGTTACTGACTTCTGAAAGCAAGAATCACAGATGCCCGAACTCAATCCAACTTTCAGGATAACAATGGTTGATACACAGGGTACTGTAGCACAAGGCCCGGTCTACGAGTGGGAGAACCGCAGAACACCACTGCAGGATAAATTTGTCCACATATTTACTAAAATTTGGTGCCCAGAATTGGACACAGGCCTCATCAGTGCCAACTAGAGCAGGACAATTACCTCCTGTGTCTTACATACAACGCTCCTGTTAACACATCCCAAAATATTAGCCTTTTTTTTGCAACTGCATCACATTGTTGACTCTCATTCAACTTGTGTTCCACTACAATGCCCAGAACCTTTTCAGTAGTACCAACACCTAACTCAGTTATTCCCCGTTTTGTAGTTGTGCATTTGATTTTTCCTTTCTTTATTGCAGTTAAACCATTTTGTAAGCTCTTCAGGGCAGGGAACTGTCATTTTGTTCACCCATAAAGCAGAATCCACAACTATGGAACTGTTTAAGTAACTACTACTCCTGCAGTCAACTGGATTGGGAATGCATAAAAAGCCTGTATAGAGAAGACACACCACACTTAAACACCTATTGCCAACACACTCAGGTTTTGCACTGATGGCACACTCCCTCTTGACCACTGGTTCACAGTAGAAGTTAACTGTCTGGTGCACACCACATCTGCTGCAGCAATGGATTCAAGAACTAAGCTTCACAGTATCGCACTCCACCACATCCTCTCTTTGGGGTGCTATATTCAGACCACTGAATTTTCACCTCTTCCTTAAAATACTTCCCAGGTGTGATTTAAAATAAATTCTTAAGATATAGCCTACGCCACTATATGCCTGACTCCCTGGACATGGCCAAGAAGATACAAGGAACCAGAGTTTATTCTGCGTATTTAACAGTTGAAAGGACAAATTTCTATACCTCTTAGAGTTTTTCACAAGCATGCTAAAAAGCACACTGAAAAATTATGCTGATGTCAATTATGGTGAAGTGTGCTTTCCCTATAACCATATTGAGCAACACCAGTATTGTGTGGAAATCTAAATTCCTTCTGCAGATCAAAACCTTTTGCCGTACAAATTCTCTAACAGAATTGCTGACTAACATGCCCAGAAGACAATCCATGGACAGATATGTTAAGACAAACTATGCTGACCTAAATTGAAAAAGGCTGATGAAAACCTCAAGTTGCAACACAGCGTGAGCAGTACAAGTTAATTTTTTACACTTCATTGGATGTGGAGTGAAGAGAGAGGCCAATATGAACTGAGAATGCAAACTTTCAGGGGTCTTCATCTGTTATGTTTGTACAGTACCTAGTACGATGAGGGTGGGCCCTGTAGGTGCTGCAGCAACACAACAGAGTAGAGGGGGCAGTACACATTTATTTTTATAGTTCACTTCAAACTTATTACTCTTTATGGCATACAATTACTTGTCTAAGTTTTGTTTCCTTTTAAGATATTACAACTAATGCATTTTAGAAAATGACAAAGAAAATCAGAGGATGAGCTTTGATGATTCCTCCATGATGGGCTACACTATTGGATCAGAATGGAGCAGAGGAGTCAGGAAAAATATAATGCTTGACCTTAACTCTCGAGTTTTCAAAATCAGCTATATGTGAGTTAAAGCCCAGGACTTTCACTGAGATGAGAGCACAGTCCAGAGATATGAATTCACAGTCAGGGAGGTTCTGCACACTGGCAAATTGGTGTAGATCTCCTACTATGCTTCTCTGGCTGGTAGTGCAGACTGACCAATAGCAGCCACCACCATCACGATAAATCCAACCTTGCTCAGAGCAGGTTTAGATTGGAGGACACAATGATTAAAACACTAGCAGGCAGACTGCACTAGCACCCCCAACACTGGTGGAGCTGCACTGCTGGTAGCTTCAAATGTTTGCCAATATAGACAAGGCTGAACTACATTCACTGATAAATAAACAAGTCAATCCATTTCTCCCTCTGTATCCAATGTTTAGCTAAGGATAGCTACCTCCCTCACAATGCTGTGATGAAGATTTAATATTTGTCCAGTGACTTGAACTTGTGACATGCTAATGACCTGCACACACAACCTCCTCCAGGGTGGTCTGATTTCAACTGAAATGATTTAAATCATCAATTGTAATAATTTAAAAACAGCAGGAAACCTTGATTCAAGACATTGATTTTAACTGTGTTTTGCATTTTTACATTTTAGTTATTTTCCTAAAGTAAAGTTGATTCTCTTTGGCTGGTAACTATTAAAACATGCTGATTTGCAACCAAATATAGCCTATACACTAAATTGTGCTTCTTTTTGCTAGTCGGGGGATACACTAGATCTACACACATTTAAGTAATTATATAGGAATACTTTTATTAGAAAGTTTATCAAAACCTCTTCTGCATTTAAAACTGATTTATTCCAAGTATCTGTGCTTAGTAAATTCAACGGATGATTAGAAACCGTTATGCCCTTCAAGAATTTTATAACTGATCTCATCCTCTCAGCTGTTTTTTATTCATGAATTAGAAGCATAGAATAATGTCAAGTATCAGAGGTAGCCATGTTAGTCTGGATCTGTAAAAGCAGCAAAGAATCCTGTGGCACCTTACAGACTAACAGACGTTTTGGAGCATGAGCTTTTGTGGGTGAATACCCACTTCGTCAGATGCATCCGACGAAGTGGGTATTCACCCACAAAAGCTCATGCTCCAAAACGTCTGTTAGTCTGTAAGGTGCCACAGGATTCTTTGCCAATCATATAATAGAATATCAGCGTTGGAAGGGACCTCAGGAGGTCATTTAGTCCAACCTCCTGCTCAAAGCAGGACCAATTCCCAGACTGGGGTTAAAAAAAAAAAAAAAAAAAACCTGTTTCCTAATGGCTCCCTCAAGGATTGAACTCACAACCCTGGGTTTAGCAGGCCAATGCTCAAATCACTGAGAACTGGAAGAGAACAAACTTTTCTGCTTTTTCAATTTACGCTGGTTTCTTAACTTTGAACAAATTATGAACTAGCTGAATAAACTAAAAAGAAAATATTCTCTCACAGCTGCGGACAAGACTACTGCTATCAAAAGCTGGTTTTTAGCACTTCAACAAACTCTAGCTCCAGGTGCTTCGCCAGGGACTTACAGCAGCTCAGGTGTTTGACTTTTTTTAAAACTTGGCACCAAACATGTACTGCTTAATATTTTTTTAAATTATTTTAATGGATATTAAATTTAGGCCTTAACATTGGTTGTCAATTTCAAATAGATTTAGCTTTTTAAAGGATTTAAAGAAAAATTAGATTTTTTTGGTTTGAAAAAATTAAATTCTATCCACCCTGATTTTCTCTAAAGTCAATGGAAAGTAGGAATGCTCAGCACCTTTGAGAATTTGGCCAATATGTATCATTAAATTCAAGGGGCTCTGAAAATTTAAGACCAAAAAGACATTCAGTTTTGGAACCTTAAATATTCCAACATTTAGCCTAAAGATTTTTATACTTAGGCACACTTTCAATCTAAACTATGTATGATACAGGATTCTACGGGCTGGGACCTAAGTGGCTGTCAGATCCAACAGTTTTTTAGCAGAGCTTGTAATCTTGTTCTCAGAACTTCACCTTATCAGATTTAAACAAACATTCTTAGATAAGCTTTAACTGTCACTATACTCACTTCTTCTAAAACAAACAGTCAAAATAAAGTTAGACAAGTATTTGTTCCAATGTGCATCCACATCACATACATTATACCATTCCCTAATATTTATCATGACGTGGGATATCTACCCAAACAAATTGAAACCAAAAATCTCAAGAACTTTAAAAATAAATGAATACATCCTTTATATTTGACAGAGTCAACTTTAAGAATGTTGCTGTTATACAGATAAAGTACATTCTGTTCAGGTTCTCATATTGCATCAACCATGAGGGTATTGTTAGCTATTGTTTAAAATGATCCTTAAAGTTTACAAAGCAATGAACCCAGGCACAACTCTGGGCATTGAACAAAATACAAAAAAAAAAAAAAAAGACATCAAGACCCCTATCCTAGACAGTTTATGAAATGAAGAGCCAGATGATGCAAAACAGACATGCACCTTAAAGCCTAGCTTCGATTTTTCCTAACACTATCAATGTTTAGCAAAGAGTCAGTTGATGACTCCCTTTGCATTCATAAAAAACTCCTAATCCCAAACATTGGATACAAGTTATTCCAACTGAAGCTAATTAATACATTTCAGAGTATCTCACATACAACTGACACACATAATTAGAGCCCTATGCAGATACAAAATTTCTATCCGCATCCAATCTGCGATCCGCAAATGTGGTCCACAGATATCTGTATCTGCGGATATAAACCAGATATCTGCAGATTTGCAGAGCTCTACATATAATAGGTCTCACCTCAGCCAGAACTACCACCTCCTTCTGTAAGGAAAGGAAACAGGCATAAACTCTCCACATTCATTACTAGCGCTTTATAGTTTCCAACCACCTCTAAAAGCAACTACATAATTGGAGTACATAAGCCAATACAAAATGAGAGTCAATGTTAAATGGGAAATCCAACTAGGAGGCAGCATAGCACTGAAATGATGAAAGCAAATGTTGTCACTTGGTGCATTCCCCTACCATGCTCGTCTCCGTAACAAGAAGGCTACAAGTTTATTCCCAAGTTGCTGTTTCCTCCAAATAAAGCTTAACCGATATCTCAAATTCCTTAACTGCAAAAGAAATAGTGACCACTGAAATAATGTACTACTTCAGCTATGAATCCAGAAATGAACATCCACTTACCTAAATCCATTTCTACCTAAAGTAATGAATTAAGTGTAGTTAATGAAAGAATGTAATAGCATCAAGCAGAAGAGTCAGAAGGTTTCCACATTAGAGGTGCCTTTGTTAGGTAGTTTTCCTAGATCCACCCTGTACTGCCAACAGCACTCCAAACATCTACAGGTAAGAAGCAAGGAATCACTTTTAACCAATTTTACCAACAGGCAGATTAATCATCAGACCACAAGATTTTAAAATACTATGTTCCTTGGAGACACTCTCCAGATCTCCACTTTACTATATGCTCCTTTAGACCAAGGCTCTTTTTAACAGAGAATCTCTACATGAAGTACAGACCATTAACTTATAGTGTCATGCTGCTATTCTGGCACTTAAAATTAGGAGGGGTTGTACCTTGTAAGAAGTAGTGCAAGGAACAAATGGACTCTCTCTTTCTCTAAGGGAGAGATACTAGGTACATTCACTCTATTAAGATAAAGAATATTTGAGAAATATTTTCTTCCAGTGCAGAACATCAGTGAACATTTCAGCACGTCACTATGCGCCAACTCATATCATTTTAAGAATGGCCCTACTGGATTAGACCAAAGGCCCATCTAGCCCAGTATCCAGTGCCAGGTGCTCCACAGAGAATGAACAGAACAGATAATCATCAAAAGACCCATCCCCTGTCGCTCATTCCCAACTTCTGGCAAGCATGTGCTAGGGATACCATTCCTGCCCATCCTGGTTAATAGTCATTGATGGACCTATCCTCCATAAATGTATCCAGTTCTTACTCCTACTATACTCATGCTTTACTCAGTGTTTCACATAGCAAAATTTGGCCATAACACTTAAAATAAGTGGATTTCACATTTTCAGTCACTATCAATTCCACAATATACCTGCCTCTTAGAAGCGTAAGTGTTTTCTTTTCATAGCAGATAACAGAGCTTATTGGAGCCCAAGGAATAGATGAACTTTAATGAGATTTTGTATAGTTCATGTATCAAACTGTTAACCAGAAACTAACTTATGGCAGAATTTAGATTTTTTTTCTATACAAGTACATTGACAAAAGAGCAAAATCCTGAATCTGAGATAGTGTGCCTGTGGGCCAACACTTTTTTTTTTTAAACATTCTGTTGGGGCAGATAAGTCAAGTGATTTTTGCTTGAGTGATGATGAAACTACATTTTAGAATGGTTCCAATTAGGATCATGGGGCAATTTTATATTTTAAGGGAAAGCATTCCTATAGAGTTAACAAAATGAAACCGTTCTAGATGTAAGAGGAAATGCCACTAAATGAAGTAAATTTGAACTCTTTCAGAAAAGAAAAGAAGCATTATTGGATGGCTTAAGACATACTTTTATATTGTGGAATAAGACCACTAAAAATTATAAAAATACCAGACACTTTTGCAGTTTTACAGTACTGGATATTGGACTAGTTTCTTATCCTTTAGATAAGTTATTTTTAAAAGAACTACCAGGAAATGTTTTTGTTAGATAAGAATGAGAAGCGCTGTTTCAGCGAACAACATTGGTGTCTTCTGTCTAGTGTCAAAATAAATCTCACACAGATTTGTCAAAAGCTGCATATGTTTAAACTGGTCTGACAAATTACACATCAAAACACACACAGATTAAAGAGTAATATAAACTGACCGTATTGAAAGGTTTAAAAGTTTGATTCCCTAATCTAGCAGTTTTACCTAACTGTAGCTTATAAAATTAAAATACACAAAAAGCTATTCAGTGCAAACTGTTGTAGCTCACTGTTATCAACTGAGTTTGACATATCTTTCTGAATGCTGATTTTAAAATGACAACAATATAAAGAGAAATTGAATGAGACTACAGTAATTTGAATGACATTTTGCTACAAACATTAGCAGCTCCTTATGAAGTTACCAATCAACACACACAACAACACAACTGTTATTTTAAAGGCCTGCTGAAGTACAATGTTGGACTGGAAAAAAACCCAGTTTGGCTTCTGTAAATATACTGATATGAATTTTCAAGGAGCATCATTTGTGAAACCCTCCATACATTTTTATGATAAAGGAAAAGTCATGCCCTGACTTGCACATCACTTCTGATCACAGTAACATAGGCATATTATGGAAAATGACTCACTTCAATTTTCAGGACAGACCATTTTAACATGTATGATCACAAAACGGAATCCCCTGAAGTATCCGATATAAGAGTTAATTAAAGATACGTTATCGGTTTTGACCAGCCATCAGCCACAACATATCCTTCTTGCTCACCTCTGTGTAATCTGAATCATGCACATCACAGACAGATGCAGCAGGGTTACCATGAAACGGTGAGCTCCATGGCAGAGTGAGCAGTGTGCACACATAATACGCCTGATCAATATTTAATCTACTCGGCGTATGCTCTGCCCGAGCAACTCGTTCGTTGTTGCCTTGTGCAAAACAGGTCAGCCCGGCACCCAGCGGATCGCCCCTCTAACCACGGGGACAGGTTTGATGCACGCAGAGCAATCCCCACCCCAGTTTTTGCATACACAGCCCCTTGCCCCCTGCAGGCAGACCACTGCGAGACCCCAGCCCCAAGCGGGCTTCCCTCATGCACGCCCACACACACGTGGCACCCTCGCGGACCCACACACGCTCCGTGGGGACCCCCGGCACTGCCGCCCTGGCTGCAGGCGGGGCCGAAGCGGCGTGCCCGCCTCCCCCTGCCAGTACCTGTCCTCGGAGACGCTGATGACCCCGTCCTCCTTGGGCACGATCGCGGCCATGCTCACTACATCCTGGGATCCCTCCACCTTGCTGAGCAGGACGGGCTTGCGGGTCAGCGCCTTGGGCTGGATCTCAGCGGCCATGGGCAGCGCCGCCGGGCTCGGGCTGCGGAGGGGCAGGGGGCGGCGCCGGTCTGCAGCAACAACAGGAGGAGGAGGGACCGCGACTCGCGCCCCGTGGAATCCCTCAGAACCAGGTAGCAAAACAGCAGCTCGCGCGACAACCAGCGCCACCCCTGCAACTAAAGCGCCCCGCCCTCCCACGCCGAGCCAATGTGGCAGCGGCACTTCCGGGAGCCCCGCCCCCACCGCCTCCCCCCGCGCGGCAGCCGGCATCCAATCGGGAGCGGGGAAGCCTGCCTGGAGCGCAAGCTGGCCGGTCTGGGCGCACACGCAGGAGGGCGTGGGGAGCCTCTGTCTGTGCGGACGGCGGCTGCGCAGCGAGGCGAGGCGAGAGGCACTGCCTGCTGCAGTAACCCTGTGTGGATGGTGCTTGCCAGTCCCCGGCTTCCCCGTTCTGGGTTTGCTCCGATCCACCGACGCAAAACGCCCAAGGCGGCGCTTGGCTTCCCCGACTGTGGGAGGGTGATCGCGGCCCTGATGCCATTGGGATACTTGGGTGATGGGAGCCTAACCCTGATGGAGCGCAGGACATGTTCCGTGTCCGCCTCTCCTAAACGGGCTGGGGTTTGGCTGGCTCTATTGCTGAGCAGGCGGGTAAGGGCGCAAATAAACGCTACGGTTCACCTTTGCTACTCCCTCTCTGAGCCTGCGCCGGCTGGACTGAGTCTGTCTTCCAGGGTCAGAGCAGGTGCTAATTAACTTGTAGGGGTGTTCCGTCCACCCCATTTCCTCCGTTCAAGCTGCCCTCCCTGGAAGCAGGGAGGTATGTGGGATAAGAGCATGGATGCCAGCTCTGCACAATTAGGACCTTTGTGTTGAGGGGCTCCTTCTGATGCCAGAAACATCCATTTTACTAATACTAACTAGTTTTTTTGTTTGTTTTTTTAAAGAGTCCTTGTCGCACCTCAGAGACTAATAAATTTAGTTGGGCTTTTGTTAATCTCTAAAATGCCACAAAGACACCTCATTGTTTTTGCTGATACAGCCTAACACAGCTACCACTCTGAAACCTAGTTATTTTTAATAAATATGACTTTAAAAAGAATTCTCCCTGGACTCCTTCAAAATTGTCAGTCCTTTTCCTAATTGCTGTTGTCTTCACATGTTGAATATCCTACTGAAGATTAATTTCTCTGCATAGTATAAAAAGAAAAAAGTGTTTCACCAGTTGGGGTTTGAGCACCAAAGTAGGTCAGGAGGGTACAAGGCAAAAGAGAGGATCAGTGGAAGAGGAGAAAGCTGCAGGATCCAAGCTCTGTCCATACATGTTGCAAAAATACTAGTAATGTCATGTAATAATGGTAAAGAATGACAGCAAGAGTTGCTCTCCTCCAACACTAAACAATGAACTTTCTGTATAAATAATCTTAAACAAGAATTAATATACAAATTATATATTCAGATAGGTCACTAGTTTAGCATCTCATGTCCTGGCCTTGTGAAGGGTTTTAGTTTGTTAATTCACTTGGATTAGAAAATCCTAAAGTTAATGACTCTGTTCTGTGGGTTTAGAATCTCCCTTCCCTCAGGCAGTGTTTTGAGCCCTTGGCTACTGGGGTCACAGAGCAAACTACTGAGTTTGGAAGCAGCTGAAGATGCCTTTTAATTCTATACTGAGTCTCAATCAGATAGGATCACAAGTTACAGCTACATCCAGTAACAACAGCTGATGTCCAATATTCGTCATAGTTTTATCAGGACTGGGTTCCCAATGCAGGAAAGCACTTAAGCACATACTTTAAGAATGTACTTCAGCACTTTTTCTGAATGGAGATGTATTCCTAAAGTGGGGCCTGGGTTTTCTGGTTTAGACTGGGGCAAATGTCAGCCTACATTCCGATGGTAAAATAAATCCTGAGACCTTTCACCTTTGACAATTCTCTTCCTCAAATCTGACAAACTGTAGCCTGTTGCAGCAACTAATAAGAAACCACATAGGTATGCCCCTTTTCTTCACAGAGGTCTATGGCTATTCTTTTCTAGTGCTATTAGCTTATTCAACAGGTACGAGAGGCTCGTTGGATTTTTTTCTGGCCATTCTGCAACTGTTTGTAATACAGAAATACTGGCTCTGAGTCTGAGCACCACAAGTGGTATATTTGCATCCTAAAAAGCATGTGCACTTGGGAAAAAAAAGTCAATACATGCCTCTCTTGCTACCCTGGAGGCTTTTGTATTCTTTTTGCAGCTGATCTCTGAAAGCACAAATGAAGAGAAATAAAACGGTTGATATCATCCAAGGGTGGTGGGGTTTTTTGTTTTTGTTACTGTAAATTGTGAAACAGAAGGAAGCCCAATTACAGGCATGGTATTCTTGGAAGAATACAACAGAGAGAGAGAAAAGGTCATTTCTTCATTGGTCCTTACTATTCAAAATGTCCTAGAAAAATTCCCCCATAAGGATAGTAGATTGCCTCTGAAAAAATTAACCTTGTTTGTACAGTATCAGTATAATTTAATCTGTGTTAATCAACAAGAGACAAGATGGGGAGGTAGTATCTTTTATTGGATATTTTAGTCAGCAATGGTCCTTGTTTTATTTTGCATTTTGCTGTAGCTGTTTGTAAATAGCTTTGGTCTTTCCTATTTGATGTACTTCTGTTTACTCTCTTTTTTTCCCCCAGTGGGAGTGAAATGAAACATAGCTGTTTGGTGATAGTACTTTTGAATTCACATATTTGATGATGTCAGCACAGCTCTGGGAATCAGTGGTGGCCTCAAGCCATGGTGGTTACATACAGTTGAGCCAAGCCCCACGTGCTCACACTAGGATAGTATACCAGAACACCTTCTTTGATTCCTCATCTGCAATCCTGTTGACACTCCTGGATTGTAGCAGAAGAAATTCCCTACCTACCACCTCTGTCTCCTTGCTTACAAAGTTGCCCTCTGGGTTCCATCTTCTGGCTTCTTGAAAGAATCTGCAGAGTTTAAAGTAGATGTCATGAGCAGGTAATCAAGCCTAAGTCAATAGTTCTCAAGGGCTATGCATACCCCTGGGGTACACAGAGGTCTTCCAGGGCTACATCAACTCATCTAAGTATTTGCCTAGTTTTACAACAGATTACATAAAAAGCCCTAGCAAAGTCAGTACCAACTAACATTTCATACAGACAAAATGAAAAAGCAATTTTTCAGTAATACTGTGCTGTGACATTTTTGTATTTTTTATGTCTGATTTTGTAAGCAAGCAGTTTTAAGTGAGGTGAAATGGGTACGCAAGCACAAGTCAGGACTCCTGAAAGTGGTACAGGTAGACTGGAAAGGTTGAGAACCACTGGCCTAAGTGAGAGTTCAGGCATAGGAAGGTGAAAGTGGAGTGGTCCAAGAGCTGGACGGAGTCCCAAGCCTATCTGTGAGCAGTATTTTTTAGTTAACTACAGCTGCAGACTTGCCACTTCTGTAAGTTTGAGGGGACACTCCTCTCCCAGCACAACATAGCAACATTTGTCTGTGTTGTGTTGCCAATTTAGTTCATGCCTTTTTTACTGCATGATTATTTTAATAGTACATCAACATGCAACGTGATGACACTTGATGAACCTCCAAACAAATAGTGGGAACTGTGGAAATCCAGGATGCCTTAGGATCATCCTGTTAGAAGTGAGCCAATCTAACAAACAGGGTGACAACAGGAGCTCACAAAAACTGGTCATTTAAAAAAAATGTTCAACAATGAAGGGTTCCATTAATTACAATAGATATTTAGAATCCGAGAATATTCTCTTACCCAATTAGACTGTTTTATGATTGGTCCGTTTTGGAGCCAAAACTCCTTAACAAATGCAACTTTAAGCTATTAATCTGATACTTGTCCCTCTCATTATACAAGATGGTGACTAGTGTGGAAAAGAAACTGCACTTTGCTTGAGTGCTTAATTCTGGAGTGCTTTGCTAACATGAAGCTGGGGATTTCAGCATTTTTGAAGGCTCAACAGCTTAATCACCCCTGTGTGACACAGAGACTCGTTACAAAGGGTCCCCTGTTCTTTGCAAACAGCTCTCACTTCAGATCTGGCAAACTTACTACACCAAACACATGTCTTGCAGGATACTTATTCATAAAGAGTAACATGTAGGGTATCTGCAGAAAGCTTGTAACTTGTCAAGACTCAGAATCGTTGTGAGATGTAGGTAAGGATAATATTAAGGAATATGTACTTATATTGAAAGTATGCCTAAGAACTTGGAGTAGAAATCAGTCCCCAGAAGGTAAAAACATAACATAAGAACAGCCATAATGTGTCAGACCAATGGTCCATCTAGTCCAGTGTTCTGTCTCCAACAGTGGTCAGTACCAGAGATTCAGGGGAATGTACAGAACAGTGCAGGCAGTAGAACAGTGAGCAATCCACCTCCTAGCTTCTGAAAGTCAGCAGTTTAGAGTTGCCCCAAGCCTGAGGATGCAGCCCTTGACCATCTTGGCTAACAAGTAATCATGGACCTATCTCCTCCATGAACTTATCTTGTTTTTTTTAAAATCCAGTTACACTTTTTGTGCATCACAATATCCATGGCAATGAGTTTCCACAGGTTAATTGTGCTTGGTGTGGAAAAAGAACTTCCTCTTGTTTGTATTAAGCTGTTGTCTGTTAATTTCATCAGGTGACAGCTGGTTTTTGTATTGCAGGAAAGGGTAACATGTCTATGTTCACTTTTTCCACACCATTTATGATTTTATAGACCTCTATTATATTTCCCCTTAATTGTCTCTTTTCTAAGATGAACAGCCCTAATCTTTTCTCTCTCCTTATATGGAAGCCATTCCATATCCTTAATCATCTTTGTTGCATGTCTGTGAACTTTTTCCAGTTCCACTATAGCCTTTTTGCGATGAAGTGAGCAGAACTGGACATAGTATTCCAGGTGTGAGTGCACCATGGATTTATATAGTGGCATTATAATATTTTCTATCCTTTTCCTAGTGGTTCCTAACACTATTAGCCTTTTTGACCGCTGCTGAGCACTTATCTGAAATTTTCAGAGAATTATCTACAGTGACTCCAAGTGACTCTTTCTTGAGTGATAACAGCTAATTTAAAACCCATCATTACGTAAGAGTAGTTGGGATTACTTTTTCCAAGGTGCATTACTTTGCACTTATCAATGTTGAATTTCATCTGCCATTTTGTTGCACAGTTACCCAGTTCTGTGAGATCCCCTGAAGCCCTTCACAGTCAGCTTTGGACTTATCTATCTTGAATAATTGTGTATTGTGCAAACTTTCCACTTTACCGTTTATTCCCTTTTCCAGATTATTAATGAATATGTTAAACAGTACAGGTCCCAGTACAGATCCTTGGTGGACCCCAATGTTTTCCTCTTTCCATTCTGAAAACAGATCATTTATTCCTACCTTTTGTTTCCTATCTTTTAATCAGTTACTGATCTATCAGAGGATCTTTCCTGTTATCCTATCTACCTAGTTTCCTTAAGAGCCTTTGGTGAAGGATGTTGTCAAAGACTTTCTTAAATCCTAGCACATTATATACTGACTGACACCTTCAAAGAATTCTAATAGATTTGTGGAAGCATAGCTTCTCTTTGCAAAAGCCATGTTGACTCTTCCCCAACAATTGTGTTTATGTATGTGTCTGATAATTCCTTTTATTTACTATAGTTTCTAACCATCTGTCCAGTACTGAAGTTAGATCCTATTGCCTACCCTGCCCCTCCCAGAACAGTCAGTGGAAAATCATCAAAGAACAACAATCAATCAAAACTACTTAAGGTAGAAAAGAAACTGCAACATGTCGGGAGTTCACCCTGCCTGTGAATAGAAACAAAGGACTGTTTTCAATATAACATAGTTTAGAAAAAGGAACTTCAGTGAGGAAAAACCTTGGAAGAGGGGGAACGCTTTCATGGACATTTGGATCCTGATTCTGGAAGAAACCATTTAGCTCTGCAATGGACTGAACTTTTGGGAAAATCTACTTTATTAGATAAGAAGGTAACTGTTTATAAGTGTAGATCCAGGTTTGCTTTATGATTGTGTTTCATATAGTAACATCTTGTTTTCACCACTCTTTCTTGTTCCTAATTAAATCTTTATTATTTCTTACATAAATCCTTTTTGTTAAGTGCTCACAAATGCTGTGTGGTTTAAGGTAAAACTGGTAAACTGGGACACGCCTACACCTTTCAGTGCAGAAGATCGGGAAATACAGTCAGTAGCCAGTGTCAGTGACTGGATATCACAGAGGCATGACTCAAAGGGATTTGGGTGAGCCTATTGTTAACCTGCAAGAAAAGGAAGGGCTGGCATAAGCCCAGAAGAGCGTACTTGAGTAGTGAAGGGCTGGCAGTGTCAGGGGACTGACATCCAGTTACCATAAAAAAGCCTCCCTTTTGCTGGATGCAGGGGGTAAACAAGGTGACTCACAGTCCTGGATACCCCAAGTACCATCACACCATGCTAAACCAAAAGCACTTGTATACACAAAACCACCACCACATAAAAAAGGTAAAAACACTTGGCATCAAGCAGAGCCACAAATGGCCATTTAATACCCATCAAATTCAGCAGCCTCTTCTGCTCTCTCCAATCCCCCAATCACTGCATTTTCACAAATGTAACAAATCCCAGACATTGTTACAGTAGAAAACAAATCTCCGAATAACAGCATCACTTAGGCTTGTCTACACCATGGAGCTTTTAATGACAAGGCTGTCTTGACACAGCCTTGTCGCTAAAAGTCAGCGTGTAAACGCTCTGTCAGCACTTTTGCCAACAAAATACTTCCAGTCCCACAAGTGGAATTAGCTTTGTTGGCAGGAGCCATGTTCACACTGCCACTTGCGTTGACGAAACTTTTCTCTTTTGGGGGGGACTTTTTTAAGTACCCAGGAAAGACAAAAGTTTTGTCAACAACTTTGTAGTGTAGACATACTCTTACTGAGCAACTGGATACGTGTGTGCTTGAAATGTCCACCCAGGCACCACACTTTAGAGGTGGTTGTCTTCTTAACAAATTTACTGGAAAGAAAATTTTAAATAAAATGCTTTTCATTTGAGATATCAACACTAATATTTAAAAAATGAAAGATAATGGGGGAAAGAGTGTATATGAAATTTGATGGGGGAAAAAGACCAAAACAAACCACTTTGTAGACCATTTATTCTGTGGAACACAAACTTGTTTGAACTTGTTTAAAAAAATGGATTTCTAGAAAACAGCTTGCATAAGAAAATTCATCCTCACATTCAGACATGCTTTCCTTTATGTTGTGATTTTGTTTTGCTGGCTTTAGCATTCTTATAGTGAATAATACTGGCTGCTATGTTTTCTAAAAATAAACCCTTATGTGCTCTTAATGAGATTTAAGCCTCAACCTTCTCCCATATTCCACTATTTTTGTATCCTTTTTTTATAAATTTGGAAAATGCCAAACTTCTATATTATATGTTGAAACTGATGTACAGCTGGAGTTTCCTGAGTTATGAATTATGAAAAAAAGATTTAAAAGGACACGTCTTCAATGTCAACATACAGCACCTCATCTAAAACAAAGACATTAATGTTTAGCTACCATTACATGTTGTTGTCTCTTAACAGACTGTGTCCATGTGGGAACAAAAAAGAGGGATACTGTGTCAGAGTGTGGGCTGCAAATGAGAACTCTGGCTCACACATTTTGCTCCATAAGCAGTTCTTCCACTATATGCAGTCTTATTCCTGTTTTCTCTGTCCTCACTGACACATCTCCATATATTTTCTCAAATTTTGGGCCTCTAACCTTGTCCACTTTAGAAACTTTTGTTAGTAATTCCATTATCTTTTTAGTGGATCTCTCCACCCACCTATTCTTATTCTTCTTAGCTCTTTACTCTTGAACTTTTCCAGGCTTTCTTTAAAGACCTGACAAATTATGAATTGTTTTCACATCTTCCTTTCCCATTTGCTCCTGATGAAGTTATCAACATGAGAATATCACTGATAAGTGTAACAGTGTATCTTCTATTTGGAAAGCAGAGGGAAAAAATTGCATGCAAAATCTACCTGAAAAGATAAGTGAATTTCTTGCACACATAGCCAGGGCCGGTGCAAGGATATTTTGTGCCCTAGGTGAAACTTCCATCTTGCGTGCCCCCCCCCCCAAAAGACATACATTATACACAATACACGGTCACAGAGTAACATGTTATAATTTAGAATTTATGTTTCTGCGCTTTAAGTTTAGCAAATTTAGAAACAAGTTCCTCCAAGTCAATGCTGTGAGCAATGTCATGTTCTATTGACAAGGTAGATAGCCCAACAAGTCTTTGTTGCAACATTGATGTTCGCATATATGTTTTTATCAACTTGAGCTTCGAGAAGCTTCGCCCACCACTGGCCACAGAAACTGGGAGAGTCAAGAGGATGCGAAGAGCAATAACTGTGTTAGAGACACTATCTGTCAGCTTATTTTCCCATATGAAGTTCAATACATCTTGCGGTGATGAACTCCTTTGGACTCGTCTTGCAATAGCTTGCAACTCACTGCACAAGTCAAAGGCATCAATATCTTTGGATTCACCATGTTGCAAAGCTTTCTCCAGATTCAAGCAATGTTCCATAATTTGCTTTGGTGTTTTATTTTGCAAACTGTAAACATCATATATGAAGCCAAATACTGAACTAATTTGCTGCATCAATGTGAATCTTTCTTCAACCGAATGTATTGCTGTGTCAATGACTGCAAAGTAAAAGTTCACTTCGAATTTTTCTTTCAGATCATAAATAGGTTCGTCATCTGCTTCATATGTGACCTGCTTCCTCTTCTTTCTAATACGGATTGGATCTGGTTCAAAAAGTGCCGGTACATCCAACTCCTCCGCAAGTTCACCTGCATCTACCAATGTTTTCTCAAAGGCTGCGTCACTTCTGCGGCCCACAAGAAACTTCTTGGTTTCTCCAAGTTGATTAATGGCATTACATATATCAAATTCTTTTGCCTGAAGTTGTTTGCTAGTAATGTTGATCTAAAACAATATGTCATACCACAAAACAAGAGAAACAAGAAACTTGAAACTAGAAATGGCTTTTGTAAGAGCCTTTGCATCAACTCGTGATGTATTGCCAGATGATCCTGTCAGAGTATTGTCTTCATAGATGTCTACCAGAGCATCACAGATGTCACCAATGAAAGCAGGATGGAAAAGCTCTCCCCCAAGAAGACCTAAGACATGATGGCTGGATACATAAACAGACACCTGTCCCTCACAGGCACTACCTCATAACATGCCAATTTTGCTCATGACAGAACATCATAGAGGAATACTATGCATTCAGTGGTCTCTGCACTGGCCAAGCAACAGCATGACAACTAACCTAACCAGTCCATCCAACTTTTTTGACTGCTTCTTGGGCACTGGTGAGGGGTAGCGGTGCCAGACTGAGCCCGGTGATGGGTGCACTACAAATCTACAAACTGAGGCAAGGCTGGGCCTAGAATCCTGCTGAGACTGCTGTCCTGCACCAAGTGGAGCACAGCCTCCATGAGAGAGAACTCAAACAAATATCATGCTCCTTCTGCATGACTCCCCCAAGCACTTCTTCAGGCAGCTGCTATGGGGGTCACTCACAGGCTTAGGCCTGCCTGTTGCAGGCAAAACACAGCAGCAGGGCTTAAAACTCAGACAGGGCCGCCCAGAGAACTCAGGGGGCCTTGGGCAAAGCAAAATCGGGGGCCCCTTCCATAAAACATTTGCAATACTATAGTAACATGTATAGGAAATGTAAAAAAACTAGTGAAATACATTAAAAATTAATTTGTAATAATTTGAAAATAAACTAAATACATTATTTAAAAACATTAAAAGCTGTAATGGTATGTATACATTTGCAATTACATAATGGGCAGTTGCTGGGTGATTGTGATAGTTGGTACCAATGGGCTGTCGTTGCCTGGGGGTGGTGCTGTTGTTGCCCACGGCTGGGTGGGGAGCTGGGCTCTGGGTTCAGGGGTGCCCAGACTCACAGGGGCTGGGCTCAGGGATGTGGGGAGATAGGGTCAGGGGGGTGTCCAGCTCAGAGGGGCTGGGCTCAGCTGGGGGTCAGGGCTGTTGGGGGGATGGGGTCAGGGGTTTCCAGCTCAGAGGGACTGGGCTCGGAGCTGGGGGTCAGGGCTGTGGGGGGATGGGGTCGAGGGGGTTTCCAGCTCACAGGGACTGGGCTCGGAGCTGGGGGTAAGGCTGTGGGGGGATGGGTGAGGGGGTTTCCAGCTCAGAAGGACTAGGCTCGGAGCTGGGGGTCAGGCTGTGGGGGGGATGGGGTCAGGGGGGTGCCTGGGGGCACTGGGGCAGCTCAGTTCTGCAGGCTGCTGTTCTCTTCAGCAGTCCAGGCACAAGGGGAGCAGGAGCAGGGACCAGCCAAGGACCAAGGGGGCAGGAGCACAGGCACCTGAGGCCGACCTGTGGGGAGGCACTTGCTACCTTGCCCAATGCATGAGCGTTGGGTCCTCTTTCTTCCTCCGCTCCACCAGACCACCTGCTGAGGCTCTTTCTTCTCCGTGCCCCTCACTGGGGCTGACGTGGAGGCTGAGCCAGGGGGCAGCGCCACTTTCCTCCAGAAGCGAAGCCCTGGTGTTGCGCCGCTGTCGCAGGGCCCCTGCCACGTGCCCTAAGCAGAGCTGCACAGCTCTGCCCAGCCGCCAGCGCCCCCGGGCAACGAGAAAAATTGCAGAGGCTGGAGCCCCTGCTCTGGGAGGGAGAGGGATTCTGACCTCTGCCTGCAGCTCAGGGATTCCCCTGGGTCAGCGCAGCTGCCGTCGGCCCAAACCTCTGGGCTGCCACGGTGGCGCTGACCCCGGGGGCGCCCTGGGCTGCTCCTAGCGTGGCTGACCCGGGGCGCCTGGGCTGTGGGGTGCGCCTGACCCGGGGGCGCCTGGGCTGCCGGGCTGCCGCGGTGGCGCACTGACCCGGGGGCGCCTGGGCTGCCGGCTGCAGGCAGCTGCTGCCGCGGGCAGCTCAGACTACCTTTCCAGCAGCAGCGGCTGCAACCATTTAAAATTTTGGGGGGGGGCACTGCTTTTTGGCGCCCTCAAATCTTGGCGCCCTAGGCAACCGCCTAGTTCACCTAAATGGTTGCACCGGTCCTGCACATAGTACTAAATATATGACGGCTCCAAGCGCTAAGTACCTGATCTTTCTCTGATTTAACTATAACAATTAAAAAAAATATTTCTCCAGGGAGTCTCAAAGGATCATTTCACACAACGGCCTTTGTCTGCATACTAGATCACTAGATATTTTTTTCTTGAAATTTCTCACTTTTGCTATTACTCATATGGTCCACCAGTGGGAGCTCTTATGTTGACAAGGGACTGGAAGCGACTGGATTTTCAACACCACATCATCTCTAGATCTTCTCTGGCAGTGTTAAACAAGATTATGATTAAAACACCAGTCTTCATTAACACTAACTCTCCCACTGTTGCTAGCTCACTTGGTCAGGTATATTAGGAGTAGCAATTCTACGAAAAAAGTCTAGTGCAGACACAGCCTAGGGTCAACGTCATTTTAGGATGGTTATTGCTAACACAATTGTAGCAGAATTTCTGTTACCAGTGTGGACAGGATTCTTTTCTGTGAAAGTTAGCCAAATCATCCTGAAGATTACACCTTACTGCAAGAGTATAGAAAAGCTTTATACCACACAAATATATTGCATGTCTGCCTGAGTGTGTAAGAAAGATGGTGGGCCCTCAGTAAGGCTAATTTGTTCATTTAGGAATGTGGCAGGAGATCATTCCAACTGCTTATGGTTCCTAAATGAAGAAAGCATGGAAAGGAACCTTGAGGGTAAAGTACAGAAGATTTAGTTTGCGCAGGAGGCTTAGGGCTCTGTGGCATAGAGTTATTCTGGATGTCAGAATGATGTTGGATCATCCAATCATGCTCTTCCACACTTCAAGTCACCTTCTCTTTTGCAGATGAGTCAACATCCAAGTCCCTCAATCAAATGAGTCTATGACCAAATGTGAAAGTAACTGCACACCTAGCTAATAGCTGGGCAGCATCACAGCGCTAGCTTACAGAGACTCTCTTAGCAGCTTAATTGAAGCCAAAACAGCATCCCTACTTCAGGCCTGATATAAGCACAGTGGAAAGGCAGAAGCTTCCTATGCAGAGCCTGAGTCAGAATACGCAAACGGATGCTTAAAAGGTCCTTTCTGAGCTCAAACAGTGCTCTGAGGTCAAAAGAACTCTCCACAGCAGCACCGAGCTAAGCAGAGGAACCACTGAGAAAGGCAGCAGACTTCAAAGCAGCAAGATGCACTATGAGAGCTCTAGCACCTTCCTTGTCTGAAAGGGTGGAGGGGAGGGCATGTTAAAACCCTCAAGGCCTACAAGATGTGAGTTGGAAATGAGTTTCCCTCCCAGCAATTTTCTCTCTCTGGGTAGCTACAGAAGAGAAAACTCCTATATACACAAGTCACTGACAGCTAGAAAGGCTGCAGCCAAAGCTCTTCCTCTCCCAGTGTAAGGTGAGGGGGAGAGAAAAAAGAAAAGCAAAGGAGAAACCAAGGCTAATACATGGGGGTGGCAGTGAAAAGGGCATTTCTTGCACTGTGAGGCCTACATCAAAGACTGGAGAGGAGTGATTGGAGCAGATCCATCTCCATAAGAAGTCTTGACCAGTCCCTTGCAACTTCCAGTTAGTGGGTTAAGAGCCCAGCTCTGGCTTTTAATTTAATCTTTTCTTTCATCCAAATTCTTTTTTTATTTGCTCCAGATTTTTTCACTTGTCTCCTTCCTTCTTTCCCAGGAAAAAACACATATACACAAAGAACATGAGGGCCAATGCCTGGGTTCCATGCTTCTAGGACAATACATTGGGGAATGGGAGGACATGGGGGAGTATGGCTATGTATAACTACCTTGAGGGAAATCTTTTATGCCCATTACACTTTTGTATCTTGGTAAGTGGACACATACCACACTAATTCTAATTTATTATAAAAGAGATAAAAATTTCCAGACCATCTATTTAGGAGCAAGGAACCACAGGATTGTGCACTAAGAGGTCATTAACTATCCAGACATCTACTGGGTAACAGTAATAAATACTGCTTGCTAAACATGTATCATGAAATGGTTCTTAATTTATGCAAAGAACAATTTCACAATCCAGAAAACAGAATTCAGACAGAGAAAAAGCCATCCAGGACTTACTTATTGGCAGTAACTGGAGGAATTGATCACAACATGAGAGTTATATGAAAGTTTGGTACTAGTGACAATGGGCTACCTGAACACTACATGCAAACAGATTTGAACAATGCTCATTATTAAAATTATTTTTTTCAAATTGAAAGTAATTAACATTACAGCAGACTTTGTTATATTAATTTTAGAAATACTGTGATTAAGTTAATTAGACAAAAGTAAAACTAACATTTTAATGGCAACTACTGTAAGATATACTAATACAAGTGTAATAGATTTCAATAAGCAAATGTTGGGAAATTAAGAAACAATGAGCAGATGCAGCAATGGAAAAATGTGATTGAAGGTGGAAAAGGGCTAGTGCATTCAAAAGAACACATAATTATGGCACAAGAGACCATAGTTCCTCTGCAAAGAAAAATGAATGTGCCTATGTAATGTCCCAGCTTCCACTGCTTGTAAAGTAATTGTATTTGCTTGGCGGAAGGACAGGACTGAGTACTACCTCTGTTGCACTGGACCATGACTGGCTGAATGCTGTCACTTAACTCTGAAGTGACAGCAGGGACATAATTCATTCTTTGAACACTGAAACTTGCTCCACAATCAAGAATTACTGATTGGCTACTGTTGAAGATAGGCAGACAGCAAACTGAGAATGAAGGACCTTATTCTTATCTGCAAAAGAGCGCTGTGAAACTCAAAGCTTGTCTCTCTCAGCAACAGAAGCTGTCCAATAAAATATATTATCTCATCCACCTTGTCTCTCTAATTTCCTGGGACCAACATGGCTACACCACCACCATATGCAATGAAAAGACTTGTCAGGAGAAAGTGTCTTTTTGGTCTTCAACTAGCTGAAGAGAACTATCTAGTGTATGCGATTGGAAATGACAAGAAAGAAGAAAGACTTTACCTGGAGATAAATATAGGGAAGATAAAAAGTACTTAAAAGGGAAAGGTAATGATATATAGAGAGAACTTATTTAAACAAAATAGAATTAAATAACAGTATGCAGGAATTAGCAATACAGTAGAAACTCAGAGTTACAAACTGACTGGTCAACCACACACCTCACTTGGAACAGGCAGTATGGAATCAGGCAGCGGCAAAGACCGAAAAAAAGGGCAACAACATTACAGTGTTAAATGTAAACTGTTAAAAAAATAAAGGGAAAGTTTAAAAAAAAAGATTTGACAGGTAAGGAAATTTTATGTGCTTCTTTCATTTAAATTAAGATGGTTAAAAGCAGCATTTTTCTTCTGCATAGTAAAGTTTCTAACCTGCATTAAGTCAATGTTCATTTCTAAACTTTTGAAAGAAGAACCATAACGTTTTGTTCAGCGTTACAAACATTTCGACTGTATATTTTAGATAGTTGAGTGTGAAAAGGGTTTAACAGGTAAAGACCTGATTCTGCCATCTTCATAATGAGTAGTACCTTATTCAAGGAGTAGTCTCTTTTACATCAAGGTTACAAGTATTCCTCACATGTATTGTGCCAGTATCAGGCCCTGAAAACATAGAAATATGAATTTAGCTTAAAGTAGGGAAGGACCAGAAAAATCTAGAGGAAAGTGTTAAGTTAATCACAGAATCAGTATACAGTATAAAATATACAGTACCAAAAGTGGGGAAGTATACATGTAATTTTTATTGGTCAGGGCATAGGTTGTGGGATGTGCTAATTTGCTTTCCTGACCTTTAAATTTTGGATGTATGCTTGGAAAATAACCATGAATTGTGTATTGCCTTGAGAGATGGGTTTATGAACAGGTAAAGATCAGAGTCAGTTCTGGAACAGTCAAGCCTCTCCAACAGCAGCATCATGAAATTAAAAGCCAATTCCAGAAACTGAATAACTCATGGCTGAAGAAGCAGCATTATTTGGTGCAGGACATTATTATGGAAAGAAGGTCTTCTCATCACAGTTAATGTTATTATCAAGATTACATTATAAGCCTGATATTTATACTCCTTCTCTAAACTGGGACATGGAAAAAATCGTTGGCTGAAAATTGGGGTGCTCAGGACTACAATGAAGTGTTTTTCCCTTAAATCTCAAATAAGTTCAAGAAACGGTTTTGAATGTTCAGCTAATTAAAAATTATCCCCTTTGCACATTTGAAAGTAATCCTTTATCAGTGCCCTCGCTTCAAAATGGAAATATTTACAAACTAAGGCCTTGATCCTGCAAATGCCCTGTGCAGGCAGATCCTTGCACTGGCCTGGAGGTACACTGACTTCACTAGGACTATGCGAGTACACAGAGCAGTTTGCAAGAGCAGAACCTTATTGCATAGGTATACAGTAATAAAAAAAATTCACACATAGGGTAGTTAAAAAGAGGCAGTATGTTCCAGCAGATAGGACTTTCTAGTTTCTACTAAAACTGGTTAGAAAATGAATTTTCTGTTCCATGAAAAATTTTGAGATTTCATCCCAAATTGCGACAAAGCCAAAATTTTAAAAAATTCTGTGAAATGAAATCTGAAATTTATTTTTGGTAAACTGAAACATTTCATTTTGTTTTTAACACTTTACTTTTAATATTTTTAAGTATAGATTTTTTTAAAAAGTTGTTTCAAAATGAAAAATAGAAATTTTTCATTTAAAAAAATGTCAGAATGGGGCATTTTGACATTTTCAAAACTTGTTTCCATTTAAATTTTTTTCTTGTTGTTTCACCTTGCTTTTCGTAGATGAATCTCTGATAGCTGTAACCAGTTTATGCTCCACATTGACTGGGACCAGTATCCCTGAACTATCTGATTGGCTAAATGAGTTCTGCAAGCCAGTATCTGGCATCCATGATAATGGTACATGTCTCTGGTTCCACAACAGAGTTGTTATGCTAGGAAACGTGTGGGAAGGTCCACCAGTCCAGAAAGGACATGATTTCCTGGCCTACTGAAACTGCAATGTAGATAGGAAAGAATGCTGCAGGAAGAGACAGAAGAAACCTCTGGAACAGTCACAAATGGTATTGCCCAGGTCAGAAGATCTTTGCAAGAAACTAGCATCCCAAGTAAGTTTCTCTTGGGAAGGGTTTAATTGGCTTTTTTTTCTGGATGATTGTTAAAAAGCTGTGTTGCTGGAGAAATATTATGTGTTTGCTGTTCTAAAGAGCTTCTCATCTTGAATATGCCTGAATGGGAATGCTGTGGAGAAAGGGAGAGATATATATATATCTCGCACACACACATACATACATGCATGTACCCTTCTCTTCCTGGGAGCAGCTATCAGGACCACTATCACTTCAGTAAGGGTAAGATGGCAAGGCCAAATGGTAGTACCGTGTACTGACAGCAGTTTACACCTGTGATAAATAAAGTAGGGGGATAGCTCCCTTTGATGGACACCCAGCCAGCCAATTAGCTGTAAAGTCCCTCTTCATAGCTGTTCTTTACCTGCTTTACCTGTAAAGGGTTAAAAAGTCCCCCAGGTAAAGAAAAAAAAAGTGGGCACCTGATCAAAAGAGTCAATGGGTGGGCTAGAACTTTTTTAAATGGGGAAAAAAAACCCTTCCCTTTGTTTGTGTGTTGTCTCTCTCCAAGAAAGGGGAACAGAGGGCAGCAGGAATGTTGTGTGAGGCTTGAACCAGGTATAAAAATTCATCTTCCATACCCTTCTGCCCCTCTGAGTTGGCAGCAACAAGGGCTGGGTTCAGTATCCAGGGGTTTCTTTTCAATAACGCAATGCAAAACTGGCTCGAGCCCCCACCCAGTGACCTGGGACAGTTACATACCACCTCCCCAAGCACCTCTACGAGGCAATACTTCCCCTCTTGCAAGCACAGAGTCTGAGTGCAGCAAAATCCTTTTAATAAAGGAGGGAAGCAACATGGCATCATATTGGGGAAACACCACAAACAGAATTCATAATATAAACCATGAGCAAAAGACACACCAAGTAAGTTTTGACAGTGTCCTTTTCCCCTTAGGTCTTAAGTTCAATCACCCCAAAGTCCAACAACCCAAAAGACTCTGTCCCTGGTCAGTGCCACCCCAGAGTTCAAAAGTTTATCTGAGGAGTTTTACACACCACCCCCCTCAGCCTGGGTGGAAATGGGGGGCACACAGGGTGTTAAGGGGCACCTTACATGGTCCGAGGCCAACTGCCCCGCCTCTCCATGGGGTTCTGCTGCAGCCTTCACCACGAACAGCTCCACTCCACCAGGTGACCTGTGAGCCGCTCCAGCCATCCCCGCAAACCGCTCTGCTTGCTCACTGTTCCGTGGGCCGGTCCGGCCGACCCGTGAGCTGCTCCAGCTGTCCCCGCAAACCGCTCTGCTCATTCGCTGTTCCGTGGGCCGGTGCAACTGTCCCCACAACCTGCTCAGCTCCGCCCTGCTCACTGTTCTGTGGGGCCACTCCAACCGTCCTGAAAACTCCTAAGCTCCACTCCGCTCACTGTTCGATGGGCTGCTCCAATCATCCTGCAAACTGCTCCACTCTGCCAGTTGCTTAGCAATATATCTTCAGGCTCCCCCACTAATTAACACAGCACTCAGCTCAGTAAGTTTAGCTCTTTTAGTGTTATCAGCTCTTAGTGATTTCAGCTGGTAGTAGGGGAGCCCCGGTGCTGGTGCACCATTGGCCCAAAGTGAATTCAGCTCATCAGTTTCTAGCTAGATTCCTAATGAAATCAAAATTAGCTCTGCTGTTGAACAGCGGAGAGAAGAGGAAGTGCAATTGGTGTTCCAGGCCCTCAAAAGGGGCCCATACCATCAGGTACACATACCAATCCCTAGCCTCTCTCAATTCACTGGGTTTTGGAACCCTTGTCTAGCAAGAGCTACTTAGTTGGTGGTGAGATCCTCTGTCATAAAACAGGTTCATAGTCCCTCATTCACATGATCAGGGTAACAACACTTTATTCCTCGTGCCCCATTTAGGCTGCCATCGGCGATGCTAGGTGGGGTGGGTGTGCCTATGCAAACAAGATCAGCCCCTGAAATTCTTTTCCACACTTGCCATAATTCACTACCAGATGTCGCAGTACAGCTCATCCTGACTCTGCTTACACCTAGAAAAAATTATTGGACAGGGCATGTTTATAGAAGCGATTAGGTTTTTTTTTTTTTTTGGCCTGTACATCTCCTCTCTGCTAATCCCAGATGCTTTTGTTTTCTTGTAACCTTTAATTTGAACCCCCCGCAAAAGCTATTTTGGGTGCTTAATTTTTGTAATTGTTTTTTTTAAGATCTAGCAAAAAGCCTAAGTTCCAGATGTAGTTTTTTCCTTTTTGTTTTTAATAAAATTTACCTTTTTTAAGAACAGGATTGGATTTTTGGTGTCCTAAGAGATTTGTGCATGTTCTTTGATTAGCTGGTAGCCACAGCCAATTTCCTTTGTTTTCTTTCTTAGCTCTTCCCTGGGGGTGGGGGTGAAAGGGCTTGAAGGTACCCGACATGGAGGAATTCCCAAGTGCTCCTTCCTGAGTTCAAAGGGAGTTTTTTGCATTTTGGTGATGGCAGCGTTTACCAAGCCAAGGTCGGCAAGAAGCTATAACCTTGGGAGTGTAATACAAGCCTGAAGTGGCAAGTATTAATTTTTAGAATCCTTGCAGGCCCCTATCTTCTGCACTCAAAGTGACAGAGTGGGGATTCAGCCTTGACAACATCATAAAAGAAAAAGAGATGTTTTCTATGGGAAGACTGCACTGAGATGTGGAGATGTACTTCCCATAGGTCTATGGAGTAACTCTAAGATATGGCCAACGGGAGAGTCTTCAGAGTTTTTATCATGAGGAGTGATTTTTTCACTGGATTTGTTCAGCAGTTCAGGTCTAGAATAGCACTATTTCCTCCAGAGCTCTTAGAGATTAGGTAGAAAGCACAGTAATATTGCCAGATGCTATTCCTTTTGAGATCAGCTCCCTTTCCCTAAAATCCAGGAGATGAGCAATAGCCTTTATCATTAGAGAGTATTTGGTTGGATTTGAGATGAGGCAAACAAAAAATGCTTCAAGGAAGTCTGAAGAATTCGCTAACATATCCCTTGCTCAAAACTTTCATCTTCATCTGCCTGAGGTGGTAGTCACACCTCAAGAAATTTAAGGCTACTCCCCAGCTGAAACAGCTGCACCAAAAAATAGAAACAACAATTTTCAAAGAGTCCTATTTTTGGGGCGGTGGGGGCGGAGGGAAGAGGAGGAAGGATGGGCAGCCGGTTATCACCAGCCCTGGTTCTTCCTGCTCTGTTGTAATTCCAGTGTCCCCTGGAGAACAAACCACCATCACATCAACATCTTACTGAGCCCAATTACTAAAATAATAAATAAAATACAATGACTGTTTCACTTTGTTATAAGATCTGTAAGCCCTCTTCTGTCTGGAGGAAGTTCAGGATTTATTTTCCTTATCCACAGCTTCAAACATGGGATGCTTTAAAAGGATGCTCTAAAGAGCTTTCCCCCTGCAATAGATAGAGAATAACAGATGCATAGCCTGTATGTCCTCTTTTTAGAGGCTAATCCATGAATGTTGTCTCATGGTCACCATGTTCCTAGCCCTTGACCTGGACGTAAAATGTAAGAAGTCTAAGGAAGCATCGGAGATGAAGATACTAAAGAGCTTTTATGCAGTATTATTCTGATATTGTTTGGTCTGATCAAGAGATACCATAGGGGATATCAGTTCAAGCCCAAATGGGCTGGGTGGGTTCAGCTGTGGCTCAGATGGATGCCAAAGATACTTTAGTTACACAAGAGAGAAGGTTCCACACTATGGTTTGAAAACTCCTCTGAAAGAAAATGCCCTGTTTGCACCCCAAAGAAAGTTTGTCTAATTTTTTGACTTTACTCATGCTCTAGAGTGACCTTTTTTCTTGGCATCTGACTCCAATTAAAAAAAACCCGTTGGTCTGGAACATCTTTCTTCTCAACTGAAGAAACTGTGGGATGGGGGTGGAGGTATAGACTTCTTTCTTTCTTTTTGTTAGATAGAGTCACGCCAGTCACCCATCACTGACAAGCATCCTGCCTTCAGAGCTGTAAAAACAGAAGAAAAGCACTGGAATGGTAAAAAAGGCCAAATAGGAGAATGTATGAACTATAAAGTTATTTTAATATTTATCTACCTTACCTTATAATTTCCATGCTTCTAATGTTTGTTTTAACCAACATTCTCAAAATTTATTTTAATGTTTACTTAATGTAGGAATCTTAAATTTAATATTCATATTACTTTAGCACATATGACACACTCCTTTCCCCAGATGAGCTCATAGTCTAATATCATTGATATTGAAAGGAGATGGAAGAGAAGTATGGTAGGATTAGATACAATCAACTTATGCAATTTTTACACACATTTGCAATTAAAATAAATAAATGACATCTGTGCCCTATCCATTTGTATCTCCACTTACCCATCATTAATTAGCTGATTTTTGTATAGGTACTGCTGCATAGGCGGGTCTTGAGATTAAAAAGTCAAAAAAATTTGTCAGAAAATAATATTGCTGTGTACTTCTACAGTACATTTCATTAGAGGATAGCAAGTATTTAATAAACATTCATGAACTTAGTCTCTCAATAGCCATGTGTAGTAGGTATTCAGACTATATCAAAAACTCAAAATGCAGTCCAATCCCAGTGTGTACTGAAATCCCTGGATAAACAAATGATAGGGCTTTTCTACATGGTGGGTAATGCAGTCTACAGGCATGTGATTTTTAAAGATCACTAACTTGTTGTGCATTAATTGGGCCATATAGATCCTGCTGATGCGCTCTAACACCATGCTGTTAAAGTGCACTAGGGAACATTTAGGGCTGGTCTGCACTACCGCAGTAAATTGATCTAAACTACACTACTTCAGTTACATGAATAACATAACTGAAGTCGATGTAGCTAGAGCCACTTATCGCGGTGCCCACAGTTTGTTGGGTCGATGGGAGAAGCTCTCCTGCCAACTTACCTTATGCTTCTCGGGGAGGTGGGGCACAGATATCGATGGGAGAACGCTTTCCCATCGATTTAGCACATCTTCACCAGACCTGCTAAATTGATGCCGCTGCATCGATTGCAGCAGTGCCAATTTAGCTCTGTAGTGTAGGCATGGCCTGAGTATGCACAACAGGGTCTACATAGATCAATTAATGTGTAACGCATTAGTGCACCTCAGAAACCACACACAATTACTGAGCATTATTCCACAGTGTAGACATGCCTTAGTTATGCCCCCCAGGGTCACACTGTACTCTTCATTGGGTTCAGATTCTTCAGCTAGATCACAGTGAAAGGGCTCTGGATGACAAAACCAAAAAACCCAACCAAAAAACCAAACCAAACCAAAACAAAAAAACAGTCATGAGCTAAATACTATACTTTAGGCTTCCCATCTTAAGAAAATGAGGCTAGCTATATCTGAAGACAGGCCAGAGAAAGCCAGAGTGCAGCCCCTTCAAAGGTCATCAGTCTGCAAAGCCATTTAGTTTCACTGTGCTTCAGTGCTAAGGAAGCTAAAACACAGCCTTTGAAATTGGTCGACACCATTTACAAGCCAGGAAACCAGTGAGGAAGGTTTTGAGAAGTCAGCACTCTAGGATAAATAGTGCCCATATTTAAAAAAGGGAAGAAAGAGAACTACAGACCTGTCAGCCTCACTTCAGTCCCCAGCAAAATCATGGAGCAGGTCTTCAAGGAATCCATTTTGAAGCACTTGGAGGAGAAGAAGGTGATCAGGAACAGCCACCATGGATTCGCCAAAGGCAAGTCATGCCTGACCAACCTGATTGCCTTCTATGAGGAGATAACTGGCTCTGTGGATATGGGGAAAGTGCAACCTGATTGCCTTCTATGAGGAGATAACTGGCTCTGTGGATATGGGGAAAGTGGTGCTATACCTTGACTTTAGCAAAGGTTTTGATACGGTCTCCCACAGTATTCTTGCCAGCAAGTTAAAAAAGTATGGATTGGATGAATGGACTATAAGGTGGACAGAAAGCTGGCTAGATTGTCAGGCTCAACGAGTAGTGATCAACGGCTCAATGTCTAGTTGGCAGCCGGTATCAAGCGGAGTGCCCTAGGGGTCGGTTTTGTTCAACAAAAATTATTATCTGGATGATGGGATTAATTGCACCCTCAGCAAGTTCGCAGATGACACTGAGCTGGGGGGAGAGGTAGATACGCTGGAGAGTAGGGATAGGGTCCAGAGTGACCTAGACCAATTGGAGGATTGGGCAAAAAGAAATTGGATAAGGTTCAACAAGGACAAGTGCAAAGTCTTGCACTTAGGAAGGAAGAATCCCATGCACTGCTACAGGCTGGGGATCAACTGGCTAAGCAGCAGTTCTACAGAAAAAGACTTGGGAATTACAGTGGACGAGAAGTTGGATATGAGTCAGCAGTGGGCCCTTGTTGCCAAGAAGATCCACAGCATATTGGGCTGTATTAGTAGGAGCATTGCCAGCAGCGCGAGGGAAGTGATTATTCTCCTCGATTCAGCACTGGTGAGGCCACACCTGGTGTATTGTGTCCAGTTTTGGTCCCCCCACTACAGAAGGGATGTGGACAAATTGGAAAGAGTCCAGCGGAGGGCAATGAAAATGATTAGGGGGCTGGGGCACATGACTTACAAGGAGAGGCTGAAGGAACTGGGGTTATTTAGTCTGCAGAAGAGAAGAGTAAGGGGGGATTTGATAGCAGCCTTCGACTACCTGAAGGGAGGTTCCAAAGAGGAGGGAGCTAGGCTGTTCTCAGTGGTGGAAGATGACAGAACAAGAAGCAATGGTCTCAAGTTGCAATGGGGGAGGTCTGGGTTGGATAATAGCAAACACTATTTCACTAGGAGGGTGGTGAAGCACTAGAATGGGTTACCTAGGGAAGTGATGGAATCTCTATCCTTAGAGGTTTTTAAGGCCCAGCTTGACAAAGCCTTGGCTGGGATGATTTAGTTGGTATTGGTCCTGCTTCGAGCAGGAGATTGGACTAGATGACCTCCTGAGGTCTCTTCCAACCCTAATATTCTAAGATTCTATGAGAGGGCTGAAGAATACAAAACCCCCCAAAACTGCTAGCCAGATCTCTCAATGTTCTTATTTCAGCTGTACTGACCCTCCTAGACCTTGGAGCCAGGGTGATCTATTCCCCTACACTTTAAATGGCACTCCGCAGCCCCTGCCCGCCCAAAGACCTTTGGAAAATGGAAGGTATTGGATAGGCCTGATTTTTGAGATGAGTATCTGCAACTCCCATCAAAGTTAAAGGGAGATGCAGTTGCTCCTCACCTCTGAAAAAAAATCAGACTCTAAAGTTAACAGTTGTACTTTTGGTTTTCATTCTTCTCTGGTTAACCTTCTTCCAGGAATTACCCAGCCTGTGATGGGTTTAATATACATGGCCCTCTAAGCTACCATGAGTTATAAGAAGGAAATGATGTGGCTTTGTTAAGAACTGCTAAAGAGTTTTTAAGGGAAATAAATCCTTGTACTGAAAATAATAGAAAAGTGAACAAAATAGACAGTATACAGATGTCTCAAGCTACAGGGAGTTTATAGAACAAAAATTATTTATACAGAAATATTAATAGAACTCTGTGTGTATGTGTGTGTATAAATACATATATATATAGAGAGAGAGAGAGAGAGAGAGAGAGAGAGCACGCAAATGGCAAAATGAAGGGCTAGGATAACTACAAGTGTAAGCAGAGTCAGGATGAGCTCTACCCTGACATCTGGTGGAAAGAATTTCAGAGAGTGTATTTGCATAGGCACGCCTACCCCATCCCAGGCTGCCGAGCTGTGGGATTGCTTTGTGACAGAAATGACTCAACCTCAGTTGGGTGGTACTTGCTAGACAAGGGACATGGGTTCCAAAACCCAGTGAATGGAGAGAGAGAGGCTGGGGACATGTATCTGTGCCTGGTGGTGCAGTCTCCTTGTGGAGCCAGAAGCACCAGTTCCACCCGCTCCTCTCTCCACTGTGGAATGTCAGAGTTGATTTTTTATTCCCTTAAGAATCTAGATATAGGTGACTGAGTTGAACTCACTTTGGGCTAATGGTGCACTAGCACTGGGGCTCCCCTACTATGAGCTGAGATCACTAAGAGTTGAAATCACTAAAGAGCTGAAATTACTGAGCTGAGAGCACTGAGTACTGTGCTAACTAGTAGGGGAGCCTGAAGCTATACTGCGGAACAAAGCAGCTGGCGGAGTGGAGCAGTTTGTGGGGATGGCTGGAGCGGATCACAGGACAGCTGGTGGAGCGGAGCGACTGGCAGAGCGGAGTAGCTGTGGGACGGGTGGAGCGGCCCACAGAGCGAGCGGAGCCGAGCAGTTTGCAGGGAGAACTGGAGCAGCTCATGGAGCAGAGCAGCTGGTGGAGCGGAGCAGTTTGTGAGGATGGCTGGCAGAGCAGAGTGGAGCGGCTGGTAAAGCGGAGCAGTTCGTGGAGAAGGTGGAAGCAGAACCCACGGAGAGGCAGGGCAGTTGGCCCCGGACCACCTAAGGTGCCCCTTTCTACTCAGGCTGGGGGGAGGGACCTCTACAGATAAACTCTCGAACTCTGGGGTGGCATTGACCAGAGACTTTTGGGTCGTTGGACTTTGAGGTGATTGGACTTAAAACCCTAAGGAGAAAAAGGACATTGCCAAATATACTTGGAGGTGGGTTTTTGTTTATGGTTTGTGTTTTAATAACCCTGTTTGTGGTGTTTCTCCAATGGGATGCCGCATTGATTCCTTCATTAAAAAGATTTTGCTATACTCAGACTCCGTGCTTGCAAGAGGGGAAGTATTCCCTCCTAGAGGCGCCCAGGGGTGTGTGGTATGTGAGTGTCCCAGGTCACTGGGTGGGGGCTCGAGCCGGTTATGCATTTTGTTACTGAAACGGAACCCCTGGATACTGAACCCAGCCCTTGTTGCTGCCAACTCAGAGGGGCAGAAGGGTTACACAAGTAACTACTTAAAGAGTGTAAACTGGGATTGTTTAGAGTGATCTAAAGGGATATACTGTAGCTAGGAGTAACAGGATAAAATTAAGGAAAGAAAAAATTAAGAAGAATATCAGGCAAAAAATCTTAATAGTAAGAATCTACTCCACTGTGGAAGTTATGGAGATTTCATCAGTTGTTTTATCACTTGTGTATCTTCTATTCAAGATGGCAGTATATCACAAAATAATTTTGATGAGAACATACTGCGATTTTATAAGAGGATTATGATCACACTTGTATCGAACAAGAAGAGGAGAAACTGGATTATAATGTAAAATTTATTCAACAACAAATCAAATACAAAAAAATACCATTTTGTATACATTTTCAAGTTAACATTAGTAAGAAACACTTTTGAAATAAAGCCTATCTTTATACACTGACTCTCTAAAGTTACCCCTAGATTTGCAAGGTTGTGTTTTTTTAGACTGTCAGACTTCTTTTTAACTGGACACAATCAACTCCACATCTCAGAAAACAAATTACATAGCTTCAGATACTACAGCTGCTGCCCAGTTCCCCAGACAAATTTTGTGATTAAGAATTTTTTTCCTCCCTTCTTGTTGTGTGAAAGCCACAGAAAGAAATGGGGAAAATGGCTCACTATATAGTGATAATGGTGATCCTGATTATGCTCTCAAATGTATACAGTGAACAAACAGAAAAAAAATGAATGTCTTTCTCTAGACTTTCAGTTATAAAATAGGTGTTACTTGTCACAGTAGTAGGTGTGACACTCTATAGGTACAATCTGGACTGTTGAACAGCTGAGTCCCCTTTCTCTTTAGTCTAGGGTGCCTTTTACACTGCTTGGTTCTGCTCATATGCAAACTTCAGCATGTAACTTGATCCAAGCTACACAGTATTGAATTCTACTAGAGAGCCACTCATGAATTACATCTGGGGCAACACCAGCAAATTATTAGTTCTAGCCTTGTTGCCAAGAAATGTACATCTTGTATTGCGCAGTACCCTCTTGAACAGTATAAGCTCATAGAAAGTCTGTCATTTCATCAAAGGAAAATGTGTATGCATCAGCTTCGTTATCTCAAGCAGAGGTTCCCAAACACTTCAATCTAAACCCACACTGGTATAGATAAAACTATAAAACAAGTTTGTTAACTACAGAAAGATAGATTTTAAGTGATTGCAAGTAATAAGGTGTAAAAGTAAAAATTGGTTACAAAGAAAATAAAAGATAAACATGAAATCTAATACCTAACTTACCAAGCTGAGTATACTTAAAAACAAAGAGGTCTGTATCACCATAAGCTGCAGTAAATTCCACAGGCTGGGCCTCCTTCCAGCTTAGGACCCCTCTCCCAGTTCAGAGTCCTTCAGGTGTTCGTTGATGTCATGACCAGAGAGATGGGAGGAGGAGAGGTGAAGGCCACAGTTTCTCATTTTTATACTCTTCTCCCCTCTTTGAGGATTACCCTAGCTTGGATGGAGGTGACAAGCAATATCTTGTGTAAATGAGGTTCAGATCATCCCTGTGATGAAATGTATATTTCTTGTTTACCCCTTCTTCTCTGCTGGGTGTTGGTCTGTCCTTTGTTGTCTCTGAGAAACTAATCTATGGGCATTCTCCAGAATTATCACATACTTTAGTAACATCATACAGTAAAATCCCATAGCTTTACACACTGTTGTTACACACATTTTGACAGGGCAATTATGTTCAGCAGATTGTGAGGTTTCAAATGATACCTCATAAGGCATACTTTGTACAAAATACATAAAACCTTATTAAAGTGGTGAATGTGGAGTACAGGGTATCACAAGAAACTATTTTTTCAGACAGAAATGTGATTTTTAAATTGAGATTGTTCCTTTATGTTTCAAATAAAACAGGTGACTATCACACTAATTTAAACTGTATATTAGCTATAAATACAGTAACTCTTCACTTAACATCTTCCCACTTAACATGGTTTCGAAGTTACGTTGCTGCTCCATTAGGGAACATACTCGTTTAAAGTTGTTCAGTGCTCCCTTATAACATCATTTGGCTGACTTTACAAGGGAGCACTGCACAAGTTCCTCTTCTCCGCCTCCTCCCCCTCCCACACCCCCTCCCTCCTAGCACTTCCCCTGCTACCAAATAGCTATTTGGCGGCACTTAGGACTTTCTTGGAGAGAGGGGCCCTGGGGCCCTGGCCTGCAGCTCTAAAGCCCCTTTCGGAATGCAGCCTTGCAAGCACAGGCTGGAAGACTCAGGAAGAGCAGGGGCAGCCGCACAGCCAGCGGCTGGAGAGAAACAGCGCTTTCTCCTTCAAAGCCGGCCGGAGAGAAGCAGTGCTTTGAAGGGGAAAGCCAGTTCTGGCAGCTGGCTGCGCGGCTGTCCCTGCTCCTCCTGAGTCCTCTGGCCCGTGGAGGAGCAGGGGCAGCCACGCAGCCAGCAGCTGGAAAGAAGCAGCGCTTTCCCCTTCAAAGTCAGCTGGAGAGAAGTGGCGCTTTGAAGGGGAAAGCGCCGCTTCTCTCCGGTCGCTGGCTGTGCGTCTGCCCCTGCTCCTCCTGAGTTCTCCGGCCTGTGCTCGCAGGGCTGCATTCCGGAAGGGGCTTTAGAGCTGCAGGCCAGGGCCCCGGAGCCCCCATAGCCCAGGACCCTGCAGCCCCTAAAGCCCCTGCGTTCGGATGGCCCTGCCAGCGGGGGGCGGGGGGGGGGAAGAGGGCAATGGCCATGGGGGCAGTGCCGCACCGCACAGAGCCACTTGCACACCCCCTGCACCAAACAGGAGCTGCCCTCCTGCATCCTCCCTCCCAGACCCTGCACCCCCACCCTGAGCATCCTCCTGCACCCTAACTCCCTTCCAGACCCTGCACCCCCAGTCCTGAGTCCCAGGGATAAGCCAGAGCACCTCCCTACCACAGTACAGTACAATATATAATTCCTTTTGTCTGCCCCCCCAAAATTTCCTTAGAACCTAACTACATTTACATTAAATCTTATGGGAAAATTGGATTCCTTTAACGTTGTTTCACTTAAAGTTGCATTTTTTCAGGAACATAACTACAACGTTAAGTGAGGAGTTACTGTATGCCTACTATGTAAAAAAGCTGAGAGGCCAAAAAGGACTACATCTGTTTCACTGATGATCTCAAGGTAACCCCTTCCTCAGACGTGTATGTTGTGATATCAGCATTTGGAGTTAGTTGCACAGAAATCAGCTAGTGTACCCATTCCCTATAGACATAGTTTGACTTCTATATTTGGGAGATCAGGAGAGCTAAATACTATTAATAATAGGTATACGTCTAACTTCCGAATTTACCGATTGTTAGTAGTACTAAAATTACACTGTAGTTGAAATCAAATATAGTTTAAGTTCATTATTTAATCACCATTTTTTATTTCAGCTTAATTATTTGACAACTTTATCCACTACCACTTAAAAATCAACATTAGCAGAAAAACAAATTCTTGAATAAACAGAACTGAACACTTTCATGTAACTATGAATCATGTCTCTGGTTTTAGAGCTACATAAACATTGTCTTAATATAGAAATACTGTATTTACCTTAATGCAGATGCAATCGTCTTTCCCTTCTGTTAGTGTAAATGTCTACAATATTCTCTGGAATCAGCTTTCCAGTTGAATCAGCTTCTATGTGAAGAAGAGCCAGTGAAGAAAATTTCTTCACCTATGATTGAACACAACCCAGTTTCTAATCCATCTCATTGCAGACAAGATTTGTTCTGATGTGGCCATCCTGACTGGCAATGTGAGAGCTAACAATGAGTTTGTAATAGTTTTGGTACATAATCTGAGACATTTCTTCTTGAACTCTTTGAAAGGTAACAGGAGATTCTGTACTGGTAAAAATGTCCATTTCTCCAGCTGCAAGGTGAAGATTTATGTTGAGTAGGTCTGCATATTTCTGCATGAGTGGATGAATGCCATTTTTGTCACAACTGAAGAGTGAGCCACATGCTTCAGCAATTTCCATTGATTCTTTTGAGAATCGTCTCTCTAACTCTGTAATTATGCCATTCAAACCAGGAAGGTTCAACTGCTGATGCCACCTGTTGTTTTTTTCAGATGCAGTTACCATCTTGGGCATTTCAGATACATTTGTTGCCTCTTCTACACACTCTCTTTGACCCAAAGTTATTGGAACAATGAAGTCTGTAAGAGCTGCTGAGGCTTTTATTACTTTTTTCTTTTTGGTGAGTGAAGTGTGTCTTCATCTAGTACTGCAACGTTATGGTCTTGACAGAACTCTGTAAATTCTTTCCACATATTTTTCCAGCCTTCTTCACTTCTGCATTTCGCAAAGTACACTTTCATTTTCTCTATGATAGGGAAGCTTTTGAAAGTGTGGTATCGATGCCTTAAAGTCCTTTGTGAGCAACATGAACAACTTTCATAAAATATTGACAAATAATCAAGCATGCAATGAATGAAACTCTAGTTATGTGATGATAAAGGCCATTTGCCTCTACAGACCACTTTTTGCCTTGTTCACTCAGATCTTTTTGACACTGCATTATGGCAGTGTATTGCATTTTTACTATAAGCACACTTCTCCACTTACATGCTCAATGCATATCAGTGGGCTGTTCAATCTCCTGTTGCTTGAGACCCAAAGTTGTCTGCATGTCAAGAAACATCTGATGATTGGTTGGTTCCACAAAGACTGAATACAATTTCTCAAGTACAGTTAGGAAGCCCACAGCACTACAATTTACTTTACTGCACTCCATGGAGGACATGGTGGAATTTGTGTGCCATGCAATATACATACACTGCAAACAGATAGTCTTTTTTCAATCACTGCTGAACCCCAGCAGTGTGTCCTGACATCACAGACGCACCATCATAAGATTGAGCAACTATCGGCACATTCTGCAATCCACTTCAAAGCTGTCTTTATGGCAGTATAAATGCCATTTGCATTTCAGGAAGAAAAGCAAATTGATGGAGCACAGGAGCCTCTCTTTAATCTCTAGGTTTTCTGAGTATCTGATACAAACTGGAAGCTGCTCTGTCTTAAATGACCTGGCCTCACCCACAATTACAGAAAAAATAAATAAATAAGGGTCTTTTTCACTGCCTGTACAGTTTTTATTTGCAAACCAAATCTGCACACATCTGCAGTACTTTATTTTGAAATTCAGGGCTTGTGTAATTAAAATAACTTGACTGCAGTTTCTTGAAAGTTTCATCATACTTTGTAAAGAAATCAGAACATTCATGGAAATTCTCTTTCAATTTAGATTCCTTTCCCTGATTGTGCCCTTGAAATGGTAAACCAATTTTTGAAAGTAATTTGACAATATCACAAACCTTAGTAAGGTAATCCTAGTTTCTCTCATTGGTACTTTTATGACTTGCCGAAAGCTTCACTGCTACTGATCCAGTTTCTTTGCTATGTTTGAAGCATTGCCACTTTTCCATACATTTCACATGAACCTTGGAAACAGTATGTTTAGACAATTTTTCAGAGACTGTCATACAATTCCCCACACCATTTTTGATTAAGGTATCATCCACATAGGCTGTTTCAGAATGGAAGTAATAGCAGGAAATGCAGAATACAGCATCAACAGAATATTCAACCCAAGGAAATTTGTTGTAATGGAAAACTGGAAAAGAATGATTGTGTTTCCCAAACATTCTCCTTGGAAAATCAGGCAGATGTTGTTGATTAGGCCCATTGCTTTTTTCTCCTAGATCTGTAGGAAAAGTTACACTTCTCACATCATACTTCAGCTGTATCTATGCTGAGAGAACCTGTACTCACTGCATGCAAACATTCGAGATCCTTTTGCTCTATTTGCAATGATAAGGTGTCCAGACCCTGTAAGGATACAGCCTTTTCCTGTAGCCATATTGTAAGGCCTATGGCCTTTGTCTTCACCCATATTGAGAGCTAAGAAGCAGGAAGTCACATCCTCACATTCCATCTAAACTACATTAAAGCAATGTAATATCAGGCTGTTAAGAAGGCAATCCTGTGCTAATAGCACCCACTATCACCAGATAAAGGAACAAATCTTAAGATGGTTAAAGAAAACTTACTAGTCTGGTAGCATTCTGTCTGGCAAGAAATCATTTAACAATAGTTGTCGTTGTGAAATCCTCATTTCTTTATTGTTTTATCTTTATGGTCCCCACTTCTTGTTTGTCTATATGATCTCTGTCTGGTTCTTTGATTGTTTCTGACTGTTACATAATTAATTTTGCTACGTGTGATATTAATTACAGTGATGGGATGATTAGGTTAGAGAATTTTGTTACAATATGTTAGGACTGGTTAGTAAAATTTTAGTAAAATGATTGGTTAAGGTGCAGCTAAGCAGGACTCAAGTTTCACTATATAAACTGGGGTCAAAAAGGAAGTTCTTTGGGAACCAACTCCAGGACAAAGCCCAAAGATCAGAGTTGCCAGACCACAAGACTCAGCCAATGACACCAGGCAGAAACTAGAGTCCCCCTCATATGACCTGATCCTGACTGGCCATCAAGAAAAGTTCATGTCTTATTGGGAGATGTACTTATTGCATGTGTAGCGTGTGCATTGTTTTAGTGATTGTTAATAAATAGATGGTAAGTAGGATATCACTGATAAAAGACCCCGTAAACCCACAAAAGATTAAGCTCTGAGTCCACAGTGAATGGGTGTTTGCTCTGAGTCCACAGAGAATGGGTGTTTACCTGGAGCCCGGGGTACAGCCTGGAACCCGAAGCCCACAGAGGGGTAAAGATAAGTGCATTTCACCTGGAGATCGAGGAACTGGGAAAGAGTGGAGGTGTCCAAATTTACCAGGTTATGCCTTGTGCCCTTGGAACTAGGTAGAAGTGGAAGCCCTGAGCCCTAGGAACTAGGTAGAGATGGTATGTCTTAAAGTGACAGAGAATTTGTGCAGGTAACAACCTGAGGCAGGCAGTGTCTGGGCCCGCTCTGGAGGTGTTGTAAAATCCTGCAGTGAATTAGCCACCGACGGTTCAAGAGTCACTGTCAGAAAAAACTTCCGAATGTCCATTTTAACTTGTCTCAGTTTTAGATAGGTCCATTAATTTATTTTATTCTAAATTAAAACTTTAAAAGGTTAATTTCAACATTTTATATTCGTGTTTACTGAATAAGTTGAACTAAGATGTTCAGCTCTCACTCAAAAGTAATTGCTCCCTTTGTGATCCATGACTGTTGTTTGTATATTATATAAAAATCACACTTGGCTATGTGGTGTGGTGTGCTATGTGAGACAGGAAGCACCTAACGGAAAATTCAATGTTTCATCAGTGCCTTTTACATGCAACTCTTGTCAGAGTGTCACTTTGATGTGATTCTTTTTTTCCCTACCCAAACTCCAGCTATGCTTCAGCTGGTTGTGTGCATGCTTCATTTATACATCTGTCTTTCTGTCACTGAATGTTGGTTCCTCCCAAACTTCAGAGCACAGGCAATGCTGCATTTATTGCAAGAAGAAACAATGTTCACAGAAGTGATAAACTGCTAATTAAAAAAAAGTCTCATTTTGTATGCTATATGTACATAAATTCAGATTAAACTCTACTCGGAATTCACAAGAAGAGAAAACCAGCAAAACACTGTTGGGGGCGGGCACTTGCACCCAAGGCGAGGATGACCAGCTCCTTTCCCTAATCAGACAGGGAGTGATTGGGGGAGATGAGTTCTCTTCATTGTACTTCCCTGATGGTCGCAAGCCTGGAGGAGCTTCACCCACCTTCGGACACACTTCACCCCTATACATCCCTGAGTTCACCCAGATGTGTTCTGAGCAGTGCTTTGGGATGCAGGGGAGTAGAAGTGCCTAGGTGGGGGAGGGAGCCCCTGGAGACCCGACTGCCCTCCCCTTCTGCCACTCACTGATGGGACTCTGCTGCAGTGGGCAGATCCCATGCGCATCACCACCAAGAAGGGAGTGCTTCTGGCAGGCTCTAGAGCAGTGGTCACTATCCGGTTGATCACGACTGATAGTCGATCCTGGAGCCCCTGACAGTCGATTGCGATCTCCGGTCACTAAAAGAAGGGCCGCCGCCCAACTCATTAGGTGACCTAGGCGGTGGCCTAGGGCACTAACACTTGGGAGGTGTTGGCTGCCCCAGTCGTCGGCGGGATTTCAGGGGCGGGACCGTCCGCCCCCTCTGTCAAGGGCGGGACCTTCTGCCGCCTAGGGTGCCAAAAATGCTGGCGGCACTCCTGCCTAAAAAGTCTGATGGTGCAGTGCAGCTAGGCCAGGCTCCCTGCCTGCCCTGGCCCCAGCTCCCTTCCCGGAGGAAACAGCTAGGCATTGCCCCTAGCGGATCGTGGAGCGGGGGGATAAGAGTCAGGGGGTCTCCGCGCCGCTGCTCCTGCCTGCAAGCACCGCCCCTGAAGCTCCCATTGGGCCAGGACAGGGAACTGCAGCCGACGGGTGCTGCAGCAGCAATGCCTGCAGGGAAGGGGCAGCGCATGAAGCCAACTTCCCCCTCGAAGGCCCGCAGTGGGTGCGCTGGCTGTTTTCTGAGAGCGGCGTGGTGCCACAGCAGGCAGGGAGCCTGCCTTAGCCCACTGCGCCATTGACTGGGAGCAACCCAAGGCAAGTGCCTCCAGCTGGAGCTCTCAAACCTCCCGCACTCCATCCCCAGCCCTGAGCCCCTCCCAGAGCCAGCACCCTTAACCCCCTCTTGCACCGCAACCCCCTACCCCAGCCCTGAGCTACCTCCTGGAGCCAGCACCCTGTACCCTGTCCTGCACCCCAACCTCCTGCCCCAGCCCTGAGGCCCCTCCTGCACCCCAACACTCTGCCCCAGCCCGGAGCCCCTCCTGAACCCAAACTCCCTGCCCCAGGCTCATCCTGGAGCTCCTTCCCAGACTCCAAACCCCTCAGCCCAGAGCCTGCATCCCTTCCTCCTTCCAAGTGAGTGTTGGGGGGAGAGCGAGCAACAGAGGGAGGGGGGAATAGAGTGAGCAGGGCGGGGCCTTGGGAAAGGGGTTGGGTACATCCTGGGTTGCACTTAAATTCAAAAAGTGATCTTGTGCGTAAAGAGGCTCTAGAGTGCTGCAATAAAAGCTCCCACAGCTACCTCCTACCCTCCCCTTTTCTCTGAAAACAATGCCCCCTCCAAGACAGCCCCTGGCAAAGTGACTGCAGTGGCTGGAGCCCCAGCACAGATAGGGCACACTTTTGCCAACATGAGTCTCCTGCTGCCCATGTCAGGACCAGTATAGAGTTTTGGGGGCCAATGCCCCAATCTCCACCTGTGCCAGTCTCCCTTTCTACTAGCATCAGCACTAGTGTCTCTGTTTCCTGCTCCTCCATAATAGATTCCTTATACAGGGAGCTTTATAGATATCACTGTGATGCTGGTCCTAGTCCTTAGGATTTTTACATCAAGAGCTGGCTGCTCTAACAACTGCTTGGGACAAACTTTTTTTTTTAAGACTTAAAATTGATTACTTTGCATTTAAATTTTAAAAGTCTGTCTCAAGCAATAATCAAAACAACCAGCTCCCGGCAAAAAAGCACTAATACCTAATACAGGCAAGATATCACTATTTCTACCCCTACAAGGGTTCTAATATGGAAAAGCAAGAGACAATAGTATTACAGGACAGACATGTACATGAGAGGGAAGAGACAGGCCAGCTGACTTCAGTGATACTAGCACTCAGTGCTAACATCACAGCAAGCAAGTATTTATTCATGTGGATCCCACTACAGGTGCAAGTATTTATTCATGTGGATCCCACTACAGGTGCACATGCACCCCATCCACGACTCTGGATTTTCTTGGCTAGCAGTGTCCGTTGGGATCATTCATGTGGCCTCCATGCCCTTGCCCCCTGTCTCATCACCAAGGGAATAAAGGGCAGAATGGGCCAAACTGCTTCTCAGTTCTGTCTTATAGAATCATAGAATATCAGGGTTGGAAGGGACCTCAGGAAGTCATCTAGTCCAATCCCCTGCTCAAAGCAGGACCAATCCCCAACTAAATCATCCCAGCCAGGGCTTTGTCAAGCCTGACCTTAAAAACCTCTAAGGAAGGAGATTCCACCACCTCCCTAGGTAACCCATTCCAGTGCTTCACCACCCTCTTAGTGAAAAAGATTTTCCTAATATCCAACCTAAACCTCCCCCACTCACCTGTGACAACCACACAGAATTGCATCTGCCTGTTACATTTAGGATTAGCGTTAGGTTAGTCTTAGAATTAGTTAGTATTCTATACTGTTCTTCTTTGCCTACTGGCAATAAAAAAACATAGAAATTCCTAGGACCCTCAGTACTGAGAGATTGTCTTCATCACTGAAGCAAGTATACATGGCTTAAGTCCTGCCTTTTATGTAAGACAGCAATGCCACTGGAACAATGGGTATTCTAAATGCCCTTTTTTTTTTTTTTGCCTTGAAGAAGGCCAAATTCTTGATAAATACTCCATCTGTAGATTGCTCCCCAAACAGATGCAGAAAGCATGAGACAATTTTTACTAGAATGTTCTATAAAGGATGTGTCTGACTTAAAGAACTATGTGTTGAAGGGTGGCTCAGCTGTTCACAAACTATATTTGAACAACTCTGGTTACCAGAGGACTGGCATCTCTACTACTCAAGACTCCATGGCTGCCAAAAGGTCCCACACTCTGGGTAGAGGTAGTGATTGTGTAGTATGGACCTCAATGGGTCACTCAGTTGCTCCTGATGTCCATGGTAGATGAGAGCACTAATCACCTTTCTTGGTGCTAAGAGGAAGTTGAAGAGTTATCATACTTCTGACTTGGCCACAGTTTCTCCTCCCAAGCCTGACCTGGACTGCAGTTCTACTTTTCCCATGATGCACTCTCTTCGTTACCAGCAATGTCCCATTTGAGCTTGGTTGCCATTGTCAACCTTTCTACACTGACACTAACATTGTTACCATCTGTTACATTTTGGCATTAGAACTAGAAACAAGAACTTTATCCAGACTGACCTCTATAGTATCAACACTTCCATCACTATCTTTCCTGTTATCAACTCCTTTGGTACAAGTAATCTCAGCTCCCACTATGTTTAAAATATCTACAGATTTAACTAATCACTGGAATCAGAATCTCCCCTTCTTGACATGGCACCCTTATGGGCACCTACAAAACCTTTATCAGTACTGGAACCTAGAGACCCAATACTGAAGATTTCACTCCATCAGTCATCATGGACATTGATACCCATATCACATGGAAGATTGTCTAGGTCTCCTCAACACTCTTCAATGATCAGCCCCTCCCTCTGGAGGAAGTGTAGTCTTCTGTATCTTCTTCAGCAGGAAATAGCAGAAGTCCTTCTCCACAGTTACCACTCACTCCCCTGGGTTAATTCATGAGTGGGAGCCAGAGAATCAGGATGTTCTTCTTTTCACTGTAAGAGCTATGAATCAAGCAAGGCACAAACTCCCTGGATTCCTCCACCTTAGCTTTATATCCTTGTCCCTAAAGGAAACACACACCACCTTCAAAAAATAAGCCTTGGAGCTTACATTCATAACTTTGTTAGACACTAAAAACCAAACTCAAAGACATGGATTTATGATTCATTGTAACAATCTATAACCCACTAACCCTTCTTTGTCCTGTTACTGAAGAGATGTTAACTGCCCACTCTACCTTCAATGGTTTCTTGCAACATGTTAACTCCATATGGCATCTGTTCCACCCTGTTATTAGCTGTGACACTCTGATTACCTTTCCCAGACCTGAAGAGCTCTGTGCAAGCTTGAAAGCTTGTTTCTTTCACCCTACTAAACAGCTTCCACTAAACAAAATTATCTCTCTTCACTCAGCTCTACTGTAGAGCAACACTTTAATCTCTAAGTCGCTACACTTCAGCACCGAAAAGGAAATAGGTTAGACCTCTAATCTTTTCCAGACGAAGATCAACCTTACCATATTATTACCAGCAAAAGGTCTTGAAACCTCCCAAGAAAAGACTTCAGTCTCAGAGAAGAAAAAGTTTATCTTCATCTACTGCTAAAGCTCATATAACACTTGACTAGAGGTAGAAAGTAGGACTGTCAATCACAGTTAACTCATGCCATTAACTCAAAAAAATTAAACGTGATTTTAAAAGTTGCGATTAATTGCATTTTAATCACACTGTTAAACAACAGAATACCAACTTAAATTTATTAAATATTTTGATGTTTTTCTACATTTGCAAATATATTGATTTAAATTACAACACAAAATACAAAGTGTACAATGGTCACTTTATTATTTTTATTACAAATATTTTCACTGTAAAACTGATAAAATAGTATTTTTCAATTCACCTCATACAAGTATTGTATTGCAACCTCTTTATTGTGAGAGTGCAACTTATAAATGTAGATTTTTTTGTTGCATAACTGCACTCAAAAACTAAACAATGTAAAACTTTAGAGCCTGCTCAGTCCTACTTCTTGTTCAGCCAATTTCTAAGACAAACAGGTTTGTTTAAATTTACGGGAGATAATGCTGTACGCTTTTTATTTACAATGTCACCAGAAAGTGAGAACAGGCATTCACATGACACTTTTGTAGCTGGGTATTGCAAGGTATTTACAGGCCAGATATGCTAAACATTCATATGCCCCTTCATGCTTCAGCCACCATTCCAGAGGACATGCTTCTATGGTGATGACACTCATTAAAAAAATAATGTATTAATTAAATTTGTGACTGAACTCCTTGGGGGAGAATTATATGTCTCCTGCTCTGTGTTTTATCCACATTCTGCCATATATTTCATGTCATAGCAGTCTTGGATGATGACTCAGCAGATGCTGTTCATTTTAAGAACACTTTCACTGCAGATTTGACAAAAAGCAAAGAAGGTACCAATGTGAGATTTCTAGAGATAGCTACAGCACTTGACCCCAACATTTAAGAATCTGAAGTGCCTTTCAAAATCTGAGAGGGATGAAGTGTGGAGTGTGTTTTGGAAGTCAAAGGAGCAACACTCCAAAACTACAAAACCTGAACCAGCAAAAAAGAAAATCAACCTTCTGCTGGTGGCATTTGACTCAGATGATGAAAACGAACGTGCATTAGTCCGCATTGCTTTGGATTGTATCAAGCAGAACCCATCATCAGCATAGACGCATGTCCTCTGGAATGGCGGACAAAGCACGAAGGGATATGAATCATTACCACATCTGGCACATAAATATTTTGCAATGCCAGCTACAACAGTGGCATGTGAAAGCTTGTTCTCACTTTCAGGTGATATTGTAAAAAAGCAAGCAGCACTATCTCCTACAAAAGTAAACAAAACTTGTTTGTCTGAGAAATTGGCTGAACAAGAAGTAGGACTGAGTGGACTTGTAGGCTCTAAAGTTTTACATTGTTTTATTTCTGAGTCCAGGTGGCTTTTTTTGGTACTTAATTCTCCATTTGTAAGTTCAACTTTCATGATAAAGAGATTGCACTATTACACTACTTGTATTAGGTGAATTTCAAAATACTATTTCTTTTGTTTCTTTTTTACAGTGCAAATATCTGTAACAAAAAATAAATATAAAGTGAGCACTGTACACTTCGTATTGTGTTGTAATTGAAATCGATATTTGAAAATGTAGAAAACATCCAAAATATTTAAATAAATGGTAATCTACTATTGTTTAAATCACACAATTTTTTTAATCGCACGTTTAATCACTTGACAGTCCTATTAGAAAGTTTGATATCATGATCGAAAGACACAGACTGATCTAAAAGGACCTATATCCCTTCCTTCCACCATTTGGCAATCACCTTTCTTTCTTTGATGCCTGCAGTAGAATTACTGTTACACAAGGGTTATTCAGTGCAATTTCAGTCCTTGCCAACTCCTCCATTCCTGTCTCTTTTCAGATATTCCTCTCACAAGATACTACTAAAGCAAGAGGCAGATATCCTTCTACAACTTGGTGCAATGGAGGGGGTACCCTCTTCTCCCCAACAACAAAGGGTTTTACTCCTAATTCCTTATCTCAAAAAAGAAAGGAGGATGGTGTTCCATTCTAGATATCAGATGACTGAACACATTAATTCCAGCACTTTAGTTTCAAGGTTGGTCTTTCTAACATTCATAATTCCTTCCCTAGATCCCCCAAGATTCCTTCAGAACTCTTGACTTAAGGATGCTTGCTTCCATCTGTCCATCCACTCTGCTCATAGAAAATACTTCTTTTATAGTGGCACTCATGTATTATTAGTTCAGTGTGCTACTGTTCAGTCTTCCCACAGCACCAAGTGTGTTTTCAAAATGCCTGTTATTCATTGCAGCTACTCTGCGAAGTCCCTGATTGACTCTAAGGATTTCACATTCACCCATACCTCAGCAATTAGCTGATTTGAGGCATATATCCAAAATAGGTCACCAATGCAGTATAACTGGTTTGCCACCTCTTCTTGGTCGGCCTGAGAATCAATCAGGACAAATTCACTCTCACGACCATTCAAACAATAAAATTCAGTTCTCAGCTTGGGGTCAGCAAGAGCTTACTTCTCACAGGCAAGATTTTGTACTACACTCCACCAATTCTCAAATCTACATATCTAGGGCCCTCCCAAATTCATGGCCATGAAAAACGCATCATGGACCATGAAATCTGATCTCCACTGTGAAATCTGGCTATTGTAGGTGAAACCGTATTTCACAGAGTCGGGCAGCCGGGGAGCAGTGGCTGCTGTCCAGGACCTCAGCTCTGAAGGCCGCGTTCCCACCAGCAGCAGTGCAGAAATGAGGGTGGCATGGTAAGGGGAGGTCATCAATTTTTGGGGGGAGGGCAGGGCTGGCCTTACAGATGGGTGACCGCTCAGGGCCCCATGGTCAGGGGGTGCTGTGGTCAACCCGGTTTACACACAGCCAGTCCAAGGCCCCTTTAACTACCAAACACTGGGTTTGAGGGCAGGGCTAAGGGCACCCCAGCTGGGGGCACCAGCTGCTAGTCCTGGATGGGTTGGGGAGGTATAGGACTTCCTCTTCCTCTGCACAGGCTGCTCCCTTATCTGGGTCAGACCTGTCTCCAGGAACCTCCCTCGGCTGCAGGAAGCTCTATCACTGTGGGCTGGGAGTCCAGCTCTGAAGGCAGTGCTGCCTCCAGCAGCAGTGCAACCTCATTTCTGCACTGCTGCTGGCGGTGGCACTGCATTCAGAGGTGGGCACCCAGTCAGCTGCTGCCCTCCCATTGGCCAGCTCTGAAGGCAGCAGCACACAAGTAAGGGTGGAAATGCCATGATCCCCCTACAAGATCCCTGCGACCCCCTCACCCCATGACCCCGTTCTGAGTCGGGTGCCTCATGGTTACAATACCATGAAATTTCAGATTTAAATATCTGAAACTATGAAATTTATGATTTTTAAAATCCTATGAACGTGAAATTGACCAAAATGGTTTGTGAATTCGGTAGGCCCCTATACATATTCAACCAAGGTATTTGGTGATGTCCCATCTCAGGCTGTTGGGCCACAAGGTTTTCTGTAGCTTTGTGATGCCATGTGCCAGACTTCACTTTCAACCTTTTATGGGGAAGTTAAAAATCAGTTTATCTATCAAGAAAACACAGCATGAACTTACAGGTTGTAGTCAGCTCAGAAGTCTTATCCTCTCTTCTCTGGTGGAAGGACCCATGAAAAGTATGCCAATGCATCCTATTCACCTCACCATCTCCTAGCACTACTGTTGTAAAGGGTACCTCCAAAAAGGGATGGAGAGCACACCCAGACTATCTTCAGACGTAACATCATAAATGTCTAGATCTCACAGCCATACATTTACCATGTAGAGCGTTCCTACTCCTCCTCCAAGGGACCACAATTCAAATCCTGATAGTGCAGCACTGTAGTGTTGTCTATGTCAACAGACAAGGGGGAGTGAGATCATCCCCCTCTCTGTCAGGACTATATGTGACTAGTGCATTCAACAGCAGATCAATCTCATAGCTGTACATATACAAGGCTTTCAGAACCACCTAGCTGATCAACTAAGCAGAAAGTGCTCTTGAAGATCTGGGCCTGAATCTCTACAAACGCAGTCTTGACTCAAAGGTATTTAGGAAAGTGACTCTCATTGAAATCAACGGGAGTCAGAAACCTAGATACCTTTGAGGATCTGGACCTCAGCCAAGTCTTCCTAAAATAGGGTGTTCTACGAGAATCGTTTTTGCCACCAACCTGGAGAAGCATCAACTTTTAATCCCAACAAGGCACAAGCCCAGGCTCATGTTTGGATACATTCATTATCCAGTGGAACAGAAACCTGATGTCTATTCCTATCTATTCCATTAATTTCCAGAGTCCTCAGAAAAGTATGACAGGACAAAGACCCATTAATACTGTCAGCACCGGCCTGGGCACATTAGTTCTGGTACGCAGAACTGATGCATCTGTCAATTCAACTGTCCATTACTCTTCCAGATTTCTGGACATTGTTTGATAATCACGGTGTAACCCTACACTTGGCCCATAGGCATTGACTTCCTGATTTCCGAGGGTGCTCAACCACCTCTCCATCCCAGGCCTCACCCTCATTCCACCCCTTCCTCCCAGGCCCCACACCCACCCCTTCCCGCTCTCTCCCCTGAGGGCACCCCATAGACAACTGGTGCCTCCTAATACTGATGGGCATGATCTAAAGGGGAGGTCACATGTCCCCCTTGGTCAACCCCCCCCAACCCCTGCTCCCAGCCCAGGGCCACCGCACTCTCCCAGCCATACGTTACCTGCGGGGGGATGCTCTGTGCTCTGACTACACCTGGTCCCCACCTTGGCACATTCCACCACTCTCCTTGGAGGAAGGGAACCCAGGCAGGGAGCAGGAGGGAGCAACTTCTAACACCAGCCTCTCCTGGTCGCTGCTCTGCAACCCGACAACTGCCTGAAAGAGCCTGGCTGGAGAGGAGGAGGCTTCTACTCCCTCCCCAGGCTTGGCTGCTGGGGATCACAGCTGAGTGAGCTGGAAACTTGCCAGGGTTGGGGCTCCAGCTCCCCAGCATCCAAGCCAGAAGTGGAATCTGCCTCCCCAGCCAGGTTCTCTCAGGCAGCCGCCAGTCCACCACGCTGAAGTGCAGTGTTCCAAAGGGGCTGATCCCACTCCTTCCACTCCCTGGCATCTGGGGCATATGTTGCCCACCCTTGTCCCCACCCCGTTTTGCCCCCCCCTCCACCCCCAGCACCTTCTGCATGCTACCAAACAGATGATTGCTGCGGGTGGGAAGCACTGGGGGTGGGGAGAAGAGTTGATTGGCAGGACCTGCCACTGGCGGGAGGCACTGGAGGGAAGGGGGAGGAGGGGCCTGCCAGTGGGTGCTGAGCACCCACTTTTTTTTTCCTGTGGCAGTTCTAGCCCCAGAGCACTCATGGAGTTGGTGCCTATGCCCTGGCCCATCACCCCCACATCTGACAGCATGGATGCTAGCTGTTTAAGTGCAGTATGCAGGAATCATTCTAGAGAAATAGAAGATATTTGGACTCAGAGCAGAAAAGGTTCTACAAGGCTAATTGATAGAGCCAAATGGTAAGATCTTTCATTTGGGGCTGCTCAGCAACAATTTCAATTGTTGGAGACATCTATTCCTGTTATCCTGGATTATTTTATTTTTCTTGAAACACTGAGGATTTTCAATCAGCTCAGGGAGGGTATATTTAGCTGCAGTACATGCCCATCACCATCCAATTTGGGATCACACAGTTGGACTAGATGATATCCTGAGGTCCCTTCCAACCCTGATATTCTATGACAAAACATCTCAAAGAACCACAGTTTCCCAAATGAGCCTGGGAAAGTGAGCTGAGTAAGGCTGAGAACTCTTGGCTTCTTTTCTGGAGGTAAGAACGGAAGGAGCATAGCAACTCCTAAGCTTCTAGTTCTTTGGGAGTGGTGGGAGCAGATCAGCTGGAACTGGTACATTTTTCATAGGAAGGGAAAATCAGGTAAGGGACAGAGAAGCTCCAGAGCTGTTGCTAAATTCACAAGTGAGAAGAGAAAAGAAACCTCTGATTTCCTACTTCTTTAAGGGTAAGGGAATAGAAAGGAAAACCAAGAGGCCCAATTGCTGGAGAAAGAGATGGGAGCAGAGGAGTCCAGAATACTGATGGGAACCCTGCACTAATTGATTGGAAGCAGCCCCAGCTCTATACGATTTATTGGAAGTAAGTTTAGGTTGCCTCAGCACTGACGGAGGAAATATTGAGAAGAGGTTAGACTGGGGTTAGCCAAAATGCACCCCGTAACCTCAACCTATTATCTACCTACCACTTTTCCTAGCCTAGACAAACTGTAAGATGCACAGTCTGAGCCCCTGACAGTTTATAATTGAGATGGTTCTGCCTGTGCACTATTCACAATTGTTCATACATTAAAAACCCTAAACAAAACAGATTGAGTTGCAAGTACTTAATCCTGCCATGAGTGCAGGGGACTGGACTACATGACCTCTCGAGGTCCCTTCTGGTCCTATAATTCTACCTTAAACTTCTGATATGCACACTAGTTTAACTCATCACTTTAAATTAAAGGAAATGTCATACCTTTGTTTCTGTGGCCTGGCCTCAGATCTTGTGGCCCCACCTAACCTGAGAAACAGCACAGCCTTGGCTTCTTTAAACTAAACGGGAGCAAAATCTTGCTAGTTTTTGAAGTTCTTTGAGTGGGCCCTGAGTGATTTATGGGGTGGCAGTTTTGTTTTTATTGGACAACTTAAGTGTCACATTTCAGATCCAACTAGGAGAGCTGGAAAAAGTTTTGTAGTGGGGGTGCTGAAAGCAGAAACCATGCATTTGGTTGTTATTACTACTTCAAGCCAAAGGGTGCAGCACCCCCAGACCCAACCAGAAGGTGCAGTTCTTCTAACGTCAAAACTACAGCACTCCAAGCATGCAAGGCTGTCTCAACGTGTGCCAATCTGAACGTATAGACCAGGAGTAAGCAACTTATGGCACAGGCGCCAAAACCTTCACGCGAGCTAATTTTCAGTGGCCCTCACATTGCCTGGGTCCTGGCCACCAGTCCAGGGGGCTCTGCATTTTAATTTAATTTTAAATGAAGCTTCTTAAACATTTTAAAAACCTTATTTACTTTACATACAGCAATAGTTTAGTTATATATTATAGACTTACAGAAACAGACCTTCTAAAAACATTAAAATGTATTACCAACACACGAAACCTTAAATCAGAGTGACTAAATGAAGACTGGGCACAGCACTTCTGAAAGGCTGCTGGCCCCTGATATAGACTCTCACTGAAACTGCCCCAGCCTATTTCTCCAGAGACTGCAATACTGAGTCCCGCAGCCAGAGCCTCTGTCCCAATTCCCGCCCCACCCCCACCCCCACCCCCATGGCCGCAACACCCCATGGCTGGAAATTGCCTCCCTCACACCAATGGGCGAGTCGCCCCGCAAAGCCTCCGCCCATAACCCTCCCATGGGACAGTCTCCTCCTCACGTAGAGTGCAACACACACACTCCACCTCCAGTCCCCGCAGACCCTGGAATGGATGCGGGCGGAGTCCCAGCCCCCGCTGTAGCTAAGGCCGAGCGGGAGCTCCCCCGTCAACCCGCCTCCCGCCCGCTCCGGCTACCCCTTGTGCCCGCCCCTGCCGGGGACTGCGCCGCCGTTAGAGGATCCCAGCGAGGCCTTCCCGCAGCCTCAGGGGACTGTGGGCGCCTGCGTTACCGGAACAGGAGCGGCTCGCAGGCAGCAGGAAGCGCCGCCCCGTGACTCACTCGGGATTCGTGGGGGGACCGGACCGGACCGAGCGGGCTGCTAGGCCAGCGCGCAGTCACCGCCCCGGCCGTCGCTGGGCGAGTGGATCCCCGCGACAGGCCCTGCTGCCTCCCGGGCCTCCAGCGCCCGCTTGGCCCCCTCCCCGCAGACAAGCGGCTCCCCGTGTCCTGTCCCTGGGGCCCCGTCCGTGCAGGTCACTCCCGAGCCGACCCGGTCCTGAACTCTCCTCAGCCAGGCATCCGGCCCCGCCCCGACCTCCCTGACGGCCGAGAACGAACCTTATAAACAGCCGCGGGCCCCGCCCCCACCTCGCGGCCCGTCCCGCGGGCCCCCACTCCTCCCCCCACCTCAGGGCCCGTCCCGCGGCCCCCTCCCTTCCCGCGGGTTTCCTGTAGCCCACATCCCCTTCTCACGGCCCGTCCCGAGGGCCGCCTCCGGCCCCCCTGGCGGCCCGTCCCACGGCCCGCCCCTTCTTCCCCTACCCCCTTCTCGCGGGCTTCCTCTTCCCCCCACCCTCTTCTCGCGGCCCGTCCTGCAGACCCCTCCTTCCCCCCACGGTGCCCCAGCCAGCCCCCTGCGCATGTGCCTATGGGTTGCTTCCTTCCCTGAGCAGGACAGCCGGGGCTACTATGTCATTGTTACCCCCCGGAGACAGAGTAGCAGCTGCAATGCGCATGCGCGCTACTAGAACGCGTGCTCATCAACTGCCTTTCCCTTAACGGCTAGAGCCGCCTCGTTTCTCTTTCCTCACGATTTAAATATGCTAATGAAGGGTCTTCGGGAGTCCTATGGCGGGGCAGGGAAGGGGTCACGTGGCTTGGGGACGTGCCTGTAGGGGGCGGCTCCCGACCTGCCCAGGCTGCCTTAAAAGCGGGCTGCGAGCGAGGAAGCGCCTCAGTCAGAGAGAGAAAGTGCAGGGGTGGGTGGTTCGCTGCTGCTCCGCCTGAAACTTCTGAGTAACATCAACAGGGGGCCGGCGGCGGCGGCGGCGGCAGCCGTGCAGCCGTGTCCGCCTTCTCCTCATAAACCAGCCCGTGCAGGGCTGGAGCGGGTCCCTCACACAAAGGCGAGCAGGGCAGCTCCCTGGAGGGGGGTGGCGGGGAGGCGCACCTCCCCGGGCAGCGCACTCACAGCTCCTACTGCCCTCCCGCCCGCCGGTCCCCCGTGTCTGCCCCCCGCCCCTGTCCATGTAGCCGCCGGCCCCGCTGCTGCTCCGCACTATGCCCATCTTACTCTTCCTGATAGACACGTCCGCCTCCATGAACCAGCGCACCCATCTGGGCACCACCTATCTGGACATAGCCAAAGGCGCTGTAGAGACTTTCATGAAGGTACCGGCTCTGCCTGCGACAGGAGGGGGGGGGGGCGCCCTGCCGCCCGGGTGGCGGGGGCGCGGGGCTGGGGAGGGCCGGGCGGGGGATCGCATGCGGGGCGCTGCTGCTGGCTCCCTCGGGTAACCCTGCGCTTTGTGCCCGCAGCTCCGCGCCCGGGACCCCGCCAGCAGAGGAGACAGGTACATGCTGGTCACTTTCGAGGAGCCTCCCCACGCGATCAAGGTAACCCCCGTGAATCGCCCTCCTCCCCCCGGGCCGGGGTGCCCGCCCCTCCCCCGCGCTCCCGGCGGCGCGGCGCAGCGCAGCGCAGCTCCCCCCGCACAGGCACACACAGGCTCTGGCAGCGGCGGCGGCGGCGCTGACATCAACATGGCCGACATTTTTCCTGTGCGGTGTGTGAGCAGCAATGGACTGTGGGGGATATTGATTCAAGTTAGGAGAAGTGACAGCAACTCCAAGGCGAGTTCGGCTGCAAGGGGCGGCGAGGAGCGGTACCTGCTTCGGGCCGGGCAGCCTTGGCTGGCGCTTCCCCCTCGTCGTGCGTGGAGACCCGGAGCCTCCACATGACACATCAGAAGGGAACCTGCTGTAGGTCATTGACCGGCCCCGTCCGCTGCCGTGGACCAGGCTCTGGTTATTCCAATGACCCGCAGTAAGTTGTAGGCTCACTCTTCGGACCGTGGAACCAAACGCTGATATTCTGCTGGGTGGGGGGCAAGGGGTGCGTAAAGGCTTGCGCGGGGGGAGGGGGAGATGAGGCTTTGAAGCCTTTGGAGCAGAAAAGGTTCTTAGTTACTTGTAAGATAAGTTGGTAGTTTGGGGGGGTATTTTTTAACCGCATGCATGCAGCAGAGGAAGACACCATTTTTGTAATCTGTAACAGAAAAGGCTCTCCCTGTATACTGCTAACATCTGAAGGATAAGCATTCTTGCCTTTCTCTTTGCAGGCTGGCTGGAAAGAAAATCATGCAACCTTTATGAATGAATTGAAAAACCTTCAAGCTGAAGGACTTACGACTCTTGGCCAGTCTCTAAGGACAGCTTTTGATTTATTAAACTTAAATAGATTAGTAACTGGCATAGACAACTATGGGCAGGTAGGTTGAATATAAACAGAGGGAAAACCCTTTCAGAGACCACAAATGATTAGTTGACCAGAATAACCTCTAGTCATGAAATATGAAGTATAAAACATAATAGGGGGGCTACTTAGACAATTGGGAAACCCATTACTAGGATGTAGTTTTGTACCCAGTTTTAATTCAGTTTTTATTTTATATCAGTCTAAAACTGCTTCAGTTTTTTAAACACAAATGTAGGTATTGATTTTTTTTTTCAGTTCACACATCAATTTTGGGTATATTTATTATGATCGAGATAATGAAATCTTATATTTCAGCACATTAGCTGATTGCATGCAGGGGTCATGAAGATTTTTTTCTCTTCCATGTACAGTGGTGCACAATCAGTTGGGTGCACTTTGAGGGTTTAGCTTTTCTCTGAAGTACAATTGTTATTAGCCACTGTTGGGACCAAACTATTGGGCTAAATGGAGCAGAGATTTAATCTTACATGTCACATCTTTTATCATTCAATCTCTTTCCCTGATATTAAAGCTCTGGCTTCATTGACACCCTGTACGGGAGCTGCCATCCTTCTGGCTCAGAAGGATTTGAACAGGACTTCTTTTGGAGTGTGTCAACATTACCTTTTAATCAACAGTATGGGTCACTGTAGAACAATGAGGCACTTCTTTACCATTCTCCCTCAAGTTGAGTGTATGCCCTGGAAACACTCTCAGTTGCTCTTGGCCTGAAGAGTAAGAGACTGGGACTATGAATTCAGCCCTAGTTTTGTTTTGCATAGTAGTGGAGAGCATTACCAGTGGGTACACACATTAAATGTATATTTTGCACTTGTTTGCCCTGTTAGCTCTGTTTCCCCTTTTTATTTTCTCCTGTGATGTAATGCCCTCTGAGAGGAAGAAAGGCTGTTGCTCCTTGTTTCACTGGAGAGTGAAATAAGTTGCTTCAACCAAATGGTCTGAGGCTGAGCATATTGTCTCTGCGTTACCATGTTCTGCTTGTGTAGGCGGAAAATTCAGATTTCTCATGTTTCACTGTGTTGCACTGCCACTAGACTACCAAGTCACCCTAAACACGTTTTTAAATGCAGTCCCAGTAATGAAACTTTGAAATGTACCAATTCAACACACACAGCTAATCTTTAGTCTATTTCCATGTGTTGCCCTCTTATACACCTACGTGCATTCACCTGTTTTTCTGCTTTTCTTCATTCCGGTTTCAGTTAGGTCAACCTTACAAAGTTTTCATGAAAACTTATCCTCACAGGTGCGGAAAAAAAATCCATATCCACCCTTGCCATGGCTATTGATGAGTAATACAGCAGTGATATTCATGCATAAAACATTACATGCCCTGGGTGAATCAGCTATGCTCACTTAGTCTTTTTTTTTTTTTTTTTTAATTAACAAGTTGGCAATTTAATTGATGCCATGACACTCATTGGCTATGAAAAATGAGTGCTTTTCGTTATCTTTTGAGCATCTGCATTGTTTTCATTTGTGCCTGGTCTGTCTTGTCCTTAGATCTTTGATTCCGGACCAGATTTCTTTGACCTCAGAAACACCCTTACTCTTCTAGATATTATAAGTCGATAACTTCTAAACAAAGTTTATCAGATACTTCACACTGTTCCATGTGTGGAAGACTTAGCAGAAGAGAATGGCTTTTGGTACATGCAAATATTCACTCACATGATTAAACAATCTTTTCTGAACTTTTTTCAGTGTCCTTTATAAAAACAGGTGACTGTGTGAAATTGATTTGTTCTGCTAGGTCCTGTGCTGCTGAAGTCCCTAGTTCCCATTGTAGCACCACTCTCAGTCTAGAACTTTTTCATAAGTTAGACTAAAATTTCAGATTACTTAACTGCAGTGGAATTCACTTCTGGGACTGAACTGGTCCTTCAAGTTCACGTTGGCGTATAAGCAATACATATTGCCATCCTGTCAACTGACATCAGCAAGGGAAGATCCACTGTTAAACAGCTCTTCTGAAAATAAACATATTAAAATGTACATGTTGCAGAGGATGTGGGAATAATTCAGGAAGATAAAAGTAAGAATACTCAATTTTTGAAATACTGGTGACAGTAGCATACTCTTACTCATCAATTTTTTTAAATGAAACACCTAGGAAAAAAATTTTACACTGTTGAGATTACTTGAATATCTCAACCAGTCTAGTTTAGCTGTCTAAAATAGAATAGCTAGATCTACTCTTTCTTGGGTTCAGAAGACAGGATGATTTACAAATAAACAAGATCTAGCAGGTATTAGAGAAGATATTACATGAAGAATAGATTCAAACATTTTTTAATGAAGCATTTGGGAAATTATATCAGGCTGTCTCATCCACTAAGTTATTTATCCATCACTCCTGCCATTGGATTGGCAAGATTCTAAAATATTTGTTCAGATTCCTTTTGTTTCTAGTACTTGAGCTGTAGAACAAAAGTGCTCCTTTTTATAAATACCAATGACAAGACATGTCTCAAACTTATTGAGAGTCAGTCTGGTTAAACCATCCAACTTCTGAATTGTTTATCTAAATGGTTAGGCCACTCATTATATCTGACATCTTTTGAAATTGGCCAGAGTTCACCATCAGCAGACTTCCTGGATTGGACTGATGTTTGAATGTTTGTTCTCAAATTAAACTTGAGAAAAACTCCTGCTGCATATTTCCTTGCGTCACCTGTTTAGACCTTAATACAAATATCTTAATTCACTATATGTGTTTTGCATTGCATTGGTACCAACTCATGAACAGAAAATGATAATGTTTGGGTTACCAGTTGCACAAATGTATTAGGTCACACAATTTCACATTTGGATCTTTAAGAGACACTTAACCTAATTTTTTTTTAAAAGTCCCAGTTTCTAATAGGGGAGCTTTTAAACATATCCTGAATGTATAAACCCCTCTGAGTGTTTTCACAGGGGTTTTTATGCTCCCTCAGTTTCTCCTTTAACAGGATCCTTAAATATCTTAACTATAGAAGTGAACAGTTGGCCTGACTAAAAAGGAAAAATATTTTTCCTAATGTAAGAAGTAATCTAAGCGTTAACTTGCACCTACTGCAGTTGTGTTCAGACAGAAATGTGATTTTTTTAAGTTAGCTGTGTCCCTTTAATTTGTGTAACTCTTTCCATTTGACGTTAAGCCATATATTATCCTTGCTTGGCTTTAGCAGCGTTCACAAAGTCAAGTATTTTGTTCATGTATTTCACGTTCTGTGACTGTTTTGATAGATGAACTTAAAGAGTTTTTGTACTTAACTCTGGATCTTTATTAGGTATGCTTCAGTAACAAAAATAGCTTAAATGAGAATGTATACAATAGAGAAACCATTTGAATACATTGGCTTAATACATCTACTGCCTATCACATCACCTTTGTAACTTTCCTAGCCTAGCTTGCACTTAACTAATTGACTTGTTTTATACCATTTTCTCTCTGATCAACTTCTCTATCCATTGTATACACTAGGCTGAATTGCTAGACCTCTTACTAGCAGACTTTCCTCAGTCACTTCTTACAAAACAGTGGTGCATCTTGTCACTATAGTTTTTCATGATTGCTAGATAAATTGTGACTACCTACCTTAATAGACAAAGTTAAATATCGCTAATACTAAATGCAGCTTGCTATTACTGGTTATAGGGTTAATACTACTAGTGTTGTTTGAAGTTGTGGTTAACACTGAAATGGAAAACATTAGAAGTATGTGACTTCCTAAATAACGTAGCAGAAACATAAGCAGAGTGGGCCATCTAAATACCTATCCTGACAAATTGCAAACTGTTGAATTTGATAATGAAACCATAAACTTGAAGCTGTAATGTTTGTAACACCAAAATAGTAAAAATTAGTGCATATAGATGAAAAGTACAATAGTGCTGCAAGATTTAATCTGATGGATCTGTTTTAAGTCACTAAAACTCTGATTCTGTGCAGCCTAGTGCACTTTGTCTTGCAAACAGTTATTTCTGTGGTGAGTCTGTCAATACCATGCTCTCTCTTACTGCAGGATCAGTGCAGTATGAGGTGGATGCTAAGAGAAAATGTGCTTGTTTAAACAAATATTTTCACAAAGTACTAAGGCAATAGTATTCAAGTTAACTTTTTTTATATAACGTCCTCTTCAAATTTTCACCAGCATGAAATTTTGGATAGAAACTTCTGTTATCAGACACCAACACAGTATCACTACAGATGTACCTTGCTTTCAATCAGGCTTCTAAAGTATGCAGCTGATTCAGTGAAACTGACCCTTGAGATGTGAACTGAATTTGATGAGCAGACTTAATGTAATAAAAGACAGACCAGATGACAAATTTCTGAAAGAATATTTTCTTGTAATCAAAGTGGACTTTCTCTAAAGTAGAAACTCATTCTTCTTCACACTGAATAACACATTATATGGAATAAAATATAAATCCCATGAAAAATATTACTGTAGTAACACCCAATAGCCTTGCTCTTGGCAAAGATCTTCCTAAATTTGTTCAGTGCATTTCAGGTAGAGCTGGGTAAATAGCTATTTTTTGTTAGTTTGCAATTAAAAAAAGTCAATTTGTTGAGTTGAACAAAATATTTTGTCAAAATTGAAACATTTTATTTCCCTTGATTATTAAACACTTGATTTTTTTAATTACATTGTTGAGAATTTTTAAATAGAAAGTGGTTTCAAACCAGAAAATCAAAATGTTTCATTCTGAAAATGTTGAAACAAAATGTTTTGAATCTTTTAGAAATCCCCCCCCCCAAAAAAACAATTTGGTGAAATCAAAACAAATTCTCAAAATTTTGGTGTCACTGAATCAATTTTTTGCTGAAAAATTTTGGCCAGCTCTAATTTTGAAGTGTTTACAAATACATAGGAAAGAAACCTTGAAGCAGAAAATAATCTAAAATCAAATTTGAATCTTAAATACATGAAGGCTATCTCAAGCCATTTTGGAATAAGCCAAGGGCTGTAAAGAGATTTATCATCTTGTACATTGAGGGGTTTTGTACATATAATGGGATTTTTTTAAAACAACCCAATTATCCAGATTTTATCCAATTTGCAAGCTTCTCTCAACTAACCTCATTTTAGATTGATCGCTACACAAGTATTTTTTACTTAATTTTTCATTAAAGCTATTTATAGATGCAGGAGAAATTTTTATTTATTCTGATCATTGGAATGTTTTCACAATAAAGCTTGCTTCACATTGGGCTGCAGAGGATCGGTATTTTTTGACTTAAATATGTGAACTATTACTAATTTGTAGCACATTTAGATTGTGTAAGAGAGGCATTTTATTTATGCTTGTGGAAAGACTTCTTTATTTTGTCCAAATTGTTGGAATAGTCATACACTTCAGTCTGTGGCTCCTAACACCAGTGTCACTGAGTAACATGAAGCTCAATTACCAAATATATTTATTAATTTAAGTCACAACCTTGGTCACTTTGGTAAAAGGGGTTGTAAATGTATATAATGCCATCTTATCTAAACATCTTTTGAGTGAGGTGTTGTAAAGAGTGCTTCACTGTATCATGTCTTCTGAATTTGCATGTATTACATTTTACACTAGTTGTCATGCTGAGTTTGATTTGACTTTTCTTTGAATAGTCACTTACATAGTAGTGTTTGACATTGCAGATTGTAGTTATTGAGGTTTTTATTAGAAGTTCGTAGTTTTTTGACATGGAGGAGAGGTGGGTTCTGGCTAGATGTCCTTAAAACTACTGGGCTGTTTGAAGGTATGGAAGGTGTCTTTAATGGGCTCCTGGCTTGTGCCTCATGTGACGTGGAGCTCATGGCTTTGGACATGGGTAGAGAATGTAGTTATCTTCTCTGCAATCCGTTGCTTACAAATAATCAAAATCCTTCAAGTATAAATTTCTTGGCATTCAAGGGTGAAAAGTATTGCAGTGGAATAACCTGTGCTTTGAGAGTACATCCAGATTTGCAACCCAAGTTTAGACTAACATTTCCTGCCTTGTCAGACTTGAACTGCTGCAAAGGCAGTTTCTTCTTTTTCTCTTTGATGGCGATAGAAGCTTGTACTGCTTTAGAGTAACTGCATTTTCTTTTCTCTCCTCTCCCCCATCTCTTTAAAAAAAAAAAAAAAAAATTCTACTCAGAGCAACTCTGGAACACAGTCTAGGGAGAACTTCATCCATTAGGAAGCAGGAGCACCACACTTTTAAGGCCTGACAGTTACAAAAACAACAAGGAGGTTAATTGATGGCAGTAGGTACACTGAAGGATTCTCCATCCTTCAAAATCTCGCTCTTAAATGGAATTGGAACAGGCTGCGAAGTAGTGTGAATCCAAAACCTTCTATCAATAACTTACTCTAGGCTTCTATTAAAGGCATTGATGCAAAGTTCTTGGGTGAGGTGGAATCTTTTGTTTTTCCATATTTCCACATTGGGTGGTATGCACTGAGCTTGAGTATTTTGCCTTCCAATTATGTATTTTTGATATAAGGAGTTACATTCTCTGTCTAGGCATGCCATCCCCTCCACTGCTTTCCTAGAATAGTTTAGATTTCCGGATAACTCCTGTTTCACTGTATCTGTTAACAGTCCGCACCACTGGGGGACCATTGCAAGAAAGCATGCTTAGTTTTAGATCTCTAGCCAGAGCTTGGGCCCAACTCAGTGATCTGTTTTGCTCTGGAATGAATGAACGAATATCTAAAGTGGTGACTAGATTTTGAGCCATGTTCGTGTATTCTTAAAATTTGTTGCCTCATTTATCTAGTCTTAGGTTGCTTAATGTGTTTTTAAAGGAAGTTCTAAAAAGTAAGACTTATCCTGGTAAACAAGGTTGCATGAAGTCTACCTTATTTTCACAGATATAAAACATTCTTATAATCCTTTCCATTAGTGGAAAGGGGGTATCTTTTATTTGAGGTATTTCCTGATATTCATATATCAGTGAGGCTTTGATCATCTTGATTCTTGAGGCACTCAAGAATGTACTTACACTTTTCCTTTAATTATATCTTGGATGGACAACTGAATCCGCTGTTATCTTTGTCTCTGAACCCTGTTTCTTGGATATATTAATATTAGTAGTTTTTACCTTTCCACTAACCCATTTGCAAGTCATCAGAGCTAACTGCCATCAGAAAAGCAGGAACATACTGTACGGAAGGGAATGGAAAGAAAAATAGCTTTTTGTTTAAGCCTTGACTGGTAAGGCTGCAATTCAGAGCTTTCTTATACCATGAGTTTAGTGAAATATATTCTGAGCAAGTGTCAGGTAAGTAAGAGAGAGTCGAATAAAAGCAACCAGTATAATTAGGAGGACGCTGAAAAAATTCATATACCTCAAACGATAAGTGATCTGGATAAATTCTGCTCAGTATTGTGCTTTCTTTGTCCCTCTCCTTGGGGGATAAGAGGAGCTGCTACTGTTACACACTTCAGATCTCTCCTGTACACAGTTAAAACTATCACTGTTACCTCTTGTGAAACTTTGATTCCAACATTCCATCCCATTCTATCCCTCTTCTGTTAAAGTTACATTGCACAAAATTCTACTTATTTGAATACTAGTAGGAAGAGAAATTGTACAATTTGTCTCATTTCACACAATATTCCCAGCTGTGTACAAATTTCCTTTATCGCAGTGGTTCTGAAGCTTTTTTACTGGTGACCCCTTCCACCCAGCAAGCCTCTGAGTGCACCTCCCTCCCCCGTATGAATTAAAAACACTTTTAACACCATTATAAATGCTGAAGGAAAAGCGAGGTTTGGGGTGGAGGTTGACAGCTCGTGACCCCCCCAGGTAATAACCTCGTGACTCCCTGAGGGGTCCCAACCCTCAGTTTGAGAACCCCTGCTTTATAGGAACATGTTTCCAATTCAAATTGTTGCCTTTTGACCTTGTGTTATCTAGGCATGTTTTTGGTTGTTTTCAGCCATTGTTCTGTTATTTATTCATCAGTCTGAGAATACATTTGGTATGCCTAGCTATTTTAATTCAGTGATCCAGGACTATATCAAGCTGTACATTCTGTATGCATTGACATGAGAGTGCTGGAGTTAATTTTAGTTCTCCAAAGGGTAGGTCAGTCTTCCTCTAATTTTAAATATCTCAGTTTTTCTTGGGTGGGTTGGACAGAAGGTAGCCTTTCTAAATGCAGTGAGAGCAAATCTTTCCTATATCTCAATAGATCTCTTATTTTAAAGGTAACTTTACCAGTGACAGTTCCATTATTCTTGGTTACCACGTGTATATTCTCTGGTATTTTCAAAGGATACATGCGTATCAGTAGTCTTAACTTCATACAGTCTTGTCTTATAGCTGTATAAGTAATTTTCCTCTGCTATATCACACCCTAGTTGAAAAGTGTGTAGACGTGTAGATTCTTCGCTGTCAAAACATTATATTCAAATTAGATGGGAAATGTTTAATGAGGTTTGTACTCTGATCTTGGCTCCAGACTACGCTAGACCCTTAAAAAAATCTATTGTACAGCTATCACTGTCTCTCTAGGTATGTATATATTCCCCATTACTGTTGTATCTGAGCACCTCACAAACTTTAATATATTTATCCTCACAACACTGCTGTGGGGTAGTTAATAGTATAATCCCTGTTTTATAGATGGGGAACTGACGCACAGAGACAAAGTGACTTGCCCCAGGTCACACAAGATATCTGCAGGTCTCTTCAAGTTCTGGACTAGTGTCCTAAATTGAATTATTATTACAAATAAGTGGAAAGTCACTATTATTTAGCAGCATGGATATTAATATCAACAAGAATAACTTGAACCCTTGTGTTTGGGAACAAGGCGGTAAGACTTTCCTGATTGCCTTTTACCTTTCATAAAAGGAAAACAGTATGTAGTGAGACTCTGGTCCTATCCATGCTACAAGCCATGACTATTCTAGCTACAATGGTTATTCTAACATGGTTGTCAAGCATGGATTTGGCAGAGCTATGACAAACATCTTCTGAACATGGTGATAACTAGCACCATTACATGGTTTTCAGAGGCTTGCTTAAACAGCTTTGCTACCAGAAAGTGCGGTAGAGACTCTGTCCCACTTAGTACTATGGTTTCCAAATATATATGCGTTCCAAACACATACAAGTCAGGCTGAAAACATGTTTAGCTGTAACTAACAACTCGGATGTCCTTAATTGTCCTTTTGGTGTTAACATGACCTTACATTTTCACCAGAGTCATAAAACTGAATTTTCTGGACATAGAATAATTGCCTTTACAAGTGTTAAGTTTTTTCCTGTGTCCATCCCAGTCATCTCCAATTTACAGATCTCACAATTGCCTTGATCTGTTATGGTTTTCCTTCCTTTGTGGTATTAGTTACTGGCTACTGCTAGAAGCAACATACTAATATCTGTCTGGTATGGCAACTCCTGTGGAGGGGGCATCTTGAGTTTCCCATGTATTATGTGGACAACCATTCCTTACAGTCAAAGAGCTACGTGGAACTCAACCAGAACAATAACAGTTGAGGTGACTCTAAGTGACTGACCTCTTTTTTGCATGTAAATCAAAATTTGCTGTCTAAATGAGCTAGAGTACTAAATATGAGCATCTTCCTAGTCTTTGCTCTTTAATAGGTTTGAAGTAGACCTAAAGCATTTGGATAATGAGTATGTTTCATGTAGCTCAGATTCTAGAGGGAAGTCCTGGAAGAAAGTTGCTCAAAATCAGCCTTATAGTAGATAACATCACCACCTGAAAGGCTGTGGCTGATAAACATTAGTATACCTTGTTTGTCTCCAATGAATGATAGCATTATGTAACTACATTGTAATAGTACATTAGTGTTACACAAGTGGAGTACACACATTAAAAAAATCAGACAAGATTTAAGCATGTACAGAATTATGACAGTAATGGGGGTGTTTTATATTCTTTTTAAAAATCAAAAATACAGTAACTTCCATCCATGCATCTTTTTTTCCTTTTCTAATCCAATTTCGTTTTCTAGTCGAATGCCTGTGCCAAATTCTCTTTGGCACTGCTGCTGGAGTGCTTTGCTGGAAACTAGTCATGCTTGCTTGTGGAATCTAGCAAGGACATGATGTTTTGCATCTCTTTTGCCTCTCCACTTAAGCATCTCAAACTGCTTTACCAACATTGACAAATTGAATTCTCAGTACTCTGGCTCAGGGTCACACAGGAGTCTTTGGTCCCATTGGGAATACAGCCTCATCTCCTAACTCCCAGTCCCCTGCCTAACCACAAGACCATCTTTCCTCACAGATTTTACCAACATTGTTGGCTCTATCATATGGTATTTAGCACTGCACCTTGCCACCTCTTCTTAGTGGCATTGTTTAGTAATATTTTTGTTGGTCTCATTTTTATGTATTCAGTGTTGTATTAGTGACATTACTTAACTTCTTTGCATGTCTTTAAAAAAAAAAAAACTTTAAATGGAATCTGTTATGTTAACCAAGATGAAAGGAGAGAGAGAGATCCAATTTTTATTTTAATACACAGTTTAAGGGGAATTATTAAGACCCAAATATGGATACCTCTTCTCAGCCAATCCTTCTCCCTTTCATATGATTATTTTTTAAAATGTGCTCTAAGTATGGAAAGAATTATCAACCCAGTAAAACATAAAGGCTGCAGTAATTAAGGATCTGATCTAAAGCCCAGTGAAGCCAATTGTTTTAGGATTCGGATCAAGTCTTTACAGATGTCTTTGGAAGACCAGACTAAAACCAGCTTGGGGATCCAAGTTCCTTGGGATAGATTTTAAAGGTAAGGCTGCTAATTTTGGAAGGAAGAGGGAGGAAAGGTGATAGGTATTTTTACTTAATATCCTTTTTCTAAACAGTGTATCTAGGCCCAAAATTTAAGTATGACAAATTTTACTTTTTTTGTACAACAGTTATAATAAAAAAATATAACTAGATAGAAATATGCCTAGATTCTAAATAACTTTAAGTACATTCACTAGGCCACTGAGAAGACCTGAGGCCAGGGCATCCCAGTTTCAAAGTGATTACACTAGGGTATGTGAGTGGGCTTCTCATTTAATCTGCAACTGGCTATGCATACTTTTTTTCTTTTGCATTTTAGTAAGCAGGGATCAATACCATAGTTGGATGATGAGTTTTAAGCTGAATACAAGAGTGCCATTTTTACAGTTAGTTCACTGACAAATTGTTACTTTTGTATTTAAAAAAAAAATTAAGCAAATTAGATGTATGCTCAGTAGCTATCACTCTATAAATTCAGTTAAACTGGCATTCTTGACTTTTAGTTGAAAACTAATTTTTAATATTTTTTGTAGTGCAACTCAGTGTTAAACATCCTGGCAATTGTTTTGTTGAGAATTCTAGGTTTCAATCAAAAGTGATACAGAACTTGTTTGATCATTATTCTTATTTCCTGATCTTCACTAGGTGTACTTAGCTCAATGCTCTTGCCTTTACTTGACAGTGACCTTCAATATATCGGGGAAAGCTTTTTAAAGGTATTTAGGCGTCATATGGGATTTTCAAAATCATCTAGGAGCCTAATATCCATTGAAATAAATGAATTTTAGGAACCTCAGTGTTTTTGAAAATCCCACCAGATGCCTAAATACCTTTAAAAATCAATCTGATTTTCACAGATTACTCAAGATTCAAGGATTTTTATTATTTCTTGACATTTATCAAGGAAGTAGTTGAACTTACAGCACTTTAAACTTTACAGTCCAAAAACTTAAAATAATTTATATAATCCTTTAGCTAGAATTGTCTTAAATTAGCTCTTAAATAATTTCCCTCTCACTTATCTCCCTGATCCACTTTGATTTTTTGTGTGTTGGGGATTTTTAAAAGGGTCTGTGGGATTTAGATTTGCAAGTCTCATTGGTTTTCAGTGAGATGCGTGCTTCCATTTTGATTCAGACTCCTCTTCCCCCCATGTCTATACATGCATATTAACATACACTGAAAAATGTGCCTTTTGTATTGACTCTTCTGTGCTTGGCCTTTTTGTGTTTGAGCAGAAGCTCATCAGGCTTCATTGAGTTATTAGTTAATAAACATTTTTCTAGTTTGTGTAAAACAAAATGTCCATGTTTTTAAACAGTTCTAAAGAGGCTGAAGTTTCACAGTAGGTAGCTAAACATTCTTAATAAGCAGTACCTTCTTAGTTAGACTTGTGAGCTCAGAAAATTTTTGAATTACCAACTATTGAAAATGTGGCATCAGGCACCCCCAGTAAAATGTTTCATTAAGCAGCCAGTTGCACAGTTCAAGATGGATGTGATGTGATGGTAATTGTCTGTATGGCTATTTGGTTTCAGAAATTTACAAACTCGGGCAAAGCTAGAAAAATGTAAGTTTAAAAAGTGAACCGCAGAAGGATTTTTGAAAACTTGGGACCTTTTTGCTGCTTTATGGTATATCAAGAATGTCTGAAACTTGTGGGTGTTCTAAAAATATAATTAGGAATGTTATGTTTTTTTTCTGGAGGACTTCTGGGGCAGGGAAGGGGAGAGGTTCTCAGAAGATGTTTCAAGCTTTCACCCATTAGTTGTAGACGTCGTGCATATTGCTAAATTTTTAAGGTATCCCCTCTCTCCCAACTGTTAGCCATTAGTGTTAAATTTTTGTTTAAAAAAAAAAAGCTTTGACCATTGAAAATGCAAATTCCTTCCCCTCTGTTGCTCAGTTTTCAGTCTTGTGACATTTGTCACAGCATGATTTCACTGGTTTGCAAGAGCCTTTTTTTCATGAGATGCTATACCATTTTTTGACCCTTTTAGAGTTTCTCTTTGAAAAGATGTCAGATGTTTTATGTAGTGAACATAGCAACCTTTTCATGAAGCTGTCTGTTCCGAAGCATAAAAACTAGGCAAAAAATGCTGCTACTCTAACTGAATGGTGTATTTCAGTTATGAGTCTGAGTTTGTTTTGGTCAGGGATTATCAGAAGTCTCATGTTGTATGTATGCTCTGCTATGTAATACCACTTGGTGACTATTTCATGTTGTGTCACTTTTCACTTACATATTTAATTTGTTCTAGCACTTTATTGTCCAAAGATTCTAAATTGCACTACAGAATGACTGTACAAACTGCATATACACAGATAATTTAATCTACTACTGTACTTCAGCTGCCTCTAGGGTACAAGATAGCAGCCATCTGAAGCACTCAGTAATTCTCTACCCAAGTAAGCAAAATTAACAAAATTGACACAAGTGGGGAAAATTTTATGTAGGTGGAATGTGTAATTAGCCTAAAGAGAATTTTGTGAGGGTAGTAAGACGAATGCTCCTACAGTATTTGTGAATGGCTGTTTTGTGATCTAGTGGATTGAACCAGGGGACTTAAAACTCAGGAGACCAGCATTCTATGCCTGATTACTACTGCATCATTCTGACCTTGGAAAAGTCATTTAATCTTTTTACTTCTGTTAATGCATTGTTTAAAAAATGCTTACCTATCTCATATGTGCTTTGAGATCTGTGGATGAGAAGTGCTGTATACATGCAAAATGTGCCCTTGATTAATTTAGTTCTTTGTTTAACTATTTGATGGTGAGCACAGCTCTGGGGATATATTTATTAACTTATGCTCCCTCTGCTGGCTAGCTATGCAATTACAAAGCAAAACTATAGGATCATATATGGTCATCGTAGTGTAATTTGATTACAGAGGTTTTAAAGAGACATTGTTACCTGATTCACTACTTATACTTTCAAATGATAATTTTTGTTGTTAGGGGATCAGTGCTATAATAGAAAGCTTGTCTCTGTTAATTTACAGTATTTACAGGAGTCTGCTTAAAAAGACTACTGTAGCTTGACTGAAGTACAGAATATCAAAGTGATAAGGCTTATCTTAACGCCTCTGTATAGATTTCTGTTAAATTTCTGAGACTCGAACTACAAATGATGACCCTGCATTGATCTGATCCAAGAAATGATAGATATAAACAAATTTTGTAAAATAGTTGTTTGTTGTATCAGAATAACAGTCACTTGGCTCGTTGTACTATGTTGATCAATGTTTTGAGGACAGAAGTTTGTGAACTTTGTGGTTCTACAGAACAGTATGTAATTTGTTTTGAGTGTTATGTGTGTGCTTTGTGGGCATACCTCACTTGAATTGTTAAATGCAATATTAATTAATACAGTAAGGTTAGATAAAATAAAAAGGAGATTGGAGACAATAGTTCACCCATATTAAACATATAGTAGATACAGTAGTACTTAGCTTTGCATTCAGTAGCCTAGTTAGTAATTGCAATATTTGCAAATGTGGGAGGGTTAATGTTATCAAATCCCGTGAGAACCTTAACTTTTCATTTCCTTTTATTTTTGCACTTAAATATGCATCCATTATGTCCTGCTAGTATAATTTTTCTGTCTTTAATTTAGTTGAATTTTCCTAAAGATGACTCTTAGATAGAAGTAGAATTGGGTTTATACTACTTTTGTTTAATAAAAAATGAAGGTCTGAACAAAAAGTAAATGTTGCTTTACATTAGATAGATATTTGTCTGTCTACCCTTCTCTCCTGGTAAACTGTAGATTACTAAAGAACTAACAGACATATTACACATTACCAAGGAAGTAAAACATGATTATTAATTGATGGGATATTTTTATTTAGACTTTTTTCTTGTTGATGCTTATCAGACTCAAACAACCTGCAAACAGTTGGAAGAAAAGATGTCTTAAATATTCAGCATCTCTATCCCCTCAGTAATGAGCAGAGGGTTATCATACCACTTCTGTGAGTTGGACAGTTGAGATACAAAGCAAAAACAAGAAAAGATTCCACCTTGATGATAACAGTAGACTTAGTTAGATGTGGTAGCTGCCTAGACTCTTTGCTCCTCGATTCTTAAAATCTCAGAGGCTTTTCTATCCACTTCTGCCTCCAACCCTTTTCATTGATAGCTCTTGGAGGACTTTTCTAAACGAATTTAATTTTTTTTTCATACTGAGATGATCAAATCAGTTCCTTAAAGCCAAGAAGGTAGAGTATTTTATGCCCAATATTTTTGTCATTTTCTACAAGATTAAGTTTTTTAGGCTTATTTTAGATCTGTGAAGTAAATTAATAATTCCCCAGTTTCCTCAATCAAGTCTGAGTGTCTTCAGTTTTAAAGTGTGCTTGTATTAATCTTGCTGTATGTTCTTGTTGCTTTTATTTTACTGTTGAAGATTCTTCGTATTATTTGCAAAGCTTGGAACATTGGCATTTCTACAGCTTTGTGCATGTTTCTTCCTTACCATGTCTCTTCCAACCCAGATACTTGGTAGAAGTTGTACAGCTGACTTGGATTTACAGATGATGATTATGATTTAAGACATCTATAGAGGGAGAGAGCTCTTTTTTCTCTTGCTAAATAATTAGGCATGGATGATCCAAAATCCATTAGTTTATTACGGTATGTGGTAGTATCAGACCCTGAACTCATTTCATCCCTCACTAGAATGAGTTATTGTCATTTGAGGATGAATTTAAGTGTTTATTGAAAAGAGTGAAGGTAGATTTGTTTCTGTATATTTAAACCCAAGATATAAGACAGCAATCATTATTCAGTGGAGTAAGAGAGAATCTGATTTTTCCAGAATACTCCATTGCTACTTTCTCCCTTGTGTTGGCTGGTTTTCTCTGCAGTGAGTCCCTGACCCTCTTTTCTTCAGCACACTTTCACACATGTTCTTTTCACATGTCTCGTTGACCCTTTCCTCACAGGTGCAAAGTCCTGCTCTTTCTACTCAGAGTTTTGCTGTTGCAGTTACACTTTCTCATTCTCTTAACTGCCTAAATTGTACTCAGTTGTTACAGAACCCTCTGATTCCACCATTCAGTTCCTCTTTCTAACAGAGACATACTCTAAAACAGTTTGATTGCTGTGTGAAAAACAGTAGAGGACAATAACTCCTTGTTATACTGAGAATTATTACTACTTTGAACTTTCAGTTATTTCACACTCTGCTTTGCTTTATCAAATGTCATATGTTATGTTGCCAGTTTACAATCTTCAGTCCTTTGTTTCTTACCTGGAACCTTGTAGATTGTGCAAGTTGTTTGGAACAGGGGCTGTTCCCTTTGTTACTTGTCTGCATGGTGCCTAACACAGTGGATTCCTGGCCCTTGATTGCATTCCTCGGTGGTACTGTGAAATACATCATAGATGTCTCTTTATTCCTGCTAAAAGGAAAATTCCAGACCATTTGGGGAAACTAACATTATTCCTTCAGCTGCTGGCTGACAGCAGGCAGTGAGAGAGAGGAAACCAAATATAAATGAATGATTTCCCTATTCTAGATCACACATTTCAGGGCCAGTGGAATTGGTAGTCTGTAGACCTCCACTAATTTGAAGCTAATCTGGCCAGATGGGAGGTATATTTTGAGAACCCTAGTTAGTTAGGGAAATTTGTGTCTGAGGGAATAGAGGAGGGTGAAGGTGATCTCCTAACAAAGTCAGGAACATGGCACTAGCATCTTGGCCCTTTTTTTAGCAATGAAGTATGATGGATGGAGCTGTTATATCTGGAAATGAATGGAGGCATCCAGAGCAATCAAGTTGTTCTCAGTACAACAAGATCTCTGTTGCATAGGCCTTCTGATAAACTCAGATTGAAATGCAGAAATCAGAGTGGATCACTTTCTGATCTTGAAAGAATGGCCTTTCAATCCACAAGTCTTTTAGTTTACCTTAATAGACTAGTTACCTTTCTGGTCTAATAACAGGCACCTCAGGTTAAAATACACATCCTATGGCTTTAGGCTTCCTGCATAGATACTTTTGACTTCCTGATGGATTTTCAAGTGGAATTGAGGTACTTAGTCCTTTAATTCTTTAGACACTGAGAATCAGAGCTGGAATATGCAAGGTTTCTTTTACAGTTCATGCGAGTCTTACCCTTCATTTGCTTTACCTATAATAAACTTTTTGAACTCTCAGAATCTATATCGATGCCTCTGGGTCAGCTTTCATTGATCTCTAAACTTATTTGCACATAATGGTGAAATAATTTTACACTGTAAAATCACGACATTCTATCAGTAACTTTATTCTTATTGTAGTCTTTCAGAAGTGATCAAGGGTTCCTTTCAAAAGGTGTCATTTTGACCAAGGTGTGCTAGATGTGGCTTCTTGGGATGGCAAGAGGGAGTTATTGAAGAGCTCTGCAAAGAGTTCCCAGTCCTGGCTTGGTCCAGGAACCTTGGGATCAGTGGACTACATACCCCAATTTGGTAAAGTGGTGATAAACATCATGACTTAATTGCCTCATGATGTGGGCCAAAAAACCATGCCATTTTAACTATTCAAAAATAATTTTGTGTGATGTATTGGGATATCATGTCAGCAGTAATTAGGATACTAACCTGTTACTGTTTTACTGGTAAGCTAAGAGTTTGAGGCTCTCATTTCCCAGTATATTTCATATTGGTCTAACAGATTTCAAGTTTTCCCTGTTATTTATGCCAACTTCAAATAGAATTTTCTTTAAAACTTGCTATGCTGAGCTAATGGAGCAATTACCTTTTCTTTTCACTTCAGTACACATCTGCGCTTGATGGTGCAGGGTGTGAGTGAAGGGAAGAAATTTAGATTTCTCCACTTCCCGGATAATATCTGCTAAAGGAATAGAATGAGTCTGCCATCAGATGCTTCTTCCTCAATCTTGGGTGGTATTTCCATCCCTACTAGAAGCCTGTAGAGTAGAAAGAAAATTATTCCAGAGAAGTTGCGGCAAGATAAAAACTCTAGTAGCTACTGAGTATTGGAAGCTATTGAAAAATGCCAGCTGAGCTAATTAGATGTCTATTTGACACAATCAGCTGAAGTCTCTACAGGAGCAAGTTGCCACTCTGATTTCATCAACTAGAATCATCAATAATGGACCTTCTGTAAGGAACTTGTCTGTGAGCAAGCCTATTTAGATGATAATTAAGTAAATCTCTGTTTACTGCAGGCTGATTGGAATTTGCTGTTCATTTCTTCTTGCCAGCCTTATGTACAGCATTAAATATAACAAATTAATGTTTAAAGCTCTAGAGATGTGATATACATATTCACCTTCAATGATCGTAACAGTCTATCTTAACATCTTAAGTCTATTAAAGGATTTGGTATTTTTGAGAAGTATATTTTTGTGTAGGACTTTGTCCAATTCAATATTAAAGGCCAGTGGCAAAATGGATTTGAATGATTGTTTTAAAATTGGAAACAAAGACTTTTAGAGAAGTAAATAAAATTCTACCGAGACATTGGTGGAATAAATAGATTAGTATAATCTTCTATTTACGTGAAAAAGCAACTTTTTAGTCCACTGCAACTTCTGATAACTTTGTGTGTGTGTGTCTGTATATATGTATATTATATTTATTTTACAGTACTTGATTTAAAGTTGCTTGTCTTGCATACCTGCTTACAGGTGAACTGAAAAGTCATGGCTGGTAAATCAGGATTGCTCTGTTTCCTTCAAGAGTTGATGACATCTATAATTAGTCAGAAAATAGAGAAATTTTAATAAAAAAAAATTTTGAGCAGAAATCTTTCCCCAATATTTACCCATTGTAAATTATATCACCATTCCTTAAGGCAGAGTAGTGTAGGTGGTCATGATGTTACAAACTGTTGCATGAGGTACATGGGGTCCTGAACTCAGCTCATCTTTAGACTCGTTCTGTGGTCTCCTAGAAAACTGAAGTGCAGCTGTTGCATTAATCTGCAGTCTTTGATTACCAAGAAGTATATCCAGCATTTAAATTATAAAGCATCAGTGTAGACCAGTTCAATGTCATCAACCTTTGCAGGAGTGTGGCTGGGTGGACTAGGTCTGGAGGCCACCCGCTGCTGCCTCACGGCCCTGCATCACCTTGCGCCAGAGTAGAGCAGTGAAAAGTCCAGGCAGCCTAGAGTGGCTGCATAGGAGCAGCCAATCGGGGGTTGCCAGAATGACCGATAAGGGGCCAGAAGGGCCAGATAAAAGACAAGCAGCAAAGCCATCAGTTGCTTTGTGGAACTCAATGAGGGAGGACTGCGTGCCTTGCTGGCTAGACGAACAGCTGGACCGAGGACAGCTCACTGCACAGAGCTCACCAGACAGAACTGAGTCTAGGGAAGGCAGCCAAAGACCAAGTGCCTGGCTAGATAGAAGAGCAGCAGGACCATCAAAAGGTCATTATGTGCAGACTGAGCACAGAACTTGGCCAGACAAGAGTACTGAGATGGTCTCTGCTGGTCTGATTGCAGAATGAGCTCAGGGAGGGCTGCTGAAAAGGACACCAGCTGAGGGTACCAAGATGGGCCACAGCTGGGTGTCTGAAGAAGGCAGTGCCTCTGGGAAGAAACTTAAGAGCTATGGCCCCATGCCAGGGCCATTATAAGAACTTGGGACTGTTTACCTTGGAAGGGGGGACAGTGTATACGGCTCAGCCAGAGGGCTGAGTCGCTGAAAACTAGCCGAGAGAACCATTGGCCAGCAAAAGGGGGCACTCGTGAGAGGCAGATGTAGACACCATTACAAGGAGGTAGAATTCTGATTTGGCAGTCGTGACTGTTCTAGTCATCTCTAAAGGTGTGCAAGATCAGCAACCTTAAGCATAATTTGTTCTTACATATTCTGCTAGTGAACAATAGATTTTGGGGTTTTAGGTAAATAGCTGTAATAATAACAATGTAAGTTCTAGAATAAGTACCTCCGTAGTCAGCTGTCTTATAGCTAAAATGTTTTTGAAATTAAAAGGCAAGAAGGGTTCCAAGACTGAAGTCCTCTACCAGTTTAAAAAAAAAAATCGGTGGGAAGTTTGCCTGAATGTCTTCAGGCTTAGGCCCAAAGTAATTGCAGGTAAGCCTGGATTTTACTAGAGTATGGGAACACCAACACTAGTGTAAGACTGGGAGAGAATACTTCGTCAGTTAGAGGTACATAAAAACATCCAAATAGGAAGTTTTGAAAAATTGGGTTGTTCCTCTTAAAAGAAATAAAGAAAGTAGTGTAATTCTTTGAAGGATGATTCACACAGGATTGCTGATCTGGAAGAGTTTAGATATGGAACATGATGGACAAATAAAGTCATGAAAAAGACTGACTGTTAATGTCATTTATGATACTGATTAGGTCAAGATATTTTTGTCCCTTAGCTGTATATATATCAGCTGTAGTGTAAATGCTCTTCACTAGTGATTCAGAGTTCCTCCTGTAATAATGAAATTTGTTTTAAATTAAATGACCTGCAACGTAATTAGCTTTCAGTTGTTGCTTCATGGTTGTAATAAACTACTAGTTGACAGGATAGCATAGCATAACTGTTGCTTTGAACTTAAAAACAAGACCGGATGATCTTGGCAAACTGAATAAAAAAGAATGTGTACTTAGACATATATTTAAAAGAATTTATGAATGTTAAATTGGTTTATAATGTAGTTTCTCTAAACAGTGAAGATCAATTTCTTCTGAGAATTTCAGTGCTTGAGGTTTTAAGTTCTCCGTAGCAATAAAATAGTAAATTTTGTAGCTGTTAAACATTAGGAAAAATATCTTGAGGGTTAACCTGGAGCTCTTAAATTTTTGTGTAAAAATATGAAACTAAGTCTGAATGATGAGGTCCAGAGTAGCTTCATGGAATCTTCTGCTTTTCTATCCTAAAACACTTTTTATATACTGGTTATGGTGGGAAAGATTTATCAAAGGGGAACGTCTTGCAGCATGCTCTGAATGGTCAGATTATGGAAATGTCTAATATCTGAAATGTCACTGCACAGCTAAATCCCTGGACTAAGAGTACTTTCTCTAACGCTTTGACCTGAGTTTTGTAAACTATTTTGTCCAAAGGAGCACAGCTGTTTTGGTGGATTATGGATGGAGAAGTAGTCTCTGATATAGCTGAATCCTGACCCAGTTATGGCTTTTAAAGGTCAGAACTGCACAGAAAAGTTCTCAATATAGCTTCGTCTCAAGGGTGTGAAAAATCCAGAAGAATTTTTTGTCAACCTAGCTACTGCCTCTTAGGGAAGTAAGTTACTTATAGCAATCAGAGAATCTCTCTAGTTGCTGTAGTAAGTGCCTTCACTTACAATGCTACGTTTTAAGTATAGACATAGCCAAAGATTTCTCAGACCTGTCGACAGAAGAAAGAACAGAGAGAGATGGTCCTGGTGCTCTGTCATAGGATTCTATCTCCAACCCCAGATACAGTGAATTCAGAGTGGGTTACTACAATTGACGCATGCATAGGTGGAATACACTAGCTTAGATCCTCCTCTTGAAGGTTCCAGGCAATCTCGTGGTGGAAATGAGAAGTGCTAGTGGCAACATAGGTCTGATTGTCAAGGATTAATTATGAGTTGACCAGGACCCCAAGGCCTTCAAGCCACTTTGACAGGCGAGGTCACAAAATGTCTTCTGTAATTTTGGACACTATATCTTAAATGGCGCTGATGTAGAGAGCTTGTCAATGTTTATGAAGAATTGAATAGTTAATGAAACAGGTGTGTGGGTGTGCATGTGTGAGAGAGAAAATCACTCTGGTTGGAATGTGACCCAAATAACTGGGTACCACCCAGTTCTAAATTCTGTTTCTAGAATATTCTCAACCTTTAGGTTGTGAAGATATTTTCTTGTGATTATATAGTATTCTGAAAATCTTAATTTTTGATTAGTTATAGAGAAAGGAGTTGCAGGCTCTTTTGGTTATGAAGATAATGTTCCACCTGTTAACAGCTACGCCATTGGATTTATTGAACATTAGTATTTGCATATGTGCAATTAATGAAATTCTCAGAAAGAATAACTATTTTTTGTTACTTTAACATGACATGTATAGTCAGTAGATGTAAAGACCTATTTTAGGTATATGTAGCATATATATATTGGTTCTAGGATTGCAGGTGTGAAAAGGTTGAGGAACCTATTCATAGCCTAGAGTATTGCCGTGGAACCAAATTATCTACCTACAAACCCAGTCCAGCATTCTCTGAAGTCAGTGGGAATATTTCCCTTGATTTCAGTTGGTGGTGGATTGGGCCATTGGTCCACCACTGTGGGTTTAAGCAAGAACCTTTTATATTTGAATGTAGCATTTCTAATGTAATTACACTTTCTTTTAGGGAAGAAACCCTTTTTTTCTGGAGCCAGCAATAATTATAACAGTTACTGATGGGAGTAAATTAACTACCACGAGTGGGATACAGGATGAGGTAAGGTCTGATCTCTGTTTATCTATTGTACCAGACTTTTTGATAGAAGGCTGATGTGTTAGGATTACCAGTTGTTTAAACCTGTTCAAATGTACATATGGGATAAACTTAAACAGTGTTTCCTTGAGTTTGAGACATTTATGTAATCATACTGTGCTAGAAATGGTTTGAAAGCCTTTTCAGCACTATAAATTTGAGCATATTTAAGAAGTATCTTTAAACAGATTTGAAGAGTTTCTAAAATACTCAGTTTGCCAGTTTCACAGTCTGATTTAAAATACTGGCAGAGACATACAACTCAGTTCTACTGAAGGTAATTGGGATATTAGTTCGACACACGTATCAAATGAGTATACATAGCTTTTTAAAAGGCTTACCAGAATAAATTTATTGTACTGAAGAATATACATCTTTAAAATGTGTAAACATACATAATGTGTATAGACCTGATTTAATGTAGTGATCTTTCAAGGGTGGGAACCATGAACCAGAAAGCAGATTGGGACACATGAAGTGCAGATGAAGAGGAGATTACTTCTGGATTTTATAGCTGTCTGTTTAGAATAATTGTCTGGACTCTGGAATGTCCCATAACAATCTAAAATAAAAAGGTGGGCTAAAGAGGAGTTACTTTCAAATTAAATCCATACCTGTACCTTAGAATATTTAAGATTAAAATACTGAGGCCATGCTCACAATAAACATCACGGGTCACCATAGCTAAAACTCTGAGGCAATAAGATGTTTCATCACCAGATGGCATGAGCTTCCCTGTTTGTGACGTTTCAACCATTCCCAACTCCTTTGTTTGTCTGAGCCTCTTCTTAGATGAATGGTGAGGAGTTCTTTACTGATGCAATGGTTCTGGTCTGGTTTCTTATGTGTACAGGCCTTGAAACAGAAAAACATTGTTAGCTGGTCCCTCTTTTCGAAAGCAAAGGCTAATATCAGAACCCTTTTCAGTGCTGGTGGTTTTTCTTTTTTTTTTTTTCTTGGCGCAGGTTCTCAAACGTTTTTGTATGATGGATCACATTTTAATATAGAGATTATTTTACAGACCACCTCCCTTCCGAATTGTAATTGTGCAGACTTTCTCCTGTTTTCCTGGTATTACATTCCTGCGGCAATTAGAGAAAGTGTTTTCATGGAAAAGTGATATTAAGGAAGTGTGAAATATATATTTTTAACTTTCTTTTAATGCACTCAAGTTGATAAGGAGCAGGGTAGGAGAAAGGACAAGGTTGCCTCATGTGCCAAGCCATCTGTCTATGTCTAGCAAGTCATCTGTAATTCAGTTTGATAATTTCTGCTTTAGCGTATTTGATGTTTTGGGTTTTCTTTTTTGGTCTTTGGGCTAGTCTGTCGTCCCATCCTGCCCCCACCCCCTCCCCCCGGTGCTTTTTTGAGTAATGAGGTAGTCTAGTACTTTTCCAAGTACGCTCGCATAACTTTCCTCCCAGAGAAACATTGATATTGTTGATTTCTGCATTGGAGATCACCCTGATGCATCTGATTATGAAGTTGACTTCAGGGTCCTTGAGATTATTCCTGACTTCCCATAATTCTGTTAGTCCAGATGTTTTTAGAATTCTTCAAAGGCTACAGTGCACTCACTAAATTTTTCATATCCTGTTCTTGGTCTAATAATGGAAGTCTCAAGGGATGGCACTGTAGTGCTTCTTATGGTTAAACAAATCTTCTGGCCATACCAATCCAGAAGATTCTGGATCATGCAGTGCCAATGTGGCTACTTTTTGTACTACCTGCCTTTCAATATGATTTTCCAGTGGGCATTGGTGTCTATTATTCTCATTACAAGAATACAGTAGAAGATATCACATATACAGCAATAACCTGGATGCATGGCTTTGGTGCCCTCTGACTGATTTCAGGTGACGCGTTCTGTTTGGGAAAATGTTCACATATCGTCTACTCTTGCCACTTGCAGCAGCAAAAGGAGAATTACAGGGCAAATATCAATTTGACTATTGAGAGAATTTCCTTATTCTGTCCCATATAAATTGTGAAACTGAGGGTTATGTATCCGTTCCATGTTTTCAGAGCCCATGTGTTTTTTTTTTGTTTTTTTTTAAGTTTCTAATTCCAGTGGGCTATTGGACAAAGATGCTGCAAGTCAATAAGCAGCGGTGTGACTGAAATTGTTCTTACAGGAAATGCTTGTAGTTCTGCAAGTAAAACACAAGAACACAAACAGCTGAGCTCTCAGTCCAGTAATCAGTTATGCCTAACACTGTCATATCTACCTTTAGAAACCAATACACTTTTACCAACTTATGTGCTTTTTCAGCAAGTAGCCTGTTGCAAATTTCTGACCAAATCAAAGAAGCTAAAAACAATTGATGCAGAGCTGACTAGGCAAGAGGTCTTCTTTTAAAAAACTGACAGAACTCTAAATTCAAGTGTCCTGTTGTCCTGGCTTTCCGAGTTTTGTTACAACACACAATCACAGGAGTGACCAACCTGAGCCTGAGAAGGAGCCAGAATTTACCAATGTATATTGCCAGAGAGCCACAGTAATGTGTCAGCAGCTGCCCCATCAGCTCTGTTCCAGACCACCGGCAGCTCCACTGGTCAACACCTCCTCCTCCCGATCAGCTGTTTTGTGGTGTGCAGGAGGTGGGGAGAGGGAGGAGCGAGGGCAAAGCAGGCTCAGAGGAGGGTGTGGGAAGGGGTGGAGTGGCAGCAGAGCCAGGGGTTGAGCAGTGAGCACCCCCCCAGCACATTGGAAAGTTGTCGACTGTAGCTCCAGCCCCACAGTTGGTGCCTATACAAGGAGCTGCATGTTAACTTCTAAAGAGCCGCATGTGGGTCTGGAGCCACAGATTGGCCACTCCTGCACAATCAGAACCTCCTTTGCAAAGGTAGTTTTGGGGTAGAATTTTTCCTGGAGGACTGCATTTTCAATTTTAAAAACTAGAAGAGAAGGAAGAAGCTTCTGACTACCAACCATATTTCAGTCCTGGTCTTAACCTATAACTTTTGTACATGTCATTGGGCATGTTGGTTAAGTAATGGAAGCATGATACATGTCTGAATCATTTTTTGATTTTGTTCTTGTGCGGTTCCAGTTCTTTAATTAGATAAACCAGATTTTCACTGATATTGACAGTAGTATTGTCAGTATGTAATCTATCAATTCCCTCTGAAACCACCTTCAATTACTCTTATGTTTAGTGTCTTTAAAATTCCTTGCTTTGTCTTCATAAGTCTTCGTGTTCTGTGTAAATTTCAACATTCTTGAGGTACTCGACGCAAATAGAGACATAACCTTGTGAGGTCCACAGTGTGTCATTGAGAAGCTGGGGCATCAGTCTCTCCCCTTTCAGTTAACTAGCCATTCTTCTTCGAGTGCTTGCTCATATCAATTCCAAGTAGGTGTGCGCATGCACGTTCGTTGGAAGACTTTTTACCCTGGCAACACTCGGTGGGTCGGCTGGGCGCCCCCTGGAGTGGCGCCGCTATGGCACCGGATATATACCTCTGCTGACCCAGCCACTCCTCAGTTCCTTCTTACCGCCCGTGTCGGTCGTTGGAACAGTGGAGTGCGGCTTAGCTGACCACCACTTCCCTAGCTACTCGTAGTTCTCTCGTTCATTATTGTGTAGATAGTTGTAAACTTTTTATATAGTTATACTTAGTTTATCTGTTTATAGCATAGTTAGTGTAATATAGTTAAGAAGGGTTTGGGGATTAGCCCCTTCCCCGCACCTGGTGCCGGGGCCCATGCCCGGTTCACCGGGTTTCAAACCATGCTTGGCCGGTCGCAAACCGATGCCAAGAGGAGATCCACATGACTCCGGTCTAAAGTGCCTCGGGGAATCGCACCTGAGAGCTAAGTGTCACATTTGCAAGGCTTTCAAGCCACGAACAAAAAAGGAGCGGGACTTCAGATTTAAACAGCTCCTCATGGAGGCGGCTCTCACTCCTCCGCCTTCAGCACCGAGCGCTGGTCAGTCGGTGGGCAGAAGTGCCTCCTCGGCACCGGACCGCGCCTGTGCTGCCAAAGCCTCTCGGCACTGGCCATTGCCGGCACCGAAGTCGGCTCCACACCATTCCCTCTCCCTAAGGTCAAGAGAGACTAAGACTCCTGCTGCTTCTGTGCCGCCTGCACCACAGCCAGAGAGTTCATCTAAGTTGGATTGCCCAGCACCGACACCCGCCGCAGTACCCGACAACGTCAGCATCGTTGATTCCGGTCCCGCAAGGGCCGTCGAGTCCAGTGTCTGTTAACTCCCCGGCACGAGCCGCGGTAGAGCTTACTATCCCATCCACGCCAAAGATATTCTCAATGGTGAGGGATCTGATTGCCATGACAGAGTCAACGCTGCCTCTACCCCCGGCACCGCCGGTGCGGGTAATACAGTCTATAGGCAAGGCAGCCTTGATAAGACACCTTCTGTCGGCACAGCGGACCAGCACCGTTCACAATCACGGTCCTGCAGACGTTCTAGGTCCCGATGGTGCTCCCGAGGCTGTTCGCAGTCCTGGCACCGTTCTCCTTGGTACTGGTCGCACTCGCGGCACCGGTCGGTATCCCGTTCAGCGGTCCGCTATTCTCGGCACCGTTCCAGGCACTGTGACTCTCATAGCTGCTCCTGACGTTGAGCCTTGAGATCTCGGTCGACCTTCCGGCACTGCTCCCGTCACAGGTCCCGATCTCGTTCCTGGTACCGGTATGCCTCCCGGTACAGGTCTCCGGTGCCGAGTAGAGCAAGGTCCGCTAGAGACAGGAACTCTGCCCAGGGCTTCTCCACTCCTCCATGGCCATCCAGACACACTTTAGTGTCATCCCACGCGGACAGCTCTTATGCTCAGGACCGCGATTCGGATGTGCCCACTGGAGTCTTTCAAGAGGCCCAGACCCAGGACGAAGGCCCACATCAGTGGTCCTTCTGGGCACCTTGGGTGTACCACCAGGCCCAAGGTGCTCCAGTAGTTCCGTCTCGCTCTGCCCCATCAGAGCACTGAGTGCCAGAGGCAACAGCTAGCCATTCCCCTCCGGCTGGTACGGAGGAAGCACCAGTCCACCCACTGGTCTCCCCGGTCCCACTGGAGCAGGAGGTTGCCCAAGAGCAAGAGGCCACACGGGACCCGCTCGTCCCCGGCATCTCCTCTTCCTCTTCTCCAGATGAGGCGGTGGCAGGAACATCCTCCTCAATTGACCTGAGAGCCCATCAGGGCCTCTTCAGGAGGGTAGCTCTCAATGTGAACCTCCAGGTGGAGGAAGTCCCAAAGGTAGAGGACCCGGTAGTGAGCATTCTCTCAGCGGATACCCCCACTGGAGTTGCCCTACCATTTATTCGGACCATCCAAGCCAATGCCGACGCTATATGGCAATCTCCAGCCTCTATCCCTCCTGCGGCCAGGGGAGTTGAGCGTAAATACATGGTAACCTCGAGGGGGTACGAGTATTTGTATGTCCATCCTCTTTCCCGCTCACTAGTCATTCAGTCCGTTAATGAGAGGGAGCGCCTTGGCCAACAGGCGCTAGCCCCGAAGTCGAAAGAGGCTAGGCGAATGGACCTGCTCGGCCGCAAAGTGTACTCGGCAGGCGCCCTACAGCTCTGGGTGGCAAATCAACAAGCCCTGCTCAGCCGCTATAATTACAACACCTGGGCGGAGGTGGGTAGGTTTATGGAGCTACTCCCTCAAGACTCCCACCAAGAGTTCGCTGCCTTCTTGGAGGAAGGGAAAAAGGTGGCCAGAACTTCCCTCCAGGCCTCACTAGATGCAGCCAACTCAGCGGCCAGGATTCTGGCCTCGGGTGTTGCCATGAGATGCATCTCATGGCTACAGGTTTCCAACCTCACACCAGAGCTGCAGTATACCATCCAGGACCTGCTGTTTGATGGTAAAGGTCTTTTCTCGGAGAAGACTGACCCTAGACTGCAAAGCCTGAAGGACAATAGGGTCATAATGCGTTCTCTAGGCATGCATACGCCAGTGACCCAACACAGGCCTTTCCGTCCCCAGCCTCACCGCCCGTATTTTGTGCCTAGACACAGACAAGACTTTGGCAGGCAGCGCGGATGAGGTGGGCGTAGACGCCAGTCAGGACCCCAAGGGGGCCAAAACCAAGGTCCCTCGAAACCACCAGCAGGACCAAAGTCCATCTTCTGAAGGTGCGCCCGAGGACGACGTACCAGTTACAGGCCAGGATCCTTTCCCTCCCTTCTCCAACCGTCTCTCCTACTTCCTCCCGGCATGGTTCCAGTTAACCTCAGATCTCTGGGTCCTACGCACGGTGGAATATGGATACCACCTCCAATTTGTTTCAACTCCATCCCTCTTTAGGGACCCCTCTCACGAGCAATTCCTCTTGCAAGAGGTGCGGACGCTCCTTGCCATGGGAGCGATAGAGGAGGTACCAAAGGACGAAAAGGGCAAGGGGTTTTACTCCAGTTATTTCCTAATCCCCAAGTCAAAGGGAGGTCTCAGACCTATCTTAGACCTGCGAGGACTCAACCAGTTTATGATTAAGTTGAAGTTCCACATGGTATCCCTGGGGACCATTATGCCGTCCTTGGATCCTGGAGACTGGTATGCTGCCCTCGATATGAAGGACGCATACTTTCACATCGCCATTTTTCCTCCGCACAGGAGGTACCTTTGCTTCGTAGCCGACCATCAGCACTTCCAGTTTATGGTCCTGCCCTTTGGCCTTTGTACAGCCCCAAGGGTATTTACAAAGTGTATGGCCGTAGTCGCTGCATATCTCCACCGATGTCAGATACACGTTTTTCTGTATCTGGGCAATTGACTCATCCGAGGAGCCTCCGAGACACAAGTCACCCAGCATGTGGGCATCGTCAAGGACCTATTCGCACGTCTAGGCCTGATGATCAATATGGAGAAATCCACTCTGGTTCCCACACAGAGATTAGACTTCATAGGAGCTACCCTGGACTCCAGTCTAGCCAAGGCCTACTTACCACAGCCGTGGTTTCAGGCAATGGCAATAAGCATCCGAGGTCTACAGAATTTCCCGACGACCTCGACTTGCACTTGTCTCGGTCTCCTAGGCCACATGGCTGCCTGCACGTTCATGACCAAATATGCCAGACTCCACTTCCGTCCTCTCCAAACTTGGCTCAACTCGGTATACTGCCCGGGCAGGGACCCAATAGACACGATAATCACCATTTCCCCGAGCACTCTAGGCTCCCTAGACTAGTGGCTGACTCTCTCCCTGGTGTGTACAGGGCTGCCGTTCCATTCACCTCAACCCTCAATGTCCCTGACGACAGACGCGTCATCTCTTGGCTGGGGTGCTCACCTCGGACGTCTTCGTACTCAAGGCCTCTGTTCATCTCAGGAACTCGCGCTACACATAAATGTCTGAGAGCTGAAAGCAGTCCACCTGGCGTGCCAGGCATTCCAGCAACATTTACAAGGCCGTTGTGTCTCAGTGTTTACAGACAACACAATGGCCATGAATTACATAAACAGGGAGGGACTCGATCTTCCCCCCTTTGTCAGGAGACCATCTGACTCTGAGACTTTTGCATAGCCCACTCGATAGACCTGGTAGTGTCCTTTCTCCGAGGGGTTCGGAACACTCTGGCGGATCAACTGAGCAGGTCCTTCCTGTGCCACGAGTGGTCGATACGCCCGGATGTTATTCATTCGGTTTTCCAGAAGTGGAGATTGCCCCACATAGACCTGTTGGCTTCCCACGCGAACAGGAAATGCCAGATGTTCTGCTCCTTCCAGGGTCTTTCACCGGGATCGATCTCGGACGCATTCCTAATGCCGTGGAAGAACTGGCTGCTCTATGCCTTCCCACCGTTCCCACTGGTTCACAAGGTCCTGCTAAAACTCCGCAGGGACAGAGCACACCTAATCATGATCGCTCCAGTGTGGCCCAGGAAACACTGGTACACCACGCTGCTCAACCTGTCGATAGCCAACCCAATTACCCTGCCACTCCACCAAGACCTCGTAACTCAGGACCACGGCAGTCTTTGCCACCCAGACCTGCAGGCCCTTCACCTCACAGCGTGGCTAAACCAGTCAGAGTTGCGTTGCTCTGCCTCAGTACAACAAGTACTCCTGGGTAGCAGGAAGCCTTCCACTTGGTCAATGTATCTGGCCAAGTGGAAGCGTTTCTCCTGCTGGTGCAGAACGCAGAATGTTACTCCCACTGAGGTCTCGATCCCTACCATCTTGGACTACCTCTGGTCTCTTAAGCAGCAGGGCATTGAGGGTGCACTTGGCGGCCATCTCTACCTTCCACCCAGGGGAGAATGGCCACTCCGTGTTCTCGCACACTATAGTTACTGGATTTCTCAAGTCCTGGAATGCCTATACCCCCAAGTACGCCGCCCTGCCCCAACATAGGACCTCAACCTAGTTCTAACCGGACTTATGTCTGCCCCATTTGAGCCGTTGGCAACATGCTCATTGCTATACATGTCCTGGAAGACAGCTTTTCTCGTAGCTATTACATCGGCCAGATGAGTTTCCAAGCTTCGTGCTCTCACGGTGAACCCAATGTATACTGTGTTTCACACGGATAAGGTGCAGTTGCGACTACACCTGGCATTCCTCCCTAAGGTGGTTTCCACCTTTCATGTTAACCAGGACATCTTTCTTCCGGTCTTCCTCCCAAAGCTGCACTTATCGCGATGGGAGCAACAATTGCACTCCCTGGACATCCGTAGAGCGCTCGCATTTTATATCGAGTGGATAAAACCATTTCGTAAAACGCTCCAGCTCTTCGTCGCAGTGGCGGACAGAAGGGTCTCCCTATCTCATCCCAGAGAATTTCATCTTGGGTGACGACGTGCATCCTTACCTGTTATGACGTGGCTCATGTTCTCTCGAACCATCTCACCACGCATTCTACCAGGGCTCAGGCTTCGTCTGCCGCCTTCCTGGCTCGTGTACCTATCCAGGAGATATGTCGTGCAGCTACCTGGTCTTTGGTCCACACCTTCGCTTCACATTATGCTCTGGTTCAACAGTCCAGAGATGATAATGCAGCCTTTGGCTCAGCAGTTTTGCATTCTGCAACATCTAACTCCGACCCCACCGCCTAGGTAAGGCTTGGGAATCATCTAATTGGAATCGATATGAGCAAGCACTCGAAGAAAAGACGGTTACTCACCTTTGTGACTGTTCTTCGAGATGTGTTTTTCATATCCATTCCAAACCCGCCCTCCTTCCCCACTGTCGGAGTAGTCAGCAAGAAGGAACTTAGAGGTGGCTGGGTCGGCCGGGGTATATATCCGGTGCCATAGTGGCGCCACTCCAGGAGGCGCCTAGCCTACCCACCGAGTGTTGCTAGGGTAAAAAATCTTCTGACGAACGTGCACATGGCGTGCGCACACCTAATTGGAATGGATATGAGCAACACATCTCGAACAACAGTCACAAAGGTGAGTAACCGTCTTTTCGGCTAACTGGTTGCAGAATAACTTTAGGAGTTATTTAACTGTAGCACTGTTAATCACTACTGCCGTTGCAATGAATAGTAAATAGTGTTCTGAGTGGCAAACATTGGATGTTCGGAATGATTGCACCTGGAAAGTTGTTCTTCAAAGTAGAGTCCGTATAGGTGCTCCACTGTAGGTGTGCTTGCATCCCTGCCCTGCTGATCACAGAACTTTGATAGCAGTGTCCGTTGGGCCCACTCATGCGCTGTGTCTCCTCATGCTACGCCACAAGACTATCCAGTGCGTGTGGGCTAACCTTCCTCAGTTCCTTTTCAACCACCCTGGCTAGAGATGGAGCCATTAGCAGTCCATTGACTTATCTTAATTTACTTATCCATTGTAGTCTCCTAGTTATTATTCTAGTTGTAGTTTTCCTTTCTCTTCCTCTTTCTCTCTCTCAAAAACAGAAAAATAATTTTTTTCTTTCCACCTTTTCTCCCCTATCAGGTGCCCTTTCCACCAACAGCCTATGCTCTGTTTGCCAGGCTTGAAGAAGTGTCTAACTTGTAAAGAGGCAATCCTGATCAGAGGTAAACACTCTCCATGCATTCACTGCCTTGGGGAAGGCCACGTACAACAGAAGTGTGGTCTTTGTCAACAGCTGTGGCCAGGATCCCACAAAAATAGAGAGCTCTGCCAAAAGACTGTTTTTAATGGAGGTAACTCTCCAACCCCAGTCACCTGGTAGACATGAGTCTCCCCTACAGCCTTCTACATCTGAGGGCTGTGGGTCGAAGGAGGCTGCAGACCCGTATCTCAAATCTTCTAAGAAGAGAGCAGGAAGCCCCCTTCATAAGTCCTAAGATAGCGAACAAGATGGTGATTGCTTGTGGCTATCTTCAGCACTGAGACCATCTCAGACCGGCACCCATGGCTCACGGAAACCAACAGTAACCAGTACTGCTGACAGGCACATGGACCTGATGGGCACCGAAGGATAGGAGTAAGCACTCCTCTAAAAAGATTATCCTGGTATGCGAACCTGCATCTGTACCACCAGTGGTGGCTTGATCAGCACAGTAGCCACCGGTGTGGACAAGATCCCCATCCCCCCTGGCTCTGCCACTGATGCCAGGACGATCTATACAGACAGAACTCTGCCATTCAAGAGACCTCTGGATGCCCCAGAATTCCCTCTTCTCGGTACGAGCCTCTACAAGCACAGGAAATATTCATGCCATGTCATGTCCTCTGCTTTCTAGTGAAGGTTCAGACAGCAAGCCTGAGGCAGTAGTGTCGCAGTTCTCCCAAGCTCCATACAGTGCTCACTATCAACAGACCTCAAAGCTATATCCACAGATGGCCCCCCCACCACTGTTCTGGTATGGCCACCCCTAGGACTCCTCCACCAACCCAATGGCCATATTGGGACCCTTGGTGACGTACTGCCAACATATCTCTCGAGCTCCAAGCCTCGCCCAAAAACTCTTGTGGCACACTCCCTTGGCCACACCATCCAGGGGCTCAGAACCACCTTTCAACTTAGATGAACAGGAAGCCAGTAACAAGGAGGAAGTGACTCTGAGGACCGTATCCTCCTATCCGGATGAAGCTATCATGCCTTCTCCACGATCTTTAGCAGACAATTTCCATCTCTTTCAGTAACTGGCAAAGATGGTGGCAGATGCTCTCTCCAGATTCCACTGGAGAAAGTCAAGGATACCCTCCATCAACTCCTTGATATCCTCTATTCTTCTACCTCCTCAAAGAGTGCCATCCTGATTAATGAGGCCATTTTAAACCTGGCAAAGACCATGTGGCAAACCTCAGCAGCAGCAGCCCTGACCTGCAAGTGAGCGGACAAAAAATATGTCCCTGCTAAGGAATCTGAATTCCTATTCTCTCACCACCACCCAACTCCATCGCTGTGGATGCTGTCAACTCTCTTGGCCAACACCACCAGTCAAGGGCTTCTCCCTACAACATGGATTGGAAATGCTTTGATCTGTTCAGTAGAAAAGCGTGCTCCTCAGCCACTCTACAATTTCGTATCACCAACTGCCAGGCCATCACGGCAAAATATGATTACATAAACTACTCAAAGCTGAACGACTTTATTGAAAAAATGCCAGAAGCATAGCATGACTCATTCAGGGCCATTATCCAGGAGGGCCAATTAGTGGTAAAGACATTGCTGCATTCTGCCCTTGACACGGCAGATAGGTTCATCTCTACAACTGAGAAAATGCAACGAGCATCCTGGCTTCATTTGTCGGGATTCCCAAAAGAGATGCAGTCCATGGTTGAGGACCTTCTGTTTTGAGGGCACGAAGCTCTTTGCTGAGAACTGCCACCTCCCTTTATATCCTGAAGGATTCTAAGACTACCCTCTGGTCACTGGGTATCTGTACACTGGGACAAAAGAAACTATTTAGTCCGCAGTCCAAGCATAAACCATGCATGTCTCAATACCAACCTCAGCTCCACTGTAAGCTGCAAATAAAGAAAGGGAAATTCCCTAAACAGAAAACATCTGGCCCACAATCTTGATACCAGCCCTCTACAGCTAAACACCACTTTTGATGGGCAGGTCAAGGCACCATTAGACGACTCCACCCAACTGACACAGCTAGTCATTGTTCCACACCCATTTGGCCACTGATTGGCAGGGTTCCACAGTGCCTGGAATTGCATAACATCAGACCAGTGAGACTGTCTGAACTGGGTACTCCATTCAGTTTTACCTCCCGACACCCTCACAACCTTCTTCCTCATCCCTCTTCAGGGACCCTTCTCACGAGAGTTTACTATAACACAAGATAGGTCACTTCCTCCAGCTAGGAGCCATAGAACTAGTACTTCAACATCTATGAGGGAAGGGATTCTACTCTCATTATTTCCTAATACCCAAAAGAAAGGGAGGTTGGAAACCCATACTAGACTTCAGAGCTCTCAACAAGTTTGTCAAGGCTCAAAAATTCAAGATGGTCACCTTATTGACAATCATTCCAGCATTGGACAAGTAGACTGGTTTTAAGCCCTCAACTGCTAGGACGTCTATTTTCACATCTTGATCTGCCAGCTCTCAGACAATTTCTCAGATTCACTCTAGGACACGACCACTAACAATACAGACTGCTTCCCATTGGTCTGTTATTAGCCCCGAGAGAATTTTCCAAGGTTCTCTCAGTGGTGGTCACTCATTTATGCACTTGAGGGATAATGATTTATCCATAGCTGGATGATTGTCTCCTCAGAGCCCGATCTCTCTGGGAAGCTCACCAAGTCACCGACACTACGATACATTTGTTTATAGAGCTGAGTCTACAGATCAACTCCCAAGATGTCAACCCTCACTCCAGTGCAATACCTGGAATTCACAGGGGCTGACCATGACATGTTAGAGGCTAAAGCCCTCTTACCTCAACACAGGTTCCTATCCTTAGTCTTACTCATAGACACCGTTCTAAGCAGCCCACAAATACTGATCAGGCTTTGCCTCCAACTCTTGGGACATGTGGCAGGGGCGCGGTGATGATACCTCATGCCAGGCTTCACATGCTGTGTCTCCAAATATGGCTTGGCTCGGTTTACAAACTGAACAAGGATAGTTTGTCACTACCTACCAGGATCAAAAACTCCTTAAACTGGTGGAAGGGCCCAGGCAATATTTACAAAGGGATCTCCTTCTTGAAAACATCACTGTCATTGCTCCTTGCCACCAAGATTTCACTCATAGGTTGGGGCATGCACCTAAATGACCTCATGACACAAGGCAAATGGTCTCCCATGGAGATATCTCTCCACATCAATTTCCTCAAGCTGAGAGTGGTCAGAATTCCTGTACCCATTTCCTCTTACTGATCACACACGAATCCTGACAGACAGCGTTGCCTGTACATACTACATTAGTTGGCAGAGGGGAGCCAGATCGCCCTTGCTTTGCGCAGAAGCCATGAGATTATAGATTTGGAAATCTCCCATGATGTTTCACTGTCTGCAGCATATTTCTGGGTACACAAAACTTGGTAGCGGACAGTATCAGTTGCAAATTCCCACACAACCGTGAGTGGGAGATGCACCATATATAGGTACTTCATGACCTGTTCAGACAATGGGGGATGCTGTCTACAGATCTATTTGCCATTCACCTGAACAAGAAGTGTCCATGCTACTACTCCAGACTGGGGAGGGGGTAACACTCCTTAGGTGATGCTCTCCCCCTCCTCTGGGACAGGGACCTTTTCTACACCTTCTCTCCATTTCCCTCCCTGTCAAAGGTCCTGCTGAAAATAAAGAGATGGAGCATGTGTCATTCTGAGTGCTCCTACTTGGCTGAGGCAGGTGTGGTACCCTTACCTCTCTCAGCTTGCAACATGTCTGCTGATCTCCTGGTGATTCCGCACCAACTCTCACAGAGCAAAGGACATACCCTACATCCCAACCTGGGAATTCTCTGCCTCAAAGCATGGCTCCTGATTGGTTCGTTCCAACGCCTAGAAAGCTTCTGTTCAAGAGACATGATGCACTTACCTGCAGAAATGGTCCAGGTTTCAGATTTGGTACGTGTCCCAACAAATCTTCCCAGTGTCTGCAATTCTTCTACATATCCTAGACTATGCTTTAACCCTAAAATGGTTCGGACTATCTCTAAGCTCTCTTAGGGTCCATCTAGCGGCTATTAAAGCCTTTCACCAACTTGTAGAGTACTCAGTGCTGTCACACCTAACTACGAAAAGGTTCCTCAGGGGCACAGTAAACTTTTTCCCTCAACTTCGGCTTCCTGCCACCACATGGGACCTGAATCTTGTACTTTAGGGACTGGCCAGGCTCCCCTTTGAAACCATGAACACCTGTTCACTAACATACCTATCCTGGTAGTAGCCTTCCTGGTAGTGATTATCTTGACCAGGAAAATAGGAGAGAGAGTATCTTTGATGGTGCATACTCCTTACATGGTATTCTTCCAGATAAAGTTATGCTCAGACTGCATCCAGAATTCATCCCTAAGATAACTTCCTACTTTCACATCAGTTGATTCACCTTCCAGTCTTCTACTCCAAGACTCACCAAGACAACATGGAGGTTCTTCTTCGAGTGATTGCTCATATCCATTCCAGTTAGGTGTACGCGCCGCGCGTGCACATTCGTCGGAAAACTTTTACCCTAGCAACTCAGTGGGCCGGCAGGTCGCCCCCTAGAGTGGCGCCACCATGGCGCTCCATATATACTCCTGCTGGCCCACCCGCTCCTCAGTTCCTTCTTACCGCCCGTGTCGGTCGTTGGAACAGTGGAGCGCGGCTTAGCTGACCTCCACTTCCCTAGCTACTCGTTTTCTCGTATATAATTATGCAGTTATAACCCTTTTATATATATATTTGTATGGTTATACGTGTTTTCTTTGCTAACATGGTTAGTTTAGTTAGCGGGGTTCAGGAAGTAGCCCCTTCCATGAGCCCAGTGCCGGAGCCATGCATGGCTCACCGGGTTTTAAAAGGGGCCCGGCCTGCCAGAAGCCGCGGCCGAAGAGAGATCTACATGACTCCTGTTTGAAGTGCCTCAGGGAATCACACTTGACAGATAAGTGCCCCATTTGCAAGGCTTTTAAGCCGAGAACAAAAAGGTGCGGGACTTTCACTTACCCCTCCACCTTGGGCGCCGAGCGATGTTCAAGCGGCGGGCAGAAGCGCCTCCTCGGCACCGGACCCCGCCGTTACTACCAAGGCCTTTCGGCACCGACCGTCGCCGGCACCGATGTCGACTCGGCACCGCTCCCTTCTTCCGAGGTCGAGAGAGCCTACGATTCCTGCTGGTGCCTGGCGGCTCCCCGGCACGCGCCGTGGTTGAGCCCCCTGCTCCCGCTGCTTCCGTGCCACCTGCATCGCAGCCAGAGAGCTCGCCTAAGTTGCGTTACCCGGCACCGACACCTGCAGAGGCACCGATGACTTCGGCTCCGTCGATTCCAGTCCCCCAGGACCACGGAATCCGGTGCCTGGCAGCTCCCCGGCTCGCGCCGTGGTAGAGCTTACTGCTCCTGCTGCTTTTGTGCCAACTGCACCACAGCTAGAGAGCTCGTCTAAGATGGCTCGCCCGGCACCGTCGATCCCGGTCCCACGAGGGCCGTAGAATCCAGTGCCTGACGGCTCCCCGGCGCGCGCCGTGGTTGAGCTACTGCTCCTGCTGCTTCCGTGCCAGCGGCACCGCAGCCAGAGAGCTCGTCTAAGTCGGATCGCCCGGCGCCGACACCTGCTACGGCACCGATGACGTCGTCACCGTCGATCCCGGTCCCACAAGGGCCGTAGAATCCGGTGCCTGACGGCTCCCCGGCACGCGCCGTGGTTGAGCGTATTGCTCCTGCTGCTTCCGTGCCAGCGGCACTGCAGCCAGAGGGCTCGTCTAAGTCGGATCGCCCGGCACCGGCACCTGCTGCGGCACCGACGACGTCGGCACCGTCGATCCCGGTCCCACAAGGGCCGTAGAATCCGGTGCCTGACGGCTCCCCGGCACGCGCCGTGGTTGAGCTACTGCTCCTGCTGCTTCCGTGCCAACGGCACCGCAGCCAGAGAGCTCGTCTACGTCGGATCGCCCGGCACCGACACCTGCTGCGGCACCGATGACGTCGGCACCATCGATCCCCGGTCCCGCAAGGGCCGTAGAATCCGGTGCCTGACGGCTCCCCGGCACGCGCCGTGGTCGAGCTCCTGCTCCGGCTGCTTCCATGCCAACGGCACCGCAGCCAGAGGGCTAGTCTAAGTCGGATTGCCCGGCACCGACGCCTCTGAGGCACCGACAACATCGGCACCGTCGATTCCAGTCCCACAAGGGCTATCGAATCCGGTGCCCGACGGCTCCCCGGCACGCGCCGTGGTTGAGCGTATTACTCCCGCTGCTTCAGTGCTGACGGCACCGCAGCCAGATAGCTTATCTAACTCGGTTCGCCCGGCACCGACACCTACCGAAGCTCTGATGACCTCGGTACCGTGGATCCCGGTCCCACGAGGGCCGTCGAATCCGGTGCCTGACAGCTCCCCAGTACGCACTGTGGTTGAGCCTGCTGTTTCCTTCACGCCGGAGATGTTACCAACGGCGAGGGCTCTCAGTGCCATGACAGAGTCAGTGCTGCCTGTCCCGGGCACCGCCGGTACGGGTAATACAGTCTCTTCAGGGGACTGTCCCCTGTCAGCACAGCAGAGCGGCACCGTTCATGATCACGGTCCCGCAGACACTCCAAGTCCTGTCGGCACGCCGGACACCACTGGCAGTCCCGGTGCTGTTTTCCTCGGTACTGGTCACACTCGCTGCACCGGTCGGTATCCCGTTCGCCGACCCGCTATCGGCACCGTTCCGACCTCTGGCACCGGGGCAGGTACCTTGACTCCTGTAGCCCTTCTCCGAGCCTCGAGATCTCGGTCGACCTCCCGACACCGTTCTGGTTGCGGGTCTGGATCTCGTTCCAGGTACCGATACGCCTCCCGATGCCGGTCCCCGGTGCCGAGTTGGGCAAGGTCCGAGTGAGTCAGAGACTCTGCCTGTGCCTTCTTTTAGTACCTCCATGGCCGTCCGGACACGCATCCGTGTCATCCCATATGCGCAGATTTTATGCTCAGGACCACGATCCTGATATGATGGCCAGCGGGCGCCAGCCCCGAAGCAGAAAGAGGCTTGGCGAATGAACAGGCTTGGCCGCCAGGTGTACTCTGCAGGGGCCCTGCAGCTCGGGGTAGCAAAGCAACAAGCCTTGCTTAGCTGCGATAATTATAGCACCTGAGTGAAGGAGTTTCTCCCTCAAAACTTCCACCTGGAGTTCGCTGCCGTCTTGGAGGACGGGGGGAAAGAAGGTTCCCAGAGCGTCCCTCCAGGCCTCGTTGGACGCAGCAGACTCTGCGGCCGGCACTCTGGCCTTGAGTGTCGCCGTGAGGTGCATTTCATGGCTTCAGGTTTTAAACCTCCGGCCGGAGCTGCGGTATGCCATTCAGGATTTACCCTTTGTTGGAAAAGGCATCTTCGCGGCAGAGACAGCCCCAGACTGCGAAGTCTGGTGGGCAATAGGGTCCTAATGCGTCTCAGCATGTATACGCCAGCGACAAAACGCAGGCCTTTCTGGCCCCAGCCGCCATACTCTGTGCCTAGCCAGAGGCAGAACTCTGGCAAACGGCAGGGCCAAGGTGGTCGCAGACGAACGTCAGGGCCCCTAAAGAGCCAAAGTCAAGGTCCCTCGCAATTACCACTGGGACCAAAGACGGACCTTCCAAGGTTCACCTGAGGGCGGTGTACCAGTCGCAGGACGGGATCCCGATCCCGCTTTCTCCTGGCATGGCCCCAGTTACTTTCAGATCGCTGGGTCCTGCGCACGATGGAGCATAGGTACCACCTTTAATTTTGCTCCAGCCCTGTCCCACTTCAGCGGACGAAAGGGGTAAGGGGTTTTACCCCCGTTATGCCCTAGTCCCCCACTCGAACACAGGTCTCAGACCTTCTTGGTCCTGCACGGACTCAACCGGGTTAGGATAAGGTTGGAGTTCTGCATGGTATCCCTGGGAATCATTATTCTATCCTTGCCTCCTGGGGGCTACTGTGCCGCCCTGGATATGAAGCACGCGTACTTTCGCAATGCCATCTTCCCTCCGCACGGGAGATGCCTCCGCTCTATAGCCGACTGTCAATACTCCCGGTTTACGGGCATAGTCGCCGCCTACCGTCGCTGATGTCGGATATGCGTTTTTCCGTATCTGGACGATTCGCTTATCCACGGAGACTCTGAGACACAAACCACTCAGCGCGTGGGCATCGCCACGGTCTTATTCACAGGTCAAGGCCTGCTGTTTATTATAGAGCAATCCACTCTGGTCCCCACGCAGAGGTTGGGCTCCCTAGGGGCTATCCTGGTCTCCTACCTAGCCGGAGCCTGCTATCGCAACTGAGATTTTAGGCGATGGCAACAATCATCTGAGGTCTGAAGGCTTTCCCAACGACCTCAGCTCGTTCTTGTCTCAGTCTCCTGGGTCCATGGTTGCCCGCAAGTTTGTAACCAAACACGCCAAGCTCCACCTCCGTCCTCTCCAAGTCCGGCTCACTGCCCCTGACGGCGGACGCCTCATCTCTCTGCTCGAGTGTTCATAGTCACCTCTGAGCTTAAGGCCTTTGGTCTTCTAGGGAGCTGGCATTCCTTCTCAATGCCCCAAAAATTGAGAGTAGTCCGCCTGGCATGCCAGGGGTTCCAGCGGCAGCTGCGAGGCCGTTGTATCTCGGTGTTTACAGCCAACACAACGACCAGGTGCTTCATAAGTATTCAAGGGGGACATAGTCCTCCCCCCCCCCTTTTTTGTCAGGAGGCCATCCATTTCCGGGTCTTTGGCATGGCCCACTCGATGGAGCTGGCGACGTCCTTTCTCCCAGGCGTTTGGAACGTCCTAACTCTTTGCCTCAGCAGGTCTTTCCTGCCTTACGAGTGATCACTCTGCCCCATGTGAGGCGTCCCGCTTTCCGGAAGTGGAGATGTTTCCTCACACAGACCTGTTCGCTCACCGCGAGAGCAGGAAATGCCAGGTGTTCTGCTCCTTCCAAGATCTCTCCTCGGAATCGATCTTGGACGCATTCCTGATGCCGTGGAAAGGCCAACTGCATTATGCCTTCCCACTGGTTCATTAGGTCCTGCTCAAACTCCGCAGGGGCAGAGCGTGCATCATCATGATCACTCCAGAATGGTCCAGGCAGCGCTGACATACCACGTTACTCGGCCTGTCAGCCCAGACCTCATCACTCAGGGCAACGACAGGCTTCGTCACTCGGACCTGCAGCCTCTTCGCCTCACGGTGGCTGCTGCGTACCTGAGTCGGGGTGACAGGCAGCCTTCCACCTGGTCAACGTACCGGGCCAGGTGGAAGCGTTTCTTTTACAGCTGCAATACGCTCGATCTTGCTCCTGCTGAGGTCTCGATCCCCTCTGTTTGGCCTGCCTCTGGCCTTCAGCGGCAGGACCTGGCGGTATCAGCGCTGAGGATACACTCAGCAGCCATCTCTACCTTCCAGCAGGCTGAGATGGACGTTCAGTGTTCTCACGCTCTATGGGTTCGAGGTCCCTCGAGGGCTTGGAGCGCTTGCACCCTCGGGTGCGCCGCCCAGCCCCGACCTGGGACCTCAACCTAGTCTTGGCCAGACGGGTCTCTGAGATCAGAGCTCTTACGGGGGTTCCGCCGTACACTAGGTTTCACAATGACAAGGTGCAGTTATGACCGCACCCGGCTTTCCTCCCTAAGGTGGTTTTGGCTTTTCATGTTACCCACAGTTCAACGCAATGGGCACAACCGTTGCACTCCTTGGACATCTGTGGAGTGCTCGCATTATATTGTGCTGACAGAACCATTTCCTAAGGTGCCCCAGCTCTATCCCGGTAGCGGGCCAAAGGGAGGGCTTGCTTGTTCTCCTCTCAGAGGATCTCATCTGGGGTGATGGCAGACATCCCCACTTGTTATGATTTGGCTCATATTTCCCCAAGCCACATCACCGTGCATTCTACCAGGGCTCAGGCTTCATCTGCCGCCTTGCTGGCTCGTGTTTCTACCCACGAGATCTGTCGCGAAGCTCCATTGGTCCTCGGTCCATACCTTTGTTTCGCAGTATGCCCTGGTTCAGCAGTCAAGAGAGGCTGTAGCCTCTGGCTCAGCAGTTTTATTCTGCCACATTTCACTCCGACCCCACCGCCTTTGTAAGGCTTGGGATTCACCTAACTGGAATGGATATGAGCAATCACTCGAAGAAGAAAAGACGGTTACTCACCTTTGTAACTGTTGTTCTTCTTCGAGTGATTGCTCACATCCATTCCAGTTAGGTGTGCGCGCCGCGCGTGCACGTTCGTCGGAAACTTTTTTACCCTAGCAACTCCAGTGGGCCGGCAGGTCGCCCCCTAGAGTGGCGCCACCATGGCGCTCTATATATACCCCCGCCGGCCCGCCCGCTCCTCAGTTCCTTCTTACCGCCGTGTCGGTCGTTGGAACTGTGGAGCGCGGCATAGCTGTCCTCCACGTCCCTAGCTCTCCTAGTTTCTATCGCTTATCTCTAGTTCCATATAGTTGTTAATTAGTATTGTTAAGTAGATAGTTTAGTAAATAGTTGTTAAGTAGTTCTTTGCCGGGGGCTTAGCCCTTCCCGGCACCCGGCGCCAGGCTCATGCCTGTTTCGCCAGGCTTCAAGCAGTGTGCGGCCTGCAAGAAGCCCATGCCTACCAGCGATCCCCACGAAGCGTGCCTGAAGTGCCTCGGGGAATCGCACAGATCTGACAAGTGCCGCATCTGTAAGGCTTTTAAGCCGAGGACAAAAAAGGAGAGGGATCAGAGGCTCCGAACTCTCCTAATGGAGGCGGCACTTGACCCGTCGTCTTCGCAGACCGTGGTTTCGGCACCGGCACCGGATCGCTCCGGCACCGAGAAGACTCCCCGGCACCGACCTTCTCCGGCACCGGAATCAGAGCCTAGGCCGTCGAAGTCTGATACTCCGGCCAGGCAGACCCGGCTTGAGCGCCCGGCCTCGACATCGGCCGCGGCGCCGCCGGCACCGTCAGCACCGTTGACTCCGGGCCCGGCGGGTCCGTTGAGTCCGGTGCCGCCGAGCTCCCCCATGAGATCTGGGGTTGAGATAGTGGTCCCATCCACTCCGGAGACCTTCGCCTCGGCTCGGGACCTTATTGCCCTGACTGAGCCCACTCGGCTGCCACCCCCGGTACCTCCGGTGCGGGTTGTGTCCAGAGGCAAGCCCATGCTGTCGGCGCCGCCCAGAGACAGTCGTTCGCCATCCAGGTCCCGACGTCTTGGGCGCTCCAGATCCCGACGCCGCTCGCAGTCCCGGCACCGCTCCCCTCAGCGATACCGGTCGCACTCGCGGCAACGGTCGGCATCGAGACGGTCGCGGTCAGGCTCCAGTCGGCGTCACCGGCACCGCGACTCCAGGAGCAGGTCCCGACGCTACTCGCCGCACCGGTCGACCTCCCGGCACCGAGCTGGTGGCAGGTCCCGGTCTCGGTCGACCTCCCGGCGCCGAGCCGGTGGTAGGTCCCGGTCGACCTCCCGGCACCGAGCTGGGGGCAGGTCCCGGTCGACCTCCCGGCACCGAGCTGGTGGCAGGTCCCGCTACCGAAGCGGCACCCGGTACCGATCAGGATCCCGGCACCGTGATAGATCCCGATCCCGGTCCCGGTCCCGGCACCGATATGACTCCCGGCACCGGTCCCCGGCACCGAGACGATCCTCCGTGCCGGCCCGCGCGGACCCATACCATCCGGGGTCGGCCCCGCCGTGGCCCTCGAGACAGCCGTCCGTATCTTCTCAGACGGACAGTGGGTATGCGCTCGGCACCGACCGGCAGGCGGCGCTGTTCGGGGATCCGCCGCTGCAAGACCAAGGCCCACAACAGTGGGGATTCTGGACACCCTGGGCATACCATCAGGCCCAGGGCCCCCAGCAGCTCCCTGCCAGACCGGCGACTGCGGAGCGTAGGGCCCCTGAAGCCTCCTTGTCTCGCCCCCCTCCCTCCCCGGAAGGGGAGGAAGGGTCCAAACAGCAGGACTCCGCTGTGGCTCCGGAGGCAGAGGCGAGGGCTGAGGATGACCCTCAGTTGGACACTATCGTGCCTGGGGTCTCCTCATCCTCCTCCCCGGATGAGGCGGTGGCGGGTACCTCCTCCAACAGCCCCCCCCCGCTGGATCTCAGGGCGCACCAGGACCTCCTCAGGCGTTTGGCTCAAAACCTGAGTCTGCAGGCAGAGGAGGTCTCGGAGATAGAGGACCCAATTGTCACCATCCTCTCTTCCGATGCTCCCACCAGGGTCGCCCTGCCGTTCATACGGACCATCCAGGCCAATGCCAATACTATCTGGCAGTCCCCGGCCTCCATCCCTCCGACAGCGAAAGGAGTCGAGAGGAAGTACATGGCCCCTTCTAAGGGGTACGAATATTTACATGTTCACCCGACTCCCGGTTCACTGGTAGTACAATCGGTGAACGATAGGGAGCGTCACGGCCAGGAGGCTCCGGCCCCCAAATCCAGAGAAGCCAGGCGGATGGACCTCCTTGGCCGTAAGGTGTATTCGGCTGGGGCACTGCAGCTCAGGGTCTCTAACCAGCAGGCCCTGCTGAGCAGATACGCCTTTAACTCCTGGGTGGCAGTGGACAAATTTAAGGAGCTGCTGCCACAGGATGCTCGCCAAGAGTTTACGGCCATCCTGGACGAAGGCAAGAAGGTCGCGCGCACGGCCTTACAAGCCTCCTTGGACGCTGCGGACTCGGCTGCCCGTACCCTCGCGTCAGGAGTTACGATGCGTCGCATCTCCTGGCTGCAGGTTTCCGGCCTTCCGCCGGAGCTCCAGCACACGATACAGGACCTTCCTTTCGAAGGCCAGGGCCTGTTTTCCGATAAGACAGACCCCAGACTTAAGAGTCTAAAGGACAACCGGGTCATTGCGCGGTCCCTCGGGATGCACACCCCCGTGACACAGCGTAGACCCTTTAGGCCGCAACAACAGCAGCACCGTAGGCCGTTTTCCCAGTTCCGCCAGCGGCAGGACCCTTACAGGCGCCGCGGCAGGAACGGCAGGCGCAGGCAGTCTGGGAACCAAGGGGGGCAGAACCAAGGCTCCTCGAAACCCCCGCCTGGTCCTAAGCCTTCATTTTGAAGGTGCGCCCGAGGGCGCGGTAACAGTTTCCCTTATGGATCCTTTCCCCCCGTTTTCAAGCCGCCTTTCGTTTTTCCTCCCGGCGTGGTCCCAAATAACATCGGACCGCTGGGTCTTAAGCCTGGTGCAGACGGGATACCGACTGCAGTTTGTTTCGTCTCCTCCTTCCCGCCCTCCTTCCTCGTCCCTCTTCAGGGACCCCTCTCACGAGCAATTCCTTCGACAGGAGGTGCAGACGCTCCTCAGCAAAGGAGCTATAGAGGCGGTTCCGGAGAACGAGAAAGGCAAGGGGTTTTATTCCCGCTACTTTCTGATCCCCAAGGCCAAGGGGGGCCTCAGGCCTATCCTCGACCTGCGAGAACTCAACAAATACCTCGTGAAGTTGAAGTTCCGCATGGTATCCCTGGGGACCATTATTCCATCCCTGGATCCGGGAGACTGGTACGCCGCCCTCGACATGCAGGACGCGTATTTCCACATTGCCATTTGGCCGCGCCACAGACGCTTTCTCCGCTTCGTTGTGGGGGCTCTTCATTATCAGTTTGCAGTCCTCCCATTCGGCCTGTCCACGGCCCCGAGGGTGTTTACAAAATGCATGGCAGTTGTCGTGGCGCATCTTCGGCGCAACCGTATCCACGTGTTCCCTTATCTGGACGACTGGTTGATTCGGGGCACGTCGGAACAGCAGGTCAGCAGCCATGTCCGCCTGATCACCGCCATATTTGCAAGTCTGGGCCTCTTGATAAACACAGACAAGTCCACTCTGAGGCCCACGCAGAAGGTGGAATTTATCGGGGCGGTCTTGGATGCCACTGTGGGCAGGGCCTCGCTACCTCTGCAACAGTTCCAGACCATGGCGGCGATCGTTCAACGTTTGCGGTCAGCCCCGTTGACGTCAGTGAGGACATGTCTAACCCTGTTAGGCCACATGGCGGCGTGCACTTTTGTGACCGGCTACGCTCGGCTCCACATGAGGCCTCTCCAGCTGTGGCTTATCAGCCGTTACAGGCCGCAAAGGCATCCTTTAGACATGTTAGTCACAATTCCCCAGAAGGTCTTAGATTCTCTCGGCTGGTGGTTGGACCAGTCCGTATTATGTGCGGGTCTTCCCTTTCACCCCTCTCAGCCATCGGTATCCCTGACAACGGATGCCTCAGATCTGGGCTGGGGGGCCCACCTAGGGACCCTGCGGACACAGGGCCTGTGGTCCCAGGAGGAGGTGGGGCTCCACATCAACATACGGGAGTTGAGAGCGGTCCGCCTTGCTTGTCAAGCGTTTTGTCATCAGCTTCAGGGTCGTTGTGTCGCCGTGTTTACGGACAACACGACGACGATGTACTATATCAACAAGCAGGGCGGCACCAGGTCCTCCTCCCTGTGCCACGAGGCGATACGTCTCTGGGACTTTTGCGTAGCCCACTCCATTCACCTCAGGGCTTCCTTCCTCCCTGGAGTACGGAACACTCTGGCAGATCGATTGAGCAGATCCTTCCTGTCACACGAGTGGTCCCTTCGCCCGGATGTCGCTCTCTCCATTTTCCGGAGGTGGGGTTATCCCCGGGTGGACCTCTTCGCGTCCAAGGGGAACAGGAAGTGCCCAGCGTTCTGCTCCTTTCAGGGCAGGGAGCCGGGGTCGATAGCGGATGCCTTCCTCATCCAGTGGTCGACCCACCTATACTATGCATTTCCCCCGTTCCCTCTGGTCCACAAGGTCCTCCTGAAGGTGCGCAGGGACAGGGCGCTCGTGATCATGGTGGCCCCGGCGTGGCCCAGGCAGCACTGGTACACCATGCTGCTGGACTTGGCCATAGCCGACCCAGTTCCCCTGCCCCTTCATCCGGACCTGATTACCCAGGACCACGGGACCCTCTGTCACCCAGACCTGCAGTCGCTGCACCTGGCGGCCTGGCTCCTGCGTGGCTGACTGGCTCAGAGCTGCGCTGCTCTACGCCCGTGAGAGAGGTGCTCTTGAGCAGCAGGAAACCGTCCACAAGAGCCACATATTCAGCGAAATGGAAGCGCTTCTCCTGTTGGTGCGTAGAGAGAAATCTCCGCCCTATGGAAGTTTCGGTTTCCGAAATATTAGACTACGTTTTGTCCCTCAAAGGGCAAGGTCTGGCTTTATCGTCATTGCGAGTCCACCTAGCAGCTATCTCCACCTTTCACCCGGGTGTGGATGGTCGCTCCGTTTTTTCTCACCCGACGGTGTCGAGATTCCTTAAAGGGCTGGAACGTTTATTCCCTAACGTCCGTCCCCCTGCCCCAACCTGGGATCTTAACCTGGTGTTGTCCCGGCTCATGGGACCCCCCTTTGAGCCGTTAGCTACTTGCTCCCTGCTCTACCTCTCTTGGAAAACTGCCTTTCTAGTGGCTATCACCTCAGCTAGACGGGTGTCGGAGCTCCGAGCTCTGGTGGTAGACCCTCCATATACGGTCTTCCACAAGGATAAGGTGCAGCTGAGGCCACACCCTGCTTTTCTGCCCAAGGTGGTCTCAGCCTTTCATATCAACCAAGAGATTTTCCTTCCGGTTTTTTTTCCCAAAACCTCACTCCTCAGGCAGGGAGCAGCAGCTCCACTCGCTGGATGTCCGTAGGGCTCTCGCGTTCTACATAGAGAGGACTAAGCCCTTCCGAAAATCCCCCCAACTTTTCGTGGCGGTAGCAGATCGTATGAAAGGTCTTCCTATCTCCTCCCAGAGGATATCCTCTTGGGTTACGTCCTGTATCAGGACTTGTTATGACTTGGCCCATGTCCCTGCGGGCCGTGTGACTGCGCATTCTACCAGGGCGCAGGCGTCGTCGCTGGCTTTCCTAACCCGTGTGCCCATCCAGGAAATTTGTCGGGCAGCGACCTGGTCATCGGTCCACACCTTTGCTTCCCACTACGCCCTGGTCCAGCAGTCGAGGGAGGATGCGGCCTTCGGAACTGCAGTGCTCCGGGCCGCGACTTCTCACTCCGACCCCACCGCCTAGGTATGGCTTGGGAGTCACCTAACTGGAATGGATGTGAGCAATCACTCGAAGAAGAAAAGACGGTTACTCACCTTTGTAACTGTTGTTCTTCGAGATGTGTTGCTCACATCCATTCCACACCCGCCCTCCTTCCCCACTGTCGGAGTAACCGGCAAGAAGGAACTGAGGAGCGGGCGGGCCGGCGGGGGTATATATAGAGCGCCATGGTGGCGCCACTCTGGGGGGCGACCTGCCGGCCCACTGGAGTTGCTAGGGTAAAAAAGTTTCCGACGAACGTGCACGCGCGGCGCGCACACCTAACTGGAATGGATGTGAGCAACACATCTCGAAGAACAACAGTTACAAAGGTGAGTAACCGTCTTTTCTTCTTCGAGATGTGTTGCTCATATCCATTCCACACCCGCCCTCCTTCCCCACTGTCGGAGTAGCCGGCAAGAAGGAACTGAGGAGCGGGTGGGCCGGCAGGAGTATATATGGAGCGCCATGGTGGCGCCACTCTAGGGGGCGACCTGCCGGCCCACTGAGTTGCTAGGGTAAAAGTTTTCCGACGAATGTGCACGCGCGGCGCGTACACCTAACTGGAATGGATATGAGCAACACATCTCGAAGAACAACAGTTACAAAGGTGAGTAACCGTCTTATATATTGGGTATCTGGATGTCTGGAGAACCCTGGCCTTCTACCTGGACAGGACAAAGGCCTTTAGGAACTCCCCTAGGCTTTTGCTCTGCATGGTGGAAAGTTCCAAGGGCTCAGCAATATCAGCCCAAAGACTTTCCAAGTGGGTCTTGAGCTGTATCAGACTTTGTTACGAAGTTCGTCATATGATCCCTCCAGATGCCATTAATACACACTCAACAAGGTCAGTCTCATCTGTTGCCTTCTTCAAGGGTGTCATTATCTCAAATCTGGAGAGCGGCAACATGAGCACAAGAAAAGACAGCACATATGTGGGCCCAAAGGACACTGCTACAAAAATTCTCCCATTATCAGCACAGGGATGCAAGCATACCTACAGTGGAGCACCCATGGGGGGGGGGGAACATTTTGAGCCATTGTTACTGCAAAAGGTGAGTAACTTCTTTGTCCTTTGTTCAGACAATGAAAATAAAATGGGGAAGACGTGTTGTACTGTGTATTCTTGGTTGGCATTGTTAGCAGTTTAAAAGTTCTTCATAGTTCTCTTCAGATGTTATGAGTCAACAGCATGCAGTAGGAAGGTATTTTTCCCTGTATGGATGCTTGTTAGACATTATGATGTCCTTGGGTGAACATGCAATGTCATCTTACCTTAATATTAATTTTAATCTTCTTATTTTTCTCTTCTTGCACCATATTGTGCTGGACCTAAAAGTTAAAATCTGTCTGTAGTATATCCAAAGTGAAGTGTTTCAATCATTTCTTTAAATTGCTCATTGTATGCTACATTAAAGATGATATTGTCATAAAAATTGCAATTCTTATCAAGTTAAGTCTTTGACTCTTAGTTCTTATGGTGTAATCACCAAATGAACCCCAGAAGTTGTCAAAGGATAAAGATAAGCAGGAACTACTCTTCAGTTAAGCTGCTATGCAAGCTGGAAGGCCTGTAACAGACTTAATTTATCATTAGTGCTAGGTTCTAATAATGATGGCACTGAAATGTTTCTTTTGCAGGATCATCATACCCACCAATATTCTGGTCTTCCATTTAGTTGATCGTTTCATTCATTGGTACATTTTATCTTGAAGATGAATGCAGAGAAACAGACTTTCTGAAATGAGCCTGGATCCTTTCAGTGCTTACCAAAAACAAACTTCAATTTAGTGTGCTTTAGGCAAATGAGATCTTAATATTGCTGTGGAAAAAACATTTCAGAAATATAGTTCTGCTTGCAGAAATTCTCAATAAAACAAGCTTAAAGAACTTTAAAGTAAACGTACATCTTCAGAACGTCATATTGCTGTGAAATGAGTTTATGTACAGTGCTGACTTAATTATGGATCTCCCATATTTATTTATATATAAAATATCTGATCTTTGTTATAATATAAGTGTCTCTGGGTTACATATCCATTTGGTTGACTTGTACAATAAATTGCAGTCATGTAGCTACTTGATTTTGAATGCACTGTTTTGTGAAGAAAAAGTTTACATATTTTTCTTTTCAGCTCCATTTACCTCTCAATTCTCCTTTACCTGGAAGTGAATTGACTAAGGAACCTTTTCGCTGGGATCAGAGACTATTTGCTTTAGTTCTGCGTTTGCCTGGCATCACGACTCCAGAATCAGAGCAGATAGCAGGTGTGCCCGTTGATGACTCAGCAATTACACCTATGTGTGAAGTCACAGGAGGTGAGTGCCATAGCTTCACTTAACAAAGTAGATCTTTCAGAAAAGTGATTTAGCATATAGCTCAGTTGTATTAGATAGTATTTGAAAATTTCTGACTCCTTGGTTTAATCTCTTTAAAACTCTAGGCACAACAAGGCTACATATTACAGCTCTCTTAGGACACAAGTAGTAAATTTACAAATAAATTCATCTTAATAGTCTTGAAAGGATGTGCATTTGCTTTCTTCAGCAGTTTTGAGCAGAAGGGGAAAAATATACTTTGTGTTTTAGGCACTCATCCAGAAGTCTTAAGAATCATGATATCTGCTCGATAGTGAGATAGTGTTCAGTTTGCTGGCATGGGACATGCCAGCATTTGAAGGCCATGGAATGTGTTTTCTTTTGAGAACTTATAAATATTTCTTAAATTAAAAATACTTTTGGACAAAAGTCTGTATTTTCCCTTTTCCTCCACTGTGTCTCGTGTTCTCTTGCAATCTCTCATGATTATCTGTCTCATTTAGACTGTAAACTTCGCTGGTACAGTCCAGGAGTTTTTCTCTATATAGTGCCATGAACACACACCACGTATTAAAAAATAAGAATAAATATAAAAAAAAATCCATTTGATAGTAATTGGGGTGGGAGAAGAGGGAGAAAAGGAAAGAATTTAAAGGTGTAAAAGAAACTTCAATCAGATGTGATCCCCAACTTCTCAGAATGTAAAGCAGATGCCTTAACCACTGGATTATACAGGCTTTTTGATCCTTTTAAAAGGTGTTGAAGTTTGCCACAAGGGGGAGCTCACATTCCAAGAATGCAATAGAGACCTTAAGTTAACAAGGAAATTCTTAAAATGTAAAAGGCAATAAAGTTAAAACAAAATGTTTTCAATTGTTACCTAGATGCATGCAGAACTTCATTAGTCATTTAATAGACTGTCTTGCTGCATCAATTAAGTGACATACGTTTTCTTTGTAACTTGTTTATGTATTTCTCCATAAGTACCTCAGCAAAAATCGTAAGTCAGCCCTTCTAGTTTCTTGATGAGTAAAAATGAAGAGCTAAATGTCAGCAGCTTGACTAAGGGATGACTAAGAGGGGACATAAATTTAAAAATACTTGATAGGCATAATCTCCAAAGTAGAAGAGAAAATACATAGTGATACACAGAGGTATAACTAGGAATAATAAAATGAAATTATGGTAGGAAAAACATTTACAGATGTATTAAGCTGTGCAGTGTCTACCAGGGGAAGTTATGGACACACTACTGTTTTTTACGTTCATGCGTGGAATGAATTTTATGTGCACCAATATGGAGAAGATGTGTGGTGGGGGTGGGGCCGAGGGGTTCAGAGTGTGTGTGTGGGGGATCAGGGCTGGGACAGAGGGTTGGGCTGTGGGGAAATGAGGGCTCTGGTCGGCAGTGTGGGCTCTGGGATTGGGCAGGGGATAAGGGGGCTCAGGGCTGGGGCAAAGGGTTGGGTGCAGGGGGTGAGGGCTCTGGGTAGGGGTGAAGCCTCTGTGGTGGGTCTGGGGATGAGGAGTTTGGGGTGCAGGCTGCCCTGGGGCTGCAGTGGGGAGAAAGGACTCCCCCAGCCCTCTCTCACCACAGCAGCTTGGGGCTGGGTGAGAGGGGCCTCTCCCTGACGGTGGCAGTTCTGGCTTGGCTGGGCCTGGCCTGGGCCCAGCCAGGGGAGGGGCTCCTCTCCCTGGCATCTCTGGCAGACCTGGGAGGGGTACCTCTCTTGGCAGCTCCAGCTGGGCTGCGGGAGGGCGCCTCTCCCCACCTGCATGGCCCTTGATAGCCTGCTGCATGGCTGCGCAGCTTACAGGGAACATAGGATGCCCCCTTGGGAAAACAGACTTAAAATATAGTGTAGGAGACAATCTTGCATTGATGTGGACTGCGTGACCTTATAAGTCTCTTTCGATTGCTATCTTGAGCATTTTAACAGAACATAGAATCATACTAGTTGTGCTATACCTTTTTAAAAGGATTCAGTGCAATGTTTAATGGTATTAGGGCAATACCTCAGGTTCCTCATTAGGATGTAATAGAAGTACTCTTTTTTTTTTTTTGGCTTTGAGATATTGATACAAAGAGCACAGCTGGGCATTATTTGTCATTTGGATCATTTCCTTACATTGACAATCACAATCCTTACTTATATTGACAGACATAATCTATGAAGACATCTTCTATTCTATAAACACAAAACTTGTTACTTTAAGTAATTGTATAGTTTGCTGATACTTTTTTTTATTTTTCTAATTACTGTGTGATTGGTTATACAGTAGTTACCAATAAGATATTTGCTAACAATAATCCACTAACATAGTATCTAAGGTGCTACACTATTTCCTTATACAGGTTACTTCAGAATGGTACATAACTGCAGCGCCTCAAATACCATCATGTGATATATATTGATATGGTGTTATCTGAATGGCCACTGCTTTATAAACAAAAATACCTGCTTGAATGGCCAATACAATTTTGAGAATGTAATAAACATGCAGTTTTAGAATACTTGTTACATTGGGAAAGGATGTAGATGTCTTAAATTAAATGCATTATAGCTAGACTTCTGTTAAATGGATTAGTCTGAAAATTTTGAAGCTGAAGGAAGAAATATAAAGAAGTAGACTTGTTCTTGAGACTTTCTTTCATCCTAGGTCGCTCGTATTGTGTGTGTTCTCCAAGAATGCTGAATCAGTGTCTTGAGTCATTGGTTCAGAAAGTGCAAAGTGGAGTAGTAATAAACTTTGAAAAATCTGGACCAGATCCTTCAGCAACTGAAGGTATTTCAAAAATTCTACATACTTTTGGTAACCAATTAGATTTACACTTGATATTCAAATTTAACAATTGCCATAACTGTACATAGTTTAATTTGGAAGAAGCACTACAGTGTTAGACACCATTGTTCCTTTCTAATGTAGTAATATGGCCACATTCTTGAGTGGATTAAATTTCTGTAGATTTACTCCTTTTTATAAATAAAAAATAAATAAAAATTAATAGAGATATCTGATCTCCTAGTACTGGAAGAGACCTTAAAAGGTTATCGAGTCCAGCCCCCTTCTTTCACTAGCAGGACCAAGTACTGGTTTTGCCCCAGATCCCTAAGTGGCCCCCTCAAGGACTGAACTCACAACCCTGGGTTTAGCAGGCCAATGCTCAAACCATTGAGCTATCCCTCCTCCTGCAGCCTATTTGTTCTAAATATGAATAACTTGCCTACTTATTCTAGAACATGTTCATGGAAAATATGAACTTTTTTCTAACCTTGAAATGTTGTACATTAAAAGTTCATTGGTGTCAGTCATATTAGAGTAATGTGTGTTAAATCTTCATGCACCAGGAAAATATTTGATTCATCTAGTATTTGTGATAAGGAAAGGAAACTTCAATTGAGTTCACAGTACATCAGGTAATAGAACTATTTTTTTTTCAGACTCTCATTCAATAAGCGTTCATCAGTGTTACTCCACTCTAAATTAGTTAGCATTTTTGCTGGTATGTACTATTGTTGTGGTTTCTAATGTACTTTTAAGGATATCCCTCTTAAGGTGTATAAAAATCCTTGCACACGCCATATAAAGTGTTTAAATAATTTGAAATACTGTATAATTAAATATAGAGTTATGGAGGTAATTTTGTTTTTTATAGATGGACAAATGGATATAGCTCGGTCTTTTGGACCCCACCCTTGGCACAGCTGTCACAAACTTATCTATGTCAGACCAAACCCTAAAACTGGAGTTCCCATAGGCCACTGGCCTGTTCCAGAATCTTTTTGGCCAGATCAAAATTCTCCAACATTGGTAAGTACTTGAAGTGAGGTGGAAGTGAGGGAAAAGTCATTTAACTGCTTCCTGTTCATGGGTTTTAAATCCTGGGCTACCTGGTTCAAATATGAGCACTGCAAAGGAAATTCAGGCTAAAGTCTGAAAGGAAATGCAGCAAACACAGCTGTTTCAACTGCTGTGAATAAGATACTGAATGGCAATTAACATACTATGTTCATTGTGGAATAATTGCGTAAGAGACATCTGCTTCTTTAAGAAACAAACTGCCTATAAGATTTTTATTACTAACATCTGAACACAATGCTATGAACATAAAAACATCTTACTTAAATGTGTCTCTTTGGAGTTTGAACAGAATTCAAACTGAGAATTTTCCCTTAGGACACAATTTAGAATGCAAACGAAGATCCTAGAACTGATGCAGATTCATCTCTTTATTTTGTTAACTATCATATTTAACCATCCAAAAGACACTATTGTTTGTGAGGGGATGGGGAAGGACCTCTGTGTAAATATCTCCTAAACTGGGAAAAGGTGAAGCTCGCGGTGTTGTTTCAGTGCATAAGTGGCAGAGTTGGCCCGTATCTCCTGTTCAGTTCAGTGCTTCTAATCTACCACAAACAGTAGAAACTTCACCTCAAAATGTAAAAAGTCTTCACTGGCAATACATTAATTTTCTTTGGGCTCTATTTAATTACGAATAAAAGGATGTACCTGTGCCAATTTGTGTTTGTAATGTAGTATTACATAACATTCAGCGTTGATTGAAAATATTACAGTTGAACTGATGGAATTTTGGGCTATTTCCTTCTTTATAAGAGGATCTTCACTGTTAGTCATTGTGCCCTACATCTAATTTATTAAAGTTTACAAACTTAAAGGTGTTCTATGCATTTGGCTTGCAGAGAACATGAAGTGCTTCAACTCAGTATAGAAAATTGAAGATTAGTGTAGTGCGTGGGAGTATTTTATTCTTAAATTTAGTTCTTATTTAGTTTTTGTATATTCATTGTCTCATTGTGCCCAGTCCAGTAAGGCGTATGCAGCCTTCTGAACTGTATGGCAGGCCAGCCTATTCTGAAGAAAAATTAATCTCCTGCAGCTGTTAAAAATAAAATGAATAAAAATACATTCACCTACCCCCAAACATTGTGCACTTGGGTATTACGGAGCTGTTTAGTGGGAGAAGAGCTCCTGCAAATGAACTCCCTGTCTCCGGTGCTCCACAACGGGCATACCCTGGATCTGTCTGCCTTTCTTCATTCACTTGAGTCAATGAGTTTAACATAGTTTTGTGAGTTACAGGCATTTTAGATTTGGTGTTGGTGAGCAGTGAGGACCTCGTAGAAGAAATGGTGGTAGGGGACAGCCTTGGTTCGAGTGATCATGAGCTGACTCAGTTCAAACTACATGGAAGGATAAACAAATGTAGATCTGGGATTAGGGTTTTTGACTTCTCGAGGGCTAATTTTAAAGAGTTAAGGAAATTAGTTAAGGAAGTGGATTGGACTGAGGAATTAGTGGATTTAAATGCGGAGGAGGCCTGGAATTACTTTAAGTCGCAGCTGCAGAGACTGTCGGAAGCCTGCATCCCGAGAAAGGGGAAAAAAACCATGGGCAAGAGTTGTAGGCCAAATTGGATGAGAGAGCAACTCAGAGAGGGGATTAGACAAAAGCAGAAAGCTTACAGGGAGTGGAAGAAAGGCAGGATCAGTAAGGAAAGCTACCTTGGTGAGGTCAGAACATGTAGGGATAAAGTGAGGAAGGCTAAAAGCCGCATTGAACTGGACCTTGCAAAGGGAATCAAAACCAATAGTAAAAGGTTCTACAGCCACATAAATAAGAAGAAAACAAAGAAAGAAGAAGTGGGGCCGCTATACACTGAGGATGGAATGGAGGTTAAGGATAACCTAGGCATGGCCCAACATCTAAACAAGTACTTTGCTTCAGTTTTTAATAAGACTAGTGAGGAACCTTGCGATGATGGAGGGATGATAAACGGGAATGTGGATATGGAAGTGGATATTACCGCAACTGAGGTAGAGGCCATACTTGAACAGCTCGATGGGATGAAATCGGAGGGCCCGGACAATCTCCATCCGAGGATATTAAAGGAACTGGCGCGTGAAATTGCGAGCCCGTTAGCGAGAATTTTTGAGCAATCGATAAACTCGGGGGTTGTGCCGTATGACTGGAGGATTGCTAATGTAGTTCCTATTTTTAAGAAAGGGAATAAAAGTGATCCGGGTAATTATAGGCCTGTTAGCTTGACGTCTGTAGTATGCAAGGTCTTGGAAAAAATTTTAAGGGAGAAAGTAGGTAAGGACATAGAGGTCAATGGTAATTGGGACGAATTGCAACACGGATTTAGTAAAGGTAGATCGCGTCAAACCAATCTGATCTCCTTCTTTGAGAAGGTGACGGATTACTTAGATAAAGGAAATGCGGTAGATATAATTTACCTAGATTTCAGTAAGGCGTTCGACACGCTTCCGCACGGGGAACTGTTAGTCAAATTGGAAAAGATGGGAATGAATATGAAAGTTGTAAGGTGGATAAGGAACTGGTTAAAGGGGAGACTCCAGAGGGTCGTATTGAAAGGTGAATTGTCAGGCTGGAAGGAGGTCACTAGTGGAATCCCTCAAGGATCGGTTTTGGGACTGATCTTATTTAACCTTTTTATTACTGACCTTGGCACAAAGAGCGGGAATGTGCTAATAAAGTTTGCGGATGACACGAAGCTGGGGGGTATTGCTAACACGGAGAAGGATAGGGATACTATTCAGGAAGATCTGAACCACCTTGTAAACTGGAATAATAGAAATAGGATGAAATACAATAGTGAAAAGTGCAAGGTTATGCATTTAGGAATTAATAATAAGAATTTTGGATATACGTTGGGGGCGCATCAGTTGGAAGTGACGGAGGAGGAGAAGGACCTTGGGGTACTGGTTGATAGCAGGATGACTATGAGTCGCCAATGTGATACGGCTGTTAAAAAAGAGAATGTGATTTTGGGATGCATCAGGCGGGGTATTTCCTGCAAGGATAAGGAGGTGTTAGTACCGTTATACAATGCGTTGGTGAGACCACATCTGGAATACTGTGTGCAGTTCTGGTGTCCCATGTTCAAGAAGGATGAATTCAAACTGGAACAGGTTCAGAGACGGGCTACAAGGATGATCCGAGGAATGGAAAAACTGCCTTATGAAAGGAGACTCAAAGAGCTTGGCTTGTTTAGCCTGGCCAAAACGAGGGCTGCGGGGGGATATGCTTGCTCTATATAAATATATCAGGGGGGTTAATGTTAGGGAGGGAGAGGAATTATTTAAGTTTAGTACTAATGTAGGCACGAGGACGAATGGGTATAAACTGGATATTAGGAAGTTTAGACTTGAAATTAGACGAAGGTTTCTAACCATTAGGGGAGTGAAGTTCTGGAACAGTCTTCCGAGGGAAGTAGTGGGGGCAAAAGACTTTCCTGGCTTTAAGACAAAGCTTGATAAGTATATGGAGGGGATGTTATGATAGGATCGTTAATTTGGGCAATTGATCTTGGATTACCACCAGATAGGTCTGCTCAATGGTCTGCGGGGAGATGTTGGATGGAATGGGAACTGAGTTACTGCAGAGAATTCCTTCTTAGGTGCTGGCTGGTGACTCTTGCCCACATGCTCAGGGTTTAGCTGATCGCCATATTTGGGGTCGGGAAGGAATTTTCCTCCAGGGCGGATTGGCAGGGACCCTGGAGGTTTTTCGCCTTCCCCTGCAGCGTGGGGCACGGGTCGCTTGCTGGTGGTTTCTCTGCAGCTTGAGGTCTTCAGATCAATTTTGAGGATTTCAATAACTCGGTCCTGGGATAGGGGTTGTTATAAAATTGGATGGGTGGGGTTCTGTGGCGTGCCTTGTGCAGGAGGTCTCAGACTAGATGATCAGATTGGTCCCTTCTGACCTATGAGTCTATGAGGCCCATGGTTCCCACACTTTCTAGTAGTGCAGCTCCCTTACAGATATTTTAAAACTTGGTGATTCCCTTCAACCAAATTAACCCCCCTCTTTTTTTAAATAAAAACTTACTTACTTGGGACAATAGAGTTCAGATGATTTTGTGACTTTATTGAACTACACACAGTTTAATTATATAATCTGATTTAATCTGGGTTTTTAAAACTAATTAGAAAATATGGATTGCTTGACATGTTTGGACACAGACTAATATTTTAGTGACAAGAAGGGGTCTGTTAAATAAAAGTTCTTCAACTATTGTACCTGCTTTTACCAATCTCACATAACATATGCATGGCATGTCTTAACCAACTGCCTCTCGGGTTTGTTCTTGCTGCCGCATGGCCTGGTCAGAACCTCCAGTGTCTGAGGCTTTCCTTTGATTCCTTCAATCTGTAAATTTTTCAAAGTTACCCATGGTGCCTTTTGTATATAGTTCCTGATAGTAAGTTTTAAATAGTTTTATAGTTTTTAGCAGTTTTGTAGTTAGATTTCCCGACTTGGGGACCTTTTCTATTCCCATACTCCCTTGTGAGTATTGGGGAGAACTTGGGACTTCAAACTGTGTCTGCCCCCATTCTGTCTTAATCAGCAACAATGACCAGCTCTGTCTGTAGTGTCTTTGGGAGGCACACATCGCGGTTAAGTGTATTACCTGCCACTCTTTCCCTAGCCATAGGCATGACATGAGGGAATTCTGGCTTAGAAAAGACCTCATGGAGAAGGCCACAAAGCTGGCGTTGGACACAGGCTGAGGCAACCCCCAAACATCAGCCTGAATTGACATAGAGCGCACTTCCTGCCAGAAGGTCTGACTGTTGCAAGACAATCCATACCCACAAATTCTGCCGTTCGGCATCTTGTCAGGAGACAGAACACTTGGGCAAGCATAAGAGCACCCTCTAATTCTGCTTCAAAGACATCCAATGCAACTTTGCCTAAATCAAGCAAATCTGCTCGTTCAAACCCTAAAGACTTTGTACATCCTGAGTCTCAGGGACATAACTCTAAAGCTCATAAATACATGGCTTTATCTATAGTGGACTCCGTATCAATCACACCCTCTCCACTGGTACTATCCAAGCAAAAAGACAGGATCCATTGGTTCCAGCATGATCAGCTTCTACCACTGAAGGTACCATCACTTTATCGCATACTGGCCACATGGTGCCTCCGTCCTCCAACCTTGACAGCATATATGGATTGGACTCATACTCCAGAGAGATCATACTTATACTACACTGGAGGATATCTTTGCTTTTTCTGAGTCAGTTTCCCTCATCATTGGGACCTCCTCTCCTGACTCTACTAGGGGATGTACTTTTAATAGAAGCCTATCTCCTCTTCTATCTGCTAGTGCTGCTTTTCTTCCACCAAAACTGTCGATTCTGCTGTTGGATCCAGACCCTTGTTTTCCCTTCCTTAGCAAAATTCAAACCTCTAGAAGAGTCGTCATCTCCTCTAAGAAACGTTAGTCCAGACAAGAGACCCAGAGCCTTCTGGTTCCAACTTTTGCCTCGACATTTCCCTCAGGACCGTTGATACCCCATGCCTTTGAGACCCCCACAACTGCCTCCTGAACCAACGTGCTGGCCATATTGGGGGACCTGGGACCTGTGTGTCAGATATAGAGAGCCCATGCTTTCTGCCAGGAAATCACCTCCCCATTCCCTTCTAAGGGAACAGTCAGAGACTTCTCCTGAGACCCCAGGGAAGAGGAAGAGTATGAAACAGTTCCATCTGTAACAAGAAAATTGCCTTCTTCATCGCCCAATGAAGCAGAAATCCTGGCATCTCTGTCCACTAAGAACAATCATAAACAGATTCATGGCAGATGAATGGCTATACTCATTCTTCAAGCTCCAGTTAAAACTAGTCTTTCCGTCTTGAGGTACATGGCTACATGTACTTATGCAACCCCATTCACCAGACTCCACCTATGTTCCCTTCAGGTCTGGCTCCAGACAGTGCATTCATCAACCAAACACAGCATGAACACCATGGTAACAATTCCTTCCAGAGTAATGTCTTCCCTGATCTGATGGAAGGATCCCTGTCAGGTATGTGTAGATGTCCCCCTCCTGAGAAACCAGAATGCATATCAACGTTCTGGAACTCCAGGCAGTCTGAGAAACTTGAGAGGATTTTCTGCAGTTCGTCAGGTCCCGCCATGTCTCAGTGTCAGATAACATGACAACCATATTTTACCTGAGTGTAGAAGCAGTCATCCCGTGGAATTGGTGTATCAAGAATTGAATCGCCATAGCAGCTTATCTTCCATGAATTCAAAATGTGTTAAAAGATACCCTCAGCAGGCCTTTTGCTATCGATCGCAAGTGAGAATTGTATAATTCGCTAGTAAACAGCATCTTTGCTCAGTGAGGAACCCCCAATCGAGATCTATTTCCTTCTCAAACAAATGAGAGATGTAGAACACACTGCTTCACAGGAGTGCTAGGACTACACTCTCAGGGCAATGCTTTCCTTCTTCCCTTATCAGACTGTCTCAGCTATGCCTTTCCTCCCTAAGCACTCCTTCCTCGGGTCCTGCAGAAAATTATTTAGGACAATGGCAAGTGACATCTTTATAGTCCCTGATTGATCCAGACAGTTTTGGTTTCCAAAACTCCTACAACTGTCATCGGATTCTCTGATCACCATCCAGTCCTTTCCTGGTCTCTTGATGCAGGAGAAGGGCAAGACCAAACATACCAACCCTGAAGTGCTTTTCTAATCTTTTAGCTTTTGGTTGGGAATCAACATTAGAACATTACTGCTCTCAAGCTGTACAAACCATCCTTAATAATAGCAGAAAGGTTTCCACTAAGAAATGCTATTCAGCCAAGTAGAAACATTTTTCCATCTGGCTACATCAAAACATTTATCTCCAGAGTCAGTGGATATATCCCTCATATTGGACTAGCTTTTCTCTCTCAAAGCAGCTGGGCTTTCCCACAGCTCTGTACAAGTTCATGTGGCAGCAATCAGTGCATGCTATCCACTATCAGATGGTTGTTCAGTTTTTGCTCACCTGTTGACTACCACATCCATAAAGGGACTTAAAACTTTTCTGCCAATAAAGGAAATTGTTCCTCATTGGGACTTGCATCTTGTACTTTTGGCACTCCCAAAGCCGCCCTTTGAACCATTATCTACATGTTACATATGTCACTTATTAGTGCATGTTACATATGTCACTTATTAGTGAATGTTGATTTCCTTATGGCCACCACCTCAACTGGAAGGGTAGGTAAGCTGGGAACCCTAATGGTGGGGTCCACCATATGCTGTAATCCATAAGGACAGTCTCTTTAGAACTACATCCGAAATTCACTTCCTGAGTAGTTTCGGAGTTTCACATTTGTGGGGAGGGATAGCTCAGTGTTTTTGATCATTGGCCTACTAAACCCAGGGTTGTAAACTCAGTCCTTGAGGGTGCCATTTAGGAGTCTGGGGATCGGTCCTGCTTTGAGGAGAGGGTTGGACTAGATGACCTCCCGAGGTTCTTTCCAGTCTTTACGTTCTATGAACCAATCAGTGCTTTGTTTTTTCCAAAACCACATGCGTCTGAAGAAGGGAGACCTCACTTCCTTGATGTGTATGACATGCTCTCACCTTCTACCTGAAAAGAACAAAAAGTAGATAATCACCTAGATGATTTCTCGGTATAGCAGAACGAGTCTGAGGTCAAGCTATATCGTCGCAGAGGATCTTTGGCTATATCCTGCTTTGCCAGTAGTCGCATCTTCCTTCCCCTCCTAGAGTGAGGGCTTGTTCTACAAGAACATAAGGAACTTTAGTGGTATTGCTTCAAGAGGTTATTTATTTATCTGTGTGGGAATTCTATGCCAAAAAATTATGCGCATGATATTTTAAAATTCTACATACTTCATTTGTCAAAACAACAATATAATCATAAGAACATAACTAAGGCTACGATTTGATCACGGAGGTCATGGACCGCAGACCTCCATGACTTCAGCCCACAGCGGCTGGGAGCTTCAGGGTACTCCCACCTCCTGTGATGGCTGGGAGCTGCGGGGTCCCTCTGCTGCTTGGAGTGGCAGGGTCCCCCTGCAGCTCCCCAATCCCCACAGGCAGTGGCAGCTCCCCTCCGGGACAGGGGGGATCCCCCGGCAGCTCCAGTGGGCAGGGGAGGGGTAAGCGGGGAGTAAGTGGGGCGGGGCCTTGAGGAAGGGGTGGGGTAGATCCTGTGTTGATCGTAAATTCAAAACATGATCTTGCACCTAAAAAGGTTGAAGACCACTGCTGTAGGACATGTTTTCTAATCCTCTTATCATTCTCGTGGCTATGCTCAGACCCTTCTCCAATTTATCAACATCCTTCTTGTACTGTGGGCACTGGAACTGGACATAGTATTCCAGCAGTGGTTGCACCAGTGCCAAATGACCTCTACTCCTCCTCAAGATTCCCTTGTTCATGCGTCCCAGGATTTCATTAGCTCATTTGGCCACTGCATCACACTGGGAGCTCATGTTCAACTGGTTATCCCCCACACTCCATCCCTGTCCCCAAATCTTTTTCATAGTCACTACTTCCCAGGATAGATTCCCCAATCTTGTAAGCAAGGGCTAGTCTTTGTTCCCAAATGTCTACATTTACATTTAGCTGTATTAAAATTCATATCGTTTGCTTGTGCCCAGTTTATCAAGTGACCTAGATTGCTTTGAATCAGTGACCTGACCTCTTCATTGTTTACCACTCCCCCAATTTTTGTATTATCTGCAAACTTTCAGTAGTGTAGTCCCCTCCCCCAGCCACACAGCTTGGGCTGGGACGAAGGAAGTGGAGTGGGCTGTTCCCCGAACCCCGGTGCAAGCAGGTCTCCTTCCCTGCGGTTTGCAGGGGGGTTCGGGGAACGCGAGAGCAAACCGCGGGAAAGCAAGTCTCCTTCCCCGCTTTGCTCTCGCGTTCCCCGAACCCCCGTGCAAGCAGGTCACCTTCCCCGGTTTGCTCTCGCGTTCCCCGAACCCCGGTGCAAGCAGGTCTCCTTCCCTGCGGTTTGCAGGGGGGTTCGGGGAACGCGAGAGCAAACCGCGGGGAAGCAGGTCTCCTTCCCCGGTTTGCTCTCGCGTTCCCCGAACCCCTGTGCAAGCAGGTCTCCTTCCCTGCGGTTTGCTCTCGCGTTCCCCGAACCCCCCTTGAAGCCGCCCAACAGCGCTGCAGTGTGGCCACATCTAACACCACTTGCAGCGCTGGTTGCTGTAAGTGTGGCCACTCTGCAGCACGGGCCCTATACAGCTGTACTAATACAGCTGTAACAACCAGCGCTTCAAAATTGTAGATGTAGACATACCCTCAGTCATAAATAAAGACATTAGAGTAGGATAATTACTCCATTTGCAAATCATTGTCCTTGCCTGACCTGTTGACTTAGCAGTTAAAGTACTTAGCTTTTACTTTCTGAATATATTTACACTCTACATTAAGATAGTATCTGTTAATGTGTCTCTGAAATAGAGAAATAGGAACACTAACTTAATATTTCATCTTACTGAACCTTGAACAGCTGTTGAGTTTAGGTAGGTAGTAAATACTAAGGGGCAATTTTCCAAAACACTTTAATATTGTTTCAGAATAAGATTTAGTATGACTAGATCTTGTGTTTGTTGGTGCAGACCCACACTTAACAGCTGAATGTTTCTGTTTAGCCACCTCGCACATCTCACCCTGTAGTGAAGTTCTCCTGCACTGACTGTGAACCAATGGTCATTGACAAACTACCTTTTGATAAATATGAGTTAGAACCTTCGCCGCTGACCCAGTTTATTCTGGAAAGGAAATCTCCTCAGACCTGCTGGCAGGCAAGTTGAATATGTACTAACTAAAGGACATTTATCTGATAAATAGTTTTCTGTAAATAACTTGGAATGAAATTCTAATTACATGTGTTGATTTACTTACTGACATCACACCTTTAACTTTAAAACTATTTATGTACAACATGAATTACATTAACTCTTCTTATTGCAGGTGTATGTGAGCAATAGTGCAAAATATAGTGAACTTGGCCATCCTTTTGGTTACTTGAAAGCCAGTACAGCACTGAATTGTGTGAACCTGTTTGTGATGCCTTACAATTATCCAGTCCTCCTTCCACTCTTAGGTAAATACAGCTTTCTCAAGTCCTTCTGATGTAGTAGGCAGATGGAAAATTGCTTCAGCCTAGTTATATTTTGTAGGTTATTAATGCTGCTGTTAATAATCATAAGCCTATGCAAATCCAAAACATTAAGAATGTAATGTTCCTGCTGAAAAGAGAACTTCTCTTTTTTCTGGTATCTACTATATTCAAGATTCACTTAGCAAAAAATTACTACCATTCCTGATTCTGAGTATAATCCTGTTGATTTCTAAAAATGAGTGTTTATTGTTCAGATTAACTCCCCTCCTAATATGCTGTGGCTGCCACTTTTTCCCCTCTGCTGCTGCTGCAAAGCCCTTCTTTTCCCACTCCCAAGATTCTGCCTTCCTTACGCACCGCATAGATTGCATCCAATAGTAATTAGCTCTGATTAAGCCTTAGTGTAGTAGGACGAACCTTTAGAAGAAATGTTCATGGAAAATAGGTGGTGAATGATGCCTTACATTTAGAAGCTCACCTCTCGTTTAACTTTCTCTGTTTGTATAATTTCTTAGATGACTTATTCAAAGTACACAAGGCAAAGCCAACTTTAAAATGGCGGCAGTCATTTGAAAGCTATTTGAAGACAATGCCTCCTTACTATTTAGGGGTAAGATGATTTATTGTATGTGTGTTTTAAATTTTCTGCTGTATCCTATAATTTATGGTAAACTTGTATCTTCAGTTATTAACTTGTGTTAACTGCATTCTTTTGGATTATATTTTATAAAGCAATTAGGATGTTCTAAACATAATAAAAGGTTAATGTGTACAAATCTAGGATTTCACATTTATGGCATCATGTATTCCCCGGAAGAATAACTTTCCTAAAATTTACATTCATGTCTTGACTTTTCCCTTTGACTGTATGTTATAAAAACTTGGTCAGGTATAACTACTGCTTGAACTATACCTCCACTAATATTTAATAATTCTGCATTAATGTTGCAGTACTTAAAGGAAAAGGATGTTATGTTGCCTTAAAGGGTTACAAATTCACTTTGAAATGAACTCATTAAGCAAAAATGTGCTTTAAATTCTTGATACAAACTTAAGGATGCAAATATACAAGGATATACATATGTAAGTGTATATATTACTTGTTTCAGCCTTTGAAGAAAGCTGTGAGAATGATGGGAGCGCCTAACCTTATAGCAGATGGTGTAGAATATGGACTTAGTTACAGTGTCATTGCATACCTCAAAAAGTTGAGTCAACAGGTAATGTTGCTGCAAAAGAGCAGTAAAAAAAAAATGAAAACTAAAATTGAAAAACACTTAGTATCAGACTAACTTGAAAATATCAGTGAACCGTATTGGTTCTCATAGTAAAGGGGCAAGAAACCTCAAGTTACCTGAATTCCTGCATGTGATTACAGTTGGTACATCTTCCAATCTCTAAATTAGTTGAAAACTTTGTTATAGGCTAAACTATACATGCATACTGAAATGTGACTGATTGGATAACTCAAGGTATATAGTATGCAAGCAGCGTTTTCATATGTGCCAATCTGAATATATTTGTGGTTGAAAAGGCACAGTCCTTTCTGCTCTGTGCTAAAAATCACCTTGCATGTGATTAGGGATTTGTGCCTATATGTAATTGGGCCAGAATGTAGACGCCTTTCCTATTTGGCCCAGAGTTTTTGAAGTGCTTCAGGATTCATGAAAGATGAAAGGCATTAGCTAAATATAAAACATAGAGAACAGTGCCTTTCATCCCTATTGAAGTGCTTGTGTACAAATGAGGAAACTGGCAGAGAATGGACAGTGTTACACCCCAAGCCACTGGCAGTGGTGGGGAGTAGAACCCATATCTCCTGGCTAGTCTCCTGCTCTAGCAGGTAAAAACCATTGATTTCCCATTATCGCTTTCTATTTTGTTGTGTGTCTCCAACTCTTTTTGGATAATCACAAAATTGAATAGCTTTGACACAAAAGGATATAGAGATGCAAATATTAATGACTTTGTATGTTAAAATTTCATAAACAGAGTTTAAAAGCCCTCAATATAAATCTTATTTTTTAAACTCCTAGTTATCGCCTGTGGAAATCTGTGATGAATCTTACCAAATTGTGTGGTCATTTTGCTCAGAAATCTGCATAATATATAAATCTGTATATTTATACATTTTTGGCTCAAAATACATAAAATACATTGTTGTACAGTATGTTATACCTACATTAGAGTATATTAGTAATCCTCCTTAAAATGTTTGGTTCCTTTTGAAAGATTCTACCAGTTTGTTTTTCTTAAAATGGGAAATAACATTTGAACTTTCAGTATGGAAGGAACTTCTGAAGTGCAACCTCTGAGTGAACATTGTATGGCAGTCAGAAGTTCTCAAATGATTTTTGGCTCATTGTTCAACTGTATTTTACCAAACTACTAGTGATGCATTGGTAGAATACATTTGATTTTGGGACATACTTGGCAGGTGAAAAATTACTGGCTGTGGTGGATTGTCTGCCAAATGGAGGAAGAATCAAAAGATTGCTGTGTGTTCCCTTATTTTGTTGGAGCTGAAGTCTCTCTTCTTTTAATCTTGGGTTCTTCTCCTATCTTTTACTGATTTTTTTTAAAAAAAGAAATTAATACCATCATATGAGTCCATAGTAAATACAGTTAAATGAGATAAGTTACTTTGAGAGTTCTCATAAGACTTCAGCAGTTCTCACAGAGAAAAGTGAAATCCATGAGCACATACAGAAATTCTGGCGCAGTTTTCCAATAATCGTAATCATGGCATTTTTATGAAAATAAAAGCATTGCATGCATATTGGTGCTTAGATATTACGATAATGGGCACCCTAGAAATTCCTGAAAGATCTGGACGCAAAAACTTTACCATATTCTAATGATTTAGAATTATAGTAGTACATTCTGCAAACCACCTTAAACACTCATCCACATTATATTTTTTATAGTGTATTAGCACATTGCCGAATCATCTAGGTAAGAATTAGGAATGAATTTAATATTCTGACTAATCCTTTTAAGAGTATATTATCAATTTTATTTATTTATTTATTTATTTCAAATTAAGGCCAAAATAGAGTCCGATAGAGTCATTGGCTCTGTAGGCAAAAAGGTAGCGCAAGAGACTGGAATTAAGGTCAGAAGCAGATCACACAACCTGTCTATGGCACATAGGAACGATTTTCAACAACTGCTACAGGGGATTACTGGGGAAATTCCTCATAGACTTCTAGACCTCAATATGAAGGAGTATGCTGGGTTCCAAATAGCTTTGCTGAATAAGGTAAGCACCATTATGTGTAATGTTGTTATTTTCGATACACTTCCATTGAAGTATTAGATGTTATTTCATATGTAGTATTAATCAAAGCTTTACTATATTGCTGCAACTGTAGGAATTGAAACCTCAGACCTTTAGAAATGCTTATGATATACCTAGAAGGAATCTTTTGGATCACTTAACAAGAATGAGGTCTAATCTTATGAAGATAACTCGCAAGTTTCTCAAAGGACAAGATGAAGGTTAGCTTACTTTGTTTATTGTTTGCATATCTTAATATGTGTAGTAATTAGTACTATTAGCATAAGTTTGTATAGTGTGCTGAATGGAGTAAAGTTGAGCCTTCTTCAATAGATGCTTAGTTGGGAGGTTGTGTTTCTGAAATAAACTTATTCTAAGATGGCTGCCATTGCACACGAACCCCAGTGGCTTTTCTTGGGCTTTCCCACCACATCTTTATTATAAGTTAGACATGTTCCAGTGGCTCATGGAAGACAAAACTTATATCTTCCATTTAATTTCTTTGACTGTCTTTGTCTTAAGAACAGTCTTGTTTTCTTCAGCATTTGTTTGTTTTTGTTTCACCTTTTTTCCATCTTTGTGGGTATATCAAAAGACAAATATCTTCAGGACAGTCCTGGACACTGAAGTCCTCTGTCCATGTAATAGGTACATAATAGGCATTGGCAGAGCAAGTTCCTCCCCCCCCCCCACCAAATCCTGCCAACTTGCCTCACCCTTGACCTGAAAGGAGCACCACTCTCGGTGACAGAGAGTGGTGCTAATTCAGTTTTTTCTCTCTGTGGTGACTTTCAGCAGGCAGTACAATAACCTATGCTAGCCATAAATGACAGTAGTAGTAGTAGAGCTCAAGAGAAGTACTCTGAGTACTTTGCAGTTAAAGTGCTTCATTACACTGTGGCACCTGATGAGTAGAAGACAATAGTGGAAAGAATGAAATAAGAATAGACAAGAAAAAGGAAAAAAAGACAAGAAAAAATAGGACTTGTAACAATATTTCTCGATTACAAATATTCGTCTGGCCTAAGTAGTGATAGAACGTCACTACCATCTAATGACTATTAAAAAAGTTGTGTCCAGTTCCTGAAGAGGTGTCTATATTACAACTGGCATTAATTCTAGTGTAATCTGCTACCCAGCCTACCTCCTTGCTGAGCAAAGGGGTTGATGGGTGAATTTTGACATGTTGTGCAGTCAAGAACACATTGAGGACCTGAATCACAAGGACTCCTAAGAAAATGCTGAATTTTCAGTGTGTTTTCAGTGTGCTGACGATATTAGAAAAGGACATTTCTCAAGTTGTTGGTGTTTACTTCTAATTAATAAAATGTGTTTGGCAGTTAGGAAGGGGCTTTTTGGGTAATCAAAGTTCAGAGTAGCATGTAAGGTGGAATATTACATAATAATTTCATACATCAGTGTAGTAGTAGCCTCAGTGCATTTACAATTAATGCGATCAGATTGTCTCCATTCTTTTCCCTCCACCCATCCTATCCAAAAAGAATTGTGTATAATGTTGGGGAAACAAAAACTGTACCCAGGAGGCTATCACTCATTTCTAAGGTGAGATGATAAATACACATATTACATACATTGATTTCTTCAACCCCAGGCAAGCCTTCCACAGTGTGTGAAGTAGTATATTAAATATTTTAACTATTATGTTGGTTGGGAGGAAGATGGGTTTTAAGCATCTATTTCTATATACTTTTATGTGGCTGTATCATGATCAAAAAGATGGGATAATATGAAAACTGGATGCGTGAAATCAGCCAGAATTAAATCCTGGCAAAACAAACAATGTCATACTGTTTGTATAGGCATAGTCTTTTGATAAAAACTATCTTCAATTCCAATAGATCAAGTTCACAGTGTACCAATAGCACAAATGGGAAATTATCAGGAGTACCTAAAACAGATACCATCTCCTCTTCGAGAGCTTGACTCTGATCAGCCCCGAAGGCTGCATACATTTGGTAATCCATTTAAATTGGACAAGAAGGTAATTTCTCTGTAATACTCATTTTGTGTAATACTAGTGTTATGGCATTTGTATGAGTTGCTAACTAGAAGCCATTGAAGTGCATAGGAAAAGAAGGCCACTATATTTCTTCGGAAATTTACTCAACCCTTTTCAGACCACCTATTTTTTCATGGAGAGGCAGACTTGATTAGAAATCACTTATTGAAACCTCTGGATTTTTTAGTATGAAATATTCATATGTTGTGAAATTGCCAACACTTTACCTCCTTTTTTTTTTTATTACCCCCCGCCCCTTTTTATTAAACCCTTTCTTAGCAAAAAGCATGTATTAACATGATGGCTTCTCTAGTTTTCCACTAGCACAAGGACATGGATTCTCAATCTCTCACAAATCTAGGCCTTTAACTTCAGTGAATTACCAAGATAGTTGAATATTTAACTGACTTCAAATTACCTTGCGTCTGACTCCAGTTTAGAGGTCATGTTTTACAGGGAAATGTTATAACCATAGTCAGCTTTCTTACTTGGGATATTGTTTTCTAGAGTGGTCTTCAACACATCAGTTCTAATCTCTTCCAGAGTAAATCATTTGCCCAGGTTTTTTTTAATTGGCATTTGAGAGAAGCCAAGACAAGGTGGTATATTTTCCTGATTGAATTGTCTTATCTGGCAAAAGTCAGGAAATCGTTGGATATGTTTTTTGTTAAACTTGCTGTGCAAGATAACATAAATTTGAGAGAGCTTTTTTTAAAAAACAGATTTATTTGTTACAGGGAATGATGATAGATGAGGCAGATGAATTTGTTTCAGGGCCTCAAAATAAACACAAACGACCCGGAGAACCAAATATGCAGGGGATTCCTAAAAGACGTCGGTGTATGTCACCCCTTCTCAGAGGCCGGCCACAGACTCCTCCTGTCATGAACAATCACATTGGAGGAAAAGGGCCACCTACACCTGTAACACAAGCACAGCCAGATCTTATTAAACCTATTCCTATTCACAAAAGTAAGTGTAACTCTATTTCAGTTAATTTTTCTTGTTGCCTTCATGTGGTTCCTCTTCAGATAATTCGCTTTACTCTTTATACAAAAGAATATTTTAGTTGGTCATCAAAAAAGTAAGCATGCTGTAGGTTTCTCAGATTTGTGTATTTGAATCTCCAGTTCCAAAATGCCAGTATGTAAATGTTCAGCCTTAATTATCCAATTACTTTGTGTAATTGGCACCTCAGAGGTGACAAACCTCTGCCATTCTTTTGTAATTTCAAAGCAATATAAAGATTTCTGAAATTTAACTATCTGCCATTGAAACACCACTTTCTAAACTAAAACTACCTTGATGTGTACAAGGGGAAGTATTATACAATGTAGACAAAGGTACTTTTTCTGTGCCTTTTAATTGTTTCACATACATACATTTTAGGATTTAGTGATACATAAATTGACATGCATCCGACGAAGTGGGTATTCACCCACAAAAGCTCATGCTCCAATACATCTGTTATTCTATAAGGTGCCACAGGACTCTTTGCTGCTTTTATAAATTGATTGTAACTTTATAGTAAGTAAAATAAACATCAGTGAAATTTATAGTAGTTACCCTCCCAGAAAATCTGTGAGGGGGCAGAACAGGGGAGAGTTTCATATTTGTAGACTTGTCATTTGTTGATTGTCTACATGTACTCTTTATGTTGAGGATTTATATTTTCCTCCATAAATCACTCTTTGAGCCCGGGGGGTTGGAGAAAGGTCCCACACTCACCTGCGGCAGGAAGTGTAGCGCTGTGGCTGGGAGCTGGCGGTGTGGAGTGGGCTGGGGCCGGGCTGCTCCGCTTCTGTCTGCACTCACCAGTGGCGGGAAGTGGAGCGATGCAGCCCCAGCTTGCTCCGCTTTCCTTGCCCCAGCCGCGGCCCCTGCTGTGTTGCTGGGGGTGGAGTTGGGGAAAGTCCTGCAATCCCCTGCGGCAGGAAACAGAGCACCATGGCTGGGAGTTGGAGTGGAGCGGGCTCGGGCCGGGCTGCTCTGCTTTCACCGTTGCTGGTGAGTGCGGAGAGGATCCCTTCCCTCAAGTCCCCTCCCCCAGCCCCCCGCTAATCCCCCGGGCCACTCTGGGACTGCAGGGCTCCCAAAATTGCCCCCCCACCCCAGAGTTCCTGCCTCCTAGACCCTGGGGGAGGAAGGCCCTGACTGCCCCCGAGACCCTGTGCCCCTTAACATGCTGCTCAGAGCTTTACCGCGTTGTATGCAAACCCATGTTATATCGGGTCATGTTATATGGGTTAGAAGTGTGTATGTGTATATGTATATATATATATGGAAAGTTTTTCATGTGGTAAAATAGAATACATTTCAACAATGGATGATAGTTTGCTTTTCCAGTTCATTGGTAAAATACAGAACAAATTGCATTTTAATTTGGATGTTTGCAGTAATTTTCTCACTTCTTGGAGGTAGGACAATATTGCAAATAAGCATGTAGTTAGATATCTACTGGATTATTACTCTTCTGTGGGAATTGACATCAGGGCAAATTACACTTGAATCACTATATATAATCAAAGTACTGGGATATACCTTCTTATAACAAAATTTAGGAACCTTCCCGGTACAAAGAGTTTGTTTCCCCTCTTCTCTTTTAATACAGTGAATAAAGTAAAAGAGCAAGGCCAGTATATCCCTTTAAGTGGGTCTAACTGATCTGTGATATAACAACGAGTACAATCTCTTTGATCTGAGTCACTCCAAAATATTGCAACACACAAGCTTATCTGGTGAGATTCACTCCAGTGAAGAGTGAACTTTATTCCTTTAATGTGGGCCTGTGTGTTACATAAGGCCTTGAGCCAGCCCTTCTGCACTGAAGTGAATTTTTTCCATTAATCTTAATGGGACCAGTTAAGTAATTGCTCACAGAAATGTCTTTTATCTTCTGTTCATTTGACTTCTTGCTTAGTTGCTAATCTGTGTAACTCTTCCCTTTTCCTTATAAAGAATGCTTCCCTGTATTGCTGCACCACCACCCCTCAGTGGACATTCAGGGTGTTCTATGCCACCAGCAACATCATCTTCTGACTCCCCATTGTTGCAGAAGTATCTCTTACCTTCCTCTAACCCTACCTGCTGCAACATGACTGCACAAGACTAGATTACCCAGTAGCAAATCATGTATGATTTTGATGGTTTTTAATGCATGCTTGCCAGTTTGTCCCTCTTCATAGTCTTTATTTTTCAGCTTCAGAAACCAATAACGAGATTGCAGCGGATGATGTGATTGAGAATCATGTTGCAGACCCACTTTCATCAGATGTTTTTCCAAATGCTATGGATTCTGACTTTTCAGTATCCTCTTATCCATTCAATTCATTGGATGGACCAACAACTCATTCAGAGGATCTAGGCCATGAACATTTAGGAACTAATAACCTTAACATTGATGAATTTATGAAAAATGAAGAGTCTGGTTATAAAGATGGAAGTGCTCAAGAAAACTTGCCAGCATCTTCGCCCAACAAAGGAAGAAAGGTGATACATTCCAGAAGTGCGAGAGAAGTTAATATAGAACTAAAAGCACAAATTATGAAGGAGATTAGGAAGCCAGGAAGAAGTAAGTATAAAAACAGCAAACCACTATCTTTGTATCCAGATGATTGGAGAGACAACTAGATTGGTTGAAATATTTAGACGACTACATTGTATTGTGTAAGATACCGAGTCATGCAAGAAATTATAATAGAGATCTGTGATTACTAGCAGAAGTAAAAATAAGAGAAGAGAAACCCGATGTGTAGTAGAGAGGAAATCCTTTTAATTCAAAGTTTATAAGGCCTCTTTAGAATGTTTGAAAATCTGTTTTCTTTCATACTTTCCTGAGTGGGTGGGTGGAATAAGATTAAATCCATCTGTGTTTATATTCTTCAGATTTTGTACTTACCTACTTTGACAGTAGCCTAGATTTAGTACGCTTGGTTTTTACATTAAAGCTGACAAATAACTTAATTTTTCTTCGAGTGATGGTCCCTATGCATATTCCACATGTGGGATAAGCATGTGCACCATGAGCTTGAGTCTGGAATTTTTTTTACAAGCAGTGTCCATTGGCCTATATGTGCACCATAGCTCTCCTCGTGCACTGAAGCGAGGGCATAAAGGGTGGTGTGGGCCAACATCTTTCCAGTTCTTTCTTACTGTCGCAAGGTCCGAGTCAGAATCTTCGCTGTCCTCAGCTCCTTTTTTTACTGTGTTATTGCTGTAAGGTATTGTGTATAATTAGTTATAGTAGTCTACATAGTATAGTTAGATGGTGTTTTTTTCCCCATTTTCTTCCCCACCTGGTGGCTTTTTCACCCTGAGAATGTCCATGGTTCCAGGGTTCCAAAACTGTTTCCTGCCCTCATTCCTGTTCGGTGAGCAACTAACAACAATGTTGCCTCTGCTGCCTCAGTGAGGCTTATATTTCTGCCAAGTGCAGCATTGGCTGCTCCCCATTCCCCCCCAACTCATGAGAGTCAGGAATTGAAATTCAGAAAATATCTCATGAAGGGAGTGAGAAGACCCAGTCAGATGCAGGCCAGGGATCGCCCCGTACCTCATCTCACCAAGTAGGCAGCACCTCTTCAAGCACAAGCTCAGGAACGGAGGCTAAGATCATTAAGCCAAAGGAGACGACTTCACGTGACAGCAGAGGGCACTCTTATAGATATAAGGACATGCCATCTTCGTCGAAAACTTTCCTGAAGACATAGGATCCCTCCCCAATCCAGTCAGGAGAGCTGGTGCAGGTGAGTGCTAAGAATTTAGGCCTGAGTAAATCTTCTCGACAGGAGAAGGAAGGGTATAAATATATGGATCTCATGGTTCAAATATCAGGTCTGATGATGAAGGCTCGGGAGGAACAGCTTCTAGTGCTCCCTTCCATTTCTATAGCTGATGCAATACCAGTAGCAGTGTGGCCCCAGAGGGAGTCGACTGTCGCAGTGACCAGGGAAGCTCCAGTTCTGACAGCTCTGCCAATGGATTCTCCTCTGTCTCCCAGAGGACATCTTTGCTCTTCTGTATGTCATTCATCCCTCCTATTGGTACCATCTCTATTCTGGAATGGTGATACACTAGAGGAAGAGCCTATCCCAATGAGGCAGAGTTGTTCTTCCATCCCACCTGGCAGCCTTGAGGCATAGCCATTGGTACTGTTCTGCACAAGGTAAGGAATCAGGCTTTTTCTTTGGATGAATTTGAGTCTCCACAGGAGTCTGTGCAGCATTGAGTGGAGGTGACACTAGACAGGAGACACAGAATCAGGATTCCAACCTCAGACCAGATACAATTGGCCAAGAAACAGGTGATAACCTATGCCATAGGGTCCTCCTCTGCCAGTTGATCCATCCTACTGTGAAGAGTGTGGGATCCCTACCCTAGACACCCAGAATTGATGCAGGAGTCCTGTTTGTCATCACCTAGACACCCACAACTGGCCCTGTTGGAATATTTGGAAGGGGAGACAGAGGAGAATCATACGGTTCTGGAAGCAATCTTGTCTTCACTGGATGAGGCGTTTACTGCATTTTCTCTGTCTCTGCCAGATGACCTGAAATAATATCAAGAGCTCATGTCCAGGGTGGTTGCAGAGCTATAAAATCAGCTTCAGGAAGTCCTGGATCCTCAGCAGATTTTTCTAAACATTCTGCAGCCTTCCTGTCCCAGTTGAGTGGCCCTCGTCATAAACGAGGCCATCATGGACCAAGCAGAGATAGTTGGCTCACTCCTGCTTCTTGTGCCCCCACTTTTAACCATGCTGAGAAACACTATTTTGTTCCATCCCTGGAGGAGTTTTTGTTCTCTCATCCACTGCTAAACTCTTCAGTGGTTTAGGCAGCTACAGAGCAGCCCAAGCAACAGCATCCAAAGGCTACTCCCTCTGAAAAAGGACACAAGTGACTCAACCTTCTAGGGAGAAAGGTCTTCTCTTCCACCTCCTTCCGGTTCAGGATCTCAGATGATCAGGCAGTCTTGTTCAAATATGATTTACTAATTATAATTTTTTTGGAATTTAAGGACAAGTTCCCTGAGGGGTGCCTAATTCTAGGCCACAGTGAATGGGGGCAGATTGGTGGCCAGAGTTTTCCTCCAAGCTGTGGTGGGTGCAGTAAATATTACATCTAGGGGAATGGCTTACAAATATGTTATGAGGAGAGACTTGTGATTACAATCCTCTACTTCAGGACCAGACTTCAAAGAGAAACTGCTGAGCTTCAGTTCATCTGCAAATTTGACACCATCAGCTCAGGATTAAACAAAGACTGTGAATGGCTTGCCAATTACAGAACCAGTTTCTCCTCTCTTGGTTTTCACACCTCAACTGCTAGAACAGGGCCTCATCCTCCCTGATTGAACTGACCTCGTTATCTCTAGCTTGCTTGCTAGCATATATATACCTGCCCCTGGATATTTCCATTACATGCATCTGAGGAAGTGGGTATTCACCCACGAAAGCTCATGCTCCAAAACGTCTGTTAGTCTATAAGGTGCCACAGGATTCTTTGCTGCTTTTACAATCCTCTAGTTTCCCTAGAGAGGTGCAGAGTACCATCCAAGATCTCCCCTTCAATACTATCCACCTATTCCGCGAGGAGGCGAATGAGTCTATCCACTCCCTCAAGGACTCAAGGATAATGCTTCACTTGCTGAACATTTATACTCCTGCCCCAAGAGAAAACACTATAGACATGGATATAGGGCAAGGCCGCCTCCTCAGCTGTTTTACCACCAACACCAGGAGCCACCACACAAGAGACTGAAAGTTTATATACCCAGGAGCCTAGCCTTGTTAGCATCCACCGCCATGTTATACTCTAAACCCCTAGTGAAGAGTTTCTTTTCACAGGACCCATGTGCCTTTCTTGATGCTGCTTCATTCCCCTCCTCTGATATTCAGAGGCCACCTTACCCAATTTGCCAAAAAACTGGAGGGCCCTAACTACAGACAAATGGGTATTAAAGATTATTCAGAGTGGTTATCTGATTCAGCTTCTGATATCTCCTACCCACAGACACTTTTCAAGGACTAATCTCACAAGGAGATTCTATGACAAGAGGCAAAATTCCTTGTCCTCAGGGATAGATAGGGTTCCACCTCAACCTCAAAGGGAAGGGATTCTATTCCCCTTACTACTTTATTCCCCAGCAAGGTTGGGGGATGGAGGTCAGGTCTTAATTTGAGACAACTGAGCAGGTTCATTCAAAAACTAAAATTCCACATGATATCCTTGGCATCAATATTTTCCTTGTTAGAGGAGGACACATGGTTCTTCTTCGAGTGCTTGCTCATATCCATTCCAGTTAGGTGTGCGCACGCTGCGTGCACGTTCGTCGGAAGATTTTTACCCTAGCAACACTCGGTGGGCCAGCAGGGCGCCCCCTGCAGTGGCGTCGCTATGGCGTCTGATATATACCCCTGCCGGCCCATCCGTCCCTCAGTTCCTTCTTACCACGCATGTCAGTCATTGGAACAGTGGAGCGCGGCTTAGCTGATCTCCACCTCCCTAGCTATTTGCTCATTTATATATTTATTGTGTATATCGTTTGATTTTCTGTAGTTTTAGTTAGTTCTGTTTTAGTAGTTCTTGTAATAGTTATTGCATATAGTTAAAAAGGATCGGCGGTTAGCTCCTTTTTCCTCACCCAGTACCGGGGCCCATGCCCGGTTCACCGGGCTTCAAACCGTGCGCAGCCTGTCATAGGCCGATGCCCACAGGAGACTCTCATGACTCCTGTTTAAAGTGCTTGGGCAAATCCCACCTCGCGGGCAAGTGCCGAATTTGCAAGGCTTTCAAGCCCCGGACAAAAAAGGAGCATTCGCCTGAAGCAACTTTTGATGGAGGCTGCTCTAACTCCTCCATCTTCGGCACCGACTGCGGCACCGGGAGCAACTGCCTCCTCCACACCGGAGTGAACGACTACAGTGAAGGCTCCTCGACACCAGCCTTCACCGGCTCAAGCTCCTGCCCGGTACCACGCTCTCTCCCCAAGGAGCAAGAGGCATAAGACTCCTGCCTGCGGCCTCTGTATCTACACCACTGTCAGAGCGTACAACTAAGTCGGACCGCCCGGCACCGCCAACTGCCACTGCACCGAAGACTTCTGCACCGTTGATTCCGGTCTCACAAGAGCCGTCAAATCCGGTGCCTATCAGCTCCCCGGCACATGCCGTGGTCGAGCTTGTCGTGCCCTCCATGCCGGAGACCTTCTCCACAGCACAGGAGCTGATTGCCTTGACGGAGCCCAAGCTGCCTCAACCCCCGGCACCGTCGGTGCCGGTTGTTCAATCATTGGGCAAGCCCGCCATGATGAGGCCATCTTCACCCGGTACCATCGAACATTGCCGGTCACGATCCAGGTCCCGCAGGCACTCTCAGTCCCGTCATCGATCCCGATCCCAACGCCGCTCGCAGTCCTGGTACCGCGCTCCATCTCGGTACTGGTCATACTCGCGGCACCGCTCGAGATTCTGGTCGCTGTCCCGGTACTCTCGGCACCGGTCCAGGTCCCAGCACCGCCGTGCCTCTCGCAGCCGATCTTGGCATGGCGATTCAAGGCATCGGTCAACCTCCCAGCACTGTGCTGGTCGCACGTCCTGGTCCCACTCTCAGCACCAATATGACTCCCGTTACCGTTCTCCGGTACTGCGTAGAGAAGGATCGAATGGACGCAGAGACCTGGTCCAATTGGCCTCAGCTCCTCCGTGCCCCTCTCGTCATCCATCTGTCTCATCCCATGCGGACAGTGCTTCCTTTGGGGATTCAGATACGCGTACCCATGGCCTGGACCACGGACCTCATCAGTGGTCCTTTTGGACCCCTTGGGCTTATCACCAAGCCCAAGGGGATCCGACTGGCCCATCACTCTCCGGTCACTCAGAACACCGCTTGCCAGAGGCCACTGTGAGCAGACCTCCCCTGGCTGGTACAGAGGAAACCCGTGCCCATGCACCGGAACCACACGATCTTACAGCTCTGGAGGTCCCTCAGGATCAGGAGTCAGTACAGAACCTACTCATCCCTGGGCTGTCATCCTCCTCTTCTCTGGATGAGGCAGTAGCGGGGACGTCATCATTGGGCCACCTCCGATTGAGCTCAGGTCACACCAGGACCTTTTGCGGCTTGTTGCCCAGAATATCAACTTACCGGTAAAGGAAGTTCCAGAGGTTGAGGACCTGGTGATGAGTATGTTGTCAGCGGAGACGCCAACTAGAGTGGCTCTCCCCTTCATCCGTTCGATCCAGGCTAGAACAGACACCATCTGGCAATCGCCGGCATCCATCCCGCCCACAGCCAGAGGGGTCAAACGGAAGTACATGGTGCTTTCCAAAGGATATGAGCACCTCTGTTTGCACCCCCCTCCCTGTTCATTGGTTGTACAGTCCGTCAATGAACGAGAGCGCCATGGCCAACAAACCCCTGCACCTAAATCAAGGGAGGCCAGGCGAATGGATTTCTTGGGGCAAAAAATCTATTCCGCGGAAGGCCTCCAGCTCAGGCTAGCAAACCAGCAAGCTCTCCTGAGTAGGTACAACTACAGCACCTGGGAGGCGGTAGGGAAGTTTGCAGAGCTGGTCCCGCAGGACTCCCGCCAGGAATTTACAGCACTCCTGGAGGGAGGTCCGCGCTACTCTTTCCCTCCTGCAGCCCTCGCTGGATGCTGCCGATTCGGTAGCTAGAACGGTCGCCTCTGGAATAACCATGCAACGTATATCATGGCTGCAAGTCTCAGGCCTGCCACCTGAACTTCAACATACCATACAAGACTTGCCATTTGATGGACAGGGCTTGTTCTCACAAAAGACGGACCCAAGGCTGCAGAGTCTAAAGGACAACCACGTAATTATGCGTTCACTGGGAATGCATATGCCACAGACTCAAAGACAGTCATTCTGCTCTCAGCCTCAGCGCCCTTACCCCCTGCCTAGGCCAAGGCAAGACTTTGCCAGAAGACAAGGTCGTACCAACGGCAGACGTCAGTCTGGACCTCAAGGGGGTAACAGTTCTGGTCCCACCAAACCAACAGCGGGACCCAAATCAAACTTTTGAGGGTGTGCCCGAGAGCAGTGTACCAGTTGCCTCCCAGGATCCCGTTCAGTTCTACAACCGCCTTTCCCCGTTCCTCCCTGCGTGGTCTCAAGTAACTTCAGATCATTGGGTCCTATGCACAGTGGAGCTTGGATACCATCTTCAGTTTATTTCACCCCCTCCCACCCAACCCCCCTCCTCGTCCCTCTTCAGGGACCCCTTCACGAGGAACTCCTCCTGCAGGAGGTTCGGAGGCTCCTTACAATCGGAGCTATAGAGGAGGTACTAGAAGAATTAAGGGGCAAGGGGTTTTATTCCCGATATTTCCTAATCCCCAAGGCGAAAGGGGGCCTCCGGCCTATCCTAGACCTGCGAGGACTGAACAAATTCATAAAAAAAGTTCAAGTTCCGCATGGTATTCCTGGGAACCATCATTCCTTCCCTGGATCCCAGCGATTGGTACGCCACTCTCAACATGAAGGATGCATATTTCCACATTGCAATTTACCCCCCGCACAGACGGTATCTATGCTTTGTGGTGAATCATCAACATTATCAGTTTACCGTCCTTCCCTTTGGCCTCTCTTCGGCCCCTCGGGTCTTCACGAAGTGTATGGCAGTCGTCACAGCTTCCCTACGTCGTTGTCAAATACATGTCTTTCCTTACCTCGACGACTGGCTTATCCGAGGGGCCTCCGAGGCACAAGTCATCCGTCATGTGACCATCATCAAGGACCTATTTATGTGTCTAGGCCTGATAATCAATTTTGAAAAGTCCACTCTGGTGCCTACGCAGAGGATAGAGTTTATCGGGGCCATGCTGGACTCCAGCCTTGCAACGGGCCAGTTTGCCCCCACATCGTTTTAAGGCTATAGTCTCCCTTGTACAAAGACTTCAGAGCTTCCCAACAACCTCTGCCCGCACTTGCCTTGGCCTCCTTGGTCACATGGCTGCATGCACATTCGTCACAAAGCACGCCAGACTGCGAATGCGTCCTCTCCAAACTTGGCTCGCATCAGTCTATTGTCCGGTCAGAGACGCCATAGACATTATACTCACAATTCTGTCGAGCATTCTAGGCTCCCTCAACTGGTGGCGAACGTCATCCCTGGTGTGTGCAGGTCTGCCGTTCCATCCACCGCAGCCCTCCACGTCCCTAACAATGGACGCGTCATCTCTGGGCTGGGGTGCTCACCTAGGGCACCTTCGCACTCAAGGCCTTTGGTTGTCCCAGGAGTTGACGTTACACATCCATGTCCGAGAATTAAGAGCGGTCCGGCTGGCGTGCCGAGCGTTCCAAACGCCATCTACAGGGCCGTTGTGTTGCAGTGTTCACGGACAACACAACAGCCATGTATTACATAAACAAACAGGGAGGGACACGGTCCTGCCCCCTTTGTCGGGAGGCGATTCAACTGTGGGACTTCTGCGTAGCCCACTCAATAGACCTGGTAGCCTCCTTTCTCCCAGGAGTCCGGAACACTCGCAGATCAACTGAGCAGATCCTTCCTGTCGCACGAGTGGTCCATCCGTCCGGACATTCTCCATTCTGTTTTCCGGAGGTGGGGCTTTCCCCACATAGACCTTTTTGCCTCCAGAGTAAACAGGAAATGCCAGGTGTTCTGCTCCCTGCAAGGTCGCTCCCCGGGCTCCTTCTTGGACGCATTCCTAATTCCGTGGAAAGGTCACCTATTTTATGCCTTTCCACCACTTCCTCTCGTCCACTGAGTTCTACTCAAGCTCCGCAGGGACAAAGCCCGCCTAATACTGATCGCTCCGGCATGGCTGAGACAGCACTGGTACACACTGCTGCTCGACCTTTCTCTGACAGACCCGATTCCCCTGCCACTCTGCCCGGACCTCATAACGCAGGACTTCCGCAGGCTTCACCACCCGGACCTGCAGTCCCTTCATCTGACAGCATGGCTGCTGTCTGGCTGAGCCAATCGGAGTAGCGTTGTTCCACCTCAGTGCAACAGGTGCTGCTGGGAAGTAGAAAGCCTTCCATGCAAAAGACATCTCGCTAAATGGAAGCTCTTCTCTCACTGGTGTGCCCAGCATGACCTTATTCCACAGAGTGTATCGGTCCCCATTATCTTGGACTATTTATGGTCCCTCAAAGAGCAGGGCCTGGCGATCTCTTCTGTCAGGGTGCATCTTGCAGCTATTTCCACCTTCCATCCTGGGGAAACTGGCAGTTCCATTTTTTCTCACCCCATAGTTTCCAGATTCTTCAAAGGCTTGGAGTGACTCTACCCTCAGGTCAAACGTCCAACCCCTACCTGGGATCTAAACCTCGTATTAGCTAGGCTCATGGGTCCCCCCTTTGAGCCTCTGGCCACATGCTCGCTGCTGTACCTGCCCTGGAAGACAGCCTTCCTCGTCGCTATCACCTCGGCTAGGCGAGTCTCGGAACTTGGAGCATTGACTGTGGATCCCTCGTATACGGTATTCCATAAGGACAAGATACAGCTGCGACCGCATCCGGTATTCCTCCCTAAGGTGGTCTCTGCCTTCCACGTTAATCAGGACATCTTTCTACCAGTCTTTTTTCTGAAGCCGCATTCATCGTGTCGGGAACAACAGCTGCATACTCTGGATGTCCGCAGGGCTCTCGCCTTTTATATCGAGAGAACCAAACCCTTCCAACGTTTGCCTCAGCTATTTGTAGTGGTGGCAGAGCGAATGAAGGGCATGTCAATCTCTTCCCAACGAATTTCATCTTGGGTGACATCCTGTATTCGGGCATGCTATGACTTGGCTCACGTTCCGACCGGCCATCTCACTGCCCATTCTACTCAGGCTCAAGCCTTATCTGCTGCGTTCTTGGCCCATGTTCCCATCCAGGAAATATGCCGCGCGGCTACCTGGTCTTCCATCCACACCTTTGCATTGGTCCAGCGGTCCAGAGATGATGCCGCCTTTGGCTCAGCAGTCTTACATTTCGCAACGTCTCGCTCCAACCCCTCCGCCTAGGTAAGGCTTGGGAATCACCTAACTGGAATGGATATGAGCAAGCACTCAAAGAAGAAAAGACGGTTACTCACCTTTGTAACTGTTGTTCTTCGAGATGTGTTGCTCATATCCATTCCAAACCCGTCCTCCTTCCCCACTGTCAGAGTAGCAGGCAAGAAGGAACTGAGGGACGGATGGGCTGGCAAGGGTATATATCGGACGCCATAGCGGTGCCACTCCAAGGGGCACCCTGCCGACCCACCGAGTGTTGCTAGGGTAAAAATCTTCCAACGAATGTGCACATGTCACGTGCACACCTAACTGGAATGGATATGAGCAACACATCTCGAAGAACAACAGTTACAAAGGTGAGTAACCGTCTTTTCATGGCTGTCAACCTGAGACACACATTTGCACATAGACATCCACCCACCCACAGGAGATTCCTCTTTAGTCAAGAACATTACTAATTCAGAGTCCTCCCCTTTGGTCTAGCTGCATCATCTAACATCTTTACAAATGTTTTTTTCAGTAGTAGTAATGTGGATGAGAAGAGAGAGATTTACAGTCATCCTATTTGTTGACGACTGGCTTCTGATGGACAGTTCCTATGAAGAAGTCCAGTGATTCTGTTCAGTCTTCTTCCTTCCCTGGGTGTCTGCATCAATCTCAAAAAAAATCTATGGATCCCCACAAGGTTCATCAGTTTTATCGTGGAGAGATTGGACTTGATCACAGCAAGAGCATATCTACCTCAAGAGGTTTCATGCCATGAGCACTTTCATATATAAGGTCAATCATTTGAGATGCTAAAGGAGCACTCCAGGAAGACAAGACCATTGAAAAGAACCTAAATGCATACTTTGTATTGGTCTTCACTGCAGAGAGTGTGAGAGAAGTGTCCACACCTGAGCCATTCTTTTTAGATGATAAATCTTAGGAACTGTCCCAGACTGAGGTATCAGTAGAGGTGGTTTTGGAACAAATTGATAAATAAAAACAGTAATAAGTCACCAAGACCAGATGGTATTCACCCAAGAGTTCTAATGTTAATGGGGTATGTAACCTATCACTTAAATCAGCTTCTGTATCAAATGACTGGAGGATAGCTAATATGATGCCAGTTTTTAACAAAGGCTACAGAGGCATCCTGGCAATTACAGGCCAGTAAGCCTAACTTCCAGTACCAGGAAAATTGGTTGAAACTATAGTAAAGAACAGTATTATCAGACACATAGAAGAGCACCATTTGTTGGGGAAAAGTCAACACAGATCTTGTAAAGGGAAATCATTCCTCACCAATCTATTTGAATTCTTTGAGGGGGTCAACAAACACGTGGATTAGCGTGATCCAGTGAATATAGTTGACTTGGACTTTTAGAAAGCCTTTTAAAGGCTCTTGAAGTTATCAGTCCTAAGATGAGAGGGAAAGTCCTCTCATGGATCAGTAATTAGTTCAAAGACAGGAAACAAAGCATAGGAATAAATGGTTAGTTTTCAGAATGGAGAGCACTGTTGCTCAAGGATCTGTACTGGGACCAGTGCTGTTGAGCATATCCATAAATGATCTGGAAAAAGGGGTAAATAATGAGGTGGCAAAATTTGCAAACTATACAAAATTACTCAAAATAGTTGAGTGCAAGGCAGACTGTGACAAGTTAAGGGATCTCACAAACCTGGGTGACTGGGTAATGGCAAATGAAATTCAGTGTTGATAAATGCAAAGTAATGCACATGGAAAAAAATAATTCCAACTATATATACAAAATGATGGTATCTAAATTGGCTTTTATGACTCAAGAAAGAGATCTTGGAGTCATTGCGGGTAGTTCTGAAAATATCTGCTTAATGTGCAGCAGCAGTCAGAAAAGCTAACCATATTAGGAACTTTTAGGAAAGGGATAGATAATAAGATGATAAACAGCATACTACTACTATATAAATCCATGTACGCCACACCTTGAATACTGTTGAATACTGTTGCCCCATCTCAGAAAAGATGTATTAGAAATTGAAAAGGTACAGAGAAGGGCAACAAAAATGATTAAAGCTATGGAACAGCTTCCGTATGAGGAGAGATTAAAAAAATTGGGACTATCCAGACAGGAAAAGAGAGGACTGTAGAGGGAGAGGGATATGATAGAGGTCTATAAAATCATGAATTATGTGGAGAAAGTGAATACAGAAGTGTTATTTATCCCTTCACATAACAAGAGAAATAAATGTCTCCCAATGAAATTAATAGGCAGCAAGTTTCAGGCAAACAAAAGGAAGTACTTCTTCACACAGCACTTAGACAACTAGTGGTATTGTTGTCCAGGGATGTTGTGAAGGCCAAAACTGTAACAGGGTTCAAAGAAGAATTAGATGAGTTCTTGGAGGATAGATTCATTAATGGCTGTTAGCCAAGATAGGTAGGAATGCAATCCTATGTTCTGGGTGTCCATGAGCTTCTTACTGCTAGATGTTGGGACTGGATGACAGCATGGATCACTTGATAATCGCTCTGTTCTGTTCATTCCCTCTGAAGCAGCCGGCATTGGCCACTGTCGGAAGACAGGATGGTGGGCTGGATGGACTATTGATCTGACTTAGTATGGCCGTTCTTAGGTTTGCTATCAGACCCAGGACATTCGTCAGAACTTGCGTTTCCCTACTCTGCCACATGATCTCATGTGCACACTTGACACTGTTCTCCAGGCTTCTGCTTCATTGCCTACAGGCTTGGCTTCTCTCTGTGTACTCAGCAGAGAATGGTAATGTGACAATTCTTCCTAAAGTTTTAGACACATTCATCTGGTGAACAGCACCAGAGAACATTTGTGTGGAGATGATTCCTTTCCTCAGTCTGACTCCCTAGGCAACCATCATTACGGACGCTACCCTCTTGAGTTGGGGCCATCATATGGCGCACGGCATGGACCCTACAAAAGTCCAGAATGCATATCAATTTACTAGAACTCCAGGTGGTCCATCAAGTCTGTGATACCTTCCTCCCACTCATCCAATCCAGATGTGCAAACAATGTCGGACAATGTGACAACAGTATTTTATATAAACAAGCAGGGAGGAAGCAAGATTTCTGTCTCTGTGCAGAGAGAGGCAGTCACCCTCTGTAATTGGTCCATCAATCATAGCATAACCCTGTCAGCAACATATTTACCATAGTAGACTGCCTGAATAGACATATTTCCACAAATCACAAATGGGAGATTCACAGCTTGGTTCTTGATGGTAACTTTGCCCAGTGGGGAACACTGGCCTGGGATCTTTTTGCCTCACAGGAGAACAGGAAACTTCCTTGGTACTGCTCCATAGCAGCCCTGGGTGAAAGTTTGATGGGAGATGCCCTATTGGTGTCATGGTAGGGTCACTGGGATCATCCTCATCCATCTGTTCCATCCATTGATACCACAAGTTCTATGGAAGATTCACTTACGCTGTCACAGCTAGATTTCTAAAGGGGATTCTCAGATCCTTTCCACCATTGATGAAGTTTGTTCCTCAGTGGACCTTAATTTTGTTTTACCGTTGCTCACTAACTCCTCCCCCTCTCCCCCATTTGAGCTTCTAGCCACATGTGCAATGGCCCATCTGTCCATGAAGGTGGCTTTTCTATAGCCATAATGTCACCCAGAAGAGTCTGTAACTGGGAGCACTGTGGCAGACGCACCACATACTTCCTTGTTTAAAGAAAAGGTCTCATTATAACTCCACGCTAGATTTGTTCCTAAAGTAGTTTCCAAGTTTCACATAAGCCAGAAATCCACTTACCAGTATTTTTTCCAGAATTGCATGCCTCAGATGAAGAGAGACAGTTACATTGTCTAGATGTTTGAAGGGCTTTGGGCTTTTATCTTCAAAGAAAAAAGGATGTTGGAAAAACACCTAAATTATTCCTTTCCATAGCAAAGGGATCAAGCTATATTGGTGCAGAGACTTTCAAAATGGATCTTGGGTTGTTCGTATTACCCTTTGTTACCAACTAGCTCATATCCCCCTTTGGAGGAGATGTGAGTGCTCATTCCGCTAGCAGGGGTGCTAGAACAATTCATATAGTGGGGGTACTGAGAGCATTGAACCAAACTGTGAACCCTGTATACGATGGAAACCACTTCAAGTCAGAGGTGCAGCAGCACCTCTAGTTCAGGCACCTGTGTCCACTAGAGGGCAAGCTATTTTGTCTGCGTCACTAAGAGACGTATCCCATCTAGAGATATCTAGGGCAGCTCTGTGGAGCTCTTTGCATACCTTAATGAGATATGCTCTGGTCCAGTTGTCAACTGCAGTTATAGCTGTGAGGACAGTAGTACTGCAGTCAGCTATCATTGCTTCATCCTCTCCCCAACCCCCATCTGACTACTGCTTGTTAATCAGCCTTGTGTGGAGAACACGTAGGGACTATCACTCAAAGAAGAAATGGAGGTTACTTACCTGTAACGGGAGTTCTTTGAGATGTGTGGTCCCCGTCTGTATTCACTTCCTATCCTCCGTCCCCTCTGCAGCGGATTGTTTGAACTGTGGTAAGAATGGAAACTGGAGAGGTGTCTGCCTGCACCACTTTTTATGCTCTCTGTTCAGAGCAGGAGGAGAGCTATGGCACATGTGCAGGCCAATGGATGCTGTTCGCAAAAAAATTCCAGACTCAGGCACGTGTATCCTACATGTGGAATGCAGATAGGGACTACACATTTTGAAGAACCTTCAGTTACAGGTAGGTAACCTATATGTTTACTTGCCTACTTAATACAAATACAGTACTATTACTTAAACTGTACAAAAGCTGAATGAAGCTTGCAATTACGCTCATCAAGCAGGGTGTTGCAACATATATCTGTGTAAGTTTCATCTAATGAACTTTTTAACTTTATTTTTTAAGAATATGAAAGAATCTTCTTTTTACTGAAGCATGTACAAGGCAGTTTACAAACACGACTGATGTTTTTACAGAACATTATTAAAGAAGCCTCAAGGTATGTAGCTACCGAAAAATCTTGTAAAATTATGCTAATGTGCTGTATGTAGTTAAAGGTATGTCCATAGCCACTACATATGTCTGCTTGAGACCCACACATTTGTAAGTGTTCACATTTTGATTAACTTATCCTAAAAAATAACCACACAAATGCTTCAGATTGCAGGCAAAAGGCCCTGGGAGGAAATCTGTTCTGTTCTAGTTCATCATGATCTATGTAGTTCTTGCTTTTTTTCCCCCAAGCCCTTATACATGTACAAACTCAGCTCTTTGCTGCTGCTTTTCAGTTGAATGTCTTGGAAATGATGACTGAAGGTGTTAAAAGCAGGAAATAGATAAATCCACATAAATCTAGCCAGTTGGGGTGTCACTGTCCAGTGCACTAGCTTGCTGCATGCTAGCTGGCCATGTGGACCCTGCTACTTGCACACTAAAACTTCTGTACTGTGCTTTGACCTACTGCTGTTTGAAAAAGTTCCATAGTATACAGCAGAGGTGGGCCAACTTTTTGGCCGCAAATCTGTATGGGGGGCTGGGTAGGGAAGGCTGTGCCTCCCCAAACAGCCTGGCCCCCATCCTCTATCTGCCCCCTCCCATTTCCCGCTCCCTGACTGCCCCCCTCAGAACCACCGGCCCATCTACTCCCCCTGCTCCTTCTTCCCTCACCGCCCCCTCCTGGGACCCTCTGCCCCTAACTGCCCCCCCCGGGACCCAACCCCCTGTCCAACACCCCCCCCCCCGGCTCTCTGTCCTCTGATTGTCCCAACCCTTATCCACACCCCTGCCCTCTGACAGGTGTCCCCCCTTATCTCAAGCACCCTTGTTCTCCATTCCCTACCTGCCTCTCCCCTGAACCTCTGCCCCCTCCAACCGCTCCCTGTCACCTGACTGCCCCTCAGGATCCCCTGCCCCTTATCCAACCCTCCTCACCCCCTTACCATGCCACTCAGAGCAGCATGTCTGACAGCTGCGCCGCCCAGCCGGAGCTAGACATGCTGCCACTCTGCTCGGCAGGAGCATGCTGCTCCGCTGCCCAGAGTGCTGCCTGCGCGGCAGCATGGCTGCGGGGGAGGTGAGGATAGCAGGGTTGAGGCCGGGAGCTAGCCTCCCTGGCCCTGGAGCTCAAGGGCCAGGCAGGATGTTTCTGCGGGCCGTAGTTTGCCCACCTCTGGTATACAGTATCAGTGTCCATACAGCCAGTTACTGTGTGGCAACCTGATGCATTGTAGCTTTATATCTCGGCTTGCTGAGCAGTAAATCTCTCTAGATAAACCCTACATGGACAAGAATGGGATAAAATGGGAGAGAATCAGTCCTATTCTGCAATGTGGAGCATTGCACTGCTCAAGGATGAATTTGAGTGCGCTTCCCATTTCAATGAGCTGTGTATTATAACAGTGGTTCTCAACCAGGGGTGTTCATCTAGATATTTGCCTAGTTTTACAACAGGCGATACAAGAAACACTGGCAAAGTCAGTACAGACTAAAATTTCATACGACTTGTTTACACTGCTCTATATACTAAACACTGAAATGCAATTACAATATTTATAGTCCAATAGATTTAATTTATAATTGTATGGTAGAAGTGAGAAAGTCAGCAGTTTTTCAATAACGGTGAACTTTGACACTTTCGTATTTTTATGTCTGTCTGGGTAAGCAAGTACGTAGTTTTTAAGTGAGGTGTAACTTGGGGGTATGCAAGACAAATCAGACTCCTGAAAGGGGTACAGTAGTCTGGAAAGGTTGAGAGACACTGTATTATAAAGACGGTGGGCCAGATTGTCAGATGACAAAACTCAGCGTAAACTGGATGCTCCGGATCTGGCCTTACATACTTTGATATGGGAGCATCATTCATCTTGCTCCAGAAAGATGATGTCCTACTCCTCATGTTGACTTTCTCCAGAAGGAGTTAAATCTACACTTCCTTAGTCAGAGATTAGATAGATTTAGTGGGTAAAATCTTGGCCCTTGTGCATGTTATAGATATGGTGTCCCTGTCTCTATAACCATGGGAACAGTTCATGGAGCACCTGCATAGCCCTTCTAGCCTCCATGCCTTGGTATGCCACTCATATGCTCTGCCACCCTTTCTCAAATCCCCCTTCAGAAGTGTGCTCCAGCTTGTAAGGTGTATGGAGGCCTATGCATAGTGTTTGCTTCCTTATTTTCCCAGCACAATGGAATTATGCCAATTCTGTTGATGTTAGGATCTCTTGCAGCCCTTAGTTGGGCTTGATGAGTTGACCATTCAGAATTAGTGTCTTCAAGATGTTGCCCACTGCGGCATGCTGCCCCAAGCACGCGCTTGGCATCCTGGGGCCTGGAGCCAGCCCTGGGCACAGGGTTCAGAGCTGGACCAGCATGCCTGGTCCTCTCCTCTGCCCTGTGGACCCATGAATCCAGTGCAGAAAAGCCTGTTCAGGAGCTCCTGAGCATTTTTTGAGGGAGTCTAAGGACACACTTTGGCTCCCTGAAGGGGCAAATCCTGCAACAGTCCTTGGTCAGTGGGTACAAACCCCTGAAAGGATCCAAAGTCCCCCTAGATACTGAAGTGGGTCCGGAGATTCCTGACAAAAGAGCTTCTGCACAGCTTCTCTTCCTCCCATTTTGAACCAGGGGATTTTTATGATGCTGTGGAGCAAGTCTCACAAACCTGAGATCTCTGGGTCCCAAAAAGGCAAAAGGAGGTATTACCTTTTCAAGGCAGCAGTTAGTATTGAGCAAGTGGGATGAAAATCAGGGTTAGACCCCTTCTCCTTTTCCTTCTTGCCCTGAAGGAGTGTTTTGGGGGGGTTTCTCAAAGAAAATTTCTCAATGCTCATATTCAGGTCACTAGCCTTCCGCCACCCAGAAGCACGTAGAGAAGCCTGTTAACTCTGTGCCTGTGAAGCCCTCCCTTAGGCTGCAGTGTAATGGAAATTGTACCTGTTTGGCTTTCAGCCCAGGGCCCCTCACTCTGCCAGGAAAAGGGGCTCAAATTTCAGGCACCAGCAGAATGGGAGTTGTGCCTTCTGCTCATCAGCAAGGAACAGGGGCTTGGAGTCTAAAAGGCAGGAATGGGTCTCTCTCTATCCCTTCTGTTTCACATGCTGGCTCCACATTAAAGTGTAAGGGGCATTTCAGGCTGACTGACCAGACCAGAGACATATGAGGATTCCACTCTCCATGAAGCAGTAAATGAGAAATCTCTTCCAATGTTCAAAACAACTCGTGATTTACTAAACAAAGCCCCAAATTCTATTAGGTTGCTCCTTGGGTACTAGCCAGAGTGGAGGAGCAAGCAGGCAACCTTTCAGGCTTTTAGGGACCTCTAACAAGTTACTTCCACAATTAAATTAAGGTATTTGTACCAATACCCTGCCTTGGACTGGTCCTCAGGCCAGGATGAATAGCATGCTACCTCCCTCTGTGAACAACATGAGCGAATACCACACATGTGCCATCAAACACCACCCCCACCGAAAAACAAAAAGCCTGCAGGACTTTGCAGGACAGGATGCCAGTTGCTTGCAAGGAACTCATTAATAAAATATATTCCATTTCAAGCATTTATTAGATGCACAGTTTCCCATGGAAGCCTCTTTTGAGACATCTTAAGATCTGAATGAGGACTTCTGATTAAATCCAAATGTTAAACTAAAATGTATAAAAACAAATTTCCAAAGCTTCGTGCAGAAGTAGCTCCACCAGTTAAAGACAGCCATGCCTTCAGAAGGAGACTTTCTTCCAAAAGACACTGAACAATAATTTAAAACCCTCAGCTATATCCATTCAGACCAAAAAATGTTCAGATATTTTAGTAAGGGAAGCCTACTAGGTGGCATGCAAATGCTACATCATCTAGGAGTATTACTTTTGCCTGGAATGAAACATCTCAGGTTTTGTCCTGGTCAAACCCCTGATGTGATTTTTTGTGAGTAGCGCACTGGCTTCTAATGTGGTAGTTACAAGGAAGCTGTGACACACATAAATAGCAATCAGTCATCCTAAACAGATACTTGCAGGTGAGCAGCTGTTTGGAGAAACAGAGGAATTAGTTGCTGGGAATGGTGAGAATGCAGAGAAGCCTCAACCCTCACTTCAAAGCCAGCATAGCAATATGTTTGTTGCTATCAACACAGACACTGTCCAGGAAGGGACTATTTCCCCAGCAGAGCAAAAATTTTGAAGAAATTCTTCTTCAAGTGCTTGTTCATGTTCATTCCATATTAGGTGTGCACGTGCTGCGTGCACGAGCTTTGGAAACTTTTCCCTTAGCAGTACCCGGCAGGGCCCCTGTCTGAGCAGCGCCACTGTGCCGTGCATATATACTCCTGTTGGCCCAACCCCCGCCAGTTCCTTCTTACCATCCGTGGCGATGTTGGAACAACCTCTTGCTCTCATATGAGAAGCAGTCCCTTAGCTTTAGAGTACTTGGCTGCTATCAATTCGTTAGCATTCTATTGTTGTGGACACTTAATAGATTAGGTGCTTGGAGGCTTCCAGCACCCACCCCGGGCCGCAGGGCATGCCGCAGGCCCAGGGGTTTAAGGCTTGCGCCACATGCCGCAAACCCATGCCAGTTAGTGACCCCCACGACTCCTATCTATGTTGTCTGGGGGAAGCACACCAAACAGAGAGATGTAAGATTTGCAAGGCGTTTAAGCCAAGAACAAAGAAAGAGAGAGACTTTCGCTTGAAGCTGTTGTTGATGGAGGCAGTGCTGCAGCCATCGGGCCCGGAGTGCCCGATGCCGGCTCCAGCCTCCTTGGTGCGGAGTGCCCCGGAGACATCAAGAGACTCGGTGCCAGATAAGCACCACGAGCTGTCGTCCTCGGAGAAAAGTAGGCCACGGCACCACTCATCCTCCCCAATGCGGCCCAAGGCCAAACCAAAAGAAGGATGCGGACGTTCCCCACAAAGGAGATCAGCGTCATCTAAGGGCCCGGGCACCAGAGAGAGCGGGATGAACATTGTGCCAGCGCCAGCACTGATGGCACCAGTGCCACAAGTCGCACTGAGTCCAGCCCTAAGTGAACTCAATGAGGACGACGGGCTTGAGGGAGTTATAGATCAGCCCTCCACACCTGACACGTTTGAGGTGGCGAAGTACCTCATCTGGTTGTTGGCGGTGAGCGCCTGCTCCTGATGAGGAAGAAGCCTCTGGCACCCAGGCCCATGGTGCCATTGAGGAGAAAGCTGGCAATAGCGTGCCATTCGAGGACACCCTCCCGGCATTGGTCCCGGTCGAGTGTCGAGTCTGTGGACTCTGTTACCCCTGACGCAGAAGGAAGCCTCGGTACCAGAGACAAGTCAGCACACGGGGTTAGTGCAAGGGACCCGACGCTCTCCTGCACCCCCCAGAGACCGGCACTAGGAAAAGGTGAGCCGTCCATCGCCAAAGGCTTCCAGAAGTCCACAGGTCAGTCCAGGTCTTGGGAGCACTGATACTGGTCCCGATCGGCAAGAAGCTGCTTGTTGGCCTCCCTCCAGCACAGGTCAACGGCACCGGTGTGGCCTTTGCACTTGGCGTCAGCAGAGTCCGGTGCCTACTCGGGCCGATACAGTTACCCTCACCAGACAGCAGAGAATACCAGGCTGGGTGCCACCTCCAAGTGGGGACAGCTGGGACACTGGCCCTTCTGGACCCCTTCGGCCTACCACCAGCAGCAGGGGGCTCCCTCCAGGGCCAGCTACTCGGTGCATCGGTCTCGGTCCCCACACCAATGCTCCTGTGTGCGGGAAGCTACAGTGTCCAGACCACCTGCAGCATCACCGAGCGAGAGACTGGAGAAACCGTCACCGAGTGCGGTGCCGCCCCAGGGTCAGCTGTCCAGGCCGAGCTGGAAGCCCCTCCTTTGGGGAAGGGGAACAAAGGGGACCAGCAGGAGGACGCGGAGCAGCTGCTGACCTCCTCCTCATCCCCGGATGAAACAGTGGCAGGACCACCATCAATAGACCACAGAGCCCACCAAGAGCTGCTGCATAAGGCTGTGCATAACTTGGGGTTACAGGCTGAGGAGACAGTTGAGCAGAAGGACCTCGTGGTGGACATGCTGAGCCCAGAGGGTCCATCCAGAATAGCGCTTCTGCTCATTAAGACCATACAGTCGAACTATAAGACTATATGGCAGACCTTGGCCTCCAGTGCTCCTTCTGGACACCGTGGGCATACCACCAAGGCTCCCAGAGGGTCCATCCAGAATAGTGCATCTGCTCATTAAGACAGTACAGTCGAACTATAAGACTGTATGGCAGATCTCGGCTTCCAGTGCTCTTAACAGTGCTCCTTCTGGACACTGTGGGCATACTACCAAGGCTCCACGGTCGGCCCCGTCAGAACACTGGGTACCAGAGGTGACAGTAAGCTGCCCCCTCCGCACAGGCATAGATGAGGCTCCGATACCATCTGCAGACACCCAGGTTCCACCTGACGCAGATGACGCTACTCAAGTACAGAGCCCCCTCCCACAGGACTCCCTGGTCCTGGGCCTCTCTTCTTCCTTCTCGCCTGATGAGGCGGTGGCGGGAACATCCTCCTCAGGCCCTCCACCAATTGATCTCAGGGCCCATCAAGACCTTTTGAGACGAGTGGCTCAGAATATGATTTTACAGGTGGAAGAGGTCCCTGAAATAGAGGACCCTGTCGTGGACATCCTATCGGCTGATGCACCTACTAGAGTTGCCCTTCCGTTTATCCGCACCATACAGGCTAATGCGGACACCATTTGGCAATCTCCAGCCTCGATTCCAACTACAGCAAGGGGAGTAGAGAGAAAATATATGGTCCCCTCAAAGGAGTATGAATATCTCTACATTCACCCACCTCCTTGCTCTTTAATGGTGCAATCGGTGAACGAACGGGAGCGTCATGGCCAGCAAGCCCCGGCTCCTAAGTCAAAGGAGGCTAGGCGCATGGACCTCCTAGGCTGCAAAATATACTTGGCCAGGGGCCTCGAAGTTAGGGTGGCAAACCAACAAGCCCTCCTAAGTAGATATAACTTTAATACGTGGGTGTCCTTGGGGAAGTTTACGGAGCTTCTTCCCCACGAGTCCCATCAAGAATTTACGGCCCTACTTGAGGAGGGTAAAAAGGTAGCAAGAACCTCCCTCCAAACCTCTCTGGATGCAGCGGACTCTGCAGCCAGAGCTCTGGCGTCAGGAGTGACGACGAGGCGTATGTCCTGGCTCCAGGTATCAGGCCTTCCCCCTGACTTACAACAAACTATTCACTATTTGCCCTTTGAAGGCCAGGGCCTATTCTCAGATAAGACTGACCCCAGATTGCAAAGTCTGAAGGACAATCGCGTTATAATGTGCTCGCTGGGTATGCACATGCCAGTGACCCAACGCAGGACCTTCCGGCCCCAGCCACACCGCCATTATGCCCCGCCTAGGCCATGTCAGGACTTTAGCAGAAGGCATGGTAGAGGGAATCATAAGAGGCAGTCTGGCCCTCAGGTCAAAATCAGGCGCCCCCTAAACCACCAGCAGGGCCCAAGCAGAACTTTTGATGGGACGCCCGAGGGCGGCCCACCAGTTGCTCTACCGGATCCTTCTCCTCCCTTTTTCAACCGCCTCTCCCAATTCCTCCCTGCTTGGTCCCAGCTAACTTCAGATTGTTGTGTCCTGCGCACGGTGGAAGTGGGATACCATCTCCAGTTTGTTTCAACCCTGCCTTTCCACCCTCCCTCCCCGTCCCTCTTCAGGGACCCCTCTCACGAGCAATTCCTCTTACAAGAGGTCCAGTCACTCCTAGCCATGGGAGCCATAGAGGAGGTGCCAAAAGACGTGAGGGGCAAGGGGTTTTATTCCCGCTACTGCCTAATACTCAAGGTGAAGGGAGGTCTCAGACCTATCCTAGACCTGCGAGAACTCAACAAATTCATGATAAAGCTGAAGTTCCGCATGGTAACCCTGGGGACCATTGTCCCGTCCGGGAGACTGGTATGCTGCCCTCGATATGAGAGACGCATATTTCCACATCGCAATTTACCCACCACACAGACGTTTTGTGGTCAACCATCAACACTTTCAGTTCACTGTACCATTTTGCCTTTCTGTGGCTCCGCGTGTGTTCACAAAATGCATGGCTGTAGTAGCCGCCTCCCTCCGGCGTCATCGGGTACACGTCTACCTGTATCTCGACGACTGGCTCATTCAAGGGACTTCCCAGTTACAAGTGTCATAGCACCTGTGCATCATCAAGACCTCTTCGGAAGCCTAGGCCTGATGATCAACACAGAGAAGTCTACTCTGACACCCACGCAGAGAATATACTTCATCGGAGCTGTTCTGGACTCCAATCTGGCCAGAGCCTGCCTCCCGCAGTCGTGTTTTCAAGCAATGGCTTCAATTATTTGAGGTCTTCAAACCTTCCCGACAACGTCGGTGCGCACCTGCCTCAGCCTAGTAGGTCACATGGCCTCCTGCACCTTCGTGACTAAGCACGAGAGGCTACACCTCTGTCCCTTTCAAACCTCGCTTGCTTCAATATACCAACCATGCAGAGACAGCCTGGACTCGATGCTTACTATTCCCCAGAAAGTTCTGGGCTCCCTAACCTGGTGGCTAAACCCCACTCTGGTCTGTGCAGGGATGCCATTCCACCCACCGCAACTCTCGATGGCCCTAACCACGGATGCGTCATCTCTGGGTTGGGGTGCCCACCTCGAGGGCCTTCGCACTCAAGGCCTCTGATCGCCTCAAGAGCTGGCCATACACATCAATGTTTTAAGACCATCTCCAAGGCCATTGTGTATCAGTGTTCACGGGCAACACAACAGTCATAAATAAGCAGGGCAGAGTACGCTCCTCCCTCCTTTGTCAAGAAGCCGTCCACCTCTGGGACTTTTGCATAGCCCACTCAATTGATTTGGTAGTGTCTTTTCTCCCAGGAGTCCAGAACACTCTGGCAGATCACCTCAGCAGATCCTTCCTGTCTCGCGAGTGGTCGATTTGTCCGGACGTCATCCATTCTGTTTTCCGGAAGTGGGGGTTTCCCCACATAGACCTCATTGCCTCCCGAGAGAACAGGAAATGCCAAGTGTTCTTTTCCTTCCAGGGACGGTCCCCGGGCTCCCTCTCAGACACATTCCTGATCCCGTGGAAGAGGCATCTACTCTATGCCTTCCCACTGTTTCCACTCATCCACAGAGTCCTACTTAAGTTCCGCAGGGACAGTGCCCACCTGATCCTGATTGCTCCAGCGTGGCCGAGGCAGCACTGGTACACCATGTTGTTCGACCTCTTAGTGGCAGACCCGATTCCCCTGCCACTCTGGCCAGATCTTATTACACAGGACTTCGGCAGGCTTCACCATCCGGACCTGCAGTCAACCTACATGGTTGAGCCAGTCTGAGTTGTGTTGCTCTGCCTCAGTCCAACAGGTGCTCTTGGGCAGTAGGAAGCCTTCCACTAGGATGACATATCAGGCCAAGTGGAAGCGTTTCTCCAGCTGGTGCGCTCAGTCCCCAGGCAGGTGTCCTTTCCTACTGTCCTGGACTACCTCTGGTCCCTGAAAGAACAGGGCCTAGTGGGGTCTCTTCCATAAAGGTGCATCTGGCAGCCATCTCTGCCTTCCACCCAGGGGAAAGTGGCTGATCAATCTTCTTTCACCCCATAGTGTCACGGTTCCTCAAGGGATTGGAACATTTGTACCCTCAAGTCAGATGCCCGACCCCTACCTGGGATCTCAACCTGGTGCTAGCCAAGCTTATGGGTGCTCCTTTCGAACGACTGGCCACCTGCTCGCTGCTGTACCTTTCCTGGAAGACAGCCTTCCTTGTTGCTATTACTTTGGCAAGGTGAGTATCTGAGCTTCGGGCCTTGACAACAGACCCCCCCATATACAGTATTCCATAAGGACAAGGTACAGCTGCGACTACACCCCTCCTTCCTCCCTAAGATGGTGTCCGCCTTTCATGTCAATCAAGGCATCTTCCTCCTGGTCTTTTTCCCGAAGCCGCACCCATCACGTCAGGAGCAACAGCTGCACACTCTAGATGTTCGCAAGGCTCTCACCTTTTATATTGAGAGAACAAAAGCCTTCCGAAGGTCACCTCAGCTCTTTGTAGCTGTGGCACACCGGATGAAAGGCCTACCGGTCTCATCCCAACGAATCTCATCTTGGGTAACATCCTACATCTGTACATGCTATGCCACCTCACCACCCATTCTACTTGGGCTCAAGCTTCATCTGCTGCCTTCCTGACCCATGTTCCCATCCAGGAAATATGTCCGGCAGCGACCTGGTCATCGATTCACACCTTTGCCTCACATTGCGCATTGGTTCAACAATCCAGAGATTATGCAGCATTTGGCTCAGCAGTTTTGCATTCTGCAACATCTCACTCCGACCCCACCGCCTAAGCAAGGCTTGGGAATCACCTAATTGGAATCGATATGAGCAGGCACTCGAAGAAAAAAAGACGGTTACTCACCTTTGTGACTGTTATTCTTCGAGGTGTGTTGCTCGTATCCATTCCAAACCCGCCGTCCTTCCCCTCTGTCAGAGTAGCTGGCAAAAAGGAACTGAAGGGCTGTTGGGTCGGCAGTGGCATATATCTGGCGCCACTCTGGGGGTGACTCAGCTGACCCACCGAGTGTTGCTAGAAATGGATATGATTGGAATGGATATGAGCAACACATCTCGAAGAACAGTTACAAAGGTGAGTAACTGTCTTTTCCTGCTACTTCCTCATTCCCAAGGCCAGAGGAGGCCTTTGACCCATTCTGAATCTGCGCAGGCTCAACAAGTTCCTGGTCAAGGCATGGTTCCACATGGTCTCCCTGGGCACCATCATCCCTTCCCTGGATCTGGGGGACTGGTACACTGCCCTTGACATGAAGGACGCTTATTTTCATATCGCCATCCACCCGGCGCATCGCCAATTCCTGCGCTTCACTGTGAACCAAGAACATTACCAGTTCACAGTTCTCCTCTTTGGCCTACCTGTGGCCCCGCGGGTGTTCACAAAATGCATGGTGGTAGTGGCGGTCTTCCTATGGAGGCAGAGGGTCTGAGTTTACCTGTACCTTGGCAACTGGCTCCTGGGAGGCCGATCCGAAGAGGAGGTTCAGTCCCATGTGCAAGTAGCCCTGAGACTGTTCCACATGCTGAGGCTCCTGGTCAACGTCCCCACGTCCACACTCATTCCAACGCAGAGAGAAGATAAGCCCATAGTTCTCCCATTGTTTTGTTCTAACTCTTAGACCTCCTTTGGAGGGTTGTGGCATAAATGGATATTCCGGGGGCTCTAAAGATGCAGCTCAAGAATATGAAGTACACAAACCACTTGTACCCTGTTCATCTCATTGTATTCAAAATGCTAAGGCCTTAGGGCCTCAAAGTTGCTGCAGGCAAGGTATTAAAATCCTGCACCAGTTGACATGCTAGGCATCTGGAAAACTATTCACAGAAGTCCTTACGTGCATTTGGAAGAAAAAAGTGTTTTGAGCCTTGTCATGGTATAATCCCCACTCTGAACCTTAGTGTCCAAAAGATGGGGTACCAGCATGAATTCCTCTAAGCTCAATCCCAGTTTAGAACCTGTAGCGCTGCCACCAACCAGGAATTCCAGTGCCTGGTACACTCTGGTCCCCCCAGAACCTTGCCCGGGGACCCCCAAGACCCAGACCCTCTTGATCTCAACACCAGGAAAGTAAGCCCTTTCCCCCACTGTTGCCTCTCCCAGGCTTCCCCTCCCTGGGTTACCCTGGAAGATCACTGTGTGATTCAAACTCCTTGAATCACAAAACAGAGAGGACAATTCACCTTCCTCCCTCCTTCTCTTTCCACCTCCCAGACTCTTCCTGAGAGAAAGTAATCCTGGCAAAGAGAGAAATCAGCCTCTCTCTCCCTCTTCCCTCCTTTCTGCCCACCAATTCCCTGGTGAATCCAGACCCAGTCCCCTGGGGTCTCACCAGAATAAAAAAACAATTAGGTTCTTAAACAAGAAAAGCTTTTAATTAAAGAAAGAAAAAACAGTAAAAATTATCTTTGTAAATTTAGAAAAAATGGAATAGGTACAGGGTCTTTCAGCTATAGACACTGGGAATACTCTCCCAGCCTAAGTATACAAGTACAAATTAAAATCTTTTCAGCAAAATACCAATTTGAACTCCTTTCAGCCAAATACACATTTGAACTCTTTCCAACCAAATACACATTTGCAAATAAAGAAAACAAACATAAGCCTAACTCACTTTATCTACCTAGTACTCACTAGTCTGAACTTATAAGAGCCTGTGTTGGAGAGATTGGAGAGAAACCTGGTTGCACATCTGATCCCTCTGAGCCCCCAGAGTGAACAACAACCAAATTCTAACAGCACAGCACAAAAAAACTTCCCTCTCTCAAGATTTGAAAGTATCCTGTCCTCTGATTGGTCCTCGGGTCAGGTGACAGCGAGGCTCACTGTTCTTGTTAACCCTTTCCACGCAAAAGAGATATAAAGCAGTTTTGTTCTATTAACTCCTACTTATCTGTTTATGACAAGCCTCATCTGAGGAAGATTTGCAGAGTAAATTTCCATACCTTTTGAAGAGACATCCTTTGGGAGGGAGGTGCTACTGGATACTTCCGTTATATGGAGTGTGGGAATTTCCATTCCTTGCTGCTATTCTAATGTAATATTTAAAACACTGCTTATCCTTTCCTTCCTGCTTCATTATTCGCTGCTCACTACTTCCCATTAGTGATTATAAGAACAGCCATACTGGGTCAGGCCAAAGGTTCATCCAGCCCAGTATCCTGTCTTCCGACAGTAGCGAATGCCAGGTGCTTCAGAGGGAATGAACAGAACAGGTAACCAAGTGATCCGTGCCCTGTCATCCATCCCCAGCTTCTGGCAACAGCTGTTCTTCTGGTTAATAGTTATTGATGGACCTGTTCTCTATGAACTTATCTAGTTCTTTTTTTAACCTTGTATGTCATTGAGGTCCCAGGGGAGCCACACTGAGACTGCTCAATTAGGGCAAATTGCAAAGACGGAGGCAAACAATCCCCAAAATTAGTGTTTATTCTAATTCTTAAATCTACCAAACTAGTAATAAAACACCTTCTATAATGCCTTACTGGTTACCCAGAAGCCAATAACATAGTTCCCTTAAAGCAACCCAGCCGTGGGGCTTCCTCCCAGACAGCCATATCATATATGATGAGGATTATTAAAACCTTGTTCATCATATGAAAAAGTTCTACCAATCCGAAAGGATCAGACACATTACTCACCAAGTTTCAGAGTGGTAGCCATGTTAGTCTGTATCAGCAAAAATGAGGAGTCTTGATGAAGGGGGTTCTAGCTGGTGAAAGCTTATGCTCAAATAAATTGGTTAGTCTCTAAGGTGCCACAGGGACTCCTCGTTGTTACCCACCAACTTAATTAATATTTCAGAACTTACCCAAATACATGCTTACAGCCAATTCTTATTAACTAAACTAAAATTTATTTAAAAAGAGAGAGTTGAGTACTGGTTAAAGATTATACATACAGATATGAATATAGTTGTTAGGTGAGTCTCAAATAGAGATGATGAGCTGTAGAGTTGCAGAGTTCTTTCAGAATTAGTCCATAGGTTCAGTCCAGTGTTCAATATCACGGTGATCCAAAATGAAATCACAGATTGCGGCTCAAGCTTCTCCTGACAAAGCATAAGCACAAGCACATTGGAGATGAAAGGATCAGGTTCCAATAGTTTTTACAGAGATTTTTTGCAGCCTCTTCTCAGCATGCAGTCCTTGGGTGAACAGTAGACTTTTGAAGTAATCTTCTCTTTCATAAGCATCACCAGGAATCAACTTATTAGCACAGGGTAATTATTCATTAAGCGGTTCATAGAAAATTTACTACAGATTTTAAAGTGAAATATAGACAGTGACATTCACACTCATGTTTCATCTAAATGTTAATACACCTCTACCCCGATATAACATGGTCCTCAGGAGCCAAAAAATCTTACCACATTATAGGTGAAACTGTTATATCGAACTTTCTTTGGCTTCGAGCATCTGTTATTAATAGTCAGCAAATAGCCCCACCCCCTGTCCAACCCCCACCTACTTCCCAGCCCCTGACTGACCCCTCAGAACCCCTGACCCATCCAACCCTCTCTTACCCCAGTCCCTAATCACCCTAGGACTCCCATGCTGACGGGACGGATGCTAGGACCCGGGGAGCTGGTGTATGGAAGCGCTCACACCTGCTCGACCACATCTTGGGTGAGCCCCGTGGGGTGGGCCAGGGAGAACTGGCCCAGCAACCACTGCCCTGTCCGCAGAGTGTGCCCAGCTCAGCGTGGCAGCAGGGCAGGCAGCCTCGCCCAAGGTGTCTGCATGCGCCTGGTCCCTGTCCCTTGCCCACAGGGAAGGTGAGCCATTGGTGGGCAGCTCCTGCTGTGCGTGCCTGCGCTTAGCCCCTCTCTCCTCCTCCGCAGAGCCCTGAACAGCCTGTCTCCAGTGAGGATGCCACGGCCAGCTGCCCAGCAAGGCGCACAGAGCCCCTGACTGCGGGCAGGTAGTGCGGCACACTATGGACTCAGAGAGCCAGCCTGGCGCTGTTGCGAGCAGGGTGCAACCTGCCAACCGGGCCCACTGTGTGCTGAGCCCTCTAGCGCTGGGACAGGGGCACCTGCATGGCACTGTTTAGGATGAGCACCTCTCCCTTCCCTGGATCTGCAACTTCCCCGTGTGGACCAGTCTTTCCCAACTTCTTGGTGCCGGCTGGAGCCCATGTGACGTTCCCCTGCACTGCAGCTCCCCTCCTCATGCTGTGTCTCCTCCCTGTCCCCTGACTGCCACATGAGACCCTTTGCCCCTTATCCAACTCCCCGGCACTGCACCCTTAACATGCCGCTCAGAGCAGCATGTTGGAGTCTGATACACTGATCCGACGGAGCGTGCAGCCCCACCACCCAGAGCGCTGCTTTACCTTGTTATATCTGAATTCGTGTTCTATTGGGTCGCATTATATCCAGGTAGAGGGGTATTCCCGTTTGATCTTTGAATTAACAGATATAGCAACAGACAGGAACCATCTGTTTACATGGTTGACATCTAACAAGATATAAGTAAACACATACAATTAGTATTCCCACTCATTCTTTAACTGTTCATGTTTACATTTCAAAGCTCTAGTGTATCTAACATAGCTATATTAGCTATTTATAAGGAATAGCCATAATTACCATTTATATATTTCTCTAATATATATTTCTCTAATATGAATTAGGGTCATTTAGCCTGCAGGTTACTTAACCCTTTCTGATCCTATGTCACACCTGCCCACCCAGGCTAATAGCTGTTGATGGAGCTGTCCTCTATTTATGTATCTTGTTCTCTTTTGAACCGTGATAATCTTGGACTTCACAACATCCTCTGGCAAAGAGTTCTATAGGTTGCACGTTGTGTGAAGAAATACTTCCTTTTGTTTTAAACCTGCTGCCTATTAATTTCATGTGGTGACCCCTAGTTCTTGTGTTATGAGAAGGAGTAAATAACACTTATTTACTTTCTCTACAGCAGTTATGATTTTACAGACTTCTATCATCTCCCCCCTTATTTGTCTCTTTTCCAAGCTGAGAAGTCACAGGTCAGGGCAACTACACCTGATTCCCCTTAGTGCTTCAGCAAGGGCACCCATTCTCAGGCTTCCAGCTCCCTACCCATTTCCTTTCCAGTGTAGAAACATGCATCTTTCTCCCTTTTGATGGATATCTCCAGTCTGAACAGTTCCCTGCCTTCACTGTTATTCCCAGCAACACAGACTTTCTAAACAGACCTGCTTGCTTTCTCTTCAGAGACTAATAGCGTAACTGTCCACAGTTACGCTATCTCACAGTTCTTCTAAGCAGGCATACTTTATTCTTAAAATAAAAGCACTACAGAGAAAACATTAAAACAATAAAATAATCTACATGCATGCCAATAAATTTACCAGAGATCACCCATCCCAACATGGGTTCTGGTAGGAATATTCCTTTAAAGCCTCACCCAGTGGTTTCTCTGTGGTTTCAATTTCATCCAGAGAAGGTGTGCAACAAAATGAGATTTTCTTTCTGTTAGCAGCCTCTCTCCTCATTTAATTCACCATGGTGGTCTTGAAAGTGACCAGAATACAAACTGAAATTTTTCTCTAAAGTGAGATTTAAACATATAATTATCTTAAGTTGATTGTTATATTAAGTTATTGCCTTACTGCTAATAATTGGTTGCTGAAATGTTTCAACACTGTTGAAACAACTCTTCTTTGCTGAAGAGTCGGGTTGCCCCTCTGAGGGGATCTGAGCTTCTCTCCCTGCTTTTCATGTCAAACCCAGGAACATGGGAGCCTTGAGTCTCTGAGGGGTTTGAATTCCTTTCCCTCCGTGTGCGTGTGTGTGTGTGTGTGTGTTGGAATTGGCGGGTGGGTAGTGCATGGTGTGGCTGCCCCTCTGGATGGTAAGCTTGAGAATATGCATGCTTGGAACATGCACCAAGCACATAGTGCTGAGACCAAGCCGAGGAGTTGAGAATAGGTATGCTTGGTGCATATCACAAACTCACAGCACTGTCGCTGAGAAGTGGGGACGGAAATATCTATTGAGGTGAATAGAAGAGTTTAAATGCCTCAGAGCTGTCTCCATGGGGTGTTCTCATTCAGCTGAGAACATCTCATTGAGATGAATGGGCCACTTCCGATCTCTCTGAGCTTCCTATGCTGCAGATGGATGCGTAGAGCCCATTCCCCACACACTAGGCCCAGATCCACAGGGCTTTTTTCTTTCTTCTCTCTCTCTTCCTGCTTACAGCTGATATGGGCACTTCTCAGACACACCACCTTCCCACTTCCCTAGGGCCAGGGCCATGGAAAAGAGTGAAGTTGCTGTGTGGGGGAGAAGGGGAAAGGGCAATAGGGGGATGGGTTTCAAAGCAGCAGGATGTGAGGAGCTGAGGTCAGAACAATGGGTATGATGGCGAGAATGTTGGAGCAGTGGTAGGGAGTCTGAGCATTATCTCAGGAGTACCTTGTGCCCTTCTAGAAAACAGAGTTCAGCAGAACTCTAACTTCTGAAAACCAGGGAATATACAATTGATGTGCATGCCAGCACGACCTTAACTCTGCTGCCCTGGAGCTGACAGTAGCCAATGGGAATTATCTACATGGACTCAAGATGTGTTCACAATGTTAAGTGTAGCTGTACGGAATGTTTGGAGGATTGGTTGGAGCAGTATGGCAGAGCTGTGATAGTGATGTGAGATCTGGGGACTTTGCCCCTCCCCTTGTTCCCCTTTGTGTGTGAATAAAGGAAAGAGGTGCATGTGTACCTATTGAGATCCAATATATTCCTTTTAGCAGTGAGTTTGGAAAGTTGTGTTAGTAGCTGTGCACTAAGGTCTTATTGCTATGGGGATTGTCCACAAGGAGGCAGGATATGAGTGGTCTGTGGGTTTAATGAGGGGGTAAGTGACAGCATAGTGTTAAATGGCATCCTGTGCATAAGGGTGAAAGGGTTTGTAAAAGGGATTGGAATTGTAAAGTTTAGCAGCAGAGGTATTTCTGTGGAGTGGGCTTAAATGTCGGTAGCTTCTGTTCTGTACAGTTCTGTCTTACATTGGTCATGTGCCTATTCCCTGAACATTCTCCAGTGTCTGCAAAGGCAGTGTGCAAATATGTGCATTATGGATGTATTTGGTCATTGCTTAGAGTGTAGAGTTAAGGTTGCATTGACATATATGTTAATTCTGTATTTCCCGGTTTTTAGAGGTTTGAATTTTGCCGACTTCAATGTTCTGAAAGGCATGTGTTACCACTGGGTAATCATGACTGTTAATTAAGATTTTGTCAATGAATACATACACAGGAAAGAGGATCAGAATAAATAATTGTGCTATGACACTAGTTTGCCAGAACTTTCACAGACAACAGCGCATATACAGTGAACCTCTGATGTATGCAGTGGATAGTGAAAAGTTTTGAGAGTTAAGTCTGGTTATACAAAGTCCATTTCTTTAAACTGTCAGTTTAATATTAAACAGCATTATTTTTATACTTCCTTTTCCATTCAGGTTTAAAAAACGAATGCTGATAGAACAGCTTGAGGGTTTTCTGGAAGAAATCCATCGCAGATCCAACCAAGTCAACCATATCAACAGCAGCTAAGAGATGTTTTACACATAGAAAAGCCACAGTAGGGCACGGCTGTATTACCTGCATTCATTTTTGACATGCACTCTTGGCTCAAGTCCTCTATCTGAAAGACTAGAAGCTGCTCTCTAGTATGATGGAAAAAAGTATACGTAATCTTTTTCTTCATTTCTGTTATTTTTGTAATGTGAAAAATATCACTAAAAGCATTTTTATTTAACAAACTAAAAATAGAGGATTTCTTGTTTGTCATTGACTTAAATGTCACTTTCCCTCAGGTTCTATTTTCTTAACCCAACCTTCAAAACTATCATCTCTGTTAAGGTTGAACTTTGCCAAAAAAAAGAAAAAAAAAAGTTGCTTTGTAATTTTCAAAAAAAAGCACATACTTTAAACAAGGTAATGTTTTGTATATACAGTTATTTTGGATATATTATTGTAAGTTGTACAAATGTATTTTGAAAAATATTTAAGAAGAGCACTTTTGTTATTCCATCAATAAAAAACAACTCTATTTTAATCTTTAGTGGTTAGGAATGAGTACAGTTTTCATTGAAGTGGCTCATTTCTCTCCTCCCCTTTTTAGATCTACGCAGTTTTATTGTCAGTTTTGAGGAACCAGCTACAATTTTAAGCCTCACTGGAAATGCTGACTCTTTGATTCTCAGAATAAGATATAAATTACAAAAAGAAACTAAGAAAGCTTCTATTTGATTGACTGCATTGTTATGGTGATAAGTTGGCATAGCATCAAGTATTCTAAGTCTTATTTTTACTGAACAGCATCACAGATCTTATGTACGGTATGCACACCAGAAAAATGGCAAAATGTGGGATTATTTAATTTTTCTTTGAGATTTAACAATCTTTCCAATTACCCCAACCTCATTCTTTGCTCGTTAACGAAGCTGCTTGTGTGCCTAACCCCTTCTCCTTTCTCAGGCCCTGCACTGTAAAGTAAAAGAATTTTTTTAATGTAAAATCTGCATTGGAAGAAGCGTATGTGGTGGTACTGATTCATTTGTTTAGGCGAGTAGAGAAACTCAGGCTATGTCTACTGCAAATGAAGGTGTGAGTGTAGCATGGGTATGCTTACCTGTGCTGTTAAGTTTAATTTAGCTAGACCGGGTGACAACAGTAGTGTAGACGTGGTGGCTCAGATTAACAACCCAAGTCCATAGTCAGAGTCCCCAGTGGGCTTGTACTCTGCTATCCTGGTGCCAGTTCTTTAACAGACTGTCTCTCAGATGGATTATTTCTTTTGGCTGCACTTCAGGCTGCTTGTTTACCTCACCACTTCAGCTTGGTAATGTAACTGATTCTGTACCCTACTTCAGTTTTTAATTTTTTGTTTAACACTTCAATTTCAGGAGCAGAAAATAAACCACTACTTGAAAAATAGCAGATAATGTAAAGCTTTGTGGTGGGTTGGTATTGCCTCCTTTTGGCTAACTCAGTCTTGTGAGCAAACAACACAAATAACTGTAATACATTCTGTTAGTTTTAGCCAGTGTCCTGTTACCTTGTGACTCCAACCATTTTTAAAAAGAGTAAAAGATGCTTTTATACAGCTACAAAATAAAAGCACTCTACACAAAATGCAAAAGTAATACATTTTATTTACAAGGTTATTTGGTTAAACATTTATTCACTCTTCCTTAAAATTATTTTGCCAAAAATCCGCAAGTATCCAGTTTTTAATAAGTATGCACAGTGTGTCTCAGTTTCACTGAAGGAAAGATGTCTGCAGAAGGAATAAGAGGAGGGTGCATTGGACACACTTATTCTGAGGGATTTGTAACTCTTCCTATAAAGAGCACTGAGCCTGTGAATTAAAATAAACACGTCATTAAAATTGTGCACACAATCAATTATGGCCTAACTTTCAAAAAGTGTATACATGTAATTATGTACCTAATTTGTACATGCAACTGGTAGGTTAACTGTCAGATGGTCACATACATGCAAATACTGGTTCTTCAAGTGCTTGCTCATATCGATTCGAATTAGGTGTGCGCGCGCCACTTGCACACTCATCGGAAGATTTTTACCCTAGCAACACTCGGTGGGTCAGCTGGGTTCCCCCCTGGAGTGGCGCCGCTATAGCGCCGGATATATACCCCTGCCAACCCAACGGCCCTTCAGTTCCTTCTTACCGCCCGTGACAGTCGTTGGAACTGTAGAGCGTGGCTTTGCTGATCTCCACATCCCTAGCTTCTCGTAGTTCTTTGCTCTGTACTGTGTTTATAGTTCGAGTTCTTGTAGTTATAGTTAGTGTTAGTACTTCTATTCATAGTTAGTGTATATAGTTGAAGGGGGGATCGGGGATTAGCCCCTTTCCTCCACCCCAGTGCATAAGGCCCCATGCCCAAGGCACCGGGATTCAAACCGTGCTCGGCGTACCAGAAGCCGATGCCAATAGGGAATCCCCACAACTCCTGCCTCAAGTGCCTAGGGGAATCCCACCTTGCTGACAAGTACCGCATTTGCAAGTCATTTAAACCAAGGATGAAGGAGGAGCAGGACTTTTGATTGAAGCAGCTCCTCATGGAGTCGGCACTTAGTCCTGCAACAACGGTACCGAGCGCCCAACAGAGTGCCTCGGTAAGGAGCGCCCCTTTGGCACCGGAACATTCTGGTACCGAGAAGGAGTCCCGGCACCGACCTCTACCAGCACCGACTCCTCGGCACCGCTCCCTTTCCCCGACTGGGAAACAACATAGTGCTCCGACTCCAGCCTCGCAGAAGGAGCGCTCATCTAAGACAGTTCGTTGGGCACCGTCATCCGCTGCGGCACTGTCGACGCCGGCACCGCAGATTGCAGCTCCACCTAGCACGGCACCGTTGATTCCGGTCCCACAAGGACCATTGAGTCTGGCACCAGACAGCTCCCCTGCTCCTGCTGTGGTTGAGCTTGCTCTCCCTTCTACGCCAGAGACCTTCTCTACGACAGGGGAGCTCATTGCTATGACGGAGCCGATATGTCCTCAACCCCCAGCACCGCTGGTGCAGGTCGTTCACTCCATCGGCAAGCTGGCCCTGGTAAGGCCTCCTTCCGTCGTCCACTAGAGAGACGTCATTCCAGATCACGGTCTCGCAGACGCTCTCAATTACATCGTTCCCGCTCCCGGCGCCGCTCACAGTCCCGGCACCGCTCTCCATCGCGGTACCGGTTGCACTCGCGGCAACATTCAATATTTCATTCACCGGACAGATACTCCTGGTACTGATCCAGCTCTCGGCACCGATCTCGGTCCGTGTATCCTGCAGTCGCTCCAGACGAAGGGACTCGAGATCCCGGTTGACCACCTGGCACCGGTATGGTAGAAGGTCCCGGTCTCACTCACAGTACCGCCATAGCTCCTGGTACCGCTCCCCGGTACCACCCCGGGATCGAGCGTCAAGAATAGTGGTGCCCTCCCAGGGTCTCTCGGCACCACTGTGGCCTTCAAGACACACATCGGTATCGTCTCAGGCTGGTAGTGCATCCTACCACCAGGAGCATGACTCTGACATCCTCAGTCAATATCTGGAGAGACAAAGCCACGAACAAGGGCCTCATCACTGGTCCTTCTGGACACCATGGGCATACCACCAGGCCCAAGGTGCCCCATCAGTGGCTCAGTGGTCGGCCCCGTCAGAACACCGGGTACCAGAGGTGACAGTGAGCCACCCTCCCCCTACGGGCACGGACAAGGCTCCAATTCCATCTGAAGTCACCGAGGTTCCACCTGATGCAGATGATGCCCCTCAAGTACATGACCCACCTCAGGACACGACCCACCTCATTGGTCCCAGGCCTCTCCTCCTCCTCCTCCTCACCTGATGAGGCGGTAGCAGGAACATCCTCCTCAGGCCCTCCACCAATCGATCTCAGGGCCCATCAAGACCTCGTGAGGCGGGTGGCTCAGAATATGAACTTGCAGATGGAGGAGGTCACTGAAATAGAGGACCCAGTCGTGGACATCTTATTGGCTGATGCACCTACTAGAGTGGCTCTCCCGTTCATCCGCACTATACAAGCTAATGCGGACACCATTTGGCAATCCCCAGCTTCAATTCCACCTACAGCTAGGGGAGTAGAGAGGAAATATGTGGTCCCCTCAAAGGGGTACGAATATCTCTACACTCACCCACCTCCCTGCTTTCTGGTTGTCCAATCGGTGAACTAACGGGAGTGTCATGGCCAGCAAGCATCAGCTCCTAAGGCAAAGGAGGCTAGACACATGGACCTCCTAGGTCGCAAAATATACTCAGCTGGGGGCCTCCAACTAAAGGTGGCAAACCAACAAGCCCTCCTAAGTCGATATAACTTTAATACATGGGTGTCTGTGGGGAAGTTTACGGAGCTTCTTCCCCAGGAGTCCTGTCCAGAGTTTACGGCCCTACTTGAAGAGGGTAAAAAGGTAGCAAGAACTTCTCTCCAGGTCTCTCTGGATGCAGTGGACTCGGCTGCCAGAACTCTGGCATCCGGAGTGACGATGAGACGTATCTCCAGGCTTCAGGCCTTCCCCCTGAATTGCAGCAGACCTTTCAGGATTTACCCTTCGAGGGCCAGGGCCTTTTCTCAGACAAAACCAACCCCAGGTTGCAAAATCTGAAGGACAATCGTGTCATAATGTGCTCGCTGGGTATGCACACGCCAGTGACCCAACGAAGGTCCTTCCAGCCCCAGCCACACCGCTCTTACAACCAGACTAGGCCACGTCAGGACGCTACCAGAAGGTGTGGCAGGGGGAATCGGCGGAGGCAGTCTGGCCCTCAAGGAACCCAAAGTCAAGTGCCTCCTAAACCATCAACGGGGCCCAAGCAAAACTTTTGATGGGATGCCCGAGGATGGCCCACCAGTTACCCTACTGGATCCTTCTCCCTCCTTTTTCAACCGCCTCTCCCATTTCCTCCCTGCCTGGTCCCAGCTAACCTCAGATTGTTGGGTCCTCCGCATGGTGGAAGTGGGATACCACCTCCAGTTTGTTTCAACTTCTCCCTCCCATCCTCCCTACCCGTCCCTCTTTAGGGACCCCTCTCACGAGCAATTCCTCTTACAAGAGGTCCAGGCGCTCCTAAAACTGGAAGCCATAGAGGAGGTGCCAAAAGACATGAGGGGCAAGGGGTTCTATTCCCTCTACTTCTTAATCCCCAAGGCAAAGGGAGGTCTACGACCGATCTTAGACCTGCCAGAACTCAACAAATTCATGATAAAACTGAAGTTCCACATGGTATCCCTGGGGACTATTATCCCATCCCTGGATCTGGGAGACTGATATGCTGCCCTCAATATGAAGGACGCATATTTCTACATCGCCATTTATCCACCCACAGACGGTACCTCCGATTTGTGGTCAACCACCAACATTTTCAGTTCACAGTACTTCCCTTTGGCCTTTCTACAGCTCCAAGGGTCTTCACCAAATGCATGGCTGTAGTAGCCACCTCCCTCTGGCATCGTCAAGTACACGTCTACCCGTATCTCGATGATTGGCTCATTCGAGGGACTTCCCAGTCACAAGTATTGCAGTACCTGTGCATCGTCAGAGACCTCTTCGGGAGCCTAGGCCTCATGATCAACACAGAAAAGTGTACTCTGACACCCATGCAGAGAAAAGACTTCATCGGAGCAGTTCTGGACTCCAATCTGGCCAGAGCCTGCCTCCCCCAGTCGCGTTTTCAAACAATGGCTTCAATAATTCGAAGTCTTCAATCCTGTCCGACAACGTCAGCCTAGTAGGTCACATGGCCTGCTGCACCTTTGTGACCAAGTATACGAGGCTACGTCTCCATCCCTTCCAAACCTGGCTTGCTTCAGTATACCGTCCACACAGACAGAGTCTGGATTCGATGCTCACTATCCCCAGGAAGGTTCTCGACTCCCTCCCTTGGTGGTTAGACCCCTCTCTGGTCTGCACAGGGATGCCATTCCACCTACCGCAACCCTCGGTGGCCCTAACCACAGACGCGTCATCTCTGGGTTGGGGTGCCCACCTTGGGGGAGCCTTCACACTCAAGGCCTCTGGTTGCCCCAAGAGCTGGCCTTGCACATCAACGTGAGGGAGCTGAGAGCAGTCCATCTAGCATGCCAGGTGTTTCGGGACCATCTACAAGGCCGTTGTGTATCAGTGTTCACAGACAACACAATGGCCATGTTTTACGTAAACAAGTAGGGCGGAGCACGCGCCTCTCTCTTTTGTCAAGAAGCCATCCACCTCTGGGACTTTTGCATAGCCCACTTGATCGATTTGGTAGCATCTTTTCTCCCAGGAGTCCAGAACTCTCTGGCAGATCACCTCAGCAGATCCTTCCTGTCTCACGAGTAGTCGATTCGTCCGGACGTTATCCATTCTGTTTTCCGGAGGTGGGGCTTTCCCCACATAGACCTCTTTGACTCCTGAGAGAACAGAAAATGCCAGGCATTTTGCTCCTTCCAAGGACGCTCCCCGGGCTCCCTCTCAGATGCATTCCTGATCCAGTGGAAGAGGCACCTACTTTATGCCTTCCCACCGTTTCCGCTTATCCACAGAGTCCTACTCAAGCTCCACAGGGACAGAGCCCACCTGATCCTCATTGCTCCAGCGTGGTCGAGGCAGCATTGGTACACCCTGTTGTTTGACCTCTCAGTGGCAGACCCGATACCCCTGCCACTCTGGCCGGACCTCATAACAGAGGACTTCGGCAGGCTTCACCATCTGGACCTGCAATACCTTCATCTCACAGCATGGCTGCTGTGTAGCTGAGCCAGTCTGAGTTGCGTTACTCTGCCTCAGTACAACAGGTGCTCTTGGGCAGTAGGAAGCCTTCCACTAGGATGACATATCTCGCCAAGTGGAAGCGTTTCTCCTACTGGTGTGCAGAGTAACTTAGTTCCCGGACAGGTATTTGTCCCTACTGTCCTGGATTACCTATGGTCCCTAAAAGAGCAGGGCCTGGCGGTCTCTTCTTTAAAGGTGCGTCTGGCAGCTATGTCCGCCTTCCACCCGGGGGGAAAGTGGCCGTTTAATCTTTTCTCACCCCATAGTTTCCAGGTTCCTTAAGGGATTGGAACGGTTGTACCCTCAAGTCAGACGCCCAACCCCTACCTGGAATCTAAACCTGGTGCTAGCCAAGCTTATGAGTGCTCCTTTCGAACGACTGGCCGCCTGCTCGCTGCTGTACCTCTCCTGGAAGACAGCCTTCCTCGTCGCTATCACTTCGGCAAGACGAGTATCAGAGCTTCGGGCTTTGACAGCGGATTCCCCATATACGGTATTCCACAAGGACAAGGTACAGCTGTGACTGCACCCCTCTTTCCTCCCTAAGCTGGTGTCTGCTTTTCATATCAATCAAGACATCTTTCTCCCAGTCTTTTTCCCGAAGCCACACTCATTGCATTGGGAACAACAACTGCATACCTTGGATGTCTGCAGGGCTCTCACCTTTTATATCGAGAGAACCAAATCCTTCCGACGTTCGCCTCAGCTCTTTGTAGCGGTGGCAGATTGGATGAAAGGCATGCCGGTCTCTTCCCAACAAATTTCATCTTGGGTGACTTCCTGCATCCGAACATGCTATGAATTGGCTCACATTCCGTCTAGACATCGCCCATTCTACTCGGGCGCAAGCCTCATCTGCCGCTTTCCTGGTCCATGTTCCCATCCAGGAAATACGTCGCGCTGCTACCTGGTCATCGATTCACACCTTTGCCTCACATTATGCATTGGTTCAGCAGTCCAGAGACGATGCAGCCTTTGGCTCAGGAGTTTTGCATTCTGCAATGTCTCACTCCAACCCCACCGCCTAGGTAAGGCTTGGGAATCACCTAATTGGAATCAATATGAACAAGCACTCGAAGAAGAAAAGACGGTTACTCACCTTTGTCACTGTTCTTCGAGATGTGTTGCTCATATCCATTCCAAACCTGTCCTCCTTCCCCACTGTCGGAGTAGCTGGCAATAAGGAACTGAAGGGCCGTTGGGTCGGCAGGGGTATGTATCCGGCACTATAGCAGCGCCACTCCAGGGGCCAACCCAGCCGACCTACCGAGTGTTGCTAGGGTAAAAATCTTCTGACGAGCGTGCACGCGGCGCGCGCACACCTAATTGGAATGGATGTGAGCAACACGTCTCAAAGAAGAACAGTTACAAAGGTGAGTAACCGTCTTTTTTGTGGGTCCAATTGTAGTAACTGTTGCATTTTTAAAAGTCTGAAGGGCCAGGTCAGTTAAGGGCCTGGTTAACTTGTTAATTTTGCACATTAGATTCAGTTGCTTATTAAAGGGTTGGCAGCTGAACAAGAAGCTTCCTTATCTTCCTATCCTTTGGCCTAAATCTTGGCCAAAATGAAAATGGCTTTGAACTTGACCAAGTAGTAATGGGTCAAATTCATTCCTGTGTATATGTACTAAAGTTACAACAGAGATGAATTTGTCCCATTGGCTTACTGCCTCATTAGATTCAGTAATTAACCTAGTCTTTAAATCACATAAACTGAAATGGGATGATATTGTATCAGCTTGTCTCTTTTCTCTAGACAGAGATGTTCTGAAGTTGAAGTTCAGAGAGAAAAGTGATGCTCTTAATTGTATCATAATTGGGACAGGGGCTATATTTTCCACAGTATTTGGAAAGTGCCTAGCACATTGTAGAATATAAATATGGGGGAAGAGTTCCTGGGCTTTTGTTCTGTAGAGAGACCTATTGTCAACTTGCAGATGGTAGGAGTTTGGAGCTTGCTGCCTCCCAAATGGATAATAAGCCAAACATTAAATACCAGTATTTTTAATAGCTTTATTTATTCTTTTCCCCTCCCTAAAGACAGACTGCTACCAAAAGCAATTATATATTTTTACACTTTTTTAATGATAAATAGAAGAAAAAATGTGATTTGCTATGCTATGACTGTTTCTGATGCTGTTCTGATTAGAATGCTGTTCGGTGTTCTTGCTCTACTTGATTTCTCTAAATTTGTAGTTTACACTCTAATTTTCATCCTATAAAGTGCATAGTTGAGTATAGTAAATTTTAATTTTTTTGTTCAATTTGCTTACTAAAGCCACTTTTAACACTTACAAGTGGCAACTTTCTTGCTTGTCTCTGCAAGAGGCCAAGCAGTGCCTCTCCAAATAAGGAGATGCGTAGATTTGAGTCATAGGGGCAGGACAGGGCAAGAGAAACTTGAACTGGCCCTGCCTGTGCTTTACCTTTCCATTCTTCAGATAAATGGGTGTTTGTTCCCAGGGCCATCAAGAGTGCCTTTGGGCACTAAATTTATGCTGAAGAAAAGTCTAACTGAATTCCCATGATTGCCAGTTTTTCTGCTTCCACTGTTTGTAGTTGAAAATTTATTCTACAGATTATATTTTTTAAGGAGTTTTATGGAAATTGAAGTCATTTTAGAGAATAGCTCCTTATTTATTTATCAGAAACACTAGTAAGATTTTTTTTACTATTAGGTGAGTGACTCCTGTACTGAACAAATGAATTACGCTTACCTGTATTGGCGTGCCTTAGGAAAAAGAGAAAAGGTCTGTCTGCTTTGAAAATAGGAGTTCGAGATCTTTTTAATAGCACCATAGCTGCCATGCAAGACAGAGAAAACATTTTCGTCAGTTTCAGTTTTGCCTTCTCTGCGATAGAGCACCCTCATAAAACTCTTCGATTTTTACTACCCTAACCACCAAATTATTCAGCTGCCCTTACTGTGATAAAAATAAATGTAATGTTTGCTTAACCCAGCAGAAAAAAATCACCCCAGATGAACGAGCAAGTAAGTTTGCAAGGATGAATTACACAGGTAATGCAGTGCTGTCTACTCACTGAGTAATTATGTCTGCTTGCCTTTGAGTTTTAAGACTCACCACTGATATTTTTTTCATTGATAGTACTAATGCCTGGTCAAGAAATGACTGCATCACTTGTCCTGTTCATAACCATCTATGCATAGAGACAGAGTTTACAGTAAGTTGACAAATGATGCAAATTATCCCCTTTTTTGCAGATGGGAAAAACAGGCACAGAGAAATGAAGTGATCTGCCTGAGATCACACTGGAAGCTTATGGCAGACCCCTGAATTGAACCCTAATCTCCTGAATCCTAGTGCAGTACCTGAACTATTAGACTATTTCCTCTCTGCAGTTATTTTCTTACTATCCATTTAACTTACATTTTTAAAGTTATAAAAATAAAAACCCTGTTTAACTATTGCTAGGGTTGTCAATTAATTGCAGTTAACGCACATGATTAACTCAAAAAATTGTGATTAATCGCACTGTTAAACAATAGAATGCCAATTTAAATTTATTAAATATTTTGGATGTTTTTCTATATTTTCAAGTATATTGATTTCTGTTACAACACACAATACAGTATACAGTACTCACTTTATAGTTTTTATTACAAATATTTTCCCTGTAAAAATGATAAAAGAAATAGTACTGATATGAGATGAATTGAAAAATATTGTAGTGCAATATCTTTATCATGAAAGTGTAACTTACAAATGTAGATTTTTCTTTTGTTACATAACTGCACTCAAAAACAAAACAATGTAAAACTTTTTAGAGTCTACAAGTCCACTCAGGTCCTACTTCTTGTTCAACCAATTGCTAAGACAAACAAGTTTGTGTACATTTATGGGAGATGCTGCTGTCTGCTTCTGTTTACATCATCTGAAAGCGAGAACAGGTGTCTGCATGGCACTTTGGTAGCTGTCATTGCAAAGTGTTTATGTTCCAGAGATGCCAAATATTCGTATGCCACTTCATGCCTCAGCCACCATTCCAGAGGACATGTTTCCATTCTGATGCTTGTTTAAAAAATAATGCATTAATTAAATTTGTGACTGAACTTGGAGGAGAATTGTATATATCCTGTTCTGTTTTACCCACATTCTGACATATTTCATGTTACAGCAGTCTCGGATAATGACCCAGAAGGTGTACATTTTAATAACACACTCACTGCAAATTTGACAAAATGCAAAGAAGGCACTAATTTGAGAGGTTCTAAAAATAGCTACAGCACTCGACCCAATGTTGAAGAATCTGAAGTGCCGTCCAAAATCTGAGAGGGATGAGATATGGAGAATACTTTCAGAAGTCTTAAAAGTGCAACACTCAGATGTGGAAACTACAGAACCCAAAACACCAAAAAAGAAAAATAAATCTGCTGGTGGCATCTGTCTGAGATGATGAAAACGAACATGCATTAGTCTGCTCTGCTTTGGATCATTATTGAGCAGAACCCATCCTCAGCATGGACACATCCTCTGGAATGGTGTTGAAGCATGAAGGGGCATATGAATCTTTAGCGCATCTGGCATGTAAATATCTTGCGACGCCAGCTACAACAGCACCATATGAACTCCTCTTCACACTTTCAGGTGACATTGCAAACAAAAAGCAAACAGCATTACGTCCTGAAAATGTGAACATACTTGTTGTCTGAGTGATTGGCTGAACAAGAAGTAGGTCTGAGTGGACTTGTAGACTCTAAAGCAGGGATGGGCAAACGATGGCCCAGGAGCCATATCTGGCCCTTCAGACATTTTAATCCCGCCCTCGAGCTCCTGCTGGTGAGCGGGGTTGGAGGCTTGCCCTGCTCCGGCACTCCAGCCAGAGAGTGGGGTTGGAGACTTGCCTGCCCCATATGTGCCATGGCTCCACATAGCTCCTGGAAGCAGGGGCATGTTCCCCCACTGTCTGCTCCCACCCCAAGCACTGCCCCCACAACTCCCATTGGCTGGGAACTACAGCCAATGGGAGCTGCAGGGGTGGCACATGTGGACAGGGCAGCATGCAGAGCTGCCTGGCTGCACCTCTGTAGGTGCCAGAGTGAGGACATGGCACTGCTTCCAGGAGCTGCTTGTGGTAAGAGCCACCCAGAGCCTGCACCTCTGCCCCCATTCTGCCCCCCAACCCCTTGCTCCAGCCCTGATTCCCCCTCCCACCCTCTTAACCCCTTGGTCCCAGTCCGGAGCACACTCCTGCACCCCAACTCCTCATCCCCAGAGCCCACACTCCCAGCTGGAGCCCTCACCTCCTCCACACACACCTCATCCCCCTGTCCCACCCGGAGCCCCCTCCCGCATCCTGAACTCATTTCTGGCCCCACCCCAGAGCCTGCACCCCTAGCTGGACTTCTCACTCCCTCCCACATCTCAACCCCCAATTTTGTGAGCATTCATGGCTCACCATGCAATTTCCATACCTAGATGTGACCCTCGAGCCAAAAAGTTTGCCCACCCCGGTCTAAAGTTTTATATTGTTTTATTTTTGAATTCAGTTTTTTTGTACATAATTCTACATTTGTTCAACTTTCATGATAAAGAGATTGGACTACAGTAATGGGGGAATTGAAAAATATTATTTTGTTTTTTACAGTGCAAGTATTTAATAAAAATAAACAAAGTGAGCCCTGTACACTTTCTATTGAAATATATTTGAAAATGTAGAAAACATCCAAAAAATTAAAATAAATGGTATTCTATTGTTGTTTAACAGCTTGATTAATCATGATCCATTTTTTTAATCGCTTGACAGCCCTAATAATTGCCCAAATGCATTTCTAGGTAGCTAGGTAATGTAACTGACCAAAAATTAACACATTTGTAGGCTTTTTATTTGCCAAAAATAATTTTAATCCAAGATGTATATTAAAAATACTTAACAAATCTAGTTTGATTAGAATGATTTCCTTCTTTCTCCCACAATCTAATTATTTCCAAATTTTTCTTTGCAATAAAATGTATAACTAGACGTTCCAGGTTTTTAAGTAACCAGATCTTGTACAATTACATGTAGCTATAAACATGTTAAAACCAGCCATGACTGCTCTAGCAATGGAGTACAGGAAGAAAACACCTTGGTGGCTAAAGAAAAAGTTAACCAGGTAGAAGACAGAGTGATAGATAAGAACAACGGCAAAGACACTATCAATCTGACCACATTTGGGACAGTAGAGAGAGTAGAGGAAAGCAGATGGTACTACCCTGAATATGTGCAGTACTAAATTTACAAATATTCTGGTACTGGCCCGTTTGCTCTCTCTTTGCTGCCTTCACATTTGAAAAATCAAATGCACAACTACAACATGGGGAATAATTGGGTAGGTGATAGTACCGCTGAAAAAGATCTGAGGGTTATAATTCATGACATTGGATGAGAGTCAGCAATGTGATGCAGCTGCAGAAAAGGCTGCTATTCTGGTGTGTATTGACTGGAGTGTTATATGTAAGACACAAGAAGTAATTGGCACTGGTGAGGCCTCAGCTGGAGTACTGCGTCCCATTCTACACACCACATGAGGCTATATGTGGACAAATGCCAGACTGTAGAAGAGAGCAGCAAAAATGATGAAAGGTTTAGAAAATCTGATTTATGAAGAAAAGTTTTAAAAAGTGGGGGGCAGTACATGTAGTCTTGAGAAAAGAAGACTGAGGGAGAACCTGATAAATTGTCAAGTGTGTTAAGGGCTGTTATTAGGAGGACAATGAACAGTTATCCATGTTCACTGAAGATGGGATAAAAAGTTATGGACTTAATCAGCAGTCAAGGAGATTTAGGTTAGATATAAGGAAATACTCTCTAACTTTAAGGGCAGCTAAACTCTGGAATAGGCTTCCAAAGGAGGTTATGGACTCACTATCATTGGAGGTTTTAAAAACCAGGCTGGACAAATGCCTGTCAAGGGATGGTGTAAGTATACTTGATTGTGCCACAGTGCAGGGGAATGAATTTGATGACTTCTTGAGGTTCCTCGAGCCCTACACATCTATGATTCTATGACAGATTACCTTCCTACTCTTCCAGCCCCTCCTGAAGATCAACTCTATTTCTGAAAAGCAGTTCTTTTCAGTGGGCCTGTTCCTGCTGAAATTAATGGGACTTCTGTCATTGACTTCTGTGGGACTAAGACTGGATGATATGTCTGCTGATTGCAGTTACGTTTAGTCTTTGACATGTAAACATTACAGGATAACTTCTGTCTTCTATAGGGGATTTTATTGGAAACATTACAGGTATGTTAGTTTACCAATAAGGATGAGAACTTAAGTCAAGGAACTCAATCTTTTGTCTCCACAGCAAACTTAATTATATAGTGTGCATATGGAAACTAGCATCAAGATAATGCTACCACAGGCATATTGAGCCAGATCCTTAAGTGTGGATGAGCAATACTTAGTGCTAGACACAAGGGAAATAGACCAGATACATGTGGCTTAAAGCCACCTTTATGTTCGCCTCATTTCAATAGCAGCTGGGGACCAAATTAGTCCCTCCATATGCTGAAGCACCTTCAGAGTATTTCAGCCCACGATTAAAAAGCTGTAGCATGTTCCAGATATTCTACCAACTCATTCCCTGTGCTGGGATAGCCAGCAGCAGGTGGCACAGACATGGATGTGCCATCTCTGCACCATCTGGATATTCCCATATGCAAGCAGAATTCCCAGATGCCATGTTAGGGCTTTTGTGGCACAAAGATGATGGAGCAGGAATTGAAGACAATTGCTTTTGAATCTCGCTATTTTAAAATTCGCAACATTCAAATAATATGAAGTAGAGTTTTCTATTTACATATCAGTAGTTTTGGGTTTTATTTGTTTAAAAAAAATATATGGAAAGGACATTAATTTAAACCACAATCTATGCTGGAAGGTGGGATATTGCATAGAAAACATTTTCCTTTTAATGTAAAATTCCATCTGCCCCTAGAAACTGTTGCACACAGGAAATGCAACTCCAAATCAAGTGAAAAACTAAATCTGCAAAGCATGCACAAAGATGAAATTTCAAATCCTTAACTTTAACATTATTGTAGTGCTTTCCTCAAAACACTGGCTCTATAAGCCAAGCGTGAAAGATCAGTTGCCAGGGCACCATCTCAGAAAAATTGGGAGAGAGTGACAATGTTTCAGCGAGGGAGAGGAAGAAGACATAATGGAATATACTGACCTATTAAAAATAGGGATGGAGTAGGCAGTAACAATGCTCCTTGCCCCACAGCAAATGGTGCCTGTGTCAACTGCCTTTCATTAAAGTTACTTGAGCATACTAGAAGGTTTGAATTAAAAAAAGATGTTTTTGGGTGCTGATAGTTCAATGCTTGCTAATCTGAAAAATAGGTGGTTGGGTTTTTCTCAGACTATCCCATGTTGTTCCAAGACTAAACTTGAAAAGGAAAATGTTTAAGAAAGTTATGAGCAACTGAAAATAGGAGGTAGAATGGAAATGGTTTTTTAAATATGGGCCTAATTCAAAAAAGCACATAGAGGTATGTTTAACTTTGGAGTTAACAGGGCTTCAATAAAGCACATTCTTGTGTGACTGGCTGAATAGGGATGGATTTAAGCATGTGTAAATTCCTTATTAAATCAGGGCCTTTAATTATAACATTTGTTGCTGCTATGATATGGCTCAGATGCAAAACATTACTGAAGTTTGTATGTCTGATTTACCTGTAGCTCCTGATGCTTTTGTACCTTCTTCTGTCACTTCAATCTTTGCTTTATGAATAGCTTCTGAAATGTAAAGCCCGCCTTGCTCTAACAAACCAACCAAAAGTAAGTATTAATAGTTATTTGTTTGTCATTGTAAAATCAACACAACCCAGTTGAAAAAAAATTGAGACACTTCTGTCTTAGCTTTTCTCTTATACTGCTTCTCATTCCCATAGTATCAGAACTCCTAAAATCCTGTAGATACCAGACATTTAATCCAGGGTAGGTAGGACAGTTTTTGTTTGAATTAATAAATTCAGAGATGAATTTAGACCAGTTAGTTAATTCCTCTTGCCTATATCTGATAGGATGTATTTATTGGTTATTAAAGAGAAAACAGATAATGCATTTTATCTTAACCAAAAATGATGTCTGTAAATAGAATTTTCAAAGACAATTTCTGAATAATGATCAAAATAAACACATCTCCACTGCTGTCAAAACCCTTTAACCTGTGTAATTCATTGGTGACTTCTTCGGACATTCAGAATTTACAGAATAACTGCAGTTAGAATTCTTAATATGCTTTTACCAGGACCATTCACAATACGATCAGTTTGTGGAGTTACTAATTGCAGGTATTGTTTTTAACACTGCTAGACAAACAGCAACACACATCAGAATATTTCCAACAAATGGCACTTATTTCTGCTGCTTTCTATCAAAAATGAATGCTGGTTGTAAACCATGGCAATCCCTTCTTAACCTTTTCTCTCATTTAATTTTAATTATTGTAAACTATTTACAAAATGGCATTAACTAAAAAGATTGAATTACTTTGTAAAATTAGTCCAGTTTTTGTGGAATAGTTAGTTTTCCAGGTATTTTACTGCAATAATATAAAGTAATAACCCGCTGACTACAATCTACACAGTAGGTACAACCTTTCCTTTTGTCACAGATGTTCTCCACCAATCTCTTCCCTCCATGATGTTAAAATAAATTTTCTTCAAAAAGATCGTGGAGAGAGAAACTTGCCTGCATGGTGAGATTTGGTTTTACTCTGCTTGTCTGTTTACAGTGTAAATGTGTTGTAGGGAGGTGGTCTGGAGGAATGTGGGTCTGTGCCTCTGTCTCCCCATCTGTACACTGGGGATAGTATGACTCATCTTACAAAGGGGGTTTAGGGCTCAATCAGTAAATAATATTTTGCTATATAAATGCCAAGTAAAGTAACCACTTGTCGTTTGGGAGACAGTGGTATAGTGGTTAGCAAGAACAGGACACAGTAGCATAACATCTGGGTTCTGTTCCCCTGCCTATCACTGGCTTGGTGTGTGACCTTAGACAAGTCACTTGACTTTCTTCATGCCTCCATTTTCCCCATATGTGAAACAGCAATAATAATAGTTTCAGAGTAGCAGCCATGTTAGTCTGTATCCGCAAAAAGAACAGGAGTACTTGTGGCACCTTAGAGACTAACAAATTTATTTGAGCATAAGCTTTCGTGGGCTACAGCCCACTTCATTGGATGCATGTAGTGGAAAATACAGTAGAAAGGGTGTGTGTATGTGTATGCACACAGAGAACTTGAAACAATGGGTGTTACCATACACACTATAAGGAGAGTGATCAGTTAAGGTGAGCTATTATCAGCAAGAGAGAAAAAGAACTGTTTGTAGTGGTAATCATGACCACTGAAAACAGTTTTCTCTCTCCTGCTGATAATAGCTCACCTTAACTGATCACTCTCCTTATAGTGTGTATGGTAACACCCATTGTTTCAAGTTCTCTGTGTGTGTGTCTGTCTGTCTGTCTTCCTACTGTATTTTCCACTACATGCATCTGGTGAAGTGGGCTGTAGCCCATGAAAGCTTATACTCAAATAAATTTGTTAGTCTCTAAGGTGCCACAAGCAATAATAATGTTTTCCCAGCTTGTTGAGACATGGTTTGAAGTTCTTCTATATAACACTACTACCAATATAAATTGTCTGCAGTAGAACTTGAGAGTTACAAACATTATGAGAGAGGAGGTGATTCGTCACTCTGAAATGATGGTAAAGAAATGTTATGGTTGTTCTTCCAAAAGTTTACAGCTGAACATTGACTTAATACGGCTTTGAAACATTACTGTGCAGAAGAAAAATGCTGCTTTTCCTTTATTTTTGTAGTAGTTTACGTTTAACATAGTACTGTAGTGTACATGCTTTTTTTTTTCTTTGTTGCTGCCTGATTGTGTACTTCTGGTTCCAAATAAGGTGTGTGGTTGACTGCTCAGTTTGTAACTCTGGTGTTCAGAACTCTGAGGTTCTACTGTATTTATTACTGTTTGAAACACATTCTTCATACGCAAAGACAAGTTGTTGGCTCAGTGCCAGAGGAATGAGGTGAATGTATTTGGCCTGTGATATACAGAAGATTAGACTAGATAATCTAATGATCCCTTCTGGGTTTGCAATCTGTGAATGTTATTAACGGTGAATTGAGCCATACAGTGTTTTTTCAGCAGCCTCACCAGTATTACAAATGCTTAACAGCTGATAAAGCCTTTATCTCCACAGACAACTCTGATTTGACAGTTCTAAAAATTTGTGGTTGTCAAAACCTGAAAGTGCAATAGCTATAAAAAGATTAAATAACTATATAACTTAAGTATAGGTCAAGTACCACATGACCATAGGTTAGAAGTTGCACATAAAATTCTAGGTCTGGTTAGGGCTGTGTTGTAATTAAGTATTGTGGTATCATCTGCATCAAACTATTTTACCATGTATAAATGAGCACCTCAAAATTGATTTAAAACCAAATAAAGCCAAAAAAAGTCACAGCTCTACAACAACAAAGAGAGAACACCTGCAGGGAAATGTCATTGTCATGACTGTTAAAGAATTTTTTTTTTCACTTTAGTAGCAGCCATGAACAACTATGGAGGAGAACCTAGTCTAAAAGTTATTTGCGTACCTTATGGAGAACTAACTGCTGGTAAGAACAATATCAGAAGGCTAATAAGAATAGGAGACTGATTTCTGCCAATGGTTTGCTGTGTGATCTTGAACAAGTCACTTAACCTTTCTTGAATCATTCACGCCAAGAACCTTTTGACACTAGAATTAGTTGAAAGATGCAACCAACCCACTATTGTCTGGTCATCTGTTTTAACAATTTTGTTTTTGAAAGTCATTGGACTAAATCCTGATCTGTTATGTCAGTGTGTAAATCTGGAGTAACTCCAGAGATGTGTAATGAACAGAGTTTTTAGAGAGTTATACTGATATAACAGATCTGAATCTGGCCCCTATTCTCTGAATAATCATTTTGCATATGTGAAAGGCAATGGGAATCAGGCCCACTGCACTGCATTGCAGCTTATAAGCATGTGACAAGGTTTAAAGGATAAGATGGCATACAGTCTTTGTTTGCTTCCTTCCTGTTCTTTCATCTTCATGTACCCACCATGTAGACAACACTTGGATAAAACTTCAGAGAGGAACCATCCAGAGATTCCAGCTGGCAAGAGCAGGAACAGCCACTGCAGGGATCTTCAGACATTCACCAAACTTTTTACAGATTTGACTGGACTTTCTCTGCCTCAGTGCTCATTGGCTGTTTGCTCTAACTCTCCTCCTAAGCATCCCTCACTTCATACCTGCCCCTCTTACTCCCTTCTCTCCTGCCCAGTCTCCTTCATCCACCTTCTGTTCACTTTTCTTTCCACTTAGCTTATCCTTTCCTAAATAACGCTCTTTCCCCTTCCCCAACAAAAAACAGTGGAACTAACTGCCGTTTGCTACAATCACATTTTCATTCTGCTTGTGTATTCTACCCGCTCCCCAACCCTGTGTCTGTCTTATCCAGTTAGACTGTAAGGTCTTCAGGGCATAGACACTGCTACGCAGTGTTTATAAGCATCTGCCACAACAGGGCCCCATTCTTGGTCAGTCCTTAGGCACTACTGCAATAAACAAGATTAATAACACTGAATTAAATGCTGAATTCTATTGATAAGTGACTAACCAGTGGTTTGATTGTTCTTTCACTAATTCTAGTAGTCAGTAAGACTTCTTGGTATGAATGACAACTACCGAGTGTGTTGGGAACAATGAACTAATGCTGGGTCAACTAAGCAATCCAAAGAAACTCCCACAAAAACATGTTGAGCAGGAAGAATCACTGGTAAAACAAAATAGAACTCTGAGAAAAGTGACACTTAGAAAGATTGCTGAGGATAGTTCTGTATCTACCAGAACAGTAGCTTCCCCATTCAATGTTTATTATTATGGGTAAAAGTCAATTGCACTTCTTTTCTCCTTTGTGCCTGAGCCTGTGGGTCAACTCAGAATTATACTGTGGGGGAGGAGACAGGGAAAATAAAGACACCCTTAAATGATATAACGGAAAATTTGAGAAAAAGTGCCACTCAAATTTTTATTAATCAAAAAAGCACAATGGGAGTAAGTCATAAACAGTACAAAAGAAGGTACCTAGTATGCTTTGGTCCATTGTAGTTCATCCTCCTTAAGCACTCATTCTATCTAAATAGCTGTTATACATATTTATAATGTGAGCCATCAGTGAACTTTAGTCAGCATATTAACACCTCATTTCTAATTAACAAGGCATTGTGTGCAATTAATGATCACATTGTAATGAACACACTCAAATTTAATAGGAGATGAAAAACAAAATCTGTGCCATGAGCTTTGTCCCATAGAAGCAAACTTCCATCAGGAACTTCCTCTAAAGCAGTTTCCACTGTATCAGAAGATGGTCTTGTGGCTAGGCCTCCATTTAATGACAATCACACACTGACCAGAATCATATTAGAAAGACTGAGAGTCTCACCATAAAATCTCCATTTTAAGAGTCTTTGAATGCAAATGCCCAAATTCAAATTGTTTACCTTGCTGGAAGTGATGTATGTCAATCAAAGCACATGGACAGTTATGGAGTCTTTTAATATTAAATCAGGAAAAAACTTTCCAGTGAGCAGAATAACATCAGGGTTTTTGAGACATGGTAGTCACTTTCTGTCTTAACAACACGTGGTCTTGGGATATTGTGGGCTGGGTATTGCACCTCTACCCCAATATAACACGAATTAGATATAATGCGGTAAAGCAGCGCTCTGGGGGGGGGGCTGCGCACTCCATCAGATCAAAGAAAGTTCGATATAACACAAGTATCAGAGGGGTAGCCGTGTTAGTCTGGGTCTGTAAAAGCAGCAAAGAATCCTGTGGCACCTTATAGACTAACAGACGTTTTGGAGCATGAGCTTTCGTGGGTGAATACCTACTTAGTCAGATGCATGCATCTGACTAAGTGGGTATTCACCCACGAAAGCTCATGCTCCAAAACGTCTATTAGTCTATAAGGTGCCACAGGATTCTTTGCTGCTTTTACGATATAACACAGTTTCACTTATAACGCGGCAAGATTTTTTGGCTCCCGAGGACAGCGTTATATCGAGGTAGAGGTGTATTATGTTGGCTTGCGGGGCAGAAACAAAGGGAGGTTACAGGCATGCGTAAAGGTTGTTTGCATGAGTGACATCAAGACGCAGAATAAAGAGGCCTTTTACACCAATGTCACTGACTGTGGAATGGCTATTTAGAACCAGTAACACATGCTTGATCTGCAGCAATCCTTGTAGACTTCAGCCAGCACCTAAGCAAACACATTCCAGCAATGTTCTGTCTCATGAGCTTTAATCTCTAAAAAAAATCTTTCCTCACTACCAGATTTTGCTTAACCTAAAATGCAGTAGTTTGAAAGAAATTAGAATCTGGATTGTGTGTTTAATTTTCATGGAGCCAGAAGTAATGAATTAATTAATACCGAAGGATCAGCTCTCTTGAATCAGTCAAACAAATATCATATAAACATCTACAACAAATCTATACACTGAATGATCATTTCCTATATGGGAATAATCTTACCTGAAATACCTTTAAAATCAGCCTCAGTTGGATCAAACATGTCTGTAATTCCCAAGGCAGGTAAAACCATTTTTAAGTCAAAGTGACTTTGAATTCTGAATCTAAAATTAACACAGTAGATTTCATTTAAATATATACGTGAACTTTGCATTTGCCCCTATTTGTGCTTTCTTTTTTTAAAAATTGTAATAAATTTGGTTGTAGGTAGGAATGCATCTGCAAAACATTAGCTTGGAAAAAGAACATTTAATGCACAAAACATTTTTCAGTGTTTCATCAGCATGGGGAATGTATTTTTGGAGGTATGTAATAAAGCTTTTCTGTGCTGATCAATGTGCTAAGTACATCCAGGAAATACCCTCCCTCTTTTGCACCGAGATGGTACATCCTAACATTCTGTTTTTTGAAAAGTAGTGTTGGGGTCATGTGCAAATTCTGGCACTAGTGAAGGGCTGGATTGATGGAGTGTGTAAACTTGCCCTGTACACAGAAGAAATGCAGTAATTGGTGATCGGTGCTGGAGCACCATTTAAGATTTCTAATATTAAAAACATATAGTAAAATACTTTAAAATATTTAGACAATTTTTTAAAAGTTTTCTTTATGAAGCAAAAATGGGCACAATTTTTTTCCCTTTGTACATTTTTAAAGTATTATTGTATCCCAAAAAAAGTCTTACATATAATTAGGACTTGAAGAATCAAATTCAAGTTGTTTTTTAAATAAATAAATAGTTCTTTAGTTATAATATATAACAGCTGTTCTCAAACTGGGGGTCGGGACCCCAAAGTGGGTTGCAAACCCTTTTTAATGGGGTTGCCAGGGCTGGCTTTAGACTCGCTGGGGCCTAGGGCCGAAGCCCTGAGTACTTCAGCCCTGGGTGGACAGATGTCCTATATATCTTTGGTTATGCCTATAATAATGTACACATCACAACTCTGACAATAAAAGATATGGTTAGAGGATGGCCAAGCCCTCGAGAAGGAGAGTATCACTTACCTAGGTAGAAAAATATCCATCTTCATTCTCTTTAAGCTGTTGGCCCAAACAGTGATGATTTTAGCTGAGAGATGTGACCCAATCTGGGACAGAGATGTCCTCCTATCACTGGGAAGCACCACAAACATGCTGACTGTCTCCCCCAGGTAAGGCAACTCGGCTACACTGAACCACTCCAGCGATGTGGTGTGGAACTGACCTGCAGGTTTGAAAACATAATCCTTGGCATCACTCAAGGGAAAAAGCAGTTCTGAAGAACTAGCTGGCTCAAGGCACTAGTACGAGGACACAGAGCCTTTCACCACTAAGTCACTGGCTTGAATACAGACCAGGTTGTTAATAAATGAAGATCACTGGCTCACGTGAACTGAGTTAATGGTCTCAGTCTACTTCCGAGCAGACAGGTGTCCACATAGCACATTTGCCTTCTCACCCTAAAGATACTCCCTTTGGGTCAGGGCTGAGGAACTTTGGTGAGAGTGGGTGAGTTTACAATGTGACTGGTCTTACGACTGCTGTTTTTGAATAAATAGATGACTTCATTCTCCAGCTCTTTCAATGTAGCACCTTTCAGCAGAACTACATTAGAAAAAAAAAATGAAAAGAAAAAGTAGCTCCTGTTTGATTCAGTGAGAAGTACTTTGCCCAAAGCACTCGTCCATACACCCAAATCAATAGCACAGGTTAAGCTGCTTTCAAGAAGCACACAGCTTTATTGAACTACAAAGCATTTTAAACCTATGAAATTCAGACAAAAATCTTTAAACCTATAACCACAAAAAAGGATACAACTTAATGGACTTTCAAATAAATAATCGGTTAGGGAACAGGGTACAGCATCCATTAATTGAGGTGTCATTAATATTAACTAGTTGCTATCTGCATCACATACATGCAAATATAACTTTTTGCAGTACAAAATCACAGCCCTGCTAAACCCCCTTTAAGGAGCCACTCTTCCAATGGAATAATGGCATGTCCAAGAACAACTCCTGCAGTGGTCAGCACAGAGGAGACGTTAAATATAGCAGCTGATGCTTTAAGAGTTGAGGTGTTTGGATTTTTTTGACTCAATGATCATTAGTTCTATTTGCAGTCTCTCAAATATTGGTGTGTAACCATAATGTCTATATAAGTAATTGGCTGCATATCATTACAAAATGTCAGTAAGGTTTAGTTGGTAGTGCTCATTACTTCTGAAAATCATGAGTTCCAGTATAGCAGTAGGATTTAGATTCTGACCCAGTGTAGCCTTTGCAATATGCACAAGAGAGGGTGCTGCACTGTTAATGACACACTTCTATCCAGGAGATGTTAAAATATCAACTGTGCTTCCTGTTGTCCTCAAATGGCTCTCCAGGCAAAGAGATCTCACACTTTTCAGATCAAGCAGGGAAAAATCCCAGTGTTCTGCTCAACATTCCATCTCTCAATGAGAGTCCAATCCTACTCCCACTGAAGTCAGCAGGAATTTTGCCATTTACTTCAGCGAGGGCAGGTTTGAAACCTAAAACAAGATCTCATGTTCAAGCCTGTGATACTGTAGGACATTCCTGGCTCCTACTTTTGCCTTCAATCATCATTAAACTACAGTATCTATTTCAGAAGAAGTTTGGATAGAAGCAGAACACACACAAGTTTTATATGTCAGAGAAAAGGTCTATTTCAGTGCTATTATATTTTGATGTTTTCCCACAGCGCTTTCCTCCCTGGTTGTGCAGCGCATAGCACATTGCAGGCAGTGCTGGAAGTAAATAAATTAAAAATGTATGTAGTTTACAATATTGTTTCATATGTCAGACATGGCATGAAAAGTAGTTACCATAATTGACTTCAGCCGTATGGCACATTGTGGGCACTTTCAGGGTGATGCCGTCCGCAGTGGTAAAAGGCAAGGACTGAGTATCTGTGAAAGAGAGTTTCTTTTGCCACATGCTTTTGAAATACATAGTGCTCACCAAAGCCATCTGAGTAAGTGGTGAACCAACTGTATCCAGATGTATGCAGTCTGCATCTCCACCTGTATAAGAAAAGGAGAAGAATTACATTCTCTCACACACACACACTCTCTCTCTCTCTCTCATTTTTTTAAGTAACATTATACATAGGACCAAATTATCAAATTATTTTTTCCAAACTCTTCTGAATCTTTTTGTCCTGATGTGCTACAAAAGTGGCCAAGTCACAGAGGTGAGCATTCTACCTGCAACAAATTGGATCAGGCTGACATCTGTTTCATACTTTTGTTCATATTTGAGCTCAGAAAAATTAGCGTATTCCTTACCTTTTCTTGGCAGAGACTTAGGAGGTTTTTCACCTTTGTCTGCAGCTTGGGGCCTGGGTCACTTGCTGGTTTGAACTAGAATAAATATTGGCGTCTCTGTAACTTGAAATCTTTAAGCCAAAATTTGAGGGCTTCAGTAACTCAGCCAGAGGTTAGGGGTCTATTACAGGAGTGGTGGATGAGGTTGCGTGGCCTGCGATGTGCAGGAAGTCAGGCTTGATGGTCCCTTCTGACCTTAAAATCTCTAAGAAGGGTAAATTTTAAGAGTCTTAAATGACTGCATAACTGCTTCTAGCAGTAATGAAAAAAGTGTGGCTAAATCTATGTGCAATAAGTTGAATGTGAAATTATGCCTCGAGACTTTGGTAGTGTCAATGATAGAAAAGAGGCCTTGGGCATGGTTGTGTTCTCTTTGCCATGAAATAAGGGCTCTAGTGTGAAGTTTTCTAACTGATCCTGCCATTTTGTTCACCTCCCTACTATGAAAGCCATTGGCAGTGTCAAAAAGTATAGGAAAATGTTATCAAAGTGTGAGCTGACATTGTCAACAATGTTTCCTGGAGCAATCAATTTCTATCATAAAGTCCTGTTATAGTTCTGATTGAGGAAGATAGAGGAGACTTTTCAAGAGAAACTAGTATCAACTTCAACATGCATGTTTAAAATCACATTAGTTATCTGCTGATCAAGTTGATGGGCAAATTCATCCCTAGTATAACTTATGCAAAATCAGTGGCATGAACCAGTGATTAATTTGGCTCAGTGATTCTAATGGCTTACAGTCAATTTTTCATTGATTGGATTTAGTTTCATTAACATAAGAACATAAGAACGGCCATACTGGGTCAGACCAAAGGTCCATCTAGCCCAGTATCTGTCTACCGACAGTGGCCAATACCAAGTACCCCATAGGCAGTGGACCTAACAGGCAATGATCAAGTGATCTCTCTCCTGCCATCCATCTCCATCCTCTGACAAACAGAGGCTAGGGACACCATTCCTTACCCATCCTGGCTAATAGCCATTAATGGACTTAACCTCCATGAATTTATCCAGTTCTCTTTTAAACGCTGTTATAGTCCCAGCCTTCACAACCTCCTCAGGCAAGGAGTTCCACAAGTTGACTGTGCACTGCGTGAAGAAGAACTTCCTTGTATTTGTTTTAAACCTGCTGCCTATTAAACTTCCTGGACATGTAAAGGAATAAAGTTAGTTAATTTAATCTTCTATTTTCATTGTACAAACTAATGGGTCAATACTACAGCCACCTACTACGGAGTGTACTGAAAGTATTCATCATGGTGAATAGTACACTCAGTGATAGCTGGGAAAATTTGGTTTTAGCTAATTATTCTTAGAACATCCCTGCGTGATCAATGATGATATTCCCATTTTACAAAGCAAGGGACTAAGGCAGACTGGTTAAGGGCTTGATCCCATAATCCTTTATTTAGGTATCTAGACTTACTGCAGTCTTGCCTAAGGTTATGCTGTGAGGCAAAATCAGAGTTGTGATTAGTGCACAGGCATTACTGGTTCCCAGCCTTGTGTTCAAGACCACTAAACTATGCCTTTCTGTAGAGAGCATAGACTAAACATTATTACATTTGGTTAAACACTAGAGTGCTAACTGCTAGTATCTGTACAGTTTTTATTATTACAGCCAGGTCCTACATAATCATCTCTATTAGTTATTTTACCTTCAGTGTTACTGGTAACCCATTCATTTATCTGTGCAGCAGTGCTGTTAGGCTCACTGAAGTTGATTTTTTGCAGGCTGCTGTTTGCCCAGAGTGCAGTATGTTCAATGAAGTCAGGAGACAGGTGAACTCCAGCTTGCACAAATAGGGCACATGCCAGCTGAACCACAGGGCCTTGGCTAGAGTTGGTCACTTCTTCGTATCCGGTATGCAAGAAGTCCTGCATTTTTGGATCTGCCAGATTGGAGAAAAATTAATGCTGTAATTCTCATGTTGAACATAAAATAGCAAAAATAAAGTGTTAATGATAATTCATTGCCGAGAAAATTGTCAGCACTTAACAAATAGCAATGGACCATTTCTTCCTATGTGATTGCAACAGCACTTAATGTAATAGGGTTCCAATGCTGATTGGGCCCTCTGGATGCTACAACAAGGTAAAGTAATTCAAAATTCAAGTATGTGAAACTATTAGTGAGGTGGAGACTATTGCCTAGGGATATCCTGCAATGTGTTGTACATACCGAGAGCTTTCTGTAGCAAAACACAGATGACATTAATAGAAAGAACAAAGTCCACCAGTGCTCCTCCCTCACTGCACTCACAGGAAAATGACTGTGTGGCCACAATCACTTAATTCTAAAGGATGAACCCTGCTCACTGCTCCAGAGGAAAGTGAAGAAAGCCTAAGAGATACCTTCCAACGTGCTCTGGTGGACAAATTTCTTCCTAATGTTAAATTTGGCTGCTATTTCCACTCTGGGCATGTGAGCAAGAATCACTGTAACTACAGATCTAATCTATGTATACCTGCAGGTGCCATGGCTGTTCAGGTAACTGCCCATCTGTTTCATAGGAAGTTGAAGAGAATTCAAAACACTTGTTAAATTCAGAGAAAAAAAGCCTTTCTGTGTATTCAACCCAACCTCTGTAGTGTTACTACTTGTAGCTGTATGATAGACATTACCTTAGAAATTGCTATATTGTGGCTGCACTAAGTAGTTGACCTTACATCACATTCTATTTGCTCTTGTTTTAAAAAAATACTCTTCTTCTTTGGGGGTCACTGTGTATCCCCACTTATGCCATCTGCTGCAAGAGCTGAGCTGCCGAACTGTGTAACACAGCTGTAGCTGCTTGTGGGAGGAGAGGAGGAAATACAGTAGTGCTTGTGCTAACATAACATCTTTGTCTCCATCTATATAAGACAGTGCATCCCTCATCCATCTCAGTTCCTTCTCTGCTGCCAGAGACCTAAACAGAACTCTCTCTTTTTATTGTTAGTTCCTCCATCAGCCCTTTTAGTCACACTGGGTGCTCATGTTGCACTGGGTGCTCATGTTCAGTGGTTTATCCACCACAACCCACAATTCTTTTTCAGTCTCATAGACTTTAAGGCCAGAAGGGACCATGGTGATCATGTAATCTGACCTCCTGCACATTGCAGGTCACAGAACCTCACTTACCCACTCTCCTGTGATAGCCCCATAACCTGTGGCTGAGTTACTGAAGTCCTCAAATCATAATTTAAAGATTTCAAGTTACAGAGAATCCACCATTTACTCTAGTTTAAAATTGCAAGTGACCTATGCCCCACGCAGCAGAGGAAGATGAAACTGGGTCTCTCCCATTCTGACCTGGGGGAAAATTCCTTCCGGACCCCAAATATGACAATCAGACCCTGAGCATGTGGACAAGACCCACCAGCCATTCACCTGGAAAAGAATTATTTGAAGTAGCTCAGAGCCCTTTCCATCTAGTGTCCCATTGCCAGCCATTGGAGATATTTGCTAACAGCAGTCACAGATCGGCTACATGCCATTGTGAGCAGTCTTATCATACCATCCTCTCCACAAACTTATCAAGCTCAGTCTTGAAGCCAGTTAGGTTTTTTTGCCCCCACTGCTCCCCTTGGAAGGCTGTTGCAGAACTTCACGCCTATGGTATTTGGAAATCATTGTCTAATTTCAATCTTAAACTTGTTATATCCATTTATTCTTGTCAATATTGCTGCTTAACTTAAATAACTCCCCTCTCCCCGTGGTATTTATTCCTCTGATGTATTTATAGTCACTGCTTTCCAGGATGGAGTTCCCCACTGGTAAGCACAGCTGACAGCCTTTGTTCCTAGATAGATGCATTTACATTTAGCCATATTCAGTGGTGAACTAGAGCCGGTTCTCACCAGTTCCCAGGAACTGGTTGCTAAAATTAGACCTCCATGGAGAACCAGTTGTTAAAGGGTCAGGGGGTGGGCAAAGAACTCTGGTCAGTGGGCCGGACCATCCTGTTGCTCCCAGGATTCCCAGCTGGGGAGGCTGAGGTTCCCCCGACCCCTCCCCCATTTTCCCCCAGCTGCAGTGTGGTCAGCTGCTGGCACCAGCTGGGCAGCTGAGCTGAGCTTCTGAGTCATCCTGCTGCTTTGAGCTACAGGCAAGGTAAGGGGGGGCTGCAAGCTCCAGGGCCACGGTGGGGGGGGCAATTTTCCCCAGGCCCTGCATGGGTCCCTGGCCCCACGAGTATGTCTCTCCCGCCGCCCCAGCCCCTCCCCTGCTTCCCCTCCCCCTTTAAATCAGAACTTTTTATAGGGAACCGGTTGTTAAGTTTTTGGCAGCTCATCACTGGCCATATTAAAACTTACATTGTTTGCTTGTGTCCATCTTACCAAGCAAGCCATATTTCTCTGTATCAGTGATCTGTCCTCCCACAATTTTTGTGTCATTGCAAACTTTATCAATGCAAACTTTGTTTTCTTCCACATCATTGATAAAAATACTAAACAGTGTAGGGCCAGGAACCAATCTCTGTGGAGCCCCCAACGGTAACACATCTGCTCAGTAATGATTCCCTGTTTACATTGAGACCTAGCAGTTAGCCAGGTTTTAATCCATTTAATATGTGCCATGTTCATTTTATATTGTTGTAGTCTTTTAATCAAAATGTCATGCTCAGCCAGGGGAGTCCTGTTTATACTTAAATGTCAAAAGATGTTTATTCTTAACAGCACAAGTCTCTTTTTGCATCTCTCTCTACTATTACCTGGGTGGGACAAAGCCCCCTGGAAGATCAAACGGATTATTTGTTGCTTCTGGGGAGAGGTAGAAGGGGGAGCCTATTAGTTACAAGCTCTTTCCCACTTGATTATGAGTTGTACTGAACATTGTTACTTCTTTGCCAAAAAACCAGTACATACTACTAGAGCCACAGTTGCTTCTGTAGCATTTCTGAGCTAGGTTCCTATTGCAGAGATTTACAAAGCAGCTACATGTAGTTCTGACACACTTTCACTAAGTGCTAGTTATTGGACTTGGTATTGCACGGCAATGCTTGTGTGGTAAGGCAGTGTTGCAATCTGCTTTTTCCTAGAACTCCTTGCCTGCTGTCCTTCGATGGTGGCATCACTTGCTAAACTCCCATTTGTGAGAATTCACAGAGGCTCTCGAAGAAAGTTAGAAACTGCTGTTCTTTAAGAGTTGCCTCTATGCAGTCCCATTACCAATGCACCCTCCCCTTTGTCTCAGTGTTCTTTGTATTTCAGGACTCTGCAGGCTAGGGAGAAGGAACTAAGATTGTCAGGGAGGTGCACTTCCTTTTATAAATGGAGCCAATGATCTCATTCTAATAGGAGAGTGCTACTGCACCACCAGTGGACATGGCTTTATTCTACAGTTCTGGAGCTCAACACTAGAGGCACTAGATAAATGTGAAGGCATAGAGGCAACTCTTGAAGAACAACAGTTATCAATAAGTAACCCTTCTTTTATACATTCTTGGTTTTGGTTTGGTCACCATAAAGTTTTTGAAGTCTTAAAATACAATAATACTTAGCATCTAAATCTAAAAGCACCCTATAAGAACTAGGGTGTTATTAGTAGCATTAAAATACAATCCACTAAGCTTCATTTCATCTGTAAGAGGAATGCTGGGGGAGGGAAAACTTCGGAGCTTCCCCTTCTGGAATCTTCCCTAAATCATTCTGTTGAGGGGATGCACACACATGCTTGATGCCCTTAAATCTCAGATTTTGGGACTATGCTGGAAGAACAGCACTATCATTAAAGAAGCCTTTGCCTCTACATTGGCTCTGGGACCTCCTGCTGTCCCCTCAAATGGAGACGTGGTGCCAACGCTTCCTCTGCCAGCAGCTCTTTCCAGAATCCCTTCTGAAAGGGGAGAAGTGTCCACTGCAACAGGGAGGGGGCCGTGGGCTGCACGGATTTCTCCATGGAGTTAAGGGAGGGCAAGGTTGTGCCCAACCTTCATCTGCCCCATTCCACGGGGTCTTGGACTGTTGTGTATCCTCTCTGGAGTCAGGGGTAGAGGAGAATGATGCTGCGGAACTGGTGATACTCAGCCTACCCGGTATAAAGAAAAGGAGAGCGCTTGGGAGACAAGCTCCCCCTTGGGCTTAACGCACAAAATTAACTTGCATAAACCTAAAATACACTTAGTAGGACACTGTCATGTCCAATTTGGCTTTATACAGAGATTTTGCTTCAATTTATTTTTACAGAATCTAAAACCACTAAAAATGTGTCAATGAAATTCTCTGTTAACAAATTCTAATTGAAACAGGTTTTTATTTTGTAAATGGATTAACATCCCCCTGAAGTGTTTGCAACTTAAACACAGCAGCACTTTGTTAGTGCAGGAGAACCTGGGACAATGATTGGCTTGAATTAACTACAAACACACATGAACATTACTAGCTTCTTTACCACTTTTCAAAGGGAGAAATCCAAACAGGAAACACACAGCATAAATGGGGAAAAGCAAAGTAGATTTTTCAAAATATTCTTCCCATTTTAATAAGCAGAGGTGGTGTTTATTATTATTATTATTATTTATTAGTTATTCTTTCATTGTGGTATAGCAATGCCTAGAGACCTAATGGAAATAAGGGCTCCATTGTGCTAGGCACAACTACAAACACATAATAAGCAATCCCTGTCTCAAAGAGCTTCAATCTAATTGGACATGACAAAGGGTGGGAGGAGAAACACAAGGATAGAGAGCTGAAGTGACTTGCTACAGATCACACAGCAGCAGAATAAGGACTAGACCCTAATTCTCCTGATTGCCAAACCTATGTCCTATGAACAGGATCCTTCTACCTCTCAGTGGGAACATTTTAAGTATATGGGGCCAAATTCCAAATTGGCCAGTTTACATCACCTGAGAATCCAGTACATGATTTTTAACCTAATGCTGTCCCTTTAAGAACCTGCATGAAGACTAATACAGCTTAGTGTTAAAACTTAGCTCTGTTACTCTTTAAGGGGAAAATATTGAATTCCTTGAACAGATGTCAAGAAGAATCAGATATTTGTTAGGTGTAAAGTGCCTTTCTCATGTGTTTTGCATTAGTGTGCTAGTGTTTGGCAAGCTCCTATGTGGATGTAAAAACTCAAAGATGGTAAAATAAGAAGCAGATGTTATATGAGAAGCTGTAACCTCAGTAACACCAACAATCTTAGCTAACCAAAGTTCTGAATTTTTACTTGTAGGCTAGTTCAAAACTGCTTTCAAATATTTTATTTTATATTCATTATTCAGATAGACAAGTCTTTAGACATTATTTTGCTCAACCAGCCTGTGCTAAAACAGATATTAGAAAAGCTGCAGCACATTAAAAGAGGTTATTAAAGTCAGGGAAAGCTGATTCTCCCTAAAGAGTGATTGAACTTTCAATGGATACTGATGGCTATCAGAGTAGTTTTTGCCAGATTGGTGCATTTTTGTACCACATCCCTCATCATAGTTAAAGGCAGAGCTACAAAAATGTTAGCACCAAAGTATAATAGAGGAATGCAGTTTTCTATCTGCTATGTATGTCAGTGAGTTGGTTTTACTCATCTCAGGGAAAATGTTTATTTGATCTATTTCTGCTGGATTTAGCCAAACATGCCAACTTTCTTTCTGGAAGTTCATTATTGCTGTAGATTGGTCATAGTTGCAATTCTGATTTATTTTCACATTAAACACAAGTAAGTTTACCTGAAGTCAGAAACCTATGTGGTTTGTGATGTGTACAACTAAAACTAATGCCAGCCTTTCCTCAGGGATATTCCATGTGTTAATATTATCCACAGCACGGAAGGAAGGAAGGAAGGAAAGCATTGAAACAAGTAATAGGTTTCACCAATCAGTGGAAAACCTCTTCAGTGCTATTTGTCACTTTTTATATGGATGGGACCATTTCCTTAATTTCATTATCTAGTCCATTTTCTAAAGCTCTCTCAATAATTAAGTCCCTAAGAGGCAAAGTGTATGGCAAATAGCAAGGTACAATGCTTACATAAAAGAGTATTGGGTAAAAATAACTTGACTGAATTGTAGCAAAATGGCATCATTGCAAGTAATACCTTTGTTTCATAGGGTATTTGTGCTGTAGATCCTGTGTGTGAGAGGCAGAGAAAATATATAGCAGCTGTAGTTTTTTTCTGTATATAATAGCTGGATTGAGCTGGAATGGTTATTTCTGAATACAAATGCTTTACAGAAAGGCAGTAATGACTATATAAGGTTACAGAACACAACATAGCAAGCTCTATAAATTTTAACTTTTACCTTCATGTGATGAAAATAAATGTCATGCTTAAGAATACTGATAGCTCAAACGCTGGCACAGTATGTATAAGCTACAAATTTTGAAGATGAGACAGTCATCTGTTTTCTATAACCAGTGTGCAGATCATGAAAAATAGCTATGGATATATTGTGTCAGGTGGTAGGATTAATCTTTGGTTAAAATGAAAAGAAAATCCTGAGAATCCAATATTAGTTTAGCTGGAGTTGCATGTTCCTTCCAGATCTTCATTTTTTTAATGTAGTTGTTTTAAAGTGTAGTAGAAAGAGTGAGCACTGCTCAGAAAGTAGGAAGAATACATACATACGTATCACTGGTTAAACAGTTCCTACAGGTCAGTCAAATATGGAAAAAAACAATTCAGTACGAGCTCTTACAGATCTTGTTAATTAGAAAGAAGTTTAGCTTGATTGTGCAATTGCTTTCTCCTTAGTCAAGGAAGGGGTAGTGTGAATTTATGACACAATGCAGAGCAGTTATTGTTAAAAATTTTTTTGTCTAACTGCACATTACCGTGGATGTTGTATCCAAGAGCATTTTCCAGCTGCATAAAGGTGTTTCCTCGAGCTCCAAACTGCAGTAGCCCCAAAGAAATAGACACACTTGCTGGTGCAACTATCAAGTTAGTTCTGTTCTCTGGTTCTGCTAATCGCTGGTAGAGATTGATGTCAAATTCAGTTTTCAACTCCTTTAGCTCATCATAGAGGTCACAGCTTCCACTGGTTAAGAAGCAAGAGTACAGAACGAGCACAGTGAAGACAAGGGGCAACATGAAGGCACCCGATGGAATATCTCCCACAGATAATTACACCTGTAATTAACAATGCGAACAGTCAGAAAATGATAGGGACGGATGACATGTGAACTATTGCTTTACAGGCTCATTAAGCTGAGACTTACCATGGAAATAAATACTGGTAAAGAACCTACCAAGGCACAGTCCAATTGATGTCACGCTTAAGGAAAATATCTTTGGACGCTGATATGCTTTCACCAGCTAACAATGTCCAGTCTTCAAGACCACAGCCAGTATAACAACTCTCATTTTGATGGTTGACCATTACAATACATGTGACCCAGAGATGCGCCCACAAAAAAATTATTCATACTCCATGGTGTGAAAAGCAGCTGTCCAGCATACTAACTAACTGTTCAATTCTGATTTTGATTCCTTGATATTTATTAAGCTACAATTTTGACTCGAATGCTTACAGGCTCTGTATCCATCAGCTGCTACATCTATAGTTAGATACCTAAATAAAAGTGATCAACTTTCAAAGGTGCTGGACCTCCACAGCACCCATCGACCACTGGGAGCGGTGGTACTGAGTACCAGGCTTGAGAATTTTGGCCTTAGCTTGCAAAAATCTGGAGCCAAGGCATCCCTCCCAAATACCATGATAGAATACCTCCACTGCAAATGGGATTGTATTTGCAAAAGACCTCTGTGATTGCTGACAGGGTCACCACTTTGGATTTGTATTGGGGGGAATATCATCTTTTTCATCAGATCTAAGGTGGTAAGAGATTAAAACTATTTAGAATGTTTCCTAAAAAGCAATAAATAAATCAACCCTCCGAACTGCTGAAATGAGACAGTAGTTTTCTATACACCATTTTAGATTCTGAATATTTTATGCAAATGTGTATTTTTAAAAAAGTTACTCCAGCTTCAGTTTAGGATTTCACACAAATCTCTTTCTATGCCCTTTGCTCTAGAGAGCACCTCTAACTCCTTATGTTTACTCACAGTTAGCTGTATTTAATTGCCTTGCTGTGTCCTGTGCGGCTGAGCTGGAGCTCCGTATGTACTTCTGTCCCCTTCTTTAATATGTGGTGGAGTAAGGTCTAAGTCATGAGACTGCATTTAAAGGAATAGTCAGTGATCGCAGTCTCTATCGGCGATGTCTGTACCACTCTGTCCAAATTCCTGTAGGCTACAGACTCTAGATAGAGCCAGGCAAAGAGGCATGTCATTGATCAGCAAATCCAAGGCAAGGAACAAAAAGGTACGGGAAAAGCTTTATCTGGCATGTTGGGGGGAATGGGGGGTGCCAGTTAGTCAAAAATTCCAATTCACTAAGAGTTATACTTACCAATGGAGGGAGGGAGTTTGAGTGTGGGAGGGGGTTGGGGCATGGGAGGGTTGAGGGGCATGGGGTTGGGGCATGGGAGGGTTGAGGGGCACAGGCTCTGGGAGGGAGTTTGGGTACAGGAGGTGGCTCTGGGCAGGGTGTGGGGCACAGGAGGGGATGCAGGGTGCCAGATCCAGGTGGCACTCACCCTAGGCGGCTCACCGCAAGCGGCAACATGTCCCTGCTGCTCCTAGGTGGAGACGCAGTCAGCGGCTCTGCATCCTGCCTCGGCCTACAGGCACTACCCATGCAGCTCACATTGTCCGCAGTTCCCAGCCAATGGGAGTTGCAGAGCTAGTGCTCGGGGCCGGGGCAGGGCACAGAGCCCCAGTGGCTGTTCCTCTGCCTAGGAGCAGCGGGGAGACATTGCTGCTTCCAGGGAGCCATGGGGAGCCAGGTAGGGAGCCTGGCAACCCTACTGAAAATTTATATTGGGAGATATCAGAAATGCCGGATTCTAGAACTTTCTGGTTGGTGAAGTGCCGGATACACAGCTTTTACTGTACATATGGAGATACAGTCAGCAACTTCCTTTCAAGTGACTTGTGACCTGCTTGTGCCAAGCAAGGCATCTCCTATCTCTCATCTTTCCCCCTCTCCTTTCTTTGAATTCCATTGATTCCTCTCTCACAAAGGGAAGGAGATATAGTTCTTTGTGTACCAGGCACATAGTTACTTTTTCACTTTGGAACATTATTCAGAAATCCTATGCAATTAAAGGTCGTCGTTGTCCATGATATTTTTAACATCATTCCAAACTTTTAAGGGTTTCATCTACTCTTTATTGTTTTTCTTCATTAGAAGTGATGAAACTAGCTTTGAATTAACCAGAAGCACAACACAGATAACTCACTTTAAACATAATTTCAAGCTTTTATAGCTTTCCAAGTATGACAGGGCCAGATCCTGCTCATATCATTCATGCATAGAAAACAAAGAGATATTTTACCAAGGGGAAGCAGGATTTGGGTCTATATTTTGTGGAAAGAAAAAGAAAAATAACTTAGGACATCACTGTAACATAAAATTCCCTTATACATGTGACCAAAAATCCACCAAATCGCCAGGAAAAAATGTGTAAAAATGAAACAATTCTAAGCACACCTGCTATATTAATGCAATAATTAGATGCATATTATTACATTAATCTGTAATTGTATTCTTTTTATCACGTAAGGACTGAAGAGTAAATTGAACTAGTGCCCAAACTGGAAATCAGACTAAAGAGTGGTCTACACTGAAAAAATACATTGGCATTGATACATTTCTCAGGAGTATGAAAAATCCACACCCCTAAGAGATGTAGTTAAATTGACCTAAGTCCTTGTGTATACAGCGCTAGGTAGATAGAAGAATTCTTCTGTCTACGTGGATTACCTACAGTGATGGAAAACTGCAACTGTATCATTTCAAGTGTAGACATAGCCTACATCTCTCTTCACCCTGTCATTATGCTACTCCACTCTTTTTGTTGTTTTTAAAATGAAGGTGAATTTAGTGCTGGGGAAAGGTGTTGGCTTGACAGTTTGAAATGCTCAGTTTCATGGCGGGACAGTAAAGAAGGGCAAATGGATGAGTATTCATGGTCATTTAAGTCCAGTTTTGCTAAGCATTAAGAACATGCCTAATTCTAAACCACAAGAGTTGTCCTATTGATTTCAATGATATTATTCCCATGCTTAAAGTTAAGCACCTGCTTAAATGCTTTGCTGAATGAAAGCCTTAATTCTTGACCCTCTGAGTACTGTACATCTCGATTTGGATTGGTTACTGGGTGTATGTCTACACGGAAATAAAAAACTCATGGCTGGCCCGGGTCAGCTGAGTTGGGGTCACAGGGCTTAGGCTCCGGGGCTGAAAGATTGCTGTGTAGACATTTGGGCTCAGGTTGGAGCTTGTGCTCTGGGATCCTGAGAGGGTGGAGGGCCCCAAAGTTGGGATCTGAGCCCAAGCATCTGCATGTTAATGTTTAGGCCCTCAACCCAAGTCCTGTGAGCCTGAGTCAGCTGACTCAGGCCAGCAAGGGCTGTGCTGTGGGCCTTTGTCCCCGCTTAGATGTACTCTGCAAGGTTAAAGGCTCTCCAGTGCATCCTAGTGCATCTGTGCTCTGTCCTAGCGGACTCGTTGCATATCAAGGCTTAGGGAAAGGGGTAGGAAGTGCTAGAGATATTTTATTTCACTTATAAAATACTAACAACCTTTTTCTGCCCACTCCTTTCATAGCCAATCTATCACTAAGCATTGACAAGCACAATATAATATTTACCATCACTTGTTCTAGTGACATAAATTCCCACATTAAATATCGTTCAGCATTGACTGACACAAACTGCCTCTACACGGCAGATAAGTGATATACCGCCAAATTCTGATGTAAACTTTCTTGAGCCTGAACCCACCTACTATCATTAGAATACTTACTCCTAGATGGGAATCTCAAGAAAATTTATCTGACCCCACCTGGTGGACTGTGGCTCTGCAATACCATATTGTGGAGGATCAATCTTAGGGTACGTCAGCAATTAAACACCTGTGGCTGGCCCGAACCCAAACATCTACACAGCAAATTTTAGCCCTGCAGCCTGAACCCCATGAGCCTGAGTCAGCTGACCTTTGTTCCAGTGTAGACATACCCTGAAAGGCTAAAGCTCAGGACTTTACCTAAGGCTCAGCTTGGGCTGTGAGCATTGTGGAAGCAATGAGTAAGATGCAATCAAAGAAGGTACTAAAATCCACCATCTGGGGAATGGTAAAAGATACTGAGCCTGATTCTAGATTGCTTTGCCCCTTGTATATTCATTTACACCTTTGCGAAATTGGTGTCAAATGCTACTGTTCTGATTTGGTAGTGTTTTACATCCACTTTGCACAGGGCTAAATAGCTATGGAAGGTGTGTGACAGTGGAAGATCAGGCCCGTTATGATTAAGGTACAACAAACTACAAGTTCTCTGGAAAAAGAAGAATAGAAGAAAAAAAATCATACTGGCTGATGTGGAATCACATGCGGTGCTGAGACATCTGAGATTTTCTAAAACCCTCTATTAGTATTGAAAAAGCAGGGAAGCAACCAAACTGGAGGACTCAGACTTGCAGGGAAGAAGGATAGTGGTATCAAGAAAATGAAAGCCAGTCACAGTAATTATGGGAAATAAGATGAGCTGTTATCAATGTGATAATGGGGGGGAAAGTACATTCATTAGTGATTGAGGAGAGGGATGAAATGAAGGAGAACCCCAAAATATAAGAAAAATACAGTAAAGATATGTATAGGCTCTATCCTAATTGTCCAAATAATGATTGCTAAGGAGCAGATAGGCATATACTAGGGAAATAAGAACATATATACATCGGTTAATCTGGATGTGCATGCCAAGGTATAATGGAAATTAGTTGGCAATTATGATTGTTGAATTATCGAGAGGGTACCAAGGAAGGACGAATTATTTAGTGTAGGACAGTGGGATACAAGAAAGATGTAATGCACTGATCTGTAGAAAGGAAAAAATAAGCCTGACTATCAGGAAATACTTCCTGATGCTGAGATACATTAGACTGTGGAATAGTCTCCTGAGGAATACCCCACAGTTGGAGTGCTTAGGAGTAGCTTGGACAAAACATGGGAAGTAGGCTGGAACAATCCTGCATTGTCATGGGGCTGGACTGGATGATCTAATAGGGATCATCTGTGTCTGGTTTCCGTTGTTCTGAGCTGAGCCCCTGGGAGGTGAGAGTATGCCATGTGTTACAGCATTCTCCAAGGAACAAATCTGGCCACCTGCCGGAGCAGCACTGAAAGGCTTTGGCGGGAGTTAAGACCATCTCTCTTCATTGGAGGGGTAAGATCACTGTGACACAGGGCCTGGGAAGGAGGGGAAAGCAAAAGGCAGCACCTTTCAGCACCACTCTCTCCATCATCACCACCTCCAGCCAGAGCAGAAATCTGGGGAATTTGTGAATAGGAAAATACCAGAGAAGACAAGATTGGGTATAGGGAAGAGTCAGACAAAAACTGTGAATGGAAGGCTCAAGGGACTGATAATAGTTTGCAGAGTCTTTCACTATCAGGTCATCAGTTTTTCTCCATTGTGTTGCCAGCAGATGACAATTCGATGTCCTGTAAGTACAACATTGTGGATAGAAACACACCACAAAACCTATCACAACTGGCATTAATTGGTACCCTTCCTGGTAGTGTCACCAAGTAAGGGAGGAGAGTTGTCCAAGAGCAGAGGGAATACAGAGACCAAATGAACTGGCAGCTGAGGTAAGCCTGGAAAGGCACGGAGTGAGCTCAGAGGAGAAAAGCCTAATTCAGAGCTGTTGGGCTCAACATTTTCCTCTTCCACGCCTTCTCTGGGCCAGATTCTGTCCTCATTAATATCAGTGTAAACCCGAAGTTCCACCATTGACTTCAGATGAAGTTCAGAGTTAATATCTGATTTACATTAATGGAAGTGAGAGCAGAATTTGGCCCAGGGAACGCTTGAGAGAGAAAAGGCTGAAACCAACAGCTCTCAATTATGTTTTTCTCTTCAGAGCTTTCTATTGTTCCCTCTCCTTTATCAGAGCTTCTCTCCCGTCATCTCCCTCTGTTCTAGGATGAGTCTGTAAAACATGGAGTTACACTGTTATGACCAAGAACAGGCATTGGCCTTCTGCCTGTCTCTCTCTCTCTCTCTCTCTGGAGGAGTTAAACTTAGCCGGAGATAGCTTTGTTTCCCGCTTCCTCGCCCAAATAACCCTTGTCTGCTGTGTTCCAGGGAACATTCCTCAGGAAATACACCACCATATGTATGTTAAAATATCTTGTGAAACCTCTACAGCAGCAAAGGAGATTATGGCATCAGAAAACACAGGAACTGGGTGATTCCAGGGTATTGGGGTGTGTGTGTGTGGGTCTATTCATATTTATGCTCACAGTATCCAAAAAGTTTCTACTGCCATCTCCCCCTCTATTGCCCACTTCTTGGGAAAGGATGTGAGACCAAAATCTGCTTTTTCAAATGATACGTCTTATGGAAAAGACCTATAAAATGTAATAGGCTTGTGTACAAACTATGTGTAAAAAACCAATCACATGTAATACAACATGAATAGCATCTATAGGGTTGTTTTTAACCAATCTACATAATTCTGTAACAGGGACACACTCCCCCATTAAATTCTATATAATGATTTCAAACAAAAACAACCCAAACTCTGCAAAGTTGATCAATTATTATTAAATGCTGTAGGACTTTTCCATTCAGGGAGCTTAGGAAAGTGTTCCATGCCTAGAAGACTGAACTGCTGGCACACATGATCACATTACATCAGGGTTGTAGCACTTTGGGCCAGATTCTGCTTGGCCTTTCTTTGGAGATGGAGGGGCAGGGATTTCTGGCCTTTGCACAGCTAGGTAAGTATTAAGTAGAATTTCAGTTCCTGCACACAGGAAGCTCAGAAACTGCCTCATTCTTATTCCTCTAGGAGCATAGGGTGGAGGATGGCTGGGAACTGGGGGGAGTTATGACCATAACTTGTCTGGGAAGTGGGATTGGCGCACTCAAAGGAATAGGCTGCACCACCTAAACAGACGTCATAGTGGGAGTACGTCCCCTGTGCGCCTAGGGCACTGCAGGAACATTCTGCAGCTCTGAGACAGAACACCCCCTAGTGCCCCATCTTGGGCAGAGAAGGTTCGCCCAGCTCTCCAACCTGGCACCATTAGCGCTTTACCATTATGTTCATTTAACTGGATACATGTAGATCAATAATACTTCAATTGAAGAGACCTACATTTCAATACCAATTTATTTTTTCAACACACACACTGGCTGAGCTATCTCCCTATGCACACAATCCAGCCATAGGGCCAAATTCTGCTCTCTATCTCAGCCATGTGACACGGCCCAAGTCAATGCACTGAAATCACTGGGATTACACAAATGTAACCAAAATGTGATTAATAATTTCCCAGGGTAGATGTGCTAATGCACAGCTATGATTACTTAGACAGTGTACAAGCTAGGTATTCTTACTGCACTTCTCACTGTGGTGTCTGAGCGCCTAACTGAAAATCACTCGGGTCTCTCTAGTTTTCTCTCCCTTTCCAACAGCATATCTCAAAGCCAGTTTTTCTTTTAATTTGGGGGAAAGCCCTGAGGCAATGATGGGTTTTACGTTTCACCCTGGATGTGTCAAGACTGAAGATGGTTCTCAGCTCTCATGGAAGGGCTTTCCATACTCACAAGAACATTCCGTCCCCTACTGCAGGTGTTCTCAACCTTTTTCTTTCTGAGGCCCCCCCCCAACATGCTATAAACACTCCACGGCCAACCTGTGTCACAAAAACTGGTTTTCTGCATATAAAAACCAGGGCTGGCATTACGGGGGTAGCAAGCAGGGTAATTGCTGGGGGCCCCATGCCAAAGGGAGCCCCTAGGAAGCTACATTGCTCAGGCTTCAGCTTCAGCCCCAGGTGGCGGGGCTCTGGGCCCTAGGCTTCAGCCTCATGCAATAGGGCTTTGGCTTTCTGCCCTGGGCCCCAGTAAGTCTAATGCTGGCCATGCTTGGCAGCCCCCCTGAAACCTGCTCATGGCCCTCCAGGGGGCCCTGGACCCCTAGTTGAGAACCACTGCCCTACTGGTACTAGTCTTACTGTTTCTTGACCATTCGAGTACTGTTGATGATTACTGTTGATGTGGTAAGGCCTGAACTTTGATCGAGAGCTGGTTCAGAATCATCAAAAAGAAGCCTTTGAATTTGAGCCAGTATTTGGTGGGGAGCCACTGAAGCATCCAGAGCCCCACCCTAATGTGTTTGCATCTGTGGGCTGCTGCATATTGAATAGGGTGACCAGCTAGCAAGTGTGAAAAATCAGGACTCTTTTTTCTGAGGGAAGAGGGTGGGTTGTGTATATAAGACAAAGCCCCTAATATTGGGGAGGATCCGATAATAGGCCACAGAACTTCCCTCAACTAATTCCTAGAACAGCTTTTCTAGAAAAACATTCAATCTTGATTTAAAAATTGTCAGTGATGGAAAATCCACCGCTACAGTTGGTAAATTGTTCCAATGGTTAATTACTCTCACCATTAAAAATTTACCCGGTATTTCTAGGCTGAATTTTTCTAGCTTCAACTTCCAGCCAGTGTATTATAGCTTTCTCTGATAGACTGAACAGCCCATTATTAAATATTTGTTCCCCATGTAGGTACTTATATACTGTAACAAAACCCTTAATCTTTTCTAAGTTACTGTCTTCCAATCCTTTATTCATTCTCGGTGCTCTTCTCTGAATCCGCTCCAAATTTATCAAAATCCTTCTGGAATTGTGGGCACCAGAACTGGACATTCTATTCCAGCAGCTGTCGCACCAGTGCCAAATACAGAGGTAAAACAACCTCTCTACTCCTCCTTGAGAATCCCCTGTTTATGCATCTCAGGATTTCATTACCTCTTTTGATACTCACATTCAGCTGATTATTCAAACGCACTCCCAAATCTTTTTGAGTCACTGCTTCCCATGATAGAGTCCCCTATCCTGTTACTATGGCCGATATTCTTTGTTTCTAAATGTATGCACTTACATTTAGCTGTATTAAAATGCATATTGTTTGCTTGCGCCCTGTTTACCAAGCAATCTAGATCACTCTGAATCAGTGACCTGTCCTCTTCATTATTTACCATTCCCCCCCCCCCATTTTTGTGACATCTGCAAACTTTGCCAGTAATAATTTTATGTTTTGTTCCAGATCATTGATAAAGCTGTTAATAGCACAGAGCGAAGAACCGATCCCTGAGGGACCCCACTGGAAACAGACCCCCTTAATGATGATTCCCTGTTTACAGTCACATTTTGAGACCTATCAGTTAACCTATTTTTTAATCAAAAGTTGATGTGTGCCATGTCAATTTTATATCATTCTAGTTTTTTAATCAAAACGGTGTGCAGTACCAAGTCATTCGCCTTACAGAAGTCTAAGTATATTACATCAATGCTATTACCTGTATCAATCAAACTTGTAACCTCATAAAAAAACAAGTTCATTTAACAAGAGCTATTTGCATAAATTCGTGTTGATTTGTATTATTTACATTAGCCTCCTTTAGCTCTTAATTAATTGAGCCCTATATCAGCTGCTCCATTATCTTGCCCAGGATTGATCTCAGGCTGACAGGTCTATAATTATCTGGGTCCTCTTATTTACCTCTTTAAAAAATTGGCACAACATTAGCTTTCTTCCAGTCTCCTGGAACTTCCCTAGTGCTCCAAGACTTATTGAATCAACATTAACAGTATAGTGAGCTCCTCAGCTAGCTCTTTTAAAACTCCTGGATGCAAATTATCTGGACGTGTTGATTTAAAAATGTCTAACTTTAGTAGTTTCTGTGTAACATCCTCAGAGACAGAAGTGGAATAGAAACAGTGTTATCATCATCCCCCCACGCCCCTCCAAAAAACCAGAAATATTTATAGAGCACTTCTGCCTTTTCTGCATTATCGTTGATAAGTCTACCATTTCCATCTAACAATGCACCAATACCTTGTCAGGATTCTTTTTGTTCCTAATATATTTTAAAAACTCCCTGTTATTGTCTTTATCTCTGCTGACCATAGAAGTCTCCTTGTGTACCTTGGCTTCTCTTAGCAATTTTCTACGATTCCTAACTTCTGATTTATCTTCATTACTATCAACTTCCCCTTTCTTCCATTTGTTATATATTATTTTTTAAATTTTTTACAGCTGCCTTCATGTCCCCTCTAAAGCATATTTTTTTTGTTTTTTTTAAACCAGCACAGCTTTCTTCCTCAGTTGTGGGATTGTGTCTTTTGGGGCATCTAGTAAGGTGTTCTTAAGTTATTCCCAATTATCATTCATATTTTGCTGAATAAATTCTTCCTCAGAGCTGATTTGATTTTAGTTTTGTGAAACTGACCCTATTAAAGCACCAACTATTTATATTATTGGTCTAACTTTATTCTGCTTGTACATGATAAATGTGACCAAGTCATGATAACTTGTACCTAAGTTACCTGTATAATTTAGATTTGGGATACATTTCTCTTTATCTGTTAGGTCATATCTTCCCTCTTTTTAACTTCCCTTTTTGTTACTAGTTTAACTCCCTCCTGACTTCTCTAGCCAGCCAGTCCCCTTCTACTGAAGTGCCGGTTATGCAGACTATACAGCCCCGTCCTCCCATAGAAGGTGGACCAAAGTTCCACAAAACCAATGCCCTGCACCCTGCAGCACTTACCTAGCCAGCGATTCACTTCCAGAATCTTCTGACTCCTGTCTTCCTTTGCTCATGGGATAGGAAGGGTCTCAGACAAGACTGCTTGTATATTTTTCTTCCATGCAGTGTGATATGGAGATCTTGCCAACTGAAGGCTTGTCTGGTCTCTGTGGACTCTGAAGATACCATGGGACCCTTTATCAGGGTAAAGTTTTGCCCATGATAAAAATATCCCGTCTCATTTCTGAAACATTCCCAGTGTCTCCTCAGTTCAGAGGTGGCTGCATCTCAGATGTAGTGTCAGCTTCCTAGTTTGTCAAGTGCCATTTTCCTCTTTGCAGATCAACCATTTTGGTGTTTGTCTGCACGTGCGAAATACATCCATGGGAAGAGAGTCACTCTGATGTGTAATGGGTATGGATGACAATAGTGTCTGAAACCAATAAACGGGAACCACAAAATTGAGGTCTATCTGTGACAGCACATTGTTCTCCCAGAAGAACATATGGACCGAGTAGTTTAGATACTCTTTATTGCTGACAGGTGAATCTCAAAACCTTCAGACATCCATTTTAGCTCAGAGAATCCTTCTGAAGTCTGAGTGTTTATCTAAATGACCATATCAGCACTTCTTCAGTATACCACACTAAACTTGGAATGGAATCTCAGGTCAGCAGACTGCCCCATGTGATTAATGCATTTGATTAGCACTGAAATAGTCTTCCTAATTTTTCTGACGATACTTCCAGTTCCTATTCAAATCAAGAACCAGAGAGGTGCCCAAACATTTTTTAAAAACTGTTTTAAAATAGTTTTTTAATCTTAAAAAATGTTTGGGTTGTGTTCTGACAGAAGATCCACGTCCATTCTTATTTTATCTGAACTGATACGCCCACCTCTAATATTTACTCCATAGTTTCACCTGAATGTCTCATTTCTATTAAAACATATGCGTGGATGGATATTAGTGTGTAGTTTGTTAATTTAAAGCAATAAATAAATAAAACTGTAATAGCATCAGGATTTTTTTTCCTATGCTTGACCCCACACTTTATGTATATAGCCTCGTAGAAGGAGGATTTGGCTAAGAAGATGAGTGCCATATAATAGAGGAAAAACTGAGCTATGAACTTCCAGAGTGAATGAAGGGGGGAAATGTGATGGAAACAGCATCCGTTGCCACACACCAATCCAGCCTAGAGAATAAAACAGAAAAGTGGATGGGGCCAATTTTATGACATGTTTGGAAGTAATACATTTATACAGGATGATTGGTACTGGAAACGGTAGTTTCAGAAACTGTACAGTAGAATCAGAGTTGAACAGATGCGCAATGTAGTGTGTGGTGGAGTGGGCTGTGTAGAAATAATAGCAGAGTAAGCACTGCACAGCAGTACTTGCTTGTCATTCTTCTGTATCCCTTCCAGTGTGGGCTGTAGTTCAAAAGCTACAATCTGACCATGAGGGCACTGTGCTGTACTATTGAATACTGTAGTATTGACCCAAAAGCCTTGCTTGTAATGTAAGATTGGGCTGGACAGAGATAAAAATTGACTATATTATGGTATGAGCAAACCTCTGTAGGAAAAAAAAATCTCTATAAAAACTTAACAAAGTTGTACAATTGAATAGAAAGGGGCTCAAACACCCTTAAACTCCAGGACAATTCAGACCTGAGTCATAAAATCACCAAATGGCAGCCATTTTCATGACTTTCTTATCTCTTCCCAATGCAGGTTCCTATACAGCACCCATCATCCTAAAGCCCAAACTCTTGAGCCACACAGCCCTTGGGGACAAGTTTGGATCCAGATTCAAACTTCGCATCTCCACTCTTAGTCACTGCTTATGACCCAGTCCTGCTGCCAGTGAAGTCAATGGCAAAACGTTCATTATTTTCAGTGGGAGCAGAAAAAGGGCCTTTAAGGATCAGTTGACACCTCATGGAAAAGCTCTGAATAATGGTCTATTTAATAACAAACCTGCTGGTATCATATTTTGTGCAGTTTAGGGGAGAGGGTGGGCAAGGCTCTTCTTTCTTCTTTTATTACTAGGTCAGTTTACGTCAAAGCAGGGTCTTTATTCTTTAGGAGCTGATCTGTTCCTGAAGCTTAGACCCCACTTGAAGTCATAATCCTTTGTTGGTGACATCACAGTCATTGCCACAGTGACCAAAGTGATGTCACAAAAAGAAGATTACAACTTTAAATGCGGAATAAGCCTCAAGAGGAGACAAACTCCTAAGGAACTAATATCCTGTTATTATATAAATGTCCCTAATAATTATATAATTGTATTAGGAATGAAAAAAGAAGAAAAGATGTACAATATAATGGTATTGGCAGAGCTGTTTCTATATAGTCAAAGTTTTCCATGAGAATCAGAGTTTAACTCAGAGTTTTCGTATATCTAAAATTCTATATAGTTTTTCAAAGTTTTATATTACTATTTAGCTTGTTTAATGAATTGCAAAATCTCTTCAAATTTTAAAATTATTACATTTTAAATCAAAAGGAAAACACAAGTTCTGTACAATCCTTAACTTGCTATATCCACTAGAGAATTACATTGCAACACATAAGTAAAATATACCTTTTATCATTAGGGACTTTTTACAGAATTTGCACATACGTATGTATAAAACTATTCTCTAAAGGAAAATATGCAAACAGGAAACAATCATTGCAGCTTTTTGTGAGCTTTTATGAGCATACAAAGGTATGTATATAGAAATTACAATCCCATTCCACAGGCAGTACCAGAGACTGATTGTTTTATTTGTATGGTAAATAGAAACCATAATAATGGAAAATTAGGACAAGAATAGCCAAGATGAAGCTTCTCAGAAAGGCATTAATTGCAATAATAATAGAATAATTTAGACATCGCTATATAGTTTAATAAACCCAGAGTAATTCAGGATCTTTCTTTGCAGCTGTCCCAATACACTGGATGGTGTCAAAGCATGGTCCATGCTCAAATAATTATTATAAGTTTCTACTTGGGAATTTTAAATTTTTTTTTTTGATTTGTAATGATAAGATTAACTTAAAAAAGATTTTACACCAACACTTCTAATCACATAGTCTGCATCTCCAATAGCTTTTTACATTATGCAAGTAGACATTTAAGGTACTTAATACTTTCTAACCTCTAGTGCCCTATTTACACAGAGACAGGCAGTCAGCATGGATTAATCTGATCCTAATTAACCTCAAACTCTTCTGATATTTGGTCATTGCACAGTAGCGTGCTGCCAGGTACGCAGAGGTAAACTGAGCTGGATTATCTGCCAGTGCATGTGCTTCATGGAGGGAGGTCTAACACTTGGTATTGTGAATGAGTTATGTGCACAGATGGTTTTAAATCGAGAGCATGGAAATTGCTGTGCAAAGTTGGACCACAATAAACTGGAAACAACTGCTTGTCCGGCCTCTGCCTAAAGTCCTTTTATCTTTCTAGGTTACATTTTTACGTGTGGCATCCATCAGTGAAACAATTAAACACAGCACAAAATCAAGAGCACAAAAGCTCACAGAAAAAGGCATTTTCTTTCCTTTTCTTGGGGGAAAGGAATGTAATTTTGTATGGGTATAATTTTTCCTTCCTTTTCGCCTTAAGTGTGTGTGTGTGTGAGGCATGCTTTGATCTGAACTCTGCCAGGCTTGGCTTTTGTCTGATCTCTTCTGGCGAGGAGTTCTACAGCCAGGATCACAGGCAATGTGAATGATATCTTTCTTACATATGGAATATATCTCTGTATATTTTATGCTAACAGAATGACACTCTTTCTCTCTCTCTCTCTATATATATACTCTGTGTGTGTAGACACAGTATATAAATAATGGGTGCATTAAAGATAGCATATTAGATCTATGGCCAAACTGCACTTCATGGCAATAGCAGGGATAGATTTCACATCCTCCTGCTCCAAAGGACTTGAACTATAGGAGAATCTCTGCAAACAAAGTCAGGACTCTTCCAGTCTATGATAAAGTAAAGTTCTAGCTACATTGTTGCTCAGCACAATCTTCATTTTCAAACCACAGGTTTAGAGGAGAACTTCCCTGATGTGTCAACAATACGAGATTTATGGTCCACAGTTGAGCAGTTCTAACCCCAGATAACACCTAGGATAACAGAAGACTGGACTGAACTGTTTTTTTGGTTGTTATTTTCCCCAGATATATAGAAGCATGTAAACCAAAACAACAACAAAAAAGAAAGGTATGAAGAGACACTGCATTAGAGAGAAAGTGACAAGCTATAAAAATCATACTATGTTGAGATTTCTTAGGGTCTGTCTACATTTGGAGCTGGAGGTGTAATTTCTGGCTCAACTAGCTCTGATTGCGCTAACGTGCTAACAATAGAAGTGTATCCATGGCAGCACAAGCGGCGGAATGGGCTAGCTGCCCTGAGTACATACCTCTGGTCCTGGATGGGTGCGTGCCCAGGGTGGCTGGCCCCTCCTGCCCCTTGTATTGCTGTGGCCACACTGCTATTTTTGGTGGACTAGCTCTATCACAGTTGGTGAGGGTAAGTCCTCTCCAGCTAGAAATTGCACCTTCTAGCTCAAATGTAGATATAGCTTTAGAGAGCAACAATCCAAGCAAAGACATGAATGTGCCTTCTGAGAGCAAATGAGAAGAAATAGAGAAGAAAATATGAATGAAGTGCAAGATGGAGAAAAACATCCAGGTTGCAAAGTTCTAGTGGTACAGACCAGAAGAGGTGGTGTACTCCAGGAAATCAAATTATTTGAAATCTCTTCTGAGACCACAAACCCTGATCCTGAAGCATGGTAGAGTCCACATGCTTCTCTCTCTTATGTTTCAGAGTGGTTATGCCCAAAAAATTTTGTTAGTCTTTAAGGTGCCACAAGTACTCCTTGTTCTTTTCTCTCTTATCTGTGTCTGTCCCACCTTAGGACCAATGGCCATTGGTTTTCTGTGCTCCTTGGTCTGATGGCAGGTGTTAGTCCTTAGTTTGCTGATCACTGGCACTAAAATGGACTCTCAGTGCATGGTGATTCCACCTAGTGGTTGGGTGAATATATTAATATACAACCCCTATGACCTCTAGGACATAACAAATAGCAGCAACCAAGGATCAACCAACCTCTGTATTTGGCACTGGTGCAACCGCTGCTGGAATACTGTGTCCTACTCTGGTGAACACAATTCAGAGGGTTCAGAGACAAACCATGAGAATAGTTAAAGGATTAGAAAACATGCCTTATAGTGAGGATTTAAGGAACTGAATCTGTTTAACTTTAAAAAGAGACCGCTAAGATGTCACTTGATCACAGTCTATAAACACCAACATGGGAAAAAATATTTGAAAATGGGCTCTTCAATCTAACAGACCAAATCATATGTTTGGAAGTTGAAGCTAGACAAATTCAGACTGGAAATAATATGTAAATGTTTAGCAGTGAGAGTAATTAACCATTGGAACAATTTAGCAAAGGCTGTGGTGAATTCTCCATCACTGGCAGTTTCTAAACAAAGATTGGATGTTTTTCTAAAAGCTCTGCTTTAGTTCAAACAGGAATTATTTCAGGGAAGCTCTATGGCCTGTGTGATACAGGAGGTCAGACTCACAGTGCTCCCTTCTGGCCTTGGAATCTCTGAATCTATAAAAATGAAGAAATACTTTATTAGGGTAAAGGACAGGGGAACTGAGGCATGAACAGAGTAAACTGCAGAGCAATAATCAAATAAAAATATCCCTCTGATATCTGAATACTGTCCAAGTTCTGCAAAGAGTATACAAGCAAATGGTTGAATCCTGAAGTGTGTTCACAGTTCCTAGATAGCCAAAGTGTCCAGTGTTCTCATGTCAGAGCTGTATAGAGCTGACTGAATACCAGTAGCACAACAATCAAAGGAGCACTGCAGGCCTTACTATTACATGTCTGTGCTGTGGTGCCACACACTCCTTCAAGTTCAGGTGAGTTTTCACATGGCTGTGCACCTTCATTCTCTTGATAGCAGCTGACAACCAACAGGGATTTCCTTGCCCATGGACTTCCTATATAGCTAGGTGAAGTATTCCCAGTACTTACTGATAAAGCTGCAAGACAGATCCCTATCTGGCTGGAGAAGGTCCTGGGTGACTCAAACCTGGGTCTCCCCTTTGCTTCTGGAGCAAAGGAGGCCGAATAGGGGAGGCTAGCAGATGATTGTCTCCCTCTGGATATGGCATCTTGGCCCTCTGTCTCTCTCTCTGGGTCTGGCTTGTGACTGGTGTCTGCTTGGATGGAAGACCTGGCTTCTCTCCCTGCCTGATGCTTTCAACAGCCAAACTGTTTCAGAGACAGCTAACTGGGGAGGGAAGGATGACAGTCCTGGGAAGCTGGGGGCTTCTGGTTGGCTGGTCTCTTGGCTGAGAGGCAAAACTAGGTTCTCTCCTCTCCTCTGCTGAGAGAAACTTGTGAGGTCTGTTTCATTCTCCTTCTAGCAGCTGACTCCCAGCAGCCAGCATCCTTGCCCCAAGCACCGTGTGTGTCCATAAGCAGTGCACATGTGTAGGCTGTTGGGGCCTATAGTTGGGTGCACTCGCATGTCGGTGAGGCTTGTTCTGGCCCAGAAATGCCTTCTCTGTCCCAAGCCCCACTGCTGTTTGGGATCTCAAACTCAGGCAGGCAGTTTCAGTTTTGGCAGCCCTTGTGCTGCTTTGTCTATGTGATGAGGGATCTACATATATAAAACTGTAATGGAGGTTTAGAATTGAAACTGAAGGATGCTATGCAGCATGGCTCTAAGAAGTCAGATTGCTCTGAGACCACTCACAATCCTGCAAAATGCTGAATACATTGCTTGCTGGCAGGTGAGGGCACTCATCTCCTTGCAGGATTGAGCCCAGAGTCTGGTAAAGGGGCAGAAATAAAATCAATTACCTGGTGTGGCAGAAAGTGTTCATCTATGAAGAACATGGTGCTAAGTGGGAAAGCTGGAGTCTTTGATCACCTGAGCTGTTATTTAAAACACTGGAGCAGCCAGATAGGCACTTGAGCAGGAGCTCAAGAACTGAAAATAAAATTGGTTGCTGCCTGACCGGGAGAATGGGTACTAAAAACAATATGAAGGGGTTATTTTTCCCCCTAGGAGAGGAGATACTCCAAAGACTTTCTCAAACCCCTTTGCTCAGTGATACTGAGACACCTCACTAATTCTGCTTCTATTTTGAAGGGAAGATTGTGGTGGTGATGTTCAGTACTTCTGTATATTGCTGAGTCATACTAGAACTGATCAGCTATTTTCCCCATAGCCTGCTAGTGAGGGAACTGGCCTGGGACAGGTTTTCATCTCAGCTCACTTTGAGTTCAGCAGAATAAGGACTTGAACCCAGGTCTCCGGCATCCCAGGCCAGTGCTTATCTACAAGGCCTCTCTTGCCTTGTTAGTCAGGCCTTTTGACACCTCTTCCTGAATGTAAAACCTCAGGTTTTCAATTCGAATGCTGACATTTTGACACCATTCTATTTTCATGAAAATGTTCAAAAGGTTTTGTTTTCATTCTAGAACAAAAACAAATGTCAGAATCTTGGAAGTTGCTGTGAAATGGAATTGTCCTCCTCCAGCCAACTTGAATCATAACAGCCTGAGGTGACCCATCCTGAGGGCTCAGACAAATAGTTCTGAAGAGGAAATTTCTGCCTATGTAATGGAACCGGATTGCACCAATGGCAGGTATCTTCAAAACATTTCCTGGGGTGAGAGAGACTTCCTCGGAAGCAGACCCTACGTTGTAACTACATATTTGGTAACCAGCTAGAACTTTCTGAGGAAAACACTATAGAGAGGCTAGATTCAGGCATCACTAAAAGATGAGGAACAGGGCTCCTGTGCTCTATGCCTGACTCTCATCTTAACATTGCATCTGGCCTTGGGCAACTTAGAGACTGGAACCCATAACTATAGGCTATATAAGTGATTTAGAGAAGCAATAAATACAAAATACATACAGTACTTAGAATGAAAACACATATAATATTTGCAAATGCACACAGCTTTCTTATGCCATATTCATACAAAAAATAGTTGTTACCTACAAGGAATAATTATAAGCAGGGGCAAAATACAAGCTACAATTCAAGCTAAGGCCCAATCCTGCGAAGACTTCTACACATGCTTAACTTTAGACACCATGAGTAGTCTCACTGACTGTTGACTTCGTTGGGAATACTCACAGTTAGGGTGACCGTCTTTTCAAAAGGCAAAAGTGGGACAAATGCAGGAGCCTTGCCCTCTCTGTGGCCCTGCTCCCTGCTCGTTCGCATCCCCAGCCCCCCCCGTGCTCCTCCTCTTTCCCCAAGGCCCCATCCTCCTCCTCTTCTCCCAGAGGCCCAGCACCCTGTCCAGCCTGGAATCTGGACCCTGCCCATGGTAAGAGCTGCCCAAGGAGCCCAGGCCACAATAGGGAACCCTGGATCCTTTACCTGCCCTGGGCAGGCAGCCAGGGTGCCTGAGAGCAGCATGTGGCCTGTGTCCCCCACCCTGAGACATGCCACCCAGGGCAGGTGAAGGGTCCAGGGCTTCCCACAGTGGTTTGGGCAACCCGGGCAGCTCTTACTACTGCCTGGCTCCGGCTTCTAGCCTGGCCAGGGACAGAGGAGGAGCAGAGGGTGGGGCCTCAAGCCCACCTCAACCTCCCCCACTGGGAAGAGGCTGGCGCTGCTCTTGAGCCTCGGGCAGGCGTGGAATGGCAGCACAGGGAATCCAGGATAAATGCTGTCCTGGAGTTATTCAGTCTGGGACTGGGTCTTGAACTCTGCATTTCGGGACTGTCCTGCCAAATTCCGGACTAGTGGCCACTCTACTCACCGTGTGTAAAGTTAAGCATGTGAATATCTTTGCAGGATTAGGGGTCCAGCACTGTTGTTAAATCTGTTCTAAGCAAGAAAGTCAAAGACTGACTCATGCATCAGAAGTATGTGGTCACAAACTTTCATAAATAGAACATACATTTCCATCTCCTAAAGTTTACTCATGTTCATGCTCTTTTTATGATCATCACTTAAAAAATAGGGATTGTTGAGAAATACTTAAGTATTAGGAGAACTGCAGAATTAAAACAATGTCCAAAGTTGCAATAACTCAACCATTTTCTGTCTCTCTTATTGCATTTGGGCTAATTCCCAGATATGAAATTCCTTTAGAAACAGCTGCATTTCCTTCACATTTCCATAGGAGCACAGCCTAAATCCAGCCTGTTCTTCTGCAAGTGTCACTTCCATGTACCTCTTCATTCTCCTCTGCAATGTCTTGGTGAATGCTTTTTCCGGCACACTCAGTGAGCTGATTCCTCTATAGTTCTTACATTCACTTTTATCTCCTTTCTTATACTATTCTTGTACTATCATCATTTTACCCCATTCACTTAGCACTTGCTCTTGTTTGTAAATCTTGTTGAATAGCTTGTGCGCTGCCTTTACTATGTGTTTCTCACTTGTTTGCAACAGATCTGAGGTTTTGTCACTTTCTGGTGCCCTTTTCCTTTTCACACTTTCTATTGAGATCTTTACTTCTTCTAAAAATTCTAGCATCTGCTCTCCCTCATTTGTACTGGGAAGCTTCTCTAGGACCATTCCATCTACTGTGTTCTGCAAGTTGTGTAGCTCTTCAAAATATTCTTTACATCATTTATTCTTTGCTTTTTCATCATCAATTATTTGCCCATGCTTCTTTCACTGCCAACGTTTTCAACTTCTGTGTCCCACTCAGTTCTCTAATCTTGCAATACAGTATTGCATTTCTCTTTCTATAGTCTTCTGCTTATTTACATTTTTCATTTATCCAATTGTTATTCGCTGTCTTCTCTTTCTGTTGTCTGGTCATACTGTTTTACTCAGTTCTTAGACTTGCATCTTCCCTTTTATTCTCCTGCCGTTTCCTATTCTTGTCACTCAACTGCAGCACTTCATTCTTTGACTGCTTTGATTTGGACTGTAGTCCAACACTAGTTCAGCTGCTCTTGTAATCCAGTTTTTTACACTCACTATTCCATGGCTCTTCAGCGTTTGGTTCTTCTTCACCACAGATCTGATATTTTTCCATATGGCTTCCTTGTATTCTTTCCTGGTATCTGGCTCTTTCAATTTGTCCACATCATAGATCTTGTTCTCAGTACTTTTTCAACCTCATTGATGACAACAGTAACTTATTACCTGCTCTGTTATTGGCCTCAAATGATCTGCATGACAGCACACCTGATTTCCATTTGCAATTCACACGTACAAAATCTATCATGATCTTCGTTTGCCCATCAGGTCAGTGGTGGATTATTGCACAGGTCCATAGGACCCAGGCCCCGGGACCCCAGCCAATTTGGGGGCCCTCGTAGGAGTGCTGGAACTGTGACATCATCCCCACTCCTCCTCTTCCCATCTGGGGCCCAGCCACCCTGCTCCTCCTCTTCCCCCGAGGCCCTGCCCATTGGCTAGCCGGAACCTTGAGTCTGGCAGTAGTAGGATGAGCATTTCCCCCCGCCCCATCCCGTGCCTAGCTGGCCTGAACTCCTCCCCTCCCCTTCGTGTGGAGCTGGCCCAAGCCCCTTTTTGGCAAGACTGGGCGTTTGTCCTGTTTGTTCTTGCCAACTGAGGATCAGCAAATGGGCAGGGGCCCAGGGGGCCCGAGAGCAGCCCCTGGCCCGTGTCCCTGCCCACCCCCAGGGCAGGTGGAGGAACCAGGGCTCCCCTTAGCAGCCTGGGTTCCCTGGGCATCTCTTACCCTGGCTCTAGCTTCTGCCCAGGCCAAGAGGTGGAACCTTGGGGGGAAGGGAGGAGCAGGGGAATGGGGCCCCCAGACTGGGATTGTTTGTGTGTATGCGGGAGCCCAAATGTTTGTTGTGCCGAAGGCCCCAATAAATCTTAATCCGCATCTGCATCAGGTGATACCCAAGTCCATTTCTTCTGCAGTTTTCTTTGTTGAAATAGCCTATTTGTTATCACCAGGTTGTTAGGCTACTAAATTTCTGCCTTTCTCTTCTTTCATTTTCTTCACCGAGCTCAAATCTGCCTATTGCTCCAGCTCAGGAATTCCACGTCGATCCTTCTTTCGCGTTAAAATGTCCTATCACCAATACCATGTCTTGTCCGGAAACTTCTTGTATAGTTTTCTGTAGATTGTTATAAAATTAACCAATTTCTTCCTTGTGCCCCCCCCCCCCCCCGAGGTTGGTGCATTGTGAGTGCACTGGATTTGATTCTGAATTCTACCTTCGGCATATCAGGTTAAATGCCAGAAGAGCCTGGCTGGCCTTTGGCTTTAGCACCAATGTGACTCTGCCCTGGTGTCCATCATCTTTTCTTCCTGATGTGCGCACACACGTACATGGCCAGTTCCGAATGGGATTTTACATGCCATAAGCTGCTCACAACAGAAAGGAAGAGTTCTTCAGCATGTTTTTGTTTCCCATTCAAGGAAAATGTTTATCTTGTTGCCTTGGAGGATTCCCCCCGGGATTGAGATACAATAGTCTGGTAATGTACTATATACAGTGTACAGGATACGATTCCCTCTCTTCTTTCCAAATTCCTCACGTAGTTCTCTAAAATGAACATTTCCTGCTCTTTGTGACACATCACAATTCCTGATGTGTCTGATGAAGTGGGTATTCACCCACGAAAGCTTATGCTCTAATACATCTGATAGTCTTTAAGGGGCCAAATGACTCTTTGTTGCTTTTTACAGATCCAGACTAACACGGCTACCCCTCTGATACTTGATCACAATTCCTGTTGTGTGTATGCTTATTATTCCAGCTTACACAAATCTATTATTTGTTACCCTGAGTGGCCTCAGTTTCTGAAGTCTCTTGTTTTCTTTCTTATTTACTTTGTCTGTTGTATGCCACACTTGAAGCCATAACACGTCTCTGATATTTTAAAGTAGCATTCATCACTGATATTGGTGATGGACAGAGCTGGGCATACATACTTGATATATTTCACTGCTTAAAAAACGATGGTTGATCTGGCCCTCTGTGTTGTCTACTGATAGAGTATTTCCTCTCGTGTTTTCCGAATGCTGTCTTTTGTACCCATTTCTTTAGAACTTCAGCTTCAGTTTGATTTCTACTGTTAATATTTCATTTTCCCTCTGCAATGAGTTCTGGAAACTAATGTTTATATCTGGGTTGCTGCTGAAAGGGAGTAAGACAGCCAGCCAGCAATAAGCCATTTAAACATCAAAGTATACAGATTCTGATCCAATCTACATCTTACTGAATCGTGTGCTATGACAAATTGCAGGAAAGAAACTCAATGGACAATCCTATCTTTCAGTATCTCTTTTCATTAGTTAAAGAGACTAATAATGCTAGTATTTAAAAACCAAGGTCCCATAGAGTCACACATGGATATAATAACTGAGTGAGCCATAAAAAATGTTTTATGCTCCAACTCCCTTCTGCCCCTTCCTTCATCTCTGTCTCACTCCACACTTTCCCTCTCACTCTCCTCTTTCTTCCCCTCCCCCTCTTTCTTTGTCTTCCTGTTTAGCTTATCCCTGCCTAACAAAATTCAAGCAAAAAACGAAGTTCGGCAAACATACAATTTGTTGCCATCACCTAGATCACTCTGCATGTATGTTATACTCCTTTTCCCTAACCTACTGCGATTGTCTCTGTTTCTGCCTGCAGGTATATGGGATCTTAGGGAGCAATTACCACACAGGTGGGGTGCCAATTAATTTCTTTATTAAAGGGAAAAGGAAGTGGTGGTAATTTAACAATGAAATGCGATGGGATGGGGTGTATAAGGTGTTTACAATAGACAATGATAAGGGGGGGTTCTTACTGAACAGTGTAGGGAGTTTTAACAGTGGGGTACAGTAAGTAGGGTTCAGCACAATGGGATACAGTACAGTCAATAAGCAACTCAACTTTATATAGGAACAACTCTAGATACAGTGTGGAATGCAAAATAAAATGGTAGCTTCTATATAAAAGTGGTATACAAAATATATTAGAAAAATGGAGGCAACTAATGGGGTGTTATAACCACAAGTAAAATGTGAGTCACGGTGCAATAATACAATATGGGTGATAAGTAAAATTATGCAATGTAGAAAATTACTGACTTAATTTGTGAGGCTGTGATAGCAAGAGTGTACCTAAAAGCTGGGTCAAGAAGCGGGAGTGGGGAGGGGAGTGAGTGATTAGTGGTATCTGACGAGAGGAGAGTGCAGCTGCAAGCAGCGAGAGACTCTGAAGCCCAGAGCAGCAGCCTTCAGGAGCCTGCGGGCTGGAGGTATGGGAGACAAGAGCAGCTGGAGAGCACTTAAGGGGAGTTTGGGAGCAGCAAGAGGGGAGGGCACTGAACGTGTAAGCGATGGGAAGGCACGTGGAGAATGGGGGAGACGGCTGAGGGAAGAAACAGGCTGCAGCAGCGGAGAGCACTTCAGGGAAGTTGCGGAGCAGCGGGGTGAAGACAAACGGAGCAGTGTGATGGTGATCTTCGGTAGGGAAGGGGCAGCGGAGGAGCAGGGGCACGAACACAGGGGATACAGGGAAAGGCAGCAGAGAGGTGTAAAGAAGGGCTAGAGGGACACCCCAGAAAAAGGGAAGAAGCGGCAAAGGGTTTGGGAAGTTACACAAGGGGGGGGAAGCAGCAAGGGGTTACAACAGGGAGACACGGAGAAGTACACAGAGGGGGAGATTGGAGCGGGAGAAAAACAGACACGAGAAAGTTCAGGGAGAGATTAGGACAGCGGGAAGATGAATTCAAGCAGTAAAAACCTTATCTATCCTCTAACTTAATCAAACTTATATAAATTACAAGCAGCTTATATAAAGTAATAAAACAGGTATAGAATACAACCAGGCAATGGCTTTTTAAAATCTATCTTTATCAACGACTAGGCAAAACAACAAATATCACAATTCTAAGCAAACTATAACAAGCAACTATACAGAGCAACAAAACAGCAAACTATAACAAGGCAGGTGAAACTTACAAGCTCTGCAATCTTAGCAAACTATGACTTATTAAACTAAAAAGCAAAACGTAGGGTGCACCTTATGCTATGGGGAAGTCACAGAGGGCAGAGTGGTATGTGCCCAAGATACAGCTCCCAAGGCAGCCCCCAAGGAAGCCAAGGGATGGTGGCTGCAGCACTGGATACAGCTGAAAGCAGGGAGCAGAGCTTAGCAGCGGCACAAGCTTATTTTTAGCAGCAAAGCGCCGCGGAGTTTAAGAGAGATTTTAAGACACAGATCAAGGTTTAGCTTGAGTCTGTGTGCAAGGGAATCAGAGCCAGCAGCTAAAGTAATAAAATAAAAGTATGGAAAGTTTACAGAGGGATTCTTACCCGTCCCCAAGGCAGCAGCAAAGGCAGAAGCAGCAGTAACATCAGAAGAAGCAAGGAGGGCTCGGTATGGTCTTGATAATCAGGAGATCTCTCAGGCAGCAATTCGTTCTTCGTGGGGGGGGGGTTAAAAACCGGGGGTACGCTCAAAAATAAAACAAGAGTGGAGAAAGGACTCCCCAAAACCCCTGGCTGATCAGACCAGGCAGCAATGCAGGAGCCTTTCTCAAGTTTGTTTCAAAATGTCTGTTTTTAAAGGCAAACTTAGGCAGTTTCCTGCCAGTGATCCTGATAGGCTCCCTGTGTCACAGGGGAGGAGGCACAGGGAAAAACTGCAGGTGAGCACAGAGACATGCCTGTGCAGAATCCTGTGCAATAGGTGACTCAAAAGCACATGAGGCCTATGACTCATGCCCAGGATCTTAAAAACACAATAGGTCTTGCAGCTCTGGACATTGCCTGCCCTACACCAAGCCCAGGTTCAACAAGGTGATAACAGGACTAACCCTTTGAACAGGGCAGTGGTCCCACTTAGCACGCAGCACAAGTGGCCATCCCTTTGAGAAGGGCAATGGCTCTTGGTAAACAACTTAAGGGGCCCTCCTTTTGAGAAGGGCAGTGGCCCTGGTAAACAACTTAACAGCCAGGGAAGGGCGGCCACAGGAGGAGAACAAAAACAAAATGGAGTATGGGGACAGCTGTAAGAAACAAAATGGAATAGGGGGATAGCTGTAATAGACAGTCTCATCTATTCACAGTTTGTTACAGTGCCCCACACAATACTGGTCCCTCAGTATTACTGTAATAAACATGACAATAATAACAACATTAAACTGTTACTGTCGTAGATTATAGTTATGTATATTTCCATTTGTTGCAATAGTCACGTTGGAATTGCAAATTTTATCACTTTTCATTCTACTCTCAGTGTAGTGCAGGGATCAGCAACCTTTCAGAAGTGGTGTGCCAAGTCTTTATTTATTCACTCTAATTTAAGGTCTCGCATGCCAGTATCACATTTTAACGTTTTTAGAAGGTCTCTTTCTATAAGTCTATAATATATAACTAAACTATTGTTGTATGTAAAGTAAATAAGGTTTTTAAAATATTTAAGAAGCTTCATTTAAAAATTAAATTAAAGTGCAGCGCCCTCTGGACCGGTGGCCAGGACCCTGGCAGTGAGAGTACCACTGAAAATCAGATTCTGTGCCGCCTTTGGCACATGTACCATAGGTTGCCTACCCCTGGTGTAGTGTAAAGACCAGAGGGTAATCAGCTTTGGGATGTGAAGTATTTCCATTGCGAAAAGCATGGCTTACTGTCATCACAACTGCATCTCTATAGTGGCCTGATCCAAACCCACCAGAATTAATGAAATGATTCCCATTAACTTCAATGGACTTTAGAACAGATCTTTTCCTCCTTATTTGTACAATTTTGTTCTAATAGTTCTTACACTGCAAGGTCTCAGTTCTGCAAACCCTCAAATACAGTCTGTAATCAAACTACCTGTGAGAGAAAGGATTTCTCTTGTGAGTAAGGACAAGCAGGACTAGATCTTGAAACTAATTCCATCTAGATGTTCTAGTGCCATAACGAACAACAAGAAAGAGGGCTTCAATTATTCGTGCTTATCACCAAAATGCCATGAAGGGTTAAATTTAATATATTCAGATTTGTATTGATACATTAACATGTCACTCAGTGAAAAATCTTCACTCCTGCACCAGTTCTTGTGCTCCCCTTTACATCCCCTCCCCCCCAAGCATCGCAAAGCTTCCTTCTCTCATTCTCAACTTTAGCACATTCCATTGGATTTTTTTAAATTATTTACATTCCCAAATGTAAGGGGACTTGTCCCCTTACTAAAACTCAGTCGGGTGTTTTGGTTGGCTAGCTCCCAGTACCAAAACAAAGGGGAAGGGTCAATGGAAAATCAGGACCCTGAGACTGACAGTCACCAGGAACAATGGGGAGAGGCCAATGCTCCAGGTCAGCCTGATTGACAGGGTGGGCAGGATAATCAATGAGTCAGGAGGCCAGGGGTCCAGTCCTCCACGTGAGCTGGAATTGCCTGGGTCAGCCAGAGTGGGGCTGAGCTAAAGAGAAAGCTGGGGCCTGAGCTGAGCTGGGGAGCAGAGCTGTGCCAGCCAGAGAGGCCAGAAAAGCAGCCCTGGAAGCAGGTCAGTGCTGGGAGCAAAGTCACAGAAGCAGCCCACAGAGCAGACTGTGCTGGGAGCAGAGCTGTAGCAACCAGAGCTAGAGGGGCCAGAAAATAAGCCCAGGAAGAGGAGAGCTGTAGCAACCAGAGCCAGAGGAGCCAGCGAAGCTGCCCAGAGAAGCAGCCCAGGGAGTTGGAGGCAGAGCAGCAGCAGCAGCGTTGAGGCAGAGTGGAGCAGGAGCTGAGGCAGAGTGGTGGAGCTGGAGCTGGAACTGGGTCTGGAGCAGTCCGGAGCCAAGTGCAGTGAGCAGCTGGGAAGAGCGAGGGGAACCCTGGCCAGCGGGACAAGCACAGGGAGATGCCCCCAGCCAAGAGGTCCTGCAGAACAGACTTGGAGTGGGATTGTAACCCGACGGGGCAGGGACGACGCTGGGAAGAAGGGTGCTGCCACCCAAAGCCTGAGGGCGTGTGGCTACCGCCAGAGTGAGTGTCTGACCCGCAGCGTCCCTGCAGCACAGCAAGGGACTGAGAAGGGGCCTGGGACTTGTGAGGAACAGACTAAAATTCCCTTACATCCCAAAGACGCTGGTTGTGATGTTCCTGTGCCACAGAGCAGGGTTATGTGTTTTCCTTTAACCTTTCCCATTTTTTTCCTTATTTTTTTAAACTGATTGTTGTTTAATAAATAGTATTTGCTTTGAACTGTATGTAATGATCAGTGGGGCAGGGAAGTATCCAGTGCAGAGAGAATACCCCGGAGTGGGGACACACTAGCCCCTGCCCTAAGTGACCATGACAAGGTTGGGGGTCGAGACCCCGCAGGAATCTTGGGCCCGGTCTTGTTAGAATTATGAGGACTCTGCCACACAGCAGAGTGGAATGGATCACGGAGGCCTCTGGGTAAAGGAAGTGAGAGGGAGGACTCAGATGCATTCGCTAGCCCATTTCACCAGCGTTATGTGTAAGCCAGGAAAGTTCGCCACAATAGTGGGACCAGTCCCTCACTTACACAAAGGTATATTGATAGTTATTATGTCCATTTCTGATGCCATTTGCTTTTCACTTCAAATAATAAATATGGATTCACACACCCATTTCTTATTATATAATAAGATCAATTCCTTTTTTTTCATCAAACGATGCTGCTGGGCTTCCTGATAAACATACCAGCGGAGATGGCCTTGGGTAACAAACTGTCTCAATTCTGTTACACTATTTAGTTTTGTCAAGCTGAAGGCTAGCAGGCATTACAGAGTATATACCTATGCCTCCTGTTTGCTATCCAGCAATGAGTCTGTAGTGTTCAGGCAGCAAGCAGAGTCAGGCAATTATCCTAGAAATAACAGGTGTGCAGCAAAAGAGATGGTTTAAATATCATTTTCTATTTAACAACAAGAAGCAGTAAAGAAAGTCAATAGAGTAGCACATGCAACAGAGGAAATTTTCCATAGTGGTGAGCTAGGATGTCACTGTGTGATGCTCGTTATTGTACAAATGCAAAGTCTTGTGTATTGTACAGCATGTTAGACCTAAGTTATGCGGCAAGCTCCCTCGTGTTTAGTTTAGTTGTGCCTAGTGACTAACTAGAGATGGGGCCTCATTGTGCTAGGTGCTGTACAAACACACAGTAAGAGACAGTCCCTGCTCCCAAGGGCTTGCAATCTACATAGACAAGACAGCCACCCTTGTTATAAATCCAGCATTTTCTCCTGCTGACTTCAGTTTCTTTGGCTTCTGGGCTAGCTCCTCTCTAATAATTTCTTCTTTCCCCGGCCCACATGGCTCGGGGGTGGAGGGCCCAGCCTGGGTCCTAGTGTGTCGAGAAGGGGAAGGTGAGGTATCTCCCCTGCACAATTCTGGGTCCAGGAGTGTTGAGGTTGAGGGGTGGTCCAGGTTGGACCCTGTCTCTGGCTCGCATGGTACAAAATCTGCCAAAGCTGTGCTTGTGTCTGCTCCTGCTGGCTTCAGATGATGTCAGTGTCAAAGCTGCACTGAATTATGTTTCATTTGGGGAGAAGGGGAGAGTTTAGGAGCCACCCTCTTTCTGCAAGACTCTTGTCATAACTTTCCTACTCAGATCTGAACCTTAGAGTTCAGAACACGAGAAGCTAGCATGAAACCTCCAAACTTAATTACCAGCTTGGATCTGATATCGCTGCCACCAGCCAGAAAATTCCAGTGTCTGGCTCACTCTGGTCTCCCCAAAACCTTCCACGAAGGGGTTGAAGATGGATTTGAAAGCACTGTCGTCAGTGCTGGCACCAGTTTTGGTGCTGGCTGCTTTTCCAGTTCCTGGTCTGGGACTGGAAGCACTGTGGCGGTTTCCGTTGTTGGCATGGGATCCGGGTCCACTACCTCTGTCTGGGTCTCTTGTAACACAGATGGGGCGCCTGTGAATGGCTCAGGAACAGGAATGGGTCTGGAAGCTTGCCTGGTTTGGCTACGTGTAACCATTCCCACTCTCTTGGCCCGCTTCACCTGGTTGGCCAAATCTTCCCCCAGGAGCATGAGGATGGAATAATTGTCATAGATCGCAAAAGTCCACATTCCTGACCAGCCTTTGTACTGGACAGGCAGTTCAGCTGTAGGCAAGTCTACAGCTTGTGACATGAAGGGGTAAATTGTCACTTACGCCTTTGGGTTGATGAATTTGGGGTCGATGAAGGATTGGTGGATAGCTGACACTTGTGTCCCCGTGTCTCTCCATGCAGTAACCTTCTTTCCGCCCACTCTCAAAATTTCCCTTCACTCCAAGGGTATTTGAGAGGCATCTGGGCCTGGGAATCTGTGGTGTGATCATGGTGTAATGAACTGCACTCAGTTGGGGTTCTTTGGGCAGTTGGCCTTTATATGTCCCAGTTCATTACACTTGAAGCATCTTCCAGCTGACTGGTCACTGGGTCAAGGTGGGTTACTGGAGACTGGTGAGGTGGAAGAATAGGGCGTCTGTGACTTTCCTTGGGTTGTAGGGGGGGTCTTTGGTTGCCCTCAGTTGTAGGGTTTATTGTCGGTGTGCCCTCTGGGGTATTCATTCCCCTTGACAGTAGCTTTTTTCTTTTCTGCCACTTCCATCCATTTGGCTCCAATCTCCCCCGCCTCAATTACCATTTTGGGTTTCCCATCTAGGATGTACCTTTCTATTTTCTCAGGAATACCATCTAAGAACTGCTCCATTTGTATCAGGAGGTGCAGCTCGTCCAAATTGTTAACCTTTGTTCCTGATATCCAGGCTTCATAATTCTTTGCAATGTGGTAGGCGTGTTGGGGGAATGACACATCTGGTTTCCATTTTCAGTTTCTGAACCGCTGACGGGCATGTTCAGGTGTTATCCCCATTCTGTATCTGGCCTTTGTTTGAAAAAGTTTATAATCGTTCATTTTCTCCTTAGGCATTTCAGCTGCCACCTCTGCTAAGGGTCCACTGAGCAGTGGCCTCAATTCTACCATGTACTGGTCTTCAGAGATGCTGTACCCAAGGCAGGCTCTTTCAAAATTTTCTAAGAAGGCCTCAGTGTCATCACCTGCCTTGTAGGTGAGAAATTTCTTGTGCTGTGGAACCATTATTGGTGAAGAGTTGTTAAGATTGGCTGTGTTCTGTTGCCTAGCCTGTTCTAATTCCATGGCCTGTCGGTGAGTCTCCCTCTGGAGTTCTATCTGTCTTCTGTAGGTTGCATCTTCTTCTTCTTGTTTCCTTCTGTGGGCTGCCTCTTCTTCTTGTTCTTTTCTTTTGTGGGCTGCCTCTTCCTTGGCTAGTTCTGCATTAATTAGTTCCATCCGTCTCCTATGTTCATTTTCTTTGTCCAGGGCTTGTTGCCGTGCCCTTTCCTGTCTCAGGCTTTCCTTGGAACTCATGGTTCCTGCTTTCTTGTGTTGGGGTGCCTTCTGGTGTTTTTTTTTCTTGTCTGAACTGCTGGCTCTCTGTTGGCTTCCTGGGGTTTGCCAAGCAACAGTGCCTTTTTTTTTCTTCCTCTAGCTAATCTTTTAAATGTGAAGTAAACCAGAAAAACCACTTTGTTTGCATGTGTGTTGTGCTGGGTACTTGACTCTCAATCGGAGTGCTACAGTTTAACAAAAGACCCTTTGTCAACCTTAATAGTTCCTTGCTTAATATGCAAGCCAAACTGCAACGAGAGAACAGAAAAAATTTTTATGTCTGGCTCCTTTTAAAACCAAAACCTTTCTGTCTGCTTAAAAGCCCTAGCAGAGGAAAAGAAAATAATATTCCTACTGGCTTCTGGATTCTTATCTTTCCACACCGCTGCCACTCATGTCATAACTTTCCTACTCAGATCTGAACCTTAGAGTTCAGAACATGAGAAGCTAGCATGAAACCTCCAAACTTAATTACCAGCTTGGATCTGATATCGCTGCCACCAGCCAGAAAATTCCAGTGTCTGGCTCACTCTGGTCTCCCCAAAACCTTCCCTGGGGGACCCCAAGACTCAGATGCCCTGAGTCTCTCCATGAAGGGAAATAACCCACTTCCCTTCCCCCTCTTTACCTCCTCCCAGATTTCCCCGCCCTGGGTACTCTAGGATATTCCCTGCTTCAAGTCCTTAAAACCCAAGTACCGAGAGATCAAATCTCTCTCTCCCCTCACCCGGAGGGTATGCAAAGTCAGGCTTAGTAAATCTAATACAAAGAGATTTTCCCCCTCCCTTTGTTTCTTAGCATTAACCAGTGAAAAAACTCAAACAGGTTTTAAAAAGAAAGCTTTATATAAAAAGAAAGAAAAAGACAAAAAATTGGTCTCTGTATCAAGGTGACAATATACAGGGTCAACTGCTTAAAAGAAAAAAATGAATAAACAGCCTTATCCAAAAAGAATACAATTTAAAACATTCCAGCAACTACACACACGTAAATACAAAAAAACCAGTATAAACCTATTGTCTTACTATTCTTGTACTTACAGCTTGGAAACAGAAGATTAGAAAGCCTGGAGATAGAGAGATGACTCTCAGAGCAGAGAGGGCCACCGAACCAAGACAAAGAACGCACCCCCAAAAACTTCCCTCCCTTGACATTTGAAAAATCTTGTTTTCTGATTGGTCCTCTGGTCAGGTGTTTGGTTCCCTTTGTTAACCCTTTACAGTAAAAGAACATTAACCCTTAGCTATCTGTTTATGACAACTCTCCTATGCCTGCAAGAGCTGTAGCACCTTCTGCTGTTGGCTACCCATTACCCTGCTCCTGCAAAGCTGCAGGAGAAGAGTAGCTTGCTGCATGCTTCACACCTTCCCTGGCCTCAGTGATGACAAATCTCACCCTGCCACCTATGTGACCTTGGAGAGAAAATCTGGCTAAGCTCCTGAGCATATTTGTCCTTGTTGCTGCCTTTACTGTGGAAGGATCTTCCTCTTGTTGACCTCCACTTTATAAGTAGAGCAGCCTGGGAGCTAGCACATGAAATTAATCCCCATCCCTCTTGTGGAGAAACCACAGAACAACAACAATAAAAAGATGGGAAGGAGGCAGAGAGGCAAAATGGCAGATAGAGAAGGTCAAGAGCAGATGTAGCATTTTTGTGGATTTATGGGGCACCAGCAGGGAATTGTGGCAACTGGACAAAAACATAAAAGTATGCAACCGTTTGCTCAGCCACAAAATCATTAATTTAAACTGGGCTTTGTCCTGTCTAAACAAAACCAGCCCTAGAAAAGTCACAAGTATGTTATGAGAACAGGAGTACTTGTGGCACCTTAGAGACTAACAAATTTATTTCAGCATAAGCTTTCATGGGCTACAGCCCACTTCATCAGATGCATAAACTCGAACATACAGCAAGAAGATATTTATACGAACAGAGAACACGAAAAGGTGGAAGTAGCCATACCAACTGTAAGAGGCCAATCAACTGAGATGAGCTATTATTAGCAGGAGAAAAAATCTTTTGAAGCGATAATCAAGATGACCCATAGAAGCTGTGAGGATACTTAACATGGGGAAATAGATTCAATTAGTATAATGGCCCAATATTCCCAGTCTCTGTTCAAACCTAAGTTAATTGTATCTAATCTGCATATTAATTCAAGTTCAGCAGTCTCTCTTTGGAGTCTGTTTTTGAAGTGTTTTTGTTGTAAAATTGCCACCTTCAAGTCTGTCACTGGTTAGAGAGGTTGAAGTGTTCTCCCACTGGTTTTTGAATGTTATGATTCCTGAGGTCAGATTTGTGTCCAATTATTCTTTTGTGTAGAGACTGTCTGGTTTGGCCAATGTATATGGCAGAGGGGCATTGCTGACACATGATGGCATATATCACATTGGTAGATGTGCAGGTGAACGAGCCCCTGATGGCGTGGCTGATGTGATTAGGTCCTATGATGGTGTCACTTGAATAGATATGTGGACAGAGTTGGCATCGGGCTTCGTTGCAAGGATAGGTTCCTGGGTTAGTGTTTATGTTATATGGTGTGCGGTTGCTGGTGAGTATTTGCTTCAGGTTAGGGGGCTGTCTGTAAGCGAGGACTGGTCTGTCTCCCAAGATCTGTGAGAGTGAGGGATCATGTATGTTATGTATGAAGTATATTATGGAGAACAACGGGGGGAGAGGGAAAACCCATCAAACCATCCCCCAGAATTTTAGCAAAAAACACGCCCAGATTAGAGAGTCAGGGCACATATTAGTTGCAAATATATTGTGTGGTTCTGATTTTATTTTTAAGACAAGTTGAAACCAAATGAAATTCATCCAACTCACCTGTAAGACACAAAATAACAAATAAGTTCTTATAAAACGGGTACTAGACCTTGTTTTCTTTCCTAAATTACTTGTTTTTAGATTTCCTCTCATCTCACATCACATCTTTATATAAAGTGAAGGAACACCTTGTACAAGTACTGTTTGTTGGTAGGACATAGGAAGACAGCAGTACATCGGTTACACTTGGGTCACATTTGGGAGATTATCTTTGTACAAGGAGGGCTAAAATTTCCATTAAAAATGACAGTTAAAGGTGTTCAGAGCATTATTGAGCTGCCAGGACTTTTATTTTTTAATTGCAAAAATTGTGGAATATGTCACAACCTGCTAGTGTTACTCATTATATGCAAGGCTCTGTTAATAGCAGATGTGCAGTTAAATCCCAAGACACAGCTTTGAAAATTGACTGCACTTAACATAATATTGTACACATATTACAATAATGTGGTATGTTAGCAAGATAAATAATTTTTTACGTTTTGTTGTAAAAACTATGACGAAGACCAGTTTGGTTGAAAACCAATCCGGTTGCCCTGTCTATGTTTTGGTAGTTAAAGGGTGACCAATAAAACATAACGACAGTATGTGCGCTTATCTCCAAATGTACTGGTAAACAAAAATGAAATGCAGAACTAATACAACATCAGGGCAGACAGATCTGTTTTGTAAATCAGGGAAATGCTCTACATTGCTCTTTTGAGAGAATATCACCTCGCAGCACTTATTTTGAATAGGTCAGCAATTTTTTGTGACACTTAATAGGGAGCGTGCTGGGCTTTCAATGGAGAAAACAATGATCATCAAATGAAACTACTGAGGAAAGATAGGACCTTGTCTTCATTTGGGATCAGATATATCAAAAGAACCTACTAGTGCATAGTTTGGAGGGATGTCACTATTTTTTTTCTTATTACAGCTTCACACTGCAGTGCCACTTGTTATATTTTTTAAAACAACCACAAGATGGCACTGGCAGCTTTCACAGACCATATTCAGTTGCTTCCTGCTCAGGTTCCAAAAGGCAGAGTAGCACAGTCTGCAGAGACCTTTATATCATCACAGAACAGTATTGAAACATTCTGCAGTCTTTGAGATACCTGAACTCCCAGAGCTACTTCCTAACATACAATAAGACTGGGAATTTTCCTAGTTGTCACCATGACTCTACTGAGTGATCAGTCAGTTCTAATAGATTGTTTTGCTTTGGCAAACCTATTCCAATTCTAATTGCACTCAGTATTAATGGTCAGAAATTTTCATTTATGATAGTCACATTAGATTTTAAATGCCTCCATTGAGCAAGATATTTTGTATTTCATGCATCATATACTCAGCAGAAATTTAATTAAAATGGATAATTAACTTTAGTTCAAGTCATATATAATTCAAGAGACTCAGAAGAGGAGAAGGAAGGAGCCAGTATAATTTTGGAACTGTCTAGGGTTCCAGCTGTCTTCTCTGTGGCCTGATTTGCAAATGACAAGTGCATGGGCGGCACATAATGGAGCTGAAGGGAAAGGGAGAAAAATCTCCCTGCGCCAGGGCCCCAGGGCTGGAGGAGCTATTGCTCCCCACTGTGGCCTTGCAGCCACAGTCATAGGCGCCGACTCCATGGGTGCTCTGGGGCTGGACACCCACGGGGAAAAATTAGTGGCTGCTCTGCACCCACAGGTAGCCAAGCTCCCTGCCCTGCCCCCCCGACTCACCTCTTCCTCCGCCTCTTCCCAGTCTGCCACGTCTCTGCTCCTCCCTCCTTCCCAGTGCTTGCTGCTGCCGCCAAACAGCTGTAGCGAGCACTGGAAGGGACGGGGGAGGAGTGGGAATGTGGTGCGCTCAGGGGAGGAGGCGGGGCCGGGCAGGGCCGTCCTTAGGATTTATGGTGCCCTAGGCGGGATCATTAAACTGGTGCCCCTGTGCCTGTCTTGCTCTTAGCAACACAAACATAAGCTTACACTATTGGAAAACTTGCCACATGCATGTTATTAAAACCATTTAATTAATTAAGCACACTGTGACGCTGATGGACTAGCATTAAAGTAGCACCACAATATAGAAAAAATTCTGATTTGACAGAATGATGCAAATAATACAATTTTTTTAATTTATCAACATTTTATTCGAAATTTCTATGACAAGGTATTGAAACAAGGATTTGTTTTTAATTAAAAGCAATCTTTCTGGCTTTTTTGGCTGCAAAATCAGTAATAATGTCATCGTATGACAAAGACAAAGTGATGTCTTGTTTGACCGCAAAAACAGCAAGACCAGTCAAGTGTTCCTGGCTCCTTGTAGAATGGAGATCGTTTTTAATGAGCTTTAGTTTTGAGAAACTCTGTTCTCCTGATGCTACTGTGACAGGAATGGTTAGTAGAATACGAGTGGCAACGTACACATAAGGATATATGTCAACAAGTTTGCTGGTATGAATAAACTGTACAGTGTCCATCGATTTTGTATGTGGCAGCAATGTGTACTCAATTCTTCATACAGTTCAAGTCCATTTAAATCAAAATGACCGCCGTGCTTCAGAAGGCTCTCTAGATCAGGAATCCCGAACGCGGTACCCGAGGGTGCCATGGTGCTCACAGGGGCCTCTCAGTGCACCTGTTTACTGGCCAGCAGATGAGCATCTGCCGAAATGCCACCGAAATTCGGCAGCATTTCAGCAGCAACACCACTTGCCGCTGACAAGCAGCATAATCCAGAGGCGTCGCCGCAGAAGTGCTGCCGAATTTCGGCAGATGCTCGTCCATCGCCACGGTCCTTCGTCTGGCACCCACCAGACGAAAAAGGTTGGGGACCGCTGCTCTAGGTTCTTGTACTTTGTCATTAGTTGCTCTTGTTTTCCTATTTCATTGAATTTAGTCCAGCTCAGCCCACCTATCAGCTGAGTGAATGGAACCCCAGGCCGACAGCGGGTTGAGTGGCTCAGCCAGGATCTCAGCCGCCGGCCTGCTCAGCCCGCTGCCAGCCTGGGGTTCCTTGGGGGTCCCCAGGCCAGAAGTGGGTGCTGCGTGAGGCCGGCGGCCGGGACCCCAGGTGGCAATGGGGCAGCAAGCGGAACCCCAGAGCAGTGGCGGGCTGAGCCTCTCAGCCTGCCACTGTGTGCCATCAAAAATCAGCTTGTGTGCTGTAGGTTGCCAACCCCTGCTCTATACACTAGTAAGGAGATGAGCATATTACAGTTGTTGGAGGGCTCTATTTAGCAGTAACAGGGATATAGGAAAGTCGGTCAACATTTTTTCTCTGATGAAAACTGGCCCACTCCTTTCTCCATACCAAACTAGTCACAAATAATTGTCAACAACTTAATTTTCTGTTTTTGGCTAAGATATTGTTTTTTAAAAAATATTGAAATTGAATTCAGGATTGTTAGCAAGCATTTTTGGCGAACAAATTTGTTAAATGACAATCTAAATGGCAAAACAGTACTGCTTTCATGCTTGGCTCACCCCCCAACCTGCTGGTCCAAAAGCTGCAGTAGAGGGGGAGATAGGTGGAAAACTGCAGGACCCCAAAATCCACCTTTTGGGGTGCAGAGTGGCAACAGGTCCAATCACACGCCAATGGGCACCACTGTCAGCACCCCGGACCATGGTGAAGTTAGCACAGCATCTGATCTCAGGAACAGGGCACCCACGGAGCCACAGCAGCTCATCCTGCCCTGCGCAGCTCCCCTCGGATGAGATGGATCACTGCCAGCTCGGGGGAGAAACGCGCTCCCCAGCTAGAGTGACCAGATCCAGATGTCCTGATTTTATAGGGCCAGTCCCGATATTTGGGTCTTTGTCTTATATAGGCACCAATTACCCCCACCTACGGTGACCAGACAGCAAATGTGAAAAATCAGGACGGGGGGTGGGGGGGAATAGGAGCCTACATAAGAAAAAGACCCAAGAATTGGGATTGTCCCTATAAAATAGGGACATCTGGTCGCCCTACAGGTGAGTTCCTTCCCCCACCCCTTCCCAGCAGCCAATCCCCTCCCTCAGACTGTGTGGCATTCGGCTCTCTCTAGGACCCAGCAGCCCTGCTCTTACATGCTCCACTGCTTCCTGTCTGTCCGCCCAGCAGAGCGGTGCCCCCAGACCTAGTGGTGCCCTAGGAGGCTGCCTGTTCTGCCTATGGCTAAGGACGGCCCTGGGGCCAGGGCAGGGATTTGGGGAAGGAGTCGAATAAAGGCAGGGAGGCAGCGGAGTTGGGGCAGGGACTTCGGGGAAGGGGTTGGAATGGGGGTGGGAGGAAGCAGGGCTGGGGGCAGAAGGGGGTCGAGCACCCACCGTCGCCAGAAGAAGTCTGCACCTATGGCCACAGTAAGGGCACAGAGCTGCAGTGGGGGTGGGGGGTAGGAATGAGTGGGGGGGTGGGGCCTCAGGGGAAGAGGCAGAGTAGAGGAGGAATGGGAGAAGGGGAGAGAGGAAAGGGGTGGAGCCATGGCGGGGCTGTGGGTGGAAGGAGGTGGAACGGGGGAGGAGTTCGGAGCTCCATGCTTGGAGCTCCAGCCAGGGCAGGGAGCTCTGCTGCTGTCCCAGCCGAGGCTGAGAGCTCAACCCTAGCCAGGGCCAAGCTCTCAAACCCTCCCCCCACATTGTGGCCCCAACTGAGCTCTCCACTTTCCCCCCTGCCCCAGCTGGGGCCATGAGTGGGGAGGGCTGAGCTGTCAGTCCTCACTGCCTTGCCCAGGGTCATGAGGGGAGAGGGTGCTGAGAGCAGCGAGCAGGGGCAGGGCCTTGGCCAGAAGAGGACGGGCAGGGGGCTAGTGTCCCCAAGGGGAAGCTTCACCCGCTACCCATAGACAAGTTTTTTTTCAAATCATGAGATGACATTGTGTAAAAGCAGTCAAATACCTCACCACCCTGTGCACATGAAGGATGCTGCTTTCTAGGTGTCTCTTGAACCATTTTTTCCTGGCAGAATGGCAGAAATTTTACAAGAGCCTGAGATAATACAGTACAGCATACTATATTCATTGCAGAGGTGAATATGCATCTAGTGTTTAGTTTATTATAGTAATTTCTGTCTCCAGCACACCTTGTTTTATCACAGCAGATATGCCACAATGCAGGAATTCTAATTAGGGCTGTCAAGCGATTAAAAAAGTAACCGTGCTTTTAAACAATAATAAAATACCATTTATATAAATATTTTTTGATTTTTTCACATTTTCAAATATATTGATTTTAATTACAGCACAGAATACAAAGTGTACAGTGCTCACTTTATATTTATTATAAATATTTGTACTGTAAAAATAAAATCGTATTTTTCAATTCATTTAATTCAAGTACTGCAGTGCCATCTCTTTATCATGAAAGTTGAACTTACAAATGTAGAATTATGTACAAAAAAACCTGCATTCAAAAATAAAACAAGTCCACTCAGACCTACTTCTTGTTCAGCCAATCGCTCAGACAAACAAGTGTGTTTACATTTGCAGGAGATAATGCTGCCTGCTTCTTGTTCACAGTGTCACCTGAAAGTGAGAACAAGTGTTCGCATGGCACTGTTGTAGCCAGTGTTGCAAGATATTTACATGCCAGATGCACTAAAGATTCATATGTTCCTTCATGCTTCAACCACTATTCCAGGGACATGCGTCTATGCTGATGATGGGTTCTGCTCAATAACAATCCAAAGCAGTGTGGACCGACGCATGTTCATTTTCATTATCTGAGTCAGATGCCACCAGCAGAAGGTTGATTTTCTTTTTTGGTGGTTTGGGTTCTGTAGTTTCCGCATCAGAGTGTTGCTCTTTTAAGACTTCTGAAGGCATGCGCCACACCTCGTCCTGATCAGATTTTGAAAGGCACTTCAGATTCTTAAACCTTGGGTTGTGTGCTGTAGATATCTTTAGAACTCTTACATTGGTACCTTCTTTGTGTTTTGTCAGATCTACAGTGAAAGTGTTCTTAAAATGAACAACATGCTAGATTATCATCTGAGACTGCTATAACATGAAATATATGGCAGAATGCAGGTAAAACACAGACCAGGAGACATACAATTCTCCCCCAAGGAGTTGAGTCATAAATTTAATTAACGCATTAGTTTTTTAAGGAGCGTCATCAGCATGTAAGCATGTCCTCTGGAATGGTGGCCAAAGCATGAAGGGGCATACAAATGTTTAGCATATCTGGCACATAAATACCTTGCAATGCTGGCTACAAACGTGCCACACAAATGTCTGTTCTTTCAGGTGACATTGTGAATAAGAAGTGGGCAGCACTCTCTCCATAAATGTAAACAAACTTGTTTCTCTTAGCGATTGGCTGAACAAGAAGTAGGACTGAGTGGAACTGTAGGCTCTAAAGTTTTACATTGTTTTGTTTTTGAGTGCAGTTATGTAAAAAAACCCACCCAAACCCTACATATGTAAATTGCACTTTCACGACAAAGAGACTGCGCTACAATACTTGTATGAGGTGAATTGAAAAATACTCTTATATCATTTTTACAGTGCAAATACTTGTAATAAAAATAATATAAACTGAAGACCATACACCTTGTATTCTGTGTTGTAATTGAAATCAATAAATGTAGAAAAACATCCAAAATATTTAATAAATTTTGATTGGTATTCTATTGTTTAACAGTGTGATTAATCACAATTAATTTTTTTAATTGTTATTAATTTTTTTGAGTTAATCACGAGTTAACTGCAATTAATTGACAACCCTAATTCTAATCTAACAACAGTACTAACGTAGTGTAAATAGTATTGTAAAAAGTGATAGTAACATACAATATTATACATATCTACAATTGCAGGGAATGTTTTTATATCATTGTAAATCAGAGCAATTGAAGTCATTTAAAGTGCTGCATACATCCTGTGAAACCCCCATAATTATGGCTCATCCCCCAGAAACTCACGGACCTAGTCAGATTACAAAACATCTGTGCAGGTAAATCCACCCTACCAAAGGTCATGGAATAGAAAACCCAGTTAGAGTCTGATCCTGCTCCCATTGAGGTCAATGACAAAACTCCCACTGGCTGGAATGGAGTTGGATCAAGCCCTTAGTCACCATAACCTCTCACTAACCATAGCCATCAGCACCCTCACACAGGGATCAGTAACGTTTTCGTGGTAAAAATGTTGAGGTCCGTGGTAATTTTTCAGAAAATTGAATGACTGAACAGCATAACCCCTCTCAGCCCCCAATGTCCATCATTAAGTACAGTAGTTTTGTCATATGTCCATGATGCAACATGGTGGTGCCAATCTCTGTTTTAACACCAAAGTGTCCACTCCCTCCAAACTGCTGCCACAGAGCTCTATGTCTCTGATGAACTGTGTAAAAACAGGAAGGAAAAAAAAATTGAGCCGGCAGGTGGAAAGAATCAGGAACAAGGAATTCTTGAGAGCCTATGCCCTGGTGTTGAAAGAAGCAAAGAAATCCTCTCTTTCCTCTACCATAGCAGCAGACACTAATTATACCTCACTGAACTATTCGAAACCATGCGTGCAGGGGACTGGACTAGATGACCTCTCGAGGTTCCATCCGGTCCTATTATTCTATGATCACAACAGCTACATTTCTCTGGACCAATGTCAGGTTCAAAAGTGCAGGACACTGGATCTGAAAATCAATCCCAGGAGATCAGGATGACCATGAACCTCAGCACCTTCGGAGCAGAATGCAAAACATCTACAGTGGCACAATATTAAACTATAAAATATAATAAAACTCCCTACATATCTTTGTGTATACTGTGGAATTCCAGGATGCGCTGATCCCACGATGATGAGTGGCTATAGACGGATAGAAAGAGACTGTCATAGTGTAATTGTGGGACAAAGACCAAAAAATGAAGGCCATATAAAAGAGTGTCATCACTCTGACCAACAGGGAGGAATTGATTGCGAATCTGAAGGTTGAAGTCAATTTAGGTGAACATGATCATGAAATGATAGATTTCATGATTCTAAGGAAGGAGCGAACACAGCAGAATAAGGACAACAGACTTAAATGTGATTAGCTGAAATTACTGTAAAGTGGGTGCAAAACTAGTTGAAAGACTGTACTGAAAGAGTAGTTATGAATGGTTCATTGTCAAACCGTAGATGCCTCCAGTGGGGGGCCTGCATGGGGTCTATTCTAGGTCCAGTATCATTCAATATTTTCATTAATGATCTAGACAATGGAGTAGAGTTTATTCTTATAAAATGCTTATAAAATCTGCAGATAACACCAAGCTCAGAGGGCTGCACGCACTCTGGCAGCCAGGATTAGAATTTAAAATGAGCTTGACAAATTTGAGAATTGGTCTGAAAACAAGATGAAATTCAATATAGACAACATAGGCCTCTCAAGGTCCCTTCCAGCCCTACATTTCTATGATTCTAATACAGGAGACAAGTTGGATTCATGTATGTAGAATTTTTCATATCCTCTGTTAGTCATTTAGCTTTACTGGGATAAATACTACTCTTAGGAAGGAAAACCCCAAACACGTAGCTACAAAATGTGGAATAACTGCCTAGGTGGTAGTACTGCTGGAAAGGATCTGGGGGTTATGGTGGCACACAAACTGAATATGAGTGAACAATGTGATGCAGCTGCAAAAAAAGGCTAATATCACTCTGGTGAGCATTAACAGGAGTGTCATCTGTAAGACATGGCAGGTAATTGTCCCACTCTACTCAGCAATAGTGAGGCCTCAGCTAAAGTATTGTGTCCCGTTCTGGACACCACACTTTGGGACAAACTGGTAAGCCTTCAGAAGAGAGCGACAATATTTAGAAAACTTGACCTATGAGGAAAAGTTAAAAAACCTGGGCATGCTCAGTCTTGAGAAAAGAAATGTGTGTGTGGGGGGACCACTGCAGATATGTTAATGGCTGGTATAAAGGGGACTGTGATCAATTATTCTCCAAATCCACTGAAAGCAGGACAAGAAATAATGGGGTTAATTTACAGAAAGTGCGATTTAGATAATAGGAAACATTCTAACTGTAAGGATAGGTAAGCACTGGAATAGGCTTGTAAGGGAGTTTGTGGAATCCCCATCACTAGAGGTTTTTCCGAACAGGTTAGACAAACACCAGTCAGGGATGGTGTAGGTTTACTTGGGCCTGTCTCAACACAGTGGACTGGACCTGATGACCTCTCAAGGTCCCTTCCAGCCCTACATTTCTGTGATTCTAATATAGGAGACAAAATTAAGTTGGATTCATGTATGTAGAATTTTTCATATCCTTTGTTAGTCACTTAGCTTTACTGGGATAAATAACTTGCAATAAGAAAAGAGAAATAAGACCTGTTTGCAGAGGTAAAGCTGAGTCTAAAATAAGATACATCTCTTGTATTTAGGGCAGTATTTATTTTATATTTGTTCTATTGATCAACATTGCACAGAAGTGATGTGCTTAGGTCTGATACAGTGATCTTTTGAAATCTGAGGAAGGCCTCACTAAAGTAACCAATATGATGTCACTGTGTTTAATAAATGAATACACAGAAGTTTAAATACAATTAACTTTCTGTCTCTGTTTTATTTGATAAAAGCAATACATGCTGGCATGGGAGATGAGAGGAAGTTAAGGGGAAATCTGCAATTTTCTACTGATTCTGTTCATAATATAACAAGTTATATGATACATAAGCAAAATGCCATAGCATGAATCTTGTGCATCTCCAGTCATCTGGATAAGTTCAACTCCTTTTTAAATTATAGAAAAGGGAACTAATGAAACTTATTTTAATTGAAACACTCTTCAAAAGCTGGCTTTTATTTTTATAACATAAAAGGTTTCAGTACAATAATATTATTCCGTTTCCTCTCAGTGGAGCATTTTGTGATTCCAAAATTTTGTTACACATACCATGAATTATTCATACAGAACTTAAAAAATCAGAACATTATTTTCTAGTTAAATATCAGTAAACAGGGTAGAAGTACTTGGAACAGAACCATCTGAGACAATATAAATTCTCTCTTCTGAGTCAGTTAAAATTAATTTGGCTTCCTTCCTATATTGGTTTACGTGATACAGTCTGGAGTTTAGATGTTCCCATTCCGTATATTAACATTAGCTGCTACTTGGTAATTTGCTATTATGCTAATTTGCAGCCTTTCAACATCAACAATACTTCTGATAAAGCCAGGCTATTGCATTCAGCTATGCTGAACTCCAGTCATAAGGCACGCGGTAGATTGACAGATATTTCCAAGTCTTCCTTCCAGCTTCCATCAGGAGTCGGAACACTGACATGGTTCCAGGAACAAATAGACATATCAGCTGAAGTCAGTTCTCTGAAGATCTTTTGATTCCATGTTCTGATGACTTTTTGTAAGTATTATAAATATTTTGAATATGCTTTTTCACAAGTAATGAATGATGAAACACTTTTTTTTTATGAGATTGAACCAATTTGTTCCTGTTTATTGTCGTATCTGAAAGTGGCTAGTGTTGGCAAAATGGCTTCACAATGTTATTTCATCATTTATCTTTGTGCCACCACAAATTTTAGAGAAGAATATTGTGCCATTAGTCTAAACCAGAGGTGGGCCTGAGGGCCACATCGGGGAAGAGAAATTGTAGGGTGGGTCATGAATACTCATAAAATTGGGGTTGGAGTGTGGGAGGGGGTGAGGGCTCTGGTTGGGAGTGCAGGCTGGGGCTGCGGATAAGGAGTTTGGGGTGCAGGAGGGTGCTCTGGGCTGGAGTTGAGAGGTTTCAAGAGTGGGAGGGGGATCAGGACTGGGGCGGGAGCATGGGGAGAGGCTCAGGGGTGCAGGCTCTGAGTGGAGCTTACCTCAAGCGGCTGCTGGAAGCAGTGGTATGTCCCTTCTCTGGCTCCTACATGGAGCCAGGCGTGGCCAGGCAGCTGGGCATGCTGCCCCATCTGCAGGCACTGCCCCTGCAGCTCCCATTGGAGCGCTTAGAAACTGGAGCGGGGTCATGCCGCAGCTTCCAGGAGCCATGTGGAGTGGCCTCCGAGCCAGCACCCTAGCCGTAGTGGGTCCGAGCACCAGAGTGGGGCAAGTCCCAGACCCCGCTCCCCAGTGGGAGCTCGCAGGCCAGCTTAAAACGGCTCCGGCCCACGGGCCGTAGTTCCCTCCCCCCGCAACCCTCCAGCTAAACCTATTGGGCCTGATTCTTCACTGCCTTGCACCTTGCATAGTCATTTGCCAAGTGAGTGCAAAATGCTACCATTTTGATCTGGTAGTATTCTACACATATTTTGCCCAGCTGTAAATAATTACATATAGCCCATGACAGTGGCGAATAACCTGCCTACTGTGCTCCAACAGTTCTGAGACCCTGCAAAGGACCCTGCAGCATCGAGTCGCAGAGCCTGGGCTCCAACTGAAGTCTGAATGTTTACACGGCAATTTTTAGCTCCACAGACCGAATCAGCTGACCCAGACTCTGAGACTCGATGTTGCAGGTTTTTTAGACATACTCTAAAGGCTGATCTAAACCCCAAGACTCCCATTGACTTTGATGGGCTTTGGAGCAGGCTGATAGCTGGTAAACATTCAAACACCATGTTAAATCCCTCATTCACGCTGTTTCTGCTTCCAAGCATCTCTGAACAAGGTCATTTTTCAAAAGTTGGAGTGAACCCAAACAGCTCTGGGTGGTAGTGGTGGGGAAAGTGCTGATATTCAGCTGGGTGTCCAGATCTGGAATAAAATCCTATTTTTATAGTTAATACAGAAGACAAGGTTTCCACACAGTTCATGTTGTCTCAGTACCTGACTACAGGCAGGAACCTCATAGATGAGGCAGATGCCCTATTCTCTGTCACTGTGGGGGGAAAAAAAGCAAACAGCATAAAGGACGGTCAGTGAATTGACTGCCAATTCCTTCAAGCTTTTACTGTCAATTTCCTGCCTTTTGTGGATTTGGGTTACAACTTTAATGGTGTTTAAACAGAATGATTTTATATTTATTTCTTCCAGACTGTATTTTTTTTAAGGATGGTTTGTAGAATGGTATAAACTGTATATTTAGTTGGGGGTTAGAATGGAGGTTTTTGGAGCTGTTCCACTCTCTTATGTAACTATTTGTTTAGGCTGTTTTAAAATGAATAGTATTGTTCTGAGTAACGCTGCTGAGTAATACACATAAGATCATTTTTCCTCCCTAGTTTTATTTACTGACTGATCAGAGTGGATCTTCTGCAGCTGTACCTGTCTATTGATTAAATACAGATTTGTATACACTACTTTAAACCAGGTAATGTTCTAAGTGCCTAGACCAGAACAGCATTCAGTGTCAGTAGTGTTTAACACAGAGATATATTGTCAGGAAAATTTGAAATAGATGGTAAAAATCCTCATAAAGGTACTTAGCCATTTCTCAGACTAATGGCTTCTCCATGTAAATGTTTTTCCAAAATATCAAAAGTAATTACACCATAACAGCTTGCCACATTATACTGTAACAACTTGCCAAAAATGTAACTTGATAAAAAGGCCAGTACAATTCTACATGTTTTTCTTTTTAGATAGATTAAAAATTCAGACAACTTTGGCAAGAAATTTGTTTCACATAGAAATTGGGCTGGGACCACCAATACTATGTTTATGTAAGAGGTGAATTTTTTACAACCAAAATAACAAACTCCTAAAAATAGGGAGCTGCAGTGCATTTTTAACAGTGGATCACCCTGCTCCCTTCCCATATGATGAAAAACACTTTTGACATGGGGGGAGGAGGGGAGATGGGGAGAAAAGCTCCTCAAAATTCCCGTCATGGCATTTTCCCAAAACCAGTCCAACAGATTGGGAATGTGGTGTGGGTTCCTTCTTCCCTGTGGAACAAACAGGACATTCTTTCCTCAAGTCTGCAGATTCTCAAAGATCAGCTGGAGGCCTGTGTCTCTACACTGGTCCTGGGGCTCTCAGCATCCTTGTCTGGCTCCACTGGAGTCATGCCGCTAGGGTCTGCCCTTTCATAGCTGCCTCTAGAACCTCATAAAGGAGGTGGGGAAGGGTTTGCCAGCGTGGAGAGACCTTCTCAGAAAAGTTAATGCAGCTTGAGGTTGTATTTTCTTTTCAGCATCTTTACATCTTTACAGGGGAAGGTGGGTTACCATGTGCATTTCTGGGCACTTCCTGCTCTATATGCTAAGGGTCAGTCTCCCAAACGCCCTTCTCCAGTGCTGAAGGACACTGAGCACAAACCCCCTACCTGCACAGCTATGGACAGATCTACACATCGAGGATCCCCTCCGCATGAATCCAGTGGACACAGTCTCACCTGATATTATAGTACACATTTATGAGGCACCCATTACAGTGGTGTGTGAGAACCTTTTACAACATTTAGCATACAGTGATGTAACACCCTCCCCTCAGGAAAAAGCAAGGAACTTGCCAGCTCAGATGGTGGAAATGCACTGCTGTAATTCACATATGCAGAAATTTACATTTAAAGGTTCAGCATGGAGAAAGCTCAGATGTAGAATTCCTCCTCGTTGGCTGGAGAGCCTGGATGAATGCTGCCAGGTGTTTTCCTATCATTCAGAGAACAAGGGGTTGCTCTTGGTGACTGTCTGAATTGGCAGTGAGATGCTAAGGGGGATGCTGAAGATGACAAGAAAGAGCTGGAAGACCACTCAGAGAGAGATGGAATAGAACCACTAGGGAGCTCAAGGGTACTGCACATGACTGACAACGGCCTTCTCCTGGAGACAGCCTGTTTAGATCTACTGACACTTTGCCTTTGTGAGGGAAGAGTAGCTTCCAAATCATTGCAAAATCCATTAAAGGTAGAGTAGGCTGAAGCCACAGACAGATCTGAGAAGGACAGCTTCATCCCTGTGTCGACATCAGTCTCCTGTGACCCCTCCAAGTCCTCAATGTTAAGCTTGGGACTGCATCTCCATGTTTTTAACCTGTTCACAGGTGACCCAGTATTTAAATTGTGGAATGGTTCACTAAAGTTAAAGGAGTCAGATGCTGGAGAGAAGCTTGTTGTGGGCAAGCAGAACAGAGACTTGCTTCGCTGAAATGACCATGAAATGCTGGAGGCACTACTGGATCTTCGGGTGAAGTCTCCTCGGTCACCATTTCTCAAGTCCTGCTGGGAGATACCAAGGTACTGACCAAGACCATTTGCCCGATGCAGCTTGATTTGACCATCTGAGTTCAGATACTCACTAGTTTGATTGAGGGCAGGTCTGTCACTGTGAGGAATGTAGCTTGGTGAAGGAGTGAAACGAGAATCCCTTGAAGATGGGAAATGAAGCTTGTTCTTCTCAGCAGACTTCCTATACCAAATACGTGTCTGCTGCGAGAGGGGAGAAAGAAAAGAGGAAAGACCACATTAACACAGACTTGGCAATTTTACAACTGTAAGTCCCCGTTGTTGAACTGTTACTGCATGTAACTATAAAGCAGACTGTCACTCAGTACAGTCACAGTAAATATTTCACTTTAATAATAAAGAGAAAGCACTGTGCCAAAATCCAAATATTTATATAAGGGTCCTTAGAGGAAAACAAAAGTGAATTGGCCTGGAGCTTTAAAACTGTCCTGCCTCAGAGGGTGATTTCCATGAAACAGTGAGATCCTGAGAAAGACACTCATCTCTTGGAAGACAAGTGAAATTTTAAGACTCTAGGACTGTAGCAAAATTTTCAGATGTGCTCTGAGAATTCTCGATGTAATATTTTTAAGAACTATAGTATTCTATATGAGATTTCAAAATGCTGAGCTCAGAAAGACCCTTTGGAAAGGCATCTAATTTTATTCCAATTAAAAAACACCTGGCTCTTTACTTGTTTTTTATGTCTCATTGGACAGTCAGTAAAAGCCTGGATTGATTGATTGATTACATACTTACATAGTATGTGAAAAAACAAAACTATAGGAAATTGACATAAAAAAAAATCTCTGAAGCTTGTGTGCTGAAGCTTAGGGCAAAATTGGATGGGTGAGAGGAGCAAGATTACTCCAGCTCACCAGGTTTTCCTTTTTATCACAAAATCCCAGAGCTTTTCTCATTCTGAATTTTAATATATTGATTGGGTTTTACTTAAAAGGTTAAATAAATCAAAGAGAAACTGTTTATTGGTATTTACAAGTTCAACCAGCATGGACTTTTTAACTAATACAGATTATTATATGACTTCAGTCATACTCTACTTTCAGCATTTCTTCTTTTAGTAAAGGAAGTTGAAGATGAATAGTGTAAATGCCAACCACTGTTACTGTTCTTTCTCCATTCATTTCTTCACCAAGAGTGGTGAGAAGTTTGCTACATTCTTCCTTTTGATTTTAACCACTGATGTAAACCCAGAAATCTCATTCTCCCTCTTTTTCTCTGGAACTCACCAACGCTTCTACTCCTCTCTCCATCCAACTAATCCCCTACCTTATATTTTCTAAGAATGAAAAGGGCAGGCTACTTACCTGTAACTGGAGTTTCTTTGAAATGCATGATCCTTATCTGCATTCCACTGAGGGGATTCCAAATCTGTTCTTCCTGCCTACCTTTTGTCACTCTTGTGAGCCTTGGAACAATTCGTTCCTCCATGGCTGGAACTCGTTGACAGGGCAATGTCCTTGGACTTGGAGGAAGACTTATGGCCTTGCTTATGAGCATGCTTCCATGACTCATGGCTAGGTCCCTGCATTGGGTCTGTAGCACTGGTACTGGCAGAGCCAGATGAAGTTTCCATGGTAGGGAGAGCGCTCTAAGGTTGCTCAGACTGATGGACGGGGGGATTCCCTCGCCAGGATCCGATTTTGGCCCCACTGCAGCCTCCATGAGGTGATTTTTGAGGCAAAGAGCTCATCTTTCCCATGTAAGGGCAGGGAAGGAGAAGAAGATACTGCACCTGGACGTGATGTGGGATTTCCCAAACAGTACAATCAGCACCGGTGCTCGTCACTGATGGAAAACAAACGAGGGCAGGAAGCCCAGTTTTTGAATCCCCTCGGTGGAATACAATAGGGACCATCACTTGAAGAAGAACTTCATGGTCATCACCAGCCCTTTCTCCCCAGCCTTCAACCTCAATTCTAATGATAGAAGGGCACCAATGCCACCACTGTCACCTATAGCCTTGCCCTCATATCATTACCCTGAAACACTTCAATTCTTAGTGTCAGTCAAAACCAGTGTCTCCCACTCTTTGAAAAACACTCACGTCACCCTTCTCTTTTTACATTGCCCTATCTCCAAGATCTATTGTCTGAGCAAGGGACCCTTTTCTCCCCACTCCTGCCCATCCCTATTCCTAGCAAACCTTTTTTGAATGGTTAATTACTTCCTGGATCCTTCTCCTCATATTAGTTATTTCAATATGAGTTCAGCAGTTTGTATTTAAATCACTTCTTTTGAAAGCTTTACTGGAATTTCTCACATGATTCAAAATACCAAATTTTGCCCCCAGATACGCTTACAGGCAATTCTCACAGACTGCAGAAGGAGCTTCACACACATCCAAAGTGAGAATTAGGCCCAAATAAGCCAATACCTTATTTATTGTCCTCCACCTCATGACTTAACACAGCATGGTTCAAATACTGTACCACACAGATAATGTATCAGAACTGAGAAAGTATCTCACTTCTCAAGCTTCCACATCCATTCCTAGACAGCTTGCAGACTTATTCAGCAAATACCTTAGTTGTTTATATTTTAAATGATATTACTAGATACATTTTAAGAATTTTAAGATGGTAACAACTGAAATTTAGTGCAGATTGCAACTTACTGTTACTTTAATGCCTAGACAACCTCCAAGCATTGTTGTTGCTCATTGCTCACTACTGCACACCCCAATGGTCTTGGAGGCAAAGATGTGCTGTTTAAATCTTTCATTATCTATTACATTGATTTTAGAGGTAACGAGGTACTTTCACATCTCCAAAAAATTGTTTGCTCATTTGTAAATGTCCATGCCAAAGGTGCATTATGGGACATAAACCCTGTTGAGTTCTTTTATGTATTGTAGATGAATACACTAACTCATGAAGCTATGGTAATTCATAATCCATCTTTTCATCCATCGTAATCCATAATCCATCCATCCATAATGTAATAGGCTATTCTTAATGCCACACAGAACTAACTGAATCTTTGACTAAAATTAGCTACAGTACTGTACCAGCTTCATTAATAGATAAGGGATCAAGATTTCAAAAGAGTCAAACAGAATGGCTCAAATTGAATGGTAGTCAATGAAGTTTTACCAGAGATGAATTTGCAGCTATACTATTTTTATTTATGCAGAAGGCAAGATAAGTTTTAGAAATTATGCAGATGCTCTTAATAGGTGTATATTGATGGAAAAACATCAATTTGTATTTGAAGACATTTCTGGATAGCCTACATAATGCAGTATTTCATTTTCAAGGACACAAACAATCTCATCACTTCCCGTGTTTGTGCAGGAAATTATTTTGTTATATTGTTGTCCAACATAGGAATACAGTTTACACTCACTAATTGTTCTGATTTTCTCTGCAGAATTGTTCTACTGTGAGATAAACTGCATGGCAAACAGATTAAGTAATTAAAAAATAAATAGGTGATAAATATTTAGACAAACCATGCACTGGTAGAAACTGAAGCTAGACACAATGGGACTCCCTGCAGGTGTTAAGAGTCCTTATTTGTGGATTCCTGGACTGGGGCCTTTGAAATATTAGATCACAAATACAGTTATCAAGTCAAATCACTTGTATTAGAAGATCTAAAAAATGCTTTAGGGGACAGATCTAACATTGGCAATGAGGATAGTCTAATGGATAATGCAAAGGACTGGAAATCCAAAGGACATATGGATTCTACTCTTGCATTGTGATGTCTTTGGCAAGTTACTATATCCCTGCACCACAGTTTCTTTATGTACAAATATTTGTAATAAGCGTTAGGATATAGATATTCAGGCCTATCTGCAAAGGCCTATACTTTAAGAATTTAGGTATATTCTTATCACTTAGCTAGTTATAGAGGTATAAAAGAAAGAATCAAAAATCACTGTCTGTCTCTGTAATGGCTTTCTCTTACTGTGACAGGCTAAGGCCATCAGCTAAGATGTAGTTAGGCAGCCATAAGCTGGGAAGTGTATGGTCACATCCTCACATTCCAAACTAGTCACATTGAAATAAGGTGCTATTGGGTTATTAGGAATACAATCCTGTCCTGATATTCCTATCACCTCCAGAGGAAGGGCAGAGCCTAGAAGATGTAAAAGGAAACTTAGGGCTTGGCTACACTCGAAACTTCAAAGCGCTGCCGCGGCAGTGCTTTGAAGTGCGAGTGTGGTCGCGGCGCCAGCGCTGGGAGAGAGGTCTCCCAGCGCTGCACGTACTCCACATCCTGATGGGGATTAGCTTGCAGCGCTGGCAGCCACGCTCCCAGCACTGCGGCACAGTTTACACTGGCGTTTTACAGCGCTGTATCTTGCAGCGCTTGAGGGTGTTTTTTTCACACCCGTGAGCGAGAAAGTTGCAGCGCTGTAAAGCGCCAGTGTAGCCAAGGCCTTAGTTTAATAGCATTCTGTCTGGCAAGAACTCACTTATCAATAGACACAGCTGGAAAACCCTTATGTCTGTATAGATGTAGTTGTGAAATCCTCACTTCTGTATTGTTTTGTATGTTTATTTGCATGGTCTCTGTCTGGTTCTGTAATTGTTTCTGTCTACTGTATAATTAATTTTGCTGGGTGTAAACCAATTAAGGTGGTGGAGTATAATTGGTTAAATAACCATGTTACAGTATGTTAGGATTGGTTAGTTAAATTTCAGTAAAATAATTGGTTAAGGAATAGCTAAGCAAAACTCAGGTTTTACTATATAGTCTGCAGTCAATCAGGAAGGTGGGGGGGGGAAATGGGAACAGGGACTGGGGGGTGCGGGAATTAAAATCATGTTTTGCTAAAGGGGAAAATGGGAACAGGGAATGGGAACAGGAACAGGGACACAAGCAAGGCTCTGTGGTGTCAGAGCTGGGAAGGCGGACACTAAGGAAGGAAACTGGAATCATGCTTGCTGGAAGTTCACCCCAATAAACATTGAATTGTTTGCGTCTTTGGACTTCGGGTATTGTTGCTCTCTGTTCATGCGAGAAGGACCAGGGAAGTGAGAGGGTGAAGGAATAAGCCCCCTAATAATAAGATGATCTTTAATTTATGGGTCACATTTTCAAATACCCTCTTAAATTATATGGGCAAGTGCAATATTTGCTAGAACACTTTCAGAAGCCCTTTATCCCATATCATGGTAAATCATCCTAACAACAAGATGTATTATTAGACTGTATAATAATCTCCCAAGTGAAGTAGTGGAAATTCCACCTCTTGGCACATTTTATACCAGGCCGGAGAAAACACTAGCAAATGTAGGTTAGTGGATACTCCTCTGCTGGTAGAGAGCTGGATTAGATAAATGAATAGGACTTTTCCATCTCTAAATTCTGATTTGCTGGAGATCAGAGGGAAAACATATTTTAGCCTGGATTAAAACTCGGGGGAAATTGGCCCTCAGTCCTGTGTTGAGGCCACTACACCATGCCTCTACCTACTAGTCAACTACTGTATACAGAGAGCTAGGCAATTTGCTGTTCCTCTTTGCTTTTACCAACTAAATGTATATAAAAATTTAAAAAATAGTAAAAGAATTGGAACCCATTTTCAGAATGTGATGGATCAAAATGAGACATGAAACATGAGTGAGAAAGACTGATCTTCCTCTGCTACTCTGACCTTGGAGAGATGAAAATAGAAAAACACTTGTTTTTATCTGTTAATGTAAATGACATGGACATGTCAGATGTTCTTTTTAGCATAATGCCTTTATATTCCCCAGGTGGGGCCAATCTTTTGTCTGACTTCAGAAGCAAAATGTCACACTTTTTTTTCTTCAGCCTCCTTACAGTTTGCTTTTTGCAATGCCCATTACCTCACTGCAGATTGACAAAGCACTGTCTGGTATATCTGTGCTGCTTGTGTTAGAAACAAAAGCTCCAGCTACACTGGAAAAGGATCAGCCATCTGACAGAACAAAAACTCTCTGTACAAACTGACACGCCACTTGTGCAGCCCCTAGAACACCAAAAAAGGCTGATTTTGATTGAAATTCCAAATAGAGAGGATGATATATCTGTCCACACCATCTAAGCCTTTGCATGAATACCCATAAGAGAACAATTGTTGATTGAACGGATTAGCTTTATAATAAAAAATAATATATTTTTAAAACCTAATGCTTGGTTGGTTACTCATGCTCACTGTAGTCTTCACAAATCTTCATGAAGTCTATGAGAAATTACAATCTCTCCACATCAAAACAGAATTTTTGAAGGATATTCAGTCAAACATTCAGAAATCAAGGAAACAAGTTTTGGTGAAAGTTACAGAGATCTACAGAGTCTATGTTATTAGGGCCTCCTACATCTGATGAGAAGAATCCAGGGCTGCTAGTTAACGTTTTGCATGTTGACAGAAGAAAGGAAATTTCCACCTTTAAAAAAAAAGATTTCTCTTATTAGTCAGTTTTATTTCAGTAGTTCCTATAGGCCTCAACTGAGACCAGGGCCCTGTACAAACAGAGTAAGGGACAGTCCCAACTACAAAGATCTAAGGGCCAGATTTTGACACCCTTCCTCATGCCAATTAGTATCTTACTCTGTTAGATGGGTTGTTGTATTAACTTCAATGGAATATATGGACCCAAAGAGTCAAAGGTGTTAAAATGACTTTGTCAGAGATCTCTGCCTGCTTAGTATCATGGCAAACACATCATTACAAATCTGTTAAATCCTTTATTAAAGATACAGAAAAGAAGGAAACAGTTCAGCATTTGACATGGAAAGTATTAAAGATAGTAATAACTGTCCTTTTTTGGGGATGGGGGGAAGAGGGAGGGAGAAGAGGTTAGCTGAAATGAACTGGAGATGTTACTGCTATTGTTGTTGGAAGTCTGATCCAGTTTCCTAGAAGACAAAACAAGACAAATACACACAAAAGGGGAGAGAAAAGAACAGCAAATATAGAAAATGCAGCTTCGGTTTCTGGTTGACTTTCAAGTGCAATCTCACTGATGGCAAAACACAGGCATGTCATTTAGTCTTATTAGCCTCTCTGAGATCTGACAAACTCGTATCAGCACCAAGCTACTCAGAGCATTGCTTTTAGTTTCCTCTCTGATCAGAGAGTTTCATCCATGTTGCAAAATGTCCAGTCTTGGCTGGCTAAGGCAGACTCTTATTAGACAAGAAGAAAACAAGAGAGGGATATGAAAGAGAACAAAGTGAAGGAAAAGGACACACATGGGCAGGGATGACAAAATCTCACATCCCAGCTGATGGTTGGGATTTAGCTAGAACCAGTGGAGGAGGTGATATCAGGATCCCACTCTCTCTCTCTGAGCAGGACATCTCTCAGGATCAGGGCAACTGAGGCTGAACAGTGTCATGGTAGATCCCAGGGTTCCAGGAGATGGCAGGGTGGCAGCCATGATGGCGAAGCTCACTTCTTCCTCGTCTTTGAGTCAGCCAGCATCCACATCCGTCCGCAATCCCCCAAAATCTTTTCTTTTCAAGAACCCCAAAAAGCAGTGGTGTGTCTGTGTGATGGAATAGCCCATCCCCTCATTATTTTTGTTGACTAATTAGGCTTAATTCCCAACACACCAATATTAGTCCATTGATTTTTGATCCCATATTTTTCTTGTTTACCAGGCATGATCCTTGAGTTATATTAGTAGGCCTCTTTGTTTGGACTAATTCAATGTCTGTCTCCCTTTTGTACCTTTCCCCATCAACATTTGTTGTTATAGATTATTATGACATTTTAGAAACTTTCACTCACTTTTTACAGCAGAGCTCACAATTACAGTAAATTTATAGTCCCAGTCATCACAATAGGAATCTTATAACATTATATATGTACACTGGCTTTTTTTTGACTGTATGTTATGTTTAAAATGGCATTCGATATATTGGTATTCTATTTAAGATAATTTTTTTAAATAAAAAGATATAAAAGAGGCTGTCTCTCACTCATGGTGAAGGACAGGATGGCTGAAAGATCACTTCCTATTTTACTTAGCTTCCAAAACCTCCATTTAGGATTGTGTGTTTCTATTAAAACCATCACTGACACTAGAGAATCCACAAACATCTAAAGCAGAGCATATCTTGCAGGAGAAACACTGAGAGGACAAATTTTTTTGAAACAGGAGGCAAAAATTAGTTTCTTATATCTGTAATTAGACTGTTGTTTTCAGCAACATGTCCAACACATTCCTATCACAAGATGTGGTGTACCTCATCCAGTGCACTAAAATGATGTGGGTGAAACCAGACAATCACTACGCTCTCGAATGAACTCATACAGAAAAACGATAAAAGATAAAAATACCACATCACCTCTGGGGAAACACTTTTCACAAAATGATCACTCCATATATGACCTCTCAGTCCTTGTCCTCAAAAGAAACCTGCACAAATGATGAGGCTAGAAGCTTAAATTCATAACTTTACTAGATACTAAAAATCTAAAGACACTAGATTTATGGCTTAGTACAACAATCTATAAGCCACTAATCCCCTTTTTTGTCTTATGAGTGCAGGAGTGTTAACAGAACACTTCACCCTGAATGGTCCCTTGAAATATGTGTTAACTATTTATGCTAAACAATCTGATCCACCTTGTACTTAGCTGTGATGCTCTGAGACCTTTCTTAGACCTGAAAAAGAGCCCTGCATTAGCTTGAAAGCTTGTCTTTTTAACCAGCAGAAGTTGGTCCAATAAAAGATATGACTTCACCTACCTTGTTTCTCTAATTTTTAGCACACTAAGAAAATAAAGGAAATTTTTGTAAAGGCTGTTCTTTTTGTCCTTCTGTCCAGTCAAAATCCCTCCTTGCCTTCCTTTCCTTTTACTGTTCATCAGATTTGTTCTATCCACTTGCACCTTTAATTTAAGGTGTCTCATACTTTTCTTTAATCACCATCCTTTAGTTTTGTTCTGCAGAAGTTGTACTTCCCCACTTTTTTTGGCGGCTGTCCTTGACTTTCTATTTCCTTTACACTTCCTTTGATTTCTAGTTAGTTTGTTCCCCTCTCTTCCCTTTTGTTCTTTTAACTGCAATTGCTCAGACTTTGAAAATAGAAATGCACTCTGCTATTTATCTCAAAGTGTTTGTAGCTATACTGGTTTTGAAGAACACAGGCAAGATAGATAAAGGCAAACCTTTTACTGGATTAACAAATAAATTGTCATATACAAGCTTTTGATCCCTTTTTATATAGTACAACTTATTTGATATTCATTTAGCTCAGTAACCTTAATTCTTCTTGTCTTTAAATATTTTGTACTGTACATATTTATCAGGGCCATACAGAATGCCTTCATTTACATAGATGGAATACCTCTGCACTCACAGATTGACTTTTGGGAGTTACACTGAAATGCTTGACAGTTATTTACTGAACTACTACATACATTGTAAAAATTCAGCATATGAAAATAATGACAGAACCAGTACTGATCACAGACAATCTTGCTCACACTAAATCCAACAGCATATCTACCCTTGACTTCAGGTGGAATAAGATCAGGCTGTTTGAGTTAATTTGAGGAAGCAGACAAAGCAAATATGCCACAACAAAACATTTTTGGAGGATGTTATCTTTGCAAACAAAGGATATCAGATGCCAGACTCATCCATTAATATTTTTTTTCTTGCTCTTACTTAATCTAAGCTCCCCGATAACTGCATTTGCACAATGGATTAAGAGGATGGATCAATTTTACTGGTTGGCAAGAGTCCCAACCCCTGTAAGTACACTACAAGATACATATAGGTCACATTGCTGAAGTATATTAAAATCCCAGTCACATTAAATACTTTCTTATTACTCTGAAGTATAGATTTATTATTGGTGTGTATAAGTGATACTTTTGGCATGTGAAGATAATCATTGAGTATGTAGCAATCAAAAATATTCTTGTTATTAATAACACGAACCTATATGCAAGCTGAAAAATATTAGAATGTCATTCTGATGGGAGGTGAAAATTAATACGGATACTGTGGCAATAGCCATGGAATGTTTAAACCCCTGTACAGTACCCTAAGCAAAGATATTACAATTTTTTTCATTGTGTTATTGTGCTGTAAATTATTGTAGTTGGAAGATTCACTATTAAAACCTGGAATCAGAGAGAATTTCACTGTTAAGAGATTACTAATAGGACATGGACCCTTTAATCTATAGAAGAAAAGCAGTAAGTGAAGGTAATCACAAGTGGTTCCCACATCAAGGTGGTTCGTGGCCATTCTGAAATGAACTGGTTATCCCAACCTAGTGCCTAACCAGTCCACATCACAAAAACCAGTCCAACAACTAAAATGAGCGTCAGTCTCAGCAGAAAGGCCAAGGACTGGATGGTCAGGAAAAGCGAATTGCCTTCTCAACTGCAGTCAGACTTGAGGCACCTATGTGGGGCAGTGCCGTTGCTGCCAGTGGAGCAAGGGGTAGAGCTACCGCATAGGTGGGATCTGCAATAGCAAGGTGCATGGTGCGGTGATCTTGCCAGTGAGAAGAGCTACGGGCACACAGCCACTACATTGCAGAGATGGTCTGCGCACACTCAACTCTACAGAAGTGTGCAGAGGACAGAAAGAGATATGGGCGCTCAGCAAGTTCAAGCAGAACTTCCCACAACTGTCAGCAGCCTGAGCTCCACGAAGCAAAAGGATCAAACCTATGGTGCCTGTTCTGTAGATAGAGAACTTCAATAGCAAGGGCACCTTTCACAAAGAAAATTCACGGTAAACCTCTCCCCTTTAAAATTGGAATGATTACATTCTTCTAAATGTAAGGGTCTAACTTTCCTTGACACACATACTTAGCATTAATAGCATGTGGATTTAGGGGATGATCTGTCCCACGGATTTTTAAAAATAATGTGAAAATTAACAGTGGATGGGGGCTATTTTTATTGAGCAGAAATATAAATCATAAAGCCAGCCCTGATGGCAGTGTGGGGAGGGACAGCTGAACTGCTGATTGCTAGCTTGCTGGGCGACTGCTGCACAGGAAACAAAGGGGAATGGGGAGCTGATAGGGGAGCTGCCGTTCCACCCTGGTTCCAAGCCCCCACCAGCTAGCTCCAATGGGCTGCTCTTCCTGCAAGCAATGGACAAAGCAGGCAGCTGCCAAATGAAGTTAGAAGGGAGCATTGCACAACTTTAAATGAGTATTTTCCCTAATTGATCAGCAACGTAACAATGTTAACTGGGATGACTTTAAGCGAGGAGTTACTGTATCTTGATGAAGAGTGCAGTTTTGGAAAGCTTGTTATTTGTTATTCTATTTAACTCACTTGCATATGTTGAAATGACTCTAAGCAGCCTGAGATATAGTATGGGTCCTGTGCCTTTCATGACCTTTCCCCTCCGATTGACCAAACTCTCCACAGAATCTGTCTATGAGTACATGCAGCTTGAGATAAGATTGAGAAGGCAGATTGCACGGAGCATGTCTCCTAAACAGCTCAGGTTGCTTCTCTGCTTCTTTCTCCTTTTTTCTGGGTCTGATAGCTATTTTGCAGAACAAGAAGATTCCTGTGCCATCTATTGACGTGCAGTTGGTCACCCAGTGTTTAAATACATATGTAAGAAAATAATTTGTACCATCAAAAATTCTGTTTACCTCTAATAAAGAGCTAGTCACTAATAGCTATTTTATAAAGATGTGTGGTCTGGGTATTCATGTTTCTTATAAAAACTGCAAAAACATGCACCTTTAGCTATCATTTCACAATCTTTCCCTTTTCCACACTTGGCTTATCTCAGTCTCTTCTTTGCTTAACATGAGGCTAAGGGATATATGAACATCATGGTGTCACCTACAGCTGTATTGATTTATATATTTTTACATCCGTAAAGATTTTATAAACTCTCTTTTTAGCAGTATTTTCTTGGGTCTGCCTACCAGGATATTGTTATGGAAGCCCCGCCCTTTATTTGCTGTTCTGGGACAAATTAGCATTCTTGTACAAATTAACAAATATGTTTCTGTTTCATCATATACAAAATTAGAGAAGTTAGAGAATACCTGCAAAAGGATCTTATTCCCATCATGGTCTTCTGTTTGCCATCTGCCTTCACTGATTGGGCTACAAGGATTGGGCAAGAGAGGAATAAGCTGTCCAACATCTACTCGGAATTCCAGCACCGCTGACTCTGTAGGGGTTGGAATCTGGCCCTTAGGGAGCCTTTTTAAAGAGAACTGAATGTCTATATCCATGTTAGAATAGACAGGAAAGACACAAAAGTCCGCCTTTTTCTGACACACCGGTCTTTTCAGGATTAACTGGTACAGTTTCATAATGTCAATAAAGTTTTCATTCCTGCAGTATATGGCAAAGCGGATAATTTCTCTCCCATAATGCACTGGTCGGATGGCCCACAAAGGGGTCCCATGGGCCAAAGTGAAGAAGTCCTGACTGCATGGCATGTAAGGGAGGAACTTGCCATGCACTCGTTCTGTATGGTGGTAATGCCAAGGTGGTCTCTGAAAGGTTTCATGGAGCTGTAAGATTGGTTCTTCTCCATATTCCTCCTGCAGGAACAGAATGACTGCAAGGGCTGGCTGAGAAACAGCAGCCTTACCAGACTTCCTGTGCTTCCTTGAGACCCGTCTTTCTGAGACTCGGAACAATTGGAGGTCTGGATGGATCCATGCTAACAGTTTATCAATGGCTTGCTGGAGAACTTTGGATTCACCAGGGTCTGCGATGATATGTATACTAACAAGGAAAGGGTCCTGATTATCTTCCACAGAAAGTTCACCTAATAGTATAAAAACAAAATCTGTATTAGGTTTTAAAAATTATTTAGCAATTCCTTCTTTTGTGTCATGATTTATATAGGTTTTGAAGGAGAAATACATTATTCAGTCATTGCCCAATCTCGGGTGGCTGAACACCACTTGTCCCTCGAAGACAGTTGGTTACAGTTACAGTGATTTTTCTATATCTAGCTCACCTACAATAGTCAGTAATATCTAGCGGTAAATATAGCCATAAACAAAAGAACCTAACACAAAACAAACTAGTATTTATACTACTCAAAATGGGCTAGGCACTGCACATTCCTGTGTAGAAAGAGACTGTCCCTGCCCCAAAGAGTTTACAGTTCGAAGGGCAAAAAACAAAGAATTGGGAGAAAGTGATACAAACAACAAACAAAATGGTCAGGATCAAAATGGATATCTGGCTTGTTCATTCCATGTTTTTGTTTTAATTTGTGCCACCTGGTTTTGTGCACGGAATTTACACAATGGAATTCTATCATCTTGCAATTAGCGTTTCCCACCAAGTTAGAGTATTCAAGGGGCCTGATGGCAAATATCAGAAGATTTTATATACTTATTGAAGATGTATCTGCTTAGTAATAGGAAGTAGTACAAACATCATGGTATTCAAAAGCTGAACGTCATTCAGGCAAAAATTACTTGTTACCACTCAAACGCATGAGGGAATCGCTATGATGTAGTCCCTGAAATCTCCCTGACTACATAGAAGCAGGTTGGGCTAATACCAAGTGACAGCTGGTTGGAGGTCAGTGAAGACATTGCTAATTTCGTTCTGTTGAAGTTGTGTGTGAAGAAAGGTGTATGTAAGCAGAGACCCCAGACAGCTCAATAAATCACTTGGCTAATTTAGCTATTTAGTTGAAATTAGGGCTGTCAAGCGATTAAAAAAAATTAATCACAATCATGATTAAAAAAGCAGCAAAGAGTCCTGTGGCATCTTACAGACTAACAGACATATTGGAGCATGAGCTTTTGTGGGTGAATACCCACTTCGTCGGATGCATGATGCTGGAGCTCATGCTCCAATACGTCTGTTAGTCTATAAAGTGCCACAGGACTCGTTGCTGCTTTTACAGATGCAGACTAACATGGCTACCCCTCCGATACGATTAAAAAAATGGAACACGATTAATCGTGTTATTAATCGCACTGTTAAACAATAGAATACCATTTATTTAAATATTTTTGGATATTTTCTACATTTTCAAATATATTGATTTCAGTTGCAACACAGAATACAAAGTGTACAGTGCTCATTTTACATTTTTTATTACAAATATTTGCACTGTAGAAAACAAAAGAAATAGAATTTTTCAATTCACCTAATACAAGTACTGTAGTGCAATCTCTTTCTCATGAAAGTCAAACTTATAACTAGAATTATGTACAAAAAACTGCATTCAAAAACATAATATGTAAAACTTTAGAGCCTACAAGTCCAATCAGTCCTACTTCTTGTTCAGCTAATTGCTCAGAAAACGTTTTCAAAAGATAATGCTGCCCGCTTCTTGTTTACAATGTCACCTGAAAGTGAGAACAGGCATTCGCATGGCACTGCTGTAGCCAGCATCGCAAGATATTTACATGCCAGATGTGCTAAAGACTCATATGTCCCATCATGATTCAACCACCTTCCCAGAGGACGTACCTCCATGTTGATGACGAGTTCAGCTCGATAATGATCCAAAGCAGTGCGGACTGATACATGTTCATTTTCATTATCTGAGTCAGATGCCACCAGCAGAAGGTGGTTTGGGTTCTGTAGTTTCTGCATCAGAGTGTTGCTCCTTTAAGACTTCTGAAAACATGCTCCAGACCTCATCCCTCTCCGATTTTGGAAGGCACTTCAGCTTCTTAGGTTGAGTGCTGTAGCTATCTTTAGAAATTTCACACTGGTACCTTTTTTGCATTTTGCCAAAATTTGCAGTTAAAGTGTTCTTACAATGAACAGCATGTGCTGGGTCATCATCCTAGACTGGTATAACATGAAATACATGGCAGAATGTGGGTAAAACACAGAGCAGGAGACATACAATTCTTCCCCAAGGAGTTCAATCACAAATTTAATTAACACATTTATTTTTTAACAAGCGTCATCAGCGTGGACACATGTCCTCTGGAACGGTGGCTGAAGCATGAAAAGGCATATGAATCTTTAGTGCATCTGGCACGTAAATATACTGTGATGCCAGCTACAACAGTGCCATGCGAACGCCTGTTCTCACTTTCAGGTGACATTGTAAATAAGCGAGCAGCGTTATCTCCCGCAAATGTAAACAAACTTGTTTGTTTTAGCGATTGGCTGAACAAGAAGTAGGACTGATGAACGTGTAGGCTCTAAAGTTTTACATTGTTATGATTGTGAGTGCAGTTATGTAACAAAAATAATCTATATTTGTAAGTTGCACTTTCATGATAAGGAGATCACACTACAGTACTTGCATGTGAATTGAAAAATACTATTTTTTTATAATTTTACAGTGCAAATATTTGAAATAAAAATTATATAAAGTGAGTACTGTCCACTTTGTATTCTGTACTGTAATTGAAATCGATATATTTGAAAATGTAGAAAAACATCCAAAAATATTTAATAAATTTCAATTGGTATTCTATTGTTTAACAGTGCAATTAAAACTGCGATTAATCATGATTAATTTTTTTAATTTTGTGGGTTTTTTTAGTTAATCGTATGAGTTAATTGTGATTAATCAATAGCCCTAGTTGAAATGGTTCTCTTTATTTGTTACTCTGATATTACCCATATGAATGAGACTGACGTGGAGGCATAACGCCTACATATGGTAGACTGACTAATAGTTACTAAGTTTTAACTGTGTGTACAACATTTTAATAGCAAGATTAGTTTATGGACTGTCTCCTCTTCTATTGGAGACTGTGTGAACTCCTTCCCTGCAGACTAGTAACTGGTATGTACAGCATATACCAATCATGCATTAACCTACAGGAGATTTGGGCAAGTTAAGCTGATCATCAAAAATATAGTGGCAGTAAAGTTCTCATATCTCTGTCATGAAATGGGTGATGAGGAGTGACAGTGCCGAGTGGTTAATGGAAGAGAACAATAACCTGAAGCAAATCAATCACTGGTCATAATAATGTAGAAGGGTTCTCCTGCAGAGAACACTGCAAGTGCTATTGCTCCAAGGTATCTATTGATAATGTCCCTCCACAGGTTAGGGGGAACAGTGACTCTGAAACAAAAAATTGGAATGGGGACAGAGGGGGAAGGAAATCTAATAAAACCAAAAAGAAACAGATGTGAATTAGTTATACAATCACACTTTTTTCTAAGAGCGGAATGCAAGATGTTCGAATCTGTTCTCCCTCCATTTCCTTTGATAGCATTTATGTAACAAAGACTGCAACAAGGGACAGGCCTGATATTTATGCAAATAGATGGCTACAGCTTTGTAAGAAGCCTGGGCAGAAGGATGTGAAGCAAAGAGCTGCCATTCCTGTGGGCTACTTTGCACAAAAAACATTACTGAGCATGGCCTTTCTGCCCTCTTGTCGCTCAGCGTGGTAGAGGGGTACTGAATGGGCTAAAGCATTTTTCAAAAGCCAAGCTTTGTGAGAACCAGCATTAGCATTAGTATTCCAAAGCTATCACCAAATGTACCCGTCAGCACAAGATGCTAAAACAAACAGCCTCAGAGGACCACCAGTGTAAAGCAGAAAGCCATTATTAGGAGCTAAAGCTATGTATACACCAGAGAAAATCATCTTTTGTTGAGCTAGAAGAAACCATGAACTAAGCCAAAGGGGGAAATGAGTGTAACTAATAAAAGCCGAAAGTGCTTTCGTATCAACTTTACATTAGCAGGGACACTTCTACTGCAGTACTGGTCCTACCTTTATACCTGCAAAAAAGACAGTCTTTTCATTAAGGTAAGAAAAATGTAAACAGGAATATGAGGACAGGAGTTTGATGCAGACTCTCCAAAGCTGATTACATGGTGTGACTACTTCTGTGCTATTAGCAAGGCTTTCTGCTTCAGCTTGAACTTATCAAGAAAGGGGCAGGGAAAGTGCCACCACTTCTCAAGTTAGTGCAATTCAATTTGCCCTCTGGCAAATTGTCATAGAAGCAAATTAAAGTTCTGCATATATATTAGGCTCTCTGTGCAACTGATTAAACCCACCAACAACAAAATGAAACATATATTTGAACCTAAACCGTACAGTTCTCTCAACTGTTCTATTTTTTCCCCATGGCAGACGGGAATTGTTTCCTTTTGGGGTGGCAGAAACATTAAAATTGCTAAAAGGGAAATATGATCACGATTTAAATAATATTTATATATGTTTTAACTTATCTGTTAACTTGGGTTGCTACCATCAGCTGAAAGACTTTGAACTGAGATATGTTAGCGAACTGAGAGCCTGATCCAACAGGGGCTGAGCGCCCTCAATGCCCATTAGCTTCAATGAGAGTTCAGGGTGCTCAGCATACTGCAAAACTGGATCCAGAATTTTTCTTTTTCCACGTGTACAGCTTGATATTCTGTTGCTGTTTGCTTTGTTTAAACTATAGATGTTTATTTCCTGGGCAGAGAAACTGGAGGTCTCATAATGGTAAGGTAGCAGTCCAATCTTCCCTATAGTATTTCATCATATATTACAAGTATATCTGGTGAGGAATTTTCAGCTGGGATGATTTTCTGACAGAAAATGCAGTTTCCACAAAAATCAAAACTTTCTATAGAAAATTTTTGATTTTGCTGAAAATTCTTGATTTTTCCATCTGGAAAATTGAAATGAAATATTTCATTTGGGTTCAGTTCAATATGAATATGAATATTGTGTTGTTTAAACTGTCCCCATTTTTTTCATTGAGACACGGGTCAATAAAACATTGAATTGCATTTTCCTATTACTTTAGTTCTGGGCCCCATTCTCTCCTATGGGCTGGGGTCCCTGGAGAAGTATGAGTCTCATAAGGTGAAGTGTTCATTCAGTCATGTGAGTCAGATGATTCTGGGTGTATTATGGGAGGTACAGGCCAACCTGGGGAGCCTGGTATATAGCAGGGGAATGGGCGCATCATGCTCCAGAATTACAAATCCTGAAAGGCAATGTGCCACCATAAGGAAATGCAGTTTAACGTTGAAATGACTTGAAACTGCATTTTGGGAATGCTGACATGTTTCACTTGGATCAAAAATATTTCCAAAACAAAACATTTTGGAATTTCCGTTTCACAGGAAATTGTCTTTTCATCCCATTTTGGAACATAAACGAATCCTGACACATTGAAATTTCCTCTGGGATGAAAATTCCAAGTTTTGCTCAACCCTAATTACAATATTGACACTTTGTTGGAGTGTTTCTTGAAAGATGTACAGTGAGGCACAGGTAGAAAAGTTATTTTATCAACAAATTGCATCCATGGATCACTGTGAGAGAAGTGGTCAATGGCCATCTCTGGCAGTGGCACGACATTGTCCTTTGATAAATCACACACTACTTATAAAGCAAGCAAGAGGGGATCACAGCAATAGATTCACCAGCTCCTCCTTTTCCCTCTCCATGTTAGTGGCTTCTGACAAATGAAGTGTGAGCAGTGAGCAGTAATCTGTTCCTCAACAGGCTATCCTGTGTCTGACTTTATATACCCTGAAAGGGGTATATATAAATATATGACCTGACCTGGCCAGAAGGCTGAGTCACAAGAAAGGGGCAGACCATTGTAGGAATGCCTGTTAGCAGGCATGCAGGAAAGAAGTGAGCCTGCCAGACCTAAGTTCAGCCACCAAGGGCACCTGTGGTGAGTGAACTCCTTCACACAGGCCTTTATCATTTCTGCCTTGACTGCAACACCCTGCTCTGGTTTTTCTGGCACTAACCTCAGCCCACTCAAATCCTTTCGATAGGCTACTGCCAACATCATCTTCTTGGCTTGTCATCCTAACCACATCACCCCCTCTTCCAAGTGCTTGCCCCTTCTCCATCATGTCAAATACAAGCTTTATGGCCTTACCTTTAAGGCCATTCACAATGTAACTGCTCCCTACATATCCATTTTTGTATCTCATCTGGTCATGCTCTCTCCCTTCCTCTTCCGCTTTGCCAACAATGCCAGCCTTGACTGCCCAATCGACTGCTTCACCAGCTAACAACATCACACTTTCTTTCATGCCATGCATTCTATGAGGAACACCCTTCCTGAGCTAAGGGCTACCCCACCTTCCTTCAAATCCCTTCAGTTCCACTTCTGTCATTCCTTTGCTAAATTGCTAACTCAATTGCAAGGCAGAGAGTCAGTAGGGATTGTCCAGATCATTATATCTTAAAAAAACAAAAATCAAACAAACCCAAATTCAAACTTCAAATTGTGTGCATAGGTCTCCTATTATTATCCAGGGTTCAAAAAAGAACTACATACATTAATGGAACATAGGCCCATCAATGGCTATTAGCCAGGATGGGCTGGGATAGTGTCCCCAGCCTTCTGCCAGAAGCTGGGAATGGTTGACAGGGAATGGATCACTTGATGATAACTTGTTCTGTTCATTCCCTCTGGGGCACCTGGCATTGGCCACTGTTAGAAGACAGGATACTGGGCTAGAGGGACCATTAGTCTAACCCAGTACGGCTGTTCTTATCCTCATCTTTTACCCCCCACTCCTTGTTACACCCTCTCATTATATCTTCTCTTTACAATCTAAGTTAATTCCATGGGGAAAGAACTACATTTTACTTGGTGTCTGGATAGCACAATGAAGTTCTGACCCTCACAGGGGCCTCTGGGGCCTACTGTAATAAGAATAAAAATAAAGAGTGGGGGCTTGTACTCTTGCACTGTGGCAGAAAGTGAGCAGCCTAAATATTTTGTAGCCCCCAGTACATACCTCCTTGTGGAAAGCTTCCAGCTCCCTCTCCTCACGCAGAGTCTAAGATTCTTTGTCTGCACTGTGACCTCCTCCTTCAGTTCTTTCTCCTGAGACAATGAGCTCGCTCACTCCCTAGTGCAACAAATCACCATCCTCAAGCCTGCTGCTCTCCCTGCCCAGACAGCCACACCTCCTTGGTTATCCTCCATAACAATATGCTGCTGCACTCTGTACTGCCAACCATGAGTGTTAAAAAATAATCAATGAATAAAGTCCCTAAAATTACGAGATTGGCATAAAAATGAGATTTAAATAAATACATAAATATGGGTTCTTTTTTGTCTCCTTGTTTTTGATCCTTTAGAGTGAAAAGAAGGCACAAGAATGAGGACTAGAAATTTAGTTTAAAAAAAAATAAACCAGAGGATGCTCACAAGGTTCCAGCTGCTGGGGCTTTAAGAAAAATAACAATTATTTCAAAATTCACAATAGCAACACTAGCTCTGAGGTAACAGTGTTTGCTTCCCCATACACCATTATGCCTATGCCACATATTGATTTTGGGCTGAACTTCGGGGTAATGGTTCTCAAGGTGTTTTGACGAACTTGTGGTACTCATCTGCTCACCTGTTGCTCAGAATTGGAAGGAGGTACAGCATGTTGCAGATGTGTGTGCATACCCTTTTGCATAACATAACAAACCCAAATTTGGGACATGTTTCATTCTGATTGATGACACCAATTTTCCAACTTCCTATACATCCCCATCCCTCCCTCCACAGCTCATTTCTGTCTGCACTAGACACACCGACAGTGAACTGCAAAATTACAGAACTCCCATAAAGTGTCTTCAGTTTCACAAAGAACCCCCATCAATGGGAGGTTGATGGGATTCTGAGTTTCTGCAGGTGTTACTGTCATAAACAGATAGCTAAGGGTTAATGTCTCTTTTACCTGGAAAGAAGTAACCTGAAACACCTGACCAGAGGACCAATCAGGAAACAAGACTTTTTCAAATCTGGGTGGAGGGAAGTTTTGGGTGTAAGTTCTTTGTTCTTTGTCTTGTGTCTGACCCTCTCGGCTCTGAGAGTGATCTTTCTGTCTCTTGCCTTTCTAATCTTCTGTTTCCCAGTTCTAAGTACAAAGAGATAGGTTTATATTGTTTGTTTTTTGTCACCTTAATACAGAAAGACCATTTTTATGTCTTTTTCTTTCTTCTTATAAAGCTTTCTTTTTTAGACCTGTTGGAGTTTTTCTTTAGTGGGAATTCCAGGGAATTAAGTCTGCAACTCACCAGGGAATTGGTGGGAGGAAGTAGTCAGGGGGAAAAACTCTTTGTGTTAGATTTACTAGGCCTGACTTTGCATACCCTCTGGGTGAAGGGGGGCGGGGGGGATTAGACCTCTTGGTACTTCTGTTTCCAGGACTGGAAATAGGGAGGGTGGAGTCCCTCTGTTTAGCTTCACGGAGCTTGCTTCTGTGTGTTTCTCCAGGAACCCAGGGAGGGAACACCTGGAAGGGAGAAGGGGGGGGAAATGGTTTATTCCCCTTTGTTGTAAGACTCAAGGAATTTGGGTCTTGGGGTCCCCAGGGAAGGTTGCTGGGGGGACCAGAGTGCCCCAAAACACTCTAATTTTTTGGGTGGTGGCAGCTTTACCAGGTCCAAGCTGGTAACTAAGCTTGGAGGTTTTCATGCTAACACCCATATTTTGGACATTAAGGTCCAAATCTGGGAAAAATGTTATGACATGGTGGCAGAGGTGGGATAGATAGAATCCAGAAGCCAGTAGGAATATTATATTTTCTTTCCTCTGCTAGGGGCTTTTAAGCAGAGAGGGTTTGGTTTTAAAAGGAACCAGAGAGAATTTTTTTTTCTGCTCTCTCTGGCAGTTTTTGGCTTGCATATTAAGCAAGGAACCATTAAGCTGTGACAAACAGGTCTTTTGTCAGACAATAGCACTCCCATTAGGAGGCAAGTACCAGCACAATACACATGCAAATGAAGTGGGTTTTCTGGTTTAATTTACATTTAAAAGATTAGCTAGAGGAAGAAAGGGAAAAAGGCACTGTTGTTAGGTAGACCCCAGGAGGCAACAGAGCCTGCAGTTCAGACAATAAACACCAGAGGGCACCCCAACACAAGAAAACAGGAACCATGCCTTCCAATACAAAAAGGGATGCAGAAGAACAAATCAAAGAAGCTGAACACAGGCGACAACTGGAAAAAAGATAAAAAGAGGTGGAGCTGAAAGAAAAGGAAGAAAACATCAGACTGGCAGCCTACAAAAGAGAACAAGCAGCCAAAGAGGCAGCCCACAAAAGGAAACTAGAAGAAGAGGTGGCCCACAGAAGGAAACAAGAAGAAGAAGAGGTGGCCCACAGGAGGAAACAAAAAGAAGAGGCAGCCTACAAAAGACAGATAGAACTCCAGAGGGAGACCCACCGACAGGCCATGGAATTAGAAAAGACTAGGCAACAGGCTCCAGCCAATCCTAACAACCCTTCACCAATTATGGTTCCACATCCCAAGAAATTTCCCACCTACAAGGCAGGTGATGACACTGAGGCCTTCTTGGAAAATTTTGAAAGAGCCTGTCTTGGGTACAGCATCCCTGAAGACCAGTACATGGTAGAATTGAGGCCACAGCTCAGTGGACCTTTAGCAGAGGCAGCGGCTAAAATGCCTAAGGAGAAAATGAATTATTATAAACTTTTCCAAACCAAGGCCAGATACAGAATGGGGATAACCCCGGATCATGCCCGTCGGCATTTCAGAACCCAAAAGTGGAAACCAGATGTGTCATTTCCCAAACACGCCTACTACGTTGGGAAAAATTATGAGGCCTGGATATCAGGAAACAATGTTAAATCCATAGACGAACTGCACCTCCTCATACAAATGGAGCAGTTCTTGGATGGTGTTCCTGAGGACATAACACGGTACATACAAGATGGAAAACCCCAAAATCTCACCGAAGCGGGGGAGATTGGAGCCAGATGGATGGAAGTGGCAGAAAGCAAGAAAGCTACTGTCAAGGGGAACGAATACCCCAGAGGGCACACTGACCATAAACCCTACAACCGAGGGCAGCCAAAAACCCCACCTACAACCCAAGTAAAGCCACAGACACACTATTCTTCCACCTCACCCAGTCTCCAGTAACCCACCTCGACCCAGTGACCAGTCAGATGGAAGATGCTTTAAGTGTAATGAACTGGGACATATCAAGACCAACTGCCTAAAGAACCCAAACCGAGTGCAGTTCATTACACCACCATCACACCAAAGATTCCCAGGCCCAGATGCCTCTCAAATACCCTTGGAGAGAAGGGAAATTTTGAGAGTGGGCGGAAAGAAGGTTACTGCGTGGAGAGACACGGGGGCACAAGTGTCAGCTATTCATCAACCCAAAGGCCCAAGTGACAATTTACCCCTTCATGTCACAAGCTGTAGACTTGCCTACAGCTGAACTGCCTTTCCAGTACAAAGGCTGGTCAGGAATGTGGACTTTTGCAGTCTATGACAATTATTCCATCCCCATGCTACTGGGGGAAGACTTGGCCAACCAGGTGAAGCGGGCCAACTTTCACCTGGAAAGAAGTAACCTGAAACACCTGACCAGAGGACCAATCAGGAAACAAGACTTTTTCAAATCTGGGCGGCGGGAAGTTTTGGATGTAAGTTCTTTGTTTTGTCTTGTGTCTGACCCTCTCGGCTCTGAGAGTGATCTTTCTGTCTCTTGCCTTTCTAATCTTCTGTTTCCCAGTTCTAAGTACAAAGAGATAGGTTTATATTGTTTGTTTTTTGTATTTACATGTGTGTAGTTGCTGGAGTGTTTTAAATTGTATTCTTTTTGAATAAGGCTGTTTATTCATATTTCTTTTAAGCAATTGACCCTGTATTTGTCACCTTAATACAGAAAGACCATTTTTATGTCTTTTTCTTTCTTCTTATAAAGCTTTCTTTTTTAGACCTGTTGGAGTTTTTCTTTAGTGGGAATTCCAGGGAATTAAGTCTGCAACTCACCAGGGAATTGGTGGGAGGAAGTAGTCAGGGGGAAAAACTCTTTGTGTTAGATTTACTAGGCATACCCTCTGGGTGAAGGGGGGGGGGTGGGATTAGACCTCTCGGTACTTCTGTTTCCAGGACTGGAAATAGGGAGGGTGGAGTCCCTCTGTTTAGATTCACGGAGCTTGCTTCTGTGTATCTCTCCAGGAACCCAGGGAGGGAACACCTGGAAGGGAGAAAAGGGGGGGGAGGAAATGGTTTATTCCCCTTTGTTGTAAGACTCAAAGAATTTGGGTCTTGGGATCCCCAGGGAAGGTTGCTGGGGGGACCAGAGTGCCCCAAAACTCTCTAATTTTTTGGGTGGTGGCAGCTTTACCAGGTCCAAGCTGGTAACTAAGCTTGGAGGTTTTCATGCTAACACCCATATTTTGGACGTTAAGGTCCAAATCTGGGAAAAATGTTATGACAGTTACATATTTACAATTCAAAGCTTGCAAATCAGTCTGGTGCAAAAGTTAATGGAAACTATGTAAACTGGAATTGTGACAGTTAGCACAGAGGATTAGTAATGGGATTTAGAACCTTTCACCCCTAGGCTGCTGGTTTGAATCCCCCCAAAGTCAATAATGACTGAAGTTTGCTAAAATGTGAGGATAGTTTAGGAGTCTCTGTCCAATTCCCATTGTATAGGTGCCCATTTCACAAAGCTGAGAAATCAAAAAACACAGAACCTTTCTTTCCTAACAGACGTCAGAGCTTGATGTCCAGGTTCCATAACCACAGTGTGACCTCTGTATCAAGACAGGCTAGATGTTTTAGACCAGGGGTTGGCAACCTCTGGCACATGGCTCACTAGGGTAAGCACCCTAGTGGGCCGGACCAGTTTGTTTACCTACTTCATTGGCAGGTTTGCCAGACTGCAGCTCCCACTGACCGCAGTTCGCCATCCCAGGCCAATGGGGGGGGGGGGTGGGAAGCCACGGCCAGCACATCCCTCGCCTGTGCCTCTTCCCACCGCCCCCATTGGCCTGGGACAGCGAACCGCAGCCAATGGGAACCGTGACTGGCCGAACCTGCCGACATGGCAGGTAAACAAACTGGCCTGGCCAGCCAGGGTGATTACTTTGGCGAGCCACGTGCCAGAGGTTGCTGACTTCTGTTTTAGACTGTCCTCCAGCTGTTGGGTTGGACAGTCTTCCACCACATGATTTACTGTCTGCTATGCTTCTCCACAGTCACAGAATGAGGAGGAAACCAGCCCAAGCTACTGCATGCTTCTGGTAACTCTGGTTCAGTCAGCAAGTAACCTGTTGAGTCTAGTCCAGGATCTACAATCAAGTGGAGGCAAGTGCAGCAATGGACTCCTGAATTTACTTAGTGTGTCAGACTCTCTTTCCTACTGATGCTTCTAAAGGTGCAATTTTTGGCTACCTGGTGATACTGATCATCCGTGCATGGTAAAGGATCAGCAGCTCTTTTGTCCAAGAGTGCATGAGCTCCTGTAATAAAGGGGAGCTGAGAGCTCATCCATGGTGTCATATCCCAGACCACAGGAATGGGAGTCATCCTCTGAATATATCTGAGACTGGGGCACTAACCAACTGGAGATGTAATAGGCTAGTTTCATCTGTCGCAGCTCTTCAAGCAGGCTTAACAGGAACAACATCTCACGGCCAGTCTGGCAGAACTATGTGTGCTAGCACATACAGACCGCAGGTTTGTGTGTAGTTCCAACAGCCACTAATGACACGAGTGGCCAAACTCAGCTCTGTGTCGACAAGCTGAATGTGACAGCTGCAGCCCCAGACTGCAAAACAGTATTCAGCTGGAGCAAACACCAGTGCCAATAAAGTAGTATGAAAGACCACAGGATCTGCTCCCCAGGAGGTTCCCAATAGTTTTTATATCAAGGTGATATGGAAAGAGATCTTCATTTTCAGGTGTTCCAGGTGAGGTCATTTGACAGGCTATGGTGGAGTTTTACTCCCAAGTAGGTGACAACTGGATGGAATGACAGAGGCCACCCTTGGACATGGATCAAGATGGGTTGATTGGTAAAATAGTTGTTTAGAAGACAAGTAATTGCCACTATCACAACCTGCTTTAATTGATGACTTTGTTAGCAGTCTGCCCACAAAAGCCAAGAATTGGCTCTCTTTCTCTCCATCTGGTTACTAAAATGACCTCATTACTTGTGGGCAGTTCCCATGTGAGAGCTGTGTGTGACAGCTGGGGTAAACTGGAGAAGCCTGAAAAACTTGTCCCGCCACCCCCTCACACTATACCTGCTCTGTGGAGAAATAGGGGAGCTGTCAATTCAGCATCTTTCATAAGCACTGAAGTCACACAAAGGAAAAGAGAGATGGAGTACTCAAACAGATCCTGTTTCTGCAACCTTTTTCACACTGGTGAACAGTGTTCAATGGGACTACTTCTATGAGTAATTCCACATCAACATGAGTGACAGAAGAACAATTAGGCCTTAAAACAGCAGCTTGTCTTGTTTTTAAAGTTAAGAGTTTTGCAAAAATGTAGAGAAGTCTGTTAATTAAGTAGTAATTTATAATTAGTATATTTGTTTTGATTATTAGGTAACATATTTAGTTTAGAATTGACTAGAGTTGCATTTTTAGTGGGGAATAAAAAAAGCTGAAAGACAATGAAGTCTGGATTCTGACCAACTCCAGATTTCCACTTTAGAAGATTTAAAGTTTGCAAAAATTTAAGTCCCTTCAAGTCATAAAATTTTTCCAAATAAAAATATGAATTGCTATACTTGGCAGAAACCCAGGATACTGATCTTTGTTATATTTCAGTTCTCTATTCCAAGTTCGCAAGGCATACTAATTCAGCAAAAAAAAAAAAAAATCCATTAATAATCTCTCAATAAATTCAAAACTGTACAATTTATATGAGCTTTCAAAAAGCATCCAAAGAGTTAATCAGAGTCCTTTCACTCTTTCCTTCAGTTGTTTGATTTATTATATATGTCTGTACTTTACTAAAATCTAGTTCACACGTGAAACAGAGTTTTTCAAAAGTATAATTAAAAAAAAGATAGAAAGTACACTGCCTTTTAAAAAATAGTTTGGAGCTGTGCACACTTACACTATTGCTCAATTTGGCCCAAGAGCTAACTCTATACATTGCATAATGTCATCAAATTGGCAAAGACATGGTCCATGGCATAAAATATGTTTGTGGTAGTGCCTGCATAGGTAATCAATAGTTTGTGTACAAAAAACAATCAACTTCTTAGAAAGAGTAGTTGCTTCTCAGCTAATAGGACTGTGCCATGAAATAGACACACATGCACCTAAGCTGATGGGAAAAGAAAGCGGTAACAGAAAGCATGCTTTGTGACTGAGGGCCTAATTCTCAGCCCTCCAACCGAGTCTCATACATAGTCTGTATGTGAAACAAAACAGACCCTTTCCAGGGTATACAGTCCAACTGGACCTATCCCAGTACCCTGCCATTGGTATCTCTGTAGCCCTCCCCGGGCTCAGTCTTTAAGTAATGCTAACCCTGGAATTGAGACATAGCCCTGGGGGCTTCCTCCTGGGAGACACACTCTTCATCTGCTCTGGGCCTTTCTGGTCCCAACTCTCCAGCACGGCCACTAAACCATCTGATCCCCTTCTGGGGGTGTTTCACAGTTCAATAATCAGCCCCTTCTCTGGGCCTTCTCAACTCTCTTCCTCAGGACTTAAGCCACTTCCCTAGTGGCTGGTAGAGGGGACCCAGAGCTGCCCACTACTCCAGGTCTCAGCACAGGGACCCTATGAATGGTAGCTACATACTGCTGCATTCTCCTTAACTAGTCACCACGCCGCTACAGTAGCCTGGGCCACTTCCCTGTGGCCCCAGCACCTTCACAAATGCTTCACCCTTACCATAGGGTTGAAGTCTTTTACTCTGGCCCAGCAGCTAGCCAGAAGCTCTCTCTTGCCCCCCCCCGCCCTCGTCCCTGCCAGCAACTGATTTGTTCATGGTCCTCCAGACAGAAAGACAGTGCTCATTCCTCCAGCTCCAGTCACCAACTGACTGGCTCCTCTGCCCCTGCAGCTCCTTTTTATGTGAACCTCTTGGGCTCTGAATGGCTGCTCTCTGCAGCTTCTCTCATTGGCTGCTTCCCCCCGCAGCTAGTCTAGGCAGCGTGGAGAACTTCTCCACTGCTCCTTTCTGGGACAGGGTGTGGTAGGATCCTGAGGCCTCCAGCCAGGGGCCTGTGGGCCTAATATACCCTCTCTCACAGGGGAAGTCTAAAAAACCATACGTGTTTATCACGTATACTAATTCCCTTTCAGCTAATATCCTGGGTGACAATTCAAAACAGAAAGGCTCTCCTTGTTTACAAAGTAAAGTTATTTTATGGCTTAGTTCCTAAAAGATTCTAGTTGCTGTACTGGAAACAGATGATGAATATAAAAATACACTCTGCAATTTGCAAGCATTATTCTTTAAAAGCTAGTAATACACTTTTAAAAAATTGAATATTATATTTCTAAAATAATCATTAATTCAGCTATTAATTTAAACCTTTTTTCCTGTTTCCATTCAAGAATGGATAATTTATTTTAAAAAACTGTTTAAAATGTGCACTGGTTATGAGACTCTAAAAAAAGGTCTTGTTCTCAGAAACAGAATGACAAAATGAGGGAAGCTGGCTAATACAGATTGAATACACACAATATTTAAATAAAATTAAATCCCACATTGCTTAACATAAGCTCTGTTTTTAATGGTGGTGGTGCTGAATACATTTACTTCATCATCTATTAGAATCAAGGCATTTTGAACAGTTATTGTATTTTAATTAATTTTTAAATCAAATAAATTAGACCAGATAACCCAGATACAACAAAGGGCAAGGAAAGAAATGGATAAGTTAGCAAAAATTTGTTTAAATCTCAATTATACACTATTACTTCACTGTGTTTCAGTTTTCTCATCCATAAAAAACCCAGAGGAACAAGGATTGTTCGAGTGCTTGCTCATATAGATTCCAATTAGGTGCGCATGCGCCGCATGCACAATCATCAGAAGACTTTTACCCTAGCAACACTCGGTGGGTCGGCTGAGGCGCTCCCGGAATGGTGCCCGATATATGCCCCTGCTGACCCAGTACCTCCTCAGTTCCTTCTTACCACCCTGACGGTCGTTGGAACTGTGGAGCGTGGCTTAGCTGATCTCCACTTCCCTAGCTCTTAGTTCCCTTATACCTGTAGATAGTTGTTATAGAGTAGTAATTAGTACTTTCTAGTTGTAGTTAATAGTAGTTATTGTCTTTAGTGTATATGGTATATAGTAATTGGAGATAAGCGGTTTCTCTCCTTCCCTTCTTCCCGGTACCCAGGCTCATGCCTAGGTCTCCGGGTTTCAAACCGTGCTCAGCCTGCCTTAAGCCAATGCCTTTGGGAGACCCCCACGACTCCTGTTTGAGTGCATGGGGGAATCCCATCAATCAGATAAGTGCTGCATTTGTAAGGCATTCAAGTCTAGGACCAAAAAGGAGTGGGACTTTCGCTTGAAGCAGCTCCTCATGGAAGCAGCACTTAGCCCGATGTCCTTGGTCCCGCACCGAGACCCGGTGCCGTTGGTCTGAAGCACGCCTCCGGCACTGGAAACAACAGCTTCGTGACCTGGCACCGGCAAAGACTCTCAGCACTGGACGTCTCCAGCACTGCTACCAACGAGGCACCGCTCACTGTCTCTGGGACCGAAGAAGCAACACAAGCAGCCTGCTGCACCTGTATAGTTGCTGGCACTGCTTGTGACCACCTCGGAGCAGCGTCTCGTGCTGGATCGCCCCGCAAAGGCTCCAGCTCAGGCGCCATTGAGTCCGGTGCACATAAGCTCCCCGGCGTGCACCGCGGTCGAGCTCGGGCCTGCCTTCTACCCCGAAGACTTTCTCCACAGCACGCAACCTGATTGTGCTTACTGAGCTGGGACCGTCACAACCTTCAGTACCACTGGTGTGGGCTGTTCCCTCTATAGGGAAGCCCTCCATGATGCGCCCTCTGTCGCAGAGTGAGATGGCTACATTGCTCCCATTCGGTGCAGCATGTACCCTTGGGTAGCAGAAAGCCCTCTACTAGGTCCATGTATCTGGCCAAGTGGAAGCGTTTCTCCTGCTGGTGTGCCCTGAGCAATGCTGCCCCTCTAGAGGTGCCAGTACCTGCCATCTTAGACTATCTCTTGTCCTTGAAACGGCACGGCCTGGTGATTTCATCCATCAGAGTACACCTAGCAGCGATTTCGGCCTTCCACCCGGGAGAAGATGGGCGCTCGGTTTTATCCAATCCATGGTCAGCAGGTTCCTAAGGGACCTAGAACGTCTGTACCCGCAAATTCGGCATCCAACCCCTACGTGGGACCTCAACCTGGTCCTATCCAGACTCATGGGTGACCCGTTCAAGCCGATGGCCACTTGCTCACTCCTGTACCTTTCCTGGAAAACAGCTTTCCTCGTTGCCATCACTTTGGTGAGATGTGTGTTGGAACTTCAAGCCCTCACGTTGGACCCACCGGATACAGTGTTTCATAAGGACAAGGTACAGCTGCAACTCTACCCCGCCTTCCTTCCTAAGGTGGTGTCTGCCTTCCATGTCAACCAAGACATCTTCCTTCCAGTCTTCTACCTGAAGCTGCATGCTTCTCAACAAGAACAACAGCTGCATTCCCTAGACATTTGCAGGGCCCTTGCCTTTTACATCAAAAGAACAAAACCTTTTAGGACGATGACCCAGCTGTTTGTAGTTGTTGCAGACTGGATGAAGGGCCTCCCGGTCTCCACACAGCGCATCTCGTCCTGGACTACATCATGCATCCGTGTGTGCTATGACTTGGCTAGTGTCCCAACTATGCACCTTACCGCCACTGCACTCAGGCTCAAGCTTTGTCCTCCGACTTCCTGGCTCATGTACCCATACAGGAGATCTGTAGGGCAGCAACTTGGTCATTGGTACATACCTTTGCTTCCCACTACGCGATAGTGCAGAAGTCCAGGGGTGATGCTGCATTTGGTTCAGCATCCTTCACTCCACGACATCTCACTCCAACCCACTGCCTAGGTAAGGCTTGGGAGCAACCCAGCTGGAATTGATAGGAGCAAGCACTTGAAGAAGAAAAGACGGTTACTCACCTTTGTAACAGTTGTTCTTTGAGATGTGTTGCTCATATCCATTCCAAACCTGCTCTCCTTCCCCTCTGTTGGAGTAGCTGGCAAGAAGGAACTGAGGGGGTGCTGGGTCGGCAGGGGCATACATCCAGCGCCATAAGGACGCCACTCCAGGGAGCGCCTCAGCTGACCCACCGAGCGTTGCTAGGGTAAAAGTCTTCCGATGATCGTGCACACAGCGTGCACACACCTAATTGGAATGGATATGAGCAACACATCTCAAAGAACAACAGTTACAAAGGTGAGTAACCGTCTTTACCCGCTGCAAGGATTAGTCTCGCTAATGGTATGTACATAGCGTTTTACAAACAAGTGTTTTTCCCAAACCCTAAAACTATAAGTAAATTCTAGATGTCCTCAAAATGGTGTAATACAAGACAAATCCTTAAAAGACAGTAAAAAATCTCTTAATAGAGTAGTTATTTTTGATAGCATGGAATATATTAAATTACAAGACAGCAAAAGTTAATTAACAAGAATTCTGTACGGAGGATGAGAAATCTGATGAATATATAACCTGAAAGGGCAGAATGGCAAATAACTTAATTCAGAGATACATTTTTACATGCACTTCAGGACGGACATTCTGTATCTGCAGAGTGGCTCACATGATAGAGAATCTGTGTGCCTTCCAATGGTCATTTCTGGATAAAATAAGTGTGGTAAATTGAAATGAGATTGATATGTAACAAATATGCCACTTATTTGCCTGATGGAAAAAAAAGATTTCTCCATGGTCCATTAATACGACCAGGCAAATGACAAGGTTACATTGTCCTTGGTGCACAGCAATATTAAAAATCCTATTGACTGCCCCTCTACATGGAAAGAAAAATGCATGTGGAAATAATAAAATTATTTATTTTTTATGGGACTAAGATTGAATTGATACACTGGTAAGTTACGTTAGTGCTTTCTCTGACCTAACTAATTTATCCTTTTAAACAACAATAAAAAAATTGTACTGTTGCCTTTAGAGACAAGTCAAAGCTTCTACATATACCCCTCACCTGCAAAGAAGTGTATGGTCTGATTTCAGTAGTTCTGAACATTCAGAAATTCTGCTGAAGTCAACTGATGCTGCAGAAGTTTAGCACCTTAAAAAAATCACTCATGAAAGTCCAACATCCTTGCCGTTAGCACGTTGGTAACCGGGCAAATATATTACAAAGCTCTTAGAATTTACAGATGGAAAAAAGACTTATTCAAGTGCATTCACTTGCAAGGGCAAACTATGCTGCCAACAAAAAATGTATCAGGTATTAAACTTCTGCTACGTTGTGTGTTTTAACTGTGTGTCATTTTACACAGCTTGTACATACCACATGAACACAATTTATTGGAGCAAACAGGATTTAACACACACCTACCTTGTGTTCATTTGGAAAAAAGGTATATTCTTAACTCAAGTTAGCGAACTTGAGATAAAATCCTAGTGATAACAAGGCAGTTGGCAGTTTGCAGTTTTCACACACTACCAGGCTGAATGAAATCCTAGGCTCCCAACAGCCTTTAACTAGACTTGCTAGCTCACGCAGAAACTACAAACTGCCTTGTCCTCACTAGGATTTTACCCTGAATTATTTAAGGGTATGTTCTTAACTTGAGTTTATTCCTAATTAATACACTACCATATCAGTCAACCCACAGAAAACAGCAGAAGAGAGGAAGTATGGTACTACAGTGATGAGTGCAACAGAAAAGCCTGTAAGTAATGAGATCATCAGATCAGAATAAGAATTTATACTACTCATGTAACTCAAGCCAGTCCCACACCCCTCATCCTCCTCAGCTCATATCTTCTTCTAAATAAGAAATTACTGAAGATAAATTAATGTAAGACATGCAGAATACTGATTTCTATTTGTGTATAGGTGCTCAGGTCAGTGGAATACTTCAGAACACTTACTCCAATTAAGCACAGTGTAAAAAGTAATATTAATCTACTTGAAGAACATGCAATTACATGTGGGTTCTGCTCTCTTGATGAACGGAGTGTGATGCATGTACATCACATACGGGAAAAATAAATCTCTCTCTCTTTAATGTAGACTTCAATGCTACTTTGGGAAACTAACTTCAGAAATCTGGCATTGTCAAACACTGGACTAACAATGGAAACTGTCTCAAGAATCTCTATTTTCAGAGATCTTCTGTCATTGGCACAGTATAGCAAGCAGCTCTGTCCACTTTATTATAAATAGTGCATGTGGGTAAGCAGTTAGCATGGGACCAGGTTACCCTTCCTTGCTCCATTCCTTGGCTTTAACCATTTGGACAGCTGTCACAAGCTTTTAAAATCATTTTCAGCATAATTTCAGCTGAACTTGGATTTTCAAGGAAGACCTTTTCTGTAACCCTTAATTCAATGACAATCTTTCTACCTACTTACTCGCAGTATTTTGGAAGCTGCAGCAATGATACTTTCATATAAGAAAATGTAAACCAGGAGACTTAAATATACAATTTTATTCTGTAAGACATTTTTATCATCTTTCTTGCCATAACATTAGAGTAGCATTCAGTATCCTTACTGTAGTTAGGGGGTTATTAAGGTTTCTTACAAGCCGAATTTTGATTGTTGGCGAGGAAGAGGAGCAATTTGCTTACTTGTTTTTGATTTACAGGGTGGGTCCTCAATGCAGATGCGGCAAAAAAAAGTACAGGGAGTGGGTCACAGTCAGCCTTCCATTCTTTATGGTTAGATGGGAGGGGAGCCTCGCCAACATTTTGTCTGTTGTAACATGGCATTAGCGTATGGAAAAGGTTGAGAACCACTCATTTAGAGATCAGATATACAACTTGTGATGCTCTCGCCGGGTGCCCAGGGCTCGTTATTCCCCTATCTCCAGAGAGAGAAAGAATTGCTGATACTTAACTGGGTGTCAGCTCCCTGACACCACTAGTCTGTTAACCAACCAATCTCCTCAGGGCTCTGCCAACATTTACTTTGCCCTGCAGGATAACAACAGGTGTGCCACTATTCCCAATCCCCTCTGAAAGCATCCCTTACCATGTCTAGCCCTTACTCACTGGACAGTCACAGAAATTCCCAGACAAGCTGTCTCCCAGGAATAGTGCACACATCAACTTGTTTGGTTCAACTGAGGCTCATCTCAAATATAACATTACAGCACTGAGATACATTTATAGTGAAAACAATGATAAGTGTATTATCAAGAGCTAAGATTTAAGAGACAGTGAATAAGGATAATGGAAACATATAGATCAAAATCATAAAACACAAAGCTGGGTCTACACTAATCAATGGTTACCTTTCCTATATAATAAAGGAGTTTTCCCCCCAAGGATTCAGTCTTTTGCAGAGCTCACTGGTTTTCTGGCAAACCAGGATCCAGTCATTCATGAACATCCCTGCTGTTCATGCCTCCTTGATTCTATTTATATTTTTCAAAGTTCACACCTGCCCCGCAACCACGGTATAGTCTCCAGTGTCTTCCCATCCCCCTGTTTACTCTGTATGCAGATTTGGCTTCCATTGTGTTGGCTCACAACTAGGGCTGTTGATTAATTGTAGTTAACTCATGCGAATAATTTTAAATAATTAATAATTTAAAAAATTATTTGTGATTAGTCACACTGTTAAACAATAGCATACCAACTGAAATGTATTAAATATTTTTGGATTTTTTCTACATTTTCAAATATATTGATTTCTATTACAATAGAGAATACATGTGCAGTGCTCACTTTATATTATTATTGTTATTACAAATATTTGCGCTATAAAAATGATAAAAGAAATAGTATTTTTCAATTCATTTCATACAAGTACTATAGTGTAGTACTCTTCTATCGTGAAAGCACAAGGTAAAATGTAGATTTTTTTGTTACATAACTGCACTCAAAAACAAAAAAAGTACAACTTTAGAACCTACAAGCCACTCAGTCTTACTTCTTGTTCAGCCAATCACGAAGACAAACAAGTTTGTTTTACATTTACAGGAGATACTGCTGCCTGCTTCTTTTTTACAATGTCACCCTAAAGTGAGAACAGGTGTTTGCATGACATTTTGTAGCTGTACTGCAAAGTATTTATGTGCCAGATAAGCTAAACATTCATATGCCTGTTCATGCTTTGGCCCCAATCCGGAGGACATGCTTCCATGCTGATGATGCTCTTTATAAAATAATGCGTTAATTAAATTTATTACTGAACTCCTTGGGGGAGAACTGTATGTCTCCTTTTCTGCTCTATCCATATTCTGCCATATATTTCATGTTATAGCAGCCTCGGAAGATGACCAGTACATGTTGTTCATTTTAAGAATACTTTCACAGCAGATCTGACAAAATACAAATAACAGGGTTTCTCAAACAGGGGGTCGTCGCTTGTGTAGGGAAAGCCCCTGGTGGGCCAGGCCGGTTTGTTTACCTGCCCCGTCCGCAGGTCTGGCCAATCCCGGCTCCCACTGGCTGCGGATTGCTGCTCCGGGCCAATGTGATCCGTCCCGTCTCGTCAAGGGCTTTCCCTACACAAGCGGCAACCCCTGTTTGAGAAACCCTGGCAAAGAAAGTACCAATATGAGAGTTCTAAAGATAGCTATACCACTCAACCCAAGGTTTAAGAATCTGAAATGCCATCCAAAATCTGAGAGAGATGAGGTATGGAGCATGTTTTCAGAAGTCTTAACAGAGCAACACTCCGATGCGGAAACTACAGAACCCAAACCACCAAAAAAGAAAATCAACTTTCTGCTGGTGGCATCTGACACAGATGATGAAAATGAACATGTGTAGGTCCTCTCTGATTTGGAGCATTATCAAGCAGAACCCATCATCGGCATGGACATGTCCTCTGGAATAGTGGTTGAAGGATGAAGGGACATATGAATCTTTAGTGTATCTGGCACGTAAATATCTTGCAACGCTAGCTACAACCGTGCCATGAGAACACCTGTTCTCACTTTCAGGTGAGATTGTAAACAAGAAGCGGGCAGCATTATCTCCTGCAAATTTTAACCAAACTTGTTTGTCTGAGCAATTGGTTGAAGTAGGACTGAGTGGACTTGTAGGCTCTAAAGTTTTACATTCTTTTATTTTTGAATGCAGATTTTTTTTTGTACATAATTCTATATTTGTAAGTTCCACTGTCAAGATAAAGAGGTTGCACTAAAGAACATGTGAATTGAAAAATACTATTTCTTTTGTTTTTTGCAGTGCAAAATTTGTAATTAAAAAAATATAAAGTGAGCACTGTACACCTTGTATTCTGTGTTGTAACTGAAATCAATATATTTGAAAATGTGGAAAACTTCAAAAATATTTAAATAAATGGTATTCTATTATTGTTTAACAGCGTGGTTAATTGCAATTAATTTTTTTTATTGTGTGATTAATCATGATTAATTTTTTTTAGTCGCTTGACAGCCCAACTCACTATGTTTAATTTACACAGCCAACAGCAAGACAGGTGAATCGTTTTCTTTGTCTGGCAAAACCTGTTTGACAACCCTGCCTGGGACACACTTTTCTAAAAAACTTTTTTTCAATACATACACATTGACTTCTTAAATATCATTCAGACATACATCTCACAACAATTAAGAGCTTCAGTATGACATAAGCTTTTATTAGATACCTCACTTGACCCTCTCTGGATAAATTATTATTAAAGAAATGTATTTGGTGTAGTGAGTTTGTCAGCACTGTCAAGAGTTATTGTTACAGAACAGTGATCCCTTTGCCTGTTGGCACTGAGGGGTTCTTACAGTCACACAATTATCAAGGTATGAGACATTTAAACAAAACATTGGTGTTTTTCATAGCCACGTGCTTAACTTTAAGCAAGTGACTACAGCATGTACTTAAATTTGCTCAAGCAGGGACTTTGTACTCATCTTTGGAATAAGTCAGTGACAAAGCTTGGAATTGAACCTAGACTACCTACACCCCACATTACAGCCTTAACTACAAGGCCATCACTCCTCTATAACCTGGGGTCAGTTACATCATGTGTCCATGCCTCAATTCTTTCCTCTCACTCATTGTCTGTCTTGTCCTGTTAGATCATAAGTTCTTTGGGACATGACTGTCTTTAATTATTTTTGTATGTGCAGATATTTCATGTCTAATTCCCAGGGGTCTATATTACCACACACAATGACATATTTCAGGGTCCCTAGCACAATGGGGACCTCATCTTGATTGGGGACTCTAGAGGCTTGTAATATAAATAATCAATAACAACAACATGGTAGCTTAGGAGATATTTCCAGGCATTCTATGCCGAGCAATGGTGACATATGCAGATTTCCATGCTGTATATGACAGAGAGGGCTTCATTTACTTCCTCTGATGATTGGGAACGGTCAATAGGAAGGATGCTGGAGCCAGTGGGTGAGATGTGCTGCTGTTGGGAGTATAAAAGGTGGGGACGGCAAATCAAGGGCTGAGTTGAAACGAGTGATTCTGATGTTGCTTGGGGCAGTGGAGCCAAAACTAGACACTTTCTTCCTGTATGCAACTATCAGTTCTTCCACTTCCAGCCTGGTGGAATTTGATGAGCAGAAACATGGTTTTAGCATTGCTGCATACTGCTAGTAGGTGAGTAGCAATGACACTTCTGTTCGTCACACTGCCCGTGAAAAGTTATGGTGCCCTTTACCATTAGCAGTATGTCACAGGCCAGGGTACAGGTGAAGAAGATACCCTCCTCACATTTTTCACAGAGCCCCCTTTTGCTGCAACTTTATAAACATATTCTCTGAGTTCTTAATGTTGACAGAGGCTGCAGACAGACTTTCAGATTACTTGGTTCCAATTTCCTCTACTCACATTTCAATTAGTGTTTTTTTATAGTAACAACTTTGGGAAGTATCAGAGGGGTAGCCGTGTTAGTCTGGATCTGTAAAAAGTGACAGAGTCCTTTGGCACCTTATAGACTAACAGACGTATTGGAGCATAAGCTTTCATGGGTGAATACCCACTTTGTCAGAGCCCCTGACGAAGTGGGTATTCACTCACGAAAGCTTATGTTCCAATACATCTGTTAGTCTATAAGGTGCCACAGGACTCTTTGTAACTTTGGGAAATGCATCATGCTACCGTAAAGCCCACGTGAAATTATTTTTACAATAGTATTTAGCACAGCCTCTCACTAGCCATTCTTAAAAGATGTGTGGAAAAATTAGAAACAATATGGAAAGAGATTTCTGCTTATTGTAGAAAAAGGAGGGTGAAATCTGCAGAGATATCTTCATTTGCAGCAGGAAAAAAAATCCTTTACATATCTGCTGAGACATCAGATGAAGGTAAATACATATTTAATACAGAATTTAATGCATTTGACAGCTGGTTTGAACCAACTGAGCTTGCAGTGGGCAGCTATCTTAGGGAGGTTATTTTTTTTGACATGGATCCTTAAAGGCCAATTCAAAACCATGCCCCACTGTCTCAGCTTGGTTTTCATCACTGTTTGCAGTTATGTGAAGGCAGCCAGGCTTTGAAGTGACACAAGAGGAGGAAGGCCATCTCTCTCTGTATGCTATCATTTCTGTCTGCCTATAAATACAAGTATCAGAGGGGTAGCCGTGTTAGTCTGGATCTGTAAAAGCAGCAAAGAGTCCTGTGGCACCTTATAGACTAACAGATGTTTTGGAGCATGAGCTTTCGTGGGTGAATACCCACTTCGTCAGATGCTCTGACGAAGTGGGTATTCACTCACGAAAGCTCATGCTCCAAAACATCTGTTAGTCTATAAGGTGCCACAGGATTCTTTGCTGCCTATAAATACATGCACTACTGCAGCTCCTCGAGCCTGTCACCACACTGTAGGTTATCTCTGCAACCAGAAGGGCTAAAGCTTTTTCTTCTAGTGAAAAGATCTAATTCTGGAGAATACACAGAAATCTGCTGAGATTTTGCTGTGCTGTATGTATATTTATTGTCTCAGTGTAATGCAAACTCCAACAAATTAGAGGTGAAAGAACTTGTGAGGACAGTGACTCCATCCTCCAGTAAGTAAAGGGTATAGTTCTCAGATACTAAACTGATCCTACACTTTCTTTTCCAAAAGACCTCCTTTTCTCTCTACTTTTTCTTTTGGCAATGGACGCTGAACAAAATAGAATTTCTCTTAGCTGGCAATATAGAAACCATCTGGTCTGGCCTATCAAAGTGAAGGGGAGAAAAGGGAGGCAGAGAAAGAGACAAAATCGGAGGGCAGAAAAGAGAGAAATGATGCAAGTGAATCATAAAAAAAAAAAAAAAAAAGACAACCTCTCTTTTCTAACTAGTGGTGTGGGCATGTCCTCCCTGGACGATTGGAGCCACAAGGAGGCCTGGTCTACGCTACAAACGTAGGTCAACATAAGCCATGTTAAGTTGATCTAATAATGTATGTGTCTACACTACCGAGTCCCTTCTGCCGACCTAAGTGGCTGTAAAGTTGACTTCTGTACTCCACCTCCGTGAGAGGCATAGCACTTGATTCGACATCTGGGGTTGACATGGGGATGGCATAGACACTGTGTTGCGTAATTGAAATGAACTGGCCTCCAGGAAACATCCCACAGTGCTGCACAGTGACCGCTCTGGAGAACACTTTCAACTCCACTGCACGTCAGCCAGGTAGACAGGAAACAGTCGCTCCCCTGTTACAGCCCCAAGAACTTTTGAGTTTTCATTTCCTGTTTGACCAGCATGGAGAGTTTGTCAGCATAGCTGATCATGGAGACTCAAGGATGCACACGCGCTTCAGCCTGGAGTACACAGGAGGTGGTGGATCTTATTGCTGTGTGGGGAGAAGAGTCTGTTCAGGCAGAGCTTCTATCCAGCAGAAGAAATGCTGACATCTATGCTAAGATTGTGCAGGGCATGGGGGAGAAAGGCTACACCAAGGACACACAGCAGTGCCGCATGAAAATAAAGGTGCTTCGGCAAGCGTACAAGAAGACAAGGGCGGCGAACAGTTGTTCTGGTTCTGCCCCACAGACATGCCACTTCTATGAGGACCTGCATGCGATTCTCAGCAACAACCCCACCACTGAACCAAAACGCTTCGTGGAAAACTCCCAGGAACCCCGCATGACCTCGAGCAACAATAAGGAGGACTTTGTTGATGAGGAAGAGGAGGAGGAGAATGTAAGGCAAGCAAGTGGAGGATCCATTCTCCCCGACAGCCAAGAACTGTTTTTAACCCTGGAATCCAGCCCTTCACAGGAACAGTTGGTGGCGGAGCGTGATGCCGGGGAAAGTACCTCGGGTGAATACAGCAAGTACCTATCTCCAAAAAAGACTGTTTATGTGCACGGGGATGGCCCATGAATCCTCCATGGAGATCTCTAGTAAGCTTTCATGGAAGTACTCTGCAATCCTTTGCAGATGGTTTTTGGGAAGGGCTGCAGTAGGCACTTTCCCATGCTACTCCAGTATTAACTCTGCTGGCATCATTGCAGCACACAGCATTGCAGCATAAGATCAGGTCTGTACCCAGATGCTTAGAGTATCTACTCCCTTGCCGCCTCTGTTACCTTCAGGAGAGTGATATCACATAGGGTCACTTAGGGGAAAAAGAGGAAGTTTTCAGTGCTAGCCCTTAAACCACAAATAAAAGACGGTTACTCACCTTTGTAACTGTTGTTCTTCACGATGTGTTGCTCATATCCGTTCCAATTAGGTGTGTGTGCGCTGCGTGCACGTCCGTCGAAAGATTTTTACCCTAGCAACACTCGGTGGGTCGGCTGGGCGCCTCCTGGCGCGGCACTGCTATGGCACCGAATATATACCCCTGCCAACCCGTCCACTCCTCAGTTCCTTCTTGCCGGCTACTCCAACAGTGGGGAAGGAGGGCGGGTTTTGGAATGGATATGAGCAACACATCTCGAAGAACCACAGTTACAAAGGTGAGTAACCGTCTTTTCTTCTTCGAGTGCTTGCTCATATCCATTCCAATTAGGTGAATCCCAAGCCTTACCTAGGCGGTGGGGTCGGAGTGAGATACTGCAGCGTGTAGAACCGCAGAGCCAAAGGCTACATCCTCTCTGGATTGTTGCACCAGGGCATAATGGGAAGTGAAGGTATGTACTGAAGACTACGTAGCTGCTTGACATATCTCCTGGATGGGTACTCGAGCTAGGAAGGTGGCCGATGAGGCCTGAGCTCTGGTAGAATGAGCGATAATATGTCCCGGAGAGACATGAGCTAGGTCATAGCAAGTACGGATGCACGCCGTTACCCATGATGAAATTCTCTGAGAAGAGACGGGTAGGCCTTTCATCCGATCTGCCACTGCCACAAAAAGTTGGGGCGTTTGCGGAAGGGTCTCGTTCGGTCAGTGTAGAAGGCGAGCGCCCTACGGATGTCGAGGGAATGCAACTGCTGTTCTCTACGAGATGTATGCGGTTTGGGAAAGAAGACTGGGAGGAATATGTCCTGGTTGAGATGGAAGGCCGAGACAACTTTAGGGAGGAAAGCCGAATGTGGACGTAACTGCACCTTGTCTTTGTGGAACACCGTGTATGGTGGGTCCACCATCAGAGCCCGAAGATCAGAGACTTTCCTAGTCGATGTGATGGCCACAAGGAAGGCTGTTTTCCATGACAAATACAGGAGCGAGCAGGTCGCCAATGGCTCGAATGGAGGAGTTGTAAGTCTCATCAGGACCAAGTTGAGGTCCCAGGAAGGGGCGGGGCGTCGTACTAGGGGGTATAGACGCTCCAAACCTTTGAGGAACCTCGAGACCATAGGGTGGGAGAAGACGGAGTAAGTACTTTCTCTGAGGTGGAAAGTAGAAATAGCCGCCAAGTGCACTTGCAATGATGAGATAGCGAGGCCTTGCTGTTTAAGATACCAGAGGTAGTCCAATATAGTGGGAATGGGAACTTCCGTGGGTGTTACATTTAGTGTTTGACACTAGCAAGAAAATCGCTTCCACTTGGCCAAGTACGTAGACGGGGTGGAAGGTTTTCTGCTACCCAGGAGTACTTCTTGCACTGGGGCAGAGCAACGTAACTCCGACTGGGTTAACCATGCAGGAGCCACGTTGTGAGATGGAGGGATTGCAGTCCAGGTGGTGAAGCCTGCCATGGTCCTGCGTTATAAGATCCTGATGCGGGGGCAGAGGGATCGGGTTGGCTATCGAGTGGTCCAGCAACGTGGTGTACCAGTGCTGTCGGGACCACGCAGGGGCGATCAGGATCAGGTGAGCCCTGTCCCTGCGGAGCTTTAAGAGAACCCTGTGCATCAGTGGGAAGGGTGGAAAGGCGTACAGCAGTTGGTTCTTCCATGAGATTAGGAAGGCGTCCGATATCGAGCCCGGGGCAAGACCTTGGAAGGAGCAGAACTTCTGGCACTTCCTGTTGTTGCAGGAAGCGAAGAGGTCTATGTGGGGAAAGCCCCACTTCTGGAAGATGGAATGTAGAACGTCCAGGCGAAGCGACCACTCGTGAGACCGAAAAGATCTGCTGAGATGGTCTGCCAGGGTGTTCCGGACTCCCAGGAGGAACGACGCTACAAGGTCTATCGAGTGGGCTATGCAAAATTCCCACAATTGGGTCGCCTCCTGACAAAGGGGGGAGGATCGAGTCCCTCCCTGCTTGTTTATGTAGTGCATGGCCGTTGTGTTGTCGGTAAGCACTGAAACACAACGACCTTGCAGATGTTGTAGGAACGTCTGGCATGCCAGGCGGACTGCTCTCAGCTCCCAGACATTTATGTGCAACGCTAGCTCTTGAGATGACCAGAGGCCTTGCGTGCGACGATGGTCTAGATGAGCCCCCCAGCCAAGAGACGAGGCATCCATCGTTAGGGACACTGAGGGCTGCCTCGGATGGAACGGCAGTCGTGCACAAACCAGGGAGGGTGTTAGCCACCAGTTGAGGGAGTCTAAGATGCTCTGAGGAATGGTGACCACCATGTCTATATCTCTGCCTGGATGGTACACTGAGGCGAGCCAGGTTTGAAGGGGACGCATGTGTAGTTTTGCGTGCTTGGTTACAAAGGTACATGCGGCCATGTGTCCGAGGAGGCTCAGACAGGTGCGAGCCGAGGTCGTCGGAAAGGTTTGGAGGCTTTTTATAACAGAGACTAGTGCCTGAAACTGGGACAGTGGCAGGCAGGCTTTTGCAAGTTTGGAGTCTAGAATGGCCCCAATGAATTCTATTTTTTGAGTGGGCATGAGAGTAGACTTCTCTAGATTGATCATCAGGCCCAGTCTCTCGAATAGGTCCGTGATGATGGCTACGTGCCGGGTGACCTGGGCCTCGGAGGTCCCTCGAATAAGCCAGTCGTCTAGGTAAGGAAACACATGTATTTGCCGACGATGGTGGAAGGCGGCCACTACTGCCATGCACTTTGTAAAGACGCGAGGGGTCGCAGACAGGCCAAACGGAAGGACCGCAAATTGGAAATGTTGGTGGTGCACTGTAAATCGTAGGTACTGTCTGTGCGGGGGATAAATAGCGATGTGGAAATATGCGTCCTTCATGTCGAGAGCAGTGTACCAGTCTCCGGGATCCAAGGAAGGGATAATGGTCCCCAGGGATACCATGCAGAACTTCAACTTCTTTAAAAACATGTTGAGTCCTCGCAGGTCCAGCATGGGTCGAAGACCTCCTTTTGCTTTGGGGATTAGGAAATATCGAGAGTAAAATCCCCTGCCCCTTAATTCCTCTGGTACCTCCTCTATAGCTCCAATCGAGAGGAGCGTGCGAACCTCTTGCCAGAGGAATTGCTCGTGAGAGGGATCCCTGAAGAGGGACAGGGAAGGGGGGTGAGAGGGAGGGGGCAAAATAAATTGGAGGTGGTATCCAAATTCCACCGTGCATAGGACCCAACGATCCAAGGTTAATTGGGACCATGCAGGGAGGAAGGTGGAAAGGCGGTTGGAAAACTGAAGGGGATCCTGGGGAAGGACTGGTGCTCTGCTCTCAGGCACACCTTCAAAAGTTTGCTTTCGGGCCCATCGCTGGTTTGGCGGGACCGGTACTGTGTCCGCCTTGGGACCCAGATTGTCGCCTGCAGTTCCCACGACCGCGCTTCTGCCAAAGTCTTGTCGCAGTCTGGGTGGGGGGTAAGGATGCTGAGGCTGACTACGGAAGGACCTCCGTTGGGTTTGTGGGGTGTGCATCCCAAGGGAACGCATGATCACCCGATTGTCCTTAAGACTCTGTAGCCTAGGGTCCATTTTCTGGAGAAAAGGCCCTGGCCCTCAAACGGCAGGTCCTGGATGGTGTGTTGCAGTTCAGGAGGTAAACCTGACACTTGCAGCCACGAGATCCTCCTCATCGTAATTCCCGAGGCCACGGTTCTGGCCACCGAATCTGCAGCGTCGAGGGAGGTCAGCAGGGACGTCCACGCCACTTTCTTTTCTTCCTTGGCGGGAGTCTGGTGGGACCAGCTCAGTGAACTTACCCACCGACTGCCAGGTGTTATAATTATATCTACTGAGCAGGGCCTGTTGGTTCACAACCCTGAGTTGGAGGTCCCCTGCAGAGTAGACTTTACGTCCCAACAGGTCCATCCCTCTAGCCTCCCGCGATTTTGGGGCAGGGGCTTGCTGGCCATGGCACTCTCGCTTATTGATGGATTGAACCACCAGGGAGCATGGAGGAGGGTGGGTATATAGGTATTCGTACCCTTTGGAGGGTACCATATACTTTCTTTCCACCCCTCTGGCCGTAGGAGGGATAGACACCGGGGATTGCCAGATTGTGTCCGCTTTGGCTTGGATGGAGTGTATAAATGGCAAAGCTGCGTGGGTTGGGGCATCCGCCGACAGTATGTCTATCACCGGGTCTTCAACCTCCGGGACCTCCTCCACCTGGAGATTGATATTTAAGGTGACTCGCCTCATAAGGTCCTGGTGAGCTCGGAGGTCGATAAGGGGCGGGCCCGAGGAGGATGTACTGGCCACTGCCTTGTCGGGTGAAGAGGACGACAACAGACCCGGTACGAGTGGTTCCTGTAGGGACTCTTGGTCCGGAGGTACGTCAGGGTCCAGAAGGACCTGAGGAGAGTGATCTGTACCAGCTGGATGGGGGCGGCTAACAGTGGCCTCCGGTGTGCGATGTTCTGACGGGGCGGAACATGATGATACCGTGGGTTCGCCTTGGGCCTGGTGATATGCCCAAGGCGTCCAAAAGGATCACTGATGAGGATCTTGGTCTGGACCTTGAGCCTCATGGAGAACCCAGCAGTGTCTCTCTGAATCGGGATAGGCGGCACTATCAGCATGCAATGACTCAGATGCGTGCCTCGATGGCCATGGCGGAGAGGAGGCTGTTTGAGGATAAGCCCTGTCTCCAGGGTACCGTCTTTCGTGCCGCACCGGAGAGCGGTACCGGGATCCGTACCGGTACCGAGAGCATGATCGGGACCTGCGATGGACGCAGTGCTGGGAGGTCGACCGGGATCTTGATGCCCTATGATGAGAGCAGCTGCGGTGTGAACGGTGCCGGGAGCTTGACCAGTGCCTGGCGTATCGGTTCAGTGAGCGGGACCTCGAGTGGTGCCGCGAGTGCGACCGGTACCGAGGAGATCGGTACCGGAACTGCGAGCGGCGCCTGGATCTGGAGCAATGACGAGATCGAGAACATTGGCGGGACCTCGATATTGAGTGCTGTCTGCCTGAGGTGCCAATGGAAGGTGGTCTTACTATGGCAGGCTTGCCTGTCAATTGAATAACCCGCACCAGCGGTGCCGGGGGTTGAGGCAGGGCGGGCTCCGTTAACGCAATAAGTTCCCTCACCGTAGCAAATGTCTCTGGCGTAGTGGGAACGAGAAGCTCTACCGAGCCATGTGCCGGGGAGCTGTCATGCACCGGACTCAACGGCTCTTGCACGGCCGGAATCAATGGTGCGGAGATTGTCGGTGCCGCAGCACTTAGCGGTGCCGGGCGGCTCGACTTAGATTGCTGCTCAGACTGCGGTGCAGATAGTGGGGCCGCAGGAGCTTTAAGCTTCTTGGCACGCGGGGAGAGGGAGCGGTGCCGGGCCGGTTTCTGGGCTGGTGACGGCTGGTGCCGAGCTGTCTTCGTGGTGCCGGCGCTCTCCGGTGCCGATGAGGCACTTCTCCCCAGCGTAGACTGTCCAGCAACCGGTGCCAAAGGTGGAGGAAGGCTGCCTCCATTAGCAGCTGCTTAAGGAGAAAGTCCTGCTCCTTTTTCATCCGCGGCTTGAACGATTTGCAGATCCGGCACTTGTCTGCAAGGTGGGATTTCCCCAAGCACTTGAGGCAGGAGTCATGGGGGTCTCCCGTGGGCATCGGCCGGCGGCAGGCTGAGCACGGTTTGAAACCCGGTGAGCCAGGCATGGGCCTGGGCACCAGGAGAGGGAAAGGGCTAATCCCTGACCCTCTGAACTATATACACTAACTACGTTTACAAAAATCTATTAACTAGCACTACAGAGAATAAACTATATAAACAATATGTATTAGAACGAGCAAAAAGCTAGGGAGGTGGAGATCAGCTAAGCTGCACTCCACTGTTCCAACAACCGACACGGGCGGTAAGAAGGAACTGGGGAGCGGACGGGTAGGCACGGGTATATATTCGGTGCCATAGTGGCGCCACGCCAGAGGGCGCCCAGCCGACCCACCGAGCACTGCTAGGGTAAAAATCTCCCGACGATGTGCACGCAGCATGCACACACCTAATTGGAATGGATATGAGCAAGGACTCGAAGAAGAATTCACCCTTTGGTGAAATCTGGGTCACACAACCATGCTTTCCCAAATGTGCCATGGTTTTGATTGGAAGGGATCACCGTGTATTGCAAGCAGCACTGAAAAAGTGGGCAAGGTGTTGGTTGCCTGTTTGTCTCTCTTCCCCCACGACCCAGTGCTGATTTTGTAAAAAACAAACTATTTGGGGGGCTTTACACTGGGGCCTATCCTCAAGCACCATCCAGGTTGCTAGGGGAAAGGGGGCTTTTCTCAAGTTCCAACTTGTGATCCCAAGGATGTCTTCACAAAAGCAGCAGCACAAAACTGCTTGTCCATGCCTCATGGCCTTAGTCATCATAGTTGGAGCAGCGAACAGACTCTTGCAATAGCCAGTACTTGTGATTACATTGTGGCTTGCAGTGAAGTGTATTGAGGGATGTTTTTTATTTTATTTTACAAAAAAACAAACAAACCTTGCACCAGAAACAATGTATGCATTGTCAGTGCTAACCTTGCGCTTTGCAAGTCTTGTCTGTAGGCGCCTCCTCAATACCAGGACAGAGATTTTCCCAGATTAGAAGGCAGAAAAAGACGACTCAGGAAGACATGTTCAATGAGTTAACACGCATCTCCGAGAGTGACAAGACAGAGCTCAAAGCATGGAGGATTACACTGCCCAAGAATCTGGACAGGGACAGGGAAGACAGGCGAGCATGCAGGGAACAAGAACATGCCACACAGTAAGAGATGCTATGGATTATGAAGGGGCAATCAGACATGTTGAGGTGTCTGGCTGAGGTTCAAGAAAGGCAGCTGGATGCTAGAGTCCCTCTGCAGCCTATACTGCTTCCATCATTGCCCAGTTCTACATCCTTCTCCCTCAAACACCTTATGAGCCAGGGGGAAGGGAGGGGAGAGGTCAGTATCCCTTGCACACAACACCAGGGGAGGGTATAAGGACCAGAAGGTGCCCATTCCCACACATTTGACTGTTACTGCAGTGCATCTGTAAGCAAGCTTTCCTTGTTCCCCCTCCTCCCAATTGTTATCAGCCTTTTGCCTCAGGTTATCTTATTTTCTTTGCTGTCCCTGTGTGTCTGTGTGCATAATAAAACTTAACGTATTGAGGAGAAAAGGCTCTTTATTCATTCAACACACGGAGGCTGGTGCGGTTGGAGTTTACAGGGGATAAAATGCAACGGAGGGGACAGTTTGGTAAGGAATAACAGAGATAAGTGTCACATTACTCTCACTCATTGCTGGAATTGTTTTTCAAAGCCTCACAGAGACACAGAGCCCTTTGACGTGCTCTGATTGCCCTGGTGTCCGGCTGCTCAAAACTGTCTGCCAGGCAAACTGCCTCAACACCCCACCCCGGCGGAAACTTTTTTCCCTTTGTTTCACATATATTATGGAGCACATAGCAGGCAGCAGTAACAATGGAGACATTGCTTTCACTGAGGTCTAACCTAGTAAACAAACTCCAGCAACCTTTTAAACGTCCAAAGGAACACTCCACCACCATTCTGCACTTGCTCAGTCTATGACTGAATCGGTACTTACTGCTGTCCAGGCTGTCAGTGTATGGCTTCATGAGCTATGGGAGCAAGGGATAGGCTGGATCTTATAGGATCACAATTGGCATTTCAACATCACCAATGGTTATTTTGTACTCTGCAAAGAAAGCCTCTGCTTGCAGCTTTCTGAACAGACCTGTGTTCCAAAAGACGAGCACGTCATGCTCCTTTCCTGACCATCCTATGCTGATGTCAGTGAAATGGCTCCTGTGATCCACCAACACTTGCAAAACCACTGAGAAGTGCCCCACCGCATTTAGGGAACTCCACCATGGCAAAACCATCCACTATATTCTGCACATTTCCCATAGTCACTACCTTTCTTAGCAGAAGTCTGTTAATGGCCCTGAAAACTTGGATCATGACAGATTCCACAGTAGATTTACCCACTCCAAATTGATGCCCCTCTGACTGGTAGTAGTGTGGCGTTGCAAGCCTCCACAGAGCTATCATCACTCACTTCTCACTGTCAGAGCAGCTCTCATTTGAGTATTGCTGCACTTTAGGGCAGGGGAAAGCTCTTCACACAGTTCCTGGAAAGTGGCCTTACACATCCAAAAGTTCTGCAGTTGACTGATTGTCATCCCATAGCTGCATAATGCTGCAATCCTACCAGTCAGTGCTTGTTTCCTGGGCCCAGAAACGGCGCTCAACTGTGTCAAGGTGATGCATGACTGTTGCCAGCAACTACAAATTGCTCTGCTCCATGTCTTCCAGCAGGGCTGCTTGTGTGACATCACATTGTTCTGCGTGGCAGCTCTTGTATCAGCTGTGTAAATACTGCAGGATAAGATGCAAAATGTTTGTAATGCTCACAACAATAGCGTACAGCTGAGTAGGGTCCCTGTTTATTGTGCTATGGCATCTGCATGGATAAACCAGGCTTACAGAAAAAGGCTTAGCTTGTTTGCCATTGATTTCAGGAAGAGAGGAAGGGAGGTAAGTGCATCATGGTAGGCTAACGCCATATTCCCATAATCACACGTGGCAATGTTTTGATCCCATAAGGCATTGCACGCCCAACCCAAAATTCCACTTAGCTATGTGCACTGTGGGATAGCTACCCACAGTGCAGTGCTCTGTGTGTTGATGCAAGCCCTGATTGTGTCGGCGGAGTGCATCCTCACTATGAGCACAGTGGTGACATGCAAAATTGACTTGCTTAAATTGGAGGCTTATAGTGTAGACATGGTCAGAGATACAAACACCACATGATTAGGAGTAATCTCAATGTATTGAAGCTTTCACTGTTCCTTTGAGAATGGATGTTGTAAACTACTGCAGTGAAGTGCTGTGATGGTGGTATCAGCTATGACTAATGAGGAACCTTTAAACAAATACAAAAGGTCCCTCTCCCACACATTGGGTAACCTAAAAACCATTTATTTTAATTAGTTAACTGACTGCAAGAATTTATGGGGCTTGAACCATGGGCCATACTTCCACGCTACCGCTGGACAGCTTCAGCAGGGCCACTGTCAACACACCATACGTGCTGGTAGACCAGTCACTGCAGGACTGGTTCTGAGTCTAAGCTCAGATTCATGGCTCTGACTCTGGTTTGACCCTTGGCTCTGGCATCTAGCTTCTGACTCTGGTTCTGACACTTGTTTCCGTTTCCCAGTTCCTGATTCCTGCCCTGACTGCTAGGCCTGACTCCAGCTCCAACCACCCTCACCCTGGTTCCTGACACTGACAATTTAGATCGTGTTTCATGGATGTCAACTGTGATGCTGGCAAACCAAGTGCCAGCTCCTGTCAAGGCCCTCATGTTTCAACTGAGCCCTGACAAATATATAGGTATTGTTAAAATATGTTGAGTTATAAAAATGTGCTTTATGTTTAGACTTTACGAAATGCTTGTAAGATGTTGAATGCATTAATCTCACTTATAATATCTGTATCCCAGGTTATAAAGTAATATTTAAGTGTTTGCATTGTACTCCTTTGCAACTGTGCAAATCACCAGACAGGAGAGAGACATGAATTAATGTGAAATGTTGGCTTCCAACAGAAGGTGTTTGGGCCTTTTTAGCTGGGCAGGACTTTCAGCACCAGATGAACTAATGTGGAACATCACAGGATAAAAGATTTTCTTGATTGCTACCCCCCCATCGCAACTTCCCGTGAAGGGGAGACATGCAAGTGAATTCCTTCCATCAGCTAAGTTTACAGTTAGAAGCAGAAGAGACAAAGGACTAAAAGGCCCTAATGACGAGGAACTGTCTCTATGCTGCTTGGACTTGGGAGGAACATTTTCTAGGCATAAGCAAGACATCCCCAGTGTTTAGCCTCAGTTAGCTATAAGGGAGATATAGAACTTTCTTATTATAGAAGCTTCTATTACCTTCTGAAACTTAAAATTGTAACTTAATTGTGAATGTATGTTTACCTGCTTTAACACTGTAAATAACATATTTCCTTTTTCTAGTTAGTAAATCTTTAGATAGTTATAGCCAATTCTATAATAAACTAAGGCTAAGATTTTTGTCATGGTTATTTTTAGTAAAAGCCATGGACAGGTCACGGGCAATAAACAAAAAATCATAGAAGCTGTGACCTGTCTCTGATTTTTGCTGCTGCAGCGCCATGGTTATGCCCCTCGCCCCTGCTGCCACCCTGGTGGCTGGGATAGGGAGCTGCAGGGTTCTTCTTCCCCCCACTCCCCACAAGGCTGTCCCTGGTTGCTGGAACACTAAGGAGAGCCCCTGGAGGAGGCTGTCACCTGGCGCTGGAAACCTGCAGGACTCTGAGGAGGCTGTTGCCTGCCCCGGAATCCCTGCTGAGGCCCCACTGGCTACCAGCTCCAGGCCCACAGACCCAGGGGCTGAAGCAGAAAACGTCACGGAGGTCTCTGGAAGTCACGGCTTCCATGACCTCCGTGACAGAATCGTAGTCTTAGCTATAAACACTGTCTTCGGTGTGAGATCTGAGGTGCAACTGACCTGGGGTCAGTGACTGGTTCTTTGCAACTCAAAGTAACTTGTATAGTGTTGTGATTTTTGGTGTAAGAGACCATTTATCACAAAGGCAATCTTACCTGGCTGGCAAGACAGACTGGGGGACCTAAGGGAACTGCCTGTGACTCCATGTTAAGGCTGCTATAGAGCCTGAAGAGTTTACACTTGATATTTGGTTGGTGAAATCTAGGTATCAAATTCACAACCAATTTGGGGGTTGTGTCCTGCTTCTTAATAGTCTGCTCTGAGGTTGGTACTCAAGTTCTTGAGCCACTGCCTACCAGCTTGACACTAGACAACTGGAGGTTTGGGGTGTGGAAGCAGGTCTTACCCCCCTTTCAAGGATCAGTCCCCATCAGAGCACTCTCTTTGGATGCTACTTGGAAAGTGCACTTGCACAATCCAGTTCGTCTAGCAGGAGCTCTGAGCCCTCTGGCCCTCCTTTTGGGCTCTCGGGTGAAACAAACAATCCAAAGTCAGCAAAAGAAGTTAAACGAAGGGGCAAAGAAAACCACTAGCCAGAATATGGGTCTCTCCTTCCCCAGAGTCTCCAGCACAAGGTATAGGATACAGTCTCTTCCCCCTCTTAGCAGACAGGATCTGTTTTCCTTTTTATGAGGGCAGAAGTGCTGTTGGTTATCAGACCTCTTCCAGAGAGCTGGGAAACTTAACAACCAGCTCCCTTCCAGGGCTGCTCCCTTCATCTAAGCTCCCCTTTTATGTCTGGCATGACTCGTAGGTGCAGCAGGTCATGGCTACTCAAGACTACAGCAGTTCCTTACCCCCTTCCATATTGGTGCAGGATTTATACTGCTTGTTTCCCACCCCCTCACCCGTAAAAAATTCTGGATTGCATTAATAAGGGAAACACTGAGTTTGGAATAGAAGCTAGTTTATCTCACTTGATTAAAAGGGGACAAATTTAGTCATGGTACAAAACCACCCATTAAAAAGAGATTCAACAGCTAGTATTTTTTCACTCTAGCGCATGAATGCGCACTCCCTCCCCTGTCCCAAAGACATTGTCTATATCCGTGTGTTTATTTTCTCAAACCTAATTCCTGGTTAAAAGCAGGGTTTGGGGTCACCCTGCTGCTGCTGCTGCTATCTGGGTCACAACAGAGCAGGCTGCATGCAGGCAATATTCCAGCTCCAATGCTGTCACATTGTGTCAGGTAAGAGTAAATTCCAATCTCTATCTCCTGTAGTACAGCTCCACCTAAGAAAATGGGGGGAGGGGCGGGGGGAGACCTCAGACTTACCAATGAGATCTAGGGGCAGATTTTCAAAGGTGTTTGTGCAACTAAATATGCTGCTTGCAACTAAATATGCTGGTAGTATTTTCAAAAGTGCCGAAGCAGGTTAGGCACCTAATTTCCATTGACTTCAATGGGAGTTAAAAATCTAACCTGCTTAGAAACTTTTATAAATCCTACTAGGCACCTATCTTCATCTTTAAGCACCTAAATACCCTTTGTAAATCTGGCCCTTAGAGGACAGTGCACTATATGTGATTTGGGATGCTTGTTTTCTGTTCCTGACACACACCTGCTGTGTGACCTTGGGCAAAGGAGATCACCTGTGCCTCTGTTCCCCCCCCTCGCACTGTTCGTTTTTTCTGTTTAGATTGTAAGCTCTTTGGGGCAGGAGCTGTCCCTTATGTATTTGTACAGTGCCCAGCACAATAGGGTCCTGATCTCTATTGAGTCCTTGAGGTGCTATTGTAATACAAAAATTAATAATTTAAATAACGCTGCTTACACAAGAGGACAAGAAACTTTGTCTTCAAACAAGACTGAAGGAGAAAGGGAGAGGGTCACTGACTAGTACATAGGCAGAGGAGACATTTGCCATGACCGAAAGATTTGAAAATTGAAGAATAATTGCATCAGAAACAACTGTGTACTGATGGGACAGGTGGCCTTCAGCTGACTCATAATAATCTATATGACTGACTATCAACATCTAGCTTATGGCTGTTCTTTAAAATGCAAGTATGCATGTAAAAATACGGAATTTCTGTTTCAAATGTTGAAACTGAAAGCCACAGAGTCTCAAACCAACAGCTGGGCTTAAAAGTGAAAACAGTGATTCAGTAGAAAAGCTAACCAGTTTAGGAACTAATCAGAAAAGAAATGCAACTCTGCTCTAAGAAACCACAAACATTTTACCTCAAATTCAACCCATGCACATGTTCTGCAGTAGAATTAGAGGATATCATTACATTTTTGAAAGAATTATTTCCTATTTGAATAGTGTTACTTTGCATAAACACCGTTAATTTATTATGACTGCACTTAATGAGAACTGCCAGCTGTCAAAATAAGATTAGGCCTTAAAGATCATAAAGAGAAAGAAAACAGATTTACACACACACACAGTATATTCAAACCATTTTTCTTTTATATACGCCCGGTACTGAAGTGCTGGCTGTCATCTCTACGCCATACTGTTCTTTGCAGTGGAGCAGGCCTGGGGGAAGAGAGCCAGCAGAGGGAAGCCATTTGAAGAGAAGGTAGCTGGAAGGAGGAATTGCAGTGAGAATATTGCTCAATCCCTGCAGCCTTGTTTATCAGTGACGTTTCAGAATGATTATATAAAATAAATAGAAAAAAATAAGTCTTGTGGATCCTCCCTGACAAAGAAACCACTGGAGAAATAAAATTCACTACCCACTCTAACAGTAAAATAACAGAATTCAACCCATTTTACTAGGTGGCTCCAGCTTTAATAGTCCCACTACACTACCTGGAACCAAAACCAATAAAACTTCTACACTTACAGTTCTGCAAATAAATGTTATATCTGCATAGACACAAGCCCAACAATGGCTGCAGAACAGTATTGGGATGTTACTCTCCTAATGAATATACAAAACAGAACATTCCATTTCGGGTGGCATCCTGACCAAAGCAACACATACTCTTGCTGCTACAAAAGATCTATCCCCTGTACTATGTCTATACTTACAACGGCAGTTATCTGTATATGTGAATGCAGCCACAGAACACTGCATTTGGATTGCCAAGGTAAAAAAAGGAAGGTTTAGCTTTATAAAATACAAGTTTTAGAATATGACAAAATTTTAAAATGTACTCAACTGTAGTTACACTTTAGGCTTTTCATGTCAGATATAGGAAACACGGGATTTTTTGATGCACAAAGGAATTCTTGAATAGCCATTCTTTCCCTGGGAATAAACACATAAAGTGCACCTTTCAATTTTATTGAGGCTAAAGTCATAGTGACTTGAGTTTGGATCCTGTTCTTCCAATGAAGCTCATATAAAGTGTCATTATTTTAGAGACTGTAAGACCAGAAGGGACCATTGTGATCATCTAGTCTGATCTCTTGAATAACACAGGCCATAGGACTTCTCTGAATTAGTTCCTCTTTATCCTAGAGCATATCTTTAAGAAAAACATCAAATCTTGATTTAAAAATTTCCAGTGATAAAATATCAACTACAACCCTTGGTGATTTAATATATGTATTCATCTCAAACTACTTTTTTTTCTGAGCACCATTTTGGTTGTAAGACAGTACTGTCCCTTTCCTGTTGCCTTTTTGCCTCCATCGTGGACTGAAATTCCAAGAGAAGTTGTGAGGACCAACAATGCAAAGAAATCAAGGGTCATAAACCTAGAGGGTCTTCTATTCAAACACAAGCTCTCTTGAATAATGAGTCAGCTACCACTCAGAGAAACCCATCCTTCCAAGTGAATAGTAACCAAGCAACTGATTATCTAATGGAGACTCCAGTCACCTGAGGAAGGCCTCAGTGCTGACCAGGAGAGCCACCTTACAGAGGGGATTGAAAGTTTATAAAAGGAAGACTCTCTCACTAGCCATTTTCAAGGGGTGGGGGGAGGAAAGAGGGGTGATCAGAAGCAGGCTAGAAGGAGCAGGAGGGTCTTGGGACCCTGAAAGGGCACTGACCAAATCCCAAGGGGTTCTTGGAGTGGTGAGGACATTGAAGGGAAGGTTGTGTGTGCAGGTTTTGTTCTTTCTGCATGGATCTATAAGTCTCTAGGCTTGGTCTAGGAATAAAGTGTGTGTGAGTGTTTATGAAGCTACTTTGCAAAGCCTCTAGGTTCCTTGCTGTAACTATCACATGTCCCTAATGGGTTAAACTGTAAACTGGAGTACCCACAAGGGTGGTGCTCTGGCAAAGGGTGTGCTTAAGTTACTGAAAAGACTTGGGGGGCAGGGAAGCACTGGTCCTTAGGGATCCCAGGGCAGCTGGACTGCAGGGTCCCTACAGCTGAGGGGGAGTATCAGACTGAGTCTGCACGCAGGAGTGAGCCTGAGAGGCCAGAGCTAGTACCTGGATGCTGCTCAGACTCAGGTGGTTTAGAATACAAGAGCCAGTGTTTGGGTCCAAACCCAGCAACTGGATGGTGTTCAGCAATGAGGTGAGTTGGACAGTGAAGGACTTTCCATGCAAAATACGTGAATGTTAATTTTTTTAAACAAAGTATAAAACCATTTAATACATTCAAACACTATATTAAAAAAACTCAGTCCCTTCATCCTTGACCCTCAATAGAAATAAGGCTTTCAGAAATGCCTTGCCTGATTTTTGTGCAACAATGCAATGACAAAATGGAAAACTGGATAAACTGAGCACTATGAAAGCTTACTGTGGTCTTCGTAGGAGAACCTTATTTTGTGAGGTTATCCTATCTGCTCTCTGCAGACCTTAAAGTTCCCAATACACTTCTCACAAGATTTGGTGTTTGCCTTGGTGTCATCCTCTTTCCTCTTGCTCACCGACGTCTGCCAAGTTGTGAATTGGTTAACTGCCCCTCTCTATCCCAGATGTGGCTGTATTTCAATGGTGTTTTATGTACATTATTGTGAAGCTCTCTTAGATTCTCCTAGATAAAAGAATTTATATATAAATGTAAAATTATTACTGCTACTACAGTAAATTTCTACAAAAAATTGCAGTGACTTGGCATGAAATGGAACCATATCCTTTAGGATATTTTAAAAGAAATATTCAGTCAAAGATTACTGATGACTATGATGAGCATCGTACTACTAGTAGTATTTTATTTTTTTAAATAAAAAGAACACTGAGGCATTATCTTATAAGTACACCTGGAAAACTACTGGAACTTTGCAAATGAATATGAAAATAGTAGGTTGGTTTCTCAGCATACTGATCTTGACAGTGGACATGTAGGCCTAATAAAAGGTGCAAAAGGACACATTTTCTCAATAAAAATTATGCACCTTTTTCAAAAGGTGTTCTGAGGGTGAAAAATTAGCGCCTCTGCACTAGATTAATGCCATTTGGGCACAGAGTAAGAAATGGCAGAGCCACAGGGAACTAGTCTATGTTACAGAGGTAGACGGTCTCCCTGAATTATCCTACGCACAGGGGAAGTACACTTACTACTACACTGCTTATATGGCGAAGGCTATTCCACTCTGTGCGCCAGATTGGTGTGAGGAGGGGGGAAAATACGGAGAGAAAAGTTTTTACATTCCCTGGAGCTCAGTGTATCTCTCAGCACAATTTATAGTAAGTGCCTAGGAAAAACAACGCAGTCTGCAATCTGACCAGTAGCACTGACTGTTAGACATGTTTATTTAGATAATCTTCTTCTCCCCTTTCTCTGGGGCGCTGCAACTTCAGAGCACAGAGGAGTTGTGTATGTATGTGTCTAGGAGACGAGATCATAGGGGGATATATTTAGAGTGGTTCTTCTAAAGCAACATTTTTATTGGTTAAAAGTAAAAAAAATTTTTAAAGTGCCTAAATCCAATTGACTTGGGCAGTTTTGAAAATTCTACACCAAAATTATATGTATGCTTTAAAGCAAAGTGAAATAATTAACTCTGAGCACTGATTCAAACCGTGAACTCCAAGCAGGAGGCTAGAACAACACTTAGCATTTAGGCTCCTTGTCACTAATGACTCCAGCAACTTGGGATCTGATCAAAAGAGATGGTGCTTTAAATAGGTTTATATTCATGTCACAACCACTCCATTTTCTTATAACTTTTTCAGAGTGTAGTTCCCCAGACATCCCTTCTGTGCCTCTGTTTAAGAAGCCATGTCTCTGAAAGGCAGCACTAAATATAGACTATTTATTGTCTTAATTTACAATCAATGTCAACTAGTTAAGTAAACAAAATGAATGTATTTATACTAACGAAGGAACAGATTATAAACAGAAAACAATATGCACACTTTATAATAATACTAGTGAGTTACAGAAGAAATATGGGACTAGATTCTGCTCTCAGCAACTTACACTAGTATATATGAGCCCTGGAGAAATTACATTGCACTTTAAAAAGGAATAAAAATAAAATAAATCAGAGCATGCATGAAACTTCCAGGCTTCAGTGACGTATACAACATGAGTATAATTCTAATCCTAACCATGAAGGTCTCAGTCAAGGAATACATACAGCCTAAAAATGCCCTAAAAGTATTACATCTTTTTCCAGTTAGAGTCAGTCATCAGCTATTAACTGCAAAGCAGGTGGGTGACATGCCTTTCACTTAATTGAGAACCAGAGCACAAATCACAGTATGCTATACATCCTCTCTCAGTCTTCATTTAAGCTATCTCTATCCAAGAACGACCTCTCACCCACTGAGTTTTGAACTGAAGAGTATTAGTGTCATATTGGTTTCTGGTTAAAACAGATTGTTGCTTGCTGTAGTGCAAGTTCCCCACACTCTGTCACAAATACACATCCTATCCCATAGGGGTAGATATACATTTTGCTCATTGATTTAGCTGAAAGTCTAGTAAAATATATATGTCCAGACAGTTCCTATTGGTTGCATACCTGAAAAATGCCAAGAGCAAAAGTTATTCCTTAAAAAGCCATTGGTAACTGGCTCCAGATCTAAGTACTACATATTTCAAATGCTACGAGGCAAATCAAGGCTTTGTTTAAAAGTACCCAGTTTTGGAGAAAGCCATTGGGAGAATGGATATCCAGAGCTGTGCAAATGACCCTTTTTCAGTTTGCTGGCAGTTCTGAAAAATTTAAAGAAAGCTCAGTTAAGTCAAACCAAAACCAATATTTTTTGGGGGGAAAATTCTGGTGAATCAAAAAAGAGAGAGTCAGAAAGAAAATTTTCTTTCTGGTTGAAAAAAAAAAACCAAAAAAACTTTTTGTTGGCATTTTTAACCCTTTAAATAAAAGTAAAGGAAATAAAGGGCTAGACTCTCTTATGTCCAATCACCAGGACACTCATCCAGCATATGGGAGACCCAGTTCAACTATCGGTTCTGCAGTAAAGACTATGAATCTGCATCTCTCCTCCACCAAGATGAATTTCTAATCACCAGGCTATAGAGTCAGCCTCATGCTTTCTTTGAGCCAATAACTAATCGAGTATTTTATACAAAGTGAAACAATTTCACAGGAGAGACTGAGCCCTGGTCTATACTACGGGGTTAGGTCAAATTTAACCACGTTGTGTAGATGCATTGCTTATAAAAATTGACCTAACCAACTCCGTTCCATTGACCTAAAGGGCTCTTAAAATCAACTTCTGTACTCCTCCCCGGCAAGGGGAGTAGCGCTAAAAATCGACCTTGCTGGGTTGAATTTGGGATAGTGCAGACACAATTTGAAAGTATTGGCCTCTGGGAGTTATCCCAAAGTGCTCCAATGTGACCGCTCTGGACAGTGCTTTGAACTCTGATGCACTAGCCAGGTACACAGGAAAAGCCCCGGGAAATTTTGAATTTCATTTCTTGTTTGTTCAGCATGGCGAGCTCAGCAGTACAGGTAACTATGCAGCCTCCCCAGATTCGCAAACAAGCTCCAGCATGGACCAAAAAGGAGACATCCGACTGCTGTTTGGGGAGAAGAATCTATGCAAGCAGAACTCGGATCACAAAGAAGAAATGCTTTTAAATGTCCAAAGGCACATTCTACCACCATTCTGCATTTGTTCAGCCTATGGTTGGACTGCTCCTTACTACTGTCCAGGCTATCTGTATATGGTTTCATGAGCCACTGGAGCAAGGGGTAGGCTGGGTTCCCAAAGATAACTATTGGCATTTCAACAACCCCAACGGTAATTTTCTGGTCTGGGAAGTAAATCCCTTCTTGCAACTGTTCAAACAGCCCAGAGTTCCTAAATATGCGAGTGTCATGCACCTTTCCAAGCCATCCCATGTTGTTGTTGGTGAAATATCTCTTGTGATCCACCAGTGCTTGCAGCACCATTGAGAAGTACCCCTTGCGGTTTACGTACTGGTTGGCAAGGTGGTCTGGTGCCAAGATAGGGATATGGGTTCCATCTATTGCCCCACCACAGTCAGGGAACCCCATTGCAGCAAAGCCATCCAGTATGACCTGCACATTTCCCAGAGTCACTACCCTTGATAACAGAACATCAGTGATTGCATTGGCTACTTGGATCACAGAAGTCAACTCCAAATTGATTCCCAACTGACCAGTAGCAGTCAGGCATTGCAAGCTTCCCCAGGGCTATCACCACTCGCTTCTCAACTGTCAGGGCATCTCTCATGTTGATATTCCTGTGCTTCAGGGTGGGGGAAAGCAACTCAAAGTTCAAGGAAATTGGCCTTATACATGCAAAAGTTTCGCAGCCACTGTGAATCATCCCAGACCTGCAACACTATGCGGTCCCATCAATCTGTGCTTGTTTGCCAGGCCCAGAATCAGTGTTCCATTGTATCAACCAGCCCCACTGCCGTCATGATGTGCCAGTTGCCACAGCCTGTGCTTTCAGGAATGTCTGCGTCCACATCCTCATCACAATCATCCTCGTGCTGGCATCTCTTATCTGGTTCTGCATATACTCCAGGATAATACGCGAGGTGTTTACAATGCTGACAACAGCAGCATAACTTGACAAAAACTTCACAAGGGTTGGTGGGCTGAGATCACTGCCTACCATATTGACCAATACTGTCTTTAGTACTCCCCCGCCTGTAGCTATCCTTTGTCTTTGTGCGTTATGTGAAAAAAATGACTTTTTTGTTTTAAATTTGCTGCCTATTAATTTCATTTGGTGACCCCTACTTCTTGTGTTGAGAAGGAGTAAACACCACTTCCTTATTTACTTTCTCCACACCCGTTATGATTTTATAGACCTCTATCCTTTTCCCCCTTAGTAATCTCTTTTCCCAGCTGAAAAGTCCCAGTCTCATTAATCTGTGCTCATATGGAAGCCGTTCCATACCCCTAATCATTTTTGTTGCCCTTTTCTGAACCTTTTCCAAATCCAATACATCTTTTTTGAGATGAGGCAGCCATATCTGCATGCAGTATTCAAGATGTGGGTGTACCAGGGATTTATACAGAGGCAATATGATATTTTCTGTCTTATTAGCTATCCCTTTTTTAAATGATTCCCAACCTTCTGTCTGCTTTTTTGACTGCTGCTGCACATTGAGTGGATGTTCTCAGAGAATTATCCACAATGACTCCAAGATCTTTTCCTTGAGTGGTAACAGCTAATTTAGACCCCATCATTTTAGATGGGTAGTGGGGATTATACTTTCCAATGTGCATTACTTTGCATTTATCAACATTAAATTTCATCTGCCATTTTGTTGCCCAGTCACCCAGTTTTGTGAGATCCTTTTGTAGCTTTTCGCTGTCTGCATGAGACTTAACTATCTTGAGTAGTTTTGATTCATCTGCAAATTTTGCCACCTCAGTTTGCCCCTTTTTCCAGATCAATAATGGATATATTGAATAGGACTAGTCCCCATACAGACCCCTGGGAAACACCACTATTTATAATTCTCTCCATTCTGAGAACGGACCATTTATTCCGACCCTTTGTTTCCTATCTTTTAACCAGTTACCGATCTATGAGAGGACTTTCCCTCTTATCCCATGACAGCTTACTTTGCTGAAGAGCCTTTGGTGAGGGATCTCATCAAAGACCTTCTGAAAATCTAAGTACACTATATCCACTGGATCCCCTTTGTCCACATGCTTGTTGACACCCTTAAAGAATTCTATTAGATTAGGGAGGCATGATTTCCCTTTAGAAAAACCATGTTGACTCTTTCCCAACAAATTATGTTTATCTATGTGTCTAACAATTTTGTTCTTTACTATAGTTTCAACTAGTCTGCCCAGTACTGAAGTCTGGCTTACCAGCCTGTAATGCTGGGATCACCTCTGGATCCCTTTTTAAAAAATTGGCATCACATTAGCTATCCTCTAGTCATTTGGTACAGAAGCTGATTTAAATGATAGGCTATAGACCACAGTTAGTAGTAGTTCTGCAATTTCACATTTGAGTTCCTTCAAAACTCTTGGGTAAATATCATCTAGTCCTGGTGACTTATTACTGTTTAGTTTATCAATTTGCTCCAAAACCTCCTCTAATGACACCTCAATCTGGGAGAGTTCCTCAGGATTTGTCACCTAAAAAGAATGGCTCAGGTCTGGGGTCTCCCTCTCAGCCATGAAGACCGATGCAAAGAATTCATTTAGTTTCTCCACAATGGTCTTATTGTCCTTGAGTGCGCCTTTAGCATCTCCAATGTCCAGTGGCCCCACTTGTTGTTTAGCAGGATTCCTGCTTCTGATGTACATTTTTTTTTTTGCCATTACTTGTAGAGTCTGTGGCTAGCTGTTCTTTTATGGTTTTCCTAATCATATTTTTACACTTCCTCTCAGGCCTATGGCTTTCTTATACTTTGTACTGGCAGAGTAGCCTACAAAACTTTTGCAGTCTTCTCTGCAGCAGAGCTTAACAGTCTTCACAAATGCAATGAAGTTACCTGTCACGTTCTTTCCTAGTCTCTTCTTTGACATCTCTGTAGTAAACTCTTGCCCAGCTGACCCGATTCAGAAATTTGCCAGAAACAATGGCTTAACTAGTTTAAGATTCAAATTTGAAATCCAACACTCCACAGAACCACAGATTACAATCCTGGCAGGACCAACAAAGCTTTTTATCCTTCTGGGTTAGAAAACTGCCACTCATAGGAAAGGGGTCTTTCAGAAGAGACATTTGCAGATCAGACAAAAGTTAAAACTGACAGAGAATCTTTAGTAAGAGTAGGTGTTTGCCCTAGTATCTCTGTCCCAATTTTTTTCTCTTCCCTTCTCCAAACTGTTTTGCAGTCTCTGTGTTGGCTAGTTGCTATCCTCAACCTTGGCAGTTCATTTTAGGGGATCTCTATAGTATGCACATAATTTGTGAAGTCCTTTAGGATGAAAGCAACAATATAAAAGTAAACATTACTCCATTGTTTTATGGTTTACTGGGGACATGGAAATCATTGCTGTCAAGTGATTTAATATCAGGATGTTGAGCAATGAGTTTTCATGCGGACTTGTAAAGCCAAGAGCTAACCTCCACTCTTTTTTCTAAAGAGTTATAAAACAAGCTATTACAATTTATTATTTGTAATTCAGTGGCTACTAGAGACCCCAATCAGATTTGGTACCTGCTTACAGTAGGTGCTTTGTAGAGAATACAAAGGTAGTCCCTGCCCTGAAGAGTTCACAATTTGATCTACTCAAATATTATTCCTCTTGTGCTTTCTGAACAGCCTGACCACACGTCTATGAAATACAAAACTAAATCCCATGATTTGTGGCGCTACATCTGCCTCATTTGTCTTGGAAGCAGAAAAGAGACATAACACATTTTTAAGTTTGTACATAAAAAGACTGTCCTGTCTCCTGAACTTTTGTCTCTGCTGAAATGATAATACTTCCCAGTTCTGACAAAGGACTGGTGTTAAAATACTATTGCAATCTCTACCACATCCTGGATTGCCTTGATCAGCACAACATCTAGGTCACAACATTTAATGTGACAAACTGCAGCGGGCCTGTAACTAAAATCACTTGTATGTACAAATCTATTACGAGTAAGAATTACCAAGATGAGTTTGCTCCTATTGTTTTTACTCAACACAGCAGTAATACAAATAAATAATTGATTACAAGTCAATGTCTCGATGAGAAATACTTTGCTTTAAACCTCAGTGAATTCATTTGTCAAATTATTATTGGGCCCATAATCTGGTTCACTGCCCAGGGCTCTGACAGGGCCTGGTAGTATACACTCTAATACATGGCCAAAAATTAGTTTACTGGAAGGAAATGAACAGGAACAGCACATCAGAAAAAATTCGTTTAATAAAAATGCAAAGAGCTGATTTATTAGATGTTGCGCCCCCCTGCCAATCATATAGAGAATGATCCCTGCCACTAGGAAACCAGGAATATATTCATAAGAAGAACATTCTTCGGCTAAAGGCCTGAACTGCTAGTGGGAGACATACATCCAGCACACAGACAGGACAGACAGCTGGCCCTTTGTCAGTCATAAGCGCTCAGGATTCAGACACGCAGATAAATTTATTCTTTAAGGGCCTGATACAACTCTCAGTGAATTGGAATTCAATTGAAATCTATGAAAATACTCCCACTGACTTCAATAGGAGATAGATAAAAATCTCAAATTATTCCCCCCGGCTAGGTGATACCTTGTGGAATTAGTCTGAGAGCTGGACACATGTTTGGAACTGTCCAGAGAAAGCCTATTTCACCCAGAATCTTGTGCATGGAGGACATTTGACAGCTTTCTTCTGATAAGAGAATGAGGGCGGCAGGGTGTGAAAGTCATCTGTGTGAATTTCTGTAGTTTTCACTTTGAGTAACAGCTTGCATCTATGAGGAGAAGATCATGAAGGAATTAGCAGGAGAGATGCCATCTTACATTGATGAGAGGGTTTTATTTGCAGTTTTGCTTGAACAATCATTTCTGGGATTCTGAGAGTAGCAGATACAGTTCTTCCAATAAATGACAGAATATTTTGGGGAAAATAAAGTCATTATTGTAGAAGACCGAAAAGCAACCATGTGAAGTTCCTTTTGGTGAAAGCAGAAAAATTTGCCATATCACATCATTGGAAAAAAGAAAATAGATACTGTGTTTCATCTTTTATCACTTAGTTAACCTGAAATCTAATCTGTTCATAAGAAATATTTGGAAAGGCTGGAAAACATTCAGTTCACTCTCTCACTTCTTTAAAACTCAAACAAAGAAATGCCTTACAGAACTCTCTCCCCTTATGTTTTCTTGGCACCACTTTATAATAGGCACTCACTTGTTTCTAATTCCTGTGCCTTTACTGAAATGACATCAATCATTACAAACACTGAGGCCCTAGTCACATTGAGTAGCCAAATCATGTTTCAGAATTGTGCTCTCACTCCACCCTCTCTTATGATTTTAATGTTTATATCTTTAAATATGGTTGTAACTCAGTCTGACCCTCGCCACACTGGCTAACCAATCCGTTAATTGAGCTACTGTTTCCAAACAGAGTTCCAAGCACAGCATGCATGGGGTCCTTACCTTGCAGATGGCATATATAATTCCCTGGGAACTCAGCTATCTCCCTGCTAACAGCTTTGAAATAGAGCGGTCACTTTGCAGTGGAATACAAGACCAATCTAGGACACCACTCACATACTGATCAAGCCACTCCCTCCTGTGACCTTTGATGATTGCTTTTTCTTCTTCTTATTGTATTTTGGGGACTCATATCAGGGTACGTCTATACTACCAGCTGGATCGGCAGGTAGTGTTCAATGTATCGGGGATCGATTTATCGCATCTCATCTGGACGTGATAAATCAATCTGCAAATCGACGCCCGTACACCTTGGCAGGAGGAGTAAGCGGAGTCGACAGGGGAGCCACGGCAGTCGACTCACCGCCATGAGGATGGCCAGGTAAGTTGAACTAAGATACACATAGCTGAAGTCAAAGTATCTTGGTTCGAACCACCACCCCCCTCCACACTAGTGTAGCCCAGGCCCCTCTTTTTCCACTTGCAACAGCTCTGCATGGGTTACTGAAGGCCCACAGTCTACTGCAGTGAACTTCACAGGCCCACTGAGAGGCTAAGGATGAAGATCTGCTTGGTAGTGGAAAGAGATGGTGAGAGGAAATATTTAAATGATAATTTGCATGAGCCCTCTCTACACCCAGCCAGATCACACAAGGATCAGTTGAGTCAGTGCAACCTGGGCATATAAGTGGTTAAGTGTGTTTGGTGCTGCTGTGTGAAGCAGGACCAAGATTTAGGAAGTTTTACTATTGATCTGAATGGGAGCACAGTTAATCTAGTGCCAATCCCGTCCATACACTGAAGAACTGTTTTCAGTAAATATAATAGCCAAGAAAACTTTTAAATTGTTTACAGAGTTTGTGTAAAAGGTCTGTCAATCAAAACTTTTGTCTTTTATTTCTCCTTTTATATTATTCTGGTGATCTTTATTCTCCATCACTAGCAGCGACGAGTTTAATGTAGATAGATTCAAGACATATCATTATAATGTAATTTGAAAACCTAGAGATTTCTTTATTGCATTAAGCAGACATTAACAGGCAGTAAATGAAAAAGGGTGAGATTTTATTTTTAAAAGGTCTTAATTATACTCACTGCTTGTAGAGGACATGTGGCTGTACTCAGATCTGCAAGACAAAAATCTTAGTTCAGCAGGGCTGTGATATGTTTAAATCTTTAAAGATCATACACAAATTTGGCAAAGGAAGCTACTGACTTCATTTAATTTGCTTTAAACTGATGGTTCTTAACCTTTACTACAGCCTGCACCCCTTTGATTCTCAAAATGTTCTCTCACCCTTTCTCAAAAATCATTGAAGTAGGTCAGTTCTTTAAACCTAGGTATTTTCTTTGTTTGCATATTACAATAATTGTTAAAAATGTATAATGTTAATAAATACATAGGTTTGACGAAACAAAGTAGTTGTACTTACGCGCCTGTGCTTAATTTGTGTTTTCGATGATTTACCTTTAAAAAAAAATCTGACATGTCTCAACCCCCCCACCCCCAAAGGGCATCTTGCACCCCCAGGGGGTGCATGCACCCCAGGTTAAGAACCACTGCTTTAAACTGTCAAATGGCTTAAAACCGACTGTTATTTTTATAGCAAAATGCTCACTATGGAAATTATTTTGAATGTGCCCTCAGGATAGCTGACATTCTGCAGGAATGTTAAAAATATCCATAGAGACTACACAACTATGGAAGAAACTCTTTTGAGGCTGTAACTAGTTTTCCAAAATTGCTGGATTTTGACCCTTCTCCCCATCCAACGTCTCTATCGCCAAAAATGCTTTGCACTTGAAATTTTTGATGTGCATTCTGTAGACAGAGGAGAAACTGAATTGTCCTTTGCACAAAGTTTGAAGGAAACCATAAAATTGATCTTAGAGATATGAATTCATTGAAGAACGAGGTTTTTACCTTTTGGAGAAGTCTTTTCTGTCTCTTTTTTCCTTCTTTATAAGATCATCTCAGAGACCAGTCTAGAAGTTCCACATTAGTTTTATTCATTTATTATCCTCAACAAGAACTAGTGCTGTTCAGAATTTTGAAGAAGGCTAAGTAGTTAATTTGCAGCTGTTCACTATATAACTCTGAACCTTTGAAAATTTTATTCATTCCTGAAGGAGCTAATAAACTTTTATGGTCACCAATTAATCTGAGATTTCATTTTACAATCAAAATATAAGCCCTTTTTATTGTGAGCTGAAAGTTTGTCAAAAGAGATTTTTAATAGAAATCACAGGTTTTTCACAATGTGTTGACAACTCTCAATTCTGTGATATTTTATGCTTTTCTTAAAGCTCCAGATTTTGGATGCAAGTGAATACGAGACACTCAGCTTTTTTTTTTTTTTTTTTTTCAAAATAAGTAAATTCCTAGCCCTCATGTCTGCAGAGAAAAGCTTAAAAAAAAAGTAAATCAAAAGACTCAGAAATGAGAAGACATATGACATGCACTGATAACTTGCTCACGGAACAAAAAAAAAAAAAAAAAGCCCAGAACAGTATGTTGCTCTCTCTTTCTAATAATGATAGCTAGCTGGAGTACTTGAGTTCTCGAGCTCTTGCAAATATTTTAAGCATTCTAGGTACTATACAAAATGAACAATCACTTTGACAGGTCATACTACATTTAAACAAGTTAAATAGAGAAGTAAAAAATATCCTAAGTCATTAAGCCCAGCTTCCTGTAATGTCGTTTTGTTCCTGCTAGTTCATGTTCTGATGCTGTTCTCATCCCCATTTTAAATTTTCTGAGTAATGGGAATTCTACCAATTCCCTTGGGAAAATGTTCTGTGGTCTGTGTTCTGAACATAGATCGGGGGAGGGATTCAAGAAGCAACTAGTGGAGCTGTCGCATCTGTTATAGGGCTTTATCCTATGTTCATTGAAGTCAATGGCAAAGCTATCATTGACTTTAATGGTGAAGTATCAGGGCCAGTCTTGGGCAGTACCAAGGAGAGAAAGGGCTTTGTAGCAGCATTACTTCTGCATTTTTTAAATGAAGGATGTTACCTTTTAAAGGTGAAAGGAAGGGGAAATTCAGGCAAGAATGGATAAGGAGGACACACCTCCTATACAGAATCATTTTCAGACCCTTCAGGTATCTTAGGAGGTGGTAGTGGAGTGACAAAAGCTCTGAAGCAAGGTGCGGTATGAGTGCATGAGAGTGTGAAGGGTTGTTCTACTCACTGTCCAGTCACTGATTCTATTTCTAGGGTTTAACAGCCCCTCTTCCCTCCCATGTCTAAAAGTCTCCCCCTCTAGGGCTTCTTTATACCAGGAAAAAGCAACTATAGAAGAGCTGACAGCCCGTCTGCTGCCCGCTCTCTTTGCTTGCCCAGCACTGGCATGACGACATCTATTGTACTGAGATTTTTCCCCTACCCCCCTTTGACCTAAGAACTATTCTTTCACATCAGTTATGCCTAAAAGGATTCTTTTCTTCTTTAAATAATTATTAAGATAGGCACAAGGGGAAGAGCATAGTATAGTGATTTAACTACAGGCTTATGAGTCAGGAGAACTAGGTTCTTTTGCTGACTTTGACACTAGCCTGTGTGACCTTGAGCAAGTCACTCAGTTCCTATGGATCAGATTATGATTTCAGTTACATTGGTATAAATCCAAATTAACGCCACTGGATTTCCACCAGAGTAACCAAGATCACTGCATTAGTGTAAATGATAACACTGTATTTTAATGGCGTTAGTTTGGATTTCTACCAGACAGAGTGTGTTCAGAGAGTGACCATCTGTGTCTCATTTAACTACTATAAAGGGATGTTTACTAACATTTTAATGGTTTTGGAGAGGCTCTGGTAGCAATATTATTCCTGTGCTTTAAGCTGCCATTTATAATCTTTTAAATACAGTGGAATAGCAATAACCACACTAGTATGTGTCTCACAGTTTCTGGTGTATTTCTCAGTGGCTGAAGGCATGATGCTTACCTGCCTAGGATTTGTACCTTGTTCTTTAGAGGGTAGTACACAGTACACCAAAAGAATGAACCGCTAACCAATAATGCATACACTGTTCTGGCTCTGTTATAGTAGATGTCAGTACAGATCTCCCTACTAGCAAAATTTAGTCATTAAAGTTGCTTTCAGGGACCATATCTGTAATATACTAGCAGGTTTCTATACAGAGATATGAAAGACCACACTGGAACTTTTGCACTACATTGGTGATGTCTGGCAGCAGAAACCATTTCAAAACCAATATAGTGCAAAAGTTCCATTTTATACATTTGAATATTCCAATCAGATGAATTCTGTACAGTGCCATGACAAGAGTGATACATATGATGTGAAAGTTACAAAAAACCTAAAGGTAAAAACAGTCCTTAAAAATAGGTTAAAGCAGCAATAGTTTTCTTCTGAGAGTTCCATCATATAGTGAGTCCATTTATGTTGTGAGACTGACATCCAACATCTGAAGAATGAACCAAATCTGCTGAAGGGAAGAATTTTAATCAGAAAATGTGAATGGGGAATGGTTTATGAACATCTACAGATGCCAAAAAATGTCCAATCAAGGAAGAAGGCCATACTGGTTTAAAAAAAGTGACCTGGTTATGAGGGGCAGCTATAAATATTGTAACAAATGGAAGAAGATGGAAGTTATAGTGATGAATATAAATCAAGTAGGAATTGTAGAAAATTGATAGATGAAGCAAAGGGACACAGAGAAATCTAAGGCCCAGCACAGTTAAGGACAATTAAAAAAAAACACCAAAACAACTCTTTCTTAAATAGATTAGGAACAAAAAAGAATCTGATAATGGTATTAGTCCATGACTAGATGAAAATGGTAGACTTAAATACTAATGCAGACAGGGCAGCTCCAGGCCCCAGGCATGCCAAGCGTGTGCTTGTGGCAGCAAAGCCGAGGGGGGCGCTCTGCCGGCGCCGTGAGCGCGGTAAGCAGGCTGCCTTCTGCGGCTTGCCTGCGGAGGGTCTGCTGGTCCCGCGGCTTTGGCGGACCTCCTGCAGGCCTTCCTGCCGTGCTTGGGGCGGCAAAATCCCTAGAGCTGCCCTGAATGTGGAAAAGGCAGAAGTGTGCAATAAATATTTCTGTTCTGTATTTGGGGAAACAGTTGATATCATCTTATCATATGGTGATAAGAATACTCTTTCCATTCCACTAGTATTTATGGAGGATGTTAAATAGGAGCTACTAAAGTTAAAACATTTTAAAAATCAGCAAGTCCAGAACACTTGCATTCAAGAGTTTTAAAAGAGCTGCCTAACGGGCTCGCTGGACCATTATGTTGATATAAAATACTTAGGATCACATGACCATTGTGATAAAAAAAACAACTAGAATTGACCCAGGCTTTGAGACTCTTTGCTGTGGGTTCCCCCCCCCATGTAGATTTATCTTAACACACAAATGGACAAATTCATAAGTGAGTATCTGTAAACTGAGCTGTGTGGCACCAAAAGTAAATAGTTTCATGAGTTTATTTTAAGCATCAAGGCCTATCTAAGATTAACAAAACAGATTTTAATTCTGTTTCAAAATAATTAATATTTTAGATGTCTAGTCTGTTTACTGCTTTACATCCCACTAACAAGCTACTTTGCACTTACAAAGCATCATTTAATTTTAGAATCTCATACTACTTCTATAGCTCCCCACCCACCACAAGAAGACAGGTAAGTATTTTACACCTATTTTACAGCTAGGTAAACCAAGGCACAGAGGGAGTAAATGATTTATCCATAGTTATATAATGAGCCAGTGACAGAGCCACAAGTAGCACCACTACAGAATGGTAGCATGGTCAAGAAGTTCAAATTATACCATGTAGTGATAATCATTGTGTTCTCAAGTTGATGAGGGATGTTTAAGGAACATTTAATATACAAAAAAACCCCAACAAGTAACAATGCAGCAGGTGGAAAAGTGTTCATAATTTGTCAAATATACTTTTAAAATATCTGATATATGATGCATAAGATAAAAAAAGACATCACATAGCTTGGGTTTCTTCATGTTGACACAAGCACCGCACAAGTATGATCCAGCAGTAGCTTGTTACTAAAGAAATATCACTGTTTTCCCACCTCCCAGAATTAGGCAAGTGCTTTACAATTTAACAAGCAATGAATTCAATTTGAAATATAACCAAGATGACACATAAGTGGAACATCTATAAATTTGTCCATACAATAAGTTATAACTGCCTTTCTTCTTATGTTCTATATGGGTGTTTTTCATAACTTTCACTAAAAGGATTAATATTTTGAAATCTAAGCGGAAAAGCTCCTTAAAGTCACAGTTTCAAATAACTTCTAATTAAAGGGGAAAACTAGAACTTTGAATACATTAGGAAATTAATATCCCAAGTTAACTCTTTAAAGCTTTTCATATGCATTGAAAAGCCTTACTACAGACCTCAATCCTGCACTCACTTAATTCAATTGAAGTTTTATCATTGATTTCAAAGAAAGCTAGTATTAGGTCTTGGGCATGAAAAAGTAGATGCACAACAAAATCTAAAAATTTTAGAAGATTATAGTTTGGATCAAAATACCAAAACAAAATTGTGTTGCACAGAAAAATATGCCTTATGATTCATATAAAAGGCATGAATCATAAAAATCCAGGTCGATTAATTTTAGTAAAAAGAAAAATATTACTGCAAGTCACTCTTTCAGACTGTTTAGTTATTAATTTTTTATTTGCATACATATGTCATCCCCCTTAGTTGTTGCTTTCCCTCCATTCCTTCTTTCTAATTAAAGGAGAGGCTTTAAAAAAAAAAAAAAGCCATGTATATTTCTCTCTAAACACGCAGGTTTCCTCAATATCAATGGGTGTTCCGCCACAGATTGCAGCTGTATGCAGCAGCCCTTAGTTTTGGGGGCAGAGAAGTGTTCAATAACTGGAAAAAGGCAGTGACTTTGAAAATCCAGAATTACATTGTTCTGAGAAAGATACATTTAGCTTAGCCAAAGGTGATGCTAGGACTCTTTCAAATCTCATTAATAAAACAGCCAATACAGACTAATTGGTTTATATGTTCTATTCTCTTTATTTAGGTACTTGGCAACTCAGTCCAATCCAGTCTTATTGGATTCAGTAACTTAAAATACACTATTGTTGATCTGCTTTCCAACTTGATCAACTGAAGAACACACAAATGGCACAAAGATAGCACAAATATTCAAGTGAATTTGTAATATGATGGTTAAAAACTGGACTCAAACTCTGCTGTAGAATAGGGGTTTGCCTACTATTTGCGGCTAACAGCAACATCAGCTCAAGAAAATACGTTTTATGGAACTATTTCATGAATTATAGTGGTAGTTAGTTGCTATACAACACTTTTAGCAATACATATATAAAGCTCATGCTTGAATAGAGATAAAAATGCTTCACAAAGCCTGGATTTGCTAGTGTGTCACACTATTGTTCACTGAATGATAGAAACGACCACTCAAATATTATAATAAAACTGCTACTGAATTATTTTGACAGTTTTTCTATGAATAATTTCATTATGATTGTTGAACTTAAAAATAGGTGTCAATTGACTCTCTCATCCACTGAAATAGCTACATAACAAGGAAACCAGCTGAGTTTTCTCAATACTAAGATACAGAAACCCTATTTCTGCTTTAAGAGTAATGAGCAAACAATATGAGTAGCCTTGATAGAATTCAACTTTTTAATACAATTGACAAATATCAATATTTTTAAACATTTTTCAATTTATCATCAATTTAAAATTTTCACAGTTGAGGGAAATCATGGGTGAGTCAGTCAATTATTTAATGACAGCCGTAGAGATTAAAAAAGTTAAAACTTTACACAAATGTCAAGTCACCGTCAAATATACAAAGTAGCTTTCAATCAAACTTATTGGCAAAGTAGGAACTGCTTGAGAACTTATCTGTAAATTTCTATTATCCGTTTGTGTGTATGTGTGGTGAAATCAACATTTCTCGATAAAAATCTCATCCAAGCCTAAATATGAGCAGTTGATTTGGTGAGTAAACAAAAACACGTAGTTGCATATGCCTCTTTCACATGTTTATCATAGACTAACATCTGCTAAACATAGTAAAGTAATGAAAATGCAATGACCTATTTCTTTTGAAGACATTTCAGTGTAAAGCATTCTAGTTGATAATTACCATGTGTCATGATTAAAATTCTGCAAAACAGCATGTTCTGCTAAAGCTACATGTTCCAGTGTTAGAATTGTGTCTTGTCCCTGTCACACAATCAATATTAACAGCTCATCAACACTAGACATAAGCAGCTACCACACTGATCACTAAGGTCTAAAAGCTAATGTCACCATCTGGGGCAAATCCTTCCAAGTGCCCCTTCCAACAAAAAGATAGATTTTTCTGTTTTGGAAGAGCATGGTAAATTAAAAGTGACTTGACATGTCAAGGATTTTTTGAACTTTGACCCAGCTATGAATTAGCTGGGTATGTTGTTTTCCCTTTATTCACATTCCAGATTCCCATAGGGTGAAATGAAAAGCCTGTTGCCCCACAAATAGAAAAAAAAAATATGGAGTTTTTCCTTTATGCTGAAGACAGATAAAAAACATTAACCTTCAGAGATTAGTCATGTCCACAATATTGTACCTATTTAAGGAGAAAAGAAAAATAGCCCACACTCTCTCATGATTACAGAAATGTGCAGAAAAAAGTGTAATTTATAACAAAGGTATCTCATTTTGCTCATTTGATTATGATGAATATAAAAGGAAATGATAAACCTAATCCCACTTTCAGCTGAATTTTTTTTTAAACCTGTAATTATTTTGAAATTGTTTACTCAGCATCTGACGACACTGGTGGCAGAATCAGTTTCACTGTTTTGTCACACTTCCTGTCTCATACACTAGCATAATGACATGGCTCATATGTTGCAGAGGGTATAATCCACAAGCACCAGTTGGAGGTCATAAGAATGGCTATAACTGGGTCAGACCAAAGGTCTGTCAAGCCCCAGTATCCTGTCCTTTGATAGTGGCCAATGGCAGGTGCCCCAAGGGGAATGAACAGACAGGTTATCATCAAATGATCCATGTCCTGTCACCCAATCCCAGCTTCTGGCAAACAGAGGCTAGAGGGACACCATTATGCCCATTCTGGCTAATAGTCATTGATGGACCTCTCCTTCATGAATTTATCTAGTTTTTTTTTTTTTAAACCCTCTTATAGTCTTGGCCTTCACAACATCCTCTGGTAAGGAGTTCCACAGGTTAACTTTGCGTTGTGAAGAAATACTTCCTTTTATTTGTTTTAAACCTGCTGCTTATTAATTTCATTTGGTGGCCCCTTGTTCTTGTATTATGAGAAGGAGTAAACAACACTTCCTTATTTACTTTCTCCACAGTCATATCTCTTAGTCGCCTCTTCAGCCCAGAAAGAAGTCCTAGTCTTATTAATCTCTTCTCATACGGAAGCCGTTCCATACCCCTAATCATTTTTGTTACCCCTTTCTGAACCTTTTCCAATATATCCTTTTTGAGATGGGGCAACCACATCTACATGCAGTATTCAAGGTGCGGGCATGCCATGGATTTATATAGAGGCAATATGATATTTTCTGTCTTATTAGCTATCCCTTTCTTGATGAGTCCCAACAGTCTGTTTGCTTTTTTGAAACATCCACTCAATGTGCAGCGGCAGTCAGAGAACTTTCCACAATGATTCCAAGATCTCTTTCTTGAGTGGTAACAGCTAATTTAGACCCCATCATTCTATATGTATAGTTGGGATTATGTTTTCCAATATGCATTATTTTGCATTTATCAATATTAAATTTCATCTGCCATTCTGTTGCCCAGTCAACCAGTTTTGTGAGAACCTTTTGTAGCTCTTTGCAGTCTGCCTGGGACTTAACTATCTTAAGTAGATTTGTATCATCGGCAAATGCTGCCATCTCACGGTTTACCCCTTTTTCCAGATCGTTTAAGAAAATGTTAAATAGGACTGGGCACAGTACAGAGCCTTGGGGGACACCACTATTTACCTCTCTCTCCATTCTGAAAACCTGACCATTTATTCCTACCCTTTGTTTCCTCTCTTTTAACCAGTACCAGTCCATGAGAGAAACTTCCCTCTTATCCCATAACTGCTTATTTTGCTTAAGAGTCTTTGGTGAGGGACCTTGTCAAAGGCTCTCTGAAAATCTAAATACACTATACCCACTGGATCTCCTTTGTCTGCATGCTTGTTGAATCCCTCAAAGAATTCCAGTAGACTGGTGAGGCATAATTTCCCTTTACAAAAACCACATTGACCATTTCCCAACAAATTATATTCATCTGTGTGTCTGACAAATTTGTTCTTTACGATGATTTCAACCAATTTGCCTGGTTCTGAAGTGAGGCTTACTGGCCCTTTAGTTGCCAGGTCACCTCTGGAGCCCTTTTTTAAAAATTGGCATCATATTAACTAGCCTCCAGTCGTTTGGTACAGTAGCTGATTTAAGTGATAGGTTACAGATGACAGTTAGCAGTCCTGCAATTTCAGATTTGAGTTCCTTTGGAACTCTTGGGTGAATACCATTAGGTCCTGGAGGCTGATTAAATAATAAGAAGTAACAAATTAAACAGTAGTTTAGGTCAGGGTGCCTCTTCTTTCCTTGAATCTCACCATGGGACTCAGAAGCAATTTGACCCATGACTGCTGTGGGAAAGGGAAGAGAGAAAACCCCCCTTTACTCCCCAGACTTCTGCATGAGGCCAGGGACCAAGGTGATAAATAGGAATGCGCTTGACTCCTCTGACTCCTTCATAGCTGGAAAGAAAGCACCTGTTGTACACATGCACAACTCTATGCCTCTCTGTGGACCCAAGCTAGAGAGAAAGAGTCCAGGCAAGAAGTGAGGAGGTATGGACCTGGGAGGGAAGGATGGCAGAAGACCTTCAAGACCCTTTGTAGGACCTAGAAAGGACCTAAAGCAACTGGGACAAGATGGAGAGGTGGCAGCCTCCTGTGATCCTGCTGGAGCCAGAGGATGAGCAGAGCCAAGAGGCAGCAAGGGCTAAACGCACTCCTCCATGCTCTCACTCCCTCCTCCGAAAGACAGGCGAAGGGAGGGAGATGAGACCAAGAGGTAATGTCCCCTAAAAATAGGAGAAAGGAGAGAGAGAGAGAGAGAGAGAGACAGAGAGAGAGACAGAGAGACCACCAAGAGGTAAGAGGGCTGCAAGTCCCTTGTCCATGGCCCCCTCCACAGAAGTCCTACTCGAGAACTCAGCCTCCCTCCCCACAGGAAGCCAGGTGACAGAAGAAGGCAGCAGCAGCTGAGATAGGGCTGCAGGGGAAATACCCTGTCTCTGCCACAGGGAAGGACAGAAGGTTGCAACAACTGTAGACGGGAGTGAAAACAGAAGGGGCTTGGAAAAAAGTACTGTCTTGTGGTCAAAACACTGGACCAATCCTCAGAAGATTTGGGATCTGTTCCTGGCTCTGCTATAGTCTTCCTGTGTGACTTTGGCCAAGTCATTTGCTATGGCTTGGCCCCCCCATCTGTAAAATGAGGATGACGATAAGACTTTCCTGCCTCAGTTGGCTGTTGAAAGTCAATTCATTAAGATTGCGAGGCGCTCTGATACTGAGCTAGAAATACTTCTTGCTTCTCCATGGCACTAAACAGGAGGATCAAGAAGTGGGAGTAGGCTAAGAGACACCCCTCACCCCAGGCCTTTGTGGAGCTGGGCAGGAGGCAGCAGCTGGAAGGAGCAAGCCTCTTGCCTGCAGCTGTCCCAGTCTTGTGCACAGCAGTGTATTTCAGCTCCTGTGCATGAGCCCCTGCTGTGGGCTTGCACACTCCCTTGTTTGTATGAGCCTTTCTGGAATACTAATATAACAAACAGGCCAGGAAAACTGAGCTGAATCAAAGGGGCACTCTGGGTCAGGCCAGCTGCACCAACATGCAATTGATATTGCGACTGTTATTATAGATACATCTTTCGTGTGCTCTGACCTAAAGCCAAACCTAAGGAGCAAATACCCTGAGTATTTATGACCCAGTCCAGAGTCAGCTCAGCGTTTTCCCAATCAGCAACCTAACACTGATAGTACAAAGCTTTAACTTAACTCACACAACAGATTTTTTTTTTTTTTTGGAGCTGCGGACCCGCTAATGCCTCTTGGAGCAGGAGCAAAAGAAAAGCAACAAGTGCAGCAGCAGCATCTCTGTCCTTCTCGCTGCGAGATCGGGAGGGGCGGAAATCAAACCAGCAAGATGCAGGAGCTGAGCCAGCCAATCCCCCCACTTGTGCTGCCGCCAGCCGGGCAAGCGAACTGCGGGTAGAAGGGGGAAGCCGTCCCGGGCTGGACAAGCTGCTTCACTTCTGCGGAGCTGCTGCAGTCCCCGCGCTCTCCCGGGAGAGTCGAGATGCCCAGACACTTTCTAGCGCCGCAGGCAGGTGTCCCTGGAGCTGGGGCTGGGGTTAGCGCCTGGCTCCCCAGGGCAGGGGGAAAGGACCGCGCACACACACCGCACCATGCGAGCCAAGCGGGCTCATCGCTGGGGACCGCTCCCGGCCAGGCTACCCCGGCTCAGCGCTTCAGCGAACCCCACGCGCCTCGCTGCAGAGCGGGGGGCCCTTCCCCCGGATCCGGGCCCCACCAGCCTCCACTCCCGCCCCCAGCCCGGGACTCACCCTCCTGTCTCGGCTCCCGAGTCCACGCAGTCATCCTCGCCGCCCGCCTTCCTCTCCATGGCGGCGTCAGGGCTTCATCTCCGCGGCCGGCGGCCCCCGCCTCCTCCCCCCCGGCTGGCTGCGGCCGCCTCCCGCCGCGCGCTCCCCCAGCGCTGGGGGTGAGGAGCCAGCGCAGGCCGCCGGGCTGCCCTCTCCCTTGGCAGCCAGAGCGTGGGCAGGAGCCTCCCCGCCCCTAACCAGCTCCGCCCCTCTGGTCCGGCCTCCTCCCCGCCTTCGTGCGCAGCTCCTGCCTCTCCCCCGCCCCCCGTGGCCGGCGCGCTCCGCAGCAGCGGCTCTCTCGCTGAGAAGGGGGCGCAGCCCTCCCCCCACGCTTTGGAAGTGGGTCTGGCCCATAGGTGACATCTCCATTGAGTAAAGCTCCCCAGCCGGGCCCCATTAGTTATTACAAACACGTGCTTGGGAGCACGTGACACAAGCTCCAAGGCACCAACCCTGCTTGGTTCCAGTGGCTCTGTCTTCTCCCCTTCCTTTGCTGGTTACAAGAGACTACCTTTCAGGGGCCCTGGTAGTATATAGTCTGAGACCCTCTTTGAGATCTGCTGGGATGAAATTGAAAGGATTATTGCCTGGGCTTTCCAAAGGGGCCTGAGGGTTTGTCCTACACTTGGAAGTTTGCCAATTTAACCATACTAGTAGTTAAAGGGGCAACCCACTCCCCTGTCATGGGCACAGGTAGCTATAAAGGTGCTTACACTGGCTGGTAGAACTGATTCTGGTTCAAGTAAAGAAATAAATTATGTAGGAATAAGGCCCCTTATGCCCCTTTATAACTGCATACAGTTTCAGGTGTATAGCAGTATTATGATTTTGGTTAAAAAAAATTAAACATACCTTTTCTAGTAGACCAGGCTGAAGAGAGTTGTGTGCCCAACACCCATTGAAAGTCACACTCTGATTTCCTTCCCCAGGCCCGAAGAGATCTGTGTAGCTCAAAAGTTGAACTTTCCAACAGAAGTTGGTCTAATAAAAGATATTACTGCACTCTCTCACACAATATTAGGGTTAAAAATGACCTTAGGATGTCATCTAGTCTAACCTGATGCTCAAAGCAGGCCCAATCCCCAGACAGATTTTTCCCCTGTTCCCTAAATGGCCCCCTCAAGAATTAAGCTTACAACCCTCAGTTTAGCAGGCCAATGCTCAAACCACTGAGCTATTCCTCCCACCATAAAGAGAGCTATATGGAGCGTTCTCCCTTCTCACTCACTATCAATTTGTGCTTGATATTCCAGCAAAGTTAAATGCAATTACTTTTTAAATTATATCATCCCATTCTGCAGACAATCAGCACACAATTCCTACTGACATCAAAAGAACATACAAATAATTCTATTCCTGCAGTCCATATTATTACCTCACTATGACCAAAGAACAGTGGTGAAAGTCTCAGCATTTGTGACATTTAAACTAGATTGGACAAGACATTAACAAATATACTGAGGGAAACAAGCCTATATTGGCAAAAGGTGGGACTAGATGCTTTAATACCGTATGTATTTCCATCTCTGATTGCCATAGCTGTGTCTACTTTGCCATAGATTTTGGGAAATTTCCATTATTGTACATAACCAGTTCACCTTCACTGGTGGCAGCACTACTGTAGAGTAAGTACATGCAAGGCATAGGTTAACATCCTGTTGTCTAGACCTGTTCTAAGCAAGTCTATTATAGACACAGATAGGTGGCACCATATTAAAAAAAACACCTTGTGGTCTGTTTGCTTCCTATCTGTTCCTGGCAGTGGAACTTGTTTAGAAGTAGTGCAACAGTGAATGATTCTTAAAAACCCAAAACCAAAGGTCCCCAAACTCTGGGGCATGGCCCCCTAGGGTTTTGTTTTAAAAAATGCCCTAGAGAATGTGCAGAAAACAAGGGGGACATGGAGGAATGTCCATGGGGGCACGGTGGGGCCCAGGCCTGCCCCCCATGGGGGGTGGGGAGCGAGTGCCACCCCTTCATGTCCCCAGCTCTGCTCTGGTCCCATCCCCAGCCTTGATGTGGTTCCGCTCCCAGCCTCAGACCCACTCTAACTGTGGCCCCAGCCTTGGCTCCCTTATCCATGTCTGTGTTCCCCCCTCCTGAACCGCATCTCTGCTCCCATCCCCAGCTCCAGGAGGACGGGGGGCATTGACGGGGTGAGGGGGGGATGCAACCCTCAAAAGTTTGGGGACTGCTGCCTACTAGGCAGCATGAACAATGGTGGCAGAATCTGGTCCCAAACCAGTTAATCCTCAAAACACCCTGTGAGATAAAAGGTATTTGTGACCTTCTCCTCTGGTGTTATCTGGATCAGTGATCTCCTAGATCACTCCAATCCTTGACTCTAGGAGCCAGCCTTACCCTGCTCTGCTGTGAGAACCCCACTCTGCACAGCCTCTGGCATGTAAGCTGCTCCTTGAATTGTGCAACTGAACAACACTAGTCAATATCTCTGGTCCCAGACACAACCCTAGGAACCTCTGTCTTGCAGTGTCCAGTTATGCCTGCTGATGCTGCAAGCTTATATGAGTTCTTCAATTTAACAAAGAAATTGATATGTACCGGGCTTTTTATCCCAAGGGGAGTCTGACACACTTCAAACCAAACACGCTGCTTCAGGTAGAACAAACAAACAAGTTTATTAATACAAGAGAGATTTTAAGTTATAAGTCAAAGCACAAGTCAGATTTGGTCAAATGAAATAAAAGCAAAATGCATTCTAAGCTGACCTTAACACTTTCTGTGCCCTTACAAACTTAGATGCTTCTAACCACAGGCTGGCTGGTTGCTCTTCAGCCAGGCTCTCCCCTTTGATCACTGCTTCGTTCGCTTGGTGTGGTGTTTGTAGATGAAGGTGAAAGAGAGAAAGAGCATGTCAAAGGTCTCTCCCTTTTATCATGTTCTTTCTTCCCCCTTGGCTTTGCTCCCCCCCTCGTTCCTTCAGTCAGGTGAGAATTACCTCATCACAGTCCCAAATTGACCAAAGGAAGGGGGGTGACTCACTTGTTAGTCCAACAGATCCTTTGTTGTTACCTAGGTCAGTGTCCTTTGTTCCTGTGAGGCTGGGCTGGGCTTGCACCATATATGCCCTGATGAGGTATGAACTACCCCTCTGCTTTTGGAGAGTTTTTGCCTGGGCTTGCTTTAAGCCATGAGGATATATTTTCAGCCTCATAACTATATACATGAAATTATAACCTATAGCATTACTATAACAATTACTATAACATCTTTAGAACAACAATGCTCAGTGCATCATGAGCCTTCCAGAGACACCCGACATGACAAACTTTGCATTGGATACCACACAATCATTTTACCAGGATGAACATAGGAGTACTAGGTGTTCCCCAAGGTACAGAGCATCACAGTATTATCCCATGTTACAGCTGATATGATTAAGTGATTTGCCCAAGGCTATAGAAAGAGTTAGTGGCAAAACCAGGATTAGAATTCAGTTCTTGGCTCGTAACCTGGGCCCCAATACTGTGAGGCATTGAATGTATAACTCCCAGTGATGTCAATATCAGTTGCAAGTTTGATTTCAAACCAAATTTGAACTAAATCAGTTTGAGTGGCTAAAACTCATGTAAGAGTGTCTGCACAAAGGAATTGTACTGCTTTTACTAAACCAATTTAAAAACAGATGTAGTTAAATTGGTGCAATTTCTTTAAGTAGACTTTTAGATGAGCAACTAATAGATTGTTTCCATCTCTGACTTTTACTATTCTAATTAGTAATGTATAAGCATTGGCATTTGAGAGGATCTGGAATAGATTTTATGCTGCATTTAAGATTAGTTTGCTCCATCTATTCCAGGGGAAAACCTCCACAGGCTTAAAGGAAATTACTAAGGTAGTATAAGTAAAGCTACCACAAACTAGAAGCTCTCTTTATTTATATATTTACCTCATTTAACCCTGTTTAATTCTGGTCTTTCAGGTAATTAGGCTGAAAAGAACTCTACTCTGTAATAAATTCCAAGCATGTCAGAGATTCTAGTGAATGAGGTGCTAAGCCATCTCTTTTACTTAGCTGTTTCTTATTTACTGGTACCTCACATGAACTCTTTTGTGGTATTTTGAAAAGGAAAGTTAATATATTTTCCCCCCTATATTTGGAAGATCACGTTGGTACTTATAAAGATTAGACTAATGTTAGTGCAACTATTCCTGCATAAATTTCCCCACTTTCTAGCCCTTCAGTTGTATAATAACAATGCTTATAAAAACCATGAGAGACAAAGCACCAATATGAGAGGCAATCTTGCAAGAACCCTGCAAAATAAACTATTCTTATTTTGTACAAAACCATTCAATAAGTCCAGCTAGCACTTAATACATGAAATTAACCTCAGCGCTTCATGCAAATCCCTTTTGCTAGTTGCTTTGTTCTCAAGATTCTGGTTTTCTCAATGTGTGTTGATGAAGTCAGCAGGATAAGGCCCTGTTAAAGTACAGTACCAAACTCAGGACATGCATGTTGGATTTTGTATCCAAAATCCAGGACAGTTGCATTTTTGGAAGGCAGAGGAGGGTTACAGTTTGGCATACCGTTCAATCTTCATGCTAGATCAGCCCTAAAATGATGGCTTTCATACAGGTGAATATTGCCAAAATAGTTGTGGCTGTTTCTCACAAAGAGTGGGCTTTTTTAAAGGGTTAAGATGAGGTCACATTTCATTGGTGGTGAGTCTCAAGCCATGCACCCAACCTCCTATAATATTTGTTAACAAATATGTATGGAATAAAAAGTTGATCATTCAGAGTATTAAGGCTGGGATTTACTACGGAGTTTAAGGGAGTTTGGTTCCCAACTCCCCTTGTCCTTAGGCTTTGAAAATCTCAGCATACACACATCCCATACAGGGAAAGGTGTACTGCATATATATATATATTTATAAACAAATGACTTGTACTGTTGAAAAAATCTAGCAGTCAATAACAGCTGTTATACAATCTTGAGTATTTAGATTCTGATCCTGTACCACTGAAGTCAATGGGAGTTTTGTCATTGATTTAAAGAGGAAGAGGATTGAACCCCTATTTTTCCATGTGTAAAGTTAGAGTCTTACTAAGTTAGGCAATGAAATATGCATTCATGCTTGGAAATCTGAGATAACTCAGCACTGTTTACTTTAAAAAAATCCAGTGTGCATTTAAGCTCCAATCCTGTAAAATGAGCCAGCTGGACAGGGCTTTACATCCACACAGAATCCTATGCAGGTGCAGGAATCCAGCTTGAAGGACTACAGCCTTTGGGTGAAATTCACACCAGTGAAGAGACTGTGCAAGGCCCTCTACACCATTTAAACAGTTAGGGCCAGATCCTCAGTTGGTGTAAACTGGGCAAACTCCATTTGACTTCAATAGAGCTAAGCTGATTACACCAGCTGAAGATCTGGCCCTAGGTCCAAATCCTGACTCAGTCTTAAGATAGAGTGGGGGCTACACAGGGCCCTTACTCCCGTGTTGGGGAGTTCAGTACTGGTTTCAGAGACCCTGAAGATGTTCAGGCTGATGTAGAAGGCCAAGTCCTGCAAAAATTTGGAAGGGTGTTTGTAGATCATGCAAATGAGCTCCCCATCTCTACCACTAGCTGCTGGGAGATAAGTAAAGGAGGGGAACTGGGGCTAAGGCAACAGTGTTCCACTGTATTTGTGTGGACTTGGGGCATTGTCAGAAGGGTACGTATAATCAGACTGTCCTCTGATTACCTGAAGGAGAGAAGTCTTCTGTCCATCTGAAAGGGTCCATTTTGGAACTGTTAGCTTGGACTATTGGGCTGTACTGCCCTTTTAGAGGCCTCCACGTATGACAGAAGACTCCTGGAGACACAGGCCCGCTCTGACTAAAGGATGCCTTGTGTATCAAGTCATGGATTCTGCCCCTTGGGCAGAGGGTGGAGAGCTGCTGTAAAATGGCTATGCGCCGGCCCAGAATTAGGGGATTGCTTCTCAGGAATCCGATTACATTCCGTGGGCCTGCAGAGCTCAGTGAAGCAGGATTTGATCCACAACTGGGGCCTTTAATGATGCACAGGGCCTTGTGGGTTCTCCTGGACTGGGGTAAATTTCACTCTTGCATATCAGGCTTCTGGGGAGCTCAGATGGCATGGAGATCTGCACTCCCCTCGACAGGCAGAAACAGGTTTCATACTATTTTACAGGGGATGTCACCACATGCTTGGGAGCATTAGAGGTTATTAACATGTATTGGGTGTCCACAAGAATTTAAGGAGAACTAGGGGTTAACAAGTGTTATGGAGTTATTTGCCCCACTACTCCTCTTGGGAGGCTGTTCCAGATCCTCATCTCTGATGGTTAGAAACCTTCTTCTAATTGCCAGCCTGAATCTGTTCATAGTCAGTTTATATCCATTTGTTCTTGTGCCAACACTGTCCTTTAGATTAAATAGTTCTTCACCCTCCCCTAATGTATTTATAGAGAGCAATCGTATCCCCTCTCAGCCTTCTTTTTGCTAGCCTAAACAAGCCAACCTCCTCCCATTGCTGACCATTACTGCAGTATCTGAATGCATTCCATGGCAATAGTGAAGTCCCTAGAGGACTCCCTGGAATCTCTGGCTCTTCACTCTTTGGAGGTTATGACAGGTTCTTCTGGGGTAGTTATTTTATGGGACAGGGGAGGCATGTTATAGAAGTGGTAGCTAATTTTACTGTGAATGCCATTTAGGTTATGGTAGGAAAAGCTTTATCAAAAAAGCAAGTTTTCCTGAAAATGGTCAGGCTGTGGATTAATCACCTCTGGAAACTTATTCTACAGCCAGATCCCTTCAACTGAGAATACTTTGGGCTCAGCTGTTATTTACTTCATTCTGGACTTTACAATCTGTCCTAGGTCTTTGAGGGTATGTCTACAAGCAATTAGACACTCACGGCTGGCTCATGCCAGCTGACCCAGGCTTGTGGGACTCAGGCTAAGAGGCTGTTCAGTTGTGAGGTAGGCATTTGAGCCCAGTCTCTAGGACCCTGTGAAGTGGGAGTGTCCCAGAACTTGGGCTGCAGCCCATGCCCAAATATCTGCACAACAATAGGTTTTTAATTGCAATGTAAACATACCCTCAGTAAGTCTGCATAGAGATCCATGCTAATAGCAGTCAAGGCTACTGTGATTAAATTGGATCTGCTCTGTAATAATGTATGAATATTAGATGTTGACTTGGTTACTGTATGAATATATATAGGTTTAGCATAGTAGGGAGGGTTGTCAGGAAAAGAAAAACAAGCAGGAAGGGACACTGGCTCAAGATAAGATTTAAAGGGACTGTCTCACAAAAGAGGAAGGAGTTCAGGGGAGTTTGGGGGAACCAAACTGAAATACAGGCACAAGCTGGGGATGGTATGCCTTTAGGTAATATAGGCATGTGTGTAAACAGTTGTTTTAAAATTTTTCCTCTATATGCTTTGCTCATACTGTTAAAATAAACAATACTTTGGTCTAAGAAGGCCGTCTAATCACTTTGTTCACTAGGGTCACTGACTTCCGGAGTGAAGAATCGTGGTTGCCTAACTTAGTTGGAGCTGCTGGGTAAACACAGTTGATACATGAGGTACTGTAACCCAAAGGCCAGTCTAAGGGTAGGAGAATTATGGAATTCCACCCCAAGAGAGGTAAAGGCCCAAGGCCTGACAGCTGTAGGGATGCAGTCAGAGATCAGGAAGAGGGCAGTGGTGCAGTTAGCCCTGTAACCATGACAGTGACTATCACAGATCCACTGTGAAGATAGTCACTTCCACAAAATAATGGGTAAGGGACATCTGTCTGATGGTCAAGCAATTACAATTCAAACAGAAGTATTAAGTCAATTTTCATGAGACAAATTGAAACGGAAATGGAACTAATTTATGAAAAATCATCTGTCTGCACTCTGTTGACTGTTGGATCTTTCCCCAGGCCTTGGCCCATCTAGCCCACAAATAGTATGTCCCTGACAGACTTTCCAGAGCACAGAGGCAGGCAGTGAAAGGATGTCTTGAGAAAAAGGATTGCAAAAGCTACACTCAAAGCATCTAATATGTAGCAGCTAAAAAGAAAGACAACACCACATACTGGATGCTCTTAATCCAAATCCCAGTAATCAAATTACATGATAGGCTACAGCTTCTTGTCTCTTAATTTATAAAGGGATCAAGCAGTGTTAGAATAGGGCTGCTACACACCATGAAGTGCTCATCCTAGCATGACAACATGTACAAAAACAACTCATATCATGAGGGAACATGAGAAATGAATTCAGCAGCCATTCTGTACCTAGAAATTCAAGAAATGGGATCTTCAGGTCCTTGTTTTTCTCTTCAGTAACTGAAAGATGCTATTTGTTCAATACAAGTGTGTGACTTTCATGAAATGTGAGTTACACACAGATATCCAGGGCAGAACAGAAATATGAGCATGCAGACAATTAAATAGGGCTCATTGACAATTTATGGCTAATCTGAAGATGTAATATTTATTATTGTGTAGCAAGGCTTTTAAAATGTACATTTTGTTTCAAATATATTTATTGTAATGGAGGACCAGATCCATAGTCAGTTATGTGGACCCATTGACATTACTGGGACTGCTTGCATTGGTATGTAAGGACTGCTCACACAGAATAAGGGTTTGGAGGACTGGCCAATAAGTTGTTATATTTCAACTTTTTTTTCCTGTTACTAGTACAGCTATAAAAACTAAACAGAAAGAAGAGCAAAACTGAAAAAAAACCAAAATACAGGCTGTGTAAAAACTCAAATTTATAAACACAAAGTTACCAAAAGAAGACGCAAAGTATTACCAGCCTTCAGGATGACGTACTTAGTGTCAACTAAAGGGACTCAAACATAATCAGAATTTGGCCCCCATTCTGTTTCAGCTTGTTCTGTATATGAGGAGATTAGGTCAGATTCAAAGTTATTCAGCTAAGATTTATCAAATAAACCTTACTGTACAATTAGACCAAAATTTTCAAAATTTAGACTCCTAAATGAAAGTGGCCTGATTTTCAGAGGTGCTGAGCAACCACAAATCCCACTGCTGGGAATGGGCATTGCCTTTTACTGCCTAACTATGAATTTAGAAGGTTAACTATCAGCACCCAGTTTTGAAAATGTTAGCTGTAAGAATAATAAAATCTTCAAAAAGAAAACCAAGAAAAGTGGAGTGATTGATATATAGGATACTCACTGCAATTTATCAACTCCACACGCTAGTGTCAAACTGCATCTCTGGTTTCAGCATCTGTTTTGTTTTCATTTTCACAGAGTCAGTTTGCCTCTTTCTCCCTTAACTCCCACGGATGACTTTTTAGAGCTGACAGTTTTAAGACTATCATGGTCTGACTTCCCTGAGCTCTTCTGCCAGACCCTTATCCTGTATACATTTATGTCGCACTCAGTGCTTAATTTGTAATAAATGAGGTGACAGGACTCAAGCAATTAGGTGCTGGGGCTCGAGCAATTTTTTACATTCATAACTGATGCAGCAAACCCAGAGGTGCTGAGGCCATGAACTGCCAAGTCTAGAGGTGCTGGGGCTCAGTACTGGCAAGCCCTGGCACAGATTAAACACGGGTTCCACTTAAAGACACTGCCATGCTGCTTGCAGTGAATGAAAGTGACCCGTGTATAAATTGCCTGTTCTTTCTCCTTGACTTCTTTCTACATGCCTGACATTCAACTGTGAGCTAACATTTGGAGAGCACTCAGCACACCATGGGCACTGCAGCTTATAAATAATAATAATAATATTCTACATGTAAAACAAGACTCTATAATCTATTTATAACAGAGCTGCTTTTATGTACTGTTTGAGTGACTGTGGTTGATGCTGTAAAGCCACAGTTCCTGCCCCAGGGAGCTTACAGTTAAGTGTAGATACAGGCAGAACAATTCAGCCATGTCATATGCCAGGTTGCAATATAAGCCTGTGGCAGTGGAGAACTCTTGAAGTGCTCACTGAAAAGTTTCAAGGAAGAGAAGGGTTTTAAAGGGTAATTTGAAGGATAAAGGAAGGTTGTATGATGCATGAAATTTGGGTGAGTTCACTGGAAAAAGGGGTGCACACAACTTTATTTTATACTGTGAAGGAGCTACAGCTACCCCAGACAGATACAGCTCCTAAACTAACTGCTCTCCCCTCCAGGCAGGCTCCCTCAAATTCCTAGCCCTGGAAGAATCTTCTGAATAGCTGCTAACTTATTGTTGTTAATATGACTACTTTAATTTATTAATCCTAGATTAATATTTCTTGTGGGATAGAACATTTCTTCATGGAGAAATAGTTCTTTTAAGTAACCATTTTAGTTACTCTGGTTGCTGTATTGTGAGATCACCCCCATGAAGACTGCTAAAAAAATGTTTATTGTTGGAGTGATTGCTTCCACTCTCTCTTTTTGGCAAAGCTTTGGGCACTGAGAGAAGTACATGGAACAAGGAACCCTCACTCACTTTCCCCACCCACAATGTATCAAAAAAAAGTGCAGCCATAATATAACACCATATGTTTAAACATTTGCTATGTATACAAGAATGCTGAAGTGTGGTAATGTTGGAAGTTTACAGGATAGTTTTGCAGCAGTAATAGCTGCAAGAAGGGTATTAGATGGCTCAGAGGACTGGAAAAAGGCTGGGGATCCTTTCACCTCTGTGTGGCTAGTTCAATTCAGCCTCCAAAGATCAGCTATGATTTAAAGTCCAGAATCAAGACAGTGGCTCGTCTGCAATGAATTGGAGTTTTCATTGTGGCAAACAGATGACCACATCCCCAAAATACCACCACATTTAGTAGCCTGACTTGAGAGGCAAAGGTTATGCATCTCCCTGAGAATTCATCTCTTTAGGATAAAGAGGAGTCATACACAAAGAGCTTTGCTGTTCTGTACAGCAAGGACTCTGATATGAACTACCTATAATTTACACAGTTTTTGAAGATACCAAGTGCTGTTTATCTGCTAAGTTTATTATTATAGTTATATATTCTTGAAGAACTATTAATTCTGCTGTTAATCTGGTAAATAAAGAGATCAGGAATTCTCTCTACTTTCCATTGTCAGTAACAAAGTATTTATTTAGTCAGAGTTACTGATATTTAGCCTTTTCATTCTCACGCAGTTCTGGTTTTATGATCTGAATTATTGCTGAATGAATTTTTGGACAGAACAGTTCGGTAGTTTGTTTTGTTGCATCTGAGAAATTTACTAGGGGCCCCTAATTCTCTCCTCTGCACAAAGTTCTAGTAAATAGCCTTTGTGCAGGGGCTCCCATAGCAGGCATATGCTCTCTCCCTCTCAGTCTGCCCCCAAAGTACTTCTCTGCACTCCTGCAGATGGAGATCTTATGGAGCTGAGCTCTGCAGTATCTACCCCTCTGCAAGGGATCTCTGTGGTCTCTTGTGTAATGTGCCCTCCTGCATAGGGCACATGTGCTGCTTGTGCAGAGGGCTAGGCAGGTTATGCTCCTCATTTTCCCACAAGGATAGATAAAGTAATCAACAATGATGAAAGAATCAAGTGTTCAGTGGAAAGCTGATTTGGGAATGTCTGCAATATTACTGTGCATTATTCTACTGAGGTCATCAACCAGATCTGTCATCATAGATACAGGAGCCGCAAGCCAAGGCAGAATTTGAGCTCACACTCACAATAACTCTTATTTCACAGGCTTTGTACCACCTCCCACATAGCCTCCTTGTAACATCTGTTTTTTCAATTATTATCAGTGGAAACAAATACTGAGATGTATGAAAAAGCAGACTGAGAGGTAAAGCTATAGGAAATCACCTACGTGAAGAGATGTCGTTAGCTGTTTATCTTTGTCTTATTGTCTGAACTCCCATTTAACCACAAAAACTATTCTAGGAGGCATGTACCTCAGAATTGCTAGGACTCAGGACACAGTCCAGTCCCTGGAGTTCACACCTCAGCTGCTAGAATAGGGCCTCATCCTCCCTGATTGAACTAATCTCGTTATCTCTAGACTGATTCTTGCCTGCATATTTATCCCTGCCTCTGGAAATTTCCACCACATGCGTCTGATGAAGTGGATATTCACCCATGAAAGCTCATGCTCCAATACGTCTGTTAGTCTATAAAGTGCCATGGGATTCTGTCGCTTTTTACAGATCCAGACTAACACAGCTACCCCTCTGATACTAGTCCAGTCCCTGGTAGCTTGGATTAAAAATTTCTGGTAATTTAAAATTTCTTTTGTAAGAAGGTGTCTCTTCAAACGCTAAAAACGACAGTTCCAATTCTGCATGACTCTCATGCTGCTCAGACATAGAGGAGGGAGGCGGCTGCATGAAGAGCAGGAGCAGGCCTTCATTAACTTCTGTCACTGATGTAAATTCAGACTTTGTGCCAAATGAGGATCAGGAGCTCAGCTCCACTCCACCTCAGCCATGACCCTTTGTGCTGGGACTGGTGTAGGAGGTGACAAGTTCCCTATCACAAGGCAAATTCTCCACTAGCATGTCTGGCTGTTTTAAGGCCACTTTGTGCTGCTGACATGTTAATGGGCTAATGCAGCACAATGTAGTTTTAGCTCACTGGAGAATTTAACCCAAAATGGGAGGTAGGGAAAGAGCAGAATCTGACACTCTCAGCACAGGGAAGAGCCAACATGTTAATAGGAGTGTCCTGCCTTATCTACACTGTACCTTCCAAGCCCTCCCAATCTCACACCTTTCCTTGCTAAGGAGGAACTAGGTCAGATCTGCAAGGTTTTTTGTTTTTTGTTTTTGTGGAAAGAAAAAAAAGCCAGGAACAGTCTATCAGTAGCTGCAATTCAACTCCCCAGATAAAATGAAGCCTCTTGCTTCCTGATTAGCAGCACTCCCCAAATCCACAAGCAAACCGACTGCACATCTGGCACTCCTAGGAGTGTCACATGGCTCACCCCATAGACTGCCAAAAGATGACATTTGTGGGAGAAGACAAATGGGTTCTCATGGCTTGCATCACTGGCAGAATGGAGGTAACTGGTAGAGTCCTTCATGGATACATAATTTGTATCCGCATCCGATCCGCGATCCACAAACATGGTCTGTGGATATCTGCAGATATAAAGCAGATTTCTGCAGAATTGCAGGGCTTTAGTAATGGGGAGCAGAAGGAGAGGACTTGATTAGAGACAAGATTGGATAAGTAGAGAAGAACAGAGGTATACAGGACTCTGAAGTTGAGAGCAAGAAACTCATTGAGTCAAAGAGGGAGGCTGTGATATGGCCAGAACAAGAGTCAAAGATATAGTGCCTTTCATTCCAAAAGATCCCAAAGCACAGTACAACTGAAATGCAGCCACCTCTGGGGTCAGAGGGTGGTAACCAGTCAGTGGATGATAATCTGCACAAAAGTGGAGGCAGGGGAAACTTGTGGCCAAGAACAATGGAGAAAATGCCCACACTTAGGGAAAGTGCTATGAGCTCTTTAATGTAGAAGCGACCTTTCCAAAGGGCAATCTGAACTATTGCAACCAACAGAAATGAGGTCTGATTCTGATCTCCCATACTTTCACATAACTCTGTTGACTTCTTTGAAATTCCTCCTGGTAAGTCACCAGCATGAAGAAGAAGAGAATCAGGCCTGTGGAGCACAGCATTTCACCTTTTGCATTAGGACTACTAGTTCACTTGCTGTGAAAACTTCTCTCAGCACTCAGAAAAGTCCATGGAAATACTGAGAAACTAGGAGCAATCTGAAGGACAATTGCCCAAGGGCCTGAGACTGCAATGCAAGACTGACAGTTTTTATTTCTGGAAAGACCCTTGTAGCCATCGTTGTCATTGGCAATTTTGTTCTCTTTGACAAGGGCGAATGTCATTACAGTTGTGACTCCTGGCGAAAGGAAGTCTGCTTGTCTCTGCACACCCCATTGGCTTCATTCTGTTAACCTAATTGTGTAGGACACTGTAACCAGCACAAAGCTATCAGAGCCACTGTGAACAACACAGGCTGGTCAGACTAGGTTAAAAATGGGACTTGCATGTCTGCTGTAAAGACCAGATAAGTGAGGTCATGTCTTTTTTTGGACCAATTTCTGTAAGGTTTCTGTAAGTTTTCGAGCTTACACACCAACAGAAGTTGGCCAGTAAAAGATATTACCTTGTATGGGTACAACACTGCAAGTCTACTGTTGGCACTTTGTATCCATTTGTAATACTGTATCTGTTTGTGGGCAGATTGAGAACCTCTTACTCCCGCATTGGTGAGCTGTTCACATGAGTAGTTGCACTGAAATTCATGGGTCTCTTTGTGCAACTACTTGCTCCTCAGCAGGAGTAAAGGCTTTACAATTTCGCTCATAATTAGGGCTTCTGTTTCTCAGGATTTATTTTCATTTTGGGAGGGTTATTTTTAGCAGTTTGAGTTTTATGTCAATGTCTTTCTTTCTATATATACTGTAACGAATAATATATATTGTATAAATTACTCATTAGAGTAAGTACTACTGGAATGAGTAACCTCTTTATAATGTTCCCTAGTGTGCTTTAACCTAGTACTTTCCCCCTGCTGAACGGCAACAACAACAACAACAAAAACCAAACAAACAAACCCTGAAACAACCTAAACACACAAAAGTAAGATAAAATAAAATCTAAAATATCTATATAAATTCAAAAACCTATCACAAGCAGAGTTTTTGTCCCAAAAAGAAAGAAATGCCACAGACTTCATGAAGTCCACAAAAAACTTCATTATTGTTCTCGATTTTACATGCAAGGCACTCAAAAACTACAGTGATGGGTGGCAGTATAAACCCCTAAGATAAAGATAAGATAAGGAAAGAACAGATACATGGAACAAATTCTTCTTTTACTAACTCATATCATTCTGTACAATATTGGACCAAATCCTCATCCTCAGTATAAAATGGCAGAGCTCCATTGATTTAATGGATTCACACCAGCTGAGGACCTGTCCCATTCTTCTGTACTTTGTGCACTCTGAGATTCTATCCTTTGTTTGGCACACACATTGCTTATTGTTCAACAGTCTGTAGATTAGTGGCGCTACATAGATAAATAGCTGTAGTGTTGCATGTGAGAAAAATAACAGCAGTAAAGAGTTGGATTATATTAAACAACTGAGTTTCTAATCCAGGCATTAGCTCTCAAACAGGCAACAAACATTCTCTTTCTTTTAGCCTTATATGTGCAAGGACTAAGGACAGATGAACATTGAAAAATATTTTCAGTGAATAGTTCTTTGAATTTTGAAACTAATTTGTTTTGACTGTGTACTCTGCAGTTCTGGTTTCGATTTTGTGAAAATTCTAACAAATGAATATACAGCTTGCCAAAACCATGAGATTTGAAGGGTCTCATCCAGCACCTATGGAAAGACAAAGCGGCCACTGACTTGAATAAAACAGGATCAGAACCAAAGCTGGTATTCACAGAAAGAAAATTCCAAGTTCATAATCACAAGTGTTCATAGCAGAAATCCAAGTCTAAAAGTTACTCATCGGTCAAGGTGCCCACCCCATCAGTGTACCCCGACTCAGTGAATAACTCTTAGATTTGTGTCTGTACTGTGTGACCTATGTGTTCAATCAAAACAGCTTCCATTTTGAATATTTAACACATGCAGTTAACTGCTCACAAACAAGCTATGGAGAATTATTGACAGGAAGTGATGGGTGAATAATTTCTAATAATGAATAAATAGGAGAAAAACACTATCAGTTCATGATCAGAAAAATGTCAGGAGATCCAGACAGCACAGCTATTGTGCCACATTGGATAGGTCAAGGGGTGAGCTCCCCGCTGCTCCCTTTGGAGAGTCTAATGCTGCTAAGGGCAGCAATCTGGCATAGTCTATGTGATCCCTGAGTGTAAAGTATGATCACCGTGCCTGACCCCTGTGCTGGGACACAGGAATGGGGATGTTCCTGTTCCTTGCATCCTCTCTTCTCCATCTGTGCAGGACCACACCCAGTCTAGCTCTATATCTGTAGTAGGGCTGTTGATTAATTGCAGTTAACTCGTACGATTAACTCAAAAAATTAATTGTGATTAAAAAAATTAATCATGATTAATCACAGTTTTAATTGCAGTGTTAAACAATAGAATACCAATTGAAATTGTTACATATTTTGGATGTTTTTCTACATTTTCATATATATTGTATTTTGTGTTGTAATTGAAATCAAAATTTATATTATTTTTGATTATGAATATTTGCACTGTAAAAATGATAAAAGAAAGAGTATTTTTCAATTCACCTTATACAAGTACTGTAGTGCAATCTCTTTGTCGTGAAAGTGCAACATACAAATGTAGATTTTTTTGTTAATAACTGCACTCAAAACCAAAACAAAGTAAAACTTCAGAGTCTACAAGTCCACTCAGTCCTACTTCTAGTTCAGCCAATTGTTGACAAACAAGTTTGTTTACATTTACAGAAGATGCTGCTGCCTGCTTCTTATTTACAATATCACCTGAAAGAACAGACGTTTGTGTAGCACATTTAGCCAGCATTGCAAGGTATTTACGTGCCAGATATGCTAAACATTTGTATTCCCCTTCATGCTTCGGCCACCATTCCAGAGAACATGCTTCCATGCTAATGATGTTTGTTGAAAAAAATGCATTAATTAAATTTATGACTTAACTCCTTGGGGAAGAATTGTATGTTCCCTGCTCTGTTTTACCCGCATTCTGCCATATATTTCATGTTACAGCAGTCTTGGATGATAACCCAGCACACGTTGTTCATTTTAAGAACATTTTCACTGCAGATTTGACAAAATGCAAAGAAGGCACCAGAGTGAGATTTCTAAAGATAGCTACAGCACTCAACCTAAGGTTTAAGAATCAGAAGTGACTTCCAAAATCTGAGAGAGATGAGGTGTGGAGCATACTTTCAGAAGTCTTAAAAGAGCAACATTCCAATGCAGAAACTACAGAACCTGAACCTCCAAAAAAAGCTTTTAACTCAGATAATGAAAATGAACATGTGTTGGTCTGCACTGCTTTGGATGATTATCAAACAGAACCCGTCATCAGCATGGACACATGTCCTCTGGAATGATGGTTGAAGCATGAAGGGACATATGAATTTTTAGCACATCTGGCATGTAAATATCTTGTAATGCTGGCTACAACAGTGCCATGAGAACGCCTGCTCTCACTTTCGGGTGACAGAAACAAGAAGTGGGCAGCATAATCTCCTGCAGATGTAAACAAACTTGGTTGTCTGAGCGATTGACTGAACAAGAAGTAGGACTGAGTGAACTTGTAGGTGCTAAAATTTTACATTGTTTTATTTTTGAATGCAGGGTTTTTTGGTACATAATTCTACATTTGTAAGTTCAGCTTTCATGATAAAGAGATTGCACTACAGGACTTCTGTTAGGTGAATTGAAAAATACTATTTCTTTTGGTTTTTTACAGTGCAAATACTTGTAATAAAAAATAAATATAAAGTGAGCTCTGTACACTTTGTATTCTGTGTTGTAATTGAAATCAATACATTTGAAAATGTAGAAAACATCCAAAAATTTTAAAATAAATGGTATCTTATTATTAACAGTGCGATTAATCATGTGATTAATCACAATTAATTTTTATAATTGCTTGACAGCCCTAATTTATAGTACATGTTGTAACTTTACTATAATTAATTTGGGAATGTATCTTGGAGGTTGGAAAGTGCAATGCTTTGTAAGAATTGGAGGGCAACAATGAATGTCCTAGTACAGTCAATGCCTATATTGTCTGATTAGATACAGTCCACCCGTTCTCCAAGAAACATCTATGTAATCTTAAATTATTAGGTGTCTCATGCAGTAGCTCTGGAGGTCAAGGCTCCCATCTAGTGGTGAAACGTAAAGGTGCAAAGGTAGCTACTAGCTGGAATTTGAATGGCTGAAACTCTTGTAGTCATATATAGTGCATCATCTTCCAAGGGCAAGGAAGAGAGAGTCTTAGATGAGTATGTTCTCAGAACAGCTAAACCCTTGCACTGCTGCTGTAGCTACAGTCCATTTTTAGTGTACTTGTTTGATCAGAGCTAGCTGGGGTATGTCTCCCTGAGCTGGGAATTATACCCCAGCTCAATGTGTAGACATACGCTTCGAGCCCTTCAGGGCTGCACTGTCAGTGCTGCTGCTGGTAGGCACCCAATTGGGAAAGAACTTTTAGATTGATAGATTCTAGGACTGGAAGGGACCTCTAGAGGTCATCGAGTCCAGTCCCCCGCCCTCATGGCAGGACCAAATACTATCTAGACCATCCCTGACAGGCATTTAATAAAGACAAATGCAAAGTGCTCCACTTAGGAAGGAACAATCAGTTTCACACATGCAGAATGGGAAGAGATTGCCTAGGAAGGAGTATGGCAGAAAGGGCTCTAGGGGTTATAATAGACCACAAGCTAAATATGAGTCAACAGTGTGATGCTGTTGAAAAAAATGCAAACTTGATTCTGGGATGCATTAACAGGTGTGCAGTCATAGATTTGAGCAGTCCCCATAGTGTTGTGTTTGGGTATCTGTCATTGAATTGGAAATCCCTTAATTACAATTCCTCTGCTGATTCATGGTTGTTGAACACTGTTCTCAGCAGAGGTCACTAGCAAAATTATAGCATATTCCAGTAACAACCATACAGCAAAATGCATAACTTCACACATCCTAATTCTATATATATTTGGACAGAATGACGGATTTCAGGAGAGCATGACTTTTCATATGATAACTTACGTGGAATGCTTTGTATGAAATATCACAACCATATATGAATGATGAATATGTGGGCTACAGGGGACTATTTTGATGTACATCATGTCACAAGAGCCTCTAGAGACTGGTCTTTGGGAAGAACTGGCTGAAGACTCTTCCTAGTAACTGAGAGATCCTGGCTTGGCCTGCCAGTTTGTCCTTGTGAACGAAACTTGTCTGTTGGGCTCCCTTTTTTGTATATCTTTCACATAAACAGAAAAGAAGTTCTTGGCCAATCCTTGAAAGTGCTTATTCAAGACACAGAGTGCCTCTGCACTGGAGCAGGGGGTAGGGATGCAGGAGGGGATCAGGGAGGTGGCATTTACCTTGGGCTGCATGGCTCCCAAAGTGACTGGCACTCACTCCCCTCCGGCAGTGGCTCCTGGAAGGGAGTAACTGGGGGGAGGCAGCTACAGAGTTTGCACTCGGGGCTGCAGGGCTATGCCGGCCACTCCAGGAGCAGTGTGGCATGGAGGGAGGGGGCAGAGTGGGCAGGGAGCCACCTTAGGGCTGCTGGCACATCTCCGTGCGTCGTTTGGGGAGGCATCAGGTCTCTGTGGGCTGCCTGGGATGGGGCAGTTCCAGAAAGGGCTCGAGCCACCCCTTTGCCTTCTCTCTCCAGACTGCTGGCTTATCTTGCTGGCCAAGAGGGATTTTAGGGTGCAGCAGCACAGGGAGCGGGAAGGGCGAACCACAGTGGCTGCCTCCCCCACATGTGGAAAAATGGCTTGACTTGCTGGCCCTGCGGACTAAGTCATCAGGCCTCCAGCTTGCCCCATTCGACCCAACAGATTGATCTTGTGGCCAGAATTATTTGCAGCTGGGATTTCCCCCCATCAGAACCCCACAGTGGTTCAGGGTCATCTCCAGCACAGGCCACACAGGAAGGCTTAATTCTTGAACTGCAGCACATGATGGGTAGGCTTAAGGCTTGGATCCTCATGGCAGGAGAGAAGACTTGGCCTCTGGAGGGGCAGGCTGGGGCTTCCTGGATCCCATTTGCTCACAGCCAGTGCCCCACCCCCACTCCCAAGTCATCAGTGGCACCCGCAGGTTGACCAGAAAGGAGCAGCAGTTTTCACTGCACCAAGTCCACTTATGGCTTGCAGGCAACTCGCAAACCTAGTACAGCACACCATCTTGGCCAGAAAGCCTCACCATTGCTTCTTTTCCTCCCACCCAGAATCCCTCTTCTCCTGGGCTGCAAGTAGCCATCCCTGGGATGCCAAGAGGCAGGCACAGAATTCTACCTCCCAGCAGCCAACTCCACCTCCCCAAGCTTTGGCGGAACAAATGGTGGCACTCTACTATCCCCACTTTGTAGCAGAGCTTCTTCCCTGCCTTCCTTAGCTTTTCTTTCCTCTTTTGCCCCATTCCTGTCTTAGTTCCTCCTTTTGCAAGTCATGCAAAGGAGGCCAGCAGGAAGTGATGGCCTCTATAGGCCAACCTCCAAGGGCAGAGGAGGCCAAGCCACAAGCCTCCAAAAGGTGACACGCCTAACTCCTCTAGGTTCTCCAGACTGACACCAAGGTGCTTTCTCCGTTGATGTCACCACCCTCTGTCATGTGAGGGTTGGAGTAATCCCAGGGATAGGCCAATAGCTGAAGAAGGAGAACCTTCCTGGACAGCAAGGGGATCCAGGAAAAGGAAGTCAGCATGTTTTTACCTGTTTTTAAATCAGGGACCTTTCATGTGTTAGCAAATATAAGAAACCCCTACACTACAGAAGCTCTCTTATAGTGCTCTGCCCCCTCTTCAAATTCCATCACATTGGCTGGCGCTGACTTGGCACACACCAATGGAAAAACCTAGAGAAAGTGGTGGCAGCCCTTTGATAGGTCAGCTGGTAGAGCAGAGGACTGGAGCCAGTGCTCAGGAAGTCATCCTTACATCGCCCTTATGACTCTGCTTGAAGGAGAGCTTCTTTTTCTTCCCCTTGCTGACAAAGAGCAAGACAAGAATGAAAGGTCAGGTGGGCCCACTCCATGCAGAAGCCCATGCTGTCTTTTCCTGCTGCATAGCCCAAAATGAGGGACTCGTGGCAGTTAAAGGAACTGCTGCACTTCAGAAAACAGCCCACTCCTGCACAAAGGAGGGGTGGAAGAGCATGCCTAAGCCTGGGATTGAATCAGGGACCTTGAGAGCTTCAGTTTAGCACTCTCCCAATTGAGCTATTTCAACAGCTTCTGTATTGCTTTTGGCCTATTGCTTTTCTGTCTGAAATGTTTTGTCAGCTGTGGCACAGAAAAAGGACATCATTGTGAGCAGCCCATGAAGGCAAGATTAACTTTTGCCTTCCTGCTCATCTTTACTTGCTTCCTCTCCCTATTCCTGCCTTAGTTCCTGGGTTTCCTGGAGGTGACTGGGGTCCAGTGGAACAAGGGAGGAAGTGAGGCAGCTAGACCCTAATGGCAAAAGTCCTGCCACTACTTGCCACCCCACTCTGTTCTCCCAGCTTCACATATTGGCCACCAGGGACTTGGTGCCCAGAAGCACAACAGAAGGCGGTGGACAGAGCCACCCTCGCCTTGAAGCTCCGGCTCATTAAACCATATCTTCAAATGATGATGGCCATTGAGAGACCAACATCGCTTGCTATTTTAGCACTTGAAAATGCCATTGGCCAATCTTTGGATCTCTCTAATGCCGTGCTTCAGTTCATGAGGGCAAAGATGAGAAAAGCAATCTTTGAACTAAAGCACTAGGGTTAACATTCTAACACTGTCTCTTATTGTAACTCTATTTAATACTGGTCCACCCTGTGTTGGTGACAGTTCGATTTCTAGATATAAGTACATTTCAGTTACTGTTAAAATTAAAAAGTTTCTATATGCTTAGAGGAAATGAATTTCCTTCACTGCATGCTTTCAAATTAAACATATGCTTAAGGGCTATCCTGAAGAGGGATGCTTTGCTTTTCCGACTCAGGATGCCAGTGAAGATTTGGTGCAGAAAAAACAGACTGACAGGTTTCTGTTACTAGCATAGCTATCTATCCAGATACTGGTATGCCTCCCCCTGACCCCATAATATCAGAAAGAGTGACTTGCTGACCTCAGAGAGTAGAGAGGGAGGGTGATTTGGAAGGCTTCCTAGGAGATAGGTTGCTATTACATAATTCAGTGGGTTGGGGAGAAGAGGGGGAGAGTAGTAGAAGGAGAGACTACAAAAACAAAACAAACCAACCAGGGCATTATTTTTTCTATTTATTAAAATCAGGCATGAAATTTTAATCAGGTGGTGGTAATCAACTGTATTAAATAAGATATAAAATGTGACACACTGTGTAAGACATAGGTGGGCATAAAAAAAGAAAAGGGTCTAAATGAATTGATCTATGTTTTTAAACTTTATCACTGAAAGCTGCCCTCATCACTGATGGTAATGAGTACAATTATTTCCTGGTCAAGATGATTCTGTCAAAAGCCCTTGAGCATCTCTTATCTCTCACGTGGCTTAGAAATGTAATCTGGTTAATCTCTTCTTGAAGGAAGTGCAGAAGTGATACACCAAATGGAGACTTTCCTGGAAACAGTAATGCCTGTTACATGCTAATTACAGGCTGCGTTACATGCAGTGAACTCTGTAAACAAAGAGGGTTTATTACCTTGCAGAAACAGTTTTTACTTCTTAGTATGAAAAAAGTACTTTAAGCATGCGGATTCAGAGCCAGGCAACTTCATGATCTTTATGGAAAAGAATGTTGTAAAGGCACATTGTTCTGAAAGTCTTAATATTTGCTTTACTGAGAGACCATGTTCACTATGCAAAAAAAATGGAGAACAGCAATGCTTGCTGTAAATGCTAGATGCCAGAGCTGTCATGCGAAATATCAAAGTCAATAAAGTGGACTGAACTTGATTAAAGAGAAAGTATAAAATTAGTCAACACCTAGTAAACCTCGTGCTTTCAGGTAATTGGAATTCTTTGTATACAAGAAAGATTATGGATGATAGGCCATATTCAACTTTCAGGTACAGTGAGGCAGCTCCATTGACTTACTAGAATAAATATTTGTGGACATTTTTGCAGTACCCACTTAGCTATAGTGGTAAGTGGTAGAGGCTCCTTGATGTAGGCTTTGCCTACTCCATTTTGAATCAGATCTTTTGTGATCTTCACATGTTGCTGGCTCTGTCCATAATTTTATCTGCTGCCTTTGCCCACTCACTTTCAGATATCATCATGCTTTCCTGGAGATGGTTTTATTAGTCACAGTTCTAGAAAAGGTCACAAAGGGAGCACTGATTCCCTCAAGCGTTTCCATTTTTTCTGGGCTCTGTGGGTTTGTGCTGGTGCCCAGAGTATCAGTTCTGTGAGAGTCAGCTGTTTCGGTTCACTGGAGTCATGAAAACATTTGCTTCAGTTTCAGTTAAGCTAGTTTCACACTCCCTGTGTTTTGCTGAAAACTTTCAAAACAAAACGTATTTGAAACTCTGTTTCACCCAATTTCGGGTTGAAATGACAAGTTCTGTGTGGTTTCAGTGTTAAGGTATAAAGCTTTGTGTGCCCTTAAACCCAGCCCAGGTTCACTTGAAAGATTTGCAGATTTTAGTAACATGGTAACTAAACCAGGCAAGTGTCATGTGGCTTTGTGATTCATTGCAAACATTATGCCGTCTGTCTGCTCAAACCTAAATCTGTTTCCTGCTTTTTCACCTGACCAGAATCTCATCCATGTAACTCTGTGACTTACGTAGGTGCTTGACAATCATGAAGGCTTAAATGTGGCTGACTTGGCTGTTTCTGAGAGACAAAGTGGCTCTTGAAGGCTCAGCCACTGTAGAATTAAAAGATATATATAAAAATAAATCTCAGAAACTTCCATTCAGTGCTTCCCCTCCACCACCTCAGTGAGGCCTGATTCAATGTCTTCAGATATGTAGATGCAGAATCTTGAACAGTTTATTTGAATCTAGATGCTCCCTCATTTCCTCTGGTAGGCTTGCACAGTCCAATCTTGTATCCATGAGGATATTTGCTGGTGAGGGAAAAAAAACTGACTGCAGTTCTATGTAGCTACTGCAGCAGACTGTAGAATGAAATATTTTTTGCTGAAGTTGCTCTGTAATGAAATCCTACATGATGGGCTGCCTGGAAGCTGTCAACAGTTGTGTGAGATGTCACAGGAGGATGCTGGACATGTTGTAAGTGAAAATTGCTCAATCCCTGGTTGTAAAGGGTGCCATTGCTGCAGGCCTGGCTTTTTTGCCACCCCAAGCAAAAAACAAACAAACCTACCTACCTGCAGGGCGGCCGGAGTGCTGAAGCAAAAAACAAAAAAAAAAACAAACAAAAAAACAAACCCTTGCAGGGCCGCCGGAGCACAGGTGCAGGGGGACTCCCGGCGCTGCAGATGTGCCCCGGGCAGTGCGGAGGAGGGGGATGGAGGGGCGGGGGAGAGAGAAGGGGGGTGGCCAGGGCTTCCGCCATGCTGCCTGTTGGGAGGGCTCCGCGTCGCTCTGGTCAGTGGGGAGGGAAGGACATGGATTGCCCTGCCAGGCTTGCTACAGATCTGGCACCAGCTGGAGCAGACGGAGGGTGCAGGACGCTCCCCTCCTCTGTGCTGCCGCCCCCTACAGAGAAAAAAGAAAAAAGAAAAAAACCTGCGGGGCGGCCAAAATGACGAAGCAAAAAAAAAACCCCAAGGATTCAAGGGAATGCTGCCCCTTAGAATCTGCTGCCCCAAGCAGGAGCTTGCTCGGCTGGTGCCTGGAGCTGTCCCTGCGTTGCTGTATAGTCATTCACAGAAGAAGAGAATTTTTCCACTAGCAGCGGTGGAGATTTTTTTGATCCCTTTCTGTCTTTCCTTGTCCTTTTTAAAAAAAAATGCAGAGGGGATTTACTTTGTATCGTTAGGACTGCAGTTGGGCAAACAAAAAATCCATATATTTGGCCGACTCTGTTAAATAGTCACTCTCTTTCCTCATAGAAATGCTTTCCATGCAAACAAACAATGTACTGAGGCACTGGCAACATTCATTCAGTTAGACACACTGAAGATTTTCACCATATTGATTCCTTTCAGTTGTGTGCACTCCAGGCAGCAATGCTATTGCAAAACTCAATCCAGTCAAGATCGTGAACTTGGGTTTGGACTAGCTAAAGTTCTGTTAAGGAGAAGAGCATGCAAAGGTAGAGTTACCAGATAGCAACTGTGAAAAAATGGGACAGGATGTTGAGGGTAATAGGTGCCTATGTATGAAAAAAGTCCCAAAAAATGGGACTGGCCCTTTAAAATGGGACATCTGGTCACCCTAGCAAAGGTGAAAGGGAAGCATTGGGTAGTGCTGGCACAATCAAGTTCTTACTTTGATACAGTAAATAGGCTCATCTGGATGCTTAATGGGAACACTAGATGGCATGCTCAAGGAATTATATGAAGGAGAATTATTTTTAGTTGTTATTTGTATCGTGGTAGCAGCCACATTTTCCAGTTAGGACCAAGACCCATTGTGCTAGGCATTATATGTACTCACAGGAAGATAGAGTCTTTCCCCCAAAGTTCTTTCAATCTAAATAGATAAGATAAACAAACATGGTCAAAGTGCTCAAGGTTAGGGTGACCATATTTCCCAAAGGAAAGTGGGACACAGCACGGATCTGGCCTGAACTGTTAGCCTGAGCTGTACCCGTCCCGCCCCCACTGCCCTCCTGTGCATGGGGCTGGCCCATTCCCTGCCCTTCCTTCCTTCCCCTCCCCTGTACATGGGCTGGCCCGTGCCCTGCCCCACTCCTGCCCCTGCACAGAGATGACCCAAGTCATTGGCACGAGATCTGCCTCCCTCATGCAAAGGGCTCTCCTCCAAGCCTAGCCTGCTACCTGCATGGGCTGGCATTGCGCCAAGCCCAAGTTCTGCTGCTCCTCTTCCCAAGTGGGACTGCATCGCCGCTGGCCTCACCCCGTCCGCCCCCCAGGGCTGGCATCGCCGCTGGCCTAACCCCGTCGCCCCGCAGGGCTGGCATCGCCGCTGGCCTCACCCCGTCCGCCCCACAGGGCTGGCATCGCCGCTGGCCTCACCCCGTCCGCCCCGCAGGGCTGGCATCGCCGCTGGCCTCACCCCGTCTGCCCCGCAGGGCTGGCATCGCCGCTGCCTCACCCCGTCTGCCCCGCAGGGCTGGCATCGCCGCTGGCCTAACCCTGTCTGCCCGCAGGGCTGGCATCGCCGCTTGCCCCCTGCACATTCTTCTGTGTCCTGCTAGGGCTGCGCACCCAACTTTTTGGCAAAAAAAAGCATCAGTTGGCATGAACAAGTGGCACAAATGCCCACTTTTGCCAAAAAAGTCAGGATGGCCAGGATAAGGCTGAAAAAAGGGACGCTCCCTGCCAAAACAGGACTTATGGTCACCCTATCTAAGGTATATGTTTGGTTTCAAGCTGACCCTCCCCAGCACCCACAAAACATTTCAGTTCTGCTCAATCCCTATTGTTCATGTGCCTAAGCTAAACCTGCTCCTCCTTTGCTACCCAGTGTGCCCTTCTTCCTCCCTGGCCATTCCACAACATAGATTTTTTGGCAGGAGGGAACAGAGGGATAGCCAATCAGAGGGTACTTGTGTTAGTGAAAAATCTTTACACGGCTCATGTCTACAGGTCCTGTCCAAAGTGGGACTGGTATAGCACCTGCTATTCTCTTCCTCTGTGGGGTAGGAGAAGGCCAGTCTGGCCCGGGTTCCAAGAAGCCCTCATGCTGATCCCTGCCCAAGTGTTGATGTGGTTCCTGCCAAACTCTCTCTCCATGGGGGACAGGGGCTGCTCTGGCAGTTGCTATTCAGCAGGCATCCTTCGCAGGAGGGAAAAATAGTGTATCAGAGTTTAGTTGGAACTAGAAGTAGATATTCTGGGTAAAGATCAGGACAGATAGGTCAGTGACATATTTGCCTCTGATGCATTAATTTGAAGAACTACTGCTAGTGAAATCCATTCTTTATTTAGCTATCATGAAGGAATCTCAAATATTTATTGCCTCTCTCACCGGAGACTTTATCAATGGGTTGATGGATGAGCCAGGCTGCTCGCTAGACCTCACAATAATTCCACAGCCATTGTTGGAATAAAAGACCCAAAAGGGAAAAGAGTAACCGCAGAGAGACCAATAAAGTCTTAAAAGGTTTTATGAATGTTTCTACCTAGAGGACACAAATTCCTCCAGTGAAGAAATTAAGATTTGTACCTTAATCTTTTGTGATTTACTGAGGGCAAGACGAAGTTTGTTTGTCAGACTTGTCACACAGATGAAGCTGACAAGGGCAGTGGCGTTATTTTAGGAAACAACGGGGAGGAAAGGCTAGATACTGCATGGATAAATGTGATAACTCTTCGCCTCATGCTACCCTCTGAGAAATGCTGCCAGTAATAGTCACAAAGACATTAGTAAAGGAGGGAATGTATTTTGAGCATCACTATAGTTGTTGTTATTGATATGTAGTGTAACCCCTGTTAAACCCAGAGACTAGGAGCATTTAAATAAATAATCATAGACTATTAGGGTTAGAAGGGACCTCAGGAAGTCATCTAGTCCAACCCCCTGCTCCAAGCAGGACCATCCCCAGATTTTTTACCCCAGTTCCCTTAATGGCCCCCTTAGGGATTGAACTTACAACCCTGGGTTTAGTAGGCCAATGCTCAAACCCCTGAGCTATCCCTCCCCCATGTGGTTAATGTGGTTAATTAAACCCCGTGGTTAATGTTGAATAATAAAATTGCTATAGCTCCTTCCAAAGCATTTTCCTGCAGATAAACTGTACGTGGTTTGTATTTATCCCATCTTCCCCTGAAATGAAATAATCTCTAAGATGGGACACAGATGTGGTTTCACAATGAGCACCAACACTGTACCACAAATAAAGATGAAAATGTCACCCTCCAGTCAAACTGTAGGGGAAATGTGCAGGACTTAGGCCAAATGTAGCTCCTCCTATTGGAATCTGGCCAAGACAGAAGGGCTAACACACCCATTTTATGAAAAGTTCTATTGGCTCTTTAATGGCAGACGTGGTCAGGGCCTCAATTTTAAGTCTGGCCTGGGCAGAAAGCCATCAACTCTCTGGATACTCCAACTACTACAGAATGCTGCAGTGTATCTCCTCTGCAACATGGGCTAGTGCAAGCACAGCAAACCTGTCCTCTGCGCCTGACACTGGCTTCCCATCAAATATTGAGCCAAGTTCAGGGTCTCTGGCTTTATCTTCAAGGTGCTCAATGGACTTATCTTAGAACAGAAGTGGTGCCATGGTTTTTGCCACCGTAGGCAGCAGTGCTCTTCCTCTGAGCATTCGGTAGTGGGAGGGGTCCTTCCGCTCTGAGTCTTTGGTTCAGTTCGGTGGCAGGTCCTGGAACGAGTGAAGGACCTGCTGCCGAATTTCTGCTGAAGACCCAGAGCATAAGGACCCCCCACCTCTGAATTTCCGCCAAGGACGGCAAAATGCAATGCTGCAAATCCTGCCACCCTAAACAACCACCTAGGGATGCCTAGTGAAAGTGCTGGCCCTGTCTAAGAAACCACCTAAAGCTCCAGAATGAAGACCGTGGTTAACAATTCCTCTTCTCTGGCACAATGGAACCTTCTAAAATAAAGGTGAAGCTTGGCCAAGCAGCAGATGGTGTTTTCTTGGGGGCCTGTGGAACAAACTCCCCAAGGAACTAAGAACCATCACAAATCTCACCATCTTTAGGTCCAACTGCAAGGCACATTTCTTTGCCCTGCCTTCTCTAACACAAACACATAGTGGTGTGTACATTTAAAAAAAAAAAAGCTGAAAAATTCCTTTCAAAGCAAAACACCACACAAACACAATTCTCCCCTGGGAGAGGCTGAGAGAGAAAACTAATCACAAGTGACAGTTGCTAATCATGTCACGTAAAGTGTGAATCTTTATGGAATAAAAAGTATAAGGGCACTTCCAACAATCACAGTGCCCTATAGCAGAACTATAGGGTATAGACTCAGATGGAAGAATTCAGACATATCGGCACTACTCCCGGCAACACTGAGCTTTCATTGCAAGTTCCCATCCCAGACTAGACCAGTTCTGGTCATATTTAGTTTGCAAGGTCTGACAAGATCACCACCAAAAGTGCAGGTGAGTGAATAGGTCTTATAGTTCCACAAGGCAGCTCACCCGAAGTCTAAGCTAGATTATACTGGCTCAAATAACCATCTAGCTAACAGAATCAGTTGAGGAGAAGACAGAAGGAAGGGATGTAAAGTATAAGAGCTGCAGTGCTTTTAAAGCTTTTACTATTCCTTTCCTTATATTAATGGGGCCAATGCTGAATCCAATGTGTTCTCTGGGAGCTGGACTGAGCATGTGGTGTGTCCTCAAAGAAAAAAAAAAGCAGACACCAAATATAATACACACCATAATATGTAGGTGTGTCACTATGTTGCAAGGAAGATTGGATCTGGTATTTTGGTATGGACCTAACATCCCCAAACGTTGCAGATATTTGTACCTGGATCTGAACTTTGTGATTTTGAGAGCCAAATTACATGTTTTAATTTCTGAGCTGCCACAGCTCCCACGAATTCACTGCCATCTTAATTTTGTCTGCATTTAGGTTGCTATTTCAAAGCCAACAAGAGGATTGTAGACACATGGCTTTTAAGGAGAGTTGAATGTCAAAATCTCCTTATTGGCTTTGGAATCTCTGCATTAGTATACCTGGGTTGGCTAGCTCCCAGCACTGAAAGGGGAGGGGTCGATGGGAAATCAGGACCCTGAGACTGACAGCCACCAGGAACAATGGGGAGAGGCCAATGCACCAGGTCAGCCTGATTGACAGGATGGGCAGCTAATCAGGGGGTCCTGTGCTCCATGTGAGCTGGAATTGCCTGGGTCAGACAGAGTGGGGCTGGACTAAGGAGAGAGCTGGGGCCCAAGCTGTGCTGGGAGCAGATTCACAGAAGCAGCCCACAGAGCAGACCTGCAGTGGGAGCACAGCTGTAGCAACCAGAGCCAGAGGGGCCAGAGAAGCAGCTCGGGGAGCTGGAGGCAGAGCAGCAGCCATGCTGAGGCAGAGTGGAGCTGGAGCTGAGGATGGAGCAGGGTACAGTGAGCAGCTGGGGAGAGCCAGGAGGACCCTGGCCAGTGGGCCCAGCACAGGGAGACACCTCAGCCAAGATGCCTGGTAGGCCAGGCTTAGAATATCAGGGTTGGAAGGGACCCTCAGAAGATCATCTAGTCCAACCCCTTGCTCAAAGTAGGATTAATCCCAGACAGTTTTTTACCCAAGATCCCTAAATGGCCCCCTCAAGGATTGAACTCACAACCCTGGATTTAGCAGGCCAATGCTCAAACCACTGAACTATCCCTCTCTCCTTGGAGGGGGATTGTAATCCTGACAGGGTGGGAGTGATGCTGGAAGGAAATGTCCTGCCACCTAGGGCCTGAGAGCATGTGGCGACCGTCAGAGCAAGTGTCCGACCCACAGCATCCCTGCAGCACAGCCAGGGCCTGAGAAGGAGGCCTGGGATGTGTGAGGAACAGACTGAACTTCTCTTACATCCCAGAGATGCTGGTTGTGATGTCCCCATGCCACAGAGTGGGGTGACGTGTTTTCTTTTAACCTTTCCCATTTTTTAAAACTGATTGCTGTTTAATAAATTGTATTTGCTTTGAACTGTATGTAATGATCAGTAGGGCAGGGAAGCATCCAGTGCAGAGAGAGCACCCCGAAGTGGGGACATCCTAGCCCCTGCCCTAAAGTGACCACAACAAGATTGGGGGTTGAGCCCCCCAGGTACCCTGGGCCCAGCCTTGTTGGGGTTACGAGGACTCTACAGCATGGAGAGTGGAAGGGGAGCCCTTGAGGTCAGGCAGGCCTCTGGGTAAAGGAAGCGGAAGCGAGGATTCAGATCCTTTTCCTAACCCATTTCACTGGGATAGAGTATAAGCCAGGAAAGTTTCTCACAATAGTGGGACCATTCCCCTGCTTACACTATGATTTCACTTCCAGGCTTGTACTAGCTTCTTATTTTTTGTTAATTATTTTTGGAATTTTAAATTGTTTCCAGTAGTCTTCAAGGCCAGGAAAAACTGATGGCAACTATTCCAAATGCGTGGTCTCAGGATGACTGCATCTCGAACAACTTTGAGGATTTTGCAGGCTGGAAAGGCAGGGATCTTTGCCTAAAACTACTTATCAAATGCTACTCTATGACGCCAATGGGGAATGCCCCATTCTGACTCACCAAAAAACTCCTGCAAGCAGTTCTGAGGAGGACGAACCAGCCAGGCTATCACCTTCAAACCCTTAAGGAAAAGAAGAAATCTGATTGGTCTGCCTTCTTTCCTCTGACCATGTGATAACACCTTGTTTGACAAGAAGGCCTATGCTTCCTCCATTATCCCAGTTGGTCACTGAGGGGTTAGAATCCAGCAAGGCCCAGCATCTAATATTTGACATCCTTCGCCCACCTGAAAATCTGACACTGTTAAACAACTGAGCTAAGAAAATGACTGGCTGATCTTTTCATCCACATACCGGCTTCCTGGAGCTGAATACAGGGCAGACATTTCAGATTTCAATGGGGCAGGCAACTTTCAGTGGGAGTGCAGGGGCAGCTCAGGGCCCTGAAAGCTCTTAAAGTGATTTTTACATTTTATCCTTCAAAAAATCCATTTTGGGAGCCTTCATTTGGTTATTTCCTATATTTTGAACAATTGTATTGGTTTACTACAACAAAATTACCAACACAAGACAGACTGGCAAGAACTCGACACCTGTGGCATGCAGACCCACTACAAAATGAAACCTAAATTTTCGGGCTGTCAAGCAATTAAAAAAATTAATCACGATTAATTGTGTTGTTAAACAATAACGGAATGCCATTTTTAAAAAATATTTTTGGATGTTTTCTTCATTTTCAAATATATTGATTTCAGTTACAACACATAATACAAAGTGTATAGTGTTCACTTTATTTTTTATTACAAATATTTGCACTGCAAAAAACAAAAGAAATAGCATTTTTCAATTCACCTAATACAAGTGCTGTAGTGCAGTCTCTTTATCATGAAAGTTACAAATGTAGAGTTATGTACAAAAAATAACTGCACTGAAAAATAAAACAATGTAAAACTTTAGAGCCTACAAGTCCACTCAGTCCTACTTCAGCCAGTCGCTCAGACTATCAAATTTGATTACAATTTCCAGGAGATAATGCTGACCACTTCTTGTTTACAATTTCACCTGAAAGTGAGAACAGGCATTTGCATGGCACCGTTTTAGCCAATGTTGCAAGTTACTTACGTGCCAAATGCGCTAAAGATTCATATGTCCCTTCATACTTCAACCACCATTCCATAGGACACGTGTCCATGCTGATGATGAGTTCTGCTTAATAATGATCCAAAGCAGTGTGAACCAATGCATGTTCATTTTAATCATCTGTGTCAGATGCCACCAGCAGAAGGCTGATTTTCTCTTTTGGTGGTTCGAGTTCTATAATTTCCACATCTGAATGTTGCTCTTTAAGACTTCTGAAAGCATGTGCCACTCAGATTTTGGATGGCACTTCAGATTCTTAAACCTTGGTTCCAGTGCTGTAGCTATTTTTAGATATCTCACATTAGTATCTTCTTTGCATTTTGTCAAATCTGCAGTGAAAGTGTTCTTAAAATGAACATATGCTGGGTCATCATCTGAGATGTCTATAACATGAAATATATGGCAGAATGCAGGTAAAACAGAGCCAAAGACATACAGTTCTCCCCCAAGGAGTTCAGTCACAAATTTAATTAACACATTATTTTTTAACGAGCATCATCAGCATGGAAGCATGTCCTCTGGAATGGTGGCTGAAGCATGAAGAGGCATACGAACGTTTAGCATATCTGGCCTGTAAATACAAAAGTGCCATGCGAATACCTGTTCTCACAGTCAGGTGTCACTGTAAATAAGAAGCAGGCAGCATCATCTCCTGTAAATGTAAACAAACTTGTTTGTTTTAGCGATTGGCTGAACAAGAAGTAGGACTGAGTTGACTTGCACTCTAACTGAGTGGACTCTAAAGTTTTACATTGTTTTGTTTTTGAGAGCAGTTATATAGCAAAAAAAATATGCATTTGTAAGTTACACTTTCAGGATAAAGAGATTGCACAATAGTACTTGTATGAGGTTAATTGAAAAATACAATTTCTTTTTATCATTTTTACAGTGCAAATATTTGTAATAACAATAATAGTATAAAGTGAGCACTGTATACTTTGTATTCTGTGTTGCAATAGAAATCAATATATTTGAAAATGTAGAAAAACGTCCAAAAATATTTAATACATTTCAATTGGTATTCTATTGTTTAACAGTGTGATTAATCACGATTATTTTTTTTGAGTTAATCGCATGAGTTAGCTGCAATTAATTGACAGCCCTACTAAATTTTTAAGCTTATAAAAACAGAGTTCAGAACACACAGGAGACAAATCCAATACAATACTATTGACCCTACAGCCTTGATGTATCAATTTTTTAGCTTTTACACAAGTAGAAGTGCAGTCACATGGCATGATACATTGCTACTATTTTTACAAAATCTACCTTCCACCTTCCTCCGTAACACTCTGTAACTCAAAGTGGCACCCTGAAACCCCATATGCACCACTGTTGTATAAGTATGATATGTTTTGTACAAAGTATACCTTGTGAGGTATCATTTTAAAAGTCTTGATCTGTTAAATATTAATATCTGTTGGATTGTATGTGCTGTCATATATGTGCAGTTATGAAATATTGCTATATGTGTTTCTGAAATATGTTGTTAGATGCCCACAGCCAACCTTTCAATTGCAACAAAGGACCAGCCAGACATGTTCTGATGGCCCATTAAAGGGTATCCACTCTCCCACTGGCCATCCCAGAGACTTTTCAGAGAGATCACATATGCAATGGAAATTGCTTGACCAATGGGGGCTGCCTGGTCCCCACATCACAGCAAAGACCTTTCCAGCAAACTGGAAGAAAATATAAAAGAGGGGAAGTGACATCATCACTTGGCCCCACGTTCTCCTCCCCCAACTCAACACCTGGAAGAATGTCTGGAGGACAAAGATTTTGAACTGGGGATGGTGGTCCCAGGCTGGAGGGCAGTCCCAACCTGTGTTTTGATCCTGCTTGTACCATCTGTCAGGATGAGAAAAACTGTTTGGTTCAACTCTTGCTTAGACTAAAAGTTTAGGATTTAGAAAGTATATTTAGTTTTTATTTTCTTAAGGTAATGATCTCTGACCTTTACGCCTACCACTTATAATCACTTAAAATCTATCTTTCTGTAGTTAGTAAACTTGTTTGATATTTTCCCTAAAACTGTGTGTTTTGGTTGAAGTGCTCAGGAAATCTCAGCTCAGTTTACAAAGGCTAGTGTGTGTCCATTCCACACTGAGGGAGTTGCGAGCTACTTAATGAATTTGCACTGCCCAAGGGGGACTTGAACAGTACAGTCCTGGGGTGTAAAGCTGGGGAGCTGGGTGGGAATTGGCTGGAGCCTCCCTATTGATGGTTCATGAGTGGCTCTGAGATCATTCATGGAACACAGCTGTGGATGTCTGTGTAAGTGCAGTACTTGTTATAGCTTGACATCAGCACCACAGTATGAGAGACAACACAGGTTGGTGGGAGGGAGGGCTTAGTGGTCCCATAGTCCAGATTGCTCCTCGGGGACCCCATCTCACCCACTACCCATAATTCCCCATTATGAGGCATGAACAACATTTACTGCAGGCTGCGGTGTGATCCCTGGTTGCTTCAAGTCCAAAAATAATTCCAGGTGGTTTCATGACTTTCCTCATTCTAATTTAAAATATTAACTATGTTGGAGCTGGAATATTTTCTACAGGAAACAACTAAGTGTGATGCTGCTAGAAGGGGAAAATATAAAAGTACATAGAAGCAAGAAACTTCTGATATCAGCTATAGTAGGGGATAACATCTTGGCCAAATAATCAATGACCTTGTTGACATCCAACTGTGCAGCTTCACACTCAGAGGCCAGGAGCACCATTTGCTTAAGTGCCCTTCTGCCATTGTGGATCTTAAGCAATATTTGACTCTCTGTAGCACAGAAAAGTATCTCTCATTTGATGCTGGAGTAACAGGGCGACTCAAGACAATGCTGGCAATTGGCAACACAGACTGATAACCCCTTGATAATTTGTTCAGGACATTCTAGAATTTGATGTCAAGTTTTGTGGTGCAAAGTGCATTTTGGCAGCTTCAATTTCTACATCAAGATTGTGAAAATGGGTGCCTGTTGATGCATAGTGATCTGCAATTATCTTTAATTTGTTATAATCAAGAAAACTGTCACTGTTTGGATTACAGGCACTTAGTGCAGAAAGCAAACTAGACTTGGAGGTGTCTGTCAAGATCAGCAAGAATTCTATGCAGCAAGGATAGTAAAAAATCAGTTTTATATATTCTTGGCTGCTTTTGGGAACAGGATGTGCCTATGACTGACTCAGTGAGCCTGAAACAAAGAACTGCACTAGCTTAGAGGATATTTTTGTCTGTTCTTTGTGATCTTGCTGTGTTTGCATTGCTTAGGTCAACCTTTGCTACTGCCTGACTGAGAATGGCAATTTCAAGTTCCTTGGCCATATTTTCAGCTTCATTACATAGCTGCTTCCATTTGCTTTCAGATGATCTCATTTCTTGCAGAGCAGCAATACTGCTTGCTACTAGTTCTAGGGCACAAGATAAAGTCAGATTTTCATATTGCAGGACTTCTGAAGCATAATTCAAATCTTACATACTTTTTCCAAGATGAAGAGCCTCAGCAAACTGGAATAGCTCTGCAATCTCTCAAAGAGGCCATTGCAGTGCTAGCTGATGCTCTATCAGCTGTCTGAATTGAATTAGCTTCCAGTGTTCGCACTACAGTGTCATATCTTGTATGCAATTTTCCGAGGGACTCATACTGGCAAGACCAACGAGTTTCACATAATCAACCAAGCTCAAGTACCTTCTGGTCAAGCTCTTGCTAAGCTTTAACAGCTCATGGCACGTGTAACTATTTCTGAGTAAGATGTAGAACTCCTAATCAAAGGTAAAGACTTCCTGACACTGGGTAATGCTGGAACTTGTGTCTGCAGTAACGAGATTAAGCCTGTAAGCATGATGTGCACATATATGAAATGTGTAATTTTTCTCAAATTCAATCTTGGACTCCTTGTAAATGCCCACTCAGGACAAAAGCTGCCTCATAACACGGGGCAACCATGTAACTGATATCAAGCTTCAAACACTGTAGTTCTTGAATAATCAGGCTAGAAACAGATTCAGCAGTTAAGTTTTCCATGTGGAAGCACTCCGGAGCTCTTTCCTAAATGATTCATTTTATATGGTAAACGCATTAGGGGATACAGCTATTTTTTTAAGCATCTTTAGATTAGTCAACAAGGACAGAAAAATACTTGGCTTGTTTGACCTCTTCAGCAATGCTTTCCCTCAAGACTTCTGCAACAGAATGTATTACATCAATCTGGTATTCATGAGATGTATAATGTCCAAAGCTACTCACATCTCAGTCGATTGAAATGGCTGGGTTGAGTAGAAAACAACCAGTTCCAAAATTTCAATGTAATTTCCTTTATTGCTGGAGTTCTATGTTTCATCATGCTCCCCAACAGCAATGTCTTGTACAGAGTATGGATACCATTAAAAGTATTCAACATGCTGTTGATTTTCAGTCATGGCAGTACAACGACTGGAAATGAGCATGTGCACAACACATGGCAAACAATTGGTTTCAAGTTTCTTGTACTCTTGCCATGCAAGGGATACTGTATTATGCCTGGAACTAAGTACATGTTGTTTTAATAAACTTTGACAATCTTCCCATTTCTTAAAATCACGGTCAATGAATGTTCAGTTGCCAATGCTGTTCTCCTGGTCTAACTGTGCTTTGAGTAGCAAAGTGACGACATGGAAAACAAACAAACAAAACCCCAACAAATGAAACCAACTCTAGCTAAAACACAGACCATTTGTAAGAGGATGTAAATTCTATTTAGTCTGTATCGGTTGATCACCTTTGCACAATGAAATATCTACAGCTGTCATTATTCCCATCATGAGCAGGTAACAACTGGGCTACAACCACCTTCTGGTGATATCAGGGCACACAGGGCTTCTGGAGGTACGCACAGTGGTGGCCATTGATGATGTATTGCCACTAAGATCATCATTCACTATGTTTTCAGCGTTGATGGCAGGACACTGCTGGTTGCAGAAGGCTTTTCCTCAATTCCTTTTCAAGGATGGCTCTTCACCTTTCACAGATTTCATTTGCAGGGGCCTTTTGTTTAAAAAATGATAAAATGTTTTTCAATGGTAGTACAAGCTTCACTGTATGCTGCAAAGAATAAAATTAATATGAGCATAATATGTACCCAAAACCCTACAAATCATACAACATACGTTATTATTATAGCGCATATTTGTTGCCTGGTTTAAAAAATTTCTCCTAAAACAGGACCTGATGCAGTATTTATTTTTGTTTTTTATCAGACTGCACATACCATTCAATTAGATGCACAAAGAATTTCCTGAAGTGGAAGTTTTGTACCACTTATTTCTAAACCAAACAATATCACTCTCAACTGACCAATACCATTCTCTACCCAATGTCCAACTTTCAACCAGCCTCACGATCCACAAATCCTCATCACATCAGAGCCTGTAGGCAATTTGCAGCTTGCCTCAGATTAAGCAAAAAAGGGCACTATTTCAGATTTTGGTAGAGGGGGGCCAACTTTAACTGTAATTCCAAGAGCTACTTAGGCACCTGAAAACCCTAGTGTTTTTTGCAGATAATTTAGAAATTAGCTGATAGGAGCACTGGATCTAAGTCCTATATATATCATATATATATATAAAAGAGAATTTAATAAATATTAAACCACCCAGCTCTAATACTAACATAGTCTCATATCTTGTGTCAAGTCACTTAATTAACACTGGTTGCATTTAATGTATATTCTTTGTTACTAACTCTGAATATGACAATTGAAACAATTGTAGAAAAATCTAGATTACTTTATATCACTCTTTTGCAGTTCACTAAGCTTGGAATAGTCATTTAACTTTGGAAACCTCCTACTAGGGCAAGGCCCCATGAGTTTATACTGCACCTGCCTGGGGCTCTAGAGGTGTCCATCTCACTACAAATAATAGACAAGAAACTAACCTTAAAGAGGAGTGAAACTGACACTTTCAAGTCATTTTCACAGTACTGCCAATCCCAAATATTCAAAAAACACGAATCAGGCTCACCAAAAATCATGAGATTGGCTTTAATATCACAAGATTATGTAAAAATAACAGATTTGGGGTTCTTTTTATTTGCCTTCTGCTTAGGGTGCACTGGGGTCACATTTTGAAGCTTCTCCACAGCCTATGAAGACTAGAAACTCATGTTTCTTTAAGAATGAAGGCTGAAATCATCACATACCTACCTGACTCCAGGACTTGGGGCTTTAAGGAAAACAATTATCATGAGACTCGTGACAAAATCATGAGAGTTGGCAAACACTGCTTTTACTTCTGTTTAAAGGCCAGTTATTTTCCAAAAGGCTCTTAAACACAACATTACAGCAACTGAGTTGCAGTTCTCACCTGAGTATATTTAAAACCAAACACCAAAAAAATTATATATTTTAAAGTTGAGAAAAAAACCCAGACTTCTGAGGTATATCAGGACCACTGCAGGCAGGAAAGGAAAATGAACAGGCACAGGAGCTCTGGACAGCTCTTTTAGAAAGAAAGTTGGAGGGTCAAATCTTCTAGTCCTTCATCAGCTAAAACTTGTATTGCCATCAGTGCCTGCCACTCAGACATAAACATCACAGTGAACATGTGATAACATGTGGTCAATAACTGTATACTTTATACTTCAATATCTGAGCCATCTTATCCAGGGTTACACATCTTATATTCATTGGCTCAAGGACTGGATTTTCTGGCATATTCTGAACAGTGCTGAGCACACATGGTGCCCAGTGAATTATGCAAATCATGACAATAATTGCCAACTTTATGGATTCAGTTGATGCAGTTTCTGTGCTTTGTTCTCGAATTGGCTTGAATAAAGCTGAAACCCTAAGAATTTGATGTATAATCACATCTGATACTTATATGACACTTTCTCATTTCTTCGTTTTCCTCAAACTCAGAACAAAAAAATGACTGAACAAAATGGTTTCAATTAAAATGTAAAAATCACACAGCAGCCATTGATGTACAACCCAGCATGGCGCAGACCTGCCACCCTTTGGGAGTTAAGGGATCTCTTCTCATCTGATTCTCATTCTCCAGCTTTCCAAATCTCTGTACTGTTTTTCATGTTGTCAGTCAGGACATCCCCCCGGGAGCATTTGCTGGAGTCTCAGAGGAATTGGTTTTGCTCCCATCTATCAGAGTCCTCTTATTTTGCAGCATGTGGTAACAAGTGAGAGGCTGGTCTGCTGGATAGGGAGCTAACCCTGAAAGACCAACATTCTACTCTCCCCCGGAGACTTCCTGTCTGACCCCAAGCCAGTGCTTTAAGGACAGAATTTCAAAGGTTTTTAGGCACCCAAAAATGCAGCTAGACATCTAGTAGGGTTACAAAGCACCAAACCCTCTATGTGCATTTGAAAATCTCATTAGGTGCCTAAATACTTTGAAAATCTGGCCTTTAGTCTGCATTTGTCTCAGTGCCCCATTTGTCTAATAGGGATAACAGCATTGCTCTACCTCACCGAGGGGCTGGGAGGAGAAATAGGTTAGACATTATGAGGCACAGTCTCAGATACTATGGTGATGGGGCCACATAAGTAGCACAGGTAGAGTGGGGAATTTCTCTATATCCTGATAGCCCTTCCCTGGGTCTGGCCCCTTCTTTTCACCGATGCCCCCAAATCTCCCCCTTTTCTGAATGTAACCTAAGCTCAGTGCTTTGCTGTATTTTTTCTGAGTCCCTTGTTCTCTCTAAAACAATCCCTCCCCTTCAGAGGGATTCCTCTTCCATATCCTTAATTTAGTCACCAGCCCTTTCTTATCTTATCACCCTGCCTCTGTTGTAACAAAATACTGATTCCCTGCCCCAGGGGCACCTCTCCTCTGCAGAACTTACATTTCACACTAATGCTGTGTTGTAGTTAAGAGCTTTACCTGCTAGTTTGCACACCTCCTGTATGAAACTCCAAGGTATATTTACCATAGCGATGTGTCCTTCTGGCATAAGTGGTGCTTTTATTTGAATACACTAAATGTTTTCTTATGCAGAAATATTAATTGGTGATTTAAACATTAGAAACAGTTAAACTAGTGCTTCACTACATTCAGACCACATTACGAATAAAACACAATGAAAAATAGTTGGTCAAAGCATTTTAATTAGGGAAGTCTGTGACATGAAAATTCTAAGTGAATAAAGAGCGCCTCACTTCACATGCTGAGCTGCCACTAATATAATCAGTAAAAAGTGTTCCTTTATTTTTTGCCAAGCAGCTAAGTCAACCTAATTTCCATCTGCAACTGACTGAAAACCGAAGATGAACTTCTTACTGAATGGTATACATTAGGAATTAGAACCAGCCACAAAGACTGATAAACTATCTGTGAACTATTTATTAATATATTGGCTAAACGTCTGTGACCATTTTGTCACCATAGCTTCACCAGAATAAATTATTGCCAGCGATACAGTTTTAAAAAGTTACATTTTTGACTTACCAGGATGAGGGTGATGGAAAAACAATTGCCAGCCACTGTGAGTTGTTTGTCATTAATACTGTCGTAAGGGAATGCTTTGTAGACTAGAGCATGCAAGTCCATTTCCCACCACTAGTAGGGCGGAAGCTTGAGGTGGTAGATTGTGAAATTAGTAGGCACAGGCTGGGAAAATCTTTAATAGAGATTGACCAGATGTCCCGATTTTATCGGGACAGTCCCTATATTTGTGCCTTTGTCTTACACCCCACTTCCTGTCCTGATTTTTCACACTTGCTCTCTGTTCACCCTAATTGTAAAACACAAGAACAGGAACACAGACTATACATTTTTAGATACATATATTGTTCTTAAAATTAACACATGGTCTGAAGCATGGGGGGAGGCAAATTCCCCCCCTTGCATACACACACACTCTACTCAAATGGCAACCCCCGCTGAATGAAACAACAAAAGTCATGACAACTATTTTGCCTAAATTGCAAATGTTTGGGAGTTGTTTACCAATTTTTATTAATAAGTAATACCTGTACCTCAGCATTCTTGCACTTGTAGAGGTTGTTCTGTTTTGTTAATTCCAGGGGTGACTGACTGGTTGAGTAAGTGTGTGTGTGTATGTGTGTGTGTATAGAACCCATAGAATCTGTCTGAGAAGGGAACCTACAGGATAGTCTCTCAGGCCTGGTCTACACTATAGGGTTAGGTTGAATTTAGCTGCATTAGGTCGATTTGAAAATGACTGCGTTCACACAACCACCCCGCTCTGTTGACCTAAAAGGCTCTTAACATTGATTTCTCTACTCCTCCCCAGTGAGGGGAGTAGCACTAAAATTGACTTGCTGGGTCAAATTTGGGGTAGTGCGGACGCAAATCGACGATATTGGCCTCCGGGAGCTATCCCAGATTGCTCCATTGTGACCGTTCTGGACAGCACTTGAACTCTGATGCACTAGCCAGGTACACAGGAAAAGCCCCAGGAACTTTTGAATTTCATTTCCTGTTTGGTCAGTGTGGCAGCAGCACTGGTGACCATGCAGCCCCCCCAGAATCGCAAACAAGCTCCAGCACGGACCAAGAGGGAGATACTGGATCTGACTCCTGTATGGGGAGAAGCATCTTGTGCAGGCTGATCAAAAAGAAGAAATGTAAATTATATTTGCCAAAATCTCACAGGGCATGTTGGACTGAGGCTACACCAGGGACACACAGCAGTGCCGTGTGAAAGTTAAGGAGCTCAGGCAAGCCTACCAAAAGACAAAGGAGGCAAACAGTCACTCCAAGTCAGAGCCCCAGACATGCCACTTCTATGACACTGCATGCCATTCTAGGTGGGGACTCTTCTACTACCCCACCACTATCCATGGACACCAGCAAGGGGGAAGTCTCTTGCAACAGGGAGGAGGATTTTGCAGATGAGGACGAGGAGAATGTGCAGCGCGCAAGTGGTGAATCTGTTTTCCCCAGCAGACAGGAACTTTTCTTCACTCTGAGCCAATACCCTCCCAAGGCGCTATCCCTGACCCTGAAGCTGGAGAAGACACCTCTGGTGAGTGCACATTTGTAACTACAGTACAAGGTTTTAAAGTAGTAGTGTTTAATGTTTGATTTGCCCTGAAGAACTGGGATGCATTCACAGCCAGTACAGCTACTGGAAAGGTCTGTTCACATGTCTGGGGATGGAGTGGGAATCCTCCAGGGACATCTCCATGAAGCTCTCCTGGAGGTACTCTTTGCAGAAGGTTTCTGGGGAGGGTTGCCTTATTTCGTCCTACATGATAGGACACTTTACCACGCCAAGCCAATCACAAGGAGTCTGGAATCATTGCAGGCACAAAGCTGGCAGTGAATGGTCCTGGGTTTTGGTCACATTCTAGCAACTTCGGTCTATATCTTTCTGTGTTAACCTCAGTAGAGTAATATCGCGCATGGTCACCTGGTTGAAATAGGGGAATTTTGTAGGGAACAGTAAAAGGAGCTTGTTCATGTTGGGCTGTTTGCGCCTGGCTAAAAGGGATCATCCCAGAGAATAGCCATGTGGCGGGGGGAGGGGAGAGGGATCATCCCAGAGAATACCATGCGGTGGGGTGGAGTAGCTCAGATGTGGACCTGCACATTCACCCGAAAACCATAGCCACTCCTTTTAAATGTGAAACTCAACCCATTGCTTGCTCTGGAAAGGAGGGCACTGCAGTTTGAAAACATTCCTACATGTTATGAAAGGCAGAAGAAGGCAACCCCACGTACCCTTTGGCTTACCATGGCTGCCTGGAAACTGAATTCTGTTGCCCAGCCATGTGATGTGTCACTATATCTGTGGGCGCGCAATGTAAAAGGCAAAATGCAACCTTGTACATAAGCACATGTGCTGTCTGCTGTGAATTGCTTGATTCACTGTGAAAGAGTCTCCCTTTTGTTCTCAGAAATGTAGCATCTTAAATTTTACTCTCCCTTTTATCTCCCCCCAGGTGCAAACGTTTCTACACTCGTCCTATCATCTTCGTCCCTGAGATTATTGCACATTCGAAGACAAAAAAAAATGCACTTGTGATGACATGTTTTCCGAGCTCATGCAGTCCTCTCGCACTGATAGGGCACAGCTTAATGCAGAGGCCAGGAAAGAATTAAGTGAGCGTGAAGAGCGGAGGCAGGAAGCGATGCTGAGGCTAATGGGAAGCAAATGGACACGATGAAGCATCTGCTGGGGAGCGTCCGTTGGAGCTGCAGGAAAGCCAACAAGAGCACAGACCCCCTGCTGCAACCACTGTATAACCGCATGCCCTCTTCCTCAAGTTCCATATCCGGCTCACCCAGAAGTTCAAGAATGTGGGGGTGGGGGAGGCTCCAGGCACCCAGCCACTCCACTCCAGAGGCTGGCCCAAGCAACAGAAGGCTGTCATTCAAACAGTTTTGATTTTTAGTGTGGCTACAATAAACAACGTGGCCTTGTCCTTCCTTCCTTCCCCACCCCACTCAGGCTACTTTGTCCGTTAACTCATTTTTTTTTAATTAATAAAGAGAATGCATCGTTTCAAAATAGTAGTTACTTTATTTCAAAGTGGGGAGGGTGGTTGGCTTACAGGGAATTAAAAGGGGGCAGATTTGCATTGAGGAGAAACACACACAACTGTCACACTGAAGCCTGGCCAGTCATGAAACTGGTTTTCAAAACCTCTCTGATGCACAGCACGCCTTGCTGTGCTCTTCTAATCACTCTAGTGTCTGGCTGCTCAAAATTGGATGCCAGGCGATTTGCCTCAACTTCCCACCCCTCCATAAATATCTCCCCCTTACTCTCACAGATATTATGGAGCACACAGCAAGCAGCAATAACAATGGGAATGTTGTTTGCGCTGAGGTCTGACCTACTCAGGCAACAGTGCCAGCGAGCTTTTAAATGTCCAAAGGCACATTCTACCACCATCCTGCACTTGCTCAACCTATAGTTGAACTGCTCCTTACTACTGTCCGGCTGCCTGTGTAAGGCTTCGTGAGCCACGGGAGCAAGGGGTAGGCTGGGGCCTCTAGGATAACTATTGGCATTTCAACATTCCAAATGGTAATTTTCTGGTCTGGGAAGTAAGTCCCTTCTTGCAGCTGCTTGAACAACCCAGAGTTCCTAAATATGCGAGTGTCATGCACCTTTCCCGGACATCCCACGTTGATGTCAGTGAAATGCCCCTTGTGATCCACCAGTTATCATAACCTAGTCCCAGATTTGGACCTTAGCATCCAAAATATGGGGGTTAGCATGAAAACCTCCAAGCTTAGTTACCAGCTTGGACCTGGTAAAGCTGCCACCACCCAAAAAATTAGAGTGTTTTGGGGCACTCTGGTCCCCCAAAAACCTTCCCTGGGGACCCCAAGACCCAAATCCCTTGAGTCTCACAACAAAGGGAAATAATCCTTTTCCCTTCCCCCCTCCAGGTGTTCCTGGAGAGATACACAGAAGCAAACTCCGTGAATCTAAACAGAGGGATTCTACCCTCCCCGTTTCCAGCCTTGGAAAACAGAAGTACCGAGAGCTAATCTCTCTTCCCTCCCCTCACCCAGAGGGAATGCAAAGTCAGGCTAGTAAATCTAACAACACACAGATTTCCCCCTGACTTCTTCCTCCCACCAATTCCCTGGTGAGCACAGACTCAATTCCCTGGAGTTCCCCACTAAAGAAAAACTCCAACAGGTCTTAAAAAAAAAAGCTTTATATAAAAAGAAAGAAAAATACATAAAAATGGTCTCTCTGTATTAAGGTGACAAATACAGGGCCAATTGCTTAAAAGAAATATGAATAAACAGCCTTGTTCAAAAAGAATACAATTTAAAACACTCCAGCAACTATAGACATGTAAATACAAAACAACAAACCATCTTTGTACTCACAACTTGGAAACAGAAGATTAGAAAGCAGGAAATAGAAAAATCCTTCCCATAGCTGAGAGGGACAGGCAGAAGACCCAATAACAAAGGACTGACACACAAACTTCCCTCCACCCAGATCTGAAAAAGTCTGGTTTCCTGATTGGTCCTCTGGTCAGGTGTTTCAGGTACTTCTTTCCAGGTGTAAGAGACATTAACCCTTAGCTATCTGTTTATGACACCAGTGCTTGCAGCACCATTGAGAAGTACCCCTGGCGGTTTATGTACTGGTTGGCAAGGTGGTCTGGTGCCAAGATGGGGATATGCGTTCCGTCTATCGCCCCACCACAGTTAGTGAACCCCATTGCAGCAAAGCCATCCAGTATGACCTGCACATTTCCCAGAGTCACAACCCTTGATAACAGAACATCAGTGATTGCACTGGCTACTTGGATCACAGTAACTCCCACAATAGACTTGTCCACTCCAAATTGATTTCCAACTGACCAGTAGCAGTCAGGCGTTGCAAGCTTTCACAGGGCTTCTCAACTGTCAGGGCAGTTCTCATCTTGGTATTCCTGTGCTTCAGGGTGGGGGAAAGCAACTCAGAGTTTCAGGAAAGTGGACTTACGCATGCAAACATTTCACATCCACTGTGAATCATCCCAGACCTGCAATACTATGGGGTCGCATAAGTTTGTGCTTGTTTGCCTGGTCCAGAATCCATGTTCCACAGTGTCAACCAGCCCCACTGCCACCATGATGTCCCAATTGCCACAGCCCATGCTTTCAGAAATGTCTGTGTCCATGTCCTCATCAAAATCCTCCTTGGGCTGGCGTCTCTTAGCCCGGTTCTGCACATACTCCAGGATAATGTGTGAGGTGTTTACAATGCTCACAACAGCAGCGGTGACAGTGAGCTGAGCGGGCTCCATGGTTGCCGTGGTATGGCATCTGCATGGTAACCCAGGAAAAAAGGCACAAAACGATTGTCTGCTGTTGCTTTCATGGAGGGAAGGGCGACTGACGACATGTACCCAAAACCACCCGCAACAATGTTTTGCCCCATCAGGCATTAGGAGCTTAACCAGAATTCCAATGGGTGTTGGAGACTGCGGGAACAATGGGATAGCTATTCACAGTGCACTGCTCTGTAAGTCGATGCTAGTCACGGTAGTGAGGACGCACTCCGCCGACTTCATGTGCTTAGTGTGGACATACGCAGCGACTGTATAAAAATCGATTTCTAAAAATCAACTTCTATAAAATCGACCTAATTTTGTAGTGTAGACATACCCTCAGTCATCTAAAACACCGCCAGGTGTTAAATGGCCTTGCTGTCTATGCATGCAATTCATGAGTTGGGAGACATGTTTAAATCCTGAGAAATTGTTATTTTCACCTCCATTTTTGTTTGTTGGTAAAATGTAATAAGTGTGCTATTCTCAACTGCATTGGAATGTTTCACGTAACTGTGTTGGGGGAGAAAAGATTGGTTATTATCACATGTCTATAATTGGGTAGTTTGCCTTAATTAGCCATCAGAGCTATAGTTCAACCCAAGAGTGATTAGATGCTCCTTGTATCAGCCATTTGGCTGCAATATAAATATCACGTTGGCATTGGGATTGATAATGCCCTGTCATTTTGAGGCTGATAGCTAAACAAGGTTTGAGTCCTCCTACATTATTAGATATAGCTATAAGGAATCGTTGGTTCATCTGATGTGTTTTAACCATCCCAATAATTAGACTGATTTGATATTAACCCACTTTGTCTTCATTTAGTTTTTGATTTTATGTTTTTGTTTAGTTATAAATTATATACAATTGGAAGCCCAAGTAGACTGATATTCTTAACCGGACTTCAGGCTCTACAACTGCAAGAACCTGGGCCAGATAACAGGGATAATTTTAATAGCCACCTCCTGATGGTCCATAGAACTGCCTCCTTAGTCCTCCAACAACCAGAAACAGTGAAGAAAATCATACAGCAAAAAAGCATTTTAAAAATAAAATGCCTTGATTCAGCCATGTCAAAGTCAAACGGACAACGAACGAATATGAAAGGAGAGCTGCATTGTCAAAGCTAGTAATCCTAGATGCCATTAAATATTTAGAGTGATCTATTTCTCTCTAGCTCCTGCTTGGGAAGTTTAATAGCTTCCTGCAGACATGGCACTCTGAATAAACTGGCTAAATATCCCAAACAAGTTTGAAGCAAGAAACAATTCTGGACTAAGAGCTTGGGTCTTTAATTATCAACATGATTAGATTATGGCAGGTATATGCAGTTCTTATCAGCAAGGCTGGGAAAGAGGAGCATGGTCTCTGAGTGCAATTGCCATTACCTTGCTCCTGGGAGCCAATCCTATTTACTTCAAATGGACGGCTTCCATACAGAAGGGGAATGTAATTTGGCTTTGAATAAATAGAGGCCATCACTTAGAAAACCACCTGCAGCTGTGAATGCCTGATTCCACTCCCTTGTGGTGGGATATGGGGGCATCAGGACTCTGCCCTCAGGGCTTAATTTGTGCTGGGGCTTGTCAGGGCTGAGCCCTGGAACCTCTGGGCTTACTGCATCAGTTATGAAAGTAAAAAAATTGCTGGAGCCCCGGCATCTAATTGCTTGAACTGTGCACCTCTTTCATTACAAACTAAGCACTACCTGCCCTCATCACCACGAAACCACAAGATCTATTCATTGCCTTTAAGAGAGCCAAAGTCTTGTCTTTTAATCTAGAAGCATAAGGGTTATTTCAGATACAGAGGTACTCTAGAGAAAACAATAAAATATTCATGTTTCCTACATAGCATAACTACAGTATTGAGTCATGCATGACTTATAATGAATCTCTGCTTGTTAAATTCACATCCTGAAGCAATAGGAACCTGGTTTCGGGGGGCACAAAATGAACCTGCCCCAGTATTTTTTAAAATGGGGGGAGGGAGACAATTTTGGGGTCAGCACAGCACTAAAGAAGCTGATTAAAATTAAGTATATGCTTAAGACCCACTGCAGGGACTGAAGTCAACAGGACTTAAGCAAATGCTTAAAGTACTTTCCTGAAGAACAGTTTTCCTTGTGCTTAAAGTTAGGCAGATGCTTAAGTGCTTTGCTAATCAGGGTATATAAGATCTAATGTACTCTTATCATTAAATGCAGTCCTGGTTCTTTGTTTAAAATTTAATTTACCTTGCCCTGGACTACTGGTAACCCAAATGAGATCAATCTGCTATGGAAAGGCAGTGCTTGATCCCAGAGCTCGTCTCTAGGGAACTCCCATTGCCATTAGCAAATCACTGGACTCCACACTCCAGTCCTTCCTGGAGCTCCATAGATGTTCAAGACACTGAAGTCAATGGAAGTCCCATGGGCAAGATGGCTACAGGAGCAGATCGAGAGTGCAAACACATGTGCTCATTAGATTCAAAGCAACTAAAAACTGAAGATACAGCAAACCAAATCCACTTTAAAGGGATATTCTGGACTGATCTGACTTCTTTCAGTTTGGGACAGCAACTGCACTTTGCAACACTAATGAGACAGATACAAAGCTCCAAACTACGGATTCCTTGCAACTTTATACTTTGTAAAAGAAAATATGTACTAGAAAAGAGACCTCGACAATGTTTTTTACTGTACTACTTTTATGGACCAGAAGGACTCTCTGCCTTAGACCTGGAGGCACTGGGACAGATTCTCACATAGGTGACAAACTCTGGGGCTCAAAGAGGCCATAAAGTTGGTTTTACCAACTATGTGGATGGGGGAACACATGCAGAGCACCTCGGGAAGTATTAGGTAATATAAATTTCTCTATGGTCCAGCTCTCGACAGCCACTAAATTCATAGTCGCTGGGTGCAGTTTAGAGCAATCCCAAGGCTACTCTTGCTTCTAACAGGAGCCAAACCAGCCCCAGAATTAGGGAGCTACAAAAGTGGCATAAAGGCTATCTTGAGTCTGCGTTACATCCTATGCCAAACACAGCTCAGCCCTGTCCGAAGTCAGGGCCTGTATGTAAATATTCTCCAAAATTATAGTATGAAATCATTGCCCAGTGAATCTGAGTTTATGGAAGAATGCATGAAATTAAACACATACATTTATATTATCATCCAATATCGCCATAGCAAATTGCACAACTGTTATGGTGCCTAAATCCTTATGCAAGACTTCCAGTGAGTCCAATAGGAGTTTTGCCTGAGTGGAAACTGTAAGATCATACCATGATTTCTGAAAATAAAATAGCTTTCTCAAACACACAAGTCCTGAGCAGAATGAGTTACAAACTCAACTGTGAAAATGTAAGCCCTGAACATTCCTGCAGACTTTAGATAAAAGCTAGATCATTCTGACAAGTGAAACTAGGCTGCTGTCCATTATTTTCCCTTAAAGCACATTTACAATGTGGACACTATGAAAATCATAGAATAGTATTAATATGCTAACAATATTTACAGTATTTTTCAGGCTAAATCCTGCCACCATAAACACAGTATTCAAATGTTTGCATATCATTTTTTTCTGAACAAACACTCAAAACCCACAGATGTAATGGTTTCTCTGTACACTAAAATCTCTGCTGTTATTTGAAATAAAGGAATATTTTAGAACAGTTTTATTTACAGCATTTCTCACACGGTGAAGCTTTTGAATGGGTGTAATGGATCTGGGTACCTGAGTCCACTTTATCCTAACAATGATGTGCTATCAAATAGCTTAACCATTCCCCTGTTGCCATAGCACAGAACACACATCCCTTCTCATAGCAGCTGAACTTCTGCCTGGAGGTGCAATGATCTAGACAATACAGGTGCTCCCTCCCTGATCAGTCAGTCCCTCTTGGTCTAAGCTTATCTGAATGGTTTCTTCACAAAACACCCATTAATGATCTGCTAAGCATGTCTATTATTTCTTAACCAAGAGGATTTTTTTGGACCTTAGAAGTAGTTCAGTACCATGGTCAGCACAAGACATTGCAAATCTATGCAACTACCAGGTGAAGTAGACAGCTAAGGATCAAGGACGTGACACTGATGGAAACAAAAGAAAGAAACAATGGAGAGGAAAATGTCTTGTCTGACACTGATGATTTGTATGGGGAGACTCTAGAGGAAGATGAGAGAAAGGCATTTGACCCTACTGTAACTACACTTTACTCAGAGAGAAAAGCAAAGCTGTTTAAGGGCTGCAGATGTAACCAAAAACATTTTTGCTGTAATCTTTAACAAAAAATTATATTGCAAGCAGCTGAAGCATCAATAACTTTTAGCCTGGTTCCAGTGAGCATCTGGCAAATCTGCCTTTCAGCTAACAAGAGACTTGGGTACTGACTAGCTAATTTTGCCTTAAAATCAAGAGGCTGAAGGAGACAAGGTACAGGGTGAAGATAGTGGCACATTATGTTCAAAAAGATCCAATCAATTTTTCACCCCAACTCCCATAGGAGGAGTATGGCTGATGATATCCCTTGCTATGATGGCACAGGCTCTGCTGTAAGGCTGATCCGCAGCAGCTCTATGTACACTCTTGGAGGTGAGCAGCAGAGACTCAATGAATCCTTGAAAAAATGCAAAAGTACCACCAGTATAGAATCATGTGCATACTTCCAGCAGCAAGAGGAAGACAGGGCCTGGATGTATTCCAAGACTCAGCATTGCTTGCAGTACTTACAGGATCTATTAGCTTTGAGAAAAAAATACCTTGACAGCATCAATGACATAAAATCCGTGAACATGACATCAGAAATTTCTCTGGAGTCAACAAAATCCTCCAAAATGGGGAAAAAGCCACTACACCCACTTCCCACCAGGCACTCCTCTAAGGTAAGGGCTATTGTATCTAAGCACAAGAAAATATTCTTGCCATGTGGTTACCTACCATTTGCCTTAACTGCGTAACATGTAGTTGCATAACCTCTGTTGCTTTTCTGTGTCAATGATCTTTATTCAAGATCATGTCCACTTGTAAGTCCGCTCTGATTGTGCCACCATTTGAAATAGAGAATAATTTAATGTGTACAAGCAGTCACACAATAGTGAGTAAAGATTGGGTAGTACTGGCTGAATTAAATTTGATTTTCTGTGCATCCTGGATGCAAATATAAGAATTAAAGTTGAACAGGTATCAACCATAATTTGATGATTATGCGGGATCCTTTAGGATCTAGATTTGACCTGATAACAGAACATTCTGTAAAGGAGCAGTTGACTGCTGCTGCCTCTAAGATCCTGGTGGCTTATCAGATCAATTAAGTGGTTTTTTTCTTAGTCTGAAGTTATCATCTGTGTTATTATTAAGTGCCACCAATTATAGCCCTCCACCAAGAGCAAGGAAGAAGGGGGGGATCTGGTTATATTTCATCACTTTTAGAGGTAGGGGTGGACAACAGCCTTTTCTGGAGGACAGCTGGGATGCTTTAATAGATTAAAATGGTGACAGGTTTTGTTTCTTCCCAACTCTGCCACAGACCTTCTGCGTGATCGTAGGCAAGTGACTTCATTGTGCCTCCATTCCCCATATGTAAAAAGGGGATATTAATACTTCCCTTCTGCACAGGAGTGTTGTGAGGACAAAAAACAATGAATACTTAGAAGGCACTCAGACAGTTCAGTGATATGGGCATGGAAGTACCTCAACAGGTAGAGAATCCTGAAATGGAGGGAGATGAGAATACATAGGACCTGTAAATACACTTTTGAAGTGATGTGGAGTATACTTGAGTCAAGATTTATCTGAATGTTTTGGGGGAAATGTGCATGAGAGCGAGAAAGAGGTGAGTGTGTATGAAGTCTGGAAAATGCATCCATAAAAAGATAATTGTGTTCGAGGCTATCACATCAGATGGCACCTCATAGTTCTCCACCTTGGCTGTTTATAGCTGTTACTGATTGGAGAGCTCAATAACCCACTGAGATAAGTAGGCTTTGCACTTAGAAATTATTTACACAGAGTACATTTTTATATTGAACAACCATGATTTTCACTGAGCACAAGTACAATGTCATCAGCAGCACTAGTTTTGTCGTCACTACAAGTTCCATTGCCAGCCATGGGGACATGGCAAATATTAGTTCTCAATGCTCCATTCGCTAGAAAGCTACTGCTAACTAATACACTGGCAGCTGCTTTAGAAACAGAAAACAAAATTTCCCACTTTACTGTCATTACGCTCAGAACTTTGAAGCAGCACCTTTCAGACAGGCTATCTCCCAACCACTTTATAGAATAAAGAATCATACAGTTGCAAAATTGAATGCAGCCTTTCATTTCAGTTGCAGTTTTGTATCTCATGTATCTGAACTGTTTTCTTTGCATCTGCTCAGAAATTAGGCTCATTCAGCCCAGCGTGATTCAGCTAAGATATCGAGCTTCCAGCAGTGGAAAGGCTACCTGCCGAAATATTGTGCTCATGCAAAGTGGCCACAATCACTCCTTTGACAACAGAGCCACAGCTGGCCTGTGCAGAGCCCACAGTGGGTGCTAGCGGGGTAGATGGTGTGGGGAGGGGACATAGGGGCTGACTCATTGCATCCCCTGAGACTCTCTATCAGGAGGGCATTGACCACACTTTGAAGTCAACTGCCCATGGCAGAAGCCCTGAAGGAGAACCCTGGTGCAAACACTGCCTACCCTCCCACAAGGACAAATTCACCTTTGGATATAGTAGCTTCTGCTAGTGTATGGGGGTGCAAATTGTGCCAGTGGGGGCTGAATGAAGCCCAAACATTTCTGGCACCAGAGACCATATTTTCTAATGCTCTATGGGCCTGATCCAATGCCCACTCAGATCAATGGCAGTTTTCACATGATTTCAGTGGGCTTTGGATCAGGACCTACATCTGTATCGTATTTGGTACACTGATGCTCAGTAAGTAAAGGAGTGGAAGAAGAATTAAGATGTATTGGCAAGGGGAGACAGAGACATTTGTAAAGAGATGAAGAATCAAGGAGAGGGAAAGATCCAAACCAGACATATTGAGATCTAGGAGTGTAGCATGGGAATTTATGACACACCCTACCTATAATTAGTTGGGGTTGGTTCCCTTTTGGTTCATGGGGGATTGACAGTCACTGGGGTCACTGCCATCAGTGGTGGAATTCTGGATCTGAGAGCAGAATTTGGCCAAGTCAACAGAGTGGAATGAAAACAAACAGTGGTAAAGGATGCAAAACACTGGCTACAGTAGGTACTGTGGAACAGACCTTACAGACAGGGTCTACATAGACTCCTTCCATTTCCTGAGTGGTGGTATAGTGCTATGTACAATTGAAAATTCCTCTTTAAAAAAAAAGGAACTCTGGTTTAACAAACAAATAGAGCTCTCATTTGCCAAGGCCTGGAGTATTATGTCATCTGATTGTAGCTGACTAGCTCTTATGTCAAGTATCAGAGGGGTAGCCGTGTTAGTCTGGATCTGTAAAAGCAGCAAAGAGTCCTGTGGCACCTTACAGACTAACAGACGTTTTGGAGCATGAGCTTTCGTGGGTGAATACCCACTTCGTCAGATGCATGTGTGACCAGACGTGATTCCTGCTGGAATGTTAACTCTACCAGCCTCCCACTCGTACATGGATAACGTATGACATCAGCAGGATACGCTGTACAGCGAGTCATTCTCACCAACTCAAGAGGGTCGGTCACTGCACCATAACACTGGCTTTGAAGAAAGGGGTTCTGAAGGACTCGAGAAGTAATCCAGAATACCACAGGTTATTTGGCTGCTTTCTAAATGGTACTTTTATTTAGTGATCACAAGTTTCTTTTTAAACACAGGGACGTATTGTTTTGTACATCATTATCTGCTTGCATTAACATTACCTTCAGTGAAAATTCATTTCTCTTTCTCTACGTGATGAAGAATTAGTAGAAATGCACTCATCAAACACTGCAGAGGTTTGGATCTGGATCTGAATGTCTGTCTCTATAACAGGCTGAACCAAAGCCTGGGTACTGAATGGTATCTGACCTTTGGGTCTGGATTCAGGCTCAAACTTTGACCCTTGGGCTAATCCTGATGGAAAAATAATTTGTGTCTCAGATGATATTGACAAGAAGTTTTATTTAAACTGTGTTTTAACCACTAAGGGCCAGATGTACTAGCAGTCACTACAGTCAGTAAGTGTGAAGTGGCTGCTGCCTCTTAGCACTCCTATCCATGCAAATCACTCCAAAGAGGTTACGGAAGCAAAGAAGCTACGTCAAGCTTTATTCATCCCCTCACCAGCCCATAGAGCAGAGAGCTGCTCCTTCAAAGAAGGCTGCATCCTTCAAAGATATAGGGGAGAGTCAGGGAGGTAGTGTGGTAGGGACACACTGCTCTCAATAGCACAGTCTGGCCTTAAACTGAGTGAGAACACAGGCAGTTCTTACTTGGGCAGAACTCCCAGGAGAGTCAATAGGAGTTTTGCCTATACAGACACAGCAGTACATAGAAACTCCAAAAAGTGCTACCACATTGTCATAACTGTTTCAGTTTTTACACAGAGAGCTGTTTATTGAAGAGAGTTTTTATTTTTAAACCCTACTGGTTTTCCTTTGAGGTTATCACCACACTATCAAATTGCCCCCTTTTTAGTGGCACAGAAGCCTCCTTCCTCCTTAAATAAACTTTAAGCACAAAGACCTCAGTTCTCACATAGTGGGCAGATTTTCAGAAGAGCTCACCATGTTGAATGCCGAGCAGTGTTTGAAACTCTACCCCTGCAGCACAGGACAGTAGATGTTGGCTGACAAGCATTTTTTAAAATCTGTCCCCAGCTGTTGGGCCGGAGGGCAGGCGATGAGCATTTGAAAATCTGGCCCATTATTTCCAAGAGGTTCAACTTGTTTCAGAGGCAGAGTCTCTTAATGGGTAGTGTCCAGGCCTGGCATTCAGGAGATATGGGTTTTATTGCTGGCTCTACCACCAGCATGCTGGGTTTTGGGCAAGTCACTTTCCTTCTCTGAGACTCAGTTCCCCATCTGTAAATTGGGGATAATGATACTGACTTCTTGTCTAAGCACTCTGAGATCTACTGATGAAAAGAGCAATATAAGCACTAGGTATTATTTTTGGATCATTTTCTTAACTTGGTATGAACTATGAGATGGGCCCAAATAAAATTATCAAATTTTGGGCTATTTGGATCCAGATGCAACTCCGCTTTGCACAGTTCTTGTATTAAAAAGTAGTTCTATATTATTCTCAATGTACTTATTTCTTACACATCTGTTCAACAGATATCAATGGAGAAAAGAGTCCCACACTCCAATCCAGATGTAAGAGAGGCAATAGCTTTCTTGGACTCGGTGATTGCAGATCTGGATGCAGAGAGATGGCAGAAAGTTCCTGTGACAGATCTCCCAAACGCAGATGTTGACTTTGATGGTGAAGTCTATACAGAGCATCTAAAATACAATTACCAAGGGAAGAGAGGTGGAGGCATAAAGGGAGGGTGACATTTTTATGATCCATATGTTTTCCAATTTCTACAATGGGTAGTCTTATTTACAGAGTTGTTAAAAATATCAGAATAGTCCTTATATAATGTTCCTATTATATCTATCTATCTATCGATGACTGAAAGATAGCTTTCTATATAGATTGATCTCTTTCTTCATTCAGAAAAGTTTGGCTGATTTTAGTCAACTTTACAAACCAAAAACTCATCTACAGGCACTACTGTGCAAATAATGGATTTTTTTTTTGCATCACTGACAATTCAATCAATAAAATTGTTTCAGGTTGATCCAAAAATGATTTTTCTTTAAAAAAATCTGATTAATTGAAAAGTCAGAAAACAAGTAGTTTTTGGTTGAATGAAACATCTTGTTTGCTCTGACAAGAAATGCTTTGTTTAGATTTCAAGCTTCTCCCTCCTGCCTCCGCAGTTTTTTTAAATAAAGCTAAAGGCAATTTTGAAACCAAAATTCATTTGGATTCAAGTTAAATGTTTTGTTTCGAAGAGGTTGAAGTGAAACATTGACTTTTGGGGAAATTTGATAGGTTCCACCCTCCTCCCCCACTACAACCATTTGCTGAAATTAACACACATTCACAAAATGTTTCAGTCAACCCAAATCTGCATTTTTCACTAAGAAAAGTTTTGGTTGAAAGATCTTGCCAGCTCTACCTATAAGCTAGAGATAAAGTATAGAAAATTTTAGTCAGAAAGTGAAATTCAGAAATTCTTGAAGTAGAAGCCATTATGGAACCTTTACTGTGTTACTCAACATTACTTCTAGAGAGGACCTAATTAACACCCTGCTTTGTCAGTTACTAGCTGAACATCAACATTCATTGGGAAGCTGTTATTAACTAGAACTATCTTCTATCTTTCAGTTGCTACCAGCACTCGTCAGCACAGTTTACATTCAAACTGGATTCTCCGTGCCCCTCAGAGTCGCTCCCAAGATGCCTTGCAAATAGCAGAGGCAGCAAGCCAGTCTAAAAGAAACAGCCAGAGACGAACAACTGGCTCCAGAAAGAGATTGGAAAGATATCCGATTTATCTACCCACAGCTGTGGAAGGGGCATTCAGCACTTTAAAATTTAAACCAAAATCATGTACGAAGGACTAGCCCCAGTTGGAAGACAGCTATATGGAAAGATAGAATGTGTAACATTTACTTCTCTTGATAAGCTCTGGCCTGCCCAACACTGCAGCAGGTACATAACAATGCACATTCACTGAAGGTTCTTTATGCTGTTTGTATTGTGAGCCATGGCTCTTCCAGGTTTGCAGTGACATTGGAACGCAGCACACTGAGTTCATGGTGCCTAACACTGCTTTATCATTGGGTGGGGAGGAAGCTCCAACTTGGAAGGGTTTTCCAGTGTTGTTATTGGAAGCACTGATTCCAGCATTGCCTGGTACAGTAATTTCTGTCCTGACTCTAGTGCTACAAAGCAGTTCTATTCATCTTTGGTGAATTTTTGCACCAGGAGTTCCAATTTCAGGGCAGCAAAATGGACTTTCCTCATCTTTGCATCAGAGAATTTAGTGCGTGCCATCATCACTCCCATGACCCGAGAGCATGCAGTGGCACCAATGAGAGGATGTGGACAAGGCAGCCTTGAAAGGGCCTTAGAAATAACAGCAATAAGAGCATCAGCATGAGCAGGTTGTGTTGTGAGACGGTTCTCCCACTGTGTGCTAGGAAAGTCAAGCAGATCCTGTACTCTGCTTTCTTATGGAAACTGTTTTGTTGTGGGAGACAGCATCAAGGGTTCCTTGCAGGTGGAGATTTGTGCAATTAATTCTTTTCATAGGTAACAAGAAAAATAAAAATACCTCGACCATTTATTTGAATAGCCAGATGCTGACCAAACCTTAACTAGGTGATGGGAATTTAAAACATTTACACTCATTCCTATAGGTGTGTAATATCTTTGAACAGCAGCATTTGTGAACAAACAGGACATGGACTACTCTCTAATCCAGGGGGGAAATTATGAACATAAATGCTAGCACATCAGCACTAAGTTACACCCATTACCTGGACATCTGTGTTCATTGAGACCTCCAGAGAACACTGAAAAAAAATACGACAGAGGTGATCCTAAGAAGGTACTTTTTCCTTAGCCATGCTACATAAACCATTTGGAATTTGTGATATACAGTATGCCTATTTCTCTAACAAATAGCAAAGTCAAACCTCAGGGGCTACACTGAAGCATTCCCACCATGTTGCACTGGCTGTTTGGACCAGGCACTGCCATTATGAGTCCCTAGTTTTTGTCTGAACCTCATGCAGGTTAAAGTTGACTTTCTTCAGAATCTGAAAGAAAAGCAAGTTAGAGTGAGTCTGTTTTGCTCCAATGTCTTTTCTTTCTATTGGCCTCCAGTCAGTACTGATCCTTGCTTACTGGGCATGAAATATACCATTTTAACTGTGTCTGCAGTGGAGTGCACTCACCTCTCATGAGCACTCGTTTGTCAAGTGCATGTGCCTGCACACTCTCTCTCTCTCTCTCTCTCTCTCTCTCTCTCTCTCTCTGTAGAGAGTCTTTGCTGACTTATCCCTCCAGCCAAGACACACACACACACACACAATCTGTCTGTGAGCAAAAGCACAGCAAATCTTTTCCGGGGTACGAGTCCAACAGGGGCCTCTCTCAGTGCCCTCAGTAACATCTCTCTCAAGTTGTCCCTGCTCGGTATAGAGTGGTGCGCCAGGGCTTCTTCCGTGGAGGCAATGTCTTTGCCCTCTCAGGTCCTGTTGCAGTTCAGATGCCCTTCTGGGGTGTATCAAGGTCCAGACCAGTTTCCCAGTGGCTGGTAGGGGTGGAGGGTGGTCCCAGCCCAGGGACCCTATGGATAGCATCTGTGCTATGTCCCTTTACCTAAGCCACACTGCTGCTCTAATTCCCTGGGCCACTTCTCCATGGCTCCAGTACATTCTTCACCTTTACCTCAGGGCCTTGTCCTGGTGGAATCCCAGCAGCCAGCCCAGAGCTCCTTCACGTTCCCTCCACCTTCTGCCAGCATTACTCTATCCAAAGGCTTGTAGCTCCCTCAGCTAGCCAGGCACACCAGACACATTCCTCCAGCTCTAACAAGGAACTAAACTCACTCTAGCCCTGCAGCTGTCTTATACTAGCCTTCTGGTTCCTGATCGGCTGCTTCTGACATAGCCACTCTAGGCAGCTTGAAGGATCTCTACTGCCCTAGGGTGTGGCAGGGCCTCAGGCATCCCGCAGGGGGCCTCCAGACCTAGTTCACCCCATCAAGTGTCCCTTGTGAATTGGGAATGTACTTTGCACAACTTCCAGCCATTTCTGTGTTCAGCATTTTTTGCTACACAAGGGACTTGGGTAAAGATCCAGAAGCAGGGACTGCTGATTTAGTCATAAGCATCATGCACGCTGTACTGTAACATTTATTAGACAGCAAGCATTGTAGATCTGCATTTCTATCGCTTCTTGACAGACTTACTTGACCAGAATTCCTGCCATTGGCTAAACATACTGCAGAACTTACTGAGTTAGGATGCTATTCTTCACCTGATAGGAGTGCCCAGGAATCAGCTGTTCGCTGCTGACACCTGCTGATTGAATAACATCCTTTGTTTTTCTTTCTAATGATATTCATGAACTGGGTTTGCTTCTATTACACTTCAATTCTACATGTTGTTCCTTCACATTCAGTTTAGCCTGTAGTCCTGCCCAATCCAGCAACATAAATTCTGCCAACATCATCCAGAAAGTCTGATGCCATGTTGAAGCAATACATTGGGGTATAAATGTTGCTCTCCTCATTACCCTCATTAAAAACTGAGCCCAAGCATTCACTTAGGTGTTGGGTCATGCCTAGATGATCTTTGATCTTCACCCCATCCTCAGTGTTTAGTGGTCCCACTTCTTATTTCCTTAGATTTATATATTGGTTTTAATTTCCCTTGCAAGGTCCAACTCTGCTCAGCTTTAGTTCTTATCTTTTCCCTGCACATCCTGACCTCCAAGAGGTAGCTTTCCTTGCTGATCCATCCCTTCTACCATTCCTTTTAGGCTCTCTGCTTTTTCTTAATAACTTATTTGAGATGCTCATTCATCCAGTTTGGTTTGCAACACTTCCCTACGAATGTTTCCCCCTGCTTGGGATGTAAGTAGTTTCCGCAACTTTGACTTAAAGTAATTCCAAACTTCCTCCATATTCAGATCCTTGAGGTTTTCAGTCCAGTCCACTTCGCTAACTCATTCCTTTAATTTCTTTAAAGTTTGCATTTTTGGACTCAAGGACCCTAGTTGCAGATCTGTTTTTGTTTATCCTTCCATTTAGTTTAAACCAAATTAACTCATGATCACTCAAATGAAGGTTGTCCTCTACAGCCAGTTCTTCTATGAGATCATTGCTACTTACCCACCCTACCACCTTGGCACCTCCAATATTCTGGCCCTGCCCACTCTGCAGAGAGGGGTAAAGCTGCTTCAGGGCATCTCTAACATCAGCTCAGCTACAATGATTTCCTAGGCACCATTCAGCAACCAAGAAAAGCTGGAACACAGGATGCTTCTGCCACACACTCTCCCTTCCAAGACATAGCCCTTATGCTGGGGGTCTGAGAGGGTAGCATAGAGCCACTTTGGCAGCTCTGTGCCATTCCAGGAACCTCCTACGGAGGATATTCCCTGGGGGCCATTTCTACTGGGTTCTGACCACCTCAAACTGCTAGTGTGTGTTTAGGAGGCAGATCATGATGGAAAAGCCAACCCCTAATCTTTCTGAAGAACAGTAATTAAAGTACATTATGAGACACACACATTGTTAACAAGGATTATAAAAAGGCTTTTAAACAATATTCAACTCCTCTGTATTGGCTTCAGTGCCAATTTTACTCATATACTGGTCATTTTGCTTTTACTTTAAAGATGTACATGGCTGGGCAAAACCAGACCAGTTGGACACTTCCTACTCATACCATCTTTTCTCCCCTTGTAAGGCTACAGTGTCATTTTGTTGCCACTGTGCTGTGGAGGTGCTCTCACTGCTGTGCAGCACGTAGTCCCTTTACGGATTTACGGGCTTGTGTTTGATGATTTAGTTGGGGATTGGTCCTGCTTTGAGCAGGGACTTGGACCAGATGACCTCCTGAGGTCCCTTCTAACCCTGATATTCTGTGATTCTATTCTATGAATAAGAGAACAAAAAGGCATCCTAACACTTCTATGGACTCCTTTTCTTAGCCTTTATTTTAAATCCCCTCTTCATTAAACGTAGGGAAATTTAAACTAAACAAAAAAGCAGCTTCCCTAATTAAAACTCTTTTCAAAGTTTAAGATAAGGTCTGAGTGCCTCATTTCCATATTTAATGGCTCACTTCATTAACCTGATTGCATGGTGCTGCCTTTAATACTTCCACTCCCAAACTTTTTTTTGGGACAAGTGCCCGTCAGTACCAGTGCTGTTAGCATGAGCTTCGTCATGCACACAACATACAGCATTAGGGTTTGATCTTGCAGCCATTGACTTCAATAGGTATGTTAGTAGTGACTTTAGTAGGTGCAAGATCAGATTTTTAATGCCTATTGCTAATATCATGGAAGAATTGTGCACATGCAAAAGAGCTCCTTCATACTACTGCTGAGTGCCAGAGCCCCGGAAGAGTTTATTGGTGCGCATAGGGTGATCAGACAGCAAATGTGAAAAATCAGGATGGGGGTGGGGGGTAATAGGAGCCTATATAAGAAAAAGACCCCAAAATTGGGACTGTCCCTATAAAATCGGGACATCTGGTCACCTTAGGTTCTCTCCTTCAATCAAACCAGTGAGACCTGATAGCGAGGTGCATAAACTGGGAGCATTATTGATAATATCTGCACTGTATGAGTATTCACACAACACTGATCGGCCCAAACTCTGTCCCAGCATGCATTAGACTCAGTAAAACCTGAGACAGTCTCAGGAGAGAGTTTCTTCTTTTGTTGCTTCAAAGTCCCAATATCCCTGAGGGCACTCCAAGTGACTAGCACTCGTGACACTGTTGGGCCATACTATCACAGAGATTCCGTGTATTAATTTCTCTTTCTCACACACACCCCTTTGTTGCTTGTGTGAAATGAAAGAAATAATACATTAAAAATCAAGTAACTTCAGAGGGAAGAAGTCTTCTGAAGAAATCAAGCCTGTGGGATGTAAAGCCACTTTGTTTATATCATCATTCTGCATAAATCATTGGCAGACGCAAAAGAAGTTCAGATGGTGGGTGTGTAATGGGAAGTTGGCAGCTGGACAAGATGTCCACTTCAATTTGAATGTTTTAGTGCTGTACAGTTACAGTTAAGACAGAAGGTGTCAGCACAGCCATTGTAAAAGCACGTCTCGGAGAAGTTTTAGGCAGTGCACAAGGAAATACATGATTAGTTTACTGCTTTAGCAACTTTATATGTTTATAGGAGTAAATTTTATACCAGGCCAACTGCATCCCCCCAGAAGGGGGAGGTACATGAATGTAACTAACTATTAAATTATTTCATACATGAAATATGCTGAGCTTCAGTTCATCTGCAAATTTGACACCATCAGCTCAGGACTGAACAAAGACTGTGAATGGCTTGCCAACTACAGAACCAGCTTCTCCTCTCTTGGTTTTCACACCTCAACTGCTAGAACATGGCCTCATCCTCCCTGATTGAACTGACCTCGTTATCTCTAGCTTGCTTGCTAGCATATATATACCTACCCCTGGAAATTTCCACCAAATGCATCTGAAGAAGTGGGTATTCACCCACGAAAGCTCATGCTCCAAAACGTCTGTTAGTCTATAAGGTGCCACAGGATTCTTTGCTGCTTCATACATGATGGAACAGTTTACATGGGAGAGGCTGGGAGAGCTCCCCTATAACAAAATATCCCATATCCCAGTGGGTAGGGCACTCACCTGCAATGAAGGACGCCTCAGTTAAAATCTTTGCTTCACATCAGGCAGAGGGGGAAATTGGTCCTGGGTGAGTGCACTGACAGTTATAAGGTTGGCACCACCTCTTCCAGCTGTCTTGTGACTCTAGCCCTTAGTTTCCTGTACTTTTATTTTAAAGAGTGCCCCAAAATGAAATGAGGCAGAATTTTCAGTTTCAGTTCAGGACAAATTGATTTTTGTCCCTGAGGTTTTGGAACCACCAGCCAGCCAAACAGTAAAATAAAATAATTGGCTAGTCACCCAGCTGTACTCAGCACCTCTGAAAAAGTCAGGACACTACTTACAGCTCAGTGAATGCAGCCCACAGAGCCAGGGCACAGGTCATTCCCAGAGATACTACTTCAGAGCCTGACATATAGCGATAGGAGAGACGAGGGAGTTGGAAGAAGGAACAAGAGCAGATGAAAAGCAAAAAGCTGGCAACTTGAGAAGACAAACACTCAGACATCAAGAAATGCCCAAAGTTCCGGAGTGAAAGTTGTTCCAGTAACATTAATGCAGTTGCACAGTGCATCCTCTTTTTAAACCTATGTTAATAAGGAGGCGTGAGGGACAAACATTTATATCTAACAAGAGAAAGAGGAATGAAAAATACTCCATGTTGCTGAGTTAGCTGCCAGAGTAACTTTCACTTTAGGGATTTCCTTTCTGGCACTTGATCCTGAACCCTTAAGGTTGCATTAGGGTTAGTTTCTTTACATTTAATTTCCTAGGGATATGTGTGTGCGTGTGTGCGTGTGTGCGTGTGCGTGTGTGTGTATGCGACCAAGAGAAAGACAGGGGAGAACTCTGACACCATAAATAAAATCTCTCACTAACTGATTTATCCAATTTACAAGCTCTGTTGTATTGTGACTTCCTTGCTTCACAGATGTGCATTTTTCACAGTCTACAAGCTCTCAAGATGTGGGGTTGATCCAGATTTTTACTGAGTATAATATGAACAGTATCTACTTGAACAATGGGCAGCACAAAAGATATTGCCCATATTGCTTGATTCTTTCAGATTGGTATGACACAGCAGATAAGGTCATTACCAGATTAGCACTGGTTTCTTTTGTGGTGGGAAAACTCATTCATAATCTATTAACAGGTAGCTCCATCTTACACTCTTTCACTGATAAGTAGTTTGAATACAGTAACTACAGTTCATCTTTACTTTTATAATAAAAATGTGACATGCTTCAAGGTTAGACTAGAGAAACATCCTTTAGGGATGACTCAGGAATAGTTATTAGATTAGACCCTGATACAGGGCAATAGACAAGAGGACTCATTCGAGATGCCTTAAAACCAAATGGAATCAAAGTTTTAAATTATATTGTTTCTTTAAAGTGAGATTGACGGACCTTACTAAAAGCCTGCACTCATTGAAAATGACTTCTGCACAGCAAAGAGAGATAGAATGAAATGCGTGAATGAGCTTTAATAGCCAGTGCTATTAACTGACAGCACCCACTAGACATGATCTCATAGCAGCTCTTGCGGGAGATTTCTAGAAATTTACCTTGAACTGTCCCTCAGCCACATGGTGGCACTTCATTCCTAGCAATTCTGCAGTCGTCATACTTCTGTGATCAGCAAAAGAAAAGGGAAATTGAAGTGTTTTGTCCTATTTGATCAACAGACATTCAGTGTGTGTGTGTGTGTGTGTATATGCATAAACACATACACTACTCATTTTTAATATCCTTAATTCATAAACATTTATGCTTTAGCAAAGCTTTGATACGGTATCCCACAGTATTCTTGCTAGCAAGTTAAAGAAGTATGGGCTGGATGAATGGACTATAAGGTGGATAGAAAGCTGGCTAGATCGTTGGGCTCAAAGAGTAGTGATAACTGGCTCCATGTCTAGTTGGCAGCCAGTATCAAGTGGAGTGCCCCAAGGATTGGTCCTGGGGCCAATTTTGTTCAATATCTTCATTAATGATCTGGAGGATGGTGTGGACTGTACCCTCAGCAAGTTTGCAGATGACACTAAACTGGGAGGAGTGGTAGACATGCTGGAGGGTAGGGATAGGATACAGAGGGACCTAGACAAATTAGAGAACTGGGCCAAAAGAAATCTGATGAGGTTCAACAAGGATAAGTGCAGAGTCCTGCACTTAGGACGGAAGAATCGCATGCACTGCTACAGACTAGGGACCAAATGGCTTGGCAGCAGTTCTGCAGAAAAGGACCTAGGAGTTACAATAGATGAGAAACTGGATATGAATCAACAATGTGCCCTTGTTTCCAGGAAGGCTAATGGCATTTTGGGCTGTATAAGTAGGGGCATTGCCAGCAGATCGAGGGATGTGATCATCCCCTTCTAGTCGGCATTGGTGAGGCCTCATCTGGAGTACTGTGTCCAGTTTTGGGCCCCATGCTACAAGAAGGATGTGAAAAAATTGGAAAGAGTCCAGCAAAGGGCAACAAAAATTATTAGGGGGCTTGAGCATATGACTTATGAGGAGATGCTGGGATTGTTTAGTCTGCAGAAGAGAAGAATGAGGGGGGATTTGATAGCTGCTTTCAGCTACCTGAAAGGGGGTTCCAAAGAGGATGGATCTAGACTGTTCTCAGTGGTAGCAGATGACAGAACAAGGAGTAACGGTCTCAAGTTGCAGTGGGGGAGGTTTAGGTTGGATATTAGGAAAAACTGTTTCACTAGGAGGGTGGTGAAGCACTGGAATGGGTTACCTAAGGAGGTGGTGGCATCTCCTTCCTTGGAGGTTTTTAAGGTCAGGCTTGACAAAGCCCTGGCTGTGATGATTTAGTTGGGGATTGTTCCTGCTTTGAGCAGGGGGTTGGACTAGATGACCTCCTGAGGTCCCTTCCAACCCTGATTTTCCATGATTCTATGATTCTATTTGGCAGTTTCCAATTTACTTTAGCTCTTTAAGTGAGTTTCCTCATTCTTCCAAGGAGATTTCCCTTTGAATGAATGACTGTGACACCACAGGAAAAACTGGAGACATCAGCAAATCCTGTCTGAGCTGCTGACCAGACACCTCACCTCTCACTTTGCCAGGGAAGTGCATTGGACATTAGTAAAGGCGTTTTAAAAAGTGCTTTTGGGTTCACAGGAAAGAGAGAGTTGTATTAAAAATAGGGAACCAAGGATTCAAATCCTCAGAATTTAATGTTGAGTCAACTGTTGAGATGAACCTCAGCCACAAGGTTCAGTCCTGGCTCAGCAGTTCCCCAAAGTCTGGAGCCAGAGTTTTAACTCAGACAGTTATTTTGATATGGGAGAGGCCTAGTCAGGTCAAGAATCAAACGTTCAAAAAGTTTTGGGGCTGTTCAAATCCAGGGTTTCAGTATGGGCTTCTTTCTAATTTAATGTGTGAAGAATTATGTGCTGATTAAAAAACAAAAAATGACCATTTTCTGCAAATCTTGTGCCATGGGGAATGACAAAAGGAGAAGGGGAATGATGGCTAATAAAATACCCTGTTTTATTTACAAGTCGGCTGTAGCTTAAGCATCCGGTTAGGTATTTAGATTGATCCATCATATTAAAGTAAAAATATGGTGGATCAGTCTAACTACCTAACTGATGCATCACTTTTAATGCAGTTTCAAAGATACAGGGCCAGTTTTTGCCCTCGGTTCCAGTGGGATAAATCTGGAGTAATTTAATTGTGTCAAGGGAATGGAACAAATGGAATACATCCAGCAAGAATTTAGCCAACAGTTTCAGCCATTCAGTGCATTGAGGTTAGACATTTAGGGCCAGATTTTCAAAGAGATTCAGGTGGCCAGTGGGATTTTCCAAAAGTGAGTAAGCAGGTTAGATGTCTATCTGCAGTTTTAGCTATCTAAATACCTTTGAAAAGCTGACCTGTAAGACCAAATCTAGAGCAAGCAGAGGCAGATGCAATTGCATTTATATCCATGGGATTACACTCACTGACAACAGGTTTGATTCAGGCCATAGCTTCAATTGTCAAGATTGCAAATGCAAGTTGTGTGAGCAACATAATACTAACAACAGCCTATCCTGCAGCGTTTGTAAGATTTCTACTCTCTTTGCACAAGGTTCCTGCTGATCACCCCATCCCTGTAGGGAAGCTATTTCTTACTGATGCTCCCAAAGAATAGGGACACCTCAGGATAAGCAACACTTCTTGGAATGACACACCAATATTAGAAATGCTGCTGCTGTGACATTCTCAAAAGTACCTCTGGCTGCATCTGTTCATCATTCATAAACTGTATTATCTGACAGGGGCTGCCTGTACATAGCAGCACAGCATTTTCAATGGACATTTTCTTGTGATAAGATCTCGTCACTCATCTCTTTCCTCAGGGTAGGATTTCAAACTTGTTATTACACATCCAAGTATGATTTAAAGGCCTAGATTCAGATCTCTGTTATGCCAGTGGAAGTCTGGAGTCATTCTATTGATATGGTGAGACTAGACAGAGTTGAAGGAACAAATAGACCCAGCATGGACCAGGATAAGGGGAGACTGAAAATATTGTCCTTACAGGCACACACTCACTGCTCTCTTTGGTTATCGCATGGCACTCGGATACTAGGGTGACAGGCGTTTCTAAGGTTCTAAGACAGATAGCACCGATCCCTATATGGACAGGGCTTAAACAAATGATCAACAAACTCTGAATCTGTAGTTCAAGCACATTGCATGAGAGACTGAACCAGCTGAACGATTTTACATTAAAATAGTCATTTCCACCTCAGCCTAAACCCCACTTTTCCTCTGATTATCTCAGTGCTGGACTTTCTGCGCTGTACTGCTAAGCTCTGCTTGGAGAGATACATGGCCGGGTAAATGATTAGTTTCTGATTTCCCTGTGGATCTTTCTGTTTTGTGTGCGATGGGCTCTATACAGTCCAAGTTGATGTGTTAAAAAAAAACAGACTCTCGCTGGTGGTGTAATGAAACAACTCCCTCACTCCAGCACAGCCTAGGCACCTGCCTTGCACAATCTGCGAGCAGACAGCAGCACCATGGTAAGCGTCTTTCAGCATTTCTCTTCTTTTTTATGTTCAATACCTAGTTTCTCAAATCAGATTTAAACACAAACTATACTGTGTTTTACTACTAAAATATATTTGTCTTTCAGTCAAGTCTTCAGGCTGACATAAGTACCATTAATTTCCCACTTTAACCTATCTTTCAACAATATCAGTGATGCATGAGCCAAAAGAATTCAGAGTAACTGAAAACAACATTCTGTAACCATCCTTAATTGCATGCTGGCTTTAAAGCGTAGTTAATATGTTTTCTCTATGGAAACCAGAACTACTGCTGTGTAGAGAACAAGTCTCGGGGAGTTTTGCATGAAGGAAGGAATGAACAGTGCTATTAAATAAACAAACTTAACAAGAAATGGGGAAAAGACATAATTGTTTCCCCAAAGGGGTTGTCTTTTCATTTTACTTAACCAGCCCATTAAGGGCTCTTTTCCCACATTCCACTAGGCATAATGCTAATGTCTTCTCTCCCACAGTACGGATTTATCAATACCTGCCTGAAATCTCTAGTTACAGAGAAATTTGGGGACGAGACATGGGAAAAACTCAAGTAAGTATTTGATCCTTTAAAAAACGCAGTACTGGTGACTTGGGGCTTCCATCATGGGCGCCAAAGAGGATTAAAATTTGACTGTGGCCTGTTGACCGTTATAAATACAATTCAGCCCCACACAGCTCTATGTTTCACTGCTACAATTAATTATGAGCCTAGCGTGCCAAATTCTGGGCTGAGTTACATCCCTGCAGCAGCTGAGGGAGTGGTGTTCAGCATAAATCAGAACAGAGCCCATGAAAGGCAAATTCATCTAAAATGTTATTTACTAATGCCAGTGGAGTTACACCAGCGAGCGATTTGTCCCTGAGAAGCATAATGCTCTTACCTTCTGCCACCTTAACCTTCTCCCTCTGGTAATTCATTTCTAGTGTATCATAATGTCATTTATCGCATATTGTAAAACTAGCCCCATGTAATTTCAATGGAAACATGAGACTTGGTTTTTTACCTATTGGATTAGGCAACAATAAATAAGAACATAAGAACGGCCATATTGGGTCAGATCAAAGGTCCATCTAGCCCAGTATCTTGTCTTCTGACTGTGGCCAATGCCAGGTGTCCCAGAGGGAATGAACAGAACAGGTAATCATTAAGTGATCCATCCCCAGTACCCATTCCCAGCTTCTGGCAAACAGGCTAGCATATCACCCTGCCCATCCTGGCTAACAGCCATTGATGGATCTATCCTCCATGAACTTATCTAGTTCTTTTCTGAAGCCTGTTATAGTCTTAGCCTTCACAACATGCTCTGGCAAAGAGTTCCACAGACTGACTGTGTGTTGTGTGAAAAAATACTTCCTTTTGTTAGTTTTAAACCTGCTGCCTATTAATTTCATTTGGTGACCCCTAGTTCTTGTTTTATGAGAAGGAGTAAATAACACTTCCTTATTTACTTTCTCCACACTAGTCATGATTTTATAGACCTCTATCATATCCCCCCTTTTTATAGCTTAAATAGCTTATAGTGAGCCACTTTTTGGGTTGTTTTATTGACTTTCCACAGCCTTTCCTCTTTTGTGTGGCAGAGGATGCCAGAGGCAGTGGTGGACAGGGGCAACCCTCGTAGCGCTGTGCAACTAAAGTTGTGTGGCCATAGGGTAGGGAGTGAGGAACCAGGACTTTTTGGAGCCAGTGCAGAGACACAGGGTCTCCATGCAAATGGTCCTGTGCTGGGTCTCTAGCAGATCTCCCAAGGTCTAAGCAGATGCTGGGATATTTGTGACTAGGGAGAGGTGATCACATCTTCCCCAGTGGAATGAATGGGAAAGCCTCCATGACAGAAATCTCACGCAGGTTACCTCCCTACAGCCCTATTTCATAGCTAGGAGAAATGGTTGTGCTAAGAGATCACAAAGAACAAATGTATAATAGGGGGGAAACACTCAGAAGCTTTACAGCGTGTTATTAAGAGAGCTCATTACCTTGTCTTTGGAAGTGGTCTTGTTCATTAGGAGTACTAAATTATAAAACACAACAGCAATGAGCACCATAGACATGCCTATACTAGTGGAAAAATTAATAGTGAGTTCTCACACTTCTAGTTTCTGCAATGATAGATCAGGTGGTTGTTTATTAGGTGGTTTGCATGGCATGCACTTCCATTCCCTTGAAAAACATTCACATCGACCTGAAGTGCTGCTTAACCTAACATGAAGATGAGACACACAGCCAAATTAACCTAGTTACATGGGTGTAAATTTGGAGTTATTTACACTGGTGTAACTGGGAGCAGAAGGTGATTTGAAATAATGGACAGGGCTCTTGATGCAAGTTTGAACTATCACAATTTGCACAAAGATCCAAGAATCAGCTTCTTGGCCTATCATGTCTGCTCTAGCAAAGCAGAGTGTACTGTGACATTTGCAGAGTTTTTTTGGCTCTCTTCAGCACACACACATGCTTATGTTGGGTCTCACATACATCATTGTCTAAATCTGGCAACTCCTTTTATGTTGAGCTGATAATAGTTTTATCATTTGGAATTTACTTGCATTGTGCCTGCAGGCCTGCCAGAAATACCCAAGTCATTCAGACTGTTCTCCAATTTTCTACTATTAGCTACTAAAATGGTTTTGCTTTAAATGTTCACCACACAGGACTCATATACAATAATATTAATGCATCCTGTGAAGTGATACACTACTCTAGAGATCTCCCAGTGTAGTGGATTACTGTGTAGCAGTCCACAGAACAGAGGACAGGAGACACGCTTAACACTCTGGAGAATGAGCAGAAGGGGGAGGAACTAGCACAAACACTAATCCATGATCCCAAATAAATCACTGGAGAAGCCTGAAAGACCATTAGGATAGGGACTGTCTCTTTCTCTATTGTTTGCACAGAGCTGAGCACATGTATGGTGCTCACTAAACCAACAGTAAAAGTCAGGAACGCAAATTAAACCAATCCTTGGTGGCTGGGTTGAGAAGAACATTGAATGTCCTGTGCATATCATACAAATCAGGCTGATATCATGACTGGAAAGACAAGGCAGGTGAGGTAATAGCTTTTCTTGATCAACTTCTGAGAGAGAGAGAGACGAGCTTTCAGACTGCACAGAGCTCTCCTTCAGGGCCTGGAAAGGTACTCCCAGTGACTGCTGCTACTGGCTGATTTATGGAGGGGGTGTGATGTTAGGTCCTCTTTACACAGAGAGCTTTCCCTAAGAGAGAAAGGCTTGTTGTGTGGGTGAGATAGTGGGCTAGGATTGAGCAGACATAGGTTCAAATCTCACCCTCTACCTGAGGCTTCTTATGTGACCATAGTCAAATCACTTAGGTAGGGGCGGCTCCAGGCATCAGCACGCCAAGCGCGTGCCTGGGGTGGCAAGCCACCGGGGGCGGTCTGTCAGTCGCCGCGAGAGTGGCAGGCAGGTTGCCTTTGGTGGCATGCCTGTGGGAGGTCCACTGGTCCCTCAGCTTCGGCGGACCTCCCGCAGGCAGGCTGCCAAATCCGTGGGACTGGGGACCTCCCGCAGGCAAGCTGCTGAAGGCAGCCTGCCTGCCGTGCTTGGGGCGGCAAAATACCTAGAGCCGCCCCTGAACTTAGGCCAAGAGTTTCCAAAAGGCACTAGCGATTTTCAGTGTGCCACCTGAGACACCTGAAAATCAGGCCCCTTTGAAGTGTCTTTAAATTGGGCACCAAAAGTGTAGAATTCCTGAAAAGCTTGTTCTTACTCTGTGCCTGTGTTCCCCACCTCTAAAATAAGCAGGATTTTTATCTTCTTCTCACTCTTTGCCTATGTAGGCTGCAAGGTTTTCAGGCCAGGAACTATCTCTTACTATGTGCTTATACAGTGCCCGGAACAACAAGGCCCTGATCTTACTCAGGGCCACCAGCTGCTACTGCGATACAAACAGTCCCTAATCATGGTAGCTACAAAGATATTCTGAATATAGTAATTGTTTGTTGGTTTCAGCATTGTTTTCTGAACCAGAGCGGCCAGGGATTGCCCTCTCCTCCTGTTTCCTCCCACCCTAGAGAACTAGCATCTAGCTCTGCACTGGTGCGGAGAGGGCCTAGGATGAACTGGTGTGAAGCCCCTTCTCTAAAATATTAAGCATTAATACAGTTTCCTTCCTCACTGACCATGTGATTATCTTCTTCCACCCACTTTTAAGTTTTAAAAACCAGACTTCTTATGGCCAGCACAGAGGAACTATTCCCTTGGATTCAGGTTCCCCTCTGTTTCTGTTTAGACCTCTCTCCAGGAAATTCTAGGCTCACGTACCAAGGAACAATTGGGACCATTCAGTGACTTTCTGCTTTGCTGCTGCAATTTCTTCTTGGGGACTTGCTCACATAACCATATGGAGATTTCGAATGTGCTGGAACCTGCTCTCTCAGTAACTCTGGTCTAGTTGCACAGGATTCAGCTCTGTTGATGGATGGATTGGTTTCAGGCAGTGACCAGTCTGAGTGGTTTCCCTTCTGTTACCCGGGGTTCTTTCAACTCAAAGCTCTTGGTAACTTTCACTCTATGTGAGGTGGTGTCAGGAAATAAATCAGGGGAAACACGGCCGTCCGACCGATAGATGGCTGGCACAAACAGGACAACCCAAGAGTGCTTTCACTTAAAGCTAAACTTTACTTAGTCTCAAGCACTTACATACGTCCACAACAGGTTAGTAAAACACCCCCAACCCTCGATAATTACTGAAGCTGAGTGTGTCTCTCGAGTGGCACAGCAGCAGCCCATCTGCCGGTGGGGAACACAAGGTGCATCCAGAGGGAGAGTCCAGTCCACAAGAGTCCCCCTACCTCAAACTTTTCCCCCTTATTTATACCTTAGTAATAGAATGACCTGTCCCTTAAAGAAAACTTGTTAAGCAAGCAGCTCCAATGGTCAAGCAAGAGATTTCCTTCTGATTATTAATGAACAAAGTGTGGGTTTTTTCAGTTTGCAGCCTTGATGCTCCAATAGACTTTCCAGGGGCACATCCTGCTCTTCTAAAATACATGCATCAGCAACTTCAACACAAATCTTATCAGGAACGGTGCAGGGTCAAGCTGCATTTTCTGTGGCACCCAAAACCCCCTCCCCTCCTGCCTTGGTCAAGCTGAGTTTGCTACATGGTCACTTTATGGCCTGCTGACTTGGCTGCTTTTAGCAATAAGCCATAGTGGGTTCAGGCACTTTACTGGTTTGCCAAAATCTCCCCGTACACTTCTGTATCATCATGAATCTTAATTTTCTGTATTTTTCAGAACACAGGCAGAGGTCCAAGACACCTTCATGACTTACACTGTGTATGATGATGTTATTACCCTGAAGCTGATCCAAGAAGCCTGCAAAATACTGGGTAAGGACTGCTCATTTCCTGATTACTGGCTTATTGAGCACTGACTGCTTACTTAGCACTCTCCACACTGACACTGTCCCTGGCTGGCCAAGAGGCCAGATCACGGCAGTAGCACAATGCGCCCCCCACTAGATGCGCCGTGGAGCTGCGCTATTCAAGGGGAAGCTCTGGTAGGGCTCATGCAACATCTCCTGGCAGCTGCGTAGCATGAAGAGTGTGCAAGATACGTGGTCCAGAAGGATGAGGCAGCGGGTGCTTCCTCCTTGCCCAGCTAGCTCTGGTCCATGGCCCAGCCCCCTCCCTTTGGAGTGCCTGGCTGGGGTTGGTAGGAGCCCCACAAGTCTGGTAGCCTTTGTACTGAGCCTGCCTGCTGTACATTGCTGCATTTGGCAGCGCTTTGGAGTTGATTGTCTCAGAGCACTGGGCGCTCCTCAGAGCAGCTGTATTAGGAGCCAGTCAGGGAGCTGCCAGACCTGTGGAGCTTTTCATTGTGCTGGGGCTGAGAGAGATCTGCAGTGGTTTGTTTACAAAGGGCTTCCCAAACTGAACTTGCTATTTGTTTGTGGAAGTAGGAAGTGACCTAGTCCCCATAAATGCACTTGGAGGCTGGAGATCAATGAACTCCAGGAATCTCCAGAGCTGGTCCCTTGTCATCCCCAGCCTCCTGGAGAGAATACCCCAGTACAACCCTCCTGCTTACATTAGAGGGCTTCGGAGATGTCCCTGTAGCTTCTCCAGAGAGAAGCCATTGTTGGGGATGGAGGGGAGAGAGGATAACTGGGGAAAAGAGGGCGACTGGTTTCTCAGTTCTAAGCACAAAGCTTTACTCCCATCAGCCCAAACCTTCATGAGAGCAGTGACCCCAAGGTTCTCACCACATGAATTTGAGGCGAGATATGAGTCTTTCACACATCCAAGTTTTGCAAACTTTGTTGTCATGAGACACAGATCATATGGTACATTATTCTCTTGGCGTTTGGATAAGAGGTGTTATAAAACAGGGTGGGCCTAGATGGTGGGTTACTGAACACTACAGTCCCAAAAGAGAGTCATTTCTTTCTCTCTCTTTTTAAATATAGAAAAATTCACTGCGATCCCTGGTCTAAAGCATGGCTGTTGCAGACAGCTGTATTGGGATGTAGGATTTGTAGCATGGTACTAACCCCAAGAGTCAACATGGTCTTAAATTACTTCAGCCTGATACCTCTTATCTGTTTTTCTTATCCACAAAAGAGCTGTTTTACTATTAGAAATTAGGGACTCCACAGTTCTGTTTAGTACCAGCCTTGACCATATGGCTTAATCAACATTAAGCCATATAGCTTCTAAAGAGAAGCCAACCACTTGTTCCTCCATCTGTTTTGTGACTCCAGTTAGAATTTTTTTTTTCAATTTTTGGTTCCATCTAAATGATTTGGCAAACTCGACATAAGTTTGCAAATATCTTTGGGTTGGCCAAAACAGCATTGTCAGCAAATAAACTAGTTGCCAAAAATATTTTCACCCAGCTCTACCCACCATATCACAACAATTTTTGTAATAGGTCACCTGTGGGGCCTAGGCCATTTGCCTGAGTCTGTTTCAGACCTTAAAGGTTAGGTCAGGTCACAGGGTTTAGATAGCATTGCACAGCTGTAAATCCGAATATCTTTTACACAGATATGTCAGAAGACGCAGTGCTGAAACTTTTTGGAGAATATTTCTTTACTTTCTGTAAGATATCGGGCTATGATCGAATGCTACGGAGTTTGGGAGGGAATCTAACTGAATTTATCGAGAATCTAGATGCCCTTCATAGTTACCTTGCATTGTCCTACCAGGTACTGTCTTTTTTCTGTGAATGTAAATTAAAGAGGCTCCACTCCCTGGCAATTTTTCTAGTTCTGTGCTTTATGGAGGAAATCCCCTCCCTGCCATCCTGCTCCTATAAGAAGAGGGGGAATTCTCCTCATCAGCTCAAGTGCTGGCAGTGGAATTGGAAATCTGAAGCTATTCCACCCTAAAGAGTTTTACAAACCCATCTCCACAGGGGGAGGAACACTGGAGGCATCGCCAGATCCTCCACTTTGCCCTTCTTGTGTCCACTCTGATCCATCCCAAGTCCCCCTGGAGGTAGCAATCCTGGAAGCTCCAAGGGAGCTGTACACCCCTCTCTATGTTGCTTTCCCAAGGCATACCTCGCCCCTTCACAACAGCACTGCAGTGGTTCCTCTGCCAAAGGACTGTGTTTCTATGTGTTGGAAGGATTTGCCCCTAAATGCCTAACAGCAGATTTGCAGGTACAAGCGAGAGAGTTCAAAATATCCTGTGGCCACTTCTGGTTCTTGTGTTCACTAAAATGGCATGGCAATGATGGAACATGCCAAACCTCCCCCAGAATCCCATGAAGAAATACCCAGAGTGCAAAACCAAAAATCCCTCAAGCAAACAAGAGACAATGCCTGAGTCCATCAGATTAGATTTTTTTTATGCCAGTTTTCAGTTTGCTGATAAGTCTTTATGTCTTTGAAGTAATTGCTGAAATAGTGGGCCAGACCCTCAACTGTTGTAAATCAGCTTAGCTCGATGACATCTGTAGGACAGGTGACTATGCAGGTGTACTGGGTTCTCTCGTCTTCTTCCTTAGGAAATGAATGCACCATCATTTCGTGTGGAAAAGAGGACGGACGGGGCAATGTTACTTCACTACTATTCTGACAGGAGAGGCCTGTGTCATATTGTCCCAGGTAAAACCAATATTATCTCATACTAGATCATAGTGTACTCTCAGATACCTGTCACCCAGGGCTCCCTGGGACCTCAGCACTTTGAGTCCTCACCTTCAAGGCCATGTTGTTTAGTTTCTGCATCTCTCTGCTCCTCTCTCTCTTGTCTTTCTGAAAAGTTAGCTCCCTCATGCTTTTCTCCATCTGCACTTCCCTGTTCTCCTCCTTCACCCTTCCTTCAGACACACTTCTTCCAAAAGGCCTATGACTCTTAGTTCTCCCTACAACGAAGCATTAACAAAAGGATGCTGGAATATTTAGTTTGAAAAGGAGTTAGACAAAAATGGTGGGACCAACAGGACACGTGTTGAATGCCACCAGTCACTTTCTTTTCCATGCTTCTTCAGCAGGACATTGTCTGTTTAGATTGTAAGCTGTTTGGGGCAGGGACCAGTCTTCTTGTTTGTAAAGTGCCTTATACTATTGGGCATGTTGTGCAATTGCTTAATTACCTGGTCCAGCATCAGATACAGTCTTGCCTCAGTTTCCCCTCAGCAACTGAGTAGTTAATGTGGTTTAGCCTGCTGGCCAAACTACAAGGTCTTCTACAAGAAGATAACAAAAGTCCAAAACAAAGGGGAGGAGCAATTGTCACATGGTTCCTGGCCTACAAATGAATAAATTATCTTAATTATAGGCTGAACCAGAACCAGGGCCTTACTTAGTCTGTAGGCTCCCTTAAAGGGCCAGCATATCAGTACTCTATAAATAATAATCAGAAAACATTTCAGTGCTGAGCCTCAGCTTCTGAATTCAGATGAAGCAGCTTCCTTTCCAGCCTGCTGCTTTAGCAGATCATCTCCAGTGCAAGTGGTGGAGCTATATTTGGGTGCTTAATATGGGAGGGAGGAGACTAATGTGGGACTGAGGTGGGCCTGAGATACAAATTCAGCTGTGAATCCATCTCCAAATTTCCCTAGTCTCCAGGGGCTCAGACTGAGGATTTTGGTCTGGGATCATCTCTAATGTGAGAGTGGAGATGGTCAGAAAATATTTTTTCTCCCATAGAAATGCTGACATGGTTTCTCATGTTGCTAGTTTCTTCTATGGGCCAGACTATATCTCTCATGATGCATCATGGTCTCTCCTCTTGCTGTCATCTCAGTGCATCATGGGAGATGCCCATCCGATAGAGGAGAATAGGACCATGATGCTTCCAAATTACAACTCCCATGAGGCACTGAGGTGACCTGGAGCCCCACCCAGCCTGCCTGACTCCAGTCCTATGCTTTATGCCCAAGACCACCCTTCTTGGAGACAATTAAGACTGGTGGGATGAGGGCACCTAAAACAAGGCCTAATCGAGTCTGCCCAGAAACTAGCCCCAGCTGGGTGGAAGCAGTGCTTAATTTGTAATGAAAGAAGTGCTGGGGCTCAAGCAATTTTTTTACATTCAAAACTGATGCAGCAAGCCCAGAGGTGCTGGGGCTATGAACTGCCAAGCCTAGTGGTGCCAGAGCATGGCCCTGGTGCAAATTAAGCACTGGGGGGAAGTATCCACTGGATAATAGTTCTGAGCAGATGAGTATGTGAAATAGACAAGCTGGGATACAGACACAGAGCAGAGACAGACTATGTGGCAAGAAGCATGAAAGCAACAGCCTGAAAGCATGGTGTATGACCCTGGAAAAAGTAGAGAAGAGCTTTTTAGAGCTGATGTTGGCTAGAGATGCTTGGGGCTGTAAGCTAAGAAACTATTCTTTTGTTTCTGGTTCATCCTGCATTTGGAAGAGCAGGACCTTGTCTGTTGCTTGTAAATAAGCAAATTTGCATCAAAGAAAATACCAGACTCCATCATCAGTTTCTGCCCTCAACTGGCCTCTGAACTTTGATTAGGTTCTTGGGTAGAAAATGGACAACAGAGCCTTAAGTTGTTTCTCCACACAGAAAAGAAAAGCACAAATGCTTGAATGCTGACAATTTTATGAGCTGGAGCATTCCCTGAGATTCCTATCAGGAGAGCCTTTCAGAGCAGCTGTGGGGCTCCCTTCCTCCCATGGAAGGAAAGCAGTGGGGGCCCATGGAGTGTGTGCAGGACTTTAGGCTTGGTCTATGTGCAAAGTTGCTCTGGTTTAAAGGCATGTTTTTAAACGGGTTTAGTTAAACCAGTGCAAACCCCTGTGTGGACACACTTCATTTGATTAAAACCTGGTTTATAACTGGTTTAGCCTGCATTGGTAAATTTAAAAGCTCTTCTTTTAGTTAAACCACTGCAATTTCTGTATTTAGGTCAGACCTGAGGTACAGGATCTTGTGCAGTGTGTAAGTACCTGTCCCACCCACTTTTAAAGAGACAGTAGTAATGAGATATTGGGTTTTTAAAGGGCAGCATTGTTTCCATATGTGGGAATCAAAATAGACCCATATGATTACTAGTTTGTGTGTGTGGCTTTGTTAACTGGATAAAATCCAAATTATTGGGGGTCACACATCTGGTGCCCAGCTATTACTAGTGTGGGTACTCTATAAACACCACAGACAGACAGAGAGAAATCTGAATAGATCTAACATGTCAGCTGAACATTATGCTCTTTGGTTTACATTGGGGTAGGACACCCCTTTTGCTTTTGCCTTCTAGAAACAGAATAATAAAAGTTACAGAAAGGACAACTGCCCCCTACAAGGTGCACTTTATGAACATTTTTAACTTCAGGCCAAATTCAGAATCAGAGACTGATCTCAGTTCCACTGGTGTGAATTTGGAGGAATTTTGCCTTCACTAAAGTTCCTTAGAATTTATGCTGATATAATAGAATTAAGAATATGATCTTCAGAATCACTGATGTATCAGAGGGGTAGCCGTGTTAGTCTGGATCTGTAAAAGCAGCAAAGAATCCTGTGGCACCTTATAGACTAACAGACGTTTTGGAGCATGAGCTTTCGTGGGTGAATACCCACTTCCTCAGATGCATGTAATGGAAATTTCCAGGGGCAGGTATATATATATGCTAGCAAGCAAGCTAGAGATAACGAGGTCAGTTCAATCAGGGAGGATGAGGCCCTGTTCTAGCAATTGAGGTGTGAAAACCAAGAGAGGAGAAACTGGTTCTGTAATTGGCAAGCCATTCACAGTCTTTGTTCAATCCTGAGCTGATGGTGTCAAATTTGCAGATGAACTGAAGCTCAGCAGTTTCTCTTTGAAGTCTGGTCCTGAAGTTTTTTTGCTGCAGGATGGCCACCTTAAGGTCTGCTATAGTGTGGCCAGGGAGGTTGAAGTGCTCTCCTACAAGTTTTTGTGTATTGCCATTCCTAATGTCTGATTTGTGTCCATTTATCCTTTTCCGTAGAGACTGTCCAGTTTCGCCGATGTACATAGCAGAGGGGCATTGCTGGCATATGATGGTGTATATTACATTGGTGGATGTGCAGGTGAATGAACCAGTGATGGTGTGGCTGATCTGGTTAGGTCCTGTGATGGTGTCGCTGGTGTAGATATGTGGGCAGAGTTGGCATCGAGGTTTGTTGCATGGATTGGTTCCTGAGCTAGAGTTATTATGGTGCGGTGTGCAGTTACTGGTGAGAATATGTTTCAGGTTGACAGGTTGTCTGTGGGCAAGGACTGGCCTGCCACCCAAGGCCTGTGAAAGTGTGGGATCATTGTCCAGGATGGGTTGTAGATCCTTGATGATGCGTTGGAGGGGTTTTAGCTGGGGGCTGTATGTGATGGCCAGTGGAGTCCTGTTGGTTTCTTTCTTGGGTTTGTCTTGCAGTAGGAGGCTTCTGGGTACACGTCTGGCTCTGTTGATCTGTTTCCTTATTTCCTCGTGCGGGTATTGTAGTTTTGAGAATGCTTGGTGGAGATTTTGTAGGTGTTGGTCTCTGTCTGAGGGGTTAGAGCAGATGCGGTTGTACCTCAGTGCTTGGCTGTAGACAATGGATCGTGTGATGTGCCTGGGATGGAAGCTGGAGGCATGAAGGTAGGCATAGCGGTCGGTAGGTTTTCGATATAGGGTGGTGTTAATGTGACCATCACTTATTTGCACCGTGGTGTCAAGAAAGTGGACCTCCCGTGTAGATTGGTCCAGGCTGAGGTTGATGGTGGGGTGGAAGCTGTTGAAATCCTGGTGGAATTTTTCCAGAGTCTCCTTCCCATGGGTCCAGATGATGAAGATGTCATCAATGTAGCGTAGGTAGAGAAGGGGCGTGAGTGGACGAGAGCTGAGGAAGCGTTGTTCCAGGTCGGCCATAAAGATATTGGCATATTGTGGGGCCATGCGGGTGCCCATAGCAGTGCCACTGATCTGGAGATATATATTGTCATCAAATTTGAAATAGTTGTGTGTAAGTATAAAGGCACAGAGCTCAGCAGCCAGTTGTGCTGTGGCATCATCAGGGATAGTGTTCCTGACAGCTTGTATTCCATCTGTGTGTGGGATGTTTGTGTAGAGAGCCTCTACATCCATGGTGGCTAGGATGGTGTTTTCTGGGAGGTGACCAATGCATTGTAGTTTCCTCAGGAAATCAGTGGTGTCACGGAGATAGCTGGGAGTGCTGGTGGCATAGGGTCTTAGTAGAGAGTCCATATATCCAGACAGTCCTTCAGTGAGAGTGCCAATGCCCGAGATGATGGGGCGTCCAGGATTTCCGGGTTTGTGGATCTTGGGTAGTAGATAGAATAACCCTGGTCGGGGCTCTAGGGGTATCACTGATGTCAGTGGGTTTTCAGCAGTGAAAATTAGTGTAGAATCAGGTTATAATGTTACTTCGCATGGCATCTTTCATACCAATATATTAGAGTATAAATAATACATTTGTGGGGATTGCTGAGAGGTACAGCTTAGGCAAAGAAGAAAAGAGATACAGAGCCAAAGAAGTTTTGCTAACACCAACAGGTCATCATATAAATCTATTATTTCTTCTCTTTCAGGTATCATAGAGTCTGTTGCCAGAGACTTCTTTAACAGTGAAGTGACAATGGAAATTCTTACTCAGAGTGAAGAAAAGGAGCGAACTGGGAAAAAGGAGCATGTTATATTTCTTGTTCTGCAGAAGGCTAAAAGGCCAAAGAGAAAAACCAAAAAGACAACAAATCCAGAAAGCGGAGACTCCCACATAGATAAAGAGGTGCAGTAAATCATGTATGGAAATGAGGGAGGTTTACTTCCAGCTTTCTGTGCCTGTCTGGCTTCTCTTAATCTACAAGAAATATTTTAAGGCAAACGATCTACACATTCTCTCTGTAAGTTTAGAGCTGGATTGAGAATGGTGAGTCTGATTCTACCTTGCACCTTGCTCCTATGTAAAATGAGGGCAAAGTGAAAGTATTTCACAGAGGTGTAAGGTCTACACAAGCTGCAAGGCAGTGAGGCATCAGACCTCTAAAGCTGTGGATAAGTCATAGGTTAGAGTTCACATCTGAGCCTGAATAATCAATTAAAGAAATAATAATTAAAAACAATGTGATATCCTGAATTTGAGAAAGAGCGCATGATCATGTAATTAAAGACAGCATTATCATGCCTATGCACAATGAAGCAAAGTGAAGGTTATATGTGCAACCTTGGCTTTAGCATTTCCTGTCTTTTAAGTGCTTAACAATTCAGCCTTACTGTAGCGTGTTAAAATGGACCATCTGTATGAATTGTTCACACACAAACATTCTCCTCTCTTTGTCTGCTGCTCTCCAGAAGGCACTAGACGTAGCTTTTCAGAAAGTGGAGAACTATTCTGCTCTCTCGTGCTGCCCAGAAAAGAAATCCCACTGGGATATTGTGAGAAGTGTTGTGAAATTTGGGAAAGGTGAGTGTACTAACCTCCGTTACAGTGATCATAATGAGATATGGGGCTCAGCTGTGCAGACAAATGGACACATTCCCACGAGGATGGCAGCCTGTTGGATATAAATACTGGAGGCCGTAAAACAGTCCAGATGATATCATTGATTTATGTACGGATAGCAGAGTTTGGACTTGGTGAGAGGTTTTCTTGTTTAAATATGATCAGACCATAATTTGCAATTACTTTATTTGCCCCAGACCCTTTTCTTCATGTTCATTGATGTGGTTTGATGCCTGGGTCTCTATACACATTGTGGGAATTCTATGATGTTTTTTTCCTGTTTAGATTATTTTAAAAATACTATAGTGCAATGGACTGGTCACTCAGCCATAGGGGCTGGAACTACGGGTACTGGGGGTGCTATCGCACCCCCCTGGCTTGAAGTGGTTTCCATTATAGTCAGGCTTTACAATTTGGTTCAATGTTTCTCAGCAGCCCACAAAATTTGTGAGCACCCCTGCATTCAGGAGACTGATATAAGCATGGAAAGGCTTTCACTTATAGGGGTGTTCTTGTGGCCAGTGTGGAGAGACTTGATCCCACTCTACTTTCCTGGTGTGAAGTGGCCACACCACAACCACCAGCACAACCTTGCAGGCAGACTCTGAAGAGAAGCCAAGGACTGGAATGAACAGGAAGAATTAATTATCTTCCTACCTTAGCGGGGTCCCACCCAGGCCAGCTCTGAGGTACTGTTGGGTCAATTATTTTACTGCTGCCCATGCTGTACCCATTCCATGGATAAATAGAGGACTTCATTCTCAAGAACTGTTAATATGGCACCTTACAGCATGTCCAAATTCATGTGCACTGAAAGTATTGTGAATGAATTTAATGATCATGGCAATGAGGCAGTAATAGCACTCTAGCCAGGCACAGAAGGGGCAAAGGCTGTTTACGCTCTCCATATACTGCTCTTCCAGCACACCGCTCTTCTGGCTTGTAACACATTGATACTCCTGTTTAGCTACTCTCATAAGTCAAGCCAGCTAATTGTGCAGCAATTTTTAAAATGTGCATTTCTGGTAACTAGGAAGAAACTGCCCATCTAGTTTGCCTTTAAGTCAGGATTTGAAGAGGTGAAAGGCTAATGTGCTAACCTGTTTCCCCCACCCCCCGACTCCATTCTCAGCAGTGTGGCAGTTATATGTGTTTGGGAGAAGCTGTGAGGTTCCAGTTTGAGCTCTTCCACTGACAACTAGAAAAACAGGCCATTAGTCACGCTTCATCGTCAGCAGGATTCTAAGCACCCCATTCAGTTACTGCTGCTACTAGCTGGCCAAATGCATTGTTGACAATGTTTCTCTGTGCTATCCAAAAGGTTTTGTTATGAAAAAAATATTGTATCAAAAATGACTGAAGTAGCCTTCAGCATTACACAGTGCAGCTTTGTATAGCAACGGTAGGGGTATTTATATTACTGTGGGCAAGAGCTTTGTCAGCATTTTCTTCACAAACTCTATTTCAGGGGTTTAATATATTGCTCATAAAACACTGTTGTGGGCAGAAACTTGGCCTCTGAGGCGAGTTTTCAGTTTGATAGCTACTTTTTTCCTTTAGTTTGGGAAATTAAAATCCATTTGGCCAGTGTTCATTTATAAGTAACCATGAGACAGCGAAGAAGCTCAAGCAACACACTTAGACACTCAGCTCTCCTGTTCCAGAGAGGGAGGGCTTATGTTTTAGTCAAGGAAAACAGAGCACAACAGACAGTTTGGTCCACATTCTTGAAGGTATTTTGGTTCCTAATTTCTACTGATATCAACGGACATTGAGAGCCTAAATACCTTTGAGGATATGGACCTTGTTGCCTAGATACAATGACCTGCTTTCTCTCAGGAAGTCTCTGACTTCCTCTTCAATCAGATGCTTTTTTGGTTTGTGCCTATGTCATAGGCCCAAGGACTCTCTCCCTCAAGGGGTCCCATGTGGAGGCAGATCAGCACTGTATGGTGCTAACATGGTTGTAAGCATCACAAGGCATTTTGGGGGTGAAGGTCAAAGGTGTAAGTGTGGAATGGAAGATTTTCTTGAAGAGAGGGAGAGGCGAAGAGGGGGAAGGATGAAAAGAGAAAAGAACGGGTTAACTTGATACTTCAGCTAGCTCTGTGTGAAGATAAGACACTGGCCCCGGTCCAAGGTCACGGGTGCGACGAAAATCTGCAGCTGCCCAGCTGTGAGAAGAGGAGAACAAAGCTGAGCAGGGCTGCAGAGATAGCAATAAAAACAGTAAGAGCAAATGAGATGGCGAAGGCCAACAGGGGGAAAAACAAAGTCTCTGGTGCCGGGATGTTTTGGGAAACTGAGAAGGCCACAGCGAGCCAGTTTGAACTGGTACAGAGAGCACCAGAAACAGAGGACCCTGGACGAAAACACCCGCAAATGAGCCCAGGACTTAAAACCCTCCTGAGAGCCAAAGCAAGGTGGAGATTGCAGTGGACCCTGGACAACCCGTGCATGGGACAAGAACTCCCGTCCACCCCTCTTCTTCTTACATTACACCCAGGCTTGGCCAGACTCTTGTCGTGCGTATGTGAGTATGAAAGGGGGCTGGGATACTAATGCTTTCTTGCTTCCTTTAAGTGACGTGGGAGCAGTCCCCACACTCACCGCTGTTATTTTATTATTTTATTAATAAAGCTTTAAAACTTAGACACTCAGTGTGTTTCATCATCTCCTCCCCAAACGATCCTGTGGCCTCAGTCTGATTACCTGATGCTTCAGGCAGATTAGTAACAAAAATCTGTCACACCTGGAGCACCTGTGTAAGACTATTGCCAGGAGCTCTGCATTTGCAAGGGACAAGGTAAAGTTTCTGTTTATTGTCACAGGGACTAAGTAACAAAGTTCAGGCTATTTCAGGTGATATTAAAAACGTCATCATTAGACTGCGCTCCTCTCCATGTAAAAATAGATTAGAGCTGGGCAAAAGATTTTGGATGACATTTTTTGATGAAAAATGGCTTTTTGATCAAAAAAATTGTGAAAAAATTATCCATGTTTGTTGAAATCTTTCAGGGTTGTTGAAAGTTTGACAAAAAAAAATCTCCACGATGAACACTGATGAAAAATAAAAATATTTTCATCAAGGCTTTTCACAGAAAATAAAGATTCATTTTTGACCAACTGTACCACAGAGTATAAAGGACTGAGGGCAATGCTTAATTTGCTGCATCAGTTATGAGTGTAAAAAATTAGCAAATTAAGCACTGACTGAAGGGGAGATTTCCAGAGGCAGAAAGGGCATTTACGCTTCCAATGCCTGTTGACATTCCATGGAAGTTTGGTGCCCAGATTCCATTTGTGCCTTTGAAAGTCTCCTCCTTATTCCTCATGTTTGTTTTTTGCAGGGAAACTGTCACATACTTTTGACCCAGTTTATCCAGAGAGGCTTTGGGTGGAAGAGAGAACATTCTGCAACGCTTTTCCTTTCCACATTGTGTTTGATGAAGAAGTAAGACACCTTCCCTGGTTGGAAGCTTGTAGCTAAAGATGTTATGGCAGAGAAAACAAATCTAAGGCCTGGATCCTCAGCTGCTATGTACTTCATGGAAGCTGGAGTTAGACTGATTTACAGCAGTTGAGGATCTGGCCTCAATTGTTCTCTCTCTCACCTTATGTTGGAAATGAAGGAACATCACATTTTGTCTTGATATCTGCATATGCATAATTAAAATTAGAATTGACAAACACCTGCCATCTTAGTCAGCGTTCCCACTGGCCAATGGTACTTCAGGACTGGGTGTCTGGTACCCTAGTGGCACTCATTGTTAACCATCATGAATCTCTGTGTTGGGCTCTGCTGTGCCGTTGCTGCCTGCCTCCCATGTAGCTGTGCAAGAAGTACTACTTAAACTGGGCTAAATACTGCTGAAATTACATCATTTTACCTCATTGAAATCAGTGGGGCTTCACAGGTGTCATTGGGAGCAGATCTGAACTCATCTGTATGCCCAGATTCATACTTTGCCCACCGCCAGCAGCTGTGGAAATGCTAGGACTGCACATTTCTTGAGCTCCTGTCACCTCACCTTGAGTCCTGCCAGCCCTACCCTAGGTCTCTATCCCCTTCTTGGGCAGGGGTGGGAAGTGGGCTCAGATAGACTCAGGCTAGAAGCTTGGACTCTGAAAGTGTGACCCCGGATGCTACCTTGAGCAGTCTTTCTTGAGATATCAAAGCAGTAGCCCCTGGTCTCAGACTAGTGAGGGGCTGGATACATATTTACTCAATCAAAAATTAAACAGGGTTTAAATTACTCTCTCCCCTCCACACCCTCAAACAGGTAAATTGTGGCATGACATTCCTTTGTTTTTGAAAGAGTTTTTAATTTTAACCCAGGTTAATGATTTTCCTTCCTGTTCTTAGCTAAGGATCAAGCAGGCAGGTGTGAACATTCAAAAGTTTGTGCCAGGACTATGGCGACCAGGTAGCAGAGTAGATAAATACTTTACTGTTGTCCATCCACAAGTTACCTTCACCATTTTCAGCATAAGGAAATTTATCAACAGTCAGTTTGTCCTCAGAGCACACAGAGAAATGTTGCCTGACTCACGGAGAAACCAACCCATGCTGAAGCTCCGAGGTACTAACTTACAGCGGCTTTTTACTGCTGCCCAGTGTGTGTTGGGGGGATACTCAGGCAGAGAGGAGTAGCTGAAAAGCCTGGAGGTTGAATTTTCTTAACTATAATTTTACTTTGGGAAAATTTGGCTACATGTCCTTCAACTAATGGCTAGAGCATGGTTTATCAAATCAGTCATAGTGTGGAGCAAACCTTAGGGAGAGTTTATCTTATAGGCCCTTCCTGTCCCAATCAAGCTCCCAGTCACAACTGTGTGACATTTCTAAGACAATATGCAAGGCTGGGATTTTCACAGCCACTGAGCCCTAGCCTAACTCTGCTCCCATTGAAGTTTTACCATAGAGATTAAGTGTTTTTAGAAAATCCCGCCCCTAATTATTTTTTACTGCTAGGGTGGATTCTTTTTGTTTCCAGCAGTTTTTCCTGGCATCCAGGTTCATATTTCCATGAAGACCCTGGATGCTTGTAAAAATTCCTAGCAAAAAAAGGAAGAAGAGCCAATATCATTTGACCAGCCTGCTCTCCATGGATCACCAGCAGGTGCTGTGCTGGCCACTAGTGTTCCACAGCCCACAGCTCATGAGCCACCCACCTAGAGGTCACAATGAGAGTAATTTTTTAGGTACATCCTTTTGGCATCATGCTCAACCATTGTATATTCCACAGTCACATACTAACTCTGGCTTGTGCATGCAGACTATGTTAGTTTATAAAAATGCCAAGTATTTCAGGATTGTCCCCAAAGTGTCTCAGTGTCAGGGCCAGCTCCAAGCACCAGCGGAGGAGGCACTTGTCTGGGGCGGCACATGCTAAGGGGCGGCATTCTCTTGGGGTGCTACAGTCCGGGCGGCTTTTTTATTTTTTGCTTTGGAAGTTCAGGCTTTTTTTTTTCTTGCTTCGGGAGTTCAGGCTGCAGTCCAAGTGGCTTTTTTTTTTTTTTTTTTGCTTGGGGCGGCAAAAATGGTAGAGCTGCCCTTGCTCAGTGTGTTGGGGAAATTAATACTGCATGTGTCTGAAAAATTAACCGTAGCTGAATTGTTTGTTAATTATATCAGAGACTCATGTACAGATTGGGAAAGCTTTCAGGCAGGGAATATGGAGGGGAATCAAAATGTGTTGGAACTGCTACATGCCTTTCTATTTAAAGGACAAATGATCTGGATGGAGGCCATACAGTGCGTGATGTACCTGTGTTCACCGAAGCTCCGCAGTTTAGAGGAGTTGGAGGAACAAAAGATGCACATCTCTGACATTGCGCAACATGACGCAACAAGGGACCTCATTCTCCTGAACCAGCAGCGTCTGGCAGAGATAGAGCTGTCCAACCAGCTAGAGAGAAAGAAAGAAGAGCTCAGGATCCTCTCAAAGAACTTAGAGGCTGAAAGGAAGAAAACAGAAACCTTGCTGTATGCCATGCTGCCGAAACATGTAGCCAATCTGCTCAAGGAGGGCAAAAAGGTGGAAGCAGGTACTGGATTTTCATCATCACTCACACTCTTCAGATTCAACTAGTGTGGCTGGCCTTAAAAACTTTTCAGTTGCCTTTATAACTGAGTATTCCATGGGCATTCCCTTCCCCAGTCACTGAATAAGAAGATGCATGTGATACCACCACTACCCTTATCTAACTCAAAGGCAAAATTGTGCAGTTCTGAAAGGGTGAATACTCTATCACCAATCAAGAGCAGGGCTGTTTCATGTGAGGGTAAGATGTGCACATATGGATTATATCTTCTTTTGATTTTAACCTGGCAACAACTAAAACAAGAAAGGTTGATTTCATAAGCCCCATGCAGCAAAACACTTAAGTGGGTATTTAAATTGGCAGGTGGTCAAACATTTGCAGTTGTGAGAACAAAACACATTTGCCCATGCAAATCAAATAACCATCTAACACTGCCCTTAACTTCTGGCACCTACCCAATTTACATGCACAAATTTAGTCTGTGCCTTCAAAGCTGAGCTTCAGAACTTGACTGCACAAAACTATGAACTTGAATTTAGAGTTACTATTAAACTCTTCACTGAAAAATTGATATTTTTCAAAAGTTGTAAAAGGCATTCTGGGTCCAGTCCAGCAGTCTTAACCGGAGAGGTTTGTTCATAGTCACTAGGGTATTTGTGTAACTTTATAGAAGTACATTATAGGAACCGGTTTTTTTTAAAACCCATCTAACGGATTAGAAGAATGTTGCAAACAGATAAAAGATACAGCTGAACTGTGGCCAGCTATGACAGTATAGTTTTAAATATTAAAATATCCAGGCCGGGATTTTAGTGGAGCCTACCAAAGTCAGGTGCCCACATCCCATGGAAATTCATAAGAACATAATGGCTATACTGGGTCAGACCAAAGGTCCATCAAGCCCAGTATCCTGTCTGCCAACAGTGGCCAATGGCAGGTGCCCCAAAGGAAATGAACAGACAGGTTATCATCAAGTGATCCATGCCCTGTCACCCACTCCCCGCTTCTGGCAAACAGAGGCTAGGGACACCATTCCTGCCCATCCTGGCTAATAGCCATTGATGGACCTATCTTCCATGAATCTATCTAGCTCCCTTTTGAATCTCTTTATAGTATTGGCCTTCACAACATCCTCTGGCAAGGAGATCCAGAGCTTGACAGTGCGTTTCATGAAAAAATACTTTGTTTTAAACCTGCTACCTATTAATTTCATTTGGTGGCCCCTTGTTCTTGAGAAGGAGTAAATAACACTTTCTTATTTACTTTCTCCACACCATTCATGATTTTATAGACCTCTATCATATTCCCCCTTAGTTGCCTCTTTTCCAAGCTGATAAATACCAGTCTTATTAATCTCTCCTCATACGGAAGCCACTCTATACCCTAATCATTTTTGTTTCCCTTTTCTGACCCTTTTCCAATTTCAATATATCTTTTTTGAGATGAGGCGGCCATATCTGCATGCAGTATTCAAGATGTGGTGTGGGTGTACCAGGGATTTATACAGAGGCAATATGATATGTTCTGTCTTATTAGCTATCCCTTTTTTAAATGATTCCCAACCTTCTGTCTGCTTTTTTGACTGCTGCTGCTCATTGAGTGGATGATTTCAGAGAACTATCCACAATGACTCCAAGATCTCTTTTTTGAGTGGTAACAGCTAATTTAGACCCCATCATTCTATATGTATAGTTAGGATTGTTTTCCAATGTGCATTACTTTGCATTTATCAATGCTAAATTTCATCTGCCATTTGGTTGCCCAGTCACCCAGTTTTGTGAGATTGTTTTGTAGCTCTTCACAGTTTGCCTGGGCCTTAACTATCTTGAATAGTTTTGTATCATCTGCAAATTTTGCCATCTCACATTTTACCTCTTTTTCCCAGATTGTTTATGAATATGTTGAATAGGACTGGGCCCAGTACAGAGCCTTGGGGGACACCACTATTTAACTCTCTCCATTCTGAAAACTGACCATTTATTCCTACCCTTCGTTTCCTATCTTTTACCCAGTTACCAATCCATGAGAGAACCTTCCCTCTTATCCCATGACTGCTTATTTTGCTTAAGAGCCTTTGGTGAGGGACCTTGTCAAAGGCTTTCTACAAATCTAAATACACTATATCCACTGGATCTCCTTTGTCCACATGCTTATTGATCCCCTCAAAGAATTCTGGTAGATTGGTGAGACATAAGTTCCCTTTATAAAAACCATGTTGACTATTTCCCAACGAATTATGTTCATCTATGTGTCTGACAATTCTGTTCTTTACGATAGTTTCAACCAATTTGCCCGGTACTAAAGTGAGGCTTACTGGCTTGTAGTTGCTAGGGTCACCTCTGGAGCCCTTTTTAAAAATTGGAATCACATTAGCTATCCTCCAGTCATTCAGTACAGAAACAGATTTAAATGGTAGATTACAGATGACAGGTAGTAGTCCTGCAATTTCACATTTGAGTTCCTTCAGAACTCTTGGGTGAATACCCTCAGGTCCTGGAGACTTATTACTGTTTAGTAATTTGTAGTAATTATCAGTTTGTTCCAAAACCTCCTCTAATGACACTTCAATTGGGACAGTTCCTCAGATTACCCAAAAAGAATGGCTCAGGTTTGGGAATCTCCCTCACATCCTCAACAGTGAAGACCAATGCAAAGAATTCATTTAGTTTCTCCACAATGGCCTCATCATCTTTGAGTGCTCCTTTTGCATCTTGATCATCCAGTGGCCGCACTGGCTGTTTAGCCGGCTTTCTGGTTTTGGTGTATTAAAAACATTTTTGGCTATTACTTCTGGAATCTTTGGCTAGATGTTCTTCAAATTCTTTTTTGGTCTTTCTAATTATTTTTTTACACTTCATTTGCCAGAGTTTATTCTCTTTTCTATTTTCCTCATTAGGATTTAGCTTCCACTTTTTAAAGGATGCCTTTTTGCCTCTCACTGCTTCTGTTACTTTGTTGTTTAACAATGGTGGCTCTTTTCTGGTTCTCTATGTTTTTTAAATTGGGGTATACATTTAAGTTGAGCCTCTATTATGGTGTCTTTAAAAAGTGTCCATGCAGCTTGCAGGGATTTTACTTTTGGTGCTGTACCTTTTAATTTCTGTTTCACTAACCTCCTCATTTTTGTGTAGTTCCTCTTTCTGAAATTAAATTCTACAGTGTTGGGCCACTGTGGAGTTTTTCCTGCCACAGGGATGTTAAAATTTAATTATATTATGGTCACTATTACCAAGCGGTCCACCTATATTCACCTCTTGGACCTGATCCTGTGCTCCACTTAGGACTAAATCAAGAATTGCCTATCCTCTGTGGGTTCCAGGACTAGCTGCTCCAAGAAGCAGTCATTTAAGGTGTCAACAAACTTTATCTCAGAATCTCTTCCTGAGGTGACATGTACCCAGTCAATATGGAGATAGTTGAAATCCCCCATTATTATTATTGAGTTTTTTATTTTAATAGCCTCTCTAATCTCCCTGAGCATTTCAGAGTCACTAACACCCTCCTGGTCAGGTGGTCTGTAATATAGCCCTACTGCTATATTCTTATTTTTCAAGCGTGGAATTACTATCCATAGAGATCCTATAGTACAATTTAGTTCATTTAAGATTTTTACTTCATTTGATTCTGCGCTTTCTTTCACATATAGAGCCACTCCCCCACCAGAACGACCTGTTCTGCCCTTCCGATATATTTTGTACCCTGGTATTACATTGATTATCCTCATTCCATCAGGTTTCTGTGATGCCTATTATATCAATATCCTCATTTAATCCTAGGCATTCTAGCTCACCCGTCTTATTGAGACTTCTAGCATTGGTATATAAGCATTTTAAAAACTTGTCATTTTTTGGTTGTCCCCTATTGCTTGACATAATTGAATGGGACTTTTTCTCATTTGACTGTTTCTCATCAGATCCTCCCTGTATTTTATCATTTTCCATCCTCTCCTTCTTATTAGGACATAGGGAATCTCCATGTATAGATCCTCCCCTAAGGGATGTCTCTGAATCACATGCTCCACTGCAGTTGTTGGCTTTCCCCCCAGGCCTTAGTTTAAAAACTGTTCTACGACCTTTTTAATTTTAAGCGCCAGCAATCTGGTTCCATTTTGGTTTAGGTGGAGCCCATGAATACAATTTGGGCATTTTAGGTTCTTAGTTTTAGGCCTGATCTGACACCAATTGAAGTTAATGGACGTATTTCCATTGAGTTCTGTGTGCTTTGGCTCAAACTAGTCAATAGGATTTTGTTTGGCAGATTAAAGAAATCTACTGTCAACTTTTATTATTGACGTAGTCAAATAACAGTGGATGCATTTATAAAGAAATATGCATCTCATATCTGATTTCTCCCACAGGGGAATTTAATTCCTGCACGATTCTCTTCAGTGATATAGTGACATTCACAAATATCTGCTCAGCCTGTGAGCCTATCCAAATCGTGAACATGCTGAATTCCATGTATTCAAAGTTTGATCGATTAACCAGTGTTCACAACGTGTACAAAGTAAGTGTTTATTACTTGTGTTCTGTGCTATTCTTTACTGCACTTTTGTTTCCCGCATTTGAAATTCCAAAGAAAGGCTAAAATGTAGAAGAATGGCTATCACCGCAACACGCAGGTTGACTTATTTTCACACTTTTGAGATGAAAATTTGGGGGACAATCCTACCTCCCTATTCTCCCCACCATGAAGATTCAGGAACTAAGAGTTTGTCACTAGAGAGTTTATAAAGTATATAAAGCTAATGAAAAAAGATTTCATATACAGCTAGGCCCTAGATTCATCCCCAGTCCTGTGACATGATGAACCAATCCAACCCCCAGTTACTTCAATGGGAGAGCAAGGCACTCAGCACCTTGCAGGACTGGGCATTTTGCTCTCCAGTGAAGTCAACAGGAGCCTTTCCATTGACTTCAATGGGCTTTGAATCAGGCCCTGTCTGACTACTGCATTTTTTCCCTTGTCTGTCAGGTTGAAACAATAGGCGATGCATACATGGTTGTTGGAGGAGTCCCAGTGCCTATTGCCAGTCATGCCAAAAGAGTGGCCAATTTTGCACTGGGTATGAGAACTGCTGCCAGAGAGGTGATGAACCCAATCACTGGAGAGCCTATTCAGGTATAAAACAGGCGAACTCAGTTTGATACAAAGTACTGCACTTAAGTGCTTTGCTGAATCACAGCCTAAGTGTGTGAGTAGCTTTAAGCAAGTGTTCTGAGGTGCTAAAGTAATACAAATAATAATGCATTTATGTACTTTGCTGACTTTGGGCCTTAGGCCTCAATCTTGCATGGTGCCCAGCACTAATCAGGAATCTAGCAAAGCATTTAGGCACATGTTCATCAGCTTGCAGGAGCAAGTCCATGGGGATCTGCTGTATCTTTATTGGCATCTGTGTCTGTACATAATTAGCAAGTCAGTTAATGGCTCCTGAACAAGAACAAAAGTAGTTGTCCCTGATTTACTCCAACCTTGCCTCTCCTTTGCCTGAGCTGCTTAACACAGAGCAGGGCAGTGGCTTTTTTACTGTTAGCTGAGAAAGTATAAGCCATTTTATAAACCATTACTGCATAACTATAAAAATGTAGTGTGAACTATTACCAGAAAGGACTGCTGCCTAATCCAGAGGAGGGAATAGTGCTGTAGAAAGAACAGTGAAGGGCGTTTTCTATAACCAGTTTTTATTAGCATTTTCTTTGACAATAATTTACAGCAAAGCAGTGAGGTAACAGCCAGCTTATAGAGGACAAAGCTAAGTCTGGGCAGACTGAATGATGTACATCGTATGCATAATGGTAAGGTTTATTCTGAGGGTATGTCTACACTATGGGATTATTTCGATTTTACATAAACCGGTTTTGTAAAACAGATTGTATAAAGTTGAGTGCATGCGGCCACACTAAGCACATTAATTTGGTGGTGTGCGTCCATGTACCAAGGCTAGCGTCGATTTCTGGAGCATTGCACTGTGGGTAGCTATCCCATAGCTATCCTATAGTTCCCACAGTCTTCCCTGCCCATTGAAATTCTGGGTTGAGACCCCAATGCATGATGGTGCAAAAACAGTGTCGCGGGTGATTCTGGGTAAATGGCGTCACTCATTCCTTCCTCCGTGAAAGCAATGGCAGACAATCATTTCTCGCCCTTTTTCCCTGGATTGCCCTGGCAGACGCCATAGCATGACAACAATGGAGCCCGTTTTGCCTTTTGTCAATGTTACCATATGTGTACTGGATGCCGCTGACAGAGGCGGTACTGTAGCGCTACACAGCAGCATTCATTTGTCTTTGCAAGATAGCAGAGATGGTTACCAGTCATTCTGTACCGTCTGCTGCTGTCATGGGTGCCCCTGGCTGAGGTCAGCCGGGGGCGCAAAGACAAAAATGGGAATGAATCCCTGGCTCATTTCCTCCTTTGTGTTGTATCTAAAAATAGAGTCAGTCCTGCCTAGAATATGGGGCAAGTGTACTAGAGAACCAGTGTACCAGAGAGCACAGCTGCTCCGTGTCAGATCCTGCAGAAATGATGAGTTGCATGCCATTCTAGGGGGTGCCCCTGCAACAACCCCACCCATTGCGTCCCTGCTCCCCCAACCCTCCTGGGCTACCATTGCAGTGTCCCTCCATTTGTGTGATGAAGTTATAAAGAATGCAGGAATAAGAAACAGTGACTTGTTAGTGAGACAAAATGAGGGGGAGGCAGCCTCCAGCTGCTATGATAGTTCAGGCAGGACATTAAACGGTGCGGGGGAGATGAGCCCAGCATCCTGCTGCTATGATAGTCCAGGCAGTACAGAATCTTTTCTTTACACATGAAAGGGGGGGGGCTGATGGAGCTCAGCCCCCAGTTGCTATGATGAAGACAGTTACCAGCTGTTCTGTACCATCGACTGGAAATGACTGGGAGTCATTCCTATTTTTACCCAGGCACCCCCGGCCAACCTCACCTGAGGCCAGCCAGGAGCACTCACGGGCCGATGATGAGGATGGATAGCAGTCATATTGTACCGTCTGCCACCGGGGAGGGGAGGGGAGGGGAGAGGATACTGCTGTTCACTGCCGCAGCATCGCGTCTACCAGCAGCATGCAGTAGACATAGGTTGACATTGAAAAAAGTCAAGAAACAATTTTTTTCCCTTTTCTTTCATGGTGGGGGGAGGGGGGCAAATTAACGAGCTATACCTTGAACCACCGTGGACAATGTGTTTGACCCTACAGGCATTGGGAGCTCAGCCAAGAATGCAAATACTTTTTGGACACTGCTGGGGACTGTGGGATAGCTGGAGTCCTCAGTACCCCCTCCCTCCCTCCATGAGCATCCATTTGATTCTTTGGCTTTCCGTTACGCTTGTCACGCACGCTGTGCTGTGGACTCTGTATCATAGCCTGGAGATTTTTTTTCAAATGCTTTGGCATTTTTGTCTCCTGTAACGGAGCTCTGATAGAACAGATTTGTCTCCCCATACAGTGGTCAGATCCAGTATCTCCCGTACGGTCCATGCTGGAGCTTTTTTTGGATTTGTGACTGCATCGCCACCAGTACTGATCAGAGCTCCACGCTGGGCAAACAGGAAATGAAATTCAAAAGTTCGCGGGGCTTTTCCTGTCTACCTGACCACTGCAGAGTTCAGATTGCTGTCCAGAGCGGTCACAATGGTGCACTGTGGGATACCCGCCCGGAGGCCAATACTGTTGATTTTGTGGCCACACTAACCCTAATCTGATATGGTAATACCAATTTCAGCGCTACTCCTCTCATCGGGGAGGAGTACAGAAACTGGTTTAAAGAGCCCTTTATATCGATATAAAGGGCCTCGTTGTGTGGACGGGTGCAGCATTAAATTGTTTAATGCTGCTAAAATCGCTTTAAACGCGTAGTGTAGACCAAGCCTGAGACATTGATGCAACTTCCATTAGGCAATGGGCTACTGTCTGTAGGTGAAATTTAGCCATTTGCATGAGATGAATTTCACCCTGGTTGAGCTGTGTGCATCTGTTCTCTGGTGCAAGAGTGCTCTGGTTTGTTTTCGTTTCAAGTCTTATAGACCACAAACGATGGGAAAAAGCAACACTAGAGATCGGCAACCTTTGGTACGCGGACCATCAGAGAAATCCATTGGCGGGCTGGGATGGTTTGTTTACCTGCAGTGTCCACAGGTTCGACTGATTGCGGCTTCAACTGGCTGCAGTTCACTGTTCCAGGCCAATGGAGGCTGTGGGAAGTGGCGGCCAGCACATCCCTCAGCCCACACCACGTCCCACAGCCCCCATTGGCCTGGAATGGCAAATCACAGCCAGTGGGAGATGCGATTGACCAACCCTGTGGACTCTGCAGGTAAACAAACCAGCCCGACCTGCCAATGGATTTCCCTGATGGGCCATGTGCCAAAGGTCACCGATCCCTGAGCTACACCTTTTACACTGGTCAATGGTTAAATCCCTTTGGGTATATTATCAATATGATGATACTGATGGGAGCTGTATCCATTTAATTGCCACATGGCAGATTCAGGCTTTTCCTAGTAAGATGCAAAATAAAGTTCAGCCCTGGTGTGAACAGGTTCCAAATTTCCACTAAAATCAATGGGAGTTGTGCCCACTGTATGCCTGAATGGAACTTGCCCCGCTATTCACCCAGTCTGGCAGTGCCATAAATAGAAGTGTGGTATACAGAGAACACCAGAAGATGCAGCCAGTCCTCCTTCCATTTCATTGTTTGCTGAATTGTAATATCAGATCCTTTTTCTGGAAATCTGTAAGACAATTTTTTAGACTTGCTATACCTTAGAAGCAGAGTTTCCAAAATATACTACACTTGTCTTTGATGTTTCTAGCACTATTACTTAGTTCCCCAAATGAGGGAAGAGGCTGCTAAGTGCTATCCAATAGGGTGGTGGATGAGATGGACTGCTGATATCTTACTTATGATCACAATGAAGAGCTAATATTATTTTCAAAATATCATGTTGGTTTTATACTGACAGATCAGAGTTGGGATCCACACAGGACCAGTTTTGGCTGGAGTGGTTGGTGAGAAGATGCCCAGATATTGCTTGTTTGGAGACACTGTCAACACAGCCTCTCGGATGGAAAGTCATGGACTTCCTAACAAAATCCACCTCAGCCCAACAGCATTCAGGTAGAGTCAAAAGGTTAAATAATAATGAGACCCAAAACAACCCAGAATTCTTTTTCTCCTCTTCTGCTAAATGCTTTAATAACACAGTTTCTCTCTTGGATGAGGGCCAATGTAGGCACAGAGCACCAACTCCACTTAGCTCACAGTATTCCTCAATCTGGAAATACACATGATAAAGTTCCATTTTCACACTTACTAATAATCTCAACACAATTCGCTGAGGGATACAGTTTAAATTGGAGTGCCTAAACTGGGACACAACGGTGCCGGTTGCTCAAGCAACACCCACATAAAGTGCCTATTTCAAGCACTTTGAACATACAAGGTTTCATGGCTGTAGCACGGCAGTTACCCCACTCTGGAGAAAAAAGGCTAGGCTGACTGGGGAAGCAGCCACTGCTGGGGCCATGCCCCAATCAGGCCATGCCCCAATCAGGCTCAGCTGGCTCTATAAAAGGGTTGTGATCCAGGAGCTAAATCAGTCTCTCTCTAGCTGTAGAGAGAGAAGGACCTGGCTGCCAGGTAGAGAAAGAGCCTGAGTAGAGCAGTGCTGAGGAAAGGCAAGAGGATCTAGGGAGTTCCAACCTGGCAACCCCCCAGGCTGAAAGCCCTGTGCAAGGCCTAGAGGTACTAGGGCTGCAGAGGTGTTGCCTGGGGTTAGGCAAAGGCAGCAGGTCCAAACCCCTCTTGCCAGTGATGAATGGTTTACAGACTGCAGTCTTCCTCAGTGAGCAGGGGGCTAGATGAAGGCTGGCGGTAGGCACGGAGGCAATGTGGGGATAGAGGGTTGGGGGTTCCCCTGGGAGGAGAGACCCAGAGAGTAGGGGTACTGCTGGGGCAGAACCCTGAGGTAAAGGGCACCGGAGTCTGGAAGGGACACAGGGCCAGCGGCAGGCGAGACAGTGGCCTGCAGAGGGTGCTCCGTATGCTGGAAAAGAGCTAATTTCCCAGGCAACCAGCAGGGGGCACTGCACAAGTGAGTCTCACTTCACTACAATGGCATGTAGTCACAGCTCTGCAATGACAGGGTGAAGGAGGTGTGGTCCCCAACTAGGAGCTTCTTTTCAGCCATGCTGTCTCTCAGAGCAAGAAATAACTTATACAAATAATTTCTTAACATGGCAATACTTCCTGCCCAAAAATAATAAATAAAGAGTCTTACATCGCATTGCTACCCCCAGCAAAATTCCTGTGGTATTTAATGACAGCTTTGCCTGAGTAAGAGCTGAAGGATTGGATTGACAGTCATCATAAATGTGATGTTATGGCCGTAATCATAAGCCGGTCTACTCTCTTTTATGCATGAAACCCAAACAGGTTCACAATCAAATAAATACCTGACGTCCCAATCCACTCACATTACCCAAATGCCCATCAGAATTTTTATGCATTTAATCCAAGATTTTCCTGGTAGAAACTAACAGGCAATTTGTGGGATGAAGATATTTGCTTGTTTTAATGTAACACAGGAGAGATGCTATCAAATAAGCTAAACAACTAGGGGATGTTTAACTCTGCATTCTTGATACAAATTCACATGTGGCTTCTAATTAAATATGGAACTTTGGAAACTCTCATGATGAACATTCTAAATTTTAAAGACTCAAAACATTCCACCCTATCAGTAATTACTGAAATTATAATCTGAAATGTAACTTTATACAAATGACATTGTCTTAACTAAACAGAAGTGTTCTGTATAAAGTACATCCTCAGGATATATTCTATTCCTTTCAGTACTGGAGAACTAAACAGTTTTGGTAGAGGGAGCTGGATTCCTTTCTTACTCATGCATCATCAACAGATTTGTTACAATTTAGCTGCCAAATCTTTATTACTGGTGATGATGCATGAGCCAGAGGAGCAGAGGCTGAGTCTGCAGAACTTGCATTGAATAAAAATATTTACTTGTGAAGTCAGCACAGTTGATTTCGAGCCACAAATATGGAACCTCACATTATTTTCACAGGGTCACTTTTCTGTGTATATCTGCACATTATGTTAACTTTGGGAACATTATGTGTATATCTGCACATTATGGGAACTTTGCTCACCGTCACCAGAGATGCAACTGAAGACAGATTGGTTAGGTCCCTGTAACAAGGTCCTCTGCCCGCCCCTCTTCCTGGGGCCCTCTGCTGCCCCAATAAAACATAGAGAGGCTTCTCCTTCTGCAGCACCCATGGCTTTATTTACACATTTCTTCCACCACCAGTGATATACTATATACAGCTTGCAGGCCTTACAATCTCCTCTTCTACCCAGTCTGCCCTCAGCCCAAAGACTGACCTTTCCCTGGCCATCTCCCTTCTTCTAGCTGCCAGCCAGTCTTTATAGCCCTTGAACCCGCAGGTGCAGCCAGTTCTAAAGGCCAGGCACCAGACTTCTCCCCAGCCCCAATCTATTTCCCCTTTGAGGCTGGCTGAACAGGGGCTAATTAGGTGCCTTTCCACCAACACCCTGCTACAGTCCGAATCCTGTGACATGCAGTGGATGGGCAGGCTGCTGCCCCTGGGCAGAAGTCAGGTGGGGTTCTACCCATTAAATTCAGTGGGGTTTTCTGGGGTGCAGCAGGCTGCCCAGGCACTAGACATTGCAGGATTGGGGCTTGAGTACCTTCCTGTTTGGAGAAATGTCTTGAGTACGTTCGAACAACCACGTAACATTTCAACAGCGCCTCTTCTGTTCTGTGCTTTCCCAGTGTGAACAGCCTTTACAGAAGAGCTTCTCAGTTAGGCTCTTATTTTGTGAATACTCATGTGTATAAAGTTAAGCATGTGTGTAAGTATTTGCAGGACAGGGGTCTAAGCGTGATGCTCCTGTGTAAAGGCCAGGGGAAAGTACAAAATATAAGAGAGGCTGATCACATGATAAATATCTACTCATTGTGATGTCAATGAGACTAGTCACCAGTGTAAAGCCAAGCATGTGCAAAAGTGATTGCAGGTCAGAAGCTTAGCCTCTAGACCAACCCTGATTAGAACAACGAACTTTTGCTTTGATAGTGTTGTCCTGTTTACAAAAACAGCGCTAAAAAAACGCATCCAACCCTACAAATATTGCGCTGCAAAATTTATCCTTCATCCTTCTCGCTCCAAATCCCAATTTAGACTTCTTTGTCCTAATGGTTGTCCCGTATCTTCCATTGTGCAGAGCTTTACAAAATCAAGGCTTCGAAATAGTTGAAAGGGGAGAAATTGAGGTGAAAGGCAAAGGAAAAATGACCACCTATATTCTGAGGCAGAATCTACATGCAACTGAGAATGAAATCATGGGGAGAGCAGAAAAGCAGCATTCCAGTCACACGGATCAGACGGGTGAGCTAAGAGAAACAACTTAATCCATATCTAGGATGCAAAATGATATTTCTCTCTTTATTAACATAAAGCTCATACTTCATAGAGAACACCTTTGCCTCCTACATTACACCTACATCGCATACTTATAACCTTGCCTTAGGTTTGAAATCTATGCCCTCAAACTAACGTTTAATACTGCATCTCAGACAATCATTTAATCCCAGAGGGCCTGATTTTCAGAGGTGCTGGGTACTTGCATTTCCACTGATTTAAATGACAGTTTTGACAATCAGGCCTAAGGTCAGCACAAACTACATTTTCTAGGGAGTAACTTTAAACTAACAATATATATATATGACTAAAATACAATTATTTGTAACCAAATGTAATGGACGTTGTCTTTATAGTCTTGAAAATTATATTATAAACTACTCAGTTCAACTAATAAGCCAAATTTTATTCATTAGAAGCCCATAAAAATCCTAAAAAAATTTAATAATTTACATCATTATGGCCAGGTATCTTTTTTTTTCCCTATGTGTGTGTGTGGCTGCTAATGAGGACTTCAGATTTAAGGTTCTTGCCACTTGGAGTTGAGATAATAAGGTGATTTTTAAAAAATAACGTTTAGATGCTATAATAGTGATGGGAACAAAGAGTTAATTTCATCATGAAACAAGCAGCAAAGAATAATAAGAGAAATAGAGAAGTTACAGATGGCAAATACCTAGAGGTTAAAGATGGACCTAGATCTAGGCCTTAGCTCTAGAAGACTGAGAAGTTATAAACACAGTCCCTGTCCTGAAGAGTTTGGAATAGACAAGACAGACAACGGACTTGGGGATAAAGGTGTAACCTATAAGCAGAGTGATTAAGATGATGGCTGGCAAATGTTACAAGTTATTTTTAATCATTTGGGTTTTTTAAGTGAATATAAAAGTGTGCATGGTGTGAGGGCAGAGGTGAGAGTTAATAGGTGCAGAGGAATAAGGGACCGAAGGAAGGGGAGGGTGTGAAAGGGAAATGGGGAGTATAGAGACAAGGCAAAGTGAGGAACAGGGATTACAGAGTCTGAAGCTACAGCAGAGGATTGGGGACAGGGGAGGGAGCAAACAGACAAATAAAAAGGATCCCAAAGGGAGTGGAGTTAGCTGTAAAATAAGCTTGACTGTTTGTCTTTGCAAAGCCCATCAGTTGAACAGTTGCTTCTGTGCTGCGGAAACCATGAAAAATGAAACACAATGAAGACACTATGAAAGTAGGCACCCTACTTTGGTCCAGATGCAAAACTCTTTGCACATTCATTTGTTCACATATCACCTGCCGCAGTTTTAGGCCACTGTCTTATTTAGCTAGTGAAATATTGGCAGATGGGAATATCAGTGACCAAAAAGTGAATAAATGTGATCCCAGTTCACATCTAACTAGGTGAAAAGACACTGTTTCTGGCAAGAGCTAATTGTTCTGAACTTTGGGAACTTGAAAACGACCACAGTTTATAGCATCCTACTAGATGTGTGCAATCATTAGTCAGCACATGGTAAACAACAGAGGCTACACATGCTATGCATTCTGGGGCTACAGTTAGGGCCAAAGCATAGAAAATGGAGGGAAGTTATGGCACATACTCACTTGAGTGCCTACTCTGCACATATTGCTGTTGTAACTGCACACACAAATGCAGCCAGACCGTTGCACATACCGTTTTTGTGAGTGCAGGTAAGTTTAAAGTTTTCAAAAATGTAGCCCAGAAAGTCTTCCCTTCTCCTCTTCGCACTTTCAGGCCTTTGTTTCAAAGCTCCTCTTCCTACAAATGCCTAATATAAACAGTGCACATTGTCACATGTGTGGTCTCCTTCCTCCCCCTTCTTGTAGAGGCAGATGATCTGGGAAACCTAGTCAGCAAGACTATTGCTGTTATGAAGCATGCTGACAGCCAGCAGCTGCTCACCAGCAGCAGCCTTGCATATGGTGAGTACATCAAGGATTTATTTCGAAATACTCCTACTACTTTATTTCACATAAGGAGAGGGAAAGATGATCCAGAACAGTCTGCTGTCTTGTCTCCTCTGCTCACCATGGTGATTAGTGACTTAAACCATGTCCACACTGGGGATTTCAGCCTTTTGTAATGAGGCGGCTACACCACTGAAAACACCTAGGGACTTGCACTGGTTCAACTTACCCCTGCTTGCAACTGAAGTAAACTGCACCAATGCAGCTTGTAGCTTACGGTGGCTTTGCTTGTCTGCACTAGGGTTTGTGCCTGCGCAGTGGCTGTCCACCAGTGTCATACCCGGGGCAAATCACTATTTTAAAGAAGGCCTTTCAAAATCCAGGCATAAATGTAGTTGGGTCATTGACTGGCCTACACAAGGCAAACAATCAGGATTTACAGCTTATGCAAGGTTTAAATACAATTATTGTATCTAACCCAGATCATCAGAGGGTTTGAGCAGTATTAAACTGTGTTAAAGCATGTTCTACTCCAATCTCAACCCAAGTTAAAGCAGCTTCAAGAACCTGATTTGGCCTTATCCACTGTGCCTGGCCTAACACTGTTATAACCAGTTTTATCTACAACTTTATTCGTACCCCGATGATGCTAAAGTCCGGCTGTTAAAGCAGTCACGTTACTGCACTTTGTGCAGACAGAGCCTTCCGCGGTCAGATCATAGGGGATGTCTCTAATCAGCAGTACAGCTTTTAGCGATGCTATATGAATTTACCTTGCAGCCACTATGTTCATAGCCATTTGCATTTCAGCATCCTCACGTTGAAATGCAAGGGAATTCTTCCTCCCAGATGGAGCTCTATGAATCTTTGTTTTCTCCTCACTTCAACCCTCCAATTCTCTTTCTGAGCCACGAAGGCCTCTACTAAGGACGCCACTGCTATTATCAGAGTTATGTGGAAGGTGCTCCCACATTATGGTGGCAGTCTGCAGTATAAAACCCTATGATAAACGGATTGACAAGTAGCCGCCATGTTCCTAGAACATAACTTCCTAGGCCAGAATCACTGCTTTTAAACTGCTGGAAGGGTGGGTGTTGAGTGGTACAATGCATGTCTTAGGGACTTTACCCTCCTCCAGCTCCCTGTTATCCTGTGCTCTCCTGCTAGCCACCTCATGCTGATTCCATAACTCTGGATATATTCCATTTCTCTTTTCTGTTCCCCATCTCTCCACCAGTTAGTTGAGTGGGTTTCTAGCACACTTTGACTTAGAGGTTTTAGCTCTTGTTGTTGCTTTTGTTACACAGAAATACAGAACTCGATACATGTCAAGTGACAATAGAAGTTTAGAAACAAAATAGCTGCTCTGTCAGATAAAGCAGACCCAAATGCATCAGCTTGCCTGTGAGAATATCTGCTCTCATGGGACAAAGCCAGCGTCTAAGAAAGGGTATCAGCAATTTTGTCAGTGTTTCCTCCTGGGATTGCTAAAAAGCTGGCTCTGTTCACCGCGGGGGACTCCTTGGCGATTTCACTTATTTTTTTTTCACACCTCTTTTTGTTCTTTGTCAGAGGCTGAAGCCAGGCTGTGTAATGGAGAGCATACAAAGGGGGATGCAGAACAGCAGCTTTCAGATCAGACGAGGACACAGCACTTTAGCGACGGCAATGCACAATCTAGGTTTTGTGTTTTGTTGTAATAAAAGGAAAATAAGGAACAATAAAATTTACAACATTGTTATCAAGCACTGTAATGAAAGATAATAAAGTTTCATTCCTGATGTTAAGCAATCCAGTACTGTAATAAGAAAGGTAAATTCAGTGCATTGCTTTCAAGGAAACAGATGAGCTTTTGTTCCTTATTAAAAAGTAATCTAATACTGTATGTGTCCTCCCCAGTTGGCTCTTAATATAAAAATGTGATATTACTTAGGACACAGCAACTGCACCTTAAATGAAGATAGAGCTCTGGTTGCTTGGCTTGTCAATAAGACTGAGTAGCTAATTTAGTCAAATAGTATTTTGTAATATTAACACGTACCAAATTGTTTGACAGAATTCATAACCTACCTGAATACTTACACAAATCAAATCCTTTGCATTATCCTCAAGGCACAGAGGTAATACTGACCCAAACTTCTTGGGTTCTAGCATTGAAATTATGTTAGAACTGAAGCTCAGTGATTCTGAGACCCAGTAATAATTGGTGTAAGGTGCTGGCTAAGTATCTGTGATCATGTCTCCCTCTAGTGGCTGGCACATATAGAGACTAAAAAGTTGCTACTTACTTCTATGGGTGTTTATTCCTTTAGCTCAAATAACAGGGACTGAGGTCATGGCTTCTATCTCCACTTGATGATAACATGGTAAGTTCATGACAAAGTGGCAGTCTTCAGATTCCTGAGCAGCTCAGACATCTGCTGATATATAACTCATTAGTTAAGTGTGTGCTCGTATTTCCCTCTAGTGGCTGGCTCAGATGGAGGGTAAGAGCCTGAGTTTGCTACTGTAGGCTAGCAGAGTTAAGCCCATTAGCTAAGCACTGGTTGCTTGTGCTTTTGCTGCTGGTGTTCCCAGGTTCTGTCCCTACGAACAGCTGGTGGTGAGTTGGTTGCACGGTGACATAATACAGCATCTTTCATGGTGAGAGCTCCCAATGCAGATAATTATCTCTAATTAACATAAGAGCAAATGAGTAGAAAGGTGAAATGATTCACCTAAGGCCACACAGTGATTAAGTGAGTGGGAGAGCTGGGTCTCCAGGCTCCCAAAATTCCCTATTCTGGCATATCAGTCTAAAATGAAAGTCCCCTTCTTTCTAAGCTCCCTTCCCCCAGTTCCGGCTCTGGGAAATGTTCATGAAACACAAGCATTCACCACTAGGTAAGAGATTCCAGTAGGTACCTCCCATATAGGAAGTGCGTGACAGTTAAGTCAGGGGTTCTCAAACTGGGGGTCACGAGGTTATTACATAGGGGGGTCACGAGCTGTCAGCCTCCACCCCAAACCCTGCTTTGTTTCCAGCATTCATAATGGTGTTAAATATACAAAAAATGTTTTTAATTTATAGGAGGGAGGGTCACACTCAGAGGCTTGCTGTGTGAAAGGGGGCACCGGTACAAAAGTTTGAGAACCACTGAGTTAAGTTCTAACGGCTGTACTATGGCCCTGTGAAAGGGGTTGGCAGTCCCATTCCAGGGCCCAGTACTGCCACCACAGAGTCCAAACATTTGATGGGAACACAGACTGAACTACCTTCTTACCCCTAGAGCAGAGTTCCCCCAAAAGGGCCTGGGCCAGCCTCCACAGGTGCAGGGAGGGAGCGCCACCCATCCCCACTCTGCCCCCAACTCTGCTCTGGCCCCACCCCCAGCTATGGCCCTGGACCCAACCCCAACACGAACCCCATCCCCAGCTTTGGTCCCCCACTGTGGCTCAACTGTGGCTTCTGCTCCCAGCCTCGGCCCCTAGCTGCAGGCCCCTTCCCGGTCCCGACCCCAGGCCCACCCCAGCTGTGGCCCCAGCCTCAGCCCCTTACCTCTGTCCATGCCCCCACACCTGAGCCCTGGCCCCACTCTCAGCCCGGCTCCGGGTGGCGGGACACAAACAGGGTAAGGGGAGGCTTGACTGTGAAAAGTTTGAGGACCATTGCCCTAGAGGAGGAGGCTTGAAAAACCACATTGGCAGGGAAGCTCAAGAGTATTTAATTTTTTATTGTTTATACTCAACATCCTAATGAAAGGTGTCAAATGATCAGAAGTTGTCTTGCAACATATTACTGCTGCCACATATAAAAGAGCTGGGATGAAAGCTGCACTGTAACGAATCCATTTTCCTATTACAGTAACTCCTCACTTAAAGTCATTCCAGTTAATGGTGTTTCGTTGTTACGTTGCTGATCAATTAGGGAACATGCTCGTTTAAAGTTGTGCAATGCTCCCTTCTAACGTAGGGAGCTTCACAAGAAGCAATGGGCTTAAACTGCAGCAAGGGAGATTTAGGTTGGACATTAGGAAAAAGTTCTTAACTGTCAGGGTAGTTAAACACTGGAATAGATTGCCTAGGGAAGTTGTGGAATCTCCATCTCTGGAGATATTTAAGAGTAGATTAGATAAATGTCTATTAGGGATGGTCTAGACAGTATTTGGTCCTGCTAGGAGGGCAGGGGACTGGACTCGATGACCTCTCGAGGTCCCTTCCAGTCCTAGAGTCTATGAGTCTATGAGTAGTTTGGCAGCTACCTGCTTTGTCCACTGCTTGCAGGAGGAGCAGCCCATTGGAGCTAGCTGGTGGGGACTTGGAACCAGGGTGGACCGGCAGCCGCCCTACCAGCTCCCCCTCTCAGCTCCTCGCTCTCCTAAGCTGCAGCTGCCCAGCAGGCTACCAATTGCCAGCAGTTCAGCTGTCCCTCCCCCGACTGTCATGTGCTGCGCCTGCTCTCTGCCTTGGAGTTGCTCCCCGAGCCTCCTGCTTGCGGTGTGGAGGGAAGAGGCGGAGAAGGGGGCTAATGTCAAGGTGTCCCCCTCCCCCCGATCCTGCACCCCGCTTACCCCAGCTCCATAGAGCGGGGGGAGGGGGGACACACACGACAGGGCTCAGGATGGAGGGAGCTTCCTGGCAGCAGCTTGCTGATTAACTTAACAAGGCAGCGTACTTAAGAGTGGGGTCAGCGTACTTAAAGGGGAAAAGTGCATCTCTCTCTCACACACATACAGAGAGTGTGTCTCTGTCTGCCATGCTGTCTCCCCTCCCTCCATTCGCACTGCCTTGTAGAGTGTGAGGCTACATTAACAACAATGAGTTAACCCTTGAGGGCTCAGCCAATTGCTACTTCATCATTTAGCAGGAAGGTGTTCCCTGGGAAACATCCCACCCTCTGATTCCATCCCCTCAACCAAGCTTCACAATCATCATTGCTGTGTACAGTATTAAGGCCCTGGAACCTAATCCCCCGCTATTTACATTAATTCTTATGGGGAAATTGGATTCGCTTAACATTGTTTCGCTTAAAGTCCCATTTTTCAGGAATGTTAACTACAACGTTAAGTGAGAAGTTACTGTATATCAAATTCTCTGAGCCAGTGAGCATACTAAACCCACTGAAAATAGTCATGGCCCTTTTGTGAAGGGACAAGGGCCTTTCAAATCTCATTTCTACCCACAGTCATCCTTGGGCTTCACCTTATCTGGGGTCAAGAGGGATGAACTGACCTCCTCTCCAAGTCAGTCAAGGCCTCTCATATTTTTAATCAAAGGGGGAAATGACACAAATTACATGAATTGTTCTCTCTTCATGGGAAATGAATGACTTTTTCTCTCTATGCTTAGGCTTGAGAATGAACATGTTTCTACACATTTGACCAGAGAGTTGTCTCAAGTGCACTTCAGGAAGAAGAGGGAAGCTGAACGTCACATAGGTAACCAACTGGCTCTTTAAGACACCATACAATAGCAACTGGTCTACCTATATTGACTGAGCACTTAATTCTGTTATTTATATGGGGTAATTCACATGCCAAGCCATATAATTCATAGGCGGGAATGTGAACACATCTGGGTTTTTATTTAATAGTCTTGTGGCACAGGCTTGCCTTTACTTTGCTGCTTTTGAAGATACATTTCATTTTGTGTCCAGCAGTTTTCCTAATACACATTATGTAGACAAATCAACAACCACACAAGCCAGTAAACAGGGATAGAAAGCTTGATACTATACTGTGTGACAAAGCCAGTCTTTTACATATGTTATATATTCACCTTTTCTCTGACATCTGCACTGCACTTGGGAAAACGCTCACATGCAAAGAGATGGGCTCCAGGGAACGTAGAAACATTATCTAGCATGGGAATACTCAATTAATTTTCAGCAAGCAGCTTGTATAATACATAACATACACTTAACATAATACACTTTGGTAGTTTGCCAGAGATTCGAAATGATTAGACTATATCAATTTACTCTTCAAACACTGATTAAAATCTCAAAACTTTCATAGCAAATGATGCATGAACCTGAGTTAGAAATGTGATGACTGAAATATTGCAATGTCACAGATTCAACACACAGCCTTTCCAAATCCACACACATTGCATTTCAGCTGGCCCCTTAAATGCTCCCCTCTTTGGAAAGATAATAGCTCAGCCTTAATTGAAGCAAACAGGTCATTAAAACGGTAATTTCTTGTAGACATTCACATGACAGACATTCACTCACTGCCAAAGACAGGAAGAGAATGAAGGGGTGGATACTCTAAGCACATTTAGCATTAGCATCTACATAAAACCAAATCTAAGGTAAACATCCAAGCAACTAGGGGTCCTCATCTGTCCCTTCATGTTCCAAGGCATCCTCATTGGGTGCAGAATAAACAACCACCCAACTCTTGCCAACTGCACCAAGCTCCATCCTAGATAGAGGCCTTGACCCACTCTCTTACTGAGAACAAAAAGACTCTCTCCTACTCATTGTATCTAACAGCCAGACAGTGTGTAGCAGTCACTCTGATTACTTCTGCAGCCTTTCTTCAGAAGAGCGCTCGTCACAGCTCCCAAGGTGTGCTTCGTTCCCACTGGAATCCAGAAATTCTAGGCCTTCATCCCTGTTATGCAAAGCAGCTGTCTGGTTAAGTAACTGCCTTATCAGAAATGTATTGAACTCATACTTGACTAGCAAGGTGTTACTGTAAATACAGTATTCTGTTCTCACCTCTCTTTAGAGAGCTGGACACTATGACCACACTTTTAAAAAATGGGTGCATACCTTTATTCACCTCATTATAAACTGATTTTCAGACCTGCTGAGCAACCTCAGATCTCTCTGCAATCAATGGGAGCAGGCACCAAGCACCTTGGAAATCAGGCTAATTGTATTAACTTGTCGAAAAATTATTTGCATGACAGTAGCATGTTACGGCGCCAACAGAGCCCAAGGCCCCATTGTTCAAGGTGCTATACAAACATACAGTAAGAGTCCATCCCTGCTCTGAAGAGCATATGGTCTAAATAGACAAGATCGAGAAAGGTGGGAGAAAGAAATTATTATTGTTTATAGGTGAGGATTTGAGGCAGACAGGTGTTTGGTGGCTTGCTCAAATGCACACAGGATGTCTGTGGAGGACAGCTATTGAACTCAGACTACCTGAATCTCAGGCAGGGCTGTAATTACAAGACCAACATTCTTTGCCGCTATGAATTTAGAACCCTAACTTTTGGCAGCCAGTTTTGAAAACATGGGCTTATTTTTGGACACAAATTTCCTCAATATCTTCCCCTCTAGGAATATAGATTTCTAAACACTCCAATCTCCCCAAGATATGGCCTTCAGCATTAAATCCTGCAGCACAATGTTGACTTAGCACTTTCACAGGGGTTTTCTCCACCTTTACTGTCACTGCTTTTATGTTATCCTGTCTGAATGTTTGAACGCCTGACTTTGAGCTCTCCTGGTCCTTGCCACTGAATTATGAATACAGTCTAACACATCATTGTTCAGGTACAACTTCTGTATTCGTTTCAAGCTGCCTCCTTCGCTTCAGCTTAAGCTGTACATAGGCAAAAAAACAAAACAAAAAAACCAGCTGAATGAGCTCATTTTTTCCCCTCTCATCTCAGACATTCAGCCTGTTAGGCAGGGTTACTGGAATAAAGCAGGGAAGCTCTTTTTCCACAGCAAGCCATCTGGCTGACATAGACTCACATTGATGCTAATCTGTTGGTTTCGTTCTTTTTATTTTTTTTTTTCCTGAGGAACACTTCATCTGCAGCTGTAAATTCAGACCTGCTCCCTCTGTGCACAGAGCATTCATTTTGCACACATATTTATTACCACATTATGCCCCATTGTAGGTGTCAGGAAATCATTATTATCCTTGGTGCGTCTACGTTGTTCTAATGTCAGGGATGTACTTTCAAATGGAAATTAAGCAATTATGTTTCACATGGGGAAACCTGACAGATGCATAGATTTTTACACCACTGGCAATGTCGCTGTCACAAAAGCAGTCATTGCTCCTGGCGGACTGCCAAAGAAATATAATGTATTTCAAGAATAGGGGAAAAACGCAATTAAGCGTGCAATGAGAGTTCATAGATCATGTAGCTGTTTAACTTCAAAATGTGATAATGACATGACAACGAGATCACTTAACTCATCCTTGTAAAGGAGGCTTAAAGGAACCTATTAAAATACAGAAAAATGCTTTCCACGACATCTTTGCCCCACTCCAATTTAAATGAACACGATCAAGTATGTTTAATATTTTTTCTCCTCCTAGGAATTCGTTTAAACAGGCTACAGTGCAAAAACAGGCCTGTAGACAATGCTGCACATCAGACTTATTAAATAACGCCTTTTCCTTTTATCATACATCCTTCGGTGTTGTACGTTTCTCAGGGTAGGTAGCATTAATGTTATTTGTCTATAAAGGGCCATGCACAATTCTGGCGCAGTATATAAAATAATTAGTGGGCTTTCCACTCAGCTGTATGTGTTCTTTAATTGTAATGCGACGCACACAGTATACATTGGCTGAAATTCATTTCAAATCCTTATGCTGTACAGTCTTCCCATTTGGTTATTTTTTTTGTTTGTTACAGGGTTTTATTCAGCAATCTTTTGTGCAGCTCTCATGTGCCCTTGCTCAGTAGCCTCCTGCTGCTCGCAGGTTGTACCAGACCAACAGCAATACGATGCTGGCAGTCAACGAATGCAGACATATGTGTTCTTCTCACTCCCCTATTGAAATCAATAGGAATTTTGGGCCCAAAGAATAGAATATATTAAAAAAGCTCTGCTTCTAAAATAAATATTTGAACCAACACAGACCAGTAAATGCATATGTATTAAAGCAGGCTTATGTGCACAATGATCAGGTTAAATGGAAAATTGTAAGCATTCTATAAAATAGATCTATTTAATAAGTTTAGAGAGCCTCACATCCCACAGCACTATCCATGGGCGATGTACTCTTTTAATGGGCATTTTATATGGGCAAATCCTGCAGTCCTCACTCAGGCAAAACCTCTCATTCTTTGTATTACAGTAGTGCAGAGAGACCCAAGCAGAGATTGGGGCCCCATTATGCTAGGAATTGTAGAAACACAACAAAGCCCTGCCCCAAAGCCTTTACAATTTTAATAGACAAGACAAACAAAGGGTGGGAAAAAGGAAAGATTACTATTGCTGTTTTACAGAGAGTAAGTAACTCACCCAAGTTTCTCTGGAAGGCTGTAACAAAGCCAGGAATTGAACACAGCCAGGTCCACTGGCCTACCCAGCCTCACCCTCTCTGAGTTTTGCCTGTAGAAGGGCTGAGTAAGACCTGGCTCTGAAACCTTATAGGGCTCAGGCCCAAGTGGTTTGGGTGCTCAGCACCTTAGCTCCTGTAGATAGAATTCTGCTATTATGAACTGTTTATTAGTAAAAGAAACACTTTCTGATGTTCTCATTCATTCTAAAGTGTTTCAGGCTCACAAAGAACTACCGGTAATTATTATATTCAGGGCCTGTTGCAATCCATAATTTTATGGCTGTATAATTTGTTTCTGGCTTCACTGTATCTGGGATGCCCACATCTCTGACCTTGTCTCCCTCAGGACTCCCTCCTCTCACCCTCCCAGTAATGCTAGCCTTGACACCTCATTTTATTCCTTTTCCGACTGTCACCTCCATGCCTTCTTCCTGGCTATCCCATATGCACAGAAGACCCATATTCACTAAGCCACCATGCGTTTCCTTCTTATATGTGCTCTTAGCATTTCACAGTAAACATGGGTTTATGGAGAACAGATCCTGTCAAACTAACTTGATTTTTTTAAATTAGATTACAAATATGGTTGATAAAAGTAATATATTGCCGAAATAGACTTCTCTGTTAAGACATCTGTCTTAGTACTGCCCAATATTTTGATTAAGACACTAGATGGATACAAAAGCAACATGGCACCCACTGAATGGATTAAAAACTGGCTGACAGGTATTAAAATGTAATTGCAAACAAGCAATCACCCTCAGGGGTGGTGGTATTTCCAGCAGGGTTCTTGGCCCTACACTATTTTACATTTTTATCAATGATCTGGAAGAAAATACATCATCATCACTGATAAAGTTTGCATATGACCCAAAGATTAGGAGGAGTGGTAACTAATGAAGAGGACAGGTCACTGATACAGAACAGTCTGGATTGTTTGGTAAACTGGGTGCAAGCAAACAATATGGCCAACTGTAAAGTTATACATATAGTAACAAAGAAAGCAGACCATATGTGACGCTGCAGTCACATCTCATACACTACTGTACTAATCTTTGCACAAAATATGCCTTGTGAGGTATTCTTTGAAAATGAATAACTCATTGATCATTAATATTAATGTGTGATGTATGTACATAATGGACATTAAGGTTATGAACGTATGCTGGAATTATAACTAAAGTGTGTGTAAACTGGGTATGTCAAGGGAATTGTGAAACAGGTCTATCCTTGTCATAAACAGATAAGTAAGGGTTAATAGAACAGGAGTACTTCATGTCTCTTTTGCCTGCAAAGGGTTAACAAGATCAGTGAGCCAGGCTGCCACCTGACCAGAGGACCAATCAGGGGACAGGATACTTTCAAATCTTGAGGGAGGGAAGTTTGTGTGTGTGCTGTTAGTTTTTGGTTGTTGTTCACTTTGGGTTCTGAGAGTGACCAGACGTGCAACCAGGTTTCTCTCCAATCTCTCCGATACAGGCTCTTATAAGTTCGGAATAGTGAGTACTAAGTAGATAAAGCGAGTTAGGCTTATGTTTGTTTTCTTTATTTGCAAATGTGTATTTGGTTGGAAGGAGTTCAAATGTATATTTTGCTGAAAGGATTTTAATTTGTACTTGAATACTTAGGCTGGGAGGGTATTCCCAGTGTCTATAGCTTAAAGACCCTGTACCTATTCCATTTTAAATTCACAAAGATAATTTTTACTGTTTTTCTCTCTTTAATTAAAGTTTCTTGTTTAAGAACCTGATTGTTTTTTTATTCTGGTGTGAGACCCCAGGGGACGGGGTCTGGATTCACCAGGGAATTGGTGGGGAGAAAGGAGGGAAGGGGGAGAGAGAGGCTAATTTCTCTCTGTGTTAGGATTACTGTCTCTCTCAGAGAGAATCTGGGAGGGGAAGAGAGAAGGAGGGGGGAAGGTGCATTTTCCTCTCTGTTTTAAGATTCAAGGAGTTTGAATCACAGTGATCTTCCAGGGTAACCCAGGGAGGGGAGCCTGGGAGAGGCAACAGTGAGGGAAAGGGTTTACAAGGTTTTAGGGGGACCGGAGTGTACCAGGCACTGGAATTCCTGCTTGGTGGCAGCGCTACAGGTTCTAAGCTGGTAATTGAGCTTAGAGGAATTCAGACTGGTACCCCATCTTTTGGACGCTAAGGTTCAGAGTGGGGAATTATACCATGACAATCCTAAACAAAGGAATGTGTGTTTACCTCTATTTACATATAAGCAGTAAACAGACATCAAGGTAACAAGGGAGTGGAGGCAAATGTCACACTAACAAGAGGGGGAGAAGACAGCCAGAGGATTTCTATGATGAATTGGGGCTACCACCCCAGGCCCCGAGCTTTGTGGGGCCCCATGAGCAGGGATGTGAGATGGGAGGCAAGTGTGCGAGCGGGGTGAGGAGGCGAATGGCGAGGTGAGTGGCAGGCGGAGGGGGAGAAGCGCCTCTACCAGAACCTCCCCCTCTCCTCCCCACAGTGCTTCCTGCCTGCCAGCAGGCCCTACCAATCAGCACCTCCCCCTCCTTCTCACTGCTTACTGCCTGCTGCAGCTCAGATGTTTTGTGGCATCAGGAGGCATGGGGGGGGGGTAGGGAAAGGGGCCAGGGTGCAGCGCACTCGGGGGAGGAGATGGAACTGGGTGGGGAAGAGGTGGGGCGGGGATGGAGCCTTGGTGGAAGAGGTGGAATGGGGGTGGGGCTGGGCAGCACCCCCTGGAAGATTAGAAACTGGGTGCCTATGTCCCAGGCCTTGCACCCCCTAGGGACGGCCCTGAAGACAGCACGGTGTCTACACCCAGGAGGAGATAGAAGCTTAGTTTGGGTTTTACTTTACAGAACCCATTTAAACGGTTTACTGGTCTCTAAAGACGGGGCTGAAGCTCAAGTGACAAGCAACTGAATCACCTGATTTATAATACAGTAATATTGTATTCAAAGCGTATAGAATGAGGTCTTTTCTCAAAGCTAGTGACACACTGGTGATTACTATCGCTGTGAAATGTATGAACACCAGAGGAAGAATTATGAATACTCATTAAGGAAGGGCCAGTTCCTACCTGGACAGGAGGGGTGGGAGCAGCTATTTACTTGTCTCTTACGTGAATTAAGCATGGTGGAATCAAACCAATAGAAGCTCCATTTACATACAGGGTGATGGGAAGCCCACAGAAATGGAAGAACTGCATGAGGCCACCTTCCTGGTGGACACAGCAAGCTGAGAACACCAGGAAGGCTTCCTGCCTCCTGAAGCAAAGTCACTGAAATTTGGGAGATATAAGCAAGGACTGATGCCATCTTTGGCATCCGTTACTAGACAGACACAGGAGGCCAGAGCTGTTGCAATCTGAGAAAGATGGGCCCTTCACCCAAGCAGGGTTGAATATTGGTGAGAAACTTGCTTAGGCAAAGATCTTTAACCTATGACGAAAAGGGAAGCCAGGACCTTGTACTTCTGTGGAAGGTCCTGACTAAGGGAAAGTCAGCCAGGACTGGGGAGAAGAATGATTGGTAAGAGAAACCATCTTGAACAAAGCCTGCACCGTGCTAGATTGTTTTAGACTAAGTGTATTTTGTTTTGCTTTACTTGTAACTTTCTAGCTTCACTCCTCATACTTGAACTCATTTAATCCTATGTATATTTGGTTAATACATTTTTTCATTTTTACCATAAACCAACTCTGTGGTGTGTTTAAAGGGAAGGGTGTATTCACCCCCAATTCAGCTGTGATGCAGTTTTGTCTCTTTACAGGAGCAACAAATCTTAGTATGTCTCTGAGTTGTCCAGGAGAGGGCTGGACACTTTAGGGCACACGGTTTGCAGGAGATTTGGGACTGGGTGTGTGTTGTGGTCACCCTGTTGGTTGTAACTAAGGCTAAAGCCAAAGTGTGACTGGTTTGTTGCACGCAGGCTGCTGGGGAGAGAGCTGCTGGGCTACGGCTGCAGCTTTACACAGACGCTGCGGGTGTGACCTGTGTGCTGGCAGGCTGGTTGTGAGAAGCCCAGCTTGGGAGCTACAACAGCAAAGCATTGTGAGACACCCAGGGTTATGAGGCAGGCAGTGGTACAACCCCTCACCAATTTGGATTGCACCCCTAAAACCTGACCGGACCGTGACACCATACTTACAGTATGGGGGAGTCTGCCCTGGGAAGCAGAAACTCTGAAAAGGACTGGGGGACAGGGGGTGTCAGGGTGAATAATCAGCTGAACATGAGCTCCCACTGTGATACTGTGGCCAAAAGGGCTAATGTGATCCTTGGATGTATAATAAGGGGAATACTGAGTAGGAGTAGGGAGGTATTTTACCTCTGTATTTGGCACTGGTGCAACCACTACTTGAATATTGTGTCCAGTTCTGGGGTCCACTATTCAAGAAGGATGTTGATAAACTGGAGAGGATTCACAGTGAGCTATGGGAATGAATAAAAGATTGGAAAAACTTGCCTAACAGTGAAGGACTCAAGCAGCTCAATCTGTTTAGCTTAACAAAGTGGCGGGTAAGGAGTGACTTGATCATGGTCTATAACACCTACCTGAGGAAAATAAATTTTGTAACAGACAGCTCTTCAATCTAGCAAAGATAGAACAAGATCCAATGTCAGGAAGTTGAAGTGAGAGAAATTCAGACTACAAATTAAGATGTGAATTTTTGAGAGAGAGAAATTAACCATTGGAACAATTTACCAAAGGTGGTGGATTTCCCATCGCTGGAAATCTTTAGATCAAGATAGAATATTTTTCTAAAATATATGTTTGTGTTCAAACAGGAATTAATTCAGTCCTATTCAGGAGGACAGACTAGATAATCACAATGGTTCTTTCTGGCCTTATAGTTTATGAATCCATGAACCTACAAAATGTAAGTTAATTCACATCTCACATAGAATTAGATATTTCTACAGCTCACTAGGGGATTTAGCTATACAGCTCCCATTAAAACCAGTGACAGTTATGTGGCCAATTCAGCTCTGAAAATCTCAACTATTACACACACACATTTAGCAGAATGCGTGTACCAGCACATCTCAGATTGCCTATGTTTTAAGCCCCACTTTGTCACCCCTTTCCCTATTTTGTTCATTTACTTCCCTCATGCATTATGTCATGTCTAAAATTAGACTGCAAGTTCTCCGGGGACAGGGATCGTGCCTCCTATCTGTTCTTTAAAGGGCCAAGCATGACTTGGTAAACTGTAAAAACAAAAAGTGCCACAGAATCAGTCAAAAAGCTATAGAAAATGGCCAAGAAAGGCCTTGGAAGTGTAGTGGCCCCAATTATAGTAAAGAATCACTGGCAAACTCATTTATTTTGATTGGCTTATTGGTTTAAACTAGAACCCAACCATCTGTTCCAATAACATATTAAGTTCAAGCACAGGATAGTACAACTATTGTAATGAGTTATAGCATTTTTAAAAGCAGTACTAACCTACTACCTAATGCTTTTCACATATTCTAGACATGAGATTGGAGGAATTGCCTACTGTGGTTTGATTGTTTCCTGATACAGTAAAATATATGGAAAAATTGAGGGCTGGAAGCGTGTTGGCCTAGGAAGAATTCTATGGGGAGAACTGGATCTTGGATCACTTTTTATGCAACTGCCCCCAATCCTGCCTAGGACACCTCTCTTCTCATCCTCTTACTCCTTTTATTTCATCTCTCCTCTTGCTTTTCTTCTTCCTTTGCTGCATAAATGCTCCTGTTTCTGAATCACAACTTTTGGCAAGTTCTCCTGGTCACTGTACAGTGACACTAAAAGGGAAACTTAAAAGAGTGAGTCTTAAAAAACAATCACAACTTGCCTTTGAAAGGAAAACCACACTAGACAATCATCCTACAGTTTGCCTCTTGGTCTAAGCTGTGCTTTCCAACCACTTGGCTAGCAAAAGAGAGACAGATGGCAGCAGGCTACGTCAGCATTTCTTTATTGTAATGAAGCCATTTCAGACTTTTCTACTACACTCACTCCTTCTTCCCTGTTTTAATTTCCCTACAACTCTCAGTCATTGCCACCTAGTGACTTAGTATGAAATTGTAGCTTGGCATTTATTGATGCCTGCGTTGGAACAGCATAACACAGGTAAGCTAAGGGTATGTCTTCACTGGGCAGCAATCGATCCAGCGGGGATCAATTTATTGCATTTAGTCTAGACATGATAAATCGACCCCCAATCGCTCTCCCGTCGACTCCTGTACTCCAGCTCAGCAAGAGGCGCAGGCAGAGTCAACAGGGGAGCGGCAGCAATCGGCTCACCGAGGTGAAGACACCATGGTAAGTCAATCTAAGTACGTCGACTTCAGTTATGTTATTCACTTAGCTGAAGTTGCGTAACTTAGATCGATCCCCTTTCCCCCCCAGTGTAGTCTAGGGCTAAGGCTTTGTTACACTACAGGTTATGTTGATATAACTTATGTCGCTCGGGGGGTGAATAAATTACCCCAAGTGACATAAGTTATACCGATCTCAGTGTTATGTTGGTGGAAGAGCTTCTGTTGCTCACAGCGACTGGAGTAGCTCTCTCCTGTTGGCTTAGAGCAGCTATATTACAGAGCTTACAGCGGTGCAGCTGTGCCGTTGTAAACTTTCTAGTGTAGCCGTGCCCTAAGATTCTGCCCTGTGTTGTGCACGTGTTAGACGGATGGATGAGGGGGAAGCAGGCACAGAGAACTACTGCATCTCTGGAGTCTTACTAGATTCCAGAGGTTGTGGTAGCATCCAGCAAACTCTGATCCCATGGACATGTTTGGCTAGCATGGCAGTACAGTCAGGCCCTTTGCCCCTTATGTATGCCATATACTGCAATACATTGTGACCCGGGAGATATCAGCAGTTATACTTGGTATTTGCTAAAATCAAAATGATACAGTAGTAACTTCACTTATAAAGAACCGTGGCAACTTTTGGTTGTGGAAACAAATGGAGGTATTAATCCTTCAGTAATCATATTCTAGATACAAGCCCAACCCGCAAACTTTGACTCTGGCTCTAGACCTAAACTTCCCAATCTTTAAGGTTGTTCAGGTCTGGGATATTGGGTCATCCTCATCTATTGTGTGCCAGATTCTATCCCTCCCCACTCCACCCGTACTATTTATAGCAGCAGAAAGGGGAGCTTATATTTCCTCATTTTAAAAGGGGCGAGAGATGATGTCTCCCAGCATCTCCAGTAGGGTTTGCATGTCCTTTGCAGATGAAGTTTGGTAAAGCTCAAGCTGAATTAATTCATTTTTAGGAAGTATTTTTAATTTCATTTGTAACATTGTGAGTTAGTGCTATGCAGACCAATCACTCAGCAATGTACTGATTGTCTTATTGCTTAGTAATAAATCAAACTGGGGTAATTTTGGACTTATTGCAGAGACCTATACGTTGTTTGTCTTTTTATAAATAAATCAGACAGAATATGCCTACGCCTTCAATGATGCAAGTTTCAGTCACCGAAACTCAGCAATCATTTTGATCAGTTGCTGCCAGTTGGTTTAACAATAAAAAGAAAAATATTTAAAAACTAAAACATTGGGTTTTTTGGGGGTCATTAAAATATTACTGAATCAGGTTGGAAATGTATTTACGGTCTCATACTGGGTCCTCACACACCAAAAATACCATCTCTTTTCAGCAAGATGGCTGCTTTCAGTAGTAAGCACCAAAATGCCAATTACAACTAATAACTTGTAAGTTTATGGCGAGAAGAATGTGTGTGAGTTCTATTCTTGACCTTGACTCATCATACATGCCAAGGCAAGCTTGGGCCAAATTTTTCAAATCAGCCTCCGATTTTGGGTAACTCCATATTTGAATGGCCAGCTTGAGATATCTTGTTTGTGGTGGTATTAAGTGCTGAGCATCTACAACTTGAGCTGAAGTCACTGGGAGCTGCAGATGATCAACACCTTTGCAAAGCAGACCACAAGGTATGTAACACTGAGCACCTGAAAACTGAGTAACCCGAAATTAGAGGGCAATTTTGAAAATGTGGCTCTTCCCTTCTCTATTTTCCAAATGTCCTAGGGAACACTGAGTAAGTTCAGATAACTGAGGTTGTGGATAATCAAGGCAATTTTCCATGTAACAGACACTGGGAGACATGACCTCGCATTAGATAATAGAGAGTTTCAGAAAATTGAGCTTTGGATAAATGAGGTTGTGTTATAATGCTTTGAAGATGTAGAACAATGAAAACAATTTTTTTTTGTTCCTGCTGGACTAAGCACAATTTGGATATTGTTTTCCTTTAATGTTAGTGATAACACTGATTTCCTGCTCCATCCTTCATGGGAATAAATGCACATATCCTAAAGAAAAACACACACAGCTGAAAGATGCATAAGTGAAGAGATCTGAACCTTGTTTACTTTCTTGTTTGGTTCTTGTTAACACTAATTCATAGATTTTGCCACCAATGAACAATGACACCTTTGCTTAGCACCTTGTTCTCTGGTGTCTGAAAATGGAGTAAATTAAGTCTCCTGACATTTCCGATAACTTGTCAGCATTTAGCACATATTCACGGAGACACCAAATAATGTTTTGGCAAACATACAGTTCATCCCTATGTCTGATTAACAGTTCTTTGTTAAAGTCAGAGAAAAGAAACTGGCTACCACTACAATACAATTCTGTATGTACACATACATACATTTTACTATGTATATGGTGTGATAAATTACATGGATATCATATGACCTTTTCCATCCATCCACCTCAGAGGCACTTATTCTAGCATTCCAAACCCCTGAACAAATTCATAAATAGACAGATGCACACAATACACAGGCATTAGTACAGAAAAATACTTAAGCATGGGTCTAAGTGTATTACTGAATTTGCCATTGTGAACCTTTAGATTTGTACCCACTTACACCATGATTCTTTTTTTTTCCTGTTTATGTTAGTAAACTTGGTTTTTGACTCCACTCAGTTCAAGAATTGACCACTTGATTACCTAGCACAGACTAATATATTAGGTTACTGTATTTTATTTTCCATGTGAAACTACTGCAATGCCCAACAAAGGCTGTTCCATAAGTTTCCATGGGTAAGGATATTTCTTTGTCCTACTTAAATTAAAAATACAATCCAGCACACAAACTGAACCATACCCTTTAATGAAGTATCCTGTATTATTTATACATCTTATATTTTGAACATACGTTAGTAAAAACAGAAAATGCAGTTTAGACTCTCAACAAATTGCTCAATCCTCCACACAAGAATATCTTGAAATCTACATTAAAATACACATTAACCAGCCATGACAAGCAACAGTGATCAGTGCTAACTAGTCCAGTGCAAAGCCAATAAAAGAGACAATATCAGGACAGGATTCTAAAAAGAGCGTTCATAAAATAACTTATTTCACAGAAGAGTCAAGCATTTAAGGGCTTAGTCCTGCAATCCTTTCCTTTCCAATCCTTCTTTCCTATTCAAAACTAGAGCTGGTCAGAAACTGAAACAAAAATTGAATTGTCTCCCCCCCCCGACCCCCCTTTCGTTGTTGAAATATAGTTTCCCAGAAATATCCAATCAACTCTACTCAGCACTCTCATTGACTTCCCTGGGCATGACACATGATTGCAGAATTGGGCCAAAATATTTTCCCCCTCAACATTTCATTTATTTGCAGTGTTCTTGTAGTCATGTTGGTCCCAGGATATTAGAGAGACAAGGTGGGTGAGGTAATAACTTTTATTGGGCCAACTTCTGTAAGAGACAAGTTACAAAGAGCTCTTCTTCAGGCCTGAGAAAGGTACTTAGCATGTCACAGCTGGACACAAGGTTCCAAGCTCAAAAGCTTGTCTCTCTCACCAGCACAAGTTGGTCCAATAAAAGATATTACCTCACCCACCCCATCACTCTCATACACATATTTAGGCTTTATGTAAACATATAGGTCACCTGCTTAAGTGCTTTGGTCAACTGGGCCCATAGTTAAGATTCATAGAAATATATGGCCAGTCATTTAAAAACTGTTGTTAATTACTAATTTACAACATCTATATTGCAAAATTTCATGTTAACAGCAGTTTGGTAAAGGTAATCATTTTTGCAAATACATACCATATCCCTGATAGAAACGGTTACAGGGCATGTTACTAAGTAGTGGGTTTTGGACCACATAGGGAAGTTATGTCCTCTCATATAATCCCACTGCTGTTCTTGCACATACAATCTACATTTTAAATATTCTCAGCAGGATAGTTTGGTTGAAACTCAGTCCCCTAAAATTTATCATGCATGCACAGAAATTAAGATTCTCTCATTATTCATGGGCTTTCCACTTCCCCCAAATAATCCAACAAAAGGGAGTAATCTGTAAAATGGTAAAACCATCTGTTTAGTTCTAGTATTAGAGGGGGAGCCGTGTTAGTTTGGATCTGTAAAAGCAACCAAGAGTCCTATGCTTACTCTTTAAGGTGCCACAGGATTCTTTGTTGCTGTTTAGTTCTAGTATCACAAAATGCACATTTTCAGTATCTTATCCATTACAAAAATATTAGCTCTCAGGCTTCTTTTGATCATATTTTTATACTCCTGCCTTTATAACGAAAACACTGATTCAAGCCTAAACATTGTAGAATGATGCAAATCAAACTACTATAATTTCAGGAGGTGAGGGTGGACCTTACTCACATAATAGATTTTTAATTTATTCCCAAATTCAGAATTTAGCAGCAAGGGGATTTTTTTTTGCCCAATTTTTAATGCTTTCCTATCTGTAATGAAAATTCTGCTTCCCAGCAGAGTTTGGAACCTACAACATAGGAGACGCTCAACAATGTACACAGATATGTAACTAAATCTTCTTAAAATTGAAATAGTCACCACTTAATCAGAAGTTTTATAAAAGAGTGAAAATTATTTAAAATCCTACGGAAACACAGCATTTTTTAGGAGCTGATTCTCAAACCTGTGGCCTTGATCCAGCGAAGTACTGAAGCATGTGCTTAATTGTATGCATGAATTCTATGGATATCACAAATCTAAACCTGTCAGTGGGACGGCTCATGTATTTCAAGTTAAGCACGTGAGTATGTGCCTTTGCTGGATCAAGGTCAGAGTGCTCAGCACCTTGCAGGCTTGAGCACTTGGGCCCTCTCTAAGCAAAGTATTTAATCACATGAGCAGACCCACTGGACTACTCACATGCTTACATTTACACATGTGCTTAAAGTATCTTCCTGAAAAGGCCATACAGAGCAATATTGTATTAGCTATAAAATTTGAAGCCACATATGATTAACACACAGCTTGTTCAACAATGTTATTTGTTGACATTAACTGTTTCTTAAAGCTTAGGGATGCCTTGTTCTATGAATTCACTTTTAGAAAGCACATAAGAAAAGTTTTTAAAAGCTGAGAATATCAAAAGTGATATAATCAAGCCTCATTGTGTTCTTCATTTCTTCTTCTGACGGCTTTTTACTGACATCTAGAGAGAAAAGAAAACAAACAAACAAACATCAATCTATTCAAATAAGAATCAATGCATTTTATTCTCGCTCTTAAAGAAGCTGGAGAAAGCCACAATCAAACTTCTGTATACAAACATCACTGAAATTCCTTAAATTTCAGATCCAAGCTTTGCTGTTTAAGCCCTCTTTTCCATGGAAAATAAAATAATCAAATAGTCACTACCCAAATAGAGCTAGTTTTATTATTTTAGACTGCAGATTATGTGAAAGTCCGTCCCTGAAAAATCCCTGAGAGCTATCATTTCCGTCCACAGGATATTTTCCACACTCAGTGGGGTCACTACATTTGTGATATGCAATCTTAAAAAATGCAAAGGAAAAAAAAATTGGTCTATCCCAAAGAACAGCTATAAAAACAGGGGGAAACATCAGATATTTACATTCAAGTTTAGCAAAGACATGTTAATCAGAGGGGGAAGGGGGGAGTAAAACCACATTTCTGTAGCAGTGCTGGGATACCGTTTAGTACTAAACTAACCAAGCAAAAAATGTCACAGCAATACTTCATAATGACCACTCTGCTACTGCTGGCCTTTCATTGTTACTATATTTAAATCCTCATCGTGGTCGGAACCATTATTTTATGTATCTGGCACACTACACTTTTTATAATTTCTTAAGCTTTGTGTTAAGGAAGTTTCAAAGTTGCAAAATGTATTTTAATCTTTCCTAAAGGGAAAGGATATATTTAAAAAAAAAAATCTTATTTTTTTTAACCTGAAAGGTCTACTGCTTTTGGAAACAGCTTGTCATGCATGAATTTCTGCTGGACCAAAGACATTCACTAATAAAATTACTATTGTTATAAGTTACTGCATGGCTGACAGCTGTAGTTAAGATGTGACATACTAATGCAGAATGCATCTGTGCTCACAGGAAGAACTCCAGACTTGCCCTGGCAAGCAGGGATGAATGTAGAATTCATGTACAGAAAATTGGTGCACTAGATAAGAAGTCAAGATAGATACTTTCCGTCTGTAACAGACTTGTTCTGTCGGTCACCTATCCCCCACCCATTCAGAAGAGTTAATTTGACCTGCCTTTTTAAGAGCAAAGTTCACAACTCATTTAACTCATGTAAAGGTTTGCTTTGAAAACTGTATTTCATTGGCGCTCTGACTTTTAAAACTTCAGAGTGTAAAACCTAGAATCAGTGTTTGCTTTAGAAATCCATTCTCCATGCTTCTGCCCTTTCTTACATCTCTACCCTCAGCTTCTCCTATAACACCTTCCAAACTCTGTATTCCATTCAAGCTTTCCTCCTGACCATTCTCTTCATTCACTCCCAGCTCTGTACCCTCTTCCTCACTGCCTTTTCAATGCTTGAAGCAGACTTCCAGTTAACATAAGCCAAGCTTCGTCACTGTCTTCCAAAATACTTCTAAACCACCACAGATTGCTTGACGCATTCCAGTTATAACAGCCATACAAGTTTGCTTTTTCCCCACTTGGAACTCAAGGTGGGATTTTCCTAAAGCGCTCGTCACTGGCCTAACTACTCCCACTGAAGTTAATTGGAATTCTATCATTGACTTCAATGGGAGCAGTTAGGGTAATGCTGAGTGGTTTTGAAAACATCCTTAGACTCTAGGTCACAACTGTTTATGTTTAAAACTCTTACCAATTCACAAGAATGTTTCCTACGAGCTGATCTTTAGTATTCCATATGGTGCCACAATGCTGGAAATAACTTACACTCCCAGGATAGAACATTAGTACAGCAACAACGTGACAAGGGAGGTCTAAAAAGAGTTGCTTATAACTGACAGGAAGAACATGGATGTGATGATATCTGGTCTTAATTTTTGTTTTAGTTGACAGATATTGACTTCAGAATGGTACAGGAACCTCTGCTGAAGGGTCTGGTGAATAAGGGCTGAAGACAGTTATAGATCAGAGTGATCAGAATGTCATGGCTCTGCATGGTTTTCTTTCTTTCTAACCCACTATGTTCCTTTCGCCTTGTTTCCTACAACTTATTTGTAAAGCAGTGAACAAATATAAACTATGATCAGATTAACATGGATTATATTGCACGTTTGTGTGAATTATTTCTTTATTTCATTGTCACGTCAGTCCTTCCGTCCCAACTTCTTTACACAGCAAACAAAAGTTGGGGCACCCAAGAGTGGAATTTTAAAAAGCATCTAAATTATTTAGGAGCACAATTTCAATTAAAAATCAATGGGATTTGTGCTCCTAGAGTAGAACTGGGGGAAGTTTATTTACTGAAAAATGCAGTTATGGGTCCACCAAAATGATCTGTGAATGTGTGTTACGTTTGCTGAACACTTTTGACTGAACTGAAAAAATCAAAACCTTTTGGTAATGTTAAAACAAAATGTTTCATTTCCACTCGAAAAATTGTTTTGATTTTAGGCATTGTAGTAAAGAGCTGGATCCACAAAATGGCTGGGGAGGAGAAGGCCCTTCCGCCTCACTTGGACACTTAGCCAAGTGGCTCACATGGGAGACTGGGTTCAATTTCCCTCTGTGCCTGATGTGGTGACCTTGAATCTCCCCCATTACAGGAGAGCACCCTAGCCACTAGGTTATGGGATATTCTGGTCCGCAGCTTTCTCAGTCTCTCCTGTTGAAGCTATTCCCCTGTTTCTAAAATACACGAATAATCAATAAGCCAGAGAGAGAGAGAGAGAGGCAGGCTATTGGATGATGGTTAGGGCACCCTTTTTTGCCTATTTGGATTTATTGAGATTTGGTCATTAGGCTTCTTTGAAAAGCTCAGTCTTTGCCTTTAAATAAACATTTGGCAACTTATTTTGGAAAGAAGCTATGATTCTTGGAAACAAACAGTGAAAGATACATAGATTTTTTAGCAGATTTATCACACAACTTTTCAGTGACCCTATAATTTTTCAAGAAGGTGTAGAGGTGTATATGCAGGGAAGCACTATGAGGGCACGTCTACACAGGGATAAAAGACCCACAGGCCAGCCGCGGCTGGCCCAGGTCAGCTGACTCAGGTTTGTGGGCTAAAAATTGCTGTGCAGATGTTCAGGCTCAGGCTGGAGTCCCAGCTCTGGGATCCTATGAGGGTGGAAGGTCCCAGAGCTCAGGCTCCAGCCTGAGCCCAAACATCTACACAGCAATTTTTTAGCCCTGGAGCCCGAACCAGCTGACTCAGACCAGCCAAGGGTTTTCATCTGTGTAGACATACCCCAAGTGCCACAGCTTATCTAAAACTCAGCATAGGTCTATGAATACAGAAAACACAACAAACATTTGTTTCATACATCAATTTATTATGCTTTATTAGTTTTGTTATTTATTGCAATTACAACAAAAACAACGCAGGAATTCTAGTTGCAAAGATAACATGCCCTAAGCAGCTCTCACATCATGTGTTTTGACCAGGGCTAATAAGGAAACCTTAAGAAGCTGCTCTAGTCTGATTTTATACAACATGCAAATCTCAAAAAAGTAACACACTAACTGGATCCAAAAATCCTGCTTCAAAATCCTCATTAGCTGACGGACTAAATAAACCAACAACAAAAAAACCCAGGGGAAAAGGGTTAGGTTTAGAAAAATAGTAACTACAAAAATAATTATGTACCAAAATATATGTTTTAGTTTCAAATCTTTATTTTGTTGCTTTAGGTTTTGCGCTAAAGAAAGCAGACATGGTTTTCATTCCAGTCTTGTCAACTTTGGCCAGAGCTTTCTGAGCAGCAGACATCTTGCTAGTTGTCTGTTAACGAAATGAGGTAAAAAGGAAAATAAAGAAAAATTACTGAGCAAATCTACAGGAGGGGATGCTAATCCACAAACTCATACATACTGAAATCAATTAAAGGTTTGCTTGGTTTCTTAATCTACAGTATGCAGCAGGGAAAGATGATGTGGGATAAAATTGAAGGAAAAAAACTTACAATACAATTTTAAGATTTTTCAAAAGAAAATAGTTGTCATGAATTATGTAACCTCAAAGACAGAGAATCTGTTAAAAGAGCAAGGAAGCAAAATATTTCTCCCTCTTGCAGAATGAGGTATCCTAACTCAAATGCTTACTTTGGATAATCCTAGAGTGTACATTAACAGGAATAATGCATGTAATATAACAGATGCATACTGTACCCTGTGACTCAGTCTCATGATTATGTTGTCAGCAGGATGAATTACAGCCTTGAATTACAGATAATGAATAATTCACACTGATTTACTATCGAAATCTTTTAGAACAGTGAAATAAAGGGAAAGAGAGGAAAGGACACTAACGATGAAAGAGGTAACCAAGATTTGAAAAGCATGTTGAGGCCACTGGGACAGCTTCCTAGAGACTGTTACACCTAACACACATTTTATGTGCCACGTTTTTTAGAGCTGACCTCTTTCCTTTCTTACAGTTTAAAATAGTATGCTTCATATCTTTACCATTTTCCCTAATAAGAAATCTTTGTATTGACCTTTCCTTCTGATAGTCCTCCTACTGTAGGACTTCACAATTTCACTCAATTGGGGTTCAGCTATGATGTTATGGACAGGATAATGATATGTAACCAACAGTTAGACTATCTGCATTACTTACGGTGCAAACAAAACCACTGCCAAAGTATTTTAAAAGTGCAGTACACTGAACAGAACCCACGAGCCAATTCAACCTTCCCAGATGCTCTTAACTACATATTTTGTTATTTCAGAAGTAAATCAAATTTAATATTAAAGCGTTCTTCAGACTTCTCTGCATCTTTGTGCCAAGATTCAAAACTGCATGTATATGGTATGGGAGTGGGAAAAAATTGAGCTTTTGAATTATTTATGACAAGAACTTAGGGGCACTCCTGTACCTTCTTTTAAGGCTGTGGAAGGCCCCCTTGGAATGACAAAATGGTAGACTCCATTGGACTTCCCTGAAAACTTGCATTGAAGCTGGTAAATTAGGCAGCTTGGTATTGATTTACTTTATTAACCCACACAAACAACTGCATCATACATCATCTGTGGGCAAATTAAGACCTGTTTGAAAATGTCTGGGAATTTAAATCAATATTTCCCTTGTCCCTTTTTAAAAAAATAATACAATAGCAAACTAATTGCACTACTGTTTCCCATAATAAAAAAATCAATAAATAATAATTGTTTACATTGCTGTAGTAGCTTTCATCCAAGGGGATCAGAAAGCTTTATAAACATTCACTAAGCCTTGTAACATTTGTTAAGTAAGTGGCTATCTAAGGCCTACCACTAAAACCCAGTCACCTTGCAGTTATTTAACATTACACTGCAACACTACACAAAAGTTTAGGATGGGAAATTAAGACTTATCATGTCAAATGGAAACTGCAGGTAGAGTTTAAAGAAGCAGAATGTAATTGCTTTCACTAATTTTTTTCCAGGACTCTGGAATCAACACTTCTATGGTCCTCTTATGAAATGTGCCAAGATAAATGGTGATAATATATGATCATGACTTTCATTTTAAGCCTTTTTGATTGCTTCAAAATTTTCTGACCTGCCTTATTCACAAACAATTAAGTATCTCAAAAGAATATTAACTGCTTTAGAAGACGTGGCAGGATCAATACATTAAGGGGGTAAAATACCAGGAAGAGTAAAGGACAGTGCTGCCATGAGAACAAATGGATATAAAATGACCAAGAGTAAATTTAGGCTGGAAATTAGAAGAAGGTTTCTAACCATCAGAGGAGTGAGGTTTGGGAACAGCCTTCCAACTGGAGTAGCAGAAACAAGGAACCTAACAGGTTTCAAGATGGAGCTTGATAAGTTTATGAACAGGATTATATGATGAGGCTGTCTGAGATAGCAGGGAACTGGACTCAATGACCCAGGAAGTCACTTTCAGTGTTTGGTTCTTATCAAGGTGAACCCACCTACAATATATTGATTTTTAGTCAGAAAATGTTGAATGTACTTCCTGAAAACAGCCGTTTTATATTTGCTTTTCTGACTAAGAGGCACATTGCAAAAAGGGGGCTCCTGTATAACTATTTGACCAGTATTAAAACACGCTTTAACAAAATGTAAGCATGCACACACATAAAGCACATGTACCTTTTTGTTCTTGAGATCACTGCTGTTAAACTTAGTATAGTCTTCTTCTGCTTCCAAAGGTGCATCTGAGAATTTCCTTTTCTGAAATGTTAGAGTGATGAAGTTGCTCTGTCAACCACTACTGTGATGTACACACATTGAACATTAAAGCTGAAAAGGCCTGCACGCTTTCTGGTGTAAGCTAGACACTGAAATGGCACAGGCAACCGAACAAGTAATATGTAATATTCATAACAGTCTCCTCAAGAAACAGGAGGATAAACAGTCTCTCTTCACTTTTCAGAGAAGTTTGGTTAGTTTTGTAGGAAACACATTTTCTTCTCTTCTGCCCACAGACGACTGATTTATAGAATCACTTACATACACATTTGAACTTCCATCCTTTGCCTTTAGTTTTTAATTCGGAGACTATTTGACTCATCTTTATGGATTAGTGCTGGAAAGTATTATCTACTGGCCAGGGAACAGGGGACAAAACTCAAGTCCTCGTGGTCTCTTAGGACTGGAAAGCACCAAGGAATTCTACATTGGGAACAATGTCTAATCTGTTTGTTGCGTACAACCTCTCTTGGGATCATTACCTTCCACAATCTGGTAACGTTCATATGTTGACTTGTTTGACATACATTCACTTGTTTGACATACATTCACTTGTTTTTGCTCAATGCTCTCCAGTTTTAGTTCAGTGACAATCTAAGAGCTTAACTGTTCAAGTTGCTAGCTATCCTTAACTACTATTGAAGTCAATAAAACTCAAGGGAGTTCAGCACTTGACATAATCAGGCCTTAAGAGTGCATGTTTTTTTCCCTAAGCGGTGTGTATTTGGCATTTCACAAATGTAATGGGTGCTTTTTTTTTTTTTTTTTAATTTTCAGAGACAATTACCATTGCCTTAATATCCTGTGAAATCTGAGCTGTGGCCTTTCTAGTTTCTGTGCCAGAGTGAGTGATACTGCAAGTAACTTGAATGGTAAACATTCCATTTTAAATCCCTATTTTTCACTCTATTTATTGGGACTTGTGATCTCTCTCACTCTGGCACAAAAACCAGGTCTGCATCTTAGATTTCTCAGGCCCTTAGGACCAGATCCAACAGCAGCTTTTTTTCCAGTTCAATCGGAGTTGGAGCAGGTCCTTTGGGAGCTAGTTTTCTTAAATGCTGCACTATAGGAACATTTTTAAATGACAGCCTAACAATAAATGAGGATGTCCCTCTTTTGGAATCTTCATGTTTTTAACTTTCAGTAAAACTTTTGCAGTTCAGCTCTAAGTGATCTTAAGTATTTTGTGTGGCTACGTATTATGATCTGTCAGCACCAGACTTCCTACCCTGAAAAGATATAGTGAATACAATGCAAGATTGGCAGTTACAATTAAAGGGATGGTTGGCATATGTCATATGAAGAATTCAGACTTCCTCAAAAAATCTTGTAATGGAAGAGTAAGCTTTGTAATATCTCCCAGCTAGTGGACATTTGTAGCTAAACTCTAAAGCTCCTGTGTCTCTCTCCCTTTGGAAATTTATTTTAGATTATTATTTAACAAACAATTACTTTGTACTAGTAAGACATATACTTCAGATCTGTCTTGATTTGTAGTAACCATACATTTTGTCCTTACAAACACCCTTCTTTCACATAAAAGAAATTTTAAAATAAGCTAAAACAGGTTTAAAGCAAATCAGATTTCACCTAATTTATGCCTTGGTCCTCTGAAGCAGTGAGATAAAAATATATTGAAGTAGCATTTTAGGCCCTGAACCTACAAAGATTTACACGTGTGCTCAACACACTGTGAGCAGTCATCTGGAAGTCAATGGGATCGCAGACATTATTTTACAGTCCAACTATGAACAAAATCTAAAAATGGCTTTAGCTGTAATCACACTGATGATTATTTTTAGAAGTTACTAGATCTTCCTAAAAAGAGATTCTCAGCACTATCCAAACAGCATAATAAACATTCATACACATTGTATAATCCACATCACAAGAACGCTCAACAGAGTTAGTGCAACACCTAATGAATACCACTTGGCTCAAGACAGAATCAAAGGAATAAATTGTGGCCACAGTTACTTCCATGTCATTGGATAGGTGTAACTTTTATGAAAAAGACATGAGGTCATATAGTCCCATCAATCAACCAACAAGAGAGGCTCAAATGTTTTGATTTTTCATTATACAACAGGAAAAAAATTATTGGCAAAAATTGTTCCTGGTTTTTGACTAGCTACAAAGATGACTGAAATTTTGATGAATAAAAAATAGAAAAATATTTGGCAACATTTTTGTGATCCACCTTCCCCTATATTTCTGATTAGTGCTATTACAATGCAGGTTTGCCCCTTACTGCTTATTTTTTAATGCTTTGTTCAGTCTAGTTTTAATTGCCTCACACCTTTGAGAGAGACTAATTCACAACAAAACTTATCCATCAAGAAGTTTTATTGTTATTCTACCTTAAAATTTTCCCTATTTTACTATTTTCCTACCTTTAGCGGGGGGTCTGCTTCTGGACTTGTAAGTTCTGGAAGCCTTCAGAATAAAAGATTTTAAGTTACAGTTTTCATATAGAAACAAATTAATATATTGGAATAAAACTTTTGAATATGTTAACTTCAAATTACATTCCTCTCTCACAAAGAGGACATCAGTGCTAATCCCATCAGTCACCCTCAAAATATTTTCCACTTCATTTCATATTACTTTTAAGACACACTAATGATGAGAGCCAAGTTTTCAAAAGAAGTGGCTAGCGGGGTGCCCATTAGGTTTAATCATCTTAGGTGACAACTGAAAGGGGCCTGAGTTTCAGACAGTGTTGAGCAAACACCCTCTGAGAATCAGTCCCCTTTAATGGTGTCAAGTCGGACACCCAAAACTGAGGAAAATCCAAATCACTAGTTACTTCTGAAAAGCTTGGCTATGATCTGTGAAAAGATATTTTATGGACATTTTACACTTCTGAAGGGTAAACTGCTAGTACATTGCTAGGCCCTGATCCTACAATATGTTGCATGCAGACTGCACATGCACAAAGCCCCAGCGAAACACCAGGGGATGCCACAGTCTTCTTGCAAACAATGAAATGCAAGATCAGGGCCCTAATCCAGGATTACCTTCTGAATTCACCTATGACACAATATAGATTAGATTTTAAATTAAGCCCCAGAATAATTTCATTGGGATGGAGATAGCATCTTACTGAGTGAGAATGGAGAGGCAGTGTAGCTTAATAGCTAGAGCACTACAATGGATCCCAGGAGTTCTAGGTCCTATTCCTGGCACTGCAACTAGCTTACTGGGTGACTTGGGTAAATAACTTCACCTCTCTCTGTCTCAGCATCTCCTCTATAAAATGGTGATAACAACAATGACCTTTGTAAAATACTTTGAGAGAATGGATTAAAAGTGCTATGAAGGGCTAGGTATTATTATTATAATTATTAGTATATTTCTACTAGCAAAATATGCTGTTTACATTCACAATGCCAACCTAGACTTAATAAAGAGAGCTCCACTCCTCCTAAGAATGGCCATACTGGGTCAGAACAATAGTCCATCTAGCCCAGTATCCTGTTTTTCAACAGTGGCCAGCAACAGCTGCTTCAGAGAGAATGAACAGAACAGGGCAATTATTGAGTGATCCATCCCGTCAGTGTCAACCAGTCCTGGCTTCTGGTAGTCAGAGGTTTAGAGGCACCCAGAGCACGGGGAAGCATCCTTGACCATCCTGGCGAATATCTATTGATGGACCTATCCCCCATGAACATATCTAATTCTTTTTTGAACCTGGTTATAGCTTTGGCATTCACAAAATCACATGGCAAACAATTCCAAAGGTTGATTGTGCATTGCGTGAAGAAGCACTTCCTTGTGTTTGTTTTAAACCTGCTGCCTATTAATTTAATTGGGTGACCCTGAGTTCTTGTGTAATGTGAAGGGGTAAATAACACTTATTCACTTTCTCCAAACCATTTCATGATTTTATAGATCTCTATCATATCCCCCTTAGTCATCTCTCTTCTAAGATGAACAGTCCCAGTCTTTTTTTAATCTCTCCTCATATGGAAGCTCTTCCACACCCCTAATCAATTTTATTGCCCTTCCCTGTACTTTTTTCCAATTCTAATATCTTTTTTGAGATGGAGTGACCAGAACTGCACGCAGTGTTCAAGATATGGGCATACCAGGGATTTATATAGTGACATGATATTTTCTATCCTTTTCCTAATGGTTCCTACCACTGTTAGCTTTTTGACTGCTGCTGCACTTCAGCAGATGTTATCAGAGCACTATCCATGATGACGCCAAGATCTCTTTCTGAGTAGTGACAGCTAATTTAGACCCCATCATGTTGTATGCAAATTGGGATTATGTTTTTCAATATGCATTACTGTGCACTTATCAACACTGAATTTCATCTGCTATTTTGTTGCCCACACACCCAGTTTTCTGAGATCCTTTTGTAACTCTTTCCAGTCAGCTTTGAACTTAACTATCTTAAGTAATTTTGCATTGTCTGCAAACTTTGCCACATCACTGTTCACCCTCATTTCCTGATCATTTATGAATATGTTGAACTACACTGGTGCCAATATAGATCCTTGGGGGACCTGCTATTTACTTCTCACTATAGTGAAAATCGACCATTTATTCGTACCCTTTGTTTCCTATCTTTTAACTAGTTACTAATCCATTGAAGAACTTTCCTCTTATCCCATGCCTGAAGAACTTTTGGTGAGAGACTTTGTTTCAAAGTCTTTCTAAAAGTCTAAGTACACAACATCCACTGGATCACCTTTGTTCACATTTGTTGATACCTTCAAAGAATTCTAACAGACAAGTTTTCTCTTTACAAAAGCTGTGTTGATTCTTCCCCAATATATCATGTTCATCTATGTGTCTGATAATTCTGTTCTTTGCTATTGTTGGCACTGAAGTTAGGCTTACTGGCCCGTAATTGCCATGATTGCCTCTGGAGCTTTAAAAAAAAATTGGCATTACATTAGCTGTCCTCCAGCTATCTGGTACATAGGCTGATTTAAGTGATAGGTTACATACCATAGTTAATTGTTCAATGATTTCATATCTGAGTTCGTCCAGAGCTCTTGGGTGAATACCATTTGGTCCTGTGACTTATTACTGTTTACTTTATCAATTTGTTCCAGAACTTCCAATACTGACACCTCAATTTGGAACAGTTCCTCAAGTTTGTCAACTGAAAAGAATGGCCCAAGTGTAGAAATCTCCCTCACATCTATGTGATGAAGACTGATGCAAAGAATTCATTTAGGTTCTTGGCAATGGCTTTGTCTTCCTTATGTGCTCCTTTAGCACCTTGATAATTCATTGGCCCCTCAATTGTTTGGCAGGCTTCCTGTTTCTGATATACTTTAAAAAAATGTTTTGCTGTTAGTTTTTGTGTCTTCTGCTAATTGCTTTTCAAATTCTTTTTTGGCCTGCCTACTTATACTTTTACTCTTGACTTGCCAGAGTTTATGTTCCTTTCTATTTTCTTCAGTAGGATTTGACTTCCTCCTCCAATTCCTACCCTCCTCGGATATCTAATAAGTGACAAAAATATCTCTATCATTCACTGTAACTTAATGGTCAAAGTTACAGTATTCAATAGAAAAGGTCATTTGCAGAGCAATGTGTGTCATATAAAGCTAACAAACAATTAAACCAATACTTACTGCAAGTACTTAGATAGCTCAACACTCAGATCTTCAGGAATATATTCTGATATTAAACCATGGGCATATCGTACATAATCATCTGAAAGTTTAAAAAAAAAAAAAGTGATTTGGGGAAGAGAGTGCATCCATGTTATACAGTCACAGGACTCCTTTCCAATCCATGCTCCTGTATGTCACTATAACCCATGATGATGAGCTAATGCTAAGAAACTACTAACAGACAAGTGATCTTTCTCTTTGTTGGGTAGTTTATGTTATATGACACTTGTAGGTTTAATTAAAAAGCTAGGAGTTGCTATGCTTACTTTGTCAGCACAGATGTTATTAATCTCTGTGGCATGTACTTTACAAAATCTGTTTGCTTTCTGAGAACACTAAATATAATGTATTTTTTCTGCACAATTAATTTTTAAAAAATGCGGCAGAAGTAAAAAGCTGACTCAACAAAATGTGTAATCATTAATTTTAAAGCATCTGGTTCCTACAATTACTTGGCAAGAGTTTCAGTACTAAAATATATTTCTGGCTTCAACTGAAAACAATTAGATGAGACAATGAGTCTATTTCAAAGCCTTGTACTTAATGTCAGTATTTTATGAAAAATGCCAAGGCATATCTAAACATCACTGGCAAGACAGGATAATTATCTGTGGAAATATGAACTACTAGAAGCTGTTTTCAGGACAGGAACTCTTGCTATAAAAGTTTTCTGGAAATCCAACCTTTGGCAACATGAAGTCCTAAAACATCTCTTTTTCTGTCCCCCTCCCCACAAACAAGGCTTAGATCCTGCAAACTCTTCTGTCTGTGAATAACTTGACGTCAATGGGGCTATTAGAGAGTAACTTTACTCACATGCATAAATGTTGGCACAAGCAGACCCCAAGCCAATACCTTGCCTCTTAATTAGCCTTAAAACAGCCAAGCACTTCACACTCCCCCACCTCTCACCCCCCAGAACTATATGGAAGCATATGGTAAACCAGCTCCCAGAGTAGCAAAGATGTATTTCTTCTGTGTCAGAGATGGTTTGTTACACACAGTTACATGAAGTTTTGTAATAGCATGAAGGAAATTGGAACCAAAACAGATAAAATTAATAAACTGGCCCCATTGTGCACATTTTAGCTATACTGGCACCAATTTCCTGCATGCTTTACAACAAAAAAAAGCAGATTTGTTTCTCAAGTATTTCCTCCTTCCTTAACCCCCTTTGGCATCCAGAACCATAAAGGAGTGGTTCAGATCCAACACATTGATTCTGAACTTCACACTTATACCCAATCTATACCTAAATAGAGATGTTCTTGTTATCCTGCTCTTCTTTTTATGTCACTGAATTGTTAGGTCAAGTCAGTTACTATAGCAATTCTTCTCTTCTGTCAGACCCAGATACGAGGCTGCATCACCCACGCCCTCCAGAAATCTTCACTGGCTTCCTTATTTATTTAAAAATCCAGTTCAGAGTTTTCCAAGGAGTTCCTGCTGCCACCCTAACCCATACGCTAACTCTTAATCTGCTGCCAGCTTTTCCATTTATTCAGGCCATTTGCTTCTCTTCTCAAATGTCAGAGAATTTTGTATCTCCCTTCCTTGTCTTTTCTCAGTGGGCTTCTCCCACACTGCTCTGACTGTATGAAATAGCCTCCCTAACAGCAAATCTCATCTCAAATCCCATCTCTTCTCCCTGGGTTATATGACTCCCAACCTTCCTCTCTAATAAAACATTCAGATCCTAAATAATAATCCTTCCTTGAGTCCCTGGTACTCATTCTCCCATTGGATGCCCTACAACACTTCTGGTTACAACACCAACAGATGGTACCTGGTGGTTATTACTGTAATCTACACAGCTGCATTTACAGGTAGATAGTGAAGATTTCTGCCATACTCTTGAATCAGCAACTGTATGCAAAAATAAACTGCACTCTCTTATCACTGAATGATGATAAAAAATAAGTGTTGAGTAAGTTCCCTTTGACTTTCTGCCGTTCCCTTTGCTACATACAGTAGTTAAAGACACTTTAGAACCTCCTCCAAAACTGACCTACCTTCAACCCACAATATTCCCTCCTTCAATGCAGTTCTTTTAAATCTAGACCCCTTTCAATGGCAAAACTATAATAAAGAATATACACACTTTCCTGTAAGATAGGAGGATACAAGAGAAAACATTGTAGATTGAGACTAACAATAAATTTACCAAAGATAATGGTTAAATATAGTAAAAGATGGACCTGATCTGACAGTCACAATTTCCTTTTATTTCATATTTTTGGAAGTAATATAAAGTTACTGTAAAGGTAAAGGCACGCAAGTCTCTCATCACCACCTCCTTTTTGAAAATATATATTATAATGCACCCCCTATAAAACTGTCTAGATGTCTCTTAAATCTCATTTATGCTTTTTCCTTTGATATCATTGCTTGATAACTCGTTTTCCACATACTCAGTACTCAGAGTTCAAGAAGCCTGCCACGATTACCTGCTCCTTGTTTCCTTATTTTTAGATTGCATGCAGGCTTCTGAACCTCTTGGTAAAGTGAATCATCTCCTTTGTTTAATTTGCTCTAATAACTTTCTGAATTTGAATCTCTCTCTTCATCATAGTGCATATTCTGAAGAGCATATCTAGGATATTTCATAATCCAACCCCTCTATGACATTGTCCTCAGGAAAAAAGGTGATCAAAATAATGGTGAAACTTTACAACTTAATGATTACGGTAATAACACTAACACTTTGGGTGAGGTTTTCAAAATCACCTAAATCATTTAGGAACACAAGTTGTAGTGACTTTCAGTAGGACCTGTGCGCACAAAGGCACTTTGAAAAATCCTCCTTTATATTGTGTGTATTCAATATATTATTAAATCATAATTTATATTATGTGCATATATATAATAACTATGCCTATTCATACTGTATAGAGATAATTCGTATCTATTATACTAAGATAACACAAGATGCACATTCTCTCTCTCTGCATAATCATTGCACAGGAATATGATCCCAACTGGAGTATTTGTTCTCTGAGCACATCAATGAATAGGGATGGTTTGCTGAACTGGCACCTCAAATAGATCTCACTAGAAGCTATTCATAACCCTTCTCCGTGCACATTTGGTACATTATACAGTTACCATATTTCAGGCACCAGAGAACTCAAAACAGTCATGGCATCACTACAGTAACTACACTAAAAACATTTTGGGCAAGAAATATTTTTAAATGTACAAACCATTTAAAATTATTGTTAGATTCTAGCTGAGCATCTAAGCTGCAGGTATCTTATTACATAAAGATCTATTTCGTTACAACTGCGCTTAGTTTCCTTACCTTCTTTAACATCTGTGATTTGTTTGCCGCTGATAAATGTAACTGATTGCACCCTTCCACCCACACATACATTGCTGCTTTTAAGTACTTTCACTGTCTGGTTGACCTATAAGGAACCACAGATTGAAATGTCTAAATCAACGTTGTTATGTACATGTGTTAATACAGTGACAAAGCCCTTGTAATTTGGTTTAAATCACATAAAATGCTCAAGTTATGAACTGTGATGAAACTTAATATACATCTGTAATGACTAGCATATGATCTCAAAAAATTAAGGATCCAGGGTGTTCTGGCCTGCTGCTTTTGAGACATGGCAGCTAGATTTGCAGCTCCACTGGGACGGGCTGGAATTTACAGTTGGAGCAGCCATGGATTTTACAGATGATTCATGCACCTGCTCAGAAAAGCAAGGGTTTTTCCATTTCTATTGGAATGGGAATGGAGTCCTGAATGGGAACCAGGATTCTGTAGGCCAGGACATTGTCAGATTCAATATGAGAGAGAGATTGTCAATATAGGTCATGGAATCTGTGACTTTAACAGACCTCCATGACTTCTTTTGCTTCAGCTCATAGGGCTGGAGAAGCTGTCAGCTCCTGCCTAGGAGCAGCAGCAGGGCCGGAGTAGTGGTCAGGGGTCAGTCCCTGCCACAGGAGCAGCAGCTGGGCTGAGTCAATCCCCGGGGCTGGAGAATCTATCAGCCCCAACCCAGGAGCAGGGCCGGGGTGGGAACCGGCAGGGTTCCGACTGCTAGTTCCCCCCTCCCTCCCACCAGGTATTTTTAGTAAAAGTCACTGACAGGTCACAGGCTTCCTTGAATTTTTATTGTCCATGACTTTTACTAAAAATACTCTGAGAAAATCTTAACCTTATCAATAGATCAAGAACAGTATAACAATATAATAGGCACCTGCAAAACCATACATATTCAGCCATTGATGTGAAAATGAATATCAGAGATGTGGAACTATATGGGCTCCTCCAGTGATATTTTCCCCTTATACCAGCCTTGGAAAAATTCCACTCAACTCACACCAGTACTTTCTTTAACCGGCAAAAACTCTATTGTTATCCTCCCTACACTGCCATGATCATGGCAAAAAGTGGTAACTAGATTATGTACTCGGGTTGGTAAATGTTAATGACAATTTTTCCAGGCTCCCTTACAACTTGTGATTGACATACATTTAATCATTTTCTCTGATGGATGCCATTGCAGTAGATCTATTCTGATTAAAATAATCTGCTTCTTTGTGTACAGTAGCGCAGACCTGACACAGTACAATTTCTTTTAGGCACAGAGAGTGTGGCCAGGCTTGTTTCACGAGTGATGCATAGTTGCACGAACCCAGCAGTATTAGGGGAGACAATGTAGAGAGGTCACGAGAAACAGAGCTTTTGCGTCAAATCACAGCAGTGTTGAAGGTGTGCTTCCCTCCATGTTTGGCCAGCTCTGCTGGCTGCTATGGGCTAGGGAGGGAGAAATGGTCATAGCCTTGCTGCCTTCCCATGCTTTAAGGCAAAGAGCAGTCCCTGAGCTCGTGGACAGCATAGAAATAGCAATTGTAGCCTACCCTGGACCTTTCTGCACCCATGCAGGGACCAGCCACAGACTGGTTCCGTCTAAAAGGGAATCTGCTAGAAATCTGCTATTTCCTTAACACTTTATATTTGTCACATTCTAAAGTATGACAAGCATACTTTATGACAAAGAGAATATAATACCTTTTTTCTTTAACCACTTCAATGTCTTCTCTGGCTGTATTTATAAAATTTCTTATTGCCAATTTCTGGGATAAAACAAAACAGGGGAATAAAGTCATAATTGGTTTTCATTTTCAATACATTAAAAACTCAAAAGACGCACATAAGACATGGTAGTCATTTCACAGTTTGCACATCATCAGGGTAATAATACTGAAAAATATTGGAAATGTGGAAAAACAACACAGCAAGCTGATGTTCACAAATCCATGCAACTTGATAACCCTAACCCAGCAAAGCACATGCGTTATTTAAGTATATGAATAGTTCAGTCCCAGTGGTTTCAAAAGTGGCTTCAGTGAGACTATTTACACGATCAAAGTTGAGCACATGCTTAAGTGCTTTGCTGAATCCCTTTTGACACATGCCAACAGACGGTTACATTTATAAGTAATATGGTCACAGCTGCTTTTTTCATCTCAGGTTCAGTTCCCAGTCAATTTGTTGTTAAGCCTCATGTCTTAAACCTGGACTTTGTAAACAGATGCATCTGGCAGCAAAGGTAGAAAAAAGAATGATTTATAAACAATATTTTATTGTCCTTCCAAGCATTCTCCCCCAAAGACTCATAGGATGGTGAATAGCAACATTTTCTTTTTCATCACCTCCTCCTGCTTCAAAATAAATTAACATAAATGTCAAGCAAACAGTTGTAGTTCTTCAAAAAAAGGAAACGCACATTATTTGGGGAAGGTTATCTTATCTATTATTTCTTAAGCACAATATAAATTAAATATGATATATGTATTAAAATATTTTCCATATCTGCAACTATGAGAGCATAAACATTCATTGCTGATGAATGATTATCTATCTGGGTGTGCTGGGGCAAACGGGGCGAGGAATTACAAAGGTTTCAAGAAAATTTCAGCGTAGAACTGCACACTAAATTAATAGTGCATAAAGTCAGGAATTGAATGAAATGTTTAATAAGATGATCTAGGTGACTTTAGAACACACAACAGTCAATTGTGCTCTTTAACAGGTATTTCAACAAGGTTAATAACCTATATAACATTACCATAAATACATCTGTTTTAAGTAATTTAAAGGTCTGATACACACATAAGAACATAAGAATGGCTGTACTGGGTCAGACCAAAGGTCCATCTAGCCCAGTATCCTGTCTACCGACAGTGGCCAATGCCAGGTGTCCCACAGGGAGTGAACTAACAGGTAATGATCACGTGATCTCTCTCCAGCCATCCATCTCCACCCTCTGACAAACAGAGGCTAGGGACATCATCCTTACCCATCCTGGTTAATAAACATTAATGGACTTAACCTCCATTAATTTATCCAATTCTCTTTTAAATGCTGTTATAGTTCTAGCCTTCACAACCTCCTCAGGCAAGGAGTTCCACAAGTTGACTGTGCACTGTGTGAAGAAGAACTTCCTTTTACTTGTTTTAAACCTGTTGCCTATTAATTTCATTTGGTAGTCCCTAGTTCTTGTATTATGGAAATAAGTAAATAACTTTTCCTTATCTACTTTCTCCACATCACTCATGATTTTATATACCTCTGTCATATCCCCCTTAGTCTCTTTTCCAAGCTGAAGAGTCCTAGCCTCTTTAATCTCTCCTCATATGGGACCCTCTCCAAACCCCTAATCATTTTAGTTGCCCTTCTCTGAACCTTTTCTAGTGCCAGTATATCTTTTTTGAGGTGAGGAGACCACATCTGTATGCAGTATTCAAGATGTAGGCGTACCATCGATTTATATAAGGGCAATAATATATTCTCCATCTTATTCTCTATCCCCTTTTTAATGATTCCTAACATCCTGTTTGCTTTTTTGACTGCCTCTGCACACTGTATGGATGTCTTCAGAGAACTATCCACGATAACTCCAAGATCTTTTCCCTGATTCGTTGTAGCTAAATTAGCTCCCATCATATTATATGTTTAGTTGAGGTTATTTCTTCCAGTGTGAATTACTTTAAATTTAGCCACATTAAATTTCATTTGCCATTTTGTTGCCCAATCACTTAGTTTTGCGAGCTCTTTTTGAAGTTCATCACAGTCTGCTTTGCCCTTAACTATCTTGAACAGTTTAGTATCATCTGCAAACTTTGCCACCTCACTGTGTACCCCTTTCTCCAGATCATTTATAAGTTGAATACTCCAGCACTAGGTTCATGGAGTTTCTTTCCCTTCCTGCAAACAACCAACAATGCTTTATTTATGGTTCCTTTCGCATTTCCTTCTTTGAGGTTTATACTGGCTCTTTTATATTGAATACAAATATCTAATTGTTATGTACTTTTTGTGTGTGCATAGCTGGGGGTGGTGAGGGGCTGGGGGAATGTTACATACAAGATATAGTTTAATTTCACCTCGACCATAGTAGAAGAGTAAAAAAATAAATATTTTTACATAGCAAAAAAGAAAAGAAAACTCCAAATACTATGCTTCATTTTTAACTGATCTGTAGCAGATAAAGTAGTTAGCTGTGATATTGTTGGCTACAGCCTTCTGGGACTCAAAGAAGGTTTTTAAATGGGTCTTAAAAGAAAAGAAGTTTGATAGAAGCAGAAAAAGGGATACATGAACCTGTTGCTCAAAGAAACTAACATGATTTGGGTCCAAGAATATAATGCAGAATTTTTGGATTTCCCTTATCTGAGAAAGTTCGAGGAGAGGACATCCTCTTGCCATCCTCCCCCAATCCATGTTGAAAAATAGTTCAGGACCAGATTTCCAGGCAGAATCCCCAAACAGCATGAATCAGAGTGACTCAGGGAAGAAAATGTAGAATTGTGAAGCCATTTTCATTAAAACGTATGAAAAATACTTACATTGAACCCTTCAGAGATCACTTTGTTTGAAAGTACTTTATGCACTTGACAGTTTGTACTATTAAATACTAGGAACTGACAATATTTGAGACCTCTGAAGAATTGAAATGAATTGTGAAAGTCACAAACTGCTGACAAAAGGATTCAATACTGGAACATGGATTTTACATGTAATGCACATTTGATATTGGTGAGAGTTAGCGACTGTGTTTGATAATATGAGAATATATTGGAAAGGCTTTTGTTCCCTAATGTGTCTGGTGCCTATAAAACTGGTCTGAGACATCTGGAAAGATTGGGTTTGAGAAATACAAATGGAATATAAGTGGTTCTACAATTAAATAATATGTTCAGCAATTGGGTAATCGCTATGTATACTTGGAAGTTTCCCTGATGTATTGTTGAACAAACTGCCTAAAGCACATTTTAACATCTATTTTCTCAGTGTTTTCCATAACTCAGAAACTCATATGGCCCCTTTTTTCCTACCTTCTGGGAATACAAGCTTGGCAATATTACTTAGCTATTCTAATCAGGTAAGTTTTCTTGGCTCTTCATATTAATCACATCAGACAAGATCACAGTGCAACTTTTGCCTTGCAAAACGAAACAAAGAATAACACTCACAAACTGAAGTTCATAACCCTTCATTAATCCTTTTCTATCATAGTCTCTCCCTCACATATGAACTTATTTTGAAACAATCCTCCTCACCCAGATCTAGTGAACAGAAAGAAGTGATTTCCTCTACCAACGAAACAGGTGAATGCAAGTTCAGAGTGGTTTTTACACAGAAACAGAACTCTGACTGCTTCAGTGCCCTGGCCGCTGGGTGCCAGGCAGGGGGACTTCTTAATCTTAGCCCAGCAAGCGTAAACTATCAGTGCTCTAGGTTCAGAATTTACTACCCGGATTCCCAGTGCTAGTTATGCTTTTTGTTTTATTTGTTAAGCACTGCCAGCATGTTCAGTGCTTGTCCACAACACAAATACTTCTTGCCCCAAGGAGCTTACTCTCAAATAAGGCAGAGTACACAGAGCAATGAGAGGCCTTAGTAGAGAAGCACTAGATTCTTTCAAAAAATGCATTAGTTATAATACCAATAGTTCTTGTGAACACTAGAGAAAGTAAGTCTTTAAGAGTGATTTGAATGACAAGCGAGGAGTGGGTTGGTGGAAAGGAAATATGAGATGTGATGAACAGTCCCGAGTGTATCTGTTCCATATTAATGTTTGTGGTGCTGTAAAGAGAAAAAATAGCCTAAAGTTCTTGCTCCAAGATACAGTCCATAAAACAGACACAAATGGGACAAGCAGCACTTGGAGACCCAGAAATGGTTATGACTAAGAATGTTGTATAAAAACCATTGAATTAAAGTCCATCACATTTTTACATATTTCAAAACAAAATATAAAGATGCTGGCTTTCAGAGTTTGTTGCCAGTTGCTGAAATGGCTACACATTATATAAAATTATATGCATACATATTTTATGTATAAACAAAAGTAAATAATTCCCATTTGTTTGAAGGAATAAAAGCGCTTCCCAGAGGTTTCTTTGTTGTACTATAACTGCATATATTATTTATAGAACTCACACTGAGATAAAGTTAAGAAAGAAGAACTTTTTATGGTAATCACTATTACATTTTTGCTATGAAATAATAAAATTTTATATGTATTTCCTAAGGGCTACATTGTGATTTGTACTAGGCATCCATGCAAGGGAATAACCCACTCCCCCTTATTACGCCTACACAGACTTCCTAGTCTGGGTGGCTCAGAAGTAAACCAGGTTATTCCCTCAGTGGAGTAGGTGGATAGAGAACCTTGGCTTCTCCTCCACTCATTGACCAGCATGGGAGTGGGGCTGAGGGGACTGTAATTTACTTTTGGTACAAACCAGCAGTAAAAATTACTACCATTCCAGAGCAAGGAGGAAGCAAGGAGACACAGTGACCAGGAGGCATATCTGTGTCACACAATGTGTTCTAGGGTTACTCATGGGGTAGAGCGGATTTTGCGCCACCCCTTTGTCTAGGCTTTTGAGCCCAAACTCACAATCTAGCTCTAAAATAAACAGTCATTCATATCTGTTAAAATTATGTGCAACATGAGCCTTTCTGAAGAGTTAGTTTTGAAACCAAACAAAATAATCTGCAACTCAGAACAGTAAATCTGAGCGCTCACCTGGGACCCAATCCTGTGAGATGCTGTGCACCTTTGACTACCACTGAAAGGCCTCTGTAGACAAGACTTCCTGCTTTCATCCTTTGACGTGTGTATCATTTCTTTAGTTGTTTACCCTCTTTCGCAAGCTAAACACAGTTTTCCAGCCAGGCCCACAGCTGGGTTACTTAATTAGTTGTGTGTGTAACTGGGAATAGTAAGGGCACTTTCTCCTTTCTTAATGAAAGTTTACTTTGTGTCTCACAATTTCTTTCATCTATGTCGCCAGGCTGAGGCTAAGGAAGATAGAAATCTAACCTCTTTCCACCCTTGCTTTATAATTAAATCCTCTCATTTCTGGCTGCAGCCAGCATCCATTCAGTATTCCTGATCTCAGCAAATAGGTACACCTCTACCCCAATATAACGCTGTCCTCAGGAGCCAAAAAAATGTTACTGTGTTATAGGTGAAACTGCATTATATTGAACTTGCTTTGATCTGCCGGAGTGTGCAGCCCCTCCACCCCGGAGCACTGCTTTACCATGTTATAGCTGAGTTCATGTTATATTGGGTCACATTATATCGAGGTAGAGGTGTAGTAACAGTGTTATAAGTATGTTCTCCTTTGGTTCTGCTTTCTCACTGCAATAAAGGTGACTATTTTCAGTGGAAGCATGTCCTACTTTATGTTCAAATGAAGCTTTTTAGGCAGAAATAGCTTAACACATGCAACACAACCTTTACCTATAGAGGACACAACATCATCTCATATTGTGAGAATATATCTGGTTCCCTAAAAGTTCAACATGCCTCTCCAGGTTACTGCTAAGTTACATGAAACAATAAGTGATACAAGTTTTAGTATTTTTCTTCTGTTTGTGGTGCTTATTGTTCCATTGTTACTTTTCAATTCTTTGGTGGTTATCCTTGTAACACTGCCTAAATCTTCCCTCCTAAAGCTGTTAGTGACAACTGCAGCCTGCCATGGAAAGCAGGAATTGGTTCAAACAAGCCTTCTTGTTCTCATATCGTAGCGCCTTGTAGGTGCTCTACACAGCATAGAAACAGAAAAACTGGTTGATTTTTTTTTAATGGAAAAAGACCAATGTGGAAGATTCTGTTTTCTCTAACTTCTGTATCCCTCTTGAATGATTACCTCTCCATTCAGTCAGGAGGTCAGCACAGAAGGGGGCCCTATCTGAAAGGCAGGACCCTTCAGGATTTTTACAAGTTTTAAATTTTCAGATGATATTGCTATGAATTATGAAGGCTCTTTTCCATGTCTGCCAAGCTTGTGCTATGAAAAAAGCCATGCATTTAAACGTATCTAACAAATATTTAGGGTCATATGTTGTCCTCAACTGACACAAAAACTCCCAATAATATCTATGGGAATTCTGTATAAAGATCAAGGACAGTATGTGTATACCCTTGACAGATGGAGTTGATTCAGGTATTTTTAATACAGTTTATCACCTCATTCTACCAACACCCCTTTCAGAGCAAAGCTCGCAATAGCAGACAACTGCTAACATTTTTAAAATAAATTTTTCTTTTTACTTAATTTTAACACCACACCATAATCTTGTGCAAAACTATAGGAACTTGTGTTGTCTCTTCTCCTTTTCTGAAACACCTCTCACAGCCATTCATTCTCCCTTTTCTCCGTTCCAGGTTGGGCCTGCTTACTCTCCATATACCGTGCTTGTAATTCACAGGGACACTGGTGCCACTGCTCCTTAGTGGACCATTCAACTGGCAAAAGAGTCACTCCAAGACCCATGTGATGCTCACCACAGAAAAAGAGATATTGCTCACAGCATAAGGGAACCATATCAACTTTAATGATATACCATTTTTGATGCCACCAAATGGTGGAACTGTATGCTACTAATTTAGAGCTGCAGTATATAATTTCAGTCAAGTGCAACATCTTTTAAAATACTGAAATAAAGACCACTTTTAAAAGGAAGTCCCATCATTCCTTAAACAACCACTGAAGTGCAGCTCTACTCTGAGCCAATGACTTTGAAGGGGTTGCATGTTTATTGTCTCAATGTTTTTCAGATCAAACATTTATCAGTGAAAAGCTGGTTGTTCTACTTGCCAACCCTGCAAACTCAACCTGGGATGTAAACACAAGATAGGTTCTTTCTATCACACATATCACCCAAAGTAACAGAGCTTCTACATGCTCAATTAGGCCTTCAGCAATACCTGTGCAACTGCAATATACAAGTGTAACTGAGTAAACAACTCTGTTGCTGATGCAAAAGAAGGAATAAAATCCAGCTCGTTCACTCGTAATTTGGCAAAAACAGTCCAACTAACCGGAATAAAACAATACTTTTTTTTATTGCTAAGATCAACAGATATAACTCACAAAATGATGAGCATGGTAGTGCTATCATTACATGGTTACTTTTCAGCATAAACTCGCACTTTTAAAGATCTTCAAGTCTTCCAGTAGAGTACAGTTTCGATGAACCTTTAGTAAGACCCCTCCTCTACTGAGAAAGCACTCTTTTGCTGATCCCTGATTTCACTGTAGTTGTGGTGGTTATAGTTGCATTCATAGAAATGCACAGCCACATACATACACAGTAAAAAAAAAAAAAACAAATTAAAAACTAGAGCTGTACCTGAGATATAAGTTATAAACAAAAGAGAAAGCTTTAATTTGCCAAACATGGCAGTTACTTTATGGAGAGAAAACTTTTTGCAAATTTAGGAGAATGATCAACCACATGAATGGATTCCAATAATAAAATGCAGCAGGACATGTGGCAGATTACATTGGCATACCAAAGATGCTTGGTGAAACAAGACGTAAAAGCCAGTGCCTAGTGCTGTTGGCTTAGCATCAGAGTGGCTTCTAGTCCCACTGTGCAGAGGTTAACTGAAACAAATAAATAAGCCCTTCAGAACCAAACATTAGCCGAAGAATTAGTCTGTTAGCTAAATTAACATCCCAAATCTTGTACCTTTTTCTTCTATCACGTGATGTAGTGAGTCCATAACTCTTGCACACTGTAGCAACATTGTACAGCTAGAAAATTCGGAATCAACCACAACTTGATCCAGTGGTTGGAACTTTCCTTTCTGAAAAAAAAAATCAAAGGGATTATAGAAACATTACTGTCAGCAACAGCAAAAATATAATAAGCCATTAAACGTTTTATGGCTAAAGTCTTAAACCCAGGATTACAAAGGCTGGATTGCTAGTAGTACCATGACATATTCTGTTTACAGAGCAACAAACTATGAAGAAAGATTTCAAAACCATAAATACTTACAAAGTACTGAACTTTTCATTTAGTGTGCTTAAAAAAGTCCAGTTTTAAAACATCACGGAGACAAACAAACGCAAAGTACAGAGGGTTTACTTTGGAAGATGACAGCATGTTACAGTAGTTAATGCGTACCAATGGCTTTTCTAGACACAACCTGCTTGATTAAATTCAATATCATAACTTTCATTTAAATTTTGCTTTTTTTCTTACCATAAAGAGGAATCTCAGAGGAGCAGTGTGTCTTAAAGAACATAGTACTAACCTTTCATCTCTGGAAAGTGAGTTCCAGTTTTGCCTAAAATCTTACATAAAGGGGTTTTGGCACAGCTTAAATAGCACTGTACAGGACAGAACCATCAAACAAATCTCGCCTTTGCCAGACATTACAATGCATAATTATTCAGCACAGTTTGGCACAACTGGCACCTTTCCCTTTGGAAATCTCCCTGAGCACATCAGTATAAAGGCTCAGTTAGCTCTCCAGCCTTAGAGTGAATGGTCTCTAGGGGCCAAAGGTGAAGTCATTATGCTGGTCTGGGTGACAAAAAAACACTTGCATAAACCACATTCATTATTAAAGAATAATCTCATTAAAGCAATCAGAGAATTCATAAAATAACCAACTGAAATTTACAAGGTACAAAACAAAACAAAGGATTTCTATTTGTTTCTAGTGCAGAAAAAAGTAGAGATAATAATCAAAATAAGAAAACGATTACAAGAGTAAAACAATACATTTATATTAAAATTAATCTGTGGATAAGGTTTTCAAAAGGCTACTAAATCTGAATGAAGTGTGGTACATGGAAAGCCATTGAAGGTATTCTTCTATAACTGTTTATAAGAATGTGGACTACTATAAAGACTGTGATGGACTACAATACTATAAAGCATACATATTTATGGTTACACTATCATAAAACGATGAAACATTTCCAACACAATATAGGTTAAATTACTGGTTAGAAATATCAAGCAAGTGTTGACTGCTGAAAGAACATGCATAAAAGATTTTGTATCCTCAATCCACAATTTAAAAGCATAAAGAAAATAATTCCCTCCCATCCATATACTTTTTCTTCATTAAAACAGTAACAGGGAATCTTAGAGGGAGAAACAAGAAATGGGTATTGAAGGAAAGAGAAGCCTTTCGGATAAGTAACCTGAATTTACTGCCTCCATTTGGCATGAATGAAGAGTGGCATTTAAATTCTTCCAGTTAGATAAACTAGTGTCCTTTGGCTCATGGACAAGAGATTACATTAACTAATTAAGTGCATTTTTTTATTCTTCCTGATATATTGTACTTTTAAATTGCACATGAGAATTTGCAGAGCCATGTGATCAATTCATTTATTATCTGCCTTGGATTACTTAAGCATACCTTTGCCCATAATCTGCCATTCCAGATTATCTACATTCTAACCCCTGTAACTACTTCAAACAGCCACCTTTTCCGTTTAAGATCAACCTGCCATAGAAATGTTTCCTCCTCCTCCTCCCCACAAACATGTGGGTTCCTCACAAAAGTTGCATCTACCTCTGGCTCAGGACAGGCACTATTCAGTCCTACACAAACAGCAGTTTATCAGTTCAAACTCCCATATCTCCCAGCCCTACAGGCCTAGACTCAGGTGCTTTATGATGACAGGAAAGAGGAGATTCTCCGTCTCCAGATGGGAACTAGCTTTCACTGCTGGCCCTGCAGGGCTGCACCATAAATTATTTTAAAATGGTAGCACTTTAAAGTTATTTTAGGTCATGTCTGGAGGTGTTTCACATATATTAATTTTAATATTGCTCCCTCTTTGAGCCCTTGCAGTGCGGTGTGACACTGACAGACTGATCAATTGGTGTATGAACAATAACTCCTCAACAGAAGGTACTGAAATGATAAACAAGGTCACTGCCTGTAGACAGTTATCAAAGCCATGTTAAGTAGACTAGAAACTCTGATATGTTTGCTTATACTGTTTGAAAACCAAGAATAGGCTATAATTATATTTGTCTGTGTTTACCTATATCTTGTTAGAAGTTTAACAATGTGATCTAATTCACTTGTAGATGCTAAAACTCTATTCCTGTCTTTAATGATTCATTACTGTATTCTATTGAATCAGAGATCAAAAAGGGATACTATCATTTAGATGGGACTTTTAGTGTAATAATATTATTGGTTCATTTTTCTTTGAAACTTGTAAATTCCACATAAGTAAACTACCTGTGAACTGTTTGAACAGTTAATTGCCTTATGCTAATGAATACAACTAGTTACCAGGAAAGAGAGATTAGCTTCAAAGCAACAATATATATTAGCTATTCGTCATCCAAGAAAGGCCCTGCTGGAAGCAGTGCGAGCCAAGGGACTTACTGGCCGCCGCTTCCAGCAGCCCCCAGTGGCCTGGAGCAGTGAACCGTGGCCAGTGGGAGCCGCGATCGGCTGGACCTGCGGACGAGGCAGGTAAATAAACCGGCTCTGCCCACCAGGGGCTTTCCCTACACAAGCAGCGACCACAGTTTGAGAAACATTGTTCTAGAAGAACGTTTGCAGATCAGCAGCCTCACCATCTCTGCTATGAAACAGACATAAGAACTTTACTTATATCTGTATGTATATTGATCTTTTAATCATAACAATTCTCTTATTTTTATTCATAAATCTTAGATTTAGTTAATAAGAATTGGCTCGCAGTGTGGGTGAGATATGAAATATTAATTGACCTGGTGGGCAATGCACCTGCTCTCTTGGGATTGGTAGCACTTTATATATGGTGAATAATGTTTTTAGTAACCATCACTATATTAGACTTGGCTGTCTGGGTGGGAGCCAAAGGCTGGATTGGTTAAAGGGGACTGTACTTTGGTTTCTTGGTATCCAGTAAGGTATTACAGAAGTTGTTTGGTTACCGGTTTGGTGAAATCTAGTTATAGAATAAAAAGACAGTTACCTTTTCTGTAACTGCTGTTCTTCAAGATGTATTGCTCATGTCCATTCCACAATAGGTGTGAGTGCTTGCCATGTGCACCGGTGCTGTAAGTTTTTCCCCTACCAGTACCCGTAGGGGAGTGCCCCCAGCAGCCCCTGGAGTGGTGCCACATGGCGCAGTATAATGGGCGCTGTGCTCCCCCCACCCTCCCTTCTTGCTAGACAACTCCGAGAGAAGGGAAGAAGGGTGGGATGTGGAATGGACATGAGCAACACATCTCGAAGAACACCAGTTACAGAAAAAGTAACTGTCTTTTCTTCTTCGAGTGATTGCTCATGTGCATTCCACAGTAGATGATTCCAAGCTATATCTGTTGGAGGTGAGTAGGAGTTCACCGACACTCGGGATGGAGCACTGTTCTGCCGAACCCGGCGTCCTCCCCAGTCTGGGAGACGATCACATAATACGAAGTGAACACGTGGACCGATGACCATGTGGCAGCGCTACAAATGTCCTGGATAGGGACGTGAGCCAGAAAGGTGGCCAATGAGGCTTGCGCCCTCACAATCAGCGGCGGGGAACTCCTGCCAGGTCGTAACAAGTAGGGATACACAAAGTGATCCAGCTGGAGAGCCGCTGAGTGGAGATTGGCCGACCTTTCATGTGTTCAGCCATGGCGATGAACAGTTGCAAAGACTTCCTGAACGGTTTTGTTTGTTCCAGGTAAAAGACCAGAGCCCGGTCTCACATCTTGCATGTAGAGGTGGCACTCCTCACTAGACGTGTGGGGTTTGGAACAGAGGGAAAATGTCCTGGCTCATATGATAGGCGGAGATCACCTTAGGGAGGAATGAAGTGTGTGGCTGGAGCTGCACCTTATCTTTATGAAATACGTGTACAGGGGTTCGGAGGTCAGGGCCTGGAGCTCCGAGACCCTCCTAGCGGACATGATTGCCACAAGAAAGGCTTGCCACAAGAAAGGCTTCTTTCCATGAGAGATGGGACCAGGAACATGTAGCAAGAGGCTCAAATGGAGGCCCTGTCAGCCTGGCCAGAACCAAGCTCAGGTCCCACTGAGAGACCGGGGGTCTAACATAAGGAAAGAGGCTATCCAAGCCCTTAAGGAATCGACTGGTCATGGCGTAAGAAAATACTGTGTGGCCCTGCACTGGCAAGTAGAAGGCCGATATCACTGCCAGATTCACTTTGACAGATGAGGGTGCTATGCCCTGGGCTCTCAGATGAAGGATGTAATCCAGTATAAGCTGGAGCAGAGCAGCCATTAGAGAAATGCTGCAATCCGTGGCCCACTGGGAGAACCTAGACCATTTTGCCAGGTAGGCCTAACGTGTGGAGGGCCTCCTGCTTTCCAGGAGGACTCGCTGGACGCTCTCCGAGCAGGTCCTCTCCCTGTGGCCTAGCCGTTGAGCAACCACGCCGTGAGGTGGAGGGCTGCCAGGTTGGGTTGGAGGAGGTGACCTTGATCCTGAGAGAGAAGGTCTGGGCGAGTTAGCAGCAGCCATGGGGGGCCATGAACAGGTCTGTAACAGTCCTGTACCAGTGCTGCCTGGGCCATGCTAAGGCAATCATAAGGACGCAAGCCCTGTCTGTCTTGACTTTTTCTAGGACCTTGCTGATCAGCAAAATTGGATGAAAAGCATATAGAAGCTGACCTGACCAGGACAGAAGGAAGGCGTCGGAAATTGCGCCCTCGCCTAGGCCTTCCTGGAGCAGAACTGAGGGCACCAGCGGTTCTGCTGGGTCATGAAGAGATCCACCTGAGGAGTTCCCCACGTTTGTTGGAAGGAGAAGTCCTGGCTCAGGCGATCCGCCCGAGAGTTCCAGATACCCAGTAAGTGGTGGGCTTCCAGGCTGATATTGTGGGCTATACAGAAGTCCCATTCCTGGAAGAGGGCTGAGGAGCGAGCTCCACCTTGCCTACTGATGTAGAATATTGAGGCCGTGTTGTCCGTGAGAACTCTGATCACCCTGCCCATAAGGCACGAGTGGAAGGCCACACAGGCCAGACCGAATGCCCTGAGTTCTTTGACGTTTATGTGTAGGGCTGGATCCTGTGTGGACCACAGGCCTTGGGTCTGGAGGTTTTCCACGTGGGCTTCCCACCCCAAGTCCAATGCATCAGATACCAATTCTATAGTTGGGGGGCAGCTCCTGAACAGGATCCCTCGGAGCCTGTTCTCCGGGGTGGTCCACCAATGGAGGGAGGCTAGAACAGGTTTGGGCACAGTGAGGACCTTGTCCAGCCTGTCTCGGGACTGGGAGAATGTCGAGGTCAGGCAGAGCTGAAGGGGTTGCATCCTGAGTCTGATGTGATGTACCACATATGTACACGTTGACATGTGACCAAGGAGTTGGAGGCACGTCTGGCAGTTGTCATAGGAAATCTCACGATCACTTGGATGAGCTCCCTCAAGGTTTCGAACCTCTCCGGCGTAAGGGGAGCTCTGGCCGATGTTGTGTCGAGAATCGTGCCAATGAACACTATATGTTGTACTGGTACCAACGTGGATTTGGTGTTGTTTACCAGCAGCACCAGTGTGGTGCATGTGGACAGGAGGAGTGTTACGTGGTCCTGTACCTGCGATCTGGAGCTGCCTTTGACCAGCCAGTCATCGAAATAGGGGAAGATCTGGATCCCCCGACACTTGAGAAAGATACACTTTGTGAAGACTCTGGGTGCCGTCAACAGGTCAAACGGGAGTAGTGTTCCTGTCCTACCATGTGGCCCTCAAATATGTGAATGTGGAAGTACACATCTTGGAGACTGAGGGAGGCATCATTGTCTCCGGGATCCAGGGAGGGAATGATGGACGCCAGGGAGACCATCTGGAACTTGAGTTTTACCATGTACTGGTTTAGGCCTCATAAGTCCAGGATGGGCCTGAGGCCTCTTTGGCTTTCGGGTTAAGGAAATAACGGGGAATAGTACCCTTTGTATCTGAACTCCAGAGACACCACCTCCACCGCTCCTAGATGAAGGAGCTGCCTCACCTCCTGCTTGAGTAGGCTCTCATGAGAGGGGTCCCTGAAGAGGGATGGGGAGGGCGGGAGGGTAGGTGGGGTAGAAAGAAACTGGAGGGTATAGCTCCGGGAGAAGATGTTGAGGACCCAGCGGTCCAAGGTCAGTTGCGACCACTCCGGGAGAAAAGAGCATAGATGGTTGGAGAAGGGTAGGTTGGGCAGATCCATGGTGCAAACTGGTAAGTCGTCCTCGGCGTCCCATCAAATCTGGAGCTTACGCACCTGCTTGTCCTTAGAGGGGCCAGGCTGGAGGCGCAAGCCAAGACTGCTACTGTGGGTGTTTCTTATAGTCCCCAGATTTTTTATAGGGAGGCTTGTATCTGGAGTCGGGGGCCTAGCTGGGAGCCTGCTGAGGCTTGAACTTGATCCTGGCCAGGGTCAGGACATATAGACCAAGAGTCTTTAAGGTCATGTGAGAGTCCTTGAGATCATGTAATTTCACATCTGTTTGCTGCGCTTGCCATTGAAGGGGAGGTCCTGCAGGGAGCTCTGTGCCTCACTGGACAACCTGGACAAGAGGAGCCACGACGCCCTCCTCATGCACACTGCAGAGGCCCTAGTTCTTGCAGCTGTGTCCGCTGCATTGGAGGCTGCCTGAAGGGCTGCTCTGGAGGCATCTGTGCCCTTCTCTACCAGGGCCTTATACTCCTTCCTATCACGCTCCTGGAGGTAGTCCACGAACTTTGGCATTGAGCCCCATAAGTTAAAGCTGTATCTGCCCAGCAGGGCTTGGTGGTTTGCCACCCTCAGCTGGAATCTTGAGGAAGAATAAAGCTTTCTACCAAATAAGTCCAGCCTCCTTGAGTCTTTATTCTTAGGGGCGGGAATGGGTTGGCCCTGATGCTCCTTGTGGTTGACTGCCTCGACCACTAGGGAGTTGGAAGCGGGGTGGGTGTATAGATATTCATGCCCCTTGGCGGGCACGAGATACTTCTGCTCCACCCTCTTAGATATGGGGGGCAGGGAAGATGGGGTCTGCCACAGGGCATTAGGGATCTTCGCCACCCCTTTGTGGACAGGAAGGGCCACCCTGGCCGGCGCTGTCACTGAAAGAACATCAAAGGGGGAGTCCAAAAGCTCCTCTACCTCTTCAGCCTGTAGACTGAGGCTTGACGCCACCCTTTTCAAGAGCTCTTGGTGGCCTTTTGTATCCTCCTGGGGAACAGGAGGAGGAGGCACTGTGATTATCTCATCAGGGGAGGATGAGGATGGGAGCGAGGTGGTCTGCGTCCCCACCAATGCCGCAGAACCCAATGCTTGGTCCCCTTTTAGCGCGGGGCTGGGAAAGAGTGCTCCGCTGACCCCTTCCTGGGGGGCTGAGAGAGGGAAGCTGACAGTCTTTCCGAAACCCTGACCACCAAGCAAGCCACCACCGGGGGCTGAATCGGGGTCCATTGGTAAAAGAGCACTGGCTAGGGAGCCTGGTGCCACTGCACTTACCGTGGCACTGTTGGAATGGGCTCCCCTGCCGGATTCACCCAGTCCGCCAATTATCAGCTCTGAGGGGAGGCCGGGCTGGCATACGAATGGCCGCTATCCCGGGATGGGGACAAGTAACGACATCATGAACCGTGCCAGGCTCGAGATCTCGAGTCTGATGTAGAGGAGCGGGAGTACCGTCTGTAACGGCTGCTCCACGAACTGCTCCATCAGGTAGATCCGCGATGGTTGGTTGCTGGAGATCTACGCCTGAAGCTGAGGGAGTGGTGCCGTGCTGGGGACCTCAGTTGGGACGGAGAGCGTGAGCGGCGTCAACATCGGTACTGTGAGCGGCTACAGTGGCTTCTCAGAGTCGGCGTCTGTCCCAGTCTCAGTGGGGCATGCTCTGATCTTGAGGCCTGCACTCCCTCGATGTGGAGTGGTGCCTGGATTCTCTGCTGCTCGGCACCCAACCAGACAATCTGGTGGGGGTCGATGGGGACCTGCGTGGGCTGCGGGGGGGAGGAGGCGGTCACTGTGTGGAGAACGGCGTTGGGAACCTTCCCTCGACGATGAGCGGTACCGCCCAGGTGGTGACTGTGGCAGTCCAAGTGCCGGCTTCCCTCTGGACCGGGGAGCTGCTGGGGTTGGTGCAGCTGGTACCAGGAGAGATATTACGTCTCAAGCCGCCTGCAGGGCCTCCAGTGTGGAGGGCACCCATATGTGGCCACTGGCGTCTGGAGAGGCTGGCCCAGAGTGGGCTGGGCTACTCTGCTCAACTTGAGTCGGAGGCCGCGAGCTCCAGGGGGATCGAGAGCTGCCCAATGTGGGTCTAGTCTCGCCAGCCTTGCCCCGGTGTCTTGATAGAGAAGATCTCTTCTTTGTCTTCTTAAGAGTGTCCTGTGGATGGGGAGCAGTGCTGGCTGGTGGAGGGCATTGCTGGGTCAGCGCGCACCAATGCTGCGGTGCTCAGTGCCGACTCGGACTGGTGTAGCGGTGTCAGGGCCGACTCCATCAATATGGCTCAGAGCCATATGTCCCGCTCCTTCTTGGTCTGAGGCTTAAGTGATCTGCAAATCTTGCAACAGTTGCTGAGGTGAATTTCCCCAAGACAGTGTAAACCGCTAGTGTGTGGATCACTTACAGGCATAGGCTGTTTACAAGTGTTGCACGACTTAAAGCCTGGGGCATGCCCTGACCCAGGCACACTTTTCTACTCTATATAAAACTTTTTTTTTTTTTTAAAAAACACACACAAGTACTAACTGTCTAGGAACTAAGCAACAGTCCAAACAGGGAAAGCTACAGCTGAGAGCTGGAGCACAGCAGTTCCAAGGAACCTCCACTGGAGGCAAGAAAGAACTGAGGGTGGGGGAGTGCACAGCACCCCTTATACCGTGCAATAGCGGCACCACTCCAAGGGTCACTGGGGCGCTCCCCTACCGGTACTGCTAGGGGAAAAACTTCCAGCACCGGTACCTGTGGCGAGCACACACACCTATTGTGGAATGCACATGAGCAATCACTCGAAGAAGAACCACCAGTTTTGGGGATTGTTTGCCCTATTCTTTGCAGTTTGCCCTGAATAAGCATTCTCAGTGTGGCCCCTCCAGGCATCACAGTCACAGGGACTCATAGCAATCTCTAGGAACAAAGAATGTAGGCCGTCCTTACGGGGGATCTATCCAGGGAAGCAGTAATGCTGAAAAAGATTTGGGAGTCATGCTGGAAAATCAGCTGATTGTGAGCTCCCAGTACAACTCTGTGGCAAAAAGGGCTAATGCAATCCTTGGATCCATAAACAGGGGACTCGAGTGTAGAGAGGCTATTTTACCTATGTATTTGGCACTGGTGTGACTGCTGCTGGAATACTATATCCCATTCTGGTGCCATCAATTCAAGCAGGATGTTGATAAACTGAAGAAGGTTCAGAAAAGAGCCACAGGAATAATTAGAGGATTATAAAACATGCCGGAAGTTGAAGCTAGACAAATTCAGACTGAAAATAAGGTGTACATTTTTAACAGTGACAGTAGTTAACCATTGAAACAATTTACAAAAGGTCTGGTGGAGTCTCCATCACTGACAATTTTTAAATCAAGAATGAATATTTTCTAAAAGATCTGCTCTAGACATTTTTTCAGGGATGTTCTATGGCCCATGTTATACAAGAGGTGGACTAGTCAATCACAATGGTTCCTTCTGACCTTAGAATCTATGAATCCCACAAAGTCCTAAGTAACTTGGCTCCAATCCAGCAAAGTACTTAAGCATGTATTTAAGTGCTTTGTTCGACTGGCGCCAAAAACCCCTCAAACGTTAGAGGGAAATTTTGTGCTGACAGTCACAAAACGGATTTTTCCAGGGCTTATAATTCAGCTTGTTTTGTTAATTTTTATATTTAGTTAGGCAAACTGGCTTAGAGATAAGTCCTCAGTAAGGACTAGATGTGGAAATTTCAGCTTGTTAAGGTCAGCCATTTTTAAACTCATCAACATGCAAAGCAGCATCTTCACATTTTTCTAGAGTGGCAAAAGTACTTTTTGTTTCCCTCACCTTCCATAATTAAAAATGGATGACTGAATTCATCTCAAACTTTCCAAAATATTCACCTTTGGGATGAGACCAAGAATGGAACACTTCAGATGAAATTGAAAAATTTGCAGATAATTATGAGCAGAGACAGAAATATAAGGCTTATGATCAAAGTCAAAATGTAACCTTAACTATAACATCTTTTACTGACAACACCCTACATCTCTGATCACCAAACAACAATGGCAAAGATGACAACAACCTGTCTGGGACATGTATTTATGCTTCAGTGAAATATAATTAACATTCATTTAGCGTGGGAGTCCCACTTTAAAGAATTAAAATAACTTTTAGAGAAAATAAAGTAATAAATAGCTGTTTCCCCTAAAATTTCTAATGCCAGAATCAAGGACACTTACCTCTTTCTCTGCCTTTATGAGGTAGAAAAGCACCAGAAATAAAGGATCCATTGGTGTTGCAAACAATAGGCGTCCATCTATGGACAGAAAGATGAAAGAACATTTAATTCTCAGAAATATAACACACACAGGCAGCTTGATTATTTCCTTTTAATTTTACTGATAGGGGTTGCAGTGTTTTCATGAAGTGGTTAAGTAAATTCTGTTATTTTGTTTTATAAATGCCTTAATATAGGAGGGCTCAATTCTCAGTTGTGCCTAAGCAACGTTCAAACACAGCAGGATGGGTGTCTTGATAGGAAGCTGACTGTAGCTCAATGATTCTGCTCTCCCCCTAGTCCTGGCAAAAGTTAAAGCTGCAGGGGTCTAGCTTCAATGAATGCTACAGGGGAAATCTCTTCCATCAGCAGAGAATCAGGCATAATGAGACCTCGCTCAGCTGTGGCCCCCTTCCCCATTTACATCAGGCAGCAAGCTCTGCAGTAGGAAGCAAAAGATGAGTTGTAGCTGAATTCTGCATGCTTTACAAAGGCCAGAGATTCCCTCTGCATGGGGGAATTCTCCGTTGGTTTCTTATGCGACACAAAGTGAACTTGGTAGACTTGGTATGTTTAATAATATATACCAGTTGCAGTATAGGGCCTTCATTTAACAGAGCCTTCAATATAGATAATTGGAAACAACAATGTAACTTGAAAGCAATTCATTAGATAAGATCTAATAATTGATAACCATTTGAAATTAGAAAAGCAAAAATGAGTGTAGCTATTTGGACTTGACAGCTAGAGAGAGGGTTTTTTTTAATTCACTAATAGGAAATGAAATTTTAACATACTTTCCCCATTTTGTATTTCCTAAATCTTGCCAAACCAAGATCACGTTATTGGTGAATCATTTGGTTTACAACTAATAATTCATTCTTCGTATTGCAAAAAGTGTTGATTTTCCAGTGGAAGACGTAACAACAGAACCAACAGGCCCAATGGTAAATTATAATTTGTGATGTCTTTAATTAATTTGCACATTTATTTCCAAATCTTCTCCATTTTAGAGTAAGATCGCTAAGTAAGTATGAAACCTAATTCCCCAAGTTCTGTCTTACAGTCATTCCTTGTCATTGGTACCTTTTAATCTGACGGCTGGAAGGTACTATCATAGCACTGAGAAAGCAATTTTTTTTTTAAAAGCAGCTTTTTTGTATTTTGGGGACACAGAATACTAAATGTATTTCTATTTCTCTACACACTCATTTGTTCCCATAAAAACAACATTTCCAGTACCAATGAGTCTAGTAATGCATTACTGTCACTTGGAAAATATGAGAAAAATCCAAACGAGATCATCATTAAATATTTAAAAATAAATTATAAAAAGGCAGAAAGAAAGACAGGCCTTTGGAAGGCAGCAGGGAACTCAGGATATGTCTACACTACAAGTGCTACAATAGCAGAGCTGCAGTGGTGTAGTAAATTCACCCCCTTGAGAGCCAGTAGCTAGTTTGACAGAATTCTTCCATCAACCTATCTATGTCTAAACCGAGGCTTTGGTAGGCTTACTTTTTCATACTCTTGAATAACGCAGCTAAGTCAATCTATGTTTTAGGTGCAGATCAGGTCTAAGTTTCTGGAACAGCTGAAGATGGCGCATGCTGTGAAGGTGACATGCTGGCTATCAAAGGGAGGTAATGTTACGCTTTTCAAACAGCAGCTTCTGTAAACTAGATCATTAAGAGCCACAACAAATATGTTACTGCTTGAGAGGCAGTTCAACCCACTTTCCAGGTAGTGTATTTGCATCAGAAGTGGGATATAAAGAAAAAAAAGGCCAACAAGAGAAGATAACAAGAATTACAGGGAACTGGAGTAAGCTCCTCTTTCAGGGGATGCAGGAAATCAAGACTAAAAGATTCCATGGCACAAGTATTGATATGTCAGACAAATGGGAGAAATGACAGGGAAACTCCACTCAGGAACCTGAAAAGCTCGCTAACAAAACTAGATTGAACACGGACCCATTTTAAAGGAAGTGAAAAACTAATGAATTTCAGACTTCTACATACCTAGAATACTCAAACAAAAACAAAAAGCTGGAGAATTATCATCAGAAGAACCACTTTTTCAGAGCTACAGGAGTTAATTTTATACATGCCCCTGCAGCACTCAAAGAAATTAGGAACACCTTTCCAGGCTTCTAAACAAAATGCAGGTAATGGTTCCTGAGGACAGGATGCAGGTGATGGTTTCTCAGGGTATGTCTACACTACAGGATTATTCTGATTTTACAGAAACCGATTTTTGGAAACAGATTGTATAAAGTCGAGTGCATGCGGCCATACTAAGCACATTAATTCAGCGGTGTGCATCCATAGTACAGAGGCTAGCGTCGACTTCCGGAGCGTTGCACTGTGGGTAGCTATCCCATAGCTATCCCATAGTTTCCGCAGTCTCCCCTGCCCATTGGAAATCTGGGTTGAGATCCCAATGCCTGATGGGGCCAAAAATTTGTCGCGGGTGGTTATGGGTCCATATCATCAGTCAATCCTCCCTCCATGAAAGCAACGGCAGACAATCATTTCACACTCTTTTCCCTAGATTGCCCAGGCAGATGCCATAGCACGGCAACCATGGAGCCCATTCCGCCTTTTTCCACTGTCACCGTATATCTACTGGATGCTGCTGACAGACGTGGTACTGCAGCGCTACACAGCAGCATCTCCGTGCCTTTGCAAGTTAGCAAAGATGGTTACCATCCATACTGTACCGTCTGCTGCTTTGCAAGTTGACAAAGACGGTTACCAGTCATACTGTACTGTCTGCTGCTGTCATGCAGGCGCCCCCGACTGACCTCACCGAGGCCAGCCAGGAGCACCCACAGGACAAAGACGACAGAGACCACTCATAGTGTACCATCTGTCGTCCACAAGGCAAAGCAAGGGGACGCTGCTGTGTAGCGCTGCAGCACTGTGTCTGCCAGCAGCAACCAGGAGACATACGGTGACATTGAAAAAAGGCAAGAAACTATTTTTTTCCCTTTGCTTTCACAAAGGGAGAGGAGGTTGACGACATATACCCTGAACCACCCGCGACAATGTTTTTGACCCTTCAGGCACTGGGAGCTCAGCCCAGAATTCAAATGGTTTTTGGAGAGTGCAGGAACTGTGGGATAGCTACAGTCATCAGTCGCTCCTCCCTCCGTGAGCGTCCATTTGATTCTTTGGCTTTCTGGTACACTTGTCCTCAGCTCTTAAGTTTCATGCAGCACTGTGCTGAGTCCCTGTTGTGGCCTCTGTCCATCATGGCCTGGAGATTTTTTTCAAATGTTTTGGCATTTTGTCTTTTGGAACAGAGTTCTAATAGAACAGATTCATCTCCCCATACAGAGACCAGATTCAGTATCTCCCGTACGGTCCAGGCTGGAACTCTTTTTTGATTCTGGGACTGCACGGTCACCTGTGCTGATCAGCGCTCCACACTGGGCAAACAGGAAATAAATTCAAAAGTTCACGGGGCTTTCCTGTCTACCTGGCCAGTGCATCCAAGTTCAGATTGCTGTCCAGAGCGGTCACAATCGTGCACTGTGGGATCGGTCCCGGAGGCCAATAGCGTCGAATTGTGGCCATCCTAACCTAATTCGAAAATGGCAATGTCAATTTCAGTGCTACTCCCCTTGTCGGAGAGGAGTACAGAAATCAATTTTAAGAGCCCTTTATGTCGACAAAAATGGCTTTGTTGTGTGGACGGGTGCAATTCGATTTAATGCTGCTAAATTCGACATAAACTCGTAGTGTAGACCAGGCCTCAGGGGCCAAGGCAGAAGGTGGGAGGAGAAGGGGACATAGAAAATTCAACATAATCAGTAGCATGAAGCATGCACACTCCCTTGGCTCAACACCCATCCGCAGCAAGTCAAAGCTTACAGCAGCATTACTTGCAATCTGGTTATTCCTATATGCACCTGTGCAAAGGAAATTTAGAATTAAACACACACCTAGGGATAATGCAATTAAAGAAGATATACAGTTTTTAGAAAATAGTGTGTTCCCCACTCATTAGATGATACTTTGTCTACAAAAAAAAATCAAATAAAATAGGATGCAGTAATTGACTGGGCAAGAAACTTTTCTCTAGTGACATCCTCACTGATAAAAACATTGTTAGATCCTTGGTGAGAAGGTACAGAAAGTTGTCTGCCTTCTATTTAAAAAGACTAGATAGGATGAGGAGAAGGCTGTGAATAAATAGGGGAACTTGCTCCAGGTTATGAAATTCCTAAATACCAGCCTCAGAAAAAGAACCATCAGCTTGAGATCCCAAAGCTTTTCTGGGAACCAGAACGGTAAGTGAAAGGAAGAGAGACCAAATGTTCAATGCCTGAAACTATATTTCATTGCTAAAATAAATGGGTCCATTTATGCTTTTTTCCCTCAAATTAAAATATACATACGTTCCCTGAGGACTTGTCAGGTTGATTGAAAAGGAAAGCTAAATATTTTGTGGCACTTGAGTTTACTACAATTTGATTTTTTTCAAGACACACGAACATCTGTCTAATTGAGGCTGCCAAAGGCAGTCTTCTAAGAGACCACAAAGCCACACCCCTGGCTAAATCCAGATGGCATGTGAGTGCCTCAGAAGGTGGAGATACTGTGTGACTGGACTCTACGATTAGGAGACACACCAGTAAATTTATGGGGGGAAAATGTATGAATATTAGTTACACTGAGGGGTAAGGGAGAAGAAACACTATGTTACTCACCATGTTGAACAGTCTGACCTATAAACCAAGAACGATATTCTTCATGAAAAGCTTTTACTTCAAACAGCTGCTGTGCACTGCTATTGAATAAGTACAGGGCAGCTTCCCCTGTTAAAAGAAATCTGGTTTGTATTTGTAAGCTTTCATGAAAATCAAAAGACCATCCAGTATGTCTGAAGAATGTGCCTAATATATACATAAACATACATAACTTTCTACATACACTGTAACTACAAAGAAAGCTTAGACAAAGAAAACTATTATATACAGATGTTCGTTTACCAGCTCTATAATCCCCTCTCAATTTTGAATCAATAAATAAAAAGTGTGAATAGTTCATTTTACAGTGCAAAGCCTTTGATTCAAACCCAAATCAGATCACACAAGAAATTAGCTTTTGTCTGTATGGGAGGGAGTGGTGACAGCGAGAATTTCGCTGTTCTTTCTTTGTGTCTGTCTCTGAGTTTTCTGACTCAGGGATAGGGAAAGAGAGTACCAGCTGTTTTAAATGCCATTTTATTGTTTGTCGTTTATTTTTGTGTGTTGGTACAGATGTAGGGAGAGTATGGGTTAAATGAATTAGGGGAATGAAGGAGCTGAACTAGTGGGTTTCATTAGAAACTTGAAATCCTGGAGATTACAGAAATGCTTTGTTTTAGGCCCCTTCACAAAATCCCCCTGCTTCTCACTGGTTCACATGGACAAAGTGGAATGGATCATTTTTATGCCTCCCATATTAGTTTTGATTACAAAATGCCAAATATATTATGAAAAAGGCTGACAATCTCCATTACTATAATGGTAAGTCACCAAGACTTTGCTTTGGAAGTTGTATGATTTTGCAGTCTTGGTTAGTTTGGCTGAGCACTCAAGAGCACACCACACTGCATGGGTGTTTACACATATTTGGAGACAACAATTTATTTATTAAAACACAAATATTCTAAAAAGATGCTAAAAGGGTGTTTCTTCTCTTCCTATTCAGATGCTGCACTCATACATAAGGTACATAACCAAAGGATTGCGCATTACAGATCTTTAAATAGGCTTCTGGTAATTCTAGCAGGGGTAGGCCAACCTATGGCACGTGTGCCGAAGGCGGCACACGAGCTTATTTTCAGTGGCACTCATACCGCTGGGTCCTGGCCACTGTTCTGGGGGGCTCTGCATTTTAATTTAATTTTTAAATGAAGCTTCTTAAACATTTTAAAAACCTTATTACTTTACATACAACAATAGTTTAGTTATACCTAATAGACTTCTAGAAAGAGACTTCTAAAACGTTTAAAACTCAGCACACCACTTCTGAAAGGTTGCCCGACCTCTGTTCTATTAGTAAGTTACCCAGCTTCGGTGTCAACAACTACACTTAAGCCCTCTTTCTCTAAAGCCTTACCCACACACTTTTTATTCTACAAGTTAAACAGATCACTTCCTTCCCTGGTAAAATATAAATTCTTATCCACCTTTTTTCAATTCTGGTGACAAATTGCAAAGCCAATTCAGTACAGCAGATGGAAGTTGTGCATTGCTTTATATTTTGAAGCTAAAATTCTGAATATTTTTAAACAGAATTAATAAACTCTCTTTCCATTCTGCATCTCTTATCTTTCACTAATCTCTTCCTTTAGGCACAAAACAGAAACTAGCTGATTATCTGCACCTGTAATTAAGTTTCTCTGATGTGTTTTAATGTCATAAACATGAGTGGTGACATTTTAAAAAACCCAGTGATCCTACCGAAAGCAAATGAATTTATGAAGGAAGCGAAGAAACAACTTTAACCAGATTTTTTCAAACAAACTACTTTAAATGTGAAGATTTTCTGTTTAAATAAACTAAACAGGGTTTAATACTGCATACTTTAATGAAAAGAAAGTCTTAGACAAAGGGAGCTTTAAGATACTTTAGCTATGCAACCAAAGAAGAAAATGATTATTTTGGAGATTGGAAGGAGGTTCATTAAATTTTCTACATTATTTGTTTTTCCAATATGTTTCTAATTAAAGGTAAATCATCATCTACTGACAAAAAAAGAGATACCTCACTTTGGACTGAGTAAAAAGAAAATTGTAGTTAAAAATGAAAAGGCTCAAAAGTTTGGCAAGTATAATAAAACCCTCTCCTAAGTGAATGTTTATTTTATAGCATAAGGTGACTAGCTGAAGAATCTAAATTTGGATTTATAAGAAATGCTTGTGGATCCCCAAAAAACTAATGCATTTAAAAGATATATTTGAAATATACCACTTTTTTATGCGGCCAATATTTCTGATGAACAATTCCACCAATTAAAATTATAAAATAAATCCTAAATGTTTGAACTGAATTAACTACACGGCATTGTCAGCAAAATCTCTGGCACATGAAATTAACACTATCTTCGTTTCAGTCTGCAAAATATTAATCTGGTAGAGATAAGGAGAGAATTAACCATAATATTAACAATGTCCTTAACTGTTGCAAACTTGCCTGTACTTGGATTACGCAGTCTTGTAAATAAAGGTCCACGATCAGGTTTCATAGGAAGATCAGTAACAGGCTCTGAAAATAATTTTAAAATTCATAAATTGAGAGATCTTTCCCACCCCATCATACTTCACCAACACACTTGTCTGTATTACCTGGATTTACCTTTCAGATACTAGTAATTTCCCCCCGAAAGCCACACAGTATGCCCATTAAATCAGAACACAAGAATGGCTATACCGGACAAGAACAATGGCCACCTAGCCCAGTAGCCTTCTTATGACAATTGCAAGTGCCAGTGCTTCAGAAAAAATGGAAAGAACAGGGCAATTTCCAATCATCCATCCTCCCGTTATCCACTCCTAGCTTTTGGAAATTGGAGGTTTAGGGACACCAAAAGCATGCGGTTGCATCTCTAATATATTACATATATGCTAATATACCCTAATATATCTTTTTTGAGATGGGGTGACCAAAACTGCATATAGTACTGAAGATGTGGGTGTTCATGGATTTGTTCAGTGGTGTTATGATATTTTCAGTTTTGTTTTCTATTCCATTCCTAATGGTTCCTAACATAATGTTAGCTTTTTTGGGGGGTGGGTGGGGGAAAGGACGGGGACTGCTGCTGCACACTCAGTGGATGTTTTCAGAGAACTAGCCACAGTGCCGTCACAATCTCTTTCTTATGCGGTAACAACTCATTTAGACATCATTGTTTTGTATGTATAGTTGGAATTATGTTTTCAAAAATGCATGACTGTGCCCTCATTAACACTGAATTTCATTTGCCATTTTGTCACAGTCATACAGTTCTGTGAGATCCCTTTGCAACTCTTCACAGTCAGATTTGGACTTAACTATTTTAAGTAATTTTGTATCATCTGCAAATTTTGCCACCTCACCATTTACACCTTTTCCCAGATCATGTATAAGTATGTTGAACAGTACTGGTCTCAACACAGATCCTTTGGGGACCCTCCTATTTACCTCTCTCAATTTATTCCTACCCTTTGGGTATACCTGCACTGCCATAAAAACCCGCAACTGGCCTGTACCAGCTGACTCAGGCTCACGGGGCTTGGATTAAAGGGCTGTTTAATTGTGGTGTAGACATTCAGGCCTGAGCCTGAACATCTACACCACAATTAAACAGCCCCTTAGCCTGAGTCCTAGGAGCTTGAGTCAGCTGGCACGGGCAAGCCATGAATGTCTAACTGCACTGTAGAGATACCCCTTGATTCCCAGCTTTTAACCAGTTACTGATCTATGAGAGGACCTTCTCTTATCCCATGACTGCACACTCTGCTTAAGAGCCTTTGGCGAGGAACCTTGTCAAAAGCTTTCTGAAAGTCCAAGTACACTATTTCCATCACCCTTGTCCATGTTTGTTGACACTTTCAAAGAGTTCTATTAGATTGGTGAGGCAGCATTTGCCTTTATAAAACCCAACGCATTGTGTTCATCTATGTACTTGATAATTTTTTTCTGATCTACAGATTCAACCAATTTCCTGGTACTTAAGTTAGGCTTACTGGCCTGTAATTGCCAGGATCACCTCTGGGAACTTTGTTAAAAATTGGTGTCCAGTTATCTGATACAGAGGCTGAAATAAGTTATAGGTATCATAGCACAAGGCGTAGTTCTGCAATTTCATATCTGAGTTTCTTCAGAACTCTTAGGTGAATATCAACTCGTCTTGGGGGCATATTACTGTTTAATTTATCTATTTGTTCCAAAACCTCCTCTATTGACTTCTCAAGCTGTGAAAGTTCCTCAGATTTGTCACCTAAAATAATGGCTTAGGTGCAAGGATGTCCCTCACATCCAATACAGTGAAGACCAATACAAAGAATTCATTTAGCTTCTCCGTAACGGCCTTGTCTTCCTACAGTGCTCCTTTAGCACTTCGATCGTCCAGTGGCCCCACTGACTGTTTGGTAGGCTTCTTGCTTCCAATGTACTTAAAAAAATATTTGTTGTTAGTTTTTGTGTCTTTTTCTAGTTGCTCTTCAGATTCTTTCTTGGCCTGCCTAGTTTACGCTTGACTTACCAGAGTTTATGCTCCTTTCTATTTTCTTCACTAGGACTCGACTTCCAATTTTTGAAGGATGCCTTTTTGCCTTTAACCAGTAGCGTAGCTAGTGGGATGCATCAAAAGCAGCTGCTTCTCGTCCCCACATTTTTAAAAAGCAGCGCCTCACAGGCTCTGCTCTGAAAGGCCTATCCGGCTTCCGCCCTGCCCCCGCCGATCAGCTGTGTCTCCCAGCAGGAAGGAGATAGCTGATCACGAGGCGGAAGCGGCACCTGCCGGCCAGCACTGCCAGCAACATGGCCGAAGGAGCCATGGGGCAGGCAGCTGCGGCAGACCGGCGCAGAAGCAGCTCGCTCAGACCGCGCCTGGCCTTCTTCCCCTACCCCCCAAGAGGTAGGGCCAGCGCTGAGCTGGGCTGGTGCTGCACGCGGCAAGCCCCTCCCAGGCTCTCCCAGTCCCAGGGGCAGCTCCAGGCCCCTCTGCACAGAGAACCTCGGGGACTCCAGTCCACTCCCATCCCCGGTAACCCTTCCCCAAGCTCTATAACCCGTGTACCCCTCCCATGTACCCCATGCCCCTGCCTTTCCATCCCCTTCACCTCCCCTCGTACCTCTGTCCTCTGCCAGCCTCCCTGTACAGCCATGGGGGGGCGCAGCATGGCCACAGTGTGGACGGAGGAGCCAGCCAAGGGGGGGGAGGGGGCACGGCGTGGCAGGAGGAGCCAAGGGGGGCGCCTTTTTTATGTTTGCTTGCTTCCCCTGCTGTTAAAACCTGGCTACGCCACTGCCTTTAACCATTTCTTCTACTCTGCTGTTAAACCACTGTGGCATTTTTGGGGTCTCTTACTGTCTTTTATATTATAGTCGCTATTACTGAGCAATTCAGTTATAATCACCTGTTGGACCAGATTCTGTGTATCACTTAGGACTAAAACAAGAATTGGCTCTCCCTCTGTGGATTCCAGGACAAGCTGTTCCACAAGCAGTTACTTATGATCTCTAGAAATTTTATCTGTGTCCCTTCCTGAGGTGACATATATCCAGTCAATATGAAGATAGTTGAAATCCCTCATCATTAATTTATTTTCTGTCTTTGTAGCCTGTCTAATCTCCCTGAGGATTTCACAATCACTATCACCATCCTGGTCAGGGAGCTGGTAGTATATTCCTACTACTTACTATACTCTTACTGTTCAAACATTGAATTTCTATCCATAGAGATTCTGTGGTACACTTTGATTCGTTTAAGCTGTTTACTTTATGTGACTCTAGGCTCTCTTTCATATACAATGCCAGGTCCCCACCAGCATGACCTACTCTGTCATTTCTTACATTGACTAGAAGTAATTTTCATTAGAAATCAGTTATGCCTGAATATCAGGTTGGCATACAGACGGGAAGAACATTGCAAGGGTGCTCTCTTGCAGAAATGGATACCAAATCACATTGGTCTTGAACATTAAGAAGCCCTTTTTATGTGGAACACATTCTTTAGTATTATCTCTTGTATAAGAAGTCAGGGTAAGAAAGCATTACTTTTGCGGAAAGGGCATCAGATATAAGAGAAAAAGACCACATTTTGCAAGCCTTGTGAAAGGCATAGCGATCTTTACTTACAAAGGTAACTGGATTGTCTTTTTTTGAGGTTTTCAGCCCCACACTCAGTGAAAAGGATAATGTTGTTGCTAAGTCAATGGGCTTTCTTAAAAAGAAATACCAAAGCATCTTTGTTGTTTCCAGGAAAACTAAGAATTAAAATGTGTCTTTTGTCTTAAGGTCTAAGACCCATAATTGGTTAAAAAAATTGGAGAATATAAGTAAAGGCCAAACCGAAGATGCAGCAAGAGGTCTCTTGTTAAATCCTAAAGGAAGATGGTGGATTATTTGCCACAATATACAAGAATAGTTTTTATAAACTCTGTCCCAAGGAGTTTCTTTTATATGAGCAAAAAAACAAATTAGAGCGTGCAAGGTCTTCTGATTAGAAATCATGCCTTTCAATTAATTCAATGGGGGAAGGGATAGCTTCCAACCTTGATATTCTATGATTCTATACTGTACCAAGATGGAGGCAGATAGACAAAACTGCTCACCCAGTAAAGGTAGGTGTATTAGCAATAGATAAACTAGACAATTGTTCATACGGTACAGCATTTAAGAATGACTATATTACAGATTCACACACATATAAAGTGCCTTTATAACCCCAACAAATGAGGTAATTAAGAGCTAAAGACAATGTCTTTATGAGGCTGTTTAAATAAATGTCAAAACTGGTTTTATGCAGTATTATTGTAGCTGCGTTAGTCTCAGGATATTAGAGAGACAAGGTGGGTGAGGTCATATCACTTATTGCAGTGGCTCTCAACTTCTCCAGACTACTGTACCTCTTTCAGGAGTCTGATTTGTCTTGCATACTCCCAAGTTTCACCGCTCTTAAAAACTACTTGCTTACAAAATCAGACATAAATACAAGTGTCACAGCACACTGTTACTGAAAAATTGCTTACTTTTTCATTTTTACCATATAATTATAAATCAACTGGAATATAAATATCACACTTACATTTCAGTATATAGTTTATATAGAGTGGTATAAACAAGTCATTGTCTGTATGAAATTTTAGCTGGTACTGACTTTGCTAGTGTTTCTTATGTAGCCTGTGGTAAAACTAGGCAAATATCTAGATAAGCTGATGTACCTCCTGGAAGACCTCTGTGTACCCCCAGGGATACACATACTCTAGGTTGAGAACCACTGTCTTATTGGACCAACTTCCATTGGTGAGAGAGAAAAGCTTTTGAGCTTTTTTTTTTATTGGTTCAATAAAGGAATATTACCTCATCCACCTTGTCTCTCTAAAATTTGTTTTGGTATATATTATTTAAGGTATAGTCTACAGTAATCTATGCAGTATTCATCAAGTAACACCAGTTTTAAAAAAATACTTTAAGATGGCCATGTCATTTTCACTGAAGTCTACAAAATGAATTTCACAACTTACTCTATCCTGAAGCTGATTTAAGAGAGGCTATAAAGGTTTTGAAAATGTGCAGCTCAGCAGGTACACTAAAGTGTAATCCCAGAACCCTTATTTTCTATCCTCATGCATTCCCTCACATGAAAGCCTCTCCCACTTTAACACAGGCCAAGTCTAAAATAATACCAGAACAAACAATTAACGCTTTTTAAAAGTGTCCAGACTTCTTTCACATTTAACAAAAACACTCAGGTCATCTGATGACTTTCACTTGCCCAACTCATTCCTAAAATCTTGGGGGAAACCTTATCATATTTCCTGGAGGTTAGACATACAACCAAATTCCATATATGTAATGGTTATTGTTAAATGAATAAATTGGAAAGGAACATAAAACCCCACCAAGATACATGAAGCAATTATGGATGACCCAAAAATCTATTTTTATAAGCAAATTTTAAAATGAATACTCTGTTTAACAGACTGGTATCAAAGGATATGGAATTCTCAGGCAAAAAGATGCCATTAAGGTTGGCATATAAGCACGAGGATTTTTTTTCAAAAAGAAAGGCTCATTAAAAAATCTCAAAATACCAAGTTAAGATTTCATTTAAAAACAGATATTAAAACATATGGATTTATCTAGTTTAAAGTCACCTGCATAATTATATTTTCTTCCATTCCCTGCAGTACTGCAGGCCCACGCAGCGTTTGCACATTGTTTATAACCTGGGAACATTTTGATGAAGTCCTTTTGATAGATACTTTAATAAAGGCTTTAAATAGAGTGATAGAGATACTAATACTGCAGATATTTTAGATCTAATAATCTCACTTCATTTGTGTACCTCATGGAGTCAAGGAACTCTGAAGTACATGGCTTCAGTTCAGTACCAATGACTCTATGGTACATAAGTGTGATGCCCTAACACTCTGTACCTGGGCTTATAAGTAATACAGACCTTTTAGAAGGGCCGAATAAGATTATATAGGATTTATGATACTTTACATGATCCAAGAGTTTTACAAAGTTTAATTAGTTCCAATCAACAAATGAATAAACTCAGCTACACAGAGGATAAGTGACTTGGTAGAGGTCAGAAAGTCAGTCAAGTATCAGAGACAGGACTATAAACTTGATTTCTTGACTCCCAGTCCCATATTGCATCTTCACAAAAACCCTCAACTACTTCAGCAAACAGGCACTTTTGCACAGACACACATTCTGCAGGAGCATCCATTGCATTTTCTTTGAAAATTTTGCCTTCGCATTCTATTTCTCAACTATGTTCAAACACCAGAGTGTTGGAGAGCTTACATTTCTGGCTTTTTTCATAACAAATCTATAATACTATCTTCAAAAATTGAGTGAGGACTTCTCCAATGCTTACTGTCAATGCCCTAATGGTTATCAGTGTGGCAATCACTGATACACTGATTGGTGCTCTCCAGCAAAGGGCTAAATTCAGAAGTGATGTTTAAGATGGTACGAGGTGGGCTCCTCAAACTTACACCACCTTGTGCATCACCTGCGAATTGTAAGGTGCACAGACAAACACGAGTTATCTGGAGTGAAACTTCAGACAGAAACAACTATCAGATGGTTTGGTTAGTCTTTTGCCCCTATTCCCAAGTGGAATGACTGATTTTGCATATCAGGACCACTATAGCCCGCCTCTGGCTTCACCCTGTTCAGACATAATTGAACTCTATTTTAGAGCAACTTACAAGGAAGAAGTCTAATTAGACTTGTCTACAGAGAAATAGCACTAATTCAGCAATTGGTGTAGCTATACCCACGTTGAACCTTAGGTGTACATAAGAGCATGCCAGCGTTTGCACCCAGTGAAGTAAACCCTCATTAGCCCAAGCAAGGTTAAATCCTGACTAGCGTAACTGAAGCAAACCCTAGCTTCCTCTTGTCTACACTTAAGGGTTAACATTGGTGCAGGTACACCAACTGCTGAATCAGCACTATTCCTGAGTGCAGATAATGCCTAAATTGGTATAACTTGCTCACTCAGGAGCCAGAATATAGGAAACAGAAGTAGGGGAGGGTCTCATATCTCTTTTTGGTTACTTTACTTGTAACACTCCTCTCTTCTGGCCCCACAGCTTACAAGTTACATCAAAGTAGTCTTCCAATACTTAGTGGGCCATATTCAGAGATGACATATTAGAAGGGGTGCAAATTACCAGTTGGTAAAAGTTCTTAAGTGTAAGGGAGTCTAAGCTGGTGTAATGTACACATTGCAGGAAGAAGAGGTAAATTATGCCAACAAAGCCTCTTTCTAAACTCACCACTGAATTTGACCTGGACACTCAATCCACTAACTTTTTAAGGTGACTTTAATATTAAACATATATTCTGCTGTGTTTTTATGTAAAATGTACAAAGTTCTTTTTCATTTTTTTTAAACCTACTTGTTCAGGGAATGTTGTTGAAAAGACAGATAAATATAAAAGGCCAAATGTCTCTCTGAATTTCTAATTCTAAGCAACTCCTGGATCCTGTTTTATAATAGTCTACAACTGTGTTTTGCTCTATGTCAGATGAACAAACTGGGTTAAACATCTTTTATTTTAGATGAAACAGAAATGAACAAAAACAAAAGTTTTAAAAGGCGGGGTTTTAACATGCTACTCCTGGGGGAATTCTGTGTCACTGCACAATGCAGAATTTTGCAGAAATGAACGCTGTTTGCGCAGAATTTCCTTTCCCTCACATAAATGGGCAGTAGTGCTGTAGCTGCCACTACGAACCACTGGACTCAGCAGAGCTTGCACACAGAAGACACTTCTAGGGGGAGGGAGAGTGAGCTAGAGGGTTCCTGGAAGCTGCAGTTCCCAGCATTCCCTGAGGGAAGGAGAGGGCAGCCAACCCTGATATTCTATCATTCTATGAAGGAAACTGTGCAAGCCTGGGACCAAGCATCAGGCTGTTTCTCCCTCTGGATCCCTGGGCTCTGTGAGGGAAGGGTGTCTGGGCATGGGGGGGCCCCACAGCTGAACTCGGGGAGGGGAGATGGGTATCTGGGCCGGGGGGGAGATGGGGTGCAGGTATCTGGGCTGGGGGGGCTTTGCAGCTGGGCTTTGGGGAGGAGGTGGTTTGGGTGTATTGGCTGGGGGGGGCAAAGGTGGGCTCAGGGGTGAGGAATTGTGCGTGTCTGGCCCCCCAGCTGGGATCTGGAGCGGGGGGAAGTAATGGGGGCAGAGAAACAGGAACTGGGTTGCCATAGGGGGTTCTTTAACTTTCTACTCCCGGGGGAATTTGTGTGTGTGTCTGTATAGTTACAGACATACTTGCTGATAGGTATTTTGAAATTACCAAAATAACTGGAACTGGAATGATTATGTAGTGTTATTTTGACAAATAAAATTTGCAGAATTTTGCAGAATTTTAAAATATTGTGCACAAAATTTTTAAAGTTTTGGAACAGAATCCCCCAGGAGTAATGATATATAAAAGAATAAATATAATTTGTCTATGTAAGTTGTTGATATATATTACATTTTACATTCTATGTGTCCTAGAGCTTATTTTAATATGACTACTTTTACAATATAATCCAGAGTTTTCAAGCTGGTCACTCCCTCTCTTATTCCTTGGGCTCATGTGAAAGCCTCACATATTCAGTTATGTTTGCTGATGCCCTATGGCAGGGGAGCCAACCTGTGGCTCCAGGGCCACATGCGGCTCTTCAGAAGTTAATATGTGGCTCCTTGTATAGGCACTGACTCTGGGGCTGGAGCTACAGGCGCCAACTTTCCAGTGTGCTGGGGAGTGCTCCCTGCTCAGCCATGGCTCTGCCACGGACCCTGCCCCAACTCCACCCCCTCCCCTGAGCCTGCAGTGCCCTCGCTCCTCCCTCCCACAAGCCTCTTGCATGCCATGAAACAGATGATTGGAAGGTGCTGGGAGGAAGGGGAAGGTGCTGATTGGCAGGGCTGCTGGTGGATGGGAGATGCTGGGAGCGGGTGTGGGGAGCTGCTAGGGGGCTGCGGACATATTACTGTGGCTCTTTGGCCATGTACATTGGTAAATTCTGGCTCCTTCTCAGACTCAGGTTGGTCACCCCTGCCCTATGGGTTGGTAGCATTGTTTCAATCTGATAATCTGGTAAACAACATTTGCTCAGAAAACATGCCAAATATCCTGCAGATGAAAAAGTAAAGCCACAACATAACTGTTCCTTTCATTATTAAACAATGAAAACAGGCTTTTTCTCTGCTCTGATTAGTTCAACTGAAGCCTTAGAAATTGCACCACTCGGTCTTCCAATTTAACTATTTGGCATTCCACTGATTTCTGTTGCAAGAGTATCTTGCCCTTTCCAATGCTGCATCACAGTGATCAGCCGGGGGAAAACATGTCACCATTAATTGAAGTGCAAAAGTTTCAGATTAAGATTTACTATCAGTCTGAATAGTTGCATTTGATGAAGTGGGTTCTAGCCCACGAATGCTTATGCCCAAATAAATTTGTTAGTCTCTAAGATGCCACAAGGACTCCTTGTTGTTTTATCAGTCTGAATAGTGAGTCAGGAGATGGATAATGGAATAACAGCTTTTTATTTCTAGCTGGTTTCAATCCAGGCCATGTCTGCACTACCCGCCGGATCGGTGGGTAGTAATCGATCTATCGGGGATCAATTTATTGTGTCTCATCTAGATGCGATAAATCGATCCCCGAATCGATGCCCATACTCCACCTCAGCAGGAGGAGTAAGTGGAGTCAACGGGGGAGCCGCAGCGGTTGGCTTGCCGCTGTGAGGAAGGCCAGGTAAGTCAAACTAAGATACTTCAACTTCAGCTACACAAATAGCATAGCATAGCTGAAATTGCGTATCTTAGATCAATCCCCCACCCCCACCCCCCCCCGTGTAGACCAGCCCCCAGTCTGCCATTAGCAACTAGAAATCATGCGAGGGCTGTTCAATGGACATTAATACAATACTAAATTCTGGGTACAATGGGACTAGTCACATGAGAAAAGTGTGTGTGGTTAAGTGTTTGCAGAGTCAGGCCCTAACTTTGTAGCACTCTATTTCACACAGTTTTCAGTATAGCAAGCTGCTGCCATGCTGCTTAGGGCTTGGCAGATATCAAGATACACATGATTTAGGTAGAGTTTCAGTTTTATTTCTGAATACTTGCTGACAAGTCCCCTAATTTCAGTTTCCCTTCTCTGTTTGGATCGATTCCAAGACATCTGTTTCTTTGCAGAATTAGCCCATCATCTCCATTAATGTTAAAAAAAGGCACAATCAAAGCAAGACAAACTATTCATGTCCAGGTGAAAATAATGCAACTGAATATATAGGGTGGTACATGATATCAACACCCATGTGAGCTATTCTAATGCTAAGATTACTCATGTGAGCAGCCACAGGTGTGCCTTAGCCTACGTCCACACTACAGCTTTAAATCGATATTAGTAAAATCGATTTTATAAAACAGGTTTTACGCGTCCACACTAGGGCACATTACTTCAGTGGTGTGCGTCCATGGTCCCAGGGTACCATCGATTTCTGGAGCGGTGCACTCTGGGTAGCTCAGTAAAAGAATAGGACCAATAACTTCGATATCTGTCCACACTAACCTTGTAGTGCCTTGTAGTGTGGACGGTTATAGCGTTAAATCGATTTAACGCTGTAGTGTGGACCTGGCCTTAGTGTTTGTAGGATGGGATCCTTTGGATGTACCTACTTTCCAAGAAGAAAAAGTAACAAAAAGCTCTTTTGTGCTTCTTGTTGTAACAGTAAAACAAATCTTTCCTCTCCATAAGTTTCCCTGCATAAGATCAGAAATTTGTTACTTACCTACCCCACAAAGGAGTTGCAAGAATTAGGGAGACAAGATAGAGATTCCACAATTAAGGACCAGATCCTGTAAATAATTATTCATCTGAGTAACCCTTACCCACATAAGCAGTCATGGAACTATTATCATGAGTAAGGACTACTCACATGAGCAAGAGTTATCATGATCAGGCCCTAACACTGTAACTAGCTTTTGTTATAAGCCCCATTTTGCCCACTTAACTTCCTCAAAAAACAGACTATGATGTTGGAAATTTGGAAAGCAAAGTCAAATTTTGCAAGTATCGCCATAAGAGAATTTTACAGAAATTAGACAAAACACTTCTGAAATATGGGACTTCAAAAAGTGACATTCAACTTTCTGTAATTTATCAAAAACACTTTATCAAAAAACATTAAATGTATTATATTCAGTGGTCTTCAATTAGACCTCAACTATTAGACCAATTAGACCTAGGACTATTTCTGATTATGTCAGCAGCAAAACCTTGGAGCTATTTGCTATGGACTTTTGAAACTCAATATGTGCTTGCAGGTACTATTGAATTTAATAAACTTTCCTGTACATTTGATGAACTTTATAAACTTTGCTGGAAAAGCTGGCAGCTTTGCCAATGCAGCTGTTCCCACATCAGGAGCACTCTGCTGGTATATTATACCTATACTATACCAGTAAAGCCCCCCAGTGTACACATAGCCTCTGTAAGGAAACCTGTTTGAGTTCATGGAAGTTACTAGCTCTGGATCCAATCCTGAAAATGCTGATGTGAGAGATTAATATCTTGCACAGAACTGACTGCTCACATGCATAAAGTTGTGTGTGTTAAAATTAATAGGACAGAGGCATTTGTGGGCAAAGCCAACTGTTTGAATACTGTACTTAACTCTAAACTGAAGTTTGCATAGATGTCAAAGTAAGAAGTATCAGAGGGGGAGCCATGTTAGTCTGGATCTGTAAAAAGCAACAAAGAGTCCTGTGGCACCTTATAGACTAACAGACGTATTTGAATATAAGCTTTCGTGGGTGAATTCATGTCTGTTAGTCTATAAGGTGCCACAGGACTCTTTGTTGCCTTTTAAAGTGGAAGTGAATCCCCATCCTATACTGGAATTCGGGAAATCTGGGTTCTACTCCTGGTTCTGCCACTAGCCTGGTAGGTGAACTCACTTCACCTCGCACTGTATCTCAGTCTTCCCATCTGTAAAATGAGGAGAATGATACTGACATCCCTTGTAAACTGCTTTGAGATCTGCAGATGAAATGCATGATGTAAGAGCTAGTAGTTATTATTAGGGCTGTCAAGAGATTAAAAAAATTAATCATGATTAATTGCATTGTTAAACAACAATAGAATATACTTTATTTTAAACATTTTTAGATGTTTACCACATTTTCAAATACACCTCTACCCCAATATAATGCTGTCCTCAGGAGCCAAAAAATCTTGCCGCGTTATAGGTGAAACCGTGTTATATTGAACTTGCTTTGATCTGCTGGAGTGCGCAGCCCCGTCCCCAGAGCACTGCCTTTCCACATTATATCCAAATTTGTGTTATATCGGGTCGCGTTATATCGGAGTAGAAGTGTATATTAATTTCTATTACAACACAGAATACAAAGCGTTCAGTGCTCACATTTATTTTTATTACAAATATTTGTACCGTAAAAAGCAGAAGAAATAGTATTTTTCAATTCACTCCATACAAATATTGTAGTGCAATCTCTTTACCATGAAAGTTGAACTTACAATGTAGAATTATATAAACACTGCATTTAAAAATAAAACAATGTAAACTTTAGAGTCTACAAGTCCACTCAGTCCTACTTCTTGGTCAGCCAATCACTCAGACAAACAAGTTTGTTTACATTTGTAGACGGTAATGCTGCCTGCTTCTTGTTTACAATGTAACCTGAAAGTGAGAACAAGCGTTCGCATGGCACTGTTGTAGCCAGCACTGCAAGATATTTATGTGCCAGATGCGCTAAAAATTCATAGATCCTTTCATGCTTCAAGCACCATTCCAGAGGACATGGTTCCATGCTGATGATGGGTTCTGCTTGATAATGATCCAAAGCAGCGCGGACTGACACATGTTTATTTTCTTCATCTGAGTCAGATGACATCAGCAGAAGATTGATTTTCTTTTTTGGTGGTTTGGGTTCTGTAGTTTCTGCATCAGAGTGTTGCTCTTTTAAGACTTATAAAAGCATCCTCTACACCTCTTCCCTCTTAGATTTTGGATGGCACTTCAGATTCTTAAACCTTGGGTTGAATGCTGTAGCAATTTTTAGAAATCTCACATTGGTACCTTCTTTGCGTTTTATCAAATGTGCTGTGAAAGTGGTCTTAAAACAAACACGTGCTGGGTCATCATCTGAGACTGCTATAACATGAAACATATGCAGAATGCAAGTAAAACAAGGCAGGCAGTATACAATTCTCCCTCTAAGGAGTACAGTCTCAAATTTAATTGATGCATTATTTTTTTAATGAGCATCACCGACATGTCCTCTGGAATGGTGGCCAAAGCAAGGAAGGGGCATACTAATGTTTAGCATATCTGGCATGTAAATACCTTGCAACGCTGGCTACAAAAGTGCCATGCAAATGCCTATTCTCACTTTCAGGTGACATTGTAAATAAGAAGCAGGCAGCAGTATCTCCCATCAATGTAAACAACTGTGTTTGTCTTGGCGATTGGCAGAATAAGAAGTAGGACTGAATGGACTTGTAGGTTCTAAAGTTTTACAGTTTTGTTTTTGAGTGCAGTTATGTAACCAAAAAAAAAATCTGCATTTGTAAGTTACACTTTCAGAATCAAGAGATTGCACTTTAGTACTTGTATGACAGGAACTGATATATATAGTAGAAGAATATAATATTTCTTGTATCATTTTTACAGTGCATATTTTTGTAATAATAATAATATAAAGTGAGCACTGTGTATTCTGTGTTGTAACTGAAATCAATATTGAAAAGGTAGAAAAACATCCAAAAATATTTAGTAAATTTCAATTGGTGTCAGATCCAAGTGTGGAAGAGAAAAGATAAGAATGAAGCCAGGAAGGAATCAGCAAATCCAGAAGAAAATAGGGTTGAGAAATGCATCTTTTCTCAGTTTTCTACAGTTTGTGCACATTCTCTCTCACTCAGCCACCTTCATTTAAAAAATAACCAATTTTTTGTTCGGAGATTACTGAAGGTAAGAATCAAATGATATTTTTAATCCAGACACTGCAAAAAATTAGCAGTAATTCAATTTTACATTTACAAAACATACTGAAAGACAGTTGTGGAATGGAGGGAAATACAGGCCAGAGAGGATTTCAGTTTTTAAGGCCCTCATCTGAAACATTCTTCCATCAGACACAGGGAATTCTGTTTATTATCTTTGTGTTTCAGAGGGGTCTAAGTGTTTCAAACCTGATGTTTATGTCTCTATGCCATTCCCTTTAGAAAACAGCAGAGAGAATAAACTTAAGTAGGTGAGGCTCCTTCACTAGAGATCGTCAAAAACAGGTGAGATCAAGCACCTGTGGGAGTATTCTAGAAATAACATTTTGCACTTGTACAGCATCTTCTCTCCAAGGATCTCACAGCAATTTACTAATTCTAATGAGTTAAACCCTGTGACATCCTAGTGATGTAGGAAAATATTGAGTCCAGACTAAAAAGCAGAATGGTGAACTCTGTAAACTTTGCTTAAGGTTACACACAGGAAGCTCTAGTAGATGATCCAGCAACTTAGCAGGATAGGGGTTGGCTGGACATACAAAGAGGTCTTGACTAGGGTGCAAGTCAGCCAAGGAAATCTAAGCATTTGATAAGGGAAGAGCTCTCTCTCCTTCTGCAACATCAGTAGCCTTTGAGATGCATCTAGCTCACCCGTGAGCGGGAAGGGGCAGCAGATATAAACCATCAAATCCTGCCTTAAATACACCTCCTGCAGCTGCCCCCTTGACTGTAATACAGCTGCAAAGAATTTAACCTACAATGAGTAGCCCCTCAGCTCCCGCTGGGTACTGCTCCCTGGGGCTGGATGGGGCACAACAACAAGGGGAGCCTGGGTGGACCAAGGGGATCAAATCACACTGCACTGAGGTCGTGCCCCTCCTGGCCGAGATGGGGCACAGGGCTCCAGTCTCCCCAGGGGCGCTGGTAGGGGGCTGGGACATGGGCCGCTGAGGGAGGCGCAATCTCCCCCGGGGGCGCTGGTGGGAGACGGGGCGCAGGGCTCCAGCTGCTCCGTGCGGCCGGGGAGGGGGGGTTACCTGGTGCAACCAGCACCCACTGGTCGGGCTGCGAGTCCGCCGGGCGCCGCCGCCCGCCACCCAGCATGGTCCGGGACCCCTGCACTCTCGGCCCTGCCCGTCTCGGCCTCCGCATCCGAATAACGGCGGGGCCGGGGCGGACGCGCGGGGCGGGGGAGCCGCGTGCGCAGCGCCCTCCCGCCAGCGCTGCCTCAGGCCCGGCGGAGGCCCGAGAGCCCGGGGGGAGGCGGGGACGCGCGATTTGCGCGCCGGGGTCACGGGGGAGCCCAGTCGCTCGCGCGGCAGCCAGGCAACCCCTGGCTGAGGTTTGCCGCGCACCCCCCCACCAGCGCCGCCAAATGGTACGCGCCCAGGAAGAGAAGGAGCGGAGCCGGACACACTGCGGCGCCTCGCGCTCGCGCTCGCGCTCTCCCCCTCCCTGTGCGTGGCGGGGCTGATTTCCCCGCCCCTGAGCCCTTCCCCCGCTGTGAGGCGCTGAGGGGCGGACCCCTCCCCCGCACCTCCCACCACACACCCGCCTACCCCGCCCCCGGCCCCAAGGGACTAACAGCAGGAAACTCCCTATTGCGTTATAGTCGCTCCAGCCAGAGCGCGGAGGTTCCCCGCATCGCGCATTCCGCCGTGCCCATGACTTGTGCCGGGCTTCGCAGTCCTGGAGCGGGGCCGCATTGTGCTGCCCAGACTCAACACAGAGCCGATGCCGGCCCCAAAGAGCCGACCCACGCTACTGTTAATAGCATCTGTTAAGGGGGGCATGAAATAGCAGCGCACGTTGTTTGCCATCATACAACGTTATACAAAAACACACCCAACAACCAAACAGCAGCAGCACAGGACAAGCAAAGGCCAGGACATTCCAAATGGCTACGTTCATGTTACAGAAAACAATTTCCTGATGTTTAGCTATATACATTGATACCCTTAAAATTATGTTAACCTACGCTCATTTTAATTTTCCTTGTTTTTTTGTTTGTTTTTTTTTGACTGAAGGAGGAATAAGGACATAGGAAAAGCCAAGGACCATATTATGGCATCTGCTGTAAAGCAGAAATCACTGGAAAGTTCTGCTTATTAAGTGATGGCCTGATATGGTTCCACAGTTATTCTTTTTAGGACCTTACAAACTACCCACGCTACCGAACTTGCAAAATTCACCAGCAGAATTTATAAACCCCACTGTTTGTGTTTGCCGTGATTATAAAATCCACTGGAGCTGGCTGTGTTTGTAATCTCTGCCAGAGCATCTATATTTCAAACGGAAGTGATTACTATGTTGAAACCTGTCTACAGAGAAAGTTTTTCATATGGAAAATATTCTCTATAAATACTGACAACAATAATAACTTGGGCCTTGATCCTGCAAAGACTTAAGCCATGTGCTCAAGAATATCTAAAGAAACCTTATATTCCAGTTTTACCAAAGCAGACCTGATTTTTCGTATGATGTTGTACGGACCCACGACGTTCTTTTGGGGCACTTGAAATGTCCTGCTTTTTAATTTCATCAATGAACATGCTCATTTTTAAAATGTGTCTCTATCAGACGTAGAATTTGTTCTGTTTACCAGCAACAGTCTAATGGAAAGCATTCTGTGTGATGTATAGTGTTTGGAGAGAAAAGTGGAATGAGTGTAAACACTGTCAAGGCTGTTATTTTGCTCAAAGTGAATGTTAACACTTATTAAATATTCCATGATAAATTTATTCTCAACACTAAATTACTGCAAGAACTCCTCTGCTCCAAGGAATATGAGCAACTAGAGTCGGAAGCTGGCTGCAGGGGGCACCAGCACACATTTTTATGAATGTACTTTTGCCTTTTGCATGAGTGTTTCACCAAATTAAAAGATATAGCCACAAAAGCGTCTGTTTTTTATTTTGAAAATACAGTCACCTTAGCCTTATCTTCAGGATTTCAGGGAATTTCTCATAAGCCTTACCATCCTCAGGAGTGCTTCAAAAATGCAAGGTCTTTTTGTGACCCAGACCCTGCAGATCTGCAGCAGCCAAGAAAATTACACTGAATAGAACAGAAAACAAGAGATGGATAATGCTATTCACTGCGGGTGTTGTCCAAAGTTCCATCCACAAGTTTATTGGTCATGGACACTTAGTATCAGCTCTTGAGGGCCTGGCACTTTAATAAAAGCTCTCCCTGATTCCTAACATTCCTGTGGTCATTCTTCACTTTTCTTACAAGCTTTCTCCTGTCCATTTTGAGTGGGAGGATGTTGGCATGTCTCAAATAACTCTTCTTGGGCAATTTTTCTCTACAGTAAGAGTTGTATCATGTGAGAACAGATAACAGAGATTCCATAAAAGGCCCACCTGATCACCCCAACCTGCTAGAAGAAGCTAAAGGAAAGTTAATCTTCATGACATTCTCATCACTGAGATTTCTCCCCATTCATGCTGTCATAGTGCAAAGAGCTACTGGTAGGCCAGTACCAGCCACAATGCTAGTATTCTGCCACAAGCCAAATCCCTCCTCCTCAAATTATGTCCAAAAATGAGTGAATTGTGATACAGATGAGATATAAATGAAACAGTTTAAAACACCTAAATAGAACTATTTAAATTACTTTCCTTCAAAACTCTTCTCTTACTGAAGCTTTTCTTAGTCCTTCCGCAATGATACTCCAACATCTTTGAGTGGTGTATGCCAGAATCAATTTCAATCATAACCTTGGCTCTCCCCCTGGAGTAATGCACATCAAATGTTGGAAAACTGGGTAATGAATTGTGTTAATCAAATATATACTAAATAATGTTAGAGAAATGAATATTATTATATATAGTATTATAGGAAAATATAAAGAATGTTTTGCTTTTTGTATGTGTTCCTGCTGATGCAGCATTTCAGAAGGTAGCTGAAAAAGCTTCAGGGTTGTGTTGTGTAAACCATGAAAAGGGTGTGTGTGTGTGTGTCTTAGTTGTAAAATCTTGATCTGTGGAAATAGGGTGAAACAGAGTGTCAAGAGGGAATTGTTAACTTCAGATGTGCCCTGAACATGCTAACAAGCACATATCCAAGGCCACCAAAAAACAAAACAAAACAAAAACCCTACACAGACCAGTAAGATAGAAACAACTGGAGGGAGCCAGTGGGGTTAACAACAAAGAATAGATGGCAGAAGTAGACAGATTAAAGTAGGTTTTTAGCATAATAAGAAAAAATGGATTAGTTTGCATTAGTTATTGGGATTTATGCATAAGAATGTTTTAACTGGGGTTTAGAATGGACATGTGTAGAGATTAGATAACTTATTAAACTGAGTCTGCCTGAAGTTGCAGAAGAGGGGGTAAAAATAGGCGATTGGTAATAGGAAAGTGGTGAAGAAGACTCAGGAAAGAACAGAGATTTGAAAAGAGTCATTTGAAAAGTTTCTTGCCTTATCTGTTTTTGCATGCACATGTAATTTGCAGGTAGTAATATCATTGTCTTAAAACATACAAAATAAAGGCTGGGCCTAAATTGGAGTGGATCTCGTTTGCAGCATGGGTCATTGAAGTCTTTAAATCATGATTTGTCAATTTCAGTAACTCAGCCAGAGATTAGGGGTCTATTACAGGAATGGCTGGGAGGGAGGGGGAGGTTCCGTGGCTTGCAGTGTGTAAGAGGTCAAACTAGATTATCATGATGGTCCCTTCTGACCATAAAATCTGAGTCTATGAGTCAGCCAACAACAAAATACTCTAGCCTATGGCCTGGTCTAGGAGGGGGAGAATTGTAGAATTCCATCCCAGGAAAGCCAAAGGCCCGGGGCCTGAAACCTAATGGGTTGCATTCAGGGAAACCAGACGTGCCCCGTGACCTTGATATGCATCTTTAAGAAACCGTCATTCCACTCTTTATCCTAATGTTTGTATCTTTGTAACCCTTTGCCCCTCTGAATTGGCAGCAACAAGGGCCGGGTTCAGTATCTAGGGGTTCCGTTTCAATAACACAATGCATAACCGGCTCGAGCCCCCACCCAGTGACCTGGGACACTTACGTACCACACCCCCTGGGCACCTCTAGGAGGCAATACTTCCCCTCTTGCAAGCACAGAGTCTGAGTGTAGCAAAATCTTCTTAATAAAGGAAGGAAACAATGCGGCATCCCACTGGAGAAACACCACAAACAGGATTATAACACAAACCATAAACAAAAAAAACCCACCCACAGGTACGTTTGGCAATGTCCTTTTCCCCTTAGGGTCTTAAGTCCAATCACCCCAAAGTCCAACAACCCAAAAGTCTGGTCAGTGCCACCCCAGAATTCAAGAGTTTATCTGCAGAGTTTTATCCCCCCCAACCTGGGTGGAAATGGGGGGGAGTCCACATAGGGTGTTAAGGGGCACCTTACATGGGCCAGGGCCAACTGCTCCACCTTTCCATGGATTTCTGCTGCAGCCTTCACCATGACCAGCTCCACCACACCAGCTGTGCCGCTCCTCCAGCTGTCCCTGCAAACCACTTCACTCCACTCACTGTTCCATGGGCTGCTCCAACACACTGCAAACTGCTCCGCTCTGCCAGCTGCTTAACAATAGGTCTTCAGGCTCTCCCACTAGTTAACACAGCACTCCATGATCTCAGTTCAGCTCTTCGTAGGGGAGCCCTGGTGTTGGTGCACCATTGGCCCAACATGAATTCAGCTCAGCAGTCTCGAGATGGACTCCTAATAGAATAAAAAATTAGCTCTATTCTTTAACATTGGAGAGAGAAGGATGTGCAATTGGTGTTCCAGGCCCTCAAAAGGGGGCCAATACCATTAGGTACACACACCACTCCCCAACCTCTCTCAATTCATGGGGTTTTGGAACCCATGTCCCATGTTTAGCAAGTACCACCCAACTGAGGTTGAGTCATTTCTGTCACAAAGCAGTCCCACAGTTCCCCATTCACACAATCAGGGTGACAAACTTTTTTTCCTCCTGCCCCAATAACAAAGAAATTGGGGATCCCAGAGCTGTTAAAAAAAACATCCCAGGCTGCAGTGGGGTTATGCTAAGTGTGTGTGTGTGGGGGGGTGGATGCCAGTGCAAATACTCGAAATCTCTTTCCACACTCTGAAATTCTTTCTACACTCTACACAATTCACCACCAGATGTCAGGGTAGCGCTCATCCTGACTCTGCTTACATCTTTATGACAAATTAAATTTTCTTTCAACCAAAGGAGCCAGATTCTGCTACCTTTACTTGTATTGAGTAGCACCTTATTCCACAGTTAGGATATGTCTACACTACCCGCCGGATTGGCGGGTAGTGATCAATCTGTCAGGAATCGATATATCGCGTCTCATCTAGATGCGATACATCAATCCCTGAACGCGCTCCCTGTCGACTTCGGAACTCCACCAGGGCAAGAGGCGGAAGCGGAGTCGACAGGGGAGCAGCGGCCGTCAATCCTACACCGCGAGGACATGAAGTAAGTCAATCTAAGTCGATCTAACATACGTCGACTTCAGCTATGCTATTCTCGTAACTGAAGTTGTGTATCTTAGATAGATCCCCCATCCAGTGTAGACCAGGCCTTAGTCCCATTGGAATGCCACTTGGATGGCAGCATCTGGCCCATAGTAATCAGCATTCCTTTTTAAATGCTATGTGTTTAAGTCTTTTCTTCAGTTACTGACTTTCAAATGCTAATTCTTAATTCAGAATGGTATTTGTGTTACTGTGTCTATAAATGCTGTTGGAACCAGCTATATTCTAATGTTCCTTCTACATCAGATTGGAAATCAGAAAGATCAGTTGAATTAAACATTGACTTATGAAGTGTTGTGTCTTCACTAATGCAAATTAGCCTACTATTTATTGAGAGCTGCTAAGAGATTATATTATTAATATATATAAAAATAGATTCCAGCCAAGAACATTCTATAGAGGAATTCTAGATGACAATGGGCCCTTGTTGTTTGAAACACCTTTAACAATACATTGTGACCTTGAATGCAGACAACTAGAGAGTTGCCTTGTTAAGGTATATTTACCATATATATATTTGTTTAAACAAAGGAGCTGTGTGAGACACTCTAGACAGATCAAAAACTGTTGTCTTTGATATAACCCTTATCCAGAACATCATACCAGAGACACAGATTTGGCAATAAAGCATCCCCTGTACTGGGCTTGGGAAGAAACAAAACTGATTACAAAAAAGACTGTAAATTGATCAAAATATGAAAGGGTAATATTAAACTTAAAGACTGAAGTACTTGTTCCATATCTTTAGAAATGACTGGCTGAAGAGTAACACGCCTATAGTCTGAATCAGACATATTATTGTCTGTCTTCTGGATGGGAAAAATCAAGGCATGTTTCATTTATTTGGAATATGGTCATGGGTCAAAGAGATTTAAAATGTAAGCATGAGGCAGTGCAATAGTGCTTGCTGTAACAGTTAAGTATTTGGACTCTAATACCATCAGATCCTATGGCAAAATATATATTAAAACTTTATAGGATTTGCATTCAATTTCCGGGAAAAGGCAGTGGTAGAGTGAGGACAGGTATACAGATTGTTCTAGGCATTGTTGTATTGGGAATATACTTAAAAATATTAAATGGAGGCAACTATTGTACTTTTAAAAAAAGAAATTAGTAAACATTTTTATTTTAAAAGTGGCTCTGCTTTACATTTCATCACTGATAATGCAGAGAAGACACTATACAGAAATATAAGAAATTCTCATGTTAAAACATTTTGTGAAAAAATAAGAAACAATCAAATATTGTCTTTACCTGAAAACAATGTAGTTCAAGAAACATAAACCAGAAAATTCTATTTGGCTATAGGAACAAAATCTGCTACATACACCACAAATCTGTTGAACAGATCAAAGCCTTTTTGAAAGGAGCTGCTGGAAAAAAAATGATGCATACCAGTTGAAGTCAGCACTTTTATTATTCTGTTTCTAAGTCATCTCAACATACCCAGACTGGTGAGTCCTGATTTCTCAGCCTCTCTCAGAATTATGTGTTTAATTTTGGCTAAATGCTTCGCTAGTGCTTTTTACGTAGCCTGTTTTAAACTAGGCAAATATCTACATGAGTTGATATACCCCCTGGAAGACCTCTAAGTACCACCAGGGTTACATGTACCCCTGTTTGAGACCCACTGTTGTAATGGCATAATAGTTCTAACTCAACTGGAACTAGGAAGTAAAGGAAATCTCACAAGAAAGCCTCTTTCCAGCTCAGATATATTGATTTAAGAGGTTTTGATAGTTTGAATAAGCATCTGAACTTCTGAGTGCTTCTTTGAAGTGAACCTTTGGAAGCTTTGGTCTGAAGTAAATAGGATGAAACTCAATAAAGACGAATGCTAAGTACTCCACTTAGGAAGGAACAATCAGTTGCACACATACAAAATGGGAAATGACTGCCTAGGAAGGAGTACCGCAGAAAGGGATCTGGGGGTCACAGTGGACCACAAGCTAAATATGAGTCAACAGTGTAACACTGTTGCAATAAAAGCAAACATTATTCTGGGATGTATTAGCAGGAGTGTTGTAAGCAAGACACGAGAAGTAATTCTTCCGCTCTACTCTGCACTGATTAGGTCTCAACTACAGTATTGTGTCCAGTTCAGAGTGCCACACTTCAGGAAAGGTGTGGACAAATTGGAGAAAGTCCAGAGAAGAGCAACAAAAATTATTAAAGGTCTAGAAAATATGACCTATGAGGGAAGATTGAAAAAAATGGGTTTGTTTAGTCTGGAAAATAGAAGACTGAGAGGGGACATGATGAAAGTTTTCAAGTATATAAAAGGTTTTTACAAGGAGGAAGGAGAACAATTGTTCTTAACCTCTGAGGATAGGATAAGAAGCAATGGTCTTAAATTGCAACAAGGGAGATTTAGGTTGGACATTTGGAAAAACTTCCTGTCAGGGTGGTTGAGCACTAGAATAAATTACCTAAGGAGGCTGTGGAATCTCCATCACTGGAGATTTTTAGTGCAGGGGACTGGACTAGATGACCTCTCAAGGTGCCTTCCAGTCCTATGATTCTATGATTACAAACATACAATCTACAAAAACTGGTTTCAAGTATCAGAGGGGTAGCCGTGTTAGTCTGGATCTGTAAAAGCAGCAAAGAATCCTGTGGCACCTTATAGGCTAACAGATGTTTTGGAGCATGAGCTTTCGTGGGTGAATACCCACTTCATCAGATGCATGTAGTGGAAATTTCCAGGGGCAGGTATATATATGCAAGCAAGCTAGAGATAACGAGGTTAGTTCAATCTGTTCTAGCAGTTGAGGTGTGAAAACCAAGGGAGGAGAAACTGGTTTTGTAGTTGGCAAGCCATTCACAGTCTTTGTTTAATCCTGAGCTGATGGTGTCAAATTTGCAGATGAACTGAAGCTCAGCAGTTTCTCTTTGAAGTCTGGTTCTGAAGTTTTTTTGCTGCAGGATGGCCACCTTAAGGTCTGCTATAGTGTGGCCAGGGAGGTTGAAGTGTTCTCCTACAGGTTTTTGTATATTGCCATTCCTAATATCTGATTTGTGTCCATTCATCCTTTTCCGTAGAGACTGTCCAGTTTGGCCGACGTACATAGCAGAGGGGCATTGCTGGCATATGATGGCGTATATTACATTGGTGGATGTGCAGGTGAATGAACCCGTGATGGTGTGGCTGATCTGGTTAGGTCCTGTGATGGTGTTGCTGGTGTAGATATGTGGGCAGAGTTGGCATCGAGGTTAGTTGCATGGATTGGTTCCTGAGCTAGAGTTACTATGGTGCAGTGTGCAGTTACTAGTGAGAATATGTTTCAGGTTGGCAGGTTGTCTGTGGGCGAGGACTGGCCTGCCACCCAAGGCCTGTGAAAGTGTGGGATCATTGTCCAGGATAGGTTGTAGATCCCTGACGATGCGTTGGAGGGGTTTTAGCTGGGGACTGTATGTGATGGCCAGTGGAGTCCTGTTGGTTTCTTTCTTGGGTTTGTCTTGCAGTAGGAGGCTTCTGGGTACACATCTGGCTCTGTTGATCTGTTTCCTTATTTCCTCGTGCGGGTATTGTAGTTTTGAGAATGCTTGGTGGAGATTTTGTAGGTGTTGGTCTCTGTCTGAGGGGTTAGAGCAGATGCGGTTGTACCTCAGTGCTTGGCTGTATTTCCACTACATGCATCTGATGAAGTGGGTATTCACCCACAAGAGCTCATGCTCCAAAACGTCTGCTAGTCTATAAGGTGCCACTGGATTCTTTGCTGCTTTTACAAAAACTGGATATTTATACAGTATATCATACTTAATCTGTCTGTGTATTCTTAACATACTCATTTCATATTCTCTATGTGCCAGTTTGGCCAGGATACTTATTCTGGTGAAAAATCCCATAGATTGAAATGTGGTATACAAACTCCACACTGGGCCCGAAGGGATTAAAAGGCAATACTGGGCCCAGATAGCAAATCCCTCCAGGCCTGCTGAGCATATGACTCCTGGAAGAGTGGGTTAAAAGGAGCTCAGAAGCCCAGACTATCGATCGTAGGAAGGCTGTAGGAGAGACAAATCCTCCGGAAAACCAGATAAAAGTTTGAGCCTGAGATGGGACCATAAAGAGAGTAAGGCCCACAGGCAATGCCTTCTCAAACCATCAACCACTTTAAGAACAAGCAGGTCCTGCAGAGCCCTGCTCATTTGGACTCTTTCTGTTAAGTGGTTGATTGTTTGGACTATAGGGGTCATGTTCCAACCTGAAGGGACTTATCGGTAGGAAGTAGCCCAGGGCAGCAGACAGAGGACAGGTCTACACTACCGCTTATGTCAATATAACTTGCGTCGCTCAGGGGTTTGAAAAAGTCATCCCCCTGAGTAACACAAGTTACACCAACCTAAGCACCCTAAGACAGCGCTACGTCAGCCGGAGAGCATCTTCCGCCGACATAGCTATCACCTCTCGTGGAGGTGCAGTAGTTATGGGAAAGCTCTCATTTCTCCCATCAGCATAGAGGACCTTCACCAGATGCACTACAATACCACAGCTGAAACTGTGCAGCTTCATTGGTGCAGCTGTGCTGATATAGTGCTTCCAGTGTAGACTAGCCCTTAGACTGTTTGCAGGGAACACCTTGCTGGTGTTGCTCACGCAGGTCCTGGGCTGGGGCCTAGTGGAGAGAGAGGGCCTAAGTCCTACTACCACACCCTCTTAAGGGTGAGACCCAGAGGGAAGTGGAGGCCAGAAGATTTGTGGCTGACTGATGATCAAGAACCAGTCACCTCTACCACCTTGACAGAGAGGCAAGGGGCCAGAGGTTAGGTGCACTAACTGCTAGGCCACCCAGGCCTCTGAGCATCCTATGACAACTTGACTTTATATCTTATTGTAGGACATCATCTCTAGTGTTGTGGATCCTCTAACATCACACTAGAGCTTTGGAACAGTCGTAACTCAGAAGGAAAAGTGTTCTTTATTGAATTACCAACACCACTTCATTTAGAAACTTGGTGTTGTTGGGCTTCCCCCAGCTGTGATGAATTGGGAATATGCCTGTACAATTTATGAATGCTGTGTGAGATGATGAACTGTACATGCCTGTGTCCAGTTGCACACTCCAGCATGTCTTTTGCCTTCCCTATGGTCTGTTTGCTTCAATGTTGGGTTGAAAATTCCAAAGGCTGGTGGCAAAAGAACAACAATAGAAAGTAGCTGACTGTTAAGTACCCACTTGTGGGAAATCTATTCACTCTAGCCGAGAGACTGGTCCCTGCCCAGAACAATTGGGTTAGTGGGTGGGAAGTCATTTTGTGTCACAACAAGGATGTGGGCAGTCTGACTTGTGGTCAGAGCAGGAGTCAGGCTGGGTAAAATACCAGGAGATTATCATCTGCGATAGTGCCAGAGGGCAGACTGAGAATCAGGTGTGAAGAGGCAGGCAGGGGCAGGTTACCAAGAAATCAGAGTCCAATTCAGGCTAGAGGGCAGAGCAGGAGTCAGGTGGTAGGCTGGGTCAGGATACCACAAGGTCAGAGTCAAGGAGCAGGAAGTACAAGGAAGGCAGTCCTCAGCAGGGCTACAAACTACTCCAACAACTGTTGTTAATTAGTTTTTATAGTTTAAATGGGGTCAAACAAAGTATGTGTGGGAGCGAGGGGAGGAGGAGGCCTAAGTGGCATATGATAGGGTAAATTATGACCCCTGATTAGTGTAAACAAATAGCCAAGGACTCTTTTCTCTGGATAGGGCCTCTGGGAGATAAATACTTAGCAATTCAAAGATCTATATACACATTAACTAATTAATAGCAAAGGAGAGCTCATGTTCACTCATTCATGCTTCAATAATTGTAAACTCCGTTCATACAATGCTTCTTGATCAGCAGGACTTAGCTCTACTCCCGCAGAAATCCTGACTCTACCTCTACTGATATAATTTTAATATCAATGCCAGTTGAATAAAAAAACCCTCTGAGAGCACAACCCTCCCAGAATGCCACCCCTGGAATTGTGCCAGCCCAAGCCTCTGCTTGGTTTGCTGGTGCCTAGAGCTGGTCCTGCAGTTGATATATTAATACTTCCTTTTGCTATGAATTTATCTGCCTTCCAGCTGATTGAAAGAGTTGCATAGCTCCAAATTCCGGTTGTAAATCGGTGTGTTTACATTTCACGGAAAAAAGGGGCTAAATTTATTTTGTACTCACAAGTTTGGTTTCCAATTATGAAAATGAAATCCTGCCTACTTGATGTAAGTCTGACTTGCATACTGATGTGTGTACGTACACGTAACTGGCATACACTGCATGATCCGATTCCTATTCTAAAGTGAGGGAAAAATAAATTTATGTTTCATGTCTGTAAGGCGTTTTAAAGTTAATCAGGCCCTTTGGGGCTAATATAATTTGCGCAAGAACCCTGTTGATGATTAGAATAGTTATTTAAGAGTTTCGATAACAGTCTGTTACATGGAATCCATGGAAAGATTCCAATAGCAGTATGTTAACATTCCCCTGTCAAATTCAGGTTACAGACCCTTCACAGATGTTGTAAATCGACATCAGTACTAAAAGCGAATATTACATAAATGAAAATCATAAGTGTACTCAAACTGCCAACTCAGAAATGTTGTTAAAAAACATCTGTCACATAAAAGCAAACATTTAAAGCCATTATAATTATTTATAACAATTGTTTTTATTTTCGTTACATGCTACATTTGTCCTCTCTTCTATTATTTACTTTGATTTTTTCTTATCTGTTAGTATTTACTTTTACAACACTATTTATGCTCATGTTTATATAAATAACATATATATAAATATAAATAATAATGTCTTCTAATACAAAGAAATAAAAAAAATCAGAACTATAATTGGAGTTCTAATAAGTACTTATAGAATAAGCCTATAAAAGTTATCTGACCTTTCTACACTGAGTTCTCAAAAAGAGATTATTTGGTATCACAAAGGCAAGCATTAAAATGGATGCCTGATCATTTAAATCTGCTAGGTGATTATTTCATATTGTTCGGCATTTCCATCTGAAAAATTAACTTCAAGTTTTGTTAATGTAATATCTTATTCTGGACGTCCCTATTGCAGTATTTTTAATGCAGCCTTTCTTATCCTGCAAGGTGCTCAACCCCCTAGTTCCACTGACATCAAAGGCGTCTGAGGCCAAACAGTACATTTCAGGAGGTGCTTAGCGCTTTTACTACAGGGCTAGTCTCTAGACCCAATTAAGGAAATACTACTTATTCAGGAAAGTGGTTAAGCAGGAACTTAAAGTTAAGCACATGCTCAACTCCTGTTGAAGTTAGTGGGACTTCAGCACATATTTAAGAGATTTCTTGAATCAAGGCCTCTGGGAGCAGAGCGTAAATTACCGGAGTTGAAAAATGGCTGGAGCCCCTTGACTTATATTTTATTTAGCATCAGCAGAACGCTTGACACTGTACAAATGTATATTAATATACAGTCCCCATTCTGAGGAATTTGCAGATCAATTCAGACCCAGACAATAGTGTCTAGACATAAATAATACACTGGCTTCTGGTGTGACTCAAAGCCCAGCAGCTCTCATGGAGAGATGAGTAACATGCTTAATAGTAAATGATTATGCAATCAAGCTCTTACATTGCAAGCTCTTCATGGCTTTTCTATTCGCTCTGTAAAGAGTCATCCACACCCACTGGGCTGTAAGACACAGTATATAGAATAATTTGTTAAAAAAAACCTTTAAAACTTTCTGAGCATCCTCTGCATTACAGAATAAGGTCCTAAACTACTAAATACACAGAACACAAGATTAAGTGAACAATAATTAAGCTCAGATAAAAGCATGAACAGAGTCAAGGTTCCATAGATTCATAGACTCATAGACTCTAGGACTGGAAGGGACCTCGAGAGGTCATCGAGTCCAGTCCCCTGCCCTCATGGCAGGACCAAATATTGTCTAGACCATCCCTAATAGATATTTATCTAACCTACTCTTAAATATCTCCAGAGATGGAGATTCCACAACTTCCCTAGGCAATCTATTCCAGTGTTTAACTACCCTGACAGTTAGAAACTTTTTCCTAATGTCCAACCTAAATCTCCCTTGCTGCAGTTTAAGCCCATTGCTTCTTGTTCTATCATTGGAGGCTAAGGTGAACAAGTTTTCTCCCTCCTCCTGATGACACCCTTTTAGATACCTGAAAATTGCTATCATGTCCCCTCTCAGTCTTCTCTTTTCCAAACTAAACAAACCCAATTCCTTCAGCCTTCCTTCATAGGTCATGTTCTCCAGACCTTTAATCATTCTTGTTGCTCTTCTCTGGACCCTCTCCAATTTCTCCACATCTTTCTTGAAATGCAGTGCCCAGAACTGGACACAATACTCCAGCTGAGGCCTGACCAGCGCAGAGTAAAGCGGAAGAATGACTTCTCGTGTCTTGTTTACAACACACCTGTTAATGCATCCCAGAATCACGTTTGCTTTTTTTGCAACAGTATCACACTGTTGACTCATATTAAGCTTGTGGTCTACTATGACCCCTAGATCTCTTTCTGCCATACTCCTTCCTAGACAGTCTCTTCCTATTCTGTATGTGTGAAACTGATTGTTCCTTCCTAAGTGGAGCACTTTGCATTTATCTTTATTGAACTTCATCCTGTTTACCTCAGACCATTTCTCCAATTTGTCCAGATCATTTTGAATTTTGACCCTGTCCTCCAAAGCAGTTGCAATCCCTCCCAGTTTGGTATCATCCGCAAACTTAATAAGCGTACTTTCTATGCCAACATCTAAATTGTTGATGAAGATATTGAACAGAACCGGTCTCAAAACAGACCCCTGCGGAACCCCACTTGTTATACCTTTCCAGCAGGATTGGGAGCCATTAACAACTACTCTCTGAGTACGGTTATCCAGCCAGTTATGCACCCACTTTATAGTAGCCCTATCTAAATTGTACTTTCCATGTAAAAGGGCTGCTGAAATGAAAGGCTTAAAACCTGATTTATAGGAGATTAGTACCATGGCCCACCTCAGGTGAAAAGGGACTACATTCATATCCCTAATGCCAAAGAAGAAAATATAAGAATATGCTTTCCGGACCTGTGAACTCTAACAACTCTATTTCCCTTAAAGCTCAGAGAACATGTCATAAGAATCCAAATGCTCAGAAATATTTATGCATTGAAGGCTTGAGCCAGCTCCTCCTGAAAATCAGCAGGAGTCTTTGTTGACATCACTTGGATCAGGCCCTCAGTGGGACTTCAATAGGATCTGGATCAGGCTGTATATTACTCACTCTTTAAGGGTATTACACTTCAGTTTCCTTGTAATCTGTAGCATGCTAACTTTGTTCTTAACTGTTAAGCTACAGCTTTTTCGGTCGTCCTGACCCCTCATGTAGACTGTACTGTACTCTGTATTCTTGAATTCATGTTTTATGTTTTAAACTGTGTATATTAATATTTATTATCTGTTGAAGCCATTGTTTGCCTCATTCTTTGTTCTCACATATGCAAGCATAAATATCCTGTAAAATATTTCTTGGATGGCAAGAAGTAGAAACAATATTGCAAATTGACAGTATCTCAAAAAGCAGAGGAAATCACATTCATTAACGCCAAATTCTCTCTCCTGTTTATATGACAGTAAGGGGTCTGGGAGCACCTTACTAGACAGGAGCAAAAAAAATTTGCGGAACTGTTTTTCAATAAAAAAATTCAGATTCAGATCAGCTGAAACATTTCATGTATTTCCGTCAATTTCCACAAATTCTTTTGGTTGAAAAGAACAACAACAAAACATCAGAGAAAAATCAGAACATTTCTATTTTTCAATTCAATATGACTTTTAAATAAAACTGAAGTAAATTTCTAAATGAAAACATTTTAAAAAGCTCAGACATAACAAAAATATTCATTTCAGGTCAAATAAAACATTGTTTGACCTAAATGAATTTCTTTTTACTCCCTCTACTTTCCCCGGTATAGGCAGCTAAGGTTGTCAACTTTCTGATTGCAGAAAACTGAACACCCTTGCCCTGCCCCCTTCCCCAAGGCTCGCCCCTTCCCCACCCCTTCTCTGAGGCCCCATCCCCGCTCACTCCATCCCCCCACCCTCATACACTTTCACTGGGCTGAGGCAGGTGTACGGGAGGGGTGAGGGCTCCAGCTGGGGGTGCAGGCTCCAAGGTGGTGCCAGAAATGAGGGATTCAGGGTGCAGGAGGGGGCTCTGGGCTAGGGGTTAGGCTGTGTGTAAGGGGGTGTGGGCTCTGTGCAGTGCTTACTTCAGGCAGCTCCCAGAAGCGGCTGGCATGTCCCTATGGCCCCTAGGAGGAGGTGCAGCCAGGCAACTCTGCATGCCGCCCCTGTAGCTCTCATTGGCCACAGTTTCTGACCAATGGAAGCTGTGGAGCCGGCGCTTGGGACAGGAGTCTCCCTGGCCACCCCTGCACCTAGGGGCCGCAGGAACATGCTGGCAACATCTGGGAGCTGCGTAGAATCAGGGCAGGCAGGGAGCCTGCCTTAGTCTCACTGTGCTGCTGACTGGACTTTTAATGGCCTGGTCAGGGGTGCTGACCACAGCCACCAGGGTCCCTTTTTGACCAGGTATTCAGTTGAAAACCGGATGCCTGGCAACCCTACAGGCAGCAAACCAAAAAACTCAGTTATTCGCACAGTTCTGTTTCTTACCACTATGTAATACAGTTCCACACTAGGCTGAGAGATGCCAAGGACAATCAGTGCAGGGTGAAAGATGCAGAATTGTGTCCACACTGAGGAGCAAGGTGTGCAGCTATTTGAGAACATGGGGAAATCATGCAGCTTTCCACAACTTCCAGACCCTTTTCTCCCCTCACTGCAGCACTCTGTGGCCTAGAACCATAGGTCTGCAGTAACCTCCACACGGTTGCCTGGGGAGTGGACCACACAATTTTAAAGAAACAAGTTACCACCTCAGAGTGAGAGATGGGAGTCAGTGGAGGAGCCCCCATCTTTGGTTTCCCTGGTGGAGGTTCTTCTGCTCAATGGAGCTCTGTGTTCTTTTCCATATGACAGCTCCATTGCAGAGATGGAATCTGCGAGTGCTGCCTTAGTGGCTCCCTCAGCCTCATAGATTATAAACTCCTTGGGCCAGGGACCATGTTGTAACTTGTTCTGAAAAGTGTGGAACACAGTTGGTGCCAAATAAATGATAAAATTGAGGTTTTAATGTCACAAAAGTTGGGATTCCCTTAGCAATCTTTAGATCTGCCCTCATGTAGTTTGATAGACTGTTTTCAGTAAAGACGAGGGGAAATGTCCTCCACTGAATACCCAAAACATAAAGAAAAATCTGAAAGCTTTTGGCATATTTAAACTTGCAGCCTTATTCTTTTTAATTTTCCTTGGATAATCAATTAAACGTTTAACAAAAGTAACATGTAAAGTGTCATAATTTGGCATCAGAGTTAACACTACATTAAAAAGAAGGGGGCACTTCTCAATCCTTTTAAGGCCTGATCCTGTAAGTGCTTCACCCAGGGAATTCCATGGGAGATCTTTGCACATACAGCTTGCAAGATGGAGTCTCCAGTGCAGTTATTTCAATGGATGTGGCTCCTAGCAACACAAGTGCAAGGCTAGATCTATATTGTGAAGGTTATCTTCAAAATAGCTGAAATGCTAGGGCCAGAGTCTTTGCTGGCTCAAGTCAGCACAGCTCTAAACAGTTATACCAGTTCCCATCAGCTGAGGAACTGGCCCCAAGTTTTTTAAATGAAAATTTAGTATCTTCCCATAGAAGATGGATATTCCTCTCTCTCCAGAATCTAAATTCCTGGATTTTATACAATTTCCATGTCCAGGATTTCTATTGTCCCTGAATATAAGCAATTGCAGCAAGGGTTTTGAATGGCACTGCCATTCTTATCTGTTACATTCCTTCTATGATGCTATTGGAAGTTTTATTATAAATAGGACTTACAGCTTTTAGTATGAAAAATAAATGCCCAAAGACAGATGCCAGTTTTCTGGCAGCGAAGTACAGCACCAAAGAGAATGAGTGAGAGAATGAAACTCTGTGTCTTGTGTTTTGTTCCCCAGCCTTGGGGGACATCTAGGTGCATTCCCTATTTGCAGAGATTTGCAAAGACAAGCAAAGTTTCATTTATCAGGCTCCAAATCTTTAAAGTGTGACTAACACCTTTAGGAAAGCTATTGTGAACTGCTTCCAGAATATGACGTTTTAGATGCAGTTTATTTCAGTATTATTAATGAAAATGACCTTTTAAAAACATAACATTTATATGCTATCATTATGCATCTGTTCCCATATAGAACTAGATTAAAGTTCACATTGCATACACATTCTGTCCCATATTCCACTTGAGAATAGTTTAGGCTCTGTTCTGTGCTCATTTACATGCTGTCATTCGGGCTTTTCCTCATCAATGGATGGTAAGTGCAGTGCAGAATTTGGCCCCATCACTTCAATTTCTACGGCGCGTTCTCATGCAAACACATCTCAAGATGTTTTGCAAATGATGCATAATTCAGTACAGCCTTGTGACTCACGCTAAGTAAGGGAATAGAAAGAACCTTTCATTCTGATTTCAGATTGAAGTATCCTGATACTTAAGGGTGTGAAATTCTAAAGAGGAGATGCTAATAGCCATCCAGTGTAGCATATCTACGTAGTCATGATCTCTGTGAAGATATAAGTAGATTTATAAATCAGAAAGATATGGTAGTTTTTAACAGAGTATGCAGGGTTTTATAGGCTGAGATGACCACCTTAAAGCTAGAGCTGGTTAAAAAATCATTAAGATGGAAAATTTCCAAATAGAAAATGTAGTTTCCACAAAATTGAAATTTTTGAAGGTAAAATTTTTATTTTTGCCAAAAAATTATGATTTTTCCACTGGGAACATTAAAATGAACTATTACATTTCAGATAATTTAATTTAGAATCAGTTCAACAGAACATTAAAAACTGTATTTTCCTAACATGGTGGTATATTGCCCTATGGAAGCTGTAGTTCTGTGATTTCATATGGCCCAAACAGTGGGTAGCATCACGGGAGTCACATGAATCAGTGCATTATGGGAGACGTAGTCCAGCCAGGGAGCCTGGTCGATAGGGTAAAATGGGTGTATCAGGCTTCTGAACTACAACTCACAATGCACCACCATAAGAAAATGCAATTTAATGTAGAAATTACTCAAAACAAGGCATTTTGGGTCATGTCAGCAAATCAAAACTGAACATTTGGATTTCAGGAGGCTGGAATGTTTAATTTTGATTGAAAATGTTGAAAGTTTTGTTTAGATATTTCCAAACAAATTTAGGACTTTCCATTCTGTAGAAAATTTTGAAATTTAAATGTTTTATCCTATTTTGGGATGGAAAAAAAAAGTTAAAATTTCCCCACAGGATGGAAATTCTGAATCTCACACAGCTCTGCCTAAAGTTAATATGGAAGTTTAGGTTGATTTAGATATATAAGTTTAGCTATTAGGAAAAACTTTTTCACTAGGCGGGTGATGAAGCACTGGAATGGGTTACCTAGGCAAGTGATGGAATTTCCTTCCTTAGAGGTTTTTAAGGTCAGGCTTGACAAAGCCCTGGCTGGGATGATTTAGTTGGGGATTGGTCCTGTTTTGAGCAGGGGGTTGGACTAGATGACCTCCTGAGGTCCCTCCCAACCCTGAGATTCTATGATTCTGTGAAGCTGAATCCTTATCATGTTGATATTAAGCTATAAAAGTTGTATCCCTGCATTAGTTCTAAATGCCTTTTGTAACTGATCTGCCAGGTATCAGTGGTCAAGTGGGGTGTGGGGGCAGCTCTCCTCCACTTGTCTGCCCTAGTCCATCAAAGCCTGCACCACGAGGCTAACCAGTCTGGTTTCACAACGTCAGCTCCTCCTCAGCTATTGCTCAGTCTGGTCTTCCAAAGTCTACTTCTCCAGCACCAGCATTCTAGTCCTACAAAGTCAGTTTTAACTCTACCGTGAGATAAGTCTACAACTCACATGCTCTATATATGGCTCAGAACCTCCATGTGGGAAATCCAGAGTAAAGCAGAACCCCAGACAGAACCCCAGTTTCGTGGACATGATTCCCAGGCCCTTTTGTTGTTTGGGGTCCTTACCTACTTAGGTTGCACTACCCGTCAGCTCAGGGAGACCAATTTCTTACAGGGCATATCTCTTACAATTGATATGCCCCTTCACAAATACTGTTACAGAAAGAAGCTATTATCAGTCAGAAAATCAGAACAAACAATTGCCAAATAATGCAACACTACAACCTATATAGCTACAGGCAAGCAAAATTATAATTATAATTTATGTAAATGAATCCTACCAGTTGCCAAGCTTTCCCCTTTCTCCTACAGAGAGAAGCAGAGAGTTCGGTTCTTTTAAACTTTCTAGCTCCTCTAACTTTTACTGCAATCAAGGGTCATTCATTGCCTCAGAGGAGTGAGGGAAATAGCTCCTTCAAGAAGGGACTGTTAATTCATTGTAATAGATCCAGAGAGCCCATCAGAACAGCAAAGGTGTGAATGAAAGCCTGATCATCCAGGCAAATGGGCCATGTTAGGGGACTGTGTTAAAAAAAACAATATTCCCCTAATTATGTTCTAATATGTTTAGGACTTGGCTGTATGGAAAGGACCAGCCATTCTTATATGTTATGGAACCATGTTACCACCTAGTGTAGATTGATCCTTTTCAGGTATGTTACTTCGATAATGATAAATTATGTTTTGACAATCTTTTTCTTGAAAATTTTTTTTAGCATCCTTTAGTCATTGGCAGTGATAAATGAAGTTGTTACTATTAATGTTTTATTATGGTTAACTATTTCATTGAAAGTTTCTACACATCCAAAATTTAAGATGAGTTAGGTCAAATAGCAGAGAACCAGCAAAAGGACATTTAAATTTGGACTAGCTTTCTTATAAATTAGTGTCCCATTACTATATTAACATTAAAAGCCATATCGATGGAACAAGTGCCATGAAATTGTCTTTAAAATAAGAAAAAACATTTGAGAGGCAATTTTGTAAGGTATTCTGTCCTTCAAAAACTCCCATGGGTTTTTTTTATTCAGGCACATAAACCCAATCTTTTCATATCAGTCTTAAATAGTTTGAACACTAGTCTTAAGTAGTTTGAGCACCAGTCTTCCTTACACCACCCACTTGAGAAGTACTGTGTAAGAGAAGCCAATACCATATCTGTGGAAGGTTTGTGTTCCATGTATTCTTGGTGGACTACAAATTTAGGCCTTATTCCTGCAAGCTGAAAACTTACACATGCATAAAACCTTGCTGGAAATGGTACTTCACACAGGTTCAGGGGTCTACAGGAGTAGTGCCATTGACTGCACAGGGATCTATTCTAAATCCCAGCTAGGCAGTTTCATTGAAAAACTTGCACAAAAGAACTCTACTCTAGGGACTTTATTCTGTCCTTCTGAAGAGCAAGAGTGAAAACTTCAGTAATTCCAGCAAATCTGAGGAAGGCTCCATCTCAGACACAAACTATCAAGTTTATCAATGGCTGTTAATCTTAGTTGCTGCCTAGTAATGTTCTTCTGTGGTTCAGCCTGAGGGCTGAGCCATGTTATAACTGGATTAAAAGATATATACTACCATTAGGCCAGGAGTCCCCAACGCGGTGCCCATGGGCGCCATGGTGCCCGCGGGAGCATCTAAATGCGCCTATGTCCTGGCCGGCGGTGAAGCATCTGACAAAATGCCACCAAATTTCTGCGGCGTTTTGGCGGCGACGCCTCTTGATGACGTCACTTGTCGGCAGCAAGGGACATCATCGAGAGGCGTCACCGCCAAAATGCCGCAGAAATTCGGCAGCGACTCCTCTCGATGACGCCACTTGTCGGCGGCAAGTGGCGTCATCGAGAGGCGTCGCCGCTGAAATGCCACAGAAATTCTGCGGCATTTTGGCGAGTGCTCCACCACTGCCACGGTCCTTCGTCTGGCGCCGGCCAGACGAAAAGGTTGGGGATCACTGCACTAGGCAGAGAATTCAATGGTCTCTCAGGGTCAGATGAGATAGGGATTTGGATGAAAGTGAACTGGCTGCAATGACATCATCCTAAAATGAGAAACTGAAAAGCCTGAGCCTTTCCTCTTGGCTGATCCTATTCCCTCTCGTGTCCCTACTGTGGATTCTTTCTATCATTTAAAAAATATATATTCCTTCCTTTGATTTAATTTGGACCATGCTGGGCCAAATAATTCAAGGACTGTCTTTTTGGAGCCTCGCTAGAAAAGGCCACTCTTCTTACACTTCATGTAGTCTTTTCAGCACCATACTCACAACTGCAGGGTCCATGGTTCATCAACAACCATGGCACCAATAAAAATCCTGAGTTTATGGAGGCAGGCCTGAGGTTAGGCAGGTTTCTCTGCAATGGAACCTAGAAAAAATGAAAACCAGGCTTGTCAATCTGGAGAAGAATTTAAAAGAAAGGGCAAGATCTATCTATCCCATTTGTCCGGCCAACTTTCACCAACATGGCACACAACTGCAAAGTCCAACCAAATTCATCAACTTCCCACCAGAAGTGGTTGCCAATGTTGCTTTTTGCTATCTACAGCTGCCCAGTAAATTATGGTTATTTTTCTCAAAATAAAGCCTCACAATAGTCATTTACATCTTTGTTTGCCCTACACATGACTACTGAGGTGCTTAGGGACACATCTGAAGTTCACCTGGGAGTTCCAGCCAAGGCAGAATGCAGCTACCCGTTTCCAGAGTGATGTGGGGGTTGACATGAACCCACAACTTTTGTGCTTAACTTTCTGCATTGGGTTGGTGTTGATCATTAAAGTCCTGAGTGGTCTTGGGACATAGTTTTCCAGAGAGACCATCTCTCACTGCATACCTCCGCGTGGCAGTTAAGAGAAAGAGCCTCTCTGTAGATGTCAGACTGTCAGTTTAAACACTTTGAGCCAGATCCTCGGTTTGCAGCCAACTTCACTTTGTGTTGCTTAGGCTGTGCAAAGCGAACTTGCCTGAGACTGCTACAGTAGAATTCCCTCTGAGTAGGGGAAATCTCCACTGGGGTAGCTGCCTCCAATACCAGCTGCCCCTGTCCCCGCTTGAGGAAGCAGAGGGGGCAGGCTGAGGGCATACTGAAAAGAAGGAGGGGGCACAGTGGAGGGGAAGCTTCCCTACACGTGATCTGCCGCTTGCCAGAGGCAGAAGTTATCAATAGGCCCTCTGCTACTCTAACTTCCTCCAGGGCCAGGCAGTTGAAGATCAGGGAGCTGCCACTGCCTCTCTATGGCCACCACTCATCCCTACATCTGAGGGCATTCAATGCAGCATGAGGACCTCCATGGTTGGCCGGAGGGCTTTCTTAGCTGAGGAATTCCCTGTAGAGACGATGCAGAACACATTGATTTAGTTTAGCACTTGATTAACTGTCGGTTTTTCAGTTCTTATTCTGTGTTTTAATCTCTTATTAAAACACCACTCAGTAACAATGAGAGCCATGATAGAAATTAGTAAAATTATATACATGTGTGTGGACACATTTAGCTATAATTTTCTACATCCTGTTTCTGAGTGTTACAAACAAAAATATACACACTGTCCAGGATGGCAATTTTGTATTTTATTCCATTATTTCCTTCACAAATGTGTTCTGAAACCAGTGAAGAATAACATTTTTAATGTATTTTAGTAAATTTTGTCTGGTTAAACTTGGATTACTTACTAAATATCCCATTGCTTGGGACATTTAGTAAGCCAGGACAAGATCTCACAAACTGAACCCTGGAGAAGAATGCAGGGCGATAAACTAAGTGTCTTAACAGGTCGTTTCCACCACTAACCTCTGTGATTCTGTAAATGAGCAATGTTATTCACATTATATCTCACACAGAGAAACAAAACACACAGTTGATGTAATCCCTGCATTAGATTACAGAACCACCAGGGAACTCACCAAGGAGTGTCACAAATCCCAGTGGAGGTCCCTGAGTGCTGGGTTTTGTGTGTGGATTTCTGATTTAGCTGAAAGATGTGTAAAACCTTTAGCCAGATAGCTCCCTATTGGCTACACATCTGTGGAGGCTCAAGAGCACTGTATATTTCAGCAAGGGTCTGGAATAAATTATGCTTGATAAATTGGCTCCTTATATGCTTGTTTCAGAGAGCAGAATATGAAGAACTCGTGTGCTGTGGAAGCATGTGGCCAAACTATACTGTTCTGGTGCCATCACAAATGTAGAAGATATGTGGATGCAGGAATATGCAATTATTGGAGGATGTTGACATATTGGCAGATCAGCACTGTAGCTTGGAGACTGCTGTCATTTTTCTTTGAGCTCTTTAGTGGTTTTGAGGACAGAGTTAGCCATGAAATATGTACCCAGTGACCCATTCCCCCAACTCACATGCATAAACAAGATACTAGTGTGGAACACTGGGAGATCATACTGAGGTCAGTGTGTCATGCATGCTGCATATTTAAATATTTGTCCAATTATCTGTTTGTACCTTTACCCTCATATTCTCATCCAAAAACCTGACTCACCCTCATTTACTAAAGGAACGCTATTCCCTATTCATATTATACCATACTTCTGACCTCATTCTTTTTTATAACACATAGGAAGTTAAATGTTATGTAGGTTACCTTTAATGTGAGGTGAATGGCTCTCTTGGTCAAGTTTTGCTCTGTAGCTCTTTAATAGATATCCAGTCCCACATTTGGATGTACAAGTCAGCAGTTAGTCATAGAAAATGAGCACTTGTACGCCTAAGTGCTGATTTGAGCTCCAAATGCATAAGAGCTCAACGTCCTTGTAACAAGGTTCTCTTCTTACTACTGGGACACCTCCTTGTGTCTGCATCTGGGGAACAGCTCTGCCTGGTCTGATGCCCCCTTCAGTTTCTCATTCATGCTGAGACCCTTCTCACACTTCAGGAGTTACAGGGCTTCCTCTTTGTGGCTTGGCCCTCCAGCCAGGTTTCTATACATTTTTCCACTTCTGGAGTATTAAAGTTTTACTGGACTGGTTAGCCAGGTATCATTCCTGGCTCTCCTCCATCTCAAAACTATGCCCATTACTCCAGTTTCCAGCCCAGGAACCCTCAAATTGGCAGCCAACGTTTGCACCACTCCAAACCTTTCTGTCATTTCACTGAGCCTTTTCCTACTCCACCTCTATCAGGCTTCTGCTCTACCACCCTTCTAGGTAAACCCTTCCTTCTGGGCCAGGATCCCAGGGATTCCACTCTCCTTATTTTCTTTTCTAAGCTTAGAGAGTGACTGCAAACTTCCACACTGGTGCCCTCTCTTCCTGGCCGTATACCAGCCCCACCTACTCCTGCCCAGCTGGGCTCCATCCTTAATCAGTGCCTGTTTCTCAAGCATAACTCTCGCTCAGGCATGACATATCCGGTTACTTAATCTCTTCTGAGCCACATCAACCCTTTATGGGCTAGTGTGGGGTGAACTCCCCATCATAGTCCTTTCCAGGCATCCCTATTTGAAGACTGGATTCTGTAGGAAGGGCAGAGAGTGAATCCAGAGTTATGAACCCTTATCACAGGGTTTCCCAAGTCTGGCTTTGAGCACTGCCTCTGCCTCAGTTTTCCTTCCTTCGCCAACTAAGATGACATCACACTGCAGGTGTTTTCTCAGTAACTCTTCCCTTTTGGGACTCTGGTTTATTAACAAATTGCAAAACAACCCAAAAATTTCCATCCCACCTTCTTAACTGGCTTGCAACCCCTGTTATATGGACATGTGCCTATTCCTGATAAAGCTTCATCCAGCAGGCTTGTTTCTCCACTCCATCTACATAGCTGGCTCTGACTCTGGCTCTGGCTCCGTCTGGCTCTTGCAATCCCCAGGCCCTTAGTGTGGTAGCACAAAACAGTCTTTATAGTACAAGCTTATACACCCCTCCTGCTCCTTTGAGCCTCTCTCTGAACTCAGGTTGCTTCTAGTCTCTCCCAGCAGGCCTGGTTCTAAGGCACATACTCCCATCATTTGACCCCTCCCCCTGACTCATTCACCTAACCTGGCAAGATACGCTACACCTGCCACAGGTGACCCTGAGCCTCGATCCTCTGACAGAGCCAGTTTACTCTTATGACAAATCCACTCAAACTTTGAGTGTTTTAAAATTCAGAAAAGATCAGGGGCCCTGGAACAGTTTTTATAGTGGGGGTGTGTGAAAGCCATTGAACAAGCTGTAAACCCTGTATATGATGGAAACCACTTCAAGCCAGGGGGTTCTGCTGCACCCCTAGCACTCCTAGTTCCAGCACCCCTGCCTAAAATAATAAAGTTTGTTTCTCTTATTCCCATTCTAATCTGATCTCTGTCACCACACATGGACACTTCACTTTGTCTGTTTCCTAGTTTACACAAATTAGACACAGTGATCCAGATTCTCAAATCAATGAGGATCTGGGTCTAGGTGCCTAAATACTTTTGAGGATCTGGGCTAACATACTGAAGAAGGAAGGTGGGCTAAATTCCCTCTCTGGTGTAACTCCATTAACTTAATGGAGTTATACCAGGGATAAACTTGATCCAAAGTCTTCAAAAGAGCCAGCAGATTTTACAAAAATTGCTGTATCTCATGGTGCAATTTACTCGAAGAACCTGAAATGCATCTTCGAATAAATGTGTTTTCTTCATTTTCAGTCAGATTTTGCTGGGTTTCAGCTATACTAGGTGTCATGCTGTTTGGAGTGGTTCATGACTGTGAGTGCCTACCTCAGAACAGACTGTCAAAAATAGGGCAGACACCCCAAACTAATTATATGTTCTATAATTAGATTTCACCAACCTAGTAACAAATGTGAACTCCTGGTTCACTATAACCGTCTCACCATGGAGTCACAGACAGTCCCCTTAGACTCTCCTGTCTCTGCTACCTCCCAGGCAAGCTGGACTTAGTGATAAATGGTCACTTACACCAAAATGTAACAAAATATTCGGGTTGCTTCCAGTCCCAAGAGACCAGTCACCTACCCCAGATCAGTTGGTACCCCAGATCCTACACCAAAGACAACAGCCGTAGCCAATGCTATAATAAACCATCTAAAGGTTTATTAACTAGAAAAAAGAAATGAGAGTTATTTACAGGTTAAAGCAAGCAAGTTACCGAATGAGTTACCATCAATGATTCCGAAAGATGGCAGCAATGTGGTAATCTGTCAATTCAAGATGTCTTTCAAGGCAGACCAGAGGGTAACCCCTGGAGGTCTCTGCCTCAGTTTAGAGTCTCTGGCCCTGTGAGAGTTCAAACAGCGGAGAGATGGAAAATTTTCCTGTGTCTTTGTTTTATTTCCTTCGATAGGATGAGCTTCCTCACATGTAGCATTTCCAAGGTGTGATAGGGCCAGTCACCAATCCTTGATATAGCGATGTTCCTTGATGGCCCATCTGATATTGATAGTCCTTCTGGATGGGTGGGGTGAAACACTCTTCCCATCTAAGGTCACAAGTTTAGAGCAAACATTTTCAAAGTTATAAAGCAAAATGTATATATTTCCATATAGCATGGAATACAGATATTGCAAATGAGATTAATGCACACAGCAACTTACAAACATTATATAGAGTCTTAACACCAAATACATTCTCATAAGACTAATACCTATTTTGAGCAACACTAAAACATAAGTGAACTGGTCTGTTCTCCAACCATGAGTCTGTCAGTTCCTGGCTAATGCCTGCAGCCTTGGCAAGAGCTGGCACCTGCCCTGCCAGTGTTACATTAGATTTTATGATTTTTGAAAGGAAAGAAGTCTTTTTCATGAACTAGAAACATGCTGATGACAGCTGTTTATAATACTACTCAATAGTTTAAAAATACAGTAAGAGAAAGAGTTAATCCAGAACAATAAAACAGTACTTTGCCCTTCCAGGAAAAATACCAACCCTTAGCTAACTCCAACAACAACATATTTATGGAGGGAAGACAACACCCTAGGTATACTCTAAAGAATAAAGATATGTTGATCTACAAGAATTCTTAATTGCCTTTACTATCAGCAGTACAATGCAGATGTGGATGTTAGAAGAAGCCATTTAAAAAGTCAAAAACACTATGTTATAAATATATAGCTAAGTGTAGCATAAAATCCCTCCTTACCTTCTTACCTGTAAAGGGTTAAGAAGCTCAGATAACTTGACCAGGAGGACCAATGGGAAAAGAAGATACTTTCAAATCGGGGCGGGGGAGGGGGAGGCTTTGTTTTGTGTTCTGTTTGTGTTCTTCCCCGAGACAAAGGGAGAGACCAAGCAAGTAATCCAGCTCCCACTGAAATGATACATCTACTATTACATAAATAGTAACAGCAAGGAAATGTGTTAGAGTATCTTTTGTTTTAGCCTGTGAATTTTCCCTGTGTTAAGAGGAAGGTTTATCCCTGTTTTTGTAACTTTAAAGTTTTGCCTGGAGGGGAACTCCTCTCTGTTTTTAATCTTTTTGTTACCCTGTACAGTTATCTTCCATCCTGATTTTACAGAGGGGATTCTTTTATCTTTTTTAAAATAAATTCTTATTTTAAGAACCTGATTGATTTTTCATTGTTAAGATCCAAGGGTTTGGGTCTGTGTTCACCTGTACCAATTGGTGAGGATATTATTCTCAAGCCTTCCCCAGAAAAGGGGGTGCAGGGCTTGGGGAAATATTTTGGGGGAATAGGACTCCAAATGCTCCTTTCCCTGATTCTTTGTCTAAATCACTTGGTGGTGGCAGCATACTGTTCACGGACAAGGTGGAATTTGTGCCTTGGAAAAGTTTTTAACCTAAGCTGGTAAAAATAAGCTTAAGTGGTCTTTCATGCAGGTCCCCACATCTGTACCCCAGAGTTCAATGTGGGGAAGGAACCTTGACACACTACATCTTATTTTGTCATCTGTTTTTAGCAGTGATCCTCCGTTTGATTACTTTTCCTCAGTCATAAAAATACATTGGTCACCTGGATTCAACATCAACACATCACAGCCAAACTAATCTGTGTGTTAGTCCTGTGATGCTTTTAAATTAGCTGAGATGTTAAAACGCAACACCTGTCAGTCTCACTGGCACGTGCAGTGCATAGTGGGTGTTCTGATAACTTTATAAATATGACCTCCCTGCTTCAAAATAGTTGTAAGAAAAATTTATTTATAACAAAATAATAACTTAAGGAAAAAAATTAGTTGCTATTAGATAAAAATGGTGGTTTGTTCTAAGTGCGGCATGCCACCTCTGAATGACGTGCATTAAAGTAAGAGGATTTTCATTGCCATATCCTTATTATAGGAACATAGCAGTTTCCATACGGAATCAAACTATCTAGTCTGTCTGACAGTAACAAGTTCCAGATGCTTCAGAGGAAAGCATCAGAAGCCCGATAAAGGGCAATTATGGAATAACCTGCTCTAGGGTAAATGTCTTCCTAATCCCAAGCAGTTAGTGATTGGTTTATGCCTTGATTCTTGAGGGTTTATATCACTTGTAACTGTATATACCGCTCCTTAGTAGCATCAACATTTTTAAAAAATGATAATGTGATTTAAGAGAGAGCATTATAAATTTGCCAGATTCCATTTATAGTTCCCTGTACAAATTGGATCAATATATTCTGGAAACACATGCTTGACACCAGCTCTTCCAAAGCAGCTTGTTCCCTCCAGTTATGGTCTCCTACTGGTGTCATCCCAGAACTACTGTAATTGCAAAAATGTTTAACATCAACAGTGTCTTTGCACATAATATTTCAAAGTAGGTAGATGTGTTCAACATTTCATATAACTGTCTGGAGGAGGTTTAAGTGTTGGCAAGCAGATAGCGGCTAGCAGCCAAATTAATTCCTGATGTAATACCATTAATTTCAGTGTAGCTACACCAGGGATGAATTTGGCAATGGGTTCCATTATTGTCCTTTTGTCAATGCAGAAGGAGTGCTTCAAATAACACATACTATTTGCAGCCTTCCTGGTTCTTTAAATTGTACTCAGATGTTTATCATGTTGTAATGGTTTTGTTCTTTATTGCTGGGGAATTAGAAAAGAGGATGTAACTCCATTGCTACTAAAGAGGATTTGGTTTTGGAGCCAAAAGCTATAAGTTCTATTCCTCCTGGCACGTGGCTGCTGTTCCAGTTAGCTGACATCTGTGATGGCTGAGCATTTATGCAGCCATATATCACTAGATTCAGCCTACTAAGTTCACATGGATCGGTACGTCCAGTCTACCCACTGGTCTCCAACTATTCTAGTACTGTGTTTGGAAATACCCACACTTTGTCTACCTACTACCTTTAGGTGGAAGTTCAGATGACAAAGAAAATAAGATCTGAATTTAAAGAATCATATGTATAGATTCTGAAAAGAAAACAACAACAACAAAAGTAGAGCGGTGCCTTCAGAGCTGCTATGTATGTGTGAACACAATATGAGTTGGAGCAGAAGAAAAGTCTGCAGGTGCAGAAAATCTATGGAGTTAGGGTGTTCCTGTAGATTCCCCGCCTCCCTTTTAAAGTCACAATGTTTTAATTGATTTTTCTTATGAGAATACAAGTGCAATGTAAATCGCATGGATTTTGCTGAATTTTACAGAATCTCAACTTTAAAGAAAAAAGAAGTTTCTACTGCTTTATAGATTGGAAAGATTGTCTAAGCACTGTGATATGAAAAATACTGCGTTTTTTTCAAAATGCTGGCAGATGAAAAGAAAAGAATCTCTTCCTCTCATTCTGCTGAATGTGCTGGTAACTCAGCAGGGCAAATTCCTTGCTTGTATAACTCTAACTGAATTGTAATGGAATTATATAAGAGATTAACTTGGCCCCTTATGATCCCTTATGACTAATCATGGCTACTAACAGGCCAACACCATTAACCATTTCACTGCTGATTGGTTTTTTTTCAGACCAGAAACACTCAGGGCCCAATTCATCCATCTGTTCCAGCTGCAATGCATCCCTGCAGTGACACAAAGCAGCCATAAACCAAGGTTAACCATGCTAAACCAGCTTTTTGGCTGCTTTATCTGACAAGAGGAGTACAAAGCAGACAGTGAACCAGGAAATCTGGCCCATAATATTTTTTAAAGGGTACAATGACAGTGACGGAATCCCTCATCTGCACCCTCCCACCACCACTAATTTTATCACTTGTAGGGAAAGAGCTAGAAATTGTTTCTTAGACCAAACAGAAAGGGCATTTGGAAACCCATATGTTATATGCAAATACAGTAAATGGTATCTATTTTTCAATAATGGAACAAGGAAACCCTTGCAGGAAATCTTGCTGGGCAGGGTGGGAGGGAGCAAACCTGTGCTATAACCTCAGTAGCATCATATAGAAGTGAGGTTCCCTACTTGACGTAGCCACCATTCCTTCCTCTTCAAGATGAAAAAGGTATCAAGGAAAGAGGCATGAGAGAAGCCTGAAGTGGCACATTCCTCCCTGCCACTGTGATAGTCAGCAGAAAAAGTTATGGAGAGTTACTGTTATCTGAAACAGTGCTAACGCCCTCTGCAGAGCAACTCCTTCTCTTCTGCAAAGTTACATGGTGCAACAGGAGAGGCCAGAGAATGGCTACAGGTCCTGCTGTGGGGCTGGAGAGGGAATCCCTCGGCAGGATCTAAAGCCTATTGAAGTCAATGGAAAAACTCACTAACTTTCATGGAGTTTGGATCAGGCCTCCTGAGTAGAGCTGGGTGACATTTTTTTGGATGAATAGTTTATTCCCTGAAAAATGCAGCGTCAGATCAACCATAATTATTTGTGAATTTGGCAAACAGTTCCAGTCAAAAAAAAAAGTCGGACCAGGTCTAAATATTTTGTTTTGACATTTTCTAAATGAAACATTTCAATTTAGGTTTGAAATGTTTTGTTCTGAAATTTAGTTAGCTTTATTTAAAATAAGTTTAAAAACACCCTAAAATTCAACAATCCCTCCTCCACCTCTCCCCCCAATCATTCTGGGTTAAACCAAGTGCTTTGTTCTACCGACAGTTTTTTTTTGGCCTTTCTCCTTACTCAAGTCACACCCTCTCTTGTCTCCTGGATGAGGGTGGGGGGATGACTGTTTAGAGCTTTTGCATTAATTTCTACCTTTCCACATATCGTTGCTAAGCATGTGGACCAGTGTCTACAGAAAGAGAAACTTTGGATTTATGGATACAGACCACAACCCTGTCAAATTGAGATAACAGATGTTTTGCCATGGTTTCAGTTTTGAGAGGGAGGGAACAGTTGTAGCTTGACTGGTGGGGGGGGGGGGGCTGCCCCTTGCCCAGTGTGGGACAGGAGTAGTGACTGTGGGCAGAGTGGGGGAGAGGAGCTGTGCTGGTGGAGAGTCCTGCCAGAAAAGGGTCAGCCTGCCTTGACACTAGTGGTGGTGGGTGCTAGGACCCTGCGGTGGCATGGAGCTGCAGGGGGCAGCCGCCCACTGCCCAAGGCACAGGCAGGGACGCTTGGGGGAGGCAGGCTGGGCCGGGGGAGAGACTCAGCCCTGAACTTTGGTGGAGCCGGGCCCCCATGCTCTGAATATTGCTGGGAGCACAGGCACCACGGGCCCATACATCTCGCCTCCCCTGGTGAGAGGAGAGAAACTGAGACTGGCTGGCCAAGGACACTGGGGGATGGGTGGAGGAAGGAAGGTTGGGATTGAGAGGCTGGGACTGGCTGAACAAGGATATGGGCTGAAAGTTAAGGAGGAATGGGACTGGAGCAGTAGAGGAGCTGAGGGAGGTAGGGAGGGAGAGTGGCTGGACAAAGAAACTGGGACTAAGAACCAGCAGGAGGGAAGACAGAGCTGAGAAGGCACTAGGGTGCAGGGAGAGAACTGGGACTGGCTGGGCAAAGAGACTTTGGCAAGGATCTGGGGAGGGGGTAAACTGAGGCAAGGAGCCAAGAAGGAGTTAGGGGAAGAAGACTGAGATTGTATAAGGAAGGAGCCCAAGAAGAAGACTAAGGAGGGAGCCGGTGGAGGAGACAGACAGATTAGACTTGGCACCAAGAGATGGCCTCTTAGACTGGCTGGGCAGGAGGAAGGAAACTGAGACTGGCTGGGCAAAGAGACTGGGATGTGGAGCCAAGAGTGGGGAAGAGCAAGGGCTGGGACAGGGACATGTTGGAGGGGATGAGGTAGAAGAGAGCAAGAAGCTTGGGAGGAATGGGCAGAAGATTCTGTGCTAAGAACGTTCCTTCCAGAGCCTGGAATGGAGCCAAGGTGCCTTAGTCTCACCATTCCTCTGCTGTCAGCAAATCACAGTGAAACCCAATGGCAAACCATGTGTCTTACGGTTCTCACAGAAGATGACCAGTGACTATTGTTATCAGTTACTCTGGACCTGCTCTGGGGATGCATCATGCTGATGTAGTGCAGGAGGCTGTTGTCAGTAGGACCATCTGCTTCATTTCTAGCAGAAGTTGGAAAGTACGTGGTGAATGAGGCAGGGGACTGCAGGAAGAGAAAGGATGGACTCGTGGTTAAGGCAGTTGAGTGGTGGCCTGGAGAACTGGATTCTATCCCTGCCTCTCCCACAAAGTGTGATGTTGGGCAAGTCACTTAAACAAAACCTTTCACAGGTGGTCACTAATTGGGAGTTCCTCATCTGCTGTGCACTTGACTTGAAACCCTAGGGGCTGATCTGCAGAAGTGCTAAGCACTAAACACTGAAGATGAAGTCTTTGGGAGCTGTGCTTGAATACATAAAGTGCTATCTAATGCTAATTACTCTGAAAAATCAGGACCTAAATATCTCATGCTGAGCATCCAACATTAGTGGATACCTTGTAATTTAATCTCTCAGGGCTCAGTTCCCTACCTGTAAAATAGATACTATCCCCTCCCCCACAGGGCTTGGTGAAGACACATTCATTAATATTTGTGAAGCATTCTGATGGTGATGAGTGCCATTGAAAAGTTCATGAGGAAATTAATAATCCTGTCTTCAGAGCAGGGTTTGAATAGCGCGCAATAAATAAGGCCTAGGGTCACACATTGAACAAAGAAGAGAAAACATAATATTAAGTAGTTGCTCACTAAATGAGCCCCATCCATTCGGAACACTGACTGAGGCACAGGGATCCCATATACATGTGATCTTGTAATTAAAGACTGTATCCTAATGCATATGTCCAAGGGGGCTGAACTAAGGTACCACAGCCTCCTTCATTCTGGTCTTTCCTAACTTCAAAGTGCTTGGTGTTGCAGCCTTAATAATGTTCTCCTAGGTGTGGGTGAGTGGTTTGTTTTTGTGGTGGCACTTAGAGGTTTCAAACAAGAGCGAAGCCTCATTATGCTAAGGTCTGTGTAAACACATAGGAAGAGCAGGGCTGGCTCCAGGCACCAGCCAAGCAAGCTCGTGCTTGGGGCGGCAGATTCTAAGGGGCGGCATTCCCTCAAATCCTTTTTTTTTGCTTCGCTGCTTCGGCCGCCCAGCAAGTTTTTTTCTTTTTTCTTTTTGGTTCCCCACTCCAGCTGCCCCGTGGGGGGCGGTGGCATGGAGGAGGTGGGGGGCCCTGCTGGGAGCGGGCTGCGCTCTCCATCTGCCCCAGCTGATGCCAGGTCTGTAGCAAGCCCAGCAGGGCAGCCCGTGTCCTTCCTTCCCCGCCGACCGGAGCGGCGCGGAGCCCTCCCAGCAGGCAGTGTGGCAGAAGCCCTGGCCGCTCCCCTTCTCTCTCCCCCCCGCTCCCTCCCCCACCCCCCCGCTGCCCGGGGCACATCCGCAGTGCTGGGAGTGCCCCTAGACCCGCGCTTTGGCTTTGGCCGCCCTGCACAGGTTTTTTTGCTCTGCTGCTCTAGCCGCCCCGCAGGTTTGCCTTTTTTTTTTTTTTGCTTGGGGCGGCAAAAAATCCAGAGCCAGCCCTGAGGAAAAGACAGTCTCAGACTCAAAGGAATTACAAACTGTCCCCTGAGATGTGGCTCTCATGGGAAGAGCTACAGCTGGTAAACCCTTTGAGTCCGAGACTGTCTCTTCCTATGTGTTTATAGTTTGCTACTGGGAGCAGCTTCCCTCCTCTTCTCAGATGGGCTGGGTCCTGGTTCTCCTGTGTGCTTTCTAGTGACACCTGGTGTCTCCACCCAAGGTGATGCCTCATTGTGCCCAGGTCAGAAGGGCTGATGTTCCTTGGGGAAATGAATAATGTTACAGTGTTGGCAATGAGTCTAAAACCCACTACACAAGAAACAAAGTACATCCACACAAACCGCAGCAAAGAAATGACCCATCTAAAATGACACTGGGCTTTATTGGGAACTGGTAAATACTGTCTGGCAAAGGATAGGGTTAGGGTTAACTAATAAGTACTAACACATCAACCAGTTCCCTATCTCCCAGCACTAACAGCTCTTCCCAACCCCCAGCTCTCTCCTTGCTATCTTCCCAGGCCAACGGTACGCTGAGGATGAGTCTGGAGACAAGTGCTGCAATGCTGTGAATGGAGGCCGGCTTAAACTAAACAAAAAGAGTCCTCCAACAGTGTCTTCTCCCCAGGGTGGTGTAGGTCCTTTCCTGGCTTTCTGTTTGGTATCTTGTGGAGGCCTTGGCTGGCTCATGGATCTCTGCAGCTCTGAATGCCGCTCTCTGCAGGACTGGAACTGTCTGGCCCATGCACTAGCTCACACTGCAGTTCAAAGACTCTGTTTGCACGGAGAGGGAGTTAATCTGAGACCACCTAGGCAGTTCTGCTTCTCTCTCAGCTCCAAAACAGCATTCTCACTTGGTACTGCTGCCAAATTGGATTAAGCCAAAACAAAAAATTGGCAAATATATAAAACTTAAGTTGGTAGAAAAATCTGATTCTTTTTTAAACAGTTTAATCTAAAAGTTTAAAACATTTAACAAAAGTTTAAGACGTTCTTGAGTATCTTTTGTACCTTGAAGGGGCTAAGAAGGAAGAAAGAGAGATAGATGTGGAGAGAAACCTGTCCACCCAGAGGAACAAGTGGACACTCCAGGCAGACATAAGGATAAGGGGTGAGAATAAGGGATGGAGGAACACACAGTCACTCTGCAAAGTCAAAGTAAGTCTCAATACACCACCCATCTCACCCCACAAGGAAACACAAGTGAGGAAGAGCCACATGCAGTGTCTCCCCTCTTTCTGGAGGAACAGGATGAGTGCTTCATAGCCAGTCCCAGTAACACACTCATGCTTTCACACTCAAGTAACAGGCTAGTTTGCACCAAACCATCCTCCACCAAACCTCCTCCAATTCAAATTCTGTGCAAGACTTTTTCAAAACCAGTGATCAGAAAGCAAAAAAAAGCATGTGTGTCTGCACACACCAGGGCTCTATACAAGGCTGTGTATGATCAATGCCTGAAGAGAACTGAGGTGGGCTGGGAGATGCAGGGAGCTGGGGGGCAGATGCCTGCGAAAGGTGGGGCTGCGTGTGCTATGTGTCTAGGAAGATGCAGGGGACACAAGGGTAATGGGTGCCTGCTAGAGGCAGAGTGTATGTGCTGGGTGCCTGAAAGATGTGGGGAGGTAGGGGTAACCCCAGTTCACAGTCATCCCCTCCCCATTGCACATCCCTTTTGTGAGCAGGTACCAGATGCCTGACCACAGGGGCACAACCTGAATTTTCCTAAGGGAGGGAGGGAGGGGGAGAGAGAGAGAGAGAGAGATTCTCCCTTTCACATTTTTAGGACTTTTCCCTTCCTCTCCTTCCCCCCAGAGAAACCAGGGCCAACCATGACCTTTCCTCCTTCCCCCTTACCCCATACAGACCCTGAGTGGCAGAAACCTCCCTCCTCCCTTCCCTGAACAGACTGGACTGGTTGGGATTTTCCTTTCCATCCTCTCCTCCCTCTACGGTCAAGGAAGCACTGGCCTTCTACCCCGAGTCTCCCTAGGAATGAAGCAGCCCCTATGTGGGGCCAATCACAAATATGTAGAATTGTGGGAGGTGATAGATAAGGGGTAGCTGGACTGAAGTGTCCAACATTGGATCACTACTGAAAAGAAACAGAACGCTAGCTCCAAAACTTAGCCTATCCCCTCTCACTGAGGGGCTGAGCAGCCCTGGCTCATCATTGGCCCAGCAAACTGCTTGTGCATATCACAGCAGCCTCCCTACAGCCTTAGAAGAAGTTTAGTCCTTCTGTCTCCATTCATACTGGGAAATGGTGTGGTGGCAGAGGGCTCAGGTTGCCATTATTGGTGTAGTTGTATTGTTATAGGGAGTATGACCCCCAAGAGGCTCAGGCCAGAGTTCCAGAAGCTGGCAAACTTCAAGTGAGGCTTACAAATCTAACTAGAGGAAGGGTGGAAGCGATCACCAAGAGGTGAAGTGACTTGTTCAAGGTCATGCATCGTGGCTGACAGAGCTAGGAGCAAAACCCGAGTCTCCTGAATCCCAGCCCAGTGCATCATCCATTGGCCCACGCTGCCTTGCTGATCTTGTTAATCTTGTAAATTTGAACACTAATTCAATTACCTACAAATTTGTCTAATTTAACAAAAAGGGTAAACAAGGTTGTGGTCCACCCTACAGGAATTGCCAGAATATTACCAGTGGGTTTGTCTCTGATGTGCAGTGGGCTTCCCAGAGCAAGCTAGTCTTGCTAATCCCTGAAAGGACACGGATACAGCCTTCTGATCAAGAATGGACACAAGCAGTAATTCTTGGAAAACAAAAGGATGATTTATTTAAAGGAAATAAGTGGTTATAATGTAGTGAATGAAGCAAGGAAGGATACATAGAACATAGTAAAATGCAACAGAATTACATTAAAGAATTAAAGCGCTGCAGCAAAATAAAAGACACAGACTACACAGGATATTTTTAACACATAAGAAATACAGTGGTTTCAATGTAACAAGCACATAGGGGTCCCACATACACAAAGGCTTTTACACTTAATGTTCCAATTAATCTCGTGCTTAATACAATGTAATATGCGCGGCCTCTATATACACATATGAGAAATCATTACCACATGAACAGATTAAGAATAAAACAGTTACTTCACATTCACATTGACATTTAACATCTAACAAACACTTAATACCTAACACTACCTATTTACATTAATATTTACATTCACATCCTGTGAGGGCTGATCAGGCTAGTCACGGAATGAGTAGGAGAGATCTCACTCATATCACTGGCATCCAGCCTTACTTACAAGTGAAACCCACACATTCCTTAACAATAGATAGAAAAATCAGACTTAATGCTCCTTAGATCCCCTCTGTTACATCTAAGGATCCTTCTGCTCTGTCTTATGGCTAGTTGAGGTGGCCATTCGATCTCGGAGAAACTCCTGAAGTGAAAGCTGCCCTCTGCTGACAGATGCAGAAGCCTGTGCTGTCCTTAAAGCTATTGCCTTCTTCCTTGACTGGGTTGCTATAGTAGCCATTGCCAGGGTAATCTCAGGTTTCTGCTGCTGCTGCTGCTGCTTCTCAGGTAGATGTTTTCCAGATAACATCTTTTCTTAGCAGGTGAGTTACAGCTTCTGTTCTCTACCGACCCCCAAACCCATCACAAGTTCAGCCTGCTTGCTGTTGACCTTATTTGCTGCTTGCGCTTGCAAGGTCAGCTTATTAACATAATTTATTAACCTGGCTCAACCAATCAGCATCCAGATAGTAACATATTTTCTCTTCCTGTCTAGATCCGCCCATTTTATTAGCATATCACATGTGCTTGCCTGTAATTAGCATGCTGTCACTCTAGAAGTGCTCTTCCCCTGATGCTATCTTGGATTCTAGGACCTTGCTGAGTCATTCTCCAGTACTACATCATTCCTATAGCCACCATCTTGGTCAGGCATGTTGGATTTTCTAAATTTAAACTTAACATCAAGGCTCTAATTAAGTAGAAATTAATCTTAAAACTAATTACTGTTCATGCAAACTAAAGGTCCTGATATTGTCACCATGCTTTTTATGTCCAATTAAAAGAAATATAATTTCACGATATTTGAACCCCTTCTGAGGTTTTTCTGCAAGCTTCTTATCAGAGTGCTGCAAGGTTTTTCAAAACAGCTGAAAGCAAAAATCTCTCATTACAACACATCTTTTGATTAATCATAAAGGTATCAAAAGGTTGAGCAGAGTTCTCTGAAATAAATTCAGCAGTTTCAGAGAAAGACAGTTTCAGTTCTAGCATAATTTCAGTCCATACACAAATTCTTTCTATACTGGTCATTTCATGTTATATATATGCTTGGATTTCCATTTTTGCCAAATCTGCCTCCTTGCCCTAAAAAAATAAAATAAAATAAAAGCAACTTCTCTCCTTCTCATCTCAAATCCATTTCCTGGATTATGATTTTGGACCAGACTGTGACATTAAAGCACAGCCTGGAGTATAGGGCAGTGAGGAGCAATAATTCCTCAGTGGAAGCATTGAGGCATTGAGCCAGCTGACCTCAGTAGGGCATTAGAATTCAGAACTGAATCCCCAGTCAAAGCAAACCTCTTTACATTTATAAAGAATATGAAAACAAGAGAACATGAGCTAAAGTTTAATTTGGGACCAAATGAAAAGTTTAGATATAAGATTTTCAAGGAAAAAATAACAGAATTCCAGTAGAAAGATTTGCTGAATGGATAAGGAAAAAAATGATTTGACAGAAAAAGCACAAGGATTGCGCTATGATAGCCTTTGAGGCCTTTCCCCTCGGATTTCTTGTTTTATCACATTTTTCTAAAACACAACACTCACAACTGTTTTTCCTCATCTATCAAAGCGTTAAATTGCCAGTCCTTTGCCCTAACTTAAATCAAGGAAGTAGCAATGTTAGGTTTAATTAAAAACAGCAAATATTTGTACAGCTGTCCCTGGTTTCACAGCACAGAAATAGGTTTAGCATCAAATCTTACAGTTTTAAGTCCCCAGGGAACCATATAGAAAAACATATAAGATCCTTCTGGCTCACTTTCCAAAGCCAGAAATGCCTTTTTTGAAGTTATTTCAGGTGGGACTCTTTCACCCTTCCTATTTCCAACTACTTTTCTGCTTGAATAGGGATTTTTCCTCACTCCAAAAAGAGCACTGTCAGGCTTACAGGTTTAGATTATCTGATGCACCTTGGAGTTCATAATAAAATAACAACAAAAGCAGATAAATAAACATTTTAACTTTACCAACAACAATTTCAGCCTTAATATACAAAATAATAATAATAATAATAATAATAATAATAATAATAATTGATTGATGATCCTTCTCACCACAAGTTTCCCCTTTCCTAGAAGCAGGCACTTCGTTTCTCTTGGAAAACCAGTGTCAATCCAGAAGTCTTGTTTACTGTAGTGAGGGACCATTACACTCCCCTTGGAGGGCGGAGCCTACATCACCCCGCCGCCCTCACTGGAAGTATAAAAGGCTGGCCCTGCAGCACAGTCAGAGGAAAGCCTGTGGAGGAGAAGGATGATCTGCTGGTTTGGCTGTGTCCTTGAGAGGAACCCTTACCGGCAGTGCCCAATCCACAGATGCTGACAAGGACTGGTTTGGAGTGCCTGCTTCCATCTACCCCAAGGAGCTGGAGGAGGCCTGGAGGCTAGTGGTACAGAACCCTGGGGTGGCAGGAAGTGGCCTGGGGCAGCCTTGGAGCAGCCAGCTGCAGAGCCAGGTGTGGCTTAGTCAGCGTATTGTGGCTGGATCCCTCTTAACGCAGGGACAGCCAATCCTGCCCCTGCCAGGGCCCTGGGCTGGGATGCGGTGGAGTAGGGTGAGTCAGTGTTCCCCTGACCCCCTACACTGTGCAAGGAGGCTCTAGCTCTGAAGAGGAGCTTCCCTTACAAGTCACCCTTAGAGACTGTTTTATTTGCTGGCAACCTGAGCTGACTCAAGCCCAGGCCCCAGCCCCCAGCTCACCTGTAGACTGGTTTTGCTTGCTGGCTGCCGGAGCTCTGCCCAGGCCACAACCAGCCCTGATAGACTCTGTTTAAGGGCTGACTACTTGAGCTACCCAAACCCAGGCTAAAATCTGACAGTGACTATTAATTGCCCAGCCCTATTGTGGGCTCTTGGCTGTCTTGCAGACTCTGGTCCTGGCCAGACAGGACCAGCCTGAGTGGCCTCCCTCTGAGCAGGAGCGTGAGGGACCATTACAACTATGTTTATATGCCGTCCAGTTGACAGATGGGGGCAACATGAATGAAAGCAATTTTAAACTACTGTGAGCCCGTAAATAATAGAGTTGAGGCTGAGCTGCAGAGTTCAGACCGAGCTCTTAACATCGCTGAAGTTTGGAGGTGTTTGGATGTAAGGTTTTGCTTCTCGCCCTACTCTCATTTTAAAATTATTCACTGAAACACATTGTAAAATCCTTCCTCTCCAAAGGGAGAGAGACTTTAAAAATTTCTGACACGAGTCCAAAATAAGTCTCCCTTCCCTCCCTCACCCCTCAAATGAGAGAGAGTTAATAGATCTCATCCCAGGAGAAACCATAAGGATTTATATCAACTAGTGGAAACACATTAAAATAAATGTGTTACAAATTTAGGCACCCACACAAAATACAGTGCGTATGGAGGTAGTTCTCCAGAAAGGATAAGAAACCAGCTGCCTGTCTGAAAATGTACACATGAGAAGCTCCATGGAGCTTGGGTCCAAGAAATAAAATGAAGGGCTGATCTTTTTAACAAGTGCTGAAATGAACCACACCTATTGACCCCAGGCTGAAGGGAAGGGGCAGGCGGCCACCCACTGGGGGAAGAGATAAGAAAAGAAGGGATGGGAAAAGAGGGGGAGGGGAAAAGGCCAAACAAGGTTTAAAAACACTCCATCCCGTGGAGGGGAACAGAAGCAAGAGAGCTGATGGCCAGATCAGTACCTTTATTTATCTCTCTCAACCACCAGCTGGTTGCTCTCCAAACTCTGCAGCTCTTACACCACCAGCAGCAAGGTGAAGATGCCAGAGCCTGCCATCCCCACTACAAATTGGACCAGGCCTCTCCACCGCTCAGCATAGGTATGTATGGCCCTACTCTGCATGACATGGGACTGGGCCTGGATGCAGCCAGGTCTAGTCGGGCTCAGGAGCAGGAGGAAGGCAGAAGAGCAGCAAGCAAAACCTCTGAGGAGGAAGAAGAATGTGGATCCCAGGCTCTTTCCAACCCAGGTGAACCCAGGCCAAAGGATTCAAGACAGCTGGGCCCAGCCAGGCCCCGAACACTTACACAGATTGCTGTGCACTGCATGCTGTCCCGAATAGTAGATTCAACATCCCAGCTTGTCAGTGTGGAACAGACTCTCCTGCTCCCTCTGTTTCAGGAACATCCTTTTCCTATTCACCTAAAAGTAAGTAGTGAGAGATCAAAGGACTCATGTCCTGGGCTTCCTTCCGCAAATGGGCAGTTAACTGCACTGTTCAGGACATCCTTGTATACGCTGGATTCCAGGGCCACGCAGGGTGGGGGGTGGGAGACATGGGGCAATTTGCCCCAGGACCTGCAGGGGCTCCCATGAGAATATAGTATTCTATAGTTTTGCAACTTTTTGCTATGGAAAGGGCCCCCGAAATTGCTTTGCTCCAGACCTCCTGAATCCTCTGGGCAGCCCTGCTGAATTCTGTCAGACTAACTGGAGCAGTTTTATTTACATTAATTTGCAATGAAGTAATTACTCCAAATCATTTTAGGATTGTACAGAGTTTACAAAAAGTTATAAAGTCAATGATAATCCTTTGAGCTAGCACTGCGGGGGTACAAATGCTCTTTTGTTGTAGTTGGGGTTAGTGATTCTTTAAACCATAAGTTAGGATGCATGGAATTTTTTTTAGGCAATATTTACATTTTCCACATAAAGCCTCAAACTCCCATGTGCTGTTATGGTACCTGAAGAGCCCCAGTCGACAAATATGAAGAGATAAAGAGCGACTTGTAAGTGAAAAGTCAATTTTCATCGAGTAAGAGAACCAGCGTATATGATTCCAGAATGACACGTTATATCTATAGCTGAGATTTAGTGAACATATGTAAGATGTGGTCCTCATTTTGCTGGTAAAAGGTTGGTGCATATTATCACAAGAGAAATTCTTGTGGCCCTTTGACATTCAAGAAAAAGCCATGCATAGGGGACTGGGTAATTCATGTGTGTGTGATAGTCCATCATCTGCTAGTCTCTGGGTTCAAATTTGGTACAGCTTGATTGTGGCCAAAAGTCATTACCTTAGGATGACTTATTTTGTAAAATGAATTGTAGTCTCTGTCCAATTTTTCATAACAGATGTACACATCACAAAAAGCACATTTCACCCCAGTTCATATTCTTGCTGATCTTTCTAACAGAGGCCGTAAATTGAACCAATATACGGATGTCTCTACCCTTTCACCTTAGCAGGCAGACCCTCCAGGTGCAGACTGGCATTGGCAGGGCAGCTGGAGCCATATCTGTTCAGTGAAAAACAAATGTCAACATTTTCAGAAGTTGCTTCTGATTTTAGGTGCCTGAGTATTTGAGTGCCCAGTCTGAGACATGTCAGGGACCTGATTTTTTCAGAGGTGCTGAGCACCCATGACGTCAACTGAAGTTGTAGCTGGTCAATACTTCTGAAAATCAAAACCAAAGTATCTCAAAAGTTGGGCACTCAACAACTGAGGCACCAAAAAAAAAATAAATCACAGGCTATCTTTGAAAATTTTGGTCTAGATTATTTCAGTGTCCTGGTGTATTAATCTAAGACTTTTCACCAGAAATAAATTCACTTGTGGGGGGTAATGAGTGAAAGAGGAAAAAACCTTGTGTGAAGTGGAAAAAGTCAAGAATTTAAAAAAAAAATCAGGTGAAATGGGTAGACTTAGCATTCCTATGCTATTGAAAAACGAATGTACAATTTTTTATTGGAATGTTGTAATATTGACTTTCAATATGACACCGTCATTGCTAATATGTAAAAATAAATAATATTCTTCATTAGCACAAATACTAACCAGATAAAATACATCCACCTCAAAGAAGGCTTTATTTTCTTTCTATTTTTTCCCAGAAGAGCTTTAATATCTGTGTGGGTGAATGTATATTTTAGATGCCACTGGGAATAACACTAACTTTGGATTCTCATATTACTATTCTACTTGAAATCAGGTTAGATCTTTTCTTCAGGGTATGCCCATTATCAGGACCAACTGAACACTGGGATTTTCCTGGGTCAGTTTCTATGGCTAGGTTAAATAAATTCTGCGGTGTGTTTCCATAAAATCTGAGTAATTTAATTAGGTCTTTTAGCTGTGAATAATTGCTGTAGGTTTTAGTTTTAAAACAGTTGGATTCCCAGGATTCAGTTTACATGTTCATCCTGCCGGGAAATTTAGATGGAAAAAGCCTCTTACAACCGAACTTTTAGCTGCAGTTCTCAGATGAGATGGCCATAAACTCTCAAACAGAATAAAAATAGCAGCTGTCCATTCAGTCACACTTTCTACAGCCAAAACGCAATCATTCTCAGAGCACAGAAATGCTCTTAAGTGCTAAATGGCCAGCTTGGTCTCAGTCATACCACAAATACATTCATTACTTGCTACAGTTGATGCTCTGCGGGGCTGTTCCAGACAGTCCAGAAATGCATCTGATGATCTTATTTATATTTTTATTGGTGGTGTCAGCTGGAAAAAAAGTCACAGGTTGCTCTAAAAGTGGCCCAAAAATATAGCTACATGTGGCTTGTGAAAAAAGATCCAAACAACTGGCATTCTAACACAGTAAAACGTGCATACTCCAGAGACTACCAGAGACCTGAAAGCAATGCTTTTTCTAGCTCCCAGGATGCATCAGACGATATTGGCCTGGGAAGCCTGAGAGAAGTGGCTCAGTGTTAATTTATGATGGAAGGTTAAGCTCCTGTGAGAATTCTGAGGTCACTTACTGGCATCATCATCCACAAACAATATACTAGTGACTTTGGATTTCAGACATCCATGCTAAAATAATATATGTTTCTCTACCATAATTATACATTTCCAGGGTGAACGGATCAGTTAGTACAGTATTAAAAGCGAGAGATTTTGTATTTTGGGCAGCACTTTGCATGTATTTGAAAAGAAAACATAAAATGAAAAGATTCCTGAAATGGGAGTGTGCAGCTTCCCAGTGCTATGGGCAGGTGCAGACTTCATGACCACTGCTCTTTGATAACATCCTGCCTCCTGAGCTGGAGTAACCGAGGAGTCACTGAAGTGTTACTAACTCAGAAATGTATAACAAGATTGGATTGGACTAAACTGGATCTTAGCCAGCTGGAAATGGAATATAAATTATACGAGGAAGTTAAAATAACTATCACAGTTTCAAAACAGTTTTGGTATTTAAAAAAAAATAGTGCTTGTGAAAGGTGGCAGATGGACAGTTCTGGATAGTGAGAACTGCCTGACAATGCAAGTTCCCCATGCCTCGCCACTGGTGTTCTGTCGGTAGGTATGAGGGGGACTCCATGATCATAAAGGAATAAATCCATCTGGGTGAAACTTTATGCCTATTTGTTGCCTCACCGTGTTAGATCTTCAACTGGTGTAAACTGGCATAGCTGCATTGAAATCAATGGAACTATGTTAATATACACCAGGAAAGAAGTGGGACTCTGTGCAGGCGTAAGTGGGTGCCCAGGGGGACCTCTTTGTAGAATCAAGGTCTGCATCCCTAGTCTCTCTGCTCAGACTGTCAGCAACAGTACTACTGTTTGTTGATTTTTGTTTTTCTGCTATACTGAGAACAATATATAAGGAATAGAACTGAAACCATATTCTCACTCAGCAGCCAACAGATGTGACATCAGAAACTATTGACCTAGACTAGATTCAAACTGGAGGACTAGAAGAGCTAGGCTCTGTATCCCAGCTAGTCCTCCTTAGCTATGATAATCTTTGAAAAATACTGTAATGCCAACACATTATTCACTCAGAAAATGGCCAGGGTGTAGTGCCAGCAACACAAGCACTGTGCTCTTTTCTCACATGATTTTCATCATTTTTTCCAAAGTGCCATAGAACTGATAGTTGTTGCAATAAAGTATTTGTAATTACACCTTAATAAAATCCTATTTTCTGAAAGCTGATTTCTGACCCAAAGGGAAGGTTCTCTTTTCCCACAAAACAACTGGCTCTAGAGTAGATGATACTCTGATTCATAAAGAGTGGATTAGTGGTGATCGCAATCAAAAAATTGACTTTCATCAGAATTCTTATAAAACAGCAACAGAATCTTTACCTGCCACCACACATTAAACCAATTAAGTGCGCACACACGCACTTTTTTGGGGTAGCTAATGAGGTTATAACATAATTCCTGTATCTTCTAGCAATGATTTTTCATTCTTACAGTAATTAATATGAAGATTGACCATGGAGAGGTTGCTCCAAAGTGCAATCTATAAGCATCATTTTAAGTTGTTTGGGTATATTTAAAATGTTGACAAATGAACAATTTTTGGTTTTATTTCTAACAGCATGGAGACCATTTTTGGAATTGTCCCCAGAATCACTATGAATTCAGTGAGAAAATAGGTACTCATGGCTATATGACATTAACAATCTCTTCACCCTGACGATTGCTCTGTACTCTGCATTTGTGCCTGCTTTGTTAGAAAGAGGCTATATGGTGGCAAAACACAGGATGACTGGTTTTAATTTTTTCACACAGTGACTTTACAAGAAATTATTAATAGCTGTATAATTTTTTGTGAGAGATAACTCATCGGAAACAATACATAAAAGTCTTCCTAAATATAAATGTTCTGAAACACCATGGTTGGAGGGACTTTAAGACGACCACCCCTACAGATGTTCCTTCAGAAGAAGTTGAGGCTTACTGGCAGGGAAGCTTGCATTATACTTATTCTGAGGAGAGAGGACTCAAATATTTACTGTTGTCATTGTGGCACCTTTTACGAATGTGAAATAAACTCTTTTCAAAGGTGGGAGAGGAAAGAGAGGAAGAGAGGAAATCCCAAGAAAATGAATGTTTTTAATTTTCTGAGAAATAATATTTCACATGTCTATAATGCTTATATTTTCAAAATGCTTTACAAACATTAGCTAATTCTCTCAACATCTCTATGCAATAATGCTTACTTATGTCCACTTTATAGATGAGCAAATTAAGGCAAGGAGCTTAAAGCACTATCTTCCCTAAATATTTTACTGTGTTTTAAGCACAATGGCTCCCCAGCCATCTACTTATATTGACTGGACTTGCCCATTTAAATAGGGCCAAACCATCTTATAATTACATTAAAAAACTTTACTTCCATTGTGATTCTTTTCAAGACAGGCATTATGATCTATTATAATTTGTATTATGGTAGCACCTATAGGCCCCATCTCAGATCAATACTGGTCCACACTAGAATTTGGCCAAAAATTTCCACCCTTGCTTCAGTTCCACCAATGGTACCAGCAGTGATGGAAGCAGTATTATAGACAAGGCACTTGGTGGCTGCAGGCCTTTCAGCCACCATGTTGTCTAACACTGCTTACAGCAGATATAAACAACACAGTGGTTAAAATGCTACTGAATGCCAGCAACATTGTCTGCACTATTGCTACTACCAGTGGAGCTGAACCGAGGATAGTCATTGTGGAAAATTCTTGGTAAAAATGCCTGATGTAGACACAGCCACTGAGTCAGCAAAAGAGCAGACTGGAACTTAGAATCTTCTATATTCCAACTTCATAACAAATCCACTAGACCAGGCACTTGTGAGCATGCTTAAGAAAAAAACGATTTTCCTGACTGCAAACCATAAAGATCTACTCGATTTATCTATTTAACAGTTAAAAGTAAAAAACGACAGAACTAAACAGGCCTCATTCTCTTTAATGGTGTCTTGTTAAGAATAGCATCATCATAAACTAAATTACACTAGTAATTAACACTCATTAATATATTTACAATAGTGATAAAAAATAAAAGCTGTTCAAGTAGAAATATCCTACTGATTCAGCCCAGTGTCAAGTGACAAATATCCAAAGCACTCAAAGATTGGTTGAATATTTTAAGTCCTAATTTTAAGAGATTTAGAGCTAGTGGGCCATGCAGTTCTTATTCTGGTGTAGCTCTGCCAGTGCCATGCGGGATATTAACTCATCTGTCTAAACATATGGTTCTTGACAAACAACAGCTGCAGGAAGGATATGCTCCTGCACTGAAATTGAAAACACTTCAAATGAAATCACTGCAAATATTTATTGTGTTAGTATTTTAATAGAAACTATGAACCACTTGAGCTATTGCTCTCTATCACTTCAGTTCCCAGGTTTAGAACAGTGGAGCCCTAATACAGAAGGGCTTTTTTAGTAAGCACACTTTTCTATTTACTTCAGTTAGTATCCAGTTTTTTCTTTGAAAGGAGAAAGAATGAAAAATTTCATTTTCTGTCCTGTATCCCTTAGTTCCCATGTGCTGGAAACCTGGAAAAGCTGGAATTACTAGCTTGTTTACTTATTCAAAGGTACATATTAAGAGGTAAAATAAATTGCACTAGGGATTTTATATCTAGAAAATTTCTGAATTCTACTAAAGAGAGCTTTATAGATCAGGATTCGAAAGGTGACCTTCAAAGGAACAATCAAAATATTTTTTTAAAAGGAAAAAAAAATTGCTACTTACCTAGGGTCATGCCTTAGTTCTCCCCAGTTTTCCAGTGTTGGCGACATTCCACAATGATGGAATCTCCACACCTGCAGCAGACGTCCAACTAATGCCAGAGGACTTCTAGGGGGTCTAAAATCAAACTGGTTAGTTTTGCATTATTTTTGTGCCAATTGCTCAGCCCTGCCCGCTTAGTGAGGTTATTCAGCACATATTTCAGTGTTCACTCCTTTTTGATGGTTTGTTTGCAGATCACCTTTAATGTTACCATAATGTAGCAGGTACTGCCTAGATTAAACACATTTGTGCAGTTTTAACAGGGCTTTATTTGAAGTAATGGAGCTTTGGCCCATGAGGGGCATGAACCTGCATTCCTTTAAGAATGACAGCTGATAACAGAGTCTAAACTCAGTTCTTAGAAAGCTAAAAGCGCAAGCCTTTACCATTTCAGAGAAAGGACCAAGTATATTAATTAGAAGAAAGTATCAGAGGGGTAGCCGTGTTAGTCTGGATCTGTAAAAGCAGCAAAGAATCCTGTGGCACTTTATAGACTAACAGACGTTTTGGAGCATGAGCTTTCGTGGGTGAATACCCACTTCGTCAGATGCATGTCATCCTGCATCTGACGAAGTGGGTATTTACCCACGAAAGCTCATGCTCCAAAATGTCTGTTAGTCTATAAGGTGCCACAGGATTCTTTGCTGCTTTTAATTAGAAGAAGTAGCAGACTCATAAGCCTCTTAAGTGGAGCAGCTACTATAGGGGGACAAAGATCAACATTCTCCTAAAGTTCATCTGGAGCATTCATTATGTAACAAAATGAACATGAATGTTCCAGATGAACCTTATTATGTAACAAAACAAATACATTAACACACATGATGTTAAACACTACTTTGCACCAAGTGTAGACAAGAATGAAGTGTGTTTAAAAAGCATTAGTGTGCATCCCCCTAGGGTTAACCATGTCCACCTAACTTTTAAAACATGGTTGGCATGGTCTACACTAGATGCAAAGTCATTTAGTTAGAACTGGTTATGTAGCACGTTGTTCAACACAATGCATTTCCCTAGTGGACACAGGCCATGGTGTGGATTATACTTGCGGAGCAAGTTCTCAGGGAAGCCAGATGGCCTTTTGGGTGTGCAGGAATATCAAAATCAGGCCAGAGACAGTTATCACAAATTAAACTACTAAAATTATGGTTAATTGAAAGATAATTTTTAATATGAAACTGCTAAAGTTCAGTGGAGACTGGTGAAATTTAAAAGCAGGTAAGTGAAACTGACACAAGGTTGCATGTCTCGACACTTTGCAGCAATGTATAAAGATCAGAGATGAAAGTTCGTGGTGAAGGTTTCTGTTTAGAAAGATGTGCTGTGTGTGGCTAAAGCATTACTTGTCATTCATTTCTTTTTGGTTTTGCTTTCAGGATAGCATTGAGTTTAGAAACATCTGCAGTCATATGGCTTTACAGTTGGAGGGGCAGCGATTTGACAGAGACTTACATGCAGCACACCAGTGTTTAAGGATCATCGTTGAGAAACTGATTGATTCACTCACAGTTTTCCCCTCAGATTTGTATGCCATAGCCCTAGCTTCACTGAGACAAATCTTACAAAACCTCCCAGAGATGTGAAACAGTCATACAGACAAGAGTGACTAATATGTGTAGGAGGTGATAGTACAACCCTACCTCTCAATTGTCTTCAAAATTATGTGTAGTTTGAAAGGTTGAATCTGAAGCCTCCGCTCACATGAGTGATCCCATTAACTTCATGTGAATAAGGACTTCATAATTAAGAGTCCAATCCTGCAAAATGTTGAGCACCCTTTGTCTTCCTGGTCAAACTGGTATGAATGGGAATTGAGAGCACCTCCAGGAGTTGATCTGCACCTTGCAGAATTGTGCCCCACATGAACAAGGACTGTAGAGTTGGACTCTAAAATTGGGACACACTGGTAAAAAGAATGGTGGTGGAGAAGAGGACTGGACCTTTGGAATTCTGTTAACCTACATCACTGTCAGTGAAAACGTTTTCAAATCATTCTTTGTGCTAATTTGATACTTCAGAGACAGAAAGCGCTGTACATAAGAATGTAACTTTATCACCAGGACAACACATCTGAGGGGTATGTTGTGCGAAGAGTATTTAAAGATAGCTTTAAAAAGAAACGCTCTCTAGAGTACTTTACTACACTGATCTGAAACAACTGATCTGAAGGGTTGCCAATTCAGAAAAGGAAAAAGGGGGAACATTTTTGGACCCAGGAGGATCACTGTTAAAAAAAAATACTGGTAAATAAAAGCACTCAGTAGTCAAGCACATGAATGCTAATGGAAAGCAGACAGAAGGGGCACAAAGTGTGGCCAAAGCAAATGTATTTAAAGAGTTAAACATATATTTGTGGAAATTGCTTTGCAAAACTCACCCAGCTTTAGTGACTGTACAGCACCCAGGCATACAACTCTGCTCATGAACTGCCAAACCAGGAGTTTCCATAGTCTGAGATTTTTCTGCAGCTGCATGTGACAGGGAGAAATTTAGCTCAATTTTTATCTTACTTGTGTATGGATGAAGGCATTCTGCACAGAGTACAAGATAGAAAATTGTCTCTTTCCATTGGCTAAGGTAGTGAATTTCCACATGATTACTTTCCACATGTGACTCTGTATACCGACTGATTTGCCATATTTTATGTTCACATGAGACTCCTTTTAACACTATACTGGTGCCGGTCTCAGCTATAATTAAGGCTACATCAGCCCTTCCTTTATAAAAACACCTGTTTGGTGGTGTTTCTTAGCTTGAATAGAGACTTTTGTTTTGAGATGAAACTTTGTCTATGATGGGTCAGTCCAGTAGGCTCAGTATTAGTTTATAAATTGGAAGAAAACTCATGAAAATGTATTTCCAAAGAAGAAATTAAAAAAAAAAAGCCTTGGAGTGTCTTGTTTGTGTGAGTCCCTTCCTCCTGTGACATTGCCCTCTATATGATTTTATGAAAATATGTAGTGACATGTGATCATGTCACCTGGTACTGGAATCCATCTTAAACCTGGTGTTTTTCCACTGAGAAGGAGGGGTGGGAACCCAGAGAGGGACAAAGGAGTCCCGCCTTGTGCAAAAGATATATAAGGGGGTGGAACAGAACAAAGGGGGCTGCAGTCATGAGAAATCCTCTAGCTACCACCTGAGCTGGAACAAGGACTGTACCAGGGGAAAGGATTGTGCCCAGACTAGGAAGGCGTCCGGTCTGTGAAAGAAGCTTATTGAAACATCTCTGAGGGTGAAATTTTTATCTGTATTCAGTTTTCTTACTGTATTAGGCTTAGACTTGAATGCTTTGTTTTATTTTGTTTGGTAATTTACTTTGTTCTGTCTGTTATTACTTGGAAACACTTAAATCCTACTTTTTGTATTTAATAAAATCACTTTTTACTTATTTAACCCAGAGTAAGTATTAATACCTGGGGGAATGAACAGCTGTGCATATTTATCGGTGTTATAGAGGGCAAACAATTTGAGGTAAAACGGATTTATTTGGGGTTTGGACCCCATTGGAGGTTGGGTATCTGAGTGCTGGAGACAGGAGCACTTCTTACGCTGTTTTCAGGTAAGCCTGCAGCTTGTGGGGGACGTGGTTCAGACTTGGATCTGTGTTTTCAGCAGGCAAGCGTGTCAGGCTCAAACAAGGCAAGGGACTGAAGTCCCAAGCTGGCAGGGAAAACAGGCTCAGAGGTAGTCCAGGCACATCAGGTGACAACCCCAAAGGCGGTTTCTGTGATCCAACCCATCACACGTCCCTTCAAGAAAAATAGAGGAGGAGGAGGGACACATTTGTGGCAGTGACGCCCCTTCTTTGCACCTTGTGGAGTATAGGGACTTTCAAGTAGATGTAATGATCTTCCTAGTAGTGCTAAGTTTTAAGGTGACCTGCAAAGCAAACAATGTATTATAGTTCTGTGTATCTTGTGTTAATAGCATGGTGTATTAGGTATTACAGAAAGAGGACAGAGGATTCAGGACATTCTGTGAGATGAGGCTCATGGACTTTCTTCTAATGCTTGCCTCAGAGGGGAGGGATTTAGGGGCAGCAGAGTTGGCATGGGAGATGTCCCCGAAAGAGCCCAAGCTCTGCTCTTAGCCCTGCAGAACAAGGAGCCCTGCCCTGTGCTTTATGTGGTTTTCCCCACCTCTCCTTGCCAGCCCAGTTATCCCAGAAGCCACACTGGTGCTATCTGTCTCCTCCATATTGGTATAGTATAAGCTGTGGGGACAAGGCTACTTGGATGAGCTTTCTCTTGGATGGATATTCACGCAATTCCCTCCAGTAATGAGATTCATTTACTGCAGCAGTATGGTTGTTTCTAATCAGTTTAACTTTCTAGGTCTCATACACTAGAGCAGTTCTACAGTGTTTGGTGACAAACACTAGAAGGAAGTGTTTAGAGCTGAACAGAGAGGTTTCTATTATTTTCCATAAAAAGTAATTTAAAAGCAAAACTTACATTTTGGGTGTACAGTGCACATCAGGTGAAATCCTGGCCTCTTTGAAGTCAACAACAAGACCCCTATTAACATCATAAGGTCAGGATAATAACAAATTTGTCCTGACATAACCAGTGATGACCGTACACACAAATGAGGAACTAAACAAGAACCACCATGTTGATTTCAGTTCCATTTGCCCGCTCGCATGCATGCGCACACACAAAATATTGACCATACGGAAAATAACAAAGTTATCTGGGACAAAAAAATTCTTTTCAAGCTCCTAAGATACAATCAAGCAATAGAGGTTAAGATATAGTGTATTTAAAGAGTACTTAATAATGTCCTTTTGCAGGCATCACTGCGTATGATGAAAATTTCCAGAACACTTCCTTCCCCAAACACTCCCATTTAAAATGAATATTTGGGGTCAAGGTCATTAAAAAGAAAACACTATTACATTCTTTGAAATTCTGTGGGGCACTAGAAATGTAAAGGTCTCTGGGATCCTTTAATTTAAATTTGACTAAAATATTTAAATAAACACAACTTCCCTGGGGCGGGGGATTAATTTTTCTTTCAAAATGCTTGCATAACTGAATCAGAGTACAAAGATTTTCTTAAGCCCCAGACCTGCGAACACTTTCCTCACAGGAGTACTGAGATCAGTGGGCTTGCACGTGTGTGTAAAGTTATGCCTATGCCTGTTTGAAGATCAGGGAGTTATTTAATAATGCATTAATTAAGGTGAAGTGTAGTAAAAATGAATAGCAATTGACATCCTGTTTTGGGAACCATAGCCTGCCCTCAGTTGCAATGGACTCAATGATCTATTAGGCCTTTTCCATGTCAAACATCCCATTGTATATTGACATTAAACTTTCTTTTAGTTCCAGATAATCTAATCTTCTCATATGTTAGAAGTAACCAGCGCTGTGTGGTGTGTCATATTCTCTAAACAGTTGACAAAATTCAGAGCTAAGAGTGAATGGCTCTAAATATCAGGTCCTGCTTCTAAAATAAGAACTATGAAACTTTTGAAGTGCAAAAGAATTTGCTGCCCAAAAATAGGACGAGAAAGCTGCCTCTCCTGATCTATTGTTGTGCCTGCCGGCTTGCAGCATCACGCGGTACAACATTGTGTCACAAAAGCAGCCCCCAAAGTGTTTACTTTTTTATGACAAATACTATAAATTGGGTTCTTATAGTGAAACATTGTTTATGCAGCTGTGATTTCATAAATGAATCCTGACATTCTGCTCTAATGCATCTTTGTTTCAAAGACAGTGTGTGTTTTTTTTTCTCCTTTTTTGTGGCATTTTCAAATAAAACCTCCTAATTAAGTACAATCGTTGTGCATGAGATCCACAAAATCAATTTGTTTTGCTGGGTTAAATGTTTCCATCTTTTGTTACATGAATGCTAGTCTCTTAAAGAGATATCCTCTTCTCCTGAATAGGTCTTTTGGAGCCAATAATTCAAACCCTTACTCACTCAAAAATCCTGTTGATCTTAGGGATTACTCGCATGAGTAAGGGTTTGAAGAAGCTGTTTTTTCCATAGGCATATTGAGTGTAAAACTAAAGACACAGTGGCCAAATATCGTCAGCAGGTTAGCATACTGGAAACTGACCAGGGCTGAACCCTGACCAAGCAAGAGTTAAAGGCTCTAGTAGATTAAAGGTGCTATATTCCCCTCTTCGTTTGACAAGCCAGGTCATAGATTGACAAATATAGTAAATAAAATAGTAAAGGTATAGTAAAATAAGCCTCGTTGAGAAAAGTATCTGTAACGATCCAATAGTATACTCAGTATATGTTTATATGTCCATAGTGCAGCTGGTTGAATGTTTTCAAGTTGCACATTTTTGATGAAATTTTAAAATAAAAAAATAGAAAATGTCTTAACATTTTCATATATCCTCATGTTTTTGAACAACAATAGATCTTGTTAACTTGTTTTGAATCTCAAAATTTTGATTTTTTTTTATAAGGGGAAAATTTTAAAAAAACATTTGGAATCTTCAGAAAATTTTGCTGCTAAAAATTGAAGACCTCTTTACTGGGCAACTGTGAACAGTGATTTTTTTAAAGAGCTTATAATTTGGCCAAATTGGAGTGCATTTCCCTGGGAATGGCAAAAGGCATATCTCTGATGCAAAGGCCAACCTTCTGCCACATTTCAAGTCACTGCTCCAAAGCATGGGGGTGCTAGAGCTATTCAAAGAAAAGGTCAGGAAAAAAATGGGCAAAGCAATGTATTTTTCTCTTGCGCCATCCTCCTCCAAAACAGTTTTCTGTATTTTGACTGTAAATTTCCAAAAAGATTCAGCCTGAGGCAGACTCCGGGCAGGGCAAATTTCAGACCAAGTCGTTATAGTTTAGCAAAGTTATATGCGACTAAACACAAAGTTTCATAATGGCAAGTGTTGGGCTACCTTAAGAGGTGTTGCTACCAGCCCGGCCGTTAATGCCTCTTGCCGTGCAAAAGAGTTCATGGCTGAAATCATGTATGTGAAGAGTTACAAAAAAGTCATTTAAAAAGTCATTACCACAGAATTTGTCAGTACTCATTGAAGTGTATACATTAATTTGTTTCACTGTCTGTATCTCTTTTGTAAATGCTTTCCTGTAATCTACCTTATGAGTTTTTCTAGCAGGAATAGTCACCAGATCAATGACTGTTATGCAAATATTGCAGAATATTAGCAAAATGCAAATTTTGAATTACTATATGCAAATAGTCACACCAGAAATCTGTTTCTAAAGTTACACTCATCCAATCAGGCAACAGAAGTGTACCACATGACTTGTGCCCAGTCAGAACTGCTCAAGTTTCCAATTTTGCATATCAAGTACTTTCAGGTTGATCCTTTCTTCTGCATGTGTTTCAGGCAGACATCTTGTCAAGTGGCTGTGGTAAAGAATCACAATGAGCAGCTTTCTTCTAGCACTAGAATAGATGCATTATTAGAATAAGGCAAACAGTGCTACCCCTAAGGCTGCATGCAGGGCTGGTGCAAGGAAGTTTCGCGCCCTAGGTGAAACTGCCACCTTGCACCCCACCTGCCCAAGCCCTGCAGCAGCTCCGCTCTGAGGCACCCCCCCGTGGCAGCTCCCCCCTCTGCCCTGAGGTGCCCCCCCGTGGCAGCTCCCCTCCCGGGGAGCCGTCCGGCACCTCCCCACCCCAGCTCACCTCTGCTCCAGAAGCCCTGCTGTTGCGTCCATCGCCGGGCTCGTGCCACATGCACTAAGCAGAGCTGCGGAGCTCTGCCCAGCCTCTGGCGCCACCGCCGGCAATGAGAAGAATCACATGGGATGGAGTGGCCACTGCGCTGGGAGGGAGAGGGAGTCTGAGCCGCTGGCAGGCAGCCCAGGGGTTCCCCTGGATCAGCGCACCGCTGGCAGCCTGAACCCCTGGGCTACTGGCGGCACGCTGACCCAGTGGAACCCCATGGCTGGCTGCCAGTGGCACGCTGACCCAGGGGAACCCCTGGGCTGCCTGCCGGCGGCTCAGACTCCCTCTCCCTCCCAGCTCAGCAGCCACTGAAAGGCTTTAAAAAAAATTGGGGGCGCTGCTTTTTGGTGCCCCCAAATGTTGGCACCCTAGGCAACCGCCTAGTTGGCCTAAATGGTAGCACCGGCCCTGGCTGCATGCTCTCTCTCTCCCTCTGGTTTACTCTAAAGCTTAGCTGGGGATCCTTGCTGCAGTTTTAAGGAAACAATAGCTATATCCTCACACAGTATTTTTAACACAGGGCCTGATCCTAATGTCTTTACCCAGCATTCATTCTTGAATTTTGCCTACAAACTTTAGGATTCAGACCATTTTCCCCATCAGATTTCCAAAGGGATATTTTTTCAGTCCTTTAGTATGAATGTAATAACTGCACTGTATAAGACTAATTTTTCATTTACAATACACCAAGTAAACGCACTCAGTAACAGGACATCTTGCTAAAAGACTAAAATGCTAGCAACCTGCCTCCATGCAAAAGCAGGTTTCTGCCAACACTCCTTTCCTGCGATGAATGATTCTTTTGGCTGATATTTTGAGGCAGGCCAGTGGATGTCGTTGTTGAGTCATTGATCTCTTGATCTGAACTGGTACTGCTGAATGTAACACTGGAGGCTACTCCTCTCTCGTAAAAAGAAGAAAGAAGGATTAAAGATGAAAAATGTGGCAGGCTAAAGTGACACACTTTAAAGTGTAAACAGTGATTGCACATTGTTGAGAAAAGATCTTCTGGGAGCTACTAACATTCTGAATGTCATCCTGAAGTGGTTGTTATAAAGCGAGAAAGTTGATAAGAGTTGCTGTATAAAAGGCAGTTTAGGCTTAATTATAGCTAGGGTCTGCTTTTTTATATACACCATACCCTGACATCAATATCTTTTCAGTAAATGGCTGTGTGAAGTAAATCTATCTGTGAAAGGCAAATTATTATTTCAGGGGGCCTTTAAGTTGAAATGAATTAAAAGTGGAAAATGTGATGTCACCTCCAGGATTGCAAAGGACCTGCCATCCCAGGAATATTTTTAGTGATTGGATAAAGCGGTGTCGATGAAAGAAAGGTAATTGCCCTGTGCTTTTGCTCAAACCTTTTCCAGAATTCAAAATACACTTTTTTTTTGGTTTACATTTCCATGCACTTCCACACTTTAGTCTAGGAGTGAAGAGGGAGAACCTCAATCACCACAAAGGGGCTATTTAAAAAAATAATAGTATCAATCCAGCCAAATGCAGAAAGCACTGGAAATCTCAGGAGAGGGTCTTGTGAGTTTCTGAATTATGCCTGGTCTACAAACAGTTTTTGTACTGGTATAGCTATATTGGGGGTGGGGGTGGGGTGTGTTAAACCAATGTAGTTATATTGTTGCAATCCATAGCGAGGGCACAGTTCTATCTATATAAAAGAGCCTTATACTGGTATGGCTTATTCCCTTTCCCCTAAAACTGCATTCATAACCAGGGGAAATTGTAGCACTAATTTTTCTTTGAATGTATAAAACCCTCACATTTTTCAGTTTTTCTTCTGCTTTGTCGCGATATCTGTTGCTATGTGCTTAGCTGTAATTTGAACACGCAAGCTCTGATTTTATTTTGATTCTCACCTGTTTTACACCAGTGTCACTCTGATTTTAAATAACTTACTCCTGATTTATACACGTGTAAGCAAGATCTGAATTAGCCCAGCAGAGTACAATAAAACACAAAGCAATACTGACATGGCGTATTAGTGCGCCAAAGAGTAGAAAAACTCACTTTCCAAACCAAATTATCTGCTCGTCATTTTGTTCCTTTTAAAATAGCTTCTATGAGTCAAGTATGACACAACTCCCTTCATATTCACAGGTAATCAAAGTCACTTCTTGCTTCTGTGTTGCTGATGAAACTGAGATCCACTCAAACTGGGTGAAGCATTTCTATTTAGAGAAGTTTCTGCACTTGCTTCCTCTGCTTTTCCTTTAAATAACCTTTCCGGCAGTGAGCAAATCAGAGATATTTCCTTTCCCCACTTTCCAGAAAAAGAACTCCTGTTGTATTGCTCATTGCTTTTAAAAATGTTAGGACATCATGTGACTCATCTCTCTTTAGTTAGCAAATTCAGCTGGAGAAATACTATAAAATTACCTGGAATGTAGGGGGGGAAAAATCCACTTTCTAGTTTTCATTAAAGTAACTGAACATTTTATGAAACATAATGTTATGAAGTCCAATGAATCTTTACAAGATAATAGATTATAACAGGAATATTAATCCAATTGATATTTTTGAAAATTATCATTTATTAAGCAGGACAATGTGCTCCATGTGGAACAAGACACAGCCTAATTGTATCCATGTGGGCAGAAGCCTTGTATCCCCCCTCTGAAGTCCATGGGGCTCTGTGTGAGCACAGGGGCCAACTAACAGAGATCCAGTTGCAGGATCGGTGCCAAAAGAAGACCAGCCCATGCTTAGAAAGGCTTAGCATCTAACTGAAGTGAGAGAGAAGACAGCATGCACTTTGAAACAATGGATTACTTCAGCCTTCTCCAGAAACAATGGAAAAAACATTTCACATGAACAACACTGTACAAAAAGCCACACTAAAAAAATCTGGGGATTTAAGATATAGGTTTGGCCTAGGTGAGAGCAAGTCATGCTTCTGAGGAGTTGCATCACACTTACGCTGGGCCTGAAATCAATGCCCAGTATTTAAACAGCCATGTAAGAAAGCATGTAGTCAAATAAATGAGAAACAAAATTAGGGTTAGAATGATGAATCATAAAAATTAGAAATGAAAGACCCTCTAGGACTCCACAATCTCTTGCCAATGCAGAATGATTGCCTTCTCTTCTGCATATCCAGCCTATTTTCAAATGTTCTAAGTAATGGAGTTTCTAGTACTTTCCTTGGGGGATTCTTCCATAGCTTAATAGATCTGTAGCATGAAAGAATGATTGTTCAGTCTCATGCACAAGGGTATAATTAGGAAAAACTGAATGCATTTAAGAAAGGGAAAATTTAAGCAAAATGTCAGGAGAATCTCTCCAACAGCTGGACGTATTAGACTGTGGAAGAGTCTCTCAAGGAAGTGTTGGAAGTTTCATCACTTGGGACACGCAGAACTAAGCTGAAACAAAAACCTACCCCAAACCCCAAAACACAGTAAAGTTAGAGCTGGTCAAGAAAGCCCCCCAAATTTGACAAATTTTTGCAATTTCAGGGGTTCCCCCCGTCTCCACAACTAAATATCAAATTTTTGATTAAAAACACAGTTCTGGTAGAAGCACCTTAGGGAGCAATTCTGCACTGGCAAAGAGATGAGCTGAATGATCCAATGGGTCTTTTCCATCTCTACGTTCTGTGATCTCATCAACAGGAAAATTTTATTTCTGCCTAATCTCTACTCTGTGATGAGTGTCCCAGAGGAAGGGGAGATACTTATGTTCCTCCTAGTAGCTCTGTTACTACTGCATCTTTACATTAAGAGTTACTAATACCTCTCAGCACTAAAGCTCTGTGGTCCTTTGGGAGAAGGAACATGCTGCACAGAATGGCTGTTCTCCAGCTCCTTGCCCTGTGGTCGGACAGAACGGATAGCTGAGCTGCAAAGCATCATTGACCGAGCTAAGATTTCCAGGAATAAGGAGCCTCAGACTGTGACGATAGAGAAGTCAGTATCTAGAGTCACCGTCCCACCTCGCCGAATGGGGAAAGGACAATTCTTTTGCTACTGGTGTGGTCAGGATGGGCACAGTGGTGCTTACTGCCATAAGGAAGAGAACCCCTCCTTAGTGTATGAAAAGCTGAGGATTAGTTGGAAGAGATCCAGTAGCTGCCAGAAGGTCCGGGGACGGAGACCACCTAGGCCTAGAGGATTTGAAGATTCCCCCAGAAGAGACCATCCAGCTTGGATCCCTGCAGGACTGATAGGGCCTCGAGCAGAGGTCATGGTGAGGATTGAAGGGGCTGAATGTAAAGCCGTGCATGACACTGAATCTCAAGTGACTATTATATTTCAGTCATTCTACCAACAGATGCTTAGGCACCTGCCCATACAGCCACTGACTGGCATTGGTCTGTGTGGCCTCAGCATGGATGAATACCCCTATCAAGGGTATGTCATAGTGCACCTGGAATTCCCAGAGGAGGTTGCTGGAGTAAAGCAAGAGGTAGACACCACTGCCTTAATATGCCCTGACCCGAAAGGGACCTCTGATATGTCTGTGCTGATAGGGACCAACTCCAGCCTCTTCAAGGTGCTCGCGGATTACTGCAGACAACGGGCTGGGGACCAGTACCTGAGTACCCTGATGATCCATACGCTTTGTGCTGAAGTCTATAGGAAAATTGAAAGCGCTAAAAAGGAGACATCTGAGCTACCGATTGGGGCACTGAAGTACATGGGTACAACCCCCTTAGCAGTGCCTGCAAGGACGGAGCAAGAAGTACTTGTCATGAGTACCAAGCTGAAAGGCAGTAAAGGGGCATTAGCAATGATAGAGCAGCCGGCTGAAGGAGAGCTCCCGGAAGGAGCTGGTCCCCAGTGGAGTCATAACCCTACCTACTGAAGCCCAGGAAAAGGTGATTATACTAATTACTAATGAAACAAGTAGAGATGTTGTTGTGAGGCAAGGACAAAAGATAGCAGACCTCTTTGAGCCTGAATCAATTATAAAACCCCAGTGTGAGACTCAAGTGCCAACAATAGACCCAGCAAAGTTTGACTTTGGAGATTCACCATTGTCCGAGGAGTGGAAAGATCACCTAAGAAGGAAACTTTGTGAAAGATCCAAGGTGTTCTCATTGCATGAGTGGGATGTGGGATGTGCAAAAGGAGTAGAGCACAACATCAGACTACATGACTCTCAACCTTTCAGAGAGAGATCTAGGAGGCTTGCTCTCTCCGAGATGGAAGATGTGCGACAACATCTTCAAGAGCTGGCTGCAAATGGCATCATTACAGAGTCCTGCAGCTCATATGCCTCACCCATTGTGGTGGTCCGTAAAAAGAATGGGAAAATCCGGATGTGTATTGACTACCGCACCCTAAACCACCGTACTGTGGTTGACTAGTACACAATGCCTCGAGTTCAAGATGCCTTAGACTGTTTGCTGGGAAGCCAGTGGTTCTCTGTGTTGGATCTTCGGAGTGGATACTACCAGATCCCTCTGGGTGAAGAAGATAAGGAGAAGACAGCCTTCATCTGCCCATTAGGGTTTTATCAGTTCGAACGCATGCCCCAAGGGATTTCTGGAGCACCTGCCACATTTCAACGTCTTATGGAGAAAGTTGTGGGAGACATGAATTTACTGCAAGTGTTAGTTTATTTGGATGACCTGATTGTGTTTGGAAGAACTTTGGAGGAGCATGAAGAAAGACTTCTTAAAGTGCTTGATAGGCTGGAGGATTATGGTTTGAAGCTTTCAATTGACAAATGCCAGTTCTGCAGGACCTCAGTGAAGTATGTGGGACACATCGTGTCCCAAGAGGGTGTGAGTACTGATCCTGATAAAATAGAAGCACTCACTACATGGCCACGTCCAAGCAACTACAGAGAACTCAAGACCTTCCTTGGGTTTAGTGGTTATTACCGCAGATTTGTGAAAAACTATGCTACAATTGTAAAACCCCTCAATGATCTTACCAGGGGATATCAGTCCAGCAAGGACAAATCTAAGACCAAGAATAAAGGGCCTTCCGTGCACAGACACTATGGCCCCTTCGAACCCTTTGGGCCACGGGATGAGATGTGAAAGGGCTTTTCAAGAAATCATTACTTGCCTAACTCATGCCCCAGTCCTAGTATTTGTTGACCCAAGCAAGCCATTTATCCTGCATACTGATGCCAGTTTGGAGGGTCTGGGGGCAGTACTGTACCAGGAGGTGGAAGGCAAGCGTAAACCTGTAGCCTTTGCCAGCCGAGGACTGTCTGATAGTGAAACCCGCTATCCCACCCACAAGCTGGAGTTCTTGGCCTTGAAATGGGCCATCACTGAGAAATTTCGAGACTACTTGTATGGGGCTCAGTTCCAGGTGTGGACAGACAACAACCCACTGACTTATGTGTTAACAAGTGCTAAACTGGATGCTACAGGGCAAAGATGGGTGGCCGCTTTGGCTAGCTATGACTTCAACATTCAGTATCGATCAGGGAGAAGCAATGTAGATGCAGATGCATTGTCCAGGCGTCCACAGGCACCAGAAGTTGCTATGATACCCATGGATGGAGTGAGAGCTATTTGCAGTGTGAGTCGCGGAGAGCCGGAGGCCCATGAGAGCCTTCATGGATGTGTTGCTGAAACTTTGGGCCTACCCCCTGAATGCGTGCCTTCTGCTTCAGTAAACTATATTGCTTTGGACCAATCTCCCTTGCCCATGCTCAATGCGGATGACTGGCAGGAAGCCCAGCTGCAAGATATTGACATTCGTGATACACTACTTGCCAAAAGAGAGGGGCGAGGCCCAGCTGAGGTTGTCCCACCTACCCCAGAGGGCAAACTACTATTGAGAGAATGGACCAAACTAAAACTGATTCAGGGAGTGCTACACCGCACGACTACAGACCCTCTACAAAAGCAATGGAATCAACTAGTGCTGCCAAAAGATTACAGAGCCCTGGCCATGAGGGCCCTGCATGATGACTTTGGACATTTAGGGATGGAGAGGACCCTGGAACTTATCCGCAGTAGATTCTATTGGCCACGGATGGCTGAAGATGTTCGCAGGAAATGTGAGACCTGCGCGCGATGTGTTCAAAGGAAAACTCTGCCCACGAGGGCTGCATATCTGAAGAACATCACCAGCAACAAACCTCTGGAGCTGGCTTGCATTGATTTCTTGTCTTTAGAAGTGGACAAGAGGAATATTGGGAACATCCTAGTAGTGACCGACCATTACACGCGATATGCGCAGGCATATCCCACACATGATCAGAGGGCCACCACTGTCTCTCGAGTACTGTGGGAAAAATATTTCTCAGTTTATGGATTCCCAGCCCGGATACTCTCAGATCAGGGACGAGATTTTGAGAGTCACCTTCTGAAGGAGGTGCTGAGGATAACAGGTATTAAAAAGTCGAGGATAACGCCTTACCACCCGCAAGGTGACCCTCAGCCAGAGAGGTTCAACTGAACCCTATTGGATATGTTAGGGACTTTGCGGCCAGAGCAGAAGGCAACCTGGAGCCAACATGTTGCATTTCTGGTGCACGCCTACAACGCCATAAAGAACGATGCTACGGGGGTCACCCCATATCTCTTGATGTTTGGGCGAGAACCAAGACTACTCATAGATCTGTGCTTTGGTGTATCAGAGGATGGCGATAGCTATGAAACCCATCAGCAATATGTATCCCGACTACGAGAAAAGCTACGGGATGCTTATCACTTAGCTACGTCTGCAGCTCGGAAGAACGCAGACCGCAACAAACAGCGATATGATGCAAGGGTGCGTCTGCAAGAGCTCCAGCCAGGGGACAGAGTCCTGCTGCAAAATTTGGGTATTGCTGGCAAACACAAGATAGCTGACAGATGGAAGGCAATACCTTACTTAGTGATGGAAAAGCTAGGAGACCTGCCGGTCTACAAGATCAAACCTGAAGAGGGTCCAGGGCAGACCAAAACCGTGCATAGAAACCTTTTGCTCCCTGTGGGAGAATTGGTAGGCAGCCCTTATGAGATGGGCCACAACAGGGCAACTGGGAAGAACAAAGGTGCTGTACCAAAGCCGCCTTCCAACTTGGACAGCCGGCCTCCTGCAGCTAACCTACCCCTACGCAGCACATCTGACAGTGAGTCTGAGGAGGAAGACACAACAAGGGTGTATCCTGGGATGAAGACAAGATTCCAGTCTCAATCAGCTCAATCAAAAGAGATCACCTCCTCTTCCGCCCTAAACCCTTTGGCAGAAGTATTTAGGCCCATTCCTGACACTCCTGAACCACTGGTGGAACCCCCGTGTGATGACATACACAGGTTCTTGGACAGTGGTGACACACAGATGGAAGATGACCTGAGCACCTTTGACCTAGAAATGCAGGGGCCTATGCCAATATCCGAGGGGAACTCACAGGAAACCTCCCCATCCGTCACTCAAGAGGATGTCCCCCCTACCACAGCAACAGAGATTCTCAATAGGCGAGACAGGATAATAAAGCCAGTGAAACGGTTAACGTAAGATGCACCTGGGGTGATTAGTGAGGAGCCTATACATTTAGCACACAGGTTTGTGGAAGCTAAAGTGGGCTATCTGAGGCCCTTTGGAGGGGACCAATGAGTTGGTATAGTAGGGAATGTGATTTGTCGGGACGACAAATTCTCGGCTGGGGGAAGGATGTAAGCAGAGTCAGGATGAGCTCTACCCTGACATCTGGTGGAAAGAATTTCAGAGAGTGTATTTGCATAGGCACGCCTACCCCATCCCATGCTGCCGAGCTGTGGGACTCCTTTGTGACAGAAATGACTCAACCTCAGTTGAGTGGTACTTGCTAGACAAGGGACATGGGTTCCAAAACCCAGTGAATTGAGAGAGGCTGGGGACAGGTATCTGTGCCTGGTGGTGCAGTCTCCTTGTGGAGCCAGAAGCACCAGTTCCACCCCCTCCTCTCTCCACTGTGGAATGTCAGAGTTGATTTTTTTTTATTCCCTCAAGAATCTAAATACAGGTTACTGAGCTGAACTCACTTTGGGCTAATGGTGCACTAGCACTGGGGCTCCCCTACTAAGAGCTGAGATCACTAAGAGTTGAAATCACTAAAGAGCTGAAATTACTGAGCTGAGAGCACTGAGTACTGTGCTAACTAGTGGGGAGCCCAAAGCTATACTGTGGAACAGAACTGTTGGCGGAGTGGAGCAGTTTGTGGGGACGGCTGGAGCGGATCACGGGACAGCTGGTGGCAGCGGAGCGGCTGGCCGAGCGGAGTAGCTGTGGGACGGGTGGAGCGGCCCACAGAGTGAGCAGAGCTGAGCAGTTTGCAGGGACAACTGGAGCAGCTCATGGAGCAGAGCAGCTGGTGGAGCGGAGCAGTTTCTGAAGACGGCTGGAAGAGCAGAGTGGAGCGGCTGGTAAAGCGGAGCAGTTCGTGGAGAAGGCGGAAGCAGAACCCACAGAGAGGCAGGGCAGTTGGACCCGGACCACGTAAGGTGCCCCTTTCTACCCAGGCTTGGGGGAGGGACCTCTACAGATAAACTCTCGAACTCTTGGGTGGCATTGACCAGAGACTTTTGGGTTGCTGGACTTTGGGGTGATTGGACTTAAAACCCTAAGGGGAAAAAGGACAGTGCCAAACGTACTTGGAGGTGGGTTTTTGTTTATGGTTTGTGTTATAACCCTGTTTGTGATGTTTCTCCAATGGGATGCCGCATTGATTCCTTCCTTTATTAAAAAGATTTTGCTACACTCAGACTCCATGCTACCGAGAGGGGAAGTATTGCCTCCTAGAGGCACCCAGGGGGGTGTGGTATGTGAGAGTCTCAGGTCACTGGGTGGGGGCTCGAGCTGGTTATGCATTGTGTTACTGAAACAGAACCCCTGGACACTGAACCCGGCCCTTGTTGCTGCCAACTCAGAGGGGCAGAAGGGTTACATAACAAATATTTTCTTGCATTCTATACAGTATATTTTCCCACTTATATTGTATATAATACCTTGTGAATGAGTGCAGTCCCAATGGAAGTGAGAGACTACGGGTACTTTGTTTTCCCACATAACTCAGCCAATCAGGCCTGATCTCTAACACCTCTGCTATTGCAGTCCTGGGCCTTTTGAGTAGAAACTGCTGATCATGCCAATTTCTCTAGTGTTTCATAATGTGGACTAACATCCACAGGGGATTGGAGGAGATCACTAGGTTCATTTTCACTAAAGGCCTGTGGCAGATCAGAGACTACATGTCTAGATGTGAAAGGTCAGCATTATTTACCCACTGTTTTTAACTATACAAATATGACTTATGATATTTTAAAAATGGAAATGGTTTCATTGTATTTTTTTCAAGGAAGTGAACTCTGCATAGAGAAAGGTTATATTTTAAGTGCAGTTACTTTTAGATATTTGTACTGGTTATAAATTGGGAGATTTAATGGGAATACATAAAATAAATACTCTTACTCTAATGTTGCATGCCTTGAGCTATATTGTACCTATATTTAGATAACTTTCTAAGATAAACATCATGCAATATGACCACGATCTTTGACGACTCAGGAACTTGATGGTGTCTTCTTTGTATATTGAATATTACAGAGTCAGTCTGGCATCTGGGGCCTGATCCAAAGCCCACTGAAGTCAATGGAATAAGCTCCTGGTATGTATTAAAGGACATATTATACTGTATATTCACCTAGCTGTTCCTTAACATGGTATAGATGTAATCTTAGCCCATGGCCATATGTCCTGGCCAAATTCCAGCATGGGTAATTAGTAGCGACGGGCAAGCCTCAATATGTTTGAACAAAAAAAAAAAATAATGACTAAGGGAGTTGGCTGCTTGGTAGTCAACTTGACTATAAAATTATGAGATTTCTCATACATTTTTATCTCCAGTTCAAGCAGAAGTCTTGTGAGAAAAGGTTTTCATGTGGGATTTTGGCATTTTTGCTTTAGGTCTCTGTTGGAGCCCAGAAATGCAGACAATAATGAAAACATGTTGTCCACTTTTTTGAACATCAAGAATATTTGGTTCACATTTATGGTCAAGGTCTGTCCTTTATTATCTGAATCTATTTATCATTCCTACAACTATATCCAGCACTACATCTTCCACTGCTTTCATTGGGAAATGTGTCCTTCAGTTAAACAGGGCTGTTGGAATTATTTTTATAGTAGTCACAACATCACACCCTACAGGTAGCTGTGATGGTTTAATTAAGTGATTTTACAATCTCTGTAATCAGCCAAATTCTTGGGGCCAGACTGCAGCCTCCCATAGAGAAAGCTTCATGAGGGAGCCAGAGGAGCAGGAAAACTCCACAAGGATCCCCAACTAGAGGAATATCTACTACAGAGCAATTCCCTCTCTCTCCAGCTCTGAAAGTGGAGAAAAATTAAGCCCCTGTTTCAGCAGAGCACATGCTTAACTTTAAACAGATGGGGGTGAGTAATTCCTTCCCTATTCAATCATAGGGGTAAAGTATTTTACTGAATCAAACCCTGAAAAAAAAGCTGACTCTTTTCTCCACTGTTTTGGAGTCAATATTCAAATCAATGGAATTACACTGGCAGAAAACTGGTGTGACAGTGTAGAGAATCAAACCAGGAGTCTATTGTCCTTCTTCCATCAGCTCTCCTTTACATAACTTGCAATAGTGAAAAGGAAGAATATCACTAAGGAAAAAGAAAAATACCACCTCTGCTTTGAAATGAAAAAATAAAGCAACGGAGAGGAGACCCATTCTCCCTTCTTTTTCCTCCTGCCAGAAATTGTCTTCATAAAACCCCAGCAGAAGAAATAAGGGAGAGAGATGAGGAGAAAGGAGGAGGTAAAAGAAACAAGAACATAAGAATGGCGACAGTGGGTCAGACCAATGATCCATCTAGCCCAGTATCCTGTCTTCCTGCAGTGGCTGGTGCCAGAGGCTTCAGAGGGAGTGAACAGAACAGGGCAATTATCGAGTGATCTATCTCCTGTTTTCCAGTCCCAGCTTCTTGGTGTCAGAGCTTTAGGGACACCCAGAGCATGGGGTTGCATCCCTAACCATTCTGACTAATAGTCATTGATTAACCCATCCTCCATGGAGTTTTCTTTTCTGAATCCAGACTTTTGGCCTTCACAACATCCCATGGCAATGAGCTGACTGTCAGACTGGGGGTGGGATGACTGCTGTGGTCCTGGAAGTCTCTTCTGTGTACCTGTATCTCCCTTATTCCTCCACTTCAGCTACTGTGGTCCCAAGAGCCCTTCCTTGCTCTCTGAGGGTCATGAGTTGCTTGCACCAAATGCACACATATGCCACCTGCCCACAAGGCTGCCTTCATTGCAATCAACTGGATATCCCCACTCTACTGCTGGACTTTTGCCTGCTATATTTTTTTACAAAGGAACAAAGAGAGGAGAGAGAAGAGGAGAGAGGGAAATGAGAGGGTACTGCTTAAATATTGGAGAAGAGTTAAACTACTTTCAAAAACTCCTCTCCTCTGCACCCCCAACAAGAGGGATAAGTCTGACTTTGGCTCAGAGCAAGCATCTCTCAAACAAAAGGAGATGGCTAAAGATAGGCACAGAGCTTCTCCAAAAGCTGCCATCAAAGTAACTGATCAGAAATATATGAAGGTTGAAATTCAAGTGTCAATCAAAGACCTCAAAAATGAGGTGGAATAGTCAGCAGTCTGGCATGCTGAAATGGAAGCAAATGTGAAAGTTCAGGCTGAGAGTCTTGCTTTGGATGAAAGTCCAAAGCAAATAGAAAAGAAAGGAGGAGTTCAACTCTGATGACCTTGAAAACTAGGGAAGACTTAAAATTAAAACGTCTTTAAGGAGAATCCCATACTGTTTGTGGAAGCTTCATTCAAAGACATCTTAAGTGAGAAGAAACAGTCTTGGTAGATTCCACAATGCTCTCTTTCCCAACTCTGAAGCAGGAGTCTGCCCTCAGGACTCAGTCATCTTTCCCCACTACTCTATTGATTAGAAAAAAAAAAAAAGACCCAAGCCAAAAATAAACAATAACACACACACACACACACACACACACACACACACACACACACACACACACACACACACACACACACACACACACACACCACAACCAAAATTCAAGAACTAGAGGAATCCCTAACAATTCAAAAGATTTGCTATGTTCATTCCTAGACTGGTCGGCTTTAACTTCAAATTAAAAGAAACGTTTTAAAAGGATGATGAGTGAGTTATGCCAAGCTAACATTAGAAACTGATAGAGATTTCCATTTAAATTGTGCTTTATGTATAAAACCTGAGTGCCATAGGGTATGCCTACCCTTGCTGGCTAAGCATAGAACTGCAGCTACTCTTTGCCTCAGTTTCCATCACCAGGATTTTCTGTCTCTCCCAGGAATTCACACAGCTCAGCTCTCCAGATGGGTCACCCTGAAGATTTAACCCCCTTCCAGGATAACAAAGGTCCAAACAAGAGTCCTAAAATAACCACAAAGGTACTTTCACCCCACTGGGGTTCCTTTTCAGCCCACTCTCCAGACTCAGTTCTGTCCCTCATGCGTTACCTTTAAGTCTCTCCAGCTGATTCCAAGGCTCCTTCCCTAGAGTCTCTTCACAGGAGCCCTTCTAGGCTATCTTGCCGTCTTCCCTGTTCTGAGACAGGGAACTAACTCCCAGGCTGCTTTCCTGGAATCCTTCCACACCATACTTCAGGGCTTTTCACAGGAGCTCAACTTACTCCCACTGAGCCCTCCACCAAACAGAATTTTCTCAGCTCTTTTATGAGGCCCTGGTGTTTCAGGACATCTCCTGACCCCAGTTAGTCTAGCTCTTTTACAATCGGAGGCAATTAATTATGTTGCAGGTGGCCCCTGGCCCCTAAAGTCTTAGCCCATCCTGTTACACTGAGACTCTACTCCTTCATGTTAAAGAAGGTGAAAAGTGCTGGGGTTATAATTTGATTCAAAGAACAACAAAGGAAATGAGGAAGACAACAGCTATGTGGAAGGCAAACAAATATCCTAGCAGGCCATGAAACAAATTGACCAAGCGGGTAAGTAAATTTCAGCAGAAAAAGATAACAGGAACTGAATTGTGTCTTTGCTTTCTCTGTGGTTAGGCCGGAACAATTCAGAACTTCTAGTTAATAATTCAAACCACTGATTATCGTATTTTGGTTCAATATAGGGGTTATACCACTGGTGTAAATTGACATAGCTCCGCTGAAGTTTCTTCTCTAACTGATTCAGTAGAACTACATCAATTTATGCAAGCTGAGGATCTGTCCAGAATATTCAACTATTCCTTGAGCACTCTCTGTTAATAAGGGTCATCTCTAAAAGGGGAGAAAGGATAGAGAAGGAGATGACCAGAAGAGGACAGAATTTCTTTTTCCTTACTAGCTTGAGTAGGAGTTCACAGCGGACAATTCTGTCTCCCTTGCTGGTTGAACCCTCAGCTCTACTACACCAGCAAGCTGCCAAACATCAGTGCTTCGTGGAAGGGGGAGAGAAACACAGTCATTTCATGTACTAATATATGCCAATGACCCAGATACAACAACAATGACATTTAGTGGCTATGGAAGAAGCAGTCACACTAATACAATGTTCACATCACCATGGCCATAGGGTTAGGAAAGATTTTTGGTTATCTTACAGCCTTCCCTGCATTTAAGTATTTAAGAATTAACGTCAAGGATTAAATCATCTCCAAGAGAGAAAAAGAGTTCTCGGAACTGGGGAGATTTCATCCAGAAAAAACTTTCAGATGAAGGTTCCATTACAAAACACACAATGAAAGTACAGTAGAACCTCAGAGTTATGAACACCTTGGGAATGGAGGTTGTTCGTAACTCTGAAATGTTCGTAATTCTGAACGTTTTGGTGGTTCTTTCAAAAGCCTACAACTGAACATTGACTTAATACAACTTTGAAACTTTACTACACAAGAAAAATTCAGCTTTCACTTTATATTTTTAGTAGTTTATGTTGAACAGAGTACTGTACTTGCTTTTTTTTTTTTTTTTTAAGTCTCTGCTGCTGCCTGATTGCATACATCTGGTTTCAAATCAGGGGTGTGGTTGACTGGTCGGTTCGTAACTCTGGTATTCATAATTCTGAGGTTCTACTGGAAACTGGCTTTTGGTTGGCTTGACCAGGAATTTTTTGCCTCAACTAGAGCTAAACAAGAGGGATAGCTATTTTGTTGTCTAAGGCCATAATTTTCAAACCTGGATGCCTAAAGCTAGGCTGCTAAATCCATGTGTGAGTTTGGCCTGATTTCAGAGATGCTGAATGTCCACACATTCCATTGAAAGCCATGGGGAGCCGTAGGTGCTTATCGGCTTTGAAAACTAGGCCACCTTTATTTATGAGCCCAAACATGGATTCAAGCACTCCATCTTTGAAAATTTTGGCCTGAAGTGACTGCAGTCACAAGAGATATAAGAATATATCAGTTGGTAACAGGAACTTTAATAGGGAAAAGTTACCTTAGGTTCTGTTTACGCTTCTCGCAGGTGAAAGAGACTTCTTTGAGAACTTTTTCACTATATTAACAAGCTTTGCTTCTGACTTCATTAAAATGGGAAATATTTAAATGAAACATTTAATCTAATCTTAGCTAGGCCTGATAAAAATTGGTGTCAGAGAGATCTTCAGATCTATGCATAAAGACTACAGTGTGAGATGTAGGTATTCTGGGTACCTAGAGGGAACTAAATCTATTTCCCCAAGGACAACATTTATTTTTCTCATCCACACCGGGTATACACACGAACTCAACATAGTATGTTCTAATCTAATCTAACCTACCCTAGTTTTCTTTTATATTGGCCCTGTTAGAATCTGATATTGACCAGTTGAATTGAAGCGGCTATGCTCCATTTTCACCTACTATTTGCAAAAAAAATAATTTGGCTTAAATGGATTTGGGACACAATCCTTATGGAGAAGCTTACAGGCAATACAAAAACAAGTCCCAACAATTTTAGTATAATTTGACTCCATTTAAAAATAATGAAGAGTCAAGCTGTATTTAGCTGCTTTTTCTTTATGTTGATATAAAGAATCTCCTCTGGCACAAATGGAGAGCTTGTTGTCTCTAGTGTCCCTTCATTTTGTTTCACATATATTTGCACACATTTATTGTATTCTTATGATTACACTGTACTACTTCCGTCCCATGTTTTCTTTGTTCTACTTTATTTTGTTTTACTTTAGTTTTGAAAAGGAGTAAACCAAAGCTTTCTCAAAACAGTTACAACTTTTGTGGAGATCTTCCCTTCAGGCCAAGTTCTGGTCCCACAAAAATTAGTAACGATGTTCACAAGGCCTGCCTCTTACTAATGACAAATGTCTAAAACAAATCTGAGGCTTTTAGAACAAGCAGTTTTCAACTTCTGAGCAAACATGGAAAGGTTAGACGATTTTCAAAAAGTGAAATACTCCTACGTTTTCAAACCATTGACTTAAAACTTTCAAAAAATAATCTCCTCTGCCAAGAGACCACACATGAAATTTCAGGTGGAAAGGAGGGGTGTAACCCTCCCCCCTAAAATTAGGGTCTTAGAATGGAAACAGACATAGAGTTGCTTCTATGGTTCCATAATAAGGACTCATGAAAAATCATTTCCAGTATGTCTCCATAAGTGAAGCCTCATTTATTTCTTCCATAGTTCCTTATGGGCCTTTAAAGAACTATGTAAGGAGCTATGAAAAGTCTCTAGCTAACAGGGAATTCCTTAAAGAAATAAAGCAGATTGGGGAACACATTTTATAGGTCTGGAAATATATTAATGATTAAGGGCTTGATCCTTAAAAGGACCGAGTACTTGCAGCAACTATTGACTTCAGTGAAAGTTGCAGATGCCCAACAACCCTCACTACTAGACCCTTGGCACTAGCATACTTTCATTCTATATTTGTCAAAGATACAGCAGATGTGGTACCTGCCCTCAGCAACTCACAATGTAAAGGCTAGATTCCAGTATTGTCAAACCCAAGTGTTTAAAACTCATGAGTCTAGCCCCCAAATTCATGAGATGGTTTTAAAACAATAATTTTGGATTTTTTTAAATATTATTTTCTGGATTTTGAGCCTTTAAGGTTCATGCTTCCCAACTTTCCTCTGAAACTATGAGGACTAGAAATTTACTTTTTAAAAAGGAAAGCTAAGGTTGTCTTATAATTACGTCTCTTCTGCAGCTGGGATTTAAGAAAAACACCAAGTATTACAAAGCTTGTGATAAAACCATAAGACTGGCCAAGATACCCTTCCGCAAGCTGAATAGCCCCTTACTCCACTAGAAGTCCATTGACAAAGTCCCTACTCCCAAACACAGTTTCAACCTCCCTTCTCCAAAACAGATGGCCCTTCTCCTAGATTCTGTCTTAGCCCCTTCTCATCTCACATATAGATCCTCTTCTTTTGAATGTTTTGCGGTGAATGCTTAGGGCGTGGGGGAGAATGGCAGGTGAACCTGTGGAATGCAGTTGCTGATGGAGAATATTTTATCTGTCAGCAGCTGCACATGAACCTTTCTTTCTCTGTTGTGGGACTAAATCTGACAGAAAAGGTTTTATGTACACCCAGCTTGCATCAGTCAGGCTTGTGTGTGCCCAGTCCCTGTTCATGAATCAAGCTTGTGTGTACAAGACATAGATAATCGGCAAAGAGTTCTGTGGCACCTTATAGACTAACAGACATATTGGAGCATGAGCTTGCGTGGGTGAATATCCACTTTGTCGGATGCATGTAGTGAAAATTTCCAGAGGCAGGTATAAATGTGCAAGCAAGAAGCACTCTAGAGATAATGAGGTTAGTTCAATCAGGGAGGATGAGGCCCTCTTCTAGCAATTGAAATGAGAACACCAAGGGAAGAGAAACTGCTTTTGTAGCAGGCTAGCCATTCAGAGTCTTTTTTTAATCCTGAGCTGATGGTGTCAAATTTGCAGATGAACTGAAGCTCAGCAGTTTCTCTTTGAAGTCTGGTCCTGAAGTTTTTTTGCTGCAGGATGGCTACTTTTTAATGTTATTATGTGTCCAGGGAGACTGACGTGTTCTCCCACAGGTTTTTGTATATTGCCATTTCTAATATCTGATTTGAACTAACCTCGTTGTCTCCAGCCTGATTCTTGCTTGCATATTTATATCTGCCTCTGGAAATTTTCACTACATGCATCCGACGAAGTGGGTATTCACCCACGAAAGCTCATGCTCCAATATGTCTGTTAGTCTATAAGGTGCCATAGAACTCTTTGCTGCTTTTACAGATCCAGATTAACATGGCTACTCCTCTGATACAAGACATAGATATTCACTTATAATGTGAATAATGACTAAATATGATTCTAAATCAAACATTTTGAAAAAATCAACCACCAGATGCATTCAGGATCCATCTCTTTATTGAGTTTTGTGTTAGAGACTTTTTTTAAAGACATATCAAACAACTAGGCTAAAGATTACATGGCAGGCCTTCCTGCCCCAGCTATTTTGTGTGAACTCATCTGAGAGGCCCTGTAATAATCTGCTGGGGTTCCCAGAACTGTGAGTCACTGTTACTCCTCCCATCTCAGCAAATGAGAGCTTTGCTACCGCTAAGCTGTGCATGTCAGCTCCCTCACACGCTAGCCTGTATGCCTTGACAGCAAACTCTTTAGCAGTCTGCTAGTCCAAACCTTGCCTAGCAGGTAACAATCAGTAAACCCCAATTCCAGAACTCCTCAGAGACATCTGTCCACAGTGCTCAGCCTCTCTGACTATATATAGCACTCAAAACTTTATCAAGTTCACTGCTGCTTTAAAGAGACTGTACACAGCAGCTTATTAACTTACCTTGGGTTGACCACCCTCCGCCTCAGTCGAAGCAGGGTGTTAGTTTATAGTGAAAGTAAAGTAAGTTTGTTAATAAAAGGGCATATGTTTAAGTGATATCGGGTCTGAGGAATAAAGAGAGACATGGTTACAAACAAACAAAAGTAAGAATATGCTCCTAAGACTTCAACCTAATTTAACATACTAGAGTCCTTTGTTCAAAGAAGTTTTTTCTCACTAGTCATTCTTCCACCATGGGTGAGCAGTTTTTTAGCCAGGACCCTTCCCAGAGCTCAAAGTGTTTGGTTTCTTTGGTTTCTCAGCTGAAGGACAACCTACGGGTTTGCTCCCCCATCTTTATAGAGCAGTAAACCTTTGAAATGTACTCTAAATGTGCCTAAAAGGGTGTCCCCAGATGTTATCGCCTTTCCTCTGCTGGAAATGGATGCCACGCTGTTTGGTGCAGACTCCATGCTTGGCTCCTCCCTGACTGATGACTTTTACAAAGCAAATGATCTTTTCCTGCAACCTCTAATACAAGTGAATAGCTCACTGAATTTGTCCAGCCCTTTTCTGAAGTGTTGGCCTCTTTCCTTTCTCTGGAGAAATCGTGTTTATCAGCTCCCTGTGACATGCCTGGTTTAAACACGTTTTAGTCACACATTTCCAGCACATCTTTGCAGGTTAACCATACATATATAACACAAGAATATTAATGATCAGTGAGTTATTAGTTTTCCAGAGATATATTACATGCTGCCTTTTGGGTAAATATATGACAACAGTATGCAATGGGGGTGGGGAGGTGGGGGCTTTTAGGGTCACAGGCCCAATCTGGTAGGTAGCCTCTGAGCACACCTACCAGATCGGGCTCTGCATGCAACTTAGGCTGGCAAACACCTATCTTCCATGGTTTGTGAATTGTTTAGGAGGAGACAGATGCCCTGGCGCTTAGAATGAAGCTGCAGTATGCGTGTCCAGAAACAAAAACAAAGACGGCTACAGGGGTTAGCCAACAGCCAAGCAGGAGTTCTGTGCATTGCAGTAGTGCCTAAAAATGGGATATAGTGCCTAAGTACCTTCACGGATCCCCCCCCCCAGGATACTAAATGGATATTCTTTGAGAAAACAGTAGCAGCCCCCTAGAGGGGAGGAATCTCAAACACTGAATGACACCACCACTGGCGCTGTTCTCTGATAACGAGCAACATACAGGATTTCCTTTAATGCCTATTAGGGAGTTGCTGGAAGTAAATTCCAGGCTTTCGTGTACGATGGTCATCATTACACAGTGTAACACAACAACAATTAAATAAATTAATATCTTCTATTTGTACAGACCTTTTCATCCCAAAACAGCTCAATGCACTTCACAGAGTGTGGCCAAAACATTCTGTCCTTGTTTACATCCACGTGTATGCCATTAAATGTACTGTCTGAAGAATTTAGCCAAATATATATTCACACCAAGTAGGAGTTGTGGATGGTCATCAGGCTGCTGCTGGACTCAAAGTTTTGAATATACTTCAGGTAAATATCCAGACAACCAGATACTTATAAGAACCAAGAGACCACCTGAATTTTGAGGTTTGCCTTCATAAATTTGGACCTGTTTTTGAAATTGGCAAATTAGCTGGTCAGTGGGCACAGAAGCCTTGTAACACAAGAGTAATCCAGGCAACAGCAGAATCAGGTTTGTTTCACTGAGAGCATGGCATTCTAACAGGAATCCTGAAGCTGATGTGGATAAAGGGATATGTTGCTGCTACTACAATTCAGAGCTGGTTAAAGCTGGAAATTAAAAAAAATAGCTCTTGCAGCATCTAAAACAAGGTTTTGGCTTAGCTCATGAAAATAATTAATGTTCTGTGGGAGGTGGAGAAAGAGATTATAATTAAATCTCTACACTCCTCTGCAGTCTCTAAGGAATTGGATAAGAAATGGTTTTGCTAAGCAGCTGAATTTCTGCTAAGCAAGATAGTTGGGGGAGGAAGCCTTCTTGATAGCTTCATGTAGGTCTGCACATGTGTTAGGGCCAGGGAACATTTTTGATGAAAAGAAAACCTTCTGGGCTTGAACCAGCTGAAAATATCCACAGCCTGCTTGGGCCATGCATGTTTCATACCGTCACAGATTCTGGCTCCTAGCAGCAAACTTGGCCTGGCTGCTGTGGAAGCCCCAGAAAGTAAAGCAATAGGTTCATGGCTGAAAGTTGCACATCCTATCAGGGAAGCAGGAGATCTCATGCCAACAAGCTCCCTTCCTCCAATAGCCCACAATGCAGGATTCTTTTCCTCTTTCATTCCCACATCCAAGGTTGTACAGCAAACAGGAGCTACTCAAGTGCTGGGCTGGAGTCATTCTTCCATCCAGTCAAAAAGTGGGATCAACAGGGTTGGTGATTGACAGACTTGAAGGTGATCAGTGCTTATTAACTCTTGTGAGATACAAATAAATGTTTTTAAAAACATAACAGCCTTCTGTGAGTTTGGGTGGTGAGAGATGTCCTCAAAGAGCCAACGTTTTGTTGAAAAGATTTATTACCTATATTAATTTATATAGCACCATTAGCATGCATCATATGCACTTCATAACAAGTAAGTTTGAATGAACATAAGCACCACATGCCAACAAAATACAATGAACTTTTAAAAATAGAAAAAACAATGTTTTAAGGTTGATTTTAAACCTACCAAGGGAATCTGATATGTGAAAATTGTGGGAAATAAATTCTACCACCCTAGAAGCAGAGAATAAATGGAAAACAGAATACAAGGTACATGATTTAACGTAAATCTGAATCAAAATGTTTTAGGGAAAATGGGTCAGAAGACACTTACATGGTAATGAATACTTTAAACTCAATCTTTGTTTGTAAGAGCAACTCATGCAGTCATACAAATGATGGATTTAGTTCTGCATTCCTTGATCTCCTGTATTTTGCTTCCCTAGAATCATGTGATGGCCAGAGCTTTTCACATCATCACAAGACTGTCTGCAGCAGGAGCCAAAACTGTGATAAAATCATGGGAGTCAGCAACACTGCTCACCCTCCCTATGCTCTACCAAATGAAGCTCTGACAACAAAACTCAGAATTTATCTCTAAGCCATTTTTGGTAAGAAAATGCTATCGCCAACCATCTCTCCATTCTCAAGGAGTGTTTAGTTGATTTCAAACCATTCCACGGGGGAAAAAATACACTCACAACCAACTTGCCAATAGCTATGGTGAATTTTAGTCCATACACAAATTCAAAAAGACCGGGCACAACCCAGGGAAAATAGGGAATATAATGGTAATGACAACTGACGCTTAACTAAAGCAGTGCTGTTACTGTTACAGACCAACCTCACCACCTTTACAATTACTAATCAGACCCTTCCAGTTCTGGACATCACAAGTATACTCTATTAGCTGTAAATGGTCCCGATCCAGAAAGACAAAGCAGGTGGGGTAATATCTTTGTCTCTCTCACCAACAAATATTGGTCCAATAATAGATATGACCTCACCCACCTTGTCTCTCTAATACCTTGGGACCAACACGGCTACAACTACATTGATCCAGAAAGGACACTTAAGCACACGTGTAACTTTAAGCACATGACTAGTACCGTGGAAGTCACTGGCCTGCTTACATGCTTTATGTTACCCACATCTTTAAGTGCATTGCTGGCTCAGAGCTTCTTTTGTTCCCAGTTTTGAATAGGAATGTTGCATTTTCAAAATGGTGGAAATAATTTTAAAACATTCACCACCCTTTTTTTTTTAAAATGAAATATTTCGATCAATTTTTTTTTGCCTAATGGGCCTGATCCCTCACCTTTGAACTCAACATGTGTTTTGCCCTGGATTTCAATAAATTCAGGATCTGGCCCTCAGTGAGGAATCTAAATCCAGAGTTAGGCACCTAAATAAATGGCCTGGATTTACAGAGGTCTATGAGAGCTGCAGGTTCTAAGCGGCTCTGAAAATCAGGCCACTTTTAGTTAGGTACCTCACTTTAGGCACCCAAGTTTGAAACTATTGGCTATAATACATATAACTTATATTTGAAGTTATACCATTATACTTGTTTTATTTTTAAAAGAGGGACGTGCAGGCTTGTTATCCGATCAGAGCCTGATCCGCTACTAGCTCCACACCGGAACCTCTTTGTTTTGCTTTGCTGTTCTCACAGTTTAACTATCCACAAGGCAAGACTCATCGCAGAAATACATATACGAATGTGTAATCCAAATTATATGGAGCCCTGCTGAAAAGTAGGGCCAAATGTTACTCTCAGTTACATGAGTGCAGTATTATGGACCTGTTAAATATAATGGACCCAGTTCTGAAGTCATCTGTTCCAGTGTAAATCAGAAGGAATTTCTCTGAACTCATGTAGTTACTCCATTGTAAGTTATGTCCCGAGATCAGGCTCAGATCTATTGCCTTCAATGGGATTTACACCTGTGTAAGCAGGGTCTGAATGAGCTACCCTGACAGCTGGGGGAACAGACTTCAGGAGCAGACTGTTTGTATAGACGTACCTACTCTGTCTGGGTGTCCAGCAGACAGTTACTTTGCCAAAATGATCAGTTTTGGCTGGTTTGGGCTTGCAATTCACTTTAGTGTTGAGTGCAGGGGTAATGAAATGTTATCTTTAGTGTATAAGTAAAGGACAGCAGAACAGTGCTTAGAACGTCCTGGTTGAGGGGACCACCCGAATCTGAACCTCATGTGCTAAGCAGCGGGTAGGGATGCTAAACGAGAGAGGGTGCAAACGAGAGAGGGTGCTCCTACCTAAGGGTTTGGGCTCTGCCTAAAGACTCTTAGGGTATGTCTACACTATCTGCCGGATTGGCAGGCAGCAATCGATCCAGCGGGGATTGATTTATCACATCTAGTTTAGACGCAATAAATCGATCCCGAGCACTCTCCCATCGACTCCTGTATTCCACTGTGGCAAGAGGCGCAGGCAGAGTCGACGCGGGAGCGGCAGCAGTCAACTCGCCGCATTGAAGACACCATGGTGAGTAGGTCTAAGTACGTCGACTTCAGCTATGCTATTCACGTAGTAGACACCATTTGACTCATTGTCCTGCCCCAGTAGAAGACCACGAACCAAACTGTGTCAGAGTTTCATTCCTTGCTCTGGGGAGGAAATAATCTATGCCACCTCTATAGGTGGTGCTGATTACTTCCCCTAGAGTGCCAGCTACTGATGGGCATTAGGGGGATCCAAAGGTTTGCCCAAGTCCCAGCCCCACCAAGCAGCAAAGGAAGGGAAGCAGCAACCCCATGGAGGCTACTCACCCCCTTACTCTGCTACCTGCTCTGCTTCGATACAGGGAGATAACACAGGGGAGTAAGGGAGCATCCTTACATGGGTCACAGTCTGGTCCTTTACTGGTACACCATCTCCATCTGCACTTCCCTGAATGTTGAGCTCAGAGCCAAAGGCCTATACCTATATCTGGGTACTTTTATGGCCTTTACCACCATGGTCTCTGAGCATCAAACCTAATTCATTTGTTCTGGATCCAAGTGTGAGCCACAACTGCAGGAAGGAGAAGAGATTTTCTTCAACTCAGAACTGGCAAATATAGCACAAGAAGAGATGTTCCACAAAAATTCCTCTGCTGTGGACAAAATTCTCATCCTTGCAGCCCATAGTATTCCAGACTAATTAAAGGCTGCTACATGTTGCAGCTGGTGCCAGGTGCAGAGCAGTGCTGGGCTAGGCAGGAAGAAGCAGAAAGCAGCAAAACTCAGGGCTGCCCGGGGGGGGACGGGGGGGGACGGCAAGTGGGGCAATTTCCCCAGGCCTCCACAAAATATAGTATTCTATAGTATTGCAACTTTTTTTTTATGGAAGGGGCCTCCAAAATTGTTTTGCCCCAGACCCCCTGAATCTTCTGGGTGGCCCTGGCCAAACTTGGTACAATGTGGCCCAACCCAGCAGCTGTGCAGGGACAGACCAGCACATTTCAGAGTGGTCTGGGGATAGAAAACAAAAGAGGGGAAAGAGAGCTATAAAGTGCAGCCCCTGAATGGTCCATCCATGTACAGGGTACACACACTCACCTATGGGAGTATTTCTATGGTACCCTTGTACTTTAGAAACTCAGAAAGAGTGAGATCCTTATAGCACCAAGAGATTTATGGAGAGTATTTCTAAACCCAGCAATTTAGATATTCAAAGAGGGTGAGATCTATAAAGCACCCAGAGCTTTTAGTATACAAAAAAGTGAGAACTGTTCAGTACCCTGCTCTTACAAAATACAGAGAGGGTTACTCTCAGAGCACCTGGCTATTTAGAAAATAGGAAGAAGGGATCAGTGTCGTCTTTTAAGTAGAAAAATACATTCATTCGACAGATCACTTAGACTCTCAGAGCTGGTACAGTAATCCATACTGTACATACTCACAGAGATACATGTTGCAGCATTATATTCAGAAATTAATAGCAGAGCCCTGGGGGCAGCTGATTCCATCACCAAAATAAATAATTTCTTTATTGTTACAGGGGACTTACAGTGACACTGTTCTCCCACCATTTAAGTACTGAATTTTTTTATAGGGGACTTAAACTGGAGCGACCTATGCTCCCACCATGTACATACTGAGTCCTCTTTGTTGTAGCAGGCTTTCACCAAGATTGAGGTCTCATGATTTATATACTGAGTACCTCTTTCTTAGAGGGGATTTCTTGTCACCTGTGATCCCACCATTTACATATTGAGATTCTTCTTCTTAGAGGTAACTTTATTCCAACATTTACATACTAAGCTCCTCATTATATGTCCTTGTCCATCAACGTCAATAGAGTCAAATTTTGTTCTGTCGTTCATCTCTGGCTGCAATTGATACACACATTAGGTACTACACTCCTCTTTTACTCACACTCCTAGGTCTACTGCATTCTATAAATCCAATACCCTTCACTACAGTATCTATCCAAAAGACTTGGGGTCTTCCACTATTTCCTATGGGTCATCAATCCAAACCAAAATAAAGAGAAGTTTTGGCTTTGTCCTTACAAAACCAAAACACAACAGAGGATTCAGGGGGCCTGGGGTCTTCCACCGAATTGCCACCGAAGACCCACCCCGGGACCCACCGCCGAAGTGCCAAAATGACCCCCCGCTGTGGGTCTTTGGGGCACTTCGGTGGCAGGTCCTGGAGCGGAAGAACCCCCCACCACCGAATTGCCGACAATGACCTGGAGTGGAAGACGCTCCGGGGGCCCAGGCTCCGTGAGAGTTTGCCGGGGCCCCCAGAGCAAGTGAAGGACTCCACTCCAGAGGCGCTGAAAAACTCTCGTAGGGGCCCCTGCGGGGCCCAGGGCAAATTGCCTCTTGCCGCTCCGCTCTCCCCCAGGCGGCCCTGAAACACGATGGACATTGCACCAAAACCAAAACGAGACATCCAAGTCCATCGCTAGTTTCATTTAAAAGTCTTCAATGCTGTGTAAGCCAAATCAGCCAGGACTCTGGACTCTTATTAAAATCTTGTATATAGCCTCTTCATTAAAGACAGCTCACTGTAAAATGCAAAGTCATTAGCTCCTGTGGACAGGCTTACACAGTAGATCTCACTTAAATGAAGTGCCTTTTAACTAACCAATAAAGGAACAGTCCTGTTAGAAGAATAACTGTTCTATGCACATACCCAACAATGTACAGAACTACACTGACATGGTTTTAAATGATTACAGTAGAACCTCAAAGTTATGAACACCAGCGTTACGAACTGCCCAGTCAACCACACACCTCATTTGGAACCGGAAGGACACAATCAGGCAGCGGCAGAGACCGGAAAAAAGAAAATACAGTACAATACTGTGTTAAACAAACTATTTAAAAATAAATGGGAAGTTTAAACAAAAAGATTTGACAAGGTAAGGCAACTGTTTCTGTGCTTGTTTCATTTAGATTAAGATGGTTAAAAGCAGCATTCTTCTTCTGCACAGTAAAGGTTCAAAGCTGTATTAAGTCGATGTTCAGTTGTAAGCTTCTGAAAGAACCACCATAATGTTTTGTTCAGAGTTCGGAACATTTGAGAGTTACAGACAAGCTCCATTCCCGAGGTGTTCACAACTCTGAGATTCTGCTGTATCTGATAAACCCATTAAAAGCATAAACTGCCAGGTCACCAAAAAGTTCAGTGGCTTAGAACACCAATATGATATTAAAAAAGAATAAATCTGTTAAATTAATGCAGTTTTCGGGAACAGCCAACACAGCCCTCCTAACCAAAGAATTGTGCAATAAGGTTATTTGTTAAACACGTTTCTACTGTGGAGAGAAAATGTTTTCACATAATATATTTTTGTATCTACCTTGTGAGTCTTATTCTGATTTTTAATAGAAGATTGTAAAGTTCTTCCCCTGCTTCACGTTTTAGTCCATCATCCTGAGTTACATACATACGCCCTGTCTGTATTCTGGTTGAAGCCAAGTTATCTTCACATATAGCGTAAGAATAAAAAGTGTCTGTTCACATTGCTCAAGGAAACTATGCTAAAACCCTGTTAGGAACATCTGCCCTTTAAATATGATGCTTGCTGGCATGGTTTCAAAGGTGTTTGTGGATAGCTTCTTACAGAATGAATTAAGGGGAGGAAACACCTTAACCAGAAGAAGGGGAATGAAAATTGAGAGTTCTTTATGAAAAGTATATTAAATGACTAAAAAGTCACAATCCCACAACTGTAAAAGAGGACAACTTTGGGTAAAAGCCAATCCTGGTTAAGAGGGAAAATGAAAGTTGCAGTTAGGAATAAAAAAGTAACATATAAAAAAGGTGAAGTAGACAGCAATCAATACAATTAGATCTTAAGAAGCACAGAAAGTTGGTAAGGGGAGTTAAAGACATCAAGGGGGAAAAAAATCAGAGCTTGCAGGGCTAAGGACAACCAGAAGGAGGGTTTAGTTTTTTTAGGTGTATCAGGAACTGAAGAATTTCTAAGAATAATACAGGCATATTACTAGATCAAGATGATGAGATTGTTAATGATGCAGAAAGGGCAGAAGTTTATAACAAATATTTCCATTTGGTATTGGGAAAGAAGCACGATAATGTACTCCTGTCATGGCATCTACTTGTGATAAACATTTTAAAATCAGCAGATCTGGATAACTTGCACTCAAACCTAAAATGTTTGGCTGAGGAGACTTCTGGCCCACTGATGATCATTTTGAATAGAACTTAGAATACTGAGGAGTATTAGTGTCATGTCAACATCTGTAAAGGGCAAGTGGGATGCCCTGGGTAGGGTCTGTAGGAGCCTAATTTTAAAGCCTGGCCTGAGCAGACCTGTCCAGGGCTTGAGGGGGTCGAGTCATTTTCTGATCTGATTTGACCTGGACCCGAGTCAAGGTCGCCACCTCCTGCTAATGAGATTGGCATGGCAGCAGCTCAGTGCCTCACCCCCACTGAGTGCCGCCTGTGCCTTGCCAGGGCTGTGTGCTGCAGAGTGAGACATGGAGGCAACTCCTCAGGTTGGCACACTCACTTCACTGCAAACACACACAGCATTGTGAGCTGGCGGTAGCTGGCAGCAGCGGGGCACGCAGCCACCGCCATGCCAACCCCACACGCAGAAGGGGGAGAGTCGACCCCACCTGACCACAACCCTTTTAGTCAGGCCCCATTGAGTTCGGGTCAAGTTGCAGGACTCTAGGCCGCAGTAATTATAAACCAATTGACTTGACATTAATTCTAGGAAAAATAATGGAAAAACTGCTGAGAGATTAAATCAATAAAGAATTAAAGGATAGGAGTATTATTATTGCCAGTCAACATAGCTTTATGGAAGGAAAGGTCTTTTCAAACCAATGATTTCATTTTTTGATGATTTTACAAGGTTGGTTGATACAATTAACTGGGTAGATGAAATCTACTTAACTTTTTGTATGGCGCATATCATTCTGATTAAAAAATTAGCAATATACAATATGAATAACACATACGTTAAATGAATTAAGAACTGGTAATGACAAAAAGTAGTCAGTGGGAAATCATCATTGAATAGGGGTGTTCCCAGTAGGTTTCCACAGGGATTTGTACTAGGCCTAGCACTATTAAGTATTTGTTTTAGGAGTGATCTGGTAGTGCATATACAGTCACTGCTGATAAAGTTTGTGGCTGACCCTAAGACTGGCAGAGCAGTAAATAATGATGAGGACAGGGCAGTCACACAGAGTGATCTGAACTTTGCCTAGTTGAACTAAATGTGTTTTAATACAGACAAATGCAAGGTCATACATCTAGGAACAAAGATTGCAGGCCACACCTGCAGAATAGGAGCCTGTATCCTGGAAAGATATCCTGCGAAAAAGATTTAGAGGCTATAGTGCACAAATAACTCAACACGAGCGCCCAGTGCACTGCTGTGACAAAAAGAGCTAAATGCAATCATTGGAGGCAAAGAGAAGAGTAGCAAGTAGGACAGGGAGGTAATTTTACCTCTATACAGTATTGGTGAGACTCATATTAGAATACTGTGCCCAGTTCTGGTATCCATGTTTTCAAAAGGATGTTGAAAAACTGGAGAAGGAGCGAAAAAAAGGCATAAAAATGATTCATGTCCTGAAGAAAATGCCCGACAGTGAGAGACTCAAAGAGCTCCATCTGTTTAGTTTATCAAAAAGATGAGAGGTAAGCAACTTGATTACAGGGCATAAATACCGTCACAGGGAGAAAACACCCGGTACTAACTGGTTCTTTAATCCAGCAGAGAAAGGCATCCTAACAACCAATGGCTAGAAATTAGACAAATTCAAATTAGAAATAAGGCACAAGTGTTAAATGGAAAATTTAACCATTGGAACAAGCTACCATGGGAAGTGATGGATTCTTCATCTCTTGATGTCTTCAGACCAATATTGGCTGTATTCTGGAAAATATGCTGTACTGTCTATATAAGTTATTAGGCTCAGTACAAGGGTAACTTGGTGAAGATCTATGCCCTGTGCTATGCAGGAGCTTAGACTAATTATCTAATGGTCCTCTTTGGCCTTAAAATATATTAGTCTACTCTTATTGATACCACTTTGTGTAAGAGTGTTGAACTTTAGGGTACAAATCTGAGGACCTGCATGGACACTTTTAAGCTTAATTACTAGCTTAGATCTCGTAACTCTGCCACCATCCAGAAATTTCAGTGTCTGGAGCACTTCCTGTCCCTCCAAAACTCTCCCCTCCCTGGGTGGCCTTGAGGGACTTCACCAATTCCCTGGTGAATACAGATCCAAACCCCTTGGATCTTAAAACAAGGAAAAATCAATCAGGTTCTTAAAAAGAAAGCTTTTAATTAAAGAAGAAAGGCAAAAATTATTTTTGTAAAATCAGGATGGAAAATATTTTACAGGGTAATCAAATTTGTATAGCCCAGAGGAACCCCCTCTTGACTTAGGTTTAAAGTTACAGCAAACAGAGGTAAAATCCTCTCAGCAAAAAGAAACATTTACAAGTTGAGAAAACAAAATTAAGACTAACACGCCTTTCCTGACTATACTTACAAGTTTGAAACATGAGAGACTGATTCAGAAAGATTTGTAGAGACTGGATGGACATCTGGTCCCTTTTAGTCCCAAGAGCGAACAACACCCAAAACAAAGAGTATAAACAAAGACTTCCCTCCACCAAGATTTGAAAGTATTTTGTTCCCTTATTGGTCCTCTGGTCAGGTGTCAGCCAGGTTTACTGAGCTTCTTACCCCTTTACAGGTAAAAAAGGCATTAACCCTTAACTATCTGTTGATGACACGCCCCCCAGATTTCAGACAGTGTGGAACCACACTGGCGGTGATTTTTTCCTAGAACTTTAGAATAAACAGATTAATAAAGCACATGCACCTTTACATATACTACTAATTATGTAAAACTACAAGATTTTTTACATTTTAAGGACAATTTTTAACCAGCTGATTTTGGGAAACTTTCATGGGAGAGTGCACCAGCTACTTTGTTAGAAGCTCCTGAAATGTGTTGAATTTCGAAATCAAAATTTTGGAGAGCTAAACTTCATTGAAGAAGTTTTTTGTTGTTTCCCTTGGCAGTATGAAGCCACTTTAGTGCAGCATGGTCGGTTTGTAACTGGAAACGCTGTCCCCGAACGTATGGGTGTAGCTTTTCCAGGGCATACACAATGGTGTAGCATTCTTTTTCACTGACTGACCAGTGGCTTTCCCCGTCAGACAGTTTTTTGCTGAGAAACACGACAGGATGAAATTCTTGATCTGGTCCTTCCTGCATTAAAACTGCTCCTACACCACGCTTAGACGCATCTGTGGTTACTAGGAATGGTTTGTTAGTCTGGGGCCCTTAGCACAGGGTCAGACATGAGTGTTGCCTTAAGCTGGTTAAAGGCCTTCTGACACTCATCAGTCCACTTAACTGCATTTGGCTGTGTTTTTCTGGTCAGGTCTGTTAGTGGGGCAGCGATTTGGCTGTAGTGTGGTACAAATCGCCTGTAATATCCGGTCAAGCCTAAGAAGCATTGGACCTGTTTCTTTGACTTTGGGACAGGCCACTTTTGGATAGCATTTACCTTGGCCTGTAGGGGAGTTATTGTTCCTTGACCCACCTGGCGTTCAAGGTAAGTCACTCTGTTTTGGCCTATTTGACACTTTTTAGCCTTAACAGTTAGTCCTGCCTGCCTGATGTGCTTAAAGACTTTTTCCAAGTGTTTCAGGTGTTCAGCCCATGAATTAGAAAAAATGGTCACATTATTGAGGTAGGCAACTGCAGATTTTCCCAATCCTGCTAGGAGACCATATACAAGTCTTTGGAAGGTGGCGGGTGCATTTCACAGCCCAAAAGGAAGCACATTAAATTTATACACCCCTGCCTGGGTGATGAAGGCTGACCTTTCTTTGGTGGGTTTATTTAGTGGTACTTGCCAGTAACCCTTGGTTAAGTCTATTGTAGAGATGAACTGGGCACGTCCCAATTTCTTCAGTAGCTTATCAGTGCGTGGCATTGGATATTGTCAGGATGAGTTACAGCATTTAGCTTATGGTAGTCCATGCAAAAGCGTATTTCCCCATCTGGTTTGGGAACTAGAATTACTGGAGATGCCCATGCACTGTTAGAGGGGCGGATTATACCCATCAGTAGCATGCTTTGGATCTCCCGTTCTATAGCAGCTTGGGCATGAGGACACACCCTGTAGGGTGGGGTTCTAATTGGGTGAGCATTACCTGTGTCAATGGAGTGGTATGCCCGTTCGGTCCGTCCTGGGGTGGCTGAGAACATTGGGGCGAAGCTAGTGCACTGCTCCTTGGTCTGTTGCCGCTGCAGACATTCCAGGGTTGTGGAGAGGTTCACCTCTTCCACACCACCGTCATTTTTTCCTTCGTAGTAGACACCTTTAGGCCACTTGGCATCGTCTCCTCCCTGGGCTGTAAACTGACAAACCTTTAAGTCTCTGGAATAAAAGGGCTTTAGAGAATTAACATGGTACACTTTAGGCTGTAGGGTTGAGGCGGGGAATGCTATGAGATTCTGGAACATCACCTAGGCGCTCTTGGACTGTGATGGGCCCTTTCCATGACGCTTCCATTTTATGGGCCTGTTGCACCTGGTTCCCTACTTTGAAGGAACACTCTTTGGTATGTTTATCATACCAGGCCTTTTGCTCTTCCTTAGCATTCTTTAGGTTTTCTTTAGCAAGGGCTAAAGAGTGTCAGAGGGTGCTTTGTAGGTTGCTTACAAAGTCTAGAATGTTAGTTTCTGGAGAAGGCGTAAACCCCTCCCACTGCTGCTTCACCAACTGTAATGGCCCCTTAACCTCGTGGACATACACAAGTTCAAATGGTGAAAACCCTAAATTGGGATGTGGTACAGCCCTGTAGGCAAAAAGCAGCTGCTGCAACACTAGGTCCCAATCATTGGAGTGTTCATTTACGAATTTACATATTATGGCCCCCAAAGTTTCATTAAACCTCTCCACTGGGCCATTGGTTTGATGGTGGTAAGGAGTGGCAACCAAGTGATTCACCCCATGAGCTTCCCACAGATTTTTCATGGTTCCTGCCAGGAAATTAGTTCCCGAATCTGTAAGGATGTCGGAGGGCCAACCTACCTTGGCAAAAATGTCTGCTAAGGCCTGGCACACAGTTTTAGCCCTGGTGTTGATTAGAGCTACTGCTTCCGGCCATCGGGTAGCAAAGTCCATGAAAGTCAGTATGTACTGCTTTCCTCTGGGGATCTTTTTTGGGAAAGGACCAGAATATCCACAGCTGCTCACTGAAATGGGACCTCAATTATGGGGAGTGGCTGGAGAGGGGCTTTGACCTGGTCTTGGGGCTTTCCCACTCGTTGGCACACCTTACAAGACCGGACATAATTAGCAACATCCTTGCCAATTCCCTCCCAGTGGAAGGACTTTCCCAATCAGTCTTTGGTTCTATTTACCCCAGAATGGCCACTGGGATGATTATGAGCTAAACTCAAGAGCTTTACCCGGTACTTAGTTGGAACTACCAACTGTCTTTGAGGACACCAGTCTTCCTAGTGTCCACCAGAAACAGTTTTCTTGTATAAAAGTCCTTGTTCTACAACAAACCGGGATGGGTTAGAAGAGCTGAGAGGCGGTGGGGTGCTCCATGCCACCCCCCAAGCTTCCTGAAGGCTGTCATCTGCTTTCTTCTCAGCCTGGAACTGTTCCCTTGAGGCTGGAGACATCAGTTTCTCCTTAGACTGTGGACTTGGGCTTGGTCCCTCTGGAAGCAATGTAGCTGATGGGGTTGTTTTTGTTGATTGTGAACCGCTTTCCGCTGGTGCACTGTGTGATATTTCAGGCTCTGGCTGAGCCTCTTGGGTAGGGTTGTCTGCTGCTTCTGCCAGTTCAGGCCCGCTGATGCCCTCTGGCGTTGGAGTTGTAGATGGGTTTGCAAGCGCTGGAGTCAGTGTTGGCAATGGTTCTGGTGCTGGTTGCTTTTCCAGTTCCGGTTCTGGGACTGGATGCACTATGGCTGTTGCAGTCATTGGCAGGGGATTAGGTTCCACCACCTCTGTCTGGGTCTCTGGTAACACAGACGGGGCCCTTGTGGACGGCTCAGGAACAGGGATGGGTATGGAAGCTTGCTTGGCCTGGCTGCGTGTGACCATTCCCACCCTCTTGGCCAGCTTCACATGGTTGGCCAAGTCTTCCCCCAGTAGCTTGGGGATGGGATAATTGTCATAGACTGCAAAAGTCCACATTCCTGACCAGCCCTTGTACTGGACAGGTAACTCAGCTGTAGGCAAGTTTACAGATTTTGACATGAACGGGTGAATTGTCACTTGGGTTTCTGGGTTGATGAATTTGGGGTCCGCTAAGGACTGGTGGATAGCTGACACTTGTGCCCCCATGTCTTTCCACGCGATAACCTTCTTTTTGCCCACTCTCAAGTGTTCCTTTCGCTCCAAGGGTATTTGAGAGGCATCTGGGCCTGGGGATCTTTGATGTGATGGTGGTGTAATGAACTGTAATCGGTTGGGGTTCTTGGGGCAGTGGGCCTTTATATGTCCCAGTTCATTACATTTAAAACATCGCCCAGCTGACTGGTCACTGGGTTGAGGTGGGTTGCTGGAGACTGGTGAGGTGGGACAATAGGGTGTCTGGGGCTTTCCTTGGGTTGTAGGTGGGGTCTTGGGTTGCCCCCAGTGATAGGGTTTATTTTCGGTTTGCCCCCTCTGATATTCTCTCCTCTTGCTAGTAGTTTTTTTCTTTTCTGCCACTTCCACCCATCTGGCTCCACTCTCCCCCGCCTCGGTTACAGTTTTGGGCTTCCCATCTAGGATCTACCTTTCTATTTCCTCAGGAACACCCTCTAAGAACTGCTCCATTTGCATTAGGAAGGACAGCTCTTCCAGAGATTTAGCACTTGCTTCTGATATCCAGGCATCCCAATTCTTTCCAATGTGGTAGGTGTGTCGGGTGAATGACACATCTGGTTTCCACCTTAGGGCCTTGAACCGCTGACTAGCATGCTCAGGTGTTAGCCCCATTCTGGTTCTGGCCTTGGTTTGAAAAAGTTTATAATCGTTCATGTGTTCCTTAGGCATTTCAGCCACCGCCTCTGCTAAGGGTCCACTGAGCTGTGGCCTCAGCTCTATCATGTACTGATTTGTAGGGATGCTGTACCCATGGCAGGCCCTTTAGAAATTTTATAAGAAGGCTTCAGTATCATCACCTGCCTTGTAGGTGGGGAATTTTCTGGGATGGGAAACAGTACCTGGAGAAGAGTTGTTAGGGTTGGCTGGTACATTTGGCTTAGCCCTTGCTAATTCCAGGGCCTGCTGGTGGGCCTCCCTCTGGAGCGCCATTTCTTTTTGTTTTATCTCCATAGCTTTCCGGTGGTCAGCCTCTTTGGCTTTTTTCTTTTTTTTTTATTTTTTCTTCACCTTTTTTTGTTTCTTCTCCATTTTTTTTGTTTTATTTCCTTTTTTTTTTTGCCTCCATCTCTTTTTCTCTTGCCTCCATAGATCTTTTGTGGGCAGTCTCTTCTCTGGCTATTTCTGTTTTATTTCCATCTGTCTTTTATGTTTGTTGTCTTTCTCTGTTGCTTCCAGCCTAGCCAGCTCTAGTTTGTTAGTTGCTCCACTGGTACTCATTTTCCTGCTTTCTTGTGCTGGCCACACCCGTCTGCAGCTCACTGAAACTGGGATGCGCTCAGCTCAGGGCAGCTTGGTTAACAGAGACTTCTAACTAGCTATACCTGAGAGGTATAAAGAAAGAAAACAATTCAGCTTGTAAATTCCTTTTGCTGGCTGCTTGCTCACAGCTTGAAGCCTCCTCTTAACAAAGACCCTTGTTAAAAAACTTAACACCTCTGCCTTCAGGCTGCTTCCTAAGCAGCTAGAAAGGAGAAAAAAAAATCCTACTGGCTTTTGGTTCCTAAAAATATCCCACCGCTACCACCATGTCAAGGTTCCTTTCCACTTTGAACTTTAGGGTACAAATGTGGGAATCTGCATGGACACTTCTAAGCTTAATTACTAGCTTAGATCTCGTAACTCTGCCACCATCCAGAAATTTCAGTGTCTGGAGCACTTCCTGTCCCTCCAAAACTCTCCCCTCCCTGGGTGGCCTTGAGGGACTTCACCAATTCCCTGGTGAACACAGATCCAAACCCCTTGGATCTTAAAACAAGGAGAAATTAACCATCCCCCCTTTTTTCCCCCACCAATCCCTGGTGAGTCCAGATCCAATCCCCTTGGATCTTAAAACAAGGAAAAATCAATCAGGTTCTTAAAAAGAAAGCTTTTAATTAAAGAAGAAAGGTAAAAATCATCTCTGTAAAATCAGGATGGAAAATACTTTACAGGGTAATCAAATTCGTATAGCCCAGAGGAACCCCCTCTAGCCTTAGGTTCAAAGTTACAGCAAACAGAGGTAAAATCCTCTCAGCAAAAAGAAACATTTACAAGCTGAGAAAACAAAATTAAGACTAACACGCCTTTCCTGACTATACTTACAAGTTTGAAACGTGAGAGACTGATTCAGAAAGATTTGTAGAGCCTGGATGGATGTCTGGTCCCTCTTAGTCCCAAGAGCGAACAACACCCAAAACAAAGAGTACAAACAAAGACTTCCCTCCACCGAGATTTGAAAGTATCTTGTCCCCTTATTGATCCTCTGGTCAGGTGTCTGCCAGGTTTACTGAGCTTCTTACCCCTTTACAGGTAAAAGAGGCATCAACCCTTAACTATCTGTTTATGACAAAGAGGCCCAACTCTTCCTGTACAGCTAAACATACTTTTTTGGCAGGGAAAATAGGGGAGAGGTAGTTGTGCACAGCTGCTGCCAATGCTAACAAGAGCTGTATCTCATCCAAGATGAGAACTCTTCACGCAAAGGACAGAAGTGTTAGTCAAGGGGGTGTATAAATGTAAGCAGACAATGAAATCGTGAACACCCTGGACCAAATTGGGCCTTCAATTTTTCACTGGGATTTCACAGGCACAGATGATGGCAGAATCTGGCCCAAGCTGTTCTCTGTTTCGGCTTGCATGTCTATGCCTTGGTATTTCTACTACACCTATTACCGAGATATTTGGGAAACAAAGGTGTTTGTTGTTCTTCTCTGTATCAAGGAAGTTGTCCATTATCCTGAACTGCATACTTAGGACTGGATCAAGTCCATTGAAGTCAATGGGAGTCTTGATTTCTAACAGCTTTAGGCACCATCCTCAGTACATTTGAAACAGACCCAGCAATAACCTTGTTAAAAAGAATGTTCTCTCATGAAAAAGTTTTACTTGTGTGAGTAAGATCTGCAGGATTGGTGCCATGCAGAGAGGTTCATTGTTTCAGAGATATTTTATGCTCCACTAAATGAAAAATGTCCTAACTTTTCAAAGTGAAATTTTGCAGGCCATTGATTTAGAATGTGAGCTGCTCCTTTGGCTATTTTGGAAAATCAGAAACAACATATTTATTTAATTTGGAAAAGTGACTTCTATCCAAAGCTGTTTCTTAACAAAAAATCATTAGACCATATAGCATGCAAACTTAATTCATCCACATAACAGACACAGCCTAAAGATCTATTGGTGAACAGTTTTTAATTTAAAATGTCCCTTAACACGTATTTTGATATTGAGCTGTAACAGATATAAAATATTCCAATCTACTGGAAAAGTAATCAGACTTCTAAAGAGCTAGTAAAAAAATACCGTCACACAGTAGTTAGCAATAGTTTCAAATAAGCTACAATGGTTCTTCCTGTCAACCTTCATATGTTTCTATGAGAGATCATTTTATTTTTTAAAGGTCTCATTAAATAATAAGTGGAGTAAACATTCCAAAACACTGACTGATGGCATTGTTGTCGTGCAAAGAGCCCAAAGTAAGGCAATTAAAATTAAAGATGACACCTCCACCCTTGATACTGGTCTCCACTAAGTCACTTTCACCTCCTTTTGTCTTAGTCAATCCGCCTGAAACAATGTTTGTTTGTTTTTTTAAAGAGGAACCTTACTGGAAAGCATATAGTACACCCAAACTGAGTTCTCCTGGGTCAGTAAATTACCAAGTGAAAGACCAGATTTGTATGTTGTTCAAAAGTATTGGAAGGGATCAGTCAGATCACTGTGAAATGTTATATTAGAGAGACAAGGTTGGTGAAAAGAACGAGGAGTACTTCAAATACTCCTTGTTCTTTTTGCTGATACAGACTTAACACGGCTACCAGTCTGAAACCTGTCATCAAGGTTGGTGAAGTAACATCAATGGCTATTAGCCAAGATGGTCACCGATGCAACCCCATGCTCTGGGTGTCCCTAGCCTTTGATTGCCAGAAGCTGGGAATAGGCGACGGGGGATGGATCACTCTATGATTGCCTTGTTCTGTTCATTCCCTCTTAAGCCCCTGGCATTGGCAACTGTAGGAAGACAGGATACTGGGCTAGATGGCCCTTTGGTCTGACCCAGTATGGCCATTCTTATCTTCTATGTTCTTATATATTATATATAAGTTATAGATCAAATGTTGCAATACTTACGTATAATAATGTAAATTTAGGATGAATTATTTGGCTTAACTAAAAAAACCTTTTTTGTTTTATTTGCTCCAGTCATTTGGTGTCCCAGCCTGAGAGGGGCACTGCTGAATAATTTCTTTTATAGTATATATTATCCCCCCACCTACCCACTCATATGATATGCACTCAGAAACCTGAAAAAAAGCCATTTGTTTTTTTCCCCAACAAATTTTGTTTTTTTTCTAATTTAACAAAAAATGAAGCAATCATAAGTCTGTATTTGTGGGGTGGATAGAAATACAGTTTCCACAGTAGAGCTGATCAGAAAAATAGCATTTCTATTCCATGGAAAATTCCAAGATGAAACTAAAATTTAAAAGCCTTGGAATTTTTTGCAAAATGAAACATTTCAAAAATGTTTTAACTTTGATCTTATCAAAGTTTTGTTTTGACTTTGTTTCAACTTTTATGATTTATGATAATGTAACATAAAAGTCAAAATGACTGAGCCAAAATGAAATGTTTGGAGCTTATTGAAATGAAACATTTTGATAATTTCCCACTGAAAATTTTGATGAAATCAACACATTTGATGTGTAAACCTTTCTGTTTACAGCAGAGCAGAGCTGACAGGGAGCTGTAGACAGGAATTTGAGAGAGTTTGACAGAGGGAGGCTTTATGATTTATGATAATGTAACATAAAAGTCAAAATGACTGAGCCAAAATGAAATGTTTGGAGCTTATTGAAATGAAACATTTTGATAATTTCCCACTGAAAATTTTGATGAAATCGACACATTTGATGTGTAAACCTCTCTGTTTACAGCAGAGCAGAGCTGACAGGGAGCTGTAGACAGGAATTTGAGAGAGTTTGACAGAGGGAGGCTTACAATAGTGAGGAGGACCCGCAACACCTGTGCCAGCACTGCTTCTGTCTCCTCCACCTGCGCCTGTAGCCAGACAGAGCACCAAAGCATGGATGCTTTTACCCAGATTCTGGTGTGGGCTTGCAAAGACTGTAATTTGCAATTTCCACTTACCGATATCCAGGCTGGGGGTGGCATCCAATGTGAAAGGTGCCTACTGGTGGAATCTCTCAGGCAGCAGGTGGGAGAGCTACAGGAGGAGGTGGCTAGGCTGAGGAACATCCATATCCATGAGCAATTCCTGGACAGTATCCATGTGGAGACAGCTGACATAGCTGTCCCAGTTGACAGGACTACCGACACACCAGTGGAGGAGGAGATGCCTCAGGGTGTGTCTGACACACCAGTGGAGGAGGAGGCTCAGGGTGGACACAGCCCGCTGGTTACTTCTAGCAGCAGGCAGTGCTCCACCACTGCTGCGAACCCTCCTGCTCTGGTAAAAGATAACCGTTATGCTCTTCTTGATACAGGAGAGAAGGAATCACCCCCAACAGTTAAGGAGGTGAAGCCTCGTACCCCTAAAGCTGGGAGGTCTGCTGCCACCACTCGTAAGAAACGTAGGGTAGTGGTGGTTGGAGACTCTCTGCTGAGGGGGACGGAGACACCCATCTGTCGCCCTGACCGTTCATCCCGGGAGGTATGCTGCCTGCCAGGGGCCCGTATCCGAGATATTACAGAGGCATTGTCGAGGATTATCCGGCCTTCTGACTGCTACCCCATGCTACTCATCCATGTGGGCACAAATGATACTGCGAGGTGTGACACTGAGCAGATCAAGAGTGACTACAGGGCTCTGGGAGTACGGGTTAAGGAGTTTGGAGCGCAGGTGGTATTCTCTTCGATTCTTCCTGTTGAAGATAGGGGTCTGGGCAGAGACAGATGCATCATGGAAGTAAATGCCTGGCTGCGAAGATGGTGTCGCCAGGAGGGCTTTGGCTTCCTCGACCACGGGATGCTATTCGAGGAAGGACTGCTAGGAACAGATGGCGTTCACCTTTCGAAGAGGGGAAAGGCCTTATTTGCGCACAGACTGGCTAACCTAGTAAGGAGGGCTTTAAACTAGGTTCAACGGGGACAGGTGAGCAAAGCCCACAGGTAAGTGGGGAACAAGACCTGGGAGATGGGTTGGAAACAGGAGGGAGCACGGGCTATAATGGCAGAGAGGAAGGAGGGTCAGGGCAAAGCTGGGAGGCAAGATCAAACCAGTATCTTAGATGCCTATATACAAATGCAAGAAGTATGGGTAATAAGCAGGAGGAACTGGAAGTGCTAATAAATAAATACAACTATGACATTATTGGCATTACTGAAACTTGGTGGGATAATACACACGACTGGAATGTTGGTGTGGATTGGTATAGTTTGCTCAGGAAGGATAGACAGGGGAAAAAGGGAGGAGGTGTTGCCTTATATATTAAAAATGTACACACTTGGACTGAGGTGGAGATGGACATAGGAGACGGAAGTGTGGAGAGTCTCTGGGTTAGGCTAAAAGGGGTAAAAAACACGGGTGATGTCGTGCTGGAGTCTACTACAGGCCACCTAATCAGGTGGAAGAGGTGGATGAGGCTTTTTTCAAACAACTAACAAAATCATCCAAAGCCCAAGATTTGGTGGTGATGGGGGACTTCAACTATCCAGATATATGTTGGGAAAATAACACCACGGGGCACAGACTATCCAATAAGTTCCTGGACTGCATAGCAGACAACTTTTTATTTCAGAAAGTTGAAAAAGTTACTAGGGGGGAAGCTGTTCTAGACTTGATTTTAACAAATAGGGAGGAACTTGTTGAGAATTTGAAAGTAGAAGGAAGCTTGGGTGAAAGTGATCATGAAATCATAGAATTTGCAATCCTAAGGAAGGGTAGAAGGGAGTACAGCAGAATAGAGACAATGGATTTCAGGAAGGTGGATTTTGGTAAGCTCAGAGAGCTGATAGGTAAGGTCCCATGGGAATCAAGACTGAGGGGAAAAACAACTGAGGAAAGTTGGCAGTTTTTCAAAGGGACACTATTAAGGACCCAAAAGCAAGCTATTCCGATAGTTAGGGAAGATAGAAAATGTGGCAAAAGACCACCTTGGCTTACCCTTGAGATCTTGCGTGACCTGCAAAATAAAAAGGCGTCATATAAAAAATGGAAACTAGGTCAGATCACGAAGGATGAATATAGGCAAATAACACAGGAATGCAGAGGCAAGATTAGAAAAGCAAAGGCACAGAATGAACTCAAACTAGCTATGGGAATAAAGGGAAACAAGAAGACTTTTTATCAATACATTAGAAGCAAGAGGAAGACTAAGGACAGGGTAGGCCCACTGCTGAATGAGGAAGGGGAAACAGTAACGGGAGACTTGGAAATGGCAGAGATGCTTAATGACTTCTTTGTTTCGGTCTTCACTGAGAAGTCTGAAGGAATGTCTAGTATAGTGAATGCTTACGGCAAGAGGGTAGGTTTAGAAGATAAAATAAAAAAAGAGCAAGTAAAAAATCACTTAGAAAAGTTAGATGCCTGCAAGTCACCAGGGTCTGATGAAATGCATCCTAGAATACTCAAGGAGTTAACAGAAGAGGTATCTGAGCCTCTAGCTATTATCTTTAGGAAATCATGGGAGACGGGGGAGATTCCAGAAGACTGGAAGGGGGCAAATATAGTGCCCATCTATAAAAAGGGAAATAAAAACAACCCAGGAAACTACAGACCAGTTAGTTTAACTTCTGTGCCAGGGAAGATAATGGAGCAGGTAATCAAAGAAATCATCTGCAAACACTTGGAAGGTGGTAAGGTGATAGGGAATAGCCAGCATGGATTTGTAAAGAACAAATCGTGTCAAACTAATCTGATAGCGTTCTTTGATAGGATAACGAGCCTTGTGGATAAGGGAGAAGCGGTGGATGTGATATACCTAGACTTTAGTAAGGCATTTGATACGGTCTCGCATGATATTCTTATAGATAAACTAGGAAAGTACAATTTAGATGGGGCTACTATAAGGTGGGTGCGTAACTGGCTGGATAACCGTACTCAGAGAGTAGTTGTTAATGGCTCCCAATCCTGCTGGAAAGGTATAACAAGTGGGGTTCCGCAGGGGTCTGTTTTGGGACCGATTCTGTTCAATATCTTCATCAACGATTTAGATGTTGGCATAGAAAGTACGCTTATTAAGTTTGCGGACGATACCAAACTGGGAGGGATTGCAACTGCTTTGGAAGACAGGGTCAAAATTCAAAATGATCTGGACAAATTTGAGAAATGGTCTGAGGTAAACTGGATGAAGTTCAATAAAGATAAATGCAAAGTGCTCCACCTAGGAAGGAACAATCAGTTTCACACATACAAAATGGGAAGAGACTGTCTAGGAAGGAGTATGGCAGAGAGATATCTAGGGGTCATAGTAGACCACAAGCTTAATATGAGTCAACAGTGTGATACTGTTGCAAAACAAGCAAACATGATTCTGGGATGCATTAACAGGTGTGTTGTAAACAAGACACGAGAAGTCATTCTTACGCTTTACTCTGCGCTGGTTAGGCCTCAACTGGAGTATTGTGTCCAGTTCTGGGCACCGACTTTCAAGAAAGATGTGGAGAAATTGGAGAGGGTCCAGAGAAGAGCAACAAGAATGATTAAAGGTCTTGAGAACATGACCTATGAAGGAAGGCTGAAGGAATTGGGTTTGTTTAGTTTGGAAAAGAGAAGACTGAGAGGGGACATGATAGCAGTTTTCAGGTATCTAAAAGGGTGTCATCAGGAGGAGGGAGGAAACTTATTCACCTTAGCCTCCAATGATAGAACAAGAAGCAATGGGCTTAAACTGCAGCAAGGGAGATTTAGGTTGGACATTAGGAAAAAGTTCCTAACTGTCAGGGTAGTTAAACACTGGAATAGATTGCCTAGGGAAGTTGTGGAATCTCCATCTCTGGAGATATTTAAGAGTAGGTTAGATAAATGTCTATTAGGGGTGGTCTAGACAGTATTTGGTCCTGCCATGAGGGCAGGGGACTGGACTCGATGACCTCTCGAGGTCCCTTCCAGTCCTAGAGTCTATGAGTCTATGAGTTTCCTGATGGAAAACTGTTCTGTAAAATTTTCAATCAGCCCTATACAGTCTATTTCATTTTGGGCTCAAGGAACCTGGGTAGTGTCTCTTTCCTGTTATTTTAAGACAGGGTGCCAAATTCCTGAATGGAAATTCCATTGCCATCAAGGATAAATTTGGTTCAGGGCACTTGCTTTTATAAATATTGTTACTAATATTTTAGTCTGTTACTAAAGTTTTCACATGGTAGCCAAAATATAACACCACAGACCAACTACATAAAATATAGAATCCCAACAAATGAAATACGCAGGATTAGAATCTTCTGCTAACACACCAGTGGCATCATAATTTAGATTCTGCTGCTTGACTCATATCAATACATTCTGCAAAACCTTGCCTAGAGATATCTATGCACTAATCCAGAGGTTGGCAACCTTTCAGAAGTGGTGTGCCGAGTCTTCATTTATTCACTCTAATTTAAGGTTTCGCGTGCTAATAATACATTTAAACATTTTTAGAAGATCTCTTTTTATGTCTATAATGTATAACTAAACGATTGTTGTATGTCAAGTAAATAAGGTTTTTAAAATGTTTAAGAAGCTTCATTTAAAATTAAATTAAAATGCAGAGCCCTCGGACCGGTGGCCAGGACCTGGGCAGTGTGAGTGTCACTGAAAATCAGCTTGCATGCCACCTTTGGCACCTGTGCCATAGGTTGCCTACCCCTGCACTAATCATATATTAATACTGTAGAACAAGTATATTTTGGCCTATTATATTTCATGTGAATGAAGCCAGACACATATGTGCAATTGTATCATGTTGTGGGCCAGCCTTTGCTACTTCTTCTCATAGCACAAGAACAAGGACGGGGGTAGTGACATCTGGGGGAAGAAGTGGTACGAGATTTTTGCTATATCTGTATTTTTGCTGTTTTCTAAAACTCATGAATATAAATATACACTGAAAATTTCCAGGTTTAGAACTGTTGTGTCACCTTAAAACTCTCTTCTGAGTATAAAGAATACTTCAGGATGACATCAACAACATACAGTAGACTTCATGTCCCATATGTCAGGCACCCAATTTCTATTTAGGTATCTAAATCAAAGTGGCCTGAGTTACACAAGCACAGAATACCCACAAATACCTCTGTAGTTAAAGAGAACTGAATATGCTCAGCCCTTTTGAAAAAAATCAGGTCATACATGTTTGCTGGGTTCTAATCTAGTCAATATAGTTCTTTTACTATGCTTATAGTATCTGAGTGCCTTCCAGTAGGGCATTAACTGATGTGCAGAGCCCTGTATGGATACACATTTATACCTACTAGATTCATAGAATATCAGGGATGGAAGGGACATTAGAAGGTCATCTAGTCCAACCCCATGCTCAAAGTTGGACCAATCCCCAGACAGATTTTTGCCCCAGACCCCTAAATGGCCACCTTAAGGGATTGAACTCACCCCTAAATGGCCACCTTAGCAGGCTAATGCTCAAACCACTGAGCTATCGCTCCCCACACCACTGTGGATATCCACAGATATAAATCAGTATCCACAGAACCACAGGGCTGTCCCTGGAACCAAAGCAGTGAAAAGAGCAGAACATGGGGCCACCACTCCCAGGAGCCAGCACCCTGTGCCGGCAGCTCCTTCAGCGTGGCTGTACTGCCCCCAGCCTCTCTCACTGAGGCGGGCACCAGGCTCACCAGCAGCTGTCCCTTGTCGCGCTAGTGTGTGCAAGCGATGCGCACACCCCCGACAGGAGACATAGATAGCTGCATGGGAGGAACAGGGTTAGGACTAGGGCAGGACTGCGAGTGGTGCAGCCAAGCTGGAGGAGCTGCTGGCGCAGGGTACTGGCCCCACATTCTGCTCCTTTCGCTGCTGCAGTTCCACAGGTACCTATTTGTATCCGCCCAGGGCTCTACTGATGTGACCAACATCTGTCACATGTTTTCTCTCTCATTCTCTCCCTGTCTTTAGTTCCTGTGGGGGTTCATTCTACAGTTTCAGATTGGCCCTGAGAAGGTTCTGTCTCCTGCACAGATAAGCTTTGCCCTTATTATAAAAAGTTCCATTGTGCCAGAGGAGCAAAGTGGTTAGCCATAATCTTCACTTTTGAGCTTTAGGTGGCCTTTTAGATATCCTGGGCCCAGGCCATGTAAGTTAAAAGATTGAGACCATGAACTTGATTTGAAATTCTATGGGAAGTTGGTATAGATTGCAGAGGACAGGTTTGACATGCTCGTGGTAACTTGTGCTGCTGAGGAGATATCCTGTAATGCTCTGTACTAGCTTGAGTTTCCCAAGCTGTGAAGGGGTGCAACTCCCCACTACAGCACCTCTTGCTGGCTGTCCGCTGGATTAGATCTGTTCGCCAGTGCGCCCGCTTCTGGTGGTGCCTTGCTGCCATTGCTTCTGCTCCTGGACTTGTGTTGCTCCAAGGACCATGATGTCCTCTTTAGGACACAGACTTCTGGCTGTGTCATACTCAATTCTCCCTCCTTCCAGGGGAACTGTAGTCCACTGTCCAGCCACTTCCTTCAGCGGCAAGCACAGTTTACTGTTTAGCCACTTCCCCAGTGGTGAGGAGTGGTGAGAGGGACGATGACTGTTTGCTGCGTCCCCTTCAACTGCTCAGTCTATTTCCCTGGGCCACTTCCCCGTGGCCCTAGCACCTTCTTCACCCCTGCCTCAGGGCTTCAGCATGCCAATCTTAGCAGCTGGCCAGGAACTCACTCTCACTCCCCTGATCCTGCTTAGAATTGCTTTGTCCCAGGTGCTAACTTTCTTCTACCTGCAAGGCAGCCAGTCCTCCCTCCTCAAACTCCAGGGAGCAACTCAAGTTGCTGTGAACTGCAGCCCTTCTTATATGGGCCAGTCCAGCCCTGATTGGCTGCTCCTCGCAGCTCCTCTCTAATTGGATGCCTCCTGCATAGCCTCCCTAGGGCTCTATTAACTCTTTATGCGCCAGTGTACACACCCCATCACACAAGCACTGAAGGCTTCATGCCCAGATACATTGCATTGCTGTAGTCCAGCCAATAGATGATGAAGGCATGAAATAACTGAGGTCAGGTCATTGTCTTCCAGGATGTGATGGAGTCTCCAAGGCAACTGGAGCTAACAGAAAGCATTACTCATGGATGCTGCTACATGAGTTTAGTGTCAGCAAGGAATCCAGGAGCATTCTAGACTATGGAATATATTGGCTAATTGTGAGTGTGTATCTTCAACCAATGGAGACAGCACCAGCATTGCAAGTTCTTCAGGATACTTCCCTCTGCCCACCAGCATCACCCCTGTCTTGCTTGGGTTCAGATTCAGCTAGCTGTTCTTTATTCCTGAGCTGTTTTCATCCAGGTACTGGGACATCACGGTGAGGGTGCTGTGGTCATAGGTGGTGATGGATAGGTAGAGATAGTGTGTCGTGCATATTTCTGGCACTTCAGTCCATGTCATCTGACCAGTTCAACTAGTGACTTCAAGTAGATGTTGAAAAGGACCAAATGATAGGTCTAATAGTGGAGATGCAATTTCCCATCACTGACCCCTGGATTCGTCCCTCCAGGCAGGATGTATATCATTTTAGCACATTCTCCTGGATCCCTGCCACCTGTCTCAGGCAAGACAGTAGTATCTCATGGTTAACAGTTCTGAATGCTGTAGAGAGGCATGGAAGTATGAGAATGGATTTCTGTCCTCTTTCCATTCACAGGAGGAAATCATCCATCAGTACAACTAAGGCAGTTCCATTTCCATGTATTAGCCTGCATCAATTGTGCCAGGTCTAAGATTAGCTTCAATTAAGATGGGCTTGTAATTGGACATTGGTTAGCTTGTCCTGCCATTCCTATGCACTCCCCTCCCACCCACTGTACGACATTGACGGAGAAAAACTTTAGAAGTCTATATGCATAAGAATTAGAAACAGAGATGGGCTCAAGCTACAAGATTTAGACATGGTTCACATTTATTTTGAACTCCCCAAAGCTCAGGATTGTTTGGACCTGGAGTTTTGGTTTGAGGAACTGTGGTTATCACTAGTTTCCTTCTACCCTCAATTGTTGCTGTTTCCTGGAACTAAGAAAAAAAAATGGACAAGACTTTAGATAACAAAGTAACACACTTGGTTACCTATTCACATTACTAGATCAGAGTATGCTTTTCTACAGAATTCCTGGTCTGGACATATGCATGCTAATGGCATTGCAAATTCTCATTTTATAATCACACTGAGAAAGAGAAATGTTTCCCATTTTCTAGCACCCACCCACTTGCCCAGCCTGTGATGAAGGGTCTTATTCAGTTTAGCCTGAAAGATAGAGATTTAGTGGGACAATGGAATTTCACAGACTAAAAGAAAGAGAATGGAGTGCAGGGAGAACAGAACAGGGAGGGGCAAAGAGTGCTGGCACAAATATTGAAGTTTTTAAACTGTTGCAAAACTAGGCCTTGTGGGAATAAAAGCCGTGTGTGATAAAAATATGGTTGTTGGGACAATTATTTCTCAGACCTATAAAATTAGGACATCATAATGGGAAAAGGATAAGCAACGAATAATTACGACCAGTTAAGATAGAGGGAATCCAGGCATTGGTACATGCACATGCACTGGGCAGTTGGCCTGGACTAACTGCTGAGCAAGATTCCTGGCCAATTTTTTTTTTTAAATTCTTTTGGAAGGAAAAAAGCAAGGTTAAGCTGCCCAGAGAAAGCAAAACAACTCGGACCTATAAGGCTAGTACAGACTGTCACTGTCAAACTGTGTGACACAGTCTACTTTTGTTGTTTATTTGTAGCAACGAGCAGAAGGAACTGCTCTGAATTATGTTTTGTAACACTGAGCCAGAAAAGAGGGTGTCATATGAGGGGAATCTGCGTGCCTCCTGGACTTTCACTTTTGATTTTCATCTAAACTAAAAAACAGATTTCACATTATTTTGTAGTGTATAGACTCTGGACCAAATCCTCAGCTGGTGTAAATCAGCACAGCTCCATCAAAGCCAAGCTTCATTTACACCAGCTGAGGATCTGGCCCTCATTGTTGAGAGACAAAGAATATTTACTTTTGCTGGTAAAAATCAAACCACCAGTTTCATGTACTCAGTCATCAAGTATGTGAACATTTTTCAAAAGTACGATTTACCAGTGACCCAGAGTGCCTTTTAAATAAAGAAGTGCTATTGGACCACCATAATGTGAAAGGGAACAGTTGAAACCCCTGTCTCAGCCGGCTGTGAAACCTGTGTTTGATTTCTGAAAAACCTATAGAGAAAAAGGGTTAAAGGAGACGGTATACGAAGTAAAGGAAATAAATTGAATACACATGTGCAATCATTATTCATACTAATGTTCCCTGTATTACTTCATAACACAGCTGTATACACAAAAAAACAGTCCAGTTTGGTTTCTTCCTATTCGAGTCTTATTAATTTCTGTTTAATGAAACACAAATGTTTGTGCTCTTCATTTTGACGAATGCAGCCCAGTAGTGTATTTGTTAAGCATTAGCTAGCATGGCTGTGACCATCTAATACAAATGTCTTTAGGCCTTTCATGGCTCCTGACAGGACATCTTTTGAATATGACAGTTGCCATGGTCACCAGTAATGCCTATTTGCAAGGAAAATTGGAAGCAATGCTCATTACGTCAAAAACGACGTTGAGAGGGGGAGTTTGCTTCTTGTGCTGACACTTAGCTGCTTGTTTTACTTGCCACCCACGCACTTCCATCAAACAATATCTCTTTCAACTGCATAAGTCAAAGTTTGCATCTCCTATCATTCCAGCAGGAACAGAAATGAACTGTGTGAAATGAATATCACCACTCACAAAATCACAGCACAGACGAACGGGTCATATCTGTCACTTCATAATATAGCAACAATTAGTGATCCTGATCTTATTGTCCTCTTGATTTCAAGTCACACACAGGGAACCAAATGCTCCACTATCTTTTTGGCCAGTGTAAATCCAATTAACTTGTTTGAAACCAGCAAAGTTACTCTGGATTCACACTGGTGTAAAAGAGAATAGAATTTTGCCTACAATAGTATTTGTGTATGTCTATTATAGTTTAGATTGGTATTATACTTTGGATTGAAAATTCACATGCAGAAAGTTTTATTGAGGAATACTGCCCCTATAGGCTTGAAGAGAGAGGCAATTCAAATTATTTTAGCTTGAAAAATAACTTCACAACATGCAAAGATTTCAATAAAGCCTACGGAAGCCCTGTCCCTTTTGTGATCTCACTGCATAGTCTCCCCATTTGGCCAGATACTACAGGCATGTTGGCAGCAGATCTCAAGTTGCTGAGTACTGAGACACCTGATCCAAAGCCCACTGAGTCACCACGAGTCTTTCCATGGACTTTAATTTTAATCAGGCTGACTTTACATAACAGATTTGTAAATGCTGAACTGGAACACAAACAGCGCAGTGTTCCCAAATAAACTGCCCTAACTTCAGAGCCAGGAGACAAACTGCGGGTTGGAAAAATAAATAAATAAATAAATAAACCAATCACAGCCCCTTCAACTTCAAGGTGTCTTCACAGATTGGTGCTACATTCCCCAGTATTCTGCAAATTCTGGTCTTTCATTAAAGAAAAATCCATTGCTATCTTTATATTGGGAAGATACAGTCACTGACGTGTAAATTAACATGCCGTTGCTCTATTGACCCTGGCTTGCAAAAAATAAATCAGGCTCCAGCTAAACAAAAGAAGGAGGAAGGTGTAGTGGAATTTTTAAAAGGTCTCTTTTCGGGCTCTGCCAAGGATTTGAGTTTTAGTCCAGTTCTGATCCAATTTTGAGTGCTTGGACAACTAGCAGAATTTTCTAAGCAGAAGGTGGGCACTGCTCTTTGAAAATCTGCTCTCCTCAATCTTGGCTGCCCAACCTATCAGGTTCGGATACAAACTAGTACAACTCCACTGAAGTCACACAGATGTGTCACTTTACACCAGAGAATACAACCCCTTGGTTTCAAATGTTGCTGCCTTCCCCAATCCAACATAACTCAGGACAATTCAAACACAAGATATCTGGACAGTATGATGACTTAACCTGCACTGATATGGAAAGTCTCGCAAACGGAAAGGGGATGGGGAGGGAAATTGGCCTCTGGTTTTTAAAAGTGCTATTAAAATGGCTTTTCATTTGCTTTGCTCAAGTGTAACAGAAGTATAATGAAAAGCAGCTATGGGGCAGCCTCTACAAACTCTTTCAAAAGTATGTTCACACACAGATAGACATTTGGGCCCCCAGCTAGGCTAGGGCCTCACGTGGAATTGGGTACCAAGGGACTGTAATTAATAGGGTTATGGAAGGCTGTTATGTACCAAAACTCTTAAGGTACTCAGCAGCACACTAGACATACCACAATTTGAAGACGAGCAGAAGCTACTTCCATGGCAAGGCTCTAGAGGCACGAGCCCCAGTAGGTTCCATAAGCATTCAGCAGATGGCTAAACTACAGAGATAATTGCACTATGCCTGGCAGACAGGGAAAGGCTGTGAAATATCTTCATTACGGCAACTTATGCAATTCCTAGCCTGGCCCCAAAGGATAGTGCAGTAGAGGGTCACGGCTCCTGCAGCCTGGGGTGCCCTTTCCAATCCACTACACTGTTACAAACAAATAGGTAATTGAAGGTTTCCTAGCTAGGATCAGTCTGTGGTGTATCTTGTATGGGGTCTCTCTGCATTGTCCTCCTGTGCTGTGGAAACATTTCCTGCACAGCTACTGCTAGCCGACTGTTGACAGCAATTATTGTTAGCTTTTTCCTTTTAAACAAACCCTTAGAAATTAAGTTTTATTATGTGCAACTCACCTTGTCCTATCATGCAGCAGCAGCTGGATTTAAAACCTGAACCTTCAGCATGGACCACTTGAGCTACAGGACTAATAATGTTAGCTGGTAGCAGCAGAAGGCTGTTATCCTAGATTGGAGGTGGACCACTAGGTCAAAGTTCTGGATACAGGGTGGGGAATTCAGTCTGGCTCAGCTCTCTGCCCCGCTCCCCAGGGAGCTCATATTATGTCCTATGTAGCATCCCTTCAAAGTATGTGTGTGTGTGTGTGTGTGTGTGCGCGCGCGCGCGGGAGGATGTGTGAGGCCAGGTGCTGGTTCATGGAGAGGGACTTATAGGGGGAGCCCAGCCCAGCTCTCCTTCTCTCTGGGCCTATCTATACAGACACTTAGTTCTCTGGAAATTGAGGTATAAATCTACCCTGTGCTAGCCTGCCACACACTAAGTGCCTGTGTGGACCCTGCTGATGTGCACTAGCAGTTCCCTGGAGAGCTTTGATATGGGAGCAGACTAAAGTGCACTAGGGAACTTTTAGTATACAGCAGCAGGGTCCATACGCATGTTTAGTGAGTGGCAGGCTAGTGCGGGGTAGATTTACAACACAACTCTCTGCAAACTAAGTGTTCATGTGGACAAGCTCTCTCTCTCCCCTCCTCCCCCCCACCCAGAGGGGGAGAGTTCCACCAGCACGAGGAATGGGTCACTGGGGCCATATGCCAGTTACAGGGGATGGGGAAGCCCAGCCCAAAGCTTTTCCTCTCCACAGCCTGCCCCTCACCTGCAGTGCTGCTGCTCTGGCAGCCTACTGCTACTCCCAGGACGATGTAAGCTGCTTCTGCCGCCGCAGCTGCTTTGGCAGTGACAAAAGCTTTGCCTCAGAAAGTTTGTATGTTTAGTTGTTATTTTGCCTGGCTGCCAAAATTCCCCTGGGTAACAAAGGTGAGAGTTTGGAAAAGGTGTTTTTTAGTAGTTTAATATCTCAGCAAAAGCTAGCACTGGGCAAGTCACTGATTTTTTGGTTGGTTGGGTTGACCCATAAATTCCAGCAAATCAAAAAAACAAGACAAAAATTTAATTTTCTTTTCTGGGCTCTTTTAATAGTAAAAGCAAAGGAAGTGAGGGCTAGATTCATTAAACGGGTGTTGGAGGAGTAACTCCTTCCCTCATTACCTTTAGTCCCATGGTTAGAGCACTCACCTGGGATGTAGCAGACGCAGTTTCAATCCCCCCTCCCTACCTGATGTGGAGCAGGGATTTAAATATGGGTGTCTACCTCTGTACACTAGGCCAGAGAGCCTCCTGACTAAATGACTATTCTAATATTTTATGCACAGTGGGAACAGCTTCAACAGGAGAGATTGAGACAACCCTGCCCCAGAATATCCCATAACCCAGTGTCTTGGGACCTCTGCTGAGGGGAGGGAGATCCAAGCAGGGCCGGCTTTTGACTGATTCAGCCGATTCCCAGGAATCGGGCCCCACGCCTAAGAAGGCCCCACGCCAAGAGCCGGAGCCCCAGCTGGAGTGCGGCAAGTTGCCCCACAGCCCCGCTCTCCCGGGTGGAGCCGCGGCCGGAGCGCGGCAAGCTGCCCCACAGCCCCGCTCTCCCTGCTGGAGCTCCAGGCTCTTTAAATAGCCCCCATAGCTCTGGGATAGCGGGGGGCTCCGGGGGCTATTTAAAGGGCCGGGGCTCCAGCTGCCTCTGCCACCCCGTCCTTTAAATAGCTGCCGGAGCCCTGCCGCCCCCATGTATTCTCCAGGGCTCTCGCCGCTATTTAAAAGGTCTGGGGCGGGGTAGAAGCAGGGGAGCCCCGGGCCCTTTAAATAACCCCCAGAGCCCTGGGATAGCGGGAGGCTTGGGGGCTATTTAAAGGGCCGGGGCTCCAGCTGCCTCTGCTGCAACCCCTGCACTGCCTCTGCTGCACCCCCTGCCCTGCCTCCAGCCAGCTCTGCCCCAGCCAGCTCTGCACTCCGTGCCCACAGCCAGCCCCTGCCAAATCTCCTGCCCTGTCTCCAGCCACCCCCTGCCACACACCCCTATGGCCCTGCCCAAAGCCAGCCAGCCCCCACACACCGCTGCCCACATCCAGCCCCAACCCCCCTGCCCTGTCTCCAGCCAACCCTGCTGCACTCCCCTGCCTGAAGCCAGCCAGTTCTGCACTCCTCTGTCTCCAGCCCTCCCAACCCCTGCTGCATCCCCCTGCAGCCCTGCCTGAAGCCAGCCCATCCACACCCCTGTCTCCAGCCAGCCCTGCACCCCTTTCCCTGCCTGCAGTTAGACCCTACCTCCAGTCAGCCCCTGCCCTGCCTCCAACCAGCCCCATGTCCACTGCTGCCCTGCAGTTCCCAGGGCAGTAACCCTGCACACATGCTTCAATGATTGGGGCAGGGAGCAGCTGGGACCCACACATGTGCACACCTGCAGGGAGTGGCAGGGACCCACACATGTGAAATGGTGGTCATTAATAAGGAATCAACAGCATATATGATGCAATGTACATAATATATAATTGTATTATTTATATAGTTATGGAAAGTAAATAATACATGGAAGAAATGAAAGGCTTTTTTTTATATTTCTTTTTTTTTTTTAGTCATCCCTGCCAGGGCCCTGCCGAAAATGTTCGAATTGGGCCGCGCACTTCCTAAAGCCGGCCCTGGATCCAAGTTCAAATTCCTTCTCCACATGGGAGGATGGGGGGATTGAATCTGGTGAATGACCTAACCTCTGGGCTAAAATTTAAAAGGGTAGTGGGGCACCATCTCCTCTTCCAGCCATTTTGTGAATTGCACCGAGGGTCCCTCCCTCCTCCCCCTACAAAAAAAATTGTTTGGCTAAAACTATTCAGCGATTTGTGCCAAATTCGCAAATCGTTTTGGGTTGACCAGAAGTGCCTTTTTCAGCAAATAACTACTCGTGTGAAAAATTTCATCCAGCTCTATCAAAAACTGAATAGAATTTCAAAGGATAAAGACAAGGCACTTCCCAGATCAAAAGTTATTCCCTTGCTGAACATCAAAGGTCTGCTGCAAACAATGAAAGTGCTAGGGCTTTTAATAAAAAAGGGCACAACAAGCCTTTATCATGGAAAATATCTGGCAACCTAGACATAGAGGTTCCCCATAACACACACACTTTATAGTATAGTATTGCAGTGTAACCCTTAATTATGTGAGCCTGAGTTTTCCTAAATTCCATGTTGTCCACAATCCCCTGAGGTTTATTATATAGAAAATTCCCTTCATGAACTAGATTTTCATTTTGCATCCCCAGTGTCCTCCCATGCACACATGTAAACCCCAACTACGGCAGACACATCACAGCATGTGCATACCCTTTAGGAGTAGGACACAAATAAATTGGCCATTCATAAAAGTACATCTGTGAAAACTGAACCCTAATAGCGCCACATTTTTCAAATGCTACCCTGGGCCTCAAGATTTCAATAACATTTCAGATAAAGAAGTTTTGTTTCTTTCTTTGTGTGCAGTTGTGGTTTTACTCTTCTTGATTCATATTTACATGTGCATTGAAAAACTGTCAACTCATGGTTTATGTTAATGGAAAATAATAAAATCAAAACATATTTACTTTGAGTGTTTATTTTGTTTGGGGTTTTTTTCTCATCTATACAGCTGTCATTCTCAACCCCATTCAAATGTTGGGTTCCTTTCTTTGCTCAGATATATGCACAAAACTGCCTTTGACTTCAATGGAATTTTATGTGAGTTTCTCAGAAGAGAATCCAGCCCCAAATAATGTTCTATTACACTTATTGTTAAATCAAGCCTGTGTTCCTCTTCATGTGCTCTTCCACAAGTCCAGTTCTATAGCACGATTAAATTAGATCAAGCAATCTCCTCAAATACTGTAAGTGACTCATAGACTTTTCATCCTAATATCAGGTGTGGATATTTCAGACTGTGATGTTTGAAGTCTGAAAAGGGATTACAGAGCATCTCCTTTCACAAGGGATTTTAAGGTTCCCAAATATATTTTTTTAAATTTTTGCAGACTGCATGGTTAAAATAGAATTGAAGAATACCATCGCAGACTGTCCAATATTTTCACATCACACAAAGATCAATCACTTGAGTGTTATCCACTCCCTCCAGCTTTCCACTTAGACCCTCAGTAGACCCTACATCAGAAAACATAAGAATGTATGTTGTTACTCACAGCATATTACTACTCAGGCCTGGTCTACATTTAAAATTTAGGTTGACTACCTAGGTCCCTGAGAGATGTTGCTGAGCTGACCTAAGCCTTGGTGTAGACACCTCTAGGTCAATGAAAGAATTCTTCCATTGACCTAGCTACTGCCTCTCGAGTGGGTAGAGTTACCACAGCCATGAAAAAACCCTTCCTTTGCTGTAGCAACGGTCTACACGACAGTGATGTAGCTGCAATACTGGCACTGTGCTGCTGTAGCATAGAATCATAGGACCAGAAGGGACCTCGAGAGGTCATCGAGTCCAGTCCCCTGCACTCATGGCAGGATTAAGTATTATCTAGACCATTCCTGACAGGTATTTGTCTAACCTGCTCTTAAAAATCTACAAGGATGGAGATTCCACAAACTTCCTATGCAATTTATTCCAGTGCTTAACCACCCTGACAGTTACGAAAATTTTCCTAATGTCCAACCTAAACCTCCCTTGCTGCAGTTTAAGACCATTGCTTCTTGTCCTATCCTCAGAATTTAAGAACAATTCTTCTCCCTCCTTCTTGTAACAACCTTTTATGTATTTGAAAACTGTTATCATGTCCCCTCTCAGTCTTCTCTTTTCCAGACAAACAAACCCAATTTTTTCAATCTTCCCTCATAAGTTATGTTTTCTAGACTTTTAATCATTTTTGTTGCTCTTCTCTGGACTTTCTCCAATTTGTCCACATCTTTCTTGAAATGTGGCACCCAGAACTGGACGCGATACTCCAGTTGAAGCCTAATCAGTACAGAGTAGAGTGGAAGAATTATTTCTTGTGTCTTGCTTACAACACTCCTGCTAATTGATCCCAGAATGATGTTCACTTTTTTTGCAACAGTGTTACACTGTTGACTCATATTTAACTTGTGGTCCCCTCTGACCCGCAGATCCCTTTCCGCAGTACTCCTTCATAGGTAGTCATTTCTCACTTTGTCTGTGTACAATTGATTGTTCCTTCCTAAATAGATATACCCTTAATCTGATATCTCCCAGGGCCTCCATATGTTGAAGAATAAGCTCTGTCCTAAATCCCATCAGGATAGAAAGTCTTGCATCCAGGCAGTCAACACAACTGTTTATCAGCTGTTCTGACAGCCAGATTTTGAAAGAGAGATATTCCTTTGTTCTCCTGGACAGGCCTTCAGGGCATTTTTTGTTTCTTCTCCTGTTTCTAATACTTTGTGATGCTGTATTAAGTATAGCAGCAATTCAAAATATCACTTCTAGCACAAATAACCACGGATGCCCATATTCCACCAGACTGGCATACAGACAACTAAATATATACATGCATTTCTCCCCAGGGTCCAAGCTTCCACACTATGGTCTCTTGAAAATCCCAACCCAAAGGTATCTAAAGGACCTAAATGCTTAACTCCCATTTAATTTAAAAGGATGCTGGCTGCCTAACTCCCTTCAGCTCCTTTGGAAGTCCCAACTTATATCCCTAACTCAGAACTATCCCCAGATACTAGGCACGGGCTGCTTAACAAAGGCACTTCAACATATCCTCTCTCTGGGCAAAATTCTCCTCTCCTTTACATTGTGGATCCTTATTAAATATAGTCTGGACTCTGGAGCTTCCAGCAACATCAGAAGTGCAGAATATTCACTACAGCTTCAGCCCTGAGAATCAGAAAGAAAAATTTTCTCCTATTTATTGAAAATGGCAACATTCCTATCATTAGAGTGAAGTGAAAAATTTACTTTTATGAATATAGCTCCCTTTGCAGATTGTCTGAGAGCAGATTTCCTCATTATTTGAGTATGCTTGACAGTTTCATTTAACGCTATAGATTTTTCACAACTAGTCCACTCTGTGTACTTGATATTAAACGTTCAAGTTGATTTGGTCACTTCTTATTGGACACATAAGTCACGTGTTTTCTGACTGTGAGCAAAACTTTTAGGATCAGCAGCAGAGTTTGAAAAATCCACTGTGGATCTGAATCTGTCAGAGAGAAGAAACAATTTAGGGTGAGGGAAAAGCTAAATAGTTTCTAAAGAATTTTAGAAGAATATCAATCTTTCCCCTTTCTGGGTTTTATGGGCCTTGCACTCAGTAGCATTTCCATAAACATTAGGCTACAAGGTGCAGAGTTTACATTTACATTTCCTCTCCTCACTGTCACAGTAACCGAATGCATATGCACAGCTCTAATTGTGAAGGATGTGGTCACATTCTTGTATGGTTTATTTGTCTTCGTGCCAGGGCTGTGGAAATGTGTTCTTGCTACCCAGGCCTCTTGTTCTCTAAAGCATTGTCCCTTTACAACAAAATAACTGCCTGGTGATGATTAGCGGCTACAACAAGAAGAAGAAAAAGAAGAGAAATAGTCATAGCAGCAAAAGATGGAGGAATTTTTCTTCCAGACTGACTGGCAGGTTTATACCACAGGAAGATGCAAAAGGCACTTACCAGTCGATTTTACCCATTTTGACTGGGATAAGGCAGCTATCACAGAACGGGGGCCATATTTTGAGTCCAGACAATATGGCACATGTTGTCCAGCTATAGGCTGATGCAGACATCAGTGTACTATTACTTGGGGAGGAACTGTTCATCTAGGGATGACGCATCTCTGGATTTTTTATTCTGAGCCAAGTAGCTAAATTGCTTTAGGAGGACTTACCGAATTACCGCCGAAGTGGGACCCACTGCCGAAGTGCAGCCCGCTCTTTGGCGGTAATTCGGTGGCGGGGGACCCCCGCCGCAGGTCTTCGGGGCACTTCGGCGGCGGGTCCCGGAACGGAAGGGCCCCCCGCCGCCAAATTACCGCTGAAGACCAGGTTGCACTTCGGCAGCAGGTCCCGCTTCAGCGGCAGGTCCCGCTTCGGTGGTAATTCGCTGGTGGGGGGTCCTTCCCCCTGGAGCAGAAGGTCCCCCCCACCGGCAAAGACCGGGAGCGGAAGAAGCTCTGGGGCCTGGCCCCGCAAGAGTTTTCCGGGCCCCCCGGAGCAAGTGAAGGACCCCACTCCAGGGGCCCCGAAAAACTCTCGTGGTGGCCCCTGCGGAGCCCGGGGCCGGGGGCAAATTGCCCCTCTTGCCCCCCCCCCCAGCAGCCCTGTGTACCTTTGTGAGCTATTATATACTGGAAATAATAAAAAGATTAAAAAAAAAGAGAGAAAAGAGGCCAATTATACTTCCCTATTTTGCTTCAATTTCTGAAGGAAAAGTAGCTAAATATATTTCTATTTCTTGATTTGTAAGTTCTTTATCATTGTTTTTATAAACCATATATAAGAAAAATAGGGATAAGGCTACCTAATGTTCAACTGTACATGCATATTTTACACTCTACAGAGACACATTAATCAATGTTGACTACAAAATTATTTGTTTCCCTAGTTAAAGCACTTATTTACCAGGTTCCACATATGCAGAAAAGATTCCACTATATGATGTCTGAAAGCATATAATCTTTTAAATTTGTATGTCATTAAAATGGAGTGAATCTACTGATCAACATGTGAGTGACAAGAATTTACCTAAGGCTAAAATGATAATATTACTAGCTTATTATAATCAGAATATCCATTAAATTTTGAGGTGTCTTTGGCCCTTTTTATAATAGTGTTTGCAACTGTATTTGAAATGTTTTTTCAACATGACTGCACATCAAACCTGGCTTCTGTTTATGAATATTATGAACCATGGTCTCAATCTGGCAAACACTTGTGCCAGTGCCTAACTTTGCACCTGTGAGCAGCCCATTAAGTTCAATGGAAATACTGATGTGTAAAAGTTACCACATCTGTAAGAGTTTGTAGGATCAGGGCTTATGCTAAGAAATTATGCTAGAACCCTGCTAAGGAGAACAGTACAGAATAGTTATTAAAAAAATCTGTCCACTAAGGAATAAAATTGTGCTAGAACTATACTACTAGCCTAAACTGTGATTGAAAAATGATTGACAAGTATGGCTCTGCAGTGTTAACCAGAACTATAAAACCCTTATTCACCTCAGGGAGGATTCCCTTAGGGGAGGAACTGTGGAGAACAGCTGTAAAGCCATCTCTGAGAACCGCCTATCAAACCTTGTGGGTGGGGCCACAGCACTGCTGAGATCCTGGGCTGCCCTACATTAGACTGGGCCTCATGGATGACTAACACGGCTACCCCTCTGAAACCTGATGGCTGTTTAAGTTATGCCTGGGGCCTCACCAGCCCCTGGAACAGTCCTGGATCAGAAGGGCACAAGTGTTCCTTTTCAAAACATCCCAGCTGAAACATTTATCCTCCTTATGTGAAGTTCTTACAACCATGGCTGGTAGATGGCAGTTACACCTCAAGCAGTACAACAATGTAACATTGTTCGCAAACTACTAGCAGACTCTTACTTTTATTAAAGTCCTTTCCCACCCCCCAAGTGCACAAGGTGTGATATTGAAGGATAATTCCCAAGAGGTGCACATGGATCAAAAACCAGGGGGAAGTGGGGAAAAGTTACAGTACATTTAGGCTGAGTTGCAGGGAAAACTATGTACTTACTGATAAAAAGAAATGCTCCAAACAAGTTCCCCAATAGGCCAGTGAATGAGTTAAGCCTGCCTAGGGCCTGATTTAACTTGTGCTCTGGCCAGCAAGGGTTGTATATGAGCACTTACCACAGCAACCATAGCAACCACAACAATACATATAGTATATATGCTACCTCTGAGATACGGCATCACCTTCTCAGAGACACACTAGCGAATGTAGGATGTGGATTCTTGCACTCTGCAAGGAGGAAAAAGTTATTCAGAAAGCAGGAATATTGCTCTCTTTTAATGAGATTGTCAGCATGGCCAACTCTCATGATTTTATTGTTGAGTTTTGCAATATTTCATGTTTTTCTTTAAAGGTACTGCTAACACTGGATGAAATATACCCCTTTGCAGAAGGCCTGCCTATAAGTCCAACTTCAAACCATTTTGGAATGCTAATGAGACTTCATGGATACACAGGTCTTCTGCACCGGGGATTTCACCCACTGTGTGTGTGATGGGAGGACTTCACAGAACGGAAACAAACAAAAAAAACTGCACAAAACAAAGGAAGATCCTATTGATTATGGAAATGGTCATGTCTCCATTGGAGAGAAGGAGAACAGAAAAGTTCCTTTTTTAAAACATCTCAGATCTTTTTTCCAGCCACAAGTGATTTATTTCTAAATAAAATTCTTACTTTTCATTTTCAGAAGTATTGCTTAGATGGCTGCAAGTTTAAAATGTGGAGTGACGGAGATGGACTGTACCTACAACCTCCAGGAGAGGGAAGGTGGAATGGGGCTTCTAGAGATTACATTACTCTTCAGAGGTAGACAAAATGTAACAGTCATTTAATTATTTATTTTCTATGTCCGTATTTGGGGAAAATTCTGCTGCCCTACCCCTTATCCAATCGGCAGTGATGCTGGTGCAGATGGGGTGAAATTCACCCTTGCATAGTGCAAGGTCACTTGTGTCCCACTAAAAAGTTCAAACGGGATTTGAGTGGGTCTGAAATATCAGATAGGGCCTGCACTAGCCCCCTGAACATGGTGGGTGGATTTCACCCATAGCATCAGTGTTTTGATATTATGGTGATGGCTGCCGTAGAAAAATCTAAATTAGATAGGCAGGCAATAAGCAGTGTAATCAGCAAGGTTCTGCTAGACAGGAATGGGTAAGACATGGGGCATTCATTGATTTTTGGGGGTCCTCTTAACCTCAGTATGCAGCTGGTGTATCTATAATTAAGCTTTTTCTTGCACACACCATCTCTGAAACTTGCTGCTTGAAGGGCCTGTCATAAACATACAGCTAAGGGTAGCATAAAATCCTTCTTTACCCTGTAAAGGGTTAATTCCTCTTTTACCTGTAAAGGGTTAAGAAGCTAAGATAAGCTGGGACACCTAACCAAAAGGACCAATAAGGAAAGAAGATACTTTCAAATCTGTGGGGGAAGGTTTTTTGTCTGTCTCTCTTGGAGCCAGCCAGGAAACAGGGCAGGGGAAAATACATCTCCCTAGCTATATCTGAACTAGGCATCTAGTGTTGCAGAAATTGTAAGTAATAACAGAAAAGAAATGTGTTAGATTACCTTTTGTTTTAGCTTGTGAATTTTCCCTCTGCTAAGAGGGAGGTTTATCACTGTTTTGTAACTTTAAAGTTTTGCCTGACTAGAGAGCAGCTTTTCACAACTTTCACCAGACACCCTAGACACATGGTAAATGTAGTGACATTTCTCAAACTGTGAGACCATCACACCCAACCTGCAAACATGTAGAGGATCTCCACCTGGAAAACTCACTAGTCTTAAAAGTGTGAATTCCTAGATTCCCACTCAGCATCTATCTTGGGAATACTAGACTAGAAATAGGCAGCTCTGGAAAGACTAGCTCGACAGAAAAAAGATTGATCTAACCAAAGATAAACTGCTTTGCTGTTATGTCATCTTTTTTCTGAGCATTGTCTGGATAGTGGAGGAAGCAACCGTGATCAGAGGTGGCTGATCTACATGACAAAAATCACTGGTAATTTAGTTTTACTTTTGCTTCAGACCAGGACAGAGGGGAAGTGGCAAGGCTAATACTACTTGGTCTTTCAGTTCCTTTTGACTCCATTGACATCAAAGAAGGATGTAGAAAAATTGGAGAGGGTTCTGAGAAGAGCCACAAGAATGATTGAAGGATTAGAAAACCTGCCTTATAGTACTCCATCTATTTAGTTTAACGAAAAGAAGGTTAAGGGAAGACATGATTACAGTCATGGAAAACAGATATTTAATCTAGCAAAGAAACATGATCCAGTGACTAGAAGTTGAAGCTAGATAAATTCACACTGGAAATAAGGTGTAAGTTTTTAACAGTGAGAGTAATTAGCCACTGGAACATTTACCAAGTGCCGTGGTGTACTCTCCACCATGCACAGTTTTAAAATCAAGATTGGCTGTTTTTCTACAACAGTGGCTCTCAACTTTTCCAGATTACTATATCTCTGTACCCCTTTCAAGAATCTGATTTGTCTTACGGACCTCCAAGTTTCACCTTGCTTAAACTACTGCTTAAAAAATCAGACATAAAAATACTAAAGTGTCACAGCACACTATTAGTGAAAAATTTCTTACTTTCTCATTTTTACCATATAATTATAAAATAAATCAATTGGAATATAAGTATTGTATTTACATTTCAGTGTATAATATATAGAGCAATATAAACAATTCATTGTCTGTATGAAATTTTAGTTGGTACTGATTTTGCTAGTGCTTTTTATGTATCCTGTTGTAAAACCAGGCAAATATTTAGATGAGTTGATGTACGTGCTGGAAGATCTCTGTGTACTCCCAAGGGTACACGTACCCCTGGTTGAGAACCACTGTTGTAAAAGATCTGCTTTAGGAATTATTTTAGGGAAGTTCTCTGGGCTGTGATAAACAGGAGGTCAGACTAGATAAACACAGTGAACCCTTCTGGTCTTGCAAACTCTGGATCTGTGAGTACACTGTCGGGAACGTTGGGCAACCATTGGTCACCAAGATGATGCGTAGTCTTGGAGTCATTTGCATGCATCACTAATCCTGGAACTATCACCAAAGATAATACTTAGCATTTATACTGTCCTTTGCATATTAAGAGTGTTGTGCAAACATTAATGCTCACGCCCCTTTTGTGACATAGGTAGGTAGGAAAGTGTTACTAGCCCATTTTTTCCTAAATGGAAACAGACAGAGAAGTGAAAATACTTGTGCAAGGACATATGACAAGCCTGTGGCAGAGCTAGCAACAGAGCACGGAGCTCCTAGATCCAAAAGCATGCTCCTCTTCCATCATTAGCACACACCCCTGGGGGGGCATATAGTGAGTGTTCCTATACCGCAGTCTAGGATCTGAGCCCTTGTTTCAGTACAGAAACAATATTTTTAAAGCCTTGTACAAAATGTTAATAAAAAAGCAACTATTATTATTGAGTGTGAATGAGTGCTATAGGGATAGGAGTGCCATGAGTAAGGAGAACAGTGGCACCAATCTGTGGCTACATCCATATATAAACATTACAGCTAAATCACATACATGTGGTTGGAGGAATAGAATGGGAGGGCTTCAGTTCTAAAACACAGGGCCTTCTCATCCTCTTCCTCATCCAGGGTCCTGGAAAGAGCAAAATTCATATAAAGTGTTCCCAACTTAGACACCATGAAAATCTCAAGCATTTGTGGTTGTGCAGAGGAAGTCCGCAAATTACACGGAGCCCAGGAACGATGCAAAACTCTGATCTCAGTGCTGCAGATTTAACCCATCCTTCTCTGGGGGCCTGTCCCTTCAAGCTGTTCCCCATTCTCCTTCCTGAAGCCAGCCCTGCTGCCACTGGTCTCTATCTATGGCACTTCTGTATGTAGAAACCACAGAACAAAACCTAACATTCTAAAGAGCTGCACAGTATTATCTTCTGATGAGAAATTCATAGGGAAATCTTTAGTTTTGTTTGGACAGCATACCACATAGAGCCACCACAAGGAAGCTGCTCTGTAGTTTCTTCACCACCATCTCAAATTCCCCTAGAGCCCCACACGTGGTGTTCCCATGGAAGGACTCCTGGTGGGTAAAGGAGCATACCACCTCAGCTTCCACTCCATTCATTTTGCAATGCTCTGCCCCACTGGAACATGAAGACCTTATCTTTGCTTCTCGCCATGCTGCCAAGGGGAGCACAGAGTCCACAGAATCCTACCATTTGACCTAAGAAGAATCTCCATGAAACCCTACTAGCAATAGAGTTCCTGTGCTCTTTGAAGACCAGCCATTGCCGGGCAACACAGTCACGAACACCAGAGCATGTCTGATACATAAAGGCTAGGCCATTGGTATGCATACGTGTCAAACTTAAATTGTATCTCTCTGTGCTAGCCTGGGGCCTTTTCTATGTGGAGAGATTCACTCTTGTTTCAGCTGCAAGCCTCCCTTAGAGGGTCTGCCAATTGAAGGGAGCTTTAATTTCCCCTGCAGGCTGTGAGTCAGTCTGCTCCCCTTTTATTCCTCCCAGCTGCCCTGACCATGACTCCTCTCTGGGCAGAGCCACGTACTTTTCAGGCTGTACTGGCAGCCTGCAGCAGGGAAGTTGCTGCCACTTTGAGTTGCTGAATTGTTCCCCTGGCAAACGTCCTATTTCTGAAGACCTGTGACAGACATGGCAATTTCCTGCAACATCCTGGACAAACTTTACTGAATTATTGAATTGAGTTTAAGTATTTTAGGAGTTCATTGTATTCAAAATGCAAGTGTGTAGGTATTATTATTGTGGGATTTATGTAATGTCTGTAGGCGGGAGGCATGACTAATGTAAACACTAGGAAGGGTTATGAGCTTCAAAGGACTATTGGAAACAATGTGCCAGACAAGAATGAACTTTCAAAGTTAAGTGGGCTTCCCGGGAAAGCTCTGGGGAGAGGGATATGCAAATCGACCCCCTCTGGTTATGCAAGGCCTTAGCCTTCTAAAGCTTCCCCCTGAGGAGGGGACCTTTGTCTGCTGATCACCTGTGACATGAGGACAAGATCAGAGGCCCAGACAATATACAGGAGTGACCCATAGATTCAGGGGATGCTTGTTCAGAGCCAAGGAAGTTATGAACTTGTAACCACAGAAAAAACCCCTGGGTGGCGTTTGAAGGACTGGCCGCTACCGGAGCCCTTTGGAGGTAGTGTGATCTTTAATAAGTTTATTAGCACTCATGCACATTCTTTTATTGTTGTACTATGTTTTCACCTTAAGAATAAGATGTGCTTGTGTAACACTGACAGACCCTGGTTGTCAGTGGGTGGGAATCAAACCAGGACCTCTGGATCTTAGTGCATGAGCCTCTACTGCATGAGCTAAGAGCCATCTGGCTGTTAGCTAAGGCTGTAGAGCAGACTCATTTTATCTCTCTTTTTAAGTGGTCTCAGTGGCACTAGATGGGACAGAACACCACACCCGGGAGATGTGTGGGTTACACTTGCTTAGGAAATATATACCTTTTGACTATAAACAGTGTAACTGCCCACAGTGGGAAATTATGCTGTTTATAGCCTCTGAGGAGAAAATGTGAAGCAGCCCTGCTTGGGCAGTCTGACTTGCTGGGGAGTTCACAGCATAGAGAGGGAACTGTGCAGCCTGAAAATACCCAGACAGGAGAGTAAGACACGTGTCCCCCCCAAGAGAGGTGACAGCTGGGGAGCCTAAAAGTGGGAATACAAGTGCACTTGCCCTAAACTGTGACAGGGCCTAGACCCTGACCGAATCTTACACACACACACGCATGTGCGTGAGCGCGTTACAAGCCTGTGCGACAGAACGACTCAGCGATCTGAAATGCACTAGGAATGCTGGTGGAAGTGAGTGGCTTGCCACAAAAGAAAATTCACAAGATAACCCAATCTGGTATGGCACTCCTGTGATACCCTGGCACTCTCTTATTCACCACTGTCATGTAATTAGGATATGTTTTATACAAAGTGTGCCTTGTGAGGTATCTTTCTAAAAGTCCTGATCTGCTAGACATTAATATCTCGTTGGATTGTATGCCGTATGTGAAGTTATGAGGTTCGGCTACATATGTGCTACTGAAACATGTTGTGAGGTTGAAAAGACCCACAATCAGCCTTTCAGGTACAACAGTAAAAAGGTGAAACAATGAGGAAATGCACACAAGCACGTGGATTACCCCGGGAACTGTATACAACAGAAACCTCTCAGAGATAGCCCTATACAATGGGAACTGTTTGACCCAGGCCACAGCAAAAGAACTTTCAGCAAGTGGGAAGAAGACCTAGAAGGGGGGAAATGAGATCATGATGGTACCTCACTCTCCCAACCACACACCAGGAAATAGCTGAGGAACAAAGACTGAACTGGGGGAAGTGATAGTCCCAGGCTGAAATTCTCATGTAATCACATGACTGAATGAGCTGAGGCTTTAAGAAACGACATCAAATATTGTAAGACTCATGATAAAAATCATAAGAGTTGGAAACATTTTGGGATTGCGGAGAGGTATATAGAAGCCAGAAGTCATATTTGTTAGTAAAACCTATTTGTTTTTCTGGATTTCAGTATATGCGGAAGATATTAACATAGAAAGATGCAAAGGCCTCCAGCTGTGAAGGAATAAATCATACTGTATGAAAAGGAAATATGACCAGCAAACTTTTTTTAATTCTTTTGTCACTTGGTTTTGAATGGACTACCTTCATCACTTGCCAGTATTTTACTTATTTACACTTCCAGGACCTATCTGAATATTATACAGCTTTAATATCAGCAATACAAGCACTCAGAAGAATGAAGCCCATCTCTTCAGAAATGGCTTCATAGTTTGCATAATACAAAAATCAAACAGAGAACAGACAAATGTGCAGTGTTTTGCCTCTTCTAACATATTTACAGAGCTTGTATTTTAAATGTATTGTTTATTTTCTTCCATCAATTAGATATATCATCTACTGACAAGAAATAACTGTAAATTTAACTGTAAATTTAAGAATACATGCTTACTTTTACTCCTGTAAGTAGTTCCATTACAGAGGCTCTTGAGTTTCTGATCTTTTGAAAAAGAGTCCTTGTATTTATAAATAAAGAGAGAAGGAATGAGTGGTTAGTGCTGTCAGGGCTTAGCTAATCACTGGAACTCTTCACATGAGGAAAGTGAAGTATGTACATATAAGTGTTTGAAGGATCGGGGCCTTAGAATTTACAGTGGTGAGTGTCATTATAGAAAAACCTCAAACAGCTAGACAGATAGAATCATAGAATATCAGGTTTGGAAGGGACCTCAGGAGGTCATCTAGTCCAACCCCCTGCTCAAAGCAGGACCAATTCCCAACTAAATCATCCTAGCCAGGGCTTTGTCAAGCCTGAACTTAAAAACCTCTAAGGAAGGAGATTCTACCACCTCCCTAGGTAACCCATTCCAGTACTTCACCACTCTCTGAATGAAAAAGTTTTTCCTAATATCCAACCTAAACCTCCCACACTGCAACTTGAGACCATTACTCCTTGTTCTGTCATCAGGTACCACTGAGAATAGTCTAGATCCACCCTCTTTGGAACCCCCTTTCAGGTAGTTGAAAGCAGCTATCAAGTACCCCCTCATTCTTCTCTTCTGCAGACTAAACAATCCCAGTTCCCTCAGCCTCTCCTCATAAGTCATGTGCTCTAGACCCCTAATCATTTTTGTTGCCCTCTGCTGGACTCTTTCTGATTTTTCCACATCCTTCTTGCAGTGTGGGGCCCAAAACTGGACACAGTACACCAGATGAGGCCTCACCAATGCCGAATAGAGGAGAATGATCACGTCCCTCGATCTGCTGGCAATGCCCCTACTTATACAACCCAAAATGCCGTTAGCTTCTTAGCAACAAGGGCACACTGCTGACTCATATCCAGCTTCCCGTCCACTGTAACCCCTAGGTCCTTTTCTGGAGAACTGCTTCCTAGTCATTTGGTCCCTAGTCTGTTGCAGTGCATGGGATTCTTCCGTCCTAAATGCAGGACTCTGCACTTGTCCTTGTTGAACCTCATCAGGTTTCTTTTGGACCAGTCCTTTAATTTGTCTAGGTCCTTCTGTATCCTATCCCTACCCTCCAGCGTATCTACCACTCCTCCCAGTTTAGTGTCATCTGCAAACTTGCTGAGAGTGCAGTCCACGCCATCCTCCAGATTATTAATGAAGATATAGAACAAAACAGGCCCCAGGACCGACCCTTGGGGGCACTCCACTTGATACCAGCTGCCAACTAGACGTGGAGCCGTTGATCACTATCCGTTGAGCCCGACAATCTAGCCAGCTTTCTATCCACCTTATAGTCCATTCATCCAGCCCATACTTCTTTAACTTGCAGGCAAGAATACTGTGGGAGACCATATCAAAAGCTTTGCTAAAGTCAAGGAATAAACACATCCACTGCTTTCCCCTCATCCACAGACCCAGTTATCTCCTCATAGAAGGCAATTAGGTTAGTCAGGCACGACTTGCCCTTGGTGAATCCATGCTGACTGTTCCTGATCGCTTTCCTCTGCTTGAAGTGCTTCAAAATTGATTCCTTGAGGACCTGCTCCATGATTTTTCCAGGGACTCTGGTGAGGCTGACTGGCCTGTAGTTCCCCGGATCCTCCTCCTTCCCTTTTTTTAAAGATGGGCACTACATTAGCCTTTTTCCAGTCATCCGGGACTTCCCCCGTTCGCCATGAGTTTTCAAAGATAATGGCCAATGGCTCTGCAATCACAGATGTAGCACTTTTGATCCATGATTCACAAAGCCCTTTATAAATACTGACTAATTAATCCTCACATCAGTCCTGTGCAGCAGATATTGTAAATGTTTTATTACCATATTTTACAAATGGTAAAACTAAGACACAGAGGGCCGGACAATGAAGTTACACTGATTTACACCAGCAGAGGATCTGGCTCAGTGACTTACAGAGTGAGTTAGTGACAACCAAAAATAAAGCACAGGTGTTCGTAGGTCCCACTCTTTGATCTAACCACTGGGCTTGTTCATATGCAAACGAAATGATTTCACCACAGTCAGCTATTTGGAGTCTATAAAAAAAAAAAGGAGCCCACAGTTTTGTGAAGGCTGTAAAGGGTAATATAACTGACAGGATTTGGAAACGTAAGGTTTAGCCATTCTCTTCTCCCATGACAGAAAGGAAAAAGAAAGAAAAAAAATTAAATAGTTCCTACTGTGGCATATGAAAGCTAGAAGAATTTAATTTTCTGGTCTGTTTGTTCTAGCATGCTTCTCTAGGTTTGTCATCAGTTCCACTGGAACACTGGGAATGCAAATGATATTTTAATTCAGATTACTGTGTTTGATTCATTCCGTTTTCCTTGTAAAATTGTCTGTTGTAAAATTATGTCTAATATGAAACAGTTATAATCTGCTGCTACTCAATACATTAGTACCTATTAAAACTGACCACAGTAACATGTACCCACTTGTTTTAATATGCAAAAAACCCACCAGAATTACTTCAATATGGGTGGAGTGTATCAAAGCATACAAAAAATTTTAAAGTCAAAGGGACAAATACGATATTGTACAGACTATGAGCAAAATAGTCAACAAGCAAAAGTACAGCCAGCCGTTTTGTAAACTCCACAATCACAGCTCTCTTCTGTGTCAATTACTATAGCGTTTCCTATATCTGTTCCATCCGTGGCAGCATTGTTTTGATTTTGGATTCAACTTTTATGAGGTCCATAGTCCTCTTCAAGCACTAAAGGGATGATTTCATCAAAAGTGAAGACACTTTTCTATTAACTATATTGAACTCAATTTTTACAAAATGTTCTGATGAGCATCAACTCACCATCACTGCTATTAAAAGCCCAGGAAAGTTAGATACTATCCCAGAATTGGCCACGGATCCATCTTTCTCACAAAACAAAATCTCTACGTAAAAGACCATATTACAGAGTTGTTGGCCTTTAGCAGAACTGGATTTGGTGATAAGATCAATGGGGAGGGAGACAAATCTAACAGTAATTCTGTGCTTTGGTGTTCTGGGATAGGCACCACAGAAAGCCTTAAACAGATTGTATAAACCCATACTTGCTAAATGAGGCAAAATTCCAGCTATACCCTTTACTGTGCAGAATCAATGCTGAAGGGGCTTTTACACTGCCGTGTGTGGAGAATGGAGATAGGGTATTGTATAGCAATAAAGCAATAGTAGCCTTCAGAAAGCCATCATTACATGACAAGAATTGTGACCATAAACCAGGAAAGTCAGCTAATAAACAGTTATGGGCTTTCTAGCATGCAGAATTCTGAAAATCAGCAAACTCCAATACTTCCAGAATATAACATATAGATCAAACCACCTCTTGCTGTCTTCAGCTGTGAGAAGCAGAACATATGTGCCAGAATACTGTACCTGTAACAGCGTGTAAAGGGAGCATGCCAAGCGTTTGCTGTATTGTTGGAGAAGCCTTGTGCTTGCAGTGCTGCATGTCACACAGGATTAGCATTGGATGAGACATTAAGGTGGGGCTTCTTCCTATTTCACTTCTCTGCAGGGGCCAGCACAATGTCTCTGCACTACTTGAGTCTCATTTAACTTCCCCCTCCCTCCCCCGTATTCATTCCAGACAGGTGCAGTGTCGCAGGTGAGCTCTTACTTGATTCTTCCATCACCCAGGGTATCAACAAGTGCAAACAGGACCATTAGATGTTACAGAGCACCTCCTTGTGCAGGGTCTCATTTATTAACAGAAAAGCCAGTGCCGAACATAAACAAAACATTCTCCCCAACAACTCAGCTGGGCAACTAGGTCTTTCTTACTCCATCTGTTCCCCACCCAGTGCTCTCTTGACCCAGGCTCTTACCCAGGGGTTCTCTCAGTTTCAGTCTCCTGCCCCTAGCACAGTAAGGTCCTCCCCTGGAGTCAGGGGAGTTCTGTCCACTGCAACTGTTCTCTAGGGAGTTGTCTGGGAGACCTCTGGCTGAGACCAGGCCCTCTTGGATATCAGCTGACTACAACCCTCTGTCTAGGAGTTTCCCTTTCTAGCCTCTTACAGAGCTCACCCTCTAGGCTCCCTGCTCACCCTCGAGGCTCTCTGCTCAGCCCTCTGGCTTGGGCTTCTCCGGGGAGTTCCTCCCACTTCCTGTTTCCCTTTGGAGTTCTCCTCTACCTGAGCTTGGAAAAGCTTTATTAGGTCCTGATGTTCATTTACTAATCAGCCACCTGAGGCAGTCAGTTACCTCCAGGTGGGGCCTTCATAAGGCGGTCCACTAGGCATTTGCCATTTACTCATCCAGTGCCACTGTTTGTGCTGCTACTACACTTCTTCGTTATCCAGTCTGTGGCAATGCCAATCAGCAGCAGAGATAGAAAGTAACCTTGTTTCATGTCAATGTTCACACTGAACCACTCTGTTGTCTGGTTCTCTCTTATGGCACACTTTGCATCACTGTATGTAGCCTTAATGATGCTGATGACTTCAGCTGGAATTTCATAAGACTGAAGGATATTCCACAATGTGTGCCTATGCCAGCTGTCAAATGTTTTTGAAAATCAATTAAATTGATAATAAGTGGAGCCTGCCAGTCTATTCAATCCTCTATGATAGCTCTTGGTGTGAATATCTAGTCTATACAGGATCTCTTAGGCCTGAATCCAGACTGAATCTCTAAACTTTGCATCCACTGCCTGTTCTCTGTAGTATCACCCTACAGAAGGCTTTCCCTAGAGCAGAGCGCAGTTGACTTCTCTCCAGTTATTCTAACAATATTCCATGTTTCCACTGGCCAGGAGGAACTTCCAGAGGAGATAACAGTTTCTGAAGAACCTGGCCGTGTGTATTATTTTTTAACCAGTGAATGATCTATGTTGTCCATCTCCTTTCTTCTCTGTCATCTGTTGTCCTACCTGGCCTGCAGCATCATTATATTCATATATCATTATATTATATTAAAAAGCAGACATCTCTGTCGTCAGGCAAATCTAACATTGGCTATATACTTCCAATTTTATGAATAACATTTTCATAATAAGCCCATATACATACCATGATTGCCTTTTAGAAGAAAAAGTGAAAGAAAATAGAGAGATAAACACAACTACTGGGAGACAGGAATTGCCATTCCAGATTAGATCAATGGCTTCTCTAGTCCAGGATGCTATTTCTGACAGTGGGTAGCACTAGCGTTTACAGAGGAAGGTGTAAAACCAGCACAATATACAATACAATAACTTGCCCACAGGAGCAGTTTCTGCTTAAGTTCAGTGGTTGCCTTATGCCCTGAAGCATGAAGATTTATTCTAAGTTGTGTGACTGCAGATAGTGTAATGATTCATATATACAGTTTGGTGCTGCTTTGGGGATCTTAGGAGGAATTTCTTATCTGTTCATTCTAATTCCATTCACTAGATTCTCACCTTTGGGCTTAACCTGTGGTTGACAAGGAAGCCATCAGATCCAGGTGTTGCAGCTCAACCTCACGATCTGTTTACATTTGTGTAATTTCCACCTGACTTACAAAACTCAAGCGTTGCCAATAAAACTCGGCTAAGCAGAGTTAATGAGCACTGGTACACTCTGAAACGTATTAATGGCCTGTAGACTAGGCCAAATGATGCAATTTTTCATGCAGAATTTATCAGAGTATTTGTAAAATTCTATCTCACAGCAGTTGTGTCCAATGGGGTATCAGGTGGAGCTTCTAATGCCCTGCCTAACTACTGGCTGCCTGGGATAGCCCTTCATAGAGCCATTTCCACCTACTGGCTGGTGCAGGCCTCCGTGCAGCCACATCTACCTGCTGGCTGCCTGATGTTGATCTCACAGTTTTTCTGTTCATCTGTTGCCTGACTAGTGCTGCCCTCGTGTTTCCTGGAATTGCTACCATACTGTCCTATCCAGCTGCTGACAACGTACAGCTAGCCTAGCCATCTGCTGACTGCCTGGTGTTGGCCCTTAATGCTCCTGCCACCCACAAGCTAACTTCTTGTATGCCCATCAATTTAGAGTGAAAAAGTATCACTTTGCATCAGTTTTCAAACCATTTCTCTGAGAAGAAGACAAATGTTCTATGACCCAATTGTTCAGCCCTCACTCATTCTGAAGCTCCTGTGCCTGTTCTGAATACTTCTGCATTAGGGCTGTTGATTAATCGCAGATAACTCACGCAATTAACTCAAAAAAAATTAATCGTGATTAATCACAGTTTTTATCGCACTGTTAAACAATAGAATACCAACTGAAATTTATTACATATTTTGGATGTTTTTCTACATTTTCATATAAATTGTATTCTGTGCTGTAATTGAAATCAAAGTGTATATTATTTTTATTACAAATATTTGCACTGTAAAAATGATAAACAAAAGAAATAGTATTTTTCAATTCACCTCACACAAGTACTGTAGTGCAATCTCTTTGTCATGAAAGTGCAACTTATAAATGTAGATTTTTTTTGTAACATAACTGCATTCAAAAACAAAACAATGTAAAACTTCAGAGTCTACAAGTCCACTCAGTCCTACTCCTTGTTCAGCCAATCACTAAGACAAACAAGTTTGTTTACATTTACAGGACATAATGCTTCCTGCTCCTTATTTACAATGTCACCAGAAAGTGAGAACAGGCATTTGTATGGCATTTTTGTAGCCAGCATTGCAAGGTATTTACATGTCAGATATGCTAAACATTCAGCCACCAATCCAAAGGACATGCTTCCATGTCCTTTGTGACTGAATTCCCTGGGGGAGAATTGTATGTCTCCTATTCTGTTTTACCCACATCCTGCCATTTATTTCATGTTATAGTAGTCTTGAACAATGACCTAGTACATGTTGTTTGTTTTAAGAACACTTCCACTGCAGATTTAACAAAATACAAAGACGGTACCAATGTCAGATTTTTAAAGATAGGTACAGCACATGACCCAAGATTTAAGAATCTGAAGTGCCTTCCAAAATCTAAGTGGGATAAGGTGTGGAGCATGTTTTCAGAAGTCTTAAAAGAGCAACATTCCAATGTGGAAACTACAGAACCTGAACCGCCAAAAAAGAACTGCTGGTGGCATCTGACTCAGATAATGAAAATGAACATACATCGAGTCTGCACTGGTTTGGATTGTTATTGAGCAGAAACTGTCAGCAGCATGGACGCACGTCCCATGGCATGGTGGCTGAAGCATGAAGGGACATATGAATCTTTAGCACATCTGGCACGTAAATATCTTGCGATGCTGGCTACAGCAGTGCCATGAGAATAGTGCCGGCTTTAGCAAGTGCAGGGCCCAATTCCTGCAGGGAGGAGGGGTTTGTACTCATCGGGCGGCGCTCCCAGTCTTTGGCAGCACTTTGGATTGCCGGCCAGGAGAGCGGGGCCGTGGGGCTGCCGTGCTCCAGCTGGGCTTGCGGGGCCACAGGGCTGCCATGCTCCTGCCGAAGCTCAGGCCGGGAGAGCAGGGCCGCCGCGCTCTGGCTGGGAGAGTAGGGCTGTGGGGATTGCCATGCTCCAGCCCAAGCTCTGGCCGGGAGAGCAGGGCCGCCGTGCTCTGGCTGGGATCACGGGGCCGTGGGGCTGCTGCACTCCAGCCCAAGCTCCAGCTGGGACAGCGGTGCCACGGGGCTTGCCGTGCTCTGGCTGGTGCTCTGGCCAGGGGAGCGGGACCACTGAAGACCCCAGCAGAGCTGACCACTGCCAGAATGAGTAAAAAAAATTTAAAAGGCGCCTAAGGCACGGGGCCCGATTCTGGGGAATCGGGTGAATCAGCCTAAAGCCGGCCCTCCATGAGAACATCTGTTGTCACTTTCAGGTGACACTGTAAACAAGAAACAGGCAGCATTATCTTCTGCAAATGTAAACAAACTTGTTTGTCTGAGTGATTGGCTGAACAAGAAGTAGGACTGAGTGGACTTGCAGGCTCTAAAATGTTATATTGTTTTATTTTTGAATGTAGTTTTTTTGTACATAATTCTAGATTTGTAAGTTCAACTTTCATGATAAAGAGATTGCATGATAGTATTTGTATAAGGTTAACTGAAAAATACTATTTCCTTTGTTTTTTTATAGTCCAAATACTTGTAATAAAAAATAAATATTAAATGAGAACTTTACACTTTGTATTCTGTGTTAATTGGAATCAATATATTTGAAAATGTAGAAAAAATCCAAAAATATTTAAATAAATTGTATTCTATTGTTTAACAGTGTGATTAATCACCCAGTTAATTGCAATTAATTTTTAAAATCACGATTAATTTTTTTAATCGCTTGACAGCCCTACTAGGCATCCAGGTGGAGTTATAGTCATGTGGGGAAAAAACATGAATTTCTTTATTTGATCATATTGAAATAGTTATATTAAAATTCTGGCACATGCAGAACTTTAGCTGCACTGTTTTCATAATTAGGAAATGGCAAACACAAAGCCCCTCAGCATAAAGCCAGAATGAGAATTTAGCTTCCACGTATTGCTGTAACTTTGTTGGTGCCAGTAAACACCAAACAGTTTGACTACAGCAAATCCACAAATCCTGCTGTTGAACATAAAGGAAAATCCTAGGCTGCAGCTGAAAGAGATTTCCAGAAGTAATAATGGGGGGAAAAGGTGAACAGATTGTTGCTCTTAACTGGAATGCATCATAGAAATTAGGAGTTATTCAGTTCTTTTTCTAAAACACTTTATAAAGAGAGACAAAGAGACAGAGACATCTCTTAGGGGAGGATTTATTAATAGAGATTCTCTATGTTCCAGTAAGGAGGAGACAGGAGCGGCGCCAGGGTTTCTGGCATCCAAGGCAGAATTCGGGAGGGGAGGTGGGGGGGCATTTTGCTCACTCCCCAAAGGGCGCGCAGGAGCTTCCGGTTCTGCTCCTGTTGCACTGCCGAAGGACCCTCCGCCAAAATGCCGCAGGCGACAGCAGCAGTCATTGCCGAAACGTCAGCGGTAGCTCAATTGCCTGCCGCTGTTTTCCATGGCACGTCAAGGGACGGTCCTTCTTCAGTGGCGCGACGGGAGCAGAACCCAAAGCTCCCGCGTGCTCCGTGGGGAGCGCGCAAAATTCCGCACCCCGAATCCTGGCGCCGTAGGCGATTGCCTAGGGTCGCCTAATGGAAGCACCGGCCCTGGGAGGAGAGGATGGAAGATGATAAAATACGGGTAGTATCTGATGAGATACTCATACTTCAAATGAAAAGAGCCCCATTCAATTATATCATGTAATGGCAGACAGCTACAAACTGACAAGTTTTTGAAGTGCGTATATACCAATGCTAGAAGTCTAAATAATAAGGCGGGTGAGCTAGAGTGCCTAGGATTAAATGAAGATATTGATATAACATGAATCACAGAAACTTCTTGGAATGAGGATAGTTAATGGGACACAGTAATACCAGGTACAAAATATATCGGCAGGACAGAACAGGTCGTGCCGGTGGGGGAGTGGCTCTATATGTGAACGAAAGCATAGAATCAAATGAAATAAAAATCTTGAATGAACCAAACTATACCATAGAGTCTCTATGGATAGTAATTCTATGCCCTAATAAGAAGAATATAGCAGCAGGGATATATTACCAACCATCTGACCAGGATGATGATAGTGACTGTGAAATGCTTAGGGAGATTAGAGAGGCTATAAAAATAAAAAACTCAATAATAATGGGGGATTTCAACTATCCCCATATTGACTGGGTACATGTCACCTCAGGATGGGATGCAGAAATAAAATTTCTTGACACCTTAAATGGCTGCTTCTTGGAGCAGCTAGTCCTGGAACCCACGAGAGGCGATTCTTGATTTAGTCGTAAGTGGAGCACAGGATCTGGTCCAGGAAGTGCTAAAAATACTTACTTTTGTTTCTTTTAAATCTGCTGCCTATTAATTTCATTTGGTGACCCCCAGTTCTTGTGCTTATTCATGCAAGTTGTCTTATTGGATCTGACGAGTCTACCGGTGTGAATGAAGACTAATTGTAAGGGTTGCAGGACTGGGTCCAAGCTCTGTATATTAAAGACCTGACTACAATTAGATTTATATAAATGTATGACAGGACATTAGGGCTTATGTGCCTGCAGGGAAATGGCGGACTATTCTGTGGATTCACGCTAGTTTATGCCTGCAGCCAGATCAAGTGGGGTTTAAATTAGGGTGACCAGATGTCCCGATATTTAGGCATTTGTCCCGATATTTCGCACTCCTGGTTTGTTTGTTTTTTGTTCCCTGGGGGGACTCCCCCCAACCCAAAATGTGTCCCGATATTTTCTTCATCCCATCTGGTTACCCTTCTTTAAATTAACTACACAAAAAAGAGTGTGTGTCTGGGGCGTGGGAGAAACGGGCAGGGGCATAAGGGCTCTGCAGGGAGAAATTCTCCCCATCTTCACTGTACAGGATAAAATCTCACCCATCAGATGCTTTAGCTTATTCCCTTACTTGAAATTACAAACTAAATAAGATAAATTAAACAAAACAATGATAAACAGAGCTGTATTCGACTCAAGTCACAACAGTCTGCCACGGTTTGAGTTGTCTGTTAAGATTTCTGCAAAACTTTGTGTTGTCTCTGATGATCCATGAACTTTATCTTGATGCTGGTTGCAGCTGGTGATAAGAATGCGGACGTTTGTCTGGAAGGCATTGCATGGGGCCCAAGTCCACTAGTCTATACTGTGTGAAGTCTTTTACACACGTGACGTGGGTGAAAAATGCCAGCCCCTGAACTGGGGATCATTTCACACAGATTTTGTGCTCACTTTGCACAAGTGTAAATGACTACACAAGGAGCAAGGCAGTGAAGACGCAGCTCCACACAGTGCTTGTGGCATGTCATTTTTTCCTGTGTCCCTGATTGGCTGAACTTAATCCATATGATAAGGAGAAAATCTACTTCTAATTTTAATGTGGTTTCTCAGAGAGGGAGGCTGCATGTCAGATTTATGAGGAAAAGTCAGGTTGTTTCCTTCTTAGTCCTAGTGTCTGACGCTGGCAGTTGGTGGATTACTACACAACTTTCTGCAATTTCCCCAGCTATTAGGAACTGCCCCACTGTCACATAATTATATCCCAATTTAATGAAATAAAATTTCCCTCAGATCGGAATTCTCTTAGAACACCAGAAATGAGTCTTGTTTTTGCATATATCTTGCAGGGATATTGTGCACCCCTCCAGACTGGGTCTTTTACTTCACAGTCAGGAAGCAGCTGGGCATCAGTTACAATGTAGGTCATAGAGTTTAAGGCCAAAATTGGTCACTGAGTTCAACTACTTTGACTTCCTGCTTAAAACAGGCCATAGGACTTCCCTAATTAATTCCTGTTTGAATTAGAGCACATCTTCCAGAAAAACCATCCAAAATTGGTTTGCACATTTCCAGCAATAGAGAATCCATCACACCCTTGGTAAATTGTTACAATGATTAATTACACTCACTTAAAAATGTGAGGGTTATTTCTAGTCTGAATTTGTCTAACTTCCACTTCCAGTCACTGGGTCTAGTTATACCTGTGTCTGCTAGACTGAAGAGCCCTCTGTTATCAAATTTCTGTTCCGCAAGTAGATATTTATAGACTGATCAAGTCACCCCATACACTTCTCTTTGTTAAGCTAAACCAGTTGAGCTCCTTGAGTCTAACACTATAAGGCAGGTTTTCCAATCCTTTAATCATGCTCATGACTCTTGCTGAAACTTCTCCAATTTATCAACATCCTTCTGGAATTGTAGACATCAGAACTGGATGCAGCATTCTAGGAGCGGTCACCACAGTGCCAAATAAAGAGGTAATATAAACTCTCTTCTCTTACTCAATATTCCCCTTTGTATGCATCCTAAGATTGCATTAGCCCTTTTGGCCACACCATCATACTGGAATATGCCTCCAGAAATCCTAGCCCTAAATCTGGGTAACTACAACACTAGTGTGGATATGGCTACATTGATATGGGTCATGTGCAAGCCCAGCCGCACGTGCCTGGGAGCCTGGAGCTAGGTATTAACTCCAGTGTAGACCTAACCTCCAAGTCTCCCTCCTTGTGAGATAAAGGGGCATTTTTGTTGTGTTTTTGTTTGTTTTATTGGTGTGTTTTGTTTTTTAAATGCCTGATTTCCCCTCTTCCCAGAAGACCTTGCTCTCAGCCAACAGTTCACATTAGTCTCTTCAACATGAACTAAAATCCCATAATAATCTCATTTTTACCCCTCTTCACAAAGATGGCACCTCCAGCAGCAAAGTAACACCCATTACCACCAGGCTGGGGCATTGGTTCAGTTTGGATTCAGAAGGAGGAAGCCCTCTTCCAATCATCATTATCTACAGAGTAATCAACTCTGATGTTACAAAGGATTATCCCTCCACATGAATAATGAAGGTGGTAGCTGAGATGAAGTCCTAGAACAAAAGTCCTGGATAGAAATATAGCAAATGGGATACAGACATACAAAAACACTTGTGAACAGAATGTTTTACGAAGTTTTTCTGAGGCATCAGCAGCTCTTCAGCTCTCCAGGCTGGAGATAAGAGACAAATAAAACAATAAATTGCAGATGCGGTATGTGCCAGAGCCCACGTTGTCTAGTAAATAGTGAACTCTTGCTATCTTCTGGCTTACCAACAGTACATTTCAGTCAGCCAGTTTTATTTTAAAGATAAGGCCAGTTATTCAGTCTTTCTTCCAAAAGTAATAATGTTTGGTTCCTTAAATTTCAACGTCGCTTCATGTTCCATTGTTTATTTCATGGCATGTCAGAGATGACATAAGATCTTGTCACACTCCATAAAAATCAAATGCAAACATATATCCACATTTAATGGAGAGCAATTATTTTTCTTAAAGTCAAATGAAAAGTTGATTCTCAAGACCACTGCCCCCCCAATTCCCCACCCCACACTTCTAGCACTCTGCAAAGGTCCACCATAAGACACTGCTTCAGAAAGCTCTGGGAGACTAAGATAAACACAGGGATTTCAATTTTAAAATAAACATAGTTTTTAATGATGTTCTGATTTATTCCTCCCATTATTGGAATGTTTTCTACTCCTGAGTTTAGTTTACATCATCCTAAGGGTCCAAAGGAAGTTTTGGCAGATTGAAGACTTTTCCTGAGGATCCTGGAGGGTTGAGATATACTTGCATAAATATTTTCTTCTTGCACTGTTTCACACTTCTGTATTAAAGTAACATTACATTCTGGAGCAGTCTCAGCTGCCATGCTAGGTCCCTTTCAGTTGCATCAACAAAATAAGGCCAAAGAAAAGAGGACCGGCAGAAAGTGATTAATGAACAATTTGAATGTCAAAACTCTGAGATTGCTGCCTGAGCAGCTTTGTAGCCAGCCTTTTTGGTACAAAAGCCATGGCATAAAGATAAGAGGCAGAGCACTTAAGACATGTTTACAAAAATTAACCCACTGACTTGGCTGTAGTTGAAGTAAATTCTCCTGCTTCCTGCTGTACAGTGATCATTTACAAAGGGATGACTGGCAAAGTTTCTTCATCTTCTTTCCTGGCACTGTCTGTGGGCTCCATGCCAAATGCAGAACTTAAACCACATGAAAGTACATCAAGATATTAGCATTTTTGAGGAGTTCAGCATCATGCACATTTCTAATCAACAGCGTATGCTTAGCTCAGACTCTCTAGAGTAGTCCCCTAATGGCAGGGACTAAAATTCCAGATTTCCCAGCATGCTCAAATTTAACAGAAGGTGATGTGGCACTCAGATGTGCATCCCTTAGCATAGACTACCGCACAGATTTAAAAACACCTACACGCAGCCTGCATTTTGTAGCTGAGCCCAGCACGGGCCCAGCCTTGCTCCCGCTAAAGTCAGTGCAAGTTTTACCATCAATGCCAATGGGAACAGGGTCAGGCCCTGCAACAAAGAGCTGCTGCTAAACTGTGACTGGCAGTACATTCACTATAAATCTCTCCTCCCCACCCCCCCCTTGCCCACCAAGGATTTATAATTTGGCCTTAAAGTCCATTAATAATAATTTGTACTTATGGAATATCTTATGTGCAAAGATCTCAAACAGCTCCTCAAAGAATAAGTAATTAAATCTGACCACACCCCTGTGAGGCGGGTATTATGATATTCACTTCATCTAGCTAAAGTACCCACATGGTCCCCAGTACCATAATATTTGAGCGGCTTCACAGTCTGTAATGTATGTTTTCTCAGCACAGTCTTATGCGGGAGGGAGGAAGGGAAGTGCTATAATCCCTATTTTACAGAGCAGGAATGGAGGCCTGGGCACTTCCAGTGTAACCTTCAGCAAACCACTTAGTCTCTCTCGGTACTTCTGTATTGCGGGGGGGGGAAACTCCAACCCCACACGCCCGCAGCAGCAAGCCTCAGAGCCTGGTTGACTGACTTGGACTCACACTACAGAGCTAAAAATAAGTGTAGATGTTCCTGCTGTGGCTGGGGGCTGGGCTCTGAAGCTTCTCCCTTTGCTGGCTTTCAGAGCCAAGGCTCCAGCCTGAGCAGACATGTCTACGCAGCTGTTTTTAGGCCCAATCATGTGAGCCACACAAGCCTGAGTCAGTTGACCGGGCTTGGAGACTCGCTGAGATGGGTTTTGTTTAGTTTTTTTTGCAGTGTAGACATAGCCAAAGAGATTAAGTGATTTGCCCAAGGTCACAGAATTAGTATGTGGCAAAGTAGAAAATGGAATCCACATCTCCTGAATCCTAGACTGACACCCTAACCACTGGACCACTTTCTTTACAAAGGGGGTAAACTGAGGCACTGGCAGCCCAAATGACTTGCCCAAAAATCAAACAGTGAGTCAGCACTAGAAAGAGGAATAGGAAGTAGGGGATCTGCTTCCTAATCTCATGCAATGCCCTCTTGGCTTGCCAAATTTGGGTACTGTAAATAAAATCTCCAGGGATCTGGTTTTTGAAAATGCAATTAGCTTTACATTGATTAAGCAAATATAGAGTTAGAAAACAGTATAATAAATGTAGTAATTTCAGTTATTTTTTCTCTATTCTAATTCAAACAATGCTTTTGCTTTCTTTCAAAAGTGAAATGTTGGTGTGCTTTGGTCATTTTAAACTTTTGCCTCTACAAAAATCAACAGCATTTAAAATGGAACAAAAACGTTTGGAGCTAGTCAAGCTATAGTATGGATTAGTGGCTTTGGGTATTTAAACAAATGGTATTGAACTGAATTATCAAAATTCATAAAGAAGCCACTGTGCAGTAAGGTTTTTCAGGGCACAGAGTATATACTGCTCATATTCAACATAGTATGAGTGTTGCACAGCCAAATAGTTTTTTAAATGAACACCATTGTGGTTTGCTGTGTCAATCATCTACCAGAAAGAATTTCTAAACAGTGGTCACGGATGGGGCTGTTCTGGTCTCTGGACTCAATGAATTGTAGGTTATAGGGCTGTCTCATACATCCACAGAGATCTCCCCCCTTTATTTATTTTTTGCCAAATGACTGTAAACAAACAAGAAACCACAAACTGATGAAACAGCATCTAAACGGCATAAAAGTATTTTTCAAGCAGACTCCTAAACTGGTCTTGCAAAATTTACAAACATCCATTTGTGAGTGCAAACAGAGTAAGTAAATAGACCAATTACATTGTGCATTTGCAAGTACAGTACCTCTTTTCTGGGTACCTCATTTTGTGTGCAAACTGCAAGTGCTTCAGGTGCACTTAAAAGGTCCTTTGAAAACTTAGCGAAGAGTGTGACTCTTTCAAAATGGAATTCAGTGTTCTGGCTTCCGCTTCACCCTCACCTCAGAGAGCAGTGATAGCCTTAACGCTGAATTTCCTTCTTATTCTGTATTTGAATGAGACCTTTAATGTTACCTGAGCTGGTGAGGAAGGTGGACAGGGGTAGGGAGGGCTGTGTGACTCTTAGCAGACATTCATGTTTAGTTGGCTGGACAAGTTCAGGAGATTTCTGTGGCAAGCATGATGAGAGGGGATGTCTGGCAAGATCTTTTCCAACAGCTGATACTAGTGAAGGACTACAGAAAAAATGTTTGAGTGCCTTTCTCATGGTTTCCCATCTTGTATCATTCTCAGAAATATGATGAATTTTAGGATCTGATCCAAATCTCCTTGAAATCAATAGGACTCTTTCTTCTGACTTCAATGAACTTTGAATCAGGCCCTTAAATCGTTAAGTTGCATATTGAAACATACTGATGTTTTCTTCTACCACTGTTTTCAAACCAATCAACACCACAGAAACAAACTCTAGGTTTCACTCTGCAACCCTTACTCAGATAAGCAGTCCAACTGGCTTCAAATAGGCAAGTCACCCTAAATAGCCAAATCATGAATTCATACGCAGGGTAGTACGATGGCATAAGTCCTCAGTCCTCTGCAGGGGCTACTGCATCATAGATCACAGCACAGGAAGGAAAGCAGCCTCTGCAGGGCTGCTACTCTCCCTTCGGTACAGGTAGGTGAGGAGGCAGGACCAGGAAGTGGGACTCCAGCTACCATCAATGCACTGGCCAGCACAGCTGAGATGGCACAGAAAGGGAAGTAAACCGTGCCATCCCTTTACCTGGTGTAGCTTAATTCCCCTTGAAGCCAGGGGGAAGCAGGAACCAGATTGTGACTAGTCTGCTCTGAGGACAGTGCAACTACACGCTGCCTCTTGTTCAAGGTTTGTGGTTAGATAAATGCATAGTTTACCCTTGCCAGGACTGTAAAATCAGGCTCTCTGATTTGATATGATTTATTTACTGAGTGTTTCCAGCAACTGTGTTTCTCACCTTCCCCCCAAAATATAGCCCCACTACGTTGTAAAATGCTTCAGAATATCCCAGAGGTATTCGTTTTTATACAGTCGAGACTTCTGCAAAATGAGCATTTACCAGGGTTGCTTTTGTTCAGCTCGTTATGAAGGTCAGAGTTATTATAAATCTACACAAATTGAAACAGCCTTTTGGCACAGATCTGATGTTTGAAATGAGTTAATAAAAACAATGATATATAGAATATGGGTATCAGTCAATCTTAGGAATTCATAGTGAGTGCAGAGACCAAAATAAACTCTTGCAACACACATTTATTTGCATGTTACAATTCTCAGAGACAATTCTACGTTACTGACTCTCATATGCTTGGAAAGTAATTATAAAAAAGGCTTTTTCATACTCATGTTCAGTGAGTGAAAACATCAATTTGGATACCATCTGCTTCTCCCCACAGCAGAGCTCTGGCCTGTTGCACAAAGGGCTGCCTACAAACGGGGTGGGGAAAGGATGTGTTTGAATGCAGTGTTAAAAGTACAGATAATCTGGTAAGTATTCAGGAAGACACAGCACTAGTTCAGCTGTTACAATGGGTAAAATTGCAAGAGACGTCTGACAGGCTAACTAAGATTCAAGTTTTCATCCATATACTTTAATACAAATATTCTGTCACAACTCATTAATCATTTGACCCTGAGTAATATTTATACAGGGCCAAATCTTGGTCCCATAGAAACAAATGGGGGATTTGCCACTGGCGTCAGGATTTGGCCTGCAGCAAGGAAAAGAAAATAAGGAAACTAGACACAGCATCTGCAGGATGGCAAGATGCCCACAATAGCCATGCCCGCAGTCAGCTCAGCTCAAACAAAGGGAGGCAAACGAAGAGGTGTGGTCTGGGTATGCACTGATTTAATCCTTCTTCCAGTTAACTCTCCCCAGCTAGGATCCAGTGGAGATTTAGGCATGATTTGGAGTTGCTCTCCTATGGCAGAGCCCCTGGCAAGGGGGATGATGCTACAACTCCTCTGCATCACGGTGAGTGGGTCAAGCCGAGTTATTTTCAATTCATTTTAGCTTAAAACTGAAAGAGGTTTTAGCATCCTGAGCAGCCATGCTATGGGCTTAAGATGCTGTAGGATTCAAAATATCTAGCAGTTTCTAGCACTTTTTAGACTTAAGCCGGTAGGAAAAATAATTTTCATTTGACATGATTCAGGGGCAAGTTGGGACTTTCACAAAATCCAGAAAAGCTACTTGTTGCTAGAGTTAAGTTAACACTTTCAAATGAGTCTCCATCAAGTGGTTTTTTATATATATTATGACAGAATCAAAGATGATTTTGAAAGGACTGAGTGCAAAAGGAGAAAGAAGAATCTTGTGCTAGAGGCACTGGAATATTTTCCATGGATTTATATTTTTATGGCCAGAAGGAACCATTGTGATCATGTAGACTGACCTCCTGTATAACATGAGGCATGGGACTTCTGCAAATTAGTTCCTGCATTAAATGCAAAATCTTTGGTTGAACTAGAGCATATCTTGATTTAAATGTTTCCACAGTGGAAAGTCCACCACAGCTCTTAGTAAGTTGTTCCAGTGGCTAATTACCCTCACAACTAAAAATTTACACCTCATTTCTAGTCTGGATTTGTCTAGCTTCAACTTCCAGCCATTGCCTCAAGATACTAGTGCTAGATTTCAAGTTTCTATTACATGTGTAGGTTCTTAGGGTGTGATCAAATCCAGTCTTAGCCTTCTCCTTCTCCACATGCATCCAATGAAGTGGGTATTCACCCACGAAAGCTCATGCTCCAATACGTCTGTTAGTCTATAAGGTGCCACAGGATTCTTGGCTGCTTTTACAGATCCAGACTAACACGGCTACCCCTCTGATACCTGAGCCTTCTCCTTGTTAAGCTAAATAGGTTGAGTTCCTGCAGTCTATCACTATAAGGCAGGTTTTCCCATCCTCTAATTATTCTTGTGGCTCTTCTCTGAACCCTCTCCAATTTTTCAACATCTTCAGTTTAGGAGATCAGAGTCCAGTTCTCACATTTGCCACAGACTTCCTGTGTGACCATGGGTAAATCACAATCTCTGTGCCTCGGCCCTCCCTCAATAAAAGAGGGATAATAATACTTGTCCAGGCTTTGTATGTCTTGCCTATTGGATTGTAAACGCTTAGGGGGTATGGACTATCCCTAAGTGTATGTACATCACCTAGTACAGTGGGGCCTCAATCGTGGTTGGTACCTCCAGTTGCAACCATATTATAATTAATCAATAAATAATCCACTTCCACAAACTAATATCTAGATAGTGGTACTTAGCAACCCTATAAAATGCATGCAGGGATAATATTTGTTTTAAAATAATCCAATTGTGAGCTGTCCTGCACTTACATTGACATGTGTAATTACAGCAATTGCTGAAGTGACTAGGGAAATTGCCCGTATAGGTCATCTGTTAGGTACCTAAATGGCCATTCATGCACACAACTAACAGTTTGCTTAATTGCAAGTGCATACCTAAGTGTAAGTACATGAATGCACATGCAGTTTTGTTCAATCAGCAGGACGCTCCCTTTACAGAAAAAATGGCCCCAATATTGCACTGAAATGTTATGAAGCAAGATGCTTTCTATCATCTCAGAGCCAATAATATTTGCTGCTTCATGGCTCCTGAAAGAAGTCAATAGTTGGCACTCAGTGGGCCAAGTTGTAATGAACTGAAAATAAAACAAATGAAATAGTTCATAGGTCAAATATTCAAAATCATTAAGTGACTTAAGAGCCTAAATATATACAAAAAAAGTGATTTAGGACCAGATTTACAAAGATAAATTAATTGCTTAGAGTTTGTTTTCATTGCTCTACAGTGCAGATTATAGGGGTATGAATTGCAGAAAGCACCAAACAGTTGTGCTCAACTGCCCCCTGTAGATGCTGCTGGCTCAAACTAAAAGGTACCTAGTTTGTGTTAACATTGTCCTGTTTGAAAGAAGACTACATTAATGCAAATTAGGAACTTTTAGTCCATTCCAGCCGTATCCATGCAGAGCAGTTAGAATTAGGTCTGTCGATTAATCGCAGTTAACTCACACAATTAACTCAAAAAAATTAATCATTAAGAGAAAAAAGTTTGTTTACATTTATGGGAGATAATGCTGCCCACTTCTTAATTACATCACCTGAAAGTGAGAGCAGGCATTCAAATAGCACGGTTGTAAATATCTTGTGATGCCAGCTACATGTCAGATGCGCTAAAGATTCATATGCCTCTTCATGCTGCAGTCGTTGTTCCAGAGGACATGCTTCCATGCTGATGACGCTCATTAAAAAATGCGTTAATTAAATTTGTGACTGAACTCCTTAGGGGAGAATTGTATGTCTCCTGCTCTGTGTTTTACCTGCATTCTGCCATATATTTCATGTTATATTAGTCTCAGATGACGATCCAGAACATGTTGTTCATTTTAAGAACACTTTCACTGCAGATTTCACAAAATACAAAGCAGGTACCAATGTGAGATTTCTAAAGATAGCTACAGCACTCAACCCAAGATTTAAGAATCTGAAGCACCTTCCAATATCTGAGTGGGATGAGGTGTGGAGAATGCTTTCAGAAGTCTTAAAAGTGCAACAGTCTGATGCGCAAACTACAGAACCCAAACCACCAAAAAAATACAATCAACTTTCTGCTGGTGATATCTGACTTAGATGATGAAAATGAACATGCATCGGTCTGTACTGCTTTGGATCGTTATCGAGCAGAACCCATCATCAGCATGGACACATGTCCTCTGGAATGGTGGTTGAAGCATGAAGGGACTTATGAATCTTTAGCGTATCAGGCATGTAAATATCTTGCGATGCCAGCTACAACAGCGCCATGCAAACGCCTGTTCTCACTTTCAGGTTACATTGTAAACAAGAAGCAGGCAATATTATCTTCCGCAAATGTACACAAACTTGTTTGAGCGATTGGATGGCCAAGAAGTAGGACTGATTGGACTTGTAGGCTCTAAAGTTTTTCATTGTTTTCTTTTTGAATGCAGGGTTTTTTTGTACATAATTCTACATTGTAAGTTCAACTTTCATGATAAGGAAACTGCACTACAGCACTTGTATTAGGTGAACTGAAAAATACTATTTCTTTTGTTTTTTACAGTGCAAATATTTGTAATCAAAAATATAAAGTGAGCACTGTACACTTTGTATTCTGTGCTGTAATTAAAATCAATATCTGAAAATGTATAAAACATCCAATAATATTTAAATAAATGGTATTCTATTATTGTTTAACAGCATGATAAATCGTTATTCTTTTTTTAATTGTGCGATTGTGATTAAATTTTTATAATTGCTTGACAGCCCTAGTTAGAATGCAACTCTGATGTGCTCTACAATTCACACCCTCTTAGTCCGCACCACAGCGCAGTGCAGACAGAGCCTTAGGTGCTATTGTAAATCCCACAAGGCACCACAATACCTGCATAAATCTGGCTCTTAGGAATCGAGCTGGGCAAAATTTCTCAGCCAAAACTTTTTTTTTGCAGGGGGGGAGTATTTTCACAAAATTTTATCTATTTCACTGAATTGTTTTTGTCGGGGGAAAAAACAAAACTCTAAAATACACTTTAAAGAAAAATCGGAAAAAATTAAGAACGTTTTGTGTTGACATTTTCAGAACAGAACCTTTTGACTTTTGAAATGAAACTATTTCAAACCAAAAAAGTTCCTTAACATTTTATTAAAACCACCAAAAAAAAGTGTTAGGAACACTCAAAATCAAAAGAAAATCTTGTGTCAAACGAAATGTTTCTTTCAACCCAAATCAATTTTTTTCTTCAATTTTTTCAGTTGCCAAAAATTAAAAAACAAAAACAAAAAAATTAATTTTAGTTTGACCCAGAATGATTTTTTCTTTTTTTTTTAATTGCCAGTGAACCAATAAATAAATAATTGCATTATTCAGCCAGTTCTACATGGGAGACAAAGTCTCATTGAAAGTCTTATATTAAACTATTTAAAGGGGTGAAATCTAACATATTTATTCAATGTGTTAATGATAAATACCTTTAAGAAGTGACTCGAGGGAGTCCAGAGCTGTAACAGGTACATACATCCGTATGCCTCAAAAAGCCTTTATTACATGCATTTCTCTCATTACAACTTTACATCCTGCCAAAAGTTTTGCTTTTGTGGATTTAGGGCTTCAGTGTAAGCCCTGGTGTACATTTAAAATTCAGATCGACCTAGCTGTTGTTCAGGGATGTGAAAAATTCACACCCCTGAACCTCATAGGCAAGATGACCTAACCCCTGGTGTAGATGCAGCTAGGCCAGAGGTGGGCAAACTACAGCCTATGGGCTGGATCTGTCCCATAAGCCATTTTAAGCAGGTCCATGAGTTCCTGCTGGGGAGCAATGTCTGGGGCTTGCCCTGCTCTGGTGCTTCAGCCAGAGTGTTGGGTCGGGGGCCAAACCATGCAGCTCCCGGAAGCTGCGGCATGGTACCACTCCAGCTCCTACACACTCCAATGGAAGCTGCAGAGGCGATGCTGGCGGATGGGGCAGCATGCAGAGCCACCAGGCCACGCCTCTGCATTGTAGCTGGAGAGGGATATGCGATTGCTTCTGGGAGCCACTTGAGGTAAGTGCTGCTTGGAGCCTGCACCCTGAGCCTCTCCCCACGCGCCAGCCCCAGCCCTGATCCCTCTCCCACTCTCCAAACCCCAAGGACCCTCCTACCCCCAAACTCATCCACAGCCCCACCCCAGAACCCGCACCCCCAACCAGAGCCCTCACCCCCTCCCACACCCCTACCCCAATTTTGTGAGCATTCATGGCCCGCCATACAATTTCTATTCCCCAATGTGGCCCTCAGGCCAAAAAATTTGCCCACCCCTGGGCTAGGCTGATGGAAGAATTCTTCTGCCAACCTAGTTACTGCCACTTGGGGAAGTGGATTATCTACATCAACAGAAACCCCCCTTCCGTCGATGTAGGAAGCATGTCCACTACAGTGCCATAGATACAGTTGTGCTGCTGTAGCCCCCATAGGGTAGACATGCCCTAGGATCTGTGGTTAGGATCGGCGTTAAGTCAGAAGCATACAGAAAGCCTGATCCTGACACAAAAATAATCCTTTCTCACCTCTTGAAGGGACTACTCAGGTGAATAAGATTTTTCAGGATTGGGCTCAGGAAAAATAAGCCAGAAAAAATATTCAGGGGTCACATGGGTGTAAATGAAGGCAGAATCTGGACCACAATGGGCCAGATTTTCAAAAGAGATAAGCTACTAAATAAAGTGGCCAGAAACCCATTAAGGGCTGTAGGCTCTGAGCTCTGTTGAAAATCTGGCCCACTATGTCCATCACGCCTGGGAGCTCTTTGCTCTCATTCAAATTTGTGTTTTGACATTAAAAGTTCAGAAATTTTAGTACTGAAATAAACCAGAGCCTGGTAGATTGGGTATGGGGGTGGAGATGAGTTAGAAATGTTTCTTAAAGCAGAGATACGAAATAGAAGAACATTGGCTATTAATTACAAGTCACGTTTGATAAAATGTAGAGAGAGTAGCATGATGCAGGTTCTGATGACTCCTCCCTGTTAGATTTGATTTTGCTGCTGGAGGTGTGTCAGTGTGCACAAAGAAATGCCAGAATGAAATATCTTCCAGATATTAACCACTGGCTGTAGCATTGCCTGAAATCCAGCAGGGGAAAATTGTAAGCTGTTTATTTTCTAAATTAATTCAAAATAGATTAATTTGAAAAATACGACATGCTGCTCTTTAAAATTGGACACAGAAGTGTTATGAGAAAAACCAAGTAAAATGCCAAGATTAGAACTATCAACTGAATACTCCCAATGGCCAGATTAAGAGAGGTATCTACTACAAAAGTAACCTAAAAAACTCACTTTAGTTTTCATTCATACATAGCACAAACCTCTGTAGATTGCTGGGTCCTGCTGAGTCACTACTCAACATAATCAGCTGGTGAAGTCTGGATCTGACCTAAGGTGTCTGGTCTGATAAGTATCTTTTCAAATGATACTGCAGTTTTGCAAAATAAATAAAAATCCTTTTTTACATATTTTCCTAATCAACTTTGCAAAGCGGAGTATATAGATAGAGGTAGCCACATTACTAAATCCCTGATAGATCAGCTCCACACATCACTGTTCTATGGTAGATGTGATATGCTGGTACATGACTCAAAATGCGAACCACTGATCCTAGGTCAGGATATTGCTAGACCACTCAGAAAGAAATGTTAAGCTAATAGGGTGAAATTCACTCCTGCGCACAGAGTCTTGAACACAGACCGTGCACCTTTGAAGCACCAGCTGAGCCTTTAATCCTCAACCCTGCACTGGGTGGATTGCTGCACCCTCACTAAGTCCTATTAAAATCTATGTCCACTTGCAGACATCACAGTGCAGGAGAAGAATCCAGGAATTAAGAGGGTTGTAAGTGATGCATAATTCTTGTAAGGTCTGTAGCTATTGGAAAATTCATAATTTAGTTCTAAATTTTTGTAGGTCACTTCTACATGCTATTTATTAACACCATCTAATTTCCTGTCTGTGTCCTCAACACCACCATCATATTGTGCATAGGTGTCATGGCATAGGATGCTGGCAGACATCAGACCCAGCCTCTTGAGGTTAATGCAAGGAATCCAGTCCAAATTATTGTTACTAGCTATTGTTTAGTGGAATCTGCATCTTTTAGCGGTGAATAGCTTACTGGGTTTTGTATATTTATAAGGAGTCTTCAGTGTCAACACTGAAGCTTGGTATTTGCACACCTAGTTCTTGTACTTCATTACTACAGGGAACATAGGAATTCCACCTCTTTCCAGCAAATGTTACAAATATTTCCATACACTGGTAATTTAACAAAATTCAAAAATGCATTAATAGACTCACAAGTAAAGATACTTATCATTCAACTTGTAAACATGCTTCCTGTGTTTTCAGTTAGTTTTAACAACAAAAACAAGCAACCAGGCCTTGGTGACACAACCCCAGGTCTTCATTCTGCTCCCATGGAAGTGAATAGGAGATTGCCTCCAGCTTCAGTGGCCTTAATTGAGATAAGCGTTTGAGAGACCCTTGTGGATTTCTACTTCCTGGGCCTCTGGAGAATGGATGAGTCAGAGACAAAGCAACTTGGGTGGGATTTTCCAAAAGATTGAATAATTTCGGAGCACAGCTCTGATGGCATGCACCCGTCTTCCCACCCTAAACACTATTGTGATGATCTTTGTACAAAGTATGCCTTGTAAGGTATCCTTGGGAAACTCATAACTTGCTGGCCAGTACTGTCATTGTGAAATGTATGTAGCAACATTGTATACAGGGCTGACGAGCAGGGGAGCCAGTACAAATTACCTAGGGCCGGATTCATCCGTCCTGTTTAGCTGGTCTTCCCTTGCTAGGGGCCCGAAACATTTTTTTCATCGGGGCCCGAATCCTCTCTCAGCAGCCCTGACTGTATGTGATAAGAGTCTCCTATATGATATTAGCACATATTCCAAACCTCACAGTCCCACCCAGGCAGAAGTCAGCAAACAGGTCTGCCCTAAACAAAGGAATGTGTTTGCCTTAATTTGCATTTAAGCAGTAAACAGAGTCATCAGGCAGAAAGGGGGAAGGGAGGAAACAAAAGGAAACTTGCATGTAAGCATATACAGGTGAAACCAGGGAACTTCCTTCCACACAGACTCTGTCTCCTGGTTCTCAGTTAGAAATGTTTTTCAAGAGGTGAACTGAAATTGTAAAAAGGAGGAGCAAACGCCCCCAACGCACTCCTCCTCTCTCTCCTCCTCACATCTCACTCTTTGCACCTAAGACGATAAAAGCAGCAGCCACTGCACTCTGGGCTAGTGGTCCTTGTTAGCACGAGACAGATTCTAATGTACTTTTACTTCTAAGGCCTCTCAGAAGATGGTGTGGATTGCACCCCATTACGTCAACACAAGCCCACAAGCCACACATTCTGTAGGACTCGTGCATCATCTTTTGTTCTGTGTTTGCACAATACCTGACACAATGGGAATCCTGCTCCATGACGATAATTACAAGATAAAGAAATAATAAATTGCTTACATGCTTTAGAAAAAATCCCACCCTTTATCTTGAGTGGGAAAGTGGTGCTCACATTGCTTTGCCTGGACAGCCTTGAAGATAATTTTCTTATAGGCTGCACTAATTTACACAGCCTCTGCACGCACACTACTCCCCGGCCACCTGGCAGGTTTACAGCTGAACTCAACACACAGACTTCAGGGAAAGAGCAAAGCTACTTTATTCAATTATCAAAATCCAGTTAAGAAGCAGTTCCCTTAGCAGACCAAGATTTGCAAACTTGGAGATGATCGTTAGAAACAAATGTGCTGTTATTATCTCACACGTACACACTCCTGAAAAGTTAAGGCTAACATTCCATTGCTTGGGGGAAACAAGCCTGTGTTATGTGAAGCCTTCCCCACCTGCTTAACCAGGCCCGCCAACAGCAATTCTGGGCCCCAGGGGTGTCCCTAGAGGGATGTGGGACCTGGGGCAGAAGTGACAAATCCATCACTTGTGAAAGTAGAATGAATTATATTGTGAAAATAGAAAGGATTAAAGAAATGCTGTCTGTACCTTTAAGCAAAATTGTTGGAATGCTGCAATCCAGGTGTCAGGAATACAGACATTAACATAGAACAATTGCACGGTTTAAGGGCAATTGGTGAAGTATTAGCCTTAGATCGATAAGAGTTAGTAAGGAAGTAGGATATGCATGCTGTACCCCTGGTGAATTTTACTGTTTTGCTTTCTTTGTCCCTTTGTCTAATTCCTGCTCTTTTATCTGTATAAATAAGATAGTTTGTGTCTTGCATGGTGCTCAAATTATCTGGATGTTATTAGCAGAGCGCTATGCTAACAAAACAGAGTGGTCTGACAAACTGTGAGTCCTGAGTCTAACTTTGACAATTTGGAGGTTCCACTGAGATGGCAACCGTCTTCACTGGGGCCGTGTGATTCCTGACTGTTTTTGTAGGATGACCATGGCAGCCAGCACCTGGGCATTTGGTCTGAGCAGTCCTCCACTAGGGCAGAAAGGCGCACAACCATAGTGAAGTCTACTCCATCGAACCAGTTGGTTCCCACTCTGTTCTGGTAGAAATCCTGGGATCTGACATCAGGAATCTGGTCAGGTAATTATTTCTGTGTTTTGTCCGGACTGAGGACTGTCCTGTCTCTGTGTCTATCCGTCCTCTTGTGGAGTGTTTGAGTCTGGGTGCCGTCTCTGTCCGGGGATTGGCCGACCAAGGGGTTCCTGTCCCCGCGGTCTGAGTGAGTGGAATCTGCACAATCGCAGCCGCACCGCACTTTGGGTAAAACCCCTGGTGTGAAAGCAAGGGCAATTGAGGCAGTAGCCTGTGGGCTCCTTTTGTGTGTTGCACCAGGCATCGCTCTGATGAACCCGAATTTCCTTCTTGTGTGATTGGTGTGTGAAGTCCTCCTGTACTGGTGACCAGACATCTAAGTTAGGACAGTTCCCTAAATGAACACCGGCTCATTTTATGTATTTAGGATGGGTTCAGACTCCTGTAAAAAGGGTCCAGACTCCCATAAATTTCTGGAAAAATGGTCTAGGCTAACTCAGGGGGATCCTAAAACTCAGTGGCCACTCTTAAAATCTTGGAACAAAGACTGAGTGGACGTCTTACAAGACAAACTCGGCCAACCTAAAACTAAATTGGCTAAAGGAGAGGTTAATTGTTTCATGCAGTGGTGGGAAGAGGCAAATCGTAGGTCGACAAAATCAAAACTTGCCTTTCTCAATTATTCAAATAATAAGTTAAAAGCTTTATTAAAAGCCTCCTCTCCCACCACCAGACCGAGCGCTCCCCTTTACTCCGTTCTCCAAACCCTGGATCAATCCAGCCCTCTTCATACTCCCATCTCCTTGTAAAAAGGACAAAAAGCCCCTTGTTCTTTTCCCCTTTGTTGTCTGCCTCAAAAACTGATTCTTTAGTGTTCTACTACCAATTCAGCAAGGAGGGTGGGCTCCCCAACTAGCCCCCACCCTTCCTGGTCCCTTTCCTTGAACATTTCTTTCAAAATTGTGAAATGACCGGAATATCACTCACATACGGTTCATTGGAAAAAGCAAGATCGGGCTCAGACAAGCAGGCAAGCAACAGATAAAGAAACTGAAAAACAGGTTGAAAGCCCTAAAGGAATAGTGTCAGGAGTAAGAAAAGCAGTAAGTGCAGGCATGAACCCCTGGAACAATACTTAAAATGGTGAAATCTGAGGTGATAAGGGTGTCTTTTTGGGACATAAACAAGTGATTTAAGGAAAGAGAGTGAAAAGTTAACTCTACAGAGGCTGGAGAGAATTAAGCAGTTAAACTTTGTGAAAATGTTAAAAAAAGGACCATGTTAAAGAGAGAGAATTCTTGGTTTCTTTGCAGCGATTCTGAAGGGAAAATGGGCCCTTTTCCAGAAGAGTGCCTGTAAATAATCCAAATATATATACAGCTATGTAAAAACAAAGCAGTGTAAAGGAATGTTAAGGAAATGAAAATGTGTATCTATTTGTCTGTGAAAATATGTAAAGTTCTAAGAATCTAAACCAGCACATCTGGTTTGTAAAACTCCTGTTTTGTAGGTGTAAGAAATTTATTTTGTTTTTGTTTTTAATGCCAGTACAAATTCATTTGACTCTTTAATTCAAAGTTGCAAAACTGACAGACCTTTTTGCAAGACACAGGTAATTAGTGTTGTTTGGCTTTGGGATTTAGAATTTAACCCTTAAGGGGTAACTTGATTCTTTACAAAATTAAAATGTTTTTAAATAAAGACCAAGTCATGGCTGCAATAGGGCAGTCAAAATCAGGAGAATAGGTAGAGATTCTGGAGTCTTTTTGTTTGGTTAGTGTGGGTTTTTTTTTTGTTTTTTTTTTTTTGGTAACAATAGCAGATAAGAGCTGTAATGAAAGAATAAGAAATTAACAGTGACCCTCTGAAGCAACAGCAGAGGTGAGGTGCACAAAACAAAAAGAAGCAATGTTAAAAACACTGAGCCTTAAAATGGCTCTGTGTAATCAGACTGTCACTTTGATAAGGGTACATGAAAACTCTGTAAGAACAAAAGAAACAGTTACACCTTATGTAAAAATTGATATGGCTAGTGTTTTAAAAAAGTTATAGTACAGATGGAATGCACATTTTCCCTAGGACATGTGCAGTGTATATTGTAGAAAGGGGTAAAAGAAATGCAAATGAAACGTGCTGCTGAATTAAAATCCTATTAGGGCTCCAAAAAGAGCCGCAATAGGCTGTGTTTTCTTTTTCAGATCCCTGTGTGTTAAGACGCAGGGTATGTCTACATCTACAATTTTGCAGCGCTGGTTGTTACAGCTGTATTAGTACAGCTGTATAGGGCCAGCGCTGCAGAGTGGCCACACTTACAGCAACCAGCGCTGCAAGTGGTGTTAGATGTGGCCACGCTGCAGCGCTGTTGCACACCGTGGGGAAGGAGACCTGCTTGGAGGGGGGGTCGGGGAACGCCAGAGCACACTGCGGGGCTGGATACCTGCTTGGAGGGGGGGTCGGGGAACGCTAGAGCACACCGCGGTGAAGGAGACCTGCTTGGAGGGGGGGTCGGGGAACACCAGAGCACACCGCGGGGAAGGAGACATGCTTGGAGGGGGGGTCGGAGAACACCAGAGTACACCGCGGGAAAGGAGACTTGCTTGGAGGGGGGGTTGGGGAACGCCAGAGCACACCGCGGGGAAGGAGACCTGCTTGGAGGGCAGTGGAGTTTGCTTAATTACCAGAGAGGCTTCCTCAGGTATGCTGGGATACCTGCTTATTCCACGGAGGTCAACAAAAACGCTGGTGAGTGTCTACACCTGATGACCAGCGCTGGTGATCCAGCGCTGGATCCTCTACACCCGAGGCACGACCGGGTGTACGGCCAGCGCTGCAAACAGGGAGTTGCAGCGCTGGTAATGCCCTGCAGGTGTGTACACATCCTAAGTTGCAGCGCTGTAACCCCCTCACCAGCGCTGCAACTTTGTAGTGTAGACAAGGCCAGAGTCTCTGAGCTCTGCTGATAGCTTTGAATCCAAAAGCCAAGCCTGTGTTGATGCAAATTACCTAACTGATAAAGAAAGGTGAGAACTGCCAGCACAAAAGAAGCTGCAAATAAAGAACATACCTGGTCAGCAAACAAATTGCCTACATAAAAGGCATGGTATAACAAGATACCTTTAATAGATTTGATGCTAATGTTACTATTAATATTAAACATTAAAATAACTTTAATGTTAGTAAGTACCCCTGTAACAATGTATAGTGTGTATGATTTTTGGAAAAATCCTTTAAAGTAATATGGTAATGATGCTTCTCAGCTATTACCTGTGAATAAACTTAAAGCTTAACACAGCAGGAAAAACATTACAAACTTGGTCTGCTATATAACAGGAAAAACTTGAGGTACACCACCTCATGAATTTAATAACTAAACAGTGGAATAATTTCCGCATAACCCTTAAAAAGTAGAACCCATTAAAACCTGGCCTGCCTATTGAACAAAAAAACACAAGAAAATATGGGGGTAATTCCTCTGTTTTGCCTGCAATCAGCAAGGGTATTTGTAAAAGAAAGGAATCTTTTAAGTAATAATCAATGCTACCCCAAAAGGGGTAGAAAAATGTTATTTTTGTCTTTCAGATAATCCAAAGTACAGTATAATGGGCTTTGTGTATGTGCTAATTCTTGGGAAAAAGTGTTTAAAAAAGTGTTAGCAACCCACCAGAAGACAAATGTAAATGTACTGTAAGTACTGTGTTTACCAATATTCACATTTATTATTTGCCACAACAACAACAAAAGAGTCACAGCTTACTGTAAGCACTGATTTAGTTGAGTTCTCTATCAGTCTTGGCATTGAATGGCAAACAGTTACCAATCATCTGTTAAAAGGTAAAAAGGTAACATAGTTCCTAGAAAAAAAATATTGAAAACTGGACCATTCATGTTATATACGCAAATGGGGACATGTTAAGAATTGCCACTGCAGAACACCATAACAGCTTACCATTGGTATCAAATATTTTCTGGATGGCCTCCCACAACTACTGGCATACTAATCTTACTACCTCTAATTGTTTTTGGTTTTAAATTGTGTGTGTTTAATTGAAATGTTTAAAATGTGCTGGTGGATAAAACAAACGTATGCAAAGCTAAAGCCACAGGCCCAAATCACCTCCCAGTATTTTCTATTACGTGGACTACATAAGAAGTGACACTGGCGATTAATAATCTTAGTGTCAAAAGGGGGATATGTAGGAGCAGGATTTTATAATGTCCCATAAGAATTAAAGTATAATTTGATTTCATCCTGCTAGCCATCTTTTTTAAATAGCAGAAAGAAATGACCCCCTGGGACTATAAAATTCTGTTTTCCCATATGCATTACAAACTGGGCCCTCTCTAACTCTGTTTTAAGATTTAGGTAGTAAGAGACAGGATTCTCTATTGTGTCTATGTTAAGTAAATTAGAGAAACATTGAAGGTCTGGGTCTCAATGTAAATTGTCTTGGTTATTAATTGTAAAACTTAGCAAGGTTTAATTTGCAATGCTTTTTTGCTCAATATAAAATACTATTGTTTGTATTCTCAGTCTATTTGTGTGAATGAGGAATGTATGCATCAGGAAAACATAAGGTGTGAAGACCATTGTTATAGCCAGAGTCAAGGAAGAAGTAGTAAAGAGACTTAAAGAACATCAAAGAATCATCAGGCACTGCTTACTACCCCAATAGCTGTTAAACTGTCTGGCATCTCAGGGTGGATACATGCGTCGCCGTGTAAAAATGCACCACTCCCAGTGAACCAATCATCACCTCAGGACCATGCAGAGTCAATTGTGACTTCAGCAGAAGACGTAGAGGAACAGCTTGCAATACCTTACAATCTACGTTCTCATAAGGGTTGCCAGAAGCAGACGACAACCTAAAGCAAGGCCCAAGAAGAAGCAGTAGTGAGCCTAGCGCCTGCTGCCTGGTGGACATAAAACTGTGACTGCGGTTTCCTCAGTTGAGATTGTCAGAACCAGAAGGGTCCTGCCTCCAACATGCGCCTCTGGTGGTGCCTGTTCCTTGACTGCTGGTGTCTTAAGGTCTGGGGAGTCCACAATGACAATCCTTTTATCCAGCAGCAAGTGTGGATAGGTCAGACCCTTATTATTTCTAAATGCTGGGTCTGCAGCCACATCCCAGCCCACTCTCAAACTTGTGTTCCTGTCCTGGCTCTCCCACTCAATTCTCCAGACCTCACTGGAGGACCTTGTCCATTTAACACAATATGGAACAGTAATGACACCTGGGAAGAGACTATTGGCAGTTCCTTTATCCCACTTGCGGGAGTAATACACCAGGCAAAAAGGCTCCTGAGGTTACAAGCAGTAGTTAAAATAATGGCAAATAAAACCGGAGAAAGTTTAAGAGCCCTGGCCAAAGAAACAGGGGCGATCCGACAGGTGGCCCTCCAGAACCGTCAGGCATTGGACATAGTGCTGGCGGCCAAAGGAGGGACCTGTGCTCTCACTGGAAAACAATGTTGTCTGTTTATACCTGACGATACCAATGAAGTAATAGATCGCGCTAGCCACTTAGAACAAATCGCATATCTTCCCCAAGTAGAGCCGAGTTCTTTATGGAAGTGGCTAAGTAACCTGTTCAATTTCTCTGGCATAGGAAACTGGTTGTTTCAGGGAGCCCTAACTATCCTGTTTGGAATCTTAGTGATTTTTGTATGCTTTCAGTTACTCTCCTATTGTATCCAGAATTGTGTCATCCAGGTGACTGCCCCAAAACAGAGTGCTAATATGATGATTTTGAATATCGCTGATGAACAAAGAGATAAGGAACGATTAATTTGTGGAACCCAGTAATTGTTGGTCATGGCGTGTGCTTGACCAAAAGGAGGGATTGTGAAAGTAGAATGAATTAAATTGTGAAAATAGAAAGGATTAAAGAAATGCTGTCTGTACCTTTAAGCAAAATTGTTGGAATGCTGCAATCCAGGTGTGTCATAAACAGATAGTTAAGGGTTAATGTCTCTCTTACCTGTAAAGGGTTAACAAAGAGGGACCCCAAACACCTGACCAGAGGACCAATCAGAAGACAAGCTACTTTCAAATCCCTCGAGGAGGGAAGCCTTTGTTTGTGGGTTTTGGGTTTGGCTTTGTTCTCTCTGAGTCCTGGATGGGGCTAGAGGTGTAACCGGGTTTCTGCCAATCTCCCTGCTACAGTCTCTTATCTATTCAGAATTGTAAGTAGAAAAGGCAGTCATAGTCTTTTAATTTGTTTTCTTTTTCATTTGCATATGTGTACTTGCTGGAAGTAGCTTAAACTGTGTTTCTGCTGGAGAAAGTTTCTTTCTATCGTTTATAAGTTGAAAGACCCTGTAACTTTTTACCATCTAAGTGCAGAGACAAGTTTTATGTTTTTCATCTTTTATTAAAGTTTCCTCTTTTTTAGAATCTAATTGATTTTTCTGGTTATCTTTTGTAAAACTCCAGAGAAGGGAGTCTGCACTCACCAGGGAATTGGTGGGAGAAAGGAAAGGGGAAGAGGGAAGGGAAACCTGCTCTCAGCGTTTATCTGTGTCTCTCTCTCTGGGGAAGAAGGGAGGGGGGAGTGGTGATTCAAGGAGTTGAATCAGGCGATCTCCTAGTGTTCCCAGGGCGGGAAAAAGCTGGGAGGAAGAAAGGAGGGGGGAAGGAAAATGGTTTATTCCCCTTTGTTGTGAGACTCAGGGAATCTGAGTCTTGGGGGTCCCTAGGGAAGGGTTTGGGGAGACCAGAGGTTATCAGGCGCTCTAAATAATTCCTGATTGGTGGCAGCCTAGCACATCTAAGCTGGTAATTAAGCTTAGGGAATTTCATGCTCATACCCATATTTTGGACACTAAGGTCCAGAATTGGGAATTATATTATGACAAGGTGTCAGGAATACAGACATTAACATAGAACAATTGCACCATTTAAGGGCAATTGGTGAAGTATTAGCCTTAGATCGATAAGAGTTAGTAAGGAAGTAGGATATGCATGCTGTGCCCCTGGTGAATTTTACTGTTTTGCTTTCTTTGTCCCTTTGTCTAATACCCGCTCTTTTATCTGTATAAATAAGATAGTTTGTGTCTTGCATGGTGCTCGCATTAACTGGATGTTATTAGCAGAGCGCTGTGCTAATAAAACAGAGTGGTCTGACAAACTGTGAGTCCTGAGTCTAACTTTGACACACTTCTGGGACCAACTCGTCACTTCTGAGACTGACAATGCTGGCCAATCGCACCAGCCCACAGGGCCCTCCCAAAGCGCGGGGCCTGGAGCAGTCACCACTCCGCGCGTGCCTAGGAGCCCTGTGGGCCGCCCAGGGGATTTAAGAGGGCCTGGGCTCCCAGCTGCCACCGCTGCAGGAGCAATGGCAGGAGCCCCAGGCCCTTTTAAATCACCCGGGCCCTTGGGGAATTGCCTCCTTTGTCATCATCCCCCCTCCCATCGGCAGGCCTGTGCTAAGTGATCTGATCCTGCTCTGGGAGAACCAAAGGGGGTTCAGAAAGGCAGGCTGTATCGGGAGCTCCATTATAGTGGTTATCTGCCAGAGTCTTTATTAACACTCTATTCAGAAGAGGAACTTAATTTTAAAATGAATATACTGCCTGTCATTATGTTGTGCACAGCCCTCAAGATAAAAAGAGGCCTCCTTCAACGAGTTTAAAAAAAATTATAGACCACTTGGTACAATTTGGTACACTCCAATGGCCAAAATGGTGCTCTCTAGACATATCTTTAAGAGCTATGGGTAGAAGAGATCACTGGTAGGGAAGGCCAGAAAGGGCGGGGGAACTCTCAAAGTCTGGGAGAAAACCCCCTTTCATGGCTCCTCATCAACTCCAATGTAATTACCTGTCATGTTCTGGGGTGCAATTCAGACTAGTGAGAGGTTGTGTCACCACTTGTATTAGAACTCTGAGTGCCCCAAAATTCTTCTGCTACTTGTGGCTCCTTGCCAGGCACATGCAGCCAGCCTGCACTTCGAGTTCTGTATGTTAAAGAGCTCTGTTTCAGCCACTTTGAATCCAACAGCCTGCCAGCAGTTATCACAGACACTCTCGTCTTACCAGACTTAGTTAATGTGAGCAGGTGATCCCAGCACAGCCCCAGTCCTGAGCTGCCATGTCCAGCCCTCCCCTGTGATATTCAAAGGAACAATAAGATCCGTTTGCTCCTCTAAAGAGCTAAATACCACCAGCTTGCCACATTAACTGGAGTTATCGTTCACTTTAATTCAAAACACAGCACTATACACTTAGATTAATAGTAAAACAAGTTTAACAACAAAAAGAAGATAGGATTTTAATTGGCTTTGAGAGAAAGTCTGAAATGATTACAAGCAAATAAAAGTGAAAAGAATGCATCTAAAAATCTAAAATGTAATTTAGCAACATATAGGCTTGTTCGCGATAGCTTCTCACCCACAGTCTTCTGGTAAGATGGTGGCTGACACACACCCACACTCCATCATGATTTCCTCCAGAAGCCCAAAAAGTGCTGGTTCTTTTTTTCTTATCTTTTTCACCTAACTTGGGGTTCTCTGCCCCTTTCTTTTTATACCCCAGCAAACCTTTCAAATGAATTCTTCTAAAGGTTGCCCCTCAAAAGAAAAGATAGAGGTAAGAAATCATTTTCATGCTCTCTTCACAGATATTATGGTGGAGAATGGTTTGGAAGAGAGTCATCCAAGGGAAGCAGCAAAGAGTCCTGTGGCACCTTATAGACTAACAGATGTATTGGACCACGAAAGCTTATGCTCCAATACGTCTGTTAGTCTATAAGGTGCCACAGGACTCTTTGCTGCTTTTACAGATCCAGACTAACACGGCTACCCCTCTGATATCTGAGGGAAGGGATCAGAAGGAGAACACATTGACCAGAAGACATGGGATTAATTGTCCTAGCGATGGGGGTTCCCACAACCACCACTCCCATGAGGAGGAGATGCGTGGTGTTGATTGGGGACTCCCTTCTAACAGGGATGGAGTCATCCATCTGCCATCCAGACCAGGAAACCTCGAAGTGTGCTACTTGTCAGGAGCTAAAATTCAGGATGTGATGGAGTGTCTGCCGAGGCTGATTAAGCCCTCGGACCGCTACCCCTTCCTACTTCTCCACATGGGCACCAATGATATTGCCAACAATGATCTTGAGCGGGTCACTGCAGACTATGTGGCTCTTGGAAGAAGGATAAAAGAGTCTGAGGCACAAGTTATGTTCTCTTCCATGTTCCCTATTGAAGGAAACAGCTGTATTTTAAAGAAGCTTTACTGAGGGAGCAGGAACAAACCATTCTGATGTGCAGAAAGAATAGCAAATATGGCAGGCGACCAGCTTGGTTTAACACAGAAATCTTCAGTGAGCTTAAAACACAAATAGGAAGCTTACAAAAATTGGAAACTTGGACAGATGACTAGGGAGGAGTATAAAAATATTGCTCAAGCATGCAGGGGTGTAATCAGGAAGGCCAAAGCACAACTGGAGTTGCAGCTAGCAAGGGATATGAAGGGTAACAAGAAGGGTTTCTACAGGCATGTTAGCAACAAGAAGGTGGTCTGGGAAAGTGTGGGACCCTTACTGAATGGAGGAGGCAACCTAGTGACAGAGGATGTGGAAAAAGCTGAAGCACTCAATGCTTTTTTTGCCTTGGTCTTCACAGACAAGGTCAGCTCCCAGACTGCTGTACTGGGCAGCACAGTATGGGGAGGAGGTGAGCAGCTCTCAGTGGTGAAAGAACAGGTTAAGGACTATTTAGAAAAGCTGGACATACACAAGTCCATGGAGCTGGATGCAATGTATCTGAGGGTGCTGAGGGTGTTGGCTGATATGATTACAGAGCCATTAGCCATTATCTTTGAAAACTCGTGGCGATCAGGGGAGCTTCCAGACAATTGGAAAAGGGCAAATATAGTCCCCATCTTTAAAAAAAGGGGAAGAAGGAGAACCTGGGAAACTATAAATCGGTCAGGCTCACCACAATCCCCAGAAAAATCATGCAGTAGGTCCTCAAGGAATCCATTTTGAAGCACTTAGAAGAGAGGAAGGTGATCAGGAACAGTCAACATGGATTCACAAAGGGCAAGTCATGCCTGACCAATCTGATTGCCTTCTATGATGAGATAACTGGCTCTGTAGATATGGGGAAAGTGGTGGATGAGATATACCTTGACTTTAGCAAAGCTTTTGATACGCTCTCCCAGAGCATTCTTGCCAGCGAGTTAAAGTATGGATTGGATGAATGGATTATAAGGTGAATAGAAAGCTGGCTAGATCGTCGGGCTCAATGGGTAGTAATCTACTGTTCACTAGATGTCTAGCTGGCAGCTGGTATCAAGCGGAGTGCCCCAGGAGTTGGTCCTGGGCCAGTTTTACTCAACATCTTCATTTAATGATCTGGATGAGGGGATGGACTGCACCCTCAGCAAGTTTGCAATTGACACTAAGCTGGGGGGAGAAGCAGATATACTGGAGGGCAGGGATAGGTCCAGAGTGACCTAGACAAATTGGAGAATTGGGCCAAAAGAAATCTAATGAGGTTCAATAGCAAGTGCAGAGTCTTTCACTTCGGACTGAAGAATCCCATGCACTGCTACAGGCTGTGGACCGACTGGCTAAGCAGCAGTTCTGCAGAAAAGGACCTGGGGATTACAGTGGATGAGAAGCTGGATATGAGTCAGCAGTGTGCCCTTGTTGCCAAGAAGGCTAATGGCATATTGAGCTGCATTAGTAGGAGCATTGCCAGCAGATCGAGGGAAGTGATTATTCCCTTCTATTCGGCACTGGTGAGGCCACATCTGGAGTATTGCATCCAGTCTTGGGCCTCCCACTACAGAAAGGATGTGGACAAATTGGAAAGAGTCCAGCAGAGGGCAATGAAAATGATCAAGGGGCTGGGGCTCATGGGCTTGTTTAGTCTGCAGAAGAGAAGATTGAGCGAGGATTTGATAGCAACTTTCAACTACCTGAAGGGGGTTCCAAAGAGGATGGAGCTAGGCTGTTCTCAGTGGTAGCAGAGGACAGAACAAGGAGCAATGGTCTCAAGTTGCAGTCGGGGAGATCTAGGTTGGATATTAGGAAAAAATTATTTCACTAGGAGGGTGGTGAAGCACTGGAACAGGTTACCTAGAGAGGTGGTGGAATCTCCATCCTTAGAGGCTTTTAAGGCCCAGCTTGACAAAATCCTGGCTGGGATGATTTCGTTGGTGTTGGTCCTGCTTTGAGCAAGGATTTGGACTAGACGATCTGAGGACTCTTCCAACCCTAATTGTCTATGATTCTATGATGAGGAAGGTGATGTTGAGTCTGCTGGTGAAGGAAGCTCCATGCTTTATTTTCCCTCACTGTTTGCTAAAATGCAAATTTTTCAGTTTCTGGCAATCTCCTCCGCCCGCTGTCTTGATGGTCCTGTTTACTCCTTACATGTAAATTGAGGTAAACCCACACTCCTTTGTTTGGACCAACCCATTTACCAACTCCCCCTGACATGCCTGTTCAAAAAAAAACCCAAAAAACAAAAAACAACCACCACTACATTTAGCCATAATTTCAGCATATATCCGTAACTCTTAATACAGACCGCATGTATACATCACACAAGAATATTACTGATCAGAGCTATTAGTTTTCAAATAAATAACTCACAAGCACATTTAGAATAAAGTTTATTACAATAGTGGGTAAGATGTTAATGGGAATTTGATTTGCTACAAAATAAATAATTATGAATCAAATGCAACATATTAGATAACGGTGCCTCAGGTTAACATTAATAGCTCTGGCCACTAACAGCACTAACTTTTTCACTAAAAAGTATTGTTACAGTTAATGCTGCCTAAAAAATACAGAACCGTGTACTGACACTAGTAGAAACCACCTATTAAAATCACACCCTCATGTGCAAAAACTCCCAAAAGAATACCTATGAAAACCATGGTTCCAACATTGCTTTAAATTAAGCATAGTAGAACAATGCACTAAAATTTTAATAATTAGTATTAAAACCACACATTGACATTGCAAAATACCATACACAGAAAAATATTCCAAAGATACATCAGAAAATAATTGTAGGAAATGAAACCAGTCTAATAATAATAATAAATTTACTAACTGCAAAATTGGATGCATGTGCTTGCTTTTTCTTTCCATTCTGCATTTCTTTAGTCTCTTCTTTTGTCTCCTCAAATGTTCAGTATAAATTAGTGTAGCGATTTGCAAAAGGCAGATGGAAATCATTTGCTGAATCAATATCTATATACCAATCATGTTTACTTTTGAATTTCACTTACCATTCCTTCAAATAAGATGACCTGTCTGATAGCATAGTATTGTGTTTCAGCCGTGTTGCAATTTGTTTCTTTTTGGAGGCTGAGACTCGGTTTGCCAGTTGAGGATACTAAAGATGGTCCTGATAACTGACCCTGCTAACAGTTCCGTATATGCTCATACACAGCCCCTTGTAGAATCTCTTCTATTCTATTTCAGTTCTTGTACTATGTCTAACAGCAAGATGGGTGAGTGTCTTCCAACAACGCACTGTGCAATGTGAGTAGGGCCCCAACTGTGCAAAAGCTTACATGTGTGAAGAACTTCAAGCATGTGAGAAATCCCATTGAAGATGGCAGAGGATTGTGTAAAATTGACCACTTGCTTACAGATCGACCCTTCGTTAGCTATTCCAGTCCCAGACAAAAATATATATAAACAGAAATATTATAGTATGTAGATCCAATAGAAGAAATGCCTACTCACTAATATAAGGGAAAGGGTTAGAGGTTACACAGAGAAGCAATGCATGGGCATAAAAGAAATATTCTTTTTTAATGGAATGGGACTTTCAAATATTAGAGATAATAAACTGCAGAAGAACCACTTGCAGCTCTAGTGCTCAGATAAACATGTTTCTGTAACTAATTTCCAATACAGGACAAAAATATCAAGAGGGAATAAGAGTATCCCCTTGTCGACTGGCTATGAATAGAATATATGAGGAATGAATATTAGAAAAAAAAAGACTAGCAATGTTGTAATATAATTAAAGCCATTAAAAATACTGTACTCTGTTTTTGTTCCCTGAAGCAATGTTATTTTTTGTTAAGCTGTCACCAAGTTTTGATACCATAAAGGACAAAGTAAATCAAGCCAAATCTCAGCTTAAAAGTTGGAGATTTTGACTGAAATATTAATCTTGTAATTTTAGTAGTTAAAGGGACAATATTAATAGATGTGAGCTGGTTCTCCAGTAACGGTAATCACCAACCTCTTTCTTTTAATTTATGTTATGTATTTCTGCTGTTAGAATACTGTATCCAGTTCTGGGTCAACAGTTCAGAAGGGGGTTTGATTAATTGGAGAGGGGTCACAGAATAGCCACAAAAATAATTAAAGGATTGGAAAAAGTGCCTAATAATGGTAGATTCAAGGAGCTCAATCTACTTAGCTTAACAAACAGGTCTGGCCCACAACATTTTGGCACCTGAGGTGGGGAGCACAAATGATGACCCCTGCCCCCTCACTTGGGCCAAAACTTTGAAAGGTCTCAGTTCTGCCTTCTTCCTGTTCTTCTACTCCTTTATTTGGGTAGGTAGCAGAGCAGTGCCATGAGAGAACTAACAACTTAAAATGCCTTGTTCAAAAATTGTAAGTAACACTTAACTTTCAAATGCCTGAACAACAAATGTAACTTTTCTTGTCTGCACAGTAAACACTGGCATTTTTATCTGTTTGAATAATCAAAGTGGTGCTTTCCGTGCCTTCTTGGTAGCAAAGATTTGAACTGCTTCCTGCTGAAGTCCACCATCTGGGCCAGCTCATGCTCTGTTGAGATGGTTGCAAGGCCGACCAGCCTTTTTCTATGTTATTGTGGAGCATAGATGTGATTTTTTTTTTTTTTTAACTTCAGATTGGAGAAGCTGCGTTCTCCACTGGCAACTGTTACAGGAAGTGTTAGAAGTATGCATAGAGCAACAAAAGCATTTGGAAAGAGGGTGGTCATCTTATTTGTGCGCATATATTCCAGAACAGCTTTTGGAGTTGATCCTGCTGAAATATGTCTTTAAAAGGCTTTCAGTTCGTCACCTAAATCACTCGCATCAATATCATGCATGTCATGTGTCAACACTGTCTCTAATGCCCTGCATTGCTGGTGTGGGTCTTCTTCAGGTACAGCGAAGAGTTTTGGAATATCATACAACATCCCAAATATACTGCTGTGTTCCTTGAGCTGCATGAAATGTTCAAATGACCGTATTGCATAATCTAGAACCTGGTCAAAGAATTCAACTTTGAATTGTTGTTTGGGGTCTCTTATGGGATTATCCCGTGCCTCGTAATCAAAATGACTTCTTTGGTGACTCTTGTATTCTGGAACAAGTGGGAAAATAGCTTCAGTGTGAAATTTCTCTGCCAACTTCTGAGCACTCTTCAGAATGGTTTTGAAATCCCTCATCTGACCGGTAAGACTGTAGGTATGACTTTGCTTTGTCCAGTTGTTCCACTGCTCCAGATATATCAAGGGCAACACCTTGGAGTCTCTTTCTTACAAGATTCATTTCAAACAGTATGTCACGCCACAACACTAAGCCACACAGAAATTTGAAGTTTTATGTATGTTTCTGGTGATTCCCTTTCCCTCTGCCACTGTTCTCCCATGAACAATTCCTGTCATAGCATTATCCTCCATAATGGCAACTATGGCATCATCTATCTTCCCAATTTGGTGTTTGATAGGCTTTATCACCTCCACTTGACTTTCCTATCGTGTGGCACTCAGTGGTTTCAGTGTCAGAGAGGATGTTCCCAGATGTTGCTTCAAAATTTGCCATCGATGAGTTGATGCAGAGAAAAATACATAGATGCTTTGAATTACATTAAAAAATTCAGCAGCCTCACTAAAAGCTGATGCTGCAACACTGACCACCAAGTTCAATGAATGAGAACTGCATGGGACAAAAAAAGCTCAAGGGTTTAACTCTCGGATCCATGTCTGCACTTCTCTGTTCTTACCTCTCATGTTGGCACCATTATCGTAGCCCTGACCTCTCATGTCAGCTATCGCAATTCCTGCATCTTCCAGCTTTTTAAAAAACACACTTGTCATATCAGCTCCTGTAGTATCATCAATGTCAATAAATTTTAGAAAATGCTCTCTGACAGTCACCATTCCAGAGACATTTTCACTAGGTTCTGTCGTTGTTACAGAACGCACCATTAAAGTCATTTGTTCCATATGGCTGATGTCAGGTGTGCAGTTCAGAATAACAGAGTAATATCTTGCTGACTTCAGATCTGCCACAACCTTCTGTTTGACTTTTGTTGCCAGTAACTGTGTGATCTCATCTGAATTGTTTTTCCAAGGTAGTGGTGTGTACACATTTCTTGGGGAGTGACTCTTCTTAGATGCTCCTGAAGTACAGCATCAAACTCAGCCATCAGCTCCACAATTTTAAGGAAGTAAGGAAGTTTCCATTGTTTGGCACATACAGCTGATCTGAAGTGCCACACAGTGCTAGGTTTTGGGTAGCAAGCATTCTCACAATGGCAATGAGCCTTTTCAGAACATTTTGCCAGTAAAGAGACTCTGATGCAATCTTCTCTTGTTGATCATCTATGGTGGCCTTTAACCTTAGTCTCATCTCAAGCTCCTTCCACCTATGGAATGCTCTCTGGTGATTTGCTGCCTTTTCATGTCATGCCAGATTTCTAGCCAGATTTTCCAGTCCTTTGTTTCTGTAGAACCCAATGTGGCTGGAACACTAGACTGGAAGAATTTGCAACAAAACCAGTATGCAGCATTCTGGATTTTTGAGTACATAAGCCATGGCCTCTCCACTTTGTCACCACTGGGGATTTTACGCCAGTAATGTGTTGGATGGAAACTTCTATTTTTATTGTCTTTGAGGAACATGAAGTTACTCATTTGCTGTGGCCCATGCAGTACAAGGAAGTCCCTCAGGCTACTGCTCAAGTGAGTCCACAGTCCTGGATCATGTAGACTTAAGGAACTAAACTCTGCAGCAGCTGTTTCTTGCTCTTCCACCACACTCTTCTTTGAGCTACACTTTTCTTCAGGAATGTGCATGGTTACATCCATTTGAGATGGAGATATGGATGCTGCAGTAGCTGCCAGCTCACCTGCACTCTGACTAATTGGAAGATCGGGCATCTCCTTACCACTTACATCTTCACTGGGGCCAGAAGGCTTACCATGAACATTTGTCTATGTATCTCAGGAGAGCTCCTTCCTGCTTCGATAGAAAAGCTTCCTTTGCTATCTTTCTTTCTTTTTCTGAATGTGTTTTCTTCTTTCACTCATGACTGCTGTTCTGTGCCAGCTATAGTGGCTCTCAATACTCAATTGAAGGGGACAAATAAGCAGGCTGGTAGCAGGGCCTGAGTGAGGGAAGATATCAGCATCTTAAGGGCCTAACTGGCTCCTACTACTTCAGCTGACTGCCTGTTCTCCTCAAGTGGGTTCAGGGAAGCAGCAGGAAACAGGAAGCTCCCTGAGAAGCTGGTGTTAATCAGTCCAGGCTCCTGGGGGTGCTAGAGAGGTACATAAGAGGCTCCTCCTCCTCTCTCTCCTTGGAGCTCCTGCTGCTTTCTGTTATTCCCTCTCACTTTTTCCTCTTGCCTGCCTGGTATGTCTCTTGTGCCCTCCTTCCTCCAGCACAGCACTCCACCATCTGTGTGTATCTAGAGCAGAGAGAATACATATGTATCAGCAGCAGACACAATTTTCTACACTCTGGGTCCTAGTGGTGCCCCCCACTGCTCAGTCTGGCACCTGAGGTGGCCGTCTCAGTTCACCTCATGGTAAGGCCAGCCCTGTTAACACAGAGAAGGTTATGGGTGACTTGAGTGTAATCAGTAAGAATCTACATAGGGAACAAAGATTTGGTAATGGGCTCTTTAATCTGTCAAAAATATAACAAGATCCAAAGGTTGGAAGTTGAAGCTAGATAAATTCAGGCTGGAAATAAGGTAAATTTTTTAACAGCAAGCATAATTAACCACTGGAACAACTTATCAAGGGTTGTGGTGGATTCTCAATTACTGGTAATTTTTTAATCAAAATATCTGATGCTTTTCTAGAGAATATGCTCTGATTCAAACGGAATTATTTTGGGGAAGTCATATAGCCTGTACTATGCAGGAAGTTAGACAAGATAATCAAAGTGGTCCTTTCTGGCCTTATACATTCATAGATTCCAAGGTATCTACATAGTATTTAAATGGCAATTAGATAAATGTGTGGATAAAGTGAAGACATTTACGTACAAAGTACTCAGAAAAATTGCACTTTTAAAGATCCTAAATCCCAGTTTAGCAAGCAGTTAAGCATGTTTAAGTTTATCCTTCACAACAACATTTAATCACATGCTTAACTTCAAGCATCTAACTTTGCTCCTGTTAATGACTGCAGCTCATATGCACAGGAAATTAGGTATATATGAAAGGGCCGCAGCATCCAAGAACCACATTTATCTTGTTTCCTTACCTCCTTGCTGAAGGATGAGTACTGACTTGGTTTCTGCTGATAATGGGAGAGAAACTGGAGGGAAATATACACAGCAATGGGCATTGCTGTACATAGATATATAGTAATGTAATTTAAAGCATAAAACAAAAAAATGTCAAAAGAAGAAAACTATACTACAGGGGTAGACAACCTATGGCACGTGCGCCAAAAGCAGCACACAAGCTGATTTTCAGCAGCACTCAGACTGCCCAGGTCCTGGCCACTGGTCCGGTGAGCTCTGCATTTTAGTGTAATTTTAAATGAAGCTTCTTAAACATTTTAAAAACCTTATTTACTTGACATACAACAATCGTTTAGTTATATATTATAGACTTATAGAAAGAGACCTTCTAAAAATGTTAAAATGTATTACTGGCATGAGAAACCTTAAATTAGTGTGAATAAATGAAGACTCGCACAACACTTCTGAAAGATTGCTGACCCCTGCTATACTAATTATATTCCCGGCTACTCATGCAACATTGATGAAAATAGAGTTGTTCTCATTTTTGGAACCTCATCATATACTATCTAAGATATAAGTGAACTCCCCGGCCCTTAGACTCCTACAAAAATCAGGACGTAAATTAAGCTGAATAATGATATATAAAATAATTGTTATTTAACATGTAGCATTGTACCATTACCGATAAAAGTAATACTGAACTCTGTAATCATTACAATTGCTGTGTTCTAAATAGTGAATTATACTGGTATTTGTATAACAGTAGTGCCCGGAGGCCCCACAGAGATCAGAACCCCACTGTACAAACACATAGCAAGAGCTGTTCCCTTCCCTGAGGAGTTTCCAGTCTAAGGACTTGTCTACACATAAAACGCTGTAGAGGCGCAGTAGCACTGCTGCAGTACGTCAGTGAAGACACTGGGTACGTCTACACTACGAGATTATTCCGATTTTACATAAACCAGTTTTGTAAAACAGATTATATAAAATCGAGTGCACGCGGCCACACTAAGCACATTAATTCGGCGGTGTGCATCCATGGTCCGAGGCTAGCGTCGATTTCTGGAGCGTTGCACTGTGGGTAGCTATTCTGTAGCTATCCCATAGTTCCCGCAGTCTCCCCCGCCTCTTGGAATTCTGGGTTGAGATCCCAGTGGCTGATAGGGCAAAAATCATTGTCGCGGGTGGTTCTGGGTAAATGTCATCACTCATTCCTTCCTCCTGGAAAACAACAGCAGAATCATTTCGCGCCCTTTTTCCCTGGATTGTCCTGGCAGACGCCATAGCATGGCAACCATGGAGCCCATTCACCATTTTTTTTTTTCCTCCTCCTCTGTCACCATGTGTGTACTGGATGCCGCTAACAGAGGTGTTACTGTAGCGCTACACAGCAGCATTCGTTTGCTTTTGCATGATAGCAGAGACAGTTATCAGTCATTCTGTACCGTCTGCTGCCACTGTAAATTGGCAGTAAGATGACTGTTATCTATCGTTCTGTACTGTCTGCTGCTATCATGGGTGCCCCTGCCTGAGGTCGGCTGGGGGCGCAAAGGCAAAACTGGGAATGACTCCCTGAGTCAATCCCTCCTTTATGGTTTCTAAAAATAGAGTCAGTCCTGCCTAGAATATGGGGCAAGTGTACTAGAGAACCAGTGTATCAGAGAGCACAGCTGCTCTGTGTCAGATCCCGCAGAAATGATGAGCTACATGCCATTCACGGGGGGTGCCCTTGCAACAACCCCACCCGTTGCTTCCCTCCTCCCCCAACCTTTCTGGGCTACCATGGCAGTGCCCCCCCATTTGTGTGATGAAGTTATAAAGAATTCAGGAATAAGAAACAGTGACTTGTTAGTGAGATAAAATGAGGGGGAGGCAGCCTCCCGGTGCTATGACAGTCCAGGCAGAACATTAAGCGGTGCGGGGGAGAGGAGCCCAGTATCCCGCTGCTATGATAGTCCAGGCAGTACAGAATCTTTTCTTTACACAGGAAAGGGAGGGGGCTGATGGAGCTCAGCCCCCAGTGGCTATGATGAGGATGGTTACCAGCCGTTCTGTACCATCTACTGGGAATGACCAGGAATCATTCCTATTTTCACCCAGGCACCCCCGGCCAGCCTCACCTGAGGCCAGCCGGAGCACTCACGGGCTCACGACAAGGATGGCTAGCAATCCTACTGCACCATCTGCCACCAGGGAGGGGAGAGGAGTGGATACTGCTCTTCACTGCCGCAGCATCGCGTTTACCAGCAGCATTCAGTAGACATAGGGTGACACTGAAAGAAGTCAAGAAATGATTTCTTTCCCTTTTCTTTCACATGGGTGGGGGAGGGAGTAAATTGTCAAGCTATACCCTGAACCACGCCGGACAATGTGTTTGAACCTACAGGCATTGGGAGCTCAGCCAAGAATGTAAACATTTTTCGGAGACTGCGGGGACTGTGGGATAGCTGCAGTCCGCAGTACCCCCTCCCTCCATGAGTGTCCATTTGATTCTTTGGCTTTCCGTTATGCTTGTCACGCAGCACTGTGTAGCCTGGAGATTTTTTTCAAACGCTTTGGCATTTCGTCTTCTGTAACAGAGCTCTGATAGAACAGATGATTTGTCTCCCCATACAGCGATCAGATCCAGTATCTTCCATATGGCCCATGCTGGAGCTCTTTTTGGATTTGGGACTGCATCGCCACCCGTGCTGATCAGAGCTCCACGCTGGGCAAACAGAAAATGAAATTCAAAAGTTCGCGGGGCTTTTCCTGTTTACCTGGCCACTGCATTCGAGTTGAGATTGCTGTCCAGAGTGGTCACAGTGGTGCACTGTGGGATACCGCCTGGAGGCCAATACCTTCGATTTGTGGCCACACTAACCCTAATCTGATATGGTAATACTGATTTTAGCGCTACTCCTCTCGTTGGGGAGGAGTACAGAAACTGATTTAAAGAGCGCTTTATATCGATATAAAGGGCCTCGTAGTGCGAATGAGTACAGCGTTAAATCGGTTTAAACGCGTAGTGTAGATCAGGCCACTATCTATGCCAACAGGAAGGCTTCTCCTGTCAGCGTAAGTGCTCCATCTCCCCAAGAGGCTGACAGGAGTATTCTCCCATCAATTTAGCAACTTCTACACCAGGGATTAAGTCAGTTTAACCATGTCACTCAGGATGTGGATTTTTCACATCCCTAAGTGTTGTACTTATGCTGACCTTATTTCCTACTGTAGACCAGACCTAAGACCCCTATCCTACAGACTTTTCTGTTCATGCAGAACTTCATGCTTTAAAGAGGACTTTGCACTGGTTCAGGGTCTGCGTGTGCAAATCTGTTTGCTGGATTGGGGCCTGATTTAAGACAAGATTCAACAAGTGGATGTAAAACAAATGGAGGGAGCAGTGGAGGAAGGACAAATGTAACAGTGATAGGATAAGATTGTTACATAGACTTGCTATTTACAAACAGTGGGATGGTCCCAACTTATTCACATAACAATGAAAAATAATAATAAATAATAATATTAGTAAGCCCTAAGCACCACCTCCTAAATATCATCAATGCCTATTTACCATAGACATGACAGTATAAGTGGATGATGAGGAAGGACTTTTAGGAAGAGAAGATAATACCTTTACAGAGTAGTGACCTGAACAAACAGCATTGTTCATTGGGAAAAACAACTGAGGAGAGTTGGCAGTTTTTCAAAGGGACACTATTAAGGGCCCAAAAGCAAGCTATTTGAATGGGTAGGAAACAGTGGTTTCCCCAGAAATTGAAATTGGGGGGGGGGTGTTTGAATTTACAGGGGGAGTGTCAGGTCCAAAGAGATATGAATAAAGTAAATGTTGTGTTAGGATTATGCAAATTTAACATAAGGAAAATGCAAGTTACACCAAAACACATAACAGAGCTAGATTTCTAAAAAAAAAAAAAAAAATTAAAAAAAATATATTTAATTTAAATTGACTTTTGAAAAGTGAGCCATCATGGGATAAGAGGGCAGTCCTCTCACGGATCAGTAACTTGTTAAAAGATGGGAAACAAAGAGAGGAATAAATTATCAGTTTTCAGAATGGAAAGACATAAATAGTAGTATCCGTGAGGGGTCAGTACTGGTCCCAGTACCGTTCAACATATCATCTGGAAAAATGGGTAAACAGTGAGGTGGCAAAATTTGCAGATGATACAAAACTGTTCAAGATAGTTAAGTCCCAGGCAGACTGCGAAGAGCTACAAAGGGATCTCACAAAACTGGGTGACTGGGCAACAAAATGGCAAATTAAATTCAATGTTGATAAATGCAAAGTAATGCACATGGGAAAGCAATCTCAACTATACATACAAAATGATGGCATCTGAATTAGCTGTTAACACTCATGAAAGAGATCTTGGAGTCATTGTAGATAGTTCTCTGAAAACATCCACTCAATGTGCAGCAGCAGTCACAAAAGCAAACAATGTTGGGAATCATTAAGAAAGGGATAGATAATAAGACAGAAAATATCACATTGCCTCTATATAAATCCATGGTACACCTACACCTTGAATAGTGTGTGCAGATCTGGTCACCCATCCTAAAAAATATATATTGGAATTGGAAAAGGTACAGAGATGGGCAACTAAAATGATCAGGGGTATGAAACAGGAGGAGAGATTAAAGTGACTGGGAATTTTCAGCTTAGAAAAGAGATGACTAATGGGGATATGATAGAGGTCTACAAAATCTTGACTGGTACGAAGAAAGCGAATAAGGAAATTTTATTTAATCCTTCACATAACAGAAGAACTAGCAGTCACCCAATGAAATTAATAGGCAGCAGGTTTTAAAAAAACAAAAGGAAGAACTTCTTCACACACTATAAAGTCAACCTAGAGAACTCTTTGCCAGGGGATGCTGTGAAGACCAAAATTATAACAGGATTATAAAAAGAACTAGATAAATTCCTGGAGAACAGGTCCATCTGTGGCTATTAGCCAGGATGGGGAGGGATGCAATACCATACTCTGAGTGTCCCTAGTCTTTTGCCAGAAGTTGGGAATGGGCAACAGGGGATTGTCACTTGATGATTACCTGTTCTGTTCATTCCCTCTGAAGCACCTGGCATTGGCCACTGTTGTAAGACAGGGCACTGGGCTATATAAACCATTGATCTGACCCAGTATGACCATTCTTATGTAAAAATTAATTAATAATAATAAAAATGTTTAGTACAGAAACTCCCCAATATAATGACCTCCCAAGATAGCAACAATGTGAGATAACAACCTTGGCAAATAATGCATTTTAAAAATCTTGGCCTATTAGGAAACATATTTGTATAAATTTCCATTCCCAGTCATAAATCTAGCATTCTGGAGCAAAGTGACTAAAATATAGTCCAACAAACAAATGTTTATTTAACATGCCCCTCACTTTTCCCTCCACCGCACTCCACTCACTGGTGTTGTCCTTGGTCAATGGAGACTCAGAGTTCAGAAGTGCTTTCACGTGAGTACACCTTCCAGGAGGGGGACAAGGAGGCACTTTGCTTGTTCCTCCAGCTGCTCACTGTTCACTCTGGCCACATCTGTTCGTTGTGCCACCGTTCACTCCACCACTCTGTTGCCAATGGCCCTGCACAGTCACCTTCGGCTGTCACCTGCCACTGTGATCTCTGCGAGTTGTTCTATTGAGGTTCCACCAGCTCTCAATGATTTCAACTGAGCTCTCAGTGCAGGAACCTCGCTCACTGCTAGTGCAGTCTGGGTTGTCTCTTACACAAAAACACTGTACCCACATGAACACTGTCCCCACAACAGGACTAAGCACTTAGACCTGATTGTCAGTGATTTCAGCTGCAGTGGTCACTTAACAGAACAAAAGACTATCTATGGAGCCTAATCAGCTCTGTCTTTGAACAGTGGAGAGGGACAGGTCCCCACCCTCTCTCTTGATGCCTTCAAATCATCACAGGCTAAGTACAGTTCTACTGCCCTTTACTCATACAATAAGAACAACATTTCATCCCCCATTTCCCCCACATTCAAGTGGTTTGTAACCCAACCCCAGCCAAAATCTATCATTTGGACAACACAGTTCTGTTTGCTGGATACCTAGGTAGATTAGGTGTGAATGTAAATATAATCTGGCCCTGAAGCCTTTCCCCACAGCCCCAGCTCATCACTAGCAGTCAGGGAGAGCTCATTTAGACTTTGCTTACAAATCATCATTTGAAATTATTAGGTTGGCCAACATCACCGAAATGAATGCACTGGCATCATAAAAAACAGCTGTATAAGGAAGCAAGGAAGCTAGTCTATGTTCATACTTTTCAAATCTATTATACTTTTTCAGATATGCATATTTTATCATACACTGTATAAACTTTTAAAGTGTGTATTAATGTTTCAATTTAAATTCAGATTTCCAAACAGTCACTGAATTGGTATGTAACTAGCTCACAAAACTGGGGGTGGGGGTGTTGGGGAAATTCAGGAGGGGTGTAGGGAAATCACTGGTAGGAAAGATAGAAAATGTGGCAAAAGACTGCCTTGGCTTAACCATGAGATCTTGCATGACCTACAAAATAAAAAGGAGTCATAAAAAATGGAAACTAGGTCAGATTACAAAGGATGAATATAGGCAAACAACACAGGAATGCAGGGGCAAGATTAGAAAGGCAAAGGCACAAAATGAGCTCAAACTAGCTATGGGAATAAAGGGAAACAAGAAGACTTTTTATCAATACATTAGAAGCAAGAAGACGACCAAGGACAGGGTAGGCCCACTGCTCAGTGAGGAGGGAGAAACAGTAACAGGAAACTTGGAAATGGCAGAGATGCTTAATGACTTCTTTGTTTTGATCTTCACTGAGAAGTCTGAAGGAATGTCTAACATAGTGAATGCCTATGGGAAGGGGGTAGGTTTAGAAGATAAAATAAAAAAAGAGCAAGTAAAAAATCACTTAGAAAAGTTAGATGCCTGCAAGTCACAAGGGCCTGATGAAATGTATCCTAGAATACTAAAGGAGTTAATAGAGGAGGTATCTGAGCCTCTAGCTATTCTCTTTGGAAAGTCATGGGAGACGGGAGAGATTCCAGAAGACTGGAAAAGGGCAAATATAGTGCCCATCTATAAAAAGGGAAATAAAATCAACCCAGGAAACTACAGACCAGTTAGTTTAACTTCTGTGCCAGGGAAGATAATGGAGCAAGTAATTAAAGAAATCATCTGCAAACACTTGGAAGGTGGTAAGTTGATAGGGAATAGCCAGCATGGATTTGTAAAGAACAAATCGTGTCAAACCAATCTGATAGCTTTCTTTGATAGGATAATGAGTCTTGTGGATAAGGGAGAAGCAGTATACCTAGACTTTAGTAAGGCATTTGATACGGTCTTGCATGATATCCTTATCGATAAACTAGGCAAATACAATTTAGATAGGGCTACTATAAGGTGGGTGCATAACTGGCTGGATAACCGTACTCAGAAAGTAGTTAATAATGGCTCCCAATCCTGCTGGAAAGGTATAACAAGTGGGGTTCCGCAGGGGTCTGTTTTGGGACTGGCTCTGTTCAACATCTTCATCAACGACTTAGATGTTGGCATAGAAAGTACGCTTATTAAGTTTGCAGATGACACCAAACTGGGAGGGATTACAACTGCTTTGGAGGACAGGGTCAAAATTCAAAATGATCTGGACAAATTGGAGAAATGGTCTGAGGTAAACTGGATGAAGTTCAATAAAGACAAATGCAAAGTGCTCCACTTAGGAAGGAACAATCAGTTTCACACATACAGAATGGGAAGAGACTGTCTAGGAAGGAGTATGACAGAAAGAGATCTGGGGGTCATAGTGGACCACAAGCTAAATATGAGTCAACAGTGTGATACTTTTGCAAAAAAAAGCAAACGTGATTCTGGGATGCATTACCAGGTGTGTTGTAAACAAGACATGAGAAGTCATTCTTCTGCTCTACTCTGCGCTGGTTAGGCCTCAACTGGAGTACTGTGTCCAGTTCTGGGCATCGCATTTCAAGAAAGATGTGGAGAAATTGGAGAGGGTCCAGAGAAGAGCAACAAGAATGAGTAAAGGTCTTGAGAACATGACCTATGAAGGAAGGCTGAAAGAATTGAGTTTATTTAGTTTGGAAAAGAGAAGACTGAGAGGGGACATGATAGCAGTTTTCAGGTATCTAAAAGGGTGTCATCAGGAGGAGGGAGAAAACTTGTTCACCTTAGCCTCTAATGATAGAGCAAGAAGCAATGGACTTAAACTGCAGCAAGGGAGATTTAGGTTGGACATTAGGAAAAAGTTCCTAACTGTCAGGGTAGTTAAACACTGGAATAAATTGCCTAGGGAGGTTGTGGAATCTCCATCGCTGGAGATATTTAAGAGTAGGTTAGATAAATGTCTATCAGGGATGGTCTAGACAATATTTGGTCCTGCCATGAGGGCAGCGGACTGGACTCGATGACCTCTCGAGGTCCCTTCCAGTCCTAGAGTCTATGAATCTATGAATATAGTACAGAAAATGCTGCATTCTGCATCTGTGTTTTTACCAGATGAGCCAAGAAGTAATGTCCTACTATTATATTTCTGTGCACTGTGTCCTGCTAATTCACTGGAACTAATCATGTAATATCAATCAAATAGAAGCATTGTTGATCCAGGGGCTGCATGCAATCATATGGATGCACAAACTAGTAGCATATACAGGCACCCTGAAAAGTTTAAGTGCCTCTGTCTCAGAGAGTGCCCTTTCTGCATGATACAATTGATTTCCAACTTCAGACCGTCTGTTTCACACACACCAGCTCAGACTAATATTCATGATTCCATGCATGCACTTATTCTGTGTTTCTCACACAAGAAGAACCTCTACTGATGTCAAAGCAGCAAAGAATCCTGTGGCACCTTATAGACTAACAGACGTTTTGGAGCATGAGCTTTCGTGGGTGAATACCCACTTCCTCTGCATCTGAGGAAGTGGGTATTCACCCACGAAAGCTCATGCTCCAAAACGTCTGTTAGTCTATAAGGTGCCACAGGATTCTTTGCTGCTTTTACAGATCCAGACTAACACGGCTACCCTCTGATACTGATGTCAATAATTTTGTCCTACAATTGGGCTTTTGGGGTTGTTTTCCCTAATAATGAGAATGTCAAATAGACCACTAGGACAAATTCATTCAATGCAACATTATGTGGAACAACTAAAAAAATATATACACACATTTTATCCCGGTGAAAATCTACCAGGCAAAACTTACTCCTTTCTTTTTGGGTCGAGACATCTCTGTTTGAAAGGACATCTGGGCTTTTTAGCTAAAGGCAAGAATATTTAACAAATATGGCAGTATCCTATGCAGCAACATGGCTAGTTCAAACAGGAACGAGGGCTAAATGATGTACAAAATGGGATTTAAAATGTACGTCTAAAAGGGGCATTCTGCAACCTACTGTGGGAGAGGACTCTCAACTATTTGCTTTTCCAGCAGGAGGAGTCCTCAACAGTGGTAGGGAAAGCAAACCCCAGGATTTTGTTTCTGAGGAATAAAGTACTAAAGACTGTTTGTGCTAAAAATGGTCTAGGAGAGTACTTGTGTCTCTTCTGACTGCGGATAAAATGATGGGGCCAGTTGTATCTCACGGGCCACTAACTAGCAAAAACTAGCGGTGAACCTTTCTTGGATCAACATGAAATAAGTCTAAGGCTACAAAGCTTCCAATAGATGATTCCTTTGATGTTTCCCATACATAAAAAAATGTAAAGAAATTTTTTGAATTTTACATTCCATGTTGTGTTGTTTTTTTAAAATGGACCGACTCCATGATTGCTGATATTAAAGTGAATGGCGTATTATTTTCTAAAGACTACAATTTAAATCAGTAGTTGAATATAGTCTCTAGGGTCAAATTCTTCAGCTCAAACCACACAGTATGCAAGCTGGAAATTAGGTATATTTTCCCCATTGAAGAATAGTGTAAATTTTTTTTATGAATTCTAATGCTATAGAGGAAAGTAAGTTTCCTTTTCTACAATTTCTCTGTAGAGTTAATTGACATATTCTGTCAAGCTTCTTTTAAAACTAGTTCTTTTCACAGAAATATTATCCTCTTTTCATTATTTTGAACTGATAAATGGATCAAGAAATCTTTGGAGGTATCATGTACTGTCAATGGAATATGTCTCTCAGAAGCATACACTGCGCTGTAGTTGAAAAAATATTGTAAAACATGTAATCAAAAAGATACACAGATTTGTCTTTTACATAATCATGGGACTGGAGCATATCTCAAGGGAGAAGTTCCAACATGAGAAAGAAAATACATAGTTCAAAAGCCCATTTTTTCAATTTGCAGCCATATGGTTTAAATTATCTATATATTTATCAAGGGCACTAAATAGATAGCTTAATTTAGGGGAAAGGGTCATTCAAGTTGACAAAAAAAAGTTTAATCTGTTAGCAGAAAGTTAATTGTGCTTTTAAATGCTGAATATTTTTACACTGTATGTTCAATACTGCAAGATGCAGTTAGTTGGTGTTTTTTTCATCTACATCTCTCCATTATGGAAAATTGTTAAATGCCTGGCCTAAGGGCATAGCAATCCTATGCAGTGATTGAATCAAGCATTTGTCAAGTTATTTTCACTCTAGTTTGCAAATGTATACTCAGAGTATTTTAATGTCCCCTTCTAATCTCACTGACACTCAATGTGCTCTGGGATTTTCACTTTATTAGAACCAAAAAGAAGTGGGATAAGCTGTCTCTTCTGCATTGTGTCACGGTCTATATCTAGTTGGTCTCTGAATGTTGAATATTTGAAATATTGGAGGAATTTGCCAGATCAGCAATGCGGGGGGGGGGGGCGGGGAAGAGGGGGAGGGTGGCAAGAGAGAGAGAAAAGGACACAGATCCAAAACTAACATGGATAAAGGACCTATCCAAAATGCACAGGTTATATGAATTCTCCTTTCCCATTTTTATGGATATGTAGGAAAAATAGGTTACTTATTGGAGAAAAGGTCATTTAGCTGATTTTCACTCTCCCCCCACCTCCCCATGTTTGCAAGTTGTCCATAAACAGTTCATGATATTTTCAGATATATTTGCTGTTTCAAATCATTCACCAGTTCATTGAGTAAATAGCTGTGGTTTTGCTGATTATGTGTAAATGGCGGATTGCAAAAACATCCAAAATGTGTGCTGTGTTAGAGTATGTCTAGACTACCCACCGTATCACTGGGTAGCGATTGATTTCTCTGGGATCGATATATCGCTTCTCATCTAGACGTGATATATCGATCCGCAAAAGTGCTCCTGTCGACTCTGGAACTCCACCAGCGCAAAACAGCGGAAGCAGAGTCAACAGGGGGAGCCGCAGATGTCAATCCCGCGCCATGAGGACGAGAGGTAAATTGATCTAAGATACTTCGACTTCAGCTACACTATTCACGTAGCTGAAGTTGCATATCTTAGATCGATCCCCACACCTCCACCCCCCCCCAGTGTAGACCAGCCCTTAATTACATGAATCTGGGGGTATTACTCTTTCCCAGTTGCACTGCCAGTACAAATTGTGATCTTTGCAATCCAAAATTCCCTTCTCTGCAAATATCCTGGTGTTAAATTTGTTCACAAGAACATGAAAAGTTTCTGAACTTGGTCAAGTCTAAATTCACTTTTGAATGCAAATGAATATTTGTGGGAATGTGTTTCCACTGTGCTCTGAGCTATCATAAAGATGCTTGGAGACTACTTTAAGTTAACTTGTGACCAGCACTTAGGCAGCAGATCACTCTGGGTCTCACTGACCTGACCTCGGCCGTAGTTTTGAGGTCATTATTTTCACAAGGATGAAGTGTTCTTAAATACCTTCTTGGATGTACACGCATTAACAGGCGTTTTCCAGCAGATATGAGTAGAACACAATCATAACTGTCTATGATTTTAATAAACACAGTTATTCTGGATAATGGAAGAACACTCATGCTCTCTCCCCTCTCTGGAATTCCTGACTCTGTGTCCCCCTTCCCTGGCCTACAGTCTTATTTGTTTTGAGTAACTATGGGTCCTCCAGACCAAAGCCCTGGGATCCAAATACCCTCAAACTATAGGAAAATTTGGATCCAGATCCAAACTACATTGCTCAGGCCCATCGCTTGTTCTGAGCAGTCCCTTTTATACATGACTTGCTCTTTTAGCCCAATCACAGAGTGCCATACAGCGAAAGCATCTATGGTTGCACAGATCTGAATGCGATGACAGATGTGAATGTAACTAAAAAGTGAGAAGAGAGTCAAATGAATGTTAAAATAATTATTAATCTTAGAAGCAGAGGGGTAGTCATGTTAGTCTGTATCCACAAAAATGAGGAGGCCAGTGGCACCTTAAAGACTAACAGATTTATTTGGGCATAAGCTTGCATGCATCTGTAATTTTCACTCCATGCATCTAAGAAGTGGGGTATTTTACCCACAAAAGCTTATGCCCAAATAAATCTGTTAGTCTTTAAGGTGCCACAGGACTCCTCATGGTTTTTATTAATCTTGGAGGAACTTCATTGTAAATTCATTCCAAAAATTCTCTTTGGGTGTGCCAGTATTCTGGTGATGGATGCCAATATAAGAATACAGATGGAAAAAAATGCATTAAAACACATCACTCTTCTGTACTCAATGGCCTATCATTATAAAAAATAGCTTCAAAGTATAGGAATCAAAACAGTGATCTATACCAGGCGTGGGCAAACTACGGCCCACAGGCCAGATCCAGCCCTCCAGCCATTTTAATCCAGCCCTCGAGTTCCCTCTAGGAAGTGGGGTCTGTGGTTTGCCCCATTCCAGCACTCCAGCTGGGGAGCAGGGTCTGGGGCCACTCCACGCAGCTCTCAGAAGCAGTGGCATGGCCCCGCTCTGGCTCCTATGGATAGGGGCAGCCAGGGGGCTCCTCTCTGCATGTTGCCCCTGCCCCAAGTGCTGCCCCCGTATCTCCCAATGGCCGGGAACCACAGCCAATGGGAGTAGCAGGGGCGGTGCCTGTAGACAGGACAGTGCACAGAGCCTCCTTACCGCACCTCCACATAGGAGCTGGAGAGGGGACATGCCACTGCTTCTGGGAGCTGCTTGAGGTAAGCACCGCCCAAAGCCTATACCACCTCATCCTCCCATGACCCAAACCCCTGCTCCAGCCATGATCCCCCTCTCACCCTCCAACCCTCTTTATCCCAGCCTGGAGCCCACTCCTGCACCCCAACCCCCTCATCCCCAGCCCCACCCCAGAACCCGCTACCCCCTCCCACATCCTGAACTCCTCATTTCTGGCCCCACCCCGGATCTTACACCCCCAACCAGAGACTTCACCCCTTTGTGCACCCCAACCTCAATGTTGGGAGTATTCATGGCCCACCAATTTCTATGCCCAGATGTGGCCCTTGGCCCAAAAAGTTTGCCCCCCCCCCCCCCGATCTATACTGTCAAAGTGTCTGCGTTCTTTTATCTGTGACTAAGCTTTTGCTTTACACTCAGACTATTTCAGTTTGGCAAGATCATCCAAAAATATCACATTTTGTTTTATCAGGATAAAAGTAACTTGAGAGAGGACCCAGCCTCTGAACACCTGTCCTTTGTATGGTGTCTCAACTTGGGCACCCAAAAATTTCACGTCTGAAAACCTCAACCTTTTAAGGTCAAGATCAACATCTTAAATTGCACCCAAAAGTGAATTGGAAGCCAGTATAGCATGCAGAACACAGGTGCAATGTACTCCATGCAAAACAAAAAACCAAACCCCACTCAGTAAACATTCTGCAGTACTGTAGCTGATGCTTCCGAGTGCCCTTCAAATATAGTCCCATGTAGAGCTCACTGTAGTCAGCCGAGCGACCAGTGACAAAGGTAGCTGTTGCAAGATCCTGCCTCCGAGAGAAGTTCTTGCTGATCACAGATGAAAAAAAAAATTAGATTTTTAATATTAGAGGTTGTGCCTCCACACCAGAGCTGAGGTACGCTGGTGAGGAAGGGAAGCTTGTACTGCTGTTTTGTGGATAAATAACATTTGTGTCTGCAGTGCTGCTCTTTCATGAATTTTAAATTCAATTAATAAAACAGTACAGAGACAACTCCATGTGATGTGGGTGGGGATGATGTGGAAAAAAAGAAAACACAAAAACTTAAGAGTTGAAGAAAGCAAACACTTATGAATCAAATTCATCCTTGGTGTAAGTTTATTGCTGTTAATAAGGATATGCCAGGGATGAACTGAGTCCTTTATGTTCTGCTCCCTGCTTTGAACCAAAACCCTGTTTTGAAAATCAAACCTTACAAAAACACAACAGGAAGACAAATCTGGATTTCTTTCAAGACACAAAGTGAAGATTCAGTTATAAAACAAGCTAGAAAGTTCAAGCGAGGTGAGTGAGTTTCATTTGAATTGTATATTGCAAATAGATTTAGTGTGTTTTGATTTACATTTCCCCTAGATTCTAGTTTCCTCTTGTGCCTTTATTTGAAGACTGTATGAATTTCCTAGCCTGCCTGTCTCTTGCTGGAATTGGAAACAACATTTTGATTTAATAAAGGGGAAATAAAGCCACTGAATCTGATTTTGCTTTGAGTGTCTGACATAAACCCCCCCACACACGGGGACCAGCTGCATCTTCACTCCTCAAACAGTCTCTCAACACATCCGTTTGCCTCACTCGAAAGGATTATCTTCTTCTTATGACTAGTAAAAATGGTTATCAAATAACAAACAATGGTTCAATGACTATGACCCCGGGAAAATTCTAAAGCTGTGGGTTTGAAACGTTGAGAGTTTAGGTTGCTAGATAACTTTCTGCATCAGGTACTGAAACTCGGACGTTTCAGTGAGGGCTCTAGGTTTTCTACATGCTATTTGCTGATTCAATTGAGAAACCCAATTTCCAGAGTTGGGCATCTATATTAAGCACCCAATTACATACTTGGGCATTCTAATTATCACTTAAACACTTGAAACAGATGTACAGGAATCATATTGCATTTGAGCAACCAAGTGTGGAACTGGGTGCCTGAACTTATTTGCCCAACATCGGAGAAACTCCTGTACTCACATAGCTCATTGTGAACCTGAGGTGGAAGGAAACAGACAGATCTGCAGAAATCAGAGCAGCATTTTTAATATAGGAAGATCCTCATTCTCTTTTCAGCATTTGCTTAATATGGTATCTCTGATTTCAATAGAAAGACATATATCTTCCTGTACCTTGGTGCACCAGCAGGTGACCAAAAATCAGATGGTAACAGCCCATGCAATTTTTAGCAAAAACTATGCAAAAAAGTGTCAAATCTCATCATAAATGCGTTTAGCATGAACTCCTCAATCTCATCCCTCCACCCAAACCCTACATTTGTTCAGTAACAGGCAAAATTAAATACAAATATAGTATAAAGACTTCAATATTTAAGTGGTAATGCTATTATCTATGAAGGGAATATTGATATAGCCACTTATTAAGGATGTGCGAGAAAGAGAGCTTTTGAGATATTAATTCTTTATACACCTCAAAAACTCAGCACTTTTACTTGTGGTACATATGACTCACTACCAGTGGTCACCACTGTCTAACCTCTGAGCTTCTCCATTTTTATGTTGTTTTTTACAAAGATAATTAGACTCCAGGGTTTTATTAAAAATCAGTTTTTAAAAACCATGTTAAATCCATAAGCAATGGAATTTTGGATGAATATATTGGGGTTTAAAAGGGTTAAAACTACACATGTAATAACGATACTTAGCAATTTTCATCCCTAGACCTCAAAACACTATACAAAGATGCGTAAATAAGATGATCCTCACTTCATAGCTTGAGAAATTGATTTACCAGTCACATTGTCAGTTTTTATCTGGGCCATGACTACATGCTAGGTCTTCTGTCTACCAGATAGGTGCCATGTCCACTCCAGCACACTTCCCTATTAAACAGCCATCATTTAGTTTTAGCTTGACAACCAATCACCAGTGATGTCAGCAAGAAATCTGACATGATCTCCAGCACTGTTGCCATCAACATGCACAATGCTAACCATTTGCACAATTTAACTTGGACTTCACAATTTAAAGAACGCTAATTCTCTTCCTAACCTTTATGAGAAACTTGGCGTCTCTTCAGCAGCGACAGGACATGGCCAAAGGTGAAATCAGGAGAAAGAGAAGCAGACAGTGCGAGCTGCCATCATTCTCATTTTCAGTGTCCTGTACAGGCATTGCTTCAAAATGTCATAAAAACATCCTGTAAAGATTTCATCAGTCTTATTTATTCAATTGCAGTTTTTCCTTATTAATCACTTACACAGACATGATAAAATAATACCACATGTGGTTATGACGACAGTGCTCTTCCATAAGGCATTCACCCCAAAATGCATTAAATCCCACTTCCCCCTTTAAAATATACATAAATAAAACTGTCCAACCACCTTTATATACACAAGGCTATGAACATGGAAAAGTTAAGGCAGAACAAGGTCATAGGAAAAGAAGAGTGCCCAGCCTTTGAAGTGGTATAGAAAGAATTAGTATCAAGTTTTAAAACGCCTCTGGTGGCTCACCCCACACTCCCCATCTCAGTAAGTGTCTTTTATATTCCTGCATAAAACTAGAAAGATCTGCAAGCTGCAAAGTCTGGAATGTGTGGTGGGTTGGCTTCCAGAGCATCCCCTTGTGGCCCAACATGGCACTATTCACCCTGCCTGCACAGGGTTTCCAATGGCCAGCCACCACCTCTCAGTGTTGTAGAGCCTTAGCTTTCCAGCTAACTCTCCAGTCTCTCTTCTTCTGAGGCACCAATGTTCCAAAACAAGAGACACCAAGGAAGTCCAAGAGGGCCCTCTGGCAAGGCTCAGGCAACCTTCTCTTCAGGGCCCTGTCTTCAAAACAAATGATCACCCACTCAGTCTCTTAAAGCTCAATCACCTCCCACACTATCCACTGGGAGGCTCATCTAGCTGTCTTAGATGCCCAGCTGCATACAGACTTCTCACACAGGGCTTGCTTTCCTTCCTTGTCAGCCCTCAACTGACCTAAGCCGCCTTCTTCTAACTCCCCTCTTGCTGCTTGACGACTACTCCAGGTGTAATAGGGCAGGGCTGATTGGGCCCATAGGCCCTTGTTAACCCTCTCCTGGCCAGTGCGGGGCTTGTCTTCCCCTTTACACACTCCAAAATTCAAATATTCAGATCTGGGGGACTGGTTAACAAAAACAAGCATAGGAAAACTAATCTTGTCAACTCTCGTCATTTTACCATGTGTCTTCAGAGCATTTAATGTTTTCCTTAAAGTCCCAGCTGCTGGAATCGAGAGACTGAGTGAGAACCTGAACTTTTTTGTTTGTTTGTTTTTAAAAGGATAAATATCTAGTTCCTATGGTTGCAGAGGAAAGCTTTCAAAGCAGGACTTGAGTGCACTCTAAATGCTTAGAAACCAGAAGGTAAATAAACAGAATCCCAAAAATTTATTTATTAAAATGACAAAACAAAAACCCTCATGAATGTTTGGTCCCAACTCCTGATAGGAGCAGCAATCTGGATGTCAGACCCACACATCTGAGCCAAGTGCCATAATCTATGCAAATTTCTGTTCTATTACTGTATTATGTGTGTCATCTACATAGCTATGTAATTTACTATTTTATTCTGTTTCCAGGTAGACAGACTTCCTGCCTCTTTGCTGGGGGATGGTAATGTTGGCAATTAAATATGGATGATCTTACCTAATGAGGGACTCACCTTGGGCGCTCTTCCTCATGAAGACATTTGTTCCATCTTTGTTTTCTTTTAGATGCTGGGGGAAAAAGCAAAGCAACCAAGTGGGATTTTCAAAAGGGCTCAGTGTTGGCTTAACTTTGCTCCCATTGAAGTCAGTAATAAAACTCCTGTTGACTTCAGTGAATGCACAGTTAGGCCAACATGAACACTCTCTCCCCTCCCAGGCAGCACTTTTTGGTTCTTTGTGTACTGAAAACACTAACTGGAAACATTGACAAAGGAATAAATTCAATGCCATGTATGTTGAGTGAAGAGAGAAGGGAAGAGAGATGCTCAGAAGAAAAGATGAGTAACCAGAAATGGTGCAAAGAAAACAAAGAGTGGAGACATTTTGCTAGAGTTCAAATGAAGCACATGTATAAACAAAGCCTACAGGAGCTTTTCCCCCCTCTGTTCCCCAATTCTATTTTAAAAAGTTAAATTCATGCCTCAGCTTGACAGACTCAGGACTAAATGTTAATTACTGAACTCATTAATGGAACAGGAGCAGCTGGGAATTGTAGGGATAATCTACAGGTTTAGCAGATAAAGGGTAGGAATAAATGGTCAGTTTTCACAAGGGAGAATTAATAGACAGCAGGTTTACAACAAAAAACAGGAAGTACTCCTTCACGGAATACAGTTAATATGTGGAACTCATTGCCAGGGGATGTTGTGAAGGCCAAAATTGTAACTGGGTTCAGAAAAGAATAGGTAAGTTCATGGAGGATAGGTCCATCAGTGATTATTAGCCAAGATAGTCAGGAATCCACATCCATGCTCTGGGTGTCCCATAACCTGTGACTGCCAGAAGCTGGAACTGGATGACAGAGGATGGATTACTCAGTTATTGCCCTGTTCTATTCATTCCTTCGGAAGCATCTGGCGCTGGCCATATCGGAAGAGAGGATACTGGACTAGATGGATATTGGTCTGACCCAGTATTGGCATTCTTATGTTCTTAACTTCTCTCTACAAATTCCACACAGCTAAGTAGCTGCCAGGAAATTTGCCTGGGACTAGACAGGAAGGAGGAGGAAAAAAAAAATTAAAAAAAAAAAAAACTACAAGATTGTATTTTTTTATTTGTTGCTGTTGTCTTGACTTTTAGGTGTGGTGGGCTCTCTCTGAGCTTTGCCTTATGTGCCTGTAGAAACAATGTACATATTCTCTGGGCAAAGGATGCTTTTTTCCCATTTCACTGCAGTGTCATAGTTACAGATTTGTTTTGCAAAGAGTGTGGGTATTTGGCAGTTTAGGTACATAAACTGGGTATGGTCACTGTAGATGGACTTTTTCTGCATGAAGCTCTCTGTGGGCTCATAATGAGTTCTCTTTTAGCAAACAACTGAGCAATGGTACTGTGATTCTGAATAGGATTTTAGTTTACGGGCTCTATTAGAGCATCCATTTCCTCCGCCTTGCCCCCAAAAGATTTTTAGGCTCGCTAATATCTGGTGATCAAAAACCACACACAAAAAAAACAAACCCCCTCTCCCCAACCCTATTCAAACCAAAACTGAAGACTTGGCAATGGGAAACTCAGAGAGACACAGACAGGCTCAGGCACAAAGAATTCTTGTAAGCTTATGACTGACCATGAAAGAAGCAAAGAAATCCCACACTCCACCATAGCATTAGACACTAACTCACACCACACTGAATTATTTTTATCTTGAATCTCCTTGCTAGTCCAACATGCCTCCACTTCCAGAACACAGCACCTCTTTCAAGGAAGAACTATTTGATAATTTCTCTAAGAATACCATCCATGTCCAAGAAGGATTCCCAGGTGCCAGCACCCATAACATCAACACAGGTCCAAAAATACAATAGCAACACTCTGTCATAGGAAGGTAACAGCTTCAAACTGGGCAGAGTGGAAACCAACACTGTAGTTACTTAAAACTCCCAGGGCACTGGGTGTGGTTGAGGAAGAAGGGAGCACTTACACCTATTGCTAGTCTGAGGGCTGGTCTACACTACAGGGGAAAATCAATCTCAGATACGCAACTTCAGCTACGTGAATAACGTAGCTGAAGTCGAAGTATCTAAGATCGAATTACTCACCGTCCTCACTGCGCGGGATCGATGTCCACGGCTCCCCATGTCGACTCCACAACTCCATTTGGGTTGGTGGAGTTCCGGAATCGATATAAGTGCGTTCAGGGATTGATATCGCTTCTAGATGAGATGCGATATATCAATCCCTGAGCAATCGATTGCTACCCGCCAATACAGCGGGTAGTGAAGACGCAGCCTGAAAATTACAAGTCATCAGCTGGAGAACCCAGGAAGAAAAGAAAGGCAGGTTAAAAGGCTAACCCGGGGAACAGAAGGGTGCTCTTAATTGCTGCTAGATGGCTAGAACTTAAGAATGAGACAAACAATACACACATGTGATGAGTGGACTTTTGTGATGCTGAATTCACTGGAAATGTTTATTAAACATGGTTTTCCTGGAAGGGAAGCAGGATTAATTACAAATGGAAAGGTGAATGCACTTGTAACTAACCCCATCCACATCCACATCCAAACACCATAGTGAGCAATGGGATTGAACCCCGGACCTTCAGCACCAAAAGGTCTTTATCCTCTGAGCTAAAGAACTCCAATAGCTATGAAAAAGTAACAGGTTGTATAGTTGCAGGAGCCATAGACTAGCAGGAGACGACATGATTGCATGCACTATACCACTGTACTGTAGGCAGAAATGAAGTCTGGCTTGAGGCCTCTGAAAATTTGGCCCACTGGGTTTAATTACATACAGTATTAGAACTTTTGTTTCCTTTTAACTACAGAATAATATGAAAAAATGGAGACTTATAAAGTAATCTATAACACTTTATAACAGGATACCAAAAAACTCCTCTTCTATCTTAATGTTAGTATTAAAACATTGCTGAATGTTTAGTTCAGTTTACAAATCTGAGAATACTGCAGTTAGGAAAAACATACAAGAATATATACATTACAAGAATATATACATTAAATTGTTATATTATACCTTATGTTACATGGAGAGTCTCTTAAGTGAGAAAAGACCAGCTATAGAGCCAAGAAACTCTACACTATAATGGTGCTAGTTCTCATTTTCTTTCAGTATAACCTCATTTATCTGCAATGCTGCAGGAAACAAACATTATTGGACAAATGGGTTTGGATAATCAGAAGAAATCCTGTGGAAGTGATTCATGCAAAGACTGGAACAGAAGGGAGTTTCACATTTTAAAAGGTCCAGATAAGTGGGGGTTTGCTGTGTTACCTACTTAGGTTTTATTTTAATTAACACATGCATTATTGTTCTCAATTTCCTATTCAAGTATCATTATCTTTTGTAGGTCATCAAAACGGAAATCATGCACATTTACAGCAGGTTTGCAATATAAGCAAAGAATGAAAAAAAAAACATTGGGGCAGGGTTATGTATAACAGTTTTTCTGAAAGTTGTCTACACTATTCTCTTACTCACATCACCTTCTAGCTGGACTTGATTTAAAAAAAAACAACTTCCAGCCACAAGAAACCATTCTGTTGAATCAAGAGGTCTGTTGCACAGCGAATCAAAATAATCAAGAAATCCAGGTTGCACTTCAATGATTTATATCATAAGCAGAGACAAAAATGCTATTCAATTTTATTTTATGGCAGTGTAAAAGCAAAAGGAGACAATGCAATGGGTATTTCTATGTTTGCTCCAGCTGAATATGTACAGTATCTTTCACACATACACAAAATACCCTGAGCCAACTTTCTACTGCCGATTTGAAAAAGCTGGTCCATGCAAATATCTACCATTCATACCACTAAAACATGAAACACACCAAGGGTTAATTTTTCCAAGTGTTCCAAATACTGTAGCTTCATTCAGGTCATGCTTGCTTACACCGACTGAGGATCTGACCCAGGACTTTAAATAAGGGGCTTTTGCCCAGAGAGATTAAATAGAGTCTTAATAACATGGGGCCTGATTCTAGTCTCAGAAGAGTAAATCAGGGGTAACAATCGATTTGAACAGCTAAACTGATGTAAAGTAAGTTCAGACTCAGGTCGCATGATTATGCTGCATTGTTATTGTTCTGATTGCTGTTGTCAAATTGATAAGTTTGGGGTTTGTACTTAATTCCCTCTCTTCATTTAGTTTACAGGTTCCAGTTGGGTTCATCTTCCTCCACTCCAAGGTCCTCGATAGCCGTTCTTTGTCCTCACTGTTCTTAACTTTCCCATTTCATTATTCCACTGAAATTACATTAGGAGTGCCTGTGTTGCTAACTCATTCCCCTGGGAGCAGGCCAGAAGACGGATTGCTCTCATTGAAGTGTCATGGGAAAAGTGGAATTTTAGAACAGAACGTGACACATTATATAGTTCAAACAACATGGCGGGGGTGAGGGGGAAGCAAAAAGACATGTAATAACACAATACCCACTGCCTGCTTCCACCCATTGAAAACAGGAAAATACAGTACCAGACTTTACTGGAAATGACCCCATCTATATGTTTATTATTTGTATTGCAGTAGCAATGACAGTTCACTACCTCGTTTTTTGAAGACTTGTTTAAAAGACAAGTTCCCTCCCTATGCAGTCCTCTCGGCTGGAATCCCCTAGTCCTGCTTCCATTGCCACAAAATGATCAGTTCTTGCATGAATGCAGGGAGTCTTCCCTTAGCTTCTCTCAGTTTTTGACAAGGACTGATGCATAGGCAGACGAGTTACCTTGCCCTGCTTCTCTAGAAGAGGAGACTGGATCACCCAATAAAAAACCTGAGGATGTCCAGTGAAAGTTAGTGAAGGCAAATAGGATGCCCCCTTCACTGTGCACATTGTTAGCTGCATTGCTCTCAAGTTTCACAAGAGAGCAGCTCTCTTCTGCAGACCTTCTGGAGCATGCCGATTATGCTACTTCAATGGTTGCACATTACAAAATTAATTTTTTTCCTCTCTTTAAAAAGGGGGAAATTCCAGCAAAAACACCCTGATAAGTAAATGTTAATGTCACATGGCATAGAGACAGTCAACCTGAAATCTAGTCAATGTTTAAAATTGTGTTAAAAGATGCTTCAAGTACTATACCTACCTAGAGAGCTTTAGCCCACTTCAGTGGTTTTACACTCATCTCTTCCTATCTTAAAAATGTTTTCTCCTCTTATTGCTGTATGAAAGACTCACACAAACAACTACTGTACATGGGGAAGGGGGTTACAGTATAGACAAAATGATATCAAATGCCTAAAACAAAAACATGGGAAAACAGAAGACATATTTTCTCTGGTCTTTCAGAAAAGATGTTTCTTATAACAATAGAAGAAATTCAGAGATAAGTGTGATTTTTAAGTTGACAGCCTCCTTCTACACACACAGAATTGAGAAAATGACAAAATTAACAAGCAAGGCCCTACCTAACTTGCGATATTGTAGAAATTGCAGATTCCACAATATTAGGCTTCCACTGCAATTGTGTCAGCCAGGCAGCTGACAGCAGGAACTCAGCCCTCAGACTCACGCATGGCTGATGGCAGGAGCGGGTTTTCTGAATTACCGCAAAGGTCCATTACTACTCTTCGACAATTCAAGGTAAATTGAGGGATGATTTAACAGACCACTTCATCTGGAGTGGTTCCTTAGAATATGTGTTAACTACTTATGCTAAACAATCTGTTCCACCTTGTATGTCGCTGTGACACTGAGTACCTTTTCCAGACCTGACGAAGTGCTCTGTGTAGCTGGAAAACTTGTCTCTCTCGCCAACAGAAGCTGCTCCAATAAGATATATTACCTCACCCACTTTGTGTCTCAGACAAAAACGCCTTTTTAAAAGATTAAGGGATGATGTATGAAGTTTAGTTTGTGAGTTGCAGCCAATGAACAACAGACCATGGATACTATACTATACTGACAGCTCACAAAGGGCCTGACTTAGCAAAAATAGGTTGGGTTTCTGCATTGATGGGCCATTTTTAATTGCTCACTCAATACTGAGTAACTCAAACGCCATGGGGGGGGGGACTGTGTAAGTTGAAAGAGACCCTAACCAATGTCTCCTACCCTGGGTGCATGAAAGGCAGTATACAAAGTAGGAGTAGAAGCACAACTATGAACATGCTCAAGGGTCTGTAAGGAGCAGGTGGCTGCTTAAAGACATCTACCTTCCTTCCCTCCTCTAGCAGCCTCTACTTGCACCTAAAAAAGCCACCAGTGGAGCTGCAGGCTCAGGAAGCTGACCACTTACTCAAGCTCCTGTTCTATTCAGCTTTGCTATCCTGGCCCGTGAGACAATACAGGCTGTGCAGCATGATGGAACCACCAGCAGACCCCCACCATAAACACATGCTCTGACTAGCACAGAGATCTCAGGGGAGTGAAAGGCCACGGAACAATAAAAAAGTCATTCACACTAGAAAGAAAGGGAGGGAAAGAGGAGCACATGAAGGAGAAACAGGAGATGAGATCACCATGGATGAGAAGGAAAGAGAGAAAAGGGGCAGAAAATAGTAGAGATGGTGCCAAGTGTGCTGGAGCATGGTGTGAGAGGACATGGGGAAGGAATCTTTTAATAAGAACCAGAGAAGGGGCTTCAGCAAACCAAAGGCTTAGAACCACAGCCCTAAGGTCACTTCTCTCATCAGTCCAAGTGGGATTCTCCATAAGCCTCAAGCAAACAATCATCATCTAGTTATCTTCTATGAATACATATATGATGCACCCGCAATGATGAGCAGTGGGATAAAGTTGTGATGGCCACAGAGTTGGGATCACTGCGTTGCTCATGGGTGAAATATTCTCTCACACACCATTTGTGGTCTCTTTTGATTAACCGTTTGTTTTAAAGTTTTTCCTTATAAGTAGTTTTCAAATTCAGAAAAGCTTTCAATAAACATTCTGGCTAAGAGTAAACTATTAACACATTCCTCTTAGAGGCAATAACAGGGGTAAATGTTTGCCTGGCTCATTTATTAGAAAAACATGGAAAAGTAACCAAGGACTCTTTAGTGAGTTTCTCTTTATAAAAGCTAGATTCGGTAATGATTCTATCTGGCTTCCATGCATAATAACACATCCAAGGCAGCCCATCTCACCAAACATTAGGAGGTTTATAGAACTTAAGTGGTTTCCACTGTGTGCAGAGAGTGGACCAGATCCTCGACCTCATTCTGCCTGCTTTGTAGAACTGCTCCACTGAGGCGAACTAGCTGGAAATCCAGCAAATCTGCCCATCTGTGGATTCCTCTAGCCTGACAGAGGGAATTCCAGGGTGGTGTAGAGCCAGTTTATCTATGCGACCAGCCCATCCCAACAGATAATGTAAAGTGTGTACCCAGGGAACAGCGGGCATGTCCTGTGCTCCCTGGATGCTTCCTTGAAGCTGTTGGCTGCTAGGCATAACTCAGAGAAGCCCCAAGGCTGCTCTAAGTTACTAAACTCCAAGAACTGGACCAAGAAATGGGGAGCAGCAAAGGTAGCTTAAAGCTCCTCCTCCCTCAGCTGCACTGAGCTTATCTCAGCTGCAGCTCAGGATGTAGCCCGAGAAGTGCCCTTACAGACTGACTTGTAAAATCCCAAAGGAACGGATTCTGCTCACATTGAAGCCAATGGGAGTTTTGTCACTGACCTGGGCGCAGGAACAGGTCCATAATCGAGACAAAGAAAGTAGCAGCCAGAGTCATTCATTTATTGCCTGATCAAACTGTCCAAACTTCCTTGACTTGTCAGTGAACTCTTCCTACTTTTCCTCCATTCAGCCTACTGTACTCCAATCATTTGGAAGTAGTAATTTGCTAAATAAATGTAAAATTAGAGACACTGTATATGCATGACAAAGCAGAGCCTATGCAACAGAAGAATGCATCTCACCAGTATTTTCCTATTCCAGAGATGGATTCTGTAGTAGCCTCTATACAAGAAACTCTGCCTACAGTAGAAATACTTTTATCCTCTCCAGAGGATGCAGCTTTAATATTTCTTGTTTTTCCAAAATATTAGCCACAGTAGCTCATTTTGCAAATATACCTCATCATACTCAGTTAATTCATCATTTTTGTTGGACTCATTAATCTCCACCTCCGGTTTCACAGATAAACCACATTTAATGGTGGTGTTAAGTAACATGCAGCAAACCAGGAATATCTTACATATTTCAGAAGGGCAACATAGCAATGTCCCACTACATTTATCCAGGCATTTACACCTCATTTTCAAAATGTTCTTTCAATTACCAATCTAGGTGAATTTAACCTATCAATTTATTTCAGAGAGGTGAAGTGGGACTGAGAAGTTGAAATTATTGCTTAGTTTTTCAGATTTGTTTGACAGTTTTATATTTGAATTCTAAGTCCCATTAATAGGACTTTCCTCAGGTGAAACCCCAAATGTCATCAAGGTATTCGGCCTCTAAACATTGCATTTAGCTTTCAGATCCCAGCTGGGTTGTTTTCTGGCCAGGCAGTGCCAAATCTAGGCCCCCTTGTTCTGAGAAGTGAGTTGTGTTACATTTACCTCTCCTCAAAGCTAATGCTTGGGTTAACTTAGCTAAATGATTCCCATCTTATTTATCAGAGGTATCAAACATCCAGCCAACAGGGTGCATCTAGTGCACATGACAATTTTAAAGTTGTCTGCATGGCACGTTCTACAGAGTATCAGTTTTAATTTTTTTTTTTTAAAGCAGCAAGTTTCTAGCCCTCATGGATGTAAAAACCTTTGACATGCAAAGCAACTTGAAACAATGGCTCTGAGAGGTGTGAACATTCCGCCTCCCTAACTTCACTTGGGTGTTAATGCAAAATGCAAACGATGGCACTTTCCCTGTCATAATCATCAGATTGGATGGGGAACAGGCTGGGAATGAAGCTAGTAAAGGGTGGTGAGGGTATTGCTGCAGGGAAGAAAAGAGACACAGCGGGAAGAAGGGAACAGAGAAAGAATGACAGGGAAGAGAGCACAGATCAGAAACAGTCACAGGCCTAAAAGTGAGATTATTTTTCTAGTGAACAATGCTTAGTATAACAAATAATAATGATGACAACAAAAAGTTTAGTTAAGTCCATAAATGCCACACTCCATCCTTGAACGTTGTGGAAACTTCCCATTGACATGTGGGAGAGATCCAATGTGGATTGAGGGGACTATGGAGTTGCAGATTTGTTCCCCAGCCCCCTGGCCACCATTAAAATGTACCTTGCTCTCTTAAAAAAGTGCATTTGACATCTCTGTTCTGGATGAATCTCATTCTAAGGATGCCACACAGATTTTTTCCATGCACCAAAATGTGAGTATTCGCAATGAGAAACTAGGCTCAGTTGAGCAAACTTTGAAAAGTTCACCCACTTCGGTATGAAAATCTCATTTTAAAAACTATTCAAGAATTAAAAATAAGTCTAGGTCCATAACTGGCAGTACCTGTATAGTCTCTCACACATGCAAAATTATATATCAAACTTGAATATAGCATCTGTTCATCATTCCAACTGCTGCTGTTTTTAGTCATGCTTGATCTAGCTCAGTGGTTCTCAACTGGGGGTACGCAGAGGTCTTCCAGGGAGTACATCAACTCATTTAAATATTAACCTAGTTGGACAGGCACACAAGAAGCACTAGCAAAGTCGGTACAAACTAAAATTTTCATACAGATGACTTGTTTATACTGCTCTATATACACTTTACGCTGACTTATTTTATAATTATATGGTAAAAATGAGAAAGTAAGCAATTTTTCAGTAATAGAGTGCTGTGACATTTATATTGTTAGGTCTGATTTTGTAAGCAACTAGTTTTTAAGTGAGGTGAAACTTGGGAGTACGCAAGACAAATCAGACTCCTGGAAGGGGTACAGAAGTTTGGAAAGGCTGAGAGCCACTGATCTAGTTCATAAGGCCTAGCTATATATTTTTGCCTTTTCTAGGGAAAGAGTGGTTTCTTCACTGAGAACTTCTCTCTACCTTGGGAAAGTTTTTCTGGTCTCTCAGCATTTCAGCACTGTCTTCACAGCCACAACCTTAAGTCATGTTCAAGAGACTGACACCTTGCACACACTCATGGAATCTGTATCTAGGAAAAATTTCTGTCCTAGGAATTTATAACTCACCTATCACATCTACTTCTTATTTATCAAAATAAGTTTTCAGTGGTTTGGAAGGCTGGTTGCTGATAATCCATTAGTGTAGATTCTCTGCCTTCTTCCAACTATCCTCAAAAATAAGTAGCTGTGCTTTTCTTGTTCCCTATGGAGCCAAGTCTGAACAGTCAAGCTGGATTAATTTTTTCCATGTTTCTGGAAGGCCACCAGATTCTCACACTAGTGTGTAGGAAAGCCAAAAATATCCATTGTTGTGTAGGGCTGCATCTACATGAGCAAACCTCATTGCTGCAATTCAGTGCCTGTGAAGCTGCAACAGTGGCTGAAGCAGTGGAAAGCTGTGTGGAGATGACAGGAGCTGGGTGTTCTTATCTATCCTTAATTATACACAGCCTGACAGTAAATGTTTGTAGCGTTAGGTCTTTTTAAAATCACGCTAATGGTCATAATCGGCCTGTGTAAACAAGCATAACTCCTATTGATTTCAGATAGGAGGTGCACCTACAGACTGGTCCAATGACGGCAGGACAGACTCTGATCTCTGTTACACTGGTGTAAATTCAGAGTAATTCCATCATTGGAGATATTATGGATTTAAACCAGCATCATGGAGAACAAATTCTGCTTCTTTGTATGCACTAGGAAAAAGGAGTCATGTTAGGCTTTCAGTCTTCAGCCTAAAAGAGCATATGTTGTTACTAGAACTCTATTTCCAACAGGTCCTTCTATTCCAAACACCATCACCTGTCCAAAATTCATGGTCTTTCTGCAGCACTGGGTGCTTCACAAGGCATAGTGTGAATAAATTAATTAATGAGCTTAATACAAACTAGACACCAAGACTAGACACCATTCTTTTTCACTGCCTAGGCTATACCTGCAAAGGTTGTGTAGAAAGCAAGAACTGATGAAACCTCTATCCTTATCATTTCAACAAGGAGACAGATCTTTTTTCCAAAACTAAACAGGCACTTTATGTGGAATAGTTGAGATTCCTGCTCATGAGCATGATTGTCTACTTCCTTTCACCTTGTGCAGTCATTTACACATGTGAAAAATAAGTGCAAAAGGGGGATATAGAAAACAACCACATTGAGTAGGTTGCATTTTACACTCTCTTTGCAGATGTATAAAAAAAGAAAAAAAAAGACTATTCAAGATGCAAAGCAGTGGGGAATCATCAGGCCATATACTTGTTATAACAAGCACAGAGCAGGTATCATTTGTTGAAAATAACCTTGGGAACTACAGAAAAATCAAGTAGATCTCTACAGCAGCAAGGAAGCTTTCCTTAGCCTTCTTTTGAATCTGAAAGCCTGGTCTACATTGAGGGGGGGGAGGGTTCGATGTAAGTTACACAATTTCAGCTACGTGAATAACTTAGCTGAAGTCCACGTACCTAGATCGACTTACCATGGTTTCTTCACCACAGTGAGTCGACTGCTGGCACTCCCCCGTTGCCTGCACCTCTCACGGTGGTGGAGTACAGGTGTCGACAGGAGAGCACTAGTCTAGACGTGATAAATTGACACCTGCTGCATCAATCGCTGCCTGCCAATCCGGCGGGAAGTGTAGACATACTCCCAGACATGAACAAAGCAAAACTTCCTGATGTGTCTTCATACTTTAATGCTTGCAAGGTGCAACCAAGTGATAAAATAGAGGCAACAAATGTTTGTTTGCACCGATGTTCTGTTCAAAAAGCTAAATTACCCTTGGTTCTATGCAACATGCTCAGAAAAAAAAATCAGAAATTAATTTAATTTAGTGTTTCCCTGGTGACTTTTTTTTTAATCACTAAAGATATACTTAGCATGTAGGTTTGACATAGACATCACTCTCTAATCCCTTTGATGCTGAGTGTAAATGTAAACACCTGAGCTTTACGTATTTTTTATGGGAATTTCAAAAGTGCCTATGTGTTTTGGGAGCTCAAGCACCATCAAAAGTCAATAGAACTCGTGCTCCTAAATAGCTTAGGTACTTTTTGAAAATCTCCCCCTTTGGGATTTTAGGGCTATCATTGTGTAGCACTAGATGATGCAATCTGTACTGAGTCCAGGGTAAAGACGGTGTTGGTTGGAAACCCCAGAAAAGCACAATGCCTCCTGGGTCTCCCCTGTTACATCCCTGCCCTCAGTGTAACTTGCAATGCTGATTGATAGGTGAAGTATACAATCCCGGTGCTGTGGCAGAGACCCAGCCCAGTTACTCCCCACTCCTCCTTGCCTGGTTGTTTGCAGGGGAGGGGCATTTCTGTTGTGCCCCTGCACTCACCCAAGCCCCCAGAACTGTAATATAGATAGCTCTAGTTTGGCCCCACAGTGGAGGAATATGGAGTCTTTATTCAGTGCTGTGCCCGTGGGTGACCACACAGGGCTAAGGCACAATCTGGCTCTTGATGCTTCATGGAGCACCTTTCACTGGTACCAGCATGTTAAGGAGAGTGCAAGTGACTAGAAAAGGTAACAATATGGCTCAACAACAGCTCCATTATGCAGGCCTCCAGCAGGTTAAACAGAGGCAGAACTAAGAAAGAAACCATTTAAAATAAAGCAACTGAGTCAATAGTGCAAAGATCAAAAGAAAGGGGAGCCCAGATGGGAACAGAGCAACAGGGCCAAGATTCTGAAGAATCTTTCAATATGGAGGGTAGCAATATAAAAAGACCTTACTTTAGGAGGAATGAGGAAGGATCAACAAAATGAATTTTTTTCCACAGAAAGTGTCCGCTTTCCATGAAAACACCAAAACCGATGATTTCTTTTTAAACAAAAGAAGAGACATTGCATGTAGTTTTAACACATGCCTAGCATCTTGTTGCCAAAAACTGAATTTTTTTCTTTTCCAATAAAACATCAACATTTTCCTCTAAAAACCACCAAACAGTTTCCAACCAGCTGTGCCTTAAATGTCAAAGGAAAACTCTAAGCTGAATACATGACTTTAGGGACAGCCAGTGCTGATGCCTAGGTAAAAGAGCAGTACCGGGAACAGTAGGACCAGAAACTACAAGCAGATGAGCAGAGTAATTCTGGAGAGATTGTAAGCACAATGGGAAACAATAAGGAAGAGCAGCCAAAATAAAAAACAAAACAAAACACAAAACAAAAACAAAACCACAACCCCATGCTCCCTCCCCCCAAAAATACCATTACAATTATTAAGTGGGGGGGGGGGGAGAAGAGCATGAGCGCACACATGCAACAGACCGGCAGTTTGTTGTAGAAAGTGTCAAAGAGTCAGGTTTTGGATGGTTCAGAAAAGCAATTTGCAACTGAACATCTAAAATTTGAAAACGGAGTCTTGAATATTTGGCCAATCAGCCACTCTAACCGGCTCAGTTTACTTGATGCTTTATAATGCTAGAGAAGCAAGCAGTACATTTCCTCCCCCCATCAGACTTTGCCAGGACAAGATCATCAGGACAGAAAAATTTCTTTGGCCTACTGGAGAACTGTTCAGTAAAATAAATACACTGTTAAAAGACATTGCATCAAAATCTAAAATCCTCACTTTTCTTGCAAGGAGCTTATACTCTGCAGTACATTTAAAATAGTTATTTAAGAAAATTGTTCTACTGGACAAGTGCCAGCCCTTGTGTTCTTAGTAATAAATCATTTCAGCTCATTTCACCTCTAACCTTTGATCTTGTCACAGATACCACCAGAAGATGGCAGAGTAAGCCAAGGCAGCTGTAAATGTTGCATTGTATTTTTATAGTACGTAGAGTTAATTTAAATGTATTCCTGTGATTCTTAGAATCATAGAATATCAGGGTTGGAAGGGACCTTAAGAGGTCATCTAGTCCAATCCCCTGCTCAAAGCTGGACCGATTCCCAACTAACTAAATCATCCCAGCCAGGGCTTTGTCAAGCCTGACCTTAAAAGCCTCTAAGGATGGAGATTCCACCACCTCCCTGTGTAACCCATTCCAGTGCTTCACCACCCTCCTAGTGAAAAAGTTTTTCCTAATATCTAACCTAAACCTCCCCTACTGCAACTTGAGACCATTACTCCTTGTTCTGTCATCTGATACCACTGAGAACAGTCTAGATCTACTCTCTTTGGAACCCCCTTTCAGGTAGTTGAAAGCAGCTATCAAATCCCCCCTCATTCTTCTCCCCTTCGTTCTTCTCTTCTGCAGACTAAACAATCCCAGTTCCCTCAGCCTCTCCTCATAAGTCATGTGCTCCAGACCCCTAATCATTTTTGTTGCCCTCCACTGGACTCTTTCCAATTTTTCCACATCCCTCTTGTAGTATGGGGCCCAAAACTGGACACAGTACTCCAGATGAGGCCTCACTAATGTCAAATAGAGGGGAATGATCACATCCCTCGATCTGCTGGCAACGCCCCTACTTATACAGCCCAAAATGCCATTAGCCTTTTTGGCAACAAAGGCACACTGGTGACTCATATCCAGCTTCTCATCCACTGTAACCCCTAGGTCTTTTTCTGCAAAACTGCTTCCTAGCCATTCGGTCCCTAGTCTGTAACAGTGAATGGGATTCTTCCATCCTAAGTGCAGGACTCTGCACATGTCCTTGTTGAAAGCACCTGGTAGACTAAATATGGTGCTGGAAAAGGTGGCAGGGACCCCTAGCTTCAGGGGCCAGTTAGCTGAAACATAATGATGCTCCCTCCTAACAATTTTTCCTTTTCTCCAAAGGGAGCCTTAGCTTCTCCCCTCACCCCCAGTGACAGCTTAACTGAGGCTCAAGAGACCAGGATCAGGTACAGTTCAAGGTACATAGTCTATACTGTTAGATTGATTTTTCAGTCTCCAGGTTTTGCTCTCTCCTTTCAACTTTTCCCATCTCTGGAGCACTAACCATGCTTTTGAGGGAGGAAGGAAGGATGATCTTGTAGATCAGGCACTGCAGTAGGACTCTGGAGATGTAATTAGAGTTCCTGCTGTGCCACAGACTTCCTGCATGACCTTGGGCAAGTCATTTAGGGCCAGATTTGCGAAAATATTTAGATTCCTAAATATGCAGATAGGTGCCTAGTGGAATTTTCAAAGGTTCCTAAGGAGGAAATCAAAGCGAATTAGGCTCCAAACTCTGCTTAGGCACTTATGACAATCCCACTAGGCCCCTTCTGCATCTTTAGGAGCTTAAGCCCCTTTGAAAATCTAGCCCTTAATCTCTCCAAGTCTCATTTCCCCATCTGTGACAACAGGGATAATAATCCCTCGTGTATTTAGAATTTAAGCTCTTTGGGGCAGGGCCACTCTCTCACTAGGCGTTTGCACAGCACATGGAACAACAGAGCTCCAAGGTTGGTTGCTAACTGGAACACAAATAAAGAGTAATAATACTGACTGACAAAGGGAGCTGTCTTTCTAAAGGGTATGTCCCATTAATATGAAACTCCATTTAGGAAAGTGTATTAGAAGAAAGAAAATAGGAAATAAGGGAGAAAGAGAAAAGGAGCTCTGGGAGCAAAGAGGGTAGAAAGGCAATGAAAATGGAGATTACACCAGAGAAACACAGTGAGGGAAAAGTTCACAGGTAAAGAGAAAAAAAAGAAAGGAGGGAGAGATTATGGCAAAAGAGGCTAAGAAGCTAGGTATTATGCATAGGGGAATTGAAAAGAAACAGAAGTAAAACAAGATTTAGGGTGGATGACAGAAAGTGGACTGAGAAGAAAGGAAGAAAAGAAATTCCAGTGGGCCTGATACCAGGACTCTGATGCGCTTTTACACAATATGTAAAACAAACCACTCACCCCCAGCAAGGATTTCCATTGTCAGCAAAATTGTTTCCAGAGCTAAGACTGAAATGCCAATTCAGGTCTGTGAGTGGACAAGTCAAGATGCTCTGTGAGACAGGTAGGACAGACTCAACCCATCAAAGGCACAAAAGTAAATCTGAGAGCCAGGAATGAACAGTTGGGCCCCCAGTTGGCTGCTGCTGTGCAGAAACTGAAGCATAAGTAGCCAAAAAAAGATATGTTTAAGATATAACTCAACAAAAATAAGAAACAGATCTTTTGACAGCAGACACGTTAACAAATCAAGTTCAGGGAATGAGAAACAGCCATGCTTTAGGAGGTACATGTACTGTAAGCGCATTTGTAGAGGTTTGATATGCTAACTTACAGAAGAGGCTGACATTCCATCTATTTCAGTCTGCAAATTTGACTTACTCCTGTGAACACTTTCACACTGAGTTTTTTATTAATATATAGCACACAGTAACGTGCATATATTCAGATTCTTTCCAGTCTTCTTTAGCATAGGGCACTCTTATTCACAGTGAGGACGAGCAGTATTATAGTCCTCAAACAGTCTCATTAATTTCAGTGGGTCTGCTCAAGGGCTAACGCACCACTCTTTGGGCCAGATTGTGAAACCCTCACTCATGCCAAGTACTAGTACCTTATACCACAAGTAGCCCCACTGACATCAGTCAGACTACTTATGGTGTAGTGTATTAGCTCCTCAGAGTGGGAATATCACAATCTGGGCCTTAACAAAAAAAAAAATCAGTTCTCTTACATATATAAGGCACAGCAACAACAGATATAGATTCAGTAACAAAATACATTCTAAAGCAGATCAAAAAGCTCTGGGTGGGACTTTCAAAAGAAAGTGGGTGCTTTAGGAGCACAAGTCCCATTCATGTAATGGTGCTCCAAATTCACTTAGGCAGTTTTGAACATCTCCCCTTGAATCACTAGAGAATAATGATAGCAGCCCTAGTCTTGTGTTTATTTGTCTCTTGTCTTTATTTAAATGCACCCAAACTCCTGAGCTAATCAGTTCAAAAGTTATGTAAGTGTTCTGGCCTGGTTAACAGGTCTGAAATCAACTCTCACTTCATGGGATGTAAAGCATTTTATGGATTACCACCCATCTTGGTTGAGATTCTTCCTGTTTCCTTATATTAGAAGACGTTTAGAAATAACACTAATCTAATACAACACTACTTTTATATAGTACTTGTCATCTCAAAGGCCTTTATGAGTGAAGGTGTGTGCCGCTGCCCCTATTTTACAGATGGGGTAATTGAAATGGAGAAGCTCAGCTGCGCAGGAGACAGAGCTTTCCCCAGGGGCTGGTGCGGGGCTGTGGAATGAGCAGCAAGTCCATGAAGCGTTATGGAAACCAGAAGGGCAATTTGATATTGGATTTAGAATAAAGATGAGTGAGTAATTTATTCAAGCAATGTCTTTTTCTGTTTGGGAAGTATTTGCTAACAGGTCACAAGTCATCTGATGTATTTGTTCCATTTTACTTCATTGCCCTGGTATCTCAGCATTGCTTGAAATGATTTCTTCACAATTCCCCCCTCCCCCAAATGAATTTTTTGAAACAGTTCATTGGGAGTATTTGTTTTCCATACTCCAAAATCCAGGCCATTTTATTTAATTATGTATTTTGCATGGCGTTGTTTTTGCATAGGTGGCTTATGTGACTAATCAACACAGCACAAATTTTAAACATTACAATCAAATATACAACTGGATGTTTGTTTTCTGATACTCGGTATGTGAGTATTCAATCCTAAACACTGATTTTCATGTGTTTTCAGATTGGGATGAATATTCAGAGAAAATTATTTCTGCTATTTGCTCAGCTCTAATTCAGTGACAGTGAAAAATCTCATAGGAAAATGCTCTCCTGTAGTTACATTAATATTTAGACAAAGCTTAAAAATCTAGAATGTCACCTAAATGGAACTAATTTAAATAATCAAACAACTAAATAGTTTTACTAGGCAAACCACCAAGATGTGTGTATACCTGACTAACGACTTCCTTTTTTAAATGTAACACCTTTTGTGCTTCCTTCTCATTCCACCCTAGTGTTAGTCTCACTCATTGTGTCATCTAAAATTAGATTGTAAGCTCCTCTGAGTAGGAACCATGGATTCTAATTTTTTCTGTCAATTGCCCAGGACATTTGGGTATTGTATAAATCATAACTGCATAAGTAAATGCATTTTGCCTGCTTTCAAAGCTTCCCAAAACCTGTGTGTTCAGAGCTAGACAGAGGATCTATATGACGCTGGCTTTGCATTCCATGTGATTTTGAGTTGTGCCAGAAGTGACACTGTGCTACAACCATGTCAGCGCTGGTGGCATGCCCCATCCTGTGGAGGAGATGAAAGACAAAGGATCCTCAAGTGCACCTCCAACTCATGTGTCTGAGGAACAAGGTGAGGAGCCCTTCACCCAGAAGTCCAAGCCCCAGGCAGTGCAAAAGCAGGGAAACTCCCACATGCTGAGCTCAATTTTCAGATATTGGCAAGAAGAAAGGAAACTCAATTCCTACTGCACTCTCAAAAAAACAGCCTCCCAATGTGATCTCCTAGGCCTCATCTCTCCCACATCAATTACATTTAATTGTCATTTGGGTGATGCACCTCAGTTGCCTTCAAATCTCCCCAGTTCCCTAAACAACATCTTCTACCTGTCTAAGTACTTGTATAGTCCCTACCACCAAGTTACAGTATCTAGAGTGCCTAAGCACAGTCACATTCCCAGTTTGGCATGTGGGTAGCAAGGAGGCCCAAGTGCCTCCTCCATCCATAGGATTATTGGCAACAGGCAGGGCCGGTGCCTCCACTAGGCGACCCTAGGCAGCCCTCGGCAGAAATTTGGCAGCGGGGGGGTCCTTCCGCACCAGGTCTTCGGCGGAAATTCGGTGGCAGGTCTTTCACTTGCTCCATGACCTGTCCCTGAAGCACCCCAAAGACGTGGAGCAGAAGGTCCCCCACCGCTGAATGCTCTGAGGAGCTGCTGCTGCCTAGGGCAGCAAAACCCCTGGCGCTGCTCCTGGCCATAGGGCCTGCCCTCTAAGAAACCCCACACACTGGGGTTGGAGCTGAGAGCCCATGGGAAACCCCATCAAACAGAGCAAGGCTATTGTTTGCATCTCCCCACAAGAAAGCACTTTATCCATAAAAATGCAACTTGCTACCAAGTGAACTTTATGAAGATATTCTAGCTGGTGTCAGTTAATTGTTTGCTAGTCAATTGGCATTGATTTGCCAAATAGTAAATATTCCACTTGGTACAATAACAGTTTTAATATTTAGAATGACATAACTATTTCATTGGTCTAAACAACTTTTGATAGATCACAAGAAGGAACCATCAGCCTTTTTTGCATTAACTTATGTCTTTTTCCATTTATTGGCTTTACAGGGTGTTTATGTATTGCATAGGAAAGAACTTTAAACTTACTACAGTTAATCAATCAGCAGTGTTGTACTCCACTACAATTAGAAAACCTAAAACCTATACATTGAAAAATTAGCCAACTAGTAAGGGGAAAAAAACAAAATTAAAACCTAACTTTGACAGACTCCAAATTCCTAACACAGTTAGTATATCCCTGTTTGCACTTCCAGTAGACACACAGTGGAGAATAAAGAATCCATTTGTCTGACATAAAAAGGTTAAGATCCCAGCATAATTTCCTAATCTTACATTTTGTAACACACTTCATTGTACAGCGGAGAGAGAAATCAGCTGAATTTCCCTCACGCTTGACCATATGATCAAGAGGCAGATATCGTGGCTACATTTTTATTAGGAAAATCTTTTGAAGTCATATTTCAATTAAGACTTTTGGGGGTTTTAATGTGGTTTCCTTTGTATGTGGGATACAGTACATGCTTAAAGTTTCTTTTTCAGGTTCATTTTTCATCTCAGCGCCACAAAATTGTTACAAAAAAAACAATAAAAAAAAACGCAGCACCCTCTGCCCAGCCTACTTACTGGATCCTCACATGCTTCAAATGATGTTCATCATAAGCCTGATCCTGTGAGGTCCTGAAGTCAATGATCATTTAAGCCAGAATCAGCAGGGCCGGTGCTTCCATTTAGGCAGCCTAGGCAATCGCCTAGGGTGCCAGGATTATTGGTGGGCAGCATTTTGCCGGAGGGGGTGGCAGGCGGCTCTGGTAGGGCTGCCGCAGTCATGCCTGCGGGCGGGTGGACGGTCGGCTGCTCACACGGCTCCGGTGGACCGCCTGCAGGCACGACTGCGGCAGCTCCACCAGAGCCACAGGACCAGCGCGTGGGACGGCGAAATTACCGTGCACCTAGGGCACTAAAACCCCTAGTGCCGGTCCTGAGAATCAGAAAGCGCAGGTTAGGGTCTAAAGGCTAGTAATGTAGGGGAGGGGTTTATATAATACCTATGTGGATAGATTAACATAAAAATTAGTAAGTGGGGTTCACTATTATAAAGGTTACAAGTTTTTGCTACTGCTTTAAAAGTAAAAAAGTTACTTTGCATTGGGTTTATTTTATTTTTTCATAGAGCAATTTCACTATACACCTCTACCCCGTTATAATGCCACCTGATAACACACAAATTTGGATATAACGCAGTAAGGCAGAGCTCCGGGAAGGCAGGACTGCGCACTCCGGCGGATCAAATCAAGTTCAATATAACGCAGTTTCACCTATAACGCAGTAAGATTTTTTGGCTCCCGAGGACAACGTTATATTGAGGTAGAAGTGTATGTTGAATTGTACACAGTCAGTCATTTTCTAAAGGAATCTGCCATGCCTTTTAGGTACAGCCCCATGTTGAGGGCACTGAGGAAACACACTGCCCCAGCATACACTCAATGTCAGGCACAATGCTCACTGAAGCGTCTGCCAGTGCAGTTTCTACCCCATCCTTGAAGAATATGCAGTTCTCCTCTGCATATACAAAGCTCTGCTGAATTGTATGGGGAGAAGGGCAGGATTACAGTTCAGCCTCTTTGAAGAGCCTCCACTTTGAAGAGGCTAACCCCACCAATGCTATCCTTTGGCCTGATATAAAGCTCAGTGAAGTCCATGGGAACATTTCCATTGACTTCAGTGGGCTTTTGATCAGGTCGCTAGGGCAATCTTTTCATTTAGAGGGATACAAAGTGCAAGGAGCACATTATACTTGGCTGCTGTTTGATATACAAGGTGGGAAGGCTCTAATTTAAAGTCTAAAATGTAAACAATAGCTTCTGTTCAGAGAGGAGACATTAATAGTTCAAACCTCAAGCGTGAAACATCTAAGATTCCCTGGAACCTCAGTTTCAAAACCCAGAAAGGTAAATTTACTCCTCCTTCCAACTGAAGTAGAAAGTGAATTCTGTGCAGAGAAGACCTGAAAAATTGAAATTCTGCCTGTTATGTGTGGACACTGATGAGCTGATGGCAGTTGGCTGACTTGTCCTAGTGTCCTTGGACAAAATTTCATGTCTTCTCCCACAGTAGCACATGTCCTATGTTCTGACTGACCCCACCACCAGGAATGGCTGTATAATTAAATATTTAGTTGAGAAGAACTTGTCCTTGATCCAAAAAGTTTAAGAAGGTACGTGTTCAGATCCAGGGTATCAGTTAGGCCAACGAAAGCAACAGGAATTGGGGTGGCTAAAATTCCTCTTTCAAAATTTGAGGGATGATGAAAAAAATAAATACGCTCAAGATGAGCAAACAATGCAGTCACCAGTTCCCCCTCTCTTATCTTTCTTAGTAACTTTCCCCTGCTCCTTGAGTAACGCCTATGGTTTCTATGTGCTCATGGGTTATGGGGGAAGACAGAGTAAGAAAAAAATTCAAATCACTTTCTGGAATGAGTTTCAGAATTCTGTCATCCAGTCTGAGTGCAATAGTCAGCGTAATTATGTAACCATTTTAAAATATCCCTGTGACATATGAAGTAATGCAGTTTTATGCACTGGCTTGTTTGGAAACAGTCAGGCTGAGTTCCATCATCAGCAGGACATTAACAGCCAATATTAATTCCTCTTCATTTTTGCAGCAAATACAGAAGTTTTCAAAGACCAGACAGAATGATGTCGCACCAAGATAAACAATCCTGTGAAGTGAAAGTCACCTTCAGCACCGGACTATCGTTAACAGAAACATGGAGTTGTTTGATTCTGCTTAGGTCTGAGTCTCACCAGGATATAAGATTTGTGAACAGAACGTTGATAAAATCCTATAGATTAACTATTTCATATATTTTATTCTCAACAAAAAGTGGCTAAGATCACATGTCAGAGAATGATCTCCTGCAGTGTTTTATGGATGAAAGGCTCTCCATAGTTAAAGCGAAAGCAGGTTGCCATTAAAAGCTTGATTTTCCCTCAAGCTGCCCCCCGCCCCAACACTGACTTTGTGAAAAATAATCCAGACACTAACAAGTAAAGTCTCCTATTTGAATGCAGGCAAAAAAAATTTTAGTATTTTTTAAAATATGAATCAATAATGGAGGAAAGTCCTGCCCCTATCTCCATTCTACCACCAGTCACTGGAGGTACACAGCCTAACTCCAGTATAATTCCTCTGGGCTGGAGTAGGACAGGATGCACAATATCCAGCAACGCCGAAAAGCTGTGCATCATGAAGGCTCTCTTCTGCCCCAGGATGTAGAATTTCTGGGGGTAAGGAAGGGGTGGACCTAAAGGATAATAAATGACTATATGGATCCAAACATCTCCTCAAAGAGGAGATGCACCTGCCACAGGGATGAACTCGTGTTCTGCTGTCCACTGCCACTCTTAAGTATCTTTTAGCACTACTGCTTCCAGGCTGGCTCCAGGTTTCTTCCTAGTACTTTGGAATATGTCTCCTTAAGTATTCAGTTTATATTACTTCCCACCCATTTTTCTGACCTAAGATATTTATCTGTATTATTTCTCTCTTCACTGATATTCATAGCATCTATCAGTTTAGAATAAAAATAATCTGTTAATATGCTGTTTAACCCACCTCTCAGATCATAACAAAGAGAGACCCAAAAAAACAAAACAGTCTTTGTGACATGCCAGAAAATATTTCCACTTAATTTACAGACTTTCTGCCAGCTTTCATATCATGTGATTATGTTCATAGCCACATTAATCTGAATTAATTTTTCAAGTAAGATTTTACTAGACTGTGAGAAATGCTCTTCTTATTTCTGTTTCCAGGACCCTTTGTGTTTTGATTGGAATTTAAAAGCAAATCTAAACTATTTATGAACAGGTTTCAGAGTAGCAGTCGTGTTAGTCTGTATCCGCAAAAAGAACAGGAGTACTTGTGGCACCTTAGAGACTAACATTTATTTCAGCATGAGCTTTTGTGAGCTACAGCTCACTTCTTCAGATGCATAGAATGGAACACCCTTGTGATGTCACATAGGCCACTTCTTACTCTTCACATTCTTCATTTTCATGGCATTAGTACTCTGTTGTACCTTAGTTGCTACATCTTTTAAGTTTCCCCAGCCTTCTCCCACACTTGTGGCTTTTAAAACTTTCTCCCATCACAGCTTACTGACTAGGAGCTCAATCCTGCTCCCCTGACATGAATAGGAGTTTTGCCATTGATGGCAGTGGAATGCTAGGGAACAAGATCAAATCTTAGGTTTCTTAATTGATTTTAGGAAAGCAGATCTTAATAAAATATCCATGTATTGTTACAATATGTTCAATCCATTCCTTATTGTGGCAAATTTGAGTAGCTTGTGGGTACTGGCTTCTCTATTATTCTCAAATGAGTGCAGGATGCCACAGATCCACTCAACTCCTCTAAGAGTCAATGGAAAGACTCACGCTGACTTCATCTGGAGATAGATCTTGCCTCAAATGGATATTTAAATTGGTTGGTTACATTACAAAATAACAGCTAAATTTTCTAAGGGGGATTAGAACCTATTTTTCTTTTCAAGTGTAACAGGATATTTAGATGAATTTTTAAAGCAATATTTTTTCCATTGCCCAACAGACAAAAAGGGCTTCAGCTCTCATATGTTAACCAGATTTGAGTTACTCACCTCTCTAAAGTCCATTAAAAGAAGTGATTTTATTTATTATTTTGCCAGACAGCAAGAATGCAAGGTTTCCTGTACTACTCCATCAATCACTTCATTGCTGGATTGGAGAGGTGACTACATCTAAGGGCCAAGAGGTGATTTACTCTGCATGTTACTCCAGCTACTTCAGTCCTGGGATTACCCACCACAAAGACTGGTATCTCCTAACATGGATACACTGGTAAGTGAAACATTGTCCAGGAGGAACTGAGCTAAGATTTGGGCAAATGGGAAGGGGGGGGGGGGGAGAGCCATAGGTAAAGCTAAGGGCCCTTCTATTTGAGGAATTCAGCCAGTGTCCTCACTGTTCTAGTGACCCATCGATCTTCAGCACATATTTCCTCACAACCCTATTCCCACTCTGTCAATTTCCAATCAGTATTGGAATGTCAAGTCTCTCATTCGATACCAGCTTTTATTGCCCACTAGTCACATTTTCAAACAAACACCTGAGTACTTTCTCCCTTGTTGCACCTTATGTTTGGGAAGACCTCCCTGTGAACATTAGCAAAGCTACTTCATTATCTTGCTTCAAATCCCTCCTGTAAGACTCTTCTCTGGTGTGGCACCTATTAAAAACAAAGCAAAAAACATGACCGCACTTCGGCTGCTGTTGTGCTAAGGCCACCTCCGATCATGCAGACAATATTGCCTGATTGTTAGATGCAGACAAGAAATTGCAAGCTATCTGTTGTCTGTTCTCTTATACAGAGATTGTGAGCTATTGGGGCAGGGACCATCTTTTAGTTCTGTCTTTGTACAGCAGCCAGCACAATGGGACCCAGGTTATTGACTAGGACTCCTTAGTGCCCTAATACTACAAACAAAGTAATTAGTAGTTCTCTTATAAAGCCAGATCCTATAAACTGCTGAGCAATCCCAACCTGTAGCCAAGGGTGCTGACTGCTCTGTAGTCAGTGTTCAGTACAGGTTTAGTCTCATATAGTAGGAGTTTTGCCATTGGTTTCAATGGCAGCAGGATAGCAGTTTACATCCCTCGAAGCGCTGTGCAAACAGTAACTAAGGAAGCCTCTGGCATATTGTGAAGGTTAGATTTTTATTAATTATAGTAAAAACAGTATTAATTCTTTCAATGCCTTAAAAGAGCAACTGGCTTATAGCAATGAGACATAGGCCATGTCTACACTACACATTTTAATTGACACAAGTTACATGTGCATTAAGCCACTGGAGTTAGTATATCGCTCAGGTACATGCATACTTGAGTGCTTGCATCAGTGCTGTGCTTACTTACCAGGAGTGCTTGTGTCAATTCAAAGTACAAGGCACTGTCAGTAGGTATCCCAGCATACCATACACCCCCACTCTCTGGCACAACGCCTGAGGGAGGATTTTTTGCAATGTGTTGTGAGGTAGAAATGAGTCATGCAGGGAACGCAGGGTTAAGTTTATTATCCCACTTTCTACATCCCACAATGTCATCTCCATCCCATAATTGGCATGCCTTTTATTAAAAAAAAAAAAAAAGGCATTTGTCACCAACCGCCACCTCTGACAGAAACATGGAGCCCACACAGCTCTGCACTACTGTCATGAAGGCTGCAACCATAGGATGAATGATCCTCTGGAATTTGCCTAGCCACAGGGAGTACCACAACAATGAAGGACAATTTGTTTGAGGACAGACTGCTAAGGAACATACCAAAATGAATTCAGGGTTATTGACATTCATGGAGCAGCTGCAGCACCATTTCTGGACCCAATGTATGAGTGCTTAATGGTGGGATTGTATCTTAATGAAGGTTTGAGATGACGAGCAGTGGCTGCAGAACTTCCAGATGTGAAGGCAGAGGCAGATTAGTGATTTGGGGATCCCCCTACCACCTGCAGTCCCCCCAAACCTAGTGCTCCTGCTGGGGAGCTGGGTTGGGGTGGTTAGGAAACAAGGAGTGCTTGACTCCCTGCTTGCCCTGGCCCTGTGCCACTCCTGGAAGTGGCCAGCCTATCCCTGTGACCCCTGAGGGGGCCAGGGGCCTCCGTACACTGCCCCTACCCGCAGGCACTGCCCTTGCAGTGCCCATTGGCTGCAGTTCCCAGCCAATGGGAGCTGTGGAGTCAGCGCTCAGGGCAGGGGCAGTGCACAGAAATTCCCATACTGCCCCCAGGATATGCAGCCACTTCTGGGAGCTACAAGGGGCCAGGACAGGCAGGCAACCTGCCTTAGCCCTGCTGCACCCCCAGACTTTCAGAGGCCTAAAAAATCTTTTTGTTTGGCTTCAGTAGCCACCAGGAGATAGAGCCTGATTCCAGTAGACTCCTGGCCAAACCAGGAGAGTTGACAACCCTAAGGAAGAGTAGCAGGGCTGGAGCTCGGCCCTGAATTTACTAGTGGCCTGCCTAGCCTTCTGGCGTGCCTGCCTCAGTTCCTTCACTTCCACACAGCAGTGCTATTGAGCCCTGTTGTGCCCTTTCACCTGAAGGCCCTGAGCAATTTTTTTTTTGTAGATGTTCATGTTTCTGAGACTGAGTTGTAGCTGTTCCTGCAAAACTTCTCTCCCCAGGCTCAGGAGATCCAATACCTTCCCTCTAGTCCAGGCAGAGATGCAGCTAGAGCATGTAGTGCAGTGGTCAGTTGGGGAGAGGCACACAACAAAAGGAGTACTGCTAAGTGAGCTTGCTGAGCTGGGTAATCAGGAAGAGGCATCCTCAAAATATAAAGGTAGATGGTAGCGTCTGGTCTTCTTGACCCTAGAGCAGCAGAGCTCACAGTTATGAGCTGTCACTGCTAGGTAATGCAGCATCTATACTGTGGCCAATGCAGTGCTAGCATGTTTGCCTTAGTGTTAAAAAAATCACTAACAGGGGATTTATGTCAGCAGAAAAATTTGATTGCTGACACATGCATAAATAAGTTGCATTATGTCAACAGATGTCACCCTATCATGGTAGTGTAGAACAGTACAAGAAGTTATTCACTGGTATGATTAAAAGCTAGCAGTAGATGAAGAAAGGCAAGAGATGAGTAGAGCCATGTAAAAAATATATATGCGCATCTGACTGTTATTGTACAAGTTTACAATGTGGAACGTGAAGCACAATCTTATTCCCAGGCAGCCATTGTACATCCACTTTAACAGTATTACTTAACTGTTTAAAAAAAGAAGTAGTGAATTAAGCAGTAAATTTACAGTCTTTGACCCTTTTACAACTGCACTATGAGCAATGCAAATTCAAATCTTGTTTGTGAGACAAGCTGTTGAAGTATTGTTTTTTTTAAAAAGGGACTAAGTTTCTTTCAAAAAAGTTTATGCATGTACAGTATCCACCCAGGATAGGCTCCACAGAAGTAAATGGGGCTTTATCTTCTACATCTGTTTAGAAGATTTGTCCAATTCTAGGCAGGGCAGGTTGTAGCTACGCTTCTGCTGTCTTTAAAATTTCTCAGCTACATGCAGTTTTACTTCCTTGCTTTTAAATGGGATGTTGTCCTCTGAGATTAAGACCCCCCCATTCTCTTTTCATGTCCAAAATATAAAATTAAAGGAATACATAATTAGACCTGGGTAGATTAGTTTGTTCCAAAATTAAAAATTAATACAGTTGGGATTGAATTGAATCTGGAAATTTTGACAAAAATACACCAATCAGCAGAGTGATGTGGTGTAAGTTGACAACATTCAATTTCAAGTCACATTCTTTGGTTCAACCCAAAACAAACTTGTTCTTATGTGGGGAAAAGTACCCAGAATTTAAGTGAAAGAAAGGAAATGAAGGGCTATATTCCTAAAATGACATGCCCACTTTATAACTTTTAGCACAGTTTTAGGGCACTCACCCAGGTTCAATTCTTCCATATGCCTGCTGTGAAGAGATTTGCACTTGAGTCTACCAAGTGGCAGAAGACAGCCATAGCCACTGAGCTATGAAATATTCTGATCTGGGTTTTTCCTTTTTCCTGTTGAAGTGGTTTCATTTTGTGGTGGTGTCGTCATGCAATGTCAATGTACAAGGATTCAGCAAACACCTATATGCAAGGTCAGACCAATCCGAGAACCATGACCCTGGTTACATATAGGACAGAAGACTGTCCATAGCTGCTGCAGGCTGTTGCATTCTTGCTTTGTGATGCTCATCTCTCACACAAAGTGAAAAAGAGCCTTGCTTCAAAGTGGTTAACAGCAACATGACCAGTCTGCCTCCACCTTGCTCTGTTGCGGGCTGTTGCTTTCTAGTTGCTGGATTCCATGGGTCATGTTTTCGTGTTTGATGTTAGTGTATCAGTACTGGCCACCATGAGAATGGGTTCCTTACCTTAACTGACCATAAAATATATGACTCAAGGATACCCAATGCCAATCATACAGAAAGTGAGACACCCAGACCCATGCAGCTGAGCTTTTATGAGCATGCTTTGAATGCCAGACATCTGACAACGATTAAGGATTTTGATATTGGGACTCTTCTTCCACCCTTTGACCCTGCAAACAGACCAAAAGACAGCACATATGGAACTGATCAAGCTTCCTGATGTGGCGGCGATATGTTGGCTATGTCTCACAACCACATAGAAGCATTGCAAGCAAGATTGACTCAGACATTTAGCTTAGATTTGCTTTGATGCCCCTATCATTCCACAGGTGGCATGACCACATTCAAAATCCAGAGCTGGCCTTGGCTGTACAAGAGATACCACCACCACACCACCTATAGCATTCTGTGCCAGCATACTCCCTACATATGGAACCTTCTCCATGGATTTAAGGACCATTGTTAATCTTAATTGGGTAGATAAGATCATATCAACCTGTGCTAGGGATGTGCTTCAGTTTTCTTTAAGCAGATTGATCAAGTGAGCTACCAGTGAACAGTTACAAATTGGCATTAAATCTCTTTGGTCATGCAGTCAGTCAACTGTTTGGGTTTCACAGTCGGTAGCAGGTGGCGGGTGGGGGAGTGCTTTTAAGTAAATGCCACTTTGTGGAAGCATTACAGATTGAACAGCTTCACCATCAGTGTAGAACTGACTACTGGTCTCTGGCAATGTCAAACAATGCATCCATAATCATAGCAGAGACGAGGATGAAGCCAGCACACCATTTTGTTTGGTGCCACTGATAATGGTATGATATTGGACTCCTTTCTGGTTTTCCACTATTCTGGCTATCATCCCATCATGGAAAGGCCAAAGGACAGAAATAAACTTTGCAGGGCATCCAAAGATGAGCAAGAAGTTTCTATAATCCCTCATGGTTTACAGAGGGAAAAGTTTTAGCTAAGCCATACATCCTATAAAGAGCATGGTTTTGCTCCCAGAACTTTTCCTGAAGCAGACAGGCTGAGAAAGTCATGTCTACATGGTCCCATCCAGAAAGAAATCCACACAGGTTCAGGTGAGAGATTCCACAAGGTAGGTGGAAAGTCTATTCACTGTGACCCAGGCAGAAAGGAAATGCCACACTGATCACCATAATTTGCCTCATCACCCTTATGTTTATAGAGGTGGGCAATGTTGGCATCCTTGAAATCCTGTGGCAGCAACTCTTGTTCCCAAAAGAACATGAAATATCCATGTGAGAAGCCTTGCAGAATAGTAGCCACCCTGCTTATAGATCTCTGCTGGAGTGCCATGCAGTCCAGGTGCTTTCCCTTGTAACATCTGCTTGATTGCTGTTTAGCCTCAAAGCAGGATGTAGTGCAAGTTCTTTTTAAAGGATGTTGTGAAAAAGCATTAACTGCTTCCTCAGAAAATGTTGGAAGAGTGATTAAAAAGTAAAACAAAGGTTCCAACCATCAGTTGATTTCTTCTGTCAACTGCCATCCAGGTGTTTTTCCATTCTAGCTGGGGCCACCCCCTCCCTGCCCACCATGAAAGGCTAGTGTGGGGGGGAGGAGGAGAGGGGAGGTTTGGGGGGCTTTTGCTTTTAGCTACCAGTTTTAACTCTGCTGTTCTTTCCCCATCACTTTTTATTTATGAAAGTCTGGTCTAAACCATCCATCTTGCTCACATGCAGCCTTCCTAGCTCCAAATCCTTATCTATGTAGGCTTGATGGGCACTATGCAGAGAGTTCAGGAGCCAATATGTTTTAGGGCCATTCTTCATCCAACCAGTCCTGAGGTTTCATCTTAAAGCAGAGAACTTCAGCAGCCACTTTATATCAGTTGTGTCCCCAAAAAAAAAGTTTCCAGGCTGTCTCAGCATCCACTGAGGCTTCTGTAACAGAGGGAAATGCTTCCATCAGCTTCTTATTGGAATTCAGACTGACTGTTGCTTGACAACAATAGGGAGTTATAATTGATTTCTTGTGAGTCTAAGGACTGACCAGTAGTAGGTGCCTCTCGGGATATACAGGAACCTGGCGTGGTGGAGAACTCTTGACTGCATAAAAGATCATAATTGGATTATGTGCCAGTGTTTTCAACAAGGGTTTGCTCTTACATTTGTTGGCCTCTTAAAACACGGTTTGTGACAACTAGGTTGTAGTCTTACAATCTCAGAGGGGTAGCTGTGTTAGTCTGGATCTGTAAGAGCAGCAAAGAGTCCTGTGGCACCTTATAGACGAGCAGATGTATTGGAGCAGGAGCTTTTGTATTTCGTCTGCTCCAATACGTCTGTTCGTCTATAAGGTGCCACAGGACTCTTTGCTGCTCTTACAATCTCTGCACAGTTGGAGAGTAGTAACAAGCTGTGTTACTAGCTCCATGACTACTTATCACATTGCCTCTGCTGCAGTGTCACAATACACTCTGGCATTGAAATCAGCGACAATGATCAGCTTATCTTCATACTGAAGAGACCTGACGACACTATCAAGGGCTTGACAGAAGTTCTCTTCGTTCTCACCGGGATGAACTGTTACCAGTGCACATGCACTGGCAATAGAGGCATAGGACCTCTAGTAAGGCCAAGGCACAGGAGCATAAGTGCCACTAACACTGTTTGAACATGCCTGAGGTTTGCAGGTAAATGGAACAGCTGATGCTGGCTAGTTGCAGCCAAAAGCAGCAGGTGCAGCCAAGTCATCTACAGATATTGCTCCTCAGGGAATGGACTGTGCCTATAGTCTACAGAGACAAGCAGTTCTTTGCTCAGGTCTGTTGCCTCTCTTGGGGAGTGTTTGAACATGCCATGTAGCAAAATGTCTTTGGATCTTTCTTACAGGCTACAGAAAATCTATATGAGCAGGCAGGTGGAGCATGCTGACAAGGTTGAGTGCAGAAAGTTGTGTGGGTTTGATGTTTTGTTTGGGCTCTTTTTCCATCCCATTCCTCATTTGAGGAGAACAGTGCTGTCCCCTAAGTAGGACTGGTCCAAAACCTAGGAAGGATACAATTGCAGCATCTGTTCCAGTCTCCTCGAATGACCATCACTTCCAGGCTGCCTTCATGCAGGATTGTGACTATAAGCTTCCTGCATTCTCTGCCACTTCCCATCACTATACCCCTATTGACACAGGACTTGGATTAAGAGTCAGTATTGCATGTCTGAGTCCCCGCAAGGTGATTGATTATAGCTGGAAAAGTGTGTGCAGTTCCAATCTTTATTCTCCCTTGGGATCACTGTACCAGAGGCACCATCATCATCTGCCACCCTACTCATTGGAATATCTGAAGCAGTATGGTACCTGGCTTCAATAGTCACTGAGCCCAGAGAAAGTGAGAATGACCCTATAGCCCAGTGGCACTCACCTGAGAAGTGGGAGACTCAAGTTCATGGCCCTGTGTGAAGGTCTCTCTGGTCCAGGATTAAAAAGTGGAACAATTTCCACAAGCGAGACTGAGGGAGATTTCCCCCCACTCCCCATCTGAATAGCTGTAGCAGCTAGGACACAGTTCTGTCACCGAGGATACCCACATTCAAAGCCCTTCCTCCTTAGCAGGAGGAATGGAACAGAGGTCTCCCACATTCTATGCAAGTGCCCAAACCACTGGGCTAGGAGTTATAACCTGCCCCCACCCTCCCCATTTTGTGGATGATGCCTAGAGTCCTGACAAAGGTTGACTGAAGCTATTGGCAAATTCAACGTGAAATTGCTAATCATTTCATATAATTTTTCAGCAAATAAAATGGACTTGTCAAAAAATTTCACCCTCCTGTACTCTTGCATTCCAGGTCTCTTGTCTCTCAGCTTCCACTTATCTGAAGATAATGGACAAAAGTTAATAGGACTTACCTCACTGGACTGTCAAGGTCTGTTAATGAGCAGTTTGACTAAACTTAAAAGGCTCCAGCCAACAAAGCTCTGCTTGGATACAATGGAGTGAATAAGCCATAGGGAAGCCTGCTATAATTCTGATGGTGGGTTACCTAGCCCACAAGATTTAGTGTACTGGAGAATCCAGCTCTATGACATGACTTTACAGAGTAGCTACAAGGAGAGAAATGGGTTCACATTCTGCCCCCAAATAAAAGTACTATTCAATGCGAGTAGCGGTGTCAGAATCAGGCTGCTGCTGCGAATTTCTACAATATAAAACTTTATTTAAAAGCAAAGATGAAGCAAGTGTACAGAGTGCAATGAAGATGCAAAGAAATTTTAAGATCTAAATATTCATTTTCTGTTTATACTTAATGTCTTCTGCTACTTGAAAAGCAAACTGCTGTTACAGACATTTGGTTAATGCAGAGGTTTCCTATACTGGGACTAAGAAAACATTACATTTAATAGGCTGTTTCTGTACTCAGTTAGACCAGACCAAGCATGGCAGATTGAGAGCCGCCCAATGTGCTGAAAGTGACTTTCACCCATCACTTACAAATCAATTATTTATCAAACAGGCCACACAATATGCATGCAGGAATACAAACAGTATGCCTATTGGGCTTCTTTCCACCATGCATTTGTCTTCCGTGCACAGTTTTATAAAGCTGTAGAATAGAACATCAGGATGAATCTGCCAGAAGGAACATGGAAAAAGTCTGTTCAGCCACTACCAGGAAGTTTGAGACATTGGATGGAAACCTCTTTCAATGGCAGCAGCGACCCACAGAATTGTAAACATACACAAGACAATAAATGCAGAGATGAAAGGTCATGTACAACAATATTCTTATTACTGTAACAAAAACCCACTGATGAGAACAAAGCTTGAAAGCAGTATGAGCAATGAACGGAAAATAGCATTTACACACAGTATTGGAAAAAAAAAAGATAGGAATGAAGTAACTTCAGGGCAAAGTTCATTAATAGTAAAATTAAGGACAATTTCCACTTCAATTAACCTGAAATGACAGCTGCTCTCAGATCAAAAGACTAAAATAAATAGAAGTAAAGTTATTCTACGGACTTGGATCAGTTTAGGTTTTGACTGAGAGAACCACATTACTCTGAGTTAAGCAAAGAATTGGCAGATAAGTGAAGCTACAGCACATTTAGGGTCAAAAAACTTCCTGAAGTGTAGAGATAAATATGCTGGACCAATTCATCCTGGCTGTGATTCCATTTTGCTCAGTGAGATTTGCAGTCAATTCCATCCTGACAGACCTCTCAACTGCTGATGAGTTCAGTGTATAAGTCAGTAGAATCAGAACCATTGTAGAATGCACAAGAAAAAATTTACATACAGTAATCTTATTGGTTAAAATGGCTATAGAAGTGGTCCTTTTTTTAAAGCACCTGAAACAGCCATATTCTATGGCTATGACCTTACAGTGAAATACAACAAAATTCCCACCACTGGCTGTTGAGAAGAAAGTTGTATCTCACAGTTGTATCTGAAATAAATATTATACAGAGACACAATACATGGAGGGATAGAGCAATACGAAATATTCATGTGTGGAAATAAATAACATCGTATAATGACCTTATAGCTCACATGCAGTGGAAGGAACCTGAGCCACTTGTGAATTATGAAAAGGTCATCAATAACTCATTGCAATAAGTGATGTATCCAGTCAAGACTTAGTCCACACTGCATTCTGTTTACCCAACACTAGTTTTAGTTTAGTCTGCACTGTTGGATGATTTCATTTTTACATGCTGCAGCAGTAAGTTTTTGGCAGCAGCACCACCAAATAAGATTATTATGTTTAAATTAAAAGGAAAGCTCAGGACAAGTTTTAGTCAATAGCATGCAACTAAACTAAAAACAAATGTATGATCATTAATCAAAGTACCCAAGTTAGATATAAAAATATATAGCAAAGTATAAATGCACAGCATAAAAAATTCTAACATCATTGCACACACTCCCCCCCCCCCCCCCCCCGAGGAGAGGCTGAGAACACAAATAGGTCACAGATGTTGGACATGTTGCTTTAATGTACTGTTAGAAGGTGCTGAGATGTTACAATGATGAGCACAGTACAAAGACTGTTGCATTAGTTTAGATGGAATAAATGGGCCAAAGGTCTTAACATTACCCAGTCAGTGTCCAACATTAAACTGTGGGAAACAAGGTCCAGGGTTTGTCTACACTACCCGCTGGATCGATAGGTAGTGATCGATCTACTGGAGATCGATGTATCGTGTCTCATCTAGACACAATACATCGATTCCCAAACGTGCGCCCTGTCAACTCTGGAACTCCACCAGGGCAAGAGACGGAAGCGGAGTCAACAGAGAAGCAGCGGTCATTGATCCCGCACTGCGAGGACGCAAAGTCAGTCAGTCAATCTAAGATACACAACTTCAGCCAGGAGAATAGCTTAGCTGAAGTCAATGTATCTTAGACCGATCCCATGCCTAACATAGGCCAGACCAAATACTGAGACCTCAGCCTGCTTAGTACCATGGCAAACATAAAAAGTCCTTTTAACCTTTTATTAAGGAGAAAGGAAAAGTATTTGAAATGTAAAGTAAGAAGCATCCCCTGTTCCCTTTAGCTGAAGAAATTCTTAGAAGAAAAAAAAAATCTTTGTTCAACAATCTGAGGCAGTACTAAAGATGGTATACCTATCCTTTCATGTGAGGATGTTAGCTGAAACAAAGGAGCTGTTAAAGTCTGAGCCAACCTCATCCCAGATGGTGTCTGGGATTCAGCATGGCAATGTCATCTGAATCCTTCTCTGGCCCAGTCTAATCAGAGCACCTCTCAGGATCAGGAATACATGGCCCAGGGTTCAGGAAACAGTGAGGGTGCCAGTCATAATGCCAATGGTTGCTCCAGAAGCCTTCATCTGTTCTTCTATCCCCCTGCCCCTCTCCTCATCAAGTCTCTTTAATGACCCAAAAAAGCAAGTGATGGGTAGATAGGATTGCCAACTTTCTAATCACACAAAACTGCACACCCTTGGCCTGCTCCCTGCCACACCCCTTCCCCAAGGCCCTGCCCCCACTCCATCCCCCCTCCCTCTGTTGCTGGCTCTCCCTAACTCTCACTTGCTCATTTTCACTAGGTTAGGTCAGGAGCTTGGGGTGCAGGAGGGGGTGAGGCCTCAAGCTGGGGGCCTGGGCCCCAGGGTGGAGCCAGAAATGAGGGGTTCAGGAGGCAGCTCCAGGCTGGGGCAGGGGGTTGGAGTGGGGCTAGAGATGAGTTTGGGGTGCAGAAGGGGGCTAGAGGCAGAGCTGAGGGGCTGAGTGTGGGGGAGGGGGCTCCGGTTTGAGGCAGGGGGTTGGGATGCGAGGGGGGGAAGATGTGTGGGTGCAGGCTCTGGGAGGGAGTTTGGTATAGGAGGGAACTCAGAGCTGGGGCCAGGGATGAGGGGCCCCCTGGCCATCCCTCTGCCTAGGAACAGAGGAACATGTTGCTGCTTCCAGGGAGACAAACAGAGCCAGGTAGAGAGCCTGCCAGCCCCACCCGACTTTTAATGACCCAATCAGTGGTGCTGATTGGAGACTCCAAGGTCCCTTTTTGACTGGCCATTCTGGTCAAAAGCCAGACACCTGGCAACCCTATGGATAGAGGGGCACATCTCTTTATCGCCATCCCGCACACACAAAAGTTAGGCCTAATAGCTGATCCCAGTTTTAGTTGATATTTCTGGACTTCATTTTCTTGTGTAACAAAAGCATGGTCTTAATACACAGTCCTTCAGTTATATCAGTAAGCCTTTTTGTTTAGGGTAATTCAGTCTGTCTACTTTTCATACTTCTCTGCCTCCCCCAAATCAACATTTTGGCATCGTATTAACTTATGTACATTTTACAGTTAGTAATAGCATAATTTGGGCCAATTATCACAACATAAATTGATACAGAATAAAATATAAGATTAGAATCTCAACATTTATCTTTGTGCTGCCTTGAGATAACTGGCATCACAGGTGTCTAAATGAGGGCAGAATTTGCCTGTAACCTTTTTATATAAAAGGAAAGCCAGTTGGAAGTAACTGTTGGATCATAAACTGCTTCTAGAAGAGCAAATGGGCTTTTGAGACATGAGTGAAAAGGAGTCTAAGTTTAGGGAACCTCAGAGAAAGGAAGATATTCAAATACATTAAATGGATATTTGAAATAGCTGTGAAAATAGCAGCTTTTCTTCTACTACTTCCTCTTATTCTTCTGCTAGAAACTATTTAGGACTTTGTGGTTGCCACTGTGCTGCACATAATGGACAGCCACAATTTCATGTTAACATGTTGGAAAGAACTCATGTACCTGCTGCAAGTGCCTATGCTTTACCTTGAGCTAATGGAACCCCCACCTCACTGGGATTATAGACCATGTGGCATATGGAGGAGGGAAGTCATGTGTGTTCTCTCACACACCCCCTGCAGTACTTCACACTAGTTTGCGTAAACAGAAAGATCTACTCTAACCCCAGTATAAATATATGTAGTGATGGTACAAGTGTATTCTTTTTCAGTTAAGTTCTAAAGGATATTTAAATGTAATGAGCCATATCTACTAGCAACACAGCATAGCAGGCTGTGTTTCAGTAAGCTATTGGTGCACTTTTTGGGTGGTTGAAGGCACTTGACCTTCATCCTTGTTTCTCACAAAATACTCACAGCATGCCTTCATAACCTACTACCGCACTAAGCCACTCTAGAGCATGTTATATCATTAGGCAACAACTCCTCGACTGAGCGCTCTATTAGATGGCTTAAAACAGTCTTTTGATCAAAATCTTCAAAGTGTTGATGTTCCACACACACTTCCACATAAATTGAGGCTTGAGTGCTTGATCTTTGAGTGGTTTGTCTTACAGAAACAGCAATAGCCATGACTTTAATATCCTTCTGTAGCTCTGATGGCACTGCTGGCAGAGAGACTCAGTATAACCAAGAGCCAAGGCAAGAGATTGACTCCCCCCCCCCCCAAGTATTTTATTCATACTGTCACTGTAAGCCATTCTTAAAACTTTGTGAAACAGAATTCAGTTTTGTTTATAAATTAGAAAATGACTAACCCCATATTCAACTAGATAGCAACTCGTGTAAGTGCTAGTTCCAAATACTGCTCTTGTGAAGAAGATAGGGCAAAACTTTAAACCTACTGGGAACTCATAAGAAAAAGTGAATTTTAGCTGTTCACCAACAGAATGGGAAACATTTCAGGGAAAACTATAGCCTCATCATCCCTGCCACACTTGCAAGCAAAAACCCTCATTGAAATCAGTGGGAGATTTGCCTATATAGACATGTCACCATCATTCCCTTCCTTTATTTTCTAAATTTCTCCAAAAATACTAGAACAATCTTAAAACAAGTTATTTATATTTCATATTAAAAAAGTGTGTGACTGGATCTTTTCAGCAGTTAAAAAATACTGTGATAGAATAAAGTTTCCTTCCTTTTCCTTAGCTGGCACATTAAAGCATGTGTCATTTTCTGTATGTGAGTAGGCCTATGTGCATAAAGTTAGGCATGTGAGCAAGCTGGCATGATTGGGGCCTTTGGCCTATATGTTTACAAATACGCTTTGATAACTACTGCCCCCAGACAGTTGCCTTTGTAATCGTGAATGTGCTATTCAGAAGTTTTCCAGTTTTAAACAAATTGATTGCATCTGTTAGATACAATTTTACACTTATCTTGCATATATATGACATTATGTACAATAAAATCAAGTGCCTAATATTAGAAATACACAAAAGTATAGGATTGGTTGCTTTGAGATTCTCATGTTTGTTCAGTGTAGATTCAAGTGATCAAGACCTCAGTTCAGCAAACCATCAGAGACAGGCTTATGTCCAGCCTGATTCAACAAAGAAGACAGGCACATGTGAACAGGGATCTCTAGCAATACTTGTGTTGCCAACTTTCTAACTGGAGAAAACTGAACACCCTTGCCCCACCCCTTCTCCGAGGCCCTGCCCCACTCACACAAACCCCCTCCCCCTGTCATTCACTTTCTCCCACCCCTCACTCACTTGTTTTCATCAGGCTGGTAAGAGTCCCTTTTCAATCGGGTGTTCCAGTTGAAAAACCGGACACCTATCAACCAACTACCATTTCTCTTAAAATATTTATTTGCAAACTAATAGATCTCACCATTAGAAAATCTTTAGTCACTTTTTTTGCTTAGCTTCATTCTGATAGGTCTATTAATATCCTCTTTGACCACACTAAAATATTTCCTCTTGGAGTAGGCATTTTAGGCCCACTCAGAGTTCTGGGATTCAGTAACAAGACTAATATCAGCTTTCATTTTAAAATAAAGATGCTTCTAGCCTTATTTTGTTGCAGAAGTCAGCTTACATTTTCAACGCTGCTCTCCAGAGATCAAAAATTTGTCCCATTTTCATAATGGACCCTAACTGCGCAGACACTGGCACCTGAATGGAGTCCCACTGAGATCAAGGAGGCTCTGCTGGTGCAGAGTATAGCTTTAGGACCAATGGCAGGACCTATTTAGACACCATCTTGCTCTAAGCACTCAGTGCTGATTCTGGGGGCCTGCAAATCCCATTGATTCAAAGAGAGCTCCTCTAGTGGTTCCTGTTGGGGGCCCTGGGACCTGAACCATGTGAAATAGCTTTCAAGTCCCTGATCTCCACTGAACTATAAACACTGTGTAGGAGGATGTCAATATCCAGGAATGCAGGGCTCTTTGCTGCACCTGAGCATGGGGGTGATGCAACAGTTATTCCTAAAGACAGAGTGATTATTGCTGACTCATTCTGGCATATGGCTATTGTTAGCTCCAACCACAGGTAATAGGGGTCTGTCTCTCTTTGAGACTTTTTCCCCTAAATTTTTTTTTAAAAAAAAGCCTATCACCCTGCCACAGTGGGTGAAGCCAATGGGTGACTGTATAATGGTTGAGAAGCAGTTTCTGTAAAAAATTAGCAGAACGTTCAATTTATTTTTTTTCCAAAGTGGCAGATGCCATGGAGAGCAGTAAAACAAAATGGAGGAGTTAACATTATGAATTAACAGAACTGGGCCTTAGGTATCAGTTTTGCAATGGTTTAATGCCATAGGCTCCAAAAAGATTTACAAAATTTAAAGCCAGAACAGAGCACTAAGATCATCTAGTCAGACATCCTCCATAGCAGTTACTCTTGCAATAGAGCAGTGTATGAGAGCAGCACTAGACAGATGAGGTCAGAAAGCTTTATGGACCCTGACTTATTTCTGAAAACAAGTGAGAAAATAAAATAACTTGTTCTTTCACCACTTACCTGGATTTTAGTCCTGAACATTAACAGCTTCAGGTTTTAGCTCACTCAGAGTAAGCTCCACTCTCTCATCTAAGGAAACTGTAAGCTGTATTCAAGCTGCCTCTGATCCCTTGAGAGGCTAGTCCTGTGGGCCCAGGTGGAGATCATTTACAAAGCCCAAGGGAAGCTCACATTTCAGCTACCAGCATTGCACCTGGCCTGTGAATGAATAGAGGGCTGCAATCTGCAGCCCTTCTTACAAGCCCCTAACTCTTTGGAACCAGCAATAAAAACAGTATTAAGTGAAAAGGAAAGTCTATTATTTTTATATGCAGCACTTCTTCCATTTGTCACATGTGTATAAATAATGTATATCTACCACAAGAAGCCCAATTCTGATATCAGTCTCACTTACAGTGCTGTAATCTTATCAATTTACATGGAATTGTTCCTGATTTATCCTGGTTTTAGACAAGAATCAGGCCAATAAGTTCATACATTGCCTAATAAGTCAGGTGCTCAAATGCCAGGAGTGTGGCACAAGTACCTGAACAGGTCAGAATGGAGCTAAACCAGCATGAAACTAACATGAGAGGCTAGAATCAGGATCACACTTCTCCCCTTCCACTAACACTCATTACCTTTTTCAACTGTCATGTGACAATATAAAAAGTGATTTAATGTTACATATACTTCTGTTTCAAAAGAAAACATGTTGTCAGATCTAACTATATAACAACAAGTGCAATTTCCCAACCTGATGGAAGGAAGCTAAGCAGGACACAGTTATACCTTAACAAAAACTACTGTTAATTCTGGAAAAAAAGAGAACAAGTTAGAAGAGAGAGTTTATAAATCAATTATTCTCAATTTCAAAACAATGTCTGGCTGAATACATGAAAATTATTCAGCCAGACATTGTTTTGAAATTGAGAGTATCCAAAAATAATATGCTAAGGCACACATTAAACCCGTGAAGAAAAGTAAAGTCATTGTATTAGTTGTCCATAGGATTACTACCATTCTATAAAGGCTATTTTGGCTCAGCCAGAGTAGAAAAAGAGTTCCTCTCATTCTATTTGACTCATTTACAGATTTTGCGAACTGTCCAGAATCATACAAGGGTCTGTGAAACCTTATGCAATATTTAGATGAGTACAAGAGGGAGGATTCAGCACAGAGATGCAAGATCTCTTGTTGATTATAAATCTTTAATAGCTTTTCAACACTTGGCATCAATAGCTTCCCTTCAATTGGGATTCCCTCTCTTGGCAAATGGATGTCGGAGTTCCATGCTGCTGCTGCCATAAACAATTGCTAGTTCTGTGTTCAGGTGGTAGGCACTATAGCAGTCCAATCAGTTTAAGTCAATTTCAGTATTTTTCTTCATATGTCACTGTGTAGTTTTAGCAAATGAGGAAACAAGGACTGCTGATGAAGCCAACAGCAGCATGGGACTTGAACTGAGTAAGTTAGCTGACAAACACTCTTTAGAGAGTCAGGCTGTTCCAATTATGTTCCTCTTCTTCCCCAACTTCAATTCCAGCATGATTTTAGCAACCAGTCTTTTTGCAAACGTGGACTCAAACGGAATTCTGCTATTTGAAAACTGAGGTTACCCTATTCCAAATGATGCATAATATTGCTTCAAGTCTGAACAGTCCTGAAGACAGCTGCCACTCATATCAGGTTGGAGTAGAAGTGGAGGGGAAAAGGCAAGACAGTTGTCAGAATTATGTGATTAAGGCCCAATATTTTATGAACCAGAAAAATCTAGCGACAGCCACTACACAACATTGGGGGAAAAATTGGTGTTTCCATCATTCTGGAATGTCCATTCCTATTCTTGATGCTTCACAATATTTGGTGGTTGAAATTGCCTGGTCTGAAGAACCAATGGCTAAAATATAAACTATAACTAGATGGGCCATGATGCTTTAGCATTAGGTGTTGTTGGCCTGTCCACTGCTACCTGTAGGTGGAGATCAAAACTTGGCCTCTGATAATTACATGCATTTTCACCTTTGCGGAAGTAAAGGAATTTTATGCCTTCATCCTAACTGAGAACCAATATCTAAAAGAGTTCAGAGCATTTGACTAGCATTTTGGCTGTGAAAGAACATAATACAGTAGAATAATTTTCAAAGTAGATGAGTTTCCTCATTTTAAGGGATGCGACAAACCTCCTATTAATGTATCTTATAGTATATTAGTGTAGCTAAAAAAGTATTGTATGGAGAATGAGTCACTCTGACACCAGAGAAACACTGGGGTGTGTTTTGCGGGGGAAATCTGTGACAACCTTTAGTCAGCTGCATCTTCATGACTTGTAAAAAGCAAGAAATAATAGGATACAGTGAAGAGTGCAGAGCTTATTTTCAGGCAGAGGTTCCAGTTAGGACTTCAGGAGTTGTTTGGACACAAGGAACTACCCCTCTTTTTGGCTAATTTTCAAGATTTGAGCCAAATTCTGCTCTTCATTATAGCAGAGCAAGTCTGGAGTAATCCTGACAAGCATAGTAATCCTGTTGTACCAGGCAGTAGAATTTATCCCATCGACTTCAGGCCAAACTATTGTTGCACAAAATCTGCAGGATTTGACTGAGGGCATAATTTGGGTCATCATTTAGGAGCTAGATTATGGCACTTAGTGCTTAATGTGTGCCAAAACTTGCCAGGCTGAGACACAGCACCTCTAGCTTGGCAGTTCATAGTCCTGACACCTATGAGCTTGCCACATCAATTATGAAAGTAAAAAAGTTTGCTTGAGTCCTGGGCACCTTTTTCATTACAAATTAAGTCCTGAAAATGGAGTAAGGAGTGGCATGTGCTAACCCACACCACAGTGATTTCAGAGAAGAATTATCCCTCCTAAAGATTCCCCAGCTACAAGGGGAATGGGCAGTTAGATAGTGGAATCTGCCCCTTCAACTCATCAAATCAGCTCTGCAAATTAATGACAAGGTTGGGGAGGAATATAGGCCATGTCCTCTGCCACCTCCTCTTCGCTTCTCCCCCTGCAGCTCTGTTTGTACCTGCAGCTCTGTTTGTACCTCTGAAGGGTCACTGAGGCAGCAGTCTCTGTGCTCCTCCTAACATAGGAGCCAAAACTGTCTCTGGCTGTTGGCATGGTGTATGGAACACACAATACCCATCTCACAGCAGGCAAAGTCAATCAGTGTAACCCTAGTAAGTCTTCCATTCACACAGAAGTGCCAATATTAAGCTACCAATTATAAAAAGAGGATAAGATACTGCTTAAGAAAATGATACAGCCACCCACCCTTGATTCCAAATCCCTCCTAAAACCTTGCTTCCCCCAAATTGCTCAACAGCAGTGAGGTCCCAAACAGGCAGTGTTTAGAATATATATTACACACAAAGCCATGAGTTATTCTTCCTTCTTCATTTCTGCATGAGCCCTTTCTTCCCACATCTGTGTTTTAGAGTGCAGGCACTTTGAGGCAAGGACTATAGTTATCTTTGCATCATTTACAGCACATAGCTCATTGTCAGTGCTAAACAGCCAACTGATAATGAGATATAGAGGACAGCCCTTTTAAAAAACAGTTGAGCAGCACCTATTGCACCAAGATTGAATAGCATGAACTCAAAAGCATATGCACTAGTTGAAAAGCAGTGAAAGTGCTGGCCACCTGTTTGGAAAACAGCATAACAGCTTGGCACATGTGCATTCAGCAGTGTGGCTCACACAGTAGTTCAAAGGTGCAAGCTAAGTCATTTTCCGATGCTCTTTGGAAACACTGCCCTCTTCCAGGGGACCAGCACTCTATCAACAAACCTCACCCTGCTGGCTCAGATCAAGATTCTGAAGTTCACTGTTTCACCACAGCTGCAAGTTCTCACTTGACAGAGGTGCCAGCAGTTGAACCACAGACTTCAAGATGTGAAGACTCTACAGGCTCGTCCCCTCAGAAGTTCCGCTATTGCGCTGCATTAAAAGCAGCATATGTTTTTTTGGCTGAAAGGTGTTCATATGAAATCACTTTTTCCACATTACTTTCAAAAGTTTGTTTCATCAGCACAAAAACGTGGGTTTTTTTAAATCCCTAAATAATATTAAGTCAGGTTTAGTGATTTTCTTGTCAGTCTTTTTGCAAGCTGTTACTATGCTTTACAATTCTACTCAGCTAAGGAGAGTGAAAAGTGACTCGAGATGGTGATCATGTACAGACATCACTGAGCATCTTTAATCAGGATTATGTTGCTCAATAGATTTTTTAAAAAAATCAAAATGCCAGGGTTTTGGGGTTTTTTTTTTGCGCGCAGGAACACCAGAGGAAGAAGTGGAAACAGAATATCAAACAACCTGCTTAACTTCTCCATTACTGGAAGGCAGCAACTCCTTTTCCCTCCATCTACCTGTCTCCTTCCCAGCACAAATATCCAGACACTTTATAGGCCAAATTCTGTTCAGTTACACTGGTATAAATCCAGCATAACTCTAGTGTAGTCATGGGAGTTGACCTAGATCTATACCACTTTAAAGCAAATGGAGTGTACATTTCCAAGTGGGAGATAGGAGAGCTCAAATTCAGCAGGAGTGTAAACTAGGACTGCCAACTTTGGTTGGATGAATTCTTGGAGGTTTTCACATGACATCTTTAATTCCTGGAGGGTTGGCAACCCTAGTGTAAACAGGTGCAAGTCTGTTGACTTCAGGAGTAGCAGCTGTGTCAGTCAGTACTCCTGTTCTTTTTGCAGATAGTCTCTAAGGTGTCACGTAACATTTATTTGAGCATAATTTGTGGGCTACAGCCCACATCATTGGATGCATAGAATGGAACATATAGTGTGTGTGGGCTGTAGCCCATGAATTCTTATGCTCAAATAAATGTTAGAACAGGAGTACTTGTGGAACCTTAGACACTTTGTTGACTTCAGAGGAGTTATTCTTTCTTATATCAGGGATAAATTTAGTCCAAAATGAGGTGAGATCATTCCAAAACTCCAACACAAATACACTTCTGTATGCTGCTCACCAAGATTTAGGGAGGCATGCACAGGGAACAACAACTAAAACCCCAAACGTACCACTCTTCTAAATAAAGAAAAGAGTGCCACCCTTACTCTGCAAGGTGCTTATGACAAGGTAGAGACTCTGCCACCTATAAAGAGTTAGCAGGTCCCAGCTGCTCACATGGCTGCTAAGGGGGGAGTGCAAAAGGAAAGTGAAGCTGGGTCAAAAGAGGACCAAGGGGGAAGGGAATGTTTGTTTTTCTCCTCTCCGGGCTTTCTGAAGCAGGGAAAGCTACTGGGGACTATTGCCTAGTGTTTTTTCAGGTATTTTGCTTTTGTTTTGTGACCATTTTGTGCATAAAAAGCCCTGAGGAAGAGACCAGGAGCTTGGAGCATTATTTCTATCCCATCTATTGTAGCTACCCACCAGCTTACAGTCCCAGGGATATTAACAGGATAGCCCTGATCTGCGCGCCCATGTGGAGTCTCTGTGGTTTCAGTGGGAGCTGCAGAGATACAGGATCCTCCTGCACTGAGATCAGTGCAGCAGTGGGGCCTACGGTACTATTCAGCATGAGTAAAGGTGGCAGGACTGGGATTTAAAATAGTGATGTCACTAGTACTGCTACTGGTTATGCTTGAAGTGCATAACTGGACTCCTAATACTTCACTAGAGATCACATCTCACTCATGGGAGGAATAGTCTCATTGAGTCAATGGGACTGATCAAACGTCTATGACAAGCAGGATTTGCCCCTTATCAGATACCTATATAAATTTTAGCTACTAAAAATGGGGCAATCAGTCCAGCTAGGAAAAACAGCATTTTTGTTTTTCCTACAACTGTTCTCTCAGTGATTATGAAGTCAGCCATACCACTGTAACACCAGGATAAGCACTCAAGTCAGTAGTTATACCAGACTACAGGATATCAGAATAGGGTCTTTGGACATTATAGAAGCAACTAATTTGTAACTCAGATTGAAAATACTGGCTTAATCCCTCTTATTCATGCCAAAAATCTGCTGCCATCTCCAACTCAGTTGACCCCTCTGCTCAGGCACCAATTGCTTCAGTCTGGGACAGAAGCTAGGCTACTTTTGACATTATTAGTGAGCACTTCAACCTGGCCCCTTGCTAAAGCAGTTAATTAAAAACTGGAACAAACAAATCCATAAACAAACATGCTATAACGAATTCTGACAACTCAAACACTCAGTTAAAAGAACATTTGACTCTATGGTAGGGAGATTACAATGCATGTATATTCCACTGGAGATCATCATTACTGTTTACATGGTACTGACAGGAGGCACTTTACATACAAGCACAAATGGACTCACCATCTGTAGCACCCCTTTGCAACAGACTGCAATGCTGTTAGGGGCCCTTGTCTCCAGCACCTCCTACAGGCTAGCAGCATCTCACCTGAACTGCCAGACCTCAGTCCAAGTCACAAAGTTCAGTCCTCTTCCAGGAGGAGAGGAGGGACCACTGAAGTCCAGGCTAAATATGCAGATAATTCTTCCACACCTCTCAGGCTCCACTGAAGTACTTTTACTGGCCCTGCCTCAAGGCCTCCCCCACATAAGCCTAATGTGGGCCACAGTTGGACCTGCATGTTCCTTCCTCATGGGCTAGTTTGAGAGCCCAGGCCCACACTCTCCTCTGAGCTCTGGACCAGGAACCCTAGATGAAGCAGCAAGGGCTGCTTGTTCAGATATGCTACTGTTTCCCTCCTACCTCTACATACACCCCTTGTGCTGCTTCTAATCTACACTTAACCCAGCCTCCCTTTGGCTCTCAGGCCTCTGGCTTCTCTCATGTGCTGTGCTACTAAGTCTTCCACCCCCTCAGACTTTACTAGACTGTTTTTACTGACCCTGCCTCAGAGCCTCCCACATGAGAGCCTAATTTTGCTCCTGTAGAGCTCTCCCTGTATGGCCTTCCCCCTCTTTTTTTTTTTTTTTTTTTTTTTGGGTGTGGGGGAAGAAAGGGAAGGGCAGGGGTCTGAGCTAGTTTTCCCTCACTAGCTCCCTTCCCCAGGGCTCTCACAGCTTCCCCATAGGATCTCCCTGTTAGCCCTATCTCAGAGCTCTTCTCCCCCTAGAACCTGACTCTGCTTCCTGTGGGCTCTCCTAGCTGCAGGAGGAGCCTACCTTCTCTCAACCTTTTCCAGAGGCACAGACCTCTACTTTTTCTCAGCCCTTCATCACAATTTTCCCTACAAATGGAGCTCCCAGCTCTATTGAAGTAATCCTTCCAGATTCCCTGCAGCTGGGCTCACTAATTAGCATTAAGTTGCCATATCACCACCAGCTGGGGACTAGCTGGTTGGTCACAGGTAAGGCTGAGCCAGACTTGCCTTAAAGGATTAGCCAGACTGTGAGAGGGCCTAATTCTGATCTGTTGCACCACTTTGATTCCAGGGTAATTGCAATGATTAACACCAGTATTAATGAAATAAGAATCCAGCTCAAGATGCTTACCCTGAAAAACTGATCATCTAAGGGCCAGATTGTGCCAGGTATGTAGTATGGTGGGAGGGAAAGGTGTCTGTTCCCCCTCCCCTCAGACATGCCAGGCAAAATTACAGCCCCTGCTCTGTCCCTACACCACCAGAGATACATAGTGTCTGAAAGCAAGCAAGGAGAAGGAAAGGCTGTGCCACACTGTGCATTGACTGCACCACAAAGAGGTGTAAATCTCTACACCTGGGAGCAGGAGGCATTCTGTTTTTCAGCACTCCCTCCAAGGGATGACTGAGCCCTAAATAAGCATTATAGCTACAAAATTTGAAATCTGACTCCAGATCCAATCACCCAAAAGGATACCTGCTGAGTTTTGTGCAGTTCTATGTGTGACATATGCAAATTATTTAATAAGCTTATTTTTATACTTTTAAATAATTGGCATATATCTATAAACTTAATCTTATAGTCAATATATCCTGCTTTAAGCAATGACATGTAGAACACTAAGCTGCATGGAATTTGGCAGTCAGGAGGCTGGAGTAGGTGCTGGGGCAGGTGCTGGATGATGTCATGAATTGGTGGGTGGATGCTTGAGGGTGTCTGTAGTTGCTGATGTGTCAGCTGGGGTGAGGCCTGGTGTGAAATTGTTGGGATGTCTGGCTCTCTGGGAGGGGGCTCTCAGGGGATTGGTAGCTGGAGGCTTGGGTCCCTCTGGAGGAAAGGAATCTGGATGCTAGTTGGGGCCAGTTCTGTTGTGGTGAGGTGTGAAAGGGGCACTGGACTGATGCTAGATGACAGAATATTTCTCTAAACTGGACAAAACCAGAGATTGGTGCTGGATTTTTCAGTTTTGAAGGGAATGGTGTGCAAAGGAAGACACCCTTTTATTTGAGTTAAGGTGAAATCAGGGTAGGACCTGACAGCTGGCAAAGGAAAATAAAGAATATAGTTTTCCATTCATAAATCAGGAGGGGGCTCTGTTGCAGAGAGGTGAAAAAGAAGCATTATTCTTTTGACCAACACTTTAAAATAATGCCCTCACTGCATGGACAGAGCATTGCTATGAAAGTGGGCAATGCCTTTAAATTACATTCTCCTTAGTGTCAGGAATTTGGAGAGCTACTTTCACAGTGGGGGGGAAAAAAAGAGATGCTGTCAAGCAGCCTTTCCAAGTACTCATAGCTGCTTCTCTGCTTTTCCATAGCCTGATTAATAACACTAAGGAAGTTAGAGGGGTTGGAAACAACTCTGATTCAACAGCCAGCCAGCAGTCTTTGGTTGTACCAGTGCTCACCACTAAGGGTATGTCAACACCACAATTAAACAAGCTCCGTAAGCCCGAGTCAGCTGGCATAGGCCAGTTACTGGTGTCTAATTGCAGTGTAGACATACTCTATGTGAGCTTATCCCAGAGATAAGCACCCCTTAGCTCAGTCAGTGCAAACATCAGCTTGCCCTTATCTTCAGGTATAGGTCAAAACTGGAACACCTTCACTGACGGCTGAATCAGGGCTATTCCTGAATGTAGACAGTCCTTAGATGAGGCTGACTATCTTTTCCGCCCTCGTTCTGTTATGCCTCTGTAAACCAGGGAGAAACAACCCCAGATAAATTCCTGGCATAAGGCGTTTTCCCCAGCTGCTGGAATGGCACCATACCAACCCTTATTTTGGCTCCTTGAGGCTGCTCTAATTTATGGAGGAGGCTGGGCAAGCCAAGCCCCTGGATGGTCTGAGAATATGGAGAGTACAAAGCCCCTTGCCCCATTTTTGCTCAGGAATGGTTCAGTGGAGAAGCAGGGCCAGAGGGTGGCCAGTGGTTCTGTAATTATGCAGATCCACTGGCTAAAAAATCCTTCTGGAGAGGAAACAGAGGGATCACAGCTATTACTTTAGCCCTAAGATAGCAGTAGCAGCTGCAAAGCAACTCCACTATTGCACCATAGCCAGGGGAAAGATCCTGTCTCACCAGAGAGACTCTTGCATGAAGCTTGTTTATTCATGCTTTGTGCATGTGTTAAGGATTTGGGCCCCAGTACTTAATCAAGCAAAACATCTACTGAAGTCAGTGAGAATTTTGGCTGAGCAAGCGCTGCAGGATTTGAGCCTTCCCCTCTAACTTTTAAACAGCTCCAATCCTCAGTCTTTAGAAGGGCTGAACAGGTCTGTGCAAATGGAAGCCCGCTCTCTCTTTCTTATGGTAAAATTAAACAAAGAAAAAGAACCTCATATATCATGAAATGTGACAATTCCCATAGTAGTTCTTTTGGGGCTCCTTCTACCAAAGAACTGTAGCATTGCCAGGCAAAAAGAGAAGTATCCTTAATCACCCAAACCATAGGCAAACACTGTATCTTTTTGTGAATCGAGTTTAAATAGGAGTTATGCAGGAAGGACCAAGTCAGAAACTACATTTTTCCAGATGTCAGAAAGATTGAAACACACATGAGGAAAAAGCAGCATTGCAAAATTTTAATTTGATATATCTGGTAGGTGAAAGAACTAATGGTGTAAAGAAAATGTTTGCTTAATGATGCTGAGTCTGCTATGGGCTATAATACTTGTCAAACAGCACTTTCAGCAAAGCGTTCTCAAACATGCTGCTGTTTGAAAAGCAAAACCTGTACAGGGAAGAGGGAGAAAATATCAGAATTTGAACGCAGGGTTTTATTTACTGAGATAGAGATTGGAATAATAGATAGGGATATAGAAAATGGTCCTGAAATATGTTCCTTGTTATAAATAACCATGTTGCCAGCACTTAAATTAAAAAAAAAACCTAAAATCCCTGTTCAGAGTCACAGGGGAGCAATACCATCTCAGGAATATCTGCTGATGCAGCTGAATGTGCTTAAGACATCTGCTGAGATGAAACTACTTTGTGGCTGGAAGTATTAAAAAAAGTTACTTCAACCAAAAGAAAAAAAAGTTGCAATGCGTGAAAACAAAACCACACCAAATTTAATAGAACTTGCACTTCTGCAACCAGGCTCTGATGCTGCAGTTATTCTTTAATTTGGCTACTTTAAAAGTGAAGCAAAATGTTAAGATATATTTATAAATTAATAAATACCAAAATAACAAAACCTGAGTGCAATCCCAAATCATGAAGAGAATGTGGGAATCACAAATATATACATCTGTTTTATTTAAAATCATTAATCCTTCACTTATCTGTCAAATCTTGAGTTCAGAAACTACCAGTTTTGCCTTTCTTTCCCTGCTACAGTCATTATCACCTTAATGAACCTGAGGAATACTGCTCCTTGCAGTGCTTAAGGTTTTTGCTATGTCATCTGCTGTAATCAGGGAAACAAAACACAGGCTGCCTGGACTCAAATATTGTCTACACACTAACTTACACTAATTTAACTACAGTAGTATGGTTTAGTTAATTAAGGGCAAGTTTTTGTACAGAAACTGTTATTTTGGTTTATTAGTGGCTTATGTTGATTTAGCTTAAACTGATTTCTTACAGACTTAAGCTAAACAGAATTAAGCCGAATTAACAGGAAAAAGTGTCTACTCAGGGTTTTGTGCCAATTTAACAAAACCAGTTTCAAAAATCAATATACGTGAAACCTGTGCAGTTTCAGTGCCTAGACAATGCCCCAGGTTCTGGCAGCTATAAAGCGTTCTGTTTCAGTTTTACACTGAATATATTTGTTTACACCTATTCTCTTGTTGATTTAGAAGCTCAGGCAGCACTTTACTTTATTTTGAAATAAGATTTAAATTCACCCTTAACAGAGTGTAGCTTGTCTATTTACCTGAGATCAGAGTCATGGGCAACTTGTAATAGATAGACTGATACCACACATACATTCTTACCTATAAAGATTCACTTGGGAATACTAGAAAATACTAAAAGAGAATAAATATCTCCCCCTATTCCACTAACCATGTTCTAGTCTCTCCCACATCTCTCCAGATCTCCTTTTAACTCTTCACCTCCAAACTCCTCAAATATGCCATTTATAACTGGTGCTTCAAGCATCCCTACAACTCTAACTTGGTTCCTGCCTCTCTCATTCCATCAAAAGCACTCTCACCAATATTTCTGACCTCTTCCTGGCCACATGTCTATGCTCATCCTTCTTGACCAATGCAGTGACTCTGACAGCCATACTATCTTCCTCGACATCACATTCAGCCTATTCTTTTGTGATACTGTGCTCACTGGTTTTCCTTCTACTTCTCTGGCTGTTTGTTCCTTCAGCATCTCTTTTGGCACGTCCTGCTCCTCCTCTATTCAAGAGTCCCACAGGGCTCTGGTACCTGGCCCCCTCCTCTTCTCACTTTACATGCTTTCTTTGAGTGCTCTAACCTGCTTCTAATATGGCTTCTGCTGCCACTTCTGTGCTGACATTTTTCTACTCCTGACTGGCCTGCCCTTCTCCAATCCTACATCTCCCATCCTCTCTCAGACTTGAAGCACAAAGAGATTCATGTGATTTGCTTACGGTCACAGAGCAAGTCTGTAGCAGAGCTCAGCTCTATGCTCTGACAAGTGGCCTCTGCTGTGTCCCCATGTAAACATATTTTAGCAGAAAACTACACTATCGTTAGAACATGTATTTGGACAAGAAAGAATAAGTGGCAGGAGCACCTGTCCAATGGGTAGATTTCAAGCAAAGCCCCAAATTGGTGCATCCTCAAATTAATGTGGGGCAAAGAAAGGAAGACAAAGGCTTTAATACAAATGACTGATGGTGATTGTCACCTGAGCATCTTAAAGCATTTTACAAACATTAACTATGGTTATGCCCTTGGGAGCGAGGGAAAGAATATCTAGAAATCGGTTGACACACCAGGGAAAGGAGGCAGAACCCACCAGCTGTGTAAAAGTGAACTACCAAACACTTTAGGAAGGGAAGTGACAAGTGAAGAATTCTACCACCACAAAGTGAAACTGCAGTGGACATTTAAGTAGGCAGACTTTAATTGCCTGAGCTGGGGTCAGACCGCCCCCTTCTGAGGAAAAATCCGGCACAGAAGGCCAGAGGAAGAGATGGATCTACAGAGACAAAAAGCTGTCTTTTACTCCAGCCCCTTTATACCAGCCAAACAGCATAAAGGGAGGGATAGCTCAGTAGTTTGAGCATTGGCCTACTAAACCCAGGATTGTGAGTTCAATCCTTGAGGGGGCTACTTAGGGATCTGGGGCAAAAATCAGTACTCACTCCTGCTAGTGAAGGCAGGGGGCTGGACTCAATGACCTTTCAAGGTCCCTTCCAGTTATAGGAGATTGGTATATCTCCAATTATTTTTTTAACATAAAAGAATGGTGGGAAAATGGTCTCCAAGGAATACCCCCAGCCTAAGGACATTCTTTAGCCAGAGTAGAGCTGTTGGAACAGTCTGCTCCCCTCTGTACCTTGCACCAGGGAGGATGCCAGGGGCATGAGGGGACATACAGAAGGCTAGAGGGGGATTGCCTGAGGGCCCTGCAATCTGGCTACTCTGAGCTGGTGGATAATCTGTCAGGGGCTGATAGTACCAAACTGTAAGGCAATTAGCCTGTATGGAAAGAGACCCATGTTCAATTCCCTACTTTGCTAAGGGCTTCCTTCATGATCTTGGTCAAATCACTTAGCTCTATGTGCCTCACTTCCCCATATAGAATATGTGATAATAGTACTTTCTTACCTCATATGGGGTATTGTCAGGACAAATGTGATTGTGAGGTGCTCAGTTGCTACGATAACAGGGGCCTATGACTGAATGCACATTTATTATACATACTACACACTATTGTAATAATCTTTCTACAAATTATTCCTGTGAGGCATCATTTGAAAACTAATAACTCAGTGGTCAATAATATATGTAGCCACAGACAGTGTGTGTAAAGGTATGAAATCCCACCTGTATGAGGTTAAAGGCACATGTTCAAACTCACATAGCCTCGATTAGATAAAACTGGTCAAACAGGTCTTAAGCAAAGAGATCTGTGTTTACCTCATTCACAAATAAGCTGCAAACAGAGTCCTCAGACAGGGAGAGGAAGAAGACAAAGAAAATCTACATCTCAGCAAACAGAGGGGATAGAAGGAACAGCAGGAAACCTCTCCCCCTCCCCCAACTCAATATAGCGTTGTTCTCTGCTGAAAAGAACTTAATGAGGGTGACAGGACTATAAAAATGAGGGGCAAACACTCAAAGTTCTCTCTCCATACTCATCTCTCTTGAACTGAAGAAGACACAAGAATTTAGCTCTATGATTTTGGGAAGGATCCTGACCTGAAGATTAGTCAGTAATGCTGTTGGGAGCATGTGGTAATAATTTTACCCTGAACTAAGCCTAGTTTGTAAAGTTTCAGTATCAGGAAGCATTTTATCTTTATTTCTCTTGTAACTATTTCTGACTTTAATGCCTATACTTGTACTCACTTAAAATCTATCTCTTTGTAGTTAATAAACTGTTTTTGTTCTTTTAATCTAGCAGTGTGAACTGTGTGGGTAACTCCATTTAAGGTAGCACCAAATTAACTTTTCAATCGTTAATGAAAGGGTCGTTGGTCTCTTGTTTTCATCTCTTTTGTTCTTCAGGAAAACAGCTGGTCTAATGATTCTCAACAGTGAAATCATAATTAGAGTGCTGATAACCCCTGCTCCCTGTGTTAATTTAAGCATATCATGGGGATGTGCACCCAGCTTCTGACAAACAAGAAGTTAAGACTTTGCTCTGATCCTGGTCACCCTCTGTGGCAGAGGAACAAACTGGAACTCAGAAAAGGAATGAAAGATCAACAGCTTTGCTCATGTATGTTTCACAACTGTCAGCGTCAGCATCAGCCCTCAGGACACTAGCCACTGAAGAACTCTAATGCTAATGGACTGCCTTTCACAAGGGCCCAGATAGGAACTGTTAGGGTTGTCTTAAATCCCAACTATTTAAGCTACTAAAGTAAATGTATCTGTCACCTTCCCTTTCTGCCAATCCTAGTAAAACACCCCTTCAGTTAGCCATTTGTGCAACTCCTTATTCAGACCCACAGGGCTAGTGGCTGTAGGGCCTAGAATCTGAAGCACCTTCAACACTTCCCTCCAAGTTAAGGTACACCTGGCATGCTAATAATAACCTAAAGCTTTGGTGTGTCATGGCATTAGCAGATATCATTAAAACTGGAAGCTCTTTAGGACAAGAAGTCTATTCATTGTTAGGCATGCTTTATTTTAAAGTGCTGTGTATCCTTCTGGCTCTATAGAAATGCTAATAATTAGTACTAATTAGTTAGTTAATTAATATTTGCCTTCTTGTGACTATCTCACAGATGTGTGTATCTCTCACCCATGAAAGGTTTAATCAGTTCCCAGAAGTTGTTAGGTTACAGTGTCAAAGCCTCAGGGGCATTGATTAGCTAGTTACAGTTTTTTCTAATGTGATGATTGTTTAACTCCTTGCTAAAGAGTTTTAGTAAATGAAGTGGTCTGAGCTGTCTCTGGAGCTCAAAAAACACCCCAGATCTACCATTTGTATGGAAGATAAAAGTAATTTTTCTAACTTACTTCTGGACTCTTTAATAACAATACCCCCAACTCAACAACAGAAATGCCATGCAGGCATCCACATTCAGAGAAGCTGAAAAAATATAATTAACCACAGACCTGCCAAGACCATTGCTGTTCCTTACTGCTATGGCTTTTTCCCTCTGTCTACAGGGAAACCTGACCCATCTGCTGCTTTTAATAGTGTGGGCCAAAATGTAGGGTTAGGGGATTTGTGTAGGTTAACAAATAGGCTTGGCACCAAAATATTTGGAAATAATCTTGTATTTTCCTACTTCTCTTGATCATGTAGATTATGGAAACCGTAATTCTGTATGCTGTCTCCCAAATCACAATTCTAAGAAGATATGTGTTTGGTTACATTTCCACACAGACACAAAGCCAGCAAAACATGTCCTTAAATACTTTTATTTTTAGACTAAGGACAATAACAAGAAAGGACAAAAATAAAGCCTCCAGGAGAGAGCATGGTATATGTTAGAAACAACTCTGAAAACAAGTGACCACTGACCTCAGCATGGAAGGGAAGTGCTACATTAATCACTTTTTGATTAATATGAACCCCAGATACAAACACACAGGTAGAACATATACAGGAGATAGTTGTCAGGAGCCACGTAAAATGTATAGTCTATAACGTTTTCATTGGTAATCTTATTCCTCCAAAAACGCTTTAAAAACCTTGGCATTAGGTGTACTGAATAATCACAAATGGTGAATAGGCGGCAGATGGTCTGCATCATGCTGTGACAAGCACTTAAGGTTTTCCAAGCTATCTCACTTCTAATATGGATAATAAGCAGTATGGTAGTGATCTTGGCTTAATGGCCATTGCAGGAGTAAGTTCAGTTTTATGTGCATCTACTTATTTCATAAGTTGTTAATAAAGTGTCCAATTCCACTTTCAGACATGATGATGGACACTGCAACTGGGCCAGCTGCCTCCCATATGCCACCTCAGGGCCTATGATCATGCTACAGGCAGCCTGCCTCAGTTTGCCCTCTTGAACTGTTCAAATAAACTTTGCTTCAGGCTTTCTCTTGGTCAAGAAATACCCCTTCTTGGGGACTGGGTTTATTAATATAACAAACTTTAAATAATATAAAATACACATTAACATAGAATCCCAAAACAAAGTCATAAGTCCACATAACCCAAGGTTATTTCTAATCATGGAGATCATTCCTGTAGTCTTTGAGAAAGTGTGAATATATTAATTCATGTTAAGTAACTTTTGCTTAATTCTAACACACATGCCTGTTCCAAAACAAAATTTACTAGCAGATCAATTGCAACACTTGGAATCTCAACCCCATGGAGCAATAGTCTTGCCTTCTTAAATTCTTATTTAATTCAATAGCTAGTTTAAAAAAAGCATCCATACAGAGAATACATACAGCATGCATTGTGTGTAGAGTATGTGCTAATCTCATGTTCTGGAGCATATCCTTTCCCAGTCTCATATCCTTTGGTCACTCAAAACTCCCAATGAAGTCAGAGAGCTCCCTAGATGTGCAAGAAATGCATACTTGAGCTCTCATGTTTTTAAAGGCCTTTGAAGATAAAAAACACATAGAAGGGCTAAGAATTTTTAAAATATATTACATCCTCCTTTTCCACCCACTCAAATCTTCATGCTACTGTAACTATTAAGCTAATTGTAGTTCAAAAGTATATGGGCAACGCTGCAAAACATTTCCCCCCTGCATTTTTGTGGGTTTTGCCCTTTCAGCCAATTTTCTGCTACAGAATTAATTTACAAGCAATGCACGTTGTCTTCCAAATAACTGCTTTTGAAAGATGCCCCATTTACTGAAGCTCTTCTTGCCGTTAGGGCCACCCACCCTGCTCCCCTGGAGACATGTCACTCTAAAGCTGTATTTATGTTTCTATTAGTAGACATTATTTGAAGTGGCAAGCTTTCTGCTAAGCCCCTGGCATAACCTTTTCATTACTTGATGGTATACTCAGCACAAATAGAAGAGAGAGAAGGAAAAAATATATAAGTATGTTCCTTTGTGTTGTTTATATTTGTCATGAAACATCTGGTCTTAGCTTCTTCTGAAACATTCTTCTGAAGTGTTAGAATTTGTGAAAACATTTTGATAGCGACTACTTGGCATAGATGTCCTGATGCATTCAGTCTCTATCATACTCTAAGGTTTTCACTAGCACTGGTTTTTTCAATAGAAAAATGTTTTGAGAATAGAGAAATGTTTTGTTTTCTTGACTTTTTTTTTTTAATTCAATTCATTCATATTTTCAATAGTGGTCCTAGGTGCGGTTTAAAGGTGTGTGCATGGGACTGAGGACCAGGAACTCCTGACTTTGAATTACAGCCATGACAAAATGCCAGTATCCACCATAATTTTAAACTCAGTGACATCCAGATCTGCTCTGAACAGGGTTCGTTGACATGATAGTTAAAATGCTTCTGGACAGTTTACACAATTGCTACCACGATAATCAAATTGGGGGGAAATGCATATTTCCCTGCACCCAGGAAGCTCATATAGCTTTGTCTATTCATGGAGCTGATCCTCTGCTCTCACCTGGGTGAATAGCTCTAATGCAAATTTATCAGTCTTTCTGCCCAGCTCTGACAGGAAGTGCCTTCCTTAGTCTTATGTGGACCCTGTGAACAGAGGCTTTCAGGTTCCTGATTGACTGCAATAAATAATCTCTCTGCTTGTCCAGTTAAAGTGAACCTCACAGCCCCATTGGCCCCTCTTCTTCCTCCACTGCTTCCATTCCCACAGAATCTCCCTACCCCACAAACCCTTATTCTTATTAGTTTTGTGACAAAAGGCTGTCTATATATCCTTACCACATATAGTCCCAGGACAAAGTGACTTGCAGGAAGGTGTATTCAAAATTGTCACTTTTATCACATTCCTGGGGGGGATGAATGAACTTTTGCTGTGATTATTAACCTCATCCATTTTCCTTGTGGTGATCTGCACTGGACCAAAAGTCTTCCAGAACAGCAGGAGGGCAAGCGGACATGATCTAAAGTTGTGGAATGTCTAACCTGAGACAAGGCAAATCAAAACCAAAAAGGAAGAAAAAAACAAAAGAAAAGGAAAAGAAAAACCAAGAGAAGATCTTTTATCCTTTATTCAGAGGGAATAAAACAGAAGATTGAGCCACTGTTCTGGTTCAAGGAAGAGAAAGCCAGCACTACTTATCAAAGACAGGACAGATTCAGGCAGAAGGACAAGGAATTTATGATGAAGGAATCAAGACTTGAGGATTGACAGGTCCTGAGAGGAATATTTAATGAGTACTTACTGGTGCCTAAGGAGATGACAACACAGGTGTCCAAGCAACTGGTTCCTGGGCCAGGACTTTTACCACCTGCTCACTGTAACACAATTACTCAAGACAATAGTCCAAACTGGATTGCTCCCTATTACCCAGCTTCCTCATGCCCATTCTATTGGCTTTCCACGTCTGCATGTGATCAGGGCAAAGAAAAGTGGCCGAAGTTACACAGGTCAGCAGATGGCAATGTGATGAATCTGCTACTCTTCTCCCACCTGCTCCAAAGAATCAGGCTTAGGCTAGAGATCGAAACAGCCTGTGAGCAGATGCAGCAGGTCAGAGGCAGTGGCGTGGGAGCTGTCTCCAGAAGGAAGGCTCCAGAGCAGCTGGGAGATGCTGATAGACGCCATTGCCAGAGAGCTCACAGGACGCATAAAGTGCCACGTCTAGCAGCTGAAGTGCCTTAAATGCTTTTCTTGAGTCACGCAACACCTGGTGTGCTCAGTATTACCAAACCCAAGCACTGAAAGAACCGGAGTCTTTATTTCCATTGGGTTTTTTTTCAGTCTTTTGGATTTACATTTCTAACCTTTTTCTCCACAACCATGAGGACCAGAAGCTTCTTTTTGTATTTTTTTAATGAAAACTGAGCTAGAGCTCTAGCTCCTGGAGTCATGTAAGGAAAAACACCAAAAATAGTGAGATTCATGATGAAAATCACAAGAGCTGGCAACAGTGCGCTTCCACGGATTGTATCAGAACAAAGGTTGGAGGACCACAGCTATTCAGTGACCTATACAGGGAGATGGATACAAAAGCATAAAATGAATTGCTCAAAGAGATACTTTAAATTAAGGTGGGGTTCTTCTTCAAACGTTTGCAATGCTTGCCAAGCTACCCGACAGCAGCTTCAGCAGCAGAATGAAGGGCCCTAAGACCACCATGAAGTCTGGCTAATTGATGCTCGTCGACAACATGCACCATTGACTGATGGTGACCACATTGACAAAGTGGGATGTCTCACAGACTCGACGTCTAGAGGTTGGCTGCACATATTTCTTGGTTTGTTCGGAATCTGTTCAGCGGAGTCCAAAGATGTGGCAGGTCAAATCCCAATGGTTGAACAGTTGGATCAGTGAGAAGGAAACCATTCCAAAGTCTTTTGCCGACCACTCATCGCACCGTAGGATTGCTGCTGACAGATTCCAATCTGGCAGTTGAGACCACAATGGATGCCTTGACATAAGTCATGCTCTCGGGTGACTGAAGATGTTTGTGTACAGTGGAAGACCTGGAGTGGCACGTAGCTTTTCCACCAGTCTGGCTGTAGACTCTCTCTGCAATGAATGAGTGGAGGCACTCTGTGGCTCAGAACTAGTAGCCATGGAATAGAAGTGGGGTGCAGTGTGCCTGTGGTGATGCACATGGTCAAGCTCAATTCAACATCAACCAATTTAGTGTGAGGTCAACACCATCATGTAGGGGCACAGTATTCCACTAGGGAATAGCACAGTGCCAGAGCTGCTGAATGAAGTGTCTGTGAGCCTGTGCCCCATGTCGAACCGGCTAATTTGCTGATTAGATTATTTCTGGTCCTGACTTTGGCAGCAATCTTTTTTTAGAAGGGTGAAAATTTTCCATCACAATTGTTTTTGCTGGGGATTTTGTCAAAACACAATTTTTCATGAAAAGTGACTGCTTTTAGTGGAAAATTCTGATTTTTCCATGAAAAACCCAAATGCCCGAAAAACAAAATATTTCAGCAAAAAATATTTCAATTTTTGGCCAACATTTTTCAGTATTCAAAATTATGCAAAAAAAAATCCATAATTATCTGGGGGCAGTGGGGAGAGAGAATCATTTTTCAACACTTTACCTCCCTGCAGTATACAATGCCTATTGTTGTCCTTGTAGTTAAATCTGGTACCCTGGGTTAGTGGTGCAGGTAGTTGGGGTGTTTGTAGAATAGACTAGATTCTGAAAATACATCTCAAATTACTTAATCTCTCTGTGCCTCAACTCCCCATTGTAAAACTGAGATAATAATCCTTCCTGTCTTCCTCATGTCTTGTCCACCTTTTAAATATAAACTCTTTGGGGCAGAGACTGTTTCTTACTATGTGCAAGTACAATGCCTAGTGCAATGGGATTCGATTTTTAGTTATGGCTCCAGGCTCTACATACAATACAAGCAATACAAAATAATTACAATAGTAAACAAACAGCTGCTGGTCAGACAATGCATTCTCAGGCTTTTCCACAGAAATTCGCTCCCGAAACATTTATCGCTGCTTCCCTGACAGTGGCTGATGTGTATAAATCTTTGCATGTCCATGGCGTTTGCTGAGCACACAGTGAGGACAGGAGTACTATGTGGAATTATTATTGTGCTAGTGGTAAAAATCACACTGACATGAAGGCAACGCTGCGCTTGTCTCCTTCCATCCTGCCAAGAGCACCACAGATTTTTCGACACTTTTACAGTTTTTTATTCCCAGTGGAAAGTTCCACAGGATGGAAAAGCTGAGGGATGTCATCCCTCCCACAATGGGATAAGAATGTGTTAACTCCCCATCTCTGCACCAGCTGAGGCTGCTTAATCCAAAGTGGAGAAGGATTTACTTTCAGGGGTAGGCAGTATTTGCAGAGCTGCCATCCTGGGGTGTTCTGCCAGAACTCAGTTTTAATTTGCTGGCAGAAGCTGCTTTAGGAGCCTCTGATTACACCTGGGTGTCTTGGCCATGCCCCCTTTGTTAGCCAGTGCTACTCTCATATGGTGTTGTGTCAGATGCATGTCAGGACACCCTACACAATTGCACCCACACCCCTTTTGGGAGGAGTTGCTGTGCTTGGGGCCATGTATCACAGGTGGTGATGACACAGAGTGACTGGTGGAATCAAACCCTGGGATTTCTTAGGAAATCCTTTTGCTTTTCCCTCTCCCATAAATCAGAATCAAACAACATACAATATTCTAACAAGATACTGGCCTGATCAGTCTCTCCTAGGCAGAGGAAAAGATATTCCAAAAATGGATCTAAAATAGAGGAAAGTAAACTGCCCAATCAATCCTTCCAAATGTTCAAAGGGTCAATTGCAGTCTCCAGCTCACAAGCCAAATAGCAGAGATGCACATGGGGGACCTACACAGGAGTCTGGGGGGAAGGAAACCTTCTTCCCTGTCTGTGGAATCAGTGTGCAGCTACTATCACAAACTTATAAATGTAGTGGCTTCCAGGCAACATCAACACCCCAGCCCAATGTGTGGGAGGGCGGAGTGACCGAACAGTCCTTTAATAGGAAATCCGGAAGCTCTTTCCCCAGCCTACTCCATCTTGTTCACCAAAGCATCTTAGGCACTGGGCCCTAGTGGGTAAATCTACACTGCAATTAAAAACCCATGGCTGGCCCATGACAGCTGGCTCAGGCTAAGGGGCTGTTTAGCTGTGGTGTAGATGTTTGGGCTCAGGCTGGAGCCCAGGTTATAGGAACCAGTGAGGTGAGAGGGTCTCAGAGCCCAGGTTCCAGCCCGAGCCCAAATGTCTGCAAGCACTGCAATTAAACAGCACCCTAGCCCAAGCCCAGTGAGCCTGGGTCAGCCATCAGTTTTACTGCAATGTAGACATATGCTGTGATCCCCATGCAGCTTTGTGCCACAATGCACTGGGACCTCATCCCTCCATACATAGCTTCCAGAATGCTGCCCCTTCACCATACCCACTGCTGTCAAGGCCCTCTGTACCTGCAATGGGGGAACAACGCTTGCCACAATGTGAGCAGCTGCTACTCAGGGAATTCTGCACCACATTCTGCTAGAGATGCACTGCAATTACACCTTTCACCCACCAGACGCTGTGTGTCACCAGAACAGAAGGCAGCTGGCTCGCAGGCCAGACCAGCCAGCTCTGCACAGGGAAGAGAAGAGGCTGCTTTCTTCACAGCGCTTTGCCCTCAAGGTCAGGTGAGGAGGCAGGGGCTTTGAGGTGGATGGACAGAGTGGGACACGCAGGGCTGCTGGGGGGTGGGGTCACATAGACTGGGGTTCAGAAGGGCTAGTGAGGAGGCCACACTGTGTTGGGGACACAGGAGCTAGTGGGGTGATAGCCTTGAGTCATGGCTGAATGGGAGGAGGGTGCAGGGTCACACTGATGGGGGGAGGAGGGTGGCTTAGTGGGGGTGCAGGGACACATGAGGACAGGGGCCGATGTGCCTGATTGAATGAGAGAGGCTAGGGGTCAGTCAGGGTCTGCATGGGGGAGATTCCCCAACTCTCTAGCAATCCCCCCCCAGCAAAAAAAAATCCCTTGTTCCATACTTTTCCCACCCACACCCAACAGCTCTCCAGGTTCACTCCCAGGCTCCTTTCCAACAATTTACTTCCCTGTCCCTCAGCTCCTCCATTGCCTCTGACTCCCCCAAGCCTTTGCACTGCTTCTGAGGGGTGCGGGAAATACAGTTCTGTACTGTAGTTTACTCAAAGTTCTGTATTAATATGCCTAGTAAGGAATCTATTTGTCAAAAAACATTTCCTGAATCCTTTTTGTTGTCTGTATTGTTACAGACATACTTGCTGACAGGTATTTTGAAATAAATTACCAAAATAATTGACACTGGCATGATTATATTGTGTTATTTTGACAAATAAAATATGCTGAATTTTAAAATATTGTGCACAGAATTTTTAATTTTTGGCTCAGCATTCGCCCAGGAGTAAGCAGCCAGCGAGTGTGGTTTCAGTGAGGGCAGCTGTTCCATATAATGAAAAGGCACTTTTACCCAAATACTGTAATCTCTCCCAGTTACTACTGCCTGGAGATGTAACACCAAGCATATTGCCTGTAACCATAGTATTCATCTCAGATATGAGACCTCTCCCGCCCCTTATTATGGAATGCAAAGAGGTAGTAAAAGGCAGCAAAACGTATGAGCTGAAGCATGCATACAGACAGAATGAGTGTAAATGTGTGGGTGTAAATGAATAAGAATACAGTCCTGAGTCCCAACAGAGACACTAAGAGAGACAGGAAAGCTGGAGGGTACAAAAGCTATAGGATAGGGAACCGAGTTTGGGTATACAGTAAATGTGATCAAACAAAACACATACAAATTGTGGCAGAGACAGCGTTCAGCTAGGTGTGTGTATAGCATCTAGTGATAATAACAATCATGAATGCTGCTACTGCATTTGATTTCTGAAGGTGCTTCACGTCAAAAGTGCTGTCCTTGCGAATGTCTGTCCGCTTGAGAATGGTGCTTGTGCTGAAATGAATGCTTTTAGAAATGAAGCACATTGCAACATGAAATCAACAATGTCCGTGAAACAGCAAAAGGAACAGAAAGTGGAGATGAGAACATGAGAACAGTATTCTTGCTTATTTCCTTCTCTATGATCTCAGATCCAGAAATGGGCCTCCTGCTTTTTTTTATTTTGGATGGAGACCAGGGAGTAACCTAAATTTGGTATTCCTAGTCCAGACTTTGGAGGTGTTCAGAATCAAAGTACTACTGCAGCACAGCTCTGTGCAATCTGTTCAGGAGTTTAGTTCAAATAAGCACCCAAAAGTCTGGGGGCAGACTCTAGCAGCCACTGGATATGTAGAACTCCCACCGGCTTCACTGGGTGTTGCATGCATACACGTCTGTAAGATTTGGCCTTGGTTGCGTACTTGAACTTTATCCAAAATATCTGAAACTTTGAATCTTTAAAATTGGACTAAAACAACAAGGACTTGTGCCACAAGGACTCCTCGTTGTTTTTGCTGATACAGACTAACACGGCTACCACTCTAAAGTTGGACTGGAAATCTCATGAGAAGAGGTTTCCACATGAGATTTCCATTTATTTCCTGCTTTCCAGTGGAAATAACATCAAAAACAGCTTTTTTTTTTTTGTAATGGTATTTTGGCTCTTACATTATTGGTCCCAGCCAAAGGCAGGAAGTTTAGAGATATGCAAAGATAAAAAAATAAAAATGGGAGATTGGTGGGCAGGGAGCAGGAAGCTAACTGAGATGAGCGTTTAGGAACCTCAAAAAAGATTTGTATGAGTCAGTTCTTATTTGTTTCTGAACCACTAGTAAAGTCTTCCCTGTCCTGGAGCACAAGTAGCACCTTCTACCTCAACACAAATGGGAATTTAAGGGGCTGAACCAGAGCTGTCTAGGGAAGGGGCAAGTAGATCACTGAATGAAATTCTGTGTCCCATGTTGCAGGATATCAGACTGCACAGTCATAGTGGTCCCTTCTGGACTTAAAATCTGTGAGTGAAATCCTCATCCTATTAATCAGTGGGCATTGACTACACAGATCCAGCATCCATTCCCTCCTCCTCTCCTGTGGAGGGTCATATTGGAGGGCATCACAGTTGAAATGTCAACTTAAAAAGCAATCCTTTCCCCAGCTCAACAGTTTCTTCAAATTCTGTCTGGGCTCAACATTTCTTTCTCAAAACCTAGCTTCCACTGCCTGACATGCCCTCAAGCCACTTCAGGCTTCTGCCCTTCCCTGCAGGTAGCTTCAGCCAGGTCCTTTCCCCTGACCCAAGGTCACTTGCAGATGTCTAGGGTGACCAGATGTCCCAATTTTATAGAAACAGTCCCAATTTTGGGGTCTTTTTCTTATATAGGCCCCTATTATCCCCTACCCCCATCCCAATTTTTCACACTTGCTATCAGATCACTCTACAGATGTCTTTCCTAAATGAGCTTCTTGTTGGCTGTTTTTTCAATGACCAGGTGACCAGGCCATCACCTGATCCCTGGGGTGTTATCTGACTTACAAGAGTCTGGGTATAGTTTTCGAGACCACAACAAGGGGGATATGAGGCAGCAGAGGGTCAGATGCAAGATTGAGTACAGCCCTGTTACTCTTTTGTGTGGTATCCTCAACTCTAGTCTCTTCCCTGTTCAACCTACTCAACAGCTAAAGTAATCATCTTCTTCCGCTGCTCTCAGTATGTCACCACTCCCCTTTCTCTGAAGAGTCATAAGAACAGCCTTACTGGGTCATTCCAATGGCCATCTAGCCCAGTATCCTGTCTTCTAACAGTGGCCAATGCCAGATGCTTCAGAGGGAATGAACAGAACAGAACAATTTTGATCCATTCCCTGTTGTCCAGTCCCAGTTTCTAGCATTTGGAGTTCTAATGATACTCAGAGCAAGGGGTTGTGCAACTGGCCAACAAAATCCCCTGGCAACAAGTTCCACAGATTGTGCATTTTGTGAAGAAATACTTCATTTTGTTTGCTTTAAACTTGCTGCCTATTAATTGCATTGGGTGACCTCTAGTTCTTGTGTTATGTGAAGGGGTAAATAACACTTCCCCATTTACTTTCTCCACACCATTCATGATTTTCTAGCCCTCTATCATATCCGCCCTTAGTCATCTCTTTTCTTAGCTGAACAGTTCCAGTGTTTTCCATCTCTTCTCATATGGAAGCTCCCTTCTCTGTACCTTTTCCAATTCTTATACATCTTTTTTTCAGATGGAGTGACCAGAACTGCATACAGTATTCAAGGTATAGGCATACCATGGATTTATATAGTGGCATTATGGCATTTTCGGTTTTATTATCTATAATCTTTCTTAATGATTCCTAACATTCTGATAGCTTTTTTTGGCTGCCATTGCACATTGAGCAGATGTTTTCAGGGTACTATACATGATGACTCCAAGATCTCTTTCTTGAGTGGTAATAGTTAATTTAGACCCCATCACTTTCTGTGTATAGCTGGGCATTTTTTCCAATATACATTACTTTGCACTTATCAACATTGAATTTCATCTGCCATTTTGTTACCCAGTCACCCAGTTTTGTGAGATCCCTTTGTAACTCTTTGCAATCAGCTTTGCACTTCTCTTGAGTAATTTTGTATCATCTGTAAATGTTGCCACCTCACTGCTTACCCCTTTTTCCAGATCATTTATGAATATGGTGAACAGCAAAAGGTTCCAGTGCCATCCCTTCGTTGCTCCCCGTCTCTTTTCATTTAAAGTTCAAACTCTTCATTCTCACTTTTACAGCTCTGCACACAGCCCTGCTCTCAACGTCATCTTGTTTCTAATCTCCACTGGGCCTCCAATTTACCCCTCATGCTTTTTCCACTCTTCTCACTTTACTACTCCCTTTATATCTGTCTCCTACTCTTACTTTAGGGCCATGTTTCACATTGCTCTCTACGCCTGAAACAATATCATCTCCCCCTTCATGCATTTCCTTCAAATCTTTCTTCAAAATCCATTTTCCGGTGCTATCTTCTTCTCCTTTCCTTGTGTTAGCTCAGTTTCCACTTAAAATATCAGAATAAATCTGATTTGCTCACTATGTCATATGGCTCACCTTTTAGAAAACCAGTTTTAGAGCTCATCCCTGCTTTCCCTCCCTCCATTCTTTCATGGTCTGATTTAGTGCTTGATTCTGCCACCTTGACCTATATTAGGTAGTACTTTACCATGCCAGCAGTCCTGCTGAAATCAAGGAGCCTTCTCTTACAGGAAGGTACCAGACAATATGAGTCAGGATGTCAAAATGGAGCTCTTAGATTGGAAATTCTCCAGGGTGAGGTCCATGTCTATTTTGTTAATCTCTGTAAAGTGCCATGAAAGGTTAAGGCACTTTATAAAGACTTTATTTATTAGTAATAATGGTCAAGGGTTTAAGAGCCTAACTTCAAATACGCATTTCTGAAAAACTTGCCCAATACCCACTCCTATACTTAGTCACACTGTCACAGGCCATATTCTTTTAACGCTGTTTGGTATATAGATTTCCATTTCTTTGCTTTAAGCCATGTGTATGTTTTCATTTTCATTCAGAGGAAAGCCTGTATTCACTTGCTCTGCTCTTTTCTTTTTCCCCTTAAAGGCCAAAGATCTAGTCCTCTCAATAGTCAGCCATGGAGTTTGTCATCCGTCAAGCTGCACACAATCACAAGACCTGGCCTTCATTTTTAAAACATTCACATACCGATCTATTGTTCCTGTAGCAGTCTCATTTCTGGTAATAAATGAAAAGAGACATCCAAATATCACATTTTTCTTCAGGCTGAAATAGTTCTGGAACTGATCCATTGGTAGAGTTAACTTCATGTTATCCTCTTATATTACAAAGCCAAATGTACTTCCAATGCATCATACCCAATCACATGAAGAAAAGCAGATGCTTGTCATCTTTTTCCTCACCATGTTGCTTGCACACAAATACAGTTCAAGCATTTGTTTCTACTTCCTCCTGTTCGAAGATAAGTTCTCTTCAAAAGTCAGGGCTTGTTACGATTTCAGGATGCCATTTCTCTGATATTTATACCATCAGCACAATACAGTGATTGCCCAGCCATATCATAGTCTGCAAATGTAAGATCAGAGTCTGTCCCCTGGCTGGCTAAGGGGAGAAAGGTGGGTTTTAGCTACCTGTTGTGGTCATTGTATGCTGGAGCTGGTTAAGTCCTTGGTGTACAACACAGCAGCCTTAATTAGCCACCTGTCCTTGGTACCTTGCTACAATTATCTGTGTCTTTGTCACAATGAGGTTAAACTAGCATAATGCACTCTACAAGGGCTTCAAGTATCAGAGGGGTAGCTATGTTAGTCTGGATCTGCAAAAGCAGCAAAGAGTCCTGTGGCACTTTATAGACTAACAGACGTATTGGAGCATGAGCTTTCATGGGTGAATACCCACTTCGTCGGATGCATGTCTACAAGGGCTTGTCTATGCTAGAAAATTAGATGATATTAGAACATTACTCTGAAGAATTATGGCCACTAAAATTCTGTTAAACACTCAACATAAAGAGGGACTACCATAAAATCATAAATTATAGAAATGTAGGGCTGGAAGGAAACTCAATAAGTCATCTAGTCCAGCCTCCTGCCCTGAGGCAGGGCCAAGTAAAGCTAGACCATCCCTTGTCAAACCTGTTCTTAAAAACCTCCAATGATAGAGATTCAACAACCGCCCATTGGAAGCCTCTTCCAGAACTTAGCCACCCTTATAGTTAGAAAGTTTTCCCTAATATTTAACCTAAATCTCCCTTGCTGCATATTAATCCTACTACCCCTTCTCCAACTTTCAATGGACAAGGAGAACAATTGATCACCATCCTCTTTATAACAGCCCTTACAATATTTGAAGATTGAGGTGGGAGCTGATGATAGTCTTCTTTTCCAAATACTAAACATGCTCAGTTTTTTTAACCTTTCTTCGTAGGTTTTCCTAAACCTTGTATATTTATTTGTTGCTCTCCTCTGGAGTCTCTCCAGTTCATTCACATCTTTCCTAAAGACCCATAGCTGGATATTGTACTCCAGCTGAGGCCTTACCAGTGCCAAGTTGAGCAGCACAATTAGTTCCCATGTCTTACGTACAACACTCCTATTAATGCATCCCAGAATTATATTAGCTTTTTTTGAAACTGCATCATAATGTTGACGTATTCAATTAGTGATCCACTATGACTTCTGGATCTTTTTCAGGAGTACTAATGCCTAGCAGTTATTTCCCATTTTGTAGCTGTGCATTTGATTTTTCCATCCTAAAACGCATACTTTGTACCAGTCTTTAGTAAATTTCATCTTGTGGATTTCAGACAATTCTCCAATTTGTCAAAGTTGTGTTGAATTCTAATCCTATTCTCAAAAGTGTTCCTCCACAAATTTTAAAGAGCATAATCTTCACTCTGTGATCCAAATCATTACTGAAAATTACTGGACCCAGGACAGACCTGGATATGGTATTTACACTTAAACCCAACTAACTGGCATGATGTTAAACATGACAGTCCCTGTCCATCCTGAGTGTCTAACAGCCTGTTTAACATTGTGTTAGTTATCATGACCCTTCAAGGCTTGTTATATCATGATGTAATTTTTTAGTATCGCCAAGCCTTAAAAGGATACCATTTAAGACCACTAGGAACTTAAGTTAGTGCATAAAGTGTCTACTTATGTATTAACTGATGCTTTGCAAAGAGACTATTTTACAATGGTTCTCTGTAGTCTATACTGGATTCCATTTAGTGTCATAGTGGAGTTTAAGTTATTGATCGATAAGGCCCTAAAGGGTTTGGGAAGTGACTACTTGAGAGATCTCTTCTATCTTTGCAAGAACCAGGAGTAATCAGTGGAGGAGTTTGGACTAACGAATCTTGTTTTTAATAGGGAGTGGATTGGTAGCAGGTTTTTTCCATGTGGGGTCCTCCATTCTGAAATGTCCTTCCTCTTCCTGATCTGAGAAAGTCCAGATTTACTGAGCTTCAGAGCATGCTGGCAAGACACATTTATTTTCTGAGGTTTTTCTTGAGATGAAGGGTTGACAGAATCAGGATGGCTAGTTGGGGGAGGCTATCACTTTTTGCTGGACGGTTGGCATTGGGACTGTTGAACCTTTTTGGATTTTTATCCATAGTTTTGTATGCAATAATTATACAAGTTATTAGAGCCACTGTGATTATTTAAAAAGCATCAGATTTGAAGAAACAAGTAAGTTATATCATCAGGTTTTAAACTGTGCAAACAAAACAGGCCTACATGTTTTCTTACCCCTTGTTTTGCTCAATAAACTGGGAACGTTAATTTAAAAAAAAAACCTAAATTAATGAAATGTTAAGGCTATATACTTGGACTCACAAAATTAGGAAATGTCAAAAGACTGAATATATAACCATAACTCTGCCTGCTAGTGCATGTGTATTAATGATAGAGGTTTTAATATACATGAAAACAGGTCACCCTACATACATAAATTATTTTAAAATCATAGAAAAAATTGATTGGTGGAGAAATAGTTTCTCATCCTATGCGGTTATCATAACGCAGAGGTCCCCAGTGCAGTGCCCGCGGGCACCATCCTGGCTGGTGGTGGAGCATCCGCCGAAATGCCGCCGAATTTCTGTGGCGTTTCGGCGGTGACGCCTCTCAATTACGTCACTTGTCGGTGGCAAGTGACATCATTGAGAGGCATCACTGCCAAAACGCTGCAGAAATTTGGCAGCGATGCCTCTCGGTGATGTCACTTGCCGCCGACAAGCGCCATCATAGAGATGTGTTGCCGCCGAAATTCCACAGAAATTCGGCGGCATTTCGGCAGGTGCTTCACCACCGCCACAGTCCTTCGTCTGGCACCCGCCAGACGAAAAGGTTGGGGATCACTATCATAATGCATAGGCAAAAGAGGGCAGAGTTAGGGTTGTACATGCAAGCTTAACTGTGGCATCGCCTAGCTTTTGTATAAAGCTGGCCAAATGATAATCTGGAGCCTGATCCAAAACCCACAGAAGTCAGTGAAAAGTCTCCCTTTGGAATTTTGGATTAGGACTTCAATATTTTTTCAATGTACTTTATGATAATTTGCCATTAAATTATCAGTCAATAAATTTGTATTCGTTATTTGCCCATTTTACAAAGCTGGGCAAACAGTTCATGGCTATTCACAAATATATGCACATTTAACATTTTTTGAATATTCACTAATAAATTATTATTGCTCACCTCTCCCAGCTCTATTTTTGAGGGCTTAATTGGACTTCAATGGAAGTTGCTGGCTGCTCAGCACTGCTGAAGATCAGGCCACTTATTTAGGTATCTAAATATGTACTAAAAACCCTTTTGTGCATCTGTTTTTGAAAATCTTGGCCATTAAATGTTGGTACACTGTACATACTGTACACTCCCTCCGCCATGCAAGCCCCTTGTGGCCATGACAGCAACGCAAACCCCTCACTGCCAGCTCAGATTTCCCACACTACTGTTGTCTCTTATAGACCAGTATGAATGTGGCTGACACTGCTAATGCTTCCGAAACCAAATCCATAATTAAGAACTGACCACGTCCCATGCCTGTCACCAGGAGACTAGTACAGTGGCTGGGCAAGGCAGTCAGTCCATGGCTTTGACAAGGAGGGGACGAAAGGGGAGGGGAAGATTTGTTTTTTTAATTGGTATTCTTAATCTAGCAGAAGAGAATATCTGGTTTATTGCACAGGTAGGTTTCCATAAAAGATCCTGCCTCCAGGAGGTATAACAAGGCAGCTGTCTTGGGGTTGTTTTCAGTAAACAAGAGGATTGGAAGCATGTAATGTCAACAGTTTTCCCCCCTGCATTCCAGCATTCATAGCTGCCATAAAACAGGCAAACTTTTGCCTCCAAAAATAAAAAGTGATTATACTCTGTCTAACCAAGCCTACCCTTAGCTGCACCACTGCCTATCACAAAGAGAAGGGAAGAGAGATATTATGTGGTATTGTTTTTGGGAAGTTTCCATTTGGGAGTTTGCATGAATTACGTGGGTGTGTTGTTGGTGATAAGTTGAGTGTCTTCATGTATTCAACAAGCCCTCTGCATAACAGAGCACACCAGAGTTATCCTTAAGGCTTTCTGAGTGCATCAGGCACACATTTTATTTAATTAAAACATCACTGAATGCCATGAGAAAGTCACAATTCTTATCCTGCACTCAAGGAGAGTTTGTCTCTCCAAACCTCCTAGCTTCTTCTGCCACTGAGAAGCCCATCTGGACAATCTTCCTAAAAACATTCAGTACCATCCCCTGCATCTTACGGTCTCTGATTCAACTTCTCTGGGCTATGCAAAATCCCTTCTGTTCATTCTGGTTCTCCAGCCTTCCCTGGCTCTCCATATACCAACCCACACTCCATTTCAAGTTGCTCCACCCTTTCCCAATCCTATAATATCCTCTACAAACTGCTCCTCCCTAAAGGTCAGATCCAACTTCCACTGAAATCAACAGGAGCTTTTCCATTGTTTTCAATGAGTGTTAGATCAAGCCCCATGCATAATGGAGATTCTCCCCTAATAGACCCAGCAATAGAGTAAACTAAGGAGCGTGTGTGCACACGTGCACCTGCCTCCATGTTTACCAGCAATGACAGTTCCCCCAACTGCTCCGCAGAGCTCTCCTTTTAATCTTCTCCATTTCACAGCTTTTAGTTCTTGTCTTTTACGGTGTAAGAGTTACATGTAAACAGTCTTTAGTCCAGCTTCCAGTCATTTGTGGGTTTGGGGATCATACCAGTAATGTCGGAAAGACTGTGACAGGTTGGTCAGATGCCTGATTCTTGGTATTTCAGTGTGGATGTTTAAATTCTAGCCCATCTCCTGCTGATATACAAACTTGACTGACCTAAGGTCCAGAAAGAAGCTTTTTGTTTGTTTGTTTTTGCACTGTCCATTATTGGGGGGGGTCTCTTTAGATTACATAAAATTAAAAATACCACATTGCACACACCAAACATTGACTTGAGTCCATTTCTTGTTTTTGATTAGGCAAAATCCTAGGCACATTCAAGTAAATGGACGTTTTGCCATTGACTTCACTAGGGCCCAGGTATCATCCATATTTTAGAGAACTGTGTTTTGAAAATTAAAAGTAATATTGGCCATGATATTCCAAAGTGACTAGTTATTTTGGGGGGTTGCCAAATATCACAGTTCATGTTTGAAAATCTTAGTCAAGGTTTGCAGTTATATGGCTATCATTAATGAACACTGCCCAAGTACTGGTTACAATAATGGAGCAATGGAACAAGTTCTTTCACATGGGTCATACAACTGGCAAAACACAACAAACAGTAACATAAAAAATGAGTCAAAAAGGAACAAAGAATAATCATTAGGGCGGTTGGGCTGCTATAGGATGTGACCCTGCATGGCTGAGAAAACATTGTCAAGCTCCAAAATATTGCAACTTTAATATCGTTTCAGGGAGGTTATGCTATTGGGCGTTACTTATGTGATATATTTAAATTAACTGAACTGTAGTTCAATGAAAATTCTCACTAAGCAATACAACAGAGCAAAATTCTGCCCTTAGATACATGCATGCAGCCATCAATGAGTCCAAGAACATTGGGTGAAATTTTCAATTGCCTGGCATTGGCCTAACTCTGCTCCTACTGAAGTCAGTTTTATGATAGGCTTCAGTAGAAACAACTGGAAGTTATTTACATATACCCAAGGGAAGGATTTGGCCCCAACAATAAAAACAGACCGTTCTTACTTTATTCCTATTCATCCCAATATCAGCTTGAAGGTACCATACCATAAAATTATTGGAATGCAACATGGTCCACAGCAGTTGGTCCAATAAAAAATATTACCTCACCCACCTTTTCTCTCTAAAAGAATGGGAACAGTCTAGATGTGGGAAGATTTCAATGGGCCTATCACAAGCCAGTTAACATGTTTGCTAGAAAGATATTTGTCAGTTATGAAAACAAAAAACCATCAATGAGTAACCAGTGCTGCAATTAGGAAAAACTATTTGCACTTCCTGTAGAAAAAAATATTTTTATAGTTGTTTTTAGTTTGATTCAAGTTTTTTGGCCATTTCACAAAAAGTGAAATTCTTTTCTGTTTTACCAAAGATTTCTTACTTTTTTTTAGAAATATATAAGAGAAAATGTTTGCAGCGGGGTAAAAATGACTTTCTCTGCAAATAGGGATAATCTCTCTTCTTGAAAATGGTATAATTTTACTAAAAGCAAATGGATGAAACCTGCAGTTTATTTCAGGGGTGGAATTGTGCCCATTTTTTGCTGAGGAAAACAAACAAACAAACAAACAAACAAACAAACCAAATACAAAATCCCTTTTTGCTGACAGAAATTCTGACCTTGACGAAATTCAGAAATGTTCACAAAAAAAGTTAGCAGTAGATATTCCTGCCTCAAAGAGGTAGCAATCTAAATAAACAGGACAGACAATTACCCTAATTTTACAGATGGGGAATTGAAGTGCACAGCAATTAAGTGAATTGCCCCAGCATCATACTGGAAGTTTGTGGACGGAGCTGAGAACTGAACCCACATCTACTGTAAACCAGTGCCTTAACTACAAACTCAGCCTTCCTCTGTGAAAGAACAAGAAATGAAACAAAATTTTAATCTCTTAATAAGAAAATCTGCAAAACAGAAATGGATGGATTTGAATTATTCCATCTGCAAATTCCTTTTACTATAGAAATTGAATTAAGAAGTGTCTTAACCATAACATTTACATGGAAAAAAATTTCTTTCAGGGTTGGTGAAATGTGGTTTGCTGCTGGGAGGGCAAATGGGACTTATCAAGTTCTACAATGGAGTCTGCCGTAGTTTTCATTTTTTTAATTAGTACAGAGATGAACTTGTGGAGACTCAAAATCCCACCATGCACCATTATTATTATTAACAGTTGTCTTCTCTCATCAAAATAAAACATAACAGACTGGACCCTATAGCTTGCAGAACTAGTCGATTAAAGGTGAGGGGTCCTGCAGCTATTCTGTTAAATAATGCAAATTTGGTATGGCCTTGTCATGTTGCCAGCATGTCTCAGTGGGCAAAGTTTGGATGCCTCCTTACTTAGATTACTTTCCTATGGTATATAAGAATTTAAGCTAATTTTAACTATACGACTAGACATATTTTGTTGGCTTTTGTCTCTCCCTGTAATTTCTGTTTTTAAAACGTAGAATGAGTCATTATAAACATACATGATGTACAAACCCTAATGCCAAGAAGACACATACCCACCCTCCATTTCTTTGTTTCTGGCACTATACAAACATATAGTAAGTGACAGTCCCTGCCCTGAAGAGCTTAAAAGTTAAATCGATAAGACAGACAAAAGGCAAGAAGGGAAACAGAGGCACAAAAAAGTGAAGTGACTTGCCTAAGGTCACACAGGACATATGTGGTAGAGCTAGGATTAGAACCGTGAACTCTCAAACTATTTGAACCTGGCTTAAAGTGATTTAGTTTAATTTGTAAGGAATTGACTTAATCTAAATATGCAGATTTAAATAAGTTAAGCGACCACACAGGAGTTTTGCACCAGTTTAACTAAGTCGTTTTAAAGCCAATTTTAGTTAAACCAATGCAATGTTGTGTGTAGACCATCTTTGTGCTGCAGAATATGCAGATAAGCTGAATAGGGTAAATGAAATGCCCAGATAAAGGGACGGCAAGCACCAAGGGCCTGATTCACCACTGCAATACTCTGGAGTATTGTCACACTGGAGTTACACCCATTGTTTGTAGTGTAAAAGCAGTAGAAAGACGCAAAAAGAAGTGTGCTTTGATTGCATTGCCCCTTCAAGGTTTTTAGCAAGATTTCAGAGTCTAACATTACTTTGGATTTCTTTTTAAACTAACCATGGCTGTAGCTTTGAGATCCACTACATATTCACTTTTGCCTTTTTGCTTAAAAGTCTTGAAAATATCTATCACTTCAGGCACAGGAAAGATAATATTACACCTTACTCATTCCTTTTAAGAATTATTACTTTCCAATCAAGGTTGACAGTCTTCCCTTTTTTACACGAATGATGTAAGCCCTTTTTATAAAGAGAGCAGTTCCATCCAAGTTCTGTTGATTTAATTTCTCATAGAAAAGAAGAAAAAGAAAAGAAAAAGGATATTGCATTTTAAATAAAATTCCTCCAAATAATATCCTACCAAAGCTTAAAGTCTGAGAGAGAGCCGTTTGTGGTGTCTTTATATTGCAAATGCTGAGGTATAGATTACTTATATAAACTTTAGTCACTGATAAAGCTGGCTTAAAACCTGAAGAATGCTGAAACAGCTGTAGCACTGTATATGGGTCATTTGGACCATGACAGAGATGTGGACACTGAGGTAGGAGCTTGGTTGTTCCACTAGCTTACTGAAGATCTTTGCTGTTAGATTCAGCTGCCAGACAAAGAACTAATAATGTCTGCTAATCTCATAACAGATTTCATGCTATGGAAAACCCAGTGAAGCACATAAGGTTATTAAGACAAGTTTTTATCAATATAACCTTGGTTTAACAGTCCTTACAGAACTGCCAGCAGACTGAGGCTGCTGAGTGGACACAAGAGGTTCTGACATGAGGTTTTTTAGAAGCAGCTCTGAATGCTGATCTGGTTACCTTAATCAGGAGGTAGAGTCAGGAGAATCATTGAAAAGATTTTGTACATTGGAAATGGGAAATGCACAATCACACTCGCTCTTCTATACTGAAATCTTCAGGATTATGTTTCCAGGAAGAAAGACAAGAGCAATATTAATCAAGCTGGCTTTTAAAAGTCTTTGCTGCAGATTGGCACATATGTCTCTCTTGCATATATCCTTTCTGTAGTTGTGGTGGAAAATGAACATTTGCAATTTGCAGGCTGTGAACACATTGCAATGAATTATATTAGTTTAAGAAGCTCACATCTGTAGTGAGCTGGTAATTATTTACCATGAAATGTGATCGCTACTGTCAGGTGATGATGACATTCACCTGCTTTATGCATTCACTAACATCTTAAAGACTCGGTATAAATTTCTTTGTAAGGGGCTCAAGGAGGAGCATTTAATTGGAACATTTAATTCAAATTAATGAAATTTTAAGATTTACCATCCCAGGCATGTATCAGTGCTCATAAACACACTCAGGGTACGTCTACGCTACAGGATTATTCCGATTTTACGTAAACTGGTTTTTTAAAACAGATTGTATAAAGTCGAGTGCATGTGGCCACACAAAGCACAATAATTCGGTGGTGTGCGTCCATGTACCAAGGCTAGCGTCGAATGGAGTGTTGCACTGTGGGTAGCTATCCCGTAACTATCCCATAGTTCCCGCAGTCGCCCCCACCCATTGGAATTCTGGGTTGAGATCCCAATGCATGATGGTGCAAAAACAGTGTTGCAGGTGATTCTGGGTAAATGTCGTCACTCATTCCTTCCTCTGTGAAAGCAACGGCAGACAATCATTTCGTACCCTTTTTCCCTGGATTGCACTGGCAGAGGCCATAGCATGGCAACCATGGAGTCCGTTTAGCCTTTTGTCACTGTCACCGTATGTGTACTGGATGCCGCTGACAGATGCAGTACTGCAGTGCTACACAGCAGCATTCATTTGCCTTTGCAAGGTAGCAGAGACGGTTACCAGTCGTTCTGTACCGTCTGCTGCGCCATTGTAAATTGACGATGAGATGATGGTTATCAGTCGTTCTGTACCGTCTGCTGCTGTCATGGGTGCTCCTGGCTGACCTTCGCTGAGGTCAGCCAGAGGCGCAAAGACAAAAATAGGAATGATCCCCCGGGTCATTCCCTCTTTTATGTTGTATCTAAAAATAAAGTCAGTCCTGCCTAGAATATGGGGCAAGTGTACTAGAGAACCAGTGTATCAGAGAACCAGAGAGCACAGCCACTCCGTGTCAGATCCCACAGAAATGATGAGTTGCATGCCATTCACGGGGGGTGCCCCTGCAACAACCCCACTCGTTGATTCCCTTCTCTCCCAACCTTTCTGGGCTACCGTGGCAGTGTCCCCCCATTTGTGTGATGAAGTAATAAAGAATGCAGGAATAAGAAACACTGAGTTTTCAGTGAGATAAAATGAGGGGGAGGCAGCCTCCAGCTGCTATGATAGTCCAGGCAGGACATTAAAGGGTGGCGAGGGAGAGGAGCCCAGCATCCCGCTACTATGATAGTCCAGGCAGTACAGAATCTTTTCTTTAGACATGAAGATGGGGGGGCTGATGGAACTCAGCCCCCAGTTGCTATGATGAGGATGGTTACCAGCCGTTCTGTACCATCTACCGGGAATGACCGGGAGTCATTCCTATTTTTACCCAGGCGCCCCCGGCCGACCTCACCTGAGGCCAGCCAGGAGCACTCACGGGCTGATGATGACGTTGGATAGCAGTAATATTGTACCGTCTGCCACCGGGGAGGGGAGAGGATGCTGCTATTTATTGCCTCAGCACCGCGTCTAAAGCAGCATGCACTAGACATAGGGTGACATATAAAAATGTCAAGAAATGATTTTTTCCCTTTTCTTTCACGGGGGGGGGGGGTGTAAATTGACGACATATACCCTGAAACACCCTGGACAATGTGTTTGACCCTACAGGCATTGGGAGCTCAGCCAAGAATGCAAATGCTTTTCAGAGACTGCGGGGACTGTGGGATAGCTGGAGTCCTCAGTACCCCCTCCCTCCCTCCATGAGCGTCCATTTGATTCCTTGGCTTTCCGTTACACTTGTCACACAGCACTGTGCTGTGGCCTCTGTCTATCATAGCCTGGAGATTTTTTCAAATGCTTTCTCATTTCGTCTTTGTAACGGAGCTGTGATAGAACAGATTTGTCTCCCCATACAGTGATCAGATCCAGTATCTCCCGTACGGTCCATGCTGGAGCTCTTTTTGGATTTGGGACTGCATCACCACCCGTGCTGATCAGAGCTCCACGCTGGGCAAACAGGAAATGAAATTCAAAAGTTCGCAGGGCTTTTCCTGTTTACCTGGCCAGTGCATCCGAGTTTGGATTGCTGTCCAGAGCAGTCACAATGGTGCACTGTGGGATACTGCCCGGAGGCCAATACCATCGATTTGCGACCACACTAACCCTAATCCGATATGGTAATACCGATTTTAGCGCTACTCCTCTCATCGGGGAGGAGTATAGAAACCAGTTTAAAGAGCCCTTTATATCGATATAAAGGGCCTCATTGTGTGGATGGGTGCGTTAAATCGGCTTAACGCTGCTAAAATTGGTTTAAATGCATAGTGTAGACCAGGCCACATTTGCTGGATATAACATACCAGACATGTCATTTGCGGAGCTTCATTCTTATGTCACTAGCACCAGCGTACATCAGGATTGGCTCAGAGATTCATAGACTTTAAGGCTAGAAAGGACCATCATTAGAATGACCAGATGTCCCATTTTTAAAGGGACAGTCCTGAATTTAAACCCTCCTACAGGTGTCCCCACTTTTTCTTTAAAATGGACAAATTGTTCCATATTTTCTGTCTCCCTCTCCCCCCAACCCACCCCCCGATCAGTACTGGTGGGTCCTGCTGCTGGTTGGGTCCCTACTCGCCAGTCGCCCGCCCATCAGCGGTGAGTGGGCGGGTCCATTGGCCAAAGATGAGGGTGGGTGTGCAAAGCTGGTAAGGAGGCGAAGATGCAGCATGTGGGGCCAGCTGCTCCCCCTGCTGGTCCATCAGCACAGCCCCTGCTGCGTGCTGGCTGTCAGCCAGCAGGGCCCTGCCCCCCATCCTGTTTCCGCCCGGCACTGGCTTCGAGTTGCGGTGGTTGGTGAGTCCATGGAGGCACCAGGCAGCAGCCAGTTACTTGTCACCTCTGCTGCCCAACCATCAGCACTTTCTATGCTCCCCCTCTCGCTGTCCTTTCCCTGCTTTCCCCCTTTGCAGTCCTCCTCCAGCCCCACCACTCCTCTATATCCCCTCCAGCAGGGCGCGTCCTGCTCCCAGTGCTGTGTGGAGAACCAGCCCCTGGTCTGAGTGTTCAGCTCACCAACAGCTTGGCTGAGAGGCTCCTTCCTTCCCCCACTGCCTCTGGCTGGGGTAGCACCCCTGGGAAAGCCCACAACCCTCTGGCTCAAGGTGCTGGCCAGGAGAAGCTGAGCCCTGCATGTGCCGAAGTCCCACATTGCGCTGGCACATGGAAGTCTCTCCACCCTTCAGCTAAGCTATGGAGTGGAGGGGCCGGGGGGAGCTATTTCCAGCCTGTTCCTGCCCCAACCCTTCAGCTCCACAGCAGCCCCCGGGGCAGAGGCTTAGCACCCTCTTCACCTGCATCCCTGTCCCCTCATCCGCTACCACCACCCTGGGTCCTGCCCCCAGGGAGCATGGGGCTGCTCCACCCCTAGGCACCCTCATCTGTTGAGCCACCTCTCTGGCCTGGTTCGCTGAAGCCCCTGCAGTTAGGTTCCCTGGGCCCTGGAGCACAATGCGTCCTTAGGGCTTAACCCCTTCCTTCCCATGCTGTAGCCATGGGACAGGAAGTGACTGGGTTATGTTGGTAGCCAGCAGCAGCTTGGAGGTGTTAGCTGCCTTTTGACACTGTGCGGGCAGGAAGGGACAAGCTGCTTCCAGCCACGAGGGTGGGTAGCGGGGAGATGAGGGGGTGTGAGAAGAGATGAGCTCTGCAAAGACATGGGCCAGGTCATCCCCACCACCCCCCTGCAGCTGGAAGCAGGTCTTGTCCCTTCCCTCCTGCACAGTGCCGAAAGGTTGCTGCTGGCCACATTCTGGTGTGAACCCTGGCAGAAATCTGGGGAGGAGGGACATGTGACCCTGTGCGACCCCTTCCCCCAGTGTGTTGCCTAAGGAAGATACAGTGCCAGGTACCAGGAGAGGGGGGTTTGTCCTGGGGGCCCAGCCAGGCATGGAGGGCAAAGAGCACCGGACAGGGAAGGTCAGGTCAGTCGGTTACTCCCCCTGTGTGAGAGAGGTGTATAGGAATGTGTGTGTGTCACCTCTCCCCATGTGACTCCTAAAGCCTTAAAGATAAGAAGGTAAATAAAAAGAATCCAACTACGCAGTATTTCTTTTTAACAGGGGCTCAGTCAACTTGATGTTAATTTGAATGTTTGTACGATTCATTGCCATTGAACTTGCTTGAATATGAGTAATTTTACCAGGTGTCCTGTATTCAGCATAGGGAAATATGATCACCCTAACCATCATGACCATCTAGTCTGACCTCCTGCACATTGCAGGCCACAGAACCTCACCCACCCACTCCTGTAATAGACCCCTAACCTCTGGCTGAGATACTGTAGTCCTCAAATCCTGATTTAAAGACGTCAATTTACAGAGAATCCACCTTTTACATTAGTTTAAACCTGCAAGTGACTCATGCCCCATGCTGCAGAGGAAGGCGAAAACCCCCAGAGTCTCTGCCAATCTGACCTGGGGGAAAATTCCTTTCCAACCCCAAATATGGTGATCAGTTAGACCCTGAGCATGTGGGCAAGACCCATCAGCCAGATACCTGGGAAAGAATTCTCTGTGGTAAGTTAGAGCCCTCCCCATCTAGTGTCCCATTCACTGAGATGAATGGAGTTGTTCTGAGATAAACCAATGTAAGTTAGAATAGCATCAGGTCCAAGATTATCGGATAGCTTGGGCTAGTAGCTCTGACCCTTTGGCTCAATAGCCAAATATTCATCTAAAAAAAGATGGGGATTCACATTCTAATCCGAACTACTTCCAGTGCCTGGACATGATGGTTTCAGTAGTTACATGTGTATGCTAGTGGTGGGATGTTGCCTAAAGGAAATGGTGTGTAAAACTGAGCGATGTGCCCATCTCTCCACATCCATTCCTACATGTGGGTCTATTACTCAAGGGACAGATTTGGTCCACAGATGCACACACCAACAAGCACATCTTTACAGTATCCAAGGAGGAGAATCCTTATGTTCCGTCCCTACATCTTCCTTCCCCTACATTATTATCCTCTAAATATGTTACCACATGCCTTCTTAAAAACTGCTCTGTTGACTACTCCATATAAATGCCTTTCCTCTAACCTTTTGTGGGAGGCCCTATACTGCAGTCCCTCAGCTTCTCCCCACTAGCACCAGTGTCTCTGAAGGAATGTCCATTTTGGCCTCCTCTTTCTTCTGTCAGCCTCTCTTACCGACATTTGAAAAGGTAACTCAGTGTCAGAGGCCCTCCCATCACTGCTCCTGCTAGGCTATCCCTTCCACCACTGTTTCTCTTGGGGTTCTCATTGATTGACAGGAGACACTGCATACAGCTGTACCTACTCAGCAGGATGCAAGTGAGATGGGGGACTAGTAGCTGCACTGGCAGAAGTGGAGCGTATAGGAAACCTTTAAAAAAAATCAGGTGTACTCTGAGCCTGATCGTTTCCAATAAACATTAAGTGTTGTAGATGGGGGTGTGTGCACAACACCCACCTCTGCCCAGTGGCCTGGCTGGTACATGAATATGAGCAACAGAACAACTGCAAAGAGCAGAGGTTTTCAACGTGTGGATCAGGACCCCAAAGTGGGTCATGACCCCATTTTAATGGGGTCACCAAGGCTGGTGTTAGACTTGCTGGAGCTTGGGGCTGAAGCCTGAGCCTCACCGCCTGAGGCCAAAGCTGAAGCCCAAGCGCCACCACCTGCGGCCAAAGCCCTGGGCGGCGGGGCTCAGGCTTCAGCCTTGGGCAGCACAGCTCAGGTTACAGGTCCCCCCTGTCCAGGGCTGAATCCCTTGGGCTTTGGCCCTGGCCCTGGTCCCCACTGTGGGGGATGGGGCATGGGTGGGTTCAGGCTTCAGTCCTCCCTCCTGGGGTCATGTAGTAATTTTTGTTGTCAGAAGTGCGGTGCAGTGAAGTTTGAACCCCCAGGCAAAGAGACAAATTTGGCCAAGATTTTCCAAAGTGACTAGTTTGAAGGCCTCAATGTTTCGGTGCCCAATTTGATGTACCTGAAAGAGCCCTGTTTTTAGAAGGAGGGTGGAAAAAACATGCATCTTTGGAGGTCCATTATTATTATTTTGTTACAGTAGCATCTGTGATCCCCAGACATTAAAGTCTTATATGCTAGTCACTGTACACAAATATGGCAACAGACAGTCTTTTCCCCAAACTGCTTACAAGATAAATAGACAATGCAGACAAAGTGTGGGAGAAAGGAAGCATTCTTAGCTCCATTTTACAGGTGGGAAACTGAGGCACAGAAGGCCTGATCCTCAGCTGGTGTAAGTGAGCATAGTTCCATTGACTTTGATAATTATTAACTATTTTATTATTAGTTATTAACTGTATTATTAACTATTAATTAGCTATTTGTGGCAGTGAAAATATCCTTGTTGGTGATGCATATTTTCTTCACTATCTGGATGTCAATCAAATGTTAGAGATTTTTGCAGTGCTTTCGTGAGACCCAAGATGGGTTGGCTGGATTTCATTACATTGCTGAATTCAGGTGGTATTTCTTCAGATGCCCCACTCGTCTGAATCTTCATGTGCTCAGGAGGTTTCAGCAGAAGCTTTTTTTTTTTTAATTAATTTTCACAGTCCTTTGTGTGGAGAGAGCAATGAAATAGACTCCTAAAAGATGTCCAAGGGAGGAAGCAAGCCAGTTATCTACCAAAGAAACCCGAGGTGGGGAGCAGGAACTCCCTGCAAGAACATAACAGCAAGCAGAGGGACAGGGAGGTTAGCTGGCGGAGGATTGTTTCTGGGCCTGTTAGGAAGGTGGCATGTTTTGGTTTGGAAGCGTAACGGGAAGTTCCATCAGACATCTGGATTCTTATTCAAATCAATCTCTGAACCAATGAGAGATTTCTCCATCACTCTTTTACACATATTGTTCAACATTAAGGTTGGTTTATTGCATGTTTTTGTAGTTTTACAGTGACAGGGCTAATTTAATGCCTGCTTTTTAAATGTAATTTTGCAGTGTGGAGACTAGCTTACAGCATGCGTCTGTGTGCGGTTTTGTTATGGGAGGCTGGTTTCCTGCATGCTCATTTACCCTACTATCTGCGGTTCTGTTGAATTAATGCTGAGATTTGCATTATTTTGGTTTGGTTGAATTTATTTTCTTGTCCCTGTAGTGCTTGTAGCAGGGCAAGAATTATTGAAATGGGAATAATATTTCAGTGTGAGATACAACTGAGCGGCAGGGGAAGGGGGGCTTGGAAAGTGCAGAGTATTCCATATTCCTGTCTGCCATAAGTACAAAACCAATTTGCCTCATCTCTGTTGTCTACATTTGTTGCCCCTATAACATCTGATCCAAAGCCCTCTGAAGTTAATGGACACCTTTCCATTGACTTGAACAGGGTTTGGATTCGGGCCTAGTCATTAAAATCCCCTACTGTGCTACACACACAGCAGATGAGTGGATGTGGTCCCATTTTCCCTTTTGGTTCCCATTACTTTAATTTTATAGATTTTACATTCAGTCTGTGAGTGAAACTCAGTTCATTCTCTAAAGCATCCATGGCACGCTGCTGGGGAGACAGCCGTTTTATCTGTGTCTACTACCAGATGTATTTATTTATTTATTTTGATTTATGACACTGCAAGGCTCATTTATTACTGTCCTGATGCTGCAAAAAATCCCACACCGGCAGACTCCTTCACCTCCACAATGCCCCAATTAAGTCAATGGGGCTAGGCCTGGAGCTGCTTGCCAGATCAGCTTCTTAAGTGTTTCATAACTGTAAAACATTTAGATCCCTGGACAGTTTCTTTTTTTATATGTCAACACATTAACTTTTGATTAACTTACTTACTGAACTTCTGTATCTATAAAATGTTGTAAACACAAAATTTCTCACAAAGATGTTTTTCATACTTTCATGTTTCACCTTTTAAATATTCCATTGCCTTAAAACTTTAATATACAGGTAAAATGGGAGGACAGGGGAGAAGCTAAATATTCAGGCTAAATTTCATGAAGACATTCTTTTGCTTTTACACATCTCTACTTTGGAGCTAGTGGTAGACAAATGAAAAAACAACCGGTGTAAAGAACAGATCCAAAAGCTCAGAAAAGAAGAAATTATTAAAGAAAAGATAACATGAACTTATCAGATATTTTTGCATTTACTGTATGTAATGCTGGAAATTCTAGCTTTTTTGCAAAAAAATATATATATATTTTTAAAACACCAAACATTCTCCATATTGTCAGTCAATTTTTCTATTTTTGCAATAAAGTGAAATGCTTTGTTGAAATGGGGAAAAAATCAGAACGGTGTCTACACATTTCCTGAATAATTACTGCAAAATTTGCAGGTTAATAAGTAGTTTGTAAAAATCTGACCCAAGTGGGCAAAGCTCTGTATTATTACCAGTTGCTTTGTCAAATTCACAAACCTCTGCCACATTTTTCATTCTCATCCTCAAAATCTTCCCTAACTCTTCAGACAAACCAATCTCTTTCATACAAAAGGCCTGATCACGCAATACATGAGTAATTGTGTATAAAGAGAAGTGACATTGAGTTCACATGTGTAAACTTACTCATGCATATGTGTTTATAGGACTCAGCCCAAACTCTGTGTCACCTTTAATCTGGCCTCAAAAACAAAGGACACAATGAATAATTCTTACTATTTATGCGTTCCTTATTCCTGAAAGGTATATGCCAGAAAGTACTGGGTTATCTTTGGGAGAAAAGCTCTTTGCTACGGTTCCCACTGTGCCCCATCAGAATGTGAGGACGTGATTCTCTATATGCAGTAATTGCTAAATCTAATGGTGTGTTACCATGCAGACTTTCTTACCAGCTGTAAGTGCTATTTGTAAGACCCTGTTATTACTGGCTCATACTTTGTTTTAGGGACATTAACCTGCCTGTATGCTGCTGCTGGTGCCTTACTGGTAACCTTCTGTGCTATGCCAAACTCCTCAGTAAAAGACTCTTTGTGAGTCTTCATTTTTAGCTTTTTTTAACCCCCTCTCTCTTTCCTACTCTCTCCCTTTCTCCCTTGGCTTTAGCTTCTCTGTCAGAGGAGGAACTTGCATGGGGATTGGGGTAAAGTCAATCCCTTTAAAAGGCTCTGCTGTTAGAAAGCCTCCTGCAGTTTACTGAGTGCAACAAAACAAATTTGTGGAAACAGAATAGGCAGCAGGCTCTTCTTAAGTGATGAATTAGGGCTCCAGACCCAGCCTCAAATTTAACTAGGTCCCTGTGGGTTGGATGAAGAACTAGTAGGTAGGCAAACCAGTTCGTTTTACCATCAGCAGCAGTGACAACATACAGGATCTAGTGCTCAAACTGAACAATAGAAAGAGGTGGTGAATGCAAATCTTTGTACCCAGCAGGATCACCGTTGGCTCAAAGATGTTCCATTCCTGTCCCTATCAGACGTCCATCCCATCAACCCCTCTATCTCCCTTACAATCCCTCTATGTAATAGTACCACTTAATCCCAAAACAGAGCTTAAATTGGGTATACATGGAGCGTAAACCTTCAGATGGCCCTCTGTACTGAGATGAATTTCACAAAGAAGGCAAATTTTAAGCTTGTACTCATGATCTATTTGAGTATTCACACCAAAAACCTAACAAGAGCTGCCACCATCCAATAAGAAAACAGAAAAAATATCATGTGGCTTAAATTTAATGGAATTTTTTCAAATACATTTGTGAAAAATCATGATCTGCTTGCAGAGGTTCCAGAAGTGAAGTTTGTTGAATAAATAAAGTATTTTATCAGCACAATTTACTGCCATGCATCAGTATCGAGAGAGAGAGAGAGAGAGAGAGAAATAAAACAAAGAAAGGAAGTTCTCCTCCCACACACTTAGAAGATGTATCATTTCTGGATCGCTTCAGACTGAAAGAAACCCAATAATTACGATTTTGCATTTTCAAGGGAAATAAGACCAGTCCCACACAAATAGCCTCACTGTAGTAATATGCTGCTAGCCACTCATACTAATCCTGAACATGCTGTAAAGAACTGACCCAGCAGGCTAGCACTGCTAATTCTGGTTGTGGCTAACCCTTGTGTGTTTACTTTTCTTTAACGCTGTACGGTATGATGTGCAAAATGTTAGGTGCCAGTACTCTTCACTTCATCCATTATTTTTTAACTGTTGGAATTCTCTCATTCTTCACATGATTTGAACTGTTAAAAACTCTGTGTGTGTGTATATAATTCACACAATGTGAGAAAAGTCAGAGATGGTAACAGAAAAATGTCACATATGGGTATTTTATAAAATGATGCCATTGTCTATATTTCATTTAATATTTCTTACCAATTACAACCCTGATCTTGCTACTATTTAAGCAATAGCAAAACTCCAGTTGACTTCAATTTGGGAAAGACTATCCCATCAAAGGAAAAGGGTGGTCTTGGGGCTAAAGCACAGTTGGATGACCTAGGTTCTATTCCAGCTCAGGGATGTTATGAGGTTTAACAAACTAATGTTGTACAGTGTTTTGAGATCCCCTGCTAAAAGGCACTATAACAGTCAACAGTGCTATTAATAAATAAAGCAGCATAGATTAATCAAATGTCTAGTTTTGGTTGAACTCCTGCTGTGAAGAACCTTAGCAATAAGCAAAGTGAAAGCTGTGAAGTGTTCTTATGCTATAGGGGGAAAGCTTTTTTCCTATTTGCTCAGTAAGACCCTGATCCTGCCCACACTCAGGCCAGGTCTACATGCAAAAGTTTGCATCTTCAAATATACTGGTATAGTTAAAGCACTGCAATCCCTCTTGTCTGGATAAAGTTATATTGGTATAAACAGGCTTATATCATTATAAAGGTGCCTTATATCGATATACCTTATTCCTCTTCCCATAAGAGAATAAGGTATACTAGTGCAAGATACCTTCACACTGGCATAACTATACCCACATCAGGGCTTGTGCTGGTACAACTATTCTGGTAAGAAATCACACTCTGAACAAACACATTTATATCAGTACAAAGTCTGTGTGTAGCTCAGGCCTTAAGCAAGGCTTTTGCTTGCTATAACTCTACACATGCAAGTAATCGTATTTAAGTCAAAGGGACTACTCCCACCACCAGTAAATTTACACATGAACTTAACTGTTTGCAGGATCACTAGATATTAGAAGTCAAAATAGTCTGCCAAAGTATAAAGACCCACAAGTCGTAACACAACACTCTTTTCCATTATTATTGCATTAATATAACAGCCCATTCAGTATCTCTATGCAAAGGTTCCTATCTGATGGCACATAGGAACTAAAGGAAATGCAAAGATTTTAATCATTTTTGCCATCCTTCAATATTGTTTTACTAACTGCGATTTTAGAAGTTTAGAAGTTGTAGCCATTGCTTGCTGTTTTGTTTTCACGTACTATACTCTAAGCCAAAACTAAAAGTAAAGCGCGCATGTTTGTCATATTTCATCCTGTGCAAGAGAAAACCTGTAACTAACAGGGAAGAGAAGATACTGCTTTTACATAACTATCATTCAAAAGCAGCAGCGCACATCTCTGAAGCTGATGGTGTAGCATTACATTGCACAGACTAGAGTATGTCTCTGATGTGCTAAACTTCGATATCGCCTTATAATGATGTGTTAATGTAAAGGGAATGATTTTGTAAAATGTTATGCCTTATTAAGGAAATGATTCAAGCCCAGGAAATGTGCTTTCATAAACATGGGTTACCGTGGAACAAGATTTTAGATATTATGTGGAAAAATGCAGTAAAAAGTGCTGAATTAGCCCATTCCATTACATTGAATTGTTCAGCAATTATGGTCATCCCTGGGCCTAGAAAATTAAAGTATATGATAAAAACCCAATGTAAAGATATCCACTGCTGTGGTACTGAAGACACAGTATCTCATGTGTGTCTAAAAGGCATTTATAACTTCAGTGACCAGGAAAGAGTTATCTGAGGAGTGAGTGAGTGTAATTTAAGAGATCATTCAGCAAACTGACAATCCAGATCCAGCCCTGCACTCCTTTCTGTGCTCCTAAGCCATTAAAGCAAATGGGAATCTTGCCCAACTAAGAAGTTCAAGATTGGTCCCCTATATTTAGGCTGTTACATAAAACTAATTATTACAAAGTGAGGGCATTAGCTTGCAGTCTTTATTCCAAAATGGCTTCCTTTGAAGTTGATGGGTGCTTTCTCCCAGAGTAAGGAATGCAGAATCGGGACCGTCAAACTACACTACAGGAACTACCCAGCTTATTTGGAAACAAAAATGTGTCATAATTTGAGCTGGATGGAGAGTACAACATGCAAATATGCATTTGAAATTGAAAGTAAATCCGGACTTCACTTTGTTTAGAACCCTATTGGTTTCATTTATCATGAATATTTTATTGCTGGGCTTTACATGCACAAATACTCATGAAAAGCAAATTTCTCGTTCAAAAGCTTGAATATTCACTGAAAGTCAATTTTGAATTGAATAGGTGTCAGTTATTTTCCAATCTGAGATCAGAAGCAATATCGTGTGATCTATGTAACAGTGTGAATTTTGAAGTTTTATAGTCTGCAGATCCACAGACTAAGAATTGTTTTCTGAACTAATTTGTGAATAAATGTGAAAATTCTGCAATCAGTTCATGTACACTTCATGAAGAGAAAGAGATGTGACATTTCTCAAATATATATACATTATTCTCCCAGCTCTAGTTTTGCTCTAGAATTTACTGAAGCCATTCACACCTATCAAATTCGAGCATAACAGATCCTTCTCTCAATTTTAAAAGCCACTGTCCTTTCTCTCTCTTGCAGTTCCCTCTCCTCAAAGTTTTGAAGCAGAAACTTTAGCCAGATTTTTTTTTTTCTAAATTTAAAAATAATCATGTGGCTCCTCACTATAAAATGTCTGTCTCCTCCACTCCCAGCCTCCTGGGGGCTGCCGTAGGCATGGTCTGTAAATTAAGTGGAAGCACTCAGCCCTCAGTTCAGCTCTAGTCAAACATTAGCAACAGTGTTTACCCTTGTGTAATCTTCAGTTTTGCATTAATTTAATACTGCTCAGCACTTTTTTAACATATTCAGCAAATCCGCGGCACACAGTGCTTTGTGTCTGTATCTCCCCTATCAAAGCAAGTTTTGATTCTTAACCAAACTCATCAAAGTGAACTCCTTGTGATACTTTTCTCCCCCTACTTTGATCTCTACTTAAGAAAAAACGTTGCTTTATGTGGTAATTCAGATATATGCTGAGGGTTTTTTCCCCTTAACTTCAAAGAGAGAGGACTGAATATTGTTTTCATTTTCATTTCACATTGCTGTTCCAGTTGTTTGTGAGTGATGCAAGAGCGTAAAGCATCTTCTAATTAATAATTCCCAGATAATAGTGTGCCCTCCTGAAGTGCAAATCTGAAGAAAACTGGTCAAAACCTAACTTTGAAGCTCTGGCCAAATGTAAGTTCAAAGTTGAGTGAACTCACATCATAATTCATAACCAACCTTTAGTCTTTGAACCTTCACTTGTGTCCCCGAACAAATTAAACTATGAGAAATCTCTGGCCATGTAGTTAGAAAAATACTCGTCCTGTCTTTTTAATAATGCTAAATCCTATTATACTGGGAAGAATAGGGAGAGGTTATAATACTATCATAGAACCTCAGTATTTGGCCTGATCTCCATTTTCCCTCAGCCCACACTCAAAAAACCTCATTAGCTATGAAATTTTTGCCTGAATATAAGGACTAAGAAAAACCTAAGAAAGGTATTCAGGATTTAGGTCTATTGGATTCAAGGAGAGTTTTGCTCTTGTACAGATGGCACATTCTACACCCACTTTGCACAGGTGTAAAGTAATGACACCTGGTGCAAGGCAGTATAAAGAATAGAATTGCTAGATTGTAACTTGAATTGTAAAATCTTTAGGGCAGAGAATCCATCTTTATCTATATTGCAAAGTGCCATAGCAAATGGCTGGTTCTGCATAAATAAGTATTAAAAAAAATAATACTAATAATTAAGAATAATTAATAATACATCATGGAGCAGACTAGGGCATATGTCCAGGTGTGGGAGGCTATAAGAAAGAAGGAAATAAGGCTCTGATACTTCAAACCTTTATGCACGTGCCTAACTTTAAGCATGTGTGCATGTCTTAGGCCTTTTGAAGATCAAGGTAACAAGAGGGTGGAGGATACAAAGGGAATGGTTAGTTGTGCTCCTTGTGGTGATGGGGAATGAAAAGAGATGACAGCATTAAGGCCAGTTAGGCAGTAATTCGGTTGTAGAAGTTCAAAGGCCAGGAGAAGTTGCTTCTTACACTACTTTACCACTTGCACCAAATTACAGCTGTTTTCTGACCAAATTACGCCTAATGTGTAAATGGAAACCTGATTTACCCCCATCACCAAATTTGGTCCTGAGATGCCAGTGGGAGTTGCACCCAAATTTCTCTAGGGCAGAATTTGGCCCAGAAAACTAGCCTTTATGACAAAATCAAGAGGCACAAGCAAATGAAAACACATACATAGCTGCGTCTTTTACATTAGGTAATTCCTTGTAGCTAATTCACATACATTTCTTTGTTTTTCCTCCCTGTTTAGAAAAGTGTATAACTATGTGCGTGGCTGGAACTTGGAAATGAAAGAATTGTTCTCCTGGACAGCACCCTACTTGCTGAGCTCTCCCAAGAGAATCCCTTGATCTGCTTATGCCTGTCTGAGGCCCTGCACAAGTCAAAAAGATTAGGGGAAAGTCGGTGAGAATTGAGACATGCCTGGCTCCAACAAACCATTTACACCAATTCACAAAGGAAAAACCTTGGAAGTGTTTCCAAAAATACAGTCCAGGCGTGTGAGTTAATGCTGGTAGGGATCCTAATGCACAGACTTTCCCCATAATCAGGGTTTACCTCAAGTCTGTTTATTCTGTAAACTCTGGTTTCTCAACAGAAACAGCTCATCACACTACACCCATGTTGCACAGACATGCCTAAAGTCTTTGCAAAGAACTAGATATAGAACAACCCAGCTGTTTCTTTTACTAAATCTGTGTGTTAGCAAACTCTCTCATCATTTTCCAGTGTTGGGGGGGGGGCAGGGGGAAGTACTACTAGAAGCCGTCAGATTGCTGGCACTGAAAAGCAAAGTAGTTTCTTTATCCATAGAACAATCACAGCATGGATGTTAGCAGTGTATCTGTCCCCAGAATGCCCAGTGAGGGAGAACAGTCAAGCTGCATAACTTACTGCAAATGATTTAACAGGCATTTTTTTTCTGCTAATTAATTGTCTGCAAAGACTCTGTGATTTTCTCAAATTTATTTAAACTGTTCAATTAATATTTTCTATGAATAATTCTTGGCGTGCAGCTCAGTCATCAGCTGTTAATTGTTAGAATTCACAGGTTGAGCTGCATTAAGTAGTTTCACTATTATAGGCCCAGACTCACCAGTATGCTCCAGTTGCTTTGAGGGTTTGAGCTGGGTTTATGGAGGCTTTGCATTGCCAAAGTGTGGCAAAGCTGCTGGAACATATCAGCAAATCTAGTCCATAAATCCCCTGATTCTCCACTCAGTTACATCAGTTTTACAGCACTGCCACACCTCTGAAGTCAACCAAGTTACATCTATGTAACTGAATGAAAAATCATTATGGCCCATTATGTTTCTGTCCCCTAGAGGAAGGAGGATAATTCTCATAATTAGATTACTAATCGCATACTTACATTTATTAATTCAAAATTCACTTCCCATGAATAGCTCTCCAGTATTCCCTGAAAAATGTGCTGTTTCAGGAAACACTCCTTTCAGTATAATTATTTGCTGGAAGATTTGCAGAAATTAATGCAAAAGGTACATGAATGTGATCAATGTGAATTCACTTTTAAACATTCAGCTAAGTATTTGTGAGAAATCTTTTTTCTCTTTGCCTGGCTCTACTGAACCCTATTCAATCTCTCTGATGATAGACCTGACAAACAGAAGTCCAGTTGGTGTTAGTGTGACAGCTTTTGGCAATACAGACAATGCACAAAGAACTGCAAACTTCTCTAACCTGGGTCATACACTAGAATGGCTAACAACAAATTGAGAGCAATGCAACCTGGATCAAATTCGAACCACTGTAGGTGTACTAATGCCAAATCCTGAGCTCCCCAGCCCCCCTGAAAAATGTGTTTCAAACACAAAGCCTATTTGTTTATTAAGGAAGTCTTTGATTGGAAAATAATGTTGCTGTAGGTGAAAGAATAAGAGGTTTTACAGTGAAGTGCGATTTATTATTGCTTCCTCCAGGATCAGATCCCCTCACACTTCTGTTCTTCATTTCACTTTGCTTTAGATCACTCCTAAAATAGAGATGGCTTATCTGGCCCTGGACAAGGCGGTATGCAAAACCCACACAGGAATGAGTGCACTGTCCAGATATCCTGAAAAAAATTGGCTGTCCTTTTGTTCATATCCCTGTACGATCTTTCAGTTAAAATGTGGCCTTATGCAATCCTTGCTTTCCTTTCAATGCACAGCAGTCTGGCATAACTGCTAACCAAATTTATTTCACATTTTGTTGTTGTTCGTCAAGACATCTCTGATTAAAAAGAATCATCCCCCTTGTGTGTATTGAAGCTATCTTTACTTTCTGAGGGGACTGATTATGAAGTGTCCCCACACTAAGTACTTCCATTCGAGGTTTCTCATTAAAGCATCACTAGAATCCAAAACCACAATAATTTATTCTGGCTGTTGAGTTAAAAGATGGCATATTGTATATAGTGACAGCTCATATGGCAAACCATACCCAGCCTTATTGGCATAGTGATTGGACCAAATTCATCCCTTGTTTGCTACAGTGGAGTTACAAACTTGGCCCAATGAGTCAACAAGGCTATGTCAGAGAATTCTAAATATTAATAATGGAACAAAGCACTATGTACGCCTTCTTCTTCCTAAATGCATGGAGTTCAAATCATTTATATCATTGCACATTAATAGGATGTAAGATGACTCACAAAAATGTTAGCTCGAAATATATTTTAAGCTCATGAGCTAGCACTATTTACTGCCTGTGACCGTATTTTTAAAAGCAGATTATAAACCGCACTGCACATCCATTTGGTTTTTTGCACCGACAGGTTAGAGCGTCCAAGCTTTTTCATTACCCAAGGCATGGAGTTGCTCACACAAACTGCCTTTTCATGCACACACAAAACTTCACATACAAAACCTTATGTATGTGTAATCTTGGCTGAGGGTACATCTTCACTGTGGCTGGGACAGTGCTTCCCAGCTTGGGTAGACATACATGTGCTAACTGTGCTTGAGCTAGCATGCTAAAAATAGCAGCATACCCAGAGACAGCACAGGCAGAGGTGCAGGCTAGCTGCCCAAATACAGACCCAAGGAGTGAGGCAGGTTTCTACTGAGGCAACTAGCCTAAGCCAACATCTGTGCCACCCGGGCTTTGCACTTATCTTTAGTATGCTAGCTTGAGCAGAGCTAGCACAGGTCTGCCTACCTGAGCTGGGAAGCATGCTCCCAACTGCAGCGCAGACACAGCATGGCTCTTTGTTCCCCTTCTAACTGCTGTAGTCTGCCACTGCATTTGAGATAAATGCCCTGAGTCTTTTAACTCCAGCAATAGAGGTTCATGGTTTTAGATCCAGAGCTCACAGATTCAAGACCTGCTACTGCTGACTCATCCAGGGGCAAGGTGTCTCACATGCAATTTCAGGCAGTGAAATGTAGAGACTGCATTGAGACCATTTTGAATGTTTGGATTTTATGTCACAAATGAAATGAATTTAGAGGTCTGGATTTTCAGAAGGGTCCCATAGAACTTACCCCAAGTCAGGGTAGGTTGAGTCAATATTATGTTAAATAGCAAACCTCATCCCCAGTCTTTCCCCTTACACTCAGTTGCTGGGGCCTCTATTTAGCTTTTGATATCTTTGGTGTGTGTGTGAGGGGGTGGAGGAATCCAATGGCCTTTCTTTACCTTGATCTTCCTAGGAACAGATGCCCTCTTCATTAGATCTTTCGGAGGCAATGGATGGATGTGGTCTCTCGGCAGGATCCTCAGAAGGAATGGCTGATATACAGAACTGGTCAGGAAATGACTGATTTTTGTTCCCTCAAAAAATTACAATACACTGAACAAGCTTTTGTTTTCATCATAATTTTTCTTCAGAATTTTTTGTTTTCGTCTAAAAAAATCTGGAAAATATTGTCAAAATGGACATTTCCGGTGGAAATTTCTGTTTTTGATGAAAAAGCCATTTTGGGGAAAAAACAAACAAAATATTGCAAACAATACAATCCAACCAACTCTGCCAATACAATTTATTGCCCCAATCCAAAAGTACCTCAGAAAGTACCTTCCAACCCATAGCAAAGCAAAGAGCACCAAGAAATGTTCCTGCTTCCATTCAGCCATCTCACTCCTAAAAGCCATATCAGAGATCACAGAATTAAGTTAAATAAGGAAGTGCTAGGCCATGTAATCCATCTCCCTTCCAGTGCAAGGTGTTCCCTTCTGTACATTCACCACCATTTTGTCCAGCCTACTTTTAAATTTGCCAAAAGAGGGGACTTCCATCAGTTCCCCCACATAAATCATTCCACAGGCAGGATAATAATTTTTTTATTAGTCAGGGCCTCCGCCTTCTGGGGACAAAGAAGCCAAATGTCCAAAACAAGCCCACAAGGGCTGGTTCACTGACAACTCTGGGCACAGAGAAACTAGACACTGAAGAGTCTACATTGGTGTATTTAGTGGTCCCAGTCCTGAAGGACATCAACCGCATTTCAAAACTACCATGAAACTTGGCAGTCTGCTCAGAAGAGACCCAGGATTAAGAAACAGGCACACTTTAGGTTCAAGATAGAGGTAGTTTGATAGGGTTCAAACATGGATTATTTCACAGCTACCACGTGCTCTTTCTCCATGGTTGAAGACACTAAAATACTCTCCTACCCCCAAATAAATTTTTCCTGAAGAAAATATTTGCATAGGCCTAGATTGTGCCATGTCAGCACACAGCCCTGCACTGCAGGCATTTCAGAGCCACACCACTCAGCAGGTTACCCAGGCCTGCTCTCTGGTGCACAGGGAAGTTGTGAGTCAGTGTATCAATGCAACCGTGCCCCCTCTAGGGTGACCAGATGTCCAGATTTTATAGGGACAGTCCCGATTTTTGCATCTTTTTCGTATATAGGCTCCTATTACCCCCTACCTCCTATCCTGATTTTTCACATTTGCTGTCTGGTCACCCTAGACCAGGGGTTGGCAACCTTTCAGAAGTGGTGTGCAGAGTCTTCATTTATTCATTCTAATTTAAAGTTTCATGTGCCAGTAATACATTTTAATATTTTCAGAAGGTCTCTTTCTATAAATCTATAATATATAACTAAACGATTGTAGTATGTAAAGTAAATAAGGTTTTTTAAATGTTTAAGAAGCGTCATTTAAAATTAAATTAAAATGCAGAACCCCCAGACCAGTAGCCAGGACCCAGGCAGTGTGAGTGCCACTGAAAATCAGCTCGCGTGCCGACTTCAGCACGCGTGCCATAGGTTGCCTATCCCTGCCCTAGACCACTCTGGCCAGGCAGGGCATGGCACCTGAGCTCACTGAGCTGGGCAGGACTGTTAATCTATCCCTGGTGCCCAGGAATCTGAAAACCATCTCTGCTCTTAAGTCCATCAGGGGGCTGGTAGGGAAACCCAAGCTCACGCACACCACTGAGGTTTCCAGCTCAGGGCCCTTGAGCTAGAAAAGCTGGATCAGGGTTCATTGACTCCAGCTGTGCCCTAAGCTCCTTCCTACCTCCCCCCTGGTTTCTGCAGGCTCTTCAGCCTGTTGGTTTGGTCGTCTCTGCACATTGTCCTAGAAGTTCTCTTCTCCAGCCTCAGCAGCGGCTCCAGGCACCAGCGCTCCAAGTGCATGCCTGGGGCGGTAAGCCACAGGGGGCGCCCTGCCAGTCACTGTGAGGGCGGCAGTCAGACTACCTTCAGCAGCTTGCCTGCGGTAGGTCCGCTGGTCCCGTGGATTCAGTGGCAATTCAGCGGAGGGTACACTGAAGCCGCAGGACCGGTGGACCTCCCGTAGGCACACCACCGAAGGTAGCCTGCCTGCCGTGCTTGGGGCGGCAAAAAAGCTAGAGCCGCCCCGTCCAGCCTTCTCACTCCTCTGGTAGCCACCCCACCCTTCTGCTTTCTAGCCCTTTTATCCTCCCAGCTACTGTGAGGCTACCAGTCAGCATTGGCAGGCAGTCCCTTGGTAAATCCTTTGGTTGTTGGGCCAGCGTGGGGTACCCACACAGAAGTACTCAAACCACTTCTCCCATGTAAGAGGTTTCCCAAGCTCACACACACACACATACCTCGATCTCCACTGGCTCCTCACCCCTTCTGAGGCACCATGTACCCAGAGGGAATAATTAGGGAGCAGTCCCCATGCTTCCTGGAGCATAGACACTGCAATTCTGCTGGTCCTTATGCAAGCTGTGCCGGGGAGGGGGAGGGCAGGAGGCTTTTTATGCCATACTCCACACCCATGTAAAGACTAGCTAGCATCCAGCCCATAAACCACATGGGCTTGAGCTTTGATCTTGCCCTATAGTGTATGTGAATTCCTTGTCAGTTGTCTTGGAAAATCAACTCCTGCTGCATGGTAACTGATTTTCCAAGGTGCCACAAGTGCAGGATCAAGCTGTTTATTGAGGTTGGGCAGGATTTCAAAAACTTTCAGCACTGGCCTAACTCTGCTCCCACTGAAGTCCAGGAAAGTTTTAGAGTTCATCATCCTTTTCTAACATATATCATAACTGAGGCATAGTCACGCTCAAACAATATGTGATAGTTAGCTTCTCCTGTAAGAACCTTTGCCATACACATATGCAGAATATTTTTATTTCCCCATAAACCTGATTAATCTACACAATTCTACATTTGAACCTCTCCTTTCTTTTTTCCTATGCCTGTACCAATAGAAACTCTCCCTTATTTTATGATGGATATTAGATGATGTTATGAAATGCTGCTTAAAATGAAACATTCAGTCCAATAGCATTTTAAAACTAGGATCCTTTTATAGTCAAAGAAAAAAATTGCTCTTTTTGATTGGATACTCTTCTCCTGTACATTGCATTACATGCGAGGTAAGGTGCCTCATGTGGAGAGATTTTGAGTCACTTACTATTTAGTCTTTGCTGTTGTTTTTAGAACTACAGAAAAAGAGAGAGAGAGAGAGAAATATTCATCATTTTGCAAAGGAGCTTAACTATTTCACAAGGCTGAATTTTTATTGCCCTGTTGAATCCACACAATATTATGTCACATGCACAAGAACAAAACTATGGCTTTGTAGGAACAGTGGGGACAAATTCATCCAGGATGTTACTCCAGTGAAGTCATGTGGCCTGATTCTGATTTCACACACATTAGTTATCACCTGTGCAGTTCCATTAATTCCAGTGGATTTACTCCTGTTTAACACCCATTTAAGTGAGAAGTAAAGCAGGCCCTAAGAACCCAATCCTGTTCCTGCTGAAATCAGTGAGATTTTTGCCACTCAGTTCAGCTGGAATCAGTTTGGGCCCCAATTCAGTTTTCATCACTGTGCATGGTTTCATCAGATAGTCAATTTTACTATTTACATTTCTTTTGAGGTCAAAGAAAACTATCTTCTGTGTGCATTGGTCTGAGGCATATTTTGTTTAGCAAAATTTAAAAGAAGGCTTGTATTAACAGTTATTTCAGTAGATTGATTGAGTAATATTTTCTTATGCTATAATTACCTTATTTCATACTAAGGAACATAAGGTGGCAGCTATGCTTACTGAAACCAGAATAACAGAAACAAGGAGTTTCCCAGCAGGAGGCAAGGTGTTGTACTGTACTGCATACTGTAGTGTCTTGTTATTTATATTAAGTTAAACCTGTTTTTCCAGCTATTTGTGCAATTGACCAGCAACCCAATAAATGATATCATTTCCAGTCCTGAATGGCTCTATGACACGTTAACTAGGAGTTTAAGCACCAGAAAAAGCTTTTGACTGACTTAAAAATGGTGCTATAAATACCCAACTGGCAAGCTAATTTTGGGAGGGGATGAGATGAGGACAGAAAAAAGCAGAGAGACACAGAGAAAGATAGGCAGACAACGCACACGAACACACACACACACACACACACAAAGTTCTAAAGTGTCCCAGTCTAAAAAAATATGTACCTTGCAAAAATATACATGTGGCAAGACTGCTCTTGCATGCCTTTGTTGTACTAAGTCACAGCCCCTCATAAATTTTCAGGTGCAAATAGTTGTCTGCTTAAAGGGTACCTGCCAGAAGTTCATCTAAAATTAAGTAAATGTGGTTTTTTGTGCCGAATATTCCAAACAATGGGAGCAAAAGACACATTTCCCACAGTGATTTAAAACTATCCTTGCAAATGGAAAATGAGGATGGAGACAAGAATTATCTTTTGGCCAGGTGGCCACAAGCTAGTTAAATCTTTGATTTAGAATCATAATTAGGAAGAGACCTCAGGAGGTCATCTAGTCCAACCTCCTGCTCAAAGCAGGACCTACTCCAACTAAATCATCCCAGCTAGGGCTTTATCAAGCCTGGCCTTAAAAATGTCTAAGGATGGAGATTCCACCACCTGCCTAGGTAACCGATTCCAGTGCTTCACCACCCTCCTAGTGAAATAGTGTTTCCTAATATCTAACCTAGAACTCCCCCACTGCAACTTGAGACCATTTCTCCTTATTCTGTCATCTGCCACCACTGAGAACAGCTGAGCTCCATCCTCTTTGGAACCCCCCTTCAAGCAGTTGAAGGCTGCTATCAAATCCCCCCCTCACGCTTCTCTTCTGCAGACTAAATAAGCCTAGTTCCCTCAGCCTCTCCTCATAAATCATGTGCCCTAGCTGCCTAACCATTTTCGTTGTCCTCTGCTGGACTCTCTCCAATTTGTCCACATTCTTTCTGTAGTGTGGGGCCTAAAACTGGACACAGTACTCCAGATGTGGCCTTCCCAGTGCTGAATAGAGGAGAATAATCACTTCCCTCGATCTGCTGACAGTGCTCCTACTAATACAGCCCAATATGCCATGAGGACCTCCCCCAATGAGTTTTCAAAGATAATGGCCAACTCTCTCAACACCCTCAGATGCATTAGATCTGGCCCCATGGATATGTGCAGGTCCAGCTTTTCTAAATAGTCCGTAACCTGTTCTTTCACCACTGAGAGCTGCTCACTTCCTCCCCATACTATGCTGCCCAGTGCAGCAGTCTGGAAGCTGACCTTGTCTGTGAAGATTGAGGCAAAAAAAGTGTTGAGAACTTCAGCTTTTTCCACATCATCTGTCACTAGGTTGTCTCCCCCATTCAGTAGGGGTCCCACATATTCCCAGACCACCTTCTTGTTGCTAACTTACCTGTGGAAACCCTTCTTGTTATCCTTCACATCCCTTGTTAGCTGCCACTGCAATTGTTCTTACATGAACAAGAACTCTCCTAAAGGCAACCTGTCCTGGGATTAATGAAAAGGAGAAAGGCCACAGTGACCACCCAGAAGGTGTATCGAAAAAAAGACCCCCTTCAAGCGATCACTGCCCCTTTTTGTGGCCCTTTGTCAGCCAACCAATCCCAGAACTTGATACAAGTGATGAGATAATCCAATGGCATTCCCCCTACAAAGGCAGGCTGCCATCGACCAGTTGCAGTGGCTCTGCACTGGCGTATGGTTCTACCCTTGGCTCCCGCTGCACCTTTTGGGCTGGTCACAAACCCCTATGTTAAAAGTGAGGACTCCCACATGCACCCCTAATCACCTTGTGACTGTTGTAATATACGGCTGTCTGCTCTCTGAACAAATGCAGCTGGTCCACTGGGACTCAGGTCAGTGGTGGGGTTTTGATAGCTGGGGATTTGGTGTGAGTTTTGTATACTTACGTAGCTCGACACGTTTCATTAGTGTATCTAATATCCCAAGGAGCATAACATATCACTGAAAAAACTTTTCAGAATAGCACAATACACTTTTTTCAAAACACCCCACCATCTGAAGCGCCGTTGCTTCAGTGAACAAGATACCATGGAATGGCAGCCATCGCATCATGTAAGAATGTTGCAGGAAGGTTTTTAAGTCACCCTTGGAGAGGTTTTGAATCCCCATCTTTGCTGTGAACACTCCCAGTGCCTCTTGTTTGGAGTGCTTGTTAGAACCCTGAAGCTGACATTCTGTGACTGCCGCTTCTTGTCTGGATGTCCAAGCAACCAGGGCCGCCCAGAGGATTCAGGGGGTCTGGGGTCATCGGCGGCAGGGAGCCCTCGCTGCTAAATTGCCGCCAAAGACCCAGCACTTCGGCGGCGGGTCCCGGAGTGGAAGGACCCCCCCACTGCCGAATTGCCACTGAAGACCCGGAGTGGAAGAAACTCTGGGGACCCAGGCCCCGCGAGAGTTTTCCGGGGCCCCCAGAGCGAGTGAAGGACCCCACTCCAGGGGCCCCGAAAAACTCTCGTGGGGGCCTCTGCGGGGCCTGGGGCAAATTGCCCCACTTGCCCCCCACCCCCCCCACCCCAGGCAGCCGTGCAAGCGACAAGCAGTCAAAGCCTAGGAGCTTGCAGAGAGCAGGAGAGGCAGCACAGGTTTCACAGCTCACAGAACCAAAGCTCTGGGCATCTCAGAAGGCAACATCTCAGAAATTGCCACAGCTCAGTAGCAGTAATTTGCTATCCACAGAAATCTGCACCTTGACGTGACATAACATAATGATTTCAGTACATTTATAAAATTGCAGGGACCATCTGTAACTCAGACTGCAAGGGTTCAAAGAACCATTTACGTCCACCCCAACTACCTACAGCAAATATTGCCATCCATGTGGACGTTATGTAGGGAACACACCTTTTCCAAAGGAAATACTCTAAGCCAAAATCTGCTCTCAATACCATCCCTCTGAAGTCAATAGATTTGCACCAGTGTAAAACTATGGGCGCTGTGTGGATTTTAGTTCTCTTTAATGGGATTATCCGGCCACAGCCAGTACAGGTCACTACAAAAGGCTTTTACTCCTGACTGAATGGCATGTTACATATTAACTTGTTTGGCCATAACTGTAGTAGAGTTCTGTTGCTTTTGTTCTTTGCACATATTTGTACTACAGGGAGGCGCACTTAGCCTTAAACCAGCAAGCCAATTATAGGTAGTTTACTGAACTGTTTACATGGTTACTGCACGACAGCCAAAATAAGAATCCCCCAAATGATTTAATTGAAGGTAAAATGATATTGCAAAACTGGAACTGCTTTTGGTTCCTAAGAAATGCCACACAGCTAACAATCCATAGTCATTAAGAACGGTACCAGGAGCTAGAACAGGACAGGGAAGTAAAATCAGACCACTAAACTCAGTTCATATCAGCCACTAAATGCCCATTGGGTGGTGTGAATAATTGGTTACTGATGACCTGGGCTGTATTTGGACTGGCAGCTTAGAAGTAAGAGGCTCCATAACCCATTACTAATCCCCTTAAATATGCAGTTGCAGCATATGCCTCAACGGTGCTGCTTTTCACATCACACATATCCTTAAGAAGCATTTGTCCTGAGACCATGCAGAAGCACTCTGAACACAATTATTCTTCACTTTATGAGATCTTAGATCTGTCTCCCAAACCCGAATGTATGATGTGATTTCAGTCCTAGTTACTTTTTAAAAAAATCATTCTCACTGAGAAATAAGCAACAATCAAATTTTGATTGGGACTGCCAAATTTTGTTGAGGTACCCATATCTCAGAACAGAGAAAACACAGAGTTTGGGGCATTTAGAAGAAGTCACCACTAGAATTGATCGAAAATTTTCTCATAGAAAAATGTGGTTCCTTCAAAACTGAAACTTTCTGCAGGGAAAAGTGTTGATTTCAACAACAAAAAAAATGATTTTATGATTAGAGTTTCAAAACAAACATTTATTTTCAAACTGTCATTCTGCAATGAATCAATTTTTGTCATTTCATTTTGACTTATATTGAAATTTCTTTTTGCTTTTTGGAAACTGAAAAAAATAAATTTTCCATTTTTAGTTTTTGAATTTGGAGTCCTCTCACTTTTTACAAAAAACTTTTCCCTCATTTTTTTCCAATGAAAAAATTTGGAAAATAGTAAAAAGATGTTTTCTTCACAGAGCTCACAAACTTTCTAACTGTATCCCCTCCTTCTTCCAGAAGAAGAAGAGAGGACAAAGTAGATAAGGGTGAGAAAGGTAGGCAGGGACCAAAAATCCAAAAACTAAAGATAGAAAACCAATTTATTTTGGTTTTCTAAAACCAAAGTGAAATGACACTGTAAATCTAAATTAAATGAAAAATTTAATTAAAAATGAAAATTCCTGCAGAAACCCCAACATTTTTCATTATGAAATTTTCAAAAGATTTTTCCTATAGTAAAAATATTGGGTTTTCTGATAAGCTGTGGTAAAGGCAAAAGCTTAAACATAGTCATATACTGCTTATTGCTTATTAACTACGCTCTATGGAGCTCTAGAGAGCAAACACTAATAGTATAATTCTGGGGTACATGCATAAACGTCCAGATCAGGAGCCCTTGTTAACCTCTCTGGGACAGATTTTCAGCTGATTTAAGCTGTCACAGCTCCATACTGATTCAACAGAACTCTGACAATTTACACCAGTTAAGCATCTGCCCCACTGCCGTTTGCATTCAGTCTCGGAAACATGTTGGCTGCTCTGAAAATGGAGCCCTGGAGCAAAGGACGAGGCCCACAGACACTGTTGTTTTTTTTCCTATTGCATGCAACAACTCCTGCCATTCCTGGAGCCTGAGTTGACTGGCATTTCCATTTGTTTTCTCTCCTTTACAAGAGCAATCACTCCAGAAATCATCCCAAAAATGCATAGGTTCAGATGTAATAATCAAATCCAAAACTTCCTGGCACTGCTTCCCCACGCACTAAATCCTCGATAACAGATTAGCATGCCAGAGTCTGTGACCAACGTAACAACTCTTTTTTCCTTCAGCAAACCTATGGCTGGAAAACCTATAAATGTGCTATTTCAGCTGTTTTAAGCAGCTTATCATGATTTTCTGAAAGTCTGGCCTCAAGACTTTGTATCCCCTTCTTAATAACATTTAATGCTACCATTATGTAATTGAATCCATTTTGTCCGTGTGGTGGGAATATTATTAAACTGTAATTCATTTCACTGTCTTCTTGCATTCAGACTCTCAAGTCCAAGTCTGGAATGTCATAAGCTTTAAGCAAAAAAAGTGATCCTTAATCCTTCCAACACCTTCCACTGCCAGTCGGAGTTTTTCCACAGGGTAGAATGATCAGTTCCTTTATCACTCCTGTTCTTACATTACTTATTTTTCACCATATGTGCACAAAATCCATGGGGCTCCTACTCATTTGTCAGAGCTTCATCTTTCCCTGATACTGGGATATTCTTCATTATCCCAATTTGCTGAGTCTTAACTTTTTTGCCAGAGCAGTTTTCAAAATGCAGTCATGTCAGGGGATGGTCCTTTTTACATCTGTTGCCCCCTCAACATTAAGTACCTGGCATGTTGCCATCTATCTTACAAGTAGCCATATTATTATTGAAACCACATGCTCATTAGTGAGACTGGCACCAGCTCAACAACCACTGTCCGAGGCTAACATTATATTCCATTATATTCCAGACAACGGGACAGTGTAGGATACAGTTTGGGCAGAAGAACAAACAGTCTCATTTGATGAAATCTGAATCTGAAACTGTTAGAAACGTGATCCATTTTCTATCTCTGCATATGCATGCATTAATGGTTCATAGAAAGATATGTTTTGAAAGAAAATATCATAGCATTAGCTTATCTTTTTTTTATTATTATTTTATTTTAAGCCTTTCAGGGACAACGAGAGTCCCTGGGGCCCCTCTCTAGCAGGTCTAATCACTTTATCCCTTGGGAGGCATGCAAGAGTATTTCACTTAATATAAAGGAATGACTCATAATCATTGCTTTCAATTATGAATGTCCTGTGAGATTTCTGGCAATGGTGTTCTCTTCCTTTGGAGAGGAAAGAGAAGGAGAGCAAGAGAGAGAATCAGACAAAAGACACGGTTACACAAAAATACTATTAATTTTTCCAAGAAGCGCATTTCATACTGAGTAAGCTCATGATTTCTCTAACATCTCCTACTCATTTGCCTTGCTAAAGACAATAACAGGCACCTCTCCATACTCATTAGTCTCAAGGGCTTATTTGCACTTGAGTATGCACTGAAGTTCTTTCCTTTTTATACTTGATAACCATATAACAACACTTTCAAAGGTCAGAACCCTCACAAACAGAAAAATGGACTCAGAAACAGTCAGTGTTTCTTTTGCTGCTGGAAATAGCTACATCTGAAGGTCAGTTTCTGTTTCTTGTGTTATAACAGGTATTACAACAATGCCTGTGTACATAAAGTCTCAGGTGTACTATATTTCTCAAAGACTTTTAGATTGGGTTTAGTTCAGTTATTTCTCACAGCAGCAATCTTATTTCATTAAACTACTTTCATGCTGGTGACCAGGACACACACAATTACATTGAGGCTGATTTCATAAGTTATTATAATTCATACAAAGGCAAACCAGGATTCTGCCACCCATATCTCACCTAATCGATCCCCTGACATTGCGAGGGCCTTAAGCCTGGTGGCACCTCAGTCTCTCCTGTTCTCTGCTTTTGACACACAACAGTTTAATTTCTTCAGACTGAAAAACTTTAATCTAACTAATGTCTTTGGGCTCAATACAGGGCAATCTAGGTGAAATGTAATGGCCTGTTATACAAAGGAGGTCAAACTGAATGATCTTATGGTCCCTTCTGGCCTCAAACTCTGAAATCTATGAAATCAGAGAATAAAACATTTACCCTGTTTTCAAAGCACGCCCAGCTTCATTGAATCAAAAATACTGTCTCCATAACTGATCTATATATCCTGTACTGTACCAGGGGTAAGTGTGCATTTCCCATATCACTTGAGAAAGATAAATACTTAGACAAGAGAGGTGTGTTTTTTAATTATTTCACTCCATCATTTCAGAGAAGCAAAACTCATTTAAAAATACAACCTGCAAGAAGATAGCAAACAAGCTTTTTTTCTTTGGCAAAGGAAGGGTTAACTCTGACAAATGGTGTGCTAAATTTAGAGTCATTTTTGCATGTGGTTGCATGTCTACTTGGAACTAGTCTGCCAAAACTCATTTTACTTATGACCCTTTACAGCTAGCAGAGAAAGAGGGCCATTGTTTTCTTTGTATTAGTGAAATTAAAAACACAGTCCCACCGACTGAAAAGGCAAGCAGTAGAAGTACTGTCTGAGGCAGAAAAGAAGCATTTTTAATTCTTAATAAACTACACACAGACACATTTATATCTGTGTGTGCAAATAACACCCACAAACATATGCATATACTAGAGGGCAGGACCTAGTTCTGTATGTGCAGCATATATTACACGGTATGTGTAGAAGGAGGAAAAAAAGGCAACGGCATGCTGCTCCTACCGCCCACTGCCACTTCAAACAGCATTGCAGAATCTTTTCCTAGTACTAGGCACTCGCAAAAAAAACCCTATGCATGGTGTCTTTTACAGCCCCAATAACTGACCAGATAGTTACATGGATATGCCCAGACAGCAAGTAAGTTGCAGCCAGCACACATGAGTGAGTTGAGGTAAATGCTGTCCTTTTTCAGAGCAGCGGCAAATTATGATCCAGAACACATCCCCGAGCAAGGCCTTAAGAGTTCGGCTGACCTAGGAAAACAGGAAAATGTCCAACCATGCATGCCTGCAATCACTCCAGCAAACAGATACTGAGCATTTTACTGCTCTTAGTATATTGCTGCAATAGGTAATAAGCCTGTTCTGCATCCAATGAGAAACTAACGTTGGCTCTGCATGGCAGGACTGCTGGAAAGGAGGAAGCACTGCTCCCCCTCCATAGTGCCAGCAGCCAGGATAGAAGTTAGCCTAAATTTAACAGCTGTACAACTTTCTGCTGGGACTATAGCAGCTAAGCAGTAGATTTTATTAACTGCAATCTAGTGTCCAAATGGTTCTTAAATCCTTCACTGATGCTAGCAAGTGTGTTTCCCATTCAATTTCAAATTAAAGATAGATAATTCTGGCTGTAATAGGGACAATCCTGCAAGATGCTGAGCCTTGCTGTGAGGTGCTGAAATGCCCTTGCCTCCCACTGAGCCTTGCAGGATCAAGCCCTAGATAAGTCTCTGTCTCAGGTATATTTGGCACATTGTTTACCACTGAAGGACTTGTAGTAATGATTATTTTATATGCACACAAGGTGTACAGCAGAGGTATGTATCAGAAAGAGAGTTAAATTTTGCTCATTTTACAGGTAAAACAGTCTTGAGCTCATTTTAAAATTTGCATTTTATTAAACTCCTTTTCCCATATGCAGGAATAACTCCTTTCCACTGTGGCTCTGATTATGAATCATTTGTTATCGCAGCATGTATGAGTCATCAAAATGAATTTCATTCCCTCCCTCATTTATTAATCTATTTATGAGTATTTCACCATGATATCTAAGTGCCTTAATATACTTCTTTCTCTCTTATTCTTTTCCAGATCTATTTGCAAACTCCCTTGTTTCTTTTAATTCCTTGACTATTCTTAACTTTGCACAACTCATTTGGGGAGTGGGAGGGTTGCTCTCCCTACAAGCTTTAACTGATGTTGCATTCCTATTTGTTTGCCTGTCTCTTTTTCATTTCGAACCAGATTTGGGCTTGCTGGTTTTTTTAAATCAGTTGTTTGAATAGCCTCTCCTGAAGATACACTGGCCACATTTTGTTCCTCGCACTCTTATTTTTCAGAAGAACCATAGCCTGTTTTATTAGAATGATAGTGTATTTTATGAGTTCCCCATTGTGTCCCTCACTTTTCCAAAGCAATCAGTAATTTGAGTGATTTAAGTGAATAAAACGCGTGAACATGCACAAATTATCTGTCTTATATTTTGATGAAGTTTCAAAATAATGCATACACATACACACTACAGACAGCTGATCTAGTGTGAGGACATAAACACAAAGGGCCACACTTTAAGTGGCAACCAAAGAACTCCCCAAGCAGGACGTCCCTACATTTACTAAGCTTCCCACTGCAACACATCCTGGTCCTCTCTCATAACTGTGGAGACCAGGAACTCTGTAACCACGCCACAGCTCCCTTTCCTTATAATAAAAGATTAAAACTTAAACTATAAGCCAATGTATATACACACACAACAATTCAAAATAAACTTCAAATTCCTTAAAACTATTTCCACTACCATCTCCCTTTATCAACTGCACTTAATAGTTCCAAGCAGTGTTCTAAAGATCAAGTCTTGGAAGGGGTCTGATCAGTCTTCCATCCATATTCTGACTTGTGGCAAGTTTGTGCATGGAGTTCCCCGTAGAGGGGGCTTATTTCCTGACAGAGAACCTGCAAGTCCCAAACCTCTCTTCATTGTGCTGGGAAATATTGACAATGAATTTGATTCCTCCAGAGAAGCCCTTTTGGAGTCTCCACTAGGTAGGATCTGGGCGTTTCTGCCAAGTTCTGAACAGTTCCAAATGATTGGGAACTTTTGAGCCAAACTTTGTTCTCTGGTCTTAGTTCAGGTAGGGCTTTTGTTCTGTGCCAAACATTGAAGTTTTGTTGCAGCTGAATTTTTATTTCAGCAGCCTATTTTTGAAATTCCTTCAGGTCAGGTCACTTAGGTTTAAGTTGTGTTGGTGCCACATTCTTAAGTTGTCTTCTCTTCAGAAGTTTGCTGGAGATAGTCCAGATGTAAGCAATGTTGACTGATACGCCAAGAGTGCTTTATATGGGCCAGATGATTTTTCCAGAAGTCTTTTTAAAATCTGCACTGCTCTTTCTACCTCCCTGTTGTAATGTGGACTACTAATACAATGTTCAAAATCAAAATCCTGCACAAATGCTAGGAATGGTTCAGAAGTAAATTAAGGCTCATTATCAGATATTAGGATTTCAGGAGCTCCATGTCTTGCAAATATTGATTTTAGTTTCTGGACGACATGTGCCAATGAAATCTGTGTATGTATTGCCGAGTCAATATATATCTGGTGAAGTAATTAACTGCAATAATGTACGGATGTCCTTTCCAGAAAAACAAATCTGTGGCCAGCCGTTGCCTAGGTCTGTCATGAAGCTTTGTAGAGAAAATGGTTCTAGCAACTGTTTTTTTTCCTTGTTAGGTACCTCACAGCCCTACAGGGTCTACAGTTTGCCTACTCATAGAGGGACACCATACAGACTGTTGGAGGCAAGTCCTGCACATATTTATACTTTGGTGTCCCTCGTGGATTTTGGAGACTCTCTCTTTCTGAAGTACAGCAGGGACAAAAATGCACCATCCTTTAAGAAGCAGGCCATTGGCCATGTGAAGGTCATTGCAGTCCTGCCAATCTGGGTACTTCTGGGGGAATCTGGCACCACTGCACAATGCAGAATTTGTACAGAATTAATGTTCTGTGCAGAATTTCCTTTTTCCCTCCAAGAAATGGGCTGCAGAACTGTTGGCCACCACTAAGGGCAGCTGGACCCAGCAAAGCCTATCTCACAAATAGAAGACACTGCTGAGGGGAGGGGGACAGAGCTGGATGGTTCTTGGCAGCTGCAGTTTCCAGCATGGCCTGAGGGAAGGAGAGGGCGGTGCACAGGAAACTCTGTACAAGCCCAGGACCCAGCATCAGGCTGTTTCTCCCTCTGGAGCCATGGGCTCTGTGGGGTAAAGGGTGTGGGTGTCTGGGCTGGGATGGGGGCCCTGCAGCTGGGCTTTGGGGGGAGGGGTATAGGTGTCTCTGCTGGGAAGGCATCCCACGGGTGGGCTCTGGTGGGTAGGGGTTGTGGGTGTCTGGCCCAGGAGGGCACCCCATTCCAGGGCTCTATGGGGTGCCCCACAGCTGGGCTCTAGGGGGCAGGAGGTGTGGGTGACTCGGTCGGGGGGCACCCCACAGCCAGGCTCTGGGAGGGAGGGGTATGGGTGTCTAGGCCAGGGGTAGGCCCTGTAGCTGGGCTCTGGGGGAAAGGAGGTATGGGTTTCTGGGCCAGGGGGCACGGCCTGCCACTGGGGCTCTGGAGGGAAGCGGGCTGTGGGTGTCTGCCCTCTCAGCTAGGCTCTGAGTAGGAGGGGGCAGAGAAACGGGAACTGGGTTGTCATAGGGGTTTCTTTAGCTCTCTGTTCCTAGGGGAATTTTTGTGTGTCTGTATTGTTACAGACAGAGTTGCTGTATTTTGAAATAAATTACCTAAATAATTGAAACTGGCATGATTATATAGTGTTATTTAGAAAAGAAAAATATGCAGAATTTTAAAACATTGTGCACATAACTTTTAATTTTTGGTGCGATTTTTTTATTTATTGGTACATAATTCCCCCCTCCATAGCAGAGATGAGTACATTTGTGGCATGTCTCATCCTAGAGTTGTTCATCTCTAATTTGCTGAAGTCAGCTGACAGGTACTAGCATTGCTGCCAGAATATGGCCAATAAAGACTTTGACATCTATTTCTAAAGTCTTTTCTTCTGCCAGTGGTGGCTGTTTAATTGAGACTCTCAATAACATGTCACCTGCTGCTATGAGTGTGTTCCCTGGTTTGTGTTCAGTGTTGAAAAAGTATCGCATCAGCCACAGTCAAAATCTTTGAATCCTAGATAGAAGGTCATCAAGTAGTTTTGAACCCAGTAATGCAACTAAGGGCTTTTGGTCTGTTTCCATGTCAAAATTTAAGCCCAACATATATGTACTGAGCCATCCCCAGGCCCAAGTGACTGCTAGAGCTTTTTCTTCCACTTGAGCATAACATTGCTTGGTTTCTGTAGGTCTCTGGTCTCCTTCTGGCTGCTTTTGTGTGAGTATTGCACCTAAGCCATATGAAGATGTGTCCACTGCTACAGTTGTTGGATAGTTTATTGGGTATTATGCCAAAACAGATGGAGATGTCTGGAGTTCTTTTATTTTATTAAATGCATTTTGTATTGTCCACCAGATCCACATATTATGATCATTAAGGAGTTTTCTTACAGGTTTTGCTAAATGAGCTAAATTGGGTAAGAATTTCCCAAAATGATTTGTCATGCCCAGGAATCTTCCCACAGCACAAACCTCTTGGGGTTCAGCTAAGGTGAGTAATGCCTTCATTTTGTCTGAATCCAGCTGAAGTCCCTGTTTGCTAACTGTGTGGTTTTGGAACAAATTGATAAATTAAACAGTAATAAGTCACTATAACCAGATGATATTCACCCAAGAGTTCTGAAGGAACTCATATATGAAATTACAGAACTACTAACTGTGATACATAGCCTATCACTGAAATCACTCTCTGTACCAGATGACTTGTGAGTACCTAATACTGAAGCCTATTTTTAATAAAGGCTCCAGAGGCAATCCTGGCAACACAGGCCAGTAAGTCATTCAGTACCAGACAAACTAGTTGAAACTATAGTAAAGAATAAAATTAGGTCGGTTGATTAATTGCAGTTAACTCATGCAATTAACTCAAAAAAATTGTGATTATACTGTTAAACAATAGAATACCAATTGAAATTTATTAAATATTTTGGAGGTTTTTCTACATTTTCAAATATATTAATTTCAGTTACAACAGAATACAAAGTGTACAGTGCTCACTTTGTATTTTATTACAAATATTTGCACTGTAAAAATGATAAACAAAAGAAACAGTATTTTTCAATTTAACTGTAGTGCAATCTCTTTATCATGAAAGTGCAACTTACAAATGTAGGGTTTTTTGTTACATAATTGCACTCGAAAACAAAATAATGTAAAAATTTAGAGCCTACAAGTCCACTCAGTCCTACTTCTTGTTCAGCCAATTGCTAAGACAAACAAGTTTGTTTACATTTACAGGAGATAATGCTGCCCACTTCTTAATTACAATGTCACCAGAAAGTGAGAACAGGTGTTCACATGGCACTGTTGTAGCTGGCGTTGCAAGATATATACGTGCCTGATGCACTAAAGATTCGTATGCCTCCTCAGGCTTTGGCCATGGTTCTAGAGGACATGGTTCCAAACTGATGATGCTCGTTAAAAAAAAATGCATTCATTGAATTTGTGACTAAACTCCTTGGGGGAGAATGGTATGTCTCCTGCTCTGTTTTACTCGCATTCTGCCATCTATTTCAGTAATAACAGTCTCGGATGATGACCTAATACATGTTGTTCATTTTAAGAACACTTTCACTGCAAATTGGACAAAATGAAAAGACCAATGTGAAGTTTCTAAAGATAGCTACAGCACTCGACCCAAGATTTAAGAATCTGAAGTGCCTTCCAAAATCTGAGAGGGACAAGGTGTGCAGCATGCCTTCAGAAGTCTTAAAAGAGAAACACTCTGATGCGGAAACTACAGAACCCAAGCCACCAGAAAAGAACATCAAATTTCTGCTGGTGGCATCTGACTCAGATGATGAAAATGAACATGTTTTGATCCACACTGCTTTGGATCATTATCGAGCAGAACCCATCATCAACATGGACAAATATCCTCTGGAATGGTGGTTGAAGTATCAAGGAACATAGGAATCATTAGTGCATCTGGCATTTAAATATCTTGCAACACCGACTACAACAGTGCCACGTAAACACCTGTTCTCACTCTCAGGTAACACTGTAAAAAAGAAGCAGGCAGCATTATCTTCTGCAAATGTAAACAAACTCGTTTGTCTGAGTGATTGGCTGAACAAGAAGTAGAACTGAGTGGACTTGCAGGCTCTAAAATGTTATATTGTTTTATTTTTAATGCAGTTTTTTTGTGCATAATTCTACATTTATTAGTTCAACTTTCATGATAAAGAGATTGTACTCCAGTACTTGGACTAGGTAAATTGAAAAATACTATTTATTTTCTACAGTGCAAATATTTGTAATCAAAAAATAAATATAAAGTGAGCACTGTACACTTTGTATTCTGTTGTAATTGAAATCAATACATTTTGAAATGTAGAAAACACCCAAAAATATTTAAATACATGGTATTCTATTATTAACAGCGTGATTAATCACTTGACAGCCCTCATTAAAATTATTAGAGACATAGCTAAATATAATATGTGAGGGAAGAATCAACATGGTTAAGAGGAAAGGTTCTCTTGTGTATCAGTAAATGATTAAAAGATAGGAGCAAAGCTGAGGAATAAATGGTAAGTTTTCACAGTGAAGAGAGGTCAATAGCAGTTTCCCTCAAGGATCTGTACCAGGACCTGTACTGTTCAACATATTCATACATTATCTGGAAAAAGGGGTGAACAGTGAGGTGGCAAAATTTGGAAACAATACAAAGTTTCCCAAGATAGTTAAGTCCAAAGCTGACTAAGGCCACGTCCAGACTAGGGTATTAAAATCGATTTTAGATATGCAACTTCAGCTATGGGAATAACGTAGCTGAAGTCGAATTTCTAAAATCGAGGTACTCACCCGTCTGGACGGCGCGGCATCGATGTCCGCGGCTCTCCGTGTCGATTCTGGAACTCCGTTCGGGTTGATGGAGTTCCAGAATCGATGTAAGCGCGCTCGGGGATCGATACATCGCGTCCAGACTAGACACGATATATCGATCCCCGAGCAATTGATTTTAACCCGCCGATGCCGCGGGTTAGTCTGGACGTGGGCTAAGAAGAGTCACAAAGCTTGCGGACAGGTGACCGCAAACAGGGGAATTTGAGAGGGGGAGAAGGAAATCCTCTTGCAGAACAAACAAGGTGCAAGTACTAATCTTTGGGGGAGTGAGTTTGGCTGTTTGTGATTTCTCTCTTGCACATTATTTCAGTTACAGGATCAGTTGAGATTGTGTGTCTGGGGACTGTTTGAGCCTTTGTTCCCTGGATCATCCTTGATCATCTTTGATTAGCCTCAGTCAGCCTTGTGATCACCCTCCCCGTGTGATTAACAAAGGGGTAGGGCTGACCTAGGAAATAAGGCCTTAAAAGCGTGAGTCGAAGTGACCAGGGGGACACAAGCAGGGGAGTTTGAGAGGAAGTTGGTAGGACGGAGATGTAATATAATCGCTACAGTAAGGAAGGGGCCACATCACCAGTGCCAAAGCTGGTCCTGTCTCTTCCACCTGCGCCTGTATCTAGACAGACAACCTAACAGTGGATGCCTCTACCCAGATCCTGGTGTGGATTTGCAGAGACTGACCTGCATTTCCCACTCACAGGAAGCCAGGCTGCGGGGACCATCAAGTGTGAAAGGTGCCTGCTGATGGAATCGCTCAGGAAGCAGGTAGGAGAGCTACAGGAGGAGGTGGCTAGGCTGAGGAGCATCCATGCCCATGAGGAATTCCTTGAGTATTGATATGGAGACATCCGAGACTGAGGAAGCTATCCAGCTACAGAGGATTGCTGTCACACCAGCGGGGGAGGAGGATATGGCTCTATCAAAGGGAGGACACTGGTTGCTGGTTACTTCTGGCAGCAAACAGTGCTCCACCCCACTCCCAATCCACCCACTATGGTGATGGAAAACTTTTATGCTGCCCTGGCAATGAGCAATGAGGAATCAACCCCAAAGGTGGAAGAGGAGAAGCCATGCACCCCCAAGGCTGGGAGAATCGCAGCCACCACTCCCAGGAGGAAATGTAGGGTAGACTCTCTTCTGAGGGGGACAGAGGCACACATCTGTCATCCTGATATGGCATCCTGGGAGGTATGCTGCCTGTCAGGAGCCTGTATCTGAAACAATTACATAGGGATTGTTGAGGCCCTCTGACTACTACACCATGCTACTCATCCATGTGGACACTAGTGATACTGTGAGGTATGACCCTCAGCAGATCAGATGTGACTACAGGGCTCTGGGAGTAAGGGTGAAGGAGTTGGGAGCACAGGTGGTATTCTCTTCAATCCTTCCAATCCAGGGTAGGGGCCCAGGCAGAGACAGATGCATCCTGCAGGTGAATGCCTGGCTGGTGTCGCCAGCAGGGCTTCGGCTTCCTTAACCATGAGATGCAGTTCCAGGAAGAAGGATTGCTAAGCAGAGATGGGTCCACCTATTGAGGAAGGGGAAGAGCATATTTGGATACAGATTGGCTAACATAGTGAGGAAGGCTTTAAACTAGGTTTGAAGGGGGCAGGTAAACAAAGCCCATAGGCAAGGCAAAAACATACACAGCTGGGAGAAGGGTCAGAATTTGGGGTGAGCATGGGCTGTTATGGCAGGGATAAGGGAGAGATGACAGAACTTAGGGTTGGGAGAGAATCAAATCAGTATTTTAGATGTTTGTATACCAATGTGAAAAGTATGAAGAATAAGCAGGAAGAACTCAAAACGCTAGTAAACAAACACAAAAGACGGTTACTCACCTTTGTAACTGTTGTTCTTCGAGATGTGTTGCTCACATCCATTCCAGGTAGGTGTGCGCGCCGCGCGTGCACGTTCGTCGGAAACTTTTTTACCCTAGCAACTCCAGTGGGCCGGCAGGTCGCCCCCTAGAGTGGCACCGCCATGGCGCTCTATATATACCCCTGCCGGCCCGCCCGCTCCTCAGTTCCTTCTTGCCGGCTACTCCGACAGTGGGGAAGGAGGGCGGGTGTGGAATGGATGTGAGCAACACATCTCGAAGAACAACAGTTACAAAGGTGAGTAACCGTCTTTTCTTCTTCGAGTGATTGCTCACATCCATTCCAGGTAGGTGACTCCCAAGCCATACCTAGGCGGTGGGGTCGGAGTGAGAAGTCGCGGCACGGAGCACTGCAGTTCCGAAGGCCGCATCCTCCCTCGACTGCTGGACCAGGGCGTAGTGGGAAGCAAAGGTGTGGACCGATGACCAGGTCGCTGCCCGACAGATTTCCTGGATGGGCACACGGGCGAGGAAAGCCAGCGACGACGCCTGCGCCCTGGTAGAATGCGCAGTCACACGGCCCGTAGGGACATGGGCCAAGTCATAACAAGTCCTGATACAGGACGTAACCCAAGAGGATACCCTCTGGGAGGAGATAGGAAGACCTTTCATACGATCTGCTACCGCCACGAAAAGTTGGGGGGATTTCCGGAAGGGCTTAGTCCTCTCTATGTAGAACGCGAGAGCCCTACGGACATCCAGCGAGTGGAGCTGCTGCTCCCTGCCTGAGGAGTGAGGTTTCGGGAAAAAAACCGGAAGGAAAATCTCTTGGTTGACATGAAAGGCTGAGACCACCTTGGGCAGAAAAGCAGGGTGTGGCCTCAGCTGCACCTTGTCCTTGTGGAAGACCGTATATGGGGGGTCAACCACAAGAGCTCGGAGCTCCGACACCCGTCGAGCTGAGGTGATAGCCACTAGAAAGGCCGTTTTCCAAGAGAGGTAGAGCAGGGAGCAAGTAGCTAACGGCTCAAAGGGGGGTCCCATGAGCCGGGACAACACCAGGTTAAGATCCCAGGTTGGAGCAGGGGGACGGACGTTAGGGAATAAACGTTCCAGCCCTTTAAGGAATCTCGACACCGTCGGGTGAGAAAAAACGGAGCGACCGTCCGCACCCGGGTGAAAGGTGGAGATAGCTGCTAGGTGGACTCGCAACGACGATAAGGCCAGACCTTGCCCTTTGAGGAACAAAACGTAGTCTAAGATTTCGGAAACCGAAACTTCCATAGGGCGGAGATTTCTCTCTACGCACCAACAGGAGAAGCGCTTCCATTTCGCTGAATATGTGGCTCTTATGGACGGTTTCCTGCTGCTCAAGAGCACCTCTCTCACAGGCGTAGAGCAGCGCAGCTCTGAACCAGTCAGCCACGCAGGAGCCACGCCGCTAGGTGCAGCGACTGCAGGTCTGGGTGACAGAGGGTCCCGTGGTCCTGGGTAATCAGGTCCGGATGAAGGGGCAGGGGAACTGGGTCGGCTATGGCCAAGTCCAGCAGCATGGTGTACCAGTGCTGCCTGGGCCACGCCGGGGCCACCATGATCACGAGAGCCCTGTCCCTGCGCACCTTCAGGAGGACCTTGTGGACCAGAGGGAACGGGGGAAATGCATAGTACAGGTGGGTCGACCACTGGATGAGGAAGGCATCCGCTATCGACCCCGGCTCCCTGCCCTGAAAGGAGCAGAACGCTTGGCACTTCCTGTTCCCCTTGGACGCGAAGAGGTCCACCCGGGGATAACCCCACCTCCGGAAAATGGAGAGAGCGACGTCCGGGCGAAGGGACCACTCGTGTGACAGGAAGGATCTGCTCAATCGATCTGCCAGAGTGTTCCGTACTCCAGGGAGGAAGGAAGCCCTGAGGTGAATGGAGTGGGCTACGCAAAAGTCCCAGAGACGTATCGCCTCGTGGCACAGGGAGGAGGACCTGGTGCCGCCCTGCTTGTTGATATAGTACATGGTCGTCGTGTTGTCCGTGAACACGGCGACACAACGACCCTGAAGCTGATGACAAAACGCTTGACAAGCAAGGCGGACCGCTCTCAACTCCCGCATGTTGATGTGGAGCCCCACCTCCTCCTGGGACCACAGGCCCTGTGTCCGCAGGGTCCCTAGGTGGGCCCCCCAGCCTAGATCTGAGGCATCCGTTGTCAGGGATACCGATGGCTGAGAGGGGTGAAAGGGAAGACCCGCACATAATACGGACTGGTCTAACCACCAGCCGAGAGAATCCAAGACCTTCTGGGGGATTGTGACTAACATGTCTAAAGGTTGCCTTGCCGGCCTGTAATGACTGATAAGCCACAGCTGGAGAGGCCTCATGTGGAGCCGAGCGTAGCCGGTCACAAAAGTGCACGCCGCCATGTGGCCTAACAGGGTTAGACATGTCCTCACTGACGTCAATGGGGCTGACCGCAAACATTGAACGATCGCCGCCATGGTCTGGAACCGTTGCAGAGGCAGCGAGGCCCTGCCCACAGTGGCATCCAAGACGGCCCCGATAAATTCCACCTTCTGCGTGGGCCTCAGAGTGGACTTGTCTGTGTTTATCAAGAGGCCCAGACTTGCAAATATGGCGGTGATCATGCGGACATGGCTGTTGACCTGCTGTTCCGACGTGCCCCGAATCAACCAGTCGTCCAGATAAGGGAACACGTGGACACGGTTGCGCCGAAGATGCGCCACGACAACTGCCATGCATTTTGTAAACACCCTCGGGGCCGTGGACAGGCCGAATGGGAGGACTGCAAACTGATAATGAAGAGCCCCCACAACGAAGCGGAGAAAGCGTCTGTGGCGCGGCCAAATGGCAATGTGGAAATACGCGTCCTGCATGTCGAGGGCGGCGTACCAGTCTCCCGGATCCAGGGATGGAATAATGGTCCCCAGGGATACCATGCGGAACTTCAACTTCACGAGGTATTTGTTGAGTTCTCGCAGGTCGAGGATAGGCCTGAGGCCCCCCTTGGCCTTGGGGATCAGAAAGTAGCGGGAATAAAACCCTTTGCCTTTCTCGTTTTCCGGAACCGCCTCTATAGCTCCTTTGCTGAGGAGCGTCTGCACCTCCTGCCGAAGGAATTGCTCGTGAGAGGGGTCCCTGAAGAGGGACGAGGAAGGAGGGCGGGAAGGAGGAAACGAAACAAACTGCAGGCGGTATCCCGTCTGCACCATGCTTAAGACCCAGCGGTCCGATGTTATTTGGGACCACGCCGGGAGGAAAAACGAAAGGCGGTTTGAAAACGGGGGGAAAGGATCCATAGGGGAAACTGTTACCGCGCCCTTGGGCGCACCTTCAAAATGAAGGCTTAGGACCAGGCGGGGGTTTTGAGGAGCCTTGGTTCTGCCCCCCTTGGTTCCCAGACTGCCTGCGCCTGCCGTTCCTGCCGCGGCGCCTGTAAAGGTCCTGCCGCTGGCGGAACTGGGAAAACGGCCTACGTTGTTGCTGTTGTTGCGACCTAAAGGGTCTACGCTGCGTCACGGGGGTGTGCATCCCGAGGGACCGCATGATGACCCTGTTGTCTTTTAGACTCTTGAGTCTGGGGTCTGTCTTATCGGAAAACAGGCCCTGGCCTTCGAAAGGAAGGTCCTGTATAGTGTGCTGGAGCTCCGGCGGAAGGCCGGAAACCTGCAGCCAGGAGATGCGACGCATCGTAACTCCTGACGCGAGGGTGCGGGCAGCCGAGTCCGCAGCGTCCAAGGAGGCTTGTAAGGCCGTGCGTGCGACCTTCTTGCCTTCGTCCAAGATGGCCGTAAACTCTTGGCGAGCATCCTGTGGCAGCAGCTCCTTAAATTTGTCCACTGCCACCCAGGAGTTAAAGGCGTATCTGCTCAGCAGGGCCTGCTGGTTAGAGACCCTGAGCTGCAGCGCCCCAGCTGAATACACCTTACGGCCAAGGAGGTCCATCCGCCTGGCCTCTCTGGACTTGGGGGCCGGAGCCTCCTGGCCGTGACGCTCCCTATCGTTCACCGATTGCACTACCAGTGAACCGGGAGTCGGGTGAACATGTAGATATTCATAGCCCCTAGAAGGGGCCATGTACTTTCTCTCGACTCCTTTCGCTGTCGGAGGGATGGAGGCCGGGGACTGCCAGATAGTATTGGCGTTGGCCTGGATGGTCCGTATCAAGGGCAGGGCGACCCTGGTGGGAGCATCAGAAGAGAGGATGGTGACAATTGGGTCCTCTATCTCCGAGACCTCCTCTGCCTGCAGACTCAGGTTTTGAGCCAATCGCCTGAGGAGGTCCTGGTGCGCCCTGAGATCCAGCGGGGGGGGACTGTTGGAGGAGGTACCCGCCACCGCCTCATCCGGGGAGGAGGATGATGAGACCCCAGGCACGATAGTGTCCAACTGAGGGTCTTCCTCAGCCCTCGCCTCTGCCTCCGGAGCCACAGCGGAGTCCTGCTGTTTGGACCCTTCCTCCCCTTCCGGGGAGGGAGGGGGGCGAGACAAGGAGGCTTCAGGGGCCCTACGCTCCGCAGCCGCCGGTCTAGCAGGGAGCTGCTGGGGGCCCTGGGCCTGATGGTATGCCCAGGGTGTCCAGAATCCCCACTGTTGTGGGCCTTGGTCTTGCAGCGGCGGATCCCCGAACAGCGCCGCCTGCCGGTCGGTGCCCAGCTCATACCCACTGTCCGTCTGGGAAGATACGGACGGCTGTCTCGAGGGCCACGGCGGGGCCGACCCCGGATGGTAAGGGTCTGCGTGGGCCGGCACGGAGGATCGTCTTGGTGCCGGGGACCGGTGCCGGGAGTCATATCGGTGCCGGGACCGGGATCGGGACCGGGATCTATCACGGTGCCGGGATCCTGATCGGTACCGGGTGCCGCTTCGGTACCGGGACCTGCCACCAGCTCGGTGCCGGGAGGTCGACCGGGACCTGCCACCAGCTCGGTGCCGGGAGGTCGACCGGGACCTACCACCAGCTCGGCGCCGGGAGGTCGACCGAGACCGGGACCTGCCACCAGCTCGGTGCCGGGAGGTCGACTGGTGCGGCGAGTAGCGTCGGGACCTGCTCCTGGAGTCACGGTGCCGGTGTCGCCGACTGGAGCCTGACCGCGACCGTCTCGATGCCGACCGTTGCCGCGAGTGCGACCGGTACCGCTGAGGGGAGCGATGCCGGGACTGCGAGCGGCGTCGGGATCTGGAGTGCCCAAGACGTCGGGACCTGGATGGCGAACGACTGTCTCTGGGCGGCGCCGACAGCATGGGCTTGCCTCTGGACACAACCCGCACCGGAGGTACCGGGGGTGGCAGCCGAGTGGGCTCAGTCAGGGCAATAAGGTCCCGAGCCGAGGCGAAGGTCTCCGGTGTGGATGGGACCACTATCTCAACCCCAGATCTCATGGGGGAGCTCGGCGGCACCGGACTCAACGGACCCGCCGGGCCCGGAGTCAACGGTGCTGACGGTGCCGGCGGCGCCGCGGCCGATGTCGAGGCCGGGCGCTCAAGCCGGGTCTGCCTGGCCGGAGTATCAGACTTCGACGGCCTTGGCTCTGATTCCGGTGCCGGAGAAGGTCGGTGCCGGGGAGTCTTCTCGGTGCCGGAGCGATCCGGTGCCGGTGCCGATACCACGGCCTGCGAAGCCGACGGGTCAAGTGCCGCCTCCATTAGGAGAGTTCGGAGCCTCTGATCCCTCTCCTTTTTTGTCCTCGGCTTAAAAGCCTTACAGATGCGGCACTTGTCAGATCTGTGCGATTCCCCGAGGCACTTCAGGCACGCTTCGTGGGGATCGCTGGTAGGCATGGGCTTCTTGCAGGCCGCACACTGCTTGAAGCCCGGCGAAACAGGCATGAGCCTGGCGCCGGGTGCCGGGAAGGGCTAAGCCCCCGGCAAAGAACTACTTAACAACTATTTAACTAAACTATCTACTTAACAAACTAATTAACAACTATATGGAACTAGAGATAAACGATAGACAAGCGATAGAGAACTAGGAGGGCTAGGGACGTGGAGGACAGCTAAGCCGCGCTCCACAGTTCCAACGACCGACACGGCGGTAAGAAGGAACTGAGGAGCGGGCGGGCCGGCAGGGGTATATATAGAGCGCCATGGCGGCGCCACTCTAGGGGGCGACCTGCCGGCCCACTGGAGTTGCTAGGGTAAAAAAGTTTCCGACGAACGTGCACGCGCGGCGCGCACACCTACCTGGAATGGATGTGAGCAATCACTCGAAGAAGAACTATGACATAGCTGGCATCACAGAGACTTGGTGGGATAATACGCATGACTGGAATATTGGTATAGAAGGGTACAGCTTGCTCAGGAAGAATAGGCAAGGAAAAAAGGGAGGGGGTGTTGCCTTATATATTAAAAATGTACACACTCGGACTGAGGTTGAGATGGAAATAGGAGACAGACTTGTTGAAAGTCTCTGGGTAAGGATAAAAGGGATTAAAAAAAACAAGGTTGATGTGATGTTGGGGTCTACTATAGACCACTTAACCAGGAAGAGGAGGATGAGACTTTTTTAAAACAACTAACAAAATCATCCAAAACACAGGACTTGGTGGTGATGGGAGACTTCAACTACTCAGACATCTGTTGGGAAGATAACACAGCAGGGCACAGGTTATCCAACAAGTTCTTGGACTGTATTGGAGACAATTTTTTATTTCAGAAGGTGGAGAAAGCTACTAGGGGAGAGGTTGGTCTAGATTTGATTTTGACAAATAGGGAGGAACTGGTTGAGAATTTGGAAGCAGAAGGCGGCTTGGGTGAAAGTGATCATGAAATGGTAGAGTTGCAAACATCTAGATGATAATAAGGTGATAAATAACAGTCAGCATGGATTTGTCTAGAACAAACTGTGTCAAACCAACCCGATAGCTTTCTTTGACAGGGTAACAGGCCTTGGGGGATGAGGGGAAAGCAGTAGACGTGGTATATTTCGACTTTAGTAAAGCTTTTGATATTGTGTCACATGGCTGTCTCAAACAAAACTAGGGAAATGCAACCTTGATGGAGCTACTATAAGGTGAATGCATAACTGGTTGGAAAACCGTTCCCAGAGAGTAGTGATCAGCGGTTCACCATCATGCGGGAAGGACATAACGAGTGGGGTCCCGCAGGGATCAGTTCTGGGTCCGGTTCTGTTTAATATCTTCATCAGTGATTTAGATAATGGCATAGAGAGTATACTTATAAAGTTTGCAGATGATACCAAGCTGGGAGGGGTTGCAAGTACTTTGGATAGGATTAAAACTGAAAAATGATCTGGATGAAATGGTCTGGAGTACAGGATGAAATTCAATAAGAACAAGTGCAAGGTACTCCATTTAGGAAGGAACAATCAGTTGCACATATACAAAATGGGAAATGACTGCCTAAGAAGGAGTACTGCAGAAAGGGATCTGGGGGTCATAGCAGACCACAAGCTAAATATGAGTCAACAGTGTAACACTGTTGCAAAAAAAGCAAACAATTCTGGGATATATTAGCAGGAGTGTTGTAAGGAAGACACAAGAAGTCATTCTTCCACTCTACTCTGTGCCGATTAGGCCTCAACTGGAGTATTGTGTCCAGTTCTGGGTGCCACATTTCAGGAAAAATGTGGACAAAGTGGAGAAAGTCCAGAGCAGAGCAACAAAAATGATTAAAGGTCTAGAAAACATGACCTATGAGGGAAGACTGAAATAAACAGGGTTTGTTTAGTCTGGAAAAGAGAAGGCAGAGGGGACATGGTAACAGTTTTCAAGTACATAAAAGGTTGTTTACAAGGAGGAGGGAGAAAAATTGTTCTATCCCCAGCAGTTAGGAACAAGAAGCAATGGGCTTAAATTGCAGCAAAGGGAGGTTTAATTTGGACATTAGGAAAAACTTCCTAACTGTCAGGGTGGTTAAGCACTGGAATAAATTGCCTAGGGAGTTTGTGGAATCTCTATCATTGGAGATTTTTAAGAGCAGGTTAGACAAACACCTGTCAGGGATGGTCTAGATAATACTCAGTCCTGCCATGAGTGCAGGGGACTGGACTAGATAACCTCTTGAGGTCCCTTCCAGTCCTATGATTCTATGAAAGGGATCTCACAAAATTGGGTGACTGGGCAACAAAATAACAGATGAAATCCAATGTTGATAAGTGCAAAGTAATGCACATTAAAAACATAATCCCAAATATACACACAAAATGATGAAGTCTAAATTAGCTGTTACCACTCAAGAAAGATCTTGGAGTCAGTGTGGATTGTACCCTGAAAACAATCAGCTCAGTGTGCAGTGGCACTCAAGAAAGCTAATTGAATGTTAGGAACCATTCAGAAAGAGATAGATAATAAAACAGAAAATATAATGCCACTGAATAAATCCATCGTACATCTACATCTTGAACACTGTGTGCAGTTCTGGTAGCCTCATCTCAAAAAAGATATTAGAATTTGAAAAGCTGCAGAGAAGGACAACAAAAATTATTAGGGGTATGGAACAGTTTTCATAAGAAGAGAGATGAAAAAGACTGGGACTGTTCAGCTAATAAAAGACTTGACTAAGGGAGAATATGATAGAGGTCTATAACGTCATGAATGGTATGGAGAAAAAGTGTTATTTACTCCATCACAGTACAAAAACTGGGTGTCACCCAATGAAATTAATAGGCAGCAGGTTTAAAATAAACAAAAGGAAATACTTCTGCACACCATGCACAATCAAGCTGTGGAACTCATTGCCATGGGATGTTGTGAAGGCCAAGAGTATAAGTGGGTTGAAAAAGAATTAGATAAGTTCATGGAGGACAGGTCCATTGATGGCTATTAGCCAAGATGGTCAGAGATGCAATCCACTGCTCTGAGTGTCCCTAAAACTCTTAAGTGTCAGAAGCAGACAGTGGATGGATCACTTGAAATTGCCCTGTTCTAGTCATACCCTCTGAAGCATCTGGCTCTGGCCATTGTCAGAAGACAGGATACTGGGCTAGATGGACATTGGTCTGACCCAGTATGGCCATGCCTATATTATGTCCTACAAATTTTATTTGCTCCTTTCAAAATTCACATTTCTCATTCACTGGCTTGTTAGAAACCCCCCAAAACTGCATATGGGTGGTCATCAGGTTCATTTTTATTTCTGTCTTATACCAACACTTCATCTGCATGGCAAATCTGACACGATCTGAGAGATTCTCTTTTAGAAATGTTCTGATGCTGAAGATATGCCACATGGCAGATGACTGAAATAATAACTTCCAGACAGGATGATTAATATAGTTAATGGTGCAGGTTATTTAGCAAGGAGGATTTGCTAGAAGTCTGCTGTAACATCTGACTTTGAGAAAAATCTACCTTCTTCTGGTGGCATTTGACTCAGATGATGAAAATGAACATGTGTTGGTCCACACTGCTTTGGATTGTTATTGAGCTGAACCCATCATCATCATCTGGAATGGTGGTTGAAGCATCAAGATTTTGGTTTCTCATAACTAAGCTAAAGTCTGAGCAACTGTGAGAAGCATGTGTCTTTCTCTGCACACACTTTTATTAAGTTGTGTATGGTCCACAAAAATCCAGATTTTGCCCTTGAGTTTCAGTACTACAACCATCCCTGCACATCTTTCAGTAAGCTCTTCTATCTGAAAAATAATCCCCATATCTTTCATTCTTCTTTGATTTTTCCCTAGCAAGGGTATAGGGATGACAGCATTTGCCTGTGAGAGCAAGAGGGAGTTTGTGATGGTACCAGTTTATTTTTATTCCCCTGACAGCTTTCCTACCCCTGTGAAGAGGTCTGGATTCAGCTCCTGTATAGTATGCTTTTTACTATGAATGCATTCTAATTTCTCTGCTAGGTGTTGTCCTTGTATTAATGGCAGCTCTAGTGAGTTGTCAGTCCTTGTATTACATCTATTATTTGTTGAAGAACTTTCCATATTTTCTCTAGTTTCCCAAGGAACTGGCCTTAATATCCAATGTACTGTTACTAGCTCAGTGCAGAATCTTATTGAGCTTTGCCCATCTCCATCCTGAGATCAGTTATAATCTGTTTTTGGAATTGCAATGACTGCAGTCCCAGTATCAATTTTAAATCCAAGTCATGTTTGTGTACCACGTTGTTGTCTGTTCTATTGAGAATATAGTTCCTAGAAGTATGGACTCATTGTCATCCATTGATTGTTTTCTCTACCCTTGGTGACCTGTGTGCTATCACAAAATGTCCCATTTTGTGGCATCTCCTTCATTTTGCCTCTTTGGCTAGTCCACATTGTTGCCATCTGTGGCTTGGTGTCTTGCCACATCTTCAACAGTTTTTCCAAGTTTTCCTCCTATTAAAGTTGTTTGGTCTCCCACTCTTTAGTTGTACACTGTTCCTGTGTTGTAAATTTGGTCTGCTGCTCCTTTCAGATTTGTCTCCTTTCTCTTTACTGTGTCAGCATTGTCTGACAGTCTCCCCTATGCTTTTAACATGTAAGTCACATTGCTGTTTCTTTATGGTTTCTTGCATTCTCACTTTTGCTATAGAATCATAGGACTGGAAGGGAGCTTGAGAGTTCATCTAGTCCAGTCCCCTGCCTCATGGCAGGACTAAGTAACCATCTTGTTACATGCATTGTTCCTGTGCTCCGATTATAAAGGGAAAGTAAAGGAATATAGTCAAAGGAGAAAGACTTGCTAGACAGGATTGTCAGTATTCTCTAGGTTCTCCAGCACGATGTTGCTTCCTCTCAGCTGGCCATACTGGACTCACCCCTTGACATGCTACGTAATTGTCATGCATCATATACACTCTACCAATGTGGGGCTTTGGAACAGATCCATAGGCCAGTTATATTGAAATCCGGAGCCTAGCAGCGGAAGGTGAGTTTAATTTCATCACTTAAATACGAGCAACGGGGACACTTAGCCTGGTTCTCCATGCCCTTAGTCCACTCAGACTCTGGTCTAACTCTCCTGACCTCAGTGGAATCAATCCTTATTTACACCGGTAAAAGTGAAAGAAGAATTATGCCCCCCGTCAAGCAATTTAGGTCCAAAATCTCAACATCCTCCAGTTTCTGCATATTTTTATTCTATACATGACAGCCTTCCGTCACCTAGCCTCAAAGCAACAGGCAGTGGGGTCAGACTGTCTCCTGCGCTGAAATCTGCTTGGGACAGGGGTGGAGGGGGGCAGTCAGGTAGCCAGTAAAGCCTGCCTGATGTCTGGTATGACTTTGAGCAGTTTAAGGGCTGCTCTAACTTACATCAGCTGGTTACGTTCCTACACCAGAGTGTGGGGGAAGCAGTGGGCATAGGAGCCAGTTACACCACTGTCCACTATCTGAGAGCTCCCCTGCTCTGGAATTCTCAGATAGTCGTTTACAGCCAGATTCTGCCTGAGCAACGCAAAGTGGCCAGAACAGGAGAGTCTCTGGCCCAATATACCCACAAACCCGACCATAGCTTTTGGTATTGTGAGATCTGGGTCTAACTGAAACTGTGCTGATAAATTGGTGTCTCTTATGCCAATAACTATCCTGTCTCTTATTAGTTCTTCCTTTAAGCTTCTATATTTGCAAAGTCCAACAAGACTATGACCTACCATAATAAAAGTCTCAGCTGTTTCAACTTGTTCTTGCCGACGCCTATTAAATGAGGACATTTCATACATAATACTTGGTCTGCCTATGAAATGGGCATTGAAAACCTCTTTCGCTTTGGGGTGTTCTCTCTTTTCCTCATCAGTGAGGGGTAGAGCACACAGGACGTCAGCAGCATCATCACCCATGGCAAATATTGAAGCATTTACCTGGTATTATTGTTCATTTTCTGTTAAACCAGAAGTCATCTGGAATTGCTCAATCCACTAGAGCCAGTAAGTCCAGCTGCTCGAGTTACCAAAAATCAAACTTCTCTAACAGAGCCATTTATGCTATGGGCTCCACTGCTGTGCTGAGACAGGGCTCTGTCTCCTTACAGCTGCAGCTTCCACACTCTCCTGTCCAATTTTCCACTTTCCCCATTCACCCCCCCCCCCGTTCGCCCAGCAATCTGGAGGTCTCTTACTTTGAATCCACCTTTAGAGAGAAAGACTCACTCGCTTCTGACACTACGTAGTGTGATGACAAAATACAAAGAGCCATGCTTTAAGCACAACCAGAGAACTCCCCAAGTAGGAAGTCCCTACATTTATTAAGCTCCCCACAGCAGCACATCCTGATCCTTTCTAGTAACTGTGGAGGACCAGGAACTCTATAACCACTCCACTTCCAGGAACAAGATTCCTAATATAGTTACATTGTCAAACAAAGGTCCAAACCTGCCATCCTTGTTTAGGTAAAAATTTCATCTAAGTCCAAGAAGGGACTAAGGCAGTGCTCTGGTCAGGGCAAGGAGAGGGGTCCATTGACAAAATTTTTCAATCAAAACTTTCACTGAAAAATGAATATTTGGCAATAAGAAAACATTTTATGAATTCATGTCAGTTTCATTGAATTGTATTTGTCTAAAAAATGCCACAGGGGGGAAAAAATCTCAAAAAAGTTAAATGTTTTGGTTGATGTTTTTTTACATGAAACGTTTAGATTTTTTTTATTCAAAATGCCTTTTTCTTTCAAAATTTCATTTAATATTTTTAATTTAAAAACATTTAAAAAATGCTTCAAATTGAAACAAAACTTTTCATTCTGAGCTGAAAGAAACATTTTGTTTGACCTGAAATAAAAAAATTTTCAACTTTACGACTCAAAATAATTGCCCTTTCCTGATTTTTTAGACTTGCCATCAAACTGAAAAATCCATTATTCATCTAGCTCTGCTAGCTGGACCCATGAAGTTTGGATCCACTGATCATAGGAGGGACGCCATTGGTAGACAACTGGAGTCTGCCTTTGGGACTGAAGAGCAAGACAGAGCAGCAACAGGGCAAAGGACCAAGTGCGCAATGATACAGCTGGTTCTCTTACACCCCCAATGGGTAGGAAAAGAAGACAGGAAATTAATTCCCCTTTCCCTTACTACAGGTACCCCCCATCCATATCTGTCACCAGTAGCAATCCCATTCCCTCACCCCCAGATCTTCCCAACCAAAGGAAGAGCACAAAGCAATTAGTGGGGTGCAAACAACAATAGGAGTTATTAAAATAACTTGGTAGTTAACATGAATTGGCATGAAGCCAAGGGTCAACAAGGTAAAACAAGTAAACTGTACATCACCATTTCACTGGGATACTCGGGGAACAGGAATACCACAACAGAATCAGGACTACAGCTAGAACAGGAACAGGAGAGGAGCAAGTAGGAACACCACAGACTGGATGACAAGGATCAGGAACACACTTGGAAGCAGGTAAGCTGATCTTCTTTCTTGATTGTATTCCGGACAGCACGCTTCACAGGGTGTGCTGGGCTTTTATGCTCTCCTGTTATGAGGCAGGCTATTCCCAGGTCACATGACACCGTTTTCCCACTCTTACTGAAAAAGGGCAGCAACTGATGAACAAAAAGGGGGTCAGACATGGAGAGCAAACCACCACTTATATAAAACAAAATGGGGAGAGCCAAAAACAAGCCTTACAGTTCCTAGCTCCATGCCCAGTTCAGACATATTTCTTTCACCTGAAGCTGGGCCTGCCCATTGTCAACAGCCACTTGCTAGCAACTTCAAAGGCAGTCTGAGTCCTGGCTACATTCTGCAGACTGCTAACACATCAGAGGAAGAGCAACTGCATTTCTCCCAGTCCCATCTTCTCCAGCCTGCCCAGTCCAGTGGAACCTCCACCCACTTCTGTTTGCCCTTTCTGGGATTGTGATGCACTCCAACCTGCATATGCAGGTGTTTGATTCAGGTTTGTCAAGCACAGCATATGAAGGGAAAGGTTCCAATTCCCAGCAGTTAGCTTAGTTTTTATTTAACAATAATAACCACCCAATAGCACTGTGCGTGTTTCAAAGTCTACTCCTTTTAAAAACTTCTTATCTTTCTGGCCTCAATGATATCCAGTGGCAATTCATTCCACAAGTTAATTACATGTGTTTTAAAAAAAACAAAACAATTCCTTTTATCAATTTTTACATATTCTCTAATTTTACTGAATGTCTCCTTGTTCTTGGATTAGAAGAAAGGTTATAAAAGAGCATCTGATTTCCCCTTTCTGCACCATTAATTATGTGGATACTTTTACCATATCCCCTCTCTTTTCCTCTCTTCTCTAAAATGAATGACTCCAATCTTTTCAATCTCTCTCTTCATATGAAAGTTGCTTCATGTCGCTAATCATTTTTATTGTCCATCTCTAAATATCTTGTGTTTCGGTGATATCCTTCCGAGAATAGGGTGACCAGAACTGAACACAACGTTCCAGTTAGTTAAGGGCATGCTATTGATGGTGAGAGAGGGACATCCCTGTACCAAATTATGAACTCCATTTTGTATTGTAACCTTCATTAGAACAGATCTAACTAGTTATGAGTTGCCAAAATCTTCACAATTGGTTCCCTACCGGGACTTCAGTGGCAGGTCCTTCACTCTCTCCAGGTCTTTGGCGGCACTTCAGCAGTGGGTCCTTCAGTGCCACCAAAGACCCGGAGTGAGTGAAGGACCCACCGTTGAAGTGCCACCGAAGACTTGGAGCACCACCCGGTGAATACAAGCCCCATGTGTTTTTTTACGTGGTTTTTTTTTTTTTAGTCATCCCTGCTGGGATCCCGTCAAAATCGGGTCCCACACTTCCAAAAGCTGGCCCTGCACATTGGGGTTGCAAAACTGTATCGGGGGCTGGGTAGGGAAGGCTGTGCCTCCCAAAACAGCCTGTCTCCCCCATCCAACCCCCACTCATGTCCTGCCCCCGACTGCCCCCCTCAGACCCCACAACCCATCAACCGCCCCCGCTCCTTGTCCCCTGACCACCCCCTTCTGAGATCCACCACCCTAACTGCCCCCCAGGACTCCACCCCCCCATTCCCCATCCCCTGACTGCCCCTCCAGAACCTCCACCCCCTCCAACCACTCCCTGCCCCTTATCCAACCCCTCCTCCCAGCCCCGGCCTAGGTCTCTTACCATGCTGCTCAGGGCAGCATGTATGGATGCCGCACGGCCCACTGGAGCTCACAGGGTCCCCCCCTTACCTTGCTGCTCAAAACAGCAGGAGTTGCAGAGCTGCCCAGAGCACTGGGGCCTTGGCACACTGTGGCTCTGCAAGGGTGGGAAGTGGGGGCGGGGCTGGGGAAGCCTCCCCAGCTGGGAGCTCAGGCGGGCTGGAGACAGGATGGTCCCGCAGGCTGTTTGCCCACCCACCCGTCCCTTTAACAGCTGGTTCTACACCGACTTCTAAATTTAACATCCGGTTCTGGTGGGAACTGGCTCCAGCTCACAACTGGATCTAACCTTGCCCAAGGCAAAAGTTATTGATCTGCATTCCAGTTAGCCACCCTGCCCACAAAAGGTGCTTGACAATCCTTGAAGAATCCAATCATGGAGAAGCCATCACAGAGCAATCTGGAGCCATCAACTTTGATTGACTCTTAACTGCTTATCCAACACCGTGGAAAAATCCATTGTTCCAAAAAGAGGCACCATCATTGCTGGTGGATCCGCAGCTTCTCAGTCTGGGCTCATTGCAAAAGGAAAGAGACTGTATTTAAGAGAAGGTGCTTCTCTGAGCACAAGAGGGCATACATTGACACAGAAGTACATGGCTTGTAGGAATGAGAGGGCAGGAGGGAATCTGTCCAGCCTGAAACACTAACAAACCTCAGAAGGGATAGGGATCAGCAGGGCCATTCTTAGTCATAGGCAGAATAGGCAGCTGCCTAGGGCACCACTAGGTCTGGGGGCACCGCTCTGCCGGGAGCCTGGACAGACGGGAAGCAGTGGAGCATGTAAGAGCAGGGCTGTTGGGTCCTAGAGAGACGAATGCAGCACAGTCTGAGGGAGGGGATGGGCTGCAGGGGTCTCTGGGAAGCGGTGGGGGACTCCTTCCCCCAACATGAGGTGAGGCAGGCTCGGCGGCTCTGGCAGTATCCTTTGTTGTCCTCCATAACATCCATTCTTCTCCCCTCTGCCCCACGGAGCACTCCACCTTTCTCCCTCCCCCCACGGAGCACCCCTCTCTCCCCCCTCCCATCCCTGGCTTCCTACTGAGGAATGAAAGTGAAAGTAACACTTCCTTGGCAGGCAGCCAGGATTGGAATGGTCGCACAGGTCTGAGCGGGGGATAGCCAGATAGCATGTGCAAAAAATCAGGACAGGGGGTTGGGGTAGGGTGAGCAGATGTCCCACTTTTGTAGGGACAGTCCCAATTTTGGGGTCTTTTTCTTATATAGGCTCCTGGTGCCTATATAAGACAAAGCCCCAAATATCGGGACTGGCCAAGTAAAATCAGGATACCTGGATCTGGTCACCCTAGCTGGGGAGCGCATCTCTCCCCCAGCCGGAGTTGCACAGGGCAGGATGAGCTGTTGTGGCTCCATGGGTGCCCTGTCCTGAGATCAGATGCTGTGTTAACTTCACCATGGTCCGTTGGGCTGGCGGTGGTTTCCATTGGCATGTGATCAGACCTGAGGGTTTGCTGCTGCTGTTGCCACTCTGCACCCTAAGAGGTGGATTTTGGGGTCCTGCAGTTTTCCACCTATCTCCTCTTCTACTGCAGCTGTTGGACCAGCAGGTTAGGGGTTGAGCCAAGCATGAAAGCAGTGCTGTGTTGCCATTTAGATTGTCATTTAACAAATTTGTTTGCCAAAAATGCTTGCTAACAATTCTGAATTAAATTTCAATTTAAAAAAAAAAATCAATATCTTAGCCAAAAACAGAAAATTAAGTTGTTAACAATTATTTGTGACAAGTTTGGTATGGGGAAGGGAGTGGGCCAGTTTTCATCACAGAAACAAAAAATGTTGACTGACTTTCCTATAGCCCTGTTACTGCGAAATAGAGCCCTCCAACAACTGTAATATACTCACCTCCTTACTAGTATGTAGAGCAGTGGTTCCCAAACTTTAACAGCCCGCGAACCCTTTTCACTAAATTGTGAAATGTCATGAACCCCCTCATGAAAATGAATATTTTCAGGAATTTAAGTTTAAATTTCCTCAGTGTGATGGATGCCCCAACTGCCCTCCCCGCTCTTCCTGGGGCTCAGGCTGGGGTTCGGGCTGCCAGCTCCCCCGCTGATGGGGGCAGGGCTCAGGCTGCCAGCCCCTCTCTTCCTGTTACTCAGGCTACCAGCCCTGCACAGACCACTGGAGTTCAGGCTGCCGGCTCCCTTGCTGACCGCCAGGACTTGGGCTGCCAGCCCCAGCTGCCTGGCCCCACTCTCCCTGGGGCTTGGGCTACCAGCCCCGCGCAGAGCGCTTGAGTTTGGGCTGCCAGCTCCCATGCTGACTGCCAGAACTCGGACTGCCAGCCCAAACTGCCCAGCCCCGCTCTCCCTGGGGCTTGGGGTGTCTATCCTGCAACCGGGTCCCACCTGCTGTCTCCAATGCCTAGGGTCCTCTGGCCGCCATTAGTGAAATTTTTCTGGTGAACCCCCTGTAACGTTCTGCAAACCCAGTTTGGGAACCACTGGTATAGAGCAGGGGTCAGCAACCTATGGCACACGTGCCAAAGGTGGCATGCCAGCTGATTTTTGATGCTCTGGGGTTCCGGCTGCTGCCCCATTGCCAGCTGGGGTCCTGGCCACCAGCCCCACTCAGCACCCGCTGCTGGCCTGGGGACCCCCAGGCTGGCAGCGTGCTAAGCAGACCAATGGCTGAGACCCTGGGTGAGCCACTCAACCCGCTGTTGGCCTGGGGTTCCAGTCACTCAGTTGGCAGCAGGCTGAGCGGGACTAAATCCAAGGAAAGAGAAAAACAAGAGCAACTAATGACAAAGTGCAAGAACCTAGAGAGCCTCCTGAAGCACGGTGATAGTTTTGATTTAAATGGACTTGAACTGTACAGAATTGAGTACACTGTCATCAGTGTTGCCACGTGCAAAATCAGTGATGGACATTGTACAGTTTATTCATACCAGCAAACTTGCTGATATATATATCCTAATGTGTACATTGCCACTCGTATTCTACTGACAATTTCTGTAACAGCAGCATCAGGAGAACAGAGTTTTTCAAAACTAAAGCTCATTAAAAACTATCTCCGCTCTACAATGAGTCAGGAACACTTGACTAGTCTTGCTATTCTTGCAATCAAATAAGACTTCACTTTGTCTTTGTCACACAATGACATTATTACGGATTTTGCAGCCAAAAAAGCTAGAAAGATTGCTTTTAATTAAAAACAAATCCTTCTTTGAATACCTCTTCATATAAATTTCCAATAAAATGGTGACAAATTAAAAAAATTATATTATTTGCACCATTCTGTCAAATCAGAATTTTTTCTATAGTGCTACTTCTTTAGTGCTAGCCCATGAGCATTACAGTGTGCTTCATTAACTTAAACTGGTTTTAATAACATGCATGTGGCAAGTTTTCCAGTAGTGTAAGCTTATGTTTGTGTTGCTCAGAGCAAGTCAGGCACAGGGGCACCAGTTTAATAATCCCACCTAGGGCACCATCAATCCTAAGGACAGCCCTGGGGATCAGCCTGGACATGGATGCATCTCAGGACTTTTGTTTTGGTATAAGGATCTCTAAGAAGCTAGTGTTTTTAAAGAGTTGAGTTACTGTAGTTAAGAAATTCCTTTGCCAAGCCTCTGTTCCCCATTTTCCTGCCATGTTGTTCCCAAAGAGTTAAACTAGAATCCAGAGTGCCCACAACTTGGTGTAGCTCTGCAAATGCATGGATAAGTGACTGAGGTGGGCTCAGGTGGTCTGTGCAGGAGCACTGGAATGGGGGCCCACTGGGGAGCCATGACCCCCCTCTTCCCCCTCCAAGGCCCCACCCCCCTGGTCAGGCCAACAGCTGAGCCTGGCTGGGGAGCCTGGGCAGCTGTGGGACACTGCAGACCCTCCACCTACCTGAGATGGGGGGCCAAGACCAGCCCCAGCTCATGTCCCCACCCTGCGGACCCCCCGGCCAGGTCAGGTGGAGGGTCTGTGGTTTCGCACAGCTGCTCACATGGCTCTTACCATGGCTGGGCTGCACGCCCTCCCCTCTCCCCCACAACTGAAGCTGGGTCAGGGTAAGAGGGTCTTAGAAGTGGATGCATCCACTCGCAACAGACTGACATCCATACAGAGTGGTACTGGGCCAGAATGTGGCTTATGGCATAATATTTTCAGTATTATTTTGTATATTAGTCTTTATACATTTTAATAATTTGTGTAAGGGAGGGGGTTTATCCCTGCCACACTGACCTGTCTACAGTAATGCCCAGGCCTTTTGCCAGAGTCATTAAAAGGTAATGTGTGTTCTTGTGAAGTGTCCGACTAGTCCAAAATTTTCCTTCTCATGTGGATTACCTTGCATTTGTCAACATTTAATTTCAACAGTCTTTGTGCAGCCCATTCTCCTAAGCTTTGCTGGGTCCCACTGAAATTCTGAATAGTCTCCTTTAGGCTTGACTAACTTAAATCATTTTGTGATGCTAGCAAATTATCACTTAACGTCTCTCCCACTGTTTCAGATAATCAAAAAATGCCTTGAATAATGGCAATCATGGAGACCCTAGGGGCCCCTCACTCTTAAATTTTCATCATGTTGAATATTGACCATTTATTCCTACTGTACCACTGTACTCTAGAAACACAAGGAGGGAAATAGACTTCTAGGATGGAGGCTCGCCAATCTGATTAAGAGAGCTTTAAACTAGAAATTTGGGGGAGATGGTTGGGAGATGTTCGGGAGATCTCCACGCCGGAATTTAACCTTGAGAGGGAAGTAAACAAAGTAAGAGGGGATACAGCCATGGACAGAAGAATTGGCATAAGGAGGAAGGGTAGTGTAAATAACAGACTAACAGGTGATGGTGGTGGTAGAATGTCCATGCCTAACAGGGTACAGAATGTGAGTGAAGCCAAATGGCAAAAATTAAGATGTCTGTACACTAATGCGAGGAGCCTAGGGAACAAAATGGAGGAACTAGAGCTACTGGTGCAGGAAGTGAAACCAGATATTATAGGGATAACAGAAACGTGGTGGAATAGTAGTCATGACTGGAGTACAGGTATTGACGGCTATGTGCTGTTCAGGAAAGATAGAAATAAAGGCAAAGGTGGTGGAGTAGCATTGTACATCAATGAGGAGGTTAACTGTAAAGAAATAAGAAGTGATGGAATGGACAAGACAGAGTCTGTCTGGGCAAAAATCACACTGGGAAAGAAAGCTACTAGAGCCTCCCCTGAGATAGTGCTTGGGGTGTGCTACAGACTGCCGGGATCTGATTGGGATATGGATAGAGACCTCTTTAATGTTTTTAAGGAAGTAAACACTAATGGGAAATGTGTGATCAAGGGAGACTTTAACTTCCCAGATAGAGACTGGAGTACAAGTGCTAGCAAGAATAATAGGGATCAGATTTTTCTGGATGTGATAGCTGATGGATTCCTTCATCAAGTAGTTGAAGAACCGACAAGAGGGAATGCCATTTTAGATTTGGTTTTGGTGAGCAGTGAGGACCTCATAGAAGAAATGGTTGTAGGGGACAACCTTGGTTCGAGTGATCATGAGCTAATTCAGTTCAAACTAGATGGAAGGATAAACAAAAATAGATCTGGGACTATGGTTTTTTATTTCAAAAGGGCTAACTTTAAAGAATTAAGGAAATTAGTTAGGGAAGTGGATTGGACTGAAGAACTTGTAGATCTAAATGCGGAAGAGGCCTGGAATTACTTTAAGTCGCAGCTGCAGAAACTATCGGAAGCCTGCATCCCAAGAAAGGGGAAAAAAACCATTGGCAGGAGTTGTAGACCAAGCTGGATGAGCAAGCATCTCAGAGAGGTGATTAAGAAAAAGCAGAAAGCCTACAAGGAGTGGAAGAAGGGTGGGATTAGCTTGGAAAGCTATCTTAGTGAGATCAGAACATGTAGGGATAAAGTGAGAGGCTAAAAGCCAAGTAGAGTTGAACCTTGCAAAGGGAATTAAAACCAATAGTAAAAGGTTCTATAGCCATATAAATAAGAAGAAAACAAAGAAAGAAGAAGTGGGACCGCTACACACTGAGGATGGAAAGGAGGTTAAGGATAACCTAGGCATGGCCCAATATCTAAATAAGTACTTTGCCTCAGTCTTTAATAAGGCTAATGGGGAGCTTGGGGGTAATGGAAGGATGACAAATGGGAATGAGGATATGGAGGTGAATATTACCACATCTGAGGTAGAAGCCATACTTGAACAGCTTAATGGGACAAAATCGGAGGGCCCGGACAATCTTCATCCGAGAATATTAAAGGAACTGGCACATGAAATTGCAAGCCCCTTAGCGAGAATTTTTAATGAATCAGTAAACTCAGGGGTTGTACCGTACGACTGGAGAATTGCTAACATAGTTCCTATCTTTAAGAAAGGGAGAAAGAGTGATCCGAGTAACTATAGGCCTGTTAGTTTGACATCTGTAGTATGTAAGGTCTTGGAAAAAATTTTGAAGGAGAAAGTAGTTAAGGACATTGAGGTCAATGGTAATTGGGACAAAGTACAACATGGTTTTACTAAAGGTAGATCATGCCAAACCAACCTGATCTCCTTCTTTGAGAAGGTGACAGACTATTTAGACAAAGGAAATGCGGTAGACCTAATTTACCTCGATTTCAGTAAGGCATTTGACACGGTTCCACATGGGGAATTATTAGTCAAATTGGAAAAGATGGGGATCAATATGAGAATTGAAAGGTGGATAAGGAACTGGTTCAAGGGGAGACTACAACGGGTCGTACTGAAGAGTGAACTGTCAGGTGGAAGGAGGTTACTAGTGGAGTTCCTCAAGGATCGGTTCTGGGACCAATCTTATTTAACCTTTTTATTACCGACCTTGGCACAAAAAGCAGAAATGTGCTAATAAAGTTCGCGGATGACACAAAGCTGGGGGGTATTGCTAACACGGAGAAGGACCGGGATATCATACAGGAAGATCTGGATGACCTTGTAAACTGGAGTAATAGTAATAGGATGAAATTTAATAGTGAAAAGTGCAAGGTCATGCACTTAGGGATTAATAATAAGAACTTTAGATATAGATTGGGGATGCATCAGTTGGAAGCAACAGAGGAGGAGAAGGACCTTGGGGTATTGGTAGATCACAGGATGACTATGAGCCGCCAATGTGATATGGCCGTGAAAAAAGCTAATGTGTTTTAGGATGCATCAGGGGAGGTATTTCCAGCAAAGATAAGGAGGTATTAGTACCATTTTATAAGGCGCTGGTGAGACCCCACCTGGAATACTGTGTGCAGTTCTGGTCTCCCATGTTTAAGAAGGATGAATTCAAACTGGAACTGGTTCAGAGACGGGCTACTAGGATGATCCGAGGAATGGAAAAGCTGTCATATGAAAGGAGACTCAAAGAGCTTGGCTTGTTTAGTCTAGCCAAAAGAAGGCTGAGGGGGGATATAGTTGCTCTTTATAAATATATCAGAGGGATTAATATTAGGGAGGGAGAGGAATTATTTAAGATTAGTACCAATGTAGATACAAGAACGAATGGATATAAATTGGACACTAGGAAGTTTAGACTTGAAATTAGACGAAGGTTTCTAACCATTAGAGGAGTGAAGTTCTGAAACAGCCTTCCAAGGGGAGTAGTGGGGGCAAAAGACATATCTGGCTTTAAGATTAAGCTTGATAAGTTTATGGAAGGAATGGTATGATGGGAGAGCCTAATTTTGGCAATTGATCTTTGATTATCGCCAGATAAGTATGCCCAGTGGTTGGTGATGGGATGTTGGATGGGGTGGGATCTGAGTTACTGCAGAGAATTCTTTTCTGAGTGCTGTCTGGTGAGTCTTGCCCACATGCTCAGGGTTTAGCTGATCGCCATATTTGGGGTCGGGAGGGAATTTTCCTCCAGGGCAGATTGGCAGAGGCCCTGGAGGTTTTTCGCCTTCCTCCTGCAGGATGGGGCATGGGTCACTTGCTGGTGTATTCTCTGCAGTTTGAGGTCTTCAAACCACAATTTGAAGACTTCAATAACTCAGGCATAGGTTAGAGGTTTGTTATAGAAGTGGATGGGTAGGGTTCTGTGGCCTGCTTTGTGCAGGGGGTAGGACTAGATGATCACATTGGTCCCTTCTGACCCTAGAATCTATGAATCTACATGGAGCCCCAACTAGCCATGCAATCACATGACACAGAAAAATAAACCTGTCAGGCTGTAAACTGGGGATGGAGAGCACAGAGGAAGTGAAAGAGCCCTCAGAACTCAGAGGAGAGGCAGAAGAGGTGGAAGGAACGGCCCTTAGGGCTTGAAGAGAGAAGCAGAAGTTAAAGAGGCAAGGCGAGGACAGGAAAGATATAAAAGGAAGAGGAGGGGAAAATGTTGCTGCTGGCTTTTTTGCATGTTGCTGCAAGCTTTGGGAAGGCGTGCCAGTGCTGGGTTGTCAATATGTTATATGCTTTGAGCTCACCGTAGGGCAACCAGACAGAAAGTGTGAAAAATCGGGACAGCAGTGTGGGGAGTAATAGGAGCCTATATAAGAAAAAGACCCAAACATCGGGACTGTCTCTATAAAATGGGGACATCTGGTCACCCTAGTTCACAACCTGTATTTTCCTTTTCTTTTTTAATACCGCTGCTGAAGTTACTTGCAAGTTTGTTTCTTTTCGTTTGCTTTTTGGTGAGGCTGTTTGTGTTCGTAATAGCTATCTGAGTGGAGTGAGGTTTCAGAGCGGGCAGCCGTGTTAGTCTATATCAGCAAAAAGAACAAGGAGTGCTTGTGGCAGCTTAGAGGCTAACAAATTTATTTGGGCATAAGCTTTCGTGGGCTAAAACCCACTTCAGTTGACCAGCAGGAGATTTTTCAGTATTTGAGGCTGAATTAGGACATACTGAACAATAAGTCTTCCCTAATTCATGCTAATAACTAGAGACTCATTTTGAATTAATGAATTTGACAAGTTAAAAAGTAAACGAACAATAAAAAGCAAGGATAATGAATCACAAAATATTCTTTGTTCATTTATTCTGACAATAATCATTGCACTTTAGTTACTTAATATACTAAGGAAATGCTGTTGTATAATTTATAGAAGTAAATTCTCAGATGCAAGACAAAATTACAGTATTGTGTCTATTAATTATTTGCTAACATGTAAGGAGTAACTATCTTTTTTGTGCAACTCACAAAGGGCAAGATTGTGGCTTGCCTAATGTGCCTGTTCAGGAGAATAAGCAGGCATAATATTCTCCCTTATTCCTGTGTGGACTACCCACATTGCACATCACAGCACTGAGGGGAGCAGGGAATGGGGCATTTGAGTGAGCACGAAGAACAGAGCCTTAGGTCCATAGTGCCAATACACAGACTAGACCATAGGGCAGAGGTGGGCAAACTACAGCCTGCGGGACCGTCCTGCCCAGCCCTTGAACTCCCTGCCAGGGAGGCTAGCCTCCAGCCCCTCTCCTGCTGTCCCCCCTCCCCCACAGCCTCAGCTTGCCGTGCCACCAGTGCTCTGGGTAGCAGGGCTGTGAGCTCCTGTCAGGCAGTGCGGCAGCATGGCTGGCTCCGGCTGGGCAGCGCAGCTGCCAGTCCTGCTGCTCTGAGCAGCATGTTAAGGGGGTGGGGAGCGAGGGGGTTGGATATGGGGCAGGGGATCACAGAGGGCAGTCAGGGGACAGTTGGTTGGGGCGGAGGAGGTGGTCAGGGGATGGGGAACGGGGGGGTTGGATATGCATGGGAGTCCCAAGGGGCTTGTCTGGGGTGGGGGTGTGGATAGGGGTCAGGACAGTCAGAGGACAGGGGGGTTGGATAGGGGTGGGGTTCCAGGGGACAGTTAGGGGTTAAGGAGCAGGGGGGTTGGATGGGTCAGGGGTTCTGAGGGGGCAGTCAGGCGGTGGGAAGGAGTGTATAAGGGATGGGGGCCAGGCTGTTTGGAGAGGCACACACAGCCTTCCCTACCCAGCCCTCCATACACAGTTTTGGAATCCTGATGTGGCCCTCAGGCCAAAAAGTTTTCCCACCCCTGCCATAGGGAGAAGTCACTTGTTACTAGTAACTCCATTAGTTTTCATCCAAGGCTTCCTGTACAGGGCAAAAATCACTGGCTTCCAGCATTCAAATGCCTGGCTGTTTTTTAAACAGGACTGAGGTGAATTAGTTACAAATCTCATGTAGCAGTCAGCTGTGTTCTTTCAGCTTCAGGCAAGCTCTCTGCTATCTCCCTCCGGAGGCCTCTCCAGGGGCTCCAGGCCCAGATATTGAAAAGAGAGGAGAATTTCCAAGCTAACAGTACACACAGGGCCAAAGCAAACCCTTCTCTCAGGTACACTGTGGAGATCTGGACTCCTGATCTTCAACACTTTCAGTAGGTGAGAGTTAGATGACCTAACCATTCCCAGCATCAGCAGCAAGAGCCAGAGGCTGCCAAACTGGACCACCCAGTGAGGCCACTTACCTGAAACTTCATTTAAAAAAAATAAACAAAGCCAAAAAAATCCACACATCACTCAGTCCATACATTAGAGGCCAGAATTTCAAAATGCTCAGCACCCAACAGCTCCCATTGAGAAAAATGCAAGAAGGAAGGTCCTACTTGCTAAGGATGGCAGAATCTGGTCCAAAGTGAGGTGTTAGATCCAGCCTGGAAGCCATGGCAGAATGGACCATTGTGGCCAGATCTTATCTGACAGTAGAGGGTGCAACTGTGCCAACTGCCAAAGGCTTTTTTAAGCAGCCATTGCTATTTGATACTACTCACCCCTATGCCAGCTATAAATCAGTTGTCAGGAAGCAGGGTATCTGCATCTGTCCCAGCCTTTGTTAGCTCTGTATGCCTTTATTTACAAAAAAATTAGTATTTTTTCTTCTTTTGGACCTCATGCAAGATGCTCAGGAGCCTGAACTTCTCTATTTATTCATTCACATAACAGGTGTAGATGGAGCTTTGCTATGTCAATTGGCCAACAAGCTGCAGCTCTGGAGGGATGTAGGTGAGAGCACATCTTGTTACCTCATTCTACACAGTTTGGTTTTGTTCACATTTGTCAGCCCATCCATGTCAGAACCCTACTGGCTCCCAGTAACTATAAACCATTTTTGTACTGTTTTTTAAAGCTGGTTTGACAGCCAGTGAAGACAGGGCCTAGGAAGAGGTTAATTCAGTCTCCATGAGAATTGATTCCTCAGCCTCCTTGCTGAGTTTGCCAGGTACTAGGACAGAGTCTGGGATCATCAATGCATTTTATGGGTTAACCATCCAATGGTGATGGCTTTTGTTCACCACTGGTGTGTGGGCTGAATTTGAACAGGGATCTAAAGTTCTTACGGCCTGATTCCCATATACACTAAGGGTATGTCTACACTGCCCTGCTGTTCCGCTACGGGGATGTGAATAACAATGCGCTCTCTTCAGATAGGACTACATTAATGTGAAGTAGGAACCTTTTAGTTCATACCCGCGGGATCCACATGGAGGAGTTAGAGCACTGCACTTTGGTATGCACTGCTGTTCACACCCCCGTAGTCTGAACTGTGGGGCAATATAGACATAGCCTTAGGCCACTTTAAACTCTCTGGCAGTCTAAAGGGAGTTTAGAGAATAAATGTACTTTATGCCCATTTAAAGTCCCCTGGACACTGCCAGAGTGGTATAAAATGGCCTAATGTAAATGAAAATCAGGCCCAAAGGGTCCTTGGCCCATAAGTAAATACACACACTTGATTTCAACAAGAAATAGTTATTAGCCAAGAGATCATGAGCAACAATTTTCCTGTACTCATCCTCATCAGATCAGACAATCCTCATCAGGTGGGAAAAGAGAAACCAACTAGTCTGTAGTAAAGATTTAACTTCTGCATTTTGTCAGTTGTAAGTGAGAACCCATTCAGAGTTGCCAGATAACATTCATTAGCACATGCAATGTGAAAAGATGAATTCCATTGAGGAAAAATTCTTGGACCATGATTTTGTTTATATAATCTGCCCTAATGCTAGCGCATTGTTTGCTTCAAACAGTACCTGAAAAATAAAATAGCAAACAATAAAAACTTAAGGACTAAAAATATATTTTTCCAGATTTCAGAAAAAATGCTGTTATGTAATTTAAAAATTAAGTAATCCAGCCCTGCCCTACATGGAACAAACCAGAACTTGGCTACATTTGTGAGCCCTGAACAGCAGCACCCTCCTTCTGACAGTCTGACTCTAAATTGCAAGAAACACCTATCCTTTGTAGCTGAGAACCCATTTCCCAGAAAGTTATTTTAGTGTTAGCGACAAACAAAGCCTTTCCAGGTCTCTCTCCATTGCAGACCCTTAGAGTGCTCCAACATTGACCTTTCAACAAGTAGCACCTGAAGGGATAAAGAGAATCCTCTATAAGCAAAGCAGTCTGCAAACCTATGCATTGGTTTTTGGATGTTTTAGTTCAACACAGTATTTTTTTGCCTTTAAAAAAATAGTTCTACTTGCAATTTTATGTTCTAGTAGATCCAATGCATGTATTTTGGATTGAACTGTGTTATGTTAGGTATGTGTCTAACCCCAGCTCCCATGTACCAGTGCTTCCATAATGTATTTAACACAAACAAAAGTGATAAAATATATATGATTTGGAGACAGAGAGAGAAAGAGAGAGAGAGAGAGAGAGAGACACACACACACAGTTACCTTCAGTTTTACAACTCTGTGCTCAGGAGAGGACTACTCGTACTCCCCTTTAAATCAATGGCAAAGCTACAATAGAGTTCCTTGGGAGCAGAATCATGCCTCAGTAACATCTGATAACTTTCTTTTTCCAGTATCAGACTACCTCTACTCCATGAAACTCTACAGAAACGTTTCTCAAACTGGAGTCCATAGACATCTGGGGGTTTGCTGAGGATACTCCAGGGGGTCCACAGACCCCACTGATCAACTCCTCCCCCTCTCTACCTTCTTCACGCCAGGTAACAGCTATTTCCCGGCATGAAGGAGGCGCTGGGAGGGAGGGGAAGGAGCAGGGACCCTGGGTCTTACGCCACTCCCGGAAGCGGCCAGCACCTCTCTGTGGCCCTCTGGGGGGGGCAGAGAGTCTCCACACGCTGTCCCTGGCCTAAGCGCCAACTCTGCATCTCCCATTGGCTGGGAACTGCGGACAGTAGCAGCTGCGGAGGTGGTGCCTGCGAGTAGGGACAGCAGCACGCGGAGACCCCCTGCCCTGCCCCCCGCCAGAGAGATGTGCTGGTTACTTTCGGGAGCTGCCTGAGGTAAGCGCAGCCCCCCTCACCCAAACTCCCTCCCCCAGCCCAGAGCCCCACCCCAAACTCCCTTCCAGAGCCTGGTGAAAGTGAGTGAGGGTGGGGGAGAGCGAGTGATGGAAGGATGGGGGAATGGAGTGAGTGGGGGCTGGGCCTTGGAGAAGGGACAGGGCAAGGGCTGAGCAGGGAGGCTTTGGTGTCCCTGAAAATTTTTAAATCAAAATGGGGGTCCTCCTCCGCTGTTCTACAGTATTGAACTTCACTGGAATCAGAGATGTCTAGAGACCCTAATGTCCTGTTAGTACACAATGGTCACAGATTATTCTTTAAATTTGTATTCAAGGAGCATTCAAAAGCCCTATCAGGGTCAGAGCCCCATTGTACCAGGGGCTGTACAAACACATGGGTGGACATGGTTCCTGCCCTGAAAAACGTGAAGTCCAGAAGTGAAAAATAACTTGCTACTAGATCAGGATGACTATTGCAAAAATTGCTTGAAATATTCATTCAGATTGGTACATGCATGTGTCTGACTGAACACAGAAAGGTTGCAAACAGTTTCCATGCGTACTCTAGCACTCAAGCTTGCAGGCAAGAATTCTCCAAAAATCATTTACAAGTGAATACGGCAGAATATTTCTGCCAAATAAATTTCAAATGTGTAATTATGAGTAATCTCATTGGAAAACAGATTCCAGGAGTTAAACACACATTCAGGAAACAGACCTTGTGACCCACATATCCAGCCAAAACAGCTTGAATTTCATATAGCAAATGATCATAATAAACTGAGTGCAAACAACTGCAGATCAAGAATTATTCATAGAAATTATTTGGTGAATAACGCAGAATAATTCTGAACAATGAATAAATTAAAAGAAAATTGTGATCTGCCCACGGAAAGTTTGTAAATAGAAAAAGTAGTAAAAATCACGAAGCTGCTGGTTAAGAATTATTTCTCTAGCTCTGCCTGCTACCCACATTTGGAAAAGGTAGAGTAGCAGAAACAGTCTACAGACCAGATTCACAGATACACACCAGTCTCTTTGTGCTGCTCCAGTGATGCAAAGCAGCCATAAGACCGTTGTAACAGGTCAGCTAAGAGCTGTATAGTGGTGCTTTGCATCACCAGACCACTGCAAGACAGCCACAGCGAACCAGGGAATCCTTCCCTAAATTTTTAGCTCAAGATAAAAATTTGAAAATGTTTATACAGGAAACTAGTCAAGCCCATTTTAAAAAATACAAACCTCTCAGAGAACCAAATTTTGATCTCACTTATATGATTAATTCCAGAGTGACTCCACGGACTCATTGAAGTCACATTGCTTTTATACTGGTATGAGCAACATCAAAGTGTGTTGTTTTCAGTGGTTTTCACCCTTGGTGGCTTTCAGTATTTGCTAATGAGAAGAGATTTGGTGCCTGTATTTAGCAACCCAAAACTTGGTTATTTTGGGCAGGATAACTAGAAGGAAAGATACAAATTCCCTCTGAGAAGTATTACATACCCCTCCCCCTGACAGGTACCTGTAAAAAGGCCAGCACCCACCTCTCATGAGCACCTCCTCTGGTTCGTTGTGTCCATAGTCTTTAAACCAGCCCAGCACTGGTATGGGGCTGTATCCCAAGGGCTTCCTCCCTGGAAATACTACCTTCCTGTGGCCCTCCCCAGGCTCAGTCCATACTCAGCCCCCACAGCCAACCAGGAGTTCCTTCATGACTCACCCAGTCCCTGCTAGCAAACTGTCTTTGGCTCAGCCAGCTAGGAGCCTCTTGCTCCCCCCAGTCCCTGCCCTCACTTAGCTGTCCATTGTGCTGCAGTGATCTCAGCCAGCTAGGCATGCAGTCATTTCTTCTCCAACTTCCAGCAGCAACTAACTTCTGCTCTGTTCTGCAGTTCTTTTTATATGGCCCTCCTGGGCCCTGATTGGCTGCTTCCCCTATAGCCACTCTAGCTTGGCTGAAGGACCTCTCCACTGCTCCTTTCCTGGGATAGGTGTGGCAGAACCCTGAGGCCTTCAGCTGGGGGTCTTTGGCCCTTGTCCACCACAGTTGCCAACTTGCACGCGGTAAATAAGCACCCCAACTTTCACAAAAAGCCAAAAATCAACCTAATTCCATAGGCCAAAACAAGCCAATCCCGAAGAACCCCAACACTCTGGGGTGACACATCTGGCTTCAAGACTAAGCTTGATAAGTTTATGGCGGGGATGATATGATGGAATAGCCTAACTTTGGCAATTAATTGATTTTTGATTATTAGTGGTAAATATGTCCAGTGGCCTGTGATGGGATGTTAGATGGGGTGGGATCTGAGTTACTACATCCTGAGTCCCATCCTGGGTGTCTGGCTGGTGAGTCTTGCCCACATGCTCAGGGTTTAGCTGATTGCCATATTTGGGGTCAGGAAGGAATTTTCCTTCCTATGGGTTTTTTGCCTTCCTCTGCAGCATGGGGCACGGGTCACTTGCTGGAGGATTCTCTGCATTTTGAAGTTTTAAACCATGATTTGAGGACTTCAATAGCTCAGATGTAGGTGAGGGGTTTATTACAGGAGTGGGTGGGTGAGATTCTGTGGCCTGAATTTGTGCAGGAGGTCAGACTAGAAAATCATAATGGTCTCTTCTGATCTTAAAGTCTATGAGTCTCTGAATCTACTCTATGTGACTAGATCCCCCCAGCATGCAGTCTGGGATTGTGGTGGGCCCGCTGTGCACCCCGACTCTCTCCCTCCTTGCCCCTTGCGCCTGCTTGCTGGTAGCCAATCAAAAAAAAAGAAACAACAAGCTGCAACAAGCTGTGAGCCAAACAAGCAACAAGCTACAAGCCAAAAACTAGCCAAGCAGCTCACAAGCCAATTAAGCCAAAAACAAGCCCAATTTCTGCGTTTTTTTCATGGGTTTGGCATGTCCGTAGTCCGCCCCATCACAGTACCCCAGTCTTCAATTAGAATATTGGCGAGGGACATTTTTTAAATCACTTTTTGTTATAAAACACTTCTGTAATGCAATGCAAATCCTTAGCTTTGAAAGAAGGAGGATCTGTAAAACGAAGGTGGATTGTATCATGGTTGACTATAAAACTGCAATGCAAAATTACAGCAAGTACTTTGGTTTATGAGTGCAAATGAAACATCTAGCTTCAACACACTATGGACAGTTTTATTTTCACTTGTACTTTTATGAAATGGCTGCCTGTACAGCCTCATACATTTTCTCCAGTAAGCCCATGCAGACAGATCAGAAAAGGAATCTCATTAGTTTCTCAGTTGCCCCTGGAACTGCCAAAGGGTTAAAAGATAATCCAAAAAGACTTTTCAAAGGGAATTTTAACCTTTTTTGTTTCTTCCAACAGATTTGCGAGCTCAATCCCACTTCCATTGAAGTCAATGACAAAACTGCTGTTGATTTCAATGCGGGAAAGGATTGGATCCCTTATTTGCCATTTTGGCACTTTTCAGAATCCTATATTCTTTTTATTGAAAATAAATAAATCCCTATCTGCATTTAATCACACAACTAGCATGAAAATGAACTCAATGAATAAAAATGTCAGGAGTGGGAAATGATAGGGTTCTCTCTTAGCCAAGATTTCTGTCTAAAATTAGCTTGCCTTTCTGGATTTAGTGCTGTTATTAAGTGAATGTCCTTCTGACAATAAAGCAGTGCTTCTTGGATTTAGGCAGTGTTGTGAAGAATATGATAAAGTGCTCTGTGATGTATGACTTTGATTGACTCGAGGGACCTTACTGTTTCGAAGCTGTGGTCTGTTTTTTGTTCACTAGACGAAGACTATGTGTTCATTTAATACGCAGTTCAGGACCAAAACTTGGAGAAGGATGTGTGTAAAGATATAGAGTACCTTGTTTCTGCCATGCTAGCATGATGAATTACAGTGTATTAAGGAAGTGTTGACACATGTGGGAATAGGCTCTTGACATGCTTGCCAGTAATTAAGGCACATTGTATGTAAAGTCACTAAAAAAAAGTTGGAGGCTTGTTTTTTTGTTATAGGATAGTTTGCCAAGTAGTGTTATTCATAATCTTGATGGAAAATACTTGTATCTTCAAAATCTTCATGGTTCACACAGGCAACAGGGAGAGAGATTCATTAGTATGAAAACTTTAAACGTTTCCTGTGGCCAGATAGGTAATGGTTTCCTGCTGGAGAGGAAATACTGTATTGAGTCCAAATCTTAACTGATAAATCACCTGAACACAACCACTATGATCACAAAGACTGATGAACTGTTACTCAAATGTAAGGGAGTCTGCATTAACTTCTGAGTGCCCAAAGAGTACACCTGAGATTTGTTTTCCACCTGTGCCACCCTAAGTTCTCACTACCATCACCACTGGAAAGAAAAGCTATGTATATAAATTCCCTATGCCAAGAGTCTCATGTCCACCATGAACAGCAAATGCTCCAAGGCCTGGCTTCTTTGCCTGGAACACTGAGATCTAGAAACTCACTGCCAAAGAAATGTGGTTTCAAGTCCTGATCACAGCTGGGAGAACCTGGAATCAACTGCATTTACACTGTGTAGCCCAGGCTTCAGATGTACACCACCCTTAACATTAGTCCAGGCAGTTTGCCTTTGCTTCCAAGCAATCTTCACAGCACTATACACCCAGCATTGTGCCGATTTCAGAAACCAGGTGTCCGAGACCAATACAGGTTCGAGTAAGTTTTTGATCGAGTGAGGAAAATCAAAACGTGACAGATTGAAAGTTCAAAACCACGTGGCCGTTTATTGATGGGTGATAAGTTTCAACTTGGGCTGGCAAGGAGCACTTCTACCAACTAACAATACTATCAGAACAAGAATATTTACACAACTTAAAACAATCTATTTACATCCAACAACAAGAAATCAAACACTCTATAATTAACTGCTTACTAAAATTCAGAACAGATACACAAAAACCAAATAAACTGTGCGCACATTAACCAAATACTGTAAAATACAACAATTAACCACAATAGCAATTAATACAACAATTTAACTTTCATATACTATATACATAACTTGGTGCCAAATAATAACAATATATACACTTCTGTATCAAATAAGGGAATAGGTAAAAAGAGAAGCAAACAAAATATTCACAGAAATGAAGAGGCTAAGCAAACAGAATATTTACAGAAATTAGAATACAAATACCACACTCCAGGCGCAGCTGACCAGCAATACAGACATCAAGGGCATGACGAATTGACGGGACACAACACGAGCTGGCAAGATACACAGGAGACCCTTCTGGCTGAAAGGGTGATCAGGCCTTCCAGCTAACATGCAGAGACTCCTGTGGATCCTGGCATGAGACATGGTTTTATTTGAAAGCTCTCTTACTTGTGTCAGCATCTGATTGGTCCCGAGCTCCTTCGCCTTCCAGGTTCTGAGCTGGAGCCCTCCACGTAAACAGGATCTGCACACGGCACACTACCCTTATGCACACAGCACACTGTCCTTATGCATACGGCACACTGGTATTTTTGCACAAGGCACTAGCCTAACCCCAGGTGACCAGGTAGAAAGAGCGGGAAAATGCACACGGCACTATAATGTTGCACACCGCACTAGCCTGACCCATAGGTGACCAGGGAAAAAGAGCAGGAAAATGCACACGGCACTATAATGTTGCACACCGCACTAGCCTGACCCCTAGGTGATCAGGGAAAAAGAGCGGGAAAATGCACACAGCACTATAATGTAGCACACCGCACTATGGTGTTGCACATGGTACCAATGTGACCTTTTGACTGACAATTGGCCATACAGATGCCATGTTTGAGCATAGGCTTAGGGCTGCGACACCAGGTAGGAACTACACAGCACATATTTTGGTTACCTTCTCAGCTACCCATAAAAAGTTAGTGATCTTCTTGTAATTCAGAAGGTGTATTTCTTCTGTATTCTTGCTTTATGAATTTTTATATCTTCTTTTATGAGATACATTTTTTGTTTGTTTTTAAAAGTAACAGATCATGAGACATCTGAATGAGTTCCACACCAACCAAAGTTCTAGACATGATCATTTTCTGGACAGTGTTTATGTACAGCACCTAAACATAGCAGCATATTTCTAGGCTTAGTGTTGATGATTACTGTTTCAATATGTGAACTGTTTCAACTGGAGCTAGATAGCCATTATCCAAATGGCAAATAAAGAATTTAGTTTTTGTCTCAAATTTACAATGGACCATAGATTCATAGCCACCAGTGATGGAAAATAGCTCATAGATCACCTACTTATTGAGGGATTTTGTATGAATCCATGAGTGTCCCTCAACATAAAAGGACCAAATGGGATTGTGCATGGTATAGATGCTTAATATAGTTCACCATGTTGATCAAGTCAAATGGCACTCATATCAATTCAAAAAGTAGTATGGAAAAGAGGTAATAAAGTACGGTGCATTGTCTTGCATCACAGAAGGCAATGAATCTATGCTAACTGCACAGGATTGCCAAGGAGATGTGATGTTCCATGTCTGGCAATAATCCCTTCATTTTAATTGGGTATCTACTATCCATTTGGACAATGACTCCCTTGCTCATAAGAACACAACATAAGCAACAAACCACCCACAATGTTAATAATCTGCAAAGTATTTGTGAGTAGGTTAAATAGCTTCTACTTCTTCCTTTCTTCTTTTCCTTGAGGTGTATGTAGGGACATCTGTACCAGAACCATTTCCAAAGGAATAGTCTAACACACTGTGCTTTAGACAGGAATATTGCTGCCTATTGAAATACTTTAAACAGTTTGTTCAATGAGGTGTATTGCTTACAAGCCACAATTCATGTAAATTGTTCCTTGGGCCAGCATACCCTATATTCAATACAGAATACACCATCCAAACACATAAATTCTACACGTTTCTACTATGAACAACTGGCCTTGCAGTTAGGTCCAATTGCTTTTCACTTCCAAGAATTTAATCACCTCTGCTGTAATACATTCAGTAAATTTGAATATTTTTTTTCTGGTTGAGGATGTATAGTACTTCACACTTTTGGCTCCTGAGACTAAGTGAATGCCTTCCAGGACTGTTAAAAGATCTAGATGTCAAGGTGGACAGCTCGATAAAAATGTCTGCTCAAGCCGTAGAAGTGGGCAAACAAGCAAATTCGTTGCTAAACTGCTTTAAGAAGAGAATGAAGAATAATATGGAAAATATTATATTGTGGTTGTGTAAACTGAAGGTATATCCTGTGATGCTGTTTTGTTGAAATATGACCATTTATACATTAATATTGCCACTGTTAAACAGTTACAATAAATCTTGTACAAAGTATATCATGTAAACTGTCAATGGAAAAGTCATGATTTGCAGAGTATGATTATCCTGTTTATATGCATGTATCATTTTTTGTATCTGAAGTTATGAATATTAGCTGTATAGATCTATATTTCAAGTATGTTTGTTCCTGGGCTAACGCCCACAAGGTAATTTATATCCAGTCTGGCCAGCACATTGTGAATGAACTATTCAAGTTGATGGCCCATTAAAGAACACTTAGAACACCATAGGAGAAGCCTGTCCCCACCTGGTGAGCCTTCCTATGGAACTTTAGCCAGAATATGGGTAGTGGCTGCTATTATGAGTCATCAAAGCATAGTAGAGCACAGACTGTTTCTACGCTCCCCCTTTCATCTCCATCCCTAAGGTTATCGCAGATTAGAAGGCAAAAAAAACGCACTCAGGATGACATGTTTTCTGAGCTCATGTAGTCCTCCCGCACTGGTAGGGCACAGCTTAATGCATGGAGGCATTCAGTGGCAGAGGCCAGGAAATAATTTAGTGAGCGTGAAGAGCGGAGGCAGGACACAATGCTGAGGCTAACAGGGGAGCAAATGGACATGATGAAGAGTCTGTTGGAGCTGCAGGAAACCCAACAAGAGCACAGACCCCTGCTGCATCCGCTGTATAACTGCCTACCCTCCTCCCCATGTTCCATAGCCTCCTCACTCTGATGCCTAAGAACATGGGGAGGAGGGTGGAGGCTCCGGGCATCCAGCAACTCTATTCCAGAGGATGGCCCAAGCAACAGAAGGCTGTCTTTCAAACAGCTTGATTTTTAGTGTGGCTACAATAAGCAATGTGGCCTTGTCCTTCCCTCCTCCCCCACCCCACCCGGGCTACCTTGTCCATTATTTCATTTTTTTTAATTAATAAAGAAAGAATGCATGGTTTCAAAACAATAGTTACTTTATTTTGAAGGGGGGAGGGTGGTTGGCTTACAGGGAATTAAAATCAACAAAGGGGGCGGGTTTGCATCAAGGAGAAACACACACAACTGTCACACCGAAGCCTGGCCAGTCATGAAACTGGTTTTCAAAGCCTCTCTGATGCACAGCACGCTTTGATGTGCTCTTCTAATTGCCCTGGTGTCTGGCTGCTCAAAATCAGACATTTGCTGCCAGCAACACCCAGGAGGACCAGAACGGATCCCCCGAGCTCGTCTCTGGGAAGCAGGAGAGCAGAGTTGCAGTGGAAGCAGTGGATGTCGATGGTTAGCAGTCCTACTGCATCGTCTACTGCGAAGGCAAGGAGCTGCTGCTGTGTACCAATGCCAGCTGCTGCAGGTGCTTCTGTGTCGAATGGTTGGAGGTCTGGGTAGGGCAAGATACTGCGGCCAAGACAAAAGAGTAAAAGCCCTGGAGCTGTTACATGTGTCAGCCAAGAAGTGCTGTGGGGTGTTACAGCGCCAACCAGACTGGAATGTACGGCTGCAAGACTTCTTCACCAGTGACAAAGGACAGGAATATGATGCACTTAAAATCTAAAAAGGTCCGTACATTTCCCAGAGTCACTACCTTTGATAACAGAAAGTCAATGATTGCATTGGCTACATGGATCACAGAAGCCCCCACAGTAGACTTGCCCACAACAGCAGCGGGATGGTGAGCTAAGCGGGCTCCACGCTTGCCATGATATGGCATCTGTACAGGCAACTCAGGAAAAAAGGTGCGAAACAATTGTCTGCCATTGCTTTCACGGAGGGAGGTGTGACTGACGACATGTATCCAAAACCACCTGCAATAATGTTTTTGCCCCATCAGGCATTGGGAGCTTAACACAGAATTCCAATGGGCAGCGGAGGCTGCGGGAACTGTGGGATAGCACCACTCCATAAGTCGATGCTAGCCACAGTAGTGAGGACACACTCCACTGACTTAATGTGCTTAGCGTGGACATACGCAATCAACTGTATAAAATTGATTTATAAAAATCAACTTCTAGAAAATTGACCTAATTTCATAGGGCAGACAAACCCTTAGACTGACAGCAGTTCCTCCACATGGGAGAAGGTATAAAAGACCCTGGAAGCATATCCATTTTGCCTCTTTCCTGCTCTGATTTCTGGACTATGGACTTACAGTAAAAGAAGCAGTCTCATCAATGGACTGAGGACCTTCCGATCTTTTGTTACCAGAGACTTTATAAACCAGCAGTCTGTAACATCACTACTATGAACCTGATCCAAGAACTCTGCAATGATTATATGTATATGACTTCTTCAGCCATTTTAACTCTCTCCTCTTTCTTTTCTCTTTTAAATAACCTTTTAGATATTAGATATTAAAGGAATGGCAACAGTGTGATTATTGGGTAAAATCTGCATTATATATTGACCTGGTTTTGTGGCTCATCTCTTGAGATTAGAAGGACCCTTTGTTTGATTAAATTGGTTTTTAAATAACCACTCATCATAAAGTCTAGTGTCTGGGTGGTGAAATGAATGCTGGAATGCCTAAGCAGAGTGCATTTTTTACTTCTTGTTAACCAGTGTGGTGAGATGGACGTTTACTTTTGTCACTGGCTTGGTATATCTGATGGTAGAATAACCAGTAATCTGGGATGTGTCTGCCCTATTTCTCAGCAATTCATCCTGAATTTGGCATCCTCAGCTCTGACTCACTGAGGCACAGTGACATATCCTCATCTTGAATTCTATTCCTTTTGGTCACTTCATATTTAACAAGGCATAGGAGACACTAAAAGATTCCAGAGTGATGCAAAGAAAATGATTAGAGGAATGGTTAGGGTGAAAAGAAATTTTTATATGAGGTACAAGTAAAAGGAAAATAGTCAAGGCTTAATTATTTTGCAAAGGAATAAAAGGAGATAAGCTAGAGGTATATAAAATAGATAGTATGTAGAAGGCCAATTGGATGCGCCTATTCACACTTTTCTAGAATATATACACAGGAAGGCAGTCAAATAAAATTAAAAGGCAACACACTTGAAGGTATAAAAAGAAATGTTTGTATGCAATGCAGAATTGACCTTTTGAACTCGAAGCCATTGCTATTTGTTTAAGGCAACTACCTCAATAGTAGAGCAGGTTAAATATTTTTTCAAAGGAAAAACTTTTCTGTCAACAAATGAGGTTTCATTTTTCACTTAAAAAATTCAGTGTCATCAAAATGTTTCCATTTTAAATGATATTTTGAATGAATTTTTTTCAAAAATTTAAAAATTTCAAGTTTTTCATTTGATCTGATGGGGAAAAAATCCCATTCCCTCCCATTTTTCTTCTCTCTCCCCTCTTCTCCCAGGAAAAATTGTTTGTTTTTTAAAGTGAAAAAAAAGTCAGACCTTTCAAATGACTTTTTCACTTAATTTCTTTAAAAAACTTTAGAATTTTATTGTCACATATATGGTCATGAAAAAGCTGTTTATTTTAAAAAAATTCTTCATGGGGATTTTTTTTTTACCAGCTCTGCTTAATAAGTTTCTAAATTGGATTAGACAGTCATATGAATAATAAGAACAACTACAGTTACACTAGTTGAAATAAAAAATATGAAGGCTATAAACCTATATGAATCAGGTTACAAGCCAACCATTATCTGCCTGGGTTGGAAAGAAACTTAGACGATGGGCAGTATGTTCAATAATTGCCCATTGTTGGTTTTTTTGTGCATACCTCTGAACAGGGCTGTTGCATTACCAGAGACACTAGGATACTGGTGTAAATGAACTATTGGTCTGAGACACTATAACAATTCCTATATTCCTGTTAGATACTAAAATGCTTAAGAAATTGTGAGCTTGATCTTGTAACCCTTACTCATGTGAGTAATCACCATTCAAACAAGTAGTCCTATTGCATCAGCTCCTGAAACCCTCGCTCAATTTGTATTCAATCAAAACTAATGCTGAAGTTAGAGGAAATTTTGCCTAAGTAAAATCTAAGCAAGGACTTCAGGATTTGGTCCATTGACTTCAATGGGTCTACTTACATGAGTAAGCTATTGTATGGCAAGCCAGGGTGTGAAGCTACAGCGCACCAACTTCTCCAGCAGTAAAGTTCCCTGTGGCTATTGCTATAGCGAGCTGCACTCTGAAACTGAATAAAAACAGAATAAGAATAAGAACTTTAGGATTTGTCCCACTGTAATAGGGCTCTAACTTGGTAAGCCAAACATGCCCATAGCTCAACTTATAGCAGGTACCGAACCCCTAAAATTCCTAACCCACTCTGAGTACATCACATCCACTGCCTCAAAAAAAAAAAAAAAGCCAGTTAACTGAATTATCTCATGGGTTTTTGGCCACTTCTATTCTGCCCCGGGTTGATCCCCTTCATTACAAACCAGCTTTTCAAACTCATTTACAATCCCTGGCATGATACAGGTATCTCTTCTTATCAGCGATCAGACTCTTGCTTACATATGTTGTATTTAGAGTTCTAAAAGATGAGATCTTCTAACACTTATCTACCACGTGGAACTTATTACACACACTCCTCTGCTGCTAAGTGAAACCGGAAGAATGCAGAAACTGCAGAATCATACTGTTTGCAGGAATGTGTAGCATCATGGCGGTTGTTAATTTGGTAATCTTCAATGACGATGTCCAGATCCAGCTTGTTTTTTGTAGTATAGAAGATAAACCTCAGCCTCGTATCATCTTAACTTTAATAATTAATATAGAACTTATTCATTAAGTTGAAAATAGACACAACCCTTTTAAAGTAACCCTTTAGTGGGAAAATCAGCTATTTTATGAGTTGAGATTTAGGAGAACTGTGTCAAGGGTTCCTTGCAAAGGGAGGTTGTTAAAGTAGATGTGCTATAGACAGAATATTTAACATTCACTACAGGAGGAGTGGTTTGTAGCAGAGGGTGTTCTGCTTTGCCACAGACACAGAGCTCTTATTATACTCCCAGCCCCAACTATTTCTACACTGTGATTCTGAACACGCTTTCTCTCTTGGTATTCTTCCACCTATTCAAGTAAAGCAATCTGTCTTTCGAATATTTAAGCTTTAGAAAAAAATAACTTGATAAGTGTCAAGAACAAGAAGATTTTCTAATTAAATCAAGGTTGCAGCCAAGTATCCAAGCACCTAACATGTATTCCCTGCTTATAACATTGAGGTTATAAATACGATAAAATGTTATAGGATTGATTCAGATCTTGCTTACAGCCAATTTTACACCAGTGTAATTCCACTAACTTCAATTTAATTACTCCTGGTTTACATTAGTGTAAGTGAGACCATAATCAGGATAAATAGGGATGGTAAAATATTCAATGATACAAATAAAGAAGAACATTTCTGCTCTTTATTTGGAAAGAAGCTGGGGGATGTATTCATAGCTTACAGCAATAATGAAATACTTTCTATTCCAAAAGTGACTAAAGAGGATTTTAAACAGGAACTGCTAAAGTTAAACATTTTAAAATCTGTAACCGTGTTGAAGTGAAAGCATTTGACTTTACACTGCACAAAATTCTGATTAAAAATGCAATGTAGCACTAAGTGATCAGGTCCCAAAAGTAATTGTGAATGAGGAATCACCACTCTGTGGGAGGCATTTTCAGTGGGGTCTCCATAAGGATTTGTCTTGACCAAAGGCTATGCTATATCTTTGTCACTGATCCGACAGAAAAATGTAAAATCACTGCTAGTAAAGTTTGTGGAGTGGTACACAATGAGAACGACAGGTCAGTTCTACAGAGCAATCTGGGCTCACTTGAACAACATGCCATTATTACATAGCTAAATGTAAGGTCATGCATCTAGGAACCAAGAATGTAGGATACGGGACTGTATTTTGGAAAGCAGTGACTCAGAAAAGGATTTAGGCATCATCGATGATAACCTGCTAAACTGAATATGAACTCCCTGCATGATGTGGTAGCTGAGAGAGCAAATGCAATCCTTGAATTTATAAGCAGGGGACTATCAAGTAGAAGTAAGGAGGTGTGGTTACCACCAAATATGGCATTATTAAGACCATTAGTGAAATAGTGTCCAGTTCTGGTGTCCACATTTAAACAGGATGTTAACAAATGGGAAAGGGTTCAGAAAATTGTTACAAGAAACATCCTAGGTCAGGAAAACCTGCCTTATAGTGAGGTCTAAAAAGCTCAGTCTATTTAGTTTATCCAAGAAAAGATGAAGTGTAATTAGGGTGACCAGATGTCCCGATTTTATAGGGATAGTCCCGATTTTTGGGTCTTTTTCTTATATAGGCTCCTATTACCCCCCACCCGTCCTGATTTTTTACATTTGTTGTGTGGTCACCCTAAGGGTATGTCTACACTATGGGATTATTCCAATTTTACAGAAACCATTTTTTAAAAACAGATTGTATAAAGTCGAGTGCACACGGCCACACTAAGCACATTAATTCGGCGGTGTGCGTCCATGTACAGAGGCTAGTGTTGATTTCTGGAGTGTTGCACTGTGGGTAGCTATCCCATAGCTATCCCATAGTTCCCGCAGTCTCCCCCCACCCATCGGAATTCTGGTTGAGATCCCAGTGCCTGATGGGGCAAAAAACATTGTCGCAGGTGGTTCTGCATACAGCCTCACCTCTCCCTCCGTGCAAGGAGCAGACAACTGTTTTGCGCCTTTTTTCCTGGGTGAACTGTGCAGACGCCATAGCACGGCAAGCATGGAGCCTGCTCAGCTCAAGACAGCAATCATGGACGTTGTAAACACTTCACGCATTCTTGTGCAGTGTATGCTGAGCCGGGAATTGCAAAACCAGGCGAGGAGGAGGCGGCTACAGCAGCGTGGCAATGAGAGTGATGAGGACATGGACACAGAATTCCCTCAAACCACAGGCCCCTGCGCTTTGGAGACCATCCTCTTAATGGGGCAGGTTCTAGCCATGGAATGCCGATTTTGGGCCCGGGAAACAAGCACAGACTGGTGGGACCGCATAATGTTGCAGGTGTGGGACAATTCCCAGTGGCTGTGAAACTTTCACATGCGTAAGGGCACTTTCACAGAACTTTGTGACTTGCTTTCCCCTGCCCTGAAACGCCAGAATACCAAGATGAGAGCAGCCCTCACAGTTGAGAAGCGAGGGGCAATAGCCCTCTGGAAGCTTGCAACGCCAGACAGCTACCAGTCAGTCAGGAATCAATTTGGAGTGGGAAAATCTACTGTGGGGGCTGCTGTGATGCAAGTAGCCAAAGCAATCATTAAGCTGCTGCTACGAAAGGTTGTGACTCTGGGAAATGGGCAGGTCATAGTGGATGGCTTTGCTGCAATGGGATTCCCTAACTGTGGTGGGGCGATAGATGGAACCCATATCCCTATCTTGGCACTGGAGCACCAGGGCACCCAGTACATAAACCGCAAGGGGTACTTTTCCATGGTGCTCCAAGCACTGGTGGATCACAAGGGACGTTTCACCAACATCCACGTGGGATGGCCAGGAAGGGTTCATGATGCTCACGTCTTCAGGAACACTACTCTGTTTAAACAGCTGCAGCAAGGGAATTACTTCCCAGACCAGAAAATAACAGTTGGAGATGTTGAAATGCCTGTAGTTATCCTGGGAGACCCAGCCTACCCTTTGATGCCATGGCTCATGAAGCCATACACAGGCAGCCTGGACAGTAGTCAGGAGTTGTTCAACTACAGGCTGAGCAAGTGCAGAATGGTGCTAGAATGTGCATTTGGCCGTTTAAAAGCACACTGGCGCACATTACTGACTCATTCAGACCTCAGCCAAACCAATGTCTCTTTTGTTATTGCTGCTTGCTGTGTGCTCCACAATCTCTGTAAGAGTAAGGGGGAGACCTTTATGGAGGGGTGGAAGGCTGAGGCAAATCACCTGGCCACTGATTACGCGCAGCCAGACACCAGGGCAATTAGAAGAGCATACCAGGAAGCGGTGCGCATCAGAGAAGCTTTGAAAACCAGTTTCATCACGGGCTGGGGTACGGTGTGACTGTTGTGTTTGTTTCTCCTTGATGAAACCCCACCCCCTTGATTGACTCATTCCCTGTAAGCCACCCACCCTCCTCCTTCGATTACTGCTTGCTTCCTAAAGAAATAAAGTCACTCTCGTTTAAAAACCATGTATTCTTTATTAATTAATTATAAAAAGAGGGAGAGAACTGACAAGGTAGCCCGGGTGGGGTTTGGAAGGAGGATAGGAGGGAAGGAAAAGGCCACTAAAAAATTTCAAAATAATGACAGCCTTTTGGTTGGGCTGTCCACTGGGGTGGAATGGGTGGGTGCACGGAGCCTCCCCCTACATGTTCTTAGTTTGGTGGGTGAGGAGGCTAAGGAACATGGTGAGGGGAGAGGGTGGTTATACAGGGGCTGCAGTGGCACTCTGTGATCCTGCTGCCATTCCCAAAGCTTCACCAGATGCCGGAGCATGTCCGTTTGATCACGCAGCAGCCCCAGCGTTGCATCATGCCTCCTCTGATCTTCCTGCCACCACCTCTCATATTGAGCGTTTCTCCTCTCCTCATGATCACTGGCATCTTTCCTGTACTTTGATGCCACATCCTTCCACTCATTCAGATGAGCTCTTTTATTGCAGGTCACTTCCATGATTTCTAAGAACATTTCGTCTCGCATCTTTTTTTTCCGCCACCTTATCTGAGATAGCCTTTGGGAAGGAGGGGGGAGACTTGAAAAATTTGTAGCTGCAGGACGGAGGGAAAAAAGGGAGAGAAGAATTTTAAAAGATACATTTTACAGAACAATGGTTATACTCTTTCACGGTGAACAACACTATTCACCTTACATAGCACATGTGATCTCACTACAGGGTCACATTTTTCATCTTAATATTGAGTGCCTGCGGCTTTGGTGTTAGAGATCACAGACGCAGGTCCAGGCATCAGAATTCGGCTTGCATGCGGCCATGGTAAGCCATTGTCTTTTGGCTTCTGCAGCCTTCATATATCCAGTGCCCTCCTTTCCCAAATAGCTAGCAAAGCCCGTTGAGTGCTGCTTCTTTCCTGTTAACGTGCAGCACCAGAACCACCCCCATCCAATTCTCTGGGATGATCACTTTACTCCACCCCCACCGCATGGCTGGTATCAAGGAAGATCGCTGCTAGCCACCCTCCCCCCCACCGCATGGCTGGTAGCAGGGAAAATCCCAGCTAGCCAAACGTGAAAAAGCTCAGCGCCAATCACCCCCCCTCCTTCTCCTGCTTGGCTAAATGCAGGGAAGGATTTCTTTTAAGCCACAGGCAAACAGCCCAACTATCTCTGTCCCCTTAATTAAATTCCTGCATTTCAACCAGGTTACCATGAACGATATCACTCTCCTGAGGATAACACAGCGAGATAAAGAACGGATGTTGCTTGAATGCCAGCAAACACTGGGACCCTACGCAGCTACACTTTGTCATGCAATGATACCAGATTACTAGCTACATGCATGGCGTGGTCAAGTGTCCTACCATGGAGGACGGAATAAGGCTGCCCTGCCCAGAAACCTTCTGCAAAGGCTTCTGGAGTACCTCCAGGAGAGCTTCATGGAGATGTCCCTGGAGGATTTCCGCTCCATCCCCAGACATGTTAACAGACTTTTCCAGTAACTGTACTGGCTGCGAATGCATCCCAAGTCCTCAGGGAAAATTAATCATTAAAAAACACTTGCTTTTAAACCATGTTTTATATTTACAAAGGTACACTCACCAGAGGTCCCTTCCATGGCTTCATTGTCTGGGATGGTGGCTTGGCAGGGCTGGGAGGGTCCTTCTGTCAGGCTGAGAAAAAGCTCCTGGCTGTTGGGGAGAACGGAGTGCTGTGTGCTCTCTGCAAGCTTGTCCTCCTCTTCCTCCTCCTCATCTTCCCTGTCCGCAGAATCCTCAGGCACGGCTAAGATTACCCCCACCTCGGAATCCATGGACAGGGGTGGGGTGGTGATGGTGGACCCCCCTAGAATTGCATGCAGCTCAGCGTAGAAGCGGCATGTTTGTGGCCCTGCCCCGGACCTTCTGTTTGCTTCTTTGGTTTTCTGGTAGGCTTGTCTGAGCTTCTTAACTTTCACACGGCACTGTATTGAGTCCCTGCTGTGGCCTCTCTCCATCATGGCCATGGAAATTTTTTCAAATGTTTTTTCATTTCGTCTTTTGGAAAGGAGTTCTGTTAGCATGGAATCCTCTCCCCATATAGCGATCAGATCCAGTACCTCCTGTGCAGTCCATGCAGGAGCTCTTTTTCGATTCTCAGACTGCATAGTTACCTGTGCTGATCAGCTCTCCATGCTAGGCAAACAGGAAATGAAATTCAAAAGTTCGCGGGGCTTTTCCTGTCTACCTGGCCAGTGCATCCAACTCCAGATTGCTGTCCAGAGCGGTCACAATGGTGCACTGTGGGACAGCTCCCAGAGGCCAATACCATCAAATTGCGGCCACACTAACCCTATTCCGAAATGGCAATACCGATCTGAGTGCTACTCCTCTCGTCGGGGAGGAGTACAGATATAGATATTCGTGTGTGGGCGGGAGAAGGGTTAATTCAGTTTAACACTGCTAAATTCATGTGTGGGCGGGAGAAGGGTTAATTCAGTTTAACACTGCTAAATGCGGTATAAACACATAGTGTAGACCAGGCCTAAGTCTAATGGCTTGGAGTGGTTCCTCCATCTGCAACAGAGGGAGGCCACTGTGCCTTGCTACACCACCTAATGGCTGAGAGCTGATCAGCCAGGGACTAGCACCAGTAACAGTCTGTAGCCAGCCCTCTGGTGTGGGCAGACAGCAACACAGTCAGGCTCAGACCTCTGGGCAGGGCCGAGCAATATCAAGCAGTCTCAGGCCCAGCTCCCTGGCTAGGGCAGACAGCAAATAAATGCAGGTCATGTGGCCTAAGATTTGTAGGCTGCCACCCCAGGGGTGGGATTGGCAACAGGGGGTAGGGAGACCCAGACCCACCCTGCTCCACCAGGTCCCAGCCCAGGGAACCTAACAGTGGCTTCAGCAAACATAGCTCAACTAATGTCTGGTTTCCGTGTACTAATTCCTACCTCTACCTGTTTGTACCACTTTGGCACTCACAGGTCCTCAGGGTGCTCAGCAGCCAGCAGTTCCAGCACCTACTCAGGGTATTTGCCTGGCGGCAGCTCCTCCAAATATACCTCCAGAGGCAGGGGTTGATACAGCTCCGTCCCTGGCTCAGGCGCCAGCAACAAGGCAACAGCATCCTACTGCTTCCTTGGCACTCCCGCTAGTGAGCTGGAGTTCCTACCTCTTATACTTCCTGCTTTGCCCCTCCACTTCCGGCACAAGGGGCAGGCCAGGCCTGGCTCCACCCACCAGTGGTTCCTCCCCTGTCTGCATCAGAGGGAGGCCACTCCACCTCACGACATGAAGGGACTTGTTCATAATTGATAATCGAGCTTCTGAGGAATAGTCTGTCAGAATAACTGAAAAAAAATGCAATTTCTTCAAAACTGAAATCTTTGCAGGATTTTGCCAGAAATGTTAATTTTTTTCTTCATGAAAATCTAAAAGAAATATTTTAAGCTGCTATGGAATATTTCATTTTGTTGAACTGACCCAAAATGTTTTGGTTTGAATCAGTTCAACAAAATATTAGTCAGTGATTATGTCTAGAGTGGTCACGTCTAGAGTCAGAGGCAAGAGTCAGGAGCCAGGAACCAGACCCCAGGGTCAGAACCAAGTTACCTGGTGTGAGGCAAGGCAGTGGCAGGGCTGTGTTCAAGGCAGGTGCAGAGCTGGAACAAGGCAGGAGCTGGGCTGGGAACAAGCAGGCATAGGAATGATCAGAGCCAATTGGTGAATGCTTTGAGTAACCGCTCTACTGCTCTTGCTGCCAGAATTTAGAGCTGGTCTGCTGATTCTTCCAACCAATCAGTCAATATAGCTAGTCAGGTAGCCTACTACAGGTCCACTACAGGTTGCCCAAGAATGGGTTTTCTGAAGGCCCTCATTCCTGACAACATTAAACCGCATTACTGTATCAGGGCATTGCCTTATGGGAGTGAGAGTTGTAGTTTGGGCCATCATTTTCTGTGATGGGCTGGGCTTCCTGGAGGACTACATCTCCCACAATGCAGTGCAGGTTTCTCTCTGACCAAGCTGCATGGTTTGTCAAGGAAGTTATATGACTGGGGTGCCTGTGGAAGATTGTAAAATCATAGGACTGGAAAGGACCTTGAGAGATCTTCTAGTCCAGTCCCCTGCACTCATGGCAGGACTATGTATTATCTAGACCATCCCTGGCAGGTGTTTGTCTAACCTGCTCTTAAAAATCTCCAATGATGGAGATTCCACAACCTCCCTAAACAATTTATTCCAGTTTTTAACCACTCTGACAGCTAAGAAGTTTTTCCTGATGTCCAACCTAAATTGCCCTTGCTGCAATTTAAGCCCATTGCTTCTTGTCCTATCCTCAGAGGTTAAGAAGAATAACCTTTGATGTACTTGAAAATGCTTATCTCATCCCCCCTCAGTCTTCTCTTCTCCAGACTAAACAAACCCAGTTTTTTCAATCTTCCCTCATAGGTCATGTTTTCTAGACCTTTAATCATTTTTGTTGCTCTGCTCTGGACTTTCTCCAATTTGTCCACAACTTTCCTGAAATATGACACCCAAAACTGGACACAATACTCCAATTGAGGCCTAATCAGTGCAGAGTAGCGCAGAAGAATTACTTCTCGTGCCTTGCTTACAAAACTCTTGTTAATATATCCCAGAATTATGTTTGCTTTTTTTGCAATAGTGTTATACTTTTGACTCACATTTAGCTTGTGATCCACTATGACCCCCAGATCCCTTTCTGCAGTACTCCTCCTTAGGCAGTCATTTCCCATTTTATATGTGTGCAACTGATTGTTCCTTCCTAAGTGGAGTACTTTGCATTTGTCCTTATTGAATTTCATCCTATTTACTTCAGACCATTTCTCCAGTTTGTCCAGAGCATTTTGAATTTTAATCCTATCCTCCAAAGCACATGCAACTCCTTGCTTGGGATTCTCAACAAACTTTATAAATGTACTCTCTATGGCAATATCTAAATCATTGATGAAGATATAGTCATATAGATATGAAGAGGTAATCAGGCCAGGGAACTTGGCCCATAGGGTGAATGGAGGCATCAGGCTCCTGAATTACAGCTCCCATGAGACAATGTGCCACTATGGGAAAATGCAGTTTAATATTCAACTGACTTGTAAGAAAACATTGTGGGTCAGTTCAAGGAATCAAAACAAAACACTTCTATTTCTGGAACGTCAAAGTGCCTTGTTTCAATAGAAAATGTCAAAATATTTTATTTTGACATTCCTGAATTGAAATGTTTATGAGTTTCTGTTCTGTGCAAATTTTTGAAATTTCAACTTTTCATCACGATTTAGGACAAAAACAAATGCTGAAGTGTCTGAACTTCCTGCGCGGTGGGAAATTCTGAATTTTGCTCAGATCTAATTGATAAGTACCTAGAGTAGTAGAACATTTCTGATAGTAAAGGGCTCTTTGATTTAGCAGACATAACATACAATTGCTGGAAGCTGAAACTAGACAAATTCAGACTAGTGAGAGTAGATAATCATGCAACAAATTAGGGACATGGTGAATATTCCTTCATTTGAAGCCTTTAAATCAAAACTGGATGTCTTCCTAAAAAATATGTTCTGCTCAATCAGAAATTGTGGACTTGATGCAGGAATCATTTGGTAAAATTCTATGCCCTGTGTTACGCAAGAGGCAGTGTAGATCAGTGGTGGGCAACCTGCAGCTCCCATTGGCCAGGAATGGCAAACTGCAGCCACTGGGACATGCAGGGGGCCGTGCCTGCGGATGGTCAATGTAAACAAACTGTCTCATGGTTTGCCAGTGGATTACCCTGATGGGCCGCAAGTAGCCCACCACTGGTCTAGATGAAGATAATGGTCCCTTCAGATCATTAAATCTATAAATCCACGACTAAGGGTAGCAGGGATAGAAACTACGAAGTTCAACTATCTTTAGGGTGAGGGAGAGGGAGCTTCACCTTCCATCTTTAATATATTGCACTGTCCACTGCTAGACACCTAGAATGCAGCTTCATGGTAATAAAAAGCTTCATGGATGCAGCCTATAATTGCTCTGTGGTTTGAGGCCAGAATTATTGGACACAGTTCCATTGAAAGTAGTCATCTTAACCAATGCTTGCCTTTTCATTCCAGTGATATGACCAAGCACACTTCATTACACCATTATTTTTCCTTTTATTTTTCCACTACTTGACTCTGGAATAAATCAAAGAAATATACATCACTCATCCTCGTTTCTGTTTCCAAGACATAATAGTAAGGTGAAGTATTCTACACAACTGCTTGGTAAAGTTAAAATAAAAGTGTTACTGGCACAATAATTCTCCTCAAACAATATCATTGTACCCATAGCACTTGGATAGCTGTGACTCTTTTTCTTAATGATGGCAGAAAAGTGTACCCTGACACAACATACTGAGACAAGAGCATCTAATACAACAAGCTGGATATGACAGCTGCAAATTAGTCTACCCATGGAACAGGAAAACTTTTTTTGGCAATAAAATGGACCTTCTTAAGGACAACGATACTGGACTTTATGGACAAAAAGAAGTGGTTGTATGCCAGGTTAAAGAATTCACCCTCTGAACAAAAAGGAAATGGATAACTGTACATTTTCACTGCATAAGTTGTGTTTTTCCTTTTACTCTGCTAAACTTAAATACTTTTTTTGTTTGTTTTTTTTTGGTATCAAGAGCACATATTTCCTCATGCTACATGCTTGGGCACATCCCATTATGCTAACTGAAATGATTCCACATTCAGAGAGCTACTGTATAACATTTCACATGACAAAGTATTCAAGATGAGAAATATACTTTCAGCAGTACAGTAGGGGCTAATTAAGATTTCATAATATATATAATTCCAGCAGTGGCCAAACTCACTATAGGTTTTTCCTCACCTCTTGCCAGCCAACAAAACATTAAAAGAACAGCAGCATGCTGCCCCATTAAACTGAATGATGGCAATGAGATGTCAGAAAACACTGTTCTCTAAATCTTTCTTTCCACATATATCTGCACACAGAACAGGTCTCAAATGTCTCTCCTGCTCTCTCGCACACACAAAACACGAAGTGTATTATTTCCTGGATTTGGGGGATATGCTGAAAAAGTCAGCAACACAATTGCCTGCCTCTGAATGTGAAAACGAGAGGAAGGTAAGAGTATGAGCACTCAAACAAGAGAAATACAAAATGTTTGGGTTTAATTAGAAAAAATAATCTTTAAACTATTTTTTCCAGAAAATGCAATTTTTTACTATTTAAAGCAATTTAGTAATATTGAATAATGAATTCTCACAGCTAATTAATCTCTCCGTGAACTATGCTAGGTGCATAGCACTATCCCCATTTGAAAGAGGAGGAAACAGACAGAGAGGTTCATGTATCCAGGGTTTCACGGAGTATTTCTACACTGCAATGCAAACCGATGTTTAGTGGAACTCAAGTACATGGACACTGGTTTGCAAGCCCAAGGTTTGAGTGTTCCCACTGCACATTGACCCTAGTGTAGTGGGATGGTTACCCCACTCCAGCCCTGAAGGGGGTAAAGCAGCCCTGGAAAGGGCTGCAGCAGGGAAAAGGTAGGCTGATGGGGAAAGCAGCCACAGCTTTGGCCAGCTTAATCAGGGCCCAGATGGCCCTTATAAGAGGACTGTGGGCCAGAAGCTAACACACACACACTCTCTCTAGCTTCGAGAGAGAGAAGGACCTGGCTGTCTGGACGAGAAGGGTACCTGAGGTGGAGCAGTGCTGGAGAAGGGCAGAGGGAGCTGAAGAGCTCCAGCCTAGAAAAACCCCAGCCTGCAGGCCTGGAAAAGGGCCTATGAAAGGTACTAGGGTTGCAGAGGGGCAGCCCAGAAATAGGCAGAGGCAGTAGGTCCAACCCCCCCCTTGCCAATGTTGAGTGGTTTACAGACTGCAGTCTGCCCAGGGAGCAGGGGCTAGATGATGACTAGCAGTAGCCACTGAGGTAAGGTGGGGATAGAAGGTTGGGGGTTCCCCTGTGAGGGGAGACCCAGAGACTGTGGGGGTACTGCAGAGAGCAGAACCCTGAAGGAAGGGGCACTGGAGTCCAGGAGGGACATGGATGCCAGCAGCAGGTGAGACACTGGCCTGCACAGGGCGCTTCAGGCTGGAAAAGAGCTAATTCCCAGGACAACCAGCAGGAGGCATTCTGCCCATGGATCTTTGGCCCGCCACACCTAGATTAACCATTTTTGAGCCCAGTCCCGTACCAGGGCTCCAGCATCCACACTGCAATACACAGACCTGAGTCCATCCAACCAACCATATCCCAGACTTCCTAGAGTCCTCCTAAAGCATGGCCACTCTAGCCCATGGTTCATGGTGAGGTGTGGGAAAACTTGCCTGTCCACCCTGCATGATACAGGAAGATGTCACAGCCCGCCAACTTCCCAACAGATCCTACCAAGCTGTCTTTTGGATCTGCTTGCTCCCATAGAAAAGTCACCATCAGAAGAGCTTCTCTTGCTTGCACTTTAACTCCTGTTTCAGGAAACGGGTAGAGCTCCCATGAGACACTGCTGGACATTCTGGTGGCATTTTCTGACCCACCAAAGGGAGCTGACAGAGCTAAAGATGGAGCAGGAGGAGGAGGAGAATATCAACATGGAGGACTCAAACTGGCTGATCTTGCTCATGACTCTGTGTAGCCACTGATGTCCCCTACATTGTCCAGCACTTCTGGAGCAGACTGGTGGGACCACATCCTCATGCAGACCTGGGATGACCAGCAGTGGGTCCAGTACTTTTGCATGAAGTAGCTACATTTCTGGAATTTTGTGAGCAGCTTGCCCTGACCCTCCAGCATCAGGACACACACATGACGGCAGCCATACTGGTCCAGAAGCAGGTTGCTATAACCATCTGGAAGCTGGCTACCCCAGACAGCTACAGGTCCATTGCTAGCCAGTTTGGTATTGGGAAGTCAATTATGGGTAAAGTGTTGGCAGAGTTTCTAAAGCAATCAAGTGATTTACCCCCAGGTGGTGGGCATAAAAAATATTCCTGAAGTAATTGTTGGCTTTGACAGAATGGGGTTTCCAATGTGCAACTGGGGCCACAGGTGGGACTCAGGCCTATAGTTTGCCCTCCTTGTTCGACATACAAGTCAATAAACCACAAAACATAATTCATTGCTATGCAGCCCCTTGTGGACCACAGAGCTGATTTATGGGTGTCAATGTGGGCTGCACTGGAAAAGTTCATGATGCCAGGGTTTTCTGTGGATTGAGAGTTTACATTCATTGACAGGCTGAGATACTACTTTCACCAGATGACATTGTCATAAATGGAATTACTGTCCTCACTGTTATTCTGGAGGACCCCATGAGCCCCTTTTGGCCTTGGCATGTGAAACTGTATCCTGATCTCAGAGGGCTTGGCAAAAGTAGGTTTATTACACAATCAGTAGGTGTAAATAGCTGGTTGAATAGGTGTTTGGCAGATTGAAATCCCACTGGCCCTGTCTACAGACTGATGGATTCCAGTGTCATCAGTGCTGTTCACATTCTTGTGGCTTGCTATGTTCACAGTCTTTGTGAAGACAAAGGTGAGCCATTTGCCCCTGAATGGACATACAACAGCAATGGATTCTGAACCTGTATACTCATCCAGAAAGTGCACCTGTCGCAGTTGGAGCAGGATGTACCTGGCAACTGAAATCAGGGATCCTCTGTGCTCCCACATTATGGAGTTGCATGGGACCGTGAGAGAGGGAGAACAGTATGATTTTGTAAAGCAATGTTTACTGTGAATGAGGTACTGTCACATCACACAATGCAGTGGGAGGAATGATTGTCATGAATCTTTATTATGAATGATATGACTGTTTATGAAATGGGGGGGGAAGAATGTGCATTTACACTAGAACCTCAGAATTATGAACACCAGAGTTGCAAACTGACTGGTTGACCACCTCATTTGGAACTGAAAGTATGCAATCAGGTAGAAGCAGACACACACACAAAAATCAAATACAGTACTATTAAACATAAACTGCTAAAAACATAAAGGGAAAGTTTTTTTAAAAAATTGACAAGGTAAGGGAAGTGTTTCTGTGCTTGTTTCATTTAAATTAAGATGATTGAAAGCAGCATTTTTCTTCTGCATAGTAAAGTTTCAAAGCTGTATTAAGTCAATATTCAGTTGTAAACTTTTGAAAGAGCAACCATAATGTTTTGTTCAGAGTTACGAACACTTCAGAGTTATGAACAACTTCCATTCCCGAGGTGTTCGTAACTCTGAGGTTCTGCTGTACATTATGGATTGATGTATGCAGAAATTGTGTTTCGGAGCATCTTCCCATTTGAGCCTTAGCATGTGTTTATTTTTACTATTCAACATTCACATAATAGGATGTGATGTACTGATGGATGGGACCCGGTGTGCCTATGACAGCCCTCACTGAAAATGCCAAGGTCAGGCCAGATACTCCCAAGACTGATGGGTAACACTGAAGTTAAACTCCCCAACCAGAGCTTCTGATCCTCCACACTAGTTATCAAAAAGCTGAAAAAGAAATCACAGAGCTCCCTTCATTGCATTCCAGTTCTCTGGCTCCCAATCAGCACCTAGGTGCAGTACGGTAAGGAGTTATTTAAAAACTTTTCCCACTATACAAAATGTTCTGCAGAACCCCAAAGGGTCAGCCACATTGCCAGGTCAATATTAGGTTGGATCTCACCCAAAATACCAGCCAATCCTTTAGTGCCTAAAACTAAAGGTTTATAAAGCAATAAGAAAGAACAAGAAGAGAGTTGCTAAATGGTAAAGCAGTCACATACATATATGGACTTTGAAGTCTTTGTATCAGGTTCTTAGTAGCATTGGTGCATTTGCTGGCTTGAAAGTCCCTCTGGAACACATCCAAACCTTAGATGGGTCATTCAGTCCTTTGTTCAGAGGTTCCATTTGTACAAAAGTTGCTTCTGAGATAAGAAGCAGGAATGAAGACAAAACAGAGATGATGCAGCTGCTCTCCATAGTCCTTTTGCCATGTACCTGGTACTTTCTTTGTTCCAAACACAAACTCATAGCACATGGCATGGAAAACCCTTGTAGTCCCTTGCCCAATAGGCATGCCCCTACAAATCCTGCTGACTCATAAGGTCTATCTTTAGCTTTTCAAAGGGTTCATTGTACAGCTGATGACTCTTAATGGGCCATCGAACAGGCTAGGCAGTGCTGATGTCAATCTGTCTGGGGGTGTCCTCCAGAAACACAGCACAAGTTAGGAAATACAGATATACCATACGTATCTATAACATACAATACAACGGTGATACAAACATATAAACAAGATTATCATACTTGGCAAATCATAACATTTTTGCAGATACCTCACACAGCATTTCTGATCAGATTCCTTGCAATTTTATATCGGTATCAACAACATCATAAAGTGCCTCACAATTGCATACAGCATCAAAATGGCAATACATTTTTTTACTAAAATAAAAGCCTTTCTCTGAATTAAAAAATAACAATAAGAGCACTGTCATGCAGATCAGCTACCGTTTGAACACTGAAAGAACAGTCATAAATCAACACCACAACCAGTAATAAAACAAAGAGCAGAAACCAAATGTTGAACAGTGCAAACAAGTGCCCTAATTTTGCATGTCACCTGGCATGCTCTCCTTTCCCTTTCTTGTGTGTTTAGCATGCACTGGATCACCCTCGTCCACATGCTTGTTGGCACCCACAAAAAATTCTAATAGATTGGTTAGGCATGATTTCCCTTTTAAAAAAAAACGTGTTGACTCTTTACCAACATATCATTTTCATCTATGTGTCTGATAATTCTGTTCTTTACTATAGTTTCAACCAATTTTCTCAGTTCTGAAGTTAGGCTTACTAGCCTGTAATTATGGGGGTTGCCTCTGGAGCCTTTTTTTTTTAAACAAATGGCATCAGATTAGCTATCTTCCAGTCATCTGGTACAGAAGCTGATTTAAATGGTAAGATACATACCACAGGTAGTAGTTTTGCAATTTCACATTTGAGTTCCTTCAGAACTGTATACCATCTGGTCCCAGTGACTTATTACTGTTTAATTTATCAATTTGTTCCAAAACCTCCTCTAATGACAACTCTATCTGGGACAGTTCCTCAGATTTGTCAACTAAAAAGAATGGCTCAGATTTGGGAATCTCACTCACATCCTCAGCCACGAAGACTAATGCAAAGAATTCATTTAGTTTCTCTGCAATGGCCTTAGCGTCCTTGAGTGCTCCTTTAGCATCTCAATCGTCCAGTGGCCCCACTGGTTGTTTAGCAGGCTTTCTGCTTCTGATGTACTTCAAAAAAAGTTGCTGTTTCTTTTTGAATCTTTGGGTAGCTGTTCTTCAAATTCTTTTTTGGCCTTCCTCATTACATTTTTACATGTCACTTGCCAGAGTTTATGCTCCTTTCTATTTTCCTCAATAGAATTTCACTTCCACTTTTTAAAGTCCCAGCAGGATGTGGGCTCAAACCCTCCACTCCTGCAGGGGCCTGGGGCCCAGGCCTGAATCAAACAGAATTGTGGGTAGATGAAATGGGAGTTTGGGCTCAAGCCCAAGTCTGAACCTTGGCTTACACTGCAGTGTAGACATTCCCAGAATCTAAAATGAGATTAGAACTCGGGGCAGATGTGTATGTGCAAATCTCCCATTGAAGTCAATGGGAGCTACATGCACATACCTCAGGGGATGATAGTCTCTAATACTAGATCTTTTGTATTAAAATGTCAGCTGTGTCAGAAAGAGATACCATATGTACAATTATGGCAACATTATTGTTATTGGTATGTATGATAATAGCGCCTTTATTGGTATGTATGATAATAGCGCCTAGAAGCCCCAGCCGAGATCAGTGTCCGGTTGTAGTATGTCTTGCAGAAAAACACTTTGGCAGACGGTCTCTGCACTGAAAAGTTTACCATCTAAAAACAAGACAGGCAAAGGGTCAGATAAAGGAAGCATTATCATCTCCATTTTACAGATGGAAAACAGAGGCCCAGAAAGATTAAGTGCTCAAGTGTCCAAGCACACACGGGGACCCTGAGGTAGAGCTAGTACAGTAGAACCCCTGAGTTACAAACACCTTGGGAATGGAGGTTGTTCGTAACTCTGAAATGTTCATAACTCTGAATAAAACGTTTTGGCTGTTCTTTCAACAGTTTACATTGAATCACAGAATCATAGAATATCAGGGTTGGAAGGGAAGCTGACTTCATACAGCTTTGAAACTTTCCTATGCAAAAGAAAGATGCTGCTTTTAACTATCTTAATTTAAATGAAACAAGCACAGAAACAGTTTCCTTATAGGTCAAATCTTTTTTTTCAAACTTTCCCTTCATTACACAGTACTGTACAGAATTTGCTTTGCTTTGCTTTTTGTCCCTGCTGCCTGATTGCGTATTTCCGGTTCCAATGAGGTGTGCAGTTGGCCGGTCAGTTCATAACTCTGGTGTTCGTAACTCTGAAGTTCTACTGTAATTGAAGCTGGAGCTCCTGAGATCCAGTCCTGTGACTTCACCACATAGCCACCTTTCCTCTAAAAAGCCATACTCCCCTGTATTTCACAATTTGTACTGCATGCCACACATCATGTTACAAGAAATCAGTACAGAGATTTTGACAAATTCTTATCAACAGGTATAGTCACTCAATTATTCTCTTTACCACATTAAAGCTAGCCAGCCTGTACTGATCTTCTCATGGGAGACCTGATTTCAGAAGCATAGTCAGCTACTAGAATCAGGGCTAGGTGCAGCTGGAATATTTAGGGTCCATCAGACATCTATGAAAAGTAAATAGCAGCTTTTTTGAGACCATAATACTAAGCCTAATAGCTAGAGCTGGTCAGAAAAAAAAAATCCTCTCACAGAAAATTTCAACTTTTTGGCAAAAAATATGAAACATAAAATTTTCATCTGAAAACTGAAAAATGGTTCTTTAGGAATGCTGCCATTCTGTCTCATGGGAGTTTGTTTTACTTTGGGTGCCTCCTGCCCCCTCTTTCCTTCTGGGCTGCACTCCCTTCCTGGACTGCATCTCCTAGGATCCACCACAGTTTTCCCCCTCTTGCTGAGCCACATAGAGCACCACCGGAGTCCCTGGCCATGACGCATCATGGGAAATGTAGTCTGTCTGCTGAACCTGGCCCATGGAGGAGAATAGGGATATGAGGCATCACAGTGGCACATACTTTTCATCAATTTTATTTAGTCAAAATCCCAATTTTCACTTTAAAAACAGTTTTGATGGAAAATTTTGACTAGCCCTACAACTAACATTTGTCCATCATCTTTTTCACAATGCACGGCTATAGTGTCTTTCTCCTAGCATTTCAGAGCATTTTAAAAATATTAAGAGCAAGAGTTAGACTGTGACTGGCTCACGTGCAGGCGTGAAAGGAGACGTTCAGCCTTTGCATCCCCATGCAGCAGCCGTGTGTGCTCCTAAACACAGGGCATGTTCCATGCTGGTGACCCTGGGGTGCAAGGCACACCAAATGGGAAAGGCACTGGTGAGAAGGAAGGCGATGATCCCACACCTCTGCCTCAGCACTGATGAGTAGAGTATTGACTCAGCATTGGCTTGCTGCATGCTCCATTGTACATGTGGGAGCTCCAGGAAGCACAATACCTCCTAGTGCTGTCTCCCTGGGGCAGTGCACCTCCACCTTGCCCCCAGCAGCAGGGTATTGTTAAAAAAACAGAAACAAATACACTATACAGTCCTAATGACATAAGCCTCGGCGTACCTTTTCCAGAACTCTGTTTTGTACAACACTGATTACCCTTATTAACTGAGGCACAGTAAAGTTAAGTGTTATTCCCACGGTCATATAGTTAGTCTGTGGCAGATCCAGGAATAGAATCCAGATCTCCTGGTTCCCAGTATCTTACTCTAAATGCATTGACCTGCCCACTACATAAATCTGGGCACAGAACACCAAAACAAGTTCTCCAAAGACTTCAATTAGCTACAAATAATGACAATCCCCAAAAGAGCTCTCTAGTTTTATTACATTTTCATGCACTGACTAGTGTGACTTGCACACTGTATCATTTCTCACATAAGAATTTTCCCCTAGCTTCCTAGCTGCAGCTTCTGCAGCATGAGGAATGAAGTGCTGGACTCTTACACTTGATTTGCTCATTCTATTTGATGGGGAAAACATATGCCATTAAAGGCATACCATCTGATAACCATTGGTGTGCATGACAACAATGCTATACACTCCATCCAGAGCCAGTTCATTATGGTTCTGTAACACCATCAGAAGCTTGGGGGGTTGTTTTTTAAAGAAAGTCTTGCAAGCAATGCTAGACCCAGGCTAGTCAAAGCTTTTGTAAAACAGGTTTAGAGCAATTCATTTTAGCTGTGCATGACTTGCCTAGTGTAGCCCCACTGTCCAACAAACTCACGCATAGCCATTTCACAGACCCACACATCAGGGTCACTTTCAGAGCAACATGCAGCCAGGTGGCCCAAACTTGCAAAAGTGACTAAGGATCCTGGGTGTCCAACCTGAGACACCATCTAAGGCTTAAAGGGACCTGATTTTCAGCAGATAAAGTGTACATCATCTTGGTATCTCAAGTTGGGCACCCAAAAAGTGAAGCACTCAAAATCATCAGTTGCTTTTGAAAGCTGAGGCCAGATCACAGCATTCTCCTGATCCCATGCTAAAGTTGCCCTTGCTTGTTTGTTGTAGGGATTGCAAGGGACGGCTTCTGGTTTCACACCACGCAAAAAGGGAGGATCATGCATGTAGAACCACCTAAGTATCTCTTTATGCAGCAGTTTGCTGTGGCAAAGCTTCTGTATCATACGTGTCAATAATATTCTTTCATTTCCATTCTAGTTCTTTAACACTTCTGTCACTCTCAGGACGAAATGGGATAGGGTTGATGACAGAATTAGAACAACACACTGGAGGGCAGATTCTACCTCATCCCAGAGTGCACAGGTCATAAGGAACCTGAGCCCCTGTACAATGGGAATTCTTGTGCTCAGATAGTTTCTGTATTCATCAGCATTAGCCTGTGCAAAGGGGACAGAGAGAGCAGGCACAGTGCAGGCAAACAAATAGCCAGATAAACCTGGAGGGAGAAGAAATAGAGAAAAGGAGGGACGGACTGAAAGAGGATATGTGGAAAGGAAGTTAAGCACAAGGAAAGAAAAGGGAACGAGAAAGATGAGGACAGAGGGTGCGAGAGGAAAAGTCTGTGGCCAAAGTTAGGCAGGCGGTCAGACTAGATTATAATAATGTTTCCTTCTGTCCTCAAAACCCATGAATCTGTTAAACACAGGGGAAGGAAGGAAGAACAGGAGAAAGGGAGAGATGGAGAAAGCAACTGACTAAGGGAAGAGAAAATAGAATGAGAGTAAAGAAATTCCACAGGAGAGAAAAAGTAGGAACTGGACACATCGAGTAGAGGAACAGGGAAATGAGCTAGAAAGGGAGGAAATGAGTGTCTTAGAGAGAAAGTACACATAAAAGCCAAAGGGTCTCAGCAGAAATGAACTATACATCCTAAGAAAACATAAAATATAGAAAAGGCAGACTAGGGACATTTAGGCACTGGAAGGAAAAATACAGCATGCTATGCAATAGCAGGAAAGAAAAGTGGAGTGATGGCAGGGAAAGAGAAGGAACCCCAAGAGCAGTAGAGATATAGTGAGCAAGATTTTTCCAATCAGCCTATGGAGTATACATAAGTATGTACATTTTGAGGTGCATACACTAATAGGCAATTGAGTAAGCAAAAATCTACACATCATTTCTATGTGCAGATGAGGATCGGGCATGTGCAAATACATATGTGCACAATACTTCAGTGTGAAAGTTCGGAGGGCTGATATTTATGCTAGTAAATCTCAATACTTTTAATATATTAAAGAATTCAATACCAAAACATTGAATGCATAAATATATGATTTTTATGCTTAGAAAACATCAGGAAACTTGACTGGGTAAAACAAAGGGTATTGATCAGCTTAAGTCTGGATGGCAGAGTGTACCAAGAGTCCATCGTTCCTATCCATCGTGGAGACAGTATTCACTATAGCTGGTTGGGAATTATCCATTGGAATGATTTTCTGACAGAAATGTAGTTGCTGCAAAATTGAACCTTTCCACGGAAAATTTTTGATTTTGCCAAAAATTTTCAATTTTCTGTCAGGAAAACCTAAATGAAATATTTCATTTTGGGTCATTTTGACCTGATTCAGAATATTTGATTTTCCAAACTGACCTAAAACATTTACTTTCAGATCAGTTCAACAAAACATTAAACTGTATTTCCCTCTCAGTGCATTGCCTTATGGAAGTTGTAGTTTAGGTCCTGAGGGCTGGGCTCCCTGGAAGGCTATATCTCCCATGATGCAATGCAGATTTCCCTCTGGGTTGTGTGGTGCATTATGGGAATTACATGACTCGGTGCATTTTCTGAGATGCAGTCTGGCCAGGGAGCCTGGCCTATAGGGATGAATGAAGGAAGTCAGGCTCCCAAACTATAGCTCTCTTTAGACAATGTACTACGATGAAAAAATGCTGTTAATACTGAACTGATTCAAAATAAAGAATTTTGGGTCAGTACAATAGACCAAAACAAACTATTCTGATTAGAAATCGCAAAACAAAACATTTTTATATTTCCTAATCAAAATTTTTCAGAATTTCCAATCTGCAAAAATTTTAATTTTCAACTTTTTGTCCCAACTTTGGATGAAAACAAATGTTGAAATGTCAGATTTCCCACAGGATAGCAATTCCAAATTTCACTCTTCTATATGATTACCTAGGTAGCAGAAAATTGATAAATGAAAATATAACTTACCTAACCTGCCATGTACAAAGCCAAGCATTTAAGAGCATGGAAAGTTAAGGATGTCATAAATCTTATATCACCTAAATAATTTTATTGATTCTAAATATATTTTTTTAGATTTAGAATAAAGAAAATGTATCCATACACAGGCTCTGAGCACACTGTCAATTATTTAAAATTACAAAACCAAGGTGCAGTACAATCAGTTCAACCCTTCATCTAAGCAGGAGCACCTAACTACTAACACCCTAGCACCTCTCCTCAAACATCCCAGGACCTCTCTTCAAAAGAAAAGTGAAACAAATGGGCCTGAAAGTTGACAAATCCAGACTATTTCAGATGGAAGAAGGGTATTCCTGGAGCAAAGATTTATGATATCCTTAACTTTCCACACTCTTAAGAACTTGGCTTTGTACATGACAGGTTGGGTAAGTTATACTGTCACTTGCCAATCTTGTCTGGTTTCTGAAACCATATTTTTTGTTTTGGGAATCATAAGGAAAATTTCTTAGGCCCTGATCCAGCAATGAGATCCACGAGTGTGGACCCCTGCACACTCTCACTGACTCGAGCTACTGCATCCTAATGCAGGAATGAGGCTTTAGTTCCTGTTAGCCATGGCAAGTTCTTAATTAATGTTACAATGGACAGGACAATACCAGTTAGGAGTGGCTGAACATTGGGGAAAAATGTATTGAATAATTTCACAAGTTTTGCTATCATTCTCTGGCTAAATTATCCAATGCATTTATGACATTCATCCAGCTACAGAGTGGGTCTAATACTGCAAAACATGTTTGTTAAATTTCTTGAACAAAATTCACTGACTAAATTAATAGACTTGATTGATAAATTTACTGTTATTAATTGACTATCTCTAAGCATAGTTGACAGAAATCTGATTGACATGGGTAATTTTGTCAACAGATTTACTGAACAAGCCTTCTTTTATTTAATAAACCAAAACCAATGGATATTAGAGAGATGCATTCGTGTGCACAGTATCGCCCGATAAATGTTAATGTCTTCAAAGTGAGCCAGGGCAGGTCTTTGCTTTAGGAACCCAATCAAATGCCCACTGAAATCAAATGGTCTTTTCAATAATTTCAGTGGGCATTAGATCAGGTCCTAAAAACTCTCAGGGCTCAATAGATGAGTGTCTAGAGGTTTTTCCAATTATTATGACAACGCTTTCTTTTATTAAATTTTACTTTCAGGAAAGCTCCATAGCATGTTACTATCAGATGATGACATATTTGGCTGCATACAAATCCTTCCACACCAAAGAGAAACCCTCTTATACACTGGAAAGCCACAACTGAGTTTGTATTGTAAAGGTACATACGGAAATTAATAGCTTAGAATAGAAATGTGTTGGGTGAGTTATTGAACAAGGTAATCCCATCCTCCTGACCCATGAGCCACCACATGCTGTAGGTTCTTCCTTAACCTTATTCTAATGTGTTTTCCTTAAGGCTCTTTTTCACTTCCTTGTTTTATGAAAATAAAGTGACATTAGTTTGTTTCAGCGTTAACAGATGTCGCTAAGATTTTTTTGTATTTTCTTTTTTCCCCCCAAGTATCCTATATCTCTTTCTCTTTCACAGAAGAATTTAGGAGCCTTTTCCAGTGAAAAAACAGATAGGTTTATTTAATTATCATGAGGGTGTGTAGTAAAGCTAACAACTGTTACATTATTGCACCCACTATATGTTTATGTATTTAAGAGAAAGTTGTTCTGCATGTCACTGATCCATGTAGCTGGCAGAGATCCTATTGTGGGACACAGGAATAGTACAGCAGGTCTTTGAAGAATAAAAGGTCAGAGAAACCGAGACAATCACTAGTTTATCACTAACTGACCAAAATGGAGATTCAGGAGCAGAGTGATAAGCAACAACAGATGATTATTAACTATTGCTATTAAGTATTTGTTTCCACTAGCAACAGCACCGAGGTAGGTGCTTTCCCAACAAAAGAGAAGGTGTGATAGCTCTTCCAGGAAGCAGCCAGGTAAAAGACAGTGGAACTGTATCACACATTTCAATCTGAGTCTCTGTTAGTGATGGACAAGTTTCAAAAGCTTGACAGGTTGAATTAAATTCCAATAAGCATTTGGAATGTTTGACTGTTTTTCTGAAGGCATGGTGAGTGCAACATCAAAGAACTTTCCAAGTAGAACCTGATCCACAGCCCAGTCAGGTCACTGAAAAACCTCACATTAACTTCAGTGGGCTTTGGTTCGGCACCCTAGAGACAGGGGAATATTACAAAATATATTCAGTGAATATTGCTCAAGGTTTTTAAGTGGATTCTTCTTGAAACCCCTAGTCCCTCAGAGCTTCTTTCTCAAAGCTGCCATCACCAGCTGCTGCCCAGGGCACAGAAGGTAAGTCAGGATCTTTCTCACCCAGCATCTCCTGCTCCATAAAGAGACTTGCCAGGAGCACTGGCCCCAGTAATATAAATACATATGTAACCCACATTTAGGCAGTATGCCTTTCTGTACCTCCTACAGGGGCAAGCTCACATAGACATTTTTGAGTCCACTAGCAGCTTCGGGATAATAGACCTGAGTCGCCTTGCTCAGGGGCTTGTTGTTTTAGATCCAGAGGTCCCACGTTCAGTCCCTGTGGCCCAATGCACCTGTGTGTCCACTCTGGACTGTCAGGTCAGCAGGGAGGGAATTTATGGGAGTAGCACTTTCCTGTTTATCAGATTCAACATACTGTGTTAAATTTACAAAGGCTATATGAGCTTGTGGTTATGGAAATGCATTTAATAGGAAAATTGGTTGACGTAACTCTTTAAAGTATGTCCCTGACTTGGGCCCTCTTCTGTAAGGTGCACTGCTCCCTCAACTCCAATTAACTTCCGAGAGAGCTGTAAGGAGCAGTTGGAACAGAAGTGTAGGTAATCTATAGCAATCTAATTAACTAACTAGTGGGTATAGTGCTTTCAACATATAAAGCATGATGAAAAATGCCAAGTATTATTAATTACAAAAGAGATGCAAAATAAGCATTGACAATTATCCCTTGCCGTGGTAAAATCATGACAAATTTAGCAGCAAATGGGCCACATTTTCTCTAACGTTACACCCCATTCAATTCCACTGAATTCAGTGGGATTGACAGATTTACGGCAGAGCAGAATTTGGCCCATTGACTGCAGCAGTCTGAACACAGTTACGATATGCTGTAAAATAGAGTATTTGTGAAGAGCAGAACATGAACGTGAAAGGACCGAGCTGAAGCATATTCTCATTAGTGAACGAGTGCTGGCATTCTTTTATCCAAACAAAGAACTAGTGTCTACTGGAGGGATGGCCTCAGGCAGTATTCCTTTAGGAGAACAGAGGCACTTGGTTTGCTCTAACATACGTTGTAAGAGCACAGAGAGACCAAGCAAAAAAAATAGGCTATCTGAAAGACTATTTAGGCCAGTTTTGTGGATAGGACCAGAGGGCTAGAACATATAGATTACACATTGGTTACTGAAATAGAAACCAATTGGAATCTTTTAACAACAGTAGCAAAAAAGAACCTGAAAGACATATTTCCTATGAGTTCTCTCATGTGACCTCTCACCAGAAAAAAAAAAGATTCACATCTGACCTTAAGGCTCAAAAAGTGGATGGAAATGCATTCTCTCATTTAATTCTAAATGAGGGGAAACTTTAATGCTATAGAGGTTTCATATGGCAGCTACCAACACTTTCAGTAGCAATGCAGCTGAAGAGAGGCATAGAAGAAACAAGAAACCTTCAGGGTAGTTCTTAGTGTGTTTCTAGTTAAGAATAAAATTATTCAAAAATAAATGTGGCTACTTACGTGTCTGTAAGCACTAAACAGCAAGAATTTTCTCTGAGAAACTTTATTCCTCATAGGAAACACACTGAGGCGTGCCCCTAAGGCTACATTTCCCCCCTTTTACTCTTGCTCCAACTCTGGCAGCAAGGAACATTGCCAGCAACCAAGGAGCACCCATGTTTCCTACATTTATCTTGAACTCCACTTAACAGCATTTGACTGTGAGCCATTAACTGTTCGACTGGATTCTAAGCAGAGCCCTACAATATGACATCACTTTTGGTATATACTGTTCTGTTTGCTTGTTAGTCTTTGCATCCAAATGGAAGTACTGGGTACACTGTTCATCCATCATTCCCAGGTTATGACCTGTTCTCTCTTGCTTTATTATCTTCCTCGGGCTTATCACAGAATTCAAGGTGGGTATGCAAAGATGCAGGTGAGAACTGGTCAACTTATTCACTCTCAACCACCTCTTGTCAAGAATGTAGCCACTTGTTTCATTATAAATCATTTGTGAACCAATCAGAGGGCCTGATCCTACGAACAGGTGGGCACATAAGTAGTTTTCCACAGAAGTAGTTCCACTGAAGTCAACACAACTACTCACGTGTTTAAAGTTACGCATGAGTGAGTGCAGGATGGGGGTCCCAATTGTCTCTGAAAGCATTTGTCAATTAGTTTGTACAAACTATTTTCAAATCTAGGTTGTTTGCAAACTGTTCACTTTGTATGGTTGGTTACCCAATTCATATGGCTTTGATTCTGCTCTCTGATTGGATGACTGAAATATTTTAAACAGGAAATGAACAAATAACGCTCCTTGGTAAGAATTTGTGGACAAATAATCATTCATACTCAAAGTTTGGAAAACCAAAAGATTAATGAACATTTTTGTGAATACCCGCCAATGGTCCAGCTACTCGTGAACAACAATCAGTGACCCCACAAATCAGGGAAACCATATTCAGTGCTTTTATTTGGAAAAATATAAATCAAGGCTGTTGGGTTTTTTTAACAGTATCCAGTTAGCTCTAGTTCAGACACAAAAATTGTCTCCTCTAACCCTTAATTATGACAGCTATTAAGATACATCCTACTTTGTCTGTGATACTGGGAGCCCACCAAGAGACTGTTTAACCATGTGCATAAAAGTGTATCTTTTTTAAACTATTTTTAACTAGACAATTCAACATCCCATTATAATATACCATCACCTTGGACTTGCAATCAGAGTGATCGCAAAGTGTTCTACTAAGTGCAACATTTGCAATTTTGGATAATTAATACAGTAACTCTGTTCTTTTATTATATATCTCATAAAACTGGAATGATATGGAGAAAATTAAGCATAGATTTAGTGAGTGAAAGACCATCATCCTCATGTTCATGAAGCATTCCATGTCTTTTGATCATGACTTGAAACTTCTGCAAGCTAAGACCTGTTATATATATTACCGTTTGTTTTCTACAAATTATAGTGTTATCTGAAAAACTGAACAAGGATAAACCACCTTTCATAAACCAATGGCATTTTTAGCCTGTACAACCTTAACTCTGCTCATTTGTGTGTATGCATTACAACTCAGTCTTTAATGACATGATCACGTACAGTTTTCCACTGGACACCTGCCTATTTTATGGCACATGCTGGACAGAGAATGAGACAGTTCTTTAATGAATCTGTCTGGACTGCAGAGCACCCCCTTTCCTGATTCACTGCGGAAGTTGAATGGTTTGCAATGAATGAGTCAGAGGTCTGCTGTAGGACGAAGAATGATTTTGTGGTTAAGGCACTGGACCAGATCCTAAGAAATCTGTGGCAGGAGGAGGAAAAAAATCCACACTTCCTATGTGACCTCGGGCAAGTTATTGGCTCACTCTGCCTCAGTTTCTGCATTTGTAAAATGAGGACAATACTTTCGGACATCACTGGGAGGTTATAAAATGCTCATATTCTATGGAAATGAGTTTCATTAAAAATATCCTTATTCAGTACATGTGTTAGATGGTGTGTAATCAGTAAGAACTAGAGTCACACACTGAATGATGAGAACGAAAAGAAATATTGATCTTCACTGAGCACTGTCCATCCCATTTACTTCACGAGGTTGGAGTCTTGTGAAAAAAGAAGCTTAAATTAAGCTTAAATTCATAACTTTGCTAGACACTAAAAGTCATGGACTGAATAGAGAACACTGGATTTACGGTTTATTACAACAATATATAACCCACTGACAAACACATACACACACACTCTCTCTCTCAGGGGAGGCTCTAGGTATTTTGCTGCCCCAAGCACAGCAGGCAGGCTGCCTTCGGTGGCTTGCCTGCGGGAGGTCCCCGGTCCCGTGGATTCGGTGGTGTGCCTGCGGGAGGTCCACCAAAGCTGAGGGACCAACAGACCTCTCGCAGGCATGCCGCCAAAGGCAACCTCGAATCCCAGGGCTGGGCCAGAGCTGCTCCGTGGGCACCGGGGCTGGAGCTGCGGGGCCCAAATCCCTAAGCCGGGCCAGAGCCACGAGGCCCGACTCCTCGGGCCGGGCCAGAACCACTCGGCCGGCACCAGGGCCAGAGTCGTGGGTCCCAAGCTGGGCCGGGTAGGAGCCGCTCAGCCGGGACCAGCCCGAGCAGGGGTTGCTTGGCTGGGACTGGGCTGGGGCTCTCGGTCAGAGCCAGGGGGAGCCGCTCAGGTGGAGCCGGACTGGGCTGCGTGCCGTCCTGTCCTGTCCCACCCCGCCCGGCTTACCTGCCTGCTGCTTGTTTCAGGCTTCCCGCGAACATTTGATTCACGGGAAGCAGGGGAAGGGGAGGAGAAGGAGGGTGGAGCATTCAGGGGAGAGGGGGAGGTGAACTGGGGCCGGGGGCCAGGTGGACAGCTGCCCAAGCCTTTGTTAAATTTAAAAGCTTTTTAGATCCGGTTGTCCTGGAACAATCGGTTCTAAAAAGGCTTCTAAATTTAACAACCGGTTCTTGCGAACCGGCTGGAGCTCACCACTGATGGGAGGGAAATCGGGGCCTTTAGTGAATTTAAGCCTGGCTCATTGTCTACTAGGATGCCTAAGCTCCACATAATGCTGAAAAGCCAGGGTGCAATGGCACAGTGAAATGGGAACAGCATTTCTGCTATAGAATGGAGGAGGTGGGGAAGTCACCTGCCTCTCTCTCCAGTGGATAGAGAGAAGCAAGTTTTAGAGAGATGGGCCTGCTAATCAGTCTTCCTAAAAGTAGAAGAGCGACGCATCCGGTTGCCATGCTGAAGAAACCAGTGTTGTTAAGGATAGAAGGCCACTTGCTTTCTTCTCTTGTCCAGAGAAGAAAACTAAAGGTAAAAGGGGGACCTGTAGCCAGCTGTGGGGAGAATCACAGAACCTGTGTGGGATCAGAGAAATGGCTGGACTTGCCTATCCCCTTTTGGAAAGAGATTGATGGAGGCAGGAGAGGCTCAATACAGAATTTCAGCACTTCCCAGCCAGAAACCAAAACCTTTATCTTCACAGAAGCTCAAAAATGGCTCAGTTTAAGTTATAAAAATGGACGAAGATCAGAGAGATTTCTTATTTCATCTGAGCTGTTCTGCTCATCAGTCTTATAAAGATGATGTTAAAAAAAAAGTGACCGGTACAGAGTTTAAGCATAGAGGTTTCTGGTTATCAGGGAATAACATACAGATTATCGAGGATGCAAAATTTAGGTTTAAGATCGGGTGGCATAAAGAATGCATAATCTGCACTATCCCTGATTGCAGGTAAAAGGTTGTTGGGTCAAAGTACAGACATTGAGATATGAGGGTATGAAGTTCATAAAGAGGCTACGTTTGGATGTGGAGTGTAATGAGTGGATATGATGATGAGGATGGACTGACCCTCATTTGGTGAGATTTAATGTTCAGGCAGTTTATGGTTCCAGTTCATATGATCCAACAGAGAAAGTCTCTTGGTCCCTTTCTCGTAACTGAAGAATGATGTCATTCTGGGTCATGCCTCCTGGTACTGTCGGTGGCCGGTGATATGCTCGATGTAGATGTCCCTGGACCATCGGATAGTGTCTGAGACCATAGTAAAATTATCTCTAACAGGAGAAAATAAGCAATATTGAAAAGCAAAGCAGAGGAATGGCAGCCCTGGAACAGACTACTAGAAGCCAAACAAGAAGTTTTACAGTAAGTGCCTATTTACAGCCATATGTGATAAAATTCATGTGCTTGTGAAATCTTGCATACATATGTTACTTATGAGAAAGACAGCATTTTCTTAAAGGAACATACCCATCATTGTGTCATCTGACCTTCGTTCATGTTGCAGTTTTGTTAAAGAGAAAAATATGTATCACTCACCTGATATGTTTTCTTAGGTTATAATGTTAATATTATTATAAGAGTGTCTTACAGCATCAATATGGCTAAGCTTGTGTCAGCATTTCCATTATAACTATCCCTTCTCAGGGGGGTTTGGATGAAGCAGGATGTGCAAGAGGCTGTTTAGGGACAGAGTTTCAGCCTTAACGTTGAATTTATTTACTTCTGTTAAACCAAAGGAACATTGCCAGGCATTTAGGACCCAAATCTGACCCTGCCATTACTTAATTCCGTCTTGATACGTTTTTTGTCTTTGGGCAGCGGAGGTGATGGTGGTGGGATTTCAGAGACCTCTTGCTAAATAGAAAAAAAAATTGTTGTCAAATATCATGTTTTTATCCTGAATCTTACAATATGTAAGGAGTTTCTTAAGGCTCCTGCTCCTGGATTCATGTGATGATGGGAGAATCTCAGCTCTCATTTTTAAAAAAATGAAGTTTCTGGCACTCATCGTTGAAGAGTAAAACCTGACAATGTGAATGCTAAGGGTATGTCTACACAGTGAAGAAAAACGCATGACTAGCCCATGCCAGACGACTTGGGTTCATGGGGCTTGGGCTGCAAGGCTGTTTCATTTCTGTGCAGACTTCCAGGCTTGAGCTGGAGCCTGAGTTCTGGGACCCTCCCACTCTGCAGGGTCCTAGAGCCCAGGCTGCAGCCCAAGCCCAGAAGTATACACAGTAATGAAACAGCCCTGCAGCCTGATCCCCGCAAGCCCGAGTCAGCTGACACAGGCCAGCCCCAGGGGTCTAGTTGCTGTGTAGATGTAACCTTAAGGCTCCAACACCAGAAATCAAATAAAAGGAACCCCATATTTATTAATTTTTAATCCAATGATTTTTTACTTAGTCTCTTGAAGTTCAGAGGACTGACATGATTTCTGAAAGCTTGAAGTTGGCAATATTGAAAATACCTTTAACAAACAGAAACATACATAACTTTAAAAGTTGTAGCATAGATAGAAAACAAACCATGTCTGCGACAGTCCTAGGTTTTAATTGAAATTATGAGGACATGGTTAGGTCCCAACTACATTACAATTCTTAACCAAGTTATAATTGGGTCTCCCTGCTTCAGTTCTAACTGTACTGTAGACAGAGACATATTCCCACTCACTATAAACATGTCACATGTGAGCCTTGAAAGGAGGTATCCTGGATGAACTGGACTGAGTTCTGCTGAATACTGTGTCAGGGACATTTAGTTAAAGGCAACTATTTACCAAGGGCCTACTGCAAATAAATCTCTTAGTGTTCCAGAAAATAAGAATTTCTAAATAGTTCAGGTGTCAAACAACATCCAATCTGTGTCCCTTTAACCAGCGAAAGTATATGGACAGTATCTTTTAAAATGGATTTAAACAAGGAAATTCAAATTTAAGGATGAAATTCTGCCCTGAACTCCACTATTATACATCCTGCCTAGGTATAATTTACAGCAAATATGTTACCTAAAGCTGCATGTCGAGACCAGCCCTACCAAAACACAAAAGGACAGTTTTGTGCTTAAAGTAACATTGTCAAGTTTGGTAAGGTCCAAAATTTGAACGACCTCATCTCTCTTGCAAAGTGCATGCAATTCTGTACATGTTGTTTTTTTCCCCTCCTAACAAAGGCTTCAAAACTATTATAAGATGCAGTACCAGCTCACTAACACTCACAAGAAACCCTATAATAACAAATGAGCATAAACATGCAGCGAGGAAGCATACTTTTTGATGTGGAAATACATTTCAGTTTCAAACGTCCAAAGCTTTAATATAAACCAGTGGTTCTCAAACTGTGGGTTGGGACCCCAAAGTGAGTCACAACCCCGTTTTAATGGGGTCGCCAGGGCTGGCTTAGACTTGCTGGGGCCCAGAGCCAAAGCCAAAGCCGAAACCTGAGGGCTTCAGCCCTGGGCAGCAGGGCTCAGGTTACAGGCCCCCCAGCCCGGGACGTGGGACTATGGTGTCTCTCCCTCCCCCCTCCCGCCCCATCTGAGGTAGCAGGGCTCGGGCAGGCTCAGGCTTCAGTCCTCCTTCCTGAGGTCCTGTCAGGGCCGTCCTTAGCATTTATGGGGCCCTATGCAGGGTGCCCCTACGCCCGATGGCAGCCCAGACACACGTGTCCAAGATCCAAGCATTTAAGGCTAAAGATTAATATTGAGATTGTGCATCTAAAAATCTATGCAAGGATTTTTTGAGAGATGTGATTTTATAATCTTCACCAAAACTCTAACAAAATATTTTTAAAGCAAATTTTAAACTAAGGTCTCCTGTAGACTAACGTGTTCTGAGTAAATATTACAGTAATGCACAACTGTTTGTATCAGTAAATTCAGAAACTGAGGCCATGGCTACACTAGAGAGTTGCAGCGCTGGTGAGGGGGTTACAGCGCTGCAACTTAGGATGTGGCCACACTTGCAAAGCACGGCCAGCGCTGCAACTCCCTGGTTGCAGCGCTGGCTGTACACCCGGTCGAGCCTTGGGTGTAGGGATTCCAGCGCTGGTCAGCAAGGGTGGACGCCCACCAGCGCTTTTATTGACCTCCGGGGAATAAGGAGGTATCCCAGAATTCCTGTCCACAACAAACCGGAAGAAAGGGAGAGCTCGGAGTTCAGCCAAACTGCTTATTTAAAAAACAAACACAGCTCCTGTTTGCTGAGCGAGCGGAGGCAGGCAGGGGAATTACTTTGGAATGTTCACAGCTGTTTGCTTGAAGAGAGAAACAGCACTCTCACACGGCGGGGGGGAGGGGAAAGTACGTGTTGAGCAGTTGCTGATCTGGTCTGACAGGTATTTAGAAGTACATAATTTGCATTTAGTGAATGAGAGAGGAGTGGGGGAAGGGAGTTAGAACTTTTAAAATGATTGAAGGTAGGCACAGTCCTTAGTACTTGCAAGGCAGGGAGCTGAGAACAGTGTCAACTCCAAAAATCCATTCTGTCTGTCTCCTCCACGCTCCCTGTCAAATTCCACCCCACCCCCCTCTTTTGAAAAGCACGTTGCAGCCACTTGAATGCTGGGATAGCTGCCCACAATGCACCACTCCCAACAGCGCTGCAAGTGCTGCAAATGTGGCCACACTGCAGCGCTGGTAGCTGTCAGTGTGGCCACACTGCAGCGCTGGCCCTACACAGCTGTACGAACACAGCTGTAAATACCAGCGCTGCAAAACTGTAAGTGTAGATATGGCCTGACAGTATATAACTGGGGGTTGGCAAATGCCTGTTAAATGGCTTCATTACCAGTTGAATGGCTCTTTAACACTTTCAGTGTTGTGCTAATAGGTCTGGCAGGCTGAAGGCTTTTTCACTTTTAAGTACCAGATCCCCTGCAGCAGCTGTGGAGGGAGCCTGCAGGAAGGGTCAGAACAGGGATAGGAAGAGGAGGAAGGGTGGACGGCCCTGGGTCTTGTAGTAATTTTTGTTGTCAGAAGGGGGTTGCGGTGCAATGAAGTTTGAGAACACTGGATCCAAATAGTTAAAACAATTTCAAATGAGCTGGGAAAGTTGAACCGCACCCTAATAGTCGAATGTGGTGGTGGTTGTAAGTATAAGGCAGACATGAAATTTTTAACAAGCCTTTTCACCCTTGCATGAACAAGTCTTTTTCTTAGTGCTATGCCATTTATTTTTGTTCCTGTTTAAAAGTGACCAGAATTTATTAGATGGAAAAATTCACTTGAAGAGAATCAGTAAAGTGATTCCACTAATGCTAACAACTAAAATGCAGGAGGGGTGGAGAATTTAGATCCTATTTCATAAAGAATTCCATTTGAATCCCATTTGTATATATGACATACTATGTTGAGGGGTATGTTAGATTCACTAGTTAGAGGCATTGGAGGAAAAAGAGTTGCTACTATTTTTATGCACAAGAAGCAGATAGAAGATCATAAGATATTGGCAGATGTTACTCAAACAAGGGTTTCCATGGATCTGTATAATCTATACACTTCTGGTCAAACCTGTCACAGCCTGGAAAACATATTTGTTTTCACAAGCGCAACACAACCAATTCCCCAAGTTTCATGTACAGAGCTGCTGGAAAAAGAATGCATACAGTTACTGTACCTCTCGTGTAATAATTATCACATCTGACATAAGAACATAAGCCTAAACATAAGTCTGACAAGCTTAAATGTTTCTCTAATACCAGTTCTAATCAGAATACTGGGCCATATCATATATAGGAGTCTCTTTGGTCAGAGAAAGTCTTTCTTTTACTTCAGAAAAGAGTTGCTGCATCTTCATCATAGTGCTAGTTCCAGGGTTCGGTGATTCAACCATAGGTAAAATGGCATCATAAAAATAATCTACAAAGCACAGGGGGCTGTTAATATTTATGTATGAATCTAAGGGGAAATAAAAACAGGTTCCTTTTTCAGTGCATACATTGTGTTGGAACAATTTTATGTCATAATATAAATTGTTTCCCCTATAGACAAAAAAGAAAAAAGAAGTAATTATTCTATTAGGGAGCCACAGCAAAATAAATCCATAATTAGCAGCTCTAGAAGAGTCAGGCAGACATACATTATGTTTATAATACTTGTCTCAGTGGAAAAATTGGATCTTCCTGATATGTCACAACAAGAGCACTGGGCCACTACGAAAAGGAATGTAACAGACTGATATTTACCTTCATGGTTAATAATAATAATGATATTCAACCAGGAAGATATTTCAAGGCACCATTCAAGGTGAAGTGGCCTATTATTTCTGTATTTCTCAGGCAGCTCACCTCAGATCTGTAAGAAGCCCTGATTCAAACATCTGTGCAGTTTTGAAAGGCTACCAAGAAGGAAAGTTACATTTTTGGCATTAAAACTGTAATATTACTAACTATCCCGTACTGATCTGCTGAACTCCTTACAAAGATGTGTAAGTAGCATTGTTGTTATTTTAGAGATGATGAACTGAGGTACAGAGAAGTTAAGAGACTATGGCCATACCAGGAATTGAACCTATGACACATCTTCTCCCTCTGCAAGATTTGAGTAACGCCCATTGACGACAGTCCTCTGGTTGGAGGGGAGAGCCACTGATCTTCCTATTTCTGGTCCTATGTCCTATCCACTGGACCACACTGCTCTCTTGTGCTGTTTCTGTTCCATTGTGTGAAAATATTACTTCTAGGGGAATTGTGCGCCACTGTGCATGTGCAGAATTTATGTCCCCTGCAGATTTCTTTGCTTCCCCACAGAAAAATGACATTCTGACAGGGAAGCCAAGGGAACCCACAGGAAGCTGTAAGAGCTGTCATACAACCATTCCCAGCAGCATGTTTCGGGTACCCAGGGCAGCCAGCAGAGAGGCAAATCACTGTGGGGCAGAGGGCGGGACTCGGGAAGACTCGGCTGCTGGCTCCTACCGTGCACTGGGCTCAGCTGCTAGTCCCAGCTGGGCTGGGGAGGAAGGGACTTCCTCTTCCCCTGCACGGCATCTAGGGCTGGGTCAAACCCACCCCCAGATTTCTACCACAGCTGCAGGAAACTCTGCAAACTTCCCCCACCCCCTCGCTTCCTGTACTCATTGCTCCTCAGGAGGGATCCCTGTAGAGGGAGCTGCTCCCCCATCCACCCAACCCCCGTGCATTCAGATCCCCTCATCATAAGCACCAACTTCCCCTCTTTCCCGTGGGTGCTTGACCCTGCTTTTCCCCCAGCTCCCACCCTACTCCATCCCTTCCATGAGGCCCCACCCCTGCCCCACCTCTTCCCACCCCTACCTCAAAGTCCGTGCCCCAACTTCACCCCCTCCCTGCCCCATTCCAACTCCTTCCCCAAATCCCCACCCTGGCCCTGCCTCTTGCCACCTCCTTCCCAGAGTGTGCCACATTCCTGCTCCTCACCACCCTCCCGAAGTGTGCTAACACTGCCAAACAGCTGTTTGGCGATGGCTGGGTGGGAAGCGCTGGGAGGTAGGTGGAGGAGTGGGCATGCGGCGCACCCAGGGGAGGAGGAAGTGGGGCAGGGGGTGAGGGGAGCTTGGCTGCCAGTGGGTGCAGAGCACCCACTAATTTTTCCCCTTGGTCCCCAGAGCACCTATGGAGTCAGCACCTATGCCCCTCATATCCAGATCCTCCGGCTGAGCTTCACCTCCCCTTGCACTCAGGAACCTGCCTGACGATCCCCATTCCCCATGTACCTGGACCACCCCAACAAGCCACCCACACCCAAATCCACACCCCTCTGAGCCCCAACCAGCTGCATCTGAATCCCCACTGCACTGAGCCCCACTCCTCCAGCATCTGGACCCCGCACTGAACCCCCCACATCCAGAACCCCCTGTTGAGCTCTATCGTCCCTACACCCAAACCGCCCCCGCAGAGCTCCAAACACCTTAATCTGGAGCCCCTGCAAACTCTCATTAATGTTGCACCTAGAATCCTCCAAGAAGCCCTTTAGCATCCAGATCCCCCACACACCTGGATCCCCCACACTAAGCCCCTCCACATTTGAATCCTGCTTGCTGAGCCTGCCTACCCATACCTGGTGCACCTGGCATGGAGGGGCAGGGCCCTGGGGTGTTTCTGGGGCAGGCCAGGTCCTTGCGCTGTGTCAGGGTTAGGTCCATGTCCTGGGGGGAGCTGCACAGTGATTTCCCACCTCTGTGCAGCCAGTGGCCTGTGCTCCCCAGTGCTCTGCTGGAGCCTCCACATTTATTTAACAGATAAAATTTGCAGAATTTTAAAATATTGTGTGCAGAATTTTACATTTTTTGGCACAGAATTTTTAATTTTTTGGCACACAATGCCCTTAGGAGTAGAATATATTGGAACTATTGGGCTCAGACTTGAGTCTTGAGTAAGTCTGTGTTTCATGCAATTTAGACTAGCTTGTGGCAAAACATGGCCGTCCTGTTTCACTTATGAGCAGTTGGTATCCAGACTCCTGGATTTCTACTTGACATGGGGATACAATCTAGTATGCACTTCTACAATGAAGCAAACTATGACCTCCATCCTACAAGCTGGCCCATGCAGGCTGACTCCTGCATCCACACTGAGCCCTACTGCTTTCAATGGGCTTCACAAAAGTACAGGGATTTGCCTGCGGTGAGCAGCTTGCGGAATTGGGCATATAAAATCTCTGATAGGACAAGGGAAATTTGTGGGATTTCAGTCCAAATCTCTGCTCCTGCAAACTCTTACATATGGGCTTAAATACCTATGCTGCATGTAGTCCCAATTACTTCAGAGGGATTATTCTCAGCATGCAAAATTCAGCACATTGTGGTTTTTTTCAGGGAAAGGGAGCACACCGTTACACAAGTAAGGCGTAAAACATTTGGGAAATATGGGTGCAACCGTTACAGCTGCCATAGCACGCTCATGGCACCCTCACAACATGTGATAGTGTCTCTATTAAATTGTCAGTCTTTAAAACCAGCTCACTTCCTAAAAGCCCCACGTTTCTTCCCTCCACACATATTGCTATTGTGGAGTGAATCTCAGTTCTGAAAATAACTGACATTGCAGCCTTTCAGCTGAGTCTACGCTTGACTCTAAACATTCCAAGTGCTTTCGTGCACATTAATAAACTGAAAACCAGCAACTGCCATGGCTCTAGCTTAGTTCAGTTTGTGGTTTTAGTCCTTGCACAGTGGGTATGAGTCGTAGTGTCTATAATTCCATATTAGATGGAAAGTAGCTCTTCTGTACTCATAAGGCACTTCATTGACACACAAAGCCACTTCTCTGCATTTATTTAAGCACAGAACTAGAATACAGACCTGCACGAAGAAAGCTAAACATAGTTCACATCTGGTCCAAACCCCACAATCAATGTATTGCTGTATCTGAAACATTTTCAGCGTCTGTCATATAGTATATTTTCACATGTTTCTAACAAGACATTTTCTTGGATGTAAAATAGACAGGTATATCTGTCCATTCAATTTCATGCAAACCAAACAGAAGAATTTTTGGCATGGATTATTGTACTGTCTTTGGAGCAGTGTAACTATCATGTGAAGAGTGTACTATTTAAGGATGTCAAAAGTTCAATAATTTCTTCCAAAATTACTGACTACATAGTAGATTTTTTAAAAATCTTTACCTTCCTTTTTTCCATTTTGACAGAATTCATTATTAAACATATTTGAAAAGGGTGCACACAACATTGTTACAGAGCCTATCCTTCTCCCATTACTGGGATTTTTTTTTGTGCTGTATGTTAAAATGGAATCTTTCAGTCACCATGGTCTTTTAACCAGAACTTTATTCAAACTTTTATTAAAAATTCAAATGCAATAGAAGAAATCCCATTAAAATTCTTTAAAGTTCCACATTTGCACCCAAACCTCTCCTGGGCATTCCCACAGAGAACCACAGATGTATCAAATAGCTTGCAGGCGCTGCAACTCAATAAATAGGCATGCCAACTTGCCCCAATATTGGCCCCAGCACAATCATTTACCAGCTCATTTTTGGCTACATAAACTGCCTCTAAGCACTTTCTCATTTGAAAACCCCCGGGTTGCTGTAAGAACGCTGCATCAGCACGCAAAATCTGGAGTGCTTCCCCATCCCACCTGTGCTTGTATATGATCATACAGACTGTTACCTTTCTGAAGGGATAAATGAACAGCAATCAGACGGATTGGGTGAGCATCCTAGTCAGGTACCATTCTGTATTTTGACTCACCTCTCCATTTTAATGAGAAAATTCAGATGAAGCATTGCACAGGCATAATGGAGAGTATGCTTGGGAATCATCCCATGCTCTATCTACAGGGGGCTTTTGAGAAACATGAAGAATTAACAATTATCCATCATGGGAGAAAGAGCTTGAAATGGTTAAACACCTATTCTTATCAAATTAATATGCACAGGAATGATTAATGATGAAAGTTAAGCTCTTTCACAGACAAGGGCCAAACACTACTGTCCTGAATTAGGTAAAACTCACTGGACTCCAGCAGGATTTTTGCCTGAGTAATAACTTCAGGATTTGACCTGCAAGCTATCCCAGATGCTGGCCATCAGACAAATCAAACTATCATATTATTATATCATGCTGCAGAGTAAACGTCCATTGCCCAGAATGGATTTTTAATAATATGGCCTAAGATGTGGTTTCACATCCTCTCAATATCTTTGGTTAATAGGATTATACTGTTATTATTTGTATAGTGCCAACAGCATGAAGACAAGGTCCTTGCCCCAAAGAGCTTATACGGTTTAAACAGAAATAGACAAATGGAGCATCCTGGATTGGGAAGTGAAAAAACAAGCAACCAATGAGTCTGGCGATGAAGAGGAGCACATGGCTTGTTACTTCCATGATATTTGTTTGTTTTATTTGTTAGGTACCATCTTTTATCAGTCATCTGTTAAAGTCAAAATTCTCTGGGAGGGGAATTAGGTTTTAGTAGCTCTCTGAGAAGAGGTGGAGAAGGAATGGGGACAGCATGACAGTCTGAGGCTAGATCAGGGAGAGGCATACATGGAAGGAAGTAAAGAGATGAGAGAGATAGGAGGACAAAATGAATGCAGTTAAGCTGAGCTCCTTGGGCAAGGATCAAAATGGGGAAAAGGCCAAGGTTGAAGGCATATCTCTGAGCTCATACTGGTTTCACTTGAATGACTTTAATATAATTATTCTTGATTTACACCAAAACATGCGATGTTAGAATCAGGCCATTGTTCTGTGTAAGGAGAGATCATCGGAGTTTTCCTGTTCAGGGGAGACAGTAGAGTACAGGTGTGACATTAAAGGAGGGTAAGTAACCAAATTAGGGCCTGATCCTCCTCACACTTACTCTGTTCTTACACAGCTGTAAGTCCAGTGACAGCGACTTCAGTGGAACTGTGCCTGATTTCCACTGATGCAAGTGAGAGCAGAATTACGGCCAAAGCCTTGAATACACATACATGCGCGCACAGGAGAGAGAGTGAGACTCCCAAGATTTCGCGTGCTGATGCAGTGTTCTTAAAGGAGCGCTGGGGTTTTCGAATGAGAAAGTGCTTAGAAGCAGTTTATGTAGCCAAAAACAAGGTGGTAAATGATTGTACTGGGGCCAATATAGGGGCAAGTTGGCATGCCTATTTATTGAGTTGCAGCGCTCACAAGCTGTTTGATACAGCTGTGGTTGTCCCTGAGGATGCCCAGGAGAGGTATGAATGAAAAAACGTCAAGCTTTAAAAAAATGCTAATGTGATTTCTACTGCATTTTAATTTTCAATAAAATGTTTAATAAAGTTCTGGATAAAAGACTGTGATGCTTTAATTTTTCTTTGTATTAGCTGAGGTATTTAAGTAATGTAAATATAGTGTGTTCTAACAAGACATGGGATAACTTTGGCACATTCTGTTATTCTCAGTTTGTTTTTCCTCCAGTATTAATTAATGCCTTCACAAGCAAATCTTCCCAATGTATTTTACACCAGCTTTCCTCTCCTGGCGAAAACAAATATATTCCCAGTCAATTAACTCTGTGAAGTTTGCTAGCACCCTTGAATAAGTTTAACCATTTGACTGCTGAATAATGTTTCAGGTACCTGGAGCAAAACAAAATGTATGGCACTACCCCATGTATTAAGTTAGAATCATAGTATCATAGAACTGGAAGGGACCTCAAGAGGTCATCTAGTCCAGTCCCCTGCACTCATGGCAGGACTAAGTATTATCCAAGGTTATCTAGCTAGCTAAGGTTCTTTACCTAAAAATGTTGATATCCTATGGGAACACTGTTGCCTGCAAAGAACCCAGTCACATGCCACTATCACAGTAGAGCATGGCAGTAAAGGGTTATTTTCACCCATAAGAAAGGGCGTGCTCAGCTTTGTTTGTGATTTTGAAGGACTTTAAGGTTCCCATTCACTAGTGATCTTTTAAAAGAAGGGCATAGTGGCTTATAGGTCCATGTTATTCAATAAAGTGCAGAATTGATGGGTTCCCAAAAGTCACCTGTGGAATGAACAGATTTTTATCTTTCTGAAAACACTATGATAAATGTTACAGGGATTTATAACTTCCCTAAAGGTTAGAAACGTTGCTTTCTCCAAAGGTGAAGAAAGCCAAACCTGCAGGAGAAAGCAAAACCATGAGGAAATGGGAACACTCACGTCTATTTACACATCTGCAGCCATTTGGGACATTTGACATTCAATAAGAAAATTCTCACGTTTTTCTCCCACTTAAGCCGTAAATAGTTAAGACAAGGTCCTCACCTGTCTTAAATTTTGTCAGTGCACTATAAATAGGTCACAAACAGTCAGGAACTGACTTCAAAGACTGTCAGTGGCATGGACCACAGCTGTATTAAACAGGATGGTGGAGGAGCAGATGAAGAGGTCAGTACATTGGCCATAGGTATCCCTTGGGTCTGTAGATTCGGATGGCACGGTGCGTAAAACATTGACACACTAAAAGCAAGTGTTTTAATGACCTGTCATGATTTAAAGGACAAGTTTGAGCCTTTCACATGAAGCAGACGTGCTTTGCCAGTCCATATCAGATTAGAAGCTGTATAGTATTTTTATGCCACAAGCATAAACCAAACACCTACAAGCAGCAAGAATCAAGCAGACTTTGGTTCTCCCACAAACCTGCAGCAAAAGCAAATCACGTGTGCACTTTGTAAAATGCTGCTATTTTACAAATTGTAAACATTATTGTTCAGCACAGGTACATCTGATGTACAGCATTCAATATCTGTCATGGCTACAATTGTCAGCTGTGAGAAGTCAGTGTTTACCAACAGTTTACATATTGTGTTGGACAAAGTACCATGGTTAATACTTGCTCTAAGTTCAAGGAGATAACAATGTCTTTGATACCATAGTGTGGTAACTGCTGCTAAAGATTGATTTGTTTAATGGTGAACATTCAGAGTATGTCTACACTCATCAGGGCCCATAACAGGGTGGTCGGACCTAGCAATCATAGCCAGGGGCAAAGTTAGGGTCAGAGTCTGAAGCCACACCAAGAGTCAATCTAGAGTCAGCAGCCAGGCCAAGGATCAGCGCCAGGGTTGGAGTCAGTGACCGCACCAGGATTAAGCCAGAATCGGAGTCAGAAGTCATGCCCAGGGTCAAGCCAGAGTCAGTCACTGGAATTAGGGCAAGGATGCAGGAACCAGGAACAGTAACAGGAGCAAAGAGCAGAAACCAGGTGAAGAGATAAGAACTAGGAACAAGGTATGATAACAGGAGCAAAGAGCAGGAACCAGGAAAGGAGGCAGGAACTTGGTCTCAGGGGGTTGGTCAGCAGCAAGCCTAGCAAATGGTTGCTCAAACAAGGGGTGGGACAAGAACAGGAAGCTTTATGCCTGGAGGTGTCCAATCAGCAGTCTGTTGCTAGACACCTGACCCATCTGAGTCAGTGGGTGTAGTTGGGTGTTAGCTGCAGTTTGCTAATCTGACCTTGGCACCAAAGGTAAGGCTCTGGCTTGGCAGCCTCATGGGCACAGATTCAAGCTTCATAGCACCTGATAACACTGCAACCAGGTGTGACTGCAGAACCTGTAGACATACCCAAGCTAGCTTTGATCTAACTAGCTCAAATGACAATTGCAGTGAAGCTACAGCAACACAGATTGTACAAGCCCACCCCAGGGCACAAGTACCTAACATATGGCCCTGAGCAGTTAGCCTGTGCAGCCACAGCTTCATGGTATTTGTGCTAGCTAGAATGAAGCTAGCCTGGGTATGTGTGCTGCAGTCACACCTCTGACTGCAGTGTAAACATAACCAGTCTGTTCAGCCTCTTGGAGTTTCTCCATTCATTTATCTTACTCACAGGAACTGCAGTTATACTGGAGTCACAGGAAGTGCATGGGTGTATTGCACTGGTCTATGACCATTTATGTGTGACAAGACAAGAGTAAGCCTATTCAGAAAACGTCTGGAACAAGAATACAGCACGTTTATCAATACCCAAGCTGTGATACAGTCTATCATAGACAGAATTACAAATGAACGTGGCTCAAAATTCCCATTTTCCATCCACCAATTCCAGGGTTGTCACTGCGTGTGTCATTCTGAACCTAGAAGGTCTATTTGAGTCTGTCTGAATCAATGGAAACAGCTGTAAGCATCAGAGGGGTAGCCGTGTTAGTCTGGATCTGTAAAAAGCGACAAAGAGTCTTGTGGCACCTTATAAACTAACAGATCTATTGGAGCATAAGCTTTTGTGGGTGAATACCCACTTCATCAGACTCTTTGTAGCTATAAGCATGGCTCAGAGTTCCTTTTGTTTAGAATTGAATGAGCACTGGAATTCACAGTCTGTTACCATCCACTTTTTAAGTCCTCAGCCATTGTCACAGATGACTTTATGAATTACACCCATGTGACAGCACGGGATTTCAGCTAGTCTGTCCATATCTGACAAGCACCAAAAAGTTATCACCTTTTTTCCTGCTATTTCAGTGGCAAATTAACTCCAGCGTTTAAACTGTCCTCTCCACCAGCTTTCCGTTATCATCAGATTTTCTAGCCTTCTCTGCCACTGCTTGAGATTTTATTTTGACTGGAGTTAGAGTGAAATAGGTATCACAGTGCTCATGTTTGGTATGTATAACAGCTAGTCTAAGTTCTTTTCATCTCTGCAATTTGGGTTCTAGAATGCTTAGTGGAAAAGGAAGAAAAAGGGATTTTTTGTGGTGTTCAATAGTACCAATGATTTCCCCACGATGGTACTTAGCACTTATTTAATGCTGTTCTTTAGTACGTGTTTTTCTCAACAGTATCCCAAAGATACTCAGGTAACAATTCAATTCATGTGCAACATGTAGTGGAGGTGACGGAGGCCTAGCTGCATATCTGAAGCATCAGAAATAGAACTCATGACCTTCCATTTTAAAGATAAAGGCATCTATTGTATTAGTCAAAATTAACTGCTTGAATACATCCTGTAAAGAACAGAGGTACCTAGTGGGCCTGCATCTCCTCTTACTTTCTCTTACTTACGTGGGCATAGCAGAGTATCTAGCTCAATGAGTCTGGTGAATTTCATCACCATGTCCATGAGCATCTATATTGTATCTGCTCCACTGGGAGCCCTTTGGTGTCTGGGAGTTTACAGATGATCAGGATGCCCAGGGTAGGTTTGCCCCCAATGCTCACAGATTAAGTAGAGGCATCTGAGTGGACTCTTCCTGCATTTGAGCCAGAACAGAGTCCAGATTTGTTCTCCCTTGGTCTGGGTCTGATGAATAGAGTAACCTGTGTGGCCAAGGTGAGATATGCAAGGCCAAATGTTAAAAACAAATAAAGGAGCACTCAACATATACTTCTGCTGGCAGCTGCCCTAGAAAAAGTGAATACAGTAACTCCTCACTTAAAGTTGTCCCGGTTAACGTTGTTTCATTGTTACGTTGCTGATCAATTAGAGAACATGCTTGTTTAACATTGTGCAATGCTCCCTTATAACATCGTTTGGCAGCCGCCTGCTTTGTCCACTACTTGCAGCAAGAGCAGCCCGTTGGAGCTAGCTGGTGGGAGCTTGGAACCAGGGTGGACCGTCAGCCCCCCTATCAAGCTCCCCACTCCCCTAAGTTCCCTATGTGGCAGCCGCCCAGCAGCCTATCAATTGCTGGCAATTCAGCTATCCCTCCCCCCACTGCCATCTGCTGCTCCTGCCCTCTGCCTTGGAGCTGCTCCTGGGAGCCTCCTGCTTGCTGTGCAAGGAGAGCGAGGTAAGAGGGGGGCTGATGTCTGGGTTTCCCCTTCCCTCCTGCTCCTGCCCCCTGCTTATCCCATCTTCCATTGGGCCGGGGAGGGAGGGACAACAGGGCTCAGGATAGAGGGAGCTTGCTGGCCAGCAGCTGCTGTCTCAACTTGCCGATCTACTTAAAAAGGCAATGTACTTAAAGTGAGGTCAGTGTACTTAAAGGGGCAATGCGCATCTCTCTCTCTCACACACACAGGGTGTGTATCTCTGTCTCTACCTGCCATGCTGTCTCCCCTCCCTCCATTCGTGCTGCCTTGTAGAATGTGCGGCTACATTGACAACAATGTGTTAACTCTTGAGGGCTCAGCTGTTCTAGTTCATCACTTAGCAGTAAGGCTTTCCCTGGGAAATAGCCCATTGTCTTCTATCTTCTGACTCCACCACCTCATCCAAGCTTCACAATCATCATCGCCATGTACAGTATTAAAATGTTTGTTTAAAATTTATATTGTGTGTGTGTGTGTGTGTATATCTATATAGATATATAGATATATAAAATATAGTCTTTTGCCTGATGAAAAAAAATTCCCTGGAACCAAATCTCCCCATTTACATTAATTCTTATGGGGAAATCGGATTCACTTAACATTGTTTTGCTTAAAGATGCATTTTTCAGGAACATAACTGCAACATTAAGCAAGGAGTTACTGTACTTATCTGCACTGGGGAACAAGCCTGCTTTGCCTTTGTAACCCTTCTGCCCCTCTGAGTTGGCAGCAACAAGGGCTGGGTTCAGTATCCAGGGGTTCCGTTTCAATAACACAATGCATAATCGGCTCAAGCCCCCACCCAGTGACCTGGAACACTTACATACCCCGCCCCCCGGGTGCCTCTAGGAGGCAATACTTTCCCTCTTACAAGCACAGAGTCTGAGTGTAGCAAAATCCTTTTAATAAAGGAGGGAAACAATGCGGCATCACATTGGAGAAGCACCACAAACAGGATTATAAGACAAACCATAAGCAAAAAACTCACCTCCAAGTACGTTTGGCAATGTCCTTTCCCCCTTAGGGTCTTAAGTCCAATCACCCCAAAGTCCAACAACTCGAAAGTCTCTGGTCAGTGCCACCCCAGAGTTTAAAAGTTTATCTACAGAATTTTACCCCTTCAGCCTGGGTGGAAATGGAGGGGGGAGCCCACACAGGGTGTTAAAGGGCACCTTACATGGGCCAGGGCCAACTGCTCTGCCTCTCCATGGAGTTCTGCTGCAGCCTTCACCACGACCATCTCCATTACACCCGCCGTGCCGCTCCTCCAGCCAACCCGTGAGCCACTCCAACCGTCCCTGCAAACCGCTCCACTCCGCTCACTGTTCCATGGGCTGCTCCACAATGCTGCAAACTGCTCCGCTCTGCCAGCCACTTAGCGATAGGTCTTCAGGCTCCCCCACTAGTTAGCACAGCACTCAGTGATCTCAGCTCAGCTCTTTTAGTGATTTCAGCTCTTAGTAGGGGAGCCCCAGTGCTGGTGCACCATTGGCCCAATGTGAATTCAGCTCAGCAGCCTCTAGATGGACTCCTAATGGAATCAAAATTAGCTCTACTCTTTAACAGTGGAGAGAGGAGAATGTGTAATTGGTGTTCTAGGCCCTCAAAAGGGGCCCATACCATCAGGTACCACACAAGTCCCTAACCTCTCTCATTTCAATGGGTTTTGGCACCCATATCCCTTGTCTAGCAAGTACTACTTAATTGAGGTTGAGTTGTCTCTGTCATAAAGCAGTCTCATAGATCCTCATTCACATAATCAGGGTGACAACACTTTTTTTTTCTCCTGCCCAATAACAAAGAAATTGGGGATCCCAGAGCTCTCAAAATAACCATCCCAGGCTGCCATGAGCTATGCTAGGTGGGGTGGGTGTGCCAATGCAAATACCTGAAATTCCTTTCCATACTCCCTGAAATTCTTTCCACACTCCCCATAATTCACCACCAGATGTCAGGGTAGAGCTCATCTTGACTCTGCTTACACTGTTGTAACTCTAGTTGTTTATGGGATCCTTCTTTGCTTCCTCTTCTAAATGTTTTGTGGTGCTGCTATGTAAATTTGTTAAACAGAAGATGTTTTACACCATACATGGTGGTGTTTCAGTAGCTGGATAAATAGTTCTTCTATAGAAAGCACACACTGTGGTCCATTTAGAGGTGAGTTACCTGCTCATGCAGTGTCAGCATTCCTTGGGGTAGAGGGAGCTCCACTGGGTCCATGCCTGGCTGAGCCCACTCAGAGGGGTTAGTGGTTCAAGAAAGCTGTTGACCAAGACACAGGCAGTCATAGCTAGTGGTCGGAGCAGTGGTGCTCAGACCTAGTGATCAGAGCAGGAGTTGGGAACTATGAACTGGAGTTGGGTTAGTTACAGTCAGGAGTCAAGTCAAGGATTAGACCTGGAATCAGTAGCCCAGGTGGGGTGTAGAAATAGGGAACTACAACAAGGCAGAAAGGTAGGAACCAGGAACAAGGCAGGGATCTGGAACAAGAAGGGAAGCCAGGGCTCAGGAATCAGGCAAGAAGACAGGGTCCAATGTAGAAGCCAGTAAAGGATTCACCTAATTGCTCAGGCAACTTCCTGTGCTTCCTTCTGGCTTAAAAAACGAGTATGAGCCAATCAGAAAGGCTAGACATAGTCCAATCAGAAGCATCATATGTGGGGTCACTGGTGAGATAGGGTCCACCAGCCTATGCTTCCTCCCGGTACCAGCAAGCTTCCAGGTGGTGTCTGCAATCTGAGGACTGTCAGTGGACCTGGGGTTCAAGCCCACGATCACTCACATCATGAAGGTAAATTAAAGATTGTGAGATGCTCAGATAAGATGATGATGATGGAGGACTATATAAGTATCTAAGATAGGTTGAAAGTCAGAGGATCTTTGTGATTACATCATCTTCAGGGTTTCTGAAAGGATGGGATTCCTGGAGTCAGCTGTGTCTCACCTTGTTCAGCAAATTGCATAATGCATGGATTTGTCTGGAGAAGAAATCTTCGTCAGTGTATCACAAGTTCCTCTAGCTACCCGCTATCCTCTGTCAGCCTTCTCTCTGACATTCAGAGGTTGATTCATTTACTTTACTATTGCATTCTAACAGAACTGAAGTTCCCACATCATGCTACATGAAATGTACGAAGAACAAATAGCAGCACTACATAGACATGCAAATGCAATCAAGCGAGCCCTGGAAAGTCTCCCATAAAAGCCCCAGGAAACCTACAAGACTTATACAGTGTGTCCGTTGAGCTGTGTAAATATCATGCAGATCATATAGGCACAAGGATGATTCTGCCTACTGGAAAAGTAATCACATGTCAGGAGCTACCATTCCAATGAGAACTAATTAACACCCTTGTCAGCAGTCTCAGTTGAGAACTTGAAGATTGGTCATAGTGACTGAAGTCTCCCCTTGCCCTTCTTGTCCTTTCCATGTCAAACTTGTGGACCAGTGGCCGTGTAAGGAAGGCTGTACTGCAACTTCCAGATCTATAAGCATTATATGATTAAACAGAGAACCTTGGTCTTTGGGGCTGGAAATCTAGCACTGTTCACAAGCACTAACTTCACTACAAATCTTTTAAGAGTCCACACCAAACCTCTCTATAGCTAAGCTCCCCAAACCATTAATGTGGAAGTTGAACAGACTGTATGACTTCAGTATCGCTGTGCTGATGAACAATCAATGAAATTAAAATCTCTGCCCAGAAAAATACCATGTATGTGCATTAATGCTACAGACACGTAAGCTGAGCTCATGAAGGTCTCAAGACACCTAGAGATTAAATATCTTTTTTTAAAAAGACTTCAGACCTGAATCTGATCTTACCCTGCTGTAACTCAGAAGTCAATCTACTTTCTCCAATGGAGTTAGAGTGGTACAACTGAAATGAGTGTCTGACCCTTCATTTTTCAGGATGAGGAATTATTTTTCTCCCTCCTTTCCAATTCGAAGCAGCCCATCAGGCATCCAGCTGGCTGCAGTGTATAAAAGAGTATTTCTTTACACAAAACCAACTCTTCTCCCTTCTGGAAATCCCCTGCCCAGCAGTAAAACACTTTTAAAAAGTGTAAAAGATATTTTTGTTGGGGTTTGCCCAGTTGTCCCAGACATAATATAGACTGTCTCCTAGTCCAAGAGCAACTCAAATGGCCACTGCAAAGTCAGTAAAGTCAGACACTTACTGCGCAGAGTAATGAGAGGAGTGTCTTTTGAAACGAGAGAAGCCTTTCACCTTCTCACATTCAAATCACCTGCTGTGGGTAAAGAATTAGTGAGTTAATAACCACCTGTCCTCCCTTTGGAATCTGAAGATGCCCCTGTCTGAAGGTTACTATACTTAGGCTACCTACATTTTTTCAAATCACTCCACACCTTTTCAGAGAACTGAATAACTTCCAAAGGTTTTATACATCTGTCAGGTTTATTACATATGCCACTCTTGGCAACGTTCCTCATCATCTTGGCTCTGATGTGTGCTAGAGATGGGCTGACCCACCGATGTCTTGATCTAAATCCAGAGGCCATCAAAGTTTGACTTCGTGAGCTGGATTTTTAATCTGGCATCTGAACCAAAAACGGAGAAATCTCCCAAGAAGATCTATGAGATTTCCACCTATCCTCTCCTCACACACTTCAATGGTTTTCATAGAGATGAACCCACTTAGACTGGGGCTAAATTTGGTCCTTTGTGTTTAAATTGGTCCTTTTCTGATGTGACCTTTCCAAGCCATAGGACCATATCCTGTTGCCCTACATAAATGAGTCGGGGCATATTTGGGAGGTGGGGGTGAGCCAAAAGAGGATCATAAATCTATCATCCTTCATTTCCCCTTTATCTGTAGGTTTTCTGATATTTGTCTGTGTGTACGCAGCAGACAAAATTTGTTCCTTTGTGCTCAGTTTGTGACTTCACCCTCATTTCTACAGATGCAGATCCTCATGACTAAGATCCTCCTTAGTATTATAACTGCCACAGGATCTATCAGAAGTAAAGCCCTATTACTAATGCTGTTCTTCATACAAAACAAAGTATCTGAAATAATAGCAAAGGGAATGCAGAAAGTGACTGGACAAGTAAACCATCTTTGGAGGTGGTTGTTTGATATATGTTCTCTTTCAAGTTTGTTCCATTGCAAACACATCCCCATTGAACAGATAATTACCATCTTCTTGTTCCCATTCCTGATTAGAATATGCAGTAAACAGTAATCTTGAGTGCTCACAAGAGCCTGGAAGACTCTGCAGCAGCAGATATTTTTTGATCAATTACAATAATTGTATTATTTAAACAACAAATATTACATAAATTCATAAGATTTCATTATAAGGTAACTAGGCTGATGACTAGTGTGTTTACTTGCATTGCATCTGTATTTTGCATATGTATTATGCTGTTGTGAAATTCTAGTTTAACTTTCCTCTCTAAAACTATCTACCACAGGTATAAACAATACAATAATGTAGACAGAAACAAGCAGAATTTAAATATAAATAATACAAATGTTTAAAATGTGTTTTAATGTATTTGTGAAAGATGTATCCCTGGTTACAGCAGAGGCTTGGGGATTCTCTGCAGCCTCACAAGACATCATGGTTTTCCCAGGAAAGATTTGATAATGGATAAAATTATTTGTAGAAAGTGACCATCCCTGAACCCTATACGCTTCCAGGTCTGACCAAATGTGTTCTCAAATGCACACATTTGCTGCATCCTGGTAGACCTTACACATGATCAAAAAGCAGACCAGGGAGGAGGTTTAGAGAGCAAGCCTGTCCCATGTTCATCCCAGGGAATGGCAGCTCCTGTCCTCCAGGGACTGTAGCACAAACCTGCCAGCCCTGCGCTCACTCTAGTTCACTCCTTTCTGTCCTGGGCAGTTGGTGAGCCGGTAGGTAGGTAGATTTTTGGGGCGGGAAGAGGATGAGGGCGTTTGAGCTCTAGCCACCCACTATCTATGATTGTAAGTAATCATATGGCTGACACTATTATAGTATATGACAGCCTCACCATCTTTACTGTATTTGTCCTCACAGCACCCCAATGAGGTAGGATTGTACCACAAGCCCATTTTACAGATTGAAAACTGAGCTCCCGAGAGAGTGTGCGTCACACAGGAAGCCTTTGACGGAGCAGGGCATTGAACCTAGGTCTCCTAAACCCCACATTAGCATCCTTACCACCCTGACCTGTGCTAATGAGTAAAGTACTTTTCAGGCTGTGAATATCTCCCATCTCAGTTACTACACCCTCCTCCTCTCTGGCTTCCCTGACAGCCTTCAGCTTTCCCTACAGATTGTCCAAAATCTGGCAGCTATAAATTCTTTATTTGTTTGTTAATCTAATCATGTTGCCCACTCTTTGAATTCTTTCTCTGGCTTCCCATTAAACAATGCATCTTTGGTATCTTTTTTTCCATCTCATCTTTTGTATCCCCTCTGCTCTGCTACTGATACTAACATTAACACCATGTTCATTTCCCCCTCCTGCTTCTGCCTCCATCCGTATCTCATGTTGCTTCCAATGCATAAAACGATTTCCCTATCCATGTTCACCAACCACCATCCCCTTCATTCAAATCTCTCCTAAAAACATTCTTCCATGATGCCCACAAATGCCCATTTTGTAATGACAATTATTAATTTTTAAACATCCCATTATTCCCTCTTTGGGATTTCCTGTTTTCTATGTCTGTCTTTTAGGGCAAGCTCCTGCCAACAATTGCTCCTGGGAGTAGCGTTTGCTACTACGAGTTGTCCCATTATCCCCAGAAGCAAGATAGAAAGAAACCTCTCATTGGGCCTCTTGCTTAGGGCCATCCAGTCATAATCCTTGCACTCTCCTTATCAGAAAGACTGCTTTCTATTCTATGTAGGTTCTTATACCACCACATCTCTGTAGTATCTGAGCGCCTTCCACTAGGGTATTAAGCCATATGACTGCACAACTGTCATTTATGGTTTGTTCTTTCATCCTCTCCCCAGGGGAGAATTGTACGAAGTAGAGTGGCTTTTTGTGTGTGCATGTGTGGGTGCATGTTGTGATTTTAGTACACGTATTGCTATTTATTTATGTTAGAAAAGGCGAGGTCAAAGAAGTGTCCCTTGTACTTGGAGGGGAAGGTGGGGAGACTTGTGATGGTCCTTAGTTCTTGTGAGGGTTCATTCCACAATCTAAGACCTGTCACTGAGAAAGCTCTGCCTCCTACACAGATGAGATTCACCATTATTATAGAGTTCCATTGTGCCAGAAGAGCACAATTTACTGCATGATGTCAGCATTACTGGTAGGGAAAAGGGAGTGCTCCCACTCTCCCTTTGTCCTAGCTAGAACCACTGGTGGGTCACAGTGGGTATGTCTAGACTTGGAGCTGGGGGTGTGATTCTCAGCTGAAGGAGACATACTTACATTAGCTCTCATTGAGCTAGTGCACTAAAAACACAGCAGCATAGGCAACAAGGTGGGATAGCTGCCATATTTGGGGTGCATAGCCCATGCCACTGCTTGTGCCACCACGACTATTTTTTAACAAGCTAGCTCTATCAGCGCTAGTGCAAGCATCTCTCCTTGTGCTGACAATCACATCCCCAGCCCCTAAAGTAGATACTGTATACCCAGAGTGGAGCACATCTCCTTAAGGAGTTCATATCACACAATGCCTCCCCGAGCCTTGGCAGCAGGGTGCAGTTCTGCACTGCCACAATATGGAACAGTGCCTATAAAAGTCACAATAGAACCCTTAAGCTATTATTTACTAGTTCATTTGCAAAGCATATCATTAGTTTCTTTTAAAATGTTAAAAAAAACCCTTACATGATAAAGCAATAACGAACACACCAACCTGACAGAATTCAAAATCTACTGCTGTGCACTGCCTACGCTCCTTCATCAAACTTCTCCCCCTAAATGAAACGGTAAAACATTTACAATACAGGACTTAACAATTTCAGCGGTTACTATAGATAGTAAAAGCTTTGAATTAATTGAGCAAACATGATGCAAATTTTAAAAGGATGAATCAACAGCTATTTTTATCAAATCAGTGGTTTTATTTTGCAAAAGCACTGGCCAACTAGGCTTTCCCACTGGACTCAACACAGCCGTGGAGTGTTCTGTACACTTGAAAATTATGGGTAATGGTCTATTGTGACTAACTGTAGGCTCCTATTCTTTAAAAAAATATCTTTGTCTTAGCTTCACAGTTTCCACATAATCTGCAGCAAGGAGAATATAAACTCCATAGCAATATCCCTGGATTCTATACCACTGGGGTGAAAGTAGCAGTTTTGGTTGTATTTTTTTAAATAGCGGGTTATAATGATTTAAATAGGAAAATGATCTAATAAATTCTGTACACTATCTCCTGTATTATTTACTTTGATAGTAAATTCTATTTATTTTACTTGCCCCCACATATCAGCTTTCAGTGTAACAAAGGTTTTTGTAAAGCCAATACATCACAGACAGTATCAGGGAGAAACTGGAGGTTTCCAGTAGGAACAGTCAGCGTTTTTGGCAGCTAGGAAAACATGGACGATAGTCTGGGATTGTAGGATAAATCAAGTAGGTGGATGTTGCACTGCTGATCATTTTAGCGTTGTCCTTATTATGTTTCAAAATTAAAACAGTAGCAATGAACATGGCACTTCCCAACTCTCAGAGCCACTGCTATGGGCTCTCTTCCATATAAGGAAGACGCTGCATCAGTTACAGTTGGTTCACATTTTCAAGGTCATCTTCACAACCATGAGGGCTAGAAACAATACTTTTAAATGAAAGCTTAGATTCTGGAGCACAATTCTGCAGAAATGAGTGCATTCTGTGGCAAATTCTGTACCACTGAATACCTGGGAGTCATGATAATAAACAACCCAAATACACAGCTGTAAGGCTAGAGAAATAATTTTCTTTTTTCTTTAATAAAGCTAAACTTAATCTCTTTCCAGGCTTTGGCATTGTTATTAAGAACTGCTATGTGTAAGAGACTTTGTTTACCTGCTAGTTTTATAACTGAATGCCTTTGTAGTTAAGTGCTTTTAAAGGTATGTATATAAAAATTACTTAAAGTAGGCAAATGGAAAAGATAAAAAGGAGGAAAGTTTTTAACACGAGGTATTTGAATTGGCTGTGATGTTCAATCCCAATAGCTAGTGAAGTTTTAATTAGTATTGAAAATTGTAGAAATTGGAAATGAAAGAGACCTATTAGGTCATCCAGTCTAGTTCTCGGCCAGTAAAGGACTGTTCCCAACAGTGTATTTCCTAGTGTTTTGTCAAGTCTGGTATTAAAATGTCCTAAGCTTGTTCATTACATGAGTAACATGCTCTTCTGAAGTAACAGAAATCCCTTTTGGTGTTCTACACCAGTGGGTTTCAACCTCTAGTCTATGGATCCCTGGGGGTCTGCAGACTATGTCTAAGATTTCCAAAGGGGTCCACACCTCTATTTGAAAATTTTTAGGGGTCTGCAAATCAAAAAAGATTGAAAACCACCATTCTATACAATTGATAAGGAAAAAGAACATGTAAAAATGAACGCTAGTATATACAGGTACTGGGCAAGATTCTGAAGGGCCTGTTAAGCCCATTATTTCCAGAGGGGTAATTCTGAAGTGGCCTGACAAAGACCGAGGAAGAGCTGAATAGCATAGTAGGGATGGTGGAGCAGCTGTTTAGCTACTCCACAGAACTGGTCCCACGGGGTCTTAAAAGGGGTGCGTGGGAGACTTCATGCATCCCCTTCACTAAACTTCCACTGATCCTGGATCCATTTTCTCCGCACACAGGGAATCTCTTTGAATTCCCTCCTTCCATTTATAAGAGGTTCCAATCAAGAAGAAACAACCCCATGTGACTCCAGTGACCAATCCTATAACACGAGCAACGAGAATTGAATTGCCAAAGCCTAAACTGCGGTGAAGCATGTGTGAATGACCCAGCACAGGCTGAAATCCATTCCTCAGAAAGTGCTGGTCGAACAATTTCAAACCATGAACAAATTTGTAACAATCAAATCCTGTTCTTGGACAATCACAAACAGAAAAAGGGATAAATTATTCTCTCTGAAGAGCTCACCAAGAGAAAAACTATACAAAAATTCCCCAGAAAAAGGTGTGTAGTATTTTTTATTGAATCAGACCTTGAGTTTACAAGAACAAAAGTGATTTGGATATTTAAAAGTCCATTTAATGCTTGGCATAAAACTCTAGCTTTTTACAATCAGTGCAAACACACTTCAAGGGCGCTGAAGATAAAATTATAGTCCTGTGAAATGTAGGGATTGGCTGAACAGTTCAAGAGTAACTCAAATACCAGTGAACCTGGCCTGTTCCCTGTCCATAAACTACACAGCAAATGATCCTGCTTACTGACGTTTTTTCAGCTGGGACAGCTGCTATAACAACTCAGAGCTTTTCAATCTGTATACAGTACTCATGTATAACCACTTCCAATTTTCAGCATGGACCCATTTTTCTTTCTAGGCAGTTTTGTTGGAGCTATGAGAGCCTGGGGAAAAGCTGCTTTGATAGCCTTGGAGGGGGAGGGACATTAAAGTCAATGGAGAATTTAAAAGGGGAAAAATAGGGTAGGAAGATTTACAGCAAAAAACAACATACATCTTGAATCTCATCCAGGAGAAGCCACAGGGGGCTGGTGCCAGTCATCACTGATGAAAGGCTTTGAATTTGTCAAAGAGAAAGATGCTGTATAAAAACTGCATTAAAGCAAAGGGGAACTGCATTAAGGGGACTATCAATGGGAGTTTTGCCTGAGCAGTGGCTGCAATTTCAGGTGCTGTGGTAAGTTTTCAAATTCTCTCCCTTATGCTAGCCGTTTGAATATTAAGGTCTCCATGCTGCAGTCCTGCCTCGGGCAAAATTCCCACTGAAACCAATGAGAGTTTTGCTCATGCAAAAATTTTAGGATCAGGCTCTTAGTCCCTTGTCTCTGGACTTTATTATTAGGTAAATTTCCCCCATTGTCTCTCTACTTTAGTCAGGTAATACTAAATACAGCAGGGTAAAAATTTTCACCAAAAATGCAGATTTGGGTCAATCAGAGCACCTCCCTAATTCAGGCTGATTACTGCAAATTGTTTCAGTCAAAAAAAAACAAAATTGGTAAATGCTGAAAGAGTTCATCTTGGCATTTCTGAAACAAAACACTGTGACTTTTCGTTTCAGAAAGTTTTTTGTTTCAGAACTTTCCTTGATTTTAGTTTTAAAAAATTAAAACCCCTCAAAATCAAAACAATATGTTTTCAACATTTCTGTCTCCCGATTTTTTTTTCTGTTCAGCCACTGAACCAAAAACTTAGTTATTTGCACAGAAGTAATACTCAAGCCAACTGTTTTATTCCTCCAGTTCACTAGTCCAGCTATAATTTCTTCCATCAAAATATACATTCATAGTGTGGTTCAGTCTCTGTTTTTCTCGGGCTATAGACATGGGCTACTTGTCATGGAGGTATAGCAAGTGGAAAACACACTAGTGTAACTATTCCTAAGGAGGAACATATCATTGCTCACTTACTGAAATGGCAGGAGACAATGGGGGGAGAGTCCACTGCATTAGAGTGAGAAATCTGTAGTCTTTTGATCACCATATGTATATGCAAGTAGCCATAAGCACCCTCACTGGCCTCTTCATGGCCTCATTTTCTTAGTTTCTGCCCATCAGCTACCACAATACCCAGGAGCAGCTCCAAGCACCAGCACACCAAGTGTGTGCCTGGGGCTGCAAGCCGCGGGAGGTGGGGGGCTGCCGGTTGCTGTGAGGGCGGCAGTCAGGCCGCCTTCAGCAGCATGCCTGGGGAAGGGCTGCCAGTCCCGCGACTTCAGCGGCAATTTGGCAGTGGGTATGCTGAAGGCGCAGGACCAGCGGACCTCCCGCAGGTGCGCCACCGAATCCATATTACCGGCAGACTTCCCGCAGGCATGCCGCCAAAGACTGCCGTGCTTGGGGCAGTAAAATACATAGAGCTGCCCTGACAATACGTACCTTTCCTAGCATGAGAATATGTTCCTGGTTAGGGTTTTTGTGTATATTGTTTTGAACGTTGTTGTTCCTTCCCCTCTGCTATGCATCCTCTTCACAAAGATCAAAACTTGCACCAGCAGCTTAGATGACTTTTGTTCACATAAAGCAACAAACAAAGAATATAAAAAATATCTGCAAGAAAGAACAAAATAACTTACTCCAAAACATTGTGCAACTGCACTGAAACACAAAGTGGCAGCTACTCCTGCAGCCAATAGCAGGTCCAATACACGGTTACCCTTGTGGAGCTGAGTAATTAGCCAGTCCCTGGGGTCTTGTGGGTTGTTTCCATTAGAAGAAGAAATTGATGATGGAGTTGTGTATTTGATGCAATCCTGATTATTTAAAAAGAATGTACACAAAGTCCTGTTTCCCTGAACACAGTAGGAATTACAAAACAAGAAGCAATTTCTTTGTTCACAGTTTCAAGTCTCTTTCCAGACCATACTCCACCCAAAAAGCTCCCTTCTCTTCATTTTCTCTCAAGGCCAATGTTTCTCGTGCAGTCTGCTTCTGTCCACAGACACACACACTTCCCCCTCCCCTGTGTTTGCACTCAGCCCACAACAAAACCCATCCGCCCACACAGCTCAGCTCCCGATTGGTTGTGCAAGTGACTGTGTTTTAGGCCGTGGCTTCTCTTGTTTCACCTATCTTACTCAAAAAAAAGCAGCTTAACGGCTTCTTATATTTATCCTGACAGAAGGGTCGCTATCAGGCTGACTAGCTTCAACAAGGTTTGACCTAACTCCCACCATAACAATACATTTAAAGGTGCAGTACACAGAAGACAAAAAGATATTTCCTTTAAATTGTGCAGTTGCACAGGAGAGGGATCGTCTTTTTGTTCTGGGTTTGTACAGCACCTAGCAGAATGGGGTCCTGGTCCATGACGAGGGCTCCAAGATGCTACGATAACACAAATAAATAATAATAACAATAATTAATAATGAAACGTTTATTCTAGGCATTGTCCCTTAATTTCACTTTCTAAAGTTTATTCCTCAGAAAATAGCTTCTCCTCCTCTACTTACAATATCCCCAGTCCCAACCTCAAAGTCTGATGGTGCCTGGATGGATAAGATTCAGGGCTTGAATGGTCACTGTAACAGTGCGCACGGGTTTCTTAGAGGCCTACATATTGGGACCAATTCTACTTGCACCTCCTCTGGTTTTACACTAGTGTAAATCTAATGACTTCAACAGAGTTACTCCTGGTTCACGCTAGTATAAAGGAGCTCAGAATCAAGTCCACTGTGAGAGGACAGCAGTATTTTTTCTCTAGCATGGTACTTAAATGGCTCCTGCTAGTCCAAGAGAACTGCAACAACAGAATTCCTGCACTAGTAAGATAAATTCTTATTTGGATCAGGAGTTAGATTGTCCTTTTTTTCTTTAAGCTGAGTTGCAATGTCACCATTGGCATAAACAGTCCTGACTTCTGCATCAGCTATTTCCTTTCCACTTCCTCTTTCACCGTGTGTTTTTCACATCTGTATTTTACTTGCAAGCTCAGAAAAGCTCATCTGACTGTGACTAAAACTCTGGCACGTAACTCATTTTTTTCCCCTCTCTTACTGAGCTTTTTTTTTTTTTTTTTTGCAAATATGCTGCCAATTTTACTCTGTTTTTTTGCTTCTTTACATATAAGCAAAGTACATTTCATTCAGAAATGTCTTACACATTCGATAAAATATGTTGCACATACAAGATGAACTTGGCTGCATTTTAAAATGATTTGGCATAATACAAAACAACTAATTCTGATTCAACACACTAAGAGCAAATGAAATCTGTCATTAAAAGGTGGGATATACATTCAATTTTCATCTATTGTAATGATTGATTGCTTTAGTTATAAGTGATGAAGGCATGACTGAGTATAAATAAAAGCTGCATACCATCCTTCAAAGACATGTATTTTATTTATTTTAGTTTTCTCAAGATATGTTGCTTTAACAATAACACTTCTACAAGAGTAGGAGTGTTAACCTTAGTTTCCTGGACAAATTCCAGTGTGGTTAACTACATTTTGCATACTGTAAATTTCCCATGTAATTTTCAGTTAGAGAAATCACTTGACACTTCTCCTATTCTTTAAAAACTGTTGGATAGTTCTGTGGCATGCAAAATGGTGTTGGTGTTCCACCTCAGAAGTGGCTGCATATTAGGCAACAGAAAGCAACTTCGCTTCTTAATTTATTTACATTACAATAGTGTCTGTTGCCCCAATGTGCTAGGCATTGTACATACATATAAAAATAACAGTCTCTCCCCTATAGAGCTGGCAATCTAAACACAACTTGACTCAGCAAAACCTTATGCAATGCCCCACAAAACTGCACAGTTGTTACACTCTAGTGTAATTGTGAGCAGAGATTACTTGGGGGCACAAGTGAGGGCAAATCCTGTAGTCTGAGCAAAAGTAAGTCTCAGGTTCCTTGTGTACTTACTCCTTTTGTCTTCTGAGACGAGGGCAAAAAGGGATGGGAGATCAGTAAAGAATGGGCATGTCTGAAGAGATCTGTGTACATGCACGAACTTCATCATGCTAGAAATATTATGGGCTGGTCTACACACAGACTTATCCCCCAAATAATAGGTGTGAATGAAAAGTGGTTTACTTATTTTAGTGCAAGTCTGTGTGTGGATGCTTATTTCAAAATTCAGAATCAAAGTAGCTAAAATCATTTTGTTACTGACCTTAGTTAAATAGACTATAGCCAATTTTATTTCATTTCCAAATCACTTTTAGAAAGCCAATATAATGAAATCTGTACAAGCCAGTGTGTAGACCATCCATTAGCTACATCTCCCTCTTTGGGCCTCACCCAAAACCTACTGACTTCAACAGAAGTCTTTCCACTGACTACAATAGGCTTTGGATCAGGCCTTCTGTCATTACTCCTGATGCCAGGCAAAAGTAACATGGGGGCTGCACAGCAGCTCTTCATTAATGCAGGATTGGTTTCCCCACGGCATGCTGCCCCAAGCACGCGCTTGGCACGCTGGGGCCTGGAGCCGGCCTGTGTGGGGCCCAAAACTGGACACTGTATTTTTGGTGAGCAGAGATACATTGTGCAGGTAGTTAGGCAAACGTTCTTATTAAAACATGTATATTAGTACAATACAGTCTCTATATTATACAGTTGTTTAGATATTCAAAATCATGACAATTTGTCAATGTTGTGATGTTTTAAATAACTATAATGAAATTCTTTTCAAGACAGGTTGCCTCATAACCTATCAAGACCAGGATTAGTAATAAGGAGCGAATGGCAGAGGCATCTAACATACATTTTTTCCACTGAAGATACCTCCCCCTCTAATTTGTCAACTTTTTGTCAGGAATAATGTTCTTCTCTGTGATTCTTCAGAGCCATGAATGAGGTTTCCTCAGACATTATACTGTGTATTGCTAAGATTATTAAGGTCAGCTGAGTCAGGAGTACCTTTCAATATACAGTCACTGTTTTAAAGGCCAAATATCTCGAAAATAGGCGATGGCTGTCAAACAGCGGCACTTCATTGACCAACTGAAATTCAGTCCAGGTAGAAAGCTCTGATTACATAAATTATATTGTTCCCCATTCAGCTGAACTACAGAATGGTTAGTTCATTGTGAAACTGATATTTGATCACTGAACTCATTTGAAAAGTTGTTCATGGTAGCAGTACTGTAGTGGGAAGTGGGTACAATATATATATTGTTACCCGCATTGGCTCTCTCCATGCCATGACTTCTTGGGCTCTCTCTCTCTCTCTCTCTCACACATACACACACACCTTAATCTCATCCTCTTTCAGCTTTTGCTTCCTAACACCTCCAAAGATAAAAATTGCCATTCTTGTTTCAAAATTGCCCATCTTCCCTCTCTGATGTTCTTTATTTTCAGGCACATTACTTATTTTAGCCCCAAAGTCACGTATTTTGCATAGAGATATGGGGCAAATGTAACCCATGCCTGCTTGGTGTGATGCTCTGTCCCCCTCTAGTGGCACCTAGACCATCTACAGATGGATGAGTCTATTATAGCTTTATCTAAGAGCTCTGTGCAGTAGAGACTCATACACTAAGGCCTGATCTACACTGGGCGGGGGGGAAATCCATCTAATTATGCAACTTCAGCTATATGAATTACGTAGCTGAAGTCAACATACTTAGATCTACCTACCGTGGCGTCTTCACTGCGCTAAGTCAATGGCTGACACTCTCCCGTCGACTCTGCCTGCGCCTCTCACCGTGGTGGAGTACCTGAGTCGATAGAAGAGTGCTCGGCAGTCGATTTGTCGTGTCTAAACTAGACATGACAAATCAACCCCCGCTGGCTCGATAGCTGCCTGTCGATCCAGCAGGTAATGTAGACAAGCCCTAAGCGTCAGAGGTCTCTGGTTCGATCCCACCTGCCAACGACTGGAGTCTGTCGGCATTACACAAGCACTCTCTCTTATCAAACATATAGATACTGTTTATCACAGTGGGGGCCTCCAGTCACTACTGTAACACAAATAAATAAATGATACTGCTAATAACAATATTATTAATAGTCATAATAAATTTTTTCACTGATAAGTCTGATGTGAGCAACATCACCCAAAAAGCTATCACTTATTTGCTGGCCGGTAATAAACTCACCAGTTCTGCCTAATAACTTATCTGAAGATCTCTGCCAGTGAGTTAACTTCTCCACGAGCTTCTCAAAATAACTTTGTAAAACAAGTCACCGAGGTTGATGGCACAGCGATTATTGCACCTGCAAACCTCAATTGGCAGTTTGCTGGCCTGAGCATGAGATTGCTATAATTGATGCCTGCTTGTCCATACAAGCACTGGGAATCCAGTCCTTTGGCAGTCCAAGAATTCTGTAACCATATTAGGGGTAGGAACATGCATCTATCATGATCTCATATCTAACCTGAATTAATTATGACATTCAGCCCACTTTTGCCTGTAATCTAGAAAGGACTCCTCAAAGGGAATGAGTGCAGATGCAGGCAGTAACAGCCCTGTGAGGGTATGTCTACATTAAGGGATTATTCCGATTTTACATAAACCAGTTTTATAAAACAGATTGTATAAAGTCAAGTGCACGCGGCCACACTAAGCACATTAATTCAGCGGTGTGCGTCCATGGTCCGAGGCTAGCGTCGATTTCCGGAGCGTTGCACTGTGGGTAGCTATTCCGTAGCTATCCCATAGTTCCCGCAGTCTCCCCCGCCCCTTAGAATTCTGGGTTGAGAGCCCAGTGGCTGATAGGGCAAAAATCATTGTCGCAGGTGGTTCTGGGTAAATGTCGTCATTCCTTCCTCCGGGAAAGCAACGGCAGACAATCATTTCACGCCCTTTTTCCCTGGATTGCCCTGGCAGACACCATAGCACAGCAACCATGGAGCCCGTTCAGCTTTTTTTTTACAGTCATCGTATGTGTACTGGATGCTGCTGACAGAGGTGATACTCCAGCGCTACACAGCAGCATTTATTTGCTTTTGCATGATAGCAGAGACGGTTATCAGTTGTTCTGTACCGTCTGCTGCCAGTGTAACTTGGTAATGAGATGACGGTTATCTGTCTTTCTGTACTGTCTGCTGCTATCATGGGTGCCCCTGGCTGAGGTTGGCCGGGGGCACAAAGGCAAAAATGGGAATGACTCCCTGAGTCAATCCCTCCTTTATGGTTTCTAAAAATAGAGTCAGTCCTGCCTTGAATATGGGGCAAGTGTACTAGAGAACCAGTGTATCAGAGAGCACAGCTGCTCCGTGCCAGATCCCGCAGAAAGGATGAGCTGCATGCCATTCACAGGGGGTGCCCCTGCAACAACCCCACCTGTTCCTTCCCTGCTCCCCCAACCTTCCTGGGCTACTGTGGCAGCATCCCCCCCATTTGTGTCATGAAGTTATAAAGAATGCAGGAATAAGAAACAGTGACTTGTTAGTGAGATAAAATGAGGGGGAGGCAGCCTCCTGCCGCTATGACAGTCCAGGCAGGACATTAAGCAGTGCGGGGAAGAGGAGCCCAGCATGCCACTGCTATGACAGTCCAGGCAGGACAGAATCTTTTCTTTACACAGGAAAGGGAGGGGGCTAATGGAGCTCAGCCCCCAGTTGCTACGATGAGGACGGTTACCAGCCGTTCTGTCCCATCTACTGGGAATGACCGAGAATCATTCCTATTTTCACCCAGGCACCCCGACCAGCCTCACCTGAAGCCAGCCAGGAGCACTCACGGGTTGATAACAAGGACGGCTACCAGTCCTACTGCACTGTCTGCCCCCAGGCAGGGGAGAGGAGCGGATACTGCTCTTCACTGCTGCAGCATCGCATCTACCAGCAGCATTCAGTAGACATAGGGTGACATTGAAAGAAGTTAAGAAACAATTTCTTTCCCTTTTCTTTCACGTGGAGGGGAGGGAGTAAATTGTTGAGCTATACCCTGAACCACGCCGGACACTGTGTTTGAACCTACAGACATTGGAAGCTCAGCCAAGAATGCAAATACTTTTCGGAGACTGCTGTGGACTGTGGGATAGCTGGAGTCCTCAGTACCCCCTCCCTCCCTCCCTCCATGAGCTTCCGTTTGAGTCACTGGCTTCCCATTACGCTTGTCACGCAGCACTGTGTAGCCTGTAGATTTTTTTTTCAAACGCTTTGGCATTTCGTCTTCTGTAACGGAGCTTTGATAGAATAGATTTGTTTCCCCATACAGCGATCAGATCCAGTATCTCCCGTACAGTCCATGCTGGAGCTCTTTTTTGATTTGGGACTGCATTGCCACCCGTGCTGAGCAGAGCTCCACGCTGGGCAAACAGGAAATGAAAATCAAAATTTTGCGGGGCTTTTCCTGTTTACCTGGCCACTGCATCCGAGTTCAGATTGCTGTCCAGAGCGGTCACAGTGGTGCACTGTGGGATACCGCCCGGAGGCCAATACCGTCGATTTGCGGCCACACTAACCCTAATCCGATATGGTAATACCGATTTTAGCACTACTCCTCTCGTCGGGGAGAAGTACAGAAACTGATTTAAAGAGCCCTTTATATTGATATAAAGGGCCTCGTAGTGTGGACGGGTACAGCATTAAATTTGTTTAACGCTACTAAAATTGATTTAAACACGTAGTGTAGACCAAGCCTGACTTTACAGCATTGCATTGAAGAAAGAAATAGTTATCATAGGAAATAACAATAGCTGCATACCTGTATTACAAAAGAATTAGGCAATAAAAGCACATATGAGAAAGGGGCTTTACAAACTACACCCATCCTAGGAATAGTATTTAACTTTAAATACTGAAAGGAATATTATTTAACTTTGTCTGTTACAGGAACAGTAATTCTTTGGGTTAGGGAGGTGATTGTTTTGAGTGTATTATTGTTTCACAGTGCCCAAATGTGTGCCTGCCACCTCATGGTACAAATGAGACGCCACCGTCCTTGCCATAAATATGGCATAAGGAGTTAAAATGGCATTTCAAAGATGTCTCAACAAAGGGGTAACAAAAAAGTAAGCTGGGGCTAGGAGAGAGAAGGATGGCAGCAGATAGTGGGGAGGCTGGGTTTGAAGGGATGGCCTCTGTTAGAGTTAATGAGGGTTTCAGCAAGGAAGGAAGCAATTGGAATTCAGGGATCTACCATGGGAGGGGAGGGAAGCGGAGAGAAGGGACCCGACATTCTGACTCATGGATTGTCAACAAACTAATTAAGGGACAGCAAGAAGCATCATATTACTACAAGACCATGGGGGTGGCTGAGATTTGTCCAGTCAAAGCAGTTCAGACTCTGCCTTTCAGGTGCCATTCTTTCTTCATGGGGAAGGGAGTTACCTCAGAGAAGGAAATTTCAGTTCATGGCAATGTCAAAGAATGTGTATTATTGAGGTTTCCCTGGAAAATTCATTCAGGACTGCATTCGTTACATTTACAGCACATCTTGGAAAGGGAGTAATAAATCAAACCTATATCAATGGTGGCATCCAGAGGCATACAAGGTTGGAGCCCTCTATTGAGGAGGATAATTCAGTGTTAAACCTCTTTTCATGTTTAGTCCTTTCTTCAGGATCATGTGAATGGCCACAGGAGTGGGTGACTGGACATGTGGGCATAATATTGTGCATTTGGCCCACAGGTCTGTGCTGGGTCTCAGCAGTGAGGCAGCTTTGAGGCAGCATGGATGGAGGAGCATGCTACAGGGAGCAAGGATACAGGTCAAGGAGGGCATGTTCTGGGACCAGTTGTTGCCCCTTGTAAACTGTTTGGCAGCAGCATCTGCCACAGGAGCAGACACTGGATGTGATTATTATTCACCTCAGTGAAAATTATTTAGGAATGGGTAAGGGGATTGACTTGATGAACAGAGCTAAGAGGGATTTCAGGTAGATACAAGATTTTTTCCTCTGGGAGTAATAATTATTTAGTCTGAAATGGTGCAATGGAGGGTAGGGTGGGGAACCATGAAGCCTCCACAGGTTGATAAGCCTAGGGGGTACGTAAATAGGGAGGTGGCTATATTCACACGTGACCAAGGGGGACTGGTTAATTATTCATCTGGACATCTCTTATTGGTTACCCAAGTTTTTCAAGGAGGATGGGATGCACCTATCTGACTGGGAAGCAGATATATTATGTCTGATATTAAGGAAGGAACTGTTGTGGGGGGCAGCCAAGCTAAATTGCAGATGCTTCCTTGGGGCAGACGTCCCATGTAGGTACTTGTTCTGGAAGAGATATGCTTATTGGATAAAATGGTTTGGAAAGGGATTTCAAGGGAAGCAGCTCTTCAGGGAGTTGAGGAAGTGAGATTCAGGGTTCCTATGTCTGGTACAACAGGGATCTCCCCCTCCTTTTCTAGCCCCCCTAATCCTCATGCATAGGGAGGGCAGCAGGGCTGGGACAAGGCTGGGGACTGTGTGGAAATGATTACGGAAATAATGATGACCTGCACTGTACAATGTATTGTCAGATATTCTCGGATATTTTAAGTGACTAAAGTTGTGGCCTACTTAAACCACATCCATTGTCTCCTGTCTTTCTTCTGGCATGGCCAGACTATGTTTGTGGGGCCAGACCCTTAGACTATAAAGTTATCAGGCCATAGAGATTGTGCCTCGCTTATCTCACACTTTGTGTCTCGCTATATGCCTGTACAAATCTCACATAAGGGGGTTTGATCCTGTTAGCAACTGCTGGGTGCTACTGCAGAATAACTCAGAAAAAGAACTAGTAATAATGGAGACTGTTCATTTCAACTTCTCTTTCACTGGGAGCCAAAAGGCAGGAATAATCTGGCATAGACATCCAAAAATAAAATCTGGCATCAATTTTTTTAAGCTATAAAACCAGCAGCATTGACCAATTTTTGGCCCCTCCCAAAAAAGGAAAATAACATTTTATGGTTTTCCAACAGGGAAAACTGAAATGAAATTTTTCATTTCAAACTGGATTTTCTTTTCATTTCAGTTTTTAATTTTCAGTTTTCAGATTTGAGTCATTTTTCCTCTCTCCTCTTTTTTGGCTTTGCCTCTTTCTTTAATTTTTTTAATAGAAAAGGAAAGGAGAAGAAAAAATGTGTGGGAGGGAGAGAATTTTTCATCCCTTCCCCTGGGAGTGGGGGCGGGGGTGTTCAAATAACGGGAATAGGCCTGTTGTCAGAGAGGCATAGGCATAAAATCTACCTAATGGCGAAAAAAAGAAGTTTCCAGTAGCTAGGTAGTGGTTTTGGTAGATAAAAAAAGAGGACTAGTATTGGCAATCTAAGGAAAGAGTGTTACTAGAAAAACTTACAAAGGGAATGGCTGAGCAGAAAGCAGTAGGGGCTAGGAACTAAGGTCGTTTGCAACAGGTTGACTAGAGATAAAATCCAGTCTGATGCCGACCGGCTGCTTTGGATGTTTGCTCAAGCTATACCAACGTGACTCTAACAATGAGTTTTCTTCTGGTCCACATTCAATCCCAATTCTTCAGTTCAGATGGGAGGTCTAAATCTTTAACCAAAAATAATCATCACGGCTAAAAGAATGGTGAATTGAACGTATGATACCCTCAGATGGGAAGGAAGGACACAGAGGCCACTTTTTTTTTTAGCAAGGAATTTTGTTTAGTTTCCAATCCTGAGCCCACACAACAAACCACATCAGAGATTTAAACTGTCTTCAGAGATAAAACTGAGTCCCAAACATCCCTACCTGGGAAAAGAGACAGGCACTGAAAACATAAACAGAAGAGAAAATGAGAATGATTTTGGCCAGATAAACAAGGAGAAGGAAAGATCCAAGAAGCAGAGAAAGGATGGACATTGAAGATTAAAACTCGATCATATCAGTACAGATCCACTCAGCCAGTAAAGTTGTATAATCACTTTTTTTTTTTAATTTGAAGACCAAGTTCTGATGAACTACTCAGTTCACTCAGTCCATAACAAGCAAGCCACCATGGACATCAAAAGTACTGAGTAAAATCTGAAAGCCAGATTCTGCCAACTTTAACTGACATTTCTCATGGGATAAGGTAGTATTTAATGGAGGTAATGGGGCAGCATCTGTCATGGTAAGAACTGCAGCATTTGTCCCTGTACATATTATTTCATTCAATATAGCACTGATGTTGCTGAATTCTGAGAAATTTCTCCTTAGAAAAGAAATATTTTCACATGAAAAAATTCTATAAATGCCATAATGCTTCATAAAAACCTAAAACAACTTCTAATTCTCTCATCCCTAATTTGGAGCTCAGCTTCTGTATTTAGCACAGTAGCATTTCCACTCAAAAGCTTTTGCAGCAGCAGTAAGTACCCTTGGCCTAAGAACAGCCACAGAGACAGTGCAAGTCTGAGACATTGCTAAGCATTTTGACGTTTGTGGTTAGTAGTGTCTACATGATGATTACCCATACTCTGTTCCAGTTATTCAACTGCAAACCCAGATTGAAACCCTGGTCACTATGTGGTCTGAGTTCTAAAAGAATGGAGCATTTCATACTACATGGCATTTTGTAAACAATGACTTGTTGCATACAAGAAACCATAAATATTATTTATCTTGATGTAGGCCTCAAAATGTCCAAAAGCCAGAGCTAATTAGGGTTCAATAATAGATTTGATAAGCCAAAGCCTGTTTTTCTGATTTATTCTAGCAAGTAAAGCAATGTCATTATGTTCTAATCTGTAAACACTTTATTTGATGGTTGAGAATGGAAAGTACGTCATTGTTATTTGTCCTGTCAAAGGCCTTGGAGTGATCTGAAGTCTACTGGAACTACCTCTGATGCTATTTAGCATGTTTTCCCTCATTGCTAACGCACTTTATAAAAAGCAGAAAAATCATAAATATCACACTAAGAATTCAATGGGTTTTTTTTCCAAACAAAAATCAATTGAGTTTTTCTTTGAACTCACAGTGAAAAATCGTAACTTGAAACATACATAACCAATGTGATCCTCACACTTTCATCTTGCTTGTGAACGCAAGTTCTCTTGGTGACTCTCACTCATGACTCACTGACAGGAAGGAAGGTGAGTTTGTAGAACATACAATTCTGTTCCATTCGGTTCTTATACTGCACTCACCACAGCAGTATCTGAGCTCCTTCCAGTAGTGCATTAAGCAACATGACTAATCTCTGTCACATATTTGTTCTCTCATCCTCTCCCCAGGAGAGAACAGGCCTAACCAAAACTTAACACTCCTAGAGAACCTTTATTATGTCAAGACCTGGAAAAAGCAGATAGCTTCCATCTGCCTATCTAGTTTCCTATATAGCTCTAATCACAACAGTATCTGAGCAATTCACAACATTAAGAGATTTTTATCTTCACAACCTAGTGAGGGAGGAAATTATTGTCCCTAGCTTACAGATGGGGAACTGAGGTACATGGTAGATTAAGGACTTTGCCCATGTCACACAGGCAGTCTATGGCTGAGACAAGAATTGAACCCAGGTCTCCTGAATCCCATTCCAGTGCCTTATGCACAAGATTGTCCTCCTTATCCTTTCTGCTATTTATTATGTTCATTAGGGCACGGCTACACTTGCAGATGTAGAGCGCTTTGAGTTAAACCAACCTTCATAGAGCACAGTAGCGAAAGCACTGCAATCTGTCCACACTAAAAGCTGACAGCGCACTGGTGTGGCCACATTAGCAGTTCTTGCAATGTCCACAGAGAGCACTGCATTGTGGTAGCTATCCCAGCATGCAAATGGCTGCAACGTGCTTTTCCAACGAGGGAGGTGGGGTGGAGTGTGACAGGGAGTGTATTGTGTGTATGTGGGGGAGAGAGTGTGGGTTTTGGGGGGGCTGGGAGCATGTCAGCATGCTGTCTTGTAAACTCAGACAGCAGCAGACCCTCCTTCCCTCCCCACCTCTCTCTCTCACACACAGCATTCCACAGTAATGGTTGCTTTGTCTCGGAGCAGATAAGCATGACGGCTGGCAGAAGCAGAGCTTTCAAAGGGCATATCCGTGTGCCTGCAGTGATTCCAAAACAATGACAAGAGTGGCCACTTGACTTAAGGGGATTATGAGATGTTTCAGGAGGCTGATCGGAGCACAGTAATGCAATGCCTCATTCACACTGAATCCCAGGAGTTTCAGCCAAGGCGCACCAACTGTTAATCTTCTCGCCAAGGTGGAGTACCGGGAGTGCTCAAGCCCTGGATTCAGAGCACTTTACATGCCTTGCCAGTGTGGACAGGTAGTGAGCTAGGGAGCCTAGGGCTGCTTTAATGCACTCTGACTCACAAGTCTAGCAAAGCCCTTAGTGTCAACAATACGCTCACTGTTATGAAAAACCCCAGACAGCTTCTGTCCCCAAAAGTTTACAGCCTAAATGACAGACATAGAGACAGCAGCACGTATTGGGAAATTCAGATGAGGGATTGGTTTTAAATTTTCTTTTCCTTTTTCCCTGTAGCTATTATGACCTCTTAGTTTGTGGACATTGCAGAAGTATGTGTATAGTAGGAATCTGAATAGGAGGAAGGTGGCGGCTTTGCAGATAAGGAATGGAAGGTCATTCCGGGCCTATGAAAAAACATTGGAAAAAGGCAGAGACAGGAAATGGAGAAGGAAATGAATGGGGCATCAAGACAGGTATCACTGGCAGAGCAGAGGGGTTATGCGGTGGGGGGAATGAGAGGAACTTTAGACTGAGGCCTGATCTATGCTAGAAAATTAATTTGGCTTACCTATGTTGCGCAGGTGTGAAAAATCCCTCCCCCTTGAATGGCATATTAAGCCAACCTAATCCCCAGTGTAGACATCCACCTAGCTACCGCCTTTCAGGGAGGATTACCTATGCTGATGGGGAACCCCTCCCATCAGGGTAGGTAGTTTCTACACTGAAGCGCTATAGCTGGGCCACTGTAAAGTTTTAAACTTAGTCATACCCTGAGTATTTGTACAAAGCAAGTAGTACATTCAAATAAGTATTGTGGCAGGTAGGCGGAGTTGTGGGAAAGAGGTCATTATTAAATTATTATATGGAATGCAGTATCTGCAGGGAGTCAGGTACGGAAAAAGTAGTGGGGAGCATGGCTTCCTCCCACCTCTGCTAAAACACAGATCTCCGTGTCCTATTTCTCCTCCTTGGTCATTAAAGAGAGGAGGAAAACCTGGGTTGTTTATGGAGCTCCCAGCCCTTCTGGCAGCAGCAGCACCTGATGAGAAACACAGATGTCCAATCCCCCTCTCGATCTCCTCTTGTTTTCTAAAGGAACACTGGCCACGTCCCGGCTGAGTCCCTGTCCCTTCCAAGGAAAGAGGGGAAGGAGAAGATCTCTTCCTTTGAGGGAAAAGCCTGATAATATACAGTATCTAGATTTTAGGCATAAAATCTATGGGTGAAAGCCCAACTCCATTGAAGCAAATGGTAAAGCTCCTCATGATGTCAATGGGACCAGAATTTCACCCTATCTTTGACATTTTCATCTTCGAACATGCAGGAAATTGTATTAACTCATTTTTAAATATTTTGTGTAAAAATCCATGGAGTTCCCATTTCAGCCTCACCATGTCTGTCCAATCTAAATGACAGCATCATAGCAATGGGTGAGGCGCATCAGGAAAGTGTCCTTGCACACAGCATATCCAGTCAAACAAAAGCATAGAGGCCTATTTGTGGATGGGAACTCTTTCTGGTGTCCTCAGTTCTGTTCCCTGGCTTTGTATGAGAACGTCCCACGTCCTCAGCAATAAGAAAGGGAAAAATTTAGGAACCTATAACAGGTGCTTACCTGCTGGAAGAGAGAGAGAGAGAGATGCAGCTATGAAACACAAAATGATTACTTTGAGGCTGCAGCCACTTAGCTCGGCCAAGTTTAAAGGGCCAGACCAATAAAGGTAGGCAGTGGGGCGGGAAAGTGTCCTATGAAAAAAAGGGCTCTTGGGCAAAGGGGCTGTTTTGGTGTTGTGCCTCTCAACACAAGATATTCCCAGGTTAAAAGGGGCAAATCAGGGTGGGCCTACACCCCAGCAGTCCCCGGCGCTAGCACTGCTCCCTCAGACCATACACTGCTCCTTGAGACCACAGAGGACAACTTAGAGCAGCCTTGAAGCTGTTCTAGGTTGTGCTGGGAATCAATATGTCCCATGGCCAGCTCTAGAATCCAAGAAAAACAAAAGGTGGCATAAAGCCACATTTGCCTTCTCCCCCGGCACACGTGTTGCTATTATTTATGTGTATTACTATAGCACCTAAGAACATTAGTCATGAAACACAGAACATTAGGCTTGGCACAAGTCAATTTTTTATATAATTTTGACAGATAATATCAATCTTTATTTTAAGCATTTTAAAGAATTTTTATTGGTTTAAATTTTACAGTGCTGTGAAATTATGGGTTTTAAGTATTTTTAATCATTTTTATTGATTTGAGTTTTCACAACTGCAGGATTTATGGGTGGTTCAGATAATTATTGAACTATAGCAGATGTTGCAATTGAAAAAGTTAAACCTTTATAACTGTTAAAACACATTGCCAACATCACATGCCAAAATATACAAAGTAAATAGCCTTAACTCACACTCTGATAAGTTCTCATATAGCATTTTTCTTACTTTGCCTATCTTTATATTTCAGTTATTATCGAGAGAAATGTATTCATCTGGTTTGTGCGCGTACAGTAAAATTGAAGTTTACTGACATTTACTGATAAAAATCTATCTTTCCAAGCCTACTCATAATGTAAGCATGTGTTTGAGCACAGTTCATCCAAAGCAGAGAATCTGAGACAATGGTATCTAAACCAGTCTAAAACAATTCTTATTCTACATAGTATCTCTGATACCACTATGTTCTAACTATTGTTAAATGCTGATTTTTGAATGGTGGCCATTGTTTTCAGTGCTTTCTCTTCAAAGCACTTTATAACATTGAGTTTACCCTGTGACTTCAAAAACAGTGCAAATTTCTCTGTTCTTTAGAGAATTCAAATGCTGTCTGTTCAGCCACTAAATAGCTAATAAAACTAGCATTCTAAATGAATGGGACAACTGACTCCTATTGTACTAATTTTCAGACAGCATCAGTCATGATGGTTCAGCTATATACATTTTAAAAGGGACACTGTTCATAAAGTTTGTTTTTGTTTTTACGATGTAAGAATTTATCATTGAAGAAAATAAAATTTGTTCTATATCTTAAGCAGTTTAAATTAAAGTCTAATTGCCATTTGCCCATTTCACATTTTGCAGAGTCGTATTTTCATATGCTACTCTGAAACCTGTCATATGTTAGTTTCATACTATTCATATTACTTCTTTATAAAGCATTGTGATGAAGTAATAGATGGACTCTTCTAACATCAGTTTATAGCATGGCCTTACTTGCTGACAGACCCTACTTTCCCTTTCTCCTCTTCCTTTCCACACAGTGTCCCATTTCAGACCCACATAGTTGCATTTCTTGTTATCCCCTTGGTTTAAAACAAAAGTCTTCATTTTCATCTTACATACAAGTTTGTGGTGTCCTCCCCAGTGTAATTATTCCTCTGAGCGGGTCAACAGCAGCAAGGAATGATCCAGGACCTCTGGGTCTAAAAGAACAAAGCCTCTTGCAGCTTGAGCTAAAAGGATCACTTTCATTAGTTCAGAGGCAGTAGCAGTCTCATAAACCTCTTTATGTGATCTAGCCACTAGAGTAGGACAAAGAGTCACACTGTTAGCTTGTTACAGCAGTATTCAGTACCTTTATCACTGTAACGGAGAATATGATGATGGTACCCATCCCTGTTACAGGGCTAGCTGTGCTACTGTTCCCTTCCTGCTCTCTCTGAGTGCACCCCAACAGGTGTTAACCTTGGGCCTTTCCTGGGGTCAAATTCTGTAATTCTCCCCTTCTTAGACCAGGCCTGTGGCTACAGTACCCTGCCTATCAATTATGCTTACCCAGCAGGTCCGACTGAGTCCTGGCACCTGGAGTTCTTTCCTTCGGGGGTCTGTGACCAGTGATGCATAGTGATCAGACAGCTTTCTTAACTCAGAGTGTGGTTTATTTTAACATTAGAGGGGCGAAAAGATTTTCAAACAGTCTAAATGTATGTCTAGCTCACTTAAAGTCTTACCATTCACTGATGTTAAGCTAGGCAGGCCTAACTTCTTTTGACCTCCATCCCCAGGGGTGCTGTGTCTCAGTCTAGTTTCTTCGAACAACTCCCCCTTCTCCCAAGTGTTCCCTCTTAAACTTATCACAGTTCTTTTGATCTCTGGTATGCCTGGGCCTTTTCCTGTCCTGGCATTGTCTCTTAACAACCCTCATGTTTTTGTGGGAAAGTTTCTTATCTTAAGCAATTTTTTTCTGCTTATTTTTCCTTACAGCACCCTCTTAAACTAAACTAATATATTCATACAAGAAAGATCCCTGTTACAGGGTAGCTGGCCTATTAAATTACAATGGGCTCGGCTCTCCTGCCCACATGCTCCCCGGTGGGCCAACTGAGACGGCAGGGTGGAGCAGCAGCTGGGGGCTATAAAGAGTCAGTCAGAAGAAGAACAAAGAGAAGAGCTGCCAGAGACAGAAGGTAATTGCTGGGAGACAGTTGAAGGCAGGAGAACAGCCAGAGGGGTTTGCTGGCTGCTGTCCTCAAATCAGAGCTTATGGCAGGAGACACAGTAGCAGAAGGGGATCCGTTCTGCCTTTAAGCCAGATCCAAGAGCCACAGAGGGCTGAAGGAAGAGGGAGAAGGGAAGGGCTTATCTGCTGATGTATCGTTGCCATAGAGTTGGACGCTGAAGAACAGTGAGAAGGTTGGTGGAGTGAGAGATGCTCCCCTGGCAAGGATGCTTCCAGCAGAGAGGCTGTAGGAGTTGCAACTGGGAAGAGTGGGGTTGTGCTCCAGAAGAAAGGGCTGGGATGGCTATCCTGACAAAGGGAGAGAGTAGGACTGACAAACAGTCCAGGCTAGTGGAAGACATTGGAGTGTGGTATATGTTATGTCAATGGCCACAAGGATATGTGACTTGGGATTTTTTTTAAGGACTACTGGCAGTGGGGTGACATTGAGAAGGTTATGGGACTCGAGCTATGTTTTGTTAATAAACTATGTTAATGGACTAGAGAACATGCTTGCATGGAGTTTCTGGAGATGCAAGAGGGAAACTGAGATGAGGGGCCACTTGCAGGGCTGCCATGAGGGCGTGCCTGGGAGGACCCCATGCATTTAGAATCCCAGTAAACAAGTCAATGTAACAATATTTAAAAATTATTACAAAGCAGCTTCAGTCCAGTCACAGTATAATTTCTACCTCACGTCTGACATTCTCAGGCTGTTGGAGATTTGGAAACTGAAATGAGATGTTTCTGCACAAGGCATGGCAAGAGCCACTTCACTGTTGCCTGATGCTCTTGTCCATACACTGCTGAAGGAGATAGAGACATAGAACAGTCAAGGAAACTAAGCTTGGTTTCTCCAAATTTGTGCTCTCTCAAGCATAAAAATCTGAGCTCATTTGAAATCAAAAGTTGGAAGTTGAACTGTTTTATAAAATGGATAAACTGTGACTCTGAATGTACTTGGTAAAATATTCCAGAGTGCCTAAGTGACTTGCTCCTTCCATGATTTCTCCCAGTTCTAAGAAAAGGCTGCTTCTTATGCACTTCCTCCCCAGCATGTTTTTCTGTCAAACCAACCATTTCCATGTACCTTGGAAATGACAATTCCCAGAATTCCCCTGATCAGGACTGAACTGGGTTTCTAGGCTGTTTTAAAGGAGCAGTACATCCTGTAAGAGCCTCAAAGTATTATGTAAAAATAGTGGGATACAGTCTTTCACATTTAGGTGACTAGTTTGAATCCAATCAGGGTAAGAAGTGATCAAGGAAGTACCATTTGATAGCTGATCTGTGGCCTATGCAAATTGGGGGTGGGTGGGAGGGATGTTGCAGTGTAGTTCCTAGAAGAGAGATATTACATAACAATATTGTTGCTGTCACTAACACTCTTGTTGGCCAATGTCTGAGAGGACAATATATGTAGAAGTACTTTTATATTCTTTCTAGAGATGATCCCTCTTGATGAGGTTCAAATGAAGTGGAATATGGGGAAGTTTGCCCTGCAGCTGTCCACGCTTTGCCTGTTATATAGAGAAACAAACTACTTCAGTCTCCATTGCTGTCAGGATACATACGTCACAGCAATTCAAATATTAGGGGGATTTCAGTCCAAGGAGAGCATGGCTCTTGTCCCATTCCATATCAGAATATTCTACCAGTCATTGTCTCTATTTATCTCTTATTGCTACTGTTTCTGTTAGATCCTCATCTTCCTCCATTGAGTGAATCTGAGGTAGAAAGATGTGGTCTGCATCCAGCGTATGAGGGAAAATAACACAAACAAAAAAAACCTGCAAAAAGAACAGGAATACTTTTGGCACCTTAGAGACTAACAAATTTATTTGGGCATAAGCTTTCATGGGCTAAAGCCCACTTCATCAGATGCATGCAGTGGAAAATAGTTTATGCCGAAATAAATTTGTTAGTCTCTAAGGTGCCACAAGTACTCCTGTTCTTTTTGCTGATACAGACTAACACGGCTACCACTCTGTCACAAAAAACCTGAACTTTTTTGTGGTCTCTCTATGTTCATTATCTTTTGAAGCACTGGGGATGCTCATGCATATGATTATGGCCTGAGAATGAGAAGACGTGGTTCTATCTGTGGCTCCGTCACAGCTTAATTGTGTAGACCTCTGTATGACTTAGTTTTCCTGTTTCTAAAATGGAAATAAATGATATTGGCCTTTGGAAAGCATTTTGAAATCCTCAGAAGAAAAATGTTTAACTGTTATTTCTCATTTTCCGCTGTGTTACACTCCCCCTCAGTTTATTTCTTCCTGGAGAAGCGGTGTTCTAAGAAATCAGACAATAAATCCCCCTGGCTGTGTTCTTCTCATGACATCATTGTAATCGCCACCTTATCTGAACATCGTTACAAACACACAGAAGACAATTATTTTTCTTACAAAGTAGTTTTGTTTTATAAAAGTAATTGGAGTTAATTTGTTTGAGTGCAGAAGCTGAGTGAATATTGCTCTCATGTGTAGTGCCACACAACAGGTCACTTAATAAACATAACAGAACATACCCTTTATATTCCTCATGTTAGAGGCCTAGTCCAAAGTGTCACTGAAGTCAATTGCATTGTTTCCATAGATTTCAGTGGGCTTTGGATTAAGCCATCTGTGTCTCCCCAAGAAAACAGCAGCTCATCTGCATGGTATTTTCACTACACATACAAAATATCAGCTTCAACAAACCCTCTTAGTTCAGTTCTCCAAATACCCCACTCCACAGAGAGCAACCACCACTGCTCACACAAAGCACAACACATCAACTTCTACTTCAGTGTGTAGGTCTGCAACAACTCCTGTTTAAGGTTTGATATAAAAAGCAGCCATAGGAAATCCTTTGCAATGCACAATCATCCTACATGTTTTTGAATACCATAAACTTGCACCTTGTCTATTAACTATTTGCATATACACACATATAGTGCACTCCTGTAACACTCCACACACACCTCTTTCCACTCTCCTATACCTATTGGGTTTCTGGGAACTGGGTGGGCAGAAGCCTGCCCAATGCTAAAGGATCCCCCCCAGCCTAAGGGGAGGATCTACAGGATCTCAAAAACCCAACTGATTTTGGGGTCCACTCTCCTGTAGCGGGGTGTTTACCCGCTCCTGCCCTTTGGGGTGGAAAACAGCCCAGGAGAGGGCTGTGGCTGGGGCAAGAAGCCTGGGCTGATTAGGGAAGGTAGGTTCAGCTGGGGCCAAGCCCCAATCAAGCCCAGCTGGCCCCTATAAGATGCAGTGAGCCAGGAGCCCTGTCAGTCTCCCTCTGCCTGTAGGGAGAAGGGCCTGGCTGCAGGGAGCTAGAGACAAAGTACCTGAGTGGAGCAGGGCTGGGGAAAGGCAGAGGAGCTGGGGTACTCCAGCCTGGAAAGCCCCAGGCTGTGGCCTAGCAGTGGGCTAATAGGTACTGTGGGTTGCAGAGGGCAGACTAGGCAAAGGCAGCAGGTCCAAAACCAAACTTGCCAGTGCTGAGTAGGCTGATACTGCAGTTTGCCCCAGGGTGAGGGGCTAGACAATGACTGGCAGTAGCCTGATACGAAGGTGAGGTGGGGGTGGGGGTTCCCCTGAGAGGGGGGAACCCTGAGAGAAAGCGGTTACTGACAGGGGGCAGCACCCCAGGTAAAAGGGGCACTGGGTCCAGAGAGGGACAAGGAGGGCAACAGCAAGCGGTAAGGCGGATCACCGGGCTGCAGAGGGTACTACAGGCTGAAAAATGAGCTAATTCGGAGGCGCCACAGGGGTGAGTCCACACCCTTACATCCCCCTTCCCCCAAATCCTCTGAGAAGCCTCACTCTTGGGCTCACCACCAGATGGAAAGAAGGGAAAGCAACTGCCTCTGCTTCTCCAAAAGTTCTGCTTTACTTCAAGACCCTGGCACACCATAGAAGAGCATATAAAGAGGTACTTATAGCACAGTCAAAGTCATTTTGATCAAGGCTGTATCCCTGCCAGTTAACTGCTTTGTATCCAATTATTCATTTTCAGAGGTGCTGAAAATCCCTTAAGAATGGAATCAGGCAACCCTTATGCCTATGCAGCTAAAGGCCCAGATATCTATCTACAGAGTGTGTGTTTTCCTGAGTAGGCATCTGGTCCTGGAATTGTAGTTACTGAGGGGAATATTTGCTGATCATTCTGGAACAGTCATTGCTGCTACATGCTTCAATGAGGCTGGCTAGATCTCTTTGAACTCCTGGATGGCACTATTGTTTTCTTTGAACTCATCTCTGATCCTGAAGAACTCCCAATCTGATGCAAAAACTGCAGAGTGTCCAGTGGAAAATTGTTAGCATGCAGCTTTTCAATTGTTAAAAAGGGAGGGCCTTGAGAGGCCAATGATTTATGCCAAACTGATGAAGGCATTAAGGACAAACCACAACCCTCTGTACACAGTAGGACTTCTGCATGCCAATTTTCTGTAAAAAGAAAACATGGAATACTATTTTGTGACCACATAGACATCACATAAGAAATATCACACAGGATCATCTCTCATTGGTTATCAGTCCAGACAGGCATTTTGAGACTCTTTGCATATGTCTGCACTGCAATTAAAAACCTGTGGCTGGCCCAAGTCAGCTGACTCGGGCTCACAGGGGTCAGGCTATGGGGTAGTTTAATTGCAGTGTACATTGTTGTATCCTTGGGGGCAGCAATTTTAGGAAGAAATCACTTGAGATACAGAGAGCTGTAAACCTTAAAAGCAGCCATTTATTGCCACACGCTGAACTAACCAAACCAGCCAAAACTGGCTGGGCTATCCCCTAATAATCTAACTCAGTTGCCATAGCAACAACAAGGTTCTATTACCATGACAACCAAATACACAACATATTCCTCCCCCCTTAATAAGAACATCTCCTAAATAAAACAAACACTAAACTAGAGAAGGAGGGTAGACTGCCTCCGTTCCCAGCTAAACCCTGGGGATTATTTTGCCCCATAACCGTGGGTTTGCCCTAGCTAAAGATCCAGCCATTCTGTCTCTAGATGGATTATGGCGGACTTCTGGTGTTTTTGCACCCGAAAGTGTCTTGGGCTCAGGCCTGACAATGATGGGTGAGGATGTGGTATCAGCTTGTTCCAGGAAGGGAAGTAGCTCAGCCGCCAGCAGTAATGGGTGGGGACAGTCAGGAACAGGTGACTTTTGATTTGGTGTCTCACCAGAAGCAGTGAAGTCAGGCAACTCAACTGATGATGTGTCCTGAGGACTGGTATGGCCTGGCAACAGCTGATTTACATGTCGCTACCAGGTGAGATCCTCTGCAGTCCTGACTGTGTAGGAAACAGGTCCTGTTTGAGCGATGACAGTGGCAGGGACTCATTTAGCTCCAGAAGTATAATTCTGAGCCAAAACCAGCTGTCCCAGGCTAAAGGTTCGGTCTTTTGCTCCGGGTGCACGCCTGATGACTTGATCTTGTTGCTGATGTTGCACAATTTGCTAGGGTTCAGAAAGTTTCAGCAGATCAAGGCAAGTGCACAGCTGTCATCCCATCATTAGAAAGGCCGGGGATGCCTTGGTCGTAGCATGAGGTGTGTTTCTGTAGGATAGTAAGAAAGTGTCCAGACACTTTTGAATGGATAATTGTCCCCTTGCTAATTTCCAATCTTGTTTCATTGTCTGCACAAATCTTTCAGCTAATCCATTGGCAGATGGATGATATGGTGCTGAAGTGATGTGGTGTATCCCATTTGCCTTCATAAAATTTTGAAACTCCTGAGAGATGAACTGTGGTTTGTTGTCACTCGCCAGTTGTTCTGGCAGACTGAAACAACTAAAAAGTCCCCACAGTTTTTGTATAGGATTCTCTGCAGTAATGGACTGCATAATAGAGACTTCTGGCCATTTAGAATGGGCATCTACCACCACCAAGAACATGCTTCCTTCAAGGGGGCCAGAGAAGTCAACATGAATACATTGCCACGGGTTTTCAGGACAGTTCTATGGGTTTACGGGTGCCCACTGGGGTGCATTCCTCACACCCTGACATGACATACAAGCTCTTGCCTTCTCTTCAATAGCACAGTCCAATCCAGGCCACTAAAAATAGCTCTGTGCAATTTCCTTCATGTGTGCTATTCCACAGTAACCAGAATGTAGCTGTTCTAACATCTGTGATCTCAGTGGTGGTGGGATAATGACACGTCTCCCCCACAACAAACAACCGGATTGGATCAATAACTTCATACTCCTGGACATGTAGGTAACAAGGTCAGCTGAGACCGGAGAGGTTTGTCAAGATGTTCCATGCATCACCAGGTCCATAACTTGGGACAATACTGGTTCAACGATGGTTGCCTTCTTTACCTGAGTAGCAGCTATGGGTGTATTCTCTACCTGTTCAAAGTAAAAGATTTTCTTCAGGGCAATATCTTGATGTTTGACTGGCAAAGGCAACCTTGAGAGAACATCCACATTGCCGTGCAGAGTGGATTTCCGATATCTGATTTCATATGTGTGCACTAAAAGCAACAGTGCCCAATGTTGCATACAACTAGCCGCTAATGGGAGAATGCCTGTGTGGGGTCCAAAAATCGAAGTCAGAAGTCGATGGTCTGTGAGAAGAGTAAACTTCCGCCCGAACAGGTACTGATGAAACTTTCGAATTCCAAAAACTATTCCCAATGCCTCACGTTCAAATTGGACATAGTTAGTTTCTGCTTTGCTTAGAGTGTGTGAAGCAAAAGCAATAGATCACTCTTCTCCCGAAAGTATAATGTGTGACATGACCACTCCCATTCCATAAGGGGAGGCATCACAGGCCAACTGTAGGGGTAAGGATGGATCAAAGTGCGTCAGAACTTCAGAATTTAGCAATGCACCCTTAGCTTAGTTAAATGCAACATCACAGGCTTCAGTCCACTTCCAAGCCTTGTTCTGCCCAAGAAGTTCATGAAGTGGTTTTAACAGTGTGGCTAACTGTGAGATGAACTTTCCATAATAGTTCAATAGTCCTAGAAACGAGTGAAGCTGGCTAACATTTTGAGGAGGGGGAGCCTCCACAATAGCCTTAGCTTTTGCAGGGACCTTACGAAGACCCGTAGCATCAATGATGTGTCCCAAATATTCAACAGAGGGCTGGAAGAATTCACACTTGTCTTTGTGGACTTGTAGGCCATACTCTTCCAGTCTTTGTAGGGTAGCCTCAAAATTCTTTAGGTGATCCTCCTCATTCCTTCCAGTGACCAGGATGTCATCCAGATAGCACTGGACTCCTGGCAAGCTACACAAGATCTGGTCCATAGCCCTCTGGAACAGGGCGGGAGCAGATGTTATTCTGAAGGGTAGGCGACAGTACTGATAAAGCCCTTTATGCGTCACAATAGTCAACAGCTCTTGGGACTTTTCATCGATGAGCATCTGTAAATACAATTGACTCGGATCAATCTTACTGAACTTTTGTCCCCCAGCCAGGCCTGCAAAGAGGTTATCGATTCAGGGAAGTGGGTACTGCTCTGCACACAACACCTGGTTGACAGTGACTTTAAAATCACTGCAAGTCCAGAGGGAGCTATCTTTCTTCACTATTGGAATGATAGGAGTTGCCCATGGGCTATGGGTAACTGGTATTAGGACTCCATTTGTGACCAGGTGTTCCAGGTCCACTTCAGCTTTCAGCCTGATGGCGCATGGCACAGTTCTGGCTTTCAGATATTTTGGTTGTCTGTCAGGTTTAATGTTCAATGTCACAGGGATTCCCTTCATAATTCCCAGATCCTCTCCAAAAACAGCAGCATGCTTCTTTAGTATAGTGGTCAGATCAGTTTCTTCTTTAGTCAATCAGGGCACTTCTTCCCAGTTCAGCTGAATCTTCCTATGCCAGGGGTAGGCAACCTATGGCACGCATGCTGAAGGTGTCACATGAGCTGATTTTCAGCAGCACTCACACTGCCCGGGTCCTGGCCACTGGTCCAGGGGGCTCTGCATTTTAATTTTCATTTAAATGAAGCCTCTTAAACATTTTTAAAACCTTATTTATTTGGCATACAACAATAGTTTAGTTATATATTATAGACTTATAGAAAGAGACCTTCTAAAAAGGTTTAAATGTATTACTGGCACTCGAAATCTTAAATTAGAGTGAATAAATGAAGACTCAGTACACCCCTTCTGAAAGGTTGCCGACCGCTGTCCTAAGCCAAGACCTACCCATTAAGGCTGAGTAGTTACCTCTGTCACCACAAACAGTGACAATTTAGCAGCCTGTTCATTGAGCTCCACCTTAACATCAATAGTGCCCAACATGGGCATAGCTACTCCCATATACATCTTCAGAACAGTTTTTCTTGCCTTAAGCGGAAGATGCTGTAGCTTTTCCTTGTATACAGTCTCGGAGACCAGTAAGATGGCTGCACTGGTGTCCAGTAATCTCTCTGACTCAGGCTCAGAAGCCCTGGAACCTCCTGGAAGTGGAGAGTCTAAGCCCAAGTTCAGCCAGGACCCAGAGTTCAAGCCATATCGTTCTGCAGCGTGGACATAGCCAAGGTGGACTTGGGCCCTGAGAGTCTGTCAACACTATCCTGCGATCCCTTGGGCCAGTGTTCTTTGTCCTCTCTATCCCACAAGTTGCCAATCAACCCCTGGGAAATGGAGGAAACCCCCTTTATTCAAGTACAGCTCAGTGTTTAATCCTTCCATTTTATTCTGACCACTGAGCTGCAAACACAGTGAACCTTCTCCTGTATTTGTAATGGCCACTAACCAGAAGAAGTCCTTTGCTAAGCATGCTGCTTCCTGGTCACAGGAGCACAGCAAGACTTTGTAAATCTCTGGTGTGAGGCGAACAACACACTCAGTTTTAGTGAGCGTACCAGGATTGATTATACCACATAGCAAAGAAGAAGTCGCTCCAGTCAGAAGTATATACATTTCTGGCTCCATTTTTGTGCCTATTAATATGGCTATGGGAGGATTTCTGTGTTATGAACCAATGCAAACTTATTACAAGCCCTGAATAGCAGCATATATCCGCTAACGGTGAATTCCATGCCAGCACTTTGATGCCACACCGCTAACCCTCCACACACCATGTGGAATTCAAAATGGAGACCAGGAAGCACAAACACTGAAGCAAGTCTCTAAAAGTGAAGTTTTACTAGAAAAGTGTAAAGTTTTGCTAGGATGTGCCAGTTTGTTACAAAGAAGTAATTTTTGTTGCCTTCCCTGTAAACATTCAGCTCTGTACCCACTCAACATGTAACAAGCCTCCTGAAAATAGTAAACTGATGGGTGGAAGGAGGTTGAAATGTAGTCCATTTACACTTGTACTTCATTTCAGTTAAATGTGGTCCATGGGTGATGAAATCATTTTTCCTAAATACGTCTGGGAGTTTGAATGCAGTCCAGAAATGTGCTGGGGGAGAAGAAAGGAGATGCCGGTGGAGTTCTGTGCATCTCCCTGCAGTCATAACCGGCAGTTTTGGAAGCTGTGGGGAGGCACCGACCCATGAGGATGAATATTGACCCAATCCCAGGGTGCTGATAGCTGCAAACTCTTCCCACAGCAGGAACTCAAGATAGGTAGTCACATTTTAGAGAAGAGCATGTTTTTCAGGGCCACCTCAGTAGCTGACCAGCCCGCTCCACTTGTAGATGTGCTGTTCACTCACCATATGTCTGAATACTTTGGTGACATACACTTCTGGCTTCCCACTGTCAGCTTGGAATAATACTTCTCTTTGCCACTCAGAAACCACGAGGGCTGTCATGTCCTCCAAAATGTGGAATTCCTGAAATGATAGAACACTACAACAACCACCCTCCCCCAAAGCGATCTGCAATTTTTAGAAAAAAGCAGTTGTGATTTTTAACTGAACATTCTCCGTGCATGTCCTTCACTGCAATTAACCTGGTTGTGTCCAGGGACATCTGCGGTCTGAAGTGTCTCTCTAACAATACAGTGAAGTACAGTTTTACACAACATTTTACGTTCTTGTAATTCCAGCAGGAATTTTTCTGTGCTCTTGCACTGAGACACTTGAGACAATGAGCTTCTATCTCCTGTCTGCTTCCAGGCCCTTTGACTGCTACAGACCATAGTACTGCGACAGCTTGCCCACACTCCAGTAGATGCCTGGGTCACTGTACCATCATGGACTGGTCCAAGAGAAAGTGCTTCCGTGATGAACTTATAGTTGACATTCTGGACAGGGCTGACAAGCGGGTCCAATAAGGAGTGAGGGACTTACAGCAAGTGCAAAGGCAAGACGAGAGGCTGGCTGCACATCCTGAGGACAGGCTTTCAGTGTGAAAGCAGACGTCAGCCAATTTGAGCCTACTATGTCTGTACCCTCCTCCCCTCCAGCATTAGCTCCATCAGGTGCCTTTGGTGGGTCAGAAAACAGTGCCTCAATGTTCACAGAAGCTCTGCTCATTTCCTTAAACAAGCGTGAAAGTGAGAAATTCTTCAAAATGCAACTCCTCCATGCTCCTGGGAGCGTGCGGAGCAAAATGATGGCTCAGCAGGATGTGCTGATGGGCTGCTCAAACTTTCTGTGATGCATCGGGGTGGACAGTTAAATTTTCCCACACTGCACCACAAACAACGGGCTAGAGCAGACACATTTTGGTAGGGTGCAAGGCGGTCTGTGAAACAGTTGGTTGGATTCAGGCCTGTGTACTGCGGTGTGGATGCTGGAGCCCCAGGTTGGAGTCCAGATTCAAAAATTCTCAACCTAGGATCAGCAGTCAGTGTCAACACTCAAGCCCTAGGTTCTCAAACCCAAGGTTCACTGACTCGAGTTCCTCTAACCCGTGTAGACATACCTGTGTCTTAAAGACACTAGCCCATATTGGGGCTGTATAGAGACATATCATCCCAGTGGGAACTCTAAGAAGAATTGTACCTCATTGAGCACAGGAAAGTGTACGTGTTCCCCTCCTGACTATATCTTTTTGATCAGACACCTTGAACATTGGGAAATAGAGGGCCTGCCATTATGAGTGTTGTTTTCACAGTAGGTTTATGCAGGGAGGGCTCCTTGTGCTTTCCCCATATTGTACACTCACCCAAAGGCCGGACCATATTCTAAAACACTGCTCATTCATGTGTGTTTTTTCTCCTGCCCATCATTTTTCATGAAACAGACTCCAGACACTTACCCAGCCAGACACAGGTTTCACTCAGAGAGAATTTTTAGCAAAAACATTTCACTATTTTTCTTGCTTCCTGGCCACCAGAAAGAGTAGGGGGTTGGGAGAAAAGGGGAAGACATTTGACTTCCAACTAGAGCTAATGCAGATGTAATACAGCTCTTATAACCTACACACATGTAATTGGTAACAGTGCCTGGCTCTTGGACTAAGACTGTACTAATTTCCTCTAATTTAGCCAACCAAAAAAAAAAATCATCTAATCTAAAATCAGATTGGGAAATTCAGGAAACCCACTGGCCACTACATTTAGCAAAATATTTGCAAAGTCATCCAAAGACTCAATTCCCTTCCTCCTAGAAATAACAGAACAATGTTTATTTTGTGAGGAGAAGAAGAAAATCCCTTTCTGAGCACTTACAGTAGGTTTGCTGTCTATTTGGCTCAGGCCCCTTGGAGCATCCAGGAACTGAGGACAACTTGTTTCCTTTTTATGGATTTTTTTTATCATGACCTCACCACTTCCGAATGTTCAAACTGTCTAGCATTACACTGCTAACACCAAATAAAAACTTAAGTCATTTCCACACACCCAACAATAAAGGCAGAGAAGTGATGATAGTAGAATTCCATTGGCTTTAAATAAATAACCTTTCTGTCCCCTAACAATACTGCGCTCTTACTGTAAAACTTTTCTGACACATTACTTTAAACATTAGCTCATGGAAATGCCAGCTCTGCACTTCAGGAGCTGTATTTCAATGCCAGGAGCTATTAGTCACATTAAGAAGTCTATTCACAGTACACTGGCTACAGGAAAGTGTTTGAAACTTCCTGCTTCACTCCTCTCGTGCAATTGTCACCCTACCCCCACCTTGGTTAAGGCCAAACTGGTGGGGAAGGCAAATCACCAGCTCTTTTTTAACTTTCACCATTGCAAAGGTAAATGTCATGTCCTGTAATCTCTGATGCTACCACTTGGTCTTTCTACAGTCAGCTGAAGGGAAGTGATGAAGAAATGTAAGAATGATAAAGTTAAATAAATAGAAGAGGTTAAGGGAAAGCTCTTGTCTAAATAAACAGTTATACATATAACTGTGTGGTTTGCATGTGTGTGTTACACCCTGGGACAAACATTGCCCTCCTTTACACGCAGCACAGCCCCACTGACTTCAGGAAAGGTTGCTTAGTTGGGGCCAGAATTTGCCCCATCTGATTAAAACCTCTTCTGAAGAGCGGAGAATATGGCTACATGTATTTTCTTGCCATCACTCAAAAGGAAATAGACGAAACGGAAGAAAATGTTTTACAATCCAATCAATCACTTTACTGTTACTTATGTACTTATCTGGTTTTAAAAGGGGATTTGAAGACATTATTAAAAATTGCTATTTACAAAACAGTGATCCTGGGGTAATCATCAGTCTATATTTTCTTCACCCCATGGGGAAGGCCAGGGTAACTGAAATAGCCAGAAAACTCTTAGACAAAGATATAGCCAAAATCAAGTAGAGAAAGAGGGGGGAGGGAGTCCTAAGAGGAAATCACGCAAACTGCAGTAAGACCATACCTCTGTCTTAACTTTATAGTTAAAATAAAAAGTTAGTTTTATGATTTTCGTTTGATACAACACATTCCACTACTGATCTTAGGCAATGCCAGCCAGTGACATAACGTCCGTACTGTAATACAATATGCTAAATACATATACAGGACATAAAAGAGGCTACAATCTGTAAAAGTGAATGTTGTGACCATATATCAACCGAAATGGCCTGCAATCCAGGGAGCAATTGTTTTGAAACCATCTCACATGAATTCACCTTCACGAGATTAGAGGCTGATGTCACTATGAGGGTGAAGTCATCAGCCATGACTTAAGCTAATGGGATAATGCCAAAAGAACTCAGTGGTTGTGCAAAACTTAACTCCTTCCAAGCACTGAGGAATGCTGAGAACAATGTATTTCTTTCGTTCGCGGCATTTTCTCAGTCATTGTTAAGCTTTAGCACAGAAAGGACAGTGGTTGACTAACGGGGTGAGCATGAGCTCTCTTTCAAATGCTGCTGTGCATGGTCTCGATGTCTGGACTTTTTAATACTGTGTGTCAAGTTGAGCTTCAAAGTCACACAAAACTGGCAGTAAAGCTCAGAAAGCATTTTACACTGTCCTGTCCAGTTCCTATAACACTAACTCATGAGAATAGTCCTTACTAGTTTAGGTCACTGAAGCCAATGGGATTACTCATGCAAGTGATGCAGGATCGAGTTTTATAATGTTTAGGGACACAGGGGTAGAAAAGGATCTTGCCCTCAATGATTATGGCGAGGGCTGCAGGTTTTTAATGGAGGCAAAAAGTCACAGAAACCATGATTTTTCTGTTTGTGACTCTCTTTCCTGTCCATGATCTTCCCAAAGGGCGGGTGGGTCACCAGCCCAATGTGGAGGGAAGAACTAGGGGGGAAAGGGGACTGGAAGCGTGAGCTCTCTCTGCGCTCATCAGATCACAATGCTGCTCAGGTTTGGCCCACCTGCCCCTCCATCATGACAGGGAGTGGGGAGCTCATACCTGAGCAGTGCTGTGACCATGCACACTAGGTAACAATGCTTATAACAGAGCACCAAGCCCAGACCCACAGGACAGGAGCCGCAGGAGCCTCCATTGCAGGATGAGTGTAGGGCGCTGGGCCCAGTGTCTCAGGACAGGAAGCCACAGTAGTTGTTGCTGCCTGGGGTGAGTGTGGAGTGGGCTTGCTGTCCAGCCTCCCTCCCACAGGTCCTCCCTCCCTCATGGAGTGGAGTTACTGTGCAAGCAGGGGCGGCTCAAGGCACCAGCGCAGCAAGCGTGTGCCTGGGGCGGTAAGCCTGGTGGTCGCTGTGAGGGTGGCAGTTAGGCAGCCTTCAGTGACGTTTCTGCGGGAGGCCGACCGGTCCCGCAGCTTTGGCGGCAATTAGGCATCGGGTACACCAAAGGCATGGGACCAGCAGATCACCTGCAGAAATGCTGCCAAATCTTCCGAAGGCCGCCTGACTGCCATGCTTGGGGTGGCAAAAAACATAGAGCCGCCCCGGGTGCAAGGGCAGAGGGTGCTGATGTGGGTGATCAGTGTCCCCTTGGCAGGGTGAGGAGGATGGGAATTTTTAATCAAAAATCATGAAGAAGTCACAGTAAATTTAGCAACCCATAACTTTTGCTAAATTTACTGTGACAGCTCTGTGATTTTTGATAAAAATTCCCATGATAAACCTGCAGTCCTAACTGTGGCAACCATTTTCTCAGGTGTAATAGGCAAGCCAGAATATCAGTCTTCATGTGGTTAGACCAAGGCAAGTCAGTACATGTTGTTGATGCCAGCTTAAGATAACTTGCAAATCTTGTTGAGATAAAAGCATATGATTTAATGAGTCATTGGCATTAAAATCATCAGATTCATCCTGGAAAGTACAGATATTTTTCTTTGACTGTGTAATACGTGCCTATATGAGAGTGATAAGAGGTTGTTCTATCTTCATTATGTTAAGAGTTGAACAGTAACAAGCCAGAATTCAGTGATATACCCACTGAACAGCCCTACCAGGGCCAATATATAGCATTTGTTACAATGCCTTGCACCTAACAAGAAGTACTGTATTTTAATGAACACTCAAGATGAAAAAAAATAATAATAATAGGCCTGATCTGACCTACCCAAGTGTAAATCAGAAGTAAATCTGATGAAGTCTGTTAAGTTATACTGTTCTACGACTGGAGTAAATGAAATTAGAATAAGGCCTTGTACTTCTTAAAAAAAATCTCTATTTTGTTAGATTGTTCAAGCTGAAAGAAAATGTTAATAAACATAATTTACTCCAGTATTTCTGCTGTTTGTTTACTCAATACAAGTGATACTCAGACTTCAGTGATTCAGGAGCCAAGTTAATGATCAATATTACCCCAAAGATCCACAGTAGTGTGAATTCATTGGCCTGGTCTACACTACGCATTTATACCGAATTTAGCAGCATTAAACCGATTTAACCCTGCACCCGTCCACACAACGAAGCCCTTTATATCAATATAAAGGGCTCTTAAAACCGATTTCTATACTCCTCCCTGACAAGGGGAGTAGCGCTGAAATGGGTATTGCCATGTCGGATTAGGGTTAGTGTGACCGCAATTCGACAGTATTGGCCTCCGGGCGGTATCCCACAGTGCACCATTGTGACCGCTCTGGAAAGCCATCTGAACTCGGATGCACTGGCCAGGTAGACAGGAAAAGCCCCGCAAACTTTTGAATTTCATTTCCTTTTTGGCCAGCATGGAGAGCTCACCAGCACAGGTGACCACGCAGAGCTCATCAGCACAGGTAACAATGCAGTCTCATGAGAATCGAAAAAGAGCTCCAGCATGGACCGCACTGGAGGTACTGGATCTGATCGCTTTATGGGGAGAGGATTCTGTGCTAACAGAACTCCGTTTCAAAACACGAAATGAAAAAACATTTGAAAAAATTGCCAAGGCCATGATGCAGAGAGGCCACACCAGGGACTCAGTACAGTGCCATGAGAAAGTTAAGGAGCTCAGACAAGCCTACCAGAAAACCAAAGAAGCAAACAGAAGGTCCGGGGCAGGGCCGAAAATATGTCACTTCTATGTTGAGCTGCATGCAGTTCTCGGGGGGTCCGCCACCACTACCCCACCCCTGTCTGTGGATTCCGAGGCGGGGGTGGTAATCTCAACCATGCCTGAGGATTCTGCGGACGGGGAAGATAAGGAGCAGGAAGAGGAGGACGAGCTTGCAGAGAGCACACAGCACTCCATTCTCCCCAACAGCCAGGAGCTTTTTCTCACCCTGACGGAATTACCTTCCCAGCCCTCTCAAGCCACTATCCCACACAATGAAGCCATGGAAGGGACCTCTGATGAGTGTACCTTTGTAAATATAAAACATGGTTTAAAAGCAAGCGTTTTTTAATGATTAATTTGCCCTGAGGACTTGGGATGTATTCGCGGCCAATAAAGTTACTGGAAAAGTCTGTTAACATGTCTGGGGATGGAGAGGAAATCCTCCAGGGACATCTCCATGAAGCTCTCCTGGAGGTACTCCAAAAGCCTTTGCAGAAGGTTTCTGGGCAGGGCAGCCTTATTCCGTCCTCCATGGTAGGACACTTGACCACGCCATGCATGTAGCAAGTAATCTGGTATCATTGCATGACAAAGCACAGCTGCGTATGGTCCCGGTGGTTGCTGGCATTCAAGCAACATCCGTTCTTTATCTCGTTGTGTTATCCTCAGGAAAGTGATATCATTCATGGTAACCTGGTTGAAATTCAGGAATTTAATTAAGGGGACAGAGATGGTTGGGCTGTTCGCCTGTGGCTTAAAAGAAATCCTTCCCTGCATTTAGCCAAGCAGGGGAGGAGGAGGGGTGACTGGCGCTGAGCTTTTTCGCGTTTGGCTAGCTGGGATCTTCCCTGCTACCAGCCATGCGGTTGGGGGGAGGGTGGCTAGCAGCGATCTTCCATGATACCAGCCATGCAGTGGGGGGAGGGGTAAAGCGGTCATCCCAGAGAATTGGATGGGGGGTGCTGCACATTAACAGGAAAGAAGCAGCACTCAACGGGCTTTGCTTGCTATTTGGGAAAGGAGGGCACTGGATATATGAAGGCTGCAGAAGCCGAAATTCAATGGCTTACCATGGCCGAATGCAAGCCGAATTCTGATGCCCGGACCTGCATCTGTGATCTCTAACACCAAAGCCGCAAGCACTCAATATTAAGATGCAAAATGCGACCTTGCAGTAAGATCACATGTGCTATGTAAGGTGAATAGTGTTGTTCACCATGAAAGAGTATAATCATTGTTCTGTAAAATGTATCTTTTTAAATTCTTCTCTCTCTTTTTTCCCTCCTTCCTGCAGCTGCAAATTTTTCAAGTCTCCCTCCTCCATCCCGAAGGCTATCTCAGATAAGGTGGCGGAAAAAAAAGACGCGAGATGATATGTTCTCAGAAATCATGGAAGTGGCCAGCAATGAAAGAGCTCATCTGAATGAGTGGAAGGACATAGTATCAAAGTACAGGAAAGATGCCAGTGACTGTGAGGACAGGAGGGACCAACGTGAGGAGAGGAGGGATGAACGTGAGGAGAGGAGAGACGCTCGAGATGAGAAGTGGTGGCAGGAAGATCTGAGGTGTCAGGATGCGACTCTGCGGCTGCTGAGTGATCAAACGGACATGCTCCGGCATCTGGTGGAGCTTCAGGAATGGCAGCAGGATCACAGAGTGCAGCCGCAGCCCCTGTATAACTGCCCTCCCCCCCTCACCATGTTCCTTAGCCTCCTCACCCACCAGATGACTAAGAACGCGTGGGGGGAGGCTCCGTGCACCAGCCCATTCCACCCCAGTGGACAGCCCAACCAAAAGGCTGTCATTATTTTGAAATTTTTTTAGTGGCCTTTTCCTTCCCTCCTATCTTCCTCCCAAACCCCACCTGCGCTACCTTGTCAGTTCTCGCCCTCTTTTTATAATGAATTAATAAAGAATACATGATTTTTAAGAGAGAGTGATTTTATTTCCTTAGGAAGCAAGCAGTAATCGAAGAGGGAAGGTAGGTGGCTTACAGGGAATGAGTCAATCAAGGGGGTGGGGGGTTTCATCAAGGAGAAACAAACACAACAGTCACACCGTACCCTGGCCCTTGATGAAACTGGTTTTCAAAGCTTCTCTGATGCACACCGCTTTCTGGTGTGCTCTTCTAATCGCCCTGGTGTCTGGCTGCGCGTAATCAGCAGCCAGGTGATTTGCCTCAGCCTCCCACCCCGTCATAAAGGTCTCCCCCTTACTCTCACAGAGACCGTGGAGCACAGAGCAAGCAGCAATAACAAAAGAGACATTGGTTTGGCTGAGGTCTGAGCGAGTCAGTAATGTGCACCAGCGCACCTTTAAACGGCCAAATGCACATTCTACTACCATTCTGCACTTGCTGAGCCTGTAGTTGAACAACTCCTGACTACTGTCCAGGCTGCCTGTGTATGGCTTCATGAGCCATGGCATTAAGGGGTAGGCTGGGTCCCCCAGGATAACTACAGGCATTTCAACATCCCCAACTGTTATTTTCTGGTCTGGGAAGTAATTCCCTTGCTGCAGCTGTTTAAACAGAGTAGTGTTCCTGAAGACACGAGCGTCATGAACCTTTCCTGACCATCCCATGTGGATGTTGGTGAAACGTCCCTTGTGATCCACTAGTGCTTGCAGCACCATGGAAAAGTGCCCCTTGCGGTTTATGTACTGGGTGCCCTGGTGCTACAGTGCCAAGATAGGGATATGGGTTCCATCTATCACCCCACCACAGTTAGGGAATCCCATTGCAGCAAAGCCATCCACTATGACCTGCACATTTCCCAGAGTCACAACCTTTCGTAGCAGCAGCTTAATGATTGCTCTGGCTACTTGCATCACAGCAGTCCCCACAGTAGATTTGCCCACTCCAAATTGATTCCCGACTGACTGGTAGCTGTCTGGCTTTGCAAGCTTCCACAGGGCTATCGCCACTTGCCTCTCAACTGTGAGGGCTGCTCTCATCTTGGTATTCTGGCGTTTCAGGGCAGGGGAAAGCAAGTCACAAAGTTTCATGAAAGTGCCCTTACACATGCGAAAGTTTTGCAGACACTGGGAATCGTCCCACACCTGCAACACTATGTGGTCCCACTAGTCTGTGCTTGTTTCCCGGGCCCAAAATTGGCGTTCAATGGCTAGAACCTGCCCCATTACCAGCATGATCTCCAAAGCGCAGGGGCCCGCGGTTTGAGACAATTCTGTGTCCATCTCTTCATCACTCTCGTTGCTGCGCTGCCGTAGCTGCCTCCTCCTTGACTGGTTTTGCAGGTCCTGGTTCAGCACTGACTGCACGAGAATGCGCGAGGTGTTTACAATGTCCATAATTGCTGTCTTGAGCTGAGCAGGGTTCATGCTTGCTGTCCTATGGCGTCTGCACAGTTCACCCAGGGAAAAAGGCACGAAATGGTTGTCTGCTACTTGCACGGAGGGAGGGGTGAGGCTGTACCCAGAACCACCCGCGACAATGTTTTTTGCCCCATCAGGCACTGGGATCTCAACCCAGAATTCCCAGGGGCGGGGGAGACTGCGGAAACTATGGGATAGCTATGGGATAGCTACCCACAGTGCAACGCTCCGGAAATCGAGACCAGCCTCGGTACATGGACGCACACCATCGAATTAATGTGCTTAATGTGGCCGCGTGCACTCGACTTTATACAATCTGTTTTAAAAAACCGGTTTCTGTAAAATCGGAATAATCCCATACTGTAGACATACCCATTGTTTCGTTTACTATATATTCATATTTAAACTGTACTAGAGGAGAAATATTTAGTGTATATATATATATAACTATTCTCACATCAAAATGACCGACCAAATATTATTATTTTATCAGTTACAATTGGTTAATAGCATAGTAAAAGCATCCTGATTGGTTAATAACTTAATAATTAAATCACACAGTGTTTTAATATCATGTGATGCAAAGAGACATAAGAGACGCATTAAAGAGCCATTTGCAGCTCACAAACCTCAGTCTGAGTATCACTGCTCTATACACTTCCCTAGAGCATGGTCTACACAACCAGCTCAGTCGTTTCACTTTCTAAGGGCAGGTCTATAGTACGGGATAAAGTCGATCTAAGCTATGCAATTTGAGTTACATTAATAGCATAACTAAAATCGACGTAGCTTAGATCTACTTACCATGGGGTCCACCTTATGTTAAGTCAACAGGAGATGCTCTCCCGTCGACTCCCCTTATTATTCTTGATCAGGTGGAGTTCTGGAGTTGATGGGAGAGCGATTGGCGGTCGATTTAGTGGGTCTTCACGAGACCCACTAAATTGACCCCAGGTAGATCGATTGCCATAGCACTGATCCACTGGCTAGTGTAGACAAGCCCTAAGTCTCATGCATTCACACAGCACTTTCATGCTTTGATTTAAAACGCTGCAGGGGAATGTTAAAATTGTTTCTATCAAACCAACTCTATCGAAATTAAAAATATGTGAGAGCACAAAAACAGATGCCAGAGAAGATCAATCCTGATGGCTCTCCAGTTTGGAAGCCTCTATTTAAGATATTAATTTTTTTAGTTTCAAATTGACACCAGTGGGACAGTACTTCTCTAAGAACCTTCTTGCACAGACAGTGTCATGAAGGAACTGATAGACAAGCTCAAAAGAGGCTGAGAGCAATAATTTGTTTGAACAAAGAATAACTTGTGTTTGAATCAAGCATATATTTCAGAAAGGCATCCAGTCTTGACCGGAAGACACTGAGAAATGGAGAATTCATTAATTTTGGGTGGCTTAACTTCTGGTGCCCTACTTAAGAAGTCTAGCGCCTGATGTTTAGCAGTACTGAGCACCCCAAATTCTGTTCAAAGTTAATGGGAGCTCTAGGTACTCAGCACCTCTGAAAAATATGGCCCAGGATTCTACAGCCAGGTGTATCAATTTTGAGATGTCCTACGTTAGCTACCATTTTTTACTCTTTTGGCCTACACAGCCTGCCTAAGGTCACACAACAAATCTGTGGCACAACTAAGACTATAACCCCAGTCTCCAACTCCTGTGCCTTAACCACAAGTCCATCCTTCCCTCCCATGTTCTTTCTTTAAATGGTGATGGTTCTGCGGCACATCTCAGAATGGGTAATTTCACCCATTTTGGTCTTAAAACTACTGCCAAGTCAGTGGAAAAACTGCCAGTGATTTCAATGGGAGTCAGATTGGGCACTAGGTGACTGGCATTTCCTGCAGCTGGAGAGAAACTGGCACTCCCCTCACTATGTAGCAAGTGAGTGGGAGAATTGGCGGCCAACTCCTGATAGTCTATTTCTTTTAATATGTGAGACTGATGACTTGCAGCATCCATCTACTGTACTGAAGGGAAGAGTGGAGGTAATTTTATGCTTTTCATTATGCTACTGTGCCTTTTATATTAGCCTAAACTTAGTACGACTTAAAAAATAAATGAGAAGAGAAACAAATTTATAACTTGAAAGCCAATTCCTGAAAAGGGAAGTTTCTAAGTTCTTAATTATAATTTGTTGTGAGTGCTCCAATACCGGCCAGTTCTGTGAGGCAGGTGGCAGCTGACTTATTATTCTAGCTTGCTTGACAGAAAAGTTACATATCCTCCTTCAAAAGGTGGTTTCTAGAGCCCTGGCTCTCACTGACTGTCAGTGGATTATATACTGAGTTTTATGTCAACATGTAATAGAAAGAGAAGTTTTCAAAAAATTAAAAGTAACTCCTGAAAACAATTCCATTCACCTTAGGTTTTGAAAAACCCACACGCTAGATTGGGCTGGGTCATGTATGGGTGAGTACCTTAGGATGGAAGAGCCAACATTGGGAGCAGCCATTAATCTGATTCTTATGCTACGTTCAAGGACTGGGGATATCGGCATCAGCAGAGGTCAGATACCCCAAAGAATATGGGCCAAGGCTCCGCCCCTCTTCCAAACCAAACAACAGAGCCAGAATAGTTCAAAAGGAAACACATGCTGCACCATCTCTGAGGGCATTACAGGGCTCTCCCAGTGTTATCCTGGCTGAATCCGCCAGCTAGAGTGTCAGGAATAAGGGCCTGCAGCTGAGCCTCGGGGTATGTCTACACTACAGGATTATTCCGATTTTACGTAAACCGGTTTTGTAAAACAGATTGTATAAAATCGAGTGCATGTGGCCACACTAAGCACATTAATTCAGTGGTGTGCATCCATGTACCTAGGCTAGCGTCGATTTCTGGAGCATTGCACTGTGGGTAGCTATCCCGTAGCCATCCCATAGTTCCCGCAGTCTCCCCCACCCATTGGAATTCTGGTTTGAGATACCAATGCATGATGATGCAAAAACAGTGTCAAGGGTGATTCTGGGTAAATGTTGTCACTCATTCCTTCCTCCATGAAAGCAACAGCAGACAATCATTTCGTGCCCTGTTTCCCTGGGTTGCCCTGGCAGACGCCATAGCATGGCAACCATGAAACCCGTTTTGCCTTTTGTCACTGTCACCGTATGTGTACTGGATGCCGCTAACAGAGGCGGTACTGCAGCGCTACACAGCAGCACTCATTTGCCTTTGCAAGATAGCAGGGACGGTTATCAGTTGTTCTGTACCGCCTGCCATGCCATTGTAAATTGGCGATGAGATGACGGTTATCAGTCGTTTTGTACCGTCTGCTGCTGTCATGGGTGCTCCTGGCTGACCTTCGCTGAGGTCAGCCAGAGGCGCAAAGACAAAAATGAGAATGACTCTCCGGGTCATTCCCTCCTTTATGTTGTATCTAAAAATAGAGTCAGTCCTGCCTAGAATATGGGGCAAGTGTACTAGAGAACCAGTGTACCAGAGAGCACAGCTGCTCCATGTCAGATCCCACAGAAATGATGAGCTGCATGCCATTCTAGGGGGTGCCCCTGCAACAACCCCACCCATTGCTTCCCTTCTCCCCCAACCCTCCTGGGCTACTGTGGCAGTGTCCCCCCATTTGTGTAATGAAGTAATAAAGAATGCAGGAATAAGAAACACTGACATTTTAGTGAGATAAAATGAGGGGGAGGCAGCCTCCAGCTGCTATGATAGCCCAGGCAGGACATTAAACGGTGGGGGTGAGGGGAGCCCAGCATCCCGCTGCTATGATAGTCCAGGCAGTAACAGAATCTTTTCTTTAGACATAAGGGGGGGGGCTAAAGGAGCTCAGCCACCAGTTGCTATGATTAAGATGGTTACCAGCCATTCTGTACCATCTGCTGGGAATGACCGGGAATCATTCCTATTTTTACCCAGGCGCCCTCGACCGACCTCACCTGAGGCAAGCCTGGAGCACTCACGGGATAATGACGAGGACGGCTACCAGTCCTTCTGCACTGTACCGTCTGCCACCGGGGAAGGGAGGGGAGAGGATGCTGCTGTTCAGTGCCGCAGGACCGCGTCTACCAGCAGCATGCAGTAGACATACGGTGGCATTGAAAAAAGTCAAGAAACGATTTTTTTCCCTTTTCTTTCACAGGGGAAGAGGGGGGGTAAATTGATGAGATATACCCTGAACCACCCCGGGCAATGTGTTTGACCTTACAGGCATTGGGAGCTCAGCCAAGAATGCAAATGCTTTTCGGAGACTGCGGGGACTGTGGGACAGCTGGAGTCCTCGGTATCCCTCCCTCCCTCCATGAGCATCCATTTGATTCTTTGGCTTTCCGTTACGCTTGTCACACAGCACTGTGCTGTGGATTCTGTATCATAGCCTGGAGATTTTTTTTCAAATGCTGTGGCATTTTGTCTTCTGTAACGGAGCTCTGATAGAACAGATTTGTCTCCCCATACAGTGATCAGATCCAGTATCTCCCATACAGTCCATGCTGGAGCTCTTTTTGGATTTGGGACTGCATCGCCACCCGTGCTGATCAGAGCTCCACGATGGCCAAACAAGAAATGAAATTCAAAAGTTGGCGGGGCTTTTCCTGTCTACCTCGCCAGTGCATCCGAGTTCAGATAGCTTTCCAGAGCGGTCACAGTGGTGCACTGTGGGATACCGCCCAGAGGCCAATACCATCGATTTGCGGCCACACTATCCCTAATCCGACACGGCAATACCAATTTCAGTATTACTCCTCTCGTCGGGGAGGAGTACAGAAACCAGTTTAAAGAGCCCTTAATATCGATATAAAAGGCCTAGTTGTGTGGATGGGTGCAGGGTTAAAACCGTTTAACGCTGCTAAATTCAGTTTAAATGCGTAGTGTAGACCAGGCCTCAGACTAGCTAGCTCAGTCTCCAGGCAGATTTATGAACAAGAGGTGAACTACAGCAGAACTGCCTCATTGGCTGACCTGCCTGATTGGCTGTGATAGCTCCTGCCTTGTTTCTGCTTTATTCCAGCTTTGTTCCCCTGCTTAGTTCCTGGCTCTGACCCTAGGCGCTGCTCCAACCACTAGGCAGGACTGCCATTGTTCTGACCGGTAGGCAGGACCACTGACACGCTGATTGCTGACACAGAATGGCTCTGGAAACTGCTGGTGCTGCAGCCTCCCCATCCTGCTTACATGTTGCTTGTAGCTGTGAACGCCAGAACAGAACTGTGTTTGAACTAAGCTACTTAACAGTTTCCTTCTCAAACTTGTCATAGACGGTCAGTTTCCTGTATGAAGCAATATGTGACACAATGCAGCCCTCCCCAAGCAACATCACATTGCATGAAGTAAACACACATTTAACAGGGACCCAGTTCTGTAAAATGCTAAGACCTGGTGCAAGATGATGCATGTCCACATCTCCTCCTGAAGTCACCTTACAGGAGATTCATAGATTCTAGGACTGGAAGGGACCTCGAGAGATCATCGACTCCAGTCCCCTGCCCTCATGGCAGAACCAAATACTGTCTAGACCATCCCTGATAGACATTTATCTAACCTACTCTTAAATATCTCCAGAGATGGAGATTCCACAACCTCCCTAGGCAATTTATTCCAGTGTTTAACTACCCTGACAGTTAGGACTTTTTCCTAATGTCCAACCTAAACCTCCCTTGCTGCAGTTTAAGCCCATTGCTTCTTGTTCTATCCTTAGAGGTTAAGGTGAACAAGTTTTCTCCCTCCTCCTTATGACATCCTTTTAGATACCTGAAAACTGCTATCATGTCGCCTCTCAGTCTTCTCTTTTCCAAACTAAACAAACCCAATTCCTTCAGCCGTCCTTCATAGGTCATGATCTCAAGACCTTTAATCATTCCTGTTGCTCTTCTCTGGACCCTCTCCAATTTCTCCACATCTTTCTTGAAATGCGGTGCCCAGAACTGGACACAATACTCCAGTTGAGGCCTAACCAGCGCAGAGTAGAGCGGAAGAATGACTTCTCGTGTCTTGCTCACAACACACCTGTTAATGCATCTCAGAATCATGTTTGCTTTTTTTGCAACAGCATCACACTGTTGACTCATATTTAGCTTGTGGTCCACTATAAGCCCTAGATCCCTTTTTGCCATACTCCTTCCTAGACAGTCTCTTCCCATTTTGTATGTGTGAAACTGATTGTTCCTTCCTAAGTGGAGCACTTTGCATTTGTCTTTGTTAAACTTCATCCTGTTTACCTCAGACCATTTCTCCAATTTGTCCAGATCATTTTGAATTATGACCCTGTCCTCCAAAGCAGGTGCAATCCCTCCCAGTTTGGTGTCATCTGCAAACTTAATAAGCGTACTTTCTATGCCAATATCTAAGTCGTTGATGAAGATATTGAACAGAGCCGGTCCCAAAACAGACCCCTGCGGAACCCCACTTGTTATACCTTTCCAGCAAGATTGGGAACCATTAATAACTACTCTCTGAGTACGGTTATCCAGCCAGTTATGCACGCAGCTTATAGTAGCCCCATCTAAATTGTATTTGCCTAGTTTATCGATAAGAAGATCATGCGAGACCGTATCAAATGCCTTAGTAAAGTCTAGGTATACCACATCCACCGCTTCTCCCTTATCCACAAGACTCGTTATCCTATCAAAGAAAGCTATCAGATTGGTTTGACACGATTTGTTCTTTACAAATCCATGCTGGCTATTCCCTATCACCTTACCACCTTCCAAGTGTTTGCAGATGATTTCCTTAATTACTTGCTCCATTATCATCCCTGGCATAGAAGTTAAAAACAACCCAGGAAACTACAGACCAGTTAGTTTATTTCCCTTTTTATAGATGGGTACTATATTTGCCCTTTTCCAGTCTCTGGAATCTCTCCCATCTCCCATGATTTTCCAAAGATAATAGCTAGAGGCTCAGATACCTCCTCTATTAGCTCCTTGAGTATTCTAGGATGCATTTCATCAGGCCCTGGTGACTTGCAGGCATCTAACTTGCTGAACATCTTATAAGGATCAAATCCTTATACTGTGAATAAAACTGATGGCACCTCCACTAGCGAAGGAAGTATCAAAACACACATAAGGAACAGAGATCAGACGCAAGAATCCATATACAGGATTACCTGGCTTACGTGGGTACTCCTGTTAATTCCAGTGTGACTCACATGACTACGGCAAGAAAGATTTAATTCCTAGTCCTACAATCTGTTCATGCTCTGGCTCTAAGAGAAAACATCCTAAGTATTTTATCAATATAAACTGTGATTTACAGAGATGCTTGAAAAACAAAAAAATGTTTCATATGCAGGGACATTGCAGCTGTAATTCTGAAAGCTATCAGTGTTTCATTTCCCTGTATTAGATGTCCCTTGCACTGCTTTGCTTGCCCTTTATATCTCCCTTGGTACTCTAGAATTTCAATAATAAACCCACAAAAGAAAAGTTTACTTTTTGTTATCTGATCTTTAATTCCCGCTTTTCCCCTTTCCATGTTATGGCTAGGGAGGTATATTTTCAAAAACATACGGGAAACTCATCTGCTAACCTGTCAACAAGTCATCCATCTGTAATGCCTGCTCTACATTTGTTTAGCTGTGTCACTGTGCACTAAATGTTTGATGCAGATGTTTCGACACATGGGCAGGCGATAGAGCAAAATGAAGTTTGCTTTTTTAAAAATATTAAAAAATGTGTTTATTTAAATATTTAAAACGGCTATATTTTTATTCAAAATAATTAATAGTGCACTCCATACAGATGAGTATTTGACTTTTCAGTATACCTATTCCATTGTGTCCCTTTGCTGTTTGATACACTGAAAAAACATTGGCAAACGTAAGTCCACAGACCTCAGGCTTTATTCTTGGTATAAATCAAACTCATCCAAATACACTCTCTCCAACTTCGATTAAAGATGGGATTCAGAGACTTTTCTTTTATAAAAGGGTATCTCTGTGAAACTACTTTCCATTTTACACTTACAGCTACAGCAGCTATTTTCCTAATTGTCATGCCTTGCCATTCCTAATTCCTATACTTGGCACTAGTTATTGTACCAGTATTCATACCAGCTGAGAACTGATGAAAGCACATCTGCTTTATTTCAGAACAAACATTATACTGAATATGAGTTCCTGCTCTCCTGATCTGCCTTTTTTAACTGCTTTTGCCTCAGGGAAAAAAACACAAACCCTATCTAGGAAACATTACACTAGCAATGCAGGCTGAGCTGGTCACATGCATCATCATATTCTGGGATGATCTAAGTGTCAACTCTAACATTCACCTGTGATGGGGCTTAACCCCCATCACATGCTTCACATGTGGGGGAGGGGTATTATCTAATTGTCTCCAGGCCAGAGGTGATGGAACTAAGCCTTATAACTGAACTCAGGGAGCTCAATTGAGGGAGAGAGTGTAGAGCACATAGATCTGTTTGGCAGAGAAAAAATGAGAATGGCCATACTGGGTCAGACCAATGGTCATTCTAGCCCAGTATCCTGTCTTCCAACAGCGGTCAGCATCAGATGCTTCAGAGGGAATGAACAGAATTGGGCAATCAATAAGTGATCCATCCCCTATCGTCCACTCCCAGCTTCTGGCAGTCAGAGGCTAGGGACGTCCAGAGCATAGGGTTACATTCCCTGACCATCTTGACTAATAGCTATTGATGGATCCATCCTCCATGAACTTATCTAATTCTTTTTTAAAATCGGTTATAGTTTTAGCCTTCACGACATCCCCTGGCAATGAGTTCCACAGGTTGGCTGTGTGTTGTGTGAAGAAATACTTTCTTTTGTTTGTTTTAAACCTGCTGCTAATTAATTTCATTGTGTGCCCCTGGGTTCTTGTTTATGTGAAGGAGTAAACAAACACTTCTCTATTCACTATCTCCACACGATTAATGATTTTATAGACCTTTATCATGTCCCCCCCTTAATCATCTTTTTCAAGCTGAAAAGTTCCAATCTTTTAATCTTTCTTCATATGGAAGCTGTTCCATACCCTTAATCATTTTTGTTGCCCTTCTCTGTACCTTTTCCAAATCTTTTTTGAGATAGCACAACCAGAATTTCATGCAATATTCAAGGTGTGGATGTACCATGGTCTTATACAGTGGCATTATGATATTTTCTGTTTTATTGTCTGCCTCTTTCCTAATGGTTCCTGATATTCTATTAGCTTTTTTGACTGCTGCTGCACAAGTGAGCAGATATTTTCAGAGAACTCCAAGAATTTTTTCTTGAGTGCTAAAAACTAATTTAGAGCCCATTTTGTATGTATAGTTGGGATTATGTTTTCCAATGTGCATTACTTTGTATTTATCAACATTGAATTTCATCTGCCTTTTTGTTGCCCAGTCACTCAGTTTTGTGACATCCCTTTGTAACTCTTCGCAGTGTGATGTGATTCGAACTTAACCACTTTGAGTAATTTTGTACGACCTGCAAATTTTGCCACCTCACTGATTATCCCTTTTTTCAGATCATTTATAAATATACTGAACAGCACTGGTCCCACTACAGATCTCTGTAGGACACTATTTATCTCTCTCAGTAACTGGTTAAAAGACAGGAAACAAAGGTTAGGAATAAATTTTAATGAGTTACAGATCCATGAGAGGACTGTCTCTTTAATCCCATGACAGTTTATTTGCTTAAGAGCCTTTGGTGACAGACCTTATCAAAGGCTTTCTGAAAGCAGAAGTATGTTATATCCACAGGATCACCCTTGGCCACATGTTTGTTGATCCCCTCAGAGAATTCTAATAGATTGGTGAGGCATGATTTCCCTTTACAAATGCTGTGTTGACTCTTCCCCAACCTATTTTGTTCATTTATGTGTTTGATAATTGTGTTCTTTACCATAGTTTCAACAAATTTGCCTGGTACTGAATTCGGGCTTTCTGGCCTCTAATGGTAAGGATCATCTCTGGAGCCTTTTTTAAATACTGGCGTCACATAAGCTATCATCCAGATTATTTTACTGCTATCATTCCTTCCTTTCCTTAGAAAAATGAAATCTATCATGTCCTGATCACTTTCACCAAATTTGCTTTCCATCTTCAGATTTCCAATCAATTCCTCCCTGTCAGTCAAAATCAAGTCTAAAATGATTGCCTGTGGTTACATCCTCAGCTTTCTGAAACAAAAAAGTTGCCCCCAATACATTCCAAGAGCTTATTGGAAATGTTGTGGGTTGTGTCATATTATTTTTCCAACAGAGGTCTGGGTAATTAAAGTACCCCCTTACTGCAATAATTTAATTGATTTTATTGTAAAAAATATAGTTTGGGAATTTGAAGGCAGAAGCTAGAGTGACCAGATGTCCCAATTTTATAGGGACAGTGCTGATATTTGGGGCTTTGTCTTATATAGGTGCCTATTATACCCCACCCCCTGTCCCGATTTTTCCCAGTTGCTGTCTGGTCACCCTAGCAGTAGCTGCCAACTTTTTAGCCATCTCACTTATAGGCATGACAACATCTGCATTCTTTGCTGGGCAGTGTTCTTTCTGTAGTATTGATTACTACATCATCAACAAGCACTGGTAATACCAAAAATACATCCTTTTCATTCAACCACTGTTTTACTATTCTATTTTATCTAAGAAAAATAGGTTTTCTGGGAAATAGGCTCTGACACCGGAAAGATGATGGTGAGCACAATTTCTCTGTTCAGAGTTTCTCCTTCACTACAGCACAAGCCAACAATACTGTCTCATCACTATGATATGTCACATAATTTCTGTGGCTTCTCTGCCTCTATGCACTTTCACTTCCCTATCACACTGCATGACTTATGTGACCCAATATAATTAGAGAAGTTTGCTGTTGCTGTAACCACTTCTGCTTCTGAGAATGACTGGGTTTCTAAGCCAGAAATCACCACTCACTAAATAGATAGAACAGTGCATGTGATTGTTGCTAAACTAGTAAAACAAGAAATTAAGAACAAATAGGTGGCACTATTGGCTGTATTTGTTTTCATATGCACCTGTTTAACCCAGATTATCTTCACTAAAGTCAATGGAGATAGCAATTGTGTAAATGTGGACTGAGAACAAAAATTTGCCCGTAATGGTTAAAAATGAGCACCATGGAAATAGCTATAAACTGGACTAATTTTAGTCAAAACAACATCTTGACAAGTTTGGAAAAAATGGCAGAAAGTTTTATAAAGTTTCTGCCCCCTTGGGGGTTAAATGAAAAGAATAGGCTCCATTTCTTGCATTTGTAGAAGGGAAGAGGAGGAATGGAAAATACTAGTGATGAAGATTTGCAAGTATTCCTGAGGCCATTACAGGTTGGACAGTGGTCAGGGAGTATGGATTAAGAAAGCATAAATTAGTCCAATCACACTTCCAAGTCACTCTACCCAAATCACCTCAAAAAAGGATTGTTATTCAGAAAACTATTCAGAAATACCTCTTCCAGACTGCTAGGCTTTTTCTCACTTTAATTAATCAAATACGTGCTGCAGAATTTGTACAATCTGCCACACAAATGTCAGTAAAAGGAATGACGGGTCACAGTATTGCCAACTCTCATGATCTTATCATAAATCTTTCAATATTTGGTGTTTTTCTTAAAGCCCCAGACCCAGGAGCCATCTTATTTACAGGGAATCTCATGGGGTTGGTTGGTTTGTTTTTAGTACATTTCCAGTCCTGATGGTTGTGAAGAAATGCTTAAAAATGTGATCCAAGTGAACCCTAAAGTTTCAAAAGGCAGAAGGAAAACAAATTGCCCCACAATACATATTATTTTAAACAATCTCATGATTTTAAGTCAATTTCATGATTTTGGGGGACCTGACTCATGATTTATCAATGCTTAGGATTGGCAACACTGGGAATACCTGTGTTGAAAACCCATGTAAAGATCTGCCTGGGAGCCTGCATGTGCAGGCGGAACCCAGCTCACAGTGCACTGCTCAGGAGCACACTGGATCTGGGCTGCTGGCACCTGCGGGACTTCTCCAGGAGAACTATCCTAGGGTTGCCAGGCATCCAGTTTTCGACCTGAACACCAGGCTGCAAAGGTACCCTGAAGGCTCTGGTCAACATCGCTGACCAGGCCGTTAAAAGTCCAGTCAGCAGCACAGCAGGACCAAGGCAGGCTCCCTGCCTACCCTGGCTCCATGCAGCTCCTGAAAGTGACCAGCATGTCCAACTCCTAGGTGCAGATGTGGCCAGGAGCTCCACGCCCTGCCCCCACCCCAAATGCCGGCTCCACAGCTCCCATTGGCTGGGAACCGCAGCCAATGGGAGCTGCAGGGGAAGTGCCTTCAGGTGTGGGTAGCACACAGAGCCCCCTGACCCCTCCAGCTAGGAGCCGGACATGCCGGCCACTTCCGGGAGCCACCTGAGGTAAGAGTTGCCTGGCTGGAGCGCTCATCCTGAACCCCCTCTTATGTCCCAACCCCCGCCCCAGGTTGGAACCCCCTCCCACACCCTAACTCCCTCCCAAAGCCCAACTCCCTGCCACAGCCCTGAGCACCCTCCTGCACTCAAACTCCCTCCTGAAGCCCACACCGTGCACCCCTCCTGCACCCCAACTCCCTGACGCAGCTCTGAGCCTGCTCCCATACGCCAAACCCCTCAGCCCCAGCCCAGAGCTTCCTCCTGCATCCCAAATCCCTCATCCCTGGCCCCACCCCAGAGCCAGGACCCCCAGCTGGAGCCCTCACCCCTCCTGCATCCCAACTTAATGCCCCAGCCCTGAGCCGCATCCTGCATTCTGTACCCCTTGGCCCCCAGCCCAGAGCCCCCTCCTGCACCCCAAACCCCTCGTCCCCAGCCCCACTCTAGAGCCTGCACCCCCAACCGGCGCCCTCACCCTCACCCTCCTCCCCCACTCCAACCTCCTGTCCCAGGCCAGATCCCCCTCCCCACACCCTGAACCCCTCATCCCTGGCCCCATACTGGAACCCTCATCCCCAGTGGGAACCCTCACCCTCACCCAAACTCCCTGTCCCAGCCCAGTGAAAGTGAATGAGGGTAGGAGAGACTGAGTGACAGAAGGAGGGATTGAGTGAGCCAGGACAGGACCTCAGAGAAGGGGCAGGGCAAGGGTGTTCAGTTTTGTGCAATTAGAAAGTTGGCAACCCTAGTATCTCCTGGAAAGACCAGGGAGGACAAAGGGACCATCAGGTCTGACTTCTCCGTCATGTGGGATTTGGAGAGGAGAAGCTGGGCTGAAAATCTCCTTTTCTTCTCAGGGAAAGGAGAAGAGTAGCCTCACAGTAAGCAGTTGGACCCCTCTATATGCTCCATTTGGCATTTTGTGGGAAGACCCAATTGCTTCTGTGTGTTAAGGAGACTCAAACCCCTGCTGTCTATCCATACTAACACTTGTAACTTTTTTTTTTAACAGTTTTCAAACACTGTGGTTGGCCTTCCGTTATAGACATAGCTGGAGATCCTGATTTGCGCAGCACAGTTGGAATACAAACCATATTCCAACAGCATTATAAATCCTTGCTATGGACTAGCAAGAATGGGGGGAAATCAATACAACAGTTTCTGCAGGCACAGTTATTGGGTTCTTTAAAGAGATTGAATAGGATAACTGCCTCTGTCTCACCAATAACATCAGAGATGTCTGAGATGGAAAAGGCCTGTTAGACCACGTAGTCCTTCTCCATTAGCAAGTCCAAGATTTTTCCCTGCAGCCATTTCTCCAGGGATTTGTTTAATGCAGCTCTAAATGATATACAATAGGGCTTCCTCCACGTTTTCCACTGGGAGACTCTCCTGTAGATCTCAGCCTTGCCATCAACTAATTGAGCATCTACTTTGTCGATAAATTTCATCCTATTGTTCTTTATATCAGACTAAATTATTAATTTGCCTCTCAGAGCCCATACAGTAGCAGTCACAAGATCCAACTCTTTGATTCTCAGTCACCTGGCCCCAGCAGAAGTTGGAGCAGCAGGGGGCCTACTCTGACTTCTGCAGCTGGAGTCAGGTAGCAGAGATTATGCCAACAGAGAATCAAGCATAATGGAGCTCAGCTCCTCCCACCACCAATCCACTTCCGACATACACCCCCTCACCTGATTTATGCTTGTTTAATTCACTTTATTGCACCACAATTGCTTCTGATTTAGGCTGGTATAAGCGAGAGAATAATCAGGTCATTCGTGTGTATGGATGTTTCAAAAGGCACAAGGCCAAAGGCTACCTGATGTTACTTGAGAATAGCACTGATCTCCTCAATTGCACTGTGGAATATCCTACTTCTGTTATGTAATGAAATTTACAAAGAAAATAAGAGAAACAATCAAATTTGCTTTTACTAGGTAACATTGAAATGTATGTGACATCACTGTGAGCCTTATGAAATTTTCAATCTGTGTCCAAAATTCTAATGCCATTTCTTAATAATTGCTGATAACTAAGGCTGCGAGTTTGTCACAGAGGTCACAGAAGTCACGGATTCTGTAACTTTCCAAGACATCGATGACTTCTGCAGCTCAGGAAGCCTCTGGGCCAGCTGCATCGGCCACTGCTGGGGCAGTCTCGGGCCACTGTGCCTCTCCTCCCCCAGCAGCAGCAGGAGTTTGGGTATGTGAGGGAGCTCAGGGCAGGGGGTTGGGGCGCAGGAGGACACGAGGGCTCTGGGAAGTGCTTACCTTGGGGTGCTCCCTGAAGTGGCAACCTCCCCATCCCTCAGTTCCTAGCAGACAGCTCCATGTCCTGTCTCTGCCCACAGGCACCACTCCTGCAACTCCCTTCTGCCGCTGTTCCCAGCCAATGGGAGCTGCGGAGCCAGCACTCAGGGCTAAGGCAGCGCGTGGAGCCAGGTAGGGAGCCTGCCAGCCCCACCAACCCCCACCCCACCCCACACCAGCAGGGGTCCCAGACAATGCGTCGCTGCCTGCCCCTGTACACCAGCAGGGGTTTGGAGCTGCTCTCCCAGACCACCCGAGGCACTTCCTGGATGCCCCAAGCACCCACAACACCACCCAGGGTTCCCCCCCTCAAGATTTAGTCAGGGGTATATAGTATAAACCATAGTCAGGTCATGGGAATGAATTTTTGTTTACTGCTCATGACCTGTCCATGACTTTTACTAAAAATACCTGTGACTAAAATGTAGCCTCACTGATAACACTGCCATGCTGTATAATAATTTCTAGGAACAAGGTCTCTGATTAAGAAAAGCACCCCTATTCAAGAAGCATATTTAAGCATGTGCTTAAAAAATCTTTTTCAGCAGGGTCTTTTTCATCATGCTCATGCCCTATTTGCTATTCACCAACATTCACATGAACTGGTTTTGTCCACATAAGTGTTTTGTAAACACTAATTTTTGCATATGAACAATTGTATTTGCTATTAATTAATTAATGCAAGTCAACATGGAAAATACATCTTGTCAAGCTAACAGGATATCTTTTTTTTATAAGATTACAGCTTTGATTGATAAAGGTGGTAGTGTTGACATAATATACTGTGACAGACCCAGGTCAGTGGGGTACAGGAGTCTGGTAGAGGGCAAATATGCTGGTCACTGGCTGAGTAGTTTTCTGTTCCCTGAGTGACCAGAGCAGGGGCTGCACTAGAGAATCAGGAACCTGCTAGAACCAATTCAGGCAGACAGGCTGATTAGAACACCTGCAGCCAATCAAGGCAGGCTAACCAAGGCACCTGGGTTTAAAAAGGAGCTCACTCCAGTCAGGGAGAGAGGAGCCAGAGGAGAGGAAATGTGTGTGAGGAGCTGGGAGCAAGAGGCACAAGGAGCTGAGAGTGAGAGGGTGTGCTGCTGGAGGACTAAGGAGTACAAGCGTTATCAGACACCAGGAGGAAGGTCCTGTGGTGAAGATAAAGAAGGAGTTTGGAGGAGGCCATGGGGAAGTAGCCCAGGGAGGTGTAGCTGTCATGCAGCTGTTACAGGAGGTACTATAGACAGCTGCAATCCACAAGGCCCTGGGCTGGAACCTGGAGTAGAGGGTGGGCCTGGGTTCCCTCCCAACTCCTGATCAGACACAGGAGGAGTCGACCCAGACTGTGGGGAAGATCACTGAGGTGAGCAAATCTGCCAATAAGCGCTGGACCCACCAAGGTAGAGGTGGAACTTTGTCACAATACTTAGACTTTTATGAGGTGCTTGATTTGGTACCATAGGACATTTTGATTAAAAAACTAGAACAATATAAAATTAACGTGGCACATATTAAATGGATTTAAAACTGCCTAATGGATAGTCTCAAAATGTAACTGAGACTGGGGAATCGCTGTCAAACAGGTGTTTTCAGTGAGGTCCCACAGAGATTGGTTCTTGGACCTAAGCTATTTAACATTTTTATCAATGACCTAGAAGAAAACATAAAAACATCAATGATAAAATTTACAGATGACCCAAAAATTGGAGGAGTGCTAAATAATGAAGAGGACAGGTCAGTGATTGAGAGCTGTCTGGATTGCTTGGTAAACTAGGCACAACTTTGCAAGCAAACAATATGTTTTAATATGGGTAAATGTAAATGTGTATATCTAGGAACAAAGAATGTAGGCCTTTCATACAGGATGGGGGGACTCTATCATGGGAAGCAGTGACTCTGAAAAAGATTTGAGGGTTGTGGTCGATAATCAGCTGAACGTGATCTCCCAGTGCGATGCTGTGGCCAAGAGAGCTAATGCGATCCTGGGATTCATAAGCAGTGGAATCTCAACTGGGAGTAGAGAGGTTACTTAAGCTATACATTTGGCACTGGTGCTATGGCTGCTGGAATACTGTGTCCAGTTCTGGTGCCCACAATTCAAGTATGTTCATAAATTGGAGACGGTCCAGAAAAGAGCCACAGGAATGATTAAAGGATTGGAAAACCTGCCTTATAGTGATAGACTCTAAATGCTCAATCTAGTTACCTTAAAGAGAAGGTAAAGGGGTGACTTGGTTGCAGTCTATAAGTATCTACATTGGGAACAGATATTCAATGATGTTATATAATTACATATAATAATGTTCAATCTAGTAGAGAAAGGTATAACACAGTCCACTACTGGAAGTTGAAGTTAGACAAATTTAGACGGAATTAAGGCATAAATTTTTAATGGTGAGAGAAATTAAGCACCAGAACAATTTGCCAAGCATTGTGGTGGATGCTCCATTATTCACCATTTTAAAATCAGTATTGAGGGTTTTTTTCTAAAAGATATCCTGTAGGAATTACTTTGAGGAAGGAGTCCTGGAACAATTTGTATACTGGGGGGGTGAGAGCCATTAAACCAAACTGTAAACCCTACATAGGACGGAAACCACTTCAAGCCAGGAGGTGCAGCAGCATTCCCCCAGCATCCTTAGTTCCAGCACTTCTGGCTATGACATACATTAAACAGGTCAGACTAGATGATCACAATGGTCCCTTCTGGCTTTGTAATCTAGTCATCATTTGCTAGTTGTCATTTTGTCATTTTTTTTTCTTGTTTAGAACTTCATTCACCCAGTCAGAGCAGAAACAATGCCATGTGACCATGGTGACCTAACACAACACAAATACAAACTATAAAATACCAAAGCAATAAAAAGTGACCATCCATTCACTGAAAGTTCTGCATCCAAAGGACTCCACAAATACTTTAGTAGAACTTGGAGTCAGTTCCCCATTCTGCTAGGTGTTGTACAAACCCAGAACAGAAAGATATATGAGGGGAGGAGGGAGGGCAGAAACTAACAATGTTAACACTACATCAGCAAAGTGACATCTGAGATTCTGTAGTACTTTTGTGCTGAAATTGTATGCAGTTTTTCAAGTTATCTACCATTCAGGTAATGGACCGAAATACCCCTTGGAGAGCTCTAAATGACAACATACATTCTTATTAGACATAGTAGATTTAAAACTCTCTCCCATACTATCTTATAGTGTTAGGTCTATGATTTTCCTAAAGGTAGAAATGCCACAGGAAATGTATTCCCACTATACATTTATGAAAGAATGAGTAAGGGGGAAAATGTAGAACTCTTATATGCCATTATGATTCAATGATATATCCTAGTATCATATTGAACCATTAGGAGGGTTTCTGAAACAAATCAAACCCATTGTGACTCTGAAATAAATCCCATTTCTGATTCACACAAACATGTTTTATTGTTAACGTTCTTCAGATCAAAGAAAGAACATGTAGAAAAGCTCTGGAGTGTTTCTTTGCTGTTTGGGACTGGAATTTTGTGAATATAAAGCACAAAAGAAGCCTCTCTATTTAGATGCCTCTTTAGTAGCTGAGTCACGTACATATAGCTGGACATGAAAGAAAGTTTAAAACAGCCTTGCAAAATCCTACTCCCATGGGGTATTTTTTTTAAAGCTGAGATCAGTAGCATTTTCATGATCATGGCAAAGGGCAAGCAAGTAGATTTGTGCCTTGGCTAGCATATTTCCATGACAATTTTGCATGACTGGTTTAAAATATTGTCGTAATCACACGGGGGAAATAATGAGTAATTAAAACAGTTAGTTACCCTTGCTCAACTTCTTCATAACTATCTATAGCCCTCTTTACCATAGTAGCTGACCACCTCACAGGCTTTAATGAATTTATCCTCGCAACACCCCTGTGAGGTAGGGAACTGCTATTATCCCCATTTTATAGATGGGGAACTGACGCGCAAGGAGACTAAGCGACTTGCCCAACGTCACACAAGAGGTCTGTGGCGAAGCAGGGAATTAAACCTCAGTTTCCCAAGTCCCATGCTAATGTCCTAAGCACTGGAGCATCTTTCCCCCTTACCTCAGCTGCTAGGTATGGGAGACAGACAGACAGACTCAGGGGCAAGTAGATTTCTAGCCATGAATATAATGCATAAATAATAGAATCCTACCATTCGTGACTGCCTAGGGCTTACATAAGTGCCAATTGCCCTCAAATTTCATTGAATTAAATGGAAGCCAAGGATGTCCATTACTTGTACTTAAAATAATGAATTTAGTACCCCACAGGAACAGACCCTTAGAGAAAACCTAGTGGTGGGTGAATTGAACGTCTGTGAGTAATGGGCAAGAAAGATGGTCGTAGCAGCAGTGCTTTGTACAGAATGAAAGGAATGTGATGTGGATGTGAAGGAGGCCAGAGAAGAGCAAGTCTCAATAATCAGGGCAAGTGATGAGGATGGCCTGAGTGAGCGTTTTAATTGTAGAGATGTAAAGAAGAAAGATGGATCTTTCAAATCTTAGAGGCAACATTAGGATCTGACATGGACATATGGGGCAAAGGAGAGGACGGAGTCAAAAACCAGCCCTCAGGTTCCATACTTGAGCAAAGGGGAGGATGGTGGCATTGTCAACACCAATCACTATCAGAAAAATGCAGGAGTGCAAAAAAATTCATAGAATCTTAGATTATTAGGGTTAGAAGGGACCTCAGGAGATCATCTAGTCCAACCTCCTGCTCAAAGCAGGACTAATCCCCAAATCAAGTGGAACAATGAATTTAAGGTGGGCCACAGTGGGGAGGAAGATGGGGAGACCAAACAGAGTGCAAGTCAGAGAAACAGAAGAGTGTCAAATTGGCAGGACGGTGAGCTCTCAAGCGTAATGCATCATGCAGCAAGTTCCAGTCTGCAGCTAGTTCAGTCCTCCTGTCCCACTGCACTGTTCACACCAGCAGTATCTGCAGGACAGAGGCTGCTGACCGGTTGGTGGTGAGGAGGAGGAGGTGCTCCTCCTGCAGCTCCAGGCCTCTGCTGCTCTCTCTTATTCTTCAGTCTTCCCTTCCAGGGAGCAGAGAGGCTTGTGAGCTGTCCAGAGGAGCCAACAGTAATTTTCAGATAGGAGAGGGGAGAGGTGAAGGGACAGAGAAAGCATCTGGGCTGATACATTATTCATGGAGAAGGGGAAGGGAGCGGATTCTGGTCTGAGCTGCTGGGGCTGTCTTTGCTGCCTCGTGTGAAAAACATGTTGGCCTCACAACTCTCTCCCTCGTCTCCTCCCCTATCCAAAAATATACTGTCAGCTTCAGACCTTGCTTCCGTATGCTCCTGGGAGGGGAGGGAGAGAGCATTAGCAACACGTGGCCTATGGCAGGAGCAGACAGCACTGATAACTGGGTGGAGGGTGGGAGGAGACAGTTAGTGGGGAGTAACCAGCAGTAGCTGTGAGGGAAGGGAAGGCATTTATTGTGATGCAGAATCTTGTAAGCATTAATCGGTGGCAGGTGGTATTAACTGTGAGAGGGGACAGGTGACTGACACTTATTCTGTGGGGGGTTGACATGAATAGTATGCAAAGGCTGTATTAACTGTAGGAGGTATTGAATTAGTTAAGGGGGCTGCATTAACTGTAGCTGGCCCTTCCTACCCCAGTTAACCTGTGTGATAGACCCAGGCCAGTTGGGTACAGCAGAATAGCAGAAGGCAGATATACTGGCCACTGGATTAACAGTTTTCTGTTCCCTGACTGACCAGAGCAGGAGCTGCTCCAGGCTAATGAGAACACCTGACTCTAATTAACTTGCAAAGAGTCAGGTGAGGCCATTAAGTTAATGTGACCACCTGACTCTAATTAAGGCCCTGCTGATACTATAAAAAGGACTCACTCCAGTCAAAGCAGCAAAGAATCCTGTGGCACCTTATAGACTAACAGACGTTTTGGAGCATGAGCTTTCATGGGTGAATACCCACTTCCTCAGATGCATGACATGACATGCATCTGAGGAAGTGGGTATTCACCCACGAAAGCTCATGCTCCAAAACGTCTGTTAGTCTATAAGGTGCCACAGGATTCTTTGCTGCTTTTACAGATCCAGACTAACACGGCTACCCCTCTGATACTTCACTCCAGTCAGGCAGAGGAGAGCCAGAGGAGAGGAAGTGCGGCTGAAAGGCTGGTTACTGAAGACACCCTCAAACCATCATTAAGGGAGCCCTAAGGTAAGGGTGAAGAAGGGAGAAGCAACAGATCTGTGGGGAAGTGGCCCTGGAAAATGTAGCAACTCTGGCACTGAAAGGTTGGCTGCCAACAGCTGCTACCATTAGGGTCCCTGGGCCGGAACCAGGAGTAGAGGGCGGGCCTGGGTTCCCCTCAACCCACCACTACAGGAACATCTCCTGGGAGGAGAAGTCAGGCCCGTGTCAGGACAGGAGGCTAAACAGAGACTGTAGGAGTTCTCTCACCAACCTCCTTGCTGGCCTATGATGAAAAGGGCTCAGTAGACTGTAACCCTGGCCCTAGAGAGAGAAGGGCTACGTGGAGGGTCACAGTGAGCCACTGAGGCTAGCATAAACTGCCTAGAAGCGCAGGACCCACGGGAGCAAGGTCAGAGCTCCGCCACACCTGTTACCAATCAAACAACTGCTTCATTCGATTCATAGTTTACAATATCCACAAAAACAAGTTTTATGCTTTAAAACATTCTAATCTCTCACTTATGGTATAATATGCAACACTCATTGACAGGTTTAAAGATTGAGTGGTCTGGTCAGGAGCCAAAAGGTAGATTTTTCAAGTAATCTGCACAGAGAAAATAGTCAAAGCCTTGTGAGCAGATGAGCTTGCCCATAGAAAGAATGTAAACACAAAGAGAAGGGGGCCAAAGATAGAGGCCTATGGGATCCCACAGCAAGAGGGAGAGGAGGAGGATCCACCAAAAGAGACATTGCCATAACAATAGCACAGGTAGAAGCAGAATCAGGAGTGAACTGTATCTATATATAAACCCCCCTCTCACCCCTATGGGTGGTATGTGTCTTCCTCAAACTCGGGTCCTCTACCAGAGGCCTGGGAGTTTGAGGGTTCTGTGGAGTATCTTAGCTGTTCCTAGCACTGCACTCTTCTGGACAGAGAGCTCTGATGTTGTTCCTGGATCTGTTGGAGCCACTCACCCAGTTTAGGAGTCACAGCCCCGAGTGCTCCTACCACCACTGCGACCACTTTGGCCTTCACTTTCCACATCCTCTCTAGTTCCTCTTTCAGGCCCTGGTACTTCTCCAGCTTCTCATATTCCTTCTTCCTGATGTTGCTGTCACTTGGCACTGCTATATCTATCACCATCGCTGTCTTCTGGTCCTTATCTATTACCACGATGTCTGGTTGATTGGCCAGTACCTGCTTGTCCGTCTGGATCTGGAAGTCCCACAGAATCTTAGCCCTGCTATTCTCCACAACCTTCTGTGGAATCTCCCATCTGGTCTTGGGAGGATCTAGCCCATACGCTGTGCAGATGTTCCTGTACACAATGCCAGCCACTTGGTTGTGCCGTTCAGTGTATGCTGTTCCTGCCTGCATCTTACATCCTGCCACTATGTGTTGGACTGTCTCTGAGGCCTCTGTGCACAGTCTGCACCTTGGGTCCTCTCTAATATGGTAGACCCCTGCTTCAATGGATCTGGTGCTCAGTGTCTGTTCCTGTGCTGCTATGATCAGTGCCTCAGTGCTGTCTTTTAGTCCAGCCCTTTCCAGCCACTGGTAGGATTTCCCAATGTCAGCCACCTCAGCTATCTGTCGATGGTACATCCCATGCAGGATCTTGTCTTGCCATGGCACTTCTTCTGCTTGGGGTCTTCCTTCCATGTCTGCTGCTGCCTCAGGCATTCTCTCAGCAGCTCATCTTTGGGGGCCATCTTACTGATGTACTCCTGGATGCTTCGGGTTTCATCCAGGACAGTGGCTTTGACGCTCACCAAGCCCCGCCCGCCTTCTTTCCGGCTGGTATACAGTCTCTGGGTGTTGGACTTGGGGTGGAAACCTCCATGCATTGTGAGGAGCTTCCGGGTCTTCACATCGGCAGCCTCCATGTCCTCCTTTGGCCAGCTCACTATACCGGCAGGGTATCTGATAACCACAGCAGGGTGTATCTGTTAATGGCGTGGATCTTGTTTTTCCCACTGAGCTGGCTCTTCAGGACCTGTCTTATCCTTTGATGATACTTGGATGTTGCTGTCTTCCTTGCCTCCTCATCGTGGTTTCCATGTGACTGTGGGACGCCAAGGTACTTGTAGCTGGTCTGTATGTCTGCTATGTGGCCCGCTGGTAGTTCCACCCCATCAGTCTTGACTACCTTCCCTCTCTTCACCTACCATCCAGCCACACTTCTCCAGTCCAAATTACATCCTGATATCCTCACTGTAAATCAGCGTCAGGTGGGTTAGCGAGTCGATGTCTCGTTCTTTCTTAGCATACAACAGCTTGATGTCATCCATGTAGAGGAGGTGGCTGATGGTAGTTCCACTCCTAAACCCATACCCATATCCAGTCCTTGTAATTATCTGGCTGAGGGGGTTTAAGCCTATGCAGAACAGCAGTGGAGACAGTGCATCACCTTGGTATATGCCGCACTTGGTGGCCAATTGTGCAAGCTGCCTTGAGTTGATTTCCAGTGTCGTCTTCCATAGTCCCATTGAGTTCTTGAGGAAGATCCTTAGTATCCTATTGACTTTGTATAGCAGCAGACATTCACAGATCCACATGTGTGGCATTGAGTCATAGGCTTTCCTGTAGTCAATCCAGGCTGTGCTCAGATTGGTCTGTCTAGACCTTGAGTCTTGGGTGACTGCTCTATCTGTGAGCAACTGGTGTTTTGAGTCTCTGGTGTTGTTCCCAATGCCCTTCTGAGCTGTGCTCATGTACTGGCCCATATGGTCCTGTAGCTTGGCGGCTATGATACCTGATAGGATTTTCCATGTTGTGGGGAGGCAGGTTATTGGCCGGTTCTATTCCCCTTGCAGGGGTCTTTCATGATCAGCACTGTCCTTCCTTGTGTTAGCCAGTTTGGGTGGGAGCTTGCTGCCAGCAGCTGGTTTCATCTGTGCTGCTAGGCGTTCATGCACTGCTGTTAGTTTCTTTAGCCAGTAGGTGTGGATCATGTCTGGTCCAGCTCTTCATGTTCTTGACCTGCTGCTGGATGTCTTCTACTGTGATGGTAACTGGTTTCTGTTCTGGGAGATTGCTGTGCTCTGTTCTCAGGTCCTGCAGCCACTTTGCACTGGTGTTATGAGTCTTTTCTTTCTCCCATATGTTCTTCCAGTACTGTTCAGTTTCTGCTGCTGGTGGCTCTGCTGTTATTGTGTTGTTGCACTGTAATTGAGAGTACACCTTAGATGGTTCTTTAGAGGAACAGGGCATTTACTTTTTTGGCCTCTGCTTCTCTAGTGTATCTCCTTAGCCTGGTAGCCAGTGCTGTGAGCCTTTCTTTAGCAGTCTCTAGGCCTTGAGATGGAGTCAGGCCCTTGTATTTTTTCAGTAGCCGAGTCTTATCATTAATCTCTCCACCCTTCTGTAGTTCCACCAGCTGACTAACTTCTCTCCAAGTCGCCTTGGTCTTATCCTCCAATCTCATTTTCCAGGGTGGGTACATACTATTGTTCTTCTTGATCGTACAGAGGCTGTAGCGTATACCAGTTCATTGGTTTGAGTTATGGTGGTAGTAGGGATTGTCGTGAGGGCCCTATTGGCATCTTCTAACATACTATCTGACGGTACTTCTCCACTGAGCCTTGGTAATTGGTCTTAAGGATTGACTGTAGCTAGTTTCTCCATGATCTTATGCCTCATATCAGCTGCTGTGCTCTGCAATGAAGGGGGTGGCAGTGAAGTTTCAGCTTCAGGAGTGGGCTGCACATCCACTTGTTCTTCCAGGCCTTCTTGAGTCTGGGATGTAATGTGGAGTTGGTCTATCTCAAGCTGTGAGAGGAGCTTCCACTTTACTATGTTGAAGCAGTGGGTAACTAGCTGTTTCTCAGCAAGTGTGGATGTAGGTCTTTTGTCTATCCATAGCCCCCTCATACATTTCATATATCCCTTCTCCTTAGGTCCACTGTTATAGTAGCATTCCATCAATTCCAGGTTCTTTTGTCTCATCCATGAATGGTTTGTTCCAGTAGCCCACTTATCATCAGATTGTTCTGGTTTCTCAACATCTGGTGCAGACCTTGTTAATCCAAGGCGACATCCGAGCCAATATGGCTCTCTTAGTTTGTGTTGCTCTCATATTTGAGGCAGGCAGGCGATGCGGTAGGGGTACCAATTGGGATTTGAACCCCAGTCTTCCATATCAAAGGGCAGTGCACTTAACCACTACACTATGTCACCTATATCGATATGTGTGTAACAGAATGTGTATATATGAAAAGACCTCTAGACTGATGTTTGGGAGAGACTGTAGGTAAATCTGGTGCATTTTAAAAACGTGAGTTTTTTCCCTCCATTTAGCTCCTGGGTATTTCATATCAACAAATATATTAGCAACATTTTCAGCCTGGCCTTAAACATGGCTTCCATCTTTGCTCCTGCAAACTGCAGGCATAATTTTGTCCTCTCAAATATTTCTGGGTGCAGTTTAGGGGATGTGGACATCTACTTATCTGATTTGTGGGTGCAATCGGGCATTTAGATTTAAGTTGGGTCTGTAATTTATGTGCACTGGCAACCTGCAAATTTAAAAACTGAAGCCAGGCCATAAAAATCTGGATCATCATGACCATACAAGTAATAACAGTTTATGGTGGATGATTGATTATAGGACTATTAACATGCAGCAAAACAATAACATTTTAAATTGCGCCATCTTTTCATATTTAAGAATGATTGCCATTATCCTGACATGTTTATCACTTTGAGGCTGAGCCAGTTATTACTGTATGGGTTCGTGATGTCCTGTAGCTGACAAATATTAGCGTGTCCTATAAAATCATGCATGACTTACTCTTGCAGCTGTAATAAAAAGGAGAACAAATACAATAACCGTTTTTTCTTTAGGATTGTAGCCCTATGTCAAGGCAATATTCAATACATCTGCTGCTTGAAAGTTTAGACAAAATGGGCCTGAGTCTGACCTCTCTTACACTGGTTTTATGCCAATGTAACTCCTTTAGCTTGTAAGGAGTTGACTTCTAATTTATGCAAATTAAATCAAGAACAGAATAAGGCACAATATATTTTGACCATGTGGTCAAAATGTGGCCTCTGTCAACTTTTTTTTTATTATTGTTGTTGTTTATTTTTCCCCAGAGATGGAAAAATGTCTTATGACTGTCATCTTTATCTCAAATCCGTTCCTCAGCATACTCCAAACTGTCACAGATGCTCTATTTCTATGGGTCAGTTTGCTTCTGTGGGGTCCTGACTCCTGCAAGGGTTCTCTTATTCTGAACCTCCCACTTTGGGTGTATCTTCCAATTAACATGAGCGATCTAAGGCTTTCCTGCTGCAGTTCACACAGTTCTAGGAGCTTGATGTTTTTTGTCAACTGTTTCAAACGTCTCCACTTGCTGTAATAGAATGAAAGCTACCCAGACAATATTAATTTACACCTTTCTTTTAGGCACCTACATTCACAGTTCCACCCACTTTCCACATTGTTTGGAGAGGTACTGCATTTTGTTGCATAGTCTAGCACAGAGGTCTCAAACTCAAATCACCACGAGGGCCACATGACGACTAGTACATTGACCCAAGGGCCGCATTACTGACACCTTTTCATACAAAGATACAAAAGTCTAGTAAAAAATGAAGAGTAATATAGTCTGCTATTAAAAGTCAATGTATTAACTTTTTTAAAAACTGTAATGCGAATAGGGGTTTTAATAAAATATAAACACCTGTAACTATTCCTTATGTGGTCAGTAACACTGATGATGATCTACACTAACAGTCTATCTACATAGCTGTAATGGCAGGAACTTTTTAAAGTAACTATTCATACAAAATACGTTGCCACTTCTAACAAATATTCTTCCCAACAACTCACAGCAAAGAATCATACATGCTGAGCTTCATACCTCAGACTGCTTGTCTAGTCCATGAGGCCCTGCCTCTGCCCCGCCTCTTCCCACCCCTTCCTCGCCCCCATTCCAAGCCCTTCCCCAAATCCCCGCCCCAGCCCTGCCTCTTCTCCAGCTCCTCTCCTGAGCACACTCCGTCCCTGCTCCTCCTCGTCCCCCCTGGAAAGTCCTAAGCTGTTTGGCAGCGGGAAGTGCTGGGAGGTAGGCAGAGGAGCGGGGACGCAGCATACTCGCAGTAGGGAGGGGAGCTTGGCTGCCGGCGGAGTCAGCACCTATGGCAGGCCGCAGGAAACAACTCTGCGGGCCACATGTTTATGTTATGGTCTAGCGTGACCTGTATTTACACCCACTTGGATTTTGTCTCTCAAATCATTCTCTGGACACTAGGTTGAAATGCTTGAACTAATCCTTGATTTCAATTATAAAAGCTAAACCAGGAGTGTTATACATTCATCATTTAGCTGTCGGTCCATGTTGCATCAAAAGACACAGATGGACTTTGCTTTCAGTTATGACAGGTGTGTTCAGAACAGTCAGAGCAACTAGTTTCATTTCATTTTCTTATTTGATGCTACAAGAATTTCTAAAATCTAAAAGCATGTCAGAGACAATAAACATAATGGCATTGTATTACCAGACAGCCAGGGCCAGCGCTACCATTTAGGCAACCTAGGCAATGGCCTAGGGCACCAGAAAGGGGGGGCTATTTTGCCGGGGGGGCGGCACGCGGGTCCAGTGGACCTACCGCAGTCATGCCGGTGGACGGTCTGCTGCTGGAAAGGCTCCGGTGGAGCTGCCACAGTAATGCCGGCGGACGGTCCGCTGCTGGAAAGGCTCCGGTGGACCTGCCGCAGGTATGCCTGCGGCAGGTCCACCGGAGCCTTTAGACCAGCACACTGTCCGCCGAAATGACTGCAGCAGCTCCACTGGAGCCTTTCCAGCAGCGGACCGTCCGCTGGCATGACTGCGGTAGGTCCACTGGACCCGCGGTGGGGCGGCGAAATGGCCGTCCACCTAGGGCGTCAGAAACCCTGGCGCCGCTACTGCAGACAGCCCATTATAACAAGGATCTCCTAGCTAGGGTTCAGCACTTCATACCACAGCCTAAGTGCCCTCGGTTCCGACAGAAGTCAGTGGAGGTGGGAACAGCTTGGTGTGATGGTAGTGGAGCTACTAAGTAATAATTTATGAATACCAGAGGCTGACTTGGTTAGTGAGACATTTAGCGGGGGAGGGATAGCTCAGTGGTTTGAGCATTGGCCTGCTAAACTCAGGATTGTGAGTTCAATCCTTAAGGGGGCCATTTAGGGATCTGGGGCAAAAATCTGGCTGGGGACTTTGAGCAGGGGGTTGGACTAGATGACCTCCTGTGGTCCCTTCCAACCCTAATATTCTATGAATATATTGGGTTTAGTTCAACAGAAGGCTATAAGAAAGAGGAAGGAAACAAAGTTTCAAAATAAGCTATCATCACCACCCAGTAAACACTTAAGGGGTTGTTAAGAGACAATGCCCGACCTATTTGCTGTGAAGATTCTACCTCCTGGTTCCAGATGATTTACAGAACTAGTTGACCAAGCAAAACCAAAAGCCCAAGAACAAAGGACTACAGCAGTTTTGAAAAAGGGGCTTTCTTTCAGGAGGAGGGTAGCTCTTTGGGGATTGTTTGGAAAAAGCAGACGGAGACAGTCATTGTCTGGTCACAGATGGAGGGGAAAACTGCAGGTGCCAAACCTAGTCAGACCTGCTGGGTAAGCATGGTTAATACACAGGGTATTATAGCCAGGGCCTGGGCTCAGAGAGTGAGAATCAGGGGGTTCCAGCCCAAAAGAGGTGAAGGCGTGAAACCTGACACTTGAGGGGGGTATACTCAGAGAGATCAAAAAGGGAACAGAGGTGCTGCTAGTCCTGTAACTGTGACAACATCTTTCCCATCTGTTTTGTGTAAATATTTAAATAAAAAATATAGTATTTTAAAACTTCTTTCATTTTCTCCCCTGAGCTTCAGGAAAAAAACCACATGAAATACTTGGCAAGTTTCTGTATTGACTGGCTTCAGAGTCTGACTACATGAGTCAGAGCCTGGTAATGAGAGTCTTTGGAAAAATCTGGTAGAGCATTATATGCTGGAGCTTAACTCCCAGAACCACCAAACCAACCTATTTAATATTTCTGTTATTAAGAAAATATTTCCTGAAATGACACAAATATTGTTCACAAACAAAATCCAGGATGCTGCCAAAAGCGTTCTGCAAAAATTATGGCTGCGTCCTAGATTATCTCAGAGAATAAGCATTATCACCAGTGCTTCAAACACAGGAGTACACTAATGAGGTTGTAACCCCACCAATCTAGAGAGCCTATAGATGAGTACTCTAATGAGGTTGTAACTCCACCAATCTAGAGAGACTGTTTACACCCACTTGGATTTTGTCTCGCAAATCATTCCCTGGACACTAGGTTGAAAGGCTTGAACAAGCCCTTGATTTCAATTATAGCAGTGTTTCTCAAACTGGGGTCACCGCTTGTGTAGGGAAGTCCCTGGTGGGCTGGGCCGATTTGTTTACATGCCCCATCTGCAGGTCTGGCCGATCGCAGCTTCCACTGGCCACAGTTTGCTGCTGCAGGCCAATGGGGGCTGTTGGAAGTGGAGGCCAGTAAGTCCCTCAGCCCATGCCGCTTCCAGCAGCTCCCATTGGTCTGGAGCAGTTAACCGTGGCCAGTGGGAGCTGCGATTGGCTGGACCTGCAGACAGGGCAGGTAAACAAACCAGCCCAGCCCGCCAGGGGCTTTCCTTACACAAGCAGTGACCCCAGTTTGAGAAACACTGGACTATAGTATGGGTTCTCCTCTGCTTTCCAAAGGCAAAGAGGAAACTCTTGGAACATTTCTATTGCATCCATGATGCCAGTTTACACCAAAAAATCACCACTGTTAGACTCCTTCTTTAGTGAAGTAGCTTGACTTGGATATAGTCTAGTGAAAACATTTTAATTAAGCCATATTTCCTAGGGGGGTTTTGTTTTGTTGTTATTTTGGCTTTGTTTACATTTTTCAAGTATTTCACTGGAAGTTCCTGAAGTCCTTATTCAGTCTTTACTCAGTTCTTTTGCAAGTGAAATTCCATTCGAGTCACTAGGTTTTGACTGAGTTAAAAAAGAGGAAAGCTGTCTGAGTATGATCCAATGTATGTATTTCAACATTTTTCTTTTTATTCCTGCCTTTCTGATCTGCAGGTTCAGATCCTTGGTGATTTTCCCAGTAGCATCTGTTAGATACTTGATCATTTTGCAACTAGTACATCCTGTTACCTTCTATTTTTATAAGTGAAACAAACAAAAATAAACCTTCCTCAGCAAGTCATCAATGTGGGAATAGTGTCATCACTCAAAATACCCCATGGCAAATATAACAACATATCCAATTACAATAACTGTCTTCCCATTGACTTCTGTGACAGTAGGAACAGGACCTAATTTGTATACTCTAAATGTCTAATAAGCCATCTGATAAGTCAATGGCCCTGGATCCTCCATTAAATCAAGTGAAGCATATCATTCCTCTTTGGATTTGGTTACTCTTCCATAGTAGTGCCACGGACACTTTAGCAGTGAAGAAAATCAGGTTTCTAAGCACATAAGGCACATTATTATACTTCATCAGCCAGCCCTATGTCTACACCCTCTTCCTTAGACCAGAGGTACTTGATATTTAAAATGGTAAATGTAAACAGCTGGGGTGTTTACAGCTATTGGTCTACTCAGTCATATAGTACACTCAGGGCTTATTTAAAGCAGGCACTCAAGAAACATCCTGGCCCCATCTTCAGATCATTCATCAACTTGAAACAATTAAGAGTAAATCTAAAAAGGCCAAAAGAATCTGAACAAATTGTCTGCTCTCAATTTCCTCGTAGGAGTTCACCTGAGGAAAGCTAGCAATCTTATTCATCCTGCTCTGAATTACGTTGACAGGAGCTTACGAAGCAAGGATGATCTAATCTAACATAACCAAACTAGATGAGAAGTTTTTAATACCATTATCTATTTAGAAAATCACTTCAATTTAGCTCTTACTTCATTTTTCCCTGTTTTTGTTACTTACAAAATTTGGTACATACTGAATATTAACATCTTGAGACATTCACATAGCATGCATACACTCAAAATGTGTAAGGGGGAATAAAATATCTGCCATCCCCTAAGTGTGTTCCTCTACTGAAGCTTTTAGCTACAAAAAGAACTTGTTTCCTGTGGAGGCAGCTGCTCCTAGAGACTTTGAGGACAAAATAATGCAAAATGTTTTTAGGGGTGATTATGAGATTTACATGGCTGGCAGAGAGAAGTTATGTCTAGTGTTCTTTCCTCCAGGGCTGTCATCACATGGGTTAAAGGTCTTTCATCTAGTATTTTTAATTCTAAAAATTCCAAACAACCCAAGAAAAAACTCCAATGGCTGCAGACAGCACTTTCCTTTATTTATAATGCAGCTTGTGATAAAAATGAAATTTTCTGTATACACCACGATGTACTCACACTAGTAAGAGACTCAACTAATGGCTTCAGTCTTGGAATGTTGATGCTTCCTGCAAAAATTGCTGCTTAGAGTCCTTTTTTAAAAATGGGCTAAGACGTGTATAGATTCCTTAGATAAGGAGGCTTCAGAGTTTAGTACATTTCTAAAGCTTTAAGACAAAAAACACAGGAAATAAACTGTATACAGAAGAACTTCTGCCACTGACCAACCCTTGGGATTCAGGTACCAGAACAGGCAAGCAGCGATTTTTCTCCTTTCTATTTGTACCAGAGCTACAGTAAAGTATTCATTACTTCCACTAAATCTAGTAAAAGTTCAGCCTTCCATTCCAGTGCAAAGGTTATCAACATGTTTCCTGAACATGGATTCACTATAAATCTACAAAAGAGCTCTGTCTGGTTCCATCCCAAGACTTAATTTCCTTAAGAACAAAATGTTTCACAAGGAGAGACAGCCTAGAATTACTGAAATAATCAGCACTTCAAAAATAATGTGGAGTCTAATCACTAAGAAGCTGAGAACCTTCAGAGGATAACCAGACAGAAGACCAAATTCTGATCTCAGTTACACTCTAGCAAAAGAGCTGTGTGGGAAGTGGTTTCCTATCCCACAAAAAAAATTGAGATTTAAAAAAAAAAAAAAACCCATGAGTATAGCTTGTTCTGTTTCTGACCAATAGTCCATCTAGCCCAGTCTCCTGCCTTCCAGCAGTGATCAGCACCCAAAGCTTCAGAGGGAATTAACAGAGTAGGGCAATTATCTGGTGATCCATCCTTTGCATCCAGTCCCTGCTTCTGGGCAGTCAGAGGTTGAGCAATAATACCCAGTGCATAGGGTTGTGTCCTGACCATCTTAGCTAATAACTTCATGTGCAATAGGTCCATCGTTATCTAATTCTTTTTTGAAACCAGTTATACTTTTGACCATGAGTTCCACAGATTGACTGTGTGTTGCGTGAAGAAGAACTTATTGTTTGTTTTAACCTGCTGCTTACTAATTTCTTTGGGTGAACCCTGGTTCTTATGTTATGTGAATGGATAAATAATACTTCCCTATTTATTTTCTCCACACCATTCATGATTTCATAAATCATTATCATATCACCCCTTAGTCATCTCTTTCCTAAAATAAACAATCTCAGTCTTTTTTAATCTCTTTTCATGTGGAAGCTGCTTTATACCCTTAGCCATTTTTACTGACTTTCTCTGTACCTTTTCCAACTCTAATATACCTTTTTTGAGATGGGGTGACCAGAATGCATGCAGTATTTATAGATTTACATAGTGGCATTAGAATATTTTCTGTCTCATCATCTATCCCTTTCCTAATGGTTCCTAACAGTCTGTTGTCTTTTGAGCAGATGTTTTCAGAATACTAGTCATGATGACTCCAATATCTCTCTCTTGAGTACTAACAGCTAATTTAGAATCCATCATTTTGAATTTATAGTTGGGATTATATTTTCCAATGTGCATTACTTTGCATTTATCTACACTGAATTTCATCTGCCATTTTGTTGTCCGGTCATACAAATCTGTAAGATGCCTTTATAACTCTTTGCAGTCAGCCTTGGATTTAACTTTCTTGAGTAATTTTGTATTATCTGCAAATTTTAACACCTCGCTGTTTACACCTTTTTCCAGATCAGTTATGAATATGTTGAACAACACTGGGGCCCACTATAGATTCTTGGGGGACCCTGTCATTTACCTCTCTCCATTGTGAAAGCTGAGAGTTTATTCCTACCCTTTGTTTCCTGTCTTTTAACCAGTTACTGACCCATGAGAGGACTCTCCTTCTTATCCCATGACCGTTTAGTTTGCTTAGAAACTTCTGGTGTGAGCCCTTGTCAAAGGCTTTCTGGAAGTCCAAGTACACTATATCCACTGGATCACCCTTGTCAACATTCTTATTGGCACCCTCAAAAAATTCTAATAGATTGATGAGGCGTGATTTCCCTTTAAAAAAGACATGTTGACTCTTCCCTAACACATTGTGTCTGATAATTCTGTTGTTTACTATAGTTTCAACCAATTTTCCTGGTTCTGAAGTTAGGCTTACCAGCTTGCAACTGCCAGGATCGCCTTTTTTAAAAATCAGGGTTATATTAGTTATCCTTCAGTTGTCTGGTAGAGAGGCTGATTTAAGCAATAGGTTACATACAACAGTTAGTAGTTCTGCAATTTCATATCTGAGTTCCTTCACAACTTTGGACTAAATCAAGAATTGCCTCTTCCTTTGTGGATTCCAGAACTAGTTGCTCCAAGAAGCAGTTATTAATAGTGTCTAGAAATTTTATCTCTGAATCCCATCTTGAGGTGACATATATCCAGTCAATATGGGGATAGCTGAAATCCCTCATTATTAATGGGTTTTCTTTTTTGGCAGTATCTCTAATCTCCCTGAGCATTTCACAATAACCATCACCATCCTGGTGAGGTGGTCAGTACTATATTCCTGATGCTATATTCTTATTGTTCAAGCATGGAATTTCTATCCATAGAAATTCTGTGGTACCACTGGATTAATTTAAGATTATTATTATATTTGACTCTATGCTTTCCTCACATATAGGGAACCTCCCCCACATACTCTGTCATACCTATATATTTTGTACTTTGATATTACCTTTTCCCACCATTTCATCAAGTATCTGTAGTGCCTATTGTATCAATATCCTTATTTAACATCAGGGAGTCAAGTTTGCCCATTTTAGTATTTAGAATTTTTGTATCTGTATATAAACACTTATAAAATTCATCAATATGTAGTTTTCTGCCTTCGTGTGAATTGAACGAGACACTTTCATGTGACTGTTATTCTTTAGTTCCCACCTGTACTTTATCAATATCTATCCTCTTCTCTTTATTAGGATATAGAATATCCCCTTTAATAAATTTTCCCCTGTAGGGAGGCGCCCTGGCTCCCCGCTGCGCCGGAGAGGGATGAGCCAGAACAGGTGCCTCTGTGGGCGGAGACACCACCGCCTGTCCCCGCCCCTTGGAAGTCAAAGGGCGGGACAGGAAGTATAAAAGCCTGGCCTCGGCACTCAGTTGGCTGTAGACTGCCGGAGAGGACAGAGGCTGGTGCCTGAGCTCCTGCCGGGCCCAGCCTGCCCCGTGCTCACTACCCGGAGGAGCGCTGGCATGACCTGCCTCATGCCCGGTACCCGGAGGAATGCTGGCCTGAGTTTCCCTACGCCCGGTATCCCGAGGAGCAGCCTGAGCTTCCCTACGCCTGGTATCCCGAGGAACCCATGGTCTGGGACCCGCTGGACGACGCCGGCGAAGGACAGGTACCTAGAGAGGGGGAGATTGGAAGTGGCCCGGGGGAAGCCGACCCCAGTCTGGCTCCAGGGGACCCCGAACCAATGTCAGTGTGTTGCGGCCAGGATTCCCCACTGATTGCAGCGAACCCTTGCCACTGCTAGGGCCCTGGGCTGGGATGCAGTGGAGTGGGAGGGCCTGTGTCCCCCCGCCACCCTTCCAAGGGTGGCAGACTCCCCCTACCCCTGGCCCGAGGAGGCCTCTTGTGCTGTTTAACTCACTGTTCAGCCCCTGCTTGAGGGTCTGACCCTTACCTGGGTTTGTTGCCCCGCCCTGCCCAAGGGCCTGGGCTTATATATTGTTGACTTGTTGCTCAGCCCCTGCTGGAAGGCCTGAGCTGTGAACTGCTTACTGCCCTCCCCAACCCAAGGGCTGGGCTTAGTTACTGTGTTGCTCAGCCCTGCTGAAAGGTCTGAGCCCGAAATGGTTATAGACTCTGTACTTGCTCAGCCCTTCTGAACGGCCCTGAGCCTGAACTCCTTGTTGCCTCGCCCCTGCTCCAGGGCTGGGCTTATAGACCCTGTGTCAGCTTAGTCCCTGCTGAAGGGCTAGGACTCTGAATTGCCTAGAGACTATTCATTTGCTCAGCCCCTGCTGATGGGTCTGAGCCCTGCACGGACTGCTGCCTGTAGGGAGGCACCCTGGCTCCCTGCCGCGCCTGAGAGGGACGAGCCCCAGCACCGGACCCTTACATCCCCTAAGAGATATCTCAGTCTGAACCACGTGCTCCTCCACACCTGTCGACTTTCCTCCAGCCCTTATTTTAAAAACTTCTCTATGACCTTTTTAATTTTACATGTCAACAATCTGGTTCTGTTTGCTTTAGATGGAGTCTGTATAGGCTCCTCGTTTCCCAAAAGTTTCCCCAGTTCCTAATAAACCTAAATCTTTTCTCACAACACCATTGTCTCATCCATGCATTGAGGCCCTGTAGTTCTGCCTGTCAAATTGGCCCTGTGCATGGATCTTGAAACATTTCAGAGCATACCATGGAGGTCCTGGACTTACCTAGCAACCTGAATTTGGTCTCCTGGACCTCTCTCCTACCTTTCCCTACGTCACTGGTACCTACATGTACCACAGCCACTGACTTATCCCCAGTACTGCACATAAGTCTGTCTTGATGTCTCATAAGATCTGCAACCTTTGCATAAGACTGGTAATTCACCATGTGTTTCTCCTGGTCATCACAAGCCCAATTATCTATATTTCTAGTAATCTAATCCCCTATTGCTGTTTCCTGTCTCTTCCTAATAACTGGAGTTCCCTCCCCCACAGGAATATCCTCAGTGTGAGAGGATATCATGACATCATCTGGAAGGAGGGTCCTAACTATGGGTTCATTTTCCTCCACTCCAGCTTGATGGTCTCCTTTCCTGAGATTTTCATCCTCCTCAACACACACAGGCTGTCAGACTGGGGATGGGACTGCCCACTGTGTCCCTGAATGTCTCCTCTGTGTACCTCTTTGTCTCCTGTAGTTCCTCTAGTTCAGGCACTCTGGCCTCAAAAGCCCTCAGTCTCTGAGGGCCATGAGTTCCTTGCATCAAATGCACACCTGCACACAAGGCAGGTAATCATACATGCTGCATTCAGGGCAGTGGATAGCCCTCCCCCCCGCCGACACACACACACACACACACACACACACACACACACACACACACACACTGCTGCTGGACTCCTGCCTGCATTCTTTGAGTCTTGCAGGGATTTTTGTTTGTTTCTTTGTTTTTTGGGGGGAATTATTGACCTAAGTTTAGAGTACGCATGTTAGGTGTTTCTGCCTTTTGCACTCTCTTAAAAAAAACACACCTCCCGTTCTGTATTGGGATAAAAAAGATACCTTGCAAGGATCAGACACGTTACCTCCCAGGTCAATCAATATTTTAGATCTTTCCCAAATACGCGCCCCAGCCAATTCTTATTAACTAAACTCAAATTTATTTTTAAAAAAAAAGGAGAGAGAGAGTATTGGTTAAATGATCATTATATGTACAGACAGGAATATAGTTCTTAGGTCATTTTCATAGTAGAGATGGTGAGCTCTAGAGTTGCAAAGAGTTCTTTCAGAATTGGCTGTAAGCATGTATTTGGGTAAGATCTAAAATATTCATTGACCTGGGAAATAATGTGTCTGATCCTTTGGGATTGGTAGAACTTTTTGTATGATGATTAAGATTTTCAGTAATCCTCATCATATTTGACTTGGATGTCTGTGTGGGAGCCCGCAGACTGGGTATGTGGCTGGTCTTTTGGATCAGAAGAACCCTTTGATTGATGAAATTGGTTTTAAATAACCACTCATCATTAAGTCTAGTGTCTGGCTGTTGAAACAAGGACTGGAATACCTAAGAAGGCTGCATTTCTGACTTCTTGTTAGCCAGTGTGGAGAGACAGAAGTTTACTTTTGTTACTGGTTTGGTATATCTTATGGAAGAATAGCCTACAGTTTTGGGGTGTGTCTGCCCTATTTCTTAGCAGTTTGCCCTAAATTTGGTATTCTCAGTTGTGACCCACTGAGGCACAATGACATATGTACATTCTGGTTGTGCCCACAATATACAGGGAAACAGTCCCTCCCTCAACATGTTTCCAATCTAACAAAGGTTTCTCCATTGGTGGAAAACCAATCAGACAGCTTCCAGTGTAACTGTCAGTCAGGTGCTGTTTAGCTGAACATATTGATAGCTCAAAAATGAGCTCTTTAAAGTGTAAAGCAGTGGCCTTACATAACAGGGAGTCAGTTACGCTATTAACATTGCATGACTCATCCTCTATTACTTCCCAGTTTCTGAAAGTAGTGGTACATACTTAACTCTAAGATTCTGTCAGCCTCTAGTCTAAGGGAATATGAATTTAATTTTGTAGATTTTATCAATTCTTGAATTCATTTTGAAGGCTTCTATGTTATGGGGGGATGGCAGGTCACACAACAACTTCTGTGACCCAGGGACCTCTTGGTGGCAGCTGTCAGAAGGCACAGGGGGGTGCATAGTATTTTACAGGGATTCCCTGAGTCAGCTATGTGCATAACAGTTGGCATGTGAGGTCTCTATTGAGAGTCAGTAGCCCACTGACCATAATCACTGCAAAATGTTTGTACGCATAATATTTAAGGAGTTATGTATCTCTACTGAAAATTGTATTCTTAAGGCCCTGGAGCTGAGGCAGATCACCAGGAAGTAATGTACCTAGGAAAGGTTCCTTTCAGGCACGAGGTAACAGACACCTATCTCTCTGTCTGGTAAATGGTGTAGCGTATGCCTCTTTGCATACTGAGCCACAGAAGAAATAAGAAATTGCAAAATCTACAGGAAAGGAAATTCACAAGATGAAACATATGGCAAGTGGGTCCTGTTTGTGAATAAAGACAAAGAATCGTTCTGGTGTGTCTTAGGGTGCAAGAAAACATGGGGTCTTTCACCAAGGAGGCAAGCTGACAGCATGCTTGTCTCATGAAAGGAGGGTTATGGCCAGCCTGGCTATAAAATACTGCAAGGAGTTTGTGTGAGCAATACTCTGCTAGACATGAGTATCTTGTTAATTTAAGTCTAGGCTTTAGTACACGTGTTATGGTTGTAGTTTATATGAAACCAGTTGTTTCCAATACTTCTACTTGCAATTACTTGAATTATTCTTTGTTAAATAAACTTTATACTTGATTTCACTGTAAACGTATCCAAGTGCTGTGAGTTTAGCGGAGCAGAGACTGGAGGTCACAGCTGGAGTTTAAAGTCAGAAGGGATCACTAGATCATCCAGTCTGACCTCCTGTGTACCACAAGCCACCAGCACCATCCAGCACCTGCACTCTAAACCCAGCAATGGAAGTGAGACCAAAGTATTACAGCCCATACGAGACTACATTATTATGTGCCACAGGGATAGAATAGGAGGAACCAAGGCCCCTGCAATAGGCGTGAAATAATTAAGTGAGAAGTGCCCAGATAATCCTGGCAAGTGACCCACACCCACTCATTACAGAGGAAGGTGAAAAGAAAAACCCAAAGTCACTGCCAATCTGACCTGGGGGAAAATTCCTTCCCAACCCCACATATGGCAATCAGTTAGACCCTAGGCAGGTGAACAAGAACCAGCCAGCCAAGCACCTGACAAAGAATGTTTGGTGCCACCTAAGAGCCCTGCCCAATGTCCCATCTTCAGCAGCGGTCATCCCTGATGTTTCAGAGGAAGGAAATTTTTAAAAAACTTCCAGAATACATTGGGAGGGATCCCTTCCTAACTCCTGCCAGTGACTGACTGAAACCCTGAAGCATGAGCTTTAGGAACATAAAACAGCTCATAGTCATCCTGTGATTGACCCACACACTCAGGTCTCTCTCCTTTTTGGTCACTTCTAGCTGATGAGCCCCCAGCTTGTAGCAGAAACTCTTATTATTAAACTCTAAGTGCATGACCTTGCACTTCGTACTATTGAATTACATCCTATTTCTGTCACTCTGGTCTTCAAGATCATCCAGAGCTTCCTGTGTAATTTTCTGATCCTCCTCTGTATTGATGTTGTCTCCCAACTTTACATCATCAGCAAATTTCATTAGCACACTCACTGATAAAAATATTGACTAAGATTGGTCTTAAGGCCAATCCTTGAGGAACTCCACTAGTAACCACCCTCCAGTCTGATAGTTCACTTCTCAGCACAATCCACTGCCTTAAGCTACCTTATAATGCTTGTACTAATCCTAACTTCCCTAATTTAACTAATAATTTCTCATGTGATACTGTGTGAAACGCTTTACTGAAATCCACCTATATTAGATCTACTGCACTTCCTTTTATAAAAACAATCCATTATTTTCTCAAAGAAGGAAATCAGATTAGTCTGGCATGATCTAGCTTTGGTAGACCCATGTTGCATTACATTTCCTTTACCTCTATGAATTTAATTATTCTTTCCTTCACAATTTGTTCTCAATGTATTCTTGCATACTATTGAGATCAGAATAACGGGTTGGTAATTATCCAGGTAATTTTTCCCCTGTCTTACATATAGGTATGAGATTAGCTATTCTCCAGTCACATGGTACTACCCTTATGACCAGACTAGCAATCTCATGTGCTAGAACTTTCAGTATTCTGGGATGGAAATTATTCCCCACTCCCACCGATTTGAGCACATTTAGCTCTTTGGAAGAAAATTTTAATCTCATATAGGGCAATTTCTATTTTTAGACACTCATTGCCATCAGCCATATTGTCTTCATGCCAATGTTCCATATTATCATAATTGAAAACCAAGTCAGAGTATTCATTTAGTATTGGGGCCATACATAGATTATCTTTAATCTCCTTCCCATCCACACTGCATAGCGGCCCAACCTTGTCCTTCCTTATTTTCTTTATATAACTAAAAAACCCTCTCTTTCTTTAATGTCTTTGCCAAGAGCTAAGTCATCTTGACTTTTAGCAATTCTTACTTTATTCCCACATTTTCTAACCTTCATGATGCAACTTTCTTTGCTGATCAACCCCTTGACGGAACTAGTAAAGTGGAGTGTACTGTTTCTTTGAAAGTAGTGAATCCCAGCTGGACACTCCAGTGAGAAGTGTTGAGGGTTCTAGGGTTGGAATGTGCCAATTGTTAACCTACAGGGTAACAGCAAGGCCTGTGAGGCCTAGAAGGGTGTGCTTGTGTTGTCTGTGGCTGGTGGAGTTGGGGAGTGACCCATGTCAGGCACAGACAAGGCTTCCTCATGCTAAGGGCAGATGGTAGTGAGGTGTTCATAGCCCTGGGTACCCCTGAGAAGCATCGCAGCTTCCCTGTTTCCAGTTGTTTCTAAATGGTGAAACTTTAAGTGTTTGGGCTGAAATTTTTTGTGTTTGCTTTAGGCTGAATTTATTTCAGAATATTTTCAACCAAAATGGTTCAGCCATTTCTGAGAACAAGGCTAGGAAAAAATAAATTGTTTTTCCCACGTAAAATTTTTTTTTACATCTTTTATTTTAAATGATCTAGCCCCCCCGTGCTTTGCTTCAGAGACTTGAAGTGTTAGGGATGTGCTATTTGTCCTCCCCTTAAAAATCCGCCCAAATTTTTGCTCAAGTTTCATTACATTTAATCATAGAATATTAACCTTTGAAAAACTGCACTTTGCTATTTTGAGTTTAGCAGTTAAAATCTCAAGGTTCCTTCCTCACTGAGCATGCTCCATCCCCTCCCCGCTCTGAAGTGTGGCCAGACCATAGAAGTGTCCAGAGGATGACAATTCCATTTTGTGGCAACTTTTGAAGTTTAAAAAAAATCTGCTTCTGTTCTACATTGGAATGAAAACAAAACCTTTCAAATGTTTTTGCAAAAACAGAATTGTGTTGAAATGTCCATTTGCTATTCAGGCAGAAGTATCTATAATGTTCAAGCTGAGTGGCCTGGTGGTTTAGGCACTGGCCTGGGGTGTGCAAGAGACCCAGGTTTAAGTCCCTGCTCCATGGAGTTTTTCCATCACCAAGTCAAGCAGAGCAGGGACTTGAACATGGCTATGGAGAAAGTCTATCTCTTGAGTCTCAACCCCAAAAAACCTTCAGCAAAATTTCATTCTGTCAGAAATGTTCTGATCAATTCTACCAGACTGTGCATGTGCCATCCCCACAGAGCAACTGAATCATGCTCCACTCCACGGTTACAGGGGCTCAGAAGAACTTTCCATGTAATTGTTGCTCTGCATTGCTCTGGCCTGGGCACCAGAACTGAAAGAAGAGAGCTTCTCTCTTATGTGTTTTCAATGCTCACCCTGCTGGCACACTTGGAGGAAGAAGCTGTCTGAGTCAAACACAGAGAGAATAAAAGCCATACCAGGGGCAGGGAAAGGAGTAGAATGGGACAAGAAGTTGGATGAAACTGGGACTGGATGCAGGGAAGGGGGGAGAAACTCTGACTAGAACTTGAGGTGAGACACTGGGACTGGGTGGGCAAGGAGAGTACAAACCCAGAAGAAAACTTGGGGTACCAGGAAGGAGAAACAATTCTGACAAAGAACTGAAGTGAAGGGGAAGAACTGAGACTGCCTGGGCAAAGAGAGTGAGGCAAGAAGCCAAGAAGGAGTTGCAGGAGACTGAGATTGGATGAGGAGCTGGGGAGGGAGTGAGAGTCAATCGAGGTGAGAGGAGAGACAGGAGGGGAAAACTGGGATTGGCTGGGCAAGAAGATTTAAACAAGGAATTAGGACATGGAGCTGAAGGTTCCAATCCTGCTGCTGAATCATGTAAGTTACTCCTGAGGGAAGACTGCACCACTGTGTGTGCGCAGAATTCATGTCCCCTGCAGATTTCTTTGCTTCCCCGCAGAAAAATGGCTTTGTGACAGGGAACTACAGGGAAGCTGCAAAAGCAGTCAGACACCACTACCTAGCTGTGCAGGTACATCGTTTCAGGCTCCCGGAGCAGCAGGCAAAGAGGTAAATCACTGCAGATCATGGGACACCCCAGCCAGTGGCTTCTACCCTGAACTGCTAGTCCCAGCTGGGCTGGAGGCAGAAGGCAGGACTTGCTCTTCCCCTGCCAGGAGTAACTGAGGCTGTGTCAGACCCACCCCCAGAAACCTCCCCAGCTGCAGGAAGCTCAGCATCCTCCTCTGCTTCCTGCCCTATCACTCCTCAGCTGTGGGGGGGAAGAGTCACTGAACAGGAAACTGCTCCCCCATCCATCCAATCCCTGTGCATCCAGACCTCTCATATCCAGATACCCCCACCAAGCCTCACCCCATACACCCAGAACCCACATAGCCCTCCTTACCCGAACCCCACCACGCTGAACTTCTACCCCTGCATCTGGAGCCCCCTGCACCCAGACCTCCTGCCTCTGGACCCACACCCCTGAACCCAGATAAAATTCTTTGCCAAAAACATCACTTGACCTTGGAGAAAGCTACTGGAGGCAATGAAATAAACTCCAAGCCTCTCCATCTTGCCAACACACTGTAAAGTGCCACCTATTATTTGCCAAAGCCTTTCTGCCATAACCAAAACCACAAGGTAATAACATGAAAGAAGGGATTAAAAATAAAGAAAATTTTAAAAAGACATCAGAAGAGCTTCCTAAAACCCAGCATTGGTGAAGAACACAATTTACTAAGAAATCCACTCTCAGCAAAGCTCTGCAAGGGGCTACCTTACCGGTTCATCACTTAGTACAATGAAAGCAACTACAGAAGACAGATTTAAAGCCATCATTTCCAAAAGGGTCAAAAGAGCAACAAAAAGAATTCACCTAAAGCAGAGAGAGACAATTCATGAGCCTTATACTCTCTTTAGTTTGTGTAGTGAATCAACGTAAGCAGGACAACACCATGGTATTCAGAAAGGTATTATAAGAGTACCAGCCTGTGTATCTCCCCATTCTTTCACAAGAAACTTCTAATTTCAGGGGCAGATTTTCAAAACAGCTCAGCTCTCATTTAGGCACCTAAATGAAAAGGCAAGATTTTCAAAAGTGCTCAGCGTCCAACAGCCAACATTGAGAACAAATCAACTGAATTAGGACTATGAGATTTGACTGTAGAATCTTATTAAACTCCATAAATTGGCAGGATTTGTTAAATTATCTGAACTATGAATTCAGCTGAATCCCTGCAGTGTTTAAAGTAGATTTATTCCCAACATACTACTCTGCATACTGTGAAAAAGTTCCTCCTCTACCTTAGTCCTGCGCTTATTGGCAGATTTGCTCACCTCAGTGATCTTCACCACAGTCTGGGTCAACTCCTCCTGTGTCTGATCAGGAGTTGGGAGTTTGGGGGGACCGCCCTCTACTCCGGGTTCCAGCCCAGGGCCCTGTGGATTTCAGCTGTCTATAGTACCTCCTGTAACAGCTGCATCACAGCTACACCTCCCTGGGCTACTTCCCCATGGCCTTTTCCAAACACCTTCTTTATCCTCACTACAGGATCTTCCTCCTGGTGTCTGATAACACTTGTACTCCTTAGTCCTCCAGCAGCATACCCTCTCACTCTCAGCTCCTTGTGCCTCTTGCTCCCAGCTTCTCATACAGGGCTGGTCTACACTGGGGGGGGAAAAATCGATCTAAGATACGCAACTTCAGCTATGTGAATAACGTAGCTGAAGTCGATGTATCTTAGATCGAATTACCTACCGTCCTCACGGCGCGGGATTGACATCCGTGGCTCCCCCTGTCGACTCCGCTACCGCCACTCGCTCCGGTGGAGTTCCGGAGTCGACAGGAGCGTGTTCGGGGATTGATACATTGTGTCTAGATGAGACGCGATATCGATCCCCAAGAAATCGATTGTTACCTGCCAATATGGCGGGTAGTGAAGACGTAGCCTCACACTTCCTCTGCTCTGGCTCCCCCCTACCTGACTGGAGTGAGCTCCTTTTTAAACCCAGGTGCCCTGATTAGCCTGCCTTGATTGACTGCAGGTGTTCTAGTCAGCTTGTCTGCCTAAATTGGTTCTAGCAGGTTCCTGATTACTCTAGTGCAGCCCCTACTCTGGTCACTCAGGGAACAGAAAACTACTCAGCCAGTGACCAGCATATTTGCCCTCTACCAGACTCCTGTACCCCACTGGTTTGGGTCTGTCACATCCCTCCCCCCTGCTCAACACCAAGGGGTTGGGCAGCTTGGGATGCCAGACAGTGCACACGTGACAAGCCATCGGCATTACCGTGACGGCTCCCTGCTCTGTGTTGCACACGCAACTGGAAAGGTTGGAGGGATAAGAACCATCTGGTCATCCTTGTGTTCTTCTCCTTGTTCTGCTGCATCCATTGAAGAGTGGCATGATCAGTCACGAGGACAAATCTGCGCCCAAGCAAGTAGTAGTGCAATGCTTCCATGGCCCATTTTACGGTGAAGCACTCTCTCTCCACCACTGCATATTTTTGTTCCCTCGGAAGGAGTTTCCTACTGAGGTAGAGAATTGGGTGTTCCTCCTCCCCAACCATCTGTGATAGAACGTTCCCCAACCCTACTTCCAATGCACCTTTCTGCAGGATAAATTCCTTTGTGAAATCAGGGGCTATCAATACAGAGTTACTGCAGAGGGCAGTCCATAGGTCTGTGAATGCTTCCTCTGCTGCGTCAGACTATCTCACCAGATCAGGTCCACGGGCTTTCACTAGGTCTGTCAGGGGGCTTGCCCTTGTGGCAAAGTGGGGGATAAATCATCGGTAATACCCCACTACACCTTGGAATGCCCGGACTTGTTTCTTGCAACGCAGTCGGGGCCAATTTTGGATGGCCTCCAACTTGTGCACTTGGGGTTTTACCAGACCTTTTCCCACAATGTAGCCAAGATATTTGGCCTCTGTAAACCCTACAGCACACTTGGCAGGGTTTGCTGTAAGGCCAGCTCGCCTGAAGGTATCAAGGACTGCCTCCACCTTCTCTAAGTGGGTTTCCCAGTCTGGGGTATGAATGACCACATCATCCAAGTAGGCAGCAGCATAACTGTTATGCGGGCATAATAGCTTGTCCATGAGGCGCTGGAAAGTAGCTGGGGCCCCATGTAGTCCAAAAGGGAGGACAGTATATTGAAAAAGATCCTCTGATGTAGAGAACGTAGTCCTTTCCTTTGCGTCTTCCACAAGGGGAATCTGCCACTACCTCTTTGTCAAGTCTAGGGTAGTTAAGTACCGGGCATTCCCCAGACGATCCACTAGCTCATCTATGCGAGGTATGGGGAACGCGTCGAACTGGGATACTTCATTTAGTAGCCAAAAGTTATTGCAAAACCTTGTGGTGCCATCAGGTTTGGGCACCAGCACGACTGGGCTGGACCACTGACTGTGAGATTCTTCGATGATCCTCAACTCCAGCATTTTTTTTACTTCTGCTTTTATTTCCTCCCTTTTGGCCGCTGGCACCCGATAGGGCCTCATTGTTATTCTGGCCCCAGGGTTTGTGACGATGTGGTGATATGTCTCAGTTGTTTGACCTGGTTTTGTCGAGAACACATCTTGGTTCTGGAAGATCATTTCAGACACCTCATTCTTCTGGTCTGGTGTTAAATCGGGAGACACTCTCACCTGTTTGGAAGGCTTGTTTTCCTGGATAGTTATGCATGCCTCTTGTGCATGCCAGGGTTTCAGAAGGCTGATGTGATAAATCTGTTCTTGTTTTCGGCGTCCTGGCTGCCGCACCTTGTAGGTTACTTCCCCCATGGGTTCAACCACCTCATAGGTCGCCTGCCATTGGGCCAGAAGCTTGCTTTCTGCTGTGAGTACCAACACTCATCACCCGATCCCCTGGTTGGAACTGTCGGACTTTTGCCTGGCGATTCTAATAGGTTCTCTGGGCCTCCTATGCCTTTTCCAAATGTTCCTGTACAATAGGGGTGACACAGGATATCTGGTCTCGCATCTGTATTACATGTTCTATTATATTTCTCCCCTCATTGGGTTCCTCTTCCCAAATCTCTTTGGCGATATCTAGTATGCCACGGGGGTGATGTCCATATAATAACTCGAATGGGGAAAACCCAGTTGAGGCCTGAGGTACCTCCTAGATAGCGAACATAAGGTAGGACAGTAGGGTGTCCCAATCCTTCCTGTCCCAACTTACCACCTTCCTTATCATAGCCTTGAGGGTTCGGTTAAACCTTTCTACCAACCCATCATTCTGCGAATGGTAAACTGAAGTTCTCAGGGTATGTATATGGAGCAGCGTACAGAGGTCCTTCATTAGCTTTGACATAAATGGGGTTCCTTGGTCTGTTAATATCTCCTTTGGTAGCCCCACTCGGGCAAAGATCCCCACCAGCTCTTTGGCTATCGTTTTAGAGGCTGTGTTCCGCAGGGTGACGGTTTCTGGATAGCGAGTAGCATAGTCCAAAACAACAAGTATATATTGGTGGCCCCGAGCTGTCTTCTCCAGGAGTCCCACTAGGTCCAGGGCTATTCACTCAAAGGGGACCTCTATGACGGGAAGAGGTACTAAAGGTGCCCTCAGGTGGGGACGGGGACTGTGCAGCTGACACTCCGGGCAGGACGCACAGTATCTCCGCATTTCTTCATGTACTCTGGGCCAGAAGAATCGTCGTAGGACTCATGCCAGGGTCTTCTCTACCCCCAAGTGCCCCCCAAAAAGCTGATTATGAGCAAGACTTAATACAGCGTTCTGGTGTTTTTGAGGTACTAAGATCTGCTGTACCTTCTGCCCCTGTACTGGTGTAACCCGGTATAAGAGATTCTTCTTCATTATGAAGTAGGGTCCTGGTCCCTGGGTTCTCCCTTCTATGGGGACCCCATCTATTTCAGTCACCTCCTTTCTAATGTTGTTGTACCTTGGGTCTTCAGCCTGGTCCCATCCAAAATTTCCTCTTCCAGGGCTAACCTGCCCAAGATCTAGGGGCCCAGTCTCTGTTGCCTCTACTGGTTCAGAAGTACTAGGGTGGGGGTCAGACTCAGGTGCTTCTCCCTCCTGGGTGGCCTTCTTTTCAGCTGCTCAGGTCCGCCTACCTATGAGAGCAACCCTCTGGCTTTGGGCCAGTATTCAGGTTCCCAAGGCCTTAGCTGCCCTCCTTTCCTTTTTCGACTTTCTACCCTGTCTGGGAATGGAAAATAAATTTGGGGATATTTCAGAGAAGACTGGGGTTGACAGTTTCCTGTGGATGCCTCGCTAACTTCAGGGTTCCCCTCTTTCTCCAATCCTCCTACTGAGAGTAAGTCTCCAAACCCTGGGAAGTCCCTCCCTATGAGTACCGGGTATGGGAGTTTAGGGACTACACCTGCTGCTACCTCAGTAGTGTTCCCCTGAATCTCAATTTTTACTGGGATGGTGGGGTAATAACCAACTGTCCCATGGACGCATGTTATCCCCGTACGCTTAGCCCGCAGCAGCTTCACAAGCTTCCCTGAGACAAGTGTGATAGCACTCCCCGAATCAACCAGTGCTGTGGTCTCTACCCCATTTAGCTTTACTGGTCTGGTGTACACAGTGAGGTTAGTGAGACCCCCAAAAGGTGGATTAGAGCAGACCCATGCTCCCAGTTCCCCAGGTTACACTGCATAGGCTCCTCAGCATTGGGACACTGTGCAGCTATATGCCCCACTCCCCACAGGCATACCATCTGTATGGGCCCTTAGGCATTCCCCAGTCTCTTGGTTTGGGCAGTCTAACATCACGATCCTCTTCTCCCTCAGTGCTCCGACTCTTTGTGGCTTCTGGTGGGCCTTCAGCCCCTCTCTTTTTCCACCTGTGATCCCCTGATTGCCCAGTCACCCGAGCTCTAGGGCTTGGTGCTGCTAGTTTAACCCGGGGTGCCTCTTCCTTAACTGGTCAGGTCAGCTCCCTCGCTGTCCTTCGCCTCTCTACCAGTGCGACAACCTCATCATAGGTGGAGGGTTCGTTCCGGCTTACCCAAGCATGAAGATCTGGTGGTAGCCCCCTAATGTATCGGTCGATGACCAGAATCTCTAGTATCTCTTCCGGACTCCGGGATTCTGTTTGTAACCACTTTCGTGCGAGATGGATGAGGTCATACAATTGAGACCGCAGGGTTTTATTTTCATGGTACCTCCACTTGTGATACCGCTGAGCCCGCACTGCAGTTGTTACCCCAGATCTGGCCAGGATCTCTGCTTTCAGCTGGGGGTAGTCTGCTGCAGCCACTTCAAGCAGATGATAGTAGGCCTTCTGGGCCTCCCCACAGGAATGGGGCAAGGATGCCAGACCACTGATCTCGAGGCCAGGCCTCCCATACGGCTGTCCTCTCAAAGGCCAGAAGGTATGCCTCTACATCATCCTCCCCTGTCATTTTCTGCAGCCAGTGGCTGGCCCGTACGATCTGCATCCCATCATGGCTGCGGTTCAGCTCTGTAAGGGTCTTTACCTGCTTTACCAGTTCCCGCAACATAGCCCAGTCTTGAGAAGCCTGGTCCATCAGCAGGCAATTAGTCTCTTGTTGCAGCTGCACTGCCTCCTGTTGGGCAGCTGCCTGGACACGGGTAGCCTCCTGCTGGGCTGCCATAGCTTGTACCAATGCCCGTACTAAGTCATTCATTGTGGTGAAAAAAAAAATAAACCCTCTACCTTTTTTTTTTTTAAATCACCCTCCTTCTTCTGCTGTGCTGTGCACACCAAAATCCCACGCCTAACACCAGTTGTGACAAAGTTCCTCCTCTACCTTGGTGGGTCCTGCGCTTATTGGCAGATTTGCTCACCTTAGTGATCTTCCCCACAGTCTGGGTCAGCTCCTCCTGTGTCTGATCAGGAGTTGGGAGGTTTGGGGGGAACCCGAGACCGCCCTCTACTCTGGGTTCCAGCCCAGGGCCCTGTGGATTTCAGCTGTCTATAGTACCTCCTGTAACAGCTTCATCACAGCTACAGCTACAGATACACCTCCCTGGGCTACTTCCCCATAGCCTCCTCCAAACACCTTCTTTATCCTCACCACAGGATCTTCCTCCTGGTGTCTGATAACACTTGTACTCCTTAGTCCTCCAGCAGCACCCCCGATCACTCTCAGCTCCTTGTGCCTCTTGCTCCCAACTCCTCACACACACACACACTTCCTCTCCTCTGACTGGAGTGAGCTCCTTTTTAAACCCAGGTGCCCTGATTAGCCTGCCTTGACTGGCTGCAGGTGTTCTAATCAGCTTGTCTGCCTGAATTGGTTCTAGCAGGTTCCTGATTACTTTAGTGCAGCCCCTGCTCTGGTCACTCAGGGAACAGAAAACTACTCAGCCAGTGACCAGTATATTTGCCCTCTACCAGACTCCTGTACCCTACTGGCCTGGGTCTGTCACAATACTTGAATCCCTGGGAGTTTTACCATTGACTTCAATGAGAGCAGTTCAGATAAATTTAAGAATTATTTTGCTGACTTTGAAAATTCTCTTAGATTTGAGGGACAAATCTTGTATCCCGTAGACAGTCTTTAGTCAAGAAAGATTCTCTTTAACTTCCATGTTAGGGATAGATGCTCAACATCTTGCAGTAGCTTTCACTCCCTTTTAAAATCATCCTCTACTTCAGGAGTACAGGCTTTGGTTCTTAAAGAATACTTGATCCTGGGAATTATTTTTGGTAACGGAATTCTTTTGCTTATTTTTTTTATTTCCTTCCTTTTGTTATTACTGTGCTTCTATCCTTTTTTGTTCTGGCATATTTTCCAGATTCTTAGTCTGATATTTAGTTTCCTTAACTTCTACAGTATTTGTTCATCGCCATCCTGGTTGCCTGCCACGTGTATCAGTTTCCTTCCTTCTGACTGGGAGGAGGGATAGCTGTTTCCATTACCAACAGCAATGCCATTCTAGAGATCTCTTGGCAGGTTGCAGAGCAGGAGAATGAATCATTGCTTACAACACTTAATCCTTCTTGGTTTCACTATTCTGGAAGGATGTGGAGATGATGCCAGCAGCCTCCACATTTAATTACATACAAAGAATATGTAAAAATTAACTTGATTCTTGTTCAGAATTAATTCTAATGCTACAGTATAATGCTGGTCAATTACATATATTACTCATATAGTAGAAACTAAGAACTTGTAGATAAACCAAACCACCTAGCTCCTGTAGAATAAGTATCCTGCTTTTCAGAAGATACAAACAGTTAGATTATATGGTTCTAAATGACTAATGAACATTTCCTTAAATTCCTCTGTACTACTGTGCTTGCTCCAACTATTTCATTGACATCTATATCTGCATGCTGATCAACTGCAGTGAGAATCCCCACCTCCAAAAGCTAATTTGGACTCTACCTTTTTGTTTCTTAGCTTCAAACCATACTCACGAGCTTGTTATATCTTTCTCTTGTATTATGCTCTTGATCTTGCTCTAGCTCCTTATATGAACCCCTTAACTACTTTGTAAATCATAATTAGTCTTAATTGTTTACTTTCACTTCTTGAAAGCTTTCCTTTTCAAATTAAAAACGGCACTGCAGCAATATTTCATTGCAATGACATTTTCAAATTAAAAATGCTATTGCAAGTAATTGGCAGATTCTGTGCTTTAAAATCAAATATTGCAGCATGCTTATTCTGAATTCATGTACGGCACCATTATTCTCTTACGGATTTTGCACTCAGACATGAACTGAATCCTGCCCCTACTGACTCTCATGGGATGAGGATAAGGCCCCAAGTGATGTAAACATGTTTGTGTCTCAGCTTTTGAGGGTCAGCTACTAACCTCACAAATCCTTCATATTTGACATTATAATCTGTGGTTGTAAAATGGATTTAATGGTTTAACATTAAAACTTCAGGTACACTTAAGACAAGGATTGCAAAAGAGTTAATAGGGAAAATACTTTAACAAACTTTGGCAGAGAGGTGTAGAAAAGCTCAAATGGTCTCCTGACAGTGATATTTTAGTCCTGGCTTTGCCAGCCTTTCCATTAAAAAACTTTTACATAATTTTTGTTTTTAAATTTGATGAATTGTACTGTTCCTGAAAGTAAGTGACCTTTAGCATTGGAGAGAACCAGGCAAATTGCAGGTAATTGCTTTGCAAGCTTCCTCACACTTCTGCCAGTGCATCTCAACCTTGACTTACAATACCCTTGTTATTAAAGTCCTGGGCCTCTGTTGTACAAAAACTGACAGCCATGACAAATGGTGTGGGTCTTGTAATGAATAAATGTTTATAAGGGAGTAGCTGGTGACTGCCAAACTCATTTTACTTGTGACCCCTGGGCCACATGTGAACCCAGGTCTCCAAAGATGCTGCAATAGTGGCCAAGCGCGCCCCTTTTTCAAAGTTTATGTTTTCAAAGTTTTAATCTACATTCAGTTGAACGTTAGAATACCAAGTGTCAGCCCAAACATAATTTTCTGTAATGGTATAGATCAGTTAAGCCGTTTTTAGTCACACAGTAATTTTAGCTGGGCCTACATGCCATCACAAGTACTAGCTGATCTGCAAGAAACCCCTTCTCTCTGGTGACACTAAAGTCTTGGCACTATTTGTCTCCCTACACTGGATCACTTCTATGGATACTTACCTTCCTCTTCAAAAATATATGAGCAACGGACAAAAGGGAGACATGGGACCAGACTGAGGTTTTACACTAGGGCACACATTATGGGGCTATGCAGAAGCATTGTGGGAGCAGGGGTAGGAAGGAGACCCTGAAAGAATTTTAACTGGCTGAGCAAAAAAAAAACTGTTCTGGGCTCAGGAGAAGCACAGATTGGAACAGCTGCTCCTCCCCGGTTTGAAAGAGTTGCATGCACTCCCTCCTATGCTGGCTCAACTCTGCTTCCAGCTTTGCTCCAGCAGACAGAAAGATATTTTAAAGAAAGAGACATGAGATACTTATTTTGTTATCTCCTGCTGCTTTTTTACCCTTTGCTTGCTGTTAAATGTAAGCAACGGGTCCATTATAATAAAGCTTTAAGTCAGTCGTTGCTATCTATGAAATGTACATCTGGGTACAGAATAGTTGCATTGCTCTGTTCAGTTCCTGAATGCTTGAATCATCTTGCTTATACTCCGCATCACTACAATGTGCAATGGGACTACATTAAAGGAAACCACAATAAAAGGGATAATCCAGACCCACTTCAAAGAGTATGTATAGCCCAGAGTGCTAAGGTATAGGAAGTAGGTTAATATATAACTTTCAACAACAATTATAGTGCGTTATCAAGACACACAAATAACACAAAATATTTCAGTCATAGGAAATGGAAGGGTCCTGTAACAGGGAAGCTAGGCCCTGAAATGAAGTTGGGCCCACCTCTCCTTTTCAGTCCAGGTATGCCCTAAGTTAGTGTAGTGAGAAGGGCCAGGCTGCCCTTGGAGTTCTACATGAGAGACAGGCCACGGGCAATAGAGAGTCCAGAACCCAAAGGGCGCAGAGTCCAGTGCAGAAGAGGGTCCTGAGAGAAGAGAGAGTGCTGGGCTGAAAGCTTCAGGAAGGGGATGCCCCTGAAGGAGGAAGCAGTGAGATCTCCTTAGTTGGGCAATGGAGCCAGATCAGGTTGGTGAAAGCAGAAGGCAGGTGGGAGGTCACCTACACACTTCCCCAGGCCAGAAAGCCACAGTCAGAGAGGGCTGAAGGCTGAGAGCAGCAGTGGGAGATGAGAGCTGGGTCAGAGAGTTGAAGCTGGAGGGCCAGAGAGGGCGGAAAGGCTGAGGAATGATGGTCAGCCTGCTTAAGTCTCCTGGCAAGAGCTAGAGCCAGGCCCAAGAATGATGCAGACAGAGAAGCACCCCAGCTGGCGGGGGCCTGGTGAGAGACATCAGAGCTGTACCAAACAGTCTCAGTGAAGTGAGAGACACTGAAGCTGTACTGGAAAGTGGAACTGTGGTGAGAAACACCAGACCTGTACTTGGCATGTTGAGGAACTGGTGGGACTTGAAAGAGTGAATGTATTGTTTGGACTATGCTGGGGAATTCAGGATTATGGGTGTGTGACTGTTTGTAACAAATTAACCTCACAAAGGGCTATTTATACTTGGAAACTGTGGAATGGAATTATTAGGGTCTCTGTCAAGGAAGAGGAAACTGAGGCAAGTCCACCAAGTGTGCTGCAGCCTGCCATAGGAAAGTGCCCCTGGCAGAGGCCATCTTATCACATATGGTGGAGAAAGTGGACAGGACCCTGAGAAAGGGGCCACCAGAAGAGGAAAACAGAGGCAGGCAGCAGTTTGCAGGGCCACCTTGAGGCCACAAGGGGGCAGCCTAGAGGAAACCACTCTATGGCAGTTCTAAATATGTACACAATAAACATTTCTAGTCAGATATAATCAAAGGCTTTTTAACCTCTGCAGCTGTAACAAAATGACCCGATCTTGCAGAATGCAGCGTCATTGTCACTATAACCACTTCAATCAGTGTTTCTGCTTTATTAATACTAAAGACAAGCAGGACTCCCAATGCTCTGGTTCCAAGCTGTTGTCAAGAACTGAAAATGACTTTGTTCTTGGAAATACTCACTCACACAGAGGGTTTGGATTACAAGTTACTGCTCCAATTGATTCAGACACAAGCCTTTTTTCAGCTGTAACGTGATGCCAAGCTGCAATGCCTGGGCATACATTCTGGATAAACGAAAAACAGTATAAGTAATCATTTTCATCATCAAGTGGTTACTCAGTTAACGCATATTCTCATTTTGGTATTCCTCTCCCCCCACCTCATTCTTTGTATGTTAAAACTAAGGGACACAAAGATACGACACAGGGACTCATTTACTATGGGCAACATGTAAAAAGTGAGCTAAATAAGAGGGATTTCAGTGCAGAGCGGGGTGGGGGATGGCAGACCACAGTAGGGTGTATATTCTATGCAAAGGCAGCCAGCCACATAGAACGAGGCTGGAAAACACTTACAGGAGAAATGGATGAATGTGCTATCAAGGCTGGTCTTACTGGCAGACTGCAAGGAGTCAGGGTTAGGGCTGCAATGCAATAAAAAAAATGAGGTCATATATGTAGGGAAATGAGGAGTTATATAGTGCCTTGAAGGCAAGAATGAGAAGTTTGAATTAGAAGTGTTGGAGAAAGAGTAGCCAATGAAGAGGATCACATCATCCCCTTCTTAGAACATTGCTATGGGCTCATTTTAGCAGCTTATGCTTTTGATAGTCTGGAGGAACAACATGCAGGAGGTTGGAGTGGAGGAGGTTGTACTAGTCAACAACATAACCAATAGGGCAAGCAAAGATCTTTGTGTTCAGCATCTTCCCTCTTTGTCTAAACCCGTGATAAAAGAGAGATTCTTAACAGAGAAGAGCCCAACCTGCAAAATTCCAGGTGACAGTTTTGCCGCACAGAGATTTGCCATTTCTTATCTAGAAAATTGCTTCATGCATTAGGATGAGGAAAACAGTGGCAATTGTTTAGATGTTGGGGGTAAAAAGGTACTACAGACTGGTATTTCCCATATAGAAATTGTACAGATACTGTTTGTAGTGATAGCCCCATAGTCAAAATGTTCAAAAGTTTCTGAGTGATTTGATTTTTTGGGTGCCCAAATTGAGACACTTCAAAGTGGTCTGATTTTTATAAAGTGGGTACTGAACACTTTGTGAAAAATAGGTCCCTGCCCAGTGTTTCATATCAGACATTCCAAAATTGGGGCACCCCAAATCACTAGTCACTCTTGAAAATCTTGCCGCGACTACATATTTTCAAAAGCAGATTCACACGCCCCTACTAATGTGTCTATATATAGTAAGTAATTCTTTATTCCTTTCCTTAAGTATTAAAGAACAATGCATAATCCTAATCTGGGTATGGTATATCTATGGTGAAACCAGCTACCTTCAACATCACTGCAAAATAAGGGTCCTCTACCCAACATACTTTCCCATGCTGTAATTCAAGCAACAGAGGAAAACAGAAGAGCACCACTGTGTAGACACACTTCACAGAGGGCAGTACTGCCAAATTATTAGGGAGAGAGCATTTTAGGGCTACAATGCTCCTCAGTGGGAGAGAGGTGTCTTCAGCTCACACAATCTTTTTGCTCAGGGGTTCTCAAACGGGGCGCAGGACCCCTCAGGGTGTTGTGAGGTTATTACATGGGGGCAGGATCACGAGCTGGCAGCCTCCACCCCAAATCCTGCTTTGCCTCCAGCATCTATAATGGTGTTCAATATATTTAAAAGTGTTTTTAATTTATAAGGGCGGGTAGCACTCAGAGGCTTGCTATGTGAAAGGGGTCACCAGTACAGAAAAGTTTGAGAACCACTGCTTTTGCTGAAGGTATAGTTAGGCATGGAGAGTGCTAGGGGCATTTTCAAAGGGGGAAAGAGAAGTTAAATGGAGAGTAGGAGATGCAGAGAGGGGCCAACAAGGGAGAAAAAGTAGCAAGGAAGTGCTCAGAAAAAGGAAAATGTAATGACAGAAAATGCAAATTACACAGCAATTGGCTGTCCGAATGGTGTGTGTACATCTCTGCCCTCTTCTGGATGGAAGTGGAACTGATCAATTGTGTGCATGTAAGTAAGGCTGAGCAAATAATTCACAGTAAAACTATCAGGCAAATTTAACCTCTTTTTGCTCAGAACTAGGCTACTGTAAGATTTATTGGCTACCTGCAAGCTGGTTTAAATGTAATTGTCTGTCATCATATCCACACAAAGCAATTGGGTATGTGTTCATTGTCCTGGTGGTGAAGCATCCAGTCAGATCCTTTTCTAGTCCTTTTAATTGTCTCCCTTTCAAGAAATTGATTTTGGTAAAACTGTTCCCCTCCTGTGCCTCATATAAAATATACAGACTTTACTGAGCTTCAGGAAACAATGAACTGGAGTAGTCCTAGCAGACACAGGCACCAGCATAGCTGCACCGCCAAATCCTGACACCTCTGCTAGTGCAAACCCCAGTGAGACATAACAGGGAGTTGGTTCGGGTTGTTTTTTTTTATGTTAATTGGACCAAGCAGACAGTGAAGGGTTGGATGTTACTTGAGTGCAAACACTGGTACAAAAATTGTCCAGTCAGAAGCTAATACAGATGATATCAGCGTGCTGTTACCCTAGAGGAGAATTCCTCTGGGGATGACATACTTTTCTTCTCAGGTAAGTGAGGATGCTGGGTTGGAGCTCACTAATCCTCCAGACATGTGGAGAACAGTAAGATGGAGTAGGAGGAAAGTGCTCATGTGAAATTCTAAAGGAAGCTGCAGCTCGGAGGAGGAGCTACTAGCTGCTAACACCTTACTTTACTGGTGTCCTAATATATGGGGGCATGAATTGGCAGTGAAACAAGAGAGGCCACAGGAAGTAGTAGAGGTGATGCTCTTTAGGAAAAAAAAAGAGTAAGCAACAGCATGGCTTAAGTGCACAGGAGTCTACCACATTGCCTTGCAATGTGCCTCCTCCAATAAAGAGATAGCAGCTATATCAACAGAACCTGACTTGTCGTTAGGAGGCCCACAGCTTCAGGTCACAGCCAAGCACATTAAGAATGCCAGCAAATATAACCATGAAAGGGGAAAATAAGCTTAAAAAAAAGGCAGGCTTAGAAAAGAAAAATATCTTAGAAGAGTCAAGAGAGATGGGGAAGGGAGAGGAGAGAGAGAGCAGGAGGGAATTTATTTTTAAGTAGAGCATTTAATATTAGAAAAAAGTGAATCTCAGGGAAAGTTGACAGGCTATGGAAGGAAAGAAACAGGAATGATGGGAGAGAAATGAGAAGAAGAGAAACCAAGAGACAGTATGTTAGGATTTCAAAACAGAATATTTGCTTCCAAGTTGTAATTCTAAGGCATACTCTCTGGTGAGTGAAACTTTGTTGTTTATGCCAGTGGTCAATTTGGCCTCTGATCAAAATTTTTTTGTAAATTCATCTTTCATTGTGGCATATCTGATTACATTTTTAAAATGTCTAAAAAGTAAATAATTTGCTGTATTGGACATTCATTCAGGAATTTTCAGTCTGTTACCCATTTGTTCTAAATGTAGGGCTGTAAAATTGTGCTTGGGCTTTTGGCTGGCACTATCAAAAATGATGCGCTGTGCTTATTATATGGGTACAGAGAAATTCTTGTGTTATTTCGGGGCAAGATAATAGTGAATCTTACACACAGTAAGCCTCAAGTTTGTGATTAACTTGCAACCAGTTTAGGAAATTGTTACTACTGTTATCTCAATGTTTTTTTAGCCCAGTAGCCCTTTTAATACTTGCTTTTGACACATACGCAAACAATATCTGCATAAGTAAAGTTTCTGTTTAGTAAATGGCATAATACATTTAATTCCCTTTAATTAAATTTCACTGCAAGATTTATATTGAATGAAAAATCCTAGGCACATCCTTCAAGACAACACTTTCTTCAGAAATATCTAGGTTGAAACACCTCTGATGTCTCTCTTCAATTCTGTATTGCATGCAATGCTCTCCAAACAGTAAAAGCGCCCAGTTCCTGCAAAGAGCCACAGCAAATAACTTCTCATCAGAACATCTTAATTATTATTTTTCATAATTTTAACTGAGTATTTTAATCATCAGAACAAAAACAGAAACAAAGGAAAACACGTACACAGTACAAGGTCAGTCAGACAAAATGTATAAATTCTCTTTCTAATCTTTAATTTACAAATTTATATTACATATTGTCTACAAGAACAAAAATTAAATGCCTAGAACCCTGATTTACATGTTGCATTAAATTCCGATTCCTACTAATGCTTGTGATTGTGTTTAAAACAATGCTTGAAATGGCTGCACTCAAACACAGTTAGAACATGGTTTAAATCTACACGCAGAGGCCCCCATTTACTTTACAAATATATCTGAATCAGGAAACTCAGTTAAAATACAGTTGTTCTCTGACTTGGTTACAACACAGTGAAAAATGTTGTTGTGGACAGGACCTAGGTGTGTCAAAGTACCCAAGCTAAAAGCAGGCCTTCAAGCTTCAGCCTTATTACAGAGACATCAATGCTGTCCAAACAACAAATTTTGAACATTTTAAATGAATCATGGACAACTGTGTTGTACCCAGGTCACTTGACTTGGTTACATTTGTTGTGTAGCCCAAAGGGGCACAAACCATGTAACTATGTTCAGTAGCCATGTTGAAGCATTACAAAGATGGTGTCTACACCCCACCAATTCTAACACTGCTGTTTGGAATTGGCAAGAGCTCTAGTCTAGAAGAAATTCTAGCAGCTTTTGGCATATTTACCACCATGTTAGTTAACATCCTGAAAAGCATTTAACACAGGGTTTTAAAAAATTGGGCCTTCTCCTTGTTAGGGTTCCCAACAGTTCCTAACTGACTTTGCTGTAAGTTATTGCAGTTTCATCGTCTTCAGCGGCATTATGTTCACTTAGACCAAGACTGAGTTTGACTCTTGGTTTCTCACTTCCTGAATCATCAGGAAAATTCACTGGGGAGGGGAGGACTGTGTGTCAACCAATGCTTACACCTGCTGACCAGTGGCATTATCTATGTCCTGAGGGAAACCCCATGAAGATGTGTGGTGACAAGCTCCAGAGGAGGGGGGAAGGGCGGGATACAGAATGAGAACATACAATGTCTTTCTAAAAATGCAGTAGATTCAACAAAGGTTCTACTTTCCACCCACACCATCATCTCTTGCTAACCTAGCCCCAGATTTCATCATCTGATCAGGTTCTCTGCTAGCTAAAAGAATATGCTGCATATGAATGTTTGAGAAAGACAATAGTTTTGTGCAATTAGGAAAGAGAGTACGTCAAAGGATAACAGATTAAAGTGTGGCACCTTCTTACTCAACCGATCTGCTTCTTGTGTGTATTCTGAGTTTTATTAGCTTACCACCATCTTGTGACAAAAGTAGCTCTCCCGGGAACTGCAGCAGGGAAAGGAGCAGAACATGGGACCGCCAGGCAGCCCCATGCCAGCAGCTCCTCTGGCATGGCTGCTGCCCCCAGCTGCACACTGCCCACTCATTCCTGTCCTCTGGTGGGGCTGCTGTAGAGACCCCAGGTGGAACTCAGGGGACACAGCTGCTGTGTGTTGAAGGGTTGGGGGCAGGACCCTCCTGTCCTGTGTCTTTCTGATACACTATACCAGCTATAAATATCTTAGTGGTATGGCTGACCGGACCTGCACCACTGCCTTCAGGATAAATACAGCTAAGATTTATAGGGATTTATACTAGAGAGGAGGTAAAATGCATTACTAAAATATAGTATAAGTAACTCCAACCCAGCTATTTAAAGACCTGTGGGCAGCACGTATTCTGTTATTCATGCAGAATTTACACATTAATTTGCAAAATGAACAGATTTGAAAATGGGAGTCTCCCAGGTCCTGACACAATTTAATAGCTTTAGAAATATGAGCATGAGAAGTACTTTTAAGTTCTAATCATTCATTTCAGTGGGGTTTTTTTGTTTTTGTTTTTTGGCATGTAGTACGTTGGAGTGCCAACACGCAACCCACGTTTTTCCAAGAAGTGGATGTTGTCTGGGAGTATTTTCTCAGGAAGTCAAGCACTGTGGACCCAGTACGTGATAGAAATCGCCTGTATTTTAGCACCCCAGTGAAGCATCATGCCTTCCATCCTCTGCTGTTGTTTTTCTTTGTAGTTCCTTATATTTTTTTGCTTTTATCTTATTAGCCAACTTATTCTATCTGCCCACGGAATTCTCAGTTTCATGAAAACCTCCTGCATACTGCTCTTTCTGTTCCCAAAGCTTGTCTAGTCTCAGACATGTAGACATAATATGATCTGAGAAGACCAATTTCTTCTTTGAGGTCCAGCCTTATCTCCCAGACTGTGGTTTACACAACAGATTCCCTAGGGAATTTTCTTCTTCACACATGGAGCCATTCCCTCAGCCAAAAGCTAATGAACATGGAATGTCTCCAAAGTGCACCATAAAGGCAGACAAGAAGAGTGCACCGTCTGATTCCTCCTGCCTTGGAAAACCTACTTCAGAAGTGGAAATTTTAATGCTGATCAAGGTTTTTCTCATGAGGATGAAATTCCTTTATATACACACACACACACACACACACACACACGGACAATTTTGCCTTATTTATTTATTTATTTTTAAATGTTTCAAAGATGAACTGGCATGTTTTGTATCTTCTCAGACCTGAAGTTCATGGTTCTGTGCTTCTCCTGCAACAGTGAATACTATCTCATTATCACCTAAACCGCTGCACAAGGATTTACACTCCCTATTTTGCTTCCATTGTTTTAGACGCCCTCAATCACAGAGGTGCAAACACAAATCCAGCATTTAGATCTTGGCCTGTAAGGAAACAGAAAGTGATTTTCGTGCATTTTATTTTAGAGAGTGTTTATCTGTAGATTCTGGTTTCTGACTGTATGCGCAAAAGGCACCACAGTTTGCACACAAACACACTGTTTGGCACATCCACAGCAATAAGAATCCTGACGTTCTGGTGGGTTGGCCAAACTTGCAGGAAGATGCTTGTTACTCTAGTCATTCAATGAAGCTGTTCGCTCTCTGTTGGAGTCATGTGCTTTTGAAGGCTGCAGATGTGCCTGTCAAGTTTCTAGCTGACCACACCCCTTTTTTCAGGAATGAAGCACTTCATAGTCGATATGCTCCATCCGCTGCAAAACTAAAATTCAGATACAAACTTCTCCAAATTTGGATGGTATTCAGATCAGGGATTGGGGTTTAGGCTCATCTCTTGTCATTAGCCTTTCATATCTGTATCCCAATATCTGTCTAGAGGTGTGCACTGTGGTGTGATATATTTCCACACTCTGCCCAAGGGCTTAGACGAAAACTCTCTTTGCTTACTCTGCACATTTACACCCCCTTGTTAACCACTTTTCCTGCAATACCCTCCCCTTCTGCATGCCAGTGTGTAAGATATACCCCACCTCTACCTACTTACAACCATTTACTGACAGGTAACTTATACTATTGACCTCACCTCTGAATTTGACCCACATTCCATAAGTGGATACATCCCGATGAATAATTGGTACAATCCTCCAAATACTAAATCAACAAGACGGCTATTTTAATTTTTTTCTTCCCTCCTTCCCATACATCCAAAAATGCAACTTCAGATAAACTGTTCTCCACATTCTCCCTCAAATCATTTGTGCTATCCTCCAAGCCAGATAAACTGACTCTCTTTCCCAAGTGTTCACTTGCAAAGACAATCTTCATATCTTTCCTCTAGAGGGACCCTTAGTTATTCGAACTAAAATCAAGGTGATTAACACACATTTTGATGTAGCTAAATCTTAATAAAAAACAAATTGCTATCCCTCCAGTGGTAACTGTGTAATAATAAGCCATACTGTGGGCCCAATGCTGTATTTCTTGGCAACCAAAACTCCCATTTAAAATCAGTGGAAATTCTGAATGTGCAAGGAATGCAAGATTGGGCCCATTACTGTAACGGGTAAGTCATGCACAAAATAAATACACTAGTATGTTTGTCCTAAATGTAATTAAATATTTCAGTAGCAAACTAAGTGAAGAGGAAAAACAATTAGCCATTTTTTTAAATATGGCGACTACATAAAAATTAAATTATAAAAGGCATATGAAGAGGAAAATGCAAATATATGCAGATTTTTTTAATTTCCTCAATTATTCCTAATTCCCCCACAGCCCTACATTCATTCCTACTGACCACAGACAGACTAAACAGTCAAGGCAGGACACTGTTCAATAATACACAGCAGTTTAAATACACAGTTTGTTGCTGGTCCCATGTCACAGTAGACAGGAGTGGAAGTCTTATTTATAGATCAAATTCCTTTACTGCAGAATCCTGTATACATGTACCATAGATGAGATGCTCTTTACACCACCCTGAAGCAGAGTTGAAAAGATCCATCCACGCATGTCTGTGTTCTAAAGTCTACAGAGGTCTATTTATGCAACTCTCTCCATGGAGGAAAGGTGCTGGGAGAGCAGCCAACAATAAATGGAGTGGGTGTGGGAAAACGAAAAATAAAAAGAGAAGAAATACTACATAAAAGAATTACCATATGGTTTAATACTACAAACTGCATAAGTTGTAGCTATAAAGTGATATCAGATAACTGATCCAGGGAACTAGGTGCATAGGGCCAGAAGTTAAAACAAGAGTGCATTGGTCAGGTTTCAGCGGGTGTGAGCTGTGCCTGTGCTGCAAGCAAACAAATTATTGCTATCTTAAAAGCAGTCATGCTGTTTTCAAGTTTGCCACAGATCTGATTCACCCACCTACAGCCAACTTAATCTAACTAAAAGGAATGTCTGCAATTTCATGAAGATGTAGTGTCAGAGGAGGCAAGAGGCTGTCGCCTAGAAGGAATATATAACATGGCTGGGTACATCAATGTACTTGTCTTCCCCATCTTAAAAGGCCAAATACCATTATCTATATCTAATACATTGGTATTGAGTAGCTAGAAGATATTGCATCTGGATTACAGAAACTCTTCACATTATCAACCCCGTTCTAACCAATATGTAGGCTCTACTTAGGGCTCCATCCAGTTGTCAGCAAAGTGGCATTGCAAGTGAATGGAAGGAGAAACTAATTTAGAATCTCTCTTATGTATCCCTAATGTTCCTCTAACTCATGTATCTAACTAATGGCACAACCTAGTACAAAATTTAGGGGATCACTACTGCAGTTCCAAATAGCAACAACAATATATTGTCCTTCTCTAGCATCTATCATATGAGGACCGCAAAGCACTTTGCAGACAATAACTGATAAGCCTCAAAAGTGCTGTGAGGTAAGTCATAGCTACATCAGATCATTCCATCCTCCACTGCAAGGCAGCCTAGGGGTAGAACACAATTCCAAGTTCATGAAAAGTTTGAAATTTTAAAGAAGAAAGTCATTTTTTCAAACCTGTTTTCAAACAAAATTTTAACAAGCTCACTTCAAAAATTCTCACTATGGCTAAAAATTCTCAGACTTAATTATCAGGTTAAAGATGAAATTTTGAGGTACGTTTAGTAAGATTAATTTTTGGAGATGTTTTAAATAGTGTTCTGAAAGATGTGTAGATGTCTTCATATGCGTCTGACAGTAGATACTTATAATGAAAGCGTATTTTAAGCCCTAACTATAGTAATGTTAAAAGTGACACTATAACCAAAGTGTAAACAAGAATTAGATATTTATAAACGTAGTTATATAGACAAGACTGAATCCCGACTCCTAACTGCACTTGTAAATGTGATAATTCTCTAGAACAGGGGTAGGCAGATTTTCAGTGGCACTCACACTGCCCGGGTCCTGGCCATCGGTCTGAAGGACTCTGCATTTTAATTTAATTTTAAATTAAGCTTCTTAAACATTTTAAAAACCTTATTTACTTTGCATACAACAATAGTTTAGTTATATATTATAGACTTATAGAAAGAGACCTTCTAAAAACATTAAAATATATTACTGGCACACGAAACCTTAAATTAGAGTGAATAAATGAAGACTCGGCACACCACTTCTGAAAGGTTGCCGACCCCTGCTCTAGAAAATCTTCCATAAGGGAAAGTCTAGTAATAATTGGAGGTATGAAATAACTCTGATGTTATTGCCTTTCTTAATTCTTGCAACTCTTAAGAGTATTTGTCATACACATTCCATTAATTCCTTGAGTACTGACAGACTTATTAGAAGTAATGTTTTAATGCTTTTTCAGATCTGCAGTGAGAATGAGTATGTCATTAGATTCCTTAGCTACTATGTTTAAAATGGACTGGAAAGGTATGTATTGATCAGTCAGGTTAAGTCGCCTCTCAACTACAGTTGCAATAAACTGACATCGTCAACTGATACCCTGGACATTCACACTTATTTAAACTTTTATTCATTCCAAATAGCTACCATAAGTGTGGGCGGACAATGGTCTATCTGTAACTTCCAGGTTTTCCTGAGCTGTCTACTTCAGCATGACATGAAGTTGCATCATCATGAGGCAACACAGTACCATACTATACATTTAGATAACAGTGTTTCCAATTTATGTTCCCTGGGCCAAACTAATTCTGAAATCAAAGACCAAGGATGTTTATTAGCCTGAGATGTAGTCACTAAGTTAACAAGAAGCATCCTCAAATAGTTATTGTTCTCATTCTTAAATTTCTCTTTTGTTTAGATGTTGAAGTTTTTCTTTTATCTGCCAGTAGAGATGAGAAAGTAAGGAAGACATATTTGTTGTTAGCATATGGATGACAGAAGCCAAAGAGAGTGCAGCTATTTGAATTCTGTATGGCTGCAGGAAACTACACTACATTTGTGACCCAAAAACTCATACATAAAGCAACTCTGCAATCCTGTTGGCTGAGACTATTCTATTTCAATAGAACACAATGTAAATGGAAGACTGGGTGAAATACTGAAAAAATGAGGCCAAGTTAAATAAGCTTAAATGACAGCGTGAATTCTTTGTTTTTTTCCAAGAAATCATACTGTCAAAGGACAGGGCTTTCCAGACTAGTTTTTCCCCTTGATTTATTAGGGGTGGGGGGTTCTGCCTTCTGAGAATAAAAACTAACTGAAATTTATTTGATTTTGGGAATAAGAGTAAAATTTTAAATAGCTACCCCAGAGGGAAAGCTAGGCTAGCTAAGGTTCCAGTATGAGCTGTTTATTTTGAATGGTGTTAAGAGGACTTAAATTCTGCATGTCTAAAATTTATTGTGGGGATTGAATGTAAAAATTAAAAGGGCAAAAACTCCCTTAATGACTGGTCATAGTTATGAGCTGGGAATTTAGACTCCAAACAGCAGGGGACGGTGGAGGAGGAGGTCTGCTGGTGATGTAATGCCCTAAATCCATGAGTGCAATCAGTTACTGACTGTCATATAAACTTGTATGTGCTAAAAGGGGTGATACATCTTTAAATAAACCCAAGGGATGGCTTGACACATACAGCCGTATTTCCTTTCAGGAATTGAGGACATTCGATATTTTGGTGCCAGATAAGGGCTCAAACCTGGAAAGTACTGAAAACGGCTGGGAGGTGCTGAGTACCCTCAACTCTTACTGAAGCCTGGCAAGTCTTTTAAAAGAGGGCATAATTCTAAATTCAATTGTCCTGTGTAACATGATTTCTCTTCAGCTCTTTTTCACCAACCTGTTGTGACAGTCTTCTTCATATAGATTGGGGTAGTTATCGAGATCTTTAATCTTATAATGGTACAAGAGAAAAGAAAGACCCATGAGGCAGATGGTGACTGCAGAAACATTTTTGGAATTCCAGATTGTGCTTTAGGACTGTGTTAACATTAGGGGATGACACTTTTTAAAAAAATAAATTTGAAATAGGACTGGATACCCACATGTAACGAGGCGGTGTGTCTTCCCTCCTCCTCAGGAAGGGCAGAGCCCCACAAGATGCTGGAAGGGGCGGGGCCACAGGGCTCTGGACCCGCCCCTCAGAGGGTCAGGAGGCAACCCTGAAGTATAAAAGCCGACTGGCGGTGCTCAGTTGAGGCCCAGCCGCTGTCAGGAGCAGACCTGCCAGAGGGTGCTCGCAACTGGGAGGCTGCTGAGACCCCGGGTGGTTGCCCAGACTGGCCAGAGCTTCCCCACGCCCACTACTATGAGGAGGGACCACCGGAGCCGCCCTGTCGCTGCTGTTACCCCAAGGAACCCCCCGGAACAGGCCTGGCCGGACTTCCCAGAGGTACTGCCGGATCTACCACCCAGCCCCAGCCAGGAGGGGCCCATGCTACTGGACTTCCCAGAAGCTGACGCCACCGATCAGGTAGGCCCAGAGGGGGAGACTGGAACTGGCCCGGGGGCAGCTGACCTTAGTCGGGCTGCAAGTGTACTGGAACCCATGTCAGTGTGTTTCGGTCAGGATCCCCACTGACTGTCAGCGGTGTTAGCCGCTACTAGGGCCCCGGGCTGGAACGCAGTGGAGTGGGAGGGCGTGCGTTCCCCCTGCCACCCTCTAAAGGGTGGCAGACTCCCCCTCCCCCTGGCTTGAGGAGGCCACTCTACAACTGTGTGTTTGGTGCCCCGCCCGACCCAAGGGCTGGGCCCCCGTAAATTGTACCCCAAAGGACCTGAGCAGCTTGAATTATTGCTTGCTCAGCCCTGAACCAAGAGGGCCTGAGCCTCTCTAACAACTGTGTGTTTGGTGCCCCACCCGACCCAAGGGCTGGGCCCCCGTAAACTGTACCACTGCTCGGTCCTGCCCCAAAGGATCTGAACAGCCTGAACTATTGTTTACTCAGCCCCGAGCTGACTTTCTGTTCACTCCGCTCTGTACAGAAGGCCGGAGTCCCCGGACGACTGGGCAGAGTCGCTTAGCCCTGACGAGAGGGGCAGACTCAGACAGCATAGCGAGGCCGGTGTGGCTCCTCTCCTCCTCAGGGAGGGTCGAGCCCTGGCCGGGCACCTTTACACCACATATCAGAAACTTAAGATGATTGTACCTGTAAATACCTCCCATTTCTCCCTTCCCCTCCTCATTTTATTTGTATTGTCTGGGCAAACCTCCTAGCCCTACTTTCCTTTCAGCAACTTCAGCCACTAGTGTCAGATACAGACACCTGACATAGTACACAATGTAAACTTTTGTAACCATTACCCATGTCATGAGATGACCAGGAAATTAAAAATATAGTCTCTTACCAGCACTCCTATGTGACCAACCTTTATTACATCTGCCTTCCAGAACTTTCTAGATTCTGTCAAATCACTCTCAACCACCACCACTTCGTAATTCCACCCTTTCCCCTCCCTTAAGTATCCAATGACAGTTGATTCTACCCACTAGCAATGCCCCTCTACTCTATGCAGGCTCTTGCCTTGTGTCCACCCTGTTTCTAGTATTTACAGAAAATCTTTCAAATACAGTAAGCTCATGTAAATACTTCAGAACCTGCAAAGAACAAAATGCACATGCACACAGAAAATGAACTCTGAAAAATCCCTGGGTTTATCACAACTCTACTTCAATGGGAGTTTTGACAGAACCAGGGACTTTAGTGTTTAATGAAACATTTATTGGCTACAACAAGGTAACTGCTTGATTTCAGTAAATCAGACCATTTTCTTACCATATTAATAGGAAGTAGGATACATGTCCCTGAATACCCTTTTCAGCAATATTTTGATATCGGATTAGAAGTCTGTCAATTTGAGACATTCCCAGATGACATGAAGATTGCTCCCGATATCATGCTATTTCCACCAACACTTTAATGAGCGTGCGCTCATTTTGTTTCATAAGACTGGTGTGTGAAAATATCCAACCACAGTTTTCCATTGTTTGGTATTCTCTCTGTGCAGGGAAACTTTTTACTCTTTACAATAACGAGCATTATCTCCTTTCCCTAGACTTGCATTGTCAATGCTGCATCATACATAAAAGCTACATCTTCTCAAAGCATGTCCCTCACGCAATACCCTAAAGAGAAGATGTCCAGGACTTGCTTTTAGCTAGGCAGACAGGAGAACATTTGAAATATAACCCCAAAGCATAAGACTGTTCGCAAGCTGGGGGAAGTTGTTTTTGCTGGGGCACATCTTGGAGTTCATCAGCTTGTGTCACATAGGCTCATGCTGAACCTACACAGTGTCAAGGTGTTTTGGAGTGTACTGTGTGATACACTTTTACATTATACCTGGGTAGTATGTGTGTATATGTATATATATATATATATATATATATATATATTTACACAGCAATTAAATATTAGCTGTCATTTCCTCCACCATTTAATTTTACTGAATAGCAGAGTGAAGCAGAGAAAAGTGCATAGCAAATAACTTCCAAAGCAGCCTTGCAATTAACTTATTACAACACTTTCTGAGCTGGGTTAGGCAGTTTCCATGTTTATATACCTGCCAGTTATGAGGGTTTCAGAATCATTTTATGGAATATGAAGTAATTCCAGTGTAACAGTGTTGCACTCACCTCTCGCGAGCACCCCTGGCTGAGCACATGTGCCTGCTCTCTCTCTCTCTACCTGTTTATGGTGGTTCTTCACTGACTCAGTCCTCTGGCCAAGTCATATACAGTCTGTCTGGGAGATAAAAGCAACGCAAACCCCTTTCAGGATACAAGTTCAATTGGGGGGCCTATTTCAGCACCCTCTGTAGGGTCCTTTGATCTGCTGCCCTATCCTGGGGCTCACTCTCAGTTTGTTCCGGCTCCAGAATAAAGCAGGGCCCTAAGGCTCCTTCCCTGGAGGCAATGTCTTCTATATCTCAGGGTCTTTCTGGCCCCAGCTCTTCAATTGGGTCACTACAGTTGAGTCCCCCTTCCAGGGTACCTCAAAGTCCAGGCCACTTTTCCCATGGCTGGTGAGGAGGGGGCCCGAGCCCAGGCCTGCCCTCTGCTCCAGGTCCCAACCTAAGGACCATATAAATAAGCATCATCTGCAAACGTCCCTTTAAGAAAACTGCATTGCTGCTGTAATTTCCTCAGCCACTTCTCCATGGCTCCCATACATTCTTCACCCTTATCTCAGGGCCTTGTCCTCATGGAGTCCCAGCAGCCAGCCTGGAACATCACCCACTGCTCTCCTGCTCTAGCAAGGAACTGACCTCACCCTGGCCCTGCAACTCTTCTTATACTAGCTGCTGGGCCCTGATTGGCAGCTTCTCACACAGCCGCTCTAGGGAGCTCAGAGGACTTCTCTACTGCCCTTTTCTGGGGCGGGGTATGGCAATGCCACAAGTCCTCCAGCAGGGAGCCCCCAGACCAAGTCCACCCATCACATCCAACTTAACCAGGAAAACAGATTTGTAAGAGGCTGAGTTACCAAGAATTTATAAAGTAATCTGGTAAGGTCAGCCAAAGACAAATCCTGAAATCCTTACTCAGTTGTTACTCAGTCAAAATTTATTGCAGTAAAAAATGAAAAGAGGCTTCATGATGTGATCCCGGGATTGCAAGTTCTTAGAACTACACAGCCTACAACATGGGCCTGATCCTGCAGTTCTTACTCAACTAAAAGTCTCCCTGACATCAGTTACAGCTTGCACAAATGCCTATAAATCAGGGCTTAGGGTCAAAGGAAACTGTGGGAGGAGAAGGCACAGAGTTCTTGCTAAAATGAAGCAATTAGATGAATATACAGTCCTGGGAAAGACTGAATGACAGAAAGACTCCTCTTGTTACATGTTTACCATTTGAATATTGCTACAAGTAAACATTTAATAGCATGGCAAAGGAGCTATTCTGCTCCTTAGCTGACTAATAAACTCAGGCTGACTCCTCTCAGTCTCAACGGCGACTTCCTCCTGCTGTGAGGAACTTTCCTCCCATTTTGCTGAAAAAAACTTTAAATAATCTCAAGTATCAGAGGGTAGCCGTGTTAGTCTGGAGCTGTAAAAGCAGCAAAGAATCCTGTGGCACCTTATAGACTAACAGACGTTTTGGAGCATGAGCTTTCATGGGTGAATACCCACTTCGTCAGATGCATGTAGTGGAAATTTCCAGGGGCAGATATATATATGCAGGCAAGCTAGAGATAATGAGATAGTTCAGTCAGGGAGGATGAGGCCCTGTTCTAGCAGTTGAGGTGTGAAAACCAAGGGAGGAGAAACTGGTTCTGTAATTGGCAAGCCTTTCACAGTCTTTGTTTAATCCTGAGCTGATGCTGTCAAAGTTGCAGATGAACTGAAGCTCAGCAGTTTCTCTTTGAAGTCTGGTCCTGAAGTTTTTTTGCTGCAGGATGGCCACCTTAAGGTCTGCTATAGTGTGGCCAGGGAGGTTGAAGTGTTCTCCTACAGGTTTTTGTATATTGCCATTCCTAATATCTGATTTGTGTCCATTTATCCTTTTCTGTAGCAACTGTCCAGTTTGGCCGATGTACATAGCAGAGGGGCATTGCTGGCATATGATGGCATATTACATTGGTGGACGTGCAGGTGAATGAGATTTTGTAGGTGTTGGTCTCTGTCTCTGAAGGACTGTCTGGATATGTTGACTCTCTACTCAGACCCTATGCTACCAGCACTCCCAGCTATCTCCGTGACACCACTGATTTCCTGAGGAAACTACAATGCATTGGTGACCTTCCAGAAAACACCATCCTAGCCATCATGGATGTAGAGGCTCTCTACACGAATATCCCACACACAGATGAAATACAAGCTGTCAGGAACAGTATCCCTGATGATGCCACAGCACAACTGGCTGCTGAGCTCTGTGCCTTTATCCTCACACACAACTATTTCAAATTTGATAACAATATATATCTCCAGATCAGTGGCAACACTATGGGCACCTGCATGGCCCCACAATATGCCAATATTTTTATGGCCGACCTGGAACAACGCTTCCTCAGCTCTCGTCCACTCACGCCCCTTCTCTACCTACGCTACATTGATGACATCTTCATCATCTGGACCCATGGGAAGGAGACTCTGGAAAAATTCCACCACGATTTCAACAGCTTCCACCCCACCATCAACCTCAACTTGGATCAATCTACATGGGAGGTCCACTTCCTACACACCACGGTGCAAATAAGTGATGGTCACATTACCACCACCCTATACCGAAAACCTACTGACCGCTATACCTACCTTCATGCCTCCAGCTTCCATCCTGGGCACATCACACGATCCATTGTCTACAGCCAAGCACTGAAGTACAACCGCATCTGCTCTAACCCCTCAGACAGAGACCAATACCTACAAAATCTCCACCAAGCATTCTCAAAACTACAATACCCGCACGAGGAAATAAGGAAACAGATCAACAGAGCCAGACGTGTACCCAGAAGCCTCCTATTGCAAGACAAACCCAAGAAAGAAACCAAGAGGACTCCACTGGCCATCACATACAGTCCCCAGCTAAAACCTCTCTAACGCATCATCAGGGATCTACAACCCATCCTGGACAATGATCCCACACTTTCACAGGCCTTGGGTGGCAGGCCATTCCTCGCCCACAGGCAACCTGCCAACCTGAAACACATTCTCACCAGTAACTGCACACCGCACCATAGTAACTCTAGCTCAGGAACCAATCCATGCAACAAACCTCGATGCCAGCTCTGCCCACATATCTACACCAGCGACACCATCACAGGACCTAACCAGATCAACCACACCATCACCGGTTCATTCACCTGCACGTCCACCAATGTAATATACGCCATCATATGCCAGCAATGCCCCTCTGCTATGTACATCGGCCAAACTGGACAGTTGCTACGGAAAAGGATAAATGGACACAAATCAGATATTAGGAAAAGACGGTTACTCACCTTTGTAACTGGTGTTCTTCGATGTGTTGCTCATATCCATCCAGGTAGGTGTGCACGCCGCGCGTGCACATTTGCCGGAAACTTTTTACCCTAGCAACTCCAGTGGGCCGGCAGGTCGCCCCGTAGAGTGGCGCCACCATGGCACCCGATATATACCCCTGCCGGCCCGCCCGCTCCTCAGTTCCTTCTTGCCGGCTACTCCAACAGTGGGGAAGGAGGGCGGGTGTGGAATGGATATGAGCAACACATCTCGAACACCAGTTACAAAGGTGAGTAACCGTCTTTTCTTCTTCGAATGATTGCTCATATCCATTCCAGGTAGGTGAATCCCAAGCCTTACCTAGGCGGTGGGGTCGGAGTGAGAAGTCGCGGCATGGAGCACTGCAGAGCCAAAGGCCGCATCATCTCTGGACTGCTGGACCAGGGCGTAATGGGGCGAATGTGTGGACTGATGACCAAGTCGCCGCCCTACAAATGTCTTGGATCGGCACGTGGGCAAGGAAAGCCAGCGATGACGCCTGTGCCCTGGTGGAGTGTGCAGTCACACGGCCCGCAGGAACGTGGGCCAGGTCATAACAGGTCCTGATACAGGAGGTAACCCAGGAAGATATCCTCTGCGAGGAAATCGGTAGTCCCTTGACCCGGTCCACTACCGCCACGAATAGCTGGGGGGACTTGCGGAACGGTTTGGTCCTGTCCACATAAAACGCTAGCGCCCGACGGACATCTAGCGAGTGGAGTTGTTGCTCCCTGCGGGACAAATGGGGCTTTGGGAAAAAGACGAGGAGGAAGATCTCCTGGTTAATGTGAAAAGCTGAGACCACCTTGGGTAGAAAGGCAGGGTGTGGTCTCAGCTGCACCTTGTCTTTATGGAAGACCGTATACGGGGATCTACTATGAGGGCCCGTAGTTCCGACACCCTTCTAGCTGAGGTGATGGCCACTAGGAAGGCGGTCTTCCATGAGAGGTAGAGCAGGGAGCAAGTCACTAACGGCTCAAATGGAGGGCCCATGAGCCAAGTTAGGACCAGGCTGAGATCCCATGAAGGGGCAGGAGGGCGGATCTGTGGATAGAGACGTTCCAGCCCCTTCAGGAATCTCGCCACCATAGGGTGGGAGAAGACGGAACGTCCGTCCCCTCCGGGATGAAACGTGGAGATAGCCACCAGGTGAACACGAAGGGACGATAACGCCAGACCCTGGGCCTTGAGGGACCAGATGTAGTCCAGAATAGTGATGATGGGAACCTCCGTAGGGAGAAAGGTTTTCTCCGAACACCAACAGGAGAAACGCTTCCACTTAGCCGAGTAAGTAGCCCTGGTGGAAGGCTTCCTACTGCCCAGGAGAATCTCCCGAACCGGGGTAGAGCAGCGTAACTCGGAGCCGGTCAACCACGCAGGAGCCATGCCGTAAGGTGCAGAGACCAAAGGTCCAGGTGACAGAGCCTGCCGTGGTCCTGGGTGATCAGGTCCAGATGAAGGGGCAGGGCAACTGGGTTGGCTACTGAGAGGTCCAGCAACATGGGGTACCAATGTTGCCTGGCCCACGCTGGAGCTATCAGAATCACGCGAGCTCCCTCCCTGCACACCTTGAGGAGGACCCTGTGTACCAGCGGAAAGGGAGGGAACGCGTAAAACAGATGAGTCGCCCAGGGGATAAGGAAGGCATCCGCTATTGACCCGGGCTCCCGACCCTGAAAGGAGCAGAATGTCTGACATCTCCTGTTCTCCCTGGACGCGAAGAGGTCCATCCGGGGACGACCCCACCTCTGGAAGAGTGAGAGGGCGACGTCCGGGCGGAGGGACCACTCGTGTGAGCAGAAGGACCTGCTCAGTCGATCCGCTAGAGTGTTTCGTACTCCCGGGAGATAGGAGGCGGAAAGGTGAATGGCATGGGCTATACAAAATTCCCAGAGTCGCATCGCCTCGTGACATAGGGGAGAGGACCTGGTGCCGCCCTGCTTGTTGATGTAGAACATGGTCGTCGTGTTGTCGGTGAACACCGCGACACAACGACCCTGAAGATGGACGAACCCTTGAAAAGCAAGACGGACCGCTCTCAACTCCCGTATGTTGATGTGGAGGTCCAGCTCCTGAGGGATTCCCCGGCCCTGAGTTCTCCGAGCGCCGCTGTGCGCCCCCCAGCCCAGAACTGAGGCGTCCATTGTCAGGGATGCCGAGGGTTGGGGCGGATGGAACGGGAGCCCTGCACAGACTACGGACTGATCCAGCCACCACCGAAGGGAGTCCAGTACTCCTTGGGGGACGGTGACAACTGTGTCCAACGAATGTCTGGCCAGCCGGTACTGCGCGATGAGCCAAGATTGAAGAGGCCTCATGCGGAGTCGGGCATATGCTGTCACGAACGTACAGGCCGCCATATGTCCCAGGAGGGCCAGACATGTTCTTACAGAGGTCAGCGGGGCCGCCTGCAAGCGCAGAATGATGGCCGATAGCGACTGGAACCTGGGCAAGGGTAGCAAGGCCCTGGCCAGGGTAGAGTCCAGAACGGCCCCGATGAACTCTATCCTCTGCGTGGGAAGCAGAGTAGACTTGTCCACGTTGATCATGAGGCCTAGGGCAACAAAGAGGCTGCTGATCCTGCGGACGTGGTCGCAGACCTGCAGCTCCGAGGTGCCCCGGACCAGCCAGTTGTTGAGGTAGGGGAACATGTGAATGCGGCCGCGCCGAAGATATGCGACGACGACTGCCATGCATTTCGTGAACACCCTCGGGGCCGTAGAGAGGCCAAACAGGAGGACCGCAAATTGATAATGCTGGCGGTCGACCACAAAGTGAAGGAAACGCCTGTGCTGGGGAGATATGGCGATATGGAAGTAAGCGTCCTACATGTCGAGGGCGGCGTACCAGTCTCCAGGATCGAGGGATGGGATGATGGTCCCAAGGGATACCATACGGAACTTCAACTTCACCATATACTTGTTGAGTTCCCGCAGGTCGAGGATAGGCCTGAGGCCCCCCTTGGACTTGGGGATTAGAAAGTAGCGGGAATAAAACCCCTTGCCCTTCTCGCTCTCTGGAACCTCCTCTAAGGCTCCCTTGTCGAGGAGTGTCTGCACCTCCTGACGGAGGAATTGCTCGTGAGAGGGGTCCCTGAAGAGGGACGAGGGTGGGGAGGGGGGGCGATGAAAACTGCAGGCGGTAACCAGCCTGTACAGTGCACAAGACCCAACGGTCCAATGTTATTTAGGTCCATGCCTGGAGGAAAAACAAAAGACGGTTGGAAAACTGCGGGGAAGGTTCCGAAGGGGAAACTGGTACTGCGCCCTCGGGCGCACCTTCAAAATGAAGGCTTGGGTCCAGGTGGGGCCTTGGCGGAGCCTTGGTTTTGCCCCGTTTGGCCTCCCGACTGTCTGCGCCTACTGTTCCTTCCGCGGCACCTATTAAGGTCCTGCCGCGGGCGGAACTGAGGATACGGCCGATGCTGCTGCTGTTGGTTCTGCTGTCGGAAGGGTCTGCGCTGTGTCGCAGGTGTATGCATCCCCAAAGACCATATGACGACCCTAGTGTCCTTAAGGTCCTTTAATCTGGGGTCTGTCTTATCAAAAAACAGGCCCTGGCCTTCGAAGGGGAGGTCCTGGATAGTATGCTGGAGCTCTGGCAGAAGGCCAGAGACCTGGAGCCAGGAAATGCGGCGCATCGTAAGCCCTGAGGCAAGGGTCCGAGCGGCTGAGTCCGCAGCATCTAAGGAGGCTTGCAGCGAGGTCCTTGCTACCTTTTTGCCCTCGTCAAGAATGGTGGTAAATTCCTGACGCGCGTCCTGCGGTAACAGCTCTGTAAATTTGCCCACCGCTACCCAGGAGTTAAAAGAGTAGCGGCTAAGGAGGGCCTGCTGGTTCGAGACCCTGAGCTGTAGCGCCCCTGCTGAATAGACCTTACGGCCCAGGAGGTCCATCCGCCTCGCCTCCTTAGACTTGGGCGCCGGGGCCTCTTGACCATAGCGCTCCCTGTCGTTCACAGACTGGACCACAAGGGAGCAGGGTGTCGGGTGAACGTGTAAGTATTCATAGCCCTTAGAGGGGGCCATGTACTTTCTTTCCACTCCTCGAGCGGTTGGAGGGATGGAGGCCGGTGACTGCCAGATAGTGGTGGCGTTGGCCTGAATAGTCTTGATGAAGGGCAGGGCCACTCTGGTGGGCGCATCGGCGGAGAGGATGCTCACCACCGGGTCCTCGATTTCGGAGACCTCCTCCGCTTGAATGTCCAGGTTTTGCGCCACGCGCCGCAGGAGGTCCTGATGTGCCCTAAGATCTAGAGGGGGAGGGCTGGAGGACGAGGTACCTGCCACCGCCTCATCAGGGGAAGACGACGAGGAGACCCCTGGCGGCAGAGCGTCCACGGGGGGTTCTGCCTGGGGCTGCACCTCCGTCTCTGGAGGGAGCTCTGGGTCCTGGTGGCTGGACCTGTCCTCGGCTTCCAGGGAGGGAGGGAGTCGAGACACCGTTGCCTCTGGTGGCCTGCGTTCCGCCGCAGGGCGGGGAGTGATATGTTGTGGAGCCTGGGCTTGGCGGTACGCCCAGGGGGTCCAAAACCCCACTGCTGAGGCCCTCGTTCTTGAGGCGGAGGGTCCTGAAACAGGGCCGCATGTCTGTCCTGCCCCAGCGTATAGGCGCTCTCCGTCTGAGAGGACACGGATGGTTCCCTTGAAGGCCATGGAGGTGCTGAGCCAGTTTGATAGACCTCTCTATACGCTGACGCCGACGATCTCCTCGGTGCCGAGGATCGGTACCGTGAGTCGTGCTGGCGCCGGGAACGGTGTGGTAGTGGGTGCCGGGATCCGCATCGGGATCTGCCTCGAGGTCGGTGCCGAGAGCGGGACCGCGATCTGCATTCAGCGCGGTGCCGGGATGGCACTGGGGACCGGGACCTGCCACCGACGTGGTGCTGGGAGGTCGACCGGGACCGGGACCTACCAGCGGCTCGGTGCCGGGAGGTCGACCGAGGAGCTGAACGCCGAGGTGGACGGCTCCTAGAGTCTCAGTGCCGGCGGTAAGAGGAGCCAGACCAGGACCATGCAGATGCTGACCGGTGCCGCGGGTGCGACCAGTACCGCCGAGGAGAACGGTGCCGGGACTACGAGCGGCGCCAAGAGCGTGAGCGTTCACGTCTCCGGGGCGATCGGTGCCTGGACTCCAGAGACGGCGCTCTCAGCATTGGCTTACCTCTGGAGGTTACCCGCCCCGGGGGTACCGTGCTTTGAGGCTGCAATGGCTCAGTGAGCGCTATCAAGTCCCGTGCCAAGGCGAAGGTCTCCGGCGTAGATGGGACTAACAGCTCAACCCCCGATCTCAAGGGGGAGCTAGGAGGGGCCGGACTCGATGGACCTTCCGGGCCCGGAGTCGACAGCAGCCCTGCAGGCAGTGCCGCGGCCCAGGTAGGTGCCAGGCGTTCCACTCGAGCCTGCCTAGATGGTGTTGCAGACGTCGAGGGTCTTGGATCAGTACCTGGTGCCGGGGATGGACGGTGCCGGGGAGTCTTGCCGGTGCCGGCGCAGTCCAGTGCCGGAGTAGAGGTGGCCGGTTGTGCTGCCAGTACTGGAGTCAGTGCCGCTTCCATTAGGAGAGCGTGGAGTCTTTGATCCCTCTCCTTCTTTGTGCGAGGCTTAAAGACCTTGCAGATACGACACTTCTCAGTGATGTGCGATTCCCCCAGGCACTTGAGGCACGCGTCGTGAGGATCGCTAGTCAGCATCGGCTTCTTGCATGCTGAGCACTGCTTGAAGCCCGGCGAACCAGGCATGAGCCCGGTGCCGGGCGCCAGGAAGGGCAACGGCCCACCCCACGAATAAGTTCTACAACTATATACAATAAACAACTAACTACTATACTACCTTAAACTGTTTTTGAAACTATTTACAGCTACAACTACTAACAGTGTAAAAGGGAGAGCTAGGGATGTGCAGGACAGCAAGCCGCACTCCACAGTTCTAGCAACCGACATGGCGGTAAGAAGGAACTGAGGAGCAGGCGGGCCGGCAGGGGTATATATTGGGTGCCATGGTGGCGCCACACTAGGGGGCGACCTGCCGGCCCACTGGAGTTGCTAGGGTAAAAAGTTTCCGGCAAACGTGCACGCACGGCACGCACACCTACCTGGAATGGATATGAGCAATCACTCGAAGAATGGCAATATACAAAAACCTGTAGGAGAACACTTCAACCTCCCTGGCCACACTATAGCAGACCTTAAGGTGGCCATCCTGCAGCAAAAAAACTTCAGGACCAGACTTCAAAGAGAAACTGCTGAGCTTCAGTTCATCTGCAAATTTGACACCATCAGCTCAGGATTAAACAAAGACTGTGAATGGTTTGCCAATTACAAAACCAGTTTCTCCTCCCTTGGTTTTCACACCTCAACTGCTAGAACAGGGCCTCATCCTCCCTGACTGAACTACCTCATTATCTCTAGCTTGCCTGCATATATATACCTGCCCCTGGAAATTTCCACTACATGCATCTAACAAGGTGGGTATTCACCCACGAAAGCTCATGCTCCAAAACGTCTGTTAGTCTATAAGGCACCACAGGATTCTTTGCTGCTTAAATAATCTCAGACAGTAAAGTGAGCCACACAATCAACACATCTGTGAGAGAATCACACATCAACTTCCTTATTAGAAACTGAGCCCCATCTTGCAGGCAGAAGTGCTAAGAAATCAATGATGCCACCTCTGAGCTGGACCCATGTCCTGCCTGAATGACCTAAGCCAGTAGGAAATGCCTGTGGGCTCTTCTGTGACTGACATAGCCAATGGTATCACCTTTCAGAGAGGCTAACACCATGAAACAGGTAATAGCCCTCTTAGACTAAAATCCTTCCTGGATTATTAGGAGGCAGTGGCGAACTGACTTCAAAAGCACCTAACCTCTGTAGATAAACTGGATCTGTCCAAATCCAGCTTCAAACCAGGATGTGGAATTAAACAGCAGTCGTATCATGGATAAATGACCTCAGGACAATGGAGAGGCAGAAGAGAAACTGATCTTGACCCATCAACTGACTTTGACCACAGGGTACTAATATGCCCTGGGAGGATCAGATAGAATCACCTAAGATAGCTTCATTCAGCCTTTTCTAGCAAGTCCCAGAAATTCATGGACAACTGCCTGAGCTTGCCTTCACCGTCTAGCTCAGTGGTTTGAGCATTGGCCTGCTAAACCCAGGCTTGTAAGCTCAATTCTTGAGGGGGGTCACCTAGAGATGTGGCAAAATCAGTACTTGGTCCTGCTAGTGAAGGCAGGGGGCTGGATTCAATGACCTTTCAGGGTCCCTTCTAGTTCTAGGAGATAGGTATATCTCCTATTATTATTATATGTAGTCCTCAGAGTTCAATCTGATCATCATTCCTATTTGTCACTTACGTCCAGCCCTCAGCAAATACACTCAGGCAGTATGGGATGGGATGTCAACACTATGCTCAAGACACTATTTTTTTCACCTAGCACTGACATCACAGTCTCTCAGATCACAGTGTCTGGGGAAGATTTCAGCCTGGAGAAGGACCAAATGTCTGAAATTAAATCCAGGAAAGACTACAGCAATGCTAATTGCAAGAGGAAATTATTTGAGGAACAGCTATGCACCACTACTACTGCCTTAGTAAGGGCATATGATCTCTGGCAGTTAAGAGAGCACACAAATTTGTGGCCCATGATGGCCTTCTCTCTGATCCTGGAGAATCAAATAATAGGAGAATCAAACAGCAAGCCCAGAAGTACCTTCAAAAATTTACCTTTAGCTAGCAAGAAGATACTGCCCATTCATCCCAGATGAGATTCTGGGTCAGGAGCGAAAGAGACTGAGGTGCTGGACTGAGACCAAGGTTAGAGGGGGAGGCTATAATAGGAAGGGAGCCCAGAGTCAGAGGGAAACCCAGACAAGGAGTAGGAAAGGATGGAGGTCTCTGGTGCTAAGGTATGGGACAGAAGGAATGAACAGAACTTCTGTCTTCTGAATGGTAGACTATTAATATTAGGATTCTGATTATATTGGTTTCCCCACATTTTTAATTTAGCTAAGTATTTGTATAAATTATTTGCCCTTTCTTAATTATTGTAAATACTAGGGCAAAATCTTTCATGATTTATTGCTTGAAAATAAAGATAAGTTCAAAGGCCCCAGATTTCCAGGCAGATACTCAGCTGTATAAGCTAGTCAAAATGACCAAGTGCCATGAGTGGTACTAGGGCCACTATGGGACCCTCCCCCATGGCTACCTGGCTTCAAGTCTGTGATAGCTTTTCAGATCAATTCAGATGAGCACACTCTGGCTATGTCTACAGTGGCACTTTCATTGTTAAAACTTTTGTCGCTCAGGAGTGTGGAAAAAAAAAAAAAACACACCCCTGAACGACAAGTAGTTTTAATGATGAAAAGCACCAGTGAGGAGCACCTCATCAGCGGGAGACAAAGCTACTGCCCTTTGTTGGAGGTAGTTTTATTTTGTCATCAGGAGAGCTCTCTCCCAGCAACAGAGTGGCTACACTGCATTGTAAGATGTGTAGTGTAGACATAGCCTCTGCTGTTAGTTCAGCTCCTGGACCCAACCACATTTGGGAGCAATTTGAAAATGCTGGGAGAATGGGAAGCAAGGATGTGGTGAATGTCTGGCCTTTATTCTCTAAAAGTTTCCCTTGGTTCTAGTACTAGAGTAGTTCAATTGATAATAACTACCGGAGCACTGTGTAGACAGGACTTAAGGCAGCTGTGACCATTTTAAATACTGGGTCGTTTAACCCTGCTTAGAGGAGGTAGTCCTACAGAGCTCAGTGCCAGCACCCTGTCTGTCTTAGTACTCCCATCACCGCTGCTACTGACAAAGCTGAACTGATGGAGTTGAGCTGGAGCTAGTGTAGACCAGGCCTGTGGGGGAAGGGCCTGTTTGTGGCCTAGTTCAATGCTGTCTAAGCTGGGATCCTATATTCAATTGGAATGAAGAAACAGAAAAGATAGTTCATTGAAATGAGAAAAGAAGTGACTGACAGTAAAATCTCTCCCCATGCAAAGATGACTTGTCACACTTCCCTCCTAACACATATAAGAACACTGGCTCAAGCAATAGCAGCTATTTTCAGAAATGAGGCATCTACAATTTGGTGCCAAGAAGAATTAGAGAATTAAAATCTGGGACTGCCCCAATCATCATGCCCAAGAGTCAAACCAATATTTCCCAGTCTATTTGGTGCAAGCAGTCTCTGCTCATCACTTATAATTCTCGTCAGCAAAATACGGATTTTTGCAGGGATCCGAGGTGTAATTGAAACTGTTTTTCAATGGAAAATTGGATTTTCAGCTAAATTAAGTTTTTCGTTAAAAGAATCTGCGTTCCATGGAAAATTTAAACTTTTCATCAAAAATGCAAACATGCAAAATCCAATATGTTTTCACATTTCTGTCTGAAAACTGAAAATTTCAAAATCGAAATGCCACCACAGTGCCTCATGGATGTTGTAGTTCCGGTGCCTCAAGTCCCCATTCTCCTCTATGGGCTTGGCTATCCAGCCATACTACATCTCCCATGCTGCACTGTGGCAAGGGACTCCATAGGCACTGTGACTTCAGCAAGAGGGTAGACCCATGACTCATCATGGGAGATATACTCTGCTGAGGAGCCCAGCCCATGGAGGAGAATGGGTACATGATACATCCAAATGACAATTCCCATGGGGCACTGCAGCAGCATTCTGAATCAAAACTTTCAGTTTCTGGCAGAAAATTTTCAGGTTTTGATTGTTCACTGAAAAGTCAAAACATTTTCTGTGAGAAAAAAAAATTGTTTTTCCAGCCAGCTCTAGAGATTATGGTAAAGTCACCATGTAAATGATGAGCTGTTTGCCATTCCCATCTTCCCCATATTTTTGCATTCCTCCAACTCCCCCCTTGCCCTCTGTAGCTCAGTTCAGATTTACATCTCCAGCTGAACCATTCCTGAGATCTCATTATGAGGTTCAGCTTGAAAGTGAAGTGAATTGCTTCACAGCCAGCATCTTGCTGCACTGCTAGCTTCTCCTTAGAAACCCTGAGTCAGCAGGCCCAATCCTAGGATTAATTCTAGATCTGGGTCTTACATATTGTAGCACAGTTCTTTGCCTTTCCACCACAGGACTTTGCTTCCTATGCCAATTGTAATGTCACAAATAATCCAATGTAGTTTAACTAGCCTTTTAAGTTTCCCTCAGAGATTATTTAGATTTCACGTGAATTTTAAAGATGTAATAAGCAAAAATCTTTGGTCCGTCTGGTTTTATGTATGTACTGTATATTTTAAAATGAAAATGTCCAGCATGGCTACAGGGTAACAGTATGTAGGCCTGAGGCATCAGATGGTTAGAAAGCCATATTCATGTGTGTACAGTTGTAATTCACTATCACCACACAGCAGTTCAAAGTAGCAGGCTGGTACTAATTACTGTGCTCTTAATGACTTCATCCATCAAACCATAACATGTTCTATAATTATACAGCGCAGCCATATGACAACCAAATGCCAGCCACTATGTCACAGGAGACAGTTACACAGCAAAATTCCCCATTAACTACAAGCAGAAAACTCATTACTTAGATTCTGTTACTTTCTATAAGACAAAGTGGAGCCAAGACATTTAGTTTTTAAAAAGGGAGTGGACTATTACAGTAACTTTTGCATCTGAAAGTCAGAGGCTTTTTTCACTGAATAATCAACACTTTTTGTACCGAGCTGGATGGAGCAGCACTTCAAAATTTGAAAGCCAACATTCAAGCCCCTTCAGAAGAAATATATTGAAGGCCTGATGAGATCTTCATTCTCAGCCACTACATGCAAGCAATGCTGAGAAGCGCTTTTTCAGTGAGGGCCCCTGTAGGAATTCAGTCTCAGGCAGATCAAATGGCTTCAGCAGCTCTTGGATACACAAGAGGGGCATGATATCTGCACCATTCTGGAAAGAAGAGGGTGCAGCACCTGCTTCCCTCTGCACTCTCAAATTCAGCTTGTGCAGAGCAGGGTGTGGCCCCAGGATCCCCCAAAGCTTTCTGCAACCCCTTGGGAGAGGCCAGTACTTACAGCAGCTCTAAACCTGAGCTGCTCTTTCACTTCTTGAAGAACCTGCAGTATTACTTTAAACAACATTTTAAGAGAATCTGGAAAATAGTGGACCCCAACAGCACTGACTTTTAAAACTAGGGATGAGATCTAACACTTCAGGAAGCAATGCATGTCCCCAAACAAACAAGCCGTGGTGTTCAGGTTGAGTGGATGTACTACAGCAATCACCTGCAAGAACTGTAGCAAAGTTGGTTGCCAGTTCAAGCATTTTTATCAATTACCAGTATATTTTACCAGGAAACTAGTGAAATGTAAGTCACTTGACCAGGATAGCTAACTCTCCCCCCCACACAGACTTCTTATCCAGAGGTGCAGATTATTCTCTTGATTAAGTTTTAAAAGCAACTGTTCAGAAAGGACCAAATCACACACAGTTTTAACTGTGCTAAGTGACTATTTACTTTTGGGAAACAACAGGCTTTATTTTCTTTTAGCAAAATTTTAATAGTTTATAATTCTTGTTCCCATGAGCACTTCTTATTTCTTAAGCATTTCAATAGTCATCTGTCAAAGTAAAATCTGCAATTATTAAACAACAAAAGAAATGGTTACTTATTCCAACTGTAGTTCTTTGAGATGTGATGCAGATGTGTATTTGTGTAGCTGTGTGTGCGCGCAGCGCACCAGAGCTGGAGAACTTTGTCTAGCAATACCCGTAGAGGGGCAGTGCTCGTGCGTGGCCCCACCCCGTCTATATAAGGCAGTACCATCCTAACCTCCCCAGTTCCTTCACACTGAACACCCACAATAGACTTCGATGCAAAAGGAACAGAGGGTGGGTCATGGAATACACGTCTGCATCTCATCTCAAAGAACCACAGTTTCAGTAAATAACAGTTTCTTTTTTGAGTAGATGCAGTTGTGTATTCTACTTAGGTGACTCACAAGCAATACTCCCAGGGGGTGAAGCTCAGAGTCTATTAAGGATTGCAGGACCACCCTACCAAAACCTGCATCCACTCTAGAAGATGCAGTAATGATATAATGGGTCATAAATGTATGTATGAACAACTATGTAGCAGCCCTGCAAATGTCCAGTACTGAGATGTCACTATTGATGTTGCTTGTGCTCTTGTAGAATGAGCTCGCACCCGCTGAGGAGGTTTAGACAAAGCTATTTCATATGCAGTCTTGATAAAGGATGTTATCCACTGAGAGATCATCTGTGAAGAGACCGCTTGACCTTCATATGATCTGCATATGACACAAACAGAAGAGGCAAAGCATGAAATGGTTTAGTCCTGTCTAAAAGGCTAGACATCATGTGACATTTAATGTATGGAGACGCCGCTCCTGCGGAGACGAATGTGGCTTAGGAAACAACACAGGTAAATGAATGAAACTGAGAAACCACTTCAGAGAAAAATTTGGGGTGTGGTCATAAAGTCACTTTGTATTTGTAGAACTGTGTATAAGGAGATTCTGCCGTCAGAGTGTGCAACTCACATGCTTATCACTACCAGGAACTCAGTCTTCCAACACAAAAGCGGAAAGGGACAAGATACGAGGGGCTCAAATGGGTGTCCCAATAAAGACACTAGGACCATATAAAGGTCCCAAGGAGGAACCAGCTCTCAGACTTGAGGATGGAGACAAAGAAGCACTTTTAAGAATCTTGCTACCATGGTATTGGAGAAGACTGAACTTCCCTGAACGGGGGCATGAAACACTGACATTGCTGCCATTGCACTCTCAATGAGCTAAGTGCAAGTCCCAATGACTGAAAGTGCAGCAAATACACCAAGATATCCTGGATAGAAGCCAGCCTCAGCTGAATTCTGTGGGCCAATGACAACACTGAAAGCTGCTTCCATTTAACTGAATTGGCCATTCTGGTTGAAGACTTTCTACTGTTGAGTCGGACCTGGTGAACAGCCACCGAAGAGTGCTCTTCCTCTTTATTTAGCCATGAAGCAGCCGTGCTGTGAGATGCAAGGAACTTAGCATGGTATGCAAGATGCAGCCATGATTCTGAGTGAGTAGGTTAGAATGGAGAGAAAGTGGTATGACAGGCTGAACTGACAGCGTCAGATGGTTGGAGAACCAGAACTGCCTCAGCCATGCTGGGGCAGTGAGAATGAGCATGGTCCAATCCGTCTTCAGCTTAAGGATGACCTGTGGGATGATTGTGGGGAAAACAACCATGCATTTAGTAAAAACCCAAGGGGCAGAAGAGAGGCCGAATAGAAGCACCGTATACTAAAAATGGTGCTCCGCTACAATGAATCAAAGGAATTTTCTATGGTCTGGCAGAATTGCCACAGAAAGTAGGCGTCCTGAAGGTCCAGAGCAGCAAACCAGTCATTCTGAGACAACATGGGAGGACAGTCGATAGAGTGATGTAGAAGGGTTCAGCCGGAGCTTGTCCCTCTCCGGGGCAGCAGGGAACCACACCACCTTGCTACGTCTGTCTGGTTATTTCGGGGAACTAGTCTGGCTGCATGGTTTCACGCCGTGGCAACAACAGAGGCAAACAAACAGTTCTATTCTGCAGGCCCAGGTCCTGGTTCGGGGGAGGGGGGGAAGGCAAGAGAGTCAGTGGCTCAGGCCCTCAGGCAGGGGCTTAGCAGACAAATAAGTTTAGGAGGCCCAGGCCCTGGCTCCGAAGGACCAGGGAGAGCGGGAGACTGCCACCCACACGTTGGGTGACAGGGGGGACGCAGGCCCACCCACTCTACTGCGTCCCAGCCCGGGGCCCTAGCAGCCGCAGACGGCCCGCTGCTGTGTCAGTGGGGATCCTGGCTGCAACACACTGACATCAGCTCTGAGTGTGCTGCAGACAGACTAGGGTGGGCTGCCCCCAGGCTACTTCCTACCTCCCCCTCTAGAGGTACCTGCGTCTGGAGGGGTCTTCCAAGGAATCAAGCAGCATGGGCTCTTTAGGGTACTAAGCAAGTGGAAGGCTTGGCAGCTCCTCTGGGTAACTTGCCACATGCAGGCTTAACAGCTTCTCCAGGGTTTGGTTGGCATCAGGCCTTGGCTGGTCTGGCCAGTCCTCGGGTCGGTCGCAAACTTCAGGAGTCTTTCAATGGGAGCTAGGCCACAAGCATCTGGCTTCTCCGGTGGCTGGGCCTCTAGTGAGCTTTGGGGTTGAGCTTTTGTACTTCCTGTCCTGCACCTTGACCTCTGGGGGGCAGGTGCAAGCTCCACTGGCTCCGCCCCCTTTGGCATCCAGAGGGGCTCGTCCCTCTCTGGAGCGGCAGGGAACTACACCACACCGCTACAAGTGACCATTCAGAACCTCATGTATATGATATATTTGCTGAAGCTGTAAAGGTCGAGAATGAGTCTTACACCTCCCTAGGATCTGTGCACCAGAAAGTACTGAGAATAGAAGCCATGACCAATGGGTTCTGGCAGAACCTCCTCCATTGCTCCCAAAGCTAGTAGAGAGCAAACCTGCTCAAGGAGAAGTATTTCATGAGAAGGATCCCTGAAGAAGGACAGGGAGGGAGGATGGTGGGGAGGGATGGAGTGGAACTGAACGGCATAATGCTTAGGACCCAGCTGTCAGTGGCAATTGAACCCCAAACATTGTAAAATCAGGCCAACCTGTCCCCAAATGGAGGGGATGGGAAAAAAGTAGGGACAACTAAAACATTACTCTGGACTAAGTTGTCAAAATGGGCACCTGAGAAGGGGGGGGACCAGGGGAAGGCATGTGGACTGGCCAAACCCCAGACCTGACTGCATCCTCCTATGGAATCTATGCCCTTTTCTGGGGTAGGTACAGCTGTCTCAGAGGAGGGAAAGGCTGCCCAAATGTGTGTACAGACACTACTGCTACTGTCGACCATAGTAGTGGTGCCTCTGCACTGCCAGCGTATACATACCTCAAGGACCATAGAGTAGCTCTAGAATCCTTGAAGGAGTGCAGAGTCTCATCTGTCCTCTCTGAAAACAGCTCTTTGCCAATGAACAGCAAATCCTTGATGGCCTGCTGCACATCTGAAGCAATGCCTGAATTCTGAAGCCAGGAAGCCCTTGTCATGGTCAACGCAAAGACCATTACTCTGACCGAAGTATTCACTGTCAAGGCCAGGTCATGGGCAATCAGACCTCATGGTCAGAGCCAGAGTCCGCAGTCAGGAGTCAACTGGGATCAGCTTGGTCAAGATATTGGGAGATCAGAAGCATGGGATCAGTGTGACGGTGCACTCCATATGACGTTATGAAAATATGCTAATAAGTGTGAATATAATGTAACTGGAATATGCTTCATGCAAAAGTTCTCTTGTAAGTTATCATTACAAAGTTTATAATCTACTGACTGTGTTTATCCTATTTGTATAAAGGTATCATTCTTGTATCTGAAACTAGAAATATGAAACATAATTCTGAGGTCCTATTGTAATTATGCAAAGTGTGAGCCATTAATGGTGGCTTGAAATCTTGATGGCTCCCATTAACCAAGACAATTGGCTGTAAATAGCTCTGTTTACCTGAAAGTCTTGCTGTATACCTGTGTGCTGGCAAGCGGGTAATAAAGTCTTATAGTGACATGTGATCATGTCACCTGGTACTGGAATCCATCTTTAACCTGGTGCTTTTCCATTTAGAAGAAGGGGTGGGAACCCAGAGATGGACAAAGGATCCCCGCCTTGTGCAAAAGATATATAAGGGGGTGGAACAGAACAAAGGGAGCTGCAATCATGAGAAATCCCCTAGCTACCACCTGAGTGGAACAAGGACTGTACCAGGGGAAAGGATTGGGCCCAGACTAGGAGGCGGCTAGTCTGTCAAAGAAGTTTATGGGAACATCTCTGAGAGTGAGATTTACCTGCATTTAGTTTCCTACTGTACTAGACTTAGGACTTGTGTGTTTTATTTTATTTTGTTTGGTAATTTACTTTGTTCTGTCTGTTATTACTTGGAACCACTTAAATCCTATTTTTTATATTTAATAAAATCACTTTTTACTTATTAACCCAGAGTATGTATTAATACCTGGAGGGGCGGAGCAAACAGCTGTGCATATCTCTCTATCAGTGTTACAGAGGGCGAACAATTTGAGTTTACCCTATATAAGCTTTATACAGGGTAAAATGGATTTATTTGGGGTTTGGACCCCATTGGGAGCTGGGTATCTGAGTGCTGGAGACAGGAGCACTTCTTACGCTGTTTTCAGTTAAGCCTGCAGCTTGTGGGGGATGTGGTTCAGACTTGGATCTGTGTTTGCACCAGGCAAGCGTGTCAGGCTCAAACAAGGCAAGGTACTGGAGTCCCAAGCTGGCAGGGAAAACAGGCTCAGAGGTAGTCCCAGCACATCAGGTGGCAGTCCCAAGGGGGTTTCTGTGACCCAACCCATCACAATTAGAACCACAGGTCAGAAGCCAAGCCAGGACGCTGTGAAGTCAATCCAGAGAGCAAAAGCAGGAAGCACAGCACACATATTCCAGAGCAGTGTGGAGCTCAGTTTTTCAGACAGCTTCCTGTTTCTGTTGCTGGCTTAAGTAGGGCCAGCGGGCCAATCAGCTGCTCTGACACTCAACCAATAGGAAGTCAGGGGTGGAGCCTCAAACTCGGGCAGGGCTTCATGGGTCCTGGATCAGCAGACTGCCAAGTGGAGAGTTGAAGTGTGGCTGCTCCTGTGGACCCAGATTTGAGACCCGTGAATCATGACAGTCGCTATGGCCAGCACTGGCTGCAGCGAAGTCTTAGCCATGAAGCAGCCTGCAGTGACAAATGCCTGAAATTCCTCTCTCAAGGCTTCAGGCAACTGGTCTGCAAACGTAAACATAGCCGTCCAGTTCACATAGTCATACTTGGGCAGCAATGCCTACTGCTTAGTAATATGCATCTGTGAGGAAGAGGTAGTATAAATCTTCCCGCTTACCACATCCATTTGTTGAGAGCCTTTATTCCTGGGAGTATTCTTAAACCTGCCCTGTTGGGCATGTTCATTCACCACAGTTACAACCAGGGAATTTGGGGCTGGATGGGAGTAAAAACCCTCAAATCCCTGCACTAAAACAAAGTAGTGCTTCTCCATGCACTATGTTGCGGGTGGTACCATAATCAGTGTGCTCCAGAGGACCTTAGCAGGCTCAAGGAGCACATCATTAATAGGGAAGGCGACTCTCCCAGGGGCAGATGGCTGCAGGATACCTGCTAACTTGTGGATTTTCTTCTGCAAGAACTCCACTTGAATACCATGGGAAGCACCCATGTGCTGCAAAAGGTCCTAGTAAGCCTTGAAATTCTCCAGTACCAAAGGGGAGGAAAAGTCAAGCATCGCAGAATCGTCCAGGGATGAAGAAGCAGTTAATATTGCCAGAGCCACATCCTGCTCCAGGACAGGACAACTGCAGAGGCTCTGCAAGGGGAAGGCTCGCTGGTGCCTGGGCCTGTGGCTGATTGACGGTCACCACCACAGACCTGGTCAGTGATCATGCCTTCAAGCGAGACAAGGAGTGGAACATCCACAACTGAGGAGTGTCCCACTGATTCCATGGAGGCCACTAATATGGGTAGGGCATTGGGGGCCAGTAGGTGCCAGGCCAGGGGCCTCCAATCCAACCACTGGATGAGCACCAATTCTGGTACCCATGGCACTCCATGAACAGCCACCAATGCAGGTCAGGTGATGGAAAGTGAGAGGAGAAAGATCCCGACTCAGACACTGAAAAATCCTTGGCTTCAGGGGATAAAAGTGCAGCCATCCCTGAGGGTCTGAGCAATCAATCCAACTTGTCCACAGCCCAGAATAATGAGGGAGCTGGTGCCAACAGTGGAAACAGTACCAATGGCACTATGCACATCTCTGTTGTTTCCATTGCCAGAAGTAGTGTTGATCCCAAAGTTGGCAGCAGTACCAAGGTAACCGTGGTGAGTAGATCTAAGTATGTCAACTTCAGCTACGTTATTCACGTAGCTGAAGTTGCGTAACTTAGATCGATCCCCCATCTAGTGTAGACAAGGCCTTAGCCAATTTCTAATCCAGCACAGAACTTCACCTCCTCTCACCCTATGGCTACTTAGTTTTCTTAAATAGTCTCTTTTGAGGGATTTTGTCAAAGGGTTAAAATTAATTATGTTAGCTGGTCTTATCTACTATTTTGTTGACATCACAGTATATGTTAAGTTGAGACACAAGGTAAAAAGGAATTTTCTCCTTCAAAAGGAGTCGGGATGGTTGAGTGGATACAAGGAGCTGCACTTTAAGGCTGTAGAGACCTGCTCAGTCACCATAATGTTGGAACATTCTAGGCTTCAAATCTACACAGTGCAGGTGCAGTCTGTTGTAGATACAAGAGCATGGCCACAAGTGATTTTTGCAGGACAGAGAAGGCAGAGGAACCTGACCAGAACATTGTTGTATGACTGCCAGTTTGCTCTTGTCTGAATAACGCCTAGGTACCCCTTTAGCATGACAAAGATCAGACTTAAAACCATGTTTTCTCAGAAAATGCTTGTTCTCTGTTCTCATCCTGCCCCTTTTCATACTCCACATTTAAAAGTCAAAGAGTAAATGCAGAGGGGGGTTGAGACCAACTATTTCCTCCGTGCAGAGGCTTCCACTTGGCCCTTAACTTTACTTGACCTATGCATAGCTGGAACTTATTTGCAGCAGCCTTGCACACCCAAATGAACATTGTCCAAGTACTCACAGGATTAAGACCTTCAGCATGAAAGATGACCATCGAGGTCAATCCATATATTAGTAATGTTTTTTCTTGTAATTCCTTGTCCCGTTATTTAAAAATTTATTTCATTGCCACTTCTTTTGCCACCCTTGACAACTGGTTTTAGATGTGAATTACCTTCTTTGTAAAGGAATTTCTTCTGAATACCCTCAGAGACCAGTCCTTTCTCAGCTCCTTTTTGTTTGTGCTTTCTTGATGTGGAGCCCCTTCACCTATTGAACAGTTATATGCCATACACCTTTTTCTCTCAGAATTCTATGTACTTCGTTCACATCCTCTATGAATCTCTTGTTTTCTAATGAATAGTTGCATAGTACCAGCAGAAAAGGGAAACTGTTCAAATAGGGTCCATATAGATAAACAGCCATTACTGCCCTTTATCAGAAATAATAGACTCAAATTACAAAGGTAGCAGGGTTCTGAGTTTTTTTTGTGTGGACCAGCCCATATTCACCAACAAAGCCACATGCTGCACTCCTTAGGGCATCTGCCCTTAAACACGGTTTTGCATCTGAGTGTGGGAGGCAAACATATTCAAAGACTAGACAATGGCTGAAAAACAATTGAGACAGAATACGAGAAGGGACAACTGGAAAAAATTACCTCAGCACGGAATCCTGGACGTGTCACATTCTGAGATCACTGTGGCATTTGCCAGGTCCACGTAATCACAGCAGTGTCAGGGTAGTACTCAAAGGCGGGTGGGAGGAAAGCTGGAATGTAAGAGAAAAATAACAGTCATAATTATCCACATCACCCTCAAACAGGAAGGAGTGTCCAATGTCTGTAACGGTGGCCACAAAACGGCTACAGTGCCTCAAAAATCTGGATCTCCTTCCCCAGGAGCTCTCTCACTTCCATCTAGCCTCCAGATAAAGTATATTAAAGCAAGCACTCCCAAGCAAGCAAGCTCTTCCCTGTTTTTCAGGAAGAATCTCACAACAGTCAGAGAGAGATACTGCAGTAACACACGGCCCTGATTCTCACTTACACACTCTAGCAGGGGAAAGAGCACTTAAAATGGATTAAAAAGTTATGAACCCCACTTTAAGGCCACTTTATATTGCTAAAAAAACAATGAGGAGTTCAGTGGCATCTTAGAGACTAACAGATTTATTTGGGCATAAGCTTTCATGGGTAAAAAACCCCACTTCTTCAGATGCATAGAGTGAAAATTACAGATGCAGGCATTATTATACATGAAAAGAAGGGGTTCATGTATAATAAGGTCTGCATCTGTAATTTTCACTCCATGCATCTGAAGAAGTGGGGTTTTTTACCCATGAAAGCTTATGCCCAAATAAATCTGTTAGTCTTTAAGGTGCCGCCAGACTCCTTGTTGTTTTTGTGGATACAGACTAACACGGCTACCCCCTGATACTTTATATTGCTAGAGTGTGTAAGTGGGCCTTAATGTAAAGGAGAATCAGGCCATACCATTTCCTTATCTTTATAGGATCTTCATCTCACCATTCTGATCTCATTTTAATTGGGAAGGTTGCATGGAAAGATGCAGCATCACAGCTGGGTAGCATGGGCTGACAGCACTTTTAAAGACAGACACATATAAAACAGTCACATGTGCGTGTTTTGTATAGCGATTAGGGGCAGGAAAAGCTTGGAGCAGTGCAGCTTTTGCTATACATTTTGCACACTTGCAGCACCAGAACCTAAACCCACCTGCCTTTCTGTGGCCCATCTCAAAGGGGTCCCAGAGCCAGGATCTACCCCGTGGCATATGAGGAAGTGTCAGCCTCACGCTCGTCTGTGCTCCAAGGATAGACTACCAGAATCAGCAATTTTTCAGCCATTTCACTGACTGCCTTTTATAGGATTTTAGCAGACTCCAATGTGCCTGGCTTTGGCAAGTTCTTGTTTCATCCTAACTGGCTTCCTAGGGGGAAATTTCACCCTGTACAGTGGGCCAGTTCAAGGCCCCAAGGGCTTAAGTGGGATTTACCTGGGGCACGGGCCTTGTATTCTTCTGCACAGGAGCAAATTTCATCATGTGAGAGGGGCCAGGCATCTGCAACTGCCACTAAATTAAAAAGAGTTGCAGGTGTTCAGCACATCTTAGGGTCTGACCCATTATAAATAATGTTAAAAGAGATTAAGTAAAACTGACAGCACCAAAAGATTTTGCAGCCTTGCAAGCTCATTTCTTGGAGGTGGCCTGGATCATTCTGTCAATGACTGAGTGATTGTTTCCTTCGGGGGAGCATGGGGAGAGGGAAATGAGTTTTAAAACACCAGATTCCAGCTTCTTTTTCCTCTCTATCTTTCACTCCCTTATCTACCCTGTCTGCCAGCCTCCTGCTGCCAGTGCCAGGGTTAGTGCATTGTTCATGCCACTCAGTACCATGTTGGACAGAAAACTATGGGATATTGTAGCATCATGCGATTTCTTCTGCTTCCAACAACCTTTATCCGATGAACAGCCAAATATACATGGGAAGACTGTGCCATGGAACAATTCATCTTCTATAAAAAGGCTGCTTCACAGTTAGACAATACACAGAATTCATATTTCTTACGTTGAAAAAAAATGGAAAAGCATCCAAGGCCATACCTTCTCTAACCCGATAGGTCAAAGAGCAGATGAGAAGCTAGTAGGAAACGTACCTATTTGTGACCAGGTCTAACATAGCAGAAAATGAAAACATTTTAGAGACAAGTCATGTGAAGCTGGCAGTGATGCTCACAAATTTGAAAGAGGGACAATTTTATCTCCCAGTATTTAAAAATTGAACATAGTGGTCAGGTAGTGCACTTTAACCAAAGCAGGCCTTCTGCATCAGGATACATATATACCAAGATAAAGATTATTAGACTGCATGTAGCATTACATAGATATCAGGTAGTAAGACTAGACATATTAAAGTCTATAGTAATGTCTTGAATAAAATCATAATAATAGTAATAATACCTAGCACTTGTCATCAGTAGATCTCATAGTGTTTTAAAAGAACCCAACTCTCTACAATTATTGCATTCAGCAGGTTTTGAGGTATCATTTTAATTTGTGGCTTATTTAAAATTTTACCAGACAGTTGTGTCAATAAACAATGTGTTGCAACTGAAAAGGATTGGCTGTACAATGAACACACACCCACACACACAGTGCTGGGTGGGCTGCCTAAATTAGATCAGTCATCATTCAACTTCCTGCATAACTAACTGAAATGCTAAGTATATATGGAAGGCAACATGTACTGATATTCATATTCATGTCATGGTAAGCAAAATTCTTGTATTAAACTATGAAATTTTAACAATCCAGGGAGAACATCAAAAGAAGCAACAGGTTTCTAGTCATTAGAAATCTGCATTTAGGAAACTCCTGAGACAGAAGCAACATGTACATAGATCTATAGATAAAAGAGATAATAGGCTATGCAAGTTTTGCATGAACATCTGTTTATCTATATCTGTTTTACTGAACTTCTTCAGTCATTTTGTGGTCAGTTTTATTAATACACTTTCATCCAAATACTGCTACATATCTCTTGTCCACTTATTTTGCTCCATTAACTTACACCCATTCTAAAAGTTAAAGGAGACAAATGCATACCAGAATCCATCAGTTTGGCTCTCAAGCTACCAATGTGCTGGAGAATTATTTAAATGATTGAGAAAAAGAAGGATTGTAAGCCATTGGGCAGATTCACTAGTCAGGGGCCCAGGGTTGCCAACTTTCTAATTGCCAAAAACCAAACACCCTTGCCCAGTACCTAGCCCTGCCCCTGCCCTGAGGCCCCACCCTTTCTCCGATGCCCTGCCCCCCACTCCCTCCATGCCCCCTCCCTCCATCACCCACCCTCATTCACTTTCACCAGGCTGGGGAAAGGGGTTGGGGTATGGGAGGGGGTGAGGGCTCTGGCTGGGGATGCAGGCTCTGGCTGGGCCATACATGAGGGATTCAGGGTATGGGAGTTCTGGACTGGGGGGTGGGGCTGAGGAGTTCAGTGTGTGGAAGGGGGCTCAAGGCTGAGGCAGAGGGTTGGAGTATGGGAGGGGGTACAAGCTCTGGGCTGAGGGTGCAGGCTCCAGTGCAGGGCCAGAAATGAGGGGTTTGGAGTGTAGAAGGGGGCTCTGAGCTGGAGCAGGGGGTTGGGGTCTGGGTGGGGGCACGAGTTCTGGGAGGGAGTTCGGGTGTGGGAGGGGGGCTCAGGGCTGGGACAGGGGGGTTGGGCACAGAAGGGGAGGCAGGGAGGGATGCCGGCTCTTGGTGGCACTTACCTTCTGGGAAGTGGCCGGCATGTTCCTCCGGTTCCTAGGCAGACGTACAGCCAGGGGTCTCTGCACAGCATGCACTGCCCCTGCCTACAGACGCCGTCCCTACAGCTCCCATTTGCTGCAATTCCTGACCAATGTGGGCTGCAGAGCTGCCATTGGGGCAGCACACAGAGCCCCCATGGCCACTTCTACACCTATGAACCAGGGAGACATGTTGCCACTTCCCAGGACCCACACAGAGCCAGGTAGGGAGCCTGTCTGCACCACCAACCAGACTTTTAATGGCCCAGTCAGCAGTGCTGACTGGAGCCACCAGGATCCCTTTTCAACCATGTGTTCTGGTCAAACACCAGACACTTGGCAACCCAAGTCAGAAAGCCCAATACATTTCACCTGCTGAGTCCACAATGCTTAATCAACAGAAGATACAAAGGCTCTAAATAATACAAAACACTTAGGAACTTTCCTACGTTCCACAGCTGGGAAGGGGACCCATATAGACTTCCCCTTTCATAGCCCTTCCTGGTTACTGAGCTGGGCCCCACACTGGGTCTTTCCATTACCCTAAATTTCTCCTATTTTCTCCCCTTGCCTACAAGGCAAAAAGCTTTATATCCATTTTCCAGTGGGTCACATGACCTGTAACTACTGCTCCGAGTTTTTAAAGGCCCAAGGGCCATAACAGGCATATTGGAGAGAAGACAGTAATGGATATACATTAGAAAATAATTCTTTGTGGAGATACAGACCATGGGAAAGAGTATAGTGCAGTGGATAGAGCACCAAACTGAGAATCACAAGTCCTGGACTCCACCTTTAACTTAAAGTGTGATCTTTACAACATAATTAAAACCTTTTTAAATGCTTTTTTTAATGCTTCGAGATTAAAAGTGATATAAGTGATCATTCTCATTGTCATTTCCAAATCAACCTGTGTCTTTTCTCTGCATGGTCCATTTAAAATTAACACATTCAATAGACTATGTTTTAGTGAGTCACTAGGGAAGTAGGCACATAACCCCACTATATTATAATACTTCAGAAAAAAAGAGGGGATTTTTTTTCTGACTCAGATTCTTTTGAAAGAGCACCAACAGGGACTGGAGGGGAGGGGAACTGAGACAGAAAGTGATCACAGCATGAAAATGTCCTTTTTAATAAAAAGAGAAAGTAGCACGAGGACATTTAGGTAATTCAAAGCTCTCAACAAATGCAAAGTTTGAAGCAACGTAAATAAGAGGGTCAATCTGCTTTAATAATATTAAAATAACTAAGCACAACAGCAAACCTTTTTTCATATTTATTAGCATTGACCTAATGTCATATTAAGAGCCCAGATGGAATTTATTGCTGATGGATCTGACTCTTTGTGGTTTCCATGCATAGCACCTAAGTGAGATATTGTATATTCTGATTAAAGACTATTGCATGCCAACTGACTTCAGAAATGGCAACTTGGAATCTTTCAAGTTCATTCTCTCTCTTTTTATTCTTCTGTTCTCATCTCCTCCCCTTAGCATATTTCCTGTTTCCTCATCCTGTAATAGTTATGTACACTTGAGTGGTGGATCAAACACCTTCAGAGCTGTTGTTGTCAAGTTTTATTAACATTTCCCACATTGTTTCCTGTTTTCATGCTGATGCCTCAGTCAAAAAAAAAGTCCAAATCAGTGAGCAATCCACCAGCTCAATACTTACTCCAAATTGCTAGGAGATAGTTATTTGTACATAGCACTATCCAACCCAAAGGAGCTTAAAGACTGTACAGAAATAATTTAATTGACTAATGGGGGGAGGGATAGCTCAGTGGTTTGAGCATTAGCCTGCAAACCCACCATTATGAGTTCAATCTTCAAGGGGGCCACCTAGGGATCTGGGGCAAAAAATCAGTACTTGGTCCTGCTAGTTAAGGCAAGGGGCTGGACTCCATGACCTTTCAAGGTCCCTTCCAGTTCTAGGAGATAGGTATATCTCCAATTATTATTATTTTTGAAGTGCAGCTACTACTGAGGTGAGATGCAGCAGATTTTAAAGACAGTAATATTGTGCAAGGGACAGGGAATGAAGAAGAATGCTTTATCTATTCAAAAATGTAGGGGGAATTTGGGTCAGCAGAATGGAATTGCCTAGGGTGACCAGATGTCCCGATTTTATAGGGACAGTCCCGATATTTGGGGCCTTGTCTTACATAGGTGCCAATTACCCCCCACCCTCTGTCCCGATTTTTCACCCTTGCTCTCTGATCACCCTAGAATTGCCTGACCTGGAATTTGAACAAAGGGGCAACATCCCTGGCTCTTGGAAAAGTGCCACATTATTTCTTATGACCACAGGACCTCCATTTTATATCTCATCCAAAGGACAACAATTCCAGTTGTGGCCCCTCCTGTGCATGGGTTTTAGACACAGAAATGTAAGTTGCTCAGGAGAAGGGTATGGAGAGGCTGACATCAGTGCTGGAAGAGAGATGTCTCCAGGAGCCAACCCAAAGAGGAGGAGGAGGAGATGAGGAGCAAGAAGCAAGATGGAATACAGCCACACTAAGCGGAAGGCGAGAGAAGAGCCAGATGGAATGGGCTCTAGAGCAGGAAAACTGCAGGAAGAAGGAATTGTGACAGGTTAGAAGCAAACACTGCCACCACAGCTACAGGGTCAAATGAAAAGAGAGGTCACAACATGAGAGAGCAGTGACAAAAGCTGTACCAGATTGTGAGGGAGACTGCCTGTCAGAGCCTAAATCTAGTGACATTCAGGGCCTACTGCAAAAACTGGTTCATTTTGTTTACCATTTATTAACTGGTTTTGATGTATTTTAATCTGTGTAACAAAAGCACGTTGCTTCCATGACAATAGGCACTAAAGAAACCAGTAAAATGTAACAATTGCAGGAATTGACCCACTATCATGAATAGTCATGATAGAAAAGGTTTATTAATATAATTAGCATTCAGAGTGCCTTACAAAAGGTAGGTAAGTATCCTTAGCCCCAGAATGCCATACGGGAAACTGAGGCAGAGATAGAGTTAAGTGACTAATCCAAGGTCACAGAATTAGTCAGGGGAAGAGCTGGAAATAGAGACCTAGTGTCTTGACTCCCTTTCTACTGGACCACGCTGCTTCCCTCCTTTTATCTCTCTCATTAAAATATTTCTTTACTGCAAAATGAATTGTGTGGCAGTGGGAGGGAGAACAAAATGCTTTGAGTCAGCCTGCAGTGTTAGAACCAGATGCACCATTGATACATATTTAGAACATGCCAGTGACTGAAAGCTGTTTCAAGCCCACACTCTCCCACAAAACACCATTGCAGGGACTGAGGGAAAGGAGTAGCTTTTAAATGGTTTGAGACTTAAAAAGAAAAAAGAAAAACACAAGATAATCTGATTTCATTTTAAATGTTTCTATGTCACTACCCAAAAGTCTGTGTAAAAAAGGGAACTGAGAACCTTGTTTTTTACTATTCTGTTATCTTGTGGTGTTTGCTAGCTCCGTTGCTTTACAGGATACAGTATGTTCTGCTGTATTCAATGTCACAATGCTCACAGCAGCATATAAACCACTGTGTACTGCAACACAGTTCTTGGTGACATGAAACAAATGTTTTCATTTTAAAGATTAGCAGATTAAAGATCGGTATCAGAGAGGTAAGAAAACACTACCTGGCAGATAATCTCATCCTTTTAATAAATTTAAAAAATTTTTGTGAATCCCACCAGTCTCAGGACTGTTGTTTGTTTGTACTTTAAAATACTCCTGCTCCTACTTGGACACAAATTCTTCATGGAGCTGAAAAGCTGTCAGCGGGGCAGCAGTGTTATGAAAGCAAAAATTGTCCCAAGGACTTTGTTTCCTTTGCTTTCCTGTTCCTGTCCAAAAAATATCATTCGGGCTTCCATTAAAGGCCTCTGATCTCTCATTGCATAAAATTCTTGTTGATGTTACAGCATTGCCAGCCCCAAGCATTAAAAATTCATGGATCAGGCACCAAAAAATCATGAAAATACAAATTAATTGGAGGAGGGGGTATTTACTTCCTGGTTTTTGAGCATGTAGGGGTCATGTCATCAAGTTCCACTGTTCAACCATGAGGGCTGGAAGCTTGCTGTTTTTCAAAAAATGAAAGATTCCTACGTAATCATTAGCTGGGGCTTTAAGAAAACCTCAAATATCACTAGACTCATGATAAAATTGGGAGAGTTGCCAACACTGATCTGGAATTCTGTGAAGAGCAGTAAGAGCCAAATCTTAACAAGGTGACACAAAATTAAGGCTGAGATTGTGAGTGGCTCCTGAGCAGCCCTGCTGGGTCAGAAAAGGTGAGCAAGAATCTTTTCACCCCTTGTGCCATTCACAAGACCTGCCCCTGCATTCCCTACCAGCTGAGACTCCTCATCTCCTCCTCTCCCTCCAGGAAACAGGTCCCTGAAACAGTGGTAGCACAAGATGGAAGAGAAAGAATGTTATGATGACCATCCCTCCTCTCTTCCATACCAGCCTGCTGAGCAGGGTCAGCACACTGGTAGGAGCAAATGATGGAGCAGATTGTGCCCCTTCAATGGGTAGTGAGCAGCAGGGGAGATTGTGTCTCCCTGATTCCAAATCTGTATTGCAAAGAGCTGCTCTCACCAGCTAACCAGAGCCCCAGATCTAACTCCATAAACATGCTGAAAATTCTTCCAGATGGGAAAAATCTTGAAATTTCCAAGAAGGTCAAACTATCATGGTAGTCAATAACACACAAGTCTAAGAGCAGAAGCAGTTATATCAGCTGAACCCTCCCCAACACACTCAGATTTCCAGAAAAGCAATTATTCTAGAAAGATAACACATCACATATGTATTTTTAAAGCAACAGAATCACAACCTAATTCCCTGTTTTCCAACTCCAGTCTACAGAAATATTTTTAAATGAAAACTTTCTTAGGGTCCTGACCCAGTGTGAGTCTAAGAATCACTTGGGAGGTTGTGAGCATCCTTATCTCACCATGAAACCTATAGGAGTTGGGGTGACTCAGCACTTCTCAGGATCAGGCCCATAGTGCTTTCTCAGTGCAGACTGCCATTCTTTGAGGTCATTTTCAAAGAAGTGGTTAGGCTCAGAGTATTCATGCTGCAGTTCCTTGGCTGGATGATTATCCTAAAGGGTGTGTGGCAGTCAGCTCACAATGAGCTCAGCAGGACTTTTGATCCCAAGAACTTGAAACTGATGCACAGTTCACTGCAGGTCTAGACTGTTTGCTAGTCAAAATGTTTTGCAAATAACTAGTTGTGCATATCCCGATTTAGCTGTGTGCTCACCGATTTTATGGTCAGTGTTCATATGTGCTGCCATCTAGTAGATTTCAGGACAAAAATCAATATCAAAATTGCAGTCAAAACAGGCAATCCAAACCAAAATCTCTCTTGCACTTTAGCAAGCCTGTGTTCACTTGTAATGCACTACATTTTGAGAGGGGAATTAGAGGTAAACTTTCTAGCATGTGGCATAAACTGTCAGCAAGCTCAAAAACTTAAGAAAAAAAAGTGACAACATGTCTTTTTTTTACACCCACACAGTGATGTAGGTTTTGCTTTTGGGTGCCCCAAAAATTCCCCTGAACACTTTTATCACTACACATCACTCTACAGTTTAGTCAGCCAAACCATAGCTTTTTCCAGAGCATCTTGACAAACTGCACATGCATACACACAAATATCACACAGTCTCAAAACTGAGGCCCTGGTAAAAATCTCTACCTTGCTTTTCTACAGAAATGAGTAAGATTTTCCTATATAGTTAAAAATATTATGTGTGTGCTTGTGTGTAGATATAGAGATAGAAAATATCATTGTAAGGATGAATATTTATAAGAAGACCTTTTGTATTTTTTTCAAACATGGTTTGCTGCATTTTACTTATATTTCTACATTTGAAGACTTTGCACTAAAAGTACAATACTTAACAACAAAATCATATATAAAATTAGTTATTACTATTATTATTAACTTTATGCCTCATTTTACAACATTTACTCACACAGAGGAGCACATACTCAGATGAGTAACCCTACTGAGGTCAATAGGACTGCTCATGTATGTACTACTCCAGTGGTTTCAACCTTTTTTCATTTGCAGACCCCTAAAAAAATTTCGAATGACAATGTGGACCCTTTGAAATTAGCAGCAGAGAATTTGGCCCCGATACTTAGATTGTAAACTCTTTTGAACTGGACTTTGTTTTATATATTTAAGTACCCTTCATGCTGACATTACTATATACGTGTCAGATTCTGCAACCCTTACTCATATTGAATAGTATGGTGGTTTTCAACCTCTGGTCTGTGGCCCGTGGGGGTCCACAGACTATGTCTAAGATTTCTGATCTCTTGCAATAACAACAGTTTTTAAAGCATCATTAGAAGAGTAAAGATCAGTGGAAAACTGTTCCATCGCTCTACAAACCTTAAACAGATTCAAACAATTACATTCTAACTGAACTCCTTTGAGAGAGTTTTGCACAGGCCTCCCTCCTCTTCCTTCCTCCTTTTAGTAAAACATTCTGCCTCCCTGCTTGAAGTTTTCATATTCAAAATAAGCCTGCTTGAAATTGCAGCTGCAGCTGCAGGCACAGTGACACCTGCTTAGAGCAGCACTAACTCCTAACTTTCTCTGCCTCTGGTGGCCTTCCATGAACCCACGCAACCTATTAATTACTGCAAGTTTAAATCTTCACTCTATACCTACTGTAAGGCATGATAAAATACTGCAATGATTCCCTAAATGTTGCAACTAATATGCTTTAAAACCTAAGCAATTAGATAAACCAAACAGCTGAGTACTATACCAGAGCCTTGTTTCTCATCCTCATCTCTAGCTTGTTAATAATTCATTTAATTCTTCATTAACTCTCGCAGGCATGAAACAATCTACGTACAGTATTTATGCAGTACGAGCAGCATGATGCTGTCAGATCTGCACCACAGAGCTCTGAAATTTGCTATGCTCCAATAAGGAGTTTTCCAAAAAGGGCAGATTTTTTTTATGTGGGTGTCTTATGTGTTTGTGTTCAAAGAACTCTGGAAGGGGTGTAGTTAAATATAAAGTGGGTGAAATCCACCCTAAACAATACAATGCCAGAAGCAAAGAGCAAACCTTGGGGGATGTTTCTGAGTACAAATTAATGCTAAAATAATTAGCTAGAATAATTTGCACTCTTCAGTATTGGAAGCTGTGTGGTCAGTAGGGAGTTGTCTGGCTACATGCGTTGGGGTTTTTTCCACATCTGTCAGCTAAATGTGAGATCCCAGTGTAAAATGTAGCACTCATGAACATTCTGTGGCTTCGTGACCCTCCCTGGAAGACATCAGACCGAATGCTGCACTCAGTTACACTGCTGTAAAATCAGAGTAACAATGCTGAACTCAGACTGAACACCACAACAGTACGTGGCCCACTGAGTCTGTCAAGCATATAAAAATAAACAATCATTACGCTATTTTGCAGATCTGTATTTATAAAACACATGGTCAGCGTTTAGCTAATAACTGGGATCATATCTTGGGGCTTGAGCTGAATGTTTATAATTAATCCTCAAAATGTCTCTTGCTGGCTTCACTGCATACAATAGCCTCCCTGGTAATTTTCACTGATCATCTACCTAAAAGAGAATACCATTATCTGAAGCATATTCATGTTTGTGCTGAAAGAAGAGGGTCCCAATGGATAATCTGAGAGATTGTTTCATAATGAATCTAGCTGTACACAACCAAAATGTCTCATATCACATAAAAGCTCTAACTGAATGTAATGGGAACAGAGTCTATGCCAGCATAATACTGGGGCACCATCACAGCTAGATCCTCAGAGCGCACGCGAGAGAGAGAGAGAGACAGAGATGTATGTTTGTGAAAGGGGATAATCTGGGGAAGGTTCTGTTTTGCTCATAATGCACTGACATTACCAATATTTTCAATGTATTTATCTTCTGACTGGCTATATCTGGCCTATTATAAATTATGTACTATAAGAGCACTTTCTAGACAGTTAGAATATGCTCATGTCATACAGAAACTAAGTTAAATTAAAATAGTTCAGCCCTACAATGCTTTATTCATCAAAGTTCAGTTTTATACATACTGGGCCAACTGATGAAATCTTTGGTCAGATCTGTCTCAGACAAAAGTCAAATATCCTAATCTGTAGGAGGTCGCTCTGAATAAGAACTAAGGTAGAGCTATGGGATTTGAACCTTTGAACCACTGTGGAGGAAAGAAGCATGATCACAGAACATCATCTACTTAGCAGTTTTCATCTGAATTTGTTTTATTGTGTCTCTAATAAGTACACATCAAAACATCTCTTCATGAAATAATGTTAAGTGTTTTAAACACTGCAAGTTGAAATTACTTATGTTCAGGGTGGGTCAACATCCAGGCTGGCATTTTTCATTCCTGTGTGAGATTTTAACAAATCCACCCTAGACCAGTGGAAAATTGGTCTCGCCTCACGTACTCTGTTAGGATCGCTGCATTTGGAATTCTGAGACCATCCTCCCACAAAGTCACATTTAGCATAGCCCAGGAGCACCGCTCACTGCACTTTGACATTAAAAATATTGTTTGATAAAAAATGTGGAAGATCTGCAAGCAACATGAACTGTCACAATGGGTGTGTTATTACTGATTAACTCCTACGTGGGCTAGATCTTAGTCAGCAGACACATGGCTGGGGCCTACACTTAGTTTCATAAACATTTTTAACCCAGGCACTGTGAGACTGAGTATTTCTGTGACAACAAAAGAGTTAGAGGTTTTATCATCTCTCATGATATTGTAACTGCCATGGTTTAGGTAAAGAAAAGGGGTGTGGGGGCGGGCTGCATAGGTATAAATGAGGGGAAAAATTGCTTTCTTGTTTTCCATATATGCTACTGAAGCACATTAGAGAGACAAGATGGATGAGGTAATATCTTGTCTTAATGAAAGAGAAAAGCTTTCTAGCTTACACAGAGCTCTTTTTCAGTTCCTCTTCTTTAACTCCTTCTAATTTAAGCCCAGACTTGAAGAAACACTCTGTGTAAAAAGTTTGTCTCTTGGACCAACAGAAGTTGGCTCAATATATTACTACACCCACCTTGCCTCTTTAATATCCTGGGAACAACAGGTTGTTGTATATAATCAAGTTACTTGAATACAGTCATTATGTTTAAAAATAGCTTATCTGTTGTATATATCTACAACATTCTTAAGAAGCTGATCCTGTTAAAATATTAGCTTCTCATACATATCCATACTGCAACTCCTGGGGTTAAGTGAACAATTTTTGTCTGGCATGAACTGGTTTACAGCTTTGAATTGGCTACACTCCACATTTGTTTATATTAGTGAACAGTTAAAGTTCATCAAGTGCTATTCCTTTTGCCATCAGATTTAATATATTCTACCACCTCTTTGTCCCACCCTTCTTCCTCTCAACCTTCTGAGAGCATACTGGCTAAAGAGAACTTAATTTATTTTAGAGAAAGGGAGAAAATTAACCTTTGTAATTCTAGTTTGGATTTCCACTGCCTACGGAAAAAAAGCCCTATGATATTAAAAGTGCTGTTTACAATGTGATAACAACATTTTTCCAGTGTGAATGGTACTAGTAGTCATAAAAGCAAACACCTTAGGCCATCTCTTTTGAGTACAGTTTACAGTATTGGTCCCCAAGGGATAAAAGTACTTCAGTGCTCAGTGAAGGAACTCTAGTATAACATATCCATTGACCTGTAGTTGAACCTACCACTTGCTGTTTTCCTCTTATAATCTAAATCTGGAAATGAGCTGTCTGGTCAGTAGTGTACTACCAAATCATTCAGCAAAATGCTCTAGATGCCATAGAAGCATGCCTGTGCTTGCAGTACATTAGAAAACTAACTTGTAAAATATAGCCTGCTCAAAGACAGTATTTCAGACAGCTCATATGCTTCTGCTGAGGCACCTTTGTAATGCAGCCAGGCAGCAGCTGTGTGCATTGCAGACATTGTGGGTGTGTGTCTGTGAGCTCAACAGCTGTCCCTGCCACTGGACTGAGTTATTGTCCTGTACAGAGCATACTATGGGATAGTAGTCAAAAAAGTACTACTTTTGTTCAGGACCAAGCAGACAAGGGCTACTTTCAAATGATTATTTAAAAACTGCATTATTATTTAAACATGCTTTCTTCAGTTGAATTTTATGAGACATACATACTTTCACCAAATCTTGTTAAAGTGAAGAGTGTAGATATAAGAACATGTGTAAGTTCATGCAGGGGTAACTTGACAGGATATCACAGCCAAGTTCTTGAAAAATGACTATAGAGACCAACTATTTTGTGGGAATATTTGTGTTAAAAAATACCAGGCAGTCAATTGCTGTTTTGGAGCTCTGCCTTCTCCCCACCCCACCCCCGACTTAGGTCTCAGTTGTATTCTATATATGTTGATGCAATTTCCATTAAGGCTGCTTGTACGTTTATGCCTTCTGCATTTGTAAATGACACTATTAATCCCTCCATAAACTTTCTTGTAAATGCCATTGAAAGGAAGAAAACCTTTAGATTATATTACAGAAGTTCAAAGAGACAGCTATTAACTTTCAGGTTTACCAAATGCTATTTGTCTGAGGGCTAGTCTACACTACCGCTTAAGTCGATGTAATTTTCATCACTCAGGGGTGTGAAAATGACCTCCCCACCCCAAGTAACGTAAGTTACATTGACCTAAGCACTGTCCACACCAGCACTATGTTGGCTAGAAACGCTCTCCTGCTAACATAGCTTCTGCCCCTCTAGGAGGTGCAGTAATTAAGCCGATGGGAGAGTGCTCTCCCGTCAGCAAAGCACATCTTCACCAGACACACTACAGCAGCGCAGCTGCACTGATGTAGCGCTGTAGTGTACACTTGTCCTGGGAAAACCTTTTAGCGGAATTTATGGAAATTAACAATCCTTGATATGGAGGTCCTGGAGTGGACCTGCCCCAACCAATAAGACTACAGTGCTATTGTGCTATTACTGTGGGTCAGAAACACAGCCACTCTCAGTGTGGTTCAGAAACTGCTGCACCAGCTCTAGTGACAACACTAGTAGGTAGATGTCAAGGAACTTAGCTCTTAGATGCTATGATCAGGGGCTCTCTACAAGGGCCTGATCCAAAATCCATTAAAGTTAAAGGGGGGTTATTGCTGGGGACCAGGACATAAGCAGTCATGCCTAGTGGTCAGAGTAGGAGTCAGGTCTAGTGGAGGGGCAGGTATCCAGATCAGGGAATGAAGTTGAGGGTCAGCACCAGAGTCAACTGCCAATTACCAGAGCCAGGGATTGAACCAGAATCAAAGCAGAGGGTCAGAGCCAGGGTCAAATAAAAAAAATCAGAACTAAAGGTCAAACCAAAGTGAGAAGTTGGAACCAGGGGTCACAGCCAGGACTGGTAACTGATGATTGGAAGTGAGATGTAAGAGCAGGAACCAGAGGAAAGGCAAGGAGCAGGAACACAGTGGGAGCCAGGAGCAAATGCAGGGGTAAGGCAGGAACCAGGAGCGGAGCAGGAATCAGAAATGGTGCAGGGTGCACTGCAGGTACAAGCAGGGTCCTGCAGCAGGAGCAGGGAATCATCTAGGTGCTCAGACAACTTCCTGTGCCACCTTCAGGCAGAAATAGCATGGTTGGACCAAATCGGTGGAGCAGGGCAATCCTCCAGTCAGGGAGCCCATGAGTGGGGCCTTGGCTCAGGCTGTAGTCCTACCAACTCCTCAGCCCAGCAGGCTTTGGCAGATACTGGGTGAAGGCCAAGATGCGACGAGTGCCTGGGACCTCACTGGCCTAGGTTTGAGACTTGGGACATCACATCTATTTACTTCAGAGGACTTTGGATCAGTTCTCATCTGAGCACCAGAGAGACTATACATATAGGGTAGGTTAGACAGATACAGTAAACATCTGCAATAGACTAAGGAAGTGCTTTCATCTCCAAGTACTTGTAACTTTCTAGGGAAAAGTTCATAGGCTGAAATAGTCCAAAAGTGAGTTGTGGTTTTTTGTTTAGTAAAATTCTGATTGGCCATTTTTAAGTGTCCGGGAAGGGGGAAAATGTCTTTTTCATATTCCATATTGGTACTCCGATAGCTTAAAAATTGTGTCTTTTTTAAAGCTGTAACATGGCACGTACAAAGTTCTAAGTGAGGAATACACAGTTTGATAAGTTTGAGAAAATGGTTGAATAAAAAAAGGTTATCCAAATGACTGGAAACAGCTTACTTTGCGAGCACTGTAAAGTACAGTACATTGTTTTCCATTCTAATGTAAAAGTCACAACTCTTGCCCTCTTCTCCATGTCTGTGGTGGTTCTCTGGCTGACGGACAACTGCTGTGATTCCAATGGGCAGAGAAAGTGACAGGATTTGGCACATTAAATCTAATTTTCAGAAAGAAATGAGGAAAGGTGCTAAACAAAATCTCCAGAACTGGAGAACCCCTAACTTTGCAGGTATTCAAAACTTGAATCGCAATCCAGGTTTTGCAAATGGCCTCATCTCTATAACCAACAAAAACAAAACCCTGCATCGTACCACCCCAGCGCTTGTTTAAAATCCTGCCTAGAGCTGGGTGGGAAACAGTTTTCCCAGCCTGTTAAATTTTTTGAGATTTCTAAAATTTTCCCATTCCACATCTGGATAAATCTGAGACTGTTCAAAAAAATTTCATGAAAAACCAGAGTGAGCTCAGAATAGCCAAGAGCCCAGGTTCAAGTTCCCACTCTGAATGAGGGTGTTTGTTCATGTTTCTCTCTCTCTCTCCAGAAAGTCCATCCTGAATTTAAGTAATCCTTCCCAAGAATTTCATCACAACCAACCCTGTCCCACAGAAGGTTTCACTTTCAATGAATCAATATTTTCTGAGGGAAAAGTCATTTCACTGAAAAATTCCCAGCCAGCTCTCATTCTGATTTAGATTTTCTGACTTGAGCCCATCTTTAGTAGGAACAAATTTCCCTTCCTTCTTGATTCTCCCCAACTCTGGATTGAGCCTCCCACAGTCTTTGTCTAGCAGCGCAAAAGCCTCTGCTCAGGCAGGACAATAAAAATTGATTAAGGTCTAGATTGGAATACCTCAGTTGACTGCACTTAATACACACAACCCAATGCAAAATCCTAGGAGCGCTTACTTCCACTCTACATCACTAAGTGAGTTGGTGCACAAATTGCCAACTCTCTGCCTAGCAGTTTCCATCAAGTGATGCAGATTCTCTCTCAGTAATGAAGCTGCCTTATGTCATGTAAACGCTTTAAAAGAAAACTGCAAAGCCAAATTGAGTTAGCACATAGATTTCCATGCTGAATGTTCCCACTAAATAAGCTGCTTCAGCAGTTCGGGTGGGATTCTGAGCAGCTTTTTGTTTGTTTGTTTGTTTTTGGTTTTTTTGCGCTTCAGCACATATTCAAAAAAAATTTATTGATGGGGTGCATGGTCAAAAAAGTTTGGAGACCACTGATTTAAATAATAAAAGCTATCTCTCAGAAAGATCTGCCATCTCCCCAATACTCCTGGCTGGTGTGATGGTGGCCAAAACAATTACTCTCCTGGACCATTAAAGACAGCCAGACATGATAAATGAATCTAGACAGCTTCAATGACTCTTCCCAAATGAGAAGGGATTGCTGACAGACTTTGAAAGGCTCAAAGTGTTGTGCACATGTCCTCTTTTTGGGTCCCACTGTATTTATTTAAATTTATAAAAGCCCTTTCTAGGCACCCAGCCAATGACTTAAGCACTAAAAATACTATATAATAGAAAGGTCTTTCTCATCCCACCCTCTCAGATAAATAAATACTTGCCATCAACTATAGAGCTGATAGAAGCAGAGAGGTGGTCTGGAGTATTTCCAAGCCCAAGATATTAGCTCCAAAGAAGACACCTGAGGACATGAAGCACCCATCTGGCCACCAGATTCACAGACAGCCTGAGGCCTCTGAGCAATGCATTCTTTCCTCAAATCTGCCCCTGAGGGGAAAACAGTGTGAACGAAGGAATCTCAGCAACTTGCAGGATTATGCCCTTTTAAGATCTTCAGTGCAATAGCTCAACCAGACATTAAGCTGCCTAAGAAATAGTGGGTCTGTGGAATGAGTGACTAAAAATCTGCATGAATTAGTAATTTTGTACTACAGATCTGTCTGTGGGAGTGAGCTCTCAGTTAAATATTCTGTATATAACAAATGGCAGCATTAAGACAAAGGTTGTGAGGAGCATCAATGCAAGTATGTTTGCAACAAAAACAAACATGGAGCCGATCACCAAATTAAAGTCCATGCAAAGATTCTAGTGTGAAATTCTACAGGAACTTAAGGTTCATTTAAAAGAAAAAACTACACTTCAGACCTACTCTACTTTTCTCTATCAGACACCACCACATCCCCTACTGAAATCATTTCCTGTTTTATTATTTCAAATGTTGCTTTAATAAGCTACTGCATGTACTGAAGGTGGGAAGGAGCTCTCTGTCTAGCACAATGCCAGATTGGATGTGGGACTCAGTTCATCAGCAGGCTGTGTTCTAAAAGGATTGTGGTAGAAAAAAATTAGCAACACTGCGTAGGAGCAATTATCCCACTCTCCTTGGCACAGATGAGACCTCAGCTGGAGTACCATGTACTGTTCTGAGTGCTATACTTCAAGAAAATATGTGGACAAAGTGGAAAGAGTAGAGGAGAGCAACAAACATGATAAAAATTTCAAAAAACCTGACCTATGAGGAAAGGTTAAAAAAACTGGGCATGTTTAGTCTTGAAAAAAGAAGACTGAGGGGGACCTGATAATCTTCAAATATGTTAAGGGCTGTTATAAAGAAGACAGGGATATATTGTTCTCCATGTCCACTGAAGATAGGACAAGAAGTAATTGGCTTACTATGCAGCAAGGGAGATTTAGGTTACATATTAGGAAAAAAATATATAGATAGTTAATGTCTAGAATAGGCCTTGTAGTGGAATCTCTGTCACTGGAGGTTTTTCACAACAGATTGGACAAACATCTGTCAGAGATGGTCTGGTTTAGTTGGTCCTGCCTCAGTGCAAGGGCTGGACCAGATGCTCTCTCAAGGTCCTTTTCAGTCCTTCATTTCTATGCAATGGGCCTTTTAAAAAATAACATGCCAACTTGAGGAAATAAAGGGCCCAGTCCTACAAGGTATACAGTGCTACTGGTGAGGCAGTAAGGGATTGAATGAATGCAAGGAGATATGGATCAGGCCCAATGTGTCCTCAATCCCCATTGACTTCAAAGGTCATTGAAGAAAACTAAGACTCACACTGAATCAGACTCTACATGATGGGCCTTCCAGCACTGCTGAACTTCCCTGTAAGCTCTGTGGGGTTTTTACTCTTTTGCAAGATGCCTGGTGCCCTCAGTGCCCATGCACTTCAGGAGAAGTTGAGAGCCCCTCAGCACCTCACAGAAGGTGTTCTCCAGTTTGTAGCATCAGGGATACAAGTCCCTAGGCACAGTGAGTCCTCGTGTATATTGCCACTCTTTGACAGCATTCCAGCTTTTAATTTTTCAAATATGCATTCCAAAGAACAGACATAAACATACCATATCTTCTTTACTTGCATACTAGAGAATTCTTCAAGGTATGATACTAATCCTAAAAGCAGATGAGTTTTGTTTTTAAAATGTATATATTGTCAGTATTAACTAAGAAAAGTTTGAACTTTTGTTCTCAATACATAAAAATGCAATAGGAGAGCAATAAGCAGATTGTATGGGGCTTCTGGTACATTAAAGATAATATATTGTAGTGCAAAATCGGCTGTGGTGGGGCAAATGTGTTTATTCAACATTTAGGGAAGACCACAAAACCCACAAATATGATAGGACCATGCTTGGTGATAGTATCTCACTTATAGGTTCTTATTTGCAGAACTGCAACCACAGTTATTGCAAAAAGGATGAAGTCCATAATTACTAATAATGATCATCTGTATTCAGATGTGTGCTGCACAGAGGACCAAAGAAGCAGAAATCCTGATTTCATTGCTTGACTCAAGGAAGGCTGATTTCCTTGAAAATCTTAGGTCTCTAAATGAGAGGTGTTCAAACTTTGCAACACCAACTTGCTGGGACCAGGGGATCACACCTGATTATAAAAAAGTGTACATGAATTGTGTAATAAAATGCACATAATCATAGTATTTGCTTTTACATAACAGATTAATAGAAATTGCTTGTAATTTGAAACAACCACTAATAAAAACTTGCTGTTGATCAGCTTGATCCTTGCATATACAGGGAAAGAGCAACTGAAGGCCACATTATATAACTCTGTAACTTACATTTGGATCACATCTCTTCAAACATGGCAGCTAGGGTTTGAGTTTGTAATTACCAATGAAGGCTCAGAGGCCTGATCCTCCAAGATGCTGAGAACTCTAAATTCTGAGGTTAAGGCACACACTACCTCACAGGCCACCCCTTGTTAGCCGCTACAACATTTATTCTTTCAAATTCAACTTACCTTGCATCTATATTGGCATATTTTTAATATAGTGCTGTGTGAATGATATAAAGCTATGAATACTATAGTCAATAGCAGATTCCAACTACAACTAAAATTGTCAACATTTATTTCAGAGGTGAAGTAAATATGAGGAAAAAATAAAGTGCATGATTATTTTAGCATTAAAAGATCCCAATTAGGCTTTGAAGTTCTCCATTTTGGCGGCTCCTATTATTTGTCTGGAGAAAGTGTTCTACAAAACAAGTTTAATAGTGCACCAGTTTACATTGTGACCGCTACATTTTTACATCAGAAAAGAGAAGACTGTATTAAACTTTGAATCAAGGTGTGAAAATGTACTATCTCCTCAGCAATAAAAAAAGTGAGCACTGGGACTAACAGGCAGATACTCACCAGCTAGGGGAGAAGAGAGGACTAGAGAAAGAGAGGTGCAGTCTCTGTAGTCAGTTGCAAAATAGCCTCTTTAGGGTTGCTACTTTTTTGGCTCTGCCAAATGCAAAGGTTCATGCCTAGACAGGTGTGCAAAATCTACAGACTATTGTAGACTGCACAAAAAATTACAGTGAAACACAGAAATTATGGGATGCACAATTTTAAAAAATATTTGCATCAAGGCTTTGTTTTTTCCTTGATGTATAGACAAAGTTTAGAGGATTTTGCACTGTTTCAGTGAGTCACTTAAAATCTCCCTCATTCTAATTATCCCCTCAACAGCCTGAGCAGCAGTGTCATTCCTGCTTCAGTTCAGCCCCCCTTTACAAGCTAGACTGGAAGAATACACAGTGATGCTATAGAAGGGCAAGGTTTCATTGAACTCTGCTGAAAATCTTAGCAGATGCCCACTGTCCAAGCACTAAAGTGATTTTTCAGTCATTTATAACTCTTGTATTTTTAATGTTAAGCATTCACTAATTTTTAGCTATGGGATCAGCTTTGATGAAGTTGGAGTCAAATCCACAAGTTAAAAATCAATGGGAGTTTTGCTGTTGTCTTCTGCGGAGTCAGGATTTCACTGCTGCCAAACTGCCGGTGCCATACTGCCTCCTCAACCTTCTGGTACCCACATTGCCCTTTAAAGTCTCAAGGCATGAGGAATGAATGAGGTGAAGGGAGAGACTCACGAAGAGAAGAGGCAAAGGGGACAATGAAAAATCTGGAAGGGAAAAGTAGGGGAGAGACAAGTAACACAGAAGAGAAAATGAAGGAGTAGTGGCAAACCTCTTTTTTTTGGTCCCTTTTTTTCAAAATCCGCAAAAGCTTTGGGGACCTTGAGTCAGAGGAGTGAAAAGTGGGCGGCTTTGGAGATATGAGTCAAAATGAAATTAACTCACCTACCAAATTCTCAGTCAGACTCCACTTACAACCACTACCAGGAAGTCTGATTAAACAATCTATATTTAAACAACAGAATCAAACTGAAAATACTGTATGGTCTGACTAGCCTGTGTGTAAATTATGAATTTGCTCTTTCATTTTAATAATTAAGGGTGACTTAGCATGACTCATGGAGTAATCATCTTTTATTCATTGAATCAAAGTATATCTTCACTGCCTATATATGTGGAGTATTGCCCCATGATCCACCTAGATAATCACATTATCCTATCAACGCAAAATAAATTTAATTTCACAAGAGAGTGACAATCATTTCCTGTTTGTTGTTATTCCATATTCCTAGAAAGTGATTATCAAAATCATTCCATGCATGGAAGAATGTAACTATCCATTTTTTAATCCATTTTTAACTATCCATTGGGCAACATTTGGTAGATTAATCGTGCAGAAAGACTCATAGGCCCAGTTCCCCAAAGGTACTTTAGGGGCCTAGAAAATCACTGTGATCCACAAAGCCTGAGTTAAGTGCCTAGGTTCCCTATACAATGAATGGGGGGAGAGAGGCACCTAAGAATGTGATCTACAAAAGCCAACATGTTAGGCGGGAAGCCAGCTAACTTGGCAGTGGGGAAGGCGGAGGAGAGTGCTGCGCCATAAGCCCGGCCTCTCCTGCTGCGGCAGGCACCTAAATGTAGGCTGCAGGGAAGTGCCTGTCTCTATTAGCACTCCACAACCCCTCTCTTGGAGGCAGGCAGATTAGGTAAACTAAGTTATTTCTTGTGAAAATAAGTGAGGCATCTACCTCACTCTACACAAAACAGATGGAAGAGGAGGAGGTGCCAGACTTAAAACTTTTAGCCTAGTGATTAGATCACTCACGCCAAGTTCAATTCCCCATTCTGCCTAAGAGTGAGAAAAGATTTTGAACAGTGGTTTCCTACATCTCTCAGGAGAGTGTCCTAACTACGGGGCTCTGGAATATTCTGATGTGGGTCTTTCACAATCGCTCCTCTTGAAGCTGTTCCACTTGGATAAATACTTGGTGCAAATCTACACTACAAAATTAAGTCGACCTAAGTTACATCAATGTACAGCCACCGCAGTAATTGAATCAGTTTTACATGTCCACCCTATGTTCCTTGTGTCAGCGATATGCATCCTCACCAGGAACACTTGCACCAATTTAACTGCCAGTGTGGGGCATCATGGGATGGTTTCTGAAAGGCAGTAACAGTTGATGTAAGCAATGCAGCATCTACACTGACACTGTCAACCTGACTACACTGACTTAAGCGTTATGCCTTTCACAGAGGTGGAGTTACTAAATCGGTGTAATGAGCAAGTTACGTCGATGGGAGCTACATTTTAGTGTAGTGTAGATGCTTACAGAGTTAGGGCAATGTAATTTGCCTTATGTTGACCTAACTCTGCAGTGTAGCCCAGGCCTTCAATAGTCATTGAGACAGAACAAGATTGAGAATTACTCTGTAATCTGATGGTTAGAGCACTCATGTGGGAGGCCTAGGGTCCAGTACCCCTGCTCCAACCACTTGCTTATTATTTGTCCAAAATGCAACAGTTTCAGTAGGAGAGATTGCAGGATTCCTCATGTGAAAATATCTCACAGTTCAGTGGTTAGAGCACTCTGAGAGGTGTGGGAGACCCCTATTCAAATCCTGTCTCCCTGTCAGGCAAAGAAAGGAATTGAACCTGGGTCTCCCACATCCCAGGTGAGTGCTCTAAGCACAGCGCTAAAAGTTATAAGGTGGATAGCAGCATCTACTCCTCTGGCCAGATTTTGAATGGAGTCAGTAGATGGCCTCCATGCACATCTATTGGATCAAGCCACACAAGTGAGTTAGGCATAGAAACACCTATCTTCCTCCAGTTCACAGATCACACTGGGTTTTAGGTAAGAGATAGGTGTTTGGACACATATAGACAGAAATGTTGTCACCTAGTGAGTTTTCACCCCGAAAACTTAGACACTGAGTGAGTTTAGGTACCTACAGGGTTCAACAGCAGCTAAGTAGGAGTTTTATGGATCATAATGCTGCCTAAAACTGGGATTTAGGTGCCTAAGTATCTATGTAGATCTTGGTCTTATTGGTGTCAACATAAGTTGCGTTTTAGTGCACTACCACTATAGAAATAGGAAGGAAACAGAGCTGAAGAGGATTCTGAGATATGTAACAAACCAATTAGCTTGACAGAAATTGAACAACATGTGAAGTGATATGGAAAGAGGCTGGTTTCCCTAGATATAATATGTATGGAGTGTACTTTAATGGTCCAGTAAACTGAATCATACATAAGGATTATGTTACTGTACTGGGGAAAAAATACTCTAATATTGGACCTTAATCAAAGGCATACTTTTTCTAAAACGCTACTATGATTTTCACACAAATTACTTAGTGTGTTTTATACAGTCTTAGCAAGTCCAATATCATGTTCAAAATCATTAGCCTGCTCACTTTGTCAAATAAAGAAAAAGGAAATTATTGGTCTCTTTTTCATGTTTCAGAACAAAGATGCTAGCTTTGAAGTTATGTATTTGTGAAAGAAACAGTTGTGGCCTGTCGAAAAAAGCTTTTGGTACTGAAAAGGTTAACTAATCTGGTTTCACAGATAAGTTTATCTATGATCAGAACTGAGTCATATAGAAAATACTCCTACAAGATTTGACCTTTTACTTGTATCCCACACTGAGATAATATTATACTTAAAATGGAAATCAATAAGAACTTTGTTTTAAAAAGTATATTTAAAATAAATTACTTTTAAATAACAGAAACTGTTTTCAATTAGCCTTGTTAAAGGAAATCAACTAGAAAGTTATGTATGCTTTTTTATTTTCTTTTTATATAAATTATACCCAGGAGTACTATGATAACAACACTACACAAACTGTGCACTACCTTTATATTTATTTCTTATCCAAATAAACTTTACAAATTAGATTTGTTTTTACAGCACTTTATATCCAATAATGACAATGTTATATTGGTCCCAGGATAAAAACAATGAAAGTAGAAGCTGAATGGCATTTTTTATTAAGAGTTAACAAAAATGTCTTGTGCAAACATACTCTATGAAGAAAATTAATTCCATAATTCCTTGTAATGAAGGGGTCTGTCTCAGTTTTTTTTTCTCACAGTATCAATCTATTTGGAAAGATCATTGGGGGTGGAGGGAAATCCTAAGTTTTAGCATGAGTTATTCAAAGTGATATTGCTGAACTTAAACACTGCTGACTGCTAGGATTTAATATTAGAGGTGGGCCCTTCTTAATGTTTTGAAAACTTAATACTAGAGAAATCTTGTTTGTTACTGGAGTTTTTGGGAGACTAGTAGAAATATAATCTAAAGAATAATAGAGTTAAACATCTAAAAAAAATTTCTTCTTTTTTTCCTCATTTCTCCTGCCCCATTTTCTCTACCTTTAATTGAAATCTCCACCCTAGCATTTTTACTTTTTATTAGTGGCAAATTCAAATATCCTTGAAAGATTCAACACAGAACTCAAAAAAAACCTCACTTCTGATCCAATGATGGAAAAAGTGGAAGGAAAAACAGTCTTGAATTTGTTACTAAAAATGAATCCTCCTTCTAAGAAAAAAAATTGTTTAAAACATGTGGTTCACGGCTATTAAATTAGCAACTGAAAAATCTTATTCCTTTTTAAAGTTAATTTTATGTTGTGGTAGGATTGTTCTCTGGGCTGAAGCAGATTTTCTGTTGAACAGTGCCACTATTTCTACCTTAAAGATCTATGTGTTGCAAGTGACTCTTTGCATAACAAATCGCTAGATGTACATTTGAAGTCAAAATGCTGAAAAAATAAATTAAAACAACAGAGAAAGACTTTTCTCCCACCTACGTCCTCTGGCACTAATGACAGGCATTTAACTGCCATCTTCTCAGCTGTTGCTATGTCTAGGAGAGTTTTCCAAGTGAGGCCTTGGATCAAGAATGCTCTTAGAGAAATACAGCATAAGCTTCTGGCTTGCATTGGAATATTCAAAGCCTCTGGGACCTCTGATGAGGGCAAGTTGAGGCTAAGGGCCAACTTCCGATCTCAGTGCTACCCAGACAATTTTATGGAGTAGTACAAGTGTCATTGAGAGAGAACTGAACCCTATTTTTCACAAATGAATAACAGGTGGATGGATTCAGGGTTCCAAATCAGAATGATCAAACAGGAGAAAGTGAAGGACTCTGAAGTTTTTGACGTCTCTTCCTTTACAAAAGATTTGGATACATCTAATCTGATTGACTTCAATGAAGCTACAAAGGTTTACACCAACAAAAAAGAGTCTAGACTGGAGGTTCTCAAACTGTGGCCATGGACAATCAGTAGTCCACGAGCTCCATTCAGGTGGTCCGTGGATAGTTCCCTCTAAGGGGTGCACCTGGGTGGCCTCACACAAGAGAATGAAGGGCCACCCACCTAATTAGTGGAGCTGTGCAGGTGTGGCTCCACTAATTAGGTGCCTGGACCCTGGAGAAGATGCACATGTAAGGTGAGGTGGTGGCCTTGGAGGGAGCAGGAGGTAGGTGGGAGGGGCAGTGGGGTGAGAAGAGAGAGTGGGGGAATTTGGGACATGCAGGGCTGCAGCAGCCAGAGAAAGAGGTGACTTTCTGCCCGAGACAGACAGCCCTCCTTCCCAGCCACAGCTCAGGGGCTGCTGCAGTGGGGGAGAGAGGGCACATCCGTCGCATTAGAAACGTAAGACTACTGATATTAAAATACGAGTTGTGTGCTTTTATTTGTAGAACAAAAAAATATTGTTTTTTTTATATGGCGCTTTTATCCAAAGCGCTTTACAATAGTTAGCTAACGGTACAAACAACATTTGGAAAGATCATTAAGTTGGTCCGCCAAGACCCTCAGCAATTTTCAAGTGGTCCATGAAAAAAAAAGTTTGGTCTAGACCAGTGGTTCTCAATTCAGGGTGAAAAGTACCCCTGTGCATAGGGCCAGAATAAAGCCTGTGCACTATTTAAATCCTACTTATGCCTTATTATATTGACTTAAGTCTTAAGACTTTGATGGCTCTAAATAAGAGCCCAGCTCACTAATGTTTAGACCATAGGCGCCAACTTCCCCTCTGCCTGGTGGATGCTCAACCCTGCCTGCCTCTGGCCCCGCCTCTGCACTGCCCTTGCTCCATCCCCGTCCCCACCCCACCCCTTCTCCAAAGTCCCCACCCCACCTTTTCCCACGCCAGCCCTGCCCCTTTCCCCCTCCCATTCCACCCCTTTTTCCCAAGTCCCCACTCCACCTCTTCTCCGCCTCCTCCCCCGGAGCTCACCACGTTCCTGCTCCTTCCCGGAAAGTCCTAAGCGCTGCCAAACAGCTGTTAGGTGGCGGCGGGGCAGGAAGCACTGGGAGGGGGGAGGAACACGTACATACCACGCTCGGGGCAGGAGGCGGAGCACGCACAGAGTTGGCGCCTATAGTTTAAACCCATGTAGTATTTGTTTTCCCCAATAAATCATATTATTGAATCTTACTAGCACAAATACTCAGAGTGAAATTCACCCCTGTGCACCATAAGTTCCACTCCAAATATGTCTTATGTAATTCAGACTTAAAGCTGTATTTCAGAGACCCTTAAAACTCCAAGCTCTGCCCTTCCCCTGTACTTCAAGTGCTGTTTCCTCCCTGAACCTATAATGTACCTTTCAGCAATGTCATGAAAGACTAATATGTACACACATGAGATTGCAGATTACTTGCAATCTAATTTAATATTGAACATTTCTATGGTCTTGTTTAATAAAGTTTCAAAAGTGTTAGAACTATATCTAGAAGCCGAATTAATCAGCTTGAAGGCTCTTTGGGCCTCTCCTTTTCTCCTACCTCCACCAATAATAATTATGGCATTTCAACCTATGAAAATATTTTGGGAATTGGAAAAAGGAAATGGATCAGCTAGTAGGTAAACTGTTAGGAACTGATCAATTATATGGAGATGTGAACCCTGAAGTCCTAAGCACTGAGGAACATTCTGCTAAAATTAATACCTTCTGAGTGTGGTTAATGCGGAGATGAAGAATAATACATCACTTCATAGGGAATAAGGGTTTGATTTTCCACAAATGCTGAGCACATGCAGCTCTCATTGAAGTCACCGGGAGCTCCAGGTGTTCAATACCTCTGAAAATGAGGCCCTTAAAATTAAAATAAAAAGTATGAGACTTCTTGGATGACTTGCTGGAGGGGCTGATTCAAGAAGCTTTGAAAAGGGATGGGAATGTAATTTATACTATTACTAGAGATTTTGGAACTGAGTTCAGAAATGGAGGTCAGCATGGAAATATATCTTTAAGGTTTCAACCAAAATCCCTTGTTTTATAGTTAAGCAAGAGTTAAATGCGGCAAGGCTGGGACAGAGACAATTTCATCGCCTGACAGATGTCTACAGTCTGGTTTCCATTCACACAGAAATCTTATTCTGACTGTGGTTAAACAAGAAAAGAAAGTGATGTTTCAAAGCTACAGCATTTATTCTTTTCCCTGAGGTAGCAAAACTTGCTCATCTTATGACGACTCCCATTTATACAGTTGAAAAGTGAATTTATAGACAGGAGAATTATTACTAGAGCTGAGTGCAACTTGGTGGTTTGAGTTTGCAGGAGTTTTGTGTTAACTTTATGTAGATTTGTTTTGCTTTGAGTTTTAGGTTCAAACAAAGCTCAGCTGAACCTAAACCACTGAATTTTGCCTGGTTTCAGGTTTTAATTAGGTAAGAGTCAGTTTCAGAATCCAGGAGTATTTGAATCTAGGATTTTACTTCAGCCCATTTTAGATATGTCCAGCTGCCAAAATCAGGTCCAGACCCAAACTTTCCTGAAACATATCTGGGTTTTCTGTTCAAGCCATCTCTAGTTGAAACTACATGAAGCCAATGAACTTCTTATAATTTCTTCTAGAAACAATACGTGAAACCCTCCCAGATACCCCAACCTCTGCCAAAGTTAATTAAAAAGTCAGTCAAACGTCACTCAAAAGTTAGCATAACCTCACTTAAAACTCAGCTCAGGTTTGTGGTAAGTCTGGCTCATGTTTGGCCCAAGGTATGCACAGCTCTAGCTATAGGGCCAAATCCATAGGGGAATGTGTAAGGTGGTGTATCTAGCATACCCTCACACTTATCACTAAATATATCTAAAAGAGTCAAGCTATGTGAAAGTAAAGGAGGCTAAAAGTACAACACGCCAAAAAGCAAGGAGACTGTGTAAAAAGTTGCAATATAAATCACTGAGAGTCCCTTCTTTAACTAATACCGTCTGATAGTGATTGTTCCTGTCAGTTGCTTTTCTTGCCTTTCTCACCTCTTGATATCCTAGAATGTAAATGATAGCAACTTAGATTCAGTGAGCCAAATTCGGAGTTGATGTGTAAGAGCAGCCAGTAAATAATAGGCTGGAACTGAATGCAGGTCCAAGGGAATCTAAGTAAATACTGAAGGAGTAATTTACAACATCTTAAATTCCCATAGGTTATCATCAGTTAACTTATGTTAGTTTCTGAATTTGGCCCAGTAAGTCTGTCTATATCTTAACAGTTTTTCTACCAATTGCATTGAAAACACCTGTACATTATGCAGTTACCATTGGGATTACCTTTCAGGAATAGAATTTGATGATGATTTGTGGTGCATTTTCTTCTTTTTGCAAGATTTTTTTTCTGGCTGAAAAATATAGCTCTGCCATAAATTTTGTAAACAAATGTCTCTCTCTCTCTCTCTCTCTGTATATATATATATATATAAAAACACACACACACACAGAGAGAAAGAGAGAGAGAGAGAAAAATTAGAAAGGGATTGGGAAACAGGAATCTAGTATTAATAAATTAAATAAATAGCAGCCTTGCCATTAACTCAGTGACAGGCCTTGGACAAGTCCCACCATCATCATCTTGGTCTTAGTTTCACTATAACTAAGCCAGGGATAATGATATTTACTGACCTCCCAAGATGTTAGTTAATGTTTGTACAGTACTTTGTAGATGTAAAGTGCTATACAAGTATTAATAATATATTATTGACACATATTTTAAAAAAACACAATTACCTTTTCATAGTTGTTGTTCTTTGAGCTCTGTTCATTACACAAGGTGTGTGCATGCATTTCATGTACTATAGGGCAACGACACCACACCTGCACCCTGGTGTTCCTCATGCTCCAAACTGAGGGTATAAAGAGTGAAGTTGCCTCATCCATCCTTCAGTTCCTTCATACCAGATTATTAGATTATAGACTCTGATACATTGTGGAAGGAGAGTGGGTCATGTAATGGATATATACAACACCTCTTGAAGAACAACAGTTATGAGAAGGTAGTAACTGTTCTTTCTTCAAGTGACTGCATATGTCCATTACATCAAGTGATTCCCAAGCAGTTTCCAGTGGAGGTGGGGCTAGGAGTTTCATCAGAAGAGGGGCTGCAGAACTGCTTTCCCCAGATTTGCATCTATTCTTGATACAGTAGTAATCAGATAACGTCAAGCAAAGGTGTGAACTGAAGACCATATAGCTGTTCTGCAGATGTCCATGACAGGAATATTACCCACTAATGCCATATAGTCGGAGAGTGAGCTGGTTGAATTTCCAGATAAAAAAGTAATGCTGGTGAACATCCACACTGAAGAGCTTTTGTTCATCTTTATGAGCATGTTCATTTGGAAAGAAGATCAGTAAATATATGGATTGGTTGAGGTAGTAATCAGAAACTACCTTTGGAGAGAACCTTAGGGTGTGGCCTATGCTATATCTCATCCTTATTTTAAAAAAAACCACTGTATGGAGGATCCATCACCAGAGTTTGTCTACTTTTTCATGGAGGTGAAGGCTATTAGAAAGACCACTTTCACTAAAAGGCGTTACAATGAATAGGTGCCTAAGGGTTCAAAAGGGGAACCCATAAGTATTGATAAAAAAAGTTCAAATCCCATTGTGGAGGGTCCCAGATAGGTAGGAACAATCTTTCTAGGCCTTTAAGGATCCTGGTAGTCATAGGAGAACAGTGTGACATTCCACTCTGGTGTTATGTGGACCGGTGATCTGCTAGGTCACTCTAATCCTTGACTCTGGAAGCCAGTCTTACCCTGCTCCGCTGTGAGAACCCCCAACTCCTGGGCTGTTCACACACAGCCTCTGGCATGTAAGCTGCTCCTTGGATTGTGCAACACTAGCCAATATCTCCGGTCCCAGACACAATCCTAGGAATCTCTGTATTGCAGTGCCAAGTTATGCCCACTGAACGCTGCAAGCTTATAGAAGTTCATCAATTTAACAAAGAAATTGATATGTACCAGGCTTGTTATCCCAAGGGGAGTCTCTGACACACTTCAAACCAAATGCACTACTTCAGGTAGAACAAATAAATTTATTAACTATAAAAATATGTTTTGACTTACAATCACTTAAAATCTAACAAGTCAGATGTGGTCAAGTGAAATAAAAGCAAAATGTATTCTAAGCTGATCTTAACACTTTCAATGCCCTTACAAACTTAGATACTTCTCACCACAGGCTGGCTGGTTGCTCTTCAGCCAGGCTCTCCCCTTTGATCAGCGCTTCAGTTACTTGGTGTGGTGTCTGTAGATGTAGGTGGACGAGAAGGAAGAACATGGCAAACGTCTCTCCCTTTTATCATGTTCTTTCTTCCCTCTTGACTTTGCCTTTCCCCCGCTTCCGAGTCAGGCGAGCATTACCTCATCACAGCCCCAAACTGATCAAAGGAAAGGAAGTGACTCCCTTGAGAGTCTTTTGTTGCTGCCTAGGCCAGCATCCTTTGTTCCTGAGAAGCTAGGCTGGGTTTGTCTCATACCTGCCCTGATAAGGTATAAACTCTCTGCTCTTGGAGAGTTTTGTCTAGGCTTATTTTAAGCCATGAGGATACATTTTTAGCCTCATAACTATATACATGAAATTATAACCTAAAGCCTTACTATAACATTACTGTAACAATTACCATAACATCACTATAACAACCATGCTCAGTGTATCATGAGCCTTCCAAGGACACCTGACATGACAAACTTTGTACTGGATAACATACAATCATTTTATAAAGATGAACATAGGGGTGTAGGGTCTTCTCCCAAGGTACAGAGTGTCACAGACAGTGCTACCCATAATACAAGAGTGAAACACCTAAATTGCAGCCAGGTGCACTTTGATGGAGCTGATTGCAAAACCTGACTCCTTTAACTGTAACAAGTAATCCAAAACCTTTTGAATCATAGAGTTCAGAGGACCTGCCCAGATAGTAAGTGGAAGCATTTCTCTAAGGCAAGCAGACCTTGTGGATGGTCTCCTACTCTTCAGTAAGACTTCCTGGACTGCTTCCAAACAATAAGCTTCCCCTGGGTTTAGTCACTTAGTAATCCATCTAAGTAGTAACAACTGACGGTTACAGTGCAATACCTGCCCTTGATTCTGGGATATCAGGTCCTTAACTAAAGACAAGGGTAAGGAATCCCTGACAGACAACCTGCACAGGTCCGAGAACCATGGCTGTCTTGCCCAGGCTGGCACAATGAGCATCATTTTGCTTCACTCTTGCTTCAGCTTACAAATGCACTTGAGAATCTATGGCACTGGATGGTAGGCACAGAGCAGGCCTTTGTCCCAGGGAAGGAGAAACATATTCAGAGAGGACCCAGGGCTGTGGCCTGCCCTTGGACATAAAAGGGAGAATATGCTGTTCTGATGGATTGTAAATAAGTCCATTGATCAGAAGACTCCTATTTGAAATATTGACCTTAAAGTGGACATGTTACAACACAGGGAAGTGATAGCTCAGTGGTTTGAGCACTGGCCTGCTAAACACAGGGTTGTGAGTTCAATCCCTAAGGGGGCCACTTAGGGATCTGGGGCAAAAATCAGTACTTGATCCTGCTAGTGAAGGCAGGGGGCTGGACTCAATGACCTTTCAAGGTCCCTTCCAATTTTAGGAGGTAGGTATATCTCCATAATTATTTATTTATAATTCATTGTTTGAGCTGAACAACCTGCTCATTTGGTCCACTAAGCCCTTCTGAACCCCCGGTAAGTGTGATGCTATAAAAGTCAGTGAATTCCACATTTAAAAGTTCCAGAGTCCAACTGCCTCCTGGCAGGTTGTTTGATAGGACATCACTGTGATGTTGTTGGTGAGAACTTGGATCGTTCTGTCCCTTGTATGAGACAGAAACCAGTGGCAGGTTCTGGCAATTGCCTGTAACTTTAAAATGTTTACATGAGGCCTAGTCACCTGAGTGGACCACAAGCCTTGAGCTTACAGGTTTCCCCAGCTACACTCCGCACCCTATGGCTGAAGTATCCATTACCAGAGCCATCGAGGGAAAAGATGGGGAATATGGGATCTCCCTGAAAATTTTGTGTTGGTTCATACACCAATCCAGGGACGATAGGACCTTGTCTGGGATGCACATAAGTGTGTCCATGTGATGAACACAGAGTGGTACACGGACTTGAGCCATGTCTATAAACTTCTGAGCTGCCACTTGGCATGGCAGGGGGAAGGGAGTCACGTAAGTACATGCTGCCATATGCCCCAGGAGCCTGAGGCAATTCCTCACTGAGGTTCAGGGATAAACCTTGAAGGATGCGCTGAGATTCCATAAAACTAGAAACCTCAGCTCTGGCTAGGGTTGAGTCCAGAACTGTCCTGATAAATTCTATTCTCTGGAGGATGTGAAGATCAATTTCTCTTAGGTCTGGAAGTGAACAAAGCAAGAAAATAGGTGGAGCTTAGCGAACAGGAGCTGATAACAGGGAGTTTTGCAAGGGAGTTTGGAAGGGGAGTAGGAAGGGAGTGGGGGTCCCTTGTCGGTCTCATCTGTGACCCATTGGTCCCCTGAACCTATAAACTGAGCCACATCCAAAACCTTTCTGTTTACAGCAGAGCAGAGCGGACAGGGAGCTGCAGACAGGAATTTGAGAGAGTTTGACAGAGGGAGGCTTACAATGGTGAGGAGGACCCGCAACACCTGTGCCAGCACTGCTTCTGTCTCCTCCACCTGTGCCTGTAGCCAGACAGAGCACCAAAGCATGGATGCTTTTACCCAGATTCTGGTGTGGGCTTGCAAAGACTGTAATTTGCAATTTCCACTTACTGATATCCAGGCTGGGGGTGGCATCCAATGTGAAAGGTGCCTACTGGTGGAATCTCTCAGGCAGCAGGTGGGAGAGCTACAGGAGGAGGTGGTTAGGCTGAGGAACATCCATATCCATGAGCAATTCCTGGACAGTATCCATGTGGAGACAGCTGACATAGCTGTCCCAGTTCACAGGACTACCGACACACCAGTGGAGGAGGAGATGCCTCAGGGTGTATCTGACACACCAGTGGAGGAGGAGGCTCAGGGTGGACACAGCCAGCTGGTTACTTCTAGCAGCAGGCAGTGCTCCACCCCTGCTGCGAACCCTCCTGCTGTGGTAAAAGATAACCGTTATGCTCTTCTTGATACAGGAGAGAAGGAATCACCCCCAACAGTTAAGGAGGTGAAGCCTCGTACCCCTAAGGCTGGGAGGTCTGCTGCCACCACTGATAAGAAACGTAGGGTAGTGGTGGTTGGAGACTCTCTGCTGAGGGGGACAGAGACACCCATCTGTCATCCTGACCGTTCATCCCGGGAGGTATGCTGCCTGCCAGGGGCCCGTATCCGAGATGTTACAGAGGCATTGTCGAGGATTATCCGGCCTTCTGACTACTACCCCATGCTACTCATCCATGTGGGCACAAATGATACTGCGAGGTGTGACACTGAGCAGATCAAGAGTGACTACAGGGCTCTGGGAGTACGGGTTAAGGAGTTTGGAGCGCAGGTGGTATTCTCTTCGATTCTTCCTGTTGAAGGTAGGGGTCCGGGCAGAGACAGATGCATCGTGGAGGTGAATGCCTGGCTGCGAAGATGGTGTCGCCAGGAGGGCTTTGGCTTCCTCGACCACGGGATGCTATTCGAGGAAGGACTGCTAGGCACAGATGGCGTTCACCTTTCGAAGAGGGGAAAGGCCTTATTTGCGCACAGACTGGCTAACCTAGTAAGGAGGGCTTTAAACTAGGTTCGACGGGGACAGGTGAGCAAACCCCACAGGTAAGTGGGGAACAAGACTTGGGAGATGGGTTGGAAACAGGAGGAAGCACGGGCTATAATGGCAGAGAGGAAGGAGAGTCAGGGCAAAGCTGGGAGGCAAGATCAAACCAGTATCTTAGATGCCTATATACAAATGCAAGAAGTATGGGTAATAAGCAGGAAGAACTGGAAGTGCTAATAAATAAATACAACTATGACATTGTTGGCATTACTGAAACTTGGTGGGATAATACACACAACTGGAATGTTGGTGTGGATGGGTATAGTTTGCTCAGGAAGGATAGACAGGGGAAAAAGGGAGGAGGTGTTACCTTATATATTAAAAATGTACACACTTGGACTGAGGTGGAGATGGACATAGGAGACGGAAGTGTTGAGAGTCTCTGGGTTAGGCTAAAAGGGGTAAAAAACACGGGTGATGTCATGCTGGGAGTCTACTACAGTCCACCTAATCAGGTGGAAGAGGTGGATGAGGCTTTTTTCAAACAACTAACAAAATCATCCAAAGCCCAAGACTTGATGGTGATGAGGGACTTCAACTATCCAGATATATGTTGGGAAAATAACACCGCGGGGCATAGACTATCCAATAAGTTCCTGGACTGCATTGCAGACAACTTTTTATTTCAGAAAGTTGAAAAAGCTACTGGGGGGAAGCTGTTCTAGACTTGATTTTAACAAATAGGGAGGAACTTGTTGAGAATTTGAAAGTAGAAGGAAGCTTGGGTGAAAGTGATCATGAAATCATAGAATTTGCAATTCTAAGGAAGGGTAGAAGGGAGTACAGCAAAATAGAGACAATGGATTTCAGGAAGGCAGATTTTGGTAAGCTCAGAGAGCTGATAGGTAAGGTCCCATGGGAATCAAGACTGAGGGGAAAAACAACTGAGGAAAGTTGGCAGTTTTTCAAAGGGACACTATTAAGGGCCCAAAAGCAAGTTATTCCGATGGTTAGGAAAGATAGAAATTGTGGCAAAAGACCACCTTGGCTTAACCACGAGATCTTGCGTGACCTACAAAATAAAAAGGCGTCATATAAAAAATGGAAACTAGGTCAGATTACAAAAGATGAATATAGGCAAATAACACAGGAATGCAGAAGCAAGATTAGAAAGGCAAAGGCACAAAATGAACTTAAACTAGCTATGGGAATAAAGGGAAACAAGAAGACTTTTTATCAATACATTAGAAGCAAGAGGAAGACTAAGGACAGGGTAGGCCCACTGCTCAGTGAGGAGGGGGAAACAGTAATGGGAGACTTGGAAATGGCAGAGATGCTTAATGACTTCTTTGTTTTGATCTTCACTGAGAAGTCTGAAGGAATGTCTAGTATAGTGAATGCTTACGGGAAGAGGGTAGGTTTAGAAGAGAAAATAAAAAAAGAGCAAGTAAAAAATCACTTAGAAAAGTTAGATGCCTGCAAGTCACCAGGGCCTGATGAAATGCATCCTAGAATACTCAAGGAGTTAATAGAGGAGGTATCTGAGCCTCTAGCTATTATCTTTGGGAAATCATGGGAGACGGGGGAGATTCCAGAAGACTGGAAGGGGGCAAATATAGTGCCCATCTATAAAAAGGGAAATAAAAACAACCCAGGAAACTACAGACCAGTTAGTTTAACTTCTGTGCCAGGGAAGATAATGGAGCAGGTAATTAAAGAAATCATCTGCAAACACTTGGAAGGTGGTAAAGTGATAGGGAATAGCCAGCATGGATTTATAAAGAACAAATCGTGTCAAACTAATCTGATAGCTTTCTTTGATAGGATAACGAGCCTTGTGGATAAGGGAGAAGCGGTGGATGTGATATACCTAGACTTTAGTAAGGCATTTGATACAGTCTAGCATGATATTCTTATAGATAAACTAGGAAAGTACAATTTAGATGGGGCTACTATAAGGTGGGTGCATAACTGGCTGGATAACCCTACTCAGAGAGTAGTTATTAATGGTTCCCAATCCTGCTGGAAAGGTATAACAAGAGGGGTTCCGCAGGGGTCTGTTTTGGGACCGGTTCTGTTCAATATCTTCATCAACGATTTAGATGTTGGCATAGAAAGTATGCTTATTAAGTTTGCGGACGATACCAAACTGGGAGGGATTGCAACTGCTTTGGAGGACAGGGTCAAAATTCAAAATGATCTGGACAAATTGGAGAAATGGTCTGAGGTAAACAGGATGAAGTTCAATAAAAATCAATGCAAAGTGCTCCACTTAGGAAGGAACAATCAGTTTCACACATACAGAATGGGAAGAGACTGTCTAGGAAGGAGTATGGCAGAAAGAGATCTAGGGGTCATAGTAGACCACAAGCTTAATATGAGTCAACAGTGTGATACTGTTGCAAAAAAAGCAAACATGATTCTGGGATGCATTAACAGGTGTGGTGTAAACAAGACACGAGAAGTCATTCTTCCGCCTTACTCTGCGCTGGTCAGGCCTCAGCTGGAGTATTGTGTCCAGTTCTGGGCACCGCATTTCAAGAAAGATGTGGAGAAATTGGAAAGGGTCCAGAGAAGAGCAACAAGGATGATTAAAGGTCTTGAGAACATGACCTATGAAGGAAGGCTGAAGGAATTGGGTTTGTTTAGTTTGGAAAAGAGAAGACTGAGAGGGGACATGATAGCAGTTTTCAGGTATCTAAAAGGGTGTCATCAGGAGGAGGGAGAAAACTTGTTCACCTTAGCCTCCAATGATAGAACAAGAAACAATGGGCTTAAACTGCAGCAAGGGAGATTTAGGTTGGACATTAGGAAAAAGTTCCTAACTGTCAGGGTAGTTAAACACTGGAATAGATTGCCTAGGGAAGTTGTGGAATCTCCATCTCTGGAGATATTTAAGAGTAGGTTAGATAAATGTCTATTAGGGATGGTCTAGACAATATTTGGTCCTGCCATGAGGGCAGGGGACTGGACTCGATGACCTCTCGAGGTCCCTTCCGGTCCTGGAGTCTATGAGTCTGAGTCTATGGAACATTTGAGGGACACCTCTATCTACAGGCTGATGCGAGCAACCCCACACCAGCCAGTTGGGTGTACGGATGTATCTGGACATCCCAATGGCAGAAAGAGGCTGCTACCATTGCCATGCCTTTGGTGAAAACCCTCAGCACAGATGACAGGCTGAAGGGAAGAACTGCAACCTGGAAGCGGTTTCCTCCCACTGCGGACCTCGGAAACTGCTATGGCCAAAGTGGATTTTCAGATGGTAAGATGCATCCCTGAAGTTGAAGGCAGCATACAAATCTCCCAGATCTATCAAAAGGATAATAGTTGCAAGGGAAAGCAGATGGAACTGTAACTTCTTGATGTATTTGTTCAAGCTCTGAAGGTCCAAAATGGGCCTGAGACCCCCCTCTTACTTTGGGTATCAGGAAGAAGAAGGAGTGGAACCCCAATCCAAAACTGAGGGGGCACTTTTTACACCCAAAGAATGTAGTCTGCACTTCTTGCTTTAGTACAGACTCGTCAGAGGGGTCTCTGAAGGGGGACAGGAAAGGTGGATGAGAGGAGTGCGGGGAGAAGACAGGAACTGCAGAATATATCCTGTTTCCACCATTCTTAGCATCCACTGAGGGCGAAACTTTGTTCTTTTGGGGGCTGTTTACACAGAGCCAGATATTTCAGCACACCCCTTGAATATTTCAGTGTATGCAGAGCTTCATCTGTCATAGAGGAAAATAAGGAACAACCCTCCAAGGGGATATCTGCAGTGGTCTGTGATACTTCTACAAGAATCCCCAACATCTGGATCCATGATGAGCAGAACATGGTTACTACTGTTGCCAGGACCCTGGCAGCTGTATCTGCTGCATCCAAGGAAACCTATAGAGCAGACATTGCAACCTGCCGACCTTCCACCAGGAGAAACTAGAACTCGCCCTTGGAGTCGTCTGGCAGTTTGTTCATTAATTTGGCCAACTCATCCCAATTAGAATAATCATAATGGGCCAAAAGGGCCTGATGATTTATTATGTGTAGTTGTAACCTTGCAGTTGGAATAAATTTTTCTGCCAAAAAGATCCAATTTTTTGCATCTTTGTCTTTGAGAGTCACATTGTTCTACCTTGGCAGTGTCTTTCCCTCACTGCCACCATTCCCAGGGAGCCTAGTGTGACGGGCTGGTAAAACTTGGTACTTGCATTCCATATGCTTTGCCACTGACCTGAGGGATGACAGGGTTTGCCATAAAATTTATATAGGCTACATAACTGCTTTGTTAATAGGAAGAGCAACTTACCCTGATGTAGCCAGGTGTAAAGTTTCCCAGTACAAACTTCAGATCATCTTTCAGTACTTGGCACGGGGACTTCCCTTCTCTGGGACCAGTTAGTGCAGCAGAGACAAGGATCTAAACTGCAGAGCTATCCCCAATGGTACGCAGTAGGGCCAATGATGGGGCTGGTATGATACTGGAGGCCAGTTGGATTTAAGTCAGGCACTCTGGTCTCTTGATCTAGTCTTGTCAGGATGACTCCTATGAGAGGAGCAGGGCCAGCTCCAGGCACCAGCAGAGAAAGCATGTGCCTGGGGTGGCACATGCTAAGGGGCGGCATTCCATCCATTCTTGGGGCGACACAGTCCAGGTGGCTTTTTTTTTTTTTTTTTTGCACTTCAGCACTTCGGGTGGCAGTCTCGGGGGGTTTTTTGGTTTTTTTTCTCTTGGGGCAGCAAAAATAGTAGAGCCAGCCCTGGAGGGGAGTCCCTGGGTTCTCTGAAGTGGAATATATAGGAACCCATTTCAACCTCTTTGGAGGAGTACGAGTATTCCAAAGGCCAGTGTGGAGTGGTACCAGGTGGCATTACTGGAGATCAGGACAGAGATCTACAATGAGCCTATGGTATCAGGAGCTTCTGATTGCATGCACTGCAGCAGAGCAATTACCATTGGTCTCAGAGCTGGCATCAAACCAGTTGGAAGCAGTACCAGACCTGAAGTCACTGGCACTGTAGCAAGTCCTGCCATAGCAACCAACATTGGCACTCTGGGTAACAAGCCTGGCAAGGCACTGTCGGCCTGCATAATCAGTGAGAGTGGCAGCAAGAGGCTCAGCAGATCCCATCCATCAGCATATGCCTCTTAGATGGTGGGTACCAAAATTAGCTTTTGCCCAGCTATGAACAGAGGTAATGGCTCCAGCGTTTGCACCACAAAAGTAGCCAGCCTCAATGATCCCAGCATGGAAACAGTGTCAAGGGCTCTGGCCTGTTCAAGCCACTCGGATGAGGGTACTAAAGAGTGATAGGCTGAAGGGCATGGCTCTAGCTTTGGTACTATGTTTGGCTCTATGTTTTTTGCTGCCCCAACCCAGCAGTCAGGCAGCCTTCAGCGGCATTTCTGCAGGAGGTCCACCGGTCACATGGATTCGGCGGCATTTCTGCGGGTGATCTGCCGGTCTCGCACCTTAAGTGTACTTGCTGCTGAATTGCCGCCGAAATCACGGGACCAGTGGACCTTCTGCAGAAATTCCACTGAAGGCGGTCTGACTGCCACGCCCAGAGCGACCGGCAGGCCGCCCCCCACAGCTTGCCGCCCCAGGCACGCGCTTGCTGCGCTGGTGCCTGGAGCTGCCCCTTTGATTTAGAAATTCTCATCTTTGGTTTGGAGGCCAAGAGTGGTCCAAGCGCTTGTTCTTCTTTGAGGACCAGCCTGGTGAAAGAACTCTCCTTCTGTCTCTATCCCCAGGTAAGACCAGGAGAGCACTCCTGGATGGAGAAGAGCTCCATCTAGCTGACAAAGGTGATATCGATGCCTGACCAAGAACAGCCTCCATGAGGATGTTCTTCTCTCTGCTTCTTAATTCTTGTCTTGAAGCCCAGACAAATTGGACACCTGTCCCTGGCATGAGCCTCACCCAAGCACTTCAGGCAGTGAGTTGCTCACAGGCATCAGTTTATGACACCCGGAACAGGATTTGAAGCCAAAGGACTTTGGCATCAGTTCCCCTGGTATTGGACAGAGCCTGAAGTTAACTGACTACTAACGGTGGACAGTCAAAAAACAAAGGAAAGAGATGTTAATCCAAGTACCACTAGCTAACTAACAACAAGAACTAGATTAGAATATTCACTGAAGGAATGAACAGACAGCATGCTTTAACCACTGATCATGGACAATAAAAAGGAACTGAAGGATAGGCAAGTGGTTCCACCCCTTTAAAGAACACCACAGCACAGCATGGCTGTCCCTACAGGTACAGCTAGGTAAGACTCTCCAGTACCAGGGCACAAGTCATGCATGCACACAATGTAATGGACATACACAATTACCTGAAGTACAACCATATACACATATGCCTTACAATGTGTTAAGAGACCATTACAGTTACAAAGTTAAATATTCAAAAGTCATGAAATGCCTAAGTTAAGTCTCCACAAACAACCATGACTCTGCCTCCTTCTGTATTAGCATATAGTTTTTGGTTACATGCTATTATTTCCATAGGGTCTGACCTCATGCAGTGTGCATGGATGATGATGTGCAGTTCATGAGGATAGGGGATGCAACATTCATACTAACTTTTTAAAAGTGAAGTGAAGAAAATGGCTGTACATAGTACCACTGCATTTTTAGTGTACTCTATATTATTTCATTTGAATTAAGTTTAAAATGTCAAGTTAATTTTAGTTTTAATGAATTTCTGGTCTCCTGGAAGCCAAATTTAGGTCCCTGTCCTGCTGTGCTCACTCACACGCAAACTTCCATTTGACTTCAGTGAGAGATTTGCCTGAGAAAGTGAGTCCTCTATTATTGTAGTAAATGTATCCTTTTCTTGTCACCCAGCAGTAACCTTTCTTGCATGATTAACAGAAAGCAAAACAACTTTTAGATATTATAAAGGCTGCAACTAATCACATGCACTTTGAGGGGCTAAATATTTTTACATATACCATATATATGTGCACCATAATAGCTATTAGAAGGATTATATGATTTTGAACACTCCTGTTCTTGCTACACAGTCCATTTCTGAGAACATAAGGCTAAATCCTGTTTTCAGTTACATTGGAGTAAGTCCCCTGTAATCCTGTTGATTTCAGTTTTTTCAGTGAAGCTACTTCAGATTTACACTGGTGTAACTGAGATCAGAATTTATCCCACTGACTCCATGGGATTATCTACTTGGGGACATCCACAAAAATTAATCCAAAATTAACTAAAGGTATGTATCTAAAGTTGATTAGTTAAACCGCATCAAAGGCCTGTGTGAACATCCTAATTCAGAATTAAAGTGCCCTTAATTCAGTTTAGTTTAATTCACTTTCAAAGTGAATTAAAGTAAACCAAATTAAGGCCACTTTAATTCAGAACAGCATCCACACAAGGATTTAATACAGTTTAACTAATCTATTTCAAATTCACACTGTTAGTTAATTCTGATTAACCTGGATGTCCCCATGTAGACAAGCCCTATATATTATTTAAGAGAACTAAAGCACTAAATCTTTAATAAAGATTGACAGAGGTCACCATTTTTATCATTTTAAATAGAATAGGTATGAGTGTAAGTGGTGAAGGTAAAATAGTTTTTAAAACAAAAAACAAAAAACACATGAGGGAGACAGCTTTAACCAGGAGGTTTGGTTTGCTTCTTTGATCTACACCCTCTGAACTGTGTGGAATTATTCCACAGACTATATAATGATTCTTAGAAATTATTCCACCCTGAGATGTCATTTATTTAATACAGACCAACTTATCCTAGCTATATGTTAAGCAAACATTTCATTCTTCTTTGTCACAGCCAAAGTTCTGGGATTTACAATATTTTCCTTTTTCCAGAATGACACCTGCTGGTGGGAGAAGCATGAATGAACTGCAGAGATTTTACAGGGTCAACTATAGCTAACCAAGAATATTCTCTTGCCGGTAAAAGACAGCAAATCTCCTGTGCTCCAGCAGGTAAAGTACTGCTGACAATAAACATTCAGAAACTGTGCATTTTACAGCATAAAGAAATTGCTGTATACATATTATACTCTAATCTGATTTACCACCCACCCTATAACTACCAGCCTATTAACACAGACAGCGTTCCAAAAATGCCAGAAGGCTAGAGATGAGCAATATTAGGGGCCAAACTATAGCCACTCCAGCATGAGTGTGCCAGATTGAAGTGTTATGGTCACAGCATATACATGGAGCTAGAAACAAAACAAACTCTGTTCCTGAAAGGTTACAATGTGACATTACTTTATTTCTTAGAATCCAGAAATCTAACACAACAACCAAAAAGTGAGGGACACATCAGGGTGCTTCCTAAGGCAGAGAGGCTACCTTATTCCTGACTGGTTCTTTTGCAGACTGTTAAGGAGTTAGAACCAAGATCACATGCTTCCCTCAAAACCCCCTAGTCTGCAAGCATGACCAGGAAACCTCTTAAGATTTAACGTGATAGTCTGTAATTTTATATATATTTTTTTCAATACACGACAAAAAAAAAAGAGAGCAGAAACCACTCTTTTTACCTATGTACCTACACAGAAAGCAGCCAAGCTGCTTGGACTCCTGCTAGTGCTGCTACCATCAGGGCTCAACACCCAAGTGGATGTGTGTTTGGGCAGAGATGTAAGTCCATGGTCCTGACCCTCTGTGTGCCAGCATGCAGTGGTGGGAGTGCAAGTTATGCCTTTTCCAACTATGTAGAAAGTACCGCTAGTGAGAGTTCTACAACTAACTGTGTTGCAGAACTACTAACTGTGGTTTGAAACCTATCATTTAAATCAGCTTCTGTACCAAATGACTGGAGGATAGCTAATGTGATGCCAATCTACTAGAATTCTTAGAGGAGGTCAACAAGCATGTTAACAAGGTGTATCCAGTGGATATAGTGTACTTAGATTTTCAGAAAGCCTTTGACAAAGTCCCTCACCAAAGGCTCTTAAGCAAAGAAGACTGTCATGGGATAAGAGGGGAGGTCCTCTTATGCATTGGCAACTGGTTAAAAGATAGGAAACAAAGGGTAGGAATAAATGGTCAGTTTTTCAGAACTGAGAGCGGTAAATAGTGGTGTCTCCCAGGGATCTGTATTGAGACCTGTCCTATTCAACATTTTCATGATGGGCGATCACGTGTTACTGAGTATGATCATCTTCCATGGGAACTATGGGTCCTCAAGTGGCTAATAAGGCCAATCCTTGAACCACAAATTCTAGTACAATGAGGGCAGATGTTTTCAGGCTCAGCAGGAGGCTGTTGACCATGATTGGAAGCCAGTCTCTCCTTCCTCCTGCGCCTCTTGTCCTCTTCAGTTTGTCAGTGAGCAAGTTCAAAATGCAGGGGACCATCACTTTGGACTTCACTCCATTTTAAGCGATCCTGGGCAAGTGTTTCCCAAGTGTCAATATTACACTTTTATAGCTTGTCCTTCAGCAAGTCCTTGAAACACTTCCATTGTCCACCCGTGTTACAGTGCCCTTCTTTCAGCTGAGAGATCATTTAAGGATGAGCTCAGAGACCTTTCCAATTTGTATGAGGTACACGATGCCACCAAGCAGATGAACAACAACAAGGCAGCAGGTCTAGATGGGATCCCAGCTGAAATCTTTAAAGACAGTGGACCAGAGGTAATTTGGCAGCTTTACCTGCTTATCCTTAAAATCTTGATAAAGGAGGTGATACCCAGTGAAATAAGAGATGCCCTGATTGTCACCCTCTTCAAGAAAGGGGATAAAGTGGATTGTGGAAATTATTTTGGTGTCTCCCTCCTAGCCAATGCAGGCAAAATGTTGGCATGGATCCTTTCAACCCACCTTCTGCCCCTGTCCGAAGAAATTTTTCTGGAATCACAGAGTGGTTTCCGACCATGTCATGGAACATATTCATAAATGATCTGAAAAAATGGGTAAACAGTGAGGTGGCAAGATTTGCAGTTGATGCAAAACTACTTAAGATACTTAAGTCCAAAGCAGACTGTGAAGAACTATAAAGACATCTCACCAAACTGGGTGAGTGGGCAACAAAATGGCAGATGAAATTTAATGTTGATAAATGCAAAGTAATGAATATCGGAAAACATAATCCCAACTATGCATATAAAATGAAAGGGTCTAAATTAGTTGTTACCACTCAAGAAAGATCTTGGAGTAATTGTGGATAGTTCTCTGAAAACATCCACTCAATGTGTAGCAGCAGTCAAAAAAAAGCAAACAAAATGTTGGGAATTATCATGAAAGGGATAGATAATAAAGACAGAAAATATCATATTGCCTCTATACAAATCCATGGTATGCCTACATCTTGAATAGTGTGTGTAGATGTGGTCGCCCCATCTCAAAAAAGGTCTTTTAGAATTGGAAAAGGTTCAGAAAAGGGCAACAAAAATTATTAGGGGTACAGAACAGCTTCCATAGGAGGAGAGATTAAGAAGACAGGGACTTTTCAGTTTGGAAAAGAGATGACTAAGGCGGGGATAGGAGAAAGGTCTATAAAATCATGACTGGTATGATGTTCTCATAACACAAGAATTAGGGATCACCAAATGAAATAGGTAGCTGGTTTAAAACAAACAAAAGGAAGTATTTCTTCACACAATGCACAGTCAACCTGTGGAACTCTTTGCCAGAGGATGTTGTGAAGGCCAAGACTATAACAGGGTTAAAAAAAAACTAGATAAGTTCATGGAGGACTGGTCCATCAATGGCTATTAGCCAGGGTGGGCAGGGATGGTGTCCCTAGCCTCTGTTTGCCAGAAACTGGGAATGGGCGATAGGGGATGGATCACTTTATGATTACCTGTTCTGTTCATCCCTTCTGGGGCACTTAGCATTTGCCATTGTCGGACGACAGGATACTGTGCTAGATGGACCTTTGGCCTGATCCAGTATGGCTGTTCTTATGTTCTCTCTAAAGCACACCAGGAACCATCATGCTTGTCCCTGGCCTCCATATACAGATTGCATATTTAGAGGTGCGATTTCCATTGACTCAGTTTTTGACTTCGTTAGACAAAAGTAAACTACATGAAAACTGGTATATTTCCATACGCTATAAGGGTAGCACAACTTATACCATGTTCTGTATGTTTTGGCAGATACAGGCTTGTGTGTGGATCTGGCTCTAAAAAGCATTTCCTTATCCATACTTCTGGCAAATATGGTCAGTGTTTAAAATCACACCTATGGCCATGTATGTGCTTCTGCTTACAAGTTTTCTGCCCACCATCTGGTTAGCTATGGCAGTTCAATTCAAAAAGCACATGCTTAAGTGCCTTGCTGAATCAGGGCTTATATAAAAGATGGATCTTCGCTTTCCAGCCTGGAGTTTCAGCCAGCATGTACCCAATCCTGTTAGATGCTGAGCACCACCTGGAAGGTGCTGAGTGCCCTCAGCACCACACAGGATCAGGCCCCTTGTCAACTGTGCATAGTGTTCTCACTGAAACTCAGAACTACACAAAGATGCTTGGTTCCAATAACAAACTTGAAATACAGAGCATCTTCCTCATGATGTTTGCTAAAGTTCACAGACCTTTTGAACAAAGATGGATTGGTTTCTGGCTTTTCAGATGATCATGCAGAATTATCAGTATTGTATTGTTTCAACATGATACCAGGTGATACTTGGCAATTTCAGCAGTGTTTTGTGTTGAGATTTTGGATTTGTTTGACAACTTGGTGATCTCAAAACCAGAGGAAAAAAAACATTCAGATCGTCTCCTGGAAAGGGAAACCACCAACTTTTATACCATTCTAGTCAACACATATGAGACCAGAAAGAGAATATAAGGTACCCTATGCAGCATTATTTGGGCACTCAAACCTCCTGCTGAAGTTAATGTGCTGAAGCCAGTAGAAATCTGGGATATTCAGGGAATTCAGTATCAGGCCAGATAGTTGTTGTCTTTATCACATTCTATCTGTATTGCAACCACTGTTTGCATGTAACCAAAAAATACCATATATCAGTCCAATATGTACAGCAATATTTTGCAGTTAGTGTTACAGTATTTTGTATAAAGTAGCATCTCTTGCCTGATTGGAAATCAGTGGAGCTAAGCTGATGTACACCAGCTGAGAATCTGCACCTGTGTGTTTATTATTTCAGTACATGTACTTAGACATGTTAACAGGGGTGCATTTTACAAATATAAAATTAATATCAGTATATTAGTAATTAATATCAGAGGGGTAGCCGTGTTAGTCTGGATCTGTAAAAAATGACAGATCCTTTGGCACCTTATAGACTAAGGGAAGTAGTGGAGCATAAGCATAATTCACGCACAAAAGCTTATGCTCTAATACTTCCCTTAGTCTATAAAGTGCCACAGGACTCTTTGTCAGTAATTAATATGCTGTTTGACTGCTCTGGTTAGTTTATTTAATTTAATCTGGAGTTACTGTCAGAGATGGAGGTGCCAAATGTCCTCCCTTCTTTGGTAGAGTATTATCCATGCAGAGGAACCTTGCCTGTGTTGCCTGGGTCTTCTACTGAAAGACGTTTTTACTGCTGGCCTTCAGAAGGACAAGATTCCAGCTGCCTTTAAAGAAGCAGTGATTAGGCCCCTGCTCAAGAAAAATCTCTTACCATTAGCCATTTTGTGAATTATCACCCTTCCCTTTTTAGGGTAGGTTGCCAAGAAGGTGGTGATGAAGCAGATCCAGTCACATCTGGAATCGATACATTTTCTTGATCCTTTTCCGTCAGGTTTTTGATCTGTTTATGGCCTAGAGATAATCCTGATATCATCTGATGATGATCTGCTCCTGATGACAGATGCTGAAAAGGTGTCTTTGCTGATTTTATTATACCTCTTGGCAGCCTTTGATACACAGAGCCAAGGGTCAAGACAGAGTCAGAATCAGGAATCAGAACCAGATTACCTGAAATCAAGGAAGGCAGGAGCAGGGCTGGATCCCAGGCAGGAGTAAGGCTGGGACAGGACTGGAACAAGACTGTGTGCAGGACAGGGTCTAAACAGGAGCAGGGCGTGGAATGAAACCAGCACAAGCAGGCAAAGAATCCATAACCATATGCAGCTGCTGGGCTTAAGAACAAGCCACCTGCCTTCCTTAGTCAATCAGGTGGTTCTGCTCTGGCCCACCTGTGCTTATTGACTGCCTGATGAGTGGGCAGGCACAGCTGCAGGCCCTCATGCCTGACAGGGTCTTCCTTTCCCACTCTCTGTGGTCCTTCCCACCCTCTCTCCTTCTGTGCTTCCTCTCTCTCCTTATTCTTTCCCTAGTGGGCTGAAGCTGCTGCAGTATTGCCACTCTCAAAGGTTCAAAAATAATCTGTTGGTCCCCCAAGATCATGAGAGAGGCCCAAAAATCATGAGTGATTTTTTTAAAAGGTTATACTGGGATTTTTGATCCGTCTTTTGATTTTTGAACTCCCTCTGCCCACTCAGTGTGTGCGTGTATATCTATTAGTGAGGGAGAGGTCTCTGTCTAGTAGTAGTGCGTGTGTCTCTCTCTCTCTATCTAGTAGTAGTGGGTGGGTAAATGTGTCTCTCTCTATCTAGTAGTGGGGTGTGTGTGTGTGTCCCTCTGTCTTTCTCTAGTAGTGGGGTGTGTGTCTATTAGTGTTGCCAGCTCTTCCAAATTTTTTGGGTAAGGTGATTTTGGCCTCTGCTGTAGGAGCTTTCACCCCCCACTTCAGCCCATCCCTGTAATTCTGCCCCTGAACACCCAAATCAATCCTGTCCGCCACTCTCCTGTCTGTCCCCATATCCTACATTTGTTCTGTCACATACAGCCAGCCTCATCTATGCTTCTCTCTAGCTTCAGAAGTTTTTCACTCCTCTCTCCCCCTGCTCAGACAGGCATTTCAGGGAGAGGAGGAGAGAAGGAGCAGAAGAACCTCCCACCCCCTGCCCCTTGCTCAGAGGAAGGGTGGGAGGAGGAGTGAGCAGAACTGCGCTGACCTGCTGGGCTCTTCAGCTCTCTCCTGTGAGAAAAGTATTGGCTCCTGAGGGAAGGAAGTGAGAGCTCTGAATGCTTCCTGCAGCAGCCCTGATTGACTGCTCTTCCCTATGAGGTGTAATGAGTCATCTTTGAGCCTGCTTACCAGGGTTCAGCCACCCCACAGGCACAGGTCTAACCAAGTGACCCCAAGGCCAGGGGATGTACACTCCCAATGAGCAGCTACTCCAGTCTGCTCAACATTGCTACCCTTCCAGGAGTATCCCCCAACACTTGGTGGTTTTGACAGATTGTTCCTACTCCTCATCCAGCCCCAGACTGTGCTTGCTCCTGCTTCAGCTTTGCTTCAACCTCACTCTTGGTTCCCGGTGCCTGCTCTGACCCCGGCCCAACCACTAGGCCTGACTGCACTGTTCCAAGCACAAACCAGATCATCCACTTCAGTTTCTGAGTATTTGAGCAGACTCCTCCTTTTGAACCAGGCTCCAGCAGCTGAGATGGAGCCCCCTGAAACATCCATTACTGATTTGACAGAGTTGGTCCAGAGCCTTCTGGTTCAAGTTACCAGTTGCATCTGGAGAATGCCTCTCTGTGCTCATAGATCCCAATAGCTCTAGCAGGGCCGGTGCAACCATTTAGGTGACCTAGGCAGTCGCCTAGGGCGCTAGGATTTGGGGGGGCGCCATTTTCTTCAGCAGCGACCACAGTGGCCGGATCTTCAGCCGCCCCGGTCGCTGTCGGCATTTAAGCGGAGGGAGCTGGGGCAGGGGAGCGTGGGGAGGGCCGCCTGCAGCAAGTAAGGGGGGGGCAGCATGCAGGGGAACTCCTCACCTCCTCCCCGAGCACGCCATGGCTGCTTCACTTCTCCTGCCTCCCAGGCTTGCGGCGCCTAAGCTGATTGGCGCCACAAGCCTGGGAGGCAGGAGAAGTGAAGCAGCGACGGCATGTTCAGGGTGTAGGCAGAGCAGGGGTGACCTGGGGCGGGGGGAGTGCCTCAGGGTGGAGGGTGAGGAGCTGCCGCAGGGGGAGCGCCTTAGGGCGGGGGGGAGCTGCCATGGGGCGGGGGGGCACCTCAGGGTGGGGGGTTTGGGGACGGGGGAGGGCACAAGGTGGAAGTTTTGCCTAGGGTGCGAAACATCCTTGCACCGGCCCTGAGCTCTAGTAACCTCAGTGCAGCCAGCCATGGTGCCTTTAGAACTCAGACTGAAGGCTCCACTGCCAGAAAGATTTCATAAGAAAACCATGGAACTTCTGGGTGGTTCCTAATTAGTGCCACCTTTTGTTCCTGATAAGTCCTGTGATGTATCCCAATAATGAACCAAGGTGGACCTTATTATCAGTTTATGGACTGGTGAAGCTCTGGACTGCATCTTGCCGCTCATGGTACAGGCCAGCCCAATTCTTGATAACTTTGATGAGTTCATCCACACCTTCTCTGTAATGTTTGATGATCCAAATCACAACCATACTGCCAAAGCCACCTTGCAGTTTTTCCAGCAAGGCCATTGGCCCATCTCAGCCTATGCTGCCCATTTTCAGCATCTGGTTGCTGATACAGAGTGGAATGAGGCGGCACAGATTTACCATTTCTGCCAAGGTCTGAATGACCATGTGAAGGATGAGTTGGCAAGGGTTGAACCTCCCGCTAGTTTGTATATCAAACTGTGTCTCCAGATTGACAGTTGTTTGTTCAAATGATACCAAGAAGAGATCTTACCCACAATTCCAGTCTCATCCTGATTTGTTTCAGCCATCCCCTCAAGTTGCCCCAGAGCGAGAGCCTCTTATGCAACACAAAGAGGTCTCATGGAGCAGGAGAAGAGGTATCAGCGACAGAATGGTCTTTGCCTGTACTATGAGTGGGCAGGGCCACATTGCCACTGAGCACCCACTGAAATCCAGACCTTTGGTGGAGCCATCACATCCAAACAATGGAAACAATCACATCCAGCTCTATTACAGGGGTTTTGGCTGGACAATCTCAGAGTCAGCTCCTCCAACCAGACGCCCTCTTCTGCCCACATGTATCCTAGCAGCCTCAAACTATCATCCTCCACACCTGCAAGTCTTGCTCCATTTCTGGGTCCTGACAACACCTGAGGTGAATTGCACCCAGTTTGTGAAAGCAGATTCTGGTGCCTCTAGTAATTTCATGGATTCTGGATTGACTGAGACTCATCAACTTCCAGTGCAAAGGAAGCCCACCCTAGATATAATAGAAATGATTGACAGTAGCATGCTGTCCTCTGGTCCAGTTACCCATAAAACCATGTCCCTCCTCCAGGCTGAAATCTGAAATCACCTAAAGACTCTTCAGTTTAACTTAATTTAGTTGCCACACTTCCCAGTAGTGCTCAGTATTCCCTGGCTCTCAATGCATGATCAACACATCTCATGAAAGACGCTCGAAGTATGATTCCAGCTGAGCTACTAACGACAATTGTGTCTAGCTGAGTCAAAGGCCAAGTAAACAAGAACCAGTGCTAAGAATCCCACTGCCTTCCATGTCCAGCAGATTCAAAGAGCTAATGGCTCATTAATCCCTGAAAAATATAAAGTTTGATGATATATTTGATAAAAGGAATGCTGTTATTTTACCCTGTCACAGACCCTACAATTGCCCCATCAATCTCTAGCCAGGGACTAAAATTCCATTGGGATGGATTTACTCCTTATCACAGGGGTGGGCAAACTATGGCCCATGAGCTGGATCCGGCTTGCCAGCTGTTTTAAGTCAGCCCTGGAGTTCCCACTGGGAGCAGCCAGCCGGGGAGTAGGGTTAGGGGCCGCTCCACATGGCTCCCACAAGAATCCGTATGGCCCCCCTTCGGCTCCTACACGCTCCAATGGCCCCCTCCGGCACTCCAATGGGAGCTGCAGGGGCGATGACTGCGGACAGGGCAATGTGCAGAACCACCTGGCCATGCCTCCACATAGGAGCCAGAGAAGGGACAAGCCGCTGCTTGCGGGAGCCACTTGAGGTAAGTGCCACCCGGAGGCTGCACCTCTGAGCCTCTCCCCATGTCCCAACCCCCTGCCCCAACCCTGATCTCCCTTCTGCCCTCTGAACCCCTCGATCCCAGCCCACAGCACCCTCCTACATCCCAAATTCCTCATCTTCAGCCCCATCCCAGAGCTCACACCCCCAGTTGGAGCCCTCATCCCCACCCCCCCCTACACCCAACTCCCTCACCCGAGCCTGGAGCCCGCTCCTGCACCCGGAACTTCTCATTTCTGGCCCCACCCTGGAACCCGCACCCCCAACCAGAGCCCTCAACCCTCCTGCACCCAACCCCAATTTTCTGAGCATTCATGGTCTGCTATACAATTTCTATTCCCAGATATGGCCCTCAGGCCAAAAAGTTTGTCCACCCTTGCCTTATCAAAACAGAACTCAGGGCCATACAAGAATACCTTGATGAGAATCTTGCAAAGAAATTCATCCGTCCATCCACGTCTCCCAATGGAGCCCCAATTTTGTTGGGGGGGGAAAGGATGTCTCTTTGCACCTTTGTGTGGACTATTGTGCTTGAATAAAATCATCATCAAGAACAAGTCTCTTTTGCTTTTGTTCAACAAGCTGTTGGAAATTATTGGTTCTGCCAAGGTATTTTTCAAGCTCATTTTTCATGGCATTTACAACTTAGTCCATATCTGGAAGGGCAATGAATGGAAATCAACATTTTGCACCCATTATGGCCATTATGAATACCTGGTTATGCCTTTCAATTTCTCTAATGCCCCTGTGACAGGGTGCTGGGCAAAGGGTTGCAGATTCAGCCTTCTGTCACATCCACTCCTGGGTTAGGGGAACAAATTAGAGTGGGCTGGCCCTAATTGGGGAGGCGGAGACAGCTGCTACCTAATTAGCCTGGGACTGCATAAAAGCCTCAGGGGAAGGAAACCAGGGGAGAGCAGGAGAAAAGGAAAAAGGCAGGGAATGGAAGCAGGGAGGTAACTCTCCCCTCCCTCTCTCCCTCCCTCCTGTCTGCAGATGGTGAAGGGTTACTTGTACATGGTGAAATGATGGGCGGGAACAAGCCTGAGAATGAAGTGCACCAGTAGTTACTAAATCCAGGGTCTCTGAGTGACTCTGTGAACCTAGCAGAGGCAGAAGCCAATGGGGCCCTGCCACTCTCTGCTACAGCCCCCAACACATGCCAGCACTTTGTCAATGACATTTTACATAAGAACGGCCATAGTGGGTCAGACCAAAGGTCCATCAAGCCCAGCATCCTGTCCTCCGACAGTGGCCAATGGCAGGTGCCCCAAAGGGAATGAACAGACAGGTTATCATCAAGTGATCCATGCCCTGTCACCCAATTCCAGCTTCTGGTAAACAGAGGCTAAAGACACCATTACTGCCCATTCTGGCTAATAGTCATTGATGGACCTATCTTCCATTAATCTATCTAGCTCCCTTTTGAACCCTGTTATAGTATTGGCCTTCACAACACCCTCTGGCAAGGAGTTCCAGAGGTTGACAGTGTGTTGAGTGAAAAAAAATACTTTCTTGTGTTTGTTTTAAACCTGCTACCTATTAATTTAATTTGGTGGCCCCTTGTTCTTGTATTATGAGAAGGAGTAAATAATTCTTCCTTATTTACTTTCTCCACACCAGTCATGACTTTATAGACCTCTAACATATCCCCCCTTAGTCGCCTCTTTTCCAAACTGAAAAGTCCCAGTCTTATTAATCTCTCCTCATACGGAAGCCATTCTATACCCCTAATCATTGTTTTGCCCTTTTCTGAACCTTTTCCAATTCCAATATATCTTTTTTGAGATGGAGTGACCACATCTGTACACAGTATTCAAGGTGTTTTCAGGGTGTTTTAGTTTGTGGTGATCTACCTAGATGACATCTTCATCTCAGAAAGATCAAATCTTTTCCATCTGGTACTTGAGCAACTCAGAGCAAATGGCCTCTACAGAAAACCCAAGGAGTGTGAGTTCAACCACCCTTCTGTGGACTTCTTAGTCTACATCATTGCCCTGATGGAACAGGTATGGATCCCTAGAAAGTATGCACTTTTGTAGACTGGGAAGCCCCAAGTGCTTCCTGGGGTTTCCCAAATTTTGCTGAAGATTCATCAAGTACTTTTCAAAGATGGTGACCCCAATTACCCAACTGCTCCAGAAGAGCACATTTACTTAGACACAGGAAGCCCAATGCACCTTTCACCTGTTACAGGAAGCATTTACATTAGCACCCATCTTGGTACAGCTGGACCTGGCAAACCCATCATTCCTGAACCAGACACTACCGATTGATTATGTGATCAGAGCAGTACTGTCCCAGCAACAGAGGCCCCAAAATGTGCTCCACCCTTGTATACTTTATTTCTGAAACTGATGCCTGTGGAATAAAACTATGAAATCTGTGACAAAGAACTACTCACCATCAAGGCTGCTTTTGAAAAATGGTATCATCACCTGAAAGGTGCATGCTTCCCATCCAGGTATATATAGACCTCAAGAAACTGAAGTACCTGCAAACTGCAATGGCTCTCAACAACCATCAGGTCCAACAGTCCCTTTTTATCTCCAGGTCTGATTTGACCGGTGATGTAGTCCTGATTTTTTTCAGTGCAGGTATCCCACACTCCCACCAGCATGACCCACCTCCCAGCACATTTCTATATAAAATGGTTTCCTCCATGCAGCGTGACCTTGCACATACAGTGTGTGTGAGGTCAAAAGCGCACAAAAGTGCAGGAATACCATTCCCACCAGTTCTTGAACCGTTACTTTACTGGCTTCCACCCTGATTTATTGCCCGGGTACCTGGAACAGCAAATCCAATGTGCTGTCCTACAAGGATGTTAACTGCACAAGAAAAATATGGCTCTTAAATCTGTCACAGTCCTGAAACTCTGCCATTTCACAATGTGATGTGAACAATTACTTGCTTTCTCTCATGAAGCCCATCCTATCCCCTCATCCATTTGCAGTAAACCTTATTTCAACTAGTACGAACTTAGCTCCTGACTCAAAATTCTCTGTTAAGAATGGGATTCTGATATTTAAGAACTGGACCTATGTCCCTAATGATGAACCATGTCTGACTATGCCATGGTTAGCCCCTGGCTGGCTGTTCAGAACATTGGAAAACATTGAAGCTGGTCTCTCAATATTTTTGGTGGCCAAAATGACATTTGTCCATTGAGTCCTACATCAACTCCTTTGATGTCTTCTCAAATGAAGACCCTCAACACCAAACCCCTTGATGCTCTGATACTACTGCCAACTCTATCTCAGCTTTGGTCATTCATCTCCATGGACTTTACTGCTGACCTTCCTGATTCTCAGGGTCACTTGGCAGTGCTATCAACCTACTTAAAAAAATATCTCATTTCCATGTCAAGCCTTAAAATTCCTAGCATGGAGGTAACATCCAACCATTTTTCAACTCTGTCTTCAAACTCCATGGCCTACCATCTACTATTACATTTGTTTGAGGATCAGTTCATTTTGCACTTCTGGCAGGAGTTGTTCAAGGTCCTGGATGTTGAACTACATGCTTCCTCAGTTTATCACCCCCAGACTGATGGATAGACTGAATAAATGAACCAAATTCTGAAGCAAAACTCTATTGCTTTATTACCTATCATCAGCATCATTGGACTGCCCTCCTTCCCTTAGCCGAATTCACATACAATAATGCTGACCACTGATCAACCCACCAGAGTTCTTTTCATGCCAACTACAGCTGCCACCCTTAGTTTCACCCATGCATGCCACAAGCCTCATATGTATCTGCAACCTCTGACCCATTCAAACATCTTCACCATATCCAAGAAGAACTGAAAATCCATGTACAGTCAGCCAAAAGAGATTACAAGCATTACACTGATCTTTGTTGGCAGGCAACCTCTCGAATCACAGTTGGAGTTAAAATATAGCTTTCAATATAACACCTTAACTCTACCCAGCCTTCAAGGAAGTTGGATTACCAATATCTTGGCTCATTCCAGGTCATCCATCAGATCAGCCCTGTAGCTTTCAAACTCCAACTGCCTTGGGTGATGCAAATGCACCCAGAATTCAAACATCTCCTTGCTGGAAAAGCACACCACCAAGTACAACTGCCACTTCCATCCCTCATGGTCCAGGGGCATGAGGAATACCTGATGAAGCAGCTCTTAGACTCCAAAATTCTCAGAGGAAAGCTCATGTACCTTGATGATTGGGAGGGTTATGGTCCAGCTGATCATTCATGGGAGCCAGCTGAAAACATGCACTGACCTGACCTACTTGGAGAATTCCAATGGTCACACGTCAATAAAACTGGTCCAAAGACACCTGGTACGTATCTTTTGTAGGGGAGAAGTAATGTAATGAGTCATCGCTGACCTTAATTACCTAAGGACTCCATGTCAATCAACTAGGATTCAGCCAACCCACAGGCTAAGGTCTAACCAGGTGACCCTAAGGCCAGGGATATAGGCTCCAATGAGAGCAGCCACTCCAGTCTGCTCAACATGGTTACCTCATCAGGCATGTTCTCCATTGCTTGGCAGTTCTGACAGACTGCTCCTGCTCCTTCACTAGCCGCAGCCTTTGCCTGCTCCTGCTCCCATTCCTGCTTCTGTTCAAGTCCCAGCCTGTGCCTGCTCCTGTTCCAGCCTTGTTACAACCCCACTCTTGGTTCTAGATTCCTGCTCTGATCTCTGGCTCTGGTCCCTAGCCCAAACCACTAGGCTTGACCACCGCTGCTCCAACCACTAAGGCTAACCACAGCTGGTTGCACTATCCCCTTCTCAGTTTCTGACAGGAGGTGAGCAAGTGGGGCAGGCAGGCAATCATCAAGGGTTTTCCCTCAGGCAGGGCTGCAACTCACAAGAGGGGACTGGAGCTCCAACCCAACCAGAAATCCTGTGACTCATGAAAAGAATTGCTGGAGTTGACAGCTGTTGCTGCCAGCAGGTAGGGCCAGCTGATGTATGAGCAGGTGAGGTGGCTGCACAGAGGCTGCTTCCTGCCCTCGCTAGGGCTGCTCCTTTCCCTCTCCACTCTTGCTCTCTGCCTGCCTGCTCTACTTCACTGAGACAGCCCAAACAGGCAGTGACAGGAAGAAACAAGGAGAGGCAGCCACTACAAGTGCAACAGCTTCAGGATGTTTAGAACCCTAGTGGTGAGCCCCAGTACTGCAGCTAATATTGATATATTTTATTTCCTTCTGCCTAGGGACAATAGGAGGACCTGGAAACACAGATCAGAATCTCTGGGCTGTCCCACCCAACTGAGGCTATGGCCATGTATTGCCTCAGAGATTTCAGTCACCAGCATGCCACACACACAGTGCCCGTCCAGAACTTTACAGTCATAAACTGGGATAGAACTTGAGTCATTATCTCAGAGCTAGTCAAGGGGACTAGGGGGAGATTGCAAAAGTGTCTGTGAAAAAACTTTCTTTCTGATGAAAAGTTGTTTTGACAGAAATTTTCTGGCCAGGTTCTTTCTTCTGCAAAAAGCGCAGGCCCCTTCCACTTAAGCTCAAGTAAGCACTTCTCTAACTATGTATTATTATTTATTCCTATTGCAGTGGTTCTGATGGGCCACAATCAGGAATCGGAGCCCCATTATGCTAGGTGCTGTACTAACACAACAAAAAGACAGTCCCTGCCCCGAAGTAATCGCACTGCCTCTGTTCTCATGCTTCTTTTGGAGGTCAGTTTTAGTTTTGAGCTTAGGCTGCTGCTGGCCCTTAAACACAAAGACTAGTCTCCATACTAATGCTATACATGTAGGTTGAAATTCACCCATGTGAAGATCAGCAGAACGCCTGTGCAGCATTTATGTCTCTCTGGGGATATAAATGGCCCTCTGCACAAGGATGAAGAGCTCAAATCTCATCCAAGTTGTTTTATTTTCTCTTCTTTTTACCTAATATTTGTTATATGGAATAATTATGTAATATTTTATTGTATATTTCCATGCCCCTTCTTATTATTGCTGCCAATATGTTTTTAATTATAGCCTTTAAAAGCAGTCGCTGCTAAGATGTGAGAATGATTGTTGTGTGGTACAATACAATAATTATATTTTTAAAATTTATAGGCCCTACATTTTTTTATTAGTTTTCCTGCACATTGCAGAGTTTAGAAATATTTCATTTTTATATGATTTACAGAGATTGACATCACTGTTATTAATTAATTTGGCCTCAGATTTATTCTCCTGCTGAAAAATCAAAACAAGATTGTTAATATAAAATTGAAGTTGAGAACAAAAACTTCTATGGGCCACATCCTCAGGTGATATCAGTCAGAATAGTTCCATTTACTTCAACAGAGCTAGGCTGATTTGCACCAGTTGAACATCTGTCCCCCTTACTACAATATTATATTTTATTATTTAAATACTAAAAACTCAGGAAACTCTCCATAAGGGTTCCAACTCTAATGTTATCACTGCTGCTGTATCCCTGCCAACCTTCCCTATATAGTACGAGACACAAATCTTTACTCCTGTTGCCAGTTGAATAGCGTGAAATAAAAGAAGCTTTTAAACGGATTCTGTGAGCGTTATGCAGTGGTCTGAAGAAAGTAGAAGCCAATACATTTCCACATAAATGAAGCATTTGTTCAACTTGCAGAAAGTCTTGATAAAATTTTAGGGGGAGGACCTAAGGAATGATAGACAGCAGATAAACTATTATTTATTAGATTTTTGAGACAGATAGATATATATATATGGACAGAACATGGTTTTAAGGGACAGGTCTGTGTTGGGGAGAGTGTGGAACCACACATCTCCAGGAACATTACAGGACAATGCCTCCCAGAGCTCCCCACCCTGCAGGGGCGGAATACATATGTTGTACAACACCTTTAGAAGGTTCAGCATACTCTCCACTGCATGTTTAGCCAACTCCACAGGCCACTATGCAGAAGAGCCACACCCAAACACTGGGAAATTTCAGAGCTCAGCCTGAACTCTGTGGGTTAGTAATCTGGATATGAATTTTGTAGTATTGTTAGCCAGAAAAGGCATTTCCCGCCTATGAAAAATTTTGAATTTTGAAAAAAATATTTCTAAATTGAGATGAAAGGACAACAAATTTTCCCAGGAGAAAAGTTGTGAAAGAAATTCTCTTTTAGAAGAGCTGGGATGGATTTTTTTTAAGCTTGCTTCTTAGGTAGCTCCCCAGTTCCTTAGAGTACCTGCCTCTCCAGGCTACCCAACACCCCAATAGCCAGATCCCCAGGATGCCCGGGATCTGGCTCCATGGCAGTCCACCAGGTGGGAAACTGGTGATCCTGGAGAGCCTGGGAGCCCAGTAGCCCACCAAGAGGGCAACCAGAAAGCCTGGACCCCATCCATCCATCAGCTTTTTGGCAGGGAGGTGGGTTGACAGGAAACCAGACTGGCCAGCCAGCCTGCCTCCCTGCTTGGTTTCTGTGAAAAGTTCAAATGGAACTGACAGAGTCCCCTGGAACGCTTTGGTTCTGCTGAATCCGCATTTTCCAACTAAACATTGTTCCATCAGAAAATTTTTGACTAGCTCTGCTTTGTAGCGTAGTACCATCTCTAGTTTCTGAGCAGAAGAAGACAAAAGAATTCATGCAAGACACACACCAGTATAACTGACAGTTAATATCCAATATTTTTTTAACAAACTTTGGTAGATTCAGGCAACACATGGATGAGAATGTTTTGTTTGTTATTTTTTACAGCTTATGAATTGTTTACAAATCTCAAACTCTTTGGGCTGGTATGCTTCGAAAATGAACATTTAAAATGCTTAATTCTAGGAGTTATTTTTTTCTTGTGGTGGATTGTCATTCACTTTCACTAATGCAATATGAAAATGATGTATGGGATTACAATAGTTTGGTGGCAAATTTCTAGTACAATTCAGTGATTCTTAAATGAAAACATGTATAGTATCTGCTTTAGTTATGATGTGTATTTCCAGGAAGCCTGTCAAAACTGATCACATGAAACACAAGAGAAATGGAGAGAAAACTGCTTCACCAAACCCTTCCATTACTCATACCACTCAGAGAGGTGTAAAATCAAAACAAGAGCTACATTACTTTTAAAGGCAGCAAAGAATCCTGTGGCACCTTACAGACTAACTTTACTTTTAAAGCCTTTTTTTAAAATTGGCCTTGAACAATCAACTTGCCATATTTATGAGTTGTGTATGATAATGAATGGCCCAGGCCTTCATTCTGTTATCCAGCAAAACTACTATTGGCTATAGTACAGAGGTAGCCTGCTGCAGAATTAGGCCCAAAATACAATGGTACAGTATTGTTTAAAAGAGGGCGGGTTTGGAATGGATATGAGCAACACATCTTGAAGAACAACAGTTACAAAGATGAGTAATCATCTTTTCTTCTTCGAGTGCTTGCTCATATTGATTCCAATTAGGTGACTCCCAAGCCTTACCTAGGTGGTGGGGTTGGAGTGGGATGTTGCAGAATGTAAGACTGTTGAGCCAAACGCCGCATCATCCCTGGACTGTTGCACCAATGCAACCGATGACCAGGTAGCTGCACGACATATCTCCTGGTGGGGCTTCAGGAAGAAGACTGGAAGGAAGATGTCTTGATTGACATGAAAGGCCGACACCACCTTCAGGAGGAAGGCAGGGTGTGGTCGCAGCTGTACCTTGTCCTTATGAAACACCATATGGGGGGTCCGCTGTGAGGACCTGAAGCTCGGACAGTCGCCTCGCCAATGTAATGGCGATGAGGAAGGCTGTCTTCCAGGAGAGGTACGAAAGCGAGCAGGTGGCTAGCGGTTCGAAGGGAGCACCCATAAGCTTGGCTAGAACGAGATTGAGGTCCCAGGTCGGGGCCGAACATTGAACCTGCGGGTACAAACGTTCCAAGCCCTTGAGGAACCTTGAAACCATAGGGTGAGAGAAGACTGAGTGTCCATTCTCCCCTGGGTGGAAGGCAGAGATTGCCGCCAGATGCACTTTTATAGATGAAACCGCTAGACCGTGTTGTTTCAAGGATCAGAAGTAGTCCAGGACCGTAGGGACTGGTATCTGCATGGGGACAGCGTTACATTGAGCGCACCAGCAGGAGAAACGCTTTCACTTGGCCAGGTATGCCAACCTAGTGGAAGGCTTCCTACTGCCTAAGAGTACCTGTTGCACCAAGGCAGAGCAGCGTAACTCGGACTGACTTAACCACGCAACAACCATGCTATGAGGTGAAGAGACCGTATGTCTGGATGGTGAAGTCTGCCATAGTCCTGAGTTATGAGATCTGGCCAAAGTGGTAGGGGAATTGGGTTGGTCACCGACAGGTCAAACAACATGGTGTACCAGTGCTGCCTCAGCCACGCTGGGGTGATCATGATCAGGTGGGCCCTGTCTCTGCGGAGCTTGAGCAGGACCCTGTGGACCAGCGGGAATGGTGGAAAGGCATAGACCAGATGGTTTGTCCACGGTATCAGGAATGCATCTGAGAGGGAGCCCGGGGAGCGACCCTGGAAGGAGCAGAACACGTGGCATTTCCGATTCTCACGAGAGGCGAAGAGGTCTATGCGGGGAAAGCCCCACTTCCGGAAAACAGAATGGATGATGTCCGGACAATCAACCACTTGTGGGTTAGGAAGGATCTGCTGAGGTGATCTGCCAGGATGTTCTTTATTTCTGGGAGAAAGGACACTACCAGGTCGATTGAGTGGGCTATGCAAAACTCCCAGAGCTGAATGGCTTCCTGACAAAGAGGGGTGGAGCGAGCTCCGCCCTGCCTGTTTATATAAAACATGGCTGTTGTGTTGTCCATAAACACTGATGCACAACAACCTTGGAGTTGATGACAAAACACCTGGCACGCTAGGCGAACCACCCTCAGCTCCCGCACATCCATGTGTAAGGTTAGCTCTTGAGCCGACCAAAGGCCTTGGGTACGGAGACCCTCTAGGTGGGCACCCCAACCCAGAGATGACGCGTCCGTGGTTAGTACCATCGAAGGTTGCGGTGGGTGGAATGGTATTCCTGCACAGACCAGGGTGGGGTGCAGCCACCAGGTCAGGGATGATAAAATGTTCGAGGGAACTGTGATTATCGTATCCAGGCTGTCTCGGCCCAGTCGGTACACTGCGGCGAGCCAGGTTTGAAGTGGATGGAGGAGCAGTCTGGCGTGTTTGGTCACGAAAGTGCAGGCGGCCATGTGGCCTAGGAGACTGAGACGTTGTTGGGAAGGTTTGGAAACCTTGAGCAATTGCTGTCATTGCCTGGAAACGAGGTTGCGACAGGCAAGCTCTGGCAAGACTGGAGTCCAGAATCGCCCTGATTAAGTCTATTCTCTGCATGGGTACCAGATTCGACTTCTCGGTGTTGATCATCAGGCCTAGTCTCCTGAAGAGATCTTTGACAAGCTGACTTCTCACTTGTGACTCGTATGCCCCTCGAATGAGCCAGTCATCGAGATACAGGTAGACGTGCACCTGACCATGGTGAAGGGAGGCGGCGACTACCGCCATGCATTTTGAGAATACTCGTGGGGCTGTAGAAAGGCCGAATGGAAGGACCGTGAATTGAAAATGTTGATGGTTGACCATGAAACGGAGGTACCATCTATGTGGTGGGTAAATTGCGATGTGGAAATACGCGTCCTTCATATCGAGGGCGGCACACCGGTGTCCGGGATCCAAGGACGGGATGATGGTCCCCAGGGATACCATACAGAACTTCAACTTTATCATGAACTTGTTGAGTCCTTGCAGGTCTAGGATCGGTCTTAGACCTCCCTTTGCCTTGGGGATTAGGAAGTAGCGAGAATAAAACCCCTTGCCCCTCAGGTCTTTTGATATCTCCTCTATAGCTCCAATGGATAGGAGCGTCTGGACCTCCCGTAAGAGGAATTGCTCGTGAGAGGGGTCCCTGAAGAGGGATGGGGGGGGTGGGAAAGAGGGGGTAAAACAAACTGAAGGTGGTTTCCCAACTCCACTGTGCGCAGGACCCAACGATCCGATGTTAGCTGGGACCATGCAGGGAGGAAATGGGAGAGGCAGTTGTAAAAGGGTGGAGAAGGATCTGGGAAAACAACTGGTGCGCCATCCTCAGGCGTCTTTTCAAAAGTTCTGTTTGGGCCCCTCAGGTGGTTTAGGGGGGCCCTGATTTTGACCGCCTTGGGGTCCAGACTGCCTTCTACGATTCCCCTGGCCACGCCTTCTGCTGAAATCCTGTCGTGGCCTAGAAGGGGCGTAAGTGCGGTGAGGCTGGGGGCGGAAGGACCGGCGCTGGGTCACTAGGATGTGCATCCCCAGCGAGAGCATGATTACTCTGCTGTTTTTTAGACTTTGCAGCCTAGGGTCGGTCTTTTCTGAGAATAGCCCCTGGTCTTCAAAGGGCAAGTCCTGTATAGTCTGCTGTAATTCAGGTGGAAGGCCTGACACCTGGAGCCAGGAGATGCGTCTCATTGCCTCTTCAGAAGCTAGAGTCCTGGCAGCAGAGTCCGCTGCGTCCAGAGAAGCTTGGAGGGAGGTTCTTGCTACCTTTTTTCCCTCTTCCAACAAGGCCGCAAATTCTTGGCGGGACTCCTGGGGAACAAGCTCCGTGAACTTCCCCAAGGATGTCCATGTATAATAGTTGTATCTACTTAGGAGGGCTTGCTGGTTTGCCACCCTAAGCTGGAGGCCCTCTGCCGAATATATTTTGTGGCCTAGCAAGTCCATGCGCCTTGCCTCTTTGGACTTGAGAGCAGGAGCTTGCTGGCCATGACATTCCCGCTTGTTGACCGATTGCACTACTAGGGAGCAAGGAGGAGGGTGCATATACAGATATTCGTAGCCCTTGGAAGGCACCATGTACTTCCGCTCTACTCCCCTCGCAGTGGGGGGAATAGAGGCTGGGGATTGCCAGATGGTATCAGCGTTTGCCTGTATAGTGCGAATAAAGGGCAGGGCCACTCTTGTAGGGGTGTCTGCTGATAAGATGTCTACCACTGGCTCCTCTATTTCAGGGACCTTCTACACCTGCAGATTCATATTCTGTGCCACCCATCTCAAAAGGTTTTGATGGGCCCTTAGGTCAATTGGGGGAGGGCTGGAGGAGGATGTCCCTGCCACCGCCTCATCTGGTGAAGAGGAAGAGGAGAGGCCAGGGACAAGAGGGTCCTGTGGGGGCTCTTGTTTCTGAGGGGCGGCATCAGGCTCAGGTGGGGCCTGGGTGTCTGCCGGTGGTACCGAAGCCTCATCCATACCCATGGGGGGGAGGGCGGCTTATGGTTGCCTCTGGCACCCGGTGTTCCGATGGGGCAGACCGTGGTGCAGCTGGTGGAGCACCTTGGGCTTGGTGGTACACCCAAGGTGTCCAGAAAGACCACTGATGGGCCCCTTGCTCATAGCCTTGGCTCTCCAGAAATGTATGGCTGGGCACGTCCGAGTCACGGTCCTGTGCGCAGGAAGCACTACTAGCATGAGATGACACCGAGGTGTATCTCGATGGCCAAAGCGGTGCTGAGGGACCCTGAAAAGGAGCCCTATCTCTGGCTGTTCATTCCTAGGGATTCTGGACAGCTTTCGGGCACCGGACTCAATGGCCCTTGCGGGATAGGAATTGACGGTGTCACAGTCGGTAGTGCTGCGGCAGATGTCGGTGCTGGGCAATCCGTCTTAGACTGCGAGCGGCGTCAGGACCGGGATTGGCGGTGTGATCGAGATCGGCAGCGGGACTGAGATCTTGAACTACGTCTCTCGGCGGCTCCCGCGGAGGGTGGCCTCAGCAAGGCAGGCTTGCGAATAAGTGGATGATCTGCACCGGCAGTGCCGGGGGTTGAGGCAGCACAGTCTCCATCATCGCGATCAACTCCCGTGCCGTGGAGAAGGTCTCCAGCGTGGATGAGAGAGCGAGCTTGACCACGGCGTGAGCCAGGGAGCTTTCGGGCAAGGGCCCTTGCAGGATCGGATTCGACAGTGTCACAGTCGGCAGTGCTGCGTCATATGTTGGTGCTGGGCAATTCGTCTTAGACATGTGCTCCTTCTGCAGTGCAGATGATACCGAGGCCGCTGGAGCCTTGTGTTGCTTCCTGGACCGCGGGGACAGGGAGCGGTGCTGAGCCGACATCGGTGCCGGGGAGGGTTGGTGCCGGGGCTCCTTCACGACACCGGAGCGGTCCGGAGCCGAAGGACCGCTCCTTACAGATGCGGATTGTTCAGCGCTCGGTACCAACATTGCTGGGCTAAGGGCCGCCTCGATGAGGAGCTGTTTCAGATAAAAGTCCTGCTCCTTCTTCGTCCTCAGCTTAAAGGCTTTACAGATGCAGCACTTGTCAGGAAAGTGGGATTCCCCAAGGCATTTGGGGCAGGAGTCGTGGGGATCCCCTGTTGGCATCGGCTTTTGGCACACCGAGCACGGTTTGAATCCCGTTGACCTGGGCAAGAGCCCCAGTACTGGGGGGAGGGAAGGGGCTAATCCCCAGTCCCCCCCCTCAGCTATATACACTAACTGTATATACAAACAACTAAGACTAACTATAACTGTAAAAACTCGAACTATATACAGAACTATCAGCAAAAAACGACGAGTAAGCTAGGGAAGCGGAGATCAGCTAAGCCGCGCTCCACAATTCCAATGACCATCACTGGCGGTAAGAAGGAACTGAGGGGCCATTGGGTCGGCAAGGGTATATATCCAGTGCCATGATGGCACCACTCCAGGGGACGACCCAGCCGACCCACCGAGAGTTGCTAGGGTAAAAATCTTCTGACGAACGTGCACACAGCGCATGCACAACTAATTGAAATCGATATGAGCAAGCACTCGAAGAATATGATTTTTATCTATGCAGATAGATAGATAGCCAGACAGGGCCGGCTCTACAGTTTTTGCCGCCCCAAGCAGCGCACCGGGGACAGCGAGGAAAGTCCCTGTGCCCTTAGGGCGGCAGGCACGTTTCCGCAGCTATTTGTTTATGACATGTGCTTAAATATAAACTAGTGCTTAACTGAATCAGGGCCTTAACCATTGTTCCAGCTCCTTGTATTCTGATTTTCAGAAGAGACATAAAACCAAGTTCTGACCACCTTTCCATTACTCATTCAGTCCAGCCCTGCCTGCAATATAGTTTGTAAAGCACTTTGGAATCTTTAGAGATGAGAGAGCTATATAAACTGAAGATACTAGATTGCATTTCTCTGCCTCCCTCCACCCTAAATAAATTCTGAGTACACTGTTTTAACCATGTGCTATTAATTATTATTATCATTACTATAAGATGCACTGGCTAATATGAGCACCAGTCAAAAAGCATGTTTTCTTCTTGAACTAAACTCAAGAATGAAAAAAACTCTGAACATTACATTGCCATCAGGAATAAATATGCATTTTGCAGTTGCTTACCAGAGAAAATGCTGGTACAATGAAACCATATTGTTGAACACGGAGGGGAGTACCAGAGGATCACAGAATTCTGCAAATACAGCTGCAGTTCCATGAAGTAAGATCAAGCAGATCCTTGTCCACAAAGATGAGGTAAGTAAGGGATGAAGTACAATAGCCCGCAGAACACAAATGTATAATGCAGCTGTAACTGTCTCGCTGTACTGCAGAAGTGGGCCAGCTAAGCCTCTGAGGCCTAAAAAACTAATAACAATTAAACATATCATACATATGGCTTTTCTACAACTTGGATTTTATTTGTGTTGAAAACCTATTCCTTTGACAGTTTATAGTACTGACTCTTTTTTTATCTGAATTTATTTTCTTTACTGGTATTATGGTGTTTTCCTGAGCTGCCAATCTGCTCCATTACCAGGTGGTTAGGAACCATGGGTGAAATCTTAACCCCATTGTAGTCAACAGGAATTTTGCCATTGGATTCCATCAGGCCAGGATTTCACTCATATGAATATCATGGTATGTGCTAAAAAATACTCATTTCATCCAATTAAATAGTGAAAGCTGACACAGGTTTCCAATGTACATCAACAGCACTGTCTCAATCCACAGGTATTTCCTTTCTGTAGGGATAAATGCAGTCAACAGGATGTTTAACATAAAGTGTGAAAAAGGCGCTGCAACACAGAGTGAAACAAGGAGGCCAAGACTGTGAATTCCTTCCATCTACAGGGTAATCTGTGTATATTAAAGGCCAATATTGAGCAAGCAATGAAAACAGAAACAATAACCACATCACATCATTCACTTGCCAGAAACATTCATACTAATTTCCACCATCAAACGTATGGTATGATTACTTAAAGGTTTTATTTTAAAACCAGTCTTACTTATAAAAACAAAATTCTCAAGATGGTATAACTTCACATCTTCATATTTTGTAATGTGTATCTATTTCAAACTGGCAACATTCTGTTCTGTTGTACAGGCCTCTTTCAAGGCTATTAACACAAAATCAACTCTTTCCCAGTTTTTATGATAAAAATTGAAAATGAACCTTGTAGTCATTCTGGACCAGCAAAACAAAGCAACTACTGTAGTCTGATATCTCTTATTAGACCAACTTAGAGTTCAAAAATATGCAAGCCTCCTTGACCACACAGAAGTGTGTGTATGTAGACTTCTAGGTTGGATCCATAAAATGTATCAAACTACTTGCTTTGTCACTATTTATATATATTTTTAAAATATTTCAAAATAAACCACTCATTGATGTAAAAATTTTTAGAAAAACAAAACTGAAGCAGCATGTGACCTGGCGATATATAAGAGGATTTAATAAATAAAACTTAGCAGTGTACAAATAAAGTTTTGCTTCCGCTTTCTAATTTGAGATGTTTCCTTTATAAAAAAAAAAATCTCATGATAACTAACAATATTGGGGACCACAATATTTTCTGATTGCTCCAACTACTTTATAATAAGAATAAGAATACTTTGCACTGATGTTGCAGAGTTTTTCATCTATGGATCTCAAAGTCTTTATAAAGATGGTTAAATAATAATTAGCATTTTATATTTGTTTTATATGTTCAAAGTACTGAACCAACATTAACTAATTAATCAGTCTTCACAACACCCCTGGAAATTGGTGCGTAAATACTATTATTCCCATTTTACAGCTGTTGATACTGAAAGGTTACAAGTCTGTGGCAGAACCAGGATTAGCATTCCTGATTCCCAGTGTTGTGCTCATTCCTCAAGACTACACAGCCTTATAGGATCTTTTTAACCTATTTTTGAGACAGGTAAAATTCCCATTTATAAAGCCACATTTTTAAAAAGTAGGTGACCACCTGAATATGCTAAAAACATGTATTTTATTGCATGTCTACACTGTTGCTGCTACTGCCACTATACTTACAAATAGGGCAATTAATTAGTCATTTGCATGTGTAATCTCTGAATTTGTACATGCAGTCATAGCAATTGCACATGCAAATGTGGGTGCAAAATTGCATACACATTTTATGTGCACAAATCTTATGTGTTGCTTTTTTATCACTTATAAAGTCTATGAGACATAAGCAACAAAAAAAATTGCTGAAGAAGAAAGAATACAACGGTTTCATTTGTCTTGTGCCATGTGAATAAAGGTCACTTTCATCTTCTTTAATTACTTTTCTGCAGAATGATGTCAGAAGTACACTTAAAAACATGGCTTTACACTTTGACCTTTACAAAATAGATTAGGAGGAGAAAATCACTGTGACAGAAACTGCAGCAGCATGATATTATTGAGACAACAGTTATGTTCTCGGTACATTTCACAGCTATTTGTACTGAATTAATTCAATTTTTTGTAATTGTTTCAACAACCCTGTTTGCAATAACCAAAACTACTTTGAAATGTATATTTAATTTCTTCTTTGAGATGGCCTCAGCATTTTCCCACTTGTAGAATGAGGCCCTCTTGTGCCCCTGAGCTTTAGAACCTACTAGAAAGCAGTGCCTGTTGGGACAATATGAGTGCCGTCCTCATGGCATGGAACATTTGGAACCAAGGTTATAAGAAGCTGTGTGGACTCCAACTGCCTTGTTCCTTCCATTCTGCAGCAAGATACAGGTGGAGAGACCTTCCCTTCAAGCCAAGAAACTTGGGAGAGTGTGAATTTAAAAGACTTTCCTAATTCATTAATACTAGTTTTTAAATTTTTTATTTAGTTTTAGATTCCCAGCCCAACTCCAGCTCAATTCCAGGACATCATGTCCTATCTGGACCCCAAAGGTTTGGAAAAATATCTGGTTTAAAAGGTGTATCTCATACTCTCCATCTTCCCAGACTTGTGTGCACATACCTGTTGTCTATGCACATACCTGTTGTCTAATGTGCCTTGGGAAAGTCCTCCCCCGCCAACTGTGGTTTGGCCTGCTGTGCTTTCACATACCAGGCCTGAAAGGGCAGGCAGGCCTGGATCCAGGCTTTCCTGATGTTAGAGACATTATGAATTAGATTACTGGATCTAATTCAGGTCAGAGCATAGTTCCCCTGCCAATTTCAGCCTTTACGCCCCCTCAAATTGCAAAGTAGAAGCCATCATTTTCAGGTCTGGTACCATTATCCAGAACCAAATCAATGGAACATTGTTTGCTGTCTGGGTCTGTTGGTGCGAAGGTACACTCAGTGTCAAGCAGTTTCTCAGCAGGGACCTGCTACCAGTGCATCTGTCTCAGAAATAGCGATTATGTCAGCACTAGGAAGACCTCTGTCTAAACCTCACCCTGTTGTTGTCAAGCTTTCTCAGATTCAAGGTCATACTTGGGCAGGGCATTCCAATTGTGGAGACCTCTGGTCCACTTTCCATAAGGTTTAGTGGAGCTCAAAAGGAGTTCTTCATGCAGCTGACACAGATAAGGTGGTATTGATGGCTTGCCTCCACAATGTTTCTTTCCATCATAGAAATCTGTAGGGCTGGCTAGTACCTGGAATACTGTTCGCACATTTACTCAGCACCACTTTCTTGATTTAGCATCAAGATCTGATGTATGATTTGGAAAACAGTTCTACAGTAGTTGTTTAATTAAAACTCCTCAGTCTATTCTCCTAGGGGTTGTACTGCTTAGTAGACTCCCACAAGTGGAAAAACATAGAGACCACCTCACAGAAGAAACTACTATATGGAAATGGTGACAGATATTTGTTGGCGGATCACGACAAAAAAAGACAGGTAACTGGTCTAAAGAAGTACTTCTGTGTTGTACTCTATCAAGCATTGCAATGGGACAGTTCCATTATGGGCTCAGACTTGCTGCTACTGAAGTCGCTTGCAACACTTCCACCCATCTGTAGTAATATGACTTGTCAAAATGCCCTTCTTTGTGATTTTTTTAAATTGTTGCACTGTCCAAAATGTAAGAAAGCAAACCTGACATTTGGAGAGCAGCAAGTGAGTTATACAAACCTATGTGGCTTTTCTTCTGCCCTCTTGGAGCCTGGAAAATCCCCGTTTTCATTCCACCACTTCTCGGATCTCAAGTTGAACTTTTTTTCCTCGTAGCTGAGGAAAGCAATGTGGGACTGGCTTTGGAACTCATCAGCACCATTCTTAAGAATGACACTTTGTTCCTGATCTCAGAAGCTAAACATTCTATTTCTGCACTGCACTCATCCCCTGTCAGCCCTGAGACTGAACTCAGCTCTCTAGCATGGCAATGCACAACACTAACCCTGAGTAGATCCTATTTAGTAATTGGATGGTCTCGTACACTACTTTGATTGCAAGTGCATTTAAGTATGAGGTATTGTTTGAGGGTACCTTTTCAAGTAAATGTACATTTACATTTGCAATCAGAGGTCTTTCGGAAAAGATCTTCAAAATGAAGGTCCAATCTGCTTTGCCTGAACATTGAATATTCCATGGCTCTTTTGTAAGAGTAAGAGTTTGATCTGATGACTTGACTAAGCTTCACACACACACACACTTCTGTGTAATGTGCTGGGCACTGTCCACTGACCTCCACAACAGAGGTGGCTGCATTCTGCGGTGTGTTAAATTTGTAAGGCAAGATCCTGCTCATGCTGCTTTCATTGACAGCAGAATTAAGCACTATTATGTAAAGCACTTCAGGACACTTGGAAATAAACTGCACTATAAATTATAATTGTTTAATCTGCTCCTCGGGCCAGAAAAACCAGGCCAGAACTCGCACTAGTGTTTTCTCATGACGCAGGTGGCCAGACACTGAAATGTCATGGGCGAGTCACAAGACCGCACATCAGTGGCATCAGGGTACCACAAGCCAAGCTCTAATATCATGTGTCCAAGGATCATGGTCGATCCAGTAAAGGTGGTCACCAGTCAATTCTAAGTGGGGGTACATTGTTGTCCAATGGGGCTCTGTCACAGTCCAATTGATGAAAGCCAGCTGTTCAGAGGCCCAACTGAGCATGGGATCCTCCCTTTGGTCCAGGCTGAAGTCTGCCCCCTTAACTCAGCCTCTTTCCAAGTGGGTTCCCTAGGGTGAACCCCCTCTTCATCTGTGGGGGTTGCAATCAGAATCTCTGGTTGCTTGGCCATTCGGGTCGGGGTTCTTGAGTGCCTCGTCTGCTTCCTCAAACAGCTCTCCCTCAAAGGCTACTTCAGGCTGTTGGGACCCCAGGTTCATGGCACGCAGGACCTCTGCGAATCCCCTCCAGTCATGGCCTAAGATGACAGGATAAGCTAGCCTCGGTGCCAGACCTACCACCATGGCCCGCATCTCCCCCTTCACTATCACGGTGACCCGAGCCTTGGGGCAGGGCTTCACATCTCTATCCCAGAGAGTAAAGTGTGAGTAATTTGTCATTGCATTAGCACTGCTGGATACAAACATATATGTTGACAAGCAATCTATTATGGAACCTTTTGTGGTCCAACCCTATTTGCAGCTATTCACATGCTTGTCATCAAAAATTGGACCAACCTATACGTTTGAGAGGCTGGCAGTAGCCTCTGTGCCAGACCATTGTTCCTCCAAGATATTGCTGTCATCTAGATGATGAATTAAGCCAGATACTCAGGTTGACCACATCAGAGCTCAAAGATCTCCAGAGTGGGGAGGGATCTGACTAAAAGTGAGAGGCTGTAGCCAAACAGGTACTATCCTGAGCCACACAATAGAGTTTTACTTGTCCAGATGATCTGTTCCCATGTATTCATTTTCTTCTTTAGACCAACCTTCCTGTGATTTCCATATTGAAAGGCAACACCCAGATCCATCCATGGAGAGACAAACTTCTGCTATCTCCCCCCACATCTGCTCTTGTAGCCTCCATAGAGACTGCCCAAATACATTCTTTATTTCCTCTACCATTATGAAACTCAACCTCATTTTAAGTAAACTAATGTAACTGTAAAATAGTTTATGATGTGAATAATATTATTTTCATTCTATGTTCCATTTCCAACCTTCAAAGTATGAAAACTGTACTAGTATTTTAATTTATTTTTATAGAAAGACTATTTTTTGAAATGGTGGAAAGTCCCTGATCTGTCATGATATATATATAGCTCTGCTGTAAGTACAACCACAGATATGGAACGCCTGCTTACAGCCAGCTCAGCAATAAACACAGATTCATGAAACTCAGAAGGAAGGCTTTGGTAAAAATTCTGCTTGCTAGGTTCCATGAAGAGAGCAACTGAAATATTCATGTTACATGGGCTTTGCTTTTTGTTTTCCTTCAGAAAGAATGATTTTTAAATATTTTAAATATTTAGATACATGATTTTAAGAATTAATGGATGGTTCAGGTAACTAGTACAGGGATATAGGACTCCATCTTGCTCCCACTGAAATAAATGGCAAAATTAATTGACTTCAGTGATACAGGATTGGGCCAAAAGACCCACTACTGCACCTCTAATGTCACTGGTTCAAATCCAGACAAGGTCCATAATATCCAGAATAGAGCAAATGGTGAGGGGAATAATTCATGAATATTTTTTTTAATTCTGAATCAATTTCAATTAGATTATGTCCACACCCTATTTATTTGCTTTCCACAAACACTCATGTGAACCGTTTTTTGTTCACACAAATTGTTCACTGTGAATAGCATCCAGCCATAGTTTATCAGGCTATATTTGGATTGTTTATAGTACCTATCACCATAATATCTGAGCAGTGATCAGAAGTCATTACTATCTGAGGGCTGTTTGATGGTCAACATCAAATGAGCTGTTAGCCTCAAACACTGTCCTGGTAAACTAAATGCTCACGTCACACACACACAGCAGTTGGCACCACAGTTGACAGTCCCAGCAGAAAGCACAAGACTGAATGAGCAAAAGATTAAATTATCTGTATGTAGTTTTTCCAGGGCAGGGCCAATGAACAGGATAATGCTGAAAAGCCTGCAATCCTACAACATGGATGAAGAGAAGACCTGAGTTTCCAGTGCAGTCAACTCATCAACTTTCACCAATGCTATGAAAAGATAAATTGTTATTTTAGGAACACTGTACCAATCATAAAAATAAATATGACATCATAAATATGCAGACATATCCAACCTTCAAAAATATATATGACACAACACAATGTTACCCAGGTAAAAAATGTACAAGGAATCAGAGCTTTAATAAAAGAACCCTGGAAAACACAAAGAGCTGGGTAAAGCCAGGTACAGTTCAGTTCAAATTAAATGAATAGTTTCAGCTGAGTAAAAATGAGGAATTTTTTTTACAAAAGTCTAAATGACATTCAAAACATTTTGTTCAACCCAAAAGAATTTTTCAGTTTTTTGTTTCAGCAATGAAAAAAAAATCAGTTCAAAACTAACCAAATTTTTAATTTTTTTTTTCATTTCAGTCACCAAACCACAAGTCAACTTGCTCAGCTCTAGTTAGAAACCCTGATCTGGGGAACAGATTTTGTTACATTTGTGATGTTTTAACTATTGCTCTGTGACTAATATATAAAGTTCTCTCTGTAAAAACAGACCTGTCTGTCTACTGTATGAAGTAATAACTGATCCATTGTAACATGGAAAAAGAAAGCCTAAAGTGGTTGGTGAAGCAGCAGCAATAGCAGCGGCTCTAGAAGCAGCATGACCACCAACATCATCAAGAAGCCCAGAAAAGATTCTTGTTGCAGGTAATGGAATGAATAAGATGAACTTCTCTGGATTGAATGAGGGTAATGCCACATCTCCTCCCACATCTATGGAAGGAGGATTCCTAACTAAAATGGCAACTAAGGATGACATAGAGGTGCATACAAAGATCTCTGAATGTCTGGTGATTGCACATTTGTGGTTCCATGACCATTGGGTACTCAGGCTGGCCCTATGCCTGACTAGGAAGCCTCAAGCAGTATGATGATGCTGGGTGATGGATCATACCTCTGAAAGTTATTATGAATTACACAAAGCAGCCATTTTGGATGGACCGGGGCTTATGAAGGAAGAAAATCACAGGCAATTCTGAGCAGAAAAGTTTTCCCCAGCTCTCACCCTTGATCACTGATTCTGGGATCTCTTCAACTGATGGCTAAAGCTAGAAACATGTTACAGTGAGGAGATAGTGTGGTTAGTTGTCTTGGAACAATTCTATATAGCGCAGCTGACAGACCCAAAGGAATGGATTTTATACCATCAGGCAAATACCTCAAATGTGATGGTATGCATAAAGGAGATATTAGTGGGGGCCAGTCTGGACTGCAGGACTAGAACTAAGCCTGGGAAGATAGGTGTCAGGATGCCTATCATGTCTGACAAACTCTGTCTCTGTTTTGAAGGGAATTACACATACCACGTGGAAGATTCTTTGTGGGCTGGGGGGTTTCCTACTCAGAGTTTCCATGGAGTTTTGTGTGGTTCAGCTAGGAATAAACTAAGGTTAAGACTTATGCCCCCAGAGCATGTCCTGAGGATGAGCAAAAGGATAACTGCTAATAATGGAACTAGAATCACTCCAGGGGCAAGAAGCTCCCTCCTTTTTGTTTTGTTTTTGTGGGCCACAGGATTTCTCTGTTGAGAGGTGTGAGATTCCAATACTAACAGAGACTGAAGTTCAAGAGCTAGTAGACTTAGGCACCAATCAGATGTGCTTGCAGGAAAAGCCTGTGATCTCTGATGTACAGTGATCTGACAGGACATTGTAAATTGGTTGTATCTAAGGAGATATCTGGTTACCCCATCATCATTTATGGTATCAGTAAATGGCCACACCTCAGAGATGATTGTGGCTATTGCCCAACAGTTCTTTTCAGGGCCGGTGCAACCACTAGGAAAACTAGGCGGCCACCTAGGGTGCCAAGATTTGAGGGCACCAAAAAGCAGTGCCCAAAATGTCTGGGATGCTCACCTGGCGCCGGCTAAACATGTAACCCTTTTCCTGCCGCTGTGCAAGGGGGCTCTGAGGCTTTGATCAGCTCCAGCCCGCCAGGAAGTGATGACATTCCTCCTCCGGTCACCGGGGGCGCTGTGCTGCTCCCTGTTGCTCTGGCTCTGCCCCAGGCCCCCACCTCTGCTCAGACCCGCCCCAACTCCCTGAACTCCGCAGCAGGGCTAGGTCTGCACTCACTGGTGGGGGGAAGTGTAGAGACCTGGCCCCAGTCGTGCCACCGGTGAGTGCTGGGGGGTGGTTCTCCTTGCCCTCCAAGCCAGCTCTGCCCCCCTGAGGAGGCCTTGGCCCCCCCTTTCCACTCTCCCCACAGAGGCCTGGGGCACCACCACCACCACCCCGCCTGGGGGCTGCGTAGGGCCCCAGAATATCTAGGGATGGCCGTGGTACCCGACACCCTGCCTGCAGCCAGCCTCTGCTGCACCCCCTGCCCTGCCCGCAGCCAGCCCCACACCCCATTTCCAACCAGTTCCACATCCCCTGTCTCCAGCCAGCCCCACACTCCCTTCCCGTAACCAGCCCCACATCCCTTCCTGTAACCAGCCCCCTGTAACCAGCCCCACACTCCAGCCAACCCCTGCCACACACCCCTGCCCAAAGCCAGCCAGCCTCTGCTGTACCTCCTGCCCAGCCTCCAGCCAGCCCCACGCCCTCTGTCTCCAGCCAACCCCACACCCCATCTCCAACCAGCTTCGCATCCCCTGCCCTGCCCGAAGCCAGCTAGCCCCACACCCCGTCTTCAGCCAGCCCTTGCCGCACCCCCCAACCAAATCTAGCTAGCCCCACACCCTCTGTCTCCAGCCAACCCCTGCTGCACCCCCCTGCCCGAAGCCAGCTAGCCCCGCACTCCACTGTCTCCAGCCAGCCCCTGCCGCACCCCCCTGCCCAAAGCCAGCTAGCCCCACACCCCCTGTCTCCAGCCAGCCCCTGCTGCACCCCCCTGCCTGAAGCCAGCTAGCCCCACACCCCATCTCCATCCAATCCCTGCCACAGCCCCTGCCTGAAGCCAGCTAGCCCCACACCCCCTGTCTACATCCAACCCCTGCCGCACCACCGTGCCCAAAGCCAGCCAGTCAGGTTATTCATTTAGTTTCGTTAAATATGTAGATTAAATAATGAAATTAATAAATTTTCAAGCCAAATGTATATTAATTCTAATGAACAATGCCACATTATGCAGTATTCATTTTTGAAAGTTTATAATAATCAATGCTCTGGGCGGAGGGGTGGGGGAGGCGCAAGGTGGAAGTTTTGCCTAGGGCGTAAAATATCCTTGCACCGGCCCTGGTTGTTTTACTCTGTGGTGCTAGGCTGCAACTGGGTCCAGTTGACTGACCTTTGAACGAACCATCCCAGGAGCCATGGATCTAAACTCCACCATGTCTGGTAATGGACAATTTGAGGAGGTTCTCCCCTGAGCTTTTTGTCTCACCTCCAGCACATAACAGAGGTGACAGAAATGTCACCTGATCATGAAAGGACCCCTGGTGACCCACAAAGAACCAAATAAAAGAATTCTTAAAGCCAAGATGATTCAGTGTGATTTGAGCTCAACGGAGTGACCCATGGAAGGGATTAGATCCCATGTTCTCCTGCTACTGAACATTCAGATTATTACTAGCTCCACTAATTTCATACAAGAACAACAGAATTTTTTTTAGGTGCCTACATGAGTGATTGGTTTGGGTTACTGGAATTGGTGTATCCCAACTCAAGCTCCCACTAGTGTCCTGCAGGGAAATGCCATAAAAGCACTAGCTCCAAGAACAGGAAACAAGACCACCCAGTACCAGCCAGCGCCTCATCCGGTGACAACGAGGAAGAAGCTCCAAATAACAGCACCAGTTTCCTGTCATTGACAGCCAAGGGATCCCATGACTCTCAGGGTTCCTGTGCAGGAGCAGACATGGACAGTGCCATGCTTGGTGCTGGGGCTGTCGGCCCCAAAGGCGGTGCCGGTGTCAGCATCAGCGGCACTGCTGCTCGCGCTATTTGGTGCCAGAGCTGCCGTTGGTGCCACTGTCGGTGCTGAGGTCACTATCGGTGCCACTGGTGGCGCCAGAGCCACTGAGGAAGCCAGTGCTGATGTCGGCACCAAAGCCACAGCTGGTGCTGAAGCTGGTCCCAAAGCCGGTGCTGGTGCCACAGCTGATGGTGTCAACATCAGAGCTGTTGGTTCAGTGGCTGGTTGCTCAGCCAGTGGGATAAAGGTGGCCGAAGCCATCAAAGTTGCCATCGAGCAGGACCCTTGGCTCCTTCTCTGGCTCTGGTGAAAAGCTCATGGGGTTCAGAAGGGCTGCTGAGAGGGGTTCTGCCACTGCGGTGGCCATGGCACCATGTAAGCCCATCTCTCCCACCACAGCATGAACCTCCTGTTCTTATCAGAGTGGTTGGAGTCTGACTCCGATTTCGAGGTCTCAGAATACGAAGACCATGGAGGAGCCATGCTTCGGGGCACCGAGCATCAGGAGTTCAGGGACCAACTAGGTTCTCTCTCCGGAGGTGTCAGTGCTGGAGGATGCCATGGAGAAGGGGAGTGCTCGGACATCATTTCTGGTTTCCCTCTTGATTGCACCTGGGGTCGCAGTGGTGCAGACGGGGCTGGAGCCAACTCTGTACTAGGAAGTGAGAATGGTGCCATGAGACGCCACAAGTCTTGAGCCACCTCTAAAGCCTCCAGTGTCAAGGGGAGCGGTAGTTGCTGGCCAGTAGGATCCAGCGATCATGTTGGGCCAGGACTCAACTGCCTCGCCTGGGCAGGAGTCGACACGGCCCTGCCTGGGGACCTGGTGCTGTGGCCCAACTGGGGTCTCACAGCTTAGACTTAGCTAGGGGAGAACACTCCCTCTCTGGCTTCTTCTTCGTCTGAGGCACCAGTGACTGAGACCAGTGCCTAGCCGATTGGCCACAGGAGGAGCCGTGCCGGTGCCAAGCATCTTGGGAAGAGTCCTTTTTCGGCACCGGTTCCCAGGATGACAGTGCCAGGGCATTCCACACCGACCAGGACATGCTAGGTGCAGAGTTCCCCAACTGGGGTCTGAGTGGGGGCAAAGAGCTGCCTTAAGCCGCCGTTCCCTTTCTTTAATAGATCTGGGACAGAACTTGCAGCAGATCCTACATTGGACCTTCCTCTAGGCACCTTAGACAAGAAGCATGGAGGTCACTCTTTGGCATGCACTTAGCACAGATCTCACAGGTTTTGAAACTCGGGGACTGCAGCATACCCTGGTTCCGGGAAGTTGAAAGTGGGGGGAACCCCCAACTAACTCCAACTAACTACTGTGCACTAACTACAGAAAACTATATACAAAAAATGGAGATAAAGGCACTTGCTAAGCAAGGGCTATGGGACGTTCCAGCTAACCGTCACTGGCGGTAAGAAGGAACTGAGGGGCTGGCGGGTCGGCAGGGCTCTATATTGAGAGCCATGAAGGCACGACTCCAGGGGGCGCCCAGGCCGACCTGACAGAGGGAAAAATATTCCGGCTACTGTGCACCTGTGCATGCACATACCGTGGTTGGAATGGACATGAACAAGCACTCGAAGAAGAAACAGTAGCTCCAGGAACAGGAAACAAGACCACGTGGAAGAAGTCTAGCCTCTAAACTCACAACTTGGGTCTAGGTGAGAAATCCTGAGCTAGGAACACTTTTGTTGCATTTCTGATGTTTTGTGGACTGTTGCTCTGCGGCTGAGATACAAAGTTCTTCCTGCAAAAAGGAATATGACTGACTGACTCTGTGTTGTTTGTGCTAAATAGCTCCACCACTCTACCGTACCAAATCCTGCAAACTACTGAGTAACACCTGCTTACAAATTACCTCAGCAGGAATTCTGAGTGCACTCAACTGTCTCTGAATACAGTCAGGAGCACCCAACAGAAGGCACTCAGTACTACAGCTGGGTGAATAATGGATTTTTACCAAAAACAATTGGGGGATAGGGAGATCATTTTGTGTTGACCTACAAATTGAAAATTTTCAAAATTTTCAGCAAATCAAAAAGTTTTTAAAAAATCATTTTAGGTCAAAGAAAATGTTTTAATTTTGAATTTCTTAATGTTTTTTATTTTTTTAAATTAAATTGAAAAAAAATTCAAAACTAAAAGTCACTAAAAACAAAAAAAAATCAAAATATCCCATTTTAAAATGCTGAAATGAAATATTTTTGCTTTTTCAGAATATTTCTTAAGGGAGGAGGCTGATTTTGACGTAAATAATTTAGTGACACAGACAAAAATTTGCAAACCATTTTGGTGTCATCAAATCTGCATTTTTTGCTGGAAAAAAGTTTCAGTTGAAAAATTTCACCCAGCTGTACTCAGCACCTTAAAAGATTGGGCCTTTTATTATCAGTTCCCCTTGAGTGATCTGACTTCAGTAGAAAATGAGAGCATACAAAAAGTCTCTCTGAAGACACTTTGTACCTTGCAGGCTGAAATTAATCCTAAAGGCCCTGGAGATAGCTGAACCCTTCAGAAAAACAGTTTTCAGGTAAGCAGAGAAGCAGCACATGAATACGAGGGAGGGAATGGGAGAAGGCCCTGGAATTGTAAGCTTTAACTGAGAGTGAAGGTCAGTTAATTATACTGCAGAAAAGCAGGGCCGGTGCAAGGATGTTTCGCCCCCTAGGTGAAACTTCCACCTTGGCCCCCGACCCCCGCGCAGCAACTCTCCCACTCCACCCTGAGGCACTCCACCTGCGGCAGCTCCCCACCCTCTGCCCTGAAGCACACACCCTCCCTGCCCCAGCTCACCCCTGCCCTGCCTCCACCCCGAGCATGCCTTCGTGGCTTCACTTCTCCCGCCTCCCAGGCTTGCGGCACCTAAGATGATTGGCGCTGCAAGCCTGGGAGGCGAGAGAAGTGAAGCAGCCACGGTGTGCTCGGGGAGGAGGTGGGACAGGGGTGAGCTGGGGCGGGGAGTTCCCCTGCGTGCCGCCCCTCCCCTTACTTGCTGCAGGCGGCCCTTCACGCACTCCTTTGCCCCAGCTCCCTCCGCCTAAATGCCGGCGGCGACCGGGGTGGCCAAAGATCTGGCCGCTGCGGTCACTGTCGAAGAAACTGCCGCCCCCCAAATCCCAGTGCCCTAGGTGACCACCTAGGTTGCCTAAATGGTTGCACCGGCCCTGCAGAAAAGCTATACACAAACACATAGGTATGCACATGCTGGTGAGAAACTCAGCAGTTATATTATACTCCGTCATAGAAACAAGGTATCTTGGAGTTTAGAGATGAAACCCTCTTATTCGTCCTTCTAGTTCAACTCTGTCAGTACAGAACTGTTCCATATAGCACTTTTAAGTAATAATACTTAGCTGTTATTCAGCTACATTTTCTAGAGTATTGGTAAGTCTGGTTTTAAAAGACCCAAGTAATGAGGTGTCCTCACTTTTCTAGGGAGACTATGTCACAGACTAAGACATTTGTGTAAAGAAGTTTTTCCTAATATTCAGTCTAACCTGCCTTTTTATTACTTCCATTTCTTTACTCCTAGTTATATGTCTATGTATCACACTGAATAATTCCTCTCACCCCCCTTGGTGTTTATACCTTACAAATATCTGTAGACTGTTTTCAGGTTCATTGCCTCTTCAGAGACACAAACTCTTCATCTTCATTTACCCAAACTATATAGCTCCCCTTACACTTTCTTCATAAATCAATCCCTTCAACCCACTCATCATTTTGGTTGCTCTTCCCTGAACTCCTGCCAGTTCATCAATTAATTTATGGTAACATGCCATTTCTGCGCCAGAGAATGGGTACAAATTAGTCTTTTAATCAAATGGGGAAATATTAACTCTGATATACACAGAGAAACACAGTGGGCTATATTCACTGCTGAGTTGCATTCCAGGTGATCCTACTGAGCCAAGTCCATCCCTAGTGTAACTCTGCTAAACTCAATACAATTTCATCATGGATTAATTTTGTCCATGGGATTGTATAGGGGTATATGTCATTACTGAATTTGATCCATTTAATTCATATGGCTGAGGCTAAATGAAATTCAGTGTCTCTAAGAAAAATGTGCTAATGGAAAGAAAACATTTTTCTGAATTAGTGATCATTTCTGAGTAAGCTTTACTTTTGGTTTAAATAACTGAATATTGATATGCTTTATAATTCCAATTATCAAATTAAACACAAAATTATAGGAGGTTGAACTGTGCTACTAGAACCATTGTCACAAAATTCCACTCTAGTGGCCACATTTTCATAGGTTCTGAGTAGAGCTGAGCAGTTTGCAATGTTTGCGTGGAGGCTGAAACCACTCAGCTCACCAGACTGTGATCTGACTCAGATCTGCATACAAATCTATAAAATTAAAAACCACATATCAGGTTAAATATTCAAAACCTTTTAAGATATGCTTTGTTTTTCCTATGTATATCTTAGGTCCTTCTATTTCCAGATTATAGTGGCTGAGGTATCACATGCAACAAATGGAATTGTGGTGGCTATGCCATGGCAAAATTAGGCCAATGGTATCTGTACAACAGGTTTTCATTGAACTGTAAAGGAAATTGCTCATGTAAGGTACTAGTGAAAGGGTTTCACCCGGGCTGACTTGTATTCTGATCTGGTTCAGCTAACAACCTGGTGAGATGAGTGGTTTCAACCTCTATTTAATGTCAACTGCTGAAGAGGGTTCCAAGACCCAATCTGCTGCCAAAAATAGTCTTTAGCTAAGAGATTATGGGAGTGGTGGCATGACATTTTTATAACAGAGGGATGGGTTAAACAAACGACCAGGGAGGAAACCACACAGTTTATCCAGAGCAGTTGAGGAATAACCAGAATGGTTGATGCTATCATTTTATCTCTGGGTTCTTTAAAATGCTCAACATTTCACATCATGCTCCAAGCAAAAATTGATTATCTGGTCAAATAAAAATATCTCTGTGATATATAATATCACTTGATCTTAAATACTGCAGCACAACAGTTTTATAATATTATATAGTATTATATCTTAGATATGAGAGATAAAGAGCTACTAATTCTAATTAATGAGCCACTGTGGAATGTTTGTAAATTTCAATGTCATGTTGATCCTAAAGGGAAAACAAACTCCACTCTAGAGTTTACTTCTAGCAGAGAATCTTTCCTGGAGGTTTTCTACACTCTTTCCAGTCAGCTTTGTTATATGTAAAGAGCTTCCTGTTGCTACATGAAAACTATATTTCAGTCTGGATTTCTGAAACCAGGGTAGGGATGGAGCTGATGATCATGTTTATTTGCATTTGCACAACTCCATCAGAGACATAAGGCAGCCAAAATAACCAAGAGTCAGATCTACTCAGTTTGGGCAATACCTGGCACAACCAAAATGTCAGACCTAATCCATGAAACGGTGCTTTTAAAATAAATCACACAAATCTTTGAAGTATATATATTGGTGTCACTGGGAGAAGGTGTTGTTTGGAGTGATATACTATGGGACAGAGAACTTGTACCCATAAATCTTTGGAGCATAAAGCAGAGAGGGACTGATGGCAAGGCCTGTTCCTTTCTATTCATTCACATGCCAGAAAATCAAAACATTCACCGTAGTGTTTAAAAGGGAAGGAGAGAGCTTTATTGATAGCATTCAGAATGGTTCCACCTCCTTTTACATCAGCTGCTAAGTGTATGTCATATATTATTTTCATTTCCCTCCTTCTCGGATTCTGCTCAATGACATCTGTTAAGTCCGGACATCCACAAACTTCACTGAAAGTCCTCAGAATTAAGAGTCTGATCCAAAACCCTTTGAAGTCAGTAGAAAAACTACCTCTGACCCCAGTGCACTTTGAATCAAGCCCTTACATTGGTGTCACTGAGAACAGAATCTGACTTTCAGACTGTAGGAACCTCTCCAGATCTTGGTGCTCTGTAGTGTTTCCTGGTTGTTGTGCAAGGCCCAACCCCTCAAAAAATATAAGCGACATGCCCTGATTTTTTTCATCAGTTTATTGGCCGCGTACAGGCGTCTAGAGTAGACCAAGGCAACATAGTTAAGGCACCGACATCCCAACACTCACACTATCACCAGATCCCCCTTTCCGTCACAAGTTAAAGGACGCTGCAAGAGCAGTACTTTTCCTAAAACGTTCATTGTATTCTTGAATAGATCCCAAATGCAAGGCTGCGAGAGAATAAGTGCTTGCATGTGCCTTCTGCATATCCCAGTTATCGGGCGGCCGTATAACGAGCGCTCCTAAGGAGTGAGTAGAATTAGGAGTTTAGACCTTTTGAACACAGTGATTCTCTCCAGCTGTCACTTCAAAACTATTCTCTCTTGCTCTTGTCTTCCTCACAGCTGCTTGGATCGCTTCGGATTTCCAGACGCAGAAGTGTGTCAAACGCGGGTCTCTCCTGTGTGGCTTTTCTGTGATAGGCTGTCAGCACTTCTGAGGCTGCTTCACACAAACGCTTGCCCACCTTTCAGATCTTACTGATTGCCTCAGTGCAGTATAGCCACAAAACACAACTCTTCTTTCTGTCTTCCGCAGTCAGATCGGTTCTTTCAAATGCATACTGAGGATTTTCTGTGGTAAAGAATCCATCCCTACCCTCCTAATGTTAGCCAAACAAACTTAAAATATAGTGACATGTTTCAGCAGCTTTGAATTGCAATGCAGCTGCAACCGAAAGGGCTAATTAAGTAATCCTGCCACTGAAAAGAGCACGGCCAGTGTGACACTAACATTATAAATCAGATGCCCTTTCAATCAAAATTTTAAATAAATAAACAAATAAATGTTAAATAAATAAATAAATAAAGTACAAAATTGCAGGGTCTGCTGAATTTTACCCCCAAATTATTTTTCATCATTTTGCAATCCAAATATATTGTTTATTGTTTTATAATTGATAGGGAAATTCCAGTTTACCCCGCCCAGTCCTCAAAAAAGTTAAATATTAGCTCGAATAGTGTTCTCGGTGTAACGTCTGATCAAATGGCTAAACACCAAATGACTTCTCTATTTTCTTCATACTTTCCGTATGAAGGCTGGAGATAAAAGACCTTCTTTGGAGGGTGCATTATTGTAAACACTGGCCACCAGCAGCTGCAGAAGTTAAACTTAAGAATCACCAAAAGATCAGCCTTTTAACTGCAACATTCTGAAGAGAAGGAAACGAGGAAAGGAAGGTCTCAAAGCAGGCGCTGCCTGCTGCACGCCCACTGGTTTCACTGGTTAGAGTGTCTGCGGGACAGAGATAAGCCGTGGGTGCAAAAACAAAGCTAACATTAATTATTTTGAGAGAAGTATTTGCCACTTTGCAAAAGTGATAATGCTATCTGTGGGGCTGGGCTGTTCGAAGGACAGGGCTGGCAATGTAAATGTGGCATGACTTTCAGTTATGGTTATTCTTCACTTCATATGCCATAACAAGTAAGATATAGGCAGAGCAGTATTCAATGCAAAATATGAGCTTCGGATAAGCGCTTCATTTTTAGAACTCCTCTAACTTATTCCTCATTTAAAAAAACCTAAATAAACAAAAATCTACGTAATGGGCCCCAAAAATGTTGTAGAACAAAGACATCCTATGATTTTCTATCTCAACTGGGTATCTCAGGCAAGAATTGAAGAAATGTACTTTGTGTGCACTGCAAACCAGTTTTCTGTGTATAAACAAAACTATCTACAGACGATTAAAATAAACTCAGTTGCACCGTCGATATAATTTCATGCTTTAAGAGAAATTTAAATGACAGATCTCTGGCTCTCGATGAATGATCTATCAAAAATGAAACTTTGAGATGTCAAAAACACACATTTCGGTTTTAGCGTCACAAGAGGAAAAACTAACTCAATTATTTCAATTAGCTACTAGATCTTGAAAGTTTCACTTATTTTTCAGCGAGTTACAAGTTAATTTCCGGGTTGGGGTCATCATAATTTCTGTCTTTTGGAATGTCCAATGACCCAGAAAGATGATGATATTCTCTACATGTGAAGTTTTAGCATTTTTGACAATAATTGCCCATTTTCTGGAAGCCAAAATCTAAATAGGAAACATCTTTGAACACATTATTTGCCCAAAGTTCTTGAGTCTATGCCATTTGCTAAGGTATTTTTAGTGTAAAAATACTTCATTTTCACTGTACCGTCTTGCTGGAGTTATACCGTTTACGTCACTAGGAAGTCAAATAGTCAAGCATTTGATATCCTGTTTATACAGTCATCACACCGTCAAGCGTGTCGGTGTCTCTACATCTATTTCAAAATTTCTATTTATTCTTTAAGACGCTTTTAAAAAACAATGATGCCCTTTTTTCTGATCCTTTGGAAATTTAAAAAATTGTAGTGTTTGACGTGTGTTAAAATGTGAGGTAATTCTGTACCTTATATTAAATGTTGAGTAATCGTTTATGTGCCAGGGAAAAAATAAGAGTACAGGAAGACAGCCAGTATTCTGAACATTTGGAAAGAGGAAATGTTTACCATATGGGGCCATAATATGCATTCTCCGTGCACCCCAAGATCCATTGGAAGAATGTGACTTTGAGCCCCTAAATCCTAATCCAAGACTCAGTTAGTGACTCTCTTTTTGAACCAAAATGAACATCTAATCCGTTATTCAATGCAGAGGGCACTGGAAACCGCAGTCATTCTGCAAAGCGGTACTTGTGCTGACCTCTGTGTTGATAAACAATTTAATTCTTTAGTAGTTAGAAAGAATCTTAATATAATTATGCCACTATAGAAACATAACATAAACCTACCTAACCAAAAATGAGTCAGCATAAAGAGCCACGTGAATTCTACATGTAAATCTAAGTAAGATGTAATATGTTAGGAACAGGAAACCGATTACCCCACGACTCTCAGAAAAAAAATACAACCAAAACTATAGCTTCCATGACATTTCAAAGTAAAAGTTCCTTAGGAAATAGAATGCTAAGAAAGCGACATCAGTAGGATGATTTTCATGTTTACCTTCTGTCAAACAAGTTGTCCATCAGATATTTAAGTTGTTCCCAGCAGTCAAATATTTTGACAGATAGAACCAAAAGAGAATTCAAACAATATTTCCGTCTGGAAATAAGCATTAAACAAATTGTATTACTAGTTCTTTAATGCACATACCCCTGGGGGTACAAAGAAGTCTTCCAGGGGATACATCAACTTATCTATATATTTGCCTACTTTTACAACAGGCTATGTAAAATGGACGAGTGAAGTCAGTACAAACTAAAATTTCATGCAATGACTTGTTTATACTGCTCTATATACTATGCACTGAAATGTAAGTACAGTATTTATATTCCAGTTGATTTATTTTATAATTATATGGTAAAGGTGAGAAAGTAAGCTTTTTTTTTCTGTAACAGTGTGCTGTGACACATTTGTATGTTTATGTCTGATTTTGTGAGCAAGTAGTTTATAAGTGAGGTGTAACTTGGGAGTATGCCAGACAAATCTGACTCTTGAAAGGGGTACAGTAGTCTGAAAAGGTTGAAAGCCACTGCTTCAATGAATGGTTCCCCTCCACACACACGTGGTCCATTATTAAAACAATATATTCCAAAAAAATCACATCCCTGGTTGAATGTTGTGGCGAATGTACCAAAATAAGAAACGGGGTAAGGTTTATAGATACCCCACCAACAATAAGGGAGATGCTGACCAAATCCAGATTATTTTATTTCATTACTTAGAGCAATATATGCTTAATTCAATATAGTGACACGCACATTTTCAAACACCCGTTAATTTACTTAAGCAAATCATACAGACCACATTTGGTAATGACATGGGTCTTTTTCTCCGTTTTTTTAAAGCGATTTTGCTCTAGGACAGCCTAGTTCCTTGCACTTAACGTCTCCGAAACTTTATTTTACGTCGTGTGCTGAAACGTAATAAAAGGTTTACTTCATTATATTCTACATTTTCGTTCCTACAATGTCACAATAAAGGACAAATTTTAGATTCTTAACATTTACAGATGCACATTGCTGATAACAGAACTATTATCAAGCATGCGAGTGAAACAAAAGCTTTCAGAGATCCGATTTGATGCATATAAATCATCCAATCCTTAAAAACCTGGTCGAGCGTGCTTGATTTGTGTGGTGGTAAAAAAAATACATATGAAACTATGCAGCCCTATGAACAGGAGAAGTCCACGGACAGAATCATCTGGGGTTGAATTGTGTTAACTGGAAGCTGCTGATTCCTTCAGCTTCACCGTGAGGACTGAGCCCTGAAGCGCAGACTGTGTCCATTTCCTCTGCAGGTTTCCCCAAACCACATTTTGCAAGGCTTTTTTTTTTTCGTACTGACTAAACGGATGTCTTGGAAGCGATTCGGTTTTTCCAATTGCCCTTGTGCGAGCCCCGTTCAGGACTCCTTAACCCTTTCGCCGCTTTGGACTCGAGAAATAGGTGCAAGGCTTTATTTCCTGGGGCTGCCCCAGGTCCCCGCTTCGTGGAGCTTTAAGGGACTGAAATAATAGAGAAAACTTCAGGACTCCCGGAAAACTCCAATCCGTATTAAATAAAACTCTCAGGGATTGATTCAGATCTTCTAGGGTTACCTATTTCGGTTTAGACACAGCCACGGGGTGTCGGATTATGCTGGCAGACATAACGAAAACACCTACCTATTACCCACCCTCTCCCCTTTAAATATATCTGATCCTCTTCCAAGAACGAACCGTACTCACAAAACTTTCTCAGCTGTATTTGACAGTTAGAAAGAAAAGGATAGGTTTTTAATTGAGGTTTCTAACACTCTCTCTCCGTGTCAGGGAATTTTTTTTTTCTTTTTAAGAGTTTACAGAGATTAAATTTGCTTTGTTTAGTGAGTGTCACTAAACTAGCATTAACTAGATATGGAGGTGTAATAGTGACGAATTTTCCTACTTTAGGCTGTAGTCTCACAAAGCCTGAGCTAAGAAACACTGCTTGGATACATGCCATTTCACTGCAAAAAAAAAAAAATTCCTCCCCTCCCTTCCCCCTCCGAAATGAGAACTGACGTTTTCTGTTCTCGTTTCAGTTATAGGTGAATAGGAGGTGGATTTCACTCGTTATACAGAAGCCTGGCTGATTTCATACTAAGAAGCGAGACTGAAATGTAACCACTTAAGAAACAACGATCTATTAAGTTATTAGTAAACAGTTTTGAATCAAATAAACATCGTTGTTCTAAAAGTTATGTTTTAAGGAAAGAAAGGTCCCGAATCTCAATAGAAGGAAATTGGAGTTGATGTCCTTGACTGATTCTGAAGTCTGATACTTTACTGAATGTGTGTGGGTTTTTTGGGGGGCGGGGTGTTTTGGTTTTGTTTGCCAAGAAAATTATGAGAGTTTGCGAAAAGATGTAAAGGAACACTACAAATTGGTGATCAGCCATAGTAAATCTCTTGTTTAGAATCAATAAATTTAAGACTATGAATGTTGGCGTTTCTGTTTACTCGTGCTAACGACATGATTAAAAAAATAAACAAAAACACAGAAAGAGTTTCTTTCAAAAAGGCGAAGTTTCGGAGGGTATTTCATCTGAACTCTTTTTGTCATTTTGAATATAAATGGACGCGGAGTCTGACTGATTTCCTTAGACACGAGTGGGGGTTTAGTGTTAATGTACTGATCACTGATCAAACTGCTAACGTGCGTCTTCTCGCTTCTTCAGTGTTCAACCGTGTGTTTAACATGCAGCCTCTTCAACTATGTCCAACTTCACTTCAAACAAAATAAACTAGAATCCTTAATTAACGACATCGACATTTGGTATATAGCCCTTGCACAGCTTGTATTAAAGTGCATTAAACAAGGGATACGGAAAACAATATGGCAAGAACTTTTTGTTGAAGTTGAACTCTCTACGGTATTAAGAAAGAAAAAACGGTACGTATCATGCAATACCTCTTACCTACGTAACATCTCTGATCTGCACAGCTAAGTGATCCGAAACCCTTCTGAAAATGCAGTGTCATTCTTCTAATTACCTCCTTTCTAAACTTGGAGAAACTTATATTTGCTTAAATAAGCTTTTTACTCATAAGCTATTTAAATAATCTTAAATTGCATCTATTCTGACTGTACAGTACTGAAAACCGCAAGTAGGGAGGCAGTTTTGACAAAGCTAGATATGAGACGAGAAACGGACTCCACGTAACTTTGTATGCAGTGTTGTAGCCCTGCTGGGTCCCAAGATATTACCAATAAAAGATATTACCTCACCCACCTTGTCTCTCCATCTAACTTTATTTATTTGTAAACATGGGACTAGCAACCACCAAATAAAGTGCTTACAGAAACTGTGGAAAAGAGCTCCACCCAAAAGATCCGTTGCTGACGGTAAGAATTGGAGTGTGTACAAGTTTGCAAGCTGGCTGTTCAGTGCTGACTCAGATCAGCAATGTAGGTCACAACGAGTTTCCTAGTTATCTAAATTCGAACAATTAAGCTTTTCTTTAGAGACTTCTAAAGCGCTGTTGTTACATTTCTAAACGCAGTGCTTTTTACCGAAGTTCAACCTGCATCTGGGCAGTTTTGTTTGGAGTCCGCAAGCTTGCTTTTTGCTATTCAATCGTTTAACCTTTTGCTTTTATCCTGTCCATTCCCAATCACAATAATCCATTTCATTTGTCCTAAAAGCGTATTTTTAAAAGTTGTTCCAGTGACTCACAATCCTTTTTTCATTAATTTTAAGAAAAGCATTAAGTGATATCCTAACTACTGTTTATTCAATTCTGTACTCTTACCAAGAATGTTTATTCATCGTTTACTCATTAGTTTGACCCTTTATTACCGTCATTAAGTGTTCATAGAATTAATCGTACACATTATTTAAAGAGCTATTAAAAACCTGCACCTTCTGAAACGGCTTTTACTCCACACACTGAAGGAACTCAGTCTTCTGACTGACACCGAACATTGTTTATTTTCAGACTGGTTTATTTAAATTCTCTTGTTGTTTACCATAGCACGGCAGAGAAAAACACTCATAGTGCTAGGGAGGATGAGCAAACTGTCGGATGTTGCCGAAACAGCAGCAGCAGCTGCAGCAGCGATGAGATATTATTCCCAAGCGCAAAGTTGTAAAGAAGATAAACCAGGATCAGGATACAAGATAAGAAAATAACTACAATATATGTATTTATTTCACTGTCGTTCAGAGTTTTCTATTATCATAAAACTGAGCCACAGGATCAGAGCCCCTCCGCCACCTTGCAGTAAAATGAGTGTGTGCGCGGGGGTGGGGGGGTGTTCAAAGTGACTATTGTATTTTTTGTCAATAAAACAATAATAGGAAAAGAATCCGTTGTAATGTAACATAAACAACAGAAAATCATCCGGCTAGATGCTTCACGACACGAAAGAAAAAAACCTGGAAATCTCACCTGGTCCACAGTTTCTGTTCAAACGCAGTATATCACCCTGCATGTCCATTGCAATTTTTTTTAGAACAATCACATCACTCGGTTCATTAGCACAAAATCGTTTAGCCTCACTTCTCTTCTTCAAATCCTTTCTAATGTGCATCAGTATATATATAGCCTTGGTGCTAGCAGAAAGGAGTTCTCCTAAACACAGAAGGTTCTCAATCCTGCAGAAGTTTCACGAATGTTTCGTAGAGGCAGCACCAACTTCTTGCGGACTCAAGTAAGAACTTAGAGAGCGCTTAGCAGGTTCAAACAACTCCGGCGCTCGGCCTCCCTTTCCATCGTTTACGCACAGACTCTCACGCAGAGGGTACCACTGGAACCATCCCATCCAATGGCTCCTAAGAGACGGGTGACAAGAATCCCCCTAAAAGCACATATTCTTTCAGGTTGTTAATAACATAGTTAAGCTCACGGAAAGCTCCTACGTCCTATGCGACTTCACCCGCGTCAGGTTATCTTGAGTCGGTCACTCAGCTCACTGGGTCTGCTTAACTAAACTATTGAGTCCAAAAGTGGAAAAACTAAATATGTAGCAGAAAGAGAGGGCAGAGCGATTGGAAATTGAGTCCAAAAGTGGAAAAATTAAATGTGTAGCAGAAAGAGAGGGCAGAGAGATTGGAAATTGAGAATGTAAACAACACTTACGACCAAGCCAATTTAATTTCTTTTCACTGGAAGGCCCTCTTGCAATATTCCTTGTTTACATTCAGTTCAGAGACGCTGGCTTTAGGCCAGAAAAGTGCAGTTTCATTTCTTGGATGGCGAAGGAGTCTTATAACTTCAAGATCAGCTTTAAATGGAAGATGTAAATATTCTCTCAGCAAACACATTGCCATTAACCCTTCAGGAATCTCCCCGACATACTCTCCTCCCCTCCTATATGGTAGGAATGAAAAGGGAATTGTCACATATTCTCGGTGCACCTGCGGAGAGGAGAGCGAGTGAGTGTTCTATGGGTCTTAGCAATGCTGCTTCCCCTTTCCTGCGTACTAATCTCCTGCGAATTTGCAATGGTAGGGTTGTAACAAATTCACTTTAGAATTCTGTTGTAGTAAAACAGACGAGTATATTCAAATATATAAACATGAGAGGCAATGGAGAACACAGATGTGGCAGCAGTGGGCACTGTGGCATGCACTTGTAATAGCTTAGTGGGTGACACGCAGGGAAATCCATTCCTCTGCACATATAAAGCGTAACCTGGATGCGAGCTCCAGAGTCCCTGCGAGTGGGGAGAGCAGCTTCTCTCTGCTACTGCTGTGCATGGCAAGGCAGCAATAAGCAGGCACTGGGCAGGCTGGTGCTCTCCTCAGACACGTGATTGAATCTGATCTCTGGCGCTGCTCAGTGGGGTGGTGGAGGAGGAGGAGAGGAGGAGGTCGCAGTGTTGTGTACTTAAGGTCGCGTGTGTGCAGGGTTTTTCTCCCTCTCTCTCGGAGGAGTAAGTGCCACTGCTCCGCCTTCTCCTTTTCGCAATGTTGACGCAATCTATAAATAGTGGAACAAAAGGACCAACTTCCTAGCAGCTCTGCTGAAACTGCACAAAAAGGCAACGGGGGGGTTGTTATTTTTTTTCTGGTTAAACACCCGAATCTAGGGGTAATCTCGCTATTGGAAGATTTTTCTTCGCTTTCTCATCATACTGGCAGCGTCCTGCAATTGGCTATTTTGCTTTACAGTGAGAAGGGTGTTTTTTCTCCTCTGACAGATCAGTAAGTGCAATTCAGATATTTCCTTTTGGGGGGGAAGGGAGGACTCCTGCTCTTCTATCTGCTACATTGCAAAGGCAGAGGGATACAGAGGAAATAAAGAGGGACTGGGATTTCAGACCGAGAGCTAAGCCATAGTGATCTGTTGTCACTGAACTGGAGGGGCATGCGAGTATACGTGGGTCTCATACTGTAGGGGTGTGTGTGTAGTGAGGAGCTGGGTTAGTCGGGATATCAACTGCCACATATTACAATAGGTTATAAAAATAGTTACTGCCGCTTACAGAACAAAAGCTGACGCACTAACCAATATTAAACTGGCTTTTGTTAGAAGGGAAATGTGTGTGCGTGCGTGTGTTAGGAGGAGCTGCCTGAAGCAAGTTGCTGTGTTAGAAAGCCTCGTAGGAGATTTGTTTACCGCCAGAGCTCATCGGCGTGTTTACTGCACACACGCCGTACTGGGCTAGCCTCTACCCAATCTGCTGCCGGAACCGGAGACAGAGAGGATCTTCCACCTTTTCACAATCACTCAGGATTAAAAGGGAGTGCATTTGTGCTCGCTTGGGGGATCAGCCTCCCCCAATCTGCACGGCATGTTGGGGGCAGCTAATACTGTGCTGATATACCCCCTCCCCAGTAACTAGGGGATTGGTGCAAGCGTAGGCAGCTACTGGCCAGGGAGAGAATTACATCATGCCCCTCCAATTATGTTACCTTTGGAGCTTTACACCGTGAGAGATCATGGAGGCAATGACATTGCTCTCACAGAAAGCGGAGGGGAAGGGAGCAGTGTGCTTGAGAGGGTCCCTGGTACACAGAGGGAGATAAGCAGCCCAGGCGCTCGCGCCCTCACACATAGAGCTATAATGACCAGAACCTACTGTTTACAGTGCTCACACAAGCGTATTGTGACGTCATGTGATTGACATCCAGTCCCTCCAGCCGGGCTCTGTCCAGAGCCTGACAACCGACTCTATATTAAGAAAAGAATGAAGTCACCACCACCCTGACAACAGCAGGCGGCGGGCCCTTCCGCTGGCTCCCTCCCACCTTTCTCTCTCCCCTGGATCTTGGAGGAAGCCGCTCTGCAGTATGAAGGGACGATGAGGGCTCAGGCTTCCATAGCACCCCAAAAGGAAAGTGCCCAGTGATCCCCACCTCCTTCCAGAGAGCCAGCAGGAGGGCGGGAGCGAAAAAGGGAGGAGACACTGACCAGCCTTGTTGAGAAGGAGCCTCCTCCCATTGTGCAATAACATTCAGGAGTTACAAGCGGTTTTGTTTAGCTAGGGAGGGGACAGACACCAGAGCCATTCTTGCACAAGCAAGACAAGGGACAGAGCTTGTAGCCTGGCAGTAGCCTCTGGAACTCATGGGCCAATTTCTCTCATCCTATATCACTTCCACTTTCCATGTGTCTCCATTACATGGCTCCCAACACCCAGAAACTGAGCGGCAACAGCTTGGCAGAAGGAATAGTTAATAGGTCGGACAATACAGCCACGAAGGGACTTGTTACCCATAAAACCTGCATCGGTTATTAAATAGCAGCCATCAGCATAAGGAAAGAATTCTAGTGTGCTACAGTATAGTCCAAACCACTAAACCTACCGCTGTTTGGGGTCATTCCTGTACAATACTGGAGGTTGGTTGGTTTGTTTTTCAGTAAGGGTGGGGCTCTGCTCTCAAATCGATAAGCAAACTTTTGAGAGTCACACAGAAGCTCTTCTGTATTTGGAGAAATGGGGGATGGGTTCTAACTGGGCCCTGTTTTTCTGAGTCTCGATCATGATTTTAAAATGATCAGTCGTTTCAAAAAAGCGAAATCTATGATAAGTGGAGCTTTTCATTACATGCTAGTTCTGTTTGTTTAGCCTACCTCTGTTATAACAAGAAAAAGAAATCTGGTCACTCAGGCTTTGCACAAATCTTCATAACTGAGAGAGATTCTGATAGCTCCCAACATGTCTGTCTTTTGGTAATATGTTAAAGGAAATGTGAATCACAGGTGGTGCATTCTAAAGGCTCCAGGTGTACTAATACCCTTCAGGATTTAATAAAATCTATTGTTTTGCCTTTAGATTTAAAAGTATTGTTTACTGTAAAGTAGCTCTGTTGTAAAACTAGATTTCTAACATTTGAAATGTTTACCTTAGTATCACAGTTAATACCATGTTTGGGTGCTTTACATAATGGTGATTAATTTACACTGGACATTTTAAACAAATACTGTATGTTCAGGAAGCAATTTGTCATAAGAGATTTAAGTTTTATTTCTGGATACAGAACAGCTAAACTGCTGTCTCAGATATTTTATATGAACAAGGTAGAACACACAGGAAACCATCCTAGTGTTGTGAAATTCCTAGGAATATACTTTTGATATTGTATTACTTACTATACAAATTATAGGAACAATGACATTTACTGGCTAGTCATAGTAGGTATGTGACAGGACAATAAATGGTACACCTTAGTTCAAAATCTCTGCACAAAATAAACATTTAAAAATAATAGAAAAGCATGTTTGAATACAGACTCCAAAAATTAATCCTCATATCCTATCTTATTTTTTCCTGTTTTATCATTTTAACATTATAAGATTACCAAAATATTGCAATGTATACTTGAGACATCAAAGGCAATTTTTCATTTCTTAAATTTGTCAAAATAGTGAAGTAGTACTTACCCACTGCAAAGTCAATAAATCCATATCACACTAAAAACAACAAAAAGTGTTTTACAGACAGTGATATTTGGTGACAAAAACTTTTTCCCCCTCTAGTACAGTAACCTAAAAATACAGCTAAATAGTAAACATTTACCCAGTGGAAACTGTAAGAATCATAGACTTCAATTTAGTGGTACATACAGTTTTTAACTTAATGGTTTTGGTTTCTTCAAAGTAGTCTGTTACTTTTTGAAGTTTGTGTGTTCCTATTTGTGCAGAAAATAGACAGAAAAGCTTTGAGTTCCCTACTGTTACAAAAGTGAAAAAGAAGTTAAGTTTGGCAGTCTGGAATGAGTCAATGGTATCCTCCTTTGTCCTGCTAGCTTTCTCCTTTACATTGTATCTTTGCTCTATTTCCTCTACACAAGAAAGCAAGCATTTCACATTTAGGATTTCAAATTGTAGATATTTTTAATAAGGTTACATTTTTATAAGCCTTGTTATTTTCCAAATGTTTTATTGCACAAGATTGGAGTACATACACCTTTTCAGTTTATGGTATATTAATAACAGTAACTCGCTATCAATGACACTACACTAACTTTCATTAACCAAGTAGATAACTTTGTACATGTTTCAGCATATACGTAATTAGATAAATTATTGTTGTTTTCTTGTTAATATACCTTCATAAGAAATCTAATGTGCTGTTTTCCAAGCATTTCATCATTTCTGATTTGATTAAAAAACAGTTGAGAATTGGGACAAAAAAATGAAAACTGCCCATTATCTCACTTGCTGAGGATTCCCTTGATGTGGGTAAGTCCCAGCAGGCAAAGAGCCATCATAGGTTACTTTTGCAACACCATCCTAGGAAATATGCCTAAAGATCACTGCACTACAGCTATCTTCAGCTGGTGGACAGTCAATTAGGAATCAATGTCAGCTTAGGTAAATTAGAGCTGCCCCTATGGTGCTCAAACTTGTACCAGAGACAGGGCTGGGCAAAGATCAGAGAGCTATAACCAGCTACTGGATGGCTACCCAATTCTGCTACATTTACCAGAGCTTTGGTGCATCGGAGAATCTGGGCCTACAACAGTTCATTCTGTCCTTGTAAGTAGTCTGAATGGTAGCAGTGTAAAATAAATTCCAAAGTTGTCAGTGTCTGGAAACAAGAAGTGGTTTAATGACTTAGCTGGTGGGGAGGTCTTTCAAAAGCTGAAGCAGGAAGTGTGGGGCCATCACTGTCACTATGGGATCAGTTTCTATTTACCTGAAATCCAGTCTGCTCTGAAACTCTGGCCTTTGGATTGGTATTATGTTGTGCTGCAGATCTGTCATTCTCCCAGAGAAAATAAACAAATGTCAACAAAAAATAGGTTGTGTGAAGGCACTAGTGTTCAGTAAATAAAATATGCATACTTTCTGTATTACACATATATATCCTTACCCTCATAAATAGTCTCATTTGTTTTAAATGTAAAAAATACACTGGAATTTAGAATCCACCGTGTAGCATACACATTAAAGAAAGCTAAATTGTATTAATTTATTATGAGGATCAAACCTGTATTTCCATATGTACAGTGTGTAATTATTAATTACTTTTATGTTAAAATACAAAATGTTCAGAGTTCATACAAGATAATACTCTGGGGGTTTTCTAAAAAATACAAACTTTATTTTTTAAAAGAGTTATTTTTTTTCTTGTGATTACCTCAGCTAAATAAGCATAAGTGGGACATTCAGCACATGACTAATTTCAAATTAACCTCCCCTTCCAATTCCCTTTTTAGACTTCTAAAATTTGTGTCAGTGGACCATTGATCTGCTGCAACATCACAGCTACTGTGATTCTGGTCAAGAGTTGTGCCAGTAAGTGGCAGGAATTATTATTATTTAACAGTATGGTTTTGCAAACAAAAAAAAAATTACAAACCCATGACATATAATGGAAGTCATATACTTTAGCCCTTATGCATCAGCTCTAGGCTCTAGCAGGGTTCAGTGATAGCCATGACTTTACAGTGGTTGGCATTAAGTCCATGCAATTTCAGAGTACCTGAAATAGGGGAGAAAATATTTATTTGTTACATTTAATTATTTGTTAAATGCCCCTCCACTCCTTACTATTTGGGGCATCTGACACACAAAAACACATGTAGCACTTTAAAAAACTCTAGTTCTCCTTTAATTTTAGCTATTAGGTAGCAAATATTGTGGGTCATATTTTTCTCATCAATGAGATTTTTGTATTTGAAACAGGACAGAATATACCTCTAAATTTTAAAACAAAAGCTAAATCAGGTTATTTCTATATCTCACTTTTGTTTACTGAAATAATACATTTAGTCTATTATGTGTTATTATGCAGGACTTGGAAAATCTATTTACCAATTTCCAAATGAGAGTAAAAAAAATTCTCTGGTGAGCATAGGAGCTTAAGCCATTAATATCTGCAGCTTTCATTTAAAAAATAAAGTACACTTCTGTTCTCTAGGTTGTGAATATTACTACAGTTCACATTTGGTGGGTTAATGATGCAGTGTTGTCCTTCTGGGTCTGCAGGCAGACAGTTCCAATGCCTTTGCTGCTGCTCATCACTTTGTCAAGTAGTAGCAAAATGAAATTAACAAGGCTCTGCAGAGATGAACATCTGTAGTTCAGAGTCTTATGACTAACTGTGAAATTGTCAGTAATGTCAATATCATATTGGTGTCCCTGTCTGGCAAAACTATTAACATCAGAATGAGGTACTACAGTTATTCAGAGGGGTAGGGGAATAGCGGATAGAGAATAGATACAAGAAATGGATGCTGAGGGAGAAGTTAAGTAGCACAGACTCAACCACCCTCTCATAGAAGCCACAATACTCTCGAAAAGTGGAGAAGGGATAGAAACCTCCCTTTTCTCTTCCAGAAGCTAGAAAGAGGTGGAACTTATGATTCCTATTGACTGGCAACTATATGCAACATCTTTATAGAAATCTCTGTACACCCTCTCATTTCTAGTACCTGGTTATGGCAGGGAGCCTCATCTTTCATCCATTCTTCCCTGTCCCCCTCTTTTGTATCTATATCTGGTTTGTGGATTTCTCTGATTGGTACCAGTAAGCATCTAGTATAATTTTCAAGTCTTGCATTAATGCTCCATAACAGTCATATACTTAGTATTTTGAGAATAAAAGCAAGTAAAGCTGGCAAGATATTAATTTTTAAAGATAACTACTACACATGTATAATTACTTTTGATAAGGTTTTTTATTATATATGTATAGTAGTTCTTAATACTGTATATGATATTACTGTACAGTATTGAATATCACTGTACATGTAATACTCTACATGACATTAGCAATTGCAGGGTATTAAATAATGCACTTTTTAAAAAAAATGTATAACCATGCACTTAACACAGGCTATAAATATACACATAATACAGATCACAAAGTAGCCATTCTAACATGGCAGGTATAAAAGATAAATGCAAATTAGGAAAATTCAAAAAGTCTATCAGGTGAATAATATACATTTTTAACCTTACATAAAAGATTATAAAAAAGAAATATAAATGCAGAAAACTTAAAAAAAAAACTACGCTTTTAAGACAAACTGGCAAAATCCAGAATATTTAATATTCAGTATTTAAACTACTGTTTTACATGTGTTTTAACTTTTAATTTGCCTGTTACTGATTGAATGTTACATGCATGTGAACAACCTTTGCTTAATAAAATCACCAATTTCACCCAAAAAATCCATTATGTAATACTGTTTGATTGCCTGTTACAATCTTCATGTACTATTGACTAAATACGAATTTTTGGCAACCTTTCCATGTAAAATCTATTAATTGTTACAGGGTCTCATCCTGTAAATGCTTCTCACACAAGAAGTCCCATTAAAGTCAAAGGGACTATTTGCATGAGTAAGGGCTACCTGTCAGTTTGGACTTTACTTCAACTCAGTTTTGTAATGCTGATCTGTAGGACAAATACTGCTGAAGAGACAAAAAGAAAAAAGCTAAATAATTAATACAATTATTTGCATTTTGTAACTCCTACAGATTTTTGTTACATACAGGCATTAGAACAACGACTTAAATGCCAATGAGGGAATATGGAAAAGAAGGGGAAGCTCATAAAAATACTGTAAGTGTATATAGTTCCTAGTAATATAGTAATAGAAGCTAGATTGAGCCCAGCCTTGCCTGTCTGCAAGAAGACTAAAGGGGCTGTGAAGGGTGCCGCACAAGAGTCCTTCCTCAGAAGATGCAGACAGAACTGTAGTTTCTGAATTCAGGGGAGTGAACCAGCTCCAGAATGAGAAGGAGGTGGGGCTATGTCCCCCGCTGGCCAGCTGCAGAGAAGGGAGCATACTCCACTATGTTAAGAACTAGTGGAGCATGCACAGTCTGCCTGTGAACTGGGGAGCTCGAGGAGAGATTTTCTCCCCAAGCTCCCCCTCAGAAGTTGCTGTGCTCTGCAGCACCCCTTACTCAAGACTGCCTTAAAGACAGAATTGAGCCTTCAGTTAGATACTGAGTATTTCTCTGTATGTGTGCAATATTTTTTAGGGAGGGATACCAAAAAGAATGTTAATTAACTTACCTTAGACATAGAGTTTGTATGCTTCATGCTTATGAGAGCCATAAAACATTACATTAGGATATGTATCAGCATTGTAGACAAAGGTGATCTGCAAATATAAAATTCAAGAATCAACAGCTTTAATATGATTTGCTGAATATCCTCAAATAAGCAGGGTTAACTGATGCATTAGGAATGTAAACCTTGTTCCCTTCACCTCCACTTCCTTAGCTCCTCAGAAGTTGCAGATTACTGGCTACAGCTCTGTCTGACACTTCAAACTGAACTATACTTGTGATGTTACATCAACATCAAGATGGAGGAAGGGTGGTCTAGTGGCCAAGACACAGGTTTGAGTGCTGAGATTGGGATTTTATGCCTGGCTCTTTCCCAGACTTCCATGTGTGGCTTTTGGCAAGACACTTAGCCACTCTGCACCTGTTTCCCAAATTATAAGATGAAGTTGATTAACACTTTTGTACCTCACAAGGGTATTGTGAAGATAAATTCATAAATATTGAAAGATGTTCAGATACTACAGTGACAAGGGCCATAGAAAGTGTAATACACCACCAAATTTAAAATAATTAGGAACATTTTGTTTAACTGTATATTTGACATAAAACTCATTGGGCGGGAAGCAGATTGTTGAGTTAACCATGGCCATTAAAGATCACAGAGCTAGGTCGTCTGGAAAGGATCTGGATTCAAAGCTCCCCCTGAGAAGGGAGCTCATAGTGTGTCACATCTCCAGAAAGACATTTTCAAAGTTACAATGGGTGACACCCTATGCTCTGGCCCTTTATGCTGGGTAAAAGGGTCAGAAAAGTGTATAGAGGCTCTAAAAGGGTCAGAAAAGTGTACAGAGGCTCTTACTTGGCCAGGGTAGAATACCCCTGGCACAGGAACTGAGGAAGACAGTCATAAGGCTGCCTTCTGAGGACCCCCTCCAAAGCCCTGGAGCAGGATGGCATGACTGGAGGTGGGAGGATATGTCAGAGGTTGAGATTAAACATTGCAGAGATTCTGTGCAGCACTGTGGCTCAGAGGGCTGCTCAAGGAGACTGTCATAATTTAGGCCTCTGAGACTGTCTGCATTATGCCAGGGGCTGTGGAGCATCCCAGGATTGAGAGGGCACAAAAGTGGTTTAAACCTACCTCAGACCCACCTGGGTTGTGAACACTGTGCTGTGTCTCTTAGAGGAGCAGTGCAGAATCTCACCCAAAATGTCTAAAAGAGCTTTGAGACAGCTATGGATGAAAAGAGCTCTGTAAGGGCTAGGTACCATTATTATTAAAAGATAATTATAACAAACAATTTGCAAAGTGGCAAACATTTAAACTGAAAGGAAGGATCATCTGTACTGATAGATTCTGTGCTATGAGAAGACAAATTAGCAGGTAATAGCAAAATTGTTCTTTTATTCATACATACAAATCTATCAATCTGGAGGGAGAGGTTGCTGGGAATTAGCAAGCAAAATGGGATGAAGAGAGGGAAAGATAAGGAAGGAAATAAGATTTCATAGCAGACTGCTGAACTTGTTGACTAAAGGCCCAATTAAACAAGGAAACAATATCCACCTTGTAATTCATTGTAAAAGAATGGATCAATGCCCAGGTCATTGCTCTTCAAATTTTGTCACAGACACTCTATTTCTCTCTTCCCATTGATCTTTTGAGGGGGGTCAACAACCATGTGGACAAGAGTGATCCAGTGGATATTGTGTGTTTGGACTTTCAGGAAGCCTTTGACAAGGTCCCTCACCAAAGGCTCTTAAGCAATCAGTCATGGGATAGGAGGGAAGGTCCTCTCATGGATCAGTAACTGGTTAAAATATAGAAAACAAAGGGTAAGAATACATTATCAGTTTTCACAATGGAGAGGGGTAAATAGCGGTGTCCCCCAGAGTGCTGAACTGGGACTGTTTTTGTTCAAAATATTGATAAATGATCTGGAAAAAGGAGTAAACAGTGAAATGGCAAAATTTGCAAAGGAGAGAAAATTATTCAAGGTAGTTAAGTCGAAAGCAGACTGTGAAGAGTTACAAAGAGATCTCACAAAACCAGGTTACTTGTCAACAAAACGGCAGATTCAATGTTGATAAATGCAAATAATGCACATTGGAAAACATAACCCCAACTACACATACAAAATGATGTTGCTTAAATTATCTGTTACCACTGAAGAAAGAGGCCTTGCAATCATTCTGGATAGTTCTCTGAAAACATCTGCTTAATGTACAGCGGTAATCAAAAAAGCTAACAGAATGTTAGGAACCATTAGGAAAGGGATAGATAAGACAGAAAATACCATAATGCCACTATATAAATCCATGGTATGCCCTGTCATAACCTATTCCCAGATTTGGACCTTAGTGTCCAAAATATGGGGGTTAGCATGAAAACCTCCAAGCTTAGTTACCAGCTTGGACCTGGTAAAGCTGCCACCATCCAAAAAATTAGAGTGTTTTGGGGCACTCTGATCCCCCAAAAAACCTTCCCTGGGGATCCCAAGACCCAAATTCCTTGAGTCTTACAACAAAGGGGAATAAACCATTTCCCTTCCCTTCTCCCTTCCAGGTTCCTGGAGAGATACACAAAAGCAAGCTCCGTGAATCTAAACAGAGGGATTCCACCCTCTCTATTTCCAGTCCTGGAAAACACAAGCACTTCCCTCTTCACCCAGAGGGTATGCAAAGTCAGGCTAGTAAATCTAACACACAGAGATTTTCCCCCCTGACTCCTTCCTCCCACCAATTCCCTGGTGAGTACAGACTCAATTCCCTGGAGTTCCCCCCACCCAAAGAAAAACTCCAACAGGTCTTAAAAGAAAGCTTTATGTAAAAAGAAAGAAAAATACATAAAAATGGTCTCTCTGTATTAAGGTGACAAATACAGGGTCAATTGCTTAAAAGAAATATGAATAAACAGCCTTCTTCAAAAAGAATACAATTCAAAACACTCCAGCAACTACACACATGTAAATACAAAAAAAACCATATAAATCACTATCTGATCTTTTGTACATACAACTGGGAAACAGAAGATTAGAAAGGCAGGAAACAGAGATCCTCTCATAGCCGAGAGAGAGATAGGCACAAGACCAGAACAAAGGACTCACACACAAACTTCCCTCCACCCAGATTTGAAAAAGTCTTGTTTCCTGATTGGTCCTCTGGTCAGGTGAAAGAGACATTAACCCTTAGCTATCTGTTTATGACATGCCCACACCTTGAATATTGCTTGCAGTTCTGGTCACCCCATCTAAAAATGTATATATTAGAATTGGAAAAGATACTGAGAAGTGCAACAAAAATGATTAGGGGATGGAATAGCTTCCAGATGAGGAGAGATTAAAAAATCTGGGACTGTTCATCTTGAAAAGAGACAACTAAAGAGGGATATGATAGAGGTCTATAAAATCCTAAATGGTGTGGAGAAAGTTAATAAGGAAATGTTATTTACCCCTTCACATAATACAAAAACCAGGGGTCACCCAATGAAATTAATAGGCAGCAGGCTTAAAAGAAACAAAAGGAAATACTATTTCACACAATGCGCAGTCAAACTGTGGAACTCATTGTCAGGGAATGCTGTGAAGGCCAAAATTATAACTGGATTCAGAAAAGAATTAGGTAAGTTCATGGAGATAGGTCCATCAATGGCTATTAGCCAAGATGGTCAGAGATGCAACCCCATATTCTGTGTGTCCTAAGTCTCTGACTGCCAGAAGCTGAGAGTGGACAACCAGGTATGGATCACTCAATAAACTGCTATGTTATGTTCATTCTCGTCAAAGCATTTGGGATTGGTCCCTCTTGGAAGACAGGATATTGGACTAGATGGACCACAGATCTGACCTAGTATGGCCATTCTTATGTTCCTATCCTTATCTGCTTTTCTTTAACAATAAGCTGCTCTAACCAATTTGGATATGGTTGCTTTACATACTCTTATTTTGCCTTATTTTTGTCTTATTTTTTTTTAACCAGTATACACCAGAAAAAAAGTATCTTATTTTCAAAAGGCTTCCATCATTTCTAGATTATATTTTATGGCCCTTCTCACATCCAGAAAGTGAAACTTCAGTGTCCTTAGGATGAGAAAGGCTTAGGTGAATAATGGGATAATAAGTGAATAGTGAATAATATGAAAAGATAAGATTATTTTAGGGAGAAACTCTGGGGCTATGAAGAAGACTATCTTATTAAGAAAATAAAGAAACCGTTCCTGAATTGAAATTGTTTCTGGAATTCGTAGTCTCTCTGAAAATGTGACTTTCACTGAAAGGGGAAAAAACCCAGCAACTTTAGACAGCAGTTCAAATGGAAGCTCCATCAATGTAGGGAGAAGGAAATTTAAATTCCAATAAGCCATAAGGTATTTAATTGATGGTTGAAACTTTGCAATGGCCTTGATACATCTTGAGCTGTGAGGGTGAATTGCTGCACTGTCTGCATCTAGCAAGTTTGAGAGTCCCAGATGATGAAGTCTGTGCATAGAGATAGTTGATTGTAGATTCTGGACATAAATTAATACCTTGATTTGATCCATGAGTCAAAAAGAATTGCTGAATTGAAGAAGGTTCAGGTCTTAAAGTTCAACATTGCTAATTTTAATTTCTCTGGGTTGAGACAGATCAGTAGATCCCTTGGAGCTGGAAGCATACATGGCAAATGAAGAAACATCTCTAGGATGTGATGGACCAGACATATGAGAATACCTCTACAGTAACTCCTCACTTAACATTGTAGTTACGTTAGTGAAAAATGCAATTTTAAGCAAAACAATGTTAAGTGAATCCAATTTCCCCATAAGAATTAATGTAAATGGGGGAGGGGGCTTAGGTTCCAGGGAAATTTTTTACAGCAATGATGATTGTGAAGCTTAGTGGAGGTGGTGAAGTCAGAGGGTGGAAGAGGGTGGGATATTTTCCAGGGAATGCCTCACTGCTAAATGATGAACTAGAACAGCTGAGCCCTCAAGGGTTAACACATTGTTAATCTAGCCTCATACTCTGCAAGGCAGCACAAATGGAGGGAAGGGAGACAGCATGGCAGACAGAGATACACACCCTGTCTGTGTGAGAGAGAGAGAGAGAGAGAGAGAGAGAGATGTGCACTGCCCCTTTAAGTATGCTGACCGCACTCTAAGTACGTTGCCTATTTAAGTAGATCAGCAAGTTCAGACAGCCCCTGTTGCCAGCAAGCTCCCTCTGTCCTGAGCTCTGTCATGTCTCCCCCCTGCTCTGTGGAGATGGGGAAAGCGGGAGCTAGGAGCCGGGGGGGGAGGGACACCCTGACATTAGCTCTTCTCTTCCCCTCCACCCCATACAGCAAGCAGGAGGCTCCCGGGAGCAGCTCCAAGGCAGAGGGCAGGACAACTTTAAGTGAAGAGTTACTGCATTTTCCATGATTAGAGCAGAAGAGCTTTAATTTCCTGTTGTTGCTCAAGGCAATCTGGTTGATGGTGAGCATCCCCCAGTTCACTACGATCTCATTCAAGATAATCTGATTTAGCCCAATTTTCTAACTTGACCTTTAAAACCTCCAATGATGGGGATTCCACAGCCTGCCTTGGAAGCCTATTCCAATGCTAAACTATCCTTACAGTTAGAAAGTTTTTCCTAATAGCTAATCTAATTCTCCGCTTCTGAAAATTAAGCCAATTGCATCTTGTCTTACTTTCAGTGGACATGGAGAACTGTTGATCACAGTCCTCTTTGTAAAGACTGTTACCGGGTCCTCCCTCAGTCTTCTTCTCGCAAGACTAAACATGCCCAGTTTTTTAACTGTTCCTCATAGATCTGGTTTTCTAAATCTTCAATCATTTTTGTTGCTCTCTGGACTCTCTCCAGTTTGTCCACATCTTTCTTAAAGTGTGGCACCCAGAACTGGACACAGTACTCCAGCTGAGGCCTCACCAGTGCTAAGTAACTCAGAACAATTACCTCTTAAATCTTACATATAATGCCGCTGTTAATATACCCCAGAATATTAGGCTTTTTTGCATCTGTATCACATTGTTGACTCACATTCAGTGTGAACCACTATAACCCCCAGATTCTTTTCTACAGTACTACTGCCTAGCCAGTTGTTCCTCATTTTATAGTTTTGCATTTGATTTTCCTTCCTAAGTGTAGTACTTTCCACTTGTCTTATTTAATTTAATCTTATTAATTTCAGACAAAATATCCAATGTATCAAGGTCCTTTTGAATTCTAATCTTGTCCTCCAAAGTGCTTGCAACTCCTCCCATCTTGGTGTCATCCACAACTTTTGTAAGCATACTTTCCACTCCATTATCCAAATAATGAAAATATTGAATAGTACTGGACACAGAACAGATGCCTGTGCAACTCCACTAGACATATCATCTCAGTTTGAAAGCAAATCACTAATAACTACTCTTTGAGTACAGTCTTTCCACCTGTTGTGGACCCACTTTATAGTAATTTGAGCTAGACCGCTGGCTCTCAACATTTCCAGATTATTGTATCCCTTTCGGGAGTCTGATTTGTCTTGCATACCCACAAGTTTCACCTCACTTAAAAACTATTTGCTTACAAAATCAGACATAAAAATACAACAGTGTCATAGCACACTGTTACTGAAAAATTGCTTACTTTCTCATGTTTACCATATAATTATAAAATAAATCAACTGGAATATAAATATTGTACTTATATTTCAGTGTATAGTATATAGAGCAGTATAAACAAGTCGTATGAAATTTTAGTTTGTACTAACTTCACTAGTGCATTTTATATAGACTGTTGTAAAACTAGGCAAATATCTAGATGATTTGATGTATCCTGTGGAAGACGTCTGCATAACCCCAGGGTTATATGTACCCCTGGTTAAGAACCACTGATCTAGACCACATTTCTCTAATTTGCTTATGAGATGTCATGTGGGACTGTCAAAAGCTTTACTAAACTCAAGATGTATCACATCTACTGTGTCACTCCATTTTCACTAGGCCAATAATCCTGTCAAAGAAGGATATTAGGTTCGTTTGGCATGATTTGTTCTCGACAATTCCATGTTGTACATTACTTATCACCCTATTATCCCTCTAGGTACTTCCAAACTGATTCATAATTTGTTCCAGTGTTTTTCCAAGTATCAAAGTTAGGCCGACTGTATATATACCCCAGGTCCTCTCTGTTCCTCTTTTTAAAGATAGGTACTATGTACTTCTCCATTCTCCATGAGTTTTCAAAGATAATTGCTAATGGCTCTGAGATCAAGGGCAGCAGAGCCTGCCCAAAAGTGAGGAGCTAGGACCCCCTACCCCTTCTGCCCAGCAAGCCAGAAGCTGGAGCAAGCTGGGAGCCATGGACCCTCCACCTGCCCAGAGTGGGGGGAGGGGGATTGAGAGCAGCCCCCAGCCTGTGTTCCCATTCCTCAGGCTCCCCACAGGTGCCCACAGGCGGCTCTTACCTGGACCTGGCTCCAGCTATGGGGCCGCAGCCAGTGGTGACCTGGAGCCAGCTCGCACCAGTTTGCAAGAACCGATTGTTAAATTTAGAAGTCGGTGTAGAACCAGTTATTAAAGGGGCTGGCGGGTCGGCAAATTCCAGTCTGCAGGCCACATCTGGCGAGCTCCCAGCTGAGGAGGCTCCCTCGGCCCCTCCCTCCTCGCAGAACCCCAGCGCCGCCAGCACTCTGGGCAGCTCTGCAGCTCCTGCCACTTTGAGCAGCATGGTAAGGGGGCCAGGCTGGGGCTGGGAGGAGGGGTTGGATAAGGGGCAGGGAGCGGTTGGATGGGGCGGAGGTTCTGGGGGGGGGTGGTCAGGGGACAGAGGGGTTTGGGTAGGCATGGGAGTTCTGGGGGTCTGTTGGGGTGATGGTGGATGAGGTTGGGGCAGTCAAGGGACTGGGAGTGGGGCGAGTTGGATAGTGGGTGGCATCCTGGGGGGCAGTTAGGGTGGGGGTCTCAGGAGGGGGTGGTCAGGGGACAAGGAGAGGGGGGGTTGATGGTTTCTAAGGAGGGCAGCCGGGGGCAGGATGTGGGTTGGGGTCGGATGGAGGGGGGAGACAGGCACGTGGGGCTTATACTCACTGCACGGTTCCCTACCTGATGAAATTCATCTAAGGTACGTAGGAAACTAGCAGGAGCAATCAGACATTGGCACCAGAATGGAGGAGGAGGGTCAGGGGGCCATGTCCTCTTTCAAAAAGTGGGAGGGCCCAGCCTGGCCTATCCACTTTTTGACCCACACCTCCTCTACCCCTGAGGCCATGCCCCCCCAACCAGGCCAGCAGCTGAAGCTTGGCTGGGGAGCTGGGCAGCTGTAGAGCACCATGCTGTGGACCCTCCACCTGCCTGGGGTGGGGTGGGGGTCAAGAGCAGCCGCTGGCATATGTCCCTGACCCCACCCGCCCAGAGCAGGAGGGTCCATGGCTCCCCAGAGTGCCTGCGCGCCACGTGCGGCTCTTACATGGATCTGGCTCTTCGGCAGCACTTCGGCGGGGTGTGTGTGTGTGTGTGTTCGTTCACTCGCTGCGGGTGAAGAACCCCGTCACCGAAATGCCGCTGAAAATCCAGAGCGAGTGAAGACCCCCCCCCCCGCCCACACTGAAGTGCCGCCTAGGACCCGGTAGGGAACCGGTTATTAGGATTTTGGGTGCTCATCACTGGCTGCAGCCCAACCATGGTAAGAGCCTCGTGAGCAGCCATAGGGAGCCACCCTGAGGACCCTATACCTGCCTGGGGTGAGAGGGTCAAGAATGGCCCTTGGCCTGTGTCCCTGCCCTGCAGGTCCCCCGCCCAGGGCAGGTGGAGGGTCCACAGTGCATCTCTCCATAACTGCCCATGTGGCTCTTACCATGGTCGGGCTGCAGCCCCCTAGCCGGAGCCAGATCCATGTAAGAGCCGCACGTGGTGCGCAGGCACTCTGGGGAGCCATGTACCCTCCTGCTCTGGGCGGGTGGGGTCAGGGACATATGCCAGCGGCTGCTCTTGACCCCCACCCCACCCCAGGCAGGTGGAGGGTCCACAGCATGGTGCTCTACAGCTGCCCAGCTCCCCAGCCAAGCTTCAGCTGCTGGCCTGGTTGGGGGGGCATGGCCTCAGGGGTAGAGGAGGTGTGGGTCAAAAAGTGGATAGGCCAGACTGGGCCCTCCCACTTTTTGAAAGAGGACATGGCCCCCTGACCCTCCTCCTCCATTCTGGTGCCAATGTCTGATTGCTCCTGCTAGTTTCCTACGTACCTTAGATGAATTTCATCAGGCTTTGCTGAGTTGAATGCAACTAACTTATCTAAATATTCTTTAACCTGTTCTGGCTTGTGTTCTTTCCCCCTTGTTGTTAATATTAATTGTATGAAGCATCTGGTCACAATTTTAACCTTTTCAGAGAAGACTGAAGGAAAACAGGTATTAAACACCTCACTCTTCTTGGTATCATCTGTTATTAATTCTTCTTCCTTGCTACATCGTGGACCTACAGTTTCCTTCGCCTTTCTCTTGCTCCTAATGTACTTACAGAACCTCTTTTTATGACTTCTATGTCCCTTGGTAGGTGTAACTCACTTTGTGCCTTAGGAATTCTGATTTTGTCCCTATGTGCTTGTGTCAGTTTTCTGCACTCTTCCTTAGTACTTTTTTCCATGTTTCCTCTTTTTCTAGGATTTTTTTATGATTTTCAGGTCATTAAAGGGCTCCTGATGGAGCCATATTGGCCTTACTACTCTTCCTATCTTTCCTTCATATTAGTATAGTTTGCTGTTGTACCTTTAATATTATCTCTTTAAGCAACTGCCAGCTCTCCTGAACTCCTTTTTATCTTAGATTTTCTTGCCAGGGGACCTTATCTACTATCTCTCTGTTAAGGTATGCTCTATCAAAGTCCACTGACCTTTTTCTGCTGCTCTCACTCCTTCTTTTACTCAGAATCTTGGAGCCTATAATTTCATGATCACTTTTAGCCAAGTTGTCTTCCACCTTCAGATTCATAACCAATTCCACACTGTTAATCAGACTCAAATCTAAAATGGCTGTCCCCCTAGTTACTTCCACCACCATGTGTGATGTCCCCAACACATTCCAAAAACTTACTGGACATTTTGTGTTTTTCCATCTTACTTTTCCAAGAATCATCTTAATTTTCCTCATTGCTACCAAGTCTTGTGTTTTGGATATTCCTATTATTTGTTATAGAAATGCCTCATCTACCTCCTCCTTCTGGTGTGGTGGTATATAGTAGATCCTTCTCGTGACATCATCCTATTTCCCCCCCTTTTATCTTCACCCCGAACCTTTGAACTGGTCTGCCTCTCACCTCTTTCCGACCCCAGAAAAAGTGTATACATTCTTGAAATACAATGCAACAAACACCTTCTCCCTTTTTTCCCTAGCCTGTCCTTCCAGAACAAGTTATACCCCTCTATATCAATAGTCCAATCATGAGTTTTATCCCACCAAGACTCTGTACTACCAATAAAGTCATACTTTAGCTTGTGTACTCAGATTTCCAGTTCATTCTATTTATTCCCCATTTTCCTTACATTGGTGTATAGAGATCTAAGAAGTTGAGCAGATTCCCTCACTGTTTTTCCTCTTGTTACTTGTACTACGGTAACACAATTTTCTATTTCCCTTCCCCTCGCCCCCCTCTGACTTCCCGCCCTCTGTCAAAGTCACCCTTTTAATACTTACTTCTGAGCTTTTGTCACCTGCCCCTTTTGAACCTAGCTTAAAGCCCTCGTCACTAGGCTGGCAAGTTGGTGTCCCAAAATGCTCTTCCCCTTCTTTGTCAGGTGGAACCCATCACTTTTATTTTATCTCATGGTTTTGGAAACTGTTGTTTAACATTTTATAGTCTTTGAGACACAAATGATTTATAATTTTGCAAACATTTACATTGTAATAAAATAATTATTTAGGGGCATTGTTTCCCCTAGATCCATATATAGAGGGATCATACACCCTTTCTGCATGGATGCAGAGACTAATTGCCAACAGTCACAAGTTGCCACACAGTTTTTTGTAAGCAAACACATTTATTCAAAAGGTGAAAGCATTACAGAGAAAATATATTAAAAACAAGAAAAGAACTTGCACGCATGCTAAAAAGCTAACCAGAGTCACCCCAACTCTAACCTCAAGTTCTGGTAGATGTCAGTCCTTCAAAACCCACAAAGGTTTTTTTCCCCAAGGTTACAAAGTTCATAACTGTCTCAGGTTCAGAACCAGAGCAACCATAAAAATAGTTCAGTCTTTCCTTTATACAACTTGGGCCTTTGATATTGGTCTCATGTAACAGGTGATCAGCAGACAAAGGCCATCTCCTCAGGGCATAGCTTCAAAATGCTGGACTTTTGCATAATCAGAGGTGAGGAATTTGCATTAACCTCTCCTCAGGTATTTCCTAGGAAATCCACTTCACATGTATTGTCCCACAAGTCCATTCTTGTCTGCCACTTTGTTCAGTATAGTCCTTTGATTATCCAGGCCTTACATCATATCTCCCCCTAGAGAGGTTACATACAATCCTGGATCACAATAATACACAAACTTTGCATTTAGTACAATGGACCCCAAAGATACCTAAACTTAATTCAACCAAGTTTTTCAAGGACACTGCTGGAAACTGTCATATCTGTCACACAGAATGTCTAACGGTTTTTCTGGTATCCTGGAACTAGGTCTACTTTTGGGAATCCCTGTGTTCAAAAGATCTTCTGTAGGACTGAGCCTTTGAGAGACCACTTGTGGTTGTCAGAGAATTACCTGCTGAATTGATCTATCATGATATTCTGAAGGGTAGGAACATGCAGACACGCCAGTCTCATAGACTTTGAGGTCAGAAGGGATCATTATGATCATCTAGTCTGACCTCCTGCACAATGCAGGCCACAGAATCTCACCCATCCACTTCAATAACAAACCCCTAACCTATGTCTGAGTTATTGAAGTCCTCAAATTGTGGTTTGAAGACCTCAAGTCTGATTTGGTTCAGAATGCATAAATTCCATAGTTGTATGGTTTCCTGATAGTGTGGGGACGATCTTGCCCCTCCTCCCCCGACTGTTGACATAATGTATAGCTTTGGTGTCATCTGTTAGCATTTGGACTGTGGGACCCTGACAAAGAGGCAGGAATGTCTTGCATTTGAGGTAGATATCCCTGAGCTCTAGAATGTTTCTGTGGAAAACAAGCTTCCTGACTGGACCATAAGCCCTGAATTTGGAGGCAATGTAGGTTAGCCCCTCTCCCCCACATATCTCTGGGCGGTGCAGTCTGTCACCAGAGTTTTAGTAGGTAGAGGTGTGGAGAAGAGTCCTCTGCTGCATACCTAAAGAATGCCTTACCACCAGTGTAATGAGAAAAGGACTTCTTGTGGGCCTGTGACTATGTCCATGCAGTGTCCGCTGGGTAGATAGTGATTTCAAACACCTTTCCAGGGAACTTAGGTGAAGCCTGGCATGCTGTGTGATATTAAGTGCATGAGGCCATGTATCCGAGACGTTTGAAATGTGTTTTCATTGATGTGCTTGAAGTTGATTGATGAGGCTTGTTATTGTGGGAGGTAAGCTTTGGCTGGTATGAAATCTAACAGTGCTCCTGTGAACCTTGTGAGCTGAATTGGAGTCAGTATGGATTCTGTCTGTTCACTTTGAGCTCTAGTGAGGCAAAGAACTTTAGAATTACCTGAACTGAATCAATAAGCTGTTGGGGTGATCCTCCTCAAATCAGCCAGTCATTAAAGTAAGGACAGACCTGGATCCCTTGTCTCCTTAGGAGAGCTGCCACTAGTTCTAGACCCTTGGTGAATACCCTCAAAGCCACAGAAAGATCAAAGTGCCCTGATCAAAAGACTCTAGTAAAGGGATGTTTCTGCCAGGAATCTGAGGTATTTCCTGTCAGTTGGGAGGACTAATATATGGAAATAGGCATTTTGCAGATTGAGAGCCACGAACCAGTCCTGAGAATCTAATGAGAGGATTCTGGAGGGCAGAGTCACCATCCTGAATTTGAAAGGACATTGAAGGTCAAGGGTGGCCTGTCAACCCCCTTTCTTATTTGGGATAAGAAAGTAATACAAATAAAAGCCTCTGCCCCACGACTCCAAGGGCACTTCCTTCACTGATTTCCATTGTAGAAGGGAATCTGCTTCTTGGATCCCTGGAAAGGAAAGCGGAAAGAGAAGTGGGGGAAGAAAGGATTGAAGCTGAATTGGATACCCCTTGTTTACAATCTCTAGGATCCACCAGTCCAGAGTAATCCCAGCCCAATCTTCTCAAAAATAACAAAAAGAGAGTTGCCAAATGTGTGTGTGTGTGTATAAACTAAAAAGATCTTCCACTGGTCCTATCAGGCACTCAACATTGGTGGCAAGCCTGCTGGAAGCCGCGGACTGTTGGGCACCAGAGAAGGCAGAGGGTCATCTACTGGGGGATCTCTTTCTCTTCCTTGGTGACACTGAGGCTCTCTGTGGCGCACTGTAAAACTAGGTGGAGAATAACTTCCTAAAGGATTACCACTGGTGTAACTGCTTCCTCCTTAAGCTTGGGATGTACAGCCCTCAAAAGTGCAGGTGTTGTTAAATTCTTTAGGAAGTGGGGGGATTCACCTGTCCCATTGTTGAAAAATTCATTAACTTCAAATGGGAGGTCCTTGATTGTTGTTTGGACTTCCCTGGGATCCTTAAGAACTGAAGCCATGGTGATCTCCTCATGATTCTTGCAGTGACCGTGGTGTCAGACATATCCAGAGCAGCCTATAGAGAAGTACAGGCAGGCAGTTGTCCATCTTCTATTCTGGATTTCAACTCCTCATGGTGCTCCTTGGGAAGTTTGTCTATGAATTGAAAAAATCTGTCTCAGTTTTAAAATCATATTTTTGGAAGGCATGCCTGATAGGTAGCAACCCTCATCTGGAAGACTGCTGATTAATACACCTTGCAACTGAAGAGGTCCAATTTTTTGGTGCTTTTCTCTCAGTATGGATTCAGAGGCCCCTGCTGCTTTGACCTCTGCTGTACTGCTGCCACTACAAGAGAACTTGGTGCTGAATACAAACAGAAATACTCAAATATTTAGCAGGGACCTAGTACTTCCTGTCTGCTTTTTGACAGGATGGATGCAGATGTGTGCCAGGTGGTTCTTGCAGGCTCCAGCAGACCTTCATTAATGGGCATGGTGAGTATCCCTATTGTAGAAGGATGCAGAATGTCCAAGAGTTGTGTTGCTGAACCACTTCCAGGGATATGTCTAAGGTTTCCACCATGCATTTCATCAGGTCTCTGAATATCTAAAACCTCATCAGCTGAAGCCAATGTGGGTGAGGGAGTCTCATCAGGGGAGTATGAGGATAATGCAGCAGGAATCAAATGCTCTTCTCGTGGTAGTTGATGTTCCTCTTCACTCTGCCTCTCAAGAAATTGTGGGTGAACCAACTGGCTCAACTGATTTGCCTCCCTGGGAACAGCAATCTAACCCAGAGAAAACAGACGAAGCAGGCTTCCTGGCGTATGTCTGTACACCCTAGAGGGTCCAGTAAGGCCATAGCTGTGTAGGTAGAAGTACTGTGGTGGAGTGCACATAGGGATGGGTAAGAGGTAGAGTGATCTCTATGAAGCCCAGACCCCTTTCTACTACAGGTCATGACTCTTCCTAGAATCCCTCCCTGACAACCAAAGGAGGGAATGGTGGATGCATGACAGACAATTCTCTGGTGTGCTCATCTTTGGAGCATTGTTTTCTTGGTCCCTTCTTCCCTGTCTATATATATATTTGCCAATGGGCATAAAAAGACAAACTACACCTACCACACTACATTAACAACACTAACTATATAAACCACACTAATATGTATAATCACACAATAAGGAAAATCTGGTTATAACGTGCATTCAATTACTGATAAAATAGACTTCCAAAATCAAATATATCAAATTGAATAATTTTTTTTCAATACAGATATCGGTAACAGACATTTTAAAATCTTCAGTAGGCCATTCCCAGAGACACTTTTTTCTATATAAGGTCTCAACAAGATGAATAAACTTCCTCTAATTAAAAACCAAATAAACTTAGATTACACATTGCCTTGTCAAAATGGATACCAAGATTTGAGTTGGTCCTTGGGTTTTTACACATCAAGTTGGCAGGACAGAGAGCTTCCCTGAGGTGAACTGCAACTACTAATTGATTTAGAATATTAGTCTTCTTCTCTGACATTGACAGTAAGTAAAAGGCCTTTGATTCTTCCTCATATTGCTCAAATTTCTGAAACGTGCCTCAAAAAAAAAAAAAGAAAAAAAACCTTTTAGAAAATTTTCTAACAAGAGGTGGAAGTAATGGGCACAAGGGAAAGTCCATATTTGAATATTCACAGCCTCTGCTATCATAAGAACATAAGAATGGTCATACTAGATCAGATCAAATGTCCATCTAGTCCAGTATCCTGTCTTCCAACAGTGGCCAATGCCAGTTGCCCCAGAGGAAATGAACAGAAAAGGTAATCATCAAATGATCCATCCCCTGTTGCCCATTCCCAGCTTCTGGCAAACAGAGGCTAGCCACACCATCCCTGCCCATCCTGGCTAATAGCCATTGATGGACCTATCCTCCATGATCTTATCTAGTTCTTTTCTGATCTAGGTCTGTTATAGCCTTGGCCTTCACAACATCCTCTGGCAAGGAGTTCCACAGGTTGACTGTGCGTTGTGTGAAAAAAAATACTTCATTTTGTTTGTTTTAAACCTGCTGCCTATTAATTTCATTTGGTGACCCCTAGTTCTTGTGTTATGAGAAGGAGTAAATAACATTTCCTTATTTACTTTCTCCACACCAGTCATGATTTTGTAGACCTCTACCATATCCCCCCTTAGTCATCTCTTTTCCAAGCTGAAAAGTCCCAGTTTTATTAATCTCTCCTCATATGGAAGCCGTTACATTCGCCTAATCATTTTTGTTGCCCTTTCCTGAACTTTTTCCAATTCCAATATATCTTTTTAGAGATGGGGAGACCACATCTGCACACAGTATTCAAGATGTGGATGTACCATGAATTCATAGACGCAATCTGATATTTTCTGTTTTATTGTCTATCCCTTTCTTAATGATTCCCAACATTCTGTTTGCTTTTTTGACTCCCACTGCACATTGAGTGGATGTTTTCAGAGAACTAGCCACAATGACGCCAAGATTTCTTTTTTGAGTGGTAACAGCTAATTTAGATCCCATCATTTTAGATGATAATTGGGATTATGTTTTCCAATGTGAATTACTTTGCATTTATCAACATTGAATGTCATCTGCCATTTTGTTGCCCAGTCACCCAGTTTTGTGAGATTCTTTTGTAGCTCTTTGCAGTCTGTTTGGAATTTAACTATCTTAAGTAGGAAAAGCATAAGAACAAATACCTTAGAAGATTTTTTTTATTTAAAACACCCACTTTAATGATTGACTTTGTCCTTAATGTATAAGACTTGAAGTAGCTAACAGGTTTATGTTGTTACTGTTTCTCACAGGAATAATAATAACTGACTCTCATACAGCACTTTTCGTCAGTGAATATCAAGGTGCTTTACAAATGAGGAACGTATCATTACCCCCAATTTACAGATGTGGAAATTGCAGAACAGAGAGGTGAAGTAACCCAGCAGGCTACTGACAGAGCTAGAAATAAATCCAGATCCCCCTGGTCCCACTTTAGCATCCTGTGTATGAGGCCACACTGCTCTACACAGTAGTAAATCATTGGACAACTCTCTCATGTTCTCTAACTTCAAAATGAATTTAATACATAACAATGAATAAAAAAAAAGTGTGTTAATCAATACTTTGAATAGAAAATTTATGCAAATTATTCTCATTTCTTCAATATCCCTGTTCTTATATTCTTCTGTCACATACTTTAGGCTCCAGCTCAAGTATAAGAGTGATTCTGGTAAAAACACATCATGGGCATGGATGCTGATAAAATGCACTACACATATTTTTGAATATTGTTTGTGTGTGCTGCAAAATTAAAAACCTTGAAGTTTAGAACAGAAATATGAAGTACACTTTTTTTTTGTACCACTAACCAATTATATTTGATGATTAATTTATCATAGGACCAGATGCATAGATACTTTTACTGTAGGTTTTGTTTGTATTACTAACTACCTTTATTTACCATGAAAAAAACAAAACACATAGGTTGTTAATCTTTAACCACAAACTAAAAATAATCATAGGCCAGCAGTAGTTTTGTTTAGGGATCACAGACTTTTTCAGTCTATCAATCTGGGGGAGTGGTGGGCAACCTGTGGCCTGTCAGGGTAAACTGCTGGCAGGCTGCCAGACAGTTTACATTTGCATGGCTGCTCACAGCTTGCAGTGGCTGCGGTTCGCCGTTCCCAGCTAATGGGAGCTGTGAGATGCGGCGCAGGCCGCAGGGACAAACTGTCTGGCAGCCTGCCAGCAGATTACCCTGACAGGCCATGTGTGGCCCACAGCCCGCAGGTTGCCCACCATTGATCTGGAGTGTGCATTGATCTTTAGTGTGCAACATGCTTATAACTTGCTTTTTGCTGATTCAACATGGCTTTAGAACTGTCTATCAATAAAAGTTTATATATTAGATATTAGAATGAGTAAAGAGATACAACAAAATGTAAGAAAAGATCAGAATACACTCCAGAGTCTTGTCTGACAATTATATTTTATTTAACCACAAACTAATAACTATGTACCAAATTGAACATACTTTTCAATAGTTTTGCCAGAGTAAGGGCTGCAGTATTCCACACTATATACAAAGCTATGAACAAAGGAGGGCAAAATATTGCACCAAATGTTCCAGTGGCATGTTTCTTGACATTTTATTTCCAGACTCCTGTCTTCACAGAAGTCTCTTTTATTCTTACATGTTCTCTTACCCAAAGATAGTTTCTCTCAAGAATCTCTGAATTATTTACTGCAAAAATTTTAAAAACCTCAAATAAACATAAGCAAATGTGGCTTTGACATTCATTTATCTTAAGTATCTGGTCAAGTCATTTGAGGCCTCCGTTGCTCAGTCCACTAAAACATAAATCAGGATAGCAAACACATGAACCTTGCCTAAGTCTCCAGTCTCTGCATTTTACCCACCTTGCTGGGCACGGGCTTATGACCAGATCTAGCTTAGATTTTTTGCTTCTTTGCCATACTTCATTTGCATAGACCAACAAGCCATACCCACAATCACATATGGAAATGTTTTCTAAGATGTGGTTTCTGCAGTTAGGTTTTGCTTTTTAATATTCATAAATACAGGTTATGCACAGGTTAGTTTAATAATGTATTCCTAAAAGTTAGTAAGTAGTTCTTCTAGTTAATCTATTCTATTTATCTATAAAGCACCCAAACTCATGGTACCTCAGTGCAATCTTCTCCTTCATACTGTGTTGTGTTTCTAAAATACAAGCTATACTGTCAGAAGACTGATGAACAAGAGAGACCTGTCTTTCTTATTAACTTATACAGGGCCTGATCCAATGCCTATTAAGTCAACAGGAATCTTTCTACAGACTTCAGTGAGCACTGGATCAGGCACATAGTTCTGTTTTTTCCCAGAATTAAACTTTTCCATTGATGGCTGCCTACTGCCTCAAGCAGTTTAACTTTTCTTTATTCCTATATACAAGAGAAGATATATTCCTTAGAAGATGGTTAGAAGATGCAGAAATACAGCTTCCAGATTGAAATCTTCACCAATCTGATTTGCTGGGGATGTAGTTTTAGAGTTTTCTAGGATGAAGGATTTTCTAATACAAAGTTCTCCTTCTTATACCAGCAACTAGTTTTAAGCATTTACATGATCTTCCATAGCTCCTCACATTTTTTTCTGGATCTCTTTCCCTGTAGTTCTAAATCTGACTGGTTTTCCTGAAAACAGGAACTACACAGTACAAACATTTTCAAGCAGGTTTAGATTAATCAGACCAGTATTCTGAGAGAGAAGCAAAAAACATACATACTCTTTAGTTAACTGTCTTATTTTCTGAATCTATGTTTATGAGAGGTCATAATATCAGAATTTTATCATGAATACCCACTTAAATACCCATCAAATAAAATGTATTTATTTTAATACTCTTCAGCTAAATAAGTAATATTACAGTCATTGACAAGAATACTTCTTTTTTCTCTTAATTTATTTATATGCATAAAATTATAATTTCTTGTACCACTGATATAATCCTACATTTTTTGATGCATTTTATAATTGCTATTGTGTGTAGTGACATACATCTTCGGATGCCAGAACTAATCAAAGTCAGATCATCATAGCACCATACTGTAGTACTGTTTTGTTCCCCCATTGAGTTGCATATATGGTAGATGGCAAGATACAGCCCAGAAAAGGCTACTTAGCTCATCCAGTCAGAGCCCTGGCATTTTTGCAGAACTACTCACACCTACCTCTTATTCTCCTTAATGACTTATCTTCCTTATTCTTGAATATCTGCCATGATGGTGGCTTTACCACTTCCAACTATGCAGTTGTTTTTACTATTGAGAACTGTCTCCTAATATCTGGCCTTGACTTTTCCTTCCTTGACTTCAGGCTACTTCTTGATCTATAATATTCTAAAGTTGTGAATAACTTCTTTCCTTCCTTTATATATATTTATACTGAATCTGAAGAATAATCATGTTCATCCTAATTCATCTCTTTTGTAGATGAGATAGATTTAGCAACTTTTCAGGGACGCTATTTCAACATTTTTTTGATGTTGCATTTTCTCTTTTTTTAAAAACTATCTGTTTATCACTCACTGTGGGAACCAAAGGTGTATGCACTATTCTAGCTCCAGTTACACCAAAATGATGTACAGTAACACCGTTAACTCATTGACTCCCTAGTTTTATGTTTTCCTATATATAGTGTAGGAATGGCTTCTCTCCTCAGACACACTATGATATATTTAGTTTGCTATGTGTCATTACTCCAATATCTTTCTTGACCTCGCTTCTCTCTACATAGCTATCTAGGGGTTGATTTTGCCAGGTGCTGATGTTAATGGGACTTGAGGTCTTCAGGAGTCACCACAGGAACTAAACACTTAAAATACTTCTTTTAATTATTTTTAAATTTTCACAGACTTAGTATCAGATCCATAAGTAATACTTTTTTCCTAATCTTAGATTAAGTAGCATATTACATGCCTACATCCTAAATCCCTTAGTTTATGCATCCTTCATTTTGACCTGTGAAAGTGTTATTTCTTTATATGCCACCTATGTGAATTTCAGTACTTGTGCATATTTGTTTTTATAAATTACTTTGCCCTCAGCTGAGCTTCCTTATCTAGAAATGTATCCTTTTATAATTATATTGTAGTAATGTCTTGTCCAACTATGTCTCTAATGCAATCAAAGATCATCCAATGGGAATTGGGGCTGCTCAGCATTTCCCAGGATCAGACCCTAAAACAAAACTGTTTATGAATAGAAACCTCTATTGTTTCTTGATTATTTCCCACAGGTTGTTCCAGCTTTTAGGGACAGTGTATTCTCACAGTCATCTCAATGTACCTATGTAATATTCATTTAACTTAATTTTTTCTTTTGGAAATTTCCCCTCCTCCCCATGTTTACATTCATCCATCAGTTGATGATGAATCATTCCTGGTTTGTTAAATATTTTCCAACTATACTCCCCACCCCCTCTTCTTTTCCTCATTCAGACTCCCTATTTAATAATTTTATTGCAAATATAACCATTCATAATATAGTGGTCAAATGAAGTCAGATAAGACAACTGTACTTAAGTAAACGTAAAATGCACATTATTTTTAATCTGCAAATGCTTTTTTAATTTTTGAGATTAAAGAGTTTTTATTATTGGTCAAAATCATAAATTATATTTTAAATATGTTCATTACTCGGTTGTATTATACTGCCTGTAAACCAAGGCTTCTTTACATACATTAATTCATTTAATTATTTTTCTCTACTTGCTTACTATTCTGTAAAAATTAGAGGAGAGATTCTGCTACCCTATTCATACTGACTAGTATCTTAGTGAGTAATTCCACTGAAATGTCAATGGGACTACTCATCAGGTAAGGCACTACTCAGCATCAATATGGGTGACAGAATCTTGTCCTGTATATATAAGAAAAAACTTAGGGCCAAATCTTTAGCTGGTGACTTCACTGGAATTGTGTCAATTTAAACTTGTTGAAGATATTGTCCATATAGTCCTAACAAAAGATGCAGTCTTTCAACCCTATATTTCTCTCCCTTTAGATAATTTCCATATGTGTTGTTAACCATGGTGGAATGGATCAACTGTGGCTAATTTTAATGAAGAATTACAAGAAATTGCCACACTAGTTGCTGATTTAAAGAGATATTCTAAGGCTCTGTTGCTTCCCATTTCTCAAGAGTAATGCTATTTTCTTAGTCAGAGTGTCAAAGCAACTGCTTTTTTAATGGGTATCAGTACCATATTATTACAGTGCTATTATTACAGTGTTAATAATTTGCAGCCAGCATAAATGAAATTCTCAGCCATACCTCCCAATTTTCTAAGAAGTCAATATTACATTCTGTTACTTTAGACATGAGAAGGCCATCCTTAATGGCAACATTTTTCATATCCAAAATGTGTATGTATAACAGAAAAGTTCTGAACTTTACTTGTGCAATTTTTTCTTAGATTTTTAAGATGCCTGTCACTGTGATAGGACACCACCAAATAAATCAAATTGTCTAAAGAACGTTGGGGTTGGGTAACAAGATATAAAATATCCACTTCAGAAAATCTGATCAAAAAGTTCTTTTACTATCATTTCTAGAATGAAAACTAATACTATATCACATATTTTGTTACATCTAAAGTACTATGACATTTTTAATGGATTTTGTATTCTCTTCACATTAGGTTTTATAATTCTATAAAAGCTTCTGAATTACAAGCTGGTTAGGAAAGCAATGCATTATACTTCTGTGCAGAAGAATTAAGTCTCTTAATCTTCTTAGCATATGCGCAATGTGCCTCTGGTGGCATGTGACCAGGATTCATCACCAAATTTGGTCAGCTGGTTGGATCATTAGCTTTCCTGGCTTGCACAGGGTACTGACTGGGAGTGTAATGTGAATGCTGATCCATGTCCCCCAGTCTCTTTGTGATTCAATGGACATAAAATTCATTAGAGTATCACATTCTGCTCTGTCTCTTCAAAAGAGTAGTTCTCACAGAAAATACTGATATCAACATCAAAGAAAAAGATCTTCCACCTTCCAAATCAGAAATTATGCCTCTCAAGCTGGGAGGAGAGGCAGACATGTAACCCATCAAGTATGCTAAAGATAGGCTTCAAGGAAGAGGATAGCTAAAGCTCTGAGAAAAGGGGAAAGCAGAAAAACATTATGAAAAAAATTCAGAAAACAACAGAGGTGAAACAGAGAAAATAAATAGAAAATAGAGACAGTGGCAAATATGCCAGGGCACCTAATAATCACTGCAAGAAAAATGCTAACAAACTACAGACAGTAATTCTTGAATACAGGAAAGAGAGCTCTAGTCTAAAACCTAATATCATGCTAAATGCTGTTTCAGAACAGAGGTTTCATGATTTTAGTGGTTGTGTTTGTGCCATTATAATTAAGATTGTTTTATTCTTTCTACAATACAACACCTCAATACTCCCTTCCCCATTACTTTTAAAATATTATTTTAACTTTGTTGTGAATATTTCCCTTAGGCTGAAATTTGTACAAAACATTACCCTAGAATTTAATTGACTGTTGAAAAAAATTAAGAAAATCTATGTGACTATTTTGGAGTGCTAAAACTGTAGTAAAAAAAACCCCTAAAATTTGTTTCTCAGACACTTAGGTTTCACAAAACTCAAAGTCACATTTTCTAAAAGGTTTTTGAGCCTGATCATCTCAAATTAGAACTAGCAGACTGCTGGCATATTTTATTTTTAAAAGTGAAATTAAAATGTTTCATTTAAATAAATGAGATATTGCGCAAGTGGATATTTTTGAGTATATAAAGTCTTTGAGTTTTAAGCATAAACTCAGCATGCATGTGTGCCACTAGTATTTGAGTATTCTAAATTGCACTTTAGTCCTTCAAGTAAATGTTGATGTTGGTATATATATTTTGGTGGTTGGATAGATGTTTTCTCCTGAGGCAAAAAAAAAAAAAGGCGGAAGAGCCTGTCCTGGATGCCTGACAGAGGAATAAATGTAGAGCTTAAGAAAAAGTAAGTTAAACTAGTTATTATCCCTTGAGTGTGTTATAATAATTTCTCTTCTAAATTGCAAGTTTTTAATTATCTATATTTATTCTCAACAATAAGGCAGTAAATGAATACATTGGGTACTCCACAAAATGAAAGTAAAGGGGTAATTGTTCTGTCATGATGCTTCCATAGCTGTACTACGGAAAAGTAAGCCTCACAAGGTCATATCACTAACTGAATAATTTTTAATCTAAATGTAATGAATTACTTGCAGTTCAATAGGTATTTGCTGATCAACATCAAAATGTTTGACTTAAAAAAAATAATTTGAAGAATAGCATATTTGTAGCTATTTTATTCTGAACAGAGAAAATGTACTGCATTTATTTGCATCTGATTCTATGCAGTTTGTATTATTGTACATTACTTGTGTTAACTATGCTAAAGTACCCAGGAGTGTTCAGTGAGCCAAAACAAGTTTATCCTAGTCAGCGGAAAGGTACTAAATAGTAAGAAACCAGTAAGTCTGAAATGATGAATTATTTGTTGCATAATATTGAATATATTTACAGCAAGACAAACTTAAGCTTCTCATTGTTGGGTTTCTGTATTCTGTAATATTAAAAGAGAATTTATTTTACCTCTGTATTTGGCACTGGTGAGAATACTGCTGGAATAGTGTGTCTAGTTCTGTTGTCCACAATTCAAGAAGGATGTTGATAAACTGGAGAGGGTTCAGAGAAGAAGCACAAGAATGATTAAAAGATTAGAAAACATGCCTTATAGCAGTAGACACAAGGAGCTCTATTTATTTAGCTTAATCAAAGACGATTAAACGGTGACCTCATTACAATCCGTAGAGCCTACAAGGGGAACAAATATTTGATAATGGGCTCTTCCAGTCTTTTAGAGAAAGGTATAATATGATCCAATGGCTGGAAGCTGAAGCTAGACAAACTCAGACTGGAAATAAAGCATAATTTTTTTAACAGTGAGGCTCATTAACCATTGAAATAATTTACCAAGGTTTGTGGCAGATTCTCCATCACTGGCAATTTTTTCATCAAGATTAGAAGTTTTTCTAAAAGACATGTATCAGAGGGGTAGCCGTGTTAGTCTGGATCTGTACAAGCAGCAAAGAATCCTGTGACACCTTATAGACTAACAGATGTTTTGGAGCATGAGCTTTCGTGGGTGAATACCCACTTCATCAGATGCATGTAGTGGAAATTTCCAGGGGCAGGTATATATATGCAAGCAAGCGAGAGATAATGAGGTTAGTTCAATCAGAGAGGATGAGGCCCTGTTCTAGCAGTTGAGATGTGAAAACCAAGGGAGGAGAAACTGGTTCTGTAGTTGGCAAGCCATTCACAGTCTTTGTTTAATCCTGAGCTGATGGTGTCAAATTTGCAGATGAACTGAAGCTCAGCCATTTCTCTTTGAAGTCTGGTCCTGAAGTTTTTTTGCTGCAATATGGCCACCTTAAGGTCTGCTATAGTGTGGCCAGGGAGGCTGAAGTGTTCTCCTACAGGTTTTTGTATATTGCCATTCCTAATACCTAATTTGTGTCCATTTATCCTTTTCCATAGAGACTGTCCAGTTTGGCCGATGTACATAGCAGATGGGCATTGCTGGCATATGATGGCGTATATTACATTGGTGGACGTGCAGGTGAATGAACTTGTAATGGTGTGGCTGATCTGGTTAGGTCCTGTGATGGTGTCGCTGGTGTAACAAACCTCGATGCCAACTCTGCCCACTTATCTACACCAGCGACACCATCACAGGACCTCACCAGATCAGCCACACCATCACCGATTCATTCACCTGCATGTCCACCAATGTAATATATGCCATCATATGCCAGCAATGCCCCTCTGCTATGTACATCGGCCAAACTGGACAGTCTCTATGGAAAAGGATAAATGGACACAAATTAGGTATTAGGAATGGCAATATACAAAAACCTGTAGGAGAACACTTCAACCTCCCTGGCCACACTATAGCAGACCTTAAGGTGGCCATCCTGCAGCAAAAAAACTTCAGGACCAGACTTCAAAGAGAAACGGCTGAGCTTCAGTTCATCTGCAAATTTGACACCATCAGCTCAGGATTAAACAAAGACTGTGAATGGCTTGCCAACTACAGAACCAGTTTCTCCTCCCTTGGTTTTCACATCTCAACTGCTAGAACAGGGCCTCATCCTCCCTGATTGAACTAACCTCATTATCTCTAGCTTGCTTGCATATATATACCTGCCCCTGGAAACTTCCACTACATGCATCTGATGAAGTGGGTATTCACCCACAAAAGCTCATGCTCCAAACGTCTGTTAGTCTATAAGGTGCCACAGGATTCTTTACTGCAAAAACAGCAAAGAGTCCTGAGGCACCTTATAGACTAACAGACGTATTGGAGCATGAGCTTTCGTGGGTGAATATCCACTTCGTCAGATGCATCCGACGAAGTGGGTATTCACCCACGAAAGTTCATGCTCCAATACGTCTGTTAGTCTATAAGGTGCCACAGGACTCTTTTTGCTGCTTCAAAAAGACATGTTCTATTAATTATTTTAGGGAAGTTCTATGGCCTGTGTTAAACAGAAATCAGATTAGATGATCACAATAGTCCGTTCTGGCCTTGGAAAGTATAAATCTATGAAAATATGTTCTCCTTTTTTTAAAGCACTTAATTAGCCCCAGCCCAGTCAGCTCCAATCAAGCAGGGTAAACAGATTGGGGCTGACGGAAAAGGCCTGATGCTGGCCTGAGGATTGGCAACATCTGCTGGCCTGACAAGCCAAGGGCTATAAAGGCTGGGAGGGAGCCAGAAGGCAGGAGGGCAGCCAGGGAGGGAACTGGAGGGCTCCTAGCAGAAGTCTGGCTCTGCCAGCAAAGGAAGAGAGTAATCCTGTAAAACTTGTACATAGATGTACACTGGTGGTGGGATGAAGTTAAGTACATAAAGACATGGGTGTTGCACAACCCTGAAGCCTCTCTGAGCCTGACTGGGGGCAGTAAGTGGGCCCGGACCCTGTTACAGAGCCGTACACCAAGAGTTCATGAATTCTTATTATATACAATAGATTTAAAATATTGTAGAAAAATACAAAAATAAATATGCTCTCTGAGAATCTTTGAATTAAATATTGTTGGACACTTGTAAATTAAATATAATGAAACTCAGGAATTTTTTCCCCTGGGGTTTTAAAAGGGCAAGATTGTGCATATCCCCAGTATGGGTTCAGAGAGTGGAGGGCAAATGTGCAAGGAAGCTCCTCTCTCCATCCTAGCAACTCCTCCACAAGGGCCAGACACAAAAGCAGACACTGCACTTGGAGTAAAAGGGGTTGAAGATACTAGCAACCCTTTCAGTGCAAATCACCCAAAGGGGGATGGGAAGGAAGCAAGGCAATAGTCCCACCATCTAGCACAGGCTGGCACTCTATGGCGCTGTCAGAGCTACCATATGTCAGCCAAGGAAATCTGGGAGGCACTATGCCTCCTGAGGCACAATCCCTGAGAGGCCTGGTCTACACCTAAAACTGAGGTCAACCTAGCTACATTACTCAAGGATGTGAAAAGTTAATTCAGACGACCTAAGCCGCAATGTACATACCTTCAGGTTGACAGAAGAACTCTGCCCCATCCCAAAGGCAGACCAGTGTGTCATACATACACAATGGTCCTTACTGAGATAAAAGTATGTTCAATCAGCCTGGTTTACATATCAAATTAAAACAGGACAATCCTGTCAGTTCCAATGTATTTTAAAAGATATATTCAAAACCTAAATATTGGACTACCTGGACAATGGTTTTACACTGAAGACTTTACATAACCTTAAGAATTACAGCCTTATAAAAACAGGAGAAAAAAAGAGCAAGTGTGTAACTTTCTAATGCGACAAGAAGAGTAAAACAACATGCACTTTTTATAAGAAATCATATGCAAACTCTGTCTAATAAGAATCACTGTGAGTCATGTCTCCTTTGGTTTCATTTCTCATATGATATGAACTATTAGATGGGGAAAACATATGTACCTGTATCCCTAGGGTCAAGTCCTTCAATATAACACAAGGAGAATGGTCAGGTCAATTTTTAGGACTACTAGCTTTGACTGTGTATCTTTACGGATTGCTGCCCAGACTCTCCTGTCCACTGAATCTGCTCAGTGCTGGGGAAGTGGACTGTCAAACAGCAAATTACACCTTCTTGGTTCTTATAGTGCATCTGCACCAGCTCTGCCCCTTCAGCATATATTAACACAGCTTAGGGATTGCTCTACTTTACGCCAACTGGCTATGGACTTGAGAAAACAATAAGCCAATTGTGAACTGGCATAATGATGATGTGCTCTATCCCACCCATTTGCATCCCTATGTCAGTGTGTGTTGGGGGTAGTTAGCATAGGAATTAAATACTCCATTTTACATCACCTGGGGGCTCCTGAGCTACACCAGAAAAATTCTGAGTTGACCAGTTAGAACCAGATTCCTGAACAGTGCAGTGGATGAAACAGAAGAAAAGAATCTGGGCCTGTATTTCTAGGTTTAAAAATAAGCAAGTTTAAGCACTTTAGCTTATAAGGAAAAAGAACATTGTTCTATTTGCAGTTTCCACAGAAAGATCTGTTTGTTGCATAAATTAAAAAGAGTATGTAGTTTACCCTGAATATTTAATTTATTACTTATCATCAAATCCATTAAAATTATATATTCTTGGAAATGAACCAAGCATGTAAACTAGAAGGGTCACAGACTGAGGTTTTTCTACTATCTTTATGTTTTATCCTTTTTAATTCTCCCCCCGCTTTTTTTTTTTTTTTACAGTTTGTTGATGAAATTTGCACAAAGTTGTTTTTCCAGTATTGAAAGGTAAGTTAACTCTAATTATATCCTTCTATAGTTATATTTGGTTATGTATAGTCCAGCTAGGATTCGTAATCAGACCTAGGATATTTCATACTGTATTTTGTTGCAAAAAGAAAGCATCTTTACAGAGTCCTCTTTTTTACACGTTACTCAAAGACCACTGAATTATTATTTTTAATGTTAATATTCTCTTATTCCTGGACAAATTCATGTATCTGACGAAGCTGGTATTCACCCACGAAAGCTCATGCTCCAATACATCTGTTAGTCTATAAGGTGCCACAAGACTCTTTGCTGCTTTTAAGGTTAACATGACATCTGACAAGCAATAACAGTAGATTCAATTTTTAGAGACTAATGCTGGATATACAACTTACAGCTTTAAGTTATTCCAGAAAAGGAATGGCAGAAACAGTTGCCCAGAAAAGTTTACAGACTGTAAGCAGAAAATGGAAAATGTACTGCTGTGTTTTATTAAAGAAGTCATGTAATTGGGTATCTGACTTTAGTCATCCATATAAGCTTACAAACATAAAGAAAAAAGAAAAAAGAAAAATGATATATAACACAAGCCTCCAATCCTACAAAGGGATCCATGTAAGACGATTATTCTACTTGTGTGGATTCTCTAAAGGATGGGAGCCTTAAAAAGATACCCTTTGTCTATTTAATAAGGCAACCAGAGCACAAAGTACAACATACTTTATCACAAAGAAAACAAATTATCACATACTTTAAGGTATGCTGTATAATATGTAAAATGAGAAAAAATAATATGTCATCCTAGGCAAGAAGAGCTCAGCTCTAATGTAAGAAACAAAATAATATCTTATTTTCAAGAAAAGCATGTTTGGAAAAAAGTAACCCAAAAGTTTTGAGTTGCTAAATGCCTATCTGCCAACATCCGACATACATAAATATAGCTATATGAGGAGAAAAATGAGGATACACCTTTTAGCTCCAGGAAATATGCTGGACTAGAAGATTTTTTTGATGGAAGAACAGAAAAATGATAAATATTTACTATAAATAAATAAATAAAGGATTAACCCTATTAAGGCTCAATTTCAGGAAAGGACATAACATGCTGAACATACATGTTCAACTTTGACATCAATGAGACTTAAGCATGTGCTTAAAATTAAGCACATTCTTAAATGTTTTGTTGAATTACATCCTAAATAGAAAAGGTTAGCATGTAGGAGGAATATGGAAATGACATCAAACCACGAGGCTTTCTGTTGCTAAAGAATAGAGGTAGGAAACCTGCCACTGTAAGAGAGAAAATGAAAAAAGTTATATTGAAAAATCTGAAGAAAAATCTGAAGCGCACAGCTTGGAAAACTGCAAAAGAGCAGATAACAGATTTTTCAACACAAAAACAATATTTTTCAATATGAAAACATGTACAAATGTTCATTTTCCCCTTATGTGCATAAAAATACACAAATAAGAAATACAAAACAAGAATGTTTAGAGAGAAAGGGAATGCGCTAACTTCCCAATTTTTTTTAACCTTCTTTAAAATTGCCATTGCTGACATTTTATCAAACTTTGTTTTCAGGAATTTGTTTAAACTCCATATAATGTGCTAGACTCTAATCTAAGATTCCAAGAAAAGAGATTTTTGTAAAGGTAAACAACAATTAATATCACTTATAATAACATCCATAATACAGTAATCATTCCTTAATATATTTGATAACACAAATAACTTGAATTACTACTAACACATAGATGTGTGATACCTTGTTTTGGAAAAGGAAGATTTCCCAACGTTAATGGCATGTAGAAATAAAGTACTGGAAATCTTTTCCACAGAAAAAATTACAGAAAGCCTTACATCAGCATCAAATAGTTTTTAATGCATGATTACCATTTGTGGAATCTGAACAAAATAAATGTACAGATAATGATAAGAGGACGACCAAACACAAATTGGTCTTTTAAAGGGAACAGATGCTGGTTATTATTAAGAACTGTTAGTACTTGTATAGACAATTCATGTATGTTAATAATGACAACATTAAATATTTTTAATATATCATTTATTTAAAATCTATTGTGTGGCAACATGAACTCTAATATACATTCACAAGCCTGATAAATGATTTCAGCAAGTGGAGCTGAGATGTTTTATCTCTTGACTCCTTGGTGGTCAGAGCTAGAAAAACTTACCAGACACCTGATGGTCAGAAAACTAAACCTACGAGTCAAGAGGTAGATATGAAAGATAAGAGTGTTGGGACTCCACCCCTGAAATTTAGGGGCAATGTCCTGGTAAGAATGCCAGCTCCTCTGCCATCAGCTGCGAGGAAAACAAGGTACTGAGATTTCTACTGGAATGCTGTTCCTGGACTATGTTTGGAGACTCTTTATCTTTTATACTAGTAGCTTGTTAGTAGGCATCTTATAAGTGTGAAGGTCCAACCCCACGTAACTGCTGAAAAGGATAAAAAACATTCTATCTCCTCTCTCACCTTCTAGAACATTCTGGCTGCTACCAGGGTATTTAGGTCTCCACTACTCTATCCCTCCCCAAGTCATCTTGTTGCTGTGAAAGGTTGAGGGAAGAGATCCCCATTCCCAGCCTCCATTTTCAGGTCCTCTTTCCCTGTAAATAACTTCAGTGCCTGCTTCTGCTGCTGCTCACAATGTTCCAAGACAGCAGCAGCAAACTGACATTTCTGGAGTTTCACCATTGCCTACAGATTTCTGAATAGGAATGTGAAACTGATTAGACTTTCACTAATACTGCTACTGTTTGACAAATCTACAAGCAGAAGCAGAGGCTCTAAAACTGTCTGCAGACTCAGGAAGGTGACTTCACATTTAGTTCATGTTGGAAAGGTTATCTTTGTAACAATAAGGGCTATAAACTTAATTTATTTTTAAATGAAAAATTTGATTCTGCAGAAATTAGTGGTGTAGATGCCCTCACTTGCTCAGTAAGCCTGCCATTTGCGTAGGGCAAGCTGATTTTCCAAACTCTGTATATGACTATCTTTTATGCATCTAACACAGCACTGCCCAAAGTGGTGTGGAGTGGGTAACTTTGTGCATCCTGTTAGTAACAACTGTGTCTGCCACCTTAAGGAACACCCAATGGTACATCACATCAGTGTCCAACTGCAACATGTGACTATGGTGGCACTGTAAGGTAGTGCCTGCTACTAGTAACTAAGAGATAATTTATCCTTTCTGGTGATTGTACCATCTGTTTTTCTTTCTTTTACCAGTATTTCTACTTTTACTTTCTTCTGGTTCTCTTGATTTCTTCCTTTTTCTCTGGCTCCCTTTCTTCAACTCACTCTCACTTCCCCATTACTGCTCCTGTCACATACCTATTCCCTGCTTCTCCGTTCTTTGTGGGGGGAGAACTCGTGTTGCTTTCACATACACTTTCTTTAGACCTTCCCCCCCTTCTTTGCCATCATTCACAAATAATACAGAACCTTCTTGTACTAGGGCAGCCAACTCCTGATTGCCCCCTTGTGGCCAGCAGAGGCTCTGCCATGGCCTCCTTCTGGTTTCCCTCTTCATGGCCCCTTAAGATTTCTACACAGTCTTTCTCACGGGTAACACCTCCTTCCTATCTGGGGTTGGTTAAATAATAGAGACAGTTCAAAACAGTCCTCAAGGTCCTCAAAATAAAATCCATTACCACAACCCAAAAGTTCACACTTAGCTCAGACTCTTCTACCACACACGGAGTTCTTCTCCTTCCCCAGTCTGCTCCTCACAAAGCTGCCACTCCTGGCCCACTCTAGTGGAAGCTCAGCCTTCTGGATTTGGCTTTCTTCTCCTGTCAGCATTTCCCCAGTTCCTACGGAGAAAGCAGCACATATACTGCTCTCCTTCAGAGAGCTCCTCGGGATTGGCTGGGAAAGAGGGGACCCTGCTCCATCCTACACAACAGAGTTCCTGCTTCTGGGCCCTTAAAGGGACAGTGTCCTGGGTTTCTCACCCCCATCCAACTACTAATTCCCCAGAAGCACTTCCTCTCTTCCAGCTTCTGCTATTTCCTGAGACTTTGTTTATTCCAGTGTTTCTAGAATAGGGTTTTCTGGCCTTCCTCTAAGCTTAAAGGGCCAGTATACTCCATTACACTTCTGATTCCCATACTCTGTCACTTTCTATCCCTTCGCTGATTGAATGGGACTTCTTTCAAAACATTCTGCTGGCTGTCTGATAGCAGAAGGGAAATAAAGAATATCAGCATAGATGTACAATGTTACAATATCACCACAGCTGAATATGGAGAACACCCACAGAGAGTTTCTGCCCATTTAAACATAAAAGCAGGAGTCTTGGTAGTGATTGTACCCACAATTGCAGGGAGAGCACTTCCTCCGCAATCCAGGTAAAGGCATTTGTAATCACTCTATGTGAACGCAGTGGCATATGACATTATAAGTATTATTATTATTTAAGCACTAAGAGTGTGATGGACACAATAAAAGATACAATTCCTGCTCCAAGGACTTTACAGTTTAATCAGCATATCTGATGGAATTCAATCAGAATTCCAGATTAGTTTAGTTTACTTAAACTTTCACAAAGATACATAGTGCAAGTGCACATTTATTAACATCCATGTATGCAAACCATCAGAAAATAAGTATATTATAAATTTTGATACTGTAGCTACACAAATACTAGTGTAATCAGTTTTTACAGAATTTTCTCTAAATTTCAGAAAGATTGAGAGAGATAGTGTGTGTGTGTCTAGAAGGAGAAAAAGATTTAAAATTTATGAAAAGTGAAAAGAGAAACAAATTCACATTTCCATTTCTAGAAGCAATACTACTGTATCCCACATTTAGATGATCAAATTATCCAGAGACTAATGAGACCCCTGGTAGATATGCTGTATGTTTTCTAACCCTAAGCTAAATAAGGATTTCTTGGATACTTAACTCAAATTTCTCAATTCTCATTTTTACCCATAGTCCTTTTTTAATATTGACATATCAATAACTACTAGAAAATTCAACAATTTCAGTGTACTTAGAGTAAAATTTTCTGATCTTGTGACTCAATATCCACAAAATCTTAGTGCCATTGAGAAGGACATGTTTTGACAAAAGTAATATATAATTTACCTAAAGTACTGCCAAGAAAATATAATAAGAAAGGTATGTATAAATGTAATTAACCCCAAAGTCACACCTTTTTTTAGCACAATGTTAAAACTACTCCAAGCAAAATATTTTAATTTTTAGTACTCTTATTTCATACCCTTTGGCACATAAAAGAAAACAAATCTGGGGGGAAAAAACAGGACTTACATTATCTTGGTAAGCAGGCTCCGGAATGCACCCTGAGGCGTCAAACTAGGATCCCGACCATGCAACTGACTTCTCATGAGGAGAACCCATCCCCAGTGTGGAGTCTCATTGACTTCAATAGAGTCCCACCCACACAGAGTCAACTGCAGGATCTGGGCTTATGTAGAAATTACAATAATGAAAGCTCCTTCACACACCTGCAAAAATAGGTAGGGAGATAAAAATTAATTATTAATGTGCTCTTGTGTCTTCTCACAGCCTGATTAAGTGTAGTATTTATGATTTTTTTTCATTTGCATATCAGTTTTAGTATTTGTTTTTTATTTAATTCTCTTTTTTTTAAATGTGGGTTTGAAAAAAATCTTAAGGATATGTACATTAACTGATATAATATTCATTAACATTCAGGAAGCCTTCACTGTTATATGGTACAAATATATATTTTGACACATTTTAACACATTTTGTAATCATTAACGACCCTTGTTTCTTTGGATTATTGTGCAAATACCTATTTAGATTCTGAGCCTGGAAGCTGAACTATGCAGGCAGATCCCTGAGCCAGTCCGGAGTCCCAAAGAAGTCAATGGGCTGCATGCTGGCGCAGGGGACAGTATCAAGCAGCTTCCAAGATCAGGGCCTTAGAAAATATGTAATAAAAAATTGCCATGAAAATCAGTTTAGGACCAGCCACTTTTTAAAGTTAAATTTGTTGGCCTTTTAAACAAAAATTCTTATGAAAACAAAGTATTGTTGATTATTTGCTAAAATTAAGCTTTTAAATCAAAGATGTTTAAGATACAAGAAGTGCAAAAAGTCATTTTAAACAAATAAACATATCTCATTCCCTGTTCACACAGAACTTACATTCAGGGTTTTTTTTTAAAGAACACTTCTAGGTTGAGTCCATTCAGGGAAACATCAACAGTGATCATGTTCATATATATATAAACTACAAACTCTTTAAAAACAGGTTTGTAATGGACAAGGGACACTGTCAATAGCCATCATGAGTCTAGCCTTCAAATTTGACACTCCTAGAAACTTGCAGAGGGAAAGGTGTCTCCTCTTTTTACACATGCACACAGATACAGAAGTAACTAGTAATAGAGAACTAGTTCTCAAAAACAAAAGCTACAAGACTTAAGAAACCAGTTCATAAACTAGAAGTAAATATAAATACATTCATAATATAAACACAATTCTGTTGGAATCACAGATACCATACTATTTATCTGTTCGTCTGCTGGCTCTATTCTTGTGAGCAGACAAAAAAATTAAACTGACAAGAATCCTATGTTCTACAGAGATCAGAGTCCAAAGTTATCAAAGTTTTCTATCCCCTGCCATCTCTCCTGTGAGTGAGCAATGAAGCAGATAAAATGTGTGCCCACTTTCACAATCCCAACAAATCCAGAGTCCTGGGTTTAAGGCAGTTTGGCTCCTATAAATTTGAGACCAATCACTGTGATAGTGAGGAGTATTTTTTTAATTCAGTAACATGTCATATGCAGAGCCTTGAGCATTCTGTGATTCCATGGCTGAGGAATTCACCCCTTTCCACAGAACTGTGCTGCAGAATCTAAACTTCCATTTAAAAAAAACTATGGGTGAAATCTTGGCCTTATTTCTAATTGTTATGGTTGTAGAGACAGCTTCCAAAACATCAAATGAATGTAAACTGATGCAATGTTTCCTGCCTGAATCTGCAAAGAACCTGAAACAATAGCTCTGAGAGGTGTGATGTGCCCTATTCCTTGCAGTCAGGGCCCCTTGGATTCTATGATTCTGCACCCACAGACTTTGGCATTTTACCAAGATGGCATGGAATTTGGTCTATTTCTGGAGACAGCCACCCAAAATTTTGTGGTCCGTCTCATTGCCCTGCTGCTTTCAGTAACCTTTTGCTCTCCATCTTTCCCTAAAAAAAAGCCGATTAAGTGGATTATTGTGCATGCTTCCTACACTGTTCCATGGAGCTAGGCAGCAGAGTGTGTCTAAGAGCTGAAGTCCAGTTTGCAGTTCAGAGAGTGGAGAGAGCCAAAAGTATAGCTTGGTGAGCTTGTTAGAGTAGAGAACAGCACAGCAGCCAAGGCCTAGGGAGCCAGGTAAATGAGACACTGAAGCCAGCCACAAACCCTTTTTCTCTGACAGGGATGGAAAGAAGGTGGTTCTAAACCAGGCTGCTAAGAAAATATCATGGGAATCAATGCCTAGGATTGGAGCTGGGCCATCTGAAAACCCTAGCAAAAAAAATCCATTCTCAAAAATAATTGCAAAAAAATAATCATCAATTAATTTTACGTCAATTAGCGTTTTCAGTGATGAGCCACCCATGTGTGTTTGTAGTATGACAGGGGGATTAGAATGAAAGGTATTCCATACTTATGGAATACATTAATCCAGAGCCTTCAGGATTGTTTCCATAGAATTTGGTCCTTCTGTGCCGCAGAGTATACAGGGCCCTAATTATATGTCCCTTCATGAAGGTGCAAAATAAAAGAAGTGCAGTTCAGATTACCTTTTTTTGATATTCACCAAGACTGCAGTTAACAGGCAACAGGCCTATAGAATGCACTGCACTTCACCACTTTCTCTGTAACTTCCTGCTTCTCTTCCACTCCCACTTAGCCTCTCCCTAGACCTAAAAAAAGGTTCAGTGATACACATTCATTCAATGAAATATTTTCAATGTGCACTAACTTTTTAAGAAGACAATGGATATTAAACAACCACCAGAAATTCCTGTTACTGAATAGAACTAGCATTTAATTCTGTTACGTGAAATAACTTTTTATATCTTTTATGTCCTGCTTTGCCCTCTTACAAACTACACATGCATTGATTTTTTTTCCTCACTATTCTGCTGTAGCTGAACATTTTTGGCTTGTATTTCTTCAGCAGAAGAGGCAGAGTTGAAATCAAAAGGTTCTATGGCAGTTAGATTCAGGCAACCAGTGAAAAAGGCACTAACTGAAAAAAGTGTAGTGACAGCCACAAAGGGAAGAAAGGTAGGGGAGAGTCAGTGAGGAAAGGTTAATAGGAAGCTGAGTGAAAGAGGAAAGGTTAGTAGGAAACAGGGTGTGTGAGAAGTGTCAGAGAAGTGAAAGTGAGTTAAAGAGAGAAAAAGGGATGGAACAAAAAAAGAAACAAAGGCCTTAATTCAGCAAAGCATTTGAGGCAGAATTTTCAACAGCACTCAGTACTGACCTAACTCTGCTCCCATTGAAGTGAAAGAGAGAGGTCAATTCTGAGAGCTTTTGAAAATCCCACCCTTAAGCATGTGCTTAACTTTAAGCTCATAAATAATTCCACCCCTGTGCTTAAGTCCCACTGAAGCCAATGTCATTTGACCACAGGCTTAAGTGCTTTGCTGAAGCAGGATGTGATTACTTATGTGCTTAAAATTATGCACATATTTAAGAGTTTTGCTGAATCTGGTTTCATGAAAACCAGAGAAAAAGTTACTGAGAAATAAAAAACAAACTGTGAAATCCACATTAAAAAATAAATGAGTTCCTGGTTATTTCTTTATGCTCTGAGCATAAAGGTTGGATTACTGCCTGGTCTCTCTTTGGTTTAAATATAAAAATAAAAACTTCTTTTTAATACAATGAATATATTGTAACACAGCAATTACCTCTGGCGAAAGATAATTAATTCAGTGAGTGATACCATTAATACTAAAGTAATTATTGACACAGGGTTCCAGCCTTAACTGTTAAGGGGACTCACAGTCCTCTATGCCTACTTGCACTTGCACTTCCAAAACAGATTGTGTAATTAGCTGGGAGAGGGTTAATCTTTCCAATATTACTATCTCTATGGTAACAGGACCACAGAGATAGAAGGAGCTGTGGAAATCATGAAAGCAGCCAAGAAGGCGGTGCTCTCCATTACTCCTCACTTTATGATACTGCTACTATAGAGAAAGAGAAGACACAGAGATACCCTCTCATAAGTATACCCAAAATCATCTGGAACACTGTCAGTATGCCACAGATTACTTGTTATCTCTGTCCATCACCTGGAGCCTACCGACTACATTTTGCATACCACTGTTTAAAACTATTCTCTATCAACAAGACAAGGAAAAAAGAACATCTTTATGTAATCATTGAATTATACTCCAAAAAATCCTGAAATTTATCACACTGCTCCTTATTTTTCAGCCTCTGGTCATCATATTCACACCTTTCCTAATTAATTTAAAACTGTGGAGTAGTATCAAGGTTACTGCTGGAGGCATGTTGTTCTGGAGCAATGCAAACTAATGGATGAAATATTCTGAAACATATCCAGAGAACTGAAAAAATAGGCTTTATATTAATTTGCAAAATAAATAAATAAATAAATACTGTAAATAAATAATATTCTTAAAATAAATGCAAAAATACAAAAACCTTACATTTAAATCTCAATATTTTATAAAGAAGATTAATGAGGAGAGTGAAGGATTAACTCTCAAATTATATTCCTACTCTGCCCCTTTCTGATGATCTTGGGCAATTCACTTAATCTTTTTATGCTTTGTTTTACCCATCGGTAAAATAGGTATAATAAAGTAATACTTTGCACTTCACAGAGATATTGTGCGGCTCAATAAAAGTTCATGCATATTGTGAGGGCCTACAGGCTGCACACCAGAAATGAGAAATTTTCAGAAGCAACTGAACAACCTAAATTAAGCCAGGCTTGGGGGAAACAGATTAGGTAGCAAAAAAGCAAATAAGTAAATGCTAGACAAAGAGTTTACGTTAGAGGTGCCAAATCCTGCATTAATTTCAGTGGCATTCCATTCAGATGCAGGGATTCACCCACACAGAATTCAAGGCTCCAGTGCTTCGAACATTTTAACTTATGTTCAACTTTATTCATGTGAGTCAGTCTATTGATGAGACTACTCATGGGGAAAGTTAAGCATATGCATAAATGTCAACAGGATCAGGGCCCAAAGTTGGTATTATATTTAAAGAAGTTATTGTGTCACTGACAATTATTTTTGCAAAGCCATGGACAACTGAGGAAGTAATAAAAGACTGAGAAAAACAATTATGATATCTATTTTCAAAAAAGGAAAGAAAACTGGTCCTGGTGATTACCATTCTGTACATCTGTGGTGCCTAAACTTTTCCTGTCGTGTCCCCCCTTATCAGTAATGGAATGAGTCTGTGCTCCCTCTCCATTACTGCACAGTTGGCTCAACAGAGGAGCATGGGCTGAAGGTGGAGCTGGGGGCAGAACTGGGGATGGGGAAGGAGCTGGAGCTAGAGGCAGAGCTGGCATGGGGATGGAGAAGGAATGAGGGCAGAGCTAGGCTGGAGCCAGAACCGGGCTGGGGGTAGAGTGGGGCTGTGGCTGGGCCAGAGCTGGGCAGGGGGCAGAGTGGAACTGGGTTGCACTCCCTCCTTGCCCCTGTGGTGGCTGACCTGGGCCCTGCCATGCACCCCCCAAATGTTTGGGGGCATGCCCCACAGTTTGAAGACCACTGCAGGGGTGCCAGAACAGTGGAGGGCCAGGAGGCCCATCACTTCTAAAAGTGGGAGGGCTATGCCCTCCCACTATTTACCAGCCATAAGGGTGAGTGATGAGATGGGGCAGAGAGGAGTGAGCGGGGGGGCAGGGTTTTGAGAAGAAGAGATGACACAGGAGTGGGGTCTTGGGGGACAGGGTTGGCACAGAGGCTGGACCACTGCTATACATCTAAGTTCTATCACTGCTAAAATAAAACATCCAGTGAAAGAACTGAATAGTCATGAAGAGTAAACTACTTTCTCACCATTAAATGTTTTCTCTTCAGTTCAGGGTTGAAGCTCATTGGCATGGCACTGTGGAGAAGTCTGCTGTGCCACTGCCCCCTGAAACTAATCTATGGATAAATATAGGGCTTCAGTTTCAACAAATGCCAAACTGGCACCTTTCAGGAGTGCTAAATTAACAACAAAAAAACCACAAAATTAAAACAGTAAGTGTATTGATATTTAAAAACTAGCAACATTTGGACAGGTTTATCGATATGCTACTGTGGAATCAAAGCTCAGTAACATCTCATTTCTTTACTTAGCCCCAACAAAGGAGGATGTGCTTCATTACTCTTTGGGGGCCCGGTAGCTATTTCAGGATCAATATCAGGGGCTTAGAATGAAATATAGTATATCCCAGCCTTTCTTGCCCATTATCAGAGGGGTAGCCCGTGTTACTCTGGATCTGTAAAAGCAGCAAAGAATCCTGTGGCACCTTCTAGACTAACAGACGTTTTGGAGCATGAGCTTTCGTGGGTGAATACCCACTTCGTCAGATGCATGTAGTGGAAATTTCCAGGGGCAGGTATATATATATGCAAGCAAGCTAGAGATAATGAGGTTAGTTCAATCAGGGAGGATGAGGCCCATAAGGCTCGTTCTTATCTTAAAGAGAATCATGACAGCAGGAAGACTAAAAAGTGAAATTGAGGGTTGGCTATTCAGAGTTCAGAGGTGAGGCATGGTGAAAATGTGCTACAATTTTTTAAACAAAATATTTGTAAGAAGGTCTACAAAACTGATGTACTTCTCAGTCCTGCAAACACTTTTTATTTGGTGTACTGTGTATTATCATGAGAAGTTCCATTGATTATGTCTACACTGGTGAATTTAGGACCTTTAATTCAATAACATTGCAACACTACCAGTAAACAAGGGTAGATGTGGTATAACAAAGTCTTATCTACACTACAGCCTCTATCACTGCTATCACAAGTGAAGCTGCAACTGTGATGAGTTATGGGTCCTAAATTTGCCAAAGTAAGCTGAAGACTGGCTGGCTATTGTAGGAAGTAGAGGATGGGTGGTAAGAGGACCCCTGCCAAGCCTCACGCATACATCCAGAAACCCCCTAGCCCTCCATACCCAAACCCCACCCCACTGAACCTCAAACCCTGCATCTGGAGCCCCCCCTGCACCCATAGCCCCTGCCTCCGGCCCCCCATCCCTGCACCCAGCCCACCTCCCCACTGAGCTCCCTGCACTCAAACCCCCACCTTGATGCGCCACCCCCTGCACCACCCTGAGCTCTCACATTCAGACCCCCATGCCACTGACCCCCAACTAGCTGCACCCAGATCCCCACCCCACCAAGACCCACTCCCCCAGCACCGAGATCCCCACACCCAGTCTCCTCCGCTAAGTCCCAACCACCTTCACTTGGAAGCCCCTGCAGAGTCCCATTGCGTCTGCACCTGGAACCCGCACCGCAACGAGCCTCTGTGCATCCAGATCCCCACACACACATAGACTCCCCTACTGAGCTGCCTGCACCCAGATTGTTCCACACAGAATCCTCTCACCCCACACTTGGATTCCTCCACACTTGGATCCTGCCTGGTAGAGCATGTCTTCCCCACACCTGGTATGCCTAGCGCAGTGGGGCAGAGCCTAGGGTGTTTCTAGGGCAGGCCCAGACCTTGTTCTGTGTCAGGGTTGGGTGCAGCCTCACCACTGAGTCCATGTCCCAGGTATGAGGGGGCAGGGTGATCTCCCACTTTCATGCAGCCAATCGCTTGTGGTCCCCACTGTCACGCTGGAGCCTCTGCATTTATTTATTGACAGATAAAACTTGCATAACTTTGCATATTTTTTAATTTTTTGGCACAGATTGACATCAAGAGTAGATGAGATACAGAGACAAGTTGGGCAAGGCTGGGCTCAAATTGGACGGGGGGGAATCCCCCAAGATCCACCCACAACCCAAGTTCTGCCCATTTGGGATACCAAAATGAGATGCCACTCACAATAGATTGTGCAGGTGTTCAAATCTGATCATACTTATTCTGCTGGGCTCCTCAGGCTTGGCACCCCTCTGGATTTGGATACACCCACTGCATTATTAAGATGCAGGAACTACAGACAAGTGTCTAAGGCCCTGGCTCCAAGTATTACTTGATAATGACAGAATCTCAATGTTCATTACAAATAAAAGTGTCTAAAAACATGAACCACGGGTAACTGATGCAATAATGTGCATCTGAGTCTGCAGACAGCATCCAGCAAAGGCAGCTGTTATAGCCAGAGAGGAAGCTGCCTGGCCTGAAATTCATCATCGATACAGACCAAGCCCCTGCTGATCTGAGGGGACCTGGCCTGGTCAAGGTAAAGATTTGAGGATTGGATGTCCCTTGGCAGCTCAGAGACCCCGCTAGGCTCTGTTCTTCCCTCTAACCTTTAGCTTCACTGGTCAAATTGAGGAGGGGGGCTAGGGGGAAGTGGTAATACTCTCCCAAATGCCTCCCAATTGTGACACCAGAATGGACATCACTCACTGTAAATTGCACACATCTTCATAATATGATCATCCCTTTCCTTTCTCATATGCTGTGATCAGCAGGTAAGTAGTTAATAATTTTGATATTTAAATAAGTGTAATTGTACAATATTTGACTCAATACCCCATTGAGATCAATGGAAGTAATTAAGAAATCAAGACATCTTCCACTGGTTTCTATTTGTGCAGATCTGTTCAGTTATAAGTAATATCGAGAATAACTTTTTATAAATTACGTTTCACTAGTTATCTTAGATTTGAGATATGGCGAGATAGTAGTGAATGACTGTATTTCTAAGTGTCTTGGAGATCTAAATGCTTGTTAGAGAGAGCCAAAAAAAGCCAAAGAGAGCAAAATTTCAGGAAGTTTTTATTTTCTTAAAGTTTCAAATGAAAGTTTCTGCCTTTACATGAAATAATCTAGACAATTCAAGTAGGATGTTAGTTTATGGCCCTGATCTTGCAAAAACTTATATAGGAAGTATATGATTATTAAAGTCAATGGGACTACTCACAGTCCATAAAGTTAGCTATGTGCCTAAAATCTTTACAGGATAGGGGCCTAAGCATGTTAAGTAAGGAGTCTAAATGTGAGGGCAATGATTAGACATTAGGGGATACAAAATCTCATTTTAGCTACAATCTTGGTGAAACCTTAACTATGAAGTTATGATTGACAACACCATAATTCACACTACAGACCAGAGCAATTACAACCTGTTGTGTAGGCTGTCAGATCTCCGTGGTACACCTTTCCCTTATACACTGTTTTGCATTATAGTTAAAAATGGTTATTCATAGAAAAAGATGTCTAGAATGTTGACTATGAATCAGTGTGTATAAACCAAACACATACAAATAGTATAGACAGTACTATAGTTTTTCTTTCACTGAAACTGAAATTTTTGATACTTTATCAGTTCAAAGGTCATTTTTTTGAAAGTTTGATTTTCACTAATCTTTTAGTAAATTAAGGGTGAAAATATGTATTATCTTTACTGCTATAAAGTGATTAATTATTTTAACACAATTTAAAATAGCTAAACTTTACAAGCTGAAGTTTTTCAGGTGGCTAGTGCTGATTATGAACTTGTTTCAAAGATAATTAGAGGGAAAGGATATACAAATTTAAAAATCACTTTTGCAATGTACTATATAACATTTCCACTAAGTTTGAAGGACAGTGTAATAAATTAAACACAGAATATCAATGTATGCAATGTTGTTGTAGTCATGTTGGTCCCAGGATATCAGAGAGACAACATAGGTGAGGTAATATCTTTTATTGGGCCAACTTCTGTTGGTGAAAGAGACAAGCTTTGGAGCTTACACAGAGCTCTTCTTCAGGTCTCTCTACATAATGGTAATGTTAGTTATGTAATTATTTGTGTTATTTTTGCACTGCCGTTTCACTGTGAAGTTCCAGAACTGCATACTTTTGATCATACAGCTCTAGAAGAGTGTAGTGAAATCAGTAGAAATATTAGGCCCTCAGCTTACAAACCTTTATACTTTTGAATAGTTTTGCTGAGCTTAATGGACTCACTCACATACATGAAGGGAAAGATTTTCAAAGATTATAAAAGTCAATGGGAGTACAGCACCTAACTCCCATTTGTGCTTTTGAAAATCTGCCCCAAAGTTAGGTATGTAAACAAGTGTTTGCAAGATCAGGGCCTTGTTTGTTTAATCTTTTTTCTTAAGGAAAGGAAAAGAAGTTACATGAAATATCTTACAATAATTTTACATTAAGGTTATAATTTTAGGCCCAGCCTCTGACCCTGCAAGCTACTCTGCACTGGTGCAATGGATGGGTTCTGTACAAGCACAAGGGTCCCTCACAGGAGCAGGTCCTTAAACAGTTAAAAGCCAAGTGTAGTCTAGTAGTTTGAACAGGGGACTAAAAGTCAAGCAGACCTGACTTCTTATCCTTCCTCCACAGCCCTGAGCAAGTCACAACCTCCATCTCAGCTTTCCCATCTGTAAAATGGGGATAGTGATACACCAAACTAGCAGGTGGGATACCATGTTTAGTCAATGTTTATGAAGTGGCTGGATGATGAAAGAGTCTATAGACATTGCTAAGCCTTGTTAAATGCCAAAGCTAACACTTTCAAAGGAAATCTTAATTTGCCTCCATTGAAGGTAGGCAGTCTATCCAGTGGCTAGTTATACACTCTGGGCCCAAGGCTGCCCTCAGATGGGCCCACACAGCTGCAGCCCACTTCAGGCAGAACTGCCTAGCTGTGTCTGAGGGCAGAATTAGGCCAAATACAGCGCTGATGTAAACTGACTTGTGGGAGCTGCTGTGGCCAAGACAGAATCGGGCCCCACAGGCTACAGCTGTGCCATGGGGGCGAGTAACTCTGAGCGCCTCCAACTTCTGCGTGGCCTGGCTCGGGGGGAAGGGGGTGTCGGGCTGTATCGCGAGCGCTGCACTGGCAATGGGCTTGGGGATGGACTGGTTTATTATCGGGTGCGCTAAAGTTTCTCGATGTTGCCCCCCTCTTTTTTCCCCCTCTCTCTGAGTCTCCCTCCCCCGCCCCCTCTCGCCCCCCCTTTACCTTGACAAGTCCATAGGGCTGATGGTGAATGACTGTCTCTCTCCCCAGGGTCTGGGGCTCTGGGTGACATTCCCCCCTCCCTTCTCCTCCCCCCCCGTGAGTGGCGGTTGGGTTGCTAGTGCGGGAACGCGCGCTAGCGGGGAGGGGGTGGAGCGCGCGCCAGCGGGGAGGGGGAGGGGTGCTATTGACAGCAGCGCCGTCTCCGTAGCGCTGCCTCAGCGCGAGCAGCTCTCCCCCTCGCTCCCCCCCCATTCCCGGCATGCCCCAGGGCAGCGGGGCTGGCTCTAACGAATTTGAATGAAGAGCCCTGCGCTTTCGGCGCCATTTTCGAGTGATGCCCGATCGCATCGCTGCCGCGGGGGAGCCGCAGCTAGCGGGGCCGCTGGGCTGGGCGCAGACCGCCGCCAAAAATACCCGCGGCCCGAGGAGGCGCCCGCACAGGCGGTAAGAGCCGGAGGGAGCGGCCGCGGGGGGAGGGTGTTGTCCGGTTAACGGGGTCGACCCGTGTCCCGCCTCCGGGAAAAATCCACCCGAAACCCTGTCGGTGGGGATCCCGGCCCCGGAGGCAGCAGTGGGGTGAGCAGGGCGGCGGTAGCGGCGGCTCCTCAGCGTATCTGTCACTGTCAGTCTCCAGCCTGGGAGGATCGGGGCCCGGAGCGCCCGCCTCTCTCAGGTAACCCTCGCCCCAGGGCGGCTGAAGGGAGCATCTCCCGGGCAGAGACCCTGTCTGCGATCGTGCTCCTCTCCCCTCCCCCCCTTCGCGAGCGGCTCAGCCCCAAGCAGAGATGGGCAGGGAAGTTAGAGGCAGGGTGGGGACCCGGAACACCCCGAGCGGAGGGCGCCTTCCCAGCTCCCAGTGGGCGCCCCGCTGCCGTGACGTGACGTGACAGGCTGTGGTCCCCGTGGCCGTGGGCATTGCGGGGCAGACCGGAGATGCTCGGGATACAGCGATTGCTGGTTCCACTGGTCTGCAGCAGTCAGCAGGGCTCCCCTCTCTCAGCCTCCCGCCCCCCCGGGTTTGTAACCCGGATTAGGGCCCCCCGAATAGCCCCTCTTTCCCCCCGCCCCTTTTCCGTGAAGGCAGGTTAACTCCTCTCTCTCGGAGCTCTCTCAGCCTCGCACTTTGTAAGATCGTAATTTCCCGTGTCACGGTCTCGAAGCCGCCTTTAGCAGAGACCTGGGTGACGGTTGTGCAGCCGCACGCTATCGCATTTATCATCTCCGTCCCTTTGGCTAATAACGAAGGACCGACGCGCTTTTAATCGTATATTACCCAGGACTAATTGTTTTTAACATTAACACGCGAGTTGACTTCCCGAGCTCAAAGGGAAAACGTAATTTGGGACCATTTGAATCGTACCAGTCGTTTGTAGGTGCTTTTTGCCTTCTCTTCCTCCATCCCCCCAAAATAAATAAATATCGTTCCCATAGGCAGCGTAGTCTAATACTGTGATTAGAAGTGGCCATTCACCATCTCTTCTCCGCCTACTAAACTCTCCGTCTCTGTCACCCGGGTCGCTATTTGTCATTGGCTTAGCTGTTTTTTTGGTGGCTGTTTCTATGTCAGTTCTCGGTGGGCAGCAGTTCTCAGTCTCCCCTGGGTTATGAGGATTTGTGCTAATGGTGATATGTAATGGGCTTATTCGCGCAGTGTATGTGATGAGCGACTACCCCGTTGCATACACATAATATGTGACACTGTGTCTTTTCCTCCACGACGCTATTTAACCCTCTCGGGACTGGATTTGGCGTGGGCGCTCACGCTTCATAGTTGCGCACACACAAGAAAGACATCTTTTTGTTGCAGCAGTTACTTGGTGGGAGTGAGTGGGGGATAATAATGTACAGGGGGCAGGCAGATAAGCTAAACGTACAGCGCTGCAAACTCAGAAACAGGCAGACCATCTGGCTCCTTCCCAGATACAATTTCTAGCGCTACTTTTATTCCTCTGCCTACTTCCCTATTCGCTTTCGGCCGCCAGAACCTTTACCAAATGCAGGAAGACGTATGAATATTTCCCCGAATCCTGCTAGATCTCAGGGCACTAGTCTACTTTCCTTGAGCACCCAGTAGCCCCACTGAATTCCGGGGAGCGTTGGGTGCGCAGTGTATTCAGGATCGGGCCCTCATTTATGTGCCACTTCAGAAAATACTGGACCGAGTATACGGTCCCCCTGATTGGCTGCATGAACGCATTACTGGGGCTTGAAGGTTGGACTGGGTCATAGGATTTCTCCGCTTCTCTCCTTGTGCCCCCCCACCCCACCCAACCCCCCGTGCGCGCATCTATCCACTCTGGTTAGTGCCAAGAGTTTGTGCGTTTTACTTAGCACCCTCTGCACCGAAAATAATGAGTTAATAGAGTAACGTAGGAGGAGGGACGTACAGAAGAGTTGGGGTGCAGAAGTGTTGTACAAAGGATTTCTATGTACATGGTTGAAGGCTTGTAGCCTTAAAGTGAAATACAAAACTTAGCGTGTTAGCTGGATTCAAGGTATTTTCTGTGTAAGGCAGAAATACAATAGTTTAAGAACACATTCTTATTGTGAACCCTGGGTTTTTCTCAGTTTTTAAATCCAGTATACAAATCAGACTATTCAGTCTATCTATTCAGGTACAGTTACTCTTAGTTTGTCTCTAGCTTATCCTTAAATCCTCATAGCTAGAAATTTAAGTTTAATCTGTTAAATTGTGATGCTAATAATACCTTATGACATTTTAGCATTTATTTCCTTGGAGGTATATGATTACTACTTAACTGTTTTAAGAAACATTTTTAATACTTTGTGCCAGAATGTGCACAAAGCTGTTTCTTTGTAGCTGAGTGTATACTTTTTAAAATATCAGTATTTGAACAGATTTACACTATTCAGCAATGGAAGTAAACTTATAAACACTGACTTTCACTTTCAAGGAAATAACTGTCCTGACTCTCATAGTTAATTTATAAAACAGAACAGGTAAGTATTGTACAGGTGGGTATGCTTTATTTCATTCTCTGACATTAAGTACCTAGCATACATATTATTATGCTTTATTATAGTCTTCTATAATTAAAATATTTGCATTTACTAGATATTTAACTACATCAGTGATTTCTTTTTAGCTTCATTTTTATTTCAGAACTTTGCTATTTCCATTTTTTATAATGATATAAAAGTGGGTGTGGCTAAAAAGAAAGCAGCAAGCAATCTGATATCATTATACAGTGCACATTTATGTAATTTATATGTTTCCTGATACTTGATTTACTCATTTAATGTATTTGAGAAATTTACTTAGTTTAAATTGAACCTCATAAGACTGCTTGCATTTTTCACCTCAGTTAAAATGTCAAACATTAACTGAGGTTTACTTGGCCTTAGAAAAGATTAATTTGATATTTTCTCTAAATATATTTTTAGCTCTAATAAACATGTATTTACATTAGACCCATAAATGAAAGTTATAGTTATTCATTTGTGATCAGATTTTTGCTTATAATTTTGTCATGAAACATAATCAGTATCCTCTTCATAAATTTGTTTCTGTTAAGCCTGTTCAGTTATTTTGGCTCTCAGAAAAACTTTTCAAGTAGGCTACAGTTGTCCTGTTAAAAGCTAATGTTGCACTGAAACTTCCCAAGAGGTACAGGGTGTTTTTGTTTATGTTTTTTGCAAGTGTAAATCTACTGGAGATTGAAGAAACTTTTTTTAATAAATAAAAAGGACTATTTCCTAGTAATTTGGAATTACGTGGATAGCTTTTACTGATATTGTGTTGTATTGTATTGGAAATGTATTGTAGCAACATTTTAAGATAGAATATTTTAGTTAGCTAGATATTAAAGTTAGACTGTACCATCTGCCCTCTTTGTTTTTTGTTTTTTTTTTAAGCTTAATAGAATCGAGACTTCTTACTGTTCCATGTGAAATACAAAGCTATAGAAGAAAACTTATTTCTAAACTTAATAGTTTTAATTTCCTTAAGTTAATTGTTATTTTCTGTATTAGGATACATTAGAATTTGTAGTTACATATTGCTTGAACTGCATACACGCTACCTGCCTATATGTACACTCCTCAGGGAAAATTTGTTACCCATATTGGATGTCATAAGGCTGTTCTAACAGGTGTATCAAAAACAAATCTGGAATGTTTTGTGTAATGTATACACACACCTCCTATTTTTATGTACAAAATAGTAATATAACGGTCTGTTTTTGTAACAATTTTTTTTTTAATATTTGAGATAGGAAATATTAAACTATATTTAAAAGGAACTGGGAAACTTAAAATTATAGTCTCTGCATATGCTGGAGGTATTTGCTTTCTTACATACAGGTTTTTTTTCCAAAGCCAATTACTAATCATTTCAGTAATTACATTCATTGCTTATTTCATCACAAATTGTCCAAAGGTAGAGCATCTTAGACTTATTTTGGCTATCTGTGGAAGCTATAGGGAATAAAATTCAGGCTTTTGTGTCCAAATTGAAATGAATATTTGATAGCAAAAATTTAAAAAAACAGAATCGTTTTTTTTAAAGTATATAAATATATTTTGGATATATTCTCTGTGCATCTATTTGAAAGTTCTAAATAGCTAATAATAATAATCTTGCACTAGAACCAGTGGTCAGAAAAAAATACTACCTTTCCTATTTAATAATAATATTTTTTTGTTTGGATCAAGCTATATAAAATCACTTTATTTTTATACACAGTATATTACATTTCTGTGACTCTTTATACACTACTTTTGTTTAGAAATAAGTTATTTAATTTTTGACTCGGCTAGTAATGCATTTTTAAGATAGAAATAACCGTAAGTATTTATAAATATTGAGGGAAAGGTGAGACTAATAATAGGGATATGAAAGTTGTCTAAATTTAAACCTAAATGAAAAAGTCGGTTTGCAGTTTTATTTATTTTGTGAATTATTGGCACTTGCTCTATAGAATTGCTGAGTAGTCACTGTCTTAGTACCTATCAAACTTGAACTTCTTTTCTTTTTAACTCTATATTATCATGAAAATATTTTCATAATTGTGTGTGGTACACTGTGTTTCTGAGATGTTAAGGATTGGCTTAGTTTAAACCTTCTGTTTTGTTTAATATAACTTAAATCAATGCCTGTGTTGATTTGTTTAACCCTTTATTGTAATTTTTTTTAAGTCTAATTCTGCTAAAAGAAACATTTGGATAGGTCTATACCTTAGAGATTTAATGAGTCTATAATTCTGAGAAATAATTTAGTTCTCAGCTTCATTTATTTTTGTATGACAACTTCCATCAGTCTTGCATGAAGATTGGAGGTGGATAATGTAACTTCATTTCTAATTCAGTTATGTTGTAAGTTTGACTATTTTTAATTGACTAATATTTGTGTCTAATTGGAGTTCACTGTAGTTGTACTTTTGAAAGCTAGTTTCTATTTGTGGAAAGTAGTAGACTTCAAAATCTTCCTTTAATTCTGAACAGTTTTTAAAATTTTAGCAGTTTAGAATAACTAGAGTACAAGTATGTCCCCATTTATTATTGTGTATACACACAAATGGTATATAAATACAAATATATAGTTTTTACTAAATATGAAAGCATTTCCAAAGAAGACTTATTCAAAATCAAGATATAATCTTGAAACTGAAAAAAATAGCAATGACTCTCTGTGGTCTTTGTTAATGTCTGAAGGAAACCGCTACTGAAAGTGGCAAAAATATATATATTTTTAGCTATTTAGTTTCTAAAGGCTGGTAAGTGTATCCATTGTAAATATAGATTATTATTAACTTTGAGAATTGAATCAAAAATCCACTGATTTGTTTATCTAGTAAGAAATGTCCAATTGGGTTAAGATTTGGGCTTAGAAAAATATCTTGATCGTGATTTTAAATTTCTTTTGTGATAACAGGAGTATGTTTAGCTTCAAACTTAACATTTAACATACTAAACTATTATATTTCTACAATTTTGTTTAGGAAAAAAAATCAACAAAAGAAATATATTATTGTCTGGATATTTTTTCCAAATTATTTGTGCTTAAAGGGTGGAAATGGTGAAGGTGTATTGGGGAAGAGAAATAAAGGTAAAGAAAAATGCATTTTTACAATAAAAGTAAGTTAACCTTATTCAAGATATTATTGATGTCTTTAATAAAACTTGAAAATACAGTTAAGGAGTAAAGAGCAAATATATTGAAAATATTTGTAACCAGGTGACCAGATCTAATCATCTGCTGCTTATTTATTAGACATAGTCAGGATGTATCTTGTCATAGCACCTATAGTCCAAAAGCTAAATAAATCTGAGAATTTGGCTATATTAATTCATTGTTTCTTCCTGTAAATATTTTGAAGTGACCATCTTTATCAGGTTTTTGCCTTGTTTTTATCCAATAAATTCCATGGTCACATTTCTCACCCCCCACCCCCCGCTTTCAAATGTGTGTGACTGCAATACTATACAATTCCATTAGATGCTATAGAGTAATTTATTGTGTTTATACAATTCCTCCTTGTTAAAAATGTTGATTGTACTGCTGGTGTCTTGAAAAAAGTGGACTAAAAACTGTTTTAAAGAAAGCACTACATGCTAAACACTTCTTGATAAAAGTCAGTAGCGGATTTCAGGAAGTATCACAGTGCACACATTAATTGTTAAATGTTTATAGTTAACTGTTTAATTCTTTTTCTCTCCTCCCACTCTTTCTCCCCCTTACTTCCCACAAGAATACATTATAGGGAGAATGAAAGCAGAAACATACTAATCTGATTTGTTTCAGGAGGCTACTGATAATAAAGAAGCATATCACAGGTGTTTCTAATCAAGTCAGTTTGAGGGGTTTTTTTTTTGTGTGTGTGTTTTTAAAATTAGGGTTTTCCTTAACATAGACAAAGTGAGGGTCAACTTGATGACCTACATCTATGTTTGGGGATCAACCATGAAACTGTGGGTGTCGGAAATATGTTATAATACATGACATTTTTATTGCAGGTTTTGACCTTTCAATAGAGAGCTGATTCTGGAGAACAACTTACTTCTGTGATTGAAAAATTCTCTCTGGAAAGCTGATGGAGCATGAGAATGGTATATATCATATTAACATTTCACATATTTCAGATGCTCTTTATTTTAAAAAATGCATGTAGTAATAGGACTTCTTTGGTTTATGCATAGTGAGACTGTTATACCGAGTTAAAGATTTTCTGTTTGCTGAAGTTATTCTTCTTCACATTCGCTCTGTTAAGTTTTAAGACTAAATAAAAAAACAGTCTCCATTTCCCTCTGAAGACAGTCTGTGTGTTAAGTGGCCAAAATATGTACAAAAAGCTGAGCTTGCAACAGTCTTGCTTATTGGAGTTACATAAATTCTCCATATAGTGTTGTTCTCATATTCTTGTACTGGGAATCACTACTGCTAATGCAAAATAATAATAGTAATGGATGATACAATAGTTATTTTTAAGTAATTTTATTCTGTTGTCAATAGTGTGTGTGAAAGAAGAATGGAGAACTAGCTGAGTGCATTTAAATGTATTGTACAAAATTATTTTTGAAAGTTATTAATAACTAGCCACTTCACCATTAAAGCAGTATAGAATTTGCAAAAAAATTTTCAAACCCCACCTATATAAAGAGTTATCAGAAATTTTAATTTATCTTGGAACCTATCAATAAATATTTAGGTATTATACAGTAAAACAATGAATTATTTAACAATAATAAACATAGAATATACAGTACTCATCTTGCAAGTCTTGCTTTGTACTAAGTGGTAATTTTGGTTGAAACTGAGAAATCCACTCAAAGTAATCAAGACCTTTCTACTTGTATATGAATAATCTCAGCTAACCATTAAAACAAACAACTGAAATTTAAAAAGTAATTACACTAAGATCAAACAAATTTATGTTTAAACACTAAACAGAGCACTAGAAATTAAAAGACTTTCTCTCTCATAAAATGCATTGTGGCAAAAACTAATTTTATGAACATATTGTGTGTGACATTCGCAATTTGAGTATTCAGCTGGTCTAGAGCTTTTAGCCTTAATCAAATCTTACTGCCTTTTTAAATGTATATATCTTTGCAGAAAATAATTGTACCAAAATGTAAGATATAAACTTTTCTTTTAAAAGCTGCAATATGCCCATACAATTGCTGACTGTACCTGAAAAAGCTCCAGCAAATCCATAGATGTGTAAAATGTATCTATCCTTTATTCGGTAGCTAATTTCAAATCAGGTTGAAGGATTGCAAGTGGTCAGCAATAATACACCTTTTATTGTAACAATATTTTAGGAAATTTTTTTTCTTAAAGAATGTATGGGAAATATTCTATATAGTCTGACCATTTTGTAGATACTGAAAGCCTTCTACATAAAATTAACATCTGAAAACCAAAACCTTGAGTCCACAAAATATAAAATGTAAATAAATTTGGACTGGAGCATAACTTTTATATGTTGATAAACCCACCATCTTGCCTTTATTTTATTGTAAATAGGTAGTGAATTTTTTTAAATCTCTATTAGAATAAACAAACCCCCCAAAATTACTATTTTATTGGGATTATTATTAATACTCCTGTTTGGGATAATTTGCATAACATGCAAAGTTTTTTTTTAAACTTTAGAAGCTGTTCAGAACCTCTGTTTTTGATTCAATGGATATTATTCAGTTACGAATAATTTGAGTTTCCAGTTCTCTAAGAATATAAGGACTTTGCATTCATTTTAATAATTTTGTTCTAATTTTTCTGTGCAAAAGCTATTACAGTCCTGTTAATGAAAATTGGAATTATATTGGTAGGCAAATCTATCTAAAATTCCCTTGTTACAAATTTAAAAGGTGAAAATTTGATAAGGTGTTCCTCAGTCTGACTAATGTTGAGGGTATTTCTAATGTAATATTTTGAAGGACAGTATGCTGTCTAGATTTTAACTATAAATCTAAAGGATTATTGTAAATTTAGGGCCTAATGCTGCAAACTCTTAGACACAGATAGTGTTAAAGGCTGCTATGAGTAAAAATTTGCAGGATCATGGCCTTAATAGTTGCAATCCTTTGTTTTTTAATATTTGTTCAAAATACTTGATTGCCTTAAATGGATAGTTTTGGAATATAGTAGTATTTTGGGGGAGTTGCCTCAAAATGAGGAATTAAAATGTGTACCAACACACTTACTCAGAAGGCTTACTAACTTACAAGCTCAAATATCACACAGGACTGCTACTTTAAATAAAGTCAATTTTCATTATAAAATCCACTTTTCAGCTCTTGATTTGTTATAGAAATTTTCCATACTGAAACTTGGTCTGTATTATTCACAGCCCAAAAGAGAGTATAGTGACTGTCTAGAGGGATGTAAGGTGTGTTTTTTCTCACACTTAAGTTTGACTGCTGCAATCCTTACTTAGGCAAAACTCTTGTTGGGAGTTTTGCCTGAATAAGGACTGCAATGAGGGGCCCTTAAAAATAATTGGTGTGGGCATTTAAACATTACTATTTATATTTAACTTTTTTAATTAGTCTTAATTATCTAATAGTAATTGAAGATGAAAGGGATAAAAGTGCACAAGATTTACTTTTTTACAAACCTGCATATGTGTAACATTTTGTGACCATTTTTATTATTCCTACTTTAGGTGTGTACACAAAACTATAGACGTTGGCTAAATAATAGTTTTGAGAGCTGACAACACATGCTCATATAATAGATCATAACTCTCTAAAAAAGCTGTTGCAGATTACTGTGTCAATTTTCCTATGCTTTCTTTATAGTCTTCTCTTGCTTTTCTAAGTCAGTTGAAATGAATAGCTGCATATCTACTTCATGAAAATTATTTAACTTGTGCCTAGTTATTACAACACATGTAAAATCACCCATTGTTTGAAAACTATGATATCTTAGGCAAGGCAGTTTAAAGTTTTGGAATCCTTCATAACTGCATTTCCTGGTTTTTGTTGATTTAAACTAAATCCAGCATTAACATTTTAATGTAGGCTTTTGTATGTTATCAGATTTAAATAAGCATTTCAGTTTTATTCTGCCAGTCATTTAGTAAGACATTTGTGTAACAAGGATTTGAGGCTGGTCCACTTAATTTTTTCCTTGCCTATGAATAAACATTGTTTTCATGAGACTTACTTTTTAAGAAGCCACGAACTACATGCAGATCCTCTTTAGCAATAATAATTAAAACTAAATGATTTTTAAATATCTGTTCTTTTACCCAAAAACCTATGTCTAGATGTGGATGGGAGGATTGCCTCATCTTGATTTTTTTTTTTAAACCAAAAAGTTTGGTAGAAGTGCCTCCAAATCAATACATTAAAACCGCATTTGAGGTTTTCTAGAATCAGAATTCACTTACTTTACTGTTCACTGTACTGCACTAATATTTTTTTTAATCTACCTTGTTTTGAGTTGTCTATCTTGTCAAGAGTTCATATAATTTGGAGGCGAAGCAGTGTGTTGGGAGATGTGGTTGCTGATTGACTGGTCTATTTAATGTCTGAGTAATCCTCTATTACCAAACATGCTAATTTCTGAGTTTATTTGAAATAATAGTTGGATATTCACTGCAAGCATTTTCTGAAGTGAAAAATCTGAATAATTTTTTACATATTCTCTGGGGGGGAGCCCCAGTCTGGTGTAAAGTTTTTATGGCAATATTTAATGAGAAAATTATTTCACAACTAAAGTATTGTAGGAGGGGAATGTCTTATTCTGTCAGGTACACTATTTTTAAATAATAAGAAACTCAGCTTTTCTGTGAAATGCAATTTAACATTTAGTTATATGTAAAATATTTACACCATTGCATTAATACTTTAACCTTTTGAATTTGCCCTTATTTCTTTATGGTAGTAAATAGTTTGTTTTAAAATCTTCAGAACAAAGTCTTCTTATTTCACCCTGCTACTCACACCAACTCCCCTTTTGTATTAAAGATGGTTTTGCTTAGGGGGAAATGACTGGGTCTAAATAGTGACAATTAACATTAATTTAAAGAGATTTTCTGTGAAAATAGTGTTATAATCAGCATTTTATGGTCTTTACAACTTTTCAATTGGCTTTATATTCTATTTTTAAAAATGCATGGAGCTTGCATTTAATACTTCATAATATATCTAAAATGAGTTAAATTATCCCCTATATGGGGGAAATTTGCAGTAGGACTGGGAAATCCTAGGTTATGACTTGGAACTTGTGCTGGTAACCTCCTGGGGCAAAGTTGGCCCTTAGTAGATTGGACTGGGGGTGTGATCTCCAGGCTGTTAGCACAGAAAGAGTAGCACAGCACACCCAAGCATCCATAAATGTAAGCTACCCAAAACATCTGTCAGGAGTGGGGGATTAGAAGGAGGCCTGCCATCTCTCCTGGCACCATTTCTTCCTGATAGGAACCCTCACCTGTAATTGGCTCAAAACACACATGTAGAGAATTCACATCGTAAAAGAGGATTCTTTGCAACATAATATTTACTCTGTTAGCATTGTCTTGTACAGGCAAAACACTGGTGAACAGAAGGGTTCTCTTTTTCATGCCTCCAAACATGCAGAGGATCTTCTACTGGCTTTAGAAGAAGGGAGAATGATGCTTCTCCACCAGCTCCTATTTTTCACCAGTATCTGTGCAGATCCTCTCCATGAGCCCATCCTAACAGATGTTTTGGCCCAAAGGTGGGAAGAATATTAATTAGGAGACATCATCTTGGGTCACACAGCTGCTTTTTAAACAAAGGGCCACTTTCTGATCTTCATTATGTATGCATATATCTCAATTTAATGTGTATTGTATGCAAGGATTATTAAATATATGTTGTCCCTACTTCAATTAGTAAAGCTGTAGATTTGATTCAAAAATGGAATTAAATCTTTGCTCACTTCAATAGTGCATACAAATATAATTGGAAATATGACCATAGGGAAATGCCTGTTCTTTCTCAATATCATAGTAAGGTTTAAAATCTGGGCCTTAGTTTGCAAGAGTGCTTGTTTTGCATCCAGTTTATAAATTGGAGAATTTTGAACTATTAGTTAGAGAATAATTTCTTCTACAGCATTAGGTTCTGAAAGATAGTTCTGTATGTCTTTAAAGCAGTAACTTTCCCTAGATTTGTAATTAAGGTCTTGGTGTCAACTATAACCTTGCAGTCATAGCGACTTGGCTATCAGTATTTTATACCTAAAACTGATACCTTTGCTAACTTACCATAAGAAATGTATACCAATGTTCAATACTTGATTTAACAAGTACAAGAACCTTCACAAAAAATATTTTCCTTAAAAAAAATTCCTGTTTAGAAAACAGATTCATCCTTTGTATTTTTCATGTGTAGAATTCAGTTTGTCGATCCTATTGAGGTTTCTCTGATGAAAATGTGACAACTCAACATTATGAATATTTTTCATGTCTACATTTTTAGACTACAAAATAACTTCGCTTTAACCTATGTGGGTGACCCATTTTCTGTTCTGTAGGAAACTGTATCGAACTAGTCACTAAGGCCTTGATTCAGCACACTCTCTCCCTCTTTAGCAAAACACTTCAGCACATATTTGAGTGTTTTGCTGAATAGAGATGGAGTTAAGAAAGTTCTTATGCTCTGTTAAATTGGAGTTCACCCACCATGATAAACACACCGTGTTCTCAGTGTGCTTTTTTGGTTTTGTTTTGTTTTTTGTCCCTGCACTCTGCACAATACCCTTCAAATAGCTTCATAAAGACACAGATTTTGAGATGGCAAGGTGCCACCACAGAAAGACTTAAATTTAATGCTTTTTTTTTTCTTTTGAGGAAAACAGAGCATGAGGAGAATAAGCATATTTTGAATGAGCAAAAATCCATCAGTAGCCTAGAATCAACTGTTTGCCTCATTCTAACTTATTTCGAGTAGTTACACTTAGTAGGAGACTCCTTGCAAAATATCAAATTATGTCAATTAGCAGGTACAGTCAAATAGCTATAAAAATCAAGGATAACACATCATAAGATGTATTTTGTATATATTCATAATGATAACTTACCACAAAAATAAGGTAGTACTGATGTGCTTGAAAATATAACTACATCGATTATGTAAAAATGAAGTCATAGTAATATGAGCCTTCACTACTGTTGTTTGATATCGAATCTTTGAGAAATGGAGAGACCACTAGTTTACTTTTTTGTATGTATGTTTTACTATTTTATTACATAATCAGCTGTTCCATAATTTGCTTAGAGGATGGTGTAGTTTCTGTTGTAGTTATAATGTTCATTATAGAATATCCTTACATGCTTTACAATTCTTTTAAATATTTTCATTTATGCATTCTGTATGTAGTTTAATAAATATCTCTAAAATATATTCCCTTTTAAGTACCATTTTATCTGTAAATGTAATAATTCTTCTAAAAATCATATCAATGACCCAAATAGAGTGGAATATATTTGATATGTTGTTATGGTAAAATTTATGTCTGTCTTCTGCACCAGTGCTGGAGCCTTCAGAATAGAGATTGAATTGTCACTTAGAATAAAATCCACAACATCGAACCTTCATGAACCTGCAAAAGAAAAAAACAGAAATTTGACTTGTTAATGTGCAAACTGTCCTGGTTACATTTTTTTTCTTTGGCGTTTAGCCCCTGCTAAAGTGGTTAGGTTTTCTGTTTCCAGGTGTTATCTCTCATATCATATAAAGTCCATACTGGTCTGATTTATTTTCCATCAGTGTCAACTGACAGGTTAGGCCCTAATCTTGCAAACACTTGCAATCTTAACTTTAAGCATGTGAGTATTCCCACTGAAGCCAGTTAGACTATTCATATGCTTAAAGTTAAGCATGTGGGTAAGTGTTTGCAGTATCAGATCCATTTTGTTTCTTTTACAGATAGGCAGGCAAGAAGCCTAGAATGGAAAGAACAAGTATTTTCATACCACCTGGTTCAGACTGGCTCCTCCCCTTCCTTTTGCAACCAATTTGATTCCGACCTCTGAATCAAGCAGTCAGACATAGAAAGTTTGATCAAAAGTTCTTAAGCTTTTATTTTTACGGTTTTATTTGTTGTATATTATCTTAGGAAATATTTAAGATCTAAAAACACAGAACAAAATAAGGAAAACAAGTGTGCAATAATACTCTGCAGATGTAGGGTACAGGGATTGTTCTGTCTCTGAACAGGTGGCTTCATGTGGCACACAGAAGGAGAGATTCTCTTGGCAGTGTCTTCCCAGCCTCTGACAAAAAATATGACACCACTGACTCAGAATTAGAAGGGGAAATCTGCCAGTTAGCATACGCTCCTTAATTTATGGATGTTCCTTAACGTGTGGGTTACTCTTCACCAGTAAGGATCTGGTATATCTATGCCAGTAATTCTTGGAAGATAGTGAAGAACAGTCATCTTGTTATGAAAGAATTTGGGGTGCCTTACAATTTATTATTCATATTACAAGAAAGGCCCATATAATATAAAATTCTTACCACTTCATTTAAATCTAGGAAGACGGGATAATTTGAATTGTCTTAAATACTGAATCTAAAGTTTAAAACAGGGAGCAGCTTTCTAAACAGTTTGATGCAGAATAGGCTCAACAGAATCTATTTCCATTTGAAAGCACTAGAAATCTGTTTTGAAAGCTTTGGAGATATACAGTGCTTTTAAGAGTTACACTGTTGTAAGATAAGTTCTATGATTGCATCTAACATCTGAATCTTAGTTCCAGGGCCTTTAAGTTAAGTTATCATTTCAGTCCTATAGTAACTGAAAGTCTACTTCTTTTAGGTAACTTAAAAAGGCAGAATACATTTATTTCTGGAATTTTGTTTTTGAACATTTTTATTAAATAATGACTTTTTGAATGGTTAAAGTAAATTGCAAATATTTGGTTTAGTGCTACAATTCCCTTGAGGTAGATAAGTGCTAGCCTCATCTTTCATTTGTGAAAAAGTGACCCCCTTCTCCCCTTACCCTTCTGGAGTAAGAAAGATAATCCAGAATTTAATGATGACTCCAAAAATGACTCCGCATCCTCAGGGAAAAATGCCTCCGAAGGAGAAGACTGCCATTTACTTAAATGAATGAGTCTCATATGCTGTTAAATACTTTTATTTTTTTTTTAAAAAAAAAAGCTGTTAATTGTCAAGAAGAAGATTCATGACCATTCTGATGTTCAGGATTGTGGATATTTACTAAATCAGGGGTCGGCAACCTTTCAGCAGTGGTGTGCCGAGTCTTCATGTATACACTCTAATTTAAGGCTTCGTGTGCTGGTAATACAATTTAATGTTTTTTAGAAGGTCTCTCTATAAGTCTATAATATATAACCAAACTACTCTTATATGTAAAGTAAACAAGGTTTTCAAAATGTTTCAGAAGCTTTATTTAAAATTAAATTAAAATGCAGATCTTATTAGTTTAGTGTGATCCTTGCCCTTGCTTTTCCTTGCTGAGTTTTCCAATGACTGGTGACACGTATTTGGATACTTTAAGCTGCACACAGGCTTCTGAGTGGTCAGTTGTTAACCAGCTGGAACCCCAGATCGGCAGCTGAGGTGAGTGGAGCTGGTGGCTTGTAGGACTGAACAGGGCCAGAACCCTGGACCCTGTCTGGCAGGGGGCCTGCACTGGAACTCCAACCGGAAGCAAGTTGAGGGGGGCTGCAGCCAGGACCCCGGCTGGCAAGGGCCAGCAGCCAGAATGCCAGAGCAGTGGCAGGCTGAGCGGGTCAGCCCGCTCAGCTCTGGCGTTTTGGGCGTGGGCTAAGCGTCTCTGTCCACCCCTGCTCTGGGGTTTCAGCCGCTGGCTCCTGCCAGCCGGGGTCTCGGCCCACTGCCAGCCTGGGGTTCCTTCCCCCAGGCCAGCAGTGGGCGCTGAGTGGTACCGGTGGCGGGACCCCAGCTGGCAAGGGGCCAGCAGCGGGAACCCCAGAGCGGCGGTGGGCTGAGTGGTTCAGCCCACCCTGCTCTGGGGTTTTGGCCACTGGCTCCTGCCAGCTGGGGTCTCAGCCTGCTGCCAGCCTGGGGTTTCTTCACTCAGGCCAGAAGCAGGGGCTGAATGGGACCAATGGTGGGACCCCGGCTGGGAAGGGGCCAGCAGTGGGAACCCAGAGCAGTGGCAGGGTGAGTGGCTCAGCCCGCCCCATGTACCATCAAAAATCGGATCGCGTGCCACCTTTGGCACACATGCCATAGGTTGCCAACCCCTGTACTAGACAATGTTTGGTAGAGCTGGGAGTAGAACTTGGATCCTCCTGACATCTAGTCCTGTGCTTTAGCTATTAGATCATACTTCCTCTGCTTAATTTTTTTGATATTCAGATTAATTGTTGGAGATTTCACTTATAGTACTGAATATTGAGCCTAATCCAGAGCAACAAGATACACTTAGCATTCTTGTGCTCTGCAGAGTAAAAGGAGTGATGAAGTTCCTTTAATTTGGTAAATCTACTAAGAAAATTGTGGACTTTTTGCCCAGATGACTCTAGCTTCAAAAGTGACCTTCACTAATTACAATAGCAATCAATACTGTCTGACTCAGAATACAGGAGTAATAGGTAACTGTTCTGAGAACTGAGCTTATGGCTGTTTCATGAACAAATGGTCATATATATACATTTTAGAAAGTAATCTTTCCCACACACATTCAACTGCAAAATAAAAGGGTCTGGAATCAGAAGTAGTTCAGATAGGGTTATTTCTGGATCTCCACAGCCAGCATTGAATGGATTACAGAAATCCAAAATGGATTAAGAGTCTGTCTCCCATGGAATATCTGAAACTTCTGTCTAAGTGTCAAATTAAGGGTACTGTAATAATGCAGTAATGTTATGTCAAAGTGACCAGCAAATATTAGGGGTTCCTCTGCTTTTGACTAGCAGGCTTCCTTGTCTGTGCATTGGATCAGTGATCCTTTAGATACAAATAATGATTTCCTTTCAAGCCTTTTGGCCTCCTGAATGCTTATGAAAATTGTGACAGTAGTGACATCAGGTCATAGAAGAAAAGATAGCACATTATTTCTGTTCTGGATGGCTGGCGCATAAAGACTACCTTCTTTCAGGACACACAAAGAGAAAGACGTAGGGTAAAAACATTGTTCCAGGAACTGGGAGTTAACAAGAGGCCAACTAGTCCTTTTGTGCTTTATGGTTCTCACTTCATGGCATTTTCTCTAATTCTAGAATCCTTGGAAGACACACCCAGCAGTGAGGACCAAGTTTGCTGGGGTTCATTGTTCTGTGCTAAGGTCCAGTTTTTTACTTTTCACCCAATTGTATATCAGACCTGTGCAGCAGTATACTACAGAATGACAACTTGAAGAAGCTTATGCTTCCATACAGTATAAGCTTGTATCTAATATAGTGGTTGAAAAAGTAGCATACCCTGAAAGATTACTTGCTGCAAGATTTTGACTTGATTCAGACAACATACCAATCTGACTAGATGGAGTGCTTGCAAATCAGTGGAAATGCCCAAGAACTAAGCAAATTAGAAGGGCAGTCTGATTAATCTTGGTTATCTTACTTCCCAGCTTCCAGACAGTGCTGTGGTGTATGCATTTAGTACCACAGGGCCTACAAAGCAGGGTGTTACACAAGCTATGAGTTTTTCTTTGGGATAAAAAGCCTCTACTCAGGGTTTTGCATATCAGGGATAGGGAGTGCAAAGGCATATTGACAGAACACAGTCATTGCACATCGGTAGAAGGAACCTCCGCAAATAATACTTTGAGTAATAAACTACTTCCAAGGACTATGCCCAAGCTTGCAATCTTTGTCTGGACAAAAAAGCCAATACTCTGGATGTTTTCTTGATATCATTTGATCTGGTGTATACTACCTGACATTTGGTGGGTGGGATTGGCAAACAAACCTCCAGAATCTGCAGTTTGACTTAGGCAGCTATGGTTTTCAGATGTGAAGTAAATTAGAGGCTTACTCCCAACCCTGCTCTCTTTAGTGTCTGGTCCACATATAAGAATATACTAAAAGGCTTGTGGATGTCCAGCAAAGTACTAGCTATGTTACTAGCTTCTAAAGAGAAACCACAGGATTTGGAACATATCAATTACTGTAGGTGAAAGTATCAAACAAGTCTTCTCTACTATGCATTCTTGAATTTTTGTACAATGAATTTGACCCAGAGCAGGATGTTGTTCCCATCTCATACCAGACTTAAATTGTAGCCCTAAGGGCTTTTTACATTAATATGGATCGGATCCTTCACGTTCATCTCCTCTGGAAAAAAAATCTAAAAGTTCAATCTGTGGTTCTTCCTTGGAAGAGAATAAAGTGCATTTGCTTAGATTCCTCCTACTCCTTTCTGTGAACTGAAAAAGAGGTAGAGTGTGTGTTGAATTTTGGCCCTAACAAACTTGATTGATTTTTATTTAACTACAAGTATTAAGAAAAGTCACAATGTGAACATTGTAGAACAGTTCAGAAGGGATGTTAAAGTAATTATTTACTGTATTTAATCTTTGTGTCTGGTTTTAAATTGACAAAGTGAATGAGGTAATATCTTTTATTGGACCACTTCTGTTGGTGAGAGAGACAACCTTTCAAGCTCACACAGAGAAGAGTTCTTCCCTTGACCTAGCTGTTGCTTCTGGGAGAGTTGGACTTATTACAGTGGCACAGCTGCAGTGCTGTAGCATTTCTAGAATGGACATACCCCAACAGTTTAACTTCCACTGGCTTGCCCCCCCTAAATTGGAAAACAAACCACCTCTTTAAATGAGTGGCTTCAAGGGCATCTCTGGCAACATGATTTTATTAGTCCTACTTCCAAAGGATGGGGTTGGCAGAGTTATGGGCCTTTGTGTGGATATCCCTGACTTCCAGCAGATTTCAGAGACTTGAAGATTCTGGGGCCTAAGCCTCTCGGTGGTTCTTGCAGAGTGTGATGCACTCTTCTACCTCAACTCTCCCCACCCAAAAAAAAATTCCAAGGAAACATCGTAAGTAGAAAAATGGAAGCTTCCTGTCACTTCACAGTTGATGATGTCACCCTATGTTGAAAAGATTTTTAACTTACCAGTTCTCAGCCTAAAAATTGCTTTTAGAAAACGTCATATAGAAAGGTTCTGCCAAGACTTTGTTATGAAGAGTGTAGTGTGACTTTAGAGTTGAGTAAATATCTAACATAGTAAAAACATTCAAAAGTCTAAGAACAAGGCAATTAAGTTGAATTTGGCCAGTATGTGATCATTAATAAGAAATGTGTTTTCAAAGGAATTAAATGTTGGCAGTATTTAGCTATTTTGCATGTTTCTTTTGATCTTTTAAATAAATTGGTCGCCAATGGGCATGAGTTTATTTGGTTTAGTGGAGAACCCCTTTGCCACCTTTGGCCAGGTAGGTTTAAGTAAATTTATTTTGTGAGTGGTCTGTTCCCTGATCTGCATCAACACTGTAACTCCTGGGGTGAAGGCTTTCTATTTCCCTTCCCTTCCCTTCCTCAGTGTACGATTAGCCCAGTCTCTTCCAGTAGAAATTTACTGCCATGGCACGGTATTGTAGTTAGGTGCATTTTGGTTTTATTTTCAGAGAGAGACTATATATGTAGTCAGATCTCCTGTATAATCCAGTATTAGTCGCTGTAACAGGATAACTGAGTGGATGCACCATTGGTCTTTGTCAGGGTGACAAGTTTTAAGACACCATTCTTAAACACCAGAAAATAATGGAAACTGATTCTAAGGCCTGTCACTATCTACCATTAGGAGTGCTTTGCTGGTTTATACTACGTAAACTGGCAAAACCTTCCTAGTAAGATGCAGTTATAGCTTGTGCCAGTTTCCTGATCAGTATAAGTACTTTTATATAGATGTGTGCCTATACTAGAGCTTTTACCAGTATAGCCACGTTGGCTAAAAAAAAGAAAAATCACACTCCTAACTAACATAGCTATACCAGCAAAGCTTTCTACTGTAGACCTGCCCTGATGCTTCTAGGAGGCAAGGGTAAGGGAGAATGACATGCACACAAATATTTTCTGTTCAAAAAAAAAAAATCGAAAAATTTGTCTCACTATGTCTCCTTTGCCAGTGATTCTGTTCCATGTGAGACATTGTGTTCTTGCTTTTTCCTCCCAGCGCTCAATTTGAAGTCATGGACCATTCCATCTCAAACTACTAAAGGCCAGGTCTACATCAGAAACTTTCACTAGTATAGTAACATCAATTAGGAATGTGTGGTATTTGACACTTCTATACAAGCAAAAGCCCTAGTATAGACATAACATGTGCTATTGCCAGTATAGCTTATTTCATTTGGGAAACTGGTATTAATATACCAGTGAAAATACTTTTGCCAGTCTAAGCAGTGTCCAGAGACTCTAGAATAGGAGAGTTTTTTCTACACCTTGTCTAGTGTAGAGTAGGTGTGAGTGAGAGCCAGCACTCCTATTAACTTGTGGGTTTTTCCTAAAGGTATTGGGGTGCTTAAACTACCACCTCTCCCTGTGCCCAAGAGTATCTCTTGTAAATGGTAAGCTGCTATCCGTTTTGAGATATGACCTACAGTTTCTTGCTCACCTCTTGAAACTGACAGTTGTACTTAACCTAGATTTTTACTTCTGGTATTGTTAAAAGTGACATTGAAATTATAGCAATATCAAAAAGATTTCCATTCAGGGGAAAGAAGAAACATGTTTCAGGAATTTTTAAAATTTTCTTTTAATGTCAAGATGAACTGAAGTTTGCACATTAGAGACATCAAACTTAACTTCTAATCAGAGGAGAACTATTCACAGCATTTAATTAGTTTGATAAGGATCTGAAATTTGGACTAGAAAGTTACTGTGTGCTAATTTGACAGGAACAAAGTCTAAAGCTGACTTTAATTGTATGTGGAATATTGGTCCACTACTAAAAGTAGATGTTAATGAAGGATTTGTAATGTATTAAAATAGCGAATGTCAATACTGTAAAATTAATGTTAAAGTTAAACAAGAAAATGTGGGGTTTGACTTACAACTTATGCTTTCATTCCTTTGACGTTTCGTAAACACCTTGGGCTAACGTAGCAGCACATAATGGTTTGTGGGTATTGAAAAGGTGCAGGCCATATTGTGCTGCCTCAAAAATACAAGGATTTCATCCTCCTGAAGAGAAATGTCACTTATCAATTAACTTGATCCTGATGTCAGCAGTACATTAGCAGCACGTAAATATTGGCGTTAACTCTGTAAATATCTCCAGTATTAACTGTGCTGCTGAAGTAAAGTTGGCCATTCTCTGCAAATGATCCTAAGGAAGTATGTTGATGTCATCCGACTTACCTCTTGAGTGTGTTAATTCATGTTGTTTAAAAAAAAAAGTTAATAAATCATATTGTTTTTGTTCTATATTTTGATCAGTCCAGTACAGGTTTTTAGAACCACATAGAATCTGGCAGTAAAATCTAGAACATTTCCTTGAACACTTAATTTATTATAGGAACTGTCTCAAACTACAGCCTTCTTCATAAACATTTAGTCCACGATTATTATACAAACTTAAATCATGAAGAAATTTAAACTAATTTAATAAAGCTAATGAGATTAGAATTGTTTTATTTGCACAGCACTTCCTATACCATTACAAATTTAAAATATATTTTGTCAATTGTTCTGCAAGTTCATCAGCTACAGCTAGAATGACCTCAGAAACTCTTTTGAACAAAAGTGGCAGTGAAATATTAATTATTCTGATATTATTTCTCACATTTATAGTAGCTGTAAATATGAAAATACTTTTAAAGTATATTCTCTACTGTTGATTGCAAGATAACTAAGGTTCTCATCATCTACTAAAATCTTTCTTCTTCAGAGGAGTATTGCATTGAGACAACTGAATCTGCCACAGTAAGGATGGAAATTATATGGGTTTCTTTCCTTTTCTTACATACAGCTTCTAACTGTGTGGTGAGTCAAATGTAGACTTCATTGGTTATGTAAATGTGTCACTAATTTTAGATACAGTCAAGATCTGAAAGTGTTTCCTTTATGATCCTTTCTTCACTATCATGACTCAGTATCACTTGCTAGATCTAATTGTATTAGCCCTATTACATTATACCATTATAAATCATACTTGTCCTCAAACCATACTGGCTTACATTTTAACTTCTCTCCTCTCCACTGGAGACTTGCCCCAATTCAGGCCTCAGTGGCCAGCCACCAGTGTGGCTGAACAGATGCAAATCTCTAATATAGCTTAACAGCTTTGCCCATCTACAACTTTTTTTCACCGTGTACAATTTCAAAGTAGGGTCTGCTGTACTGGTACAAATCACAACTTTGCTTGTCTATAGTATGGGCTTGCACTGGTGGACCTTACTACAGTGCTGTTCACCTGTGGCTGAAATTTTCGGTTTAGGTGACACTGGACAGTCTTCGGGAATTATCTTTCACTATCAGGAAATGCTCAATATGGGTTGCCTATTAAACACTTCAACGTAAGTAGTTAGTATATCAAGTTTACAGGAATAAAAGAAATGGTTAGATAATTGGTGTAACCCCATTTGAAACTAACTTTAAAAAGTATCAGAGGGGTAGCCGTGTTAGTCTGGATCTGTAAAAGCAGCAAAGAATCCTGTGGCACCTTACAGACTAACAGATGTTTTGGAGCATGAGCTTTTGTGGGTGAATACCCACTTCGTCAGCATCTGACGAAGTGGGTATTCACCCACGAAAGCTCATGCTCCAAAACATCTGTTAGTCTGTAAGGTGCCACAGGATTCTTTGCTGCTAACTCAAAAAAATTCACTCTAACCAAACCTTTGAGTGTGGAGGTGTCTGTCTTGTGTCCTATCTGAGGACATTTTGCCAAAGTGAGGCTCACTGTCTGGTGTATGTTAGGTACCTGATTTAGAACTAGACAGTTTTCCTACTGGGGCTTCTTCTATCAGCAGTATGCTGTGACATTTACCATAGGAGACTTTACACATGCATTCCAACAGTCAGAGTCAACTTTTAACTTTTATATGAATCCGTGCCTAAGAAGGTCATTCTCTAGCAGGAGGCTTGTCTTCTTGAAACTCTCCTTTCTGCAAGTCACAGATATAGCGAATATACTGCAGCCCAGGCTGTCAAGATGGTTGATCTTGTAAGCCCAGTGTCTTAATATTTCTGGCCTCTGCTGGAGGACCATTATGAGAGCTGATGTGAACCCATAAAGCTGGTCACAGGTATTGCATGTGGCAGCTTCTCTAAGTGCATTTGCATAGCTTTGACATCGAAACTCGAGAATTTAAAGAGATTGTACTAGTGAGCTGAATCTGGATGGGAATCTAAGGAGACCAATACCCAATTGGATGGAAACAAACTGCACACACCATTCTCTTTCTGCTGAACCAAGAAATTATGAAAAACACCTGCCAGTTTGCAGTGTTTTTTACCCTAGTCTTCATCCTCTGCATAATCATAGGCTCTGTAATAGAAATGTCACTGACACTTCCCTTTATAATCAGTTGCTTATAACTTTGCCAAACTTTAACCATTTGGGTTGCAATTTTCCACTCAGGGTCTCTGCCACATGTGGATTTTATTTTTCCCTCCCAACTGTGTCAGAGAACAATAGGGAAAAATACATTGTTTGGCCTATGTTTAAAAAAAAAATGCTGGCAACCTGTTCCTTGAAAAAATCTCTAGGGCCCTGTGCTTTGGAGCAAGGACTCCAAATTTGAATGTGCAATGGTCTTTGTGTCAGGGATGTGTCTTTTTGAAAAATCCACACATATCTGGCCAAGTTATAAGTCTGTGAAAAACTGTACTTTGCACATGCTTAAGTAAACTTCTTAGATTTTAGCTGCTAACTTCCCCAAAGATTTTGTGTCCACTGGAAATGCTCTGGCCCATAGGTGAGCAGGGCTTTCTGTGAAAGTTTAGCTCTCGGGCAGCTGAAATGAGTGTAGGGAGCCTGTCACTCTTGTGCTTTCAAAGAAAACCCCCTTGCTGGGCCGAGGCAAGTTGGAGGAAGAAGCTGCCTGATTCAGATGCAGAAGCGACGAGAGCCTACCCTACAGGGGGAGTAGATGGGAACATGGGGGTGTGGGTAACAGACTGGGACAAGGGAGAGAAATAGTGGAGGGACTGAGACATAGCAGCTGGGATTGGGTGGGCCAGGAGCTAGGGGGAGGAATGAGGAGGGGAGGAGGGATTTTGAAAAGGTGAGACTAGGATGGGGTGGGCAAACTATGGCCCACGGGCTGGATACGGAGTCTGCTGGAGCACGGAGCCCACTGCCTTCCCCTCCCACAGGGGCTGCAGGGACATGGTACTGGCTGCTTCCAGGAGCAGCGTGGTGCCAGGGCAGGCAGGGAGCTTGCCCTGGCCCTGGTGTGCGCCACTGCCACCCTGGAGACACTCCAGGTAAGCAGCACTGGCCCAGAGCCTGTACCCTGAACCCCTCCTGCACCCCAACCCCCACTGCACACCAAACTGCTCCTGCAGCTCTGCCCTGAGCCCCCTCGTACACCCCACACCCCTCCTGCATCCCAACCCCTTGCCGAGCCCCTTCCTGCATACTCCACCCCTCCCACACTCCAACCACCTGCCCCAGCCCTACATTCATGGCCCTGCATGCAAATTCCCCACCCAGATGTGGCCCTTGGGCCAAAAAGTTTGCCCACCCCAGACTAGGATTTGCTGATCTCAAAGAACAATGAGCCTGTGGAGTTCGAACTGGGACAGCATGTAGTAAAGAAGATCCAAGACAGGGACAGATTGGAGGAGATGGGCAGAAGGAGGCAGACTGTGGGGATGGCAGAAGAGTCTGTGCCTACTAGAAAACATTCCCCTCCAGAGCCTGGAATGGAACCCAAGACTCTTGAAATCTGATCAGTTCTCTGCTGTAAGCAAATATCTGTGTAACCTACTTGCGAAGTAGCCCATCCACTCCTTGTGCGGGTCCACATAGATGATGACAAAGTACTAGTGCTGTCAGTTACTCCATTAGCTCAAGTGGCGGAGGATCTTTGCATTGAAACTAAAGTTTCCAACTCTGCTGATGCCCTGCCTGGGCATCCATATGATGTCACCTGAAGGAATTTCTATTTTGTTAAAAAACCTAATGTTCCATGTGTAATTTCCTATGTTAAAAGAACATAATTAAAGTTAGTCAAGCACTCAAAAATTGGAAGATGGCAGTGTTAATTGTGCCTATGCTCATTTATTGCAGAAGTTGAGAGGTGTGTAATATTTGTAGTACTAAACAGACAGAGCTAGGTTTGCCCATAACTAAAGCTCTTTCCCTTCCCCCACCGCAATTATAGGGGAAGGAACCACTAAGTCCAGGCTACAGTTGATTGCTGGGAACAACAAAGGAGAAAAGAGGAACAGGAGTGAGATTAAAGATTGAAAATCTATGGAAACAGAGCAGAGAATCCCAGAAAGCACCCACCACTTTTCAAAGGCATCCAAGGAAACAGTAGACACTGCCCAGAGGAACTCCGCCTGGAGATGTGAGCAGACAAGGGACAATAAAAAGGCCCCACAATTGCAGAGTACCCCCCCTCATCCAGCTTCCTCCTCTTGGAGTGATAGATGGCTATCTTGGCCAGTGTCCAGAGGATGTTGACAAGGAGGTCCCATTACTTTGTGGGGCCATGGATGAAGTGTACATAAAGCAGGAGGTGGGGGGGGGGAAGGGGCAGCCAGAACCTCAGGAGGAGGTTCTGGATGATCCACAAGAGGGGCTGCAACCTGCTGCACTCTACATAGATCTCAAGGGTTGCTGTAGAAGGAACATGTATCAGAAGAGTTTGTGAACCATGCCAGTACATGCCTGTCCTTACAGCTCCACGTAGGAACTGCCAGTTAACATTTCTGGTGGGCCATGGAATTACAGTAGAGTACAGACAGGCCAACCAGGGTTCCTCAACCTCCACTGGTGGCAATAGGTTCCTCCACTTGGTGTTGGATGGGACACAAGGGTGAGGAAGTGAATGGTATGAAGAATGAATGCTTACAGATATTCTCTGGGCACAGCTTGGAGGCAGACCTAGGTGGCATGTTGGAGGCAGCCAGGGGCGGGGCTCGTAGAGCAGGGGCCCAATAATGAGTTCTGGAGGGCCAGAGATGAGGGGGTGGACACAAAGCACACTCATGCAGGACCCACTCAAGGAAAGTCAGAATCAGGAGCCAAGGCTGCCCTCACTTCCCAGAGCACACAACATTGGAGATGCAGGCTGGGCAGCCTCATGCACTGGCCGAGCACCACAGGGTCCACCCAGTGTCTCAGATCAATTCTGATGGCACCAGCCAGGACTATCCTCTGGAAAACCAAGGGTGACACCACCACCTGAACACAGAGATGGGAGCTGTGTGTAGCAGGAGTTCTGCAGCACACCATGGAACTTTTATTGCATGGAGGCCAGTTATTGTGTGGCAGGCTAGTGTGCTGTATATTTACATCCCAGTTTACTGTGCACTGCCAGTGTAGACATGCCCTCGCTCCCTGTGTGATTCATCTCCTGGGTGTGGAACACAGCATGGCAGTTACCTGACTTAGAGGTATAGGAAAGACCCTGCATTAACTTGATTAGCTGTTTGCTAATTTGAGGAGTCCGCAGTGAAAATGCTGATCAAAACCCCCACACAACAATTGAATGGGTCTTTTGGTCCTGTCCCACACTCCAGCATATATCCTATGTTGCTAGTTACTCGTTCTTTATTATGTAGTTATCAAATAAAACTTTGTAATATGTGTTTTGCATAAATTAGTTAAATATATTGTAAAACAATATACCAAAGAGAATTTGAAACATGAACATTGACTTTATGTTGTAAAAAGTTTAACACTGTGTGGCAGGTGTTCTTCATACTGTAATGCAGTTTTGTTTGTAGAACATGACAAATGGAATGGGCAAGATAAACTGAAATGTTACTATTTATTTCTTATGTATAACATTATTGTAACAATGTTTTCAAAAGTGCAAGATTAATTCCATACATGTGGTCAGGGTGTAGCAGACTGTTGGGAACCAAGTGTTTCCTCTTTTTATACTCCCTTATAATGGCTGCACTATATATTTGAGTTTTTACAATACTTTCCTCATTGCCAGATAGTTTGGGGTTCAAAAATAAAATCACAAAACCTCTGTTAAATGTGTTTTTGTTTTGGTTCTTTAAATAAAAAAAAATTCTTAGTATTCTGTATTTCAGATTTTTACTAGGCAAGAATATTTTCATACCTGATATTTATAGTAGATGACCCTGAAAATGTTTAAACTTCTCCCTTGATTTGCTCTACATGCTGAGTATCCTCCAAAATAAGGAAATGATGAAGTCTCTCCATCTGATTCATAGATTCTAGGACTGGAAGGGACCTCAAGAGGTCATCAAGTCCAATCCTCTGCCCTCATGGCAGGACCAAATACTGTCTAGAGTCTAGACCATCCCGGATAGACATTTATATAACCTACTCTTAAATATCTCCAGAGATGGAAATTCCACAACCTCCCTAGGCAATTTATTGTGTTTAACTACCCTGACAGTTAGGAACTTTTTCCTAATGTCCAACCTAAACTTCCCTTGCTGCAGTTTAAGCCCATTGCTGCTGCTTCTATCCTTAGAAGCTAAGGTGAACAAGTTTTCTCCCTCCTCCTTATGACACCCTTTTAGATACCTGAAAACTGCTATCATGTCGCCTCTCAGTCTTCTCTTTTCCAAACTAAACAAACCCAATTCTTTCAGCCTTCCTTCATAGGTCATGTTCTCAAGGCCTTTAATCATTCTTGTTGCTCTTCTCTGGACCCTCTCCAATTTCTCCACATCTTTCTTGAAATGCGGTGCCCAGAACTGGACACAGTACTCCAGTTGAGGCCTAACCAGCGCAGAGTAGAGCGGAAGAATGACTTCTCGTGTCTTGCTCACAACACACCTGTTAATGCATCCCAGAATCACGTTTGCTTTTTTTGCAACAGCATCACACTGTTGACTCATATTTAGCTTATGGTCCACTATAACCCCTAGATCCTTTTCTGCCATACTCCTTCCTTGACAGTCTCTTCCCATTCTGTATGTGTGAAACTGACTGTTCCTTCCTAAGTGGAGCACTTTGCATTTGTCTTTGTTAAACTTCATCCTGTTTACCTCAGACCATTTCTCCAATTTGACTAGATCATTTTGAATTATGACCCTATCCTCCAAAGCAGTTGCAATCCCTCCCAGTTTGGTATAATCTGCAAACTTAATAAGCGTACTTTCTATGCCAATATCTGAGTTGTCGATGAAGATATTGAACTGAGCCGGTCCCAAAACAGACCCCTGCGGAACCTCACTTGTTATACATTTCCAGCAGACTTGGGAACCATTAATAACTACTCTCTGAGGCCATGTCTACATCTAAAATTTTGCAGCGCTGGTTGTTACAGCTGTATTAGTACAGCTGTATAGGGCCAGCGCTGCAGAGTGGCCACACTTACAGCAACCAGCGCTGCAAGTGGTGTTAGATGTGGCCACACTGCAGCGCTGTTGGGCGGCTTCAAGGGGGGTTCGGGGAACGCGAGAGCAAACCGGGAAAGGAGACCAGCTTGATTACCAGAGGCTTCCTCAGGTATGCTGGGATACCTGCTTATTCCACGGAGGTCAAGAAAAGCGCTGGTAAGTGTCTATACTTGATTACCAGTGCTGGATCACCAGCGCTGGATCCTCTACACCCGAGACAAAACGGGAGTACGGCCAGCGCTGCAAACGGGGAGTTGCAGCGCTGGTGGTGCCCTGCAGATGTGTACACCTCCTAAGTTGCAGCGCTGTAACTCCCTCACCAGCGCTGCAACTTTCTGATGTAGACAAGCCCTGAGTACGGTTATCCAGCCAGTTATGCACCCACCTTATAGTAGCTCCATCTAAGTTGTATTTGCATAGTTTATTGATAAGAATATCATGTGAGACCGTATCAAATGCATTACTAAAGTCCAGATATACCACATCCACTGCTTCTCCCTTATCCACAAGACTCATTATCCTATCAAAACAAGCTATCAGATGTGTTCGACATGATTTGTTCTTTACAAATCCATGCTGGCTATTCCCTATCACCTTACCACCTTCCAAGTGTTTTGCAGATGATTTCCTTAATTACTTGCTCCATTATCTTCCCTGGTACAGAAGTTAAACTAACTGGTCTGTAGTTTCCTGGGTTGTTTTTATTTCCTTTTTTATAGATGGGCACTATATTTGCCCTTTCCTAGTCTTCTGGAATCTCTCTCGTCTCCCATGATTTTCCAAAGATAATAGCTAGAGGCTCAGACACCTCCTCTGTTAGCTCCTAGAGTATTCTAGGATGCATTTCATCAGGCCCTGATGACTTGCAGGCATCTAACTTTTCTAAGTGATTTTTAACTTGTTCTTATTTTATCTTCTAACCTACCCTCTTCCCATTAGCATTCACTATACTAGACATTCCTTCAGACTTCTCAATGAAGACTGAAACAAAGAAGTCATTAAGCATCTCTGCCATTTCCAAGTTTCCTGTTACTGTTTCTCCCGCCTCACTGAGCAGTGGGCCTACCCTGTCTTTGGTCTTCCTCTTGCTTCTAATGTATTGATAAAAAGTCTTCTTGTTTCCCTTTATTCCTGTAGCTAGTTGGAGCTCATTTTGTGCCTTTGCCTTTCTAATCTTGCCCCTGCATTCCTGTAGTGTTTTCCTATATTCATCCATTTCCACCTGTTGGAGGAGACTTAAAGTGTCTTGACTCCTCTCACGTTCTTTGATGTCACCACCTTTATCTTCTAGCTACATAGGAGTCACAGCAGATCATTGATGGCAATATCTGAAATGGAGCTAAAACAAAGATCCTTTGCAGAAAGGTTTGAAATCTACCAGCATACTTAAGGCCAAATCCCTCCTCTCCAAGTTGCAGTGGGGTTCTTTATGTGTATCTAAAGGAAACATTTGGCCTATAATTAGAAACAAGAATGAACTATGGCGGGGGGGTGGGGGGACATTGGAGCATAGGTGCCATTGTTACCACTATTTTGAAGGGAGGGGGAAAGATTTCTCTGTCTACTAGTTTTTCAGTTGGAAGTTTATTGGGTAGTTATACAAAATATCAACATTTATTAGGTAATTTTGAATTCTGATAGCTTTATATTAGTAAAAATCAATGAGAAATGTTTATAATATTGACTCCCTCTCTTAATATACACTTTGGAGAATTATTTTATAAACTCTGAAAAAAGTGAAATTGGTAGTACAATAGAACCTCAGAGTTCTTCTTCGAGTGATTGCTCATATCCATTCCAGTTAGGTGTACGCGCCGCGCGTGCACATTCGTCGGAAAACTTTTACCCTAGCAACTCAGTGGGCCGGCAGGTCGCCCCCTAGAGTGGCGCCACCATGGCGCTCCATATATACTCCTGCCGGCCCACCCGCTCCTCAGTTCCTTCTTACCGCCCGTGTCGGTCGTTGGAACAGTGGAGCGCGGCTTAGCCGACCTCCACTTCCCTAGCTACTCGTTTTCTCGTATATAATTATGCAGTTATAACACTTTTATATATATATTTGTATGGTTATACGTGTTTTCTTTGCTAACATGGTTAGTTTAGTTAGCGGGGTTCAGGAAGTAGCCCCTTCCATGAGCCCAGTGCCGGAGCCATGCATGGCTCACCGGGTTTTAAAAGGGGCCCGGCTTGCCAGAAGCCGCGGCCGAAGAGAGATCTACATGACCCCTATTTGAAGTGCCTCAGGGAATCACACTTGACAGATAAGTGCCCCATTTGCAAGGCTTTTAAGCCGAGAACAAAAAGGTGCGGGACTTTCACTTATCCCTCCACCTTGGGCGCCGAGCGATGTTCAAGCGGCGGGCAGAAGCGCCTCCTCGGCACCGGACCCCGCCGGTACCACCAAGGCCTTTCGGCACCGACCGTCGCCGGCACCGATGTCGACTCGGCACCGCTCCCTTCTTCCGAGGTCGAGAGAGTCTACGATTCCTGCTGGTGCCTGGCGGCTCCCCGGCACGCGCCGTGGTTGAGCCCCCTGCTCCCGCTACTTCCGTGCCACCTGCATCGCAGCCAGAGAGCTCGCCTAAGTTGCGTTATCCGGCACCGTCACCTGCAGAGGCACCGATGACTTCGGCTCCCTCGATTCCAGTCCCCCAGGACCATGGAATCCGGTGCCTGGCAGCTCCCCGGCTCGCGCCGTGGTAGAGCTTACTGCTCCTGCTGCTTCTGTGCCAGCTGCACCACAGCTAGACAGCTCGTCTAAGATGGCTCGCCCGGCACCGACGACGTCGGCACCGTCGATCCTGGTCCCACGAGGGCCGTAGAATCCGGTGCCTGACGGCTCCCCGGCACGCGCCGTGGTTGAGCGTATTGCTCCTGCTGCTTCCGTGCCAGCGGCACCGCAGCCAGAGAGCTCGTCTAAGTCGGATCGCCCGGCGCCGACACCTGCTACGGCACCGATGACGTCGTCACCGTCGATCCCGGTCCCACAAGGGCCGTAGAATCCGGTGCCTGACGGCTCCCCAGCACGCGCCGTGGTTGAGCGTATTGCTCCTGCTGCTTCCGTGCCAGCGGCACCGCAGCCAGAGGGCTCGTCTACGTCGGATCGCCCGGCACCGACACCTGCTGCGGCACCGATGGCGTCGGCACCGTCGATCCCGGTCCCACAAGGGCCGTAGAATCCGGTGCCTGACGGCTCCCCGGCACGTGCCGTGGTTGAGCGTATTGCTCCTGCTGCTTCCGTGCCAGCGGCACCGCAGCCAGAGGGCTCGTCTACGTCGGATCGCCCGGCACCGACACCTGCTGCGGCACCGATGGCGTCGGCACCGTCGATCCCGGTCCCACAAGGGCCGTAGAATCCGGTGCCTGACGGCTCCCCGGCACGCGCCGTGGTTGAGCGTATTGCTCCTGCTGCTTCCGTGCCAACGGCACCGCAGCCAGAGAGCTCGTCTACGTCGGATCGCCCGGCACCAGCACCTGCTGCGGCACCGATGACGTCGGCACCGTCGATCCCGGTCCCGCGAGGGCCGTAGTATCCGGTGCCTGACGGCTCCCCGGCACGCGCCGTGGTCGAGCTAATGCTCCAGCTGCTTCCGTGCCAACGGCACCGCGGCCAGAGGGCTAGTCTAAGTCGGATCGCCCGGCACCGACACCTGCTGCGGCACCGATGACGTCGGCACCGTCGATCCCGGTCCCGCAAGGGCCGTAGAATCCGGTGCCTGACGGCTCCCCGGCACGCGCCGTGGTTGAGCTCCTGCTCCGGCTGCTTCCATGCCAACCGAAGCCTCTGAGGCACCGACAACATCGGCACCGTCGATTCCAGTCCCACAAGGGCTATCGAATCCGGTGCCCGACGGCTCCCCGGCACGCGCCGTGGTTGAGCGTATTACTCCCGCTGCTTCAGTGCTGACGGCACCGCAGCCAGACAGCTTATCTAACTCGGTTCGCCCGGCACCGGCTCCTACCGAAGCTCTGATGACCTCGGTACCGTGGATCCCGGCCCCACGAGGGCCGTCGAATCCGGTGCCTGACAGCTCCCCAGTACGCACTGTGGTTGAGCCTGCTGTTCCCTGCACGCCGGAGATGTTACCAACGGCGAGGGCTCTCAGTGCCATGACAGAGTCAGTGCTGCCTGACCCGGGCACCGCCGGTACGGGTAATACAGTCTCTTCAAGGGACTGTCCCCTGTCAGTACAGCAGAGCGGCACCGTTCATGATCACGGTCCCGCAGACACTCCAAGTCCTGTCGGCACGCCGGACACCACTGGCAGTCCCGGTGCTGTTTTCCTCGGTACTGGTCACACTCGCTGCACCGGTCGGTATCCCGTTCGCCGACCCGCTATCGGCACCGTTCCGACATCTGGCACCGGGGCAGGTACCTTGACTCCTGTAGCTCTTCTCCGAGCCTCGAGATCTCGGTCGACCTCCCGACACCGTTCTGGTTGCGGGTCTGGATCTCGTTCCAGGTACCGATACGCCTCCCGATGCCGGTCCCCGGTGCCGAGTTGGGCAAGGTCCGAGTGAGTCAGAGACTCGGCCCGTGCCTTCTTTTAGTACCTCCATGGCCGTCCGGACACGCATCCGGGTCAGCCCATATGCGCAGATTTTATGCTCAGGACCACGATCCTGATATGATGGCCAGCGGGCGCCAGCCCCGAAGCAGAAAGAGCCTTGGCGAATGCAAGGTGTACTCTGCAGGGGCCCTGCACCTCTGGGTAGCAAAGCAACAAGCCTTGCTTAGCTGCGATAATTATAGCACCTGGGTGGAGGAGTTTCTCCCTCGAACCTCCCACCTGGAGTTCGCTGCCGTCTTGGAGGACGGGGGAAAGAATTTACCCTTTGTTGGTAAAGGCATCTTCGCGGCAGAGACAGCCCCAGACTGCGAAGCCTGCTGGACAATAGGGTCCTAATGCGTCTCAGCATGTATACGCCAGCGACCAAACGCAGGCCTTTATGGCCCCAGCCGCCATACTCTGTGCCTAGCCAGAGGCAGAACTCTGGAAAACGGCCAGGCCAAGGTGGTCGCAGACAAACGTCAGGCCCCCTAAAAAGCCAAAGTCAAGGTCCCTCGCAATTACCACTGGGACCAAAGACGGACCTTCCAAGGTTCGCCGGAGGGCGGTGTACCAGTCGCAGGACGGGATCCTGATCCCGCTTTCTCCTGGCATGGCCCCAGTTACTTTTAGATCGCTGGGTCCTGCGCACGATGGAGCATAGGTACCACCTTTAAATTGCTCCAGCCCTGTCCCCCTTCAGCGGACGAAAGGGGCTAGGGGTTTTACTTCCGTTATGCCCTAGTCCCCCACTCGAACACAGGTCTCAGACCTCCCTGGTCCTGCATGGACTCAACCGGTTTGGGATAAGGTTGAAGTTCTGCATGGTATCCCTGGGAACCATTATTCCATCCTTGCCTCCTGGGGGCTACTATGCCGCCCTGGATAGGAAGGACGCGTACTTTCGCAATGCCATTTTCCCTCCGCACGGGAGATGCCTCCGCTTTATAGCCAGCGGTGAATACTCCCGGTTTACGGCCATAGTCGCCGCCTACCTTCGCTGATGTCGGATATGCGTTTTTCCGTATTGGGACGATTCGCTTATCCGAGGAGACTCTGAGACACAAACCACTCAGCCCGTGGGCATCGTCACGGTCTTATTCACAGATCAAGGCCTGATGATTACTATAGAGCAATCCACTCTGGTTCCCACGCAGAGGTTGGGCTTCCTAGGGGCTCTCTTGGTCTCCTACCTAGCCGGAGCCTGCTTATCACAACTGCGGTTTTAGGCGATGGCAACAATCATCTGAGGTCTGAAGGCTTCCCAACGACCTCAGCTCGTTCTTGTCTCAGTCTCCTGGGTCCATGGTTGCCCGCAAGTTTGTAACCAAACACGCCAAGCTCCGCCTCCGTCCTCTCCAAGTCTGGCCCACCTCGGCGTACCGCTTGGACAGGGAGCCAGTGGTCATGGTAGTCACCGTTCCCTCGAACGCCTTAGGCTCCCTAGAGTGGTGGCTAACTCCCTCCTTGGTGTGGACAGGGATGCGGTTTCATCCGCCCCAGCCCTCACTGCCCCTGACGGCGGACGCATCATCTCTCTGCTCGAGTGCTCATGGTCACCTCCGAGCTTAAGGCCTTCGGTCTTCTAGGGAGCTGGCATTCCTCATTAATGCCCCAAAAATGAGAGTAGTCCGCCTGGCATGCCAGGGGTCCCAGCGGCAGCTGCGAGGCCGTTGTATCTCGGTGTTTACAGCCGACACAATGGCCAGGTGCTTCATAAGTATTCAGGGGGGACATAGTCCTTCCCCCTTTTTTGTCAGGAGGCCATCCAATTCCGGGTCTTTTGCATGGCCCACTCGATGGAGCTGGCGACGTCCTTTCTCCCAGGCGTTCGGAACGTCTTAACTCTTTGACTCAGCAGGTTTTTCCTGTCTTACGAGTGATCACTCTGCCCCATGTGAGGCGTCCCGCCTTCCGGAAGTGGAGATAGTTCCTCACACAGACCTGTTCGCTCACCGCGAGAGCAGGAAATGCCAGGTGTTCTGCTCCTTCCAAGGTCTCTCCTCGGAATCGATCTTGGACGCATTCCTGATGCCGTGGAACGGCCATCTGCATTATGCCTCCCCACTGTTCCCGCTGGTTCGTTACGTCCTGCTCAAACTCCGCAGGGGCAGAGCGTGCATCATCATGATCACTCCAGAGTGGTCCAGGCAGCACTGACATACCACGTTGCTCGGCCTGTCAGCCCAGACCTCATCACTCAGGGCAATGACAGGCTTCGTCACTCGGACCTGCAGCCTCTTCGCCTCACGGTGGCTCCTGCGTACCTGAGTCGGGGTGACAGGCAGCCTTCCATCTGGTCAACGTACCGAGCCAGGTGGAAGCGTTTCCTTTACAGCTGCAGTACGCTCGATCTTGCTCCTGCTGAGGTCTCGATCCCCTCTATTTGGCCTGCCTCTGGCCTTCAGCGGCAGGATCTGGCGGTATCATCGCTGAGGATACTCTCAGTGGCCATCCCTACCTTCCAGCAGGCTAAGATGGACGTTCAGTGTCCCACGCTCTATGGGTTCGAGGTCCCTCAAGGGCTTGGAGCGCTTGCACCCTCGGGTGCGCCGCCCAGCCCCGCCCTGGGACCTCAACCTAGTCTTGGCCAGACGGGTCTCTGAGATCAGAGCTCTTACGAAGGTTCCACAAAGACAAGGTGCAGTTATGACCGCACCCGGCTTTCCTCCCTAAGGTGTTTTGGCCTTTCATGTTACCCACAGCTCAACGCAATGGGCATAACCGTTGCACTCCTTGGACATCTGTGGAGTGCTCGCATTATATTGTGCTGACAGAATCATTTCCTAAGGTGCCCCAGCTCTGCCCCGGTAGCGGGCCAAAGGGAGGGCTTGCTTGTTTTTCCTCTCAGAGGATCTCATCTTGGGTGATGGCGGACATCCCCACTTGTTATGATTTGGCTCATATTTCCCCAAGCCACATCACCGTGCATTCTACCAGGGCTCAGGCTTCATCTGCCGCCTTGCTGGCTCGTGTTTCTACCCACGAGACCTGTCGCGAAGCTCCATTGGTCCTCGGTCCTTACCTTTGCTTCGCAGTATGCCCTGGTTCAGCAGTCAAGAGAGGCTGTAGCCTCTGGCTCGGCAGTTTTATTCTGCCACATTTCACTCCGACCCCACCGCCTTTGTAAGGCTTGGGATTCACCTAACTGGAATGGATATGAGCAATCACTCGAAGAAGAAAAGACGGTTACTCACCTTTGTAACTGTTGTTCTTCGAGATGTGTTGCTCATATCCATTCCGCACCCGCCCTCCTTCCCCACTGTCGGAGTAGCCGGCAAGAAGGAACTGAGGAGCGGGTGGGCCGGCAGGAGTATATATGGAGCGCCATGGTGGCGCCACTCTAGGGGGCGACCTGCCGGCCCACTGAGTTGCTAGGGTAAAAGTTTTCCGACGAATGTGCACGCACGGCGCGTACACCTAACTGGAATGGATATGAGCAACACATCTCGAAGAACAACAGTTACAAAGGTGAGTAACCGTCTTTTACAAACATTTCGAGAATAGAGGTTTGTAACTCTGAAATGTTTGTAACAAAATATTGTTCTTTCAAAACTTTACAACTGAACATTGACAATACAGCTTTAAAACTTTACTATGCAGAAGGAAAATTTTGCTTTTAACCATCTTAATTTAACTGAAACAAGCACAGAAACAGTTTTCTTACCTTGTCAAGTTGTTTTTTTAAACTTTCCCTTTATATTTTTAGCAGTTTACATTTAACACTGTACAGTAATTTTTTTTCAGAGCCTTTTTTTGTCTTTGCTGCCTGATTGTGTACTTCTGGTTCCAAATGAGGTGTGTGGTTGACCGGTCAGTTTGTAACCCTGTTGTTCATAACTGTGAGGGTCTACTGTATTGGTAGCCCTGTTGACAGCTTAAATGGAATGTGTATATAGTTTCATTAAATGTGACATTTCTTCCTCACTTAAATCCTTCTGGAAGATAAGGAACAAGTTTATATCCTTAATCTTTTATTCTGCTAAAGGGTTTCTAGCCATTGGTGACATACATATAAAGAACACTTCAGAGCCTCTTAAAAGTTCTTGGTTTTGAGGGGAGGGGCTGAGCTTGTTTTGGTGGTGGCATTTCAGTAGGGACAGGAATCTTTAATTTCTTTTTTCCATATTTCTAACTTTCTATTGTAATAAACAGGAAGTTTCTGGACTTCTAAAAAAAAGTATCAGAAACTTTCAGTAATATAAAAAACAAGATAAATTTTCATACAATACAAAGTGAAGATTGTGATTACATCTTCCAAGTACTGTACAACTGTCTCCAGAAGAATAACACCATCAAAGGTATATGAAATGAAACATCTGATTAGGTTAGTCGTACTGGGGTAAACTTCAAGCATTATTGGGCCAGCTTAAATTGAACAATATCAGCCTAACACACACTCAGATAGAATCTTTTTATTTAGACATACAAGGTGAGTGAGGTAATATATATTATTGGACCAAGTTCTGTTGGTGAAAGAGACAATATTTTGAGCTTACACAAAGCTCTGGTCCAGGTTTGGGAAAGGATCCCTCAGAGTGTCACAGCTAAATCCAAGGTAGGACAGATTGTTGAGCATAAGGAATTAACACATTACAAGTGACCATTCAAGGGGAAGTAGGCAGTAACACCTGGGCCAGTTGCATTGGCTGCTGCTGGGAAAGTTTGGGTGTGAAAGATGGCTGGAGGTTGGGGTGTGGTGCAGTGCGGTGCTTACCTGAGGGGGAGGCGCTCCTCAGAAACAGATGGAATGTTCCTGCAGCTCATAGGCAGAGGGTCCAGGGATATCTGCGTGCTGCTGCTGCCTGGAGGCACCGCCCCTGCAGTTCCTAGCCAATGGGAGCTGTGCAGCTGGAGCTCATGGCAAGGGCAGCTCGTGGAGCTTCCCTGGCCTTCCCTCCCCCTAGGAGCTGCAGGAACATGCCGGCCACTTCTGGGGAGCTGCATGGAGCCCAGTAGGGAGCCTGCCAGCCCTACCAACCCTCCCCCCAACCAGCAGCACCAGAGGAGGTCCCAGACTGCACGCCACAGCCCAGACCTGCCGCTCCCCAGCACCAGTGGGGATCCCAGGCCATGTACCACCACCCACTTCCCCGACCAGCACCAGCAGGAGTGCCGGGCTATGCCCCCGCCCAGCACCTGCAGTGCCCCTCGACCATCCCCTCAGAGCATTCACAGCCTGCTGGCCCAAGTTTTAGTTAGGAGTATATAATACAAGTCATGGATAGGTCACGGGCCATGAATTTTTGTTTACTGCGCATGACCTGTCCATGACTTTTACTAAAAATACCCATGACTAAAACATAGCCTTACTTATGATCTCTCCCAGAGGCCCAAAGGTGCTGGTGCCCATGGACAATGTGTCACATAGGTTGAGGAAGGCTGTGCCTCTCCGCCTCCCCAAACAGCCTGGCGTGGCCCTGCCCACACTCCTTCCCGAAGCCCCCTCCTGCTTGCCCTTTGTCCCAGGCCAGGTAGACTACTACTCTTCAGGGAAGCAGGCTGTGGCTAGGGCGAGGGTGGCTGGGACTTGGGGTGGCTTGGACTGCCCAGCTCTGGGGGCCCCCGAGTGCTGGGGCCATGCCACCCAGGACTGAGGGTGGGTTGGCACTGGGGCTGCCCACCCATCATTGCAGGGGTTTGGGAGCAGGGCTGGCTCCAGGCACCAGCGAAGGAAGCAGGTGCTTGGGGTGGCCAATGGAAAAGGGTGGCATGTCCGGGTCTTCGGCGGCAGGTCCCTCAGTCCCTCTCTTCCTCTTTGAGCTGCCGCTGAAGTGCCTCCAAAGAGGAAGAGAGGGAGTGAAGGACCTGCTGCTGAATTGTAGCAGAAGAATGAAGCAGCACGATTGAGCTGCTGCGAAAGTGCTGCTGATCAGGAGTGCTTGGGGTGGCAAAAAAGCTGGAGCAGCCCTGGTTGGGAGCACTGGGGGGCTTCCTGCCCTGTGCTTGGGCGGCTCCAGGGTACTGGGGGGAGCGCCTGACCGTCCTACGCTCAGGGGTCAGGAGGGCTGTTTACCGCCCATCCGCTCTGCATTCAAGGGCTTGGGAGGGCCACCTGCCACCCCTCCACCCTGCACTCAGGGGCTGGGGGGGGGGGGCGGCGCACACCCATCCTGTGCTTGGGGAGTGGTGCATCGCCCGCATGCCCTACATTTGGGAGCCAGGAGGCCACACGCTATCCACCCACTGTGTGCTCAGGTGGCTGCCCACTTGCCCACCCTGCACTTGGGGGCCACACACTGCCTAACTGCCCTGTGCTTGAGGACCAGGGGGGCTATGAGCTGCCTGCCCACTCTGTGCTCAAGGGGCAACGTGCTGCATACACGCACACCCTGCCCTTGAGGGCCAGGGCGCGGAATGCCAGCTGCCTGCTCAGAGGCCAGAGGGCCCATGTGCCACTGGCCCACCTGCCCAGTGCTCCAGGGCTGAGGCAGGAGGGGCTGGCGGCCGTGGGATTGGAGGGCTCCAGCAATGGAAGGGGGTAGGTCCTCGGGCAGGACCAGCAGGGGGCTAGCTTCTCTCAACTGGCAGTTCACCCACTGCCCAGGCTAGTGCCTTTGTCTTCTTAGGTCAAAGAGATAATTTGAGGCTTCTGTCACTTTCTTTTATAGACCAGTGAGCCTTTGAAGTGGATTCTTCTGAAGGTTACCCTTACAGTAAAGTTTATTGAAGCAGTGAAGATGGCAACATGGATTCTAGTGATGAAGGGAGCTGTATGCTCTTTCTTCCCCCACTTGTGTTTGCTGAAATGCAAATTATTCTGTTTCCTACCATCTCCTTCCCCTATTGTCTTGAAGATCCTGTTTACTACTTGTATGTAAATTGAGGTAAACACACATTCCTTTGTTTAGGATAGACCTGCTTAACACCTTTATCAGGCAGGGTTTTGAAACTGTGTTGATAACCTCATATGGATGAATTAATTACTTTAAATATAATGTTGCTACATACATTTCACCATTATATTATTGACCAGTGAGTTATTAGTTTTTAAATGATACCTCACAAGCCATATTTTATACAAAGATTATTACAATAGTGTATAGGTTGTGAATACAGTCACACCAAACTCCCAGAATCCTCGTACATTAGCATCAATTTCCTGGACACCAACCTCACTTTCAACCATGAAACCGTACTATATACAAGAAACCCATGGACCATGCTTTCCTTCACAGATGCAGTAACCACCCCAAACACACCAAGAAACCTGAACAGCCAGGTACTCAGATACCACAGAATATGCTCTGTGGAGAAAGTCTGGGATACACACTTAAAACTGCCTTCACCAAACAAGGACATTCAACCAGAGAAGTAGATCACATCATGGAATGGACCACCCAAATACCCTGAGAGAACCTGCTTCAATATGGGGGGGGGGGAAAGCTCTGATCACACCCCTTGTTGTCATCTACCACCCCAGGAACCAATATGGGGTATCATTAAACAATTATAACCCATACACGAGGAGGACCACATCCTGAAATAAATCTTTCCGGAACTCCTTCTGCTGACCTTCAAATAACCCCCAAACCTTGGCAAGTTCATATGAAGCAAGCTCCCCACAGCTCAGGATTCACTAACTCAAAAAGGTACCAGATATTCCCATAAATATTGCCATAATAGATACAAAACCTCCAGGCATATCTCTATTGCTATGATGATCAGTACCCCTTACAACACACCTTTCAATATCCATGAGTCCTACACAAGCGTATCACAACATGTGATGTACCTCATCCAGCGCACTAAATACCCCAATGACAACTGTGTGGGTGAAATGAGACAATCACTAGTCTCCCAGATGAACTCTCAGAAAAATGATAAAAGACAAAAACACAAGATCATCCATGGGCAAACACTTTTAAATTAACAATCACTCCACATTTGACCTTTCAATCCTTGTCCTCAAAGGAAACCTGCACAACAACTTCAAAAGATAAGCCTGGAAACTTAAATTTATGAATGTGCTAGACTTTAAAAATCAAAGACTCAATAAAGACATTGGATTTATGGCTCATTACAACAATCAGTAACCTACTAACACTCCTGTTGTCTTATGACTTCAGAGGTGTTAACTGCCCACTTTACCTTAAATGTCTTTGCAACATGAGTTAACTCCTTATGCTTAACAATCTGTTCCACCTTGTGTTTAGATCTGACACTCTCTAAGGCCATGTCTACATCTAAAATTTTGCAGCGCTGGTTGTTACAGCTGTATTAGTACAGCTGTATAGGGCCAGCGCTGCAGAGTGGCCACACTTACAGCAACCAGCGCTGCAAGTGGTGTTAGATGTGGCCACACTGCAGCGCTGTTGGGCGGCTTCAAGGGGGGTTCGGAGAACGCGAGAGCAAACCGGGAAAGGAGACCAGCTTCGCCGCGGTTTGCTCTCGCGTTCCCGGAACCACCCAGCAAACCGCAGGGAAGGAGACCTGCTTGCTCGGGGTTCGGGGAACGAGAGAGCAAACCGGGGAAGGAGACCAGCTTCGCCGCGGTTTGCTCTCGCGTTCCCCGAACCACCCTGCAAACCGCAGGGAAGGAGACCTGCTTGCTCGGGGGTTCGGGAACGAGAGAGCAAACCGGGAAAGGAGACCAGCTTCGCCGCGGTTTGCTCTCGCGTTCTCGGAACCACCCAGCAAACCGCAGGGAAGGAGACCTGCTTGCTCGGGGTTCGGGGAACGAGAGAGCAAACCGGGAAAGGAGACCAGCTTCGCCGCGGTTTGCTCTCGCGTTCCCCGAACCACCCTGCAAACCACAGGGAAGGAGACCTGCTTGCTCGGGGTTCGGGGAACGAGAGAGCAAACCGGGAAAGGAGACCAGCTTCGCCGCGGTTTGCTCTTGCGTTCCCCGAACCACCCTGCAAACCGCAGGGAAGGAGACCTGCTTGCTCGGGGGTTCCGGGACCGCGAGAGCAAGCCGGGAAAGGAGACCAGCTTCGCCGCGGTTTGCTCTCGCGTTCCCGGAACCACCCAGCAAACCGCAGGGAAGGAGACCTGCTTGCTCGGGGTTCGGGGAACGAGAGAGCAAACCGGGAAAGGAGACCAGCTTCGCCGCGGTTTGCTGTCGCGTTCCCCGAACCACCCAGCAAACCTCAGGGAAGGAGACCTGCTTGCTCAGGGTTCGGGGAACGCGAGAGCAAGCTGGGGAAGGAGACCAGTTTGATTACCAGAGGCTTCCTCAGTGATGCTGGGATACCTGCTTATTCCACGGAGGTCAAGAAAAGCGCTGGTAAGTGTCTATACTTGATTACCAGCGCTGGATCACCAGCGCTGGATCCTCTACACCCGAGACAAAACGGGAGTACGGCCAGCGCTGCAAACAGGGAGTTGCAGCGCTGGTGGTGCCCTGCAGATGTGTACACCTCCTAAGTTGCAGCGCTGTAACTCCCTCACCAGCGCTGCAACTTTCTGATGTAGACAAGCCCTAAGTAACTTTCCCAGAGCTGGAGAACTCTTCTGTGTAAGCTTGAAAACTTGTCTCTTTCACCACTAGAATTTGGTCCAGTAAGAGATTTAAAGATTTTTATTAAGATGATGTTTAAAAAAAAAAGTGAACGGTACAGAGTTTAAGCATAGAAGTTTCTGGTTATCAGGGAATAACATACAGATTATCAAAGGGTGCGAAGTTCAGTTTAAGATCGAGTGGCATAAGGAATACGTAATCTGCAATATCCCCAATTGGGGGTAAAATGTTGATGGGTAAAAGTATGGACATTTTGATATACATGAGGGTAAGAAGTTCATATAATGGGTATGTTCGGGTGTGGAGTATAATGATTGGATATAATGATGAGGATGGATTTACCCTCATTTGGTGAGATTTAATGTTCAGGGAGTTTATGGTTCCAGTTCATATGATCCAACGGATCATGGTCTGTTGGTCCCTTTCTCATAGTCAAAGAAAGATGTCATGCCGGCTCATGCCTCTGGTACTGTCAGTGGCCAGTGATGTGTTCAATGTAGATGTCCCTGGACCATCAGATGGTGCCTGAGACCATGAGGCGCCTCATGAGCCGTGTGTAGCGTCGACGGATCCCGCAGGTCTGTAGCACATGCTTGTTGCAGGGGTCCCAGGCACCCAGGGCTCCGATGACCAGGGCATCCATATACACCTTGTAGCTCTTCGGTCTCAGGGTGTCGGCCAGGGGGGTGTAGTTTTCCAACTTACGAGCTCGGGCTTCATGAAACACCGGGGTCCTGTTCTCAAAGGAGACCAGGACATCAACGAGGATGATCTTTTTCTGGGCCTCATCGGTGATGACAATGTCAGGTCGTAGCTGGCTGTTAGTACTGGGGATGGCTCAGTTCATGGAGATCTTTCATCAGGCGGTTCTGGATGACGTTGTGGTGCAGCTGCCAGGCTTACTCACCTTGTCTCTCTAATGTTCTGCGACCAACACGGCTATAGCTACTCTTCTTATACTTAGCTTCTTACTCCCTCTTATCTGCCATTTTTACAACTGTAGACTCAGCCTATCTAACCTTAACTTTTTCATGTTGCCTAGAATTCAAGGAGGTTATACTGTTATCCTTGCCCCTTCAATCTTGGTATTTTTTCCCATTTTTGTTTACCCTCCATTGTTACACTTTAAATGAAATACTTCAAATCCAGCCCAAGAGATGAGCGTGTGGTTCTAACCTCTCTAACATCTCAAAATCACAGTAGGTACAGTACATAAGTCAATTTACTAATCATTCAATGATTAGTGTACATAATGAATGCTAACAAATATATACAATGTGCCTGATTTTTTTTCTTAGAGAGAACTACATCTTTTTGCTGCCAAATGTCACTCTCTTCAAACCTGTACAGCTACTTGAATGTTGGCTGAAGGATTTAAGTCACATTCACTGGCAAAAAGATGACTTTGGTAGCAGAAAGATGGTTCATATAACTAGGCTTTTGTAATTGATATTGATAAAATTAGGGTTCTACTGTAAATGTTTTCTGAAAAGAGCTGGACTACAGAGAGAGCTCTACATTACTATATATGCATCAATTCTCAGTTGCATTAGCTGGGCTAGGAGTAGTGCAGAGGGAAATGTGTTCCTCCTCTGCTGACGAGGGAATGTCTTATCAATCAAAAATTGTCTTTGTGAATACATAGCATTGATTAAAGTCCAAAAGGAACATAGCCAGGTAATTTGGAAGGATAGAGACTAACACAAGTCCTGAGCACTGTGCTTTCTGTCAACCTAATTCCATCACAGCTAGAACCAGTTTGCCAGGTCTAAATACTTTGTAAAAGCTGTTCTTCTTCAAGTGGTTGCAGACATATATTCCACTCATGTGTATGCACAAAGCACATCAAAGTCAATGCCTTTAGCACCCACAGCAAGGTGTACCTATAAGAGGTATCATATCCCCATGCAAGGTTTTGAGTGTTTCTCTTACATCCAGCTCCTAATTCTCTTGTTCTGATGACAGCAAATAAGAAGTTACCTCAGGGGAGATATAAATCCACAAATAAAAGACAAAGAGTCTAAGAGGTTAGACTTGATGGGGATAATAGTTTATTCAATCTCTTCATTACAAATGGCCATTGCAAACCAACAAGTGCTATTATCTAAGTATAACTTTGTGAACTGGGATGCTATGTCCAAGTTTACAAATAAATTGCCAGAATCCTACAGGAAAAAGTTTCAGGCATTCATTGCAGAAGGCAGTTTGATGGCCAAGACATCTTTGCAGTCAGCATTGGACATGGCAGATGCTTCATCCAGACTTATGCCTCAGCTGCAACAATGAGAAGAGTCTCATGGTTACAGAACTCCAGCACAGTTCCTGAGGTCCAACAGAAATAGATGACTTACCTCTTGCGGGACGCTTTTTGTTTTCTGAGAAAAATGATGAGACATTGCATTCTTTTAGTCAATACTACTTTGCTGTCATGGGGGTGGGGGGCGGTCTATGCCCAGGCCACAAAAATATATAATTATAGAGGTCAGTAACAACACCAGCAATATCATCCGGAGCAATGCTTCTGACAGTCATCCTACCCTGCTAGGCAGCAAGACTTCACCAGAAAGGAGAATACATCGCAGACAAGACGACCTTCTGGGTCCCGCTGTAATCAACCAGCCCAACCTCCTCCACCTTTGGGCAGGCAATCTACTTGACTTTCATACTGAGAGCAGCATACCAATTGTGAACTAATCAACCACGCCTCCACAGTTTGGGATAGGCTAGCTCACTTCTGCAATACTTGAGAAACAATAACTATGGAAAAATTGATTCTAAGCTCTGTGGGATCATGTTATGCCATCCAATTTCTGTCCATTCCCCATTCTCAAACCTCTTCCCCATCCCTTTTTAGGACCCCCAAATCTGTTAGACCTCCCAAACCTCTTTCCCTCCTCCCAGGCCTTCTGACACAACACCACAGTCAGATTCAGGTTGGCTTTGGTGCCCCCTTGAGTGCTGCGCCCATGTGTCAGTATATTAGGCGCCACTGGCCCTATGCTCTCTCAGTTCCTTCTTACTGCCCGTGGTGGTTAGTTGCAGTGCCTTTCCCTTGCCTCACAAGGCTAGCGGTTCTTCTACTTCAGTCTTCTCTGCGGGCGATCCAAAACTATCTTCTGCACTTCAAGCTCCAGGGGTTGTCCCTGTCATCAATCAAAGTCCACTTGGCCACTATTTCAGCCTTCCACCCTTTGCTCCAGGGCAGGTCAGTCTTCGCTCATGATTTGACGGTCCGGTTTTTGAAAGGTCTGGAGTGTCTCTATCCCCGTCAGGGATCTTGTCCCTCCCTGTGTTGGGTTATGTCCATTTTGTATGTTTTGTATAATTTCAGGAACCCATATTGGTTCCCAAAATGGAGTTTGTGCCCATGTGACCCAGCTGATCACAATTTTCCCGCCTTTTACTTCTCCTCAGAAGTGGTAAATAACTTCTGGATAACACTGGCTCTTACCACCTTTTCCACGGGATTTCCCAGAAGGGGGTTTTCTGCTCCTTCTATGGGGTTTCCTGGGCAAGGTTAGATAAGTCTGTCCTGAACACTGCTCAGGACTGTCCATCCAAGTGACAGCAAGGGACTGTCATGGGTCTGACTTGGACTTACCTACCCATCCTAGTGGTAGAGGGGGGCTAGGGTTTTCTTTTCACAGCTCCACCTCCACTTGGACATGCATTTGCCTTCACCTGCAAGTAGAAGAGAAGGACAGATAGTCGCATCCCACTTATCATCATCCATCGTAAGCTGCTGTTCCCTGACGTACCGTGTACTCTTCTTCAGACCCACAGGAACATCAAAGGACTCCCTGGAGCTCCTCCCCGATGGCTTTCGACTAGCCAGATGTTTGAAGTCCAGGCAACAATCAAAGCTTAATCTATAGAAGAAGGTTTCTATTGAGGGGTTTACTTACCTGTTTATAGGGTTTATTTTGGGGAATCACTATATTGCATAATTGTACTGTTTACTCCCTCCTGTTTTTTGCCCTATTCATTGTTCACCAATTCTTCAATACACTTTGTTTTTTACCTTATCCCAACTGATTCCTCGTTATTTGAGGTGCGAGGGACCTTCTACGGGAAAATCAAACCTACCAGTTGACAGATGCTGGACAGGGAGGGTCGAAACTAAAGATACAGGAAGCACAGCCTTACATGTATTTCTTTGTCTTTCTGTCCTTTCTTCTAACAGCTGGGGCTTAAATCTCATGCTGTCACAGCTCCTGGATCCTCCCTTCGAGCCTCTAGCTTCCTGCTCTCTTCTCCTCCTTTCCTGGAAAGTTTATTTCCTGGTCACAATAATGTCCACATGAAGGTCTCTGATATCAGGGAGCTTACTTCAGAGCCACCCTATACAGTGTTCTACAAGGACAAGGTCCAACTGCGGCCGCTTCCAGCATTCCTGCCCAAGGTAGTTTCATAGTTTCATACTGGCCAAGACATATACTTACCTGTCTTATTTCTGAAGGCTCATAAATCGGAAGAGGAGCACAAATAGCACATCCTGGACATCAGGAGGACATTTGGCTTCTACATCGACAGGGCCAAGCTGTTTCATAAGTCAACACAGTTTGTTGCGGTGGCAGATAGGATGAAAGGTCGCCCAGTGTCTGCACAGAGGATTTCATCCTGGATCACGGCCTGCATCTATTACTGCTATGATCTGGCAAAGGTGCCTCCACTGGAGACCGCGATTGCCCACTCAACTAGGGTGCAGGCTTTGTCGGCAGCCTTCTTGGCCAAGGTGCTGATTCAGGATATCTGCAGGACCACTACCTGGTCATCTGTTCACACATTTACATCTCATTATGCACTCACTCAGCAAGCCCGAGACAATGCTGGCTTTGGCAGAGCAGTGTTGCAAGCTGCATGACAAAGCCCGCCACCAGGGATACTGCTTGTGAGTTACCTAAAATGGAATCATCAAGAGCAAGCACTTCAAGAAGAAATGATTACCTACCTTTGTAAGTGTTGTTCTTCAAGATGTGTTGCTCATGTCTATTGCATTACTTGCTCTCCTGCCCCTCTGTCGGAATTGCTGGAAAGAAGGAACTAAGAGAGCATAGGGCCGACGGAGCCTAATATACCGACACATGAGCACGGCACTCCAGGTGCCAAGGCAAAAATCTCCAACAGCCACGCAAATGGGCGAGCGCTCACACCTAGAATGGAATCGATATGAGCAACACATCTTGAAGAACAACAGTTATGAAAGGTAGATAACCTTTTTTTCTTACGGGTCTCATACCAATCCCTCACTGTCAGATAGTAGCTTAGTGTGTCCAAGGGAAATACTAATAGTTAAAGCCCCAATTTTGCATATTTTGTACGGGTAGACTCCTGCTCCTACACGGAGCCCATTAAAGTTAACAGCAGTCTTTGCAAGAACCATTGCCCTGAATGGAGCAGTTTGCAAGATTGGAAAGTACGATTTCTGGAGCTTAAAATTTTTCTCTTTTAGATTTCCCCTCCATGTAAAAATTTAAAATTAATTAAAATAAACAATGTGAACCAGTCTTCTGCTGCTCAGCCTCAAGCCCTAAACTCCCAACATTTGGCATCATGAGGGAGACACTTCCTTTGGGCTGCACAAGGGCCTGTTGGACATAGTGATGATTTTTGGTATAGGTGTCTTACAAAATGGTTGCTATGCCCTTGAGATAAACCACTAGATGCTTTTCACTTACTATAATGTAATGTGAATTTCACTGGCATTTTTCTCCAAATAATTTGAAAGTAATATATAACACTGGGGAAAATCTCTAGAGGTATGTAAAAAAAAACAAACAAAGCTGTGTGTGTGGAGGAGGGGTGGTGCTCAGGGGATAAGAATAGTTGTTGTGTATTATATTCTTCAAGAGAAGAATAAGGGCTTGTCTACACTTGAAATGCTACAGTAGCACAGCTTCACCACTGCAGCCGTGCCACTGTAGCATGTCAGTGTAGATGCTGCCTATGTCAATAGGAGTTCTCCTGTCAGCATAGGTAATCCACCTCCCTAAGAGGCACCTAGTGCACTGGGGGTTATGTTGACTTAACAATGTCGCTCAGGGATGTAGATTTGTCATACTCCTAAGCGATGTCGCTGGACTGACCTAACTTTTGGTGTAGGCCAGGCCTCACTTATACATCCAATCTTAACACAATAGAACTGATATAGACATAACTTTGGCACACTCCCAAATAATTGTGACATGTCTCTCACATCATTAATAAGAGTACATCTATCCGGCAGCTGGGAGTAGGCTTCGCAGCTCAGGTAGACAGGGACATGCTAGCTCTGCTTGAGCTAGAACACTAAAAATACCCAGTAGTCAGGTACCATAGGCAGCTGCTCATGTTAGCTGCCTGAGTACAATCGCTTGAGGTCTAGGCAGGCTGTACTCAGGTGGCTAGCCCAAGCAGCTGCCAGTGCTACCACTGGCTACACTGGTATTTTTAGTGCACTACCTCAAGCAGAGTTAGCACATATATGTCTACCCAAGCTGGGAAGCATGCTACCAGCGTCAGTGTAGATGTAGAGGAATGATATGAAATAACACAAACTTTTCTCACTTCTTGAAGAAGCCATTTTTGTTCTGTCTTCTGACATAGGGTGTTCAGAGACAAGTAATATACATAAGGTGTTATCAGGCAAAGATGGTAAAGAACTGCATTTATGGGACTGTTATCTGTTAATTGACTTCTGGAACTACCAATTACTTGGCAAGTGTCTGAAACCCATATTGTGCCTGAGTGATATGTTGTACATTTGGATCACTTATTTAGCTAAAAGACACATGAAATCATGTACCCAGACAGCCCCCTGTTGGCTGCAGTGTCATGGAGGCTCCAGAAAATAATTCTAGTTTAATTCAGCATTCGCTTGCCTTCCCTAAGCTGCTTTTAGATTCACCTGTCTCAGATGGTCACAAATAAAAAAACCAAAACATTTTGTTTGTTATACCATCTACCAATTTAGGCACAAACTTTGCCCCTTTTGTCTCTAAGATGTAGAAAGTTGAGAGTTAAGACACAAAGCCTTCTGTCAGTACCTAGAAGGCTTAACTGAAGCTCAGTTCTAAAAGTCCACAGTGAAGACTTGAATGTTTGGTCCTTCTGGTACAAATTAAGACCACCTGATTAAAATATTAGACATGTAGTCTATGATGGTGCACATTAGTCAGACATAATTTTGGGGAAGTATTAACACCTCCAAAATCCCAGGAAAACAAAAAGCATAAAGAGTGGGGGGAGAATGTTTGAGAGTTCAAATTCGTCAAATGCAAGCCTCAGCCTTATTTTCAGATTATTCTGATTAGGCCACAGGGATCTCTATAGCAGCTTCCGCTTTTCAGCCAGTTAGAAGTCTGACACCTTCAGAAGTTCAGAATACATATATCATCAGCTCTCGATTTAATAAGATACAACACTACCAAGGAGACCCATTTGTTTCTGTGTTGCTTTTTACCTTTTCTAAACTTCTTCCTTCTCTTTTGTGCAGGTTAGTTAAGCTTTTAAAACAGCTGTTCTTCTGAGCTGGGTGTTGTCCATTTGGATGCAAGTTATCAAACAGGTCTAGGCCTAAACTTCCAAAAGGGGCCAGTGATTTGGTACCCAAGTTGAGACGTCTTTAAAGAGGCTTAATTTTTTGGGGAAGCAAATGTTCACTTTCTGAAAAGCAGATTGCTTATGGGTTTCTCAAGCTCAGTACCTCAATACTGAGGCACACACAATCACTAGTCACAAATATTTAGACTTCAGTTCTTCTGTAAAGGGCTGTCTTGTAACTAGTATATCCATTTGATACCCAAGGTGTGGCAAACACTATACCAGGGGTCGGCAGCCTTTCAGATGTAGTGTGCCAAGTCTTCATTTATTCATTCTAATTTAAGGTTTTGCGTGCCGGTAATACATTTGAATGTTTTTAGAAGGTCTCTCTCTATGTCTATAAACTATTGTTGTATATAAAGTTTTTTTTAAATGTTTAAGAAGCTTAATATAAAATTAAATTAAAATGCAGATCTTATCAGTTTAGTCCAGTGGTTCTTAAACTGGAGTGCAGGCAACCACTGGGGCAGGGCCAGTGCAAGGATATTTTGCGCTCTAGGCAAAACTTCCACCTTGCGCCCCCCCCCACACCTCTTGCACATCGGTTCATTGAGGGGCAAATCCCAATGAGTCTTTATAGACCCCAGGGGCCAGCCATGCCCAGGGGCTGCTCCCTAGACCAGGTTGCCCTCTCCCTGCCCCCTGAACTCTCCTAGAGGGTGCACAGCCCCCCTCCACGAGCCCTTCCCACCCCACCCCAAGTCCACTCACTGGCTTTGCCACGCTTGGGCCACTGCAGCAGCTTGGCAGGGAGGAGCCGCCTTCTGGAGGCACCGGAGAGCCAGAGCATCCTGCCTGTGGCAGCAGCGAGCCTCAGCCATGGAGGAGCTGGCGTAGTGCAGGGGGGCAGCACCCTTGCCAAGGCAGCGGCGCCGCTAGTGGGAAGCAGCCATGCCCGCCCACCCCTCCTGCCCAGGTTGCGGCCCAGCAGCCCCCGGGGGCTCCTGCAGGCTGCAGTGGATGTCTGCGGGCACCAGCACCCATGTGCCCCCCAGATCCTCCCTCGTCTAGGGTTACCTTATTTCAACAATCAAAACAAAGGGGAGACCCCTGCCCTAGCCCCACCCCCATCCACTCCCTCCCACTTTCCACCCCTACTGCCCCCATCAGAATCCCCAACCCCCACCTGCTCCTTGTCCCCTGACTACCCCCTCCTGGGACCCCTGCCCCTAACTGCCCCCCAGAACTCCACCCCCTACCTAAGCCTCCCTGCTCCTTGACCATCCCCTCCTGAGACCCCCCCCCCACCCTAACTGCCCCCCTAGGACTCTACCCGTACCTGTCCTCTGACTTCCACAAGCCTTATCCATATCCCCGCCCCCAGACAGACCCCGGGACTCCCACGCCCCATCCAACCACTCCCTGCCCCCTGACAGGACCCCTAGGACACCCAACCCTCCCCCTGCTCCCGGACTGGCCCCCGAGGACTCCCCTTACCATGCCCATGCCGGTCAGACGCTGGCTCCACGTGGAGGCAAAACACGCTGCCGGGCTGCCGCGCACGCAGCCCCTCCCCCGCAGAGTGCTGAGGCAGAGGCAGGGGGGTAGTTGCGGGAGGGGCAGCAGCGCTGGCGGCAGCTCACACTTCCGGGAGCCGCAGAACCCGAGCGCGGTGAGGGGGGGCGTGCCGCCTGCCCGGGCTGCGGCTCCTGCAGCGGCTGCGTGCAGGCAGGAGTCCCCGTGTGCCCCTCGGCTTCCCCCCTCGCCGCGCTCGGGCTCTGTGGCTCCCGGGAGTGTGAGCCGCCACCCCTCCCGCAGCAGGCTCAGAGCCCCGCGCTCCAGCGGCTCACACTCCTGGGAGCCACAGAACCCGCGCGTGGGGAGGGGGGAGCCGGGGGGCACGCCTGCCATCAGTCTGGGGTCCGGCCGCGCTCAGCCTCCTGCCGGCCTGATGTTCCGTTCACTCAGCCGGCCGCCTGCTGAGTGGGGCCGGCGGTCGGGACCCTGGCTGGCAGCCGTGCCAGGCAAAATCGGCTTGCGTGCCGCCTTTGGCACACGTGCCGTAGATTGCTGACCCCTGCACTATACACACAACAGTCCTGCCCAGAAGGTTTAGTCGCAAAGCTCTCTTGTGCCTAACAGGCACAGTCTAAGTTGGGGCACTGTGGAAGTCCAACACCCCAAAGAAAGTTCCAGGAGGCCTCCTACTTCCAGGGAGACAAAGCCTCATGATCCATGACTTGGGAATGTCATCTTTTTACTTCAGATGTGTTATAGGTTTTAAAAACGGTCATTGACTTCAATGGATGCAGTTAGGCCAATGCTGAGCACTTGAAAATCCCACCCATAAGCGAAGCAGCAAATTCTGTGTCCTCACCTAATAAAATTAAGTAGGCACGATAGGGAACAGACCCCCCCCTAAAGAGAGAGACTGGCGTGATTGAGACATAGATCCATAGATCAGGAGACATGGTTTCAATTCCTAGTTGTGCCACAGATCTTACAGGTATATAGGTGCCTAACTCCAGGAGTCAGTTGTCTAAATACTTTTGAAAAATCTGATTCTTAACCGCTCTGTGCCTTAGTTTGCCATCTATAAAGTGGGACAGTCCTTCCCTATATCACAAAGGTGTTGTGAAGATAAATTCAGTAATGTTTTTAGACACAGACACTACAATGACAAGCACCACAGAAAACCCTATTCAGAAGTAATAATTGACTCTGTCATAATCTTGAATTTCAGTTATCCAAAATTGGCAACGTGTCCTTACATCAGATCCAAAAACCTGATTTATTTTTTTAGTTGCTTCCAGTGGAAACTTTCACTCATAATTGCTTGTGGGAACAAGGACTAATATTTGGATATCTATCTACCTGATTGCAACTGCAGATCACTTAGTTAAGCATCGATGTACCATATTTCTACCTGCAATTCTGTATTGTGGTTCAAAATTAGAGGCTCAATTTGGGGCCTCTTTAAAACTTTCTCCCAAACTGCCTTTGCTAATTTTCCAGAATCACGGCAGAGTCATGAAACAACAGCAAAGTTTTAAAGTATTTGTTGCAAGGGGACATATTTCTAATCTGTTGCATTGTTTTCACAGTAGTCTAATAACAGCGCCAACCAAGGAGTTAGGGTCTCTTTGCCAGCTCACAGATAGTGTAGAATCTTGTGGGGAGAGAGGGCAGAGGAAGTTGAATGATAGCCTTGTAAAGGAGCTTGCTGGTTTCAGAGCCTCAGTTGAGATTTCAAAGAGTAGTGATATTATTATTTTAATGTTTTGTCTTATTGATCCAGTTCTAGAGTCAAAGATCCATGTTTTCCCCTAAGATAATAGAATCATAGGACCAGAAGGGACCTTGAGAGGTTTTCTAGTCCAGTCCCCGCACTCAAGGCAGGAGTAAGTATTACCTATACATTTACTGAAATCAGAAAAAGACAAAGTAAAAATAGCTTTTGAGATACATATAATTGACATGCAATCATTAAAACAAGTTATAGTTATACCTTCCCACTGCTTATAATTGAAGATTGAGGTAGCTAAAACATATTTACAAATCAGGGCCCAGAATCTCATTGTGCCAAGTTCTGCTTGACATAGCAGAAAAGAATGGAGGCAAGGGTGGTTTTAAATCTCTCACTATCCCTGGATCTGCTGAAGGAAAGACCAGTCTCCAGAAAAATGTAGAGTAGCCTTCTGGCTGCTCTAAATTTGCCCTACGACAGTGACTCCCAATAGTCTGTTCTGCAGCCAGAGTTCACTGGGGTGCAACATACTCTGGCCAGATCCCCTTCCTCCTTCCTTATGCTCCTAGCTTGCTCTCTGTGCCAGTGGGGACTTGCAATCTTCCTCCCCGAATAGTGCTGCAGGATTGACAGGGGCTATTTTGGGAAAAGGAAATGACAAACAACCTAGTTTGGGCAAGGATTACAACTTCTTTCTACCCTGAGAAGTGCCTAGTTACTCTGATTCTTTATTTCCTAATCCATGATTAGACTGCTCCATAACGTGTGGTTATTTGTTTTCCTTAATATTGTCATGGAAAATCCAAGTAATCTGTGTTCCTTTCAAATATTTTTAAGAAATTAGAAAGCACAGTTTAATCTGGAAGCTGTGATGCTATTACCCCATCCATTTATACTTATCCTGCTATTATCCTATTGTTAAAAATATTCACAATCAATTTCCTCAGAAACTGGTGTGACTTTGGTGTATAGTGAAGGTGACCTTTACGTCCCCTTCTGAGGATGGTTAACTATGAGCAATTGTCCAATCTTGAGGAATATTTGGTGTTCTTGGGGATAATTGACAAATCCTTATCATGATCTCCTCGTTTTCACATTTTATTTCTTTCAGAGTTCTTGGATAAATAGCATGAACTCCTGGAGATTTACTGCACTTGAGTTTCTCAAGCTGCCCATAACCTCTTCCTTAGAGACCTCCAGGTCTGTTAAAGCTATACTCTTATTTTCCCATAAAATATGCCCTTGGGATATTAATGTCTTTATTGCCTTCTATATTAAAAACAAATGAATTATTTGCATTAAAACTCTTTATAACTTTTCCATTCTCTTTCATTTCCCCTTTGATACTATATAGGGCCTAAAGATAGACAAAAAGCTTTCTTGAATGGAATGTCTTTAAAGAATCTATTATTTTCCTTAATATCTTTGGTTATTTGTTTTTCATATTGTGTATTTGTCCTTTTAATTCCTGGGTCCAATTTCTAGGTTTGACTAAGGCAAAATGAAACATTTCTTCACTTCCACATGAGAATGAAGTGTGATGTGGATGAAAATTATTCATATAGCACCTGTTATTAAATGTTGAATGGGTACCTCTGAATAAAGGTAAGGTTGCCCAACACTTTCCATTATAAGATGGCCCTTATTTCAGTTGTTTGTAACATTGTTAAACTTTAACCAGTTGGGCTGAAGTTTCCTATGTTGGGTGTCTGCCTCTGACTGACTTTTTATTTCAAAGTTTCTGCAAAACAGTTCAGCCATTTCCAATTATAAGATTAAAGGAAAATATTTTGTTTTGCGTGCCACAGTTAGCGGGATAACTGCACCTCTGATGCCTCATGGTCTCTTTGAGTGCACCTGCTCTCGGGTATCAGGCCTCACATCATCACCTTTTTTGGGACAGAATCATGCAATTCTCCCACTCTCAGATTGAGTCCTGGCCGCAATCCCCTGTCATTACGTCAGGAGGTCTAACAGGCTCAGACCCTTCAGTTCTATTCACTCCAGGAGCATGACAGTAGTAACCAGTGACCAGGCAGCCTTCTTAAAGCAGAGTATTGTTTATTACAACAAAAGTATTTCAAATAAAATACTTTTTATAAACAATAAACTAGTCTATACACATGCCTGATTTTCCATTTGGCTTACTGTTCCCTGCATCTGGGAAAGCCCAGCTTCTTCAGACTCCCTCCACAGAGACTCTGCTTGTGTCAGACTGACTCCCTGGTCAGTCTTGGACAATTGCCCACTGTTCTTCCCCTGAGAAGGGCTTTTTAACTGTTTGGTGTTCTTTTGACCTCCAGGAACCCAACTTTGGTAAAAACATGGCTTGTAACTTGACAAGATCCAGGATCCTTGAAGCTAACAGGTTATCCCACTGTCTTTCAAGTGTATACCTGGATGCTTTTATCTGGTAAGCCATTGTGTTGCCTTCATGCACAGACCCCATGGAATTAAAGTATTATGGGCATATAATAAACATTCCACTACCCCCCAAAATAAGTTAGAGCAATATAGTCATACACAAAATTTTAATATCCTACCATAGTTACACAGTAACTTTACCTCACTGATCATCTCACATACACTGTTCATAACACTCTTACATCTCAGGGATGTGCCTTGTTATGTTCCTGTGAAAATGTGGCCAAGTTATAAGCCACTGAAAAATCTCAATGTGCACATGCTCAGTAGAGACCATTTAGAGTTTAGTGGCTAAATTATCTGGATTCCATCCTCACTGAGCATGCTCCTTTCCCTCAAGGTTCCTTGACCTAAATGCTGAACAGGCTGCGCATGCACCATTCCCACAGAGTGACTGAGCATGTTCCATCCTGGGCCTATGGGGGCTCAACTAGATTTTCCTTGCAATTCCTCCTCCTGGCTGCCAAGGGCCACTGTGGTATCAGAACCTGTATCATAATCTGGGACTTGAGTGATCAGACCTCATGGTCAGAGCAGTTGTGGTCAGAAACCAGAGGTCAGAGATAGGAGTCATGAGTCAAGCCAAGAATCAGAGCTGGAATCAGGGTCTGGAATCAAGCCAAGGGTAGAGTTGCAATCAGTAACCAGAGGTGGAGCATAGAAGTGGGAATCTGGAACAAGGCAGGAGGACAGGCACCAGGAACAGGACAGGAAGGCAGAAATCAGGAATGAGGCAGGGCTCAGAAGTCAGGTGAGAAGAAGGGGTCAAATGTAGCAGCCAGCCAGAGATTTATTTGGTTGGCTAGATGATTGTCTGTGCCTTTTTCTGGCTTAAATAGTGAGTCTTAGCCAACAGGAGAGGTTGGACATCTCTTCTAGTTGGAGCTTTGTGGCCAGTGCCCAGGGTGAGCTTGAGTCCATCATCTCATACTCCCTGCCCAGTACCAGTAAGCTCCTAGGTGGTGACTGTGGTCTGAGTACTGTTTGAGTACCCTGGGTTTGAGACCTGCAGTCCTTCAATGTTCACATACTGTAATGGAGATCAAAGAGACTGGCTCTCATGTGCTCTCAATTCTCCCCCCGCTGGCTCCCAGGCAGCAGAGAAGGAAGCAATCTGACTAAAATGGAGGGAGATTGCAGGAGCCAAGGGGTAGGGAATAGAGGAGGGGAACAGAAGTTGGTGGAGAGTGCATGGGAGGAGGAGCTGGGACCATATATAAGCACAGAAGGAGAGTAAGACAGTTAGAGAGAGATGGAGTTGGAGGGAGAAGGGATGCAGGAGCACCTAGTTCAACGTTGTTAGGTCCACTATAGTATAATTCTCTATTTACACTCTTTACATAGGCTCTGACCTCTTTTCTAGTTTTAGCCTTTGCCTGTTTACCTCAAGTTATATTAATTTTTAGGCAGATTCTCCATGAGAATGGAGAACAGGGTGCATATCCCTGTTTACACAGCACTCCCGTCCCACAGGTTGACTTATGGACTCTCCCTGCATATGAGAACAGTGGCACTACAGAGGCAGCTGCCATCCACATTGTCCCCAATAAAAGAGTGAGATTGCTTCCCAGGCTGATGCCTGTGATCCTTCAAATATAGCCTCTCTTACCCTTCCATCAATAGGGGTGGAGTGGGTTTCAGGTGTAAGGAGATAGCCCAAGGAAAGGTGCAAATATGAGAAGACCAAGAATCAGCAAGGCTTTGCCACTAAATATAACATCATGAAATTAATGTCCCAGGGTGGATGGTCTATTTTTATTACATATTGATTTTTGCTACCACTGGCTGTAAAATATACAATTTTTGTAAGTTGTGGTTTTCAAAGGAGCTACAGGGAAGTAGGTTCTCAGACTCCTGTTGAATTTCAGTGGGAATTAGGTGCCTATCTCCCTTTTGAAAATCCCACCCCTAGTGTTTTTAATCTCTTGTATTTTGTCACAGTTGTGATGCAATAGGTAGTGTTGCAGTGCTTAATCCTTCAGCAGTTTAGGCAGACAGTTAGCCAGCACTTGACTTATCTCATTGTGTGATAACCAGCTATTTGGTGAGGTGAAGATGCAGATGAGTTCTCTGTAATAAGCTCACAAATTGCGGTTTCCAGCATTTCTCAGGATTTACTTTAGGAAGGAGATCTATCTTGTTCCACTCGAAGGAAGGTACCTACTGAGTGAACCATCCCATTACAGCTGTAGCAATGGAAGAGCAAGGGGAACTCTTAGAAGAACTGTATACACAAGACTAGTCTTATAGCAAATAATTTGAGGGTTATACTGCAGCTGAAATGTCATCACATTCTAGAAAAGTGACATTTGGTTTTTTTAGACAGAAGTCAGGTTTAGTCTATATTTCATGTGAGGACTGATTATTCATATCCCACACACTCATTTGAAAATATTTGGCTCTAGGCCTTTCTGCAATCAGTGCCAATCTACTCTAGTTAATGTTGGTGGATCCATTTACTAGGCCAGGGGTCGGCAACCTCTGGCACGCGGCTCGCCAGGGTAAGCACGCTTGTGGGCCAGGCTAGTTTATCTGCCACATCAGCAGGTTCAGCCAACCGCGGCTCCCACTGGCCGTGGTTTGCCGTCCCAGGCCAACAGGGGAGGCGGGAATCGGCGCGGGTGAGGGATGTGCTGGCCGCGGTTTCCCGCCTCCTCCATTGGCCTGGGGGTCACAGTGCAATGAAGTTTGAGAGCCACTGTTTTATATGCTTAGCTTCAGCAGCATCTAGTGGGAACAGATCAATAGTAACATTTGGTGGAGAATTGGATTTCCTTGTGATGGACTGAAATTTTATTGCAGGTGTTCATCTTCATTGTTAGGGAGGAAAAAATCAATAAAAATAAAGCTGTGCAGCTGCACTAGGTCAGCACAAACTAGGAACAAAGAATAAGAGGCATTGAGAAAATGGCTTGTTGATGGTTGAGAGTCTGCTACCCAATTAACATTCAATACCACTTTCCAGCAATTGGGTGTAAATCTCCTTGACAATTTTACAAAACTATACAAGCATTACTATGATCTAAGACTAGAGCTTAACTCACAGCTCACCCTTACATCTAAAAGCAAAATCAATACTGGATCAGAACAGTACTTCTTAGCTAGCCTATACAACATACGTCACAGCTGTGTCCATTTCAAAGACAGATCAAGCCCTGCTCACCCTTGCTATGATTAGATAAATTCCTTTTCAGCACTTTAGATTGAAATTAAGCAGAAAGGGAAAGTCTATTGCACAAGAAAGCTTCCTTCAACTCTAGTACTTAGAAACATGATGTTCCAATCTCTCTTTGCATGTGTGCAAGAGAGGGGATAGGAAGCAATCATCATTGTATCATTCTTTCACCTAGCATGTGTTAGTCACATACCAGAACATGGACTGGTATTCTTCATTGTTTTCTTATGCAGTTCAAGTATGCTGGCAAGTGAAAACTGTTTCAGAACTGTACAAAGACTGGTAGTTTTCCATTGGCATGGCAAACAAACCAGCTGAATGATTTGTCTTTTCTTTCTCCTGACTCATGCAAAATCTTTATTTAAAAATCCATTTTAACTAATTAATCAGTAGCACATGCACAGAGCACAGGATATTCAAGACTGCAATTTTCTTAATTCCTGAAGGGCTTTCATTCTTTATGCTAGTGTTTTTCAAATTGGGGTCACCGCTTGTGTAGGGAAAACCCCTGGCGGGCCAGGCCGGTTTGTTTACCCGCCCCATCCGATCACAGCTCCCACTGGCCATGGTTTGCCGCTCCAGGCCAATGGGGGCTGCTGGAAGCGGCAGCCAGTGAGTCCCTTGGCCCGCGCCGCTTCCAGCAGCTCCCATTGGCTTGGAGCAGCAAACCGCGGCCAGTGGGAGCCGCACTCTGACAGACCTGCAGATGGGGCAGGTAAACAAACCGGCCCAGCCTGCCAGGGGCTTTCCCTACACAAGCAGTGACCCCAGTTTGAGAAACACTGCTTTATACAGTATCTACAAAGCTATCGCTAGAGATACAAAATACTTTATAGTGCAGACTCTCCCCGTTAGCATCAGCAGCTTATTGTATATAGAAGTTGGAAAGAGACCACCCCATCTCAGAAGATATTAAAAAAAATCTTTAAAAGACTCCCCAGAACCGTAAAGGAGTTCAACAATTTTTTTAAAAGAATAAGCATGTATGAGTAAAGATCCACCCTTGTAAAATGGGATAATACTACTCTATTTGACAAGGGCATCAAAAGTTTAATTATTGATAAAGCCCTTTGAGAGCCTTGCATAAAAAGTGCTAGACAAGTTCAATTATAAAGAAAAAAGACAGAAGCAGTGATTTTAAAAAGGGAAGAAGATATCTATGTGATGTGTTCCTTATGCGTTTACTTTTTGCACATCTAACAGCCAATCATTTCTGCTTTTCAGAGGGATCTACTATTTCTCTAATGAAACCTCAGAAGAATATGGAGGGCGGATTACACTAAGAATTGGAGGCAGTCTCACGTTACAGGTCTGGTTTCCTTTATACCCAGTGATCCCTTATTTAAAAAAAAGAGTAGAGCCAAGATGACTACTTCCTCAACATTCAGGGCTGGTCTACACTACCCGCCAGATTGGCGGGCAGTGATCGATCATGTCTAATGTAGACGCAATCAACTGACCGCTGAGCGCTCTCCCGTCAAACTCCGGTACTCCACCAGAACAAGAAGCACCAGTGGAATCGACGGGAGAGCATCAGCTGTCAACTTACTGCAGTGAAGACACCATGGTAAGTAGGATCCAAGTATGTTGACTTCAGCTACGCTATTCACGTAGCTGAAGTCGTGTATCTTAGATTGACCCCACACGGTAGTGTAGAAGCCCTCAGACATGATTTCAGGGCCACCTCAGGTCTGCAGACACACCAGAATTGTTACTGAATACCAACATTTAGGGCAGTCTACAACTCATTTGCTATATTTAGAGGAGAACTGGAAGGGGGGTGGGAGAAGAAGTGTCAGTAACTTAAACCAAACCCCTTCTATGCAGCATGATGCTTACCTCAAGACGACTTATTGACATTACTATGAAGGGGAGAAATCTTATTTGCTGTGACCAGAAGATCAGTTTCAATATAGACCATCTCCTAGGACTGGACAGGGGAGAAGAGTAGATGAAGCCAGTGGTTACAAACTCCAGTTTTAAACAACAAAATGGAGCTGCTCAAATATGTCAAAATCTATTTGCATTTACTTAAAAAGAGAGCAAGGAGATGGGACTGCTGCAACTCAGATCAGAGTTCTCTCTCTAGTTCTGATGCACATGACAGATTGGCCAACTCACACTGTGGTTCTACTTGGAAAAGTGACAGTAGGAATTCTATTATGTTGTGCCATTGTTTATTCTCGCCAAAATTTCTGTAAGGAAGAACTCAGTTTACAAATAAGCATGTTTTTTCTGGCTAGCAGGTTTACCGAGTCACCCTAGTCTCAGTCAACCAGGCTTCTTCCCTTTCCACACACCAGCACCCTTCACAAAGGTTCTGCAGGCCCAATTAGACCTTCACTTATACCTGTGCAATCATAATCTATAGGACTGCCTAGATGTAACCAAGTAGAACCATGTAAACAATTCTGCTGACATTGCACCAGAAAAAAAACCCATAACTTGGGCCATGGCTACACTGGCACTTTACAGCGCTGCAACTTTCGCGCTCAGGGGTGTGAAAAAACACCCCCGAGCGCTGCAAGATATAACGCTGTAAAGCCGCAGTGTAATCAGTGCCGCAGCGCTGGGAGCCCGGCTCCCAGCGCTGGGAGCCACACCCGTAAGGGATGTGGTTTACGTGCAGCGCTGGGAGAGCTCTCTCCCAGCGCTGGTGCTCTGACCACACTCACACTTCAAAGCACTGCCGTGGCAGCGCTTTGAAATGTCAAGTGTAGCCATACCCTCGCTTCACTCTCTGCAGCAGCATCGGTTTGGCACTGAAAGGAGTAGAACAGTAAAAATTTCACTAACGTAAGAAGACTGAAAACACTGTGTGATTCACCATTACCCTGTACCCTGTGATCTCATTCACACTTGCACATTGGGTGCAGAAAATCATTCTGAATTGGTAGCACCCACTTTGCACTGGTGTAAGACCACACAAGTTGCAATGCAATGGTAATTTACATCAACAGGGAGCTGTTGTAGTAAGAAGGTGCCATTTTATAGTAACTTGTCAGTGAAGAAGTGCACTTTCTCCTCTGCCTCAAGTTACTACAGACATTTAGTCACAACCTCAAGCTGGCCCCTTGTTAAAATATTTTTAGCCTGGCCACTTTCACTATCACTTTTTGTACAGATGCTTTCCATTGAAGTAACCATCTTAGTGCAAAATGGTCTTCAAAAGCTAAGGTCATCTACCTCTAAGTACTTAAAGGATAGAAAACTTGCTTAGACACTTTTTGGCTAAAATACTTGTGTTTCAAATATGCATCTCACACAAACACAGGTTTTTAGCATCCATCAGTAAGAACCCTGTATAACAAAATTTGATGTATGCGTCATCACCTAAATAGTCACAGGACCCAGAAACATTGAGAATTATTAGCCCAGCAGGAATTGCACTAGTAAAAGTTTTGTTAAAATACTTCAAAATGATCAGCCTGGACTGATCAAGTGGGTCAAGGCAACAGATAATCCACTAGAAGGGAGAAAGTACTTTAAAAAAAAGAGTTTCATCTCTTGATTTATATATATATTTTTTAAATTTTATTATTCAACATGACTAAGAATGAAAATAAAACACTCTTATCAGGATTTCTGCAGTATGTGAATCAGCACAATATTTTCCATTACAAAAGGTTATTAAAAGTTAGTCTCAGTCTACACTTCATTGTTGTTTATCAGGTATTGTTTTGGTTCTAGAGCTTGGGTACAGTCTTAAGTCCATTTTCTTTCTTTGCCCATTAAAGGGGTTGTCGTGTACATCTGCATTTCTTACTGTCACTGATTGTCCTCTTGACTGGAGATATTCACGGTAACTTTTATGACAATTCAATACTAGAAAGCCACATAGATACAAACATCCAAAATGGTCTTTGATTTCTTGGCACATCAGTAATGTCTCCTTAATAGTAGTGATCTATTGGGCCAGATCCTGTCCCAACTTCCTTTGTACTATCCGAAAGTTGTTATTAATAGGCCTAACCAGAGTAGGGGAAATCCTTAATTAGCAAAGAGTCCACCACTATACCGCCCTTTCCTGGCATAGTCACACACCTCAAGGAGGAAGGGATGGATCCAGAATCTGTTACATTCCCACATTCCTAGAACTACTACGAACCAGAGTAATCTGAGAGCAGTTGAGAGGCTACTCTAATTTCTGATGCAGGCCAGTCTGGCAGTGCAGTGTGACCATGTCTTAAAGTCACCATTGCCAATCCTTCACCCTAAGCTGTTCTTTGCATTTGGCAAGTGCTGAAAAGTTCTTTAAACTATTTTAGTTAAGAATTCCAGCCTATTTGTTTCTTCTGAAGAGCAATTGTCTTTTCTAATTAACTGACCTTTCATTACTGCCTGCCATGCATTGCACAGCAGACCCTTTTTAATATTACATTTATCAAGTTCAGAGCATTGAAGGACAGTTGAATAGGTTCTTTTCTTGGGGGATTCTGCAAGAAGAGATGGTGGTTTCATAGATAATATATTTATTAGTTTAAAGAGTGGGACAGGGCATGATCTGTGGTATTTTCACAATACTGCTTTCACCTAATTGAAAGATTGTCTCTGTAGTTTTTGCTTGCAGAAATAGTATGTAATCATTCAAATTTAGATTTCTCCAGTCATCTATAAAACCTTCTAAAGGAAGGAGAAGAGAGGCTCTGTAGGCCCTGTTTGTTACTACTTCACTTGCTGTTGTCATATTTCAAGCTGCCTTTGCGGTATCCTGCAGTGAGTGCAAGAACCTTTATTCAGGGACTCCCTTTATTCCCAGTATGGTTCATTTTCTCCATTATGACCATCTCCATTTTAAACATGTGCAAGACAATTTCTAACTGCTTGATTCTGGACTACGTATTCAATATTGCATCAGTATTCTCCCCTGCTCCAGAAAAGGGTTAACAGGGAAAAGAAGAACTTGGCTTCTCTATGGAATGACTGCAGGAAAAGGAAAAAAGTGATTTTTGAAGAAATATATAAAATTTGACAGTTGTTACGACCTTCAATAGTTGCAATTTCAAATAAAAAAGAAATAGTAGGGTTAGTCGTGTCTACATGTGTCTCTTAGATTCAAAAGGGTAGGTAGTAATGAAACCGGTTTCATTTCTGCTTGTGCATTGGAGTTAATTTCGTCTGTGCTCCACCAGTGCTTTCCGGGCTTTGGTTGGCAGTGAGAAAAAGGGCTTCTGGCCTCTTCATCCTTTCAAAACTGTAGCATTCAACTTTTTCTTCGGTGGAGACTGTTCTGGTGCTTACAAGGTGAAATCCTTCTTTAAGTAAAGTGTCAACTAGTAGGCCTAGTACGTTAGTTCCATTAATCAGCTTTCTGTCATCAGGTTTTATAGAGACATACCTAGAGAAAGAGAAGAAAGTGTGATTATGAGTTAACATCCTTCTTGGAAGATGGAACCATGTTTTTAAACAGGCCAAATTCTCAGCTGATGTAAGTCAGCATGACTCCATCACCTGCAACAGAGCTGCACTGATTTACACTAGCCAAGAATCTAGATTAGTTTTAGGGCTGTCACGTGATTTAAAAAATTAATCACAATTAATCACACTGTTAAACAATAATAGAACAACATTTCAATATTTTTGGATGTTTTCAAATACCATATTTACTTGTTATGTTTTTAACAAATGCCATCAGCATGGAAGCATGTCCTCTGGAATGGTGGCAGAAGCACGAAGGGGCATACAAATGTTTATCATATCTGGCACATAAATACCTTGCAATGCCGGCTACAAAAGCGCCATGCAAATGCCTGTTCTCACTTTCTGGTGACATTGTAAATAAGAAGAGGGCAGCATTATCTCCTGTAAATGTAAACAAAACTTGTTTGTCTTAGTGATTGGCTGAACAAGAAGTAGGACAGAGTGGACTTGTAGGTCTGAAGTTTTACATTGTTTTGTTTTCGAGTGCAGTTATGTAACAAAAAAACTACATTTATAAGTTGCACTTTCACGACAGATTGCACTACAGTACTTTTAGGCAATGAAATGAAAAATAATATTTCTTTTATCATTTTTACAGTGCAAATATTTAAAATAAATATACACTTTGATTTCAATTACAAACACAGAATGCAATATATATGAAAATGTAGAAAAACATCCAAAAATATTAAATTTCAATTGGTAGTTTAACTGTGCAATTAAAACTGCAATTAATCGCAATTTTGAGTTAATCATGTGAGTTAACTGATTAATCAACAGCCCTAGTTAGTTTTCTAAATGTCTTAATTCTTTACCTCATTAAAAGCACAGCTATTTCTTGCAGTTTGACCAGTTATATTTTTTTACAGAATAGACACTTTTTCCACTATGAAGTTCACTTTTTCCTTACAAGTGATTGTAACAACCCTTAAAATTGTGTTTAATTCAATGGAGGGGAATTGATGTACATTATGCATAATGTACAGCAGTTTCTTAGATAAGAATAGTCAAACTGTGGCCAGGGCAGCAAAACCGGGTTCATTTAAATAGCAGCACTCTTCATTACAAAGCACCTCTCCCTGCTAACAGTGAAGTTTATTGCTCAGTTGCCTTGCACAGCAACTTTTTTTGTAACAATTATGAAAATTATTTACAACTAAAGTAAACTGATTTTACTTGGAATAAAGTACAGGGGGTTAAAAAATTTATCCAGACACCTCAAGGAACAAAAGTCATGTAAAAATATTGTTAAAAAGTAGCATAAATTGGCAGGCAGAATTGCTCCATAGTTCATGAAAAAAGTACAAAGGTCCACAAGAAGCACTAAAAGCTAAAGATTCCATACAACCACAAATGATTGATTAGAGATAAATTAACCACATAATCAAAAACTGATTAGTTTGTAAGATTTTTCCTCTGCAGTTCAACAGACAAGTGTAGCTTGATTAATCAAAGTCAGAAAAGAAGTTATAACAGACTACATCAGTTTTTAAGTTGCCATAACCTACACTGATGCACAGTTAGTCCAATAAGCTATAAAGTTATATACCATTTAAGTGCCATCTCATATGTGCTATGTGAGAGCCTACAATGAGCTGCTTACAATTATTCAGCTAAAGAAAAAGTCAAAATATAAAGATAAATGCTACTGAATTTTCTAAACCCAGCATTCTCTTAATCCATATATTTCAAGAGAGAATAACCCTACTGGAACTATTCCAGTGAAGTGTCCATAAAAATCCAGGCATTCTAAGAACCATGGAAGATACACTAGATCATCTTTTCCTGTATGGAGACAAATTCCAACTGTATAATAAAGCCACCCTTTAGAGCTTCTAAAAATCATTATAAACTACACCTCGACCCCGATATAACACGAATTTGATATAATGCAGTAAAGCAGCGCTTGGGGGAGGGGGGCAGGGCTGCATGCTCCAGTGGATCAAATCAAGTTCAATAACAGTTTCACCTATAACACGGTAAGATTTGTTGGCTCCCGAGAACAGCATTATATCAAGGTAGAGGTGTATGTAACTAGAGCCTGATGTGGCTAGCATAGAGCTCACTGATTTCCCATTGAAAAATCAATGGCAAGAGGATCAAGGGCTTAAGCCCCCTTCCCCCTCCAAACTCATGTAGTGTTATACAATTTATATTCTTCAAAACAAAACCCACATCTACAGTTAAGGAACAAGGAAAGTCCATTACCTTAGCTCTACCTTTGTTTTCCATCTCCCCTTCTCCAAAATGGAATCTAAGGGATGTGTTTGTAGCCATTTTAATGATCTTCCCCTCCTCCTTTCCCCAGCTTATTCCATATTTATCTTGGATAAAGTTCTTGTGTGCAAGTTTTCCCATTTATTCCTAGTTTTCACAGTTTGTACATTACAAGCATTATGGATGCTTATGAGCACAAGGGAATGGCATGTGTGACAAACTCATTTTATAATTTTCATTTTATAATTTTATAATTTGTATTAGCCCACATTCAGACTTAGCAACCTCACTAATGAGAGAAATCAACTTCCTTCTTTCCTCAGAAAGAAGTAACCCTGCATCCTCTGAGTTAAACATCTCAAAGGAGAGGTGGTTAAGATAAAGTATTTTTCTACCATTAGTAATCAGTTCAGCCAATTAGGAACATCTTCTGTGATTGCCCATTACTACTTCAGACAACTCACAGACTTCGTTTTCAGTTATCAAACATTCTGACTACTACAGGAAAAGCGAACCCATTAGGATATGTCATTAGGCTGACAGAACACAGAGGCTGTTACATATGGGACAAACAGTAGGATCTAGGCAGAGAATCAAGAGCACAAAATATTACAGCTGGCAAGTGGTTCTCCTATATTTTAATTTTGCATTTTCCAGTGGCTTCTAGGTATGATTCAGCCATCCCATTGGACAGACACATCAGAAATATAGAAAAAGCAAAAAGGTGAGAGGAAAGTCAAATGAATTAGGAGAATAAGATGTTTTTAAAAATCCATTTTAAAAGTTAAGGAAACTTACAAGAAGTTAGATCAGTATAACAGGTGTTACACCAGTCACCTTTTGGCATTGAACCATCAATTGATTATCCCATGATCTCATCACAGTGTAGCAAATTGCATGCATTTTATGAACTAGAGCAGGGGTCGGCAACCTATGGCATGCGTGCCAAAGACGGCACCCGAGCCGATTTTTAATGGCATGCTGCTGCCTGCCAGGCTCCCGCTCAGTCCGCTGCCGGGCTGAGTTGGACCCCGGCAGGCAGCAGCATGCCATTAAAAATGCTGCCCGACCCAGCCCGCTCTTCTCCACCCTCCCGCCTATCGCTCTCTCTGGCGGGGGCAGAAGCAAGCTTGGTCCTGCTGGCTGCTGCTGTATGGCAGACTCTTCCGGCAGCCAAGTTTCCTCCTCCCCTACCTCTTCCCCCAGCGTGCTGCGTTGAGCCTCATCTCCTCTCTCTCTCTCTGCCGCTGATGGCCCTTGCGAGGGAAGGGAGAAGAGCAGCCCCAGCACCCTCACTGCTCAGACCGATAAGGAGGCAGAGAAGGGAGGCAGGAGCGGGGCATATCCTTCCAGCCCCCTGCCGTAAGCACCCCCCTGATCCCAGCCCACTACCCTCAGCCCTCTGCCCTGCACCCCCCTTGTACCCCAGCCGCCTGCATCCCCCTCACAACTCCATTCCTGACTCCTGCACCCTCCACACCCCCTGCCCTGACTCCTGCACTCCCCACACATACCCAGCCTCTCCACACCCCCTGCCCTGACTCCTGCACTCCCCACACATACCCAGCCTCTCCACACCCCATGCCCTGACTCTTGCACCCCCACATCCCCACCCTGAGCACCAAAGGGGAACTCCTACACCTCCCACATTCCCACCTGCATCCCTTGCACCAAATGGGAACTGTCCAGGTAAGCGCTCCGCACCCAAACCTCCTGCCCCAACCCTGAGCCCCCCCTCATTCTAGCTCCTGGCCAGACCCTGCACCCCAAACCTCAGCCTGCTCCTTCACCTCCAACCCTGTGCTCAGTGTACCCCCCACCCTCAGCTCAGTGCAGAGAGAGAATGGGCCAGAACCAGGGAGAAGGTAGGTACCCACTGTATGTGGGCAGGGCCGGGACTCCAGGCTGGCAGCGGGCTGAGCGGGGCCGGCAGCTGGTACCCCAACTGGCAAGGGGCCAGAAGACAGAACCCCAGACTGGCAGTGGGCTGAGTGGGACTGGCAGCCAGTACCCTGGCTGGCAGGAGCCAGCGGATGGAACCCCAGACGGCAGCAGGCTGAGCAGCTCGGCACGTTGCTGGTCTGGGGTGCCAGCCCCACTCAGCTCGCCACTGGTCTGAGGTCCTGGCTGCTGGCCCCACTCAGCTAGCCACTGGTCTGGGGTTCTGGCTGCCGGCCCCTTGCCAGCTGGGGTCCCAGCCACCGGCCCCACTCAGCCTGCTGCCAACCTGGGGTTCCGGCCACAGGCCTCACTCAGCCCGCTGCCAGAATAGGTGAACGGAACCCCAAGCCGGGAGCGGGCCGAACAGGCTGGCAGCTTAATAAGATCTGCATTTTAATTTAATTTTAAATGAAGCTTCTTAAACATTTTGAAATCCTTGTTTATTTTACCTACAACAGTAGTTTAGTTATATTATATATAGACTTATAGAGAGAAACCTAAAAAACAGTAAAATGTATTATCAGCACCGAAACCTTAAATTAAAGTGAATAAATGAAGACTCGGCACACCACTTCTGAAAGGCTGCTGACCCCCGGAACTAGACAGAGGTCTTGGAATTATTTCAAGAAAGAAAAGCCACACAAGGTGAATACCTTGTCACCAACTGGTCACCAGCAGAGTAATCAGTGCCACATTGAAAAACCAGGTCATGATGAGAAGGTCTCTCCAAAGGAAGTGGAGTGAGGAGCTTCTGAGAAGGAAAAGGATTATTATTCCAGTTCTGTCTCAAGGATTGCTCTGTAAACATAGTGACCCGTCCAGCCAGTACCTCAACAGTGTTGCTGCAAGAGCCAAAGACTCGGAAAAAGGCCTGAGTTTCCTGGAGCAAGAAACGCACCTCCAAGATCTCTGGTCTCGGCTTCAGCAAGTTTTCCTGGCTCACAAGATCAGCCAGGGAGTGGAGTTCATAGAAGTCTGCTTCTCTTTGCAGCCTCTGATAGTCTGAAAAGTCAGTGGGCAGAGAAAGCTGTAGTGTCCTCAAAAAATCCAGGATGTAATTAAACAAAGTTCCATCTCTGTCCACAAAGAATTGTCCATTCACCAGCCTGAATTCGTGGTCATTGCCATTCAACATCCGTGCTAACCTGGACTCTGGGAACCTCCGCAGGGTGGAAACCCATGTTGTAAATTTTGAGCCTCCCACATTCAGAATGGCAACTTCTTGATTGCTCATATTGTCTCTTCACCAACCAAGGTTAACACTAACCTACGTCCTTCTAACCAAACTATTCCTAAACTGCAAATCAACTGGGACTGCAAGCACCATTCAGTAATCTTATTGCATATTTGGGATGAGGTGTGTAGCACTGCTAGGGTTCCCAGGCAACAAGCATAAATACAACTAAAGATAGCTGTTTGCAGGTCCTGGTTGCTTGGAAACTTGGACTCTTGAAACAAAAATAATAAAAAATAAAAAATGAACAGCTTCCAAGGCTGTTGAAAAATGGTTGATTGACTAAGTTTTGAAAAACCCTGATAAAAACCAAGAACTGTCCCCAAAAGCAAGACATTCAGTATAAATATTTGAGTTTTCAGAACCACAAGATGATTTCATTTCTATACCACTGTGGGTGACCCACTGCTAAAAGAAACGTTAAATGTACTTTAAGGCAACTCCACAATCATGCTCTGAAATGAGAACATTTCAGAGAAGTTAGAAGTGTATTTCATTAAATGTTTCTGATCTGAAAGGATTCAATGATTAATATATTTGTATGAAACATCCATACAGAGATATGGTAATGATTTAATTATTTCTTTACATATTCAATTATCCTAGAGTTAAGTCATAAAACTCACTAAACTAAATTCTTCTGGGGTGCAGTGCAGCCAATAGAATGACACCGGGGAAGTCTACATTGCAACTGGAGATGCAACTGCCACACAGATTGACATATCCACACTAGCTTTAATTTAGCTAGTAGTGCTGAGAATAGCAGGGAAGTCACAGCACCATAGGTTTCAGTTGAAGCTGTACAAGTCTGCCTGGGGCACTGGATATACATAGTTGTATTGCCCATGCTGCCACATCATCACTGCTATTTTTAGAGATGTGCTACCTTTAATCTAGCTAGCACATGTATGCCAACCCATGCTCCAACTGCAGAGCAGGGATAAGGAGCATGACCTGTCTCAGGGCTAAGGAGTTTCCTAACACAACAAGACAAAGCCAATGTTAATGGATGTGATTACACAGCAGGTTTACAGGCAGTACCCCATCTCTCCAACTATTGAAGCGATGATTGACTGATGTGGGGAGGCAGAGAAGCCCCCCCCCCCCCCCCCACCAGCCTCACACTGCTGGGAAGATTGTGTTTTAGGGAGGTTTGCTTCCTGGCTGTTGAGCAGGGTGGAACTGTCATTCTTTCATCTTAAAGCAGGCTCTGTTCTTACTTTCTACCACCACCACAGAGGGGAAGGGAATGGAGAAAACTCCCTAGTCCATGCATTGACCATACAAGTATTTTACACTCACTGCCATAATGAGCTGCACTGTGTCCCCAATTGTGAGAAAGTGGGTGCACTTCCCAATAGGGAGCTTAAATTCTTTACATGAGAGGCACTTTTTAGAAAGACAGAGATGCAGGTGGCTTTTAAAAACAAACAAACCATGAATCCAACATGAAGATAACTCAGTCCCTTGACAGGACTATAGCTGGAAAAGTGTCATTGAACTGCATGTAAGAGCACCTTGCAGCTTGTTCTGCCCCACTCACTTCCACTTGTTTCTCTTTCCTATTGCAATTTGTTCAAGACCACTGCCTTGAAGACCTTTTTTTTTTTTTTTTTAATAAATAAACCCTGTAATCAATATCCAGTGTGTATAAAGTACTGCATATACCCAGGATAAGGAATCAGTGAAATTAGACATCTTCAGTTATGAAGAGATTCCAAAGAGTTAAAGTACCACGCTGTATTTTGCAATGGATGGCCAGTCTTAGGCAAACTTTGCAGCCCACCTCCCTTAGCAATCAGAAGTGTCCTTCCTAATTTCAAAGAACCTCTCACAACAAAAAAATGTTGATGCATTTAGGGATCAGCACCTTTTACTCTAGGACACGTAAAATCATTAATACGGCTATATTAGTATTTGACTATATACATGGTTAGTTTTGCCTTATATTTTGGTTAGATCAAGGAAGTGCATTATTCCCCAAAACATTTTGAAACAAAATCTCAGAAGCAAAAGTATGTTTTCTGAAAGTTCGGTTTCACCTTCCAGCATATCTCAGTGCTTGAACTACACGAACAATAACTCAGTAAACATTCTGAGTATTAAATGCTTCCATCAGAAGCCAAAGGTTTTTTTTTTAAAATGTGCATGCACTATTAAGTTTTCTGCAACAGCATTCTGTTCACTTCTTGGGCTTCTGAATTTGTGCTTTGGTAGTGGACATTATAACAGTTTATATTTGCACACAAATTGTGCAACATTATCCAATACCACTAGTGTATAATTTTTGCACTTTTCACTTAGAAGTGAAGCTCCATCTGTCATTTGCTCCCAGTAAAACATGGCATGGTCAGCTATCTCCGCAGTGTCTGCCAGATAGGATGAGCCAATTGTAAAGAGTTGAGTTTTCCAGCACTGAAGATTGTCAAAGATAGATTCCACAAAGGTCATTCTGGTGGCTTCAAGGATAAATAAGCAAATCAGAGAAGTCACTATAAATTTGTGTAAAAAGACTGAGGAAATCTTGAAATTAAGCAAGCTGTTTTCCTGAGGTAAAGAAAGCTTGTCCACATCTACTAGTTTTATACCATCCCACTGGCTGGTATCGAAGTTCTTTATTGTGAGATTGAGGTCTACACTGGAACAAGGCAGAGGGGTTTCCTTGATCACTTTGATTTTTTCCCTGAACTCCTGCATCTGTTGCAGAAATATAATGGGCTCAGACACATCCTTAAAAGCTTCTGCAATGTTAAAAGCCATTCGTTGCTCTTGTAGAATTGTGTTCAGTTTATTGATTTCTGGGTCATAGGCCTGCATCACTGCAAGCTTCATGGTCTCAAAGTCAGACAGAATCTCATTTCTTTTCTGCTCCAGTGTGTGCTGCAGCTTCTCAAAGAACTCTTTCACTTTGTCCGAGTCTTTTGTCAGAATCTGCAGCGCTTTCCTCTTGCTTGTTTCCAAGGTGTCTAGTCGGGAGAGCGCATCCCCACAACGCCATGTTTCAAAGCCCTGAAACAGGGTTTCAAAAGCACGCTTCTCCTGTGAATAGGCATCTTCAATGGAGCAAAATATGTGCTTTGTGTGGTCACCTCGAGTGGCACAGACACCACATATCAGCTGCATATCTGTCTGGCAGAAAATGTTCAGGGGCTGCCCGCTGTGCACCTTACACATAGGCATTTTGGGAGTTACTTTTATTTTGTTATACTTCTCCACAATACCTTTCAGGGAGTAGTTGACTTGTAAATTGTTGATTCCTGTAACAGGAGTTTCCTTCCGGCAGGTAGGACACTTGAAAAGTGGAGGTGGTCTCCAAACCACACTCCGGACATTTCCCTCTAGGATCCCCTCCAAACACTTCTTGCAAAAGTTGTGAGAACAAGGTAAAACCCGAGGATCTTCAAACAAGCCACAACAAATGGGACAGGTGAGATCTTCCTCTAAGAGCTCCATCACATCCTACGGAAAGGAGAGGGAAAAAATATTAGAGGGACTTTATAAGAACTATTTCCATTCCACCATCATTAGTCAAATGGGGAAGAAGTTACAGTAAACCATGCCAAGAGTAGCTTCCATTTGAGACAAGCTTAGTATCGCTTGCACTATGACAGGCGGCGTTTTTTGGCCCAAGGAGTTTCAAGGTGGGGTCTCAGCTGGGCTGATAGGCATGTTGCACACACTGCCAGTTGAGCCACAAAATAGAGGACTCCACTAATTGCTTGAGTCTGTTCTAGTACTGGACCATCAGACAAAAGCTGCTCAATGTCAAGACAAAATCAGTTTCCCAGTCTTAGCATAAACACCAAAAAGGAAAGTTAGCTAACCTGACAATGATCTTTAATATCTGCTGAAAATAATTTGAGTACTAATTCAAAACTTAAGTCTTATTGCAGTGATGCAATATTCAGAGATTGATTTGATCTGTGTTGTGAAATTTCAATATGGCAGACAATGTTAAAATTGAACCAAAAACTATTACATTTCACTTCCCCAACTCCTGCTTTAAAACAAAAAAGGTCACTTTTTTTTTGGGGGGGGGGGGAACCAATATGGAAGGTGACTTACAGAGTAAAGCATCAGAATTTCCTCAGTTTTAGTAGAGTTTGTTAAATGCCCCCTCTTCTCAGCCCAAAGGCCAGTCAGCATTTGTTTAACCCTAGTTTAAGAAGTTTGGGTGCAAGGAAGAAAAAAATGTATGAATGCTCTTTTCGTTGCTATTGGGGTATTCAGCACAAAGTTGAAATATTGTAAGAATATAGAGGTAACTCTTAAAAACCACAGCCGTAAAAATAATTTATAATCTACTTTTGATTACATCATCTGTATTTCCAGCTCCAATGTTTCAATATCTGTTTTAATTATGGCAATTCCTTTTTTGAGTGTGGGGGTGTCTAAGAAATTGGAATTTATCAAAAGAAAAATGTGAGACTTATCTTGTATTGCAGTAGCCCCTAAACGCCCCAATCAGGGATCAGGCCCATTATGCTAAGGACTGAATTTATATAACAGAAACCAAATTCTCTGGTGCAAAGATCTTACACTGTTAGCATATGAAATGAGAAAGCAGGTGGATACTTAGAAGGGAAAAAAGTTAGAATTGATATTTGCCAGACCTGCAGATCCAATTAGTTTGGTGATGGAAGTTAAAAATACTTTGTGATAACTAAAGGACAACGATAATTTCCCCATGCTTAGCAGTATATTACCAAAGTGGCTGAACAGTAAGTTCTCCTCAGTTCTCATGGTGATATCACACAAGGTACCAGACCCTTAAGAAAGGCAGGAAACTGGTTAAAAAAAAGATAGCCAGGAACCATTCAGAGGGAGATCAAGGATACCAGTGGATATATGGAAGGCAGAAAAATCAAGAAAGGCTGCACTGGGAGAAAAGGAAGGTTTGGGATGCAGTTTGGTATAATCAAAAGAAAGCTTTCACCACAAGTAGATAGATACTGGCTGAAACAAAAGAAAGAAAAAAAATCTTCAGAGGGTATAATCAACTCCCAAATACATTTCTCCGATTACTAGAGATGTTTGCATGCATAAGTGGGGCTTGAAAAATTTACTAGACTTCTACTCAGCCAGAAGACTAAGCCTACTAACCAAAAGTCAGTCACCTCAAAGTAGGTTTGCCAGGTGTCCAGTTTTTGACCGGCACACCCAGTCAAAAAGAGACTCTGGGGGCTCCAGTGAGCACCGCCAAATGGGCCATTAAAAGTCTGGTTGGTGGCACAGCAGGGGCCCAGAACTAAGGAAGGCTCCCTACCTGCCTTGGTTCTGCATGGCTCCCAGAAGTGGCCGCCAGGTGCCTGAGGCAGCCAGGGAGGCTCCATGCACTGCCCCCGCCCCGAGGGCCAGCTCCACAGCTCCCACTGGCCAGGAACTGTGACCAATGGGAGCTGTGGGGGCAGCGCCTGCAGGTGTGAGGGCAGAGCACGGAGATTCCCTGGCCGCCCATGCGCCATGGGGCCACCGGGACTTGGCAGCCGCTTCCTGGGAGCCACAGTAAGCGCCGCTGCGACCTTGCACCAGCCCAGAGTCCCCTCCTGCACTCCAACTCCCTCCCAGAGTCCACACCCTGCTCACACCCCAACCCCTTGCCCCGGCCCCGAGCAAAACAAATGGTCTAATTCCTCATCCCAAATATTCTCTCAGATGAAAACAGGAAAAAGTTAATCTAGTCTGTTTCTAGAATGCAGATGGTGGCTTATCAGATAGTAGCAGGAAACAAGGTAAAGTGAAAGATGAGGCAACGTAGGCTAGGCTTGATCCAGCCGAGTACAGCATCCAAGTTTCCACTATTTATTTCAAAACCAGATTTCTCTAAACAAGAAAATGTTCATTGATTACTAAATTTGTGGCATGGCAAGTATGAATTTTTAACGAAAAAGATGCTTAAGCCTCAGAACAGACATTTTTCAACACCTGAATTCCAGGCACAAAGCTCAGGCAGTTGAAAGATAACTGAACATAAAGTGGCCAAACTTTAAATAAAAAGATTAGTTTACAGCCAAAAATTCCTAATATTTAGGATCAGTCCAAAAGATTAAGCTTTCAGACAGCTATAAGTGCCTAAAACTAAGGATTTATTATGAAGTGCCTTTACAATAATAAGTATACAGCTTTGCTACCACAGCATCATAATCCATAGAACAGCCATGACATAGAGACAGCATATTTCCATATCACTTTCAGTATCTCAGTCTTTACCTGCTTCTGGAATAACAGCATAGCAAGTTACTCTATGCTACTCAAAGAAACCGATGAGGCTAACCGGGGGAGGAAAGCTGCAACTACTTAAAAATTGTTGTTTCCCTCATTGTAACAATGCTGGTTCTGGCAGGACCCAACAGAGTGCCAACTCAGGACAAATTGCTTAAAACAGGGCAGTTACAGCCCAAGGCTGGGGTTTTTCCACCTCTAAGGCAAACCAAACCAGCCAGATAAAGAGAACTTTGGTCTCACCCCACTGGCTAACCACAAGTCACACAAGCAATTCCCTTAGACAATCCAGTTTCCCAGTATCACCAACAGTGCCACTCATTAGGGCAGGGGTCCCCAACGCGGCGCCCATGGACGCCATGGCACCCGCTGGGGCATCCATGTGCGCTCACCTACTGGCTGCCAGACAAGCAGCTACCGAAATGCCACTGAGAAGCAGCAACATCAAGAAGCACTCCCGCTGAAATCCCGCCGAATTTCGGCAGCGACGCCTCTTGACGATGCCGCTTCACGGCGGCATTTCGGCAGCTGCTTGTCCGGCAGCCACAGTCCTCGGCCCCCTGGAAAAGGTTGGGGATCACTGAGTTAGGGGGACAAATGATTATGAAAACCAATACTCCAGTAAAAGAAAAAAGGTTCTCTTGATCCCAAAGGACCAAGCCCCAGACCCAGGTCAATATACAAATCAGATCTTACCCACAAAACATCTAAAATCTAAAGGTTTATTCATAAAAGGAAAAAGATAGAGATGAGAGCTAGAATTGGTTAGATGGAATCAATTACATACAGTAATGGCAAAGTTCTTGGTTCAGGCTTGCAGCAGTGATAGAATAAACTGCAGGTTTAAAACAAGTCTCTGGAGTACATCCCCAGCTGGGATGAGTCATCAGTCCTTTGTGTAGAGCTTCCGTTTGTAGCAAAGTCCCTCCAGAGGTAAGAAGCAGGATTAAAGACAAGATGGAGATGAGGCATCAGCCTTTTATAGTCTTTTCCAGGTGTAAGAACACCTCTTTGTCCTTACTGTGGAAAGTTACAGCAAAATGGAGTCTGGAGTCACATGGGCAAGTCCTTGCATACTTTGTTGAGTTACAAGGCAGATATGCCTTCTCTCAATGGGTCAGTTGTATAGCTGATGGTCTTTAATGGGCCATCAAGCAGGCTAGGCAGAGCTGACACAAACTTGTCTGGGGTGTCACCCAGAAACATAGCAGAAGTTTGAAATACAGACAGTATAGAGCCAATATTCATAACTTCTACTACAAAAATCATACACATAAACAGACAGCATAACCAGCAAACCATAACCTTGTCTTAGACACCCTATCTGATCCCCTTTATACAAGATTTGGTGCCACTACAGGACTTTGGTTGCAACAATGATCTATACGGTCCCAGTTAATGTCAATAACGTCACCCTCATATATTGCTTTCCAAAGTAACCAGTCTTCTCCTGGACTTGCTGAGAGGCTTTAGACAAACTAAAGATTCTAAAGTGTCCAGTACACCTGTTTTTAACTTAAAATAAGCATTTCCCATTCCTCTTTCCTTAGGCAGACAGATCTGAGAAAGGAAGGCCAATTAAGCCAGCAAATCCAGACCTTTGAGGAGTTTGTCCCAAAATTACCATAACTTGGAATCTGTTAACTATTTAGTGCCTTCAACTCCATTTTATTGTTCTAAGGAAACTGAATTGGTGCCACATTTTGGAATGAAGCTATCTATGGCATACCCTCACTATAATGAGACTGTCAGGATCCAAGCCTTTTGTTCATTATAGCAAGGGGTTTGTTATAACGAAAAGACAATCAAAGCAACACAGCAGCAGGGCTCAAAGCTGTAGCTGTGCACACTTGTGCAGTACACCTCCCCCCCTCTTTTTTTAAACCACACACAGTATTGTACTATAGTTGGGATCCAGGTTCGGTATAGACAAAGATTCATTATAATTTACTGTGTTATTGCAAGGGTGTGCTGCATTTCTACAGTTGGACTATTGTTACCCAATAACCTTTTAAGTTTAGGAGTCAAAGCTTCTAACATCCTGAGAAAATGCCAGTACCTGTATTGTTATAGTAGAATGAAGCACAGGGATGCTACATGAAATTATTTCAATCCACAAAGATTAATTTGTTGTTTGTTAACAACAAATTAAATGTTGTACCTCAAGTGAATATTAACCAAGATGAGAGAAATCAATTATTTTTAGTGCACCATGGAAAAAGGAGAGGAACCAATTTGAGCGCATTGAACCAGTTCTAGATATGGGGATGAATCTGAACCCTGGGATCCGGATTCCAACGCAAAATTTGCAAGTGCTCAGATGTTGTATTTTACGCCATCCTATAAAGCCGGTTGTGGTGTATGGATTCAGCTCTCAGCTACCGCAAAGTCTGGGGGCGGGAGCCAGGCCCTTCCAGGGCCAGGCGGAGGAACCGGGCGTTAAGCAATTGCTGCTGTTTTGCCCCGCTCACGCAGCACAACACGGCCGGTGTGCAGCAGCCTTCCCGGGGCCCGTCCCTTCCAGAGGGCAGCGCACCGCGCGGGGAGAGGCAGCCCCATGCCAGCGGCCGCGGGCAGGCCGAGCGCGTCGCCGCTCTTCCCCTGGGAGGTTCCCGGGGTTCCCCACCCACGCTCGGGAGTGGGGGGCGCAGCCCTCGCTATCGCACCCAGCCCATGGCCCACGCTGGGAGCCCCGCCGCCCGCCCGGGCTCGAGGACCCACCCCTCCGGGGCAGGCGGGGACCGCCGCCCTCCCAGCCCCGTGCGAGGCCGCGGCGCCCCGGAGCTGGCGGCGAGACGCCGCAGGAGACTCAGGCCCGGCCCAGGCAGAGCCCAGCCCGCCAACGCGCCTCACCTGCAGGTCCAGCGCCTGCCGCCGCTTGACTTGGCCGGACACTCCTGCTTGCTGAGGCCGGGCCCGTCGCAGGCGGCAGGCGCCTCCCGCCTCCACAAGCAGCGGGAGGGCGGGGCCAGGGCCCGGCTTTGTATCTCCCCGCCGCTGCTGGGGAAGGGGCCGGGCGCGGGTGGCTGTGCCGCTGCCGGGGTACATGTGGCTTGAGCACGTTGCATCAGGTTCAGGGTGGGCGCGGGGCCTGGCTTGGGAAGGCTGGATTGACACAGGCCGAGGCCAGAGATTTAAATGTTCTTCACAGAAACCCCCCCTGATTCGAGAGGCTTCAGGCAAGTCATTTGGCCTTGTGTGCACTGGGGAAGGGTGTAACCCATCTGCCCTTCAGGGGATCAGCCCTGTAGGGTCTGTGTGTACCATGGTGTCCAGTGCGCTGAGAAGGTAGCAAAGCTTTCTCAGTGCTCCCATTGCTGCTAACCACTGTTCAGATGAGCCAGGGGGGATTTTTTTTTAAACTTTCCTCAGTGTAGGCATTTAACCTGGCTGTTTCCTCATCTGTTAAACTGGAGTATTAATAGTGTTGTAAAGCAAAACGTATTACTGAGCAAGTAAGACAAGGTTCTTTAAATACATTCGGAGCGAGAGAAAGACAAGGGTGAATGTAGGTCCTCTACTTGGCAGCCTGGGAGAACCAGTAACTGCTGACATCAAGAAAGCTAATGTGCTTGATGCAGATTTTGCTTTGGGTTGCACTAAGGTCAGTAATGACAGATACTCAAAATAGGGAAAGAAGGGGCTAAAGAATATTTAGATAAGTAAGTTGTATTCAAGTCAGCAGGGCCGAACAAAATTTATCTTAGGGTACTTAAGGAACTGACTAAAGCAATCTTGGAGCTGTTAGCAATTTTCTTTGAGAACTCTTGGAGGAAATCAGAAGAGGTCTCAGAAGACTAGAGAAGGGCAAACATAGTACCTATCTTTAAAAGGGGGAACAAGGAGGACCCGGGGAATGCTAGACCACTCAGCCTAACCTCAATACCTGGAAAGATATTGGAGCAAATTATTAAACAATCAATTTATAAGCACCTGGAGGATAATAGAGTTATAAGAAATAATCAGCATGGATTTGCCAAGAACAAATCATGATAAATCATCTTAATTTCCATCTTTGATAGGATTACTGGCCTAGTGAATAGGGGGAGGAAGCAGATGTGATATAACTTGATTTTGGTAAGGCTTTTGACACACTTCCACCTGACGTGCTCATAAGCAAACTGGGGAAATGTGGTCTAGATTTACTGTAAGGTGGGTGCACAGCTGGTGGAAAGATTCGACTTAAAGAATAGTTATCAATGGTTTGCTGTCCAAATTGGGAGGGAGTATCTAGTTGGGTCCCACAGAGGTTGGTCCTGTGTCTGGTACTATTCAATATTTTCATTAATCACTTGGATAATGCATATAAAATTTGCAAATGACACCACGCAGGGAGGGATTGCAAGCACTTTGTAGGACAGGCTTTAAAATTCAAAATGACTTTGACAAATTACAGAATTGGTCTGAATTCAACAAGATGAAATTCAATAAAGACACGTGCACAGTACTTCTTATAGGAAAGAAAAATAAAATGTACAGCTACAAAATGGGGAATAACTGTGTAGGCGGTAGAACTGCTGAAAAGGATCTGGGGATTGTAGTGGACCACAAACTGAATGTGAGCCATCAGTGGGATGCAGCTGCAGCAAAATTTAATATTCTGGAGTTTATCAACAGGACTATTGTATGTAACACACAGGAGGTAATTGTCCCATTCTATTCGGCACTGGTAAGGCCCCAGCTGGAGTACTGTGTCCAATTCTGGATGTCACACTTTAGGAAAGATGTGGACAAAATAGAAAGAATCCAGAGGGGACCAACGCAAATGATAATAGGGTTGGAAAACCTGACTTACGAGGAAAGGTTAAAAAACTGGGCAAGTCTAGTCTTCAGATAAAAAGACTGATGAGGGAACTGATAACAGTCTTCCAATATTTTAGGAGTTGTTATAAGAGGAAGGTGATCAATTATTCTCCATGTAGAATAAGTAGTAATGGATTTATTCTGCATTAGGGGAGATTTAAATTAGATATTAGGAAAAGCTTCCTAATTATAAGGATAGTTAAGTTCTGGAATAGGTCATGGAGTTGAGCAATAGAGCCTTCCTAAAAGTATGGGAGGGAGCATGAGGCCCTGCCCCGGCCTGTGCTCCTCCTCTTCCCCCTGAGGCCACACCCCCATCCAAGCTGAAAGCTGAAGCCAGGTTGGGGAGCTGGGGCCTCTCCACCTGCCTGGGGTGGAGGGGCCTGAGAGCAGACCCCAGTTTGTGTCCCCAGGCCCTCCACCCAGAACAGGTGGAGGGTCCACGGCTTCCCACAGCTGCTCATGCCTGGCCTGGGGGTAGGGCCTTGGTGGTTGGAGAGCCGCAGCTGGGCGATGGTAAGAACCGCCCAGCCAACTGTGGGGAGCCATGGACCCTCCACCTGCCCTAGGTGGGGAACTGGGGACAGGAACATGGACCAGGGGCTACTCTCGAGTCCCTCAGCCCCAGGCAGGTGGAGGGTCCACAGCTATCTGGGCTCCCCAGGCCGCTCTTACCCAGGCCAGGCTCCAGCTTCCAGCCTGGCCAGGAGGCAGGGCCTCAGGGGGAAGAGGAGGGGCAGGGGCCCAGGCTCATAGTGAAAGTGGATGGGCTAGTCCCACCACTTTCAAAAGTGGGAGTGCCATGGCCTCTTGACTCCCGCTGTTCCAGGACCTCTGCCTGGAGTCCTCATAATTTTAAAAAACAAGTTGGACAAACACCTGTCAGGGATGGTCAAGGTTTACTTGATCCTACCTCAGCACAGGAAACTGGACTTTATGACTTCCTGAGGTCCCTTCCAGCCGTACATTTCTATGATAGTGTTTGCAAAGTGCTTTCAGATCCTCTGTGACGATGCTGCCCTTGGGAACCAGCTGAGGTCACTCAATCAGGTTGAACTGCAAACAGAATGGGGCAGACAAACCCCAAACACTAGTGGATATTCCAATACTTAGCATTACCAAGCCAGCAAAAACCATCTTCTGTATTACTTCACGGGTTACTCAGAAGTCCAAACAACGCAGTTCCCTTAAAGTGCCCAGCCTCAGGTCTCCATCCAGACACACGTCAGATATGATGATTACTGAAAATCTTATCTCATCATATAAAATAAAAGGTTCTCCTGATCCCAAAAGGCCCAAGCCCCAGACCCAGGTCAAATGATAACTTAGATCAGAGGTCCCCAACGCTGTGCCTGCGGATGCCATGGTGCCCATCAGGGCATCTATGTGTGCCCGCTTACTGGCTGCTGGACAAGCAGCTGCCGAAGTGCCGCCGAGAAGTGGCAATATCAAGAAGCGCTACCGCCGAAATCCTGCTAAATTTAGGCGGGATTTCAGAGGCGACGCCTCTTGATGACGCTCCTTCACAGCGGCATTTCGGCATCTGCTTGTCTGGCGGCCACAGTCCTCAGCGGCTAGTCATCCAGCGGCCGCCCCACAGAAAAGATTGGGGACCACTGTCTTAGATCTTACCCAAAATACACCCTTATAGTCAATTCTTATTAACTAAATAAGCTAAAATTTATTTAAAAATATAGAGAGAGTGTGGATTAAAAGATCAATATACATACAGACTTGAATTCAATTCTTGAGGTTCAGATACACAGAGATGGGCTTGTAGTTGCCAAAAGTCCTTTTAGAAATAGTTCATAGGTTGTAGTCCAATGTCCATATTCAGGGTGACTCCAGTCAATGACTGGGGAATCTCAATCCTTATGGCTTAAGGTTTCCCCCTCTTGAAACCCAAAGCAGATCTGAGATGAAGAAGGATCATGTCCCAAGGTTTTTATACATTTCCAGCAGCCTTTTGGCCTGAAAAAACAATAGACTTAAGCAGGAGTCGGCAACCTCTGGCACGTGGCTCACCAGGGTAAGTACTCTGGTGGGCCAGGCCAGTTTGTTTACCTGTCACGTCGGCAGGTTCAGCCGATCTCGGCTCCCACTGGCTGCGGTTCGCCGTCCCAGGCCAATGGGGGCGGTAGGAAGCCGCAGCCAGTACGTCCCTTGTCCACGCTGCTTTCTGCCACCCCCATGGCCTGTGACGGCGAAACATGGCCAGTGGGAGCCGCGATCGGCTGAACCTTCCGACGTGGCAGGTAAGCAAACTGGCCTGGCCCGCCAGGATACTTACCCTGGCAAGCCATGTACCAGAGGTTGCCGACCCCTAGGCTTAACTTTCCTTCTCCCAAACATCATGGCAATTAGCACAGGGTAATTTATCCATTAAACAGTTCAGATACAGGTTACCACAACCTTAAAAGAGACATATAGACAATAATACTATTTTCCTCAAGTGTCTTCCTAAATATGAATACCTCTTTTTTGATCATTGAAGCAAGCAAAGACTTGTTTACTTACATCACAAGATCTGAGCAAACAGCTACCCTTCTATCTCTAACAATGCAGACTTGCATTTCAAAGCTATGTTCATTTACATATCTTCCTAAGCAGTCTCTAAAGTTTGGCCATGGGTCAGGTCAGCCTGTGAGTTAATTAACTCTTTCTGGCTCTGTCACCTTTCAATGAGATATTATATTACACTCGTAACATCACACCCTGGACCAGAAGGTGCTATAGAATGCAAAGCACTATTAATAAACAGCCATAAGAATTGTCAATTACAGGCTCTAGAAGGGCCCTATATCAGATTGGTCATGCATAGTTTTCAGTGTGCCAAGACAAATCTCTCTCTCTCGGGCCTGGTCTACACTACGCGTTTATACCGATTTTAGCAGTGTTAAACCGATTTAACGCTGCACCCATCCAAACAACGAGGCACTTTATATCGATATAAAGGGCTCTTTTAACGGGTTTCTGTACTCCTCCCTGACGAGAGGAGTAGCGCTGAAATCAGTATTGCCATATCGGATTAGGGTTAGTGTGGCCGCAAATCGACGGTATTGGCCTCCGGGCGGTATCCCACAGTGCACCATTGTGACCGCTCTGGACAGCAATCTGAACTCGGATGCACTGGCCAGGTAGACAGGAAAAGCCCTGCGAACTTTTGAATTTCATTTCCAGCGTGGAGCTCTGATTAGCATGGGTGGTGATGCAGTCCGAAATTCAAAAATAGCTCCAGCATAGACTCTAAGGGAGATACTGGATCTGATCGCTGTATGGGGAGGCAAATCTATTCTATCAGAGCTCTGTTCCAGAAGATGAAATGCCAATGCATTTGAAAAAAATCTCCAGACAGAGGCCACAGCAGGGACTCAGCATAGTGCTGTGTGACAAGCGTAACGGAAAGCCAAAGAATCAAATGGACGCTCATGGAGGGAGAGAGGGAGTACTGAGGACTCCAGCTATCCCACAGTCCCCGCAGTCTCTGAAAAATATTTGCATTATTGGCTGAGTTCCAAATGCCTGTAGGGTCAAACACATTGTCCGGGGTGGTTCAGGGTATAGCTCGTCAATTTACCACCCCTTCCCACCATGAAAGAAAAGGGAAAAAAATCGTTTCTTGACTTTTTTATATGTCATCCTATGTCTACTGCATGCTGCTGGTAGACGCGATGCTGTGGCGCTGAACAGCAGCACCCTCTCTCCTCCCCTCCCCGGTGGCAGACGGTACAATATGACTGCTATCCATCGTCATCATCAGCCCATGAGTGCTCCTGGCTTGCCTCAGGTGAGGTCGGCCGGGGGCGCCTGGGTAAAAATAGAAATGACTCCCGGTCATTCCCAGTAGATGGTACACGGCTGGTAACCATCTTCATCATAGCAACTGGGGGCTGAGCTCCATCAGCCCCCTCCTTTCATGTCTAAAGAAAAGATTCTGTACTGCCTGGACTATCATAGCCTCCCCCTCATTTTATCTCACCAACAAGTCAGTGTTTCTTATTCCTGCATTCTTTATTACTTCATCACACAAATGGGGGGGGGCACTGCAATGGTAGCCCAGGAGGGTTGGGGGAGCAGGGAAGCAACAGGTGGGGTTGTTGCAGGGGCACCCTCTAGAATGGCACGCAGCTCATCATTTCTGTGGGATCTGACACGGAGCAGCTGTGCTCTCTAGTACACTGGTACTCTAGCACACTTGCCCCATATTCTAGGCAGGACTGACTCTATTTTTAGATACAACATAAAGGAGGGAATGACCCGGGGGGTCATTCCCATTTTTGTCTTTGCACTCCCAGCCGACCTCAGCCAGGAGCACCCATGACAGCAGCAGACGGTACAGAATGACTGATAACCATTATCTCATTGTCAATTTACAATGGCATGGCAGACAGTACAGAACAACTGATAACCGTCTCTGCTATCTTGCAAAGGCTAATGAATGCTGCTGTGTAGTGCTGCAGTACCGCCTCTGTCAGCGGCATCCAGTACACATACGGTGACAGTGACAAAAGGCAAAACGGGCTCCGTGGTTGCCATGCTATGGCGTCTGCCAATGCAATCCAGGGAAAAAGGGCGCGAAATGATTGTCTGCTGTTGCTTTCACGGAGGAAGGAATGAGTGACGACATTTACCCAGAATCACCCGCAACACTGTTTTTGCACCATCATGCATTGGGATCTCAACCCAGAATTCCAATGGGTGGGGGAGACTGCGGGAACTATGGGATAGCTATGGGATAGCTACCCACAGTGCAACGCTCCAGAAATCGACGCTAGCCTCAGTACATGAACGCGCACCACCAAATTAATGTGCTTAGTGTGGCCGCGTGCACTCGACTTTATACAATCTGTTTTACAAAACCGATTTATGTAAAATCAGAATAATCCCGTAGTGTAGACGTACCCTCATACACATACCCAAATTTGTAGATGATGTTGGATTAATTTATTTAAAATTGACAACAGACTATTCCTCAACTTCATGAGTTGACATATCTGATGCCAGTTTTTACATTACTGGAAGAGTATGCCACAAATAATTGTGGGAAGGTGCCCACAAGTCTGAAATTAGTACTATTTCCTATTAAGGGACATTTGAATAAAACAAGGTGGAGGTCCTATGATAATTGGAAAAGTGTCATATGAAAATTTTCTAGACCTGTTTGAGTGAGGAAAATGCACTCAGATGGGATTCATTTTGAAGACTTAAGAATTTTCCTGTGTATGTTTCAATGAGACTTTTAAATTCATAGTCCCAGTGCTGCCATCAGATCCAGGCAGAACCCATTTAATGGGGCTTCTTTTGGACACTAAAGTCCACCCAAATGCGAGATCAAGGCTTAACATATCACTGCTTTTAAATTCTCACTTGAATTGTCACAGCCTGACATAGTTTTCTCAGTACCTACCAGGCTGGATCCAAAGCCCACTGAAATCGGCAGAAACAATTCCACTGACTGCAATGGGCCTGCAATTCAGATTCAGCTTTAGATTCTGTGATGACCCCATCAAGACAGGGATTCTTCTAAATGTGGTCTCACTGAGGATAAAATATTGCAAAAGTTTTTCAAGGCATCTTTCTCCAAACTTAGGGTGCCCCTTACCCCTCAGGCTGCACTTGTCCATCATGGGTTGTGAATTAATGTTACTCGGTTACTCTGTGTCTCTTTAACCTTTATTTGGCATTGTCATATACCTAGATATAACAACGTATCTGAAAAAGAAGCAAAATATTTATTCCTAAGGGGTAAATCCACACACCAGCAATCAGCCCAGATGTCTGAGCTGGATGCTTGGTCCATCCTCAGGGGAAAAGCATACTTCCCCCCAGGGAGGAAAGACAACAAATGACCCATATAGATCTGCGTATCCTCCAGTCCTACTGCCAGCCTGCCTTAACACACCCTCTGCACTGCTTTCTGTTCTATACATGTCTTTATACTGCTCTCATTGCCTTAGAACCTGAGCATCTTCCAGTAGCGCATTAAGTGATATGACTAATATCTATCGTGTGGTTTGTTGTTTCTCTTATCACTTCCTCAGGGAAAAGGTTCTCTACCATGGATACTCCTGTGTGCCCTTTCTTCCAAAACCCTGCCCTATGCTGCACTGCGGCCATACTATTTTCATTGTCATGGGGCTCTCCACACTTGCTGAGGTTAGAGCAAGATTTGCTGCTGTATTCAGGTTCATTTTCAACCTGTGGTCTCAAAAAAACCTTATATTTGGTGGTTTCTTTGTAGGGAGCAAGGAAGGAATTCACCGCTGCACTGTGACCATGCTATGCCATATATTCCAGAAAGTCGCCATAAGGCCCTCCCAGAGAATACCCTTTCAGTGCAGAGGGCATGCTAGATACATTCGGCAACAAGAGCCAGGGAGGTGGGAGGAGAGGAGTGATGGCTGCAGCATTCCTACACCCCAGCTATTCTTTGCCTGCTGCCTGCCAGGTGCTGAAAGGCTATTCCCCTTGTATGTCCAGGCTCAAGCCACTGCTCCTCCATTCCTGCAGCATACTCAGCACTAGCATAGGGATGAATACAGCATATAGTTTCAAACCTTTTGGTCTTGTTTGGTGGCTTTTGTCAAATCTAAGAACTGTCACCAGCACTTGCAGTGATTATGTAGGCTGGGGTTAATTCTTGATGCCCTTTTTCCATCAAGCAGTTTTAGGATCCAGTAGATATTGAACTGGAGGACAGCAGACTAAGCTATTACTGACTAAGGTTATGGCTACACTACTATCATCTCTGTATGCATATGGTGCAAATAACCAGCCATTTCAGGGAGCATCTCCATTTTTTTGGCAGTTTAAAATCTCCAGCAAAATTTAAGCCTTCGCTAATAGAATGAGGAGCAAGCAGCCAGCTGTTACACCTGAAGTGTCAATGCTCCAGGGTGGGGATTGGGTCACTAGGCAGACACATTCAAGGCCTTATAGTCCACCGCTCCAAAATGACAAAATACAAGCAGTTCTGCATGAGCTAAATCTGAAGCATGAGCCTCCATTTTCCCTTACTTCTTTCCCTCGAGTTTATTTCTGGGCAGCCAGGAGACCCTCTCCATGTTGCTAGATACTAATGAATGTACTGCTTTTCAAAATGTGATGAGTATAGTTTTTAGGATTTCCTAATCTGTTAATTCAAGTCTGTGGCCCAGAAGCAGAAGTGAGAGAGGCATACATACATTTTATTTGTATCTGAGATATTTATAGAATTCTGATTTCTAATTCTGTTTCTTAATTCTGCTGAATCAGACCTTGAGTATAAGTTATGGGATTTTTGCAGCCCAATAGCTCCTCTGGTGCCACGTAACTAGGGAGGCTCCTCTTGGGCTATGCAGCTGAAGTTGCTCTGTATTACACTCCTACATGGAGACATCTACGTTAAGATAATTTTGGCCAGGTATAGTGATGAGACTCTCAAGAATTATGTTGGTACATCCCCATATGATCTAATGTAATAGGCGTGTTCTCCCCTGGTGGATTATTTGAACTAGGGAACTCAGCCAGGGTTTATTGAACTGAACATTTCCTCCTCCCTCCCCCCGCACCCAAAAAAACTCACAATCACAGTGGGAAGAGGAGAAGGGAGCCCCACTTTTGGTTGAGGGAGGCCACCAACTATATAATTAGGAGAGAGGGGGCTGGAAGGCAACACTACCAAAGAGAATAGTGGTGACCCTTATCCTTTTTTGGAAGGTCCTTCAGTTAATTCTCAGTCCGTGTAACAGTACTCAGACCGAAAACAATATGAATTTATTCATGAGTGAGATTTCATGAAACACTGCATCAAAAGCTTTACTAAAATCAATGTACTCTATTTCCTGCATTCTCTTCATTTACTTGTCATTTATTTACTGCAGTCACTTCATTTGTTGGACTCAAGGGTCTTCACATTAAGGATTACTCACATGAGTAAAGCTTGCTGGATTGGACTCCAAATTTGTAATTATAACAAAAGAAACTATCCAGCTTGTCTGTCATGCTTTGTTCTGGTCTTCTAATTCTACAAGGGTGGGAATTCAAAAGGTCTTAGGCATGACCTAACTCTGCTCCCATCAAGGTTGATGTTATTCACTGGCAGCAGACTAGACCTAGGTGTTCACTGACTTTTCCCTTACTATTTGATTCATTATTTTGAGGAAGAGCGGGCCTGAAGTTAGACTTACCAGATTAATCCTGGCTATGGCAATCTTCTTCTCTTTGTTGTACTTTAGTGCCACATTTGCTTTTCTCCGATTATTTGATGTCTCCCCAGTTCTCCATGGCTTTTAAAAAAATAATTATCAGTGATTTAGTAAATGTATTAGCCCATTTCCTCAATACCTTAGGTTGCATGTCATCGATACCCACTAATTTGTAAATGTTCACATTTCCCAAGTGTTCCATTGACTGTTCTTTATTGATAGCTATTCCTACAAGGTGTTCATAACTTTCTAATTCACCAAATCTCCTATCTTTATTTTTTATGTTAAAGACAGATTTTAACAGCAACTCTTTGACATTTCAGTCATCATTGATTTAATCAATCATAAATGAACATCAAGTATCAGAGAGGTAGCCATGTTAGTCTGTATCCACAAAAACAATGAGGAGTCCGGTGGCACCTTAAAGACTAACAGATTTATTCGAGCATATGCATCTGAAGAAGTGGGTTTTTTTAACCATGAATACTTATGCCCGAATAAATCTGTTGTTATAAATGAACATACTTCTTGTCTAGAATTTTTCTCAAAATATTTATAAAATCCCTTTTATAGACCTCTTCACTCCTTTGGCTGGCATTCATTTTGGCTTTCTGCTGCCCTCAGTCTGGATCCACTTACACAAGCAGAAAGGATTCTACATGGGCAGAACTTCCTTGATGGTATAGAAGTGGGGATTGGCTTCCGACAGCAACATCTTGTCTTCATTAGGACCTTATGAAATTTCTCTGTGGTTTCTTCACAAGGTCTTCCCTCTGCAAAGTTTTAGGGCTGGGAGGGACCTATGGTCAGGGATTGAGACAGAGGATGAGACACAATATCGTTTCCTGATCAGTCCCAGGATTTCAACGGGGAAATCTATTAGGAAATCAATGGTGCTCAAAGCATTATATCCTGTGGGACTAACAGGAAGGCTGAGCTAATGGCAGCATGATTCCTGCTAGAGCCATTCTCTCAGATGAGAAGGTGGCCAGCAGAGCAGAATGGAGGGCCATCCATCTAAGCAGTGTTGTAGCCCCCATGGAGTCACACAACTGAGAGGTCTTGACCCCTGCTCATTCTCCAGTCCCACAAGCCCTTCTCACGAGAAGTGATTCTGTTCTGAGACTGCTGTGATGCCTCATACTCTCTGGTCCTTTCCTGCAAACTCTCACATGGAAGGAGCTAACCTGACGCTGTGGCTTTCCTCCTCAAACATTAACTAAGTCTATATATTTTTGTTGCCTTCCTTTTATATTTTCAGTACAGTTTGTTCAATAATCCTGCAACACCATACACCTGTAGAAACCTTACATACATACATATCTTGTATTTGATAATGGACATCTGAACTTTGTTTACCCCCATGGAAAAGGCCAAGGGGCTCACTCTTAAAACCTGGCAAATCCACAGAGATATGCAGGAAGCCAGAACCAACCACTCAAAGGCCCTACACCTCTTCACAGGCTCTGGCAGCCCCATCTCTGAGTCCCCAACAGTAAAGCTTTCTAGGAGTCATGCTACCAGAGACTCATTTCTCACAGCTGTCCCCAGGACTCCTGGGAGAAAACTCCAAGGCAGGAGTAGTCAATAGGCAGACTGTGAGCCAAATCAAGACCACCAAATTCTTTTGAATGGACTGCAAAATCTGTTTTTTTATTATCATCATCATCATCGTTGTTATTTTTGTCTTGTTTTCTCTGGAGTCTGGATCTTGATTATACCTTGACCAAAAAATTTGGACCTTGACAAAAAATAATTGATTACCTCTGCTCCAAGGAAAAGACAATGCAGCCTAGGGCTATAAATTTTACCTGGAAACTCTCCAGTTGGCAAGGTACATCATCCCCTGTCCTCAGTTTGCCTTTTTCTTCTACCTTCTTAGTGCACCCCAACTTGTAGAGAATCTCATATGGGGCCCAGATGAGCGAAGAGGGGAATGATTTAGTGAACACAGCTGTGTCTACCCTTCTGTGCAGAAGGGTAGAGAATTATATGCAGACAGTCCCCTCCATGCGCTGATCGGGGGGATGATCTAATCTGAGCCGTGCTATTTGCCTATGGAGTCCTAAATATAAAAGTAAATCCCAAACAGATGCAGTGCTGATGGCACCACAGTAGCACCAAGATTACAAGACAACCATGTTTAGAAAAAAGATTCACAATGAATAACTCAATCTATCTGTAACACCACACACATGTATAAACCGTACATACATACATATCTTGTATTTGACAGTGGACTTTTTTTAGGCACATCTGAACTTTGTTAGTACCCCCTAAACAGCTGATTTATGGAAGAGGAAGAATAAAGAAAGCAATTTCTCACAATCTTTTGATGAAAGCTACTTTTAACATGCATTGTGGGAATACCAGCAATTAAAGATGGAAACATTAATCATCAGTGATTCAAGTGAGTGGCCTGCTCTCAGGCATCCCTGTAAGAAGCTCTTCACCTCAATTTCCCCCTATGAAGGGGCTTCTTAAATAAACTCCCCACAAGCTGTCATAGAATCATAGAGTATTAGGGTTGGAAGGGACCTCAGGAGGTCATCTAGTCCAACCCCCTGCTCAAAACAGGACAAATCCCCAGACAGATTTTTGCCCCAAATAGCCCCTTCAAGGACTAAACTCACTACCCTAGGTTTAGCAGGCCAATGCTCAAACCACTGAGCTATCCGTCCCCCTAATGACAACAGCCTTCCTCCTCCTGGTCTGATTTTATTGATATTTTCACAAATCAACACAAAAGTCCTTCACCCCAGTCTTAAACAGGTAGCAACCCCTCCTCCCCAACAGCTAGCTAGCTTGCTCTCTGCCTATCCCCCAGCAGCTTTCTGTTGCCTTTTTTTTTTTTTTTTAATAGTCATCCCTGCTCAGGTGTACCTCCTGAGTAACAGGGGTAGGCTTGCCTCAGACTTCTAACCCTTAAGGGACAAACCACCCTGTTAAAGTGACCAACTGCAGTTTTCCAGATCACAAATTCTGAGAATGAAACATTTGTTAGGCCTTTGTGTAGTATTTTAGTAGTGGTATGATCTGTAGTTTTACATACTGTTGCCCCTTGGCCCAAGCAGTTAACCCAGTATTTGGGACCTTGACAGGTTGTTTCTATTAGAAGCAGAAACCGATCATATGATTTATGATCATATATATTTCTTTATATATAAACAGGATTGCACCAAAGAGCATACACCAAGGCCTATGTCCCTGAACACAGTATGAACAGACAACAGCAGACACTTTTCTTGTTCAGAAATCCAAGTCTGCCTTTCTAGCAAGTACTGTTTGCAAAAGAAGCTCTGTCACTTAGGGCTTGTCTACACTGGCAATTTACAGCACTGCAACACGCCCTTGAGTGCAGCAAGTTTCAGTGCTGTAAAGCGCCAGTGTAGACAGTGCACCAGCACTGGGAGCTGTGCCCCTCGTGGAGGTGGGTTTTTTAGAGTGCTGGGAGAGCTCTCTCCCTGCGCTGTGCCACAACCACACAAAGCACGTTAAATCGCTGTCACGACAGTGCTTTAGCATTGCTAGTGTAGACTAGCCCTTAGCTTCTTCCCAGGCCATCCCCAGTCCTGCTTCCCCTGCTGCTGTCTGCTATGGCTTTCTGGTTCTTTTCTGTTTCTGACACCCCCACACACATAGCTACAACCAATCAATGTCCTAGCCCCTGCCTTTGCAATCAGTTCCCAGAGAAGGCACTTCTCCCTAAGGCCTTGGCTACACTGGTGTTTTACAGTGCTGCAACTTTCTCGCTCAGGGATGTGAAAAAACACACCCCTGAGCGCAGCAAGTTACAGCGCTGTAAAGTGCCAATGTAAACAGTGCCCCAGCGCTGAGAGCTAAGATAATCTCCACGGGGAGAGCTCTCTCCCAGCGCTGGCGCCATGACCACACTCGCACTTCAAAGCACTGCCATGGGAGCGCTCCCGCGGCAGCACTTTGAAATTTCAAGTGTAGCCATACCCTGAGTTAGTTCTTGCGCAGACCTTCCCATGTGGTCCCGTGCCTTACGCAGTGACTTCTATTGCTTCAGCTACCTTACTCTATAAAAGAATTTGATTGCTTCTTCTATTTAACCTGAAGAAAAGGTGATTGGGATGCCCATCAGCTTTAATGAGGTCTGTGATTGCCTAGCAATCAAATGCAAGCTTGTGGACAGACATTAACACTTTTCAGCATAACAGTATCTATAGGTCTGATTGTACTCCCATTGTACTCCCAAAATCCTGGGGCAGGATTGGACCCACTCAATAGATAGAGGAGCTCAATTGCTGCTGCCAGACATTTTATAACAGCTATGGGCCTGTCACTTGTAGGCAAAAGTTGGGCCCAAATTGGTTTTTCCTACATCAAGCCAGCCAGAAGTGACTTCTACACTAAACACCACAACCAAGAACAAAATTAATTTTCATATACAATTGCACAAATGTCAAATTATCAATATAAAATACAAGACAGGTTATAGAAAGCTAATCCTCACAAGGGCACAGTAAGATTCAGATTCCTAAAATAACTCCACCTCACCTTTCATCAGAGACCCTGCCTATACATTCATGATGCAACCTGGTTTTCATCAGGGACACTGCCTATGCAACCTGCAGAACCATGGGCCTAATCCAACACCCATTGAAGTCAGTGGAAGGACTTTCATTTCAGCACACATACCCTGATTTTTTCCACTGTCTTGTACCTTGTGTAGTCATTTACACCTGTGCAAAGTGGTTGTAAAATGTTACTAAATTAAATTAACAGCACTTTATAGCCACCTTTCACTGACTATGCACAGCTGTAAATGCTGGCACAAGGCTCAAGGCAGGGGTAAATTGGGCACACATACAGTTGTTGCTAGCAGGGTTCTAGCACAATCTACAAGAGCAGTGTAAGCAGGAATTATTTTTCCTTATAACTGAATTATTAGTCATGCTATGTGACAGACTCTCTCCCCACCAGGTGATATATGGTTCCATCTATACTATGAATTCAGCAATATCAGGAGACCTCATTAAACACATCAGTCCCCTCCAAGGTTCCATTATGCAATGATGATGAGACCCAGCTGTGCTTTAAGAATTATGCTCTTTCCTACAGAATGGAACAAGTCAGTGGACAACTATCTTTTAAGTGGGACCCCCCCAACACTGCTATATTTGTAGCACTATTTTATCCTATTAATTCCAACATGGTTCTCAGACAAAACATCCCTCTTGACATTACTCAGGAAAATAATTTTAAAACTCTGTTAGCAAAAAACATGTTTATAAACATGAGCATAGTTCTGCTTTCAGTGCAGGCACAGCCTAAATACTTGGCCTCCCCCACTGAAGAGAAATGCACACTCCTGACCTACACCAGGAAAAACAGCTGAATTAACCCTCTCATTGTCAAACACCTACAATTAAACCAGTACATTTAGGGCCGCAGAAGTTTATATTCTGAGTATGGTTTGTGACCTTGTGCAACCTCAGTGCCTGAATGTCAACTGTATACAAACTAAATATATAGTGATATTGGCAATTACATTTACGAATATGTTACTCAGTCATTGGGATTTCTTCCCTTGCCCTTCAAGAGAGGCACATAAATAAGCTGTTTTTTCCTTAACGGCTTCTGCTTCCACTTGACCAGCATTTTATTTTGTTATTTCTCAGATACTGGAGTCTGAAGGACTTAGACACATGGTTGCATATTTACCTGAGCATTTCCATTGTGACATCAAGATTTTGGCAGGATGTCACTATGCTCATAGGTCAACACTGCTGTTTCCCCAATGGGATCTGTGATGCCTTAATTTGCAAGACACAATGTGTTGGTGAGAGAGACACAGGGAGAGGTGTGCACACAGGTTTTGCACTGGTCTAGCTCCAGGGGCATTCTGTCTGGGGACATAGACACTGAAATGAGTGTGCTGGAAAGCATTGCTGGCCATTTTTTTCAAGCTGAAGCATGTGCTTCACTGCACAGCTGCTATAGTTGGGGGAGGGATAGCTGAGTGGTTTGAGCGTTAGCCTCCTAAAGCCAGGGTTGTGATGTCCTTGAGGGGGCCATCTGGGGCAAAAATCTGTCCAGGGGTTGGACTAGATAACCTCCTGAGATCCTCTCTAACCCTGATATTCTATGGTTTAGCCTGTGCAGAAGAGGAGTAAGGCCAGGGCACTCAAACTAACAGCCCTGTAGCTTAAACAGCAGTACACTGGCCACAAGGCATTCTCAGTAAGTGGTCCATGAATTAGAACTTGTTTCCTTCTTTAGTCCACCAGAGTCCAGATTTGGTGGCCCTCTTGGTATGCAGCAAGATTCAACTATTTCCCCCCCAAAAAATGTTGGAGATGGAAAGGTGGTTTGGGGAATAGAGAGATGTTCAGGCCTGGATTAGCCAATCTGCACTCAGTTTACTTGCACTGGACCACTGATCGCAAGGAGGCCCTGACCAGCTTTGGGCCTAGGGTTGCCACCTGGTCTGTTTTTAAAGGGACTGGACAGTTTTTCTCCTTCATTGGTGGTTGCAATGTTTCTTTTTTCCCTACTTGTAATTTACAAGTTATTTGTAAGTTATAAATCAGTAACTTCTCCCTCCCCATTGCAACCAGCAACAGCTGCTGTGCACACCAGGGACACCAGCAGCTGCTTTCACTATGGCATGCAGGTCACATGACCACTGGGAGCCCCCTGTAATAGCATGCTAAATTGTATTATACTTTTCAGCCATGTGTAATACACCTTAACAAGCTCACAACATTGGCAGTACATTAAAGGATCTTATTGTGAACAGAACTGAGAGGGAAGCTCTGTGACCACTCTATATCTGGCACAGAAACCTGATCTGTTAGTAGTAGCCCTGCAATCTACTGTTTATAAGGTGTACATGACATGGAGTCAGAAGCAAACTAGTGCTAGAGAGAACAGAAACAGAAGGAACAAAGCAACAAAGGTTGCAGACAGAAGGAGGGGGGAGAAAAGCAACAGATTTTGCAAGATTTCATCAATATCCTACCATTCAATGCCCCAGAGAACTTCAGCTGTGATAAACCTTTCAAGTGGTGAGACTGCAAACAGTATTTTGCAAGATTTCACATTACAACCAAACTCCAAAAGGAAACTAGAGATAGTCAGGTATGCTCTTTAATTTATACTATGTGGAAGCAAGCAGAGCATATCTTTAAATCTTTTACCTTTACTGAAGATAGTCACAAAGATGACTATGAAAGGATTATAGCTGTGTTTGATGCATGCTTTTCATAAGCCACATTTATCTGAGATATAAAAGCATGTTTTACACCAGAGAATTCAAGAATCAGGAGAAAATGTTGAATCTTTCATAAGCACTCCTGATTTATTGGTTGGTAATTTGTGATTTCTGGACAGCAAAATATGAAAATATCAGTGAGAGGCTGTTTATTGGGTTAACAGATACAAATCTTTCACCGCAGCTACAACTGAAGAGAGACTTTACCCTATATACATAGATATTCAAATAGCAAGGCAGTCTGAGCTAGGCAAACAGCAAAATCTAGAGCAATTTGCCCAACCTGGAAAAGCTGAAACTAGCTTAGAAGTTGTATTCTCCAAGCTGACTGCATCAAGCAGATTCTGGGCAATTCTCTTAGCCAAAGAGACTTCAAAACTGATTACATTTATCACTCTTTGGAGATTTTGCTTTCAAAAACTACTTTTTGGGATTACTGGTGCACCTGAAATTTACAAAGAGAGATGGCAGAACTGTTAGTGAAAAATGGAGTTATAGTTTTCATGGACAATATTTTGATATATAGGTCTTTAATGGAAGAACACAACAAACCCCTCCATGAAGTTCTAAGTCTCTAATATGTCTGTTCAGACTGAAGCTAAACAAATAAAAGTGCCTTTTTCACTTCCCCAAATGAGTTTTTGGGACAGACAATAAACAAAGATGAAATAAGTCCTAGGCCTGAGAAAGTAAAAGCAATTTGAAACTTGAGTGCACCAATGAATGTGCCAGAACGGAGATACATCCTGGGAATGGTAAATTACCATGGCTGATACCTTGAAAACTTTCCTTCAGTGATTTTATCACTGAATGAACTATTAAAGTCCAACATATTGTGGTTATAGGGCCAAATGAAGAAAATGCCTTAAAAAAGATGAAAAAAAAAATCTCAACAGCTCCAATTCTCAAGTACTATGATGTGAACAGCCCACAATAGCCAGCAAGGATGCAAGCAGCTACGGCCTAGGTGGTGTATTTTGTTCCCTCTGCACAAGAGGCCATCAAAGGCCATGCACCAACTGAGCAGACGCGCACACAGGTGTGTGTGGAGGATGTGTAGGGTGGGTGGGGGTAGTGGGAGGTGGTGATGGGGGTTTGGGGAGCTTGGGGCATGCAGGGCTTTTGGGGAGGGGAGAGAAGCCTTGCCCCAGGGCTATTGCGGGGAGACGGTTCCCTCAGCAGCACTGTACACAATTTATTAAACATTGCAATTTATATTGAAATCTGATCTTGGAACTTACATCATTTATCAGCTTTGAAAACTGCTACTGCTCCCACAACCAGACAATAAAAATGACACATTATTTTTCTTACTCCAGTATAATTGAGTTGAAATGTAAAATAGCTTTTAAAAATAGCTAACACATTTAAAGAAATTGAGAAAAATTACCTGACCTCTATGCTCTTACACTGTGCACTTGGGGACCAGACTACTTTGTCATAAAGCTACTATTAGAGAAATAATAATAATAATAGTACAATTTGTCCATTTGTAGAAAGGAGATGAAATATTTACCAGCTTCAAAATAGTTATTGTGTGGCTAAATCAAATGTATAAACTTATCTGATGGCCTCAGAAGGAACAAGTGCAAACTATTAGTAGTTTTTTTTTCCCCCTGTCAGTTGACTGTATATTTTGGTGTATCTTATCCTCCCTCTTTTTCTTGTTTTCCCACTCACTTCTCCCTCAAACCTGCACAACTGCTCGCACTCACTTCCCCACACACCTGTTCACGCACACTGTCCCTCAGGCCTATAAAAGGTACCTACTCACACTTTCAGGGATGTCTTTCCAAACCTAGGGGGAAGAGAATGTCTTGTCTCTATGAGAGAAAGGGCTGTGGTAGAAAGGTCCTTTTCTTTTCTCCTTGAGGAGAAAGGCATTGAGCTAGATCTTTAGGCTTAGGGCACTGGTCTGCACTCGGTTTACTGTGCTTAGTTTAGTCTTAGACCAGGCAGTGAGCTGAGTTGCAATCAGCCACTCATCATGGGTTCTGCTGGAGATGGGGACAAAAGGGAGGAAGCTGCAGTTGGAAACAGGGAAAAGGGAGGAGCAGGATTGGTCAGTAGTTCCTCTGAGGACAGGAACAGGGAGGAGAGGGCACTAGAACCCTTGGAAGGACAGAGGGAGGGAGCATTAGAAAGGAAAGCAATTGTCTGTATTTGTCTTCCACCTGCCATAGGTAGCAGCAGGGTCTCTCCATAGAACATTGCTTGCTTAGGTGACAGGGGGTATTTTTTATTCATATAAACAAATAATCTTTTTTATGAATGCTTATAAACTCTTGTGTACAGTTCTCTTAGCAGTGAGTTCCACAAGTCAGTTATTCATGATAATATTTTTTCCTTTTATCAATTTTAGATGTGTTTCTCTTCATTTTGATTGAAATGCCACCTTCTTGTATTAAGAGAGGGTAAATAGGAGCTCCCAATTAACCCATTCATTATTTTATGCAACTCTATTATATCCTTTCTCACCTATGCACTCTTTAATCTAAATAGTACTAATCTTTCCTCATTTGGAAGTTTTCCCATGACTTTCTCACATAAGCCAATGAAGTCAAATGGCTCTCCTAGATCTCTGCATTATCTCGATATTGATGCTGCACATAACAAACTTAATTCTGCACATAGATGGGAAAAAATTAGAGGGAACATCGGTGGTGTATTGTTGCAACAACATTAATTTGAATTAGAGCCAAAAGTACTGATTTTTGCCACAGATCTCTAAGTGGCCCCCTCAAGGATTGAGCTCACAACCCTGGGTTTAGCAGGTCAATGCTCAAATCACTGAGCTATTCCCCCTCATAGCATAGTGGACACCTGAGAACTTTTTTTACATGTATCAACATGGATTAGACTCTTATACATTGATAACAGACTGTCATAAACAGATAGCTAAGGGTTAATGTCTCTTTCACCTAAAGCACCTGACCAGAGGACCAATCAGGAAACCGGATTTTTTCAACTTTGGGTGGAGGGAATTGTGTGTCTGGAGTCTTTGTTTTCTGGCTGCCTGCTTTCTCTGAGCTTTGGAGAAGTAGTTCTGTTTTCTAATCTTCTGTTTCTAAATGTAAGGACAAAGAGATCAGATAGTAAGTTATATGGTTTCTTTTCTTTGGTATTTGCATGAATATAAGTGCTGGAGTGCTTTGATTTGTATTCTTTTTGAATAAGGCTGTTTATTCAATATTCTCTTAAGAAATTGCCCTGTATTGTGTCATCTTAATACAGAGAGACTATTTGTATTTTTTCTTTCTTTTTTATATAAAGCTTTCTTTTAAGACCTGTTGGAGTTTTTCTTTACTTCAGGGAAATTGAGTCTGTACTCACCAGGGAATTGGTGGGAGGAAGAAATCAGGGGAGATCGGTGTGTGTTGAATTGGCTAGCCTGATTTTGCATTCCCTCTGGGGGAATAGGAAAGTCCTTTTTGTTCCAGGACCGGGAACGGAGAGGGGGAGTCACTCTGTTTGGATTCACAGAGCTTGTGTCTGTGTATCTCTCCAGGAGCACCTGGAGGGAGGGGAGGGAAAAAGGATTATTTCCCTTTGTTGTGAGACTCAAGGGATTTGGGTCTTGGGGTCCCCAGGGAAGGTTTTTCAGTGGGACCAGAGTGCCCCAAAACACTCTAATTTTTTGGGTGGTGGCAGCAGGTACCAGGTCCAAGCTGGTGACTAAGCTTGGAGGTTTTCATGCTAACCCCCATATTTTGGACGCTAAGGTCCAGATCTGGGACTAAGGTTATAACAGACCATCTACTGCTTAAACCCTCATCAATGGAAAAGTCCTGAATCAAACACCACTGAGACACCAATGTCTTTTGATAAGGTTAATGTGATTTAACCCATTTGCTAAATATGTTGCTGGAAAAAACCTGGTCGTAGCAGACACTGTTATGGAGCCCAGAATCTCATTCAACTACCTGTGAACTAGAAGATGAAGTAAAGCATACACGGATGCTGTGGACACATACTAGACCCTGGTCAGAAAAGAGACCGTACCAGCTACAACAAGCAACCTTGACACACACACAACTTTTAAGAAGTTCTAAGTTACATTAGGCTGACCCAAGTATCTAAAGGACACTAAGGAAACAACAGGAGACCACTTTGTGGTATGTGAACAATTAAGCTGTTCAAATGGACTCCTAATTAAAAGTGACTGCATCATAATTCCAAATGAAATGAGAGGAGAAATCCTAAATCTTTATATCCTTCATGGATCGAGGCTAACTAGATGTCATGAATGGGCTAACCAGTCAGTGTGGAGGCTGGGCATCAACAAAGACATAAAGTATCTGCATGTGAACATTGCAGAACTAACAGACAACACAATGCAAACAATCTTTGATAACAGCACCAGACTGACCATGGAAGAGATTAGCTGCAGAGTTACACAAATTCAGAGGATATCATTACTTGGTAATAGTGAACTGTTTTTTTTCAGGCATAGATAGAAATAACATACTTGAAAGACATAACCTGTTGCTGTGTTATTGAGAAACTGAAGTGCACTTTTGCTCATTTCAGTATTCCAGAACTAGTAACAAACAATGGACCACAATTCACTGCAGCAGGATTTGTCATTCCGAACAAAATATGATTTTGATCATATTACTAGCAGCCCACATTACCCACAAGAAAATGGAGAAACTGAGAGAGTTGTACAGCCAGCCAAGAAACTTCTACAGCAGGAAGATCCATTTCTTGCTCTTCTGAGCTATAGATCAATGCCAATAATAGTTACTGGATACAGTCCAGCACAATTCTTGGTGGGAGGACAACTCAGGTTCTTTTCCAAAGTTGGAACAGTACTTCTATCTCCAAAGTAGCAAGACATGAAGAGAGCTGCCAAATTAGATTAAAAGGTAAAAAGAGCTTACAAATGCTTTGGCATTAGATGTCACTCAGAGAAATGCCAAGTCTAGAACCTGGTGACAATGTTTGTGTTAAACTAGATGGAGAAAAAGGATGGAGAACTTCAGCTATTGGGGAGAAGGGGAGGGAAGAACTGACTGCCCAGGTCACTGGTCATCTTGATCACCAGTGAAGAATTCAACAGAAATCTTTGACATCTACAGTTTGTTCCTTAGTAAGAACAATCAACAGAGAAAACTCTACAGATGCTGGATGCAGAACAAGAAGACTCAAAGATTCCAAACCAACCAGAGACAGTCTTTGCAACTAATAGACAGCCAGATGACCAAGCTGTTACACATTTGGGTCATCTCATTAGAAAACCAGCATTATTCAGAGACACTTAACAGACCTGATCTGTTCTGAACTTTAAAATAGTATGATATTGTAAATGGTAGAAATGTCATACAGTAGAACCTCAGAGTTACAAACACCTCAGGAATGGAGGTTGTTGGTAAATCTGAAATGTGAACATTGACTTAACACAGCTTTGAAACTTTACTATGCAAAAGAAAAATGCTGCTTTTAACTTTCTTAATTTAAACGAAATAAGCACAGAAACAGTTTCCTTACCTTGTCAATTTTTTAAACTTTTTTAAAAATAATTTACATTTAACATGGTACAGTATTTGCTATTGTTTTGTCTCTGCTGCCTGATTGCGTGCTTCCAGTTCCAAATGAGGTGTGTGTGACTGACCAGTCAGTTCATAACTCAAAGGCTCATAACTTTCTACAGTACTTAAAGGGGAAGATGTAATGGAATGCTAACTTGTATTATGCTGCTCAGCCACTAGGTGGTACCATGTTTAACAGACCTTACCATAAGCCAGGAGGTGGCAACCTTTCAGAAATGGTGTGCCGAGTCTTCGTTTATTGACTGTAATTTAAAGTTTTGCATGCCAGTACAGGTCTGTCGCATCTTACGCTGGGGTTACGTTCCACAGTCAGCGTGTAAAGCGAAAATCGCGTCTAGTCAAAATTACATTGAGTGTAATGGCAGGCAAATCGCCCGCACTACAGGTACAGTATTAAAATTATTTTTCTTGGTTTTTGCCAACCACGTAAAGCTGAAATTGAGCATGTTAAATGTGTGTAAGATGCGACAGATCTGTTGTACATTTTAAATTTTTTAGAAGGGCTCTTTCTATGTCTGTAATATTTAACTAAACCATTGTTGCATGTAATTTTAAGAAGCTTCATATTAAATTAAAATGCAGATCCCCCCCCCCCGGGCCGGTGGCCAGGACCTGGGCAGTGTGAGTGCCACTGACAATCAGCTTGTGTGCTGCCTTCGGCACACATGCCATAGGTTGCCTACCCCTGCCATAAGCTCACAACAGCCATTCCTGGCTGTGTATTAAAGGATCTTATAGTGAACACAGCTGGTGTGTCTCACTGAAAAGGAAGCTCTGTGGCCAGGCCATATCTGGTACAGAAGCCTGACCCAGTAGTAGCGGCCCTGCAACCTACTGTATACAAGGTGTAAATGACAGATCCAAGGCTTGCCAGCAGGGTGGAGTAAAGAGTGGGCGTCAGGGTCAGGGAGGCAGGGGCTTCTAGGAGAAGATGGGAGGGGGAGCTCCCTGGATTGAGGCTCCTGGGAGGGGGCAGGTGTAAAGACTAATGGCCTGGGGGTGTCAGGCTTGTGGCGGCACCTGAGAGGGAAAGAGGAGGGTCAGGCTGTTGCAGGGGGCAATGGATGGTTTTTTTTCTGCATCCCAGAGGTGGGAGCCCTATTTTAGTCTTGGCCAGGTTTGGCCCAGCTGCCACCTATCATGACATATGACTGGTTGGGCAGGCCAAACTTCAGTGAGTAGCATTGCGACCTGGTGCATGGGTCTGCAGTACACTGAGGTTTGGTGCCCTAAGCAGAAGCACAGGTAGGTTTGGCACCCTAGGCAATTGAGGCTCTTCTCAGCACTCTTCCAGATGTTCATGGTGAACAGAGTCATGTAAAAGTAGGGGGGCTTCCGGGAGCGGTCCAGTTTCTCAGGTCTCTTTTCGGGGTTTCGCTCATCTTTGATTCGTTCTGTCTCCTTGTTGGCATTGGTGTCACAAGCCACTAGAGTCACGGTGTCCTTTTCAGGATCGTGGTAGATGGCCATCCTAGTACCCAAGTTCACCCTTCTTCCCAGGCAGAAAAGAACCAGCTTTCCTGCTTACTCAGCTGCTGAGGTCCAATCCCACAATCAGCTTTTCAGAGCCAGTCACTTATTTGTATTCAATCAGCTCACACTTGTGTCCAGAGCCAGCTGAGAATCAGTGCCTCTTTCCCTGAGGAGCTGGCAAAGTTTCTCTGAGCCTTGCCTGCTTTTCAAAAGCCGGCAAAGTGTCTCTGGCTCTGGAGGCTCAGATATCCAATGCACTAACTTACTTGCTCTTTTGAGCCAGTTCTTCTTTGAACAGGAATGCTTTCCCCTATCGCTGTGGAGCCAACTGGGCACCATCAAGTTCATTTCTAAGTCACATTTCATAAATACAAGAGATTAGCCTACTTAGCAAATGTTCCCAGAGCAAAAGAAGGGGTTAGATTTAGATTTGGATATTTTGGGAAAGATCTGGTGGACAGATCTGATCTCTCAGTGAAAGGTGGATGAGTTATTCCTGATATCCAGTTAAATGGATAAAAACAAATCTAAATCCTGTGGTGACCTGAGGTTCTGAAGGCTACCTGATTTGTCAACAGTAAAAGGAAGCAACTAAATCTCATTGCAAACCTACCATGTTTTTTGGATGTGGCTGGCACTCATTCAGGTACAGGCATTCATTTTAAAACTGAACTCAACCCTGTGTGTGCGTGTTCAGTGAGCTGCAGACATCCACTTCCAATGGAACCAAAACCCTGGTCCTACACTGAAATGAACAGATAAAAGAGGGAAAGGATTGTGATACAGGATGCTCTCTCCCCAATTCTCAGATCTGTCTGTATCTCTCTGTATATACACATTTGCATTTATAATTGCGAGAGTCTTGGCAAGCTAACTGGTTACATATTATGCAGTTACACACAATAAATGGAGATATCATATTTACAGACTGTATATCACATGCTCTGTTTAGTTTAAGGAAGGTGGGGAGGACCCCAATTTCCATAGCTTGAGGGAGCACAAAATTCTTTAATCTAGCCCTAGGGATGTTCCCCTTCTCGACTTAAGTGGATAGTCAGCATTTGAGGTTCTGTGGGTGATCCAGTTAGGAGCAGAAACTAGTGATAGTCAAGTCTTTCTTTGAAGCACAATTGTTTATTTACAAAGAATGCACAAAGTCCTGTTTCTCTGAATGGAGAAGGAATCAAATAGCAGGAAACAGATTCTTTTGCTCACAGCAGCAAGAGCACTCTTTTCAGCCTACACTCTGACCCAAAACAACTCTCCCCAGTTTTCTTCCAGAGTCTGCCACTACACTGGACTTTCTGGTGCTCAGACGGTCTCTCTCACTCAGGCCTGGTCTACACTAGGAAATTAGGACAATATAACTACGTTGCTCAGGGGTGTGAAAAATCCACAGCCCTGAGTGACGCAGTTAAACCGACCTAGCCCCCAGTATAGACAGCACTAAGTCAAAGGGAGAATTCTCCCCTCGACCTAGCTACCACCTCCTGAGGAGGTGGATTACCTATGTTGATAGGGGAGAACTCCTCCCATCAGCATAGATAGCATCTTCCCTGAAGGGCTACAGCAGCACATCTGCAGCATTTTAAGTGTAAACAAGTCCTCAGTCTGTTCTTATCTAACCTCAGGGCTTGTCTACACTTAAAACGCTGCAGTGGCATAGCTGCACTGCTGCAGCTCCACCACTGTAGCGCTTCAGTGAAGACACTACCTATGCTGATGAGAAGGGGTTCTGTGATTGGCGTAGGTAATCCATCTTCCTGAGGGGGTAGCTAGGCTGACAGGAGAATTCTGCCATTGGCCTAGCGCTGTCTACGGGGGGGTTAGGTTGGTTTAACTGCATCGCTCAGGGGAGTGGATTTTTCAAATCCACAAATAAATGCTGAACATATCAGCATAATCTGTAAGAGTTTAGGATCAGGGGACTCACTGCCTTAAAATAACTATTTTGAGATATATTAAAGTTACTCTTAAACTCCAGTTGTTTTAGGCATACTTTTGAGCAAGATGACATTTCACTTCGTATTTTAACTGAGGAGCTGGATGTGGCTGGCATATCTGGTCAGGACTCATCAGCTAATTTGTGCAATGTGTATTTTCTTTATCAACATTGTTTTATTACTCACTTCAAAAAAAGTTGATATGTAACATTGTGTCAAGTATCAGAGGGTAGCCGTGTTACTCTGGATCTGTAAAAGCAGCAAAGAATCCTGTGGCACCTTATAGACTAACAGACGTTTGGAGCATGAGCTTTCGTGGGTGAATACCCACTTCCTCAGATGCATGTAATGGAAATATCCAGGGGCAGGTATATATATGTGTGCTAGCAAGCAAGCTAGAGATAACGAGGTCAGTTCAATCAGGGAGGATGAGGCCCTGTTCTAGCAGTTGAGGTGTGAAAACCAAGAGAGGAGAAACTGGTTCTGTAATTGGCAAGCCATTCACAGTCTTTGTTCAATCCTGAGCTGATGGTGTCAAATTTGCAGATGAACTGAAGCTCAGCAGTTTCTCTTTGAAGTCTGGTCCTGAAGTTTTTTTGCTGCAGGATGGCCACCTTAAGGTCTGCTATAGTGTGGCCAGGGAGGTTGAAGTGCTCTCCTACAGGTTTTTGTATATTGCCATTCCTAATGTCTGATTTGTGTCCATTTATCCTTTTCCGTAGAGACTGTCCAGTTTGGCCGATGTACATAGCAGAGGGGCATTGCTGGCATATGATGGCGTATATTATTTCACCTGCACATCCACCAATGTAATATAACTGGACAGTCTCTACGGAAAAGGATAAATGGACACAAATCAGACATTAGGAATGGCAATATACAAAAACCTGTAGGAGAGCACTTCAACCTCCCTGGCCACACTATAGCAGACCTTAAGGTGGCCATCCTGCAGCAAAAAAACTTCAGGACCAGACTTCAAAGAGAAACTGCTGAGCTTCAGTTCATCTGCAAATTTGACACCATCAGCTCAGGATTGAACAAAGACTGTGAATGGCTTGCCAATTACAGAACCAGATTCTCCTCTCTTGGTTTTCACACCTCAACTGCTAGAACAGGGCCTCATCCTCCCTGATTGAACTGACCTCGTTATCTCTAGCTTGCTTGCTAGCACACATATATATACCTGCCCCTGGATATTTCCATTACATGCATCTGAGGAAGTGAGTATTCACCCACGAAAGCTCATGCTCCAAAACGTCTGTTAGTCTATAAGGTGCCACAGGATTCTTTGCTGCATGTAACATTGTGATGCACTGCATGAATTACATAAGTTGCATCACATGATGCGGTGCAATAAAATGTCAAAGACGCTTTCAAGGTGAAAAGCCACGAGATGACTCATCAACTGAAAATCATGAAAAGCCACAATTTCCCCCAAATTGTGGTTTAGAGCTAAATATAGCATTTAAAGAAAAAAAATTTTAAATAACCAGCTGTCTGCACAACACTGTAGATCAGTTGTTCACTACAAAAACCTTTTATTGTTATTGGAGATAATGCCGTGGATGTTAAAAATATCGTCACTATCTGCAGATCATTGGTATAACCATATTGTTGTTTTTTATTTATTTATTGCTTTTTTGTATTGTGATCATACTAGGAACCCTGGTTAGGGACCAAAATCCCACGGTGCTAGGAGCTGCCTGTTCTAAAGCTCTAGATGTTTTGCTACACGACTTAAGTATGGGCCTGATCCAAAGCCCATTGAAGTCAACTGTCTTCTTTCCATTGACTTCAGTGGGCTTCAGTCAGGTCCTCTGTCTCTTGAAATATTTCCAAAAAAGCCTAAGATAGAACCAGATGTAAGTTTAGAATGTCTACTGTAGTTTAGATTACACTAAAGATGCATCCTCCGCACCCAGTCATTCCAGCTACAATGGACCTAATCCAGCTACCACAGATTAATGGGAGTTTTACAGCTTCCTTAAATGCAACTGGCCCCAAAATGTGGTAATCTATTTCTGAATAAAGTAACAGGTATAATAGCTGCATGTAGCTTGTGAAAAGGAATTGTCTATCTATACTGTCTATTAATTTGAGCGATCCTGATTCTCTATTAATTTGAGCGAACCTGATTCTCTTTTCAGTTAGACTTGTGTAAATCAAAAGAAACCCCACTGAAGTCAATAGAGTTAGGCAGTGAAAAAATGATGCAAGAAGAGACTGAAGCCCAAAGTTCATAGAACTAAAATTGACTGTGGAAGACAAGCTCTGGGGGATGCATTCACAAAAACTGGAATAAATTACTAAATCCAATGAATCAGGCACCCATTGTTTGGTTTAAGAAACAGTTAAACTTTTTATTTTAAGGAACCATTCTTGCCTATATAAAATAATGTGGCGTAGGTGCTGTACTCTGCTAAGATCCTTTTATGTGCCCTCACGGAGTGGAATAGCAAATATCCCAGAGCAGTTGTGGCATGGGATGCTCTAAACTGCTTTCTTGCATGCACAGAGACAAGGGAGGTGAGATAATATCTTTTGTTGGACAAACTTCTGTTGCTAAGAGGGACAAGCTTCTTCATGCATGCAGTTGGGAGTGGCTGGAACACACCAGTTATTCTGAGCTATCGAAGAGCTACCCTAACTTACATCAGGAGGCCAAATTGGCCCCTATAGCAGCTCAAAATATTGCAAGTGCAAAAGTACAGCATAGAATCTGATCCTATGTCTTCTAAAATAGCAGATGACTATAACATTAAGACTGAGTGCCCTGCATTATATTGTTTCCACTGTAGTGAAATATGTACAGCTGAGAGGTTCGATCTACTTATGACCATCATGAAGCTGGATCTGCTGTGACATTCCCTTCCCCCTAGTAGAATGGTTTTCTGACACTAGAGCCCACACCTAGGGCCCAACTAAATCAAGCCCTCAGTATTCATATGCTAGGATACACAGAGGACAGAACACTCTACTCTGAAAATGCTGGTCTAGTGACCACCTTCGGCCAGATTGAGGACATTGACTAAAACATGGTTCGATCCTGTTCAATCTACAGTATGAGATTGATCCATTTTTTTAACAATGTTTTGTGCTACTGTTTTGTAATTCTCTTCCCCAGAAACTCTCTGTAGTGTAGATGGGCCTAAACTGCTAATGTGAGGAAAGAGAGAAACCAGTAGAAAAAAGCAAACTCACAGAGAACACAGAAACAGATGTAAGGCCCCAGCAGATTGAAAGCATGCCCATTGCCTGACTAGATCCTAGAACACTTTCTGTTTGGAGGAGTCTTTTTTAACTTTTCTGATCAAAAAAGAGCAGTGAATAACTGACCAGTGAATTTCTAAGTAGGATTCCATTTTCACATCACCCAATACAATGTTGTGAAAAGTTAATTGACATGATGTCTACCATCTGCCAAAAATATATATAAAAAATAGTAGAGAGGATACTGAACATGATTTTAAAATGTGAAACACATGCTGTACATTGTTGTCCTATCAGCGATCAAGTTCCTGGCATGTATCATGAAGTTATTAGACTTGTGGGGGATTTTTTTAAGTAGTCATTCACTGTGATTATGTTTGACTTGAAGAGTGTAGTGTTACAACAAGTGAACAAGAAACGTAGACATTATTCTTCAATTATTAGGGAAAGGGGTACATTTGTAATAGATTATTCAGATGGTTTAAAATTTTTCCTTCCCCCAAAAAGAGAAATAATTTCTGAAAGGAATATTTCTTACACTGTCTTTAATTTCATGACAACCTAGCAACTTAGAAAGCAAAAAATATTTCTAGTGTCCAAGCATGTAGAATGCACATTGCAGGACAAAGAGAGAGACAATGGCTCAGTTTCAAAGAAATTACAATCTAATTTTAGATGTGGCATGATGGCAAAGAAAGTAACGAGAAGTAGGGAAAGAATTGGTGAGGTAGGACAAGGGTTATGCTAATAAGATTATGTGGTTATGTATATTTGTAGAGGATTCAATTCAAAGTTTTTATTTTTGTTTAAGTAATGATGATTCTTGAGTCACTTCTTGTGGGCATCGCAGAAGTGAGTCATAAGGAGAGATATGAATAAGCACATAGTGACTTGGAATACCAGAAGTGGGAGATCAGTTCATATGAAAGAGTCACAGTGGAGAAAGACAAGGAGAAGGTTGAGCGAGAAGCAAACAGATGAGGCATTGTTGGCAACTTTAGATTTCTGGAGTTTTTAACTACCGCTGGTGTTCCTGGTCAGCAAAAGTACATAGGATATTACCTAGATATTGCCATACTAGATCAGACCTTTCTGCAGCAGAGGCCAATTCCTTTGAAGGGTGAAAAATATCTCATTGGCCAATGGTGCAATTCTATACCTTTGCAGAGACGTTAATTCCTTCTTGACCTCTGCTGCTCTGAAGCATGAGATTTTATTAGCCCATTTTAATATGTATCATAGGATTGGCTGCAAGACCTGGCCTCCACCACAGGGCCCTCGCTATGGGGACTGACCCCCACCCCCACCCCAAATGGGCAGGCTTTGCGTCAGCTCCTCCCAGCGTGGCTCTGCAGGCAGCAGGTGAGTCCCTGGAGAGGGGGGAATTAGCAAGGGGGAGAGCAAGCAAGGGGGGGAGAGGAGTAAGCAGAGGGTGGGGCCTTGGGGAAAGAGACAGGACAGGGGCGGGGCAAGGATGTTCAGTTTTCAGCAATTAGAAAGGTGCAACCCTAACGTACCACTATAGTTCTTATTATTAGTCATAAAATTACCCATCCCTTGCAGAAATCCTGAGGTGCAAGTGACCTGTTTGGCAGAACACAGGCCAGGCCCTCAGTACCAGCTACGTAGTAGGATGAACATTACCCTACAACTCTGTGGTGTCACTGGGAAGATCCTGCAACGAGTCCTGTGCCAAGGGCGCCCGAAGTGGTCAGAGTACTCAGCACAGTACTTCACACAGGAGTGAAATCAGGAAGGCCAAATCACACTTGGAGTTGCAGCCAGCAAGAGATGTTAAGAGTAACAAGAAGGGTTTCTTCAGGTATGTTAGCAACAAGAAGAAATTCAAGGAAAGTCTGGGCCCCTTACTGAATGAGGGAGGCAACCTAGTGACAGAGGATGTGGAAAAAGCTAAGGTACTCAATGATTTTTTTGCTTCTGTCTTCACAAACAAGGTCAGCTCTCAGACTGCTGCACTGGGCAGCACAGTATGGGGAGAAGGTGACCAGCCCTCTGTGGAGAAAGAAGTGGTTCGGGACTATTTAGAAAAACTGGATGAGCACAAGTCCATGGGACCAGATGTGCTGCATCTGAGGGTGCTAAAGGAGTTGGCGGATGTGATAGCAGAGCTATTGGCCATTATCTTTGAAAACTCGTGGCGAACGAGGGAGGTCCCGGATGACTGGAAAAAGTCTACTGTAGTGCCCATCTTTAAAAAAGGGAAGGAGGAGGATCCAGGGAACTACAGGCCAGTCAGCATCACCTCAGTCCCTGGAAAAATCATGGAGCAGGTCCTCAAGGAATCAATTCTGAAGCACTTCAAGGAGAGGAAAGTGATCAGAAACAGTCCGTATGGATTCACTAAGGGCAAGTCATGCCTGACTAACCTAATTGCCTTCTATGAGGAGATAACTGGGTCTGTGGATGATGGGAAAGCAGTGGATGTGTTATTCCTTGACTTTAGCAAAGCTTTTGATACGGTTTCCCACAGTATTCTTGCCAGCAAGTTAAAGAAGTATGGGCTGGATTAATGGACAATAAGGTGGATAGAAAGCTGGCTAGATCGTCAGGCTCAACAGGTAGTGATCAACAGCTCCATGTCTAGTTGGCAGCTGGTTTCAAGTGGAGCACCCCAAGGGTTGGTCCTGGGGCCGGTTTTGTACAATATCTTCATTAATGATCTGGAGGATGGCGTGGACTGTACTCTCAGCAAGTTTGCAGACAACACTAAACTGGGAGGAGTGGTAGATACGCCAGAGGGTAGGGATAGGATACAGAAGGACCTAGACAAATTAGAAGACTGGGCCAAAAGAAACCTGATGAGGTTCAACAAGGACAAGTGCAGAGTCTTGCACTTAGGACAGAAGAATCCCATTCACTGTTACAGACTAGGGACCAAATGGCTAGGAAGCAGTTCTGCAGAAAAGGACCTAGGGGTTCCAGTGGACGAGAAGCTGGATATGAGTCAACAGTGTGTCCTTGTTGCCAAGAAGGCTAATGGCATTTTGGGCTGTATAAGTAGGAGCATTGCCCGCAGATCAAGGGACATGATCATTCCCCTCTATTCGACATTGGTGAGGCCTCATCTGGAGTACTGTGTCCAGTTTTGGGCCCCACACTAAAAGAAGAATGTGGAAAAATTGGAAAGAGTCCAGTGGAGGGCAACAAAAATGATTAGGGGGCTGGAGCACATGACTTATAAGGAGAGGCTGAGGGAACTGGGATTGTTTAGTCTGCAGAAGAGAAGAATGAGGGGGGATTTGATAGCTGATTTCAACTACCTGAAAGGGGGTTCCAGAGGATGGATATATATTGTTCTCAGTGGTACCAGATGACAGAACAAGGACTAATGGTCTCAAGTTGCAGTGGGGAAGGTTTAGGTTGGATATTTTTTTCACTGAGAGCGGTGAAGCACTGGAATGGGTTACCTAGGGAGGTGGTGGAATCTCCTTCCTTAGAGGTTTTTAAGGTCAGGCTTGACAAAGCCCTGGCTGGGATGATTTAGTTGGGAATTGGTCCTGGTTTGAGCAGGGGGTTGGACTAGATGACCTCCTGAGGTCCCTTCCAACCCTGATATTCTATGATTCACCCTACATCACTGGGTCAAATGCTTGTTACTGTGAAGAACTGAGCTGGCTTGCGACTGAGTGTGTAGAAAACACCAGCCAGGCCCACGCAGGGCCGGCTTTAGGAAGTGCGAGGCCCAATTCGAACATTTTCGGCGGGGCCCTGGCAGGGATGACTTAAAAAAAAAAAAAGTGGAAAAAAAAGCCTTTCATTTCTTTCATGTATTATTTACTTTCCATAACTAAATTTATAATTTTATTATTTATAATGTACATTGCATCATATATGCTGTTGATTGGTTATTAATGACTGCTGTTTCACATGTGTGGGTCCCAGCTGCTCCCTGCCCACCTCATTGAAGCAGGTGTGCAGGGTTACTGTCCTGGAACTGCAGGGCAGCAGTGGACATGGGGCTGGCTGGAGGCAGGGCAAGGGGTGCGAGGTTGGTTGGAGACAGGGGGTGTGTGGGGCGGGCTGGCTTCAGGCAGGGCTGCGGGGGGATGCAGCAGGGGTTGGAAGGGCTGGAGACAGAGGCAGAGACTGGCTGGCTTCAGGCGGGGGATGCAGCAGGGGTTGGCTGGAGATAGGGCTGGTGCGGGCAGCAGTGTGTGTGGGGCTGGCTGGCTGGCTTTGGGCAGGGCCACGGGTGTGGGGCAGGGGTTGACTGGAGACATGGCAGGGGGTTTGACAGGGCTGTGGGCACGGGGTGTAGAGCTGGCTGCAGGCAGTGGGAGCGGGGCTGGTGTGGGCAAGGCAGAGGGTGCAGCAGAGGCAGCTGGAGCCCCAGCCCTTTAAATAGTCCCCAAGCTCCCTGCTGTCCCAGGGCTTTGGGGGCTATTTAAAGGGCCTGGGGCTCCCCAGCTTCTACCCTTCCCTGGACCTTTTAAATAGCTGTGGGAGCCCTGGGGAATGCATGGGGGTAGCAGGGCTCTGATGGTTATTTAAAGAACCAGAGTGGCAGAGGCAGGCAGCTGGAGCCCTGACCCTTTAAATAGCCCCCCGAGCGCCTCACTACCCCAGGGCTCTGGAGGCTATTTAAAGGCCCGGAGCTCCAGCCGGGAGACCAGGGCCTCGGGGCTTGCCGCGCTCCGGCCAGGGTTCCAGCGGGGAAAGCGGGGCTTGCCGTGCTCCTGCCTGCACTTAGCTCAAGGGAGTGGGACCATGGAAGACCCCTGAGCAGATTGCAGCCAGGGACCCAGGGTAAGTTTAAAAAAAAAAAATGTCTAAGGCGCGAGGCCCGATTCCTGGGAATCGGGCGAATCGGCCTAAAGCTGGGCCTGGGCCCATGGGCAGGGAATTGTATAGGTTCATGGTGATCATGCTCCAGGAATATTCAGGGCCTGGGGGCCCCAGCTCCACCAACGTTCGGGGCGTGGGTCTCTTCCCCCGCCCTACCTGTTGCCCTTGCGCCCCTCCTCCAGAGCATCTCCCAGGCACCGGCACCGGGGCTAAGGTGGCTTCCTGCCTGCCTTTGCTCTGTGCCACTGCCGGAAGTGGCTGGTGTGTCCTTCCAGCCCCGGGGGGGAGAGGGGAAGTGGTTGTCTCCGTGCACTGCCCCCACCCCAAGCGCCGACTCCGCAGCTCCCATTGGCTGGGAACGGAAGCTGGGGGGGGACTGCCTGCAGGCAGTGGTGCCAGAGACCCCCCCCCTCGCCTAGGAACCACTGCCAGAGTGATGTGTTGCTCACTTTTGCGAGCCGCCTGAGGTAAGCGCCTCACTTTCTCCCCTACCCCAGAGCCTGTACCCCTCCCCCCCACCCCCTCCCAGAGCCTGCACCCCAACCCCCTGCCCCAGAGCCTGACCCCTCCCCCACTCCCTCCCAGAGCCTGCACCCCAACCCCCTGCCCCAGAGCCTGACCCCTCCCCCCACTCCCTCCCAGAGCCTGCACCCCAACTCCCCTCCAGTCCCACAGGCCAACTCCCTCCCAGAGCCTTAGGCAGGTGGGGCAGCGGGTAGGACTTGGACCTGTTCTGGGTTCCACCTGCAGCCCCTTCAGCACACCCTCACGTCAGGCTCCCTCCCTGCTCCTAGGGTGAGGTGGCCTCAGCCCCGCAGCTGGGAGCCAGGGGCCAAACTCTCCGGGGGCAGGTGGGAGCCTTTCCAGTCCTGCACTGAGCATGCGCCCAGCTGGGCCGTGGCGCTGGGTCTGAGCTCCCGGGGGCTAGCTCCGCTCAGGATGGGTCCCTGGGGGGATGCGCCCCCCCCCCCGCCCCGGGGCCTCCCCTCCCTCCGTGCGTGTGGCCGGGCTGCAGGCTGACAGGGCCCCGAAGCTCCCTTCGCCGCCGGCCGAGCCTCGCGTGCGCCGAGTCCTCCCAGCCTGCAGGGGGCGCGGCGTCGCCCTCCCTGCGCCCGGTGCGCTCCGCTCTCCGGCCGCCTCCTCGCTGCGCGCGAGCCGCCCGGCCCAGCCCAGCCCGCGGCTCGGCCCTAGGGAGCGATGGCGGCCTCGGTGTTCTGCTGCCTGCGCTGGTGCGGGGACGGCGGCGCCGGGCACATCCCGCTGAAGGAGATGCCCGCGGTGCAGCTGGACACGCAGCACATGGGTAAGGGGGGCGCGCCGCGCCCCGCCCCGCCCCTGGCAGGGACCCCGCAGCACGGGCCGGGGGCGCTGGGTCCGCTCCCTCCAGAGCCGGGGGCGCTGGGTCCCGTCCCCGTGAGAGCCGGGCCGGTCCCCCCGCCCCGTGTTCGATCCTGCTCCAGCTGCCGGGCTGTTTCACAGAGCTCGGGCTTGGCCCGTCTCCCCAGCTCCGGGGCGGGGTTGTACTTAGCCCTCGCGCCATTATCGCCAGGCTGCCCTCGCCCCTCTGCCTCGCACCGCAGGGTCAGCGAGTAGCAAGTGTCACCGCCTGCTGCAGTTTGACACAACGGCACCTTTAGCCGGGGTTTCTTTGTGGTGTGAGATGGGGGTGAATGGTGAGTGTTTATGTAGCACTTTAGATCCACGATTATTATTATTATTAATTGTAGGGGTGTGGTGCTTTCCTGTCAAATAAAAGACAAGGTGCCCGTGCTTTGAATCTTACTATTTGTCTTGTTTATTTGTTCAGTTACTGTATTGCGCCTATCCGAGGTCTTTAGTTCCATGAACATGACAACATTTTAAAAACATATATGTCATGATGATTGTTAACAGGGCTAGACAATGATATTTAGAAGAATTCCCCCAAACTCTGAGGGCTATCCCCACTCAGATGACCCCATTAAAGAAGAAGCCTGACTGAATAGTTAGGTTTTACAGTATTCCACAAAGGTGAGCAAATCAGGGTCTGTCAGATCAACAAGATAGCAAATTCCAGTTGATTTGCTTTCACTGAGAATGCCCTGTCCCCAGATGTGCCCGATCTGGAGACATTCAGCTTGAGTATTTATTATTATTGTACATTTATATTGCAGTAGCACCTAAAGGTCACAGCCAGGTTGGGCCCAATTATGCTAGGCACTATACAACTATATGACAAATGACAGTCCCTCCCCAAAGAGCTTACTGTCCAAAGTGATCTTAGTTATATAATTGTGAGGTTATGGCACAAAAAGAAATTATCTCTAAGGCACACAGACTACAATAAAAGACTAAGTCAAAAACTACACCTTGTGTTTCATTTGATAGTCTCTGAAGTACTTGTGTAATATGATCCCAGCATGAAAATGTTGCTAAATAACTAGGCCAGCAGTATTCTGCTCTAGGTTTAGTTCTAAAGTTTGGACCATAAACTTCTGGTCTACTAGTATGATTATGTTGGTTGGGAAGTGGTGTGTGTATGTATGTATGTATTTATTTATTTACTGATATTGGTAATGGTACCTTAAATTACCCTTCCCATATGGAAATAAACAATACCAGTATAAGCCCTTTTTTACTTTTATAACTGTGTCCACGCAAGGGTGTGTTTGCTACGTTAACTATACTAGTATAGTTAAAGCAGTACAACTTTTGTGTGAAGACAAGGGTGGAGTGGTCTTCTGGTGTAGTCCTATGTAAAGGGCATTGCAACAAACCAATTTAGAAAGGCTTACTCCTTGCCAAACAAATATTTTAAAAAATCCTGTTGGCTACATAACGTCCAGGCATCCTCAGAAATTATTGGACTGGCTTTTGAGGACTCTGTCTTGTCTGTGCCTATGCTGACAAAAGCTTATTAGAGCTTTTTAAAATCTTCCACAGGAGAGTGTAGTATTTAGCAGTTCAATGTTATGTTGTGTGTGCTGGCAGGTACCTTTTTAAAGGAACCTCGCAATCAAACCTTTAAAAGGAATCTTACTATTGATTAATTCTTGGTGACTACAACTTATGGAAAGTATTCTGTGCCTATCCTTCAGTTCCAGACCAAGAAAAGGAGGTGGTTTAGAGAAAGGCCTGAGCCCTGCATCCCCTTTCTCATAGTGAGTGTCTTTCTAATTAAATGATTGTAAGCTATTGTGCTGGGATATTTGAGGAAATGTTGTACTCAACATGCTGCCTTAAAGCCTGAGAGGATAAATTTAAAGAATATAGATTTTAAATAGACGAACTTTAGCTGAAAGATGAACTAGCCTATAAACATATCCATTCTTTACTTGAAAGCACTGCACAATCTAATTCTGATAGACTAATGAAGCTCTTACTTGGTTGAAGGAGAAAATGTTGTTCTTGGGGTTTTAATGGATGTCTCCAAACTTACATTTTTTGAAGTTTGTGTATTTTATTTGCATATGCAGGAACAGATGTCGTCATTGTCAAAAATGGCAGAAGAATATGTGGCACGGGGGGTTGCCTAGCCAATGCACCTTTGCATCAGAACAAGAGCTATTTTGAGTTTAAAATCCAATCTACAGGTTAGTTAGCAAAAATATTTTCTACTTTAAATTGGTATTTGAGATTTGAGTAGAAGCATGCAAAGCATCTGCATCTTTGATAATTAACTGCACTGCATCTTTGGATACTACAATGAGAAATAACACACTTTACAAGTATCAAACTTTTGTAAGAAACTAAATTGGCATCTTGTAAGAAAGATTTGTCATTCTTCTATTTTACTGCTTTGATTTATTAAAAACAAAGGCAAGTGAAATTACTAGAGTTGCCAGTATTAAACACTACCATGTTTGAACACTCTTGTGTATATGTTTTTTAAATAAACATAATTTAGAGCTACTTTCTGCTAAATTCATATATATATCGTGTTATGAGCATGTAAAATAGTGTGTATATAGCTCTTGTACTTTTTCTCCAATAATATTTGCTGTCTACATTTATTTGCTATTTTAGCATGTATCCAGATTCTTCTCCTTTAGCTTCTTGTGGGCCATTGTGGAAATGATTCTGTGTTTATAAGTGCAGCAGAGAACTCGCAGCTTCGGGGTGAGGGGCTTAAAGTGGTTTTAAGCCACCTTTGTGTCCTCCCAGTTCTGGGCTGCTTCCAGGACTGAAGCACCCCCAGCATAATTTAGACAGCCCCAGGCTGCTGTATGAGCTGCTGTATTGTCTGAAATCACTGACATGTGTATTCTTTGGCCCTGCCCCCGGCATGGCCCCTATGCCAAGACTTGCAACTGAGTCCTCAGAGACATCGTTTTGGTTATCTTCTGCAGTTCCTTTGCCCCAGGAATCCTCCCCCGGTGAGAACTGCTGCTCTAGTCATTTTGGGTAATAACCTGGGTCAGAGTGAGAGCTAAGACTTTTACCCCTTAATTTTTATATTGATGGCTAATAAAATAAAAACACTAAGGTACAGCATGTTTTGAAAGGATATTTTAAAGTCTGTCTCAGCCTAGTGAATGTAATTGCTAATGCTTTTCAAATTAAAATTCACTTGTGATATTGCTGTCATTGGGGCACACACTTGGAATATATCCCCTACTCTCAGTCTGAGATTTCAAAAGAAACAAACAACAGTATTCACAAAATATCATCATCATATTTTCAGGGGTTTGGGGTATTGGAGTTGCAACCCAGAAAGCAAATTTGAATCAAATTCCACTTGGTCGAGATGTGCATAGTTTAGTGCTGAGAAATGATGGAGCTCTCTACCACAACAACGAGGAGAAGAACAGGCTGCCAGCAAACAGCCTTCCACAGGAGGGTGACATTGTGGTGAGTTTCCTTAGTTCTTGTTAATATAAATTTGTTGCTGTGTTGGAATAGTTCAGCACTAGATGTTTCCGGGATTTTCCAAGCACATTTTGCTGTCAGCACTGATGCAAGGCAAAAGGGAATACAGTGAACCCTTGTTAATATCTAGCTTTCCATGCAAACAAGCAAATTAAACACAGAATTTTATTGAAGCCCTGAAAAGTCAATATCTGATAAAAGGATTAAACCTATTAAATTAATATGCTTACAGTGCATCAGAAGGTAATATTCAGGAGATATTGACTTGTAAAAAATGTAGGCTTATTAAATGGGTATTTCTAGTATTTCATACTGAAAAACATTACAGAACAATGCAACCCTTCAGAATTGTAATCATTTTAGTAAAACACAGTTATGTATTTATCTTGATGTCTTGTGATAATAATGCACCCTAAGTTAGGCATGTTCCTTCCTCACTGTCTTTTCTAATCCACATCACTAGCAGGGGCATAGTTGGAACAAAATTTGTTTCCAGTACTTTTGGGGAGTAATGGGTAGAGGAATGGTCAAATATTCCTTACTTCTCTTCTCCCCAACTATCTCTCCCTTTCATATATTTTCCACCCCCACACACCTTTTCTGGAGAAGTGAGATAGACCTGAAGAGGCTCATACCCTCTTGCCTGCCCTCTTGTTCATCAGAAGTACACTGGCCCTTTAAATGTTTGCTCTCCTAGCCTTTCAGTTCAGCTCCCACTATCCTCAGATCCTTATGCTGTCTTCTTCCTGGCTGTGGCAGCAGGCCCTTAGAGAGTCTAGTCTTCCTTATGGTGTGCAGGAGGAAGGATACCTATTTAGGCTGTCAGGTTTTCCCCTGCAGTCTTATCTCAGTCCTAAACAGGGTTTCTAGTTCTTATCCTTCAGTGGCTTCCTGCCAGTTTGCTGCTGATGCAAGATAGTCCTGTGCCTGGATTGCTTATGTCAAGTGTTGCAGGTCAATTAGCCACACCTGGGGAAGTAGCTATTCTGTCCCTTTACCCCTCAGTGACTGTGACAGAATAGGTTTTATATACCCCATCACAGTAGTGCTTCATTGCTACCCACTGCTACTAGGTTTGATGAATTTGCTTATAAACCTGACGGGGCCATCATTGTAGAGATCCCAAGCTCTTTGTGGCTGGGCTTCCCTGTTCAAAGATGTCCCAGAATGCACTGGAGAGCGAGATGAGGTTGTACCCAGGGAGCATAAGAGCTCTTCGCTGGTGTGTGCTTGGTTAGCAGGCAGAGAGAGTGGCCCTAGCAACCTTGGAGGAAGACTTGTAGCAAAGGTATTGGGATAAAGGGGTTTTATTTTTAGCCAAGCTGGGATACAATTTAGAAAAGGGAGAGGAAATTAGACTGGGGATAGGGAGAGAAAAAATTGTTGGAAAGACAATTGAATGAGAGGAACTTGGGAATCTGTATGGATCATGCTCCCTCTCTCTCCTCAACACTCCTAAATATATTTAAAATTACCCTGTATATTTAAAGTGGTCTACTGTATGACTAGTTTTTTAACATTATTAGAATTTTTTTAAAATACACAGAAGTGATCAGATTAACACTGTTTCTAATGCCAACTTTTTCAATATCTTATTTTGATTGCCGGTGTTTGCGAGTTTATTGCCAGGTGTCTGAAGTTTAAAAAAAAAAATAAAAATCCCCTGCTGAGATGGTTTGCTTGGAATAGAATCTTGCTGTGTTGCAGTCTCTTTAAAGGCTCACTCAGTCTATTTAGTCTGCAAAGCTGAAGTTAGAACACTTGAAGGATAATAAGTAACAAATGCATTACTTTGCTAACTGCCTGAGCGCTGTAAATTCACAATTTGAACTATGTTGGTTAGCTTCTGTTCGTCAAATAAGTCGATTGTTATTGCTGCCGTCCCGATTGGCTAAGCCTGCAAGCACTTTTGGTGCCTGCAAGTTCAAATATAATTAAATATTTTTAATTATTGACCTTTTAAGTGTCCGGAAAAATGGTCTAGTGCAGGGCAACCTCTGGCACGCGGCTCGTCAGGGTAAGCACCCTGGCGGGCCAGGCCAGTTTGTTTACCTGCCACGTTGGCAGGTTTTACCGACCGTGTCTCCCACTGGCCACGGTTTGCCATCCCAGGTCAGTGGGGGCTGCGGGAAGCTGCGTGAGCTGAGGGATGTGCTGGCTGTGGCTTCCTGCCACCCCCATTGGCCTGGGAGCTGCAAACCGTGGCCAGTGGGAGCCGCGATTGGCCGAACCTGCCAACGTGGCAGGTAAACAAATTGGCCCACCCAACAGGGTGCTTACCCTGGCAAGCTGCGTGCCAGAGGTTGCCAACCCCTGGCCTAGTGAGTTCTTTTAGGAGACTGTGTTTTATGCCATTTTATTAGAAACTGCCCATTGTGTTCAGCTAGACTAGCTGTAAAAAGAAATAGTAAACATTCTCACATGTATCAACTTGATGATCTTATGCTAACATTTCGTGCTTTGCCTTATAGGGTATTACATATGACCATGTAGAATTAAATGTATATTTAAATGGAAAGAATATGCATTGTCCAGCTTCAGGAATCAGAGGGACTGTCTATCCTGTAGTATATGGTAAGTTGGGTTCTCAAACTTATTCAGTGTGGTCAATCTTAATAGCAATATTCTCTCAAACCACCTATCCTACTCCTCATCATGTGGCCCACCTGTCCTCCTAGTCACAATCGAACAGTATCCTTTGGCAACTACAGCAACTGGTTATGGAAAAGTAATATTAGGAAAGCATCAGTGTATATTTTGCTTCTTTCAGTGCAGTTTAGTAGCTGGAAATGAGTACCACCACCTAGCAGTGAATCACTAGTAATGGCTCCACAGATGACAGCTAGGGAATTACTGCAGTTAAAACAAGTCATGTAAACATACTGTCAAATCATCAGGTATCGATAAAGCCGCACAAGGGTTTTGCTGACTCACCTGCAGATAAATGGGTTAATAAAATTTCTCTGTGAAGTTTGTATTTATGCCCCCTCTTGCTCATGCAATAATGTAGTGCATTTCAATTTTTAAGTCAGATTTGGATAGGATGTACATTTTTATTATTTTTCATTTTTTATAGAAATATAAACTTTAATGTGGTAGCATCTTCCATCTCAAAATACTTCACAACTGTAACAAATTGATACCAAATGTTATGTCGAAATTTTCACCTCTGAAAATGCAGCTGTCTCTACAGTGAATCATGGCAGCTACATTGACAGAATACATTAGCACAACAGTTTTAAACAGGAAACAAATATCATATCCAGTCTGCTTAGGCAGCTTAAGAGAGATTGTATTAACTTTGTGAGTTGGAATTTGGCCACAACGTGAATTAACCCTACCTTACCAAAATTCCAAGGTACTCTTTGCAAATCCTACATACATAGGAATTCTGATTGTCTCATCTGAAATGCTGCACCTGCGCTTGCACAGTGCCTCATCCCACCCTGCTGAGGGATTGGTTCAGTACTAGGAGGGAAGACTACCACTCATTGAATCCCCAATATTACTATTTGTTACCTTTTTGTAAATCTCTCATCCAAGTACTGACCTATCCCAAACTTGCGTAGCTTGTGAGATGTGACAGGACCATAGTACCAAGTGGTATGTCTGCTTATTATTTCATTTCATATTTCATAATGAACTGTTGGCACATTTCTGTATCTGTCTAGACACTTTCTTAATGCTACACTTTCTGAACGAAAAAATCTAAATTTGCTTTGGAAGCTCTGAATGTTACAAATTCAAGTGCCAATTCATCCCCTTTAAAACTGTTACAGTGAAGATTATTTCATATTGTCATTTTGTGTTTTATTTACCACATGGTGGCATTATTACAAATAGTTGCACAAACAGGAATAAAATACTTGCCACAGTTTTATTCCTGTGAACATTATATTATTGGGATTCTGGCTGCCAGACACCACGTTGGTGAGAATGGGAGAACAGGCTTTTGTTAGGTAGCTAACACGTCATCTTCACTTTGCTTTGGAAATGGAGTTACAGTGGAGAGAATTTAGACCTCGGGAGTAGGTAGCTTTCATAAACAGTCTACTTGCTGCAGCAGGAACTTGGGCTCCCTGGTCTTCTGTACCTTTTTTTTTTTTTTTTTTTTTTTTTTAAACTTCCTCCTCCTTTCTCCATGCCTAATGCCACACCACTGAAGTTTTAGGCTTGGTTGTAAGGTGACTTTTTTTATTGCCAGACTCCCTCTCCTGTCATCATCCTTCAAGAGCTGGCATAAATTCCCAAGAATTTCCATGTTTCGCAATGGATTAGTTTATTGCTATAACACCCGATGATTTTCAAATTACATTCAGGTGACACCTCCATGTTATAAGTTACAAGTAATAAAATCTTTAATTTAATGATATGTATTCATAGGCATATGAAAGGAGAAATTACTCTCAACTATTTAATTTATCGATGTTTCAGACCAGAATCTTAGAGATTTTTAAAATAACTCAGTACAGAAGGTAAATGATGTCATGTTTGGGAACTTAAAACACAAGTCAAATTCAAAGTTGCTTCCTTCAGCAGCTGTACCCCAGGCACATCTGCACAAATATTAAAGTGTAAAGTCAACACCACATATAACAATACAAGATAGTACTTGTGAGCTCAGTTAAGGCTGTTGTGGGAGAAAACGAATGTCTTGACTTCAGGATATCTAAATTATCGACCAAAATATTGTATTTGGGTTTTGGGGGGGGGTTGTTTTTATTTGGGGGGGGATTGGCATTGATATACTGCTCTCACATGAGCTGTGGCTTAGAGGAATGTTTCTTTTTAAAGACTCATTAACTAAATGGATCTGATTTTTCTGAAGAGCAGTGCTACGCTATGTATTATACTTCAGTAAAGCTGCACGTGAAGTATTGCAGCAGTTAATGATCTGTCAGAATTTCCATTTTAATCTTCCACCTAGAATTAGGCAGAAAGTCTCATGGCAGTATTATTGTTTCAAAAAATACTGATTTATTTTTAAAATTCAGGTGTCTAAAAATAAGTCAAGCAGGGTTCCAATGTGATAACCTAAGCAGATGGCTTGACACCAAGCAGGGGAATGGGAAGCATGCCATAGAGATACATCCTCTTTCATGTCTCCTCATAACCACGCTTGGCCTGTGGGCTTTCAAAGTAGTGGAGGGGAAAATGAGGGCCCTAGAAGTTGAGGAGAGTTGCTTTAAGGCTTATTAGCACGCTCAGTAAAATAAATAGCAATATTTTCACTGATTTCAGCAGAGTCCTTTGCAAATTGAAGTATTCTATAGGAAATAAACATGTTTTGGCCTGCTTGATTGTATTCTAGGATCTTTTCTACAGATTAACCAAGAAGATCTTATTTATCTCTACTGCATGGATGTTACTGATATTTTGGAGAATATCCTTTGTGTTTCAGTCATTGTGGACACACAATGTATTGATGTATAATCTAATTTGGTGTAATGTATAGTCAAAATAAATGCTGTTCTCCTCTAATTATTTTTCTCTTTGCTTCTGTCCTGCAGTTGATGACAGTGCCATCTTGGATTGTCAGTTCAGCGAATTTTATCACACTCCTCCAACAGGGTTTGAAAAAATACTCTTTGAACAGCAAATCTTCTGAACGTCTTCATACTGAAAACTTGCACCCCTACGCTGTTACAAAGCCTTTGCCATCTTAAATAAAGCTTCACATTTACCTGTAGGAAACACGTGTATTTTTTAGTAAAGTACTTGTGACTGTTGTCTGAAGAACCAAAATGTTAACTGCAACACCAGAAAATTGTGTTACAAATGGTAGATTTTGACAACTGTTTTGTGATGTGAAAATCAGTGTTTTGGGGCAGTTTTTTCTGATTTGTATTTGATGTAAATGGAAACTAAAGGGTATAATTGCCACAGTATTAAATGAACTTTTGTTTTCAATTTGAGCTTTATAAAGGAAATAGTTCATATACGTGATAGTATGTTTCCGTAAAGTTACAGGGGTAGATAGTTCTCATTGTGATTTTTCCTATTCCTTCCCACTCAGAAGTTATGTACCTTATAAAAAGAGAGCACTGTGCTAATAGTCTGTTTGGATTGCAGTGTTGTTGTTCTGCACAATGACTAATGATACGATTGGCAGCTAGATTTTGTTTTTTCTTTTGAAACATGTACCCTACCAATTTCTAGTTGTTAAACAGCTAATATTCCTATTGAGTTTATATAAATCTCATAGCTTTTCATTTGCTTTAAGTGTGACAGAATACTTGTTAGTAACAGTCAAAGTATTATTTTGTTGTATGTAAAAAAAGCAAACCCAAACACCAGATGTATTTATAAAGCTCATTAAGCAGTGTTACTCTGGTGGCAGAATCGGTACAGATTGTTTAACTGTGATATTAATGGCAGGGAAGGTATGTTGGATATTACGATGAATCTTTATGTCTAAACTGTAAATCAGATTATTCTTTATGGAAGATTTTATTTAAATTTTTTTTCTGGATCCAGTAATAAAATGAATAATGATTAACATGCTATTCTGAAACGTGATTCCGATAACTATAAAAGATCAGGTGATTCTTTTCTTGTCATGTATGCAGTCTGCTTTCTAGTCATATTTTTTTGCAAAGAAAACCTTTTTGTATAACCTGATGTGTTTTTAAGAACTTCTAGTACGATTTTTTTTGGCTGTCCATGGACTAACGCATTTATATGATGAGTGACTGCTGTGATGCCTTTAAATTTTTGAGGTTCTTTTATTCTGAACTTTTCAAATACAGTTGATTTTCTCTGAGCCTTTCACTTCCTAATTTTCTGTATTTGTTTAAAGACGTCTTCTTGGCCTCATAGGCCTAGCTTTTTCTTTACCATGCTGCAGTCTCCCAATGCTGAAATTGACACAGCAGCAGATGATGCCATAATGCAGAGCTCCTATCTTTAGCATGATGCTTCTTCTATAGTATAGTATAAGATTAGGAATATTTGGGAAGTGGGATGAGAATGGAGAGGGTTAATTCTCCTCCCCGAAGCTTGCAATATTAGCCACTGTTGGAGGCAAGTTCCAGGCTATGTGGAACGTTCTTTTGGGGCATGACTATGTCCTTGTGCCATATATGAGCTGAGACAAATCATGATGATTTTGTAATCAAATTTGTGAACTCTTGAAATTAGAAATAAATCTGGGGAGGGGAGTGTGTCCAATTTCCCCTCTTGTTGCTTCTTGAGTAATGTCTCCGTGGTCCTTTGTGCCATGTGAAAGAATAGGAAGATGAAATAAAAGCATTTTATATGGAATTAAACTTGCTGGTATTCTCGGAGGAAGGGAGAAGTATTTAAAGAAATTATAACCACTGTATCTAACTTCAAAGAACAAACAACAAAAAATTTGTTTTTAATTTATTAAAGAATACTTAACATACAGGAAGTTGCCATTCTGAGTCTGATGTAGAGTAAGACGGAGAATCCAGGTCCTGTTTGAAAGCACAGAGAAGGCGGTGGTCTTCAAAATTGTGACTTCTACTTTTAAAATGTTTTGATAAATGTGTTTAAATCAGCTGTTAATTTTTTTGGACAATTTAAGAGTTTACTCTTACATCTTAGAAAGTTGCTGATTTCTCATTATTTTAAATGGGATGCAAATTTTCTGTCCTGTTGTACAATATGTCTTTCCTCCTCTTATAAAATAACAGCTCATATCATTGTAGACAGACATATTGAATCTCACGCGAATACCATATGAAGTAATGGAGAACATTGCACTTACTGTTTATGCACTTTTTACTTGCTAACAATAATCTTAAAGTACTTTGAACAAGTGGATGATACTGTTAACCCATTTTACAGGTAAGGAAAGAGGTACAGAGATTAAATGATTTGGCCAACATCTCATAGCAAGTCAGTTGAAGACCTAGAAATAGAAGTATCAGAGGGGTAGCCGTGTTTGCTGCTTTTACAGATCCAGACTAAGAATCCTGTGGCACCTTATAGACTAACAGACGTTTTGGAGCATGAGCTTTCGTGGGTGAATACCCACTTCCTCAGGTGCATGTAGTGGAAATTTCATGGGGGCAGGTATATATATGCAAGCAAGCTAGAGATAACGAGTTCAGTTCAATCAGGGAGGATGAGGCCCCGTTCTAGCAGTTGAGGTGTGAAAACCAAGAGAGGAGAAACTGGTTCTGTAGTTGGAAAGCCATTCACAGTCTTTGTTCAATCCTGAGCTGATGGTGTCAAATTTGCAGATGAACTGAAGCTCAGCAGTTTCTCTTTGAAGTCTGGTCCTGAAGTTTTTTTGCTGCAGGATGGCCACCTTAAGGTCTGCTATAGTGTGGCCAGGGAGGTTGAAGTGTTCTCCTACAGGTTTTTGTATATTGCCATTCCTAATGTCTGATTTGTGTCCATTTATCCTTTTCCGTAGAGACTGTCCAGTTTGGCCGATGTACATAGCAGAGGGGCATTGCTGGCATATGATGGCGTATATTACATTGGTGGATGTGCAGGTGAATGAACCGGTGATGGTGTGGCTGATCTGGTTAGGTCCTGTGATGGTGTCGCTGGTGTAAATATGTGGGCAGAGTTGGCATCGAGGTTTGTTGCATGGATTGGTTCCTGAGCTAGAGTTATGGTGCAGTGTGCAGTTACTGGTGAGAATGTTTCAGGTTGGCAGGTTGTCTGTGGGCAAGGACTGGCCTGCCACCCAAGGCCTGTGAAAGTGTGGGATCGTTGTCCAGGATGGGTTGTAGATCCTTGATGATGCGTTGGAGGGGTTTTAGCTGGGGGCTGTATGTGATGGCCAGTGGAGTCCTGTTGGTTTCTTTCTTGGGTTTGTCTTGCAGTAGGAGGCTTCTGGGTACACGTCTGGCCCTGTTGATCTGTTTCCTTATTTCCTCATGCGGGTATTGTAGTTTTGAGAACGCTTGGTGGAGATTTTGTAGGTGTTGGTCTCTGTCTGAGGGGTTAGAGCAGATGCGGTTGTACCTCAGTGCTTGGCTGTAGACAATGGATCGTGTGATGTGTCCGGGATGGAAGCTGGAGGCTTGCCAACTACAGAACTAGTTTCTCCTCTCTCTTGGTTTTCACACCTCAACTGCTAGAACAGGGCCTCATCCTCCCTGATTGAACTGAACTCGTTATCTCTAGCTTGCTTGCTAGCATATATATACCTGCCCCTGGAAATTTCCACTACATGCATCTGAGGAAGTGGGTATTCACCCACGAAAGCTCATGCTCCAAAACGTCTGTTAGTCTATAAGGTGCCACAGGATTCCTTGCTGCTTTTATAGAAATAGAAGGATGCTTCCAGTCCTATGCCTTGTCCAGTGGAATGGGCTATAATGGAAGCCTCTAAAAATTGCTCTGGTAATCAATTTTTAATAATAGAGTTAGCTAAATATTTACCAAGTAGTAAAGGTGTTAACCAGAAAGAATCAGTCATTTTTAATTGAAAGTGTTAAGGCTTTTCCATTAACTTGTTTGCCCCCATGTTTGTTTAACCTTTGAATATTCTGACATAGGCAACCTGCTGTAGCAATGTGTAACACTTTATGCTATACATTTTCTGGTCCTTGGCAGCAAAATTTGCAGTCAATAGGTCTGGGCATCAGCTACTAAATAGGCTTGGCAGAGCATGTAATCCAGTTTACATGTTTATCAGCAGCATTCTTATTTATACAGTACAATGGATGTGCATGGTATTTTGCAGATAAATGAAATAAGGCTCCTGTTTCAAGGATCTTAAAATCCAAATTAGACCGCATAAAGCTAGGAAGGATGAATGAGGAGAGTGTTGGGAGGACAAAGATTGTAACAATGAATATCAGGAGATCACTGTTGATGATCTAGATCTGATACAGTTGTTTGCAGTGAATAATTCAATTGAACCCCTGTTTGTGTTAGTAAATTATCCATGATTTGATTTTCACAAGTTTACTCATTATTCAGTTAAAAGTTTATGCGAACGTACTTCAGCCTCTATGGATCGTGAAAGAAGAATTTGTTGTTCACGCTGTTCAATGGGTCTTTCGAGTCCCATGAGTGCTTCTACTCCCAGATCCATACAGAGCCTTCAAAGATGGCTTTGCAAACCCTCTGGTGACAATGCTTATGTGAATACACCTCTACCTCGATATAACAGTGTCCTTGGGAGCCAAAAAATCTTACCACGTTATAGATGAAACCGCATTATATTGAACTTGCTTTGATCCGTCGGAGTGTGCAGCTCTGCCCCACTGGAGCGCTGCTTTACCACATTATATCAGAATTTCTGTTATATCGGGTGGCGTTATATTGGGGTAGAGGTATATATACCTGCATAAGAGTATACACAATATTTTCCCTTATGCAAACTTCGCAAAAAAAAAAACAAGGAAAAGAGATCTGAATATGATTGATGTGAATTCTTGAATTTTATTTAAATTAATGCTTACATTTTTTTCAGTGTTCTCAGCTCTCCTATCCATCCACACTGTGTTTGATTCCTCTTCTCAGGCCATGTCTACATCTAAAATTTTGCAGCACTGGTTGTTACAGCTGTATTAGTACAGCTGTATAGGGCCAGCGCTGCAGAGTGGCCACACTTACAGCAACCAGCGCTGCAAGTGGTGTTAGATGTGGCCACACTGCAGCGCTGTTGGGCGGCTTCAAGGGGGGTTCCGGGAACGCGAGAGCAAACCGGGAAAGGAGACCAGCTTCGCCGCGGTTTGCTCTCGCGTTCCCGGAGCCACCCAGCAAACCGCAGGGAAGGAGACCTGCTTGCTCGGGTTCCGGGAACGCGAGAGCAAACCGGGAAAGGAGACCAGCTTCGCCGCGGTTTGCTCTCGCGTTCCCCGAACCACCCTGCAAACCGCAGGGAAGGAGACCTGCTTGCTCGGGGTTCCGGGAACGAGAGAGCAAACCGGGAAAGGAGACCAGCTTGATTACCAGAGGCTTCCTCCTTCCACGGAGGTCAAGAAAAGCGCTGGTAAGTGTCTACATTGGATTACCAGCGCTGGATCACCAGCGCTGGATCCTCTACACCCGAGACAAAACGGGAGTACGGCCAGCGCTGCAAACAGGGAGTTGCAGCGCTGGTGATGCCCTGCAGATGTGTACACCTTCAAAGTTGCAGCGCTGTAACTCCCTCACCAGCGCTGCAACTTTCTGATGTAGACAAGCCCTCATATCTGCAATTGATTAAACTGGAGATTGAGATTACAGGAATTCACAAGAGAACACACTACTCCTCTGTACTTGTATTCCTCTGCATTTCTTTACATATCAGCTCACTGTAGACTGAGCAAAGTCAAAAATTATCCAGATCTATATGCATTTTTGATCTACCTACAACTGTTGTTGCCATTCCTTTTGGCTTTGTATTAACTAAATTTGAGTTTAAATTTACATTTTCTTTAGTTTGTTTAGGAAAATGTTGAATGATAGCTGCAGTTTTGAAGTGAGGATTCATTAGATAATATTTTGGCCAACTGAAGATTGTGGAATCCCATGTAGCTGGAGCTTTCATTTGGCATTTATTGATAAGATTTTATACCTTGACCACTTTATACGGAATGCACTGCTGACTTGCCTATGACAGGCAATTTTCACCAACTCAAAAGTTTATTTTGGCCCAGATGCCTGTGTATTTTTGGCATAAAATACTCCCCAACAAAACTAGTGAAACAGTTATCCAGTATAACATTTTTTCACTCATGAAAAGAACACAAGTGACCCAATTCCAAGTTCAGATGTTTTAAGGCTGAAGGGAATTTAGATTTCCCAACAACAGAGGTTTTAACATGTGCTGCTCGCCAATTGTACTGGAGCATCTAAGAAATATGACTCAATCTTTGTTTCTTGCAGCTAGGAGCTCTTTTCTGCTGAACTGCCAAGAGTTTTCCATGGAAGTGACTTGGCATCCACTCTTGCTTGTATTGTGAATATAATCTTGAGTTAGATTGTGTGTACAATTCAACCATATTACAAGTTTTCTTAATTTGTCCTGGAAGTAGAGAGTAGTGATGTTAGATTTATTTATACAGCCTCTCATAAGAACGGCCATACTGGGTCAGACCAAAGGTCCATCTAGCCCAGTATCCTGTCTTCTGACAGTGGCCAATACCAGGTACCCCAGAGGGAGTGAACAGAACAGGTAATCATCAAGTGATCCATTCCCTGTCACTTATTCCCAGCTTCTGGCAAACAGAGGCTAGGGACACCAACCCTGCCAATCCTGGCTAATAGCCATTGATGAACCTATCCTCCATGAATTTATCTAGTTCTTTTTTTGAACCCTGTTATAGTCTTCACAACATCCTCTGGCAAAGAGTTCCACAGGTTGACTGTGTGTTGTGTAGAGAAATATTTCCTGTTCGTTTGTTTTAAACCTGCTGCCTATTAATTTCATTTGGTGACCCCTAGTTCTTGTGTTATGAGAAGTAAATAACACTTCCTTATTTACTTCTCCACACCAGTCATGATTTTATAGACCTCTATCATATCTCCCCTTAGTTGTCTCTTCTCCTAGCTGAAAAGTCCCAGTCTTATTCATCTCTCCTCATACAGAAGCCGTTCCATACCCCTAATCACTTTTTTTGCCCTTTTCTGAACCTTTTCCAATTCCGATATATCTTTTTTGAGATGGGGCAACCACATCTGCAATTTTCAAGATGTGGGCATACCATGGATTTATTTAGAGGCAATATGATATTTTCTATCTTATCTATCCCTTTCTTAATGATTGCCAACATTCTGTTCACTTTAACTGCTGCTGCACATTGAGTGAATGTTTTCAGAGAACTATCCACAATTACTCCAAAATCTCTTCCTTGAGTGGTAACCACTAATTTAGATCCCATCATTTTATATGTATAGCTGGAATTATATTTTCCAATGTGTATTACTTTGCATTTATCAATATTGAATTTCATCTGCTATTTTGTTGCTCAGTCACCCAGTTTGAGATTCTTTTGTAATTCTTTGCAGTCTGTTGGGGACTTAACTACCTTGAGTAGTTTTGTATCATCTGCAGATTTTGCCACCTCACTGTTTACCCCTTTTCCCAGATCATCTATAAATATGTTGAATAGGACTGGTCCCAGTACAGACCGCTGGGGGACTCCACTATTTACCTCTCTCCATTCTTAAAATTGACCATTTATTCTTACCCTTTGTTTCCTATCATTTCACCAGTTACCAATCCATGAGCGGACCTTCCTTCTTATCCCATGACAGCTTACTTTGCTTTGGTGAGGGACCTTGTCAAAAGCTTTCTGAAAATCATCTGAAATGCATCTCATACTAAAATGCTGGAACTTCAGAAGATAATGGCTATTCATGAGAGATTTAAAGGGACTGTAATGTTCCTTGAATCTTCTTATACCGCAGCCCAACTCACTGATCACAGTGAAGGATATCAAATGTCTAACCAGCTCTTCTTCCTTGTGACTAAGTGTCAGACTTTAGGACCTTGTGGGGAGATGCAGATCTATTCTGAAGACTCAACTTGGCAACCAGATTAGATAGGTTTCTCGAGCTCCAACTCAGGGCTATAAAAGGCTCTGAGGGAGAGCTAGGAAGTCTGGATGGAGAGCAGGGAAAAAACAGCTGTGGTATGAGCCAGCTCAGGAAGAAATTAGGTGCTAAGATCTTAGGCTTTTACATATATATAAAGATTTGTAGCATGGCAGATTTTGTGGCTTCCCCAGGCCGATGCCTTTTGTAAAAGCTTAAGATAGCACCATTGCTTCATCTTTCTTGGTTAAATGAACGACCTCTAAAAACACAATTGAGCCTCATTAGTCTCAAGATCTCTTTTCAACACCTTTCATTTTGAAGCTTTTGTATAGGAAACTGTTTGATGTCAGTAATCTATTGTTTATTGCCTTTTAGTCCCAAACCTGTTCCCATTGTGAGGGAGGATGGGAAGGGAGCTAACCTGGGGCTTGGGAGACTCAGGTTCGATACTTTGCTGCACCACAGGCATCCTGTTTGTTCTTGGACAAGTCCATTTAGGCCTAGATTTTAAAGGTATTTACATATGGCTTTGCTCAGCATTGCAAAGCCTGAGTGACTTAAATGTCTCTGAATCCCATTTTCAAACACAGCTTAGTACCCTAATTGACTTTCAGTGAGAGACTTCTGAGGGATGTCTACACAGCAAAGAAGAACCCACGGCTGGCCCATGTCAGCCAACTGGGGCTCAGGCCGCAGGGCTGTTTTATTGCTGTGTAGATTTTGGGGCTCAGGCTGGAGCCTGGGTTCTAGGGTTTGGGATGGGGTTCCAGATCTTGGGCTCCAACCCAAGCCCAAAAGTCTACAGAGCAGTGAAACAGCCCCACAGCCTGGGTTTTTCTTTACTGTTTAGACATACCCTAAGCCATTTTTTAAAACGGCACTTTTAGTCCTGTATCTCAGCTTCCCATTTTACCGATGGGGATAATAGCACTTCCCTGCCTCACAGAGGTGTTGAGGATAAATGTACTGAAGATTGTGAGGTGCTCAGATACTACAGTGACAGGGGGCCATGTAAGTACCATAGTCTATTTTGTCACTGACTTCTTTGGGACAAGGATCGGGCCGCTGTTAAGCTGTTTCCCTATTTCAGATCTAGTTTAACTTAGACATATTTTTCCAGCTACTTGTAAATTTATACTTCACCATCATGTATTAAAGCAAGGAATGTGTCTGTAAGTATGGATTGTTCGCTCCAAATTTACTGGCTCATTTAGTAATTGGCAGTGGTGGTGTTGCCATTGGTTCTGGGATATGAAAGACACAAGATAGTGAGGTAATATTTTTTTTATTAGAGCAACTTCTGTTGATGAGAAGACAAGCTTTTGAACTCCACAGAGCTCTTCTTCAAGTCTGGGAAAAGTAATCAGTGTCACAGCTAAATCCAGGGTGGAACAGATTGCTAAGCATAAGGAGTTAACAGGTTGCAAGAAACCCTTCAAAATCTCTTGCGTGCCCATATGGTATCTGCAGAGCTACATTCCATAGATCCAGTTGTAAGTCTGTTAGCTATTAGAAGGCTTCCTCCGTGATATTGTGGATATCCTCCAATTCGCTTTTGAATCCATATTTTGGGCACTGCATTATGATGTGTTTGATGGTTTGGATGTTCTCACCAGTCGCATGAAGGAGAGTTTTTTGATTTTCCACTAGGACATCAAGTACTTGCATCTTCCATGGCTTGTTCTGATGTGGTTCAATGTGGTCCGAAGTCTGCATGAAAGGTGGAAACCAGGAGGGCATCTTGTTGAGTTAGTAATAACGTGCTTGTTTGAAATGGTAGACAAGATCCAGACACTTTGCCATTCCCTGGCCAGATCCACAGACATGAGGTGGTCACATGGTCCATAGTGATTTTTGCAATTTCAGGCATTGTTGGGGTATATTATTCATAACCTGCTGGATGGGAAGTTCTGGCTAGTCGTCGGACTTCTCACTGTCAGTTTGTAGCTTAAGGAGTAACTTGACTGCCATTCATGATGTGCTGGTGAGAGCCATCAGCATATTCCTCAGCAGTTCAGGATCCATTCCCACCGACTGAAAGGGAAGACAGCGTGTGCAGTACAAAAAACAGTGAAAGATGGCACCAAATGTGGATGGAATCATAGGGTTTGCTGGGGTGTGGAGTGATGCATCAAGGGGCGTTGGGACAAACAGGACCCAGAATGCCCACACCCCTCTCCCTTCTTCCCACAAGCCACAGCACCAGAATGGGAAGCTGCCCATAATGCACCACTCCCATTGTCGGTGCAAGTGCCGCAAATGTGGCTACGCCAGTGCACTTGCAGCTGACAGTGTGAACATACTGCAGCGCTTTCCCTACTGCGCTTTCTGAGGGTTGGTTTAACTCGCAGCGCTCTACAGCTGCAAGTGTAGCCATGCCCTTAGCACATTAAAGGCAGCAGCCCAGAGCATCAAAGAGGACTTAGGAACCTAAATATATTGAAATCAACAGAAGTTTGGGGCCTTAACACCTTTGAGGAACTGGCAAGGCTGGCTCCAGGGTTTTTGCCGCCCCAAGTGGCGGGGGGAGGGGGGGGAGCTGCAATCGGCTGCAGCTCCACCACTCCGCTTTCTTCTTTGGCAGCAATTGGGCAGCAGGTCCTTCCCTCTGAGATGGACCGAGGGACCTGCCATCGAATTGCTGCTGAAGATCCCGACATGCCGCCCCTTCCCCTTGGCCGCCCCAAGCACCTGCTTGCTGAGCTGGTGCCTGGAGCCACCCCTGGGAACTGGGCCTGTATGTCTTGTCTACACTAGACTTTTCAACATGTTTTAATGCCTTATGGCTTGTCTGTGCTAGAAAGAGTAAAACTATACCTGCCACTCCTAGTGTGGACAGAGCTTATACTGGCAAGAGCTCTTTTGCTGGTATAGTTTATACCAGTTCCCCAAACAAAAACTAGAGAGGCAAAAAGACTTTTTGCCAGTATAACTGTCTCTACACTAGGGCTTTTGCCAGCATGATTGTCAGTTAGGCGTGTGATTTTTCCTCACACTCCTAACCAACACAGCTATGGCTGAAGAACTTTTAAGTTTAGACAAGGCCTCAGTCTAGATAAAGCCATCTGGTCTACTCTTAGGCCTGGTCTACACTGGGGAGGGGGAGATTGACCAAAGATACGCAACTTCAGATACGAGAATAGCGTAGCTGAAGTTGATATATCTTAGGTTGACTTACCTCACGTCCTCACGGTGCGGGGTTGACTGCCGCCGCTCCCCCGTCGACTCTGCTTCCGCCTCTCACTGCGGTGGGGTACAGGAGTCAAAGGCAGAGTGATCAGGGATCGATTTATTCCGTCTCCACTAGATGCAATAAATCAATCCCCAATAGATCGATCATTACCTGCTGATCTAGTGGGTAGTGTAGACATACCCTCAGTGTTTGTGCTGGTTTAACTATTGAGGTATTGGGTGCAATTTTTTACCCAAATAGGACTATACCAAGTATATAAAGCCTAAGATGTCTTGAATTGGTATAGCCTTTTCCCCTTTCTTTATGGAAATAAGCTATAGTGGTAAAAGTACTGTTGTACTAGTATACCTGTCCACTTGAGGGGTTTGTACCACTAACTATTGGTATAGTTAAAGTGGTACAACCTGTGTGTAGACAAGACCTAAGAGTGTTTATCAACAGGAACAATACAATACACGGAGGCATGGTTTACACTTAAAACTTAGGTCAACATAGCTACAGTGCTCAGGGGTGTGAAAAATCCACATCCCTAAGGCCTGGTCTACACTATGTGTCTATACCGAATTTAGCAGAGTTAAACCGATTTAACCCTGCACCCATCCACACAACAAAGCCCTTTATATCGATATAAAGGGCTCTTAAAACCAATTTCTGTACTCCTCCCTGACGAGGGGAGTAGCGCTGAAATCGGTATTGCCATGTCAGATTAGGGTTAGTGTGGCCGTAATTCGACAGTATTGGCCTCCGGGTGGTATCCCACAGTGCACCATTGTGTCTGCTCTGGAAAGCCATCTGAACTCAGATGCACTGGCCAGGTAGACAGGAAAAGCCCCACGAACTTTTGAATTTCATTTCCTGTTTGGCCAGCGTGGAGAGCTCATCAGCACAAGTGACCACGCAGAGCTCATCAGCACAGGTAACACACAGTCTCCTGAGAATCGAAAAAGAGCTCCAGCATGGACCGCACAGGAGGTACTGGATCTGATCACTGTATGGGAGAGAATTCTGTGCTAACAGAACTCCGTTCCAAAACACGAAATGAAAAAACATTTGAAAAAATTTCCAAGGCCATGATGCAGAGAGGCCACACCAGGGACTCAGTACAGTGCAGTGTGAAAGCTAAGGAGCTCAGACAAGCCTACCAGAAAACCAAAGAAGCAAACGGAAGGTCCGGGGCAGGGCTGAAAACATGCCACTTCTACGCTGAGCTGCATGCAATTCTTGGGGGGTCCGCCACCACTACCCCACCCCTGTCCGTGGATTCCGAGGTGGGCGTGATAATCTCAGCCATGGCTGAGGATTCTGCAGACGGGGAAGATGAGGAGGACGAGCTTGCAGAGAGCGCACAGCACTCCGTTCTCCCCAACAGCTAGGAGCTTTTTCTCACCCTGATGGAATTAGCCTCCCAGCCCTCCCAAGCCACTATCCCACACAATGAAGCCATGGAAGGGACCTCTAGTGAGTGTACCTTTGTAAATATAAAACATGGTTTAAAAGCAAGCTTTTTTTAATGATTAATTTGCCCTGAGGACTTGGGATGCATTCGCGGCTAGTACAGTTACTGGAAAAGTCTGTTAACATGTCTGGGGATGGAGCGGAAATCCTCCAGGGACATCTCCATGAAGCTCTCCTAGTGGTACTCCAAAAGCCTTTGCAGAAGGTTTCTGGGCAGGGCAGCCTTATTCCATCCTCCATGGTAGGACACTTGACCACGCCATGCATGTAGCAAGTAATCTGGTATCATTGCATGACAAAGCCTAGCTGCGTATGGTCCCGGTGTTTGCTGGCATTCAAACAACATCCGTTCTTTATCTCACTGTATTATCCTCAGGAGAGTGATATCGTTCATGGTAACCTGGTTGAAATTCTGGAATTTAATGAAGGGGACAGAGATGGCCATTCCTACTGGGTTGTTTGCCTGTTGCTTAAAAAAAATCCTTCTTTGTAGGTATCCAAGCAGGGGGAAGGGGGACCGGTGATTGGCGCTGAGCTTTTTCGCATTTGGCTAGCAGGAATCTTCCTTGCTACCGGCCACGCGGTGGGGGGGAGGGAGGGGAGTGTTTAGCAGTGATCTTCCATGATACCAGCCACGCGGTGGGAGGAGGGGTGAAGCGATCATCCCAAAGAATTGGATGGGGGGGGGGTTTTCTGCTGCTGCATGTTAACAGGAAAGAAGCAGCACTGAACGGGCTTTGCTTGCTATTTGGTAAAAGAGGGCACTGGATATATGAAGGCTGCAGAAGACAATGGCTTACCATGGCCGCATGCAAGTCGAATTCTGCTGCCCGGACCTGCGTCTGTGAGATCTCTAACACCAGAGCCACAGGCACTCAATATTAAGATGCAAAATGCGACCTTGTTGTCAAATCACATGTGCTAGGTAAGGTAAATAGTGTTGTTCACCGTGAAAGAGTATAAGCATTGTTCTGTAAAATGTATCTTTTTAAATACTTCTCTCCCTTTTTTCCCTCCCTCATGCAGCTGCAAATTTTTCAAGTCTCCGTCCTCCATCCCGAAGGCTATCTCAGATAAGGCGGCGGAATAAAAGACGTGAAATGAAATGTTCTCGGAAATCATGGAAGTAACCCACAGTGAAAGAGTTCATCTGAATGAGTGGAAGGACGTGGTATCAAATTACAGGAAAGATGCCACTGAACGTGAGGACAGGAGGGATGCTCGAGATGAGAAGTGGCAGCAGGAAGATCAGAGGTGTAGGCAGGAAGATCAGCGGTGGCGGGATGCAACTCTGGGGCTGCTGCGTGATCAAACGGACATGCTCCGGCGTCTGGTGGAGCTTCAGGAACAGCAGCAGGATCACAGAGTGAGACTGCAGCCACTGTATAACCATCTTCACCCCTCACCATGTTCCACATCCTCCTCACCCAGCCATGTAAGAACATGTGGGGGAAGGCTCCATGCACCCGCCCACTCCACCCCCGTGGACAGCCCAACCAAAAGGCTGTCATTACTTTGAAATTTTTTTAGTGGCCTTTTCCTTCCCTCCTATCCTCCTCCCAAACCACACCCGGGCTACCTTGTCAGTTCTCGCCCTCTTTTTATAATTAATTAATAAAGAATACATGATTTTTAAATGATAGTGACTTTAATTCCTTAAGCAAGCTGTAATCGAAGGGGGAGGGTGGGTTGTTTACAGGGAATGAGTCAATCAAAGGGCGGGGGTCCATCAAGGGGAAACAAACACAGCAGTCACACCGTACCCTGGCCCGTGATGAAACTTGTTTTCAAAACTTCTCTGATGCACATCGCTTCCTGGTGTGCTCTTCTAATCGCCCTGGTGTCTGGCTGCGTGTAATCAGCAACCAGGTGATTTGCCTCAGCCTTCCACCCCACCATAAAGGTCTCCCCCTTACTCTCACAGAGATTGTGGAGGACACAGCAAGCAACAATAACGAAAGGGACATTGGTTTGGCTGAGGTCTGAGCGAGTCAGTAATGTGTGCCAGTGCGCCTTTAAATGGCCAAATGTACATTCTACCACCATTCTGCACTTGCTGAGCCTGTAGTTGAACAACTCCTGACTACTGTCCAGGCTGCCGGTGTATGGCTTCATGAGTCATGGCATGAAGGGGTAGGCTGGGTCCCCCAGGTTAACTATAGGCATTTCAACATCCCCAACTGTTATTTTCTGGTCTGGGAAGTAATTCTCTTGCTGCAGCCGTTTAAACAGAGTAGTGTTCCTGAAGACGCGAGCGTCATGAACCCTTCCTGACCATCCCACGTGGATGTTGGTGAAACGTCCCTTGTGATCCACCAGTGCATGCAGTACCATTGAAAAGTACCCCTTGCAGTTTACGTACTGGGTGCCCTGGTGCTCCAGTGCCAAGATAGGGATATGGGTTCCATCTATCTCCCCACCACAGTTAGGGAATCCCATTGCAGAAAAGCCATTCACTATGACCTGCACATTTCCCAGAGTCACAACCTTTCATAGCAGCAGCTTAATGATTGCTTTGGCTACTTGCATCACAGCAGCCCCCACAGTAGATTTGCCCACTCCAAATTGATTCCCGACTGACCGGTAGCTGTTTGGCGTTGCAAGCTTCCAGAGGGCTATTGCCACTAGCTTCTCAACTGTGAGGGCTGCTCTCATCTTGGTATTCTGGTGTTTCAGGGCAGGGGAAAGCAAGTCACAAAGTTCCATGAAAGTGCCCTTATGCATGCGAAAGTTTCTCAGACACTGGGAATCGTCCCAAACCTGCAAAACTATGCGGTCCCACCAGTTTGTGCTTGTTTCCCGGGCCCCAAATCGGCATTCAATGGCTAGAACCTGCCCCATTACCAGCAGGATCTCCAAAGCACAGGGGCCCATGGTTTGAGAGAATTCTGCATCCATGTCCTCATCCCTCTCGTCGCCGCGCTGCCGTAGCTGCCTCCTCCTTGCCTGGATTTGCAGGTCCTGGTTCGGCATAGACTGCACGATAATGCGTGAGGTTTTTACAATGTCCATGATTGCTGTCTTGAGCTCAGCAGGGTCCATGCTTGCTGTACTATGGCGTTTGCACAGTTCACCCAGGAAAAAAGGAGCGAAACGGTTGTCTGCTGCTTTCATGGAGGGAGGGGTGAGGCTGTACCCAGAACCACCTGCGACAATGTTTTTTGCCCCATCAGGCACTGGGATCTCAACCCAGAATTCCAAGGGTGGGGGAGACTGCAGGAATTATGGGATAGCTATGGGATAACTACCCGCAGTGCAATGCTCCGGAAATTGACACCAGCCTCGGTACATGGACGCACATCGCCGAATTAATGTGCTTAGTGTGGCCGTGTGCACTGGACTTTATACAATCTGTTTTAAAAAAAAGGTTTCTGTAAAATCGGTATAATCCTGTAGTGTAGACATATCTTAAGTGCCAGCGCTACACTGACCTAATCCCCAGTGTAGATACAGCTAGGTTGATGGAAGGCTGCATCTCTTAAACTCTTAAACTCAGGGTTTGAGAGATACATATTGCTTAGCACAGGCCCTCTGTACAAATGTGAATTTCACCCTGAAATGGCTCTAGTAATATCAGTGATAATGCATACAGATCCAGGATTCTATGTGAGTATTTTTTATTTAAATATAGGAATGATTTTCATACAGTGGGCTACATGCAAAGAGGAAGCTACGTCTTTCCCTTCATAACTGCAGCAAGTAAACAGCAGTCCTGTTAGCTTTCTGTGCTATACTGTTTGCACCTGCAATTGCAAACATGGTGGTTTTCAGCTACATTTTAACAAATATTTCTAATCACAATGACCAAACTGGTATAGTTATAGAAAAATATCCCTTCATAAACATTACATAATGCTAGAGGAGAATCTTCTTAATCTTTCTGATGGAAAGTGAAATATCCAAATTAAGACATGAGCCTGATAATCAGGGGTTTGTAGGAATACATTGTCTTGGGAGCGATCGCTTTTTTATTTCTTGAGTCACTTTTTAAAAACAGCTTTGTAGAAAACATTTAAGAACTATATTAAGGTACAATCAACTCATTTAGTAGTCCATAATAGAGCACTGACACAGCCTGAAGTGAACAAAGGGCCCCACTGTAGGAAATGAATCCCAGCAGATGCAAATTCACACCTGTAAAGTGCAGTGAATAGAGTAGTGATTGTAGAATTCTCCCTTCCTTCTTCTTCTGATTGACCATTAAGGGGTTGAACAAATTTGTAGTGATAGCAGCTTAATGACCCATTGAGGAAAGCTTTAAATGGGAATTGATGCAGGAATGGAGAATGAAGAAGGGAAATATGATGATTCAGTTCCTGAAGCAGCATCAAGAAGCAGTGTGGCTGCAGGGGCCAGGGAAAGTGCTAGTGGCTTTGATTTTTGGCCCCAGCTACCCTATTAATACATCTGTGTTATACAGCGCCGTTCTGTTTCTACAGTGTAATAGATGTCTAGGAATCTCACTAAGGCTTTGACATAGCAACTGTGTTTGGTCCAATTGTACTAACTCTCTCCTAGCTGTGTGGCCAGCCAATACGTGCACACTGGGGGTGTGTAAAGGCCCTTAACTGGGCCTCAGTCCTCAGAAAGCCCCAGGTGTGCTTACATCAAAGAGAGGCTCAAGGCAACCTTTTGATCTGAATATGGAATCTCCCAAAGCTCCGGGACTCCAGATGCAGAGGCAGAGTTGGGCAAACATTTTCAGACAAAACATCTTTTTGCTGAAAAATGCAGATTTGAGTTGACAACCACGTTTCGTGAATTTGTGTTCAATTTGCAAAATTGTTTCTGTCAAAAACACCCCTAAAATGTCAAAAAAGAATGAAAATGTTTTGTTTCAACATTTTCAAACACAAAATATTTTGATGATTTGATTCAAAATGACTGTTTCAAATTTTACTTCAATTTTATTTTAAACACTTAAAAAATATCAAAACCAAAATATCTTATTTGATCCTGAATGAAATTTGAGACTTTTCAGTTTGCTGAAAAAATTTAAACATTTTCATTTTGAGTTGACCCAAAACAAATCCCCCTACTCGTCCAGTTCAGCCAGCAACCCAAAAAATCAGTTATTCTCTCAGCTCTATTACAGGGGTTCTTAAATCCAGTTTTTAGATTGACTAATGAACACTCATTCTGTCAGGTGTTACAGTTTATGCTTATACATCAAACTAGACAATTCCAGTATTTAATTTAAAAAAATCCCAAGTAACTAGCTAGCAATTTTCATATAACACATGTTCCAATTAGCAACCCATCTCTTTGATCTGCGGGTGGGTGTACAATTTGTTGAAAAACCATACTCAGAGTAGTTATCAATGGGTCACTGTCAGATTATGGGGCTGTATCTAGTGGGGTCCCACAAGGGTCTGTCCTGGGTCCAGTACTATTCAATATTTTCATTAATGATTTGGATAACAGAGTGGGGAGAGTGCTTATAAAACATACAGATGACACCAAGCTGGGAGGGGTTGCAAGCACTTTTGAATTTTAATTCCATTTCCAAAGGATTGTGACAAATTGGAGAATTGGTCTGAAATCCACAAAATTAAATTAAAGAAAGACAAGTGCCAGGTACTGCATTTAGGAACAAAAAAAATCAAATACACAACTACCAAATGGGGAATAACTGGTGAGATGGTAATACTACAGAAAAGAATCTGGGCATTATGGTGGATCTGGGGGTTATAAATTGAATATGAGTCAACAATATGGTGCAGTTGCGAGAAAAAAAAAAAGGCCGATATTCTGGGGTATATTACCATGAGTGTCATATGTTAAGGGCTGTTATAAAGAAGACAGTGATCAATTGTTCTCCAAGTTCATTGAAGGGAGGAGAAGAAGTAATGGGTTTAATCTGCAGCAGGGGAGATTTAGGTTAGATATTAGGAAAAACTTTCTAATTATAAGGGTTTCTAAGCTTTGGAATAGGTTACAAAGGGAGGTTGTGGAATCCCCATCACTGGAGTTTTTAAGAACAGGTTAGACAAACACCTGTCAGGGATGGTCTAAGTATATAGCAGGGGTTGATAGTCTAAACATGATAAATCGACCGCCGAGCACTCTCTCGTCGACTCTGGTAGTCCACTGGAACAAGAGGAGCAGGCGGAGTCGACAAGGGAGTGTCAGCTGTCGACTTACCACAGTGAAGACACTGTGGCAAGCAGATCTAAGTACATCGACTTCAGCTACATCATTCACGTAGCTGAATTGGCATAACTTAAATCAATTCCCCACTCCACCCCTCTGCCGCCCCCAGTGTAGACCAGGCCTCAGTCCTGCCTTAGTGTGGGGAAGGAGGGCAGGGGCAGGATTAGATTACCTCTCAAGGTCCTCTCCAGCTCTACATTTCTATGATTCTACACTTTCAGGAACAAGGACAGAGTAAGTAAATGCAAAAATATTGCTAACAAATAGGAACTGTCTCTTTGCATTGTGGCAGTTAACAGGTATTGATTCATTCCTTTAGGCTTGTGGACAATATAAAGCTTGCTATTTATAAATGGACTGTGCCATGCAGCCACTGATTATCATTAGATTAATTGAAATAGGACTAAATAAAGCTCCTACTCTGTGTCTGCCTATGTCCTGTTTATCAATAAAGAACTAGTGTTCTGTAATTTCTTAGTACTATATGCTTCTTTATCACAAAGAAGTCTGCCTTATTTATTGGTCTCTGGTGACTAAACCAAACTGCATCAACAATGCATGTATTTATTTTCCTGTTTTTCTTAAATTTGTTAAAAAAGCAAACTCTTTTCCATTAATTGCAGCATATTCCTTCAGCTTTACAATTTCAAAATGGAAAGGTTGCTTAGGGGACAACATAGGGGATACGTATATATCTGAAAGTACATTGAACTCAGAGGGTGAAATAAATAAATGCGCTCTCTCCAAGACCTGTAAAGTCCTTCCAAGCAGTTAAGTTTCCAGTAGGACAACCTGAATCTCACACAAGCTGCATCAGTGCTCGCCCTCTACCATAGATTCTAATATATGTAAAGTAACAAAAACATAGCAGCAAACCGCAATGGCTCTATATTTCTAACTGCCGTCTTCTCCTGTTGCCCTCTCTAGTGTTCTCAAATATGTATAGCACCTACTTTGGCTCAGTAGCAGAGAAGGTCAAGAATTCTTTGATTAAACATTTTTCTGTCAGGAAATGCCAGTTTGTGACAATTGAAAGTTTTTGCATCAAAGGGTCTGTTTCAACGAAACTTTCATCCGGAAAAATTTCTCAGGTCCAGGATAGAAGTTCTACTCAAATCCAGAGTGAGCATGTGAGAGCACCCGCCAGCAGTTAAGGCGCACGCCTGGGATGTGGGAGACCCAGATTCAGGTCCCTGCTCCAAACCAGGTAGAGCAGAGACTTGGATCTCTGTCTCTCACATCCCAGGTGAGTGCCCTAACTCCTGGGCTATTTGCTCTTCTGCAGTATCTGTCTGTCTCTCACACACACACACTTTTCATTTTAAAAAATCTGTTTCATTCCAATGTGCAAAGGGAAAGAATTCAAAAATTTTCCAGGGCTTGGAAAACTGTTTTCCACCCAGCTCTACTCATTAGTTGGCATTAGGAATAATAGCAGCTGACCCACCTCCCTGGTACCATCAACTCCCCAACCCCCTGAACACATAGGCACAGCAGAGCCTCGTGTCTGAGTCCATACTAGAGGGAGCAGTGGGCAAGCCAAAGCCCTGTGGAATTTAGCTAGTTTTGTCAGCAGCTCCCCGAGAATCTCAGGGCTCCTACAGTCAGGTGGGAGTCCCTAGTAGTTCAGCTCCAAAGGAGCAGCACTGACAGGACCTGAGCCAGTGTGGGGTATAGGGCCTTTGTGCAGTTGGCCCTGGTCTCCCAGAGATCCTCCAGCATCTCCCAGTTTGGGAGCAGGCCATGGACTCCTTTCCACAGGAGAGACTTGGGCAGGACAACATGAGGGAAATATTGCTGAGGTTTCTTCCCCAAAAGCTCTGTCCTGTGTTTTTTTATACGGTAGGGAGAGATCTGGCTCCTTGTCTTATTAGAACAGCTGGTGCACCACCATGGCATTCTTTTGCCTCTCTTCTGTAAGTTATCATTACCACTGGAGCACCACCAGCATTCAAGGCATCCTCTCATCCAGGGGTTTTCAAACTTCATTGCACCGTGACTCCCTTCTGATAACAAAAATTACTACATGATTCCAGAAGGGGGGCTTTGGACCCAGGTGGGAGGCCTGTAACCTGAGCCCCACCACCCAGGGCTGAAGACCTCAGGCTTTGACTTCACTTCTGGGCAGTGGGGCACAGGCTTTGGCCCTGGGTGGTGCAGCTCAGGCTTCAGCTTCATCTCCAGTAAGTCTAATGCCAGCCCTGGTGATCCCAGTAAAACAGGGTCATGATCCACTTTGGGGTCCTGACCCACAGTTTGAGAACAGCTGAGCTAATCAGTGAGGTGTGGCAAATACAAAGCAGGTCCCTGCCCAAGGAGCTGACATGCTAAAGACTCCAATAATATCTCTCCCCCACTTTCATTTTTTAAATAAACTACTTTGTGCCTCAGAGTAAAAGAATGTACATTGCATGGAGCCATCCAGCCAGTCACGCGTATCCAAACCTGTCAAGTCTGAGGTTCCTTGTACTGTTAGAATATGTGGCAAAACCTTCTACTTCTCCTGCTGTGTTAGTCCCATTCTCACCCCTAAACTCCTCTGCAACTTTTGCTGCTGAAACCTCCACACAACATTTGCAAGAGGCATTGAAAGCTTCCTTCAAGGTGGATTAAAATGATGCATGTCATATCTTGCTTTCCCTTCCTCACACTGTGGATTCTTAAAACTGTCAAACCCTTTTCACCCCAAACAAAAGGTGTGTTGTAGTATTTTGAAATGTATTAATAATCTAGACCGATAATCTTTTTTTTTTAAATTAAAATATTTGAGTCACTCTTTTTAGCACAGATAAGATGGATTCCAGCCTGCCTCTTTGTGGCTTAAGTGATCTGGTCTAGAATGTTCCTTAGTGTTCTGTTTTCTTTTTTCTAAAATAAGTTCTTTGGACCAGATCCCCTCACCTAATGTAAACTGGTGTGGTGCCATTGACATCAATGTAACAACACCAGTTTACAGCCTCTTAGCATCTGGCCCTCCAATTTTATTTTGGTTTCAGGTAAAGTTATCCATCCCCATCCTTACCTTGGCATGAAAACAGTGACTGCACGATGTATTTTATCCCATATGTTAAAATAATTATTGTATTTATGTATAGGGCTATTGGCATGAATGCTGCATTTCAAAGAAGGTGGGAAGACAAATGACCACTTCCAGAACAGTGCTAAGCCTGTCTACACTGCCACTTTCAGCGCTAAAACTTTAGTTGTTCAGGGGCGTGAAAAAACACACCCCTGTGCGACAAAAGTTTTAGCTCTGAAAAGCGCCAGTATAGAGAGTGCTTTATCGCCAGGAGCTAAAGCTACCACTGCTCGTTTGGGGTGGGTTTATTTATTTATTTTAATAGCCGGGAGAGTTCTCCCCGGCAATAAAGCGTGTCTACACTGCCCACGTCACAGCGCCACCACGACCGCGCTGTAACGTAGGCCGTGTAGACATACCCTAGGATGGGGTAATTTAGATCTTCTTCTGACCTCTCAGCATCTAATTAACTCCTATTTATATTCCCTTAAGCTCACAGCCACTTACCGACATAGAATTTGTACCCCCTTTGCATCACTTCCAGACTTAGCCTATTGAATCTCAGGGCATTTAAGCTAGTGTAATTCACATGATGAGGGGCCAGAAGAAAGAGGTGAAGCTGAAAAGCAAACAACAGGACAGTAAAAAGGTACTTATTAAAGTAGGCACAAATTACTTTTACATACGTCTTCTTCTAGGTCCTTAGCGTGTCAAAATCAGAAAAACTAAGGCACAAGATGGGTTACACCAAGCAAAGGCACCAAGAAGAGGTTCTATAAATACATTAGGTGCAAGAGAAAGACAAAGGAAAAAATAAGTCCTCTACTTAGCGAGAAAGGAGAGCTAATAACAGATAACATCAGGAAAGCTGAGGTGTTCAATGCCTATTTTGCTTCAGTCTTCACTAAAAGAGTAAATTGTGATTAAACACTTACCACAATTAATATTAGGCGGGGGGGAGGGTGGAGGAGGAGGAGAGGAATTCAAGCCAACATAGGGGGAAAAACAGGTTAAAGAACATTTAGATAAGTTAGAGGTATTCAAGTCTGCAGGGCCTGATGAAATTCATCCTAGGGTACTTAAGGAACTAGCTGAAGCAATCTCATAATCGTTAGCAATTATCTTTGAGGACTCATGGAGGATGGGTAAGGCCCCAGAGGACTGGAGAAGTGAAAACATAGTACCTATCTTTAAAAAGAGGAACAAAGAGGACCTGGGGAATTATAGATTAATCAGCCTAACTTCAATACTGGGAAAGATACTGGAAGAAATTATTAAGAGATCAGTTTGTAAGCACCTAGAGGATAATAGGGTTATAAGGAATAGCTAGCATGTCTCAAGAACAAATCCATGCCAAACCAACCTAATTTCCTTCTTTGATAAGGTTATTGGCCTAGGGGATGGAGGAGGGAAACTGTACAAGTGAAATATCTTGATTTTAGGAAGGCTTTGGGGACAGAGCCAGATGACATTCTCATAAGCAAACTAGGAAAATGTGGCCTAGATGAAATTACTACACGATAGATGCAAGAGTGGTTGAAAGACTACTCAAAGAATAGTTATCAATGGTTTACTGTCAAACAGAGGATGTATCTAATGGGGTTGCACAGGGGGTCTGTCCTGGGTCCTGTACCATGCAATATTTTCATTTATGACTTGGATAAATGGAGTACTGTATCTACATAAAGCTGGGAGGGGTTGAGAGTACTTTGGGGGACAAGATTAGCATACAAAAGGACCTTTATAAATTGGAAGATTGGGCTGAATTCAACAAGATGAAATTCAGTAAAGACAAGTGCAAAGTACCATCCTTAGGAAAGAAAAAATTCATATACTTAAATACAAAATGGAGAACAACTTGCTAGGCAGTAATACTACTGAAAAGGAATGGGATTATAGTGGACCATAGACTGAATATAAATCAACAACGTGATGCAGTTGCAAAAAAGACTAATATCATTTGCGGGATATTAATAGTGACGTATGTATGACATGGCAGGTAATTGTAATAGAGGCCCAACTTCAATGTATACCCCAAATTAAGAAACACAGTAAAAGAACTAAAAAAGAGCCACCGTGGCTTAACAACCATGTAAAAGAAGCAGTGAGAGATAAAAAGACTTCCTTTAAAAAGTGGAAGTCAAATCCTAGTGAGGCAAATAGAAAGGAGCACAAACACTGCCAGCTTAAGTGCAAGAGTGTAATAAGAAAAGCCAAAGAGGAATTTGAAGAACAGCTAGCCAAAAACTCCAAAGGTAATAACAAAATGTTTTTTAAGTACATCAGAAGCAGGAAGCCTGCTAAACAACCAGTGGGGCCCCTTGACGATCGAAATACAAAAGGAGCGCTTAAAGACGATAAAGTCATTGCGGAGAAACTAAATGGATTCTTTGCTTCAGTCTTCATGGCTGAGGATGTTAGGGAGATTCCCAAACCTGAGCCGGCTTTTGTAGGTTTGTAATCTGTCCTTTAAATCTGCTTCGGTACCCAATGACTGGAAGATAGCTAATGTAACGCCAATATTTAAAAAGGGCTCTAGAGGTGATCCCGGCAATTACAGACCGATAAGTCTAACGTCAGTACCAGGCAAATTAGTTGAAACAATAGTTAAGAATAAAATTGTCAGACACATAGAAGAACATAAACTGTTGAGCAATAGTCAACATGCTTTCTGTAAAGGGAAATTGTGTCTTACTAATAGAGTTCTCTGAAGGGGTCAACAAACCTGTGGACAAGTGGACATAGTGTACTTAGATTTCCAGAAAGCCTTTGACACGGTCCCTCACCAAAGGCTCTTATGTAGATTAAGCTGCCATGGGATAAAAGCAAAGGTCCTTTCATGGATTGAGAACTGGTTAAAAGACAGGGAACAAAGGGTAGGAATTAATGGTAAATTCTCAGAATGGAGAGGGGTAACTAGTAGTGTTTCCCAGGGCTCAGTCCTAGGACCAATCCTATTCAATTTATTCATAAATGATCTGGAGAAAGGGGTAAATAGTGAGGTGGCAAATGATACTAAACTACTCAAGATAGTTAAGACCAAAGCAGATTGTGAAGAACTTCAAAAAGATCTCACAAAACGAAGTGATTGGGCAACAAAATGGCAAATGAAATTTAATGTGGATAAATGTAAAGTAATGCACATTGGAAAAAAATAACCCCAACTATACATACAAAATGATGGGGGCTACAACGAGTCAGGAAAAAGATCTTGGTGTCATCGTGGATAGTTCTCTGAAGATGTCCACGCAATGCGCAGAGGCGGTCAAAAAAGCAAACAGGATGTTAGGAATCATTAAAAAAGGGATAGAGAATAAGACTGAGAATATATTATTGCCCTTATATAAATCCATGGTATGCCCACATCTCGAATACTGTGTACAGATGTGGTCTCCTGACCTCAAAAAAAATATTCTAGCACTAGAAAAGGTTCAGAAAAGGGCAACTAAAATGATTAGGGGTTTGGAGAGGGTCCCATACGAGGAGAGATTAAAGAGGCTAGGCCTCTTCAGCTTGGAAAAGAGGAGACTAAGGGAGGATATGATAGAGGTATATAAAATCATGAGTGATGTGGAGAAAATGGATAAGGAAAAGTTATTTACTTATTCCCATAATACAAGAACTAGGGGTCACCAAATGAAATTAATAGGCAACAGGTTTAAAACAAATAAAAGGAAGTTCTTCTTCACACAGCACACAGTCAACTTGTGGAACTCCTTACCTGAGGAGGTTGTGAAGGCTGAGACTATAACAATGTTTAAAAGGGAACTGCATAAATTCATGGTGGCTAAGTCCATAAATGGGTATTAGCCAGGAAGGGTAAAGAATGGTGTCCCTAGCCTCTGTTCACCAGAGGATGGAGGTGGATGGCAGGAGAGAGATCACTCGATCATTGCCTGTTAGCTTCACTCCCTCTGGGGCACCTGGCATTGGCCACTGTCGGTAGACAGATACTGGTCTAGATAGACCTTTGGTCTGACCCGGTACGGCCGTTCTTATGTTCAGCTCTACTTAATGCTGTGAGGCTCAGCTGGAGTAATATCCAAATCTGGGTGCCACTCTTTAAGAAGGATTTGAACACACTGGAGAGAGTCCACAGGAGAGCAACAAAAATGGAAAAAGTTTTAGAAAATCTGACCTATTAAGAAAGGTTAAAAAACTGGGCATGTTTAGTCTGGAGAAAAGAAGACTAATGGGTGGACCTTATAAAAAGTCTTCAAATACGTTAAGGGCTGTTTTAAAGAGGACAGTGATCAATTGTTCCTCATGTCCACTGAAAGTAGGACCAGAAGTAATGGGTTTAATCTCAGCAAGGGAGATTTAGGTCAGAAATTAGGAAAAACTTTCTAACTATAAAGGTAGTTGAGGTCTGGAATAGGTTTTCAAGGAAGGTTGTAGAATTCCTCTCTCTGGAGGTTTTTAAAAAAACGTTAGACAAACGCCTGTCAGGGATGGTCTCCTGCCTCAGCGCAAGGGACTGGACAAGGTAACATCTGCCAGCTAGAGCTGAGCCCTTGCCAGCTTTGGGACAGAGGGGAAGTGAGTCTAGGGCCTCGGGATGGAGAGGGGGCCAGGCCATGGCCTGGGATAGGGGATGCATAGCTCCCCTGACCTTCAATACCTGCCACCCATGTTAATAACATAGTAAAAGTGCCCTGACTGATTAGTAGCTTAGATTCGTTATTAAATCACATTTTAATATGTGCTGCAAAGAGCTGCAGGAGACACGTTAAAGAGCCACGTGCATCTCAGAATCCTTTGTCTGAGTATCACTGACCTAGTCCAATAGCCTGCCTCTGACATTCATCTGAAGCATCTGTTGCTGATCAAAGTGCAAGACATCCTACACTAGACAGGTGTGGGATAATTTATCTCCAGAGAATTTTCCTCCTAGCCCCCAATAATTAGTGCTTATGCCCTGAGGCAGGAGAATTTATATTCTTTTCAAAACACTTGTTGTTTTTAAACATATTACTGTTCTATCTGGGTATTCTTGTTATTCATAGAAATGTCGGATCCTTTTCTAAAATCTGCCAAGCTCTTGGTTTTCATGGCACATCTATTTGCATGTGTCAGGGTGGGCTTTTGAGAGGGGGAATCAGATTTTGGTTAGAGCTGGAGTTTTGTGTTCTGCTGGCAGTTTAATTTAATGTAATTTATGGCGGGGCACTTAGAGCCTTTGATAGATCTCCACTTCCACCACCTCCCCCTTTTTTTTTAAAGTCTAAATAAATCAATTTCCAGTGGCAATTAGTGTCACAGACTTCTTGTGTGTTGTGTGAAAGTGTATTTCTTTTCATCAGTTTTGAATTTGCCAGTTTCACTGAGTGTCCCCTTGTTATCGGATGATGAGACAGGATGAACAGATCTGTCTACCTTGTCCAAAATGCAAGTGGGCACCTGGACCCTTTTCCATACTGGGTTCCAAGAGTAGCTACCACTTCTGCAGCTGGACCAGTGAGTTTTTGAGCAAAAAGTCTAATGTAGATACCCTCTAAGCATCAGAGCCAGGACATAGAGCCATGAATTCCTGCTTCACAACACACTCATCTCATACCTCTCTGATACCCCAGTGAGATAGACAAGATCCAAGGGCTCACTGGGGGAAAACTGCTCACGCCAGAAGCACCTGCCTTAGTTTCTATACTAGAGCAAGCCCATATTGTCCATGTAAATAATGGAGGTATATTTACAAGCCACTGGCAGTTGCAAAGGAAGCCAGCTGTTTCTCCCAGGGGGTTTGCCAAGATCCCTATTGAATTCTAATTCTGATCAAGGTCCTAAATCTAGTGTCGTGAATCCCAGGGACAGAAATACCTGAATGTGATTGGGCAGAAATTCCTTTCTCTCAGCTTCTTTGGACTGAGGGAAAGCAGCTGAACCATAATGGTGGCTCAGCAACTAAAGCCAGGTGGTTTCTTTAACCTTAAAATAAAACCCATGATGGGAATGCATAAGAGGTCTAGCTGGGTCAGAGAGGGAGTTGGTATGTCATGTTACAAAAGGTGAAAAGCAAAGACTGAGTGCTAGAAAAAATAGACTTTGCTATGGAACATGGGTTTGTTTAACTGCATGAGAGCAAACAAAGCTGGGGATTGTGGACTATATTTTAATTTTTAAAATGCTGCATCATGAAAAACTAAAAATAAAACCAGGAACATGAAAGGCTTTTTTAGCCTTGAACTTCTGCCAAAGGAGTCTGGCCAGCTAGGCTGACCCTGTCTTTCCTCCCAAACCTGCTAATGTTAAGACAAACATTAGAACACCCAATAGTCAGAAAGGGAGGAAAACATAAGAAACAAAATAGCTGTCTTTTGCAGTTTCTGTTTTCTGAAGCATAAAGATATATTAACTAGAATGTCCTAAGTCTGTACTCCCTCCCAAAGACATAAGCAATGAAGAAATGCTAACAAGTGTGTCTTAACTCCACAGAACATAGATTTTCCCTTTTCCAATTTTCCCCCATCTGTAACACCCGTTGAGTTCTAAGTAGCTTCATATTTTCTGAAATTTCTATGCACAGTCTGCAACTATGACTTGTCTGGCAACTAACTTCCCTTTACAGCTCATCATTAGTGATGGTGAAGATTTGAATTCTTGTACTGTTTCATGTGGCATAAACTTAGATAAAACAGTTTGGAATGATAAGCTGCCATTAATGGAAAGTACTAATACTGGCCCAAATAGAGGTAAGAGGCAACAGTAATTAATTGTCCCTCAGGATTGCCCTACCTTGCACCCCATTTGCAATGGGCCCTCACAGCAGCTAGATCATAGGAAATCCTTGGCCAGACCTTCTCCCTCCCCAGCACACCCTGAACACGCCCCTTGCACCAGGGGCTTCTGTGAAGGGAGGGAAATTTAGAGCATGCAGCTCTCACTCAGTACCTGATGGAAACAGTTCTCTGTTGGGAACTGTAGAAAGGAGCACTGTTGCTTCCCAACCACCCTCTTGAGTGTGGAGCTACTGTGGCTTGCCTCAGTTTCCCCCTCAACAAAGGAAGAATGAGGTCACTTAAACAGCTGAATCATGGAGAAGCGAGATATTTGACAACACTATATCTCCCTTTAGTGAAGCCTCCTGAAAAGAGCACTTATGCAGTGGTTTAAAGGCTCTTATCTTAGAGCCCAGATAAAACAAATTCCAACAACAAAAGTCTTTGGGTTCCAACTGCAGCTTCTGCTGCTGTTAAGGCCTCGGGCTTCTCCACTGCCTAGAGAGCTCTGCAGTCTTCCCACTGCTTGCTCAGGATCATTCTCAGGCCTCCTTACCGATAGACCTTTGCAGTCCACTCAATATCCCTGCCTTAGAGCACAACTTCTATCTACCTAGTTCAATCTCCCTGGAGCTTCCCTCCTCTAGAACTTTCTTTCTCCTCAGGAGCTTTTCCAACCAGGGGCAGCTCTATGTATTTTTCTGCCCCAAGCACGGCAGTCAGGCAGCTTTTGGCAGCATGCCTGCAGGAGGACCGCTGGTAATGCGGATTCGGCGGCATGCCTGCCAGAGGTCCACTGGTCCTGCGCCTTTGGAGTACCTGCCGCCGAATTGCTGCCAAAACCGCGGGACTGGCGGACCTCCCGCAGGCATGCCGCCGAAAGCAGCCTGACTGCCGCCTTCACGGTGACCGGCAGGCCGCCCCCCGCAGCTTGCCGCCCCAGGCACGCGCTTGGTGAGCTGGTGCCTGGAGCCGCCCCTGTTTCCAACTGAGCTCTCCTAAGGGCAAGTTACACTTCAAATGCTGAATCATAGAAGATTAGGGTTGGAAAAGACCTCAGGACATAGGCACCAACTTCCCCTCTGCCCCATGGGTGCTCGACCCCCCCACCCTGCCCCTGCCCCAATTCCACCCCCTTCCCTGCCCTGCCTCTTTACCTCCTCCTCCCCGGAGTGCGCCGTGTCCGCACTCCTCCCCCTTTCTCCCTGAAAGTCCTAAATGCCACCAAACAGCTGTTAGGCAGCAGGCGGGAAGCATTGGGAGGGGGAGCAGTGGGGATGCAGCGTGCTTGGGGGAGGAGGGGGTGAGGGCAGAGGGAGCTTGGCTGCCGGTGGGTGCAGAGCACCTGCTAATTTTTCCCCATGGGTGCTCCAGCCCTGCAGCACCCATGGAGTCAGCACCTCTGCCTCAGGAGGTCATCTAGTCCAACTCCCTACTCAAAGCAGGACCAACACCAATGAAATCATCCCAGCCAGGGCTTTGTCAAGCTGAGCCTTAAAAATGTCTAAAGATGGAGATTTCATCACCCCCAGGTAACCCATTCCAGTGCTTCACCATCCTCCGAGTGAAATAGTGTTTCCTAATATCCAACCTAGACCTCCCTCACTGCAACTTGAGTCTGTTACTCCTTGTTCTGTCATTTGCCACCATTTAGAACAGACAAGCTCTATCCTCTATGGAACCCTCGCTTCAGGTAGTTGAAGGCTGCTGTCAAATCCCCCCTCACTCTTCTCTTCTGCAGACTAAACAAGCCCAGTTCCCTCAGCCTCTCCTCGTAAGTCATGTGCCCCAGACGCCTCATCACTTTCATTGCCCTCTGTTGGACTCTCTCCAATATGTCCACATCCTGTCTGTAGTGGGAGGCCCAGAACTGGATGCAATACTCTAGATGTGGCCTCACCAGTGCTGAATAATCACTTTCCTCAATCTGCTGGCAATGCTCCTACTAATGCAGTCTATAGCGGGGCAGTTGCTTTGCTCCTGAAAAAGGTAGGCTGATCGGTATGGCTGCAGCTGTGGCCGCTTTGCCAATCAGGCCACAGCTGACCCTAATGAAAAGGCTGAAGGTGGTGCTGGGTCAGCATCTCTTTCTCTCTCTGGAAAGAGAAGGACCTAGCTGCCTGAAGGAGCAAGGGTACCGGAGGCTGAGCAGTGCTGGGGAAGGGCAAAGGAGCTGGGGAACTCCAACCGGGGAACTGCTGAGGCTGAGGCTTTGGTTAAGGCCTAAGAAGGTACTGGGGCTGCAGGGGGCAGCTCGGGGATAGACAGAGGCAGCTGGTCCAACCCTCTTGCCATTGATGAGTGGCCATTATGGACTGCAGTTTGCCCCAGTGAGAGGGGACTAGATGACAACTGGCAGTCAGTAGCCACTGAAGCAAGGTGAGGCTAGAGGATTGGGGGTTCCCACGGAGGGGAGACCCAGAGTGGGGGTACTGCAGAGGGCAAAACATCGAGGAAAAGGACATGGAGTCCCTAAGGCAGGCGAGACACCGGTTTGCACAGGGCGCTTCAGACTGGACAAGAGCTAATTCCCAAGACGAATAGCATGCTTCACTTTGCTACTCAGCCCAATATGCCATTAGCCTTCTTGGCAACAAAGGCACACTAACTCATATCCAGCTTCTCATCCACTGTAATTCCCAGGTCCTTTTCTGCAGAACTGCTGCTTAGCCAGTCAGTCCCCCAGCATGTAGCAGTGCATGGGATTCTTTCTTCCTTCCTAAGTGCAGGACTCTGCACTTGTCCTTGTTGAATCTCATGAGATTTCTTTTGGCCCAATTCTCCAATTTGTCTAGGTCACTCTGGACCCTATCATCACCTTCCAGTATGTCTACCTCTCCCCCCAGCTTAGTGTCATCTGCAAACTTGTTGAGGGTGCAATCCATCCCATCATTCAGATCATTAATAAAGATGTTGAACAAAAGTGGCCCTAGGACTGACCCTTGGGGTACTCCACTTGATACGGCTGACAATTAGACATCGAGCCATTGATCACTACTTGTTGAGCCCGACGATCTAGTCAGCTTTCTATCCACCTTATAGTCCATTGATCCAATCCATACTTTAACTTGCTGGCAAGAATACTGTGAGAGACTGTATCAAAGGCTTTGCTAAAGTCAAGATATATCACATCCACTGCTTTCCTCATAGCCACAGAGCCAATTATCTTATCATAGAAGGCAATCAGGTTAGTCAGGCATGACTTGCCCTTGATGAATCCATGTTGACTGTTCCTGATCACTTTCCTCTCCTCCAAGTGCTTCAAAATGGCTTTCTTGAGGACCTGTTCCATGATTTTTCCAGGGACTGAGGTGAGGCTGACTAGCCTGCAGTTCCCTGGGTTCTCTTTCTTCCCTGAAGCTGTGCTACAGTAAGCTTAAGCAAAGATGCTCCTATGCCAGTGGGAGAGCTCTCCTGTCAATGTAGTTAATCCACCTCCATGAGCAGTAGTTATGTCAACAGGAGAAGCTCTTCTATCAATGTAGCACTGTCTACATGGGGAATTTTTCTACCCCCAGCAACACAGTTATACTAATATAGGCCTATAGTGTAGACCTGGCCTCAGCTTTCCTCAGGCCTAGCTGCTCCTTACTTAATTAACTGCCTTCCAGCTAGTTAGGGAGATAACTAGTAGGTCAGTGTTGGTTCATTCTCTTCAGTGGAGCCTATCTCCAGTAGACTTGGCATCTGATTCCCTGTAAAGGGCCAGCCCTGTGACAGAAACAAATGAACTGGTGCCCATTATGGGTGGCCTTCTGAACTGAGTAGGTTGCAGAAGGTTCTGGATACTGGCAACACAGCTGGGCAATCTGTTTATGAAGCACACTGTCTTGCTGCAGTAAGGTAGTCTAGCGAGTTGAAGAGCTGCCAGGGTGGGAGAGGATAAAGAGAACAGCTCATGCAAAAGAACTCCCTATGCCACCCACACCCCAGAACCCATATCTTAGACCTGTTTTACCCTCCCTTCCCAGCTACATTGCCTTTAAGACTCCCACAATCCTAGGGATAAAGCAATCCCCTTGCACAGCCTTCTCTGTACATTTTAACGCCCCATATTTCTGTATTTTTCTTGTAGCCAGAAAAATGAGTTGAATATATTCTGGGTATCCATTAAGGTAAACCTCACATGGTTAACAGTGTATAACATAAAGACCAATGTATCACAATGGATGGTTTTAATTTCAGACTTTTCCCTCATTCTGCCTTATTTTCACTCCCTATATTTACTTTATTCCTGAGAATGTCAATATTGAAAGAGCCAAATAAAAGATCAAAGTATGAATTCATAAATGCAAAAGGACTGTAATTACAAATAAGATGAAAAAGGGTATAAATAGTGTTCTAGAAAATTATTTATAATAAAATGTATTTTGTGGGAAATAGGCAATTAAATTGTTCTAATGGCAAAGAGATTATGTTGGTTGAAATTAGTGTATCCAGATTCTAAAATATTTTCTTATCAAGTGAAGTAAACACACAATTTGCTGAGCAATGTGATGTTATCCAAACAGAGTTTGGCAGGAACAATGGTTTGACGATAACTATTTTCATATAAACAGTGCCATAAGAGTCTGAATTTGAACTTTTTGAATGAGTTATGTCATCTCTATTTTTAGCGATCTCTGTACTTAAAGTTCTTTCCCAATATCGAGAGGAGTTCTAACAAGATTTGACTGTGACATTATTTAGGCTTATGTTTTCAGATCGTACACTGAGTCTTAGGCTAGGTCTACATACCAAATTACTGATGTAACCAAAAGCGTGTTTTGAACTCAGTTATACTGGTACTAAGTTCAGTGTGGACGCTCATAATTTGATTTAATCATGGTTTATATTGCTTTAGTTGAGGGAAATTCCTTACAGACATAAACTGAATAGACACAATAGATATAAACGGAATTAAGGGGGCCCTCACAAGGCTTTGCACCAGTTTAAATAAATTTAAAATTTAAAAACACTCCTTTAGTTAAACCACTGAAATGTCTACATGAAGACCAGGCCTCCAGCCCCAGTCCTACAAACCGTTCAAGCAGGCAGGCCTCTTTGTCTGCATGGAGCAAGTGTAGGATCAAGGCCTTACTGAGGTGTACAAGGCTGTGTGGATGCTCTGTCAATTTAAACCAGTTTTACTTCTGTTTTACTATGCTTACGCTACTGAGCCTATGTCGACATAGCCCCTTAGTGTAGATGCCTGGTACATGGAGAGAAGGAGTTTTTCTGCCAGCGTTAAGAGGAACATTCCGCTGAATGTTAGCTACGTTGACAGAAGTGCTCTTCTGTTAACACAGCTGTGCCTACACTGGTGACAAAAACCCCATAGCTGTGTTACTCAGGGGTGTCCTTTTTCACACCCATCACCCTGGGTAGCAGGTGAAGCTTCCCCTTGGGAAGACTAGCCCCTGCCCCATCTCTTCTGGCTGAGGCCTTACCCCCTACTCACTGCCCCCCTCCCCATGGTCCTGGAGGGTGCGGACGCTGAGAGCTCAGCTCCAGCCAGAGTCGAGCTCTCAGCCCTGGCCAGAGCTTCAAGCCCAGAGCCCCTTCCCAGTTCCATTCATGGCCCCACCCCCATGCTGCCACCACTGTGCCTCTTTCCCCTGAGGCCCTGCCTCCCGTTTGCTCCTTTCTGTTCCCCACCCCCACTGCAGCCCTGTAGTGAAGCGAGACTCACCAGCATGGTGCCTCCTGCTGGTTGTCTTGGGAATTAGCTCTCCAGCATACCGAGCGCCTTTTTTCTAGGAGACGGGTAACTGTCCTGCTACAGGCCCAGCACGTACTACAGGAGGTGAAGGCCGCTTTGCCGCCCGCTGCTCGGGCCTACCTCGACCGGGTCGTGCGAGAGGGCACGCCCCGCCCACCCTGGGACCTACGGACCTTTTCATCGGGCCCATGGACCCAACCGGCCCCCCTGCCCCTTCTCCGCAAGCCGGCTGCACTATCTGCAGCCAGTCCGCTTCCAAACCACGCCAAGGAAACATCTCTACACGCTTGTGCTCCACACCCTTCACTTTCTCACCCTCGTGTCCCACCCCGACACAAAGTGGAGAGACCTCTTGCCACCTCTCAAGGGTGAGGAGCCCCGGTGGGCCAGCCTCTACTCTATCCTGGTCCCGAGGCCCGCTGGGGACATCAGTTGGCGGCTCCTTCATGGGGCTGTGATCACAAGCTTGTATTTGGTGTGGTTTACCCCTGTCTCAGACACCTGTCCCTTCTGTGGCGTGAGGGAGACCCTGGCGCATGTTTACTTAGAGTGCGCCAGGTTGCAGCCCCTATACCGGCTCCTCACCAATATATTGTTGCGTTTCTGGCTGCACTTTTCCTCTCACTTCATTCTCTATGCACTCCCTATCCGTGGCCCCACAAAGTCATGGGACCGCCTGGTCAACCTCCTCCTTGCCCTGGCTAAAATGGCCATCTACGCAACCAGGGACAGGAAGTTGGCCAATGGAGACTCCTGTGACTGTGGGGCTTGTTTCCGATCCTCTGTCTGTTCATGCATCTGGGCAGAGTTCCTCTGGGCGGCATCCACTGGCTCCCTTGACGCCTTTGAGGAGCAGTGGGCGCTGTCCGGTGTTCTCTGCTCAGTGTCCCCGTCAGACTCCCTTCTTATGACCCTTTGACCATACTCCTGTTCCTCTTCTTTTATGAGTTGTCCCCTGAAATCAGTTGGGTTTTGAGGTCCTGTAGATCCTCCCCCTAGGCTGGAGGGGATTCTTTAGCAGTGGGCGGGCTTCCGCCCGCCCACTTCCAGGAGACCCAATAGGTACAGGCCCCAACACTGGAAAAGCTCTGGGCTACAGCGGAGTATTAGAGCCCCTTCAGCCCTGAGGCCCACAAATTGGCCGGGGCCCATGCAGTAGTCTGCCACTGCCCCCCTTGGGGATCTTAGTCTCCCCCAGCCTCCATTATGCACTGCCCATGCCCATCACCAACATAGCTATGCTAATATAAGTTTTAAGTACACCTCTACCCTGATATAACGCTGTCCTCAGGAATCAAAAAAAATCTTACCGCATTATAGGTGAAACTGTGTTATATTGAACTTGCTTTGATCCACTGGAATGTGCAGCCTCGCCCCCCCAGAGCGCTGCTTTACTGCGTTATATCCAAATTTGTGTTATATCAGGTTGCATTATATTGGGGTAGAGGTGTATGGACCAAGAACTGGTTTAAGCTAAACTGCAATAAGCCACTCCTAAACCAAAACTAGTGTCCACATAGGGCTTTGCTCTTATTTAATATCATACTTTTGGTTAAAACAGTGCAATGTTCTCATATAGGCAAGCTCTTGGTGTCTTATCCAGCCCTACTCTCTCCTGTCTGCTCCCTCCCAGGGAAATACCCCTCAATTAAAATTCTCATAAGATTTTAGTTTATTTAGATTTATCAAAAGACAATAAAGGTACCTGTCCTAAGCTCCAGCCACATTTGACAATTAAACATAAATATCTGCCAAGTAACCAATGACAAAACCTGCAGCAACTGACCAGCCCTAACAGCAATGGAAAAAAATGTAGGGGGAAAATATTTCACCCTCTCAAAAACTCTACTCACAAGCAACATCTTCCCAAATGACTACAGGTGTCAGATTGCCTTGGGATCACGCTACAAAACTCTGAGCTGCTAATAGATATAGATGGGTGACTGCCAGATATTCAGACTCAGAGTAACAGAAAAGACAAGCGCTCCTAGATAAAACTGGGGGTGTTTCAGAAGAATTTGGGACATTCTCTAAGGTCCCAATCATGAATTGAGCTCAGTGTGGGCACAGAGTTCTACCCATGCTGAACTCATTCTGGAATTGGGACTAAATGACTGACAGATGGCTTGAGATTGGTACCTTGCACCAACTGTGACTACCTCATTTAGGATTTGATTCAACACAGAGACCACAAAAGAACATACATTTCTCCTTATGATCGGTAAAGTCCAATTCTCAGTGTATACGAAAGATAAAAGATGACTTAATTAAGTTCAGTGGCTGAAATGTACTGATTGGCATATACTTATGTACTACATTTTTTGTCTGTGATGATACTCTCTATATGGAAAAATTTAGAAGTGTAATTATTGATGATTTTGTATAACTTTGTCACTAACCAACCTAAAATAAACAAAAGAATGCTTTTAGGAAGCTTATACCATTTCTTGTTCTTGTTACAACCATTTGCCACTTTCTGTCCAAGATCCACTGTTTTCTATGCACCAGAAGAGGTCATCATACTGCAATTTATTCCTTGGTAAATTCATCTAAACAGAAACATTGTCAATAGTTCCCTACATCAGCCTGTAGGGGGAACTCAGTCTCCAAAGCCAGGAAAAATTGTGGAAGAGTTTTGTCATATAATTTAACTGCTCTTGCATGCCTGTTCGTTTAACCCTTATGTCCTATACTGCAGAAAGAGGGATGAACAAATTTAAGACATTGACATTATGTACACTATAGCAATCTTCAAAGACATCCTCTTCTCTTTACAAAAATTGAATATAGTAACTCTCACTTTATGTTGTAGTTATGTTCCTGAAAAATGCGACTTTAAGAGAAATGATGTTAAGCAAATCTAATTTCCCCATAAGAATTAATGTAAATGAGGGGGTTAGGTTCCAGGGAAATTTGTTTCACCAGACAAAAGACTATAATATATACACACACACACAGAGTATAAGTTTTAAACAAACAATTTAATACTGGTACACAGTGATGATGATTGTGAAGCTTGGTTGAGGTGGAGGAGTCAGAGGGTGGGATATTTCCCTTAGTGCTAAATGATGAACTAGCAATTGGCTGAGCCCTCAAGGGTTAACTCTCCCACTCTACAAGGCACCAGGAATGGAGGGAGATATGTGCATTTCCCCTTTCAGTACATTGCCTTGTTAATTAGATCAGCTTGCTGAGATCACAGCTGCTGCAAGCTCCCTCCGTCCTGAGCCCTGCTCTATGGAAGATGGGGTAAGTGGGGTGCAGGAGCTGGGGAGGGGGACATCCTGACATTAACCCCCCTCTTCTTTCCCTCCCCCCTGGCACAGCAAGCAGAAGTCTTGGGGAGCAGCTCCAAGGCAGAGGGCAGGAGCAGCACATGGCAGTGGGGGGAGGGACACAGCTGAACTGCAGGCAGCTGCTGCACAGGAAAGTTAGGGGAGCAGGGAGCTGATAGGGGGCTGCCAATCCACCCTGGTCCCAAGTCCCCCCAGCTAGCTGCAAGGGGCTGCTCTTCCTTCAAGCAGTAGACAAAGCAGGCAGTTGCCAAATGACAGCATTACACAATTGTAAACGAGCATGCTCCCTAATTGATCAGCAAAGTAACAACTAAACAACGTTGGCTGGGACAACTTTAAGTGAGGAGTTACTGTACATGATTCATGGCCAATAATGCTAAACCTTATATATACTACTTTGTTCATTGAATCTACAACATATAAACATTCATGGGCACTGACATGTGTGCATATATATTAAACCATTGAAGTTAACAGGAGTACAATGTAACTATGTTCATTGCTCAAAGAGGATGACTTACAATGGTTAGGGGAAGCATACCTTTGAATTTCCTGCCTTTTCTGAGATTAAAAATCTCAGTTGTAGAGTTGCATAGCAGTCACTTACCCTGGACACTAGTCCTGAGCTTAAAGTAAAAATCTATTAAACTTTGTAGCATATCAAGAGCCTGCTAATTCTCTTGACGGCTGAAAGAAGGAGACACTGCTGCTGTCTGGAGTATCTTCACGCCTGTAAATGTGGCTTCTACTGTTTGGTAGCAAGGGAAAACAACACTTGAGTCAAAAGGAAGAAGAAATCAACAATCAGAAGACTCCTGCTATAGAGAGCAGAGACCCAGTTACCCAAGGCCCACAGACAGCCAGGAGGAGGAAGGCCTTGTCTACGTGGGAAAATGCACCAGTTTAACTTAAATCAGTTTTTAAACCAGTGCAAAAGGTTGAGTAACACTCTTTGAATCCTTCCACTGGCTTTCCCTTCTCTACAGCACCAAACATTCACTTTCAAGGCCCTTCACAGTTAACCGCCACCCTATCTGACATCTTTTATTCTCTCTAGAGCTGTCAGTACCTGCCTCCAACTGGCCTGTGATGCCAGCCCCAGCTGCTGACTTGTTACATTTTCAAACATCTTCATGCTTTCCCCCAGGCTGCCCTTCACACCTGTAAAAATCTGCAAAGCTACTCACCTTCAAATCCCTCCTCAAAACTCTTCTCTGCCAGGGTGCCTACCAAACACTTGACAACGGTTAGGCTGCCAGTGTGCAAAGAGCACTGGCTGTCACACTAAGCAGTGATGTCTCGTTGTTTCTTTGTAGTCTTCCATCTGTCTGTACCCATCTGCTATCTCTTGTCTTATACTTAGATTGTAAGCTCTTTGGGGCAGGGACCTTCTTTGGGATGTGTTTGTAAAGCACCTAGCACTATGAGGTCCTGGTCCATGATAATACAAATTATAAATAATAGCCATAATTTTCCAGTTTAATTAAAACCTATTCCTGGTCAATGTAAGCCAAATCACTCTTATGCTGAAATAAGTTTTCACATAGGGGTTTCCACCTATTCTGCTCTATTGGTTTAAATTCACATCCTTAGGTTATACCAGTGCAAATTTCCTGCTTAGATAAGACCACAGAAAAATCACTCTTCTGACCCCCAATAAGATCTGCACGAGTGATCTTAAAAAAAAATTCACAACTGATCTCACTGAGAAGAATCTAACTGTAATGAAATTGACAATACGTGCACTTCCAATATCTGGGCCAGTTATGTCTTCTAAAATCCAGTAATCCAAATATGCCTTTTAAAAACTAACTACACAGACTTCAACTGGATTCTCTGTTTAGCTATTCTTCAATCTGTTAACTCCCTGCTGTCCAGAGAGCAGTTAGCAGGATTAGGGCCTACATTAGATTTAAAACAGCATGGATGACAATATAAAAAGGACATGGTAAGACAAGGTAAACAAGGAAGATCATGACATACTATTGTGTTTGGATGTATTCTGTTACAAGCGCTTCAGTTTTAATTAAAAAAATTAATGCCTGGGACAGTGTCCAGAAAGAGGGCTGAGGTGGATTTAGAATTATTTTGAACGACAGATAAAAGACAATGCCTCCTAAATGAGAAGATAGTAAAGACAGTTCAGCAGCTGACCTTGGTCTGAGGAAATCCCACTGCTGGCTCTTGTTTTTTTTAGTCTTAGGCATTTATTATTGTATCACTTCACACTAGACAGTGCTTTTCATGAGGGATCTCAGTGTATTCTTTTGCCCTGTACCACACTGGCATCCTGAGCAGTTTTTGGTGATGTGGACTAGTTCAAACCTACCATTCTGACAATTATTCAGATTGCTGTGTTGTTACATATGCCTGTCACCATGGCATCTGTCATAGCTGTGAATGATCTTTGAGAAGCGTTCTTACCATTTAATCTTCTCTTTTACACATCTAGGAGAAATACAACTATATTTAGAATCCCCTTGGATTGTAATTCAGGAATTAAGAGAGCCTGTGCCAGGCATCTGCCATATAATGAATTGTTCCACAGCCTCTTGCATTCTTTTTGGGCATAAACTGAAATCCAGACACTAAACAATGTTACTACTATACATGATTCTACACATATTTTTAAATAATAATAAACTGATGAAATTACAAACCCAAGGAGTGGAGGTATATGGAGGAAATAAATTTAATCTCAGATATTGACTTTTACTTATTAAATATAACAATTAGAGTTCTAAACCATCTACAAAAAAAATAGTTTGTATTTCACAAATTCCCTCTCTCTTGGGTATTTCAAAGCACCTATCACTGTGGTTTCTAATCACCTACATGGAGATCATTAATACTTTTGACACAGATGTCAAAGGTTAGATCTAAGGAGGGAATATGTTTTGAATAATACTTGCCAGCCTTTAACTTCTAATAATCTAGGAGGCATTCACTCTGACTTCAGTATCCCCAAATTATAGTTATGGTGATCTATACCAAAGTAGCAATATTGATACCGAAGGAAACCTACTAGAGTCTGAGACTAGAAATAAAAATCTTAGCTATCAAACATGAGACCTTTGTTGAAAAGAAGTCTGGATCTTTTGAATATTTTATAGTAAACAGAGGTGTTTATAATGTAATTTTTCTTTTAGCAACCCATCAGGTTTATAGCCATCAGTCAACTCAGATTGTGCATACTGAGAGTAGAAAGATCTCCTGCATGACTGTCACAAATAGAACCTTGCTGTTATCTTTTGAAGCCTAGATCATTGTTATCTCTTCAAAAACAAGGAAGTCTTTTTCTCTTTATACTGATTGAACTGTACCAAAGATTTACCAGGTATTTTCTATACAGCTTTTAGATAAACATTTTTTTTGTATCTGTAGCATCCACACTATTTAACAAACTGTTACTTATTATCAGAGACAATAGAAAGGCTAATGGAATGTTGGCAAAGCCTGGGACAACTTTGTGCCAAATATGTGGAATCTATTTAAGTGGGGAGGCTGGATTTTCATTTTCTATTCTACTTGGCCTTACTCTTATTTTGAATTTCTGAATGCTGAAAATGTACCTGGTGCTGGACAGACCAGAAGAGAGAGAGAAAGTTTAATATTTAAATGGACAAACAAAACAATACTCCAAAACAGTGGAGCAGGGTGAAAATATAATGGTACCAGAATGTTTTTCTTAAAGGTGATTTGCAAAGGAATTTTTAAAGATGGCACTTGTATCTCTGTTTGCTTCTTTCATGATATATAAAAATGGTATGAAAGTTTTTTGGTTTTTGTTTTTTTTTTTACTGTTTTCCCTCCTCTGCTTGTTTTGTACTTTTGGAAATATCAGGAATATCAAAATTTGGTCTTCTGTAGCTTTGCTGGACGACATCCCTGGGAAGTCTCAGGTGCATATTGTGATCTCTAATGCCTTAGTTTATTGGGGTGAAGGTACTGAATCTTTGTGCAAAATGTTAGTCACTGCAGTTAAAAAGATGTTAACAAAAACAAACCTTAAAGACTCTTCAATATATCGTTTTGTAATAGTTTAACTACATTTGTATTAAAAAAAAAAACAATTTGAGTTTAAATCAGTGCAATCCCCTGTTGAGGACACTTCACAGTGGGGATGGGTCACACACAATTTAAATCAGTTATTAATGCCAATTTTGTTAAATCAGTAGAAAACTATGTGTAGATAAGCCCAGGTGTGTGTGGGGTGACCTCCTATCCCCACTCCCTGTCAGTTGCTCCATTCACACACCTGTTCTTGTGATGTCATAATTTAATTAGTTCTACAGACATAGTTTTACAGCCTTGACACAGTGTCTCCTATTCTCATTATATTTGATGTTTTACTTAAAGCCCCAGCAGTTAGTGGCCAGTCATGAAGTGAGAATCACAGATTTCATTAGGGAAAAAAGTTTCTAGCCTTCATGGTTGTGGAGAAAAGCTTAAAAATACACTCTGAGTGCACTCCAGAGGCACTAAAACAGGCAATTTCTTACAATAAAAAGCAAACAGAGGACTCCCTTGAGCTGTTCAGGGCCCCATGCAATTGCTTAGTCTGCTTATGCTTAGCGCCGTCTCTGACGGCATCCTCACTGGTGCTGCACTTCCTGAAGGGTGTTGCTAGTATTACTAGGGGCATTACACAAAGTTCTTTGTACTGCAGTGAGATAAGCCACTTTATGATTCTTCCTCTGTGAATTGTGGGATGACTTGTCTGTCCTTCTGGGCACCTTGGAGGAATTGTGGGAAGGTATAGCAGGATAACCAGCTTTCAAGTGATTTAGCTGCATCCTCGCTGCAAAGGTTTTAGCCTGCAGCCTCAGATGATCCAGCTAGCCTGAGTTAAAAGCACCACTAAACTTGGGTCAGAGGGTTGTGTATGTGGATGGGAGAGGTTTGGAGCAATACCCAAGTAAGACCCCGAGTTAACGCCACAGTGAAAATCTACTCTTAGATTACATTTTGCTAAGAAGACTAACATTTATAGAATTCATGGGGAAAGCGTATGAACCTAATATCAGCTATCATTAGAGAGTTGTTCAAAAGTATTAGTGCAGTCCTACTCTAAAAAGTGACTATGTACAATGGCATCACCTTGCTCAACAGATCGGACAATGTAGAACAGATCCCTGTGTGTGTTTAAAGAATAGCTGCATACCTTAGTGACTGAAATAAAACCCTGGTATTATAAGCACTTATGTATGTGCTTAACTATTCAAATAAGTACAGCCATTGTGTTCAGTCAGAATACCTGTGTAGATAGGTGTTTGCAGATAAGGGCCTAAGATTTGACTCTTTTTGGAACCGCAGAACCAACATAGTTCATAAATTCAAATTACAACAGGTTCAAAAGTGAAGTGTCTTTTCTGCTGCTGGACCACATTTTGTGTGAACCCCACAAAACCCTGTAATTTGTGACTTCAGAATCCAACCCTTTTGTCTGTCCAACTTTTTATAAACTGAAGTTGCTGAGACTAGGAAATGTTGTTCTCTGTTAACAAACAAACAAAATCAGATGGAATATATATTTGCAAGTTTTAAATAGGCAGCATTGTTACCATGGAATGTCTTTTCAAATGAGCTGAATGTTATGATGCGATAGCTGTCTCAAGCTGTGCTTGACATATACTAGATATTTGTTACTTTAGACATAATCGGACTTAAGTTTACATCCCAATGAGATGCAAAAGGGGATGTGTGCCTTGTTCCAGATTCAAACAACACTGTATCAGTCATTCTCTTACCATTTTCTCTGCATCCAGAAAGGCTAGATTTATTCTTTTTAAAGCTTATTCTGGAGTAAACATTAAAACCTATTTGTAGACTGGAAGTTATAAAAATCTATCTTTATTTTTAACACACTTTTTGTGTAATCTTGTTTAGAGCTGTGCAGCTAAATGACCTCGGGCCATGTTATAGATCTCATAAGCCAAACAGGGTCAGGTGTTCAGGTCAATATTTGCATGGGAGACCACCAGGGAAAGTCCAGGGTTTTTAGGAATCTGTATTGATGATTTTGACCTTGTTCTTGCTACAAAAAGGTGTGTTTTTACTTAAGTTTAAATCCAAATGAAGGCAAAGAACTTGACCTGCTAAGTGATAGCTCATGTGAAAACTACAAATTGCTCTGTCTTTCTTCACTAGGATTGTACCTCAAGTTAGTTAACTCCTGTTAAGAACACACTGTTACTCTATAGTGAAGATAAGGCCTTAGTGGGTAGCCCTCTCAATGGCTACACTAGGAAAAGAAGTGTGTCTTTAACTTGTATTAAAATCCTAGCATGGACAAAGCAAGTTAGTTAGCTTATCAAACTTAGGGCTAACATTATCCATTAATATGTGTTAAAACCAAAACTGGCCTTGCCTACACTAAACTTTTAACATGTGTCCTTTAATACATGTTAAAGTACACTTTTTCTCCTAATATGAACATGACTAGTGAAGAAAAGGCCACAGTTAGTTCTGAATGGATGTCTCAGCATGGTGTTGCTTAGGGGTTTGGCAGCAGAAAAGAAGCACATAGTGCTTCTGGACATTGATTCAGTTTATGATTCTAAAAGTATAAAACTAGTTCAATACATACATATAGTCTGTTTTGTTGTTGCTTTTGTATGGAACAAATAATACTTTGCTTTATGAAGGCTATTTTGTCATTGGTTCTCATTGTCATTATACCCTGAGGAAATAAACTTAAGAGGCAGTGGACCTAAATCAGACTGGCTGAGGTAATCAGAGCTGACACATACGGGATTGCAACCCCAGGTCTGTCAGTGGTGGAAGTGGATGATTCTACTTTGAGGCAGTGATAGCCTGAGACTCTGAGTGAGTGGGTCACTTGAAACTAGGCAGTTGCCAATTAGCCAAGTAACTGACACTGATACATAGCTTGAGGCACAAGCAGTGTTCCCAACTCTCATGGTTTTATTAAGTCTTCCACTATTTGGGGATTGTCTTAAAGCTGCAGCACCTAGGGTGACCAAACAGCAAGTGTGAAAAATCGGGATGGGGAGTAATAGGAACCTATTATAAGAAAAAGACCCAAAAATCAGGACTGTCCCGATAAAATCAGAACATCTGGTCACCCTAATAGCATCTGGACTCAGGAATACAGGGCAAGCTCAGTTTTCATTTAAAAAATGTTTCCAGCTTCCACAATTGCAGAGAAAAGCCTGAAAAATGTACCCCAAAAAGGACAGAACTGCAGACTCTAGCTTGGAGGAGCTAGAAAGGAGACATCTAGACATGCTGCCTGGATGCTGGAACTAGAAGTACCAAGGTGCTGCCATACCCACTGGCTTGAAGTGGTACCATCATATACAAGGTTTCTAATTTGGGTCAATAGCTCTCAGCACCCCTTCTCCACTTGCACGTGCTACAAAACCCTGGCATTGGCAGGGGCACCACCTCCCTAGAAGACCATCACGCACACCGTCCTCTGTGCGTTCCGCCGGCAAAGCGGACTGGGCGACCCACAGCGCGTCACAATGCGGCTCACAGAGACTACAAGACCCACAGCGCAACGCGGCGTACAGTCGCGAGACCCCAAACCGCATTGCATGCCGGAGCCTGTAGTCTCCGCATCTCGCTACTGCAATGGCTTCCATGTTATGCAAATTAGGCGTCCCTCAAATTAGCATAAGGAAGGAACGGCAAGCAGCGGCGGCGGCGCCGGGCCTGAAGCAGAGGGGGTGTGTTCTATAGTATCACGTGCCGCGCTCTTCGTCACTCAGCAACGGCGCGTGCCCCTGCTTTCCATCCCCCCCCTCCTCGCGCTCGTCACTGAACGTCCCTCTCCCCCCCTCCCCAGCGCCGCCGGAGCCGCCTCGCAGTAGCTGGGAGCCGCCGCCGGAGCAGCCATGGCCGAGAACGCCGCCGCCGCCGCGGGCCTGGAGAACCACCGCATCAAGAGCTTCAAGAACAAGGGCCGCGACGTGGAGGTGAGGCCGGGCCGGGCCGGGCCGGCGGGTCCCGCTCCCGCTCCCGCCGGGGCTGAGCTCGGCCGCCGCCTCCTTCTCCTCCCCCTCCTCCGCCCCGGGCGGGCTCGAGGGGAGGGGCCCGCACCCCGATCCGAGCTGGGCGGCTGTCGGGCCCGGCGGGGACAGCGGCCGCCGGGGGCTCGGCGGCGGCGCAAGGAAAATGCCGCCGGGTTTTTCTTCTCCGTCATGCGGGCGCGGCCTGGGGAGGGAGCAGGGAGCCCAGCAGGGGGTGCGCGGCCGGCCGACCGCCTGCCCTCGCCGCGGGCCTGCAGCCTCCCATGGCGGGGCTGAGATAGGTGCAGGTGGGGGGCTGCCTGGCTGGGGGCTCGATCGCGCCGCTCCCCGCCCCGGCTTGTTCCACATGGGGCTGCGTGTGGGGCTGGGCCTGCCTGGGCGGCGGGATGCGCCAGTGTCCGTGTGGCCCCCTCCTCGCCCGGCTAACCAGCTGCCTCCTCGTCTCCCTGCCTGATGCTCGGAGGGATCGGCGGCGCCTGCATGGGCTGGACAATGGGGCCGGCTGCCTTTTGTGTCACCCTTTCGGGCAGTAACACCCCTTCCCCCAAACACCCCGCCGCAGGTCCCTCGCATGTCGGCGCTGGTGCTAAAGGCGGCCACCTATTTCTCTCTTAAATGTTGTAGGCCTGCCTAGGCCGGGCTATAGGGGCCAGTGGCGAAACTGCAAGGGCCGCTCCCACACTCAGTTGAGCTTTTTTTTATCACGCACACTGTGATGGTCGCTGGTTTTCGCTACCAATTCTTGCTTAAATTCTCCAGTCTTTAAAATGACACGAGACGGTTCTTGAAATGAGGGCAGTAGCTTAGCGGTGTAGATCTGCTAAGAGTCTCTATCTACTTACATCAAGCAGCATAGAGGGATAGCTTTCCTTAATCCACTCTCCAAATCTGAAATGCTGTCTCTTTTACAAAGGTAACTGAATCCCCAAGGGGATTGTTTAGGTATTTTGACTCCACTCCCTTAAGTACTGTGGGCATCTTTCATTGTAACCACTATGGAAAAGAGAAATTCGGAGGGGCTGATGTCTGTCATTTTCTAGCTAAAATAATGAGGAAAAAATCTCTCTGAAGTGAAAGCTAATCTACGATGAAAAAGGGAATGGTGTGCCTAAATATACTGTCAATGTGTTTTGACCCCATTTGAGAGTGTTCCTCAATTATGTTGCTATGTTTGATTATAACTTTTAAATAATCCAAAATAGACTTTGAATGTACACCCTTTTAAGGTAAATTTTGAGTTGGAGCAGAATTCACACCTTTACTACTATTGTTTGGGTGGAGACAGTTCGCAGACTTAGTTTAACAGGAGCCATGTCTTTGTAAAGATGGCATTCACAATGTAAACTAGTCTTATCTTAATTTCTGTTCAGGTTGGTGGTGGTAAATCTCCCTTGCACACACAGCGCTTTCTATGGAGAATGCAATCTTTTTACAGAAAGGTTTTCTCTCTCCATTTTGGGAGACAATTTAACAGTGATAATTGGATTAGCGAAATATGTCCCACCCTTACCCCAAGTAATTGGCTTCTATCTTCTGTTTTTTTTCCCCTTCATTTTCAGTCTCAGTCTGTATTTTTTTTGTTTGCCTCTCCCTCTGTCCTTTTCTTTCTTTCTCCCTATTGCAAATACTGGCTTTATTGTAGCAGTGCTGAACTTAAGCTTCTGCCTTCCCATCCATTGGCCTAACAGGTTGAAGATAAAAGCAGGGACAAACCGAGGGTCCCCACATAGCATAATCTGATCTGTCATCTAAACTGCCTGATATGCAGATGTTTGAAACTGGTGACTACTGAGCTGAGGGGATTTAAGGGCTTGTCTGTATGGGGAAATTGGCAGGCATGGGAATAGTTATACTAGAATAGCTATAGTGGAGTAACTCCCTCATGTGGACACTCTGTTCTTGTTAATTACTCTGCTTTGGAAGCATAATCATTTCAAAATATGATCAGGGGAGTTATACCAGAATAGCTGTTGTGGAATAATTCTGCTTTCTCTATGCGGAACGCAATTTCCCTGTGTATAGAGTGACAAGATGTCCCAATTTTAGGGACAGTCCTGATTTTGGGGTCCTTTTCTTATATAGGCTCCTATTACCTCCCACCCTCATCCTGATTTTTCACATTTGCTGTCTGGTCACCCTACCTGGAAAGTAAGATGCTTCAGAGCATGTCTATACAAGGTGATGGGTCACACTGCTTAGCACATGTTGAGCCGAAGGGTGCATCCATGCTAAGAAAAAGGGTGCTTAGCTTAAACCTGGTAAGGAAACCTATTTCAGATTAGCATTGATGCCCATTCCTCAAAAATGTTCTTCTTGAAAGGAAAAGTATAGAAGTATATAGAAGTTGCACATTGACCCAATTAATTTAAGGTTAGAAGTGTGTGTTAAATGAATCTTAGAATCTGATAGAAAAAAGAATCAAAATCAAAAAACATACGGCTTTTTTTAAAATCCGTATTACAGTAACTTTGGTGGTAATCCTTTTTCTGGCTGTCCAGAGTACCCATCTTGAAGTAAACAGTAGCAGTATCCTTTTTAATAGCTTTACCTAGCTAGCTATTAGGCTGCCAGAATATCCAGGAGATTATTTTAGAAGAATATTCCTTGTTTTGCCCCAAAACGTTATGTACTTACCATCTGGTGATACTAATGGATTGAGCTGTTTCTGAATAAAAGATACTGTTTTTGACAGGAATGTTCCACTGATTTAATAAAATATATGCTATACTGGGCAAAGCAATAGAGCTCTGTATGGGACTACTGTAGAGCCCCGCAGTAGGACAGGGATCCTGCAGGACCTGCTGTTATAGTGGGAAAGGGATTAAAAATAGTACCACAAAGGGGGCTCTACAAAGCAGTTGCCTCCTGTAAGATTGTGGATCTGGTAACTGATATGGTTTGAGAATTATTTGTGCTTTGGCACTTGTACCACAACAGAGGTGTTCTTCTATTATAGGAGATACTCTTAAAAAAAAATTAATGTTCATTTCTGTAAATAACTTAAGTAAAGAATATCTACTAAAAGCATGATCTAAACTGTTGACCAAAATGCTCCATAGCAATTTATCATCTGTTGTTTGATTATGGTTACTGACTTCTTTCTGCTAACCAGGGTTGAATTAATGTAGAGTACATTGTTTAAGTAATCATCTTCCTTTAGCTTCTATTCAACTAATATTATTGAATATTATAAAATCACTTTTGGTCAAGTACAAAATGTTCTGGCAAACCAATCTACTTATTCTTTTCTTAAGTTGTAATTAACATTTTCACTGTTGGGTCTGCTATGCTGTAACAACCTTTTCTTGTTATAACCTGAGTGGTCCTTATATTTTTTTTAAGGGAAGAATCCTTCTATATGCAAAAAGGCTAGTTCTCTTGTAATGCAGGGCTAGGTCTTTGAAAGAGAGCATAGTGGGACTTTGTGGTATCTTGTGTACCTCAGAGCCAAGTTTTGTAGTACTTCCTCTGTAGGAGAAAAGAAAGTGGTATCTTGGTGAGCAATTGGGTGGCCAGTGGATTCATGAACTGTACAGTCCACTGACTGCAAAGGATGGGCCACTGGACTGCCCTGGTTCCAGACTTGAGGAAGAATTGTCTCCCTATCCCTGTGCTGGTTGCCCGCATACACAGCCAGCCAGTCTACTTAATCTATGCCCAGGGGATCAGAATTTCAACCTGTGTAGTGTTGTTAATATCTCAAAGGTGGTCCTTCTGAAAAATGGAATAGTAATAGTCTAACACCAAATTGTAATCATGAAATTAGCTTATGTTTTGTTTTATAAACAATGAAAAGCCTTAATTGTTATTTCACAGCTCAGTTTGTACTTTTAAAACATTCTTTGCAGTTTTAAAATCTATAGGAAAAGACTGATTTTTAGTTTCTCAATATGCATAGGCCCTGCCTGTGAGAGCTTACAGTTATGCAACACTGAAGTTGTGTAAGCCTTTTATGGAGTTTTAAAGTTTGCTATTTAAACTGGGTATATCCTGTAAAGGGACAAAACCACTTAGGGCATGTCTACACTACAAGCATTACAGATGCAGCACTGCAGCTACTCTGCGCTGGTGTAGACACATGTTACAGCAATAGAAGCTGTTTTTCTTCAGTCAGTACCAAGTTGAGTAATTAAGACCGCTGGTCAGGGAGACAACCCACTTCCTTCCCTGACAAACCAAGGGATGCACCCCACCCATGTACTTATTTGCTGCACTGTTACTGACTTTGGGTATGGCTACACTTGCAGCTGTACAGCGCTGGGAGTTAAACCTGTCTTCGTACAGCTGAGTAGGGAAAGCACTGCAGTCTGGCCACACTGACAGCTACCAGCGCACTGTCGTGGCCACATTTGCAGCATCTGCAGTGGCATTGGGCGCGAAGCATTATGGGCAGCTACCCCAGCATTCAAATGGCTGCAGGGTGCTTTTCAAAAGAGGGGGTGGGGTGGAGTGTGACAGGGAGCGTGGTGGGGAGAGAGAGTGGAGTTTTGGAGCCGACACTCTGTCAGCAGCTGCCTTGCAAGTTCCGACCTGTTCACTGAAAGCAAATAGCCTTTGTTTTTTTTCCTCACAGACCAGATAAGCAGTCTCCCCGAAATGGATCCCCCCCACCCCCCCCTCCCCCCCCGGTATGCCACACTGCTTCTCTTTTCAAGCCCCTTCCTTCCCCTCTCTTCAAGCAAACACTAGCTGTGGGCGTTCCAAAGGGAGCTCATTCACAGCAAACAGGAGCTGTGTTTGTTTTTTTGATAAACAGGTCCCTGAGCCCCTAGTTCACAACAAAACAAAGAGTGATCTTTCTTTACTTAGGATTATGGGAAGGTTCCGAAGGTCAGTTACAGCGTAGTAAGATTATTCTCTGTTTACGCTGGCATCCCAGTGCTGCAGGAGCAGTGCTATTCTCTTTATTCCTCCCGTGGAGGTGGAGTACAACCAGCGCTGTAGCCAGGGAGATACAGTGCTGTATGTGCCTTGCCAGTGTGGCCAAGGAGTGAGTTACAACGCTGTAACTCTCAAGTGTAGCCAAGGCCTTGGACTCTAAATACATTCTGTGAGTGGTGTACCTGAGCCCACTTATCCACCGATGTCTTAAAAACTCCCACACCCCAATCTGGGTCTATGCTCTTTATGTACTATTAATGTATCTCGTGAATCTTGTAATGGATAATTGTAATCCATCATAACTCAATCCTTTCCCCAGATGTACAGTACCTTCCCTCTTACTTGTGTAAATTCTATTTTAAATATTAACTTCAATAAAATTTTTATATCCATCCCCTTAGAGGCAGTAGCTAGGTTGACAGAAGAATTCTTCCTTCGACCTAGCTGTTTTTATGTTGGGGCTTACTTAAGTTGACCTAAGTTTTAAGTGTAGGCCAGGCCTTGTACTAACAAAGTAAAAAATAAAGTACAAACTGTGAAATAAAGTATAATCAAACCTTTTAATTTAGAAAAGCAGTTATAAAAAATCAAGTTGACACTGACATTGCAACTAAACTGACTTTAAAAAAAAATGCAATTTGATGTTGAGGTTTCTAATTTGCTGTCTACCTGCAACCTCTACACCTGTTCCCTCAACCCTATCCTGTCCCACCATCCCTCACTCTTGTCACCCCTTTCCTGCCCTCCCTTGACTACTTGCCTGGTTCTGGTCTGTTACACTCATATTTTTGTTTAGAGCCATAAATAGCACCCATGCACAGACTCATGGTGTCCTGCCAGTTATTTAAAATTACAGATCACACCATTTCAGTCAGCTTACCCCTCTACCAGCAAGCAGTCATAAATAAAATAACCTACAAAAAAGAAAAACGTTAAAGTTATGTAGGTTGCAAAGTAAAAAAACCAAAACAACCCCTTCTACCCCGAAGTCAGGAAATGCATGATCTGCAAGGTTGCCCATGCACCCTTGTGTGTTGTCCTGCACACTGTATGTGAAGTGGGGAAAAAGTATGTGATCATGTAATTAAAACTCTTACAAAGCATTACATAAGAGGCCAGAATTAAGGGTGCATAGGCAACTATTTAAGGCATTTCCTAACTTTTGAGAGCTTGACTTTGCAACCTAAATTTGTGTAATTTCAGAAATTTTTAAAATGCCTCTACCTTTCTCATATACAACTGTAATACCCCAAGTCATGAATCAGAAGCATTTGAACCCTGAATCTTCTGCCATGCAGCACAGCTTTCTACCATTTGAGCTACATGACTGGCTACATTAGATGGTAGCAGGAGATGGCTACTTTCCCAGGGAGGGGAATGAGCTGCTGGTGTTTATGTCCTGAGACTGTAGGAATGAGCAGGAAGAGATTGGTATGGCTGCATTTGGGACTTACAGAGGTGCCCAACCCAGCACTCTCTCCCCCCTACCTGGAGTTCAGGGAGTTCCTTTTTCATACAGTGTTCCCAAGAAAAGGCTAGATTCCAGGGGCATGGGAGTGTACCCTAGAGTAGTTAAGCACTGTAACAGGTTACCAAGGGAAGTTGTGGAATGTCTCTCAAACCTGTTCTTAAAAAACCTCCAGTGACAAACACTTGTCGGGGATGGTCTAGATCAGGGCTTCTCAACCTTTCTTTCTGAGCCATCTCTTCCCCCCGCCCCACCGCATACATGCTATAAAAACTCCATGGCCCACCTGGTTTCCTACATATGAAAACCAGGGCCTGCGTTTGGGGGGTAGCAAGCAGGACAATTGCCTGGGGCCTCATGCATTGGTGTCAGAATGAGGCGGGGAGGCAGGGTACCATGGTCCTCCCACTTTTTGAAAGTGCATGGGTCTGTCCTGTCCACTTTTCACCCCCATCCTTCCTCTTCCCCTGGAGGCCCCACCCCTCCCCCGGCCAGGCCTGCAGCTGGAGCATGGGCAGCAGGGGTGTGTTTGTGTGTGCTGTGCTGCAGACCCTCTGCCTGCCCAGGGGCAAAGAGCAGCCCCTGGCCCATGTCTCCACCCTTACCTCCCCTGTCCCCTGCCCACACCCAGGGCAGGTGGAGGGTCTGCATCTCCTCTCAACTGCCTGGCTGCGGGGCTCTTATGGCTAGGCTCTGGCTCCGAGGCCCCATCCCCCAGCCGGAGCTGGTTGGGGTAAGAGACTTGCAGGCAGCTTTGGGGAGCTGCAAACCCTCCATCTGTCCTGGGCGGGGGCCCAGGGGCAGGGACCCAGGCCAGGGGCTGCTTTCAGCCTCTTTCTCCCTCCCTTCCCTCTCTTCCTCTGCGCTCCCCCCCACCCGCTCCTGTGGCAGGTGAAGGGTCTGTGGCTCCTGGGCCGCTCTGGCTTGGCAGGGTGTGGGGCCTTAGGCAGAAGGGGCAGGGTCCCTAGCCTCCCCCCACCCCCCCCCTTTTGGGAAGGCTCCACCCGGGGCTGGCTTCATGCCACAGGTGCCCCCCCCCCCCCCCAAAGCTGGATTATTCAGGCTTCAGCTTCAACCATGGGTGGTGGGGCTCAGGGCATGGTCTTCAACCCCATATGGCAGGGCCTTGGCTTTCTGCCCTGGAGCGAGTCTAATGCTGGCCCTATTCAGCAGCTGCACTGAAACCTGCTTGTGGCCCCCCAGGGGGCCTCAGATCCCTAGTTGGGAACCACTGTTCTGGATGATACTTAGTCCTTCCTCAGTGCAAGGGTGTGGACCAGATGACCTGTTATCCCTTCAAGCCCTACATTTCTGTGAATCTCTCTCTCTGCCATTGTTTTTATTGCTCTGGTGGTTTCCAGGTGTTCTCAGTGTAGTGTTTGCTGCAGCTTTGGCAGCTGTATGGCCCTGATCTTTAGAATGTTTGCTCATGTTCAGTTATGTTGGCATGCTGCCAAAATTTTCTGGCTGATAGGGGCAGTGTTTTTTTTTTTTTTACACCTTATTAGTCAGCCAAATCTGAACAGAATTTCATTCAGTAAATGAAAGGTATGTCTCTAGATGTGGGCCTCTTTCTCTGCCAAATATCAAAAGCCTTCTGGAAGCAGTGGAGATGTTAGAGCAGGGATAGGCAACCTCTTGCAAGTGTGCCGAAGGCAGCACACGAGCTGATTTTCAGTGGCACTCAGGCTGCTTAAGTCCTGACAACCAGTCCCGGGGGCTCTGCATTTTAAAATTTTAAATGAAGCTTCTTAAACATTTTAAAAACCTTATTTACTTTATATACAGCAATAGTTTAGTTATATATTATAGACTTATAGACAGAGGCCTTCTAAAAAGTTTAAAATGTATTACTGGCATGTGAAACCTTAAATTAGAGTGAATAAATGAAAACTCGGCACAGCACTTCCGAAAGGTTGCCGACCCCTATGTTAGAGCTTCTAAAAAAGGTTGTAAGAGTATTTTATAATGGAAAGTGTTAAGCGGATAAGTATTGCTACCAGTTTTCCATATAATAGCACTCCCACACATTGGCTCGTGCTTTTCACTTGCCCCTGATTCTTCTCAAAGGCCAGATGAATCAAATGGGAAGCGAGCCATAAAAGCAAATTGTTACTATTTTGGACCTATGGAAGGAGGGTGTTCCAAGATCTGGTCTCTGTTATGTTGAGGGGAATGTAGCATTGTTACTTCATCTGATACAGTACATCCTCGGAGAGAGCGCCTGTCTCATGTTCCCAGGGTAACCAGTGTAGATCCCAGAGCACAGGTGTCATGTGCTTTCTCTAGGACAAATTGTCAAATGAGTGGTTGCCCTTCTATGCCCATTCTGTTCCAGTTTTCAAATGGATTTAAAATTTTTAGTCCTATGTAGAGTGCATCTCCAAACATACTCCGGTCTGTTCTGTCTCCCTTGACTCCAGTCTTCAGGGTAGCTTTTTGAGGAATGGCTAGACACGAATATACTTGTATTTTGAAAGCATGGAGCTGGAAGAGAGCGAGAAGCTACTGAAGGATAGCTCTTCAGGAGCTGCTTCTCTGGAATAATTCACCCAGTTCTAGTCTATCTCACAAAACAGATAATAGAACGTAGTGGAAAATGTTTAACTTTTCTGCTAAACTAAAATGACAAACGTCATGGAAGTCAAATCTACTATACTATCTTTGATTAAAAACATTACAAAAAAATCCCATCATGTGAACATAACTTTTTCAGTATATTTAAATACAACTTTTCTAGATTTGGTGGAGTAAAATCTTTGAATGTCATTTTTTTTCTGAAGCTACAAGCGAGCATTTTCAGGTAAATTGGAAATGGAAACAGCCCCTCATAACCTGCAATGTTGTGAACTGCATGGAATTAGTTGAAGTATGGGATTGACTATGTCAAATTCTTGACCAGTGACTGACTAATCCTTGGTAGAGTAGTGACAATTATAAGGTCTAATAGCTATAGTCTAAAAAAGCATACTATATAACTCTGGAAAGGATGGAAACTTGAAGTTTCTAGTAATACTTAGCATTTGCTTCTAAATACTTAGTATTTGCTGGCTGGTCATACAATATTCATCTTTAAGTCTCATTCCACATACTCTTGCTTTCCTCTTCATTACCCATTCAATTCTAACAACTTTAGCAGCTACTGCCTCTACCATCTGGAATGCCTCTTATTAAGTATAAAAAAAATTAATCTCTAACTTCATTGTCTCCCAGCAGAAAAAGGGTGCTAGAGTTGTCAAAATTAGTTTGGGGAAATCTTCAGATTTGGTATTTTCTTTCAGGACCAAAAACTGTTGAACCATTATTATTACAGTAGTCATAAAAGGTGCTAATCATAATTCTACAGCAACTATCACAAATTCCTAGGATGACAAAGTCCTTATCCTAAAGCACGTACATTCTAAAAAGAGCATAAGAGAAGATGCAGCAGACAGGTAAAATGGTTAGGGTGATGGACACATGTTGTCTTCATTTTTTTTTTCTTGCTTAATTTTGTTTGTTGGTGTTGTGAGGCCAGGAGTGGGGTGAGAATGACGGGAAGGGAAGTTGTCTGGGGCAGTAGTTTTCTAGGTCAAGGGTTCTCAACCTTTTTGTTTGAGGACCCCTCAACATGTTATAAACTCCACAGCCTATCTATGCCACAACAACTGGCTTTCTGCATATAAAAACCAGGGCTGGCATTAGGGGGTAGTAAGCAGGGCAATTGCCCAGGGCCCCATGCCACAGGGGACCCTGCATAGCTAAGCTGCTCAAACTTTGGCTTCAGGCCTAGGTGAGCTGGGGGAGGTGAGGTTTTGGCTTTCTGCTCTGTGCCCCAAGGAGATTAATGCTGCTCCTGCTTGGCAGACCCTCTGAAACCTCCTCGCAGCCTACCAGGGGGCCTTAGACCCCTTGTTGAGAACTGTTGTTCTAGGTTACTTGTCTCTGGCATGCTTAGCACCGTGGGACTCTGATACTTGATTGGGGTTACTCAGAGCTACTGTAATAACAGTATAAGGTACAGGCTGGGGGAGAGAAATGGGCTCTGGCTGGGTTTTTCCACACCTTAATGCTGTTAGGGGGAAGTCTCTGCGCTTTTTGGAGCTGCTGGCTCTACCTCAGCAGGTATTGGTCTAATTCCCCCAGTTAATGTGGCTAGGGTTCTGGGATCACATGCCTACTCTTTCAGGTCAAGTAAACTTTCCCAACCATTTTGAAACTTCTGATGCAAGTACAGTGTGGCTACTAAAGTACAGCAAGCACAAAATACCACCTATATGTTGCACAGACATTTGTATTACATGAGTCAAGTCATTTGAGCATTTCTCATTGAATCACTCACCTTTCACTGAAAATTTATTTCCCCATATTCCATCACTTCTGTGGCTATTTTTGATAGTGACTTGAACTGCAATTCTGTGTCCATGCTTTTTTACACTGGTGATTATCAAACTACTGAACAAATGGTTCTCTGAGATAATTGGTGGAAGTTAACACTACTTATAGTTATGTTGCCATCTGCATGCAGGGTTGGTTAGTATATGATAGACTGTCTTTGCAGCAAGATTTCAAAGGTTATACTTTTAAAGAAAATATGGAAGCTTTGCTGTATGGATTTACTCAAAATTAATAAAAAATAATTGTTGGGTTCCATACTCAGTAACTGATAATCATTTGTTTAATTTGTTGGGATTTGACAGAAAAAAATAATTTGAAAATCTTGTATGTCTTCACCAGTAGTAATGTTTTCATGGTCCTGATTATGCCTTCAGCACCTGTGTAATCCTTTAGTCTGCAATGGGCATAATCTGAAGTCCAATGGAGATCAGATATTACTGTGATACCATGGAGGAAGGCTGGCCTTGTAGTTCAGCTTGTGGACTGGGACTCTGGAGACCTAAATTTCATTCCTGCTTTGCTATAAACATCCCTTGGACAATTCACAATCTTTCTGTGCCTCAGGTACCCATCTATAAAATGTTATAATAGTACTTCATAATGCCCCTATGAGGTATAGAGGATAAACACAGTAATTGTGAGATGCTCAGATACTACAGTTCCAAGTGTCATACAAGTACCTAGATACCTAGTGTGGGATTGATGGGTGGCCTCTGAAAGCATAGTCTCAATACAGTAAGGGCTTGTCTACGCTACCGCACAGGGTCGATCTAAGATATGCAACTTCAGCTACGTGAATAGCATAGTTGAAATCAACATACTTAGATCTACTTACCACAGTGTCTTCACTGTGGTAAGTCAACAGCTGATGCTCTCCTGTCGACTCCACTTGCGCTCCTCATTCTGGTGGAGTACCGGAGTCGACGAGAGAGGACTCAGTGGTTGATTTATCGCATCTATACTAGATGTGATAAATTGACCCCCACTGGATAATATAGTATATCGATCCGGTGGGTAGTGTAGACAAGCCCTTAGATCAGGGTTTTTCAAACAGGGGTTGCCGCTTGTGTAGGAAAAAGCCATGGTGGGCTGGGCATGTATGTTTACCTGCTCTGTCCTCAGGTCCGGCTGATCACAGCTCCAATGGGCCAGTGGGAGCTGCTGGAAGCGGCGGCCAGTAAGTCCCTCGGCCCACGCTGCTTCCAGCAGCTCCCATTGGCTCCGAGCAGCAGTCTGTGGCCAGTGGGAGCCGCGATCGGCCGGACCCGCGGATGGGGCAGGTAAACACACAGGCCCAGACCACCAGGGGCTTTCTCCACACAAGTGGTGACCCCTATTTGAGAAACCCTGCCTTAGACTGAATAAACAAATCTGTAGCCAGAATTTGGTCTAATAAAATCTTTATTACTGGGGATCCATGAGATGGAAAGAATACAGCTTGACTGATGGAGCCTAGGATGAGTTAGTGAGGCTGGCAGTTAAAAAAAATATCTGTTAGCAAATTGAAGGAATTGGATATGGAAATCCAATGAGACAATGAATATGGAATCCTGTAATAACTCTTCTAGTCACTCTTAGAACAGACTCACCCTTTAAATTCTGCAGAGAACACTGTCTAGAAACTCTTTGGAGGGCATAGAAATTCCTTATCCATGCATTTTCCACATGAGTCTGTCAGGTATGATATTTTCTGTTGGACACATAATTTTTACTCATTTACTCTTAGTAATTATACGTAGTTAATATATTAGAGCTTTTAAGTGTGAGTATTAAAATATAAATGTTTGTACAATAAGCATTTAGATTTGTTACATAAAGACAGAAATTTCAAAGTTAGGTTGATGTACAGACCTTATCAACACATGCCATATATAACCTCACTTGGTGTATATAAAAAAAAAAGTAATTTTTACTTCTTCATGTTCTCTTTAGTTATGGCCAAAAGCTTTGGTAAAAGCATGCTATACTGGTTGCGAAGTGCAAGCACTCAGAAATGAGAAAATGTTTGAGTTAAAAGTTTTGAAGGATATACAGTCATCACCAGTCAATAGAAGTGAACCTAGAACGCATGCTTTCCTGGTCCCCATTATTATGTCTTTGTATTGGGGGTTCCTAAACCCTCCTTTGGAGGGGTGGGGGCTCCTGGCCTTGGAGAAGGACAGTAGGCAGCTGGATCTGGGGAGTGGTTGGTGAAACCCAGCTCTACTTTCACTCCACCACAAAGTGTGTAATGCCCTCAGAGGAGGCAAGGATGGTTCCATGGCCCGGAAGTGGTAAGGGGAAGTGGACCAGGCTCCCCAGCCCTTGATGCTCCAATAGCAGGGACAATCTGAAGCGCTATGGAAGCCCCATGTAAAAGTGCTCTCATTAATTGAGAAATTGTCCAAAATGGTCTGCTAATATTTCTCTCAGATCTAGGAGTGGAGCCATTGAACAGCAGTTCTATCTATCCCTAATAGGATTTGCCTGCAAGTAAACACCAGGAATCAACAATGTTGAAAGGATCTGATAGGTCTAACAATATCAGCATGGACTCCTGCTTTTTATCCTTCACTAAGATAGTTTAGTAAAGTAGCCAATGGAGTCTCTGATCCTGGTCTGTACTTGGATTGACATGGGTCTTCCATTACACCACTCTTATAACTCCAGGCAATTTTCCTTTCTGTGATTATGAATCTTTTTTATCCTGGACTATTCAGTCAACTTCCTCCTTTCCAACACAGAGGTGGAAAGCTGGATCTGACCCAAGCAAGGGTATATAAAAAGGGCTGTCTTTATTTCTTAATCCTACTGGGATTTTTGCCCCTTTGGAAAAGGCCAAGTAGCGGGGCATTTCAGTGGGTAGGAGAATAAGGAAGAAGCACAGAAAGGGTTAAATGTTAAGTGCTTGGGTGACTTGGTCTACACTGCATAGCTATGTCTGTGAACACACTGCAGCCTTGCTCCCGCCGATAAGTGCCCTACCATACCAACATCATAACCCCATCTTCATGGGAGGTGTAAGGATTATGTCAGAGTAGTTAGGGTAATGCAGCATCTGTGAAGATGCTACCTTACTTTCATTGACAAGAATGAAAACCAACAGCCAATTTCATGGCTCCTTACTGGAGCTATGGAATTGACCAGAAAGCCTGGCGCCAGTGGTGGGCTCCAGGTAGAGCAGGGCTGTCCCCTTTCCTCAGTTCCCTGCTAGGAGTAGGGGGCAGCCAGAAGTCCGGGCTGTCAGCCCCCCCACCCACCTTGCACCTTTTCAGTTGGTGGAAGTGCTCCTGGTGAGGACATGCACCACTGACAGAAGAAAGCCAGTGTGGATGTGAACTGCAGTAATTACTGCGGTGTCTGTAAGTGGACCTGACATAGGTTGACTTAAGTTTATAGTGCAGAGATGACTTTAGACTCCTAAGTCTCAAGTGCTTTTGAACATATAACTGTAAGTATCCAACCCATCCCCCTTCTGCTTCAAAATCCACAATATAACCAACCACCCAACCCATAACACCATATTCATCTCCCATCCTAACTTTACAAACTAAGCACCTGAATCTGGCTCCTGCTCTGCTAGTGTGGCATCGGGAAAGAGGTTGAGTTTTAAGGGTTGCTTATTCTCTAGGTATTCTAGTTAGTGATGGGGACAGGCCAGGCTGGCACAATAGTCTCCAGTTCTGTTTATACTGCAGTGGTGGGAGTCTTTCATTGCGTTACAATTCAAGTGTAAAAGACACTGATTCAAGTGTAAAAGTCTAACCTAAGACTTAACCTTGGCTTTGTATAATCTTGATCCCCCTTGCAACTGAAATGATGGAAAAAATTGTAGTTAAAATGGAAACAAATTTTAGTTACTGCCAAATTAAACTTGATTTTATGGGCAGAATTTAATTCAAGTGTAAAAGACACTGATTCAAGTAACTGTCCAAACAGTTTGGCTGGTCAGTGTGGATGGGGTCAAGCTTTTTGTATACAAAGTTGGTTTTGGAAGAGGAAGGGTTGTTGAGTTCTTTATTCTGTGCCAGGACATTGTTTCTAAACTTGATTTGGTCCTATCTCCAGTGACATACATATTCTGTACTACAAACTATCATCTTCATTTTTAGATTTTTTTTCTTGTCATAATTTCTTCTCTAAAAATCTTATTCATTCATGTTTAAAGATTCAGTAAATCTTAATTCTTATCCAAAACTTCAAAGCAATTGTTTATGCCCAGTTCATAACAAAAATTTTGCTTATTTTTTGGATCTAATATTGTGAAATACTAGGAAATGGTGGTGTTGGAGACCTGGATTTAAAGCTGGTTTGACATAAACAGGTTATTTCAGAGTAGGATTGTTAACGGTGACATTTGGTCTCAGCATTCATTCTAAGGACATCTTCCCCCCCAAACCTCTGGCTGGGGTTTTGCTGATAGAAAACCTTTTTATATAGGGTTGCTTTGGGTGGTCATTAGAAAAGCACAGACACAGTTGGTGAGTGCTTGTCCTTTGTAGCTGACCACTGCGGCTGAACATTACAGGAAAAAAGTATAAGAGACTAAAGATGGAGTCGTTTGGGAACAGCGTCTTGCTGTTTTGATGCTTGCTGAAATAGTTGGTAGACCCTTGTGACGAACTAGGAAAGTTCTTAATGTTTTCTCTGAATACTGTATTGGTGCCTCAGTGTCCCCATGGCAGTTCTTAAGTATCTGGCAGAGCAAAGGGCCAGTGCACCTAAATGCCTGACACTCTGTCTCCTAGCAACTGATGGTCTGGGCCCCTCCTCTTCAAAGGTGCCAGCTGAAGGTGTTGGAGACAAAGGGATCAGGTGACCTCCTGGCCTGGGAAAGGGGCTGAGGAGAGAGGAGGGGCTGGGAGGGGTTGTTAGTCTGGAGCTGGCTGGGGTCGAGTGAAGTGCAGACCTGGGGGGTCTGGTTCACTGCCCCCCAGAATGGACCCAGCTGAGGGGTCCGGTTCGCTGTATCTACAAGCTCTGTTTTAGACCCTGTTCCTGTCATCGAATAAACCTCTGTTTACTGGCTGGCTGAGAGTCACGTCTGACTGCAAAGTGGGGGTGCAGAACCCGGTGGCTTCCCCAGGACCCCGCTGGGGTGGACTCGCTGTGGGAAGCGCACGGAGGGGCAGAGGATGCTGAATGCTCCAAGGAGAGACCCAGGAGGTGAAGCTGTGTGAGCTTCTTGCCCTGAACAAGTCTGCTCCAAGGGAGAGGAGGTTCCCCAAAGTCCTGACTGGCTTGGTGGGGAGCAGTTCCAGGGCATCGCCCGGGGACTCCGTGACAACCCTTCAGACTTGTATCCACTTGCAACTGTTGCTATTGTGGATACAAAGATAATGAGGGATATAAACCAATCACTAACTGAGGGAAAGTCAAGAAGAAATTTTCCTTATGAACAGGTTACTTCATAATTATCCATTATGAGGTTCTTGTATTTCTCGCTGAAGTATTTGGCACTTGTCCACTGTTGGAGGCGGGATACCAGACTAGAAGGAAGACTAATCTGATCCTGTATGACAGTTTCTATTTTCTTGTGTATATTCTCTGTGATGACCAACAAATAGCTGCTGAAGACTGCTTTGCCAGAGATTTTTAAACCAGAGGTTTGAAGATTTATGTAGGACATTGTCTTGGAAAGGCAGTTTCATTTATTTTAAGGTCTAGTGAATTTCTTGACATACCGTCCTATGTGGCTTTTCTCATCTTAGCATTTTTTATTTTTAATAAGTATTATTTAAATTTAGTTTTCATCCACTTGTTAGGTTTGACTTCAGTAGCTGTTACTGACCTTTGTTTCAGAGGAGGCGGGGAAGTGAGTCTGTTTTGGAAGGAGATAATAAATGAACACACATTAGTTCTGTCAAAATAATGTAAACTTTTAGAGCCTACAAGTCCACTCAGTGGTGGTACTTGTTCAGCCAATCATTAAGACCAATACATTTGTTTACATTTACAGGAGATAATGCTGCCCACTTCTTATTTACGTCACCTAAAAGTGAGAACAGGGGTTTGTATGGCACTTTTATAGCCAGCGTTGCAAGGTATTTATATGCCAGATATGATAAACATTTGTATTCCTCTTCATGCTTCAATCATTGTTCCAGAGGACATGCTTCCATGCTGATGACACTCATTTAAAAAAGGTGTTAATTAAACTTGTGGCTGAACTCCTTGGAGGAGAATTGTATGTCTCCTGCTCCATGGTTTTACCCACTTTCTGCCATATATTTCGTGTTATGGCAGTCTTGGATGCCGACTCAGCATATGTTTGTTTTAAGAATGTTTTCAGTGCAGATTTGGCAAAATAGGTACCAATATGAGATTTCTAAAAATATCTTTAAGATTTAAGAATCTGAAGTGCCTTCCATGATCTCAGAGGGATAAGGTGTGCAACGTGCTGATGGAAGTCTTAGGAGCAACACTCCTATGCAGAAACTACAGAACTCGAACCACCAAAAGAGAAAACCAGCTTTCTGTTGATGGCATCTGACTGAAATGATGAAAATGAAGGTGTCAGTCTGCACTGCTTTGGATTGTTATCAAGCAGAACCCACCTGTTCTAACTTTCAGGTGATGTAAATAAGAGGTGGGCAATGTTCTCTCCTGTAAATATAAACAAATGTATTTGTTTTAATCAGGGGTCGGCAACCTTTCAGAAGTGGTGTGCTGAGTCTTCATTTATTCACTCTGATTTAAGGTTTCGCGTACCGGTAATACAGTTTAACGTTTTTAACGTTTTTAGAAGGTCTCTTTCTATAAGTCTATAAACTATTGTATGTAAAGTAAACAAGTTTTAAAAAATATTTTAAGAAGCTTATTTTAAAATGCAGATCTTATCAGTTTAGTGCAGTAGTTTGTAACCTGGGATGCATGCACCCCCTGGGGCAGAGCCAGTGCAAGGATATTTTGCACCCTTAGCGAAACTTCCACCTTGCCCCCCCCTTCCCCCCGCATCCCCCTTGCACATAGGTTCATTGAGGGGCAAATCCCAATGAGCCTTTATAGACCCCAGGGGCCACCCGTGCCCAGGGGCTGCTCCCCAGACCAGGTTCCCCCCTCCCTGCCCCCTGAACTCCCCTGGAGGGTGCATAGCCCTCCCTACCCCACCCAGGTGGTCCCCGCCTTGAATCCACTCACTGGCTTTGCTGGGCTTGGGTTGCTGCAGCAGCTTGGCTAGGAGGAGTCGCCTTCCGGAGGCACTGGAGAGCCAGAGCGTCCCGCTTGCAGCAGCAGCGAGCCCCAGCCATGGAGGAGCCGGCGTAGTGCAGGGGGGCAGCAGCCCTGCAAAGGTGGTAGTGCCACTAGCAGGGACCAGCTGCGCCTTCCCCTGCCCCTGCTGCTCAGGCTGCAGCCCGGCACCCCCACCGAGGGTTCTTGCAGGCTGCAGTGGATGTATGCGGCACCAGCCCCCATGCGCCCCCCCGGCTCCTCCCTCACTTAGGGTTACCATATTTCAACAATTAAAAAAGAGGAGAGGAGAGCCCTGCCCTAGCCCCACCCCCCCATCCACTCCCTCCCACTTCCCACCCCGATTGCCCTGGTCAGAACCCCCAACCCCTGCCCTGCTCCTTCTCCCCTGACTACCCCCTCCAGGACCCTACCACCTACCTGTCCCCTGACTGCCCCAACCCTTATCCACACCCTTGCCCCCCAGACAGACCCCTGGGGACTCCCACACTCCATCCAACCACTCCCTACCCCCTGACAGGACCCCCAGAACTCCTGACTCATCCAGTTCTCCCCCTGTTGCCTGACTGCTCCCCAGGACTCCCCTTACCAGGCCCATGCTGGTCACAGGCTGGCTCCACGTGGAGGCAAAACTCCATGTGGAGTACTGAGGCAGCGGGAGGGGGGAGCTGCGAGAGGGACAGCGGCGGCTCACACTTCTAGGAGCCACAGAACCCGACTGCAGTGAGGGGGGAACCAGGGGGGCTCCTGCATGAGATGCATGTGTGCGACGGTCCCTGTGTGCCCCCTGGCTCCTCCCTCACCGTGATTGGGCTCTGCAGTTCTCAAGAGTGTGAGCTGCTGCCCCTCCCGCAGCAGGCTCAGGGCGCTGTGCCCCAGCAGCTCTCACTCCTGGGAGCTGCAGAACCTGAGCACGGTGAGAGGGGAACCGGGAGGTGCACCTGCTGCCTGTCTGAGGGCCCAGCCGCTGGCCCTGTTCAGCCTCCTACCAGCCTGGGGTTCCGTTCACTCAGCCGGCTGCGTGCTGAATGGGGCTGGCGGCCGGGACCCCAGCTGGTAGCCACATGCGAGGCAAAATCGGCTCGCATGCCAAAGGTGGCACGTGTTCCGTAGGTTGCCGACCCCTGGTCCTAATGATTGGCTGAACAAGAAGTAGGACTGAGTGGCCCTGTAAGCTCTAAAGTTTTACATTGTTTTTGAGTGCAGTTATGCTTTTTAAAAAAAATCTATATTTTGTAAATTGGGATTTTCATGATCGAGATTGCACTACAGTTCTTGTATGAGGTGAATTGAAAAATACTATTTACAGTGAAAATATTTGTAGTAAAATATAATGTAAAGTGAGCACTGTATACTTTGTATTTTATGTTGTCATTGAAATGGATATATCTGAATGTTGAAAAACATGAGAAAATACTTATTATAAATTTAAATTGGTATTCTGTTTAACTGCAACTAAAACTGCAATTAATTGCTACTATTTTTTAATCTCTCAATTAATTGCAATTATTTTTTAATCGTTTGATAGCCTTGTCATAGTATAATTCCCAAATCTGGACCTTAGCGTCCAAAATATGGGTACTAGCATGAATTCCCCTAAGCTTAATTACCAGCTTAGATCTGATAGGCTGCCATCAATCAGGATCCTGAGTACTTGATAAATTCTGGTCTCCCCAAATCTTTCCCTGGGGACCCCCAAGACCCAGATTCCTTGAGTCTCACAACAAAAGGGAATGAACCATTTCCCTTCTCCCTCCATTTCTTCCTCCCAGTTCTTTTCTGCCCTGGGTACACTAGGAGACCACCGTGATTCAACTCCTGGAATCACCCCTTCCCCCTCCCTTCTTCCCTGGAGAGAGATACAGAGATAAACGCAGAGAGCAGGTTTCTCTTCCCTTCTCCCTTTCTTTTCTCCCACCAATTGCCTGGTGAGTGCGGACTCCCTTTCCTGGAGTCTTACAATAGATAACCAAAAAAATCAATTAGATTCTAAAAAAAAAAAAAAAAGGGAAACTTTAATAAAGAAGGAAAAAACATAAAAACTGTCTCTGTAGTCAAGATGGTAAATATACAGGGTTTTTATAGCTTATAGACAATAGAAAGAAGCTTTCTCCAGCAGAAACACAATTTAAGCTACTTCCAGCAAGTACACATCTGCAAATAAGAAAAACAAGTTAAAAGACTATAACCGCCTTTTTTACTTACTAACTATTCTGAATAGATAAGAGACTGTAGCAGGGAGATTGGCAGAAACCTGGTTGTACATCTAGTCCCGTCCAGAGAGAACACCAGAGAGAACAACCCACCAACCCAAAACCCACAAACAAAGGCTTCCCTCCACCTACATTTGAAAGTATCTTGTTTCCTGATTGGTTCTCTGATCAGGTGTTTGGGTCTCTGTTTGTTAACCCTTCACAGGTAAAAGAGACATTAACCCTTAATTATCTGTTTATGACAAGCCTTAACATGAATATATTTATAGTGCAATCAGGAAGATGTAAGGTGTTCACATGGACATCTTCGCATACAGTACTGGTAAATCTAGGTGACTTTTCAGTGAAGGTTAGCTCTTGTTGTGCTATGTGATGGAACTTTGACTAACCAAACAAAATTAGAATGGAAATGATAGGGAAGGACTCTAGTCAGGTATGTTTCATGTCAGGTTTTAAAGCATATCTAGAGATTGATTCCTGTCCTAAAAAATAAACCTGAAACATTAAGTGTAAGCACACCAGATTTTTATTTATCTCCATGCCTTTTTTCATTAAAGTTCCTTATCTTGTTGAAGAAAATGCTAAAGAAATAACTTAAGCAATGTTAATTTCAACATCTATTTTTAAGACTGCCTATTTCAGAGCTTGGCACCTCACTGTTAAAAAGTTTTCATATTAATCTTAACATTTTTATAGGTAGTTTGTCCATCATAGATACTGAATCAGCAAAGAAAATCTTATTTCTTTGTAATATTATTAAATGTCATATGGACTTAACTACTAATTAAGTGCCAGTTCATTTAGGATGTCATAGCTGTGCTGTAACATTACTGCTAATTTAAATGTGCACTATTGGTGATTAGTTAGATAGCACTTGGTGATTAGTTTTTTGCCTCTGTGTGCCTGAGGTGAGCAACTGTAGTATGATGCATTAGTACATGACGCCTTGTGCAATGTGCTCAATTTAGAGTCTCTGGGGGATATAACTTTGTTTGCACCACTGTCACTATGCTGAATTTCCTTCTCAGAAGGTGGAGTATCTAATTACTTTGCGCTTTCATACATTTTTAACTTGTCTTGGCAGTGGCTCTGATTAAAATAGAACTATGACCTACTGATAAGTGGGAGAAAGTTAGTTGTAAAATAGATTGAGTTGAAAAATGAACCACAATCAGTAATTTTTGGAAATCTGAAAATTGCAGCATCTGTTACAGGCGTACTTGGTCCCTAAGGATATGGCTACACTCGAAACTTCAAAGCGCTGCCGCGGGAGCGTTGCCGCAGCAGCGCTTTGAAGCATGAGTGTGGTCGCGGTGCCAGCGCTGGGAGAGGGCTCTCCCAGTGCTGCAAGTACTCCACCTCCTCATGGGGATTAGCTTGCAGCGCTGGGAGCACGGCTGTGGCACTGTTTACACTGTTTACACTGGCGCTTTACAGCGCTGTATCTTGCAGCACTCGGGGGGGGTGTTTTTCACACCCCTGAGCAAGAAAGTTGCAGCGCTGTAAAGCACCAGTGTAGCCAAGGCCAAAGTTTCTAGTATGACCATGTATGCACCCACCCTGTAATCAACTGCTGTCCTCCCATCCTGGAAGCAGGGCATGTATGACTTCACCAAGAACCTGTCATAAGGACACCCTCTTATGACTTCATGAATTGTTCTTGAATTCCTCTGATTGGGATGAGAAAAATGTCTTTTCTTAAGAAAAAGTTTATGGCAGGTATAGAACAAGTGTGTTATATCATACTTCTGCTAAACTGACAGCGCCTCTGCCTCTGCTTCTAACTTGTAGGTGTAGTGCTAGGAGTATGGTATTCAGACCATGGCACTAGCATGAGTCTAGCACTGAGAGGATCATATTAGTACTTTGAAAATAGTTACACATAAATCAAATTACTTCCTTTAATATTTATCCTGAATCTAGGACTTTTTAGGAAGCTGCTATTAACCCATTGAGTGTTTCCAGTAATGTTAATTTGAAGCAAGCATAGATAAAATTTTTGTACAGATGTCCGCTTAAATAGTGCCCTGGGACAAGAATAAGCGAAACAAGAATTAACCATACTTCTTTTAAAATCTGTTCACAGGAATAAACTGCAAACTTTTTCATTGACCTGTAGCTCAAACATTTGTATTTAAATTATACGTGGAGAGATTCAGGTTGAGTCAGTTGCAAATAAGTACGCCATTGATACACATTTGTTGCATTGTGTGTGTATGTGTAGATATATATTTTTTAACTGTCAATTGTTAAATTAGCTTTAAATTAATTTTTGTAGCAAGCACTACATATGTCTGTATAACCAAATCGCCTTCTGGATACTTACCAAAGATACAATTGGTAATTCACTAAGTAAGGATGCATATATTTAAATATTAAATCACATTCTTTATTTAATACACTAAAGCACAGTAAAGGAAAGACTTACTGAAAAAATACATTGTATAACAAATTTATATTGTATATCCAGTTGTGCAATAGTAAGAAAATATTTCAAATGCCAGTATTTCACATTTATTTTTATTGTAAATACTGTATGTTTAAAAGGAGCAATATACCAATGTGGTGGTGAACAGAGGATTTCCGGCTCTTTGGAAAGGTCATCACAAATGACCTACCTTAAATGTGGAGTATGTTTTGCATTTTACCTTTTTTTTTTTTTTTTTTTTTTTTAAACAGTGCAAGCCTCTTTCAAGGCTCTGGATAGCTTATTTCAAGAGCTGGTATAATTTCTTGGAGTAGACTTCAAAATTTTGAGGTAACTAGAAGTTTGAGACTATCCACTTGGTAGACTTCTGTTTTTATTTCTTATGACATGCCTGTCATACTTAATGTCAGACTCCTAGTTTAGATTTTTAAGGTTTTCCTTCTGCAGGAAGTACACTTCTACCTCGATATAATGTTCTCGCGAGCCAAAAAATCTTAGTTATAGGTGAAACTGCGTTTTATCAAGCTTACTTTGATCCACTGGAGTGCACAGCCGCTGTCCGTTCCCCCCCCCCAGCACTGCTTTACCGCATTATATCCGAATTCGTATTATATCTGGTTGCGTTAGCTCGAGGTAGAGGTGTATTATGTTTGCTATACAAAATTAAAATGTAGTGAGTAAACTAATATTTAGGTGTAAATAATATCTATACAAGGTTCTAGGTCCCCTAACACACAATTAGTAGTACAGCAAAATTCCTGCATCATTAAAATCATAATTCAGATAGGAATTCAGACAAAAAAAATCTATTTTTAAAAAAGATATTAAAAATAGCTTGAATTTGATTAATAATAGTGGATCAGGGCAGGGTGAGGACCAAGTTCCAGAGTCCTGGAACTCTCATAGAGATTGCCTTGCCAGTAACCACCTCTTCATTTAAGAAAAGGAGTGGTTCCAGCTCTAGGCACCTCAGCTGTAGCAGTATAGCACAGGGAGAAGGCCAGTACCTCAGTTAGAGAACATGCATTGTTTGTGGGAAAGAAGGTCAAAAGTGCATTTCATGTTGAATCAGAAAATGTTGAGGTTTGTGGTTGTATTTATTTATTGTTGGAGTGATGTCATTAGTATTGGGCAAGCCTGTAAAAAGGCCTTGTCTTTCTGTGCACATGATGTTAATTCACTGTAGATAATGGTTACATGGATCCAGATGGTTGAGGCCTCCAAGAATGAGGTGGAGCTTTAGGTGTTGTGGGCAGAGACCATTTAGATCCTTGAAGATAAAGATCAAGAATTTTGAAGGTGATGTGATTGTCAATAGAAAATGGAATGAGCAAAGTACAGGGACTTCGTGCTTTTGGTTACCACGTGGCTGAGGAGGTATCCTGCGGCGTTCGGCACCAGTTGCAGTTTTTCAAAGCTGATGCTTCCAGATCCAAGTAAATTGTATTCTGTAAGCGAATTCAGGGGTGCAAGAGGCAGTATGATCAAGGATGAGATGCAATCTCTAAGCCAGCATCAGTGAGGAGTCTAAAAGGACCCTTAGATTGCAGTCTGTCTTGACATTTATGGACATACATCCTCCACTGGCACTGTGGTAAGCTCTTCAGAGTGCTTCCCTCTACCTACAAGCATAACCTGTCTTAAGTGGGTTAAGCATCAGCCAGCTCTTCTTGTCCATGTGCTGATCTCAGGCAGATATTGGGATAATGTGGTTACAGATTTACCTGTATCTGGTTAACATTTGAACTCAACTTTTTTCCTGGTGGTTACATGTAAATATTTATAAGACCAAAGAGAACTGAACCGTGTGGCACTTCACAAGGGAGCACTATATTAAACTACTCAAAAAGCTTTCTGTCCTTCAGTGTACTTGTTTTCTGCATTCATAATGAAGCTTTTACCATATCTGTGAGGTATTTATCTTTTTTCTTTAACCCTGTGGTTCCCAAGATCTGTGCTGTGAAAGATTCCAAAATTGATTAAAGCACCTGTCAGTAAAAAAACAAAATGTACACTAAGCCCTCTTCTGTTGTAGCTTTTTGTGAGTGGCTTCATTTTAAAGTGACTTAGGAGAACACTGTTTACAAATCCTTGTATGCTGTTTTTTCTTCATATATAATCTTGATCCCCCCCTTTTTTTTTTTTGCTTTTTAGACTATGAGAAGACACAGAAATGAAGTAACAATTGAACTGCGGAAGGTAATTCGATCTGCTTTTGCTTATCAGCTGTAAATTTTCTTAATTTTGACATTCTCTAGTGTCTTCATCTATTACTATTGTTGTGTTTCTACTACAAGCCTGTATTCAAGGCCCCATGTCCTATATAGAATGTCAGGCTTAAATTGTCTTCTGGACTCTAGAACAGGGGTAGACAACCTATGGCACAGGTGCCGAAGGCGGCATGCTAGCTGATTTTCAGTGGCACTCACACTGCCTGGGTCGTGGCCATCAGTCCGGGGGGCTCTGCATTTTAATTTAATTTTTAAATGAAGCTTCTTAAACATTTTTAAAACCTTATTTACTTTCCATACAACAATAGTTTAGTTATACACTATAGACTTATAGAAAGAGACCTTCCTTAAACATTAAAATGTGTTACTGTCATGCAAAACCTTAAATTAGAGTGAATAAATGAAGACTTGGCACAGCACTTCTGAAAGGTTGCTGACCCCTGATCTAGAAGTATGAAGTATTTCTTCACTTTCTCACTCCCTCCTAGTCTTCTCGCCCCCATTGCGTCTTTTAGCTCAGTTTAGCTTAGTCAACCTATAGCCATTGCTGTTTGTATTTAATTTGGAATAAAATTCAGTTTAATATTACTCTGCCACCAAACTTTCAATGTGCTACTACCTTTTGTATTGCAAAGCATTGTAGAAGCTGTCAAGAAGCTGGAAGCTTGAAATCTTGGAACAGAGCAGTTCTGGCACTTCAGAGGGTGTAGGAGGTCTTGTTTGTTTTTGTTCTCAGGCCTGATGCACAGAAACTTGTGTCAATCTAACTATTTGTGCATGCACCTACACTCAGATGTATCTGCAGGTGATGTAAGCACCCTATCACACTGATACAGTCTGTATAACCACCTCCCCAAATGGTATGGAGCCATGGTTGTCCTACTGAGGTCAATGCAGTGTGAGCGTAGACACCGCATCACCTGTGTCAACCTTAACAGTCCTCCACCATCTGTCCCACAATACCTCATTCCTTGCGACAGTGACTACTCTGGCCACAACTGTAAACTCTGCTTCTCAGGAGTCAGAGACTGGAAGCCACTGTCCTCCCTCCCACTAATACCATTTAAGCTCCCCCATGTGTTGTTTTTTTAATCCCATTTCCTGATTGCACACCGTGGCAAGCATACCTAGCAGCTCACCTTTGTATGCAATCGCCCAACTGATTGTGGTGGGTCCATGCACTAGATGCGGTGCTGCCTGCAGTAGATTGGAGGTGTTGGAACTTCTGCCTGTGAGAAGAAGAGGTTTCAAGCACAGCTATAGACAAGTTGTAGAAACATGGACATCTATGAACAGATGGCATGTGGGATGCCGCCCAAGGGGTATGATGGGAATAAGCAGCAATGAAGCATGAAAGCAAATTCAGTAGGAATATCACAAGGTCAGGGAGGCCAACAGTAAATGAGATGGTGCCCTTACAACAAGCTGCATACTATTGTTGGAGACAAGTCAGTCCTGGGGCCAGTATTCTAGGCAGTAAAGCCAGCATAGAGGCCCATACATATCGATGAGGCTCATTCACAGAGCCCAAATATTAGCTCCAAATGTGAAGAGAAGTCTGAGAAGGAGGAAACTAAACATCACTCCTCAAAGAACAGCCTAAGTCCTTGTCCACACTACAAAGTTTTATCAACACACTGGTATAATTATATCACTTGTACATGTTCACACTAAGCTCCTTCTGTCGGCAGAACATGTACACACTTGGTGCTCCAGCACTGACAGAGCAGTGCACTGTTGGTAGCTATCCCGCTATGCTACTTACTATGCCACTTTCTAAAGCTAGGAGTTGTGGGAAGGCAGAATGGATCTTAGTGCATCATGGGTGTGGACTCAATGTCCCATGCAGTTCTTTCTGTCCCAACATTCCATGGGCTTCTGACTGCATTTCATGGCATTTTTTCAATGGCCTCTGTTACTGTATGCCTGCCATCTGTCTGAAGGGATGGAATCCTCCACTGCACTTTACTGATAACTGTTCTGAACGCATCACAGATGGTCATGCAGTATATCATGAGCACACAGTCTGAACAGGAATCAGTGTTGCCTGACCTGCTGTGTGCCATGGAAAGAAACACCAGATTACTTTTGTCATTCATGGAGCAGCTGAATACTGTGGACTGTTCCTTTTGGGCTCAGGAAACAAGCATTGAGTGGTGGGATCCCATCATTATGCAGATCTGGGGTGATAAGCAGTGGTTGTGGAACTTTCGACTGCAGAAAGCCACATTCCTAACTGGCGGAGCAATAGATGGCACGCTTATTCCAGTTTTGGCCCTGGACCATCTTGTGATGGAATACATCGATAAAGGGGGATACTTCTCTATGATATTGCTGACGGTTGTGGATCACAACAGGCGTTTCACTGACATCAATGTGGGATGGTCCAAGAAGGTGCTTAACATACGCATCTTCAGAAACACTGGCCTGTACAGAGAGCTCCAAGCAGCGACTTTCTTTCCTGACCAGAAGATTCCAATTGGAGATGTTGAAATGCCCCTAGTGATCCTGGGGATCCAGCGTACTCCTTACTCCCATGGCTCATGAAGCCTTAAATGGGAAACCTGGACAGCAGCAAGAAGCACTTAAACCATAGGCTAAGCAGGTGCAGAATGACCATGGAATGTGCCTTTGGCAGAATAAAAGTACACTGGTGCTGCCTTTATGGCTGATTAGACCTAAATGAGAAAACATTCCCATGGTCATAGGAGCCTGCTGCAGCTCCATAATATTTGTGAGGCTAAGGGTGAAAAGGTTTTTTCCCCTCAGGACGGAGTGCGGAGGTGGATCGCCTGGCTGCTGAATTTGAGCAGCCAGATACTAGGGCTATTAGAGGGTCACAAGCAGAAGCTATTCAAATTGGGGGGGCTTTGAGGCAACATATTGATAATGAACCCCAGTGATGTCGTTTCATACAGCACTTTGTTAACTTGCTGCCTTGCATGAAAATTGTGATTCATGACTAGGGTTTTTAGTCAACAAATGATCAAACTGCTACTATGTGTTACTACCAGCAGCAACCACCACATGTAGGAGACAAAGACTGGTTATCTTTAATAAAAAAACAAACTCTTTGAAATACCAGTTAACACACACAAACTTAATGGGAAGGGAGATAACAGTGCCGGGCAGTATCGTGTCTAATAACTGTGTGTAAGTCAAGCTATCATTTTGGAAGCTGTCCAAAGAAGTGAAGTGAATGGAGGACCGAATGTTCCAGGAAGTTGCAAGGAATGTTTGGGAGTTTGGGGAGGGTATGGAAAGCAGTTCTGTATTGGCTGCAGGAGGGGGCCGAGCACACATGTTCTATCTGGGGCATGATTAGGGTCTTCAACATCTGTTTGCTCCTCAGTCACTTTTATCATTCGCTCCTAACCCTTAACAATGCACTCCTCACTCTCCTTCTTGTTCTGCAGGGTCTTTTTCCACTCTGTTCTCTTTTTTTCAGCCTCCAGGTATTGGAGCATCTCTCGGAACATGTCCTCCTTGTTCCATCTTGGTCGCTTTCTTATCTGGTGGAGGCACTCAGCTGGAGTGTCAGGTTCCCCCAAAGATCATATCTGCAGTAGCGCAAGAAACAATACGCAGCAGCATGATTTAGTTCACACACAGCATTGAATCATTATAGTGAAATACACCTCTTTTAACATACCAATCACTTTCTCGCTATCCTTTGGCAAGCAAACATCTCGGTGAATGCTCTGAATATGGTGAGTTCGGCCTGGGCATTCAAGAAGGGCCAAAGGGTCTAGGTGGTTTTTAAGGGGATCAGTGCAGGTGACTAAGGACAATATTATAAAATCTGTCACCATTTTCCACAGGCAGGGGTGATTGAGGCTGATACTTTGCTCCTGATTAAGCAAGGATGCATCTCCTTCACAATTGCAGTTTCAGATCCAGTCCCTATGCTGCTCGCCTGTGTGCCCACTTTGGTCCCTGCACAAGTGATTGCTGAGTGGCGCAGGAAAGGTCCCTTCCCCCATTGTAGGAAAAAAGCAGCTCTGCCAAGGAACCTTCAGCAAAGGATTGGCGAGTACCTGGAGGAAAGCTTCCTGGAGATCTCTCTCGAGGTTTTCCATGAAATCTCGGTGTGTATCAACACGCTGTTCTGTGACACTGCTTAACTGCACAGGGGAATATGGAGCACACAAACACAGCTAGTCTTGTGCATTTCTATCCCTTCACCCACTTCTAGAATATACAGAGTAAAGAACATCTCTATCTCATATATAACCAAGCAGCATCAATGCAAAAATCATTTACCTAGGACTCTCCTCTTACATCATGCGCACCAGAGATGGACTGCTGGGACTGGCCAGACCCCGCCTCCCCGGAGTGGAAAAGAGATCCTGACTCACCATGCCACCAGACAACTGTGACGTGTGCACTACAACTTCATCCTGGGGGTTGAGTCCAGTGTCTGCTGCCTGCCACCGCACTGAAGTATCCACTTGGCTTTTGGCGGTGGAGGTGGGATTGCTGCTAAGGATGGTGTCCAGCTCCTTATAGAAGTGGCAGGTCTTTGGCGCAACACCAGAGCGATGGTTTGCCTCCCTTGCCTTCTGGTAAGCCTGCCTCAGCTCTTTTATCTTCGTACAGCATTGCATCATGTCCTGTTTGTGGCTCCTATCCAACAAGCCATGAGATCTGCCTGTAGGTATTGAAGTTCCTACAGCTGGAGTGGAGCTGGGACTGCACAGCCTCCTCTCCTCACAGTGCTAGCAGATCCAACAACTCAATGTATTCCAAGCAGGAGAGCGTTTGCTGCATGGAGTCATCATGGTCAGCTGGGAAGATGTGATGTGAGCTCTCTGTGCCGTGCAAACAGGAAGTGGAATTTTAAAAATTCCTGAGTCTTTAAAGGAGATGGGGCACATGCTTCTGTACCTGGGTGCAGGAGGAGTTTGAACTGCTGACCAGAGCTGTCAGGATGGGTATTGTGGGATACCTCCTGGAAGCTATTTATAGCAACGTAACCAACCACAGTGTCTACACTGACATTTTGTTATTCTAACTTTGCCACAAAAAGCTCTACACCTCTTATCGAGGTGGTTTATTTTGTCGGCAAAGCAGGAGAGTTTTGTTGGCAGAAGTAGCATTGTAGTATATACATTGCCACTGTTTTGGTGACAAAACATGACTCGTCTACAAAACTGTGTAGTGTAGACAAGGTCTAAGTCCTTGACCAGATAGGAAGTGAGACCCCCAGTGCCAGCCTTGGTACTGGTCTCTGCAGCTGAGCTCAGCAAGGGCCCAAGATACAATCTGGAGGAATTTGGATCACCTCCAGAGACCTTCACCATGCCAAAGAAATGACTGGCACTGATGCCATATCACCTTACAGCACTGCCATTCAAAGAGGAGATACACTCCATGCCATCCTTTTTGCCTGCATTGGACAGAGATCGTCTTTCTGCTTTCATAGTGACCTGAAAGATGCCACTGGGGAGCCCTTATTCAGAGTCATGTCTCAGAATGGGGCAGGAGTGGCACTGAGGCAGCCACCCTGAACCAAGCCAGTATCCATGGAGATGTCACCTTGGCCTTACTGGAATTGTTATGCATCCAGGAGCAGATCCTTTTCCTATCTTTCTAGAAAGAGTAGATCATGTTCCCAATGGCATCATTAATTAAGCTGTCCACACCAGAACCACATATGGCTCCCAAGAGCAAGAAGCAATGAAGGAATTACAGCAACCCTTGTCTTTCTCCTCCAGTGCATGAGGCAGTGACACCAGCCCCAGATCTAGCAACTGATTACTTTAAAGCTTTTTATTAGGACCACCTGTCTTGCATTGCAGAGACCCTGCATGTTGAAGCAGTATTTATATACTCTCAAGTTATAGTCTCTCAATTTCTTTGAAATTTTGACAACCATAATGCAAACCAGAATTGCCCTCCTTGTTAATGAATAGATCCTGCAACCAGCCAAAGGACTGTGGCAGATATCCCAGACACTCTTCCGTCCACTTGGAAAAGAGCAGAGCAGGGAAGAGATGTGAGATGCCCCCAAAGGGCTTTGAACACTTTTATGCCTATCCAAACCCAGGGTTGTCTGGGCAGGACGGGGAAAAAATTGTGTCCACAAAAGGAACACTGAAGAACAAAGACCCCAGTGAGTTGTATATTTTTGAGTGCAAGTCATATTCATCAGCCTCACTGCAGCTCCTGTTGGCAAATTACCAGGGCTTATTTGCCAAGTACAACTTTCTCGTCTGGGAGAATGCAAAATCAAGCACCAGAACAAGGATGAGGTAGGGATGGGGGGAGGGATAGCTCAGTGGTTTGAGCATTGGCCTGCTAAACCCAGGGTTGTGAATTCAATCCTTGAGGGGGCCATTTAGGGAACTGGGGTAAAAATCTGTCTGGGAATTGGTCCTGCTTTGAGCAGGGAGTTGGACTAGATGACCTCTTGAGGTCCCTTCCAACCCTGGTATTCCATGATAAAGGAAATACTAAGGAGAGCAAGATGGCTGTGGGAATGTCACTACTGGCAGCCACTGATGCAGCTGCCCAGTCCATGGCTGTCACTATGACACAGGCCTCATGGCTCTAGGAATCTGGCACACTGTGTACAAGGTACAGGCCACTACAGAGGACCTGACATTGCAAGTACCATCCCCAGCAGAGGACACTGTCCTACTCTTGGGGACACCAGAGTACCCAAAAAAAGGCAGCCTAGGTATTCCAGAGGATGGCCATCTTCCACCTCCTCTGCTAACCTGGCTCCTTCTGAGGCAGCAAATTTGACAGGAGCATTGAATCACGCTGGAGCCTGGACTCACTTTCAGGAACCATCTTGCACTCTTTTTCTTTTGGGCCTTGGTGGTCACCATAGCTGACAAAATGGGCCCTATACATTTCTACACATTACTCCCTACCTGTCCCCTTCCCTGTTCTTTTTCAGGTACCCTTTTCACAAGAGCCTAGCACAAACAGAAGTGACCTTATTGCTTCATTTAGGAGCCAGAGAAGAGATACGCACTGAATACAAAGAAAGAGGCTTCTCCTCCTGTTTCTTATCCTGAAGAAAAAATAGGGACTTCCTTCTCTTCTAGACCTGAGGAGACTGAGCAAATACATATGCTGCCTCAAGCCATGCCTCTGAGTCATGCAGTTAAGCTAACCTAAATCCCAGTGTAGACAGTACTAGGTCAGTGGAAGAATTCTTTCATCATCCTAGCTACCACCTCTTGTGGAGGTGGATTAAATACAGCAACAGGAGAACCTCTCCCATTTCTGTAATGAGTGTCTCTGCTTAAACTGCTACAACGGCACAGCTGCAACGCTGAAATTGTGCCAGTGTAGCTGGTTAAGTATACACATAGCCTCAGCTTCAGGATGGCTGTGCTTACCTCAGTCTCTTCAGGCTCAAGACTTGTAAGTTGAGAGCCATGAACCAGACCCAGGCTTTCAGATAGCCATCTATCTGGGTTACAGGAAATACCAAAGATTCCTAGTGGGGTCCAAATATTACCAGTATAAGGTACTGCCGTTTGGACTTTTCACAGCCCTGAGTTGTCAAAGTGCCTAGTGGTGGTAGGGTCAATCTCAGAAGGAAGGCCATTCATATTTACCCTTACTTTGATTGGTTGATTGTGGGCACATCCCAGGAGGAGACAGCTGCAAGCCTGTAATATTCCCTTTCTGTTCTCTCTCATCCCATCACAGACAGTAGTTCAGAGGAGCCTTGACCAGGTCGACAAGAGCATACCTGGCTGAACGTAGATTCCTGTCAATGCAATCACTGTTGGAATAGAAACATACTTGACTATGACAGTGCTGATGTGTATGGGGCCGTTCAGCTGTATGTTAGTATTACGCGTGAGGGAATTCTGCACCACTGTGTATGCACAGAATTTGTCCCCTGCAAAAAAGTGACTTTCTGACAGGGAAGCAAAGGGAAGCCACAAGAGCAGTCATGCGACCCTCCCGAGCAGTATGTTTCAGGTGCCCAGGATAGCTAGCAGAGAGGTAAATCACTGTGGGGCAGGGGGTGGGACTGGGGAAGACCTGGGTGATGGCTTCTACCATGCACTGGGCTCAGGAAGACAGGACTTCCTCTTCCCCCATGGCATCTGAGGCTATGTCAGACCCATCCCCAGATTTCTCCCTTGGCTGTAGGAAGCTCTGCAAACTCCCTCACCCCACCCCCCCATGCTTCCTGCACCTATCTCTACTCAGCTGAAGGAGGAGGGATCACTGTACAGGAAGCTGCTTCCTCATCCGCCCAACCCCTCTGCATCCATACCCCCTCAGGCGTAGACCCTTGTGCCCAGCTTTACACCCCTGCACCTAGACACCCCATTTCCCCTGAACCAGGACTACTCCGATGAGGCACCTGGATCCCTGCCCCACTACTCCAGGGTCTGGACCCCCTCACTATTTCCCCCACATCCAGACCCCCTTGCTGAGCCCAACCATCTTCACCTGGTCCCTGCTGCAGCGTCCCATTACCGCTGCACCCAGAACCCTAACAAGCCCCTGTGCATCCAGATCCCCCCACTGAGCTGCCTGTACCCTGAGATTGCCACACACAGAACCCTCAACACACACCTGGATCTTCCTACACTAAGCTCCTCCACACTTGGATCCTGCCTTGCTGAGCCTGCTTGCCCGCCCACACCTGATGCACTTGGCATGGAGGGGCAAGGCCCTGGGGTGTTTCTGGGGCAGGCCAGGTCCTTGCGCTGTGTCAGGGTTTGGTGCAGCCTCACTGCTGAACCCATGTCCTGCGGGGAGCTGCACAGTGATTTCCCACCTCTGTGCAGCCAATGGCCTGTGCTCTCTAGTGCCATGCTGGAGCCTCCACATTTATTTGACAAATAAAATTTGCAGAATTTTGAGAGTGTGCACATAATTTTTAATCTGTAAACTTTTTTGGTGCAGAATCCCCTCAAGAGTGTAGTATGCACATACATGATGCTGCTTGCCAGATTTCACCTGCAGTTGCACCAACTCTGTCTCAGATCAGTCTGTTCCCCAACAAAACACCAGCCAAGTAAAGATGCCATGGTTCCGCCTCATGTCATCACAGAGCTGAGATCATGGAATCATGGAAATGTAGATCTGAAAAGAGACCTCGAGATCATTTAGTTCATCTGCCTTCCCCCTCCCCACTGAAGCAGAACCAAATATATAGTCTGGCAGCATAATGTAGTAAAATCTTATTCTGTGGGCAACTTAGTGATAAAAGGTAGGGGAGGTGTCATTTGACTTGTAAAAATCTGAGGATCCATAATTTTAGTGCTGGTATCCTCTGGCATGGCAGGGGGTCTTGCTGTCCCTCTGACTCAACTCCAGGTCCTCTCAATTGATGATAAGTTTGATAATTGTGTAATTGGAAATGAGACAAGTTGGGTATAATTCAAAAGCCCTTCCTCCCACAAACACAATGGTACCAAACATGAGAAACATAGAATAGATATAGATTTGAAAAATGTTTAAAAAGCCACATTTTAAATTATACTTTAACATAGAGAGCTATCGCTTACATAAAGAATACACTGATCTTCGATAAGCCTAGGGAAACTAGGCTTGACAGGTATGACTAAAAACATTTGTTAATCAGAGTCATCACCATCTAGGGCAGCACTGCCAGACACAGTGTCACACTGATCCCTATCCACCCTGCACTGGCTGGCTGCTAGCTAAACACTGCAGGGAGGTGAGTCTCTGGTCTTTGCACCCAAGCATTTGATTAGCTGAAGGATTGATTTGTGTGTGAAATACCATGCGCTCCCAACTGGTGTGATCAGTCCATCCTTCAAGGTCCAGCCATGCCTGATAGGAGAGGATAGTTTTAACCTTTCCATTGCCTGAGGATTTGCCCTTTTTATAGCAGGTATAAGTGCACCCCTTGTCAGTGGGAATTTTCCTCCATTTGTCTGCTTTGTGGAAAACATCCACCAGCGCAGCTCTGCAAAGTGTTATAATTTTGGTCTTTAAATGGTAAACTCTGCATACAAACACCTCCTATTCAAATATGACCTCGTCAGTAACAGTCTATTCTGAGTACCTTCAGAGTGTGGAGTGTGACTTTGGAGGCTAAATCAAATGTCTTCCAGTAAAATAATGTGGTCTTTCCAACAGTTATTTTGTAGTGGTATATTACACATATGTAACACAGTTGTACGTGTTGGAAACCTGCCTTTCGCTCAAGCCACTTGCACATGAGACTTTGCAATAAAATGACAGCCTTGTTCTGTGTTTGAATACGGTCATATTTGCTGATGATGAAGTCACCATGACCACCGATGAACTATTTAAAGTTGTAGTACAGGTCATGTGGAATTATTTTTTCAAATTTAGCATCAGCTATGGGTCCCTGCAACTCCCATGTACTGCAGGACAAAATGCTTTTCCATAAAGATTCAGCTGCTGCAAAGATCCTTCATATTACTGTTGACATCAGCACTTTTTTTTTTGATAGTGCCATGTCTTTTGCAGCTTTTAAGGACATGCATTGTGATTCATTTCTGCAGCTAGAATTGCTAAAAAGTGCATCCATATCCCACAGTTCATCTTCAATAAGTGCTTTAAGAGTCTTTCCACTAAGCACTTGTTCTTCTTCAATCCTGTTCAGAGCACATATTTCTCTTAACTTCTGCTTCAGCCGTCACCACTACTTTCCCATCCATTAGAGCCTCTGTGAGGCAATTTATGAACTCCACTGTTTGCAGCAGTAAAATCAGTATTTGTTTCTGTTGCTTTTACCTGTTGATCTAACACATTAGACATTGTTAGCGTAGCACTCAATATATGTCATATGCTTTGAAATCTTTTGGATCAATACATCTACTTAATTTTAATGAAATGTTCTCACTAAGAATGACTGTTTTCATACAGTTTCTCACCTGTCTCTTGTTGAAATTGTACTTAAGGGATGCCTTCGGGATTCTGGGTTACTGTGGAAGGAGCAGCTGTTTGTCTCAAAATGCACGCCATGAGGCCTAGTATAAGGCAAGTCTTGCCCATAGCTGGCACTTATGCCAGCATCTTCAATTTTTTCCTGATGCTCACTAACCTTGCCAAATTCCCTTTCCAGGAGCACTTATAGCATGTAAGGTGCCACAGAGCATTGTGTTTAACTAGGTCCTTTATGGCGATATTTGCCAAAGATTCAGCAACTGTTGTTGTTCTTCATCTCCCCATTGATGTGTAAAAATGATAGACTAAAGTAAAAACCAGGATTTTGTAATAAATTACTTTTGGATTGTAATTATGGTACATGAAGTATGTTATGTAACTGTGCATAGCATTTGTAGTTGGAGTCCCGTAATTTCTGGCTGGATGCTGATGTCTTAATCAGTGCCTCATAACTCCTTTTTGTATAATAAAGATGATAATCAGTATTGCTGAACCATTTCTTTTTTGCCAGTGATGGCAAATCAATTTGAAGCACTCCTTTATTTGTAGTATTCTGTAACATTAAAAAACTTAATAAAGTATCCTTTTCTGAGCATTAACTGATAACAGTTATCAGTTGAGGGCAAAAATTTAACTCTAAGGGCTGCATGTTGCTTATGCCTATGTTAAAGTATAGCTAAAATAGAACATAATTATTCTAGATTTGTCATGTTTGGTACCATTGTATTTGTGGGAGAAAGAGCTTTTGAATGATGCCCAAGTCAACCCATTTTTGACTGCATTGTATTGTCAACATTTCCACCAGTGGAAGGATCTGGAGCTGTGAGCCAGAAGGGCAGCAAGTTCCTTGTGCCACACCCTGGAGGGTGACACCATTGAATTTGTGATTTCTGTAGATTTTTACAAATGACAGAAAGGAAGGAGTTGTCATTAACTTGCTCTCTGAATTACACGTGCTCCCAGTCTACTACCCGTGATGGGTTTGTCTAACCCAGTGGTTCTCAACCTGCGGGCTGCTTGCAGCCCAAGCAGCACACAGCTGCGGCTCATGTGACATCCTTAGGGCAGTACAGGTACTTTATATATTGTGTGGGTACTGTCCACATAACGCAGAGAGCTGCATATGCAGCCCACAGTGGTAAAAAGAGAACCACTGGTCTAATCTGTTCTTAATAACCTCCAGTGGCAGGGATTCCAAAATCTCTCTTGGTTAAACTGTCCTAGAACTTAACATCCTAACTATAAGGGTAGTTTTTCCTAATGTTCAACCTAAATCTCCCTTGCTGAAGACTAAACTGATTGCTTCTTGTCCTGTCTTTATTGGACATAAAGAACAATTGGTCATATCCCCTTTATAACAGACCTTAACATACTTGAAAACTGTTATCGGGTTGCCTCTGTTATCGGGTCGCCTCTGTCTTCTCTTCTCAAGACTAAACATGCCCAGTTTTTTAATCTTTCCTCATAGGTCAGGTTTTCTAAAGCTTTCATCATTTTTTTTTTTGTTTTGTTTTGTTTTGTTCTCATCTGAACTCTACTCACTTTGTCCACATCTTAAATTGTGGTGCCAAGAACTGGACACAGTGTTCCAGCTGAGGCCTCATCAGTCCTAAGTAGAATGGAACATTTACTATTTCTTGAGAGTTGGTCCCTAAATGTATTCCAGTTTAATGGGACTAAAACGGGGATTGGGGGTGGGGGGAGCAGATAATCTCTACCCAAAAATATTAAAGGAACTGGCACATGAAATTGCAAACCTAATAGCAAGGATTTTTAATGAATTTGTAAACTTGGGGGTTGTAACCAGTGACTGGGGAATTGCTAATATAGTTCCTGTATTTAAGAAAGGAGAAAAGTATTCTTGGAAACTACCGGCCTGTTAGTTTGACCTCAGTGTATGCCAGGTCTTGTAACAAATTTTGAAAGAGAAAGTAGTTAAGGACTAGAGGTAAACTGTCATTGAGATAAAATACAACATGGTTTTACAAAAGGTAGATCATGCCAGACCAATCTGATCTCCTTTGAAAAGAGAACTGATTTTTTTTTTTTTTTTTTTTTTTTAGACAAAGAAAATGCATTTAATACATGGGACACTAGATGGGGAGAGCTCTGAAGGCATGGCTACACTTGCAGACATAGAGCTGTGAGTTAAACCAGCTCTCGTAGACCGCCGCAGGGAAAGCACTGCAGTGTGTTCACACTGTCAGCTGCAAGCGCACTGGCGTGGCCGCATTTGTGGCACTTGCAGCGGCATTGGGAGCGGTGCATTATGGGCAGCTATCCCACAGAGCACCTCCTCCCATTCTGATGCTGTGGCTTGTGGGAAGCAGGCGGAGGGTTGCAGAGCATTCTGGGTCCTGTCCCAAAGCCCTGTGATGCATCGCTTTGCATCCCAGGAATCGCTGTGCTTCCATCCACATTTGGTGCCATCTTTCAACATTTTTTGTACTGCATGCTCTGATTTCCCTTTCGATCTGTGGGAATGGATCCCAAACTGCTGAGGAATATGCTGATGGGTCTCACCAGCATGTCATGTTACTCCTTAAGCTAAAAACTCACAGGAGTCTGACGATGTTGATTCACATAACGGTTACAACACGGGATTGCTTGTGGCATTCACAGACATGCTCACCACGGTGGAACGCAGCTTTTGGGCTCAGGAAACAAGCACGGAGTCGTGGGATCACATCGTCATGCAAGTCTGGGATGACAAGCAGTGACTGCAGAACTTTTGCATGAGAAAAGCCACTTTCATGGGACTGTGTGCTGAACTTGCCCCCACCCTGTGGCACAAGGATACGAGATTGAGAGCTGCCATGCCGGTGGAGAAGTGGGTAGCTATTGGAATCTGGCAACTCCAGACAGCTACCGATTGGTCGCTAACCAGTTTGGAGGGGGAATGTTGACCACTGTAATTGTGTTGTTGCAATTTTTCAGAGCCATTAATTGCATACTGCTAGGAAGAACCATGACTCTGGCTGGCTTTGCACAGATGGGTTTCCCTAACTGCGGAGGGACGATAGATGGGATGCCTATTCCAATTCTAGCACCAGCCTACCTAGCCTCTAAGTACATAAATCAGAAGGAGTATTTCTCTGTGGTTCTCCAGGCTCTCGTGGAGCACCGTGGGCGTTTCACTGACATTAACGCAGGCTGGTCCAGAAAGGTGCGTGATGCCTGTGTTCTGAAAGATGGATGCCTGTTCAGGAAGCTGCAAACCGGGACTTTGTTGCCTGACCAGAAGATCACTGTAGGGGAAGTCAAAATGCCCATTATGATCCTTGGAGACTCTGCTTGCCTTTTAATGCCGTGGCTCATGAGACCCTACAGAGGGAGCCTTGACAGCAGCAAGGAGCAGTTCAACAACAGGCTGAGTTGGTGTGGAATGACTGTGGAGTCTGCTTTTGGCCGTTTAAAGGGCCGCTGGCACTGTCTGTATGGGAAGTTGGACCTGGCTGATGACAACATCTCCACAGTTATAGCCATGTGCTGTAACCTCCATAACATTTGTGAAGGGAAGGGTGAAAGATTCACTCAGGCATGGACCTCAGAGGTTCAGCACCTGGAGGCTGAATTTGAACAGCCAGAGAGCAGGGCTATTAAAGGGGCCCAGCATGGGGCTGTAAGGATTAGGGATGCCTTGAGGAAGCAATTTGAGATTGGAAACCACCAGTAATGTTTGGTGCCCTGCACAGGAGTGAAGTGCAGTGTTTCCAATGTTAGTAGGAATCTGTGTTTGCTATGTATGATGCACTGACTTGCAAGGCCTGTTGCTTTCCTGGGCTACAGTATCCTTTACTTTAATGCAATAATTAAATGTTTTCAAAACCAAAAAAATCATTTTATTGAAAAGAAACAACTGCTTGGGAAACAAAGGGCATGATACATTATTGCTGTTTGAGATGAGGGAAGGACACTGGGTGAGGAACAGGACAATCACAGATTTGCGTATGTCCTGTTATCATACTCGTCTTCCTGTCCGAAATGCTGTGCAATTAATGCTGTGCTTCAGGCTGGCTAAAATGCATGGTGATGTGGATTGAGGGCAGTGGGTAAGGGTCATAGTTTGCAGGGCTGGGTGGTGAAGCTACAGTTGTTGGAGGCAACTGGTGTAGATAAGAACCCGGATGTTGGGGAAAGTGGGGTGGAAGTGACATGGGGGCACAAGGAAAAGTTTGGGGACAAGGACTGTGCAGGAGTGGGCGGGAGAGGGGGGCAGAAGTTCTCCGCCTGCATTGCTGCAAGCGCCTGTGTTGCGTCGCCTTGGCGCTCCATGATGCTCAGCAGCCATTCTGTGCTTTGTGCGATCTGCATTCTGCTGGTGGACCCTCCTTTCACTCTCGACATTCCTGCACTCTTTGATTTTCATTAAGGGACTTCTGTAGGACTTCATGCAGCATGTCCTCTTTGCTTCTTCATGGACACTTCCTGATTCTTCAGAGACTTTTGGTTGTTGATAACAAGGCTGGGATCTCAAGGTTGCACCTGTAAAGCCAAAATGCAACACTTAACAGAGGCAGCATTGTTCACACCAGACAGAGCAATAATTCGGCCGTACTCAAAGACAAGCACAGTGTATACAATAGCAGAAATTGCCCATCCCAAAGTGAGTGCACATATTTTGGGGCTCCTGTAGGTTGAGTAAGCATAGGGGCAAGAGGGACTGATAGTTTCAGTATTGTCCCCTGGGGTTCTGTGCCTTGGGAAGAGCCAACAGCTGCAGGGGGCCCCTATACTGAATAGTGTCCCCACATTTTCCACAAGATGAGTTTGTCCTGGAAGTTCTCGCTGCTGAGGATGACCTGGGAAGCAAGGGAGGGTCTTCTACCACAATGCAGCATCCGTCCTGGCCCATATGCAGCTTGTCTGTGTGCAGCAGTGGTGTCTTCCCCACCGTCCAGTCACGGCACAGTGGTGCGGACTTGTTACCCTTACTGGGACAAGGAGCACAGTAGCTCTGCCAAGGAACCTGCACAAGCGAATTGCCCAGCTTCTGCATGAGACCTTTGAAGAGATCACTGAGGCCAATTACTGCAATTTGAGAGCGCACATCAACCCCCTATTCTCCATCTAGTTACGCATGCAGCCCTAACCCTCTTTGTCCCAGGAGCCTGCACCAAACAACTTCCTTCCAAAAATAAAAGCTGCTTACCGGGCACCTCCTCTGGTGTTCGTTCTTCCCAAAGCGCCATCTGCTGCGACTGGCTAACAGCTCCTGGCTGCATGCATTTAGGGATGTCGGGCTCGCTCTCTCCTCCTCAGTACCCTCGCTCCCGCTTTCCTCCTGCTGCCTGCCTTGTTGCACTGGGCTCTGAAGTGACCATAGTGGTCTTCGGAGTGGAGGTGGGGTCACCCCCAAGTATTGTGTCCAGCTCTCTGTAGAAACATCAGGTCATGGGGGCAGCATTGGAGCGGCAGTTTGCCTTGCGGGCTTTGTGGTAGGCATTCCACAGCGCCTTTACTTTAACCCTGCACTGCAGTGCATCCCAGTCATGGCCCCTTTCCATCATGTCCCTTGATAAACCAGTCAGTTCACTTAACTGTGTCTTTTCTGAAACCCCACAAGAAACTACACTTCCTTGACCTCAGATGTGACCTGGAGTTCTACCTGCAAAGAACCAAGACCATTAGAATGTCTCTGAGGCCCTTTGCTTCCATAGCAGAATGAGCAGAGGGCTAAGCTATAGCCTCAAAGGGAATTACTAAGTGGGTCTTGGGATACATATTGGAATGCGGTAAAATAGCAAAACTTACCTTTCCCAGGGGTGTTAAAATGCGCTCCATGTGAGCGCAAGCAGCCTTTGTGGCATCTTTATCGGACGTCCCATTTCAGGACATCTGCAAAGCAGCAACGTGGCGATCTAGCCACTCGTTGATGGCACACTATGCCCTGATTCAAGCGTCAGCTGTGGTTGCAGCAGGAGGAAGGTCTGTATTACAAACTACTCTACTAGCCTCCTTGCATCAATATCCACACTGATCAGTGCTTGCAAGGCACCCACGTGTAGAATATGCACTCGAAGGAGAAGAGGAGGTTACTTACTGTAACTGGAGGTTCTTAGTGATGCATGGTCCCTATGTGTATTCCACTGTTCACCCTTTTTCCTCTTCTTTGGCCTTAATAACATTGCAGTAGGACGACGAACTGGAGTGGTGTCAGCCCGCACTACCCCTTGTACTCTTGGTTGCTAGCAGAAGGGGAGACACTGTGCATGGGTTTGTCAAAGGATACTGCTTGGAGAAAACTTCTGGACTCAAGCATGTAGGATGCATGTGCACCTACAGGTGGAATACAGATAGGGACCACACCTTTCCGAGAACCTCCAGTTACGGTAAGTAATCTCTTCTGTGTCTTACATACTGTGCCCCAAATAGTAGCCTGTTTTTGCAAGGGCATCACATTGTTGGCTCATATTCAATTTGTGGTTCACTCTAACCCCCAGATCCTTTTCTGCAGTAGTACTGCCTAACCTGTTACTCCTCATAATAGTGGAAGGATCCCAAGAATGTGTGGGGAGGGATGCAGTTCTCACTCTACACTGTGAAGACTTTAATGGTTAGAGCCCTCGTGGACAGTCTTCATATGCAAATGACTTGGTCCCGAGAAGATTTGGGTCTCCAAATCAATGTCCTGGAGTGCAGGACTATCAGGCTAGTCTGCATTACTTTCTTCCTGTTCAAAATTCTACAGTATAGATCGTGATGGAAAACATCTCTGATGCACTGCATCACCAAGTGGGGGAGACAGGCCTGTCTCATTCTGTCAGGAGACCATCAACTCTGGACATGGTGCTACTGACCTGGGATAACCAGGTAGTTCATCTTATGGAAGTCTGCAACAAACAAACATGAAGAGATCCTCGGCACACTCTGTAGCCAATCCCAAGTGCTCCCTATGAAATTCTATGATACAGCCCAGATTACATCATAGGGGGTTCCCATGATAGACCTGTTTGCCACTCACGATAATGCCAAGTGTCAGTTTGTTACATAGGGGGCATGAGCCTGGGATCATTGCCAGATGCCTTCTTTCTGCAGTGGAGTCCTGGATGCATTTATGCCTTTCCGTCTATTTCCCCTGATAACCTTGGTAACTTTCAAAATCAAGAAACAAAGCCACTATCATTTTCATGGCTCTATCCTAGCTGAGGCAGTTTTGACTGACAGACCTGCTGAAGATGTCCATTTAATTGCCGATCCTGCTCCCAGACTATCCGGACCTGATCTCTCAGTACCATAATCATTATACTCCTAGCACTTAACAGCCTGGATGTTGTTTGGAGCAGTCCATGTCTGGCACTCAGCCATGTCCAGGAGATCCTGATACAGAGCAGGAAGACCACCAGATAACTATTAATTAAAATGGAAGAGTGACTGACTTGGGCAGGTCAGCAGCTCCTGAACTCTGTGCAAGCTTCAGTACTGCAGTTCTCCAACTACTAGCTGCATTTGTAATGTTCCAGCCTGTTCAGTTGTATTGATTCATCTCACAGTTAACTTGGCTTGCCATTTCCCTGTACAGTTGTTCTGATTCTCTCATCCAATAGTATCAAACTTCAAGGCCCTGTTAAATGCTTACTCAGAGACCCTGCAGCTGCCTAGGACATCAGCATCATCCTCTTGACTTATAGGCCACCCTTAAAGCCCATTTTTAGAGTGCTCCTAACTTATTTTTACTCTGAGGACTCTTCCTAGCTGTGGGTGTTTTAGCCAGGAGAAAGGGTGACTGCCGAATATTTATGGCTGTGACCCTCCATCCACGACACTTCATAGGGATAAGGTGGCGCTTAAATTTGGCATGAGGTTTATCACAAGGTGATCTCTGAATCTGATGGAATTCCATCAACTTGCCTGTTTTCTTCCTGAAACCTGACTCTTGGTCAGGGGAAAAGTAGTTACATACAACACTATGCGTCAGCAGTATGTTACATTAATACTTTGTGTGACAAAGTTCCTCCTACCTTGGTGGGTCCTGCGCTTATTGGCAGATTTGCTCGCCTCTCAGATTCACCCTGTGGGTCGAGAAACAGCCCAGAGACCTTCCCCTCTGGTAGAAGCCACAGTCCAGGTCAGTTCCTCCTGTGTTTGATCATGAGTTGGGGGGAACCCAGGCCCGCCCTCTACTCCGGGTTCCAGCCCAGGGCCCTGTGGATTGCAGCTGTCTAGAGTGTGTCCTGGTACACACTCTAGACAGCTATGACTCCCTGGGCTACTTCTCCCATTGGCCTCCTCCCAACACCTTCTTTGTCCTCACCACCGGCCCTTCCTCCTGATGTCTAATAATGCTTGTACTTCTCAGTCCTCCAGCACTATGCCTACTCACTCTCAGCTTCTTGGAGGCCTTTTGCTCCCAGTTCCTCTCGCACTTCCTCTCCTTTTGGCTCCCTTTGGCCAGACTGGAGTGAGCCCTTTTATAGCATCAGAAGGGCCTTAATTAGAGTCAGGTGCTTAACAGCCTCACCTGACTTAGGTTAATTAGAGTCAGGTATTCTCATTAGCTTGGAGCAGTCCCTCCTCTGGTCACTCAGGGAACAGAAAACTGCTTATCCAGTGGCCAGTATATCTCCCTTCTACTACTCTGCTGTTCCCAACTGGCCTGGGTTTATCACAATTGACAGAACCAAACCATTCTGTCTCCCATTTTATTTCTCGCTGTAGCTGGCTGTTCAGAGCGTCAGGCTTTCTGATCACAAACAATATTTAAGTGTATAACACAGTGTGTCTTTCTAGGTTACCACTTGACTGGTGTACCTCTTTCACTGAACATCAAGGCTCACTCCACCAGAGTTCGGGTGATATCCTTGTTCTGCTTCAGGAATATGCTAATTGAGATCTGCAAAGTGGTGATGTGGAGTAACCAACTGATTTGTCAAGCTTTAGGCCTTGGACTCAACTACCAAAGCAGATGTTAAGTGTGGGAGTGGTATGACAATCTTTCTAATGGAGCTGATACTCCCTATGCCACAATCCAGGAAGGGTGCTGCTTGCCAGTCCCCAGCTGTGGAATGTAAATTGACAGATGCTCAAAGGAAGAACATGGTTGGTTACCTTATAGTAACTGAGGCTATCCAAACAGTTGTAATCACTGTGGATCCCATAATCTATCTTCGTTTTATGAGTTCTCAGCTACCATTGAATTGCAAGGGAACTGAGGGATTATCCTGGGTGCTCCTCCTTTATGGCCTTGCACAGGACCATGAGATGTCATAGGGCACTTTCAAGGCCTCAGTGAACACTGCTGTTCAGAATAATCTGATCTCATGTGCATGAGACTCTCACTAACAACATCTGGAAGAACCACAGCTAGTTTTATTTTCACAGCCAAAAAACTGCTATGCACCCTACAAATAAAAAAGTGATTACTATCACCAGTCCTGTTTTTGTAGGCTAGAAAATAGATGTCTGTTTCCATTAAATTTAGATAATCCATTTTCACTAAATTCTTTAGCTATTTCTAGTCTGGTCCTTCTAGTTTGTTTCTTTGGCAACACTTAGAGAAAATTAGATCCAGTTTTCTCCTAAATATATAGTTTTCTTTAAACAGTTGAATGCACTGCTCATTCCCAAATTAATAAAACTAATTAATGTAAAACACTGTTGGAGACTTTCACCCCAGTTTTGAGTTGGGTCCTGAGACATGGAGAGAATTCGAAATAGGCCTTTAACCACTTTTGTATCCTCCATTACAGCCCATAATTTGGAGAGTAGCCCAGAGTAGCCAGAGCACACTGCACTGCTGTCATGTTCCCTTCTTTCCCAGGGGGCATAGCTACACCTGGGGGCTTTGTGGGAGAGTGGCATAGGGCTCTGTGTCAGCCCTAAGCTGATTGGGTAAGCCCTGAACATCAGGAGATTCCCTGGTGAGAAAACCTGTTACTGGAGTGGCATAAAGGAGACAGATCCAGGCCTAACAAGCGACAGCTTGAGTTTTGAAGGATCAAATTTGCAATAAAACAGAATCTGTTAGCTAGTTTTCCCTTTCAGTAAACTTAATACAAGTATGTTCTTAATATTGTTTTCTGAATTCTCAGATTTTAGTTTATAAGTCTTGAATCAAAGAACCCAAAAGAAATAAGTAGCTAAAGAAAATTATAAAGCTGTCTCCCAATTCTTACTTCCTTTACATTTTCCTGCATATGTTATGAAACAAAACTCCTGCTTAAGTGACATTGAAATAAACTCAGGGCTGGTTTTGAGAACAGAGCTTACTTTTCATCCATATCATGTGCCTTTTGTTTAACATCTTCCAGTTCAGCAAAGCATTGTGTGACTATATCAGGGCCTTAAACTGGAGGCACACAGTGGGGATGAAAAGTAGGCATATGTTGCATTTAGTGCTGTTTTCTTTATGATATTCCTGTATGCAAACCTTTTCCTTTTTATTTAAATTTTTTTTTTTCTGTTGCTGAGTCTGTGATAACTGGCAGCAGAACTAATTAAAGATTAGAATATTAGGGCCCCTTATAATTTGTCCTCCTCACTTCTTTGCATCTTCTGACAAGAACAGTCATGGCAGAAGTTGGCCAGAAAATGTTTGGAATGTTGAGTCTTAGTGTAGTCTACTTCTCTGCCTTGAGATCAAGCCTGTTAAAGCTTCACTGCTTATGTTTCTTGTAGTCTAAATGCATTTGGACCTTCCTGAGATGGTGTTATGGTTGAGTGTACAGAAATAGGAATTCTTGTCTGTTTTGCCTTTTTAATAAAACATATTACACCTCTACCCTGATATAACACAGACCTCAGACAAAACTCGCTGCGTTCTAGGTGAGACCTCATTATATCAAACTTGCTTTGCCCCCCTCCAGACGCCCCTATCCCTAATCACCCCCAGGACCCCACCCCCTACCCAATCCCCCTGGCCCCGGACTGCCCCGATCCCTATCTACCTGGCCCTGCCGCCTGACAGGCACTCACTGGTAGCGGCAGGAAGCGGACCGGCCCCAGTCTGTTCCACTCTGCCAGCTCCCAGCTGTGGTGCTTCACTGGGCCTTGCTAAACCAGGATTTGGCTGTACTGGCAAGTGTCTGTGCAATAAGTTATACCACTTTTAATAAAATGCTGGAATTAAACCACTGTTGCATGTCCACACTGTGTTCCGTGTGATAGTGGAGGGCATCCACATTAGAAGCACTTGCAAGGGCAGAGAGAGCAGTGGTAGCTAGCCCACTGTGCAACTGACTGCAGGGTGCTTTGGGAAGGGTTTGCAATGCCTCATGGGGCAGCACAGCATCACATGATGCAGGTTTCCCATCCCACTGTTCCATGGGCATCCTACTACATTGCCAGCTGCTTTTCAACTGAAGGGGAGTTGGGTGGGCGGCAGAGTGTGTAACAGGGAGTGTGGGGGGGTGTGGAAAGACTGTTTTGGGGGACAGAGAGTGTGGCTGCATGCTGTCTTGTAAGTTCAGACAGCAGGAGGAAGCAACCAGTCCTGAGGCAGGAGGAGGGGGAAACCACAGCAATCTCTCTCTCTCTCTCTCTCTCTCTCTCACACACACACCCAGCCCCCCCCCCCCGTTCAACAGTGGGAGCATGCCACATTAATGGTTTGTTTTGTGTCCCAGAGCAGATCAGCCAACATGCAATAACTGTCAGAAACTGAGCTTTGAAAGGGGAAGGGAGCATGTCGCCGGGACAGCTCAGTTCAAAACAACAGCACAGTGGCCACTTGAGGGATTATGGGACACTTCTGGAGGGCAATTGATTGCTTTCTGCGCTGTCCTGTGTTTACACTGCCAATATAGCACTGGAGCTTCTGCACTTTAAAACTTACCACTCTCAAGGTGTTTTTTTTGCAATGCTGCAGCTGAGGAGTTTCTGCACGCTAAGGGCTTGGCAACACTTGCGAGTTACAGTGCATTAAAGGAGCCCTGGGTGCACTAGCTCACTACTCATCCACACTGGCAAGGCACATAGAGCGCTGTGACTCCATGGCTAGAGCGCTCCTTGTACTCCACCTCGGCAAGTAGAATAATGTTTGATGCACCCTGTACACAAGTGCAGCCGGGGCTCGACCCTCTCCAGGGGGAGGAGGGGAGCCACACCGGTGGGTCCGGGAAATAGCCCGGCAGTCCTCACGGCAATCGCCTGCCCTGTGGGGCAAGAGGCTCAGGCCCGTGGGCAGGGCTGAGCAACAACAACAGTTCGGCCTCCTCAGGCCAGGGAGGGGGAGTCTGCCAACCCTGGATGGGTGGCAGGGGGGACGCAGGCCCTCCCACTCTACTGCGTCCCAGCCTGGGCCCTAGCAGCGGCTAACAATCCGCTGCTCAGTCAGTAGGGATCCTGGCCGCAACACACTGACATAGGCTCCGGTAAGGCTGCAGCCAGACTGGGGTCGGCTGCCCCCGGGCTACTTCCGTACTGCCCCTCGGGGCCTACCTGGGTCCTGACGGCCTTTGCATGGTCCAGGAACGTGGGCTCGTCGCTGCCGGGGCTGGGTGGTAGGTCCGGCAACTCCTCCATATAGTTGGCCCAGGGTAGCTCCGGCAGCTCCTCCAGGTAGCCGGTGGGGGGGAGCTCCGGCGGCTTCTCCGGGTAGCGGGTGCAGGGGAGCTCAGGCCACTCTGGGCAGCTGTCCTGGGTCGCAGGAGGTTCCCAGTCTCGAGCTCCCTGAGGGGTGTCTGCTCGCTCCGGCTGCTGGGGCCTGACTGAGCTCTGAGGGCCGGCCTTTATAGTTCCGGGTCGGCGCCTGACCCTTTGAGGGACGGGCTCAGAGCTCTTTAGCTCCACCCACTTTGGCCTCCGGCTGGGCTCTTCCTCCTCTGAGCTGGAGGGGAGCCACAACGCCTCACTACACACACACATCTCCCTCAAGTCTGGCTTCCGCTCATCGGGGCCAGGCACTTCCATCACCCCTAGGCAGGACATGAAGTCCACGTTTGCATGTTCTGTATCCGCTCTATGCTGGACAGTAAATGCATACCGTTGTAAGGCCAGATACCAGCACAGTAGTCGGTCATTATTGTTTTTCATTTTCATCAACCATCGGAGCAGGGCATGGTCCATGACCAGCGTGAATGGATCCCCGAGGAGGTAGAAGCGGAGGGTGTCACAGGCCCACTTTATGACCAGTGCTGCTTTCTCCACCACGGCGTAGTTCTTCTCCCAGGGAAATAACTTTCGGCTGATGTATAGAACCGGGTGGTCCCTTCCATCAACCTCCTGGGACAGGACATCCCCAAACCCTACCTCTGAGGCGTCCGTCTGGAGAATGAACCTCCTGTTGAAGTAGGGGCTATATAAGACCGGCTCTTGACAGAGACGTGTCTGGAGCTTCCGGAAGGCCTCTTCACGTTCCGGGGACCACTGTACCTGCCGGGGGCTGTTTTACGTCAATAGTCCGGTTAGGGGCGCTGCGATGGAGGCAAATTGGGGGATGAACCGCCATTAGTACCCGACAAGGCCCAGGAACTGTCGGATGTGGCGTTTCGTAGCTGGCATTGGGCGGGCCGCCAGGGCTTGCACTTTCCCAGCAAGGGGTTTCACTCGTCCTCCCCCAATACTATAGCCGAGATACATGGTCTCCTGCCATGCGATGTGGCATTTTTTTGGGTTGGCCGTCAACCCCACCTGTCGCAGGGACTTCAGGACCGCGGCTACCCGGTCCAGGTGGTCTTCCCAGCAGCAGCTATAGACTACAACATTGTCCAAATACACGGCCACATAGTCCCAGTGGGGCTGTAGTAGGTGGTCCATTAGCCGCTGGAAGGTCGCCGGGGCCCCATGGAGGCCAACAGGCATCCGTGTGAACTGGTAGAGTCCTGTCAGAGTGGTGAACGCCGTCTTTTCCTTTGAGTCATCATCGAGCGGGATCTGCCAGTATCCTTTACTGAGGTTGAGGATGGTAATGAACCAGGCTTCCCCTAGGCGGCCCAGCAGCTCGTCCACGCGGGGCATCGGGTAGGTGTCAAACCTGGAGATGGCATTCACCCTCTGGAAGTCTATACAAAACCCGCGGGTGCCGTCGGGCTTGGGTACCAAGACCACTGGGCTGCGCCACTCTGGGATGGCTCAATGACTCCTAAGGCCAGCATCTCTTCCTCGACCTCTTGGTGCATCCTGTATGGCAGCAGCCTGGTCGTTTCCCAGATAACCTTCCCTGGCTTGGTCTGGATTGAATGATAGGCCAGGGTCGTGTACCCTGGTAGAGCAGTGAAGGTTCCCCAGAAAGCCTGCAGAAGACTGTTGGCCTGCTTGCGCTGCTCTTCCGTAAGGGTATTGCCGAGCAGGGGTGCAGCGAGATCCTCTGTCTGGGGCACGTGGGGACCCAGTTCCAGCTCAGGCGGGTAAGGATTGATTAGCAGGCCCTCTTGGTCGCGCCAGGGCTTCAACAAATTCACATGGTATCGCTGGGTCTTTTTGCGTTTGTCCAGTTGGTGAATTTCGTACGTGACGGGCCCGACCCTCCGAGCTGCCTCGTAGAGTCCCTGCCAGCAGGCCAGTAACTTCGACTCGCTCGAGGGCAGGAGGAGCAGGATCCGATTCCTGGATTCAAAGTCATGCACCTGCGCCTCCTGGTTGTAGGTCCGCCCCTGTCAGTCCTGTGCAGCCTTTAAGTTTCCATGCACAAGGGCCCCAGCCTGCGCAAAATACTCCTGCAGCTGGAGGACATACTTCAGGAGTCCCTGGGTTGGGGAGGGGGACTGTTCCCAGGTTTCCCGCATTAAGTCCAACAGGCCCCGCAGACGGCGCCCATATAATTGTTCAAACGGGGAAAACTTGGTCAATGACTGAGGGACCTTCCGGACGGCTAGCAGCAGGGGCGGGAGCAACTGGTCCCATCAGCGTAGCTCCTCTGGGGGGAACTTCCGCAGCATCTCCTTGAGGGTCCGATTGAATCGTTCCATCAGCCCATCCGTCTGCGGTTGGTACACGGAGGTGCGTAGCTGTTTAACCCCCAGGAGCTCACAGACCTTCTGTAGCAACCGGGAGGTAAAATGGGTGTCTTGATCTGTTAGGATCTCCTGGGGCAAACCCACTCGAGCAAAGACTTTCACTAGTTCCCCCGCAATGGTCCGGGCCGTGGTATTCTGCAAGGGAATGGCCTCGGGGAAACGAGTGGCATAGTCCACGATGACCAGGACATACTGGAAACCAGAAGCACTTTTTGGGAGTGGGCCTATCAGGTCCATGGCCACCTGTTCAAACGGTGTCTCTATTATGGGCACGGGGACCAGGGGCGCCTTGGGTACCTGTGGTGGGGCAGTTAACTGGCACTCTGGGCAGGAGTTACAATAGTTCTTCACCTCCTGGTAAATAACAGGCCAAAAAAAAACGCGTCAAGATCCGAGCGAGGGTTTTCTCATGGCCCAGATGCCCGGCTGCCGGGATGTCGTGGGCCAGCTTCATCACGGCTCACCGGTGGCACCACGGCACCAGCAGCTGCATTTGGGGTTCCTGCATGCAGGCGTCACGGTCAATCTGGTAGAGACAGTCCCGGCGCAGTTCGAAGTGGGACCACTGGGTTGCGCAAGCACTAGGGTAGGGCCGGATGTCCCCATGGATGCATTGCAGGTGTATCATTCCCAGGCGGGGGTCTGCCGGGGGACCCAAGGCCTGGCGGATTAATGTCTGGCTGCAGCCAGAGTCAATCAAAGCCTGGGTGTCCTGGTTCCCGACGACTACCGGGACCGGGATCTTGGGGGCCTGTGCTAGCCAAGACCGGGTGTTCCCTGCACAGACCTGCTCGAAGCTGCAGTCCTTTTCTGTGCAGTCCCGCTGCAGGTGTCCAGTCTGCCCACAACTGAAACAGGGTCCGAGCTCAGGGCGCCCACCCCTGGAGGGAGCTCCCCTGGGGCTTCTGAGGGGACTCCGATGGGCCCTTGAGGGCCCCGGCCCAGAGGGTGCTGTTCCAGACCGAGGGGCCGGATCTGGATGCCGGGACCGAGGCCCCAGGCGGGCAACCGGCCTGTGGCCGGGGTTTGGCGGCCCGGTCACTGCGTCTCCCTTTCTGTCAGAGTTAGGGCGTTCGGGTCTGGGATTTGGAGGCTGGAAGGTGGGCCCCACGGATGTTTCAGCCGTGAGAAAGTCCTCCATTAGCAAGATGGCCGCGCCAACATTGCTGGCCGGTGGCGGAGCACCCATCCCTGTCGTCGGGTCGGTAGGGTGTGCGCAAACTGTTCCAGGACAACTTGTTCGGTGACCATCTCTGCCGTCCTTGTTTCTGGCTGTAGCCATCGCCGACACATCTCCTTCAGGGCTTGGGCCACTAGCCGAGGTCAGGCCCCCGAGGGATACGTCTGGTTCCGGAACCGCTGCCGAAAAGTCTCGGGGCTGACATCCAGGGCATCCAAGATCGCAGCCTTTACTCGGCCATAATTCCTGGCTTCTTCCATTGCCAGCCCCCGGTATGTCGTCTGGGCAGTCCCAGTCAGGTACTGGGCCAGAAGGGTGGTTCATTGGCCCCGGGGCCACCCAGCGACGAGGGCCACCCATTCGAACGTTACCAGGAACACCTCGGGGTCATCGTCAGGGCCCATCTTTGTTAGTCGCACTGGGGTGGCAGAGCGTGGTGCCCCAGCACCATCCCCTGCTGACAGTTCTACGGGGTGCGGTAATGCGGTCACCAGCTGCTGCAGCTGGACTCCTAGCTGCTGCATAAGCTGCTGCTGCTGGAGTTGGGCAGCATCCCGCTGTTGCTGCTGTTGGAGCTGGGCAGCCTTCATCTGCTGCTGCTGCTGTAGCTGGGTGGTCTGCTGCCAGTCCTGGTTCTCTGCCAGCAGCTGAAACAAGTGCTCCATCTCCATGGTTCTTTAGGGTAGATCTTCCCCTCCGGCCCCGTCTCACAGGGGTCAAGGGTCCAGACTCTCCACTTCTGGTACCACGTGTACACGAGTGCAGCCGGGGCTCGACCCTCTCCTGGGCGAGAAAGGGAGCCACACCGGCTCACTACACACCGGTGGGTCCGGGAAATAGCCCGGCAGTCCTCGCAGCAATCACCTGCCCTGTGGGGCAAGTGGCTCAGGTCCTTCGGCAGGGCTGAGCAACAATAACAGTTAAGGCCCTGGCCCTAGGTCAGAGTGGGGCAGCAAACACTGAACCAGGAAGCTCAGGCCCATAGGCAGGGCTGAGCAACAATCACAGTTTGGTCTCCTCTGGCCAGGGATGGGGGAGTCTGCCACCCCTGGATGGGTGGCAGGGGGGAACGCAGGCCCTCCCACTCTACTGCGTCCCAGCCCGGGGCCCTAACAGCGGCTAATGATCCACTGCTCAGTCAGTGGGGATCTGGCCGCAACACACTGACATAGGCTCCTGTAAGGCTGCAGCCAGACTGGGGTCGGCTGCCCCCGGGCTACTTCCGTACTCCCCTTCGGGGCCTACCTGGGTCCTGACATCGGCCTTTGCAGGGTCCAGGAACATGGGCTCATCGCTGCTGGGGCTGGGTGGTAGATCCAGCAACTCCTCTGGATAGTCAATCCATGGTAGCTCTGGCGGCTCCTCCAGGTAGCCGGCGCGGGGGAGCTCCGGTGGCTCTTCTGGGTAGCCAGCGCGGGGGAGCTCAGGCCAGTCTGGGCAGCTGCCCTGGGTTGCAGGAGGTTCCCAGTCTTGAGCTCCCTGAGGGGCGTCTGCTCACTGCAGCTGCTGGGGCCTGACTGAGCTCTGAGGGCCAGTCTTTATAGTTCCGGGTTGGCGCCTGACCCTTTGAGGGTCGGGTTCAGAGCTCTTTAGCTCCACCCACTCTGGCCTCTGGCTGGGCTCTTCCTCCTCTGGGCTGGAGGGGAGCCACACTGCCTCACTACACACCCCCACTGGAGCGCCCCAGTGTCAGTGTAAATGAGGTGTTGCATTACTGCACTCTGGTCAGTCTCTAGAAACCTCCTATAATCCCCGTAAGTCAAGTGGCCACTCTTGTCATTGTTTTTGATATGCCCTTTGAAAGCTCTGTTTGACAGCCAGCATGCTTATCTGCTCCAAGACAAAGCAGCCATTACTGTGGAATGCTATGTGTGAGGGAGAGAGGCGGGGCAAAGGGGAAGGTCTTCTGCTTTCTGAACTTACAACACAGCTTGCTGACATGCTCTCAGCCCCCCAAAAACCCACTCTCTCTCCCCCCACATACACACTCCCTGTCACACTCCATCTCCCCACCCCCATTTGAAAAGCACATTGCGGCCACTTGCATGCTGGGATAGCTACCACAACCCACTGCTCTCTCTGGACGTTGCAAGAGCTGCTAATGTGGCCACGCCAGTGTGCTGTCAGCTGTCAATGTGGACAGGTTACAACACTTTCCCTACTGCGCTCTACGAAGGCTGGTTTAACTCAAAGCGCTCTACATCTGCAAGTATAGCCATGCCCTAAGTGGAATGGTAGTGTGTACACCTCCGGAGTTACACCACAGAAAGCTTCTTTACTGTGCAGTAACTTGCCAGTGTAGACAAGGCCTCATAGAGTTGAGCAATCCCCATTGTGTGATGCTTGTGCAACTCTCTTACAGAATTGTTTATCTCTTGTTTACAACTCCCTTGCTGATAAATGGTCATTTAACGCCCACCTGTCACTGGAGATCTAGCAGTGGGTGACTCACAAAGTCACAGCGTATTTCAGTAACAACCATACAGCAGTATCTCATAATTTCTTACGCACTAATGATATGCATATTTTGACAGAACAGTGGGTTTCAGCACATCATGACTTTTCGTATGATATCTTATAAGGCATGCTTTGTATGAAATATCACAATCATATATGAATGATGAATATGGGGTTATAGGGTGCTCTTTTAAGATATAGTGTGACACCATAGCAGATGATAGTTTGGAGGGGAGAAAGTGTCTTTCTTTAATTGCTTGCATAATGGAGAATCAGAGTTTTGGAATTAAGACAGTGCAGTTTGCTTTTTAAATATTTAACCCAAAATGAAGATGGAAATATAGTACAGTTGCAGGAAACGATTCACAGAACAAAAGATAGACTGGAGGTCGGCAACCTTTCAGAAGTGGTGTGCCGAGTCTTCATTTATTCACTCTAAGTTAAGGTTTCGTGTGCCAGTAATACATTTTAATGTTTTCAGAAGGTCTCTTTCTATAAGTCTATAATATATAACTAAACTATTGTTGTATGTAAAATAAATAAGGTTTTTAAAATGTTTAAGAAGCTTCATTTAAAATTAAATTAAAATGCAGAGCCCCCTGGACCGGTGGCCAGGACCTGGGCAGTGTGAGTGCCACTGAAAATCAGCTCGCATGCTGCCTTCGACACACGTGCCATAGGTTGCCTACCCCTGAGATAAACCATGTCTAAAATGTGGAAGAGTTTTTTTCTGTGGAAGAGAATTTTTTTTCTGGTGAATAAACAAACTTGGAATGAAAATCTCAAAACTACAAATAAAACGTTCATTTGGCATAGTTGGAACCTTTATTTGAGTTTTTTCCTCTTATAAAGTAGAAAACAAAATGTAGTAAGCAAGCTGATTAAGCAGACTGTGAACATTTTGTGGATGCTTTAACATTGAAAATGCAGCTTAGTCAGCGAAGCTCATCTGAGTAGTCACTAAATAAAGCGCTAAGTTGCAGAGTACTGTGTTATAAGTAGAAACTTTTGTTAATGCTGCAGTGACCAGGGTCTGTCAGTGCCAGTGTGTTGGAGCATGTTTGCTTACACCTAGGATTAAAATAGATGTAATCAGGATATCTGAGCAGCTTGTAATAGTCTTATTTACAAACTAATTTTAGTCTTATTTGACTAGGACATCATTATTCATTTCTAATTTAAGTGACTGTTGAGGCAGAGCTATGTGTGCTATAAACTCCATGTAAAATACTGATACTTTTTAACTGGAAGTGTTAACTATCTATTTTATGCAACGGATTGTAGTATTTTGTCATGGTTCACAAGTCACATGCTTATATATAGATTCAAATCTATTTTGGCTTAAGACAAAATGAGTGACTTACAGCTGTCCTATTGTAAAATCAGTCTGGAGTTCCAAATCTCTTTATGTAAACAATCTTATGTACATTTTTAAAGTGCCTCTGTTTGACTAGTCTGTATTGAAAAGCATTCAAGTGTCTTTAAAATCTTTAGAACAAAAGAGATGAACATCTTTTGAAAAAAAGAAATGTCCCTCAAGAAGAAAGTTTAGAAGACTCGGATGTTGATGCTGACTTCAAAGCAGTAAGTTGCTTGATTCTGAATCTGCTTCTAAAACTTAGTTTCTTTGGTAGTCACTAGAAGACTTTTGTTCTATTATTCACTTGAGTTTGAGTCTTATGTTGATTTTTAAATTGCCTGTAGATTTACAGAAAAGGCAAATCCGAGCAGTTACAACTCCAATGAAGTAGTGGAGTGCCACTGCTCGCCATTGCTCAAATGTTTAGTCTAGAATGTTTCAGCATTAAATGTAATTTTAGTAATTTGTTGCTACATTTTCTCTTTCTTTTCAAGCAAAATGTAACACTAGAAGCTATATTGCAGGTATGTTAAACTTAATATTTTCAGTTTCTTGAATTCAGAATTTAAGGTTCATTTGATGGATTTCTGAATTTGTTTATTTTTGTATTGCAGAATGCCACAAGTGATAACCCTGTGATCCAGTTGAGTGCTGTCCAAGCTGCAAGGTAAAAAAAAACCCAGCAACATGCGCACACAGTTGCTACAAAAATTTTCCTTGATGAAATTATTTACTCATCTGTCTTACTTAATTTTACAGAAAACTGTTATCCAGTGACAGAAATCCACCTATTGATGACTTAATAAAATCTGGAATTTTACCAATTTTGGTCAACTGTCTAGAAAGGGATGATAAGTAAGTATACTTTTTTCTTTTCCCTCTTTCCTTAAGTTTTATGATTAAAAGGCAGCACTATTTCAAATGCAAACTTATGACCATGGCCATGGTCATTTGTGGCACAGCGGGACCAAATTCCACAGCAACATTGATCTTCGTTGCTGCACTCTTCCCCAGGCTGCCTGTTTCCCCAGGCTGCCTGTTTCCCCAGCCTACACTTCTGGCTCCCTTCACTCTTTCTGCAAGGTGGACTTCATCTCTGGCTCCACTGAACAGTACAGGGAGCATTGTGCTGCTGTCTAACTTCTCTTTGAAGGGAAAGCTGGAGAACAAAAGACAGCTGCAGGCAAGTCACAGCAGGGCAGAGTTGGATTTGGTGAATTCCTTGGCACCTTAGAAAAATGCCAAATTCCACAATCACAGAATCATGGAGTCCATGGCTCTGATTGAGGAGTTGGGGCAGTTCTTTATAAATCCTCTGCTATCGTTTCAGACTCTCTTCACTCTCAGGCAGGCATCACTGCATTTGTTTACGCTCACTTTGAGTTTTCAAGATTACTTCTGCAACCATAAATTAGAAACATTTTTAAATGCAAACAGATTTTGGAGTGCTGTTCTGCAACTGCAGAATCATAGAATACACAAGACCCTGCTTGTGACTTGCTTAGCAAATGAGCTATTACGGAAATGCCTGGTAACAATTTCATAATTAGGGTTATATTATAAAATGGGCTATAAGCTCCCATTTTTTCTGCAAAAGTAGATGTCCAACTTTTGTGACATTTCTCACCGTTAATTTTTGTCCATTTTCTGTGTAGTTTTTATGGCTTCTTTGTAAATTTGTAGTAGGAAGTCTTTGAAATTGGGCTCAGGATGAAATTTTTCCTGGGCAGTTCTTTTATTGTGATCCATATCTTTTAAAATATTGTCTACAAAATTTGAGTAGGGATATAGATCTGATGCAGTAGGTAGTTAAAAACTTAAGTTGGAGTTAGGGTCATTTTTAGCTTCTCTTCATGTTATATTTGAAAGTTTATGCACTGTACATACAAACCTGACTGATAGGGAGAATGGGGAACTGAGTGCACAGAAGCCTGATTGATGGAGGTTGAGTGCATGTAAAACCTCCACCCGAAGCCATTATTTACTGTCACTTTCTCATACAACAGAAGCGGTTATGCACAGCTATTGTCTGTTAGCAGATGCTCTTTTAACCTTTTTGTGTCCGCAATACCCGTTCCTTTCCTACACCAGCTCAAATTAAGAATGAACATATCTAGGGAGCTATTTCACAAAAAGCTCCAAGAAGCAATTAGGGTTGCTACCTGTGCAACATACCTGAAACAAATCAGTGAAAGCAAGCAAATGAAAAGTTAAGTCATCTAATAATACATACCCTGTACTCCTCCAACCACAGGCACACATCTTACTATTATCACAACTACCATACCATGTACTGCAACCTTAATTCTGCCCCCTTGTATAAATGCTAGCCCTCCATCACTCCCTTTAACCACAGTCTACACACAACTCTTTACCAAACTATTACTCTGTATTTTGCTGGGCACATGTCAGATACACCATGTGTGGTCTCAGGGAAAATAAATACTCTGTTTACACTCTTATATACATTTTACTGGCAATCAGCGATATGAGACAGACCAGTTCTGTGCTGCTTTTGCACCACAATGCTCCTGTGACAAATTTGTTCTGCAACTTTGTGTTTCACTAATCTCAACAAATAGGGTCTTTTGTAGGAGTTCTCTCTCTCTCTCTGAAACACTCTGTTCAGTGCCATGTCCTCTAATACACCACACGCTAACCATCTTCCTTTATGACCTTTCACCACTTCTTGGGTCAGCCTCTTTTTCCTTCAGTCTTGATCTTTTGGACTCTTCTTACCTACATAGTTAACAGGCCTATGCTTTATATGACCAGACCATCTGTTTGGTCCAGTTATTCTATAATTTAATGAGCATAAGTGAACTGTTTGTCTTAGGCCATCCACATAGTCCACCTAGAGATGTTTATTTCTAAAAATAAGTCAAAGTTGAAACTGTGCTGTTTTTTTTCTTCCTTTCAGATTTCTTCTTTTTGAAAATAAGAGATATGCAGATGTCAAAAATGAATATAATATATATCTAATACCTTCTAGATCAGCGGTTCTCAAACTTTAGCAACCCAAGGACCCTCATTTTGGTTTAGAATTTTGCACAGACCCCCAAGTTGGCTTTTAATTTTCCACAAGTGTGCTCAACCTCCTCTCAGCCCCAGGCCCTGCCCCCACTCCACCCCTTTCCTGAAGGCATCACCCCCACCCTTCCCCAAGCACTCCCCATCCCTGCTCCTTCCACTCCCCTCCCAGCACCTCCTGCACGCCGCTGAACAACTGTTCCGTGGTGTGCAGAAGACACTGGGAGGGAGGGTGAGGAGTTGATCAGTGGGGCCGGTGGCCCTGGATATGACTCACAGACCCGTTGGAGCCAAACAGGACTCACAAACCCCCTGGAGTACCCTTGTGGACCCTCAGGGGTCTACGGACCCCAGTTTGAGAACCGCTGTTCTAAATATTTACAATATTTTACAGTGAAATTGCCAACACCACGTTAGCCAATGCAACTAATGTTTCCTCTGCCACTTACAGAAAAAAGCAAAACAGACCCCACAATTCCCACTGAAAATGTGGCAAAACCAAGGACCCTTGCATCTTACTTTCAGACATTTACTCTGTTGCACAAAGAGATTATGAGCATTCCATAATGGGTGTTCTGCTGAGAACAGCCTGCTTCTGTTTCCCCACCTCACTTTACAGGACAAACATATTGAGCTGACCAGCCCTAAAAGACTTCAGTTGCCAGGTTAAAACCTGAAATGGTCTGTAATGATAATTTAAGATGTTACATGACAGTTATTTTCTCCCCTGTATTGTCAGTATCTGCTTTAACTGCGTACAAACTCCTGTTTTTGAGCCAGACCCCCCACTCCAAAAAACCAACAACGTAGGACTGAATTTATGTAGTGATTTCAACAAGGGCAAGGGGAATTGGAAGAAGTTTGGTTATATTTCTGGTATTTGCTCCCAGGGCCCTGTCGTGGCCTACAAGCATTGCAGAGGCAGCACACTCATCCTTTGGGGAAAGATAATGGACTTCTCCAACTAATTAAGGAGTGACATGGCAGTGGATGGAATCCCTGGCTAGAAATATGGTGGGGAAGAGTATAGCGTGTGTGGTGGGGAGGATTGTTGCAGATCTTAAAGATATGTAAGACAAATGTTTGCAGGTTTTGGAAATGTTAAGTACAGGCCCATGCTTCCGCATGCTTGTCACTTTCTTGTCCAACCCCTGTCAGCTCCACAGGCCAATCAGAGCTGCCTCACATGATTAACAACTGGTCCCATAGCATGTGGAGCAACTAATGCTCCCTTCCACTTCACTGGAATGCATGGGGTTAGAGCATGCAAAGTCAGAGCAGGCTATGGAATAGCAGCTCCTGCCCCTCCACTCCCCCACCCAGTGAAGATCCTCCAGTGATGTTACCTTCCCCCCAGACCTCAGAGGGGGACGAAGATCCCCCAGTGCTGGTCTCTCCTCCCTCCCAAAGCTTAGGGGAAGGGGTATTTATATCATATGTGTGGGGGCCGGGCTCTGCAATGTGTGAATCTGTCAAATATGGGGAGGTATCTCATTTGTGGGAGGGGCAGATTCTGTTGGCTTGTTTTCAGTGGTGATCAGTAGTAGATGAGGCTTTGGCAAGTATAATTTTTTTTCCCCATTCTGGCATCTGGATGCTTGCTAGACCCACCCAAAAAATTACTGGTATTTAAAGTCTGGTGTAGAATTTTTTTCCCTGTTCCCTTAAATATCTCAATTCTTCTGAAATGTCCAGTCTTTTTTTTTTTTAAACTACACAACACAGTGTTAAATTCTGCAATTTCTATATATAGACACAGCTAATAGCTGTAGATGGCACCATATAATAGTCTAGCGAGCATGTTTCAAATTATTGTTTGACTTGATATTTTTTTTTCAACAGTCCCTCGTTACAATTTGAAGCTGCTTGGGCACTAACTAACATAGCATCGGGCACTTCTGCACAGACCCAAGCTGTGGTACAGTCAAGTAAGTGCTCAAAGTTGCTCCTTTTTGGGATATGTGAATGTTGCTGGGTAAAGGTGAAAAGTGTTTTCCATTTGGAATTTTTATATTAAAACCATGAAAAAGAAATTAGTAAAAAGGTGCTAGAAATAATAGTCATGCTTTTGCTTGTAACCCTTAAGGTATTTGCCAACAATGATTAGCATTAGGAAATTGAGGCCTGAGTATGGAAGTTTGAAGAATCATCTTATGAGCATCACAGAAAATGTTAATTCTTTGTCACTCTTGAAAAGATATTTCCTGAAATTGATTGCTATTACTCTCCACAGGACTAGAACCAAAAGGCTTGATAAATAATTCTTCCTACTTTAAAAAGATACTATAAATGTTATAGTTTTAAAAATGCTATTAAATACAGATAGCTGCATTAGGGTTGCACAGTTGAAGTTAGTCAGGAAATGCAATTGTTGAAGATTTCAATAGCAGCTTTAACATGAGCACACTGTTCAGTTTATATAGAATTCTTGTGCTCATCATGACCTCTTTGTGTTATGTCATTAGCAGTGATATATGAAGTTGTGTATTTAAGCAGAGTAATAAGAATAGGAAATCCATACATATGACACAGCCCAATTAATGGTTTCATATAACTGACCACTGAGAGGCATGAGGGGAACATGTCCTCTCCCAAAATCTGGCTGGATGTCCAGCTCAGCTAATACCTGGCGGGGAAAATGCAGGGGTAGGATCAGTCCAGGTGTCTACTGCACTTTTAATGGGAATGGAAGGGAAAGTGACTCAGGTGTCAATAGCTGTATTTTGTTTCAGGAGAGAAAATGAGAATGAAAAGGGCAGAGGCTGGAGCTTCTGCTGTTTCCACAGGAAGAGAGGGGGAATAAGAAGCAAAACTGCCTCTAAGCTGCTGCTCTTTTAAGAGAGATGGGGAGTGAGGGAACAAAGGGTGCCTTGCTGCTGTTGTAGAAGGAAAGAGGCTCTGCTTTTATCTTGCTCTAGCTCCTGCTAAGGAGCTAGGAGGCTAAAGTCTGTTGGCAATCAGAAGAAAACACCAGAAAAGGGGCAGTAGCATTAGGGGCCTCACAAAAAGAGATGGGGACTGACTATTTTAAAGAGGTGAAAACTGATGATTTTATTGATTTTTAGAGGGACAGATAATGCATGCAGTGTAATTTGGAAGACAGCATTAATTTTGTTTAGGAGAAGAGGAAAGTTGATTTTTGAGAGGAGATGCATTAACTAGCTTGATGGGAGAATAAATTTTGTGGAAGAAATTGGTGTGGAGAGATTAATTGCGCTAGTATTTATTTATTTGGGGGCAAAGATGTGGAGGGAATAGCTGATTAGATGTGGCTGAAGGTGAGGTTGAGGGGGGATGGGAATTGAAGGATTTGAATTACTTCCCTGTAGTTTGTCCTGTACCTTCCAGAGGAAAGGGGGGAAGGAAAGGGTAAAAATGGTAACTGTAAGCTGCCCCTTCTTGCCTATCTCCCATGAGCCCAGCTACCCTTTCTGCTGCAGCTTGTAACTCAGCAGCCATGTTCATTTCTTTCTTTGCATTTTGTTGGGGGGCGGGGGTAAGAGGATGGTAGCTGTATTAGTCTCATAATTAGATATTTTCAACAGACGGTGGTGGTTTTAGCCACAAGCTGCAGCTGAAAGGCCAGCCAAGCTTGTGGCAGACAGAATGTAGAAAGGAACTAAGTCCAAGGAGTGGTTTTTGTTTTGTTTTTGTTTTAAGTTAACAGATATATTCAGAATATGAACGAAAAGGTGTTTTTAACTTTCCCTTGTCCTTCCACTAGGAACTGCTTTTCATTGCCAAAAGGTACATTGCATAAATCCCTCAATCAGTTTTGAACTGTTTTTAATATTAAACTAATGAGAAAAAAGGAAAGGAACATAAACTCTGGCAAGTCAAGTATAAAAGTATATTTGGGTGAGCAAAAAAAGAATTTGAAGAGCAACTGGCAAAAGACACACAAACTAACAGCAAAAACATTTAAGTATATCAGAAGCAGAAAGCTTGCCAATCAGTGAGGACAATGGATGATCAAGGTGCTAAAGGATCGCTCAAGGAAGACAAAGTTGTTGCACAGAAGCTAAATGAATTCTTTGCATTGGTCTTCATTGCAGAGGATGTGAGGGAGATTACCACACCTGAGTCATTCTTTTTGGATGATAAATCTGAGATACTATCCCAGATTGAGGTATCAGTAAAGGAGGTTTTGGAACAGATAGATAAATTAAACAGTAATAAGCCACCAGGACCAGATGATATTCACCCCAGAGTTCTGAAGGAACTCAAATATGAAATTGCAGAACTACTAACTGGGTATGTAACCTATTATTTAAATCAGGGGTGGGCAAACTTTTTGGCCTGAGGGCCGCATCAGGTTTCAGAAATTGTATGGAGGGCCAGTTAGGGGAGGCTGTGCTTCCCCAAACAGCCGGGCGTTGCCCGGCCCCCGCCCCCTATCCGACCCCCCCTGCTTCTCGCTCTCTGACGCACCCCGCCCCCCAGGACCTCTGCCCCATCCACGCCCCTTGCTCTCTGTCCCAACCGCCTCCAGACCTCCCACCCCTAACTGCCCCCTCACTGCCGTATCTAACCCCCCCATCTCCTTTCTGACTACCCCTGGGGGACCCCTGCTCCATCCACCTCCACTGCTCTCTGACCGCCCCTGGAACTCCTGCCCCTGACTGCCCCCCGCCATCCCATCCAACCCCCCATCCACCTCTCCTTCCTGATGGACCCCCTCCCAGCACCACTGCCCCATCCAACCACCCCTTCTCCCTGACTGCCCCTGGACCCCGGAACCCCTGCCATCATTCAATCCCCTCCCGTTCCCCGCCCTCTGACCGCCCCCACCCCTATCCACAGCCCTGGCCCCTGACTGCCCCCCGAACTCCCCAGTCCTCTATCCAACCCCTCCCCTTCCCCCCCTGCTCCCTGCCCCCTTACTGCGCTGCCTGGAGGACCGGTGGCTGGCAGCATGGCTGCACCAGGACAGGCAGCCACACCACCTGGCTGGAGCCGGCCATGCACTGCGCAGCACAGAGCACCAGGTCAGGCTGGGCTCTGCAGCTGCACTACCCCAGGAGCTCACAGCCCACTGCCTAGAGCATTGCGCCTGCGGCGTACTGAGCTGAGGCTGCGTGGGATGGAGGACAGCCGGGGAGGGGCCGGGATGAACCTCCCAGGCCAGGAAGCCAGGGGCCGGGCAGGAGGGTCCCACGGGCTGGATGTGGCCTGCGGGCCATAGTTTGCCCACCTCTGATTTAAATCAACCTCTGTTACCAGATGACTAGAAAATAGCTGATGTGACACCAATTTTTTTAAAAGGCTCCAGAGGCAATCCTGGAGGCTGGTAACCCTAACTTCAGAACCAGGCAGATTGTTTGAAACTATAGTAAAGAACAGAATTATCAGACATCTAGATTAACACAATTTGAGGAAGAGTCAGCACTGCATTTGTAAAGGGAAATCATGCCTCACCAATCTATTAGACTTCTTTGGTGGAGTCAACAAACGTGACATGGTTGAGCAAGTGGATATAGTGTACTTGGACTTTCAAAAAGCCTTTGACAAGGTCCCTCATGAAATTCTCTTAAGCAAAATAAGCAGTCATGAGATAAGAAGAATCAGTAACTGGTTATCAGATAGGAAACAAAGGGTTGGGATAAATGGTCAGTTTTCGGAATGGAGAGAGGTAAATAGTGGTATCCTCCAGGGATCTGTACTGGGACTAGTCCCATTCAGCATATTCAAAAATGATTTGGAAAAGGGGTAAACAGTGATGTGGCAAAGTTTGCAGATGATACAAAAATAGTCAAGATAGTGAAGTGCAAAGCTGACTTTGAAGAGCTACAAATGGATCTCACAAAACTGGGTGACTGGGCAACAAAATGGCAGATAAATTCAGTGTGATAAATGCAAAGTAATGCACATTGAAAAACATCATACCATCTATGCGTACAAAATGATGGGGTCTAAATTAGTTGTTACAACTTAAGAAAGAGACCTTGGCGTCATTGGGATAGTTCTCCGGAAACATCTGTTCAATGTACAGCAGTAGTCCAAAAAGTTAACAATGTTAGGAACCATTAGGAAAGGAATAGATAAGACAGAAAATGTAATGCTACTATATAAATCCATGGTATACCCATACCTTGAATAATGCTTGCAGTTCTGGTCTCTCCATCTCAAAAATGATATATATTAGAATTGGAACAGGTACAGAGATGGGCAACAAAAAAGATTAAGGGTATGGAACAGCTTCCATGTGAGGAGAGAGAAAAAAGACAGGGACTCTTCAGCTTGGAAAAGAGAAATGCAAGTTTAGAATTTGCAGTGTTGTCAAAAGTGCAGAGAAGCCATAAAATCCCAGGATCACACCTGCAGTTTTTTTCTCATGTCTCAGTGCTAAAGCAGCTTTTTCAAGGATTTTGATACTATTCAGTAAGACAGTTCTCATGCAAATTATCCGAACAGGCTGTTTTCTGTCAGGCTAGACAGAGTATATGCAGTGATTTTACAAAAGGTGCAAGACTTAGATGCCAGTTATGTGTGCTCACTGATTTTTCAGTTACTACTTCTTCAATTGTCTTTTTCCAAATCTAGTAATGTCTGTAGTCCTCAGAGTTATTTCCATTCCGGGCGTCAAACTTGATCTATTTTTGCTCCAGGTCCGTTGAAAAGAAAGTATTTTAAACTTTACACTTTTTTTGGGAGGGGGAACCCTCTAATTTTGTTCTCTAATTACTTAAGCAGATTTTTTCAAAAATTCACCTTCTGTTGGAGGGCAGATGTGAAACATTTCATCCCACTTCTGTGCTATCAAAAGAAATAACACTTAACTTGATCCTCCACAATCCAGACATGCTGGCTCCATGTTCCAGCAGAGTTCTTTGATTGAGCCACTGATTGTAAAGAAAGACAGGCAAGAATATTCCATTAAAGTAGGACCTTGTGATCCAGGTAGGATTGAATGTCACAGCACCTGAGGGAAGTGAAGTTTTTAGTTGTCAGTGTGTTCGATGTCCCTCATATCTGTTGAGCACTGTTACTAATCTTGAGGCAACTTGAACAAATTCTTTTGCAGTTCATCTTAACTGCATGGAATTTTTCCATAGATTTTGTTCATTAATCTGTTCAAATGTTTTGGCTTACTACTACCTCATGTTAAATTATCAAAAATAAAACAGTTGTGTCCACTTCGAATTTTTTTATATTGCAAATTTTCTATTTAGAAACACACTTTAATTTTCTTAGCTCTTAATATTTTAATGTTTACAGTGTTTTCTCTTGTGAGTGCTAAGTCATTCACCAGCATATTAATCAGTTTTAGTTTACCCAACAGGTCTACATGATAAAGTATGATAGTATGCAAATGAAAAGTTTGCCATTAAGACTCCTCATGCTTTCAAGGAATGGGGTATGTGTGTAGGGGGAAATGGATGACTCAGGGGGAATAGTACCAATATGAATTCTTGAAGAGGTGGTTTTTCCAGGTCGTGGTTTTGAAGCACCTTGTCAAGGCAGCGTGGGAAGCTTGTGTTTCTGCTCTGGTTATGCACCTGGTTTGTGGGTAAATAGAAGATCTCAATTTCCAGGACACTGGACTTTGTACCTTTATCTTAAATTTTTGTTTAAATGTATTGACTCGCACCTTTTGGGAAGGGAGGGGAGCTTGGATGTGGGGACCATTGTTTAACATTTGGTTATTTTCTGAAAAGAAACATTTTTGAGAATTTATGTATATTTATTTCTAATGTAAATGGTAAGGTCTTAATTCCATAACGTTGTCTGACATTATATGCATTTTTAATAATAATGTTGTGTACAGTTTCTTCTATGTTCCACTAACGGTCGAATCTTTTCGTTCTATAGATGCAGTACCCCTCTTTTTGAGACTGCTTCACTCCCCACATCAGAATGTTTGTGAGCAAGCTGTGTGGGCACTTGGAAATATTATAGGTAAGTGCTAACTCTACTTTTAAAAGTACGTGAAATTAAATCAGGGGACACATAGGAATTTTAGATTCTGGCTTTTGAACATTGGCATTACCATATGAGACTATGTTTCCTCTATATTCTCTGGTTTCATATAATTTTCCACATGGCAAGAATCCATATGTATATACTAATTATTAAGTTTGGAGAGTTAGTAACTTCACTTGCCATAAGAAATTTTAATATAAATTTTATGCTTCCTAAAATATTTTTATTGAACAGCAGCTTTTGGTACCAAACTTCTGGTGAGGAAACATAGAATATCAGTATCCCAACATAAGTCATTGCATACATTTCAAGGTTTTCCATCTTTAATGTAATTTTTTTTAAAACAATTTTCATTTCTGTAGGTGATGGTCCTCAGTGTAGAGATTATGTCATATCACTGGGAGTTGTCAAACCTCTTCTGTCCTTCATCAATCCCTCCATTCCCATCACCTTCCTTCGGAACGTCACATGGGTCATTGTAAATCTCTGCAGGAATAAGGATCCCCCACCGCCTATGGAGACAGTTCAGGAGGTAAATAATTATAATAGGACTGATTTTACACCTTATCTCTGAGCTACAGGAGAGGTTTTTTTGTTTTTTTGTTCTTTTTTTAATTCTGCTGTATGAGCTACAAATTAATGCATGTTTCATGATACTGCCTGGATATTAATTACCAGTTAATAGAAGTATTAAAGTGGTGTATTTATGTAATCTAATTGGAGGTTATAACTAAGCTAATTATACCATTTGAGAGGGTGAATACTGACTAATTAGCCTTTGGAAAATGTGTTGAAATAGACTGTCAAAAAGTGAAGACTGTAGAAAGTGTTAACTTGAAGAGTTAGTTTAATTTGCAGCGTTTCATACTTTCACCAAACAAGAGACTACTACATACAAATAGCTATTCAAATGAAATTACTTTTAATTATGTGAAATGTAAGTAAATAATTAAGTGGATGTGTCATTTTAATATATATTTAAGTTTTGAGTACTTATCAAAATATATAGTGTCAGTGAAATGTCCCCATTTTAAAACTGAAGCACCTGAAAATACTTGACTGCCCAGATATAAAAAAAAATGCAGACTTGAAGACCGTTTCAGCCAATTGTAAAAAGACGAACGCTGTTTTATTGTGGGTTATACTACCAGCCTATTTAAAGCTCTACTTTTAAAAAAATGTATTCTGATGTCTATAGTCTTTTTGAAGCAGTTTGAAGTATCATTTTAGTGCAAAATGAAGTATGATGTGACTTCAGAATTGAGAGATGGTATAAGCAGAACACTTTTGTTTAAAAGTGAGAATGTACCAAACAAGCGTTTATGTATTGTAGTAAGAGTGACTTTGCTTTGGCTCTACACAAATTCATGTAAAAAAAAATTTTATTTTTATCCTAATAAATTCCCAAACAAGTGGGGGTTTTGTTGTGCTTACATTTTTATTATACCTGGTAATTTTAAACATAAGCTTTCAGAAGTAGGTGCTAGAATTAGGGGTGCTGCCGCATCCCCTGGCTTGAAATGGTTTCCATCAAATACAGGGTTTACATTTTGGTTCAGTGGTTCTTAGCACCCCGATAAGTAGCTGGAAAAATCACAAAAATTTATCTTTGCTCTTAAGTTTGCTTATTTTCCCTGAAATTGTTCTCTTCTCTCTCACTACCCCTTTAAAGTATAATGCAACTTTATTTTGCATTTGTACAAATATCCTGCAAAATATTTTAATTTTTTTATGATGATTGAGTGAATGCCATCTGTTAGGAAACAGAAGTGTATAATACATGAATAAATCCTCAAACCATACTGTTCTACATGTCCTACTCTAACTTGCTTTTACACAGCTGATGTTCCTTTGTGATGGACAGGTGCCACTATAATTATTGATAGTTTATTTTTTTCAGATTTTGCCAGCATTGTGTGTTCTTATATACCATACAGATATAAACGTAAGTAAAAATAAGACAAATACCTTAAAATTTTGAGGTTTTGGATATTTTTTTTTGTTTCTCTAGAAACAAAAATGTTTGTGGATTATATTTAAATGTTTTGTATGTTAACCTGAGTATAATTAAGTAAACACACTACTGTCAATATTTTCATAATGATAGATTCCGGTCATCAGGAGATTAAAAGGGGAAGCACAAACACCGTTTCTGAAATTTAGAAACCTTTTAACCCTTTACATAGTAACTATATACACAAAAGTTAGCTATTTAGGTTGCCGTGCCACACACTTGAAATTTGTGAGATGCCAGATTTACATTTGCCTGTGCTCCCTTAATTCTGCCTCTTGATTGTCCTGTTTATGAAATGTATGGAGCACAAGTCCTATGTGAAATACAGTTATGGTCTTGTAATTAGACTGTATCATAATATATGTGGAAAGGGGCAGAATTAAATTTTCAAGGTGCCGGCACCACATCCGTGTGGTCTCTGGAGGAGGGGGGCAGAGGGCTCCGCGCCTTCCTCACCTGTGGGTACTTCCCCCGAAGCTCCCATTGGCCATGGTTCCCCATTCCCGGCCAATGGGAGCTGCGGGGGATGGTGCCTGCAGGCAAGGGCAGCGCACGGAGCCCTCCCCTCCCCCAGGGGCCACAGGGGTGTGTGCCGGGCGCTTCTGGGAGCGGTGCAGGGCCCGTATTGCCACGAGGGTGGCAATCCCGCTGACCAGATCCAAAGCCCCGATGGGCCGGATCCAGCCCGCGTGCCGTAGTTTGCCCATCTCGGTCTGGGAGGTGGTTCAGCAGTCCGCTGCACAGTGTGATGTGGAGGTGATGCTGCTGTTTTGATAATGGACCTGGCTCTTTTGAACGTTCGTTTTCAGTTAATGTTTTAGCATGTTGTCAACATTTCTATAGAACACAAGTTAGAGATGGGAAATTGTGACTTCACAGTTTATAACTTAACCAAACCTAAACAGAAATTCATGGGTCAAAGAAAAAATACCTCTCTAGTTCTGTAAGATTTCTCAGCCAATTTTCAAAGGTCGTCTGCAAGCACTGGAGAAGTGAGGGCTTCTGAAAACAAAAGTTTGCAAGAATCTCTTTCATGGAAAGTATTAGGCACCCTAAATAATAGGGGTCACTACCAGCTCTATCTGTAATATAAATAATCTCTGATCCAGAATAAACCCAGTGTATTAATATGTATGCATATGTATTCGTGCATCCTTCAAGATTAGGATTAAAGTTTCTGTGTGTTTACTACATTGACTTATTACTGCAGTGTAGCAATCTCAAATAGACTGCCGTAGCTGTTTAAAAGCACCAAGTAACATTGCACAACAGTTTAGAACAGGAAGTGAATAAGATCTCTTCCAACTAAAATTGCAGTGAGAATTTTAGATAGGAATTGGACTAGTTCTCTGACTCAGTGCTCAGCTCTTAAAACCAACACATAGTCTCTCTTAATATGACCATAAGGCAACTTCTGTCTTAATCAACAGATAGTAACTCTAGCAGTAATCCTCGTAAAGTTCCAGGATCGATTCAGTACTGTCTCAAGAGAAGAGAGAGCCACCTGCAGAATCACTATGGCCACTTCATCACCTAGGATTTAGGATTTCCTTGATTGTCTTCCATTGAAATACTGGCCAAGCCCAACTGTACCCAAAAAGTGTTTTGGGTTTTTTAATTAACCTTCCCCGCTTCCCCCCCCCAAGTTGTGAAGAGAACGTGACACATTTCAACTGTTGATGGAACAAATGACCATCTATTTAACCATTGTAGTTGCCATCATAACATTCTAGCTGACTGTTTCTCCTGGTAGCATTTCTGAGCTCTCCCTATTGCTAAATTGCATGCTCCTTTTTTTAAAAAGACTTTTGAAGTGTTGATCATACAATTCAGATGCAGTCTTACGCTCAGGGTATAAGCTGTCTGTTCTTTTCTGCTTCCTGCAGATTCTCGTGGACACTGTTTGGGCTTTGTCCTACCTAACAGATGGTGGTAATGAACAGATACAAATGGTCATTGATTCAGGCGTTGTACCTTTTCTAGTTCCCCTTCTGAGCCATCAGGAGGTTAAAGTTCAAGTAAGTCTGTTTTTTTATTTTATTGATAATAATTAAACAGGTATGTTAGCAACAAGAAGAAGGTCAAGGAAAGTGTGGGCCCTTACTGAATGGGGGAGGCAACCTAGTGACAGAGGATGTGGAAAAAGCTAATGTACTCAATGCTTTTTTTATCTCTTGTCTTCACGAACGAGGTTAGCTCCAAACTACTGCACTGGGCAGTACAGTATGGGGAGGAGGTGACCAGCCCTCTGTGGGGAAAGAAGTGGTTCGAGACTATTTAGAAAAGCTGGATGAGCACAAGTCCATGGGGCTAGATGCACTGCATCTGAGGGTGCTAAAAGAGTTGGCGGATGTGATTGCAGAGCCATTGGCCATTATCTTTGAAAACTCATGGCGATTGGAGGAAGTCCTCGATAACTGGAAAAAGGCTAATGTAGTGCCCATCTGTAGCTTGGTGGTTACCCGCTCCTGCCCTTTGCAGCTTAAAACAGCCCAGGAGGGGGCTGCAGCTGGAGCCAGAAGCCTGGGCTGATGGCGGGAGTGGCTGCAGCTGGGGGCCATGCCCCAGACTGAGCAATAAGGCTATATAAGAAGGTCAGGGGAGCCAGAAGCAAGGAGAGTCTTCCTGTGGCTGTAGAGGGAGAAGAGCCTGGCTGCTGGGAACTGGACAAGGTACCTAGCTTGGAGCAGGGCTGGGGAAAGGCAGCAGAGCTGGGGAGCTCCTGCCTGGAAAGCCCCAGGCTGTGGCCTAGGATTAGGCCAAGAGGTACTGGGGTTGCAGGGTGCAACCCAGGGGTAGGCCAAGGCAGCAGGTCCAAACCCCTTTGCTGATGATGAGTGGCTGATACTGCAGTCTGCCCCAGGGCGTCGGGCTAGACAATGACTGGCAGTAGCCAATACTGAAGCAAAGTGGGGATAGAGGGTGGGGGGTTCCCAGGGAGGGGAAACCCTAAGGAAAAGGGGTTGCTGCCAGGGGGCAGAACACCATGTAAAAGGGCACCTGGTCCAGGGAGTGACATGGGGGCCAATCGGGACAGGTGGATTACTGGCCTGCAGAGGGCGCTCCGAGCTGGAATATTGAGCTAATTCCCGAAGTGACCAGCAGGAGGCGCCCCGGGGAGTGAGGCCGCCCGGTTACACCATCTTTAAAAAAGAGAAGGAGGAAGTTCCGGGGAACTACAGGGCAGTCAACGTCACCTGAGTCCCTGGAAAAAATCATGGAGCAGGTCCTCAAGGAATCAATTTTGAAGCACTTCAAGGAGAGGAAAGTGATCAGGAACAGTCAGTTTAGCAGGCCATCAGGAATAGATTACCTAAAGGATGTCTCCTCTGTTATTTGGTGCATGTACTACCTTGGGTATAGGAAGAAGAGTGGGTGCTGTATATGTTGATACCTAATCCTGGAGATAAGAATGGTCATTTTGGGACCTTTGAGTGCCAAAATAAACTCAGATGCTATAATCCTCTTTAGTAAAGAAACCATGGTGCAAAATAGGACCTTTTTGTGGTATTTGTATACTTGTCATGTTTCTTAGTTCTTATTTCCTTTGGTTCTCCTGAAGTCTTTTAAACCAATGTACTTAAAAAAATGAGTATTTTTAATATATTGTCAGTTGTAAAACATTAATTACTTGAATAATGAATAAAGATCTAGAGCCCACTGAGAGCACTTTGAGAGTCAGTACTTAGTTGGTAGGGGAAAAATGGGGAGTTCTTGTAATGTTATTGTAGCACAGATCTGAGCTGAATAGCTGTCTGGGGAGAAACAGAAAAAGCATGGGAACATCTAAATGTAACTCAAATCAGACCTCTGATTCATTGGTCTTCTCAGTCACTTTCTTCTCTTTCAGTTTCAAATTCCTTAATCTTTCTTTTTAATATCTTTGTAATCTTGCACTCTCCTTGACTTCTGATGGAACTTTTTCACTCAAGAAAATATTTGTACTCTGCCTTTTCACTTTGCGGAAAGGTGGTACAAGAACTCCATCCTGCTCACTCTCAGCATATTGTTGAGCATGGTTTTGAAGATACAATGCTAAATTATATTTTGGGAAATGACTGGCTTAAAGGGACACCGTCATGGGTTTTTTTTAGTGGTCCTTGTTTTACCACAAGTAGTTACAACGCATGCAGTAATGTCTTATTACTTTCTTTTCTTCAAATGTAGACAGCAGCACTGAGAGCAGTAGGCAACATAGTAACTGGTACTGATGAACAAACACAAGTTGTTCTCAACTGTGACGTTCTCTCTCACTTCCCAAATCTCCTGACGCATCCAAAAGAGAAGATAAACAAGGTATATTTTGGTTTTATTTTCAATTTTGTTTTGGTTTTAGGTTAACAAAACAAAATATCCCTCCTTTAGGAGCACATGGCAAGCAGAATTCCCAACTACTTGTTATTTATTTTATTCTTTTTAACTTTAGGGAACAGTTAAAGCCTTCCATTAATAACCATGTCTGCATAGTGACCACATACTATTCTCTTGAAGATATGATTGGCAATCCCACTTAAAGGGACTACTTTAATAAGAGTGGAAAATATTGTCTTTGCAGGTAAAAATGTTGCTTCTGTAAAATTTTACAGCTATAAATACCAAAGGTGAGTACATGTAGGAGAGATGTAGTTGGAACTCCTTTGCTTCAGACCAACAGGGAAAGCAATATTGAAACCTACACACTTTTTTTTTCCAGTTTTTACTCCTGGCAGACTTATTTATATAATGCCAGAGGTGTGCACAGATTTAATAAGACTGTGTGAGCTGGTGGTCTGATCCACCAATGGAGGAAAATTAAACTAACTCATGCCAGCTGCACAGATCTAGTTCCTTTTTCAGGGCTTTCTTTATTAATTCAGAAACAAATGTAAAGCAACCCAAAACAGATTTACTTCCCAACAGGGCTGAAGATAAAAAGCTATCTCCAGAACTTCACAGCCTTCCTCAGCAGAGGCTTCCCATTGTGTGCTCTTGCACGCTGTTTGTGGCCCGCTTCCGAGCCTTGCGCCTGACACATGGAAAGGCATCTCCTAGTTCAGAGGTGGGCAAACTATGGCCCATAGGCCTGCAGGACTGTCCTGCCCGGCTCTGGAGCTCCCAGCTGAGGAGGCTGTCCCCCCTCCCTCGCAGCTTCAGCTCCCTGTGCCGCCAGTGCTCTGGCTGGCTCTAGCCAAGCTCTGAGCAGCATGGAAAGAGGGCGGGTAACCGGGGGGGGGGGGGGGTTGGATAAGGGGCAGGGAGTCCCAGGGGCAGTCAGGGGACAGGGAGAAGGGGGCAGTTGGATTAGGAAGTGGGGTCCTCAGGGGGAGGTTAGGGGCGGGGGGTCCCAGGAGGGGGTGGTCAGGGAATAAGGAGCGGGAGGGGGGAGGCTGGATGGGCTGAGGGTTTTGAGGAGGGCAGTCAGGGGTCGGAAAGTGGGAGGGGGCGGGGGACAGGCTGTTTGGGGCAGCACAGCCTTCCCTACCCAGCCCTCCATACAGTTTGGGAACCCAGTGTGGCCCTCAGGCCAAAAAGTTTGCCCACCCCTGTCCTAGCTCCTTGGGAGAGGCTGGGTCTCTCCTATTTGCTCTTCTGCTTAAGAGGCAGAAAACCATATATCCAGTTACTTCTAGGGCACATGACTAGGAACAAGCATGTGAACAGAAACTACTGCTTCCCGGTGTAAGGGCCCAAGGGCTGTAACAGGCATACAGGGACACACATGTTGGCTCCAGTGCCCTATTGTACATCGTATCTGTTTCAAGGAGCTTATGATTGAAAGATACCTATCCTAAGTGAAATCTGAGCATTGAAATACAGTACTTTGTATCACTTTATGAGAATTGATACAATGCAGTTAATATTCATAAATAAGTATTATCACTTTCAGTTGAGCCCACAGAAAAAGCAAATGTGCCCTTCAAAATATTATAATTACTAGCGTATCGCTCATCCAGCACTATGATATTTGCTCTGCCACCTTCCCAGTTTTTGGCCCTCTGGAAAGTGTTTACCTATGCTTGATGATTTAAAGACAGCTACTGTTTATGAGTAGCATCTCTATTAGTTCTGCTAAGATGCTTTTCTGAGCCTCACTTGAAGAAATGGAAGGCCATTGTTAGTAATTGCCCAAAATAAGTGCCATTTTAAAAGGAAGATGGGGTTTTCCTTTTTTGTGGGGAAGGAGATGAGGTAGAGGGATTTTTTTAAAAGGGAGAAGAGAGTTAAATGCCTTCTACAAGTCCCATTTTTATACCAGGAATAAATCATACCTTCTACTGCAGCATCTGCAGAGCATCCTGAGACTTCTGACAGCAACTGACATCCTATCAGCTTCCTTTGCGGGATGTGTAGAGCAGAGGGAACTTTAAATGTTGACCACTAATGCCTATCAAACCATTAAAATGTCTCAATATTGCTTAAATAGTCATCATGGAGAATGGAGAAAGTGCCTCTGCTAGGATGGGAGCAGTTAGTTTCCGGCCAATCAAACATCCTGTCTGATGTTACTCAGTATGCAAATTATCTTCTTCATGGGAATGGTCACTCGGACTCTGAAATCCTGTTTCCTCCCAGTGAGACAGGCAAGGTCACTCCAGCTTTTTCATTCTATAGCAGAGCACTCTTGCGAAGCAGACGTATGGCCTTCTGCCCGGCTTCCCTTTTCCTGTCATCGCCTTTGGTGCCTTCAGGTGGATTTGGATTCCTCTGCTTTGAAGAGAAGGGGAAAGACAGCCTGTGCTTCCTTTCCTCTCTCCTTCCAGCTTCATGTCAGTCAACTTCCCTGTTGTGTGTGCAGGAAGTGGAGAAGTTTGGGAGTTAATGAGAGGAAGTACTCAAGAGCCTTTCCTCTGCTATGGTTACTTGTGTTTGTTTAGGTGTGGGTGGGGCAGTTCGTGCTCAGTAAACCCTACCTAACCTCTCTCTGATTCCCCCTCCACCAAAAAGACAGGTGAATGGAGAAAAAGCTTCCTATCTTTCAGGATATATACACTTACTCCCTCCCCTGTGTTATCTGCAGAGGAGGTCTCCTGGTGACTGCCCTCTGCTCCCCCTAGCCCCTGCCAGTTGCTAGGAGCCCTGAAGGAGTTTTCTCTGACATATAGCTGCAGTTGCTGGTCTGTATCCTACCTACTTCTTGCTGCTCCCAGGAAAGGACTCTGGGAGCTGCTTCTTAGATATCATGACAAGGAGTGGGGCTTATTTCTGGTTTTATTTACAGGGGCCATAACCTCCTGCTTAAAAAAATGAACAGCCTACATTTGAAAGCTAGTAACCCTGAAGAGAGTGAGGCTCAGGATACAGCTGCTCCCAGGAAGGAACCATATGAGCTCATTATTTTGAGCTTTGAATTATTTTTCCTTTTACAAAAGGACCGTCTGGTAGTATTCTCTGAATCTGCTATGAGAGTTCTTGGTAACTCTTCCCCTGTAGCCCTTTTCTTTTAACAAAGAACTGTGTGATTTCCTTGAGACTTGGTTCTGCTGCTGAATCACCTGGAAAAGATAACTGAGCAACATGAGGATTACTTGTCTGCCCAGTGGTGGGGCCTTGAATGAATTGCAACACCACTCCCTGGTCCAAGAAGACAATGGAAATAGGAACTGAACTCAGATCTTTTTTGTGCCAGTGTAGGAAACCACCACTGACTATTGGTTATTTCATTTTCTTAGGATGAGGGTCTTCTGTTCATTTCTAGTTTTATATGCAAAAGTCAGATTTTAAGCTTCTCACATCTGAGTTTCAATAAACAGTATAAGCAAACCCTCTCCTTCCCCCCCACCCCCATTCCCTAAGTAATTGAAAGCATATTTGAGCTAAAATCTGTAGTCAGGCCTCTGGATTCCCTGACTCAGTACAGTTTTATTTAACTAAATATGACAATAAATACAGAAGGTCAGATCCTTAATTATACTAACTCTAGCAATGGAAAGATGACAGAAAGTGGGTTCAAATATAACTGCGAAATGTACTGGGGGGCCTTAATGTAAATGAGACTGGTCCAGTGGATAATGTACTAATTATTATATATTGAAAGTCCTATTAAACTTTATTTTCTATTGACCCCTATGTCTTTAGCTTTCACTGTGTTGCAGAATTTTGTATTGGAAACACATGATTGCATTATAGAAGCTGTCTGGGGGCGAGGTGGGGAGAGCTGGATGTTCTAGCACATGGGATAAGACAGACAGAGAGCCATGGGTGTAAGTCTGGCTTTTTGGTACCTAAGTGTATCATTTGAAGGCCTATATCAGTGATTCTCAAACTTTTGTACTGGTGACCCCTTTCACATAGCAAGCCTCTGAGTGCGACCCCCCCCCCTCAATAAATTAAAAATACGTGCTTATATATTTAAGACCATTATAAATGCTGGAGGCAAAGTGGGGTTTGGGGTGGAGGCTGACAGCTCTGCCTGTCCCACCACATAGTAACCTCGTGACCCCCTGAGGGGTCCCAACCCCCAGTTTGAGAACCCCTGGCCTATATAGTTTGCCAAATTGAAACTGCAGTCACAGAAGCCAGATTTACTGTAAAGCTCACTGAATGCCTCTGAGGGCTTGTCATCACTACTGGGACCTAAGTCATAATGTAGCTGGAGTCAGTGTACCTTAGGTCAATTTACCTGGTGTCTTCACTGTGCTGCGTTGATGGGAGGTGCTCTCCAGTCGACTTTCCTTATTTTTTTCGGAGAGGTGGAGTACCAGGTTCGTCCGAAGATGGCTCTGACGTCCATTTAGCTGGTCTTCACTAGACCTGCTAAATTACCCCATCTGCATCTATTGCAGCAGCATCGATCTCCCTATAGTGAAGACCATCCCTGATTTTTTTTCAGGGAATAAGTGTTTCTAGGACAAGGAACACATGGTGGAACAGATTGATGAAGAATTGCTGGACTTATTTCATGCTTTATTTTTGTGTCATTGCAGTTCATATGTAATGCTTTTTAGCCATGTATAAAGACTTAAATGATTTCTAAAGAAAAGTGGTTTCTCATTTTGTCTGTTTGTAGGAAGCAGTTTGGTTCCTTTCCAATATCACAGCAGGAAACCAGCAACAAGTTCAAGCTGTAATAGATGCTGGACTAATCCCTATGATCATACACCAGCTGGCTAAGGTCAGTCAAGCTGTCATTTGCGCAAGTTTGTCATCATCTTTTTATAAGTCTGACACAGGGAATATCTGAGTTAATAAGCTTTACAGATGTCTGCTTGCTAACTTTAATGAACTATCAATTTTACTCTTCAGGGGGACTTTGGAACACAAAAGGAAGCTGCATGGGCAATTAGCAACTTGACAATAAGTGGAAGAAAAGATCAGGTGTGTGTGGCTAACTTGCAGTTGTTGTTAAAATGTAGTGTATTGTAAGATTAATCGTATGTAATTCTGAAGGCATTTTCCCCATATTTAGGTTGAATATCTTGTACAACAGAACGTAATACCACCATTCTGTAATTTACTGTCAGTAAAAGACTCCCAGGTGGTCCAGGTGGTCCTGGATGGGCTGAAAAACATTCTGATAATGGCTGGTGATGAGGCTAGCACAATAGCTGAAATTATAGAAGAATGTGGAGGTAAGATTTTATTTGTTAGGTTTTTTAAAACTTTTATTTGCTATGTATCACTTTATCTTCCTTCTTCAGAACCAGTGCAGTAAGGCAGTGTTTCTAACCTGTGGCCACTGTGACCACATGTGGCCCCCACCGGAATGTTTGCTGCCACGACAACCTCCTAGACAGTGATTTGGAGGGGGAGAGGGGAATACAAAGCAGCGGCCCCTCCGTGCTGTGCCCAGCTGTTGCTCCTGCATGTGTTGCCTTGGTGTTTGCTGGCACTGCCAACAGGATCAGCACACTGCACCGCAGTCTCCTAAGGGGCTCTGGGCAGTGCCTCTGGAGACACATGGGGCTGGTATGCATGGCACCAGGGGAACCTGGGACTTTGCAGATAACCACTGAATTCCTGACCCACTTTTCCGGGGGCGGCAGGGCTCAGGCCTTAGCCCCAGGGCAGTGGCAAGAGGTGGTGGCTGAACTGAGGCCACCAACAAATTTATTGTAAGAACCCCTGACTTACGGCCATTGGCACATACTACATAACACCAGCAATTGGTCCTTACGTGGTATTTGAATAAATGGATGAAACTGTGAGAAAGGGAAAAAATATGTTACCTTGTAGCCATTGTGGCTTTTTTCTGTTTAGTGAAACTTATTTAGAGGGATTTTCACATGGTGGGAGAGTGGGTGAGGACATATTTCCACAGACCAGTGTATTTCAGTAGTAGCTTTCTGTATCTTTTTCAGATTTGTTTTAAAGAGAGCGTTATTTCCACCCAACTTCTGCCTATGCTTGATCCTGCAATAAAAGTCATGGTTTTGCATCACTCCATTGCAGTGGGAATGAATGTCAGTATTTTGACTTCCCCTGCAGAATAAAATAGGAAGAGAAGTTGGGCTTGAGGTAGCAAGTCCCCATTAAATCACACACCAGCAATTTAGATATGATGGCAAGTTAATTCTTCAAAAGCAAGTTAGAGATAAATGAATGTCTTAAAAAAAGTTTTTCCCATCTACATAAATTTCTTGCTTGAAACTGAAGTTATGATTTTAAACTACTGTAGCTATGTTCTTTTGTCACCTTGTTTGCATTTCACTCTTGGTATGCTACTCTAATGTGAAACCACTTTTAGCCTGCCAAGATGTAGAGTGTCTGTATGGGACAAAGCGTACATGCTATACAGCAGAAATGCACAAACTTTTGCTTACCTGAGTGCTTCACCTAACTTATATAAAAGGGAATGGATTGCAGCAGCCCTGGAGGCTTTTAAGAACAGGTTTGTGTCCATGTCATCATTAAGATGGGTGGCCCATGGAAACAGGCTGTGCTGAAACCTGTAGATTCCACAAGCCACACCTCTGTCTTAAAGAGGAAGATGGCAACTTTTGAAAGAACATTCTGAGTCATGTTTGGAAACTAGGTCCATTGTGACCATCCTTGTTCTCCAGTATGTCTTGAGGTACTAATGTAGCTAAAGGCAGTATTTTGTTATGTCTAAAATGCTAACCTAAAGTAGCTACTAACAAACTTCATTTTAACCTGTTGAACGCGTTTATTCCTGCTGTCATTTGGGCAGGTTTAGAGAAAATTGAAGCCTTGCAACAGCATGAGAATGAGGACATCTATAAACTAGCATTTGAAATCATAGATCAGTATTTCTCTGGTGATGATGTAAGTACATTAAAGACTGCTCTGTGTGTGGTTATGGATATATGAAATGTTTGGTGTGAATGCTTTTGTACTCCATATTTTAATTTAGTAACTACATTGTCAGCGTTGCTTCAGTCATCCCCCTTTATGGACATGGGCTGTTCAGAGGATATTTTCCTCTCTTTTTCTATACAGCTTGTTCTAATTAAAAGTTTTTAAGATACTTTCTCAATCTTCCATTCTCCCTCTGTGGTTTCCTTCCCTTCTGTGACCTGTCCCTGCTCCTACTCCATCTTTTTCATTCCTTTCATGCACCAAGAAACTGCCTCAAACAGACATTGACTAAGACAGGCAATTCATTTTTTGCCTAATAAACTGGTAAAATCTAGTCCACACTATAACACCTTCTAAAGTTGAAAAATTTATTATTAGAAGAAAATATGCTTGCAAATCAAGTTTTATATACTTTATAGAAAAATAGATTTATATCAGATATTATAATTATAAACCCTGCACTATCCTTAAAAATTGTTAGATGCCAGCAGTTCTCCTTCAGATTACCACTCCAGACCTCACATGTCCTGTGTAGAAGCCATGGGACCATTCAGAACAGTAAAACTGTTAAGGGGTGCATGTATAATCCTAGAATTCAGTGCCAAGGACAAGAGGTCCCTTCCCCATTACTCCCTCAGTTCTACTCTTCCTGTTGGGTTTGTTCTGTGACCACAAATCTGTTTTCACTCTGCAGGACTAGTTGGCACAAATTGAATCAATAGTTTTTATGGTGATTAACATTTTCTTGTGCATTTTTGTCCTGAGTGGTATTTTGGTATAATTGCAGGTATAGCAACAATTGACTGTTTAGTGATCTTGTTCCTCCAAAATATTAGTTTCCAACAATCCGATCACCATGAAATGTTAGCTCAGGATAGGTTTACTCAAATGACTTTCTTTAGAAGGTCCACTGTGGGATGAAGTCCATCCTGTTGGAGTGAGGAGCTTTTTTCTGGAGGTTTGAGTGGATTGTTTCTACAGTTTAAAGCATCTGAGTTGGATGCCCTAGGACCAGACAAAGGATCCAAGACTTTTGGGTCCGTCCTCTGGATGTAAAGCAGCTGAACTGTTACAAGGAGACGGATGAAAATTTTTTCTCATTCTCTGAGGCTAGGACAAGAAGCAAAGGGCTTAAATTGAAGCAAGGGAGGTTTAGGCTGGATACTAGGAAGAACTTCTTATCTGTCATGGTAGTAAAACACCAGAACAAACTGCCTATGGAGGTCATAGAATCTCCATCATTGGAAATTTTTAAGAGCAGGTTAGACTAACACCTGTCAGGAGTGGTCTAGTAGTTACGACTTAGTCCTGCCTTGAGTGCAGGGGACTGGACTAGATGACCTATTGAGGTCCCTTTCAGTCCTACACTTCTGATTCTGTGATTTTATGCACCTCAGATTATAGGGAATCCTGAGTCACTGTCCAGAGTTTCTAAAAAGTGTGTAAAAATTCAAGGGATTTGCATGAGAAAAAGCACCAGGATATAAGTCAGTCGTATCCAAGGGTTGGTTCAGGTCCAGCCCTGCCTAGTTGCATGCATTTCTTCAAATCCTGGGATGTCAAAAGCAGTCAGGACTTCCTCAGATGCTGGGTGTCTGGATCCTGCACTCCTTGGGCTTTGCAATGGAATGTATTAGTCAGGTTGGATCTGTCTTCTAACTTATCCTCTTTATTTTCTCATAAGATCAGTCTTTCCTATGTTGGCATCCTTTCTTCCTGAGAAATCACCATCTCAGAGAGGTCTAATCAGTCATGGTCTTGCTTCTGTGGGGAGAAGGAGCAGCCACTGAAGAACAGAGCTGAAGGCTCTGAAGCTGTATTTCTGGCAGTTTTATTCCTGCATCTAGATACCTTTTTATCACTCTGGCCATCTGCTGTTGCCAGAGGGAGTCAGTTGTTTCAGAATAAGATGTATATCCACCTTCTTGTCTTTTGTCCTCCTTGGGAGTTGTGACCCTTGTGGGCTCCAGCTCTTCCTGATTCAAGGTCTTCTGGAGAGTTGGTTCCAGCAAAAAGGGTGAAGGAAAACTGATATCTAGGTTGCCTCCCCCAAAGTATTTCAGACCTTTAGCAGAGTGCTGTCAGGATGAGAATTTCCCATTTCTGTCCTGAAGGATTTGATATCAGAGTAACAGGCTGGGTGTCATTCATCAGAAGTATTCCTCCCCCCATCTTTGTCACCTGATGCTTCTGTCCTTTCCTCAGAGGGACCAGAAGGCATTTAGGATCTAGTAGAAAGGATGGCAGTGTCTGACATTCTTCTTGTTTCAGTCCATAGTAAATCATGTGATCTTTGACCTTCTAGTGTTTGAAGGAGCCAGGTAGTTGTTCCCACAAAAAAGGGCTTCTAGATGCTGTAGAAGATTTGTTTTAGAATCACTTAGCCGTGGTGCAGTCTGTTTCAAGGAAAATTGACTCTTGGTGCCAAGTAATTAGGGGGTTAAACTATGGCTGTCAGTTAATCACAGTTAACTCAGGTGATTAACTCAAAAAAATTAATCATGATTTCAAAAATTAATTGCAATTAATCACACTGTTAAACAATGGAATACCAATTGAATGGATGCAGGGGATAAGGCTTGGCAGGGTGAGGATTCTGCATTGCTCAAAATGACGCACCTGCACTTCTGGGGAGGGGCAAGTGATTGCTCTTGCAGCTTACCTTCGCTTCCCTGTAAGTCATTTTTCTGCAAGGAAGTGAAAAAATCTGTAGGGGACATGAATTCTGCAGAATTCCCCCAGGAGTAAATAGAACAGTGAGTCGGTGAATTTGTTTTGTTTTTTGGGCAGCTCTGTTATAACTTTACTGGATTTTCAATGTCAGTATGTCTTAGGGTACTATGTGGAACCACAAAATAAAGCTAGACAGCACTCTTCAGGTGGTTATTTATAACAAGTAGCTATCAAACCCAAAACAGTATTCTGTCCCTTTTAAGGACTAAGGCAAACAAACCAAGCCCTCTAACAGGATTACACAAGTGAGGGGAAAAGAAGCTATACTTACCTCACCTGTCCGACAGCACTAGGGCTCCCAGCCCAGAAGCATCTTTTTTTTTTTTTTTTTTTTTGTTCCCCCCTTCTTTCCCCACCCCTGTGGAACGTCTTCTCCTCCCTTTTTGGAGGAGACTGGAGGCCACTGATTCTCTCTGTGCCATTAACCTTACATTATTCCCTTGTAGTTCATGGCAATAAGGCATGCAGCTGTGGTCCTTTTCTTCAGAAACTAGACTAACCCTCTCCTGACTTCCTAAGGGATGATAGACCCATTGTACTAAAGAAGTATCAACCTTTGTGTGCTGCTTTGTAACGTCTTTTTAGAAGACACAGTAGTTCAATCACACTTAACAAAGCATTGCATCAACTCTGAATCCAGTTTGGAGCCTCAGTTTGGGAAAGTGCTCCTGTTCTTCATAATTAGCACTCAGCTTTTCTGCTGAGGATTGTCACTGCCTCTGCAGAGCTTCACTGGGACCCATTAAGAGTAATAAGAATTGTCATGAAGGAGAAAAGTTATTTGCCAGTATCTTGTTCTCCAGATGTATTGCTCTGCAGATCTACAGACTTTCCTTCTCCCCTCTCTTTAGGAGTTAATGAGTTTCCTGAAGTAGAGAGGGAGTGAAGGATTTTAGGGCTCAGCACTCCAAAATCCTAAAGCCTTGTCTACACTACACAGTTTTGTCAACAAAAGTCAAGCTTTTGTCAATAAAAGAGCGGAGGTATACCTGCTGAAATGCTTCTCCCACCAGTGTAACTCCCCTGCTATGCCGACATAATAAAACCAGAACTGTTGGGCTTATGTCGCTGTTAGGGCGACGCAGTGTCTGTAGACACTGTGAGCTGGGGCAAGAATGGCCGCCGTTCCCGGCTGGGAGCCCCAAGTGGCTCCCCCCGCTCCCAGCAGGGCAGCCGGGCTCCCAGCAGGGAGCTGCCAACAGAACTGAGAGACCAGGCTCACACTTCAGTTGGTGGAAGTGCTCATGGTGACGACGCACACCACTGACCGAAGGAGGGTAGTGTGGACATCAGTCACCACAGTAATTAATCCAGTGGCTTTAAGTCAACCTAATATAGATCGACTTATCTTTGTAGTGTGGACATATGCCAAGTTTCAGAATACTGGATCTCAGTGTGTAAACAATATATGCACCCTCAGATGGTCTTATTGCTTTGAATGGTTCAGTAGCTCATGAGACGTGGCGTGTGGCTCCTGAAGTCTGATTTTCAGAGCCAATACATTCAGAACAAATATCAGCAAGTAACCTTTTCCTAGCCTGCTCACTGCTGCTGCCAGTGGACTGTATGCTGGAAATCAGATGTACATATTGTAATGCTATTGACAGTTTTAGCCTTCACTAGAAACAAAATGTTACCTGTGTGCCTAACTTCTAAAACTCTGAGAGAGGAAATTGAATCATGGTTCTTCTACATTGATGGCTTGCATGCTACACCAGTAAGACGGGTTAATTTGTTTCTTTTGTAAAATAATGTAGTGTATTCAACTGGGAATTTGAGAAGTTTAAAAAATAAATTATTTCAGAGTGATTTAACTTAGAATCTTCAGCATCCAAGAGGAAATACTGATTACTAAAAAAAAAAAAAAAAAAAAAAAAAAGACAAGAATTCCTATCAGCTATAGATAAAAATCAGTTTAATACAATAGGTAACCCTGAGAAAAGCACAAAACTAGTTTTTAGATTTCACTAGTAGTGATTAGCTAGAAAGCTAAAATTTCAATCTTAATTTTGTAGTTAAGAGTCTTTGCTGTAATTAAGTGGTAATGCATTCAATAAGGATATGATGCATCTATTTCCTTAATGGCATTAGAAAAAAGCATGATTTTTCTTTTTAATAAAAGTTATATTGAATTGGCTAAAATTATTAGCATTTCACTTTTTAGTAACAAAATATTTCAGTTGGCCAGTATTTATGAAATATTTATGCATCTCTGTATGTGAAATGACTTGTATAAGGTGTTGGGTTTGTATGGATTACTTTTTATTATATCTTTATAGATTGATGAAGATCCCAGCCTCATTCCTGAAGCCACTCAAGGAGGTACTTACAATTTTGACCCAACAGCCAATCTTCAAACAAAAGAATTTAATTTTTAAGTTCAATACAGTGCAGCTTCTCTGTCCCACCCCAATACGAAGCACCACCAAATGGCTACCAAGTGAAAAAAAAAAAGGCTCCAAGACACACATGCCTCCTCGTTTTGATGCTTCTAAAGCAAGCCATGTATCGGTCACTTTGCAGTTGCCAAAAGTCACTATCACGTGGACTGTAAATGCATATGCATGATCTCTTAAACTGTTTTACAATTCTTTTTAACAGTCCCAATTACCTTCTTTTTTTGCCTTTTTCTCTGGTGCCACATGCTGACAACCGCAACCTGCAGTTTTGTTAAGAAAATTTCATAGTGGTGGCACATCTGCTTTCCACAGAAAAGTAACTTCTTTGGAAAATGGTGCGCTGTGGATCAAGACACTTTGGTATGATGCATACATTTTGGAAGACTTTACGGGGCACAGTTTGGTCTGAGCCTCCATCGTCCTCCACAAACATATTTTCATATACTTTATGTGGAAGAATAGATTCAAAAATGCAAGCCAAATGAATTTCATTGGTGAAACTGAAATAAAAGTAACTTACACTTGGCAATTGATAAAACAGTTAAGTCTAAAAAACAAACTACTTCATCTATCAGTAATTGATGTGTGTTCATTAACTGCCTCAGAAACCAGGGTTGAAGAATGAACTGTAGATTTGGACTGGTAAAGCTTTTGCCGTTGTACCTAATTTTTGAGAACAGCAAGCCCTATTTGACCACTCACTTCAGCCTGTGTGTTCCTGCTGTTTTGAAGTAATCAGATGCTGTGCATGGTATTTTACCTGAGCTACAACCTGTTATGGACTTGAACTTCTGTTTAAGCTGAAAGCAAGAGTCCTTGACTAGAAAAAAAAATCTGTCCAAAACTACGCATTGGTTAAAAAGAATCTTGCTTTCAACTTCCAGTAGTCAGTATATTTCATTTTAAATTGATAATTGGATAAGGTTGATTTATATTGGGTTTAAACTGTGGAGCTTTCATGTTTACTGTAATTTAGTCTTAAACTATTTTTTACTTAGTAACCAGTGCTTATGATAATGTGGTTGGCAACAAACCAGCAGCTGTTTAGAAGCATCATAAAAGCTTCATTCTTGGAGTATTGGAAGAGTAATTCAGAAATGAGTCTAAAACCGTATTCACGTGATTTAAAAAAAATTACAAGCTAGTTGATGTGTGAGGCTGTTTAGAAGCTGCAGTGTTTCAGCATAAGCCTGATGTGCAGCACACATTAAATAACTTTATATAAGCTGGTAATATGAGAGGTCATTGCTTTTGGAAAGTTGTCTAGCCCAGTTCTTTTCAAAGGGATTTGCTTTTGGTGGGGTGAAGAATAATAATTTGAAACTCTGTAAACTATCACACAAGCTGGTTTTGTTGCCGTTGTTTACTGGGTGTAATTTCCCAATGCATTGATGTGAAGGGATAGAAAAATCTAAACTAATTTAGTTATTGGATGTGGGTTGTATTTACTGTGATGAAGATAAGGACAGATGCCATCAGAGCTTTGTGGATCAGCTGTTTTTTTTCCACAAATGAACAACACATAGCAGGTGTACATTCATTAAATATATATCTGCCAAGGTGGAGCCACTTTAAAGAGCGAGTTGTCTTGTATCTTAAATAGATACAAGCGTATGTTAAAATGCAAGATTTTTACTTGCTAGATAATCCATTTTAATATAGTGGTTTGGCCTCTGATTATTTATAGGTTTTATAAATTTTAGAATCAATTTCTCTTTAAGGTGGCTCAGATTTTTCAACTCTTGTGCACATAAAATTGAGTTGAAGTTCATTGTGCCTTTTTTCTTTTCCCAAAAGTTGAGTTGAAGCTTCATATGGTAACTGCATCCTAGTCACATTCTATAGTCTAAAATCTTTAAACTGTGTGGTGTTTGCTAAAACTAAACAATATAAAGTCAAAGTTAGTAAGGTCACAAAGTTGTGTGAAATTAGAGTTCCAGCTGATAATGATGTGAACAAATCTTCGCCCTCTTAATTCTCAGTTTAGTTCTTTATATGCCATATAGACTGGCAGTTACCCTTTTCAGCCTGCACTCGCTATTTTCCTAGAGATTACATAAAAATTGAGATTACATTCATGATTTTCAACAACTGTGAAGATCTAATTTTTTTTCTTGCACTCAGTGCATCACATTAAAAGTGAACATCGGAGAACTGAGTAAAGCACTACAAAGCATTTGCTCATTTCTTTCTGTTGTGACCTTATCAGCTTTTGATTGGGATTGCACCATTTCATAGAATAAAGGAAACCAAGTATATTGCTGCACTTTTAAGTTTTCAGAAGTGTTTAAAAATTGCATTGTTTTTATTATTTTTTTAAACTATCAGTTAAAATAGACTAAAATGTTCTTTCAAAAGAGGCATCTAAATGTGTTCCTAATTTTGTATATGGGCTTAGGTTTTGTAACCAATAAAAAGCTGCTATCAAATACTATAAAACATGCAAAAACTTATTTTGAAAACTATCAGACTGTCTTTTCAAATTGATGTAAGGTTTTTTCTGTCTTTGACCAAATTTTAGCTAGTAGAACTCCACATCAAAGTGTGAAATATGTTACTGAAACAAAATAAGCTAATGCAGTGATCTTTGAAACTTTGAATACTGTTCTAGTGTGGACTTTTATATTCGCTATAGAGTTGACCATCCAGTGGAGGAAGGTTGTGTTACACTCATAGTAAGTGGTGTGAAGGCAAAAGTGGTGCTTTTCAGATTGCCAATTTCTAGCAGTTTTGTAGTTACAGAGGAAAAAAATTGCAGTAAACCTAAAGGCCAATTAATTCTTGTCAGTTGTCTGAGTCAAATGGCATGTGTACATGATATACATGTGTGCTAAATTAGGGAATAAATTATAAGTAATTCAAATTGGGAAACAAGCAGACTTTTTCATAGCACTTTTTTTTAAAAACACTGTAACCTGCTAGGACTTCCAGAAGACTTTCTTTCCAGGTTGCCGGTATTTACGTTCTACCTGCTTATTCATCATTGTCTTTTAAAGATTTAATAGCACAAAATTTATAAGCACGATCTTATCTTATTCTTTGCATGTCAGGCACTTCTGTAAATTTCTGCCTTTGGCTTACTTGCTTAGTTCAGACAAAAGCTAAGTCCCATTTTCAAAAGTGATTTAGGTACTGGGGACCCTCCTATTCACTTTGATTTTTGACAAGGCTATTAAGTCATTTAGGTGCTTTTGAAAATTTTACCCTATAAACTGTTAACCATACAGCTAGTCCTACTTATGAAAATTTTGAGAGCTACTAGGTTAGAATGTGTTGTGCAATTTTTTTTTAAAGAAAATATCATGTATCTTTTACAAAGCATCTTACAAGAATGTCTTCCTTATCTTTTTCAAGGTGACATAGCTCTTCGGTTTTGCTTTATGGATCTGTTAAGCAATGGATATGTGAGGAGATGCATTGACAGACATGTTTTTTTCTAAATCTCAAAGGAGTTTGTCAAGTGGTTCAGGTCCCAGATTTGACCTACTTATTCTAATCTGATGCAGAATATTTTAAATAGATATTAATTCCATTAAAAAGCTTTCTACCCAAATAGCCTAGTTCAGTTGAATCCTCTGTTAGTTTTGCAGTAGAAGTAAACCTTTTTCTGAGATACTGATTGTATTTATGCTCACAAACATAAATAGGAAAAAAAATGATGTATTCAACTGGAAATGGAACTATTTGCAAGATGAAAGTGTAAAATTATTAGGATGGGAGTATATTATCCATGTTTCTAAAACAGTATGAAATCACTAGAGGTTGTATTTTAACATTCTTTGCTTTTGAAAGGCAGTTGGCAAATAGAGATCATCAGATATACAAAATATTTTGGATTGTCTTGTCTTTGTAAAACTAGAACATTTATAGTTGCTTTGGTTTTGCTTTTTGATGAAGCTTTACCATAAACTGTTTGCTGATATACTTAAGTGAAGGAGTTAAAGTAAATTGATGCTACACTCCAGAAACTTTATTAGAAGAATTTTAAAGTTGCAATGTCAAATAATGAGAATTTAGGTTGGGTGTGCAAACTTTAATTCTTCTTCCTTGTCCATATGCATTAAGATACAGTCTTTAACTACATGGTCACATACTGTATTTTTCCACAATGCCTCATTTAGTGAATTGCTAAACGATTCAGTGTTTCTCTTTATCCTTCACGTTCAATGTGTGGCCCCATGCTTTATTTATTGCATGCCATACAAACCCTGCAGTGGTTACATTAATTTCTTTATGGATGTTTCCGTGGTACTCCCAGCCATAGGATCTGCATGCTTCACAAACATTAACTTAATCTTCACAACACCTCAGTGAGATTAGGTGGTGGTGGTGGTATCTCCATTTTACAGCTGGGGAACTAAGGCACAGAAAAAGGCTAAACTGCTTTAGCCTTTAGACTTCTTTCTAAGGGCTTGGCTACACTGGCACTTTACAGCGCTGCAACTTTCACGCTCAGGGCTATGGAAAAACACCCCCTTGAGGTGTAAAGGTGTAAAGCCTCAGTGTAATCAGTGCTGCAGTGCTGGGAGCGTGGCTCCCAGCGCTGCAAGATACACCCGTAAGGGATGTGGTTTACGTGCAGTGCTGGGAGAGCTCTCTCCCAGCGCTGGCGCTCCGACCACACACACGCTTAAATTTCAAGTGTAGCCATACCCTACATCACTAATTTTGGATGCCCAGCTTGAAACACCTAGGGCCTGATTTTTTCAGAGTGCTTAGCATTTCTATAGCACTTTATATATTCAAAGCACTGCTCCAGTCAACTTCAGTTGCAGGTGTGAGCATTCAATACTTTAATAAATCTGACTCCAGGTTTGTCATGTTGAGCACCGAAAATGGGGAATACACAATGACCACCTGTGAAAAGTGTGGTTTAAGTGATCTGACCAGCATCACAGAGAAACTCTGGCAAAGGCAGGGATAGAATGCAGTATCCAGGGCAACATTCAGTTGCCTTAACCATGAGACTATCCTTTCTCTTCCAGCAATCCTTTGCCTCATTAACTACACATCTGACTTCTGCACCAAATGAAGCAGAAGTCCTACTAACAACCACTTCTTACACCACCCTGATTTATTCCCAGAGCACCTCTGTTCTTACCCATCCCTGACTTCTGCAACTGTTTGTTCTCAGTCTTTCCCTAATATATGTCATCCCTCTACATTCCAGTATAGCAACCTTCTCGCTGCCTTGATGTCAGCAAAAACAAAGCAAAGGAAAAAGTGTCTCCTGCTATTGGTTCCAGTACCACCATGGCTGCCGGGCCACTGTGAGAAGTAATTGCAGGGAAAGAAGTCCTGTTCAGTCTTTGCAGTCTTGGGATAGGGCATGCTCAATTACTCTGTGGGAATGGCAAGTGTAAGTCTGGCCTGGAGGAACTTTGGGGATGGAGCGTGCTCAGTGTATCTGGAATCTTGGAGAATTTATCTACTGAACATAGGCAAACAATTTTTTCACAGGCTTACAGCTTGGATCATTTGTTGGCAGTTTTTTATGGGCACAGAAAAAGGCACATCCCTGTCACCAGAGTCACCACCTGCTAAACTTTATGCTTTGGAACAGGGACTTGGAGTCCCGCTAGAGCTCCTGAATGTAATGGCTGTAAGAATTTGGTTTTTTGTGGGCAAAACAATGTTTTTCCCCATAACCATTTTTAGCCAAAACATTTAATTTTTCCTACAGTCATTTGAGAATCTCAGTTTTCATATTTTTTAAGGTTTTTGGTCCTTATAATTGCAGAGAGAAACTTGGAAACAATCCTAAAAGCTCAAACTGCAAGACAGACAAATCTCCCAAATGTATTATTTTTAAAATCTCATTACTTTTCATAAATCTCAGAGGGTGAAGGGGGAGGGTTGGGACCTGATTCATGATTTTTTTTTGGATTTGAGGTTGATATTGTTTAATCCTATCCAAGCCAAAAAAGTGATCTCTCCGTTTCTGCAGTCTGATGCAATTTATCTGGAATTCTGGATCACTTGCTCATAGGTGAGTGGGAGGCAGTAGGCACTGAAGATTTTGGCACTAAGGATTCCTGGTATCTCCTGCTTTTCCTTGTTCTCATTCAGAGCTGGTCAAAAGAACAAGCTGCTGGATTGTGACTAAACAGTTTCAAAACTTGGTCTGAGCATAGAAACGAAGGTGGTGATGGAAGGGACAAAAAGTCTCAACATTTCTGACTGCTGCTAGTCTCTGTCCTGAGGGCTGGTCTACACATGGAGTTCCTGATAAAACTCCATCTGTGGACACTTACTATGGAATAAGTGTGTCCATACATAGAGTTAATCAAGAACAACTCCATGTGTAGACAAGCCCACAACTGTCCCCGGGACCTAACTGTTAAATGAGGAAGTCTGTTACATTTGTTAACAAAGGACTTTCAATGCCAGCTAACACCGTGGACAAGCCAGTACAGTAACCTGCAAAGGATATAACTCTTCTATTTAATTTTTCAGTAGATGGGTAATTTCTGCTGGCCATCCAGTGGTCCTCCACTGTCAGGCCAAACCTGGTAAAGGCTTTTGAGACCAGAGGATAGGCTGGTGCCCCCAGCCAACCCACCTCCACCTAAGCAGTGCTAATCTCAAACTACAATCACTGCTGCTCTGCCTCCCAAGTGTATTCCTTCTACATTTTACAGACTCGTTTAAAAATGACTGAGAAAAGTTTAATCAGCTATTCACCAAGGACAAGATCTCTAGAGACAAGATGGGTGAGGTGAAGTATCTTTTATTGGACCAACTTCTAATGCGAAGATATTCTAATTTTTATCATCTAATAAAAGAGCGTTGTCTTTAATATCCTGGAACCAACATGGCTACAACACAGCAACCAAGATCTCTTGTCTGACAATCTATTCCTCTCTCACTCTGCTAGCTTGAATCCCTCAAACCTTGTTGGGTATGAGTCTATTTGGTTTTTTTGTTTGGTTTTCCAGAAAATGAGGACCCAGAATCTCCTATCCAAGGAGTTCTTAACTCTTTTGGCTTGAAACCCACAGAGTGGCAGTTGTCTCATGATCCCCCATATTCTAGGATTTGGGTCCCTGGAATGACTGGGAAGTTTTCTGGGTGCTGTAGGATGTATGGGCTGGGTGTAGGGCTGTTTATATTGCTAAGATTGGGTGTGGGGGTTGAAGTATGGATTGTGGATGAGATTTTCCTCCTCTCTCCCATTCCTGCACCATGCTCAGATCTGTGGCTGCACTATTTACAGAGGTGGTGAAGTACTCAGCAATCTCAAACAGCACTGGCTTGCTTGACTCACAATTGAGTGTTCTGTGGGAGGTTGGAGGAAAGATGGGGGAAGAGCTCCACAGTGATTGGATTAAAGGTGAGGGGGGAGTGGGATGGCAATAAGCTAGTTTTTACCTCAGGAGATGAGGGGAGTAGCAGCCAGCAGGTGTAGGAAAAAGCTGTGACTGTTGAGGAGCAACTAGCCTATGTATGAAATACTAGAGATAGGAGAACTGTCACACTGGGAGGGTGGACTAATAGTGTGCCCACATTGAAGCTGGGAGGTGTAAGTCCTAGCTCGGGTAGCTGTACATGCTAGTTTGGCCCAAGCTACTGCCTAAAACTAGTAGTGTGGCTGTTGTACGGGTAGTGGCTGGGGTAGCTGCCTGAGTACATACCCAGGGGTTAGACAGGATTGTAGGTGGCTTGCCTGGGCTGCCACCCATGTAACTTGTTACAGTATATTATCCTCCCACTTATCCTACACTAAGATTCTCATATTTCCACAAAACTAATTATGATCATAGCCCATTTATGAAAACAAGGAAGTATTAGTAATAATTTGGGTGGTGACCTACAAAGGATCCTCTCTTCTGAGAGTACTGATGGTAATTGTGTATTGTAGCAGCCTTTCACCATAGTTGGTTTTTGTTGACCATCCTCCACAGAACGTAGCTAAAGTGAGAGTCTGCTTCTTGACAATGAGAGCAGTCTGACTCTAACTGAGAGTAGCAAAGATCAAACCTGTATGGCTCTAGTGCCAGCCTTGCCCAATCGGGGCTTGAGCTATTGGGTTTCCTGGCATTGAAGTAACGTTCTAAGTTTGTCACCCTACACCCCTTTCTAAAGAACTCAAGAGTCGAGGCATCTTTAGTCCTAAGTAAATCTTTCTGGTTCCCTCCATGGGAAAGACACTTTTTTGGGCAGGGGAGTAGGCCACGGACATGCAATTTGTCTCTCAAAACTTGCTTGCCACATGGTAACCATATAACCACTCTGCTGGGGAAGGTATGAGATACATTGCAACAAGCTGGAACTCAGGTACTGAGATTAGTGTTCAGGGATTTCCTGATCTGCAAAGCAGTTTTAGTCTGGCCAATACCCCAATTGGTGGTTTACCTGAAGAAATATGGATGTGAACTGAACCAATCCATAGTTTGAGATTCCTGGATTCCTTGCTTGTATTAGACTCTCACTGCTACCTGAGAGTTTAGTGCTTATCTCTGGCCAGCTAAGAAGCTGCATCCTATCATGGACAATTTAACAGCCCCTGTTATTCAGGTTCTTGCCTCCTCCCAGTTGGACTACAGTAGTGCAACATACCTAGACATGAAGTCATCAGCCTTAGAAAACTCCAAGTGGCACAAAAGACCTACTACATCTTTTCTCACCAATCCAGGCTTATCACAAGCCCACCAAGCCTTTCTGTCACTCTTAACATTGGCTTCTCATGAAATAGCAGGTCAGGTTCAAGGCCTTGTTTCTTATCTTTTAGCTGCTCCGTTGTGCGGAGCCAAGTACCTATGAAATTTCTTAGCTCTGGGATGAAGAATCGTGGTTGTCAAGTCTGCTTCTCAGGCACAGGGGAACTTATACCATATGGGTAAAACTCATCTAGGTTGGAGACTTTTCTCAGGGGTTGGTCTGAGACACTGGAATGAACTCCTCTAACCCCCACATAACTGTGTATATTTAAAAAAAAAAAAAAAAAACAACCTACCAAAGCAAAACTGCACTATGCCGCACTTACAGCCTTCCCCCTGCAGAAAGGATGAGAATGACCCTTGTGTGACATATTAATTGTGATCCTAGTTACACTACTGTAACAAGCTCAATAATAATGAAAGTGGTATATGAAATGATGATATAAAATAGAACTATGGTACAGCAAATCACCCTGCATGTTAGTCTGAGCTGCTACACAGTTCTCTCAAGGAAGTTCCCCTTTGCTTGGTGATCCTGGTCCTGACAACCAGCTGGAGACATCCCTCTTCAGGCCTAGTTGGTATCCATGTTGAATGTCAGATGCTTCTGGTTTTTGCAATAGCTATGGTAGTACTTAGGGGACTAAAGTCTGGAACTATGGTCAACTTGCACCTATTTTCCCATCGGGCCATTCCTTTACACTAGGATTTACAAGATAAGGCCAACTCTACAGTTTGCACTACTGTTTGGTCCTTTATGCCTTGTGTTTCCACATCTAAGTTAGTAGACAAATAGAGAACCTGGCACTGTAATTAAATTAGAAGGAACCCTATCTTGATGAAGGCATGGTGTGAGAAATTAACTAATGGGATTTTAACTCCAGGTTTAATAACACCTCATAAGACTTCTATACTATACTCCTGCATTTGGAAAACTGCTTTTGATGGCAGTGTAACTCCTTTAGGACCACCCTCTGCTCTCTAAATTTGTTTCCTACTAAAATGGCTTGAAAGGGCTTGGGTACCCTGAGAGGCAAGGTCTCTGCACTCAGTGACATTAGGGGAAAGTCTCTCAATTCATCTTATTTACTTAATGCCTATGTGAAAGGAGCTTTCTAAACTCTCATGGACTCTGCTCTGAGGAGCTCACAATCTAAGGACAGATACAGAGAGAGGGAGGTTGGGGGAAGGGGAACAAAACCAGGCAAATTATATACAACTAGATTCACTTTAAGCAGTTTGGCAGGAGTGGGTCTTTAACAAGGACTTAAACGTGGACAAGGTGAGGATGTTACAGATGAACTTGAGAGCATCAATAGCCAAATGAAAAAAATAACTTTAACAATTAAATGGCAATGTATCAAATGGAAAAAATAGAGTATTTTCCTGCACTAAAATAAATATTGGGCCCTAAGGCTAAAGCATTTATATTACTCTATTGGCCTACCACAAGCTGAACTGGAGTACCTAGTTAACATGCAATCACATTGTCTTTCTGTTTGGTTAATGGAAAATAGAAGCACAAGTTGATGGCAAGCATCTGTACAATTAATTAGGTACAGATGAAGAGCTAGGAGGATTATGACACAGTAGGTACCTATAAAATGAAACTTGCCCTGAGGTGAAGTGAGTTTTGTTCACTTGAAAACATCTGGTACTGCTGGAGACAGGATACTGGACTAAACAGACTGGGTGTGATCGAGTGTGGAAATTCCTCTGTTTAATTAGAGTGGCTATCCTAAAAGAAATGTGCTAGCTCCACCACAAGATACTGGGCTCAAAGCAGGAATGGCTGGTGGAAATTCTATGGCCTGTATAGTGCAATTTCTGGGCAGGGACAAGCTCAGTCTAAAGCTTGTATTCCAGACAGTGGGGCAAGAGGCCTTTTAGCCTCTGATTGTCAGGATAGCAGCCTCAGTTAGGGATGGCCACAGTGTCAGTCTCTATCACCACACATTGTCCTTTTTCAACTTCCCAAATATACTACTACATTCTAGGACCCCTGTGACTTTTTTTCTTTATGTTTGAATTTGATATTACCAAACCCAGTCTGTATGAGCCTTTCTATAGACAGGTAGTGACACCCCATAGCCACCTTCCCACCCTCCTCCCCAACGGAGCTGGTCAGTGCCCATAACCCTAACAGCTCCCATCTCTCTCTGCCCAGGGCTGTCGCAGGCTCGCAATGCCACCGGCTCTCTCTGCCCAGGGTTGTTGCAGGCTCGCAATGCCACCGGCTCTCTGTGGCCAGGGCTGTCCCAGGCTGGCAGTGCCGTAGCTCTCTGTGGCTGGTGCTGTGGCAGGCTGGCAGTGCCCAAGTCTCTGTGTGGCAGGTGCTGTTGCAGGCTGGCAGTGCCCAAGTCTCTGTGTGCTCAGGCCTGTCACAGGCTGGCATTGCCCAAGTCTCTGTGTAGCAGGTGCTGTCGCAGGCTGGCAGTGCCAAAGTTTCTGTGTGCCCATGGCTATCGCAGGCTGGCAGTGTCCAAGTCTCTGTGTGGCAGGTGCTGTCGCAGGCTGGCAGTGCCCAAGTCTCTGTGTGCTCAGGCCTGTCGCAGCCTGGCATTGCCCAAGTTTCTGTATGGCAGGTGCTGTCGCAGGCTGGCAGTGCCCAAGTCTCTGTGTGCCCATGGCTATCGCAGGCTGGCAGTGCCCAAGTCTCTGTGTGCCCAGGGCTATCGCAGGCTGGCAGTGCCCAAGTTTCTGTGTGCCCATGGCTATCGCAGGCTGGCAGTGCCCAAGTCTCTGTGTGCCCAGGGCTATCGCAGGCTGGCAGTGCCCAAGTCTCTGTGTGCCCAGGGCTATCGCAGGCTGGCAGTGCCCAAGTTTCTGTGTGCCCAGGGCTATCGCAGGCTGGCAGTGCCCAAGTTTCTGTGTGCCCATGGCTATCGCAGGCTGGCATTGCCCAAGTTTCTGTGTGCCCAGGGCTATCGCAGGCTGGCAGTGCCCAAGTTTCTGTGTGCCCAGGGCTATCGCAGGCTGGCAGTGCCCAAGTTTGTGTGTGCCCATGGCTATCGCAGGCTGGCAGTGCCCAAGTCTCTGTGTGCCCAGGGCTATCGCAGGCTGGCAGTGCCCAAGTTTCTGTGTGCCCAGGGCTATCGCAGGCTAGCAGCGCCCCTGCGTCTCTGTGCCCGGGGGTTTGCCGCAGGGGGGCCGGGCCCAGCCCCCACCTCTCTGCCGGGGGCTGCCGCAGGCTGGCAGCGTGTCGTCTCCCCCCCCGCCCCCCCCCGTGCCCGGAAGTGCCGCAGGGGGCCCGGGGCCCGCCCCCTGTCCCTGGCGGTGCCCGCTCTGTGGCTGCGCTGGGCTGCGGGGGTGGGAGTCGCTGCCGTGGCCGCCAGGTGAGCGCGGCATGGCCGGGCGCGGGGCCGCAGCTCCCCCGCTGCTGAGCGCGGCGGCGGCGGGCTCGTTGGCGGTGTGCGCGGCGCAGCTGGGCCTGGCCTGGGCGCTGGGCCGGAGGCTGGGCGGGCGCTGTGCCGCGGCGGATCGCTGGGTGCTGGGCTGGCTCTGCTACGACGTGCTGGTGCATTGCACGCTGGTGAGTGCGGGCCGGGGCAGCCCGCGCGGGGCACGGCTCAGGGAGGGAGGCAATGGCCCGGCCCATGGTGGAGTGGCGGGAGAGGAAGGGAGGCTGTTCTGGGCTATGGGGCTGGGAAGAAAAGGGGGCGCTGCTGTGAGGAATCTGGGGCACGTGGCTTTCCTACCGCAGCCCAACACAGGCGGGTATGAACCATGCCCAGCCTGAGGCATTTTGCCAGAAGTACTCGCCCCCCCACCCACCAAAACACCGCTGCCCTCCGCGTGGTAATTACACCCCCGTGTCTCCGCTTCAGTGGCAGACTACTCTCCTTTTGCAGACACTGCCTCCCACTACACTGGTCTACAATTTTTGAGAAGTCGTCTGCTTCAGAGATAAAATGTGCTATTTATTATGTATTTGATGTGCTGAATTCAAATATGACAATTAAAACAACTGATTGGCTACTGTTTCTAAGATATTTAAGTTTTTACATTTTATGTCTATGTATATTGGGTAGATAGAGTTTTAATCATAAATTGTAAACCTAGGTCTTTTCATGTGTTTATGGTTGCTTTACATGATAATATTTCACCTGTCCTGTTTATGTAACACTTTAAAAATCAGCAAAAGGGTTATATAAATAAAATTTATTATGAAACAAAAGGCAAAAAACTATTATGTACATAGTTTAGTCCTATTCAATGTCTATTTGGCGCTTCTTGGCTTGTCTCTTGTATTCATTAAACGTAGCATCTCTTGTCACTGTCCAGCAATAGTCTGCAAGCATTGATGGGCTCCATTTGCCCTGACAGCCTGTAGTCTGGAGCGCAACAGCTCTGCCTTACTCTTGGGTAGTTCCAAATCCCTGCCAAGGTCATTCAGTTCACTTTGTGTTATGAGGTGTGGTTCAGAGGAGGAGGATGGGAGAAAATGCGGGTCTTGTGACATTGATGGTTCAGGACCAGAAGTTTCATCCTCTTCCTCTTCTTCGTCTGACTCAAGTGAGAATGATTCTGGTGCATTAGGAACCGGCAGTCCTTCTCCGTGGGGTACTGGGCGTATAGCTGATGGAATGTTTGGATAATGCACAGTTCACTTTTTCTTCTTTGACACACCTTTCCCAACTGGAGGCACCATGCAAAAGTAACAATTGCTGGTATGATCTGTTGGCTTTCTCCAAATCATTGGCACTGCAAAAGGCACAGATTTCCTTTTCCTGTTCAATCACTGGCGAAGATTTGTTGCACAAGTGTTGCAGGTGTGAGGCCCACCTCTTGTCCTGATCTCCAATTTTGCAGCCAAAAGAAAGGTGATAGGCTTTCTTAACCATAGTGGTTAGACTGCGCTTTTGTGATGCAAAAGTCACTTCACCACAGACATAGCAGAAGTTATCTGCATTGTTCACACAAGTACGAGGCATCTCTGCTCACTTTGGCTAAACAGAAATGTGTCCCTTTGCAAAATCAAACACTGACAAATAAGAGAGCTCAACACTGTATGATTTCTAGAGCTGATATAGGGCAATTTGTTCAGCAGAGTGATGTAAACTTCGTTATGATTGCATCATCCATGACTTCTAGGAATAACATGATGCAATTCATATCCTGTATGACGCAATACCAGCTTCAGATTGCATCCTTCATTGTTTTGCCTAAAAAGCAAGTACTATCCAAACCCAGTCATAGATTTACTCATAGATCCAGTCAAAGATGTATTTTAGTCATTTCTGGTTTAAATTGAGATCCCTTCCCTTTATAACTCACTTATCCTCCACCGTTCCCAAGTCAAGGGTCATATATACTGACCCAATAGCATATCTTGAAAACTAGAGCCAATCAACAATTTTAAGCATCATTTTCGTTCTCAGTGACCCAGAATTAGTAAAGTTGGACTACATTTATTTCAAAAGCATTTTGGCTGTAGAGCAGTGCTATTACACCTCAGTTCTGGCTGTTCAATATTTCAGCCACCCGCAGACACAGGCAGTAACTCCAGCTGTCAGAGGGCTGGTTCCTACTTTATAAATGGCCACGGCCCTATAAATCTGACTACCTTGGGCAAGAGTTTGGAGACACCATGGTTTGCTGCTGGTCTTACAAGTCCTGTCTGTTGAGTCACTCAGATATGCTGAGGCGTCAGGTAAGATATGATCAGTTTTACATTTTTAAATACTTCATTCTTCAGAAGCCAAGTCAATGTGCCCACTCAACAAGCTGCACCCACCATACTGGACAGGTGCATGGGGGAAAACTTGCTGCAATCTTTTCTTCACAAGAAAATTAAAAACACCTAGTGGTGGTCAAACTTGTAGGCTGTCTCATCTTGTTAAGGCTTTGTAGCTGCTCTATCAGTTTCAAGTCAAAGTCAGAATGACTTCGATATTTGGTTAGACAAACTTACTGAGAATTCTGTTTTTCTCCCAGTTCTTCCACAGAAAGATTACTGCTTCACTTGATATTACAGAGAAATCCTAACTCTTGCTGAAATTTAGAGGGTAGCTGAAAACACTCAAGTGAGATCAGTTCTTGTGTCCAGCCAAGCACTGGAAAAACCACTGTGTGTTTGAGATTTGTACCATGTATGTCTTTCGTAATCAACCAGCCTTTCACCTGTCTCAGGAAATCAGAATGTTATATTCAGCTCTTTTATCGTGCCTGGGACATCAGCCAAAACACATACAATCCGTTCCTCTGTGCTTCTGTAACACATCATGATTTGCATCACTAAGTCCTGAGACAGACCCAGGAATCCAAGCATTGTGCAATATCTTACAGGCATAGGCGGCAGGTTATATATGTTTGCGGTGCTCGGGCTCCAGGAATATTCAGGGCTGGGGGCCCTGCTCCAGCAATATTTGGAGCTGGGTCTCTCCCCCGGCCCTGCCTGGATCTGGCCCCAGCCACGGCCCCTGTGGGTCTCCCCCCACCGCCGCGTCCCTGCCTGCTCGTGCTGCCAGAGAACGGCTCCCGGCAGAACTGCTGTCTGCTGCCCCAGGGTCCTAGCGCCAGCCATCCACTAATGGCAAGGCAGGCTGCCCTTACCTTGCCCTTCTGCCTTAGCCCTGAGCCTCTCCAACGCCCCAAACCCCTCATCCCCAGCCAGAGCTCTCATCCCTCTGCACCCTGATCCTCTGCCCCAGCCAGAGCCCTCATCCCCCTGCACCCTAATCCGCATCCCCAGCCAGAATCCTCATCCCCCTGCACCCTGATTCTCTGTCCCAGCCAGAACTCTCATCCCCTTGCACCCTAATCCTCATCCCCAGCCAGAACCCTCATCCCCCTGCACCCTGATCCTCTGTCCCAGCCCTGAGCCCCCTGCAGCACGAACCCCTCATCCTCAGCCCCAACCCTCATTCCCCTACACCCTGAGCCTCTGCCCCAGCTCTGAGCCCCCCCACGTCATGAACCCCTCATTCTCAGCCCCAACCCTCATTCCCCTGCAGCCTGATCCTCTGCCCCAGCGTGCACCACCTTCCCCTTCCTACACCCCCACCCCCAGCCGAGCCTGCACCCAGACTCCATCGTAAAGCATGCACCCTTCACCCCCTCCTGCACACCCACCCCCTGCCCCAGCCCAGAGCCTGCACCCAGCACCCAAACTCCCTCCCAGAGCCTGCACCCCTCACCTCTTCCTACACCCCCACCACCAGCCCAGAGCCTGCACCCCTCCCTACACTCCCACCACCAGCCCAGAGCCTGCACCCAAACTCCATCCCAAAGCCTTCAGCCCTCACTCCCTTCTGCACACCCACCCCCAGCCCGGAGCCTGCACCCAAACTCCTTCCCAAAGCCTGCACCCCTCCTGCACCCTAATGCCCAGCCCAGGACTTGCACCCCAGACATCCCCCCTGAAACTCTGCCCAGAGCCGTAGGCAGGTGGAGGAGGAGTTTGAGAGGGTGGGGGGGGCGGGTTCTGCTCACCACCAAAATTGCTACAAATTTGCCTCCCATGCTTACAGGTAATGGGTCACTTCAACAAATGCATCTTGCCCATAGCACATAATTATGTCCTGATTTTCAAAAGTCTCGCTGACTTCAGTGAGAGCGGAAGTTGCTCATTACCTTTGAAAATCAGGCCGCGAATGTGCAGGGCAACACTCCATTTAATACTGTGGACAAATTTTATAGAGAATTCAAACTTGGTTGATATCAATATTTTACACATCTTTAACAAAGCGTCCTGAAAACTTTTCAGCTGATAGTCAGTTGCTTTCACAGAACTCCACCTGCCATCCTACTAGTTCCAGAAAGTGGCTTTGATCTCATGGCAACACGCTCCTTTAAGATTTGCTAGTGATATATTGAGGAAGTGCACAGATTGTAATGATTGAGCAATTTCCAAGGAATGTTACTCATCACTGTCAACGGGGTTCAAATTATGAGCAGGCACATGGGACATAAACATCTGAAAAATGTTTGTTTATGTAAGCCTGCATTGCATCTTTCAGTGCTCCCCTACAGCCTGTACTGGGGGCCATGAGATTGGGCACTGCTCTGCCCCTCTCCTTTCTTCCCCATAACCTGATGATGTTAGTGCCCATCCCTTCTTTCCATTTGCTGAGAGCTGAACTACTGCATGGAAGAGGTAGTAAGTGGAAGCCGGCAGTCTTCTCTGAGTTCCACCTATCCTGTTCTAGGCTATGTTTTCTAGGTATCTGAGTGCCTTCCACATTAATTAGATTGGCAATAACATAGTTCCTAGTGGACTTCATAGAATCTCTTTCTCTCTCTCTCTCTCTCTCCTTTTTGGGGGTTATAGAAATTTCTGCTTGTGGAGACAGTTGTTGTTCTGAATATAGATTCAGAGATTCCAAGGCCAACAGGGACCATGGTGATCATCTAGTCTGACCTCCTGTATAACACAGGCCATAAAATTTTCCCCAAATAAACCCTAGAGCATATCTTTTAGAAGAACGTACATTTAAACATGGTCAGTGATGGAGAATCCACCATGACCTTTGGTAAATGGTTCACGTGGTTAATTACTCCCACCATTAAAAATGTATACCTTATTTCTAGTCTGAATTTGTCTATCTTAAACTTACAACCATTGGATCATGTTATCCCTTTCCCTGATAGATCCCATTATTATATATTTGTTCCCCAGGAAGATACTTACAGTCCTCCCTTAACCATCTCTTTGTTAACCTCAACAGATTGAGTTCTTTGAGTCTATCGCTATTTAAGACATGTTTTGTAATCCTTCTTGTGGCTCTTCTCTGAACCTTCTCCAATTTATCAGCATCCTTCTTGAATTGTGAGCGCCAGAACTGGACATGCTATTCCAGTAGCTGTCGCACCAGTGCTAAATACAGAGTTAAAATATCTCTCTACTCCTGCTTGAGATTTCCTTGTTTATTCATCCCAGAATCACATTATGTCACCTACAGAAACTCTTTTCTATTCCTTCATTGTCTAGGAAGCATATCTTCAGCCCTCTCAAAAACCCCAGTCAAACAGATGTCTCTTGCTGTATGACCAAAAAGTCATCAAATTTGTCCTTGTTTGAACCAAGGTGAGGAGCAAGCTCCAAAGTCCAGGAGCCCTCACAGAGAATGCCCTGCCAGCCTCCCCCACCGTTATAACAAAGGAGATCTCAGCTTGAGCAGCTCTCCTGATAGCAGCTGTGATAGCATGGCAGAGGGAGAGAGGTGATCCCTCGGATAGGGCAGTCCCACCACTTAGAGCTTTATGGGTCTGTAAGCCGGTCGTGTCAGGGCTCGTCCCTCTCAGGCGCGGCGGGGAGCCAGGGCGCCTCCTAGCACGCTGCAGTCCGGGTAGCCTTAACCCCTCCGCAGGTGTTGAGGGGATACAGGGTCTGCAAACAAGGTAGAGCCCCGGCCCTCTAGCCGAGGTCGGGGCTCTCAAAGTAAATAAGCCCCAGCCCTTGGACAGGGCGGGCAGTAACAGTTCAGGATCAGGCCTCTAGCAGGGGCTGAGCAAACACAGTATCAGCCCAGGCCCTTGGCAGGGTGGGGCAGCAGCAGTTCAAGCTCAGACCTCTAGCAGAGACTGAGGGCTTGTCTACATCAGAAAGTTGCAGCGCTGGTGAGGGAGTTACAGCGCTGCAACTTTGAGAGTGTCCACATCTGCAGGGCACCACCAGCGCTGCAACTCCCTGTTTGCAGCGCTGGCCGTACTCCCGTTTTGTCTCGGGTGTAGAGGATCCAGCGCTGGTGATCCAGCGCTGGTAATGCAATGTAGACACTCACCAGCGCTTTTCTTGACCTCCGTGGAAGGAGGAAGCCTCTGGTAATCAAGCTGGTTTCCTTTCCCGGTTTGCTCTCTCGGTCCCGGAGCCAGCCAGCAAACCGCGGGGAAGGAGACCTGCTTGCTCGGGGTTCCGGGACCGAGAGAGCAAACCGGGAACGCCGCGGTTTGCTCTCTCGGTCCCGGAGCCAGCCAGCAAACCGCGGGAAGGAGACCTGCTTGCTCGGGGTTCCGGGACCGAGAGAGCAAACCGGGAACGCCGCGGTTTGCTCTCTCGGTCCCGGAGCCAGCCAGCAAACCGCGGGGAAGGAGACCTGCTTGCTCGGGGTTCCGGGACCGAGAGAGCAAACCGCGGCGTTCCCGGTTTGCTCTCTCGGTCCCGGAACCCCGAGCAAGCAGGTCTCCTTCCCCGCGGTTTGCTGGCTGGCTCCGGGACCGAGAGAGCAAACCGCGGCGTTCCCGGTTTGCTCTCTCGGTCCCGGAACCCCGAGCAAGCAGGTCTCCTTCCCCGCGGTTTGCTGGCTGGCTCCGGGACCGAGAGAGCAAACCGCGGCGTTCCCGGTTTGCTCTCTCGGTCCCGGAACCCCGAGCAAGCAGGTCTCCTTCCCCGCGGTTTGCTGGCTGGCTCCGGGACCGAGAGAGCAAACCGCGGCGTTCCCGGTTTGCTCTCTCGGTCCCGGAACCCCGAGCAAGCAGGTCTCCTTCCCCGCGGTTTGCTGGCTGGCTCCGGGACCGAGAGAGCAAACCGCGGCGTTCCCGGTTTGCTCTCTCGGTCCCGGAACCCCGAGCAAGCAGGTCTCCTTCCCCGCGGTTTGCTGGCTGGCTCCGGGACCGAGAGAGCAAACCGCGGCGTTCCCGGTTTGCTCTCTCGGTCCCGGAACCCCGAGCAAGCAGGTCTCCTTCCCCGCGGTTTGCTGGCTGGCTCCGGGACCGAGAGAGCAAACCGCGGCGTTCCCGGTTTGCTCTCTCGGTCCCGGAACCCCGAGCAAGCAGGTCTCCTTCCCCGCGGTTTGCTGGCTGGCTCCGGGACCGAGAGAGCAAACCGCGGCGTTCCCGGTTTGCTCTCTCGGTCCCGGAACCCCGAGCAAGCAGGTCTCCTTCCCCGCGGTTTGCTGGCTGGCTCCGGGACCGAGAGAGCAAACCGCGGCGTTCCCGGTTTGCTCTCTCGGTCCCGGAACCCCCCTTGAAGCCGCCCAACAGCGCTGCAGTGTGGCCACATCTAACACCACTTGCAGCGCTGGTTGCTGTAAGTGTGGCCACTCTGCAGCGCTGGCCCTATACAGCTGTACTAATACAGCTGTAACAACCAGCGCTGCAAAATTTTAGATGTAGACATGGCCTGAGCAAACACAGTATCAGCCCGGGCCCTTGGCAGGGCGGGGCAGTAGCAGTTCAAGCTCAGACCTCTAGCAGGGGCTGAGCAAACACAGTATCAGCCCGGGCCCTTGGCTCGGGCGGGGCACCAAACACAAGTCTAGTTAGCTCTGGCCCTCTGGGTCAGGACAGAGCAGTGGCAAAGTCAAAGGGGGCCCAGCCCTTGGTTCGGGCGGGGCACCAAACACAAGTCTAGTTAGCTCTGGCCCTCTGGATCAGGGCAGAGCAGTGGCAAGAGGCGGGAAGAGGGGGAGTCTGCCACCCGGTTACGGGTGGCAGGGGGAACGCAGGCCCTCCCACTCCACTGCGTTCCAGCCCAGGGCCCTAGCAGCGGTCAAGACCCGCTGCGGTCAGTGGGGTCCTGGCCGCAACACACTGACATGGGTTCAGGCTCTTCAGGAGCCAAACCAGGGTTGGCTACCCCCGGGCCACTTCCAACCTCCCCCTCTCCGGGTACCTGGTCCTTGCCAGCGTCGTCTGGGGGGTCCCAGACCATGGGCTCCTCCGGGTACCGGTCGTGGGGAAGCTCAGGCCACTCCTCGGAGCATTGGGTACACGGCAGGTCAGGCCGACGTTCCTCTGGGTACCGGATCTGAGGCAAGTCCAGCCGGCGCTCCTCCGGGTAATGGGCGCGGGGCAGGTCAGGCCAGCGCTCCTCTGGGTAGTGGGCGCGGGGCAGGCTGGGCCCGGCGGGAGCCCGGGCACCAGCGTCCATCCTCTCCGGCAGCCTGCGCCCAACTGAGCGCTGGGGCCGGGCTTTTATACTTCCTGTCCCGTCCCTTGACTTCCGGGGGGCGGGGACAGGCAGTGCTGGCTCCGCCCACTGAGGCACCTGCTCTGGCTCGTCCCTCTCAGGCGCAGCGGGGAGCCAGGGCGCCTCCTTACAGGGTCATAACCAACATCTTAAACTTCAATCAGAGGCCAATTGGCAGCCAACACAGATCCTGGATCACTGGTATCATGCTCCCAGTGTGAAATCCCGTTCAGTGAGTGAGCTGTTGCATTTTGAACCTGTTTCAGGGTACGGCTACACTTGAAATTTCAAAGCACTACCGTGGCAGCGCTTTGAAGTGTGAGTGTGGTCGGAGCGCCAGTGCTGGGAGAGAGCAGCGCTGCACGTAAACCACATCCCTTACGGGTGTAGCTTGCAGTGCTGGGAGCCGCGCTTCCAGCGCTGCGGCACTGATTACACTGAGGTTTTACAGCGCTGTATCTTGCAGCGCTCATGGGGGTGTTTTTTCACACCCCTGAGTGCGAAAGTTGCAGCGCTGTAAAGTGCCAGTGTAGCCAAGGCCTCAGTCTCCAAATGGTTTTCAGGTGTAGCGCCACATAGAGTACAATGCAATAGTCTAATCTTGAGGTAGCAAAATCCTGGATAACAGTTACAAAGTCTGCATCCAAAAGGACAGGTCAGAACCTCCTAGCAAGTCACAAATGGCAAAAAGCTGCCTGAGTTACTGCTGTAATGCTGTTGACATACAGCAGCTTGGGGGGTGTCTAAAAGCATCCCTAAACTGTGAATCCTATTCCCTAAAAGGACCGCTTTTATGCGTACAAAAGTTTTCATGCTCATTCAATGCTTGGCATCTCTGCTGAAGGTGTAATTTGTGATGGTTTTTGGGTTAGGTAACAGATTAAGGTTCCTTGCTCATTCCCTGTAGTCCTCCAAACAGCAAACTGATTTGTAATAACTTTCAATTCCTTGCTGACCTGGGTTAGAGTCAAACCAAGGGCCTACAGGTGAAAGGTTCCCTATTTCATTAGTAATTCCTTGAATTGTCTCATTCCTCTTTCTTCTGCCCCCTCAGAGCATCTCCACCTTCTTGGACTGTTTTATCAGCTGCCGCTAGGGTTTGAGCTTATCGACATTCAAATAAAAACCTAAAGATAAATTTGATTAGATCTTCATAAAAAGAACAGGAGTACTTGTGGCACCTTAGAGACTAACAAATTTATTTGGGCATAAGCTTTAGTGAGCTAAAACCCACTTCATCAGATGCATGGAGTGGAAAATGCAGTAGGAAGATATATATACAGAGAACATGAAAAGATGGGGGTTGCCATACCAACTCTAAGGAGACTAATCAATTAAGATGGGCTATTATGAGCAGGAGGAAAAAAACATTTGTAGTGATGATCAGGATGGCCCATTTCAAACAGTTGACAAGAAGATGTGAGTAACAGTAGGGGGGGAAATTAGCATAGGGAAATAGTTTTTGACCCCAGCTGTGCAGAACACAGTACAATCCACAGCCTCAGGAACAACTCTGATATAATCAAAAAGGCTAACAAAGGAGGTGCTGATACAGGCTAACATGGCTACCACGCCTAGATCATCTTAGTGATCGCTGCTTCTCAGCTCAGTGCTGTCACATAGTGGCAGTCCTTAAGAGCTGCAGCGAATTAAGTCTTTGGATGGCACATAATCAACGTTCTTGCCCATTGTGTCTGAATGGAGATGGTACTGCGTGAGATGCATTGGCAGGAATGGTAAGTAAACTGTTTGATATATATGGCCTGGATCCTGGCTGATCTGATGCTAAAGCACACTGCTGGTGTGAGAAGCCACCTGTCTTCTTGTATGGTATGTCTATCTGTCATGTCCAACGATGATGTCCTAGCATCTTGTGTCTTCTTGTATGGTAGCTCAGGCCCTGAATTCCTTCCCTCATCTCTCCCAACAAAAAATCAGTCTGTTCACTAGGGTCGTGCATTTAAAATGCAGGTCATATTTCAGTGTTACTAGAAGTTTAATATTGAGATCAGGTGTTTTTTCATTGATTTTGTTTCACAAAAAATCTAGTTGCAGCATATAAATGAAATATACCACAAGTGAAATGGCTAGATCTGTTTTAATGAGGTCTGATGACAAAGTGGGCAGTGGTTGTTGTTTTGGGGTGTATATATACCATCCTGCTTCTGAAGGGATTAATGTGGGCCTGAAAGGCCAATTAACCCACCACATGCGTCTGACAAAGTGGGTATTCACCCACGAAAGCTTATGCTCCAATACATCTGTTAGTCTATAAGGTGCCACAGGACTCTTTGTCGCTTTTTACAGATCCAGACTAACTTGGCTACCCCTCTGATACTTAACCCACCTTGTTGCACCTAGAGGCTGGGCCAGTGTTAATTAAAGCCCAGCTGAAGGAGGAGTTGAGTGATGACTATAAAGAAAGGGAGTCTGAAGCAGAAGGGGGCCATAGGGAGAAACTCTCTGGAACTAGGGTAAAGGAGGAAGCCCAGGGAGAAAGTTGGCCCTGGGATCCTTTCCTAAGTAGAGAAGTCTGGTAGGAGAGACACAGAGCAGTATGGAAGGTGGAACAGGCTGCAGTGGTATGCAACCCTGATAAAAGGGCAAGGTGTGGCAGGTGAGAGAAACCTGGCAGGTGTACGATGGAGGAACAGAGCAAGGGGAATTTGAGACATGAAAGACCAAGACTGAGGAGGGCAGAAATTGGTTTAAGTTTTGGAGTGGGATTTATTGGGGATTCCAGGGGAGACCCTTGCAAGTCCTGGCTTCGAAGAAAGGGTGAACTTAGAGAGGCCGTGGAAGAGACCTGCTGACAGGCTACCTGCTAACAGGAAGTCCAGGGAGGCAGCAGAAGGGAGTCGCTCGATGGAGCAGACCTTGCCTGGAATCCACTGTAGCGGGGCGGCTGGGGTTCCCCTACCAGCCACTGGTGAGGTGACAGCAGGGCCAGCTCTAGCCATTTCGCCGCCCCAAGCACAGTGGCATGCCACAGGGGGCTCTCTGCCGCTCGCCAGTTCTGCGTCTCTGGTGGACTCCTGCAGACGTGGCTGCGGAGGGTCCGCTGGTCCCGCGGCTCCGGTGGACCTCCCGCAGGCGTGCCTGCGGCTGCTCCACCAGAGCCGCGGGACCAGCGGACCCTCCACAGGCATGCCTGCGGGAGGTCCACCGGAGCAACCTGCCGCCCTCCCGGCAAGCGGCAGAGCGCCCCCCCGCAGCATGCCGCCCCAAGCGCGCTTGACGTGCTGGGGCCTGGAGCCGACCCTGGGTGACAGGAAGCCCCTGAGATGGGGATAAGCTCAACTGAGAACCCTGAGAGGAAGGTGTGAGGACCATGGGGCTGAAAACCTTTTGAAGGATTATTGTTGGATTCTCTATAACCCCACAAGGGGTAGAACTAAAATGTGAACTTGCCAGAGGCCCAAGATGCGAGAAGAGGCAGATCGCCACAGGACTGGAGCAACCATCAACTGGAAATCCTAGAGGTGAAAGAGCAGCTATGCTATGCCCAGCCACAAGGGGATGCACCAGCAGTGAGCCAACCTTTCTCTTGTTGTCCTTTTCAGTTCTAATAATTTTATGACTGCTTGAGTTTTGGAATGTGACTTAGCAATACTAAAATATCACTAACATATAATTAGAAAAAATATTTAGCCATGTGGGTTTTAAAAATATTAGAAGGGCGGGGCTGTAGCTTACTAATATATGCACAAGGGACTAATAATGCTTCATTTTAAGTAGAACAGTTTGCTTGATCGGTTTTCATAATTGGCCCAATATCTGCTTTAAAACATTTACAAGAGTATCCCTCTGTTTTTCTGGATTCCTTTTTCAAAATACAGTTTATTCTGTGTTCTTGTTCAGTTTTGCTAATGAAGGTGCAGCTGCTGCACAGAATTGTATTTAAAGAACAGAGGTCCCTGAGAATAGGAACCTCAGGTTGGGGGGCACTTTACCATGTCATCAGGAGTTAAAGACCAGGTTTGTAAACGTTACTGACAGGATTTCTTATCATAAAGACTAAATTAAACAATCTAATCTAGGAATTTATATGGCCTCCATTACTGTAGTACCTGAGCACCTCATCTGAGAGTCAGTCAAAAACATACTTAATGATAGATTTGAAATATAATCAAATTATGCAAAAAAAACCTCCTTTGTTAAAGCTGAGAGTAGAATGATGAGAGTTTTGTGCTTTTCCAACAATAGTAATTCAGCCATATTGTACATGTTGCGTTTTTGTCTTTGCTGTTGGGTACGTGGGTTTCCCTTTGCTGTTTTCCTGCTTGTTATGTTCAATATGGATGGACAGAAGACTGGCCATGGAGAGTCAGGGAGTGCTTCTTTGCCTTAGATTTGATGACTTCCTGTTCTTTTGCCAGCTCCTGTGACTTTCTCTTCCTGCCTTTCCCTCTCTGCAGCAGGTGTGTGAAGAACAGTTGCTGATGCAGTTTTGCCTCTGCCTACCACATATCATTCACTCCTCATTCCTTGCAAAGGGATGGAAAAATACTGGGCAAAGCAGTTGGGAGGTCAGGTTGGGGCCAGGGCCCAGAATGGAAAATTGTGTATCATTGTCATGATTGAGTTACAAATCTAGTACATCTTTCCAAATCTGCCATGATGCAACCATATATGTTTATGGGTTTTTTTTTTGTTTTTGTTTGTTTTTTAAAAGTCCTAATGAGGGACTCTATCACCTCTAAAAAAAACTTTCTTTAATCCAGCCCAGGTTGTAATTCCCTAAAGCTGTTCTCATATGAAGGTATTCAGTGCCTTCTGAATGTAGAATGAACTGGTGCTCTCACTGCAGTTCCTAGTGGACAAATATCACAAAAATGAACACCTCTTAGAGAAATGAAGATAAATGAATTATCCTATGCTATCTAGAGGTGATCCCTCCAGAACAGCGTTGCAGAGTGCTGGTACAGCTCTGCAATAAAGCCTGCTCATCTGGTGCCTGGGCTGTACTGCTCTGGGCAGAAATAGACACTGTCATCCCGCAGGGCTGCCAACCTGGGACTTTGCCCAATGCTACACTTGACAGAACAGTTCCCTCTTGTCTCTTATTGGTGTTCTCTCCAGAGGGGCTGACATGGCGTTCCCTGTTCTTGTCATCGGTATAATCCCCCGCAACTCCAGAGCTTTTTATATAAATACATTGGGTACTAGTCCTTGGCACTGGATTTAGCTCTCACCAGAATTGATTATTCTTAGAATTTACTCATGGGGTAACCTTTTTTTAAATTTTAACTAGAGCGAGGTCAGGCAGTAATTCGTACCTTTCATGCTGTTAGTGCAAGGATAGAATTGAAAACAATTTTATATTTAGAGGGAGATTTCACAGGCTGTTTGTCTTTCTTTGCTATCAGTCTTTGATTCTCATGCATTCTTATGCTCTGTAACTGTCCTTTCTCCAACTCCCTTTCACTTCCCTATCACTGTTCTTCTCACAAGCTTTTCCTGGCTTACTATGAAGCATTCCTGGCTAACAGTTAACCATCTCTCCTCCTTTTGGTACCACGGCACTCCCGTCAGAGCTCTCTTCCTTCCCTCACCAACTGAATGCTTGTGGAATACTTTGATGTTTTCTGACTGAAGGTGTGATATAAGTGCAAAATTATATTATAGTTGACTCTGGATTTTGGGAAAGTGGGTTTTGTAGCCTGTTCAAATGTTTAAGTTTAAATATCTTGGTTCTCATGTCAGATTTGTTGCACACCCACAATGTGTTTGCATAGGGGGCTTATGCATATGAGGGAAATGGAAAAGAAGTGTGGAGAGTAGACCAAAAATAATATAGTTGACACTTTACAGCTCAGAATGGTCTTTTTTTTTTAAATGGCTGGGTCTCAGGCACTACAAGATTACTTGAATGCATGCTGGTTGATTGTATAAAATGCGTTGGAAGGCATGTCCAGTATGTGGCACTGCTGAGGTGTTTACACACGGGATTTCTATAGTTATTAATAATTTCCTTATCTAATCTGTGACATTCCTAGAATGTCCTACACCATATTGTGAGTGCTAATATGGATGTTGTCTTGCTTCAGTGAAATTAGAACCTATTTCTGCTTTGTTTTCCCCCCTTAGGAGGGCCCTTTTGTGTACCTGTCTTTAATAGGAACAGTGGCAGAGTCAGACAACATATTTGCCTCTCTGTGTAAGTATCATTTTCATTTTATGATGGCAGGAGTACTTTTCAGGTGTAGGGGGATTGGGTGTGGTGGCACAAGGAACCGTAGTATGCATATGCAGCCCCAACAGACACTGATAGTCAAAGATTCCAATTTCATGTGCATGGGGTGTATGCACAGTACGAGTGGAATTCATGTGAACAGTCACTCAAAGAAGAAGAGTTGTTCATTATTATGTAGAGGAAAAGCTTTGAGGAATCAGAGTCTCCTGGTAGTTTATATCCAACCATTTGATTTACTTTATGCCCCGATGGTGGTCTGGGGGAATATCCCGTTCAATCCAAATCATCTGTTCCCAAAAACGAAACCCAGCAACCACTCTGCCTTTGAGAAAGTAAGGAGGAAAACCCAGCATTACTAAGGTTTAATGTGATTATACAATAGCTTGTGAGTTTCCTCTGCAGTAAGTTTATGCTGCTTGTGATGACATGTGAGTGGCTAAAAACGCACTGCTGGAGCATCTTTGAAAAGACTAATGTTTAGGCTGATGCATTGCTTTGTTAATTTAATGAAGAGAGCAACATAATTCTGATTTCATATCCCTTCCCTCCATGATGAAGTCTAAAGCTGACATTTTGGGAACTTAATACATCTAATTTTCTTGATATTTGTTCTTACTGTAAAGAAGACTTGTTAGTTAAAATGCAGCATCTGTGACCCTTATATCATAATAGGGCTACAGAACAAAACGACAACTTCAGTTTTTAACCTTTTGTTTCTTTTGATAAAGGCCCTGATCCTGTCATCTTTGTGCACCCAAAATGCATTGCTTAGAATGGGAGTCTGGGTGCACAGAGAGTGCAGGATGGAGTTTATATGCAGGGTGAGACAGAAAGGACTATGATAATTTTCTTTTCAAAACCCTTTACGCTTGGGGCATCTGTACTATACTTCAAAACAATCCCAAATATGGTTGTGTCTTTTCAATGCTATTTTTGCAGACACCAGTCCACATTGTTAATAAACATACTATAGCATGAACTGATAAAACTGAATAATTTGTCTTTGGGCTGCAGAAATTAACACAAACCTCTACATCAAACAGCATTAGTGAACTGTTCTGTCATTCTAACTCAATACAGACTGTCGCTTAAGGACAGCTTGACTCACTTGACTTTTGTTTCTTTAAAGGTTGTTCTCTTCCCTTCATGATGCCAAAGTGTGTTATGTCATTAAATATTGAATCCTATTTATTGAATATCTTATCCATTAGGACAGTTTTTTATTAGAAACTTCTGCATCTATCCACCTAGGTATTTCTGTGGCCTTCATCACCAGAGTATAAGAGAATCTGTCCCTTCAACTCTAGAAGAAATTATTTCTGTCAATTATGATAACTGGCTCTGTAGACAAATGTGTGCAGTCCATTTGCAGTTACTGCCTTATTTAAATAGGGTGACCAGACATCCCAACATTTAGGTGTTTGTCCCATGTCTCAACCGATGTTTGGTCGGGACGCAATTTGTTCTGATATTTCGCGGCACTCTTTTTTTTGTTTGTTTGTTTGTTTTGCACCACTCCCTCTCCCCCCATGTGTCCCGATATTTTCTTCCTCCCATCTGATCACCCTATATTTAAATGTTGGTTCCTTGTGGACATAAACTAGGAAATGAGTCCAATCTATCCCTCATTTAATATAGCTAGTAGGGCTGCGGGTGTAACTGAGATCAGAATTTGGCTGTCCTTAGCCTGGAGCACTGTAAAATATAAGGCTAATTTTAAGGTGTTGGGGGGAAATAGCTGAGTTCTAGAAACAAATCTCCAGGATTTGTCTAACCACCATTATACCCAGTGATTAACAAGCTTTTTCATTTTCCTCATATGTACTTTAGGAATAAAGACAGCACAAGAAAAGTCTCTTTCTAGATTTGTGGGGTATTTTCTCTATAGAAGTTACTTGATGAACATGGACGCCTACATTCAGGGAAAAATTTCCTTTGAAAGAAATAGAAAATCTATATAATCTGTCACTTTAGCAAACAAACAGTGGTAACCTTATTTCTGAAGCATCTGGATGCTCACCTCAAACATGCTTTCATAAAGTAAAATTTTTAGTCACCTGAGTCCACTGGGTGCGTAGGTGCTTTTGAAAATGTTACGCATAATCTTCCATCAGTGCAGGGGAGCAGTATTGTCTGTTCTCCCACCCACGATGGAGTTGTTATCTTTAATTGATTATACCAGTAGTGGAATTAACTGTCATGTTTCATTTTTTAGGGAAAGAATATGGAAGAGCAGATGCAAGGTGGCTTTATTCTGATCCAACCATTGTGTCTCTGGAAATACTAACTGTTGTTTTGGATGGCCTTCTAGCACTGATTCTCATTTATGCTATTATCAAAGATAAGTACTACAGGTAAGTCCTATTAGAAATCGAATAATTACTTGGTGCAAAGTACATGAATGGAACAGGTTCTTCTCTCAGTATTTTGGCTGGGAAAAATTGTGTATTGTAGAAAACTAGGATCTGAAGTAACACTTGGGCTGTTGGGCTGCCTTCAAGCTGCAGAAGACACAGCAGAGTATTATGAGAGATTACATTTGACTATACAGCTTTGTGTGCTGTGCAAAAAGTTGCTTAATCTGTTTCCAGCGCGTATTTCAAAGGCAATTGTAACAGTGAGCAACCATGTCCTACTCACTTGAAGGTCACTTTATATAACCTGAGCCTCCACTCCAACGCTGTAGCACCTGCAAGGGTAGAGCCTGCAGCCCCTAGATGAGTCCCTTTTGCTGATTTGGGATGATTGCAGGACAGCTACCGCCACCTGATACCTCCTTGAGAGAAGAGGCTCTTTCACTCCTAGGAACATGCAGGCAGCAATTGTAACTCCCTGATCAACAAAGAGATCCTAATTATAGTGTCATTTAAACAATGTTCTGACTTAAAAAAGAAGGCATTTACTTTTAGTCCCATGTGGACACAGCTAGAGGAAAGTATCAAAACTTACGCTACTAAGATGAAGGATGCATAATTACATTCTTACTTGCTATTATCAGTATCTCCATTCATAGCTGTTCCTTGAAGCTACTTGCTAATGGTACCCTGAAAGTCAATGATCCTTGTTCTAAGAGGAGATTATCTACTTTTTGAAGGGAAACCCAGGCCTTTGGTCTTTCCAAATACTATCATCTCCTGCATGGGTACCTAGATCTATTAGTTTCACTATACTTTGGCTTGGGGTATATGCAGTCTTGTTTTTCTTAGGTTCCCTTGTTGGGGTCTTCTGGTGGTTTTTCTTCGAGTGCTGGTCCCTGTGTGTATTCCACATGGGGGTACACATGCACTCCATGCTCCTGAGACTGGAGAATTGGCAATTAGTGTCCGTTGGTCCACTCCTGTGCCCTGGCATTCCTCATGCTCAGTACCCAGGGTATAAGGTGAGGTGTGGCTTGATGGCCTCCTCAGTTCCTTCTGACTATTACATGGCCTGAGCTGGAATCCTCTGTGTCCGAAGCAGCTTCATCATCTTACTTGTAAACGTATTGTAAATAGTTGTTAGAATTTTACTGTTTTTAGTGCTTTTCTAGTAGCTTTTTAGTTAGAATAGAGTAGTTTTTCCCCACCGTAGAGACCCTTCCTGATCCCCTCCCTATCCCCAGGAGAAGGTCTGTGCCCAGAGTTCTAGGGTTTAAGAACTCTCTCTCTGGCCCATATCCCTTCTCTGCCAGCGCCAATTATCCATGCTGTCCTTACTGCTTGGGGAGGCTCACATCTCTGCCACGTTCAGCTTCTGCTGCTCCTTCCCTATCCAAACCCAAAAGGGAGGAGAGCTTCAGCTGAGGATGCACCTCATGGAGAAAGCCAGGAGAGACCCCAGTGAGATCCAGGCTGAAAGGACCATCTTGTACATCAGCCTCAACCAGCGAGCAGCATCCCTTAGAGCACGATCTCTGGAGCAGAGGCCTGGTCTGTAAAGCCTAAGGACTCATTGTCTCAGGCCTCTCATTAAACTAAGACAGCAAAGAGTCCTGTGGCACCTTATAGACTAACAGACGTATTGGAGCATAAGCTTTCGGGGGTGGATACCCACTTCGTCAGATGCATGTCTAAACTAAGGGGCACTCTCACAAACACAAAACCAGATCCACTTCCAGGTCTGCTCACAAAAGAAAGGATCCCTCCTTGACTCCTTCCAAATTGGGTGAGTCTTCCGACTCAGGTCCTAAAGACTTAGGCCAGCTTAGACCTCTCAGCCATAAAGGATAAGGTGCGCAACTCTGGTGCCAATTGGCAAGCTGCAGAATCACATCATACTCTGTGATGTACTTCCCTAGTGCATAACACTCTGGTAGACAATCTCAGCAGACGCTGCTCCACAGATCACGAGTGGGAGATTCACAGTTCAGTCCTAAACTAAACCTTCACTCAGTGAGGAATGTCATCCTGGGACCTGTTCGCTTCCCAGACAAACAAGAAGGTCAAACTGTACTGCTCCAGAGCAGTACTAGCTCAGGACTTCTATCATGGACAGAACATCTGAGGTATGCCTTTCCTCCCATTCCACTGCTCCTCAGGTTCTGGGGGAATTTTACCATGAGAATACATAACTCATTTTTATTGCACCCAACTGGCCCAGACAATTTTAGTTTCTGAACCTCCTGAGTGTCAACCCACTCTCCCATCATCATTCAATCCTTCCCACTTCTGCTAACTCAGGAGAACCAGTTATTTCCAGACACAGCAGGTGTTCCTGCTATTCCACACTACCTTCCCATTCTGAAGATGTCGGGCCTTTCTGTCAGCTTGCTTCAGATCCACCTAGCAGCGGTCAGTACCTTCCACCCTTTGGTAAAGGGCTAATCTAGTTTTACTCACCTGATAAGAACCAGATTCTTGAAGGGTCTCTCTAGGACCTTCCTACCGGTAGTGCAGCACCACAATGGGACCTCGATCTCATTCTCTTACTAATTACCAGAATACTCTTTGAACCGTTCACTACATGCTCAATGTCCCATCTGTCTATGACGGTTGCCTTCTCTGTCGCTGTCACGACAGCCAGGAGGGTGAGTGAACTGGCAGCACTCATGTCCAACCTGCCACACACCATATTCCATAAGGAAATGGCTTCCCTTTGCCCAGAATTCACCCCGAAGGTAGTCTCTGACTTTCACATCAATCAATAAGTTCACTTACTGGTATTCTTTCCAAAACCCTATGCTTCCAATGAGGAGAGGAGGCTTTTCCCCCCCTCCATGTCAGATGAGCTTTAGGTTTTACCTACAAAGAACAGAACCAATTAGAAGAAATCCTGGACTTATTCATCCTTGTAGCAGAGCGATGATGGGGACAAATGTTATAGGCTCAAAAAGCTGTCTAAGTGGATCTCTGGCTGCATCATCTTCGCTATCAGTTAGCCCAGCTCCCTCCCCCAGATGAGATGAAGGCCCATTCCACTAGACCACAGGCAACCTCAGTGGCATCCCTTTGAGAAGTACCTCTACTGGACATTTATAGGGCGGCTACCGGGTGTTCCATCTACACCTTCACAAAAGATTACACTTTAGTCCAAGCCTGTTCCACAGATGCAGCCATTGGGACAGTGATATTACAGGTCTCTGTACTGCCCACATTCCTGCACCTCCCTCCTGTTTAAATACTGCTTACCAGTCATAGCCACCCACACGTGGAATACGTATAGGGACCAGCATTCGAAGACAACGACATGGAGGTTACTTATATCAAACCTCCGATTACAGGTGCTTGGTCCTGATCTGTTTGTATTCCACCACCTGCCCTCCACCCCATCTGCTTCACATCACATCTGGGTTTGTGGTAAAGAAGGAACTAGAGAAATGGTCAGTCTTCACCTCCCCTTATACCTTTGGTACTGAGCACAAGAAACACCAGAGTGCAGAGGCGGACAATGAATGCTATTTGCCAGTTTTCCTGTCTCAGGCACATGGACTGCATGCTTACCTCCATGTGGAATACAGATAAAGATCACACATCTTGAAGAACCTCCAGGTACAGGTAGGTAACCTCCATTTTCTTCTTAAAGTCTTGTCATATTGAAAATTATTTGGATAAGAAAATAAATAATGGGTTCGTGTATGTTTATATACATACACAGGCACCTTGAACTAGGTATCGCACTATTGCAAAACTTCTGTTTGCCAGTCAGTCCGTCCTGTCTACCGACACATTCAGCAGAGAACCTGGTTACCACACGGCTATGTCCTGGCATGTTAATCACCAGACGATTGGCTATTCTGGGCTGGGTTTCATGATTTTTTTTTTTCTGGGGGATGGGGGGGGGGGGAACTTCAAAGGTCTCGTTTTTGTTCTGCATCAAAACTAAAATTTCAAAACCTTGAAAATTGTGTGAAACGGAATGGTTTTCTGGACAACACAAATTTTTATTGCAGTTGCCTAATTTTTGTTTCTTCTTCCTCTTTACAGGCATTTCATACAGATTACATTGTGTGTTTGTGAATTATATGGTGGGTGGATGACATTCTGCCCAGACTGGCTCATTGGAAGTCCTAACCTAAACACCAGTAACTGGCTTTATCTGTGGGTCTACCTGGTATTTTTTAATGGCATATGGATAGTGTTACCTGGACTTTTATTGTGGCAGTCCTGGTTAGGACTTAAGCAAATGCATCATGAAAAATCAAATACCAGAAAGAAGATTAGATAAGCCCACTTCGTTAACTGAGAGATTGTAAATTGTGAGTGTAAGCAGCAGCATTGTTTTTGCAGAGATGCAATCAACTGTTCATCTTTGTAGCTCACATGTAAATTTTGTTGTAGGACATTGTATTTCAGGCTGATCCTTTCTTAAGAGGAGGAAAATAATGTACTTAATCAATGAAGTATATAAAAGTACTCAAACCAATTGCCATATTACTACACTGCATACAATAATAAACAATATATTTATAACAAAGTGGCATGCAGATATTTTTCTTTTCTTCCCTCCTCAAAAGAAAAATGTTCTTATCCCACCGGAATCCTTGAACCACCTGAAGCAAGCAAGCAAGCAAGCAGTGAAATACTCAAGGTGGCTTTACATCCTGATTCCACAGCCCTGTTCACCCTTCAATCTCTAAGTATCATCAAAGTCCAGAGTTTCATTTATATCTGAAGCACATTGTTTCTCAAACATCAGGACTCTTAGCAACAAATTTTGACTTACATGGAAAAGTATTAGTAATGCAATCTGTCTACTTAAGGTATTAAATTTGAATGAGAACTTGCTGCTTTATCTGTGCCTCAGGAGAGGGTTATGATAAATGCCGTCCGTCTTTCCTTCCCTGCTCTCCCCATACTTCTAAAAATGTCCATCTCACTATTTAAACAAACTTGTCTGACTCCAGGGATGTATTTGCTTCTGAGTATTGAGTCTGCATATATGACTTTACGTTGGATTAAACATTTCAGGTGTTGGTGAAATTTTACCTACAATATATTCTTAAAATGTTTCCTTTATTTGATTTTTATCAGTTTCATGTTCACAGATTAATTCGCAAACTGTGGAGACTGGGTAAGCAACAGTATTCGATACAACTAACAGCTTATAACAAACGAGTCATTTACTTTGTTCAGAAAAATCTGTATGTTTGATAGAGTATATGATAGATTTTTACCTACTGTGACAAAGTTCCTCCTCTATCTTGGTGGGTCCTGCACTTATTGGCAGATTTGTTCGCCTCAGAGATTCACCATGTGGATCAGGGAACAGCCCAGAGACCGTCCCTTCTGGTAGAACCCACAGTCCAAGTCAATTCCTCCTGTGTCTGATCAGGAGTTGGAAGGTTTGGGGGGAACCCAGGCCCGCCACCTACTCTGGGTTCCAGCCCAGGGCCCTGTGGACTGCAGCTGTCTAGAGTGCCTCCAGGAACAGCTGTATGACAGCTACAACTCCCTGGGCTACTTCTTCATGGCCTCCTCCAAACACCTTCTTTACCCTCACCACAGGACCTTTCTCCTGGTGTCTGATAACACTTGTACTCTTCAATCCTCCAGCAATACGCCTTCCCACTCTCAGCTCCTAGTGCCTCTTGCTCCCAGCTCCTCACATGCACACTAACAAACTGAAGTGAGGTCCTGTATCCATCTGGCCTGACCCTATCGCACGACTTTTTTTCTTTTTCCTTATCAGGGAAGGAAATAAAGTGATAGCTATACATTGGTTAATATGGCTCACTCTTTACAGGAGAATAATAGAGGGCTTTCCCAGGAGCCCCATGGAAGGGGAAGCATATTTTTCCAGTACTCCACAATGTACCTGGGAAGCTGAGGCAGGACAGTGTATCACCCTAAATGCAGCTGTTCTCCCTGGCTTATAGGGAGACAGAGCCAAGGCTAGTCCACTCCTCACCCTTGTGAGCCCACCTACATTGGTGATGCAATGATTCTGCTGAGACTGCTTCCCCTGTCATGCAATGCAGGTGGACAATGCAGTGGAATAAAGGGGCACTGTACTTCCCCACGCAGGCCTGCAGAATGGGCTACGATCTAGCCCCAGATAAAGAAAAATCAATCCACTGAGCATTCTTTGTTACAATATTGTTTAAATTAGGTGGTGGTGGGGGGTTGTTGGTTACTTTTAGACCACATTGCTCTTTATCGCTCGGTATGTTGGATCCTTACAGTTGAGCAGGTTAACTTGCACTGCCCATAAAAGGATAATTTTTCTAAGTCCAGGCAATAGTTTAAGTGCATGTAATGACACTGCCACCACAAAAGAGTTGCTGCTAAATCCTTTGGTCAAGTACTACTGTTCCAGTAACCAGGCTAACTGCATGTCCGACTTTTCCTGCTGTCCCTGCAGTGGGTCCCTGTCAGGTCTCCAACCACTAGTCATCACCTCTCTTGGGGTGGGCTCATGTGAGTCTCCCACTCTCGGACCAGGCCTTGGGCTGCTAAGCCCTGGTACTAGCTCTGATTTCCTCAGCAGGTCTGACTTATGTTTAGTGCCTGCAGTTCTTCTCCTCGGGAGCTATAACCAGTAATAGCCAATGACCAAACAGCCGTCTCAGAGCACTGTATTGTTTATTTAGAATCAGAGCATTTCAGAGAAAAACATCTTAAAATGATAGCCAGTCTATAGGTTTGCCTGCCTTTCCCTACAGCTCACCACCTCTTGGAAGCTGCAGAAGGGCCCATCTCCAAACATTGCCGCACAGGCCCAGTGAAAGGATGTTTCGCGCCCTAGGCAAAACTTCCACCTTGTGCCCTCCCCCGTCCCTGAGCCCCCACCCTGAGGTGCCCCCCCGTGGCAGCTCCCCACCCTCCGCCCTGCTCACCCCTGCTCTGCCTCCACCCCAAGCACGCCGTCGCTGCTTCACTTCTCTCACCTCCCAGGCTTGCGGCGCCAATCAGCTTAGGCGCCGCAAGCCTGGGAAGCGGGAGAAGTGAAGTAGCCACAGCATGCTTGGGGAGCAGGCGAGGCAGGGGTGAGCGGGGCGGAGAGTTCCTCTGCGTGCCGCCCCCCCTTACTTGCTGCAGGCAGCCCTCCCCGTGCCCCCCTGCCCCAGCTCCCTCTGCCTAAATGCCGGCAGTGACCAGGGCGGCTGAAGATCCGGCCGCCACAGTCGCTGCTGAAGAAAATGGCACCCTCCAAATCCTAGCGTCCTAAGCAACTGCATAGGTCGCCTAAATGGTTGCACCGCCCTGTTGCCGCAGGACCTGTCTCTGTCTCCATGTTAGTCTGTTCCCCACACAAACAGCTCACTAACAACTTCCCTTCCCTCTCTTCAGAAAGTCTTTGTAACCATATAGTGACCTTTTGATTTCTCAGTTCCCAGCCTTGGCAAAAAGGCTGTGTCTTTGGGCTGGAGCCTGGAAGTGGCATCTTCCCTGCTAATAGCTTGACATTTCTCTTGTAATTGTCCCCAAGTATGTGTTTGGGAGGCTGCTTTTCTAGACCCATTTTGTGGCTTTCTTAGGGGAGGGGGGGGTCCAACAGCCCCCTCTTAAGCTAGATCGATACATTGATATAGGAAAGTCCTGTAACTCAATATAGCTATACAGTGACTCATTAATACCATAGGTACCTGGTCAGTAAAATTATTATACATTAGTATTCCTAAATACATCCACCACTGATACCATTGCCCTACTCAGAGAAGAGTAAAAATACTCTATGATATTCAGTTAGAAATAATTTTCTATAGTCAAAACTCATGGATTAATTGATGTGAGGTATAGACATCGCTGAGTTATAAAGTGAAGGATAGATTGTCTCTTAGTTTAGTGGTTTTAGTTTTGTTTAGTTTTAGTTTATCGTAGTCTCTGGGAGGTGGTGGGAAATTGCTTGTTTAAAAAATAATCTGATCTGTGTTGCATTCAAGAAAATAGTTTATTGAAGTTTTGCTTTTTTCAGGCAAAAAAAAGTAACTAAAATAGCTTAAACTATTCCGGGGGAGGGACTATCAAATCCATGTATACAATGGAAAATGTACATACTGTCCTTTATAAGCCGCATTACAAAATCCTTTATGGTATCTCAAAGGAAAAAAAAGAAAGGACGTTTTAAAGTGAGAGGTCCTAGCCTCTGTTTGCCAGACTCTGGGAATGGGCAAGGGGATGGATCACTTGATGATTACCTGTTCTGTTCATTCCTTCTGGGGCACCTGGCATTGGCCACTGTCGGAAGACAGGATACTAGGCTAGATGGCCCATTGGTTTGACCCAGTATGGCCGTTCTTATGTTCTTATCTTGCTCCATTTGAAATCAGTAGGCGTTTTGACAATGAGGCCCTGAAATGGCTTGGGCATGGACATGGTAAAACAATCAGCAGAAGCAGGATCTGACATTTAATACACTTTTCCATTGCAAGGGAAAATGCATCGGGGAAAAAAAGCAAAATATATGTTGCCACTTGAGCCTGTTATGAACCAACACAAGGCAGATAAATTCAAGGAGTGCTGTAAATCAGCTCAACAATATGAATAATAAGTCTCAAGAAAAATCTCTACCCCAGAAAATGAAGCTGGTGATAAGTCTCAGGACATCCTCTGAGACAGGAGACATTGTTAAGTCACTGCCTAGAGGGAAGTGAGAGTTTTTTCTGTAAGCAGGATGTTGATAAGTCAGCTTAAGATGCTTAAGGTCCCCACCGCTGGGAAAAGAAATCTGCCTCCTACATGTGGATTTACATATTTAACCAATGCACCTTTTTAAAAATCTGTCCTTGCTTCCATTGGCTTCAGCACGAGCAGATTTGGCGACCTTAGCTGGGTTTTTAAACATTCGTCTAATGGGAACTTTTGAAAAAGTAATTTTGTGAAGTTGTATTTAACATGCATAACAAAAGCCAGTGACTCTGTCCTTGTGCTGCTGTCAGTCAGTCTGTCTGTAATTCACAATGTTGAGTCTAAGTAATGCCGAGGTCTGAGCCTACTCTTGGTAGTGCATTGAGTGCTGCAATATCCAAGTGCCAGCAGGTGAATTAAGGGTGGTGTTTTGGCTTGAACAGGAGATACAGAGCCTTTTACTGTACCTCTAGAACATTGCTTCAAACCCAGCCTACATCAGTACCTGGAAAGGTAAATCACTACCGTTCAATGGCTGTTTGGTGGCTTATATGAATTGAGCTTGGTGATCTCAGGCTAGTTGCCAGTGTGTGTGTGTCATCCTCATAGAAACCACCACCAAAGTACTCCAGTAAAGGTCAAGGCTCCATTGTGCTAGGCCTGTAGAGTTGATTCCTGAAGGTGTGCAGTTGTACACTGGCAAGGCAGCATGGAGGGGCCTGCCCTTTTCCTGCCAGTAAGGCCCCTTCCCTTGGATATGGATAAATGGAGGATTTCAGTCTCAGGCTAGCATCTTTCACAAGCACAAAATGGAGATTCACTTGGTTTAACTAGTGAAGTTTCAGCTTTATCTGTGAAGTTCTGTGCCTGTCACAACCCCCAATGGGAGGAAGGCCAGCCTGTGAAACTGCAGCAGCTAACGCCTGCAGTGCTGAGGAATCCCTTTCCAGCCAAGTGCTAGTTATGGTATATGTAGCTACGTAATCATTAGGATTTTGTTCTCTGTCTTGCAGTTTTAAATGTCTAGGGCCATGTCTACACTGACAAGCTTACAGTGGCACAGCTGTACTGATACAACTGCGCCGCTGTAAGATCGCTCATGTAGCTGCGTTATGCTAACAGCAGAGCACTCTTCCATCGGCATAATAGAACCAGCTCAATGAGCGGCGGTAGCTGTGTTGCCGGGAGAGCCTTGTGCAAACGAGCGCTTATGTTGGCAAAAGTTACGTTGCTTGGGTGGGAGCGTTTTTTCACACTCCTGGGCGACAAAAGTTTTGCCGACATAAGTGCTAGTGTAAACATGGCCTAGGAGTCTGCTGGAAGCAGCTGCAATTTCATGTTCAGTCCAGATACAGCTTACTGGGCTCGAATGGAAACTGTTTGTTTTATGCTAAAATAAAATGAGTGTTTTAAATGGACAGTATGTGGCTGCTCCGTGTGAATGGAAAGCACGTACTTCCCTGGTGAAATCTCATAGGATCAGACCCTGCAGTAACTCAGATGCAGGAATCATAGTTTTTTATTCTTTTTAAATAATTACTCCTCGGAAGGCCTTCAAATACTAATAACTGCTCTGTATTTTCTCCAAGTGCCTTTTCAGTTAGTTCTGTAAAATTGTTGATCTGGTACTTGATTTGTATTTTCACATGCTGGGAGTACAAGGGAGAATCTGTGTGGTTTGTTGTCTTTAGAAATGTCATGAACGCAGAACACACTGTATAATAAAGAGGAAGTAAAGGCACCACAGAGCTTAGTGTGTGAACATTCAGTAGCTGTTATTGTGTCAGTGCCAGTTGTGCGCTTGGCATTACACAGCTTGCAAAAGCAAAGCCAATCTCTTCCCCGAAGAGCTTACAGCTGAGAAGCCAAGATGTGCTTTGAGATAGTTGTCTGCATATGAGAGCTTCCCCTCCTTCCAGGTCAATGTTTTAAGTTACTGCTATTGGGTGAGCTGCTGCGCTAGGCTTCTAGGAGGTGCAGTACCGGAGGGGGGCAGGCTCAGGGGGCTTTACGGCACCTTTGCACTCTCCCAACAACAAGCTGCTCCAAGGGTCAGAGTGGCCCTGCCAAAATTTAAACAGCCCAGCCTAAGGCTTGTCTACACAGGGAAAACGGCCAGCAGAAATAAAGCTATACCGAGAGTCACTTTTGTTCCAGAATAGAGAATCTACATGGAGAGTTACGCTGGCATAGATATAGTCCTCGAATTATACTGCTATCGTTCTGCCAGTCAATTTCTTCATGTAAATAGGGTTACAGCAGCTTGTCCCTATCTGCCTATGTGCAGCAGCCCTGTATGATATGGCCCCAGGCCTGAAACTAGGGTGACCAGATGTCCCAATTTTATAGGGACAGTCCTGATTTTTGGTCTTTTTCTTATATAGGCTCCTATTACCCCCCATCCCCTGTCCTGATTTTTCACACTTGCTGTCTGGTCACCCTATCTGAAACATCCTCTTCAACCATGCCCCTTACAGCAGGGCTTGGAAAGAGGGCCTCAAAAGAACCACCTGAGGCCATCAGTCTCAGTTCTTGCTCTAAGGGAATTCTGTCCCAGCTTGACCTACAACTGTAAAGCCCCTTTCACACTTTTACCTGGTGTTAAGAGGCTGGAGTGGGGAGTGAGAATTCGACCTATTACTTTAAGATGGCTGGGCAGGGAGATTGTGAAAAAGCCACAGTGACAAGTGGAAGCTAAAATGATTCAGTTCGTATGTGAGGTCTCAGTGATCTCTTCAGTTTATTGGAATCTTGTATTTACAACCAAAAATGGGAAAATCAACCTGTTTACAGCAACTGCAGTTTCAAACTGTTCTTATGACCGTATCCTTCAAATGATCATGTGTGTGTTTGTAACATAAAGCTACAGCCTTGCCTAGAACACAGGTTCATTATGCATTTCAGTGCAAGTCTAGTATATGGCACTCTTACTGATAGCAACAATCATTTATGCCCAATCAAAACTGGGCCATTTTTTTACTTTCACAACATAGCACATACTATTCCTTATATAGTTTAGCTTGGCTGAAAATTCTGCCATGTCTCCTTAGGAAGGATTTCTCGTAGGGGGGATTGCCCATCAATAATCCTGTGGCTAGAGCATAGCACTGGGAGTCAGGTGGTTTCAGTTCTATTGCTACCCTGCCACAGGCTTCTTGTCACATTCTTTAACCTGACCCCAGTTTCACTTTCTGTAAAATGAGGCAGATAATAATACTGCCTTACTTCCCAGTAATGTTCTGAGGCTTAAGTCATTAATGTCTGTAAAATGCATTGAGGTGATCAGAAGAAAAGTGCATGTTTCTTTTTGGTTTTGCATCATGTGTACATTCCTCTTTGAAACTTACTGACTCCAGCTGCCTAATATTCTTGGGTTGGGTTCCCCACGCTCCCATTTCCATTGATAGCATAATAATCTAGTACAAGCTAACAAACATACTAAGGTTTTTCATCTTAATCAATGTGGTTTTGTTTGGTTTAAATTTCCAAGTTTAACAAAAGGTTCCATATTGTTTGTATGTGCTCTTCCTACAGGAGTAGCTTCACAGGGCCACTGTTCAGTGTAAGAGTCAATGGAATCAAATAGAGACTTTCACTACATAGCAGGGGCCTGACCCTGAAATGTGCCCAGCACTACCTGACAGCTGCCGAGTGCTTCAACTCCAACTGAAAACAGCAGAAGTTAAGGTCCTCTAGTCTAGATTATCACCCTGCCTTTTCTACAGTACATTTTTAGTGTTTTATCTAGTCTAATTTTAAAATACCCAATAGACAAGTCTCCTGGCACTCCTCTTGTCAGACTAGTCCACCATCTAATAGATTTCAGCGTCAGGATATTCTGAGACAGATTAGAGCTCTGGTGTGCATACATCTGTTCCTAACATTTAAAGCTCATAATGGTGCTCATTCCTGTTTGATTTCCTCAGGTTTTAAATTAACCCAAGGACAAATGTGTATCATTTATAGTCTTGTTTCAATAAAAATGAAGCAAGTCTAAATACATGTAAAAAATTATACAAAACAGGATACGCACAAATCCACACATACATTCTAAAAACATAACACATGACCTAATCCTGATCACGCTTCAGTGGGCCAGCATGATGCTCACAAAGGACACTGCTAAAACCAATTGCCAATTTAGCTGTTTAAATTCTTGTGCTTAATTTCTTCTGTTCAGTCATTCTCTTTCCATTCTGCTCTGTTTCAGATCAACAAACATCTGCTATAAATTGTAAGAGAAGTGGAACTGAGGTCAGTCAAATATATCCCCTCGGGGACTGTTACTGTGTACCGAGTGCATCTGAGCTTAGAGGAATAAAAATAAAGACTGACACCCAGCAATACCTTCTTCATCAGGTCAAAACCCGTATCCAGAATGCATAGAGTAAGACATTTAACATGAACAAAATAATAAATGTCACCCAAGTAATACCTGTAGTGAGAGCTGAGTTTACTGGTGCAGCAGTTTAGGAAAAACTGGCAAGGCAAGGTCAAGAACATTGCTGTCCACAAATGCAGCTTTGCTAAGGGGGGTTCCTGATGTGATTTCATGGTGCAGTAGAACTATGGGATATTTTGGAATATTACGCATGCCATAGGGAGTTCTTTTAACCATACCAGGAGCAGAGGGGGTATTTCTGAGACGAACGGAGTGTCGAGGGATTACTAGTGGAGGAATTTACCTGATTTTCCAGTTTCATGCTCAAGTTGCCCCCTCTAGTCATGTCCGAGCTTAAAGATGTCCTCATCACTGCAGTGGTGCACAGACACATTCAGGGGAATTCTTATCGCGGCTCTTAAGAAGTCCTGCCAGGGCCATTAAGGCTTCCCTCAAGCCCTCACCAGTGTGAGCACTGCACCCTCTCAGCTCCCAGCTTCGGCCACTGAACCATTCCAGATTCAGCCTCTCCTGCAGCTCTGAGAGAGAGAGGGACCTTGGCAGCTCCTGCTTGTTGGCCAGAAGCAAGACTGGAACCCCAGTCACGTTTATGTTGTTCAGAACTTTCTCCAATTCAGCCATTGCCTCTGGCAGCCGGGTTTTGTCGGCACTGTCCAGCACAAAGATGAGAGCGTCCGTGTCTTCCAGATAGTCCTTCCAGCTAGCGCGGAGCTTGTCTTGACCACCCACATCCCAGAGAGTCAAGGGTAGATGACATGGGGTTTTCAGAGACTCCACATTGAAGCCCACTGTCGGGAAAGTCTCCACAAGCTCGTTGCTCTTCAATTTAGACAAGATGGTGGATTTGCCTGCAAAATCCAGTCCCAGCATCACCACCCGGGCGTCTCTTTTGTACCAAGCCTTGGAGCTCAAGGTCCCCATTGTGCTGCTGCTGAAATCTTGTTGAAAAATTGTAAATAAAAAATTATTCCTTTCCAAAAAGAAACACTTACCGCATTTAATAATGGTGCTGTCTGGTAGAGTGACTAGACTTTTGAAGGGGTGGGGTGTCCAGTTGGCCCCCAGCCCGTCGGTCTGAGAGAACACTTTGGATTCACGTGTTAATATTTGCTGCAGAAAGAAACAATCACCTCCCTGCTTTCTTTGTAGCTAAAACAAGGTGAGTGATATTATTTATGAGGGGTGCAGCAGAGCCAATAAATGTGGCTTGAAATAACAAATGGCCTCTGTGTTCCTGCTTTGCTGTCTCTAAATTCTTTGTTCATCTGCAACCCAAAACTGCCCAGGGTTAGGGGAGAAACAGACCTTTTAACGAGAGGTGAAGGGACTGTGTAATCAGTTTCCTCCTCATGTTGCACAGAAACAAAACTGCTGTTTTGTCCACCAGCCTCTCCAGGGGAAATCCACCCCCATCCCAGGGCAGAGGGAGCTGATTTGTTTGCAAAGCAAGCATCACTCGTGACAATCAGAGGCTGGTAGGTCATCACTTTCGAGAACAGCAGCTGAGACAGTGAAAGGCTTCTGAGCCACTCTTAAGGGAAGAAAAATAATCTTCCCCATAGTAGCAGCTTTCAGCAGCTGCTGTGCAGACAATAGAAATGGAGATTTAAATAACTAGATACAGGCTATTTTAAATGTCTCATTGAAATGCAGCCAGCAAAAACCAAGAGGTGGAAAGACTAAAGTGCTTTACAGTGAATCCCAAATGAATGAAACACGGGTCAGTCATCTATGGCAACAGCAAATACTACTTTAATCACCAAACCTGTACCCTGCTTAGCTAGATAGAGCCAACTTGAGAGTGGTACATACCAATGGAGTGGTAGGATGAATAGGAGGAGATTTTGTGGTACTTGAATATCTTGCAGAGTCACTCAGACAAGAGCTGCTCTTTTCAGCCTGATTGTTGTGCAGTGCGCCATCAAAATAGATCCTTAACAAACTGTGGCAGTACTTGCACACTAACAGTCTGGTCAGATACACACAGGACAGCGCAAGCCAGGCAGGTTGTAAATCTCTGATTATTGTGTCAGCAGAGAGCTTGTGTCTCCAACCACTTTACCTAAATGTAGAGAAAGAGACAAGCAGGAATTTGATTCATTTTCTTTTCTATAAACCCCCAAGCATCTTCCACATTCCTGTGGAAGCTGCAAATATCATCTGATGTTACCCACGTGAAGGATCTGCAGTACAAACCACCATATTTCTGGGCAGCCAGGCTGGCTGCTTTTCATTATAGCCTGTGGAAGTGACTCCTTGATCAGCTGTAGAAATCACTGATGAACAATGGTAGGCACTTGCCCCCATCGGGGCTGCTTGTGTTGTCTTTGCAGTACTCGCGGCCGCCGGTGGTCTGGCGATTAAGGCATTGATCCTTGTCATGGTATAAGCCCCCACTCTGAACCTTAGCGTCCAAAAGATGGGGTACCAGCATGAATCCCCCTAAAATTAATTACCAGCTTAGATCTTGTAGTGCTGCCACCAACCAGGACTTGCAGTACCTGGTACACTCTGGTCCCCCCAAAACCTTCCCAGGGGACCCAAAGACCCAGACCCCCTGGATCTTAACACAAGGAAAGTAAACCCTTTCCCCCACCGTTGCCTCTTTCAGGCTTCCCCTCCCTGGGTTACCCTGAAAGATCACTGTGATTCAAACTCCTTGAATCTTAAAACAGAGAGGAATTCACCTTCCCTCCCTTCTCTCCGCCTCCCAGATTCTCCCTGAGAGAGAGAGAGACAGTAATCTTAACAGAGAGAGAAATCAGGCTTTTCCTCCCCCCTTCTCTCCTTCCTCCCTTCAATTCCCTGGTGAGTGCAGACTTCCTCCCCTGGGGTCTTACACAAGATAACCAAAAAATCAATCAGGTTCTAAAAAAGAAAAGCTTTTAATAAAAGAAAGAAAAAAGTAAAAGTTGTCTCTGTAAAATCAAGTTGGGAGATGTTACAGGGTTTGTTAGCTTTACTTAGACCAGGGGGATCTTCCCTCCCAGCCTAAGTATATAAGTACAAGAAACAGAGATAAAATCTTTCCAGCAAAATACACATTTGCAAATAGAGAAAACAATCAAAAGACTAAAACCGCCTTTCTAATTTTGTACTTACTAAATGTGAACAGATGATTAGAGAGCCTGTATGTACATCTGGTCACTCTCAGAACCCAGAGAGAACAACAGACAAACAAACAACACAACACAAAGACTTTCCTCCACCCAGATTTGAAAGTATTTTGTCTCCTGATTGATCCTCTGGTCAGGTGTTCCAGGTTCACTGTTTGTTAATCCTTTACAGGTAAAAGAGACATTAACCCTTAACTATCTGTTTATGACAATCCTCAAAGGCACTTAAGTCTTGCTTCACTCAGCTTTGTAACCCCTGAGCAGTCTTCTGTTTAGTGGTGTCCTCAGCCTCCAGCAAGCTGCCCAGGCACCCATACAATGCATGGGGAGAGCTAGATGCCTAAAAAAGGGATTCTCAGAAGCTGACAAGCTGAATGAGGAGCTGCCTAAGCTCACCAGAACGGAAATAGAGAGGAGAATGGCTTAGGCACCTACACAGCTGACTTGGCATGTCTGGCTGATGAGCCTCCCTCTGGTCAGGATCCTCAGCCACGAGCCCTCTCCTGGAATTTGGCACCTGAGCCAGGTTAGTCACTTAGGTAACCCATGTCCTTGCAGCCGAAACAGGCTTTGTCGTTCTCACACATGATAGCTCTATCACACTTGCCCTATGTTTCTGTGTGCCCATAATTCTTTTGTATGCTGTCTTTTGTGCTATGCCTTCCCTGGCCTGCATCCAGCCCTCCTGCCACAGGGTCTGACCAGGTGCAGAACTAATGGACTCTGCAGACCTTTTTCCTCTGCAGAAAATACATTCTACCGGAGAGGCGCTGCAGTTATGCCTTTCACCCACCAGGGGCTGCTGTGGCACCAGAATAGCTCAGTGTAGCAGCCAGCAGAGAGGAGGAGAGACTGCATTCCTCCCAGCACCCTGTCCTTGGGGCCAGGTGAGGAGGCACAGCATATGGGGGGGACAAACTGAGGGGGGGCATGGGGCTGCTGGGGTATGGGACTGGTGTTCAGAAGGGCTAGTTGGGGGGACAGACTGGGGTGGGAGTTGAACAGAAGTGGGGGTGCAGGGACACTGTGGAGCAGGGGGTTGCAGGGTCGCGTGGTGATGGGGCGTGGCTAAGGGGGTGCAGAGACACATGGGGACAGAGGCAGATGTGCCTGACGGAATGGAAAAGGCTGGGGGTCTGTCAGGGTCTGCATGGGGGAGGTTCTCCTACTCCCTAGCAATCCTCACTGCCCCCCGCCCCCAAAAAAACCTGCTCCATACTTTCACCCACACCCAACAACCCTCCAGGTTCACTCCCAGGCTCCTTCCCAGCACTTACTTCCCTGTCTCTCAGCTCCTCCATTACCCCTGGCTCCTCCAAACCTTTGCACTGCTTCTGAGGGGTGTGGAAAATACATTTCTATATTGAAGTTTGAATGTACTGTTACTCAGAGTTCTGTATTAACATGCCTAGTAAAGAATCTATTTGTCAAAAACATTTCCTGGATCTTTCTTCTTGTCTGTATTGTTACAGACATACTTGCTGACAGGTATTTTGAAACAAATTACCAAAATAATTGAAACTGGCATGATTATATTGTGTTATTTCTGACAAAATATGCAGAATTTTAAAATATTGTATGTGGGATTTTTAATTTTTTGGTGCAGAATTTCCCCAGGAGTATTACATGTGCCCAGAGTACACCTACCAGTTTGGGTGCCACTGGTGAGACTGGCTTTCCCCTGCTTAGTATGAGAATCTACTGTGGGGCCTCTGGGCCTTCAGCTTGAGTGAGGGCTCCAACCTGTTCATTAGCTGTGGGGTGGTGTCAGGGCTTAGGTGGCTTTGCAAATGCTGAGTGGCAGAAATTTAAGTGCCTATGGGATTAGCCAGAAGTCAAGCGGTGGGCTTGTAAATGTTGGTGACACCTAAAGAGGTAGATAGGCCCGGAGCCTAAAAGGCACCTAAGAGAATAGAGGCTAGGAATGAAACCCAGATTTGATGCAGAGTACTGCAGATGACAATAAGGCCAATCAATAAATATTTTGTTAAATGCTAATGGATCTGGGAATACAGCTCTTGATACTTACGTGCTCCTATCATCTTTATTCCTGCATATCTTCTGTGTGGTTTGATGGTACATGGTACAAGTTGATTCTATCTAGTTAGGTTTATGTAGCATTTTTTTAAGTTCCTCTAAGGAAGCTGAAATACACATACAGTAAGTGAGGGTGTGGTATCTATAAATGCATGAATAACTGAGTATTGCAAATATGATGCAATGGGTCTCTATTGCATCATCTGGTATGCTACAGAAATAGATATCGTCTGAAATATGGGTGAAATAAATCCAGAAGAGCCAATGTAACTGGGATACAGATGTGGGGAAGATACTATACAAAGTGATATTGTATCAGAATCTGCTTCATTATATATCGTCTCTCTCAGCAGCCAAATGCAGAGCATAGGTTTTAAACAGTACAGCGATGGGCCTTAGCCACAAAGTTCAGATCTGGATCCAAACACTCCCCAAGTTCAGGGAGTGGAGACGTGGATCAGGTGTCACCTCGTGTAGAGTCAGATGCCAGCTGTGCAAGTTTTGAACTGGAGTCAGACTTCCTAAGTTATGGGGATATTAGTATCTTGGAGTTGGGTATGATCTGAGAGAAGCTTTCCGGGTTGACCACAAAGACAGTATTGTGAACATCATCTCCCCAAAAAGTCTGATGAACAAGAGGAGTAATCAATAGAAAGCAACAAGGTGGATGGCCTGGCTCTAAATTGCTTGCCCCAATAACATGCTTTCAGATGCCATTTCAACTGGATCATGAAATTTTTACTCTCTAAAATTCGGAGTGTATTCCCATTTTTAGGTAGTTTCTGGAAGATAATGGGAAGAAAGTGTCAAAACCAATTTCAAAGCTGCAGCTACTTGATCTATCTAATGATATGCCCCCTCCCACCCACACATACACAACTGTCGTATCTGACCAAATGTGGGAGTGTTCATGAAACCCATGTCTTACATTTGCATGTGCAGCAGCTATTCATGCCGCAGGTACGTGCATTTTCATCCAATCAAGGCATAGAAACATTACCCTGGGATGTGTCTGGTCAGTCACCCCAACCAAGCAGCACAGCTCAAATTTTAAATGTGTCATATTGAACATTCACAGCAAATTGTTCATAATAAAGCCATATACTAGGAAATCTCACCCCCTAGAAACATCATTGAATAAAGTTGAGTAAATCTCTCTCTGCTGGCTGGCATTCTGCGAGAACACTGGATAATTAATGCAACTCTGCATCTCCCTTTTCTGCACTTTCTTAGCTCTTTGTCTCTGGGCTGTTGCCTGTTCTATCCTTGCCACTCACGCCATCCACCTGTGCACAAATCCACCTGGCACAGTCTATTTCATCCCCCTCCTCTGCTTTTTTCATACCCTTTGTAAGGATCCAGAGTCCTGAAACATGGGTCTGCAGGGCTCCAGGTGACTAATGGTTCCATGCCACCATCTGGCAGCCATGGCAGAGCCACAATTCATGCACTATCAACCCAGGGGGAACTAAGCACCACAGGAAGTGCCACCCATGGAATACCCAATCAGCAGGCGCACTATTTAAGCATGGAAGGTGTTCCAGGAAGCTGTCTGTGTGACGTAGCAATACCTGGTCTGTTGCTACAACAGTGCCTGCTTCGAACTCCAGATATGTTGTTCGGCTCTGATTTCTGGCTTGTGCTCTGCCTCTGGCCCTGGGCCTAATTCCTGCTCCCTGACTAGATTCCTGCTGTCTGACCCCTGTCTCTGACTCCTGATCCTACCCACTAAGTCAGAGTGCCAACATCCCAGTCATGCCACCTTTCTCCCAGGGAACACCACGCAGAGTCTGTTGTGTGATCCCTCCCCCACCAGTGTTTGGCATGAATGCATTACTCTTCTAAGAGTCACTTTGCAGGAACAGCAGAGCACTTTGAAGCAGAGTGGCTCAGTATGAGGTAAACAAGTAGTGGAGGAAGGGGGATCTGCAAAGCTTAATTTGTGCCAGGGCTTGCCAAGCCTGAGCCCCAGCACCTCCAGGCTTTGTCAGTTCATAGTTCTGGCACCTTTGGGTTTGCTGCATCAGTCATGAATCTAAAAACATTGCTTGAGCCCGGTACCTCTTTCATTACAAATTAAGCACTGGGGAGCTGGCATGTTGGAGTGAGATAGTGGAAACATACAGGGGAATGGAGAAAAGGTCCCTAACAGAGATACACCAGCTCCAGGTGGATGCAATCAGAAGCAAATACTTTGTATAAATAATATATAGTTACATGTCTGTTAACAAATAAATAAAAAGCAGATGAGACCAGCTGGTTGTAAGTCTAGACAGACGTCTATTACCAGAAAAGAAAAGCTATGCTATAAATAATTCAGAAAGCCCATCTTTGTGTCCAGAAGTGATCATTGCTACATTCAGCTGCTCCTGTGAGACTTTTTTTCCCCTGTGCTGCGCATCCAAGGGTACATAGGAACAGAAACCGCCATAGGTAATTTTGATTAAAAACCAAAGGGGGAAAACTCAGATATTTACATCTGGATTTACGTTTACAAAAACGTGCTGATCCAGTTTTCTGGCTCGCTGACATTCATTATAAAGAACAACAAGTAAGCCCAATGTCCTACAAACAGAACCCCACCCACCTCCTCCAGATCTCTCTGTAACCCTACCAAAAAAGCCTGAGGAGACAAGTGGGACTTGCAATATGAATTATGAGTCAACAAATATATGCTTTGGAGAACTGACAAAGGAAAGCAAATGGGTCAGTTGAGGATTCCTCACTGAAAACATCTTGTTTCCTCTTCCCTCGGGGTTAAACCATGAGGCCCTTTGCATGAATGCCTCAGTTGATCTCTGCTACTGTGCTGTCACACAGGGGGAGACAATCTGAGCTAACCAGGACTGCTCCAAGAAAGTCACTGGAATTCAGTGCTGATTGTGGAGCACAGGTATGATATGCTCCTGTCAAAAGCTTCCCAAAAAATCAAGGCAGAAGCTTCCAAGTTGGTAAGGTGTGACCCTTCCAGTTAGTGAGCTAATTTGCACTATAGATAAACAGTTACTCTCTCTCTCAGTTCAAACATGCAGTGACTTTTTTGCATCAGAAAGGAACATTAATGACAGATGAAAGTTTCATTTTACTGAGACTGAAGCCAGCTGATAAATTTTAACTCAAAATGTGAGCAGATTTTCCTCCAACAACTGATTATTTCTTCACAGATGATGGTATTTTGCCTTACATCCAAAGAGTTCTAAGCACTTTACAAAGATTACCCAAGTGAGTTTTACAACACCCTTGTGAAGTAGATATGGAGAAATATGATAAAGAGTGATTACTTTCCCCTTTTACTGTCACCTCAGGTAGACCGCTGCTGATTGCTGTATGGTGTAATGGCTGCAAAGGAGATAATTATCTATGTTGAATTATTTCCTTTTTGAACTAGAACATACATACAGTATTTTCATTATAATCTGTGAATCTATAATTACCTAAACTGGAATTTGGCCAGGACACTGGTTCTCTCTCTATACTTGCACATCCAAGCCATGTCCAGATTTTGCTGCTCCTTCCTACATAACATATCAAAGCTCCAGTCTTTTCTCTCTGTATCACCAAAATTCTCATCCAGGCCCTGTAGTCTCACATCTTGACTACAGCAACCTCTTCCTCTCTGGTCTTGAGTGTCACAACTTTGCCTCCTTCAGGTCCATTCAAAACTCTGCTGCAAAGATGATCTTTCTTGCCAAATTCTGATCAAATCACTATTCCTCTCTGAGTTCCTCTACTGGCTTTTCCCTGCACAATTTAGCCCTTCTGTGCCTATTTGCTCTGTTATCTTCTCATCAACTCCAGCATGTCAGACTCCATCACTTCTTGTCTATTTCTCCTACAAGTACCTTTCTGCTCTTTTCCATGCCACCTATTATACACAGAGCCCCTTCCCTCCAACCTAGTATATGCTTCTTGAAATTTCTTAAGAATCACAGCTACCATGATGCTTGCAGCATGTCTCCATTAATAGAACAAACAAATGTTCTTCCCCCTACAAATTGTTCACACAAGTAGACTATGCCAAAATGTGCTCAAATTATCATCATCCCATCCTCCCTCACCTCTCCCACCGATGGCTCACCCATCTGTTGCATCTTGTCTTAAACTCAGAATGTAATATCTTTGTTGTGTCTGTACAACTCCCATCAAAATGAACCCTTGGCCATTTTGGGGGGTCCTCTAGGTGGCATGGTTGTAATACATAGTTGTATGCATAGCCACAGGAGACAGGCTGGGACCTCTTGATTTAATGTCCGAGGCTACCTCAAACAGAAAAGCAATATCACCTGGCCCAAAACTGCTGCCCTGCAAATTCTGCATTGGGTCCGAGTATAACCAATGAAGTTTGCACATGGTACATACATTTTCTTTCAACTATAACACTGTTGTTGGCATTCTTATCCACTTTTGTACAACAGGATGCACTCAGCCCTGTAGCGTATCAAGGAAGTCTTATTTAATTTAGTTAGTTAGTTAGTTTAGTATTACTACCACTACTGTTTAGTTTGAAATAAGTCTAAACTTAAATCCAATTTCCAATAAACAAAACAGTGGATGATACTTCAATTTTTGATCTTGCAGCTCAGCCAAAATATATATTTATGATTACTGTATACATGTTGTACAGTATGGTCCCCATTACTGAAAGGTGGTCCAGTCAAATAATTGGAGTGTAATCCAAAGGTTTTAAAAATGTGTGAATTAAAGTGTAATATACGAAATGGCACTTAGGGAAATATTTCCTGTCATTAGTTGATGTTTGATTGGATCAATCGTTTCTACCCATTGTCTGTTCAGCTATCACCAAATCAAGGAGATCAGTTACAATGTGGGTAAAATCTGTAGTTTTAATGGGACTAAACTGTTTCTCTTAAACTAGGCAAAAGTTATCCAACTATGGAGACCTAGTTAGGTCCCATTCATGCTACAATTTTAACCATGCTTCAGCTTGGAAAGGGGATGCTCTTACAACTGGAGCATAGAATGAGGCCTTTTCATCTCTACTCTACCCAGCCCCCCAAATTTCTTGTATTAAAGGAGAGCTAAAACCAGCTCTTGTTGAGTGAAAAATGATCAGATGACTTGTTTTCCATAATATGAGAACATGGGACATGACAAAACTGGAGGGCAACAAGATTTAAAATAAATAAAATGGAATCTTTTTAAAAATGTGACATAGGTACAAAATATGAGAAGTTACTGAGGGAGCAATGGGGTAGATTGAAAAGACATTTGATATTTACGCTAAGAGAGGTGACACTGATGTGCTACCTAGACCAGAAATTTACAAAGGATTCAGAATATATGGTGTTAGTCTGTGGGGCCTGGAAAAGAGCGCCTCCCCCTCCCCCCCCCAAAAAAAGCATTGCACAACTGGCTGATGCATAGTTGGAATTCACCTTTCCCTGAAGGATCAAGTATAGGTAGGGCCCTACCAAATTCACAGTCCATTTTAGTCAATTTCACGGTATAGGATTTTAAAAATCATAAATTTCATGATTTCAGCAATTTCAATCTGAAATTTCATGGTGTTGTAATTATAGGGATCCTGACCCAAAAAGGAGTCGTAAGCGGAGGGGTCACAAGGTACTGTAGGGGGGATTGCGGTACTGCTACCCTTACTTTTGCACTGCTGCTGGCAGCAGTGCTGCCTTCAGAGCTGGGCAGCTGGAGAGCAGTGGCTGCTGCCCGGGAGCCCAACTCTGAATGCAGAGCTGCTGCCAGCAGCAGCATAGAAGTAAGGACGGCATGGTATGGTATTGCCACCGTTACTTCTGTGCTGCTGCTGGTGCGGCACTGCCTTCAGAGCTGGGCACCCAGCCAACAGCTGCTGCTCTCTGTCTGCCCAGCTTTGAAGGCAGTGCAGAAGTAAGAGTGGCAATACTGTGACCCCCCTAAAATAACTTTGCGACCTCCCTGCAAAGCCCTCTTCGGTCAGGACCACCCAATTTGAGAAAAGCTGGTCTCCCTGTGAAATCTGTGTAGTATAGGGTAAAAGCACAAAAAAAGACCAGATTTCACTGGGGGGGAGACTAGATTTCATGGTCTGTGATGCATTTTTCATGGCCGTGAATTTGGTAGGGCCCTAAGTATAGGCCAGGCCACTATTATTAGATGCAGGATTCTGGACTCAGTGGACTAGTAGTCTGTTCTTGTCTTGTCTTAGATGTTGAGTTCCACGAGGCAGAATCTGTCCTAATCTGTGCTTGTGCTGCACCTAGCAAAGTTACCCAATCTAGGCACTACTATATGTATGCACACATCTGCACCACCTAGAATAATAATGATGAGCCAATACAGTAAACTCTTCTGCAGCTGCTAATGCTGTGGAAAGTTGACATTCAGAAGTTGGGGGGTAACTTTATTAATGCACTTTGAATTAGACTTTACTTGCACATACAGAATACCCGGGAGAAAATGCTGTATTTGGCCCCGTTCAAAGGGCATGGGAAGAAACATTAATTGCAAAGTGCAAAACAGGCCAGCACATACAAATCTGAAAACTTGGTTCATGCAAACAGCAAGAGTTCTGATAAATAGTAGAATCACAGCATTTGGATCCTAATCTGAATGTCCCCAGGGATTTTGGATCCAGGGTTTTGGTTTAGGGCCATCCCTTCAGATTATATAGTAATTTTAGTTTTAGTTTCCTTCTTACTACTCGTGATCAGAGTGTTGTACAACAATAAAGGGAAAGGCTCTATGTAGAGCAGGGGTGGACACGCTATAGCCTGCAGGCTGGATCCAGCCCACCAGCTGTTTTAATCGGGCCCTCGAGCTCCCGCTGCGGTCTCTGGCGCTCCATTCGGGGAGCAGGGTCAGGGTCCACTCCATGTGGCTCCCAGAAGCAGCGGCATGGTTCCCCCTCCCGCATAGGGGCAGCCGGGGGCAGGGCCATCTTTAGGAAGTGCGGGGCCCAATTCGAACAGTTTCGACGGGGCCCTGGCAGGGAAGACAAAAAAAAAATGTAAAAAAAAGCATGTGGGGCTTATACTCGCCGAGCGGTGCTCCGAGTCTTTGCCGGCACTTTGGCGGTGGGTCCTCCACTCGCTCCAGATCTTTGGCGGCACTGAAGGACCCGCCACCGAAGTGCCACTGAAGACTCAGAACAAGCAAAGGACCCACTGCCGAAGTGCTGCCAAAGACCCGGAGCGCCGCCAGGTGAGTAAAAATTAAAAAGGCACCTCTTGCCAGGGAAGAGAGTCTCACTGGGCGCGGGGTCCTCTTAGGCGTGGGGCCTGATTTGGGGGAATTGGTAGAATTGGCCTAAAGCCGGCCCTGGCCGGGGGCTTCCGCTCTGCACGCTGTCCCCACCTGAAGCGCTGCCCCTGCATCTCCCATTGGCTGGGAACCACAGCCAGTGGGAGCTGCAGGGGCGGTGCCTGTGGATGAGGCAGCATGCAGAGCCACCTGACTTCACCTTGGCTGCTTCCAGGAGCTGCTCGAGGTAAGCCCTGCCCGGAGCCTGCACCCCGAGCCTCTCCCCACACCCCAACCTCTTGCCCCAGCCCCCTCCCACCCTCTGAATCCCTTGATCCCAGCCCAGAGTACTCTCCTACACCCCAAACTTCTCATCCCCAGCCCCACCCCAGAGCCCACACACCCCAGCCACAGCCTGCACCCCTTCCCGAACCCCAAACCTCTGCCCCAGCCCCATCCTGCCCTCTGAACCCCTTGATCCCAGCCCAGAGCATTCTCCTGCACCCCAAACCCTTCATCCCCAGCTGCATCCCAGAGCTCATACCCCCAGCCAGAGCCCTCACCTCCCCTGCACCCCACTGCCCGGCCCCAGCCTGAAGCCCCTTCCCATACCCTGAACTCATTTCTGCCCCCACCCCAGAGCCCGCACCTCCTCCCACACCCCAACCCCATTTTTGTGAGCTCTCATGGCTCACCATACAATTTCTATTTCCAGATGTGGCCCTCGGGCCAAAAAGTTTGCCCATCCCTGATGTAGAGAGTTATCCATAGATAATGGAAATAGCCACTAAAATGAGAACGCCAACCCAATTTTTAATTCTTTCTTGACCAATAAGATAGAAGAAAGCAAGCACATGAGACTCAGTGTTAAGAAACTGCATTTCTTCTGTTTTACCACAGAGTGTCACCCTTATTCCACATATTTTTCAATGAGACACAATCTCTAAGGGGTAGGAAAACTGTTCTTTAAAAGGAACCAGTTTCAAATTTCAGTGACTCAGATCTTGTCTACAGGTTACTTTGGTATAATGTACGTCACTCAGGAATGTAAATAAGCCACACCCCTGAGCAACATAACTTATACCAACCTAAGAGCTGGGGTAGACAGCGCTATGTCAACGGGAGAGCTTCTCCCACTGACATAGCTACTTCCTCTCACAGAGGCAGGAGTTATTAAGCAGATGGGAGAGCTCTCTCCTGTCATCTTAGGGCTGGTCTACACTACGGGGGAAAATTGATCTTAGATACGCAACTTCAGCTACATGAATAACGTAGCTGAAGTCGAAGTATCTAAGATCGAATTCCTCACTGTCCTCACGGCGTGGGATTGATGTCTGCGGCTCCCCCTGTTGATTCCGCAACTCCGTTCGGGTTGGTGGAGTTACAGAATCGATATAAGCGCGTTCGGGGATCGATATATTGCGTCTAGATGAGACACGATATATCGATCCCCGAGCAATTGATTGCTACCTGCCGATACGGCGGGTAGTGAAGACGTACCCTTAGAGTGCCTCCACCACAAGTGCTGCAGCTGCACAGCTGTAAGTACTGTAGTGCAGATGTAGCCTCAGAAGAGTCTTCATTCTAGAGATCAGCCTAGACCCAGGGTGTCCTTCCTCCTCACCTGAGACATAGCAGGAGTTTGGGATCACTGTGAGATTACGTCACACATTCCTCTCACATCACACTCAGAGTTCTGATGTGCACCTGCTCCTCCACCGACAACGCTTTTTTCTGTGGTTGTCTCACAGGGATACATTCTCTCCCCCATCCTGTTCAATGTCTATATAAAGCAGCTAGTGAAGATTGTGAAATAGGATGGATTAAAATGCCAGCAAGATTACCCTCACTTCTACATCATGTTCATATCAGACTCAGACAGGACCATTTTCCAATTATGATTGGGATCTGCATCTGGATGAAGATTAGCTGGTTGAATCCTGGAAAAACTCAAGTGACACTGGCTAGGGAATAGAGAAGAAGAATTTAAAGAATTTTCCACCTTTATTACATTATCCTCTTAGATGGTGTCTGCCCGTCCATAACTTTGATGTTCACTGGGACTTCTCACTGCTTCTGGATACCCAAATAACCATGGACACAAAACACACCCTTTTCTATCTACAGCCCACAAAAGATTGTGTCCTCTCCTGTTGAATTTGGATCTAGTCATAGTGATTCACACATTCATGATCTCCAGGCTGTATTATTGCAATGTTCTGTACTTAGGTGTGAAATGGCTGATTCAAATTGCCATTGGGCTTCTGGGTGGAATTCACTATGTTGATATTGACCTTTAAAGTCACCAGTGGTTTGAGTCTGGGTACCTAGGAGAGCATCTTTCTTCTAGTACCATATTGCTCCAGCTGTTGTCAGCAGAGTCATAAGCTGGAGCTCTCTCAATACAGGAGCTGAAATATTTGAGCTGAACTTAATTGAGGTTCTGGCTGCACTTTTCTCCACACCTTCTCATTTATGTCCTCTGTGTGTGGCCCCACAAAGTTGCAGGACCTACTTGTCAACCTCCTCCTGGTGCTGGCCAAGATGGCCATCCAGCAATCCAGGAGGAAGAAGCTCAGCAGAGAGGTTCCCTACAACTCTGGGGCCTACTTCTGTTCCTTACTCATCTCACAAATCTGGGGACACTTCCCCTGGGCTGCATCCAGTCACTCCTCAAACTCTGCAAAGCTGTGGGCACTATCCAGGGTTCTCTGCTCAGGGTCCCCATCCGATTCGCTCATTTTACACCTAGATCCTCACTCCTGTATGTGTTTTTCCATTTCTGTCCCCTGCAATCAGTTGTCTCCTAATTCCTGTGGCCCCTCCCTTTCTGAGGGGGGCAGGCCCTTAGTGCTGGTAGGCTCCATCCGCTGCTTGAGGATTCAAACATGCATTGAAACAGCCAATCCTCTGCTTTCCTAGCCTTATGAGACCTTAGCAATAGGGGTAGGGTGGAAGCAATCCCCTTCCTTATTCAAAATGGTTTATTCTAGGCTGTTCTAATTCCAGATAGCAGCTTCTCCATTACAAAAGAGTTCCTTTGAGATATTTGGTGTGCTCCTTCTTTCTCTGATCCTTCCAGAGAATTTAGGGATCTAGCACTGGATCCACAGGTATAAATGCAGAGAAAAACGTAAGGGTATGCAACTCTGTATTAACTACCATTTAGCAAACAGACCAGAATGCCTGACGTACTATATATAATGGAGAGATAACTGTCCTTCTAGTCACTGAGGCAAGAGGGAAGTTCAGACCTCAGGGTCTTGTAACTACAGCCAAGGAAAATGTAACAGAGGTTTTTAAAATCTCCACCATTTTTGCCTCAAAGACCACAGTCTTCCCACTCAGAACTTGTTTTCCCTAGGAAATTTTATCATGCTTCATCATGAACACAGGGAGCTGAATTAGATAACACAATGCCAACCGTGACTGGTCAGGACAAAAAGAGAAGCTGTGTTCATATATCATCTAATTATGTTTGTGTGATGGTATAAGGGATACCTTCCCTCTGGGGTCAGAGGCCTGCAGCTGACAGGCTGGCTGATTAACTCTGCTGCTGCACCGGAGAAGAAGAGCTGGCACTTAACTGGCTGATCTTCATAGAAGAAGGCAGCAGGAAATGGAGAGAGAAACAGCACTTCCCTCCAGAAAGCTGAGGGGCTAGTTGCTGTGCACCTAAGGGGCTGCTGCTAGAGCAACTGTATCTCTAGGACTTGGAGGTAAGGGCCATAAAATTTAGGTTGATGAACTTACTGGTGTGAGGGGTGTTGTTGGGGAAGGGACTATTCAGCCTGCATAGACTTTGAGGGAAGGGTCTGTCTTTGCTAGGCAGGCTTGAAATGAGGGGGAAAAAACAATTAACTTTGGAAACTGCTTACCTGGATTCTGTGACAGAGCTTCAGACTGAATTACCCCAGGGAGTGAGCTGGCTCAGTAGGAAGAGGTGCTATAAGATAGGCCACAATATTTTATAGTAAGAACCAGGGTTTACCGACAGTTAGCTGACATGGTGCTGAACTCAGTATGCCCTGACTTATAAATTAAGCAATCAGCATCATACTTGCTAACTTGATGCTTCATGGTTGTGTTTTTAACATTATAACATTTCCTAGCAAAAACCAGCTGTTTGCAAGATTCCATTGTTACCCACCCCTAGATATATTCTGTTGAGGTTAGTGTTGAGTTACATTGATTGATTGGATGGCATGAGGAAGCCTATATCGCTACTGTTTGTGTCTCCTCCATGGCTAAACAGACAGCTTCATTTTTCAGAATTGTCAATTTATCACATTTTAGTATGAAATTCAGGCACAAAGGAGCTGGGGAAATGTTAACAATATTATAATATGCACTTCTTCTACATCATCAAAGCTTTGCATGGTACTTCATAGCCAGATAAAGTTATAGGTACCAGCTGGCCCCTCTGAATCCCATTTTAAATCCCAGTGAACAATTTGAGTGCCAAGGCTCCTTAGATTTATGTGAGTTATAAACTGAGTGTTGGATCCTCTTGTCCTAAATACAAACCAGACCTAAGCTGAACAGAAAACATTCCAACCAGATGGTAGGTGGGTCCTATTTCAATTAGGCTTAGTCCAAACTCATGGATAGCTCCTAAAAACACAGAGCCATTCCTACGTGCTCCATGAGACTATGAAAGGTAAACATACTTCGGTCCTATTTCCACGTTGAGGCCCTAGGAAATTGCCAAAGGAGCCACAAAGATGCCTTGCCTAGGGCCAGCCTGGAATATATCGTAGGCTCTACTTTGTGTTGGTACTAAAATCAAATGGTGTGCATTTTTTGAAAAATGATTGCCTGTTGATTTAATGGCATGATCAACAGCTTGAGCACATCCCTTTGATTTTTGGGGCCGTGTCTACACTACAGAGTTGTCGACTTAAGTTATGTTGATGATCATAAACCAGTGTAATTACATCACTTGTGCATGTTCACACTAATGCTCCTTGTGATAGTGGAGCACATCCACAGGTGGTGCTCTAGCACCAACAGAGAGCAGCGCACCATGGGTAGCTATCCCACTGTGCCAATCGCCACTTTTTCCCATTAGGAGTTCTGGGAATGGATTGCAGTGCATCTTGGGGATGGAATCACCGTCCCGTGATGCAATTTTCACCATCCCATAATTCCAATTGCATTTCACACTGTTTTCAACTGCCCCGTAAACCTTATACCCACCATCTCTGCCTGAAAGCATGGATCCTGCACAACTCACCAGTCTTGTGATAAGTGTTATGAACACAATGTGGCTGATCCTGCAGTATTTCATGAGCTGAGTATCTGAACAGGAATCTGTGCTACCTGCCCTGTTGTGTACTATGGAAAGAAACAATTCAAGATTGATGTTGGCATTTATGGAGCAGCAGCTGCACACAGTGCACTGTGGTTATTGTGCTCAGGAAATAAGCACTGAGTGGTGGAATCAGATTGTGATGCAGGTATGAGATGATGAGCAGTGGCTGCAAAACTTTTGTATGCACAAAGCCACCTTCTTTGAACACTCTGCAGTGCTCACCCCGCCCTGTGTCACAAGGACACCAAAATGAGAGCTGCCTTAATGGTGGGAAAACGTGCTGATCATTGTGTGGAAGCTGGCAACTCCAGACTGCTACCAGTCAGTTGTGAATCAGTTTGAAGTTGGGAAGTCCACCATGGGGGTTGCCGTGATACAAGTTTGTAGGGCTATTAATAGCCTCCTTCTATGAAGGACTGTGACTCTTGGCAATGTGTGGGAAATAGTGGATGGCTTTGTGGCAATGGGATTCCCTAACTACGGTGGGGAGATAGCATGCATATCCCAGTTTTGGCCCAGACCATCTTGTAGTGGGGTACATCAACAGAAAAGGCTACTTCTCCATGGTCTTGCAGGCACTGGTGGATCACCAGAGTCATTTCACTGGCATCGGTGCGGGGTGGTCAGGGAAAGTGCGTGACACACATTTTCAGGAACATGAGCCTTATAGAAAGCTGCATGCAGGGACTTTCTTTCCAGACCAGAAGATTCCAATAAGGGATGTGGCAGTCCTAGTGCTCTTGGGAGACCCAGCCTACCCCTTACTTCTGTGGCTTATGAAGCTGTACACCAGAAATCTTGAGAGCAGCAGGCTCAACAACAGGCTCAACAGGTGTAGAATCACTGTAGAATGTGAGTTTGGCAGATTAAAGGGTTGGTGGCACTACTTTTTTGGCAGACATCAATGAAGAAATTATTCCCATGGTCATAGCAGCCTGCTGTGCTCTGCATAACATTTATGAAGTCAAGGGGAAAAAGTTTCCGCAGGGGTGGAGCATTGAGGTAGCCAGACACCAGAGCTATTAGAGGGACTCAATGGGGAGCTAGTCAAATCAAAGGGACTTTGAAGCAGCATTTTGACCATGAGCCCCAGTAATGCATCCATCTGCAATGAATTGAGCCAGGCATTGTTTACTTGCCACATTGAATGTCTCCTATAATGATTCCTGCTGAGTGTTAAATGTAGTTTGCAAATGTGCTGATTGCTACTGTGTACGAATTTCTGTTGCAAACACACTGTGTAGGTCACAAATAATCACTGTTTTTGTAAGACTAAATTTTTATTAATCAGCAATACACAGATCATTGATGGTGGATGGAGCCCCCCTGTGGGGAGGCTATCCGCCTCTTCCTCCCATGCCCTCCCCACGGCCGGAGCCACAAGCTTTTTTCCCTGCCTGAAGAGGCCCCTCACCCCAGCCACAGGAGCCTTCGGCGGGCTTAAGTCCTGAGCCCCTCCACCTGCCAGGAGGAGCCTTGGGCCACCTGCAGCCTGGAGCACCCCCATCCCTTCGGCTGGAGGAGCCCCAGGCTGGCCAAACCCCAACCCTCCTCCCCGCCCCCACCCCCGCATGGACCCTGGGTTGGCCGTAAGCCCTGAGCCTTCCCCCTCCCTGACCTAGAGGAGTCCAGGGCGGCCAAAGCCATGTCATGCCTCCCCCTTCCCAGACCCAACCTGCCCAAGAGAAAAGTGTGTGTTTTGCTTTATTATGCCCCATGCAGGTTCTGGGGCAGCTAAGAAGGTAGTATGTGCCTCTTCAGCCACCCTGGAACCTGCATGGGGCATAATAAAGCAAAAACTTCGCCACCAAACCCTGCAACCAGAGGTCCAGCAGCCACAACAGTGCTGGGGGAGGCAGAGCCTCCCTAGGCCTATTATACCCACTGCCCATGACACAGATTAACATTTTTTACAAGGGACATGACAGTGAGCAGCCCTTTCTGAAGTGAGGAACTCACAGCTGTGTGTCGGTCCAGCTGTTGATATGGAAAATGTCCCTAAGGGGTGGAGTGCAAGGGGTACTGTGACAGGCTGGGAATGTTAGAGGAATGTGTAAGGGGAGTTTGGGGAGGGCAAGGAAGGCAGTTCTGTATGTGTTCCACCTGCGGCACAAACAGGGACTTCAGCAGCTCTATTTGGTCTTCCATGAGCTTTATTATTCACTCCTGACCCTGTATTATGTGCTCCTGGCCCAGTCTCCTCTCCTGGCTATCAGTTTCTTGTTTATTGCCTCTCTCTATGCTCTGTGCTCACTATTCGCCTGACCTGATGATTGCAGCCCTTTGTAAAACATGTCCTCCTTACTCCTTGTTTTGCCCCCTTATCTCTCAGAGGCACTCTGCTGGTGTGTAGGAGATGGCCTTCCAGGGCACATCTACAGAAGCAAAAGAAACAATACACAGAGTCAGTATTGTGTGTGCACTCACAGTCTTGAATCATAAGAGTTATATACATCTCTTTCTCGCTTTCCCTTGGCAAGCATGCAGCACGGCCAGAGCACTAAATATGTTGAGTTCAGCCTTGGGGGTGGGGATGGTGCAAAATGGGACAAAGGGTCTGGGTAGTTTCAGAAGGGGATCAGTAAAAAGGCTTACAGACACTATGCTGAATACTGGTACAATTTTACGTAGGCGGGGGTGATCAAAGCTGAAATCACACTACTGAGGGTAACTGAAAATACAAGGGTGCATTTCCTGCATGTGACCAGCTTCAAACCAGGTCCGTATGCCGCTTTGGTTCCTCCAGAAGTAATTGCCGATTGGCGTGGCAACATTTCCTACAATGGGGGAAGAAACAAAGCAACTCTGCTAAGAAGTCTTCAGCAGAGGATTGCAGAGTATCTGCAAGGAAGTTTCCTAGCGATATCTGTGGAGGATTCCCAGGAGATCTCGATGTCCATTAACAAACTTTTCCACCGGGCTCCGCTGTGTAGCTGCAGGGGAATGTGAAACAGATGTAAACAGTACTTAGTGTTGTTTACTTCGATCCCTTCTCCTGCGTGCACCATGTAACCAAATAAAGGATACCTTTACGTCATGTAACCATGCACTATCAAAGAAAAATGAGTACTTACTGGAGCTCCCCTCCCTGCTTCAGGCATGCCAGAGCCAGACTGCTGGGACTGGCTAGACCCCTCTGGAGTCACAAAGAGGTCCTTGCTTGCTACGCCACCAGACAAGCCTGTTGCCTGCCCTATATCCTCCTCCAACTTGATCTCCTCATCCATCACTTTGTCCCCTGGGTTGACTGTGCTGGCCACTGACTCCGGTCTCCCCCAAGTATCCACAGGGCTTTTGGCTGTGGAGGTGGGGTCACTGCTGAGGATGGCATGCAGCTCCTTGTAGAGGTGGCATATTTTTGGCACCACACCAGAGCAACAGTTAGCCTCTTTTGCCTTCTGGTACACCAGCCTCAGCTCCTTGATCTTAGCATAGAACTGCTGCATGTCCCTTCTCATTTATGCCACAAGCAATCCGCGCCTTAGTGTCAAAGTTCCTATGGCTGTATCGGAGCTGTGACTGCTCAGCCTCTTCTCCCCACAGACCCAAAAGATCCAGCAACTCCAGTGTACTCCACATGGGAGTCCATTTGCTGCCAAAAGTCAGCATGGTCAGCTGGGATGATGCAATGTGAGCTGTCCATGCTGAGTAAATGGGAAGTGGAATTTCAAAAATTCCTGGGGCTTTAAAGGGGGAGAGGCACCTGGCTAGAGGGCAGCAGAATAGAAACTGCTTACCAGACTGGTCATGATGAGAATTCCTGGACACCTCCTGGAGGCCACTTAGGGTGACATAAGCAAGCGCAGTGGTCACACTGACACTGCATCACTCTAACTTTGTTAGGAAAAAGATCTGTGCTGCTCATTGAGGTGGTTTTATTATGTTGGCGTAGCAGGACAGTTAAATCAGTGGGAGGAACTTTGTTATGCATACACCTCCAATGTTTTGTTGACAAAACTGTGTAGAGTGGACAAGTCTGTGCAGGCAGAATCCTGTGAGCATACAAAGCTCACTGCAGGACTGGCACCTAAATTTGATAAATAGGAAGGGAGGCATCACATCAGAGCTATAAAAATGGAGAATTGATTACACTCTGGTCTGGCTTCTACAGGGAAATCAAGAACAATTAGTGGCGTTTTGATCTGTTTATATTTAATGAAGTTTAAAAGCCATTATTTATGGATCATGTTTGGTTTGTTTGTTTGTTAAATGTTTGTATAGGTCTGAGGCTTGTTGTGTCTGTGAGAGACAAATATAATTGGCTACTGCCTGGCAGGGGTTACGTAAATTTTCTCTTCAAATCACTGCCAATTGGGATCCCAAGTACTAGTGTACAGTCCCAGGTCCCTCACAAACAGAGGCTGATCATGCAGTGGTTTTGGATGTGGACTAGGATAAAAACACCAGATTAATTTCTGATGTGCTTCATTAGGGTATGTCTCTAATTTAATCTCTGTTATACCAAGCTCTTCACTATGGCTAGGACACCCTAGTTTTACAAGAATAAAAAACCTATCCCACTCCAAACTCTAGATCCTTGGTTTATTTGCCACACTTTAAGCTCTTCTGGGAGAATCTTTTGTGTGTATATATGAGAGTGCAAATATTCAGCAGCAGAAAATAGCAGATTAAAAAAGGATAAAACATTTCAGTTATCCCATGTGTCACCAAAAAGCTTGGGAGCAGAAAAAGAAGTACATTCTTGGAGCTATAGAGTAATGATGGCAATAAGGTTAGAAGACCAATTTAGGAAGCAAGCATAATCCTGGTAAATTGTCCCTTTCTGAAAGTCTTTTTGTGATAAATTTGTACAGTGCCTAGCACAACAGAACATGGGCTCTGCTGCTTTACAAATAATAGTAAGTAGGTTGTGTCCTTTTCTCTTGGCAAGTTCAACCTCCAAGGTTAGACTGTTGCAGTGCACTCTATATGGCAGACCCTGGACTTGGAGACCTTCACGATATGCTGCAACGTCCACCTACTTTCCCTGGGGAAGAGGGTTGATTGGGGGCTGACTGAGGGATGCAAGAGGCTGGGCTGAGAGGAGGTTGTAGAGGTCCTTCTCTCAAGATTTACAGGTATAGCTCATGTTCAGATGTCCTGTTTTGTGAGCTGTATTACAATGATCAATGATTATATTACATCTACCTGCTGCAGAGTATCTTACATCTTCCTCTGAAGCATCTGGTACTGATTGCTGTCTGAAACAGGATACTGGACTTGGAATCATTGGCCTGGAAGGGACCTTGAGAGGTCATCTAGTCCTGTGCCCTGCACTCATGGCAGCACTAAGTATTATCTAGACCAGAGGTGGCCAACCTGAGCTTGAGAGCCAGAATTTACCAATGTACATTGCCAAAGAGCCACAGAACATCAGCAGCCTCCCTCCCTGCCACCATCAGCTTCCCTTCCCCTGCTTCCAGAGGGCATGAAGGGCTGAGGGGAGGGTTTGGGAAGGGATGGAGTGGGGGCAGGGCCTGTGGCAGAGCCAGGGGTTGAGCAGTGAGCACACTGGAAAGTTGATGCCTGTAGCTCCAGTCCTGGAGTCGGTGCCCATACAAGGAGCTGCATATTAACTTCTGAAGAGCCACATGTGGCTCTGAAGCCACAGGTTGGCTGGCTCTGATCTAGACCATTCCTGACAGGTGTTTGTCTAACCTGCTCTTAAAAATCTTCAATGATGGAGATTCCACAACCTCCCTAAGCAATTTATTCCAGTGCTTAACCACCTTGACAGCTAGGAAGTTTTTCCTAACGTCCAACCTGAACCTCCCTTGCTGCAATTTAAACCCATTGCTTCTTGTCCTATCCTCAGAGGTTAAGAACAATTTTTCTCCCTCCTCCTTGTAACAACCTTTTAAGTACCTGAAACCAGTTATGTCTCCTCTTAGTCTCCTCTTTTCCATACTAAACAAACCCAATTTTTTCAATCTTCCCTCATAGGTCATGTTTTCTAGACCTTTAATCATTTTTGTTGCTTTTCTCTGGACTCACTCCAATTTGTCTTTCCTGAAATGTGGTGCCCAGAACTGGACACAATACTCTAGTTGAGGCCTAATCAGCGCAGAGTAGAGCAGAAGAATTACTTCTTGTGTCTTGATTACAACACACCTGCAAATACATCTCCGAATAATGTTCGCTTTTTTTATTTTTTTTGCAACAGTGTTACACTGTTGACTCATTTAGCTTGTGATCCACTATGACCCCCCTAGATCCCTTTCCACAGTACTCCATCCTAGGCAGTCATTTCACATTTTGTATGTGTGCAACTGATTGTTCCTTCCTAAATGGAGTACTTTGCATTTGTCCTTATTGAATTTCATCCAATTTACTTCAGACTATTTCTCCAGTTTGTCTGGATCATTTTGAATTTTAATTAGGGCTGTCAATCACAGTTAACTCATGCAATTAACTCAAAACTTAATCACACTTATAACAGAATACCAATTGAAATTTTTGGATGTCTTCTTACATTTTCAATATTGATTTCAATTACAACACAATACAAAGTGCACAATGCTCACTTTATATTATTAGTTTTGATTACAAATATATGTATTGTAAAAATGATAAACAAAAGAAATAGTATTTTTCAATTCACTTGATACGAGTACTGTAGTGCAATCTCTTTATTGTGAAAGTGTAACTTACAAATGCAGATTTTTTTTTTTTTTTTGGTTACATAACTGCACTCAAAACAGTGTAAAACTTTAGAGCCTATAAGTCCACTCAGTCCTACTTCTTATTCTGTTAATCACTAAGACAAACAAGTTTGCTTACTTTGATGGGAGATACTACTGCCAGCTTCTTATTTACAATGTCACCAGAAAGTGAGAACAGGCATTCGCATGGCACTTTTGTAGCCGGAATTGCAAGGTATTGTGATAGACCCAGGCCAGTTGGGTATAGCAGAAGGCAGATATACTGGCCACTGGATTAACAGTTTTCTGTTTTCTGACTGACCAGAGCAGGGGCTGCTCCAGGCTAATGAGAACACCTGACTCTAATTAACTTGCAAAGAGTCAGGTGAGGCCATTAAGCTAATATGACCACCTGATTCTAATTAAGGCCCTGCTGATACTATAAAAAGGGCCTCACTCTAGTCAGGGAGCCAGAGGAGAGGAAGTGTGGCTGAAGGGCTGGTTACTGAAGACACTCTCAAACCATCGGTAAGGGAGCCCTAAGATAAGGGAGAAGCAGGAGAGCTGTGAGAAAGTGGCTCAGGAAAAAGTAGCAACTCTGGCAGTGAAAGGTCGGCTGCCAACAGCTGCTACTATTAGGGTCCCTGGGCCAGAACCCGGAGTAGAAGGTGGGTCTGGGTTCCCCCCAACCTACCACTACAGGAACATCTCCTGGGAGGGGAAGTCAGGCCCCTGTCAGGACAGGAGGCTAAACTGTTCTGAAATAAGCCCCCAGAGACAACGGAGACTGTGGGAGTTCTCTCACCAACCTCCTTGCTGGCCTATGATGAAAAGGGCTCAGTAGACTGTAACCCTGGCCCTAGAGAGAGGATGACTACGTGGAGGGTCACAGTGAGCCACTGAGGTTAACATAAACTGCCTAGAAGTGCAGGACCCACAGGGGCAAGGTCAGAGCTCTGCCACAGTATTTATGTGCCAGATATGCTAAACATTCGTATGCCCCATCATGCTTCGGCCACCATTGCAGAGGACATGCTTCCATGCTGATGATGTTCGTCCTAAAAAAAATTGTAACTGAACTCTTTTGTGGGAGAATTGTATATCCCCTGTTCTGTTTTACCCGCATTCTGCATATATTTCATGTTATAGCAGTCTCAGTTGATGACCCAGCCAACCCATGTTCGTCTTAAGAACGCTTTTACAGCAGATTTGACAGGATGCAAAGAAGGTACCAATATGAATGTGACATGTGCCCCATAAGGCTTCATGGGAATATGCTTATGAATGTATATATGATATAACTGGAATATGTTTTATGCTACATATGTCATGTAACATCTATGTAAAAGTTATGGCCTACTGAATACATTCCTCCTATTTGTATGCATGTATCATTTTTGTACTTGAAGTTAGGAATATTGGCTGTATATTTGCTTAATAGCCTTAGTAAAGCATTTGGTCAGTTTCTTGAGAAAGGAATGGGCAAATTAAGTGCCCAGTCAAGAACCATTTACGCCAACAATGAACTTGAAGATGCCAATCCACATCGGAGCTTTCCCAGGAATGTGGCTTGTCTAGTAAGAAACTCAATCATGCATGGACATGTGACTTGGCCATGTGACTCCAAAACTCTATCTTGGAGCTAGACTTTGCATAGGAAAGAGGAGGGGGTCTCTACCCACAAGAAAAAGTCTACTTAAACCCCTTGGAGACACCTCCATTTTGTCTTTATCTGGCTAAAGAGAGCCTCTCCAGCCCCAAGGATACCTGAAAGAAACTGGAACAAAGGACAGTAACTACAGGGGGTGAGAGTGATTGCTGGACCCAGACTAGAAGGAGACAAGTCTGTAAAAGGAAGCTTACTGGAACTGGTGAGGTTTTACCTGTATTCACTCTTCTTAGACAGAGATTGGCGTGTTCTATTTTATTTTACTTGGTAACTCATTTTGTTCTGTCTGTTACTACTTGGAACCACTTAAATCCTACTTTCTGTATTTAATAAAATCACTTTTTACATATTATTAGTATGTACTAATACCGGGCGAGGGGGAGGGGGAGAGAACAGCTGTGCATATCTATCAGTGTTATAGGGGGCGAACAATTTATGACTTTACCCTGATTAAGCTTATACAGGGTAAAAACGGATTTATTTGGGGTTTAGACCCCCTTGGGAGTCGAGCATCTGAGTGTTAATGACAAGAATACTTCTGTAAGTTGCTTTCAGTTAAGTCTGCAGCTTTGGGGCACGTGATTCAGATCCTGGGTCTGTGTTGGAGCAGACTGGTGTGTCTGGCTCAACAAGACAGGGTGCTGGATTCCCAGGCTGGCAGGGAAAGCAGGGGCAGAAGTAATCTTGACACATCAGTTGGCAGTTCCCAAGGGGGTTTCTGTGATCCAACCCGTCACAATGAGATTTCTAAAAATAGCTACAGCACTTGACCCAAGGTTTAAGAATCTGAAGTGCCGTCCAAAATCTGAGGGGGACAGGGTGTGGAGCATGCTTTCAGAAGTCTTAAAAGAGCAACACTCTGATGCAGAAACTACAGAAAATCAACCTTCTGCTGGTGGTAGCTGATTCAGATGATGAAAATGAACATGCTTCGGTCCACTCTGCTCCAGATCATTATCAAGCAGAACCCATCATCAGCATGGAACCATGTTCTCTGGAATGATGGATGAAGCATGAAGTGACATACGAATGTTTAGCATATGTGGCACGTAAATATCTTGCAACACCAGCTACAACAGTGCCATGTGAATGCCTGTTATCGCTTTCAGGTGACATTGTAAAGAAGAAGCAGGCAGCAGTATCTCCTTCAAATTGTAACCAACGTTGTTGTCTGAGTGACTTGCTGACCAAAAAGTAAGACTGCATGGACTTGTAGGCTCTAAAGTTATACACTATCTTATTTTTGAATGCAGGTTATTTTTGTACATCATTCTAAATTTGTAAGTTCAACTTTCATGATAAAGAAGTTGCACTACAGTACTTATATGAATTGAAAAATACTATTATTTGTACAGTGCAAATATTTGTAATCAAAATGTGTACAGTGCTCACTTTATATTGTGTTGTAAATGAAATCAATATTGAAAATGTAGGAAAACATTCAAAATATTTAAAATAACTGGTTCTATTGTTTAACAGCATGATTAATTTTTTTAATCATGATTTTTTTTTTTAATCACTTGACAACCCTAATTTTAATCCTATCTCCAGAGCATTTGCAACCCCTTCCAGCTTGGTATCATCCACAAACTTTATAAATGTACTCTTTATGCCATTATCTAAATCATTGATGAAAATATTGAACAGAACCTGACACAGAACTCATCCAGACCCCACTTGTTATGTACTTCTGGAATGACTGTGAACTACTGATAACTATTCTCTAGGAATGGTTTTGCACCCACCTTATAGCAGCTCCATCTAGGTTGCATTTCCCTAGTTTGTTTGAGAAGGTCATGCGATACAGTATCAAAAGGTTTACCAAAGTCAAGATATACCACGTCTACTGCTTCCCCCCTATCCACAAGGTTTGTTATCCTGTCAAAGAAAGCTGTCAGGTTGGTTTGACACAATTTGTTCTTGATAAATCCATGCTGACTGTTACTTATCACCTTATTATCTTCTAGATGTTTGCAAATCGATTGCTTAATTATTTGCTCCATTATTTTTCTGAGTACAGAAGTTAAGCTGACTGGTCTGTAATTCCCCGGGTTGTCCTTGTTTCCCTTTCTATAGATGGGCACTATATATGACCATGGCTTTGATTCCTATGTTTATCTAAAGCTGTATTGTGCCTAGAATTTCAGACAGATGCAGTCAGATGTTTGAATAAACAAGCAATGGTCAATCCTGCCCTAGTCATTTAATTGTTAATAGCACACCATCAAGTTGAATAGACATCGAAATTATTGCCTAAAATCTTTAGCACCATGTCAACACTACCACTTACGTTGGCAAAATGTATATCGCTGAGGGGGGTGGAATATTCACACCCCCTGAGCGACACAAATTATATCAGCATAAGTGGTAGAGTGCATAGCGCTTATGTCAATGGGAGAGCTCTTTCTAGTTTTCAGATATTTTTGCCCTCTTACAACAATTTGAGAGAGAACCATAGCAGAAATATAAAAAGTGCTATTTTATCCAAGCATGCTCAACAACATTGTATTAGCTGACCATTTTGACACCTTTTTATTCTTCAAAGAGATGTTTAGAACAAGGGAAAATCTATAGGCCATCCTCCAACTGCTGGGCAGCTACAAGTATGGGGGTAGGGGGATAGGATGAGTGTGCTGAGCCATGAGCTGCAGCAGCACAGAGCCATGCTACTCAGAATGTAGGGCAGGTGGGAATAGTGAAGTTGCTTGCAGGGAGGGTACCCTTATTTTGCCCCTTTCATAGAAGCATGATACATATTGTACAAAGTTTGCCTTGTGAGATATCATTTTAAAACACATTATTTGCTGACCATTATTGTCCTGGTAAAAGGTGTAGTAACATTATATATAAAATAAGATTCCACTATATGATACTATTAAACTATGTTCTGGAGAGCAGTCACACATCAATTCCCTAGAGACAAAAGGCTAATCAATGTCTTAGCCAGGTGTCAACATGATCAAGTGGACCATCACCTGATTCAGTGGCCATTTTTCCGCAGGAAACAGGGTGTAGGCAAAAAGTCTACATTTTGACAAAGAAGCACCTTAAAGTTTCTGTCCACACAGACTTTCCCAAGATGATTCTTGAGCAAGACAAAGTGCTCTTAGAGGAGAGGGCAACCACCTCAAATCATCATTCTGTTTCTCTCTACTAATGGCATCGACACTTGAAAAGAAGCAGCACTAGGCTAGGGGAGATCCTGACTGAAGGATTCAGCCAGTTAAGACTCTTGGAACTTGCGGTGAGAGACCTTTGCTTAAAACTCACTTAGTTTGTTGTTATATTAGTTGCATTTGACCGTTTTATTTCCTTATTTGTAATCACTAAAAATCTATCTTTCTGTAGTTAATACATTGGTTTTATATAAACTGGTCTGTTTGTTTGGGAAACTTCATTTGGGATAACAGGATTTATGTATATCATTTTCTATTAATTAAATGATGGACTTTATACGAGCTTGTAGTGTCCAGAAGGTCACTAGGCAGTACAAGACATTCATTTCCAGGGGAAAGTCTGGGACTGGAAGTTTGCTGGTGTTGCCCTACAGTGTAATTCAAGAGTCGCTGGCTATAGCACTTCTACAATATAGCTGAGTGCAGGACTGCCCAGAGGATTCAGGGGCCTGGGGCAAAGCAGGGGAGCTGTGGTGCTTGTAATCATTCAGTGACAGTCCGGGTCTTCGGCAGCATTTTGGTGGCAGGGGGCCCTTCAGTCGCTCTGCATCTTTGGCAGCACTGAAAGCCCCCCTGCTGCCGAAATGCTGGCTGAAGACCTGGACTGCCCGTGGGGGGCCTAGGGCAAATTACCCCACTTGCCCCTCCCACGGGCACCCCTTGCTGAGTGATTTACATGTTGGAGGCTGTGAGAGCAGACCCTGAGTGCTTGCTCTCTGTTAAGCAGTGAGAAAGGCACCTTATGTTGGAGAACTGAGGGGACAAAGCTATCCATCAGTCCAGATTGTTCCCTGTGTAATGTTGCTGGGTTTTTGGTGTTACAAAACGTTAACTTTCTAAGTAAGCAAACACACTGTTGCTGAGCTCTGCTCAAGGTAGAAGGTGGCTACTAATTTACCACTGCAGAGGAAGCCAAACAGCCTTCAGTCTATTTGCTCTTGCCCAGGCTGTTTGCATAGCAGCCCAGGAGCAGAGCGGGCCCTACCTGCAGAAAAGGCCACATCAGTGCAGTGCACTTTCCCCACTCAGTTACTACAGCAGCGGGGCAAAGAGCTGGGCCCAGCTAAATGCCAGCAGTTGCTCCAGCCTCACTCTGCTGTCTGACTTGGCGCAGGCCCTGCTTGAGCGGGGCCAGCTACACGCCTGCCCAGAGGATCCAGGGAGCCTGGGGCAAAGCAATTTTGGGGGCCCTTCTATTAAAAGAAAAGTTGCAAAATTATAAAATACTATATTCTCGGGGGAGGGGCCTGCGGGCAAATTGTCTCTCTTGCCGCCCCCCCTTCTAGGTGGGTGCAGAGAGAGGCTGGCGCCTCTCTGGCCCCGGGGCTGCCCCGCAGTCAGACGGGCTCCGTAAACGCCACGTGTAGGCACAGCACCTGCCCCCCGTTCACGCCACCGCCCGCCGGGCCCCGCCTTCACTCCGCCCCACCCGGTGTCCCGGAGCCGCCGCGGCCACGGAGGAAGTGGGAGCGGCCCTCCCCGCCGGGCAGAGCCGGGGTTAGGCTCGCGCGGGGGGAGGGTTATGCCCCGGGCGCAGGCTGCCCGCGAGAGGGGCCGGTGCGGGGATATTGCTTCCGGCTTCCGGCCTACGTGACAGCGGCGCCTGCGGAGAGCGGGTCCCTCACTCTCCTGCGTTAGGCCTGTCAGAGCCCGACTCTGCCGGCCAATCAGAGCGCAGCGCTCCAGGCTCGTCAGCTTCTGAGGCCGGGGCAAGCACCCAGTGGGCGGTGAGAGCGGGCGGGGCCTGTCACTGTCCGCGTGAGGCCTGAGAGGAGGAGTTAAGTTCGTTGCACCCGAACCGGGAAAGGGGCGGAGTCTGGCACACGTGACGAATGTTGGGTTTCTCGGGCCCTCCCGTCACATGATCTGGACCGGTCGCCGCAGCGTCCCGCGCGCTCTCAGCCTCCTGCTCCGCGCGCTGCCGGGGTGGCCCTGTCCAGGTGCCTCGCGGGGGGTTCGGGGCAGCAGCGACCCTGCCCCCCGCCGCGGGCCGGGGCTCGGCCGGGCAGGACGCTCCTCGCTCATCTCCAGGTATCCGCGGGGCTGCGGGCGGCTCCGGCTTCCTGGTGCCGCTAACGGGACCGGCGCAGCGCCGGGGCTACCCACGGGCGGCCCTGAGCAGGGGTATTACCGGGGGGCTCCCTCTGCACACAACACAAATTAATAGCCACCCCCCCCCCCCCGCACACACAGTCCCCGAGCGTGGGAGGCAAGTTTGTAGAAATTTTTGGTGGTGCCCAGAACCTGCCCCCCCCCAACTCTGCCTCCACCTGCCTAAGGCTCTGGGTGGGATTTCAGGGGGGAGGTCTGGGGTGCAAGTCCTGGGCTGGGGATTAGGGTGCAGGCTTTGGGAAGGAGTTTGGGTGCGGGCTCCGGGCTGGGGGTGGGTGTGCAGAAGGGAGTGAGGGCTGCAGGCTTTGGGATGGAGTTTGGGTGCAGGCTCTGGGCTGATGGTGGTGTAGGAAGGGGTGAGGGGTGCAGGCTCTGGGAGGGAGTTTGGGTGCTGGGTGCAGGCTCTGGGCTAGGGCAGGGAGTTGGTGTGCAGGAGGGGGTGAGGGGTGCAGGCTTTGGGACAGAGTTTGGGTGCAGGCTCGGGTGGGGTGTAGGAAGGGGGAGGTGGTGTATGCTGGGGCAGAGGATCAGGCTGCAGGGGAATGAGGGGTGGGGCTGAGGATGAGGGGTTCATGATGCGGGGGGGACTCAGAGCTGGGGCTGAGGATCAGGGTGCAGGGGGACTCAGAGCTGGGGCTGAGGATCAGGGTGTGGGGGGATGAGGGCTCTGGCTGGGGCTGAGGATCAGGGTGCGGGGGGATGAGGGCTCTGGCTGGGGCTGAGGATCAGGGTGCGGGGGGATGAGGGCTCTGGCTGGGGCTGAGGATCAGGGTGTGGGGGGTATGAGGGCTCTGGCTGGGGCTGAGGATCAGGGTGTGGGGGGCATGAGGGCTCTGGCTGGGGCAGAGGATCAGGGTGCGGGGGGCATGAGGGTTGGGGCTGAGGATGAGGTTTTGGAGCGTTGGAGAGTCTCAGGGCTAGGGCAGAAGAGCAGGGTAAGGGCCTCCTGCCTTGCTATTAGCGGATGGCAGGGGCTGAGACCCTGGGGCAGCAGACAGCAGTTCTGCCGGGAGCCGATCTGCGAGCAGGCAAGGACGCGGCAAAGGGGGGATGCAGGGGGAGGGGTGGAAGGCGGAGGCCGGGATCTGCTCTAGGCAGGGACGTGGTGGGGGGAGACCTGTGGGGGCCAGGGCCAGGGGAAAGACCCTGCTCCAAATATTGCTGGAGCAGGGCACCCGGCCCTGAATATTCCTGGAGCCCGGGCACCTCAAGCCCATATAAGCCACCACCTATGTCTCCGAGCTGCGCGGGACCCTAAGCAGCTGCTTGGTTTGCTTCTGTCTAGCGCTGACTGTGGCCCGGCAGCTGCTCTGGAGGGCAGGGGGAGCGGGTGGGAAGCAGGTTTCACTCCTGGGGGTTTCGGGGCGAGGGGAAGTTTGGGGTGATGGTGGGGAGAGCGTGGGAATGGGGTGACTGGGAGGGTGGAGTTAGCTGCTGAGGGCAGAGCCTTTGACCGCGGGGTGCTCTGTGTGGGTGCTGACACCCCCCAACCCCCAGCTCTATGAGCGGGGCTGGTTGTTGCCTGGTGCCCTGCCTGTAGCTCCCTCCCGGCGTTGGCTGCCTTCCCCAGAGGTGGCTACATTTCAGCAGTTGCTGTGTACAGAGTTGGTGTAGTGCGCTTTGGCTCCCGCTGGCTGGGATCTGGTTGTTACAGGTGATCAGTGCTCTGGAATGACTCCTGGGTGGGCGCAGGGGTGGAGCAGGTTGAATGGACTATATCTGGCGGGTCAGCAATCGAGGAGTGTTCTGTCTACCTGGGGTCTTGGGTGGGTTGCCCCCTCTTCCCAAATTTGTGCAGCAGACATGTGAGAGGGGGTGTTGGCTTTGAATCTGAACTAGTTTTTGCTGTTTCTTGGATGCTCAAGTAAAATTTAGGAAAAAGGGGGAAGAAAAACAGTCCACATAGCTTTGTGCTTAAATTCATGGATGAACAAGCATGTGAATGCGCAGGGCTCTCTCCCAAAGACTGCCGCAAAAGAAAAGCAAGAACTTGGGTTCGTATGATATAATTGACTTAAACCCTGAACTCAATGAAATTCAAATTGAAATTAAGGCTGACACTCTGCCTAGGGCACTGCAGCTATCCTGTATTGTGTAGCCATTTTAGCATATATGGTATAATCAGGCCATGCATGTTCTGAGATCTCCCCCATAAATAGAGAATTGTGCTACCTTGGACATAAACAGGAGTGAGTTAAAGATGAAGTGATAGCCTTTACCCTTTCACTACACTGCAAGACTGAACGTTCTTAGAGTTTGTAATGCTTGTTTGAATTCCTTGCACTTTTCTGGAATGTGAATGTCTTATGAAATCTCTAATTTTTTTGGGAGTGTCCTCCGCTTCCCTCACTGAATTTTAAGTACTGCTTCTTCTGTTTTCTCCCTCTTCCCACTTTACCTTTCTCTCCATCAAGGACCTCAATTCTTGTACCCTTCTTTGTTCAGAGAACTCCACAGGATTGTTCAGTACTTGCTAATGCATCTCCATAGATGGGTGAAATAAATGACTTCTTCACCCTTAAGGGATGAATGTTCTATGAGAGCAGTACTCATAATTTATAAAGGAATAGGCCAGGAATCAAACTGGGATTAGCTGGATGGCACTGCAGAATACTAGTAAGCTAGCTTCTAGCAGAAACCTGAGTAATTCTACAGTGATTACCTGAAGGAAAGATCAGGAAATGCTTAATGTGTCAGAACGCTCTACTAGGGGAATGTTTTCTGAAAGGAGAAGGTACTTCATTCAGTACTGAAGAGAATAAAGCCAGTAAATAGTCACAGAAAGGTACTTGACACTTAACAACCATGTTATTTTGCTGTTATATGTTACTTCCAAATTTGTGTAATAAAGAAATGTCATAATTTAGAGTGTTTCTGTTGTATAAGATAATAAACCATTATATTTACTGTACTGACTCTGCACTGTATTAGTCACTATAGAGGCATATAACTTTTTCCCCAAAGAGTCCTGTAAGAGTGTAGGGTTACAAAAGTCCTGGGAATTTGTTCCCTTGTTCCTGGTATGCAAGTGTCTTAAAATCATAGAAGATTAGGGTTGGAAGAGATCTCAGGAGGTCATTTAGTCCAACTCCCTGCTCAAAGCAGGACCAACACCACCTAAATCATCCCAGCCAGGGCTTTGTCAAGCCAGGCCTTAAAAACCTCTAAGGATGGAGATTCCACCATCATAGGATTCTTACTCTAATCCTATGAGCACAGATGCTTTTAAAATTAAATAGTGTTTGCTTTCTATAGTGCTGGTACTTAGATCGGTAACATGCTCCAACCTTCTTGAATTTTTCATTTATGCTGGAAGTTTCCTTCACAATAGTTCTCCCACCACTCTTTTCCCTACCTCTGCTAGCTAAATATTTTTGTTCAGCTCATCCTCTTTTGTTAATAATAGCGGGGCTTGCTTTCTTTCCTGCTCCATGGAAATAGAGAACTAATTTCTTAAGAAATTTGGACTTGGGAGATTTCTGCAATAACTCTGTGTCTTCAAGTGACATCTCTGATGCAGTGGTTGTTGACCACCACCTTCCATCTATTGCAGTCGTGACAAAGTCGTAAAACTTCCTCAAGTGGGTAATTAAGGTTTTCAGATGCTTTCTAATGTAAACCCTTAGTCTAAGGAACAGAATTTTTTTTTTCACATAAAAAAGTTTTTGGGATCTTACTTTTAAATAATCTTAATAATATAGAAGTGAATGCAGAGGTGACCTGTAAGATCATCTGTATCATTATAGCTTTCATTGCACATGAAAGGATCCTAAGACATTAAATATGAAAAGAGCCTTGTGTCTCCCTCATATTTACACAGCAAAGGCTAGGAGAAGTCTGGGGCCACGCAAAAGTTTTTGAAGGAATGTAACATAACAATGGGGATATTGCACCCTTCTAAACTACAGGTAACCATAAACAGACACCTGTATATTTTGAGAACCAAATCCATCATTGACCTTCTTGGGAAAACAATCCATAGAAGGGACAAACAATAAGTTTAAAATGACTTCCTCTGTGTTTAGCCAATTTGAAATAGATATTGCCTTTGGAGCTGTTTAGGATAATTGGTCTGCTTCAGAAGTAATGATAATTCAGCTAAACAAAAATCAGCATATTGTAGCCATAAAACTATAAAAATGTTTGGCATTCATCGTAGTACTTAAGTACTTTACATATTTAAAAGTGTTAAAACAGTTATAATTGTTTATAGATAATAACCTAGGATCTAGTGATGACCCCATTTTATCTATCTTTCTGGCAATTACGCAAGGCAAATAGTTCGGAATGTTTAATCATTGTAAAGTTAAACTCCTTCCCCAAACTGGTTAGTGGAGATATTAAAAAATAAGGCAGCAACGTGCAAGGCAGTTATTACAATACAATTGTAAGGCCTGTGTTAGGGACACACAAGAAAAGAGCCTTAGACCAAACATGTACACTTGGAAAGAGTACAAATTAGTGGTATAGGAGAAATTGCATGCTTTAAAAAATATGATTCAAATGTCTAATGGCAGTCTTTGTGTTCTTATTGCTGTTTTTTTGTGCTTATGTTGCTATTATAAAATTGCAAAAGTAAGAAATGCCAAACATGGCACTGACACTCTTTAAGCTTGAATTTTCACATTTTTATTGGTGCATCCCTAAAAATATTACCTTGAAACTTAATTCTTTTAAAAAATTGGTTAAAAGTTTCAGTTACTGTACTTGGTCTTGAGTCCCTGTGCCAACTCTTATGGTTTTACAACCAGATTTTCCTGTTTTTGTTTTGTTCTGTTTTTTTAAGATGTTTCTTTCCCTCGTTAGTTTATGAAAGACCTATACAACTGGTGGAAACTGACTAAAATTCTGATCCTGCACATTTTTCTCTGCAGATGCAGGGCTTTGCCTGTAGGAACAACTGTTGCAGGATTGGGGTGCGGCTGAGGGAAACAGTGGAAGTGGCTATACCCAACAATACACTAGCAAATACTCAAAGTAAATAAATCTTAAGAACAGAAATATTTTTCTCTAAACTTGTTCAGTTTGTCCTCTTGAGTGTTACTTGTAATGATAGTAAGTACACCATTTTCATGCAGAAGTGTGTTTAAATTGATTGTGTCCTTTGAAGCATAGTTTGTTTAATCTGGATTATAAAATAATGTTAGGAATAATTTTTTTAAAAATCAGTTGAAAGCATTTTGTAAATATTACCTTATATTGACTTTGTAAGGGGATGGAGAGGGAATCTTAAATGTCTAAATGATCCTTCTCCACATCCGTGACAATCAGCTTGCAAAATGTTTTTCTTTAAAGCAAACTAATGAGGAGAATTCATGAGCAGTTCAATCTGTTCAAATTTGTTCAATTTGTACAAACCTGGATATCTCTTCCCCCCCTGTCCTCCCCTGCTATGTTAAGGATGTTGGATTTAGCTTATTTGATGTTTTTAAATTTTTGTATTTTCAGTACGATGTATAAAAGCTTCAATTTATTCCCTACCAGTCTCCTCCTTTTGTTTGGTAAACACTTTTGTTCATTTTTTTTGTTTCAGTGGAGCTGAAATTAACCTGGCTCTTTGTTTTTGTCCTTGTTTGAGTGGTAGTACATTGGATCATTTCAAAGATGTCATCACACCCTGGGAAGGGGGTTGACGGACTTATGGTCCCTCTGCTGGCTAGTTCTGCCATAGTGGAACACACAGCATTGCAGGTCCTGTATACTCTTATTTTAAGTTTTGTCAGTGGACCAGATAACAGGAATGAAAATAGATATTTGGAATCCAGAGGACATTGCTCTTAATTATCATTGCTTGCCATCAATTTAATCTTTTGAGAGGGCCTAGAAGTGAAAATACTAAATTGTTCATGTGCTGTTTTTCCAGGATATTTTGGTATAGTAACTTTTAAAATGTGTACTTCAGGGATGCTGAATCTGATCCACGGATGAAGTTCAGAATCTTCTTAGCTCCTCTTTAAATCTGACCTCTGCCATGATGCCTTCAAATCCTGCCCTGTCTGTTTTCACTGTTTTGTCTTCTCTTATATTTAGAATATAAGCTCTTCCGGGCAAGGACTGTCTTTGTTATGTTTGTATAGTGTTTAGCCCAATGGGCTGAGGCCTCTAGGGGTTATCTTTTTGATGAAAGCGGACCTGGAAAAGACAACCAAATAAGGTAGTGTTATCCTGTTTCACATTTTGTGATAGTATGGGATGGATTCTGAATGATGAACAATCATTCCTATGCTTTCGTAGCTGTGTAGTTTCCTCTGGACTGCAAAAATAATAATAAATGATTTGCCCAGAGAGCCTTGCACAAGAATCTGAGGTTATATTTAGAACATGGTGAGGGGTGGGACAAAAATAATATATTGCAAATTGTCTCGTTCCTGGAAGGTTTGCTTCACCCGCTGTCAGAGAATTCAGAACCTAAGTGGGACATTGCTTTGATAACAGGTGTAACAGTAAGCTAACATCTTTCCAAAGCAAGTTTTTATTCCCCTGTATGGACATTTTCTACTATCTTTGGAGAGGAAAAGAATGGACGTATGATCAGGTTGGGAATTAATTTTCCTTCGACAACAGAAGAACTTGTAGTATACAACTAACAGATTCTAAAACAGTTGGGCGCTCTTAAAGCTGACAGAGCAGTAGGTCAGATATTGTGACATAATGAGCTTTAAAAGAAGTTTGATTAATTTAGACTTAATCAAAAACAAAAAGAGCCTCTGACATTAATGTAAAAAATGCCAATTCATAACAAAATATTGTAGCAAATTGCACCATCTACTGGCAATAGCTAACCACTGCAGTGGAGTGGGGGTGGGAAACCCACCATAATAAAGAATACTGTACTCTTGGTATCATCTAGCAGGCAGGAAGTCGTTAACTAGGACATCTGTGAATTTTTAATTGGTCACTACATTTCAGAGAGATTTGAGGATTGTGAATTGGTAAACACAATTTCATTACAGCAAATGGTCAAGAAAGAAACTAGAAAATTTATAGGCAAAAGACTTGTGTGTTGGGAGGAAAAAAGAATTCTTGAAACTATTTTAAGTAGTATATTGGTAAGCCTTGGACAATCAGCGCTGTAGAGTAGCCAGCATGGCTTCAGGTAGAGGGAAGTCATATTAGAATAACCTGTTGAAGTTCTTGTTAAATACACCACTATAGATGAGAAATACAATGACTATAAGAGAGCTAGATTTTTTTAATTTTTTTTTTTTTAAGTATTTGACAAGATCCCATGTCAGAGATCAGTGGGTAAAATCAGATTATATGGTGTGGAATAGAAAATTAACCTGAAGATCAAGAAAGAAAAGGGAACCTGTTTTTGTTTTTACCCACAAAAGCTGATGCCCAAATAAATCTGTTTAAGGACTCCTTGTTGAGTAAGGTATGGTATCTTTCTTGCTTGATATTCTCAAGTGGGATACATAAGGAGTCCATCTTAGGACGCTGTTCCCAACATATAGTAAAATAGGCAATTATGATTAATAACACATCTTAATGGCCAATGAATTTTTAGTCCTCCTGAGAGTGCATGTTAGTCACACTGGTGTCTTCAGTTACTTGCTACAGTAGCCAGAAAAGAAATACCGATGTTAATAGATTTCACTTTAAAATAAGGGTTTTTAAAATGAGACTTCCAAATTTACAGTTAATGTTAGGAGTAGTACAGTTAATAAAAAAACAGTGTAGCTGTTCTTTAAAATATTTTGATCATATAGGTGGTAGCACCATTAGATGGTAAATAAAGTGGTCACTTGTAAAAATACTAAGTATAGGACCAAGGAGCTAGACAAAGGCTTAGTCTGCAGGGGGCATTGGGGGGTGGGGCTGCACCCAAGGTCTGTGGGGGGCAGGAGTAGGCTTGGGGGGGCAGATGGGAACTACTCCCCCAGCATGAGCTGGCAGAGTGGGTTGGGGCTGGGTGACTCCACTTCCCGCCACCCAGTGATTGCAGGGCGGGCTTGACCTTGCACTCATAGGGTGGCGGGAAGTGGAGTGATCTGGCCCCAACCCGCTCCGCTCTGTTCTGCTCCCTTGCCTCCCAACCTTGGGACTTGGGGGGCAGGAGGGAACTGCCACCCAGCACTCACCGGTGGCTCAGCTGGGAGCCGTTGGAGTGGGCTGGGGCCAGGTTGCACCACTTCTCGCTGCTCAGTGAGTGCAGGGCATGCCCAACCCCTGTTGCAGTCCCCCGAGACGTAGCTCGGGGGAAGAGGTGGGGGCAGGGCTGGGGCGGGGTGGGAAAGGGTAGAGGTGGAGATTTTGGGGTGGGGGCTTTGGGAAAGAGGCGGAGCAGGGGCGGGGGCAGCTTTCCTGGCGGCTCAGCCGGCCGGGGATTGGGCTGGCCACTGGATTAGCACACATCCGCAAATTTCCTGGTGCCCTACACAGCTGCGTAGTTTGCATATGGGTAAGGATGGCCGTGGGGATTTAGCTTTAATTTCATTCCATGACAAATCTGTTTGTAACCTCTTTTCCATAGCACTTCACATCTTTGAGTAGATTCCAGGTCTTGTATTGCTCAAGCTTATCTGTATTTCTATAGTGTTCACCTCCAGTCTTCTTACTTCTGTGTGCCAAATAGAGTGCGCACAAGTGTCTGTGTCTTGTATCGTGGGTAGTTAATCTGCAAATATGCCAAGTAAACTCAGAGGTCAGCCATGAATTGCTAGGAATTTTAAGTATATATTAACACTGCAGAAAAAGACCTGTGGAAATAAGTCTCTGCGTCCAGATTAGCCAACCAGAGCACGTGCTACTGGGCTTAAAATAGCAGTGTAGACATTTGGGCTTGGGCTGGGGCCTAAGCTCCAAGACCCTCATTTCCTCTCCACCCCCACTGGGTTTCAGAGCCCATCTGCAGCCCAAACATTTACACTGCTGTTTTTAGCCGGGTAGTGTGAGCTTGAGTGAGTTGACCGGGTTTAGAGACTTGCTGCTTTGAGTTTTTGTTTTTGTTTTTTGCAGTTTAGGCATACTTTCATAGACCGCCATTTCACAGAAAGCAACATGTTCTGTGTTGAAATTATATTTGTTGCTGTGAGCCTCATAACTCAAATACATTTAAAGGTAGTAACTCATCTACTGAAGAAAGTTTTTAAACCCCCCCGCTCCCTCCCAAAAGCTTTCCTAATGGCTTGTCCATGGAATATACATAATTGACAAATTTGTGCATATAAGAGGAAATCCTAATAGAGTGAGGCCAAAAGGATCTGTTATGATGATCTAATCTGACTTCCTGAATAACACCGGTGAACCCAGCATTCCTGACTCAAAATCCTCTGAGCTAACGAGTTCATCATGTTCCTCTCCCAAAGCATGTTGCTGAACTAATGTCTATCAGTCCTGAAGCACTTGTAATGTAAAACAGTGGTTTTCAAACTTTTTTTCTGAAGACCCCAGTTGAAGAAAATTGTTGATTCCCACAACCCAACGGAGCTGGGGATGAGGGATTTGGGGTGTGGGAGGGGCTCAGGGCTTGGGCAGAGGGTTGCGATGTGGGGGTGAGGGCTGCGGCGTGGGGCCAGGAATGAGGGGTTCAGGGTGTGGGAGGGAGTTTGGGGTTGGGGTGCGAGAGGGTGTCAGGGCTCTCGGCTGGGGGTGCAGAAAGGGGCTCCAAGTTTGTGGGGGGCTGGGGCAGGGGATTGGGGCAAGGGTTTACTTGGGTGGCTCCTGGTCAGTGGCACAGTTTGGGTGCTAAGGCAGGCTTCCTGCTTGTCCTGGCACTGCAGGCCACACTGTGCCCCGAAAGCGGCCAGCAGCAGGTCCGGTTCCTAGGTGGAGGTGCGTAAGTGGCTCCGCGTGGCTCTTGACTGCAAACACCACCAGCCCCAGTGGAAGTGCGGAGCTGGTGCTTGGGGTGAGGGCAGTGGGTGGAACCCCAGGCCCTCCCCTTCCTTCCATCTAGGAGCCGGACCTGCTGCTGGCTGCTTCTGGGGCGCAGCACGGTGTCAGAACAGGTGGGGACTAGCCTGCCTTAGCTGGGCAGCACCACCGACAGGACTTTTAATGGCCTGATTGGCGGTCCCCACCAGAGCCGCCACGACCCAGTCGTGATCCGCAGTTTGAAAACCACTGGTATAATAGTCCTATATGTAGTTGTTTTGTTGCCACTTTGTATCTAGCAGGAGCTGCTTTAGTTGGGAGCAAATAGAAATAGCATATCCTCTCCAGCTGGAGAGATCTAAGAGAGACATTATTCTCTGAATAGACCTTTGCTCTCTTCACATAGAGTAAACAGGATGTTGGACTGCAACGCTAGAGGAATTCAGTATAAATCAAGTAGATGGTGTTCAAAGTCAAGGTGATGGTTTATATGAAATGGTGTGATTGTAAGTATGGTGCTGTGTGTGCAGTCTAAGTTAAAGATTTGTCGACGTTGGTAAACCATTCTGAGGGTTTTTAGATCTTGGCAACTAACTAGCTTCCAACAGATAATTGTTACTGAGAGTCTAAATGCAGTCTCATTGTTTAGCTGTATAAATTACAATAAAGTGTAGGTCTTTCTGGTGTGAATTTTGAAAAAAACTTTATAAACAAGCTTTTGTGGAATGAGTAATATTTGAAAATAAACGATACAGAAAGTTTAAAGCATCAGTTATTGTTTCATCGGGGATATCATACAGACTATGGGGGAGGGGTCAGTATTTTGGTATTGGGCAGCATATACCATATACAGTCTGTCATGTCCCCAATGCGGGGTGAACGGTGGGTGAGATCAAGATACAGTCGGGAGGCAGTGAGGGTACATCGCTCATACAAATAGGTTACAGACAACTACATAAAGACTATATACTAGGGGTGGCCAACCTGTGGCTCCAGAGCCGCATGTGGCTCTTCAGAGGTTAAAATGCGGCTCCTTGCATAGGCAGTGACTCTGGGGCTGGAACTACAGATGCTAACTTTCCAACATGCTGGGGGGTGTGCTCACTGCTCAACCCCCTGCTCTGCCCCAGGCCCTGCCCCCACTCCATCCCTTCCCCCAAGGCCCCTGCCCCTTCCCCCAATCCTGCCATGCCCTTATTCCTCCCCCTCTCCCACAGAGCCTCCTGCACATGCGAAACAGTTGATTGTGGGAGGCACTGGGGGGCTCGAGGGCAGAAGCTGATGTAGGGGGCTGCTAATGTATTTCTGTGTCTTTTTGGCAATGTACAATGGTAAATTCTGGCTCCTTCTCAGGCTCATTTTGGCCACCTCTGCTATATACACTTGAAATCTAGGTCACAAATTTCAAATACAGTGGCCTAAATTAGGCTCCTAAATCCATATGTGGGCACCTAGGTCATTTTTCAAGAATGCTGAGTATGTAGCAGCCTCCTCTTGGGTGCTCAGCGCTCTTGAAAATGAGGTAATTGCCTTAGTATGAATTTGGGAGCCCAACTTTAGGCTACTATTTTGAAAAATCTTTGCTGTAGTCAGCTTTAAAAAATGAATTAAAAGTAGTTTCAGGTACTAAATTTGCTGCTGAGAGGTCTTCCAACTTTCTGTCTTAGCAGTTTTCCTACCTTTTTTAAAATGTTTATTCCTGTTACTGTGTGAAGATCCAGGAACACAAAAGGAGGAACTGGCTATACTGAAAGTACAGTCAAATGCACAAAGTAAACAAATAAAATAAACACACAACTTTTTTGGTCTTTTATAATTTTAGGTGGTGGTTGCATTATTAGTCACATTTTTCTTTTTTAAAGGGAGATATCCCTTTAAAATGTGTACATGAATACTTGATTTTATAGCCTTTAAATATCTTGTCAAAAATTTAGGGATAAGGTTGTCATGGTTTCATAGCATTTTTTACATTAAAAACAATAACAAAAACAATTTGCAGTAACTTGAGTGTTGAAACTTGTCATGTGCATTGCTCTGCAGCTTAGTGTCACAGTTTTCATAGGATGGCTGCTTATTTAGGACTTGTCTGCATTAAAGAATTCCATCAAAACATTTCCACTGGTTCAGCTGAATGGATGACAGCCCTTCCTATAGATAAGGTAAGGATGCCAGAAGCTACTATCGGTGCCAAACTAGCTCCTGCAGCTGAACTGATAGTATCATCAATGCAAAACTTGTTCGTAAAATTCTGGTATAAATGTAGCCTTTGGTTCACTAGAGTTCCTGTGTTTGGTGATTCTTTGCTTCCTCACCCATTGTAGACTTTCTAATCTTTTGGAGTTAATACTCTTTAATTATATTGCTAAGAACATAAGAACGGCCGTACTGGGTCAGACCAAAGGTCCATCTAGCCCAGTATCTGTCTACCGACAGTGGCCATTGCCAGGTGCCCCAGAGGGATTGAAGCTAACAGACAATGATCAAGTGATCTCTCTCCTGCCATCCATCTCCATCCTCTGATGAACAGAGGCTAGGGACACCATTCTTTACCCTTCCTGGCTCATAGCCATTTATGGACTTAGCCACCATGAATTTATCCAGTTCCCTTTTAAACATTGTTATAGTCCCAGCCTTCACAACCTCCTCAGGTAAGGAGTTCTACAAGTTGACTGTGTGCTGTGTGAAGAACAACTTCATTTTATTTGTTTTAAACCTGCTGCCTATTAATTTCATTTGCTGACCCCTAGTTCTTGTATTATGGGAATAAGTAAATAACTTTTCCTTATCCACTTTCTCCACATCACTCATGATTTTATAAACCTCTATCATATCCCCCCCCTTAGTTTCCTCTTTTCCAAGCTGAAGAGGCCTAGCCTCTTTAATCTTTCCTCGTATGGGACCCTCTCCAAACCCTTAATCATTTTAGTTGCCCTTTTCTGAACCCTTTCTAGTGCTAGAATATCTTTTTTGAGGTGAGGAGATCACATCTGTACACAGTATTCGAGATGTGGGCGTACCATGGATTTATATAAGGACAATAAGATTTTCTCTGTCTTATTCTCTATCCCCTTTTTAACGATTCCTAACATCCTGTTCGCTTTTTTGACCACGTCTGTGCACTGCTTGGACATCTTCAGAGAACTATCCACGATGACGCCAAGATCTTTTTCCTGACTCGTTGTAGCTAAATTAGCCCCCATCATATTGTATGTATAGTTGGTTATTTTTTCCAATGCGCATTACTTTACATTTATCTACATTAAATTTCATTTGCCATTTTGTTGTCCAATCACTTAGTTTTGTGAGATCTTTTTGAAGTTCTTCACAATCTGCTTTGGTCTTAACTATCTTGAGTAGTTTAATATCATCTGCAAACTTTGTCACCTCACTATTTACCCCTTTCTCTAGATCATTTATGAATAGGATTGGTCCTAGGACTGAGCCCTGGGGAACACCATAGTTACCCTTCTCCATTCTGAGAATTTACCATTAATTCCTACCTTTTGTTCCCTGTCTTTTAATCAGTTCTCAATCCATGAAAGGACCTTCCCTTCTATCCCTTGACAGCTTAATTTACATAAGAGCCTTTGGTGAGTGACCTTGTCAAAGGCTTTCTGGAAATCTAAGTACACTATGTCCACTGGATCCCCCTTGTCCACATGTTTGTTGACCCCTTCAAAGAACTCTAATAGATTAGTAAGACATGATTTCCCTTTACAGAAACCATGTTGACTGTTGCTCAAAAGTTTGTTTTTCTATGTGTCTGACAATTTTGTTCTTAACTATTGTTTCGACTAATTTGCCCGGTACTGACGTTAGACTTACCGGTCTGTAATTGCCAGGATCACCTCTAGAGCCCTTTTTAAATATTGGCGTTACATTAGCTAACTTCCAGTCATTGGGTACCGAAGCCGATTTAAAGGACAGGCTACAAACCTTAGTTAATAGTTCCGCAACTTCACATTTGAGTTCTTTCAGAACTCTTGGGTGAATGCCCTCTGGTCCCAGTGACTTGTTAATGTTGAGTTTATCAATTAATTCCAAAACTTCCTCTAGTGACACTTCAATCTGTGACAGTTCCTCAGATTTGTCACCTAAAAAAGCCGGCTCCGGTTTGGGAATCTCCCTAACATCCTCAGCCGTGAAGACTGAAGCAGAGAATCCATTTAGTTTCTCCGCAATGACTTTATTGTCTTTAAGCGCTCCTTTTGTGTTTCGATCGTCAAGGGGCCCTACTGGTTGTTTAGCAGGCTTCCTGCTTCTGATGTACTTAAAAAAACATTTTATTACCTCTGGAGTTTTTGGCTAGCCGTTCTTCAAACTCCTCTTTGGCTTTTCTTATTACACTCTTGCACTTAAGCTGGCAGTGTTTGTGCTCCTTTCTATTTGCCTCACTAGGATTTGACTTCCACTTTTTAAAGGAAGTCTTTTTATCTCTCACTGCTTCTTTTACATGGTTGTTAAGCCACGGTGGCTCTTTTTTAATTCTTTTATTGTGTTTCTTAATTTGGGGTATACATTGAAGTTGGGCCTCTATTATGGTGTCTTTAAAAAGGGCCCATGCAACTTGCAGGGATTTCACTTTAGTCACTGAACCTTTTAACTTTCGTTTAACTAACCCCCTCATTTTTGTATAGTTCCCTCTTTTGAAATTAAATGCCACAATGTTGGGCTGTTGAAGTGTTCTTCCCCCCACAGGGATGTTGAATGCTATTGTATTATGGTCACTATTTCCAAGCGGTTCTGCTATAGTTACCTCTTGGACCAGCTCCTGTGCTCCACTCAGGATTAAATCTAGAGTTGTTTCTCCCCTTGTGGGTTCCTGTACCAGCTGCTCCATGAAGCAGTCATTTAAAGTATCGAGAAATTTTATCTCCGCATTTCGTCCTGAAGTGAAATGTTCCTAGTCAATATGGGAATAATCGAAATCCCCCACTATTATTGGCTTCTTAATTTTGATAGCCTCTCTAATTTTCCTTAGCATTTCATCATCACTATTACTGGTCAGGTGGTTGATAATAGACCCCTAATGTTATATTTTTATTAGAGCATGAAATTTCTATCCATAGCCATTCTATGAAACATGTGGATTCGCTTAAGTTTTTACTTCATTTGAATCTACATTTTCTTTCACATATTATGCCACTCCTCCCCCTGCATGACCTGTTCTGTCCTTCCAATATATTTTGTATCTCAGAATGATTGTGTTCCATTGATTGTCCTCAGTCCACCAGGTTTCTGTGATGCCTATTATATCAATATCCTCCTTTATCACAAGGCACTCTAGTTCACCCATCTTATTATTTAGACTTCTAGCATTTGTGTACAAGCATTTTAAAAACTTGTCCCTGTTTATTTGTCTGCCCTTATCTGATGTGCCAGATTCTTTTTTATGTGACTGTTTATCATCTGATCTGGCCCTTATATTATCCTCTTCCGTCCTCTGTTCCTGACTATAACCTGGAGATTCCCTATCATCAGACTCTCCCCTAAGAGAAGTCTGTGTCTGATCCACATGCTCCTCGGCAGCAGTCGGCTTTTCCCCATCTCCTAGTTTAAAAACTGCTCTACAACCTTTTTAATGTTTAGTGCCAGCAGTCTGGTTCCACTTAGGCTCCACCTAAACCAATCTCTCCTGTATAGGCTCCCCCATCCCAAAAGTTTCCCCAGTTCCTTCCTCTCTACACCATCGTCTCATCCACGCATTGAGACTCTGAAGCTCTGCCTGCCTACCTGGCCCTGAGAGTGGAACTGGGAGCATTTCTGAGAATGCAACCATAAAGGTCCTGGATTTTAGTCTCTTCTCTAGCAGCCTAAATTTGGCTTCCAGGACATCTCTCCTACCCTTCCCTATGTCATTGGTACCTACATGTACCACGATCATCGGCTCCTCCTCAGCACTACACATAAGTCTGTCTAGATGCCTTGAGAGATCCGCAACCTTTGCACCAGGCAGACAAGTCACCATACGGTTCTTCCGGTCATCACAAACCCAGCTATCTACGTTTCTAATGATCGAATCTCCCATTACTAACACGTGCCTTTTCCTAGCAACTGGAGTTCCCTCCCCCGGAGAGGTAACCTCAGTGCGAGAGGCAACCCCAGCACCATCTGGAAGGAGGGTCCCAACTGTGGGAAGGTTTCCCTCTGCTCCCATTGACTGCTCTGCTTCCCTGGGCCTTTCTTCCTCCTCAACAGCACAGAGGCTGTCTGAGCGGAGGTGGGACAATTCTACAGTGTCCCGGAAAGCCTCATCAACCTACCTCTCTGCCTCTCTTAGCTCCTCCAGTTCTGCCACCCTGGCCCCCAAAGTCCGTATGTGGTCTGTGAGGGCCAGGAGCTCCTTGCACCGACTGCACACATACGCCACCCGGCCACAAGGCAGGTAATCATACATGCTACGCTCAGCGCAATAAACTGGATAGCCCCCACTCTGCTGCTGGGCTTCTTCCCGCATTGTCTCCTAGTTAATGAAAGAGTGGCTTAAAGAAAGGGGTTTTGGAATATGGTTTGGATTACAGGTTTTAAAGGGACTACAAGGGAACAGGTAGGACTGACAAGGCCCCCCCCCTCCCCACTTCCTTTCCAAACCCCCTTGCAAAACTCCCTGTGAGCAGCCCCTGTTTGGAAGCTCCCTGGTCGCTTGTGCGTGGCATTATGAAGCCCTGGCCTGAGTTAATGCCCCGCCCACTGATTAAGGCTCAGCCAATTCCCAGAAGCTTCGAGCTTTCAAACCTTCCTTTGAAGCTCACAGCCTCCAACTGCCAGCCACAGCACACGGTCCTTCAAGCAACTAACTAACCAAACAGACTGAGAAACACAAGCTCAGCACGCAGCAAGTAACCCCCAAACACAAACACACACACACTACAGACAGTCACTTACCTCACCGATGCTGTATTTGCTCCTCCTTCACCTGGAGAACTCCCTTGCAAAACTCCCTGTTAGCAGCCCCTGTTTGCAAGCTCGTGTGCTTTTATTGGAGATAGAAATGAAAAGAAATGTAAGCCACAGTAGCTGCCTCAGTTTTAACAATCTAAGTTAACAGTATGTGGGGGGGGAAATGTGTGAAATATTTTCACTGCAGACTAATGGAGAATAATCCTACCAATATTCATACACTTCTATGAAAGTCTTCATTATTTGTATTACAGTAACATCTATCGGTCTGAACTAAAATTGGTGCCACATTGTGCTAAAGACTATAGTAACATAGCATAAATTCTTTGAGGTGAGGACTGTCGCTCAAGCGAAGTAGACAAAGGGGAAGCAAAGTCTCGCAGATTTGAAGTGACAAGCCCAAGGTCACAGAGTCCTTCAGTGACAGAGTAGATCTTATGTTTTTAAAAGTTCTATAAACTGTCTGGTCAGGGTGGTAGATGACACTTGCATTCCTAACTACTTATGCATCTCCTTTTCATTCATTCTTCCATTTTGAGCCTACAAAAGGTCCTCTGTGGACAAAGCAGGCTCTTGGATGTGGGCCTTTTCTCTTACACTAAATTAATGTAATCTTTCCTTTCCAAATCTTGGGAATTTTTTGAGGTTTTGTGGTAAACTAGCTAGATAAGAAGACTTTGCCTAAGATAACTGTAAACACAGAATGAGGCACAATAGTATAGTTGACTCTGAGCATTCACATACCGTGTCTGGCCCCAACCAATCATGACATTAAAAAAAGGGATTCTTTTGATTTTTAAAGCATTCAGTCTTTGGTCTCATTTTCAGGCTTTTCTGCACCACTGTGCGGGCTAGAAACTTTCATCTTAAAAAGCTGAAATTCTCATATAATAGCTTGACTCAAGAATGTGGGGCTTCAAGAAAAACATCCACGTGTGAGATTTTGCAATATCCAGAATAAACTCTTCAGATTTGTATTTTGGTACTTGACCATGTGCTAATATCATAAGCAGCCAGTCCAAATAATTTTCGTGACTTGGCTTATAGTGTTAATCTCACGTGCAAGTAATTTTTAGCTCTTTTATATAGCACTTCATTGTTTAGTGTTTTGAACATTTAACTCATCATTTTCTACGTGGCAGAGGCAAGTGTATTCCCCATTTTACAACCACATAAATTTAATTCTGAGTACCATCAATTTCTGTCACTCTGGCTCCTGCTTAGGAATAGTGTTCCTGAATTGGAGTCGGTAGTTGATGTGTTTACTCTGCACAGGCAGACCTTCTTTCCATATAGTCTTCCATTGACTTCACTGAGGTACCGTACAGATACTGCGTCTGCTCACTCAGAGTGACTTCCTGGATCAGAGCTCTAGTTGATTATAGTGCGTCACAGAAGTTTCACAATTGTGTAGCTCTCAGCTATCAACAATACTGCATTTAACAGAATGCAACTGCGCAGTCTGATTTAGTGTGATTTTTGAAACGTAATCTCATGTTTTATTGTAGGCTGAGTTTGTAGCAGCAGCTATAGTTAAGGTTGCCTGATACTTGACATTATAAGAACTTGATTTCAGTTGCTTGTAACTCTTGCAAACTTTAACTGTTCATTGAAATTTTGAAAAATTTCAGCTAGAGCAGTTAATTCATTTCTAAGTATGAATTGAGCAAACAAGGTATCTGTCCGTGCTATTGCAAAAAATGCTTACCACCATTTCCCTGAGAAGCTCTAGCACTTCTTTGTGTTGGAGCAGAGACATAAAATTTGGCAGTGAGATTGTCTGGTGTCATGGGAGGTGCCTTTTTTTTCAAGTGTCCTGTACACTCTTGACATGCTCTGACCCATGCAGCTTGGACAGTGCAGTTTTAGAATTGTTCACAAACCCCTCCCCTGCCCTGAATGTTCTAACACGGGTCGGCAGCCTGTGGCATGTGTGCCAAAGGTGGCATGCGAGCTGATTTTTTTTTTTTTTTTTTTTTTTTACTGGCACGCTGACTGGGGTCCCAGCTGCTGCCCCTGCTCAGCTTGCTGCTGGCCTGGGTGAATGGAACCCCAGTCTGGCAGCTGGCTGAGTGGGGCCGGCGGCCAGGACCTGCCACTAGTCTGGGGTTCTGTCCGCTGGTGTAGTATATTAAACATCTCTCCATAGGAATGTGCTACTTGTGGAGCACCAGGACTGGCAGTCGTAAGTAGTACACCATAAGTAGCACATTTCTACGGGGAGAAATTTAGTACACTACACCTGGGTAGGGAAGTCAACAGCCTGCCCCCCTCCCACTTCCTGCCCCCGACTGTCCCCCCATGACCCATCCAAACCCCCCACCCCACTCCTTGTCCCCTGACCACCTTCTCCCAGGACCCCCTTCCCTCCTCAGAACCTCCTACCCAGGTGTAATGTACTAAATTTCTCCCCATTGGAATGTGCTACTTATGGTATACTACTTACAACTGCCAATCCTGATGCTAGCTTTAGAAATAGGTTTAGATTAACTTTCAGTTTAAAGTAAGTTAATTAAACAATACCATGGCAGATTTAAAGATCAAGAAACACTGTTTTAAAGGGTGTTTGTCATGCCTGGCTGTCTGTGCCATCCGATGTGCATGTTCAGTGCTGAAATGCCTAGGAGAGAGGCATTCTTGTTCGTATTGTGCTATTTGGGCCCTCCTCAGGCCCACATAGCTAGACAAGACTTCAGGCTCTTCTGTTACAGGAAACGTTGTCGGTCCAGCCTCTTGAATCAGATACTTCTAAATAGATATCAGATACCTCACTTCAGGAAGGTGTCTGGAGTAATTTAAGACTTTGATGTAAATCCGTGTATAAATTTACCAGCATTCTTTCCCAGACCATGATCATGTAAGGGCAAATCTAAATTACGTTCTTTATACACAGAGAATGCTTTCTGATGGGAACAGAACTAAAGACTTTAGGTCCTCTGCTACGTTGTATCATATGCTGGTCAAGGGTCAAGCTGTCTCTTCCCATTCCGCGTCAGTGGATCCAATAGTGTATATAGAGGAGAGTTATAAAAGTTCTTCACTCTCTCCTCCTGCAGTTCTTAGAGTTCATTCTACCAGTGCAATTGCTGCATCTGTAGCATGTTCCCATTATTGAAATATGTAAATATGGAGTTCAAGTAACACTTTCTCTAAACAGTCTGCCTTTTTAGATTTGGCAACCAAATCTGATGCACAGTTTGGCAAAGTGATACTTCAGTTGTTGTTGTTGTTGTTTAATTAGGACTCGGTGTTCCTACATCCACCTTTAACGTACTCCTTGCCAAACTATCCCAAGAGTGGGAATATTCAGAGGACTCTTGAAGGAAATGGAGGTTCCTTGTAACTGTAGTTCTTCGAAATGGACTCTACATATTTTCACTCCCTGCCTACCTTCCCCTCTTCTGTGGAGTCCCAATTAAGGATTCTGTAATAGGATTCTGTAATAGGGGTGGAAGAAACTGAGGCTGCTTGTGTCACCAAGCCCCTTTGATGGCCATGCCATCAGAATGGGCTAGAATGTTTAGGGAAGTGGGGAGAAGGGTATGTGAGCATTCCAAGAGTTTGAATATGCAGAGTCAGTCACCAAGAACTATGGTTACAAGCAGCTAACCTTCATTTATTCTATGTGGAAAATGGTCGAAACTTGGCCAAGTTATACATTTTTGAAAAAACTCAGACTTGTAAGAGTTTGAAAGCTAAGTTTTCTGAAGATTCTTTATGCACTAAGCATGCTCCTGCTAAGGGCTGCAGGGACCGAGCAGGACTTCTCATGCAATTGCTCCTCTGGGTATGGTGACCAGATGTCCCAATTTTATAGGGACAGTCCTGATTTTTGGGTCTTTTTCTCATATAGGCTCCTATTACACCACGTCCTGATTTTTCACACTTGTCTGGTCACCCTACCTCTTGGTGTCCTGAAACACTGTGGTATCGGGAATGGGGAGTAGGGGGATTCTCTTCCCTGCTCTCATTGCTTCTACTTCTGGTGCCCAGGAAGCATGGAGGGGAGGGGGAGAAGCCTGTCTAGAATTCAGAGGGATGAGAAATAGGAGGGGTGGAAGAAGATGAGGTTGTAGGGTGGGAGGTTGCAGGAGCCAGAAAGTGAGAGAGGGAGAAAGGAAGGAGCTGAAGGGGGTTGGATAGGAGCTGAGTGGGACAGGATATAGGTTGCACTTAACTGAGTGCTTGACTTTGCAACTTTAACTATATTTTAACATAGTCTTTTAGAGATAATAGATATTACGTTAACAATATTATTTCAATGTGACTATACCCAGGGTCGTGAGGCATCTCCCCACCATCTGCCCATAGTGGGAGGAAGTGTTGTCTCTGTCTTCTGTAGGTCAGCTCCTTGAAATCACCAGCCTCTGGCAGTGCAACCACTGCCTTCCAGACCCCTTCAGGCCTTGCTGTCTCTGTACAGGGTAGTTATAGGCATACATCAATCTCTGAGTCTTCTGAGCATTCCCTGTAGTGCCCAGCTCCTTATCCACTGAGCACTCAAAATTGCCAGGCCTACTGTTCCCAAAGGAACAGTAAACACCAACTTATACCTTCCTAAACACTTAGTCTCTTTCGCTATAAATACATCTGTGTCTATTGTTAAAGAACTGATGTTCAAGTGAATAAGAATATTGGAAACAAATGATTACATATAAAACAAAATCATAAAACGCTTTCTTGAGACTAAACATAACTAACAGGTTAACATCTTGTGTAAAGAAGCTGGTCTCATCCAAGGTTCTTTCCAGTGTTTTCAACCGAGTGTGGTTGACATCCCTCTTTCATGAAGCAAACTCCTTGTCCATTTGCTTCCGTAGTGAAGGATGCTAGAGTGTCTTCTTTGTTCCCCAAATTACTAGAGCAGCCCTTTTGTGTGTGGGTCAGAATAGGATTGTCTCCCCCACTCTCCCGCTGCTTGCTTCCTACTGTTACCTTTGTCTTTTGAATTTTTCACAATCCTTCATTAGCATTCAGTTTAGACTGGTGAAAAGAGGCCCTTTGTTTACATGTAAATTAAGCACTATATAGTTCAGACTGCTAGATAACAAGTTCTCTTCTGACGGAACCTGTATTTCATCTTTGCTGGTGATAAGTTCCTAAATACAGACCTTAACATAATTTTGTGTGTGTGTATATAATATACACAAACACACGCGCGCGCGTATGTAACTCCTTAACAACATCCATACATGTTTAGAATGTATATTCTGGACCCAGGAGGTCCCTGTAACATCTAGACACCCCTCTGTACCCCTTTCTAGTTGGCACTAAGAGGTTCCTGGGTCATACATGACCAATCCATACCATAGTGGTGTCGTCTTATGGAATGTTCTGGTGCGAGCACAGATCCATGCCCATGAAGTACCAGCCTATCACATAAATGTGGACAAGTACTAACAGCAGAATATCTTTGGAGCATCAGTGATAACATGACATTTCTTTTGTGTCAGGCCTAAAAAAATCTTACATTCTTGCTCTTTTTTTTGAGTCTTTTTATCTCCTCCTTGAATCCATTCAGTTTCCATGCGCAAACAGAGGTGATGAGGGTGGCAGAAATTTGTAAATTATACACAGTGATATTGTTTCTCTGGCAGATTTGATGATACTTTTATCTTTTGTTCATCTTCCAATGTTCTAACGCAATCCAAAGTGTTTCCCAATTAACCAATAATGACTAGTTGCTCAGCACTGAGTTTGCCAATAGTTTTCATTAAGTAGTCTGAAGCAAACAGATCATGGTTATGTGCTGTAATTCCCTCATGCTCAAAAATAGTTATTTTTGTCCACAAGGAAAGTTTTAAATCAGCCCCTGCCCCCACCACATCCCCAATACTTTGACAAAAAACCCTAACAAGCTGGCGTCATGTGCTACTTACATATATTGGGATTTCACACTGTCCAAAATTTAAACTGGGATTGCACACTAGTTGTAGGAGACAATATTTTACTTTAAGACAGGGGTGAGCAGACTTTCTGGCCTGAGGGCCTCATCGACGTTCCGAAACTGTATGGCCTGCTGTACAGAGAAGGTTGTGCCTCCCGAAACAGCCTGGCCCCCACCCCCTGACTATCCCCCTCAGAACACCCAACCCATCCAAACCCCCCTGCTTCTTGTCCACTGACATTTGCCCCCAGGATCCCTTTCCCCTAACTTTCCCCTAAGACTCCACCCCCATCCAACCCCCCATGTTCTCCCCCCGAACCTCTACCCCATCCAACCACTCCCTGTCCCCTGATGGTCCCCTGGGACCTCCTGCCCCTTATCCAACCCCCCCACCCCTTTTTCCATGCCTCTCAGAGCAGCAGGACTGGCTGCCATGCCACCCTGCTGGAGCCAGCTACACCACCGCACTGCTCAGCAGGAGCTCGCAGCTCCGCCACCCAGAGTGCTGGCGGCAAGCGAGCTGAGGCTGCGGGGGTCAGGGGACAGCAGGGAGGGGGCCGAGGGCTAGCCTCCTTGGCCCAGAGCTCAAGGGCCAGGCAGGACGGTCCCACGGGCCCTAGTTTCCCCACCTCTGCTTTAAGGTCTGCTTGTCTTTATTTAAATGGAATATAGGCTTGGAATACTGTTTCACATTTACAAGAGAATTGAATATAATACAAAAGAAAATAAGATCCAAAATATAGCTCAAAAATCTGCTGTCACTGAAAGGCAACATTTGCTAGGTTGCATATTTATCAACAAATGGATTTTTTTCAAGTAGAACAGTGTCTTTATCTGTTTTTTTTCAGTAGTTATTAGTTCAAAGTAGCCCAGCAGGTACTTGTTTTTAATGACATTTCTCTAATATCCTGTCTAGGGCTAGCTATTTTTGTTGTTCCTTGGTATGGTGTATGATTACACATCTTGTATAGGAATAGAATATTTATTCATCAGAGAAACTAATGTCCCTGTAATTAAGTTTTATGTGCCTTTTTCTTTTCTAAAGAAGAATATCTTGTGCCTTTTGATGAAGACAAAAAATAAGCCTTTTTAACAGTGTTTTTTTTTCTTATTACTGCAGAAATGTCAACTTACTTATAGGAATTATATGAAACCCAACATAGTCATGGTGGATGTAGGAAAGTGGCCAATATTTACCTTGCTTTCACCTCAAGAAATAGCATCTATTCGAAAAGCATGTGTATTTGGCACATCGGCCAATGAAGCTATATACGTAACCCATAATGATGAGGTGAGTGTATAAGGAAATGAAAATACCTGATCTGTTTTGGGATGTAATTCTAACCCTTTTGAATGCCTGTAAATAAGCAGCCTACAAAAGACACTGCATGAAACTGTGTCCCAGTCTGTGAATGAACGTGGTGGAAATGAATTGCAAATATTTGAAATCTTGCATTGGGACATACCTGGGAAGAGAGTAAAAGGATTCACAATAAAACACTCTTAACAAAAATTATTTTCATTACTATTAATGTCATAGATTAGTAAAGATGAAAAAATAAAAATTTGCTACATAAACTGAATCTCTTTACATTTTATTTCACTTGAACAACTGAACTAGACTGGTCAGTTTCACTTCTTGGCTCTTACACTAGCACATAAATATAACCGGACAATTATTATGACAAATGTTGAACTTCTTATACCCGATAGTGATATAAAGGATAGCAGCTGTAATAAAAATGAATCTCCAGTCCAGGAAATGCCCCCTTTAGAGAGAGCTTTTTACATTTAAGTAACTTTTTTCTGAATCAAAATATAATTGTCACAGCTTTTTTTATGGAAAGAGAAGTAGTGCATTGCCCTAAATAAGCCTCTGCGCCCAAAAGGAGGAGATATTTGGATGCCTGCCTTTAAAGTGTGCAAAACACAATAAAAACACTTCTGTAAACCTTTAAAGACCTATGATTTCAGTAGAAATATCTCCGTTAGGGTTTGTAAACCTTCCTTCTGGTGTGTGTAAAACAAAAATCTAAATTTTGAATCTAGAACTAGTTGTAGAAACCTTTGAACCAACAATAAAGTTCCATGGATGAAATCTTTGCCCCATTGAAGTTGATGGCAAAACTCCCATTCACTTCACTAGGGCCAGTTTTCACCCTGTATATCTATATTTCTGTCTATCTCCCTCTCCATAAATATGAATCTAAATAGTTTAAAATGCAAATTGTTCTTTTTTTTCCCCCCCAGGTGTTTGTGTTTGGACTAAACTGTAGTAATTGTTTGGGGACTGGAGATAATCAAAGCACAATAGTACCAAAGAAATTAGAAGCCTTATGTGGGAAGAAGATTAACAATCTCAGTTATGGAAGTGGACCACATGTTATACTTAGCACTGAAGGTAGAAAATATTTAATATATGAAGTAATCAGTTAATATGCTACCAGGGTTAACCAAGAATGGAAGTGGAGATATGTTGGTAGATTGCTACTTGGCCAATGTGCTGGGTTTGTGTTGCTCTTCTGGGAATTCTGATCCTGGGCCAACAAAGTTCAAAGGCCAGATCTCTCAGCTTACATAGGTCATAGCTTCTCTGCAGTCACTTTAGCTGAGGAGCTGGCCCAAAGCATACCATGATGGTAACATGCTTAGTCTTCCCTCTGGGATGGAGGAGCTATGTGAATTACTAACAATCAGAATTTAATGATCAGATAACATTTTCCAAACCTGGTGGCCATCAGAATCAAATAGTATGTTCTAGTTTAGTGGCCTTCTAACCAACCTACTTTTACAAAGGGAAGAACACAGGTTATTTCTCAACATTGGGTGGGTAGTAAACAGTGGCAAGGGAATGAATGCATTTTACTTTTGAACATAAAGTTGGAAACCAGGTTCCAACATGAAGTTGTACAGTTCATTGGCTGACTAGCGAGGCAGTGCTGATTAAAAGGGTCTGAACTTGATGGCTTCAGACCCTAACATTAGACTTTTCTTTGTTTTTAAATAGTTGTTTTGAGTTAAATTTGTCAGTCTGTTCTTATGTGGTTGTAGCATGTGGCTTCAAGCATCTGAAAAATTATGAATAAAACGATAGACTACTCACTCTTGCCTCTAAATTGTTTGCCTGGTTCCTTTATTTAACGTTGGATTATGAGCACATTGAAACACCTTGCTCAGTTTTTTTTCTGGGAAGGGGATATTAAAAAATAATTAACATCAAAATTAGTTAATATAGACTCACTGGACAAAGCTTTCTTTGCCTTGAATTGACAAGAGGCAAGATAAAATCTGTTTAAAGGAAGTCTGGGGAAGACAGAAAGTCAGAGAAGAGCAGAGAGATTGCTTGAGAAATTCTCAAGGGTGAAGAATGCTGAGTCCAAGGAAGGGATATGAATATAATGGAGTTCAGGAAATGGAGTACAGGAAATGTCAACTCAAAGTTGCTTCCTATATGGCCTCCCTTATAGAATAGTGAATTCATATAGGAAGCTGGTTTGGTTTGGGGAAAATAGCTTTTGTCTGTATTGTCTGATCAGACAGCTGACATCAGTTTTGATATTTACTGCCAATTATAGTTGGGTGCAGGGAGGAAGCATTTTAATTCTGCAGTAAGGTTAGTGAAACCATTTGTTAATATCCTCCATTATATTCATGTGCCACCCTTTGTCTCTCAAATAACCCAGAGCTCATGCTATGGTATAATCATGAATAGTTAGACTTGAGAAGGAAGGCTTAAAACTGTACAAAGAATAAACTGTAGAACAATTGCTACATTAGTCTCGTCACCTAGTTATTCTACTCTCACTTTGACTTATAGCTCTGTCTGTACTTTAGCTTTTATAGAAGCTGAAGAGAATACAGTGTTTGAATCAATTAACATCTCAATTAGTTTGGCATTGGTGGGGGTGGTATCATAAACATGCATATTTTGTGTAGATGGTGAAGTTTATGCTTGGGGACATAATGGATACAGCCAGCTTGGGAATGGAACAACCAATCAGGGCATTACTCCTGTTCAAGTCTGTACCAACCTGCTAATTAAGAGGGTGATTGAAGTAGCTTGTGGCTCTCATCATTCTATGGCCCTATCATCTGATGGAGACGTAAGTCTTATACTTTCTTATTTAACTTTTTCGATAAACCTGAAGTTCCTGAAAGGAATCCGATTTGATAGCATTGGAGACTGAAGTCCTTTTTATTCACAGTACAGGTACAAAGTAAGCTTACTCATGCTGTCCTACCAATGTGCTTCAAACTGAAGGCACCCTCTCTCCAGGCGTGAGAGGGGTAGTTCATTCTCCAGGCCAATTTTAATTCTTTCCCTACAGCAATTTGAAAATTGTGGCCAGTGAGTATTCTTAGGCATTTTTTGTGCATTGGACACCTATCAATAAGTCTGAAACTGGAAAGAACACTGCATCTAAAAAGCAATGTAATTTTGAAAGACCTTTTTTCCACTAGTGTTCCCTATCTGTGTAATAGGGAATTGTGCCAGAAATGGTAGACCTTTTCCAAAAGATACAAATTTAAGGTTGCCCTCTGTGTGCGCTGTCCTAGCACTGACACGGATGGGTCAGTCTGTGGTAATATTTTTGGTTCTCTTTAATACTGTATCTGATTGCTGCATTATTCATTATTGTGGAAGTATTGTGCTCTATCCACCTTCACATACATTGAGAGGGATTGGGCATAGTTGATTTTTTATGAAAGTTCTGCTTTATGCTACATATGTTGTAGAAAATATATCCCTGCAGAAATGAGTGGAGTCAGGCTTGATTTGTTCATGTCTAGTTACTTGGAAAGTGTAAATCACGAATTTCTTTATGTACTACTGACTAGTCAATGTTTACCATTTTTACGCTCAATCAAAAAGGAATTTTTAGACTGAGTAATCAGCCTGATCTAATGCTGTTTTAAGGCTTCATCTGAATTGTTTGATTCTAAAATCAGCTTAAAATAGTTATGAGGAGGAATTAAAAATAGGCATAATTCTGTCTATGCACTTGGCCCCCAGAACCATAGTATCTGAGCACCTCCATATCCTGTTCTAATACGAAATCATACTGCTGCCATTATGACACACAGTAGCACATCGGTGTCTGTAATGAGGGGGAGGGAAAGTAGATTCAGAAACTAGTTTTTTGCTGATAATGTGCTGCTTTTGAGAGGAGCTTGTGCTTAGGAAAGATCTTGAGATTTTTCATTTCTTTGCCTTGCATAGGGTATGAAATTTGGAAGTGTAATGCACCTAGTTAGTCAGCAGTGATATGGTCCAAACAATATAAGATGAGAAATAGGAGGAAGGGTGTTCTACAGGTGCGAAGAATGAGACCGGTAATGCATATTTTGAACATAATGTATATTTAAACTGTACTTAAATACAGTGCTAACCTCCTGAAATTTAAACATTTTATTTTGACGTATATTATGCTGCATTTTCTTAGTGTTTGACTGAGGCTTTGTTGTTACAAGATGATTTGCATAATCGGGTTATATAAAGGAACATCTTATGGAATAATATTTACAGAAAGAATTGGCTGCAAAATTAAATGACTTTAATCTCTGGAATTTCAGAAGGTCTTTTGAAGTGTCACATGACACTGTTCTTGTGGCATTAAATGATGAGCTCTAGAGTAGATAAAGGTAGGTGAAGAGCAAACAAACCATCAGCAATTGGGCAATGGTTTGTTTGCCCAATTGGGAGAACTGGCAAACTGGGAGAACAGTTGAACAGATGAATAGAGGCAGCTAGTTCATTCCATGGTTTAAAGAGCAGAAGCTGTAGTCACAGGTGGCTGTCTTATATGAGTAAACAGTGGTTTAAATTTCACATTCCTGTGGTGGTTTGCTAGGAGGGGAGAAAATATGCTTAAATTTACTCGCAATTTAACCTCTAGGAACCTTTTAAATTTAGAGGCTCACGCCTCCATTATAATTCTGAAAAATAAAGCTGGTAAATAGTCTTTTGAAAACATCTTCATTATAGCTTAACACATAGAGGATGTTAGTTATACAAAGGATACTTTTAATACAGTAGAATCTCAGAGTTACGAACATCGGAGTTGTGAACTGACTGGTCAGCCACACCTCTCATTTGGAAGTGGAAGTATGCAGTCAGGCAGCAGCAAAGACCAGAAAAAAAGCAAATACAGTAATGTGTTTAAACATAAACTAGTAGAAAAATAAAAGGAAAGTTTAAATTAAAAGATTTGACAAGGTAAGGAAACTGTTTCCTTAGAATCATAGAAGATTAGGGTTGGAAGAGACCTCAGGAGGTCATCTAGTCCAACCCACTGCTCATAGCAGGACCAACACCAACTAAATCATCCCTGCCAGGGCTTTGTCAAGCTAGGCCTTAAAAACCTCTAAGGATGGAGATTCCACCACCTCCCTAGGTAACCCATTCCGGTGCTTCACCACCCTCCTAGTGAAATAGTGTTTTCTAATATTCAACCTAGACCTTCCCCACTGCAACTTGAGACCATTACTCCTTGTTCTGTCATCTCCCACCACTGAGAACAGCCGAGCTCTATCCTCTTTGGAACCCTCCCTTCACGTAGTTGACGGCTGCTATCAAATCCCCCCTCACTCTTCTCTTCTGCAGACTAAACAAGCCCAGTTCCCTCAGTCTCTCCTCGTAAGTCGTGTGTCCCAGCCCCCTCATCATTTTCATTGCCCTCTGTTGGACTCTCTCCAATATGTCCACATCCTGTCTGTAGTGGGGGGCTCAAAACTGGATGCAATACTCCAGATGTGGCCTCACCAGTGCCAAATAGAGGGGAATAATCACTTCCCTCAATCTGCTGGCCCCTTGTTGCCAGGAAGGCTGATTCATATCCAACTTCTCATCCACTGTAATCCCCAGGTCCTTTTTGCAGAACTGCTGCTTAGCCAATCGGTCCCCAGCCTGTAGCAGTGCATGGGATTCTTCAATCCTAAATGCAGGACTCTGCACTTGTCCTTGTTGAACCTCATCAGATTTCTTTTGGCCCAATCCTCCAATTTGTCTAGGTCACTCTGGACCCTATCCCTACCCTCCAGCGTACCTACTTCTTCCTCCAGCTTAGTGTTGTCAGCCAACTTGCTGAGGGTGCAATCTATCTCATCATCCAGATCATTAATAAAGATGTTTGGGCATTCCACTCGATACTGGCTGCCAACTAGACATCGAGCCATTGATCACTACCCGTTGAGCCTGACAGTCTAGCCAATTTTCTATCCAATTAAATTAAGATGGTTAAAGGCAGCATTTTTCTTCTGCATAGTAAAGTTTCAAAGCTGTATTGAGTCAAAGTTCAGTTGTAAATTTTAGAAAGAACCACCATAATGTTTTGTTCAGAGTTACGAACAACCTCCATTCCTGAGGTGTTTGTAACTCTGAGGTTCTACTGTACCTTGAAATACACCCCCACCTCCATATATTCAATAGGTGTTTAGTTTTAGATTAATTAGAATAGTTAATAAAAGCAAAGGATGTAATATAGTTATGGACAAAACCTCCTGCTTTTTTTTTTTTTTCCCGTGGTAATGTTATAGTGTGTGTGGCTGGTGCTTTTGCACAGTTTTTCTCCATTTGTCTTCTATCAATAGATGTTAAAGTAAAGCGCTCAATTAGCACCAAGAAGGATATGTAGAATTTATGCAAAGGCAACTTCGGTCTTGCAGTTGCAGTCAGCAGCATGTCTGGTAACATCTTTTCCATAAGGGTAAATTTTAAAGCAGGACAATACACTGGATAGCAAACTGTAGGAAATATTCCTACATTTGCCTCTGGGGATGGACTAGGTAACCAAATACGAAATAACACATATTAGAAACTTTAGAAGAGGGGGGGGAAAGTCTCCTGAGGGAGTATATATTTCAAGATCTTTTAGGAATTTATGAACACAGACATCTTACTTTCTTAATTTGAGACATTTTCAATAGCAACAAATTCTTGTACAAAACTACCACCAAAACTAGTACTTCCCTTCATGAAATTTGTATCAAGTATCGTAGCTGCTGAAACTTGTACGTTGAACCAAAACTTCCCCATTCACAATGGCAGGTTGGGGGAATTAAGGAACCCCAAGGACAATTTTTAATCCCTTATCCACCTGAAACAACAGACTGCTAAGAAAAATGAGAAGGGGGGGAATTCTGTAAAACTGGAAAATAAATGACATCCTTCACTGTATTCCCCATTATGCTTAACTGTCTTGAATTATATTGGAAGAAGTGTGTTCAAATTCAGCCCACAAAGTTGTACATGTCCTACTGCCACCTTTATCTTTTATACTGGAAATATGTCCCTTATTTTTGACAAAATTTGGATGCTCCTGTTTTGAAATAAGTAATTGGAAAAAGTGTCATGTTTATACAGTACCAGATCTAGCTCATAATATTTAAATTAAAAGAAAAAGTCAGTGATTTGGATTTAGTTAGGATTGGGCAAGTCCTATTTCTTCAGAAGAATCTAGTAGCAAAACTAAACATTTTAGCTCTAATCTATTCAGATATGTATCTCTCTTTTCATGGGCAGGTATATGCATGGGGCTATAACAACTGTGGTCAGGTTGGATCTGGATCTACAGCAAATCAGCCAACTCCTCGCAAAGTCTCAAATTGTTTACAGACTAAAATGGTGGTCAGTATTGCTTGTGGCCAGACCTCGTCTATGGCTGTAATAGACAATGGTGAGGTAAGCTTTCTCCACTAACCTAATAATATAATACATTCTTGTCTGCTTTTAACTGACTGAATAGAAATGAGAAATGCTGACATGGAGAACACTTCAGTTACGGAAGATACGTCAGAAACTACTGTGGAATTTTATGGTCCACAAGAAATTCCTTAGTATAACGGTTCAACAGTCACAGCTTGAGCATGAACAGTAGGAAGTATCTGCTAAGGTAGAGTTAATTGCGTACTTGTCCAGGCTGTTAACAGGGTTTATCACTTAACAAAATTCACAGAATGGGTTACTCTTTTATAGAAGTTATTTTAAGTCTCCACCTCCTAGTTACCATTCAGATGCCTTCTTTGCAATAAGAAATAACTTCCAGATGTGGCTCAAAGGTTGAGTAACCAGTTTCCAGTCTCTACAAGATATATTGATCTGTTTGTATTGTAAAGTGTCTTCTGTGTTTTTGTAACCTGAGAAAATAGAAAGTCACAGAAGTCTGCAAATTTATAATATCTAGTTCTATAAGACTATATAGGAATGGCCATACAAGGTCAGAGCAATGGTCTGTCTAGCTCAGTATCCTGGCTTCTGACAATGACTGGTGCCAGATGATCTAGAGGGCATGAACAGAACAGGGCAATTTTATTGAATGACCCATCCCATATCATCCAGTCCTCACTTCTGGCAGTTGAAGGTTTAGTGACACCCAGAGCATAGGGTTGTGTCCCTGACCATCTTGGCTAACAGCCACTGATGGGCCTATCCTCTGTGAACATATTTAATTCTTTTTGAACCCAGTTATACTTTTTGGTTTTCACAACATCCCCTAGCAGTTTAGTTCCACAGGTTAATTGTGTATTGTGTGAAGTAGTACTTCCTTATGGTTCTTGTGTTACATGGTACTATCATATACCCTCCTTAGTCATCTCTTTTCTAAGCTAAACAGTCCCAGTCTTAATCTCTCCTCGTGTGGAAGCTGTTCCAGACCCTTAATCATTTTTGTTGCCCTTCTTTGCACCTTTTTTCCAAAATCTTTTGAGATGCGGTGACCAGAGTTACATGCAGTACTCAAGATGTGGGCGGATGATGAATTTATATAGTGGCATTATGATATTTTCTGTTGTCTTATCTATCCCTTTTCTAATGGTTCCTAACATTGTTCTTTTTATTTATTTATTTTTTTTTGGCAGGAGAGAATTACTGCTCTTTCTTGAACAGTAGCAGCTAATTTAGACCTCATCATTTTGTATGCATAGTTGGAATTATGCTTTCCACTGTACATTACTTTGCATTTAATTTCATCTGCCGTTTTGTTATCCAGTCAACCCAGTTTTGCGAGATTCCCTTTGTAACTCTTAGTTCAGTCCAAAGCTGACTGCAATCTTGAGTAGTTTTGTCTCATCTGCAAATTTTGCCACCTCACTTTTTAACACCTTTTTCCAGTTATTTTATTAATACGTTGCACAGCACTGGTCCCAGTACAGATTTTTGGGTGACCCTGCTATTTACTGGTCTCCATTGTGAAAACTGACCATTTATACCTACCCTTTGTTTCCTATCTTTTAACCAGTTACTTATCCATGAGAGGACCTTCCCTTTTATCCCATGACTGCTGCCTTTGGTGAGGGACCTTGTCCAAGGCCTTCTGAAAGTCCAAGTACACTATATCCATTCGATCACCCTTGTCCACATGCTTGTTGACCCCCCCCCCCAGAGAAGACTAATAGATTGGTGATGCATGATTTCCCTTTACAAAAGCCATGTGGACTCTTCCCCAAGAAATCATGTTTATCTCTGTGTCTGATAATTCTGTTCTTTCCTATAGTTTCAACCAGTTTGTCTGATACTGAAGTTAGGCTTCCCGGCCTGTAATTGCCAGGATCACCTCTGGAGTCTTTTTTAAAACTTGATTTTATATCAGCTGTTCTCTGGTCATCTGGTACAGTAGCTGATTTAAAGGATCGCTTACATACCACAGTTAGTAGTTATGCAGTTTCATATTTGAATTCCTTCAGAACTCTTGGGTGAATACCATCTGGTCCTGGTGGCTTATTACTGTGAAATTTATCAGTTTGTTTCAAAACCTCCTCTAATGACACCTCAGTCTGGGACAGTTCCTCAGATTTGTCACCTAAAAATAACATTTCAGGTGTGGGTATCTCCCTCACATCCTTTGCAGTAAAGACCGATGCAGAGAATTTATTTGGCTTCACAATGGCCTTGTCTTCCTTGAGTGCTACTTTAGCACCTTGATCATCCAGTGGCCTCTCTGATTGTTTCGCAGACTTCTTGTTCTTGATGTTATTAAAATATATAGTTTTTGATTTTTGTTAGTTCCTGTTCAAATTCTCTTTTGACCTGCCTAATTATACTTTTAAACTTACCTTGCCAGAGTTCATGCTTTTTTCTCAATTGGATTTGACTTCCAGTTTTTAAGATGTCTCTTTGTCTCTAACCACATATTTTATTGTTGGTTAGCCATGGTGGCTGTTTTTGGTCCTCTTGGTTTTTGGTTTTGTTTTTTATTTGGGATATATGTATAGTTTGAGCCTCTATGATGGTGTTCTTAAAAAGTTTCCATGCAGCTTGCAGGCATTTCACTCTTGTGATTGTTCCTTTTAATTTCCATTTAAGTGTCCTCATTTTTATGTAGCTCCCCTTTTTTTAAATTAAATGCTCCCCCTCTCCTCTCTCCCAAGAATGTTTAAATTTAACTACATTGTAGTTGCTATTACTGTTGGTTCAGCTATATTCACCTCTTGGACCAGATCTTGTGTGCCACTTAGGACTAAATCATGAATTTCCTCTCCCCTTGTGGGTTCCAGGACTAGCTGCTCCAAGAAGCTGTCATTAATGATGTCTATAAATGTCATCTTTGCACTCCATCCTGAGGTGATGTATACCCAGTTAATATGGGGTTAGTTGAAATCCTGCATTATTACAGTATGTTCTGTTGTTGTAGCCTCTCTGATCTCCTTGAGCTTTTCACAATCACTGTCACCACCCTGGTCAGATGATCAGTAGTGTATTTCTACTGTTATAATCTTATTGTTCAAGCATGGAATTTTTATCCATAGAGATTCTATGGAACAGTCTACTTCATTTTAGATTTTTGCTATATTAGACTTTATGCTTTCTTTTATATGTAGTGCCATTCCCAACCAGCATAACGTACTGTCATTCCTGTATATTTTATACTGTGTGCCATTGATTATTATCATTCCAACAAGTTCATGTGATGTCTATTAATCAATATCCTCATTTAATAACCAGGTGCTCAAGTTCACCCATCATAGTACTTAGACTTCTTGCATTTCTATACAAGCACTTTGTCGATTTAGTTGTGTGCCTTCATGTGATATAATTGAATGGACTCTTTCATTTGACTGTTTCACTACAGTTCCTACCTATATCTTATCAACTTTTATCCTCTCGTCTTTACTAAAATATAGACTCTCCTTTAATAAAACCTCCCCAAGGGACGTCCGTCCAAACCGTATGCTCCTGCTGCACCTTTTCCACAGCTTTCCTATGAAGTGCATTTCATCAGTAGCTCTCAGTGTGCCTAAATAACACGTGTCTGTTCTTCAGCACTTTAAATTTACAAAATGCTTCACCGACATCAGTTAATCCCCACAACAGCTCTTCCTAGACATTTTTATACAGAATTCTTCTTAATTGAATCATAGAAATGTAGGGCTAGAAGGGACCTTGAAGTCAAGTCCAACCACTTGTGCTGTGGAAGGACCAAGTAAACCTAGACCATCCCAGACAGGTGATTGTCCAACCTGATTCAAAACCATCAGTGATGGGGATTCAACGGCTACCCTTGCAAGCCTATCTCAGAGTTTAGCTATCCATATAGCTTGAAAGCTTTTCCTAATATATAACCCAAATCTCCCTTGCTTCAGATTAAGCGCATTACTTCTCATTCTACCTTCAGTAGACATGGAGAACAATTGATCAGTGTCATGTTTATAACAACCCATAGCATATTTGAAGAGGTGTTATCAGGTCCCCCCCTCAGTCGTCTTTTTTTCTTTAGACTAAACATGCCCAGTATTTTAATCTTTCCTAAGAGGTCTGGTTTTCAAAACCTTTTATAATTTTTTATGCTCTCCTCTGGCCACTCTCCAGTTTGTCTGCATCTTTCCTAAAGTGTGGCACCAGAATTGGACGCAGTACTCCAACTGAGGTTTTATCAATGCTAAGTAGAATGGGACAGTTACCTCCTGTGTCTTACATACAACACTCTTGCTAGTACACCCTAGAATGTTAGCCTTTTTTGCAGCTGCATCAGATTTTGACTCATTCAATTAGTGCTCCTCAATAACCCCCAGATCTTTTTCAGCAGTATTGGCACCTACCCACTTATTCCCCTTTTTATAGTTGTGCATTTGATTTTTCCAGTGGAATACTTTTGCACTTTTCTTTGTTAAAATTCATCGTGTTGAATTCAGACCAATTCTCCAGTTTGTCAAGGTCATTTAGAATTGTAAACCCCTCCTCCAAAGTGCTTGCAACCCCTCCCAGCCTTCTGTCATCTGCAGATTTCATAGCATATGCTCTGCTCCTGTTATCCATGTCATTAATGAAAATATTAAATAGTCCGGACCCAGGACTGATCCCTGCAGGACCCCACTAAACACTTTTCCAGTTTGATATCGAACCATTGATAAATACTCTTTAAGTAGTCTTTCAACCAATTGTGCATCCGCCTTATAGCTTCTCATATTTCCCTAGTTTCATTACGAAAATGTCATGTGCAACTGTTGAAATCAAAACATTACATCTACTTCTTTCCTCCCCTATCCATCAGGCTAGTGACCCTTTCAAAGAAGGAAATTAAGTTTATTTGGCATGATTTGTTCTTAAGAAATCCATGCTGGCTATTCCTTATATCCCTGTTATGCTCCAGGTGCTTTCAAATTGGTTGTGTAACAACTTGTTTCAGTATCTTTCCAGATATGGAATATGATTTTTTTTCAGTGTAACTTGTAGTTTTTCTGGTTGCAAAGATTGCATTGATACATATGTTTTCCTGAATCTGTAGAGGGATTGAAACAACCACACCAAGTATACATTTATTTATTCATCTCAATAGGGTATTAAATGTGACGCTTAACTATGATAATCTAAAAGCTAGCATAGTTAAACTTCCATTTAATACATCTGAGGAAGTGGGTATTCACCCACGAAAGCTCATGCTCCAAAACGTCTGTTAGTCTATAAGGTGCCACAGGATTCTTTGCTGCATTTAATACAGTGCTCCTGTGTACTTCAATACACCATGCAATCCCATTAGCTGAAAGTGAATTATGTCTCCTGAGAGTTGTTCTGGTGTTTATCTAACTGCACTTAGGGTACATCCAGACCACCCGCCGAATCAGCGGGTAGAGATCGATCTATCAATCGATATATCACGTTTCATCTAGACACGATATATCGATCCCTGAACGCACTCCCATCGACTCCGGAACTCCACCAGGACAACAGGTGGAAGCAGAGTTGACAGGGTAGCCGCCGCCGTGAGGACGGGAGGTGAGTCGAAATAAGATACATCAACTACAGCTATGCTATTCCTGTAGCTGAAGTTACGTATCTTACATCGAACCTCACCCCCCAAGAGTAGACCAGGCTTTAGTGTTCCCCAAAAAGTTTGTAATGCAGCCTCACTGCTGGAAGCAGCCAATTGGATATCTGTTTCACTTTGCTTCAGATACCCGAGTCCCAGACCAAAGCATCACCAACTGACGGGGCTGGGAGAACCCTGTCTTTCCAAGGCTTTAGTTTTCCTGAGAGACCTGTGGATAATTGGGTTGCACTGTACCTGTGATGTTCTGATGTTTTCATTAGAATGGACACTAGGAGTAAAGTGACAAGTTCTGAAGAGGGAAGTAATGGACTACTCTGCTGTTGTACATACCTTAAGTTGATCAAGATGATTGCTTTACAGTTCTGTCCACTGAAAAATATTAGACCAGCACAGAAAGACTTGCAGGAGTTTGTGGTATTGTATGTCTTCTGGGAAACTAGCTCAGTACAGTAAAGGTAGGCATCTTTTAAAAAGCCAACTTTCTGTTAAAACCTGGAGAACAGAGAAGTTGGAGAAATTAATACAATATGCCCTCATCTCCATTCCCCTTCCCCTTGTTAGATTTGTGAAGATTTGACATTATCTCAAGGGACTTTCTCCACAGATTTCTATTGTCTCTGGTTACAACTCATATTTTCTGTATTCCTACAAACAGAACAGGTAGCTTAATCTTTGTTTTTTTTAAACTAGGTATATGGCTGGGGTTACAATGGTAATGGTCAGCTAGGTCTGGGAAACAATGGTAATCAACTCACACCTTGTAGAGTGGCAGCGTTACATGGTGTATGTGTACTTCAGGTAAGTCCAAAGTAGAAGAGAACAGTGCATTAATATTGTCTACGTCTTCAAAAATTTCACCCAGTCTGAGTCATAAGCACGTTTCTGAATTCAGGATTTCAGTGTTCCAGTTCTTGTAAAATCTATTAAAGGCGAAAGATTGTTCACAATCTGTGTAATGCTTGCTTTTGTATAACCTTGTGAATGTGTCAGAATGCTTCATTGCTGAATAACGTAAATAACCTATGCATACGATATGTCATGCAGGTACCATCTCTGTATATTGTGGGGCATGATGAAGTGAGATATAGTGGGCAAGCTTGTAAGGAATGATCAAGGACAGAAACTAAGAGATTCAAAGGATTTGTCTTAATATCCTAGCTAAACAGTGGGTTAGGAGTGAAAGGCTGGCGAGAAGTGTCTTACGGTGAAAGCATAGGGCTAGGATTCAAGAGATCTGGATTCTAGTTAGGACTGTCAGACTTGTATAACTTAGGTTAAGTGATTGTGTGACCCACTCAATTTTTTTCTCCATCTCTACAATAGATAAACCCCCCCTTACAGGACTGTTCAAGCCTCAGTTCATTAGTTTGTAATGCACTTTGAGATCTTGGGATTAAAAGTTGTATGTAGTTGTCTAGTGTGAAAGATTTAACTGTTTCTGGAGGAATTACTGAAGTTTGTAACTTAGAGGTCAGAGAGACTACAAGGGGATTATACAAAGTAGTCCAAGGTTAGGACAAAATGTTTAGCTATTGTGGACAAAGAATGTTAGATTTCTTTTTTTATGATTCTATTTATTAAATGAAGAATTGCAGCAAACAGTGAGGAATAACCAATGAACACTAAATTACCAGAGCTTGAGGTTGTCTAGTACTTATTGCTAATGTATTTCATGTTTGCTTTAAGTATCAGGAAATAGCAGTTTTTGGTCCTAAATGGAGAATGATGGAGATATTGAACGTACTTCAGACAGATTAATGTAATGAGTGTAATAATTTGTCTTCCACTTGTTTCTGTTTCTGTTTAGTAGTAATCTTTGTAAATTTACTTACAGATTACCTGTGGCTATGCGCACACACTAGCACTAACAGATGAGGGTTTGCTCTATTCCTGGGGAGCTAACACTTACGGGCAGCTGGGAACTGGCAATAAAAGTAACCAGCTAAGCCCGGCGCAGATCATGATGGAAAAGGAAAGGTAATGTTGCTACAGCTAACCTATTTTTAGATTGTGTTGTGGGAGCATGCATTATGGAGTCTGTTTGTAGCTCTAGAAAGGTGTCTTGCTTTATGGATACTTGTTCCTGTTGTTTGTTAATCTTGTATATACCATACTCTTATCCTACCTTTTTTCCTCTAAATTCTAGACAAGGTATTTGTAGTGGCTCCTATGCTAGCGTTTGAAATTTATATATATTCTATACATATCTGGTGCAGAGATGTAACGAACAAGGAGGCCAAATGTTAATTTCAATGAGCCATTCCACCGATGACCCCTCTAATAAAAACTTTTGGATTATGTGTGGCAAGTTGTTATACTATATTGATGCCTATATTTGGAGGGAGGGGAAAGCCTGATATGATTCACTAGGAAAGTCAGCTGTCTGAGATTCTATAGTCAAAAGCCAACAATGTGTTTTGTAAGTTCCTCTTAACTCTGAAACACTTGGACTTCTGTGTCAATTTTTAATAAGTGATTTGCTCTCATTCTACCTAGTTCTGTTTGTGTAATTATCTAATGGGCAAACAGTCAGCATCTGGCTGCCTTTTCTTTATACAGCTAAATTTTTCATTTGGGAAACCAAGGCCATTTGTAAGATGTCTTTGCGTCTTTATAAATGTGAGGTGACAAAGCTTCTTGGTACTGAGCCTGCTAAAAGTTCAACAAAACTAAAGATGGTAGAAAATAGTTTGTTTTTGTGAAGGACTTCTTGAAGAGATAAAGAATCAGAAACGAAATTGGATGCTGGAGAACGCTGGTGGAAGGAAAGATAATACAGAATAGGGTTTTATTTTCTCTTAAATAGTGGCTCAAGTGAGGTGCATGCAGAACTTAAATTCAGAACTGATCATGTCTTCAGGCATGTTTTTTTTTAAAAAAAGTCTTCATTTCAGAAATATGAAGTGGATAATGTCTTGCTAATGATAAAATGGAAAAAAAATGTTCCAGAAAAAGCAATTTGTGGTGCTAAACTTGGATGAATCTACCCTCCCCTACTGAACTTACATGACTAATCTTTCTTGGAGTCAGTGCCTATGTGACAGCGTTTTCTGGTGGGATACATTTTAATTCTTGCTGCTCCTGTTGTCTATACATACTACCCTGTCATAAACAGATAGCTAAGGGTTAATGTCTCTTTCACCTGAAACACCTGACCAGAGAACCAATCAGGAAACTGGATTTTTTCAACTTTGGGTGGAGGGAAGTTTGTGTAAGAAGTCTTTTGTCTGTCTGCCTGCTTCTCTGAGCTTTGGAGAAGTACTTTCTACTTTCTAGTCTTCTGTTTCTAAGAGTAAGGACAAAGAGATCAGATAGTAAGTTATATGGTTTCTTTTCTTTGGTATTTGCATGAATATAAGTGCTGGAATGATTTGATTTGTATTCTTTTTGAATAAGGCTGTTTATTCAATATTCTTTTAAGCAATTGACCCTGTGTTGTATCATCTTAATACAGAGAGAACATTTGTATTTTTTCTTTCTTTTTTATATAAAGTTTTCTTTTAAGACCTGTTGGAGTTTTTCTTTACTTCAGGGAAATTAAGTCTGTACTCACCAGGGAATTGGTGGGAGGAAGAAATCAAGGGGAGAGCTGTGTGTTGGATTGCTAGCCTGATTTGGCATTTCCTCTGGGTGAAGAGGAAAGTGCTTTTGTTCCAGGATTGGGAACGGAGAGGGGGAATCACTCTGCGTAGTTTCACAGAGCTTGTGTCTGGGTATCTCTCCAGGAGCATCTGGAGGGGGGAAGGGAAAAAGGATTATTTCCCTTTGTTGTGAGACTCAAGGGATTTGGGTCTTGGGTCCCCAGGGAAGGTTTTTCAGTGGGACCAGAGTGCCCCAAAACACTCTAATTTTTTGGGTGGTGGCAGCAGTACCAGGTCCAAGCTGGTAACTAAGCTTGGAGGTTTTCATGCTAACCCCCATATTTTGGACGCTAAGGTCCAGAATCTGGGAATAAGGTTATAACATACCCAATCTGCCATTTATGTTAAATGCTACTAATAGAGGCTACTAGCAGATCCTGTTGAAGCGGAGTGCCATGCTATCCTGAGGAATAAGTATGATGTATCACTGAATTTGAGTTTTACGTCCAGGGTGAAGCCTAATAGCTTAAAAGGAAATCTGAGTTAACCTGGAGATGCAGCCTTGAAGGAAAGAATTTGAGTGCAGATGTCCAACAAATAAAGGACCTCTATCAAAGAGAGAAAAGGTGATGTGCTTGGTGTTATACAAGACACATGCCACCTTTGACCATCGGAGCTTACATTCTAGAACAAGGGCGGAGATAAGGCAAGACAAAAAATAGGGTAGTGTCCGTGTTGATGGAGTCCAGTTGGGGAAACTCGGGTAAGTGAGGGCACAGTGGAGTCGTGCATGGATTTGAAGGCAAGGAGTGGTTGTGGCCTCAGAAGGAGAGGAAGTTATTAACAGAACTTTCTTTTTAATGATTTTAATGTTGAGAGAGTTTGCTGTTGCTGGCTGGGATGGGCAGTCCTGGTAGAGGTGAGGTTATAGTAGTGGTATTGTGGGGGGTGAATTCCTGAGTAAGAAGAGACAGCATGCTAAATTGCTGGAGTTACCACCTGTGGGTCTGATGGGATGCTCCAAAGTCTTGGTGTCCGATGGGTCTTAATACGATTTTAAAGCGAAACAGTTATTGTGTGTGTAATACTCAACTTGTTTTCTTTGTAAATTAGGATTTACTCAATGCTTAATTTGTGCCAAGGCCGAACCCTTGCCCCTCTGGGTTGGCAGTTCATAACCCCGGCCCCTCCAGGCTTGCATAGTCAGTTATGAATGTAAAAAAAATTGATTGAGCAGCAGCACCACTTTCATTACGAATTTAAACACTGGATTTACCACCTGATACTCTATGCTGAAAGACAATTTTTGTGCTATAATCTGATATTTGTGCTACTCCTAGGTTGCCATATTGGGATACCGACTTTTGATATACAGAAGAAAAACTGTCAGGAAATATAGATTAGGTTTTATTGGAAGTTTTTTGTTTGATGTCCTCCACAGACTCTTTTTTTTAATTAATGTGGAAAATACCTGAAACCCTGGCATGCATATTTTTAACATGGGAAACAAGAAAACCTATCTTATTTTAAAACTAACTCTAGAACTTCCCTCCCAATTTTTCATTTCTGTGGCACTGTTCACGAGCTGAACAGAGATTCTGGATACGTCCTTGCAATTCTTTTAATGGGAATGTGATTCTTCTCTGTTCGTATAGAATCACTTCAGATAACAGTTTAGGGATTATTTGAGTAAAGGGAGAACAGAATATGTAAATATACAGCAGCACCTGCAGTTCTTTAAAACACTGTGGACACCGTTTTTTTTTAAACTGTAAAACGATACTTTTTTTTTAAGAATGTGATTATTGAATAATATGGCTATTTAAAATGATAATCCTGTCAATCTGTTGTTTTCCAAACAGGCTTTAAACACTGGGAGGGTGTGTAAGGGGGAGAACTAAATACAACATGTGAGGCCAAAAATAAAGGCATGTTTTAGAGCAGGCTATACCTGTCTAAATATCAGAGCCCATCTAAAGAGGGACTGGGAGATTCTTTAGTGAAGTATTTTAAGTGCTTGTTTCAAAAGGCATTTTCACTGCACTGGTACTAATAATTTAAAATGAGAGAACTAGCTCATAAAAGTGCTGTTTGAAGACAGAAGGCCTGGAACATGCGCCATTAATTTGGGAATAGCTTTCCAGGCTACTTCTCAAATCTTGTTTTGTTACAAAATATAGATGTAGTAATTTCTTCATACTTATCCTCAGGCTTTGCTTACGTGTATTGCAGTGTCTGGTGATGTCCCTTTTTGTTTTAGAAATCTCTGCCTGTTGTGGGTGAGATATGAAGAATGTTGGTTGAAAGACTTGTGAATATCATTTTCTGTAAATGTCATTGTAATTTGATATTGTATTGTCTTATATCTCTGTAATTTAATACTAAATCTGATTATGTGAAGGCTGTTCAGTCCAAATCGATACCCAGTCAAAAGAAAATACAGGACTACAGATAGCATATTCTCTGCTTTTTCCACTGATACAAGTAGCTTGTCTTTTAATTTTATGCTTCTGTGATTTAAATATATGTTGTAGACAAACTCTGCGTTTTCTTTTGATTTTTCTGTTCACAGGGTGGTAGAGATTGCAGCCTGCCACTCTTCTCACACTTCTGCTGCCAAGACCCAAGGTGGCCAGGTGTATATGTGGGGCCAGTGCCGTGGCCAGTCTGTTGTTCTTCCTCACCTCACTCACTTCACTTGTACTGATGATGTGTTTGCTTGCTTTTCTACTCCTGCTGTGATGTGGCGCCTCCTCTCTGTAGGTGAGAGCAAACTGGGACATGCTATGCAGTGCTACAGCCAAAAAATCTAATGCTTGTATGGAACAGATTTCCTGTTTAATTATATTTGCACCTTCTGAAAATGTGCTTTCTTACTAAATCTGTATATTCTAGTGGGGTGGGCACTCTGCGATAGCTAAGGGTGAAAGCAGCGTACTGTTTAGCAATCGATTGTTTAAGTGCTCAAAAATCCACATCGTGTGCACTTAACGTTGTCATGTATGCTACTGGACTGCTAGAAATCCACCATGGGAAAAATAGAATAGACCACTGTGCTTCTTTGCTTGCATGACTCACAATTCAGAATTGAAATGCAGGGTCTGTGTTTCCTTTGGGTGCAGATGCACTTCTCATATCACACCATGAGCAGTGGCAATTTGCTGACAGTAATCCCTGCACCAATCAGCATAGCTATTACTAACACAGTGGAGGGCAGTTGGAGCACACTCAGATAAATAAAAGAATAGCATTGTGGGGCACAGCACACCACATGAAATGACACTCTTACTTAATCTTCCTTCATGCCTTCTTATTGTAGGGCAGCCTTGGCTGAAACATACTTGCAATATATTCCAAGGGGCTCTTGCCAGTTCATGTGGGATGGGCAGAGTTAAGGTTGCTAAACTCATAGTTAGGTTTCCTGCAAAGCCACAAATCTCTGAAAGCTTGTTACTACTGACTACTGTACATTTTTTTTAATAGGTAAATGGAGGACTTAAATCTTCAGTGCTATTAATCAAACCTTTCACACATGCTAACGTGTTTTTTGGGATTGTTTTAAAAAGTAAATCCTGACTTTTTTTTTTAATTATTTTTTAGAGAGTAATGTCAGCTTGGGCACCACAAGTTCATAATACACAAGGACACTTTTTTTTTTTCGTAGCTAGGTCTGATGTACTGCACTTCCTCGCAGGAAGGTTTAATCTACATTTTTCAGACCTGCATTGGATCTGTCCAAATGCTGAGGAAACTTACTTTGAGAGTTTGCTCAAGTGGGTAATTTTAATAGCTTTCCAGCTTGAATAGTTTCCTTGGTAGCAGTTGCAAGGCTGTTTGTACCAGCCCCGCTTTTCATGACACGCTTATCGGATTATTATGCTCTCATAAAATGAGTGCTGACAACTCTGAACCCCAGTCAGGACTACCAACATAGATCTGCCGGACATTTACTTCCTAAACATCGTGTAGTTACCCAGTGACCATCTTTTCTTGACTAGCCTGTTTAATTAAGCCACTCTGCAAATGTATGTATGTATTAGGCAGAATGTATTTTGTTTTCAAAACTTTTGATTTTTTTTTTTTTAGAGCATGAAGACTCCTTAACAGTAGCTGAGTCTCTGAAGAAAGAGTTTGATAGTCCAGAAACCTCAGACCTAAAATTCCGCGTAGATGGAAAATACATCCATGTGCATAAAGCTGTTCTAAAAATCAGGTAATGTTCATGTTTCATGGCTTCTTGGTCAGCAATCTCTCTACTGCATAGAGATCAACCTATTAACTTGTCCCCTCAGAGAAATCCATCTGCAGGGCTATCAAAAGTGAAGCTGTACTTAGACTTTTTAAGACTGTTCACTATTATTGAAATTTTTGTTTGTATTTTGGACTGCTTGGAAGGATGAGGCTGACACAAGATCTTTAGAAATGAGGGGATTTGTCTGTCTGAATTAGTGTGATGTCTTTTTTTTTTTTTTTTTTTTAATATATATTTTTCGTGGGCCAGTAGCTGTCCTGGACATTTCTCAGGTAATATAACCACATAGTTAACCAAAACAAAGATAAGTAACTAAATAGCTAATTGCACTGACTTTGAATACACATAAACGAGACATGCTGTTTTTACATGTTATTTCTCTTAAGTGTAACTTAGTAGAATGAGTATTAGGGGGTTAGCTGTATAGTCTGGATCTGTAAAAGCGACAGAGTCCTGTGGCACCTTATAGACTATTAGACGTATTGGAGCATAAGCTTTCATGGGTGAATACCCACTTCGTCAGATGCCCACTTTATTAGAATGAGATTGTTAAATACTAAATTTTGAGAAGGGGCTGAACCGAAATACCAGTTCTTAAAATTTTGAGTGTGGATCAATATCCAGACTTCACAGCAAGAGCCTATTCCTTTATTTAAAAAATTACTAAAGCCCTTTATTAAATTCCATGTGTACAAAACTTAATTCTTTATTTCAAATTCCCATCTGTTGTATCACACACAAAATAATTGCTTTATTCTCTTGATGCACAAATATTACTTGCATTTGTTGTACCCCAGTATTGAGAAGAGAACATACCCCTTTGGTATTTAATGACATCTGTATTTAGAGATCTTAATTTATTGTAGAGAAAATGAAGGGAAGCTTTATTTCAAGTGGTCTCTAATGTAGTATACATGTATCATATCACGGTATGCCAGATAAATGTTCTGCCTTCCTGTTCTAGATGTGAACACTTCAGAACCATGTTCCAGTCATATTGGAATGAGGACATGAAGGAGGTGATAGAAATAGACCAATTTTCTTACCCAGTGTATCGTGCCTTTCTTGAGTACCTATATACAGACAGCGTTGATCTGCCACCTGAAGATGCTATAGGTAGCACAGCCTTCTTTGGCCAAATTACATGATAAATCCAGAGACTTGATCAATAGACAAAAAAGTGAGGGAATAAGTGGTGCATGTATGGTCCTAAGACCAACATATGATCAGTTTCATGGTGATAACTTTTAAAGCACAACTAAAGTAAACTCTGTTAACAACTTGCTACAGAAATAATGCTGTGTAACTCTGAATAGATTGTGCAGCAAGTATTGGAGAGCAAAAGGTAGAGGAGGTCTTAAAATTACTCTTAATTGAATCAATTATGCTTTGAAATGACTTCAAGAAAAAAATTCAGTCCCTGTAATGGGATAATTTTTACCCAGCGCAGTGGACAAGCTCTGAGTTAAATTCTAGCTTTGATAGCAACAGTTGTGCACTTGGTACTTTCCCTGTTCTATAACTATGTACTTAACTTTTATGCACATGTGTAGTCCTGTTGATGTCAGTGAAACCACTTGTGCTTAGGGATAAGCTCCTGTTTAAGTGTTAGCGGATGGGGCTTAAAGTAGTGAAAAGACCGTTGTTTCTTCTTGAGTGTCAGTAAAGCTGATTTTCTGAATAACGCCCAATTTAACTGATATATGGTGTTGTGTGTTGGGGAATGTCTATGCAGTAGCTGGGAGTGTGCTTCCCAGCCTGGAGAGGTACAGACATGCACTAGCTCCACTCAAACTTGGATTCTAAGGGCTGGTCTACACTGGGGCGGAGGGGGAGGTATCAGTCTAAGATATGCAACTTCAGCTACGTAAATAGCGTAGCTGAAGTCGAAGTATCTTAGATCAATTTACCTCAGGTCCTCACCGCACGGGATCGACGTCTGCGGCTCCCCATGTCGACTCCGCTACCACAGCTTGCTCTGATGGAGTTCCAGAGTCGACTGGAGCGTGTTCGGGGATCGATATATCGCATCTAGATGAGACACAATGTATCAATCCCTGAAAAATCGATTACTGCCCGCTGATATGGCGAGTAGTCTGGATGTACCCTAAGAATAGCAGTATTGACATTGTGGCCCCGGGCTGCAACTTGGACCTGCTCAACCGCTTGGTTCTCACGTGAGTGATTAGCCTGCTTCACCACCCACTCCACAATGTTCACGCTGCTATTTTTAGTGTGCCACTTCAAGCACAGTGAGCATGTCTGCTCGGGCTGGGAGGTAGGCTCTCAGCTGCAGTATAGACATACCATACTTCACACAGAGAATGAAGACACAGTTTGAAGCTTGCCTTGATACTGTAAAAGCAGAGATTGAAAGTGGCTAATATAATGGCATTTTAATTTCAGGACTTCTGGATTTGGCTACATCTTATTGTGAAAACAGATTGAAAAAACTGTGTCAACACATTATCAAGAGAGGAATTACTGTGGAAAATGCATTTTCATTGCTCTCTGCTGCAGTGAGATATGATGCAGAGGTAAACTTCTAAAGATTAAACTCACTAAATAGACTACCTCTTTTTGACCAGAACCATGGAGCATAGCAAACAGCTTTTTATCTCCATTTTGATTGAGGGAAAATTGCTCGTTGCATTGAGATTTTGAGCACTGGGGTTCTGGTGCTGTTCCTTGGACTCTGTAGTCATTCTGTTCAGAGCAAAAGCCATATCTTTGTATTAAACTTGTAGTAGACAAATTAACTAGCACTTATACATACACACCCTTATTTTAATCAAAGCACTGAATGAAGGCCAATATAAGTAACTTTCATATTGTCTAGTTCATGGTAGCCATTTTATGTTGTTTTGCCTAGCTTCATAATGCATCGCTCCATGTTATCTGGAAAAAAATTCCATGCTGAAAACCTTCTATTTAAAGGTTGAAAATATTACCTGGCAAATAAAGGGCAGGCTTTAAAAAGAAAGCAGAACCTGGAGATTCTAAAAGTCCTGCCAATTGGTTTTATAACACTAATCTTTGCTTAATACATTTAAATACGTGCACAGTACATGTTGCAGCTTTTTGAAATCCTCTTCCTGTGTTTGGGAGTTTTCTTGTAATATTATTGAAGGCCGGGTACTAACAGCTGCATCTGAATGTTTGTTAACAAAGTTGTTTAGAAGTAGGTGACGTAATAGGCACCAGATGGACCTATTTGCTCCCTCTTGATTTACGCTTGGATATAGACATAAACATCAGCAATTTGGTGCCATGAAAACTTCCATTATCTTGTACCCAGGGTAGATTGATTTAAATCAAAGCAATTTTAATCACCAGTTTAAATCAGCAGGCAGGAAACTTTGATTAAATCAATGATTTAAATCTTGTTTTGCATTTGTACTTTTAATTGTTTTAAGGAAATAAGTCTCACTGGTTGGTAACTATTAAATGTTGATTTGCAACTAAATATAACCTTTACACCAAATTTGGAGGTACTTTTATCCACATTTATTTAAGAAACTCTGTAGCTTAAAATAACTGTAGTCTGTCTTAATTTTTGCATTTTTATCAAGTTAGTAAATGATGAATGATTCCTTACATATTTAGTAGATTTTTTTTTTTTACTCAACAGATTAATTTTTTTAGTCATGATTTGTGTCAAACTGCATTTGGTTCGAAGTGGGAATGTAATTAAAAATGCACTAAAACTGTAATTTAAAATTGCTTTTCATTAGTTAAATGAAACTACCTTAAATGTGCTAGATGAGTAAGAAAAAATAAGTTTCTATCGATACCTGTTTTGCATTTAAAACGTTGATTTATTCAACAAAGGAAGTATTATCTGTAGTTAGTGAAATAAACTGTCCTTCTGGTGACCATCTCCATCAAGGTTTAGAATTAGTAAAACTCATCTGTCACCTGGTTTTTATTCTTCTGGCGTATGGCTTCTGAGGCATTCCCACAAACGATGAATTAGATGTTGAGTAAGGGGTGGAGCCATACTCTTGGCATTTCTGATCCGTAGATTGGAAGAGGAAAATGATATTTCCTGTTTTTATCCATCTCCCAATCAGTGTCTCGGTTTTGAACTAACTAGACATTGAGCTGAAGAAGCTGAACAAACTAAAATGAAGAAAAATGTCCTCTACCTGTAATTCTCTACTGCTGTCAAAGCTGGTTTAGCGCTTCAACAAACTGCTTATAGATTGTTTAGCCAGTGACTTCTACCAGCTCACTGGTTTGGCTTTCTTTAAAACTTTGGCAGCAAACATGTATTGCTTTAATATTTGTATTCAATTTACAATCATTTTAATATACTATATAAGCTTAGGCTTTTAATATAGGTTGTCATAACTTTAAATATAATTTTAATTTTAAATACACCTTTCTTTTCAAAAATAAGCCTATTTAATTTAAATCTGATTTAAATGAAAAATAGTTATCTTGACTTCTTTAATTTTATTTTTATCCTCCCTGAATTTAAACTGCATTTTCCTTGTATGTAGTGCATAGTTCCTTTTAAATATGTGGGAACCAGAGACTACAATTCTGGGAATAGAAAGACAATTGTGTCTAGGTATTCAGGCATCAAAACACTACACATCTAGAATGACATATCCAAATTCTTTAATTACTGAACTGATAATAGAAATAAGTTTTATTTTATTATATTTAACTTGACAAAAATCAGATGACAATCAAAGTACAATATCTTAAGTGTGAAATCTGTTCCTACAATGGAATAAAATGTCAGGAAGTAAAGCTCACCATGGAGCTAGCTAACTGAACTGCAAAGTCAGACAAGTAGTATATGAAGAGGAGATATAAATAACGATTTTTTGCATTATGAAGTAATATTTAACTATTTTGCTGTTTAATCAGATCAGCTGGCAGACTCCTCTCCTAGGGTCTGCATGTCCTGAAGGTATTTACTTCTTGATTTCCTTTGGCATTTGTTCCTAAATGTGTGATTCTACTGCAGCTAGATACTTTTCTATAGACTGTTCACTCTTATGAAAGATTGTGTTGCTTCATAGATTACACATGTGCTTTATAGCGACCAAAATGTGCGTACATATACATGTGCAGTTGTGCTTTACCTCAAAGCTTAACTTAACTGCAATTCTTTTAACAGATGATCTCAAACCTTTTTGTTTGGGAGATAGTAGACACAATACAAAGCTTTTTATCTGAAATGGAAGGTTATCTATTTTAATTTCACAAAGACAGGTATGACATCCATAGATGTGGTTTGGGAGGTGGAGGTGAAATAGTCCTGCAGAATGTGTTTCCCGTGTGCCTTCATGATTCTTTTAAAGAGTGGGAAAAGAAACAGTTACTCTGCTGCAGGATGTACGTTCTGCCTTTTGCTGATTGAGGTTTGTGTACAGTCTGCCTTACGGATTGCCAGGTGTAAAAGCTAAACCAAAGCAAAATGGAAGGCTCTGCACTGAGGTTCTGAGCTTCTCTTGGGCATCTACAACATTCAGAAGACTGATTTTAAATGTCTCTTGAATCTATAATTACATGTGCAGTAAGCTAAATGGCAAGCTCAGATGACTTTAGTAATGTCGTTAGTTCATGGGATGTCCTTTCTGTAGAAAGCATCAGTTAAAACTGCATCATCTAGTTAAAATACTTCCATATCATGAAATTGCATACTTTTCCAGTACTGAGATGTAGTATGTTTCTCTGGGATTAATGACTGGCTGAATTGTAATGGCCAGCATTACACTGTAGGTCCAGTTTCTCCCTGCAGCTAACTAATCATTGGAAATACCTTGTGCCTCTATCATTTAGCACTGTATACACTGAGGTTTTACTTTGCGATCCAGTGTGCAAATATGACTTATCTAATTCTTCTGCAGAATTCTAAACTTTCCAAAGTGTCTTCCTGTAATGATGATACTCTTTGTATTTTTGTTACTCTGACTTGGAGTATGGGAGTCTTATTAATAAAGTACTGTAATACAGTAAATGTGTACATGATGTAGTTTTATTTAAAATCGGTTTAGTCTATTTGTTATAAAAATTCAGCTATGTTCAGCCTTTCATAAACCTGTTACTTATTACATGGATGCGACACAAGCCAAGACATGCATGCAGCTCCAGAGATCCTGATCTTAAACCAGTGCATTTTCTATATTGCTGTGTCAAGAAAGGTTGACTTGGTGTCAGCAAGCTAGCTTTCCATCCTGGCCTAAAGTGCAGAAATGCAAATATGGCTTTACCCAATCACACTTGTAAGTGGCTTGACTGTTTTTAAAACTATTATATATTTCTATAGGCTGGATATTGAAGAAAGACTAGACTAGATGGAGTCTGTCACATTAACATTCTACTCAGTGGGGAGGTGGAATGGAGATGCTTAAGTAGGATGCAGTAGTCCTTACTATAACAGATTGTCCGAACCTAGAATTGTAACATGAAAGAGAAGATCCCTCTCTAAATGGAACAGTTGGCTACTTTAATCATCTGGCGGCATCTGGGGTTTATGGCTGACTTTGTTGTGGGCTGCAGAATTAGTAACTCTATGTAATATTCATACCATGTGGGTGCAGTGTGAGAATTGTTTGAGGCACTTTTTGATCTTTAGATGAAAGGCATTATATAAATATTTAGGCTGTGGGTCAGACTTTAGTGTGGTGTAGAATTAAAGTATGGGACTTGGGCTGCCTTGTGCCCAATACATTCCTGCTAAATATTTCCATGAGAAACAAATAGAGCCATTTCAGTACTGGTTTATTCCTAGTGGACATAAAGGTGTCCTGCATGAACTTTGTAGATTTCTTTAAAGACATCTCCATCTAGATCAGGGGTGGCCAACCTGAGCCTGAGAAGGAGCCAGAATTTACCAATATATGTTGCCGAAGAGCCACAGTAATACGTCAGCAGCCCCACATCGGCTCCCGCTCGCAGCGCCTCCCAGCCACCGGCAGCCCCGCCAATCAGCGCCTCCCCCTCCCTTCTTGCACCTCTGGATCAGCTGTTTCGTGGAGTGCAGGAGGCTCTGGGAGGGTGGGGGGAGGAGCAAGGGCAGGCTCGGGGGAGGGCGTGGGAAGGAGTTGGAGTGGGAGCAGGGCCTGTGGCAGAGCCAGGGGTTGAGCACTGAGCACCCCCTGGCACATTGGAAAGTTGACACCTGTAACTCCAGCCCCGGAGTTGGTGCCTATACAGGAGCTGCATATTAACTTCTGAAGAGCCACATGTGGCTCCAGAGCCACAGGTTGGCCACCCCGGTCTAGATATAATATGCTGTAATTAGCTCTTTCTCTAAACCAGTGCAGCATAACTCCAGTAGGTAAACCAGTACAACTTTGTGTTTAGACCAGGCTTTAATGTGGAAATGGACGAACTGAATTTTCTCAATCCAGCCTTGAGTATCATTTTTCAAAGATGACTTTTACTCATCTTTGCATTAGTTGTCAGTGGAATGTAGACATAATTTCCACCCTGGATGCTTCCTCTGAAATAGCTAAAACCAATCCAGTCTACAAACACTCTTGACCAGGGTAGGGGAAACTTTTAAGGTGAGATGAGGCAGTTCAATCTGTAAGTAAAATATGCTCTTGTGAATAGTACATGGGTTCTCAAAGTGAGAGTTGTGAGCCTGTTTGAAAGGGTCATGAGCACCTTCTGTTCTTTATGGCTAGTTTGGAGGATCTGTTTTTTGTTGCAGTGTGGGGCATGGTATGGAAAAGGTTGAGAACAGCTGGGATAATGTATTTGCGTAGCTCTCTAATCTGTTTATAATTCCACTGTAATTACACAAGAGATGTAAAAGCATTGAGCCTGGTTCTAAATAGTCTCTTATGGTGTAACCAAAGCTAATAAAAAGGCTTTTTGTTTTGTTTTGTGTCTAGGATTTAGAAGAATTCTGCTTTAAGTTTTGTGTCAATCATTTGACGGAAGTGACACAGACTGCAGCATTTTGGCAAATGGATGGCCCCCTGCTAAAGGAATTCATTGCTAAAGCCAGTAAATGTGGAGCCTTTAAGAACTGAAACAGATGGCTGTAAGTTTTGGATGACGTTGTACCAGTCATAACTGGTTTGCTGTATTCATGAATAACAGGCTTGTGTAACCCTGCAGGTGAAGAAAAACAAAACAAACCTAATTGATTGCATTATATTGGGGTTGTAAAACTCTGTACAGAAACTGCAGCAAATGTTCTGTGTGCTGTATCCATGCTTTTAAAAAAGTGAACTGTTGCAAGAGATGCAAGTCAGAAGGTTAACGTTAACTTACATTTGGAGAGCTGGAAATCTTCACGTTGCTGTTTGAGTATATTGTACTTGTGAGGTGGGAAAAATTGAAGCAGGAGGGAGGATGGTTTTGAGTGCTGATGAGAGGATTAATCATTTGGTGCCAGGAACTGGGATTTCTTAACTTGATCTGTTGGGACCTCCAGGGAGTTGCAGTGTAGGCTGAACTGAGCCATTGAAACATTTCATGTAAATGTTAGCTCTGTAGAATTACCCTGAAGGAACAAACAGGACTGATTTTCTTTGTATTGTGGTTGCATGATTATGAATTTGTGACAATTTTGCTATGTATAAATAATCAAATGTATTCAAGGTTTAGAGGAAACTGCAGAAAAGATAATGTCGCTATAAAATATGCTCAGAGAAAACTTACTAATTGAGTTGGAAGTAAAGCTGCTTATTGGGTATACCTTAACATGCAATGGGCAACATGTAACCTAGATGTTCAAACATTATTTATAATAGTCATTGAAAGACTTATTGCCCTGTTTTTGAGGGCCAAATCACGTTAATTAGGCTATTCTAAATAAAAGGGTAGAGAACTGTTGGAAAGTTTGTTTTTTGCATTAGAATATTGTATAAAAACTTAAAAATTACATATAATAAAATTACACTTTTCAAATTATCCACTGTCAACTTTTCTGACTTGAAGGAAATGTCACATCTTTTATTGCATCTGTCACAGAATAAAGTTAAAAATAGTGTGGCAAATGTGAATTGACAGAATCCATTCCCAGTCCAACTCTATATGCCAAACAAGTGGTGTTACACTTGCAATCCGTACGTCTGGAAATAGAAGAGAATTTATCCACATACTTACTTGGCCTCCATCAATGTAATATTGGTCCCTCTCAAATGTCAATGAATTTATCATGACACTCCTATGAGGTATGGGCTTCCCTTAAGTGTTTGGGAAGTGCCTACCACATAGTGGATGCCACTGTAACTAATTAAAAATTGTAGGAAAATATGCCAATTTCTCAGAAGAACTGAGGCACAGTGACCACCTGCCCATGGTCATACAAGAAGAATGTTGCAAAGCAGTGAACCCAGAGCTCCAAAATCAGAGTTTCAGTGCTTTAACCACAGAACCATCCTTCCTCTCTGATTTACAACAACTCTCTTGCATAACATGGCAGAGATCAGTATGCCTGGTTTTTATCGTTATTGTTATTCCAAAGGATCTTTGGAATGTGATATTTTGCTTTGTGGATTCTTCTTCTAAAGTAATGCATTTAAGTGCCTGAAAGAATTTATTTTGCAAGCCAAAATGAAAACAAACCGTTCAGAGAAACAATGTGAATTATAGTACTATAAAAAGCTGGTTTGGAGAGGCAGAGATGGAAATGAAAGCAGTTTCCTTTAGAAGACAATCCATTCATGTATTAGTCAATAGTGTAGATTTTTCTATTGCTGGAAGACAGGAACGAGAGTTGTAATTGGACTTAGCCCTGGCCTACGCTACAAAATTACTTCAGTATAACAGCGTCACTCAGGCATATGGATAATCCACACCCCTAAGCAACGTACTTATACTGACCTAAGCACCAGTGTAGACATCACTGTTAGCAGGAAGAGCTCTCCCACCGAAATAGCTGCCGCCTCTTGTGGAGGTGGAATTACTAAACTAACAGAAGAACTTTCTCCCAGCAGCTTAGAGAGTCTTCATCAAAATTACACTAGCACCACAGCTGTGCCGCTGTACATTTGTAGTGCAGACCTGCCCTAAGATTCCATTTTATTTAGATCAGTTGTGGCTTTGTCTTAGTTTTATTCCCTATAGGACAAATGTGTATCCCATTAAGAGTTTGGGTCTTTCTTCCCACTCTAGTGGCTATTCTGCATAGAAAGTTTGAATCTGTTTCTGCCAAAAGTGTGTAAGTCCTTTAGTTCAAGCAATAGAGGCTCATGCTTTTAGATCTAGTGGATCCTGGGTTCAAGCCCTGGTGACAGCCCACCTCTGGGTATTGTGATCCTCCTATGGATCAATGGGGAAAACCAGTCAGTCTTTGGGAAGAGGGGTAATTGGCTTGTCTCTGCTGCCTCCTGAATAAAGGCAACCAGTCAGAGCTGCCACATCTTTAGTTTTAACTGCTTTTAGTTGGGGGAGGGAGGGTGGCTAGCTTCTAGATTAACAGACTAGATCTTAGTTTTGCATCTAAGGTAAAGGCAAAAAGTTCAGGAAAGTTGGTAGTTTTTTAAAGAGATGATTTATTACAGGCACAGGAGCAAACTCTCCTAATGCATGGGAAAGATAGGAAGTATGGTAAGAGGCCACCCTGCCTTAACCAGGAGATCTTCAAAGACCTGAAATTCAAAAAAGTCACACAGAAACTAGATAAATTACAAAAGATGGATATGAAAAAAAAAAAACCCACAAATATGTAGGGACAAAATTAGGAAGGCCAAGGCACAAAATAAATTAGCTAGTGCCATAAAGGGTAACAAGAAAATATTTTACAAAAGAAAGACCCAGGACCATGGTAGGCTGATTACACAATGGGAAGGGAAAGTCTATAACAATAAATGCATCAATGGCTGAAATGTTCAGTGCCTTTTTTTGTTTTTCAAAGTTTACTACTAATTGGATGTCTGATATAGTGAACATCAATGTACATGGGGTAGGATATAGGCTACAATAGGAGAAATTAGTTAAGGATTACTTTGACAAGTTAGATGTCTTCAAGTGAGCAGGACCTGATGAAATACATCCTAGAACATCTAAGGAACTGGCTGAAAAGATCTGAGCCATTATCTCTGAAAACTCATGGAGGACAGGAGAGATCCCAGAGGACTGGAGGAGGGCAAACATATACCTATCTATAAAAAAGGGGAATAAGGACAATTCAGGGAATTAGACTAGTCAGCCTAACTTCAGTACCCTGAAAAATAATGGAGTAAATAATCAAACAATTGCTTTATAAGCACATAGAAAGTAATAAGTTGATAAGAAACAATCTTGTGGATGGGGGTTGGGGGCAGTAGATGTGATATCTTGACTTTTGTAAGGAAATTGATACTATTTCACATGATCTTCTCTTAAACAAACCAGGGAAGTACAGGCTCGATGAATCTTCTATAAGGTGGGTGCACAACTGTTTGGAAAACGGTGCTCAGAGTAATTACGGTTCACGGTCAAGTTGGAAGGGCAGATCAAGTGGGGTCCTGCAGGGATCTGACTTGCATCCAGTTCTATACAGTATCTTCATAAATGACTATAATGGCATCAATACACTTCGTGGCTGATACCAAGCTAGGAGGTATTTTAAGTATATTGGAGTACAGAATTAGAATTCTAAATGATTTTGACAAACTGGAGAAATGGTCTGGAGTAAATAGGATGAAATTCAATAAGGACAAATGCAAAGTACTATACTTGGGAAGGGATAATCAGTTGCACACATACAAAATGGGAAATGACGGCCTAGGAAGAAGCACTGCAGAAAAGGATATGAGGGCTATAGTCGATCACAAACTATAAGTCAACAATTTGCACAAAACGTGAACATCATTCTGAGATGTATTAGCAGGAACATTGTAAGCAAGACACAAGTAGTAATTCTTCCACTCTATTGAGCACTAATAAGGCTTCTGGTGGAGTATTGTGTCCAGTTCTGGGCACTACACTTCAGGAAAGATGTGGACAAATTGGAGAAAGTCCAGAGGAGAGCAACAAAAAATAAATTATGTTTTCTAAACCATAAATCATGAGAAGAGATTTAAAAAGAAACCTTGGGTTGTTTAGTCTGGAGAAGAGACTGAGGGGTGATTTAATAGTCTTCAAGTACATGAAAAGTGGTTAATAAGAGGATGATAAATTCTCCTTATCCACTGAGGACAGGACAAAAAGTAATGGATTTAAATTGCAGCAAGGGATATTTAGGTTAGACATGAGGGGAAACTTCCTAACTATCATGGTAGTTAAGCACTGGAACAAATTAGGAAAGTGGAGGAATCTCTGTCATTAAAGGGTTTTATGAACAGGTTAAACACCTGTCAGGGATGATTTAGATAATATTTAATCCTGCCTCATTTTAGGGGACTGGACCAGCTGACCTACTGAGGTCCCTTCCAGTCCTACAGTCCTGGCTCTGTATGTCCCTTAAGCAAAATTTACGCCAGTATCGTCTTAAGCAAGAGCCATTGCCATTCATGATGATTCACATAGGTTGCTGGGAGCTGACTCAGTTCAACACATTCCACTTGGTTGCAGTATTGTACCTGGGGATTCTCTATTCTACTAAAGAATCTCTAATCTAGACTGCCCAAAAGAAATTGAGCATTAGGATTAGCTATGGAAATGGTAGATGATGCATCATAGACAAAGAAAATGCAAGGACTACAGGATTATCACTAGCTCAAACTAACCTGATCCCATTTCATTCTTCCTTCCTAGCACTTCTGATTGCAAAAAAACAATGAATACATTAACATGAAATTGAGCAAAAGAATATTAAGATTAGAATTGTAATACAGCTGTTGGAACAATTTGAGTTTGTTCTCTATAGTCTGAATTGCATCTGTTTGGCTGGTAGGAACTCCCTACTCCCATATCCAGTGGATTCTCACCATACTTTCAAACTTCAGTACTTCACTTGATGTAAAGAGCCACAAAGAAATGTCTTAAAAGTGAATGTAATAACCCCGTTCACCCCATGTGTCCTTTTCACACCACGATCTCAGAAGTGCTTTACAACCCATGAACTACTCTGTGTATTACAGCATAAGGGAGGTAAACTAAAAATTATTTTTCAGATAGGAAAACTGAGACACAATGAGGTTTAGTGAGTTGTCTGAGGTCAACTGCCCAGTTAGGAAGAGAGGACGCTAGGCTATCTGGGATGTGCTGTAATCACTTGGAAATGCCCCTACTTAGCCTGTAAAAGAAACAGGAGAAAAGGTGGGTTTCTAGACTGAAATGGTAAGGCCAAAATTCTAATCTTAAGGGAAACTCTGACCGTGAAAATCAATGTTTGTATAAGGAGTGATTTCAGTTCAATTATTGTGCCCAGGTTTAGGCACCAATAGATGTTTGAGGGTGAGGTGTTGGCAAAGAAGACTTCTTCTCCACCAAATTTTATATATACTTTGATTAGCTGAAGCTCTCATTAACTTCCTCTTTTCCCTGTGAGGTCTGAGCCCATCTTACTGCCACTGAAGTGTTGCCATCATCTTCAATGGGAGCAGAAACTGCTAGAGCACTAGAAAACCTCTACTGAAGCCAGGTGCCACGTTACTTGGGATGCTTTCTCTGATCTCTGCATGACCACAGAACAAAGACATTCTTCTTCGAGGGCGTGCTTATGTCCATTCCAGTGTAGGGGTGTGCTCGCCCCGAGCACCGCCACCAGAAAGCTTTCCCCTCAGTGGTATCTATTATGTTGGTTCTGGTGTCCCCTTGAGTCATGTGCTCATAGCACCAGTATGAAAGACCCTGCCGATACCTCAGTTCCTTCTTATCATCTGAGATTGTTGCTGGAACTATGACTCATTCTTGTTGTTGCAAGTACTCCTCAGTCGAGTAGAGAAAAATTATTGTATGTAGTTGATTGTAATTAACAGAAACTTAATTACTAATGAGGTTCCTAACAAACTAAATAACTAAATGGGGTTAACCTCCAGCACGGAGGCATTCCTCAGTCTGTGGGTTTTAAGCCTTGGGAATCTTGTCACAAGCCTATGCCTGTGCATGACCCCCATTCCAGCTGTCTCAGGTGTCTGGGGGAAGCTCACGTGTGGGAGCGGTGCAAGATCTGTAGGGATTTTAAGCCCTGCTGGTGCCGAGGGAGGGGAGCAGGGCCCAGGGCTGGTTCAGGCATCTTCCTTCTCTTCCCCTGATGAGGCTGCCACGGGAACTGATATTGTGCCCCCACAGGAGGATTATAAAGCACATCAAGAGCCTCTATGGAGAGTAGCTCAGATTCTGGGGATCCAGGTGGAGGACATTAGAGAGTCCTCCCACTCCCTGGTGGACATCCTGACAGCAACAGGCCCTGCGAGAGTGGCATTGCCCATGAATGATGCCATCATAGACACCATCAGGGCATTGTGGCAGATCCCGGCATCCCTGCAGCTGATGACAAAAAAGGCTGAAAAAGTACTTTGTCCTGGCAAAGGGGTTCAAGTTCCTATACACGCACCCACCCCTGGGCTCTTTGGTGGTGTGGCAGCTGATAAATGGAAAAGGCAGGGCCAACAGGAACTGGCACCTAAGACTAAAGGATGCAAAAAAGTGAGACCTTTTTGGGAGGAAGGTCTATTTGACGGGGTCTCCAGCTCAGGATCGCCAATCAGCAGGGGCTCCTGAGCAGGTACCATTGCAACTTCTGGGACTCTATGCTGAAATGTAAGGAGTTGCTGTCTCAGGAGTCAAGATGAGAGTTTGCAGCTCTCGTAGAGGAAGGCAAGTCTGTGGCAAAGGCGTCACTGCAGGCAGCCCTGGATGAGGTAGATTCTGTAGCCTAATCCATGGCTTTGGTTGTGGCTATGCGGAGAAGGTCGGGCCTGCCGCACAAGGTCCAACAAACTTTGCACGACCTGCTGTTTGAGGGCATGTCACTCTTTTCTGATCAGACGGACTTCACTGTGGATCTTTAAAATGTGAAGTTTTAAGTCCTTGGGCCTTCATACTGCAGCCCCAATGACGAAGGCACTCTAGGCCACAGCAGACAGCTCGCTTCTTCCCCCCGCTGGTTCAACAGGACTATAGCAGGAGGAGGAGCAGGGGCTATAGGAGGAAACCTCCCCACACAGCCTTTATTTGTATGTGCACCTGCACCCCCCAGACACTTGGCAAGGTCACAACAGGCTTTTTGATGGGAAGCCCAGGGATGATGTACCAGGACAGTTTATGGATCCAAATTCCCCATTTTTTATGGACCGGTTATCCCACTTCTATTGGGCATGGGCCCATATCACCTTGGAGCAATGGGTGCTACGCACAATAGCACTGGGATACATCCTTCAGTTTCGTTGTTCCCTCTCCTTCCCACATCTCTTCAGGGACTCTTTTCACGAGCAACATCTAGCCCAAGAGGTGCAATTGCTCCTAAGGATGGGAGCAGTGGAGGAGGTTCCACCAGAGCTAAGGGCTATTTCCTAATCTGGAAAGCCAACAGTGGTCTGAGACCGATTCTGGACCTGCGAAACCTCAACAAATTCATGAAGAAACTGAAGTTCCGCATGGTCTCCTTGGCCTTCATCATTCCATCCTTAGATCCTGGGGACTGGTACACTGCCCTCAACTTAAAAGATGTGTATTTCCACATTGCTGTCTTTCAGGGACAAGAAGGTTCCTCAGATTTGTCGTGAACCATGTGCACTACCAATTTACAGTGCTCCTGTTCAGTCTTTCGGCGGCCGCTTGGGTGTTCACAAAATGTATGACAGTCATTGCAGCCTTCCTGAGGAGACAAGGGGTTCAGATGTCCATACCTCAGCGATTGGCTGATCCAAGGTCAGTCCAGACTTCAGGTAGAGGCAGATGTGAGACCTTCCAAAACATAGGTCTGCTCATAAATGCTCAGTTCTCTCTAGGGGTGGCTGATGTCAGTATACTCACCAAGTCAACATCATCTAGACTCAGTCATTACAAATCCTCCATTGGTGATTACTTCCTTGAAGTCTGGACTGACCTTGGATCAGCCAATCGCTGAGGTATGGATATCTGAACCCCTTGTCTCCTCAGGAAGGCTGCAATGACTGTCATACATTTTGTGAACACCCAAGCGGCCGATCTGCTAGTGGTGTATGCAGGAGTCCCTTTCTCAAGCCCCCAACCTTCAGTGTCTCTCATCACAGATGCTTTGGCAATGCGATGGGGAGCTCACTTGGGGTCCTTCAGGACTCAGGGCCTCGGATCTCCAGAAGAGCTCTTGTTGCACATCAATGTCAGAAAGCTCAAGGCAGTTCGCCTGGCCTGCCATGCATTCCAGCCCCACGTAGCGAGTCCTTACAGACAACACAACAGCCATGTTCTATTTCAACAGACAGGGCAAAGCACGCTCCTCTCACCAGTGCCATGAGGTACTTCGCTTATGGGAATTTTGCATAGCCCAAGTGATTCACCTCGAGGCCTCCTATCTGCTGGGTTTTCAGAACAAACTAGCAGATCATCTTAGCAAGGATTTCTCCAACCACCACAAGTAGTCTATCTGCCCAGAGATCCTAAGTCATTTTCCAGAAGTGGGTAACTTCCCAAATAGATCTATTTGTAACAAGGCAAAACAGGAAATGTCTTCAATTCTGCTCTTTCCTGGGCCACAGTCCAGGATCTCTGACAGATGCCTTCCTCTTGCTCTGGATGGTTCATCTGTTCTATGCATTCCCACCCATTTATCTCATACACAAGGTCTTGCCAAGGATCAGACGGGACAGAGTGCGAGTCATCCTGATAGCTTCAGCCTGGCCTCGCCAGCACTGGTTCACAATGCTTTTGAACCCATCAGTAGAAATACCAGTCCGACTACCTCAAGTTCCAGACCTGATATCCCAGGACCATGGTCACCTGTGTCACCTGAACCTTGAGTCCCTTCATCTCACAGCCTGGAAGCTCCATGGCTGAAACCCTCTGAGCTAGCATGCTTCGGGATGGTTCAAGAAGTTCTTTTAGGGAGCAGAAAGCTGTCCACTAGAGCAACGTATGTGGAAAGTGGAAAAGGTTCTCGATCTGGCCAGCACAGAAAGGTGTCTCACCCACAAAGGCATCAGTGCCATTCATTCTGGACTACTTGCTACACCTGAAGCAGCAGGGACTATTGGTGTCCTCTATTAGAGTCCACCTTGCTTCAGTTTCAGTGTTTCTCCCGTGGGTGAATGGCCAGTCTTTGCAAACTTGATCTGCAGTCAGTTTCTCAAGGGACTTGACAGGCTGTACCCTAGGTACGTCAACCAATTCTGCCCTGTGATCTCAACCTGCCATTGTCCAGGCTCATGGGTTCCCATTTTGATCCATTGGCAACATGTTCTTTACTTGTCCTGGAAGGTGGCCTTCCTGGTGGCCATTACTTCAGCCAGAAGGGTTTCAGAGATTAGGGCCCTTACTTCAGGACCTCCATACATGGTATTCTTCAAGGACAGGGTCCAGCTACATCCTCACCCAGCCTTCCTCCCAAACATGGTTTCACAATTCCATAGTAACCAGGACATATTCCTTCAGGTCTTCTATCCAGAACTGCATGCCAACAAACAAGAGCAGAGACATCACTCATTAGATGTCAGACATGCATTGGCCTTCTACATAGAACTAAATTGTTTCGGAAAATGACTCAACTTTTTGTGGCTGTTGCAGGCAGGATGAAGGGTCTTCCAGACTCAGCCCAGAGAATTTCATCGTGGATCACGTTCTGTATCTGCACGTGCTATGACCTGGCGAAGGTCCCTGCTCTGGCCTTGACGGCACACTCTACAAGGGCACAAACATTTTCAGCTGCATTTGTGGCACAGGTCCCTATCCAGGACATCTGTAAAGCAGCAACATGATCTTCAGTCCACACTTTCGAATTTCATTACACCATCATTCAACAGGCTAGAGACAATGCTGGGTTTTGCAGAGCGATGCTACAATCTGCTTGTCAGTGAACTCTGAACCCTCCCGCTACATCTGCTTGTGAGTTACCTACATGAGAATGGACATGAGCAAGCACTCGAAGAAGAAAAAATGGTTAGTAACCTCCCATAACTGTTGTTCTTAGAGATGATGTGTTCGTGTCCATTCCAACCCCCCTCTTCCCCCATCTCTTTGTCAGAGTTAGCTGGCAAGAAGGAACAGAGGGATTGGCAAGGCCTACATACCCGTGTGACTCCAGTGGGCACTAGAGCTGACCTGACGGATACTACTGAGGGAAAAACTTTCCAGCAGTGGTGCTCCAGGAGAGCGCACACCTACATTGGAATGGAAAGGAGCAACACATCTCGAGAACAACGGTTACAGAAGGTTAGTAACCATTTTTGCTGCCAGTGTTATGAGCCAGGTCCTCTGTATAGTGCAGCCAGAAACTAGGCTCCAGAATCTCAGCTTTCCTTTAAAGTGTGTCTGTCTGTCTGTCTTATTCTGGCCTTATTGTTGTCCAATACTCCTACCAGAAAGGAGATTCTGAACTGAGCTGCCTGGACAATATTGCAGAAGCCAGGGCCTGGGGAACAGGCAGGCCCACCTGGAGAGCACAGATACTGAAAAACCTGTTCTTAAAAAAAAAAAAAAAAAATCACATATTTACACCTGACTATTCAAGTACAAGCTAGTTGTTAGTGTCAATAAGGAATATTTGATGATGGTAGAATATTAGGAAGGGACAAGTATTAGTAATGGGTGATTCGATCATTAGAAACATAGATAGCTGGGTTTGCGATGAGTGGGAGAACCACATGGTGACTTGCCTGCCTGGTGCGAAGGTTGTGAATCTCTCCAGGCATTTAGATAGACTTCTCTGAAGTGCTGGGGAGAAACCAGTGGTCGTGGTACATGTAGGTACCAATGACATAGGGAAGGGTAGGAGAAACTTCCTGGAGGCCAGATTTTGGCTGCAAGGTAAGAGATTGAAGTGCAGGACCTCCATAGTAACATCCTCTGAAATGCTTCCAGTTCCATGCGCAGGGCCAGTTAGACAGGCAGAAGTGCAGGGTCTCAATGTGTGGATGAGACGATGGTGTAGGGAGGAGAGATTTAGATTTATTAAGAACTGGGGAAACTTTTGGGAAAGGAGGAGCCTGTACAGGAAGGATGGGCTCCACCTAAACCAAAATGGAACCAGATTGCTGGCACTTAACATTAAAAAGGTCGTAGAGCAGTTTTTAAGGGTGAGGGAAAGCCAACAGGTACAGAGGAGCATGTGGTTCAGACAGAGACATCCCTTAGGGGAGGATCTATTAATGGAGATTCTCTATGTCCCAAGGAGGAGGAAAGGATGGAAGATGATAAAATACAGATAGGATCTGATGAGAAACAGTCAAATGAAAAAAAGTCCCATTCAATTACATCATGTAATGGCAGACAGCTAAAAAGTGACAAATTTTTAAAGTGCTTATATGCCAATGCTAGAAGTCTAAATAATAAGATGGGTGAACTAGAGTACCTTGTATTAAATGAGGATATTGATATAATAGACATCACAGAAACTTGTTGGAATGAGGATAATCAATGGGACAGAGTAATACTAAGGTACAAAATATATCCGCAGGACAGAAGAAAGTGTAGAATGAAATGAAGTAAAAATCTTAAATGAACCAAACTGTATCACAGAATCTCTATGGGTAATAATTCCATGCTCTAATAATAAGAATATAGCAGTAGGGATATCTTAATGACCAGCATGGTAATAGTGACTGTGAAATGCTCAGGGAGATTAGAGAGGCTGTAAATGAAATACTCTAATAGTAATAATTAATAATGGGGGATTTCAACTATCCCCATATTGACTGGGTACATATCACCACAGGACAGGATGCAGAGATAAGTTTCTTGATACCTTAAATGACTGCTTCTTGGAGCAGCTAGTCCTGGAACCCACAAGAGGATAGGCAATTCTTCATTTAGTCCTATGTGGAGCACAGGATATGGTCCAAGAGATGAATATAGCCGGACCGCTTGGTAATAGTGACCATAATATAATTAAATTTAACATCCCTGAGGCAGGGAAAATACCATAGCAGCCCAACACTGTAGCATTTAATTTCAGAAAGGGGAACTATGCAAAAATGAGGAGGTTAGTGAAATAGAAATTAAAAGATACAGCACCAAAAGTAAAATCTTTTCAAAAACACCATAGTAGAGGCCCAACTTAAATGTGTACTAAAAAACATTGTAAGAGAACCAGAATAGAGCCACCAGGGTTAAACAACAAAGTAGAAGAAGCAGTGAGAGGTAAAAAGGCATCCTTTAAAAAGTGGAAGTTAAATTCTAGTGAGGAATATAGAAAGGAGCATAAACTCTGACAAATGAAGTGTAAAAATATAATTAGGAAGACCAAAAAAGATTTTGAACAGCTAGCCAAAGACTCAAAAAGTAATAGCAAAAAAATTAAGTACATCAGAAGCAGGAAGCCGCCTAAACAAACAGTGGGGGCCAATGGACGATTGAGATGCTAAAGGAGCACTCAAGGACAATAAGGCCATTGCGGAGAAAATAAATTCTTTGCATCGGTCTTTACAGCTGAAGATGTGAGGGAGATTCCCAAACCTGAGCCATTCTTTTTAGGTGACAAATCTGATGAACTGTCCCAGATTGAGGTGTCATTAAAGGAGGTTTGGGAACAAATTGATGAACTCAACAGCAATAAGTCACCAGGACCAGATGGTATTCACCCAAGAATTCTGAAGGAACTCAAATGTGAAATTGCAGAACTACTAACTGTAGTCTGTAACCTATCATTTAAATCAGCTTCTGTACCAAATGACTAGAAGATAGCTAATATGATGCCAATTTTTAAAAAGGCTCCAGAGGTGATCCCGGCAATTACAGGCCAGTAAGCCTGACTTCAGTACCAGGCAAACTGGTTGAAACTGTAGTCAAGAACAAAATTGACACACAGATGATCATAATTTGTTGGGGAAGGGTCAACATGTTTTTTCTAAAGGGAAGTCATGTCTCACCAATCTGCTAGAATTATTTGAGGAGGTCAACAAGTGCAGATTGTGGACAAGGGGGATACAGTGGATATAATGTACTTAGATTTTCAGAAAGCCTTTGACAAGGTTGCTCACTAAAGGCTTTTAAGCAATATAAGCAGTCATGGGATAAGAAAGGTCCTCCCATGGATTGGTAACTAGTTAAAAGATAGAAACAAAAGGTAGGAATAAATGGTCAATTTTCAGAATGGAGAAAGGTAAATAGTGGTGTTCCCCAGGGGTCTGTATTGGGACCTTACCTTTCCAACATATTCATAATTGATCTGGAAAAAGGGGTAAACAGTGAGGTGGCAAAATTTGCAGATGATACAAAACTACTCAAGATAGTTAAGTCCCAGGCAAACTGTGAAGAGATACAAAAGGATCTCACAAAACTGGGTGACTGGGCAACAAAATGGCAGATGAAATTCAGTGTTGATAAATGCAAAGTAATGCACATTGGAAAATATAATCCCAACTATACATATAAAATGATGGGGTCTAAATTAACTGTTACCACTTGAGAGAGAGATCTTGGAGTCATTGTGGATAGTCTCTGAAAGCATCCACTCAATGTGCAGTGGCAGACAAAAAAGCAAACAGAATGTTGGGAATCATTAAGAAAGGGTTAGATAGTAAGGCAAAAAATATCATATTGCCTTTATATAAATTCATGGTATGCCCATGTCTTGAATACTGTGTGCCCCATTCCAAAAAAGATATTGGAATTGGAAAAGGTTCAGAAAAGGGCAACAAAAATTATTAGGGGTATGGAACGGCTTCTGTAAGAGGAGAGATTAATAAAACAGGGACTTTTCAGCTTGGAAAAGACGACTAAGGGGGAATGTGATTGAGGTCTATAAAATCATGACTGGTGTGGAGAAAGTTATTTACTTCTCATAACACAAGAACTAGGGGTCACCAAATGAAATTAATAGGCAGCAGGTTTAAAACAAAAGGAAGTATTTTTTCTCACAACGCAGTCAACCTGTGGAACTCCTTGCCAGAGGATGTTGTGAAAGCCCAGACTATAACAGGGTTCAAAAACAAACTAGATAAATTCTTGGAGGATTGGTCCATCAATGGCTATTAGCCAGGAGGGGCAGGGATGGTGTCCCTAGCCTCTCTTTGCCAGAAGCTGGGAATGGGTGACAGGGGGTGGATCATTTGATGATTACCTGTTCTGCTCATTCCCTCTGGGGCACCTGGTATTGACCCCTGTCCAGGATACTGGGCTAGATGGACCTTTGATCTGATCCAGTGTGGCCGTTCTTATGTAATAAACTGTGATTATGGCTAGTTACTCTCCATTGTTGGAATCAGGAGTAATTGACTGCTTCCTTAAGAGTTGCCTACAGTGAGAAATCATTTTATTCCTGAGATGGAGGGTCTGGGCCCTCTGTCCACAATTTGTAGTTCATGATGACAAACCCTGCTTAGGGGTGTTTACTAATCGTATGTCTACACTTATAGCGGCATGTAGCCACTGCATGCCCAGCTAGCATGCCTATAAATAGGGCTCTACCAAATTCATGGTCCATTTTGGTCAATTTCATGGTCATAAGATTTTTAAAATTGTAAAATTCATGATTTCAGCTATTTAAAGCTGAAATTTCACAGTGTTGTAATTATAAGGGTCCTGACTCAAAAAGAAGTTGTGGGAGGGGGAGGGGTCACAAGGTTATTGTAGGGGGAGGGTGTGGTATTGCCACCCTTACTTCTGTGCTGCTGCAGGCTGGGCGCTGCCTTCAGAGTTGGGCATCTGGCCAACAGCTGTCGCTCTCCAGCAGCCCAGCTTTGAAGGCAGCGCAGAAGGGTAGCAATACTGCGACCTCCCTAAAATAACCTTGTGACCCCCCCCCGCAACTCCCTGTTGGGTTGGGACCCCTCAATTTGAGAAATGTTGGCCTCCCCTGTGAAGTCTGTGTGTAATAGGGTAAAAACACACAAAAGGGGGAGACCAGATTTCAGTCTGTGACATGTTTTTCGTGGCTGTGAAATTGGTCAGTTCCTAGGTATAAATAGCAGTGTAGACGGGGAGGCACAGCTTAGGTGAATAGAGTGCTCTACATGCCTGAACCCTAGGGTATAAACCCTACATGCCTCTCTCTGCCCAGCCGTGCTTCTCCCATCTACATTGCTACTTTTAGCAGTGTAGTGTCCTGCTACTGGAGCCATTCCCCCTGCAGCAAAAGGCTCCGGCAGCGGGGAAATTAATTAAGCCTTTGAAAGGCCGCCATTAATCATTGTTCTTGGGTTTTTTGCCACCTAAATGGCAATCCTGACCAAAGTTAATTGTAGTTAATTAAATCTTGCCTTGCTGTGTACGGACACGAGGGACACCCAGGGAGAGGCATGTCTGAACATACAAGCTGACCCTGTGATAGGGACTTGAAAAGCAAGCCCTAGTCACAGCACAAGGGTGGCTACTATCTGGACAGCAACTGTCACTGACAGGCAGACCAGAGTGCTCAGAAAGAAGGGTTGAAAAAGCCACTCCCCTCTTCCCCCCCCCCCCCCAGCTGGGAATGCTTTATTGAGTTCAGCTAAGTGTAAATCTGGATGTTAAGCAAACCAGTTTTGGTTAAAATCTTGTATTTGTTAAAATTTGTATGGGTAATTTCACAGAGGTGTCACCAAAGACAATAAAACCCAGGAACCTCTAAGGAGAGGCACTGAAAAGCAGAGTTTCTGGAACATACCACCTCCCATGACCCTCTCCCCTCCACCCAGGGTAAGAGCCATAGACAAGGCATCCTGTCCCTGTGAACTGAGTGGCTGTTAGGCTGTGGTGAGTGAACACAAGTGGGGAAACTGAGAAGACAAGAGTTGGCTGCGGTGTGAGTCACACTGGATAAAATTATCAAAATTCTGTTTTCAAAAGTTGCTACGGAGCCTAAGTTCTCCTGAAGTTCAGTAGCCTTATACTCTTAAACTACATCGACAATTTTGAAAATGCTGCTCAGTATCATTATCCAAGTTCTTACTACTGTGATTACATCTAGCCTGGAGCTGGATGTGGAATTTCTAGCTCATGCAAATTTATAGGTGCTAGCTTTGCTCTAGCTAGCTGCAGCAGCACTGGGAAACTGCTGGAATACATACATCCCACCCAAGATCCAGGGTATTTGGGTGATTAGCCTGCATGCTGCCAGTGCTGCCATAGCTACACTGCTATTTTTTAGCTAATTTGATCAAAGCTAGTGTGCATGTCTACTCGTGCTGGAAATTACACCTCCAGCTCCAGTGCTGACAAAACCCTCAGATGTAGATTTGAAAGCCAATCACTGCAACAGGAGAACAAGGCTAGCACAAGTAAAATTAGAGCTATGAACATACATAGGGTGTTATGTACATTTGTTTGACATACTAGTATTCTAGCACCGGGGCAGGCAACCTATGGCACAGGTGCTGAAGGCAGCGCGCAAGATGATTTTCAGTGGCACTCACGCTGCCCAGATCCTGGCCATGGGTCTGGGGACCTCTGCATTTTAATTTAATTTTAAATGAAGCTTCTTAAACATTTTGAAACCTTATTAACTTTACATACAACAATAATATAGTTATATATTATAGACTTCTAGAAAGAGACCTTCTAAAAACATTAAACTGTATTACTGGCATGCAAAACCTTAAAGTAGAGTGAATAAACGAAGACTCGGCACAGCACAGCACTTCTGAAAGGTTGCCGACTCCTGTTCTAGCGCTTCTCCGTCTAGCTGCTTTTCCACAGAAGGGAGAGATGAAAGACTTGTTGGAATGTTGGTAACTTGCTTTTGTCCTTGGAAGTAACATCTTCAAATAGTTCCATCTATCAATCCCTGAATTTAGGACTCCTGTGACATATTTTGGCTGTCTACAGGCAACAAATAGAGCTATGCAATAGAACTATTGATTTACACTAATGACAGAGTTCACTTACTATTTTACATAGTTAACAATGAATGCAGTGTGAAAAACTAAGTATATTTTAGTGCATTTAAGTGTAGTTTAATTTCATTTATTTCATAGTACAGCAGCAAAGGTTCTTTAGTATATTTAAGAATAATAAAATCTTAATATGAATATCCTGTTGTACTGTTTCTTCTGTTAGAGCTGAGCTATGAAGTATGATGAAACCAGGGGTTTTGTGAGAATCAGCAAGGCTGTGGATTAGCAGTGAGAACCTACAAGGTTGTACTGTGAACAGTATTTTGGTGCGTAAACGGATTTTGTCACTAGTTTTCTTCAATACACAACTTTCTTTACAAAAACATTTTATTGTCAGATTTGTCACTAACTTGCAATTTTGTAACTAAATGTACTGTTTTTCTGTAGTCGAACAATTTTAATATAATAAGACAAAATAACACATGGAAGCCATAAATGTTCTTACTGCAGTATTTGATTCCGTAACTATTTTACATAGAATGATTTTTCAGAGGATGATCACCAGCCAGCCTCAGGTGTTTACAAGCAATTAATGGACACCACCTCTCACCATTGCAGTTAAAACAGAAGTACTTAAACATTAACAACCATAAATTGAGAAAATGTCATAAAAAACCCTTCTGCTTCAAGTGCAAGTCTAGTTAAATTCCTCTTTGGAAAGCCTTAATTTTTAATAATGATTTTGTCTGCTATAAGCAGACATTGAATCACAGACACATCACATGACAGGGGGCTGCTGTAACTGAAGTGATTTTAAAAAGTGGCTTATGGAGTATTTAAAAAAAGCTTGTACAGACAGTATTTAAATTTAAGTGTTTATCACTCCTTGAACCACAGTAAAAATTAAAAAGGAAAAGGACAAATTTATTGCAAAAGTGAGGTATAAAATATGAGTAAAACACCCAATTGTTTTTCTGTGCACCCCTATCTCTGAAAGTCACTTTAATACACTGACCAGATGCAGTTTCTGTCAGTAGAAAATCTCTAATATGGAAGTTGATATCAAGAGAAGTATTGGTTATTCAGACACTGAACTAGATGCACTAGCTATATTTTCCTGGAAAGGAATTACTACTTTTAAATCTTGCAGTAGCTCAATCTGAGTATCCAGTCTTTTCCGAGTTTCCAGAAGCTCCTGAAGTTTTTCCTCTGTTCCTATAGTAAGAAAAAAACAAAAACAAAAAAACATTTTTCACAATAAATCAGGCCAGGTTTAAAAACAGTGTGTTTTTTAGGTTACGAACATTTCAAGTTGCTAACACTGTACCTGAGAATAACTGCCACTTCCCGCCACCCCCATTGGCCTGGAACGGCGAACCGTGGCCAGTGGGAGCCGCGATCAGCTGAACCTGCGGACGCGGCAGGTAAACAAACTGGCCCAGCCCACCAGGGTGCTTACCCTGGCGAACCGTTTGCCAAAGGTTGCCGATCTCTGACCTATTGCAATCGGGGAAGGAGAAGGGCATGTTTAAACTGTCAGCCTGAAAGACACAAGTTCTGTCTAAAATAAATGACTGAGTGGGGGCCTTGGAGACATATAGGAGAAGAAACAATGCATTCGGAAATCCAGTGATATCAGCACATCATGTAGGAGAGAGGCAGGGTCCACTGAGTCAAGAAGTCAGATGAGGTTCTTGATACTCAAATAGTTAAAACTATGGAAAACCCTCTTGTCCTGATTCAAATAAGACAGACAAACTTGTACAATATTACGTTTCTAAGGATAGTGATGCCAATGATTTCACTTAGGCGTTCATACAACATAAGAAAGCTTTGATTTTAAACTGATACTATACCATAACCATCAGAAGAATAACCTTAATTCTAATAACTACTCCTTTGGGAGTGTTACTTTATATAGTAGCATATACATATATATTTACATACCTGAATGAACATTTGTAAGTATATTTTCAAACAGGCTACAGTCAAAAAGTGATATTACTGTTTCCTCGTATTCTAGGGGTTGAAAAAAAAAGTTGATTTACTGTTACATGTCAACATAGAGGAACTTAAAAATTGCACAGTGGTAACTACCGATCTGTACACTACACCAATTGTTTTAATTATGAGGCTTTTAAGCTCAGAAAGCTAGAATGCTGGGAAAGACACTAATTGCCCTTCTGTCATTTTATACCAAGGAAGAAGTGTCAATTTCACAATTTTACTTCACTAATTTCCTATGGAAAATAAGATATAAATACAATCTGCACCCCTTTAATAGGGATCCATTTAAATAAGAGCTGTTCGTCTGGTACCCAAGTTCATGTAATGTATTTAAGTTTTAAAATCTAGTTATTGCAACATCTCTGGGACCATGTGCCACATGATAGAAGTGGCTGGAAGCCAATTTAACTGCTATTTGCAAATCACATGATATGAAAGTGCCCAGTTGAAGACGCTAATACATTGTTTACATTTCTAAATGCATGAAGTGACTTTGAAGCATCCTTAAATAGTGTTTATTAACATAATATCATTAAATTAAGCTTTAGTGCCAGGTTTTCCCTCAGTAAAACACAGATAATGCTTACACACCTCACATGGGTGTTCAGAGGATTACTTAATTCATGTTTATAAGGTGCTGTGAGATTCTAAGATGTGAATAAGTATTTTTTTAATTACTTCTGGCAACTTTTGCTATGCAAAAACCTCTTCTTTTATGAGGGAGATTTAGTTAATTGGGTTATTTCTCTTTCCTTAACAGTGTCGACTACATTAATATCCTTCATCCTCAAAAGGATATAGCAGTAGACTATTCTGAAAACTAAGGCCTGGTCTACACTGTAGGGGGAATCCATCTAAGTTATGCAACTTCAGCTATCTGAATAACGTAGCTGAAGTTGACATACTTAGACCTACTCACCGCGGTGTCTTCACTGCAGTGAGTCGACTGCTGCTGCTCCCCCATGGACTCTGCCTGTGCCTCTCGCGGCAGTGGAGCACAATTTATCATGACTAGACAAGATAAATTGATTCCCGCTGGATCAATCGCTGCCCACCGATCCAGTGGGCAGGGTAGACATACCCTGAGAAGGCTAATCCCCATAAAGTGAAATCTGAACTTCTCTTTAACGTTGCTTTGTCCATAAGATTGTTAAGCTGGGTTGACTGCTTCAAGAACAGTGTTTCGTACAAGTACTGTAGCTATATCTGAACCCCCAATATATTTTAAATTTATGTTAATCTAAATAATCTATTACAAGACAATGCATTCTTATGCAATTTTTTTCATATGCTGTAACAATCTTTAACAAAGATTGCTTATCCCTCTGTGATGAAATAAGACACAACCCCAGTCCAGATAAAATCTTCACAACCTTTCAAACACCCTTTTCTGAAAATGCTTGATACATCTTGCAGCATCCCTGGGATCTGGCAGACTAAGCTGTGTGTGTATGTTTGGGGAAGGGGCTTGTTTAACAAATTCCAGATAATGAATTCTTGGCAGTTCCTTGCCCCCATGCCACTAACACCCCACTCAAGTAGGATAGCAGAGGAAGCGAGAGATGGTCTCTTAGGTAACCAACACTCAAACCATTCAGGGCTCTAAAAAGGTGAACGTGACCCTGAGTTAAAGTACCAAGAATTAAATGGCTCAACTCAGAATCTGTCCAAAGCAGAGTTCCTATTTGGTCACAGTACCTGTTTCTGAAGTGTTGTCATCCATCAGTTTTTCCTTTGCAAGGTGAAGTGTGTCTAGCATTTCTTTAAATATGCCATCCAGAAGTCCAGCCTGTTTGCACTTCCTAAGAAAGTCTATTCTTCCTGTTAAAATACAGAACACATAGTTCTACTGAAATTGTGTCTGAGCACAGTTACTGTAGTTCATTGTATCTCAAAGTCCTTTACACCAGTGCTTCTGAAAGCCGGTCTGCTGCTTGTTCAGGGAAAGCCCCTGGCAGTCTGGCCCTGTTTGTTTACCTGCCACGGCTGCAGGTTCAGCCGATCATGGCTCCCACTGGCTGTGGTTCGCCGCTCCAGGCCAATGGGAGCTGTGGGAAGCGGCACAGGCCGAGGGATGTGCTGGCTGCCCTTCCCCCATTGGCCTGGAGCAGCAAACTGCGGCCAGTGAGAGCTGCGATCGGCCAAACCTGTGGACGCGGCAGGTAAACAAACCAGCCAGGACCACCAGGGGCTTTCCCTGAACAAGCAGCGGTCCGGCTTTCAGAAGCACTGCTTTACACTAATTGCAGCAGCTCCTGTTCGCACTCTTCTGGATGTGACTGAACATGGCTAAACTAATGGTTCTAATGCTACCTCCTTAACCCTTTCAGATGAGACACTGAAAGGGTCAGAAGCCAATAGGCACAGTGCCAGGAATAAACCCCTCTCAATTCCAGGCAGGCAAAGTGTATCACCACAATCCTTCATTAGATTCATATTCCTCCATGCATCTCTCAGTCTTGTAAATCAGATAGCTTTCACTACATTCTCTCTTAATGCTGCTGCATGGTTTGAACAGGAATGGGGAGAAATAGTTCTAATAAGGAATACTTTGAACAGGATTTGGCTGACGAATAGCATCCGTACCTGAACATAGATCTCCCAAATGACACAGCAATTCACTTGCCTTATTGCAGGTCCACTTTATATGGCAACTTTGCAGCTGCTGGAAAACTAGGAAAATATATGTTCCCGTTTTTAACTCAGTCTGTCTGAGGACAGTCATCAATTATGCTAAAATAAATGGGCTGTTTGAAAGGAGGAACATGTGTACACTTTGTATTAAAGTGTGCACCTCCTTTGTTTTGAAAAAAGATAAACTGTCTCTTTATTTGAAGGGTTTGAGTAAAGACCTCAGGAGAAAGTATAACAAATCCCATTATTAAAGCATGGGTCCTCATGAAAAAGAGCTGCTGAGCACGCCTGGCAACTTTGGAAAACATGCCAAAACCAACAAATTACTGTTCACTCTGTGTTTGTTTCTTTCGCAGGACATTTTCATGAAAACAGATGTTTTTACAGGATTATTTGCTCTTGCAGGTTTTTTCCCCACTTCAAATCAGGATCTTAGGTTTTGACATCAGTTAGTTATTGTGAAGAGGATTATGAAGATGCAGCTCTAAGGATTAGGACTTCAGGTGAAGAATAAATTACAGGAGCAAATGTCAGAGTTAAAAAACTGCTTTATATATAATTTTGTTATTGGTGGGACATTGAGAGAAAGAAAGAACGAACAGCTCTGCTTATACCAGATATCCTATAATACATAAATAAAATGTTCCAGCATTTTCGATGAGGGTCTTCTGCTTGTTGAAGTACAGTTGTAGCAGTAATACAGAGTGGCATATTTTAAAAACAAAACAAAACATGGTAATGTATTTCAAGCACACTGAATTTAGCTATCATATACCGTAGGTAAATGCCACTTTTGCCTCTTTAATACAAACTCTCTCATTATTTGGAAGAGTAATCCCAATGGGTAATTACAACAGTGCTTTTTGTGCAGTATAAAACATTGGAAAGGAACGCTACCTACTAAGCAGGCTGCTCGACCACTTGCTTTACTACAGAAAGATGCAATTACAAGAGCTAAATCAAAATAAAACACACGTTACAATACATTTTATAATACAGTGTACATCCACTATTCAAAGACCGTGCTTTCTTTTGAGGTAATGACTGCATGGTGGCCTAAAACATTTTGAGGGGCTGGTTATCAACCAGCAATAACTGGAAATGTCTTTGAATAGTTTTTGTACGGAAATGGGCTTGACATTGTCTCACCTGTACTCTTAACTGGCTTCATCTCCACATCTTGCTAGCCACAACTAAGGGGATGTTCACAAATTAGATAACACATTTTGTTGGTGACTTTCAAGACCCACCTACCCCTTTGTAACACTCTTACAAATGCAGAATTAAGCATCTGTTCTATAACTTATGACTATCCCCTAATGGTCACCTCAACTTCTGGCCCCATTAACACGTCACACCAGCCTTCTCAATAACTCTACTGCCTGTTCCTCCTTCCCCTTTAAAGGAGGCTAATGTTAATTTTCCAGCTAAGAGTAATTTTCCTTTCTAAATGTAATCTCCTTTCATATCTGAAGGGAGGGGAGTGGGCAGAAGCTGAGCCATCCATGTTTGCTGTGGGCCTACTGATGAGTTCTGAACCCAGCAGCCACTCAGGGTAAAGGGATTATATAACCACTGGGGAATAATTGACTCTTATTGGATAATAATGGCCCTCAGCCAAAGCAGTGGGATTTGCTTCCTGCACAATTATTTTGAAATCACACAGCTGTTCTGCAAATCAGAACTCCACTCCCTTGCCAGCGTGCAGAGAATTAGCCAACGGAGAAAAAAAGGAAATGTATAGCTGTGATTCAGCTGCTCGGAGGTGACCTGACCTCACACTGGCCATTTCAGTACAATTTATTATAGCATCAAATCGTGGTAATAATATTAATTATTTGTCAAACCTTTGTGTGTGTTACGTTTTTTCCTTAAAAGTCGTAAACTATTTTCTGCTGCTGTCTCTTCTGTGCTCTGTTGAAAACAAAACAAAACACTGTACGTTTATACCAGTAGGGACGTTTACTGCTTAGAGGAAAGAAAGCAACTATTTCCACATTTACTAAGGCCACAGCTACACAACCGACCTACAGTGGCACAGCTGTACCGTTGCAGCTGCGCTGCTGTAAGATCTCCTGTGTAGCCACTCTGTGCCGGCAGGAGAGAGCTCTCCCCAAACCACCTCCAACAAGCAGCAGTAGCTGGCAGGAGCACGTCTCCCGACGACATAGCACTGTCCACACCAGCACTTTTGTTGGTGAAACTTATATTGGTCAGGGTGGGTTTTTTTTTCACACCCTGGGCCGACAAAAGGTTTGCCAACAACAGTGCTAGTGTACACAAAGCCTGAGAGAAAAACGGTCAATACTAAAATAGTTATACCCAGTTTTTCAAAAAGTCATTCATTCTGTTTGTTTACAATCAATTAAAAAGTGAACAACTAAAGAAGAGCAACAAAAATAATCTGACTAAAAAACACCCTCACTAAACTGACCACCACCTTTTTTTATTTTTAGTGTTCTGTTCTCTCTGAATAACCAAAATAAACCCATATTGATATGAGCTGTACGTGAATTTATAATGTGCTGTGCTGGTATAATAGATGTGCCATTCTAACATTTAATTCTCACATCCATATAAGTGGAGAAGGTGTTAGAAAGGCACAAAGCTGTTGGAAAATTTTTTACACTTTGGACTATTCCAGCTCATGGAGGTGTTTCTGGTTAGTCCTGTGACAAGTGATTTATGTTGAATTAACTAAATACATATGGAGCCCTTCTACGTCTTATCTCCTATATCTGTATTCATTTAGGACGTACTCTAATGTGGGAGAACTGTGGAAGCAGTGCTGCATGCATATTGGGACAAATTCATCCCTGGAGTAATTCCACTGTTTTGTAGCCCAGCGTCTCCTACATTTCTGAATGTCTGGGCTGCTGCCCGCCTCTGTGCAGCTCATGGAGATGGATCTCCTCCCACCCCCCTTGCAAAATGTGAGGCCATATGCAGCAAGGTTGTCTCCACTATTGAGATTCAACCCAAACAGACTCCTACAAGTAAGCCTCAGAATAAATTTCTTCCCTCAAAATCGTCCCTGGAGCTGCGATTCCCCTACACTCTTCCTTTGAGGAAGTGATCAGAGATGAATGGGAGAAACCCAATGAGGGCATTCACATTAACAAAAATTACCTCAGGTTCTATAAGATTCAGGAACCAAAGGACCCTAATTCAGAAATACCAAAGGTTGACACCTCTATAGCATCCCAAGTCAAAGATATGGTTACCCCCTCAGAAGGGGAGTCCAGTCATTAGAACCCCATGGATAGAAAGATGGAGGCCACTCTCAAAATAGACTTTGAGGCCTCAGCCCCCTCAAGGCTTCCCTACCAGCCACCTGCTTTGCAAGGGCATCGCTCTCCTGGTTGGAAGATCTCAGGACCCGTAAGGGTAGAGATCACCCTGACTTTGACTCTATTTTGAAGAGTTTTCCCAGCAACAGCATTTGTAGGTGACACCTCAATGGATGCAATGAGATTCTCAGCCAGAGCCATGCTCAGTAACCAGGTGCCAGCTATGGCTCTGACCCTGGAAGGTTGATACCCACTCAAAGCAGGTTTCTGTGACCTGCCAAGTTTACAGACTTCCTTCTTTTTTGAGAAAAGCTAGATGAAGTAGTGGCAGACAGTGTGGCAAAATCCAGTCTCTCCTGATGACACGTAATGGCTTCAGGAAAGAGTATAGACTGGCCCTCAGACAGAGATGCTCCTTTTAGCCTTCATCCTCACAGAAATACCAACAAAGGGAAAGCAGGTTCTCCAAAGGAAAGCCACAGAACCGAGGTTTGAGGTGAAAGGTCAGGGGGAATCCCACCCCTCTCAAAGCTTCTTTATGGTAAAGACTGCATAGGCCTCTGCTCAGCACTGAATCTAGGAGGTAGAATTTCCCATTTCCTGGAGGAATGGTTTACATCAATCACAGACAAGTGAGTTAGGGATATTCCCTTGAGCTATGGGCTCTACCTCATCTGTTCCCTATCCAGTCCTCCATCTCCAACAACCCTGGAAAGCACAGTCTGATCCAGAAAGAGATTTCTCATCTTTTAGACATGGGCATGATAGAGAGCATCTCCTCAGAAGAAAGATTCTCAGGGTTCTATTAGTCCATCTTCTTCATTGTTCGACAGGGGCAATCAAAGCCATTTTCAACCTCAAAAGGCAACAAGTGGATGAAGAAAATGAAGTTTTGGATGGCAACCCTGGCCTCTACTGTGTCATCCATGTTCCAGACGGATCTTCTGACTTCAATGGATCTGGTGGATGCATATCTCCATATTCCTATCAAACTGCGTCACCACAGATTTCTAAGGTTTGCTTATGGCAGGTAGCATTATCAATACTGGCATTCCCATTCGGCCTGTCCTTGACCCCCAGGATCCTTACAAAGAAGGTGGTGATAATCATAGCCAGACTCAGGTCACAGAGTGTCTACAAGTTTCCTCTCCTGGACCACATCTTGAACAAAGCTCCATCTCTGGCAACAGGGCCATGTCCCTGATGCTGAATACCCTGCAAGCACAACACTTTATCAATGTCAAGAAAAGCTCCTTGACTCTGTCCACAAAACTAAGTCACCTGGAAGTGTACACAGAGATTTTAATAACAAAGATCTACCCATCACTAGAGACAGCGCTTTCCACATTATTCTGGAGCTGCAAGAGGCCCACCAGAGCACTGGGCCTTCAACTGTGAGGCCTCCTAGTGTCATGCAGAGAGGTCACTCTATGGGAACAATCACATATCAGGCACCTTCACAGCTTCATCTTAAAGGCGTGCGACCGCTCCCCATAACACTGGAAGGATCAAATAAAGATCCCGACGTTGGTGCTCAGCTTCTGAAATTGTGGTCAGCCCAGGGCAATGTCCACAAAGGTATGCCCATATGCCTTCCAGATCCTCTGATTCTCACAATTGACACCAGCCTGGAGTGCTGGGAAGCACACATGGGAACCCAAACAGCTCAAGGCATCTGGAGCCTGGAGGAAAGAGCCCACAGAATACACCTGGTGGATCTAAAAGTAGTAGTAGACTACACAAGAAGATCAGACTCCCTATTCATATCTTCCCATCTGAAATGCTAAGGACTCAGAGCTTCCAAGTCCTCCATTGCTAGAAGGATTATGCTATGCATTGTGGAGGCTAAAAAGGCGTCAGAGATTTCGGTCTTGGAGTTGCAGCAACTATTCGTCTGCTGAGGAAAGCTTGATATGGCTTCCCTGGAAACAGTCAGTAACTCTCCACCTGTCTGCTAGAGGGGATGTCACCATGCACAGAGCATCCTGCTCTCTAGAAGTCAGCGTGCTGCTCTCTAGCTGAGAGCCAGAAGACTGAGCTATGATTTTGTCCTGAACACTGACCTCGGTGTGGCAGTGCACTGCATCCAATGAGACTCCTGTGCCAGCACCACGTTTTTCATGTTTAGAATTTATCAAGACATGAGTCTGCATGGCCTGTCATTTTAAATATTTTCATAATCATGGGTGCAACTCAGGATGCTGGACGCTCCCTTCAGCTTTTTATAACCATAGACCCATATATATGTATATTTGTAGTGCACTCGGGTGGAATCTTGGCCCCACTGAAGTCAATGGGAGTTTTGATGTGGACTTTAATGGAGCCAGGATATCACCTTGAGAGTCTAAGGCCTGGTCTACACTACGCGTTTGAACAGATTTTAGCAATGTTAAACCGATTTAACGCTGTACCTGTCCACACTACGAGGCTCTTTATATCAATATAAAGGGCTCTTTAAATCGGTTTCTGTACTCCTCCCCAACAAGAGGAGTAGCACTAAAATCGGTATTACCATATCGGATTAGGGTTATAGTGTGGCCGCAAATCGACGGTATTGGCCTCTGGGCGGTATCCCACAGTGCACCACTGTGACCGCTCTGGACAGCGATCTGAACTCGGATGCAGTGGCCAGGTAAACAGGAAAAGCCCCGCGAAATTTTGATTTTCATTTCCTGTTTGCCCAGCATGGAGCTCTGATCAGCACGGGTGGCGATGCAGTCCCAAATCCAAAAAGAGCTCCAGCATGGACCGTACGGGAGATACTGAATCTGATCGCTGTATGGGGAAACAAATCTGTTCTATCAGAGCTCCGTTACAGAAGATGAAATGCCAAAGCGTTTGAAAAAAAAAATCTCCAGGCTACACAGTGCTGCGTGACAAGCGTAACGGGAAGCCAGAGACTCAAACGGAAGCTCATGGAGGGAGGGAGGGGGTACTGAGGACTCCAGCTATCCCCCAGTCCACAGCAGTCTCCGAAAAGTATTTGCATTCTTGGCTGAGCTCCCAATGCCTGTAAGTTCAAACACATTGTCCGGCGTGTTCAGGGAATAGCTCGTCAATTTACTCCCCCCCCCCCCCACACACGTGAAAGAAAAGCGAAAGAAATCATTTCTTGACTTCTTTCAATGTCACCCTATGTCTACTGAATGCTGCTGGTAGACGCGATGCTGCAGCAGTGAAGAGCAGTATCCGCTCTTCTCCCCTCCCTGGTGGCAGACGGTACAATATGACTGATATCCGTTGTCACCATCAGCCCGTGAGTGCTCCTGGCTTGCCTCAGGTGAGGTTGGCTGGGGGCGCCTGGGTAAAAATAGGAATGATTCCTGCTCATTCCTGGTAGATGGGACAGAATGGCTGGTAACCGTCCTCATCATAGCAACTGGGGGCTGAGCTCCATCAGCCCCCTCCCTTTCCTGTGTAAAGAAAAGATTCTGTACTGCCTGGACTATCATAGCAGTGGGATGCTGGGCTCCTCTCCCCCGCACCGCTTAATGTCCTGCCTGGACTGTCATAGCACCAGAAGGCTGCCTCCTCCTCATTTTATCTCACTAACAAGTCACTGTTTCTTATTCCTGCATTCTTTATAACTTCATGACACAAATGGGGACACTGCCATGGTAGCCCAGGAAGGTTGGGGGAGGAGGGAAGCAACGGGTGGTGTTGCTGCAGGGGCACGCCCCCCGTGAATGGCATATAGCTCATCATTTCTGCGGGATCTGACACAGAGCAGCTGTGCTCTCTGATACACTGGTTCTCTAGTACACTTGCTCTATATTCTAGGCAGGACTGACTCTATTTTTAGAAACCATAAAGGAGGGATTGACTCGGGGAGTCATTCCCAGTTTTGCTTTTGCGCCCCCGGCCGATCTCAGCCAGGGGCACCCATGATAGCAGCGGACAGTACAGAAAGACAGATAACCGTCATCTCATTGGCAATTTACACTGGCAGCAGACAGTGCAGAACAACTGGTAACCGTCTCTGCTATCATGCCAAAGCAAATGAATGCTGCTGTGTAGCGCTGGAGTATCGCCTCTATCCGCGGCATCCAGTACACATACAGTGACAGTAAAAAAAAAGCTGAACAGACTCTATGGTTGCCGTGCTATGGCGTCTGCCAGGGCAATCCAGGGAAAAAGGGTGCAAAATGATGGTCTGCCATTGCTTTCCCGGAGGAAGGAATGACTGACGACATTTACCCAGAACCACCTGCGACAATGATTTTTGCCCCATCAGCCACTGGGCTCTCAACCCAGAATTCTAAGGGGCGGGGGGAGACTGCGGGAACTATGGGATAGCTATGGAATATCTACCCACAGTGCAACGCTCCGGAAATTGACGCTAGCCTCGGACCATGGACGCACACCGCCGAATTAATGTGCTTAGTGTGGCCGGGTGCACTCGACTTTATACAATCTGTTTTATAAAACCGGTTTATGTAAAATCGGAATCCTGTAGTGTAGACGTACCCTAAATAAACTGGAATTAGAAGTCTGCTTTACAAGAGCTACAAAAAATGCAGGCATGATTTGGCCTATGGCCTTCATGAGCAGGGCTGCCCAGAGGATTCAGGGGGCCTGAGACAAAGCAATTTCGGGGGCCCCTTCCATAAAAAAAAAAATTGCAATAGTATAGAATACTATATTCTCATGGGGGGTCCCTGTGGGGCCTGGGGAAAATTGCCCCACTTGCCCCCCTTCCACAGTAGCCCTGTTCATGAGAGTCCAGATGCAGTCTTAATGTCTAAGTTTGAGAGAACCTTCATGTTAAGAATTAAAATCTGCACATATAGTTGTAGTTTCTCAAATGAAGCAGTGCTAGTTGAAATCAATGTGACTTATTAAAAATAAAGAGATGTAACTATGTGCTATTCGGCCATGCAAGACCTCTGTGTTTAAGGAAAAATCCATTTTCCCCTATCCTAGTGCTCTGGTATGGCCGACTGTCATATCAGCCAATGGTGTCATGGCATCTCATGTGTTCTCTTGTATCCTGGTACTTTACAGAAGAAATGCAACTCAGGAGAAAAAAAACTTTCTGTATAAGCCAAGATCACAGTCACAGGGCCAAAATCAACCTTGGTTTAAGTGGCCCCAATTTCAGTGCTGTTGCACCAGATGATGACACTGAGGTGGAATTAGCTCCACCCAAAGTAACTGTGAATGTGAAATATATTGCTTCAAGGGAATTATAAGACTGAAGCAGAGAATGAGAAGTTGCTATTTAGGAAATGCGGCTGCTCCTGACTTCCCATTTTTGGAATATGCTAACACAATCTCTTGCAGAAGTCTAGCTAAACTTGTAACAACACAAAGTGGATTCCTCCATGTCTTTAGGTTTTAAATAAAACTGCTTGGATTCAAATTACCCTTTTTTCCATGAAGGTGGAAGATTTAATTCCATGCCTGTTCCTCTTATTGTCTGCATCTAGAAATCAAGAGACAATTCTGTAAGAATGTAATGTTCTTAGACAAAAGATAGATAATTTCACACTTAATTTTAACATCTCTATTTCTGAAGACTATAAAGATAGACACTCTGGATAATAGTCACAGTATATTTTAGCTTTCTTGACTTTCTGACATTTCAGCTGGATATACATTTCCATGAAATCTAAAATATTGCCTAATCACTAGAGCTGCCTAAAAAGACATGTAAATCTTTGTACATTTCCTCTAGAATTTCCTTCCACCTAATTTGATTATAAAGCGAACTTCAGACTTTTAACTCTGCACTGCAAAGTAAATTACCCCTCCCAAGCTAGGGCTAACAGAAGAAAGTAAAAAGATTTATTTAAAAAACAAAACAAAACTTCAAATCAGAGTTGTTATAAATATTTCAGAAAGCAGTTTTAATCTACAAATGAACCCATGTTTATTTTAATACAACTCATGACTAGAACTATTTTGTGCATGTAAATTTACTGAGAAATGTAGCGTATATCACCTCATATACAGTGGTCTTTCAAACTTTAACCAAGCTCCTGAAAAACTCAGAAAAAAATCCTATACAGAAACCATTTTACTTGTGTGGCAGATTTTTGTTTGTTTGTAAAGTGTTTAATAACGTTTACATGAAAATAAGATCTTTAGTCTTGAAAGTTCACCTGCTCCCACTTCGTATTTGCTGCCAAAATGTGTCAGACTTTCTTAGATATCATGCTAGCTCCCCCGGAAGTGATTCCACCATCAAAAACAGATAATAATAACTTCTGGCAAGGAATAAGCAGGAAGAGCATGTGAAGTATTGAGAAACAAAGATCCTGTTTTCATGTAAATATCCCTAGTAACTAAAACAAAACAAACCAACCCACCAACTGGAAAGAGAAATGAAAAAGAGGCTATATAGTCCCTCTTTATTTTTAGAATCAACTGCCTCCTGTGTGGTCAAATGTGTGAAGGTATTACTAGTATATATCATTCTTTTGGGAGGAACTACTCGGTCCATTCATGATAAGTGGGGCCAAATCTTCAAACCTGAGAGCCTAAAGTTAGGTACATAATTAAGTGACCCAATTCTCATTGGTGCTGAGCACCCACAGCTTCCATTGATTCAAAAGGAATTGTGGGCACTCAGAACTGTTTAAAAATAATTATATCATTTATTTAGGCACTTAACTTTAGTCACCCAAGTTTGAAAATGTTCATTCATGCACATAAAGTACTGTTCACTAAGAGTGCTCCACTGTCTAAGAATGCCTCATTGACCTGTAGCCATACCGTCTTGTGCTATGATCCCCTCCGCTCTTACAAATTAAGCAAGATGAGTACTTGGTGAATATTCATTTGGGTTTAGAACACAATATAAAAGCACCCATGGCATCAATTAAAAACACATTTCATAAAACAAGAAATCAGCAGAGCCACCCCCAATAAAAAAATAAGAGCACTTCCCCTTGTCCGGAAACATGACTCTCACTGCATTCTCCAAATGAAAATAGATAGAATTTTCAGCATTCTTTGCAGGTCAATTGCTCCAAACTATCTAAGACCAATGTGATGGAAGAAATATGCTTCAAAGACTCCCTCATGGACAACGCTCCACCTCCGTCCCCTTTTAAATTGAAGGCCTTCAGCTTAAACACCTTTGCTGATATCAGCTGCACCAGTGTTGCATTGGGAAAGAGGCTGTTCTCAGGCAAACAAATGGTACTATTGCACTTTTTTGACCTGAGTGGCTAGTAAATTTTGGGTCCCTGAGGATGTTCCCATTGGAAGTAGAAACTGATGGCGTTTGGCATTGTCTTTGATGTAATCTTGTTTACTTGCAAGGAATGAACAAAATCCTTCTCTAAATGCAGGAGAAGCCAAGAAAAAAAAAGGAGCAATTCCTTAGGGTTGGTCTACACTCTATGAAGTTAGCTTGACCTAAGTCATCTTGCATCAACCTATTTGTGTGCATGTGTCTGCTCAAATTTGTGTCCTGCCAACATAAGTGCCCCCTTACGGGGATGCAGTAACACCATCTCCCCAAACAGCATTGCGTCATGGCTGACCTACTGTGGTCAATGCAGTGCAAGTGTAGACACCATGTAACCTATGTCCACCCTTAACAGCCCTCCAGCAGCTGTCCCACAATGCCTGACACAGACCACTCTGGTCATAGTTGTGAACTCCACTGTCCAGGGGGCATAGAGACCAGAAGTCACTACCCCCTTTAAGACCCTACATATTTTTTAAATTACTTTTCTTTATTGCCCAGCTTGGGGAGCACACCTTGCAGCTCTCCTTTGTTGTGTGCAGCTGCTCAACTGACCATGCTGGCGATGTGCTCTTGCCTGGAGTAGACAGGAGGTATTGGCTCTCTTGGGCCCGTGGGAGCAATTGTACAAACATTGACCTCTACGAGCAGATTGCATGGGGGATGCTGGTGAAGGGGTACGACAGGGCTCAGCGGTGGTGCTGTGTGAAAGTGAAGGATCTGTGGTAGGCCAACATGAATCTGGTGCTGAGCTGCAGACCTGCTGCTTTTTTAATGAGTTGCATGCCATATTTGGCAGACACAGACACCCCCCACACCACCACACACACAGAGCAGTTTGGATACCTCCAAGGAGCCCCAGACACAGACCTCTGCTGTGTTCCACCAGCAAGGAGGATGAGGGACATGCAACCTGGGGGTCCAACTATGCCACAAGTGAGCATCTTTCCGAGGCTCCACTGCAGTCTAGTCAATCCATGGGTGAGCCCGATGTCGGGGAAGGAACCTCAGGTAAGTATGTGAATGCATGTCCCATTACAATGTTTAAATGTGCAGATGCTACCCAACCCCAGTGTAGCAGGATACAAGTATTGACTTTTCAGTAATTTGCTCACACTAGAAGAGGAAGCTATACAACAAACAGAGGTAGAGTTGTTATCTGCTTTTCATTCCCCTGTAGACTTAGTTGGGAAGGAGGAGAGAAGGGCACATACAGAGCAGTTTGTGTGTACACACAGGGATGTCCCTTGAATCCTGCTGAGAGGTCACAATGAAACTTTCATGGAAGAACTCTGCAATCGTCTCCCAAAGGGTTCTAGGGATGGCTGCCTTATTTCTTCCTCCATAGTAGGACTCTTTCCCGTGCCACTCCACAATGACTTTGGCAATCACAATTCCAGTAAACAGACTAGCAATGTATGGGCCTGGATAGCTTAGGGACACCACCAGCAGCTGTGCTCTCTGTGTCTTTGTTGCCCTCATGAGTGAGATATCAGCTAGAATCACCACCGCCTATGGAAAGTAGCACCAGTGCTCGGTGCCATTATAGAAATCTGGGCTGAAATTTTATTGTTTCATGCAACAGAACGATTCCTTCCTCATGGCCAGGCCTTCCCTCACTGGGCCACACAGCACCTTCACTCACGCTGGAGGGCGACTATGCAGACCCGCACTAGGGCTGAAGTGTCAATAAGCATGTCTTGTTTAAAACTTTGGCAGAACAAAGGAAAAGAGTGCTGAAACTTAACTTTCACCTCCCATTGTGACTCTAAATACAATGATACCTCTGGGTGTTCCATCTGTAACTGCTGCTGCCCCTCCACCCCCACAGAATGACTGACCATAATAAGGAGAAAGAAGAGGAAACAGGCGGATATATTCTAGTGCAGTGGCGAGCAAACTTTTTGGCCCGAGGGCCATGTCGGAGTTGCACAATGTTTGGAGGGCTGGGTAGGGAAGACTGTGCCTCCGGAAACAGTCTGGCACTGCCCCCTATCTGTCCCCTCCCACTTCCCATCCACGATTGCCCCCCTCAGAGCCCCCAACCTATCCAACACCCCTGCTCCTTGTCCCCTGACCGCCCCCTCCAGGGACTCCCACCCCCCTATCCAACCGACCTCTGTTCCTCATCCCCTGACCACCTCCTAGGACCCCCAGGATCCCACCCCCTTATCTACCCCGCCACTCCCTGTCCCGACTGTCCTCCTGACCCCTATCCACCCCACTTCCCCGTCAGGCCCCCCCAAGACTCCCACTCCCAAACCCTGTTTCCCATCCCTTGACTGCCCCTCCCAAACCTCCACTCCATCCAACCGCCCCCTCCTCCCTGACTGCTCCCCAGGATCACCTGATCCCTTACCCAGCCCACCCCTGCTCTCCACCCCCTTACCAGCAGCAGGAGCTCACAGCCGTGACACCTGGGCAGAGCCAGCTGCGCTCCCCATGCTGCCCAGTGAGAGCAACAGCCAGAGCATGGCCTGTGCAGCGGCGTGACTGCAGGGGAGGGGGGAAGTGGGGGAGGGACCAGGGACTAGGCTCCCCAGCCGGGAGCTCAGGGGCCAGTCAGACGGTCCCACGGGCTCGTAGTTTGCCCAGGTCTGTTCTAGTGAGATCCTGCAAGACAGTGCTGCACTGGGCTTGAAGGGTTAATGTTGCAGACAGTATGGAGAGAGGCCCTGGAGCAGAAGATGATGCATCAGGACAAAATGGGGCTTCTCTGACAGCAAACGCGAATGCTGCAGACTCTTACTGACCTACAGGTCCAACAGTCACAGTCTCCCTCCCTTCACAGTCAGTGGAGAACTCCATTCTAGCACCTGCTCCACACCCCTCAACATTCCACGTGGCATCAAGGGCTTCATCCCTAAGCCTACCTTTACATGCTGGGGGACAATAAGGGGAACCACAGCTTCACATACGCTCACCAGTGAGAGCTACGATTGCTGTATGTGTAGCCAAAATGAATGAAAATGGCCAGGAACGTTCTTTCCCCTATTCTGTTCATTTATTTCAGACATTTTTATTCTGCTTGTTTTTTAATTGCACATTGGTTTTTTGCACTGCTTTTGGTATGCAAGAAACATCTATATTTTGGTAAATAATTCATTTTTATTACTTAACAGCACATGCTGCAGAATGCCTATTGCTTCTCAAAGCACCCAATACTTGTTCTTGTACAGAGTGACAGAACTCAGGATCAGTGACAAACAGCATACTAATTATAATTGTACAGCAAGCACTGCAGAATTAATAGGTGCACTAACAGACAGTGTTATCTTCATAAATGTACACCAAGCACCACACAATTCTTAATAGCCACCAAAACTTCAGGGTCAGGTAGAGCACAGCAATCTGCCATGCCACACTGCTGTGCCTGACTGTTAAGTGCTCTTTCAAGGCTTCCCTCAGCCGCATAGCTCTGCATTGAGCTCTTCTACTAGCCTGTGTGTCTGGTTATTCCAACTCAGCAGATAGCCACTCCACCACTTCCCTCCTGGCAGCAACTTTCCCGCCTATGCCTCACAGATATTATGCAGGACAGAACAGGCAGCTATATCCATTGGGATATTTTTCTCACTGAGATCCAATCTATTGCATAAACACACCAGCGTCCCTTCAGTCTACTAAAAGCACATTCAACTGTCATTCTGCACCTCCTAAGCTGGTAATTGACTCTTTCCTTAGCGTTGTTGAGGTGGCTAGTGTAAGACTTCATAAGCCAGGGGAAAAAGGGATAGGTTGGGTCCTCTAGGATCTTTACTGGCATTTCAACGTTGTCAATGGTAATCCGCTGGTTGGGAAAAAATGTCCCTGCTTGTAGCTTTCTGAACAGTCCTGTGATCTTAAAGATGTGAATGTCATGCACCTTCCCTGACCAGCCAACACTGATATCGGTGAAGCATCCCTGGTGATCCAACAATGCTTGCGTAACCATAGAAAAGTAGCCATTTCTGTTGATGTACTCTGGTGCCAAAATATGGATGTGCGTGCCATCTATTGCCCCAATGCAGTTTTGGAACCCCATTGCTGCAAATTCATCTAATATGAATTGGGTGGGAGGCAGGGATAGCTCAGTGGTTTGAGCATTGGCCTGCTAAACACAGGGTTGTGAGTTCAGTCCTTGAGGGAGACAGTTGGGGACTGGTCCTGCTTTGAGCAGGGGGTTGAACTAGATGACCTCCTGAGGTCCCTTCCAACCCTGATATTCTAGGTCTTGCACATTACCAAGAGTCACAGTCCTATGCAGCACTAGACAATTAATGGTCCTATACAGTTGCATGACTGGCATTTTCCAACTCCAAAATGATTTCCCACTGAATGGTGGCAATCCTGTATGCTGAGCTATCACAGAGAAAACACCACTTGCTTCTCAACTGTCAGTGCAGCTCTCATTCTGGTGTCCCTGCACTGAAGGGCTGGTGCAAGCTCAGCCCACAGATCCACAAACGTGGCCTTCTGCAGCCACTTCTCATCGTCCCAATCCTGCATTACGATGCAATCTCATCAGTTGGCATTTGTTTCTTAGGCCCAGAAGCAGCACTGCACCATCTGCAGCTGCTCCATGAATGTCTCTAACAATCTTGAACTGGTTTTCACTATGTCCCAAAGCAATCTGTCTTCCACAAAATCATCACGTCCCCCATTGTTGTGGTTCTTCCTGCGGCTCTGCAAATACTGAAGGATTCTTCATCCTGTGTTTGCAACACTCATGACAATAGTGCAGAGCTGTGAAGGCTCCATGTTTCTGTCAGAGAAGACAGACAATGAGAAGTGCTATGCAGTTTTGTGAGGGTTTTAAAAAAGGTGCAAAAATTATGGGATATGGATGGCATTATGGGATGGAGAAAGTCGCATGATGGGAACTTAACCCCTTGCTTCCAGTCATCCCTGCACGACTAGTTTCTGCCACATCGTGCATCACCAAAGTTTCCCAACAGACAGTGTGCCAGATGATGGCAAGTTGCCCAATGGAATTCCTACCTTGATGCAACAGAACGTGCATCCACACAAGCACTCCTGGTGAGTATGCACAGTGCAAGGAGCCATGTACACACACCTATCAATCTGAATAGGGTTTTAACTCAACCCACCTACCTCACAACATCTCTTCCTATCTCAGCTTTGTCCATCATCCTGATGAGGCTTAAAATGGTGTCACTCATCAATCAGACCAAAGAGAAATCAATAATTTAACAAATTAAAAATTATACAAGATAACTATTCACATATGTACAGTGTCTTTCTATCAAGATGTTTTTCATGTTACCAGTCCAAATTAATTTTACTCCCACCCAAACCTCTTTGGGGCTTTTCTCTCCATGGATTTCCTTTCAGCCTCTGAGGGACATCTACTGTTTCTGTGGAATTTGTTGGCTGAGGCAGACCTTACTCATTTTATTATAATGGTGAATTCACTTCTGTAACAACTTTTCAAGACTCAACTTTCACAGCAACATTCTCAGATTCAGAGGGCAGCCAAAGTGAAATTCTGTCCCTCTGATATCTTCTCAAATGGTCCTTATGGAAAACGTTTGGTTTAGTTCTGGCCCCCAATTCTGTTCTTGTACACCACTTCATTGATTTGGGTCAGTACTGTATAGGGTCCTTGTCAAGGTTCGTCCAATTTAGGGCTCCTACTCTTCTTTCTAGGACTGTAGAACCAGACAGGGTGTCCTCTTTTAAAAATTTCCTCTTACATCATACAGCCTTTCCATTTTGTCAGAGGCTACCTTCTAAAGGTATGAACTTTTTCAGTTTTTGGATTGTAGGGTTTCCACATAGTTTAACTCCCTTTGTTACCTTTCAGGAACTCCACACAAGAGGTTTGCTGGGGTCCTTAGATCATGTCCAAACATAAGTGCTGCAGTACATTTTGTACTCTCTTCGACTGCTGCTCTATAAGCCATTAGAAGAAATGGGATATGCTAGTCCCAGTCCTTTTGGTACTGTTCTACAAATGTAGCCAGCTGAAGCCCCAGACTCCTGTTGAACCTCCCCACCAACCCATCAGATTGTGGGTGTACTGGGGTTGATCCTTGTAATTGCAAGCTTTGCCCCTTCAGCTTGTGTCCCCCCATTTCTCCTACTAGGAGAAAGGCTTTCACTAGACACTTGTGCCAGTCTGTACTGGCCCATCTTAAATTTATAACAATCCTTTTTGTGGCCAGTTTTGTAACAGTACCAGCATTTAACTGAAACCGTCTCCTTTATTTTTTGCATTGTTGCCAATTTCCTTTGTTTTGCAAACCAAATTTATCATTTGTTCTAATTGTTCAATATAGTCATGAACCAGATTAAAATCCCCTCTTTCATCACACGTTAGACACAGAGCCATACTTACAGGGCTTATGACAGTGAGTTTCCATCTTCCTCACTGGCAGCCACTTCCTCTTCTGATGAACTGCTACAAGAAAAAATTTACAGTAAGTTCTGTGGCAAATTCCACAGCCTCTCAGAATGTGCCTTTGACTTGTTTTCAGTGATCTTGATCTGCAAGTCCAAGTCAGCTGAGCATCTATAAATTGGTCCATTGCTAATCTATACCTTGGTGGCACCAGGATATGCCAGGAACACAAGCCTCTTGCAGGTCCTCTTCCAGTTCAGGTGGAGTCTCTTCTTTCCCTCTCCTTCTAAGTCTTAGCTGTGCACTGGCCAGCTCAGATTGATGGCCAGCTCCAAACTACATGTCAAAGGCTTGTACCAGGTCTAGATACCCCAGAAAAGAGATGGAGTTAAATTCTGCAGCACCGTTAGTTCTGGGCTACCCAAATTGACTACTAGTAACCCCCCTTTCTGACCATCTTCCCCATAAGCTATGTTGTTGGACTGAGCCAAATAAACCTCCCAGGGAGTTTTTCCCTCAAAGATATAATAGGATTTTGAATCACTGGAGCTGGGACAGCCCAAGCGCTCCCTTTTGGGCCTCTGTAGGTTACAAATGAGATAGAAAACTTGTCTTCTGGCAGCTCAGTCCCTCATCCAGGTGGTTGTGTTCCACTGTGATCTCTTTGATTTCCTTCTGGAGCTTAATTTTCCGATGCTTGAGTCATCGCAGCTGCTCATCTCTGTTAGCAAGTTCCAAGCAAGCTAACGCTTGCCTGGTCTCCACTATTTCATGGAAAAAAACTTCTGGTTTGTGGCAGTCAGGTTACTGGTCACCTGTTTGATCTGTCTTCCCATTCCAGTCTGGGAACTTTGCAACTGGGCTTCCCAACCTGTCTGGGCTCTTTGTAGAGACTTGACCTCTGCCTGCATGTCAACCCACAGTCCTTTCTGGGAATCCTCCAGATGATGGTTTAGTTCTTTTTGAGAAGCCTCCATCTCTTGTTTTAAATTATTTTGTGGAGCCTTCAACTCCTGTTTCAGGACTTGTTTTAAATCCCAGTGGCCAGTTTTGATTTATGGGAGCTAACAATCTCTCTCCTTGGACATTAGATCTTGCTCCTGAAATCAATGTTGCCACTTCTCAATCTGAGCAGCTAGTCACATTTCAGGGCCTTGGGGTTGTTCCAGCTGGAAGTAGAAACTGACGGAGTTTGGAATTCTTTTTGATGCATGTACAAACTCCTTGTTCCCCATATGCAGGAGGAATCAAGAACAGGAGGATCAATTTCTTATTTTACAACCCCAAGCCTCTTTAGCCAACCAACCCAACAGTGTTCTCTAGTTTTTTCCAGGGTCACACTGTGTTCAGGCTATTGCTTGGCTTTCTTGTTTTTTGCCTCTGCCTCTCTCTCTGTTCTTGTCTTTTTCAATCTTTTGTCTCTTCTGCCTTCACACAAACACACATATTCCCTACCCAAAATAATACTCCACCAAAAGCTTCTGAGTGGGTTCACCCTCCTTTTATTTTAGGTGAGGGTTTATGCTTACAGTTATGTTAATTGAAGGTTGAGTTCACACCTACCACTCTGAATGAGGTTTTAATTCAAACCGTAACAAGGTTTCACCCAGCTCCTAAAAGTAATTAAACAGCATTTTACAGACATTAATTAAGCCTGTCCTAACTCTGAGGTTTATTAAATCTTCCGTATGGCAGAAATTTGTGTTGCCAGCTCAGTGAGCAGTACTCAGCTGTACAAGTGTTCATTATATTACTGTCCTAGAATGATATTAGATGACACTATGGTGCTGAAGAGGCCATGTTTTTGGAAGAGATATGAAATTGGCCCTGCCTTCTTGTGGTCATTACAAATTCCATGGCATTTCTCCCCAGTTCTTATTACAGGTTCTTCACTTTCTACTCTGAATGGCTGTAATGTGTTAGAAAGCTGAGGTGTTTCATGCTCAAACTGGCTGCGTTTCAGTGGTAGAGGAAGTGATCCTTATACGTAGTTTATATATCAGTGTTACGTTTATAAAGCTCTTTGGGATCCTGCAGAATGAAAGGCACTACTATAAAGTATTTTGAATGTGAAAAATGCTAATTTGAAAAGGTTTAATATAAGTACAGATAAGAATCCCAAGTGACTAGTATTGTAACAGCTCTCTTTTAGCAAAATCAAGTGTTAATTTGTGCATCTTAGTACTGTGCTCATGTTTAACAAGTCATTTTGCTCAGCCCAGCAATCTCAGAGTGCAAGCGGTAAGAAGCGCTTGTGAAACTATGGAATGTATTTTAAAACAAAATACTTAAGTCAAATGTTGGTGCCAGCCAACTTTCTAGAATGTGACCCTGTCGGTATAGGAGCTATAGAAAGAAGCTATAATGTTAAATACAGGGCCAGATTCTTAGCTCGTGCAAATCAATGTAGTTCTATTGAGAATCTGGTCCACAGTGTTTCTATTTTATAGTTTTAACGTTTATCTGGAAAAGCTCAGGGCAACTCTTAAATATAAAATACTTCTTAAGTAAAATGCTTTGAGTTTTCTATGCAAATACATGGATCTCAGCCGAACCATTACTGCAAGATTAGAAACACGGTTGTAACTTTTTACAAAGCCCACAATTCTATAGGGGAGTGGAGTGACACTGACTTTGTTCATATGAATTGGTGACCCACTGCAAATAATGTAGAATGCAGATTTAAAAAATAAATGAAATCAACCAAACTATTAAAGAAACTCACCATAATGATTGGTCCTTTTGCCTGGGTCATGTTTTGGACAGAACACTCTAAAACATTGGTTCAATTTTAAAAGAGAGAGAAACAGTATTAATTAATATGTAAACAATGTTATAATAACTTTTTGTTTTTCAAGATATCTTCCCTCTTTTCCCCAGATCCTATACTAATGATACAATAAAATCTGAACACAAATCTGAACCTGTTTAAAACTAAAATTTGAGCATTATCTTCCTCAGCTATGAAATCTGACCATGTTAAGCCTTCCTGCAGGAACTTTCATAATACACGCTCCTGTAACTTTATTTGTAAAGCTTGACTAGATTCAAATGCTGTTATGGTACAGTTTTGAACTAACTGTTAAACCACCATGTTCTCTTGTGACATACTCTTACCCATTGCTAAGGCAGAGTGGCCAACAGTTGCTTATTCCATTAATTCCTTTTTACCTGACTTAGAGAATTCAGTAAAGGGGGCAAAAAATCCCCCTGCTATCCTCAGTTGTTGCAGATTTTTGGAGGGCAACATAGATCTATTATAAGAGACCAAGGACAGGTATAGTAAATAATAATTGTATTTACCAGAAGGTGAAGAATATATAACAGTTGCTTTCCTGAAGAACACAAAACTGCCCACCATTTATAGAACACCTTTCTTCCAGAAGGACCCCAATGCACTTTTCAAACTGTATTACAATGCTGGTTCTATGGCAGAGATGGCCTATTTTCAGAAACTAGCACTGAAATGTTTTGAAGAAATTGTCAAAACCAGAGGTGTAGTCATGTACTGTGCATTTTCTAATTTTTTTTAAAACAGCCCTAATTTTAAAGATCCACATTTTGTTCTTTTATAAAAATGAGGCTTACTTTTGTATGTGCAACGACGGCAACTATTCATTGTGTCACACAAATACCAGGCATATGCACACTCAATAATTAAATCCAGAAAGCGAGGTATGGAACTGCACATTAAAAATAAATTTGCCCTATTTCTACCACAACATTTTTATTTTTTTTTAATAGCCCACCGCCCTATCTGGTTCTTTCCTAATTAACATGTTTTAAAATAGAATTAACACATTTTCACTAATTCACATATTTATAATCCCTCCACCCTTTATAATCCTGGTTACCCTCTTCTGGAGCATTTCCAGTGCTCCAGTACTATTTCTACAAATGAGCGCCCCACGTTATGCTAAATTCTGCAGCTGTTTTCTTTATATAGTGCCATAATGACCACTTTTCATTTTTGCTCTATTTCATTTGCTTTCCTACTCACACTAGTCATCATGCTGGTTGTTTTAAAATATCAGTCCCCATCAGAGGCATATTCACTTAAGACATTATCCGTTTTGATACAATACTCATTACTTTACATTTTTCCATGCACACCTGCATGCCCACAGTTTTTCTTGTCTCTAATTTCTCCACTCCTGGGCAGTGGCTGGCCCTCCTAGGTTTGCTAGCTTAGCTTCAAACTTGTGCACACTACTGCATGTGCCTTTATGTGTATCACTGATGTATAATTAGGGCCCTGCCAAATTCATAGTCCCTTTTGGTCAATTTCACAGTCAGGGGATTTTTAATTAGTCAAGTTCACATTTTCAGACTTTTACATCTGAAATTTCATTGTGTTGTAACCGTGGGGATCCCAGCCCAAAAGGGGGTCAGAGTGGGAGGGTTGCAAGGCTATTGTAGGGGAGTTGTGGGATTGCCTCCCTTACTTCTGCCCTGCTGCTGCCAGGGGCACTGCATTCAGAGCTGGGCAGCCAGAGAGGAAAGCTGCTGGCCAGGCGCCCATCTCTAAAGCCAGTGCCACCATCAGCAGTGCAACAGTGCAGAAGTGAGGGTCACAGGGTATGGGAGGTGTGTGTGTGTGGGTGTGTGCTACCACAGCAGTTATGGTTTTCTCTGCAGTCTCCTGCCTAAGTGGGGCGCTGACAGCTGGACCCGAAGCCTATCCGCATGGGGCGGCGGCAGCTGGAGCCGCCAGTTTCTTGTAGCCAGGGGAGATCCTGGAGGTGAGTCTGACCCACCCCAGGAGTGGCCCCAAAGGGGAATAGGAAATCTCATCCCTCCCCATCCCCAGCTGGGACTAGCAGCTGGAGCCCTGTGCAGGGTAGGAGCTCCAGGCTGCATGCCAGATTTCACGGGGGAGATCAGATTTCATGGTCCGTGATTCATTTTTCATAGCCATGACTTTGATAAGGCCCTATGTATAATGCAAAAAAAATTTTTGGATCTAATCCCCATATTTTCCCCCTCACTGTACTCCTATCTAATCTGTATCAATGTATCATTCTTGGCCTTTCAGCCACAGATTTAGAAATCTGGTACCAATGCTATGCCCCTCCACTTAATGAGTGTTTAATGTAATAACATACTAAGTATTAAAGCCCTCATCAGTTATGCTTCACATTTAATAGTTTTCATTGTCACATCGCCTTGCAGAAATTAATCATATTCTAAGCACAACCACCTCTTTATAAATCTGAAAGTATTTGATTAATTTCTTAACGGCTGTTCAATGACAGGCTTTCAGGATGCAGAAATTGAATCCTGGAGTCTATTTTGGGCCAAACTATTTTTTCCACAGCTTCTAAAGCCATCCTACATCAGCCATGCTTTGTCTTCTGCTCCCAGAAAGTTTCTCTTTTAGGCTACTCTCCTTCGTCAGCCTCAGAGATTCTGAACTGAGGTCTGCAGAGCGCTTTACAAACATTAGTAAGTTAACAAGTTAAATGTCACATCATCCCCATTTTACAGTTGGGGAAACTAAGACTCACAGAGCTTGTCACTTGTTTAGCATCACATACCAACCCAGTGGCAGAGCTGGGACAGTTAAACTGCTACTGGAATCAGTGGGAAAGGACTATTTTTGTGCTTGTGAAACATGCCAGATTGACCGCCCTACCAAATAACCCAGTGGTGCATGTATTTTGTCATGTGAACACCCATACTGTTTGTAGTGCCTTGCCTATTCCTGGAAGAGGTAACAATAATAAAGTCCACACCCTCAATGATACAGTAAGTTTCAACTGTGATCATTCCCTAACACAGAAAAAGACGCTGTGGATTCTGGGCACTCCAAACTTTATCAAAATATATCAGCAATCTCCACAGACAGCTGCAATCTCAACATTTAGAATAATGAGGGAGAATCTCTTTTCTTTGAACAAACAGCACCATCTCTGGCTGTAATGTTATAAAATTTTAGTATATGTGTATACCACCATTACAGTGCGTTTGGAAGGCATTTAGAAGACTTGCTCAAAGCTAGTTCAATTCTGCTGGTATTGGGACCACATATGAAACATGAGAAGTTCTTTTGTACGGGGACACAAAGTTTTCCACTAGCGTTCCAGGTGCTGAACCAGAGGGGAAACTACCAGAGTTATCTAAGGTAGATGGTCTTAGAGAGGGCGGCAACGTCCTCGTACTGAGACTATTCACTGAAACATGTGAACCCGGAGTTAACCTGAATTTGGGTGAAACCAGTATTCCACCTTGTGGGGCAGAAAACTTTGTTTTTACTGACCAGATGGCTAATGAAAACTGCGTCTCAATTTTAGCTCCACAGTCTTTCGGGATTCTGTCAGATTCACGGATATTGTCACAGGGTAGCTGGCCCTTTAAAGGGTGAAGACCCAGGAAAGAAAAGCAGGGGGAATCTTCTCTTTCTGGGAAGGGCCTTGTGGAGGCAGGCTGGAGAGAATCCCAGGAAGGTGGTTAGCTCCCGTGGGAAGTCCTGAGATAGGGCCTGTAAGAAGCAGGGAGGTCCCTGAGAGAAGCTGCAAGAGTCCCTAGAGAGGGAAAGCAGTGGGGAAACCTGCTAAGAAGGGCCTCCAGAGAATAAGCCCTGGGAGGCAGTGCTCAGCCTAAGGTGCAAAGAAGGAACTCTGCAGTGCTCAGGAGTAAGGGATGCAGAGCAGGAAACTTCAACGTAGTGTGAAGGGGCTGAAAGATCATTGTCTGGAGGTTTATTTGCATTCTTTAGCTGGACTTTTGTTACCCTATATCAGGGGTTGGCAACCTTTCAGACATGGTGTGCCAAGTCTTCATTAATTCACTCTAATTTAAGGTTTCACATGCCAGTAACACATTTTAACATTTTTAGAAGGTCTCTTTCTAGAAGTCTATAATATATAACTAAACTATTGTTGTATGTAAAGTAAATAAGGTTTTTAAAATGTTTAAGAAGCTTCATTTAAAATTAAATTAAAATGCAGCACCCACCAGACTGGTGGCCAGGACCTGGGCAGTGTGAGTGCCACTGAAAATCAGCTCGCGTGCCGCCTTTGGCACTCATGCCACAGGTTGCCTACCCCTGCCCCAGATGGAGACAGAACTTAAATATGACCTGGCCAGAAGGCTGGGCTGTGGAAGACAAATAGAGACAAAACATCAACGGGGCCAAAGATGTTATGGTCAATGGTGTTAGAGACAATGACTCCTAATGCACCACAACCTGACACCAGCGTACGTTACTGCAGTGAGTGGAACCATCTATACATTCCTGTCATTAAATGGAGTTTTTTTCCATTGCAGTGCTAGATAGAAACATTTTTTCTACTGCTCTCAAACACACAGAGTTTCAAACATGGCTGGGTTGCAAAGGACCTTTTAGGGGGACATACACATCAATGTTTTCTGCATTTAAAAAAAAATTAACCTCTTTTTTGACAATGCCACCACAACCTACAAAAAATTAGAAAATGGTTTGTTAAATACCGGTAAATTCCTTGCCCTCCGTCAGTTTCTAATGCTGCATCATCACACAGTGCACAAAAGTAGTGATAACTCCTCCGGCAGGTTTTTATCTCACATCCCACAGTGGCTCCTTTCTTGCGACAGAAATTGCACATCTACAGCGAAGGAGTTGAGTTGTTAGCAGATATAGACATTTTATAATTAGTAACTAAAATATTATACTTGAGAGTAAATAGCTTCATCACTGAATGTGTTTAAATCTTTAACTCTCAGCCTCTCTCTTCCTGTTCATCATACAAACTCACTCCTCCAAACTCCAACTCAGCTCATTTTTCAACCAACTTTCTATTATTCTCTCTGCTCTTACACAATTATATTAAAATCAGTTAATATTCTTAGAAGTAACTCAATGATAGTGACAGTGTTGGGCTTTACATCTGTAAATATTTCACATTCAATTTGCTCAGTTTACAAGTATAGAGATGTTTGGAACAATTTTCAAAAATGCCCAAGCTCCACTTTCAAAAGTGACTTCAAAAGCAAAAGGACTAGAAACTTAGCTCTCACTTAATAAGAAATCCTTTCCTTTTCTAGTTCCCACAAATCAGGAGGTTACTTATGTGTAAGCTTAGCAGGACCCAAAATCTGCCTTATGCCAAAAAGTGCCTTTTCTTAGAAAGGAACCAAAACAGTTTTAACTTCTACTGCCAGACAAAAGTGGCTATACACTTTAGGTTCCACTAAGTGCAGAATCAGACTAATGTTTCTGATCTTAATTACTCTGATCTTTGGTAAGTCAGAATGACTGGGTTCTTGTCTGCATTTTATTCAAGCTTCTATGTCACAAGGTCATAAAAATGTCACAAACAGACTTCACGATCTAACGTGCTGCTGTTCTTACGATAAATTATAAACAAGAAAATATTTGAAAGAAGCTGCCTTACCAGCCGCTTTCCTCTCCTGATTTCACTCTGAACTGAGGCCACATCAAACCTTGTATCCTGATTCTCTGGGTTATGCTCTTCAGATTCTACAAATCCTGAGGAATATAACTACAAACAAAACAAAAGACAGCAGTAATTAATACAGTGACTCAGCCAGCAAGATACTCTGATGTGTATCAATAAGGAATGATAGAAAGTAGACGGGGTTTCAGTTCAGTGTCAGACATGAGAACTGTGCACTTTAAAAAAATTCTGCATTTTTATTCACCCCACAAAGCCCCCTAAAGGGGCAAATTTTTATTTCTTTGTTTTTAACCAACACTGTCCCATATTGAGTGGGGGAGCACTGCTTAGCTTTTCCACCCTCCTACAAGACAGGACCAGTGATACTAGATTCCACCAGCTGTTAAAGGAGGTTTCACATGAAGGGAACATGGCATTTTTACAGGGCTCATCAAGGAGGCCATCATCCTATCTATGTCCTCTTTTGCCAGTTAGCCCAGCAGGTTTGACAGAGCTCAGGATCTTTCGGGAGGGACTCAGTTGGAAGTGACAACAGAATTAACACTGGCAATGCGATACCAGGCAAAGACTGGCAGTGAATTGTTGGAGAAGCAACTTAAATAGGTTGAACAGTGGCTGGAAAAATATAGCAGAAATGTATGCATGAATACCTGCTGATGTACTGGACTATGACAACAAATTAGAAGGGATAATTAATTAATAACTACATTTGATTATAAGAAAACAAATGATCATACTGAAACAAAACCCAGCAGCACCAAAATTGTTACTTAAAATACATGATAAATTTACAAGAAGACACAAAGCTTGGTCAGCTAAAGGAATAAGAACATAAACTTAGAGATAAGAAACCACTTAGCACATGTTATTACGGGTTTAGAGACACTAGTAAAGCTGTAACAATGTTGCTAAACCAATACTGGTTTGCTTTCAAGAATCTGAATGTTTGTTTGAAACATATAACACTGTAAAATGAAAAATAAAAGTAATAAAATTAATAAAGATATAAACACACTGTAGCAAGAACAATAGATAGCTGATCTATAAGGGGAAGAAATAAAAGTGGAGCAAAGGATTTGTGACGTATGATATCCAAAACAAAAAAAAAGCCCCAGTTTAATGTAATAGGTATCCTACACACTAAAATATCAAGGTATAGGTGTGGTTATAGCAAAGATGGCCCCTTTTAACTTAAAAGATCTGTTCTCTGTGAGTTTAAAAACATACCTGCATATTTAATGACGATTTTTTCATGTTACTTTTCTCCTGATACTATAGTGGAACAAACAAATTTAGGAAGAGGGCTCTCATAAAAGTATACAGGTTAGTTAACTAAGTTCCAATGGCGGAGCCAAATTCTGCCCTTAGTTACGCCTAGCTGAGGGCAGAATATGATGTCCAGAATCTTTATTACTGGTGCTGATGTGAAAGGAGGAAATATCCAAGGGTAAGAGTACAGGGCTAGCAGATAGAAGACCGATTTTATTTGCAAACTGAGTAAATTTGTTCTAGAACCACAATAAACCTAGAACCTCACAAGGACATTTTTTCATAGCCAATTCTTAAATTAAAACCACACTTCATTATTCCTTATATTTAAGACAAATGCAAGAAGCTGCCATCTTGCCACTTTGATCATGCAAATTATGGCCTTGTTCCTGCAAAGACTGGGGACATGTTTACCTTTTTGCACTGTAAGGAGTCTGATTCAATTACCTCAGTTGAGACTACTCACATTATATCAAATTTAGCACATGCATAAGTTAAGAACATAAGAACATAAGAACGGCCGTACCGGGTCAGACCAAAGGTGCATCTAGCCCAGCATCTGTCTACCGACAGTGGCCAATGCCAGGTGCCCCAGAGGGAGTGAAGCTAACAGGCAATGATCAAGTGATCTCTCTCCTGCCATCCATCTCCATCCTCTGGTGAATAGAGGCTAGGGACACCATTCCTTACCCTTCCTGGCTAATAGCTATTTATGGACTCAGCCACCATGAATTTATCCAGTTCCCTTTTAAACATTGTTATAGTCTCAGCCTTCACAACTTCCTCAGGTAAGGAGTTCCACAAGTTGACTGTGCGCTGTGTGAAGAAGAACTTCCTTTTATGTGTTTTAAACCTTTTAAACCTGCTACCTATTAATTTCATTTGGTGACCCCTAGTTCTTGTATTATGGGAATAAGTAAATAACTTTTCCTTATCCACTTTCTCCACAGTTGTTGTTGTTGCAGGATCGGGCCAGGGACTGAAAGACTGCTTTGCCATTCAAAATCATTGGAAGTAAAAGGGTTTGAAAGTTGTTGCGAAACAAGTTCATTTTTGTTCTGAATTCTCACCTAATGTTAATGTTAAGGCACTTTCTATAGTTTCTAAATTTAACAATGGCTAACCAAAATATTGAACTTGTCTTAACTCTGAAATCCTGTGACAGCTAGGGTTTTCTTTTAAGTGACAAAACAGATATTTTCAGTCCTGCTTTTTTGTTGTCCTTTCTTCTACTGCCTACCCAGACCCCTGGGCCCTATTCAGCATTGTCCTGTAACTTAAGTAGCTTGTTATATCAGTGAAAATTGGATGTAAAATGCTACTATTCTCATTTAGCAACACTTTAAAGTCACTTTGCACTGGTGTAAAATGACTATACAAAGAGCAAGGCAATGATGAATTGGGCTAATTTTTACTCTTTCTACATTCCATCTCGACTCCTGCATTACTCTTCTTATTCCCCTCCACCTCAATGCGCCAACCATTTGGCAAGTAAAAAAAAATGTAACTGTTTGAAGCTCTAATCACTGGAACTCCAGAAGACCATGAAATTGTAGATCATTCACTGCCTTCTGAAACAGAGAGGGAAAGAGTTCTCTTTTCTTCTAGAGCACTGGCTCTCAACCTTTCCAGACTACTGTACCCCTTTCAGGAATCTGATTTGTCTTGTGTACCCTAAAGTTCCACCTCACTTAAAAACTACTTGCTTACAAAATCAGATGTAGTGTCACAGCACACTGTTACTGAAAAAGTGCTGACTTTCTCATTTTTACCATATAATTATAAAGTAAATCAATCTGAATACAAATGAAATACATGTATAGTATATAGAGCAGTATAAACAAGTCATTGTATGAAATTGTAGTTTGCACTGACTTCACTAGCTCTTTTTATGCAGCCTGATGTAAAACTAGGCAAATATCTAGAACAGGGATGGGCAAACTATGGCCCGCGAGCCGGATCCAGCCCCCCAAGGGATTGACACCCCCACGGTGCCGTGGCTCCTGTGCCACTCCCGGAAGCCGCTGGCACCACGTCCCTGCAGCCCCTGGGGGAGGTGAGGGCAGAGGGCTCTATGTGCTGCCCTCACCTGCAGGCACCGTTGGCTGGGAATGGGGAACCGCGGCCAATGGGAGCTTCAGGGGAGGTGCCCACAGGCGTGGGCAGCGAACAGAGCCCTCTGTCCCTTCCTCCCCCAGGGGCCACAGGGACGTGGTGCTGGCCACTTCCGGGAGCAGCATGGAGCCAGGACAGCCAGGGAACCTGCCTTAGCCCCGCTGTGCGCTGCTGCCACCCCAGAGCCGCTCCAGGTAAGCAGCGCTGGGCCGGAGCCTGCACCTTGGTCCCCTCCTGCACCCTGCACCCCAAACCCGTGCCCTGAGCCCCTTCCTGCACACTGCACCCCCTCCCACACCCTGCACTCCCTCCAGCATCCCAATCCCCTGCCCCAGCCCTACATTCATGGCCCTGCATGCAATTTCCCCACCCAGATGTGGCCTTCAGGCGAAAAAGTTTGCCCACCCCTGATCTAGATGAGTTGATGTACTCCCTGAAGACCTCTGCATACTCCTGGCATACACATACCCCCGGCGTACACATACCCTCAGTTAAGAACCACTGTTCTAAAGTAGACAATTATGTACCAATGTCCATGTTGTCTTTGAAATTTTTCCTTTTGGTCCTTCTTGATTCCTTTAATATTATTCATATGTTAAGAAAAACTCTCACCAAACAATCTTGATGAACTGCAAGATTTTGCTTTTCTGCAATGTACATTATAGCACACTCTTCATCTGCTGGACAAAATGCACACTTCCTTTTCACCATCTTCTCCATTATCTGGAAGTCACCTGGAGAGAGACTGTTGAACGAAACATAAAACGGTTAATGCAACCACCCTATACCAGCTGGGAGGAATATGGAGAGTGTAGCTGGTGAGGGCTCATAGCATTTCCAGATCTAGCTTCTATTCCACTTGCATCCCAGTAGACTTTGTGCCCAGCCACTCTAGCCGTGATTGACAGGCATGAATAAAACTTGACTTGCTAAGATAAAAACAGAATAGAAGTTAGCTGCTAGGGGCTCTAGCAATTGGGATTGGAGGAATGAGAACTAGGATTTTTTCTTGGAAAGCCACTGGTGGGGGCAGGGATCAATATGAAAACTTCCAACCTTGCTCAGCAATACATGGCTCAGTGAAGAACATTTCATGCAGATACCAACAACCTTGCATGGGCTTGAGAGTCACGTCATATGATGTGTAGCACCTTTAGTTCAGAAGATATTAGTCTGCTGCCATCAGCACCTCAAACTTGTTCTTTCAGACATCTAACTGCAGCTGCACTAAAGTATCTGTCACAGTTTAAATAAGCAACGTAGTACTGCCAACTCCCACAAATATCCTACCTGAGTTCACAGGAAAGAAGGAGGGAATGTTGTTTCTTTAACATAATGGGATTATAGAAAGAGATTTGCAAGTAAAAAGTGGAAAGGAAAAGACAGGAAGATGAAATTAGATTGTTCCTCAATAACAGATGGAAGTTAGAGGTCTGCAACCACTGACACTAAAACATTGTCAAGGCCAGCACCACCCTAGCCAATACCCATTTTTTAACCTCCTAGCCTTGTTATAGTGAATCTCTATTCTCCTTTTCTGTTCTTATCCTTCCAAGGTTTTCCTTCTCATCCTTCTTTGCCTTCCCACATTATCTCATTTTTCTTATCTGGCAGCTGCAATAATTTTTTAAGGCCATCTGCAAATAAAAGTCATAATTCAAACTCTTTCAGTACAATGCGTCCAGTATCCCCAAGGACCGAGGTAAGATGTTCATTCAACACACCAGAAATATAAACTTCACTTTTTCTGTTGTCATGCAAAGCAGTTGAGGTGTGAAAACCAAGGGAGGAGAAACTGGTTTTGTAGTTGGCAAGCCATTCACAGTCTCTGTTTAATCCTGAGCTGATGGTGTCAATTTTGCAGAGGAACTGAAGCTCAGCAGTTTCTCTTTGAAGTCTGGTACTGAAGGGGTACAGTCAGGGTCAATTCATTAAGGGACATCATCAAACTGAAATAGGTCAATTTCAGCAAAAGGAAGTAAAGCAGCTCTGTACTATCCCCAAGTTCCTTTGCAAAAATATTTCTTCTTTACTTTTTTAAACCAGTTGTTCCTATTTTTGATGCTTTTTTCTGTTACTATCAAAAAAACCCAAACAGGAGTGTGCATGCAGGTACAGAAGTTGGTGTCAGAGTATGTGAATGGGAGGAACACACATGCAATGGAAGCACTAAAGCAGGGGTCGGCAACCTTTCAGAAGTGGTGTGCTGAGCCTTCATTTATTTACTCTAATTTAAGGTTTCACATGCCGATAATATATTTTAACGTTTTTAGAAGGTCTCTTTCTGTAAGTCTATAATATATAACTAAACTATTGTTGTATGTAAAGTAAATAAGGTTTTTAAAATGTGTAAGGAGCTTTATTTAAAATTAAATTAAAATGCAGAGCCCTCCCGACCAGTGGCCAGGACCTGGGCAGTGTGAGTGCCACTCAGAATCAGCTTGTGTGCCACCTTTGGCATGTGTGCCATAGGTTGCCTACCCCTGCACTAGAGGCAAGTGATAATTCTTGGCTCTGGCTGTTTCTTCTCTACCTTGTGGAGGGAAACTCCAGCTGCTGCTCCCCTTGTGTATGGCTTTTGAAGGGTTTCCAGCCTGAACTATCCTTGCTGCTCTATACATGGGTTAAGGATCTCCAGTCCACACAGTCACAACGAAGGGCCTGAGGGCATAGGGGGGAAAATTAGGGGGTGCTCCTCACCCACTGGCAGCCAAGCTCCCCCTCCTTCCTCCCTTGAGTGCACCACATCCTAGCTCCTCCGCCTACCTCCCAGCACTTCAGCTGTTTGGCGATGCTCGGGGGGGTGCGGGGAGGAGGGAAGAGAGGGGACACAGTGTGCTCAAGGGAGGAGGCAGGGAAGAGGAGAGGCAGGGACTTGGGGAAGAGGGTGGAATGAGGGTGGGGAGGAGGCGGACCAGAGGTGGGAAAAGGCAGGGCAGGGCTGAGGACTTGGGGGAAGGGGTGGAGTGGGGGTAGGGCCGGGGGCCGAGGGGGTCGAGCATCCACCAGTGGGAGCAGAAGTCAGCGCCTATGACTGAGGGTGGAAGTAACAGTCCTTGCTGTTCCTCTAAGCTCCGTTTAGAGTGGAAGACAACTTACATGGCTCAGTACAGGCTGTCTGAAGACAATTTGCTGATCATTCCTCTGCTTGCCTCCCACCTGCTATCAGACTGATATATTTTAACAGGCAAACCACTACATTTGTATGTTAAAAATTTTATTTTACTAAATGAAAAATAGTAATGAAATCTACTGATGAGAGAGAGGGTGTGTCCTCTGTGCCTGATCCCCAGGGGATGAGAGTCTGTTTCAATTCTCAGCTTCACAACTTGACTCTTTAGCTCAATTGCAAGTTACTTAATAGATTCCAAGGCCAGAAAGAACCACTGTGATCATTCTAGTCTAACCTTCTGTAAAACACAGGCCAAAGAGTTTCCCCAAAATAATTCCTAAAGCACATCTTTTAGAAAATTACTATGAGGCATGTTTTCTAATCCTTTATTCATCCTCCTGGCTCTTCTCTGAATCCTCTCCAATTTATCAACATCCTTCTTGAATTGTAGGCACCAGAAATGGACCCAGTATTCTAGCAGTAGTTGCACCAATGCCAAATACAGAGGTAAAATAATGTCTTTACTCCTACTCCAGATTCCCCTATTTATACATCCCAGGATTGCATTAGCTCTTTTGGCCACAGTGTTGCATTGGGAGCTCAAGTTTAAAGCTATGTTTCAGTCACAGGTAATTTTAGTAAAAGTCATGAACAGGTCTGGGGAAGTAAACAAAAATTCACTTTTATTATATACCCCTGAGTAAAACTTGGGGACGAGGTAGCTGGGGGCGTGGCATGGATGCTGTGGGGCAGCCAGAGGATGCCACAGGTGCTGGGGGGCATCATGGGTACTCGGGGGTGTGCAGCTCGAGGAGGCACAGCAGGTACTGGGTGCAGGATTGGTGGGGCTGGGGCAGGTTCTCTACCAAGTTCCTGGGAAGCAGCGACCTCCAGCTCCTAGCTCCATGTGCTGCCTCTGCACTGCCCCAAGCCCTGGTTCTGCAGCTCCCATTGACAGGGAACTGCAGCCAATGGGAGCTGCGAGGGAGGTGCCTGCGGGAGAAGGCAGCACATGGAGCTAGGAGCTGAAGGAGGGGAGTTCTTGTCACCCTTCCAGGGAGCCCCCTCAGGTAAGCACTGCCCCATAACCCAATCCCCAGCCCTGAGTCCCCCCACGCACAAACTCCTGCTGCTGGGGGTGGGCCCACGCCTGCCCCGGCAGCGGCTGGTGCGCCTGGCCTGGGGTGCCCAGCCTTGGGCATGGGCATAGTTTTACTTCTATTTCGGGGTGGGGGGGCAAGGGCTGACAGGGCTCAATCCAGCTCCACACAGTGGGGTCCAGAGAGGGAGCACCACCTCCACCCCGACTCAATCAGGAGGTCTCCCAGCCTATCTGGGTTATGGGGGTACACAACCAAAAAATATAACTCAAAGGGGGGATTCAGTTCAAAAAGTCTGAAAACCCCTCAGGGTGCAGGGATGGCGCAGCTAGGGGCTGTGAGAAGTGAGGGGAGTAGCTCAGGGTGTGGGGAGCGGGTAGCTAAGGGCTGTGCGAAGTGAGGGGAGTAGCTCAGGGTGTAGCGAGGGGGTAGCTAGGGGCTGTGCAAAGTGAGGGGTGTAGCTCAGGGTGCGGGGAGAGAGTAGCTAGGGGCTGTGCGAAGTGAGGGGAGTAGCTCAGGGTGTAGGGAGGGAGTAGCTAGGGGCTGTGCAAAGTGAGGGGAGTAGCTCAGGGTGTAGGGAGGGGGTAGCTAGGGGCTGTCTGTGGGCAGAGGGAGCTCCCAAAGAGGCTCCCAGCTTCAGACCCCTGCTGCTCCTGGCTTGGGGGCGGGGTCAGGTTTGCTGGCATTGGGGGGTGCCAACGTAGTGGCACAAACTACTCTGGTACACCGGTGTCAGCCCTACGCCGCTCTCAGCTTCGGAGGGCTGGGGGCACCAGCTTCAGCCCTGCACCACTCCTGGCTTTGGGGGGGCCGCTTCAGCACCGGGGCTTTGGGCTCCGGGTTTCAGCCATGGGGCCCTGCAGCCCCACTGAAAGGGCTCACGAACCCCCAGGGGGCCACGGACCCCCGGTTGAGAACCACCGATCCAGTTCACTCTGAAACAGTGACCTGTCCTATTATTTAGCGATCCCCTAATTTTTGTGTCATCTACAAATTTTATTTTATATTTTCTTCCAGATCATCGATAAAAATGTTAAACAGTATAGGACCAAGAACAGATCCCTGCACGACCCCACTGGAAATGATTTCTCATTTCCCATTAAATAATTTTGAGATCTATCAGTTACCCAGTTTTTAATCCATTTAATGTGTGCCATGTTAATTTTATATCATTACAGCTTTTTAATCAAAATGTTGTGATGCCAAGTCAAAAGCCTTACAGAAGTCTAAGTGTATTATGTCAACTCTATTACCTTTCTCAACCACACTATATCTCATCCTAAAGAGATACAGTAGCAAGTTAGTTTGACAGGATCTGTTAACCATATACCCATGTTGATTTAATTATGTTACCCTCCTTTAATTCTTTATTAATCAAGTCCCGTATCAGCCACTCCATTACCTTGCCCAAGATTGATGTCAGGCTGACTGATTTATAACATCTTTTTTACACTTTTAAAGTATTGTCACATTAGCTTTAGGCCAGTCTTCTGGACCTTCCCCAGTACTCCAAAACTTACTGAAAATCAACATTAACAGTCCAGTGAGCTCCTCCATCAGCTCTTTTAAAACTCTTAGATGCAGATTATTCAGACATGCTAATTTTAAAATATCAAACTCTATATAACATTCTACAGAGATACTAGTGGAAAGAGTGTTATCATCACAATTTGATGAGTCTATATCATGTTTTTTTCCTCATATACAGAACAAAAGTATTTATTGGACACTTCTTCCTTTTATGCATTATTATTGAAAACTCTACTATTTCCATCTAGTAATGGACCAATACCATTGTCAGGATTCTTTTTGTTCCTAATATATTTTTAAAAACTGTGTGTTATTGTTCTTATCTTTGCTGGCCATAGATTTCTCCTTATGTCCCTTTGCTTCCCATATTGATTTTCTACAATTCCTAATTTCTGATTTATATTCATAAGTATCAACTTTCCCTGTCTTTTATTTGTTTATCTATGTTATAGCTGCTTTCACTTATCCTCTAAACCAAGTTGTTTTTTTAACCAGCACAACCTTCTTGCTCAGTTGTTGGATTGTGGCTTTTTGGGCATCTAGTAAGGTGTTCTTAAATGATTCCCAATTATCATTCACATTTATCTGATTAAATTCTTCCTCCCAACTGATCTGGCTTCTAATTATTTTAGCTTTGTGAAACTGGCCTTATAAAAGCACCAAGTATATATATATTACTGGTCTAGACTTTATTCTGCTTGTATATTATAAATGTGATCAAGTCATGTTCAGTAGTACCTAAGCTACCATTAAGTTTTACTTCTGTGAACAGTTCCTCTTTAATTGTTAGGACAAGGTCTAATAAAGAATTCCCCCATACAGGCTCCAGCACTTTTTATGTTATAAAATTGTCATATATAATGTTCAGAAATTCTAAGGATACCCCATGATCACGTATTTTTCCCCCTACACATTATAGATAGGTGCATAAAGAGGTGATCATCCTGTACCTTATTGTGACTTAGTGGTCTTTAGCAGACACCAATACCCCATCTTGTGCATTACGTGTTAGGACATCACTTTCTTCTGAGTTAAGAGTGATTCAGAAATAGGTAATACCATTTTTTATACAGATTGTCGTTCCCCTTCTGCCCACTCAATCCTTCCAAAATGGATTATGAACACTGATTTTAACATTCCAATCATGCGACTCATCCCACCAAGTTTCAGTAGTACCAACTGAATTTATGCTTACAAATGAGCAATTCCAATTCCTCGTTTGTTACCCAGGCTCCTAGCATTGGTGGATACGCAATTCAAGAATTTCTTCTCATTGTGTCCTTTGTTTCTTTGATTAATTTTGTTCTCAGCATCTAAATTTTTGTTCTAAGAGCTCATATCTCCCCTCTTTTTACTCTCCTCTTTTGCTATTACAGATGCTCCCGGACTTACTCAAGTGTTCTGTTCCAGAATGCCTTGCATAACTCAAATTTTGCATAAATCCGAAACATATCTCAGACTATTATGCAAAAAAAAACAAACCCCGCCTCCTATTTCTAGCTTACAGAACTTTTTCCATAAGTGCAGATTTGCGTAAATTGGATCTTGTGTAACCCAGGGAGCATCTGTAGTTGAATCCTTGCCTGGCTACTCTAGCCAGTCTGTACCTGAGTCTGGTCCCTCTTTGAGCAAGGAGAAGACCAAAAACCTATGCTGTTAGCTCTGAAATTCCTCAGTTCAATACCGTGTGTTGGCCAAGATTCTGGCTATCACACTAACACAGCATCCTCTATTTATTTACTACTTCAAATTTCTGAAATACTGCTATGTAGACATCAAAACATCAGCAGCTCCCTGTTGTTATGGGACTTTTAAATGGCATATTTCAGAACCTGGGGGAAAGGGATGCCTATCAACTCCACTCAGAGCATGAGGATAACATCATCACTTCTAGTCAGAAAGAGGAAATGAAACTGATTATCAACAAAAGTGAAACTGTCTCTGTCCCACCTGCTATTGGCTGCACAAGACAAGCAAATGAGGGGAAAAAACCAAAAAGAGAACAGTTGTTTTTTTCTGATCTCTTCCAGTTCTGGTTAATTTCTCTGTCATTTGTAATTGCAGTGAGTCAGTATCTTCTAGACTTTGCTGTGGTTTTGAACTGACTGTGTCTCCATGCTGCAGATGTGAAAATTCCTGATTTGCTTTAAACAGGTGTGTAAAATATAAGCCCCATCATCGCAGTAAGAGTGGGGGAGTGCATTTGATACCTAGGTCCATAGCAGGATTTCCAAGCTGCTGTGTGCCAAGCGCTTTGACACCCCAACGTGGCAGGCATCATGGAAATTGTGGCACCCAGCGAAGGGTGCGAGGGGCGTTAGAGCACAGCAAGAGGTGCTAGGGGTGTGTTATGGTGCCCAGTGAGCGGGGCGCTTTGTGGCACTCCGTGAGACGTGAAGCATGGCAAGGGGTGCGTTATGGTGCACGGTGAGGGCTGCATCACGGCACATGGCAGGGGTTAGAGGTGCGAGGGGCGTGTTGTGGCACGGGCACCACCCTGGCAAGCTCCCTCCACGCTGAGTCCCCGCCAGGCTGGGTGGAGAGGCACTGTGGTGGGTATAACGGCCGGTGGGAGGAGACCTGCTTGGCCCAGGCTCCCCGGTCAGTCAGCACATCCCCGCCCCACCTGAGGGCCAGCGCGCCCAGCCTGCCCCATGTTAGAGGTCCCTCCCCTGCCAGCCCCACCGCTCACCGGCAGGCAGGGCGGAACGGCCCATTCACTGCAGCCGTGGGGGGGATGGGAATCAGTCATTACCGAGGGTGCACAACGCGGGGCGCAGGAGGGCACAGCCCGAATCCCGCCCCCCCCCAATGGTACTTACCACCGGGGGGACGGGGAGAGAGAATCATTCGCCGCCTGAGCTGCTGCTGCTGCTGCTGCCTCAACACACGGCAGGATGCTAGAAACTCCCGAAGGGGTGGGGCGGAGGAGGAGGGGCCAGAAAATGGGCGTGCCTGGCTGAGAGAGTGTTGGAAGGACCCGGCTCGCTCCCTGGGACTGAGCATGTGCCAGCGATCTGCGCAAGTGCGCATGCTCACTAGCTGCCGCCGAAGCTGCTGAAGCGGACGGTGCCCTCACTCCCCACGTGAAATGGAGGGGCGGGGTGAGGCTGCACCGGCTTCCAATCCTCGCGGACTGGGCTAGTTCTGAGAGCCCGGTTCGAATCCCGCCTGGCGCCAGCTGCGATGGGGGCGGGGGGGTCCGGCAAAGGTCGCGGCCGCCTAGGCTGTAAGCTGATGCGTGGCGTGCTGTTTCCAGGCTGAGGCGAGCTTGCCAGGGGCTGGATCCGCGGACGCTGCCGCTGGCCCCGGCGGGGCTGGGAGCGCACGGGAAATCCTCGCCTTAGTGGGCTAGAGGAGGCGGATCTGGCCAATCTCTCGCCTTCACCTTGCCGGTGAAATCACGTGCGAGGGGCCCCGCTCACCTGTTGCAGGAGTCACCTGACTGGAAGATTGCGCCCTGCTCGGGGCCTCTGGTGGAAGCCGATGTGAAAACCTCAGGCTCAGACAATCATGAGGGTTTTGGGCTTTTTTTAATATACGTTTTTGGGTTCTTTTTGGCTGCCTTCTGGGCGCTAAGCTGGGCTGTCCTTGTTCACGTTTTCAAGCTATTCTCTGTAGCCCTGAATGACTGAAACATATTTCTTCTTTCTTTTCTAACTGAAAGCAGAGTCTCATTCAATCTCTTGATTTGAGGACCTGGGGCTTTAAAGAAACACACCATGAATCACAAGACATGTAATAACATTGTGAGAGTGATACATTAGGGTGGTCAGGTGGCTCCAGTGCATTACAGCCTGGCTACAGGAATAAGGACAATGTGGCTTTTCAGTGGCAGAACGGCTGGCTGGTGTTTGCGTCTTTGCATTACAGGCATCCATGGACCCTGCCTGGGGAGAGGCTGGAGCTGATGCTGCTTGATGCCCAAGAAAAGCCCATCCGCCCCCACCCAAGACTATGGCTCATATTCAGTAATAATCCTGATAAAAATTAGCAGGAACTTCAAATTTAAATTAGACAAATTAAGGAGTCAGACCATTAAGTAGTTCAGCCATGCACACTGGAATGTATGAAGGCGACATTTTGACAACTTGGGGACCGCTATATGATCTGTGAATTCTGTATGTACCTGTACCAAGCAGCAAACTCATTTTGAATGTGCTGCCCCTTTGCTGCCTCTGTTGTCTGTTTGCCTTCATGGTAGACTAAGGCCTTGTCTACACTACACAGTTTTGTCAACAAAAGTCAAATTTTGTCAACAAAACAGTGGAGGTGTACACACTGAAATGCTCCTCCTACCAATGTAACTACTCTGCTATGCCGACATAATAAAACCACCTTGACCAGCGGCACAGAGCTTTTTGCGACACAGTGTCAATGTAGACACCTCACTAAGTTGTGTTGCCTTAATTGGCCTCCTGGAGGTGTCCCACAATGCCCATCATGACCACTTTGGTCCGCAGTTTGAACTCCACTGACCTGAAGGTACACAGGTATGCACCCCTCCTCTGTTTGAAGGCCTGGGGATTTTTAAAATTCTTTTGTGAATGCCAGCAGCAATCTTGAATGGCAGACCACAGGGCAGGCATCACTCTCTGTTTTGCAGCTCCTAAAATACTGCAGTACTAGCCTTGTTCACATAGGCAGTGGGTGAAACCCCACTTTGGGGAGACTAACCTGCTGGCTCTGGCCCTTCTGCCCAAGGCCTCCCACGCACACACTCCAGAGCCCTGAAACCCCACCCCCCAAACAGGAGGAGACCTAAGGGGTCCCCCTGTGACTGGAGGAGCCCCAGCCTGCCCGCCCCACCCCAGCTACACTGGGCCCAGCTGGTGGTCCCCCGATACCTCCACCTGGAGTGCCAGGCCAAGCTGCCAGCACACCTCCCACTCCCCCAAGTGCTAGGCCGGCCCCAGTGCCTGTCTGTCCCCCTCAGCCCCCTCTGCCAGAGGCAGGCTGAGCCCCCAACCACTGACAGCCCCCTCAGGTCAGTTTCCCCCTCCCCTCACCAGTGCTGGGCCAAACCACTGGGCCAAGCCACCAATCCCCCCAAGTGCTGGCCCAGCCCCAGCACCAGGCTGAGTTGCCGCTCACCCCGAGGACTCCCTCCAACCAAGCCACTGGCCCTCCCAGTGCCAGGCCGTGCCACCAGCCCCACCGCCCTTGAAGGCCCTCCCCTGGCCAAGCCACTCCCCTGCCTGCTGCTGGGTCTCCGCGTCCCTCCTCATTCCCCTGTCCCCAAGGAGGAGGGACACAGTGAGCAGTAGGAACCTCCAGTGATGGCAGTGGAGCGGAGGAGACCTGGCAGGCACAGGCAGCAGCAGCAGGCAGTGAGGTCCTCAGAGAAGGGGCGAAGCCATCGCAGCCCAGGTGTCTGGTGGCGGGTATTATAACCACCGCCCATGGGTGTTGGGCTGGAACTGTTGTTGTTACTCTTGTTAAAGTCCAATCCCATTTCATGCCAAGTGGTGTCTGGGGATCAGCTGGAGCTGATAGAGGTGGTGATGTCATCTGGGTCCCTCTCTGGCCCAGTCTAGTCAGGACATCTCTCAGGAGCAGAATGACAAAGGCCCAGGGTCCCTGGAGATGGTGAGGCTTCCTTCAGTATTCTCCGTCTGTTCTTATTGTCCCTTCCACCTCAAGTCTCTTTCTTTAAGGACCCAAAAAGGGAGTGGTGGGCAGTACAGTCCATGCCCTCATTTATTTGTCTATAATTAGATCTAGTTTCCAACACACCAGTTCATTAATTTCTAGACCCACAATTTGTTTACCAAGGATGATCTCAGCACAGTCCTTCGGTTATAGCAGTAGACTTCTTTGTTGGACTAATTCAGTTTTTCAGTCTGGTTTTCTTGCACCTGTTCCCAATAACATTTTTATTTTAGGTTACTGTGACACATTATGATCTTATACTCACTTGTTATCATTGAACTCACAGTTAGGGTAAATTTGTAGACCCAATTACCAGAACAGGTCAAACAAAAATTCCTGTAATTCCTCTCCTGTCATCCCATAATTCATCTAGTTTTTGCAAGCCAGTGCCATTTTCAAACTGCTGTCAGGCAGTGTGGAGGGAATAATGCTGAGCAGCACTATCCTGATGGTTATAAATACACATAGAAGTTGTGCAGCCAGATGGCTTTGAATGACTTGAGAAATAGCTATGGCAGTGCCAGAGTGATATAGGATGAGGAAGACAAAATCTAGTAGTTACTTTTGCATGAATTTTTCCTGGAGGGCTTTACTCAGTAGACTACCTCTTCTGGGCTTGGTCAACTAGCACTGATTGTTGGAATAGGATAGTGATGTACAACCGGGATGACAAGCATTGGCAGCAGAAGTTCAGGCTGACAAAGGCCACTTTCCTTGAAATCTGTGCAGCACTCACGCTGGAGCTGCAGGGGTGGTACACCAATATGAAAGCTCCCCATCCATATGGAGAAGCCTGTAGTCATTGCTGTCTGGAAGCTCACCATTCCTGATTACTACTGGTCAGTAGCTAACCAGTTTGGTGTTGGCAGGTCAGCTATCGAGGAAGTTGTCATGGAGGTATGTTCTGCTAATCCGGGTCAGAAAGCTTGGCAATGCACAGAAGGATATTGATGGATTTGCGTGGCTGGGGTTCCTGAACTGTATTGAGGCCAACATAGGCGGCCGGTTATATACACTTGCGGTGCTCGGGCTCCAGGAATATTCAGGGCCGGGTGCCCTGTTCCAGCAATATTTGGAGCTGGGTCTCTCCCCTGGCCCTGCTTGGATCGGCCCCGACCCCCGTGGGCCTCCCCCCGCCGCGTCCCTGCCTGAAGCAGGTACCAGCCCCTGCCTGCCACCCCTCCCCCGTATGTCCCCCTCCGCCGCGCCGCGTCCCTGCCTGACAAAAAGCAGCACGCGCCTCTCCCCTGCCTGCTCCTGCTGCAGGAGTAGAGCGATTCCCGGCAGAACTGCTGTCTGCTTCCCCAGGGTCCTAGTGTCTGCCCTCCACAAATGGCAAGGCAGGCTGCCCTTACCCTGCCCTAGCCCTGAGTCTCGCCATCTCCAACGCCCCAAACGCTCATCCCCAGCCAGAGCCCTCATCCCCCTGCACCCTAATCCTCATCTCCCAACACCCTAATGCTCAGCCCCAGCCCTGAGCCGCCCCCGCACCATGAACCCCTCATCCTCAGCCCCAGCCACAACCCTCATTCCCTTGCACCCTAATCTTCTGTCCCAGCCCTGAGCCCCCCACATCATGAACCCCTTATCCTCAGCCCCACAGCCCTCACCCCAACCCTCTGCCCTGAGCCCCCTCCTGCATCATGAACCCCTCAGCATCAGCCAGAGCCCTCATCCCCCTGCACCCTAATCCTCAGCCCCAGCCCTGAGCCCTCTCCTGCATCATGAATCCCTCATCCTCAGCCCTACAGCCCTCACCCCTGCACTCCCTCCTATAGCCAAACTCCCTCCCAGAGGGTGCATCCCCTCCCCTTTCCCACACACCCCTTCCCACCCCCAAACTCCCTCCCAGAGCCTGCACCCCTCACCCCTTCCTATGCCCCCAGCCCAGAGCCTGCACCCAAACTCCATCCCAAAGCCTGCACCCCTCACCCCCTCCTGCACACCCACCCCCTGTCCCAGCCTGGAGCTTGCACCCGGCACCCAAACTCCATCCCTAAGCCTGCACCCTAATCCCCAGCCCAGGATCTGCACCCCAGACACCCCCCCCAAACCCCCTCCCAGAGCCTTAGGCAGGTGGGGGCGGAGTTGGGGGGTGGAGTTGGGGGGCAGGTTCTGGGCACCACCAAAATTTCCACAAACTTGCCACCCGTGGAGGCCAATGATGAGATCCAAATGCCTATTCTTTGCCCCTTACAACAGGCCTTGGAATTCATCAACAGAAAGATGTATTTTTCCATGATGCTACAAGGTCTGGTTGATAAAAGTGGAAGTTTCAGCAATATTGATGTGGCGTGATCTGGAAAGGTCCATGTTTCTGGGATCTTTAGAAATTCAGGCTTATTTTCTGCACTGAGAAGTGGAAATTTGCTCCCATAAGACTGCAATGAACCTAATGGTCTTTTGATTCCTACCTTCCTTCTGGGAGACCCAACTTAGCATTGTTTCCCTGGATTGTGAAGGCTTTTCCTGGACACTTGGGTAGGAGAAAGGAGCTATTTACATATACTGTAAGTAGCTGAAGGATGTTAGTGGAATGTGCATTTGGAAGACTGAAGGGAAAATGGAGCTGCTGCATGAGGAGGTTGGGAGTTGCTGAACACGATCTGCCTTGTGTGATAGCTGCTTGCTGTGTTTTGTTCAACATCTGACAGCAATGGAGAGAGCATCACTTATGGACATTATGAACAGCCAGCAAAGTCTCTGCTAAATGCTGCATCTGGTCAGGAATATAGGGTCAGAGATACATTGTGCTGCTGCTTTGAGGCTATGATTTAGTGGTGAAAATATATACGCCTTTATGGAAGGATTTTATTACAGAACCACAGAAATGTAGGGCTGAAAGAGACCTTGAGAAGTCATGTAGTCCACCCCCCCCCGCATTGAGGCAGGAACATGTAGACCTAGACTGTTATACCAATTACATTAGACCAGTAAAAAAAACCAGCAGGATCTTTTTAAAGGGGACAAGACAAAGATGCCATTTATTATGATAACAATTTATGACTAATAACTAATATCTTAATTCTTATACACACACATTATACCTATTACCTATACACACACACACACACACACACACATTCACACACACACACCCACATTCATCAGTTGTTCTGCAGCTGCTGCATAGTTACCAGTCCTGAAGATAGCTTAAGTTCATAGCTTGGTTTTGTAGCTTGGGTTCGTAGCTTGTGGCGGCTAACTGGCCAGGAAAGCCGGGCACAAGGACAAGCTGGATCTCTGTTGGGCAGGCACTGATGTCCTTCCATGTTGGCAGCAGAATGTTACCCAGAGTCTCTCATCTCACCCTTCTTTTTTATAGGCTTTTAGTTTGGATTCAAAGTCTATAGGTCTTGCTGTGTCACGCTGCCTCTGGGTTAGATTGATCACCCATCAATTGCAGGCGTGACTTTCAGCCTTGGACCTGGCTTTGATCTTCCTTCTGTTGTCCTTTTCTTTTTAGGGTGGATGCTTCTTACTTTGTTTAGGGCTGTTGTCTAGGTCTTCAGCCGTTGGTATTTGAACTTTATCTCATCAGGACAGGCTGGGGCTGGAGGTTGATTCCATCATTCATACATACCTCATTCACACATCTAAACTAAACTAATAAGATTACAGCAGGGTTTGCAAAAATGAAGGTTGGAGGAAGCTTTTACAAAATGGAGTGAGTTTTAAAATGGGGTTTGAATTACAATATGGAACAGAAGTTACAGTATAGGCAAGTGTAGTGAATGGTGAACAGAAGTTACATTAATAAAGTGAACAATTGAAAACAATTTCATTTATCAGTTCTACAAGACCATCTCTGACAGGTGTTTACATAACTTGTTCTTAAAAGCCTCCAATAATGGGGATTCCACAGCCTCCCCTGGTATGCTATTCCAGAGCTTAACTATCTTTATAGATAGAAAGCTTTTCCTAATATGTAACCTAAATCTCCCTTGCTGCAGATTAAGCCAATTACTTATGGTCCTATCTTCAGTGGACATAGAGAACAATTGGTTGCTGTTCTCTTTATAGTAGCCCTTGTGAAAGTAGAATGAATTATACTGCGAAAATAGAAAGGATTAAAGAAATGCTGTCTGTACCCTTAAGCAAAATTGTTGGAATGCTGCAATCCAGGTGTCAGGAATACAGACATTAACATAGAACAATTGCACCGTTTAAGGGCAATTGGTGAAGTATTTGCCTTAGATCGATAAGAATTAGTAAGGAAGTAGGATATGCATGCTGTGCCCCAGGTGAATTTTACTGTTTTGCTTTCTTTGTCCCTTTGTCTAATTCCTGCTCTTTTATCTGTATAAATAAGATAGTTTGTGTCTTGCATGGTGCTCACATTATCTGGATGTTATTAGCAGAGCGCTGTGCTAATAAAACAGAGTGGTCTGACAAACTGTGAGTTCTGAGTCTAACTTTGACAATTTGGAGGTTCCACCAAGATGGGTGATTGTATGTGTTGCAGGAGTTAACAAAATCCCTGGGCATTTTGTTGTCTAGAGTTATCAAAACACATGCAAGAGCCAAATACAGTCTCCTCGCACCCAACCTGGGGCCACCAACTTCTCTAAGGCAGAACTTAGAGACTGTTCATTCTTTCCTTTACATTTTAACCCTCTGAATGCAGTGCTCTATATGCTTGTCACAAAACTCAAGAGTGATCATCCTAGGATGCATAACCTCAATAAAGACCTGCCCAAAACATTTCATTTTCCTTTCCGATATAGAAGAGAACATATTAATTTCTAGATCTAACACAATCATGGTGGTTCCAAAAACCATTATAGGTTTAGCCCATCAGTCCTCCTTCACCCTAAATGCATGAGAGAAGAGAGCTTCTGCTTTTGCATGTACTTAGACAGCCATCAGGTTATATCCCAGGGGTCAGCAACCTTTCAGACATGGTGTGCCGAGTCTTCATTTATTCACTCTAATTTATGGTTACATGTGCCAGTAATACATTTTAATCTTTTTAAAAGGTCTCTTTCTATAAGTCTATAATATATAACTAAACTATTGTTGTATGTAAAGTAAATAAGGTTTCAAAATGTTTAAGAAGCATCATTTAAAATTAAATTAAAATGCAGAGCCCCCCCCCCAGAGCAGTGGCCAGGGCCTGGGCAGTGTGAGTGCCACTGAAAATCAGCTTGTGTGCCACCTTCAACACACATGCCATAGGTTGCCTACCCGTTATATCCAGTTCTCTTCCTTTATATTAAATATGGAAAGCTTCTTTCCCCATCCCTACCATCAGAAAGCAGGGTTAAGATGAGTCTCTAAAATTTAGTTTTCAAGAAAGAATTAATTTGAAAGCGAGGTGCTGTGCACATAACTTTGATAGAAATTTAACAAGTTTGAGTTCAGCCAGAGCTAAGGAGGGAAGTATCAAAATATATGCAGGTTTGATTCAACCTGAGTTGGTAAAGGGGACAGCAATACTATTTACTGGATCTTATTTAGCAACAGATTTAGAATAATGTTGTTTCAAATAAATTCACAACCTACTAGTTTACAAAATCCGGAGGAATGTGGCAGCTGCCTTCTCCCTCAGCTTCTGCCATACAAAGAACAGCTCTGGGAGAAGTCCAGGATGCCTACCTGGTATGTCTGGAAGAACCTGCATACAGCACAGTGAGGGGGCTGCTGAGCCATGGTCTGATTATATTCTTTTTCTGCCTCAAAATTCTGAGGGTGATTCTGCCACAGCTGGCTAAGTGGTTTGGCCCAAGCCTCTGTCTCCTCAGCCTCTTCTTCAGGAGTCAGTTGCTCTGACGTCTCATCATCACTAATGTGGAACCACCCAGAATGATCTTAGCCTGTTTTGCAACTGCATCACATAATTGGTTCTATATATTCAATTTGTGATCCACTATAACCCCCAGCTCCCTCAACACCTAGCCAGTTATTCCCATTTTGTATATGTGCACTTGATTTTTCTTTAAGTGTAGCACTTTGCACTTGTCTCTACTGAATTTCATCTTGTTGATTTCAGACCAGTTCTCCAATTGATCAAGGGCTTTTCGAATTCTAACTCTGTCCTCCAACATGCTTGCAACCCCTCCCAATTGGTTTCACCTGCAAATGTTATAAGTATACATGCTTATCCAAGTCATTAATTAAAATATTGAATAGTACTGGACCCAGGATGGATCCCCATGTGATCCCTCTAGGTACATCCTCATAATTTGATAGTGAACTATTGATATATACTCCTTGAGTATGGTTTTTCAACCAGGTTTGTACCCACTTTAGAGTAATTTAATTTAGATCATATTTCACCAGTTTGTTTACAAGAATGTCATGTGGGACTGGGTCAAAAGCTTTACTAAAATCTAGATAAAATCATATCTGCTTTCGCTCTATCCACCAGGTCAGTAACCCTGTCAAAAGAAGGAAATTAGGTTGGTTTGGCATGATTTGTTCTTGGAAAAATCCATGTTGGCTATTACTTATCAGCCTATTATTCTCTAGGTACTTACAAATTGATTATTTAATCATTTGTTCCAGGTATGGAAAGTCGGTTGTGACTGGTCTGTAATTCCCTGGGTCCTCCTTGTTCCCTTGTTTAAATATAGGTACCATGTTTGCCCTTCTCCAGTACTCTGGGACCTCACCTGTCCTCCTTGAGTGCTTTCCTCAATTATGCTTTGGGCAATGCTTTAAAGCAATTTTTCAGCCAAGTTACGAATAAATAATAAACTTAGTTGTAAATAATAAAAAACTTCATTGAACACAGAGTACATACTTAAAACAGTGGAACTGCGGCACACATGCCTGAAGTACTGAGTGCAACCATGTCACAAATGTGTAGGTGGGGGGGTTGTGACTGTTCTTAATGTCATGTAGCATGATGAAGGAAGGGCTTGTGTATAGTAGCTGAGGAAGTGGAGGGGTGCTCTCAGTATGCAGTGTTCTCAGAGGGCTGCAGGATGTGGTTAAGTAAGTTGAAATGTTGGCCACAGTGTTCTCCGACAGAGCTGTCTGTATCATTTCCTGTAGCTATGCACACCGCACCATAGTAACTCTAGCTCAGGAACCAATCCATGCAACAAACCTCGATGCCAACTCTGCCCACATATCTACACCAGCAACACCATCACAGGACCTAACCAGATCAGCCACACCATCACCGGTTCATTCACCTGCACGTCCATCAATGTAACATACGCCATCATATGCCAGCAATGCCCATCTGCTATGTACATCGGCCAAACTGGACAGTCGCTACGGAAAAGGATAAACGAACACAAATCAGATATTAGGAATGGCAATATAAAAAAACCTGTAGGAGAACACTTCAACCTCCCTGGCCATGCTATAGCAGACCTTAAGGTGGCCATCCTGCAGCAAAAAAACTTCAGGACCAGACTTCAAAGAGAAACTGCTGAGCTTCAGTTCATCTGCAAATTTGACACCATCAGCTCAGGATTAAACAAAGACTGTGAATGGCTTGCCAACTACAAAACCAGTTTCTCCTCCCTTGGTTTTCACACCTCAACTGCTAGAACAGGGCCTCATCCTCCCTGACTGAACTAACCTCATTATCTCTAGCTTGCCTGCATATATATACCTGTGTCATAAACAGATAGCTAAGGGTTAATGTCTCTTTCACCTGGAGCACCTGACCAGAGGACCAATCAGGAAACCGGATTTTTTCAACTTTGGGTGGAGGGAATTGTGTGTCTGAGGTCTTTGTTTTCTGGCTGCCTGCTTTCTCTGAGCTTTGGAGAAGTAGTTCTGTTTTCTAATCTTCTGTTTCTAAGTGTAAGGACAAAGAGATCAGATAGTAAGTTATATGGTTTCTTTTCTTTGGTATTTGCATGAATATAAGTGCTGGAGTGCTTTAATTTGTATTCTTTTTGAATAAGGCTGTTTATTCAATATTCTTTTAAGCAATCGACCCTGTGTTGTGTCATCTTAATACAGAGAGACCATTTGTATTTTTTCTTTCTTTTTTATATAAAGCTTTCTTTTAAGACCTGTTGGAGTTTTTCTTTACTTCAGGGAAATTGAGTCTGTACTCACCAGGGAATTGGTGGGAGGAAGAAATCAGGGGAGATTGGTGTGTGTTGAATTGGCTAGCCTGATTTTGCATTCCCTCTGGGGGAATAGGAAAGTCCTTTTTGTTTCCAGGACTGGAAACGGAGAGGGGGAGTCACTCTGTTTGGATTCACAGAGCTTGTGTCTGTGTATCTCTCCAGGAGCACCTGGAGGGGGGAAGGGAAAAAGGATTATTTCCCTTTGTTGTGAGACTCAAGGGATTTGGGTCTTGGGGTCCCCAGGGAAGGTTTTTCAGGGGGACCAGAGTGCCCCAAAACACTCTAATTTTTTGGGTGGTGGCAGCAAGTATCAGGTCCAAGCTGGTAACTAAGCTTGGAGGTTTTCATGCTAACCCCCATATTTTGGACGCTAAGGTCCAAATCTGGGACTAAGGTTATGATAACCTGCCCCTGGAAATTTCCACTACATGGATATGACGAAGTGGGTATTTACCCACGAAAGCTCATGCTCCAAAACGTCTGTTAGTCTATAAGGTGACACAGGATTCTTTGCTGCTTTTACAGTTCCAGACTAACACGGCTACCCCTCTGATACTTGACAGCCAGAGAAAAGAGATGCCTTCCCAAAACCCCCTAGAGAGCCAGGCTCCATCTGCCCACCCACACCTGAAACCCATCTAGGAATGTCCTGGCCCCATTCAGTGGCATGGCTATCCTTACCATTGTCATGAGAGCTCCATATAGCAAATGCTCCCACACCCCAATCCTCATTCCTGAGGGACTATTTGGCAGAAATTCTACAAGGTGAACCACTGAAGTTGCTTCAGCTCAGTCAATATCCATCAAGTTTTATCACAGGAGGGAAGAATTTGGCCCTAAATCTATTTTGTACAAAATAATTTGTAAACGAACAAATAATAAACATTTCCTTTTGCTCCAGCAAAAACAAACAGAAAGCTGGCATTTCTTCTACAATAATTTTATCATTTGTATTTCCAGGGCCTTATACTGCAGTTTCACTTGCACACATATCGGTGAACTTTTCAGTCATGGCATAGAGACTAATCAGTGATTTGTGTTCTCCTGTGTACACAAAACTGATAGCTGAAAGTTGCTTGGCATTCTAGAGTTAAGTAGGCCATAGTTTATTCTAACATATGCAGCCTTATGTAAATAGATTGAGGGAGAGGACAAACCTAGCCTCCCTCCTGTATAGCTTGGTGAATATCACAAAGCACTCACAAAAGAACTGTCCATGACACCTACTGTCCATTACACATACTGTCCAAACATACCCATTCCCCACCATTTTAATTTAAATGACTTCACTCCACATTCATTAATCTAATCTGTGTCATATTGTCTGCTCCTGTGCCAGCCTTCTGCATTCTTTACACCATAGGCAGGAAATCAAACAGCATTTTTTTTTTAATCAGAGGGGCAGCCGTGTTAGTCTGTATCCACAAAAACAATGAGGAGTCCGGTGGCACGTTAAAGACTAACAGATTTATTTGGGCATAAACTTTTGAGAGTTAAAAAACCCACTTCTTCAGCTGCATCTGAAGAAGTGAGGTTTTTACTCCTCGTAGCATTTTTCTTGTATAGTGGACTGGCTGTGAGGCATCATCTTGTTCTACCACCTACTAGCAGAAACAGAGGAATCTTTATTCTCCACTTGTAAGGGCCTCATGATGTTCTAGCTGCTTTATTAGTCGCAGCTGTCTTTACCTAAATACTGTCCACTTTGGCTTAGTATTAGCAACATCTTATGACTGGTGGTAAAGTTGTCCCTTTCAACTTGAAAGGAGCTTTTTTACAAGTCTATAGGCAAATATCCCTCTTAGGAAAGTTATCTTTGAAGATGCCTTTTTCCATTACAGGATTTTCTGTTAGACTATTCCTCATAGGATAGCTGTAATTAGGGGATTTATTTTTTTCTCATCTTCTGAAACTATGCAGGTCTTGATACCCCACTGAGTTTTACTTTACGTACTATAGTAACGTGTCTCAGTGCTGTAACTATAACTTTTGAAAAACATTCTATTTCAAATTTAGGCACAATGGTTTCCAAAAGAACCTCTCTTCCCTTCCTGAGCAGCACAGCCAATGCACGACTGTTCACTGTAGTGTTAAGGAATGGCACCTAGCCACACAATAATTAAAGTTGCAATGGAGTTTCCATTTACAGCTGCGTTTTCAATTTGCTGTAAAATCCAGATGGCTTAGGCAGGCTACCTTGAAAAAGTATGTGCAGTATCAGGAGAAGGGGTACAATGTGTGATGCAAATTTGGGGTCATTCAGTCAAGGGACTACCAAGATAGAGCAAATCCCACAAATGACCCATTTTTAAATCACTAGATTCTTATAACATTTTTTGTGCACAGTTTAAGAACACACTGTGACAAGAATTCATACAACACTGAAATCCCTGAACTTCCCCTGGACCAGGAACAGCTTCCAGCAAGTCATTAGTTGAAAATTATTAAATATATTGTTTAGCTCTACAGAAAAAAGCAATTTTGGCTCAAAGGCATACAGTGCTGAGAGTTGACTCAGAGCTAAAGTGCTCAGACCATAAGCTATTCACTCACAAAATACCTCAATGCCGAAGGGAAGGCGCATAGACCTGGCTTGTTTCATACTTATGACTCATAATAGACTACAACGTGTACTAAATAAGTTGTAGAAGATGCTACAAGCAGTCAAACACAGCAGACCTTTCCATATTTTCTCCAGAAGTTCCAGTCAATGAAAAATAAAAAAAACCCAAATGACTGAGGCTGTTGTATAAACATTGCTTTGTGTCTTATTAGATACCATGCCACTCACTTCCATTTTTGAATATGAAAAAACAAGCCCAAAGCAAAGAAATAGCCTAGATACAGTTTTATGCTTTTGCTTATGACAAACACGTTTCCCATTTCTTCTGCTACATACGAAAAAGCAAGCAGTGGCGCATTTAAAAATAATCAGATTCACACATCTCATCAGCACAGGCCCTTTACTTGGAAGGGATTAAATTAGTCTAGTGCACGGGCTTGTATGAGTCCATTGGAGAATTGTAATTCTGCTGCACACAGTATAGTCCTTTCTTGCAAGTGAATTTCAAATTTACATGGACATGGTGGTAGTTGTAAACATTTGTCTATAATATTTTTTTCCTACACTTCTGAACCCCACACTGACAGGAGATCTCGGTCTCTGGCATGCTTCCAGCTTCATAACCATAATCCCACGTGAGTTCGGTTCCAGCTTTCACATGCCTAGGAAACAAAACCACTGTCAGTTAATATATTAGTTAACTGAATCTACTTCTGTGCTGTGTTTGCAATTTGCCACCAACTACTTGCAGGGAGTTCCTGAAATAGTGGGGTGAAGGGAGGGTGGCACAGAGAGCTGTGAGGGGTGCAGGTGGGAAATGAAGGGATGCAACCAGGAATCCCTACTGTGTACAATGTGCTCTGCCTTAGAAGCAACAGTGTATGCAACCCCCTTGTGAATGTTCTATTAGAAAAATCTAGGATGTGCTAAGACTTATCAGGTCCTAGGATCTGGGTTGCAGAGGTCAAACACAACTTTCTCTGATGTCTATGTAAATTCAACTAAAAATCCGTATAAAGTGTCTGAATGGCAGTAGAAGTAGTCTAGTCTCACTAACTACAGTGTATCATCAATCAAACCCTGGAATATCATACACTGGATATGGAGATCGTCAAGTCTACATGGCAAAGAGAAATCCGTGGCTGGTCCATGCCAGCCGACTCAGGCTTGAAGGGCTGTTTCATTGCTGGGTAGATTTCCAGGCTCGAGTGGAATCCTGACCCCTGGGACCCTCCCACCCCATGCCTGTTAGTATACACAGCAATGAAACAGCCGCACAGCCTGAGCCCTGCAAGCCCAAGTCGGCTGGCACGGGCCTGCCGTGGATTTTTCTTTGCTGTGTAAACATAGCCTTTGTGACCTGCAAGAACTCCTGAAGGATAGGTTTTAATGGAACCACATTAGCTCTTTGGAATGATTCTGTCTAAGGACTGCAAAACCTAGGGTAATGACAAGTTCCTCATGCTGTCTCTCTGAGCCAACCACTAGGAAAATATATTAAAAGGAACAATTATTTTTTGTGCAGTGAACAGAATGCTTATAAATGGTTGCCAATTGACAGTTCCGAAGACAAGTCCCAGATTTCCACAGAACGGGTACAGCACTGGAAGCCGCAGGGCAAGCTTTCCCCACACAGCACTAGAGAAACATCTCTCTTGTGGTGACTATGTAGTTTAGTTCCCTCACCCATTCAGGCCTTGGTCTCTGATGACATCACCAATAAGAATGTGGTTTTTGTCATCGGGACATTTGTCTACTGGAAAATAATGCAATACTTTTCTAACAGTTTTGCTTTGAATGAACATTAAAAAAAAAAAAGGATAGTTCCAACCTGTTTGTGAAGAATGCCACCCAAGGGAAATTTCTGTTGTGCGTCTCTACAAAGACACTCTGCACAAAGAGATTTGGCCAGCAGCTATGCTGTGAAACAAAATAATTGATTTAAAATTAATCAGTAGGATGCTCAGTCTCTGACTGTAGAATGTTTGCATGTTCCCCCCCATAAACATTTGTAACATGCTTAAAAAAAGAGAAAAGACATCCCCACTGCCACTCTTTCATCACCCACATTTAGCATGCAGAAGTTTTCGCTATAATTAGGTCACTTTGAGGGAAGGAATATCTCCAGCATTTCTAAAAAAACAATTTTGTCTAGAAAAATCACAATTTTTGTCAATCTGCACTTAAATAGTTTATGGTGAGATTCTTCTCTCTTTATCTGACACAGGAACAAAAGTCATCACCATCAATAATAAATAAAAAATGCTACGCTGTCAGATAAGAGAGCAATCTTTGGGAGCACATGCATGAACAAAACAATTCCAAGCATGTGGAAATTGCCAGGCAGACGTGAGGTGTGCTTACAGTTAGGGAGGGTAGGCAGGATTCTATTTACATATTTAGGTACCAGTAAATATTGATTTCATGTAACACACAGAAACGGACGAAAAAACATCTGTCAATGGCTGCCTTTCTCAAGCTCAGTGCCTGCAGGGATCCAGTGTCACTGGCCCCACGGCCATACAGGGAGCCGTCTGCATCTCTACTGTCACAGCCCAGAGTACAGGGCCATCCTCAGGCAGGAGCCTTTCAGCAGCAGGGAGGCCTCCTCGCAACCCAGGCCAGGGGTCTTTGCTCTGCCCCAGCAAGACCACAGCCTGCACCTGCAGGGGTCAGGTGTCATTGGCTTTCAGCTGTGCTGGGTGCCCTCTTCAGCTTAGCTACCATGGTCCCATTCACTCACTCATTCTGCTCCTTGCAGCCCTGGCCTGGGGCTGGGCCAGGACCATAGCAACCCTTGCGCCTGGACGTCTCAGGCCCCTCACCTGCACAGGGAGCCCCCTGCAGCCCTGCTATCAGCACTACACTAACCCTAACCCCCCTTAATTTCTCACAACTGAAAATTAAAATGGTTAAAAATTGAAAAAAGCTTAAATAAAAATTGATAATCGTCAAAATTACAAAAAAATAAAGCTCAAATTCAGTGAAGCCCAGTTAGAGACACACACAGGTGTGTGCACATGAACAGTCATGTGACAGGTTATCATTGTCTCTGTTCTATATTAAGAAGCATAATTTCTATGTTTGTGCGGATTTTGGCTTGACATACCTATAAATGCCCATGGGAAAAAACAAAGCCAGTGCTATGCGTGTGCAGATGAAAGTTTGTAGTACTCATTTTGCTGGGAGTATTTTGAAAATTCAATCAATTGAATTAAATCAATTGGCAGAGTTATTGGGTATATACCTGGACAATGTGGATAGCTACACAGCACTGCCTAGAACAGCCAGGTCCCCTCTCAGCATGCACTAGGTTAAGTGTGAAACCTGGGAAGGATTCTTTAGTAGAGAGTTTTTACATCTGTACAGGTCAGGAGTAAGGATGGAGATTTCACACAGCATTATGTAACATATCCCTGAATTGACACAACCGACAGTTTACAACAGCCTCGGAACATGGATGGGGCTGAAAGGAGACCCGCAATGTAGTCAAGCATCCAGCCCATGCTCTGATCCAGTGTAGCACCCAGTGGCAAGGCCATCCAACATGCAGCAAGGAAACAGAGAATCCTCATCATCTAGGGCTATTTAATTTCCTGCCCCAAAATAAAAATACACACTGCCCATCCTGGGAAAAGAAAAGAGTAGAATTTTGCAAAACTCATTAATACCTATTGTTTGTGCAAATAAGCAATTAAAAAAAAAATTAAAGTGATTTACCAGCACACACATTTACCATTTTTACTTACATTAAGAAATCGTCCCACATTTCCTTCTTTTGTGGCATCCAATAGATAAATATTGTCTTTATTAGAATTCTTCAGAGGTGTGTCATCACCACCTGCCTCCTCATTACAAAGAGGATCTTGTTTGGATCTCCTATTTTTTTCCTCTTTGAAGTAATCTCTTTGGAGTAGGCCCATGGACTGTTTCATAACATGTGCATCATCTAGCCTGGCTGATTTACCACCTCTAGCATCTTCTGGAGATGGCCTTTTTTCTTTAGATTTTGCAGTATCTGTGGTGCTTGACTCATACTGCATGGCCTCCTCATGTTCTCCTACCTTTTGCTGCAGGTTGGGTTCTGTCAACAGAAATTTCAAGAGATCAGAAGAACATGTTATTTGTTTCCATCAACTGAAAATGACACAGCAATGATACTAAGGGTAACATTGCAAACTTAAATGCGTTTGGCTTATTTGCCCCTGAATACCCACCTGCTCAATTTCTTGTTTCCCATGTCATTTCCCATAAATGCCTACTTCCCCCTCAGTGCCTTGAACAGCGCCCCCAAACCCTGTGCATGATCCAGTCTCCCCCGCATCCCTGTTTCAAATCTTCTCTCAGAACTCACTTCTTCCAGCTGGTATTTTATTGCAAACCTACACCTGCATTCTGCACAGCATCCCACATTTTAATAAGACGCTAACAAGATGCATATTCAACAGCAAATGTTTCCCAGGATCTTTTACAGCTGTGCTCTTCTTTCTCCCATATCTCCCTGCCCCTCTTTGCTTACTGCTAACCATTGCTGTGTCATGCCTAATAAATAGCTCGATTCTGCCCTTCGCCCCCCAAACTTCCACTGGAGGCAGCAAAATACAGGATGCTTACTACCTCTCCAGGAGTGCTCAGATCTTACAGGATCAGGCCATTACACTGTAGACTACTCAGGGCAGGAAACTTTTATTTATCTTTAAATTCTGAGTCTTTAAGCACTATCCACGTCTATGGTGTAATAAGTAAAACTGAGTGGCTGCTAAGGCTTATTGGCTTATTTGCACACATTCAAAGATTGTTTTTTTACAGTGCAACTGTATCACCTGACTGGGCACAAGTGTGCTAACCAATGTAATATTTATAACTATGCAAACCTACTTTCCTTTCCTTTCTTGGTTCCAATGGTTAGTTTCGTTTTGGTTGACTGCTGGGGCTGACAACTATCATCTTCATCTGAGCTGGCATCATGCACCAGTGTAGCAATTCCCTTAAAAGAAATAAGGTTGTGAGGTACTGTGTTCTATGTATCTCTGCATCAAGAGCCAAAGACAACCGGGCATTAAGGCCCTGGAGTTAAAGTTTCAAATCTACTGTAATCTGTTGTTTTGATCGAGTTTTAGCAGGTTAAATTCCAAGCCTAGACATCATAATTCAGAATTATTCACACAAGCCTTCCAGAACGTAGGCCCCAATTCAGCAAAACACTTAAGCATGGGTTTCACTTTAACTCCCACTGATTTCAATAGGATTGAAACACATGCTTAAGTGTTTTGCTGAATCAGGGCCTACGCTAGCTCTGTATGCAGAGCTAACTGAAATGGACTGGGTCAGCAAGATTCCTCCCCTTTCACTACAAACCAGTCACTAATCATGGGACTTCCAATACTGTCTGTTCCTAGTATGAAGCTCTCATACACGTTGCTTGAATCAGCTGTGAAGCTATCACTCACTGATACTAGCACGGCCAATTCAAGTGCGACCAGCACCTCCTCTTGTGCACATGTCCTGAGCGGATACTTCCTGCCTCTCTATATTAGATCATGTGGCAGATCAAATTCTCCAGTCTGCCGTAGCAGCAGAGCATAAGACCCTGACCACTAGTGAAGCAAGGGATGCTACAGCTTTGAGTTTGGTTCCCAACAGTGTTTATCTTTTCCTCTCCTGTTTCATTAGTTAGGAGGTACATGGAAGATGTTGCAGTTGCTGGGAGGAGAGACAGTTGCTTACAGTTCAAGGGAGGGTTGTTTCCTGGAGACAGTCCTGGGGGCTGCGTACATGTGCAGGAAAGGAAAGTGAGGAGGCTGTGAGAGTATTTAGTGCTAGTCTCAGAGACAGCTCAAAGAATACATACTGTGCACATGTTGGCAGGGACATGGGGAAAGGGACGGGGCCAGTGCCAGCAGCAGACAGGGCTGTATTGCAGAAGTCCCATGGTAGATGCAAGTAAGAAAGGCTGTTTAAAAAAAAATCTTGCCAGGTGTACTGATATAAGGTCATAAATAACTGCCTTCCCACCTCACTGAATATGTATAATTCTGAATACAATCTGTTATTCCGCATTTTTACCATCTTTAGCCGGCGAGTCTGAAGAATAGCAGTTCTGGTTTTAGGCCTAATGGCTGGACTTCTCAGATTCCTTGGATTATATCCATAGTTCTGAACCCTGCACAGAGATGAGAAAAGGATTTTATGCAAAACTAAAGACCGATAAAAGAACTCTTGCAATACCTACTTCACTAATATTTTCCAATTTGTAAAGAACAGACTGCAAAGCCTGCAGTCGATACTCAGTAGAAATCTTGTGGCAGTTTTGCCCCAGCAGAGACTGCAGGTTTTGGCCTCACTGATGTTCTTAAAAGGCAGTCCATCATACACTGCTCATGTTTATTGTTAAAGGAGACTGAGAGTTGCTTATATATCCCACAGACATTTTAAAAACAAACCGAATCAGTTCTTTCTTAATGTTCCTCTCAAGAACCAAATTCTATCTATTCATCCATCTAGGTTCTTGTACCATGCTCATCACTGAACTAAAAGTATCTACATTCAGGGTTCTAGGTTTTCCCTGTTACAGCTGTTAATACCTCAATTTGCAAGGAGAGAGACTGTAAACATACTACTGAAACAAACAAAATCCTACAAACCCTAAAAGAACTGTAACTCCCTGTGATGGGGTGTTCACCCCACACTTGCCCTGAAAGGGTTAATGCAGACTAAGAAGGGGGCTGGTTAACCCAACAGGCCATAGCTGAGAGGAGTCAGGTGGCCAAGTAATCCCCTGAGTGAGGGAGCCCAGCTGAGGAGAAAGGAGCTGGGTTGGGGCTATAAAGGCAGTCTGGAAATTGGCAGCAGAAAGGGACTGCTGAGAAAGTCTGCAGTCACTCCTGGGAGAAGGGGAGTTGCGTTTGGCCTGGCCAACCCACAGAGGGAGGAGGCCAGGAAGTTAGGACAGGGCTCAGGGAAAGGCAGTAAGGTCTAGAAGGGAACAGACCTTGGCTGCTGGCTAGAGGGTCCCTGAACTGGAACCCAGAGTAGAAGGTGGGCCCGGGTTCCCCGGCTAGCCACTGAGGGAGAAGCACTACGAGGCAGTGAATGGGACAACTGCCGAGGCCTGCTGGCAAGGAAAGACTTTCCAACCCCAGAAGGGGAAACCATTCGGTGATCTGGTCGGAGGGTCAAGTCACAAAGAGGTGGAGTGAGACAGGGGCTGCAAACTGGCAGAGACACACAGAGGGACGGCTAGCAACCATGGGAAAGGGCGCTGACCTGATCAGCTATTCCCCAGAATGACCAGGAGGAGACATCCTAGCAGTGAGTGGAGCACCCCGGCACACTGCCTTAACAGCAGGGAAAGGTAGGGAGACAGGATATGACCCTTAGAAATTAAACTTTTTATTCACAGTCAGCTTTGGTTTAATATTATGAGCCATTTACACTGCAGCAGCATCTACAGGCATCAACTAGGATGCAGTTGTGTTGTGCTAGTCACCTGTAGGATCATACAGTAAGTGACAGTCCCTGCTACAGAAATCTTATAATTTTACCAAATTAATATAACCCTACTCCTTATACAGAGGTCACGATTTTTCCCGTGCTACAGATGGAAGCAAACAAATATTATCCTTTTAGATTTCTTTAAGACTGTGGGACCTATATTAAGTTCAGAAGCTGAAGTGATACAACATATGCAGTAGTATGTGGATTACAGTCTATTTGTCCTGAACAACACAACCTGTATTCATGACCCCTATGCCAATCATGCTAACGGTCTCTCATGATCCCTGGTCTGATGGCTTTTTTTTTTATTTTTGAAAGATAAAAAAAGAAAAGAAAAGAAAAGAAAAGAAAAGAAAGTGCTCCCTGCCGGTAGGAATTTAACACAGGAGTTTGAATCTTTCTTATTCTAAATACTGGAAATAATCAAGTAAAATCTAGTATAGTGGTGCAGTAAATGTAGCTTAAAAATGGTGTTTCCTGTACCTTTTAATATATATAATAGTAGTCAAATTTGGCTAATCACTGATAACTGTATAATTTATACAGTGATTCATTCCAAACTGGATTGTGTCGTGGTGTTGAAAATGCAAGTCTGAATATGGACAACTGGCTTGGTTTATGGAATTGGCGTGTGTTAGCTTTGCTATCAATTTCATAGTTGTTATAGTTTGTGAATACAAATATTATGTCTCTGAATCATTTGTGATTTGCTCCAGCCTACCTCACAGACCTTCTCTCTCTACTTCCCTCTCTGACTCTCCACGCAGTCTTGACCATGTTACTGCAAAAGCCTTCTCTCCTACAGCTCCTGCAGTTTGGGACCAGCCATCCTCCTTCCCGTAGCTTTTCACCACCTTTCATCTCACGACTGAAAATATACACATGCAGTCACTGCCTTGCCCACAATTCCTGGTTTACTGCCTGACCCAAGTGTTTTGAGAGACAGTGTTCAGGGAAGATTCCATACAAAATACTGGTAGCTGTTTTAAAGAGCTGGTTATCTGAGGATCTCAAAGTGCTTTATGGAGCCTCACAATAAATCTCTATCATGAGGTAATAAAGATTTGCACCCACTATATGGAGGGGTAAACTGAGGGAGAAAGTTTCAGAGGTCACATGGCAGGCAAGGAATAGAATTCACAAGATCTGACTTTTGGCTTTTTCCTGTAAATACTACATCATGCTGCCTGCTAAACATGGGTGGTGGGTATAATAGGACAGGGAAGGTTAAACCTTCCCTGACACAGCCACCATTGACCTGCCGCTGGATACCTGGGCCATTGTGGCTCCAACCCTTCCCCTCCCTCTCCCTGTTCCACCTTTTTCTTAAGGTCCCCACCACCTGCTGCTGCCTGGTAAGTCTTCCTCCACTCCATGCCCCCCTCTCCAGAGGTCCCCACCGGCTGCAGCATCTCTCCTCTCCTCACCCCTCCACCTTGGCGGGGGAGGGAGGTGGAGGAGGGACATGGGGAGCGGGGTGGTGAAGACGCAGGTGGCAGGGGGTTCTCGCAGCGGGTAGGCGAGGAGGTGAGCGGCAGGAGGGGTGAGGAGAAATGCAGTGGGTAGGTGATCTGGTGAGGGACTGGGTGGAGGTGGAGTGAGGAGGGACAGGGTTTTGCGGGCAGTTGTCTCATGACAGGACACTGCAAGAGGGGAGAGGGCAGGGCCAGGATGGAGCAGGGGTAGAGTGTGTGTGGGGCCGCAGGCAGAACAGGTGGGGCAGGGAGCTAGCCTCCTCCAGGAGAAGCTTCACCGGCCACCCATGCTGCCAAAGTAACAAGTTTACTTTACAGACAAGCCATCGTTTGTTTTTGGAAATTCTCACTGGCTACGAAGGCTCCCAAGATGAGCTCCCCTCACTGAACACACTATTGCGTTTCCATGAAACTGACTGCAAGATTGGGGCCGTATGCCATGTATACACTACAGAATTAAATCAACTGACATCGGCATTCAGTCATCACAGTAATGACATCGCTTTTACATGTCTACATGGTGTTCCTTGTAATGGCAGTGCACATCCTCACTAGGAGCACTTGTATCGATTGTACCGTCAGTGTGGGGCATTGTGGGACACCTCCTGAAAGCCAGTTACAGTTGATGTAAGCAAGGCAGTGTCTAAATTGTGTTATGGTGACTTAACTGTATTGACCTGGACTCTATGCCGCTCGTGGACATGGAGTTATTACTTTGGTGGGAGTGAAATTTAAGCACAGACACTTCCATAGTTAGGTCAACGTAAGCTGCCTTGCACTGAACTAACCCTGTAGTGTAGACCAGACCTTAGTCTGTTGCTACAAAGTTCAAAATGGTGAGAAGTGAAGGGTTGGGAGAACAATTAGTGATTAATTTAAAATACTGCATGGTTGGAGAAAATTATGAAAGTCATAGCTCCCTTTTCAAATTAACATAATGAACTATAACCATGAAAGCTCAAGTACAAACATGTATTCATTCAGGAGACTTATGTGATTCCTGGAAAATGCCAAGAAAGTTCCAGATGGGTTGGGAATAAACTTAATTCATAGAAACAATTGAGTCCTATCTGAAGAAATATCAGAAAAAATAAGTTAAAAAAAAATATGAAAAAGGCTGCTCAATTGAACACACTCAAGCTCCACTGTGGGTATTGCTCTGGGATAAGAACGGCCATACTGGATCAGACCAATTGCTCATCTAGCCCAGTATCCTGTCTTCTGACATTGGCCAATGCTAGGTGCCCCAGAGGGAATGAACAAAACAAGTAATCATCAAGTGATGCATTCCCTGATGTCCACTCCCAGCTTCTGGTAAACAAAGACTAGGTACACCGTCCCTGCCCATCCTGGCTAACAGCCATTGATGGACCTATCCTCCATGAACTTATCTAGTTCTTTTTTGAATAGTCTATAATAGTAGCATACCGTCATCTTTACGTTAAATCTGCTACTACAACTTACACAACTGGTTTATATTCATCATCCACAGGCTGAGATAAAGTTTCACACCTCCTGTTAATGCTATCTTTACCAGTCTGGATAAGTTCGATCTCAGAATCTGAACAAGCAGTGTCCAGTTTTCTCTTTACTGAAAGTGAGCTGAGGCTTGTGTCATTCACAGCATCCTTCTTTTCAGCCTCATAATTTACATCTCTGGTTTCCTGAGGCTCAGCTCTGCTCATCAACCTGCCTAGAAGAAAAGCAGAAGGTTTTTAGTTTAGTCCATGTTCACTCTGACCCACCTTGCAGTTATATTTTCAGCAGGGGCAAGTCCACTATTTGTGAGTGTGAAATGCAAACACCATTCATTCAGCAAGGGAGCTGTCCTTGTGGAATCTAGCACAGAACAGACAAGCTTTTGGGGCAAGGGATAGTACCTTTGAGATAGTAGTCTCAGAAATCTAACCTTGGAATGGTCTGAGTGCTTGGCTAGCACCACTAAATTGCAGTTGTTTTCTAAGCTTTTTTCTATTATTTAGTGCACAGTGAAAAGGAGATTTTATGGACATATCTGGCCTCCCAACCCAGCATATCCCGCTCACTGCTTGGTTCTTAAAATGCTGCAGTTTGCAGACCTCTAGGAAGGGCTCCACAAAGTACAGCTTGAGAATGACGGTGCTAGAATCTTTCAGACATTGTTTTATGTTACCTGAATAAGTGCAAACAAACGTTCCTTTGTCAATATCGTCTAGACAGCGGACGCCCCAGCCCTTCCGGTCCGTGTTGATCACCTGCAACCGAACTTGGATGCCATGCTGTGCTACTCTGTTCTGACACCTCATTCTGTCACACTTGCACGATAAGTTGCATTCGTAAATTCTGCCAGAAAAAGAAAAATGAAATAAAAGCAAATAAAAGAGCAGCTCACTGAAAAGACAAAGACACCTGGTTAGAAAAGAATGGGCAAATCACTGCACTTCTAGAGTTTAGCCTTCACCATTCCTGATTGAACACTTACAAGAGTCCATCAGATTTTCAGGGATGATAGAGTTACCAGATAGCAACTGTGAAAACACGGGACGGGGGTTAGGGGTAATAGGCGCCTATATAAGAAAAAGTCCCCAAAAATGGGACTGTCCGTTTAAAAACGGGACAGCTGGTCACCCTCAGGGATGAGTGAGAAATATATACCATAGTTATATTACCTAAGTTGAGCTATGCAACATAGATTCTGCAGCCTTGACAAGTGATTTAATGAAGCGCCCCCTTTTACCCTTGGAACATATTTAAAAGTGTAAAAGAGCAATCAATCAACCTGGATGGACTTTGTCATGGCTGTCAGGGACTCTTGGATTTTTCTGATTTTTAAAATATCCCCAGCTTGGGACATTTTGGGGTGGAGATGTTTGTCAAAACGTTGGAACAACTTCAGTGAGGGCTTTCATTCCGTAAGGAGTCATACAAGAGCCAGCTGTGATCTGGCAGCTCCCAGGTTCAATGCCATGTTACCACAGTACATGCACTATGGGTATGCCTACACTGCAGTTAAAAACCTGCAGGTAGCCCATGCCATCTGCCTCAGGCTTGCAGGACTCAGCCTAAGAGGCTGTCTAACTGTACATGCTTGAGTTGGAGCCTAGGCTCTAGGCCCCTACAACGTGGGCATGTCCTAGAGCCCAGGCTCCAGCTTGAATGTCTACACTGCAATTAAACAGCCCCTTAGCCCGAGTCAACTGGCACAAGCCAGCCACAGGTGTCTAATTGCAGTTGTAGACATACCATCAGTGGGGGGGGGTATGCCTTGTGGACAGAGCACTGGACTGGAACCCAAGAAACCTGGGCTCTATTCCTAGCACTGACGCTGGCCTACTGGTGATGTTGAACAAATCACTTCACCTGTCTGTACCTCAGCTTCTCTGTCTGATAGTGATAGTGATAGATAGTGATCTCCTTTGTAAAGTGCTTTGAGATCTATCATGCTAGTCTTGCAAGCTGAACTAAGTATAAAAAAATAGTTCCTGTAATACAAAACCCATGCTGTGGCTTCCAAAACAAAAGTACTTTCCCCATTTCACCATGATCATTCAATACAACCACTATAATGCCATCCCCAAGATGCTGGCTAACCAAAAGCTATTTAAGCGTGGCCTGAATCATAGAATATCAGGGTTGGAAGGGATCTCGGGAGGTCATCTAGTCCAATCCCCTGCTCAAAGCTATACTATAACTGTATGTGGATAAAATACCAGTGTAAACTCTAGGTGTCTTACCCACTGGGGACAGGTCCATCCAGTCTTTTATACCTGTAACCACAAGATGCTCTGTTACTTGGTGAGGCAGAATTTTCAAAGCAGCCTTTTGCAGTCAGCTGTAGGCATGCACATTTTGACCTAGAAGGGCAACAGTAAAATGTCATGTGAAAATAAGGATGTGATTAAAGGGACAAAACTAACTTTAAATCTGATCAATTTGAAACCTATGTTTTCCTAAGTACTTTCAGCCCCCCCAAACCACCACCATTTTTTTCAGTCTACAATCACATTTGCCCACTTCAAGAATTTTGCTTTTGACTGTGTCCTGTAGAAGGCCCAAACAACAACAGGCAGGATGGGGACTAACTACACTGGGGGACACAGCGAAATTGACTACATAAAATACTATCTAATACACAAAATAAACAAACGGAACAAAATCTGTACTATGATGGCATTGGTACCTGCCACTGCTTCACCATCTCCCTCCCCCGATCAGAAAATGACTAGAGTTCACAATGCAGATTGGGGAGCGACAGAGGATAACACTGACTCTGTCACTATTATCTTACACTCTTATCGCCGCAAAAGTTTGTTGTGAACAACGCCTGGCTGGCTCTGGCCCAACTCCCTACATAACCAGAAAGTCTCAACTCCTGTGGAAAAAGAGCCTGCAAGTGGATGAGAGGAGCAGGCAATAGATCTGCTCCTCCCCACTCTTCTGCACGTACAGCAGAGCTAGAGCTTTTAATTTGGACATCGAAGGCTTTTGTTATCCTGTGTGTTATTAGACAAAGTGACTATATTACTAAATGCACACAGTAAATTTGACAGTCTCCTTTCATGTTATTCAGGCCACCTGTATGACTTGGCTTTAGATAGAGGTCAACTTTTTCTACTTACCTATCTGTGCAGCCATCTGCACAGTCACATGAGTCAAGAAACATGCTGGAGAAGTTGTTCAGATAGTACCCACGTGGCCATGAGGCCTTCCTATATTTAAAATAAGGTAATCTTGTACTGTCAACTTCATTACAGAAGGAAATGGGCACAGACTCAGCTCCATTGCTGATATCAAAATCAAATACAAGTGCTTCTCGGTTCAGAGTGTTTCTGCCCAGCTGTACGTATGTGTTGAAAGAAAAGTGATCGACAAATAAGAAGTTGCACTCTGTTTCAAACAGGTAATTCTGCACATCTTGAAAGTTTCTCAGACTCCTCCCACAGGGGGCCTTATAATTCACATCAAGTGACTTTGAAAGCGAATTTGCTTTTGCATGTCGTCTCTGGAAATGACACAGGATTGGTATTTTAAGAGGGTTTTCCCCCTTGTATGAGTTCAGTGGTCTGTTGGCAAGACATACACTAGAGCAGGCATGATTCTGGTAACGCAGCTTTAAAGGTAACTCCCTTGTTTCACGACATACGTCTTCATTCCCCGAGTGTGAGGTTTCTTTCGCCTCCCTTCTGTTAGAATCACAAAAAAATAAATAATAATTTGAACCGTGCCTTGAATTACCAATCAAAGATTCAGTTTTTAATTATTCAAACTTCTTCAGTTGGGGGAGAAAACAACTCTTGATCCCAATCATGAAGTCCACTGTTTCAACGGCAATCACGGCCTCTTTGCTGGGCACTGTATGAGCCATCATGCTTCTGTCCCAAAAAACTTACACTTTACATAGACAAGATAAAGGAAATATTATAAACCCCACTTTACTGAACAGCAGCTGAACTGTACAGAGTTTAAGTGACTTACCCAAGGTCCTGCACACTGTGGCAGAGCTGGGAACTGAACTCAAATCTCGAGTCCCAGACCAGTACCTTAACTATCCATGGCTTTAACTGCACACCTTCATACATAGCGAAACTGTATCACTCTAGCCCTTCCCTACAGGCAAAAACACACCCTCCTGTTGTAACTTGGAGGACATTCAAGTCTTCCACACAGATCAGGTTGAGATTTCGATCATAACCATGATTCAAAGTTGTGTTTAAACAGTTAATTTTATAGTGTGAATGCCAAAGTCTCTTGTGCAAGACAAAGAATATTTAAAAGAACTGGCTATAGTAAACTGAAATGAAATGTAACCTGTATACTCACAAAGGAGAACCTGTTGTATTTTCATTTGATACAGAAGGCTGTAAGCTAGGTTTGCTTCTTTGCATCTCATCTTCAGTAGTCACATCGTTTACTTTAAAAATTAAAATACAAAGACTTCAGCAATCCACATTACATTTTTACAATTAAACTTACAACAAGCCACCACATTATCAGATACCAAAATACATTAAAGACACTTCACTTTTGTGAATTACACTAGCCAAAAAGAAAAAGAGAGAGTGTGTGCTAATGAAACAGTTTAATAAAAACAAACTACACTGGAGAACGTAGATAAACCTTACTAAAGAGAGAATCTCCAGCGGAACAGATTTCATTATGCCGCTTACAGGACTTCGATAAATTTGCGGAGAAATGGGCTACTACCTCCCACTTGCCCCCAAGGTTCAGAATATTGAACTGCATCTGCCCTAAATCCAAGTTTGATCAAGTGGCAACCCTGGAAGTTCATATAGATACTATATATAGAAAATATACATACACAGAGCGACAGCAGAGATATTGGTTTATTAAAAAACTGACATAAAATATAACCCAGAGTTTGCATAGTCTGAGCCACATTGTGAACTGACTCACATATTATGCAATCCCAGTGTAGTGTGTAGAGTTTTATGGGATGCAAATAAGGACACAGTTTGGCCCTTAATTTTTATGTTAGGAGACTGACTGCATCATCTCAGTAACTGCTTTACTGAAATACTCTACAGAGCATTTATTCACATACACAAGCGTCTGGATTTATCATCTCCTCTACACCACATGACGCAATGCTATATTTTAGATAGAATTAACTAATGACAGATGAAAAGTATAATGAAATAAAACATCAGATTTAAAGGGATCTTATAAAAGTTTTACTCAAAGGCAAAAAATAAATAACTTCTCTTAATATGCAGTAATTTTAAACCCTGCACACCTGCATCGCCCTCAATTAATACAATAATTTAAACCCTACAAACCTGCATCATTAATATTGTCAGCACTGGGAATAGGATTGGTTAACTAATGCTTCCTCTTCTAAGGCAAATCACTACATTTTTTCTTGAGGCCTTACAGAAATAGTAAAGTATGGGGCAGAGGGTGGGGCAAGAGAGAAGTCTGATATTTATAATTTCTGTTTGACAAATGGTGGGTTTCAATAGGTTGCAGACAGGAAGAGAGAATATTCATCACTTCTACAGTGGTTTAAATTCACCAGTTTGTGAATGGACATGCCCTCCAGATCATTAGACTAAAGAGAAAATCACATTGTGGACCTAAACCAGGTGAACAACATTCTTTTAATTTAGGTGCTAATACAAGACTCAGGCTACGGCTACACTAGCACTTTTGTCAGTAAAATTTTTGTTGGTCATAGGAGTGTTTTTTTCATACCCCCGACCGACAAAAAAGTTTCACTGACAAAAGCGCCAGCATGGACAGCGCTATGTTGGCATTGGATGCTCTCCCACTGACACAGTTATCGCTGCTCCTTGTGGATAGTTTAATCATGCTGATAGGAGAGCAGCTACACAGGAGACTTTATAGTGGTTGTGCTGCTGTAAGATCTGTCGTGTAGACTCAGCCTGAGATTTGATGCAGATAAACATCCTGATCCTGCAACCCTCACTTAATATCAATGGGAAACTCGAGCAACTAGGACAGCGGTTCTCAAACTGTGGGTCGCGACCCTGTTTTAATAGCGTTGCCAGAGCTGGTGTTAGACTTGCTGGGGCATGGGGCTGAAGCCAAAAGTCTGAGCCCCAGCACCCAACGCTGGAGCTGAAGCCTGAGGGCTTCAGCCCTGTGTGGTTCTGCTCAGGTTACAGCCCCCCCCCCCCACCCAGGACGGAAGCGCTCAAGTTTCAGCTTCACCCTCCGCCCCTGGGGGGTCAGGGCTCAGGCTTCAGCTTTGGCCCTCCTGCCCAGGGCAGAGGGGCTTGATCTTCAGTTCCCCTTCCCAGGGTCATGCAATAAATTTTGTAACAGAAGGGGGTTGTGGTGCAATGAAGTTTGACAAACCCTGAAGTAGGATCAGGCCATGAATGAGCTGTTTGTCAGTGCGTTACTGTCTGCACCAAGCTTTTCCTCTTCCTCTTCTGCTCTTTTAGGAATTACTAAAGTGATAAGCCAAAAAAATTTAGTCATTTCCATTATGAATTCCCTGACCCATTTCCAAAACCCTTTGTTTACTTCCAAAAGAAATAAGCTACTCACATCTATCACCACGTTTTATGGCTTGACAAGGAAATACATCAAGAGCTCAACCTTTCTTCTCTCCCTAATTGCTATGCCAGAAAACATGATGCTTCTAATTTAAAATATCACATCTTCACTTGAAGGGAACTATACATACATACTACAGCTGTGAAAACCAAGGAAAAGAAAACACAGTAGGGCCTGATTAGACTAACACTACAGTTGGTCTACATGCAATAGTAGTTGATTTTTCAGGCTTATTGTATTCAACTTTATGCTCCTGTTGATTAAATCAAGATAAAGTATTGGAGAGTGTAGAATAAATGGAGTTGAGTTGCACACATACCATCTGTCAATGCTAAGAGATTGCTTCCATCAGCTCTATCCACCAGTATCAAAGCTTGGAAGCATTCTGTTTACAAAACAAAACACATATATTGTTTCTAAATAACAATGTGTAATTAAAAGGAATGATTGACAAATAACAGGAAATTCAGAGCATAAGCCTCCCACAGTAACTTCTATCCCTGCTACACTAGAATCTAAGCACTGCAACACATCCCCGATAGAGGCCTACATTTGCTACAATAATGTTACAGCTGGTCCTGATAGCTGTAACTCAGAACTGAGAATTCCCTGGACTTTGGGGAATTTGTGGAGGGTTTTTTTTCTGATTGGCATTTCAGAAGTCTAATACATTTTAATATAGTTTAATGTCTTTACACCCTCTCTCCTACCTAACCATCTTCTTGCTGAGAGGGCTGGATGCTGTTTCTTCCAAAGCCAATTAACGCCATTTTCAAATTAGCTAGAATGTTTATTAAAGAGCATGGATAATGCAAGGAAGTAAGAGAGAAAGTCAGTCTCAAACTCCAGTTTGCCATGTAGTAACTTATTGTACTACCACTATACCAGCAGTTAAATGGCAGTAAAAGCTTGCACTGGTATTTCATGGTGATAACATAACAAGGATTTTATAGATCAGCAGCATGAGAATTTTTATTGCATCAGCACAGGAGTTTAAGTTTACTTGTTCAACACTGTGCTGCTGTAATGCTGCATAATACCGACACTGAGGGCTTGTATACACGAAAGTTGTACCACTTTAACAATACTAGTTGCTTTTAAGTTGTCATTTAAGCAGGACAGTCCTCCCAGAGTGGAACGCAGTTATACCAGTATAAAGGCACTTTCTGTAAGTATAGCTGTTCTCATAGAAGGGGAATAAGCTATACTAGTAGTATAACTGCCATCTACACTAGTAGTTGTACTGATATAACTATTTTGGTAAAAAATGTACTGTCCTAACCGAAATGTTAAACCCATACAAACACTGTGAGTAGACCAGGCCTAAGAAATCTACCTCTTAATGCCATCAAAGAGATCTTGTAATGGGCTCCCCAAGTTCTTCCATTATAAAGTTTTTCCTACTGAAATCTAAAGTTAAAATGGAGTGTCCATAGTTAAAGACTCTCAGGAGATCATAATTACAACCCATTCAATTAACTGGGGAATTCAGCTTCTAGTGCAAAACACGCTAAAGAGAAATGAATACACAAGGCTCCAGAGTTATTTCTCATGCATAAACAATCGCAGCTCCATATACATAAAAAGCCGAGGATTAGTTGTTGGCAAATTACATTAATAAAAGCAGAAAAACAGGTTTTCAAGCGAGCTTGTCAAAACGCATATTAAATCAAACTAAGAACCCTTTGGAGGCAGCAAGGAATTTTTTGCTGATCATGGCTCCCTTCCCATTTACTCATTCAGGCCTGGATTTAGGTCTGGAGCTCCCAACCTAATGGGGATGCTTTTGCACGCAGACTCAAGTACTGGACCATGTACGTGCTCATGCATGCTCCCCACAGCACGCCAAATGTCCACATTATGCTGTGCTGGACATGGGTGTAATGCAGTGTAAACATATACACTCACATCCACACTGCTGCTGCTGCTGTTAGGCGATGTTAGTGCTACCAATTCAGGGATGGTGTCCCAGGGTTCTGTGCAGACAGGGAAATGCTCTAGGAACCAGTTTGCTGTGTGTTGTTGATACCTTCTCCCATACAGTTGCCAATGGCAGTTCCTGATCACGTCGCTCCTCACTGTTATTCCTGATGAGTTAGGTGGAAGACTTGGAACAACGGAACGACGATCTGGTTCTGCTCCTGCTCCTTACTGCGAAACAAACATTTATGCAGTGGAGTAGGTGATCGGTGAAATGCTCAGAGGAATCTGAGCAGAACTTTGATATGTTGAAGGCGACTGACCCTGAGGGTCAATGACAATTCATTCAGCTCACGTGGTACAGATATGGTAAATGCCGGTATTGCCACCGTATGCTCTTGGGTGGACAGTAGCTTCTGGTGAAGAAGAACCGGCAAAGTGTGGTGGGATCACATCGTTTCAGAAAGCAGAGATGACCAGCAGTGGCTTCAGAACTTCCCAATGAGGAAACAGACCTTCCTGAAGTCATCTGAGGAGCATGCACCAAACCTCCAGCGCCAGAACTCTTGATTCAGAGAAGCCATGCTGGTGTAAAAGAGGGTGACTATTATCCTGTGGAAGCTGGCCACACCAGATAGCCATCGATCCATTGCAAATCACTTTGGGGTTGGAAAGTCCAATGTTAGGATTGTGGTTGTGCAGGTCTGTGAGGCAAGTAACACTGTGAGCTACCCATGGGTGGTTGTCATAAGAAAAGTTCCAGAAATAACAAGATTTCCGAGGATGAGGTTTCCAAACTGTGCAGGGGCCATCTATGACACCCATATCCCAATACTTTGCCCACCACAAGGGGTATATGAAGCAAAAAAATTGCTATTAACTCATTCTGCAAAGCTCTGTGAACCTCAGAGATAGATTCATGAATACAAACTTGGGAAACACTGAAAGAAGGAAGAAGAGATTTTATTCCCCAGAAATTATATTGTTCTGTACGGTCTATCTGTGCTGTTATTTTGGGGAACCCTGCATACCTGTTCCATACTTGGCTCATGAAACCATATTTTGACATCAATTATCCTGGAAAATGGGAATTCAGTTACAAACTCAGTAGAGCTGCAGAATGATCATGGAGCGTGTATTTGGTAGACTCAAATCCCATGGGTGTAGCCTATGCATCCGTCTGGATGTCAGTATGGCAAATGCCGTAGCATGCCATCCACTGTATAGCTTTTGTGAGGGTGAAGGGGATTGCTTCCATCCTGAGTGGGCTCAGGACAAGTCTGGTTTACAGGCTCTGCACAGACAGCTGGATCCCATGCATGTGCACACTGGTCCTGGTTCCCAGCAGCCAAAAGAAATCAGGGGATGCCGTACATGCACACATCTTGCACAGTGGAAGATGAAGAACTGGCACAGTGTGGTGGGATCACACGGTTGAGGCAGAGGATGACATCAGTTCCTTCAAAAGGACACCCTGACACCCTATGCAGCTGTGGGACAAATACATAACATTGGTACATACTTGTAGGGCTACATAACTTTGTGAGGGTTCCCCTGTCCCCTCCAATTGCTTGCCATTCGTTTCTCAAACACAGCCCTCAGGAGCTTTTCTTGTGGCCACAGCCTCCTGGGTGGTGATGGGGGACAGCAGCAATCCCTCCCGCAGGGCCACCAGCAGTGGTTGGGCCCTGCCTTCCTCTGAAGCCATAAACGCCCAAGGAGCAGGCAGCCAGTGTGAGTTCCTCACATTCCGGAGGGTGATGGGGCTCCAGCTTCTGGCTGGGGTGGTGGGCAGCAGGCTCCGGCCATGGGCCTTCGGCTCCAGCCCCAGCCACGCTGCAGCAGGTGCCAGCCCCGGGCTCACCACTCCTCCCTCACCCCTGGCCCTTGCTGACTCCCTACCCACCTCCTCATCCAGGGCTTAATCTGTCCCCTAGCTTGCAGGGGCTGAGTATATTTGCTGTGAAAAGTTATATTTGTATGTTGGTTAATATCACTTTTCACTGCCTCCTAGCAAGCAAAATGTCTGCTTCCGTGAAAAGTGATGTTGACAAATGTACAAATATTACTTTTCACAGCAGCAGACTTACCAGCTAGCAAGTCTAAAAAAAGGCAACCTAAAAGGCAAAGCAAACAAACAAAAGACAAGAACATGCAAAGCACCTTATCTGTGTTTCCATTCTGTGTAGGTCCAGTAAAGAACAGAGACAACTGTACATTATTTTTATTGAGTTTGCAAAAAAACCTTTATAAATAAATTACAATGATTTGGACATGGATATGTGCATATTTATTTGTTTTTCCTAAAGTTAATTAAGCATTTTAGGAAAAATTGTCAGAGCGACCACCAGCAAAAATTGGTGGCCACACTCTGAGGCCACCAAAATATTTGTTGTGAGAACCCCATTTTAGCCGCTCATTACTGTGACATTGCACACATTAATGATAATTGCAACAGGGCACCTCCACCTCACCTTAGGGTTGGATCTGTGCTGTGCTATGGCCAAGTTGTAATGCAGTCATTGTAAAATGTTTTTGTCTTCACTAGTCACACTTGTTTACAAATTTCTGTTATCAAGAGCACTCAATCTCTGTTAATGACCCTATCAACATTTGTAAGGCCTGGGGGGAGGAGGAGTGGAATATGCAGCCATTCTCTTCTTTTAATTATTTGCTGTTAATGGTGCTAATGACTGCAACTGGTCAAGGTTTTGGGGGCAAAGGGAGGAGCCATTTATGGATAGGGTAGTGGCAGATGCTGTCATTGCTGTATTGTTACTGGAATTTTGATTTCTGCATGTGAACTAAGCCATACAGATGTTTATCTAGAGTTCTACTGTGTTGTTAAACCAATAGTGCTTTCTGTAAATGAGTGTTATGTACTACACTTTCCCCATCCCTCCTGACTATCTTTGGGACATTTCTGAACCGGAGTAGGTCGTGTGGTTTGGGACAGACAGAAAAGTATTTGCAATATCATGGCAACAGAGTAATACATCATTCAATTTCAAGTGCTGTGAATTGTGGGGCCTAATCCCGAACCTGAAAACATCTTCTGTTGATTATATTTAAAATCAAGAGAGAGGGGCCACATGCAAGTCGAGGAAACAATAACAGTTACTAAAAAGTACTATGTGGAACATGTAATTAAAATATTTAAAAAAAGAAAGGTCAGCTAACGATCTTTAAAACATTAAAGGAATGAATTTGTGAGCACCGACTAAACTTTGCAATCTCTGCACCTTTCTCCTTGCTCTCCTCCCGACAAGGGGGAACGATGGGAAAATCTCTCTTGGGGAAAACAGGAGAGGTCTCCTGCATGGGGTTTGGGGTGGCACTTGGTGGGGCTTTAGGACTCCCATAGGCTCACCGCCCAGGAAGAGAACAAGAGGTCTCCCTAAAAAGGGTTTTGAGCGAGGGGGAGGTCCCAGGAGTCCTGCAGGCTCTCTACCCAATCACTCAGGGAGGTCCTTAAAAGAGGATCCTCTAGCTGCAGCCAGAGGAAGAGGTGGTGGCGATAGCTGGAGGTTCAGTGGCTTCAGCAGCAGGCAGACCCTGAACTCATTTGGCCACCAGTACAAAGAGTCTTTCCATTAGGGAATGCTCCCATTCCCTATGAAGTGCCTCCAGTTGCAGGAACTGGCTCATCAATGTCTCCTTCTGCTGAAGAGCCCAATCCTCCTGTGCTCTGAGGAATTTAAACTGTTCCTGGTTCCTCCTGTCCATCTCTATGAGTAGCTCTTCCCCTGGTCCTTCTCTGTCTGCCTCTACCATCTCTGGGTTACTGCTCCTACACTCCTGGTGGAATGGCTTACCTCTTGGGCACCAAAGGTCCTGCCAAGTAGAAAAAAAGGGCAGCATTATAAATTGTTTCTTCTTTTGGAAGAAGCCAAGAAATCCCACCCCATGACACAACTTTGCTGTAAAAGGCTACAATTTTGATACTTCTCAGGGTTTCAGAAATGCAACTGTTGGACTATTCAGGATTGTCAGACGATTTTTGCAGCCCATGAGGAAGGAACAGAGGCTAACAATGCTAAGAAAAATGTACTAATGTTCACAGTGGCTTAAGGGGCTTGAGGGATGAGGAGGGGGCAGTTCCTTCCAGGGGCTATATTATCAGTTTGCAATTTCTTCTTTAAAGGATGGCTAACATCTGGAGAACACAGGCAGTTTTCAAGGTACCAAAATTGAAAACAGAAGTGGCTTTCCAGTCCTCTGGAGGAGATTGGGCAAGCAGTGCCATCGAGATCTTTCTGCTACTGGTCCTCCCCCTACATAATGGAGGGTGTTGGTCAGCTATGAAGGTGGACCAAGCAGATTTGCACTGCCATTGAACCTCAAGACCCAGCTGGAGTTGCACTAGAAATTTGCTGAAATACGCTTACAGGACTGGGAAGCAATTCATCTCAGAAGTGATGCTATTCTCAGGTAGTGTACAGGATTTTTGTGCAGAGAGGCAAACCACAAACATCCCCCACCTGTCTCAGCCTCACCAGATAATCCTGCCCTGCGTCTGTCAGGAACCAGGGCCTGCAGCAGAGCCAGTCTCCAGGCACCCTAATGAACACAGCTGGCCTGTAGTTAGGCTGCTTGATTAGCTACATAGCCTGATTGGTTGGAAAAGTCAGCAGACTGATTCTTAAGCAGCAGCAGTTTGGCAGCTGCTAAAAGCATTCACCCACAGCTGTGATAGTTCCTATGCCTACTTGTTTCCAGCCCTTATACTGCCTTGGACCCAGCCTTGCCTCACTCCAGATAACCAGGTCCTGACCCTCAGCTCCAATTTCTGACCTCTGGTTTCTGGCTCCTGCTTGGACCCTGGGCTCAAGTCTGTGACCACCAACTCCTGCTCTAACCAATAGACATGACTCCCGTCACCACTACGCATGACCACCCACGCCCCAGCCACTGACAGTTTCAGCAGCCCCAGCACAAACACTAAGGGAACGAGAACTGATATGATGAGCATGGATTCTACAAAGGCCAATCTCTCTCCAGCACACAGCAGGAGCCATACAGACCTTTCAGGCCAAGGCTGTCACCCCCCAGGTGCAGAATGTAGTACTGCAAGCCCAAGCTGCACCACTGTCAGTCCCCCACCCAAACAAGCTCAAGCTCCTACTTCTGCTACACTCACAGTTGTACCCCACTGACCAAGCCTGAGTGGGACTGATTGTTAGCCTGGTAACTGGGGAGGCCCTGCCTTGGGCATCTCTACTGCTGGAAAAAAAAAAATCAAGCTTGCTTCTGGGACAATTTAAGGACTTCATTCAAGCTATGGCAGTGATCTTCGCTGGCCCAAATTCCAAGCATCCGGCCAAAACTGCTGTGCTGTGAGAGGGGTGCTGGCCAGTTACTATATATATACAGCAGAGTTCTAGAACTGGGTAGTAGACCTCAAGTGGAAGAAGGCCACCCAGTGCTATTATTTCTTAGCCTAAATGACAATATTAATGTCGTGTTATCGTTTCTGGCTTGGCCTAAAGGATGAACTGGCACATGCAGACTCCCCCTCTGGTCTGGATACCTTAGTCAACCTATGCATCAAGATCAACAACTGCCTGACTGAACACCACCAAGAAAAAAGGTGGTCCTCCTGGCTCCCACCAGTCCTGCCCCGTCCTCTCCATCACTAGTCTTCTCTCCACTGCCCGAACCCATGCAAGTCAATCAGGCCTGGCTACAGAATTGATGCCAGGCCTCAGACCTATACTGCACACTTTGCATCAAGCTGTCTTGCCAGGGTCCAACCTACACCTTGGTTGAGAAACACCAAACCCCAACCTTGACAAGAGGCTCCAGGCTGGGTAGGTGCCTTTCCCCTCTCCCAGCAGCCTACACCAACTTTCATCCTCCGGTACCCTGGGGATGGCTAATCCAACTCCCTTTCCAGCACCCCGAGATGCCTGGTATCAACCAAGAGGCACTGGTGGACTTAGGTGCCTCACAGACCTGGAGTTCACCTGACCACACAGTAACAAAGATCTGAGTTAGCGGAGTCCACAGATGGGTCACCCCTTCCATCCGAACCAATCACCCACCAGACAGCTCCCTTAGAGGTAACTACCCTTTGAGGCCACCAAGAAATTCTCCAGTTTGCACAGATTTGTGCACCACATTCATCAGCTTTCCTTGACATCCCCTGTCTCATCACCCACGACCCTCGCATCCACTGGCAGTCAGGCACAGTATGCTTTGATTTTCCATCTTGACGACAAACTTGTTTCATGAGAGACGATCTGGGACCAGCAACCCTTTGTGGCACACTTGGTCCTCCAAGGAATTCAGAGATGCAAAGGGAGGATTCAAAAGCAACCCCTGCAACTCCCAAATGACTCCAGGGATTCCTGTTAAATATCCACACTCTGCCAACAAGTTCGACAAAAAGAAATCTGACATCTTACCCCTCCCTTGGAGTCATGACTGCCCCATCGACCTCCAGCTGGGAGCAGAGTATCCCTTCATGTGCTTTTACGTGCACTCCAAACCCAAACTACAGGTACTCTGGGCCTATCTTGAGGAAAACCTGCAGAAGAGCATCCCCGGAGCTTCTCTGTGGCAAAGAAAGATGACTCCCTCCAGCCTTGTGTGCACTGCTGAGCTCTGAACAAAATTACAGTCTGAAACCAGTATCCCTTTACCTTTACCACTTATTTAACAAGCTGCTCAAAAGACTCTGCTTCACCAAGGGGTCTTCACAAAATTGGACCTCTGTGGAACTTAGAACTTGGTGAGGCTCCTGGAAAGAGACAAATGGAAGAGTGCCTTCTGTATCAGGGATGGCTACTTGGAATATTTGGTCATACCATTTGGGTAATGCAAAGTCCTGTGACCTTCCACCATTTCAAACACGACATCTTTACAGACTGCTGGACCAATTTATTGTCAATTACTTGAACAACATCCTCATTTTCTCCAAAAGTCAGGATCTCCACAATCATCATGCACACATTGTCTTGGAGAGATTCTGCCAAAACCACCTCTATACGAAGCTTGAGAAATGTGAGTTTGATAAGGACACAGTGGAATTCTTGAAATATATCATCTCACCATGGACCCACAGACGGGGCAGCAATATCTGACCGGGCTGTGCCCAAGGATATATGCAGGATCCAGTGATCCCTGGGGTTCGCCAATTTTGACAGGCCATCTATTAAAGGATTCTCTAGCCTGGCTGTCCCTATAAGAGTGCTCCTACAAGTAGCAGCCTGGTTCTCCTGGTCCACGGAGGCTCAGTAGGCTTTTGATTGACAGAAGAAGGCATTCACCTCAGTACCAATCATGATTCACCCAGATCTCACTAAATCCTTTAGGACTGAGGCCGACACCACAGTTGCAGTATTAACTCAACATGTAGGCCCCCACAATCTACTCTATCCCTGTGCCTTTTACTCTCAGAAACTAATGCTGATAGAAGAAAATTACCATCTTTGGGACACGGAGCTACTGGCTATTAAGGCAGCTTTCAAGAAGCTCTAAAAGGAGCCCAATTCCCATGATCACAAAAACCTGGAGTATCTATGGCCTGCTAGACACCTTAACCAACACCAGATCCACTGGTCCCTCTTTTTCACTCACTTCAACTTTGCTGTGACCTATCGCCCAGGGAAGAGAAAAGGGAAGGCTGTTGTGCTATCCCGTAAAGATGAATCTCTCAAACGTGGTGAAGAGCCCTCTGCCACCATGCTCAAGGTGTCCAACTTTGTTAATGGGACAATCGACAACAGTCCAACGTCCTCCATCCACTCCCTTCTTTTTGATGACCTGTTCATAATCCATATCTGCCAGGCTCTGAACAACGTGGATACACAACTCAACTCAGGGATCAGACTACAGAATAGCCTCCTTTGTTGCCAGGGTTGTATCTATGTTCCAGAGGAACAACCTAGGCTTCAGTTAAATAATAATCGGAGATATACCAATCTCCTAGAACTGGAAGGGACCTCGAAAGGTCATTGAGTCCAGCCCCCTGCCTTCACTAGCAGGATCAAGTATTGATTTTTGCCCCAAATCCCCTAAGTGGCCCCCTCAAGGACTTAACTCACAACCCTGGGTTTACCAGGCCAATGCTCAAACCACTGAGCTATCCCACTGTGCCATGATTCCCTGAGGGAGGGTGAATTTTGGCCAGTTCAAGACCTGGAATCTGGTCTTGAGGAGCTTCTGATGGCCAGGCCTATAAGATTACATCAAGGACTATATAAAGCCCTGCGATCTCTGTGCCTCTACCAAAAACCCACAATCAACCCCCCAAAGGCCTCTTCCAGCCTCTTCCCTTACCTCTACAGCCATGGTCTACTATATATCAATGGACTTCATTGTAGAACTGCCACGCTCCTAGGGACACTCAACAATCTTGGTTGTCGTCAACCTCCTAACAAAGATGAGATGCTTCATCAGCCCTTCTTGGAAGATGGCTTCCGCAATCATGGGTTACTGACGGGCACTGTATTGGGCTGGGGTCCCCAGTTCATTTCCTGATTCTGGTGGGAATTTCTCAGACTCTTAGGTGGAGGATGTGATGGGCTCGATGCCAATCACCCGCAGACTAATGGGCAGAGAGTCAATCAAATCCAGGAGCAATATCTTTGCTGCTTTTGAGTTGCCACCAGAATGTCTGGCTTTCCCTGCTATGCTGTGCCGACTCTGCATATAACAATGCAGTCCACACCTCAATCCAAAGTAGCCCACTTTGCAAACTATGGCTTTCACCTTCAGCTCTCCAGTACCAGCTGCTGCAGATTTAGCTTCCCACCTACACCAGAGGCACCAAGAGCTCAAGGAATACTTGCAGTCTCTCCAAAGAAGTCTATAAATATCATGCACCCCAAGACTACCAGGCTGCCCCCCAATCTGGCTACAGGTGCCCACGTGTGGCTCTCTGCCCAGAATCTTAAATTGACCTGCCCAGACACCAAACTAAGTTACCAATACCTGGGCCCCTTCAAGATTATAGAACAGGTAAAGCCAGTGGCTTTCAGGTTACAGCATCCCAAGTCCTTGAGATCAATCCCGTCTTTCATATCTCACTTTTAAAGCCCTGCACTGATGACCCATACCTAAATCGCTTCAACATGCCAGCGCCACACAACAGTTTGCAGACAGGAGGAGAGATTGATTAATAAAATCCTCAACTCTTGGTGAGTTAGGGAAAGGCTCCAATACCTGGTGGACTGGAAATGCTACAGTCTGGAGGAGACATCCTGGGAACTGCTAGAGAACATCCACACTCCGCACCTATTGCAAGAGTTCCATCATAAGTTCCCCAAGAAACCAGGCCCCAAGGAGGCACCAGGGGATACTGTCAGGAAGCAGGGCCTGCAGTCTCTGGATAACCTAATGAGCCCAGCAGTCCTGTAGTAGGCTACCTGATTGGCTACATCTCCTGACTGGTGGCAAGAGTCAGCAGACTGGCTTTTAAGCCCAGAAGCAGCAGCTCAATGGCTGCTCAAAGTATTCGCCCACAGCTGCAACAGCTCCTGTGCATACCTGTTCCCAGCCTGCTCCTGCCTTGACCGAGCCCTGCTTCAGCCTTCGATGCAGCCTTAGCTCACTCCAAGAAACCTGGTCCTGACTCTCAGCTCCGATTCCTGACTTTGGCTCGGATTTCTGACTACAAACTCCTGTTCTAACCAATAGGCATGACTGCCAATTTTGAAGTCACTGACAGTGCCTGCCTAACAATGATGAAACGGTGATGGAAAAAAAAGAGCCACATTGCAACTCTGTTTCTGTGTGGTTTCAGGTAACCACTACAAGCTCTCCACTGCAAAGGAACACAGCACTGGGTTTATCCTAACACCAGACTTGATTCTTCTTCCCCCGATTTCCGCTGGCTTGTGCACCATGGCTCAATGCAGGGAGAGGCCAGACACCAGGAATGTAGGTGGTAAAAATGTTGTAATCTTCAATGGGAAAAAGGACTCCAGCGAGTAACTTTTCCCCAAACCACCAAAGCATTCTATAACTGTGTTCTGTTCCCTTCCCTAGCCTGGACCTAATCCCACTGCCCCTCAACATCACTCCCACCATCCCTGTTCTGTGCCACTCCCATTTGTAAAGGGACAGTAAGATCGGGGGGGGGTGTAATCTTCTAAGTGACGAAAGACAGCTGTCACTAACTTCACACAAACAACCATATGTTTTCTACAACTGTCCCATCCCCAGCCGGGAGCTTTCTAACTTGCTTCTTCCTTTCCCCCACACCAGGTGGCTCTGGGACTATTGCTGTCAGACTGCTGGCTGAGAAATGCACAATGATTTTTCGTTAATAATCTGTTTGTAAGACACCTCTTTAGCTAAATGCATAATAGTTGTTGATTGGAAATCAATAAAATCATTGACTTACAGCAGTATCTTTCTTGGGGAGGGGCCATTTTGGGCTGGAGCAGAGCAGGGGCTGCATGGAGGTCGGTGGAATTGAAGGAATCTGGTAAGAGGACAGGGTGTTTGAACAGCATTTCAGTTCAAACTCAGACACAGCAATGCATGGCATATTATCCAAGGAGGAAAAGTCAGTGCACAAGTACTATGCCCTGAATTTTAAAATCAGGAGTACAGAACCAGAGTAAGAGGGGATATTGGCGAGGCGAGTGTGTATGGGGGTCCACTATAACTTACCAGCCTTCAGTTCTGGCCCCTGCCACAGCGTGGGGTCCTCCTCAGTTTCATCAGTGGAGAGGCGTTACTTAACCAACTCCTCTAGGTAGTGGTGGAGAATCACCTACTCTTTGTCCTCTCGGTCTTCCAGACATCCTCTGCAGACCCTGCTGCCTCCTCACCTTGGCCCGCACTGGCCTCCTGTCGGACATTGAGGCTGGGGGACTTGAGGAAGGGAGCATGAGCCACTTCAGGCTTTGTACTGGGAGTCCTCAGCAGCACCCCATTCTGACCATCATGAAAGGGGCAGGTACGACGAGCCTTCCCAGAGCTACTGCTGGAGTCTTTTGCTTTTCTGTCCAGGATCCTCAAGTGCTTGATGTGTTCCCAGTATGAGGACAGAGTCCCCTGAACTCCAGCCTCCGTGAAATGTCTTGGTACAGATATTTGTTCCTGCCATTCCAGGCAAGTAGTACTCTGAGCACACATTGATTGGCACATGAATGTGGCTGGTCGGCTGGGCGGCCGCTCTAGGAGCAGGATTCACATTCACCTATATTGAGCTAAACAGTGCAGGGGAAAGTTGTTTGATGTAGTCAGTGCAGCTTGCTACTACTGGTGAAGACAGGGGAGGACAGACAGATGACACAGAGACCTTCATAGATTCGGTAAGGAGGGTGAGGCAGAAACAAGTTCAGTGCATTGTGGGAATGGGGATGGAGGACTAGTGAAACTTGAGACATGATACATGCCCCTTTATGCCTGTCAACACTGCAAACTGGCCCGGGTTTAGGGCCATACATGTACTTGCCCACACTCCTCAGCTTACAAGCCCTCTACTCACCTTCAGACACGTGCTTCTGGAGTTTAAGTGTGGATGGTAGGGGGCTTATGGACATGCATTGACGTGTACAGTCGCTAGTGCAGATGAACCCCTAGACTGCAAGTTCTCTGGGGCAGGGTCTGTCTTTTTTTGTTCCATGTTTGTACAGCATCTAGCACAATGGGGTCCTGATAAATAGACTGGGGCTCCTGGGTGCTATGATAATATGAATAATAAGTAATAATACCACCATCCTTGGGCACAATATATCTATATTTTTTAAACTTACAATTAAGGTCTGGCAAGTTATCCAACAGCTTCAGGTAAGGCTGGCCCAAGATTTGATTCTAGTCATGCATAACTATTATAAGGGTTTCAAACCTTCATTTGTTGCAGTTCCATCCTTGATCTTTTGTTTCAGAGACAGCAATACATTTTGCACCTGCTCAAATATGAAGTCCACTCTTTCATCTTCCATTTGCCTCCAAAACATCTGTGCATCACCTGAAATGCACATTGCTGTTTACAACAAGAGCATACAGTTTCTAGTGCCCAGATTTTAAAAAGCATTTACGTGCCTAAACATGCAGATAGGGACACACTAAGATTTTCAAAGGCTCCTTTTAAAAATCCCACCAAACCCCTCTTTACATTTTTAGCCACCTAAATACTTTAAAAAATCTGGCCCTAAATATAAACTGAAAATGAAAATGTAATCTAGTAATGTGCTTGAGGGGCTTTCTGGAGACTCAGGCATAGGCGATGACTTTTGGTTTTGCAGACCAGCTCCCCTCTCCCTCCCCCAGGGCCTCACCCCTGCTCCGCTCCCTCCCAAGCGCCTCCTGCTGGCTCCTTTCTGCCCCCTACTGCCTTAACAGGGCAGTGTCGGGGGGCAGAGAGGAGTGAATGGCAAAGCAGCTCCTGCTCAACAGCAGATGGACAGGAGTCAGGACAGCCCCAAGGGCGCTACAGCAGCAGCCTCAGCCAGTCCCATGGGTGCTGAGCAACCTCTATTTTTTCTCTTTGAGTGCTTGAGCCCCTGAGCACCCGCAGAGTCAGCACCTATGCTCAGAAGTGTCCCTTGTTAAAATTCTAGTACGATCAAACAGGAAGGAAGTTTAGAATCTTCTTCCTCTTTCTGGGTACTGTTAAGTTATTTCTGCTAGAGATGAATTATCACTGAGGCTCATAAAAATAATTAAGAAGAACATTTTTAGCTGACTGGATTGCATCACACAATAGTATTTTTACGAAGCTTTTACACGTTTTTCACATCCCCACAAGTTGATAACTGCGCTATCCTAAGAATATACTCAGTATATTTACCAGAAAAAAAACTGTAAACATTTTCAGGCAAGTGCAGCTTAACACGTTTGTTTGTCAAGTGGTGTTAGTTTTATTAACTTATACCACACCCAGAGGCATACCTTCCTCTTTGGGTATGGTCACAAAAAGCATTTTTTTTTTAAAACGGAAAAACCAATTAATAAGATTTCCTGGCCTCACACTCTTCCTCCCTCTTGCAAAGCACGAGTCTGCAGTCTACAATCTAAATAGGGAAGTCTTTTGTGGGAACGCCTAGTGCTGCCAATATTTTAACTGGAAAGGTCTCTAATAAAAAGTGTATTGCTTCAATGTGTCACAAAAATCAGTCAGGACAAGGAAATGTATTATTAGTATTAAGATGCTCCTTCTTTGCCTATGAAGGAATCCAGAAGAACTAGATCTGTTTTATCACTTAACTAATTTCTAAATAACTTTATCATATTTAGAGAAGAATTTTTATGTTCTTGTCTCAGACTGCTAATTTGGATGGGTAAATATCTTCAGACATAAAATGGCTATGCATATTATCTTCTATCTAAGAAGTCACAGGATAACATGTTTGGGTACTTGGAAGGTTATGAATAAATATTTTCACAGCTGGTATAGTTTCCTTAGACAGGATGGTTTCTGTTTACCAAATATGGCAACTGTTGAGTAATGTAAAGGAAGCTGGTTTCTGGAGGGAGAAGGGGAACACAAAGCTCTCATGAGTGCAAGATCAGCAGTGGGCTCACCTTCAATATTAAGGGGCAAGATCTGGAGAGTGCTTTTTTCCATTAAGCTGATTGGATGGGGAGGGTACTTGCCATCTGCCAATACCTTCTCCCTAACCCTTGTATTCACAGAGAGAGCTAACACAACGAAGACCAATATCCACCCTTGAAAACACACGAACTGGTCAGGTGGAATCCCACGTCAGAGCTCCAACAGCCAACAAATCCTGAGGAGACATCCCTGCACTACTAGAAGTGCTTTTATTCATTGAGGGATTTTTGTTAAAAAAATTGGAAAAAAAGGTTATTTTAAAAATAAAGTTATGTTACGTATTAGCAAATTCAATAGCAGGTTTCACCAGAACAATATTACAACCCTATACTGATTTATCTCTTTTCAGCTTTTTCAACAATTGTTATGGCTAGATACCAATGATGAACTAGATACCTCAAAGGATTGGCAATGGTACACAGAGCCTTTCATCTCTGGGTCAGCAGTTCAACTCCAACCCAGGATCAACAGTGAGTAAAAATGACTGTTATTACAATTAGTGCTTTTTCTCTTCAAAGCACTTCACATATTTTACCTATTGTGCTAACATCCCAGGACAATAAGTTTGGTATAATTATTTAGAAAGAATCATGGCTGCTTGATGCACTTATGTGAAACAAATTCAGTCTCAATCCAATTCTCAGTGGACAGGTATCCACATTACTAATGTCACCTCACATTTGGCATCTTTCTTGGCAGTCCCAGCAGAGAGGCCAAGGACTGAATGGCCATGGAGATGTAATCATTCTCTTAGCTCTCAAGGTAGTCTTGCTCTAGCTGAGGATGGGAAACTTGCACTGTGGATGCCTGTTATATTTACCCTGTGGTAGACATTAATTCAGCCTTCAGGTTGTCATTCCCACCATAATTTCCACAAGCACTACTCATTTATCACCACGTCCCCTCTGGCCCCCATAATGAAAAAACATAGATGACATCACCTTCACCTCTCTCGCCACTGACATTGCTAAGGGTCTCCACATCCAGGCATTCAGAGGTGACAGGCACAGTATAAACAGCTAGATAAAAAGATTAGAGAGAGATTATATGCTGGCAGCTTCTTGCTTCTTACCAAGTTTCTCCAAACAACTTTCATTCAGCTAGCTTTACCTACAGTAGACATTTGAGAGAGCACTGCCTGAAAACATACTTACAGGGGAAAAAGAAAACCATCCCACTGTCAAGACTACACATTAGGGATGCGGCCTTGGCAAGCTGCCACTAAAAACAGCAAGTTGAAATGGAGTCTGTGAGGTTGTATTCATTTTTATACAAGAATCATCTTCTACCAGCCCAAAAGTGACCAAGTGTTGCAAGACCAGCAATATTTTCTGTAGTAGTCAGCGAGGCATGTCCATTTTCTGCTTCTTTTTTGTGTATGACCCTCTTTTTTCTGTTAAGCCAAATGCCAATTTCATTGAAAGTAAACTTCTCCAGAAACAGTGGCAGACCTATAGACTTCAGAAAAAACCCTGAATTCTGCCCCAAGGAGATGCACCATCAAAGTAAAGTACTTCTGCTTGAGTAACAGGTTATAGACACACATAAGATGGCACACTTTCTCCATAGGAAGGATACAGTATTTCTGGCAAGTGCTATTGGAGGACACAGAGAGTGCTGAATAATCTAAAGAATACAAGGTGTGTGCTACACATATAGAACCAAAAGTGCCAGAGAAAAGTAAATTGCTTCCAGTCCACTATGATATATAAATTCTTTTTTAAAAAATCAGCACAAACTCGGTGGCTTTAGTCAAACTGTGTTACGTTAGCAGCTTTAATCACTCTAATTTAGTTAGGTTGGGGTCTTGTTTTCAAATGAAAGTTGGCCAATCCTATCCTGTTTAGTTACAAAAAATTCCCTCAAAAGATCTGCCTAATGGATTATAAAAAATGCTTTATTTTTAATAAAAACTTACTTTTTTCTTCTTCCATTCTTTGAAGTAGTTGAATGCATGTATGTTATGCTTCAAAAAACAATTAGAACCTTAATTGCAGTAAATCGAGGCTAGAATAGAACATTATGAACTTGCTGTCCTAGAAGTGCATTCCCCAATTTATTACATTGTTCTTGGGGGAAGTGCCAGATTCCATGCTGAATTAGGGGCACAATTAAATTTCCAACAACCACCAATATTTAAGAAACATGAAACGAATCTTCAGTTGCCAGCAACTCTTTATTGTTACAATGTGATCTCTCCAAAATCCTCAGTACTTCTTTTGGTCTCATAAAACCACTTTTCATTCTCCTTTGGGCCAAGAAAATTCCATTCCTCTGTAAATTAAAGAAAATAAATGTTTGAAGTAATGTACAGTGACTGTTTTCAAGATCAGGCATTACTTTCCACCACAGACAGACCAGAAATATGAAAGTAATATGAGTAAACTTCTGCTAAAATTGAACAGCTTTACAGTTTACTTAAATGCGATATTATCAAAGATCCACCTCCTTCTTCCTTTTGTACTGGCAACCAAGGAAAGAGAGTGAGGACAGAAAGGCAACAACCTCCTCTCTGCATTGTACAGCCAAGTTCCCCAGAAAAGAACCTTGATGAGGTTATGTAATAATCTAACATATAACTGATGACATTTTATGTACTCAATTTAAAAATCTAGTCAGCATCAAAAAACATATTTAAAGAAGCTTCAGGAACTACATCTGTCCTGGAGTCCTATATATTTTCTCCTACCAGTAGCACTTTTTAAAAAGAATGTTCTTCGTTCCCTTGCTGGAAAGGGTCAGACTATACAGGGAAAAACAGTGAAACTGGCTTATTTCCTCAAAATCTTTTAGCTTTAGTGATCTGGGAGTTACTTGTAATAACAGTAGATGCAACACACAGAGATCTGATTTTTGTTAAAGTTGCTTGTGTAAGTTTTTATTTCACTGTGTAAATTTTTCTAGGTGCACATTTGTGGATGCATTCTTGCCATTAAACCAGAATATCCAGCAACATGAGGACCCAATCCTGCAACCAATTGTAAACATGCTTAACTGTATGCACATTGACTTGATTGTATCCATGTGAGAACTCTCACTTATGCATGTGTACTTCCTTACGCTCTTTCTCCATACCACTGATGATTTTATAGACCTCTATCATATCCCCTCAGTTATCTCTTTTTTAAAGATGAATGGTCTGAGTCTTTTTTAATCTCTCCTGATATGTAAGCTGTTCCTTACCCTTAATCATTTTTGTTGCCCTTCTCTGCATCTTTTCCAACTCTAATATATCTTTTTGGAGATGAGTCAACCAAAACTGCATGCAGTATTGAAGGTATAAGTATATCATAGATTTATATCATGCTATTATGATCGTTTGTGTCTTATTTATACTTTTCCTAATAGTTCCTAATATTCTGTTAGGATTTTTTTTTGGACTGTTTTTGCACATTGTGCAGGATCTAAATAGGGACACTGGAGTGTTGGAGTGGTTGGTTACCAGTCATTTGTAAACTTCTGGGGGAAGGTTCTTTAATAAGAACTTCTCCAAAAGATCGCACACAGAGACGTTTTTAACTATTTGCAACCTAGGCAATGAAAAAAGGAGAAGAGAACTTCAAGAATTACAGCTAGATCTGATCCCTGCCCTCAACTGCATTTTCCCGGGGGGCGGGGAGGGGTTAGCAACAAATTACATTAGGAAAGCACAGCAGCTGTTAACTGGGGAGACAGGAACTTCCCTGCCACTAGCCGGGTCCTTCCAACTCCAGCCCGCCACCAGCAGCCTGGCCCGGGGCAGGCCAGACCCCGCTGCCTTGCTAACGACACCCCGCAGTGGCGAACACACCGCACCACTCGCCTCTCCGCGAGCGGGGCCCACCGAAACGCATCAGCTACCAAACCACACAGGCTCGGCAGCGAGGCGCATGCAGCATCCCCAGCGCTGGGCACGGTACCTTAGCGGGCGAGCCCGGGCTGATGCGCGCGCCTGCAATAGCGGGCTCGGGACGGCCTCGGCGGGAGGAACCTCCCAGGGCAGCAGGGAGACATTAGCCCTTCGCTCTGCCCAGCAGCCACCCGCACGGCCACACCCCTTCGTGGGCGTGGCCAGGCTCACCCCGAGCTAGCGGAACTTCGCCATCCCGGCGTTCGATCCCTCCGGTCCGCTGGGCGCACGTGCCCGCCCGGCGTAGGCTCCTCAGTTAGCGCCACAACCACACCTGGCCGGGCAGGAGGCGAGGTTTGAACCCGCTGTTGGTAGAAAGCCATGAGCGGATTGGACACAACCAGCTGGCGGCGCGTGCGCAGAGTAGCCGGCGCGCGCGCAATGGGGTGGAGCAAAGTGAGCCAATGGCTAGTGGGAAGGGCAGCCGGACGGGTCTCGCGGTTCTTGCGCCATCCTCGCCTTTCATTGGCTGCGACTGACCTCTCATGTTGCCTTACGGTGGCCAATGAAATCGGGCCATCCGGACTAGAGTCGGAGGAGCGGCGGTGGCTAAGGTAGGTCTGTCCGCCATGTTGGGTGAGGTGAAGGGGTGGAGCTAACTCGGGCGGAGTTTGATCAGGCGGGCGCTGGGGCGGGGGGCTTTTTTTCGGTGGGTAGATGGGTTAACGTGGGGGGCAGCATAACCCCGGGGATGGGGGCGGTGTTTTGCGGGCATGGGGGGTAACCGGAGGGGAGGAGGATTTGGCGCAGAGGCGGGTTAACCCCAACGATGGCGAAGGGGGGGGAGCGTTTTGAGGACGAGGAGGGTTAATCCGGGAGAGGGAGGATTTGGGGCCGAGGCGGGCTCACCCCGGGCACGGGGCTGATTTTTTTATTCAAGGGGTTTGTTTGTTTTCTTTCAAAGATTCGGATTATTCCGTTATCATAGTTCCCGTGGGGTGGAATGGCCGCCGTATAGAGAAGGAATGCGGGTTTCTGCTCTTCCCGCTATTGCTCTGACGTACCCCAGGAGATGGGGAGTGCCCTAAGCCTACCACCCCTCTAGTCCGTTTTATATACAGTAGTTGTTTGTACCGTGCCCGTTGTTGCGCAGCCTGGGTCCCTTTCACACTAAACTCCCATACACGTGACGCTGGCCTTTCTATTGTGTTTGATACTAATTGTGATACAGCAGGATTAGCTTGAGAGTTGTGTGTTTTTCCTTTAATCTGTGTAGTGTGTTCAGATATCCTGGCTTCCAGATCGTAAAGTTCTGATTTCTGTTACTGTAGTAAAATTAAAGAGTGAAATAACACTGCCTTTTTGTAGGTTGGAAACAGTAGGAGGGGATGAATCTCCTAAAGAGGTGTAGTGGAGAGAGATGGCATTGCAAGTTGGTGGTTACTCAGAAGACCTATTTCCAGGGTTGGCAGCTGAGCCCTGCTTCAGACTGAGGAGGAACTCAGATTTTTCCCTCACCTTATGTTTCGTACTTTTGACCAGTTTTGTTTTACAGTTGTGTTTTGGCCTATCTTAGTCTTGTAGTCTGCAGGGTAAGATTGCAAGCAGTACTTAACGTGTATTAGAATTGCAGATGGGGGTCTAAATTAGCTTATCGCTTAAGAAAGATCTTGGAGTCATGGATAGTTCTCTAAAAACATTCGCTCAATGTGCAGCGGCAGTCAAAAAAGTGAACAGAATCTTGGGCGTCATTAAGAAAGGGATAGATAATAAAGCAGAAAACATTATAATGCCTCTACAGAAATCAATGGTATGCCCACATCTTGAATACTACATGCAGATGTGGTCGCCCCATCTCAAAAAAGCTATATTGGAATTGGAAAAGATTCAGAAAAGGGCAACAAAAATGATTATGGGTACGGAATGGCTTCTGTATGAGGAGAGATTAATGAAACTGGGACTTTTCAGCTAGGAAAGGAGATGACTAAGGGTGGATATGATAGCGGCCTATAAAATCATGACTGGTGTGGAGAAAGTAAATAAGTAAACACAAGAATTAGGGTTCACCAAATGAAATTAATAGGCAGCAGGTTTAAAACAAACAAGTATTTTTTCACACAACACAGTCAATCTGTGGAACTCCTTGCCAGGGGATGTTGTGAAGACCAAGACTATAACAGGGTTAAAAAAAGAACTAGATACGTTCATGGAGGATAGGTCCATCAATGGCTATTATCCAGGATGGGCAGGGATGGTGTCCCTAGCCTCTGTTTGCCGGAAGCTGGGTATGGGTGACGGGGTGGATCACTTGATGATTACGTGTTCTATTCATTCCATCTGGGGAACCTGGCATTGGCCACTGTTGGACGACAGGATACTGGGCTAGATGGACCTTTGATGTCACCCAGTATGGCCATTATTATGTTCAGATACAGGGAAGCTTTTCCATGTCTGTGATCGCTTGGGGTCAGATACCTAGACGTCCTACTTAAAGCAAGTAGTCTCATTTGCAGAATTGAACCTATGAAGGTCTAAAAAGTTTCTTAAACTTAACCTAATTAAAAATAAACTACTGTCAAGTAAGTTTCAGGACTCAGGTGTCATCCATTGAGAGACTTATTTGTTTGCATGGTCACTCCTGTCAGCTACCAAATGTAAATAAGCGACAGACTCTTATAAATATTAGCTGTCAGACAAATAAATGAGCACAGAAAACGAATTGTATATACTCATTCATAAGCTGGATATTCTTGGTAAAAATGACACATCAAAGAGTGGGGGTCGGTATGGAATCATTGAATTGAATATCTAATACATTGTCGCTTTGTTTACCCGAAGCGTAATGGTCAATGGGAGCTGCAGGAACCCAAAGTTTTCCAACCCTTGAAATACAGGGTTGGCTAATGAAAGGGTCATACAGTTTTTGCTCTTTTTATCTCTCCATTTTGGGAGGTTGACTTATAAATGAATGGGCTAATGAACGAGTATATATGACACTTCAATTCTCCTCTCAGGCTGTCACCTGTGACTTAATGGTTAGAGATTGCAGTTGTGTGCAAATACAAATTCTTACAATAACTTAGATTATTTAAAAAGTTAATTTATTGTTACTATAGGTTTTATGCCAGCTTTAAAATCTGACATTAAAAAAAAAATCTTTAAAAAGCATATACATTTGAAGTTTACAAGATACTTTTTGAAAACAAAAATACTTTTCACAAATAGATTTTTTTATAGCACCTATATCATACTTTAATGGAACATAACAACAATTCGTGTGATGTTTCAGAACCATTTTATATTCTAGAGAGAAATCTGACAAATAATAGCCTGGGTACTCCCAGCCTTGTGACTATTAAGAGAGTATTAACTTTTTTTGCGAGGGAGGGAGGGAAATGTCATGTTTTCTTGAGCATGAAATAAATTATCATCATTCTGTTGAAGACCTGTCAAAAACAGGATACTCCGGAAGAATTTGATGTCATGTATCTGCCACTTCATATTGATTGTTTAAAATTTATATAACCTTGTTTGAAGTTCACTGGTTAGTTCATGAGTAGTGGATGATTTTAAGTAATTGACATGTTCAGGGAGAAGTGAGGCTGTTAATATTGATGTTACCAGGAGCAGGACTGGGCCAAATATTGTGATGACAAATCTCTACGTTAAAAATAGTAGCTTACATTTAAAAAAAACTTCTGTCATCACAGTATTGATTGTATTCTCAGGAGCAGGAAAATAATGTTGTGAGCTGATGATAGTGAAATGAGACAAAGTATTTCCTTTTAACATAAGCCACTGTATAGATAAGCAAATACAAATTCTAGGGAACAGTTACTGGATGCTATGAAACGCATTTGCAGTTAAGTCACTAACTGCACCAAAGTCTAATGTCAAAGGACAATGTTAATGCTAGGTTTTGGGTATTTATTAAACATGATTTCTTTGTAAGACAACTTTGGCTTGCATTATAGAAATGTCTCCCTAAATTTTATATAATTTGGAAGCTAAGTAATCATCACTACCAGGCTTGAGTATTTAACAAGACATAAAACTAACCACATAAATATATTCGTTGCTTATACTTTTTATATCATGCTGTGCCATAAAAATCTGCATACTGAGAATATTGTGGTTATTTCATGAAAATCCAAGCATTGTGTAAACGTATTTTTTTATATTTGATTTTAAGTATTTTTGTATTTGTTCTATATGATGCTACCTAGAATACACCTCTACCTCGATATAACGCTGTCCTCAGGAGCCAAAAAATCTTACCGCGTTATAAGTGAAAGCCACCTTATATTGAACTTGCTTTGATCCACTGGAGTGTGCAGCCCCGCCCCCCCCCGAGCACTGCTTTACAGTGTTATATCCAAATTCGTGTTATATCGGGTCACGTTATATCGAGGTGGAGGTGTATTTGTTTAATATAGGGAAAAAATGGAGAAATAAATAATTCTCACGTTCCTACGTACTAGCGTTATATTTTCACTGTCTGTGCATCTGATTAGGTTAAGAAGAATTTGTGTCTGTATAATGGTTTAGTGTTGATCTGTTTCATGGCTGTAAACAGCAAAATGAGCCTGAGCTGCTCTTCAGCGGTGCAAAGTTTGCTGAAACATATTAGGAATCCAAATATGATGAGACCATTGTTATCGTCTAGTCTGACGTCCTGTATAATAGACCATAGAACTTCCCCTGCTGTTATGATAGTCCAGTATCTCCATTAGACATGAAAGGGGGTGGGGAGGAGCTCAGCCTCCAGCTGCTATGATGAGGACAGTTACCAGCCCTATTGTACCGTCTTCCAGGACTGAATCTCCAGGAGACAAAGCTTAAAGAAGGGAATGACTGGGAATCATTCCCATTTTTGCCCAGGCGCCCCTGGCCGACCTCACCGAGGCCAGCCAGGAGCACTCATGGGATGATGATGAGGATAGCTATCACTCATATTGCACCGTCTGCCATCGTGGAGGGGAGGGGATGCTGCTGTTTAGCGCTGCAGCATCCCGTCTACCAGGAGCATCCAGTAGACATACAGTGACATTGAAAAGATGCGAGAAACTATTTTTTTCCCTTTTCTTTGATGGGGGGCAGTGGGTAAATTGACGACATATACCCTGAACCACTGGCAACAATGTGTTTGACCCTTCAGGCATTGGGAGCTCAGCCAAGAATGCAAATGCTTTTCAGAGACAGCAGGAACTGTGGGATAGTTTGAGTCCTCTGTCCCCCCCTCCCTCCCTCCATGAGTTTCCATTTGATTCTTTGGCTTTCCGTTACGCTTGTCACGCAGCACTGTGTTGAGTCCCTGCTGTGGCCTCTGTCTATCATAGCCTGGAAATTTTTTCAAATGCTCTGGCATTTCGTCTTCTGGAACGGAGCTCTGATAGAACAGATTTGTCTCCCCACACAGCGATCAGATCCAGTATCTCCTGTAGGGTCCATGCTGGAGCTCTTTTTGGATATGGGACTGCATGGCCACCCATGCTGATCAGCGCTCCATGCTGGGCAAAGAGGAAATGAAATTCAAAAGTTCGCGGGGCTTTTCCTGTCTACCTGGTCAGTGCATCCGAGTTCAGATGGCTGTCCAGAGCGATCACAATGGTGCATTGTGGGATAGCCCCCGGAGGCCAATACCATCTAGTTGTGGCTACACTAACCCTTATTCGAAATGGCAATAGCGATTTGAGCGCTACTCTCCTCATCAGGGAGGAGTACAGATATTGATATTATGAGCCCTTTATATCGAAATAAAGGGATCCGTTGTGTGGACGGGTGCAGGGTTAAATAGGTATAACGCTGCTAAATTCGGTATAAACACGTAGTGTAGACCAGGCCTGAGACTCCCCTGCTTATGCATTGAAGGATTGCATTAGCCCTTTTGGCCACAGCATTGTGATGGGAGCTCATCTGTAGTTGATTATCCACCACAACCTCTAAATATTTTTCAGAGTCACTGCTTCCCAGGGTAGAATCCCTCATCCTTTAAGTAGGGCTTACATTCTTAGTTCCCAGGTGTATATGTAGTCATATTAAAACACATTCACTTGCAGCCAGCTTATCAAGCAATCCAGATCGCTTTGTATCAATGAGCTGTCTTGTTCATTATTTACCGCTCCCACAATTTTTCTTATCTGCAGTCTTTATTAGTAGTTATTTTGTTTTCTTCCAGGTCATTAATAAAAATGTTAAATACCGTACAGCTAAGAACATCCTTGCAGGACCCCATTAGAAACACACCTGTTCAATGATGATTCCCCATTTACAATTATATCTTATGACCTATCAGCCAGCTTTTAATCTGTTTAATATGCCATGTTAATTTTATATATTTCAAGTTTATAATCAGTCATGTCTTACCAAGTCTAATACCTTACAGAAGTGTCTTATATCAATATTGTTGCCTTTATCAACCACACCTGTAATCTCATTTGAAATTAAAAGTTAGGTTTACAGAAAACAGATCCTGTCAAACTATGTTGATATGCATTAATTACATTATCCTCTTTAATTCTTTCTTAAGTGAGTCCTGTATCAGTGCTCCATTATCTTGTCCAGGTTAAGTGTCAGACAGACCTATAATTACATAGTCATCCTCATTTACCCTTTTAAAGTGATTTCACAAAATTAGCTTTCTTCTAGTCTCTTGAAAATTCCTTAGTATTCTAAGACTTACTGAAAATTCAGTCCAATGAACTTCTCAACCCAGCTCTTTTAAAACTCTTGAATTCAAGTTATTTAAACCTGATTTTAAAATTTCTCACTTTAGTAGCTGCTGTTTAACATCCTCCAGAAATACTAGTGGAATGGAAGGAGACTGCTCCTTATTATCCTTATCTGTGCAGGCCATAGATTTTTCTTTGTGCCCCTTTGCTTCCCTTATCAATTTTCCAGAATTTCTAGTGTCTGATTTATGTTCATTGCTATCTGCATCGTCCTTCCATTTGGCATATTTTATTTTTTATAGCTACCTTCACTTCCCCTCTAAATCAGGTCAGATTTTTAACAAATATGGCTTTCTTCCTCAATTCTACAATTGTGGCATTTGGGGCATCTAGTTAAATGTTCTTCAACAATTCCCAATTAACATCCACATTTTTCTGATGATCATATAAGGGGAGTTAATGGCGTTTTCATACAAGTACAGTGTTCCATGTGCTCACAGTGCCTGAGCCATCCACCCTGAGCTTGTTCCATCAGCCAAAACTGTCTACTCTGCTTTGTCTGACACAGTAACCCTGACTTGGGTAACTTTGTTGTGGAGTATAACTATACTGCACGAGTAGTCTAATTGATTTACAAAAAGCAACACCAACTAGTTGCCTCACTAGATAAATCAGCATTGCTGGATGTAACATTGGATAATCAGTCAGCGCTAGCCCCAAAAGAGGGAATATGGGGGTACATCTACACTAGCCACCGGATCAGCGGGTAGCAATCGATCTATCGGGGATCGATTTATTGTGTGTAGTGTAGATGTGATAAATCGATCCCCAATTGCTCTTCCATGAGAGGCGGAAGCAAAGTCGACGAGGAAGCTGCAGCAGTTGACCCCGCTCTGTGAGGATGCGAGGTAAGTCAAACTAAGATACATGGACTTCAGCTATGCTATTCTCATAGCTGAAGTTGTGTATTTTAGGTCGATTTCCCCCCGCCCCCCAGGGTAGACCAGGCCTGGAGGTGAATAGGCTAGTAGGAGTGGCAACAGCAATAAATTAAAAAGACTTAAAATTATGTTAAGTCATCTTAAAGTTTTCACTGAGAAAACAACCAGTTTATGGAGGACTTTGAACCAGATTCTACTTCTACAGCAGTGTAAAATCTGCATTATTTCTATGTAATTGAGAACAGACTAGTTCTTGGTATTTTAAAAATGAAAATGGGATGGATACAGGAAATGCACAACTGTGACACTGCAGTATTCTGTGCCAGGCATAACACCCTAGGGCTTTTGTCAGCAAGACAATGGAAGTAAATGGCTGAAGATGCATGACTGAATGCCTATCTGAAACTAAAGAGGGGTTGGTAATAAGATTTGGCTTTCATATTGAAATGGAGGGCAAAAAGTTTTCTAATTAAAAAAAATGAAGATTAGAGTAAAGGAGGAGGAAATGTGGGAATATATAGTACCAAGATAAGTACACTCTACATCAGCATTTTACTGCAGATCATATGAAGTTTTTCTTTTAAAATTTGTGGCCATGGCTACACTTACAGCTGTACAGCGCTGGGAGTTACAGCTGTCTTCGTACAGCTGTGTAGGGAAAGCGCTGCAGTGTGGCCACATTTGCAGCATTTGCAGCGCTGTTGGGAGTGGTGTATTATGGGCAGCTATCCCAGCGTTCATGTGGCTGCAACGTGCTTTTCAAAAGAGGGGGGTGGGGTGGAGTGTGACGGAGCGTGGGGGAGACAGAGTGGATTTTTGGAGGTGACACTGTCAGCTCCCTGCCTTGCAAGTTCTAAGGACTGGAAGATGCACATCTGTGAACATTCCAAAGAAATTCCCCTGCCTGCCTCTGCTCGAGCAAACGAGCTGTGTTGTTTTTTAGAAGCAGCTCTGGGAGCCCGGAGTTCACAACAAAACAGCAGAGTGGCTGAACAGGCATTCTGGGATACCTCCGAATACCTCGAAGGCCAGTTATAGATGTTGGACAGACATCTCAGGGCAAGTCTACACTCAAGTGTTACATCAGCACCACTGTAGCATGTCTGCTGAAGATGCACTATGCCAATGGGAGAGTGTCTCCTGCCAACACAGTGCCTGTGTAGACAGTATTTAGGTCGATATAACTTAAGTCGCTCAGGGGTGTGTCTTTTTCACATTCCTGAGCAATGTAAATTATATCAGCTTAAACGGTAATAAGTAGACTAGCCTCCACTAAACTGAATTCCTCTATTCACAGAACTAAGCTAACAGCAAAGTAAGCTTCCTAGCAGTATCCCACCAATGTCCCACCACCCTTACAGGGAGGAACCAATTCTAGAGTAGAATGAATGCAAAGGTGTGAGGATAGTTCTTTAGCACCTCTGCTGAGAGTGATGACAAAAGGGCTGGTTGTGGTGATGGATTTTCTTATTCAAGCATCTGTTCACTGAGACTTAAGCGGAGTTCTTCTATAGTAGAAATGTAAAAGAATCATATGTTAAGGAATCTGCAAAGTCAATTCTTACAGTACTGACTGAGTAGACACCCCTAGGCTCTAAAGGGCTACCCTAGTATTTTGTTTAAATTTTGGACTTTAATTTTGCTAGTTGTTTTTAATCTAAGGAAGGGGGAGGGGAAGACTAATGTAGGCTCATGATACTTCTACGAAGTTACTTTCAGATTGTGAAATGCTACTGTATACCCATAACCTTAGAATGTTTGACAAGTATTTGCAGAGAACACAAACAGCTTGCTTTTCTTTTTTGAGAAGTGGAGCCTCTAATTGTGGGATGTCAAAATTCTTAGAAGAACTTTAAAGCAAAAAAACCTAATTTTTTTTATCCAAAGGAAAACAACAATTTGTGTCATTGTGTAAACAACAAACTTCTTTCAGGTGGAGGACCTAGATATCTGTTAATTACCAACTATCTTGGATGCCAAATGTGCTGGAACTCTTTTAACCCTCCAGTAGCCAGAATATCTTACTATCTCTGAAATTGGCAATTGATAATATGGAGTTTTTACACACACGTTGTCCTTGCAGATCCCCTTTTTAGTCATCCTTCTGTCATAAAGCCTAAGCAGCCCTTCATCCTCCATTGTTTCTAGATAGTCCTTTCACCTTGTGATTATACAATCACATTAAGTTGTTTGGGACTGAGTCAGGAGACCTGAGTTGTTTGATATAAGATACTGAGTGACTGGAACTGAAGAGAGCATGTCTGGAAATTATCCATTGAGAGACAGCAACTGAGCAGCAGGGTGTGTATGAGAAGAACTAAGGACTGCAGATTTAGGTTCATTCATATGTGAGAAGTCCCACAGGTTTTCCAGAGGGGTGCTGGTCACTTGCATTGATTTCAGGTAAAATCATCATAAAAGATCAAAGGCCTGTACCTGTTTTACAATAAAATAAAATACATGTTACTTAATATGTCTAATTACGAAGTGTTCTAAAAAATTTTAGCAGATTTAAATGACTACTTGTGATTGGGTAGGACTGAATGGTGCTGGATCTGAGAGGACAGTTTTTTATGGTTCTCTGGCTTAAATCAGTATGCAGATGGATTATCAACCTTACAGTCAAGCAACTGAACTCCAGTATGATGCTTGAGCAACAACTGATTATATAAACTTTATTAATACATTTTCGATTCAGAGTTTACATTTCTGGGGGAGCACATGAGAAACAAATCTTATAACAAATATTAAACAAGCCAGCAAAAGGTTTCTTGAACAAGGAGGATTTGATAGTGTTTTGAAGTACAGAACAATTTCTTCTTCCAGTCATCAGCTGTCCTATGAGGTTTCAGAGTGAGCCTCCTTTTGTACTTAACACCTATAGATAGTGAATGCATAGAAACCTTCCTATCCTGAACATATCAGTGAGCCTAAAGCATTAAACCTGGTACGAGCTGTGAAGCCTAAACCAAAGGCTGTAAACCAAATTCAAGCCATGTATTAAAGCAAATGCTTATATGTTCAGTGTCCAGTACATAAACTTGGCAAAGGTATCACTAACATTAATATTACACAGTGAATATGTAAACACATTCCAGCAGGCTAGCACAAGTACATCCTAACCTAGCACAAAATAAAATAATTTAACAAAAATAATAAAAGGCTGTGTACTTCCGATGTTTTAGACAAAACAAGTGGTAAATAAAAATGTTTTATCTAAAAGATCAAAAACGGTACAAAAAAGCAATAAACATCATAAAACAAGTAAGGTAGTATATAAATTGTTTTGTTTGTCTATAAATATTAAAATAACTCACCTTAACCCTTTGTCTGTCCTAGAGGGCAGGAAAAAGTCCCATTACCGACTAAGCTGCTCCCATGTAATGGGCATTCATGTGTTCGTGTACCTGTAACCATTGAGCCGGGGCGTTAGCATTGTGTTTCGTCAACAATAAAACTGGCCGAGTGCCTTTGCCACCAAGTTAAGTCTGTGGTCTTTCCAGGCAGTTCTATCAAGGTCTGCTAACCTAAATACTGAACAGAGCTGAAACAGCTCACAAAATAACACACCTTAAACTGACAACACTGCAAGGTTTCTTTCAAAGTCCCAAATAAACCAAATACATTTCCAAATAAATAAACCAAATAAGACTCTTTGTTGCTTTTTACAAATAAATTCTGTGGCTGTAATTGAAATGACTGACAACAAATTAAAATAGTGATACTGTAAATATATTCGCTTTAAGTAATTTAAGTAGTATACCTCTACCCTGCTATAATGTGGTCATGGGGAGCCAAAAATCTCTACTGCATTATAGCTGAAACCCCGTTATATCAGTGTAGGGGCAGCAGGGCTCTGGCGATGATTTAAAGAGCTCCAAGCTCCAGCCACTGGGGGGAGCCTGGGCCCTTTAAATCACTGGCGAGCCCTACTGCCATAGCCCCAGGGTAGCAGCGGCAAGGCTCCAGCGGGATTTAAAGGGCCTGGGGCTCCCCGCAGCAGCTGGAGCCCCGCTGCTACCATGCTATACACAAACCCGTGTTATATCGGGTCGCATTATAGCAGGGTAGAGGTATAGTACAATTCTTGATACTATTTTCAGTTGTACAGTACAAAAATTAATTTCAAAAGCCCTATGTGATGTTAAACAATAGACCTGGTAGATTCTGGCAAAACAGCTTCTAGCACATTTGACAAAAAAGCTAAGTTTAATGTTAAATAGGTTGAAAGTCATTTACCGGTACTTTTGAGTTGCTCTTATTGACTTTTTTTCCCTAAATTAGACTGTACAAGAAAGCTTTTATTTTGTACCAATTTAATAATTTTTTCAGCTTTCTTAGAGAGATGGCTTCAAACTTATTTTTAAAAACATGACATTTTCTGGTCTGCTTCTCAACTCCTTAAACCTTTGCAGATCTTTTTTTTTCTTTTTTCCTGCTATCAAAGTCCCGCTTCTTGTCAGAACTGTTTTCATTGCTCCTGCCTGAAAGTTGTAGTTTTACAGGCTTGTGATAGTAGTTTTCTGACAGTAATTCTTGCTATAGTGCAGTTCTGTAGTAATGGTAAGAATGTAGGAGTTTGCAGATGCAAGAAAATTGTTATGTAATTAAGAATTAATCAGTAGTGCTCGATGATAGGAAAACAGTGTCCTCTCCAGCTGACTCAGAAGCAGTACTTAATAAATATATAGGTATACATAGAGAAAATTAATTCAACACGTGGTTCTGGATATGTTGTTAAACTGGAATAAATTTTTTGACTTCTTTTTTTCATGGTTTTGGTTGAAAAATATTTCAGATGAATTTGTCTCTTGGTCTTCCAGTTCCTAGAGATAATGAATTAGAATGAGGAAAAGTATTGGATGAGTAGGAGTGTTAAATTAAGGGATAAGTCATTGCATTTCTCAAACTACAGCTAAGACACAACGCTTCCTAACTGGAATTTTGGAGTGTTAAGCTTGGTGTGTGAAATACCCTTCTTGACAGTCTTCAAAGGCAGATTTTGAAGATCCCCTCCCTCCCACCAGTTGCTATTTTACTAAACTGGCATTAGAGATTGACTCCATCATTAGGGTTTCCAGGTGTCCAGTTTTCCATCAGAACGCCCGGTTGAAAAAGGATCCTGGTGGCTCCGGTTGGCAGGAGCCTGGGGCTAATGCAGGCTCCCTACCTGCCCTGTTTCTGTGCAACTCCTGGAAGCTGCCGCCAGGTCCCTGCAGCCCCTACGCGCACGAGTGGTCAGCAAGGCTCTGTGCACTGTGACGGCTCCGCAGATCCCGTTAGCCGGAAACTGCAACTAATGGGAGCTGCAGGAGCAGTGCCTGCCGCTTCCTGGGAGCCTGAACCCCCTCATACACCCCAACCCCCTACTACAATCCAGAGTTCCCTTCTGCACCCAAACTCCTGCCTGGAGTCCCCTCCCACACCCCAAACCCCTCGTTCCTGGCCCCACCCCAGAGCTCACACCCCCAGCTGGAGCCCTTACCCCTCTCGTACCCCAAACACCTGCCCCAGCCCAGTGAGAGTGAGTGAAAGGGGGAGGGGGAATGGAGCGAGCAGGGTCGAGGTCTTGGTGAAGGGGTGGGGTAGGGGTGTTTGGTTTTGTGCAATTAGAAAATTGTCAACTCATCTGTCATGCAACATTAAAAACAATTCAGTACCCTTTGTGTGGAGGCTCTTAAGTCTTTTAAACAAATAATTGTAATTCTTTTTCTTAAAGTTCAAGATTATTGAAGATAGAAAGATTACGGATGGGGAGTTCACTATGTTTTCAGCAGCTCCAATATCCCGAATGACATGTAACATGCTATTTTCTAGCCCTTACTTCTGAATTGTTGTTATCTTTTTTGGCAGTAAGCATAGCTGTGCTGCTTTGATCTGCTGCCGCACACTTAATCATCACATACCTTCCTTTTCTACAGTTCTGGTGTCAAAGTCAAGCCTCTATTGCTGTTCTTCTGCAAGTAAGAAAAAGCAAGATGGTAGCCAACAATGTCAGTCGTTAACTGGCTGATTATTATTGTTTTGGGGTACAGGGAAAGTTCTCTGGCATATCTGGTGTTTGCTCTATTTGTAGTGGTAACTAGGTACTAAATTGTATTTAGTAGGTGGTGATTGTGGTCTTGTAATCGTATATACAGATTATTTTGATTAAATAGCAAATGGTAGATGTATACATCATGTATTATGTAATATCTTTCTCTGGTCAGTGTCAACTTTCTAGCAAATGAATTAAGTAAGATTCAGGTCTGTGAATGGTTTCAGAGTAGCAGCAGTGTTAGTCTGTATCCACAAAAAAAAACAGGAGTACTTGTGGCACCTTAGGCCTGGTCTACACTACGCAGTTAAACCGATTTTAACAGCGTTAAATTGATTTAAAGCTGTACCCGTCCACACTACAATGCACTTTATATGGATTTAAAGGGCTCTTTAAATCAGTTTCTGTACTCCTCCCCAACGAGAGGAGTAACGCTAAAATCGATATTAACATATCGGTTTAGGGTTAGTGTGGCTTCAAATCGACGTTATTGGCCTCCGGGTGGTATCCCACAGTGCACCACTGTGACCGCTCTGGACAGCAATCTGAACTCAGAGGCACTGGCCAGGTATACAGGAAAAGCCCCGTGAACTTTTGAATTGCATTTTCTGTTTGGCCAACGTGGAGCTCTCATCAGCCCAGGTGACCACGCAGAGCTCATCAACACAGGTAACAATGCAGTCTCCTGAGAATAGAAAAAGAGCACCAGCATGGACCGCACGGAGGTACTGGATCTTATCGCTATATGAGGAGAGGATTCAGTGCTAACAGAACTCCGTTCCAAAAGACGAAATGAAAAAATATTTGAAAAAATTTCCAAGGCCATGATGGGAAAAGGCTGCACCAGGGACTCAGTGCAGTGCAGAGTGAAAGTTAAAGAGCTCAGACAAGCCTACCAGAAAACCAAAGCAGCAAACGGAAGATCCGGGTCAGGGCCGAAAACATGCCGCTTCTACGCTGAGCTGCATGCAATTTTAGGGGACTACGCCACCACTACTCCCCCCCCTTGTCCGTGGATTCTGAGGTGGGGGTTATAATCTCAACCATTGCTGAGGATTCAGCGGAGGGGGAAGATGAGGAGGAGGAGGAGGATGACCTTGCAGCGAGCACACAGCACTCCATTAGCCCCAACAGCCAGGAGCTTTTTGTGACCCAGACGGAATTACCCTCCCAGCCCTCCCAAGCTGCTAGCCCAGACAGTGAAGCCATGGAAGCGACCTCTGGTGAGTGTACCTTTGTAAATATAAAACATGGTTTAAAAGCAAGCGTTTTTTAATGATTGATTTGCCATGAGGGCTTGGGATGCATTCTTAGCCATAAAGTTACTGGAAAAGTTTAACATGTCTGGGGATGGAGCGGAAATCCTCCAGGGACATCTCCATGAAGCGCTCCTTGAGGTACTCCAAAAGCCTTTGCAGAAGGTTTCTGGGCAAGGCAGCCTTGTTCCGTCCACCATGGTAGGACACTTTACCATGCCATGCATGTAGCAAGTAATCGGGTATCATTGCATGACAAAGCCTAGCTGCGTATGGTCCCGGTGATTGCTAGCATTCAAGAAACATCCGTTCTTTATCTCACTCTGTTATCCTCAGCAGAGTGATATCGTTCATGGTAACCTGGTTGAAATTAAGGAATTTAATTAAGGGGACAGAGATGGGCATTTTCCTACTGGGCTGTTGCTTAAAAGAAATCCGTCCTTGCACGTAGCAAAGCGGGGGGAAGGGAGGAAGGATAGCGCTGAGCTTTTTAGCGTTTGGCCAGCAGGAATCTTCCCAGCTGCAGCCACGCGGTGGGGGGGGGGGGAGGGAAAGGGAGGTGATTAGCAGTGATCTTCCATGATACCAACCATGCGGTGGGGGGAGGGGTAAAGCAATCCTAGAGAATTGGATTGGGGAGGGGAGGGGTTGGCGTCTGCTGCTGCTTGTTAACAGGAAAGAAGCATCAGAGGGCACTGTGTATATGAAGGCTGGAGAAGCTGAAAGACAGTGGCTTACTATGGACGCATGCAAGCTGAATTGTGATTCCCGGACCTGCGTCTGTGAGATCTGTAACACCAGAGCCGCAGGCACTCAATATTAAAAGATGCAAAATGCAACCTTGTAGTGAAATCATATGTGCTATGTAAGGTGAATAGTGTTGTTCACTGTGAAAGAGTATAACCATTGTTCTGTAAAATGTATCTTTTTTTAAATACTTCTCTCCCTTTTTTTCCCTCCCTCATGCAGCTGCACATTTTTCAAGCCTCCTTACTCCATCCCGAAGGCTAGCTCAGATAAGGCGGAGGAAGAAGAGGACGCGAGATGAAATGTTCTCTGAAATCATGGAAATAACCCGCAATGAAAGAGCTCATCTGAAGGAGTGGAAGGACGTGGTAGCAAAGTACAGGAAAGATGCCAGTGAATGTGAGGATAGGAGAGAGGCTCGAGATGAGAGGTGTAGGCAGGAAGATCAGCGGTGGCGGGATGCAACGCTGGAGCTGCTGCGTGATCAAACTGATATCCTCTGACGTCTGGTGGATCTTCACGAAGAGCAGCGGGGTCACAGAGTGCCGCTGCAGCCCCTGTGTAACCACCCTCACCAAGTTCCATATCTTCCTCACCCAGCCGTGTAAGAACGCGTGGGGGAAGGCTTCGTGCACCTGCCCACGCCACCCCCATGAACAGTCCAACCAAAAGGCTGTCATTACATTGAAATGTGCTTAATGGCCTTTTCCTTCCCTCCTATCCTCCTCCCAAACCACACCCGGGATACCTTGTTAATTCTCTGCCTCTTTTTATAGTTACTTTTTAATAAAGAATACATGCTTTTTAAACAATAGTGACTTTATTTCCTTAAGCAAGCTGTAATCGAAGGGGGAGGGTGGGTTGTTTACAGGGAGGGAGTCAATAAAGTGGGGGGGTTCATGAAGGGGAAACAAACACAGCAGTCACACCGTACCCTGGCCCTTGATGAAACTCATTTTCAAGACTTCTCTGATGTGCACCGCTTCCTGGTGTGCTCTTCTAATCGCCCTGGTGTCTGGCTGCGCGTAATCAGCGGCCAGGTGATTTGCCTCAGCCTACTACCCTGCCATAAAGGTCTCCCCCTTACTCTCACAGAGATTGTGGAGCACACAACAAGCAGCAATAACAAAGGGGACATTGGTTTGGCTGAGGTCTGAGCGAGTCAGTAATGTGCGCCAGCGAGCCTTTAAACGGCCAAATGCACATTCTACCACCATCCTGCACTTGCTCAGCCTGTAGTTGAACAGCTCCTGACCACTGTCCAGGCTGCCTGTGTATGGCTTCATGAGCCATGGCATCAAGGGGTAGGCTGGGTCACCCAGGATAACGACAGGCATTTCAACATTCCCAACTGTTATTTTCTGGTCTGGGAAGTAAGTCCCTTGCTGCAGCCGTTTAAACAGAGTAGTGCTTCTGAAGACGTGAGCGTCATGAACCCTTCCTGGCCATCCCACGTGGATGTTGGTGAAACATCCCTCGTGATCCACCAGTGCTTGCAGCACCATTGAAAAGTACCCCTTGCGGTTTATGTACTGGGAGCCCTGGTGCTCTGGTGCCAAGATAGGGATATGGGTTTGACATAACCTTATTCCCAGATTCTGGACCTTAGCGTCCAAAATTTGGGGGTTAGCATGAAAACCTCCAAGCTTAGTTACCAGCTTGGACCTGGTACTGCTGCCACCACCCAAAAAATTAGAGTGTTTTGGGGCACTCTGGTCCCCCTGAAAAACCTTCCCTGGGGACCACAAGACCCAAATCCCTTGAGTCTCACAACAAAGGGAAATAATCCTGATTCCCTTCCCCCCTCCAGGTGCTCCTGGAGAGATACACAGACACAAGCTCTGTGAAACTACGCAGAGTGAGTCCCCCTCTCCGTTCCCAATCCTGGAACAAAAGCACTTTCCTCTTCACCCAGAGGAAATGCAAAATCAGGCTAGCAATCCAACACACAGCTTTCCCCTGATTTCTTCCTCCCACCAATTCCCTGGTGAGTACAGACTTAATTTCCCTGAAGTAAAGAAAAACTCCAACAGGTCTTAAAAGAAAACTTTATATAAAAAAGAAAGAAAAAATACAAATGTTCTCTCTGTATTAAGATGATACAACACAGGGTCAATTGCTTAAAAGAATATTGAATAAACAGCCTTATTCAAAAAGAATACAAATCAAAGCACTCAGCACTTATATTCATGCAAATACCAAAGAAAAGAAACCACAGAACTTACTATCTGATCTCTTTGTCCTTACACTTAGAAACAGAAGACTAGAAAGTAGAGAGTACTTCTCCAAAGCTCAGAGGAAACAGGCAGACAGACAAAAGACTCAGACACCCACTTCCCTCCACCCAAAGTTGAAAAAATCCGGTTTCCTGATTGGTTTTCTGGTCAGGTGTTTCAGGTGAAAGAGACATTAACCCTTAGCTATCTGTTTATGACACGCCCCCCAAATTGCAGACAGTGGGGAAGCTCACTGGCGGCAATTTCCTTCTAGAACTTGAAAATAAACAGATTAATACAACACATGCACCTTTACATATACTACTAAGTATATAACTAACAGACTTTTACATTTTAAGAACACTTCTTAACTACTGGATTCTGGGAAACTCTCACGGGAGAGTGCATCAGCAACTTTGTTAGAAGCTCCTGTGATGTGTTGAATTTCAAAATCAAAATCTTGGAGAGCTAAACTCCACCGAAGAAGTTTCTTGTTGTTCCCCTTGGCAGTATGAAGCCACTTTAGTGCAGCATGGTCAGTTTGTAGTTGGAACCGCCGTCCCCAAACATATGGGCGTAGCTTTTCCAGGGCGTACACAATGGCATAGCATTCCTTTTCACTGACTGACCAGTGACTTTCCCTCTCAGACAGTTTCTTGCTGAGAAACACGACAGGATGGAAGTTGTGATCTGTTGCTTCCTGCATGAGCACTGCTCCTATACCACGCTCAGATGCATCTGTGGTTACTAGGAATGGTTTGTCAAAATCCGGGGCCCTGAGTACAGGGTCAGACATGAGCGTTGCCTTAAGCTGGGTAAAGGCTTTTTGACACTCATTAGTCCACTTAACGGCATTTGGCTGGGTCTTTTTGGTTAGGTCGGTCAATGGGGCAGCGATTTGGCTGTAGTGTGGTACAAATCGCCTGTAGTATCCGGCCAAGCCTAAGAAGGATTGGACCTGTTTTTTTGACCTTGGGACAGGCCACTTTTGGATAGCATCCACCTTGGCCTGTAGGGGGTTTATGGTTCCTCGACCCACCTGGTGCCCCAGGTAAGTCACTCTGTTTTGGCCTATTTGACACTTTTTGGCCTTAACAGTTAGTCCTGCCTGCCTGATGCGCTCAAAGACCTTTTCCAGGTGTAGTAGGTGTTCTGGCCAGGAGTCTGAAAAAATGGCCACATCATCGAGGTAGGCAACTGCGAATTCTCCCAGTCCAGCTAGTAGACCATCTACCAGCCTCTGGAAGGTGGCGGGTGCATTTCGAAGGCCGAAAGGAAGGACATTGAATTCATACACCCCCGCATGGGTGACGAATGCTGACCTCTCCTTGGCGGGTTCATCTAGCGGTACTTGCCAGTACCCCTTGGTTAAGTCTATTGTAGAGATGAACTGGGCACGTCCCAACTTTTCCAATAGCTCATCAGTGCGTGGCATTGGATAGTTGTCCGGACGAGTTACCGCATTTAGCTTACGGTAGTCCACGCAAAAGCGTATTTCCCCATCTGGTTTGGGTACCAGAACCACTGGAGATGCCCATGCACTGGTAGATGAGCGGATTATACCCATCTGTAGCATGTTCTGGATCTCCCGTTCTATAGCAGCTTGGGCATGAGGAGACACCCGGTAGGGTGGGGTTCTGATTGGGTGAGCATTACCTGTATCAATGGAGTGGTATGCCCGTTCAGTCCGTCCTGGGGTGGCTGAGAACAATGGGGCGAAGCTAGTGCACAGCTCCTTGATTTGTTGCCGCTGCAGACGTTCCAGGGTGGTTGAGAGGTTCACCTCTTCCACGCCACCGTCTTTTTTCCCGTCGTAGTAGACACCGTCAGGCCACTCAGCATCATCTCCCTGGACTGTAAACTGACAAACCTGTAAGTCTCTGGAATAGAAAGGCTTGAGAGAATTAACATGGTACACTTTAGGCTTTAGTGAGGAATTGGGAAATGCTATGAGGTAGTTTACAGCTCCCAGGCGCTCTTGGACCGTGAATGGCCCTTCCCATGATGCTTCCATCTTATGGGCCTGTTGCGCCTTCAAGACCATAACCTGGTCTCCTACCTTGAAGGAACGTTCTCTGGCATGTCTGTCATACCAGGCCTTTTGCTCTTCTTGAGCATCCTTTAGGTTCTCTCTAGCAAGGGCTAAAGAGTGTCGGAGGGTGCTTTGTAGGTTGCTTACAAAGTCCAGAATGTTAGTTCCTGGAGAAGGCGTAAACCCCTCCCATTGCTGCTTCACCAACTGTAATGGCCCCTTAACCTCGTGACCATACACAAGTTCAAATGGTGAAAACCCTAAACTGGGATGTGGTACAGCCCTGTAGGCAAACAGCAACTGCTGCAACACTAGGTCCCAATTATTGGAGAATTCGTTGATGAATTTTCTTATCATGGCCCCCAAAGTTCCATTGAACCTTTCCACCAGGCCATTGGTTTGATGGTGGTACGGGGTGGCAACCAAGTGATTTACCCCATGAGTTTCCCACAGTTTTTCCATGGTCCCTGCCAGGAAATTAGACCCTGAATCTGTAAGGATGTCGGAGGGCCAACCTACCCTGGCAAAGATGTCTGTTAGGGCCAGGCATACAGTGTTAGCCCTGGTGTTGCCTAGAGCTACTGCTTCTGGCCATCGGGTAGCAAAGTCCACTAAAGTCAGTACATACTGCTTTCCTCTGGGCGTCTTTTTTGGGAAAGGGCCCAGAATATCCACAGCTACTCGCTGAAATGGGACCTCAATTATGGGGAGTGGCTGGAGAGGGGCCTTGACCTGGTCTTGAGGCTTACCTACTCTTTGGCATACCTCACAAGACCGGACATACTTGGCAACGTCCTTGCCCATCCCCTCCCAGTGGAAGGACTTCCCCAACCGGTCCTTGGTTCTGTTCACCCCAGCATGGCCACTGGGATGATCATGGGCTAAGCTTAAGAGCTTCTCCCGGTACTTAGTTGGGACCACCAACTGTTTTTGCGGCTGCCATTCTTCCCGGTGTCCACCAGAAAGAATTTCCTTGTATAAAAGTCCTTGGTCTATAACAAACCGGGATCGATTAGAAGAGCTGAGAGGCGGTTGGGTGCTCCGTGCCGCCGCCCACGCTTTCTGAAGGCTGTCATCTGCTTCCTGCTCAGCCTGGAACCGTTCCCTTGAGGCTGGGGTCACCAGTTCTTCCTCAGACTGTGGACTTGGGCTTGGTCCCTCTGGAAGCGATGTAGGTGATGGGGTTGTTTTCGTTGCTGGTGAACCGCTCTCCGCTGGTGCACCTGAGGGTATTTCAGGCTCTGGCTGAGCCTTTTGGGTATGGCTGTCTTTCGCTTCTGCCAGTTCTGGCTTGCTGGCGCCCTCTGGCGTTGAGTTTGAAGATGTGGTTGCACTTGCTGGTGCTGGTTGCTGTTCCAGTTCCGGGCCTGGGACTGGAGATGCGGTGGCTGTTTCAGTGGTAGGCATGGAATCCGGGTCCACTGCCTCTGTCTGGGTCTCTGGTAACACAGACGGGGCTTCTGTGGACGGCTCAGGAACAGGAATGGGTCTGGAAGCTTGCCTGGTTTGGCTACGGGTAACCATTCCCACTCTCTTGGCCCGCCTCACCTGGTTGGCCAAGTCTTCCCCCAGTAGCATGGGGATAGGATAATTGTCATAGACTGCAAAAGTCCACCTTCCTGACCAGCCTTTGTACTGGACAGGCAGTTGAGCTGTAGGCAAGTCTACAGCTTGTGACATGAAGGGGTAAATTGTAACTTTGGCCTTTGGGTTGATGAATTTGGGGTCAACGAAGGATTGGTGGATAGCTGACACTTGTGCCCCCGTGTCTCTCCACGCAGTAACCTTCTTTCCGCCCACTCTCAAATTTTCCCTTCGCTCCAAGGGTATTTGAGAGGCATCTGGGCCTGGGGATCTTTGGGGTGATGGTGGTGTAATGAATTGCACTCGCATGGTGTTCTTGGGACAGTTGGCCTTGATATGTCCCAGTTCATTACACTTAAAGCATCTTCCATCTGATGGGTCACTGGGCCGAGGTGAGTTACTGGAGACTGGTGAGGTTGAAGAGTAGGGTATCTGTGGCTTTACTTGGGTGGTATGGAGGGTCTTTGGCTGTCCTCGGTTGTAGGGTTTATGGTCTGTGTGCCCCCTGGGGTAATCGTTCCCCTTGACAGTAGCTTTTTTGCTTTCTGCCAGTTCCATCCATTTGGCTCCAATCTCCCCCGCCTCAGCGATAGTTTTGGGATTTCTATCTTGTATGTACCGTGTGATGTCTTCAGGAACACCATCCAAGAACTGCTCCATTTGTATGAGGAGGTTCACTTCTTCCAAGGTTTGAATGTTGTTTCCTGTTAACCAGGCCTCATAGTTTTTTGCAATGTAGTAGGCGTGTTTGGGAAATGACACCTCTGGTTTCCATTTTTGGGTTCTGAAGCGCCGACGGGCATGATCTGGGGTTATCCCCATCCTGTATCTGGCCTTGGTTTGAAAAAGTTTATAGTCATTCATTTGCGGCTTGGGCATTTCAGCTGCCACCTCTGCTAAAGGTCCACTGAGGTGTGGCCTTAATTCTACCATGTACTGGTCTTCGGGGATGCTGTACCCAAGACAGGCTCTTTCAAAATTTTCCAAGAAGGCCTCGGTGTCATCACCTGCCTTGTAGGTGGGAAATTTCCTGTGCTGGGGAGCAATAATTGGCGCCGGGTTGTTAGGGTTGGCTGGCACATGCAGCCCAGCTTTTGCCATCTCCAGTTCATGTTTTCTCTGTTTTTCCTTCTCTTCATTCTCTTTTTGTTGTTTTTCCATTTCTTTTTGTTGTTTTTCCATTTCTTTTTGGTGCTTTTCCATTTCTTTTTGGTGCTTTTCCATTTCTCGGCGGTGGGCTGCCTCATCTTCTGCTTGTTTCCTTCGGTAGGCCACCTCTTCTTCTTCTAGTTTTCTTTTGTGTGCTGCCTCTTGGGCTGCCTGTTCTCTTTGGAAGGCTGCCAGTTTGAGGCTTTCTTCCTTTTCTTTCATCTCCATCTGTCGCCTGTGTTCAGCGTCTTTGATTTGTTCTTCGGCGTCAATCTTTGCCTTAGAAGTCATGGTTCCTGTTTTCTTGTGTTGGGGTGCCCTCCGGTGTTTATTTTCTGAACTGCAGGCTCTCTGTTGCCTCCTGAAGTCTGCCTAGCAACAGTGCTTTTTTCCTTTTCTCTCTCTAGCTAATGTTCAATGAAGGGAAACCAGAAAAACCACTTTATTTGCATGCATATAGAGTGCTGGTATGACTCTCAATGGGAGTGCTATTGTGTGACAATAGACTGTCAATAGTCTGCTAATGGCTTCTTGCTTACTATGCAAGCCACAAACTGCTAGAGAGAGCAGAAAAAAAAAAAATTCTCTCTGGTTCCCTTTTAAAACCAAACTGTTTCTCTCTGCTAAAAAACCCTTAGCAGAGAAAAGAAAAATATAATATTCCTACTGGCTTCTGGATTCTGTGTCTATCCCGCCGCTGCTACACCATGACATAACCTTATTCCCAGATTCTGGACCTTAGCGTCCAAAATTTGGGGGTTAGCATGAAAACCTCCAAGCTTAGTTACCAGCTTGGACCTGGTACTGCTGCCACCACCCAAAAAATTAGAGTGTTTTGGGGCACTCTGGTCCCCCTGAAAAACCTTCCCCGGGGACCACAAGACCCAAATCCCTTGAGTCTCACAACAAAGGGAAATAATCCTGATTCCCTTCCCCCCTCCAGGTGCTCCTGGAGAGATACACAGACACAAGCTCTGTGAAACTACGCAGAGTGAGTCCCCCTCTCCGTTCCCAATCCTGGAACAAAAGCACTTTCCTCTTCACCCAGAGGAAATGCAAAATCAGGCTAGCAATCCAACACACAGCTTTCCCCTGATTTCTTCCTCCCACCAATTCCCTGGTGAGTACAGACTTAATTTCCCTGAAGTAAAGAAAAACTCCAACAGGTCTTAAAAGAAAACTTTATATAAAAAAGAAAGAAAAAATACAAATGTTCTCTCTGTATTAAGATGATACAACACAGGGTCAATTGCTTAAAAGAATATTGAATAAACAGCCTTATTCAAAAAGAATACAAATCAAAGCACCCAGCACTTATATTCATGCAAATACCAAAGAAAAGAAACCATAGAACTTACTATCTGATCTCTTTGTCCTTACACTTAGAAACAGAAGACTAGAAAGTAGAGAGTACTTCTCCAAAGCTCAGAGGAAACAGGCAGACAGACAAAAGACTCAGACACCCACTTCCCTCCACCCAAAGTTGAAAAAATCCGGTTTCCTGATTGGTTTTCTGGTCAGGTGTTTCAGGTGAAAGAGACATTAACCCTTAGCTATCTGTTTATGACAGGGTTCCATCTATCGCCCCCCCCACAGGTAGGGAATCCCATTGCAGCAAAGCCATCCACTATGACCTGCACATTTCCCAGAGTCACAACCTTTCGTAGCAACAGCTTAATGATTGCTTTGGCTACTTGCATCACAGCAGCCCCTGCAGTAGATTTGCCCACTCCAGATTGATTCCCGACTGACCGGTAGCTGTCTGGCGTTGCAAGCTTCCGGAGGGCTATTGCCACTCGCTTCTTCACTGTGAGGGCTGCTCTCATCTTGGTATTCTGGTGTTTCAGGGCAGGAGATATCAAGTCACAAAGTTCAAAGAAAGTGCTCTTACACATGCGAAAGTTTCGCAGCCACTGTGAATCGTCTCACACCCGCAAAACTATGTGGTCCCACCAGTCTGTGCTTGTGTCCCAGGCCCAAAATCAGCGTTCAATGGGTAGAACCTCCCCCATTACCAGCAGGAGCTCCAAAGCGCAGGGGCCCGCAGTTAGGGAGAATTCAGTGTCCATGTCCTCATCACTCTCATCGCCACGCTGCCATAGCTGCCTCCTCCTCGCCTGCCTTTGTACTTCATGGTTCACCATAGACAGCACGAGAATGCGCGAGCTGTTTACAACGTCCATGATTGCGCTATTGATCTGAGCAGGGTCCATGCTTGCTGTGCTATGGCGTTTGCTCAGTTCACCCAGGAAAAAAGGCGTGAAATGGTTGTCTGTTGCTTTCACGAAGGGAGGGGTGAGGCTGTACCCAGAACCACCCGCGACAATGATTTTTGCCCCATCAGGCACTGGGATCTCAACCCAGAATTCCAAGGGGCAGGGGAGACTGCGGGAACTATGGGATAGCTACGGAATAGCTACCCACAGTGTAGCGCTCCGGAAATTGATGCTAGCCTCGGACCATGAACGGACACCGGCGAATTAATGTGCCTAGTGTGGCCGTGTGCAATCGACTTTATAATATCTGTTTTATACAACCGGTTTCTGTTAATTCGAAATTATCCCGTAGTGTAGACATAGCCTTAGAGACTAACAAATTTATTTCAGCATGAGCTTTCGTGAGCTACAGCTCACTTCTTCAGATGCACAGAATGGAACACACAGACAGGAGATATTTATACATACAGAGAACAGGAAAGATGGAAGTACGCATACCAACAGGAAGAGTCTAATCAATTGAGATGAGCTGTCATCAGCAGGGGAAAAAAAACTTTTGAAGTGATAATTAAGATGACCCATAGAAGGTGTGAGGAGAACTTAACCTAGGGAAATAGATTCAATTAGTGTAATGACCCAGCCATTCCCAGTCTCTGTTAAGGCCTGAGTTAATTGTGTCCAATTTGCATATTAATTCGAGTTCAGCAGTCTCTCTTTGGAGTCTGTTTCTGAAGTTTTTTTGTTGCAAAACTGCCACCTTCAAGTCTGTCACTGAGTGGTTAGAGAGGTTGAAGTGTTCTCCCACTGGTTTTTGAATGTTATGATTTCTGATGTCAGATTTGTGTCCAGTTATTCTTTTGCGAAGAGACTGTCCGGTTTGACCAATGTACATGGCAGAGGGGCATTGCTGGCACATGATGGCATACATCACGTTGGTAGATGTGCCGGTGAACAAACCCTTGATGGCGTGGCTGATGTGATTAGGTCCTATGATGGTGTCACTTGAATCGATATGTGGACAGAGCTGGCATCAGGCTTTGTTGCAAGGATAGGTTCCTGGGTTAGTGTTTATGTTGTATGGTGTCCGGCTGCTGGTGAATATTTTTTTTTCAGGTTGGGAGGCTGTCTATAAGCGAGGACTGGCCTGTCTCCCAGGATCTGTGAGAGTGAAGGATCATCTTTAAGGATAGGTTGTAGATCTTTGATGATGCGCTGGAGAGGTTTTAGTTGGGGGCTGTAGGTGATGGCTAGTGGCATTCTGTTATTTTCTTTGTTGGGCCTGTCCTGTAGTAGGTGGCTTCTGGGTACTCTTCTGGCTCTGTCAATCTGTGTTTTTACTTCAGCAGGTGGGTATTGTAGTTTTAAGAATGCTTGATAGAGATCTTGTAGGTGTTTATCTCTGTCTGAGGGATTGGAGCAAATACGGTTGTACCTTAGAGCTTGGCTGTAGACAATGGATCGTGTGGTGAGTCCTGGATGGAAGCTGGAGGCATGTAGGTAAGTATAGCGGTCAGTAGGTTTCTGGTATAGGGTGGTGTTTATGTGACTATCGCTTATTAGCACAGTAGTGTCTAGGAAATGGACCGCTTGTGTGGATTGATCTAGGCTGAGGTTGAGGGTGAGATGGAAATTGTTAAAATCACAGTGGAATTCCTCAAGGGCTTCTTTTCCATGAGTCCAGATGATGAAGATGTCATCAATGTAGCGCAAGTAGAGTAGGGGCGTTAGGGAACGAGAGCAAAGGAAGCGTTGTTTTAAGTCAGCCATAAAGATGTTGGCATACTGTGGGGCCATGCTGGTACCCATAGCAGTGCCACTGGCTTGAAGATATATATTGTCCCCAAATGTGAAATAGTTGTGGGTGAGGACAAAGTCACAAAGCTCAGCCACTAGGTTAGCTGTGATGTTATCGGGGATGCTATTCTTGATGGCTTGTAATCCATCTTTGTGTGGAATATTGGTGTAGAGGGCTTCCACAGCCATAGTGGCCAGGATGGTCTGTGAATGAAAATCTATCTCACAAATTGTGTGTTAAATTATTTGACGCCTCCATCCCCCTCCCCCCCCCCCCGCAGCCATTAAAAATAGGTCATGACTCTAAATACAATTGCAGATGTGGCCAACTGAGAGACTTGCACTCTTCTAGGACGAAGCATCTCACACAGTCCAGGGTAAAATGTGTGACAGAAGATAACACATTTTGGTCAAAGAGGTTAGGCTACAGAATGATTTCCTAGAAGTCAGGCTAACCTAGAATGAGATCACTTTTAGGGCATGCTCTCTGAAAAGCTTTCCTTCTAAAACTAGAATGATTGATGAAAGAGGGAAGAGATGATCAATAAAAGCATGCATATGGTAACAGAATCTCCTTTACCAGGGCAAGGAGAAAAGCAGAAAACTCTATGAAGTCCATTGGGAACATCTGTGGGCAGATCTAATATACCTGAGAAGCAGTTAAATACTAAGAGGTTATATGAAGAGTCTCTTAGGCGGTGATAGATTCTTTCCCATTTTTACTTATTCTGTTGTCCCTTATTGGGGTTGGTTGTCCTCTAAGCTAAAGAGGGCTGGTTACGGTACCCTCCAGAGTCCATTGGCACAACTTTTAGGATGTCTGGAAAAGATTTAATGAGAGTGACATGTTGTTTCCCCTCTTCTGATGGCCGAAAGCATGAAGAACTGAATCAATCCTTAACTTCTGCACAACTCATTGTCATATCACCACGAGACTTTTGGTGGAACTCATCAGTGCCTGATGGTTTTTTAAAGGACTAAATGACTTCATAAAACAGTATGAAACTGAATACTACCAAAAGCTGCTTAAGCAAAACAAAATAATTCCATTCTGATTAAGAAGGGACTTGAAAGTAGCCATCAATATATGGCGATGAATATACATCAGAACCTTAAAAAAAAAAAAAAAAAAAAAAAAAAAAAGCATACAATTGATAAGGAAGGATAAAGGTACCAATGAAATTTTATTTTCAGTAGGAGTAAGGCCAGTAAGGAATTTTAAAATCTCAAGAACAAAAGAAACCCTACCAATAGTATAGATTCATCACTAGACGAAGACACTAAAATTGTCAATGATGCACTAAAGGCAGAAGTGTTTTATTAAATATTTCTATCAAAGAATTAAGGGATGGAAATATAAGTGTCATTCAACGTGATTTCATAGACTATAGGTCTCATCAAATGAATTTGATTGTCTTTGAGATCACAGGTTTGGTTAATAAAGCCAACTGCGATGTAATATACTTAGACTCCTGTAAAGGTTCTGACTTAGTAGTACAGGGCATTGTGATTTAAAAAATAAAAACGCAAATGAATGAAAAACTTGCTGATAGTTCTGAAAATGTCATTGGAGAACCATCAATGAGTGGGATTCTGCAGAGGTTGGTTCTCAGCTCAATAATGTTGTCATTGGATGTGTAAACTGGAATATCTAGTAGAAGCAGGGAGGGTTACTATCTTTGTTTAAAACATTGGTGAGACTACTACTGGAACACGGTGTCTTGTTTTGGTGGACATGCTTGAAAAATTGAAGGGGTTTCTGATTTGAGATCTGGAAAATGCATCTGGCAATGAAAGATTTAAGGAAGTTGATGTATTTAGCTTCTTGAAGAGATGATTGAGGTGACTTGATCACAATCTAGAAGTATCTATGCAAGCATAAGATGTCTGATATTTTAGGGCTCTCCAGTTTAACTGGCAAAGGCATAATAAGATCCAATGTCTGGAAGTTGAAGCTTGAAAAATTCAAACAGGAAGTAAGGCACAGATGTTTAATAGTGAAGGTAATTAACTGTTGGAATACATTATCCCTTGATAAACTAACTTCTTCATCACTTGAAGTCTTTAAGTCTGGATTGGATGTCTTTTAAAAAGAGATGCTCTAGTTCCACAAGTTGTTGGGCTTGATGCGTTAATTTCTGCCTGGATGGCTTGTGATCTGCATGAGTCGGACTAGAGAATTATAATTTTTTTCTGGCCTTTTTATTAAGTAATTCTTCTAATGGTAATGAATACATAAAAATTTTTCTATGTAGGAAAAAATTAACAATAATTGGTTTTAAAGCCACCTATGTATTTTACCTCAATTTTCAGATAAGATAATACTATTAGAAAGTGTTGCTACTATATCTAAAGATGGTCAAACACTGATATTTCATTCAAATTATGCATAGGTGCACTATGTGCACATTGTTCCTTTCAGGGTAGATTTGTTAAATCACTAGTCAGGAAGACTCAATTTAATCATGGATTTCTACATAAAAGTGCATTCTTGTTGGTTATTATAACCTTTAATACATATTCTTCACAACTCAGAGATAGAGGTAGGTTTCATTTTTAGAAGGTACACACTATACGTTTTTAAGTGATTTATTTTGAAAACTTTTTTCTGATTTAGTTTTACAGCTATATCAGAAAATGAATGATTGTTTGGTTATTTAATTTACCAAAGGTAATTGAAGCAGATATTTATGAAGTCATTGGGAGGTGAACTATCTCCAATTCAACAGATTAATCATTAATATTTGGAGAATTTTCTTGCCATGTTGTATTAGGAGGAGAACATCACCAGACAAACATTTAAATTGTTTTATTTAACTAAAACAACATTATGTATTCTGGATTTTTTTCTTCAACAACAAACATATAATATCTTAACAAAACAAGCATTTGAATTTAGTTAAACATTCAAGTTTTTTAAAATCAATTTTAACAAAAGCAAACCTGTTTTTAATTAAAATAATTAAATGAAATATTTAAAAAAAAACAACAAATTAAACTGACTATGTCAGCCAGGTCAACATGAGAAACTTAAAATATTGGCTTCTGCAGTTAACTCAGTCATCTTCATCTTCATTTTCCTGTTTGTTCATAATCTGGAAAAGAAAAACAAGCTCTCTTGCGTTTTCAGGTCCCAAACGATTTCTCAGTTTGGAATGAATTTGTCCAAAGGAAGAATATATTCTTTCAACACTGGCAGAAGAAGCTACTGCTGCCAAAAGTGAGATTATCAATTCAACAGCCTCTGAATCCAAGTGCCTAAGTGACTTTCTTTAAAACATCACCAGCAAACACACATTTCTTGAATGGTTCACCCTTAGCTCTGAAGTTTATTATAGTTGGCATTATGGAGGGATGATTGCTGGATGTCCATGTCATAGCCAACTCCTCTTCTTCAGCAGTTAAGGTTTTGACCGTGGTACCAAGTATTGAGAATATTTGCAAGAAAAAGAGAGAGTGCTTGTCCCATTCGTTTTTTAATATTTGTAATTTAACTCTCATTGCATATTTCTCTTCTTTTTAAGATCTCACTCAGTTCCTTCCAAATTTCAATGGCGTCAGCAATAAAACAGCTATTTCCCTGCATTTTGTTCAAGGCTAGAGAAATAGGCTTCAGGATACTCGGCACATGTTCAACACATCTCTTAAGTCCAATGTTGAGAACTTGGCTGTGACAGTGCCATCAGTTTTTTTTTTCATTATTTTTGTTCACAAACTGTCATCAGATTAGGCCAGTTCCTGATATAGTGCTCAAAACAGCCCACTACTGAGTTCCATTGCACATTTTGTGGGAGAGTTAGCTTGGTTACTCCCACTTTTTTCAGAGCAGCTGCTGCAAAGTGGTTCTTGAAATTGCAAAATACTTCCATAACAACATTTGCCTTTATTTCTGGAACACCGAAGTCTTTGGCTAGGAGATGTATCAAATGAGCACTGCAACTGTATGTTATTAGCTTGGGATTCTTCTTCTAAATTTCTTCTAATCTTGGATACATTTGCACCATTGTCTGTGACCAAGCTGCATACTAGACATTTGAATTTTTCACAGTTTGTTATAGCTTTTGCTGCTACTTCTTGTAAGTATTCTGCTGTGTGTGCATTTCCTGATGTATCAAATGTTTCTGTAAGGAAGATAGTCCCTTCCTCTGTTGTCACACAAGCACATACAACAGGATCATTGTGGACTTTGGTCCACCCATCAAGACTCAGGTTAACAATTTCACCCTGTAGACTTTTCGCACACTGCTAAATTTCTCTCTCATACACTTTATCCAGCAATTTGCCTGTGACATCTGCTATGTTGGGTAGACTGTATCCTGGTCTTAATGACTGAACCAAATTAATGAAGTATGGGTTTTCAATCATACGGAGAGTTTGTTGCATAAACAAACCGGGCAATTTTGTCATCAGTTACCTCTCTTTGTAATCTGCTTCTAATGCAGTTATTTTATTATTATTATTACCATACTGCTCATTTAGTATTACTCGTTGCATTCACTGACACTGAATACCACTTGAAAGGTGAAATTGTAAAAGGAAGATTTGCCTATTTCAGATATTTATTTTTTATCACAACTGCATCTAAAATGATAGTACCATAGAGTAACAACTGTATGTTTTGCTCAAACTTGAGAATTCAAGGCTAGTCCAGAAGGAAGACAAACAGTCCTTAAGAAAGAAGTATGAAATAAAAAAGTTTACCAACCTGAAGTTCCTGCATGTTCAGACATACTCCTTTCATCATCTTCCACGCAGCTGCCTCTTGAGAAGGAATACTTCTCATGATGTTGTTTCATTCAGGGCATTCATTCTTTGTTGCACTGTTTGCATTTTGCATGCATGCCTGTCTTACCCACAGGTAGAGGAACTTCATTAAAATTTTCCCAAACTGGGTCTCTTTTACAGCCTGCTGCCTTTATAGGTTTTCCCTTCTAGTGAGAGAATGGTATGACAGATCTCAAATCAGTGAAGGCTACTTGCAAAAAGACCTCAAGACTTCTGGAATATGCTGCTCAAACAGTTTCACTTTTTTGTTTCTACTGCCTGTCCCTCCCTTCTCATATTTATCTCCAGACTTTTCTCCTTGTCCAGATCTGTTCTGCCCCCAACAATCTTCTATTCATTGAACTTTACACTTTAGAGAGAGCTAAGGGATTGACTCTGTGTACACAAATTTGCAGAGGGACAGTAGGTTTGAGGTCTGTTATTTCTCACCTCTATATGTTGTTTGTTTGTTTATGTAAAAACATTTTTGCTGTTAACAAGCATGTTATCTCTGGAGACACAAATCCGCAGTTAGAGAACTGCAAAACTAAGCATTTCTGATGGTATCTTCTGGACTGAGCACTGAGTCCCATTGTATAGATAGAAAGATTAACCTAAATAATCTATGCAGAAGTCCCTGGAGCCTCATAAGATTGGGTCTCTGATCCATGAACTTTTCTTAAACATTACATGAATATGTTGTCTCATACTATAGAATTAGATTTATAATCCCTATTCCATGATGAGATATCTTTGAGCTATAATGTATCTTATCTAGAATATTTTTAGATTTTTTCCATTTAAAAGCATTTTATTAAAAAAAAAATCGGTTTTGTTTTTAAATCATTGATATTTTTTTTTATCCACTCTGGTTCCTTTCTGCATCCCTGTCTTTCTGTTTTGCCTTGATAAGTTACAAGGAGTGTCTAACAGTAATCTTGCTCTCATGTTGTGATCTAGCCAGATTGTGCCGGCTTTCAAACCACTGTTCTTCTGTCAGCAGTTGTTGCCTATGTTTGTGATATCACAGCTACAAAAATGTTTTGGTTATAATTACCAGAACACACACACATGACCAATTGACAGCAGGGAGGGGACTTGATATTTTGGAGTCTAGATAATGGAATACAAATCTTTTTGCCTTAAGGTCCCAAGTTGAATCTGAATTAATTTAGTAGTGATTTAATAGTTGTTTCCATCTGATGGCTCAGGGGCCAATGTGAAATTGATTTGGTGATCTTAGTCTAGTTCCTAATGGCAAATGTCCACATCAAGAAAAACACTGTGTAAGTAGTGGGACTGTAAGCAGAGGTGAATCTTCTGAAATGATCCTCTCATAACAAGACTGAGGCACATAGATAGGTAAGGTTGTATTGCCACTATCTGTAAATAAAGCGCTGTATTCTGTGACAAAATCAAGAATTATGTAGTCTCTTAGGAAATTAAATCCAGATATACAGAAGTAGGAGTTAATATTCTTTTATTAGCAGGGCTCTTGCACTGTGCTGCACACAAAACAGGTTATGCACCAGCCTCACTTCCAGCAGTAATGGAGGTGTAAGGTTACAATGTAATGACTTGCCATTCCTTCTGGTATTTCTGCATAATTGTCTATAAGAACCACGATCCATGCTGGGATGCTGCTGGCAAAGTGATTTGACATCACCACTGAAAAGCACTGGTAGGTACCATGCTGCTTTCTCATCAGTCCGTTCATTCGTAGAGAGCAATAGCTTAAAGTCTTTCAAGTTCTCACAGAATTCCAGTTGCATCTGTATGACCGGTAAATTCCTCCCTAGGCAAAAGTGCTTTTACTATCTTGAAGCTGCTGCTACCAATTGTAATACTGTTGTGGAATCATGGGGTTTATTGGAACACTCCAGCACACACAGTCAGGACTGAATTTCCTGGCTGCTAACCCCTCTCCCCCAAGTATGTTACATTGTTGAATCTGACAAGATGAGAACAACTTAACCTTGAAATAAATTTACAGTACCATCTATTGGTCAAGGTCCTATCTACATTAATCATTACAGTAAGACCATCTTCCTAGGGAAATTTTGACACTACTTGCAAGTTTTTGAGGTTCTTTGAACACTATACAGATTAAATAGCTTAATTTAGTCCTTTTTGATCATAAGACTCTAGTGAATAAAGGACAGGGCTCAGAATCAGCAGATGTAGGTTCTGTTTTTGTCACAGGTTTTCTGTTTGACTTTGAGCAAGTCAGTTTTTAAAAATGGCCATTGTTTTTTAGGTGGGCAACTTGAGATACTAGGGCTTCATTTTTACAGATATTGAAGTACCCGTATTTCCTGTTGTCATCAGACCTTGGTGGAAGGGTGTGTGTGTGTGTGTGTGTTCTCTCTGTCTCAGTTTTCTTGTAAAATGGATGTAATAATATTTATCTCACAGGAATTTTGTGAGACTTAATTTTGTTCTGTTTGTAAAATATCTTGATCGTGTGATGGAAGGCATAGTAGAAACACAGGGCATTCTGTATGAAAGAGTCTGATTCTGTGTGTGTGTTGGGGGAGGGGAGGTTTCGTCCATTTTCCACAACTTTTTTTTTTTTTTTTTTTTAAAGCACTGTGTAAAGACTCTTAGAATGGAAATTGCTCAGAGAGAATATTGCATTTGGGCTCAAAACAGTCATAACCAGATGAAAACAAATATTCATACACTTCTGATGACATAAGCACTTTACTCATGTGTCTGATATTAATAAAATAATCATCAACGTTCTGCTGAAACTAGGGACAAGCAACTAATTTTGAAGAAACCAGACACTATTTACATTCTTTGCCTGTTTCCAAATATGGGATATTAGAGAATAATGTCACTATGCACTGTATAATCATCATTGTTAATACTGTTACCTAGGATTATCTTTCAGCACACTGGGCAATGCTTTTCTCTTTGTATTTTTTTTTCCCATTGTTGAAATACAGTAGTTTCTGACCTGTGTTAGAGGGCATCTGTCAAGATAGCTTACATTTTAGATTTTCAACAAAGCCCCTTTTAAACTGCTCTTTTCTTTCACTTTTTGGCCTCCCTCTTCACGTTTCTTTTTGAATGTTCTGAGTAGTATGACAAGATATTTTTAGGAAACTGGTGTTCAGTTAGTGGTTTGAAGTATGGACTTGGGTCAGGTGCAGTCTGAACAGGTTGAGATGCTGAAATGTAAAAATATACCTATTCATCTCTTTGGCATGTTGCTGATTTTACTGCCATTCTTTTCAAATAAGTCTCCAGATAAAAGTTCATGTTGTAGAATTATGTTCGTGTATTCCTCAATCTAATCTTTCACTCCACTCATAAAATGGGAAGTAGAGTTATGATTATAATGGTATTGAGAAGCCAAGTAGAAGTTATTACATTCTCTCTGAGTCCCAGTGTATCTTGTAAGTGAATTTTTTCAGAGCAGATATGATTAAGTTTTAATCCTGTATTTCTATTTCATGTGCTGGACTTAGTTTTGAAGTACAAGATATTATTAAAACATTTTTATTAGAGGAAAAAGTTCTGCTTGCTTTACCTCTCATTTTTACTGTGGGGATGGGGGAGGTGGGGAAGGAGTTGTTTAGTTGAATTTTTTAGAAGCTTTTATTATTTTATATACAGTATGATAGTACTGCACTTATGTGGAGAAAAGGCTCAGTGAAGGTGAGTGGGGGTTGGGACTGAAATCAGTGTGGATGATGTGCTCCAAGAAGACTACTGGTGGTTGGGGACAGGACTCCATATCGCCTCTGGCCCCTTCCCCAGCACTGTTTAAAGCCCTGAGACAAGGCTGTTGATCATGTCTCCCTCCAGCTACTGTTGCCTAGACCAGTCTCTGTTTTATTCTATATTAATCTTATACCATATTAATCTCTATAGTATCTGAGCACCCTCCGGTAGTGCATTAAGCAACATGACTATCATCTGTTGTGTGTGTTCTCTCCCCCGAAGAGAGATTCGCAACAAATGTCATGTTTTAGTACAGTGTTTCTGATTGTGGGGTGGCTTTTTTTAAGTTTTCTTTGAGCCAATGGTGTTCACACTGCTCATGTAAGTACGGGACTGCTGCAGAAATGAAGAGGAACCCAACTGACGGAGCGAGCTCTGGATTCATACCAGGAATTGGAACTCTTTTTAGAAAGATCAACGTTGCCTTTCTTCTCCTCTGCAGTTACATTTTAATGCAAACTGAATAGATCAGGAAAGAATGCAGTCCATGCTAGGGAGCACTAGAGGGAGCTGAGGGGAGGGAGAAAGAATAACATGATCATGATCATGATGATTTGTTTACATTTTTAAAAAATAGTTTATATGAAGAATCTATTTCAATCCTGCTCTCAGCTTTAGCCAAAATATAATAGCAGCAACTCAGCTACAGCAATCACAGAGGCAACATCCCTGACTCCAGCACTAGGAGCCAGTAAAGATGGATACCAGTTTTCTGTTCTTCAGAGAGATGGGAAGCTCTGCTCCTTCCTCTTTTCCTTCCAGTTGGGTGCAGGCGAGGATGGAGCCCCTCTCTCAACAAAAACGAGGAGACGAACTGATACAGACTAATACGGCTACCACTCTGAAATCTCTCTCTACAGAAACCCAGTGCCTAGTCTGAGAAGCTGGGTCAATTGCCTCCGGCTTGCAAGGCTTGGGCTGCTGGGCTAAAAATAGCAGTGTTTCTGTTCCCTCTCAGGCTGGAGCCTGGTCTCTGAGAGCCCCAGATTTCAGAACCCGGGCTCCAGCCCAAGTGTGACCATCTACACTGCTATTTTTAACCCTACAGCATGAGGTTAAGGCAGTTGACCTGGGCTCTGAATCTTGGTGCCATGGATTATTCTTTGCTGCATAGATTTATCTGCAGAGTCCATCTTTACCTTGGTGAACAGCAGACCACTAGATTGACTTTCACTCTAAGATATATTTTCACAGGATTTTTGTGTGTGTACAATTTACATAATGTACATATCCACACTTCCCCTCGGAGGTTATATATAAAAATGAAAATTATAGGGTCAGAAAGAATGCGATGGAGGGAGTAGAAAGATTTTATTGACATGAATTTGGGATGGCCATATTGAGTGGTGGTTTGTTTTTTTTAAGGCCATCCTTAATAATGCCGATTAAAAACATTTATATCTAGACTTCGAAGGACTAGATTTTTGTTGGTAAATATCAGTTTCAGCATAGACACACAAATGGATGAAAAAATATTTCTATAAATGATTATCAAAATTTACAGCTAGACAAAGTAAGAGATACTGTTTGAGAACTTAATTTAGTTTAAGGATATTTACTTTGTATATTTTGATGTGATATTAACAATTGTGTTTTAATGGTTATAAAGCTTCAACTCTTTGAATCTCAACATCTACTGTCATTATATAATTGTCTGACCGCGGCCATAATTTTGCACATTGTGAAAATCTAAATCAATAAAAATTCTTAACAATAAGCATTGATATTATCCATCAAAATTATAAAAAAAACCAACAGATTCTGCCAAGCCTACTTATACTACATCATGCTGTGTTCTGTCTACCCACACATTTTAACAAAGAAAATTAATTTTAGAAATAGTTTCTAGAAATATTTTATTGAAACTACTTTACATGTGATGATTAGATGTTGAACATGAATGTAGTTTAGATTTATAAATTGCAAAGTCAGGAAATAAATTTATCACTACCACATATGGTTCAAAGCTTTTTAGCTTTCCTTTAGCGTTGTAGAAAATAAAAAACAAATGTGGTAATGTGTATTTTATTTCTTTGATGTAATAGATGGAGAGATTTTTAAGTTAAGAAAATACAGTCATTTCTTTCAAATGCCTTCAGCCTGAGATCTGCATTCATAAAGGAGGAAAAAATGTAAAGGGACTCAAATATGTAGAAGTCAGAGTTCTTTAGCATGTGCATACACATTCAGTTTATTTTGACAAGACTTTAAAAATTGTTGGCTATTCATTATTAACTAATTCAGGAGTTGAGATGAGCACAAATTATATACTGAAATAAAACTAAATTATCGAAAGAAGCCCTTGTCAAAAGAAATAGTTAACTACTTAGCAGCAGCCCAGAGGTAGAGGTAACAGCAGCTGGATAAATATACCATGGTGGGGTATGTTGACTCAGGGCCTTCGCTGTTATCTGAAGATCAACTACTGTAAAGGTCTCAACTCTCTACACAAGCTTTTCCAGACAAAATTCCACATTAGAAAGATGGTACATAGAGTAAAAAAAAAAAAAAAATCTTCAGTATTTCTCTGTGTACTAATCGGGGTGAAGATTGAGCAACTACATGCAGCCCCTCAGAATAAAGACTCATTTCTGTGTGATGTACATGCATAGAATTCCTGTTAAAGGGAATTTCTCTAGGCAAAAGACATACACTATGGTGCCCCACTTGAGTGTACACAGAATCACAGCCCGTAGTGTCTATAATTACAAGTCCCCAAAACATATCTAAATTCTAAATGAAAACAACCAGACCAAATAATTAAACAGAGCTTAATATATATCACAGTCCCTAGATATACCTTTTTAACGATAAGGGTATATCTACACTATGAAATTAAGTCGATTATATAGAAGTTGATCTTTAGAAAGCAATTTTATACAGTTGATTGTGTATGTCCCCACTAAGTGCATGATCAGTGGAGTGCGTCCTCAATACTGTGGCTAGCATCGACTCAAGGAGCAGTGCACTATGGGTAACTATCCCACAGTCTCCACTGCCCATTCGAATTCTGGATTAAGCTCCCCATGCCTTATGGGGCAAAAACATTGTAGCGGGTCATTTTGGGTACATGTTGTCAGTCTCCCCTCCCTCCGTCTTTCTCTCTCCGTGAAAGCAACGACAGACAGAGTTACCCATGCAGACGCCTTAGCACGGCAAGCATGGAGCCCACTCAGCTCAGCACTGCTGTTGTAAGCATTGTAAATACCTTGCGCATTATCCTGCAGTATGTGCAGATCCTAGCTAGGAGCCGCCAGCACAAGGATGATTGTGAGGAGGGCATGCCACGTCCCATGCTTTCAGGAATGTCTGTGTAGAATTGGGACATCGTGGTGGCAGTGGGGCAGGTTGATACAGTGGAATGCTGATTCTGGGCCGACAAACAAGCACAGACTGGTGGGACTGCATAGTGTTGCAGGTATGGGATGATTCCCAGTGGCTGCGAAACTTTCGCATGCATAAGGCCACTTTTCTGGAATGTTGAGAGTTGCTTTCCCCCACCCTGAAGTACAGGAATACCAAGATGAGAACTGCCCTAACAGTTGAGAAGCAAGTAGCAATAGCCCTGTGGAAGCTTGCAATGGCTGACTGCTACCGGTCAATCGGGAATCAATTTGGAGTGGACAAATCTACTGTGGGGGCTTCTGTGATCCAAATAGCCAATGCATTCACTGACCTTCTGCTAACAAGGGTAGTGACTCTGGGAAATGTGCAGGTCATAGTGGATGGCTTTGCTGCAATGGGGTTCCCTAACTGTGCGGGGGCAGGAGGGGGGCGATAGATGGAATGCATATCTTTATCTTGGCACCGGACCACCTTGCCAACCAGTACATAAACCGCAAGGGGTACTTCTCAGTAGTGCTGCAAGCACAGGTGGATCACAAGGGCCGTTTCACCAATATCAACGTGGGATGGCCAGGAAAGGTGCATGATGCTCACATCTTTAGGAACTCCGGGCTGTTGGAGCAGCTGTAAGAAGGGACTTACTTCCCAGACCAGAAAATTACGTTGGGGATGTTGAAATGACAATAGTTATCCTTGCTCCCATGGCTCATGAAGCTATACACAGGCAGCCTGGACAGTAGTAAGGAGCAGTTCGACTATAGGCTGAGCAAGTGCAGAATGGTGGTAGAATGTGCCTTTGGATGTTTCAAAGCTCGCTGGTGCTATTTGCTGACTAGGTTAGACCTGAGTGCAACAAATATTCCCATTGTTATTGCTGCTTGCTGTATGCTCCATAATATCTGTGAGAGTAGGGGGGAGATATTTATGGCGGGGGGGGAGGTTGAGGCAAATCGGCTGGCGGCTGATTTTGAGCAGCCAGACACCAGGGTGATTGGAAGAACATAGCTAGGCGCGCTGTGCATCAGAGAGGCTTTGAAAACCAGTTTAATGACTGGCCAGGCTACGGTGTGACAATTGTTTGTGTTTTTCCTTGATGCAAACCTGTGCCCTTTGTTGATTTTTAATTCCCTGTAAGCCAACGTCCCCCGCCCCTTTCGATCACAGCTGGCAAAGGAAATAGTCGCTATTGTTTTGAAACCATGCTTTCTGTCTGTCTGTCTGTCTGTCTTTCAAGTTAGATACCTGGCAAGGTAGCCCAGGTGGGATAGGGGAGGAGGGAAGGACAAGGCCACATTGCTTATTGTAGCCACACTACAAATCAAAATTATTTAAATGACAGCCTTCTATTACTTTAGCCATCCTCTGGAGTGGAGTGGCTGGATGCCCAGAGCCTCCCCTCTCTCCCCCTCCCCCCCGTTCTTGGGCATCTGTGTGAGGAGGAAGTGGAACTTGGGGAAGGAGGGCAGGCGATTATACAGTGGATGCAGTGGTGGTCTGTGCTCTTGTTGCCTTTCCTGCAGCACCACCAGATTCCTGATCATGTCTGTTTGCTCCCCCATTAGCCTTGGCATCGCCTCCTGCATCGTCTGATCGTGCTCACTTAATGCTTTCCTTGCCTCTGTCACTGAATGCCTCCATTCAGCTATGCCCTATCAGTGCAGGAGGACTGCATAAGCTCGGTAAACATGTCATTGCGAGAGCATTTTTTTTTTTTTTTTGGCCTTCTAATCTGCAATAACCTCAGGGACGGAGATGATAGGGAGAGCATAGAAACATTTGCTCCTGCACGAGGATAAAAAGGGAGAGTAAAATTTAAGATGCTACATTTCTGAAAACAAAAGGGAGACTCCTTTCACAGTGAATCAAGTAATTCACAGTAGACAGCACAGTGCTTTAGTTACAAGGTTGCATTTTGCCTTTTATATTGAGCGCCTACTGGTATTGTGACACATCACATGCGGCTGGGCAACAGAATTTGGTTTCCAGGCAGCCATGGTAAGCCAAAGGGTACGCGGGGTTGGCTTTTTCCACCTTCATCACATGTGGGAACAGTTTCAAACTACAGCACCCTCCTTTCCCATAGCAAGCAATGGTGGTTAGGTCTGCCATTTAAAAGGAGAGGCTACAGTTTTGGGTGGATGTGCAGCACAGTCCTCCCTCTACCCCACTTCGTGGCTATTCTTTGGGTTGATCCCTTTTATCCAAGTGCAAACAGCCCAGCATAAACGGGGTCCTTTTGTTGTTTTCTTACAAAAATTCCCCTATTTCAACCAGGTGACCATGAATGATATCACTCTCCTGAGGCTAACACAGAAAGATAGACTGAATGTTGCTTGAATGTGACCAAAACCTAGGACCATTCGCTGCCATGCTTTGTGCTACAGGGATTCCAGACTATTTGCTACTGCTTGGCGTGGTAAAGTGTCCTACCATGGAGGACGAAATAAGGCAGCCCTCCCCAGAAACGGCTTTCAGAGTACTTCCAGGAGTGCTTCATGGAGATGTTCCTGAAGGATTCCCACTCCATCCCCAGATACGTTAACAGACTTTTCTAGTAGCTGTACTGACCACGAATGCATCCCAATTCTTCAGGGTAAATCAAATATTAAACACAATTGCTTTTAAATCCTGTAGCGTAGTTACAAATGTGCACTCACCAGAGGTGCCTTCTCCGGCTTCAGCATCCAGGAACCTGCCTTGGGAGGGTATTGGCTCCAAGGTGATGAAAAGGTCCTTGCTTCCGGGGAGAACTGATTCACTGCTTGCCTGCTGCGCATTCTCTTCCTCCTCCTCCTCTTCCTCCTCCACAAAATCTTCCTCCTTGTTTTGTGAGACTCCCCCTTGCAGGTGTCCAAGGACAGCAGTGGGGTAGTGGTAGGGTCCCCCCCTAGAATGCCATGCAGCTGATCATAGAAGCGGCTTGTATGGGGCTCTGACCCAGAGCGATTGTTTGCCTCCTTTGTCTTTTGGTAGGCTTGCCTGAGCTCCTTTACTTTCACATGGTACTGCTGTGTGTCCCTGTTGTAGCCTCTCTCCATCATGGCCTGTGCGATTTTGGCATATATATTTAGCATTTCTTCTTTCTGATCGGAGTTCTGCCTGCACAGGTTCTTCTCCCCATACAGCAATCAGATCCAGTGTTTCCTGTTCGGTCTGTGCTGGAGCTTGTTTCCTATTCTGGGACTGCATGGTCACGTGTGCTGCTGAGCTTGCCACGCTGTCCAAACAGGAAATGAAATTCAAATTTCCCAGGGCTTTTCCTGTGTACCTGGCTAGTAGGGTGACCAGACAGCAAGTGTGGAAAAATCGGGATGGGAGTTGGGGGTAATAGGAGCCTGTATAAGAGAGACCCAAAAATCAGGACTGTTCCTATAAAATCAGGACATCTGGTCACCCTGCTGGCTAGTGCATCAGTGTTGAAAGTGCTGTCCAGAGCAGTCACATTGGAGCACTTTGGGATAGCTCCCAGGGGCCAGTTCTGTTGAATTGCATCTGTACTACCCCAAATTTGACCCAGCAAGGTCGATTTTAGTGCTACTCCCCTCACTGGGGAGGAGTACAGTAGTTAATTTTAAGAGCCATTTAGGTAGATAGAATGGTGTTGGTTGTGTAGATGTATTGCTTATAAAATTGACTTAACACGGCTAAATTTGACCTATCCTCGTAGTGTAGACCGGGGCTAATGGTAGTTAGGTTCTGGAATAGGCTTTCAGTGGAGGTTGTGGAATCCCTATCATAGGATATTTTTAAGAACAGGTTGGACGAATCCCTGTCAGAGGTGGTCTAGGCTTACTTGGTCCTGTCTCAGCACAGGGGACTGGACTAGATGATTCTATGATAATCTTATGTTTATATAGCATTTCTTATTCTGTATATACCACAAATGCTTCTACAAATGTAATGATATACAAACCACCTAGTAGGCTTACTTAACCTACCACTGAAATGCGGCTTTTTCTCTGTGGTGAAACTCAGCAAACATTCCATAGTGCACACCTCCATTGTATTTCAGTTTAGGACAGGAAGGAGCACCTTTTTCCATCTGAAACATCAATGGAAGTGATGTGGGAGGACATAATTATGCTAGACAGCGTTTCACTGGGACATAACAGTTAATGCCTCCACCCTTACAAAAAGAGCAATTGCATCTTTTACTATATGTTGTTGTTAGATTTGTTTTCAGTCTTATTCAAAAGATGGACCCTCCAGCAGCACAGTGCCCCATAACATGCTGGGGAGCTGCGTCAGAACTGACTTGGAGCTAAGAGTGCCACCTGCTGAATCACCAGTGCCTCTTCCTGCAGTTGCTTTTGGGTGTGGGTGAGCCCACATTTCACATCAGAAGCTGGCTTTAACCATGGTTTCAGCACCATCTCAACATGTGGTTCTAAAACCCTGGGGCCTAGGTGCCTCAGTGATGCTTTATTATTTTAAGCATAAATGTGTGTGCTGCTTTACAAGCAAGTAAACAAAGATCTTTCTGAGAACAAAGTAGTGCCTCCTGTGTGGATGCGTAAGGATGAGAGACAGTGCCAGGAGCAGGGTCATATATATATTTTAGTCCTTGTTCTCCTTTGAGTGCAGTGACTAAAGATTGTTGATGCTAGGTTCTTCCAAAGTGAGTCTCTCTCCCAACCCTGTCTCTGCCCTGGCCAGCTGAGCTTGGTGACTGTACACGGAAGCTGCACTCTTTTTAAAAGGGTGGTGTTGCACCTGCATTCCTCAGATCTCTAGTCTCAGTGCCTCTCAGACAGTAGCGTAGCTAGTGGAGTTCAGGGGAAGCAGCCGCTTCCCCTCAGCACGTTTTCAAAAAGTGGTACCTGCCGGGCCGGCGCTGGCGGCAGCACAGCCGGAGGAGCCTTCGGTGCGTGGGCTGGCATGGAAGCGGTGCCTGCCGGGCCAGATCTGGCAGCAGCACGGCCGGAGGAGCCATGGGGGGTGCGGCAGGCGCGGCCGGAGGAGCGAGGGGGCTGGCTCCTCGGCCATTGTGCCCCACACTCAGCGCGGCCCCAACATCGCTGCAGCCACCTTCTGCAGCAGCGGCTCAGGGCTTGGCAACCAAGTGCTCCCCGCCCCTTGCTAATGCGGCGGGGGGAGGCGAAAGGGCCCCTGCGCCTTTAAGGCCACCTGGCTGGTGAGTCCCGCGTGGCGCACACCGAGCGCCGGGAGCAGGCTGGGGACAGGCAGCAGCGCAGGGTGGAAGGTGAGCGGGGGGTCTCGTGCCTTGCATTGGGGGGTCTAGGCAGGGGGCTCCCTAGGCCCGCAGGGCAGGGGCGCAAGCTGTGCTGTCTGCACAGGGGGCCCTGGCGCGGTGCAGGAGCCTGGAGCCTGGGGTGGAGGGGCCGGGACCCCGCGAGTGGGGCCAGGCTGCACAACCCGGCGGGGGACACCTGCAGAGCACAGTGGGCAGGAGAGACTCTCCCGGGGATGGGGGGGTATCCGCACATCCAGGAAGCCCGCAGGAGTCCTGAGCCGGCCCCGGGGTTAATCTGGGGGGGAAATAGGAGGAGCCAAGGGGCCGTGGCCACGGGAGGAGCCAAGGGTGTGCCTTTTTTATGTTTGCTCCCCCTACACTTAAAACCTGGCTACGTCACTGCTCCCAGAGTTCCCAGTGGGGTGGTAAACCTCTGCACTGCCTCCACTATAAGGCTGTGGTTAACTACCATGACTGAGTCCTAAATTGAGACATGACAGGACATGGGAAGGCAGCACTAACATGTGGTGGACACAGAGAGAGGTTCTAAAATAAATCTGCTATGTGCACACAAGCTTTTTAAAAAATGTGAGGTGATAATGAACTTGACAAAACGCTGAGATACAGAATTCAGCCCCAAGCTACGCCCTGAACTGTTGATTTCAGCACATGTGTATATATCATCACTCATCATGCAAAGGCTCATCATAATGCTAAAACAGAGCAGAAATAAGATGAGGAAGGAATTTAAAACACAGCATTGGTAGCAATCATTAGTAAAACAATTTTCTTTCTATGGTCTTTAATGTACATTAGACATTAGCTATAGGGAAAAAGCATATGTAATTCCCTCTGGACATATGTGAAACAGCCAGAAGAATCACCAGTGTTAGAGAAAAATGAAGCTTTAAAATAACACACAGAATTGTGCACGCACACACATTCTCTTTCTATTTCCCCCACCTGTCCAAGAAGATCCTTCAAGTTAATTGCAGTTTGCTATATTTTCCCATAACTGATAATAGTTGATAGTATATGTTGTTTCAGTAGATTTTTATTATGTGAAGTTCTCCTTCCTGTCTTATACTGACATTGTCATAAAATTAAAATACACTTAGCTTGAGAAACACCTTTTATGTCTATTAGATTTTATTTCGCTCAGAATAAACTGAATTTTACACTGAAATATTGAGTAAAGAAAATATTTTTTTTCAAGCAGGAAACACCAGCCTATGGGTAGATCCCCTCTGCTCAAAGAGCTCTTGTGGTAGCATGTTGACTTTACTATCTTGTAACCATAAACCATTCACTGTAGATTTGTTGCATTTGTGACTTTAACCCTAGAAAATTCTGTTGGCAGAGTCATTACTTTGTCTTTTGCTTTACTCACATTCCTCTGACGTGGAGCTCAGTTTACAGAGGGAGGGTGTGTGTGGCGTATGTGAGAGAGGAAGCCGGGAAGGGAGGGAAGACGCACATACACAGAGCTAGTCTGACCAGAAACAGAACTGCCCCTGGCAGATTAGAGAGACAAATGAGGTTTGGAATCTGAGTCCAGGAAAAGGAGAGTGGAAATTTACAGCTGCTGTAAGTGAGTGTGTGTGTTTTAGTGATCATCTCTGTTAACATTTTTTCCAAAAGGTAACAGTTACTCTGTCTTCAGCAAGCAAGTTGAGACTGAATTCTGGAATTTGTTTTCTCTGCCACGTGTCAATAATAAGCAAGAACTTATATTAAATGGAAGATAAGTAAAGGGTCCTCCAACTTGCTGCTGGTTTGGGTCTGGCAGAGCGCTGTCTTCAGCACCTCATCATGCATCTGCTTTTTGTTGTTTAGACAAGCCTGGACATTTCTGTACACAGTGAGTATCAGCTAAGATTACCTAGTCTGAATTAAATAAAATTAGGTAATGAATTAAAACTTCCTTTTTTGGGTTATCAATAGCTTTTTAGTAATGAAATTCTCACTTACTTCTTGTTACCTTTTTGTAGCATTGTAAACTAATGTGGTGTTCGTGTTTTTGTATGTTAAAGCAGTCCTGAACAGTACTACTTCTGTTACATAAGGCATTGGCTCTGTTAGCAAATATTCTGTATCCATGGTATATCTTTGGAAATGGGTTTTATTTACAGTGTGGATTCCAAAAATAAAATAGCTGCAATATATCACTTCTCTTGCTTCTCTCTAATGAGGTACTTGCAGATGCAGCTTTGCTCTTGAGATACAGAGAAATGAGCATAGTCACTTAACGTAAGAAATTCAGAAACTATTGTTCGAATATATACTCAAATTTTATATACTTGAATTGTCACATGTAACTGCATATATCATTATAAATAAAGAGATGAAGGATGATCTAATAGGTCTCTTCCATCTCTAGCTTCTAGGTTTCTCTGAAGTAATGGGCCAGTCTGAAAGTCCTTTTTCAGGCAAAATGTTCATTTAAGTCTCTGGGGAGTTTTACCTGAGTAAGGGCTTTAGAACTTGGCCCATTTTTAGTGGTAATAAACCCATTGCAGTGCCAAATTATTTAATGCGTCACGGTGTCACAGGAAGTGATATGACTCTTTTCAAAGAAATGACCAAGTGAATGGAGGTGGTATGGATCACTTTCCAATAATGGCTAATATAAAGCAAAGAAGAATAAATACTTATATTAATGTTTGAACTGCTGGATCAAGGGTGTTATTGTTTTCCCACTTGGCTGCTGTCTCAATTTTTTTTTTTTTAATTTGGGTTCTGTTACCAGTTTCTCTTGCTTCCACAATTATTACTACTAATCTAAATGGAAATTAGGCCAAAATTCCCTTTGTATATAAGTAAATAATAACCTCTAAATAATGGCTTTAATCTCCCAAATATTAATTTAAGGGACCTGATCCTGCATGATTGGACACGTTGAATTTTGCTGTGAACTTCAATGGGCAGGATTGGGCTTTGCTTATGTTTCACAAACATCACTGTTGCCATGCTATAGGTAGAGATTCCAAAGACTCCTGAGTGTTACTTGCTGACAGCAGCAGAAGGGTATCTGTGAAACCTACTTGCAAGTTGCGTTTCTCATCACTTTCTAGGACTAGTCCCTAAAGAAGATAAAATACTACTGTTGTCAGTAACTACATTAGCTCAAATGGCAGAGGTCTATGTGGTGGGTCTAAAGATTCCAATCCTGCTGATGATCTATGTGAGTGTCAGGATAGTTCCATGTGATAGAATTTGTCTCTATTTTCTTTTTTAAAAGCCTAGGAAATTACAACCAAAAAAACTATATTAAAAGAGCATTGTTAAGGTTGCAAAGTCAAGCACTGAAAAGTTAGGAAATGCCAGAATGAAGGTACCTGTGCAAGCTTAATTCACTCTCCCTTCTGCTTTGTGTTTGCATTATGAGATAGACTATGTACTATTTTTTCCGCAGGACCCCTGATTCATTAAGTGAATGGGAATTATTCTATATTTCTTTTTTTATTCTCCTCATTGCTCACAGGCCTTATTTAATGCACACAATCAAAAGCCTACATTGAATACAAAATTATTAATTTCCTCCTGTGTCCTTTCTTTAGTGTTCCCACCATAGTATCTGGGTGCTTCACAAACATTAATGCATTTATCTTCAGAATATTCCTGTGAGATTAAACAGTATTATCTCCATTTTCCAGGTGGGGAATTGAGGCACAGAGAGATCAAGGTCAAAAGTGCCCAATAGTTCTAGGTGCCCTATTTGAGATGCCTGGAGATTGATTTTTTTTTTTTTTTTTTTAAAGAGTGCCATTGTGAGTGCTCAAGCACACCTGCATATCTGACCCCATGTATCTCACACTGAGTACCCAGAAAATTGGAACACGCAATTAATACGCAAATGTGAACATTTTGGTTTGTGGTTTGTCCAACATAATATAGGAACCCTGTGGCAGAGGCAGGATAGAATCTAGTTCTCTAGGGCATCATACAGCTGCTTTTAACTATGGGACAGTCCTTAGTTTTCCTGTAATCTCTTGCTTCATTCACCATGTAATTTACCAATTCTGCAACAAACGAGGTAGGGATCCAAATAACAGTCTCATTTCGTGCACACCCCTGATTCATCTCTAGAACACTGTCCATTCAGTGCCTTTTCCTGTGGAAAAATAGTATGTAATCATGTAATTAAAGAGTATAAATGTAACGCATATATATAAAAGGGATGAATTAACATTGCATGGGCAGCCTGAATTCTGGCATTTCCTAATCTAAGTGATTTATTGAGTTTATAACCTTAATTGTCCTTTTAACGTTTTTTTTTTTGGAGGGGGGATGCAATGATACATAATTAACCTGCAAAATGATAGTGAAAAATTTACCAGCCCCAGCACACAATCTACACACCATCAATGCTTTTTAACACAGTGATGGGGTGGGAGGAAATGAAGATATTTTATTTACCTATTAAAAAATAACTCATCCCAGGGTAAATGTTGTGATTCTGGTACACAGGGAGATACTGTATACCTAAAAGGATAAGAAAACATACAAAGTTTTCTTGCCTGAATTTGTGTAAAATGTTATACAATCATTCACTTTCAGTACCAAACTGCTTTATCTCAAGTAACATGTAAGAAGAATGGGCTGAATGAATCGCATGCTGTCATTCTTGTGTTTTTGGGAAGGAGGAGGAAATATTTGTTACTGAACTGCTTAACTGAGGGCTGGTCTACACTACGGGGGAAAATCAATCTTAGATACGCAACCTGAAGTCGAAGTATCTAAGATCGAATTACTCACCGTCCTCACAGAACGGGATCGATGTCCACGGCTCCCCCTGTTGATTCCGCAACTCCGTTCGGGTTGGTGGAGTTACGGAATCAATATAAGCGCGTTCAGGGATCGATATATCGTGTCTAGATGAGACGCGATATATATCGTGTCTAGATGAGACGCGATATATTGATCCCCGAGCAATCGATTGCTACCCGCCGATACGGTGGGTAGTGAAGACGTACGCTGAGTTACTGTATAATGATGGGATCTGCTGATGACTGAAGTAATATTGCTGTCTGCATGCCTCCTTTGTTTGCAGTGTTATTGTAGCCATATTGGTCCCAGGGTATTAGAGAGACTAGGTATGTGAGGTAATAACTTTTATTGGACCAACTTCTATTTATGAAAGAGTCAAGCTTTCAAGATAAACAGAGCTCTTCTTCAGGCTTGTCACTTTCACCAATAGTGAAGTTAGTCCACTAAAAGATATTACCTCACCCACATTTTTCCTCCCTCCTTTATTGTGTTTATAAGTTTTGATATACTGGGGTCTTTTAAGGAAGACTGTGATCAAGAAATAAAGGAGAGCTCAGGGAGGGAGCCTATAAAGTGTATGAAAAGAAATCTGATTAGTGTGACTAGAACTGTTTAATACAAATATAAATTTAAACATTTCCATATGTCACGCTGGTGAACATGTAAGCTGGCTGAACAGGTTTCTGTATCTGCCAAATTAGTCACTGGAAGCTCATCTGGGCTGAAAGCATTTGTTTTGGCCCATTATAATAGTATCTTCAAGCAAGAGCTGAAAAAGAGTGGTGGCGTATCAGTGTTCTTTCTTTACCTCACTTTAGCATTCCCACCTGACAAGCTAACTCCAAGCTTCCCATTGAAGCTGTTGGGCTTTGTTATTTGGTGGATGTGGGTTAGTTGGTTTTTATTAAATGCTATTTTAGATTAATTGGATTAGCAATGGCCCATCATCATCTTTTCCGAGCTCTAGGAACATAAACTCAGATCTGTGTAAATAGTCAGTCAGATCTTCTTCCCTTGCCCCCCCCCTTCAGATTCACATGAAAATCAGTCTGTTAAACTTTATCCCACAGATTTCCTGAGACGAAAAACAGATTTCACCATGTTGCATATTCCCAAAATTACCAGAGATCTAGTTGTCTATGTCTCAGAATCCTGGATGGGGCTGGGGAGGAAGAGGGGAAGAGGAACCTTTAGTTTAGGCTCTTGTTCCTATTGATTGGCATTCTATACCACCCCCAAGTCTTGGTTGATAAATGTTTGCTGATAGGCCTGTGGTAATCTGCAAAACTAATAGATTTGGTTTTGTGATTAATAAAGCACAGAATTGGAAGCCAAGAAATCTTGGTTTTATTCCTGACTTTCCCATTAGATTCTTATGTGACCTTTGACAAGTCATTTAATCTTTCTGTGCCTCAGTTCCCGCATTGTAAAAGTGGAGATCGTTGTACTTACGTGCCTTACTAGTATGATGTCAGGCTTCATTAATGTTTGTAAAAGTCTTTGAGCTCGCGGGGAAGGCATGCACTGTGAGTGCATATCACTTTGCAATCTCAGCCATTCCTTTGACTATTCCTAGTACCTGCACACTGCTGATCTTATTAGTCTCTGGACTTCATGAATGCTTTAGCTTGAGTATTAAGTTTTTGTCTTTTGTGTGTGTGTATGATCTTGAGGATGTCAAGGGAATGACAAAATAACCTGGTGAAATATAAGAGAGCAGAAGAATTTCTCACCAAGAATGAAACACACCTGCCCTGCCCACGCCTACTGCCTGTCATAAGGAAGCTTTTCTTTCTAATTTTAACAGGTCCAGCCAAACATCTAGAAAAGGTTGCTTTAAAAACTGCTTTTCACTATTTTTGCCACTTTCCCCCCTAAAATAAAACAAAAGTAAGCATGTTCTTTCACCAAACCCTAGCTGAACACTGCCAGAACTGACACTTGTCACTGAAATATTTTTGTGAATTTATTTCTAGCTGTGGAGACTGAGATGTTCTGTTTATCTACAGGTTACAGCCTCAGGAAGTGGAAGTACATTATTTCCCATGCAGCCCTGCAATGTCTCTCATTCCTATACTGGAGAAACCACCTCCAAGGCTGAAAGTTATTTGGTTTAAAGATCTGTTTTTCCCCCGATCTCATAAACTGCTAGTAAGTCTATGAGACTTACTGATAAATTAGTGACAGCTGTAGTGGTGCTGTTTACGAAGTTGACCCCTCCTCATAAGGAACTTGCGGGAGACCACCAAACCATGGTCATCAAAGAGCCCTCAGATAGTGGTAGTTTTCAGTCATCACCAGCCTGTTCTACATTCAAAGTTTTTGCCACAATTTGCTTCCTTTATCTTGTGTGATTGAGAATAGTATGTGTCCAAAGAAAATCACTGAATAGTGGAGGCAAAGGAGACCATAGGTCTGACATGGACATGTCTCCCAAAAAGACTGGTATTGGGAACAAATGGTACCAGGAAAGAGAGAGTCCAACAGAGATTTTAAAATGTGTAATTTGCACTCTACCCATGGCTTGCTTTTTGTGTGGAGGATGTAGTAGGTGAAGGCAGGAGCAGAGAAGAGAATGAATTTGTTGCCCTGCTACAGTCAACGATAGAGAGTGAAGTGAAGAGTAATGGCACTCCCCTTGTCCCTGGGAAGTTTCTTTGTGCCATTAAGATGCTGTAGCGGTAAGCTTGTGTGTAATAGCACTACAAAGAAATTTCCTAAGGTTTCCCATCTACTCTGGAAGTGCTAGTGTCTCACGTCCTTCAGTTTTTACAAGTAGCCCTGAATTAAAGACAGACCCTCATCAAAGGTGTAGTTGATGCAGAAAAAATTGGGTTCCAAATTTTCAAAAGTGCCACTTGTGAAGGGTTGGATCATAGAAACCCCCTTGGGACTGCCACTTGATGTGCTGGGACTACTTCTGAGCCTGTTTTCCCTGCCAGCTTGGGACTCCAGTTTGAGCCTGACGCTTGCCTGCTGCAAACACAGATCCAAGTCTGAACCACGTCCCCCACGAGCTGCAGGCTTAACTGAAAACAGCTTAAGAAGTGCTCCTGTCTCCAGCACTCAGATGCGCAGCTCCCAGTGGGGTCCAAACCCCAAATAAATCAATTTTACCCTATATAAAGCTTATATTGGGTAAACTCATAAATTGTTTGCCCTCTGTAACACTGATGGAGAGAGATGCACAGCTGTTTGCTTCCCCCTGCCCCCCGGGTATTAATACATAGTCTGGGTTCATTAATAAGTAAAAAGTGATTTTATTAAATATAAAAAGTAGGATTTAAGTGGTTCCAAGTAATAACAGATGGGACAAAGTAAATTACCAAGCAAAATAAAACATGCAAGCCTAAGCCTAATACAGTAAAAACCAAATGCAGGTAAATCTCACCCTCAGAGATGTTCCCATAAGCCTCTTTTACAGGCTAGACTTCTTCCTACTCTGGGTCCAGCAATCACTCACACCCCTGTAGTTACTATCCTTTGTTTCAGTTTCTTTCAGCCTCTCCACCCCAAGGATATGCCTATCTTTTGTGCCAGCTGAAGACAAAATGGAGGGGGTTCAATAGACTTTCTCTTGTGGGTGGAAACCCCTTCTCGTACCCTATACAGAATCCAGCCGCAAGATGGAGTTTTGGAGTCATATGGGCAAATCACACGTCCATGCATGACTCAAAACTTTACAGGCCGACGCCACATTCCCAGGAAAGCTCAGATGTGGACTGATGTCTCTCAAAGTTCATTGTCAGCTTAATTGTTTCTTGATTGGCACTTACAGAGAACAGTCTTTTCTCAAGAAGCTGATCAAATGCTTCACTGAGGCTACTTAAAATCAAACAAGTACATAGCCAATATTCGTAACTTCAAATAAAAAAAAGATACATGCATACTAATAGGATGAATATATTCAGTAGATCATAACCTTTGCAGAGATATGTTACATGGCATATCTAGCATAAAACATACTCCAGTTATGTCATATTTACGCTCATAAGCATATTTCTATAAAGCATTATGGGGTGCAACGTCACACCAGTACTTTGGGATACCTCAGATTAGGCATTTGAAAATCAAGGTAACCAAAATACCTCCTATTGTTATAAATATTGGCTTTTACTTTTAGAATTCAATGGACTCCGTCTAGGATGGGAAAAAAAGTTTATCTGTCCAGTGATACAAAATCCTGTTGGAATTGTAGTGAAAATAGTGACTATGTAGTACAGAGGCTATGTTCAGAAGATGTATATAGGTTAATTCCTTTTGGGAAAAGGTAGATAATAAGCCTTGTGATCCTTGAAGCTAACATATTAAAAAATTATTACTTCTTCCTCTTACTCCCCCCAAAAAGAGGAAACCTGCTACCCAAGTGGTTCATTTATTTAAAAATTGGAATAATCAAAGTTGCCCTGACCCGCCTGAATGTGATGTTTTGTTTTTTAAAATATCCTTTCTTAGTTTTTTTTAAATAGAATTCAAACCCAACTCCCACCCCTCATGTCGTGTCTTCAGAGGTTAGAGGAAGCCTGCAGGTCCTGACCCTTTTCTATTTCCAGTGTTTTAATTTTTAAAAATGTTCTTTTCCCTGTAATATTGAGTCATTAACCATGTGGTTGTGGAGTCGCAAGTGCTTATTAGCATCATGCAGGCAGACACGTTATTGCATTACCCTTTAAGTTTAGCAAAATTGTGGGGATGATGCAAGTCAGCCAGCGAGAGGCCCCTTCTTTCCTGGTATGTGAATATCGCTGAACATTCCTGGATGAGTTAGTCAGTATACCCCCATCTTCAGTGTAGTGTATTGGCAAATTGAGAGATCTGACTCTGCTCTGTGCTAGTCAGAGGGTGTTGCCAAAAACTATGGCCTGAGTTCCATGGGAGCACGCTGAGCACTGTTTTTGGCTTCCTAGTTGAGATCTGAGCCAAGTATTCAGGCTTACACAGCCAAAACCGCAGAAATAAAAATGTAGTTTGAACAATGCCCTAAGGAGCTTGAATATTGAAGAGACACAGTGACTTGAATTTCCAGAATTTGAATGTGAAAATATTTCTGTAGAACCAGCCTAGCAACAAATCATTAATGGAAAACTATATACAAATTAATTTACTTTTGATACTATTTCCTACTCTAGGAACTTTTAACTGAAATATTACACTCTTCAAATAATCTTTCCTTACGTCACAGATAAATTACACAACTTCTCTCTAAGTGCTTTAAGATGTTTCACTTAAAAGCTTTGTAGCATAGGATCTGTCTTATTTTATAAAACATCACATACGTTTTCAAATAATTATCTCAAATACCCATAAGGGTGTTTAAGTAAAAACTATAGCTATTATTTTTATTAATCATATAAGATATGTAATAATTAGTATCATATGTGTACATGGAGGAAAAGTGTATTCTATAAGACCGTTAGATTTTGAGGTAAGTGTGAGTGTTAGAGAGAGTATTTTACATATGTATATTTTAATCTGTTTTCGTTCCTCCCCTCTTAATTTCTGTTATAACATTTCTTATTTGTATGAGACCATAGCATATATGAAAATTGGAGTGATTTCCCCCCCGCCCCCCAGTCTAATTTACTTCTTACCAGTGTGTTTTTACTGTTTGCATGTTCTTCAGCTTGGTGACCTATCCTGCAAAGTGCTATGCACCCACTTTAAAGTGACATGGGCCTGATCCAAAGTCCATACAAGTCAATGTGAGTCTTTCCATTGACTTCATTAGACTTTGTATTGGCCCCTAAGAGTCTTCAACTCCCATTAAAGCCAATGGGAGTTGAGGACATGCGGCACCTTCCAGGCTCAGGTCCTGCTGACACATTAAAACTAAACTGGTCGCTTTCTCTTTCTGGTTCTCATGCACTAGTACACTGATTGGTATTTGGGTTTCCAACAGAATAGGGAGGAATGTCTAAGTAAAGTGTTTTTGTTTAAATGTTTTAATTTAATGTAAGCATTTGTATTTATATTAGGCCTCATTTTATATTCCTTTCTCATCTAAACTCCCCCAGACTTAAATGAGTCAGAAGTGAGTCACAAGGAATGCAGGCCCCTCAAGGTTTGGCAAGCTCCCTTTTTGGGGAGGCTTAAATTATTCAGTATTGACATCCTCTTAACTAAAAAGGTAAATAGAGAGAAATGAAATAAAATTTAAGCAATGACTGAAAAGTTGAGGCCCAATCCTGCAATGATCTAAGCAACAGATATATTTGTCTGCTGGTTCTTTTTTTTTTTTTTAAATGGAGATATACCTGTCTCCTAGAACTGGAAGGGACTTTGAAAGGTTATCGAGTCCAATACCCTGCCTTTGCAGCAGGACGAAGTACTGTCCCTGACAGATTTTTGCCCCAGAAATGGCCCCCTCAAGGATTGAACTCTCAATCCTGGGTTTAGCTGGCCAATGTTCCTTGGAGCTACTGGTTTTCCAATCAAAACTTAAAAGGCCTGTAGACCAGTTGAAGGATCTAGTGGAGTTTACTGGAATTTTCAGTAGACGTGAGCAACTGGAGCTCAAAGTGCTCTTAGTCTGAGCTTGCAGTATAATTTATACATAAAGCATGCTGTATTTGACTCATAGCTGCAAACAAAACCTTAAAAGCTAATTTTTGCTTTTTGTTTTTTGTCCTTTTTGATTTAAAGCAATCCTCAGCTATAGCAGAAGAAGAAATTCAGGTGAAGAAAATCATGCCTTTGTTCAGTAAATCGCACAAAAATCCTGCTGAGATTGTAAAAACTCTGAAAGAAAGCATGGCCATATTGGAAAAGCAAGATAAAAAAACAGACAAGGTATGAGATCCTGTTTTTAAAAGACTAGTGATAAGGCATTTATTTGTACTCGGGGGAACAACAGTTTGAAGAAATTGAAATTACTCTGTTCACCAAACCTGTGATCTTGCAAGCACTTATGCATGCGAGTTACTTTATGTATAATGAGCAGTCAATGAGACTACTCATCTGAGTAAAGTTAACCAGAATTGGGTAACAAAAAAATTAATATTCCTGTATCCAACAGGCTAATCCAAAAAATAAGTGGTTTGTATTTTTTTTTCAGTTACTCAAGCATGTAACAAAATAAGATGAGACCATTTTAAAAGTACCCTAGGCTAGGGTTTACTGTTTTTGTAGGCTGAAAAACTACAAGTGTGTGTATGTGTACGCGCGCGCATGCAACAACATTATATAAAAATACAGCAATGTTCATTGTACTATATACACCCTAAATATAATTATGTATCTGTCACCGTATTAGAGTGGGTGGTTGTGTGTGCACTTATGTATTATCACAGACCTGTTTAAGTCCATTTAATTGTACCAGAGACTTTCAGATTCTCTGAAAGAATTGTCATGGGTACAATCCAATAGTAGAAATGTGGATGAGACTAAAAATAAAATTAAAATAGAAATAATTGTTAGGTAATATTAAAACACTTACGCAATTCTGTCATTTGACTGCAAATGTTATTGTGCTTTTCCTCAATACGATTACATATTAGAAGTGAACCAAAAATAAAAAGGTAAGCACCTTTTCCTTCGCAGTGGAATCCTCTTGGTACTTTGGGTTCACAGACAATACCTCCGAATGTGTTATTTCTGTAACATGGATCTCAATGAAACTTCCGGTATTTGATGTCTCACTTTTTGGGATACCTTCAGTTAATTGTGAAGGATCAAAATAATTTCAGGGAGGGGAAAGAAAGAAAAAGAATATATAGAAGATTAATTTTGTGCTAAATGTGTCCCCATAGCCTAATTAATGGGGACATTCAATGTAGAAATCTGAGTTTAAATAAATTTTTGTTTTTGCTTTGCAGTTCAACTTTAAAATCACTAGTTGAGCTATGCTTTTGGGGTGGGGCGGGGCGTACCCTGGAGATGGAGAATTAAAAGGAATTCTGACATTTTATGAGAACTTTGGCAGTTTTTCGACTTTCTAAAAAGTCTGAACTGTTGGTATACTTTTTTTCTCACAAGATAAAAGGGTTATAGATGTGGAAAATTTCATCCAGTTTGTCAGTATGGAAATAATTTACAAATTTGAAAATTACATTTTAACTGAATATTAAATCATTTAGCTATTTGATATTAAATATCTGTGACCCCAATCCTGCAGATTTACTCACATGTCTAGTTCCAGTTAAACCACTCTACAAGAGAAAGTAGTTTGTTCCTAGTTCTGTTCTTTCAGGCACAATTCAAGAAGGCATCACTATTCAGGACAGTACTTAAGCACATGACTAAGTGCTTTGTTGAACTGGGGTCTAACTCTCTGATCTGGATTGCCGAGCAGGCTGAGTCCTTATCCCCTTGGGGTCAGAGGAAAATACCTCATGTCACACAATAGATGTCCCCTTCATTCAAGAGTTGTACTGAACTGCTCTGAAGAGAGTCACACCCAGTAAGGAAAATGTTCTGAATATTTGATGTTGGGGGAGTAAATCATAGTGGGGAGATTCTTAGGGCTAAAACAAAGCTGTATCGGAAATCTGGAGGAAAAAAGTCTCTCTTAAAAACTAATATTTAAAAAAAAAAACCAAACCCTGATGTCTGCTACTGCACATTCAAAACTTTGGGGTCCTCGTTGATCTGCATTTATTCAGTATCTTTGCCATTCATGTGTTTTTGAGCATTCATGGGATGGGTGGAGGGTGATCTGTGTGCAACTTTCAGCTATTCTGCTGGGCTGAGAAAGTTTGAAAACTAATTATTACTCTAGTGAGAAATTCAGTGCAAAAACACCACATCTTTCACTTTCATGAGGCTAATTAAAACATTGTCTTGTCTAACTTTCACATTCAATACCCATTTTTCATGTGGCTAAAAGCCTTTTCTTGGCTAAACATACAGTATTCCTTGCTAGCAAAGTAGATTCCAGCTAGTATTAACTTCAAAGTCAAAAGCCCTAAAGGTTTATCCTGCAGTTATTTACACGGCTGTAACTGTAGTGTGGATATGTAGTTGGAAATGCATGTTTGGGACAGTTGAAAGTGGCTGATATAGCACCAGTGCCTAGAGCAGGGGTGGGGAACCTTCTTTCTATTGGGGGCCGCTGACCCACAGAAAGTCAGTCACAGGCCACACACAGCACCGGGGGGGTAGGGGATGCAGAGGCTCGGGGCTTCCCCTAGGCTCCGGTGTGAGGCCAGAAATGAGGGGTTCAGGGAGCGGGGTTGGGGTGGGGGTGCCGGGGGGGTTCAGACCTTGGGCAGAAGGTTCGGGGTGGTGGTGCAGGCTCTGGGAGGGTGTTGAGATGCAGGAGGTTGCTCAGGACTGGAGCAGGAGATTGTGTTGTGGGAGAGGGTGGGGGGTGTGGGCTCAGGTCGGGCACTGCTTACCTCAGGTGGCTCCTGGTCAGCAGCAGAGCTAAGGCAAGCTCTTGCCCTGGCTGCGGTTCCTGGCCAATGGGAGCTATGGGGGCCGCGCCTGAGGGTGGGGTTAGGCATACGCAGACTCAGAGCTTTCTTGATCACCCCTGCGCCTAGAGTCACCTGGATGAAATTAAGCAGGGGGCTGGATCCCCTGGCCTAGAGGCTACCAACCCAGAGAAGAATTTCTTTTCCAGCTCTGTAGCAGTTCTGAAAGATACAAAACTACAAGGAAGTGGTGTTAAGCAACCCTGAAATGATATGAAGTCAGATGGAAGAGAATTTGAAAAACGTGAAATTTTATTAGCACACTTGAAGTGCATGATCTGTATTGCATGCTATTGTTAAATAATGCAAAAATTATTAGTACTACTACAGAGCAAACTGTGCCCCTGATTTAACTCCAGCATTGGCACTCCGCATTAACCAGGAGTGATAAGCATGGAGTCAAACAAATAATTAAGAATTGTACTTGATGTAATTATACATCAGGTAAAATTGGACTAGCTTATTTTTCAAGATGCCTGTGCATGGATATATCAGATATAGTTTGGAGTTGTGTAGACTTGGCACTTAACCTTGTGGTTTTTTGGTTTGGGCTTGGTGTTCTTGTTTTTGTTTTTGTTTTTTGGTATGATTCACACCACTTCAGTTTTGCCTTGAATTTCAATGCAAAATTAATTGGAAACTGCCAGTTTTTGCCTGGGTTAGGGGTAAAACCCAACCAGTCTAGAGCCTCCTGCAAAGCATTTGCCTGGACCACCTCGCTGGAAGACCCAAAATCCCTGCATGCCCTTATATTCCCACCCCACTCTCCTCCACCTACCACAAGTTCCTGTGCCAAGCCAGACAGGTAGGGTGAGTTCAGTCCCATAGTGGTGATACCATATGTCTTTGGAAGAAGTTAGAGGAATAGTGGGTGGGAGGTTTGTTAAACAAAATAAACAAGAGCTTCTCAATCCAGCCCACAATAGAAAGGGTAACATCCTGACTCCCTAAAGGCCTCAAGATCACAACCACAAAGCACTGTCCAGAGGACGTATTGCATGCCATACAGCACTGAAGCATGAACAATAAACATCCCACCTGTATTTTTCACCTATCCTTGGTGGGGTTGGGCTTTGATGACTCAGGCTCCCTGCAGCTACAGGTTTGGCAACATTTCTGAACCAGACCTGCAAGGAAATCCATCAAGTTTTACAAGATTTTGGATGAAAATTATAAACTGATCATTAATAATTTGAAAGTTGCCCCAAGTTCCTTCTGCGTTTGGCTTGAGTGTACAAAGCTGACCAAAGTTTTAGATTTGTAAAGGAATCTGAAATCAGGCAAGTTGTAAATAAGTACTTTTATTATGAATAATTATGGTTCTGCCAGCCAGCAAGACAAACTTGAGGTTATAGTAAACTCACCCTTTTTGTTTTCCCCTCAGGGATCCATTCACTGTTCAAAAACACTGTATCAACTAGGTAAAAATTCATTTGAAACTTTTTTTTTTTCTCTGTCCTTCCCCTTTACATTTAAACTTACTTAATTAGGCAAATTCATGTAGGTAGGTCAGTGTGGCATGTCTTCACATTTCACTTCCGTGTGCTGTAGTAGAGGTTCACAACTGTTCATAAGAATCTGGAGTGCTGTATTTTTAGCAGCATTTCTTGTAGTCATAAAGATTTTTCCTGATCAGGCATTTATATTTAGAAACCAAAACCCAGTTCTGCTGTGATGGGGTTTACGAATCCTACACTAGACTTAGGCAGGGGAAGAGGATCGGGGCAGTACTGGGTTTAATTCCTTGGCCACTGCCAAGCATGATGCTGGGGCAAAGATCAATATAAAGGAAGCTCAGTTCAGCAACTCTAAGCAAAGGAGGAAAGAGAGGCCAGTTCATATAGGAGCACTACTCGGCGGCAGCAGCAGGAGAAGAAGCATGGGATCCAACTGTGAGTCCCTGCCCTCTCCCTGACACTCCCCAAAAGAGAGGGAGAACCATTAACAAGGGGCACAAAAGGGCTGCAGGCATCAGCCTTTGGCTGAAGTAAAAACATTGTCAAATATGGCCACATCAGAAACTGCGATGCAGAATGTGGTAGGAAGTGGCCTTGGGGAATGCTGAACCTAGGCCAGGGGTTCTCAAATTGGGGGGCAGGACCCTTCAGAGGGTCACCAGGGTATTACATGGGGGGTCGTGAGCTGTCAGCCTCCACTCCAAACCCTGCTTTGCCTCCTGCATTTATAATGATGTTAAATATATAAAAAAGTGTTTTTAATTTAGAAGAGGGGTTGCACTTAGAGGCTTCGTATGTAAAAAGGATCACCAGTACAAAAGTTTGAGAACTACTGACCTAAGCCATTCCCACTGCTGCAACCTTCAGGGCCATGGGCTAGGACTTGGTGGAGAGGGAGGGCCTTGGTCCCCCTGTCCACCCAAGAGCTATGGCTCCTGTCCCCATTGAGGGCAGCAGCAAAGAAGGGGTTACCAGCGAAGAAGACAGTCTAGCTAAGATCACATCCAGAGCACTACAATGCCCTGAACTGATAGAAAGATTGGAATCGGAGACTAGGCCACTAAGCCTAATGACTGACCAAACCACCCAGCTACACCTGCTCTTTTATGCAGTGCTAAAGAAACCGTGCCTAAATCCTGTTCATCTCACTCTCACGTCTGGCCCTAATAAAGTCAGAGGGATTCCTTGTGTAAATAATATGAGCAACGTATGAAGAATGAAACATACACTTGCATATTGGAATCATTATGAGATTATCATTGACTCTAATAGGACTGTCTGTGGGCATGATCCCACAACTGCTGAAGTCAGTTGCAAAATTCCCTTTGAATTCAGTGGTGTATAATCTGGTCCTGTGTAAGTAAGGTAAGGACTTGGCCCCTTGTCATGTCTGCTGCTGCAAAAGCTCTCAGAGGTACTGGATTTTGTGGGAAGTTTCACATTTCAGTCTCTTCTGCTCTAGTGCCAAGTGAGGCAGTTGCACTGGAGGTGAGTGAGACTTCAAGTATCCTTTAGTGGTAGGGATTGTAACTCAGTTGGAAGCCAGGAGACCAGGAGTTCTAGTCTCCCCTCTTTTGACTGCTTTTTTATATTTCTGTATGCTTTACAATTCTTATTATTGATCAAGGCATTGCACGCCTAGGAGACAGTTAAGTGTAATTCCCTTCATTTTGCAAGTAAGATCCCTAACAGGTTGCACAAGGACACTTGTAGAAATGGAAATCAAATTCAGATCTTTGTATGGCAGACTCAAGTCTCTTCCACCTAGTCACGCTGCCTTTCAGAATGGGTGTTCCAAATCTGTGTGCTTGGCTATCCTATTGCTAACTACTGCTCGGAGAACTAGGCCACATTCTTCTCCCAAAGCCAGGAACAACTCACGAATCCTGACCTTAAACATTCTTCTGCTGTCGAGCAAAGAGCTGTGTAACCTGCTGGCAGAGTGCTTATCATATCCCCCCACCAGTGACTGATTCACATACTCCTTCATGAGCACAGGGCTGTGCTAGGGTTCTGAAAATCCTGCATTCAAACCTTGCTGATGGCTCGTGGAGGTTGTTGTGACTGCACATGATGGAATATGTTTTTCCAGTTTTCTTGAAAAAAATTGGTTGATTTAATTCCCCCAGTGAGAGAATGCCCTTAAAAGTAGATTCTGTAGCTAAAAGCTTTATACTCCATCAATTCTGCCATGATGTGCAACAAACACCCGTGTTCCATACTTTGGTCACTGGCCACATTTCAGTGGTTTGTGTCAAGCAGTGGGTAGGTTTCAAGGTTGAGAAGCAGTAACTTAAAAAAAACCCATATTTATATAGACCATACTGGAAATATTCCAGAGGTTCAGATTGAAACTGGCTATCAAATCCTCTTTTCCAGATTTTTTTGTGCACAGCTGGGAATGTCTAGTTTGCTATGTGTAAGGCCCTGGATAGATCATGATTTCACAGACTGCATGGAAATCATTACATTAGCCCAGTACCGTGAGGCTGTGGTTTTGTGGGAGGTTAGTGAGCTGGACCCATCCCAGAGAGGAGCAGGGAGGTGGCAGGCCAGTTCTGTCCTAGGGAGGGAGTGTGACCACAAGGTGCCGGCCATGGTGCTGGCTTGCTCCGGCCCATGCACTGTTGTTACTTCCTGTCCAGCTGCTGAGGATTGGGGGTGGAGCTGACAATGCAATGATTTGGAGCTTGGCCCTGCTCCACCGTGGTTCCTGGCAGGTTTGGCAGGAGATTGGGATCTGTCCTCACTCTAGTCAGCATAGTAGCCTGTACCGCTTCTGCTTAGAATACAAGCAGGTGCATGAAGGGGCGCTGCCCCAGAGAGGTATCTGGGTGTGAAGGGGCCCCGCCCCTGTGGAGGGATCAGATGGGGGAATGGATCCTTGTCTCAGTTCCTCACCAGCTGGCACTGTGGTAGCTCCTGCAGCCTGCTGGGGGGTAAAATGAGAGCAGGTCTTCCCAACCTTGAGTATAGTTGTATGTCTTCCTGCTAGTGATACTGTCAGCTGGGACAGAGGTAAAATGGAGTCAACTCATTAAAGAGGTAGGAAAGTTGAAGTTTAGGCCTAGGAGTTCTCATGGGTGTCAGTTCCTCAAGGTCTGACATTTTGTCCTAATGATTTTGTATGTTTATAGTTAACATCAAAAAGGAAAATCCAGATACACCTGAAGTAGTGGAGATCCATTTGCTTCTGCTGTAAATACTATCAGCAATATAAGGGTGATGATAGGTTCTTGTTGTTGCTATCTGAGATTGCACGTAAGGGTCATTGTGAAATTAGCACAAGGCTGCTGAAGCCAGGAACTCAATTTACACCATTTCACTGGTTGTAATAAACATATCACTGATATTCCATGTGACGCTGCAAAAGCTGTCTGTACTTGGTTATGTTTCTGAATCAGACGGGCAGTTTTTGTAGTCAGTGTTTTTTTCCTCCTACTGCAGACAGGCAGGTGATGTTGCAGAGGAGGGAGCTCAGCTTCTGTTGGTGTACAAAAGTGTATCTAATGTATTTATGGGGAAAAATCAATCGTCTGAGTGAACAACAGATTAGACAGGTGTGTCGTTTTAACCTTTTACATGTTGCTTCCTGACTTGGCTCCATATGAAATGAGAATACATTTACAAGAACACGAAACTTCCCTTAATTTAGTGTATAGGATCATAGTAGTGAATGATCAAAAGACTTGTTGGATCAATGAGTTCAGTTCCCTACAAGTGCAAGATACAGTCCCTTGATATAGTATGTATCTAATATTAAGTATCGGAGGGGTAGCCGTGTTAGTCTGTATTTACAAAAACAGTGAGGAGTCCGGTGGCACCTTAAAGACTAACAGATTTATTTGGGCATAAGCTTTCGTGGGTAAAAAAAATAAACCCACTTCACGATAATACTTCCTGATTTTGGCCGTGTCTATAATGTTTTGTTTAAAAAAAAAAAAAAAAAAAAAAAAAAAGCTCTGACAGAGTTATAGGCCTGCTCTACACTAGGAATTTACGTCAGTATAGCTACGCCTCTCAAGGGTGTGAAAAATCCACACATCTAATAGGTGCTACTGTACCAACCTAACCCCCGGTGTAGACAGCACTAGGTCAACAGAAGAATTGTTCCTTTAACCTAGTTAATCCACCTCCCTAAGAGGTGTTATCTACCCAAGTAGGAGAAGTCCACCCATTGGCATAGGTAAGTGTATACACTGAAGCGGTGCAGTTGTGCTGCTGTAGCATTTTAAGCAGAGGCAATGTGGGGAGGGGTGCATGTGGGATTAAGTGCCCCCCAGATTTCTGTGAATGCTGAGCTGCCCCTGAAGGGCTTGCTCTGCTTAGCCTGCCACCATGAGAAGGAGGTTTTGTCCTTCTGCTGTGCCTCTCCCTCGGCACTTCCAGCTCTCTTGGCCCCTATCCCCAAGCAGCCAGGCCCGGGTGGGAAGCAGAGGGGGCAGGCTGCTGTGTCCTCCCCAACTGGGCTCAAACAGCTGCTGCACTGCCCAGAGGCAGTGACCCGAAGCAGCCACCCTCAGCCAACATGAGAAGTGGCTCTCTCCTGCTCCCTGCCAGGGACAGGGACTGAGCCAGCTGGAAATTCTGGCAGGCAGAGTGTGGTGCTGCTGGGCACAAGGTGTGTGTAGGGGGCCACTGGGGAAGGTGCTGGGAGCAGGGTCCCTCTGCTCAGGCGGAGATAGGGGCACTGCCCACGCCCCTCCCCCTTGCTGAGGTGTCCGTCAGGGCACAGATGCTCTGTGGAGACATTGGTGCTGTGAGTCTCCCCAGCCCGGCCAAGAGGCATGTGCTCCTCACTAGGAGCCAGCAGGATTGGCTGTCCTGGCCCAAGGAGGTGGGGCTGAAGGTTCCTCCCAGAGGCGACACATGAGGTGGTCATGTGGCCCCCCTTTACATTGTGTCATCCCCCTACTTCCCCCACCCCCATCAGCAGGCATGAGTTATCTTTGGTTTTAAGTGTAGACACATCCTTAGTGCTCAACCATTGCGTGATTAGTACCCTAACAGTGTTAAAGCATACCTTTATGTTGTCTGTACAGACCGGACCAAGCCATATTATCATGCCCTATTCTGGGCAGAACACTGTGAACTTGAGCATCATTTGTTAGAATTGATGTCGCAGTTTGTCTCATGCCACAGGCATGACCGAACAGTGTTTTATAACACAGCAGGGGCACCAATATATTTACGAAGCCAGCTTAAACAGTGTGAAATCTGTAATATGGACAGGGCCTTTGTGTCCCAGCAACCAGGTGTGCAATTATAATTCTGTTACTGTCTGGGTCGGGGGCAAGGCTATGACTGGATCCTGAGGCATTTCAGCGAAGAGCTTCTTCAAATAGCTGGTTGTCAGAAGCAAAGGAGACTATTTTTAAAACTCTGCCCCACCTCTTAGCAATACAAGGTCATAAGCAATCCAAACCACTTTAAGTATAATAAAGGGAAACTAGGAGGAGAACAGAAAAATAGTGCCTATTTCCCAATCATAGAGTTACTTCCCCCATCCTAAAACTGATAAATTCTTATTTATTATTTGTTAAATTAAATATAAACCGTGTACTGCTTGTCGAGGAACAAAACTCAGAGGAAGACTCTTTGTCATATTGCTTTGAGTCTAAATGGCCTTTTAATATTATTTGTATTGCAGTAGCACTTAAAGGCCCCAATCAAAGATTGTGGCCCAATTGCACTGCACTCTGCAAACACACAGTAATATTAATAATTAATAATTTAATAAAAAATCCTTGTCTCAGAGAGTTTACAGTCTAGCTAAGATCAAGTATAATATCAATTTTGTGTCTAATGCATCTTCTGGTGACTATATTTTGCACTTGCAAAGACATTATAATCGAAAAGGTCTTTCCTGTTTCTGTTATGATCCTATCAAGTAAATTTACAATAATTTGATTTTCACTTGTGAGGGAACCAAATCTGGGTATTTTTTAAAATAAGTTGCACAAAGCATTAGTCTCAACTTTCACTGTTTAATTTGTCAAAAAATATGAAGACGTTACTACCAGAAAACAACCTTTTTCTAAGCAGAAGCATGCAGAGGCATGCATAACTTTCCTTAAATTAGAGGAGTTATGTCACTTTATTCACAGAGGAGATAATAGACCTGTGTACATGCTGCAACCACAAAGGGACATCTTACACTAGTTAGGTGATCTAGTCAGTTTGGTAGCGTGCTTCAAAGATTGTTGTAATTCTGCATTTGCAACAGAGAATTTAGTACTCTATAATCAGCAGAAGTGAAGCTGCTATCCATGATGCTCATTAATTATGAATTACACTTTGTGGACGAGCAGGTTGTTTGTTATGTCAGAACCATGCAGAAAATAAACCTCTGAAATTATGATAAAAATACTTTTATTTAGTTTTCATTTGAGACTATACTGTGGTAATTTCTAGTGACTAAATTGTGTGCAGTAAAATTGCAGAGGAGGTAAAGAAGCTGATGTAAAGACTGTAAAAGAAGAGTTAAAATTAGGGCTATCGATTAATCGCCGTTAACTCACGTGATTAACTAAAAAAAAATTAACTGTGATTAATCGCGCTGTTAAACAATAGAATACCAATTGAAATTTATTGAATATTTTTTGATTTTTTCTACATTTTCTAATATTTTGATTTCTATTACAACACAGAATATAAAATATACAGTGCTCACTTTATATTATTAGTTTTATTACCAATATTTGCACTGTAAAAATTATTTTAAAATTATTTTTTCAATTCACCTCATACAAGTACTGTAGTACACTTTAATGATAGAGATTGCAACTTACAAATGTAGATTTTTTTGTTACATAATTGCACTCAAAAATAAAACAATGTAAAACTTAAGAGCCTAGAAGTCCACTCAGTCTTACTTCTTGATCAGCCAATTTCTAAGGCAAACAGATATTGCTGACTGCTTCTTATTTGCAATGTCATCTGAAAGTGAGAACAGACATTCACATGGCACTTTTGTAGCCGGTGTTGCAAGGTATTTACATGCCAGATATGCTAAACATTAATACGCCCCTTCATGCTTCGGCCACCATTCCAGAGGACATGCTTCCATGTTGATGATGCTCATTTAAAAAAAAAATGCATTGATTAAATTTGTGACTGAACTCCTTAGGGGAGAATTGTATGTCTCCTCTTCTATTTTACCTGGATTCTGCCATATATTTCATGTTATAGCAGTCTCAGATGATGAACCAGCACATGTTCATTTTAAGAACGCTTTCACAGCAGATTTGACAAAATGCAAAGAAAGTATCAATGTGAGATTTCTAAGGATAGATACAGCACTCAACCCAAGGTTTAAGAATCTGAAGTGCCTTCCAAAATCTGAGAGGGACGAGATGTGGAGAATGCTTTCAGAAGTCTTAACAGAGCAACACTCTCATGAGAAACTACAGAACTCGAACCACCAAAAAAGAAAATCAGCCTTCTGATGGTGGCATCTGACTCAGATGATGAAAATGAATATGCATCAGTCCACTCTGCTTTGGAATGTTATCGAGCAGAACCCCCAAGAAACCCCTGTGCATCTAGATCCCATCCCCCCCAGCACCTGGATTCCCCCCACTGAGCTGCCCGCACTCAGATTGCCCCACACAGAGCCCTCTCAACCCACACCTGGATCCCCTCGCACACTAAGCCCCTCCACTGTTGGATCTTGCCTTACTGAGCCTGCCCACACCTGGTGCACCTTGCACGGACGGTCAAGACCCTGGGGTGTTTCTGGGGCAGAGCTAGTCCTTGCGCTGTGGCAGGGTTGGGTGCAGCCTCACCCCTGAGTCTGTGTCCTGGGGGAGAGCTGCGCAACTCTATGCAGTCAGTGGCCTGTGATCCCCATTGCCATGCTGGAATCTCCACATTTATTTGACAAATAATATTGTGCACAGAACTTTTAATTTTTTGGGATAGAATTTTTTAGTTTTTGAGCACAGAATGCTCTCAGGAGTAAAGTTTTATGCTACCATCCAGCACCATAGTATCTAGTTGCATCAACAGCAGTAATAGCAAAGTCCCTGGTGGACTTCCTGGGGTTTCTGGTTTTGCTTTGAAAGCAAATTGCTTTGCAAATTAGGTCCACGACCGACCGTGTGTTGGCTTTGCAAATTGACTAGGAGCCAGTGGTCTGTTTTTAACACAGGCCTGATATGCTTATGGTAGCCTCAGGCATGGTGAAATTGGGCAGCTACATTCTTTACCAGCTAGAGCCTGTGCATCATCTTCACATTCAACTTCAGATACAATGAGTTACAGTAATCCAGCCTGGGTGGCAACAAATGTAGGGATTACTGTGTCCAGGTTGTTGTCCAGTTGGAAAGGACAAAGTTTCCGAATAAGCTGGAAGTGAAAGAAAGCACTGTTGGAAACTGATTCTGTCTTGTCCTTCAAGCTTAGCGAGGAGTCAGACAGGAACCAGAGACTTTTCACAACTTTGACAAAGGGTGGCTGTGTGCCTTTAGTGGAAGGTGGTGGAGACAACATCTTGGCCATCTTTTCAAAGCATTTCCTTTTTGAAGTGGTGCTGATCAGAATCTGGCTTGGATTTAGTTTGAACCAGCTGCTCTTTAATCAGGGGCTAATTTCCTGTAAACATTCTAACATGGTTGTGGTTGCATTAGTAGAGAATGAGATATATAGTTGAGTGTTAGGTGTTCTGTTGGCCGCACACCTTATGGCTTCTCACTGTCTCTCCCGGGTGTCTCAATCTAGATACTGAAGAGAAGTAGGTATAGTATGGATCCCTGTGGGACCTCACATATGAGGCCTTTGAAGAGGAGGAGCAGTTACCCGTCACCACTCACTGAGTTCTGCTGGAGAGGAACAACTGAAACCTCTATAGTTCTGGGCCATGTACTCCTGTTATGTCCTGTAGGTGGATTAGCAGTAGAGCTGGGCAAATAATTGGTGGGGGTGGGGAGTATGGTTTGGGAACCAAAGCAAAAAATTAATTAAAGAAAATTAATTTTGAACTAAAACTGGTTGGTTTGTTTTTTGTTTTTGTTTTTCTTGCTGAAATGACAAACCAAAGCTCTTTTTTTTTTTTTGTGGTGGTGGGGAGGAGTTTGAACAAAATTTTTTTGAACATCATTTTGAAATGACATTTAATGACAAAATGGTTCATTTTGACTTTTTTTTTTAATTTTCCCTTCATATTTTATTCAGCCAAAATTTACCAAATTTAGTAAATTAGTTCTGGTCATCCTGAAATTGTGTTTTTTAGCAAATTTGCTATTGAATTGAAAAATTTGGCCCAGCTTTAGTGAGCAGTACCTTGTTTTCCACTGAGGTAAAGGCTGCAGAGACGTTTCCCTGCTCACACTGCTGGATCTTACTTTTGTGCCTGGCCATAAAATGTTGGCACATTTAGTGCCACTAGAGCTGTTTTTGTGCTGTGCTGTAGTCTGAATCCTGATTGTGAAGCATTCCCAGTGTTGGCTGATGTCTTGTTGAAGCTTGATGGCTATTAATTTCTCAGTTATTTCCTCGAGGAACGGGAAGTAGAAGAGATCTTCAGGGTCAAGTGTTGACTTCTTGAGGATTGGGCAGACTATTGCATTTTTCAAGAAATTTGGAAGTGTGCTTCTCTAAAGAACAAGGCTTTTATCTGCTCATTCTTCCACTCAGATTATTTTCTCTCATTTCTATTTACTCCTAGTGCAACATAGAATCAAAGAAATGTAGGGCTGGAAGGGACTTAGAGAAGTCATCAAGTCCAGCCCCCTGTGCTGTGGCAGGACCAGATAAACCTAGACCATCCGTGAAAGGTGTCTGTCCCACTTGTTTTTAAAAACTTCCAATAATGGGGACTCCACAATCTCCCTTGGAAGCCTATTCCAGAGTTTAACTACCCTTACTACTACTACTACTATCCTAATATCTAATTTAACTCTCCCTTCCTGCAGATTAAGCCTGTTAGTGCCTTCAGTAGACACGGAGAACAACTGATCACTGTCCTCTTTATAACAGCCCTTCACATATTGGAAAACTATTATCAGGTGTCCCCTGCCTCCCAGATCATCATCTCTCAAGACTAAACATGTCAAATTTTTTAACCTTTCCTCATAGGTCAGGTTTTCTAAAAACCTTTTATCATTTTTGTAGCTCTCCTTGTGACTCTTTCCAGTTGTTCACATCTTTCCTAAGTTGTGGTGCCCAGAATCGGGCACAGTACTCCAGCTGGGGCCTCATCAATGCTTTGCCCAATGGGACAATTTCCTTGGGTGTCTTTTCATACAACACTCTTGTTAATAAACCCCAGAATCATATCAACTTTCTGTGCAGCTGCATCACATTGACGACTCATACTCAGTTTCTGGTCAACTGTCTGGCCAGATCCTTTTCAGCAGTACTGCCACATTTTGTAGTTGTGCATTTGATTTTTCCTTCCTAAGTGAAGTACTTTGCACTTGTCGTTATTGATTTTCATCTTGATATTCAATAATCAATTTAGGCCCAAGATGCTTGAAAGAGAGCCTATTTGGTTAGTGACACAGTTCCCCAACTGTCTCTGCATCACAGAACATGGATCTCTGCTGCACCTCTATCCCAGACTTCCAGTTTGGGAAGCTAAACAATTTAAAGGCACAGTTCCAAAATCCACAGTCTATAGCTACTAGGTTTTATAGGTTTCTCTTGTCCTTTGCTTCTTGGATCATATGAATGTACTCAGATACTTTTTGTTCATGGAATGGAATGTCTTCTGCATATAAGGCTGGAGTGGGATTCCCTCCAAGGAACAAAGTGCTTGTGTACTTCAGCAATGGGAACTATTATAAAGAACTATGAAGCTTAAATACAAGTGGCAAAATAGAGGCTAGAAGTGATCTTTAATTTAAGGCTGTGCATTTGAGGCTTCAGGGTCTCCCTGCACATAGATTATGAGGGTTAAGCCTAAAGAAGAGGGCCTTAAACTTGGCCAGGAATAAGCTATTGTAGGGTGTCTCTGTTTTATAGGGACAGTCCCAATATTTGGGGCTTTTTCTTATGTAGGCGCCTATTACATCCCCCAACCCCTGTCCCGATTTTTCACACTTGCTGCCTGGTCTTCCTAGGCTATAGTTGACCATGATAAGAACACTTATCCTTTTGCAGGAGGATAGTATGTGAAAGCCAAATTGCAGCATGTCCAAGAGGAGATAAAAGAAGATGTTGAAGTCATCAGTATAGACCACATGTACAAGGAGTTTAGAGGTGAAAGAGAGGAGGGATGTGAGGTAGATGAAGACAGAATTTGAGTCAAGATGCTGTATAACTCCCAGGTTTTTTGTTTATTTTTCCTTTAAATTATTTACTTTCCTATCTATAGCTCTATGAGGCTACAACTGAAGTCTGAATCTTTCAGAAATTTTCTGCCTGGCAGAAAGGACTATTTGTGTTTAGAGAGAAAAGCAGGGTGGTGATTTGTTTGTTTTGTGTGTTAATGCAAAATGCCAGAAAATTTCACACCCAGCCAACCAGAACTGGTGAAAAGCCAAAAATGTACAGGGTTTTTGGGTTTTTTTTTTGGATATGAAAATATTTGCACAGCTTTCGTAAGGACTTACATTTTCAATTCACACGATAACATCCCTGTTCCTTAGCAGTTTTGTACTCTGTTTGATAGTTCTAGTGATGTGCCATTAACATCTGATGGTTAGAAATAGGCATGTTTTTAGAGTGAGCTGTCTTAATCAAAGACGGTGACCATGAGAAATCTTTGAGGAAAGAGAGCCTTCTATTGTGGCCATTGGGAAGGGAATGTAGATTAATCTCATTGCACGTTGACCTATGCAAATTAGTGGGCAACTGCAAACCTGGTACAATTAGTTGGTAAATAATATTTGTTGTTTTATATAGTGCGAAGTGCATGCTGGAAGCTTTGCAGTGAGGTATGAAATCAGGGAGGGGGAAGCTGATTCCAGTCTGTGTCTCCTGTAAATTTGGGTTAATTCCATTGGAGTTACTAGAGTTGTATCAGTGTAATTGTGGGGTGAGATCAGACCCATCTCAGTTTCTACCTTGAAGTGCTTACAATCTATATATCGTGTGGTTTTTCTCTAGCATGCGGTGGGGATTATTTATGTAGTGTTATCCTCTTGTTCTTTCAAACATTAAAAGATTTTTCATTCAGTAGAAGCTATACTCCTGGGGGAAATCTGTACCACTGCACATGTGCAGAATTTATTTCCCCTGCAGATATCTTTGCTTCCACACAGAACAATGATTTTCTGATGGAGAAGCAAAGGGAAGCCATGAGAGCAGTCGTGTGACCTTCACCAGCAGTATGTTTTGGGTGCCCAGGGCAGCCAGCAGAGAGGTGAATCACTATGGGGTAGAGGGGGGGACTGGGGAAGACCTGGCTGGTGGCTCCTACCTGTGCTGACTCTTCCCCTGCACAGCATCCAGGGCTGTGTCAGACCCACCCCCTCCTCTGTAGAAAGTTCTGCAAACTCTGCCAGCACCACCCATGCTTCTTGCACCCTTCGCTCCTCAGCTGCAGGGACAGGGATCCCTGTACAGGGAGCTGCTCCCCAATCTGCCCAGTGCCCACGCATCCAGACCCTCCTGTCGAGCCTCACCCACCCCCGCACCCAGAACCCCCTTCAATGAGCCCCACTCCCCCTGCACCTCGATCACTCCAGTGAGCCATCCACACCCGAATCCCCACCCTACCAAGCCCCAACCAGCTGCACATGGCTCACTGCTCCACTGAGCTCTCCACACTCAGATCCCCCTGCTGAGCTCTATCACCCCCACACCCAGACCTCTCCCTGCTGAGCAGCAACTACCTTCACCTGGACCCCCTGCAGAGTCCCGTTACCATTGCACCCACAACCCCCAACAAGTCTCTGTGCATCCAGATCTCCCCCCCCCAGCACAGATTTCCCCACTGAGCTGCTCACACCCAGATTGCTCAACACAGAACCCTCTCAACCCACACTTGAGTCCCCACACACTAAGTCCCTCCACACTTGAATCCTGTCTTGCTGAGCCTGCCCACATCTGGTGCACCTGATATTGAGGGGCAGGGCCCTGCAGTGTTTATGGGGCAGGCCCGGTCCTTGCACTGTGTCAGGGTTGGGTGCAGTCTCACCACTGAGTCAGTGACCTGGAGGGGAGGGCAGGATGCACAGCGATCTCCCACCTCCGTGCCACCAGTGGCCTCTGCTCCCCAATGCCATGCTTGGAGCCTTCACGTTTATTTGACAAATAAATAAAATTTGCAGAATTTTAAAATATTGTATGCAGAAATTTAAATTTTTTGGCGCAGAATGCCCTCAGGAGTAAAACTAGGGATAAGCTCAAACCAGAAGCCTAGATCTGAATGTTTGAAGACTGGATGTTCTACTAAAAGATATGCTCTAGAAATTATTTTGGGGAAGTTCTATGGCTTGTGTTATACAGGAGGTCAGATAAGATGATCACAGTGCTCCCTTCTGGCTTTGGATTCTATGAATATCCACCAAAATTTGAGATGTTCAAAATCTTAACCTGGTTTGGACTTTACAAATAGCTCCTGTTTGTCATCTTGGCCAAACCAAAACCCTGGATTCAAATACCTTCTAGTGGATCTGAAGCATCATCCAGGTTTTGTATCTTGCATGCATGGTTAATTCACCTGAAAAGTTGTGCTCATCAAAAGTGTTTTAAAGTAAACCGTGAAGGAGTGGAGGATGAAGGATATTTGACTTTGGTTTTTCTTAGTGACAATTGTTTTGTTTTAGTGGAAGCAGGTTAGGTTGTTTACCTTAACCTGCAATCTAGATATCTGTACACTCCATCAATACCTTTCTAGTTAAAGGTAATGGGCCAGGCTTGCTGGTTGGTTCAAGGCAGTGGTTCTCACACTTTTCTGCTGGTGACCCCTTTCACATAGCAAGCCTCTGAGTGCGACTCCCCTTATAAAGTAAAAACACATTTTTATATATTTAACACCTTTATAAAATGCTGGAGGAAAAACAGGGCTTGGGGTGGAGGCTGACAGCTCGCGACACCTCATGTAGTAACCTGGTGACTCCCTGAGGAGTCCCAATCCCCAGTTTGGGAACCCCAGGTTTAGGGTCTAAGTGGCAAAAACACTGTTATGGGAAGAGTAGATTGCAGCAGTGCAAAGCTGACACTGTCTGTAAGAAGTTACTTGGTCAACTGTAGTGGGGCCAGTGCAGCCCCAAAAGTAGGGGGCTTTGGACAGAAAAGGTATATATCCAAGGCAGCTGGGGAGTGTGCTGATTCAGGCCTGGGCTAGCGGGGTGGGAGTTTGAACTAAGATACGCAACTTCTGAAGTCGAAATACTTAGTTCGACTTACATGGCCATCCTCACGGTGGCGAGTCGACTGTCACGGCTCCCCCATCGACTCTGCTTACTCCTCCTGGAGTACGGGCATCGGTTAGCGGATTGATTTATCACGTCCAGACGAGACGCAATAAATTGATCCCTGATACATCGAACACTACTTGCCGATCCGGCGGGTAGTATAGACATACCCTTAGTGTGTCCCTGCGGAGTTCTTGTGGAGTCCTTTGCTGGAAACTTGAGGAAGGGTGGCAGCTGAAGCATCCCCTGCCTTAATTTGGAGCGAATGCCTCCTGAAACATAAAGGGGCCTTGCTAACACAGAGAGGTGTATCTTATAACTTTACCCCAGAATCTGACCCCATTTTATGCATTGTTACACACATGAATATATGGTATGTTGCATTTAAGTTCAACGACAGCTGAATTCGTGTATGGTTTTGCCTGAGTAAGGGCTGCAGGATCCAGCGTGAATGTTCCTGCCCCAGTGTATGCAAAAATCTAGTAAACCATTTAATACCATTAACCATTTTTTGTACTGGAATCTGTCTGAAGCTTTGTTTGAACAGTTTTTTTCTGTTACCAATTTTATTTACATTGAGATTAGTTTGTTCTTCAACTGTTAATGTCCTCTTTCATTACCAGGCATCAGAAGAAGTGTCAAAATCACTGCAAGCAATGAAGGAAATTCTGTGTGGTACTAGTGACAAGGAGCCGCCAACGGAAACAGTGGCTCAACTGGCACAAGAATTATACAACAGTGGCCTGCTAGTGACACTTATAGCCAACTTGCAGCTGATAGATTTCGAGGTAGGTCAATATTAGTTCTCTGAAAGGAAGAATTCCATCTTTTTTATCCTGATATTGTCATTTAGCTTAGTTGTAGTTTCCTAAAGTTTAACTGATTTGTGTGTAGCTAGGTCTTCCCAACACTCACTTTCACTATAAACTTCTAGACATGCTGAAAGATGGGGGCTTTTTTCAATAGAGCATTCCTCTGTTGTTGTTTAGTGATCAATATGCTGATGCATCATGTTTAATTAAGGCAGAGAGGGCCTCTGTGTATTAGATTCTTTCTTGGCATAACTATGGAGTATCAGAATAACTAAAAGATAGACTGTTCAGATGTGCAAGGCAATGGGATGCAAAATACAATTGAAAACATTATAATGCTGTTATATACTTCAGTGGCGCACCCTCACCCTGAGCAGGTTAAAATCTGGTCACACTATCTCTGAAAAGATACAGTGGATTTGGAGACAGAATGAAAATGACTGGAGCCATAGAAACATTTCTTTATGAAAAGAGACTGAGGGGATTGGGACAGCTTAATTGATAGAGGTATACAAAATAATGAATGGCTTGATAAATTGGACCAATCCTGTTTTCATTTCTCAGGGTAAAAGACTAAGGGGACATTAAATAAAATGGCAAGGCAGCAAACTAAATATTGGTAAAATAAGGGAATACGTAACTCATAATTAGCCTCGGGAAATCTATGCCATAGTATAACGTTAAGGCAAAGAACTGGGAATAATTCAGAAAAGGATTAAACATTCATATGGACAATGAGAATATCTCCATTTACATTAGAAATTATTAAAAATAATTTAGGATGCATATAAACTCTCATAACCAATCTCTGACTGACGCAGGTTGGGAAGAAACTTCCCCACAGGGAGGTTATTCTAGAACTTCACTACAGCATTTCTTGCACTGCCTATGAAGGTGCTGTCAAAGACAAGATCCTGGACTAGAGAGGCTACTGGTCAGATCCAGTATGGAAATTCCTGTGTTCCCAGTTGCTCGGATGAATCATCACAAATAATTCAGTATGTCGGTGCAGGGCTAGAACTCAGGAATTCTGTACTTTCAGTCCTACAGGATGCTTACACAATGCCTCCCGTTAGCCACAGTTTGAAGTAGGGGCACTAACTGAATGTGTTGTATGGGGAACCTAATTAAAACCAGCTTCCAGGGAGCATCATCCTTTTATCTTGTTTCCCAGGGGTGACTCTCTGCAATCCTGTGGGAGTCACCTTTTGTGAGCGTTCCTGTGGGGAACTGTCCCCCATTTAATGGAAAGAACCATTTGTAGTGCTGTTACTTTCTGCCTCCTTTGAAAATGAATCAAAAGGAGGAACATTTTCCAGTGTGTGAAACCTGAAGTCCTTTAGAGCTGTAACAGTGACTTTCACTGAAATGCTGTAAGAAAAAAATACTTGTGGTATTTCACTGGAAAGTATGAAAAATATGCTCCTTCTCATGGCATTTCAGTGAGACTTAATGTTCATTTTGCAGTATTAAATGGCATAGCCTTGGGAGATTTAAGTTCTAGGGATAGATTATTTTCATTTACTTTTTAATATAAAAATTTCATTGTCAACACAAGTTCCTTCCTCTCCCTCTATTCTTGAACTGAGAGGTTTTTTGATCATAGACTTTCTTCAGTTGTTTGTTGTTCTCTTGCAATTGCTAAGTGTGTCAGTCTCTAAATGTTTTCTTTAAAATCAGAAAAATAATCCCATAGTTTGAAAACTGTAAAAAAATAAAAGGCACCATCATCATATGACATCTCAAATCATGGGATAACTACTGCTTTAAAAACATGGTATTCTGTATAGTTTATATCAAGTAGGAAATATTCCTTGGCATATTTCTCCAGAGTACAGTCTTTCAAGCCAGGACTCTGTCTGGTGTGTCAACTGTGCACCAGCAACTATGTGGTATTTATTATTACTGTGAACAGAACTCTAAATACTTCACCTGTGAAATTAGCCTCATCCATGACCAAGTTATATAATCACACATCAAAACTCTCTGCTTTGCCACAGGTGTTACTGTTTAGACAAATCAAGCGGATGAAACATATACTGCATCAGTAAAATGTAATTGAAAAGGAGTTTGGTAACAGTGTATGCCCACTGTGTCTTCAGGTTCACATAATTTTTTGAGCTTCTAAACTTTCCTGACCGCATTTGACCCTTATTTTGCTGTCTTCCAGTTGTTACCCACATATAACTGATTGATTGTCTGTGCAATTCATTACTTGTCAGCATGCAAATGCGTTTTCTGTGTTTAATCTCCATTTGTACCATTATAAATCATGTTAAAATCTGGCTTTTTTTTTTGAGGATTGATGCTGTTATAAAACAGTGGAGATGGCCCTGAGCAGGAATCATGAACCCAAACAGAATTGAACTTTGGGAGGTTCTAATTTGAATTCATATCTGAACTTTATAACTAGGGCCAGTAGCTATAAAAAACTCTCTTAGTTGGCTAATAAAGGGGGGGTGAGAAATAGCCAGTAGCCCAGAACAAATTATAACATAAAACTGCTACATTACAGAGATCCTACATTCATTTTCTTGTTTGTGATTCCTTTAAAATATCATATTGGCTTGGGTTGTTTTATGGTGGAGGAATCTGGTAAATTATTATCCACAGAATGAGCTTATTATCCCTTGCTCATATCTAGTCACTGTGCTTTGGCTACAGTTTTGCCCCTCCTCTACTCTGCTTCTATTATATTTTGCATTTTTCATTGTAAAGAGAACTTGCATTGCAAATTCCACATAAAGGAAGCATTGCAAAATCACATAATTCTTGCATACGTTTTTGATGGGTGCCTGCCTTTAGCCTCTAGGGGATGTGCCATTTTAAAACACATAATTGTAGTGCACCTAGTGTTTAAAACTTAATATGATGTTTTTGGCACTCCTTCCTCTTTCTTGGCCAGAGGTGGTGGTGATGCCAAAATTTAAAATGAGAGTGTGGTAAACTATGTGGCTGATATTTGTAAAGCCCTTAATAATTTAGGCCTAAGGAACTTGAGTGATTATTCCTCTGCTGTGAGCCCATAAAGCAGTTGTGATTGACCAGCCTGTCCTTGCTGACTTTCCTGAAGTTCAGACTGGATAGTGCCATTGCTTTGTCTGTTCAGGACCCCCTATTCTATATGAAAATTCTTTTTGCTAAATGAGTCTTCCAGAGTCCCTCTGAGGCTGACTTCAGGACTTTGTGTAAGGCCTTTTTGTTTTGGCACTTACCTACCTACAATGGGAAATTTAAAAGTATGAGGTTTTTCTTTCAGGCGACCTCCCCCACTACCACCATCATACATGGGTTTCTGTCTGACATTTGAACATAATAGATTTATTTTAAATCAAGAAAATAATATCCTGCACTCAGCTGGAATCTGGATGCTGGTGGGGCTCAGGATGTGTCGTCTTTGGGACAAGCCTCATATCTGTTTTCTTCTGTAGTCTTTTCAGTGTTCACTGATGTCACTGGGAGTCCAGACACTCGAGAGGCAGTCCCAAGGGTCTGTGAAATCTCTCCCCAAATCCTGTGCTTATGCAGCTAAGATCATTTACATTTCTGGCCAATGTTGTCTCCCCTTTTCAACAGCTCTTCTTTTCTGGATTATTTTCATTGTGTACTTACTTTTGGAACTCCTGGGAACGTGTCTCATGACTTACGGATTTAATTGTGCAGCATTCTGGATTTATGTGGAGAGTGTTACAGTTTAAAAGGGAAAATTTTAAAAAAGAAGTTGGCTTAATTACAGGAATGTCCAAGTGTCAAGAATATCTCAAATAACAGCAGATGGGCCATCCTACTGATTTGATTCCCTTTCTTAGTCTCTTACTCTCCAGGCCAGCTGGGCTGGAACAACTAGGAAGGCAGAATATTCAGTCCTTCTCGAGAGTGATTTATTTGCAAGGATGAAGCTAGGAAAATTCTCCTCTGTGTGAAACTATCTGCCCTTTGCCTTGAGACCTTCATTAATTTCCCAGCCAAGGAATGTGTTTGTCTTCTTGTAATGCTTCTATGAATATTATACAGATTATAAATAATGGACAGTGCAAACCATAGGAAAGTGTTATGACCCAATATTTGTCTGCTGCAAGACCTTTAATGCAACTCTCTCCACTTTTGCAACAGCAACCTCTCTGGGTGATTATAAAATGGCTCAGAAGAGCCTTCTCAGAAGTCTTTAACTGGAATGATGACGACTAATGCGGTACAAGATTCAGAAGATGTATATGTGGGGGGTAACAGCAGGAGAAAATGGGAGGGTTCCTCAGGGCTTCAGTGAAGTTAGGGACCAATCTCATCCAGTTTTGGGGGAATAAAGCAGAGTCAACAACAACAAAAAACCAGAGCACAGATAATGACAATAACATTTGTCTTATACTTAAGGTTAACATAAAGATTATAAGAGGAATGGTAGTCCTGTCCTTCAGTACACCAGGCACGTTGCTGTATATTAGGAGTTTTTAAGAACAAGAGTTAGCTGAGTTTGAGCTATTATTTTGATTGTGATAGTAATAAAAGGAAAAATGTCTAGTCCGACCAAGTGGGTCAAAACCATGCATTGCACTGCCCCATTGGGAGCTCGATTTGAGTGCTGCTGTGAAGACTCAGAAATTGGGGGCTAAGGGAGCAGCTGTGCGTCACTGGCGAGACATGTTGCTAATTAACAGAACAAAAGATTTGGTTTTTGTCTTCACTTTTGGCAAAAGAAAATGCAAATGGTGGAATTGGTATTGTCCAGAACAAATAGATGGGGGAACCACAGGATCCTGTTGAGCCATTGGAGATGCACCCATCTTTCGAGCAATAAGATGTGGGGGAATCAACAGCAAAGAAAGACAGCTAGGGCAAGTTGGTGTTGACTTGTTCTGTTTTGGGTTTCTTTTCCCATTGTAAATAAAGATGCTAATGAATAATCAAATTCTTTCATGTTTTCACACTTGCAACTATGTTTTGTTTCTTTAATAGGGCAAAAAGGATGTGTCCCAGATATTTAACAACATCTTGAGAAGACAGATTGGCACTCGAAGCCCTACTGTGGAATATATTAGTGCCCATCCACATATCCTATTTATGCTTCTAAAAGGGTGGGTGTTCATTTTGATCTGAGTTTGATTTCCATTAAGCATGATTGTCTGGCGAATGCTTATATTACATTTGATCTACCTTATATGATGGTTTTTAAAAAAAGTGGATGAAATTTCAGCCTTAATTTCAGATTTCTTGGCTTCTGTTGACTTGCTACTACTTAAGTGGACACTTGTACACATTTCAGGACTTTACCTGCATTATTTATTTGGCCATGATTTCTTGGCCAAACTCCATATTGGGGTAATTATATTCTGACTGCTTTCCACCTCTATTTTCCATGAGATACTGTCTTCCGTTCCTGCCCTAAACTGTTGTGTAGGATTGATGGGTACAGCTAAGTAACTGCTGAGTTCCTTTCACAGGTGACTGCATTTTGGTAGTGAGCAAAATGATTCCTATAAATATTTGGCCAAATTCTGGACTGTTGCATGTTGTGTAGAGAAACAAATGACTACAAGAAAGGTAGTGGTGTCTGAAAGACATGTTCTACAACCCCTCGTGACCACATGGACTTTGCACGGTTGGGGCTCTGTGAGTTTTGGACTGACGTCAGAAAGGGGGATGGAATCAGGGAACATGTTCCCCTCAACAGCCAGCATATTTCCAAGTGCAGATCAATGCAGAAGTTAACGCTGCTCTTTTCAGCATGAATTCTCCCTCTGGTTTCTGTCTCATAATTAGTGCTCAGCTCAGAGGTCTCTAAGATGAGCTATGCTGCCATGAAAGGAGGCTAGGCAGCTGCACAGAGGAGATGTTAACTGCATTGATGCATGGGAATGCATGAGTGAGACCAAACTTCTCTGAGGCTTCTGTTCTCCCTGCCCTTATATTGAGAATCTTAGCTTTTCCATCATTTGAAAGCAGCTATTTTCTTATCACTCTTTCATTTTTTTTTTTCTGGGGGAGGGTGAATATAGGCCATTGTTTATAAAGAGCTTTAGGATTGTTTTGGATGAAAGTTACTGTGTAAACATAAGATGTTATATTGATCAGTTAATAAATATAACCAGTATAATATCTTGCTTAACCATAAAATAGCAGTACTGTTAAACCCAGGCATTCAAAAATCATGAGATGGGCCCCCAAAATTGAGATTAAAAAAATACATCTGGGGATCTTTAATTACCTTTTTTGAGCCTTTACAGTTTTAATTTTCAAGCTTTTCTCTGCAACCATGAATAGCAACTTACTGTTTACAAAAAATGCACTCTGGGATTTTCATATAACAACATAGCTCCATGGGCTGGGATTTAAAGAAAAATCGCAAACATTGCGGGGCTCACAATGAAATCACAAGAGCTGGCAAAATGCTCACAGCTCTGGTAATGATTTAAAAAATAATAATAATAATTGGACTTTGACTGTATTACTAGTTGGGATTTTTTTTCCTGATTTTCCAAATTAGGAGCCTGCTCCTGTTGAAATTGGTGGCAAAATTCTGGTTGACTTCAATGGGGGCAGGATTGAGCCCACCATTTTTGATAAATTTGCGGGATAAATACAGAAACTGAGCCACTCATTGGTCTTAAGATATCATCGGATTTAATAGTTTAACTTTAATTTATCCTTAACCTTGAAGCTCAGATTTGTTTTATGTCTGTTTTTCTAAGTCACGGAGGCAGCAAATTCTCAAAAGGATGCCAGCTAGCCAGCTATATGGATTTTTGTTGTTGCTGAATTTTAATTAATTAATGTCAAGCTACGGATTATGTATTGGGTGAATACTCTATTTCAGAAAACTAGTCTTAATGATTATGCCAATTTGTTTCTCTATAAAATATTAGCATTTAAAAAAATTTAATATATATATATATAGCAAATTTTAATAAAGCAAGGTATGAGGTCCATTCACTTATTTGTATCAAGAACGCATTTGTCGGCACAAATTTGGCATTTGCATGTGACTTTTCATGTCTAGTTGTAATGATTGCATATACAAAAGGTGTGCAAAAATGCACACAGATTTTGGGCATCAACTACGAAGTGAGTTGGTTGCTAATAAGTTAAACAAAATTCCCGAAGGAAATACTTTACAGCTCACTTATATAGTTGCGTCATTTTGATACATTCAAAGTACTGCCTATTTAATGTATATGTGGTCAAATCCTGAAGTGCCCTGCCTGTGAATACATTGCTCAAATGAAAAGCTACATTTTTGTTGCATTGAGACTAGTCTGCGGAGATTTGTGTGAAGGATTTCTGTTTTTCTCTGCTGGCTGTAGATGTGACTTCTCTGGCAGGTCTCAGGAGAACATAGGCAGTAAGAAAGTGAGTATCTCCTACAAATGTAATTTGTGCTCAGCATGGATTTGCATGGGTCAAATCCTACAGAAAGGGGCATTTGAAGACCATCTCTGCTGCTCCCCAATCTCGAATACTTCAGGCAGGTCTACATTGAAAAGGTACATTGGCATAGGTATGTCTCAAGAGATGTAACTATGCTGACCTAACCACGGGTGTAAACAGCACTAGGTTAATGGAAGTATTCTTCCATCAACCTAGCTACCGCCTCTCAGGGAAATGTATTAATTACCGCAATAAGAGAACTCCACATGGTGCTGTAGTGAATGTCTACACTGAAGTGCTACAGCAACACAGCTGCAGCAGCGTTTTTAAGTGTAGATATAGCATCAGTAGTAGTTGTCTGTAAACAGCTTCTGGGGCTAAGGATTTCTTCAATCTACCGTTTTGCAGCGCAGCTTCAAATGGCTGTGAAGATATGTACGCTGTTCCTTTAAATTTCTAGCAGGAATCCAGGTAGGAGGGGCTAGGCAAGGTTCCATGCAGAAACTTGACAATGAAGTAGAGAAAGGCAGAAAGGCAGAATAGCTGAAGAAATAATGTTTTTCTTATGCTGATTAAATTTCTTGTTCAGAGTTAGAGGAAAACAATTCTCTGTGACCCTTTTGCCTTGTCATGTGACAGTGATAATAGCTCCTTTAATCACTGCTTAGGTAAATTTCATAAAATTTTCTGTTGATTAAGTAAAAAATAAATATTTGTATAATCTTCAAGTCAGTTTTTTAAACCATTTTTTTACCACTTTTTACTAGCTTTCTCTTTTGGATTCTTCTTTCCTTCCCCTTCCAATTTTCTTTGGCACATTGCCTGGTTTTATACAGTGTGGTGCAATTCTGTAAAATATTTTTGGATCGTGTCCCATGTATTCTTGGGACTCTCTGGAAATAAATAGGAAAAAAAAAAAGTAATATGGAAGCTTATAATGTATATTGTAGCATCAGTGGGAGTAGCACTATTAACTGTGCCAAAATATTAATGGATGTCAGTCCTGGAGAACCTTATAAGAAAGAACTAAAGAATTCTACTGGAATGGTCCAAAACTCTCACTTTTACAATATTACAGCAATATTTGGGGATTGCTGCTGAATGCTGAATGTAACTTTTATATATTCATCATCATTGTGGGAAATCCCAAAGGTACATGGCCCCCTTGTAAATCAAGCACCACCTGAATTGATCTCTGTCAAGGTGCTTAATGTGGTCTAGCTGCACATTCAGCTTATGGCCCTCATTAGCAATCTTCTTACACCACTGAAGTTTGTGGCATCCATGTGATCACTGGCCGTGGAGTAGTATACACACTTCAGAATTCATTGGTCTTCAATTCTTATAACATGTCCATACCAAGAAAGCAGCTGAAACTGAACCATTGCTGATGGAGGTGGCTGCTGGGTTTATTGGCTCTGAAGATCCTCATTTCTGATCTTGCCCTGCCACTTAATATGGAACAACTGACAAAGATGATGACAGTCAAAAACATTAATCTGATGTTCTTCAGCCTTCCTCAGCACCACTTCCATACAATGGAGCTGATGTAGTCATGGTTCCATAGATCCACAGCTTCATAGCAAGCTTGATGTCCCCTCAGAGGCTGCTGAACGGCATGAAACATGACAGCAGCTGCTGCCATACAAGCATCCACGGGCGCTGGCTTCTCATTTTCCCCGAGGGTGCTCAACCCCCACTCAGCCCCAGGATCCACCCCCACTCCACCCAGCTTCTTCCTGTCCCCACTCCACCCCCGGTCATGCCTCCATTCCACCCCCTCCCCCAAGGCCTCACCCCACTGGTTTCTTCCCCACCTCTTTCCGCTCCCTCCCCCAAGCTTGCAAGCCATAGTGTGCAAGAGGTGTTGGGAAGGGGAGGAGATGATCAGCTTGGGCCACCAGCAGGCGGGAGTGGGGGGGGGGGAGCTTGGCTCCCGCTGGGTGCTAAGCACCTGCTAATTTTTCTCCATGGGTGCTCCAGTCAGCACCTATCCAAGTATCTACATCTTTTGAGTATTCTCCAGTGCTGTCTGACACTGCCCAAGTATTTGACAGTTGCTACCTGGACAGATTTTTACTGAGCTGGTTGTAATCTGGATCTGGGAGCTGCTTGATGGGAATGGCCAGAGTCTTAGTTTTATCCAGATTAATTACCAGATCAACATGCACTGCTTCTTTCCCGACCAGATCAGCCGTTAGCTGCAGTAATTCACCACACTAAGCCAACAAGACAATGTTATTGGTGTATTCAAGATCTCGAAGCAGAATAGCGTTCAGTTCAATGCCACCGATGACTGCCTCCTTGACAGAACAAGGAGTAACAGTCTCAAGTTGCAGTGGGGGAGGTTTAGGTTGGATATTAGGAAAAACTTTTTCACTAGGAGGGTGGTGAAGCACTGGAATGGGTTACCTAGGGAGGTGGTGGAATCTCCTTCCTTAGAGGTTTTTAAGGTCAGGCTTGACAAAGCCCTGGCTGAGATGATTTTGTTGGGAATTGGTTCTGCTTTGAGCAGGGGATTGGACTAGATGGCCTCCTGAGGTTCCCTCCAACCCTGATATTCTATGATTATCTATCAACCAATCAATACCAGTATTGAACAAAGACAGTGACAGAATGCAGCCCTGTTGAACTCCCATGGAGATAGGAAACCATACCATGTATCTGCCTTTGACTCCAACACAGCTTTCTGTTCCTTTATAGAACTCTTTGTGCTCTCTCTTGATTGATAGAACTTTTTTATACAAGGGATCTTAATAAGGTGCCTTGAGCCTGTAATACATTTGAGCAAACACAGGGGCACCTGTCTGCATGGATCCAACTTCAGGGTTGAGTTCCAACTTCCACAACTTATTATAAGTGCCTAACGTAGGGGCAGGGCCCCAATCATACAGTTTGTAGCAGGTGACCAGTCTTCTGTGCTCATGTGCCATAAATTGCAAGATTGGGTCTATGTGCTTAACTTAGCCCTGTATTTCCTTTGTTTACTTTTTTTTATTGATTATGTATTTTCTTGTGAATATAATAATATATTTCATTATAAAATTCATTTAAAAAAGGAAGAAAAACTAAACCCGAAGTAATGCTACAAGTAATCTCTCCCTGCATCTCTGTTGTAAAATTATAGGATGCTGTCTCTGACATACATTTTATTTAAAAAATAAGTCAATCAGGATGTATGTTTTACACACAATTGTAGAAAAAACAGCACAGAACTGTCATGAAGGCAAGTCATTGTTTGCATAGTATTGAATGAAAAATTTCCATTGCCACCTGACAGTCAGTTCCCAGCAGCAACAACAAAAGGTCACTATTTTCACTGCATAATGTGAGCTCTGTTGTTAAGTGGGAAGATTCCCGAAATTTCTCAGCGTTTCCTGTGTAATACTGCAGTGTCACTGCCAGCTTGAGATAACTATTCTTTTCCGTCCTCATTTTACTTCTCAGTTAATCCCTCCCAAATTGTCAGTTTCACAAAAACACTCTGGAAATGGTGTGTGTGTGTGTGTGTGTGTAATGTAATGTAATGTAAAGATAATAGGATAATTGACGTATGTGCTGCCAAGGGGACTAACTTTAATGGTCTTTTATTTTCCCTTTATGGAGGCTCAGTATGATTTGCAGAGTGCAAATAGGACTTCAAATGAATGTAGCTTTTGGTATATAAATTAGCAGATATCCTTGGGATAAATTAATCCCTGATGTCCACTGGAATCCATTGCATTTGATGGTGTTAGTCTAGGGATGAATTCAGTCCCCTGTGATGTAAAATAATATATAACTTTGTACCAGAGAAAATTACAGCAGACTTCAGTTCAGATGCTAGGATGGCGTTCTGTGCATGAAAGAAATCAGAGTTCAAAATCTCCATGGGCCACCTTGCCATGCTGTGTTTCTGTGCTGTATTCCACTGCTGCCTCCTTTCTGAACAGGGATAATATCTATACTATTAGAGCATCACTAAAGGCTTGATCCTGTGCTCATTAAAGTTAGTAGCAAAACTCTCATTGACTTTAGTGATGTAGGATCAGGCCTAAGAAGCTGAGGGGGATGTTGCAATTTGTCAAGAAGTCTCTTCTTGTGCCCCTCCAGTCCAGCCCTGCTTGTCTCCTTCTTCCGCCTTGATTTCTGTCCTTTTTCTCTCCTGCCCCCGCCCCCCATTCCAAGTGACTTCTATTCTCCTGCAAGTCTCTGTTTGACTTGCTGATTTCACAGTGTCCACAAAAATGAGTTTTAAATATTAAAGTGATTTCTTCTTCTGAGTTTCCCAGTGCATCCTGTGTTCAGTGTCTAACTTTTAGGTTGTAAGTTCTTCAGAGCAGGTAGGATCTCCATTTTGTGTCTTTACACCACTGAGCACATTATCAGCTAATAATAACTAATAATTATCACTAACAATGCTGTATTAGCATCTGGTAATGGATTACTTTCCCTCCTGGTTCTCTGTTAAATTTTCAGTGGCTCTGAATGGAACTGCTGATGCAGACAAAGTGCTAATTATGGCCAGACAGCTGGTAATCTTCTTTCAGGTACATTTCAGGAGCCAAGTACAACTTGCCTTACTTATGTAGCTCCAGTGACATACCAAATTCTGAATAATGAAGCGTTTGACTTAAGGGTTCTGCTGCATTTACTTACAATGATACTTGTGGTTTTGGAAGTGTATTGTGTTGGTAAAAATATAATTTATTTATATTCCTCCTAAAATGTTCCCTAGCCCACCCATTAAACATTTCCTGGCCACACTCCTAGAAGTGACTGCCTCTTCTGTTTGAAAAGGTGCATTTGTACTAATGTGACCTGATGCAGTAGAGAAGAGGAAACTCTTAACAGAAAACATCTGTGGACATTTACTATATAAAGAGTCAGATGTTTAGTTGCAAATGGCCCCCCAAATGATAGAGAGATGCTTGATTGTCATCAGCTGCTTGGGATTTATTTTCGTTTGAGGCAAGAGGACCTTCATTTGACTTTTGAATCAGTGGTTTATTTTTCACTAGGCCAGCTATTGTAGTCATCATGTGGAAATATGCAGCCTTAGTATGCTCTGGAAACACTACCATTCTTTTAACGTGGAAGCTGGTGGTGAATTTGAAAGGCCTACTCACTCATAGCACAGATGGCAGTCTGTCTTATATTTTAGCCTGACAGTAGAAATTAATTGTGCAGAGAAACAATAAGGCAAATAAGCTTTGGCTAACAGGCAGTTTTGATAGACTGTAGTCAACCTATTGAAGCAGAGTTTCCTCTCTATTCATTTGGGCCCTGTCACTTTCAGCTAAATGAACGTTGTTAAAGCATGTTCATTGCGTAGTAATTTAAATGTTGCAGGGGGAGGAGGTTTGGTATTTTTGATTGGCTAAATCGCATCTATTTTTTTCTTCAAACCTTGCATGATTTATCTCAGTATGCACTTTGACTTAAAGGAGATGCAATGTGTTACATAGGAATTAGAGAGAGATGTAAACCCTGAGGGATGGGAGGGAGGGAAGTCAAGTGTGCTTGCTGCTGTACAATACAGTATGTTTGCCATAAGGTGGTTACAACTTGAGGGCCAGATGCTGGTCTTCTGAACAAATCTCCACAGAGACTGAGATGAACAAAATTCTGCCCAAACTCCCAGGCTACAGAATAGGTCATCAGAACTGCAGAGAGACAGACACTAAAGAGGCTGCATGGATAAACTCTTCCTCTCTTGCTTGTTAGAGATTAGTGTTCCAGTGGAGTCTTTTCTTATTGCAGAGTGGAAAGGGGAAAAAACATGGTTTATGAGGCGGTATATATTTTACTTATAAAAGTTAAGGGTCTCAGAATTAATATAAAAGGAGATTGGAATATACTGTATTTGATTTACCCTCTCAATTCCAAAATGGTGAAGGAATTCTGGTCAAAATTTTCAAAAACACCCCAAAATCACCAGCAGAGACCAAGCATAAAAATTTCAATGGAAATGTAAGTATTTCAGAAATTTTAATTTTCATTCCACTCCCCTCCTTTTTTTTTGTACTATTAGCAACCTTAATTATATAACTCAGGGTTCTCAAACTGGGGGTCGGGACCCCTCAGGGTGTCCTGAGGCCATTACATGGGGAGTCCTGAACTGTCAGCCTCCACCTCAAAACCCGCTTGCCTCCAGCATTTATAATGATGTTAAATATATTAAAAAGTGTGTTTAATTTATGAGGGGGGGTCACACTCAGAGGCTTGTGATGTGAAAGGGGTCACCAGTAAAAAAAAAAAAAAATTTGAGACCCACTGATACAGCTGATGTTTCTGAAGTATGGGTCCAAGCCATGAAGGTTGGATCCAGTGTTCTGTATTAGGGCCTTCTAGTATGTGTTTCTGTTGATAGATGCATCTTATACGTGGTAGGCAATTGCCCATTTATGCTTAAAATAACCCTCTTTGGTGCTTTTTCATACTCTAGGTACGAAGCACCACATATTGCCTTACGCTGTGGAATTATGCTGAGAGAATGTATCCGGCATGAGCCACTTGCCAAAATCATCCTTTTCTCAGAACAGTTCAGAGACTTTTTCAAATATGTGGAAATGTCAACGTTTGACATCGCTTCTGATGCCTTTGCTACATTTAAGGTAAATTATTTGATGTCCATGGGAACTTTACAATGTTGTGTTTAAAACAGCACTCCTCCCTCACTGGCTTTAGACTGTTGGATGCTGTATAGTACACAGGGATTGGGGGGTTTTTTTCTAGTAGACTGCTTTTTTAACTGTTAGACAGAGAGGACTAAATTCATCTCTGGTCTGATTGTGACTGGATTTACAGCAGGGATACTGTCAGTCGAGTCTTTAATTTAATCCAGATTTCTGTTTCTTTGATGTCCTGCATCCTGATGTTCCAAGACATTTTGTATAACCATTTAAAACTAAAATTAGCCATGTATCACATATAATCCCTTAAAAATAATATTTGGGATGAATCATTTTAGTCATTCACAATGTTCATTACTTCATCTTACTGCTCTGAATTTGGTCCTTACACACCACGCTGCTTGTCCTATCTATAACTGTGGCTAAGCTTTTCTCATAGATTCATCTTAAAATATTGGCAGTTATACAGTCCAGTCCTATATGGCCTTCTTCCTGGGGATCTGTGGCCTTGGAGGACCAAGCAGGGTCAGATTTTAAGGCCTTGATCACTGCAATTTCTTGCATGAAGACATGCTACTACACCTACACAGAACCCTAATGAAGTCACTGGGCCTTTGCATGGGTGCAGCAGTCTGGAACATACAATGAATTTCAGGATTATGTCCTAAGAGAATAATTGCTGTGCAGACTCAGGTGTCTTGTTCTTAGGTAATTTAAAACAAAGAGAATGCAGCAGCCTTTAGGTTTTTATTCTTCAGAAGCAGAGTTAGGCAAATATTTAAAATAAATTCCATGAATATATGTGTGAATAGTTACATGAACTACCTTTCACAGTATTCACAATTCTTTATTTTGTTTGTATCCAGATCTAAGTACAACTTACAAGAAATCCTGTCTGGGCTCTAGGTGCTAAATTTAAAATAATCACAAAACCAAAACATCAGCATGCTTTTTGGAGTACGTTTGCAAATTGGTTGTTACATTGATCCAATCACAGAACAGATGTAAATCATATGATTGATGTGATCAATCACAATGCAATAACACAATTCAAATAGCAAGCTACAGAGTCAACAAAATTATTGAAAGTTTTCTTGAATAATTTTGATGAATGAATAAAATATATGACTTCCTTAATCGGTGCACAGACATTCTACAAACTGAGAAGGGGCAAGGACCTTCCCCACCTTGGGAGGCCTATGTAAGTGCCAGATGTAACTGCTGTATCTGCACTGCTTCCATATCTTGGAGGAGCAGGGAGATGGAATCAAGACTGTTCTGCTTCTCGGCGCCATTCCATGGAGTGGGTCTGGCACACACAGAAGAAAAAGCTGGCAAGGCACACTGCTGAAAGGAGTGTAGTAGTGGTTTTGAGTCCTCTATGTACTGCATCGTTCAAAGAGGTATTCTGCCTCCATGACACAGAATATCTCCCAGTGGTCTCCATGGGCAGGTGTGGCCACACACCACTTTCTACCGTAGGCTGTGTTTAAATGGCACAGTTGAGTTCATTATTGTTTCAGGGAACTGAGTGCTGACATTATACGTGGAAGTTTATCCTCACTTAGTCCTTGTGAACTTATGCTTCTGCCGAGATGAGTAATGTAAATCTTAATCAATAGAAAAGACATCACCACATATTTGAAACATCAGTAAAAACAGACTGAAAGAGTGACTGCCAGACACCTTCAAACCTGGCTCTGTGACTGCAACAGGATTACAGACACTTGTGCAGAAAAATAATACCAATCCCATAATAAAGCAGATTTTGCCAGCGTCAGCCCAAACAAAATGCACTCATTCCATGCCTGAAGTGAGTGACATGCTAAACACATAATTAACCAAACAAAAAAACCTCTTTTTTTGCTTAACCATCCTGGACAAAAGGCTGACGTGATTATTAATACCACTTTTAAAGATGAGCTAGGAGATTGGTAGCATGAGTAGTTGAACAAGGTCATTGCCCTAAGGACTTTAAATTGTCAATTTTAGACACTGCACAAGTGAGAATAAGAACAAACAAGAGGGAGGACTTGAAACATCTCCCCTCTGATTGACATCTCTGCCACTTGGCTTAATATCAGCTTTTCATCAGATCAGTATGGTACCATGTACTAATAATTTCCAATCAGTCAGCTATTTCGTCTGACCACCTTTGCCTAAATCTTTCTTCTAAGCAATTCTGGGGTGCTGCCTCCCACAGCTTGTCTTGGTTTTGCAATGTCAGTTGTGAACTCTGATAGCATTAGGAAGACTCACTGGAAAGCAATGCCTTCTCCACTAGGTATTTTTTTGGACCTTCCTAAACAAGGTTGTCGCTGGCTTTGACAGGCCTGGCATCTCCATGTCCATGGAATGGTTGTGAAGTAGGAAATGCTGTGTTATTTTACCATGCTGCCTGTTACTCAGTTTAGAGAGAGAGAGCCTGTGAGGTAATGTCTTTTATTGGACCAACTTCTGTTGGTGAGGGGGACAAGCTTTCAAGCTACACAGAGCTCCACTTCAGGTCTGGCTTTGTACTGTCCACTAATAGATAATGTAAGAATTTTGGCTGACAAGTAATTCAGAGATTAGTCCTTATGTATGTTGCCATCTTAAAAGGATGGAGAACTTGCATAAGTTGCTATAATGTGTACTATGGACAAGAGAGTACTTGGGTCAGTGTAGTCCTTTTTAAACAAAAAAACAACTGGTAGATCCAGCAATACCATGTAGGAGTCTGCAAACTTATAGCCAATGCCCATTTAGTATATCATTAGAAGAAATATAAGAATCCCTGAAGAGGGTGCCAGCTGCAATCACGTGTCTCTCACCCCATAATAGGGGTTTCCCATGCTTATTTCCTCCGCTGCTTTGTCCACAAAAGGTTCCCTTTGTTCCTACTTCCTTAATAGTATTCCAATCATTTAAAAAGAAGAATGACTAATTGCATTACTGCTGTTCCCAGCCCCAGCACTGTGATCATGGAGTTGGTGCCAGACAACGCAACAAAGCACCTTTGAGCTGTATTAGGGACTGCAGGCTGCTTTGCCTCCAGTGTGTAACCAGCAGATCCATGTAACTTGAAAACATTTCCAATACACCCTGACTGGATCAAAGGCGCCACATGCACCTGTACTGGTCATACGGTCCTAGGACTGCAGTACAGCAATGCGGCAAATTTTAACTGATGGCTCTGTAAACTTGTAGTTCATGAGACTAGTTTAGAATAGAGAAATAAGCTGGTGAAAATAATTACCCTGTGATTACACAGTACTTACCATGTAGGTCTATATTTACTTTGTATGTTAGGTGAGGGTTGTAAAATAGAGAAATTCATGCAAAATCGTAGGTGTAATTTCAGTCTCATTTTACCTCAGTATTTTTTCATCCCTTTTCCTCAGTGTTTAATGATACTTCACAATGCACATTTGTAGCAGTGCATAAAAAAATCTCTTCCCATAATTCTGGAAATGGGACTAGTGCTGCATCTTACATTACATGAAGGTTTTAGGATAAAGGTCAAGTTGGCAGATGAACTCAGTAGGGAAGTAATGGTAAGTCTCTAGATGGATTTAGATGTGGGGGGAGTAGAGCCACAGTGAGTATGGATGTGGGAATAGAGCAGTGACAGGCAAGGCTAGATGGTAATCATAGAACTGGAAGGGACCTCAAGAGGTCATCTAGTTCAGTCTCCTGCACTCAAGGCAGGACTAAGTATTATCTAGACCATCCCTGACAGGTGTTCATCCAACCTGCTCTTAAAAATCCCCAGTGATGGAGATTCCACAACTTCCTAGGCAATTTATTCCAGTGCTTAACCACTCTGACAGTTAGGAGGTTTTTCCTGATGTCCAACCTAAAGTGCCCTTGCAGTTTAAGCAATGGAAGCCCATTGCTTCTTGTCTTATCCTCAGAAGTTAAGAACAACAATTTTTCTCCCTCCTCCTTATAACAACCTTTTATGTATTTGAAAACTGTTATCATGTCCCCTCTCAAGTCTTCTCTTCTCCAGACTGAACAAACCCCATTTTTTTCAGTCTTCCCTCATAGGTCATGTTTTCTAGACCTTTAATCATTTTTGTTGCTCTTCTCTGGGCTTTCTCCAATTTGTCCACATCTTTCCTGAAATGTGGCACCCAGAACTGGACACAATACTCCATTGAGGCCTAATCAGCGCAGAGTAGAGTGGAAGAATTACTTCTCGTGTCTTGCTTACAATATTCCTGCTAATACATCCCCGAATTATGTTTGCTTTTTTTGCAACAGTGTTACACTGTTGACTCATATTTAGCTTGTGATCCACTATGACCCCCGGATCCCTTTCCTCAGTACTCCTTCCTAGGCAGTCATTTCCCATTTTCTGTGTGTGCAACTGATTTGTTCCTAATGGCACTCGGGTCAGGAGAAGGGTGATGTGGAGCTGGAGAGGCAACATGAAGGTCAGCTGAAGCAACCACTGTGACAAGTGGAAACCAGTGTTGCTAACTCTCACAATGTTATTGAGAGTCCTGTGATAGTTTTAGTTTTTTAAAGTCTCAGCTCCTGATTTCATGTGATTGTTAGAATTTCTGCTTTCATTTTTTTGAAGTATCTAGCCATTGTGGTTGCAGGAAAAAGCTTGAAAACATGACTTGATCACACCTTAAGGGCTCAAAAGGCAGCTAAAAAGAATCCCGAATCTGTTGTTTTTAGAAAATGGTATGACCTTTTATGCCAATTTTCATTATTTTGGGAATTTGGGGGATAGCAGTACTGAGAAATTGGAGAGGTAGGCCAAGGGGAGAGAGATGGGAGAGCAACAGGTTAGATCAAACCATTTCAGCACTAACTGAAGCACTGCAACCTTTTTATTTACATGTCCCTCAAAGCAAGAAGAAGGGCATGACTGGGATTTGCTCTGCTATCTCCCTGTTAAATCTTCCTCTAATGGGAGGGCTAAGGTGGACCAAATGCAAGATGCAGAATTAACTTCTATGGTCTGTGGTTGCTGCTCAGCTCCTGTTGCAGCACTGCATGATGGTACCTACAGTCTCCACAGGCCATATCTCCATATTAAAGAGGATGTTGGCTGCAATGTGCTTTACTTTATGCAATGTATATGTGACTGTAATGTATATGTGACTTGCAATAATAGCCAGTGTAGTCGTTGAGCAAAAATTGTTTGCCTGTTAGGTTTAATGCGTAGGAACAGTTTGATTATTCTCTGTAAAAACCACCTAAAAAAGCTGGGGAAAAATCTTCGCAACAAGAGATTCTTCTAAATATAGATATGGCTCTTTTTTTTTCTTTTTCTTGTCAGTAGGTTTTTGCTGTCATAGAAACAAGTTATTTCTTTCCTCTTGAAAAGCTAATTAGAAACATGATGAGAGAAACCTCAGATATAATTAGAAGTCTAATAGAAAATTCAGCTCACCAGTGTAAGGCACATTGCGAAACCTGGTCTTAATTTTTACTGTCATCCTTGAAATATTGAGTGGAGTAAAGATTTGCTTAATGGGAGTAACCTCTTGTTCCTAAGTGGTCAGTGACACCAGATTTCCAGTACAAACCAGCTCTGTTAAACAATAAAGAAGACTTGAAGTTGCTATCCATCTTTGTTATCTCCAGCTAAATATCGTGATACTTGAACTAATACATAAATATAGAGAATTCCAAGTTAAAATATGTACAGCAATATTATTTTATAAAGATGTACACGTGACTCACGTTTTTGATGGTCAATGACCCTCTCTGTATTCAAAGAGGAAGTATTGTCCTTTGATCAGGCATGGGGATGGGAGTAAGATTTCCTGGATTCTATTTCCAGCTCTGCCATTAATTTACTTTGGAAGAAATTCATATCTTTTGCACAATATCAGAGTAATCAGGCTTTAAGAAAGGGAAAAATATGGGTGGAGGTGGGTAACAATCTCCTTTTCACCCAGCCACAAGGCAGGGCATGGAACAAAGCACTTTTGAGCTGTATTAAGGACTGCAGACTGCTGGACCCTGCCATGTATAACCAATGGACCTATATAGTCATGGGGACCCACCAGCTGAGAGCATGGTAGGATTTAAAAATAGAATTATATATCTGTATGAATAGTAACATCCGTAGATACATTAAATAGACAAAAAAATTATAAAGAACATAAACCCTCATGGCTCAGGGCATAAGTTAGCTACTAGCTGCCTGAAGTTAAGAGAAACTTTTCCTCTGTGAGCAGTTTGCTCCATAATTGTCCATTATGGGTTGTTGGTTTTTGTTGTTGTTGTTGTTTTTGGTTTTTTGGCCCCTTTTTCTGAAGCATCTGGTATTGGCCTAGATAAACGTTGGTTGATCCTGGTATCACTGTTATGTTGGAATAGCAATAAGTGATGAGAAAGCAACAGGAATTGTAAAACATATAGCTATATCTTGACTACTAAGACTGCAAAAACAAGTATTGCAGTTTTTCATTCGGTGGATTACTGCACCTGTTGATCTGGGTTTTGCCACCCCCTTGTTGGGTTGTATAATGTAATCACATGGGTGTTTGGTGCAGAGAAGAAAGACTTGTCTGTTGCAGGGGCCCAGAAAAGGGCTTAATTAAATTTGCATTTATATCTAAGGATATTTATAGTAGGGAAATATTGGAATTTTTGATATTAAGATATACTTTTTAATTAAATTCAGCCAGGTGCATGGCAGAGGGTGATTGAGCTGCCAAGCAATGCAAGGGGAACAGGGAAAATGGACTTGTATTTAGAGACCTAATCTGCTCTGGACGTACCAGGAGGAGCTAGGAGGTGGGAAGAATGCTGGTCAAATGTTGCTGCATCACTCTGTCCTGTGATTTTCTATGAATAAAAACAAAACTAATTTTTGGACTATATGCAGTTTGTTGGACACAATGAAAAATGCTGTGCTTGGTTGCTTAAGTGCCCTGCATATGAAGTAGCTGAAGCCCACTCAGAAATTAACCTGAATTCGTCACATGCCTGCTGAACAAAAGAATATACTAACTATATAGTATACTAGTTTTTATAGCAACTATGTTTATGAGGACCTCTTCTTCCCCCTTCTCAATAGCTGATAAATACAAATCCTTTAAATACTAATCCTTTCAATATAATTCATTGTAAATCAAATTTAAAAACTGAAGAACCATCAGATGAAATATATTTTTGGAGCTATTGAGAACACGTCTGTGTAAAGACAATTGCATGTGCCTCAGCTTCTGACAGTGAGTAACAAAGCTGTTAAAAGAAGAGAGATCTTTTAAAGAAAAAGATACAGGGCCTGATTCAAAGCCCTTTCTGTTCGAGTCCAAGAGAGCAGTAGAACAAATTTTTTTTCAAATTTGGATGCCTCAAATTAGCCACATAAATCCATATTTAGACTCCTAAATAAGTGACCTGATTTTCAGAGGTGCCAAGTACCTGCAGCTCCCATACACTTCAATAGGGAAGGTGGGTGCTCAGTCTGTATGGAAATCAGGCCATTTTTTTCCCTTTAGGTATCTAAATATGGATTTAAGTGGCTAACTTTTAGGCACCCACATTTGAAAAAATTGGCTTAGGTCAATTTACTAGATGAGGAGTTTGATTCTCTTCTCACTCCTGTTTTACTCCTATGGAAAGTAACCCTTTTGAAGGCAATAGAGTTACACTATTTATTTAAAACAGCCTGAGAGGAGAGTCAGGTCCCAGGGGCCCAAACTCTATGATGCCAAGGGCCACACTAGCATTTGCCAGGAGCCAGAGGGCTACTCTTGAGCCAAAGAGATGTTCAGCAACATAAACTTTCAGTGAAATCTATGGTCCTGGTCTTCTCTTAACTCCAAATAGGAATTGTGGCACTTAAAACCTCTCAGGTTCAAACTCCTTCAAATAGAAATTTATTTTTAAATAAATAAATGTAGGCAACCCCAATATTTATTAGAACATAAGAATGGCCCTACTGGGTCAGACCAAAGGTCCATCTAGCCCAGTAGCCAGTCTTCCGACAGTAGCCAGTACCAGGTGCCCCAGAGAGAATGAACAGAACAGGTAATCATCAAGTGTTCCATCCTCTGTCACTCATTCCCAGCTTCTGGAAAACAGAGGCTAGGGACACCATCCCTGCCCATCCTGGCTAATAGCCATTGAGGGGCCTGTCCTCCAGGAATTTATCTAGTTCTTTTTTGAACCCTGTTATGGTCTTGGCCTTCACAACATCCTCTGGCAAAAAGTTCCACAGGTTGACTGTGCGTTGTGTGAAAAAATATTTCCTTTTTGTTTGTTTTAAACCTGCTGCCTATTAATTTCATTTGGTGACCCCTAGTTCTTGTGTTATCAGAAGTAGTAAACAGCACTTCCTTATCTACTTTCTCTACACCGGTCATGATTTTATAGACCTTAATCATAGCTCCCCTTAGTCGTCTCTTTTTCCAAGTTGAAAAGTTCCAGTCTTACTAATCTCTCCTCATACAGAAGCCATTTCATACCCCTAATCATTTTTGTTGCTCTTTTCTGAACCTTTTCCAATTCCAATACATCTTTTTTGAGATAGGGCGATTGGTAATTGTTTTTGCTGTGATCAATTAATTGAAATTGCCTATTTGCCTCCATAAACCATAAAAACTGGAGTTGATTAACGTTGTCATCACTTTGCAGCTACAGAAGGAGAGTGACAGTGAGCATCTGTGGGGCATGTTTTAGGTTTCATGGGTCACATTTGGACTTCAGGCCACAATCTCTGGCTGTCCCTGAGCTATACACTGTATTCTGAAAGGTAGTTTCTATAAAGGTAAAATAGCTCCAACTTACAATTGGTATGTTAAAAATTAATATATGCACATGTGCCCACAGATTATATGATAGGCGCAAAAATCTATAAATATACATATTTTCTAAATATAATATGTTTTGTTTTTATTCACTGAACTAGTAATCATGATTCAGCAACTGATTATTAAATGGTGCACTGTCACTCTTTTTACATATTCTGTTATTGAGATAATGCTGGAAATTATTTTTAAGGAGAAGAGCTGCTTAAAATGTTCCCCAAGCCATTACAACTGAAGATTAAAGGGATGATCAAACTAGTGGGGGGGAAAAAGCTGGCTGAGTTTGAAATGCTTCAGATAGTGATTTTTTTCCCCTGGTTGTTTCTTTTCCAGGACCTGCTAACGAGACACAAATTGTTGGTAGCAGATTTCCTAGAACAAAATTATGACACAGTAAGTACAAATAATTTCCAGCCTTAACAGTTTCATACATGTTCCTGCAAACGTTATTTTGAGGAGTCCACCCTCACATGGATCTGAACTGGAAACCTTTTGTAGAGGCATTTCGGCTCCACTCAGAAAAAAAACATTAAAAATGGGTGGATCTTCTTGATTCTTTGTGTCAATCAGAACTGTTCGTTCAACAGCACAGTTCCTCCACTTCCCAGGCGAGGGATCCAATTGGGATAGCAGCAGTGGGACTTCAGGGAAGATGCCTATTTTTCAGCAGCTATTTGAATCCTACTTTCTAATCTGCTCATAAACAGAGCATGTGCAGCTGAGGGCTACATGTCCCACCTAAAACTTTTACTTAGAACCAAGCATCGCACCCTATAAGCCAAAATAATTAGTTTTACCAAGGGAGAACCCTTCTTAGCCATCTGTAGAAATAATGCTTATATCCTGTTTACAGGCTTCCAGATTTCTAGTACAACTCCATGCCAAAAGCAAATCTTGTTTAGGATGTGGAAGAATCTATTCTCGCTTCATTGCACACAACATAACTACATTAACACTAGTGGGAGCTACACGTGTGTACAGATATTAGACCAATTTTATTTTTAAAATATTTACCTTTTGCTACAGTTTGGTGCCACCTGGTCAGTGTTAGGGAATAGCTATTGGTCATTCATGCCCCATTAATGCTTCAGGATAGAGGACAAGAGTTACAAAACCTTATTTTAGTGTTACTGGAAATTGTCTCTGTAAATCCCAAGGGATTTTGAGATGTGAATATACTTGTTATCATCCTAAGTTAGTTAGTCTATTGGTATATTGCCCTTTGTCTCTGAAAATCAAGTGTAGGTCAGAAAAATTCTGTTGGAATCAACTGAAATTGGGCTGACATGGGTGGTGGAATTTGACAGAAGATTTAAGTGGTCATGTTACCTTCAAGCTTGCATGCTGCTGAGTCACAAATGCAGTGTGACTCAGGCAATTTGTATATCTTCACTTACTCTCTATATCTCTGTACTAAAGGACTGTGATAAAATGACTGTCTTGAGTTTGTGTAGCACTAATGCTCGAAGTTCATGTAGTGGAGAATAATGTTCTTTAAAGGACTCCCAATCAACAAACAGAAATCTGTTTTATCAGCTAGACAGACTGCTACATGTTCAAAACTATCACTGGTACCTCTTTGAATCGTAGAATCATAGAAGATTAAGGTTGGAAGAGAACCTCAGGAGGTCATCTAGTCCAGCCCCCTGCTCAAAGCAGGATCAACCCCAACTAAATCGTCCTGGTCAGGGCTTTGTCAAGCCTGACCTTAAAAACCTCTAGAGATGGAGATTCCACCAACTCCCAGGTAACTCATTCCAGTGCTTCACCACCCTCCTAGTGAAATAGGTTTTCCTAATATCCAATCTAGACCTCCCCTACTGCAACTTGAGACCATTGCTGCTTGTTCTGTCATCTGCCATTACTGACAGCAGCCTAGCTCCATCCTCTTTGGAACTCCCCTTCAGGTAGTTGAAGGCTGCTATCAAATCGCCCCTCACTCTTCTCTTCGGCAAACTAAATAAGCCAAGTTCCTTTAGCCTCTCCTCGTAAATCATGTGCCCCAGCCCCCTAATAATTTTTGTTGCCCTGTGCTGGACTTGCTCCAATTTGTCCACATCCTTTCTGTAGTGGGGGCCCCAAAACTAGACACAATACTCCAGATGTGGCCTCACCACTGTCTAATAGAGAGGAATAATGACTTCCCTCGCTGTGCTGGCAATGCTCCTACTAATGCAGCCCAGTATGCCGTTAGCTTTCTTGGCAACAAGGGCGCACAGTTAACTCATATCCAGCTTCTCATCCACTGTAATCCCCAAGTCTTTTTCTGCAGAAATGCTGCTTAGCCAGTCAATCCCCAGCCTGTAGCAGTGCATGGGATTCTTCTGTCCTAAGTGCAGGACTCTGCACTTGTCCTTGTTGAGCCTCATCAGATTTCTTTTGGCCCAATCTTCCAATTTGTCTAGGTCACTCTGGACCCTACTGCTACCCTCAAGTATATCTACCTCTCTCCCCAGCTTAGTGTCATCCACGAACTTGCTGAGGGTGCAATCCATCCCATCATCCAGATCATTAATGATGATGTTGAACAAAACCGGCCCCAGGACTGACCTCTGGGGTACTCTGCTTGATACCAGCTGCCAACTGGACATGGAACCGTTGATCACTACCTGTTGAACTGACGATCTAGGCAGCTTTCTATCCATCTTATAGTCCATTCATCCAGCCATACTTTTTTAACTTGCTGGCAAGACTACTGTGGGAGACGGTATCAAAAGCTTTGCTAAAGTCAAGATGTATCACGTCCACACTTTCCCTATATCTGAAGAGCCAGTTATCTCATTGTAGAAGGCAGTCATGGGTTGGTCAGGCATCCTTTGCCCTTGGTGAATCCATGTTGACTGTTTCTGATCACCTTCCTCTCCTCCAAGTGCTTCAAAATGGATTTCTTGAGGACCTGCTTCATGATTTTTCCAGGGACTGAGGTGAGGCTGATTTGGTCTCTAGTTCCCCAGATTCTTCTTTCCTTTTTTAAAGATGGACACTATATTTGCCTTTTTCCAATCGTCCGGGACCTCCCCTGATCACCACAAGTTTTCAAAGATAATGGCCAATGGCTTTGCAGTTACATCATCCAACTCCCTCAGCACCCTCGGATGCATTAGATCCGGACCCAGGGACTTGTGCATGTCCAGCTTTTCTAAATAGTCCTTAAACTATTTCGCCACTGAGGGCTGCTCATCTCCTTCCCATACTGTGCTGACTAGTGCAGCAGTCTGGGAGCAACTTTGTCTGTCTGTGAAGACTGAGGCCAAAAAAAGCATTGAGTGCTTCAGCTTTTTCCACATCATCTATCACTAGGTTGCCTCGCCCATTCAGTAAGGCTCCCACACTTTCCCAGACCACCTTCTTGTTGCTAACATACCTGTAGAAACCCTTCTTGTTACCTTCACATCCCTTGCTAGCTGCAACTCCAATTGTGCTTTGGCCTTCCTGATTACACCCCTGCATGCTTGAGCAATACAATTTTATACTCCTCCCTAGTCATCTGTCCAAGTTTCCACTTCTTGTAAGCTTCCTGTTTGTGTTTAAGCTCACCGAAGATTTCTCTGGTAAGCCAAGCTGATCAGCTGCCATATTTGCTATTCTTTCTGCATATCGGGATGGGTTGTTCCTGCACCTTCAATAAGGCTTTTTTAAAATACAGCCAGATCTCCTGGACTCCTTTTCCCCTCATGTTAGTCTCCCAGGGTATCCCGCCCATCAGTTCCCTGAGGGAGTCTTAGTCTGCTTTTCTGCCATCCAGGATCCATATTCTGCTGCTCTCCTTTCTTCCTTTTGTCAGGATCCTGAACTCGACCATCTCATGGTCACTGCTGCCCAGGTCACCACTTCTACTTCCCCTACCAATTCTTCCCTGTTTTGTGAGAGCAGGTTAAGAGGAGCATAGCTCCTAGTTGGTTCCTCTAGCACTTGCCCCAGCAAGTTGTCCCCAACACTCTCTAAAAACTTCCTGGATTGTCTGTGCACTACTGTATTGTTCTCCCAGCAGATGTTAGGGTGATTGAATTCCCCCATAAGAATAAGAGACCTGGAGACTCAAAGCATAATCTGTTCCTGTTTGGCCTGAGCCTGTGAGGTGTGTTGAAGCCAGTGGAGCTGGGGTCACGCAGCACCTTGCAGGAGGCACCCACACCACTTTGCAAGATTGGGCTCACTCTTTTTTTCCCCAGCAAATGGAGACATTGGGTATGTCTACACCGCAAGGGGGAAAAAAACTCTCGCAGAAGTGAGTCTCAGAGCCTGGGTCAACTGACTCAGGCTTGCTGTGGCTAAAATAGCAGTGTATTCTGGCTTGTGCTGGAGCCTTGGCTCTGTTATCCTTCCCAGGTTTCAGAGCCCAGGATCCAGCCCAAGCCGGAACATCTGTATTTACTCCTCGAGGAATACTGTGCATGCTTCCCTGCAGAAAAATGACTTTCTGACAGGGAAGCAAAGGGGACCTGCAAGAGCAGCCAGACACCACTCCCTAGCTGCGCAGGTACACCATTTCAGGCACTTGGAGCAGCTGGCAGAGAGGTAAATCACCACAGAGCTGTGGACACCCCAGCCAGTGGCTCCTACCCTGAGCTGGGATCAGCTAGTCCCAGCTGGGCTGGAGGCAGGAGAGAACAGGATTTCCCATTCCCCTGCAAGAAGTGGCTGGGGCTGTGTCTGACCCGCCCCCAGAAACCGCCCCCAGCGGCAGGAAGCTCAACATCCTCCCCTGCTTCCTGCCCCCGTTGCTCCCCAGATGCAGGAGGAGGGGTCACTGTACAAGGACCTGCTCCTCCATCCTCCCAACCCCCATGCATCTGGGCCACCTATACCCAGATACCTCTGTCAAGCCTCACTCCCTGCATCCAGACCCCTTGCCTCCGGACCCCTGCACCCAGACCACCCCCCATGGAGCTCCCTGCACTCAAACCCGCACCCTGATGAGCCCCACCACCCTGAGCCTCCACATCCAGACCCCCATGCCACCATCCCCCAACTAGCTGCACCAAACTCCCACTGACTCCCAGCTAGCTGTACCCAGACCCCCACCCAAACAAGCCCTATTCTCCCAGCACCCAGACCCCCCAGCTGAGACCCCCACACCAAGACTCCTCCTCTGAGCCCCAACCACTTTCACCTGGAAGCCCCTGCAGAGTCGCTTTGCCCCTGCACCTGGAACCCTCCCAATGAGCCTCTGTGCATCCAGATCCTCCCACACTTAGACCCCCCCACTGAGCTGCCTGCACCCAGATTGTCCCACACAGACTCTTTTCACCCCATACCTGGATCTCCCCCCACTAAACCCCTCCACACTTGGATCCTGCCTGGTTGAGCCTGCTTGCCCCACACATGGTGCGCCTGGCATAAAGGGGCAGAGCCCTAGGGTATTTCTAGGGCAGGCCCAGGCCTTGTGCTGTTTCAGGGTCAGGTGCAGCCTTACCACTGAGTCTGTGTCCTGGGGGTGGAGAGTGAGGAAGTTACAGGGTGATCTCTCACCTTCATGCAGCCAGTGGCCTGTGCGCCCCACTGCCATGCTGGAGCCTCTGCATTTATTTATTGACAAATAAAACTTCTAGAATTTTTAATATTTTGGCACAGAATTCCCTCAGGAGTATATACTGCCATTTTTAGCCCTATATCACAACCCATGTCAGTTGACCTGGATTCTGAGACTCGCTGCTGCAGGGTTTTCTTTGCTGTATAGACGTTCCCATTATATCCTAAACAATAAAGGACAAATTGTGCCCTGAGATACAAATGAACAACTCCCACTGAAATCAGGGTGTGTTGAATATATACATCTGAGGGCAGATTTGGCTTTGAGAATGAGGTTTGTGGCAATGCTGACAAATGCCCACCATTGACATGTAGTGAGATGGGAGGTAAGTGTCACTCCGTGTTCACTCTTTGAATGATGAGACAGCCAGGGACTGGTTCATTGACACAGCTCCTTTTCATTTGAACAAACATATGAATCGTATGAGCCAATCCCTGCATGGAGCCCTGACTCCCCGGGGCTCTGTGCAAACACAGAGCTCCACCCATCTGGTACTCAGTGCAGGACTGGAGTCTTAGAGTACATCTACATCGCAGCTGAGTGTCTGCTTCTCACCACAGGCAGCCTTACACACGCTAGCTCTGCGTGAGCTAGTTTGCTAAAAATAGCAGTATGGCCTGGCAGCATAGACAGTGGCACAGTCTAGCTGCCTGAGTGATTGGCTCTTGCTTCCCACAATCATTAAAACCCTTGGCCTCAGGTTTCTGGCCCTGAGTCTTGCCCCATTTTACCCGGTCTTTGGGTCATATGCCAATGGAGCTATACTGATGAATAAACGGAGCTACATTGATTTTAGTGTTTGTTAAGATTTGGCCCATTACATTTTTTATAAAATAAAATGAAACTATGCAAGCACTACACAAAATAGTAGTCTCATTACCTTTTCCTCCCATTCTAACCAGTTGGGATAACATGTTGTCTCTTTCCAAATTCATATTTTTTTTCAGCACTGAGTATCTGTTTGTAAATCACCATGCCCCCCTATGGCTCTGTCTACATTTAATGAACAAGAACTGCAAAATGTCGTAGCACAAGAGATCTGTTCCTGGATGGTGCTGAGCAGCCCTCAACTCCCACTAAGTCAATGGGACTTTCAAAGTCCTCAGAACCTAGTGAGGCCCAGAAACTGTAACATTAAGAAGAGGCATTATAAACATTGCATGACTCCATTACATTTCTCTGTGTCACTGCCCCATGCTGTGTTTGCAGTGCCTTCATTTTGATCTTTAAGCCTCCAAGGTATAGCGAATAGTAATGACAATGAGGATAACTGAAGTGAAGCAAAAAGGAAAATGGGCAAGTTAGATGCATGCGTAGAAACCCACTTAAAAATAGCAATGTCACTCTAACAAGCCAGACTTCCACCAGCCTCCTCTGTCTGTCTTTCCAGGGACATAGGTGGCACTCTACTTATATAACCCTATGTTGCTATAAGAGTTACCTCAGATGGTCTCTGGTTACTAATGTTATATTTGTGTGCTCTATTTTGGCAGCAAATTCATAATCTTGTATAAGATGATGGCATAAGGTGTGAATCACAAAGGCACTACGTTCCTGATTCTCTGGTGGATTCACATGTGCAAGCAAACACTGATTGGACGTTGCTAATCAGTGGTCAGTCTGGGCTGAGCTCTGGCATCATAAAGAAGTGCCAGCGCTGTGCTGCTGCCACTGCAAAGCTTAGTACAGGAAGGACCAGCACAGGGGGATGGGGAGAAGGAAGAATATGGCTACACTGATTTTTTTCTTGTACCCTTAGATCTTTGAGGACTATGAAAAACTGCTTCATTCTGAGAATTATGTCACAAAGAGACAGTCTTTAAAGGTAATGTAAAATTCCTGAACACCTTTCTTTTAATAGCCATAACATGCTCGGACTATTAAACAACTGTCACAGAGTGGGAGTGAGTTTGGTAGGTTCGTTGTAGTCCCCATTTTTCCATGCACCAAGCAATTTGATAATATCTGCAGTCTCCTCATGACTAGAACAGGAAAGTGTGGGGCATGTAAGGACTGAGGTGAATTAGCAGAACAATGTGGGGTGGTTGTACTTGCTTTTATTTTATCTGGCTCAATACAACTGTTACTCTGTGCCTTAATATGGTATCTAGCTCTGCACTATTTGCATGATCAGTGCTATTGGACAGTTATCTCACTTACAGGTACAGCAAATTTACCTCAATTTTTTTAAAGGCCCTCCGTTTTTGAAGCCATCTTGGCCCAAGATAAGACTCTATTGAACCCTCTGGGGATGAAGATAAAAATATGGTGCTTTCATCTGAGTCATACATTCTATGATGAGTCACAAGGCCTTTGTTTTTGTAAATGTTCCTGTAGCTGCTGGGTGAACTGATTCTGGACCGACACAACTTTGCCATCATGACAAAATACATCAGCAAACCAGAAAACTTGAAGCTAATGATGAACCTGCTGCGAGATAAAAGCCCCAACATTCAGTTTGAGGCATTCCATGTTTTTAAGGTAACTCAGCGTGGCCTTCAGAGACAAAGGAGCCTCTCTTTCACTATGGGAGGGAGGAGAACACAGAAAAATGTGGGGTTTTACAAACCATTTCAAACATTTGAAAATGTTTTAATAAGAAATTTCTCCCTGACAGTCAGTTCTCTCGCTTGCTTGCTTGCCCTCTCTAGGTGATGTCTAAGGCAGGGTCATTTGGATCTGGGCCTAATGATCTAAGGGGCCCTTGTTACAGCAATGCATTATTAGCAAGGGGTGACAAATTGCCTGGCTGATTGCTGCAGACTAAGTACTTGCTGGGGTCGATGGTGCTCTCCTCAGCCTCCTTAGGTCATGTCATAGTGACTCTGGGTGAGAATTGGGGGAGTCATGTGATTCCAAAATATTTGATATGGATGGCACCCACCAATCAGATATTACAGTGCTGGGTAAGAACCTAAACAGACAGACAGTGTTGGCTCTCTGGGTGAGGCAGAAGCAAGTGAGAATTTTTATATTATTTTAAGAGATTTGCCTTTAATAAGTTTGAGACCAGCATATGCTTAATCTGCCTCTTTCTGGTTCTGTTTTGCACTGATCACTAATGCAGCTGTACAAAATTGTCATAAAAATATTATCAGCCCAGGCACATACACTGCTTTCTTTTATCATCATGATTTGATTAATTTTTTTAAATTTTATTTACCCATCAAAAACGTTTTTTGCCCTGAGCAAGAAGATGAGTAGAATTATTATTATGCAGAGCTACTATAATGCAAAATTAACTCATAAATATGTATGGCTGTATTTTTCATAGTTTGAACAGATTAATTTGCAGAGAAGAGGGATTAAAACCTATGGGGGGGGGAAATGTCCTTCTCTGGGAGATATTTATAAAACAGACCACATTGCACCAAATGGCAAGTATTTTAAAAAATTACATCACCCTCAGAATGTGCAAAAAGACTTTTTGAGGTCTTTGATTCTGCCATTTCTATTGTGCAAAAGATCTTTCAGCAGGCGTTCACATCTCTAGCATGCGGCTTGAAGGATGGTATGGCTGCTCCATACAATCTTTCATCTACGTAAAGTAACCACAGGGATTCCCAACATATTTCAGTATTTTGCTTCCTGCATAATAAGCCTCAGTGATGCACTTAATTACTTGTGTAAGCCTCTGACTTATTCTTGACAGCCAAACTACTGTGAGTAGCTTCTGCTCTTACCCCTTATCAGGAGGTATGCAGCTCAAACATAAGTTGGGGAGAGCAAATCCCAAATACTTGCAATCTTTAAGAGCTCAAATGTCAGGGGAGGGAAGAGGAGAGAGAGAATTGGTCTCTGTTAGCTACTTTTTCATAGTTGCTAATGGTCACGTTCTTATGCATGGAACTTTTATGCATGAAATGCAGTCCCTGAATTAATCCATAAGCCACTACCATCTATTGTTTCAGATTCCTCTTAAGCACCCAGTTCTGCTGGGCTGTTCCAAGAAATCAGACAGTGGTGAATAGATGATTTTATTTATCTATTTTGTTTAAAATAGAAATTTGAGGATTTGGAGTGATTTGTAATCATAGGTATCTATGTAACCATATGATATCATTACTGTCACCCTCATCCTCCCTCCCAGTGTCCACCGTGCTTTTGTTTCTCATGCCTGGAGTATCCAGTTCGTAGGTTGTTCAGTGCAGGGACAGTGCCTACCCATGTATTCTGTGCAGTGCCTAATGCCATGGGGCCCTGATCCTGATTGGGACTTTTGGCATGATGTGAAACAAATAGTGAATGATATTGCAACCCTCGTTGATGTCAGTGGGCCAAATTCTTCCAGCTTCCATGAGACTCAATAATATTTTTATGATAATATCATATGGCAGCAGTTAGACATGAATGTAGTATGCACAGTATTCATCCTACAGTTTTCTATGGGAGTTGCACCGTGTAATTCAAAGCAGAATCTCATCCAGTGGAAGTTGCACATTTCTAACTGAGAGCATGATGTAGCCCATAGTTGCAGCAAAATCCCCCTCTCCAGTCCACAGTATAGCGCGCTCTCATATATTCAGTTCTTGTTCCACATGTGCAGAACAAGTTTAGAATACGCAGGGGGGAAGGGCACTGAGCATTTTGTCCTGAGTTTTCCTTTATTAATACATTCTATGCTGATGATGGGAACCAATCCAGGAAATCCCTAAACATGAAAGAGAATGTACGCTTCATAGAAAAACAACTACTGCCCTGTCCCAACGCCCTTTCTGGCAGGCGAAAGGCAGTGATGTGCCTTGCTGCTCTGGGTGCAGAGTCCTTGGGCCTGATTCTCCCCCTGGTTACTCTAGCTGTATGCTGGTGTAACCGAGGGTGGGGAGGAAGTCGGTCTCTCTGTCTTTATTTTCCCATAACTTCAAACTGTGCTGAAAGTATCCAGTTAGTCCTGTTTTAAATTACCACAGATTGCCAATACCGATATGAAATCAAAGATTTGCCAAGTGGCTGATACTTGCTACTTACTGCGAGCTGCCAAAAGATTTGGGTTTAAATTACCTGACTTAGATGTTTTTGCAGCTAGGCACATTTGAACTGAAAAAAGTGCTTGTTAAGTAAGTATCCAGATTCCAGCTCTCCCATGCCCCAGTTGACCCTGAAGAAGGCATATGACTCTCAGCTCCTTGAGGCAGTATCTGATTATTAAAGAGTTTGAAGCTGCAATATTTTAACTAGAACCATGAGCATCTATAATTCTAAATATTTTACAGTTAAATTTGATGGTAATTAAAAATGCAATTAACTCTTCAAGCACTGAGGCCTGTGGTACTCATCCAGAGCACTCTGCCCAGAGATACAGAAGATAAGTAACGAGGTCTTATTTTCAGTACTTCCTCCCATCTAACTGTTCCCTCACCAGCATGACCTCTGCCTCCCTCATCATCCCTGCTCCCTCCCTTACCCTTGCTCGAACAAAATGAGATCTCAACCCTTCGCCTCCACCCTACGCAACCAGTCACCCACTCATGGCCACCTAAAAGCCTGGGGAATATAGGTAGCCCCCAGGTAACAAAAACAAGGGGATTAGTGAGTATCTTAAGTGTTAATAAATCCTCCCCCCACCCACACCTTTTCTTCCTCTCCGTTCCAGCAGCAGAATCAATATCTGGTTTGAAAGGTCTTTCTGAATACTCATGTGTTTTCTTTTGACAAATATATTTGTTACCATTATTCGTCCATCCAAGTATGTGATTTTTGCTTCTTTGTTCTCTTGCAGGCAATCAAAAGTAAAGCACACTGCAGTATATTGCACTCAATGCACATACAAATATAGAATAGTATCAGCCTCTTTTGACTATCATGTTAAACAATTCAGTTACTTTGTGAACTCACCCCACAGTGGTGGTTCAGGATAATATAACGTTTTTCTTAAGCAGAGATGTAGCAAGATAGGTTTGAGTGTTTAAATCTAAAAATAGATTGACCTTAGCTTCATTTTTCCATTCTCTTTCATGCACATCAGAAAGCTACCTCCTGTCGCTCACTCTGCAAATGGTTCTGCATAACTTGACAATACTGACAGTTTCCACTCAGCATGGGGCAGAAGCCGAGTTTGTGTTTACACGCCCACAGTGTTATTTCTGAGCTATAGACTTGATAATACTTTGGTCTGTGGGGGATGTTGTAGGTGCAGCTACGTGAGCTTTCATGCACTTCCAGCAAGGTGGTAATCCCCCTGCGATGCATATGAGAAAATCTTGGGGCCAGTTTCAGCCCTGGTGGGTCAATTGGCCGGTTGATGTATAGAGTTATGCATACCGGATTTGGACCATAATCTCTAAACATTTAAAAGTAGGTCAGAGGTTACAGTGAACTATTCTCATCAAGATCCTGTGACATTCAGTAGCCTTGGCCTCCGTGCTTAAAAAAAGCAAAGATTATCAGTGACCACACAATGACGCATCGAGTATCAGACCATTTTAGTATCTTTATCCCTGTTGTGTTTCCTTGGGATGATGATGACGTGTTGTCATTTATTGTGAGAACCAAGGTCAGATTCCAGAACACTCTGATCAAATACTTTATGAGTGGATAGGGAGTGTACAGTTTATCAATTTGGATGGACAATACCGATTTAAAGCCAGCTAGAGGACAACAGTTCTATTTCATGGCAACTTTTGAGTTTTGACATTTGTTTTCATTCCGTGTTGGAATGAAAAAAAAACAACCTTTCAAACATTTTCACAAAGTGGAGTTGTGTCGAAACTCCTCAGAGGTGACCAGAGAACTCTCAGTCACAAAACCCTTCCTGACAGATATGTCGTTGAAACCAATATATCTCCACAAAATTATTTTTTCAGAAATATTCCAACTAGCTGGAATACTGATGTTGTTTGCAGGGATATATCTTTTTTTTTCAATTGTCTTCAAGCGAAGCATTAGCAGGAGACTTTAAAAAATAAAACCTCATACTGTATCTAGCCTCAAGGTATAAAGATTCTTTGTTGTAGATATGTGTAAAGTTTCTTTGTTTCAATACTGTGACATTGTGCTACTGTAGTTGATTGAGGGAGCTGGTCATTCAGTTTTATAATCCTTTTATGATCCCAGGGTTTGAAAAAAGTATTTGTGAGTTGAAATTGAGTCCTGCAGTAGGTCTAGTAGTCAAAAGATGATTTACATTTGAGTTTTCTATCTTTTATGCCCGTTTTTCAGGGGGAGGATTATAACCTATAAGCAATCAGACAAGAAGCTAAAGAATTCAGTCTAATAGGAGACATCATCTCACTTTTAATCATTTGCTATGCTAATGCATATTTTAGGCTAGAGCCAGTGTTAAAATTAAATCCTTTCAAGAATGTTCACAGGCTGTTCCTTTCACACTGTGTAGCTACAGTGGTGGTCTAAATGTTCAAATTGATTAATCATTTTTGGTGCTTTAATTTTTGGGTGGCCTATTTGAGACATCTTAACAGGGCCTGATTTTCTGTGGATGGGTGCTTTTTGCATGTCAGGTTCCTTTAAGCTGTCTCGGATTGGGCACCCAAATCACTAGATACTTCTGAAAATCAAGACATTGCAAATATATTTGCATTGTGCTCTCACAAACAATTTTTATTTATTTGAACTGTGGGAAACAACATGCAGTTTGTATAATAGGGTTATTTGTAATGGAAGGAATGTTTTTAAAATGATTAAATGGTCAAAGCAGTGGCTGAACAAATTATCTGTACCTCTCAGTGCACTCAAGAGGGCCATGAGCTGACTACCTCTCAGAACAAGGAATGTGCCTCTAATAACTGATGCCACTTTTTGAGAACTTGAAGCATCTGGCAAGGAGGTTGCTCTATAGGGGTCGTGGTGAAGTCTTGCGCTACTGAGTCAGTTGCCATTGCTTGTGGACATCTAGAGGTCACCAGGAATTAAAAGAAGTCCATGACTTTAAAAGTTCTGAACAAAGGGTCAGATTGTTGAAAAGAGGACACCTGTGGGTGCAAATCTGCACCTTGTGGTATGGTGGAGGAGCTGCTTCAGTGGCCTTGTCCTCCCTAGGATGTGGGAATCTGCACAGGGGCTGAGATCTAGGCTGGGGAGACGTGCTCAGGCATCAGTGCTACAGGCTATAGTACTACTCAGGCTACAGCTTCCTGCTGCGGAACCTCACTTTGAAGGAGGCTGCAGCTGTAAGCAGGAGAAGCCCTCACATTCAGACTAACGAGGAGCCAAAAGAGAGTTACAGGGAGGACAAAAGGCAAGTGCCTCCCAAGTGCGGGATTGCTACAAAGGGAAGATCCCAGCTTCTCACTTGGGTGACCCACAGACAGCACCTCCAAGGCACTGGGCTGGCAGTGAGCTGCGTATGTAAGCGTGTTACACTATCTTTCTGCTCTGCCTCACTGCTGTGTCCTTGTGAGCTTAGCAAACAGATTGAAATGTCTGTGGAGCCTGCTCCTGTAAATTTCCATTCACAGACTGCTTGCTAAAATGGACTAGGGCGAAGTGGAGGATGTGACTTAAGTTCACAAATCAAAACAATTCTCTTGGTCTAATTTTAGGCTATTTCAATTTATTATGGAAATTCTATCACCAACACAAGACTCGCCTGTTCTCCCAATAAATATGGTTCTAAGACATTTCATGTTGGAGGGCTGCATATGTGGAAGCGATCAGGGATTTATAGCCAACTTTCAGCATTACAATCAAACCATCCGTCAATAAAAGGAACAGAATAAGGGAGAGTGATGATAAGGTCAAGTGTAACTTCACTTCCAGCTGCTAATGAGCAAGATTATGGGAAGCTTTAACATATGTTTAAGATACAGGGATAGATTTTCTTTCTTGTTTTGGCTGCTTTGTGCCACTAAAGGGCCAGGAAAGCTGTTGGATCTTCCCAGCTAATATGTGGCTAGCACAGTCTGTTCCTATGCCTTCCCTGCAGCTCCGGAGACACAGATGCTTGTCAGAAATGGAAGGGTCATGGTCAGAGTGCAACTGCACTAATCCCCAGCTGGCAGACAACCTCTTGGGAGCCATAGCCAGCTGTCATACTTTAGACGAAAGGATCTTAGAGGCTACTATAAAGTATGCTGGGCCTGAGGTCAGTGTAGAACTGGCCAGAGGGTCAGGTAGCTGCAACCAACAAATATGCAGCCCCTTCCCTCTCCCCCTCACTGGATACTGTGCTCAGTGGATACAGAGTAGGCACCAGAGAATGTGGCCACCAGCATTCAGTTGCCTCAACAGAGAATGATGATGGGCAGTATCATGACTCTGATTGTTCATCCCTCTCTTTCTGTGTGTGTGTGTGTGTGTGTGGTTTTGTTTGCATATTAGGTATTTGTGGCCAGTCCAAACAAAACGCAGCCTATCGTGGAGATTCTATTGAAAAACCAACCCAAGCTAATTGAGTTTCTGAGCAATTTCCAGAAAGAGAGGACAGATGATGAACAGTTCACCGATGAGAAGAACTACTTGATTAAACAGATCCGAGACTTGAAAAAGCCAACACCATGAAGATCTCCCCTAATTTCCCATCGTAGGCATTAAATCATATTTGTTCAGTTCCTCCCATGTGTCATTTAACAACACAATAGCGCTTGAGAAGTGCCTGTTTGATTCTTTGTTCACATAGATGTCAAGAGTATAAAGGTCTTACATGAAAACTAAAAAAAAAAAAGTCTAGAATAATATATTATTTCTAATCAAGTCTGTGATTATTTATGTCAGTTTAGACACCCTCTGTATTAGAAGCTGGTAAGGTAGATTTTCATATGTGCACTCCAGGAGAATGAACCTCTTTGCTCTTGCTTTTATCAGCAAACTTGAGCTCCCCATAAATGCACAAAGTAGGAGCTCGGAAGATTGTAACTTTATCTTTTTCTTTGCACTTGTAGTTGTGAATTTGTTTTAGTTCTGCGTGCACATGAGGACTGTGAAAGAGGGTTTTGGGCGACTGACTTATCTGCACTTAGGTAGTAGATTTGTTAGCTAAAGCAGTGGGAGATAGATTTGAAAAAATAAGGTTCACATTTTCACTTTATTTTTATGTTCGTTCCTTCCTTCAGTCTTTTTGATTTCACTCAAGCTCAGAGCTTTCCCACCAGTTTGGCCAACTGAACCTGGGAACTAGGCTAATACTTTGGGTGGGGCAGCCAGTGCCCACTGCCTCCCATCCCTCTATATCTGATCTAACCCTACAATGCAGCCAAGGCTGCCCCAGACCCCAGTCTTTGTAATAAGACTGATCAGGAGAAGTCCTAGCTCCACTGGGAATTAGAACATGCACTTTGAATGGGAGCCAGGCAATACATCAGGGCTAAGGGCAGAGGTGCATGGCTAAGGACCTGCTCCTGCTCCCATTGAAATAAGTAGAAATTTTATCATTAACTTCAGTGGAAACAGAATTGGGCCTTATTCAGCACTTCTTATTCTGGGCACAGTCCTGAAGCGTGCATCTCCCATTGGCTTCAGTGTCAGTGGGGGTACTCAGCACTTCACAGAAGTGAACCCTAAGCTGAGTCCTAAGGGAAGCCCAGGTAGAGTATCAGTGATACAAGCCTAAAGTACCAATACCTGTGCCAATACAGTACCTGTGCCATGGTTGGGAACCCTCTGATGTGGATTCTGTAATGGTTCAGTTACTGCTCCTTCATACTTGCCTGTGCTGGGAACATCATGCCCAAAACATTCAAACCTGGGGACCTAAATCAGACTCTGAAATTCTTATTTAGGCATCTAAATAGAAATGGCCTAACTCCGAGCAGCTGAGCAACACCAGCTCCCCTGGAGTCAATGGGACCTGCAGAGGCTCAGCCCCTCTGAAAATCAAGCCACTTCTTGTAGAAGCTTGAACATGGTTCTAGGAATGTAACTTTGGGCTCGCAGGGTTAGCATGTTCCATTTGATTTGTTCAGATGTGAATGCAGTTTCTTTGTTAGAGGCTGAACATCGTGGAAGTGGAAATCATTGCACTGTGATGTTTAAGATAAATAAAGCCTTGGGTCCAAAAAGAGTTGCCTAGACATTATTGCCATTTTTTCTTCTTTTTCTTTTCTTGGAAATAAGCACTGTGATTCTGGGTATTTTGTTTGGTGGAGGAGTTTGAGAGTGGGGAGAGAATATCTTGAAGTATTTCTTCTGTTAGCTTAAATCTGAGTTTTTCTGTTTGTTGAATGAAACATTGTTCTCCAGCTATAATTGCATAGCAAATACTTCAGTGAAAGGATAGAAATCAGGTGAGATTTTTGTCCATAAAACTGTTGTATATTAAGGTGATTGAGAATTTAATTTGTATGCTTTAGAAAAGGGGTGAACCGAAACAAATAGGTCATCAACACTTGGTTTACGTTGAAGGTGTCAGGCATAGACAAAAAATGTATATCTTAGCTGCTTGAAATTTTAAAATTATATTTACAAGTTATTAAAGGCATGGTTACTAATTTACGCTTTTTAATCACTGTTTATTTCCTTCCCTCACTTCCCCTCCCCCACCTTCTCAAAAAACACCTTCACTTAGAATCTTTTCATTCCTAAATTCTCTCTCTCCTCCACCAGCCACAACTTCCACAGATGGAGGAGGACAGATGATCACTTCCTTCAGAGCCAATGTGCTTTGCAAACATCACATTTGCAGCCTTCGCTGGCACGGGGCCTGACAGTCCCAGGCCACAATCCAATTTGGCCTTCCTGTGACCTTCAGTGCCATGCCACATGGCTGGCACTGACACACTGTGCTTCACTGCTGATAAGGGAGCCTTTCTAGAGTAGTGAGGGGCTTTTTTGTATGGAAAAGCTTCAGAGCTATTCACTAAAGGGTCTGATCCTCTGAGCTGTGGAAAGTCTCCTGCAAGCTGCTGAAACCAGTGGGAGTTGGGGCATTCAATACCTCAAGATGTGCTCAGGACCTCCTAGGTGGGGCCCATATCAGGGACTGCATTAACACATAGGCAGCATAGGGCCTCAGCTCCTGGAGTCGTGATAACGTCAGAATCTCAGCTTTCATCTACAAAAAATGTTCTAGCTCTCATGTTTGTGAAGCGAGCCAGGTATAACCAATGCAGTGATGCCTGCCTTAGGCTGCAGGCAGCCAGAAACAGTAGCTCTGAAAGGTGTGAACAGCCTCCTCCATCTTAGTGGGTTGTTAACTCTGAAACCCACTGCTCTGAGGGGCCCCAGCAGAAGACTCAGTGTGGGCAGATGGTCTAGCTGTTCTCCCGCATTGTGGCTCCAGAGGGGAAGAGGGACCCATACAGAGAATCCCATGCCTGCATCGGAGTAAGTGGAGCTGCATCATCTGTCATCTTGAACATACCCCAGCCTGCCCAAAGTGGTGCAAAGAGCAGAGAGGCCCCAGACTGACCCAAAAAGTGAAGCTGAGCACTCCAGAAGCCAGTTCTTATAAGGGTGGCCACTGCCACCACAAGCAGAAATGGGACCACAGCATGGGGCTGGGATCAGGGCTAAGGGGACCCATGCACTGGTGTGCCAAGAATTCCAGACTGTTAACGTGGCCCTGTACAGAGCCAGACCCATCCACCTCCTTCCAGTTTATTGCACATAGGGCTGGCTCAGTGTTTTCAGTCTAGTATGAAGTTATTTCCAGCACACTGAGGGCAATTCAAAATCTTTCCCAAACTTGTTTCGCATTTGTAAAAGGAGAGAGCACCAGAAATGATAGTGATTAAATTAAGCTTGAGGAGCCCATTAGGCTTCATAATAATATTTCACAGCAGGCTGGGGGACACATTTCTAATTAGTTGAAAGATGAGGTCTTCTCTGATTCATCCTGGAGTAAAGATAGACTTTTTAATTTCCTTTTGTGCTTCAACCAGGGCTCCTGTTTTGTCTCAGAAACAGCTCCGGACAGGAAATCGCAATTTCTCCCAGGGACTAAAATTAATATCAGTGGGAGCTGTGTGATTCCAAGATGCAATTTATCAGTGCGAGAGGTGAAAAGAACACTTGTAGGGAGGAGGAAAAAAGAAATGAGGCTTGAGCTGCAGAATCCAGATTCCAAATCCCACCCAAAGGTCAAGGGATGTTTGGATGTAGAGACTTGGTTTGTGGCAACTTGCAGAATGCTGTTACATCTGTACATAGAAACCTTTCATACAGACAAGTGCCTGGAAATTACAAACCAACCCATTTAACTGAGTTTTTAGACAGTTTATTCAAATATGAAGAATTTGACTAAAACAGGTATCACAGTCCTTCCTCTGTAATGAAAAATGATGAGCTATCCATCCTCAATCTACTTCAACAAATGGGGAAAGTTGTCTGATGGGGAACTTGAGCCTTCACTAATTATAGAATTTGGCACTCTGTTTCCATCTGAGTGTTACAGTAAACAGTTCTGCTCAGTTTGCCCTACACCCATCAAGTATATTTGGAAAGCAGTCTTCTCTGTAGTATCTAGATGCTTCATACAGTAATTAAAGCCAACTATGAGAGAGAGAGACTGGCACCATGATTCCACATGCCTTAAGTAATTTCAACACTAAACCACAAGTCTTCGCTACCCATCAAAATGACGTTCATCTAGGGTGACATCCTGGCTCCACTGGAGTAAATGGCAAAACTTGTGGGGCCAGGATTCCACCCCTAATCTATTGCTGATAGCACTTAAATGATAGATCAATATTTATTACTGAATATTTATATTACAATAGCACCTAGTGACACCAGTTGAGCTCCAGGCCACATACTCTGTACAAACACATGACAGCCCCGCCCCCATGGGCTCACAAGATGGACAAAGTGGGAGAAGACACTAGCAGAGAAAGGTGAAGTGACTTGTTCACGGTCACACAGCAGACCAGTAGAACCCAGGATCTAGAAGCCAAAGCCCCTGATTTGCAGTCAAGGACCCTGTCTGCTAGACTGTACCACGTCTGAAATATTCAGGCTGGCAATTGAACCCAAGTCAAACCATTTGGAAGGCTGCTGTGCGCATCACTGACTTTAGCCACTCTACCTTGGAGTCCATGATGAGTAGCTAGGAGGGGTGTATTTTGAAATAGCTGATGACTTAAGCTTGTGTATCTGTGTTTTATATACAAGGTTGGTGTGCCCTGGGGAATGTTACTGGCCCATTACTTGTCATACACATCTGAATACACTTCAGTGAGTCAGGATTTCAAATCTCTGCCTTCCTTTTGGAGTTGAAAGGGGGTGTGGGTAAGTCCCCCAGACCCTTCTCACTTCACAAAGCATGTAGGGAGGAATGGTAGTAGGATATCCCTACTAATGGTTCCGCATGGACTTAAAGGAAAGCATGCTGGTTCCTGAATCTCTGGTATCCTGAACTCTGCTTTGTCAAGAACAAGGCAGCCTCCATCAGCACAGCGGCTCTGAAACTGCTTCTATTCAAGTCAGTGAGGGGTTTGCTACTGAGGTCACTGGGAGCATGACCAGACCTTTAGTGCCCAGTTGTGATTACAATAAAACCTCAGAGTTCCGAACTGACCAGTCAACCATACACCTCACTTGGAACCAGAAGTATGTGATCAGGCAGCAGCAGAGACAAAAAAGAAGCAAATACAATACAGTGCTGTGTTCAATATAAACTACTAAAATATAAAGGGAAACCAGCATTTTTCTTCTGCACAGTAAAGTTACGAAGCTGTATTAAGTCCATGTTCATTTGTAAACTTTTGAAAGAAGAACCATAACGTTTCGTTACCATCATTTTAGAGTTACGGACAACCTCCATTCCTGAGGTGTTTGTAACTCTGAGGTTCTACTGTAGTTTTGAAGTGCTATAGTGTTTTCCTAGGGACAGCATGTCTCTCTGATGCCACATACACAAGTAAGGGATGAAATTTTCTGAGTAGCAAATGTGAGATCAACCTAAGGAAGCAAGACACGTCAAATATTTTTATGTGCACAGGCTACAGTGCACAAAATGACGAGAAACATTCTGTGTATTCTAAGGATTTCTCCTTGAGGTTCATCCATGGTCAGGAAAGCTGGGCATGTTCCTGTCTCCCCTTCTCACATTACCAGCAGCTCCCCTTGAAAGCAAGGAATGGCATGTGCCTGCACCTTCTCTGTGGGTGTGTCTACGGAGCATCAGAGAGTGCTCAGCCCAAGTCCCCAGAGTCACGCTGGCAGGGCTCACGTATTGCTCTAAACAGTTATGTAGACAGTGCTTTCCTGTTATGCCCAGGTGCTCAGTCCTAGGGAGCAGGGTTAGTGTGAGAGCCCAGGCTACAGCCTGAGCTACACAATGTAAAAACATTGCCTACCTAGCTATTTTTAGAGCGCTAATGTGACTCTGTGGCCCCGGGCTGGGAGCCTTGCTCCCAGGTGCTGTGTAGACATATGCTATATTACGCAAAAGGCAATGTGTTGCTAAACATTCGGGAGTCATTGTCAGGAGTCTGTTGTGCTCATCATTGTGCTATGCAGCTCCCAGGGAAATGACTTGCCCAAGATCACACAGCTCTCCTGACTAGCAGTCCTGTGCCTTAACTGCATCCCCCTCCTTCCTGCTGGGCTTCTTCCAGGGATGCGAATGGGAAGAATTTCCTGTGGGCATGAGTCAGGACTGATTTAAACCCAGCAGAAACAACCAACCAAGAGTAGAACAGGAGCAGTCTCAGCAGCCAAGAGAGTAGAGAGCAAAGACGCACCAGTCCATCTCCTCCAGAGGACCATGCTGCCACTTATTTTACTATTTTAATCACACTGAGATGACATGTTAGTGGACACTTGCACATTTAATACATAAATAACTGGCCAGTGCCAAGCACTTGACTCCTAAAGAGGTGGGTGCTATAGAAACCCTTCAGCTAGATCTTCTCCCACGTCTAGCATTGTCTGTTCAGTGCCACAGTCATGGACTCTTTATGCAATCTCTGCTTTGTAGAATTAAAAAAACTCATTCTGGTGAGGAAAGAGGCTAATCAATTAATGACTTGGTTCTTCCTTCTCGGAAAGAAGACAGATTGGCACATTTGCGTGCTGGAGACTCTGACATTTACATGGAACTGACCTTTACACCATTTATGACGAAGGCCCATTCTTTGCAAACTAGTGGGGACCTTATCTATATTCATGTAGTTGTGACAACTGTAACAGTGACCTTGAACTCACTTTGAGAACAGCTGCCTTGACAAGGCTTTGAACTTGCTTAACAAAAATACTTATCAGGCCCTAGCACTTTGCATTTGTTCAAAGTTTTGGGCAAACATGAACTAATTGGAGCCAGTCTTTTACCATGAGGCACACTTAGCTGCATTGCTGCACGCACCTGGTTTTCATATGCAAATATCCAGCGAACCAACACACGCCAGCCATTTGCTGATGCACATGGCAGGATGGCGACCTGGCCACGTGTACACATATGCATATGCCTGCAAGCGGGCACAGCAAAGGCAAAATGCTGTTTGTATGTTCTTGCACTACCCCCACAAAGATAGGAAAGGTAGCAGAACCAACTGTCTTCCCATTTTAAAGCTGCGCATGGAGAAACTTACGGAAAGAAGATTGGTGATTTGCGTAAGGTCACTGTCAGAGCTAGCTTTAGAATAGGACTGTGTGTAGCCGAACCTCGGTGTGACCCCGCTGATGCACAATCTCACCCTTTACTGTGGGTTGGGGCCAGGCACAGTAATGCAACATTGCATGGGGGGAGCCAAGAACAAGAAAAATCCCTGCTGAGAAAGGGACCAGTATAAATCCTGGCACATTCATTAAAGACAAAAAGGAAAGCAGCGGGTTTTTCTAGGTGTAATGCAAGCAATTGACAGGTAAGCAGCCTGTGAGTAGCTCGGAGCTACGGAGCGATCCAATCAGCCTGTCTGAGACTCCGGAGTCCACATTATAATGATCCTTCTCTCTCAGCCTGCTGTACATTCCCATGGGGTCACGCATTACCAGAAGGGACTATGTTGCCCATTTGGGTATGGGGCCGTGGTGCCAAGTACAGGCTGCACAAACACACATGGGAGAGGGTGTCTGTCTAGTGCTCTTGTGCCACGGGGCCTTGATAGCACATTGAAAATCAATGCGGCAGTGATGCTGGCTACTTAGCCATGGTGCCTGATGATGAGCTTCTTTAAAGCCTCAGGCCTGGCCTACTGTTCAGCTCAGGTCAGGGAGGAGGTGGTGGCTGCCCTCCCCCCCCCATCTCTGCCATCAGATGGGGGATTTTTTTCTCTGCAACTTTGTTGGGTTGTGCTGGCTGGAAAAGGAACTGCTGCAGCACTGTGCTTACACTTCTCAGTGAGACGAACGGCGGGTTTGTTTAGCCCTCGTCAGCTGCACTCCAACACTCAGGCCCAGAGCACGGTCACTAGGTCTGGCCAAACACTACACACACAGCCACAGTTATGCCAAATTTTAACTCCAAGCCCTTAGTGTCGCCCTTTTTCAGTACCTCTCCCTCCCCTACCTAAGGAACCGGCTGCCATCTCCGCACCTGTCTTCTCTGCCAAAGCTATAGGCCGTGCTCCCTTCTGTAGGCCAGCCCACCCCGTCCCAAAGCACCTACTGACCAAACTGGCCACGCCGTGTCCCAAGAGGCAGGAGCGAGCTAAGTCACTGAGGTGGAAGGAAGTTTAGTCAGCCGGGTTTTCATCTGTTACCAGCTGTTTACCATCACTGCCTGACAGTCTGCAGCCAGCCTGGCTTCACCTTCACCAGTCCCTACCCGGTCAGTGCCAGTGGAAGAGTTTTCAATATTCAGCGCAGAGTAGCAGGCCATGCCCTGCCAGCAAAACCAGACATTAGGCTCCTGACTGAGCTGGCTGAAGAAAAGTGGCACATGGTTCACAAAACACACTGTAGAAAAATGAGCCCCTCCACCCCTTTTTTAAATTAAAACGGCAAAAGTTGACTCTCTCTCTCCCCCCATTGCTAATATCTGATTTAAAAAAAAGGAAGAGCGAGTCCTTTTTCTGGTGTTCTCATGGAGTGGGAGGGGGAGAGGCTGTCACATGTCTCAGGTCACCTTTAAACTTCAGAAAGAAAAGCAGGGCATAAGTCCTCCCACCCTTAAAAAAATTCCTTTTAAGTTAAGTCACCCAGTTCTGCTGACAATTCACCAAATTCCGTTCAGAAATTGTTAGTTCAGCATCATAATTAAGGCTACAATTTAGTCATGGGTATTTTTAGTAAAAGTCATGGACAGGTCACAGGCAATAAACAAAAATTCACATCCCTGTGACCTGTCCATGACATGTACTATATATAAATGATGAGTGCTCTGGTAGGCTCTTGGGGGGGGCAGCCAGGGCACCTGCTGGTAGTCGGGGGAGGCTCCTGGGTGCCCGCTGGTGCTTGGGATGGGGGTGGCCCAGGACTGCTCCTACCACTGCTGGCAAGGGGCAGCCTGGGACCCCTGCTGCTGGTGGGGGACAGCTCTGCTGGCCCAAGACTGCCACCGCCGCTGCTGCTGGGGGGGCCAGGACCGCCGCCACTGCTGCTGCTGGCTGGGACTGCTGCCACCGCTGCTGGTGTGGGCAGCCCAGGACTGCCGCTGCTACTGCTGGCGGGTGGCGGTGGGGAGAGGCCTGGGACTGCTGCCACTGCGGCTGGTAGAGATGGGGGGGTGGGTGACCTGGGACTGCTGTTGCTGCTGCAGGGGGAGGTAGGGGGGAAACAGCCTGGAAGTGCTGCCACTGCTGCTGGTGGAGGGGCGGCCCAGGACTGCTGCTGCTGGGGGGTGGGGGTGGGGAGACACGCTGGGACTGCTGCCACTGCTGTGGGTTGGGGAGGTGACCTGGGGCCGCCGCTACTTCTGCTGCTGGCGGGGGGGGGGGCGGCCTGGGATTGCTGCTGCCCTTGCTGGGGTGGGGGGACGGTGCAGCTGGCCCTGGAGCCTCCTTAGCTGCTTTGGCGACCCTGGAGTCAGTCACATCTGCCAGCTGCAGAAGTCATGGAGGCCCCAGAAAGTCATGGAATCCATGACTTCCGAGACCTCTGTGACAGACTCGCAGCCCTAATCATAATCCCTGGGTTTTAAATGACTCAGCCGGTTCAGTGGTAATGGTGGGAAAATGTGGCCACACGCTGCACAAGCCATCAAATATGAGCCAGACAATTCATGAGCTGCAAAAGGGGAGAGAGCAGGAAGGCCAGGGCTTGCCCAAGTTAAATGGATTTTAAGATGGGCACAGTAAAGAAAACACAATTTTATACTAAAAAGTAACTAGCACTCAGAAGCCTGCTGCTCAGCGCCCAGACACAGTGCTGGCTGTGCTTGGGGAATTCAAGGAGAGCCTGGCCCCTACATTACATTCAGGCTAGGGTCATTCATTACCCTCCATGGTTATTAGTTTGTGCTGGCTCAACTGTTGTGGCATTTGTCAGCCATCACTTTGTCCTTCACAGTCTGCTGCAGTGGAATTTTCTATCTAGCTGCCATATTGCTAGAGACCTGCTGCTGCAATATGCATGTGTGCACTCCCCGTGCAGAGAAACCACACATGAGAACGCAAGGCCACAGGGCTTGGGGAAAATGCTTCACCAGACACGCTTGCTGTGAATCGAGTGAAGTTTAGCAACCAGCAACTTAATGATCTGGTAACACTGCCCTCTGGTGGCCATGCCAAATAGCAGCATGCAGCTTTGCATTCAGCCTTTTGGTGAGTCGGCTAATTAACACGTGCGGCCTTTTGTGCCTGCTACGACATGAAGGCATCAGTTTGCAGTAAAGATGCCTAAAGTTCCTTAGCAGATTTGCACTCACTCAACCAGCCATGTAGCTGTAAGCATCACCAAGCATTTCTCTGCCTCTCCCTGCCCCCCCTTGTACAGCATCAAATCTGTGCATTTATATACCCAATAATCCTGCTGTCCCCTGGATGATACTCTGACTGCCTGCAGCCTAAACCAAGCAACTACTGTGCAAGCCAGGGTCAGACTTTTGCACTTCAATCATGTGGCTACTTGCTTGTGGGCCTCTCACTAGGGCCCTACCCAGGCATAGCACTATCTGTGTTATTACTGCTGTCTACACCTGTATTACAGAAGCGGGGATCTAGTTTACCATCACATGGCAGCTAGTCAGACAAGATTACAGGAAGATGCTAGGCTTTAGCCAACTTGAGGCTAGACCTGTACCAATAAATAAATCAATCACACTTGCAACCACGTTATCAAACTGGCATTTTACTTTTCAGGGCTGTCTTCCCTAGCACACCTAGGTTTTGTGCTACCAACTACTTCCTAAGTGGAGTATTTTGCATTTGGCCTCATTGAATTCCATCCTCTTTACTTCAGACCATTTCTCCAGTTTGTTCAGATCATTTTGAATTTTAATCCTATCCTCTAAAGCACTTGCAACCCCTCCCAGTTTGGGAATGTCCACAAATGTTATAAGTGTACTCTCTGGGCCATTATCTAAATAATTGATGAAGATATTGAACAGAACTGGACCCAGAACTAATCCCTGCAGGACCCCACTTGATATGCCCTTCCAGTTTAACCACTGTGAACCACTGATAATTACGGTTTCCCAATCAGTTATGCACCCACCTTATCATAGCTCCATCTAAGTTGCATTTCCCTAGTTTGTTTATGAGGTCATGCCACACAATATCAAAAGCCTTATGCAAGTCAAGATATACCATGTCTACTGCTCCCCCTCTCCCCCCATCCACAAAGCTCGTTATCTTGTAAAAAAAAAGTTATCAGGTTGGTTTGACACGATTTGTTCTTGACAAATCCATGCTGACTGTTACTTATCACTGCATTATCTTCTAGGTGTTTGCAAATTGATTGCTTAATTATTTGCTACATTATCTTTCTGGGTACAGAAGTTAAGCTGACTGGGCTGTAATTCTCCAGGTTGTCCTTAGTTCCCTTTTTGTAGATGGGCAAAATATTTGCCCTTTTCCAGTCTTTTGGAAGCTCACTCATTGTCCATGACTTTTCAAGGCTAATCGCTAATGGCTCAGATATCTCCTCAGTCAGCTCCTTGAGTATTCTAGGATGTATTACATCAGGTCCTGGTGACTTCAAGATATCTAACTTGTCTAAGTGATTTTTCACTTGTTCTTTTCCTATTTTAGCCTCTGATCCTACCTCATTTTCACTGGCATTCATTTAAGGTAGCTGTTCAAATGCTACTAAACTTTTTGGTGAAAACTGAAAGAAAAAAGTCATTTAGCACTTCTGCCATTTCCACATTTTCTGTAATTGTTCCCCCTCTCCGGCCCCCATTGAGTAATGGGCCTACCCTGTCCTTGGTCTTTCTCTTGCTTCTAATGTATTTATAGAATGCTTTCTTGTTACTCTTTAATGGCTCTAGCTAGCTTAATCCTGGCCTTGTGCCTTGGCCTTTCTCTTCCCTATATACTTGTGTTATTTATTTATATTCATCCTTAGTAATTTGACCTAGTTTCCACTTTTTGTAGGACTCTTTTTTGAGTTTCAGATCACTGAAGATCTCCTGGTTAAGCCAGAGTGGTCTCTTGCCATACTTCCTATCTTTCTTACACAGGGGGATAATTTGCTCTTGTGCCATTAATAATGACTCTCTGAAAAACTGTCAACTCACTTTAACTGTTTTTCCCCTTAGACTTGCTTCTCAAGAGCTCTTACCTCCCACCTCCCTGAGTTTGCTAATGTCTGCCTTCTTGAAACCCATTTTCTTTACTGTGCTGTTTTACCTCCTATCATTCCTTAGAATCCTGAACTCTACCGTTTCATGATCACTTTTACGTAAGCTACCACTTTCAAATATCAACCAGTTTTCTCTAGTTATCAAAATCAAATCTAGAATAGCTTCTCCCCAACGGCTTTTTCCACCTTCTGAAATAAAAAATTGTCTCCAGTGTATTCTAAGAATTTGTTGGATAACATGTACTGCTGTATTATTTCCCAGCAGCTGTCTGGGTAGTTGCAGTGCCTCATCACCACCAAGTCCTGTGCTTTGGATGACTTTGTTAGTTTATAAAAGCCTCATCTACGTCTTCTTCTTCCTGGTTTGGTTATTGTTTCTTATATAGAGAAGAGTTCACATCCCATATGCCATTTCAATACTCACAGAAGCCAGTACTGCCAGCTCCCCATTGTTCCTAAAAAAATCTAGCCTGCCATTGGCTGCCTCCTGCGTGGTGCACAATTAGGGTTGCCAACTTTCTAATCACATAAAAACAAACATCCTTGCCCTGCTCCTGTCCCCCAGGTGACTCCATCACCCCTCCCTCCATCACTCACACTCCCCCACCCCCATTCACTTTCACTGGGCTGGGGGTGTGGGTTCTGGCTGAGGGTGAGAGCTCTGGGGTGAGGGCGGAAATGAGGGGTTTAGGGTGCAGGAGGGGGCTCCGGGCTGGGGCACAGGTTCAGGCAGGGCCTCTGGGAGAGAGTTAGGTTGCAGGAGTGGTCAGCGCCAGCTTTAGGCCAATTCCCGGGAATTTGGCCCTGTGCCTAAAAGGGCCCCACGCCTTAGGCGTTTTAAAGGTTTTTTTTTTACTCATCCAGCACCCGCGGGGGGCGGGTCTGGGTCTTCGGCGCCATTTCAGTGGCTGGGAGCTCGGTTGGGGGGTCCACTCCGGGTCTTTGGCAGCATTTCGGCAGCAGGGGGTCCTTCGGTGCCGTGGAAGACCCGGAGCAGACCCCCCCCCGCCGCCGAAGTGCCGCCAAATCCCTGCACCACTGCCAGGTATTTGAATTGGGCCCCTCAGTTCATAAAGCCGGCCCTGGGAGTGGGCTCAGGGCTGGGGCACAGAGTTGGGGTGTAGGAGGGGGTGTGGGCTCTGGGAGGGAGTTAGGTTGCAGGAGTGGGTTCAGGGCTAGGTGCAGGAGGGGATGTGTGCACTCTGGGAGGGAGTTAGAGTGTGGGAGGTGCTTCCAACCTGGGGCAGGAGGGTGGGGTGCAGGAGTTGGTTTGGGCTCTGGGCAACGCTTACTTCATGTGACTCCCAGAAGCGGCCGACATGGCTGGCTCCTAGCTCTGCGTGCTGCCCGCCCTGACAGGCGCCACCCTTACAACTCTCATTGGCCACAGTTCCCAGCCAATGGGAGCTGCGAAGCCGGCACTTGGGGCGGGGGCAGTACGCAGCGCCCCCTGGCCCCTGTGCCTAGAAGCCAGAAAGGGGACATGCTGCCGCTTCCAGGAGCTGTGCAGAGCTGGGGCAGACTGGGAGTCTGCCTTAGCCTTGCTGCACTGCCGACTGTGGTGCTATCTGGAAGCGCCAGGCTCCCTTTTCAACCAAGTGATGAACAATAACAGCTGAAGAGATGCAGAAGGACTCTTGCTTGCAGGGAAAGAGGACAGCTGCTTCCTAGGTGCACCACCTTTACCCCTTCCCCTCAAACCACCTGGAAGGGATTTCTGTGGAATTCTGGGGGGCAGGGAAGGAACAGACTGCAGTGCCTGTGCTCTCCCCATGTTTGTATCCCTCTGTGAAATCGCACACGTTTGATTTTCTTCAGCTTATATGTGCAAAGGGCAAAATAGACTTCCTCAGTGACCTGATTCTGTTCTCACACCTGTGTATCCCCACAGATTTCACTGCTTTTAGACTCTTGAGTTGCATCCGTGTGAACAAGAGCAGCATCAGAACCTGTATTTTCAAAAAAGTTAATGTAAATGAGACTCCGACTCTGGTAGTGTAAAGAGTCAGTGTCATTACATTTACATTCACTTCAAGGCCTCTTTCTGTTGCCAAAGTGAAGCAAATGAGCCTTAGTGTGAGAATCCGTCTTTTACCAACAGTCTCCCCGACTATATCAATATGTTTATTTAAAAATGAAATTGCCTCTTGGTTTGTTCTTTCTGGCTTTTGTTATACAAGTGTATTTTTTAAATTTAAAATGTCATTATACTGGGATTAAATCACACTTCTGCAATCAAGCCAATGCTGCTTCTATTATTTTGCTCTTCATCACAGCTGTGGACTTCACATGCTGAACAAGGGAGGTCACCCCACTTGGTCAGAACGGACGGAACAGAGGAAAGAATTTTAAGCTCTCCAGTGTGATGTCTAGAATGAAATGGAGAATGTTAACATCTCGGGAGGTGGAGGCATCGGTGTATAAAATATGCGCACACACACACACAGAGCTGAACCACTAAGTTGTGTCAGCAACCCAATGTCATTATGATGTGATAAATGCCTCACTCATACCACAAGATGGCACTAGAGCCAGGTTTTGTGGATGAACAATATTTCACCAATGTAGCTTTATATTTAGCAAATGAAGAAGTGCATGTATTTCAAAACATTAATACTACTCTTAATAAGCCAAAGCCACTTGAAAACACTTCAGTACTTATCTTTAGAGTAATTTATTACCAAAAAACATGTATTGCTATAAGACAGACACCAAGAATGATCATTTCTGTAATTCTTATCACATCAGAGACAAGTTACTGATATTTACCATTTCCGATATACTTGTTCTCACATGAGCTGAACAGACCAAACAAAACCCCCATATGTAGAAATTTGACACTTTAATATAAAATGTAAAATAACATTTTTTTAAATTTAAAGAGCAGGTGTGCTAAAGTGGTATCTTTACATAGGATGACAGAAAATTCTTCACACACATGCTCAAATAAATGCTGTAGAAAACATGGACGTGTTCCTTGCATCTTTCAATGGATAAAGCACACAGCAGCATCTAAATTGGCCATGATTTGAGAGGCACAGTGACCTGGGGACACAATGTAGCTACAAGCTAAGGTAAGGGTCCAGTCCTATGCACAGAACTTTAATGGAGTTACATGTGCAAGACCAGACTCTTCAAAACTTTGAGAGTTTCAGAAGGTGAGTCTGAGCTGTAGCAATAATATGATAGAACTCTGTAGAAATGCAGACCCCACACACTCTGTGTTAAAAGCAATTATAAAATGTCACCATCAACCTCTGCACAACAAAATCTGTACAAATAATCCAAAATAATTCCCCTTTTTAAAAGCAATTTTTACAAAAATAAAGGTTTCAAATTTAAAAGAACTGAAGTACAAACCTCCACCATGATTCAGACTTTGAAGTTTTATTTTAAAAGAACTGTCAAAGAACGTATCTTCTCATGCATTTTCTCTTTGCCTCTATTGTGATAACTATCAGACCCTTGTTCCTTACAGTTTATAACAGCCGCTTCAATGGTAGACACAAAATCTGTTTACTTACAAAAATATATAAGTCATCCGATAAACATACTAGTTTATTATTGTAGGGTTACTAATAAATCCTCAGCTACTTGTGCAGTCTGTAGAAAACCTGAAGGAACATCAGACCGTTAGCTACAGAAAAAAATGCATGTAAAGAATTACATGAAGTTTGCAAATAGATTAGGGAAAAGGGTGGTTCAAATTTCTTTGTTTACTGTATTAACCTTGACAGTGTCCCTTTAATACATAAGGATACTTAAGATTAATTTAATAAATGTCAAAAGGGGAAAGAATGTCCCAAGACTAATTTAAAATTGACTACCCATGGTTTAAAAGAGAATCTATTTTCACTGGAATACTGGCCTGCTACTGCTCTCAGAATATTTTAGTACAGCATTGTATGCTTTAAAGATGGCTTAACAGTTTGGGTCACATTCTGCTGTCTTCATTTAGCTCTAATGCTGCAACTGGATCTGTGCAGGCCCCTGAAGCCAAAGGGGCTAGACGCAGGCACAGAGATCCATCTGTGCGATCCAGGTACAAGAGCAAGGCCTCTGTTTTACCTAGTGCATGAAAGTGCACATAGTTAGTGGCACAATGACAGGCAAGTTATTTCAGGTCATGGACTTCCTTCTGCGTCACTGAAACCATGCTAAGGAGCTAGTACAACAAAGTTCTCATTAAGCCCTAGATTCTGCCACCATTATTTACAATGAAGTTGGCTTCAATAGGATCACTTGCCAAGAGTCTGGCCCGATGAAATGAAGCTGTAAACATCTTAATCCTGAAATGCACTAACACTTGCAGCATCACATGGACATTACTCAACACACAGATGTTAGTGGCAGAATGTTCTCCACCCAAAACACACTTACATCATCTGGCATCAGACAGTTTCCAGAATATTTTTTTAAAGAAATTTAAACAGGCTGAAGGGAAACAGCAGCTCCTGCTATTCCACTGAGGGCTACATTGTGACTCAAGGGAATAAAAGCTCCTGTAAAGGCTCTGTACCAGCTACCCAGACCATAGGTCCCAAGCATTTAGGAGTAAGCAGGCACCACAAGCCCATAAGAATCACAGCAACATGTTGCATCTCAGGAATACACAGGCAGCAACTCTGCGCATCTAGAACCAGAACCTAGAGACTTTAACCAGAGACCATGAAGATTAAGACTTGAGACCCTCTGCCAAACCATGTAACAATGACACAAAAGCCTCTCAGTAAAAGATATGTTACATGACAGATGTCTGCTAAACAACCTACTGTCTGGTGAGCCCTGTCTACCAGCATGCTAACTTTTTAGAAAGACCAAGAATTTGAGACTCCATATATGGCTGCCATTGTAGGAAAAATGAAAGCTGAAGGTCCTGTATATTCTACAGTTCACCAGGGCAGCTGGAAACGAGTAACAGAAAAGAGCAGATACAGACAGTATTGAAATTACTGGCATGCCTTGCTCTGCTTTGCAGTTTCACTGCTATTTAAAAGCATACCATGGTTTTTATCAGGTGTAATGTGTGTAGTTATAGTGGAGATTGTAGTGCTACTGCTGGGCGAGAAAATTCTCTGTTAACAAGCACCTATGTTTCCAGTATTACATTTTTTCTAAAAGCCTTGGCTGCCCCCAGGGTCTAGTCATGATCAGCATCATCATGGGGGAGACAGACTCAAATTTGGATTCCCAGCCTGGGAACCTGCCCTCCTGCTGGGTTTGCAGGAGAACGAGGAGGAAGAGGAGCTACTAGTTAGTGAATTGCTGTTACAAGTGGCTTCTGCCAAAATGTATACCTTGCTAGCAATAGAGGAGGGAGAGGTTTTAGGAGTTTACACTTGGGAGCTTGGCATGGGGGAGTGAAGGGAGAAGGATTCCTGGGACATCTGGATCAACTGTCAGTCAAGTCATGTTCAAAACCAGCAAATGTAGCTTGGATGGGTGGTGGAATTAACCTCTGACCAAAAAAATTGAGGATGCCCTTGTATTTTGACAGAGTACAAACACCTGTCACTTGGTAACTGTACACAGTGCCACCTCAGAGCCATTAATGAGATGGGTTTGTAAGTTCAGTCTGGTTTCTAATACACTTTCCATTCTCCTGTTTTAATTATCAGTATAGTATTGGTCTCTATGAGAAACCATTCTGTCTCACTGGTCCATGTCTTCCTGTCTAACAAGGGACATAAGGAAATCTGGTAATTTAGCCAGTGAGTTTCCTATAGGACAATGACTGTTCTAAGATATTGTTAATGATGTCTTAAAAAATTCTTCCTATGTGATCTAAAAGCCAAGCATCCCTGTGTGTTGTACACAAGGTAAAGAGTGTGTCACATTTGAAGTCAGCTAGCTCCAGTTTTTAAAAGAGTGACTAACTGATCCCCATACAGGAGTATTCAACTGAAGTCCATTTTTAAAAGCATCCATAACAAATAAATTCAATGCAAGAGAATGCTGTCACAGAATAGCAACTCCTACTACTATTGTAGAGAGAAATTTATGAAAAACACTAAGGTTTATCTGGGAGTCATTTATCTAGTGAGGACATTCAGTGACTTTATAGCCCTCATACCAGAGGATTGAAAATCAAAATTAAACCTACTTTAGTGCAACACAATTACAGTTACTGTCTACAAACCATGTATGCTGTGGTATTTCCACAAGCAGAACACGTGAACAATCAGGCCTTATCATTTCTGCAAAGCTGTGTTCTGACTGCCTGAAGCATGGCAATCCATTCCTGCAAGCCACGCAGATGCCATTTGCTATTTTCCCCCAAAATTCTTCTGTCCTATGAGCAATGAGCTAGTTTCCAGTCCTCTGATCTGAATTTTTATTAACAATGACCAGCCAGCAAAGCAATCTTAGTGGTGGCCACCAAATTCATTTTGTATATGATATAAGCAGCATTTTTCCAGAAATTCTTTTCATAAACATCTAAATTAAAAATGCTATAAAACATTTAAGACATCATAAATAAACTTATTCTAAAAAATCTCTTTTCAAGCAATCAATAAATAGAACCCAACCTTATTTGCTAGCACAAACAGGCTGGATCATAAAAGTGCTATGGAGAATCTGCAGAGACCTTGCTTGTTTCGTACTTAGTTGCTCAATGGTTTCCAAGGCAGAGCTTCTTGCTCTGGTGCTGCTGTTCATCTAGTGATTGTGTTTTCTGTATGCCATCTAAAACACAAGATGTTTTAAAAGAATATTAAATATACATTAAACACTCAAATGTATTGTGACCATATCAGTGCTTTTGTGCCATGTTGGTCTCAGTATATTAGAGAGAAAAGATGGTGAAGTGGGTCCAATAACAGATATTAGTTCATCCCCTTCTTTCTGGGGATAATTAAGCAGACTCAAGCCCTAAGAGATACCTATATAAAGTATCAGGCAACTGAGAATTATGCAGCTATTGGTCCACTGAAAGAATGCTGGTGACATGCCAGCACATGCTGTTCGTATAGTCATTAGCACACAGTGATGGGAGTTGAGAGCTCTAGATCAAAGTCAATCCTTTTTTATTTGCTATAACACATGGGTCTGAGTCTGGATCCAGGACCTACACAGATCTTCTTCTTTCATATGTACTCCAAGTTCCCAGGGAAGGCACAGGTCAATGCCACATTCCCAACTATGAATACTTGTTCACAGATTAGAGTGGGTTTAAAACTGCAATCCATTAATTAAAATATTTAATCTACTTTAGGATAGACAGACACTCTACGCAGGCACAGCATTGTGTGTGCACACAGCATTTTAGGATTCTCATACCTTGGGCTGAAAACAGAGATAGCACATTCAGTTTCAGCAAGGATAAGGGAGCACCTTTCCCCAGATGGAGGAGCTTACTCCACTTAAGCACAGCCATTGTGAGGTAAGCAGGGATTTGGAGCAATCAAATTTTTGAACTGCTCCGCTCCAGCTCCGGGCAAAAACCTACTGGTCCGTGCTCCAGCTCCGGGCTCTGCTCCAAAGCTCTGGAGGTAAGTATACTGAGTGGCCCAGAATGTAGATGGTTAAAAACTCAAGGGCACCACATTAAAGGAATTAATATTTGGAAAATGACCTGTTGACAACAGCTGTCAAGCACTGGGACCTTATGCACCTCCTCAGCTAGGGTTGAAAATAGTTTAGTTTAGGGGTCAGCAACCTTTCAGAAGTGGTGTGCCGAGTCTTCATTTATTCACTCTAATTTAAGGTTTCGTGTGCCAGTAATACATTTTAATGTTTTTAGAAGGTCTCTTTCTAGAAGTCTATAATATATAACTAAACTATTGTTGTATGTCAAGTAAATAAGCTTCATTTAAAATTAAATTAAAATGCAGAGCCCCCTGGACCAGTGGCCAGGACCCAGGCAGTATGAGTGCCACTGAAAATCATCTTGTGTGCTGCCTTCGGCACGCGTGCCATAGGTTGCCTACTCCTGGTTTAGTTATTGGAATTCTGCAGTGGTTAGCAAACACCCATGTAATATCTGATGAAATACCCTCAGAATTCCTGATCAAACAACTGAAGAAGAGAGTGCCCCTGAGAATCGATCTCAAATTTCACATAGACCTCACTGCATGCTGGAGTTTAGTCAGTGCTCTGTGGCCTCTCACAGACCAGAAACAAACAGTGAAACTCCTAACTGTGTATATAGTATGCAGACTCAGCACTTTAAGTCAAGGTGATCCCAGTTACCTGCTGGAACAAGATATCTAGCATGCCTTCTGCATTGTGTGTTACAAGTATTTTGGCTCTGTTTACACCATTTCCAAACCTGATTCAGAGGCATTCCAAGGGCTAACAGTTGATGCTAGTTTGTTGCAGTGAATCATTTCCCCTAGCGCAGAAAAGGCCTTAGCATTACACTGACTTAATTCTTGTCTTTGGAAAGTGACAGCTCGCTTGGCACATACACTTGCTTGGGGTTGAAGGAGTGGGAAACAGCTCATATTCAGTGATCGGGGGACCAACTGCCATTAAATGCAATGGAAATGAGAGTTGCCTGAGAAAAAGTGATTAAAAGTATTGGTGCATTTTTTTATTTATAAAGCGTGGACAGTGGTTTGAAGTTTTGAAAGCATAAAGTGACTTCAGAGCCCACATCTCACTGAAAGTCATTGGTACTTGTGCTCCAAGTCACTTGAAGGCTTTCCAAACACTCTCCCAATAGGATGGATTCATCAGTGCAAAAACTAGGATACTATGGATAACTTACATACCTGAATAAAGCACTACTGGATATTTATGTTGCGTGGTGGGTACCAGGTTTGGTTTTTTTTAATGAATACAGAAGTTTTATACTCATCACTAGTATCTAGCTGAAAGTTTATATAGGCATGTTGTCTCTGTCAGAATTTGAAAAGTGAGCTATAACCTTGCAAGTATTCAGGGTTTGTTTTCAAAATCTGTTGTATTTATTGCTTGTATGTAATTGTATGTAATTACTTACAATCTGTTACTACAAACACTTACTTTCTCTGGCTGTGGGCTCATGAACATCAATGTGGGATGGGCTTAGTTGCCACTGTGAAAAAGAAAAAAAAGTTTCATTTATTTTAGAGGACAAAAACAAAGAATGGGAGGAAGAGGACGTTTGGGATATTACTTCATTTTAAGGAAGTGAGCTCCTCTGACACTATAAAACTACAAACAAGGTTTGCTTTCTTTTCACACGTCACCTTTTGAAGGAAAAAACTATTGCTCTGTTAAAACCGTATGGCCACAACTTCCACTTATGAGGTGGAATTGCCTGCCAGAATGGGAGAGTTGCACCAACATCCATGATCTTGAACACCTACAAGACCCAGTGCCTCAGAACAGGCGCCTAGATCCACCTTCCATGCTATGCACTGTGACTCCTCCAAGAACTATGTTCTCAAATGGGCCCTTCCAGTGGATACCTCCAACCCCACCCCAGTATATGAAGAGGAGGGTTTGGAGGAGGTCACTTCATACAAAAATACCAGCTGAGTTAGCAATCTTATTTAAGGGAAAACTTTGTAGGGAGATACCATGGAGATACTCCCAGCTCTGTCTTTGGTCTGCCCCTTTTCACTTTGCAGGGTATGCACCATATACTGTCCCTTTAGATGGGCTTCCAAAGGATCAGGGGAGTATGCCATAGAGCCCTTCTCTTTCTTCTCTACATCTACTCTGTGTGCATATGCCCTGGCCTCCCCACATGGTAGCAGAGGGGACAGTTGCACTCATAACGAAATACTGAAGATTAGAATCTTGGGGAGAGTGTGTCATATATATTTTCCTCAGCTCCCAGCCTGTTACCAAAAACCCAGATTTTGTGGGGAGGGTTGAAGACAGGACTTTATATAGTTAGGAAGGTCCCATTTTAATCTCCCAGAAGCACCTGGAAGCATTTACATTGGAAACTGATCTTCCAAGCTACCGAAGGCAGGAGAGGATTCTGTCTGAGCTTGTTGAATCTGGTCAAGTGGCAGGAGAGTTTTTAAAAATGGCCTATTAATAGCAAAATGCTCCTATTGAAAAAACTGTATCGGAAGGCTTGTCTACACTAGCACTTTTCCCATCACGGGTCTCACACTAGCACAGAAATGTTGCAAATACCAGTGTAGACAGAATGCAGGCATTTTTACTCCCATCTCTTTGAACCCTTCTCCAAGCAGGATTAGGCAACATGATGGTAGAACTTCTGCATCTTGTCTTCACAGCTCTCCTAACATTCCTGTACACTTGAAGATTTTTTTTTAAAAATTCTGTAGGTTCTATCATTTACCGTAAATTTGCTAACGCCTTCAAGTTCACGAAACTTCATGTATGATATGTCTGCTTTCTTCTTTCCAACATCTACATCTCCTACATAGATTTGCTTGATGCCAGCACCTTTGATTAAAGGCACACATTCATCACAGGGACATTTTGTCACAAAAATCATGCTTCTCTCTTCTGGTTTTATTTCTTGACACCTACAAGTAGTCAGAAAAAGATTCTGAAATTAAAAACTCGACCATTCTGAATGGTGGTGATTTAGGCTTATGTGGGCGAGCAAAGAAATTCTGTTAATCATATTATAATCTGCTCTTCGGAGCAGGATTGTTATTCCTACCAAACCACATGGGAACAAGAGGACACATTTGGTTAGGATTTGCTATCTGAATGACAAACACAGCACTGTTAAAGACTCAGTATTTACCATTCTTCAGTGTTTCATTTCAGGACAACGTGGTTATGACAGGTGGCAGAGATGGTGACTGTTGAGATTTAATGGTACCCATCACACAACACAAGAATGAACAATTAAGCCAAGTCTTTCACAGTTTTGAAGAATTCACAGAACTTACTTTATCTGTGAATGTTCAAATTTTACATTATGTTTAAATGTGTAGTTTGATTGTACATAGCACCTTTCATAATCACATCATGTCTGCATCTATCAGTTGTTCATCTCTGAACTGCTTTTTTCTTTTCTGATATTAAAATAATAGATTCATATACCTGAACGTCAAGGCGTTCTGTTCAGCATGTATGATGTATCTGAACTTTCTGATTTCTCTGTCTTTTTGTTTATCATCCATGTGTGGAAAATCAGCATATTCAGATCCAACAGGAAAGGCATTATAACCACAGCCCACAAAATACATGGCTCCTGTTCCATCACAGCTCTGCAAAAGTGAACCATCAAGATTGATTTAATATTCAGTCTATTTGAACATCTGCAGGGGGCTGCCCAATATACCTATATTTAATTCAGTGTTCAAATTCTGAGTTGTAGAAACTATGAGTTAAAGCTGGGCTTTCACTAGCAGTATATTGTGCGTGTGTACTGGTGGGGGTTCATATATAATTTTTCTGTTTGTGTTATAATGTGACCATCCAGTGCCATCTATCTCCATATCCATCCATGGCACTGGATGGTCACATTATAACACAAACAAAATAAAAAATGCAAGTTACCCTCATTGGCTACTTCTTGTAAGCAGCACTGATAGAGGCAACAAAAAGTATGAATGACTAAGTCATTAAGCCAATATGTAAGAGCAGGAAAGAGCAGCTACAGGATGAGCTCGAGATGCAAAAGCCTTTATTTGGCCATTACATGGAGATCTATCAGATGGCAAACATGTTGATAATAGTAAAGAAGTTACGGCTGAAATTAGAATAGTTTGTGGTACAACTGATGACCAGAACGAAATAATCCAAACTGAGTGCTAGAAAATACATCATGGAATAATCTTGTACTTGCAGGAGGACTCACTACCTCTTTTAATAGAGTAAGAATAATCAAAAATGGAAAAGACCTATGAAATGAGCTCTAGCACAAGGAAGTTTATGCCTGGGCATGAAAAGAAAAGGAGAGTAATAACATTCTACATTTATCTTTCTAGTGCCATGTGAGGAACCAAGGCATAAAATCTGAGGCTAAAGTTCTGTGACTCAAGTTGAGGCTCCAGTCCTTATTTTGCTCTGCAAATTAATTAGTCACTAAATAGATGGGGTTCTCAAAAAGTACTGCTCCACTGAAGAGCAGCTAGAACCAAGAAAGCAAACTGAAGCAGGAGAAACAGCAGAGAGACATATCTACGATTAGTTAAGATCCTTTTCCACAGAAGTAAAATAACCTGTCATTTCTGATACTTCCAGCACTGCTAGAGTTATTTGTTGTTGCATCACAACAGTATAGTTCAGTACACGAATGCATTTTGTCTAGGTTTACCATTTGTGAGTCAATGCTGCACATTAGCATATGCCTTGTTTTGGCATTTTTCCATTCTCTCAAACCCTACTCTGAGCCAAAGAAGGTACGCTCCCCAGACATTTGCTGCAAAAAGCCCAGTGTGGCATAACACTACAGTTGCATCAAACAAGGATTTGTCAGGTAAACTGTTGCCCTTTGACTTCTCTAGGGGAGAAGAACTGAATGGTGACATTGTTGAACAGCACATGTTGCTGGATTAGTAGTACTGGCAAAGCTTTGTAGCTGGGACACTTGGAATGACCGTAATTCTGTTACCATGGAGTCTAACAGATGAGAAGCGAGGCACAAACATTGTGGCATTTACCAACTCAATCATACTAATCCATTCTGACAGCCTAATTATCAACCAAAAGTTAATTTAGTTACCAGAGAATAAAAAAATGCAGTTTTTAGTAACATAATGCATAAACACCTCTCTTTTGCAAAGTAATATAGTCAATGCTGAGCAAAATTGAAGTACAAACTGCCAGTGTGAGACAAAGTGACAATTTTTCCATACTCACAGATTTTCCTTCTGCCCAAATAACAGCTCCAACACCTGTTTTGTGATCCTCTAAAATATAGAATGTATAAGAAGTAATAAGTAATAGGCACTTTTGTAGAAAACTTCCATTTGGAAATCTGACAGCATTACCTAACAATTAATGAATGACACCTCATGGCACATTGAGACGTATTAGCTCCACTTTGCTGATAGGGAAAATGAGGCACAGAAAGATTAAGAAACTTACCAAAGGTTTGCAAATCTATGACAAAGACAAGAACAGAATGCAGCCCTCCTGACTCAGGCCTGTGTCTTTTCCCCAACACCTTAGCTGACTAAATAATGTAATTACTTTACAGTGTGGAGAGATATAAGCATTGGGTCTCTTTTGACAGTTATTAGATACTACTAAGGCAAAGTGTGCTAAGAAGATAGCTACCTAGAAACACTAGGTGCTTTGTGATTATTGGCTTTGGCCACCCTACACAAAGCAAAGGACTTTGTGCTGGGAATCTAGCTCATAGCACCAAGGAGTTTAATGGATGGCAGAAGATCACTTGGAAACTTAAAAAAGAAAAAAGAATTAATCAAAATTTATTTAAAAGACAAACTTTTTAAATAGCCACATACAGAATCAAGCTCAAGTACAGTAGAGTTTTGTAGGCTCTCTCTTACACACTATGCAGGAGTTTGAACAGAACTTTCATTTAAGTTATTTAAAAGTCTTCCAAGCTATTTCTGATGGGAGGCATTTTAACTGGTTAAAAATGGAGTGTGCTATGGTGGTAAAGAACAATATGGCTTTCAGTACACAACGCTTCAACCAGTGCTGTTTCAATTAACTATCTCCCAGCATTCTTGGTGCCATGCAGAATTCAGCACTTACAGGGGGACTTTCCTGCCAAAGAAATGTTTTTACCAGGTCTTACAAATTATTGACATGTTTTTCTCAGTTATTCCTATATATTAGCCAGCATGAATTGTTCTCCTTCCTTTTATCCCCTTTTTACCACATGGTATAACTAATGCTACAGGTCTATTTCAATATCAGTTAACACAGGATTAGGATGTCACTGCAGGCCTAAATAGGACAAGCTGGGTTGGACATAAACACTTATCCAGACAAATATCTGCAGTTAATAAAGGTAAAACAGAAGAACGATTTGTGGCTGTAAACCTTCTTCCTCAAGTTTTATATCCCCCCTTACCTGAATCAATCAGTGTTCTTTGTTTAGATAATTTGGATGATGTTCTCTGGTTTATAAGATAGTTATCATATTGTGGTCTAAAACTGAGTCCAAAGGGCTATGCAGCCCAGGCTTGAGTCATCACCAGGTTACAGGGAGTTGCCTCAACTTATCCTGGCATGTGCTCCCTACTTTGATCCTTTTCTCTCTCGATTCTGTGCCAACCCTGCCTCCTAACTTTCCAAAATGAGTATTCTGTCAAAGGGCACAATTTGCAGAAAAGCATAAAGCCAGGCTAGAAAACCTATGTTTAGGCATCTAAATAAATGGTGCGGTTTTCAAAGTGCTTAGCACCCAGCAGCTTCTTTTGACTTAAAGTTGCAACTGTAACTGAGGGCAGAACTGGAACTTTAAACAAATAAAATTTTTCAGAGAGAGGCAAGAGAGCTAGAGTAGGAGTTTTAAAAATATGTAATTTAAAGAAAATTCTTCATTACGGCTCTAGAGCAGGTTGAAAGGATACAAGACACATGGGTGCCACATATGCTGTGGGCATAGGGATGGAGAGTTCCTGTTAGCCAATACCTATCATTCTCAGATATTTTCCTATTTTATGGTTATTGAGGAACATGCAGACGGATGCCAGACCTGAACAGCATCCCAAGCCCAAACCACTATATGTTCATCACTCATCAATTCAAAAATTGGTGCTGGAAGTGTAGGAAGAGTTGATTTACCAATCCGAATTGAATGGAATTCCTTTGCTTTTGCATAAGTGCCACCAGAGTCATTTGAAAGAAAAGACAGATTTCCGGAAGGAATTCCTCCTGCTGTTCTGGAGGCACAAAAGCCTTGAGGATAATTAGGAACTAGACAAAAGAACTTTCTAAACCTTCCTGTGCCCAATTACATGCAAATACCAGAAATCTACCTCAGATTCCCTGGAAGAGAGGCTGGAATAATGAACCAAATTTTGCCCACCTGTACATGGGTGGAGTGCCCAATAACTTAGATGGAGGTTACACTAGCTTATGTCAGTGCTGCATTTGGTTTTGGGGAGCAGTGGTTTACCTGCAGAAGGAAGTATGGGAACTACCCTTCCCGTAAAAATTATATAGTGCCAGCCAGGGCATCTACGTCCTTCTCCACTGATCTTCCTGTGGTTTGCATGTCATTTATTTAATATAACACTTTAATTATGACATTATCAAGACCTCTGATGGTTACACCATTTCCAGGACTTTCACAAATACATTAATGCATAAACTGTATGTTTTGTGGCTCTCAACTGTGCAGGTGGCAGGATGTAGAGGGTTTAGGGGCTTATGGTGTATGATACCATGAAGAATAAATAGTTTGTGCTTCTTGAAGCCAATCTTATGTAAAAACCCAAAGACTTATGCCAAGGTCTCTTGCACACTAAGCAAACTTAGAAATGGCAAGGAACAGGAGGCTGGATGAAAGATCCACAGGTTAAAGGTGGTATGACTTAATATAAGAAAGTTTTCCTGCGCCCTTTGTCCAACAAACATTCTCTAAGTCCTAGGAGACACTTAGGCTATCTAGTACCAATGCACACTATGCACTCATACACACTATGAAATAACCCTAAAGTGTGCAGCTCTCTAGGTACTTGGCTCTCTCTAGAAGTTACCCTACTGCCATTTGTTATTTTCCCCCCTTGTCCTATAGAAAAAAAGATGGAAGGAAAAAAAGAAAAAACAAAAAACCAACCATACTTTGCTCCAGAAAACCAAACATCTGAGTCAGTCAAACTGATTTTCTTAATCACATCAGTGACTCATGGGGACTAATGATGTGATAGGTGTCAGAGAAAGAATTCTAAATGCGATGAGATCTCTTCACAAAACACAAGATGTAAAAGTTTCTTATTGCCAGGTATGTCCTAGGGGACGTGACACATACAATACTTTAAATGTGCAGGCCAAGGAAAAGGATATATTAATATAAGGGATATATTTACATCCCTTTTCGACAGAACAATTTATATTTGACCTATTTTAAAGTAGTTGAAAAAAAATCAATCTAACCAATTTTGGATGGATTTTTCAAACAAATGCTTTACTATTTATTAATGAAAAAATAAAAAAATAACACTGGCAAACATAGTAACTAACCAACATGGAGGAAGCAAAAAATGAGTAAGTAAAGTATTGTTAATTTTAAGCTTCCTAAGGGTTATAACGTAGAGTATATATTTTTTCTGAGTCCTGAATAATATTGCAAAGAATTTTAGTCTCTAATTGGGCAATTTGCACAAGTCTGCCATTATTTAATTAGCTAGAGAATAAGGGGATTAGAAATCATTGGTATCAAAAGTAGGCCAAAGTCAATTCATAGCCTCTGTCCTCTACTAAAAAAAAAAAAAAAGTTATCTTGTTCTTCAAAACTCCAGAATCTTTTCAAGTCGAATGGTCAGTTGTCAAGTGTGTAGTGACTATCGCTACTAAACAATGGGAATAGGAAAATGCTGTTACACGAAACTAACTAGTATTCTGCTAGTGGGTAATGAACAGATATGGAAGAGCACCTCTATTTCTGTTTATTATTTTCTATTTAAGCGTGTATACCATGCTTACCACAATGCCAACTGATCACCTTTTTGTCAACAAGTGACACCTAGTGTTCTTATATAAAAGATCTTGCAGGGGCTCCAATAAATTAAATAATGCTGTAATCTTTCAGATAGGGGGTGCACATGCTGGCTGAGGCTTTGCCAGTGTAGAATAATTGTACTGTGAAAGCTCCTTCCATCTGAAGAGCTCAAAACCCCTTACAAACATTAATGAAGGCCCCTTGTGAGGTACTCTAAGTGGTACCCCCACTTTACACATGTAGGAACTGACGCACAGAGCAGGTAAGTACCTTGCTCAAGGTCAGATGGGAAGTGTTTGGCACTGCCAGGAATTTAACCAGGGCTCCTGACTTCCAGTCCCATGATCACCACAAGACTGGCTTTTCTCCTATTCACATGAAACTCACCAGTTCGGTACGCCAGTAACCTGGCTTGTATCATACAGTGCCTTGCAATTTCTTGGGGCAAGCTTTGATGGTGCATGTCATTTGTTTGTTGTGATCCATTACAATAAAATCCAAAATGGCCGAAGGTAGGGACACTGGCAGCTACTGTGGCCAAAAGCAGGATGAGATCTTTCATATTTTGCCTAAGATTGCTAAAATACGGATTTTCGCAGAGGTTCTCCAGACCCATAGTCATCAATATTTGCTTGTGCATTTCTTCATTTGAAATTAGGAATAAACTTTCATACTCCTTTATTCTTTCTTGTCTACACTCAGTATAAAAGTCAGTGTTACACCCAGACAGAGTTTTTGCAATTTTTTGAATGAAATCACACTTGTAGGTGGTTTCCTCTACAAACTGCACCATATCACACACTAAAGGCTGAAGCAAGAGACACACACGAGCTCGACTATTTGATTTCAATCTTTCTACTGCTTTGGCATCTAGCTTTGCATCTTCAGTACTGGTAGGGTTGGAAGCTTCATTCTGCAAACTTATTTCAGGATCTGCAGGCCAATAAGAAATTCTGTTCACTCCAGCTGAAACAGAAGATACACATGGTTAACAGGAAGTGTGCAAACACTGGTGTTAAAAACATTTTTCATAACCTTAACTTTAAAACATTATCATAGAATATTGCATTTTGACTCTTAACAACAAGGAGTGGGTGTTCTTCAAACTGCATTTGAGCATCATATGTGCTGGCAAATATCAGCATCAAGGGGTTATTGTGTCTTAAATTAGCTAGTTTCGCTTCTATTATGCTTTTACATTTCTGGCAACCAAAAGGCCAAGATGCACCATCTCCAATACACTGAAGCTAATTGTTTTCTAGATTGAAAGCTTGTCAGGGCAGGGACTCCTTACTTTTATGTCTTGTACCACCTGACCACATTGCCACTGCATAACAAAAAACAGATTCTTATACTGGTGCCCTAGATAGTGAAAAGCAAGGGTTGCTGAAGAACAGTGCAGTCAGTCCACACCACACAAAGACGAAGAATATGACCTGTGAAATGCACTTGGTCTTCATCTTAAATGGAAAAGGAATTTCAAAGAACTGCATCTGAATTCCACACCAACTCACATTCCTCTTTGCTGCAGTTAATACTTAGCATGCAATTGGATCTTCTGGGAAAATTACAGGTAGGCAAGCAGAATGTAACTACCTGGGATAAAACTAACCAGGACTCCCAGGTTAACACTGCTACCCTTGCAAAGTGTCATGAGAATGACAGTGGTCAAAGGCCTCAGTTTTATGTTCAAGCAATGAACACAGTACTGCCACCTAACAGTACCCGAGACACTGAGTGGCTACTGGCTCAGTGAAAAGAGTCCCACTTCCCGAATCACCAGCTGCAGAATAGAGACATTTAATACTGGTTTTCCCTATTGAAAATATCAAGGCTTACTATGCAAACCAATGAGGTAAACATTTACATACAGAACTGGGGCAATCCCCAGGGAGTATGAGTTTTCTGTATACTGTCAGTCATAAGCAGCAAAACATCGAAATTAACATGTTTACCCTTTCCATACTACAGTCTGTAACTTACCATTTACAATCATTTTTAAACAAGTTGAACATGGTTTTCTGGAAAAATAAAGATCACAGTTTTTAAGCCTTGATCCATGTTTAATCAGAGCAATTTGACCAGCATGTAAGTCTGCACTGGAGCAATGTAGACCAACCATTTTTATATTTTTCACTACGACCAGGCCAGTCTTCTTTACCTATATAAAAAGTACATTATTAATTTTTGTTACAAATTAAAAGTTCATAATGATGCCATAGCTCACTCAGAGTGTTCCACAAAGCACGGACTTAACTACACACAGCATTGCACTTCTTTGCATTTTGGGCTATGATAGTGCAGTGATGGTCAAAACATGTTTCATGATCCCAGGATATTGGAGAGAGAAAGTGGATTTATCAGACCAAACTCCACTGATGAAAGAGACAAGCTTTTGAGCTGCACAGAGCTCTTCTTCAGGTCTAGGAAAGATATGCAGAGTGTCACGGGGGGAAGTATAGCTCAGTGGTTTGAGCATTGGCCTTCTAAACCCAGGGTTGTGAATTCAATCCTTGAGGGGGCCACTTAGGGAACTGGGGTTAAAAAAAAACAAAAACACACAACAACAAAAAAACCTGGAGATTTGTCCTGCTTTGAGCAGGGGGTTGGACTAGATGATCTCCTGAGGTCCCTTCCAACCCTGATATTCTATGATTGTCTATGAAATACAAGGAAGACTACTTATGCTAAACAATCTGTTCCATCTTGTATTTAGCTGTGACGCTGTGCAGCTTGACAGTTTGTCTCTTTCACCAACAGAAGTTGGTCCAATAAAAGATAGTACCTCACCCACCTTGTCTCTCAGAGATTAATCAGCAGATACATCTCTTGGTTACATTTCCTTTAGGCAGTGCCGTTCATTATGGGTCTTGGAAGTACATGCTAATCTTTTTTAGTCATTCTACTCATCTACAGATCCTGTAACAAACTTCCAGTCAAAACACATGAAATCTTACTGTCTTTTTTTCTGGGGCAGATTATCCCCTGAAAATCCACAGAGGATGGGACATCCCACAAATTTCCAGTCAGTATCTTCTGAATCATTCCATCTGAGTGAGGTTCATCTCCTTCCCTTCCAGCCACAGAAGCTAAAACCATGGCTCAAGGGATGTGTATGGAAAGGCCAGGGTACAGCCTCCAATCCTAGTCATTGCCTACATTCTTGAATCCTCTCTGTTGCACAGTGAACCCTCCATGTAAGAATGTTGAAGAGTTCAACACACTTATTCACTCTCCCAGGACTGAGGATGAAGTTATGCTAGAGAACATCTGAGCTTCCAGCACTAGTTCTGCCTCTCCTCATTTGTACAGGCTAATCTCCATAGAGGCTTCCTGGGGAATCAGGAAGACAAATCCTCCCTTTGTACATTGCAGGCAACATTTGCTACATCTGGATCATCTGTGTTTGTGGAAAAATAGGACACAGCCTAGCCCAATGAAATTTTTCTAATAATGGCCATCATGGTTTTACAGCTACTAAGAGTGAGAACTGAAAGACTACAGTTGCTTAAGATTTATGAAGAAATTCCATTGTTAGTGATAGTTATGTATCTGGGATTTTTGTATAGCCCCATGTAGCTGCCTACCACCTGCTCTCTCCTAGCCACTTTGTCTAAGTTTGACTTTGGGTTCAAACTTCATAAGGAAGGAGCCCATATCTCCATCATAGGCAGAATCAGAAGAGTGGGTTTGAATACCCTAGAACAACAAGTTAGTTAAATTTGGAACCTATCTTTGAGGCTTGGGTCAGATTTCTAATTACCACCAATTTTTATTTTACCCTCCTTTTCTTGTTCTAATTTATACATGAGCTGTATTGCCGTTTCCCCTTCAAGCAGTTTAAATGAAGAAACAACATTTACACTTGTGTGAAAGTATTGGCACTAGACTAGAGGAGTACATTAAGATTTATCTTAGACTCCATCAGGTGGTATATAGGTATGCAATGTATAAAAAGTTAATTATTTTTAAAGAAGAGTAACAAAGTCCTTGATCCCAAAGGGATCACTTAGAGAGAACCCTGTAACAAGGTGCTTACAAAAAACACCTCAAATTTGAAGCATCACTGTCTTTCAGTTATCCAGGAGACCAGCTGACACAGATAAATACCCTTTTCACTAACACCCAGATATTCTAGCCTTAAAAAGGTGCAATGGACATTTCAAATGGCTCCATGCACCTACTATTCACTCAAGAGTTTGGTTTTTAAATGACAGTTTCCTATAACTATACAAGAAGGTTTGTGTTTTAAAGAAGAGTCTGCTCTGTCGATAGGATCCATGTTTTTAAGCCCCAGTTGTGTGAACCACTGGCCAACTTGGTGGACTACAGGAAAATCCATGGATGTAGACTCCAAAACAAAACCATAATGTTTTCCATAGCACTACATCAGCATACACCCTCTTACCATCTGAGTAAGGTATAGACAGTTCAAGAAATCGTCACATGGCAACACATCAGAACATGTGCTGAAAATACAGGAAGCCACCAGTCTCAAGAGATTCTTTAGCATTTCAGCCCAATTTTTTAGATCTGGGCCATCATTCTGTCACATTTATAACTGCATTCCTATCTTTGTAATTTAATATGTCAGCAAATACCAAGCCTCTTTTGAGATCATACGACCAAAGTTAATGTTGCTGACTGGAATTACTTATCTATTGTAGTATATAGGACATCTCAATTCTTTTCTGCTATACCATTTATAGTACCTTAGACCGAAGAGCATTTACAATAATCCTATTGTTTGAACAAGGTTTGGATATAAACAAAAGTATGTAACTACATTTAAGTTTAGATGGTAAATAGATAGCATTCTTAAATTTTTGCTCTCAGGTTCTGCTTTTATTCCTCCTGCCATTTATTACAGAAGAAAAAATGGTCAGAAATACAATCAATACAATTTTTGTACTTTTAAAAAGTACCTGGAAAGTATTTATTATATGTGTAAATGATAACACACAATAGTCTGGTTAAGTGTATTCACAAAGTGTTAGCATCTTGTTCAGGAAGGACAACAAAACTGCAAGCAATATATTTTACCTGCGATTTCTTTTGCTGTTCAACTGGGGGAAATAGTTCCATCAGGAGACTGAACAAAGTGAAAAGATTGACTTTGGAAAGCCTTGGTGTTTGACCTGTTATCAGAAAAAAAGATGAAAGATAAATATTAACTGATAAAAATCATGTATTGCTTTAATGACTAAGACTCATAACTGGTGTTCTGTAGTGTAGGTAGAAAAAGATGGAATACCTTGCTTAATACACACTGGACGGTAGTGTAGCTTAATTTGGCCCCTAAATTAAATTTTGTAAAAACAAGCATTTATAAAGCCAAATGACTAATATTGATGTTTCCTCTACAGAAAATGTAGTAAGTTGTTTTACACTAGCATGTACTCAATATATAATTTTTCTAAATTTACACACATGTAATTCAAATGCAAATGTGTATTTACATAAAGCGTAATAAATACAAAGAAACAGTTCCATTAATATAAGTAAAAATAGTAAAATAAATATGCAGAATTTAAAATTCAAACACTGCAACAGTATGATCTTGAAAGTGAAAACAAAATCAGTGATTTCCCCTAATTTTATTACCAAAACTGAAAAGAAAAGAACAAGCAAAAATTGTGACTTTTGTTTTCAAAATCAAGAATTCCTTCACACTTTCAATGACCTAAACGTTACTTTAAGCATCTACCATGAAAAAACTTTCCCTAGTCCTGTAGACCAAGCAATGGAAGAGCTAGTGAGGCATTATAACCACACGATGGCCAATAGTAATATTAGTGCCTACATTCATCTCTCCCCAACACCAGCCCCACAGATCACCATGTTTTTCTGGTATTTCCATCAAATGAAGCAAGGAGGAAATGAAACAAATTTTGGCAGAAAATATGATCAGATGCAAATAAACTACAAAGATTTCCTAGAAATTCTACACCAGCCATGGCAGAGCCTAGCGGATCTTTTGCTTCTACTATTGCTGTGGTAAATCCCACTACACAGAACTTTTCTGGAACACAAATTGCATTGTCTACCCAGCTGTGTATAATGTGAGGAACTGGTAACATACTTTTCACAGAAGTCATCCCACTTGTGGGGGGAAAGCAGCAACCACACATTGAGTCCCACTATATTTGGCACATTCACGGAGAAATGCACATTTAATGTGCTGAAAGAAATCCAAGTCACCTCCTGTGAGTCAGACACATGCCTTTAACAAGTGGTGAAACATAGCGAAGTTGCTAGGTGCTCTTGGGTAACAGACTGTTACCATCATCACCACCACCAATGAAACTAATAAAATGTACCACACAGCTTGGCCAATTCTCAAGAAATCATTTTTGGGTCTAGCAGATCTTACAAACTACAGCCTGGTGTGGAATATTCAATTTCTGATCAAGATAACCATGAAATTAGGAAAGAGTCACCCTCAAACACACCTATCCACCACCAATATCTGGGACTCCCTCTATTCAGTATCCAGACCTGGTCTTGGAACATACAGTTCTGGTAGTGCTGATGGATGACCTCCCCCTATACACAGACAGGAGGATGTCTTGGGACTGTCTATAGCAGGAGTTGGCAACATTTCAGAAGTGGCGTGCCGAGTCTTCATTTATGCACTCTAATAGAAGGTTTTGCGTGTCAGTGATGCATTATAATGTTTTTAGAAGGTCTCTTTCTAGAAGTCTATAATCTATAACTAAACTATAGTTGTATGTAAAGTAAATAAGGTTTTTAATGTTTAAGACACTTCATTTAAAATTAAATTAAAATGCAGAGGGCTCCAGACCAGTGGCCAGGACCTGGACAGTGTGAGTGCCACTGAAAATCAGCTCGCGTTCTGTCTTCGTCATGTGTGCCATAGGTTGCCAACTCCTGGTCTATAGCATTTATGCAGTTGGCACAGAATACTACTATTTTGCCTCAGAAACAATAACTGATATGCTTCCATTCCCTCCTTTAAGGATGCTTGGAGAGCTGTGATGAGTAAATGCTCCTCTACGCTTCAGAGCAGTCACCTGTGAAGTCCCACAATGCTCAATCCTTTCTCCCATCTTTTTTAACACCTACAGGAAGGAAGGTGAAAAAAAATGAAAGCAAGAAGGGATAGAAAAGGGAATTTGTATGTATTTATTTTAAAAACAGCCCTAACTGTCTCAGGGAAAGTAGGAAGAACAATTAGACCAGTGGCCTATTTTTATGTTGATTATTTCGGGGGTTGGGGGGAGGAGAGAAGAGGAATGTGGGCATTTGGATATTGTAGCGATAGGTGCTGTTATGTGAATCTAGATAGAGAGACAAGTAGGTAAAGAAATGTGTTTGCATACAATCCAATGTAACTGACCTTTTAAACAACAGTTTATTTTTAGAGTTCTCTCCATAGAAGAATCACAAATTGCATCACAGCTAATTAGAATCAATGCAAACACAAGTAATATGTTACTTACAGCAACAATCACAGAATCACAGGACTGGAAGGGACCTCGAGAGGTCATTTAGTCTAGTCCCTGCATTCATGACAGGACTATATAATCTACCCATTGCTGACAGGTGTTTGTCTAATCTGTTCTTAAAAAGCCCCAATAATGGAGAGTCCACAACCTTCCCAGGCAATTTATTTCAGTGCTTAACCACCCTGACAGTTAGTAAGTTTCTCCTAATGTCCAACCTAACCTGCCCTTACTGCAATTTAAGCCCATTGCTTCTTGTCCTATCCTCAGAGGTTCAAAAGAACAATTTTTCTCCCTCCTCCTCGTGATAACCTTTTACGTACTTGAAAATTGTTATCATGTCCCCTCTCAGTCTTCTCTTTTCCAGACTAAACTAACCCCATTTTTTCAATCTTCCCTCACAGGTCATGTTTTCTAGACCTTTAATCATTTTTGTTGCTCTTCTCTGGACTCTCTCCAATTTGTCCAAATCTCTCATGAAATGTGGTGCCCACAACTGGATACAATACTCCAGTTGAGGCCTAATCAGCGCAGAGTAGAGCAGAATTACTTCCTTCTCATGTCTTGCTTACAATACTCCTGCTAATACATCCCAGAATAACGTTCACTTTTTTGGCAACAGTGTTACATTGTTGACTCATATTTAGCCTGTGATCCACTATGACCTCCAGATCCCTTTCTGCAGTACTTCATCCTAGGTAGTCATTTCCCATTTTGTATGTGTGCAACTGATTGTTCCTTCCTAAATGGAGTACTTTGCATTGGTCCTTATTGAATTTTATCCTATTTACTTCAGACCGTTTCTCCAGATCATTTTGGATTTTAATCCTATCCTCCAAAGTATTTGTAACCTCTCCCAGGTGGTATCATACACAAACTTTATAAGCATACTCTCTATGCCATTATCTAAATCATTAAAAATATTTAACAGAACTGGACCCAGAACTGATCCCTGAGGGACCCCAATTGTTATGAAATGTATAACAAGTGTGAGGAAATTCCTGTTCTCACATTTTCTAAAGAAAAACAAAACAGTACAATAGGTCTACTCTTTATGTAATTTTGGCTTGTAGAGTTTATCCCATTAATCGATATTTCTATTGCATTTATGAATTTCAGAGCCCTCTTGTGGCCAGATTATATATATTCCGTACAGATGGTAAACAAAACTGTGTAGCACAATGGATAGCTTGTATTACATGTTTGAAAGGCACCTTAAACATATTGTGACCTGATTTTCAGAGGTGCTGAACACTTGCAACCCACCTAAGTTAATGTCAGTTAGAATCATAGAATATCAGAGATGAAAGGGACCTCAGGAGGTCATCTAGTCCAACCCCCTGCACAAGGCAGGACCAATCTCCAACTAAATCATCCCAGCCAGGGCTTTGTCAAGCTTGAACTTAAAAACCTTTAAGGAAGGAGATTCTATCACCACCTTAGGTAACCCATTCCAGAGCTTCACCACCCTTCTAGTGAAAAAGTTTTTCCTAATATTCAACCTAAACCTCCCCCACTGCAACTTGAGACCATTACTCCTTGTTCTGTCATCTGCTACCACTGAGAACAGTCTAGATCCATCCTCTTTGGAACCCCCTTTCAGGTAGTTGAAAGCAGCTATCAAATTCCCCCTCATTCTTCTCTTCTGTAGACTAAATAATCCCAGTTCCCTCAGCCTCTCCTCATAAGTCATGTGCTCCAGCCCCCAATCATTGTTGTTGCCTTCCACTGGACTCTTTCCAATTTTTCCACATCTTTCTTGTAGTGTGGGGCCCAAAACTGGACACACTACTCCAGATGAGGCCTCACCAATGCCGAATAGAAGGGAATGATCATGTCCCTCAATCTGTTGGCAACGCCCCTACTTATACAGCCCAAAATGCTGTTAGTCTTCTTGGCAACAAGGGCACACTCTTGACTTATATCCAGCTTCTTGGCCACTATAACCCCTAGGTCCTTTTCTGCAGAACTGCCGCCTAGCCACTCAGTCCATGGTCTGTAGCAGTGCATGAGATTCTTCCATCCTAAGTGTAGGACGCTGCACTTGTTGAACCTCATCAGATTTCTTTTGGCCCAATCCTCTAATTTGTCTAGGTTCCTCTGTATGCTATCCCTACCCTCCAGCGTTTACCACTCCTCCCAGTTTAGTATCATCTGGAAACTTGCTGAGGGTGCAGTCCACACCATCCTCCAGATCGTTAATGAAGATATTGAACAAAACCAGCCCCAAGTCTGACTCTTGGGGCACTCCGCTTGATACCAGCTGCCAACTAAACATGGAGTCATTGATCACTACCTACTGAGCCTGATGATCTAGCCAGCTTTCTATCCATTTTATAATCTGTTCATCCAGCCCATACTACTTTAACTTGCTGACAAGAATACTGTGGGAGACCGTATCAAAAACTTTGCTAAAATCAAGGAATAACATGCCCACTGCTTTCTCCTCATCCACAGAGTCAGTTATCTCATCATAGAAGGCAATTAGATTAGTTAGGCATGGCTTGCCCTTGGTGAATCCATGCTGACTGTTCCTAATCACTTTCCTCTCCTCGAAGTGCTTCAAAATTGATTCCTTGAGGACCTGCTGCATGATTTTCCCAGGGACTGAGGTAAGGCTGACTAGCCTGTAGTTCCCCGGATCCTCCTTCTTCCTTTTTTGCAAGAGTTCAGAACCTTTGAAAAATCAAACCACTTTTTTTTTTTTGTAACTGCTGCCAATGTATATTTATTGAAAGAGAACTTTGTAGGTGTATCAAAGCACCATCATCCTCCCAAATAATCCTGAGGATGCTGATCTCATCCCCACTACAAGATTCAGCAAAAGCAGTGTCAAAGGGCAATTCCTGGCTAGAATATTAGTTTTAGGAATGATAGGAGCCAAGCTCTGAGTCACATAAAATGACATCCAGGAAGTAACACTATCCTTCATTTCCGTATCACTCAACAGCAGGGAAAACAAATGCTTGTTATTTAATTCCCAGGGATTACACTAGCAGAAAGAGAACCAAGGATGGACAGAAAGTTTTCTTCCCATCTGTACCCATCATAAAGACTGGGTTTCTGGGAGGAATTCAAGCAGAAGGCAGACTGGTTCTCTTCTTAAGCAGAGCTTTAGCAGCACCATCTTTATCTCCCATGGTGCTCAGGCAGCGTTAGTGTGGTATTCATGGGCAGTCTGCATATACACCTTATTCCCCCTGCTACATTTGGGTCACAAACACTGTAAGGGAAAATTTGAAGCCAATCAAAATTAGTTTCAGTTAGAATTTCATAATACTCTTGCAAGATTATTTTGCAAAACCTCTATTTAGGCCCTGTTATAGGTGAATCATGCCTGTAGGCATATAAAGGCATATTTAGATTTTTACACATGGTTAGAGTAAGTGTTCAGGTATCATTTGGTCTTTGGATTTAATAAAGGCATTTATGATTGAATTGGTGTCATGGTAATATCCTGTATTAATAATAATTCCAACAGTGTTACTTTTAAGAAAAGGAACACTTCATAATTAAGTACACTGGCTATAAAACCCAGTTAAGACATACAATACAAGGAAAAAAATAAAACTAGATTCCAAACTCAAGTAAGTAGTACTGGCTTAGCAGGAAACCATATAAATAACATTTAGTGGGAAACACCCATTGTTAGTAATGCTAGGAAAACTTCAAGAAGAATGATGGGAAAAATCTCTGAGCCATCCTGCCAGAGGAGCAATCAGCAGGCAGAAATAGACTTACAAACTCCCTAATGAGTGTCTCAAAAGACAATAGATGGCTAAGTGACATTTCTAATCAAAAAATAATTTAAGTGTATTTATCATGTAAAAAAAGAACTACAAAGGAAGATCCGCTAACATATGTGAGAATATATACTCCTACACTTAAAGATCTTGCAATAGCAAATTAGGACCAGTTACCTAGAAAAGATTTTACCATAGTGTAAACTAAAATGAGATTATAATTAGAAAAGATGGCAAAGAGATAAGGGAGCGGAGGGAAAGAGAGAACACAGTCATCCACAGATCTTGTTTTCCAGGGTATTCTTCTGTCTTCTACGTATTTACATATTGAACGGTAAGCTTTTTGAAAATGGGACTCAGTTAACATGCTGTCCATGTCCCAGCTGGGGGAGCCTCCTCCACTGTAGTCACAGATTTTAAGGACCACTAGAGTGACCTGCTTAACACAAGCCAAGAACCTCACCCAATGATTTCTCCACCAAGCCTAAAACTGCTGTTTGAACTACAGCCAGGGGTAAAAGTAAAATTGAAAAACTTACCAGTATGGGGGCCCCAGAAGGGGTGGGGTCGGCTCTGCCCCCCCATAAGGGCTGAGGGTCAGCATCCCCTAGACAACCCTTCCCAGGCTGCCTGGCCCATGCCACCCAGGGCTCCAGCGGTGATTTAAAAGGCCCAGGGCTCCACATGTTGCTGCCACTACTGCAGCAGCAGCCGGAGCTCAGGGGCCTTTTAAATTGCTGGCTCTGGGGCAGCTGCTCCTTTTTCCCCCCACATTGGCAGCCGGGGGGGGGGGGGGGGATAAAAGCAGCAAGGACGATAAAACGCTGCAGCTAGGGACTTGGAAGTGTCAATGACAGGGGGTGGGGACGCAAAAGTGGCAGCACCCTTAAAGGAAGGTGTCAGGGGCAGGGGCCAGTACCGGCAGCCACTTTTTACCAGTACGGCACATCAGACCATACCGCTTTACTTTCACCACTGACTTCAGCACATCTGTTAGAAAGGCACACAACCCTAGCTGATCCACTTCTAGTGATGGAGGACACCAAGGAGCTGCGGAGTAGGTTCCAATTTGGGGAGGGCAGGCAAGTGGGACAGAAGGGGACTCTTGCCGGATCTGCTGCCAGGCTCAGTCCTGGAGGCATGGAAAGATCCCACTTATCTGTCAACCTGGATATCGGGGGCGGGCTGTCCTCTGGGGATACAGAACAGAGAAGCTCTCACCTCACATGCTGTCGGTCTGGGACTAGGGGTGGGGCAGTCCCAGAAGAAAGGACACTGAGGGGCGCTCACCCGGCACGCTGCCGGTCTGGGGGTGGGGGAGGGGCGCTCACCCGGCACGCTGCCGGTCGTGGGGGGTGGGGGAGGGGCGCTCACCCGGCACGCTGCCGGTCGTGGGGGGTGGGGGAGGGGCGCTCACCCGGCACGCTGCCGGTCGTGGGGGGTGGGGGAGGGGCGCTCACCCGGCACGCTGCCGGTCGTGGGGGGGGGGGAGGGGCGCTCACCCGGCACGCTGCCGGTCTGGGGGGTGGGCGCTCACCCGACACGCTGCCGGTCGTGGGGTGGGGGAGGGGCGCTCACCCGACACGCTGTCGGTCTCGGGGGTGGGGGAGGGGCGCTCACCTGACACGCTGTCGGTCTGGGTGCCCGCGGTGCTGACTCTCCGCCCGGCCGCCACTTGTCCATCGCCCGGACCCTCCGCACTTTGCATCGGTCTCGCTGGCCTCACCCGCCCGTTAGCGGCTCGAGCGGCTCCGGCGACTCAGCTCCGCCCCACATAACTGCTGTGGCAACAAACCCCCGTCAACTAGCTAGCGCGGCGCGAGCTCTTGCGTCAGCATCTTTACGTCATCACGGAGCTACTGCCTTAACGGCGAAGGGGCGTGGCCGGCTGGTTCAGGCGCTTGGGAGGGGGAGGGGGAGGGGGAGGGGGAGGTCAGGTCAGGTCACTCCGATGAGCGTCGGTTGGTTGGCTCAGTGTGGGGCGGGGCATGAGGGAGCGGAGCGGAGCGGGCTGCTGTGGGAAGTGGGCGGTTGGCGGTTTCTCATGCTCCCTTCAGCGAGGGCGCGTGGGCCCGGCGAGCCGAACTACTCGCGCACCGGCCACGCAGGGAAGTTTTGGCGCCGCGCTGGCTGGGCGGGATGCGCAGTTTGCGGTGCGATGGTTTTCTGCGTAAACTCGACCCTTTTGCGGGCATATAACGGCTGTCCTGAGCCGTTGGAGGGCCCGGCCCCCGGGCATATCGGGGAGTCGGGCTGGAAGCAGCACTGCTGGGGCAGGGGGGGAGAAGCAGCCCCAGGAGCTCTGACCTCGCCCTGGGGGTCAGGACAGTATTTACTTTTCACTCAGAGGGTTTGTTTTTAGGGAGCCTGGGACGTGTGGCCCCAGGCTCGTGTGCCACCTGCGCTGTTCGAGGCACAGAACTCTCCAATGGCTGCTAGAGCCCTGCAAATCCGCAGATGCCCGCTTCACAGCCATGGACCATTTTTGCAGATAGTGGATGGGATGGAGATACAACTATGCTGCGTGCTACTCCCGGCAACGCCTGGCCTGCAGCATCTGGCTCAGGCAGCACAGGTGGCGCAACACACTTGGGGCCAGGGGCTGGGCAGCAGGTCAGAGTTGGGGCTGTCCAGCATCTGATCGCTGCACTGCTTTCTGGCCAGCTGCTCGGGCCCTTTGGGCAGCACCACCATCCCCACCATGCCTATCCCGGCAGCACTGGCTGCACTTCCAGCCCCGGTCTGCCAGCTCCTGGGCAGCAGGGCCCATCCTGGCCACAGGGATTGAAGCAGGTGGGGCCCTAGTGCCCCACCCACTGTGATACAACACACTGCTGTTGCCATGTGCCATTGCTCACGAGCCCCCGGGAGCAGCACGCAGTGTGATGCCACTTCCACCAGTCCCCCTTCTGTGCCACTCCTCATTGAGACCCGCCTCTGCTGCCCCTTATTCCCCCTTCTTCCTTGCAAATCCCCCCTCCCCCGTGCCAGCCCTTGTGAGAGGGCTTGCTGCTGCAGATGCAGATACAGGTAGAGGTGGGGTGGCTCCAGGCACCAGCCGAGCAAGCAGGTGCTTGGGGCAGCTAAGGGGAAGGGGCGGCACGTCAGGCTATTCGGCGGTGGGTCCCTCTTGGAGGGAAGGACCCGCTGCCGAAGAAAAAAGTGGCGCGGTGGAGCTGCTGCTGATCACAATCGCAGGTTTTTTTTTCTTCCCCTCCACTTGGGGCGGCAAAAACCCTGGAGCAGGCCCTGGGTAGAGGACAGCTAGTGGATCACAGGTCTGATCATGAGTTGATCCTATTGGATGTGGATCCACATTTTTGTATCTGCACAGGGCTTGACAAATGGACAGGACTGGATTTAAGGGCAGGTGATCCAGGCAACTGCCTAGAGTGCCAGGCTTAGGGAGGCACTGGGATCACAGATTTACAGATCCTAATGTGCACGTTTATCATCGTATATGACAGATAAATCACGCATGCAAATCATGCATCAAAGTGGTGAAATGGGCTACAACTGCAAAAAAATAAGGTAGTCAAAAGTTTAACAAATGAGAGGGAGATGTCAAAGATGCTCCTTGCCTGGGGCATCATTATTGGCCCTGTCTACTGTGGCAAGTTTCTGTGCAATAAAGCTGCTTTCTGCATTGTAAGTCCCGAGGTGTACACACTGACAACCTACTTAGTGCGCAGTTGTAGCGCTGTGAAAAAAAACAACACCACCCCCATGAGAGGCATACAGCTTTCTGTGCCGGGGTACAGCACTGCGGTGCCAGTGTAGACACTGTGGTTGATTACAGCACTGTGATTGGCCTCTGGGAGGTGTCCCGCAATGCCTGTTCTCACCTCTCTGGTCATCAGTTTGAACTCCACTGCCCTGCCTACAGGTGATCAACCGTCATCCCCACCCCATAAATTCCATTGGAATTTGAAAGTCCCCTTCCTGATTGCTCAGTGATGTGTACAGAGGTCTCAGCACATCTTTCCAGGTGCCCATGCCTGCTCCATGCACCAGGCGATACCCTGCTTGGAGCTATGCTGAACTGCTGGGCCTCATCAGCATTTGAGGAGAGGAGGCTGCGCTCCAGACAGGAATTATGATGCCTACAGACAGATTTCACGATGCATGACAGAAAGGGGCCATGACTAGGACACACTGCAGTGCAGGGTCAAAGTGAAGGAGCTGCAGAATGTCTACCACAAGGCATGGGAAGCAAACTGCTGCTCCGGTGCTGCGCCCATGAACTGACGGTTCTTCAAAGAGCTGGGTGCAATACTCGGTGGTGACTCCACCTCCACTGCGAATACTGTGGTGGCTTGCGTGCCAGTTGAGAGTGGACTCAGCCAGGGGGAGGATACCTTGGATGGGGCGGGGGAGGGGGATCCAGACGCAGAGAATGACTCGGAGGTCAGAGATGCGTGAAGCCAGGAGCTCTTTTGTACCCTGTAGGAGGCAAGCCAGTCACAGCTGTTGGATGTTGATGAAGCTCAAAAAACAGGAGAGGAGGCCCCTGGTAAGTGGATTTGATTTTGGGAATCACTGAAGCGAGTTGTGGGCAGGAGGGTTTCGGAAAGCAGGCTTGTCTCTGTATAATGCATGTCCCACCACCTGCCTAGTCTGAGCGGCAGAACAGGCTGTTGATTCACTCCCTCACTTCACGGGAATCTGCCTCAGAGATCTCCAGGAAACTCTTATGGAGATACTGGGCAATCCACTGCCGCAGGTTCTTTGGCAGAGCTGCTTTGTTTCTTGCCCCATTAACGGTAACTTTCCCATGCCACTGTGCCATCACAGGGGGATGGGGAGGGGGAAGAGGAAACCACACAGGCAAGCTGCATAAGGGCCAGGGTGGAAGCCGCAGTCTTGGAGAAGACCCTCCTTTGATTCTCTGCTCAACTTCAGCAGCAAGATATCTTCCATAATGATCACATCCTATGGAAAATGAGGAGACAGGATTATCAGGCACCCCCTACAGTGCTGGCTTGCCCCAAGAGCCAAGTGCCCAGTGAGCAGCAGGGTCAGGGAAGACTGATTTACCCTGCCTCTGTGGCTACTCACCATTTTGGAGGTCTTGTGGCTCATGGGTGCTTGCCTGGAGTCAGCCAGTTAGTGACAGGTGTGTGAATACTGGCTGTGTTTTAAATCGCTGAATCAGTGTTCTGTGTGTTGCAAACAATACTGTTTCTGTAAAATGTTGCTTTTAAACTTCACAGAGATGACCTTGGGAGCCCAGCCTCCCTCTTTGTTATTGGTGGCTGAATGGCTGCGCAGAATTAGAAAGCAACCACGAAGAAGTAAGGAGGACTTTCTGCATGATATTATGATGCGCTCCAGGGCCAAGAAACAGGAATTGAAGGAGTGGTGCGACAGCGAGAAGAGGGACCAAAAGGACAATGCGGCACGCCAGAGTGAAGCCACGGAGTGGCTCTTAAATGTTATGGAGCACCAAGCGAACATGCTCCAGGCAATACTAGCACTGCAAACCGAGCAGTTGTACACCCGCCTTCCCCTCCAACGGCTGTCACAAAACTCCCATGCTCCCAAGATACTGCCAACACACTCTTATCAACCTCCTTGCTCCAGTCTGTACCTGCGGCATTCCACTCCTTTCCTGTCATAGTCCAGCACTGCAGAGTCACACTACCCACTGCACTCAACATTCAACCTTCTGCAGTTTGGCCCTGCTGAACTACAGTGTCTACTGCAGTGTAGTCCAAAGGAGAAGATTGGATATGATCCCTGGACATACACAAATCTTTAGCTGTCTGGGACCCCATCTCGTCCTGCGACCTTCTCTTCCCCCATCCCCCTCAGTGCTGATGGGCTTTTTTGTTTCACTCTCTCCTCCGGTGGTTGTTTTTTAATAAAAGAATTGTGTTTGTTTGAAAGCTATCTTTATTCCATTAATTGAAAGCAAATAGAGCCTGGCAAAGCAACAGATAATTATGTTAAACCTTCATATTGCATTGTCTGCACCAATCAAGCACCTCCTAGCATTACAAGCACTGCACTCCCAAGCATAACAATAAATATTAGTGGCTTTCAGCTTCAAATTGCTGCCTTAAGGCATCCCTCATTCTTATGCCTCTGTACTGCACCTCTCTAATAGCCCTGGTCTCTGGCTGTTCAAACTCAGCTTCCTGGCAAAAGTAAGATTCCAGGTCACCACAGAACTGTATCATGTTCATGAAGGTGGGGGGCAGAAGGAGAGACTCTGAGATAGGACAGACTCTTCTGCCGGGCTAAGAGTATAGATGGATGGGATCCTACTTTCGCTGTATCCAGCTCAAGGAATATTTCCACCACACCACTGAACAGCACACTAATCCACAGAAACCTTCCTACCAACGCTACAAGAAGAAAGATACTGCATTGACTCCTGACAGTTGAAACAACAGACTGGACTTCTACATAGAGTGCTTCTGCCGATGTGCATGGGCTGAAATTGTGGAAAAGCGGTATCACTTGTCCCATAACCTCAGCTGTGCAAAACACAATGCCATCCACAGCCTCAGAATCAATTCTTACATTTTAATAAAAAAGGCTGACAAAGGAGGTGTAGTAGTCATCATGAATAGGTCAGAGTATGAACGAGAGGCTGCTAGGCAATTCTCTGACACATTCTACAGGCCATTACCCTTTGATCTCACTGAGGGGTACCAAAAGAAACCATCTGTCCCTGAAGAAGCACAGGAACAAATCTACACAGACACCCCTAGAGCCCTGGCCAGGGGTATTCTATCTGCTACCCAAGATCCATAAACCTGGGAATCCTGGATGCCCCATCTTAGGCATTGGCACTCTGACAGCAGGATTGTCTGGCTATGTGGACTCTCTCCTCAGGCCCTACGCTACCAGCATTCCCAGTTATCTTCGAGACACCATTGACTTCCTGAGGAGACTACAATCCATTGGTGATCTTCCAGAAAACACCATCCTAGCCACTATGGATGGAGAAGCTCTCTACACCAACATTCCACACAAAGATGGACTACAAGCTGTCAGGAACAGTATCCCTGATAATGTCATGGCAGACCTGGTGGGTGAGCTTTGTGACTTTGTCCTCACTCACAACTGTTTCAGATTTGGGGACGATTTATACCTTCAAGTCAGCAGCACTGCTATGGGTTCCCGCATGGCCTCACAGTATGCCAACTTTTTATGGCTGACTTAGAGCAACGCTTCCTCAGCTCTCATTCCCTAGCGCCCCTACTCTACTTGGACCCATGGGAAGGAGGCACTGGAGGAATTCCACCAGGATTTCAACAATTTCTATCCCACCATCAACCTCAGCCTGGACCAGTCCACACAAGAGATCCACTTCCTAAACACTACAGTGCAAATAAGCAATGGTCACATAAACTCCACCCCATACCGGAAACCTACTGACCACTATACTTACCTACATGCCTCCAGCTTTCATCCAGAGCACATCACACGATCCATTGTCTACAGCCAAGCCCTAAAATACAACCGCATTTGTTCCAATCCCTCAGACAGAGACAAACACCTACAGAATCTCTATCAAGCCTTCTTAGAACTACAGTACCCACCTGGGGAAGTGAAGAAACAGATTTACAGAGCCAGAAGGGTACCCAGAAGTCACCTACTACAGGACATGCCCAACAAAGAAACAGAATGCCACTAGCCATCACCTACAGCCCCCCAACTAAAACCTCTCCAGCGCATCTACAACCTATCATGGAGGATGATCCCTCACTCTCACAGACTTTGGGAGACTGGCCAGTCCTCGCTTACAGACAGCCTCCCAACCTGAAGCAAATACTCACCAGCAACTACACACCACACAACCGAAACACTAACCCAGGAACCAATCTCTGCAACAAATCCTGTTGCCACTCTGTCTGCATATCTAGTCAAGGGACACCATCATAACTATATCAGCCACACTATTGGGGGCTTGTTCACCTGCACATCTACCTATGTGATATATGGCACCATGGGCCAGCAATGCCCCTCTACTATGTACATTGGCCAGACCGGACAGTCTCGATGCAACAGAACAAATGGACACAAATCAAACATCAGGAATTGTAACATTCAAAAACCAGTAGGAGAGCACGTCAGTCTCCCTGGACGCTCAATAACAGACTTAAAAGTGGCCATTCTTCAACAAAAAAACCCCTTCAAAAACAGAATTCAGTGAGAAACTGCGGAACTGGAATTAATTTGCAAACTTGACACCATCAAATTAGGCCTGAATAAAGACTGGGAGTGGCTGAGTCACTGCAAAAAGTAATTTTCTCTCTGTTGATACTCACACTTTTTTGTCAACTGTTGGGAATGGGCCACATCCACCCTGCTTGAATTGGCCTTGTTAGCACTGACCCCTCCTCTTAGTAAGGCAACTCCTACCTTTTCATGTGCTGTATATTTATACCTGCCTATTGTATTTTTCATTCCATGCATCTGATAAAGTGGGTTATAGCCCACGAAAACTTATGCCTAAATGAATTTGTTAGTCTCTAGGGTGCCACAAGGACTCCTCATTATTGTTCCAGCTTTGGAATCTATTAACCTATATTTGGGCTAAAGACTGTATCCAAAGTTGTATCAGAGATGGGAAAACTGAGGGGTTAAGACACTATCTCACAGAGGTTCTGTTGTATTTTTTCTGTCAGCTTGGGTAGGCAGAAATAGACCCTCCAAACCTGCAAATATACTGAGATCCACAAACAAATCCTTCAGATCTCAAGATATCCATGGAGGGCTGGATTATTTGAAGAGATAAGTTCCTCTGCACTATTTCCGAGAACCCCTGTGTGCTTCCTGCAGACAGCTATCCTTCCTAAGTAAGTGTATACGTGTAGGGCCAGTTGGAAGTCAGAATTCTACTGTGCAATGGTGTAAGAGAAGTGCTGCAGAAATGTCTTTTGGAAATTGGAAACTGTTTTACCTAGTGGGAAAATAAAAAAAATTCATAGGTACAGTATTGTGCAGTATAAAGTTAGACTTGTAAAGCAATGTATTGTGACTATATATGGATGGGGAGTGATAGACTTAGAAAGTTTTAGGCAGTTTATGAATACAGGTACAAAATCTGTGTGTGGTACTAGTATGTATGAAAATTATCCATTTGAGGGACACAATTTTGTATATGTACCCAGAAAGGGCAAGATGGATCCTGATGTATACTTCTCAGCAAACACTTGAGGGACCACACAAAGGCATTCACTCTGATATCCTGACTTGGTCCCCTGCTGGGCCTGCCAGACAAGCTTCCCAGGAATGATTCAATCCATGTGGTGAGGGGGAGGAGGAAATCAAAGGATCTGGGTGGATTTAAAGAGACACCCAAAGAGAGAAGTATCAGAGGGGTAGCCGTGTTAGTCTGGATCTGTAAAAGCAGCAAAGAATCCTGTGGCACCTTATAGACTAACAGACGTTTTGGAGCATGAGCTTTCGTGAGTGAATACCCACTTCGTCAGATGCATGTAGTGGAAATATCCAGGGGCAGGTATATATATGCAGGCAAGCTAGAGATAATGAGGTTAGTTCAATCAGGGAGGATGAGGCCGTGTTCTAGCAGTTGAGGTGTGAAAACCAAGGGAGGAGAAACTGGTTTTGTAGTTGGCAAGCCATTCACAGTCTTTGTTTAACTACAAAACCAGTTTCTCCTCCCTTGGTTTTCACACCTCAACTGCTAGAACAGGGCCTCATCCTCCCTGATTGAACTAACCTCATTATCTCTAGCTTGCCTGCATATATATACCTGCCCCTGGATATTTCCACAACATGCATCTGACGAAGTGGGTATTCACTCACGAAAGCTCATGCTCCAAAACGTCTGTTAGTCTATAAGGTGCCACAGGATTCTTTGCTCCAAAGAGAGAAGTTTTTTGAGACTTTTGACTCCTACCAGGTGGAGGTTTGGGATAAGATACATCTGCCGAAAATTCTCAGAAAGAGAGACATTACTGTAGACTTTTAAAAATCCTTTTTCTCTTATGTTATGCTTTGTTCCTACTGGTAAGATTCTTCAGCCATCCCCCCCTTGCACTTTTCAGCTTTTACGGTCAGCCCAGCTTCCTGGAGTTGATCCAGCACTTGTCTAACCTGGGACAGATGGTCCTCCCAGGTCTGGCTAAAGACGCAGATGTTATCAATATACGCCACGGCAAAACTCTCATTAGTAGCTGATCCACCAGGCGCTGAAAGGTAACAGGCGCTCCTTTGAGGCCGAAAGGCAGGGTCAGGAACTCAGAGTGATAAAGGCTGATTTCAGCCTGGCATCTGCATCCAGTGGCACTTGCCAGTAGCCCTTTGTAAGATCCATGGTGGTAAGGTACTAAGCTCCTCCCAATTTATCTAGGAGCTCGTCACTCCTGGGCATGGGGTAGGCATCAGATACAGTGATGGCATTAAGCTTCTGATAGTCCACACAGAACCAGATCGACCCATCCTTTTGGGGACCAGCACTACCGGTGAGGCCCAAGGGCTTTGGAACATGGCTGGATCACGCCCAAAGCCAGCATGTCACTGACCTCTCTTTCCAGGTCCTGCGCAGTTTTCCCTGTGACTAGGAAGGGGGAGCATTTTATAGGTGGGTGTGATCCTGTCTGCACCCAGTGGACAGTCAGATTAGTGCATCCAGGCTGGTTGGAAAACAGCTGTTGGTACAGATGCAACACCCCTCTGATCTCAGCTTGCTGGGCAGCGGTGAGCTGATCAGAGAGGGGAATTGTTTCCAGGGGTGAGCCAGCTCTTGTCCCAGGAAATAGAACTACTAAAGGGTCATCTCCTTGCTCTTCTCAATGTCCACACATGGCCAACACCACATTCCCCCTGTCATAATATGGCTTCATCGTATTCACATGGTACACCCGGCGGTGGTGTGCCTGGTTCAACAGCTCCACCATATAGTTTACCTCATTTAGTTGATTGAGAACCTTGAAGGGACCTTCCTAGGTGGCCTGTAGTTTGTTTTTCCTCATGGGGATGAGAACCATCACCTGATCCCCAGTGGCGTAGGCGTGGGCCTGTGCCGTGTGGTCATACCAGACCTTCTGCTTCCTCTGAACTCTGGCCAGATTCTCCCTGGCCAGGCCCATTAGCTCAGCAAGTCTTTCCTGGAAGGTCAGGACATACTCAACCACTGACTCTCCGTCGGAAGTGGCCTTCCCCTCCCATTTGTCTCTCATCAGATCTAGGGGCCCCCTTACCCTCTGGCCATATAACAGTTCAAAAGGCAAAAACCCCGTAGATTCCTGGAGTACTTCCCTGTACATAAACAGCAGGTGAGGTAAGTTCTTGTCCCACTCCTGCAGGTGCTGGTTCATGAAGGTTTTCAGCATCATCTTTAGCGTTCCATTAAACCTCTCCATCAGCCTGTTGGACTGGGGGTGATATGCTGAGGCCCAGCTGTGCTGGACCCCACATTTCTCCCACAAGCACCGGAGCAGGGCTGACATGAAGTTGGACCCTTGGTCTGTCAAGACTTCCTTGGGGAACCCCACTTGGCTGAAAATGGTCAGCAGTGCATCTGCAACAGTGTCTGCTTCAATGGAAGCTAAGGGCACTGCCTCGGGGTAGCGGGTGGTGAAATCTACCACTCTTAGAATGTATTTCTTCCCTGACCAGGTCGTCTTTCTGAGAGGTCCCACTATATCCATAGCCACCTTCTGGAAAGTCTCCTCTATGATGGGCAAGAGTCTCAAAGCTGCTTTCCCCTTGTCCTGGGCCTTCCCCATCCCCTGGCAGGGGTCACAGGATCGGCAGTACTGTCGGACAGTAATAAAGACCCCAGGCCAGTAAAAGTTCTGTAGCAGCCTCTGCCTGGTGCACTGGATTCCCTGTTGCCCTGCGATAGGGGTGTCATGGGCCAGGTACAGTAGCTTGTGGCGATACTTCTGGGAGACCACCAGCTGCCTCCTGATCCCCCATGACTTCATTTCCCTTGGGGGAGCTCATTCTTGGTATAGGAACCCCTTCTCCCACAGAAATCTCTCCCCATGGTCTGTACCGCACTGAGGTTGGCCAGGACCCTTAGCTTCCGCAAGGAGGGATCTTTCTGCAACTCGGCCTGGAACTCAGTGGCTGGGGAAGGGATGGCAACCTGCTCCCTCTAGCTGGCTGGGTCTGAGGCTGTAGCCCCTCTGAGCCTTGTCCCTGGGCACTCCCTCCCCTCTGGGGTCCTGCGCCTCAGGTAAGGTACCCTCCCGAAGGTCAGGGTGTCGTGCCCCTCACCGGCTCTGGCTACAGGTCATGACCAGGGCATTCTGGGGGTTGCTTGGCCAGTCCTCTAGGTCCCCCCCCCATCAACACTTCAGTGGACAAGTGGTGGTGCACCCCCACGTTCTTGGGGCCCTCCTTAGTCACCCATTTCAGATGTACCCTTACACCAGGCCAGGATGCCCTTATCAAATATCCATGCAGTCCTGGGTCCCCCATCACTCACCGCAGCCAGGGGCTTGCTGCTCCTCAGTCTTACCAACTCCAGCTCATGCTGTTTCTGTTTCTCTTTCTCCTCCAGCTCATGCTGATGCTGTTTCTCCTCCTCCAGTTCACGATGACACTGCTTTTCCTATTCTTCCCACTCCTCCTGCAGTTCCTGCTGCCTCAGCTCCAACTCTCTCAGTTTTAGCTCCTTCTCCCATTCCAGCCACCTCAACTCCAGCAATGGGGAGCTCTGCCGGGAAGATCCCCTGCTGGCCAGGGGAGTCTTGGTGCTCTTAGTATTTGCTGGGCTCCTCCCAGGCCTTCCGATAGGCGTAGGTAGAAGGGGTCTTGGGAAGCCCTCAGCAGCCAGCTGACCACTCCTACCTGGAACAGACACTGGTGCCTGCACTGCATCCATCAAGCTGCTGCCCTCAGAGACAGGGATTGGTTCAGTCAAGTGATCTCCCACCTCCAGCTGCGCAATCAGCTGTTCTTTGGTGATCCTCCCAATGTGCAGTCCCCTCTGTTTTCATAGCTCTAGTCTACTAGGTCACTCTTAAGGTGCTTGCTATGCATCTCCTTGCCACTCGCAGGCCTGTGTGCTCGCTGCTCCCCACAGTTTCCGGAGGGAGACCCTTGTGTGCCAGGCCTTCTCCAGGTAACCATCTCTTGGGGTTAAGTGTAGCTCCTCCGCCCCCTGAAACCATTCCTCACTGACTCTTCAGCATGCCTGGTCCCCATCAATCCCCTTCATTTTTCTGCTCCCCAGTCACTTACTGCAGCAAGCGCTGTCCATGGGGTGCAATAGATCCCACTTCTGCCACCAATTGTCACAGAGTTGGGGAGACAAGGCCCTGCGACCCCTGGCTTCCTGCGATTCACTCTGACTCTCAGCCAGGAAGATTTATTAGATGACAGGAACACAGAGCTTGTAGGCATAAACAGGACCCCTCAGTCAGGTCCTTCTGGGGAGTAGGGAGCTTACACCCCAACCTCGGGGTTCCCTATGATTCCCTAGCCAGCCTAAGACTGAAACTCAACTGCAGCAGTCTCACTCCTTCTCCCCCCGGCTCCTCCCCCCCGCCTTTGTCCAGTTTCTCGGGCAAAGGTGTCACCTGGGTCCAACTCCCTCACAGCTCAGGTATCCTCACTCAAGTGGAGTCATCCCCTGCTCTCCCATCCCCCATGCAAACAATCCCAGCAAAACTAGACAACATTCCCAGGTCAATCTGCCCCTCTCCCTACAGTGTTATAGTGACTCAGCCCTTTGGCCGGTTACTATATGTTTCCCACTTCTGGGGTTCAGTCTCTCAAATCTTGTGTCACTCCCACAGTGACTTGAACAGTCTTCCAGTTTGGCACCAGCAGGGCAGGACTTCCCCAGTGGTGGGTAAGGGAACCTGGGCCCGCTCTCTACTCTGGGTTCCAGTCCAGGACCCTCAACCGAGCAGCCAAAGTCTGCTCAGTCCCCAACCTTACTGCTTACTCTCTGGGCTGCTTCCCATCCCAGCACTCCCCCACTCGGGGGTTTGCCAGCCTCTCTACTCCCTCCTCCCAGGGAGTAACCATGGGCTAAATCTGTTTATAGGCCCCAAACACATTTCCCTTCTCCCAAAGAGTGAGTGCCCTTTCCCAGCAGCAACCCCCATCTGTGGCCAGCTTCCTGGCTTAATGGGAGCCTCATACCATTTTCAGGTATCTAAAAGGGTGTCATCAGGAGGAGGGAGAAAACTTGTTCACCTTGGCCTCCAATGGTAGAACAAGAAGCAATGGACTTAAACTGCAGCAAGGGAGATTTAGGTTGGACATTAGGAAAAAGTTCCTAACTGTCAGGGTAGTTAAACACTGGAATAGATTGCCTAGGGAAGTTGTGGAATCTCCATCGCTGGAGATATTTAAGAGTAGGTTAGATAAATGTCTATCAAGGATGGTCTAGACAGTATTTGGTCCTGCCATGAGGGCAGGGGACTGGACTCGATGACCTCTCGAGGTCCCTTCCAGTCCTAGAGTCTATGAGTCTATGAGTCTATTCCTGCAGAGCTAAACCTGGTTGTAATGAATGTTTATTCCCTGACTCTTCCTCCAGGTGCAGCCTGTGGAGTTAATAGGCCTACCTACCCACATTAACCCCTTCCAGTCCTGTGTGGGGTGGACACTTCATCACATAATCCAAAGAATGCACTAGTCCTTTTGGCCACAGCATGTCACTGTGAGCTGTCATGTTCAGCTGATTCCCACCATGACCTCAAAATCTTTTTCAGAGTCACTGCTTCCTAGATAGGAGTCCCCTCTTGTGTATGTTTATTCTGAAGCACTTCGAGGAGAGGAAAGTGATCAGGAAAAGTCAGCATGGATTCACCAACGGCAAGTCATGCCTGACTAATCTAATTGTCTTCTGTGATGAGATAACTGGCTCTGTGGATGAGGGGAAAGAAGTGGATGTGTTATTCCTTGACTTTAGCAAAGCTTTTGATAAGGTTTTCCACAGTGTTTTTGCCAGCAAGTTAAAGAAGTATGGGCTGGATGAATGGACTATAAGGTGTATAGAAAGCTGGCTAGATCATCAGTCTCAACAGGTAGTGATCAATGGCTCCATGTCTAGTTGGCAGCTGGTATCAAGCGGAGTGCCTCAAGGGTCAGTCCTGGGGCCAGTTTTGTTCAATATCTTCATTAATGATCTGGAGGATGACATGGACTGTACCCTCAGCAAGTTTCCAGATAACACTAAACTGGGAGGAGTGGTAGATGCTGGAGGGTAGGGATAGGATACAGAGGGACCTAGACAAATTAGAGGATTGGGTCAAAAGAAATCTGATGAGGTTCAACAAGGACAAGTGCAGAGTCCTGCACTAAGGATGGAAGAATCCAATGCACTGCTACAGACTAGGAACCAAGTGGCTAGGTGGCAGTTCTGCAGAAAAGGACCTAGGGGTTACAGTGGACAAGAAGCTGGATATGAGTCAAGAGTGTGCCCTTGTTGCCAAGAAGGTTAAAGGCATTTTTGGCTGTATACGTAAGGGCATTGCCAGCAGATTGAGGGACGTGATCATTTCCCTCTATTCGGCATTGGTGAGGCCTCATCTGGAGTAGTGTGTCCAGTTTTGGGCCCCACACTACAGGAAGGATGTGGAAATATGGGAAAGAGTCCAGCAGAAGGCAACAAAAATGATTAGGGGGCTGGAGTACATGATTTATGAGGAGAGGCTGAGGGAATTGGGATTGTTTAGTCTGCAGAAGAGAAGAATGAGGGGGTATTCGATAGCTGCTTTCAACTACCTGAAAGAGGGTTCCAAAAAGGATGGATCTAGACTGTTCTCAGTGTTGCCAGATGACAGAACAAGGAGTAATGGTCCCAAGTTGCAGTGAGGGAGATTTAGATTGGATGTTAGGAAAAACTTTTTTACTAGGAGGTTGGTGAAGCACTGGAATGGGTTACGCAGGGAGGTGGTGGAATCTCCTTCCTTAAAGGTTTTTAAGGTTAGGCTTGACAAAGCCTTGGCTGGGATGATTTAGTTGGGGCTTGGTCCTGCTTTGAGCAGGGGGTTGGACTAGATGACCTTCTGAGGACTCTTCCAACCTTGATATTCTATGATTCTATGTTTGGCCTATATTATTTGTTCCTATGTGTATGTTTAGCCATACTAAAATACATATTTTCTTGAGCTCAGTTCACCAAGCAATCTGGATTGCTCTGAATCAGTGACCTGTTCTCTTCATTATTTAGCACTCCTCTAATTTGTGTCATGTGCACACTTAGTGATTTTATGTTTTCTCCCACGTCATTGATAAAAATGCTAAATAGTATAGAGCCAAGAACTGATCCTACAGGTTCCTACTAGAAACACACCCATTCAATGATGATACCCCATTTACAGTTATATTTTGAGACCTGTCAGTTAACCAGCTTTTAATCCATTTAATGTGTGCTGAGTTAATTTTATATCTTTGTAGTTTTTTACTTAAACTGTTATGTGGTACCAAGTTAAATGATTTATAGAAATCTATGCATATTACATAAACACTATTACCTTTATCAACCAAACTTGTAATTGAATCAAAAAGAGATATCAAGTTAGTTTGACAGGATCTATTTTCCATGTTGATTGGCATTATTTATCTTACCTTCCTTTTAATTCTTTATAAATACTATATCAGTTGCTCCATTATCTTGCCCAGCCAGGATCAGCATCAAACTGACAGGCCTATAATTACCTGGGTTATCCCATTTACACTTCTATATTGTTTGGCACAATATTAGCTTTCTTCCAATGTTCTGGAACTTCCCCAGTGTTCAAAGACTTATTGAAAATGAGAGTTAATGGTCCAGTGAGCTCATCGGCCAGCTCTTTAAAAACTGTTGGATGTCAGTTATCTGGACCTGCTGATTTAAAATGTTTAACTTTAGTAGCTTCTATTTAATATCCTCCTGAGACACAGGTGGAATGGAAAGTGTGTTACCATATGATATGACTGCATCATCTGTTTTTTCCCCAAATACAAAACAAAAATATATATTGAACACTTATGCTTTTTGTGCATCAGTACGGGTAATTCTACCATTTCCATCTAGTAATCAACTAATACCATTGTTAGAGGTCTCTTTGTTGCTAATATACTTAAAAAAACTCCTCCTTATTGTCCTTAACTTTAGTGGCCATAGTTTTCACCTTGTGTCCCTTTGGTTCCTTATCAAATTTCTGCAAGTCCTAGCTTCTGATTTATATTTAGTACTATCCACTTCCCCTTTCTTTCATTTGTTATATTTTAAAAAATGCGTTATAGTTACCTTCACTTCCACCAAAACCACATTTTTTTTAAACCAGTATGGCCTATGGAACATTAAATGGACTGTCTAAAAAAAGAAATATTTGTACTATATGTGCCTAGTAATCCACTTTAATTTTGGGGAACAAAAGTACATGCTGAGTTTTCTTATTTCTTTGCTTATGCTTCTCACATTTCTGTAGCTTACTTTATGTTGGCACAAAAAAACGCCTCCCAGTCCCTTTTAAAGTGTTTTTTGTAGTGATGTGAAGGACCACCAGGGGGAACTATAAGTTAAGTACTAAATTATAAGAAACAATTGTTGGCTATTGTTTTGAGAGGTAATAAAGGGCTGATCATGCAGTCTTCTCTCTGCCAGACTGCACTCTGATTGACTTCAGTGGTATGGATGATTTAGGACTCTCTAGGTGAGGACTAGCTATGCCAAATGGCTAAGCCTGCTAGTTTAGGGCAGGAGACTCCTGGTGGAGGTTTTTGTTTATAGAGGTCCTCTCTCCGGGCAGATAATTTTAAATCCAGTCTTCTCTGTACATTATGTGACCTACTTAATAAAAGAACAACAGTACTTAGTTGAGACTATGGAAACCAGTACTGAGCTGAGAATATGGTCTTAAAATATACTGAACTTTCACACTTCACAGTAAACTACTGAAGTAGTAGCATGAGTAACTGACAGAGCCCAAATCAGAGAAATAAAGGTAAATTAATTTCCTAGGACAAATGTAGCTGCACTTGGGAAATGTGCAGCAAAATATGACGATTAGTGCTAACAAATCATCTGACATTATTGCTGCATCAGTTCTTTACCAATGATGGAGAGAAACAAGGTCTGAGCTTGCTCCTATTGATCCACAGGAGCAGTCAGTGAAACTATTATTTCTCTATCTACCTTGAAAAAAGGAAATACTCTGGGGATTAAATTGTATTACTGAAAACCTGCACCCCTATATTAATTATAGAAACTGTTCTGATCCCTCCAGGCAACTCAAAGATAGTAAGCAGTTGAGTGTAAAAAGTGTAATGTGTCAAATTAAAACTATCCACTATTTATCACATCAGTTAAATAGATCTTAAACTTTTAAATTGTCCCTCTTTAAAAGAGGCAGTTGCCATCTGATGACTAATGCTGCAGAAGTGGTTCTAAACTCTAATGTATTATATGTGGCTTATTGGAATGTTACACTGCTGCTGTTGTGAGCATTGTAAACACCTTACACATTATCCAGGAGTATATGCAGAACTGGACTAAGAGATGGCAGAATGAGGAGGATTTTGATGAGGACATGGACACAGATGTTCCTGAAAGCACAGGCTGTGGCAATTGGGACATCATGGCGACAGTGGGGCTGGTGAATACATTTGGAACACCAATTCTGGGCCAGGCAAACAAGCACAGAGTGGTGGGACTGCATAGTGTTTTGGGTATGGGATGATTCACAGTTGCTGCGAAACTTTTGCTTGTGTAAGGCCACTTTCCTGGAACTCCGAGTTGCTTTCCCCCACCCTGAAGCGCAGGAACACCCATACTGAAGAGCATTGCCCTGACAGTTGAGAAGCGAGTGGCGATAGCCCTGTTGAAGCTTGCAATGCCTGACTCCTACCGGTCAGTCGGGAATCAGTTTGGAGTGGGCAAGTCTACTGTGGGGGCTGCTGTGATCCAAGTAGGCAATGCAATCATTGACATTCTGTTATCAAGGGTAGTGACTCTGGGAAATGTGCAGGTCATAGCGGATGGCTTTCCTGCAATGGGTTCCCTAACTGTTGTGGAGTGATAGAACGCATATCCTCATCTTGGCACCGGACCACCTTGCCAACCAGTACATAAACCGCAAGGGGTACTTCTCAGTAGCGCTGCAAGCACAGGTGGATCACAAGGGATGTTTCACCAACATCAACCTGGGATGGCTGCGAAAAGTGCACAACGCTTGCATCTTTAGGAACTCCGGGCTTTTTGAGCAGCTGCAAGAAGGGACTTACTTCCCAGACCACAAAGTTACCATTGGGGATGTTGAAATGCCAATAGTTATCCTTGGGTACCCAGCCGAACCCTTGCTCCCATGGCTCATGAAGCCTTACACAGGCAGCCTGGACAGTAGAAAGGAGCAGTTCAACTATAGGCTGAGCAAGCGCAGAATGGTGGTAGAATGCGCCTTTGGACATTTAAAAGCTCGCTGGTGCTGTTTGCTGACTAGGTCAGACCTCAGCGCAACCAATGTTTCCATTATTATTGCTGCTTGTTGCATGTTCCATAATATCTGTGAGAGTAAGGGGGATATGTTTATGGTGGGGTGGGGGGCTGAGGCAAATCACCTGGGATCTGATTTTGAGTAGCCAGACACCAGGGCTATTAGAAGAGCACAGCTAGGTGCGCTGCACATCAGAGAGGCTTTGAAAACCAGTTTCATGACTGGCCAGGCTTTGGTGTGACAATTGTGTGTGTTTCTCCTTGATGAAAACCCACCCCCCTTTGTTGATTTTAATTCCCTGTAAGCTAACCACCCTCCCACCTTCAAAATAAAGTAGCTATTGTTTTGAAACCATGCATTCTTTCTTTATTAAAAAAAATTAGATAATAGACAAGGTAGCCCGGGTAGGGTGGGGGAGGAGGGAAGGACAAGGCCACATTTTTTAGTGTGACTACAATAAACATCAAACTGTTTGAATGACAGCCTTCTGTTGCAAGTGCAAACAGCCCAGCATGAATGGGGTCTTTTTACTGTTCCCTTACAAAAATTCCCCTATTTCAACCAGGTGACCATGAACACTATAGCTTTTAAAACCTGTACTGTAGTTACAAATGTGCACTCACCAGAGGTGCCTTCTCTGGCTTCAGGGTCGGGGATCCTGCCTTGGGAGGGTATTGGCTCCAGGGTGATGAAAAGTTCCTGGCTACTGAGGAGAATGGATTCACCGCTTGCCTGTTGTGCATTCTCCTCCTCCTCCACAAAATCTTCCTCTGTGTTCCATGAGACTCCCCCCTTGCAGGTGTCCACAAGGAGTGGTGGGATAGTGGTAGGGTCCCCTCCCTCCCAAATGGCATGCCGCTGTTCATATAAACGGCATGTATGAGGCTCTGACCGGGAACAACCATTTGCTTCTTTTTCTTTTGGTAGGCTTGCCTGAGCTCCTTAACTTTCATGCAGCACTGCTGTGTGTCCCTGGTGTAGCCTCTGTCCAACATGCCTAGTGAGATTTTGGCAAATATATTAGCATTTCTTCTTTTGGATCAGAGTTCTGCTTGCACAGATTCTTCTCCCATACAGCAATCAGATCCAACGTCTCCCTTTCAGTCCATGCTGGAGCTTGTTTGTGATTCTAGGACTGCATGGTCACCTGTGCTGCCGAGTTTGCCATGCTGACCAAACAGGAAGTGAAATTCAAAAGTTCCCGGGGCTTTTCCTATGTACCTGGCTAGTGCATTGGAGTTCAAAGTGCTGTCCAGAGCGGTCACAATGGAGCACTCTGGGATAGCTTCCGGAGGCCAATACCGTCAATTTGCATCCCCATTACCCCAAATTCAACCCAGCAAGGTTGATTTTAGCACTACTCCCCTTGCTGGGGAGGAGTACAGAAGTCAATTTTAAGAGCCCTTTAGGTTGATGGAATGGGGTTGGTTTTGTGGACGTGGTCATTTTTAAAATCGACCTAATGCGGCTAAATTCGATCTAACCTTGTAGTGTAGAACAGGCCTAAGGGTTTACAGGATTAGGTTCAAAATTTGTAAATAGTTCTAGAAGAAACTGACAATGCCTGAGCTGTCAGATCAGAAGGAGCATCATTTGAATAAAGGCGGGCAGATGTGTGATAAGTCTTAGCTCCGTTGCTAAGATGAGGAACATATTTTCAGCAAAGTTCTTGGCAGATTCCTGAGGCAGCTGGTTTAAGGTCATCAGTGTCAGGCATTGTAATCCTCACTTAGAGCTCGCTCACCCACAAATCTGGAAAGTGAGGCATTGGTTTTCTTTGTTTTGCTGCTCCAGTTCCAGTTAGTAACATGCATGTTAGACTAGTCTGGCTGCAAAGAAGAATTTTATGTACACTGGCCACAACACCGGATTCCTGTCAGGTTGCACAACTGGGCTAAGATCAGAATCCAAACATCCTCTGGTCAGTTGAAGCAGAGGCATTCCTCTAATGATTTGGACTTGATGTGATGCAGTATGAATGTCATGGATAATTCAGACCAATGGGGAGAAACAGAATAAAAAAAACACTGTTTCAACACCTTCTGTCCCCCATCCCTACCCTCTTGAGGACTCCTGGCCAATTTCACAGCACAATACATATGCTAACAAAATTAAAGGCTTTGTTAGCATATAAATTGTGCTGTTAAAGCCATATAAAGAATGAATGCCCTCCCTAGCTGTGTAGAGCAAAGCCCCGCCCCACCCTACCCCTTGAGCAGGGGAGCTAGCCCCAAGTCTTTTCGGTACCCCATACACCCGAAAAATCTCTTGCTGGTACTGTGTCCTGGACAGTACCACCCTGCTTGCACTACTGAGTACAACCAATACCTGTTACCTGCCAGTAGGTGGCAGCAGAGGGCTTGTGCAAGAGACAGCATAGCACAGGGAGATGCAGGGAAAGCATGAGAGGTATCAAGCTGGAACAGGAGTCAGAGACCTGGTCTACACTACGCGTTTAAACCAATTTTAGCAGCGTTAAACTGATTTAACGGCGCACCCGTCCACACTGTGAGGCCCTTTATATTGAGATAAAGGGCTCTTTAAATCGGTTTCTGTACTCCTCCCCAATGAGAGGAGTAGCGCTAAAATCGGTATTACCATATTGGATTAGGGTTAGTGTGGCCACAAATCGATGGTATTGGCCTCCGGGTGGTATCCCACAGTGCACCACTGTGACCGCTCTGGACAGCAATCTGAACTCGGATGCAGCAGCCAAGTAAACAGGAAAAGCCCTGCGAACTTTTGAATTACATTTCCTGTTTGCCCAGCGTGGAGCTGTGATCAGCACGGGTGGCGATGCAGTCCCAAATCCAAAAAGAGCTCCAGCATGAACCGTACGGGAGATACTGGATCTGATCACTGTATGGGGAGACAAATCTGTTCTATCAGAACTCCGTTACAGAAGACGAAATGCCAAAACCTTTGAAAAAAATCTCCAGGCTACACAGTGTTGCGTGACAAGTGTAACGGAAAGCCAAAGAATCAAATGGACGCTCATGGAGGGAGGGAGGGGGTACTGAGGACTTCAGCTATTCCACAGTCCACAGCAGTCTCCGAAAACGATTTGCATTCTTGGCTGAGCTCACAGTGCCTGTAGGTTCAAACACATTGTCTGGCGTGGTTCAGGGTATAGCTCGTCAATTTACTCCCTTCCCCCACCACGTGAAAGAAAAGGGAAAGAAATCGTTTCTTGACTTTTTTCAATGTCACCCTATGTCTACTGAATGCTGGTGGTAGACGCAATGCTGCAGCAGTGAAGAGCAGTATCCGCTCTTCTCCCCTTCCTGGTGGCAGATGGTACAATATGACTGATATCTGTTGTCACCAGCAGCCTGTGAGTGCTCCTGGCTGGCCTCAGGTGAGGTCGGCTGGGGGTGCCTGGGTAAAAATAGGAATGATTCCTGGTCATTCCCAGTAGATGGTACAGAACGGCTGGTAACCATCCTCATCACAGCAACTGGGGGCTGAGCTCTATCAGCCCCCTTCCTTTCCTGTGTAAAGAAAAGATTCTGTACTGCCTGGATTATCATAGCAGCGGGATGCTGGGCTTTTCTCCTCCGCACCACTTAATGTCCTGCCTGGACTGTCATAGCAGCGGGAGGCTGCCTCCCCCTCATTTTATCTCACTAACAAGTCACTGTTTCTTATTCCTGCATCCTTTATAACTTCATGACACAAACTGGGGGGGGGACACTGCCACGGTAGCCCAGGAAGGTTGAGGGAGGAGGGAAGCAACAGGTGGGGTTGTTGCAGGGGCACCCCCTGTGAATGGCACACAGCTCATCATTTCTGCAGGATCTGACACAGAGCAGCTGTGCTCTCTGATACACTGGTTCTCTAGTACACTTGCCCCATATTCTAGGCAGGATTGACTATTTTTAGAAACCATAAAGGAGAGATTAATTCAGGGCATCATTCCCAGTTTTGCCTTTGTGTCCCCGGTCGACCTCAGCCAGGGGCACCCATGATAGCAGCAGACAGTACAGAATGACAAATAACCGTCATCTTACTGCCAATTTACAATGGTAGCAGGCAGTACAGAATGACTGATAACCATCTCTGCTATCATGCAAAAGCATATGAATGCTGCTGTGTAGCGCTGCAGTAACGCCTCTGTTAGTGGCATCCAGTACACATACTGTGACAGTAAAAAAAAAACTGAATGGGCTCCATGGTTGCCATGCTATGGTGTCTGCCAGGGCAATCCAGGGAAAAAGGGCGCGAAATGATTGTCTGCCGTTGTTTTCCTGGAGGAAGGAATGAGTGACAACATTTATCCAGAACCACCCGCGACAATGATTTTTGCCCCATCAGGCAATGGGCTCTCAACCCAGAATTCCAAGGGGCGGGGGAGACTGTGGGAACTATGGGATAGCTACAGAATAGCTACCCACAGCACAACACTCCGGAAATCGATGCTAGCCTCGGACCAAGGACGCACACTGCCGAATTAATGTGCTTAGTGTGGCTGCATACACTCAACTTAGGGCCGTCCTTAGGCATAGGCAAGATAGGCAGCTGCGTAGGGCACCTGAAAATTTGGGGCACCACTGGGTCTTAGTGTCCACCCACTTGTTTTCCTATCCCTGTTTTGACCCTTCCTGCAGGCTCCCACAGATGGCTGCTCTAGCCTGGTGAGTCTTCCTTGGGAGGGAATCTAGTAGTTAAAAGTGAAAAAACCTCCAGCCTGCCAGACCTATTAGCACAACATTGAAACTGTTAAAGAGATATTCAAGGGGTAATAAAGTCATTTAACAGGCATTTGCCAACCCCAAGGTATATACTGACAGGTTTCAGAGGGGTAGTCCTGTTAGTCTGTATCAGCAAAAACAAGGATGAGTCCTTGTGTCACCGCAAAGACTAACAAATTATTTGGGCATAAGCTTTTGTGGAATAGGACCCATTTAATCAGATGTCTACGAAAGCTTATGCCCAAATAAATTTTTATACTGTCAGTTTCTGACTTTACTGACAAAAACAGTTGTGCATTAATGTAATATTTACACAGAACATGTCAGTCTACAGGACCTTAGTTTAAAATTTGCTTTAAAAATATTTCATTAGTGAGCTGGTGAAGATTATAAAATCACATTTCTAAAAAATGCTTGCATAGAGTTTTAGATGCACAATCATCTTTAGCCTTAAATGTGTGGAACTTCACACATAGTTTTTTAAATAAATCCTTCAAAAGACCTCCCTTATCTAAAATACACATTTTAATTACTATAGTTAAAAAAAAAAGTGCTTCCAAGTCTTCCTGTCCTTTCCGTCCATCCCTTCACCACCTCTCCCCTCACTCCCCACTGAAGAGAGCCCTTAAAGGGACAACAGTCCTTCCCTTCCAGATAACTGGACAAAGAGTTCCCTTTCTTTACTTCTGACTATCCGACAAACTAGTTTTAAAAGAACCCTCCAGCAAAATCAGTACCTTAGTAAGACAAAATCCTTGTTATACCTAAAATCTTTGGAAACATATTTTTTTAAAGTTGGTGAAATTTCATAACCATGTCTCCTGTTATGGAGATCACACAAAGTAAATTACTGTTCCCTTTTTCTAAAAGCAATGAACATTGTTATGAACACACTAAATCTCTCTGATTAATTTAAAAGAATGTCTTTGTTTCAGTGAGTTAAATATGTAGTAATCTGGAATGCTGGTTTAAGATTTGAGTACATTTAAAATATAAATTCAACTTAGAAATACTGATGAAGAAAATATAAAACAGAGAAGAGCTGCATCATGTATTCCATTATATGTAATGTTGTATTCAGCAGGACAGCTGACTCACCCTTACTATGAAGTTTTTGCAAATAAATCTCTGACAAACTTCAGGGCATATCAAAAAACCTGTGACTGACATTTTTTATTCCCAAATTTTAGTGCTTTTAATTAGGTACTTTCTTCATGTCCATTCTGCATGAGGGAGAGTGCATGGAAGTTTCTGCAGGGAACTGTGACTCTCCGCCACCATGAGGCAGGCTGGGCATCTCATTATCCTTTGCTGTCAAGTCCCTCCTCCCCCTCCCCCACCAGGCTGTGAGCTTGGGCTGCCATCTGGCATAGGGGCATCAGTTAAATAATACTGCCTAGGGCCCCATAAATCCTAAGGACGGCCCTGACTCAACTTTATACAATCTGTTTTACAAAACCGGTTTATGTAAAATCGGAATAATCCCGTAGTGTAAACGTTCCCAGAGAGAGACAGACACATACGGACATTTTTGGTTGCTAGGACATGGGCTACCTAAACAGCTGATCTTGATTAGGAGTCTAACTCTAGGAGAGGATTCACAACTGAGGTTCCTGAGTGGTGGGATACCCAAGTGAGGCGCACCAAAGCAGTCACTTAGGCACGTCTCCTCTTCCCATTCCCCTCTTCCTCTGCATTGTATGGGGAGCCTGGACACCTACCCTGGGGCTGAAAACTCTAGTGCTTAGCAGTCCAACTCCTAGGGACTAGGCATTGTAACACTGAATGAAGTAAGGATTTGGCCTCTTGCTTTTAATTTGTTACTTCCACCTGAGGTTGTCAAGCCCTTTTGGTGTCTAAATACAAAGACCATTGTCATATAAGGAAACAACTGGATTATTTGGCTCTGTGGTTTTAAAGTTGCATATTTAAGGCATCACAGCTGAACCTCTTGAAAGACTAGAATTTGCTGCAGAATAAGCAAAGATCCCTCTGGTGATGTGATCAAAGTAGTTATTTCTGCAAAATCTTTTAGGAATTTCAGATAAAATCTATTTCAGTGTAGGAACTGGCTGCGTTCCTGCAGTTCTGCATTACACTTATATTTCTTCTCTTTAGAACTCCAATCCTGCTTCACTACCGAAAACCTCTCTCTCTACCATGCAAAGCAGCACATACTATCAGACCTTTTAAGACGAGCTCCTCTGCATACAATAAAAATTACTTTCTAAACATTTCTGAAAGCTCTGGGTACTCTTTATGGATGCAAATAAAATCATTCAGGTTAACAAATACATCTTCATCACCCCTCTGGGTTGTTTACTCTCTATAAAGGTGTAGTGTTAAGACCAAATGGGAGATGCTATATATTAAAAACAGGCATAGGGTAAACCAAATATGCCTGGTCCATCTTCTGTATGATCTTTTAGTGATATCTTGTAACCACATCAAAACTCATGAAAAATATTGCTCTATTAAGTTCATCTAGTGTTTTAGCCATGATGAGGAATGGATACCTATTACTAGTTTGTTGATCCAAATCAAAATATTCCAACCTGGGTCTCCACAGTTATGGTCCTAAAGCACAGGAACAGGATGGGATTGTCAAAAGTGCCTATATGACTTGGACCACAAGGCCCATTGCTAGTCAAACCTCACCACAAAAGGACACGTGGATCCTAAGCAGGATGAAGTGGAGACAGCCTACTTTATAGGTGTTCTCCCGTTCTTTACAGCATCCTCATCCAGTTCTGGATCCAGGTTTTTTCTGGTCCTGAATCTGAAAGCCCTCAAGGGGCTAGGACCAAGCTGACTCACTATCTGCTTCTCCAGTATGTCCCACAGCAAAAAGTGATTAAAAGATGCATTCCAATTGCTGGTTCCCTGGCTGAACCTTCAGGATAAGCCTGACTATTGTCATCTCTAATATATAAAGCTAAACACTCATTTCATAGAATATCAGGGTTGGAAGGGACCTCAGGAGATCATCTAGTCCAACCCCCTACTTGAAGGAGGACCAATCCCCAGATAGATTTTTGCCCCAGATCCCTAAATGGCCCCCTCAAGCATTGAACTCACAACCCTGGGTTTAGCACTGCTCAAACCACTGAGCTAACTCCCCCCACAAGGTTTGTCCCTGTAATGATGCTTCAGAATGCTATGGCAACATCTTCCAGAAGATGGCTATCAAAAACAAGCCTGCAGAGAACAATGAAGTCAAGGGAGCAGAGGAAGGCATTGTTCTTTTGGCAGAATGTATCTGAATCTTATGTATAAGAAATGTAAATTCTACTTTGATTGGTACTGTGGAAATACATAGACTCACACCTTGGTTATTATTCCTTTTACTTACAGCTCACTGCTTCTACATTTGACCAACAAAACTTCTAGTTGTCACATAGCTGAAACAGCAGCTTTGCTTAAAGGCAAGTTAAGTCCATTCCTAGGTCTTGACCCTAGATATGCTTCAGTGCAGGAGTCCTACAGAAAGCTTACTACTCTATTCAGGGCTGCAGTTTGTCCCTGAGAGACCACTCCAATAGATGGATCACCAAACCCTATATTCTCCATTGGAACCTGTTTTACTTAACAGAACCCCTACAGTGAATTCTGTTTCAGAGAGTCTTGGAAAGTTGGAACTTCTCTTACTTGTAAACGAGTTGAGATTCCACTCCATCTGTCTTGCAGCAGCTGTGAGTGCTGAGTAGACCAGTATAAGGGGGTAGTCATGTTAGTCTGTATCCACGAAAACAACAAGGAGTCCAGTGGCACCATCTGAAGAAGTGAGGTTTTTTTAACCCAGGAAAGCTTATGCCCAAATAAATTGGTTAGTCTTTAAGGTGCCACCAGACTCATTGTTGTTTCTGAGTAGAACAGATGACCAAAGATCTCAGATGGCAGTCCCATATCTTGCACTTTTTCCCCTTTTAAAAACAACCACTGGTACTCTCACCCCAGCAGAAGAAAAGTGATTGTCTCCAGTTTTTGATCTGATGGATTACAGAGTGTGTTTCTAAAACTTCCTGTGTTGAAATGTACTGGGAAAACCCATTCTGAATTCAGTCTAATTCATCAGGTGAGCTGCATTTCTCTTAGCATTTACTTAGATCTCCCCATTGATGTTTTTGGTTGTAAATTACCCATGTATAACTTTCCTCCAAAAGTGTGTGGGTTACCTGGCTCATAAATCGCTGATACAAAATACAGCAGTATTTTGTAGGTTGACAAAGTATTAATCTTTGATACAGTAATTATTTACTTCAGTTATTCTGCTAGATCATTTTGATGGTGGCTGGCTATATGAATCAGCACTATCTAGTTTTCCTGAAAGTCTGTCCTTTGCAGTGTCTCTTTCTACTATATTTCCTGATGAGATCCATGAACTGATCACCACTGAGGGCTCAAAATGGCAGATGAAATTCAATGTACATAAATGCAAAGTAATGTACATTGAAAAACAAAATCCCAACTATACATAAAAATGATGAGGTCTAAATTAGCTGTTACCATTCAAGAAAGATTTGGAATCATTGTGGATAGTTCTCTGAAAACATCCACTCAAAGTGCAATGGCAGTCAAAAAAGCTAACAGAATGTTGGGAATCATTAAGAAAGGGATAGATAAGACAGAAAATATCACATTGCCTCTATATAAATCCATGGTACGCCTACACCTTGAATACTGCATGCAGATGTGGTCGCCCCATCTCAAAAAAGATATGTTGGAATTGGAAAAGGTACAAAAAAGGGCAACAGAAATGATTATGGGTATGGAATGGCTTCCATAAGAGGGGAGATTAATAAGACTGGGACTTTTCAGCTTGGAAAAGAGAAGACTAAGGCAGGATATGATAGAAGTCTATAAACTCATGACTGGTGTGGAGAAAGTAAATAAGGAAGTGTTATTTATTCCTTCTCAAAATACAAGAACTAGGGGTCACCAAATGAAATTAATAGGCAGCAAGTTTAAAAACGAAAAAAAGGAAGTATTTCTTCACACAACACACAGTCAACCTGTGGAACTCCTTACCACAGGCGGGGCTGGCTCCAGGCACAAGCTAAAGAAGCAGGTGCTTGAGGTGGCCAATACCAAGGGACAGCATTCCTGCCGCTATTGGGGCGGCATGTCCGGGTGTTCAGTGGCAATTCAGTGGCGGATCCCTCAGTCCCTCTCAGAGCAAAGGACCTGCAGCTGAACTGCCACTGAAGAGTGGAGCGGCGCGATCGTGCTGAAGTGGCTTTTTTTTTTTTTTTTTGGGCTGCTTAGGGTGGCAGAAAACCTGGAGCCAGCCCTGACCAGAGGATGTTGTCAAGGCCAGACTATAACAGGATTCAAAAAAGAACTAGATAAGTTAATGGAGGATAGGTCCATTAATGGCTATTAACCAGGGTGGGCAGGAATGGTGTCCCTAGCCTCTGTTTGCCAGAAGCTGGGAATAGGTGACGGGATGGATCACTTGATGATTACCCTCATTCCCTCTGAAGCATCTGGCATTGGCCACAGTCGGAAGACAGGATACTGGGCTAGACTGGCCTTTGCTCTGACCCAGTATGGCTGTTCTTATATGATGTTCTCACATTTAGTCACTAGCCTGAGCCCTCTTTTCAGGCTGATTTGCTTAGAACACCTGTACCTGTGTAACCTTTGGGTGGGCTAGAATTCATCTCATTGCCCTTCAATGCCTAAAACCCTCAACTCCAGTAGAAAGTAGCTGGAGACGCAGAGTTCAGTCTCTAAAGATTTTCAGCAGGAATTGCACAGGGTCAACCTCCCTACATTCAAGTCCCAAAAGGAACTAAAGAAATGAATTTAAATAACTTTATAAAATCTTATGATAAAGAAAGAAATAATCAAATTTTTACAGTGTAAAATGGCTATTTTATAATCCACAGACATAATAAATTATACATAAACATAAATAAAACAAATTAAAATCTGAACAGTTCAGTCCTCACAGAAACACAGTGAAAAGAAACTCAGAGTTCCCAAAAGCTTAGGTTTAGTTCACCTAAGTCTCAGAGTCTTTGATCACCAAATCTATACTGTCTGCTGAGTCTAAAACAACATCTTCCCTCCACTTGCTTGTAGAAATCTTCAGTTGGAATCCATGCAGACTTCCTCTGCTGAAATCACTGCTAGCCAGTCAGCTAACTGATTAACCACTCAGTTAAGTGTACAGATTTAAAGAAAACTCTGCTGCAAAATGCTCCAGAGTTAGGGAAAACAGCTTGCTTTCTGCTCCTGGGCTCAGCTTCTCCCAACTCACCCAGGACACATGGCCCCTTGCAAAGCAGTTACCCTCACTGCTTGCCCCCAAGGAGTCTGACCCCAGCAACAGGGAATCTAGTGGAGCATACCCAAAACTACCACTCCCAATTCCAGAAGCTTCTGGATGTGGAGTGCTAAATCTGCCTAGCAACAATGACCCAGACATGACTCACTCTTATTTCCCCACCAATGGGTCTCTTAAAGAGATCTCTCCCTATAGGCACATGGGTTACATCTGCATCTCACACTTGCTTTACAATCTCTTCCTGTACCTCCCTGTGCACTAGTTTTCAGACTCTGAAACATTGCTACATACAATACTTTTGCACAACCTCTCAGGATTTCCACACCACATATCTCCTGCTCCAGTGTCTTTGCAGCAATATCATCATTTATTAAGGTATCTCACACCTCCAAGGACAGAATGTTTAAAAACTGTCTTAGATGAAGGGAATCTCTCATAAATAAGCCCCTGGTTTTTGTTTCCTCACGTGATGTGCATTGTTAATTTTGAGCAGCCTCATCCTTATCAATTGTTGGCTTCCTGCATTTGATTGTGCTTGAAAGTTATCAAAGTGAATGATTAGTACTGATGAGAGTGGGTGATGCAGGAGATACATGGGCAGGCTGTTTCCTTCTGTAGTACAAAAATGCTAAGTCTCCCTTTTAATTGTGTAAATAGTTGTCCTTAAGAACTCTGTCTGAAAACTTCCCCGATGAGGCATCACTGGCAGTTTATGGAAAGAAAGCTTTTGCATCACCAGCTTAAAAAAAAAAAAAAGAAATCCTGCTGCCCTTTTATCATTGTCTTCATTAGAGACAAATTAATACATTGTAATAAGTAAAACATCAAGTAAGCAAATAGGATAATTGAGGATACTGTAAATTACTTTATTAACATGGAGGCAACTTCTTCCTTCTGCTATGAATGTGCACTGACTTAAATGGAAGTTGCACGCACATATCCGAGGACAGAATTTGCTCCTGGGGAGAGGCAGCAGGTACAAACCAGGTCAGCTACAGAATATTAACATGAACTCACACTCCAAACTTAGTCCTTTAAGTGCATTATTACATTTTTTCCTTCCCTTCCTACCCTAAACTGTGTGGTGTTGAAAATGCAACTGCCGTGTTTTGCCTCAGAGCAATCCCCTTACATATAATTTGCATATCTATTTGAGGCACTTGGGGATCAATAATGATACTTGCATTTATAAACAGAAAAAACAAACATTATTTAACCCTGAGCAGAGGAAATACATGAAAAGACATTTGTAATGAGCCATAAAAGCCAAAATTTGTAACACAACCTACCGCTTGCTAACCCTTAATTGCACACTTCAGCGCGTGTGAACGAACCCCTGATGCCTAACAATCTGTGCCACCTTGTATTCAGCATTGACACTCTGGTTACCTTCCCCAGACCTGAGGAAGAGCTATGTCTCGCTAAAAAGTGTTTGTCCCCTCCACCAACAGAAGTTGGTCCAAGAACAGATGTTACCTCACCCATCTTGTCCCTCTAACTTAATTTTAAACATTTTGAGCGAAGAGTCTGCTTGGGCTTCAAGTGGCTGCGTAGAGCAGGAAGATGTAAGGAGGCCAACTAGAACAGCAGTGCCTAGGCTACGTTCTCAGAATTTCCCAGCAGTAGAGGAATAATCCTGTATTTAGCAGTGACAGGCCAACTAACCAAAAAAATTTTTCATTCCCGAATTATGCATTTGTGGTATACATACATTTCCCTCGGATAGATACATCACTCACAAGCTTATTACACACATAATGAGACTATTACTAAACAAAGGATGTTCAATAGAGAAGCTACTAGGGTGACCAGATGTCCTAATTTTATAGGGACAGTCCTGATTTTGGAGTCTTTTTCTTATATTGTTTCCTATTACCCCCCACCCCGTCCTGATTTTTCACATTTGCTGTCTAGTCACCCTAGAAGGTGCTATGGGGCAGAAGCTCAGCTGGTGTAGGGCAGCATAGCTTCTTTCGTTTAAATGAAACAATGCTGATTTACACCAGCTGAGCCTCCTGCCTAATGCGAGTACACACTTCTGTTTTCGTTGGAAATGAACTACTTTAGGGCTTCTTTGTAATAAACTAAGGGCTTGTCTACACATTGAGTTATTCCAGAATAGCTATTGGGCTTTCAATTCTCTCACTCCCTGAATTCAAGTCCACACTTGAAAGTTAACAAGTCTTAAGAAGTGTGACCCCTATACACCAAAATGTTAAGCTCTGTTTTCATGTCTCACTATATACTCAAATATAGCACTGGTCAGAAGGAGACCACCATAATACAGGTCACATACAATATGGCCAGAGAAACGTATAGGCTAGATGACAAACTTCTGTCACAATGTGTTTAAAGTATTTTAAGAAATTATTTACATAGCATTGATAGAGATCACGGGCAGGATGTCAAGCCAATAAGAACAATGTAACCGAACTTTGAATATACAGTAGACTATTTGTTTTATGAAGCAGCATGTCAAAATACACACAGTAGAAATGAAAATATTTAGAAAGACTGAAAGCAGTTAGCCAAGACTTGTTACACTGGACAGTGAAACCTGTATAGCTGTCCCAAGATCCTGGCTGTAGAGAAGGCCCCATGGGAAAGGTAACGTAGGTTAGGCTGTATTATCTTTTCTGGGGAATCTCCATGGGGATAAAGTAGGGAGGATGTGCAAGTGCATCCTCTGCCATCCTCATTGTCTCATTCCCATGTAACGCAGGTCACCCAGTCTGGGGCCCCTATTCCCATGTAGATTCTAACTCTGTGGAGAGACCTCTAGAGAGTGAGGACTTGTTGGAGGAGGGGTGGGGGGGAAGGAGGCTGAGTTGAGCTGACACCCACTCCTTTCCAGTACGTTAGAACCAAGTACGGGGTGGGGGTGGGGCGCGTTCCCCTCTGTGCATGGAACTTGAGGGCACTATCTGGCCTCCGAGTTTAAGAACCAGAAAAAAGTGAGACACAGCTGCTTGGCCTGTTTAACGCTAGACAGGTACTTGAGTAGGAGATTTAAAGCTGTAGAGCTGAGCCACAGAAAACTTATTTCACGCCAAACCTTTGAGTTTAACTTTAGAGCCCTTTTAAATTAAGAGCTCTATTTGTCATCAGCACTTATTTTCCTTTTTCAGGGTCATAAGAAAAAAAAAGTGAGATTAGTGGTGGGAACAAGTCAGTCTGACAGCCCTGGAGCTGGAGCAGCTGTTGTAGTCACAAAACAGGCAGCTGTCCAACAGTTATGCAAGTTGCCCATGGACCATCATTTGTGACATGGACATCACTCCCCTGGGAATTGGATGAAGATGTTTTTCACACTGGCCACCTGTAATCAAGACAGACTCACCCAGTGGCGCCTCCTGCTGGTTGTCCATGGGAATTAGCTCACCAGTCATCAGAGCACCCTCTTCAGACCAAGTGTCCCACCTGTCATTGGCCCCTATGTCCCTCCCAGATCCTAGTGCCCTTGTCTTGGGTGTTGCCCCCTTGCCAGCAGTACCCCACTCTTCAAGTCTCCCCACCCAGGGGAAATCCCATCCTTCCTCCCCCCACATCACCTCAGTCATGGCTACTGCCAGTCACCATCTAGCCCCCGCACCCTAGGGTGGACTGCAGTCTATCAGCCAATCATCACAGGCAACAAGGGGTTTAGACTGGCTGCCTTTACCCACCCTCAGGCTGCCCCTCTGCAACCTCAATACTTGTGTGGACCTAGGACCAGGCCCTGCGCACCTGGGGAGTTGCTGGCCTAGGGCTTTCGGGCCCCCAAGGCCTTTCCCAAGCCCTACCTCACTCTAGGTCTCTGGGTGAATTCCCCAGCAGCTAGGCCCCCCCACCCTCGAGAAATCAGGTTGATATAATTACTAAGAAATAATGGCAGAGGGAAAGAGAAACAAGGTAGAGTGATGATGTAGAAGAGAGAGGAAGGATTTAACTTCAGATATGTCCACCAATGGCTATTAGCCAAGATGATCATAGATGCAACCCCGTTTTCTAGATCGAGGATAGTCAATTATTTTTTGTCAAGGTCCAAAATTTCTTTGTCCTGTTCCTGACTACAGAGAAACATTTTCCACACCACAACAATAACGATAAAAAGATTGTGTGGATTTGGCATGTGGATTTGCCTATTGACTAACCTTGCCTCTAGGTGTCCCTTAGCCTCTGACTGCCAGATGCTAGGACTGGACAAGAGGGGATGGATCACTTGCTTCAAAAGGAATTACCAGAACAGGGCAATCATCTGGCACTGGCTACTGTCAGAAGACAGGATACTGGGCTGGCTGGACCATTGGTCTGATCCATTATGGCCTTTCTTATATTCCTAAGGTATGTACTGCAGAGAGATGGCTGTCACACCAGCCATGGCAAAATAAACTCTGTGGAAGGACAGAGGGAAAGTTATTGTTAGCCTAGTAAATAAAGAATAGAGGGTGAAATTCAGCCCCAGGCAGAGGGCTAGTGCAAGGCCTGTACAAGCACCACAGAGTGCTGCCCTTGCACCACATGGATCAGAGTGAGTCTTAAACACCCTCAAAAAGAAAACACACCCAAGAAAAGTGATTTTGAATTGGATCCTGGAATTAGCATGTCAGTTCTTGACATCTCTTCTATGCACTATTCCTTACCTGCTTTTTCCAGCAAGGAGTATCCCCAGAGCTTTTCTTTATACAGTAGAACTTTGTTTTGTATAGCATCTGTTATACAAAGTATATGTAAGCAGAGTCAGGCTGAGCTCTACCCTGACATCTGGTGGTGAATTATGGGAAGTGTGGAAAGAATTTCAGGAAGTGTGGAATCTCAGGTATTTGCATGGGCACACCCAGCATAGTCCAAGGCAGCCTGGGATGGTTATTTTGACAGCTCTGGGATCCCCAATTTCTTTGTTATTGGGGCAGGATAAATACAGTGTTGCCACCCGATTATGTGAATGAAGAACTACGAGAATGCTTTATGGCAGAGATGTCTCAATATAAATTAAGTGACACTTGCTAGACAAGGGACATGGGTTCCAATTCCCATTGAATGGAGAGAGGTTGGGGACTGGTGTGTGTACTTGATGGTGATGGGCCCCTTTTGAGGGTCTGGAACACCAATTGCACATCCTTCTCTCTCCACTGTTAAAGAGTAGAGCTAATATTGATTCCATTAGGAGTCCATCTAGAGACTGCTGAGCTGAATTCCTGTTGGGCTAATAGTGCAGCAGCACCAGGACTCCCCTACTAAGAGCTGAAATCACTAAAAGAGCTGAGCTGAGATCACTAAGTGCTGCATTAACTAGTGGGGGAGTCTGAAGACATATCACTAAGCGGCTGGCAGAGCGAAGCAGTTTGCAGCATGTTGGAGCAGCCCACGGAACAGTGAACGGAGTGGAGCGGTTTGCAGGGATGGTTGGAGTGACTCACGGGTTGGCTGGAGGAGCGGCACAGCTGGAGCTGCTTGTGGTGAAGGCTGCAGCAGAACTCCACGGAGAGGTGGAACAGTTGGCCCTGGCCCACGTACGGTGCCCCTTAACACCTTGTGTGGGCTTCCCCTCCCCACACAGGCTGGGGTGGGGGGTTAAAACTCTGCAGATAAACTTTTGAACTCTGGGGTGGCACTGACCAGTGACTTTTGGGTTGTTGGACTTTGGGGTGATTGGACTTAAGACCCTAAGGGGGAAAGGACATTGCCAGACGTACTTGGAGGTGGGTTTCTTTTTTTGCTTGTGGTTTGTGTTATAATCCTGTTTGTGGCATTTCTCCAATGTGATGCCACATTGTTTTCCTCCTTTATTAAAAGGATTTTGCTACACTCAGACTCCGTGCTTGTGAGTGGAGAAGTATTGCCTCCTGGAGACACCTGAGGGGGTGGTATATAAGTGTTCCCAGGTCACTAGGTGGGGGCTCGAGCTGGTTATGCATTGTGTTGTTGAAACAGAACCCCTGGATACTGAACCCGGCCCTTGTTGCTGCCAGCTTAGAGGGGCAGAAGGGTTACATATACAAGCATGGTATGGGGCCAAATAGCATGGAGTCTGTCAATACCCATTGTGCCTGCCCTCCCTATACAACATTAAGAATGAGGAAACCACACAGACATATGTTTCAGATAACTATGTTTACTTATGATATAGAAACATACAAGGCCTAACTACACATGTACAGTGTTAGGTTCTGCTGGCTTCCACAATGGAAGGCAGGAAGAGCTCAAGCTATTTATGGGGATACTATCCAGTTCCTCCTGTATACTACAATACCTGACAGCATCCCAGTTTTACATGATTCTGAATCTTTTTGCTCTCTCTATTTGTTTTTTAAATGTCCAGCTGCTTAGGGATTTGGTTACCTTGAAGAAATATGACAAAGATGATGGTGTACACACAGATCGACTTTTAGCTCCTTGAAAGGGCTTTTTGAAATATACCAAGTCACTCCAACTTATTTCTTCTCATATTCATTAGACAATTACACAAGTAGAAACTGAAGCAATTATCTCAGCCTAAACTAAAGGAAAAGTTTTCTGCTATTCAGGAACTCACAGTGCCTGGGTAATTAAGTGTTGATTATTACATTGGCTAAATCTGTTAGACACTGAGAACAAGTGTGATCAAACAAAGAGGCCATCAGGACTCTACTCTAGAATATTGCATTCAGATGTGGTTGCCCCATCTCAAAAAAGATATTGGAACTGGAAAAGGTTCAGAAAGAGGCAACAAAAATGATTAGGGGTATAGAGCAGCTTCTGTATAAGGAGAGAATAAGAAGACTGGGACTTTCAGCTTGGAAAAGAGACAAATAAGGAGGGTATGACTGAAGTCTATAAAATCATGATTGGTGTGGAGAAAGTAAATAAGGAAGTGTTATTTACTCCTTCTCATAACACAAGAACTAGGAGGTCACCAAATGAAATTAATAGGCAGTAGGTTTAAAACAAACAAAAGAAAGTATTTTTTCCACACAACTCACAGTCACTATGTGGAACTCTTTGCCAGCAGATGTTGTGAAGGCCAAGGCTATAACAGGGTTCAAAAAAGAACTAAATAAGTTCATGGATGATGGGTCCCTCAATGGCTATTAGCCAGGATGGGCAGGGATGGTGTCCTTAGCCTCTGTTTGGCAGAAGCTGGGAATGGGCAACAGGGGATAGATCACTTGATGATTACATGTTTTGTTCGTTCCCTCTGAGGCCTCTGGCATTGGCCACTGTCAGAAGACAGGTTACTGGGCTAGATGAACTTTTGTTCTGAACCAGTACAGCCGTTCTTATATTCTAAAGATAAGCAGGCATAATCATTCCATATTTACTTTCTGATTCATGGGGCTGGACAAAGAGCAAAACTAAGTTTAGAGCAACAAAAGGAAAGATTTGTTACTGAGAAATGCATGTTAGATCGCAGAAGTAATCCAGGAACTGCATTCTGTCTTTCCACCCCCTGGGCTATAGGACAGCATAATTCTCCAGTTTTGCAAAGCTGCTACATAAATTCCTGCTCATGCTGCCGAAATTAACGATGGGTCTTGGTGGTGGTGGTGAGGAAGCCAAATAAAAGGCAATGGGAGGTTTCTGGAGGAGGTGCTTTCCTAGGGCAGAGTTATGCTCCACCAGAACTTAGGTGCTGGTCTTCCAGAGCTCCTACCAAGCCAGGAGCTCCCAGTGGAGCCAGTGCAGCATGGCTTTTCTCCTGTATAATATAGGACAGGGGTAGGCAACCTATGGCACGTGTGCCGAAGGTGGCATGTGAGCTGATTTTCAGTGGTACTCACACTGCTAGGGTCCTGGCCACCAGGCCGGGGGCTCTGCATTTTAATTTAATTGAAGCTTCTTAAACTTTTATAAAACCTTATTTACTTTACATACAACAATAGTTTAGTTATATATTATAGACTTCTAGAAAGAGACCTTCTAAAAACTTTAAAATGTATTACTGGCACGCAAAACCTTAAATTAGAGTGAATAAATGAAGACTCGGCACACCACTTCTGAAAGGTTGCCAACCCCTGATATAAGAGCTCTGCTGCTTTGATCTGCTCCTGCAAGCCTTTAACTTTAACAATTCCCTGGCTGCAGTACCTTTCTCTGACCTATTCCAATTAAGGCAGGGGTGAAAGTAACTTACAGGACTTACCGGTAAGGCCAGAGTCCTGAGGGGGCATGGCCTCATCCGGAAGAGGTGTAGCCTCTCAAGATTTAAAGGCCCTGGGGAACCAGCTGTGGCTGGGAGACCCAGAACCTTTAAATCAACCAGGGGCTCCCAGCTGCAGAGGTGGCTGGAAACCCCCCGGGGCTCAGGGGCAAATTAAAGGGCCCGGGGCTCTGGCCGCCAGGGGGAACCCCGAGCTTTGCGGGGCTGGGGCAGGGATTTAAAGGGCCCAGAGCTCCTGCCGCTGAGGGAAGCCCAGAGCCCTTTAAATCCTGGCCCCAGCCTGGCTGCCAGAACCGTTGCCGGGATTTAAAGGGCTCTGGGCTGCCCGCCACCACGGGGAGCTTTGAGCCCTTTAAATCTCAGCCGCGGCCCTTTCAACCCCTGCTGTGGAAGTCGATGCGGTCCAGCACGGCGTACTGGCTCTTGCCAGTACACCGGACCGGACCGGACCAGCTTACTTTCACCTCTGACTGCATGTATGTGTATGTGTATGAATGTGTCACAAACAATACAGCTGCAGCTTGCCACCGACCAGCAGTGACCCCAGCAACTGGCCCCTGTGGGCTGCTGCCTGCAGAGAGCCAGCAGGTGCTGCTGGGCGGGTCTGCCAAGGAGTAAGTAACCAAGGCAAAAACCACAGCCAGCCAGGGAGGGAGCCGGGGGAGGGGAAATCAAGGGTGAATGAAGGACAACTGGAATAACCTTCATGAAATATACAAGATATTTAAAGAAAGTTTTGTCAATTTCAGCCTCTGCACTCTGCAGGCAGGACAAAACAAAAAGAGATCTGATTGCACCCCGTGTTCTCAGGACATTTCAGGTGTTTAAATCAATATATAAAGAGGGTGGATTGGAATGAAAACTACTATATCTTTCAAAGGAGGCACAATAATTTCCCTGAATATTCAGTTTTCCCCTTCAATCCCTTTGTGGTTTTGTCTATGGGGGCTATTTGCTTTCCCTGTGAATCTTTAGTTGCTTTAGCAAAATTGCTTTGCCCAAAATAAACCCTAATCATCATGACACATCTTTCCACCATGTTCTCCATGTTTTTTGTGTTGTTTTTTTTAAACAGTAACATTTCAAAGAGTATCTGCAAGCAGTTTGGACATCACAACCATGATCCTCTGCTGCGGAGGGAATGGGATAGATTTGAACTTGGAAATGGTTCCTGATTTTGATTGTGTTTAGGAGATCCCCTCATCCCAGGGGCAGAAAAGAACTGCCCCTGCCATGGTCTCACACACCCAACAAGAACTGGGAGTGAAATTAACAAGGATGCCAGAAACAGCTCCTAACTCTGGGCACTGAACTGCACAGGGAACAGCTGAGTTTCTGAACAGCTGAGCTGTTCTTTTGCAGGCAGCAGCAGGTATCTCAGCCAGTGTCCCTACTGCAAGCTAGAGCCTAGAGGAGAATTCCTGCTGGGTTTGGGGTTGGGGGAGGAATGCAGAACCTTGTCTGCAGCCTGGCTGGACGAAAGGGAGGGAGGAGCCGAGAAACCAATGTGACAGTGAGTTTTCCCCTTCCACCTGCTTTTATTAGCTCTGGATTTAAGCTGTGTAGCCAAATGCTTGTATTTGTTGTGTATATTAGTATTGGAGAGATCCCCTCATCCTGGGGGCAGAAAAGGACTGCCCCTGCCACGGTCAAACACACCCTCCACCTGACCCCCTCCCCCAGCTACTGTGAGTGAATTTAACAAGGATGCCAGAAACCTAGCCCTGGGGGCTGAACCATCAGGGAACAGCTGAGTTTAAATTATTCTTATGCAGGGAGCAGGCTTCTCTTTCTCTCCCTCAGTCAGTCTCCTTTTCTTACCGGTCCTCCGTACCAGCCCATACCAACTAACTTTCACCTCTGAATTAAGGCCACATTCTCAGGCAACATCTGCTTCCTCTCGGCTGCAGCCATGTTCCCATACTCCATTTCTGCTGGAATGCAGTAGACACCCTACAGCCTAGACATCTGTTTTGTCTGCTAGAGAGAAATGAAGCGAAGCATCCTTTGCTGTTTTGGAAGTGAGCACCATGTGTAGAAGGAAGAGCAGTTATAGCTAGTTTTATTTATTCCAAAGTCTGTGCTTCTGCTCCTTCAGGAAGAGAAAGAGATCACTCATTTGTTTTACATAGGGACAGCTTCTGTTTTCAGGAACCCCAGTTTAAATCCAGATTAACTCTACTGAAGCTTGATTCTCCATTGCTGTGCACTGATAGTTACTGATTCCTGTGCAAGCTGGCTGTAAAACACTGGCAAGGCAGTTTTCCACTCCACATGGCTCAGGGGTAAATGACTACACAAGAGGCAAGGCACTGGTGAATTGGTTCCAATGTCTTTTGAATTCAAAGCAACCCCTTTAGCGTCACACAACATGACAGAGCAGCATCTAACCAATGCACCCTCGTATAAAGGATGTGTACCTCTTGTGCTTTCCCATTTACCTGCTGCTGAAAGGCTCCCGTTGACATAGGCTGAGGTTTGGGGATGCTGAAAATGGGATGCTGAAAGGCAGCACAGTAATTGATGTCTTAGCAAAGATCCAAACGTCAAAGTATAGGCTACTAGGGGCCTATCTAGGATTGAGGAGATGAAGTGGAGTTTGGCATCAGGGCAATTCAATCTCATAGCTTTATGCTTTGCCCATGTGGGGTTAGTCAGTCCTGCTGTAAAAAGCCACATGAGCTCCTTCTGGAGGCACAGCATTCAGTGGGGATACAAGCCACCTGGAGACTTGGGGGGATAATATTCTAAAACTTTGAGAGTTCCATAGATACTACCTGATAAATTGACAGATCCGCAGGGTACAGCCTCGAACTGTGGGACCACTGTGCCCTCTTAACTCTCCCACCTGGGCTGTCTCCCATGATGCATTGCTAGTGTCAAGCAGCAAACTCCTCCAGGTGCCTGGATTGCTCAGTCAACAACATGCAGGGACCCACCTAGCTAAGTTGCATGAATGCTCTAAGCCACTCAAGAACCATACACAGAGAAACACCAGCAAATCCCCCCAGCTTTGCACCCCAGAAATGTACCCTCTTACACTGCTCATGACCTTCTCTTGAACAATGCAAGCTCATTAATTAGTTCACCACTTTCTCAAAGGATAGTGGACATGCACCAGCTTTTGTAATCTGAGCAGATTCCCCAAGCACTTTAGACAGACTCATTGGTAAGGATAAGCGTTGTTTATTAACTACAGAAAGATATATTCAAGTGATTATAAGTGTTAGGCACAGAAGTTAGAATTGGTTACATAAGAAAGAAGAGGTAAACTCACAGTCTAAATCCTGACCTTTATCAGACTAAGCAAAATTTAAATTAAACAGTTTCTCACCCCACTAGATGTTCCAGGCAGTTTACAATTCTTATTACACAAGCTGCATCCCCTCCTCAGCCTAGGCCCAATCTTCCCAGTTCAAAGCCTTTTCTTCCAAACATTCTTGTTGCCTTCAGAGTAGATAGGGGAAGAGAGAGGTGGACTCATGAGGTCACTGTCCTTATTTTATACTCAGTTCATATGCCTGGAAAAAACCTGGCTCAAACATGGAGTCAAGCATCAGGTGTCTTGAGGTGCCTTGTTGAGTCAGAGTTAAGAAATCCCTATTGTGTGGATGTGACACTCTGTAACTCCCATACTCATTATTCATGTATGGTTGTGATATTTCATACAAAGCATGCCATGTAGGGTATATGAAAGGTCGTGATCTGCTGAAATCCTTTGTTCTGTCCAAATACGTATATCATTACTGTGTATAAAGCTATGAGATTATGCTGTATGGTTGCTACTAAATATGCTGTAAGTTTGCTAGTGGCATGCAAAGGGTCCTAAATTTTGAAAGTGTTCCCTACAGTATGCTTAGGTAGTGAAGGGTTGACACACTCTAGGTTTACACATATATTCTGTTATGAATGTATTACATGCAGCTCAGACAAAGGGCAAGTTCTGCCCTCAGCTGAAATGAGGGAACCAATAGGGTTAGCTGTATGCAAGCATGGGCAGAATTTGACTCAGGGAGTCTGCATATACTGGGCCTGATTCTTCCACTCACAGTGGTTTTAAACCACTTAATTCCACTTCTCAATGGAGTTATTCCTGATTCACCCCAGAGAACTGGGCCTATATTCCCCCTGGAATTGTTTGACTTCGTAAAGCTGTTTGTAGAAGCTTTTCAGAGACTAAGCATTTGAGTGCCACAACTTGTAGGGTCTGCTTATGAAACTATGCTGGACATCATAAGATTCACTTAGAAGAAACTGACTTTTATAATGCCATGACATACTGAGGTTAAAGCAGTTTCCCCTCTGATGACCAGAAGTGGTCTCATGGTTAAGGCAGTGGTCTGGGATTCCAGAGATCTGTGTTTATGGGAATACATGCAGGTACCTATTTTAAGGTCCCATCACATTGACAGAACTGCTCAAAGAGGACTTAATATAGCGAGAATCATTCCTGATGATCTAGTATACTTACCTACACTGGGTGTTTGTACTCAGCTGACCACATCTACACCAGAAGGCCAGCCCCTTTCAGCACTGCAGAGAACATCCTGCTTTCCTTTTGTACCTCCTCCCACCTGCAACACAGGGATCTCCCTTAAGGAAATTGTCTGAGGTTTAGGGTAAAGCAGGAGCATGTTACTGAGGCAGAGGACTTCTCCCCATCTACTATCCCACAGACAGCATCACCTCTGCTCATGGAAGCAGAGGAAAAAGCCTGAGTGACAAACTGTAGATTTCTATATAATGGGTATCAGCTCTAACCCAACTGTACTCCTTGTATTTTGGCACATGGTTCTACAAGATAGGAAACATTCTAAATTTAAAAAAAAAATCATTTTTTGCATCTTTGCTGCTTTACATTGCCCCCTCACCAAGGAAACAATAGTCTGTGATACGGTGACTGCACAGTAAGCCGTTTAGATCTAAGTGCCTTATGTAATAACAGTATCGTCTGTTTTGTTTTTCATACTATCCCCTGATAAGCACACCTGTTATCTTGTTTGCCTTTTTGTGCTGATGGTTTCAATGACGCCCTGGCCTCTTTCACTAAGTCACATTCAAAGTCTTCATTGTCTACTACAAGATGTTCTGGTGGAGACATGAGTCTGGGATCCAGGAAATCTAGGCTCTATTCTTGGCCTTACTTCTTGAGCGACTGTGGACAAAGCAAATTAGGCCAAATTTTAAGAAGTGGCCTCTGTTTTAGACACAAAAAGGTCTGAGGTGAATTGAAAAGGGTTGAGCATTGACTTAACTGAAGTGGTAGGCTCTCAGAAAGCTGGGGTCTGAAACTGAACACTGAAAAAATCCAAGTCTGTTTTGACAATTTTAGCACTGAGTGTCTAGTTTGTACATCTCAGGTTCCTCATCAGTAAAACAGGGATAATACAGTCTACCTGCTTTGCACACGCACTAGGGGTGAGGCTTAATTAATTAAAAATTATATGGATGTCTTCAGATCTCCCATGCATACAAGAACAAAGTTTAATATGATAATACCCAATAACGTCTCCTGATCAGTTTTCTGGTTGATTGTTCAGAGTGGTGTTCTCTAGATTTGTTCCTTTCTCTCAGATTGTTTTACACAATAGACAGGAATTATCTTGCTGAAGAAATGCTATATTAACCAAAGTTACTATGATCTTAAAGGTCATTGTGCACTTCAAGAATGTACTGCACATTCACAAAAAATCACCTTTCCAAATATATACAACCTTCAAATCCCAGTAGTCTGCAAAGAATTCTGGTCCAACTATTCATACGTTCAGCATCCCTGAGCACTTGTTAACACCTCCCTCCCCTCGAAAAAACCCTCTGCTTTGCTATCTGATCTCCTAATCAATGCACAAGCATTTGTATCTGATTGTACAATTTCTCACTATTTGTTCTGCCTACAATTTTAGTATCATTTGCAAGTTTGGAGATCTCTTTGCAGTACATCCACACACATCATCTACAGACTACCTAATGCAGTGCTTAGCAATGAGTGTAACAGGTCTTGAACTAACTCCTAATTGCTCTCCAATTTGTAAAATACCCATGACTAATATTCCTATGGTTCTTTGCATTAACCATGATGAGCCAAATCCTTCTCCAATGACTTGATGAGCGAGGAGGATTTGGCCCCATATTCATGGGGAACCTCATCAAATGCTTTTAGAAAATCAAAGCAGTCGTTAAGTATCACTCATCTATTTTAGCAGTAATCTCTAGAGTACTCCCGCAGGCTGGTTAAGGAGGCCCTCCCCTGTCTTAATGCATACTGCTACCCACTGCAAACAGGGCTGCTCCCACCACATGCCTTCGCATGCTTTCCAGTAGTTCCTGTACAATTGTTAAAACTACAGCGCTAGAGTTTTCTGGTTTATCTTGATTTTATTTGCAGTAGTGGAACTTGTTTGCCATTTCACTGCCCTTGGGATTTTAGTACATGAATAAGTCATCTAGAAAATGTGTCAATTTGTTACATTGGTGTTGGTGCTTTTGTTTCTTTTTACTGCACGATACCTGGTTCCACCTCTGCCAGGTCTGGTGAATATGCAGCTAGAGCTTTAGTTTCTAAACCAGGGGTTCTCGGGACAAATTTTTTGGTGGCCTTAGAGTGCGGCCACCAACTCTGGCTGGTGGCTGCTCCCTCACTTTTTCCTAAAATACTTAATTAGCTTTAGGAAAACCAAATAAATAAGCACATATACATCCAAATTGCTAATTTATTTATTGCTAGCTAGTAAGTCTGTTGTATGTTCATTAATATCACTTTTCACAAGTATCACTTCTTACAGCAGACTTACTCAGCCTTGGTAAATCTGGGGACAAATTAAGCCCCGGGGAAGGGCCAGGGGAGATGGGAGTGGTGGGGTTGGGGGAGGCAGCAAGGGCTGGAGCCTGAAGCTCTGTGGCTAGAGCCCAAAGTCCCGCAGCTGGAGGACAGGGCCAGAGGACGGAGCCTGAAGACAACGGGCTGGACTCTGGGCCTGCTGCCCAAAGCCCCGCAGCCAGAGCCTGCTGCCCTGCCACCCCTGAGCTAAAGCCCAAAGCCGGAGCCCCACTGCCCCAGGGAAGGTGGAGAACTCACTAGCTGCCTGATCCTACAGCATTGTGCCCCAGGTGACTCCAGAGGGTGCAGGGCCCAATCCCTGATGGTGGCCCCAGCAGCCAAAATCAAGGCAGTGCATCCAGGAGCAATGGGGGAGGGGCAGGAGGCCCTACTTCACCCTCCCTACCCCTTCCAATTACAGCCCAAGAGGCTGTGGCCACAAGGAAAGCTCCTGGTGGCTGCATTTGAGAAACACACTAAACTCAGCTTCTCTGAATCTACTCTGTGCCCTGCCTTGATTTCAAGGGAGTCAGACCAGTTTACACTAGCTGAAGTGCTGGTCCTAACTTATTTCCTAACTCCCTGCTATTCACTCGATTGGTTTTTTATCTTTTGTTCACTGTGCATTTAGTTGAAGAGGCCTGATTGTTACTGGAGATTTTTAAAGTTCGCACTTTGTTTTTATTCCTTCACTGCTCTCATTTCTCTGTTGGCTTATGCACCTTTCTCAGTTTCTCTCCTTCTGTCTGAAGGAATCTTCCCCAGCTGTAGCTTAGGCACATCCTATTACTGCACTGTGGATTTCCCAGGTGCTATTGAATTCCAGCTAGTTTTCTTGATCTCATTGTCTTCATTTCCTGCCATTTTATTTTCAAGCCTTTGTGTTTGATCCCACTTGTATCTTTTTCAGCAGCCACATAAGATTCTCTGTTAATATTAGTCTGGATATTTCTCTGGCCTTGGGTCCTTAAGTAGTTCCATGGAATCTAGGCTTTGCTATTTATTTTAGCCTTGAGGTCCCTTCCAGCCTTACATTTCTAAGGTAAACATTAGAGCAGTGAATGGCTTAGCTCAGTGGCTCTCAACCTTTCCAGACTACTGTACCCCTGTCAGGAGTCCCATTTGTCTTGTGTATGCCAAGTTTCACCTCACTTAAAAGTTACTTGCTTATGAAATCAGACATAAATACAAAGAAAGTGTCCCAGCACACTATTACTGATGAATGGTTTACTTTCTCTTTTACCATAGAATTATAGATCAACTGGAATATAAATATTGTACCTACATTTCAGTGTATATTATGTAGCGCAGTATAAACAAGTCATTGTCCATGTGAATTTTGAGTTGGTACTGTCTTTGCTAGTGCTTTTTATGTAGCCTGTTGTAAAAGTAGGCAAATATCTAGATGAGTTGATGTGCCCCCGGAAGACTTCTACATACTTCTGGGGGTACATGTACCCTTAGTTGAGACCCACTGTCTTAGCTAAGTGGATCATCTTCAAGACATACAGTTAAAGATGACCTGAAGTTTCTTTTGGGATAGACTAATGGTGACTTGCTGAGGTCTGTTGGAGAATGACAGTCCATCAATTAGAGAGAGCAGTAAGAAGGCCATATTCAGTCCTTGTGAGATCTCTAGCCAGTACTTTGTTTTAAGGCAGCCAAGGACCAATGGTGCAAGCTGCTAAGCACCAACAGTTCCCATTGACTCCACTGGTCACACAGCATCAGGCCATTAATGAAAGGCTTGGCATGAGGGAGGGAAGAGGTCAAGGACCAAGTTCCACCCTCAGTTTGACCTAGGAAATCCCATTCATGTTAATAGAGTTATAGGAGTGTAACTAATGGCAACGTCTAGCCCATAGCACTATTTTAAAAGTCTAACTCCATTGCAACAGTTAACCTTATTTTAGGTGCTTTTCACACCACTAGCTGGATATTAAAGCGACACTGTATGATATTGTTGACAGGGAATATCTGAATACAGAATTTCACAACTGAAAACACACACCTGGCCATAAAGCTATCAAATTTAATATTTACCAAATCATGTTTTCTTTTTACAGCCTCAGTAGACACAGAGCACATGGATTTGATAGAACAGGCGTATGAAACAAAAGCCTCCATTTTATAGCCTATTGAGACTGCCTATGTTTGTTTCCGCATGGTAGGTGCGAGTCAGAGTGATCAGGGAAGTTTGGACTCCAAGAAAGAGCAGGCTATTTGCTTTTGGAGAGAGTGATGAATGGATAGTAACAAGACAGAGATTATACTAATCAAATTTACAACATGTACAATTTCTTTGGAATATGGCTTTGAATAGAGCCATGAAAGAGCAGGCAGCCCAGCTTGGACCTATCCACTCCTAGACTGAAATACGGGCCTCTCAGGAAGAATTATGTGTTTTTTCCTCAGCTAGCACAGGGACATGCTTCCCAGGGGCACCCAGGGTTGTGGGGCACCTTGCTACCACCTACCCTTACTGAGAGGGAACCTTGTCTGCCTGTTGGGGGCCAGTTCCCTGACTCTCGCAGCCACACGCAACAAAGCACTCCCCTCTCAGCCCATGGGCTTCGCTGTTTCTCAAGCTGGCTAGCAATCTCAAAAAGAACAGGAGTACTTGTGGCACCTTAGAGACAAACAAATTTATTTCAGCATGAGCTTTCGTGAGCTACAGCCCACTTCTTCGGATGCATAGACTGGAACACACAGACAGGAGATATTTATACATACAGAGAACATGAAAAGGTGGAAGTCTGCATACCAACAGGACGAGTCTAATCAACTGACATGAGCTATCATCAGCAGGAGAAAAAAAACTTTTGAAGTGATAATTAAGATGACTCATAGAAGATGTGAGGAAAACTTAACAGGGAAATAGATTCAATTAGTGTAATGACCAGGGGCAGCGCCAGGGTTTTTGGCGCCCTAGGCGGGGGTCCTTCCGTGCTCCCAGTCGTTGGCGGCAATTCTGCAGTGGGGGGGGGTCCTTCCACGCTCCTGGTGTTCGAGGCACTTCGGTGGCAGGTCCCGGAGCGAGTGAAGGACCCGCCGCAGAATTGCCGCAGGAGACCTAGAGCGTGGAAGGACCCCCTGCCACAGAATTGCCACTGAGGGCAGCAAAATGGCACCCCCCCAAATCCTGGTGCCCTAGGTGATCGCCTAGGTCACCTAAATGGAAGCGCCAGCTCTGGTAATGACCCAACCATTCCCAGTCTCTGTTTAGGCCTGAGTTAATTATATCTAATTTGCATATTAATTCAAGTTCAGCTGTCTGTCTTTGGAGTCTGCTTTTGAAGTTTTTTTGTTGCAAAATTGCCACCTTCAAGTCTATCAGTGAGTGGTTAGAGAGGCTGAAGTGTTCTCCCACTGGTTTTTGAATGTTGTGATGGCATATAATAGGATTCTAGGTCACCGTAGAACTGTATGATGTTCGTGGGTCTGGAAGGACAAAAGGCGAGGCCATCATGTGCCAGCAATGCCCCTCTGCCATGTACATTGGCCAAACTGGACAGTCTCTATGCAAAAGAATAAATGGACACAAATCTGACATCAGGAATCATAACATTCAAAAACCAGTGGGAGAACACTTCAACCTCTCTAACCACTCAGTGACAGACTTGAAGGTGGCAATTTTGCAACAAAAAAACTTCAAAAACAGACTCCAAAGAGAGACTGCTGAACTCGAATTAATATGCAAATTAGATACAATTAACTCAGGCCTAAACAGAGACTGGGAATGGTTGAGTCATTACACTAATTGAATCTATTTCCCTAGGTTAAGTTCTCCTCACACCTTCTATGGGTCATCTTAATTATCACTTCAAAAGTTTTTTTTTCTCCTGCTGATGATAGCTCATGTCAGTTGATTAGACTCTTCCTGTTGGTATGCAAACTTCCACCTTTTCATGTTCTCTGTATGTATAAATATCTCCTGTCTGTGTGTTCCATTCTGTGTATCCGAAGAAGTGAGCTGTAGCTCACAAGCTCATGCTGAAATAAATTTGTTAGTCTCTAAGGTGCCACAAGTACTCTTGTTCTTTTTGCGGATACAGACTAACACGGCTGCTACTCTGAAACAAATAATTCTCAAACACCCAAGGTCTCCAAGTGTCCCTCCAGCACCCAGCCCCTTATCCACTGGGCAGAGGTTTTCATTGGTAACCTTACATGACATTCTTTGGTGAACTAGTATGTAGATCCTAGACCCTGGGATCCCTGCACCTCTTAGGTACCTCTGTTCCCTCTGACAATTGGCACAAGGTGGTCCCTCTGGGTCCAACCCTGCACTCACTGACATAATTAAAATGGTGCAAAAGGCTGAGAGGACATTTGTTTTGTTTTAGTGAAATCTGTTAAACCAAAAAATGGCTTATTTTAGATTAGCAGTCCACACCAGGCTCTGTACCAGTTTAGCTATATTGGTTTAAATTCACTTCTTAATTTGTATCTGTGCAGCTTTCTTGTATAGATCATACCTCTGTCTCAATCCCCTCTACTTTACTGTCTGGTGATAGTGTCTCATAGTTTTCAAACTTCTCCACCTCCTTCAACTGCCTTTCTGCCACATAAGACAATGCTCTAGGGGCTTGTTTTTACTACCCACCCACCCACCCACACACACACACACACCACGTGTAACATTAAACCAGTCTAGTTAAATAGGTACAATGTTGCATATGGACACACTCACATCAGATTAAACCCAGTTTATAGAAGTTTAGTTGCACAACTCCTTCATTTGAGAGGAAGGTAAATTCGTCAATCTTAACTTATTTCCTTTGTAACTAGTCTAGGCAATGTGCACTCCCATTTTTAGTAAGAGGAGCCATGAAGAAAAAAAAAGTCCCTCTACATCTCAACTTGCTTAGCACTAACAGCAAAATGACTTGAGAAATGGCCATTTAGAAATAAGACATCAAAAGCAAAAAAAGCAGCCAGCCTTATCTGAGAAGCACTTATTCATGTGAGTAGCATGTTTGAGTTTGGAGGATTTGACTTTTGCTTGTATTTAAACAAACTATTTCTGAAGAAGTGTACATCAAACAGTTGTACAAAGTGATGATTATGTTTATACAGGTCTCTTCTTGCACTATATGAATTTTAAAAATATTTTTCAGTGCATAAGAATAACCATACTGGGGTAGACCAATGGTCCGCTTAGCCCAGTATCCTGTCTTCTGATAGTGACCAACGCCAGGTGCCCCAGAAGGAATGAATGGAACAGGCACTCACCAGTGATCCATCCCCAGTCATCCACTCCCAACCTTTACCAGTCAGAGACTACGGACAACTGGAACATGGGCCTGCATCCCCAGCCGTCTTAACTAATAGCCATTGATGGACCTATCCTCCATGAACTTGAGTTCTTTTTTGAACACAGTTATACTTTTGGCCTTAACAACATCCTCTGACAATGAGTTCCACAGGTTGACTGTATTGTATGAAGAAATACTTCCTTATGTTTGTTTTGAACCTGCTGCCCGTTAGTTTCATGGGGTGATCCCTAGTTCTTGTGTGATGTGATGGACTAAACAACACTTCCTTATTCACTTTCTCCACAGCAGTCATGATCTTCTAGCACTCTATCATTTCTCCCCTTAATCTCTTTTCCAAGATTAAAAAAGACTGGGAGTGTTCATTTCTCCACAGAAGCTGTTCCATACCCTTAATAATTTTTGTTGCCCTTCTCTGTACCTTTTCCAATTCTAGTATATCTTTTTTGAGATGGGGAGACCAGAGCAGCACACAGTATTCAAGGTGTAGGTGTACCATGTTTATACAGTGGCATTTGATAATTTCTTAGTATTTATCCCTTTCATAATATTCTGTTTTTTTTTTTTATCATATGGGGCAGATGTTTTTGGAGAACTGTTCACTGTGACCACAAGATCTTTGAGTGGTAACAGCTAATTTAGACCCTATCTTTTAAAATATATAGTTGGGACTATGTTTTCCAATGTGTATTACTTTGTATTTAACAATGAACTTCATCTGTCATTTTATCATCTAGTCTTCCATGTTGGGAGATCCTTTTGTAATTCTTTGCAATCAGATTTGGACTTACTATTTGGACTAACTTTGTATCAGCAGCAAGTTCTGCTACTTATTTACCCCCTTTTCCAAGATAATTTATGAGTATGTTAAACACCACTAGTCCCAATAGTGGTGTCCATGGAGGACACCACTATTTCACTCTCCTCATTCTAAGAGCTGACAATTTATTCCTACCCTTTGTTTCCTGTCTTTTAACCAGCTACTGTTCCATGAGAGGAACTTCTATCTTATCCCATGACTGCTTTTTTTAAGAGCCTTTTGTGAGGGTCCTTGTCAAAGGTTTTCTGAAAGTCCAAGTACACTATATCTACCCGAATCACCCTTCTCCACATTAGTTGTCCCCCTCAAAGAATTCTAATAGATTGGTGAGGCACGCTTTCCTTTTACAAAAAACATGTTGACTCTTCCCCAACAAATGGTGTTCATCTTTGTGTTTAATAATTCTGTTCTTTACTATAGCTCCAACCAATTTTCCCCCATACTCAAGTTAGGCTTACCAGCCTGTAATTGCCAGAATTGCATCTGTAGACTTCTAAAAATTGGTGTCACATTAGCTATCCTCTAGTATGGAAGTTGATTTAAGTGACAGGATACATACCACAGTTAGTAATTCTGCAATTTCATAGTTGAGTTCCTTCAGAACTCTTGGGTGAATCTCTGGTCCTGGTGGCATATTACTGTTTAATTTACCAATTTGTTCCAAAACCTCCTCTATTGACACCTGAATCTAGGACAGTTCCTCAGATTTGTCACCTAAAAACACTGGCTCAAATCTCCATCATGTCCTCTGTAGTGAAGACTGATGCAAATAATTAATTTAGCTTAGGGTTATATTTGGGGTTCCCCCAAAGAGGACACTGCCAGTTGGGATGGGGGCAGGGGAAGCTGGAGAGGGAGGGGATTCAATTGGGGTGTGTACTGGAAGGGATACCTAGGAGGCACTGGAGGGGTGTAGTATCGCTCCCTATCATGGTGGCAGGGAGGCTGGAGCAAGCCCAGGACGCAGCACCAGCTATCAGTCAGCATCTCCCTGTGGGATTCCCCCTCCTTAGGGCTGGGAGCTGGGGTCCGGCAGCTGTGGCTGCAGAGGAATGGACCAATCAGTTGTGGATACATGAAGGGACCAATCAGGAAGCAGACCAATCAGGGATCTTTCTGAGCTGCAATGACTGCTGTGCAAAAATTCCAGACATGGCCTCTTATTTAAAAAAAATCTGACTAGACAGAAGGCAGTGGATCAAAAAAAAAAAGAGGCAATGTCTGGGAAAACCCAAATGTATAATAACCCTAATTTAGCTTCTCTGCTAGAGTTATGTTCCTTGAGTGCTCCTTTAGCACCTCATTTGTCCAGTGGCCCCACTGATTGTTTGGCAGACTTTCTGCTTCTGATGTACTTAAAACTAGTGTCTGTTAGTCTTTGGCTAGTTGCTCTTCAAATTATTTTTTGGCCTGCCTAATTATACCTTTACACTTGCCAGAATTCATGCTTCTTTTTGTTATCCTTGGTAGAGTTTGACTTCTAATTTTTAAAGCGTGTCTTCTTGTCTCTAACTGCTTCTTTTACTTTCTTATTTAGTCACAGTGGCACTTCTTTGGTCCTCTTATGTGTTTTAATTTGGGTTATGAGTTTGAGCCTGTATTATGGTCTTTTTAAAGAGTTTCCATGCAGCTTGCAGGCATTTCACTTTTGTGACCGCACCCTTTAATTTCCATTTAACTAGCTTCCTCATTTTTGTGAAGTTCCTTTCCTTAAATTAAATGGGATGGGTATGTTCAGTGTCTTCCCACACCCCAAAGATGTTAAATTCAATTACATTATGGTCACTGTTACCAAGTAGTTCAGCTATAGTCACCTCTTGGATCAGATCCTGTGCACCACTTAGGAGCAAGTCAAGAATTGTCTCTCCCCTTGGGGAGTTCCAGGACTAGTCTCTAAGAAGCAGTCCCTAATGGGGTCTAGAAACTTTCTGTGCATACTGTTCTGAGGTGACAAGTACCCAGTCAATATGGGGATAGTTGAAATCCCCCATTAGAGATGCTATAAAAATAGAAAATGCAATAATAATCTCCAAGAGCATTTCATGCTCACCATCCTGGTCAGGTTGTTGGTAGTATATTCCTGCTGATATATTCTTGTTATTCAAGCATGGAATTTCTATCCATAGAGGTTCTATGGTATAGTTTGATTCATGAGATTTTTATTATATTTGACTCTTTCACATAGAGTGCCACTCACCCACCAGCACAACCTACTCTCTAAACCCCTCCCCCTCAGCTGATCTCAGAACTCTAAATCTTCCTCCAGAATGGTCTAGTCTATTGGTCATGGTATTACAATTCCCGGCTCTGCCTTTGTGAGCTAATTAGGAGAAGTCATGTGTCTCTCTGGGCCTCATCCTCCACTCCTCCATCTGTAAGAGTAGAGATAAGAACACATGCTGACCTCACACTGATGTTGTGAGGGAAACTACATTAGAGAGTGAGAGGTGCTCAGATATTACAGGAATGGGGGCTGGTCCTGCCTGAAGTGCCATCCTATTGCAGGTCATGGCATGATAGACATAATGCCTCAGTTTCCCCCCTTCAGTTGACCCATAAAACTTCATGTCAGTCTCTCCTCTCCCAGTACTACCCCTCCTTTGGGGGCAGTTTATTACCCAGTGTGTCAATGATCCATAATATAAATCCATACACATAGGCTGTTTGTCACCCCAGTACAAGTAGTCCTCTCATACCTCAGTACCCCCATGTACCACACACCGGTACCTTTGACCACAGACACATTCCCTGTTAGCCCTCTCTTCTTCCTGTACCAGGACAGCCACACTAGCCCCTCCAGGCAGAGCATAACCCCACTCATCCCAGAATCTCTCTGCTAGATGCACTCTTGCCTAGGGAGCATCCTTCACCCCACACCCTCAGTTCCTCTTGGTCTAGCTCTCCAGCCCTGGAGATGTCAGCAGGTAATAGCCCTATTGCCCCATTGCCTTCAGCCTGCTCCAGCCCTTGGCTCTGGCTCTCCAGCTTAGAGTTAACAGGCAGCTCCCTCTGCTGCTTTTCCTCTTACCTTCAGCCCAGCAAACCTCTCTTAGTCCAATTCTACCTTCAGCTTCCTTCTTGGCCCTGCCACAGTCCCCTCGTCTCTAGCAGCTCATACCTACCCAAGGGTGGCTCTAGACATTTTGCCGCCCCAAGCACGGTGTCATGCCGCAGGGAGCACTCTGCCACTCGTCGGTCCCACGGCTCCGGTGGACCTCCCGCAGCCGTGCCTGCAGAGGGTCCGCTGGTCCCGCGTCTTCGGTGGAGCTGCGGGACCAGCGGACCCTCAGCAGGCATGCCGCCAAAGGCACCCTGCCTGCCGCTCTCCCGGCGACCGGCTGAGTGCCCCCAGCGGCATGCCGCCCCAAGCACGTGCTTGGCATGCTAGGGCCTGGAGCCGCCCCTGTACCTACCCTTCCAGATTGAAGCAGCCTACTTTGGCACAGTGGGACTCCCTGATTCTTTATAGCCCGAATATGCTGCCCTGCTCTCTTAATCAGCCAAATTTGGAGCAACTTCATTTACTGGGGCCAGCCACTTGTGGCAGGGGCCATAGAAGTGACAGACATGAAGAGATTCTATCTGCTATGACTAGATATAATCCTAGCAATTTAGGCCCCTATTCAGGACTGCACTTCATCTTCAGGTTAAACACATGCTTCAAGTGTTGTCCTGAGCTGGGAACTTAGTTTCAAAGTGTCTTTCCTCAACTGCAGAAAAAGAGTATATAAAACACCTTTCACTGAGAGGCTGCTGCCAGGCCCAAAATACCTTCAGAAAATGGGTAGAAAATGCCTTTGATAAGAAGGATTGGCTGAGACAGACGTCAATGGGGAATGAGTGCCTCTCGCTAGACTCAGTTGCCTGCTGCCCTGAGACAGCAGATGGCAAATGCCAGCCAGGACTGGGCTCTAGAGCTTACATTAGTGAAGGCTTTTAAAAAAGACATAAACCCCAGCCAGCATACTAGACTATACAACTCTGGGGGAGAAGTTTTGTCATCAATAGAGTGAACATATCTGAGCTAATTTACTTTTCAGCATAATTCTTTTGCCCATAGCTGTGTCCCCATAGAGATTGGTGGAGAAAGAATGGAACATTCACAGTTCTCCATAGAAAGCACAGGTTAGCCATCCAGGCAATCTAATCACCTCTCAAATGAACCCCTCCAGTCCATCAAAAACACTATTTTTTTCTGCTCAGAATGATCCATTAAACACTGCTCAGCCTGGATTTTCACATTTACTAGAGTTATCGGAATTGTAATGTTCTGAAAGGATATTTTAAAGTTCCAATTCTCATAGAAAATGCCTTAGGAGCAAATTCCGCTTGCCTTTCTCATATGACTTCCAAGGGGCTACTCACATGAAGACGGCAAGCAGGATTTGGGTTTATTGTATTATAACAAAAACAAAAGTAGGAATTTCATAAGGACCAGAGAAAAAAACCAGTTGTTTCCCAGCCTGAAAGAAAGATGGCTTTGTGGATAAGGCACTGCATAGGCACACAGATTTGAGATCAGTACCTGTCTCTGCCCCAGACATCCTGTGTAATCTTGGGCATGTCAAATCACCTATCCGTACCTCAGTTTCCCCATCTGTAAAATGGGCCTAATGATATTCACCACCACTGAAGTGCTCTGAGATCTACTGATGAAAAGTGCTGTGTAAGAGCAGATATAAGATGGGGCCTATAGTTGTTTTTTTGTCATAAGAATGGCCCTACTGGGTCATACCAAAGGTCCATCTAGCCCATCCTGTCTCCTGACAGTGGCCAAAGCCAGGTGCCCCAGAGGGAATGAACAGAACAGGCAAGTATCAAGTGATCCATCTCCTGTCGCCCAGTGCCAGCTTCTGGCAAACAGAGGCTAGGGACACCATTCCTGCACGTTCTGGCTAAGAGCCAATGATGGACCTCTCCTCCATGAATGTATCTAGATCTTTTTAAAACCCTGTTAGTATCTTGGCCTTCACAACATCCTCTGGCAAAGATTTCCACAGGTTGACTGTGCACTGTTTATCTGTCTTATGTGCTTAGTCTGTAAAGCCTTTCTGGCAGGCACTGTCTCTTATGTACCTAGCACAATGGGTCCCTGGATGTCAGCTGGGGCCAGAGCCGGCGCTATCATTTAGGCAGCCTAGGCAATCGCCTAGGGAGCCAGGATTATTCAGGGGGTGGCATTTTGCGGGGGGGGGGGAGGAGGCGGCTCCGGTTGACCTGCCGCAGGCATGCCTGCAGGGGTTCCGTTGGTCCGCGGCTCTGGTGGAGCTGCCGCAGTCATGCCTGTGGATGGTCGGCTGCTCCCGTGGCTCCGGTAGACCTCCCGCAGGCATGCCTGTGGCAGTTCCACCAGAGCCACGGACCAACGGACCCTTTGCAGGAATGCCTGCGGCAGCTCCACCGGAGCCATGGGATCAGCGTGGGGGGGCGGCAAAATGGCCGTGCATCCAGGGTGCGAGAAACCCTGGCGCCGGTCCTGGCTGGGGCATTGATACTACTATAATGTAAACAATACAAAAACCAAACAGCTCTCTGGACCCAACTTCCACAGCGAGCTCACAGACATTACCTTGCTCCAGAAAAAGAGAAGAGCTGCATGGGATTTTGGAGTGTAATTGTTCAGCCTTCTGCACCATTGACTAACGAGACTTTTTGTGGGAATACGGGCCTTACCCAAAACCGCACGTGTCTTTTGGCTGCCGTCAGTGGCTTTTGGCTCAAGCCCTGATAATTTCCCCATTATTCACCTTACTGGTGCATATCTAAACTGATGAGTAGTCAGTAAAAATCAGTGGCCAGAGCCTCTGTGTTTTGCAGACTATATAGATCTGGTTGAGCAGGCCACAAATAAACTGCCAAGGCATATCTCAGGCAGGTCTTTTGGGGGAGAGGCACAAAATACATTTATTTAAAGAAACACCTAAGGCCTAATATTTTGTTGAAACCTAAAAGGAATATGGAAACTGCCATCCTGGCTAAGAGCACTGGGTCATCTAGGGCTCAATCCTGCATCACTGAAGCCAATGAAAGTTTTGCCATTGACTTCAATGGGAGCAGGCGCAGGCCCCAAGTCCACTGTCTATCTCTGGCAGAAGTCTCTACCCAATGCCTGAATAAGGGGAGAAACACCAAAGTGGACAGTTTGGGAGTAACTTACTCCTGGGGGGCTGGGAGTTTCTTCCCAGTCCCTTCAGTTACATTGGTTAATATCTTGGAGCATGAAGTGTTTTAGCCTTTTCAAATGTTAGGTGCTTAAAAAACCAACCAACCAAAAAACAGTAGGGTATGTGACTGTGGGGTGCTTTCTTAGTCAGAGAAATGGCCAACTGATAACTCCAGCTAAGCAAATCACCACACCAACCTCTTGTAACAATGAGTTCCACAGACTAATCACAAGTTGTGCAAAATTGTTTCCCAATGTCACTTTTGTGATTTGCTGCCTTTCAGTTTTTAATCAACTCTCCCCTTATTCTTATATTTCAAGAGGGTAAATCGGAGTACCCTGACATACCTCCTCTTTACCATTCATTATTTGTGCATCCTCTGCTATGTCCTTCCTGATCTGTCTGCTCTTTAGATAATCTCAATAGTTTCATATGGAAGGCTTTCCATGCTGCTGATTAGTGTCGTTCCCCATCTTGGAATGTAGTTGGAATCTATTTCTGATCTATCTTGTTTTTATAGTGGGATGGCCAGAGCTGACAACAGTGAGGATGAAGTACCATTTATAGCTCAGCATTACAATATTTCTAATATTATTCTCCATCCCAGTCCTTAACATCGTACGGTTTGACTGCCAAGGCAATGCAATGTCAGACCCAGCATTTCTATACAACCACTCTACGCTCTGGTTAGTTTGTGTGTGTATGGATTTGTTTTCAAGTAAAGCGCATCACAAGCTTGCAGTTGTGGTTTTCTGAATATATTTATTCTGCGATGCTTGGAAAAGGGATATTTACAATGGGGACTCAAATGATCTTCCTACCAAACAGGGCAGATTTCAAGCCATCACGGTAACCAGAAACCAGTTTGCTTCTGGCATTTTGTATTGATCAGCAGCAATGCAAACAGTTTAGTGAAGCTCACAAATCAGTGTCACAAGGCTTTGTTTTATATACCTCTATTTATTTACAAAGTTCACAGGACAAAATGACATGTTCTATCAAACCCACAAACTAGCAACTGTTCTTTGTTCTCTTGTTAATTTAACATTTTGAAGGGCAAAAATCCAGCCTTGCAGGGGTGAGAAGTTGCTGCAAGGCAAAGGCTGTATGTGTATGGCATGCTATGAGCTAACTGGCTCCTCTGCCTCGTGGCCTTTATTCTAGCCAGCCAGTGCTCCCTTTCGTTAAACTAACGGTTTTGTCTGAGAATTTTAACGTCTGGGAAGGGTTTGAGTCAAACGCTGCTTTCTGGGGAAGTCTGTGCTGGAATTTTTGAGTCATGTTTTAACATGTCCACTCATATCATTGTAAACATTAGTGTAGACAGGACACACACGTTACTACACTAAGGATACACAACCACGGTAGTTAACATAGGTTAACTAACGTGTTAAAACATAACTTAAAGCATAGCCATGTGATCAATTACCCTGATGTGAATGCAGCTTAACTCCATTGGTTTCAGTGGAGTTGTTCCACATTTACATCAATGTAGCTGAAAGAAGAATTTGGCTCTTCATGTATAAGCAATATGCTTGACTTTCCGTAGATAACGATACCTTGTCTTCCTATAGCTCTGCCTGACTCCACCACATTCCTCACTAAAGCATCTTGTTTTAGTCTGGGTTTAAAATCTGTGGTCTCAGTCACAACTAGAAAGTTAACCTAATGTGAGCTAATTATTGTATATATTTAATAAGGAACAACACTGCTATTAAAATTATTACAGAGGATTGGTCCATATTATATAAATTAGAGACCCCTTAAATTGTACAGGTCATGCCTAAGGGACTGATCCTGGAAACAAGCATGCACATGAGCAACTTTACTTGGGGGAGCTTCGTGACGCTAGTCGTGTGAGTAAAATTACTCATGTTTGCACAATTAGACCCATAAATCTTCAACTCCAATCTTGCAGGACACTCATATGGATGGACCCCTGCACCTGCAAAGACCTCCTTGCAGCTGGGCCTTGTAATCTGTAAGTTCTTGTTAATGAGAAATCAATTTCAAAAGGGCAAGGCCGCTCTTGGAGGTTCCTTGGCCATCAAACCCAAACAGAAGAACCCCAGTATTTGGAACTGTCTCTCACAGCGAGTCCTAAAACTTGCACATAGCAACTTTTACCGATTGACATGTAATAAGTTAACAATGGGGTTTCCAGGTAATTGATGTCACCTTGCCCTTTGCTATTTTGTTGCCTTTCACTAGTCCTAGGCCAGTCTCATGATTCTAAGTTGCCTAGTCATTTTCTCTGTTAACAGAACAATACAAGTAGTAAGAAAAAATACAGTACAAAGAATTATAAAACTCCACAAATAGCAAAACAAAAAACTAGTCTTTTCTGACTATAATGCTAGAAATTAATTGCCCTTCCTTTATAGATTCTCTCTCTAGAAGTCCATCCGTGAAGCAGTCTCAGAAGGGGGTTACATACTCTTTTTTTATGCTAGTGCTGGTCTCAGTGTAACCACCAGTATCTCGGGTAGCACTGAAAACCCTTTCTCCAGATCTGCGTGGGAGCAGTAGTTTGTAGACGGCTGCCCTGTATTTCTTTGAAATGAGGTTGTAGAGGATTGGGTTGATGGATGCGCTCAGATAGAAAAGCTGCAAAGCGAATACATTAAAGTACTGGGAGAAAAGCATCATGCTGGTATCCTGAGTGTTTATAAATATGATCCTGCCCACATGGAATGGCAACCAGCAAATTATAAACGCCAGAACCACCACAGCTGTAAGACAAAACAACACACACAAAATAGTTAAGAGTCAGGATTCAGACACATGAAACCACTAACATTCTGAATGTCTAGGTACCAAAACGTATCATATATTATAAGTCTGATTCTGCTCTCATTACTTCCTCTCCTTACACTAATGTAGATCAGGAGTAACACCAGTGAAGTAATGAAGTTATATTGGTGTAAGAAAATGGGAACAGCATCACATCCATTAACTACTTTTCAGAACAAAACAAGGTAATTGAGACCCTCTCCAGCAAAATTCCTAGAGATTATTTAAACGGGGGGAAAGTGCGTATTTCAGTGAATATGAAATTGTAAACGATTGTATCTTCCCTGGAATAGCAAACACAGTAAAAATGAAATTATGGAACATTTTCAACTTCATTTATATAGTATGAAAACTAAGAGGAAATCCGGAATGAGGGGAGTTTTTGTAAAAGTGCACAGCAAATCTATTTTTGTCATCGATTTATTCTTTAACGTGGATATGTTGAAAAGGGTTGTACTGTTATGCCTGCTCTAACACGCTGCATAGTTAATGTGTTCTCTCTACTGGGCTCTTACTGTAATCTACTGTGTGCATTATTTTTAATTATTTCTATTTACAAGTTCACGAAACACATACAATTTCTTTGTATTACTTGTGACTTTTCAAAAGATAACATATGGCCAGTCTATTATAGAAAAGTTTAATGGTCCAAATTCATCCCTTGTGTAATTCCACTAGCTTCAAAGGAATAACCAAGGATCAGTTTGATCCATATGTCAAAAGACACTATCAACTGGAAATTCACATTTCTATCAGAAAACTTGGTCCTACTCTAGTAAAAAGAAATATTTAAGTTTACTACACTTGAAAGAAGTTCGCAAACACGTATTTTTCTCTAGTGGTTTTATTTTTTGCTTTGTGCAACTGACAATGCTCTGTATGTAGTCAGTTTCCTCTCTTGTTAAAAGAGCTTTTCATATGGCAACAGAGGCAGAAAAACCTTCTGAAAAACATTGGCCACAATGTATAAATGATGCTCAATCAACAACTCGAATCTTTTAAAATTAGCCAATATATTACAAAAATTAACACCGGCAATGTTAATTCAACTCTACAACTGTTAAGAACCTAAAACTAATTGTGTCAATGCATGTAAATAACTGAATTGTTTAACAAGATCTTGTTAATGAGAAATCAGTTTCAAAAGGGCAGTCTAAAATCTATTGTATCCATTTTTCTCTAAACACTTATATCACAGTTATCACAGAGTATTTTAGTATCTCCTCTGCTTGCAAATAAATGTTTTGCATTCCTGCAAGCATTTGCGGCTTTGTGGTCTAATCAATATTTTCTAAATACATAGACAGCTGGGAGCCACATGTTCAAATACTGGCAGGGTCCATTCAGCCCTTTGTATTTCTCCCGTAGCTGTCTGATACAAAATCGGTGTGTCAGATGAAGCCTTAGATGTTAAGGAATGAAAATCAGTGCCATTGAAGTAAATGGGAGTATCACCACCATTGACGTCAGTGGAGCCAGGGTTTCATCACAAGTCTTCTTTGCTGCATGTACCCATAATGATTTGTTAGCCCTTTTCATAAACATGCACCTGACCCCAATTCTCCATTCCTTTGCTGCCGGACTGGTTATCCACTTCTGAGACGGCTGAATTTCAGTGGTGCTGACGACTATGATGCATGCAAATGTATGAAAGCAAGATTTAGCAAGTACACCAGAAAAATCTGCTATTAGGCAAGGGAAAAAATCTCCCCAAGGAAGAGGCAGAAGCCTCATTATTAGAGTAATTTTAAACTGGGCAAAGCTTTGGAGACAGCATGAACCTCACCTACTGCTAGAAATTGGCTGAATACATCTATAGGGACCAGTGGTGGCTTGCTGAGGTCAGAGGTCACCAGGCCCCACTGAGCAGTTTGACCTAAGGGATTTTTCCACCTCTGATGTCCCTGCTCTCAGACACATCCCTGCTGAAATCAGTAGGGTGCAGACACTGGCTGAATTGTGCCCTATGAGGTCTCAGTCCTTTTCACCCTGCACTTCACCCTGGAGCCACCTAGGGTGACCAGAAAGCAAGTGTGAAAAATCGGGACAGGGGGTGGGAGGTAATAGGGGTAATAGTTAATAGGAATAAAAAAAAAGCCCCAAATATAGGGACTGTTCCTATAAAAACAGGACATCTGGTCACCCTAGAGCCACCCTGCAGAAGAGGGCTGTGGGGAGAGTGCCAGGTTGCCTTGGTCTGTACACAGCTGATCGAGCCCAGCCTGGGGGGAGCTGGGCGGTACCTGAGGACTGAGTGAGGGAAGGGGCCGATTCCCTGGGACTCACCCAGGATCCTGATGGTCTGTTTGTGCCCCTTCTCCCTGAGGGCTGCGTTGGGGCCCTGGGGCCGGACCTTGCTCCTCCACAGCGCCCTGCCGATGAGGCCGTAGAGCACGTTGAGGCAGAGGACGGGCAGGATGAAGTAGCCGGTGGTGACCCACAGCATGATGCCCAGCAGGCCGGACTCGGTGGCCAGCGGCGTGAGCCGGCACTCGCGGCTGAAGTCGGTCTGGTTGTCCTGCTGCTCCACGCCCACCAGGAAGAAGAAGGGCCCGGCCGAGAGCAGGGCGAAGGCCCACAGGGCCCCGATCACCACCTTGACGCGGCGCCTGGTGATCACCACCTTGGCCTTGAGCGGGAAGCAGATGGCCAGGTAGCGCTCCACGGTGAGCGCGGTGATGTGCAGGATGGTGCAGTAGGTGCAGGCCTCGCTCAGGTAGTGGGAGAGGCGGCAGAGCAGCTGGCCGAAGATCCAGGGCCGGGAGCGCCAGAGGCGGTAGAGGTCGAAGGGCAGCCCCAGCAGGATGAGCAGGTCGGACACGGCCATGCTGCCCAGGTACAGGTTGGTGGTGGTCTTCAGCTCCCGGCAGCGCCGCAGGATCAGCACGGTCAGCACGTTCCCCGCCACCCCCACGGCGAAGAGGCCGAGGCACACGGCGGTGACCGGGATGAGCGCGGGCAGCGGCAGGGAGCTGCAGAGGCGCTCGTCGCACGGGGACCCCGCCCACGCCTCGCCCTGCGCCCTCGGCGCGCTGCTGTTCTCGCAGCCGCCCCCCATGGCGGCGGCTAAGCGCGGGGCTGGGGCTCGGGCGCGCTGCCCGCGGGAGCTGGGGGAGAGGCGCCCTGGCCGCAGCCCATGGTGGGCGGCGAGCGAGGCGGGGGCAGCAGGAGCGTCCGCTCGGGCTGTTCTGCGGCTGGGAGCTGCCGCTGCTCCGGGGCTGAGCTCGGCTCCACTGGCCCCTGCGCTCCCCGCGGAGCTTATATGGCCCCTGTTCAGAGCAGTCGTTTTTCAAAGTCTAATCGAGTGACTGGCCCCAGCCCATCGGAAGCCCATTTTTCACTGCTGGGAAGTGAGCACGAAAGCCAGGCAGCCCCAGGCGTGCACCTGTCGCCAGCCCCGTCCGTGTTCACAGTCAGGGATCAGCGCCCCGCCTAGGCGGAAAAGGAAAAGTGCTAGTCAGGACTGGGCAGTTGTGCTTTAAACACCGAACCGAGCCATGGCTTTAAGGGAGAGTTTTTCGTTCTTTCTTTTACACTCAGCATGAATTGAACATCACGTTCCAACAGATCTCAAAACAAGCCGAGCGGAAACCAGCGATTTTCTCCTGCTCTCAGCCAAAACTTTGGATGTTGGATGCGGTCACCCATTGAACAACCGTCAAATGCGTTATTTGCCTGAAAGTTCTCACCGCCGAGCTCACCCTTCAAGGAATATGACCTCAGCTTCCAATTTGTAATGAAACTCAAAACTATAGCTCGAGAGTATCATCCAGCTTCTGTTGTGACTGTTTCACGCAGATCTATTTTCCAGTCATGCTACATTTAAAATGTAGTTCTTCAAGTAGAAAACGTGCACAATTTACATGACAACGTTGCGCTGGTAGACACAACTGCATTTTAGAATCTGAAATATCCGGTTAAAAGCTGCAGTCCCTGCTTTGACCTTACTCACACAAAATCCCCTGTGGAAGTTTTGCCTAAACAGAGGCTGCAGTTCCGTATGACAAAAATAGATTTAAAAGAGCTTGTATGAATGGATCATGTGGAAAAACTGATAATTTTCTTCTGGGCAACAATTAGCTTTTTTGTACTGTAACTCCTATTTTAAATCACTGCTTCTCAGTCTTCTTGCACTAACTTCTTGTACTGCATAAAGTAGGATTTTTACAATATTTAGGAACTACAGAATATTGTTCAATGAAATTGAATTTCAAATAGTTTAGATTTAATACGCATTCCTTTCTTCACTAACAAAACAATATGGTTATGAAAGCAATAAGGAAAATAATTTACAGGAAAGCAAAGCTAAGTTTTAAGAAAGACACAGTATAGCAATGAGGAATTTTCCTAATCTTCCTATCAGACTGATGTTTGAGACAGTGTCTGGTCACACTTATTTTGTCATAGAATAGACAGAAAGCTTAAAACCTTGCAAAAGGAGAATACTATTTTACATGAATTGTTGTCTCATTAAAAACTATGTCTGTCTGCCAGAAAAGTGGGGAAGTCCAGGAATAGTTGTTATATCCAAAGATCAATTAACAAACATGGAAAAAGAATGATACTTTTATTTTCCACACATTTTAAAGATACTTTTGCTACATAGTTTGTGTATATTTCTATGAGATTAAACATTTTTCATCTGTATGAAGTCCAACATTATACAAGTTTAAAGTGATATGTTTGGTACTGTATCTATAATGTTTTAAAAAGTTTAGAGTTTTTTTGGAATGTACAGTATATGAGGTAAAATTAAGATTACATTAAAAACCGTCTTCACTGCAGTAATCTGCACTGAGGTTCAAATGGCAAATACACTATTAAATGACATTTACTATCAAAAATAGGAGTTCATTTGAATTTTACTATGAAAAACATAAGCCACTGCAGTTTAACTGTAGTGACAAATCTTCCCATTTTAGACATTCAACCATATAGAAATCTCTGGGCTATTACAGTCAATCTCATTTGTACTGCCGAACATGGCACTTTTAAGAAGGTTCTAGAAAACATCTGCTGTCACTGTATTTTGTGGGAAGATATTAGCCTCTACATAAAAGTGACAAATTTAAAATAAAATGTAGACAACCAGTACATTTTAAAGACAGATCATTCTTACCACTTGAGGACCAAGTTCTTATCCATTTCTTTTTTAAAACAAAACTCAACAACATTATTCTACAGCACAGATCATTGGACGTAGAAACAATTACAATACATGCCCGTTCTAATATAAGAGAAATTCTTCAGAGATCTTCAAAACACAAGACAGAGGTTCTTTTTATTATTATTTTAAGACTGACAGAAGTGCTTAATACCATTAAAAATGCTAAATCCAACACAAGTAGAAGTCATTAGTGATCCACTATCTTGTAACTGAAATAAATTAAAGCTAATTACAAAATGGATAACAGATAATGTAAGTGTGATGAGAGAAAATTTTTTTTAAGATCGTTTCACTACAAGCTTTATGTAATTGGCAGTCGTTGACATCTGGCAAGATGTTCAATGGGCTACTTGATAAAGTTCAGTCTGGTCATTCAAGAACTCACAAATGCAAGCTCACAAAACATTGATGAATTATGCAATTGCAAAGTGCTCTAATGCAACGTTAACTACATGCAATCAACAATTTGATACAGTATTCAAAGAGACATTACATTAAAAGTTAGGTTCTCAGGAAAAAGAAGGTTGAAGTTTTCTGGTGCAAATTATTACACTTCCCCCTTCCCCTGATTTGGTGCCCCAAAAAACAAAGGCAGTGCTTCATTCCAGTGGCCACGGCAAGTCAATATAGGGGTAACAGCAAAAATTATGGTTATCCAAGAAAATTTATACACATTATCAATGGAGGGCACATATATCTATATAAACAGCACCCAATCAAATAAAGGTCTTATTTCAAAAATGATTTTTAACTTAGTTCTTTATAGCGTTAGATCAAAAAAGCTCTCTCTCTTCCATGTTTGTAGGAAGCTAAAGAGGCATTTTTATGAGTAAACATATCGGGGCCAAGATAAACCACTTGTGCCATATCTTTTTAGTTTTGCAAAATGTATACTTGCAGTGGAAAACTCTACATTTCGATAAGAATCTTCCTTCATGCATTCACTTCCATCCAGCTTACTGCCTGCAAAATGCCCCTTCTATTTTCATCATAATCCTGCTTCCCAAATAATTAAGAGAAATGAAGAGGTAGAAATACAGCGCTAGATTGCTTTCACAGCATCAGACTAACATTTTATACAGCACAAATTTGTTAGTGTAATTTTTAAATGCATTTTACTCATTTCTCCCTCCCCCCTTATGGTACTAATCCTTAAAAATGTGGACCAGGTTACCATTATTACACTCCTGCTTATTGGTCATAACCTTATAATGATACATTGCCTGCCTTACATAAAGTTTGTACTGCAAGAAGGCATGTTAAAGGAAATATTTCTGTGGCTTGCATTCTATAATCTGTGCCAGCATCTACTTAATAAGCATTTTAAGTGGCTGAAAAGATGTGCTACAATCCCAATGCTGATGCTAAATGCCTGTTTTTGTAAAAGCAAGAGAACAGAAATATTTTTAGAATATGAGAATGTAAAATGTAATGAGCAGCATTCTAAAAGAAAATGGTTTTTCTCACTTTATTACAAAGTACTGAATGATAAAGGCAATCAGAATGGAAAAGGTAGCAAAGAGCACAAGGATGACAGCAGCACACTGTTCATCACTTAGTGTCTGTTGTGTCCTTGAGATTTCCACAGTGTCTTTGTTGGTGCTGGTTGGTGGTTCAGTTCTCTGAGAGATGAATAGTACTGTGGTACTGTAGGGGCCTATCAGGTCCTGATGACCTACTGTTTCTTGGCACTGTCGAATGGCACACACACGAAAACGATATTCACAGTTCAGCTGGAGGCCTGAATACCGGAATGACCAGTCAGGCCCTTTATAAATCTGTCAAGAAAAAAAATAAAATAAAAATAAACAAAAACACTTCTAGCAAACTGGCACATTGTGTTTACTGTAAAAATTTAAACAAAATGGCATACTTATAGTTTAATACAGGGATTGGTAACCTTTGGCATGCAATTAGCCGGGGTAAGCTGGTTTGTGTACCTGCCACGTTCGCAGGTTCGGCCGATTGTGGCTCCCATTGGCCGTGGTTCACCATCCCAGCCAATGGGGGTGGCGGGAAGTGGCGGCCAGCCCCCATTGGCCAGGGACGGCGAACCACTGCCAGTGGGAGTCGCGACTGGCCGAACCTGTGGATGCAGCAGGTAAACAAACCAGCCCGGCCCTCCAGGGTGCTTACCCTGGCGAGCTGCGTGCCAAAGGTTGCCGATCCCTGGTTTAATATGTCTCTATATTTACTGTTGAAGTTACTGTGAAAATGGCAAGTGCTACTGAATCACCTGTGTTTTCAATGACATTCTTCTAGCCATACAGGCAGAAAAAATTAACAAAGATTAATGGAAAATAACTTTAATGCCTAATTAAATTTATTTTCAGTCATTTGGTAAAATACGTAGCATTACAAACTCCACTAGATCATAACTTGCAAAGCACCAAATTTAGCTCCTGTAAGAAGCCTTCACTTTAAGTAAACATTTTAAGTGTCAAATTCGATGTAAATCTCATTGTCTCACAATGGGTTTCTAGGTGATTAATTAGATGTCAGATTGTACGCAGTGTTGTTGTAGCCGTGTCACTTCCAGGATATTAAAGAGAAGAGGCAGGTGAGGTAATATCTTTTATTGGACCAACTTCTGTTGGTGGATATTAGAGAGACAAGCTTTTGAGCTACTCGGAGCTCTTCCTCAGCTCTTCATTCACACTGTTCCTTAATCTGAGGAAGAACTCTGAGTAGCTCAAAAGCTTGTCTCTCTAATAGCCACCAACAGAAGTTGGTCCAATAAAAGATATTATCTCACCCGTCTTGTCTCTAGATGTCAGATAACCATATTCATCAATTCTAACCAAATCCAACACATTTTTGCTGGATTTAGGGGCAGGTAACCGCCATTTTTGTTGTTATCATGAATAAATACAGATTTACACATCCTAGCTTGCATATTTATTGTCTTATACGTGAGGGCTAAATCATGCATCAAAGTCGTAAAATGGGCTACAAATGCAATAAAAAAATAAGGTATTCAGAAGTTTAACAAACGGAGGGTGGGGGTGCTGAAGACGGTCCTTGCTTGGGACTCCGTTTGGTCAAGGGCTGGCCCTGCCTTGAAAAGCCCTCTTTGTGATTCTTTTTAACCTCCCCAATTCAGTGGTCCCAACACTCTGTTCCTTAATCTATCTGTTGGGTGACTAGGCCCTATCTTTCACTGAACTCACTGCTGCTTCAACATTCTGAATGCCGGCCTCACGGAAAGCTGAGGCCTGATCTCCTACGGATCCATGTTTATAGATCCATTTATGTCTGCGGAAGTCTCACTGAAACCAATGAGACTTCATGTAGGCATAATGGTCTCGGTGGGTAAATTCATATGCTGTGTGGATGCCCATCACAAACACAGCATATGTTAATTTCTCTCTTTAAATGCTTTTATCCTTTTCTCTCCCATTATTTGATCTCATATTTAAGTGGAGTACTGGTAGCAGTAAACAAACATCAAATAATCCAAAACCTTTTCCTATAGTTGATTTCATAGTATTGAACACTGTCAAGCAAATAAATGCATGCAACTACTCATCTGTTTAGTGGTGGAAGAAAAAATCAAAACCTGTTTTCTAGATTTAGGTCTGGATTCTGTTGTTCATTTATACTTACAGGGTTAATTTAGTTGCATAAATACCTACTTTCTTTCACAGGTTAATAAATCTAAATAACTCTATGTAACCCTGTTTTGCTTGTCTTGATGCAAAATCTGATTTAAAGATGTTTTATGAACTAATATAATTAATTAGCTGTACAGTCAGATTTCATATAGGTATAATACATTTTCAGAGGAAATACAGTACATTAGGTGTATGCTATCAAAGTAATAAACTTCTCAAACTGAATTTGCTTGACGATTGTAAAAGTAGTACACAAGAGCTCTTTCTACTACTTGCTACATAAAGTGTTACAACCAAAATTTCATATCACATTAAGGGCATATCTTCTGGTCTGGTACAGCTACACTGACAGCTGCCCTACTTTACACCTGGTGGCCCATGGCCCCAAGTGACCATTCTGACAGCTAGGGATTGCTAGAATGTATAGACACCTTGGAGACCCCCTTCTTCCTAGACACAGTTCCCACACCAAGGGATGAGAGACAGGTTGTATAGGAAACCCTACAGCAGACCTATGCCACAAGAGGATTCCCCTACACAGAGGGCACCCTCCACTAGTAGGTCTTAAGGCTGGCCATGTCTATACTACAGGGACTACAGTAGCAGAGCTACAGTGTTGTAGCTCTGCTGGCATAACCCCAGAGTGTACGCACAGCCTATGGAAATGGTCGAGGTTTTTCTGTTGCTGTCACGCCCTAAGTGTTGATAGCTAGGTTGATGGAAGCAGTCGTCCGTCAACCTTGCTGCATCTATGCCGGGGATTAGGTCTGCTTAATTATGGTGCCAGGGGTGTGGATTATTGCACTAAACTGTGTTGACCTAAAATTTAAGGGTAGACCAGATCGCTTTTTTGTATTGCTGGAGTAGCAAAAAGCATCCTTAATGGACAAGAGAATCTGGTTCTAAGGCCATGTCTACACTGTAGATCAGCACTGCTGCAATCGAAGCAGCGGGTGTCGATTTACCAGGTATAGTGAAGACATGCTAAACTGATGGGAGAGCGCTCTCCCATCAATAGTGTACTCCATCTCTCCAAGAAGAGTAAGGAAAGTCAGCAGGAGAGTGTCTCCCATCGACCTAGCGCAGTGTAGACACCATGGTAACTGGATATAGCTATGTTGACTTCAGTTGTGTTATTCACATAACTAAGTTATGCTACTTCAAATCCATTTACTGCGGTAATATAGACCAGCCCTTAGTGGTTTAACCTAATGTATGTGCTCATTAACACGTTACAGGCCAGTTCCCCAGCTGATGTAAATCAGCGGAGCTCCACTGAAGCTCTGCTAATGTGCACCACCTGAAGATCTAGTACTATACATTTTGTAATGAGCAGTTAAGTACACAGTTTCTATCTTGGCTCTTTCAAAAGGGCTTCTCACCATAGTATCCACACAGCTTTAATATTCTGTTTCTATTCAGTACCCTGCTTTAATTTCCAGTGATAGTTTTTACAAACTTAATGCTACCTTTTAAAATCTACCTCAATTTACTGTGCTAAATAATTAGTGAGGCATATGGGATCACACAGATTGTTCTTTCAGTGTCAGGCTTTAAGAGTAATCTTCATTTTCTTTTACAGTATATTGGTAACATGAATCACTTATCAAAAAACAGTCCAACTCTGTCTCTAGAGGATATTACACAGCATTTAATGAATTCTACTGACATACTGAACGCTGCATTTGCAACTTAAAAGCTACAAAATCAATAAGTAAAATATGTAACACTACAATGTAGGTACTGATTTATGAGATTAGCAATGTGCATAATCTACCAAAACACAGGGCTATACTTATTTAATTTGGGCCCATAATAAAATCACAGTATCTCAAAATTAATTGTGCTTCCTCTTTGGAAGGAAACCTGCTTGCTTAATAGTGTGAAACAGAGCTCACAAGTCTAATTATGTGTCAATTTTCTGAGAGTTTATAGTGAAAGACATCAAAAGCTAAGGTGGTATTGTACATCCTCTGTTAAAAGCAGCCTATTTTGTTATTTGGCATCTCAAACTGCATATCTACATGGTAAAAATAGAAATTAACTGAAAAAATTCTTAACTGTTTGGCACTGGTGGTTGGCCACTGGCGGCCTGTCTGCTCTACTGTGCTTTCCATACACCACAGACAATACAGTGGAACTTTCTAGAATATCAATAGCTTTCCTTGAACAGTTCATGATGTGCAGTGAACATCGAGTTTGTTTACTTTTTCTTCATAAATCTTGCTTTCATTCCTTTAATTAGTTTGATTCTCTTTTCTCAATTCCTCCCATTTGTGGACATTTTCCTGACCCTCAGGTGCAAAGAACTGTACGTAGTATTCAAGATGACTCATCAGTACCATGTAGATTCATAGATTCAAAGGCCCAAAGGGACCACGGTGATCACCTAGTCTGATCTCCTGTATAACAGAGGCCATAGAACTTCTATAAAATAATTCCCAGAGCGTATCTTATAGAAAAACATCCAAACTTAGTTTAAAAATGGTCAGCGATGGAGAATCTACCACAACTCTTGGTGAACTGTTCCAGTGGTTAATTACCTCACTGTTAAAAATGTACACCTTGTTTCCAGTCTGAAACTATAACATCCTTTCCCTCTGTAAATATTTTAGAAGAAGAAACCTGGAGGATTAGCTTTGACACAAAATCAGCATGGGTAACAAATATAATGTTTGACCTGCACATTTTTTAATTGCAATTAACTGTCACCAATACACTTCACATAAACATATTATACTTTTTTAATGAACTATACCTGTTTGAATTCTGAGTCTTTTCCCGCCATGACTTGAAGACTATAAATAATTGGATCACCTTTCATTGGTTGCAAAACCTCCCATGTGATTTCACAAGTGTGGTCATTTACTCTCTCTATTCTTGGCGCTGTAGGAAAAAAGCAAATACATTAGTTAACTGGGTATTGTGTCCAGTTAGTGGTTTTCACTAATTTGTAAACTCTAGCCTCTATGGTATTTTATTTTGTTTCTGAAACAAAGAAACAAAAGATTTAAGTGCAAAGATATTTTTCTTATTCACTTCTCATGTTGACTAACACTACATAAATAAGGATGTTAGCACACTGCTTACATGTTTTGTTTCCTTCACAAAAAAGCAAGGACAATTATGATTCTCATGAATGAATATCATAAGAAAGGTTAGTTGCTATGAAGAAAGTAGTCTGAAAGAACTTTTATTCCAGAGAAGTGTTATGGAATACATGTAGATAAAGAATTGCAGTTTAAGATCAACTGACCGAGTCTGAACACAAGAATTGCCATACTCAACCATCAGACAGCGGAAAGAACCAGATTCTTCAGATGACAGCATAAGAACCCTGCAGTAGGCAGAGACAGGATAATATGATACCTCCCCATCCACCAAATACAGAAAGAAGAATCTGTACAGTGAGTGAGGGCTGGGTGAATCTGAGACTATACGAGAGACTATGGAAGAGACTGGGTGCCGGGTTATGTGTAGTAGTCATTTTATACATTCCTCAACAATACAAGGGAAGGAAGGAGCAAATGATGGCATAGGAAGGGGCCTCAAATGAGTTGGTCTGTAGGTGTTCTGGATGGATCTGACCCAGCCCTGCTACCAGGACACCAAAAATGCTAGACTCCAAGAAACATTTCCAAAAGGAATACTACTACAAATGCCTAGGCAAACTTATTTCTGACGTCACAGAAAGTTAAATCTGTACCCTAAGTTTACGGAAGGAGATGTGCAGTTTTGGTGACTGTGTTCAAGCTTGACAAAAGCCTGCCAACCCTGCTTTAATTGAAAAATTACATGTCCCATTAAGTATGGAGCTGCTGCTGATACTTTCATAACACTGCTCTACAGCCAAAATGCTTCTGAAATAAATGTAGTCCAACTTTACTAATTCTGGGTAATGGAGAATGAAAATGATGCTTAAAATTGTTGATTGGCTCTAGTTTTCAAGATATGCTATTGGGTCAGTATATACGACCCTTGACTTGGGAATGGCGGAGGATAAGTGAGTTATAAAGGGAAGGGATCTCAATTTAAACCAGAAATGACTAAAATACATCTTTGACTGGACCTATGAATAAAACTATGACTGGGTTTGGATAGTACTTGCTTTTGAGGCAAAACAATGAATGATGCAATCTGAAGCTGGTATTGCATCATACATGATATGAATTGCATCATGTTATTCCTAGAAGTCATGGATGATGCAATCATAACGAAGCTTACATCACTCTGCTGAACAAATTACTCATAGACTCATAGACTCTAGGACTGGAAGGGACCTCGAGAGGTCATCGAGTCCAGTCCCCTGCCCTCATGGCAGGACCAAATACTGTCTAGACCATCCCTAACAGACATTTATCTAACCTACTCTTAAATATCTCCAGAGATGGAGATTCCACAACCTCCCTAGGCAATTTATTCCAGTGTTTAACTACCCTGACAGTTAGGAACTTTTTCCTAATGTCCAACCTAAATCTCCCCTGCCGCAGTTTAAGCCCATTGCTTCTTGTTCTATCATTGGAGGCTAAGGTGAACAAGTTTTCTCCCTCCTCCTGATGACACCTTTAGATACCTGAAAACTGCTATCAGGTCCCCTCTCAGTCTTCTCTTTTTCAAACTAAACAAACCCAATTCCTTCAGCCTTCCTTCATAGGTCATGTTCTCAAGACCTTTAATCATTCTTGTTGTTCTTCTCTGGACCCTCTCCAATTTCTCCACATCTTTCTTGAAATGCGGTGCCCAGAACTGGACACAATACTCCAGTTGAGGCCTAACCAGCGCAGAGTAAAGTGGAAGAATGACTTCTTGTGTCTTGTTTACAACACACCTGTTAATGCATCCCAGAATCACGTTTGCTTTTTTTTGCAACAGTATCACACTGTTGACTCATATTAAGCTTGTGGTCCACTATGACCCCTAGATCTCTTTCTGCCATACTCCTTCCTAGACAGTCTCTTCCCATTCTGTATGTGTGAAACTGATTGTTCCTTCCTAGGTGGAGCACTTTGCATTTATCTTTATTGAACTTCATCCTGTTTACTTCAGATTTGCTCTATATCATCTCTAGAAATCATACGGTGTCATGCTCTCTTATTTGTCAGTGTTTGATTTTGCAAAGGGACACATTTCTGTTTAGCCAAAGTGAGCGGAGATGCCTGGTACTTGTGTGAACAGTGCAGATAACTTCTGCTATGTTTGTGGTGAAGTGACTTTTGCATCACAAAAGCGCAGTATAACCACTATGGTTAAGAAAACCTATCACCTTTATTTTGGCTGCAAAATTGGAGATCAGGACAAGAAGTGGGCCTCACACATATGCTGCAACACTTGTGCAACAAATCTTCGCCAGTGGTTGAACAGGAAAAGGAAATCTATGCCTTTTGCAGTGCCAATGATTTGGAGAGAGCCAACAAATCATACCAGCAATTGTTACTTCTGCATGGTGCCTCCAGTTGGGAAAGGTGTGTCAAAGAAGAAAAAGTGGACTGTGCATTATCCAAACATTCCATCAGCTATACGCCCAGTACCCCACGGAGAAGGACTGCCGGTTCCTGATGCACCAGAATCATTCTCACTTGAGTCAGACGAGGAAGAGGAAGAGGATGAAACTTCTGGTCCTGAACCATCAATGTCACAGGACCCACATTTTCTCCCATCCTCCTCCTCTGAACCACACCTCCTAACACAAGGTGAACTGAATGACCTCGTCAGGGATTTGGAACTACCCAAGAGTAAGGCAGAGCTGTTGGGCTCCAGACTACAGCAGTGGAATCTCCTGGCAGGCTATCAGGGCAAATGGAGCCCATCAATACTTGCAGACTATTGCTGGACAGTGACAAGAGATGCTCCATTTAATGAATACAAGAGACAAGCCAAGAAGTGCCGAATAGACACTGAATAGGACTAAACTATGTACATAATAGTTTTTTGCCTTTTGTTTCATACTAAATTTTATTTATATAACCCTTTTGCTGATTTTTAAAGTGTTACATAAACAGGACAGGTGAAATATTATCATGTAAAGCAACCATAAACACATGAAAAGACCTAGGTTTACAATTTATGATTAAAAATCTACTATCTACACAATATACATAGACATAAAATGTAAAAACTTAAATATCTTAGAAACAGTAGCCAATCAGTTGTTTTAATTGTCATATTTGAATTCAGCACATCAAAATACATAATAAATATCACATTTTATCTCTGAAGCAGACGACTTCTCAAAAATTGTAGACCAGTGTAATCTATGTATTTTAATGCACCCATTATGGAGTCTCTGGATGCCACAATGTATCATGTTTGTTTAGAGCACATTAAAGAGGAATTGTTTAAACCCCATCAAAAATAATTAATTGAATAAAATATGATCACAAAGTCCTTTCTATTCAGTTGAGTTTTAATGTTTTTTAAAAAAACCCTTTAACTTGGATTTGGGACTTAAACTACTCAGCACTGTCCCTTAACTGCAAGCTTGTTTATACTGAACAGGACTAGTAGTACTGATTTATTAAGTAGTGAGAAAAATGATATTACAGTTAAATGACAAGTGAAAATACAATGCTTACCTTTCAAGACAGCTGGAACAGATTTGGGAGTTGTGAAAATGTACTCCTGAGAAAGTGGACCTTCGCCAGCTTCATTACAAGCCTGAATACAAAATTTGTAGGATGTTGACTCAATGAGTCTTTGTACTTTGTATGTATGACATGGTCCTCTGTATAAGGATATAAACCTGAAAGTAGAAATAGTGATTATGTAAACAGACTACATAGATTCCAAAGTAATCTGCATGATTTCTACTTTTGTTTTAAATGCACTCATCTTTTTTTAATTGCTGGAACTTAATGAGAAACTCACAAATACCAATTTCCAAGTTAATTTATGATCTTTCAGTAATACAGAACAATGAGCTCACTTTTCAATAAGCAGTAACTGCTACTGGTCTTACTTCGCCTTGGAGTGGGAAAGCGGAGAGTTCAGTATGTGGTGCTTTCATTATCATTGCTCCTCTATAATCTTCCTGCTTTTCAAAAGTGAGTGGGCCTGGATTTTAGCTACCTGCACCTCAGCAATACTCCTCACTAGTTCCAAGAAATGGTCAAGTCTCTGTGGTTCCCATTGCTCTTCCACAATTTTGTGGGGAAGGTGTGCTATGGCCCAAATGTCACATCTGTGCGGGAGAGATGTGTCACAGTTGCAACATACGTTGTTGTTCTGACGGGTTTTTCTAGGCTGGCCACACTCTCTTGTGTCATGATGCTGGAGCAGGTTAGTTTCACTGGCCCGTCTATTTGCTTTTCAGTCTTGGGGGTTCTAATACATAGCTCAGGTTTTGTCCCAGAGAGAGTGGAGGGGTTTTGTTACCATATTCTACTCCTGCTCATTTCTGAGTTGGGGTGCAGGCATGAATTACTTTTTGATGGCGATGGTGAATTCCCTGCTATGTGGATCTGCATTTCTTTTTCTCCCTATGTCAGGACAGGTTCCCACTTGGTAGACCCCTACTTTTGTCCAGTTCTCAAGCTATCATATGCTCATACTACAGTAGTGTATGTGGTGCAGTGGTATTGTGTGTTTTGCTATCTAGGGAAAGGTGGTGCAAGTAAAAAATTAATGAATTTAAATCCTTAAGCTCCTCACCCTATAAAGAAAGCGTCAACAAGGTGAGAACTCACCCCTCATCCCCCAAGAGGCACATCAAGTTAAAAGAATTAGATCAGACTTAATCAACATAAATACTTAATAAAACCATAGAAAACAGAAGAGCATGGTGGCACAAGCCCTCTCAACTCCACATCAAGCTCCTCATGCTGAACCTTCACTATGAAAAAACTGTTCACAGTTTTAATTTCTTGCACCCGCTAATGCTGAACATCAGAGTCTCCCCTTTTCTTCCCTAGATAGACAACTTCTTAAATTCATTTTAAATTAAACCAAAGGTATGGTGTCTTCTTACATTATGCCTTTCTGTTACTTCCTTATCCATTAAACAACACTATGTGTAACGCAGAGCACATACAAAAGGAAGTGATATTAGTGCTAACCTTCCATTCTTATCTTCCATTTGAAGGTGATAATGAATGGAGTCAGTTACTGCTTTTGAAGTTCCCTCTCCCCATTTTAGCTTGAGAGTCTGAGAACTGTATACAGCACATTCCAGGCGAGGCGGATCAGGAGGCAGTGGCTTTGTTTTCAGTTTTATTGTGTGGCTGAAAGGACCTGCTCCAAGACTATTTAGTGCTTGAATTCGTATTCTAATAATTAAAAAGAAAAACATTATCCATGTAAATATGAATACAGATTTAAAAGGGTAATTAATTCCAGCACTCACATTCAAGAGTGTTACAGTAGAGAATAATAAGGTCATTGAATAGATACTACTTTTTATGATATACATGTCCCTTACCACTAAGAGCTGTTGGATTTAGTCATAAATATTAATGAATGTGCATTCATCCTGCAGTACTTTAAACAATCTATTCTATTAAAAATAAAGAATATTAACGCAAGGGTCATCATATAATAAGAAGCAATAAAAGTTCTAATGTCTGTGTCCTGGGACATCAAGTGATCGTAGTTCAGCACAAGAACTTATATTTATAGGACTTATATTTATAGAAAGCCATGATCTTCTGAGTCCCTTCCAATTACTGCATATTTTCATTATACGTGATAAATGAAGTAATAAGCAACAGACAAACATTCAACTTTCTCTGATAATAAACGTCCATGTTAGGACCGGCCTTAAAAGAGTTGGGGTGGCCTGGGAGAAGTTCTGAGAGCCTCCTAGAACTGAACTAATTCATTAAAAATGGAAGGGAATATTTGGGCTGCCATCAGTTTTTTCTCTTGCAGGTAGTTTGCAATGATGCTGGCATCACTGGTAGTGGCGCAGCTGGTCACTCCCCACAATGAATTATCAAGGGGTCCACAAGAAAAGAGGGAAAGAAAACAATAAATCAGAGGACTAGCAGATGTGAACTTTGCAGGCCATTGTGATTGTGGTAGGGGCTAGGAATAATCTGTAATTTTCAGGAAGTCAATGTCGCAAACTTTCAATCTCAGGAACAGGTTTACAGTTTAAAGGTCTGTGACTCAACAAAGAAGATTAGAAACTTATTTTTACAAAACAAAAGCAGAAAATAGCCCAGAGATTTAAAGAGCACAGAAATCAGGGGGACACAGCTGCAGACTTTATGGATTTCAAAGGTAGCCTTGATTAGACCAACATTCCATGACTCTAAGCCACCTCATTTTCCATTAAAATATCATACATTAATGTCTGTGTGTTTTGAAAAAAAAAAATCAGTGTTTGAGTAACTGCAACAAATAATCCAAGCTCTAAACATACAAAGGTTACAGTTGCAAAATGTTGGGATCCCTTTGTATGCACGTATTTAATTCCTTATATATCTATCACTATAGAACTGTTTAATTTTGAGTATGTTAATTTATTAGCACAGTGTAACCCTGGTGAGCATATATATGAGTTTTGTTTATTTTCACAAGAAGCTGGCAGAGTTTATCAAAACTATAATAAAAAAGTACTTTTGTGTGTCCAAGTGCAAAAATATCTTTGCAATGTCAATTTCCAGTTCTTTAGTAATATATATATTTTACAATTTCTCATAATGTGGCAGGCAGTAGTTCTTCAATTACTAATATAACAGTTTTAAAAGTAATAACACAAAAATCTCTTATTTCTAAAAAAATATTAAGGGTTACCCTGGCAGTCTATAATGAACGTCACACACACGGAGTGAAACCTTGACCTCAATGAAGTCAATGCGCGCTTTGACATTGACTTCAATGGAGTCAAGATTTCACCCAATATATTTTAATGCAGAGGATCTATGTTTGTAACATGAGCATAGAATGCTATTCTACTGTAAAAGTGACTAAAGTGGAACAGTGGAATTCTGTGTCCATCATCTTTTAATAACCGCCATATTAAATTTAACCGATTTACAAGGAAAAGGATATTTTCTGTAATTATCACTTTTGCAGACACCACCTGGGATCTCAAAGTTATGCTCTTTGTGCCTAGATGTATCACCACTAGCAATAAACGTTCTGCAGAAATTGCATCACACTCTGTAACAACCAGGCACTGGATCAGAAATGGAACATAATGACAAATGGACACAGCAGATCAAGTGATGTACAGTCCTATCATGGACAGTTCTTACCTAATTTGACAGATATCTTAGGAGTCTGTCTTTTTTTCAATAATTTGGCAACATCTATACAGCTTGTTTCATGACGACAAAGTCTCACTGAATTTGAATTTACAGTCAGAATTTTGTTAAGCAATATCAAGCTGATGCATGAATGGAATTAGGTTCTCTTTTTCCAGAACTGTATTGGTTCTGCCATGCTAACAGGAAAAACTTGGTAGACACAACTAAATGCCCATAGTGACCAGATCTGTTGAGTTCATTACATAGTCTCTTTTCTGACCATAGCTACATACTAATACTTTGATAGGGTGGTAGTGATTTGAAGCAATGTGGGAACAAAGACAATAGATTATTTTCCTTCTATGTAAAATGCTAAGGAAGCCACACCACTTTGCACAGCATACCTGTATGTTGTGTCTGGCTGCAAATTGTCTATGAAATAGCTTGAAACCTTCCCAACAGTTACAGGCTGCTTTTCTCCATAGTCTATGCTGTAGCCAAGGATTTCAGAACCATGGTCACAGGGCTTTTCCCAGCTTATGGCAAGGCATGTGGAAGGTGAATAGTGTGGACTCTCCACTTCATCTTCACTTCTTCCCTGAAGACAGGTCACAACTGCAGGCACAGAGGCTGGCGTCATGCATACAACTACTTCACTGAAAGGTCCTGCACCTGCAACATTCACGGCCTGCAAATGCAAAGTAACACAAGAATGGCGATACTGGGTCAGATCAATGGTCCAGCAACTCAGTATCCTGTCTTCCCACATTAGCCAATGCCAGGTGCTTCAGAGGGAATCAACAGAACAGGTAATCGGCAACTGATCCATCCCCTGTTGTCCATTTCCAGCTTCTGGAAATCAGAGGCTAGGGACACTCAGAGCATGGGGTTGCATCTGATTGTCTTGGCTAGTAGCTGTTCGATGGATCTACCCTCCACAAACTTATCTAATTCTCTTTTGAACCCCGTTATAGTTTGGCTTTCACCATGTTCCCAGGCAATGAGTTCCACAGGCTAACTGTGTTCTGTGTGAAGAAGTACTTCCTTATGTCTGTTTGAAACCTGCTGCCTATTAATTTCATTAGGTGACCCCTGGCTTCTTGTGTTATGTGAAGGAGTAAATATTTCCTTATTCACTTTCTCCACACTGGTCACTATTTTATAGAGCTCTATCATATCCTCTCTTAGTCATCTCTTTTCCAATCTGAAAAGTCCTAGTCTTTTTAATCTCACCTCATAGTCTTCCCTCCCCTTAATCATTTTTGTTGCTCTCCTCTGTATCTTTTCAAATTCTAACATATCTTTTTTGAGATGGGGAGACCAGAACTGCATGCAGTATTCAAGGTGTGGGTGTACATACTAGTGGCATTATGATATTTTCTGTCTTATTATCTAACCTTTTCCTAATGGTTCCTAATATTCTATTGGCTTTTTTGACTACCACCGCACACTGAGTGGATATTTTCAGAGAACTATCCATGATGATTCTGAGATCTCTTTCTTGAGTGGTAAGAGCTAATTTAGACTCCATCATATTGTATGTATAGTTGGGATTATGTTTTCCAATGTGCATTACTTTGCATTTATCAACATAGAATTTCATCTGCCATTTTGTTGCTCAGTCCCCCAGTTTTGTGAGATTGCTTTGTAACTCTTCGCAGTCTGATTTGAATGTAACTATATTGAGTAATTTTGCATTGTCTGCAAATTTGCCACCTCACTGTTTACCCCTTTTTCCAGATCATGTATGAATATGTTGACCAGCACTGATCCCAGTACAGATCCCTAGGGGACACCACTATTTATCCCTATCCATTGTGAAAATTGACCATTTATTCTTACCCATCATTTCCTATCTTTTAACAAGTTACTTATCCATGAGAGGAGGTCCTTTTATCCCATGACTGCTTACTTTGCTTAAGAGCCCTCTGTGAGGGATCTTGTCAAAGGCTTTCTGAAAGTCCAAGTACACTATATCCACTGGATCACCCTTGTCCACGTTTGTCGATCCCCTCAAAGAATTCTAATAGATTGGTGAGGCATGATTTCCCTTTCCAAAAGCCATGTTGACTTTTCCCCAACAAATGGTGTTCATCTATGCGTTTGATAATTCTATTCTTCACTACAGTTTCAACCAATTTGCCTGGTACTGAAGTTACGCTTCCCAGTCTATAACTGCCAGGATCACCACTTGAGCCTTTTTAAAAAATTGGTGTCACATTAGCTATCTTCCAGTCAACTGGTACAGAAGCTGATTTAATGATAGGTTTCATACCACAGTCAGTGGTTCTACAATTTCATATCTGAGTTTCTTCAGAACTCTTGGGTGAATCTCATCTGGTACTGGTGGCATATTACTGTTTAATTTATCAGTTTGTTCCAAAATCTCCTCTATTGACACCTCAATCTGGAATAGTTCCTCAGATCTGTCACTTAAAAAGAATGGCTCAAGTGTGGGACTCTCCCTCACATCTTCTGCAGTGAAGACCAATGCAAAGAATTAATTTCACTTCCCCACAATGGCCTTATCTTCCTTAAGTGCTCCTTTAGTACATCAATTGTACAGTGGCCCCACTGATTGTTTGGCAGGCTTCCTGCTTCTGATGTACTTAAACTCTTTGCTGTTAGTTTCTGAGTTGTTGGCTAGTTGCTCTTCAAATTCTTTTACTTTTACACTTGACTTGCCAGAGTTGATTCTCCTTTCTATTTTCCAGAGTAGGATTTAACTTCCAATTTTTTAAGGATGCCTTTTTGCCTTTAACTACTTCTTTTACTTTATTGTTTGTTGTGGCACTTTTTGGTCCTCTTACTGTGTTTTTTAATTTGGGGTATACATTTAATTTGAGCCTCTATTATGGTGTTTTAAAAAAGTTTCCATGCAGCTTGCAGGCATTTCAGTTTTGTTTAATTTCCATTTAACTAGCTTCTTCATTTTTGTGTAGTTGCCCTTTCTGAAGTTAAATGCTACTGTGGTGGGCTTCTTTGGAGTCCCCATCCCACCCAAGGATGTTAACTTTAATAATATTATGGTCACTATTATCAAGCAGTTCAGCTATATAGTCTTCTCTTTGACCAGATCCGGGCTCCACGTAGGACTAAATCAAGAACTGCCTCTCCTCTTGTGGGTTCCAGGACTAGCAAGCAGTCATTTATGATATCAAGAAACTTTATCTCTGCATCTCATCCTGAGATGACATGTATCCAGTAAATATAGGTATAGCTGAAATCCCCCATTATTATTTAGCTTTCTATTTGTATTGCTTCTCTAATCTCCCAGAGCATTTCCTAGTTGGGTGGTTGGTGGTAGATCCCTACTGCTTTATTCTTATCATTCAAGCATGGAATTTCTATCCATAGAGATTCTATAGTACAGTTTGATTCACTTAAGATTTTTACTATATTTGACTCTATTCTTTCTTTCATATACAGTGCCACTCTCCCACCAGCATGACATACTCTGTCATTCCTATATATTTTGTCTCCTGAAATTACCCTGTCCCATTGCTTATCATTGTTCTATCATGTTTCTGTGATGCCTATTATATCAATATCCTCATTTAATATGAGGCGCAAAGTTCACCCATCTTAGTATTTAGACTTCTAACATCTGTATACAAGCACTTAAAAAAATTATCACTTTTTAGCTGTCTGCCATTATGTGATGTAATTGAATGGGACTCATCCCATTAGTCTGGGCCACGTTCAGGTCCCACGCCAGAATTGACTGTCTAACCTGTGGGTACAGCTTGTCCAGCACCTTTAGGGAATGGCCAGCCATGGGGTTGGCAAAGATGGAATGCCCAGCCACTCCCGGGTGGGTGGTCGAGATGGCTGCCAAGTGTACCTTGATGAACAATGTCACCACCCTTGGTATTTCAAGTGCAGTAGGTAGTCCAGGATAAGTGGTATGGGTGCCTGCACTGGAGGTGTGTGGCTCTGAGAGCACCAGGTTGAAAACCTTTTCCACTTGGCAAGGTAGCTGGCCCTGCTGGAGGGTTTCCTGCTACCAAGTAAGATCTCCCTAACAGGAGCCAAGCACCTGAGTTCCATGGGGTTTAGCCATGGAGCTTACAAGCTGCGAGGTGAAAGGACTGGAGGTCTGGGTGGTGAAGGCAACCACAGTGTTGGGTGATCAGATCTGGGACCAGGGGCAGTGCTATTGGGATATCCACCAACAGCTCCAGGAGCATGGTGTACAAGTGCCGACTAGGCCAAGTCATTGCCACCAGTATGACCACTGCCTGTCTCTGCGGATCTTGAGAAGAACCTTGTGGATGAGTGGGAACGCAAATGATCCATCCAGGGGAGGAGAAACATGTCAGCAAGTGAGCCCAGACTGTGATTCTGGAAGGAACAGAATCACAGGCACTTTCTGTTGCCCCATGTGACAAACAGCTCAATCTGGGGAATTCCCCACCTCTGGAAAACGCTGTGTATCATGTCCAGGCGGATGGACAACTCATCGTTGTGGAAGGATCTGCTGAGGTAGTCCGCTGACTCATTTTGGGACCCTGGGAGGTAAGACACTTCCAGGTGAATAGGCTGGGCTATGCAGAAGACCCACAGCTCGAGGGCTTCCCGACACAGGGGAGAGGAACAAGTCCCACCCTGCTTTTTTGTGTAAAACATTGCAGTTGTGTTATCTGTCATAACTCCCACACACTTCCCTTGCAGTTGGGCTTGGAAGGTTTGGCATGCTCCTCAGACCACCCTCAACTCCTTGATGTTGATGTGGAGCAAGAACTCATCCTGTTACCAGAGGCCTTGCGTCCATAGTCCTCTCAGGTGAGCACCCCATCCCAGCACTGATGCAACTGTTACTAGAGACAAAGAGAGCTGGGGTTTGTTGAAGAGGACTCCCTCGTACACCTCCTGTGAGTTGAGCCACCAGTAGAGGGACCACTGTGTCCAGGTGGTCTCGCCTCGGATGGTAGGCTGACACTAACCAAGCTTGTAGAGGCATAAGCCTCAGCCTGGCATGCTGTACCGCATAAGTACATGCTGCTATGTGGCCACGGAGCCTCAAGCAACCCCTTGCTGTGGTCATAGGATGCAGTCTGAGGCTTTGAATGATGTCCGTCATTGCTTGTCTAAGAAACTGAGCTGATAAACTCTATCCTTTTAGTCGGTGATAGGGTTGATTCGTGTTCGTTGAGGAGGAATCCCAACCTGTCGAAGGTGGATCTCACAAAGTGGACCTGAGCCTCCACTTGATCCCTGAAATGTCCCCTAAGCAGCCATTTGTCAAGGTATGGATATATCTGCACTTGCCTCCAATGCAGGAAGATGGCCACGACCGACATGCACTTGGTGAATACTCGTGGGGCTGTGGATAGGCTGAAAGGGAGGACCGTGAATTGGTAATGGTTGTTGTAGACCACAAACATGAGGAAATGTCTGTGGGCAGGATGTATTGAGATGTGGAAGTACACATCCTTGAGGTCGAGGGCAGCGTACCAGTCTCCTGGATCTAGAGAGATGATGATCGAACTTAGGGAGACCATGCAAAACTTCAGCTTTTTCATGAAGCTGTTGAGGCCTCGCAGGTTGAGGATGGGTCTGAGACCCTCCTTGGCCTTGGGGATGAGGAAGTAATGGGAGCAGAATCTCTTGCCCCATAGCTCCTGAGGAACCTCCTCCATTGCCCCTGAGGTGAGGAGCGTTCAGATCTCCTGCATAAGGAGATGCTTGTGAGAAGGGTCCCTGAAGAGGGATGGGGAAGGGGGGTCAGGGGGAGGAGCAGAACTGAAGAGAATATCCCAATTCTACCGTATGAAGGCCCCAGCAGTCTGATGTTATTTGTGACCAAGCACGGTAAAATTGGGACAGACGGTTCAGGAAACAGGAATGAGGATCCCGTCTATTGACTGGTGCACTGTCCTCATACACATCTTCATAAGGTCTGTTTAGTGCCTAATGAAGACCGTGCCTGGCCTTGGCCTAGGCTAGGCAGGGGCAGGGAAGGCTTGCACCTGCCATTCTTGCCACACTTTCTTGAGAAGCCCTGCCTAGGCTGGGGAGGGTAGAAATGCTGTTGGGGTTGGGGCTTAAAATATTTGAGCTGGGTGTCCGGTGTATGTATGCTCAGTGATTTCATTGTTGCCCGAGAATCTTTTAGGCTGTGAAGCCTGGAGTCTGTTTGCTCCACAAACAGGCACATGTCATCGAATGGCAGGTCCTGCAGAGTTTGCTGCACTTCTGGGGGAAGCCCAGATACCATGAACTTCTCCTCATGTCTGCAGCATCCAATGAGGCTTGCAACAAGGTCCGTGCCACTGCCCTGCCCTCTTTCACTATGGCCCCAACCTCTTCCCTGGACTCCCTGGGTAGTAACTCCTTGAACTTTAACATGGAGCTCCAGGAGTTAAAGTTGTACCTACTCAGGATTGCCTGCTGGTTGGCAATCTTGAGCTGGAGTCCCTCGGTCCAGTAGACCTTCTGGCCGAATAGGTCCAGCTTTTAGAGTCCTAAGGCTTTGGGTTCGGACACTGCTTCCCCTGCCTTTCATTCTTGTTTAATGCGGCCACCATCAAAGTACCCGTTAGAGGGGATGAAGTACTTTCTTTCCACTCCCTTTGCAGTTGGGGGAATGGAGGCAGGATTTTAGTATTAGCCTGAATTGTCTTAATGAGGGGCAAAGCCATCCTCGATGGCCCCTCCAGGACCAGGTTATCCACCATCGGGTCCTCTGGCTCGACAACCTCCTTGGCTTGCAGCCCCATGTTGTGAGCCACTCTGCACAGCAGGTCCTGGTGTGCCTGACTGTTGATTGGGGGCGGCCTGGAGGAGGAAGACCCCGCTACTGCTTTGTCCAGGGAGGACGAAGGCAATGCTGGGGGGACACAGGGCCCTGCTGGCCATCTGGAGCCCTGGAGATGTCCTGCTTGGTGCCAGGCTACTCTGCGATGACTTCAGGTTTGGTGCTGGTGGTGGGCACAGGATTGGGAGGCGGCTGTGCGGCCTGCACCGATGTAGTCTTGGAGCCTCAAGGGGTGGGACAAGCCACAGCTGCCGGGGGCATTCATGGTTCCAATACCATCGAGTGGGGGCCCCTGGAGTGAGTGCCCTGGGTCTGGTGGTAGGCCCTCAGAGTCCAAAAGGGCCCCTGCCACTGCACCTGCTATGGCACTGCACCCACATCCTGCTTGTGGCGGCCTAACCTGCGCCAGCTGTGCCGCGAATAGTGGGACTCTGCCTCCGAAAATGTGGACCTGAAGTGCAAAGGCCACAGTGGTGCCGAGCGGAACGGTGCTGGGGATTGATGCCATGAGTACGGTGCAAGGAGCGGTGCTGCGATGGGGAACAGTGCCGTGATGAGTGGTGCCAGGATGGAAAGCGGTACTGGGATGTAGAGCAACACTGCGACTCAGAGCGGTGCAAGGGACAGGTGCCGCGTTGTCGGTGGTGACCAGAGCCTCGAAGACTGAGTTGGGGACTGTTGTGGGGAGCGATGGCACAGGGAGCGAAGCCCGGGAGATGGTGATCTCCTCAGCATTGACGGCTTGCCTCTAGAAGATGCCTTGTGCTGAGGCACTGGGAGCCTTATCCTGACAGGCGGGGGACTGAGGAGCTGTCACAGCAATTAAGTTCTGAGCAGCCTCAAAGGTGTCCCGGTCGGATGGGAGTTCTGTGTCCTCCACCTGGCACTCTTGATCAGGAGAGTCCAGAGGTATCATACTCAACAGCTCCCCCTGTGGGGCCAAAGTCAACAGAGCCATCTCCTCTGCCGTCGGCACCAGGTGCTCCTCCGTTGGATGCACTCTGGCAGCGCTATCTGATGCAGTGGTTCTTGGCATGGGCGAACGCCCCATGTCCGTTTTCCAGTGCTGCTTATGCGGCACCAAGGAATAACAGCAGTGCCGGGGAGACCCTCCACTGACTTTGGTGTCAGGGAGCGCCAGTGCTGATGGCCAGAGTCCTTCCTCCGCACTGTCTCATGCATGGAGGCCGGTGCACTCTGCAAGGAGGAGCTCGGTGCCAGACCCTGCCAACCCTAAGCCAGTTGCGGACAAAGGGCTGCCTCTGTTAGGAGTTGTTTCAGCCTGAAGTCCCGCTCCTTCTTTGTCCTGGGATGGAGTCCCTTGCAGATTTTGCACCGGTCTATTTGGTGTGTCTCCCCCAAACACTTGAGGGAAGAGCCATGGGGGTTGCCCGTTGGCATGGGCTTATGGTAAGTTCTGCAAGGCTTAAACTCTTGGGATCGAGGCATGCCCCAACCCCAGAGGGGAACAGGAAAATTGGGGTGGAGGAGCGCCCCCACTCCTACAACTAACACTATCTAAGAACTTTTAAAAAACAATTTATACACTAAACTAGCTGAGACTAGAACTAGGGGAGAGCTTGCGAGAGTAAGCAACCACAATTCCAACGATCGTCACTGGCGGTAAGAAGGAACTGAGGAGGTGCCAGGTTGGCAGGGTCCTATATTAACTGCCATGGAGGGGACACTCCAGGGGGCTCCACAGCTGACCTGATGCATGTTGCTAGTGGAAAAACCTTCCAATGACTGTGCACATGGCACGCACACACCTAACTGGAATCGATATGAGCAAGCACTCGAAGAACCACCTGCAGTTCTGCCTGTCTTACTGACTCTTTGCATGGAACTAGAAGCATATCAGCGAATGCTATCATGGAGGTCCCGGACTTCAATCTCTTACAAAGCAACCTACTTTGGCCTCCAGGACCTCTTTGCTACCTTTCCCTATGTCATTGGTACCTACATGTACCACGACCACTAGCTCTCCTCAGCACTGCACATAAATCTGTCTAGATGTCTTGAGAGATCTGCAACATTCACACCAGGCAGACAATTCACCATCACAAACCCATATCTATATTTCTAATGATCGAATCCCCCATTATTATTACTTGTCTCTTCCTAATAACTGGGATTCCCTTCCCCAGAGAGGTATCCTCAGTGCGAGAGGATACTATGACATCATCTGGAGAGAGGGTCCCAATTATGGGACCGTTTCTCTCCGCTCCACTTTGATGTTCTCCTTCCCTGAGAAAGTAAAATAAATATTCATGGAAACACTAAGAACTTGAATAGCAGGATACCAACAACAGGTCTTCCTCTTTACCTGAACCCTGCAGTAATATATAGTTGCAGGCAAAAGTCCTTTCATTTCATAATTGAGTCCAGTCCCACAGTAACAGATCTGCATGCATCCTTCCACACTGCCCCACTCCAAACGGTATTCTGTGATGTCGGCTCCATTATTTACTGGGACCTTTAAAGTTAACAGAAATAATTAGGACTTAAATTCATTGTCTAAAAATCAGACCAAACTCACCAAATCTTGACTACCTTCTCTATAAAACAGTAAGATAATGAATGTAGCATTTTAAGCCATAAAAGTAGGCCAGAAAGCTGTAGAAACTGCATTTCCACAGGAAAGTCACTCTATGGTAGCGTCAGCAATCTCCAGTTTATTACAGTACATGCAAAACACTGCATTATTTTATTGGTCTTGAGCACATTAAAATACTAATGGATAATGTTCATGGTGGCAGAATATTATATGTGGAGCAGTAACTGCTTTTTCAGTTGCTTAAATACTGAAGTGACACTAAGTGATAATCATAAAATCTATTAAATGCGGATATACTTCAAAGTGATTTCTCTTAAAGGACTACATTACAAATAATGAAATAAAAATTATTCTTTTCTTTCATGGAGGACTTACCAGTCTAAGATACTGCTTCTCACTGAGGATATGCTATTATGAATCATTGCTCCAGGGCATTTTTTTTTAAAAAAGAATCATTAGTTTAAGAAGTGGACTATATGAAAAAGGAATGTGATTGAACATAAACAACATTTGAGAGAATTATGTTTGATGTCCTGTAGCTGTGATTGACAGAAATCTTTCTCTTCTATAATTTACAATAAATTGTGGCATATTCTGGACTATTTTATAGATTACATTAAAATTGTTAAAACACATTTAGGTTGCAAAGTCAAACACTATAAAGTTAAGATGCACCAGAAACTAGGTTGGCTATGTAAACTTTAATCCTGCTCCCGTGTGTATATATCACAATACAGTATTTACATATATAATTATATATTACTGTTTCTGGAGGACTCCTGCTCATTTAGGACACAGAATGGACAATCGAGGAATGAGGCAGCTGTCCAAATAGTTTTATTCTCATTTTTCAGTTAGTGGCTCCAAGCCTTACTTACTCCACAGTGTTCAAAGCCTATGAGCAACACAGAATTATTTCTCTCATGGTATTTTTGACCATGGTACTTATAATTGTATCTGTGTTGCACAGCCATTAATTAATTTATCTCAACTACAAGATGACAGAATTACTTTTCCCATTTTATAGATGGGGAAATCAAGGCAAAGAGGCTTGGCTGAGACCACACAGCGATTCAGTAGCAGGGCCAGGATTAAAACTCAGGACCTCCTGATTCCCAGTGCTATGCACAATCCTGCAGACCAAACTGCCTTACTGACACAGGGGCTGAGCATCTACAGCTCCCAATATCATTGGTTGCATTTGTGAATGCTCAGCACTTCTGTGTCTCAGTCTGCGGGTATCTTAAGTTGGGCACCAGTAAATGAGGAATACACAATTAAAATGTTGGTTTAAATGACTTGTTTGAAATCATATAGGAAGACTGCGGCAGAAGCACGGACAGAACAGAGTTCTCCTGTGAAGCATTCACAGCAGTAAGAAGGAACTGAGAGGGCATAGGGCTAGCGAAGTCTGATATACAGGCGCATGAGTGCGGCACTCAAGGGGGCGCCACTGCCTACTCTATGGATACCGCTAAGGCAAAAATCTCTGACAATCGCATCCATGGGCGTGCACACCTAGAATGGAACTGACATGAGCAAGCACTCGAAGAAGAATCAATGACATTAGCTGTCAGAAGAATCATAGAATATCAGGGTTGGAAGGGATCTAAAGAGGTCACCTAATCCAACCCCCTGCTCAAAGCAGGACCAATCCCCAACTAAGCCATCCCAGCCAGGGCTTTGTTAAGCCTGACCTTAAAAACCCCTGAAGAAGGAGATTCCACTACCTCCCTAGGTAACCCATTTGAATGCTTAACCACCCTCCTAGTGAAAAAGTTTTTCCTAATATCCAACCTAAACCTCCCCCACTGCAACTTGAGACCATTACTCCTTGTTCTGTCATCTGCTACCACTGAGAACAGTGCAGATCCATCCTCTCTGGAATCCTCTTTCAGGTGGTTGAAAGCAGCTATCAAATCCTCCCTCATTCTTCTCTTCTGTAGACTAAATAATCCCAGTTCCCTAAGCCTCTCCTCATAAATCATGTGATCCAGCCCTCTAATCATTTTTGTTGCCCTACGCTGGACTCTTTCCAATTTTTCCACATCCTTTTTGTAATGTGGGGCCCAAAACTGGATACAGTACTCCAGATGAGGCCTCACCAATGCCGAATAGAGGGAAATGATCACGTACCTCAATCTGCTGGCAATGCCCCTACTTATACAGCCCAAAATGCCGTTAGCCTTCTTGGCAGCAAGGGCACACTCTTGACTCATATTCAGCTTCTCATCCATTGTAACCCCTAGGTCCTTTTCTGCAGAACTACTGTCTACCCACTCGGTCCCTAGTCTGCAGCAGTGCATGGGATTCTTACTTCCTAAGTGTGGGACTCTGCACTTGTCTTTGTTGAACCTCATCAGATTTCTTTTGGTCCAATCCTCTAATTTGTCTAGGTCCCTCTGTATCCTATCCCTACCTTCCATCTTATTTACCACTCCTCCCAGCTTAGTGTCATCTGGAAACTTGCTGAGGGTTCAGTCCACACCATCCTCCAGATCATTAATGAAGATATTGAACAAAACCAGCCCCAGGACTGATCCTTGAGGCACTCCGCTTGATACTGGTTGCCAACTAGATATGGAGCCATTGATCATTACCTGTTGAGACTGATGATCTAGCCAGCTTTTTATCCACCTTATAGTCCATTCATCCAGCCCATATTTCTTTAACTTGCTGGCAAGAATACTGTAGGAGACTGTGTCAAAAGCTTTGCTAAAGTCAAGGAATAACACGTCCACTTCATTCCCCTCATCCACAGAGCCAGTCATCTCATCATAGAAAGCAATTAGGTTAGTCAGGCATGACTTGCCGTTGGTGAATCCATGCTGACCATTCCTGATTACTTTCCTCTCCTCTAAGCGCTTCAAAATTGATTCCTTGAGGACCTGCTCCATGATTTTTCCAGGGACTGAGGTGAGGCTGACTGGCCTGTAGTTCCCCGGATCCTCCTTCTTCCCTTTTTTAAAGATGGATACTACATTAGCCTTTTTCTAGTCATCCGGGACTTCCCCCAGTCGCCAAGAGTTTTCAGAGATAATGGCGAATGGCTCTGCAATCAAATCCACCAACTCCTTTAGTACGCTAGGATGCAATAGAAGGCCATTATCCCTGGAGTGTGGAAGTAGGAAAGAGGCCACATGCTGGGTTCAGGGATGGTCAGTCTGGCTCTTTCCTCCCCTCCTCTCCCATGATATCTGAGGAGCTCATTCCCCACTGGGGCCATGCCCTAGGTCCAGCAAAGGTTGTTGGAGACGGGGGGTACCCCCTCCTGAGGAGGATGCCTGCTCCCCGAGTCCACAGGGAAACATGCTGCTGCTGCATTGTTCCCAGTGCAGTGTGGGCATCTTAGATTACAATGTTCTTATGCAGTTATTATTTTGATATGCTGCCAAAATTTTGTTGACAATGCAAATGACAGAAGAGAATGGTGATTCTCTGGCCCCAAGACTTTCGTCCTGCTGAATTTTAAAGTCCCGTTGTAAACAATGGAAGTATTAGAGATTCTTTTAAAAAAAACTTTCAAAACTCTTTTTCATGAAAAGTGTTAGGCAGCCTAAATATAAAGGTTTCTACCAGCTTTCTCTTGTAATGTGGGATTCCATCCAACACTTTGTTTGTTTGTTATTTATGCTCACTGAGACCATGTTACATAACATGAACTTTCCATGTGAGCTTCTGCAGAAGTATTTATATATATATATATTTGCTTTTTAAAAGTGAACATTTTATAGATGCAAAAATGCATCTGAAAAGTCTTCAGCCTTTTTGCATTCATCTATAATGCTAACTCCACATCACATAGTAAGCAATTTTTAAAAAAGTTAAGAGTCCTGCCCCATCCTGCAGTGACAATCTTTTTCAAATTTAGTCTTGATGAGATTTATTTTGCTTACTAAAAATCACGCACCTGAAAACTGAGAGGTTAACAGATAGACCCTTTGCTACATTATTACTGATGTGATGATATAAAGTACAAATCAGCTTAGAAAAGTGGTGAGTGTAAAACCATCATTGTATTGTGTGGCTATCTGGGTTTTCTGCAAAGGAAGAAACAAATGGTCTTAAAAAAGTTAGAAAGAATCTGCATCAAATTCATACTCACAGTGTAGCACTAGTGGAAAAACCCATAAAAAAATCAAAGGAACAAGAGGACATTGTGTGTTGAAGTTTGAATATGCGTAGATCATTTAGCTACAAATATTGTATAAAGGAAATGGCAAATGATGCTTTGAGGACTTTCAAATTCTGTGTTTAAGTTTCAATGTAAAGATAACCCATAATCAGGCAGCTTGTTTCTATTTTGGTTTTTTAAAAATGTTGTCTTAGCTACAGTTTAGGCTTTTTAAAATTGACAAAAGAATGTAAAAGGTAACAACCTCAAGACATAAAACAAGCCTAAAATACACAGCATAACAAATATTCTTACCTCCCAATACACCTGTGCACATGTTGCTGATCTACAGGTCACTTGAGGGGATTTGCACTGATCCGGTGGTCCAGGGGCTGTAGTAATTTCACATTTTTCTGAATAGGGTCCAAACTATTAAAAATAGGTTGACATAATTACTACCATATTTTTAAACAGAAGTTTTGCCCACAGTAGGTGTATATACTGTTAGTGTTTGATAGCATCAAATATTGTGTGACTGTAATTCGTAAGATGACTTGTCATGACTTCAGGGTTCATTGCAATGTTTGAGCATTCTTCAGAACTACTATAGTATTCTTCCTCTATTGGAGATGTAGTGAGAATAAACATGACAATTTACACTCTGTAACTTAGAAGAGCACATGACTTTGTAAATCACAGTAGCGAGGCTATATATGACAGCTAACCTATAACAGAGAATATTGTACAACTGTGTATTTATTTAAAATCTAAATGAAACAGAAGACTCCAAATAATAGGCTACAACTACAGTTCTTCCTCTGGATGTTAGAAAGTAATTCAGCATTCATGACTATTCTGCCCTTCGCTTCTCTGCCAATATTGACAACTAGTGACAATCGTAATAAAGGTTTCTGTGAGGTGTACTTCTGTACATTAACTAAACTGAGATGCCCACTCATTTTACTTGTAAATTAGGGTATTGGCTATTTAATAAAATCAAATATTTTAAAGCAATGGTTAATTTTAAAGCAATTAATGTAAGGTTAATGTTCAAAATATAAGGAACCAGAGAACATTTTCTTACACTTTGTGAAGTACACACTAATAGATAAAAAACAGAAAAGAAGAAAATGCTAGTTGCTGTGCTCCAGAAATCCTTCAGCTGTGGAATGCACACACAACAATCAATGTGCAAAACTAGAGTATAAAAAATCATTTACCTACTTACTTCACAGAGGTGTTATGATAATTTATTAAAGTTTGTACAGTGCTTTGAATAAATGTTATAACATCATTATCATTTAGATTTAAGTAGTAATCAGATGTTTGCTCTTTCCTTCATCCAAACAATCCAGGCTTATTCAAATTGGTCTTTAACTGTTGGGTACTACAGTGCTGCAGTAAATCACTGGAACCAATTAAATCTACATTAAGAATTTGCATGACAAAACTTCTGAATACACCTCTACTTGGATATAATGCTGTCCTCGGGAGCCAAAAAATTTTACCGTGTTATAAGTGAAACCGCGTTATATTGAACTTGCTTTGATCCACTGGAGTGCGCAGGTCTCCCTCCGCTCCAGAGCACTACTTTACCGTGTTATATCCGAATTTGTGTTATATCAGATCACTTTATATTGGGGCAGAAGTGTATCTAAAACTTTTGAAAACAACAATATGCATAAAAATGACTGCACTCTATGTAACTCATTTGATTTCAGACTGCCTCCTTACCCCAGCTTTGTTAGCTGCTCGCAGCCTAAAGCTGTACGTCTTTCCAGGAAGAAGGTTGCTTACGGTGCATTCAACATCAGAGCCTTGATAAACCTCTCTGTGTTCATCTGTTTCCACAGAAGACATTTCCAGACCATAACAGGTAATAGGTGATCCACCATCTGCTTGAGGTGGTCCTAAAAAACAGGGAAAAGGATTATATGGTCTTAAAAATATATCAACACATTTTGATTTCTCAGGCTATATCTACACCAGGGGTCAACAACCTGCGACATGCAGCTTGCCCGAGTAAGCACCCTAGTGGGCCGGGCCAGTTTGTTTACCTGCCACGTTGGCACGTTCAGCCGACCGTGGCTTCCAGTGGCAGCGGTTGCAGTCCCAGGCCAATGGGCGCGGCAGGAAGCTGCATCCCTCCCCACTTCCTGCCACCCTCATTGGCCTGGGACAGTGAACCACAGCCAGTGGGAGCCGCGGTCGGACGAACCGGCTGATGCAGCAGGTAAACAAACTGGCCCAGCCCATCAGGGTGCTTACCCTGGCGAGCCACGTGCCAGAGGTTACCGACCCCTGATCTACACTATAGACTTCTGCCAGCTTTGCTATGTCAGTCAGGGGTGTGAAGAGGTATGATCTCTGACTGACACAGTTGTGCTGACAGAAGTCATTAGTGTAGATGCAGCTATACTGGCAAAGTTGTACTTTTACCTCTACAGTTTGTTTTACTCGTGAGGGGCGGTTTTACTATACTAGTACAAAACACCCGTCTGTTGATAAAGCTGCACCCACACTTGGAGAACCTGGCTGGCATACTATACTGATATACTGATGTTGGTAAAGCACTCCTAGCATACACTTGGCCTTAGATGATAGTCACAATAACAATTACCCCATCTCAGCTGAATTTCTTTTGCTCTTGGTCTACCCTGTAATCTGGGAGGTTGGCCTGCACCAGGAAGCACTGCTGGTGTCTGCACCAATAAAGAATCAGATGCCTGTAAAGGAAAAAATTGACAAAAGCCGTAATATAACCAGGTGAATTTTGACCTTACTTCATAAAGAAAATGAGAATACTTTGAATTACAAATAAATATCATAAATGTCATAAAAATCAGTGAGGTAAAATATTGATAAATATTTCCATGCAGATCTCAGTTTAGGAGAAGATCTATAAAAAGAGATCAATAACCAGGGACAGTAGGAAACACATACAATTTTTGCACTGCTGTAACTATGTCAATTAGGCATGTGATTTTTAATTGATATAGTTATACTGGTACAAACCTAGTGTAAATACAGGTATGCCAGTATAAGGGTGCCTGGCACAAGTATAGCTTATTCCCCATCCCATAGGGGAATTAGCTGTATCACTATAAACATTTTTATATGGTTATAACTGTGTCCATACTAGAGGTTGTATCACTTTAACTATCCCGGTAGAGGTTTTGCTGTAAACAAGGCCTGAGAGAGAAGATAAGTAAAAATTGTTACCAAAAGGTAGCAATTCTTTTTTTGACAGCAAAGTTGAATTGTCCACTTTTGCACTGCTTTTTATAATTAAATATGCAGTAAACATCCACCTCCAATTTGGGGATGTGCACAGGAATGCACAGCATACCCCTTGTGTAGCACGGAGTCCCATTCCCTGCATATGCTCAGGCAAGGGCAGGCTAGAGGATCAGAGGTTGTGTCGATCTGCACACTGTTGCACAGGGATCAGAGGTGACTGCAGCGCACTATTCTGTGGCCTGAGGAAACATTCATTCCCTGCCCCACCTTCACATGTATTTAGCCCAGCTATTTAGACTGGGTGCTAGAATGACGATTTGGCTCTTGGAGAAATGAATATTCACATTGCTGTGCTGAGTTAAACAGATACTGCTTTAAGAAAGTTTTATTATTTCCAACAAATCATATCAGAAAAGTAGTGCAATTATATTGTCATGTTTTCTGTAAATTTGAATAGCAGTTGGAATAAGTAAAACATTTGTACAGAGAAATGTTCACATTTTATTTCTCTAAGAAATGGGAGCAGAAACTCTAAACTTTGGGGAAAAAATTCTGAAAATTTCTTGCGTCCCCAGTTATAGATCCTATATTACATAGTGGTTGTATGATCATACTACAACATTCAATGTTCCTAGCTTGACCAACAGATTTTCTTAAAGCTAAAGAGGTTTTCCACAAGTGTCACATTTATATATAAAATATCAGATAATATTACCGCACTCTGCCCTCCTTCCCCAGTACAGTATACACGTAAGCGATAAGAGCAGCCTGGATGTAGTCGATCACACAAATGTTCCCTAGAAGCTCCACTGTATATTACGTTCCAGTTGTTTCCTGAAAGGTTAAGAATTAGTGTGCAATGAACCAAGGTGCAATTTTCAGCATTTCAGTATCAGACACAGCACATATCCTAATTTAACTAAACAAACGTGTGTCATTTGTCAGACAAATTCAAAGCTTGCTTCGAATTTCCTGGAAATGATCTAATTATCTCATGACAATAGTTTCCTAGACAAATTTGTGTAGATTTGCTGAAGTGAAATATCTCCCTTATCTGACATACTCATTAACTAAGATGTACAATTTGTATTTAATAAAGCAGTTTAAATGTGCTTACTGGTCTAGTAATAATGTTTTAACTAAATAGATGGAAGAAAAATAATAGATGAGCCCATGGAAAAGACACTTTAATTAAATCATATGTATTCATTTTACACAGCAAGTCTATACTTCCTAAAATTAAAGTCTGATAAAGCCAGCCTGATGCCTGAGCAGTAGGAAGGGGCTTGCAGCACCTGAGATAAAATAAAGTTACCTACCCTTTGTAACTGGAGTTCTTTGAGATTTTTTTATGAATCTGTAAACTCAGGTGTTGTACTCTATGATTGGAGAATTGCTAACATAGTTCCTATTTTTAAGAAACGGAAAAAAGGCGATCTGGGAAACTACAGGCCTGTTAGTTTAACCTCAATTGTATGCAAGGTCTTGGAACACATTTTGAAAGAGAAAGTCATTAAGGACATAGAGATAAACAGTAATTGCGACAAAATACAACATGGTTTTACAAAAAGTAAATTGTGCCAGAGAACTTAACCTCCTTCTTTGAGAATATAACTGCTTTTTAGATAAAGGAAATGCAGTAGGTCTAATCTACCTGGATTTCAGTAAGGCATTTGATACAGTCCCACATGGGAAATTATTAATTAAACTGGAGATGTGGATTAATATGAGAATTGAAAGGTGGAGAAGGAAATGGTTAAAGGTGAGACTACAACAGATCATACTGAAAGGTGAACTGTCAGGCTGGAGGGAGGTTATTAAGTGGAGTTCCTCAGGGATCGGTCTTGGGATCTATCTTATTTAATATTTTTCTTATGGACCTTGGCACAAAAGGTGGGACGGTAATCAATCCGCTAATAAAATTTGCGGATGAGACAAAGTTGGGAGGTATTGCCAATATTGAGGAGGACCAGAATATCATATAAGAAGATCTGGATTACCTTGAAAACTGGAGTACTAGAAATGGGATGAAATTTAATAGCGCAAAATGCAAGATCATGCACTTAGGGACTAACAACAAGAATTTTTGTTATAAGCTAGGGACATAGTTGGAAATGACAGAGGAGGAGACAGACCTGGGGTGTATTGGTTGATCACAGGATGACTATGAGCTACTAATGTGATATAGCTGTGAAAAAAGGCTAATGTAGTCCTAGGATGCATCAGGGTGTGGTATTTCTACTAGGGTCAGGGGAGTGTTTATACTATTATATGAGGCACTGGTGAGATCTTATCTGGAATACCGTGTGCAGTTCTGGTCTCCCATGTTTAAGAAAGATGAATTTTCAAACTGGAACAGGTGTAGAGAAGGGCTACTAGGATGATCCAAGGAATGGAAAATCTGTCTTATGAAAGGAAACTCAAAGAGCTTGCTTGTTTAGCCTAACCAATAGAAGGCTGAAGAGAGATATGATTGCTCTCTATAAATATACGAGAGGGGTAAATACTAGGGTGGGAGAAGGAGTTATTTAAGTTAAGCACCAATGTGGACATAAGAACAAATGAATATAAACTGCCATCAACAGGTTTAGGCTTGAAATTAGACAAAGATTTCCAACCATCAGAGGAGTGAAGTTCTAGAACAGCCTTCCAAGGGGAGCAGTGGGGGCAAAAAACCTAACTGGCTTCAAGATTGAGCTTGATAAGTTTATGGAGGGGATGGTATGATGAGACTGCCCACAATGGCATGTGACCGATCTGCAACTGCTAGCACCAAATATCTCCAGTGACAGGTGATGAGACACTAGATGAGGTGGGATCTTAGTTACCACAGATAATTCTTTACTAGGTGCCTGGTTGGTGTCTTGTTCACATGCTCAGGCTCTAAACTGTTTGCCATATTTGGGGTCAGGAAGGAATTCCCCCCCAGGGCAGATTGGCAGATTTCCCATCTGCGTTTTTTTTGGCCTCCTCTGCAGCATGGGGTATGGGTGACTTGCAGGTTTAAACTAGTGTAAATGGAGGATTCTCTGCAACTTGAAGTCTTTAAATCATGATTTGAGGACTTCAGTAATTTAGTCAGAGGTTATGAGTCTATTACAGGAGTGGGTGGGTGAGGTTCTGTGGCTTGCAATGCACAGGAGGTCAGACTAGACTCTCATGATGCTCTTTTCTGGCCTTAAAGTCTATGAGATGTGTGGTCCCGATCTGTATCCCACTGTGGGTACACATGTGCTCCATATACCTAGGACCAGGAATTCTAGCAAGTAGTGTCCGTTGGTCTGCGCATGCAACCTCAGTCTCCTTGTGTCCTTGCTGATGGTATAAAGGGCGGTGTAGACTGATGCTTCTCCAGTTCCTCTTCTGACCGCGCATCAGAGATGATCCGAAGCAGAGGAGGAGGAGGGCAGGTAGTGGAATACCGACAGGGACCCCACATCTCGAAGAACTCTAGTTACAAAGGGTAAGCAACTGCCCTTTCTTTTTGAGTGCTGGTCCCTATGTGTATTCCACTGTGGGTGACTGACAAGCAGTACTCATAAAGGAGGAGGAGGAGGAGGATGCAATAATGGAGGTAGTATGGCTGCTTGTAGAACCCCTGTTGTGGAGGCTTGGACCAAGGCATAATGTCTTGTGAATGTGCGGATGAACCTCCACACTGCTGTCTTAAAATATCAGGGAAAGGTACTTCTTATCTATTTGGCGTACGCAATCCGGTCGAGTCAAACCACAACGTTTTATAAATGATGTTCAAGGCACAAAGACCTCCAGGAAGTTGAGTCATTTTGGAGTCCTCAGCAATCTGTGTCATGGGCCGTGGATGCCCACACTGACACAGTGGGATGTCTCTTAAACGCCACCAAAATTCCGCTGAAGCACAAGTTCCAAGTGTGACACTACACCCCCTATTCATCACAGTCATATTATGATATGATTACGGCATAACTGTGAAGCATTTTGTACAAGATGTGTCACGTAAGGTGTCATAAACAGATGGTTAAGGGTTAATGTCTCTTTTACCTGTAAAGGGTTAAGAAGTCAGCCAGGTTTACTGAGCACCTGACCAGAGGACCAATAGGGGGACAAGATACTTTCAAATCTTGGTGGAGGGAAGTCTTTGTTTGTGCTTTTTGTTTTGTTTGTTGTTCGCTCTTGGGACTAAGAGGGACCAGACGTACATCCAGGCTCTCCAAATCTTTCTGAATCAGTCTTTCATTTGTCAAAATTGTAAGTAATAGCCAGGCAAGGCGGATTAGTCTTACGTTTGTTTTCTAAACTTGTGAATGTTTCCTTTTGCTGGAAGGATTTTTACCTCTGTTTGCTGTAACTTTGAATCTAAGGCTAGGGGGGGCGGAGTCCCTCTGGTCTATATGAATCTGAGTACCCTGTAAAGCATTTTCCATCTTGACTTTACAGAGATAATTTTTACTTCTTTCTTTCTTTCTCTTTCTTTCTTTCTTTCTTTCTTTCTTTCTTTCTTTAATTAAAAGCTTTCTTTTTAAAAATCTGATTAATTTTCCTTGTTTTAAGATCCAAGGGGATTGGGTCTGAACTCACCAGGGATTGGTGGGGGGAAAGGAGAGGGGATGGTTAATTCCTCCTTGTTTTAAGATCCAAGGAGTTTAAATCTGTGTTCACCAGGGAATTGGTGAAGCCTCCCAAGGCAACCCAGGGAGGGGAAAGTCTGGGGTTGGGGGGGGGGGGACAGGGAGTGCGCTAGATACTGAATTTCTGGCTGGTGGCAGTGTTACCAGATCTAAGCTAGTAATTAAGCTTAGAAGTGTTCATGCAGGTCCCCACTTTTGTACTCTAAAGTTCAAAGTGGGGAAAGAAACCTTGACATAAGGTGTCATTGGAAAAGTTGATTTGCTAAATATGATTATCCTATGTGTGTACATATATAATTGTTGTATCTGAAGTTGTGAATATTGACTATGTATCTGTATTTCAAATGTGGTTACACCTAGGTGACACCCGCTAGGCAAGTCCTTTTCCAGACCCTGTAGGGAACAGAAGCAATGACATTTCCTGTTATTCTCGTGGCGAACAGGTCCACTTGGGGAGTTCCCCACCTTTGGAAGAGTGTTCGGGCTACCTCCAGATGGAGCGACCACTCGTGGTGAGAGAAAAAGGATCTGCTGAGGAGATCTGCCAGCATGTTCCTGACACCGGGGAGGTGTCAGACCTTGAGGTGGATCACATGCTCAATGCAGAAACCCCATACTCTGAGAACCTCTTGACAGAGAGCCGATGAGCATGCTCCCCCCTTGCCTGTTGATGTAGAACATAGAGGCCGTATTGTCTGTCAGCACTCTCACCACCTTGTCTGCCAGGTGCAGCAGAAAGACTCTGCAGGCCAAACGTACCACTTTGAGCTCTCTGACATTTATATGCAGCATCATCTCCTCCGGGGACCATGTGCCCTGGGTCTGGAGTTCGCTGAGATGTGCTCCCCAGCCTAGGTGTGAAGCGTACAATATCAACTTGATGGAGTGACAAGGGCTGTCGAATGGAACTCCTTCTAAGACAGCCCTGGAGTCAATCCACCATTGCAGCGAGGCAAGTATCGTTGGCAGGATGGTAATGACTTTTTCCAGGTGATCTCTGGACTGGGAATAGACGGTTGCCAGCCAGGCTGTAAGGGCCACATCTGGAGCCTGGCATGGCAGATGACATATGTACATACTGCCTTGTGTCCCAGCAGGCACAGACAAACCGTGGCCATGGTCAAGGGGAATGTGGAGATGCCTGCAATGAGGTCCACCAATACTTGGAACCTTTCCTGTGGTAGAAATGCTCTGGTGCAGGTGGTGTTGAGAATTGCTCCGATTAACTCTATCCTCTGTACTGGAACTAACATTGACTTTTTGTTGTTTACCAGCAGGCCCAGGGATCAGCACGTGGCCTGCAACACCATGACATCTCTTTGGACTTGGGACCTGGATCAACCTTTGACTAACCAGTCATTGAGGTATACGGGTAGATCTCGATACCCTGACAACTGAGGTAAGCCGCTACTACCGACATGCACTTGGTAAACACCCTCCGTGCTGTCGCTAGGCTGAAAGGGAGGGCCGCAAACTGGTAGTGGTCTGATCCCACCATCAAGCATAGGAAGTGCCTGTGTCCTTAGAATCATAGAATATCAGGGTTGGAAGGGATCTAAGGAGGTCATCTAGTCCAACTCCTTGCTCAACCCCTTGTTCCTGTACATGTGAGGAACCTCTTCCACCGCACCGTGCTGCAGTTGGAGAAAGGCGGGAAAGATATATCCAGGGTATAGTTTGATAAGTAGCACTTGGGTGCATCCTCAAAATGCCTGCTTGCTCCCATGCTTAGTACGCGTCAATCCCACTTGGGCAGAGGCGGGTGGCATTTGAAGCTGCTGCTCTTTTTGTGGGATGGCTCCCGCCGGGGTTGGCTCCCTTGGCCCTGAGATGGCTGCGGTTTGAACTGCTTACGGACTGGACCAGGGATGTATAGTCCTAGAGTTTTCAAGATAGTGTTGGAGTCTTTTAACCCATGCAGTTTGCTGTCTATCTGCTTTGCAAACAGGGCCCGGTCGTTGAAGGGGAGGTCCCACATAGACTGCTGAGCCTCAGTCAACAGGCCAGAGAGGAGCAGCCAGGATGCCCGCCACATAGAGATGGCTGAGGCCATGGTGCGAGCCGCGGAGTTCGTCACATCTGAAGCTGCTTGGAAGGCTGCTCTGGATGCAGCCGGGCCCTCTTCGAGGATCGCCCAGAATTCCTTCTTGGACCCTTCAGGAAGCGAAACCTCAAACTTGGCCATGGCCTGTCACATGTTGTAATCGTCACGGCCGAGGAGGGCTTGGTGGTTGGTCACTCTCAACTGAAGGCTGGAAGACGAATATATTTGTCGCCCAAACAGATCCAATCTCTCTGAGTCTTTATTTTTGGGCTTGGGCCTGGGTTGTCCCACCTTTCCCTTTGATTAACAGCCTCAACTACGAGAGAGTTTGGGGCCGGGTGGGTGTAAAGATACTCGTGCCTTCAGCTGGCACGAAGTATTTACGTTCAGCCCTTTTAGAAATGGGGGGGGCAGGAAGGAGAGGGTTAGGCACAGGCCATTAATAATTTCTGATATCCGTTTGTGTAGGGGCAAAGCCACCCCAGCAGGTGCGGTGGAGCAGAGAACGTCAAATAAGGACTCCGATGGCTCCTCCGCCTGGACCCCAGGTTGGAGGCAACCCTCTTCAATAGTTCCTGATGAGCTTTAGCATCATCTTGTGGAACTGGGTGAGGGGGACCCGTGATGGCTTTGTCCAGCGACAATGAGGACAAAGCCAGTGCTGTAGGAGCCATATGTCCCCCCACCACATCCCCTGGTGGTCCAGCAGGCTGTTCCCCTGTCTCTTCATGGGCCTGGGGGGTCCTGCCTTCCGGGGCCTCTATCTCTGGTGGAGGGAGGGATGCTGAGGCTGATGGCCTATCTGAGGCCCCCTGTCACCGTCTGGACTGTCTGCGAGGGCTGAGGAAACCCTCAACAGTTCCAGGGATACCAGGCCGCTGCCGGCCACTGGCCTTGGGGCCATGAGGTTGGTTGCAGTGCCGACAATGTAGACAGTACTGCTGGTGCCAGGGCTTGTCCTGCTGTCAAGGACTCCTACTCAGTTCCAGAGTCGGAGGTGGAGTGGTCGCTGCCAAGGGACCATGATCGAATGGACCAATGTTCCTTCACCATGTGGTGCTGGCTGCTACGCCCTGACAAAGTCCTGATCAACCAAGATGAGTCCCTCGCACAGGAACTTGGGGACCATTGGTGTTTGGCGGATCAGCATCAGTAATCTGTCGATCTACACCTCACGCTGCTTGACCGATACTGGGACATGGAATGGGATTGGGTGCTGGAGCGGGCCAGTCGTCAGGAGGATCTCCCTGATTGTGGGGATCCAAGTCTTGGTGACAGGTGTCGGTGACCACGTTGAAACAATGGTTCGCATGACCAGTGCCGCAGCCTTGGAGACACAAAAGGCTGGTCTTGCTGCTCTTGTCAGGGGGCATGAACCTCGGTAGGTCTGCGCGCCAGGTTACCTACTGTTGGTGCCCAGGGTCCGGAGACCAAAGAGGGCTCTGTTGAGCCTGCCTCCCTGCTTCTGAGACGTGATAGCTCTGAGCGAGTGAGCACTGGCAGAACATTCCCCGCAGTGAGGAACAGTACTGCTGAGGTCCCAAAGTGGGTTTACCCTTAAACATGGGCACTGCTGGAGCCAGTGTGGGCATCAGGATCTCCTTTGTTGCCTGCAGGGCCTTGGGTGTCAACAGGACATCTAGATAACGGATGCCCTCGTCACTGTCTGGGGTGACAGGCATGGTACGGGATGGGATGGACCACTCTACCTGAGCTGGGGCCTGACTACCTGACGGAGGTGCTGAACCGCTCAGCATGGGTCTTGGCTCTCTTCTGGCCCTGTCCTTTCCCTTACGGGAAATGGGAGATCTTCCTCTTGTGGTTCTCTTTGGCTTCCTGGCCGGAGCTGGGAGGGGGATCAGTGCTGGTTCGAAGTTGGTGCCGTGGGGCACTCCACACCAATGCTGTGGTGCTCAGGGCTGACTCAGACCTCTGCTCCAGTGCCTGGCACTCCAGCACTGACTCCATCAGGAGTGCCCTGAGATGGATGTCTCTCCCACTTTTTGTTCAAGGTTTGAAGGATTTACAAATGTGTCATTTATGTGTCCTTCGCCTAGACACCTCAAACAACTAGCATGTAGGTCGCTGATGGGCATAGGCATAGGCCACTTACAATGATCGCAGGGCTTAAAGCCTAGGGACTGGGGCATGCCCCGTCCCTAGGCTGAGTCCCATCTGCGACCGACTAAACTAGAACTAATACTAAGGGAACTACTAACTATTATACAACTATTTTATAGGAAACATTCAGAAGAAACACTGAAAGAAATGGTGTCAAGTATCAGAGGGGCAGTCGTGTTAGTCTGGATCTGTAAAAAGCAACAAAGGGTCCTGTGGTGCCTTACAGACTAACAGATGTATTGGAGCATAAGCTTTTGTGGGTGAATACCCACTTCGTCAGATGCATGTGGTGGAAATTTCCAGGGGCAGTTATAAATATGCAGGCAAGAATCAGTCTAGAGATAACGAGGTTAGTTCAATCAGGAAGGATGAGGCTCTCTTCTAGCAGTTGAGGTGTGAACACCAAAGGAGGAGAAACTGCTTTTGCAGTTGGATAGCCATCGACAGTCTTTGTTTAAAACTGAGCGGATGGTGTCAAATTTGCAAATGAACTTTTAAAGGTGGCCATCCTGCAGAAAAAAAACTTCAGGACCAGACTCCAAAGAGAAACTGCTGAGCTTCAGTTCATTTGCAGTTGACTACAGTGGAACTTAAAAGCCATGCTTCAGTACCCTTCCAGAACAGGGATGCTTTCCTGAACTGGGACCATAGCGCTGTTTTAGCCTGAACCATGCTACACACAACTAGCTATAAACTAAGGGCAAAAACAGTTGTTATTCCAAAAGGGCTCTGCATCATTTTCCTCATTTAATGATGGTAAGCACAACAGGCATGTTATTAACTAAAAGCTCAGCCACAAGAAAAGTATCCATTCTGGTTGATCTCTGCCATGAACCAAGGGTGTACTATGTGGTCTTATCTGTAATTTGGCCATCCACATAGAATGCCTGTAATACGAGGATTAAATCTGAGCCATCTCTTTAGATAGAATAGGATACAACCATACAGCCTACTAATTACAACTTGTAAGAGTATTCTTTATACATACATTCAGAAAAACAGAGTACCTTTTAGTGCCTTTCATTTTTCTATTATAGCAGTTCCCAGAGGTGCCAATCATCTAAGCATACAAAAACAGTCCCTGCCTGACAGAATTTACAATGTATATCAGAGATATAATGAAATGCCAAAATCAGGGAATACCGTGCTATATTTGAAAAGTTCCTACATTAATTCTTACCATTTGAGCCTTCAGAAATCTCCACGACATATTTAGTTACTGCTGCCCCTCCGTTGTCTTTTGGTGGATCTACCAAATATGAACAAAAAGTCAGGCAAAACACACTCTTCTGGACACTATTGTATTTACATGACATAGATGAAAAACTTTCTGTGGAATATTTAAGGAAGTTAAGCTAGTGTCTAAGACCCAGATTTTTAAAGGTATTTAGACATTGCTCTGGTCAGCACTGCAAGGCCTAAATAACTTAGAAAAGATGGTTACTCACCTTTGTAACTGTTGTTCTTCGAGATGTGTTGCTCATATCCATTCCAATTAGGTGTGCGTGCGCCGCGTGCACGCTCGTCGGAAGATTTTTAACCTAGCAACACTCGGTGGGTCAGCTGGGCGCCCCCTGGAGTGGCGCCGCTATGGCGCCGGATATATACCCCTGCCGACCCAACCGCCCCTCAGTTCCTTCTTGCCGGCTACTCCGACAGTGGGGAAGGAGGGCGGGTTTGGAATGGATATGAGCAACATATCTCGAAGAACAACAGTTACAATGGTGAGTAACCGTCTTTTCTTCTTCGAGTGCTTGCTCATATCCATTCCAGTTAGGTGATTCCCAAGCCTTACCTAGGTGGTGGGGTCGGAGTGAGATGTTGCAGAATGCAAAACTGCTGAGCCAAAGGCTGCATCATCTCTGGACTGTTGAACCAGAGCATAATGTGAAGCAAAGGTGTGGACTGAGGACCAGGTAGCTGCGCAACATATCTCCTGGATAGGTACACGAGCCAGGAAAGCAGCAGATGAAGCCTGAGCCCTGGTAGAATGCGCGGTGATGTGGCTTGGGGAAATATGAGCCAAATCATAACAAGTGCGGATGCACGCTGTCACCCAAGATGAGATCCTCTGAGAGGAAACAGGTAGGCCTTTCATTCAGTCTGTCACTGCGACAAAGAGTTGGGACGTTTTACGAAAGGGTTTTGTCAGCTCAATATAAAATGCGAGCGCTCTACGGACGTCCAGAGAGTGCAATTGTTGCTCCCGTCGCGTTGAGTGTGGCTTCGGGAAGAAGACCGTGAGAAAGATGTCCTGGTTAATATGAAAGGCTGAAACCACCTTAGGGAGGAATGCCGGGTGTGGTCGCAACTGCACCTTGTCTTTGTGGAACACAGTGTATGGCGGATCCACCGTAAGAGCCCTAAGCTCGGAGACTCGTCTGGCCGATGTAATGGCTACGAGGAAAGCTGTCTTCCAAGACAGGTATAGTAACGAGCAGGTTGCTAATGGCTTGAATGAGGGAGACATAAGTCTGGTTAAAACCAGGTTGAGGTCCCAGGTAGGTCTGGGTGGCGTACTTGGGGGTATAAGCGCTCCAAGCCCTTGAGGAACCTCAGAACAATAGGTTGATAGAACACAGAATGGCCATGTTCACCTGGGTGGAAGGTAGAGATGGCTGCCAAGTGTACCCTCAGTGATGATATTGCTAGGCCCTCCTGTTTGAGAGACCAGAGGTAGTCCAAAATACAGGGGATTGAGACCTCAGTGGGAGTAAGATTAAGCGTTTCACACTAGCAGGAGAAACGCTTCCACTTGGCCAGACACATTGACCACGTGGAAGGTTTCCTGCTACCCAGGAGAACTTGTCGTACTGATGCAGAGCAACGCAACTCTGACTGGTTTAGCCACGCAGCAGCCACGCCGTGAGGTGAAGGGCCTGCAGGTCCAGGTGGCGAAGTCTGCCGTGGTCCTGAGTTATGAGGTCTGGGTGGAGTGGTACGGTAATTGGGTTGGCTATCGACAGGTCGAGCAACGTGGTGTACCAGTGTTGCCTGGGCCACGCTGGAGCAATCATGATGATGCATACTCTGTCCCTGCGGAGTTTTAGCAGGACCTTGTGAACCAGCGGGAACGGTGGGAAGGCATAAAGGAGCTGGCTCTTCCACAGCATCAGGAAAGCGTCCGAGATCGATCCCGGTGAGAGACCTTGGAAGGAGCAGAACATCTCGCATTTCCTGTTCTCACAGGAAGCGAACATGTCTATGTGGGGAAATCCCCATTTCTGGAAAACAGAATGAATAACGTCCGGGCGGATTGACCACTCATGAGACAGGAAAGACCTACTGAGTCGATCCGCCAGAGTGTTCCGAACGCCTGGGAGAAAGGATGCTACCAGATCTATCGAGTGGGCTATGCAAAAGTCCCAGAATTGGATGGCCTCCTGACAAAGGGGGGAGGATCGTGTCCCTCTCTGTTTGTTTATGTAGTACATGGCCATTATGTTGTCTGTAAACACTGAGACACAACGGCCTTGCAACTGTTGCTGGAACGCCTGGCACGCCAGGTGGACTGCTCTCAGTTCTTGGACATTTATGTGTAATGCCAGCTCCTGAGATGACCAAAGGCCTTGACTACAAAGGTGACCGAGATGAGCACCCCAGCCGAGAGATGACGCGTCCGTTGTCAGGGACATTGAGGGTTGGGGCGGATGGAACAGCATCCCTGCACACACCAGGGAGGGAGTTAGCCACCATTCTAGGGAGCCTAGGGTGCTTGGGGGAATGGTGACTATCGTGTCTATTGGGTCCCTGCCCAGGCGGTATACTGAGTTGAGCCAAACTTGGAGAGGATGGAGGCGGAGGCTGGCGTGTTTGGTTACAAACGTGCAGGCAGCCATGTGACCCAGGAGACCGAGACAAGTGCGAGCCAAGGTTGTCGGGACATTCTGTAAACCTTGGATGATTGTTGCCATTGCCTGAAACTGCGGCTGTGGTAAGCAGGCTCTGGCTAGACTGGAGTCCAGGATAGCTCCTATGAAGTCTAACCTCTGCGTGGGAACCAGAGTGGATTTTTCTATATTGATCATCAGGCCTAGACGTGTGAATAGGTCCTTGACGATGCCCACATGCTGAGTGACTTGTGTCTCAGAGGCCCCTTGGATGAGCCAATCGTCCAGATACGGAAAAATGTGTATCTGACGTCGGTGGAGGTAGACGGTGACTACGGCCATAAACTTTGTAAATACCCTTGGGGCTGTAGAAAGGCCAAATGGCAGGACCGTAAACTGGAAGTGCTAACGGTTGGCTACAAAGCAGAGGTATCTCCTGTGTGGAGGAAAAATGGTGATGTGAAAGTACGCGTCCTTCATATCAAGGGTGGCATACTAGTCTCCAGGATCCAAGGACGGGATAATGGTCCCCAGGGATACCATGCGGAACTTCAACTTTATGATAAACTGGTTGAGTCCTCGCAGGTCTAGGATAGGTCTGAGACCTCCTTTCGACTTGGGGATTAGGAAATAACGGGAGTAAAACCCCTTGCCCCTTTCGGCCATTGGTACTTCCTTTATAGCTCCCATGGCGAGGAGCATCCACACCTCTTGTCAGAGGAATTGCTCGTGAGAGGGGTCTCTAAAGAGGGACAGGGTTGGAGGCTGGGAGGGTGGGGTTGAAATAAATTGGACGTGGTACCTATACTCCACCGTACGTAGGACCCAGTGATCTGAAGTTAACTGGGACCATGCCAGGAGGAAGTAGGACAGATGGTTGGAGAAGGGAGGAGAGGGATCCTGGCCTGTAACTGGTATGCCACCCTCAGGCGCACCTTCAAAAGTTCATCTTTGGTCCCGGTGGTGGTTTCGAGGGAATCTTGATTTTGGCCCCCTTGGGGTCCTGATGGTCTGCGACCACCTCGGCCGCGCTGCCTGCCAACGTCCTGTCTTTGTCTAGGCGCAGAGTATGGGTGGTGAGGCTGGGGACGGAAAGGCCTGTGTTGGGTCACCGGCGTATGCATGCCGAGAGAGTGCATTATGACCCTGTTGTCCTTCAGGCTTTGCAGCCTGTGGTCAGTCTTTTCCGAGAAGAGGCCTTTACCATCAAATGGCAAGTCCTGAATGGTATACTGCAGCTCCGGTGGGAGGCTTGAAACCTGAAGCCATGAGATATGCCTCAGGGCAACACCCGAGGCCAGAGTCCTGGCTAATGAGTCAGCTGCATCCAACGAGGCCTGGAGTGAAGTTCTGGCCACCTTTTTCCCTTCCTCCAAGAGGGCAGCGAACTCTTGGCAGGAGTCTTGAGGGAGAAGCTACGTAAACTTACCCACCATCACCCAGGTGTTATAATTATAGCGACTAAGCAAGGCTTGTTGATTTGCCACCCGGAGCTGTAACGCACCTGCCGAGTACACTTTGCGGCCGAGTAAGTCCATTTGCCTAGCCTCCTTCGATTTCGGGGCTGGCGCCTGCTGGCCATGGCATTCCCTCTCATTAACAGACTGGACAACTAGTGAGCAGGGAGGAGGATGGACATGCAAGTACTCGTACCCTTTAGGGGGCACCATATATTTACGCTCGACTCCCCTGGCCGCAGGAGGGATAGAGGCTGGAGACTGCCATATAGTATCGGCATTGGCCTGGATGGTCCGAATAAACGGTAGGGCCACTCTAGTGGGGGCATCTGCCGATAGATGTCCACTATTGGGTCCTCTACCTCTGGGACCTCCTCCACCTGGAGATTCATATTGAATGCTACCCTCCTTAGGAGGTCCTGATGGGATCTCAGGTCGATTGGAGGAGGGCCCGAGGAGGATGTTCCTGCCACCGCCTCATCTGGAGAAGAGGAAGAGGAGATGCCGGCGACAAGCGGGTCCTGTGTGGCCTCTTGCTCTTGGGCGACCTCCTGCTCCAGTGGAACCTGGGAGTCTGGTGGGTGAACTGGGGCTTCCTCCATAGCAGTCGGAGGGGGACGGCTAACCGTCACCTCTGGCACTCAGTGCTCTGATGGGACAGAGTAGGACAGAACTACTGGTACGCCTTGGGCCTGGTGGTACGCCCAAGGTGTCCTGAAAGACCACTGATGGGGTCCTTGGTCCTGGGCCTGAGTCTCTTGGAAGACTCTGGTGGGCACATCAGAATCGCGGTCCTGTGCCTAAGAGCTGTCCATGTGGGACGACACTGATGCGTGTCTGGATGGCCATGGAGGGGCTGAAAAGCCCAGGGCAGAGTCTCTGTCTCTAGTGGACCTTGCTCTACTTGGTACCGGGGACCGGGACTGGGAGGCATGCTGGTACCGGGAATGAGATCGGGACCTGCGACCGGAGTGGTGCCGGGAGGTCGACTGAGATCTCGAGGCTCAACGTTGAGAGCGGCTACGGGAGTCACGGTGCCTGGAGCGGTGCCGGGAGCTGGATCGGTGCAGAGAGTAGTGGGCCGGCGAACGGGATACTGAACGGTGCCGTAAGTGCGACCGGTACCGAGGAGGAGAACGGTGCTGGGACTGTGAGCGGCGTCAGGAGCGGGAGCGCCAACAGGACCTAGAACGTCTGCAGGACCATGATCGTGAACGGTGCTGCTCTGCTGTGCCGACAGAGGATGGTCTTATCAAGGCAGGCTTGCCCATAGACTGTATTACCCGCACCGGCGGTGCCGGGGGTTGAGGCAGCATGGACTCTGTCATGGCAATCAGATCCCTCGCTGTTGAGAACGTCTCCGGTGTGGACAGAATAGTAAGCGCAACCATGGCTCGTGCCGGGGAGCTGACAGGCACCGGACTCGACGGCCCTTGTGGGACCGGAATCAACGGTGCCGACATCGTTGGTGCCGTGGTAGGTGTCAGTGCCGGGCGATACGACTTAGACGGGCTCTCTGGCTGCGGTGCAGGTGGCACGGAAGCAGCAGGACTCTTAGTCTTTCTCGACCTCGGTGAGAGGGAGCGGTGCCGAGTCGACTTCGGTGCCGGAGATGGCTGGTGCCGAGAGGCCCTGGCACTACTGGCGTGGTCCAGTGCCGAGGAGGCGCTTCTGCCCGCCGATTGACCAGCGCTCGGTGCCGAAGGCAGAAGGATAAGAGCTGCCTCCATGAGGAGCTGCTTTAGCTGACAGTCCCGCTCCCTTTTTGTTCTCGGATTAAACCTTGCAAATGTGACACTTATCTGTCAGGTGAGATTCCCTGAGGTACTTAAGGCAGGAGTCGTGTGGATCTCCTGTTGGCATCGGCTTATGACAGGCCAAGCACGGTTTGAAACCTGGTGAATGGGGCATGGGCCCCGGCACCGGGTGCGGGGAAGGGGCTAATCCCCGAACCCCTCTTAACTATACACTAACTATGAATGATAAAAATTAACTAAAACTGTATAACTTTGAACTATATACACAAAAAAAATAACTAGAGAACTACGAGTAGCTAGGGAGGTGAAGGTCAGTAAAACCGCACTCCACTGTTCCAACAACCCATAGCGGTGCCACTCCAGGGGGCGCCCAGCCGACCCACCGAGTGTTGCTAGGGTAAAAATCTTCCGACGAATGTGCACGCGGCACGCGCACACCTAATTGGAATGGATATGAGCAAGCACTCGAAGAACAAGCAGGACATAGGCTCTTAAGCACCTATGTCACTTTTAAAAATGAGAGTTGGGCTCCTAAATCACTTGGTTTTACAATGCTGAGTGAAGCAATACTTTTAGAAGTCTGGGCCTAAGTGCTTTTCTGATTGGGTAGGGACTTGAGAACATATTTAAGTACTTCGCTGAATTGGAGCCTTGTCGGGTTCCAGAAGAAGTTGCTTTTTTTTTTTTAAATGGAAAAACCAGATGTTAAGCAGATTTATTTTAATGACTAGGTCAGAGATTTAATTACTTATATGTAGGGATGTCAATTAATTGCCATTAACTCACGTGATTAACTAAAAAAAATTAATAGTGATTTAAAAAATTATCGCAATTAATCGTAGTTTTAATCACACTGTTAAATAGTAGAATAACAATTGAAATTTATTAAAGATTTTAGTTGTTTTTCTACATTTTTAAATATATTGATTTCAGTTACAACACAGAATACAAAGTGTACAGTGCTCGCTTTATATTATTTTTTATTACAAATATTTGCACTGTAAAAATGATAAACAAAAGAAATAGTATTTTTCAATTCACCTCATACAAGTACTGTAGTATGACCTCTTTATCGTGAAAATGCAACGTACAAATGTGAATTTTTTTGTTACATAATTGCACTCAAAAAGAAAATAATATAAAACTTTAGCGTCTACAAATCCACTCAGTCCTACTTCTTGTTCAACCATGCTAAAAGAAACAAGTTTCTTTACATTTATAGGAGATAATGCTTCCTGCTTTTTATTTACCATGTCACCTGAAAATGAGAACCGGCATTCATATGGAAATTTTGTAGCTGGCACTGCAAGGTATTTATGTGCCAGATATGCTAAACTTTCATATGCCCCTTCATGCTTTGGCCATCATTCCAGGGGACATGCTTCCATGCTGATGATGCTCGTTAAAAAAATTATGCATTAAACAACCTAGTGACTGAACTCCCTGGGGAAGAACTGTATGTCTGCTGTTCTGTTTTACTTGCATTCTGCCATATATTTCATAGCAGTCTTGGATGATGAGCCAGCACATGTTGTTCGTTTTAAGAACACTTTCACTGCAGATCTGACAAAACGCAAAGAAGGTTCCAATGTGAGATTTCTAAAGATAGCTACAGCACTCGATCCAAGGGTTAGGACTCTTAAGTGCCTTCCAAAATCTGAGAGGATCGAGGTGAGAAGCATGTTTTCAAAAGTCTTAAAAGAGCAACACTCTGATGCAGAAACTACAGATCCTGAACCACCAAAAAAGAAAATCAATCTTCTGCAGATGGCATCTTACTCAGATGATGAAAATGAACATGCGTCAGTCTGCACTGATTTGGATCGTTATCAAGCAGAACCCGCCATGCATGCATGATGTCCTCTGGAATGGTAACTGAAGAATAAAGTGACATATGAATCTTTAGCACATCTGGCACATAAATATCTTGTGATGCCGGCTATAACATTGTCACGCGAATGTCTGTTCTCACTTTCAGGTGACGTACACAAGAAGAGGGCAGCATTATCTTCTGTAAATGTAAACAAACTTGTCTGAGTGATTGGCTGAACAAGAAGTAGGACTGAGTGGACTTGTAGGCTCTAAAGCAGGGGTCAGCAACCTTTCAGAAGTGGTGTGCTGAATCTTCATTTATTCACTCTAATTTAAGGTTTCGCGTGCCAGTAATACATTTAAACATTTTTAGAAGGTCTCTTTCTATAAGTCTATAACATATAACTAAACTATTGTTGTATGTAATGAATAAGGCTTTTAAAATGTTTAAGAAGTTTCATTTAAAATTAAATTAAAATGCAGAGCCCCCCGGACCGGTGGCCAGGACCCGAGCAGTGTGCGTGCCACTGAAAATCAGCTCGCATGCCAACTTCGGCACTCGTGCCATAGGCCTACCCCTGCTCTAAAGTTTTACATTGTTTTGTTTTTGAACGCAGCTTTTTTTTGTACATAATTCTACATTTGTAAGTTCCACTTCCCTGGTAAAGAGAGACTGCACCACAGTACTTGTATTAGGTGAACAGAAAAATACTATTTCTTTGTTGTTATTATTCACGATTAATCACCTGATTAGTCACGCTGTTAAACAATAATAGAATACCATTTCTTTAAATATGTTGGATGTTTTCTACATTTTCAAATACATTGATTTCAATTACAACACAGAATACAAAGTGTACAGTGCTCACTTTATATTTAGTTTTATTACAAATATTTGCACTGTAAAAAACAAAAGAAATAGCATTTTTCTATTCACCTTATACTCATAGATTGACAGATTGTGTGGGAATTTGTACCTGGACTTCAGGAAGTACACATATTTCAAACTAGAGCTGTGTGAAGCTCTCATTAGAAAATCTGAAAGTATTCTTCACTCTGCTGGTTTCATTATAAACCCAAAGCTCAGACCAGGTTCATCCAAAGGTTTGTGAACCCAGGTCCAGCTGTAAGCGAATCTAAGCCAATTTATAGTTCTGCAATGAAACACTTTCACTCATATATTTTCAACAGAAACCAGGAAAGATTGTAGTTTTGGCAAAGTTTCCCTTGAAATCAGCTCAAATATAGAAACTCCAAGTGAAACTCAAAGACAGTAGTAGAGTGAGCTCAGGCAAACTGAAACCAAAAAAAAGTTTCTCATGAACCCCTGTGAACCAAAAAGGCTAAATTTCCCATAGCTCTGTTTCACACCTGATAGTTAGACTACTGTGGCATCCTCCTAAGTACCCTGAAGTCACTAGGTCAATATTCTGCTCATGGTTACACTAGTGTTAATCCAGAAAAACTGCTGACTGCAGTAGTACTGAGAGCAGAATTGGTCATTCTTCACATACCAATGTACATAAATACATGCATCTGAGGAAGTGGGTATTCACCCACGAAAGCTCATGCTCCAAAACGTCTGTTAGTCTATAAGGTGCCACAGGATTCTTTGCTGCTTTTATAAATACAGAAGAAAGTATCAAAATAGAACTGAACAAAAACTTTACCCCAAATTATTTTAAAACTTTGTGCACGAATTTTTCCTTTAACTGATGGTTTTGAAGGTACTCCAGGCTTGTCTGGGCAAGTAGTAAAGTCAACTACCTCACTTGGACTGCTTTTGCCTTCCAAGTTATAGGCAATGACCTGTAAATAAATAAATAAATAAAAATTATATATATATACACATACATGTATATATATATATGTATTCTATAAACAGCAAATGTAAATTTTTGGTAATCTACAAGCTGCTAATGCAAAGTGTGTCTAAATCATTTATATATATGTTTAATTCATAGGTTATAAATCAGCAAAGGAAAGAAAATTATCACACATTTTTGTATATTATACCATTTTAGTAGTCAACCACTTCACTGAAACGAAAAATGGCAGAGAATTGCCAGCAGCGAAATTTTAATATTTTAAAAAATGAAAATTAAAAAATTAGCATTTTATAACAGTTGTAAAGAAAACAAAAAACAAATGAACAAACCCCCCCCAACATTTTCAAATCCACCTGACTAAAGTTAGGCTCCTAAATCTATATTCAAGGCATGTAAAAGTAGCCTGATGATAAGACACATTCAGGAAGCTGCAGCTCCCAATGACTTTAATGGAATCTGTGGGCACTTGGTACTTTTGAAAATCTCACTACTTTCATTTATGTGCCCAAGTATGAGTTTAGGAATCTAACTGTAAGTACAAGGGTTTGAAAATTTGGCCACAGAATTTTTGGTAGTCTTAAATACTGAGTGGTATTTTTTAAATAAATGATCCTTAAACACAAATACACCACAACCTCGATATAACATGAATTTGGATATAACGCGGTAAAGCAGTGCTCCAGGGGGGCGGGGATGTGCACTCCAGTGGATCAAAGCAAGTTCAATATAACACGGTTTCACCCATAACACGGTAAGATTTTTTGGCTCCCAAGGACAGCGTTATATTGAGATAGAGGTGTATAAACTGCATATGCACAGAGGCAAATTTTTAAACTGCAGATACATCAGTCAGTTAGTATTTAACTTAAAAAAGCAGTTAGATCACATTATGGTTGCTGGTCAAATTTTATATCTGAAAAAAAATTAAAATTAGAGCTACACAATACTATACTAAACTACTCACTTCACCTTTTGCAACCCATTAGTTTGAAAATAGCCTTCAAGCCCACCCTTCTCATTCTTCCCCCACAACTTCTAGGACACCAGAAAAATTTACATATATATTATAAACCCTCAAAAATAAAATTACATTGGAAGCATTCATACAATAGCAATACAGAAGTTTGGACATTACACAAAATTTTACTTATTCTACTGAAGGAAACTGAAGTACTAAAATTTGGATCACATATGTTCCTCACTGTGGTAAAAATAATTTTGTATGATTAGTTTAATAAAATATTAAAAAATGTGACATTTTAATAAAAGCAAAACATTATAAAATAGAATACTTGAGACAACATAGTCCTCATCTTTTAAAACTTTTTTCTTTTAAGAAAATAGCTACAGAAATACAAAGTAGGAAATGTAAAAAGTAACTGCACTAATCACTGGTGCCAACAAAAGCAAGGAAGTTATTAAATAAATCTGTCACACCATCTTTCCACGATCTTAAGGAATGCTACTACTACTACTCCTAAACCTCTTCCATCTATAATGAAATGAGAGAGTTGATTAACACAGCATTTATTCTTTGTACTGTGTGGGAGAACAAGAGCCTCTTCTATTTAAAAATGTTTCAGTTAAACAAAATAGCGTTTGAAATTTGTATTATGTAATATGTTCTTGGAGCAATATTGTGCTATTAAATCCCCACAGATCTATCTCCAAGAAGCATTTTAAGTGTTGTCAGCTTAAATACATATGCAACTGCTGGGGCCCCAATTTTACACTATGTTGGGGATATCCTGCTCAAAACAATGCACGACTAATGCATTCCCACACTTGGTCCTTCATAATTTTTTTTTTAACTGTTGTAGCATCACTAGTTAAAATGATTAGGCCAACATATTCTACAGTGAGTACCCCGAAGTTTGCGTTCTAAAATCTTTTCAGGTTCCTAACTAAGGGGCCTAATTTTCAGCAGCCTCAAGCAACAAGCAGCTGTTACTGTAATCAACAGTAACATTATGGTTGCTGGTCAAACCAAATTTGAACAGCAGCTGTTACTGGAATGCCCTACGTAAATTATTAAATGGAGATTTTAAAATGTATTGAAAAAGTATTACTTCTGGTAAAAGATCAAATAGCTTTCCTCTCTCATATTACAGAGAAGGCATGCTCTCCTTGGGCAGCTCTCGTTTCTTACCAATAAATGTATGAAGTGATATTTTAAGTTTATCCAAACAGTACTTTAGAAAAGTATCAGTAAGTGTCTTACCAGTTTGTTTCATCACAGAAACCAACTGTAAAAAACAACTGCCAACACTGAGCAACTTTGCAATGAATAAAACCAAAAGAATCTGAAGAATCTTACCCTAAATTTATACTTTGTACTACGTCTAAGATTCTTCACTGTGCAGGTGAGATCATCTCCATTGTATTTTGGTTTGAAACCATATCCCTATAGAAGGAATAAACTATTAATACTTGAAATATATTTATAAACCAGATTATATAGACTAGAATCATAGAATATCAGGGTTGGAAGGGACCTCAGGAGGTCATCTAGTCCAACCCCCTGCTCAATGCAGGACCAATCCCCAACTAAATCCCCAAATGGCTCCCTCAAGGGTTGAACTCACAACCCTGTGTTTAGCAAGCCAATGCTGAAACCACTGAGCTATCCCTCCCCCCATATAGTAGATCTCATAAAATCTGAAACATAGTAACCTGTTAGGCTGCTTTGAGTGAAATTTTTATTCTGTAAACAAATATTTTTGAGTCACCCATCACCATTTGGGATGGTGTACAATGGAAATAAGAGAATTATGATCAAAATAATATGATAAAATCAAAATAAAGCCATCATCTTCTGACTATAAAACAGAAGTTCTAACGCAACAAAAGGGAAAAGGAGAAAATAATATGTAGCCGATATTGGTCATACTAACGTATCTTTTGAGGGTAGTAGGGGCAATCATAGCAGGATTCACTGAAAAATGATTCATTGAAATGATTGTCAAGGGGAGCAAGTTCCACACCACAGGGACTTTTGCCAAGATCCTTCAAGGATTTACACATGTACTTGACTTTCTATACAAGAATACTACTCATGTGTACAAAGCTAAACAAGGTGTGTTTCTTTCCAGGATCAGGGCTTAACAGCAAAAGCATAACTGATAAGGATGATTGTTTGACATAACAAAAGAAAGGAAAACAATATGGTTTTGTCACTGTAAAAGCAAGTCATAATTTTCATTTAAGAGGAGGGAAAAGTCATGACAAATGATATTTCAATATTAACAGGTTTTCCTTGGAAATTATGGGAAATCAAGTAAATAACCTTAATTTACAATAAAATTTGTTTAATTTTAAAATGATCGTTGAAAATTATTTAAAAGCCCATACTATACTACATAGAGTTAAATTTGTAAAAATTAATGAAGGTCGCTTATTCAGAAGGGGACTGATGGGAGTGGTAAATGCCATAACTTTTTAATTTAACAGTACTTTGAAAGACCATAAGCCCAAGATTCTTTTATGTAAGGTTCCTTACTGCTCTGGCTGTGTAAAGGGGCCTTGAAGTGGGCATAAATGCAATTTCCTTTGTGGCCCTCTTACACTGCTAGAATGGGAAAAAGGAGGCCTTACTGTAAATGAAAATCAGATTCATGATTTGTATAAAAATAATCACAGAAGTCATACAGATGAGGCTAAGACTGCAAACATAGACAAAGAGAACAGCATGGGCAGATCTCTGTGCCTGTGTGGTTCTCTTTCCAGGGCCTGGGCCTTAGTCAGGAGCTACAACCATTAAGGGACTTAAAACAAGAAGGGTCAACTTAATCTGCTACTTTATCTATAGTCAATGCAAGGGATGCTGAAGTGTAAGACAGTGATCAAATGTGCTGAATTTGTTCATGAAAAGCACTTCTGGGAGGCATGGAAAAAGAAAATAACCAATTGCCTCATGGTCAAGATTGTATGATTAGTTGTTGCAGTCGTCATGGTATAAGTAGGATACAGCCTGTATAAACTGCACAAACTCGGACACTTTCTTACCATCTCTGACATGGTCTTCCACAGAAAGGATGTGCTCAAAATTGACACCAATTACTTGCTCATTGTTTACAAATACATCCCTTTAACAAACAGGGACACAAAGAAAGTGAGAACATCCTTCCAACAATGTCCTCTTACTTGCTAGCAAGACTCATCCCTTTACAGGATTGAGGATAAGGTATATTCTTGCCAAGGCCAAAGCCTAATTTGCAATGTCCGTAAGGCAAGAGACGCATGAATGTTTAATATTAGAATATAATTTCATTACAATGGAAGGACATTATTAAATATTTCTATTTTATTTACTGATATCACCTAACCATTAGTAAAAAACCTTGCTGATTACAAAAATCACAATTGCATACTAATTTCTGTAGTGAATTTTTTTTGCACATATTTTCCCAATTTTGATTTTATGATATGAAATTTACCATCTCCCTCTACATTTAACGTATATGTAATAAAAGCACCCATAAGTCTCATTAGAACAACATCACATCCCCAACAGAAGATCCTGTCAATGGCAAGTGTTGTTATTACATTGAGATACTATTACGTGTGCTAAAACATTCATTTATGGTCTCTTCTCTTATTTAGAATATTTATTTCACACTTACTGAGGTCTCATCCTCCATCTCTAAAATATAAGAGATTCCTTCATCTGTTGGTGTTCCTGAGGGTTTAGTCCATTGTAAGGATAACCAGGTAACTCCAGCTTTAATCAGCATAGGACTGGCTGGCATTGATGGGGCAGTGCCTGAGGTATGATACAGGACTTCTTCACTAAAACCACTGTTTTGAAACAAACAGTATGTAAACTAAATAGGATGAAGCAGGAACAAGAATAATACGGAATTGCTATAACAGTTTCAGGCCAATTTGTCAGACATGCACATCACTGGTAATTGCATACTGGTACATGAAGTTGACCATCCTGTACAAACAAATTGTACCTGTGTGCGTAAGTCATGCTAATACAGGTTATACATGCCCATATTTGAACGTTTGGCCTGGAATTAATATACATATTTGTTAACCAAATAGACCAAGAACACAATTTATTTTTTAAAATCCATATAGAAGTGACATTATTTGGACAGCAGTAAGTCTCTAAAACACTTGCACGTTTATGTACTTTATCCAACTAATGCCAAAGCTTGTTCTTTCCACCTCTGCCCTGTACTGTTTTCATTTGTCCAAGATTTACTAAAAAAACCAACCAAATTCATTCTGCTCCCTAACCAGCTACCTGTGCAAACACTTGTACACTTCTAAGTGAGCCTACTACTTATCAAGTGTTAATTTTCCAGGAGTCCAAAAAAATGGGACACGTAAAGCCTCTCTGAAAGCTAAGCTTCTTGTGGAATTGCCAATACAAAATTTGTATTTTGTAGTAAATGAAAATACAGTGTAGACCACTGACTAATCTGGCAAAGCCTGATTTGTCAGCCTTACCTGATATATCTTTGGGTAGCCTTATTTGGAGACAAAAGGCAAGTAAAGGATACAGGAAAGAACGAGAGACATTACGAAACAGAATCATTAGGGAAGGAAGCAAGAGTGAATGAGGGATTATTGGGAGCCTGGAAAATATAGTTCTCTGTATGGCTTACGCAACAAAGGTAGCAACCTAACAACTTTTATTTCAAAACTTGGATTTCTTCTACACTGTCTGGACTATCTGGGTCTTTTTAGAGTGGAATCCATCATGATATCATTTAATTTCCCTGCATATCTATTTACTTTTGTTTTTTTATGTTTTCAAACACATTATAATGATGTGACTACTATAACAAAAAGTTGTGATCTTTAAGTATAACAGATGGGCCATAATTTCACCACGTTTTTTTTTTAACAAATAAAAACTAAAAGACAACACGTGATAAAGGCTTCCACAAAGGCAACATGCAAATCAGACCTTGAGAATTACTATATAATGAGCACAAAACACGATAGAACTTTCCTAATTTTGGGGACGATATTAATTTTTGTACTTGCACTAAATCACTAGTAAGAACGTCCCAGGAACAGAGATGCAGAGGTGTGTATATCATGAAGTTAGTTACTTTGAACAAACAAACAAACCAACCCAAATCTATATCTAGGTATGCTAAATGCATGGAGTGAATGGAAAGGCGTCATGACCCCGCAGGTCTTGAGACTGGGTCCACAGGATTGTCAGTTAACAGTCGTCTCCCTGCTCCCACCCAACATATTGCTACTAACCAGCCAAGCAGAGAAACCATGAAAACAAAAGTTACACGAGGTCTCCCCGGGCCCTCACTGGAGGAACACCAGGATCTCTGATTGGTCAGGGCTTCCTATTTAAACCCAAAGAGAGCCACAGGAAGTTGTCCACACAACTGGGCTCTACTTGGCTGTTACATCAGACCTGGTTCCTGCCTCTCTGCCTGGACTCCAGGTTCCTGCCTTGTTACTGATTCTTGCCTTTTCTCCAACTTTGGCTCTGACCCTTTGCTTGATTCCCAACCCCAACCCTTGCTCCAACCAGATTACCCAGCCACCTACATCCCGGCCCCAACAAAAGGGCAGATAACAGACCTGTCTACCCCACACTAAATGCCAAAATACCTAAGCATTCACCCAGTGGGTAGATGTAACTAATGGGCACGTTAACACAAAATAAAGTGTCAATTTAAAAAAAATGTTCTTAATCTATTATTTTTACTCTGTAGGCCCAATCAAAAGCGCACTGAAATCAATGGAAAGAGTCACACTGATTCCAGTGGGCAATGGATCAGGCCCCCGATAATTCACTCAGAAACCTTCTTTTAGCTATTTCTCTCTGCTTCATTTTTGTACTTTTCCAATTTAGCAAATATTTTGTGCTGTATTTCATATGTGCTTGAAATTAATAATGGTTAATAACTTAAACACATATAGGATTTATAAAAACAGAACATTTATTTTTGGTCAGTAACATCACCTAGATGAAATGCTGCTCTCAGATGCCTAAAGTTCCCAACAATGTTAATAAAAGACATCCTCAATCATACCTAGGGCAAAATTTGGCCCCTCCTCTTGTAAGAGCTCTCCTTAAATATTGTTTATTACTTAAACGGAATTATAAAGCCAGTAGTGTATTTTTATGTCTATAAAATATGTGATTTAAAAAATGTTTAGAGAGTGATTAGTTTTAAAAGGATATACCACCATACAGATTAATGCCCTCCACTAGCTTACAATACAGGAAATGTGAGCTATATGTCCAGATATTCACAGATGGACTAGGAGGTGTTCTGTCTGTTTTTATTTTAATTTTCAAGATTTTATCATAACTGTTTATGTGTAATGTTACCTATTAAAATTACTTCAAAATAAAGATTTCTGCTTTAAATCTTTTAAAATCAAAATGGTTTAATAACAGGAGCAATATATCGTATGTAGTGGTAAGAACCTCTAGGAGGTTTAAGAGCATTCAATGATATGTCTCATGCCTTATCGTGTATATTAGGTGGGGATATAACGTTATTTAATTTCATCAGTATTCTGTTATATGTTGTTCCTACATATACATGCACGTGGATGTAGACACACTACATTGTTTATGTTTATAACATGGTAATACTCACCTCATGCCCATGTCATTTTTGGCTGCCAGTCTAAAGGTGTACCCCATTGCTGGTGATAGTTTAGTAATTCTATTCTGCTTCTGTTGGCCATAGTAACACTGACAAAACTCTCCATTTCCTTTTCCCTAAAAGGAATAATTAAAACTCATATTATTTACACTGTTCATTAAACAAGCACATCTACTGATTAAAACAGTTTGCTAAATCTTGAAGAACGTTCATCCAGTTAAACTCAAAACAAGCCAAGGATGCCATGGTTATGAATATTGAACTCAAAATGCTGTTTTCTCAGTCCTTAGCTCCACAGGGCTGATGAAGAGGGCTGTGCATGTTCCGCTCCACAGCCCATCTAACTCCTCTCCTGATAAGCTCTGAAGTGTCTAAGGGGATGGGTTGGGAGATAGGTGAGCGATGCATCCTTACACAAGGAAGGAGATCTTCACATGGAAATGACTCTCAGCTCACAGATCCTGGGAGGAAGAACAGGGCCACCAGAAAGGAAAAAGCCACCCTAAACAGTGACCCAATAATGTAAATTTTAAGAGCCACCTGATAATACTGCCATTTTCTATTTAGCAAGCAAAATTTGAGGAAATATAGCTGTATTTTTGACACCTTCTTAGGAATGAATTGTATATTACCAACACTTGTCTCAAAGATATAGGTCACAATTAAGGATACAATTTGGTCACAGATTCTGTGACTTTAACAGACCTCCATCCGTGACTTCTGCTTTCACCCCGCAGTGGCCAGTGGGGCTCCAGCTGCCAACCCTGCCCTGCAGCTGGCAGGGCTCCAGCTGTCAGTGCCTCCCTACCCCTTGTGCAGGGCTTCAGGTTTAGCCCCGTGGTGCTGAGCTCTAGATTCCATAATTTATAGTTTATTGCCGGCATCCTGCCCGTGAATTTTAATAAAAATCCTCTTGCCAAAATCTTAACCTTAGTCATAGTTTTCCTCTGAAGATATGTTCACATTCACATAAAACTATTTTAAAAAAAATATAAAGAGAAAAATAGTATAAATACAGCAAACTTGCTTACCTCATCCCATTCTAAAAGATAATTGTGTATTTTAGAACCATTGTCACAAGATGTCTGCAACAAGAAAAGAATAAAATTAGGACACAATAGCAGCAGGACAAGATCACTTTAGAAAAATGGCAATGGGCTAGAGACATTCATTTATAGGTCACCTGTTCCAATCAAGTCACGATTAGAGGTGAAAAAACTGCTCTCTGATGCTGGCTGTTTGAGGTTTACCTCAACTCTCCTTTTATTGGCAACACACACCTCTGAAAAATATTCTGGCAACAGTGTCAAATACCATCCTATAGCAATTTTCTGAGGAGGGTTAGATAGGTTAAAGGGTATATAAAGGGTTACATTAGCTTATCTTAATGAAGGAATATATATGTGTTTTGTAGTTTATGCCATGGGTTTTTAGCAGCTATGGGAAGGTCTTGAGGAAAAAAATGTAACTGGTAAGTTACAAGGTAAGTTGTAAAAATGCTGAGCTCAAAATGTGGCTAATAAGAGAAGAGAAGCATCTAATTATCAGAACTGGTTCTAACAAACAAAGAAAAGTTGTTTTGTGACATGATTAACTTATAATGATGCCTAATACAGCAATGTTATCTTGAAGAAAGAGGCCCACTCATGAACTCTTGTCTACAGGCTTAAAGGTCAATCCCAAACTAGCCAAAAACTATTTTTTAAGATAAGAGAATAGTCATCATGACATCACTTGTTTCTTACACTGTATAAAAGAATCAGGCTTCCTAGGAGTATTTATCAGATCCTACCTAATGATGCTGAAGCAAATCAGGATGAGAGGGTTATCCCTGGGACTGATCCTTTTGTGAATATTCTCATCAAATGCTTATGAATGTTTGTTACTGTGTGGATGTGGTAATTGTTTATTATGTAGGCATTTTAGACATGTTTAGAGCAACTGTACAAATACCATTTGGCCTTCAGATCTGGTGAATTGGCAATGTGGCAATACTATGTATTAATAATTCCAACAAGAGCCAAACTACAGCCACAGAGATTTTCTTAGTGTGATGGCTGATGATCTTGCCTATTACATTTCCTTTACTACATTAAAAAAACACCCTATAGATTATGATGGCCTTAACTTGTTCTTTTTCTGCTTTTTCTACATTTATCTTTGAATCCTGAAAAATGGCGAAAATACTTCTCCAGGCCTACGAAAGTCCATAGGACAGGAATTCTTTTCCATAAGTGACTTACTCCTACAAAAATAGGTTGTGCACCCCATTTTCTGCTGAAAACAGAGAATCAACATAAACTCAGTTAAATGCACAATAGTCTTTGTAAACTACATTTTGTAACAAATTAATTTGACAAAAATATACCGTACAGACCTTGAAGTGCAAACAGAAATGGTTTTGACTAAGTTTTAATAAACAAAAATACTGCATATCAATAAGTCATTTAAAAAATAGTCCATGTTTTAGATTTTGAAATAATCTGCAAATGACGAGACAAGTTCTTATTTAAATTTTAAAAGTTGAAACTTTAAGTGACATATCTATTTGTCCTCAACTCCACTTTTTACTTTAGCTGGATGTTACTGCTAAAATGATCAGTGGTGATTTAGTTAGCTATGTTGACACTTAAGTTGGCCATCTTTAAGTTTCAGAGTGTGAACAATTCAACTGAGATGAACAGAGCAATTTATGTTTCTTTAGGCTATTGGTTCAGAATGTCTGCAGTCTCACAAAGATAACAATTTATACTTGGGTTCATGTTTTTAGGAGTCTCAACACCAAAATTAACACATTTCTTTTTTAAATGCAAAAGTTTAGATTCTGAAGCATTCATTTGATAACAAATATTTTACAGTGTAAATAGTTGCTGATGGTCACTGTGAAACAAAAAAATAACACATAAAAATGAATGCAGTAATAAACTTTGAAAACATCCTTTGGGGTTGATTCAATACTGCATTACTTCCAACAACTGTAATTCCACTCTTAAGGTTATACTGAGATTTGCACTTAAAGCAGGTATTAAATCTCATCCTGTGGTCATTTAAAACAAGTCTTACCTTCCATTGCAGAGTGAGAGAATTTTTGGTCCGGTTAGTTATCCTTGGAGGATTTGGAGTATCAGGTTCACAGCTCATTGTTGTAAAACTCTCAGCTTCTGAAGGGCTTCCCTTTATGCAGTTGCATTCTGCTTGGACTCTAGAGTAGAAAAAGAGGTCAATAACATTTTGTTTCAGAATGTAAAGATACAATTTCTGTAGAACCTGAACTATATTTTGAGTTCATAACATTCAAAAAACAGCATATTCCCATCCCCTCCAAATGTTATAGTTAAAAGTAAATAATAAAAAAAGGTGGAAAATTTCTGCTCAATACAATTTATGTAAAGGGGAAATGCAATAGACTGCTTTGGATATACATACATAGTGGTTCCCATCAGTCAACAACTACCCTCCCTATAGTTATATATGAGAAACCACAGTTATCCTCTTGCAGTATACTGGATACCACTATGTGATAACCAAAGGTAAAGGTAGACTTTTAATGGTGACCAATGTATTAAAAAAAAATTATCCAAAGACAAAAGCGTACAAAAACACTGAAATTTATTGGTCAACCTCCATATTTTGTTTTCAGATATTAGCAGATTAATATTGTACACATTCCATAAATATGCAGTAAACTACAAGAACACTAAAAGCCAATTATTTAAAAGACAGACATTATGAGATGTATTGATATGCAGAGTATCAGATACATGAAAGAATTTAAGCAACTTCCACCAATTTTCACAATTTGTGCAACACCAGAAAGAAAAACATAACATATCATAACTTTAAGTTTGGTCTTTATTATTGACCACCTACCTGCATTAATTAGAGAAAAACCTAAAAACCATTGTGGTTTAAGGACTTCATGTTTCATACTTAGGCCAAAATGTTCATGCCTGGATACCTAATGTTAGGCACTTAAATACATATTTATCCAGTTAAATGTGTATTCTCCACCTCCTTTTGTTAGTCTGAAGTCTCATTAACTAGCATCTAAATTAGAAACAAGAGAGAGAGATAGAGAGAGAGGAAAAGGAACCAAGCATGGCATCTTCTCCCCACCCTCTGCCATTTCTTCCACGGGCCATGAATTGTGCAGCAGTTCCTGCTGGAACTGCAGAATTATAGTGAACTAGGGACCCTTGTAACAGTGCATAATCGGTCAGATTCTCTTGCCTGCTACTGTCTTAATAGTACAAAGTGGCCCTAAAATGTCCAGAAATAACCAGTGGAGAATTCCCTTTGTGTAGGTGAGCTCTCCATTGGTGGAAACCTGGCAGAAATGGCTCCTTCACCTCCTGTGCTGATGCTGCCATAAGAAGAAGGAAGGGAGAGTGTCAGGGGCGTTCTGGTAGCATGAAGTGAGAAGGAGGGAGCATGGTGTAGTGAGCACCACAACTGGCTTCCAGAGTCTGCCAGTCCTGGACCTCAGGGAGAAAGAGTTCACTACTCTTCATTTGAGAGTATCAACATTTCATCTGTGGCTAGTTCATAAATTATAGTGATCATCAGAGGAAGAGCAGCATGTCTGGTGTAAAGACTGAAGAAATCAAAGTCAGTTACTGTGTTCATACTGTTATACATACTAATTACAGTGAATAGTTTCAAATTTGGAAAGTTACTCTAAAAATTTCCATTGCATTTAATAGATAAAAAGAAGGGTACTTACCTTGCATGGTAATCAGTTGCTGGCCTGAGATCATTTATGGTAACACTAGTTTTTTCTCCACTGGAAAGAAGTATAATTTTGTTTAAAATATTGTCTCAGAATAACAGAAATTAAAGAGGGAACTAATTTAATCAATCCACCTTGCAGTGCAGGATTGTTCCACGCTATTTCCTAATGCTTTGTTGTTCCAGTATATTTAGTGGTGTTTTATTAAAGATGTATCTATCTTTTGGTTTCCAGTTCTTTTATATAAAAAAGATTGTCCTTCACTTTACGTGGTCCCCCAATGTGTGAGATATCATTTGAGTCCTATCCTTAGGTGGACACTATATGACAGTAATATCTTAAAATACTAAACATGTACATAAACGCTTTATAAACACTGATTTTCACACCTCCCTGAGGTAAATAAAATCATTACTTAAAATAGTAACTGATTCTTCAAGAGAGCTGCCACTGTATATTCACATTTGTGGGAACACCAGAGATGGGAATACCAGCACACCTGGAGTAGTTCTTACTGGGGCTGAATGAGCCCCAATTACTTCAATTTATACAACTAGTTCTCACACCATTTTACATTCAGAATGAGGCTTTAAAAGGGCTGTGTAGCCCTAGCCCCATTCCTTCCACTAAACCCAAGTCCTATGAGTATAGAACTTTGAGGAAGAAGGGATGGTGGCAGGTAGCGTGCATATGCAGAGACAACACACTTGAATAACCATAATTACTATGGTAAATAATTATTTTTATTCTTTGAGGTGGCCTCTGCATATTCCTACTTGTGAGAGGCAAGCAAGAAGTGCAGCCCCCAGGAAGGCATCCATTAGCTGGTTTGGGTAGCTTTTAGATTACGTTGTGAAGGCTCATCTCTTGTCCCTTTGTTTTAGGGAAAGAGTTGCAAGGGTCTACGATTCTGTTGGTGAGGCTTAAGTTTTGCTTACATTTCGCTGTTGCCAGGATATTGTGTTCTGGAAGTAATAAAAAGTTAAAAGACTGTCATGGGGTCTGTAGCGGGGTGATCCCCCGCTCCTGCCTGGGAGGACTGCAGTGGTAAAAGCAGGCCTGGAGAGAGCTGCAGCTCTAAAAGCTGGGCTGATTAGGGAAGCGGCTGCAGCTGGGCCACACCCCAATCAGGCCACAGCTGGCCTGTATAAAAAGGCTGGGAGACAGGCGCTCAGCAGTCTCTCTTTGCATTCAGAAAGAGAAGGGCCTGGCTGCAGGGAGATTAATCAGGTATCTAGAGTGGAGCAGGCCAGGGGAAAGGCCAAGGGAGTCCAGCCTAGGAAGGCCCCAGGCTGCAGGCCTGGTAACGCCTATTAGGTACTGGGTTGCAGGGGAAGCCCATGGGTAGCCAGAGGCAGCAGGTCCAAAACCCTTTGCCTGTGATGAGTAGCTTATACGCTGCAGTCTGCCCCAATGAATGGGGGCTAGATGAGGACTGCCAGTAGCCAAGACTGAAGCAAGTGGGGATAGTGGGTGGGAGCTTCCCTGGGAGGCGGAGACCCAGACTGTGGGGGTACTTCTAGGGGGCAGGACCCAGTTAAAGGGGCACTGGGGTCCTGGGAGGGACATGGGGGCTAGCAAGCGCTAGTGGGACACCGGCCTGCAGAGGGCGCTTCAACGGCTGGAGAGCTAATTCCTGGAGATGACCAGCAGAAGGCACAGCAGGGGTGAGGCCCGCATGTTTACAGGGTCCCAGAACCTTGGAAACATACCTTTGTTTTGGTGGTAGTAATAGTAGTACAAATTGAAGTAAGTAAACAAAAAAGATTTCGCTCTGATCCTGTATCATTTCAGAAACCTTAACTTCCATTGTAGTCAACCAAAGTACAGTCAGTGGAAGATGAAGGCATTCTGTTCCTTAAAGGGTCAAGCCTTTACATAGTAAATTATTGGTAAAGATTTGGGAAATAAAGCAGTTTCATCTTACTGATTAAAACAATTTGCCTCAAAAGTGAAGTCTTGTGAGATGTCTCATTATCTCACTCTGTAGATAAAAGGCAGTTTTTAAAATAGGCTTATGTACAAAGTTCAGGGCATCAGTAATCTAATAAAGATAACAAATACCTACGTATACACGGTTTTGTATTTTCCATCTTTTCCGGTGTTTGAAATCAGAACTTCATAAATGTACACCTCCGGCATATTATTCTTGTCAGTGTCCCCATTGATGGCACTGGATGGAGGGGACCATGCAAGTACTACTGTCCGTGCCTGAATGTCTGATATCTACAGAAACATAACATTTAAGAACTCTGTCATATAACTTCAACTGTGGGCCAACACTGATAACTAAACAGTATGAATAAAACAGAACAGAAAAAGTGACTTTTTCAGAATATTTGTTCAATTACAATAACTCACTGGTTAGGCTACAAGTGGGACCAAACTATGTATTTGGAAATACAGGAAATGGTATGATCACTTCCACCTTCAGACACAAAGCTATTTGCAACCAAAGAACATAGATAAGTAACCAGAGCCATCTAGTGGCAAAATATAACTGAACAGTCTGGTTACATTTGTTTGTCATTCTTGTGTATAATAAATTCTGGGAATAATTGTTCTTTATTTAACACGGCTCTAAATTTTTTTATTAAACTTGTTAAGACATGAAGTTAAAGGGACACCATGAACAACAACAAAATTACGCCTCTGTCTGAACATTTATTATCTATTGTTACATGTAACATTTAAGATTACTAAAACTGAAAAAGCTGCTTTTATATTCAAGACTGTGTATTGTGCCCATCACCATAGTATCTGAGTGCCTTCCAAAAGCACATTAAGTGACATGACTAACATTTATTGTGTGGTGCTCTTTCTTCCTTCCTCTCCCCAAGGGGAAATTTGTGCATGGATTTCTTGTTATTTTATTTTTTTAAGCATATGTATGCTGTGTTATTATTAACGAAGGTAAGTTTAAAGAGCATTTGAACTTTAGAATGGAAAGTGGTGAGGTTTGCAGTGGTTCTTTGATCCTGCAGGAATTTCTTCTGCAATCTTGAATCAGTTCTCTGAGAAAGCTCTGTCTTCTATATAAACAAGTCTCCCCCTTGCAGTACACAGCTATGTTGTGCCACGGGGCAGAGTTGTTGACTGAAGTCCAGTTCTTGTCACAGAGCTCTAGATGGCCTTTCAGGTATCCCGGTCCCAGACCATTAAAAGCTTCCCAAATAGAGACCACGAGTTTGAATTTGATGTGACATTCTAGGGGGAACCAAAGTAGCAAGTAAAAGACATCTCTGATGAGCTCATGGTAATCCTTGTTGTGCAAGAGGCATGCTACTGTATTTTGTACTGTGTACTCCTGGGGGAATTCTGCACCACTGCGCAATGCAGAATTTGTGCAGAACATTCCCCGCAGAAAAGATGGTTACTTATCTCTTGTAACTGTTGTTCTTCAAGATGTGTCGTTCAGGTCCATTGCAATTAGGTGTGCACGTGCCATGTGCATGGATGTCAGAAACTTTTTCCCTTAGCAGCTCCCGTCGGGACAGCAGGGGAGCCTCCTAGAGTGGCGCCCTTATGGCAGTGTATATATTACCCTGCTGGCCTGACCTCCCTTTGGTTCCTTCTTGCCATTGACTCCGACAGAGGGGAAAGGAGGTGGGTATTGTAATGGACATGAACAACACATCTCGAAGAACAAGAGTTATGAGAGGTAAGTAACTGTCTTTTCTTCTTCGAGTGATGATTCATGTCCATTCCAATTAGGTGACTTCCAAGTTTATCATTGGAGGAGTGTAGGAATCCTGGAACGATTTATTGAAGAACAGCTCTGCCGACTACCACATCATCTCTGGCCTGTTGGTTGACAGCATAGTGGGCTGTAAACGTATGCACCGAAGACCAGGTAGCTGCTTTACAGATCTCTTGGATAGGGACCTGAGCCAGAAAGGCTGTTGAAGATGCCTGCACTCTGTTGAATGAGACGTAATTGCTGGGGCTGGGACCTTGCTCAGCTCATAGCACGTGCAAATGCAGTCTGTAATCCAGGATGATATGCGTTGCGCAGACACAGGAAGGCCCTTCACTCTGTCAGCTATGGCGATGAACCATTGGATCGACTTGTGGAAAGATTTTGTGCGCTCTATGTAGAACTCCAAAACTCTCCATACATCTAGTGTGTATAGGCTGCAGTGTCTCGGGCTCGTGTGAGGTTTTGGAAAGAACACTGGTAAGCAAATGTCCTGACCCATGTGGAATTGGGAGACTACCTTGGGGAGAAATTTGGGGTGTGGTCTAAGCTGGACCTTGTCCTTATGAAACACCGTGTAAGGTGTTTCGGCGGTGAGGACTCTCAGCTTGGACACCCTCCTTGCTGATGTAATGGCCACCAGGAAAGCCACCTTCCAAGATAGGTAGAGGGAACAAGTGGCCAGGGGATCAAATGGTGGGTTCATGAGTTTGGAGAGGACCAAGTTCAGGTTCCAGGCTGGGACTGGTGGGTGAGAATACGGGAACACCCTCTCTGGCCCTTTGAGGAATCGCCCCACAATGGGATTTGAAAACACTGAGTGCCCAGACTCCCCTGGATGGAAAGCTGAAATGGCCGCCAGGATGGAGGAAAGAGATAGACCCTATTGCTTAAGGTGTAGGATGTAGTCTAAAATAACTGGGACAGGAGCCTGGAGAGGTTGAAGGGGCTTGGGTTCACATCAACAGGAAAACCTTTTCCATTTTGCCAGGTAGGTAGCCCTAGTGGAAGGTTTCCTACTACTGAGAAGAATTTGTCTCTCTGACTGAGAGCACTGGCTCTCCATGGGATTTAGCCATGGAGTTTCCAAGCCATGAGATGTAGAGATTGCAGGTGGAGGTGGTGCCCATGGTCCTGCGTGATCAGATCCAGGTGGCGGGACAGGGCTATCGGGGCATCTACGGACAGGTCTAGGAGGGTTGTGTACCCATGCTGCTGGGGCCAAGATGGGGTGATCATGATTACCGTTGCCCTGTCCCTGCAAATATTGAGGAGGACCTAGTGGACAAGCGGGATAGGAGGAAAGGCATACTTTAGACTCTTGCCCCATGGTTTTAGGAATGCATCGGCGATTGAGTCCGGACTGTGGTTTTGGAATGAGCAGAACTGAGGGCACTGTCTGTTGCTCTTGGTGTGAAGAGGTCTACTTGGGGATAACCCCACTTTCGGAAGATTAACTGTATGATGTCCGATCTGATTGACCCCTCATGCATGTGGTATGACCTGCTCAGGCGATCCTCCAGCTCGTTCCGTACCCCTGGAAAGTACGATGCTTTGAGCTGAATGGATTGGGCTATACAGATGTCCCAGAGAAGAAGAGCCTTGCGGCAGAGAGGTGAGGGGCGGGCTCCACCTTGTTTGTTTATATAGAACATGACGGTGGTGTTGTCTGTCAGGACTGTCATGCTGCGACCTTGCAATGTGGCATGAAAGGTTTGGCAGGCCAGATGAAACATCCTGAGATCCTTCAGGCTGATATGGAGAGGTATCTTGTCCTTTGACCCCAAGCCTTGTGTCCTCAGATCTCCTAAGGGTGCGCCGCAGCCCAGATCTGATGGGTCTGTTACTAATGTCAGAGAAGGTTGGGGCTTGGCGAAGGGGACGCCTGCACAGACCACTGGTCGGTCCAGCCACCAACGCAGGGATTCTAGAACCTGTTCCAGTATCATCACCACAAGGTCCTGGGGGTCTCATTACAGATGGTAAGAGAGTGCGAGTCATGCTTGTATGGGCCTGAATCTCAAACGGGCATGCTTGACCATGTACATACATGCTGCCATGTGCCCTATTACAGGGGTCGGCAACCTATGGCACGTGTGCCAAAGACGGCACACGACCCAATTTTTAATGGCACGCTGGAGCCTGCCAGGACTCCAGCATGCCACTAAAAATCCTGCCCAGCCCAACGCGCTCTCCTCTGCCCTCCACTTCCCCCGTGGGGGCAGGGAGCAGAAGCATAGCTGTGTGCACGGGGTGAGCAAATGGCCCCACTCTCCCGGCACGGCAAGCTGGGGGGTCCGCGCTCCTGGGCCGGAGCGTGGTGCCGAGCGCAGCAAGCTACCGGCCCCTCCCCCACCTTCTCCCCTCCCCTGGAGCCATGCCGCCGCGCGCAGCGCTCTGGGGGTTGGGGCTGCGCGCTCCCGAGGGCAGTGTTTGGCTCCGCGGGGAGGCAGACACGCTCCCCACTCAACCAGAGGGGCGGGGTTGTGTGCTCCCGCAGAGCAGCGTATCTAGCTCTGTGTGGAGCCTCATGGTAAGGGGCCCAGGGCTGAGGGGGGGGTGGATAAGGGGTGGGGGCAGTTAGGGGACAGGGAGCGGGGGGGTGGGATCCTGGGGGGGGTTAGAGGCGGAGGGGGACTGGATGGGGCATGGGAGTCCCGGGGTTTGTGAGGGGGCAGGGGGTGAATAGGGGTCAGGGCAGTCAGGGGACCGGGAGCAAGGAGGGTCCTCGGGGGGGAAGTTAGGGTGGGGGTGTCTCTGAAGGGGGTGGTCAGGGGACAAGGAGCTGGTGGGGTTGTATGAGTTGGGAGTTCTGGGGGTCCTGTCAGGAGGCAGGGGTGTGGAAAGGGGTTGGGGCAGGCAGGGAGTGCGGGGGGGGGGTTGGATGGGTCAAGAGTTCTGGGGGTCCTGTCAGGGGGCAGGGAGTGGTTGGATAGGCATGGGAGTCCCGGGGATCTAGCTGGGGACAGGGGTGTGAATAAGGGTCGGGGTACTCAGGGGACAGGTAGAAGGTAGAGTCCAGTCTGGGGACAAGGAACAGGGAGGCTTAGATAGGGGGTGGGGTCCCAGGAGGGGATAGTCAGGGGACAAGGAGCAGCGGGGTTGAGAGTTTTTAGGGGGGCAGTCACCTAGCACTCTCCCCTGAGCCCCGACCCCACACACCACACACTTTTCCCTGAGCCCCGCACCCCCTCCAGGCCCCTGCCCTGAGCCCTGTACCTTCCTCATACATACCCAGCCCTCTGCTTGACTCCTTCATCCCCCCCCACCCGCAACCCTAGCCCTGACTCTGGCACCCCCACCCATACCCAGCGCTCCCTCTGCCCTGACACCTACACCCCCTCACATACCCAGCCCCCAGCCCTGACTCCAGCCCTCTGGGTCCTGGCTGCCAGCCCCCGCACAGCCCGCTGCTGGTCTGGGGTTCTGGCTGACGGACCCTTGCCAGCCGGGGTCCTGGCCGCAGGCCCCGCTCAGCCAGCTGCCGGCCTAGGTGAACAGAACCCCAGACCAGAAGCAGGCTGAGCGGGCCGGCAGCATAAGATCAACATTTTAATTTCATTTTAAATGAAGCTTCTTAAACATTTTGAAAACCCTGTTTATTTTACAATACAACACTAGTTTAGTTATATAATATATAGAGTTATAGAGAGAGACCTTCTAAAAAATGTTAAAATGTATTATCGGCATGCGAAACCTTAAATTAGAGTGAACAAATGAAGACTCAGCACATCGCTTCTGAAAGGTTGCCGACTCCTGCCCTATTAGATGCAGATAACACCTATCGTGGTGGGGTACTGAAGCATTGATTTGACAATCTGCTCTATGGCTTGGAACCTGGGCTCTGGACGGCTTGTTTTTGCCTGTACCAAATCCAGGATTGCCCCTATAAACTCTATCTTTTGGGTAGGTATGAGTGACGATTTGGGAGGAGCCCCAGTCTGTGAAATGTGTCCATGACCATCACCATGTGGGACTGGACCTCGTCCTTGGAATGACCTGTCAGTAGTCAGTTGTTGAGGTATGGATACACTCGAACTTGCCTTTTCCACAGGGAGGCCGCCACCACCGCCAGCATTTTGTGAACACCTCAGGGGCTGTAGACAGGCGAAACAGGAGAACCGTGAACTGGTAGTGATATTGGTTTACGACAAACCAGAGGAAGTGTCGGTGCACCGGATGAACGGCAATATGGAAGTGTGTGTCTTTCATGTCGAGGGCAGCATACCAATCCCCTGGACCAGCGATGGAATGACACTGCTTAGGAAGACCATATGGAACCGGAGTTTGACCATAAATTTGTTGAGTCTGTGAAGGCCTAAAATGGGTCAAAGACCCCCCCTTTGCCTTGGGGATTAGAAAGTAATGGGAGTAAAACCCTTTTCCCCTTAGCTCCTGTGGAACCTCCTCCACTGCACCTATCTCGAGGAGCGAACAAACCTGCATAAGGAGTTGCTCGTGAGAGGGGTCCCTGAAGAGGAACAGGGAAGGTGGGTGGGAGGGAGGGAAGGAGGAGGAGAACTGGAGGAAGTATCCCACCTGTACCATCCATAGGACTCAGTGGTCTGATGCTATATGGGACCACATATGGTAGAAGTGGGATAGCCGGTTTAAAAACCGTGGGGATGGATCCGGGAAGTGGGTTGGTACACTGTTCTCAGGCGCACCTTCAAAACCCTTGCTTGATTCCAGGCTGGGGTTTATTCTGGCCTTGGTTAGGCGCATTATTCTGCTGTCTATGCCTGTTATTTCTGCCCCTCCTGCAATATAGCTCCTGTTTGGGGTGGAGTTGATACTGCCAATGCTGCTGAGGCTGAGGTTTGAAGGGCTTTCTCTGGGTTGCTGGCGTATGCATCCCTGGCGATCCTTAAGACTGTGCAGCCTGGAGTCTGTTTGCTCTGAGAAAAGGCCCAAGCCCTCAAAGGGAAGGTCTTGGAGGGTATTCTGGACCTCTGAAGGGAGGCCTGATGCCTGGAGCCACACTGAACGTTGCATGACTACCCCTGAGGCAATGGTTCTGGCCGCAAAGTCAGTTAAATCGAGGGAAGCTTGTAGCGAAGTCTTAGCCATAGCCTTTTTCCCCCTCGATTAACACCGCAAGCTCAGAGTGTGAGTCCTGGGACAATGATGTCCAAGAGTTGAAGTTATGTCTATAAGGATTGCCTGCTGGTTGGCTATGCATAGCTAGAGGGTACTGAAGAGGTCCAAATGCTTCGACTCCTTGGCCTTTGGGGCCGAGGCTTTGTTGGCCCTGTTGTTCCTTCTCACTGACTGCTGAAACAACTAGGGAACAGGGAGTCAGATGGCAGAACAGGAACTCGTAGCCCTGGGAAGGGGTGAAGTATTTCCTTTCTATCTCCCTGGCCACTGGCATGATGGAGGCTGGGTCTGCCATATAACATTGTAATTCATCTGTATGATCTTTATGGAAGGAAGTGCGACTCAGGAGGGACCCTCGAGCGTCAGGATGTCCACCATCAGATCCCCTCGCTCGACTGTTTCTTCTGCCTGGAGTCCCATATTGAGGGCAATCCTGTGGAGTAGCTCCTGGTGAGCCCCATGATCGATCAGTGGTGGTCCTGAGACAGATATGCCCACCACCACCTCGTCTGGGGAAGAGGAGGAAGTGAGGTGCAGCTGGTTGCCCTCATCTAGACCCTCCTGTGTGTCCCCATATGCCTGGGTCACTTCAGGGCCTGGCGGGCTGACACCTCTTGAGGTGTCGCAGTGCTTGGCACTGCCTCGGGCATTGGGCCTGGAAGTGCTGGTTGCTCTTGGGAATCCGGGAGCAGCCTGGAGAGAGTGGCATCCCTTGTCCTTGATGCATACCTGTGTGGCAACCTGGAATGGTGTTGCATGGATTACCCGGACGTAGAGGCTCTGGAGGTGATGCCCTGCTGCTGGTGGTAGGCCCATGGGGTCCAGCAGGTGCCATGGACCCGGAGGAGGCCATTGTGGCTGCCATGCTGAGTGGGATTCTCTGCTGGCCACGGTTTGATGTCTGCTGTAGCTGGAGCGACCGGAGTCGGCCTCGGAGCCAGAGGCTGTCGACGGAGAGGACCCGGGTGGTGCTGAACATTGAGTGGCCGCAGGGTGCCATGGAGCTGGGGAGCGGTGTATGGCTGACCGGGACCGCGAACGGTACTGGGAGTCTTGGGACTGGGACCGGTGCCTCTCACTCGATGCCAGTGAGGTTGTCGGTGCTGCACTCCTCTAGTGCCAGGTGACCAATGGCATCATGGACTGGCATGCAGTCATGGCGGATGCTGCTGTGGGGTTCGCTTCTGGTGCCATAACCTAGCGCTGGGTTGCGGGTACCGGAGAATAATAGGATGCCAAGCTTGAACGGGAGTGGTGCCGAGACAGTGACCTCGAGTGGCGCATCACTGCCGGCTTTCTTCTGGAAGACACCCTCTTGGGCTTCTTCCTGCACGGGAGGGGATTTGGCACCAACAACTCAATGAGGTCTTTTGCTGCCTCGAAAGTGTCGGGGGTGGCAGGGTGTTCGAGGACCTCCTCCAGATATTCGTTGGCACTGAATCCGCTGGGTACTGGATTCAACGGGGCCTGTGGCGCCGGAGTCGACGGTGCCAGTTCTTGGCTCGGACCTGCAATCTGTCTTTGTGTGCTGGGAGCTTCTTTGAGCAGCTAGTAGCTCTTTGGGGAGAGCGCCCTCTTTCCCCTTTCTTGTGACATTTAGTTGGTGCCAGAGAGGTCGACCAGTGCTGAGGTTGGTCATCCTGTCTCGGTGCCTGTGCAGTGCTGGGTCGCGCATGCATGCCGGGGCACTTCGCACCAAGGAAGCTGCGGCCAGTGCCGGCTGGTCAGGGGCTGGTGGTTGTAACGCGGCCTCCATGAGCAACTGCTTAAGGTGAAAGTCTTTCTTAATACGTGGCTTGAAGGCCTTGCAGATTTTTCAGCACTCTGCCTGATGAGACTCTCCCAGATATCGGAGACAGGAGTCATGGGAATCGCTGTTAGGCATAGACTTGTAGCATGTGGCGCAAGCTTTGAAACCCCGGGCAGCAGCAGAGACCCAGGCATGGGGGCAGCAGAGGGGATCCCAGGATGTGGGGTGGTAGCAGAGCACCTCGTAAAATATGGGGGTGCTGCAGCATCCCCTGCAACCCTACTTCCCTGAGTAAATGTTTAACCATGTAACCGACAGAATTTTAATCGGTTACACGGTTACTGTTTTTACATGTTATTTACATCCCTAGTTTTGACTATCCCAGCAGAGGAAAACCTTGGACTGAACTGGCCTCAGGTGGGTGAGATAGGAAGTGGCCCAGGGAGGGCAGCCTTAAGCAGCCTCAGTTGCCAGACCACTGGTGGCCCCAAAGGACTCTAGGTTGGAGCCTGGTGGAGTGGGAGGGCCTTGGGTCCCCTAACAACAACTCCCCTGCTCTTCATGGGTCATGTCCCTGACCACTAGCCCATGTTTCCTGACCAATCCTTGAGTGAGGACCATTACACTCTGCCAACCAGAAGCATCTCTTTGTTGAGCAGGTTTAACTTAACCCAGCTTTTCTTCATGTATGAGCTGATCCTTGTCAAGCACTGGGCTAGGATGATGGAAATGGTTTTGCCATATTTTTGAAGGATACAAATAGCTCTCATCTGCATATTGTTGGCATATGAGCTCATTAGGTCTCAGTAGTTCTGCTAATGGCTTCATTTTGATGTTGAATAGGAACTGAGAGAGAACTGATCCTTATGGAACTCAGCAAATACAGGTCTGGAGGTGAACAAGCAGTTACAGACTAAAAAAAATATTTTCCCCATTTGTTTACTTTGTGCATTTGACAGTACTTTATTCAGGGTGAATCTTACTTTTTTCACTGCATAGTAAATTAGTCGAATTTCCATGTCCAAGGCCCTATTTTCACTCAGGAACTGGGAAAATGGACACCATGCCATTCAACTTCAATTAAAAGATGTAGTAAAGCTGCAGCTCAGCCAGCATACTGATAGCACTGCAAGCTACAAAGACTATTCCCCTCAGCGATCCACACACACTTGCCTAAGTACCGAATTAACAAATTTCTGCTTGTAATATACTGAATAATTATTTGAAAATTTACTGAAAATTTTTACTTTTGAAACTGATTTTGAATGTTAACAAACATTTCCCTGATTCCTTTAATGATAAACTGCCTATTATAAGAGAGAGTTTTACCTGTATAGTTATTATGTCAGCTGCATTAATGCCACATATACAGAACAGAAACAACAAAATAACAGGATTCTGTGCGTGCTTGAATGATTTTAACCTTGATGAGTTTACAGTGGATGAAATTCTCTTCTTAATTACACTGGGACTGTATCAGGGCGAGCAAGAAAAGAATTCAGCTTAGTAAGTTTTAAAAAAGTCAGTTTCTCTAAAATTTATGAAATGACCACTTTAAGTAATTTGAACTTCAGTGAATGACGAGCCCTCAGTCTGGTGATTTTTCATTACTGTTTCTATCCAAAGGTCGTCCAGACCTGGACAACAGAAAACCAAGTATCACTACAGGGTAAAACCTGAATAGCGCAATTCTGATTTTGTGGAAAGTAGCATTTACTTACCACTGGCTTGGTAATATTCGAAAGAAGTGCTTCGAGTGCTTTTGTTTCTTCATCCTTTTCTTAAAAAACAAAACAAACAAAAGTCAATGAATAACTGTTTAACATTTTTACAGTAAAGCATCTTTTTAAATCCAGACAATACACACACATTTAGATGTGTGCAAGTGGAACTTCCTTATCAATTTAAGCTTCACTGATATAAGGCACTCTAAAACTGAAAGAAGAGTACCTAAACAAGGGGGCTGTATAAATTTCATAGATTATAGAGGCATGACCATCTCCTAAAAATATATTTATTTGAGTTTAAATAACCCATTGCTTTGGAGGGCTTGGAGACATCTTAGATATCTCAGTTACCTACCCTATTTTGTCCGTAGTATATTTTTAAAAGTGTTTACACTAACTAAACACTTATTTAAGATGCTTCATACATTTTCTCATATGCACTACTGAGTGGACTGATCTAACCTGGCTTAGGTAGATTAGAGGTTAGATGGGAGCTGTAGGGTATTTTTCCTTCATTTCTTTTTTTAAAAATGAGCAAATTTCAAGTGAACCCTCCTGACTTGCTAAATCTCCCACCAGAAAGTGAGATCAAGTTAATTCACTATTTTATATTCATAAGATTTTTCTTGTTAAAGTTGATTAAAAAATATCTGTGACCTGTTATGCCCTTGTTACTGCAATTCTAGGTGACATTATAAAGTGTTTCCTCTTTTTAAATCAACTTCAAATTTGACATAAAATCCACTGAAATAAAGTAGATTTGCAAAGAAGGCCTGCTCTGCGTGTGTATGTATTTATTTATTTATTTATGATTTTTAGTCAGAACAGAGTAAAACCGAACTTCATAATAACTGCATTTGAATCAATGATAAACAAGTGCAACTGTGAACATTAAAACCAAAAAGAGAAGGAAAGAAGCGACGATGAAAGTAGAAAGAAAAAATTTTGGTACACAGAGCTGCAATGCTGTTAGGAGAAAAACAGCAATTACAGTTTATAAGTGATTACATAGAAATACCTTTGCTGTTAAGATTCTCAATTGTTAGACAATAGAATTTTGGATGCTGCCTCAAAGAGAAACATCTTTTATATACACATGTACAACAGAGGTATGATGTCTATTAAAAGTATGTATGATGAAATGAGATGATGTGCAAATTAAAACAACAAAGGTAAAGTCAAGCCAAAATTTGAACAGTCTCTGTTTTCTTACTCTAAAAAGTTTGGCTACTTTAAATATACAGCACATATTTAAGGTTTATAACTGTACTGTAAAATGCTTCACTGATTTATTCTGTAACCTTCCAAATAAAACTGCTCAACATCTCTCAGTGAAACGGTGAGAACTGCATTTTTCTTAGTATTCCACGTAGACTATTGACAGCTAAGAAGTCTATCCTTACTAATATGCTATTTTGTTTTTAAGTTTACTAAAAAGCTGCAACATAGTGTACATTAAGAGCAATACTATTCACACACAGTGAAAATAGGCAATCGAGCAACAGTCATATAGCCACAGATCAGCCCAGCAACAACTCTGCCCCTTCCAGTAGGGAGAACACAGAAGTGATGTAGCCAGCCAAGCTGTGCGTGGTCAGCCACAGAGGTTGAGACAACAGTTCAGCCTACTGGTTAGAGCTGGGTTGGAGGTAGGGACAGAGTTCAGGAACTAGTCAAGGGTGAGTTCAATCCCTGAAGGGGCCATTTGGGGATTGGCCCTGCTTTGAGCAGGGGGTTGGACTAGATGATCTCCTGAGGTCCCTTCCAACACTAATAATCTATGATACTCATGTACAGTAAGTACTAGAGGGACAGAAGCAGAATGCCAGAGCCAGAGGGTAAACCAGAATCGTAAACCAGAGGCTGAGCTGAGGACTGAAGCCCAAGGCTGGAGCAGAACAGGGGCTGGCTTGAGAGCGGACAATAGATAGATCAGGAGCACGTTCAAAAACAAGGCTAGAGCAGGATAGGAACCAGGTAGGTGCAGGGACTGGAATGAATGGTTGGAGCAAGGACTGGAAACAGGATCTGGGCAAGCGCAGCTTTCAGCGTGGTATGTGTTGAGCAGCTGCTGATCTGCTGTGGGTGCTAAGCTTAAAAGATGGCTGCTAAACCATCAGCCAATCAGGTGCTGTGGCTACTTTGTCAGTTCCAAGGCAATGCAGCTGGGCTAATTGGATGCCTAGCAGCAAAATTAGTCAGGGAGCAGGTTAGCAACTGGTCTGGCCCCTGACAAGTGATGATGAGGGGATACCCTCTCCTGTGCAGCAGCATGACTGCTTTCTTTCTTCACTGGCTCAGTGCTGCACTAGCAAATATTGATGACATCCTAACTAGATATGGGTGCAAGGTTGTAAAGAGCCATAAAACCAGCATCTCTGTTAAATCCATGTTTTTTAGCATCCAGCCGAGATATGAATTTAAGTTCCCAGGTTTGTCTTTTGAAGTTGTTGTGCCACTTTTCTTTGAGGAAGAGGACTGAGTGATCAGATGTGCAGTGAAAACTTTGTCAAAAGTGTTTGCTGATGGGCGACAGGGTGTTTTTGCCTTTTATCATTTTTCTGTATGAGTTCATTTGAGAAAGCAGTGACTGTCTGGTTTCACCCACATAGTTGTTGTTAGGCATTTGATACATTGGATGAGATATATCACGCGTTGTGAAATGCAGTGTAGTTGTAGCTGTGTCAGTCCCAGGACATTAGAGAGACAAGGTGGATGAAGTAACATGTTTTATTGGACCAACTTCTGAAAAGCTTGTCTCTCTCACCAACAGAAGTTAGTCCAATAAAAGATATTACCTCACCCACCTTGTCTCTCTAACATGTTGTGACAGGCATGCATAGAACCCACGGACCTTGAAAGATGTGCTGTGTTGGTATTCATCATTGTAGCAGTGGTGATATGTCTGCAGGTTTTGCGTCTGTTCTAGAAGGGTATGGTGCTGCTTTGAGTTGGTGTGTCCTGGTCTACGGGGAGCTTGCGTCTGATGATGAGGTGGGATGGGGGGAGGGGAGTTGTTTGAAGGCCAGAAGAGGGGGCTTAGGAAAGATTTCATTCAGGATGTGGTCCCCATCAAGTATGGGTTGTATCTGTTTGATACCCCTTAGAGGGCCAGTGTGGGGTGGTAGGTGGTAGGCGACAAGTAGGGCTGTGTGATCAATGGTTGTTTTTCCCCTATATTGAAGCAGGTTTTTCTAGCATATCTGATCGGTCCATTCCATGATGTGATCTATTTCTCTAGAGGATTGTCCATGTGTATCCTGGACTTTCTTTTCAGAGCAAATACTTTGCCTGTCTGCAGGTAATAGATTTTTTTTTTTGGTATGTCTGGGATGGTTGCTGGGTCTGTAGAGGTAAGTGTGGTGATCTGCGGGGATTTTTTATATAGGTGTTTGTAGGGTTCCTTTGCTGAAGCTGATTGGGATGTCAAGGCATTTGATGCTGGTGTGGGAGTGTTCTAGAAGGAGCCTGATGAATGGTTAGTGGCTGTGGAGGAAATGTAAAGCAGTAGGGATGCAGACTTTGGGCTGAGTGCAGCTGACGGTGATGTGCCTGGGAAAGGCATCAGCAACTAGTGCTCCCACTGAACCCTGCTAGGACATGCCCAGAGCAGAGAAGAGAGATGGGGCTGGCAGTGCAGCTCCACCAGAGGTGGCGCGGGGAAGCTCTCTGAGTCCCGTCCCTTACTCACCCACAGCCACAGTTACCTGCTTGGCAGTAGGTTTCTAGTGCCCACTCTGGCCTGAGCCACGCCTGCAGTGGGGAAGTGATGGGAGAAGTAAGTGGGGAAGGAGCTGTGGGGAGGGTGGGAGCAAGGTGGTGCCAGATTGGAGCAGGTGTAGGAGGTGCACGGGGAGTGGAAAAAGGAGCCAGAGGTAAATGAGTGGGGAAGTCACATGCCCCCCCACAACCTTTAAATTGTGCCCCCAACCATCAAGAGTTACAGGTCATCTCTGGCAGAGACTGTTTCCCTCCATGTTCTTTACAGTGCCAAGCAGACTGTTTGCACTCTATAGGCACATCAACATGCAGTACAAAGAACATCAAAGAGAGAAACCACAATGGTGGACGAAGTGCAGACCTTTATCTAAATGGAATTATATGATGTGACCTACAAAACTTGCTCAGATCAATCAAGATGAAGCTCGCAGCTGCAATCTCTTGGGGCTGTCCCTCACTTTAATAACAAAGATGGTTGTAATCTCCGTTTTATTAGATTATGTGAAATCAACAGGATGCTGTCCAGCTCCAACCTAGTCAGTACGGGAGCTCCACTTCTACAGACAATTCACAGAATAAGAGGTAGCATTTATGTTAATTTTTTGCTAACACTTACCTTCTACTTCTGTATCCACTTGAGAATTACTTTTTCCTTTCCCCAAAGACTTGCTCTTTGTAGATCCTGTCCTGACACTACTTGCGTCCTGTCCTTTCACAAGTCCATTATGTTCATTTGTGGGAGAAGGACATTTCTGAGGTGATGGTGGCGGACTGTTCAATTTATCTTTCTGTGTTCCATGCCGATCTTTTAATTTTTTCTGTAAACGTTCGTATGTTTTACTAGATCTTTCGTCTCTAAAGTTGGACCTTCCATGGGTAGAGAGAGCATCTAAATTAAAGCAAAAACATGAAATGCTCAGAAAATATCATAATGTATAAAATATATTTACAATTTAATTTAAAGAGACTCCATATATATCTTGAAATTATATCTGTTCTTTTCTCACTGTGAACCTAATTAGCATAAAAGTTTATCTACTTAGCATTTCAATCAAACGTTAACTGTTGCATATAATTTTTTTTAAGGATAAAAATGTAACCTGTCTTCCTGTTTTAGTTAATACAATAGATCTTAAATATTCGGAAGTCTGCTTTTCCCTCTTTGATACTATTAAATCCTGCACCTATGTGGAAAATTAGTGCTTGCCAATATGACATCTGTCTCCCTCCACCAATGAATTACAGGCCAAGTAGTCTCAACAAGGTCCTGTTGGTGCAACAGACACAGTAATACCTATTCTGATTTATTTTATAGAGTGCTGTAAAGAAGTATTAAAACAGAAAAGGGAGAAACCACAGTGAAACCATATAACTCTTATAAATTCACTTACCACAGTGTTTGAAGATCTCATTTCAGGGCAGCTGAAACACCACATATTGAGCAAACAAAATGAATCAGCACTTAAGCCCTGATTAAGCAGACCACACTCATTTAGCAAAGCAAACTGAAGAATAGGCTTTGTTGAATTGGGACTAGAGAGCATTTTACTATAGCAGTAAGGCACAGCAGGGGATGGACATTGTACCCTAATGGGGGTTCCAGTCAAAAATGTTCACCTATCTCCTACTGGCTGCAACTGGCAACTAAGTTTTGGAACAGAATAATGAATTACTATTTTAATGGTCTTTCAGCAAAAACCAACAGAGATCAGTAGAAACCACCCCCAGCAGCTGAAGTATACTAATGGCATGAAACTAGTATAGTCAGGCATGCTCAGCACATTATTAATCTCTGTTTAAAAATTAACAGTAGATTTCTATATATTTATAATATCACAAGCAAAGCTATTCTCCTAATCTGTTTGATGAGGCGGTAAAAACAGTGAACAGCGGTGAACTGGTGTACAGCTGTGACTTCACCAAAAAAGCCCAATCACCCAAACAGAGCATGGCTTTGGACAAATAATGACTAACAACAAGAAAGAACTGTTCGTTCTTGTCAAATTTTGTACTAAAGATTCTACTTCCTTTCCCAGCGCTAACATTTTCATTCTTTTTTAACATCACATACAGAAGTGCTTTAATTACACAGTGCAGCCTTTTAAAAGGTACACACCACAGCACCAGCTCTGTTTTCTCAGTGTAATCCTATCTGTCATTAGTAAAGGAAACAGCTGGTGTTTGTTATACTTATGGGAAAAGGAGATTCCTCTCAGGGTGAACAATCTGTCACTTTACTTTCTCATTTTATGCACTAGTTGCATTTAGATTAAAAGTTTAGAAATGGGAAGACAGGTATCAGATGGACGAGATGGTTGACTTATCAACTTTTGGTAGCGAAGACATTTTATTAAAACAGATTACTTAAAATGAAAAAGCTTTTTAAAATGTATTCTTTGCAATAATATACACGACATATATATGTATACACACTTTATAATAATACTAATTACAATATATATAAACAATCTAACTATGAGGGAATAAACCTTCTGGATATTTTGATTTATCACTAATGTTTTAAATGGGCAGAAGTAACACACCAGCATCTTAGCTTGTGTAAATGTACCATATTGTTGCTCATAATCTGAAAAAATAACTGTGAAGTTCACTTACAAATATAAATATTAATTCAATTCTCAAATATGAAGAAAAAAGAAGAGCTAGCTCCTGTTCTAGTCTGAAAATTTTAAACATGAGAGATATTTTCTTTCAAAATTTGCCATTTTATTCGGAACAATCTGTGGGTGGAATGCTAGCTTAGTTAAAAATATAAAAATGACTGCCATTAACTTTATATCTTTCTACTGTGTGAAATAATCTACATACAATAAGTAAACCAATTATGATCAGAGCTACATATGTCCTACAATTCTGAAGTCATGGAATTGGCTGCAGTATCAATTCCTTACCATAGAACTGTGCAGCAGAATTAAAGGCCTTAAATATATGAGAAAGTTTTAGTTGTTTAAATTGGTTTCTAAACAGACTTAGTTAAATGGGTACAAACCACTTGTGTAGACACTCTTGTTTTATTTTAAAAAGAGTCTTATATTGGATTTAGTATAAGCTGGTAGGGAATCAACTGAGCTAAATCCAACATAAGACACTTTTAAACCAAAATAAGATTGTGTCCAAGGGGCTGGGGGGTGGGGATGGGAGGGAGAGTTGTACTAATTTAATTAAAATGCTTTAGAAACTGATTTTTAGTTTAATCAATACAACTTTTTAGTGTAGTCAAGGCCTAACATTTTATTTAAAAAAATAAATTTTGAGCCATTATTGGGCAATGAAATACTATCCCCCAGAGCCTGAAAACAGCCTGAAAGAGCAGACCTGAGGAGGGCAAACTCATTCATTGCAACTGAGAGTTGACTCTGAAGTGTACTGATGACATTTTGAATCTCAACTTTATTAACCAGTTTATTACCAATCATTTTATTAGAAAAATCCTGCTAATGTGCTTATTTATGGTTGCTGATGCACTGGTGGATATTTGAAAAGCGGCCAATTGGGTGATCAGATTACTAGGGAGGTAAGCTAGGAGTTCAAGCTCTCCCCCAAATTCCAAGTCACTTTTGTTTCTGCACAAAAGGGAAAGGAAAGAGAAGATGAATACTCTTCCTTTTCCATTTCCTATCCCCATCTTCTCAGTGCCTAAGCCTCTGCTAGCTCCTGGCTGCCAAAAACCCAAGCTACATTCCATACTGGATCCCAGGAAGAAAAACTCCAACAACCCCAAACCCAGAAGTCACAACCTGCAGCCAGAGCTGGTGCAAGGAAGTTTCGCGCTCTAGGCAAAACTTCCACCTTGCGCCCCCTGGCCCCAGCCCTGCGGCAGCTCCCCGCCCCCGCCCTGAGGCACCCACCTGTGGCAGCTCCCCCGCTGCCCTGAAGCACCCCCCTTGCAGCAGCTTCGCCCTACTCCTGGAGCCATGCGGCACCTCCCCACCCCAGCTCACCTCTGCTCCACCTCCTCCCCGAGCACGCCGCCCGTGCTCTAATTCTCCTCCCAGGTTTGCGCGCTCGGGGAGGAACAACTGTAAAAAAAATTGGGGGCATCGCTTTCTGGCACCCCCAAATCTTGGTGCTCTAGGCAACCGCCTAGTTTGCCTTAATGGTAGCACCGGCTCTGCCTGCAGCTACCACTCCTGACGTCTTCTGGAATGCAGTTTGCTGCTGTTTATACAAAAATGTGCAACTTGGCTAAGAACCATAAATATTGGAACAGTGCAAAATTTAAAAAAATTCAAAAATTCAGGTATACATTGAATTTAGTGTAAAATAAACAAGGAATAATGTACTGTTTTATTTTTCACATATTTAATTCAATACAGATGCTCTGGTTTTGAATTTACTTGACGTAACCATGGAAATTTCAACATGTCACAGATTTCTACGCTGCTTATGTGGTAGAAATTCACAGAATTTGGATCCAGTGTCCCATAGAGAACAAAGGGCCTACTTATAATGCTGAGGTAATGGATTTAAATACTGAATCAGAGGAAAAAGTGACACTTACTGAATCACTAAAATCATATCATATAATGCCTTGCCTTTTCCAGTGTGTGAGGGCTCCCTTCTAGAACTCACCAGGCCTAATTCTGCTTAGACTGGGATATCAGACAATTTTCTGAAACAAAATACTTAATGTACTTTAATAAAAACGTATATGGTTCCCTGATACTGTCTTTATTTGTACTGCAGGATGCCTAGCTAACAGCTCGAATTTAGGCTATAGTACTGCTTAAATTTAACAGTTATACAACAGAAGAATACTGAATGGACTGGAGTCACCAGAGGAACACGAACACATTGCTTTGATAGGATATGTAACTCTTCGACAATTTACTTACCCAGATCTCCATATACCTGTGAAGTGTGATACTGTGGTATATACTGCGAAGCCATATCACCTGCTCCAGTCACTGTTGAATATATATGTCGTGGTGGAGGCGGCATCATGGCTTGAAGAGGAATGAAACCAGGCAACGGATGATGCGGAGGCCGATGTATTACTGCATGACTGCCAGGGTGAAATTCTGGAGCCTGGGGAACCACCACAACCCTTCGAACACCATTGTCTTCAATAACCTGTAAGCCAAGAGGACAACTTTGATCAGGTAAAGGACTGCTTCTTAGATAGCAAACAGCTAATTTCAAATATATGCCACAAAGAGGAAATGGAGTCTGGAACTATGCAGTCTGAAAGATGATAAATCAATAAATCTTTTTAAAAGAGAATTTTTCGTTTTGAATGTAAGAGCAAAAGAATCTTCAGTGGTATAAGTAGAACAAAATAGATGATAAGACAAAAAAAAGAATGCGGGCGAGGAAAATGAAGGATACTTAGTAGTGTGTTTCTGTAGGTTTCTTGTAGGAAAGTGTAAAAGTACAATTGATTTCTGGGTGGGAAAATAATGGGGAGAAAATACTTCTCCCCCCTCTTAAAATGAAAGCTGCGTGTAACAAAATTTTATAAACAGTTTTTAATCCTTTTAGGCCATTTTGAGGTTCACCAGTGTAGTTAATCCATTTTTTAAAAAAGTGGAAAACTAAATATGATTCAGTTGGTAGTATAACCTGCTACCTAAAAAAGGATCTGGCTTGGAGTAACCATAGCTCAAAGTATTGTGGAGGCAGTAACCTTAGCCTCCAGAGTGCCAAAAAGAAAAAAAAAATTACACAGACTTCAAGATCCCAATAACAAGTGTTACAAAATACCTCAAAGGAAGTTGTCAGGCCTCTCAGCTGGCAGGTCTGCATGCTGATGAATTTGTAGTTGATATGTAATAGGGTGCGATAGATGTAAAATGGGGTGGGGTGAGGTGGGGAGGGTGGAAATAGCCATTCAGAAAAAAAGGAAAACCTGTGTTCCCACTGTAATATCCTAAATAACTTCCTAAAATAGGGAACAGACTCCTTGGAATATATTGTTATTTGCAATGATATTTGGTGAGATGACCACCTACTGCAATGTAGGTGTGGGAACAGGAATACACAACAATTAAGATAAAGAAGTTAAAATCTGTTTAAGGCTGAATTGATCAATTACAGAAATACTTATCTTGAATTTAAGATTAATTTTTTAGCCATAACATAGCTTTAAAATAAATACCATGTGACTTTCCAAAGGATTTGGTACTTTGAAACTGTCCCTTCCTGTAAAAGAAGAGTATTTTAAACTAAAACAACGTTCCTCAAAGCTACCAAAACCGACGAAGTCCTATTCTTGCAATTCGAATATAACAACAACAGTATAGGCAACTATAATTAGAGTTGGCCAGCTTAATTCCTCAAACATAAAGATGTAATTTTAATTATTTAAGTCCCTTATGTTTGTAGCAAGGATAGTCATACGAGTTATGCTTCTAAGGGCTTGTCTACATTACCCGCAGGATCAATGGGAAGAAATCAATCCAGCAGAGGTCGATTTACCCCATCTAGTCTAGATGCAATAAATCGACAGCTGAGCGCTCTCTCGTCGACTCCGGTACTCCACCGGAGCAAGAGGCGCAAGCGGAGTCGAAGGGGGAACATCAGCTGTCGACTCCCTGCGGTGAAGACACCGCGGTGAACAGATTTAAGTTGTTGACCTTAGCTACGTTATTCACGTAGCTGAAATTGCTTAACTTAGATCGATCCCCTGCTCCCCAGTGTAGACCAGGCCTTACATAAAAAAATTATACTACATATTACAGCAACATTTGGAGTCTGACAAACTGAAAAAAAAAGAATTAAAGATATCACTTCATCCTTACTCTTCCCTGCTGCGCTTAGTTATTGAGGCACACATGGTGTTTAACATTCTGCCTAGTTCACAGACTCCTGTGGTATCTCAGCATGTCCGAGTAAGTGAAGGATAAGGCAATGGATTTAAATGAAGACCTTTACATTAAAGGTGAACTTCAAGTGTGTATACATATATATATTCAAAGTTAAACTGCAAAATGCAGCAAATCATAAGGCTACGAAAGATATTCAGCACAGCATAATTTATTAAAATCTTGCTTTTCAGGTTCTGCCACATCTGTGCCTGCTCCTATTTTCCATGATGCCCCAGCACAGTTTCTACAGCAAATCTTAACATATAATCTGCTGGAAAATGGAGACAATCTAGATGGTAGTGTCGTCAAACACCCAGCCTGGAGGTTGGATCTAGCCTGTTTAAGGCATTTATCCAGCCTAATAACAGATTCAAATTCTGTAGAAAGCAAGATTTCATTAAAATAATGTTTCTCGCCCTTAGGGCTTTAAAAAAATGCCAAATGTGATCTGATGGTAAACGAAGCGCAAACCAATATAATGCTGTCCTCCTGGGTAACTTCCCCATTTATGACATTAAGCTCTGAAAGTCCAATTATTAAAAGTTAAGAGTTTCAAATAATTTATATGCACAATTGTGTCTGATTTAAACATTAACTGCAACTGTGTGTGCAAATCAGATAACTGCACATGTATAAAAATCAAACAAAAACAGTGCCCAAGTATGATTTTTTTTCCGCACAGCACTGAGGGATGCTGAAAGCAACAATAACTTTACAAGCGAAACATTTAATTCTGGCGTAAGGCCCATACTCTCTATCTTTGTGCAAAGCCATCATCATCATTGGGAAACCAACTACAGATCAATGAATGTAGACAGACTTAACTCTGTAGAACAGGCAGGCCCCCACACAGTAACTAAAAGTGTAATTTTACTCTCTTCACAGAATGAATTTCACTCCCACGATATTGGGGGTAAAGCAAGCCCTGTTTTTTTTTAAACAGTATATCACGTTTTCTGAAACACTTATTAGTTTTATATAATGTGTGAAAACCAAGACATGTCTTATCCTATATGTTGGCTCTAATCTCCAGCAGCAGAAAATATGGTGCAAAATCACCAAATTCAGGAGCTAGGGCAAATCCAGGCATAAGAGACCTACACTAAAATGATACATAAATGATATCTATATTGAATAGCCTTCCCAGCCTGGCGGTTTTGGTCATTTAGCATATATTTCTGCAGGTTTTCAACTTCTCTTAATATATACACATTTGCAGGGCACCTTCAGGTTTTTTTTTTCTTTTTAATGTTAAGTATAAAAAAACAATTACACACATACAAAATGGGAAATGACTGCCTAGGAAGGAGTACTGCAGAAGAGGATCTGGGGGTCATAGTGGATCACAAGCTAAATATGAGTCAACAGTGTAATGCTGTTGCACAAAAAGAAAACATCATCCTGGGATGTATTAGCAGGACTGTAGTAAGCAAGACAAGAGAAGGAATTCTTCTGCTCAACTCTGTGCTGATTAGGCCTCAATTGGAATATTGTGTCCAGTTCTGGGTGCCACACTTCAGGAAAGATGTGGGCAAATTGGAGAAAGTCCAGAGGAGTGCAACAAAAATGATTAAAGGTCTAGAAAACATGGCCTATGGGGAAAGATTGAAAACATTGGTGTTTTTTAGTCTGGAGAAGAGAAGACTGAGGGGGAACATGATAACAATTTTCAAGTACATAAAAGATTATTACAAGGAGAAGGGTGAAAAAAATGTTTTCTTTAACCTCTGAGTATAGGACAAGAAGCAATGGGCTTAAATTGCAGCAAAAGCGGTTTAGGTTGGACACTGGAAAACACTTTCTGTCAAGGTGGTTAAGCACTGGAACAAACTGCCTAGGGAGGATGTGGAATCTGCGTCACTGGAGGTTTTTTTAGAACAGGTTAGACAAACACCTGTCACTGGAGGTTTTTAAGAACAGGTTAGACAAACGCCTGTCAGGAATGGTCTAGTTTTTCCGTAGTCTTGCCTTGAGTGCTGGGGTCTGGACTAGATTACCCACTGAGGTCCCTTCCAGTCCTACACTTCTATAATTCTAAATTAAAATCTCTTGTTGGGACTTTATTTGTTTTTGGATAACTATGAGCTTGGTACTGGTTGCTTCCACTGGCAGCAAGTTATCTATTTGTTGTCAATTTTTTTTTATTTGCTACAGAATCTTTTCACATAAATCAATACACAATGGTATGCTTTGTTAGCAATAAGCATTTCAGAACTCTTACAACATAAAGGTTTTACCAGGATTTGATAACTCTGAGTTCTGGGTGACAGCCAAGAGAGGCTCTGTGCCCTCAATGGAAGCAAACAGTATATATTAATTTCACTAAAATTATTTAGCCTTTCGTATTTTATAAATGTTTTAGCATTAAGTAACCCACTTGAAATTAAAAAAAATACAGAAGAAACTAGCTCATAGCAAAGACGTAAGATTTTTATTTTTCCTAATGATAAAACATGAATTTTAACAGGAAACATGCCTTTCTGTAATGATCTAAAACAAAATGAAACAATTAAAAAACACAAAATTCATTTTGCTGCCAGATTCAGTATTCTAATATTAAAGATTTAAGAACCAACCTAGGACCTGTCGATTAGCACGCAGCAAGACAGGGTATGAATATACGGCAGGGGTCGGCAACATTTCAGAAGCAGTGTGCTGAGTCTTCACTTATTCACGCTAATTTAAGGTTTCGCAAGCCAGTAATACATTTTAACGTTTTTAGAAGGTCTCTTTCTATAAGTCTATAATATATAACTAAACTATTATTGTATGTAAAGTAAATAAGGCTTTTAAAATGTTTAAGAAGCTTTGTTTAAAATTAAATTAAAATGCAGAGCCCCCCGGATTGGTGGTCAGGACTTGGGCAGTGAGAGTGCCACTGAAAATCTGCTTGCGTTCCGCCTTCGGCACCCATGCCATAGGTTGCCTACCCCTGATATACAGCATGTGAGCCTGCCATGCAGATCATGCTACTGCACACTAACAATTCTGACTATGGTATATTTAGTGTGCAGTAGCAGAGTCCACATGGCTAATTAGGGTATGGCAAGCTAGAGCACTGTACATTCACCTGACTTGCTGCACATTAAATGACCATGCAGACAAGCCTTTATACACAAACTTTCCCCAGCAGAGAGTAAGTGAAAGTAGGTGAGCCTCCTGCACTGTATGCAAACACTCTGCTGGCGGACAGAATTTTATACTCTCTCATTAACATATGCACCACCTGACTGGCTTCGGTTTTTTGGGTTGCATTTTTTGTTGTTTGTTCGTTCCTTATTCTATACCACAGGTTGTGCACACTGGATCAGCAAAGGCAGAGTAGGTTGGCTGCAGATCCAGTACAGACGTAAGAGGAAAAAATTGTATGGTTTGTGGGAAGTTTTAATTAAGATAATACACTGACAATTATCAAAGATTTGTATTGCAGTAGTGCCTAAAGACCACAACCAGGTTGGTTCGCCATTCGGCTAGGCATTGTAGAAACAAATAATAAATGACAAATATATCCCAAAAAGGTACTTGGCACTTGGTCTTACATGTTCTCTGTCCATTACTGTTTGTCTATCTTGTCCATTTAAGTTCCAGTTCTCCAGAGAGCTCCTTGGTGGCAGAACACTTAACCATATGGCGCCCCCCTGAAGTCTGTGGGGCTTTGCACAGATGAAAGGGGTCTACCAACATGAAGCTCAGTGCAGGACTGGGGTCTTGGAAGGTAGACTAGAATAGGGAACCACGTCTTCCTCATATGTTTGTACAATGCCTAGCACAAGGGTTCCCTGACCCTGCTTGGGAACTTCGCATTCTATTACAACATAAATAACCGGGAGTAACATGAATATTATACACATACATCAAAAAGGAGGCTCATAAAAGCATACAAGGAGACTCCTACTGAAGAGACTTTATGGGACACCACATTTACTTGTGCAAATCACTGTAATTCTGAAACTTACCTTGTCATGTTACCAGGTCAGACATGTCAGCTTATTGTTATGTTAGTCCCAGGATTTTATGTATGTTTTATTTAACTGCACATGTAATGTGAATATATGAAGCCATATGAATCAGATGTTTGGACATACCTGTGGGGCATATCCAGGAGGCACATAAATAGGAGGCACTGAACCATTTGGGGACATCATTGGAACTTGAGCAGGACCTAAATGGGTTACAGAAGTATTTCAGTACAGCATGGTTTAATAAACTTTAAAAGTTTTAAGTCCATTCTGAATTGCAATATCTCTGCAAAGAAATAAACAAGATAATATGGACAACAGAGCACATGGGCTGTAAAGATAAAATTATAGTGAAGGGTGCTCAATTCATGTGAACAACAGATATGGCGCATACAAAAATTATTTCCCTGTAAATATTTCCCTCTTTTTGGAAATAAAGCTTCTTTTTTCAAATACACAAAGCTATAATCACCAACAGTAATAATTAAAAGGAAGAGAAATCCATGTGTATTCTTCCTAGGAAAATATTTGAGAAGGATGGTTTTGTGGCAAAAGCACAGGATTGGGAGCGTGGAGCTCTGTGTTCTATTCTCAACTTTGCATTGCAACAGACTTCCTGGGTAATCTTAGGGAAAGTAAAATGCGTAGGCTGATTTCAGAGGTGCTGCGCACCCAGAACTCCCAACTATTTCAAAGGAGTTACAAAAGGGATGAATTTGATTCTTTATCTGTAAAACCAGGATAATACTTTTCTGCCCCAAAAGAGTGTTCTTATTCTTAGACTTGGGACATTAATGCTTCTAAACTGTGTTCAGATCAGCAAATGCAAGGTGCTAAGAAAATGCCAATTATTACCTATATAAGAAGATTAATCCATCCTATTGTTGGTAAACAAAGATGCTAAAAGAAAAATCAAGGTAATTCTGCCTGAATGCGAAAAACTGGGCCAGAGCAACAAAAATATTTGTAAACTTAGTGTCTGATCAAATTTGAAAACTTTATACAAGATCCTCAACATAAAACATGCAATGCTATAAATGTTTTAATCTGCAAAGAAGCTCAGTTTTACTTTCTGTGTAATTGGTAGTCCATAACTTTGACAGCAAAGAAAAATTCTCTATCTAATTTCAAGAGCAAGGTCTTTAGTTGCAGATGGGAAAAGATGGGTTAAAAGCCAACTTTAATGTAGCCTTTTCCATATTTTGTTTAACTCGGAATTACAAATTTTCTTCAGCAACCGAAGCAGTGGGAGTTCTGCTGGAGTAAGGAGTGTTGAAGAGGACCATAAACAATATAACAAATATATAAACCTACAATGGGTTGCTACTGTCCCTAACTTTAAAACAGTCTATCTTAAACAGAATATTTCAGAAGAAAAACAAGGATGGAACTACTTAAAAAATAAAGTCAATAGCAAAAGCTGCAGGCATATTAAATGTATCATCAGCCTAAAACAGAATATACTTTACATTTTTAAATAAAAATAAGGGGTCTTTTCTTTGCTGCTTGTATCTTGTAGCTGTTTATACCCAATAAAAATGTTTTCAAAGTGGATACAAAATGATACCACTCTGCTTTAAACCACTCACTTTAAACAAATATAAATGACTACACAAGTTATAAGTCAGCTGAGAATCATGCCCACAGTTCTTCATGCTGCTCATGTCTAATTAAAACCCTTCATCCAGAAACTCTGGTGATGCACATCTGTGAAGAAAGATTATAGTATGCATATAGACAGTAAGCACATCAATGGATGTTTACTTTTGCTGCATCTGGCCAAATTGAGTGTTCTGAACAGCAAACTATACTTCATTCGGAAGACCACCAATTTTGTGTATTTAATGCCTTTCTGTCTTGACTGATATAAGCAGCAGTTTTCTCCAAAGCCAACACAAAAGTTGCCATATGGTGGCATTAACACATTGCTCCCAACACAGCTATGTTCGCAAACCACCTACTCCCCCAGCAGTCAGAAAATAAGAGACTCAAGGCAATTTATTAACTTGAATGAGTCCCACTTGTGGTGTTAGCATTAAGACAAAGTGCTAACTTTGAAATATTTATTTCCAGACTTTAAAATTCTGATGATATAAAAATAGAGAAAAGATGGTTTCTTCTCACTCAGGCTGTAATGGTGAACTCCATTATACTTCTGATTAGGTTTTTAAATCATCGTAAAATGTAATAAATGGTAGATAAAATTAAAAAAAAAAAAAGAGCTTGGCAGAGTTCCCTGCTATGGTGTTTTTGGCAGAAATCATGGTACTGCTAGCATGACTTGGGAAAAAAAAAAAAGGGTTTTTTTGTGAGAGCTTAAGATAAAATGCTAATGCCAAATTTTTAAAAATATAAAATTGTTTTTTTTTTTGTTTTTACAACTAACGTGAAGATCTTGGTTTTATTTAGGCATAATACATTGTAAAAGGAACTGTTATGTTTCTATTTGTTATTGCTTCAAGTTACTTGTTAGACTGTTGATAAGTACACATGACAAATTTACTGTTCCTAGCCATGAAATACAGTAATGATGTCACATTATCAGCCAGTAATGACATTATTAGGACGTGTTAACATTTTAATTTTTTATAGTGTATACAAATGAAATTCTGCTTTAGAAAGTGTTTCCTTAATATGATTATATTTGATTATTAATGTCAAAGGTTTTATTATCTAAATTGCTAGTCTGAAATCTTCTATATATTGCAACATGCTGAATTTCATTATGAAAGTAAAATTGAAGGACACAAAGAAAAAATTCTGATAGAAATATTTTATAGTTTAAAACAGTGGTGCCCAACCTTATCGCATAGGAGGCCCACTGAAACCTACACACAAACTTGTGTGGCCCAAAGAGATTCTACATATTTTAATATGATTTAAAGTCACCTGTATTGATCTATATTTTAAGTTCAGCTTGTTTTGTATGTATTTAGATAGAAACAATGTATGTACTGTATTGTCTATCTACACGCTTGTGTAAACTAAAATTATGTAAACATGACGACAAACTGCTAATAAATTGCACGTTAGTATATTGTGTTGAAGCAGGCTGCAGGCCTTATGAAATGCTGTGGTGGACTGTGTACAGCTGCAGGCCATAGGTTGGATACCCCAGTTTAAAATATAATTGCCTGAAAAATGCCTTACCACACACTAACAATATCATATTAAAACAGAAGACACATGTTTTCCCATACTTTCAACAGTGCCATTGTATCAGAATGTCTACATTTCCCTTAAATTATTACGGCAGACGTTGCTTGTAATTTTTTTTTTGGTGTGCATTTTACCCCAAGGGGAAATAAAGAGATGGTGGCAGGGAACAAGTCTCCTGAGACATTTGTTACAGAGTTCATGAAAATTAAGAACACTTGCAAGAAGCAGTGAAACCTAAACACAATAGCTTAGGTCATATCAACTGTAGCAGAATGCTTAAAATCTTGAGCGTGCCTATTTGAACAGAATGTAAAAGAAAATGTATCATGACTTTTACAAACACTATAAAGAGGGAAACAAAATTAATATGATGTATGCTTTCTACTGTCCCAGACATAATTTAATCTTATGAAAATACATTTCAAACCTGTAAACTTCAAAATATTGAAAAAAACTTATTTAATCAGATATGCAATCAGTTTTTTTAGTTTTTAAATCTCACTTTCTCATTCAATTTTGAATTCAGTAAAGAAACTGAAAACTTAAATGGACTGAATTTTCAACATAAAAACCAAACATTTTATCAGTCTATAAACAAAGATCCTTTCTGGGCAGTAACTGTATATAAAAGTGCTCTTATAAAACTAGTATTCATAAAGACCTCAAAATGCAATATTTGCTTCTAATTTTATGTTCTGACAGACAGGGAGGTCCTTAAAACAGGATACACAGTGGTACACATTAATCTACTGAACCCACATAATAATAAAGACAATTCATAATTTTACATACCACCAGATCTATGTTTAAATGTACCAACCCTTTTCTACCTTTTATAGCTATTATATATCTGGCATCTGCTGAAAACACAGGCTGGGTTTAGATTTATGTAATGCTTTTCATGTTTTAACGCAAAAGCAGAACTCTTTTTCAAAATACAGTCAGCAAATCTTACCACTCATTTTGTTTTTACTGTAATAGCAGAAGAGTAAACAAAATCCAGTGATCCAAGGTTGGACACGTTAGCAGCTTTAATTGAGAGAATGCTTTCGTTTTTGTGCTGGTTGAGGAAAAGCTCCTTTGACCGAGTCACATGATCATCACATGACTTACTGAGAAAGGAAAAAAGGGAAGCTTCAGGTATGCAGCAGAGTGATTTGTTCTTGTAAAGATTACACTTCTTTTTCTGTGATAAGATTTTTATCTTGTAAAGTATGTACTAAAAGTGGATCCAAAAGCTTGTCAAAACAAGTGGTAAAAGTAGGTCATTTTAAAGAAGATGACAACTGTTCTCAGTGGAATACCCCTCAGAGAAACACTTCATTTACTGTTTTACATGATGTATACTCTGATTTTTTTTTGCAATCTATTAAGTACTACATAATCTGATGTGATTATTTACAGAAGTTCTTATAATTGAAATATTTTTACATTTTAATTAACAGAATTAAGTTTTAAAGAATTACTTTAACCACATATTTTCTGATTAGGAGGGTTTACCTTTAGCTGATAATCAGTGAACCCGTGGGGAAGCAGGTACATACAAATACTTCTTTTTAAACAAACACTATTTTGACACCACGTTTAGCAAGCTGCAGTAGTTGTGATACTAATCTGTGTGGATGCTGCAGGTCATGAACACTGCTATACTTAGCATTAGTCTAATGTGAACAAGGATGAATCACTCTCTCTTTGTTATCCTCAGGAGGAAATAGTGTTCAGGATTTACTGCAGCACATTAGTTTAACTATGTCTCTGTAACTGAACACCCACACTTCGACATCACACAGGCAATGATATGCATCACTGACGCAAGCACTGCCAGGATCAAATACAAAAGCCACAGCAGTTGAAACAATACAGTGCACCACTGACGTAGCAGCATGCCCATCTAACATTGACAGACTGCAGTAAATCAATAGTCCCCGATGCCAGGAATAGTTGCACCACTCTTTCTTTATATAATAGCTAAGACTTGGAAGTTTTATTTTAGGCTTCCAGCAGCTACAGTAATTACAAGAGACAGCAGCAGCAACAACAAAAAACAAGAAGTCTATATCTCTTTAAACTCTGTCTGTAGGATACCATGAAGAATCATCTCTAAGTGACAGACACTAGAAAGTGCTACAAAGAAAGAACTGAGAATTTTACTTATAATAAGCAGATAATATAATCCAAGTTTTGGACTTGAGCTGAGAAAGAGGCACCAGTAGGAGCTGTGAGCACTACAAGGATGTGGATAAACAGTGCTGTCAATCTAACACTTTCCATTAGCCCTAAATTCACACTGACAAAACGCCTCCCTCCCTCCATCAGTCTAGCTTTGGCATCAAGGCTATGTAGTAGCTGCTTGTAAACTGGGGTGGCCAATTTAAATATATACTTTTAAACTGAGTGTTAAATCTACCCATGAGTATATTGCAGTGAACAGGGAAGCTTATCTTATAAAAGAATAGTAGAAAGAATGCAAGGGGAAAACGCTCAAACAAAGCAGATACCTTCAGAATTGGAAAAACCCCATCAGCTTCATCCAAAGAGACTGAGGAATAATGGATCAAAGGACAGAGAGCTGTGAAGCGTGATCATCTCCAACCACTCCTGAAGAGTCCCTTCCAAAAACATCCCAGGCTTTTCCATGGGGGAGTACACACCCATTCAAACTGAGAAAATAAAAGGAGGCCATCAAATCCCCTCACAGAGGCAAATTGCCTGGAAAGGACAGATTCCCTATAGGGTTTTACAATCAATAAACCAATCAACTCTGTCCTATATGGGCTCAAACCTTTGAGAAAACAGAAGATACAGGCTTCCTTGCCCAAAACATCAAATATACTTTTATTTCAATTATTTCTCTGACCATAATGCAATCTTTTTTGCCAGTTACAGGCCTACTCTTTAATCAATATAATCTTCAAAATATAAAATAAAATCTTGGACTTTGCAGCAGATGATCAGCCTCTGCTAACTGGGGACATGTATGCCATCCAAGGTGCTTAGACAGATCTGTCGCACATCAGAGACTAATATAACTCTACCTCATCAAGCGGTACGGTACATCTGAATGAGGAGGTTTTCAATTAAATGGAATTATTATACAGTCTCTGTTCCAGACTCTCAAAATGTTCAGTTTGGGTCCTTTCTTTTATGGATAGTATCAAACTTGTCTTGAGTAACTATTGTGTGTCTATGCCAAACCCAGGGTTGTGAGTTCAATCCTTGAAGGGGCCATTTAGGGATTTGGGGCAAAAATCTGTCTGGGGATTAGTCCTACGTTGAGCAGGGGGTTGGACTAGATGACCTCCTGAGGTCCCTTCCAACCCCAATATTCTATGATACACTATGATTTACCACTTCCAATAAATTTATGTTAAATGTCTCCAGTCCTCTTATATCTTGTCCTGATCCAAATACCTGGCTATACATAAATCACCAGGCATCACAAGGAGACAAATATAGTATATTAGACTGAACACAAGGAATTTTTCCATTTTAATGTTCTTATCCTCAGTTGTAAAAATCCAGCTATGTTCACTGGCTCTTTAAAGTGATTAAACAGCAGTGTTTGTCTTACAGTTTGTTCTCACATAAAAAACTAACTGGGGAAAAAATGAAAGACTCTCAGTTTCCCAAGATCACCTTTGTGCAGTGCTTACATGATAGGACTTTCACTATCTGCACATAATATTCAATAGGTGCATGTACAATAAGACTGAGGTGATTCCAAATTAAACAAACAACCAACCTGGCCACCTGATGGGACTTAAAATAGCTCTTGCTAGGGAATATAAATACATCATCTAAAAGATTTTAGTCACATAGTTCAGCATTTTTTTCCGTGCTTCCTCTTTCAGTCCTTCAAAAGAAAAAAGTTTTATTACCTGAAAAGGTCTTTTCTGTATCTTTATATCCAACTCTCTGCACTAAACAGTTATTTCTTTCTGTCACAGCTTAGCAGGCTGCACTAATACCTAACTAAAGTTCAGATTTTTTTTGCATCTTCTGCTTTCTCAGGAAATAAGGGAATTTATTAATAATTAAATAAAGAGATTTTGGGGTCCATTCAAAAGCATCTGGCAGTCCAGATTTGGCCTGCAGTCCATAATTAACTAACCCTGATCTAAGGAATCCTCTTTCTCCAGTTGTGAATTTCTTAATACTCCAAAAAAAACCCCAACATAAACCAAGAATAAAATCTGCATATAGGTAGGTCATGACTAAATAAATCAACTATACACATTATTGCTTGTATCCAAAATACTTATTTTCAGGGTGGGACATTCCAGAGTTATGACTGAAATTATATGGAAGATGCCTTCGGGAGATAATGAACTTCTATTTTCTGTATTTTAATGTCTGATGGTATTTGACTATTAAACCACATATCTAGCTACGAGGATAGGAGAAAGTCAGGAAGGCATCACTGCTCCAAGAAAGCAACACTCATAGGGTATGTCCAGAAAGTAGAAGGCATCCAAGTTGTGATACTTTGGTGAATAACCGTATAGTAAGTGAAGGCCCTGATAAAGGCCCAGTATGAGGCCTGAGGCCTGAGCTAAAGTAATGGTCAAGACTTTGCTAACATAAAGCAAAGTTAAGCTGTGAGCCAGAGGCAGGCTCTGCTCACAGAAGCTGGCAAGGAAAGGGCTAATGCAAGAAGATACATACCTAAAAGGTACTGAACACTAGAGATCAGAACATTCACATACTTGCACATTCCACACAGATAATAAGGAACAGACTGACCCATCCCAATGACGGGGCAAAAGGCTAATATGATGGATAGAGTTGTTTTGTTCGAACCAACATGTACAAGGTGAGAGGCGGCACCTTACTACATAAAGGGGTTGTACTTTGCTACGTAGAGGAGTTGCACCTCAAAACGTCAGGAGTGATGTGTAACTTGTTTGTACCTGTGTATAAGAATGCATCCCTGGGGCGGTGTCTTTGTCCGGCCTAGGGGGCAGTGGAAAGTCCCACCACTAACTGAGCCGAGTCCATTGACTGCGGGTACATATTTGCAGTATGCCCTGTAGAGTAACGATCTGGAGGGAACTGTATCCAATACGGCAATAAACCTGGCCGATGTGCCTTCGTACCTTACTAGACTCTGTGGTCATTGGGGGTTCTCTTCGGGTCTGCCGTGTCAGCTATCTGCAGAGCTGGGGCAGCACAAGAGGGAACACATGCACGCAGCTGAGTGATACCAACAAGGAGAGAGCAGAGCACCACACCGGTAGCATCTGACAACACCTCTGACAACACCAGTGACCCCGACCGCTGATCTGGTGAGTAAGTGAGCTGTCCGCTGTAAGAATCGCAATCTAACATGGCAGAAAACCTCGTGCTAGGGAACCCCCTGATCCCCTCCCTTTTGATCCCCATGGAGTTTTATAACTCATGGACCCGCTGGATTGCCAGTAAGGTGGGTCCATATGAACTGAAGAATGGGGAAACATGGACTGGCATATATAGAGCGATTGTAGAATCCGAGGCTCTGAAAAATAGTAATAAAAGTAAATAGGCAACAATTATGCAACTACTGTCTATGGCAGTGAGATGGCTGAAACTGCATACTGGCCAAACAAGTAATGGAAAAAGCAGAGCAAGTAACAGTAACAAAGAAACAGTTAAAAGAATCAAAAGAAGCTAAACAGCCCTGGAATGCTCCCACCGCCCTTGCAGGGTGGCAAGCAGCCCAGAGACAACCAGTACAGGAACAGAGTGAAACACCGGAAACAGCTGTAAGAAACCTACAAAAAATACATGTGCCATCCCCTGTTATAACTATTGGTGGTAAACAGCAGGCTTCAGGTAGCTACCTTGTGTCTGAAGAATGGGGACAGAAGCGGAAAAAGGTGGTCCTAGTAAAATTAAAAGATGAAACTGGGTCCACTGCATTGAAACCATCACCTTACGATAAAAGCCAGGATCCAGTTAAACTTAAACTGGAACCTAGATTGGTGCCTGTCAGAACGGGACAAGTAAGTGCACAGAAGGAAAGAGTAGCAAACAATACTTTCATTGAATTGGTAAATCAAATGAAGGAAAAAATGGAACAGTTCACAGAGCACATTAGGAGACAGGAGCTGCGACTCGATCGCAGGGGAGTGAATAAAAAAGAATTTCGAAGTAAAAAACTGAAATTAAGCAGGTTAACACCTAGAATTGATGCATTAACACATGGAGCTGCCCAGAAACAGTTAACTGCAGCAAAAAAGGGCACTCCCATTAACCATTTGGCATGTGCACAAAAGCAACAGACAGTGGGAGAACAAATTCAGGTTTTAGAAGAGCAGGTAATTACCCCCAATCTCCTCTCAGAGCCAAGATAAAAACCAGGGGCGCAATTCCTAACTGTGTAGGTTCCCAATTGCTTTGACCCACGGAACCACACTCCGCACTCATATCTAAAAATAGAACCTTCTTTCTCAAATATTTTTCCATACCAGTTAAGTTTTGACTTTTATATGTTTTCTCAGTTTGCTGAACTCGCTGCTGCTGCCTGTGCTTTCAAATACCTTGATAGAGTTAATCTCTCTTGGCTCAGATCTCGCTACCTTCCTAGGTTGCTCTTCACCCCCCTTTTTCCCCCCCACCTCTCCTCACTTCTGCCCTCTCCCTTTGTTTTAAAAGTTAAAAGTTATAGTTTTTACAGTAACCTCCAAAAAATAAAGCAATTGAAAACAGAACAAAACAAGAAACAAAAAGAAAACAAGGTAAAAACTTTAAATCCAGTAAATTAATTATTTTAACCCTTCAGGAATGCAACAGCTGGAATTATTCCTAACTTTCCTGAAGATATGGTTGCCAAGCAACGGAAATGCACTCTCTGCTTCTAATCCTAACCACTAACTAATATTTGAAACATGGGCTTTTCTTATTTCCATATAGCAGAGTTTTAAAATAATGTTAAATATAAAGTAATGCAAAATTCCTTGTTACCAAATTAATACAATACATTTGGCAAATATTAATAAATTTTTATCAGATTTATGCTACAAGTTTTAAATAAGGTAATAACTTGTTTATTCAAACATTTAACCCTTTTTATTTTTGATGGTGTTATTTTGTACAGTTCTGAACAGAATTCTGGCGCCATTTGTTTTTAATTGTAAATTTGTCCTGTATGTCATGTGTGTGTGTCTTGTATCTATGTTGTTTGTGTCACGTGACTATTTTTAAAAAAAATTATTTTTTGTTGTTGCAACAAAAGTCAATTTTATATCCTTTTAAAAAATATATATATAAATTGTGGTACCACACTATTTTAAAATCATTGTTGGGGTATAATCATAGTATTATTAACACCAGTTTTTTGAGCAAAGTTCAAAAAGGTTTCAGTTACAAATATATGTACATATATTTCTGTCTCAACAAATAATGCAATTGCAAACAAAAAGAAATTTCTTTTATCAATCACAATTTTGTTTTTTAATTTTTTTTTAAATTTGTTATTCAAAGAAAAAATGTAAAGGGAAACCTCAACATTAAAGTAAAGATAATATTAACAAAATGTCAATTTCTTGTCTGGGCTTTTTATAAACTTGTTTGCACTGTTAAATATAGCTATAAGACTGTCATAACCAAAATGTTTTAAAATAACAATTTATGCATAAAGCTAACCAAACAATTTCAAAAGGTTTCTATATTTTCAACAGGTTTCCACCTTTGGCTCCCAAACATAACAAAGCAATTTGAAAGTATACCCTCAAATACTCTTAAGGTATTTGCATGTATCTGTATTTAAAATTTAGTTTGCCTTAATGTTATAGTTGGTTTAATTTTATATGCTTTTCTTTTGTTATGTTATATTAATGGGAAGCAATGGTTGTTAAGGTTTGTGCTTCTAAACAGTTAACAAAAGTGAAATTGGTATCACGAGCAAATTAACTCTAAAAGCTTGTTAAAATTATGTTACTAACCCTTTTGCTGAAACAAAGTGTTCAGCAAGGGAAAGCAATACCTCTTCTCAGGAAGATTGTGAGCATTTATTTTAGCCGTTAAGCAGTACATTTAGTATTAAATATTAGTAATGCACCCCAAATGAAAATGAATGTCTATACAACAACTGCAAAAGTATAACTTGTGTTATAAAAGGCTCGGTCCCTATTACATTGTTCTTATCACTTTGTAAACAAACCAAGTTAACTGTGTATTAAGTTTGGGTTACTACAAACAAACAAACAAAACTTTACTATGTTAATTAACAAAAGTTGTTTAAGTTGCATCCCACAGACGAAAGATGCCAAAAAATATCACACCCTGAAGACACCAAATAATATCAGTATACAGTGAAGAAACCTCCAAGCAACAAGAAAAGAAAAATGAAGCGCTTTATAAGTAAAAGACTGGTCAAATACACTTCTATCTACCATATATGGACAATTAAGTTAACAATCAGATAAAAACCACTAGCTGGATCAGAAAAACTATCATTTAATTTTAACTTGATTACTGTGTAAAAACAACTGAATTATTGCTGTACTACTGTACTATCATTGTACTGCTGTATTATTGCTGTATTGTATTATTGCTGTACAACATCTACAATGTGCATAACCTTGCTAAACTGTTTAACCAACTCACAGGTAAAAATCAACAAACGAATGGCAGCAAACACTATGAAGGCAAGGAAAAAACAAATTGGTAAAGAAATTAAGTTACATAGTAACTACAAATTGGGTAAACAAATTGCCTGTTAGTACCAGTCATAATTTGGGTCAGTGACACTGCATCCTAACTGAGGCACATGTTATTCAAAACAATCTTGTTCAGTGTCTGGGTACTAATATTAAATCCTGACACAGCAATATTTAATAAATTGGTTACTATCTGTTCAGTAGGTTATCTGGAAGACAGCATCCATAAGAAACAACTGGATCTACATCAACTACTGGTGTATCACAGAGCAGTTCAACCAATGGAACAGAGAAGCTACCCACTTCTCTTTCCTGCCCAGTAAAGCTTACCCAAGGGTGACGACCAGCAGCAAGGGTAACCTATAATATGAATGGACAGTACTGTGTAGTAACTAATTACAAAATATTTATATATAAAGGCCTCAGTGGTAGTGTCACTACTCCAAATTTCTGTTTTACTTCTCATATACATAACACTGTGGGACACACTATCACAATCCCTATCACAGTATTTTAAAACACTCAGCCTACTATTAATGATGAGACAGGTGATAACTGGAATTGCCCTAATAGGAGTGTGTTTCTGTCTGTGTCACCAAAGTAAAAGGGCCAGAGTACACCAGCAGCCTGGAAAAACAGGGCTATGCTTGGATATAAGTTGGTGTCATATGTACACATACATACTATACATATAGGCCCATACACACTACAAATATATGCCATATCCATATAATTCATATATATTAATTATTCGGAAGTGCCTCTAAGGATCAATCATAATATTACATTCCTCAGTCGTGGTCCCGGGCCTAACATTCCCAGGCCCACAATAAGGGACTAAAAAATAATTGGATAATATCTGTCTCTCAGTCGTACGAGGGAATGTGCAGACTAAAAAGACAGATGGGGCATGAGTGTATGGATGGTAAAATAAGGTAACCACTTAACAGTGTTTAGCCCACTGGGTTATCTTTAGTCCATGCATTATGCTTTTCCGGGACGATGGGTAAACATCCTCCCCATAAAAAGACAAAAAGTGGGGGAATGTAGTAAGTGAAGACTCTGATAAAGGCCCAGTATGAGGCCTGAGGCCTGAGCTAAAGTAATGGTCAAGACTTTGCTAACATAAAGCAAAGTGAAGCTGTGAGCCAGAGGCAGGCCCTGCTCACAGAAGCTGGCAAGGAAAGGGCTAATGCAAGAAGATATGTACCTAAAAGGTACTGAACAGTAGAGATCAGAACATTCACATACTTGCACATTCCACACAGATAACAAGGAACAGACTGACCCATCCCAATGACGGGGCAAAAGGCTAATATGATGGATAGAGTTGTTTTGTTCGAACCAACATGTACAAGGTGAGAGGCGGCACCTTACTACGTAGAGGGGTTGTACTTTGCTATGTAGAGAGGTTGCACCTCAATACGTCAGGAGTGATGTGTAACTTGTTTGTACCTGTGTATAAGAATGCATCCCTGGGGCGGTGTCTTTGTCCGGCCTAGGGGGCAGTGGAAAGTCCCGCCACTAACTGAGCCGAGTCCATTGACCGTGGGTATATATTTGCAGTATGCCCTGTAGAGTAACGATCTGGAGGGAACTACTACTGTATCCAATACGGCAATAAATCTGGCTGATGTGCCTTCGTACCTTACTAGACTCTGTGGTCATTGGGGGTTCTCTTCGGGTCTGCTGTGTCAGCTATCTGCAGAGCTGGGGCAGCATAAGAGGGAATACACGCACGCAGCTGAGTGATACCAACAAGGAGAGAACAGAGCACCACACCAGTAGCATCTGACAACAAACCACAGGAAAAGCCAAATATCTACCCTACAGATCTTTTTTTCAAAGGACATGTTTTCTCCTCTTTCTGTTCATAAAAATGTTATACATTTAAGTGAATTCACTTTGAACTGGGATCTGTTGAACTGTGTAGGTTTCAGAGATATACAAGAAAATCTAACAGTAGATTTGTATGCCCTATCTCCATTTTAATGACAATAAAGTACCACCAGTACTTCCCCTTCCTAGTAAATAGACTAGGGCAGAAACTGGGAAAACCATTTTCTTAGGTAAGTTGGAACAGAGGCAAAACTTACATAGCAGGAGGTGACAGGATAAGGATCTGTTTTTCATCAAGACAGAGTGGAGAAAAATTTGTAGGACAGAGCAGCTGGTTTAACTAAGTGATCTATCAGAAAAAGAGTGACAACTATGTAATTGACATCATGAGTCTTGAATATTAAGGTGGCCTCCACTGATGAAGTTCTGGGACCAAAATGGCTGCTATCTAGTTCCCATTAAGAACAAAAAGGTTTAATGACAGCTGTCCCTATTTTTTTTAAACAAATAGCTCAATGTTCCTGTAAAATCTATTTCATTGAATGTATAGACATCATTCTCTTTCCATTAGCCAGTGAGTTTGCTTTTCTGACTAGATGAAAAGGTCTTTTGTTACAGCTGACAGAAATGGAAATAAGTCCTCAAGAACTGATCTCATCCCCCTCCTCTGATCATAGACACTACATGGAATTACAGTTTAGCCCTCTAATGACAAAAGCAGATGGAATTTCCTGAATTCCAGGAAGCTGATGTGAAGATTCTACCTGTGTTCAGAACATTTGCTTTGCACTAGAAAGTGTTCAATATGCACCTCTGAACTCTGCAGATTTGTATCTACAAGAACCTTTCATGTGTGTTCTTGAAGTCACATGTTTCTGAAAACAGTCTTTATTCAACCATTTGAAGGAGGATGAAAACTGTCTGAAGCAAATGGGATAAAAGAAGAAGTTGTCCCAGATGCAAGCTCCCTCTGAGGCAACCCAAGCTGCACACAACAAGCTCAAAACCAGATCAATCAAACATCATCCATGTATGACATTAAAAAAAAAAGAACTAGGAGATGATGGGCTCTCCATCCCCTCCTCTGTCCATCCACAACAAGACAACTATATGAATACAACTATAGTATGCAACCCTTCCGAAGACAGAATGGAGAATGAAGGCTTGCTAAAACACTGCTGATCTTAACATTTATTTTATTTGGCACCTGTATAACATGGTGATTAGTGTACTATTCATACTTATACAGCTAGATGAAATTCCTGATTCTGGCAATCACTTTTAAAGTAAACACAGAGGAGTATAGTTTTCAGTGATCAAACAACTTTATGGAACTCTTATCCCAGGTCAATCAGCCCAGGGCTTTGGAACATCTGAAGAATCCAAGACATTGCTTTTTTGGTTAGACTTAAAAACTATGCTTCAACTAAACATTGAGAGGTACTATAATCTACATCACACACCTGACCTTTTCCCTAATGAAGTGGTTTCTACAATATCATTTATGTCACAAAACTACTGCTGTTCCTCCCACTCCCCCAGGGGCAAACTTCAAATTCTGATGTTGACCCCGCAAAACCAGGGTTCCTGGGGATCTACGGATGCAAGAAAATCCCCTGGATTGACTGCCAAAAGCACTTTTTAAATCTATTCCATCTACATTATTTTTAACAGGTTTTACCATTTCAAGTCCAGAATTGGTTCTCCCCTTTCATCTTTTTTGGTTCTATAATGAAAAGGGAAAAGACTTCCTGATTCTATCATAGAATCAGAAAAGAGATAATAGAATCCTTTGCTTGACATAAAAAAAAATAAATTTCCTTACACAAAGGCTCCACCTACCACGAATCAAATAACTAACAGAGACATTATAGAGGCACCAACCTGCCCTTTTCAATCTCAGTTCTACATCTTTTCAAACAAACTAATACAGACAGAAGTACAATTGTGGAAAGAAAGCAGATTTGCTACCTATAAATCAATCCTCAAGGTAAAGTGGGAAAGAAGTAGGATGGGGAAGAGAAAAATTACTGCTAGGGCTATTGATTAATCGCAGTTAATTCGTGATTATCTCACAAAAATTAATCATGATTAATTGGTTTTAATTGCACTGTTAAACAATAGAATATCAACTGAAATTTATTAAATATTTTGTTTTTCTATATTTTCATATATATTATATTCTGTGTTATAACTGAAATCAAAGTGTATATTATTTTTATTACAAATATTTGCACTGTTAAAATGATATACAAAAGACAATATTTTTCAATTCACCTCATACAAGTACTGAAGTGAAATCTCTTTGTCGTGAAAGTGCAATTTACAAATAATAGATTTTTTTTGTTACATAACTGCACTCAAAAACAAAACAATGTAAAACTTCAGAGCCTACAAGTCCACTCAGTCCTCCTTCTTGTTCAGCCAATCGCTAAGACCAACAAGTAGGTTTACATTTGCAGGAGATACTGCTGCCTGCTTCTTATTCACAATGTCACCTGAAAGTGAGAACAAGAGTTTGAATGGCGCTGTTGTAGCCGCTGTTGCAAGGTATTTACATGCCAGATATGCTAAACAGTATGCCCCTTCAGTATGCCCCTTGGGCATCATTCCAGAGAACATGCTTCCATGGTAATGACGTTCATTAAAAAAATAGTGTGTTAATTAAATTTGTGATTGAACTCCTTGGGGGAGAATTGTATGTTCCCTGCTCTGTTTTACCCGCATTCTGTCATATACAGTATTTCATGTTATAGCAGTCTCGGATGATGATCCAGCACATGTTGTTTATTTTAAGAACACTTTCACTGCAGATTTGACAAAACACAAAGAAGGTACCAATGTGAGATTTCTAAAGATACCTACAGCACTCGGCCCAAGGTTTAAGAATCTGAAGTGCCTTCCAAAATCTGAGAGGGATGAGGTATAAAGCATGTTTTCAGAAGTCTTAAAGGAGCAACACTCCAATGCAGAAACTACAGAGCCTGAATCACCAAAAAAGAAATCAACCTTGTGTTGGTGGCATCTGACTCAGATAATGAAAAGGAACATGTGTCGGTTTGCACTGCTTTGGACTGTTATCGAGCAGAACCCATCATCAGCATGGACGCATGTCCCCTGGAATGGTGGTTGAAGCATGAAGAGTCGTAAGAGTCTTTGGTGCCTCTGGCATGTAAACATCTTGCAATTCTGGCAACAACAGTGCCATGAGAATGCCTGTTCTCACTATCAGATGACAATGTAAACAAGAACCAGGCAATATTATCTTCTGCAAATGTAAGCAAATTTGTTTGTCTTAGCGATTGACTGAACAAGGAGGAGGGCTGAGTGGACTTGCAGGCTCTAAAATTTTACATTGTTTTATTTTTGAATGCATTTTTTGTACATAATTCTACATTTGTAAGTTCAACTTTCATGATAAAGAATTTGTATTACTGTACTTGTATTAGGTGAATTGAAAAATACTATTTCTGTTGTTTTTTACAGTGCAAATGCTTGTAATAAATATATTTAAATATAAATATAAAATAAATATAAAGTGTGCACTGTACACTTTGTATTCTGTGTTGTAATTGAAATCAATATGCTTCAAAATGTAGAAAAATATTTAAATAAATGGTATTCTATTAACAGTGCGATTAATCGCGCGATTATTTTTTTCAATTGCTTGATAGCCCTAATTACTACTAACAAAAGTATTACTAAGTAATCTTCCCGTCAACTATATCTCCTTTTCTTCCTTTGTACAACGGATTCTTTTTATTAAGCAGATGTAAGCAGTGTAACTCTGACCATGCTTACACAGGGAGTTTAGTTCTCACTGAGTTGACTCAGACTAGTTGGTGCATAATACGTAAGCCATACTAATAACGTGCACACAGGATGGTTGTGCCCACTTTCAATTTGCATCACTGTGTATATACAGCAGGGGCTTTGTGTGAACTAAGCTGGTGGCATTGTGCAAGGATATCCTATTGTCTTTGGCTTTGCTGGTGAGCTGTGTGCATGCTAGGATTTTTCTCATCGCACACTGTGGAATGCATAATATAAGCCAGGCAGAAGCCAGTGGCGAATTCTGGACTTCGGATCAACTTAAAAGATTCCCATGATTCTGCTCCCTTTGTCCCATGCGTCTTCTCTTTCTGGGCAGGCTAGCACCATTTTCAGTTTTCAGCAGTGACTCCTGCAGCAGCAGCAACGGCAGCAGAGGAAGGACGAGGAAGCCGAGAAGCCCACTGAGCAATTGCTACTACGTGAGCTCGTCCTGGAGCCACTTCAAACAATGCAGCACTGTTTCTAGGCTTAGGAAACCAGTGATAATGTGTGAGAAAGGATCATTCTGCAGACCTGAGATAATTAGCAGTGACAAAAGAATTTCAGGATGTCAAAGGCAACCTTTTTGGAGATCAGTGCTGAAGCAGCCCTGGAACTGCAGCAGAAGCATACCAATGTGTGGTGCCCCATTCTCACTGAGAAGCAGGTCACCATTGCTCTCTGGAGTCTGGCCATCCCTGAATGTTGCCAGTCTATAAATAACCAATTTGACTAAGGAGATCAACCATTGGGACCATTGTCATGCAGGTGTGTGATACCATGCATAAGGTACTATTGCATCAGGTTACAAAACTTGTTAATGCTCAGATTTTTGATGGCTTTGCACGCATGAAGTTCCAAAACTGTATTGAGGTAATAGATGGGACCATGTGCCTTTAATTTATCTCCCATATCAGGCCTTTAAGTATATAAAGAGAAAGGGGTATTTCCCTACGGTGCTCCAAGGGCTGGTTGACCACCAGAGCAGGTTCACAAACATAAATGCAGAGTGATCTGGAAAGGTCCACAGTCTTTTGGAACTCACCTCTATTTACCCGAATGAATAAAGGAGACTGCCCCCAGGATCACCGTGGACATTAATGGTAGGGAAATTGCTCCATTTATCCTGAAAGTCCTGGCCTATCCTCTGCTTCCCTGGATAAGGAAGCCATTCACAGGCTACTTGGAGAGAACGAAGGAACTGTTTAACTATCGATATAGTAGCTTCAGAATGACAGTAGAGTGTTTGCTGGCCACCTTAAAGGCAGATGGCACTATTTATGGACTAGGTTGGAAGCTGCAGTATTTTGTTTAAAATTATAGCTGCATGTTGTATTTTGCACAATATTTTTGACAGTAAGGGAGAAAGTCTTAACGATGGGCGGGAGGCTGAGGTGTAGAGACTTGCTCAGCAGTTTAAGCAGCCAGAAAGGAACCCATGAGAAAATGGAAACAGCCAGAATAATACTGTCAGGGATGCTGCCAAAGGCGGGCTGGCCCTTTAACGCAGGTGGACTCAGATTTGCCCATAGCTACTTGGGGCAATTAGTGATGCCAGCTGGGTGTAATGGAGTTAGTGACTGACTCCAGCTTCAGAGGACTACTTAAATAGAGCGGGGAACAGTCTATGGGGAAAAGATTCTGGAGAAGACAGGACTCTCCTGCAGGAAGAACCCACAGGATAGGCTCCTGGGGATGAGGGTGGGGAAAGCACCAAGACAGGGATAATAGGGTATGTCTGCACAGAAATTAAACACCCCCAGCTGCCCGGGGTCGCTGATTCAGGCTTGGGGTGTGCGGATGTAAAACTGCAGTGCAGACATTTGGGCTCAGGCTGGAGCCTGAGCTCTGGAGTCCCACAAGGGGTGAGGATCCCAGAACCCTGGCTCCAGCCAAATCCCGAGTGTCTACACAGCAATATTTAGACCTGCAAGCCTGACTCAGCTGACCTGGGCCAGCTGTGGCTGTACCACTGGCCTTTTATTCCAGTGTAAACATGCCTATAAAGGTTGGAAGTCAGGTAGGAGAACCCACATAAAGCAGAGTAGGCTCCTGTGGAGGAGCCCTAAGACAGGGCCTACAAAGATCAGGGAGATTCCTAAGGAAAGCTGCCAGAGTCCCTGGGAGAAGAGAGGCAGCATGGGAAGAAGGAAGATAAGAGAAGCTCTGCATGGGCCAAGAGAAGGGACTGCAAAGCAGAGGACTTTAGTGGAACCTGAGAGGGGCAGAAGAACCTGCATTTGATTTGGATTTTTAGTTGGATCTCATTATCCCAGAAAGGGACTGAGCTTTGTGTGATTTGACTGGAGGTCTGAGCCAAGGAAGACCCAGCAAGAGGCAGATGGCAGGAGAAAGTGCCAGAAACGGGGATGCCCTGCAGCATTGAATGCTGACGCAAGGGAGTATTACAGGTGGTGAGTACACTACATTACAGATGCCTATTGCTCTTAATTTGAGTTTCAGGCCTGAAAATGTTCTGCTGTACATCCAGTTGTTATCTGGGGGAGGCAGGGGGCATAGAATGTGAGCACTGCAGTGTCTTTTAGGGGTGGTAGAAGTGGCACGTTGTGCTGCTTTTTATCTTGTGTCTGCTGTTATACTTTTGTAAAAATCTCTGACATGCAAAATTCACAGCTTTTCTGTCTATGATTTTTAAAGGTTTTTATTATTAAACAATAATTTATTATGTAACAAACAGAAACATTTACTTAAAACATCCGTGAAACACAGGTTTAAAGTGACACAGTCAAGTGGAGAGCAATGCACAACAATGGGGTTGGGGGAGAGTTCACAGGCAAGTATATGTCTTGCCTCTGCCTCTTGTTCTTGTTCTTGGACCTTCTGGTGTTGAGTGTCAGGCTCAAAGTTATCAGGGTGTTAAAGGGTCTGAAAGAGCAGGGCTCCTTGGTGTAATTCTTCTTGCTGCCCTCAACTTGGGCTAGGGAGGGGATTGGCATCTGGGAGCAAAGCTGTGGGAGTACAGTGGGAAACACATGCTGGTGTTCCCAGGATCTTGTATTGTCCAGGGGCTTCAGCATAGAGCTTTGACTGTCTGTGTGCCCGCTAGTAGCATGCACTGCAGCAGAGCATTCTACTTCTGTATTGCCTCTGCGTATCCCTGTGTCAGAGGCCTAGCTGGCCCTCTACCTTGTGGAGCTTGTCAAAGCTCCTGGTTTTGCTGGGAGTCTTCCAGAATCGGGCTCTATCTCCCAGAGGCTACTGAAACCAAACTGGAAGGTTTTGGGCTGCTAAAAGTCCAGCGGCACAGCTGGGCTAAGGCAGGCTCCCTACCTGCCCTGGCCCCATGCAACTCCCAGAAGCAGCTGACGTGTCCCTGTGGCCCCTGGGGGGGGGCATGGGGTCTCTAAGCGCTGATTCCATAGCTCCCATTGGCTGGAAACTGTAGCCAATGGGAACTGTCAGGGTGGTGCCTGCAGGCAGGGCAGTGCACAGAGATCCTGCCTCCCCCCACAGGGATGTGTTGGCTGCTTCCTCAAGCGGCGTGGCGTCAGGCAGGCAGGGAGCCTGTCTTAGCCCTGCTGCACCACCAACAGGGAGCCGCCCAAGGTAAGTGCCACCTGGCTGGAGCCCACACCCCCCACCTCCTCCTACACTCCAACTCCCTCCTGCCTCAATCTGGAGCCCTCTCATGCACCCAAACTCCCTCCCAGAGCTCGCATCCCACACCCTTTCCTGCACCCCAATTCCCTGCCCCAGCCCAGAGTCCCCTCCTGCACTCAAATTTCCTCCCGGAGCCCGGACTCCCTCCTGCACCCCAACCCCTTGCCCCAGCCCAGTGAAAGTGTGTGTGTGTGGGGGTGGGGAGCAAGCGACAAGGGAGTAGGGGATGGAGTGAGCTGGGTGGGGCCTTGGAAAAGGGGGGGTGCCAGGGTGGGACCAGGGTGTTTGGGTTTGTGTTATTAAACAGTTGGCAATCCTGAAGGGAATGGGAATAGTTAATTCACAGAGTAATTGGGAGTAGTTAATTAGACATGGAAGCATCTGAACATGGCTAAGGATTTTAGTTAGACAAGGAGAAAGGAAAGGAAGCTCCTGAGAGGAACTGCCAGTGAGCCCAAATTAAGCAAATGCTCTCCAAACAGCGAGGCCTGGGAGAATCCCTCAACAAGCAGGGGAAAGACTTCAGAGCTTTCTATGCAGTGGAGAAGCCTGATACCTTACAGCTGAAGTAGCTGCTGCTGGCACCTAGAGACTTTTGGTTTGGAACTAAAGTTTTATCTGGGCTCTTAGATAAGAGCCTTTATATCACTGTATAAGTGCTCATTTCAGAAGGTTTTATTAAAGGGAGACATACTACTGTAAAGCAGAGTGGCTTCTCCTCAACTGCACTGTTTCTGACCTCACTGAGGGTGGAAACTGAGGCAGGCTACAGCAAGCCACACTCAGTGTCTTTTGCCATGGCAATGCTCTCTCCCCAAGCTCTTTGGATAGTTCTCTGGTTTCTTCCCCCTCTCCAACCTCATATACAATCTCCAGCTCTCCATTATCTTTATTTTTGGGAGGTAGGGGTAGGGGAGTCTGAAATGAGGTCTGCAAACGTTCATTCCAAGTTCTCTGTTTCTTCCCCCTCAAGTTACCCAACTGCTCATTCATTGATAAAGGCCCTGTCCTTGAGAGTCTGGCCAGTGCAGGTGCTCTGGCTATGGGAGTAGGGGAAAACACCCAAGTGGTGGTGGTTCATATTTCAGAGAGGCTATGATAGTATTTTTCTACGATGTATTTCTCATTTCCCCTCCCTGAGATTCTTCCCACTCTGGGGGAACTCCAGATGGTAAGCGGTGGAGGCCTGGGGCTAGATTAGGATTTTTTTGTGTGCCGTAGATGCTGTTTGAGTTTGCAGTTGTACCTCAGCGGCTGTGGGTGTTGGGAATTATGTTCAGGGTTTGGCTTTGCAGTTTAGGCTATGCCTTGGAAGTGCTGATCAGGTGTTGGAGGGACTAGCAGGGGGTTTCTGGGGGCAAACTAGATACTAAACCCCCTATACATCCCTTTTAAGATGCCCTGACTCTCAGTGATGTTATACTGAGGTGGGTGACTACAAGGCAAAGAACAGCCTTATTCAGAAAAGCAAAGGGCAGATCAGCAAGATACACTGTGAAGTTATTCATCAAGACAGTCCTTTCAGAAGTAGTGAAGGATTGGAAGGGAGTTGTAAGATATGCTGGAAGCAATAACCATAGAGCGATTCCCCATAATGTCCAAACCAAAAGTGAGCAATGCCTCAATTTAGTTTCTGCTCTATCTCCCCTGCAGACATGCTGAAAGTACAGAGAAAAACAGATTGGCTTTTGCGCTGATTGTTTGAAGCCTGAACTGCTCCTAGTCTTTTTCTGTATAAGTCTGTGAAAAGTAATTTGGAGCTGTACAACTATGCTATTGCTAAGCTAAACTTATTTTTTGTACGAATGCGTTACAGGGCATATACAATTCAGCAGGAAGCTGCAGTCTTAGTACCTTTATGGGCATGCAATGCCCATGTCTACTTTACGTAAACTGAGAATACTGACCAAACTTTTTTTTCCTGTAATGCTTGTCTCAAACTGTTGAATTTAGCACAGCTGAATGTCTTGACTATTCGAATACACAATGGGAGGGGAAGGAAGGAGACTGTTGTAGTAATAATAAGGTCTACAAATTTACTCTAATTGTAAGATCAACTGTAAAATGTATATGACAGTGTAGTTCATAAACTGTTACAATAAATGATAACAAATGTTAATTAAAGTAGGTAAAGTTGTTTATGATAATAAATGTTATAAACAAGTGTAAGAAAACCAGAGAGACGAAATTAGTCCAAACAACAAAAAGGACCTGCTGATAAGATTCAAGAACTGTTGAAATCGTGATTGGTAAAAACAGAACATGTGGAACCAGAAGCTAATGGACCAAAATTGGTGTGAAGGATATTAGGTCTAACTGGTAGACAAAATAATGAGGGGGATGAACTATAATATCACCCTATTTCCCCATTTTAGATTTCTTAAAAAGAAACTGAATAAAAAAATCATTGCTCCACCCCACTTTGCACGCCAGCTTGTTTTGTCTCGTCTCATCTCATCTTCTTTGACCCCAAGATAAAAGAAGCAGACCAGACTAAAAGATCTTTTTCTAGGAGGAAGGCCAACTGGCCTTAACCTTGTTTAAGGAACTTTTATTTTCATCTGAGAGTACTGAAAATCATGACGACATCCAGCCATTAGTAGGACTACCCAATTGCCAGCATCGCAGTCAGGTAAAATCTTGTTTTGCCTCCCTTTTCTGTTGTGTTACTTTCTGCCTCGCTAATTCTTTCCTACTACACCTCTACCTCGATATAACGCGACTCGATATAACAAAAATTCAGATATAATGCGGTAAATCAGTGCTCCGAGGGGGTGGGGCTGCGCACTCTGGTAGATCAAAGCAAGTTCGATATAATGCAGTTTCATCTATAACGTGGTAAGATTTTTTGGCTTCCGAGGACAGCGTTATATCGAGGTAGAGGTGTATCTTTTACCTCAGCTTTCCATTGAACCCTGAAATCAACTAAACTGCGTCTACCCAAACCTGCTCTGTCAAAGGAAAAGAAACCCAACAAGATGATGTCCCTGACTGGAATATAAACCAGAATCCAAGCAGCAGGTGCCATAGTTGATCTGCGAGACAAAGCATCCATTTGTGATTGACCAGCCACCCAGTGTTCCAAAGACATCAACAAATGTTGTATTTTCCGCACCTTTTCTATCTTTTCTCTCCCCAACTGTATGTCTGTCTGTTTATTAGAAACAGGAGAAGTGAATACAGTAACTCCTCACTTAAAAGTTGTCCTGGTTAACACTGTTTTGTTATTAGGTCGCTGATCTATTGGAAAAGATACTAGTTTAAAGTCATGCAATGTTCCATTACAAGGTTGTATGCCTTGCCCCACTCTGCCTAGTGCTCCTGCCTAGTGCTCCCAGACCCCTGCAGCTCTCCCCGATTCCCTGCAGTGCTCCCTGATCCCACTCCCTGGCAGGAGCACCGGGCGGGCAGAACAGGGAAAGCCTCCATGCCCTGACCCTGCTCCCCAGCAGGAGTGTCAGGTGGGCGCAGCAGTGAAAGCTGCTATGCCCTGAGCCCGCTACACTCCTGCCTCAACCAAGCTTCAAAATCATTATTGGTGAGTAGAGTATTACATTGTTTGTTTAAAATTATTTAAAAGTTATACTGTATATGTATATAATATCTTTTGTCTAGCAAAAAAAATTCCCTGGAACCTGACCCCCCCACACCCCATTTACATTAATTCTTATGGGGAAATTGGATTCGCTTAACATCATTTCGCTTACAGTAGCACTTTTCAGGAACATAACTACAATGTTAAGTGAGGAGTTACTGTATAACAATAAATTGTACAGACAGATACTTATATGTTGAGGAGGATCTACCTCCAGAATCTGGGGCTGGGTTTCTGGGTGGAAAAAGAACTTGATTCCTACACGATCGCCCTCAAGGTTCTGAGTCCAGGGGAGATCCTGGCTTTCTGGGAAGAGCTCTTAACTGACCTCCTCATGTTCCTCCTTCATTGACCCTTGCTGCTTGTCCTCCGGGTTTGGGAAGAGGGGCACAAAGTCCACAATGTCCTTGGATTTGGCAGCGGTGTAATTGCTCAAAATTCGACCCAGCTCCTCAAGAATTGGACAGATTACATTTCTATGGCTGGACTGTTTCCTGACTCCCTGGTTTTAATGTAAGTTACTCCTGAGCTAATTGTGCTTTATCTGGCACTGGTCAGCATCCCAGTTGTGAATTCTGGTGGATATCTGACTAGCAATATCCAAACTCACAACTTTAAAGCAGTGGCTGGCCCCTAGGGCATGCTGAAGTTATGCTTCTCCCCAGATGACGATGAAATCTAGGGTTTCAGCATGGCTCCAAGCGGCTGCTCAAGGCATACTGTAAAGACTGCTGCAGTAATATTGCTGTAATGCCAGTATATTGGAATCCAGGACCAAGTGCGCCAATCCTGGCACTGTGCCAGTTTTTAAATGGACAAGGGGACATCCAGTGAACTTGACTCCATAACAGTGGCAGGCACCCAGGTAAACAGACAGGTCAGTAATAGACATCCACATAGCAGTGTGGCATAGCAGTTGGAGTACAGACAAAGTAGCGCACAGCAGCATTGTGTGCCAACAAACAATCGACTGCACTAACAATTCATACTGAACTTCATACACTTTGAAAAAGGACTACAGAGTTTGCAATAAATGCAGCATTAGTGCACTCTAAGGAATTGCATCATGTATATGCAAGGATTTTCAGACTGGACTAACTCAAATTAGTGCAGACTACAGCCCCTTTACAGACAAGCCCTCGGGGGGGATACTCATCAGATGATTAAACTGAGGAAAAAAGTTTTTCTGCTCAGTAAAAAGGAAAATATGTTATCTTTGTTTAAAAACAATCTCATATAAATGAGATTTAATTATATGATGCCATAAGAAATACTATGAGAGTAAAGTGTTCTCAATGTAACATACCTTAAGTGAAAACACCAAATGAGAATTTTAAAAAATCTGATTGCAACTTTTTTTCATGTGTGCACATGTAAATCAGTTAAGTGCAAGTCCACTGGCATGGTATCTTTGATCTAGATTTAATAAAAAAATCCCAATCACATTCCTATTTGGATCAATTTCACTTCTTAATTTCTATTTTACTTTTGCCTCTTTAGCTCCGCAATGAGAAATGTGTTGGGCTGCTTCCTTTCCAGCAGTGGGGTCATAACAAGGATGAAATGGGCTGGACACACAATTGGAAGTATCAGTACTGTAAGATACATGTCAAGGACATAATTATGAAAGTTTGCACGTGCATAGTACGCACACAGTAATGGAATGTATGTGACACAACATTGGTATTTCAGTCATGTGCCCCAAAAGTGCATAGTATGAGGGGGATGGGATGGGAGGGCAAGGGAGAAGAGCAGACTGGGTGAAGGTAGAGAGAGAAAAGCTAGACAACAGGGTATGTCTACAACAGCAAAGAAATACCCATGGCTTGCCCATGCCAGTTGACTTGGGCTCACAGGGCTAGGCTGCAGGGCTGTTTCACTGCTGTGTAGACTTCTGGGCTTGGGCTGGAACCGTGCTATAGGACACTGTGGAGTGCCCAGAATTCTACCCAGCAATGAAACAGCTCTGCAGAATCGAGCCCCGTGACCCCAAGTTGGCTGGCATGGGCCAGGCATGGGTTTTTCTTTGCTATGTAGACATACCCACAGACACTAACAAAAACCGAGTACACTGTAGACACCTAAAGAAAAAATAAGGTGATTGCTTCATATTATATCGAGTAAATACAGAGAATCATAATCTCATGTTAATTTTTATTTTATTTCACAGATTCCTAAAACACCCATCGCCACAATATTGTAATAGCTAGGATGAAGAAATCTGAATTCTGTTTAATTTCTTAGCTTTTAGATCTGTCCATTTATGCTGTAATACTATTAATTATGCACATGCTTTAAACAGAAATCAGTGACTGGAAAATCATTCATTTCTCCTTCCAACATTAATCTATAGCCAACTTATTATTCTTTTAGTGAGAAAGTGGTTTGATAGACTACACATTTCATTTCCTCTCTTAGCCATCTGATTTTAAGATGTTACTAGAAAGACGGATAAAACAGGTATTTTATAAAACCTTTATCCAAAGTTTAATTGTTTAGTTTCTATTTAGAATGTAACAGGGAAACCTACAGCGTGTGTGTACACACACACATACACACACACTCTCTCTCTCTCTCTCTCAAGGAGCTGGAAAGGCATAAGAAGGAGTTGTTCACCTTGTGCAGTAACAATGGTGGATTAGCCACTGGGCCAACAGGGCCTCTGCCCAGAGGCCCCAGCCAATGGGGGCCCTCCCATAAAAATGGGCATCTATGTGCCCCTACCTGCTCTGCCTGGAAGCCCTCACACCCCAACCCTACTCTCCAGCAGGACTGCTGGGTGGAGTGGAGCAAGACCTTGCGCCCTGACCCAGCTCCCCAGTAGGATCGCTGGGGTGGGGGAAGCCCCTGTGCCCCAACTCAGCTCCCCGGCAGGAGCGCCAGGCGGGTAGGGAAAGCCCCTGTGTCCTGACCCAGCTCTCCAGCAGGATAGCCAGGTGTGGGGGGGAGCGAGGCAAGCTCCCCTACCCCGACCCCATTTCCTCTGCAGGAGCATGGGGAGGCGGGGTGGGGGGACTGCAGGCAGAAGAGGTGGGGAGGGCCCCACCCATGCACTGGCCCAGGGCCACACGGCCCCACAAACCCCTAATCCGCCTCTGGCAGTAACTGTAGTTTTTCAAGATATGGGTTTCTATGGGTGCTCCACTTCAGATGCATATGCTCCTCCTAGCCCTTAATCAGGAATTTCTAGCCAGCAATGTCCCTTCAGTCCGTGCATGCACCCTATGCCTCCTCTTGGCAGACATCGGGGCTATATATACACATTTGGAATGCCCATCACTTAATGGTTTAGCATCCTGGCAAGAGAGGCAGCATTTGAAGCCTGGCGAACCAAGCATAACTTGCCAGGAGAAGACAAGTCTCCCGGGGGAAAAGAGAGTGGAAAAACAATCCTCTCACCCAAAACTAATCAGCCATACTAAACACCACACAACAACCTACTATCATAAACTAACACTGAAGAAAAGAGAAAAGGCTGGGTATGCTCTAGACGGATATGCTAATGCGCCATCTTGGGACAAGGCAAAAGAGAAGGGGCTGAGGGTAGTTTGCCCAAGCACCCGTATATAGCCTTGGTGTCTGCCACAAGGAGGCATAGGGCGCATGCATGGGCCAAATGGACACTACTAGCTAGAAATCTCTGATCAAGGGCTTTAGAGGTGCATGTGCCCCTGAAGTGGAGCACCCATATGAACACTACTCAAAATAAAAATCAGATTTTCCCCAAAAAAGCAAAAGTTCTGATCAGTTACCTTCAGAATTCAGAAAGCCTTGTTTCATTAATTTATAACGTTCTTAAAAAAATTCTCCACTGGCAGGAGCCCACACATATGAAATGGGAGTCAGAGAAAGGGTTTGTTTTATTTATTTAACTCTGTGGATACTGGACAGGGCTGCGGCTGGGGACTCAAAATTAAACTAACAATGGAAAGAAAATTACACTTCTAACTATAGCATCATATTACCGTTGCTTCATAATGGATGTAAACTTCCTCACCCTTTCAACTCTTAAAAACACATTTTAATGGATATTTTATTCCTTATTTTAAACTAAATTAAACCAAAGCAAGGTTCCTTATTCTTCTTCTTTACAGAGACTTGCCTTACACTGATATTTTATTCATTTCAAAACATGAAGTATTTATGATCCATTCTAATTTGCACACATTCTCATTTTATGAATACGGCAATTTTCCTTTTGCAGAGCCATATATAACATAGTCTCTCTTATTATGTCAAGTAACATTTAATAGCCCTTAGCTGCAACTTGTGACTGTTATAAAATGTGCTCAGGATGAGTCATCTTCATTCACATACTCTGCAGTGGAAAGAATTCATGAATGGACTATCTGCTGTAATTCACTTCTACAAAGAGAACCCATTCATATATTTTAAACCCAGTTTTATGAATCACTCTAATGTAGCTTATAATTCCACTTTAGAATAAGAAAATTTTGTCTTAAGGAAGGTTTCACAAAAGCCCATAAACACTACTACTATCAAAAATGGCTATATAGATTTATAAGAACTTTCCTTTTAAAAAATATACATTTCAGTAGAGCAAACTGACAAACTAAGATAGAAGTCCTGTTACCTAACTAACAAACAAAAAATAAGTTCTCTCTGGAAAGCAGATGCTCATGGGATGGTACTACTAGTCTTTCCCCAATAGTTTGCTGGTTTAAGCTGAGCTCAGATCAGTGGTGACCAGAGGTCATTACTATCTGATGACTGTTTGGTAGTCAAAGTGAGTAATTTTTTTTTTTTAATAAACATATAGAGAGCTGATCACTAATGTATCTAGGTGCTCATTTTAAAATATGTGTTCTTAAATAAAACTATCTACAATGGGTTGCAACTAAGAACCCATGGCTGTTATCTGCAGAAATGTTAGCAGCCATGCTGTCATTTTTTTAGGAATAAAAAGATGAATATAAAAAATCTGAAGAAAATCTAATAAATATATTTTATTTTGTCTTGAAGCTCATTAGTACTCTGATGGACCATCAAAGGGATTGAATTGCCAAGGTAGGGCCCTTCAATTAAGACTGTTCTGCTGCCATCCCTGGATATTTCAAACCCAGGAAATGATCACAAGGACCTTTCATCCAATCTTAACTCCATGAAAAAGGCATTAACTGAAATTACTTCTCACCTAATGTACTTCCAATCATCGAGGGCTTTCCAGATCACCAGCCTAAATTACATTTGGAAACAATCTGGAAGTCATGACAGGGACTTGAGTACAAATGTACTTGCAATACCTTACCCCTCACAAAAAATGGGCAGCACATTTTTCATCAGCTAGTGCTTCAGGGTAAATTCAAGGATATTCCTAAAAACATCTACCCTGACACACCCTTTCGTCTGATAGGAGATTCACTCAAATTTGTTTTCAAATTTAATTAGAGTGTTTTTAAGTGTTTTTTTACCTTTATCTAGTACAGCATCCCAAGTCATGAGAGCACTCATTTGAAATAAAAACCATCAGCAAAAAATTATGAAGTCCCCCATCTCTTAACATGCCATGGTCTCTAGATAACACCACAAGAAAATGCAATTAAATATTCTAATTATTACATACACAAATAACGTATGGTGACTTCATTAGATGGTGCACTTGAAGTCCAGAATCTGGCCTCTGGAATATCAACAAGGCATTAAGAAACCCAAGAAACTGACACATGGTGATTTTCTAAATCCCCCATGCAATACCACACCCTCTCTATTTCTACTCCATAAGCTCATCTCCTTCTAGAAAAAAGATGGCGGCTCATTATTGCAGTCTAAGATTGTAAATAGATTAAGAAAATAGCACCCTTGGAGTAGTTAGCATATACTGTTTCAAACAGGTATCAGAGGCCCAAGGAAACAGAGGAAGAGCTTTTGGTATAAAAAGTTGAATTTAAACAGACTCATGACATTCCTTCTGATCCAGCAAATGCACATGAACTTTTGTCCGAGGGAGGGCCAAGCCCCCACCCTTGCTGCATGGTTGGAAGGTCTTTGATTTGTCAGGGCCCCACAGCATTGATGGGCGACTGTTGGTATGTTTAATATGTGTGTAGATCTGTTTACTGTTTTCTTGTACTGTTTTCTGTATTCTTTTATCCTTAAATAAATGTATTCTGCTTAAGAAGCTGTTTGGCTACCGGTAAAGACAATATCATTGTTCTTGGTGAGAACCTAAGAGCACAAACTGCAGAGCTGCTTGGGATAAACACACTGAAAAAAAGGAGGCTGCAGCTTAAAACCTCAGTCAGAAGGGAAAGGGCTGCAGGTCTCTGCTCAAGCAGGTGAAGTGGAGAGACCCGAGACTGCATTTCTTGAGCAGACCACAGAGGGGAGTTAACGGGACAATTACCCTGACATTATGACAGTTTCCTCCGGCTATCAGAAATCATAAAATATGTCCCATAAAACATGATGACAAAAAACGCCTGCCGAACCCAGAGAAAGGAGAAAAATTGGCATCATGCTATGTAGAAACCTGCCACTGGATCCGGAATGGAATGGTTTGTAATGATAAATGGCCAAATACTATGTAACACTCTCCTGGATGGTCACACCCTCCTCTACAAGAGGAGGGGTTTGTCTTTTTTTTTCCTTAGCACACACTTTGGCAACAATTGTACTGCTGTCATGATAATAAAGTCTCAATGAACTGAGTCGTAACTCCAAGTGGTGTACTGGAATGGAATTTGTCCCTCTTTTCCATTAAAGACTTCATATTTAATTGGAGGTGGTTTTATTATGCCAATTGGAGTGTCTTCACCAGATGCGCTACAATGGTGCAGCTGCACCACTGTATCATTTCTAGTGTAGATTGGCCCTTAGTCTAGCTGGACCACATTGCTGATGAGAAAGAATTATGAACTGGGATAAGTAAAACTTTAAAGTTTGATTGTGTATATTTTATAAATTACTAGTAGTTTAGCAGCCATCAATTAATTGGCTTTACCCAATTTCAATTTAATTATACGTCTTATGAAAATAGCCTGGCTGGCACCAGTCAGATTTGAATCTTTCTGCCCTTGTCAAATATGCATTGTCAAAGATTTGCAATTTTTTTCTTTAGCTCTCAACAATTTTCTCCTTTATGTTACGGATCCCTTTCTGTTTACAGGACTTTACTACCAAAAGACAGGTAGCAGTGACGACAAATACTAGCAAACTGCCACATTGATAAGTATCAATCTGGTGTGTATGCTTAGAACACTAAAAGTGCACAAGCATTCTCAAACCTTTTCTTAACGCAACCCCCTTGTATGTTTAAATTTACTTTTATTTCTCTGGCCTTGCAATTAGATATATTATTTGTAGTGTGCTGAAAGCATTACAAAGCGACAAATCTTATTGACTCATGAGCTTCTGATCTAAGACAAATGATAGAAGACAACACACTCACAGAGTTCTGGGTGATCAGCAGATGAATTTATCACAATTAAGTAAATAGGGTGGTGAATGAAGACACAGGTTGCACAAAAGCATGTTCTGAGGAGAATTTTAACAAAGACAAGGGGAGTGCTTGCTGCATATTATTAGGAAGGTCATCCTGAGTGCAGGGGTAGCAGGGAAGAAAGTACTCAGCCAGCACATAACTTCCCTCCAGTTGGATTTAGAATGTCTGAATAAATCTCAAGGAGATAGATTTGATGCAGATGATGCTGTTATAAGCATTTGATAAATTATGTGGGCATATAATATATTTATTACATGCTCGCACAATGTATCATGTGGCTATTACTTCCAAATATATGATGAGTGTGTTTGTATGTGCGTGTACATGCATGCACAATTTTTATGAATATAGAGAACATTCCCTCCTTTATACAAAGAACTTCACAGAAAAAGCATAACTGAAAAATTTACAGAGATGACTCAGCAGCTTTCATTGCAGGCAGAAAAAGAAGACTACATAAAATGAATGAAGTAGAATACAAAAGAAAACTAACACTAGAAAACAAAAAAGTTTTAGCAGGTATTCTGGTGAACTAGGTAGTGAGGAGAGGATAGAAAAGATGCGCTAATGAAGAAAAGGGAAGATGAGTGGAGTTTACTATAAACCATTGACTAAAGAAAGTAAGTGACTCAATAGTTTTTAAGGGCTTGTCTACATGGGGAAGTCAGTGTGCAGCAAGTACATTAACAACTCTGCAGTCACTCCCCATATGGATGCTTATTATGCATGAAGAGGATGCTTGAGTGGTTTAGCTGAATGCACTTCCAAAGTGAATTAAGCTAATAAACACAAAGGCACTCTTAAGTACGAGTGTCCACACATGGAGTTAGTGCAGAGTAGCTAGTATGCATCAGCTAAACAAGACACGAGAAGTCATTCTTCCGCTTTACTCTGCGCTGGTTAGGCCTCAACTGGAGTATTGTGTCCAGTTCTGGGCACCGCATTTCAAGAAAGATGTGGAGAAATTGGAGAGGGTCCAGAGAAGAGCAACAAGAATGATTAAAGGTCTTGAGAACATGACCTATGAAGGAAGGCTGAAGGAATTGGGTTTATTTAGTTTGGAAAAGAGAAGACTGAGAGGGGACCTGATATCAGTTTTCAGGTATCTAAAAGGGTGTCATCAGGAGGAGGGAGAAAACTTGTTCACCTTAGCCTCCAATGATAGAACAAGAAGCAATGGGCTTAAACTGCAGCAAGGGAGATTTAGGTTGGACATTAGGAAAAAGTTCCTAACTGTCAGGGTAGTTAAACACTGGAATAGATTGCCTAGGGAAGTTGTGGAATCTCCATCTCTGGAGATATTTAAGAGTAGGTTAGATAAATGTCTATCAGGGATGGTCTAGACAGTATTTGGTCCTGCCATGAGGGCAGGGGACTGGACTCGATGACCTCTCGAGGTCCCTTCCAGTCCTAGAGTCTATGAGTCTATGAGCTACTCTGGGCTTTTCCCCCATGTAGACAAGCCCTGAGTGAGGGACAAAGGAAAAAATTCCAGATCTGATTTTTGAAACTTTCTGCCAACTCTTTCAAAGTCTGAATGATGGATAGAAAAAATTGGTATGTCTTGCTGACATCTCAGTATTAAAAGTTCAGATCAGTTCTTTAGATTTTCTTTCTTTATTCCAAATTCTTGTTTCAATAATCTACCCTCCATGTCCATGTTTCCCCAAATCAAACCTCCTTAGTATTGTCATATCTTTAACTTTAATGTCACCCAACTGTTGAAAGGATAGGTTTAAAACTTTACCTGGGAGTGCACCTATGAGGCCTACACCTAGGAACAGTGATCAGTCACTACCCAGACTTGGGGGTTTAGAAGCACGTGGGAATCGGCAGTTGGATCCAATCACAATAGACTGGTACCTATCCAGAGATTGGGATGAGGAGCTTGTGAAAATTGGCAAGGATTAAATCATTTGTTTAACTACTGTTGTTTAACTATTGTTATCACAGATTGCTGTGGTATTTATACAGAGACAATAGTAATATTTTTGCATGTAAACTTGATAGATGACAATTTACCATATGACTGGAACACGTTTAAGGTTATAATGTGTTAGGATATAGATATTCAAGCCTGTCTGGCCTACACTTTAAGAATTTAGGTCTATTCTTATCACTTAGCTAGTTATAGAAGTATAAAAGAAAGAATCAAAATCATTATCTATCTGTGTAAGCGCCTTCTCTCACTGTGACAGTCTGAGGCCCTGTTTAGTCATATTGAAACAAGGCAATCTGGGGCTGTTCGGAAGGTGATCTGATCTATCACCTCCAGAGAAAGGAAAGAGCCTAGAACATGTAAAAGGAAATTTAGTTTGATAGTTTTCTGTCTGGTAAGAACTCACTTATCAATAGACACAGTCTGTATAGATGTAGTTGTGAAATCCTCACTTCTGTATTGTTTTGTATGTTTATTTGCATGGTCTCTGTCTGGTTCTGTGATTGTTTCTGTCTACTGTATAATTAATTTTGCTGGGTGTAAACCAATTAAGGTGGTGGGATATAATTGGTTAAATAACCATGTTACAGTATGTTAGGATTGGTTAGTTAAATTTCAGTAAAGTAATTGATTAAGATATAGTGAAGCAGAACTCAAGTTTTACTATAGAATCTGCAGTCAATCAGGACGTGCGGGGGGAATGGGAACAGGGACTGGGGGTGGGGGAACTAGGATCATGTTTTGCTAAAGGGGGGAATGGGAACAGGAACAGGGACACAGGCAAGGCTCTGTGATGTCAGAGCTGGGAAGGGGGACACTAAGGAAGGAAACTGGAATCATGCTTGTTGGAAGTTTACCCCAATAAACATCGAATTGTTTGTGCCTTTGGACTTCGGGTATTGTTGCTCTCTGTTCATGCAAGAAGGACCAGGGAAGTGAGAGGGTGAAGGAATAAGCCCCCTAACACAGTGCATGAAAATGCAGTATCTGTTCATCTTAGATTCAATCCCCTTATTTAGTCTGTTGATAATTTAAGATTACAATAAAAAGATTGAGTTGTTATACTGATGAGTTCAATACCTTGAATAAAAAGAATGAACATTTAGTCTCATGTTCATTATGTTTTATTCACTTTTGCCTGAATATCAAGGTATAAAAGTACTATGTTCCCCACAGAAATTGTGAAGTAATTATTACACTGACATGTTTCAAATAAATCTCAGAAAACCATCGGTTGCAAGGCTGACCAATTTGTGGTTCAAAAAGGGGAAAAGAATAAACGGTAACAAACAAATTTCTGAAAAGGTTTGAATCCTCTTTAGGGTCACGTTAGAATCTTCAATACAAATCTGATTATAACACTATTCTGAAATAATTTAGTTGCTAAACATTCTGCAGAATCACGAAAACTAATAATGAAAGGGAAAATAGTTTTCACTGTCTGTTAATTTACTTCCTTTGAGATTTTTTAACACTCCAGATAGCTAAAATATAATTTCCCCCACGCAGCAGATGAAGACAGAATAACTAAGTTTTGAGAGCACCATCCTCCCCTTATATAAGGGATTTGTCATCCCACAGTTCTCAGTTAAAACTTTAAAAGCCATACTAGCAAAATATAAATCTAGGAATAATTACAAAACAAACTATTAGCATTAAACAAATTATTTAAAGGACAAGTTCTAGACTTGTATAAAAGCTCTCAAAGAAAGGAAATTAACAGCTAAGGATAATTTTCCGTTTCTCTCTTCAATGTTCTGTACCAGTCCATATATTTTTCACCTCTCATAGTAGTACAAGAAATCCAACATTCAGGATGGATTAATATTTTACAGTTGCCTGCATGAGCCACAAAAGCTGCATCCAGTTATGTTTGTAGATAGCAACAAATCTAGTTCTTGGCCAAGTTGTACATGAACAAACAGTAATGGTCTTTCATCTGGACAATAAGCTCAGGTATTGCAGGCTCATCCTGAAGGTTTGAGAGTTACACTATATGAATGGTGTTTGGAAAAGAGGGGGAAAGGAAGAGGCACCTGTTCTCCTCCCCAGGAAGCCCCTGGGTCTTTTTTATTAGTCAGTGACTGCTCAAACTTTTTTAATTCCTCCAAGACAAGAATTTTCATTGAAGGGAGACAGCTGCCAGTCTGACTTTAGAGTGACTTTTTTTAGACAGGTGATTCGAACCCAAAGAACCTTTTAGCTATCTAAGAATTTATATAGGGATGAATAGTAGTATCTAAATAGGGGGTGCCTAATTAATACCCCCAAAGCTTTAGAGCTCAGACAGAGGAGACAATAGAACAAAAAGACAACCTGATAATATAGAATGTACCATCACTAAAGAAAGAGACTAAGATAGGATGAGGTCTTGGCAATGTATGACTACTTATTTTTGGCAGCCACAGATCTGCTCAATTATTGCAGCCATCTAATAGATCTTAGACTGCATGGCCTGTGGAGAAGAGCTGAACATTGTCTTTAGAGAAGCTTGCATTTTCCTGTGTAAGAGGACCTTGAGTACTGCTTCAGGTTTCAAGGAGATGCTAGTTCCCTTATCCACTTTGCAAAAAGATGTATCTCCTCTTGGGTTCTCTATGAAAATATCTGCATTTTCTCCCCAGATCAGATATAACAACTTTAGCAATATGTGTAGTGCTAATTTTCTTTCAGAGGCATATTACTGTCCAACAACTATATCCTTCACAGGTTGGTTATTCTTGGGGGAATTCTGTGCCACTGTGCATGTGCAGAATTTATGTCTCCCACAGATTTCTTTGCTTCTCTGCAGAAAAATGACTTTCTGATGTGGAAGCCACAAAAGCGGTCATGCAGCCTTCTCCAGCAGTATGTTTCGGCTGCCCAGGGCAGCTGGCAGAGAGGTAAATCACTATGGGGCAGAGAGTGGGACTGGGGAATAACCAGCTGGTGGCTTCCAGCTGCTAGTCCTGGGTGGGCTGAGGAGGATGGGACTTCCTCTTCCCCTGCATGGTATCCAGGGCCAGGTCAGACCCACCCCTAGATTTCTCTCCCAGTTGCAGGAAGCTCTGCAAACTCCCTCCCTCCCTGCCACTTCTGGCACCCATCACTCCTCAGCTGCAGGGGGAGGGATCCATATACAGGGAGCTGCTCCTCCATCTGCCCAACCCCCATGCATCCAGACCCCCTCATACCCAGACCCTCCCACCAAGCCTCCCCCCTGCACTCAGACACTCCTACCCCAATGAGCCCCACTTCCCTTGCACCTGGACCATCCCGACAAGCCACCTGCACCCAGATTCCCACCCCACGAAGCCCCAACCAGCTGCACCTGGATCCCCACCCAACTGAGCCCCACTCCCCCAGCATCTGGACTCCCCCACTGAGCATGCCAAACCCTGACTCTCCTGCCGAGTTCTATCCCCCCTCCCCCACCCAGACTCCCTCCTCCTGAGCCCCAGCCACCTTCACCTGGACTCCTCTACAGAGTCCAATTACCATTGCACCCAAAATCCCCTAACAAGCCCTTGTGTATCCAGATCTCCCATTGAGCCACCTGCACCCAGATTGCCCCACACAGAACCCTCTCAACCCACATCTGGATCCCCCCCACACTAAGTCCCTCCACACTTACATCCTGCCTTGCTGAGCCTGCCTGCCCATACCTGGTGCACCTGGCACAGAGGGGAAGGGCCCTGGGGTATTTCTGGGGCAGGTCTGATCCTTATGTTGTGTCAGGGCTGGATGTGGCCTCACCGCTGAGTCCATGTCCTGGGGGGAGCTTTACAGTGATCTCTCACCTCTGTGCAGCCAGTGGCCTGTGCTCCCCACTGCCATGCTTATCGGACAAATAAAATCTGCAGAATTTTGCAGAATGTTAAAATATTTGCACAGAATTTTTATTTTTTTGGCACAGAATGTCCTCAAGAGTAGTTGGTGCACGGAAAGAGCTTAGAGGGCCTTGTAAGAAATAGAAAGTAACAGATCTCAGAAAACTAGTTCTGCTGCTTTTGACCCCTCCACTGTTAGTATCTGGAAAGCAGAAAAACCTTCTCCATCCTTTTTATGCAATTGAGGATCTGAAATCCTGCCCATTCCCTGAATTGCCTCCTGTGATGCTTCCCAAAGGTACCTAGGGTTGTGAGGTACCTTGATGCCATCTGCCCTTAGCGTGAGGAAATCTTATCTGCCCCACAGGTAAGACAAACAATCCCTGGACCGAGGCAAGCCCCACTGTCTTTCGCTCCAGGTTAGCAGTAGGCATACAGCAACCCACAAACATCTCCCTGGAGCGTCCAATGGACACTCTCAGTACTCACAAATTTGCTGCTTCCAAAGAAGGATTACACCCCAGCTTACCAGTTACTTGTCAGATCACCATCTCACTTAACACACAGCACAAAGATATGTTTATAATGAAAATAAGTAAAAGTTCATTTAACAAAGTATAGAGATGCAAGTGATAGCAATTAGAAATACTGGAAACAAATGGATACAAATAAAATAAAATCGTAACACATTTCTAGAACCTAGACTTACTTCATGAGATACTTTCATGTGTTACAGAGCAATGTTCGCCCAAAGTCCTTCCAGCCTTTTACACCAAGCTTGGCTGTGAGCCTTTGTTCATAAGACAAATGCTGAGCCTCCCGCTGAACCCCAACTCTCTGCCCAAGCCCTGATCACCCTCCCGCCCTCCGATCCCCTTGATCCCAGCCCAGAGCACCCTCCTGCACCCATGGAGTCAGCGCCTATGCAAAAAATGCCACTATGGCTAAATAGCAGAGTAAAAGAGGCAGTTAGAAGCAAAAAAGGCATCCTTTAAAAAATGGAAGTCAAATACTTCTGAGGCAAATAGAAGGGAGCATAAACTCTGTCAAGTCAACTGTAAAAGTAAAATTAGGCAGGCCAAAAAGGAATCTGAAGAGCAACTAGAAAAAGACACAAAAATTAACAGCAATTTTTTTAAAGTACATCAGAAGCAGAAAGCCTGCCAAACAATCAGTGAGGCCACTGAATAATCATGATGCTAAAGGAGCACTCAAAGAAAACAAGGCTATTGCAGAGAAACTAAATAAGTCCTTTGCATCTGTCTTCACTGCAGAGGATATGAGGGAGATTTCCACACCTCAACCATTCTTTTTAGGTGACAAATCTGAGGAACTGTCCCAGATTGTGGTGTCAGCATAGCAGGTTTTGGAACAAATTAATAAATTAACAGTAATAAATCATCAGGACTAGATGGCATTCACTCAAGAATTCTGAAGGAACTCAGATATGAAATTGCAGAACTACTAAGTGTGGTATGTAATCTATTGCTTAAATCAACCTGTGTACCAGATGAGTGGAGGATAGCAAATGTAACGCCAAGTTTTAAAAAAGGCTCCAGAGGGAATTCAGGCAATTACAGGTCAGTAATCCTAACTTTAGTACCAGGCAAAAAAGTCAAAACTATAGTAAAGAACAAAATTAACAGACATATAGATTAACATGATATGTTGGGGAAGAGTCAACATGGCTTTTGTAAAGGGAAATCATGCATCACCAATCTATTTGAATTGTCTGAGGGGGTCAACAAGCATGTGGACAAAGGTGATCCAGTTGCTATAGTGTACTTGGACTTTCAGAAAGCTTTTGGCAACATCCCACACCAAACACTTTCAAGCAAAATAAATAGTCATGAGATAAGAGGGAAGGTTCTTTCATGGATCAGTAACTGGCTAAAAGATGGGAAATTAAGGATAGACATAAATGGTCAGTTTTCACAAAGGAAAGAGGTAAATAGCAGGGTCCCACAGGGATTGGTACTGGGACCTTTGCTTTTCAACATATTAATAAACTATCTGGGAAAGGTGGTAAACAGCGAGATGAAAAGTTTGCAGATGATACAAAAATTCTCAAGATAGTTAAGACTGCAAAGAATCACAAACGGATCTCATAAAACTGGGTGATGGCAACAAAATGGCAGCTGAAATTCAATACTGATAAATGCAAAGTAATGCACATTGAAAAAAATAATCTCAATTATATATACAAAATGATGGGTTCTAAATTAGCTGTTACCACTAAAGAAAGAAATCTTGGAGTCATCATGGACAGTTATCTGAAAACATCTGCTCAATGTGTAGCGGTCAAAAAAGCTAGCAGAATGTCAGGAACCAGTAGAAAAGGGATAGATAATAGGACAGAAAATATCATCACGCTATAGTACCAACAAATCCATGGTATGCTCACACCTTGAATACTATGTACAGCGCTGGTCATTCCATCTCAAAAAAGATAGATTAGAAATGGAAAAGCTTCAGAGAAGGGCAACAAAAATGATTAGCAGTATGGAACATTTTCCAGAGGAGGACAGATTACAAAGGGCACTGTTCAGTTTAGAAAAGAGACAACTAAGGGGGGATATGATAAGAGGTCTAAAAATCGTGAATGGTGTGAAGAAAAAGTGTATAAGGAAGTGTTATTTACCCTTTTCATAACACAAAAACTAGGGGTCACCAAATCAAATTAATAGGTAGCAGGTTTACAACAAACATAAGGAAATACTTCTTCACACAGTGCACAGTCAATCTGTGGAACTCATTGTCTGGAGACGTGATGAAGGCCAAAAATATAACTGGGTTCAAAAAGAATTAGATAAGTTCATAGATCGTAGGTCCAGCAATGGCTATTAGCCAAGATGGTCAGGGATGCAACCCTATGGTATGGGTGCTCCTAAACCTCTGGGTGCCAGACGCTGGGACTGGACAACAGGGTATGGATTACTCAATAATTGCCCTTTTCAGTTCATTCCTTCTGAAGCATCTGGGACTGGCCACTGTTGCGAGACAGGATACTGAGCTAGATGAACCATTGGCCTGATCCATTATGGCCATTCTTATGTTCTTATAATGTGAGTAAGATTTCATTTCTCCAATGTGACATTCTACAAGCTAGAACATGCTAACAGTAGGGCTTGAGGCTATTTTTTTTTTTAAAGAAAAAGAATACGGGCCTGGAGGCACAAAAGGGGTTAGGGGCTGTGATGTTCAGTGTCACAACTTCCAAGCACCTAGAAAAATCACTGCAATTCACAAAGCCTGAGTTAGGCACCTAGGCTTCCAATATAATGAACAGGAACACAGAGAAACCTAAATGTGTCTACACTGCAAATAAAAACCTGGGGCTGTCCCATGCCAGCTGACTCGGGCTCCCGGGGCTCAGGCAGTTTAATTGCTAGAACCTGAGCTCTGGGATCCTCCCACTTCAGGGTCCCAAAGCTCAGGTTTCAGCCTAAGCCCAGAAGCCTATTATTCAATTAAACAGCCCCTCCGCCTGTGCCCCATGATTCTGAATCAATTGGCATGGGCCAGGTGTGGGTGTTTAATTGTGTGTAGCTTTAGTCTGCAATTCACAAAAATCAGCATGCTGGACAGGGAGCCACCTACTTTAGCCAATGGAAGATGCCGATGAGAGGGGTATTTGCTGAACCCTACTCTCTCACGGAGATTGGTGCCTAAATCTAATGCAGGGCAGAGCCTATCTCTGCTTGTGATTCTCAACTGTGACATCTTTTCTGGAGTTATGTGCCTATGCTGATGAAGCTGTTGCATTCTGGATAAAGTCACTGAATAGCCACACTGGATCTAGAGTCTTCCACATCTTGGACGAGTGCTCTAACCACAAAGCTATAGAATCATTCTCATGCTTGTGCTTGCTCTCTCTGTGTCCAAAATTATTTTTTAATTATTTATCTGAAATACAACAGCTTCAACAGGAGAGACTGAGGGAACCCCACATCAGAGTATCCCATAGCTCAATTGTCAGAAATCCCTGCAGGAGAAGGGGCATTTGAACACCCTAACTATTGGAGTAAAAGTTCTGAGGGTGTCCTCCTCCGCCATCCCCCAAGCTATTTTGTGTGAACTCATCTGCGGGACGTGCTCTGGTAGGCATGCTCAGAGGTTGTCTACTGGATCAGACTTGCACCCAACTCTGGCCTGGTCTACACTAGGAAATTAAGTTGATATAATTGCGTCGCTCAAGGGTGTGAAAAGTCCACACCCTTGAATAATGCAGTTAAATCGACCTACCTGCCCCCTCTGCTCCCCCAGAGACAGCAGAAGGTAAATGGGAGAATTCTCCCATCAACCTAGCTACCGCTTCTCAGGGAGGTGGAGGACCTACATTGATGGGACACCTCTTCCCTTCAGCATAGGTAGTGTCTTCACTGAAGTGCGACAGCAGCGCTGCTGTAGTGCTTTAAGTGAAGACAAGCCCTTAGGCTTGCTTAAGCCCTTAGGCCTACCTAGCTTCCTCCAGGTTGTGAATCACTCTGGGGGTTAGGCAGGAGATAGGCATCCGGCGGTGGCCTAAGGGAAGCAGCAGTGTGCATGCACAGAGGCAGAAACATAGGTGCCTGGGAAACTTTTACTGCAAAAACATAGGCGCCTACAAGGTTTAGTGGGAGTTTTGTGCCTCACAGTGGTCCTGAAACTGGGACTTATGTGCCTAAAACAGGACTTAGGCACCTAAATTCTTTTGTTCATTCAAGCCTAGGCACCTAAATTCTTTTGTTCATCCAGGCCTATGTTTCTACCATGATAGCAGTTCTCTGAAAGTAAAGAGTAAGTGCCTCTAAGAATGCATGAAGTTTACAGATTCATGTCCTGTTAGTGCCAACTTTTTAAGTAGTGCAGTACTATACCACACCTGCATTGGTGAGTACAGGGAGACCAGGAGCACAGAGGCCAGTCTAATGCCAGAAGCACTGCTACTTTCACAACTGGTGCCTATACATTCATGGACTGCTGTGATAGTCACTGCTTCCTGGGCCTGCAGCTATTATAGTGGGAACCGTTTAATGCTCTCCACAAGCGGAATGAAGAGTTCATTTTTTAAAAAAAGTTCACTGCTACATTTCCTATTCTATCTTAAAAATTCCTAGGATTAATTTTACAGTTACCTTCAAATGACTGCCAAACAAACCATTTCCAGACTCAGTAAGTAATTTTCAAAAACTGAATTACAGCTTTAAATTCTAAAATTGAGATGTGCATTTAATAAATAAGCAAAACCATAATTGTTCCTATAGTACTTCTTCATCTGCACTGTAGACTTTACAATAATTTCCTCTGCAGAATCTAATTTCATGATACATGTAAAAATGCACTGGTTATGATTATGATAGTGAAAAGGAAAAAAATCTATACACTAGCATTAACTGGAATCTTCTATAAAACTATTTTAAAATCATATCCTCCTCAACCCTCTTCCTACAACTTCAAAAACCACACATTTACACAATGAAAGAATTTCTTGCAATACCTTTTGTTTATACTGAAATTAATGAGAATATCAAGGAAATACATTATTAACTTTACCTGTAATGCACTGAAACTGCCCATCTTCTCTTCTTATTGTAAAAGCCTCCCCTGGATTAACTTGCACCAGTATAACCTTAAAAATAAAAAGGTGTTTGAAATTGTTACATAGGAATGAGTCACATAACCCAGCGTACCCAACAGGCCATCTTTCTTCCATTTAATGTATACATTCCTTTCCATAGCACGCTGCTTGCTACCTTCTTCCTGGACAGAAATGAATTAAGTTAACATAAAGGTACACACATGACTTAAATATAAATCTTTATGTAAAACATTTTGAAAGTTCAAAGATTAAACCAACAAATGGTTGAGACAATAACTTTATATAATTTACTTTCTGGATTGCTGGCGAAATTTAAAGAGGTACTTCATTTTATATTATTCCAACAACAAATATGACCTATTAACTTGGACATTAATCAAAACATTATAGATAGCTTCATAAAGAAGGCTTATAATTCCTAATATTTGAATATTAATCATAACTGCTTGGCAAATAGCTCTCAGCATGAGGGAAATATTGTGCAATTTCTTTCCTTTCACAGTACTAGTATGTTTCTACTTTCATTAATAGATAAAGCATTACATAAATAATGACAGAATAAGACCACCAGATGTGCAGCTTCAAACACTGTATGTATATTTTTAATCATGGAAATCTGTTTATCCTCCTAATGTTGCAGAACCAGCTTGCTTTTCTATAAATTGTACATTACTTGATAACTGAAATAAACAGAGGAAGACTGATCTGTACCAAAACCAGAAATCTGTAACCTCTTCAGCCTTTTGTGTTTTAATTATTAGCCTGCCTTTCTGTGTGGGAAAGGGCTTTATAATCACTAAAAGAACCTAATTATAATTAAAAACAAACAAAAAAAGAACAGAGTCAGTATCCTCCATGTTTCCCTATTTGGACAGAATCTTTGTCTTGTTCAGTCTAGTTCAGACATTTGGGTCTGTCCAAACATAGTATATGTCCTTTGTCTCATGTAAACTACAATGCAATATTTCTTAATACATATCATCCACCAGTGTCCTGAACATTAAAAATTAACATGCTAAGGAAAATAAATTGGATTTGTGCTTTTTTATGGTGTCCTAAATAAACAAAAATTTGAAGTGTCTCCCCCACTCCCCTCCGTGCCTGTTTATTCACTTTAGGAATAATAAACCACAATTTCCTGTTTTGCTGGAGGACACCTTGGAGGACGAGAAACTGGAGAAATAACTTTCTTAGCCTTCCATTGAAGAGGCAACAGTACTGAAACTTTCACAAAGATCTTAACTCCCAACTGTTTGCTGGGCGTTTAAATTAAGGGGTGAATAAATTGAAATCCTTCTCTGCACAATTGCTAAAGGCTCACATTCTTGGTACTTAACAATTCATAATCTTGACAGTTCTCAAGCAGGACAGAGTATTCCAAATAAAATAAAGTCTGACCTTCTAACTTAAACTAAGAAAAAAGTATTTAAAAACAATTAATAATCCTCCTCTTCCAAAAAACTCTGAAAGAAAACACAATTCAGGCCACCTTTTTAATACTTCATTGAGAGGAAAGAGTGTGGGAAGAGACAAAAGCATTTCCTTTCCCTCGTTTTGCTGATTACCATTACAAATTAAACAAACAAACAAAATAAAATAAAAATAAAAATCACAGTTTTTAATCTCGATTTAATAGTGACTTGATGGGAGTCACTAGATACTCAGCATTCAAAGTCAGGCCACTGATTTCAGTGCCTAAATACTGATTTGGCGTAACTTTAAGTATCTGTTTTTTTTAAAAATCCAAGTTCATATTTTCACACACTGTACAACTCTCCATTTGTTAGCGGTGTTACTTGCCTTTGAAAAACTCCCAGACTGCTGGAACCAAATGGCTACGTTTGTTTTTTTAAAAAGTGAATGCCGTTTTATCAATGTGTGATACATTAAATCTATGAATGTTTTATATAAAATATACAAATGAAAACAGCACACTGTATTCTAGAATTTTTTCATTAATGTCTCTGATCTATTTTATATTTGAGATGGAGAGCCAAATTCTGCTCTCAGTTAAGTTTATGGAATTATTCCAAATTTATATACATTCAAAAGAGCAGAATTTGGCCTGGAGTGTACAGGTCCGGCATTTAAGTGCCAATTCCATAGAAAAACCTTGTGTATGCTGCTACACTTGTACAAAAAAAAAGTGACAAGTAGAAGGAAATCCACTAAAGAGTTCATGGTGATCTACAACAACCGACATATGCAATCAGGGTAAATAATTATTCTCTCCACTAAATTTTTTGCATTGTTAGTTTATAGATTTTAAAATTGTTATTTCAGGGCTTTTCTAAAAACTGCCTAGACGTATGTTTATAAAGCATTTGAATTCCATGGTTTATTTTATTTCATCCTAGTGAAGTCTTAACCTAGAGGTGGGCAAACTACGGCCCATGGGCCACATCCGGCCCGGCAGACCCTCCTGCCTGACTCCTGAGCTCCTGGCCCAGGAGGCTAGCCCCCGGCCCCTCCCCTGCTGTTCCTCCTCCTCGCAGTCTCAGCTCGGTGGCGGGGCTGCAAGCTCTTGTCAGACCGTAGTTCTGCAGCTGTGCTGCTTGACCTGGTACTCTGTGCCGCTCAGTGGCATGGCTGGTTCCTGTCTTGGTGCTCTGGGCAGCGCGGCTGAAGTGCCGCCAGCCGCTGGTGCTCCAAGCAGCATGGTAAGGGGGCAGGAAGCATGGGCGGTTGGATAGAGGGCAGGGGAGTCTGGGGTCGTGGTCAGGGTATGGGGTGTAGATGGGGTCGGGGTGGTCAGAGGGTGGGGAACAGGGTAGTTGAACGGGGGCAGGGGTCCCGGGGGGGCAGTCAGGAAGGAGAAGGGAGGTTGGATGGGGTAGCAGGGGGCAGTCAGGGGCAGGGGTTCCAGGGGCAGTCAGGGGACAGGAAGAAGGGGTGGTTGGATGGGGCAGGGGTCCCAGGGGGAAGTCAGGAAGGAGGGGGGGTTGGATAGAGTGGCAGGGGCAGCGAGGGGACAGGGAGGGAGGGATGGATGGGGCAGGTCCTCGGGGGGGCATCAGGGGACAGGGAACAGGGGGGTGGGATGAGGCAGGAGTCCCACGGGAGTCATCAGGGGGTGAGAAGCAGGGAGGGAGTTGGATGGGGGGGGCCACGCTTCCCCTAATCAGCCCTCCATACAATTTTTGCCCACCCAGGGCCACCTGGGGGGGGCAAGTGGGGCAATTTGCCCCAGGCCCCGCAGGGGCCCCGCAAGCCCTGGCTCAGCGGCAATCTGGGTCTTCAGTGGCGGGGGGCCCTTCAGTGCTGCTGAAGACGCGGAGTGACTGAAGGGCCCCCCGCTGCCGAAATGCTGCCGAAGACCCGGATTGCTCCTCCACTTTGCCCCAGGCCCCCTGAATCCTCTGGGCGACCCTGTGGCCACTCCTGTCTTAGCCTCTCTACTTCATTCTCACTCCCACCCCTTAACCTTTCCAGCTGCCTCTGACACTATTTTTCATTCTTTTTATAGTCCATTCACCCTCAGCTTTTGTGATAATACTATCTTTGCCTCGTTCTCCACTCTCCTGCTAACCCTGTGACCACTCTTCAATGGCTGCTTTTCTGTCTCACTTTTCCAGTGTATAGGGATTACCAAAGAACTATGTTCTTGGGATACTTTTTTCCTTCTACGCTTTATCATTAGATAACTCCAAATGAGCAGATATGGTTAACTACATTTCTATACAGATTACATTAAAAAGAACAAACCAAAAACTAAGGTAAAAGAAAGTTATTGAAGTTACAAGTCAAGAACTCAAAAGCTTGGAAAAGCCACATTTACAGTTGACTGCGCAACCTTAATTCTGCCCCTCTGCATGGAAATATGCTCTGAGTGAGGGAGGAGTATTATGGAAAAATAGTATGTTATCAAAGAACATCATAATGCAGAAGGAGGCTGAATTAAGGTTGCAAGGATGACAATAAATCTGGCATTTCCTAACTTCTGAGCACTTGATTTTGTAGTCTAAGTAGCGTTCTTTTAACAGTGTTTTTTTTTGTTGTTGTTTTTTTGGATGTAATACCCTAGGGTTTTTTCTTTCCTAAAAGGAGAAAGGTAAAAACAAATTCTACTATGTGCAACTATATCCCTCCTTCAGCACCACCCCCCTTTGGACCCGGAATCTTCAGCATAACTGTATAGACTTCTGCTACTTGAGCTAAAGGACTAACAACATTAGCAGGTATCATGGGAACATTGTTTTCTCAGATTGGGAAATGGGGTGCTGGGTCTAGTTAGTGGTTGGAGTGGGGGAATTTAGCTTAGTCTGGCTCTCTCTCCTCTAGCAATGGCAGTTGGGTGAGCTCTGAACTAGCTGGCTGTCTACATTGCAATTTTTTAACCCCACAGTCTGAGTCAGATGACATGGGCCATCTGCGGTTCTTTTACTGCAGCGTAGACATACCCTAATGGTACATCTACACAGCAGTTGGGAAGAATAATTCTGGGCTCAGGTAGATGTACATGTACTAGCTCTGCTTGAGCTAGAGCCTAAAAACAGCAATGGTGCCACAGATTAAAAAACATTTTAATACCCAACAAATATTTGAAATGTTTTTTCTGACATTCATAAGCTTACTTTGTGATCCATTTGCTATCATGTCAAGAAACAAACTGTAACTAAGTGATAAATGCCAGTTTCCTCACAAGACCGAATCATATCACATATTAAAAAGTTCACTAGGTTTTTACTGAAAAAAAAAATGGTTACTAACTTTTCTGTAACTGTTGTTGTTCGAGTTGTGTTGCTCATATCCATTCCCACGTAGATGTGCGCATGCCACGTTCACTGTAGCCAGAAGGTTTTTCCCTCAGTGGTATTTGTTGGGTCGGCTCTAATGTCCCCAGAGTCAAACTCCCATGGCGCTATATATACGAGCCTGCTGCCCCACTGCTCCCTCAGTTCCTTCTTGCCAGCAACTCTGACAGAGAGGTAGGCAGGCAGGTTTTGGAATGGACATGAGAAACACATCTCAAAGAACAACAGATGCACAAGGTTACTAACCATTTTTTCTTCTTCGAGTGCTTGCTCATGTCCATTCCCATGTCGGTGACTCCCAATCAGATGCAGGAGGTGGGTTCAGAGTTCAACGACAAGCAGACTGTAACACTGCTCTGCAAATCCAGGATCATCCTTAGCCTGCTGCGTGATGGCGTAGGGTGTTGCGAAGGTGTGGACTGAAGACTATGTTTCCACCCTACAGATATCCTGGATGTGAACATGTGCCACAAATGTGGCTGAAGACGCTTGCACTCTTGTGGAAAGTGCCTTCAGTGCCAGAGCAGAGACTTTTGCCTTGTCATAGCACATGCAAATAGGAGAAGTACAGAGCACGTTGGCAAAAATGGACCTTCCGTGCACCCCGGGTGAAAAACCGAGATAGCCATCAGGTGTACTTTAATCAGAGACACCCACATCCCTTGCCGCTTCAGATGTAGCAAATATTCCAGAATACATGGTATTGATGCTCAGATGGGTGAGACCCCTTTCTGTACTGACCAGACTGAGAACCTTTTCCATTTTGCCTGATAAGTGGCCCTGGTGGATGGCTTTCTGCTGCCTAACACAACCTCTTGAACCACCCCCAAGCACATTCATTCCAAAGGATTCAGCCATGGAGCTTCCAGGCTGTGAGATAGAGGGATTCGAAGTTTAGATGATGTAGGCATCCATAATCCTGAGAGATTAGATCTAGAAACACAGGTAGGGTGATTTCTATTACCGCCAAGAGCTCCAGGAGAGTGGTGAGCCAGTGCTGACAGGCCGGTGATATCAGAGGTTGCCAACCCCTGATATAGAACATTGCTGTCATGTTGTTTGTAATTGTTGCATCATTGTCGGCTTCCCTTTCAATGGCACCTGCGGTCTCGGTGCTGTAGCCACTCTTGCCTCCAGTGCCGAATCGCACCTGGTTGGTGATGGCAATACCAACAGGGATATTAAGTCCCGTGCTGCCTGGAACACCTCATGGCATTGATGGAAGCTCCAGTCTTGCACTGCTGTGGCTCTCCCTCGAAGGAGAGTTCAATGGCACTGTATTTGATGGCCCCCTCACTGGGGCTGGAGTCAATAGTACCAAACTGGCAGCTTTCGAGCCTGAGTGGCCTTGCATGGGTCTCCTTCTGCCAGTTTCCTTATGACTGGTGGGCTTCGGAGTAGGGGAGCTTACCTTGTCCATTTTGCGTTGTTTCTTTTGCGGCATCAATGAATGTGATCAGTGCCATGTGAGCAGACCTCTTCTGCATGGGCAAACTTTGGTGGGGTCGGGAGTCCCAGGATGCAGATGGCGAGTCCCTCCTTGGCACCAAAGAGGCCAGGCTGTGATGCCTCTCTCTTAAAGAAGCTGGCGCACTTCTTATGGAGGCAGAGGTTCTCGGTGCCGAGTCGGCATGACTTGGCTCCGAGGGAGGGCAAAGAGCCGCCTCCATCAGAAGGAACTTGAGTTTCTGGTCTCCTTCTTTCTGGGTCTGGGGTTTGAAACCTTTACAAATCCTGCAGCAGTCACACAGATGAGATTCACCCAAGCCGAGGCGGCATTGCTAATGGGCATAGGCTCATGGCAAGCCTCACATGGCTTATACCCCAAAGACCAAGGCATGTCCTGGTGCCAGGAAAGAACCCCATTAAATGGGGTCCTACTCTATTACTACTAACTAGGCTGGCTGTAGCAACTAACTGCTAAAATTTTAACTATTTACAGGAGAAAAAGACAAAAGTCCACCGGGGAAAGTATTTGCAAAGCAAGGACAAGCAGTTCCAGCGACCATCACAGGCGGAAAGAAGGAAATCAAGGGGTGGTTGGGCAGCAGGCCCTTATATACAACGCCACAAGGGTGTGACTCCAGAGGGCACTAGAGCTGATCTGACAGATGCCACTGAGGGAAAAACCTTATGGTGACTGCATGTGGTGTGTGCACACCTACATGGGAATGGATATGAGCAAGTACTCGAAGAAGAATCCCTGTTCGGACCAAGGATTGGCAATCTTTGGCACAGGGCCAGTCAGGGAAATCTGCTAGTGGGCCAGGATGGTTTCCTTGCCTGCAGCGTCCACCGGTTTGGGATCAAAGCTACCACTGGGCGTGGTTTGCTGTTCCAGGCCAATGGGGGCTGCGAGAAGTGGCGACCAGCACATCCTTTGGCCCATGCTCCTTTCTGCAGCACCCATTAGCCTGGAATGGCAAACTGCGGCCAGTGGGAGCTGTGATTGGCTGAACCTGCAGACTCTGCAGGTAAACAAACTGGCCTGGCCTGCCAGCAGATTTCCCTGATGGGCCATTAGTCAAAGGTAGCCAATCCCTGGTTCAGACTCATGCAGCTGTTCAAAGCAAGTAAAACAGTGCTTAACATTAAGACCCAAGAACCACATAGATCACAGAATATCAGGAGGTCAACTAGTCCATCCCCCTGCTCAAAGCAATCCCCAGACAGATTTTTACCTCTCTTCCCTAAATGGGCCTCTCAAGGATTGAACTCACAACCCTGGGTTTAGCAGGCCAATACTTGAACCACTGACTTATCCCTTCCCCTTTAAAAAAATATATGGAGATACACCTATCTCATAGAGGTGGAAAGGACCCTGAAAGGCCATTGAGTCCAGCCCCCTGCTTTCACTAGCAGGACCAAATACTGATTTTTGCCCCAGATCCCTAAGTGGCCCCCTCAAGGATTGAATTCACAACCCTGGGTTTAGCAGGCCAATGCTCAAACCACTGAGCTATCCCTCCCCATATCTAAGCTTCTCTCCCGCTCCCCCAAAAGATCTCAACTATTTCATTTAGACTCATGACACTCCTGTGAGATAGATAAGTATTATCTCCATTTTGCATAAAAGGAAATTAAGGTAGTACTAGTGCTCAAAGAGAACACAGTACTCAGAGTTAACACAGGAAGTTTAGAATAGAATACAGCAGAGTTTAGAATAGAAACTCGGGTCTCCTGACTCCTGATGCGTCTAAACTTCAAAATCATCTCTTTCTTCCTTGCCTGACCCTCAGCAGATCAGATCTATGCTCCAACAGGGGGTGCATGGTTGTAGTGACACATATGCTAGGATGTCTAATTAGAGGGCGATTGAACATTTTGAGAGCTGAAGTGAAAGGAAGTTTTAAACTAACAGCGAGCTGAATGCTGTATTGAAGTTTAATATTGGGTTCCATCCTAGACAAAGCAGTATTTCATACTTACAAAGTGCATTTATTGAATTTACTAGTCTTAAACGTTTTGTCCTCTACCAACGTTTCATCACAATATTGTCACAAATAAATTAATGACAGTGGATATACATGGACACCCCTGGTTGGGAAGGGCTCTCTCAGCCCCTTTAACAGCATCTATGTCAAGATCCCATGATCAGGCGTTCGCTGCTCTCTATCTGATATTAAGCAGTGTCCCACACAATACACCAATTAAAAAAATTATAAATTTGAATATTCAAATTCTTTATCTATCACCATTCACCACAGTAAATTACATAGTAATTATAATGTATGTGTAAATGCATGGTTTAGTTGGATCTTCCGTGTCAGACTTCTGATCATAGTTTGAGGAGCAATGCAACAAGTCTGTCCCTCTACTGTGTTTATGTGCCTCAGCTGTAATTTTGAAGTCAAAATAATGGCAAATTACTTATTTAATAATTTGATAACATGCAATCTTACCTGACTCTCCTTTTAGTCAGGAGTTCTTTGCAACCTTTTAACTTGGTCTTCTCTTCCTAAGGGTGCCTCTACATTTCAAATTAAGGTGTATTTGTAGCATATGTAGGCATAACTGCACTACTTTTAATTTAGCTTGCATGGGTAACAAAAGCAGTGAAGATGTGGAAGGAAAGATTTCAGCACTGGCTAACTGCCTCCAGTACAAGCCCACTGGGGACCCAGGGAATATACTCGGGTTGCTAGCCTATTCCAGATATACCTACCATGCTACAATTACACCTTAATTTGTGGTGTAACTGTACCCTCAGTTTGGCCCCATTTCTCAACTCCCTTCTCTAACCCCTCAGCAGATTCCCTGCTTAGCTATATGTTTCAAATGAACAAAGTGACACTTTGCTACTCAATTCATATTGCATATTTAGATACAAGATACGTATCATTAATTCATACCATGACACCTGCTCAGTATCAAACTAGCCCTCATATGGATTAATGTCTAAGATGTGGAAAGAGTTTGGTTCAGTTTATCTCTCAGCCATGAGATTTCCAAGAATGTGCTGCCAAGTTCACTTTCAGTTCTGATTTTGCTGACATCAACCTACCATCATAATTCCAAAAGAGAGAGAATCCATCCATTTGGAGAGTTTTACTTAGTTAAAATACAGAAAGGAAGGGACTTTAATAGCCAGATAAATTTTGGACGAGTCAGACAACTGGAGATATATAGGAAGAGCATTAAAAATTCTCCTACATTACTTAAACTCATTACATACAGGGTCTCCATTACCAAAAAAAAAAAAAAAAGACACATGCGGGAAAATGTTTATTTCCTCAAAACTAGAACAAGAAGGAATTGGATGCCTTGGTGACTTTTGGGATGTCCTTGATCTCTGATGGTGCTGTCACGTTTTTTGTTGATTATTTTTTCCGAGTTTTTTTGTTTTCTTTTTAAAAGCAGGATCTGACCCATAACTCCAATTTGAAAGAGCACAGTAAATATTTCTTGGATGCTTAACCAAATTGGGAGATGAAAGAAATGGACCTGAGGGACAAATTAAAACAATGCTACAGGTGTGAGACTGAGGCTGCAAAGGGAGAAACACGTTGCAAGGGACATCTGTCTAGGTCAGGGTTGTTACCATCTTGACTCAATGGATTGTTGTAGTAAGAATGGAGTTTTGGAGACCAGAAGCTCTTCCAAGCTCAACATCTGCAGACAGGTCTAGAAGTGACCTAACATAGCATACCATGAATAAAGACCGACAGAAACAGATGAAAAAAGATCTTTACATAAGAGGCCTTGGTGAAAATATTTACATCCTCTTAGTCAGCATGACCATGGCATTGTTTTGTAGATAGAATAGTGCAAGTGACAGAAAATGGTGCTGATTCATGCCTGAAAATTCCCTTCAAATGCTCTGTCTTGATGGGCAAAAAGGCTGTGGTTTTTCAAATGTGTTAGCTTAACACAACTAAAAAGTCCCATTAAGATGAAGGCTAACACATTTGTAAGGTTGGGGAGCACAGACCACAGCTAGCTTCAATCATGTCAGTCTGCTTCTTAGCTAAAGATGATGGAAAAGCCCCGTTAAATCAACTCAGCTAACACAACTGAAAATCACACCCTTGTTGCCAATGAAGATATACCGAAAGACAGACTACCTTACCTCATATATATTGCACTGTACTTTACATGAAACAAAGGACAAAAACAATATTAGGATAGACCCAAATGTCTGAACTAGCTTGATCAAGACAAAGATTCTGTCCAAATAAGGAATCATAGAATATACTCTGTTCTTTTTCTTGTTGTTATTGTTTAATTTTACCTCAGTATCCACCATACCTACAACAGGACACAATCATTAATAGACTGCTAGGCTTAGAACACCATCAGCTACTAAAAAGGAAAGAAAGCAACTAGGGCTGTCAATTAATTGCAGTTAACTCATGCGATTACCTCAAAAAAATTAATCGTGATTAAAAAATTAATCGCGATTAATCACAGTTTTAATTGCACTGTTAAACAATAGAATACCAATTGAAATTTATTAAATATTGTGGACTTTTCCTATATTTTCATATATTTTGTATTCTGTGTTGTAATTGAAATCAAAGTGTATATTATTTTTATTACAAATATTTGCACTGTAAAAATGATAAACAAAAGAAATAGTATTTTTCAATTCACTTCATACAAGTTAGGTAGTGCAATCTCTTTGTTGTGAAAGTGCAATTTACATTTTTTTTTTTACATAACTGAACTCAAAAACAAAACAATGTAAAACTTCAGAGCCTACAAGTCCACTCAGTCCTCTTCCTTGTTTAGCAAATCGCTAAGACAAATAAGTTTGTTTACATTTACATGTTGCCCTCTTCTTATTTACAATGTCACCAGAAAGTGAGAACAGGCATTTGCATGGCACTTTTGAAGCTGCATTGCAATGTATTTATGTGCCAGACATCCTAAATATTCATATGCCTCTTCATGCTTTGGCCATCATTTCAGAGACATTTCTGTGCTGATGACGCTTGTTGAAAAAATAATACATTAATTAAATTTGTGACTGAACTCCTTGGGGAAAAATTGTATGTCCTCTGCTCTGTTTTACCTGCATTCTGCCATATATTTCATGTTATAGCAGTCTCGGATGATGACCCAGCATATGTTGTTCATTTTAAGAACACTTTCACTGCAGATCTGACAAAACGCAAAGAAGGCACTAATGTGAGATTTCTAAAGGTAGCTTCAGCACTCAACCAAAGGTTTAAGAATCTGAAGTGCCCTCCAAAATCTGAGAGGGATGAGGTGTACAGCATGTTTTCAGACGTCTTAAAAGAGCAACACTCCAATGCGGAAACTACAGAACCCAAACCATCAAAAAAGAAAATCAACCTTGTGTTGGTGGCATCTGACTCAGATAATGAAAATGAACATGTGTCGCTCTGCACTGCTTTCGATTCTTATCAAGAAGAACCCGTCATAAGCATGGACGCACGTCCCCTAGAATGGTGATTGAACCATGAAGGGACATATGAATCTTTAGTGCATCTGGAACGTAAATATCTTGTGCTTCCAGCTACAACAGTGCCAGGTGAACGCCTGTTCTCAGTGTCAGGTGACACTGTAAACAAAAATCGGGCAGTATTATCTCCTGAAAATGTAAACAAACTTGTTCGTCTGAGCGATTGGCTTAACAAGAAGTAGGACTGAGTGGACTTAGAGGCTCTAAAATGTCACATTGTTTTATTTTTGAATGCAGTTTTTTTGTACAAAATTCTACATTTGTTAGTTCAAATTTCATAATAAAGAGTTTGCATTACTGTACTTAGGTGAATTGAAAAATACTATTTCTGTTGTTTTTTTACAGTGCAAATGCTTGTAATAAAAAATAAATATAAAGTGAGCACTGTATACTTTGTATTCTATGTTGTAACTGAAATCAATATATTTGAAAATGTAGAAAACATCCAAAATATTGAAATAAATGGTATCTATTATTGTTTAATAGTGCAATTTATCACAATTCATTTTTTTAATCACTTGACAGCCCTAAAAGCAACGTAAGACTGGTGAAACCACACGGCGGTACATAAACTTCAGTAGTTGGGGCAACTTTTTCTCAGATGCTCTTGGCCTCCTGGCCACTTAAGGAAAAAGTAGGATAAACCACAATCACAGATCTTCTTTGTACAAAGTACTGTCTCAGTTAAAGAGGTGAAAAACCCTGCTACTCACAGGGCACTTCAGAGCCAAAAAGAATAAAATGTATAGACTTTACTATGAAGCATCCAATACCAAAAGTTGCTAATCCAGGCTTTGGTGGGTAGGAAGGGGAAAAAGAGGCAAAGAGATTGATTCACCATGTCACTCCAGTTTTATGGCAGCATCACTCCATAGTCCAGACTGCACTGAAAGCAGGGATTAAACTCTTTCTGGGGTTATTTTTAAAAATGCTGACCTTATCTACCAGTGAGATAAAACTGGAGTGACAATAGTGAATCAAGCCTTTTAGCTTCAGTAAAATATCTCCTCAATCCTTTGTCAGGATTAACTACTTAGCATAGGAAACTTCATAGTAAAACACACATTTTCTCTCTTCTGCTCCTCAGAGTACCCTATCAGAGGGAACTCTCTGAATCAGGCCCAAAGGGTCAAAACAAGAGTCTAGCCAACCAAAAGAGCTGAAGACAAACTGATGGACTCTGGAAAAGCAATTAAGCCACCTACTTTCTTTTTTTCAAAAAAAAGAGAAGTAATGTCTCATTTTTTTCTCTCCATCAGCATGCAGGAAGATATATATCTACCACCTTTGCAGCTGCAGAGATATTTGAAAAAAATCTACACAATAAAAAATACACACTATGTGGTTTACTAACAGATCTCTTTCCTGTTTAGAGGTTAGCTCTAAGCAGTTTGAATTCAATTATCTCAGGAAAGGTATCACAACAAACTCATGTATGTTCAAATGGTCAAAAACAATCAGATCCACAGTTAAGACTACACCTCTAACCTTCGCCAGGCACAACAGCACATGTGATATGAAGATCCACCTGATTTAAGGAGATCTCTGCAATTCATGGGGTCAACAAGGTGCACTGAAGAGAGAATTCCTTGCATTGTGAGGTTAAATTGGAGTATTCATATTATTTGAATTATGTTTTTATTAGGTAACTCTTATTTTGTGATAGGTTTATTTAAAAAAGGGCAGAGTTGAAATATGATGATCATACTAAGGACTAATAACTTAAGCAAACATAAACTTAAATATCAAGGGACCCAATTATGATTTACCCAAATTTTGTTTACTGGTTTGGTATTCATAGCAGCATCTTCAAAATCTTTTACAATGTACAATGGGCTATGTATCTAAAATACAAAAAGACTCTCAGACAGAAAGTGATTATATGATAAGAACCTAAATATATAGACTCTTGTATCTGCAGTTAAAAGCTTTAATAAAGTAGTTAGTGTAGAACAGAGTAACAACTTTTAAAGGTAGCTTGGGCTTCTGAAAACAATCTACATTGTTGACTTCCAACTAGCAACATTTCACTTTCAAATATTATATCTTTATATTTACTGGGACACAAGACAAAATAAAAACCCCAAAGACATGAAATATTTTTGAACTTGTATCAATTAAAGGGGACATGGCTGTAAGATTCCTGATCGAACACAGCCCTCCAAAATCAAAAGGATCATCAACTCTTTGAAGAGAAAACTAATATAGTTTGTGGATACAGGCTCTAAGTCTGAGCAAACTAAACACATCATTACTCCTTATTTCATGTCCTACAGTCTTGCTCATGACACAATTGTATATGTGAATAGCTGGCACAATCCCTGTTGTCTCCACAAACTAGTATCCTATGTCATCACACAAACAGCAAATCATGAAGAGTTGTACTTTAGTTTTGGTGGAAGAGGTATTTTCAAAGTAGAGATTATTTTTCTATGGGAGAGGGAGAGAATGAGTCAGTTTTGGGATGTTCAGACATGAAGACAATCTACATTTTCCTTATAAAACTAGCTAAATTCATTCTTAGAAATTTTAAAATTTTTGTTTTTAGGAACAAGTTACACTTTGGGATGAACTGTTACAGGCAAGTTATTAATCTGTAATGGAAAAGCTGATACATCTATCACTAGAAACATAAATGGCACTGACAAAACAGTGTGGTCTTTAATAGCAATGTGTAAACTCAAATTTTGGCATCACTATTAAAATTATTGGAGTATGTGGCAGAATCGGTATAGGGCAATAACAAATTACAATATTTCTTACTAAAGGGAAGAAACCTGAAAATATTCTGTTTTATTACATTAACTTTGCTTATGACTGAAGTCACAGACAATACTGTGAAGAAATATATTTTGATGTAACCCAGCTCTATGGTCTGAGATATTCAAATGAAAGATACAGTAAGGTAAGAGGTACAGCTACTGTTAATAGGACTGATTACAAATGGGAAAAAATCATTGTGCTGTTGAAAAGCAAAGCTCGCTCTCTCTCTCTCTCTTTTTTTTTTAAACGGGCTGACTAGCTGTAACTGCTAAAGGTAATATGGATCAAGTATATTTCTCTAGAGCTCTGAAACCACAATTTAAAAAGACAAGTCATGACCAAGATCTGGAAAAGCAGATATAACATTCCTCTCCTAGGTGTTTTACTGCAAAAGTGGAGATAAGGGCTACATTATTTTTTTTTAATATGAAAGCCTCTCTATTAAGTATTTCATAAATACAGCTGCTGAGTAACTGGCAAACAGTTGTCAACAGAAATGAACAGATGATGGAAAACATTTTGTATTCAAATTGCATCATCTTTAAATACACTAGTAAAACTGCTGCAATATAAAAATGGTACTCTGTACAGCTTTGTCTAAAAATGCTGCAATTGTAATTAGCTCAGCAATATTAATTAGAAGTATTTTAGGCAGACAGTGAAAATGTAAATTAATTTTAAAGCAGTTTACAAATTAGAACAAAGCTATAGCTAATGTGCTTAGTGATTCCAACTGTAAAGATTTTTAAAATGCTCCACTTATCTTGGTTAACGGGTGATGCAGCCAAGTTCTCTATAAAATGCACATAGTGCATCTTTAACAGTCTTCTTCGTGATAAGATGAAATACACCCAGATTTGGCTTCTTTGTTTGATCTTGGGAAAAAAAACATAATACATACACACCTCCTTGCAAAGCCATGGTTTACACTCATTGTTATCAGGGCACGCACACATAACAAATAATTTTTTACCACTGTGAAAACCAGCTAACAGCTCCAATCAAGATGTTAGTTACCAACATGCTTAATCTAGTAAACCATTCAAAAGCCTTAGCACTTTCACTTACTGTGGCTCGCATCCTTTTATTTCTCTCATTCAACTGGTGCTACCACACTGACAAAGGGTGAAGGAAGATTCAACAGTCACCACTCCGGATGTTCCAATCTGTTCCATTCACTAAAAATTGAGGTTATCTTCACTGATGTGCCAGACATTGACCTCCCTCTGTTTAACAGAGCACCTTAGCCTAAACTCCATTCCTTAAAGTCTCTCTCTTTATCTCTTTCTATTGCTGTGCATCCATAACACATGTAGAGGCAGGATGTTAAAGGTATGACCAGTTATCAGTATAGTCAGCAATACCTACCTCAAGCCTTGCTTCCTATCAAATTAGCCAATGTACAGTGAGCTTCCTGCTGTACACGAATGTATCATGTCACCATAGCAACTAAATCAACAAATAGCTGCAGCAGCATCTGCTTCTGGATCATATAACGTCAGTCAACAGAAGGTTAGGATTTAAGGGAGCAAAGCTTCCAAATATATTCCATTTTAGAGTCATATTTTTAGTTTAGCCTTCTGATTCCAAGATAGACTCTGCTAGCTGGGAATGCACCAACTTCTGGCTCTGTAGCTGGATATATGATGCAGTGGGTGGCTTCAGTTTGCAAACAAATGAACAGAAATAAAGCAGTTAATTAGGGGATGAGCTTCATAGCAGAAAATAAATCACTATCCAGCTGCTGAGCTCCTCACATTAGTCTCAGATACTCTATATTTTATATGGATAATATGTTAGGTGTTTTAATATTTTCTTTTGTCATTTTTTAATTCTCCATCTCCTAATTTTGCTTGAAAATTTTTATGATTTATATATGTTTATTTTAAATGCTATCATGTACAGAAACAGAGCTGCATATTTAAGAAATATAATCGGGGCAGAAAAAGATGGTATCCCTCTTTCTCCTACAGCTCTCCCTGTATTTCTTCCCACTCAAGTCTTGATCTGCTACATTCAAACTGGCCACTACTGGTCGCTAACAACATCCTGTTTCTGTCACCTTTGATCTCTATGGTAACTTGGGTCCACTGTGTCTCTGACCTATTTATGGACATTTGGTTGTGATGATATCCTGATGCAGTACATTTGAACAAACTGACCGTAATAGAACATATACATGAAGCTGGATTTAAGATTTTTAACTCCAGGACTGTATGTACTGTGGGGAACAAAATGTCTTCAACAAGATGTCATAACCACAGATATCTGGGACATGATAATATTAGATTCAGACATTCTGATAATTTCTAAGTTTTCTATACTTCAGGCAATATTTTAATCATTAATGCCCTCAAAGCTGATAAATATGTAATGCATATTTATGTATGAGAAGACCAAGCCTACAAACAACTAAAACAAAACAAACAGCTTCACAGTTGTGTAATGTCAGGCGTTAGAAATATGGTATGAACCACCCACAATTTATTTTTAAGCAAAAGTTGTCCAAGCCAAAAGCTTCAGTACATCATGACTACTTTTTTTTTTTTTAAACACTCAGTTTTAGGATTTAAAGGGTCTGACCTTCCATCCACTTGCACAGAACTCTATTTAAAAGGAAATTATCCGGTCAAATTTGGCCCAAAGATCTTGGTTTAAAAAATAAAAACACAAGGATCCTTGTGTGGTCCAATGAATACAAACCTGGACTGAGAGCCAAGAGACCAAAATTCTATTGTCATCTCTGCCACTGACATGCTGTATGATTTTCTGCATGTCACTTCACCTGTCTGTGCCACAGTTTTCCTATCTGTAAAGCTGAAATAACTATATTTGAATTTCTGTTCTTCTGAAGTCTACTGATAAAATCACAACATGTAACCTAAATATTATCTATTTGGAACACAGAAATTGCCATACTAGATCATGTTAGTGGTCCCTCTTATCCAGCAAGACCAGTGACCAGGACCAGATGTTTCAGAGGAAGTTCCAAGAAATCCTGCAGAACACAGTTACAGGATAATCTCCCCTCAATAAAGCTGTGTATGAACCCCAAATGGTTAGGGGTCTGACTTACACCTTGAAGCATGAGGCTTATTTCTGTTCCAAAATAATAGATTTTTTCAAATAGAAAAAAAATATAAACATAAGACCAACAGAAGTGTTTCCATGATTTAAAAAAATATTCTAATAGAAATATTTAAAATAAGTAACTTTCCCATTGCAGTATCTACAGTCAAAGCACTGAGATATTAAAGCAAAAAGAAAAATAATGAAAAGTAGATTAATTTTTTTAAATGTTCTCTTTCGATCATTAAAGGTTTACAAGAAATGAAGGAATGGATTTGTTAAAAATGCATTTAACTTGTCTTTTAATGTAAGTAGGAGTTGCACATGGACACTGATAGTAGAACAGAACCCTTAAGGAATCCTAATAATGAATTTAATTAACAACTTTGACATTCTAATCTGCCTCAGGTTCTCTTTAAAAAGTATTCTATTTTTAGGAAATTAAGTTCCTATTCTTCAAACCTTCTATTCCTTCTCTTTGCCCTCAACTTTTCCTCCATCTTTGTCCCCCCAAAGCATTATCCTATATTTTAAAACTCTGGATGTGTGGTACAGGGAAAAGGAAAACGTAGTAAAAATATTAGTAAAAAACTGAGGAATAAGATTTACATTGTGGAATAGTCTCTTCCAGGAAGTGGTAGATCCTTGAGACCTTTACAGCAAATCTTAATACAAAAGCAGTTGAAAATTTATTATAAGGCAGCAGTTACCAAATGGAACCACTAAACTGACTAGTTATATTTGCAACCTTGTTTCCAGCTGCTTCTACAGGTGCTCATCCCTTTCACTGTATTCATTTGTGCTGACTGATGATCTCACAGTGGTTGAAGAGAAAACGTTTACTGACTTTATTAGATCTGTCAGCTGCCTTTGATACCAATGGCAAGGTAATTTCTAGGATACTTGCTGCCACTAGTAAGAATGTATGGGGTCGCTTGGGAGGTTCCCTTCATTCTTTTCCAGAAGAGAGGTTTTGAGCAATTGTTCTGCCACCTCAATAGCTCTCTCCTGCAGGATACCACAAGGCTCAACTTCGTCCCCAGTTCAGGACCTGATCACTGGAAGGGTCATCTCTCTGAGGGCTAAAATGTCACAGTCTAAATCAGCTGAGGTGCTCAAGTTGGTGTTCCCTCTATTTGAACAAGAGGAGCTACTAGCAGAGCTTTCCACATGACAGTTCCTTGACTCTGGAATACATATTCCATCTTGGCCCTCCAAAGATCAGATTTGTTAACCTTCTGGACATACTGCCCAGTCCATCTTTTCTTGCAAGCATGTTGTGAGGTTATAAGCTCCACAGGTGGAGGAGTTGAGACTAAAAGATGATTCTGTGAGGTCCTTTGCTATGATTGGATAGAGGGGCTTGGATTTTATTTTTGTGAAAAAAATCTGTGGCTTGGAATCTGTGTAAAGAGAAATTTAAATGAAAAATTCATACTGGTAGATTTCAGAATTTTTAATATATTTCTAATTTAAGAGTTGTGAACAGACTCCAGAAAAACAATTAATAAATAAATACATAGAAACCTGAATGTCTGTAAAAGGAGCTGAAAATGAAGGTGAGCCACCCTCTCACTTCAATCAGAGGTTACACCACATAAAAAGGATAAGACTTTAAGAAGCTAAAATTAACTAAAAACTTTCCTAACACTACTTTTCGATGTAAGTATTAGTCTACATTTCAGTCAGGGGAATTTTTAGTAAAAGTTATAGACAGGTCACAGGCTGTAAACAAAAATTCATGACTTGTGACCTGTCCATGACTTGTACTATATACCCTGACTAAAACTTGGGTGCTCTGGGGCAGGAGGTGGCCCAGGGACACTATGGGTGCTGGGGGTGGGACGGTGGTGATGTGCAGCCCGGGACCCTTGCTGCTGCTGGTGAAGGGGAGAGGAGGGCTGGTGCGGCAGGCAGGTTCCCTACCCAGCTCCGTGCAGCTTCCAGAAGCTGCTGGCATGTCCCCTAGGCAGACTTGGAGGTGCTGCCAGAGGGGCTCCGCACTCTGCCCCTTCACTGAGCACCTGCTCCACAGCTCCCATTAGCTGGGAACTGCTGCCAATGGGAGCTGTGGGGGGCAGAGCCTGCAGGCAGAGGCAGCACGCAGACCCACCTGCCACGCCTCTGACTAGGAGCCGAGGGAGGGGCATGTTGCTGCTTCCAGGGAGCCCCCCTGAGGTAAGTGCCACACAGAGTCCTCACCCCGTCCCGCACCACAAGCCCAACCCCCTGCCTCAGCCTTGAGTCCTCTCCCGCACCCAAACTCCTGCTGCTGCTGGAGGGGGAAGGTGTGTGGTGGCCCAAGACTACCCCAGCAGTGGTCAATGCAGCTGGTCCGGGGGCCACCCGAGCTGCTCAGGTGGCCCCCAGGCCAGCCACATCAGATGCTGCAGAAGTCCCAGAAAGTCCCAGAATCCATGACTTCCATGACCTCCATGACAGACTTGCAGCCTTACTTGTAGTTGCTACAGTGAAATTATGCAATTGTGAATTTCAGTTATCACCAATGGAAATATTTCTTTTGGTTTGTTTGTGTATGGTAAAATCAATGTTAATTGACATTTGCTGATAAAAATCTCATTCTTCCATGCAAAAGGAGCCCTCATCATGGATTAGTATCCCATTGTGCTAGGTGCTGTACTAACAGAACAAAAAGACACTCCTTGCCTCAGAGAGCTTGCAAACTAAACAGACAAGGCAGACATAGGTTGGGGAAATGTTTAGAACACATAAAGTGAACAATGTGATGGTGGCAAATGTCATGTTAGTTCCATGGCTTTTTTTTAGGAGAAAGTTTAGTTAGGAGGGGATCAGCTAAATGGAAGGGGAAAAGATGATGGGGACAGGGCAGGTATGAAGAGGGTCAGGCGTACAGCTGTGAAATGAAGATGAGATAAAAGGACGGTGAGGTAAGGTTGGATCAAACAGCCAATTAGCACAGGGCAGAGAAAGTCCAGTCAAAACAACACAATGTTCTCCAAACCAATGGTACACTTGTGGCTATTCCTGCCCATACTGGCTGCAGACTCTGGCTGCCTCTTTTTAATGCACATGGTCAGAGGAGACTCTGCCTGAGTCCAAGGGCCCCCAGAGAGAGAGAGAGAGAGAGAGTATGTGTGTGTGTGTGTGTGTATCCTTGCACAGTTCTGAGTCCAGTGGGTGCTGGGAGGAAGTGTGGCCCCAGCTGGGCCCAATTTCCCCTCCACCCCAGTACAAAAGTCCCTGCGTGCACCTCTACCAGCTTGGATGCTTGCACCCCTACAAGATGGAAGCCATGACATAATTCTTCATTGACAGGAGAATGGTTTAGGAGACCTACCAATTTTTTTCCATTTCTAACTTCTTTGAAAGACAAGTTAGGGGAAGAAAAATAGCTAAGCAATGTTATTTTTAAAACTGCTGGTAATTCAAGAGCTCTATTTCATATGGCTGAAAAGAAATGTTAACAACACAATTTAATCATTAGTTTTATGCATACAAAAATCATCACTGTGGTGGAAACAATATTTTAAAAGACGTGTTTTTTTAAATTTAAACCAGATTTTTTGTATTTACACAGAATCATAGAAGTGCAGGACTGGAATGGACCTTGAGAGGTCACATAGCCCAGTCCCCTGTACTACTACCGTTTCTGACAGGTGTTTGTCTAACCTGTTCTTAAAAACCTTCCTGCCTGAGAATGACATTTGCTTTTTTTGCCGCCGCATCACATTGACTCTTGTTCAGGTTGGGACCACTTTCACCAGACTTGCCTTCCACCTTCAGAATCACAACCAGTTCCTCCCTGATAGTCAGAATCAAGTCTAAAATGGCTGTGCCCTGGTTACTTCCACCCCACCTCATCTGTCTTCTCATTGGAAAGGTGGACTTCATCAAAGGGCAAGTTCTCTGTGGTGTTTTGCACCTCCCTGGGAAATCCCAAAGCCTGTAGCCACTGACTCATGGTACGTTACAATGGCTGTTACCACTGACCTTGATGATGTGTCTGCTGCATTAACAGCTGATTGAAGTGAGGTTCTGGCCACCAGCTTACCTTCTTCAATAAAGCTTGGAACTGAGTTCTGTCTTGCTGTGGCACCTTGTCTACAAAGTCTGTGAACTTGGAATAGTTCAGATAGTCATACTTAGCCAACAGCCCTTGATAGTTTGCTATTCTGAACTGAAGTCTAGTGGATGTGAAGATCTTCCATCCCAATAAGCCTATACATTTAGCCTCCCTGTCAGAAGGAATAGATTCTGGATGTTGTTCTGTAGATCTCTCCATGGCAGCCTTTATGACAGAAAGCTAGGTCTGGAATGGGTAAAAAGAAATTCCTTCTCCTGGGCTGGGACAAAATAATGTTTTTCTGCCCTCTTTGAGGGGGGTAGGTGCACATGTGCCTTATGTATGCCAGACTGTTCTAGCAGGTTGCAGAATAATATCATTAACGAGAAGTGCTATTTGACTGGATCTGGTAGTTTGCAGTATATTCAAGAGTTTGCGTTGAGGGCCCTGGACCTCCTCTAGGGCAGAGGTTCTCAAACTAGGGTGCATGGAATGTATTCAGGGAAAGGCAGGCATGAGAAACTTTAGGAAAAAAACTTTCTGCGCACATTTTACCCACACAATGAATAACTAGCAAAGTTGATTCATCCATGGTCCAATACGTCTGTTAGTCTATAAGGTGCCACAGGACTCTGTTGCTTTTCCAGACATATCAGGTCCTCAGATGGTGCTTTGCATTTTGACAGATTTCTGTTAAGCTTGCATAGCATTATACAAAGTTGTTTCAGTATGGAAAAGAGATGACTAAAGGGGAATATGATAGAGGTCTATAAAATCCTGACTGGTGTGGAGAAAGTAAATAAGGAAGTGTTATTTACTCCTCATAACACAAGAACTAAGGGTCACCAAATGAAATTAGTAGGCAGAAGGTTTAAAACAAACAAAAGGAAGTATTTCTTCACACAACACAGACAGACAACATGTGGAACTCTTTGCCAGAGAATGTTGTGAAGCCCAAAACAATAACAGGGTTCAAAAAAGAACTAGATAAGTTCAGGGAGGATAGGTCTATCAATGACTATAAGCCAAGATGGGCAGGGATGCAAACTATGCTCTCAAGTGTCCCTAACCTCTGTTTGCTAGAAGTTGGGAATGGGCGACAAAGAATGGATCACTCAATGATTACCTTTCTGTTCATTCCCTCTGAAGCACCTGGCATTGGCCACTGTTGGAAGACAGCATATTGGGCTAAATGGACCATTCGTCTGACACAGTATGGCCATTCTCATGTTGCCATCTATATGTTAATCCATTTTCTGTGACACAGTATGCACATTTAATTGTAAACGTGAAACACAATCACAGTTTTGCTTTTGCTCTTATTACAATTGATCGTTGGCTCATTCATGAAACAGAAAAAAAAACCCTACCCAACTGGAAAACAAAGAAGCCAAAACTGATTCAAATGAAGCTCCACTGCCACTGCTTATACTGGTATAGGTACTAGTGTGGCAGGAGGAAGGGGGGTGTAAACTACTACAGACAAATAGGGGGGCACAATCAAAGAAGTTTAAGAACATCTGCTCTAGGGAGATCTGGAGTTCTTCTGCCGCTCCGTGCAAAAATTCTTGGAACTGTTTATAGTCATCTGGAAAGGACAGAGACACTGTGATGACTGCTTCATTGTGAGATCTTGTTTGTACCGATGGAACCAGCTCTGGCTGTATCCTTAGAGGAGAAAAGTGGAGTGATTCCCTAGAAGAATGTACAAGCTCTGCATCTCTTGTATATGGGTCCCATGATCCCCAGTATGATCAGAAAGCTGGGGCAGGAGAGGGCTGTGGAGGTGCCCAAGGCAGGGACTATGAGGGTGTTTGTGTAAGTCACTCTTGATCCCAAGGTAAATGCCAAGGTGCACATTGGTACTGGGACATTCTGAATCACCTGTCTGAGCTAGAATTTCTTGGAAGAAGAGATGATGGTTCCTCTGGTGGTGAGATTCTCCAAAGGAAGAATAAATTGGGCTTGGATCCATTAGTGGTACTGATGGTGCCAATGGAGGAAAAGCTAGGCTGGTAAATGGAAGAGAGGATAGACTTGTGTCATGGCCAACATCTCCTGGTGGAGCTAAGATCTTCCTAGTGAGAGAAGGTCCTGATGATGGGAGAAATTGAGGTTCAGGAACAGCAAAAAGGTCTTCTGGTGTTGTATGTGTCTCTGTCCTCCCTGGAGTATATGAGATCTGATCCACTTGTGCTGACAGGATCAGAGGAAGGAACATGTTGGTGTTGGTGGTACGTGAGACAGCGACGGTACCATCAGTGATTGAGACTATTGTTGCATGTCCCTTGCTGGAACCAAAGGATCTCAATGTTTCAGCTTGGATCATACCAGTGGAATTGATGTTGTTGATATGGGGTGCTGTAGACTCCTGGTTCATGGGCTTCTGTGTCATGGCCCTGGGACTTAGAATGTTCTATGTCCTTAGGTACTGAGGAAACAGGATTGCTTGGTTTAGGTAGGGTTGCATCAATGGCCTTCGAAGCAGTCTTAGAGGGAGACCTGCTTTTAAGTTTGTGAGAGCATTCCCTGCTCTCCTGATGAGACCGTGATTGAGGGTCTGTGGGTATGGATTCCTGCACATAAAAGTCAGACCTTGTGACAGAAGATGTCCTCCATATTGATTCAGGCAGATGTACGGCTGAGGCGGGGAAGGGAGAGTCCCTCAGTTTGGGTCCAACCACAGCCTCGTGACCTTCTTCATTAGGTGTTTCTAAGCCACAGTTCCCACGCCCCATGGGTACAGCTAAGGAAAGAGCAGCAGATACTGCACCTACCCAAGAGGTGTGCTTCCCTGAAACAGTAAAGGCAGTGATGATGGTTGTCGCTAACTGAAAGGTGTGTAAGTGCTTGAGACTAAGTAAAGTTTAGCTTTAAGTGAAAGCACTCGTGTTGTCCTGTTTGTGGCAGCCATCTATCAGTCGGACAGCCGTGTCTCTCCTGATTTATTTCCTGACACCACCTCACACAGAGTAAAAGTTACCAAGAGCTTTGGGTTAAAATAACCCCGGGTAACAACCTGACATCTCAGGAGGTGTGCTTCCTGCTTGGAGCATGTATGTGAGACATTATAGAAAGGTTGCCAAGGCTCATCTGGCCCTCTGACCACTATCCCATGCTGCTCATCCATGTGGGCACTAGTGATACTTCCGGGTATGACTCTGAGCAGATCAGTAGTGAAGAGTGAAGGAGCTGGGGGTGCAAATGGCATTCTCATCCATCTTGATGGTTGAAGGTAAGCACCCAAGCAGGGACAGACATCTTGGAGATGAATGTATGGTAGTGCAAATGAAGTTGCCCGGAGGACTTTGGTTTCCTTGACCATGAAATGCTGAGAGAGGGCAGCTGGCAAGAGATGGTGTCACCTGATGAAAGGGAAGAGCATCTTGGGACACCAACTCGCCAACCTAGTGAGGAGGGTTTTAAACTAGGTTCAAAGAGGGCAGGTGACAAAAGTCCAAAGATAAATATTAAAAAAGGTAACCTTGACAGAGGGTAGGAAAAAGGGAAGATATGGAAAATTACAATAGGATCATAGGAGAAGCATGAAAAAACAGTGGAGGAATCTGCTCAACATCTTTGATGTCTACATACACTTGCAAGGAGTACAGGAAACAAACAGGAAGAACTGGAAGTCCTAGTACACAAGCTAAAATATGATGTAATTGGCACCACAGAGACTTGGTGGGGTAGAGCTCAGACTAGAATACTGGTATAGCAGGGAATAGTTTGTTCAGGAAGGATAGGCAGGGAAAAAATGGATGAAGTGGTGCATTGTACATCATGATCATATAAACTTGTTCTGACGTCCAGATGGAGGTGACAGGCAGACCAGCTGAAAGTCTCTGGCTGAAGATAAAAGGGAAAAAAAACAGAGGCAATGTTGTGGCAGGTACCTACTACAGACCATCAATCAGAAGGAAGAGATGGATGAGGCATTTCTAGAAAAACAACAACAGACATATCCAAAATATACGACCTGGTAGTAATGTAGGACTTTAACTACCCAGATAGCTGTTAGAGAAGTAATATGGCAAAACACAAAATGTCCAATAGTTCTTGGAATGCATTGGGGACAATATCTTGTTTCAGATGGTGGAAGTAACCGGGGGAAAGCCATTTTAGACTTGATTCTGACTATCAGGGAGGAATTGGTTGTGATTCTGAAGGTGGAAGGCAAGTCTGGTGAAAGTGATCACAAACTGAACATGAGTCAATGTGATCCTGTGGCAAAAAAAGCAATGTCATTCTGAGATGTATTAACAAGAGTGTGGTATGTAAGACATCTGCTCTATTCAGCACTGGTGAGGACTCATCTGAAATAATGTGTCTGGTTTTGAGCACCACACTTTAAGAAAGATGAAAAAAAATTGGAGTGATAACAGAGAAGGGTAACAAGCATGACAAGAAGTTTAGAAAACATTATTGTGACACATGGCTAGAAAGGGTTAAATGTTCTGCAAAATATATAACTCCCGAAAGGCACTGAGGGAGATAATGTTTGTGTTTTTGTGTATTTACATATGTATGAGTAGGATCAACAATGTACAAACAGTCCCTAGCTATGCTGTATTCTGATATCATTTAAATGAACCGTAAACCTGGGATACCTCAGTATTCATCTCTTTGAAATGTACTGTGAATGGTGGAGGAAAAAGCAAGTGGTCTTATGTTAATTCATATAGTTAAGTACTGGTAATGGCCTTCCTTCAAAGCCATTCTAAGTATCTTTTGTTCCTCAAGGAAATCCCAACTTGTCGAAGAGGACATGAAACTATATAAAAGATCCTTGGGTCCTGATTCTGTCATCTCAGATCTGCTTAAGCTTCTTCAGGGGAAGTTTGAGTCGCAAGATTGAGGTCCCAGTTATGCTGGTATGCCCTGACTGTGATATTTGGACACTGAACTATAAACTATGACAGGGTGGGCAAACTATGGCCTGGGGGCTGCATCCAGCCTGTCAGACCTTTTAATCCGGCCTTCGAGCTCCTGCCAGGAAGCAGGCTCAGGAGCTTGCCCCACTCCACATGTGCCATGGCTCCCAGAAGCAGTAGCATGTCCCCCCTCCGTCTCCTACACATAGGAGGACCAGGGGGCTCTGCTCACTGCCGCCGCCCCAAGTGCTGGCTCTGCAGCTCCTGCAGTGAAGGGGGTACATGGCGCTGCTTCCAGGAGCGCGAGATTAGTGCTGCCTGGAGCCTGCACACCTGATGTCCTCCTGCAACCCATTCCCCTGCTCCAGCCCTGATCCCCCTCCTGCCCTCTGAACCCCTCAGTCCCAGCCTGGAACAGCCTCCTGCACCCCAAACCCCTTATTCCCAGCCTTACCCCAGAGCCCGCACACTCAACTGGAGCCCTAACCCCTCCTCCAACCCCCAGCCCAGAGCCCCCTCCTGCACTCTGAACTCCTCATTTCTGGCCCCACCCCAGAGCCCACACCCCCAGCCAGAGCCCACACCCCCTTCTGCACCCCAATCCCCAGTTTTGTGAGCGTTCATGGCCCGTCATACAACTTCCATACCTATATGTGGCCCTCAGGCCAAAAAGTTTGCCCACCCCTGAACCATTTCTGAAAGAACTCTTTGCAACTACAAAGCTCACCGTCTCTGCTATGAATCTGAACCTAAATGAATCGAACTCATGTCTGTATGTATGCTGATCTTTTAACCATACTCTCACTCTTTTGTTTTTTAATAAATTTTAGTTTAGTTAATAAGAATTGGCTGTAGCGTGTATTTGGGTAAGATCGTAAGCATTCATTAACCTGGGAGGTAATGTGTCTGATCCTTTAGGATTGGTAGAACCTTTTCTTTTATATGATCAAATAAGATTTATAGAAATTTTCATCACATTTGACGTGGTTGGAGGCCTGGATGGAGGCCTGAGGCTGGATCACTTTGGGGAAACATATTGTTTGGACTTCTCAGTAACCAGTGAAGTTAATAAGGAAACTGGTTTATGCTGGCTTGGTGAATCTAAGTATTGGAATATCCACTAGCTTTTTGGGGTTTGGCTGCCTCATTCTTTGCAGTTCACCATAACTGAGTGACCATAGCTAGCTCCCCACTAGAACCATGGTCATAATGACCAAGGGGGAAAGGTTGAAAAACCTAGACATGACTAGTTTAGAGAAGAGAAGGCTGAGGAGAGGGACATGATAAGTCTTCAAATAAGTTAAGGTCTGGTTATGAACATCTTCTGCCTACATTAACTGGGCTAAGAGCAATTTGATCTTACTGGGCTCTTGGCAGTGTAGTGATCCCCCTTCATTGACCCAACAGCAGCAATGGGGCACCTCTGGGATTAAAGTGTTGTGGATCATTTTCAGATCTGTACAACATACATTAAGGAACTGGAAAGGGGCTGAGGAGAAGGTGTAAGACCACCTGCAGAAGTGATGCTGGCTCCTTCCTGGACTTTCTTTTCAGGGACAGGTTTTGATTGCCAATTATCTTGTGGCCTCAATATTGTGGCACCAGCTACTGTGTCTAGACCCTTCCCTGGGCCCTTTGAACTGGATTTAGAGGGACATCAACCATTTTTTAAAACAGTCACCACTGGCTGCACCTGGTTAACTATTCTTGAAATTAGAGGAAAGGGGCTCATTGATTTAGTCAGCAGGGTGGCCTTTCGCCTCTGGTCTGGTCAGCAGTTGCTATACCCTGAATCCCCACTGGCCTGAAAGTCCCTGGGCTTCTCCTTCTACGTTGTGCTCACAGGATGGGCATGACTCTCATATACTTTTGTTGGCATCTGACTGATTACGAAGTCTAGATTTGCCTCCATTCTAAAATGGCCTTTTTTATGCCTGGTGACTTCTGCGAAGTGCACAACTGGACCAGCCATTTTCCAGTTTACGGCTCTTAAAAGAGCTGCTGCTTTTGAACCTGCTTTTTCTGCTTAAGCTCTCTCCTCCAGAAGCCTGTTTTCTGCCTTTACTCAGGCTGAGTTGACCAAGCTGTTCCCCCAATTGTTCTTAGCTGGTCAAGCTGGAAATTGATGACAGCTCTTGCTGTTCAGACCAAACTCCAGTCTGTGTTTTGTGTGTGTTTAAGGTTGTCACAGTCACAATAAAAATTGACCCCATGGCGCTGTATATTGCTAACGCTTATATATACATGGGAAAGGATCTTGGGAAGGGTTGAAGGTGTGAGCGTGGAGTGAAAGATTCCTTTGCAGGTCACAAGAGGCTGAGGAAGGGAGAAAGGAACAGGTTAACTCGACGATCCAGCTATGCTTGAAGATAAGGAACGAAACTGCAGCTGAAGGCCAATGCACACAAACAAGCTCCCTGCTGCCAAACAGCCAGAAGCCTGTGAGAAAAGAGAACTGAGCCAGACAGACCTGACAAGGTTGCAGAACTAGACAGACTGCGAAGGCCAGTGAGTTGAAAACAATAGATGTGTTTTGAGGAAACTAAGAGAGCCAAGGAAGACCAGTTTGGACTGGTATTGAGAGCACGGGGGGGGGAGGGGAAGGGAAGGGGGCAAAGGTCCCTAGCTGAAAACGCCCCCAGAAGAACCCAGGGCTTAAAACCCTCCCAAGAGCTGAAGGAAGTTGGAGATAAACAGCGGACCCTAGGCAGCCTGTGTACAGGACAGAACTCTTGTCTACCCTTCTCCCTCTTCTTCTTACGTTAGATCCAGGCTTGGCCAGCCTTGGGTTGTGCATGTGAGAGTATGGAAGTGGGTTACGGTTCGGGTACTAATGCTTTCTTCCCTCTTCCAAGTGACGTGGGGTGCACCCAGCACTCACCCGTTATTTGATTAATAAAGCTTTAAAACTAGTCAATTGGTGTGCTAGTTCATCTCCTCCCCTAAAGATCCTGCGGCCTCAGCCTGATCACCTGAAGCCCCAGGCAGATTGGTAACAAAGTCTTCTCTGAATTCCACGTGGCACTCCCTCAGTGGGCTGCTCAGTATCTGCAAAGTTTTAGCAGCGGCTGTTCTTTTCAGGGGGAATCCTGTACTCTCTTACTAGCTGTCTCTCCTTCTGTGGATGACATCCTTGTGCAATCAGGCAGATTGTTCTCCTGGAAAGGTCTGATGCATGTTCCTTTTGCAACCATGACTAAGATGCAGCTCTATGGTATGTGTGTCAAGGTGCAACATTATGCCACCCTCTCATCTCTCTCATACAATCTGGAGGATGCCTGTCTGCGGGTGGCTCTATGACCCCAGTTTGGAGGATGTTCTACAATCCTCTTCATAAGTGCTCCAGTGACTTGCAGTGGAGGGTACTGAATCGCATCATAACAACCAATCATTTTGAATACCATATTACCCCTGAGGTGTCTGCACAGTGCTCCTTGCGTCTGGCTTCAGACACAGTGTTTCATTTTTTCCTACACTGCTCCTAACCAATCCCTCTTTTTGGGCTTTCCCCAAGCCCCTAATTTGTTCTCCAAGTGAGATACAGTGCTCACATTCAGCTGCTTTCCTGCCTGCTAACTTTTTGCTGGGACAGGAAAAACTAGCAATTTTGAAATCTCAACAGAACAGAATGGCCGAGGTAGAGCAGTGTGATGTGCTAGGGCTCTTCTGAGCACTGATTGTGGCCTAGCTGTTGATTGATAACACTTTTTTATAAATTGACTTGCAACCTGGACACTTTTGGGTTGATTTGGTGTGTAACAGTATTTTGAATGAACCTGATGATGTTTTAGTGATCCATGTTTAATGTTCTCTTAAGATGTATTTTGCTTCATTTTATTCTTTTTCTGTGTGTACATATTGTAATTTTATAACATGTTAATTGTTTTTAATGTGATTTTATGTGAATAAAGATGTTTTTCATGTAATCTAGGACCCAGTAAGGTGGAAGGGTCCCAGAACTGATACTGCAACCTGAGCTAGAATATCTACACTGCAGTTATAAAGTCCCACAGCCTGTCAGTTGGCAGCAGTCTTGTGGGGAAAAAAAAAATAGTATGTGATCATGTAATTGAGTTTGCACAGGCATCCTTAATTCTGACATTTCCTAATTTTGGAGTGCTTGACTTTGCAACTTAACATTCTTTAAACAGTTATTTCGATGTAATTTCCTACATTTTTTAAAAACTGAAAAAATTAGAAAACAAAAATTCCATTAGGTAGAATTGTATTGACCTCCCCACTTGTGTCATCAGAAGTGCTAGAATCTTTATTTCCACAGCAGTTTTCTACCAGAGCTAACAGAGGAAATGATGACAGTAGAAGACGTATATTCTTTGTTTACCTGCCACTATAGGTGAATGGAGAGTTTGTCTGGGGGCTTCACAGCTATTTGCTGACAGCAAAGGAATGCTGAGACTCAGGAACGATGGGCTCAGTTCCAGGTTCTACAGGGGAGTGTTCTCTAGACCCTTTTACCCCATCCCCTAGCTCCTTAGTTCTAGACAAATTTCAAGTTCCTGCTCCAAAAGAAGTAGCACTAGAGCTTCTTAATAAAAGAGTTATAATATTTATTTTTTTAATATCAGGAAAACAACATTTTTCCTAATGCGTTTCTGGAAATGGCTGAATCATTTTAGCTAAAGCTTTTAAAAAATAAGCTTGAGGCAAACATCTGGCACAGAAAATTTCAGCCAAAATAGTTTAAATTTGGCAAAGTTATAAGCAATTGAAACCAGGATCTTATAATGGGAAATGGTGGACACTATTAAGTATAAGCATTGCTACCTGTGCTGCCTATAATATGTTTAATATACACCATGGGTAATAGAATTATTCATGCAAGATCCATTCATATGGACCTGTATTCTCTAACCCTCCTTCTAATGGCACATTTGACTGTATGGAAAAAGGAAGCCTAAAAGGTTATACATGTGGACTCACAAACACAGGTATATGTAAAATCTTTCCCTTCTCAGTCCAGCTTTTACATGCTGCAAGGAAAGTCAAAACTGTGGATTCATGACACAGTGTTGGCCATGGACTTGTCACAGTGAGCTCATACGGTCACAGTCATCTGCTCACTATGACATCTGACATCCCCTGTGGGGGTGTGGAGGAATATTTGTGAGGGCACAATGGGGCCTTAGCCACGCTCTGCAGGGGCGGGGAGAGGGAGCACCACCCAGCACCACTCTGCACCCAGCACTGCTCCAATTGTGGCTACAGCATCAGCCCGACTCCCAGCCTGGCTGTGGCTCCACACTCAGCTACAGCCCTGGCTGTGGCTCTGCCCCTGGCCCCAGCCCCCTTACCTCTGTCATCCCTCCCCGCCACCAGAGCCATGGCCCTGCTCCCAGCCCCAGCTGTTAACCACAGCTCCCAGTGGGAGAGGGGTGCAGACAGGGGTTGGGAGGTGCGATGTGAACAGTTTGTGGACCACTGGTATAGGAGGACAGAATTGGCTGGAAGAGAAAATTCTCATTTAAAGAAACAAGTCATTTGTGGATTTGCAAATGTTTTAAAAATACAGAAAAAAATCTGTGAAGTTCATGCACTTAGATTTTTTAATCTGATATATTTCAAGAGTTTCCCCAGAATATGAGTTCAATTGGAAAGCAGTGGTGTAAATATCATCTATAAAATCTCCTCTACCAAGAGAGCATTTCCCCACCAGACTCAGTACGCTAGAAGCGGTGTTCTTTCTAATACAGGATTATCAGTACTAGGAGGGTATTATGGAGAAAGGTCCCAGTCACCATAATTCCAGATCTTTTCCACATTATGAAGACAGTTTCTCCTCTGTGTCAACTAAATCCCAGCCAATCCCAGAAAATAATGTTAAACACAAAATATCATGCACAACAGAAGCAATGATGAAATAAAAGACAAGGAAACAGCTGCAGCTGTCCTTCATGAAGGCAGAACACAGAACCGGGAGAGGAGACCACCTCATGAGGAGATGTTGTCTCAATTATGCTAAAATTATATATTTTCCCCAGTTGCTAGATTTGACTTTTAAAAGCACAGATTTTTTTTAAGAGAACAAAGACTAATATAACATATATATTACTGTTTTTGATTTTAAGCAGCAAGAAAAGGACAAACAAAGCAAGCTATCGCATGATTATCTATCACAGTGATACTCGGATTGAGGCTTGGGAACCACAAGTGCAGCACATCATAGTAAAACACTGTTTGATTTAATTATTAAACCAAGTTATTAATCAATCAGGATGCATTTATTATGTTATTAACCGATTGTAGAATACTTGGTCAGTCATTTCGCTGGGGAATTATATATATAAAAATAGTAAACGAAACAATGAATTCACACTACTGTGGCTCTTTTGGGTAATGCTGATCACTAAGGTCTGAATATCGCTTATCTATCGTATGTTTTTCAGCAAAAAAATGTCAAAATTAGAATTTAATTAGAATTTACATCACAAATGAGATGTAAACTAGTTTAAATATTCACTAGCATCTCTCCTTAACTCTGCACGTTGAAACAAAGAACTTCTTACTTTATAACTAAAAATTTAATAATCAAAAGGCCAGAGTAATAAGGTAGATATCCTTTGAAGTTCTACAGTCATTTTTATATCTATCTTGTATTGCTCTGTTGATTAGAAAGATTATTCTTTACTAGTGCAGGCCAATACCACCCAGGTACAGCTTTTAATATTAAAACTTATGAATCTCAAAAGAGCAATTGCTTGCAGAAATACTAACTTGGAGACCTGATAATGCTAAAAGCTCCTTTTTAATTCAAATGTTTTCACCTCAACTCATACTTGAAAGAAAGAGAGAAAGTTTCCCAGTCAACATGGTTTTAAAAGCAAATCTCAACCACAGCAGAATTATTTAACAGGATCATTCTTCAGTTAAACAGATGATTTTCTAGCATTAATAAGTTTCTGTATCACACCGTTGATACAACTGATGCTATATTAAAATTAGATGAGACTACTTGCAAAATAAAGACTGGATCCTGCACAGAGAAAAGGCCCTATGCCCTTGTGGAACACCACTGACTTCAGCGGTTTGCTTACATGGAGATAGTTGCAGGATCAGAGTCCGAGTGCAGAAAAAAATTGAACATTGTATTAAAATAGCAGCATACTGTGCATTTTTTGCACTACAATCATAGATCCATGGGTAGAAATAAACATAAATGAAAACAATTACAAGATTCCAGCTATTGATCATTATAACAATGGAATAATTACGTTTTAATCAACAGATCTTTTATATAAGTTCTTTGGCAGATATGAATTTTAACAGTTTTGGAAGCATTAACGTACAATATATTTAATTAGGCAAATAATCCTGGAATAGTAATTTATTATTGTAATATCTCACAAGCTGTTTCTTCATTGAAGGTTTATATTAACATATTAATACTATGTCTTTTAAGGTTAAATGTAGCTATTTGTGATTTTCATATGACATCCTTAATTAGGCAAAATAAATACCATTTTCTTTAAATACTGGATGCATTTTTAATAACATTGTTAAACTGTTTTTAATTTAATGTAAGAGTGATTTCAGTTACAAATTGGAGAACAGAATTTATCCTTGTTTGGTACTGATTTGAAAATTATTAATATACTATGAGCCAGATCCTTAGCTGTTGAAGCGAATAAATATATGTTGATTTACACCAGCTGAAAATCTGGCCCTGTATTTCTAACTGGACAGATGCATGTCTTACATAAACAGACAAACATGAATGTTTCCAGATGCCAAGTATTTAACTATATTAAATAGCAATAGCGTATTTAGTGTAAGATACATTAAGGAAGCACAATTGATCAGTGGAAGATCCACCACTCTGCTAGAAAATCCAAATCCAGAGTTTGGAGACAAAGAATTAACAATTTACGTCCTACTCCTTCACTGAGCTCTGTACACGTGAACCTTTACGCTCATAAAGAGTGCACTGCAATATTGTTGTGCAAAGGATAAAATCCATTACTTTGGGCATTGCTTCAAGTGTGTGAAAGTTCTTTTTAGCCAAGACATCAGCTTCCTCTTGAGGCAACGGAAGGACAACATTCTCTGAACAGCACTCATCCTTCTCAGAACTTTCTAGAACTGTGTAGCAATGAAAAGTCAGAGAATGCCAGCCCTGCTCCACTAGCCTGAGTTGAATCTGGGTAGAGCTTGGAATTGGGGGGATGAGAAGGCCTGATAACCTCACCAACCTAGATTCCTCACACATAGCATTAAGGAGCTCCATCAGAACTGGGATTAGTTGGGAAAAAAGTGGGGACACTGTCTCCACCAGCTAACTGTTCTATTCCCGGTGTGTGCCTTTGCACACCATAGGAGGAACAGGGCAGCCTACCCAGGTCTGGCTCCAGGCACCAGCGCAGAAAGCAGGTGCTTGGCACGGCACGTCTGGGTCTTCGGCGGCAATTCAGCGGCAGGTCCCCCAGTCTCTCTTGGAGGGAAGGACCGGCCACTGAATTGCTGCCGAAGAATGAAGTGGCGCAGTAGAGCTGCCACCAAAGTGCCGCCGATCGCAGTTTTATGTCCTCTTCCCCCAACCCCCACTTGGGATGGCAAAAAAGCTAGAACCGGCCCTGAGCCTACCCAATGTCTATTTATGGTAAGACTTCATCTTTTGAGGTCTCATATCCAGAGCTGAAAGTAAGCCTGTACGGTAAGGTATGGCGTTCTGGTAAGAAAGCAGGTACACAGCCGACTGTACCGGCAGGGCCACTGATGGGGACGGGGGGAAGGAGGGTGCAAAAGGGGCAGCTGTCCCAGGGAACGTCAATTTAAAAGGGTACAGGGCTCCCGGCAGCAGCCAGAGCCCCAGTCCCTTTAAATCAGTACCACAGCCCCAGGGCTCCTGGCCGCTGCCACTACCCCGGGGCTCCGGCAGCAATTTAAAGGGCCTGGGGCTTCCAGCCACTGCTGCTGCTACCGCGTCAGCGGCCAAAGCGCCGGGCCCTTTAAATTGCCGCCAGAGCCCTGGACAGTGCAGGCCGGGCAGCACTGAAGAGCTGGCTGGGGGAGTCTGGCCCCAACCCCGCCCCTTCCAGGGGCCCAGTGCCACTCACCCACCTTGTCCAGGACCCTGGCCGCCATGTGTACCGGTAAGTCCATTAATTTACTTTTCCACCTCTGCTCCTATCCCTCTTGGGAAAGTGTGACTATCCCACAGAACAATCGAGGCAGGAGGGGCTAGCTGAAGAATGGACTGACTGACTGTGATGACTGCAGCACCTTATGCATGACAAAAATCCTGTTATGTCTCACCGCGAGGTAATAGATAACAGAGAAAGAACAGGTGATCAGAGTGCACATACCAGCAACAATGTAATCAACTACTGCCTAATTTTCAGAGCTCCTCACAGAAATTACATTTTCAAAAATCTAAACCCTAGTTTATTATTTTTTGCAGTTTAACATGGGAAATAAATGTTTACCTTTTGGTTGTTGTGTTCAAAAAGGCTGCAGATGAATGTTTATAAACAGCATCACAAATATCTACTATCCCACTAACTCAGGCGAAGTAAAATATCAGTTTTTTCATAATCAATCTTGTACCATGGGGTCTCAATTGGATGAGCTAATGATAGAGTTGTAGCTACAATTCTGAACATGCTGGCTTTTGCAAGCTCCAAACATAAAAGTACTTAGTTAATGCTGGTTTCTAAATCACAACAAGAAAAGTAATAAATGTTTCCAATAAAGGGTTCTTGACACTGAATAAATACATTTCCAAATTATTTAAGGGTCATTTAAGGGTCACACACAAAAGAAAAACAAAGTCAAATCAATTCATAAATAAAAGTTTTGCTAATTTCTGTGAGATGCTAAATTGTAGCCAGATCTGTTATATAACTTGGAACATGGTAATGAAAAAATTGGTATTAGCTGTCCTTAAATGTTATTAACTGAAAAACTAGCTAACATTTTGTAGAATTCTTTTAAATAAATCTGTTAACTGTTCTCTGAGGGTTATATCCAGTTTCTATGCATGACTGCTCCCTAAGGATAGATACTGCATAAACTACAAACTTTTTACTCCTAAAAAAATTAAGAAGCATAATTTAATCTCTAGTGTGGTTCTTGGTTCAAATTCTTTTCTTTCTTAGTAAAAAGATAACAGAATATATTTCTTTTTACTAAAACTTCCCCCAAAGGACATTCAAAAATACAAATTCCTTCAAACCCTGGAGGTCATTACTAAACAAGCTGTATGAAAGGGCAGATTGATTAGCCTCGTTTTTTGGAGGGGATAGAGAGAAGTTACTTACATGGGTACCTAAAGGTAAAGTAAGAATAGAAATGGGAAGAAAAGAGAGAAATATGTGAAGAAAGGGTATGAAAAGAGGAAAGTAGTTAAGCAGAAGTATTGAATGTCTAGAGAGAAATGTGAGTAGATAAGCTTTAATATGTCCATACCTTTTATTCAAGTTTTTGCTTAATGGGTTGCTGTTTAGTTTAGGCAGGGATGGCTTACTTCTGCTTTTGGTTAAAAGTAGTTAAAACTGTATTTTTATTAAATAAAAGCTCTGTTTTAAATTTTCAGAATAATTTCTACCTGTATTATATAATTGCCATCTTTTTTAAACAATGTATGTAAAAATTCGGAAATGTATTTAATACCAGGAAAAAGATTCTCGGACACAGAAAACTGGAATATCATATTTTCTTCCCCCATTCTCTTCTGTCGATACACCCACCACATAACACTTAACAGTTCTGCCTCCTCTTCATTTAAGCCTCATTCAGCTCTCATCCCAATTTGATCTCATACTGGGTCTTAGTTTGGCTAGTTCACTCCATTTCCTCTTAAAGCCAAGCAACCAGGCTTCTCTTCTAAAATGTCTTTCCGCTCCCATTTCCCTTGTTACTGTTGGAATATATGACAGCATCCCTTTGTCTCCTTGGCATGCTCTCTCTCCCAGGGCTAGAAGTAGCGTTCACAAGAATTCCCCAAATGGCCCTGTTTTGGACATGTATAGGGATCTTGTTTTTCATTAAAGCAAAAAACAAACATATGTAGGATGAAGAAAAAAATGATTATGAAGTGTCTATTGTAGCAAAGATCTACTGTCGATAGGTCATGGAGGCCTGCTCCCTTGTGGCATAATATTGCTCCATACAGTGCACATTTTCTGCTGGTTTGATAAGAAGTATATTGTGTTCTTTATTAGTTTTGAGGAACCATTAAAAGGCTTTATATGGTACTTTTCTGAAGCAACAAAATTGGCATCTATATTGGTACCAGATTTTTTGAAACATTACTTGATGTGACCCAGGGACCTCCTGGGATCCATTGAAAGAGGGCACTGGGGTGCAGAGGGTCACAGGGAGTCCCTCAGTCTGGTCTCTGTAGTTTGTCAAAGAGTGTCATGTAAGGTCTCTTCTGAAAGCCTGTGTCATCATAATTGTTGCATGATGGATGGATGGATAATATGTAAGGAGTTATGTATAAATACTGAAAATTATGCTCTTATGGTCTGTGAGCTGGGGGCTGCTCACCAGAAAGCAATACGCAAGTTTCTTTCAGGCAGCAGATGCTTATCTACCTGCCTGGCTACATGTAAATTGAGCATTGCATACTTCACAGTGAATGCCTATTGACAGCATGAACAAAATGCTAATTCAGTAATTGCAAAGTCACCAGGGGAGATTCTAACACAGGAAAAAACAAACAGTAGGGGTTACCCTGTTTACAAGTGAGGACAGTGGATGGTTAGAATGGTATCTGGGGATGCAGACTATACTCAAGTATCAGCTAAGGGACAAGCAGCCAGCTGGCTTGTCTTATGAACAGAGGATCACAGACAATCAGGCTTTTTAAACAATGGGAGACACACTTTTGGATGGACTACCCTTTGTGAGACAGAAGAAATGGCTTGTTACATTTAGGTTCCAAAAAGCATGTTAACTTTTATTTTATATGTAACCATTTGTTTCAATTAACTCTACTTGCTTCTTCTCAAATCTCTGTTCATTAAACAAACTTTTACTTGTTTTTCAATATAAACAAATCTAAATGATGCTATTTGAGTGATCCTGAGGTGAAACTGGTACATGTGTGTACTGTTTCTTTGGGAGCAGTGGATCTGTGAATTCTGAGATAAATACTAACAGGAATTGTGCCATAATGTGAGACTTTAACTTCCCGGATATAGATTGGAGAACAAGTACTACTAATAATGGTAGGGCCCACTTACTCCTGGATGTGGTAGAAGTCAGTTTCCTTCCTCAAATCATCACTGAACCAATAAGAAGGGATGCAATTTTAGATTTAGGTTTAGTAAGTAGTAGGACAACATAGAACAGCTGGTCATAAGAAATAACCTTGGATTGACTGATCACAAGATGATTCAGTTTAAATTAAATGGAAGGATAATCAAAACTGGGTCATCAAGGATTTTTATTTTTTTTATTTCAGAAGGGCAGATTTTGGGAAACTAAGGGAATTAAAGAAGTCACCTGGACTAAAGGGTTCACGGGCTTCAATGTGGAGGAGGCTTGGAATTTCTTTTAAATCAACTATACACAAATTATCTTTAATTTGCATCCCAAGCAAGGGGGAAAAACTTGTAGGGAAAGACTCCAGAGCCATCTGGATGAATAATTATCTCAAAAAGGTTATTAGGAGTAAGTAGAAAGCCCATAGTGAATGGAAAAAGAGATTGATCAGTGGAGAAAGCTATATCTTGGAGGTTAGAAATTGTATGAATAAAGTGAGAACTGCTAACAGCCAGTCTGAATTAGTTCTTGCCAAGGAAATTAATATAAGTAGTCAAAGGTTTTTTAGTTACATAAAAATAGAATGAAGAAGGATGAGGTCTGTGTGCAGTGTGGATAGGGAGAAGCTTAAAGATAATCTAAGTAAGTCAAAAAACTAAATTAATATGATGTCTCTGTTTTCAATAAGGAGAATAACATGGAACATGGGTACGAAGGCAGGATGGCTGATAGAAATGAGTGTATAGAAATAGCTATGACCACAACAGAGGTGGAAGAAAAACTTGAAGAGTTTAATGCACTCAAATCAGAGGGACCAGACAATTTCCACCTCAAAATACTGAAAAAACTGGCACATGAGATTGCTAGTCCAGTAGCAAAGATTTTGAATAAATCTATTTGGGGTACTACTGCATGACTGAAGAATAGCTAATGTCATACCTATGCTTGTGGGCAATTACAGCTCTGTTAGTCTGATGTCAATAGTATGCAGGATTTTAGAAGAAATTGCAAAGGAAAGAATAATTAAATTTATGGAAGTAAACAGAAAATGAGATGTAATGCAACATGGGTTTACTGGGGTATAGACTGTGCCAGTGTGATGGGATGTTTACCATACATCACTTCTGAAAGGAATAAGGAAGGCGAGAAAGGACCAATTAATATGAAAATGCCACACATTCAGGCAGGAGTGGCACCAGGGTTTCTGACGCCCTACGCGGATGGCCATTTCGCCGCCCCTCGTGGGTCCGGCGGACCTACCGCAGTCATGCCGGCGGACATTCTGCTGCTGGAAAGGCTCCAGTGGAGCTGCTGCAGTGATGCCGGCGGGCGGACTCTTGGTCTAAAGGCTCCGGTGGACCTGCCGCAGGCATGACTGTGGTAGGTCCACCGGAGCCTTTAGACCAGCACACTGTCCGCCGAAATGACTGCGGCAGCTCCACCAGAGCCTTTCCAGCAGCGGACCGTCTGCCAGCATGCCTGTGGTAGTTCCACCAGACCCGCGTGCCGCCCCCCCCCACCCAGCAAAATAGCGCCCCCCCAAAAATTCTGGTGCCCTAGGTCATTGCCTAGGTCGCCTAAATGGTAGCGCTGGCCCTGCATTCAGGGATTGGGCTGAAGAAGCAACCCTTGACTGGAAGATGAAGCTTAGGTCAGTAGGTGTGGGCTGGACTAATATAAAGCCAGGAAGATGGCAACAGAAATGGTTGCAGTGAGGAAGACTGCAGCCACCCTCTGTGCACAGAAATGGGATGAAATTCAATAGTACAAAGTGCAAGGTTATGCATTTAAGCTTTAATAAGAATTTCTACAAAAAGAGGTGGGCTCATCAGTTGTGACAGATAAGAAAAGTGACCTGAATGTGCTGGTCAATCACAAGATGACTGAGTCACCAATGTGATGCAACTGCAAAAAAGGCAAATGCAATCCTAGGATGGATCAGGCGTGGCATTTTCAATACAGACACAGACATGTGTCATTATACAAGGCACTGGTAAGAACTAATTTTGAATATGGCATACAATTCTGGTTGCTCATGTTCTAGACAGATGAATTCAAACTGAAACAGGTGCAGAGAAGAGCTACAAGGATGATTCGGAGAATGGAGGGCCTGCGCTATGAGAGGGGACTGGAAGAGCTTGGCTTGTTTTAGCATAATGAAAAGAAGGCTGAAAAGGGAACCACAGAGGGTTAAAAGCTATTTAAGCTAAAGGACAATGCTGGCACAAGAACAAAATGGGTATAAACTGCTTGTGACCAAATTCAGGCTGGAAATTAGAAGAAGGTTAGAAACCTTCAGAGTGAGATTCTGGAACAGCCTCCCAATAGGAGTTGTGGGGGGCAAATAACTTAATTAGTTTTGAGAGAGAAATGAATTTATTAATGGGATTATATGACGGGATTGCATGTGATCATGGGGGCAGGACTTGGCAGCTCTGGGGGTCTCTTCTCATGTATGTCTTATGTCCCTCAAATCCCAAGCTTCAGGGCTTCAACAGGTCAATTGCAAGGATCAGGAAGGGATTTCTACACACTCCTCACCCATCAATGTATTCTTGTTTTTTTTGCTTTTTGTCTCCTTCCTCTGAAAGATCAGAGATGGTCATGGCTGGAGATGGGACACAGGACAGGGCGGGCCAGTGCTCTGAGGTGGCACTGAGGATTCTCTCTCTCATGGGCTTAGCTAGCTGGTTCTTGCTCGCATGCTCAGGGTGTAATTGATCATCATATGTGGGGTTGGAAAGGAATTTTCACCTAGGTCAGATCAGCAGTGACCTCAGGTTTGTGCCTTCTTCTGCAGCATGGGATGTGGGTTATTTGTGGGGATGATCTGGGTTTCTCTCACTTAATCAATTCCCTGCCATTTCAGGAAACTCTGACATTGGTGCATCTCGGTACTGCCTATTCTCTACCTGGCACACACCAGTTTAGTCTCTTGTGGGCTGTAATACTTCAATCTAATTTCAGTTGTTGGGTTTAATGTGTGGGTGCTGGGTGGTGTTTGTGACCTGTGATATACGGGAGATCAAACTAGATGATCTGGTTGTCCATTTTGGCCTTAAACTTTATGATAATTGCTAACAGGCTCTCATTGTAAATACCAAAAAGTTTTTGGAAATATTTACACTCTCTATAAGCAATGTAAATGTCTCAAGAAAAGGATCAGAATCTCACACCTGCAGTACTCAGACTGCAGTTTCTCTATTCCACAGCCTAAAAAGTGAACAAAAAACACAGTGAGCCTAGATCTACACTGATTTCTCAAGAGATATCAGAATGCTGTGATTATTGTTTTCAAGACTTTTGCTAATGAGCATTCTGGTGTTTTTCAGGATTTGTAGCTTTTCAAATATCCCACCTCTTCAGCTGGTACATAACCACATTTCTTTTGCATATATGGCATAAAAGAAAGCAAAGGTGCTGAAGTTTCTTTACCTGCTGTGCGCCATCCCCACTAACAATAGGGGCAGGTAGAAGAGGAATTTCACTACTTATAATCTGAGCGGTATCCAATAGTGGTGGGTGTTCTGCCATCTTTGATGGAACATTAATTCACAGGATCACCTGTAAAGAAAAACTACCAAAATTATATAATGTGCATGTTATTAAAATATAAGCGAAATCTGATTTCATAGTAAGTATCTTTTAAAATAGTATTTAGTGTTAAAAAGTAAAGTTAACTAGATAATTAAATGCACCAGTATAAATCTTTTTCATAACCCATCTCAAAGGACCTTTCCATAAATATGACTTTAAGGTTATTTTGGAATGCTAGCACAGTGGTTCTCAACCAGGGGTACGTGTACCATTGGGGGTACTCAGAGGTCATCCAGGGGGTATCCAACTCATCTAGATAATTGTTTCTCAACCTGGGGGTTGCAGCCCATGGGGAAGGGGTTAAGGGATGGGTTTGGGGGGTTACAAGTGCAGGGTTGGCATTAGGGCAGGAGTGGGCAAAATTTCTGGATCAAGGGACACATCTGGGCAGGAAAACTGTAAGCAGGAGCATGAATGTAGGCCTGGGGCAGGGGGTTGGGATGTGGGAGGGGGTGAAGTGTGCAGGAAGGAGCTCAGGGCAACGGGTTGGGGTACAGGAGGGAGGGGTGCAGGAGGGGACTCAGGGCAGGAAGTTGGGATGCAGGAGGGGGTGCGGAGTGCGGGAGGAGGCTTAAGGCTGGGGTGCAAGAAGGGTGCGGCAGGGGTTTAGGGGGCTTAAGGCAAGGGGCTGGTGTGCGGGGTGCAGGAGGGGCTCGGGGTGTGGGCTCCAGCCCGGCGCCATTTACCTCGAACGGCTCCAGGGTGGCAGCAGCACACAGCAGGGCTAAGGCAGACTCCCTGCCTGCCCTGGTCCTGCACCACTCCCGGAAGCAGCCAGCATGTCTGGCAGTAGCTCCTGGGAGTGGGGTGGGGCAGGCGGCTCCACTGTGCACTGCCCTCGCCCGTGGGTATGACCCCCAAAGCTCCCATTGGCCGCGATTCCCCATTCTCAGCCAATAGGAGCTGCGGGGGGGGGGGGGGACGGGGACAGTGCTTGCAGGCGAGGGCAGCACACAGAGCCCTCTGCGTGGAGCCTCGCCATATTAAAGTTTAAGTTGACAGCTAGATATCCACGAGGAGATGTCAGAGAGATGGACCAAGATTTTAATTTGTACAGAAGATAATAGGAGTTATCTGGAGTGAAGGTCCACACAGTTGACGGTAGTTAAATTTGAATCTGCAGATGAGATTACCCAGAGATAAGATTTAGAGGGAGAAGGAAAGAGGACCAAGGACAGAGCCCTATGGAACACCCAAAGAAAGGTGGAGGTGGGACGAGGAGTACCCTCTTAAGGACATGATAAAGGAATGATTTGAAAAGTAGGATAAGAACCAAAAGAGGGACAGAGTCACAGAAGCCAAAGGAGAAAAAAAAAATTGAAAAAGGAGCATTTTCAGTGCCTTTGCAGGTGACAGACAGGTCAAGGGGAATAAGTATATCTCAGTTATGCCATATTCATATCATAAGCATATTTCCATAAAGAATATGGAATGTAACGTCTCAATACAAAAATTAAATTGAATTAAAAAACCCACACTGAGTTAGCATATTTTTAAATGAGCAGGAAATGCACAAAATTATTCTTCAAGATTTATTTAAAAAAAAATAAAACACACACCTCCCTTCTAAAAAACCTTGATTAGAGTGTGTCAATATGTGGAGTCATCACAACTAACTCGTACTTTCTATCTACTTCCTATGTTGCAAACTATGCTTATTCTCCAATATCTATCTACTCAATGAACACTGCAGAAAGACTCAAAGGACTTTCAGAAGCAAGCAACCATCATCCTTACCATTGTGCTGACAGTAGATTCTAATAATCTGAGGAGCAACATAACCAGGAATGGTTTCATTTGGGTTTTTTTTCCTACTTCTAGGTTATCCAGCTAACCTAGCCTTCCTGTTTTATCAACGTTAGTTTAAACTTCTCTCAGAACAGATATATCTTCTATGTAGTGAGGTACAACAGTCCTGGTGTTCATTATTCACAGCATATTTAATACAATTTCCTTTCAGTGCACTTCAAGTTTGTCTTTGTTAGTATCAAACAAGCGAAAGGCTCCTATGCTAACATGAGAATTGATAAAGACAGCTTAATGGCTCTCAACCCTCTACAGCTAAATACCGAAGATACTTATTTGACCAACTGAAAAGATGTTATGCAACCTACAATATAAAAATAGATTTGTTGTCCAACAACCCAAACACAACTGACCAATTTAACTTATTTACCCCTTCCAGGCTGAAACTCTCTTGTAAATTTTCTCTGGGCTTAACTTGGAATACAGAGCTGTAAGCATACAGAAACCTTACGGGGGGAAAAAGCCCAGAGCAGCAAGTGCAGAGTAGCTAGTGCACGACGATATTCAGTATAAAGTATGAGTGGAAGTAAGGGGGTCTGTAACTAGTTAGTGCAGAGTGGCTAGTACACTTTACATTCACATCCTAGCTTACTCTGCACTAAACTCTCCATGCAGACAAGCCCTAAACCTAGGACCCTACCAAATTCACAGCCTTGAAAAACACGTCACGGACCATGAAATCTGGTCTTGTGTGTGCTTTTACCCTATACTATACAGATTTCACGGGGCAGACCAGCGTTTCTCAAATTGGAGGTCCTGACCCAAAAGGGAGTCACAGGGGGTTTGCAAGGCTATTTTAGGGGGTTTGCGGTATTGCCACCCTTCTGCACTGCCTTCAGAGCTGGGCGGCGGGAGAGAGGTGGCTATTGGCCAGATGCCAAGCTCTCAAGGCAGCACCTGCCAGCAGCAGCACGGCAGTAAGGGTGGCAATACCATACCATGCCCCCTTGACTTCTGCGCTTTTGCCTTCAGAGCTGGGTGGCCGGAGAGTTGCAGCTGTTGACTGAAGGCCCAGCTGTGCAGGAAGCAGCACAGAAGTAAAGGTGGGAATACTATACCATGCCATCCTTACTTCTGTGCTGCTGCTGGCGGTGGCTCTGCCTTCAGAGCTGGGCTCCCTGCCAGCAGCCACTGCTCTCCAGCTGCCCAGTGCCGCCACCAGCAGCAGCGCAGAAGTAAGGGTAGCAGTACTGCAAACTCCCCCCTCCCCATTACACCACCATGAAATTTCAGATTTAAATAGCTGAAACCATGAAATTTACAATTTTAAAAATCCTATCACATGAAATTGACCAAAGTGGACTGTGAATTTGGTAGGGCCATACTATACCTAGACAGTCTAACATCATCTCTTCCCACTGAACCAGCTTAGCTACTATTTTTGCTGTCATGTCAGCAGCACAGGTCTTCCCAAAGAGATCATGAGATGCTAGCAGTCTGATTGTTCATTCCTATGGTTCGTGGAGTTCCTGTTTTCCTCTTTCTCCACCTAGCTCACAAGTAATGCTATCAAGCCATCAGTTTGCGTGGTGGAGCAAGTCCGAAGGATTTAATCCAGTTTATCATTAAATGGGCAAGTTTATTACCCTGAGGCGACCCAGTTGTCTTCCCAGGTCTTATAATACTGAGTTTTTTTGGTCACTTCATATTCTTGTGGTACTACTTGCGCTCCTGGGGATGCACATCTCTGTCAGTTACTCAGCCACCTCGTGAAATACTAAAGGTCAAACACATGGGTTCTGGATCTCCTTTGTACAGACTGATACCAGAAACTACACTTCCATCTCTGGCTAGCTAGCAGCACATCCATGACAGTCTTCTATGAGATATGCCAACAATAAAATTAGCTGGATCACAGAAGCAGAAAACACATTGGTCACTCTTAACATAGCACATAACCAAGCTTAACAATGTGTGCAGTGTTATTTGTACAGCTAAATGGCTTCTAGCCTTTGCCTTTAAGGCCTTCAACAAATTAGGACCTATCTACCTTAAAGACCCTTTCTAATTCCACAACAATTCAAGGTAACAGTACTCAATAGGAATCAAAACTCTGTTGACAGAGCCTAGATTCAAAGACTTGAGAGCAGAAATCACAGCACTGTCCGTGACAGGTCCCCCTCCCCTGGCTGCCCCCCAAACTTCAGAACTGAAGATCAGATGGAGCTCTCACCTAACCATTTTCCTGACACTCTCTTAAAAAGGCATTAAAAATTACACCTGTGTGTACACAACACCCAATACAACACAGCCCCTGATTTTGATTGGAGTCTTGGGGCACTACCACTATGATAAATAATGAACTACAAAGAGGGGAAAAACAAATAAAAGGGCATAAAAGGAACAACAGAAACCTTCAAAATGAAATCAATGCTAAATAATGTTTTATTTTGTGCCTAGATAGCATAGTGATGTATTGGAAATGTTGAAGATAGGGGAGTCTCCCAATTTCCTTGTGTCAGTAGAGCAGTCATGTACATGCTTCTGCCTGCGTCCTCTTACAACTACCAGCTCTTGTGAATCAGAAACTCAGAAGGTCTATTCTTCCGATGGGCTTCAGCGGAAAGCTGTGCTGGTGCTCATACTTTCTTCAGTAGGGTTCATTTGTGGTTAGGCTCCCACAGAGCTAAGGAAACTCTCCTCCTCAGGTACAATAGAAATTTCTACCATAAAGATAAAAGCTCATCTGTGCAGGAGGGCAAGAGGTTTCTCGGGGGCTGGTCCAAGACTGCAGAATGAACTGATATACCACCACAAACTTCACCATCTTCCACTTCAAGTGTGAGGAACACATCTTCAATCTAGCCTTCTCTAACACACACAAAACAGCAGGCACATTTAAGAAAACCAAAACGAGAACCCTACCAAAACAAAATGACTATACATAATTTTCCCCCTTGCCAGAGAATGAAAAAGAACGAATCAAGTGAGACAGATGTTACTCTCTCTGCTTAAAGCACTATTGGAAGGAGTTCACATATTACAGCAGGGATCGGCAACCTTTGGCACACAGCTCACCAGCACATCCCTCAGATGCCCCATTGGCCTGAGACAGTGAACCGCAGCCAGTGGGAGCCACGATTGGCCAAACCTGCGGATGCGGCAGGTAAACAAACCGGCCTAGCCAGCCGGGGTGCTTACCCTGGCGAGCCGTGTGCCAGAGATTGCTGACCCCTGTATTGCAGCGATGAGGGTGATATCAGAATATACAGAATTAGACAGTGACCCACAAGGTCTGTATCTGGGCTACCAGAATTATTAAGCATGCTAAAGAGATTCTTTTTACATGTTTATACTAGGGCTGTTGAGTGATTAAAAAATTAATTGCGATTAATCGCGCGATTAAAAATATTAATCATGCTGTTAAACAATAATAGAATACCATTTATTTAAATATTTTTGGATGTTTTTCACATTTTCAAATATATTGATTTCTATTACAACACAGAATACAAAGTGTACAGTGCTCACTTTATATTTATTTATTACAAATATTTGCATGGTAAAAAAAAATATTTTTAATTCACCTAAGTACTTTAGTGCAATCTCTTTATCATGAAAGTTGAACTTATAAATGTACAATTATGTACAGAAAAATAACTAACTGCATTAAAAAATAAAACAATGTAAAACTTTAGAGCCTACAAGTCCACTCGGTCCTACTTCAGCCAATCGCTCAGACAAACAAGTTTGGTTGCAATTTGCGGGAGATAATGCTGCCTGCTTCTTGTTCACAGTGTCACCTGAAAGTGAGAACAGGTGTTTGCATGGCACAGTTGTAGCTGGTGTCACTAGATACTTATGTGCCAGATGCGTTAAAGATTCATATGTCCCTTCATGCTTCAACCACCCTGATGACGGATTCTGCATGATAACAATCCAAAGCAGAGCAGACCGACGCATGTCCATTTTCATCATCTGAGTCAGATGCCACCAGCAGAAGGTTGATTTTCTTATTATATAGTTTGGGTTCTGTAGTTTCCACATCTGATTGTTACTCTTAAGAATTCTGAAAGCATGTGGCACATCTCGTCCCTCTCAGATTGAATGGCAATTCAGATTCTTAAACCTTTGGTCGTGTGCTGTAGCTATCCTTCGTAATTGCACATTGGTACCTTTTTTGCGTTTTGTCAAATCTGCAGTGAAAGTGTTCTTAAAATGAACACGTGCCAGGTCATCATCCGAGACTGCTACAACATGAAATATATCGCAGATTCCAGGTAAAACAGAACAGGAGACACAATTCTCCCCCAAGGAGTTCAGTCACAAATTTAAATTAAATACATATTTTTTTAATGAATATCATCAGTATGGATGCATGTCCTCTGGAATGGTGACCGAAGCATGAAGGGGCATATGAATGGTTAGCATATCTGGCATGTAAATACCTTGTAATGCCGACTACAAAAGTGCCATGCGGATGCCTGTTTTCACTTCCAGGTGACATTGTAAGTAAGAAGCAGGCAGCAGTATCTCCCATAAATGTAAACAAACTTGTTTGTCTTAGCGATTGGCTGAACAATAAGTAGGACTGAGTGGACTTGTAGGTGGTAAAGTTTTACATTGTTTTGTTTTCAAGTGCAGTTATGTAACAAAAATGGAACAGTTTTTCATCAGAAAATGCAGTTTCATGAAAACAGAAATGTTTTGTGGGACTGCATCAATTTCAATGAAATTTGACAAACATTTCAAAATGATTCAACATAGAAATAGAGTATTTCATTCCAACTTTCTCATTTTGTTTCATTCTGACTTTTACATTTGTAATATTCACAAAGTAAAAATGAAGTATGTAACTACTTAATATTTATAATGTATTTACATTCTATATGTCAACATTATCCAAACAAAACATTTAGACATGATCACTAGATGCTTCAGAATTAAAATATTTAATGATTGACTTTTTATACAAATTTCAAAATGCCAAAATTTCAAGGACAGAAATTCAATTTTCCAACTTGCTCTGTTGTAAATCAATACTGTAAAGGTCTCAGCCATAGTTTTCAAATGAGGACACTTACGTAAAGACAATGGTAAAACCTAGAGCCTCCAGAAAGGATCCAATTGACCCATGAGCTGGGTCTGTTCACAGACATTTTTTGCACGTCTGGAAGGCATGCTGGAAAGAAAGCAGTAGCTGCTGTCATATAGAGCCAGTATGATTAAAGTGAGTATCAGCAAGAGCAGATTTTTCCTGGCTAATACAGAGACCCAAACTCTTAAAGAGGTAATAGATTACACCTAAGGAAAATCATTTTGTGGAGATTAGACCTTGACAAACCAGTCATCTGAAGATGGCAAACAAGTACAACACACATGCTTGTTGTATCCACTTACTGTCTCATCCATTTCTTGGACTGTAAACTCTTTGGGGCAGGGGACTGTCTTTTTGTTCTTTGCATGCACAGTGCCTACCACAACGGGCCCCAATTTGCTGAATGGGGCTTTTAGGCACTTAGTTGCCTGTGAGAGGGGTCCCTCAAAAGGAATGAGGTCTTGGAGATACAGAACTGAACAGTGTACCCTTTCTTCACTAATTTACAATGCCTTCCTATACAATTTCACTACATGCTGCAATAAAAGAAAGATGACCCCAAGTTTGTTTTTTACACCTTTAATAGTTCTTCAAAATACCTATTAGATCTCCTAATTTCCATTTGACATTTCTCCTCTTCCACCCCCCATTACATTAGGTTCCTCTCAAACTCCCCAAGGATTGGAAATTATTATTTTTTTTTTTTAAGTAAGGAATCTGTTTGGCTCAAAAAAATCTTGAACCTTGCCAAGTGATCATTTTTTCTTGCCCTCCTTTTTTGTTTAAGGGTACGTACAAATACATAGTGACTCAATTATATTAGTAAGGGAACTCCATGCCAAGTAATTTCCTCCTTTTTGACTGGCTTCCTCTTTTTAAAAGATTATTTCAAATATTCACTGTCAGAGTGGTAGTTTTTAGTATGATCTTTGTAGTACACATGGAACTACTATGTAATTATTAAATAATACTGATCTAATATTTTATTGATATTGTATATGGGTACAGAAATTTAAGTTCTATGCTCCCCCAGACTCTTCCTCCCCCCATCCCGGCTCAAACTCGCTTTTCCCTTCCTCCCTCCATCCCCAGCTCCAGCAGGCACTTGCTCTTTTACACCCACAGCCCCAGGGCCAGGAGGAGCTACTCAGTGAGGTAAAGTTACTGTCTAGTTACACTGTTATTATACTTCCCTGTATGGGTATAAGGGTCTAGCTTATATGAGGCTATTGGGGAAAAACAAGCAGAAAGGCAACACAATGAATCTAGATAAGCAACCTCCTACCCAAAAACTGTGAAGGCAATTACAGTTCAGTGGCCTAGTTCCATGCTTCAGCCCAAAGTTACAGTTGTTTTGCCAGTGCTAACAGATCAAAGGTCTATGAACAGTTAAAGTGATTTAGGGCATGTATATACTACAAATTTTGGTTGACACAAACTACAGCAGCATCCAGCTGCTGAAGTTAGTATATCACTCGTGTGCATGCATACTTAGCAGCTTGTGGTGGCACTGGACATATCTACCAGGAATGCTTGGGTCAATGCAAAGTGCAATACACGATGGATTGTAATTCCAGTATGCCATGCATTGCCCCACCCCCACAAAAAAGCAATGCCTTTTGGAAAATTTTTGCAATGTGTTGTGGGATAGAAATGATTCACCCAAGGATCTCTGGGAGGTAGGGGGTTAAGTTGCCACCTCATCCCATAATTTTTGTACTTTTTTTAATTAATCCTACAAACCTGTGATACTTTTTGATGTCCACCATCTATAATGGAAGCATGGAGCCTGAAGAGCTATGCATTATTCTCATGATTGTTGTAAATACAGGACACATGATTCTCCTGTATTTGGAGACTCGCAGGAACAACCGCAACAACAGGGGACATGATGATGCCTTCAAGGACAGATTCTGACAGGATAAAACAATTCAAGTTGCAGACAGTGAAGTGCTGCTTCTGGGCCTGAGAAACAAGCACTGACTACTGGGATCACATCATAATGCAAGTTTGGGACAACAAGCAGTGGCTGCAGAACTTTTGGATGCAAAAGGCCATATATATATTTCTGGATCTGTGTGCTGAGCTTGCCCCAGGTCTCCACCGCAGGAACACCAAATTGAGCTGCACTGACAACTGAGAAGCAAGGGGCAACCACACCCTGGAAATGTACAATGTCAGACTGCTACTAGTCAGTGGGAAATCAGTTTGGAGTAAGAAAATCCAGGGCAGGTGCCATTGTCATGCAAGAGTGTTGGCCATTAATCATCTTCTGCTACACAGGACTGAGACCTTTGGCAGCATGCAGGACATAGTAGATAGATTTGCAGCAAAGGGGTTCCTGGACTACAGTGGAGCAATAGATAGCATGCTCAGGAGGAGGGATAGCTCAGTGGTTTGAGCATTGGTCTGCTAAAACCAAGGTTGTGAGCTCAATCCTTGAGCAGGCCATTTAGGGAACTGGGGTAAAGATCTATCCTGGGATTGGGCCTGATTTGAGCAGAGGGTTGGACTAGATGACCTCGAGGTCCCTTCCAACCCTAATATTCTCCTGCATGCACATCCCCATTTTGGCACTAGTCCACCTTGCCACAGAGTACATCAACGGAAAGGGTTACTTACACAAACATTAGAAGATCATTGGAGACACTTCACTGATATCAATGTGGGCTGGTCAGGGAAGGTGCATGTCATCTTTATGAACACAAATTGTTCAGAAAGCTGCAAGCAGGGCCATTCCTTCCTCACTGGTAGATTCTCACTGCCTATATTGAAATGCCAATAGTGATTCTGGGGGATCCAGCCTACCTTTTGCTCTCCTAGCTCATGAAAACATACACTGATTACCACAAAGCAAAGATTCTACCACCAGCTCAACAGGTACAGAATGACTGTTGAATATGCTTTTGGTAGATTGAAGAGACGCTGATAGTGTTTACTCACTAGATTGAATTTCAGTTAAAACAATATCCCAGTGTTTATAGCTGCATGTTGTGTCCTGCATAATTTCTGAGGCAAATGGGGGAAAGCTACCACCATGGTGGAGGTAGAACATCTGTCTGCTGACTTTGAACAGCCAGACACAGGGCTATTACAAGAGCTCAGTGTGAAACTATGCAGTTAAAGAAGCCTTTAAAAGAGCATTTTAACAGGCTGTGGTGGACAGTTCTCTAGCCCTAAAGCTTCAGTTCCTAATAGCACCTATGCGGTGCTTCATGTACTTTTATAAATATGACTGGGTGTTTTCTTGAACCTATGAGTTATGTGGTGCTCTAGATTTACAATGTACTGGATGCTCTGGAGTGGATGCCCTATCCACTCTACAATGTGTTGTGAACTAATAAACAATCTTATTTAAAAAAAACAAATTTATTGATTGGCAAAAACAGTACAGAAAAACAATGTGGAAAAAACAGGCAATGCTATACAAACTGTAAATATAAATTAACAGAATGGCACTTTGAAATTAGAAAGGTAGAAAAAAAATTGTCGATTTCAGTGCACAGAGTCCATTGTGGCTACATGTATACCATTCTTTGCTGTCCCCTGACATGGAGTGTTAGAGGTACAGCTGCAACCTGTGATGCCATGTGGAATGCTGGAGTATGTAGGGAGCCACTACCGTGGAGTTCTCTAAGGACTGCAAAAAGTGAAGAGTCAGACATATGGACCTGTACATCAACCAGGGTCTGCAGCATTTGTGTTTGCTGCTTAAGAAGCCCTATTATGCGTTGATGCATCACCTTCTCAGTTTCTTGGGCCTTTCTCCTGTCCCTTTTCAATGCTCTCTGCTGTGTTAGCCCTACAGGCCCTCTGCTTGCAGTCCAATGCAGCACCGTCTTGCAGGATTTCACCAAGTGTGTCCTTTCCACTTCTACTTTCCCCTCATGGGGCCAGGTGTTCTGCAGATGTGGAAGGGGAACTCTCCAAGACTGCAATGGTAGCAGCTGCTGATAAAGACAGACATCATTAGATTTACAGTGACAACAGAAAGGGAAGGGTAAGTTTCAAGACTACCTCCCTTATTCCAAAATTTAAAAAAAAAGAAAAAAAAACTTTTTAATAAGATTGTTTATTATAGAAACGTAGAATTGTAGGACCAGAAAGGACCTCATGAGGTCATTTAGTCCAGCTCCCTGCACTCATGGCAGGACTAAGTATTATCTAGACCATTTCCGACAGGTGTTGGTCTATAACCTGCTCTTAAAAATCCCCAGTGACTGAGATTCCACAATCTCCCTATGCAAATTATTCCAGTGCTTAACCACTCTGACAGTTAAGAAGTTTTTCCTGATATCCAACCTAAACTGCCCTTGCTGCAATTTAACACTTTTGCTTCTTGTCCTATCCTCAGAGGTTAACAAGAACAATTTTTCTGACTCCTCCTTGTAACAACCTCTTGTGTTCTTGAAAGCTGTTATGTCCCCTCTCAGTCTTCTCTTCTCCAGACTAAACAAACCCACTTTTTTTTCCCAATCTTCCCTCAGAGGTCATGTTCTCTAGACCTTTTGTTGCTCTTCCCTGGACTTTTGAGCTGTGCTCCAGCTCCAGGCAAAAACCTGCAGCTCCACTGCTCCGGAGCTGCTCTGCACTCCAGCTCTGGGCTCCGCTCCAAAGTCCTGCTTTCTCCCATTTGTCCACATCTTTCCTGAAATGTGGTGCCCAGAACTGGACACATGCCTCAACAGGAGTACTAGGCAGCGCGGAGTAGAGCAGAAGACTAACTTCTCCTATCTTGCTTATAACACTCCTGCTAATAAATCCCAGAATTATGTTTGCTTTTTTTCCAACAGTGTTACACTGTTGACTCATGTTTAGCTTGTGACCTACTATGACTCCCAGATCCCTCTCTGCAGTACTCCTTCCTAGGCAGTCATTCCCCATTTTGTATGCGTGCAACTGACTGTTCCTTCCTAAGTGGAGTACTTTGGATACGTCCACTATTGATACGCTGCTTCCGGTGCTGTGTAGAAGCACTCGCCCTCCAACTGCAGTTCTGCAACCACAGTGAATACGGACTGCCAGAGGCAGGGAAGAAAAGGAATGTTGGTTGTACGAAACAGAATTTCAGCTCCTAATCCATAGGTGCTGGAACTAGGGGGGCTGCAGCACTCACTGGCTTGAAGTGGTTTCCCTTATACACAGGGTTTACAGTTTGGTTCAACGGTTCTCAGCACCCACACTACAAAAATTGTTCCAGCACCCCTGCCCTAATCCATGGGTCCAGGTATAGGGCAACTGTACTGAATATTTACACAATTTTTCCCCACTAGTGGTTGTGATTTTAGCTGATTTCACTCCTGAGAGTAACAAAGGTGCAGAGAGCTCAGCTTCTACTGGCACCCCAAACCAACCCAGACCTGTATGCCACTAGCCAGTTTACTGTAATACTGCCAGCTAAACTCATTGCAAACTGGTGTGGGAAAATTTCCTTCCACAGAGGAAGAAATCAAGGACAGTCATCCCTAGAAGCCTCCGGGAAAGGACTGTGGAGTACCTCCATGAAAGTTTCATTGAGATCTCTCAGGCGGATACAAGATACAGCCCTATGTACATAAACTGCTCTGCATGCCCTACCCCCCACTTAATTAAACAGGGAAATGAAAAGCAGGTACTAACTCTACCTTTGTTTGTTGAACCACTACATCTTCTCGTATAAACAATGAAAATTCAATTCTTGATCATGATACCTCGGAGATGGTGAGGGGAATCTTTAAATGTCAACACTTTAAGGAAAAATTTATGCACACACTTACCTTAAGTCCCTTCCTCTTCATCTAGCTCATCCATGCTCAGATGGCAGGACTGACTAGACTGTGTGGGAGTCCTGAACAAGTTCTGGGTCACAGTATATCTAGATTCCCCCTCTCCACCTGGCATCTCCTTCTTCTCCTTGCTGTTCACAGCAGAAATCTCCGTCTCGGGCTCCTCCAAGGTATTCATGCTGGTTTGTGGGGTGCTGATGGAGTCTCTGCCAAGTATGCCATGCAGGTTATAGTAAAGGCGGCAGTTGTGCAGCTCAGACTAGATCGACTGTTGGCTTCCTGGCTTTGCGATACACGTGCTGCATTTCCTTTGCTTTCACGTGGCACTGCTCCTGAGCCGTCATACCCCTTTGCCTGCCTCCCCCATTCAATCTTTTTGTAGATGTCCAAATTTCCATGGCTGCTTACATTGCACAGCCTCTTCTCACAAGCCCAGGAGATCCAACACTACGTCTACTCCAGGCAGGAGTTCACCTAGTACATGGAGCTCGCATTGTCACTTGCGCACAACAAGAGAGAGTTGCTATTGTCCAAGGTGTGCTTGTTAGGAAGAGACATTTCAAAAACACACAGGGGAAGGGGTTAAGAGGGAAGAAGAGTGGATTTTGGTCTCTGACCTCTCGGAATTGGAGTCTATAACTGTGACCAGAACAATCACTGTATCAGGGAATGTGGCATTGTGGGACAGCTGCTGGAGGACCATTAGGCTCAAGACAGATCACACAGCATCTCTACTTGCACTGCATCAACTTCAGAAAGCCAAACATGACCCTACACCAGGGGTCGGCAACCTCTGGCATGCGGCTCGCCAGGATAAGCCCCCTGGCAGGTCAGGCCACTTTGTTTACCTGCCACGTTGGCAGGTTCGGCCGATCATGACTCCCACTGGCCGCAGTTCGCCGCTCCAGGCCAATGGGGGCAGCGGGAAGTGGCACGGGTGAGAGGTGTGCTGGCCATGGCTTTCTGCCGCCCCCATTGGCGTGGAGCGGCGAACCACGGCCAGTGGGAGCTGCAATAAGCCGAACCTGTGGAGGCAGCAGGTAAACAAACTGGCCCGGCCCACCAGGGTTCTTACCCTAGCGAGCCGCATGGCAGAGGTTGCCAACCCCTGCTCTACATCATTCAAGGATGTAGTTTTATTGCATTGCCATAATGAGGCACTTATGTCAATGGGAGAGATTTGCAAGGCAATTTACATAAACCCAAATCTGTAGTGTAGACCAGGCCTTAGTCTCTGGGATTGGGAGGAGGGGGAGGGCTGATCAAGAAAACTGGACAGCTTTTAAATGACACCCACCCAGGTGTGAATTGTCCTGCAAGTTAAAGAAACAGATTTCATTGCCCACACACTGTTTGTCACAGAACCATAGGACTGGAAGGGACCTTGAGAGGTGATCTAGTCCAGTCCCCTGCACTCATGGCAGGACTAAGTATGGGATCGTGCTTCATTTTGTAGCACATAGTGAAATTGCTAACTATAAATAGTGACAAAAGATTACACTATTCAGTTCTGTCTCTCCTGGCCCTCTTCCACCATTTCTTTTCAGGAATCCCTCTCATAAGCAACTAAGAGAAAGTTCTCTCTCTAAGAACTCAGAATAGTAGAAGGCATCCTGCTAGTATTATAGGTATATTTTTTATTCATTGTGTTACACTTGACTAAGATGAGGATAAGAGAAAATATAGTATTCCACGGCATGGTCCTTACCACTGAAATTCTCATTAGATTTTTACGGAATCTTTTAAGTTCCATATTACTCCTGCATCTTTTGCCTTCCTCTGCAGCATGAGGCACAGGTCACTTTCAGGTTTAAAGTAGTGTAAAACCGTGGATTCTCTGTAACTTGAAGTCTTTAAATTATGATTTGAGGACATTGGTAACTGAGGCAGAGGTTAGGAGTCTATTTCAGGAAGGGGTATGTGAGGTTCTGTGGCTTGCAATGTGCAAGGGGTCAGACTAGATAATCACAATGGTCCCTTCTGACCTTAAAGTCTATGAGTCTACATAGTTACAGACAGATATTACAGTATATCACTGACAGACATTATGAAAAGATAGAGGAAGGAGAGTTATTGCCAAAGTTCTCTTTCCATCACTAGGCATTCTAGTGCACTTATTGTTTATCTTCTTATAGTAGTATACAGACATTTACAGTTTTTGTCAATGTGCCTACTTGTATTTATCTTCTTAACCTGAAAGAGATCTCTCTGTTCCCCAGTATTAAGTCACATCTGCTGCCTAGGCAGCAAAAAAACCAAACCTAATCTAGTTATTCCCTGCTTTGCTGTGAAAAGATGAAGCTACCTCCTGATAAACTGTAGAGAATAGGTAACTTTTCAGTACAAAAATTTAAAGTGTATTGAAAAACTGAAGTTGGGACTCATAAGATTTACTTTAATATCAATCTAATATCAAACTAGTGATACAGTAGTTAGTATATTAGATTAGGAAGAAGACATAAGACAAGGCCTGGCAACAACCATTCTTAACACACAAGATTGTGCTACACAGAACTCCTGGTTTTGCTTACTGAAGACAGTGAATAGTGTACTTTGAGCAGTACATTATTCGGTGGATTCTGGCATTTACTTTCAGAAAGGAGAACTATGGAAAAATGAGGAGGTTAGTTAAACAGAAATTAAAAAGGTACAGTGACTAGAGTGAAATCCCTGCAAGCTGCATGGACACTTTTCTAAGATACCATAATAGAGGCCCAACCTAAATGTATACCCCAAATTAAAAAACACAGTAAAAGAACTAAAAAAGAGCCACCGTGGCTTAACCATGTAAAAGAAGCAGTGAGAGATAAAAAGGCATCTTTTAAAAAGTGGAAGTCAAATCCTAGTGAGGTAAATAGAAAGGAGCATAAACTCTGTCAAATTAAGTGTAAAAATGTAATATGAAAAGTCAAAAAGGAGTTTCAAGAACAGCTAGCCAAAAACTCAAAAGGTAATAAAACGTTTTTTAAGTACATCAGAAGCAGGAAGCCTGCTAAACAACCAGTGGGGCCCCTGGACAATTGAGATACAAAAGGAGCACTTATAGACGATAAAGTCATTGCAGAGAAACTAAATGAATTCTTTGCTTCAGTCTTCATGGCTGAGGATGTTAGGGAGATTCCCAAACCTGAGTCGTCCTTTATAGGTGACAAATCTGAGGAATTGTCACAGATTGACGTGTCACTAGAGGAGGTTTTGGAATAATTGATAAACTTAACAGTAACAAGTCACTGGAACCAGATGGCATTCCCCCAAGAGTTCTGAAAGAACTCAAATGTGAAACTGTGAAACTATGATTTGTAACTTGTCCTTTAAATCAGTTCCTGTACCCAATGACTGGAAGATAGCTAATGCAATGCCAATATTTAAAAAGGGCTCTAGAGGTGATCCCAGCAATTACAGTAAGTCTAATGTCAGTACCAGGCAAATTAGTTGAAACAATAGTAAAAAATAAAGTTGTCAGACACATAGAAGAATGTAAACTGTTGGGCAAAAGTCAACATGGTTTCTGTAAAGGGAAATCATGTCTTACCAATCTATTAGAGTTCTTTGAAGGGGTCAACAAACATGTGGACACGGGGGATCCAGTGGACACAGTGTACTTAGATTTCCAGAAAGCTTTTAACAAGGTCCCTCATCAAAGGCTCTTACTCAAATTAAGTTGTCATGGGATAGGAAGGAAGTTCCTTTCATGGATAGAGAACTGGTTAAAAGACAGGGAAAAAAGGGTAGGAATAAATGCTAAATTTTCAGAATGGAGAGGGGTGTTCCCCAAGGGTCAGTCCTAGGACCAATCCTATTCAATTTATTCATAATGATCTGGAGAAAGGGGTAAACAGTGAGGTGGCAAAGTTTGCAGATGATACTAAACTGCTCAAGATAGTTAAGACGAAAGCAGACTGTGAAGAACTTCAAAAAGATCTCACAAAACTAAGTGATTGGGCAACAAAATGGCAAATGAAATTTAATGTGGATAAATGTAAAGTAATGCACATTGGAAAAAATAACCCCAACTATACATACAATATGATGGGGGCTAATTTAGCTATAACTAATCAGCAAAGAGATCTTGGAGTCATTGTGGATAGTTCTCTGAAGACATCTACACAGTGTGCAGCAGCAGTCAAAAAAGCAAACAGGATGTTAGGAATCATTAAAAAAGGGATAGAGAATAAGACAGAGAATATACTATTGCCCCTATATAAATCCATGGTACGCCCACATCTTGAATACTGCGTGCAGCTATGGTCCCCTCATTGCAAAAAAGATATACTGGCATTAGAAAAAGTTCAGAGAAGGGCAACTAAAATGATCAGGGGTTTGGAACGGGTCCCATATGAGGAGAGATTAAAGAGGCTAGGACTTTTCAACTTGGGAAAGAGGAGACTAAGGAGGGATGTGACAGAAATATATAAAATCATGAGTGATGTGGAGAAAGTGAATAAGGAAAAGTTATTTACTTGTTCCCATAATATAAGAACTAGGGGCCACCAAATGAAATTAATGGGGCAGCAGGTTTAAAACAAACAAAAGGAAGTAGTTCTTCACACAGCGTACAGTCAACCTGTGGAACTTCTTGCCTGAGGAGGTTGTGAAGGGTAGGTTTATAACAGGGTTTAAAAGAGAACTAGATAATTCCTGGAGGTTAAGTCCATTAATGGCTATTAACCAGGATGGGCAAGAAATGGTGTCCCTAGCCTCTGTCTGTCAGAGGGTGGAGGTGGATGGCAGGAGAGAGATCACTTGATCATTACCTGTGATGATCCCTCTGGGGCACCTGGCATTGTCCACTGTCAATCGACAGGATACTGGGCTGGATGGACCTTTGATCTTACCCAGTATGACCACTCTTATGATCTTCTGGGTCTTTTCAACTAGCATATTTGTATCCAGTTAGCTTCTGGCGTTCCATGAGCCTGTTCAAATTTGTATACAATACTCCACTACCCAACCATCACAACCTGATCCCTATTCTGGGATTCAGAGGACCTGGGTTTTATTCCCAGCTCTGCCACTTGCCTGCTGGGTGAACTTGGGTAAGTCACTTCACTTTTCTGTGCCTCTGTTTCCCCACCTGCAAGATGGGGATAACGAAACCCACTTCCTTTGCAAATCATTTTGAGATCTACTGATGAAAAGTGAAGCAGAAGAGCTATGTATTACTACTCCACTACTAGGAGCATATTAGCCACTTAGATCTCCAGACCAAACCCTTCAGCCTTTCCTCAAGCTGAGTTCTTAGGTATTTAGGCATCTAAATACCTTTCAAAAGCTGGTTCTTGGAGCTTAAGCAATGAACAGTTTGATTACCTAGCACAGAGGTTCAGAGTAACAGTTTGGACACTGCCTGCTCAGCCGCCTACCACATACACACACCCTCAACACAGAGCTATGACAGACTCTACCTTCAATCAGGGACCAAGTTTTTGTTGTTTTTTTTTTTTAGACAGACACCCGTAATATGAATATGCATGTACATATACATATATACCCATATATAATGACCAAATCTTGCAAATATTTTTGCAGATAATTAACTTCATATAAGCAGGTGACCTTGGGGAAGTCCTGGCTCCAATGAGTGCACTCCTATGTGCAGAGCTAGCTATATATGCCTGGGTCTTTGCAGGGCTGTGACTTGTATTAGAGCAGTTGACAGTATTTGAGATCACGTATTTTTAAGAAGTGATTTTAAGACATTGTACTAGATTTAAACAGATAATTAAAAAACAAAACCACCGAGTACCCACAAGTTCTAAAAATAAAAAGGCCTGTATTTTTGAAACTTACAAAAGAAGTTACTTTTTGAACTGAGACACTGTATGCCAAGTGGTAGTCTACAGTGAAATTTTACAAGCCGGTCAGAAACCACCTTGAAAAACAAGATTTAAAATTAAATCACTAACATGTCCATAAACCATTGTCCACAAAGTGTTGGGGTTTTTTAGGTTATGAAAACAACTTATTGTTCACTTATGTTTATTTACCTAGTTCCTACAATAAAAATAGGCTCATCAGTTTCACTTGTACTGCAAGTTAGTTTCACTTTCTGATTGCCAGGAAGCAACATCATGTTTTTGTTTGCATTCCACACCCTGTGTGTACGTGTTTGGGGTTTTTTTTTGGTTTTGGTTTCGGATTTTTAAAATTTAAAGAACCAGGAAAATATTTCCATTCATATTACCGGTTTATTTGTCTATTTTAAGAATTTGGAGTGTAAGTCTAGCTGGAAACCTCTCTTTAAATCGTAACTACACTGGCAGGTTTCACACTATTTCTAACAGGAAACCAAACGATCATTATCAACTCTCATGGTCTGTGAAGCCAAGTTATGAGAGGGCACTTTCTAGTTTGCAGGGGAAGACAGCATCTTCAGGAACAGGTACCGCAGCCTGCCCCTTGATTGCCGAGCTCACCGTCTGTACTGGTAACGCTTCACCTATGCCCTCCCACACACACACCCCCCCACACGATGCACCCACCCCTTTCACTGCCTAACTTTCACCAAGAGACTTTTCCACTGACAACGGACTTTACATCCCGCGAGCGACACACGCAGCCGCCGCCGCCGCCGCCCCGCGCTCTGCCCTGGCCCGCGCCTCTGCACACGGACTTTGCTCCCGAGGAAGCCCAGCGTGTCTCCAGGGGGACAAAGTTGACGCCGAAGGCTCTGCAGCCCGAACAGCCAAGTCCCAGACCCGGAGCCAAACCCTGCCCGGCCAGGACGGACGAGCCAGTCTCGAGGGCCGGGGTGCGAGCTAAGGGAGCTGAAATCCGGCTCCCCAGAGCCGCCCAGCCGGGAGGGTGTTAACCTGCCGGCCGCCCCGCGAGTGCAGGCAGAGGGGGACGGACCGGACCTACTCACCGCCAGGGCTCCGCAGCTAACGGTTCGGCGCCCCTCACCGGCAGCAGCCGCGGGCAGGGAGCTCCCAATGTCGCAGCTGGAGCGGGGGGGGCGGCACCAGCGGCTCTCCCCGCCCCCTCAGCTACCTGCGCTGCGCCTGGACCCGTCCCAGCAGCGCATCGCTGCCGCCCCGCCCCGCCTCGCTCGCGGGAGCGCGGCCGCCACCTCAGTCAGGGGAGAGGGAGACGCTCACTCAGGAGAGACTCGGTTCCAACACGCTCTGCGCCTGCGCTGCGGGAGGGGGTGTTTGTCAGCAGAGAAGCACAGGGTGGGAAAGGGGCGGGGCGGAGGCAGGGCATAGAAAACCCCGCCCCCTCTCGTTGCCCCTGCTGCTCAGGGGGTGGGTGGGTGCCCAGGTAGTGGTGATGCAGCAGCCGCCTGTCACTCAGCTCCTCCGTGGAAGGGGAGGACAAATAGCCTGTTGCCAGTCAGTCACTGGCCTCTTTAGTATTCATGGTAAAAGTCATCAGAGGCCTACTTCAGCCTTCTCACACCACCCGCTATCTCATCCCTGGAATATCAGGAGAGGGCCAGGGCTCATGTTACTTTGAGCACACTGATGGCTCTCTCTGGCACTCAGAAGCAAGCAGCAGGCACATGCTTATTACAGGTACCAATACTCCAGCACTGCTGCCCTTCCTTCTCCCCAGCCATAGTAACTAACAGCTGACGCTTCAGGAAAAGGAGTAAAGTTATGCATCTCCAGTTATTCAGTAGTGTACATGAGGAAAGGAGGTGCTATCCTTTCCTAATACCCCCAGTTTTAAAGTGGCAGCTAAACCATGAGCTATGATTATCCCTTGCTTAACGTTTATCATTTTAGACATTATTATAGGTCAACCTTAACCAGCTACAGTATTTGACTTAGGGCAAGTCTACACTACAAAATAAAGTCGACCTAAATTATGTCAACATATGGGCACCGCCATAATTAAATCACTTCTGCATGTCCAAACTACACTCCTTGTGTTGGTAGTGCATGTCCTCTACTACCACCATTTGCACTGATGCAGAGAGCAATGCACCGTGGGTAGCTATCCCACTGTGCAACTTGCCACCATCTAGCGCAGGGTGTTTTGAGAACATAAGAACAGCCATACTGTGTCAGACCAATGGTCCATCTAGCCCAGTATCCTGTCTTCCAGCCCAGTATCCTGTCTGCCAACAGTGGCCAATGCCAGATGCCCCAGAGGGAAGGAACAGAACAGGTAATCATCAAGTGATCCATCTCCTGTCGCCCATTCCCAGCTTCTGACAAACAGAGGCTAGCGACACCATCCCCGTCCATCATGTCTAATAGCCATTGATGGACCTATCCTCCATGAACTTATCTAGTTCTTTTTTGAACCCTGTTATTGTCTTGGCCTTCACATCCTCTGGCAGAAAGTTCCACAGGTTGACTGTACATTGTGCGAAGAAATAATTCCTTTTGTTTGTTTTAAACCTGTTGCTATGAATTTCATTTGGTAACCCCTAGTTCTTATGTTATGAGAAGCGGTAAATAAGGAGAAAAGGTTTGCAATGCTTCCTGGGGGCGAATGAGTTATGCAGGGGTGACTAGGAACATGATTTCAACGTCCCATGATGCAGTTTTCTCCATTGCATAATTTTATCAGAATCCCATAATTTTTCACACCTCTTTTCAAATGCCTTGCAAACCTGTGCATCCACCATCCATGAAGAGCATGGATCCTGCACAGCTCTGCACTATTATGATAAGCATTGAGAGCACGGGACGCCTGATCTTGCAGTATTTGTGGAGCCATCAGAGGAGCCTCATGAAGCATGACTCATAGACTCATAGACTCTAGGACTGGAAGGGACCTTGAGAGGTCATCGAGTCCAGTCCCCTGCCCTCATGGCAACACCAAATACTGTCTAGACCATCCCTAAAAGACATTTATCTAATCTACTCTTAAATATCTCCAGAGATGGAGATTCCACAACTTCCCTAGGCAATCTATTCCAGTGTTTAACTACCCTGACAGTTAGGAACTTTTTCCTAACGTCCAACCTAAATCTCCCTTGCTGCAGTTTAAGCCCATTGCTTCTTGTTCTATCATTGGAGGCTAAGGTGAACAAGTTTTCTCCCTCCTCCTGATGACACCCTTTTAGATACCTGAAAACTGCTATCATGTCCCCTCTCAGTCTTCTCTTTTCCAAACTAAACAAACCCAATTCCTTCAGCCTTCCTTCATAGGTCATGTTCTCAAGACCTTTAATCATTCTTGTTGCTCTTCTCTGGACCTTCTCCAATTTCTCCACATCTTTCTTGAAATGCGGTGCCCAGAACTGGACACAATACTCCAGTTGAGGCCTAACCAGCGCAGAGTAAAACGGAAGAATGACTTCTCATGTCTTGTTTACAACACACCTGTTAATGCATCCAAGAATCACGTTTGCTTTTTTTGCAACAGTATCACACTGTTGACTCATATTAAGCTTATGGTCCACTATGACCCCTAGATCTCTTTCTGCCGTACTCCTTCCTAGACAGTCTCTTCCCATTCTGTATGTGTGAAACTGATTGTTCCTTCCTAAGTGGAGCACTTTGCATTTATCTTTATTGAACTTCATCCTGTTTACCTCAGACCATTTCTCCAATTTGTCCAGATCATTTTGAATTTTGACCTTGTCCTCCAAAGCAGTTGCAATCCCTCCCAGTTTGGTATCGTCCGCAAACTTAACAAGCGTACTTTCTATTCCAACATCTAAATCGTTGATGAAGATATTGAACAGAGCCGGTCCCAAAACAGACCCCTGCGGAACCCCACTTGTTATACCTTTCCAGCAGGATTGGGAGCCATTAATAACTACTCTCTGAGTATGGTTATCCAGCCAGTTATGCACCCACCTTATAGTAGCCCTATCTAAATTGTACTTTCCTAGTTTATCTATAAGAATATCATGCGAGACCGTATCAAATGCCTTATTAAAGTCTAGGTATATCACATCCACCACTTCTCCCTTATCCACAAGGCTCGTTATCCTATCAAAGAATGCTATCAGATTAGTTTGACTTGATTTGTTCTTTACAAATCCATGCTGGCTATTCCCTATCACCTTATCACCTTCCAAGTGTTTGCAGATGGTTTCTTTAATTACTTGCTCCATTATCTTCCCTGGCACAGAAGTTAAACTAACTGGTCTGTAATTTCCTGGGTTGTTTTTATTTCCCTTTTTATAGATGGGCACTATATTTGCCCTTTTCCAGTCTTCTGGAATCTCCCCCGTCTCCCATATTTCCCAAAGATAATAGCTAGAGGCTCAGATACCTCCTCTATTAACTCCTTGAGTATTCTAGGATGCTAATGACGATTCCTTGGAAGCTAGCTTGCTGTGGGACATAGAAAGAAACAATTCAAGGTTGTTGTTAGTATTCACAGAGCAGCTATAGATGGTGGAGCGTTGGTTCTGGGCCCAAAAAACAAGCACTAACTGGTAGGATTACATTGCTATGCAGGTATGGGATGACAAGCAGTGGTTGCAGAACTTTTGGATGAGCAAGTCTACATTCCTGGGTGTGCGTGTGGAGTTTGCCCCATCCTTCCAGTGCAGTAACACCAAAATGAGAGCTGGACTGACAGTGGAGAAGTGAGTGATGATCGCTGTGTGGGAGCTTGCAATGCCAGACTGCTCCTGATCAGCCAGAAATCAATTTGGAGTCAGGAAATCTACTGTGGGGGTTGCTGTGATGCAAGTGTGCAGGGCCATTAATCACATCCTGCTATGAAGGACTGTGATGCTGAGCAATGTACAGGACATTGTGGATAGTTTTGCAGCAATGGGGTTCCCAAACTGCGGTGGGGCGATAGATGGCACCCATATCCCTATTTTGGCATCAGAGCGCTTTGCACAGAGTACATCAACAGAAAGGGCTACTTTTCCATGGTATTGCAAGCGCTGGTGGATTACTGGGATGTTTACTGACATCAAGGTGGGATGATCAGAGAAGGTGCATGATGGGTGCCTCATTAAGAACACAGGCCCATTCAAAAAGTTGGAAGTAGGGCCTTTCTTTCCAGACACTGGGGATATTGAAAGGCCAATAGTGATCCTGCGAGACCTAGCCTACTCCCATGGCTCATGGTGTACACCGGCCACCTCAACAGCAGCAAGGAGCACTTCAACTATAGGCTCTGCAGGTGCAGAATGACAACTGAATGTGCTTTTGACCATTTGAAAGGTTGGTGGCGCCGTCTACTTATGAGATTAGATCTCATGAAAAAATATCCCAATGGTTATAGCTGTCTGCTCTGTGCTTCATAATACCTGTGAAGCAAAGGGGGAAAAGTTTCTGCCAGGATGGAGGGTAGAGGTGCAACGGCTGGCTGCTGATTTTGAGCAGCCAACTACTAGGGCTATAAGAAGAGCTCAACGGACAGCTAAATAGTTCAGGGAGGTTTTGAAAGACCATTTTAATAGTGAGCCACAGTAATGTGTGTTTCTGTAGGGTGCTCTGCCTGGCATGGGTTTATTTGCACACAGTATGAACCTTGTAATGAGGTCTGTGTGTGCAGTAATATAATATTGCAAATGCACCAATTGCTATTATGTCTGAATGATGTCAGCTCCAGCCAGCATATGTTGTGAAGTAATACAGATGTATTAAGTTTCCATAAATAGACTTTTATTCCAAACCCATCCAAACAGACATTTATAACTAAATGAAACTTTATAAATACAGGGGAAAGAACCTTAAAAGGGGAAATAACAGTCATTTCCATTTCACAAACAGATACACCAACTATGTCTCTCACAGGTCAGTGTATGTGTGGCTGTGATGGTCTGTACTCTCCCCTATGGTGAAGTGGTAGAGTAGTGCAACGACTTGACCCCATGTGGAATGAGGAGGTCCTGAATGCAGTTCTCTATGGACTGCAGAAGGAGGCAAGCATGGGTATGTTGAACCTGAAGGTCAACAAGAGTCTTCAGCATGTCTGCTGCTTGAGAAGTGCTAGCATCTCCTGCTGCACATCTCTCTCCTTTTCCTGTGGTTTTCTCCTCTCCACTCTATTGCTGTCCCTTCTGTCCACAAGGGTGATCCTTCAAGCTCTCTGCTCAGTATCTATTCTGAGTGTATTCACAAGATAAATGGAAACTTGGTATATGGAACTCACTCCCCTGATCCTTACAAGTTGCAAGCATTACATTCTAACTTGTCCTTGCGATTCATAGAGCGTGACAGCAGTCCTAGCCTTGGTAAGTTTGGCTTGGGGAGTTTCAGGGGATGAGCTGCGACAATAAAGGGGCTGCAAGGATAAGGTCTTTTCCTGTAGCCATATTGTAAGGCCTTGTCTGTCATTAGCTAAGAAGCTGGAAGTCACATAGAATATCAGGGTTGGAAGGGACCTCAGGAGGTCATCTAGTCCAACCCCCTGCTCAAAGCAGGACCAATCCTCAGACAGATTTTTGCCCCAGATCCATAAATGGCCCCCTCAAGGATTGAGCTCACAACCCTGGGTTTAAGCAGACCAATGCTCAAACTACTGAGCTATCCCTCCCCTCTAAATTACATTACAACAATGTAATAGTAGGCAGTTAAGAAGGAGATTCTGTCCTAATAGCACCCACTATCACCAGATAAATAAACAGATCTTAAGATGGTTAAGATGGTTAGTTTGACAGCATTATGTCTGGCAAGAAATCACTTATCAATAGTTGTGGTCGTGAAATCCTCATTTCTTTAATTGTTTTATCTTTATGGTCCCCACTTCTCTATTGTTTGTCTGTATGATCTCTGTTTGGTTCTTTGATTGTTTCTATCTGTTCCATAATTAATTTTGCAAGGTGTAAATTAATTAAGGTGATGGGATGATTAGGTTAGAGAATTTTGTTATAATATGTTAGGATTGGTTAGTAACATTTTAGTTTAATGATTGGTTAAGGTTACAGCTAAGCAGGACTCAAGTTTCACTATATAAACTGGAGACCAAAACGAAGTTCTTTGGGAACCAGGACACAGCCCCAAGATCAGAGCTGCCACACCTCAACACTCTACCAAAAACACTGTGCAGAAACTGGAGCCCCCCAGTCCTGACTGGCCATCAAAAAAAGTTCATCTGTCTTATTGGGAATGGTGAGCATTGTATGTGTAGTGTGTGCATTCTGTTTTGGTGATTGTTAATAAATAGAGATTAAGTAGGATATTACAGTGTCCTTACACTTTACCTCTTTCAGTGGTAAAAGACCCCATAAATCCAAAAAGATTAAGCCCTGAGGCCAGAGGGAATGGGTGTTTGCTCTGAGTCCACACGGAATGGGTGTTTGCCCAGAGCCTGGAGGAGTACAGCCCAGAGCCCGAAGGAATAGAGCCCACAGCCCATGGAGTGGTAAAGTTAGGTGTCTTTCACCTGGAGTCCTAGGAACTGGGAAAGAGTGGGAGTGCCTAAATTAACTGGGTTACGCCTTGAGCCCTAGGAACTAGGTAGAGGTGGGTGCCCTAGAGTGTGCCAGTGATGGAGAATTTTGTGTGGTAACAGGCCGGGGAATAGCTCACCAGAATGAGTATATGCGGATAGAGCAATTGAACTGAATACTGGCACTGTTTTCCAGGCAGTGGTTGCTTTTAGCTGTTACTTCAGTTCCTTAGGGTAACAGAGGCTGAAAGGGAACAGCTCCGGCACGCTTCTGGCTACAGGCTGGACCATATGCTGCTAGCCTGTGTGTTGCAACGGTGCATGCTGAAGTAATTGCTGAGTGGCACATGAAAGTGTCCTTCTGCAGCAGAAGCTATAAGCAGTATCCTCAGAAAGCTCTTGGCAAAGGGTTGCAGACTACCTTCCAGAAAGTTTCCTTAAGATCTCTATGGAGGATTCATGGGACATCACATTGCCACATAAATAAGTTGTTTGCAGTGCCCCCTCTGCCTAACTGTATAGGGGACATGAGAAGCAGGTAGAACTGTATCTCTATTGCTATTTCACTACCTTTTCAGCATGATTAAAAAAGAGTAAAATGACAGATGGTCCCCACAGTATCAAAAGAAACTTGATACTTATCTGAGGTTCTGTTCCCTGCATCAGGCTCAACTATGCAGGATTGCAGGGACTGGCTCCAACGTTCGGAGTCAAAAAACAGGTCCTGGCTCCCTGAGCCACTGGATCCCCTGATTGCCTGCGCCCCATACTTCTCCTCTTCTGTGTCCAACACCTCTTCCTCACTGGTCACTCTGGGGACCTGTGACTCTGGCTTCTCCGAAGTATCTACTGGGCTTCTGGGGGTAGAAGTGGGGGTGGGGTCTCCGCCCAGGATGGCATGCAGCTCTTTGTAAAAGCAGCATGTCTGTGGCTCTGCACCAGAGCAACTGTTAGCCTCCCTTGCCTTCTGGTACACCTGCCACAGCTGCTTAGCTTTCATATGGCACTGCTGCAGGTCCTTCTTGTAGCCCTTCTCCCTCATTCCCCGTACAAACTGCTTGTAGATATCAACATTTCTAGAGCTGGATCAGAGCTATGCCCACACAGCTTCTTCTCCTTACAGACCCAGGAGATCCAGTACCTCCTGTGTACTCCAGACAGGAGTGCGTCTGTAGCGTGGAAACAGCATGAGCTCTCCATGCCGAGCAAACAGGAAATGGAATTTCAAAAATTTGCAGGGCTTTAGAGGGGTGTATACCTGTTTGGCTGGTTGTCAGGCAGCGGAGTTCAAAACAATGACCAAAGCGGTCACAGTGGGGCATTGTGTGACACCTCCTGGAGGCCACTAAAGTAATTCAGTGTCTACGCCAGGGGTCTCAAACACACTGCCCGTCATAGCTCCCCTCACCCCCTACTTCTGCCCCCCCTCGAGCGCGCTATGTCCGCTCCTCTCCCTACCTCCCAGCGCTTCCTACTGCCAACTAGCTGTTTGGCAGAGCTTAGGGCTTTCCAGGACGAGCGGGGATGCAGCTCACTCAGGAGAGGAGGCGGAGAAGAGGTGGGGCTGGGGCGAGGATTTGGGGAAGGGGTTGGCATGGGGGCGGGGAACGGGTGGGAAGAGGCAGAGCAGGGGTGGGGCCTCATGGAAGGGTAGAGTGAGGGCAGGGCTGAGGGGGAGGCTTTTGTATTTTTGTATGAAAAGGTGTCAGTGATGCAGCCCTCAGGCCAATGTACTAGTCCTCATGTGGCCCTCGTGGCGATTTGAGTTTGAGATCCCTGGTCAATGCTGACAGTGCATCAACCTAACTACGTTGACCTAAGCAGTACACCTGTCGTGGAGGTGGATTTATTAAATCAGCATAGAGGGCAAGTTGCATTGGCAGGAGTAACATTTTAGTGTAGACACTTACAGAGTTAGGTTGAGTTAAGCTGCCTTGCATCAATCTAACTCTTTAGCGTAGACCAGGCCATAATGACTTCCTGCAGTTGTGAATTGCATAGGATAGCTGTCTTAAAATATCTAATTCATTTTAAAAGTGACTCTTTGCTTGCATTACCTCATAGTTCATATCTCCCTTTGTAGTATGGATACAAAAGACAAGAGCATACTGAAAGAGAATGTATTTTTTCATGTTATGTGTAAATTCCTGCTTGTTCCCTGTAGACACGTGGCCTAAAACTCATGATTTAGCTGATGTTCTGCCTGCAGACAAAGTATCTCAGGCTGTGATCTGTCAGATCTCAAAACTAAACAAAGTTGGGCCTAATCAGTACTTGGAATGAGACACCTCCCAGGTACTGCAGGAAGTGCTACTGGTGATTCATTAGACAGCATTCATCCCTCTGAGTCAGTACTGAACAACTGCCGTTGCATGATATTAGTGGCACTGTACTGCTGGAAGTGCTGTCTTTTGATAAGGCAAAAAAATCAGGTCTTCATCCACTAATATTATTGAGAGATCCCTAAGAGCATATCCTAGCCCATTTGGAGCCTGGATTGTCTTAAATTCCCCATGCAGTTTCAAAGGACATCAGTTGTTTACAGAACAGAACACCATGCAGATCTAGACAGTAGATTAAGAATATTGTATATTTTTATAAGACTACTATATATTCTTAATCTACTGGTCCTAGCATGCATAATGTTATGTGTTATTAAGCAACTGCGGATTTCCCCATCCCCATGTCCCCCAGTTGTGGGTAAAGTGAAGCAGTTTGCATAGTGCTTTGGTATTATATACTATTCTGTCCTCTCCTACAAGGCAAACTACAGTAGAGATTCATCTGAACAGTTATTCAAACTGACAATATTAAGTCACCAGAAAACCTGAGGGACCAATACAAAGGCCATGGCCATCTATTTTTTGTGCACGCACTAATAGATCTATTTTTCCAAAAACAGCGGATTAGACAAAGCTGAGGTAAGGTTGAGATCATTATTCGGCCAACCAGCCTATCCAGGTCTCAGCAAGTGCTAGAGAACTGGCCAAGAGTTCTCCCTTCATCCATTAGGGGACTTGCCAAAAGGGGCCAAAAAGGCAGAATCTCTTATATCATAGCTAAATAACTTAGAGGAAGAAATCTGTTTTTAGTTTCTAGGAGGCTGTCAGTGAGCACCCAAGTGTTAAGGGTGAACAGTGGGAACGAATATTATAGGTGAGCCCCGCAAGAACAAGGACCTCAATCAACTATTAATAGGATATGACTCATTGTTTTCCCCCCATTTAGATGCATTCTGGCTCTCCTCCCTTTAGTAAACAAAAGAGTACTTTCTCCAGAGAATTCTGAAACTTTAGCTAGGCAAAAATATATTATTTCACGTGTCTTATGGTAGCACCAGTCAGGATTGGGGCTCCCTGTGGTAACTTTAAAATATAGAATACTGGAGCAAGTCCTACCCTCCTGTTCTCTTCATCTTCATGGGAATGGGGACAACCTCCAATTCAAAGGTAAAATAAAAAAACATATAACCCAGCAGAGGGTTTGAATTTTAAGGTTCTGCAGGCATTCATATGTTCAGCAGAACAGCTGATAGCAGGAGCCCTGCCTTTATGCAGACCTTACATAGCTAGGTAGGATGCTTGTAGTGAATGTACATATAAGCAGGGAAAGAGGCCAGTCATGGTAGTAGCAGCTCTGCTGTTGTCACAAGGGATTCCCTGCACATGTAAGGAATTATATGTTAGTAGCATTGAAAACTATCTGCATGAAATACCATATGATAATAGTAACTCATTACTCAAGTCCCATCTATTATTTCCCCCTGGTAAGTTTAAAGGTAATGCTCTTTATCATCATATGTATAAGATCCACTAAGCATTTACTTTAAAATAGGAAATAATTCGGGCTGTTGATAATCGCAGTTAACTCACACGATTAACTCAACAAATCCTGGGGTTTTTTTTTTGCTGTGGGTGGTGGTGGTTTGGTTTGGTTTGAGTGCAGTTACATAACAAAAATAAATCTACATTGTAAGATGCACTTCACAACAAAGAGATTGCACTACAATACTCCTATGAAGTGAACTGAAAAATACTATTTCTTTTATCATTTTACAGTGCAAATATTTATAATAAAAATAATATACACTTTGATTTCAATTACAACACAGAATACAATATACATGAAAAGGTAGAAAAACATCCAAATATTTAATAAATTCAATTGGTATTGTATTGTTTAACAGTGTGATTATAACTGCGATTAATCACACTTAATTTTTTTAATCACGATTAATTTTGTTGAGTAATCGTGTGAGTTAACTGCGATTAATCAACAGCCCTAATTATTTCCTATTTTTAAAGTAAATGCTTAGTGGATCTATACATATGAGTGATAAAGAGCATTACCTTTTATATTTACAGGATTTAGAGGAGAAGGCTATGACAGATACAGAGGCAGCAGTGGTAGTGACCCAAGCAGTGGAAGACACAGTGAAGATGACTGGATGTGGAAGCTGCAGCATGTACATGATCCTGGAAGGGGTACCAATAGGAGTTTCATCTGCGTGAAGTGCTGCCTGGTAAAGCTGATGGAAGAAATGATCCGAGGACTGGAGATGCAGGTAGAAACTCTGGTGAGTTTATAAGGGGGTTCAAGCAGATGATGGAGCAAAGACATGAGGAGTCCTGAATGGAAAAGCTCAGATTTGCAAATGGAAGCAGGACCAAGAACTCTGAGAGGAGACTGCTGGGTGAGGAAGTGGATGCTGGAAGCATGGACTAAGAGAACTAGGCAGAGAAAAAGATGGGCTAGTGAAGGAGAAACAGAGCTCAGGAACAGGTTTGCGAGTGGAAAAGAAGAAGGGGCACAGCAGTGGTTGCTGAAGACTGAGAGGGCAAGGAAGAAGAGAAGAGCAGCTAGTCCTATAAGAAAAGGGGAAGAGTCAATGGTGATAACAACACCAAACATAAGCCCCAGGAGGATACAGGGTGAGTTGTGGAGGATTGCAGGGGTGAATAGGAATTGAGAGGACTTGCAGCCAGAGGGAACAGGGGATAGACTGGAGAATCACACTGTCACCAGGAAAAGGCAGGTCTACGTGATTGGAGACTCCTTACTGAGAAGAACAGACAGGCCTGTAACCAGAGCTGATCCAGAGAACAGAAGGGTGTGCTGTCTGCCGAGTGCTAAGATATGGGATGTGGACCTGAGGCTGAAGAGGATCCTAATTGGAGCAGGAAAGAATCCACTGATTGTCCTTCATATGAGAACGAATGATGCGGCTAGATTCTCGCTGGAACGTATCAAGGGAGACTATGCCAGGCCCATATGCTTAGGGTTTAGCTGATCGCCATATTTGGGGTCGGGAAGGAATTTTCTTCCAGGGCAGATTGGCAGAGCCCGTGTGGGTTTTTCGCCTTCCTCTGCAGCCTGGGAGGCCTGGGAACTTGCTGGAAGATTCTATGCATCTTGAAGTCTTTAAACCATGATTTGAGGACTTCAATGGCTCAGACATAGGTTTGATACAGGAGTGGGTGGGTGAGATTCTGTAGCTTGCGTTGTGCAGGAGGTCAGACTAGATGATCATAATGGTCCCTTCTGACCCCAAAGTCTATGATTCTGTGAGAAATAACAGCCAGTCAGGCTGAATTATTTGCTGGTTTTGTGATCCAATAAAAGGATTCAAATTGTAAAGATCTTATTTTAATATCAGGTTGATGCATCAAAATAAAAGTTTAATGGGATGTTTAGAACTAGATATGCTTAATTTCAAAGGTAAAATCCATGCATGTGGAGGAAGGGGAAGAATCTAAGATTTAAATTACATTATCAACTGCTTTTCTACATAATTTGACAGACATCATTTTTCAAGCTATTTTAAGAGGTTTCTTATAATCAATTTTATACAGTGCTAAAATTGCTTTACAAGAATCGCAAAAGAGTAAATGCTGTATAAGTTTTAATTTACATACTTTTATTAAAATGTTAACAGAGACCGTAACAAGTCACAAGTCTGGCTTCTTCCCCTGCTATTAATAACATGGATGATGACAGAGAAGTTTATACTAGCTGAAAGTGTAAAAATATTATACCAAGGTGAATAGAAGGATTAAATGGAAAAGACACTAATCCACTCAGAGACAACAAATTTCAAGTGTTCAACATCTGGATTATAGAGATAGAGTTTCATACAGTATCAACAATTTATAGGTAGGGCCCTACCAAATTTATGATCCATTTTGGTCAATTTCATGGCCAGAGAGTTTTTAAATTGGTCAATTTCACAATTTCAGATGTTTATATCTGAAATTTCACAGTGTTGTAACTGTGGGGGTCCCAATTCAAAATGGGATATGGGGGTTACAAATTTGTGGTGGGGGGGTTGTCCCAAGATTGCCACCCTCACTTCCGTGCTGCCTTCCGAGCTGGGCTTGGAAGTCAGCAGCTGCCAAGCTTTTGGCAGTTAAAGGAGGTTCCCGGAGATGGAGGTGGGTAGCATCTCCCCCATGCTGCTAGGAGCACCCCAGGTGGGGCCTCCTAGCTAGTCGAGGCCAGTGAAAGATTTAGGCACCCCCCCCCCGCCAATTTGAAGGCCCCTGGAAAACTGGGTGCCCAGCCCCAGGACGGAAGCCCCATTGAGGTCACCCAAGCCCTGGCAGGAGCCCTGGAAGAAGCTCCAAGCCTGGGTGCCCCGAGCCCTGGCTGCAGCTGTGAGGTTGAAGCCTTGAGCCCGGGCAGCCTCCAGCCCAGACTGCCATGGCTGGGGCGGGTGGTGCAAAAGCCCTGAGCCCAGGCTGCCCCTATTTCCAGCTGGGAGCGGGGCGGGGAGGATAGAAGCTCCAAGCCTAGGCTGCCCTGGCTGCAGTCAGCAGGAGCGAAAGCCCGCAGCCACAGCAGGAGCCCTTGGGGGAGGAAGCCTGGAGCCTCAGCAGAAGCCTTTTGGGAGGTGTGGGGGAGACACATACCCTGAGCCCCCTGCCGTGACTCCTGCACCCCCCCCACACATCCAGCCCCCTGCACCCCCTCACACACATCCAGCCCCCTGCTCTGATCCCTGCACCCCCCACACCTCCCCAGCCCCTAGCCCTGACTCCTGCATCCCCCCTCATGCCGTCCCTGCCCTGAAACCTGCACTGCCCTCACACACCCCCAGCCTCCTGCCCTGACTCCTGCACTCTCCCATATCCCCACCCCCATCCTGAGAACCAAACAGGAGCTGCCCCACATAAGCGCTCCATGCCTCAATATCCTGCCCCAACCCTGAGCCTCCTCCCTTGCCCTAGCTTCTGGCCAGTCCCGCACCCGAACATTTTTTTACAATATTTGGAAAGATCATTAAATGGTCCATCAAGACCCTCCATGATTTTCAAGTGGTCTATGGAAAAATAAGTTAGACTACAAGAACAATCAAGATACCTCACTTTATTTTCATTTACTTGCTATTACTTATAGGAGGAGGATGAAGAAAAAAGAATGAAAAACGGGGGCGGAGGGAGATAAGAGAGAATGTTCTTTTTCTTGGCTGGGTCCCAAGGAGGAGCCCCAAAAATGAAGCTGAGTACAGGGCTGGGGGGCCCCACTAACTTTTAATCCACCACTGGCTGTCACGTCACCTGGGCTAGGGATACTGTCAGGGCCAGTGTAACCACTAGGCAAACTAGGCTACTGCCTAGGGTGCCAAGATTTGAGGGGTGGCAAAAAAAGGTGCCCCAAACTTTTTTTTTACACTAGAGTGGAGTCACATCTTATACGGGGGTTAGGTTCTAAAGTCATTGTGTAAGAAGAAAATCGCATATAGTGAAAATTACCATAAACTACAGTATACACTATATGCGATTTTCCTCTTACACGCTGACCTTAGAACCTACCCCCTGCGTAAGATCTGACTCCACTGTACTCATTTCTGAAAATTTATAATAAGTGATGCTCTGGGAGGGATGGGGCAAGGTGGAAGTTTCGCCGAGGGTGCAAAATATCCCTGCACTGGCCTTGGATACTGTGTCAGCTGATCTCCACAGTCTTCAACCTACCTGGACACTACAGCAGACATGGCCCTGCCCACTAGCTCCTCTCCACTCCCTAGCCCACATCACTTGCCCCCCTTAAAGCTTAGCCCTCTTACTTTTAAAAATGATTGCTTGCCCCTCTCCCCCCCTCAGGCTTTTCTGGCAGCCCTGTTGCCAGGTATCCAGTTTTAGACTGGAAACTCCAGTAGAAAATGAGACCTGAGGTTAGCAGTGCTGACTGGAAACTAAATATCTGGTTATAGGAGTAACCACATTAGACTCAGGCTCCTCCCATTCCCAACGCCCACCCCAGAGGGCAGGAAGAGAACCTGTCTTGCTGCTGTGGGAGGAGGGGCAGCTCAGTACAGAGAGAGACAAAGAGAATGGGCTAGAACCAGGTAGCTACCTGCTCTATGTGGGCAGGGGCAGGGGGGATCCTGTTTACCTGCTTGTGACGTTATTGATATAAACTGGGACCATACAGAACATGGTTTGCAACCAAGGTCCTGTAGTCGCACCAAATCTTATGTAAAGGGGGTCATATAAGGTGTCTAAGACCAGGTTATGGGTTACTGGTTATGATTATGCTGTCTGTATGTCTGTATCATTTTGTAGTTGAAGTTATAAGTATTGGCTGTATACTGTCCGTATTTCAGATTGGTGCTGTAGTTCTGGGTGACACCCCAGACAAGTTGGTGTTAGCTCTGCTTAGCCTGCTTGATGGCCCATTAAGGACCATTAGCTACACAATTGACCCATTGAGAGGAGGCAGATACGCCTTGTAACTCAGCAGGGTGTGCAGGAACTGGCCCATGTGACTGCAAACTCCATTTTGCTGTAATTTTCCACAGTAAGAACAAAGAAGTTTCTTACACCTGGAAGAGCCTACATAAGGCTGATGACTCATCTCCATCTTGTCTTCAATCCTGCTTACCTCTGGAGGGATTTTGCTGCAAACTGAAACTCTACACAAGGGAATCATGACCCATCCCAGCTGGGGATGTACTCCAGAGACTTGATTTGAACCTGCAGTTTACTCCATCACTGCTACAAGCCTGAACTAAGAACTTTGCCATTACTGTATGTAATTGATTCCATTTAACCAATCCTATCTCTCATCTCTACCGCTTTCCCTTTATGAATAAACCTTTAGATTTTAGATTCTAGAGGATTGGCAATAGTGTGATTTGTGGGTAATATATGATGTGTATATAGACCTGGGTCTGGGGCTTGGTCCTTTGGGATCGAGAGAACCTTATCTTTTATTGGGGTGTTGGTTTTCATAACCATTCTTTCCCAGGATGTGTGGGACTGGTGGTGATACTGGGAGACTGGAGTGTCTAAGGAAATTGCTTGTATGACTTGTGGTTAGCCAGTGGGGTGAAACCAGGGGTCCTCTTTGTCTGGTTGGTTTGGTTTGCCTTAAAGGTGGAAAAACCCCAGCCTTGGGCTGTGACTGCCCTGTTTGAGCAATTGGTCCTAAACTGGCACTCTCGGTTGGGTCCCGCCAGGGTTGGGTCCCGCCAGAACCGCATCGTCACACTGCTCCCCAGCCCTGCTGTGCTTGCAGTTTACCCCTGACCCCTCCCTTGCTCCAGAGACCAACCCTAGCTCCTGCCTCACTGTGCTTTTACCCCTGGCCCCTTTTACAATCATTCCCGAGGGACCTACAAATATGTTTGGTGCTGGGCCCACAAAAAGTTAATTCAGCCCTGGGTGGGAGAAAGAGAAGCTCCAATCCTAGGCTGACCCAGCTGGAGTGGTAGGAGGTGCCCTGAGCTCTGGCTGGAGTGACAGTGGGCAGAAGCCTACAGCCTGGGTTGCCTTAGGTGGGGGGGAGGGGCGGAAGCCCCCAAGACCGAGCTACCCTGGCTGCAGCTGGCAGGAGCAGAAGCCTCCAGCCCTGACAGGAGCTGCTGGAGGAGGAATCCCCAGGCTTGGTGCCAGAAGCTGTGGGGATGGGGACAGGTGGAAGTCCGGAGCCCAGCTCCCAGGCTGCTGCAGCACTGAAGTGAGGGTGTATCACCCTCATTTCTGTGCTGTCTTTGGAGCTGGGTCTGATCTCCCCACCAAGAACCACCATGCAGGGGAAGGACAACTCCTGTCCCTCCCCAGTGTGGTGGGACTAGCAGCTAGGAGCTCTGGGCTCTGAGGAGCAGGGGAGATCAGATTTCATGGGGAAGGGCTGATTTCAGGATCCATAACATGTTTTTCATGGCTATGAAATTGGTAAGGCCCTATTTATAGGACAGTGCAGCTTGTTAAACATACAGGTTAGAATAAGTGCTGGATTTGAGCCCCTTTTGCTTATGTTACTTTCCAAGGAGTCCCACTGATTTCAATAGGATTACTCATGTGATAAGATCTTATTCAACAAGAGCAAAGGTGGCAGACTCTGCTCCCAGCAGAGCTGACCTTAATTATGCCAAACTCTACAACAAAAAATAATTAATTTAGACCAAAAATTTTCTAACCTGGATACCAAAAATCAGGCATCAGTGTCCTTTGTCAAAAGGAGTTTGCACTAAAAGCTGTATGACAGTAGAAACAAAGTATGTCACTACTTCAGAATAATGCAACCACTGAAAATCATCAAACCAGGATGAGCAGAGAGAATGGCCTTGTTTTCCAAAGTTATGCACAGGGAAAGATGTAAATCTCAGAAATGTTAAGGGTGTCAGGCAACTGACATTTGGTTCCTGTTGCAGGTGATCATGGCAAGAGCTTGGTACTTCAGCCAGCAGAAGCTGATCTAGTTGTTGTTGAAGTGTCATTTCCGCCTTTTTAATCAGCAATGGCTTTAGGCGATTTAATTTTAGCCCTTGAAAATATGCATTTGTTTTTGTATTAACTCAGTCACCCCTCAGTGAGTCACTAATTCCTGTAGTCTTTGACCCTAAAGAAGATAGGAATATAACTATTGGCACAACAATATGCAATATCTCTAATAACTATGTACCAGAGTCTCAAATAAAGATCTGTGCACAAAAATGAAAAATGCAATTGTCTAACTATGAGAAAATCCATTGGAGTGTTACTGTATTTATTCAGCATTGTGTCTGTTAATTTTATAGACGTGAAACATGTCCATATATTTAACAGACATTCATTTCTGGTTTGCTCAAAAGGACAAAGATACGTTGGCTGCATTATGCACTCTCCTTAAATTGCTTAAGACTTTTGCTCAGAGATGAAAGCGTTCCTCCTTACTTGATCCTTCAATACCAGTCTGGTCGTTCTCAGCAGTCAAAGTGTTACCAAGTGGCACACACATTGTATTATGCTGTATCATGAGGTTTGAGTTGTGAAAATAATGGCAGCTTTTTCTGCAGAAAAAGGCTTTTATAGACAGAATAGCCATCCTCTTTGTGATAGAAGAGTATGGGATTTTAGCTCTCCATTAGATAGATAAATATTGGGTTTGTAGCCATGATTCCACAGTTAAATTGCAGGATCCATCTATTTCATTCCCTTAAACAGTAAACTTATTTTTAAAAATTGTCTGAGCTGAACCTTTCCATGCTTAAATCTCACTCTAGTGGTGAATTGATTTTTTGTGTGGAACATTAAAATGACATCTGCAGTACTATTATGGCACTGGAAGAAGTAAAATTCATTTTAAAATATCCTTGTGTTTTTTTATGTAATCAAATACCTAAAACATAGCTTACTGTTACAGCTTTACACTTATCAGGGACTTACTGTCAGAGCCAGGCCATGGACAAACTGTGTGCACTGGTCAGCTGCTTAAATTGCAGCAGGAGATGCGTAGCAGGATTGGGAGCAAGCTGGGGTCACGATACAAGAAGGTCGGGGTTAGGCAGCAAGTTGCAGGCAAATAGCAGAGCTGGGGTTGAGCCAGGTCAGGATATCAGAAAGTTGGGGTCAGGCACTGGGTTATAGACAGCAAGCAAATAAAGTCAAGGGTGAATCAGGGTCAGGAGTCAGTGTAGAGTCTGCTGCAAGGAAGATCTGGAGTGGAGATATACCAATCTCCTAGAACTGGAAGGGACCTTGAAAGGTCATTGAGTCCAGCCCCCTGCCTTCACTAGCAGGACCAAGTACTGATTTTGCCCCAGATCCCTAGGTGGCCCCCTCAAGGACTGAACTCACAGCCCTGGGTTTAGCAGGCTAATGCTCAAACCACTGAGTGGAGGCAGGCAGGCAGTCTGCATTGTTGCTCACACAGCTCCCCATGATGATTTTCTGGTTTAAACATTAGCATCATTAAGCAGTGGGCTGCGAAAGGGCCACCTGCTGGCAATATTTCCTTCAGAGTCTCTCCATAGGGCCCTCCAGTGGAAACACAGCCTAAGCTTCCAGTGGTGCAGAAGCATCAGCAGCCCAGAACCGCCATGGTCCCAGATTTTATTCCTGCAGGTTCTTACATCACTTCTCCCTCCCTTAAGGTCCTCCTTTGGTGGGGTGCCAGTCCAGGCTTGTGCGGGTGAGCCTTGTGGAATTCCCCCACCAAGTCAGAAGCATGGACATGGGAGGAAGGCTCCCAAGTTTGCTTTTTGGGGCCATAGCCTTCCCAGTCCACCAGATAGTACAGGTGGCCATGCATCTGTAGGAAATAGAGAAGGGCATGCAGGGGGACCCTGGAGCTCTCAACTGTCACAGACCATGGGCCCTGGAGCTCCCAGTCACCATGGGTGATGGTGGGCCCCCGCAGATCTGAGCTGCCGAGGGCGGCCTGGGGGACCCTGTGGGCGGTGGGGGGAGGGACCCTGAATCTCTGAGCCTCTGTGGGCACCTGGGGGACCCTGGCGCCACAGCTGTGGTGAGTGCTGGATCCCCCCTACCATTTTGTCACAGTTATTGTTAGTAAAAGTCAGGGAGAGGTCATGGGCTTCTGTGAATTTTTGTTTATTGCCTGTGACCTGCCTGTGACTTTTACTAACAACAACTGTGACAAAATCTTAACCCTAATTATAAATCTTCTGATTGTTCACAGCAATAGATATGAACATTTACCACATGTGCATGAATCTCTGAATGTTGAGAGCACTCCTTCACCTGTCTGTTACTGGCTGATGGACTCTTCCATCATCCAGGTACTTTCTTGTAGTGTCTTTCTGATTATGTCTGTCATGGTTACCTGTACATGCTACATCATCACCTTAATTGCTGGATAAGGTCTGACTGTTCCTTATCCAGACATGGAATTGCTTCCTCCAGCTTTTAGTTCAGTGTCTCACTCATTTTCAAAGTTAATGCCTCTTTTAATTACTTCCTCAGTGTAGTTCCCCACCCCCCCACATACGTGAGTTAGGCCAGACTATGATCTAGTAGCCCCTGTTCATTTGGGTAAATAGGCATATGGAGTGGACAGACACTTTGTTCCAACTACTAATGCATCTGGCAGCATAAGTGTGCTGGCATATCAGGCAGTGTATATTATGCCAGGTATGGAGCTGATGTACTGTATTCCTGACCCAGAACAGTGGAGAAAATTGGGCTGATGCTATGGAGCACAACAAGATGCTGCCCCTTACTCGGGGCAGATTATATAGTCCAAATCTAGCTCTTTGTGATCAAATAATAGATTGCAAGTGAGGTGGGTTTTTGAACTGCAACACCTTTTATCAATATGCATCACTAAAGCCTTGGAGCTTAGCATCTTTTATCCATTTCACATCTCTTTTCTCGCCTCTCCCTCCTTCACTTCTCACTGGATGTATTCTTTTTTTTTCTTTGTTAACCACTGGTCTTAAGGAAACTCAGTGCTCTATGGTTATCTGTGGCTTGACTTGCTCTGTCTGGGGCTATGTTCTCTTTCTTTCAAGCCTCTAGGCCTGGGGTTTCCAGCCTTTTCATCCTGGATATCTACTTTGGACCAGCATAACACTTGAGATCTACTACGCAACATTACTTATGAGAGAACTTAGATGTAATTAATGTATTTTGGTTGACTGCCAAATATTAGGGTGGTATTTGATACCATGTGCCGTTTGCTTGTTTCTCAAAATTCGGTGCTGAGATGTTGGTCTATCAGAGATGCACAGCGCTTAGATTTGATAATATTTGTAGTACAAATATTTTTGTGGGCCAGAAGAAAGTTTCCGTATTAATAGATTAGGCATTTTGTGTTGTCAGTATCCTAGCATCTGGCTTTCAACTAGATATCAGTCTGCATGGTGACAGTTTCCATTCATACTGTATCACCATTCAAATGTAACATTTCATTCACTCAGTTCATTGATGGTAGCCACCTCATTGATGTCAACTGCCACAAAAAGGTTGGAAACAAATACTGTTTATGATGCTAATTTCTCACCCTCATAGAAAAGTCTCATAGAATGTAACAGAAAAAAATAAGTTTTTTATAGGTGTCTTGGACTATACTATAGAGTTCAATAAAGAATTACTGCATATCCCTTATGTAGAATTATGTAAGATGGTTCAAAGATTCTGTAGAAACTATATAATTTATAGACTTTAAGGCACCATCATGATCATCTATTACAGACTAGATGTTTTGAGAGTAATTTTTATAACGCACAACAGCAAAGTAATTTTCTGTCAAATTCATCCTGCTGTGTATTTAAGTGACCAGCACATAGATATCTGCATGGAAAACCTCTGACTTTGTTATACTGAGGGCTTCCTTAATTATTATTATTCTCTTCTTCAAAGCTCTCCATTCAAAGCTATTTCATTGTTAGGAAGGCCTTTAATTCTTTGTTTCATTTAAATTATTCAATGAATTAATTCACCAGTACTGTGACATATGAGGTACACCCACTTGTCTGTAACTAATGTAAACAAATGCTCATGTTCCCACTGTTCATAAAAATTATGTTTTCTCTTCCTTTGTGAATAGAGGATTTTTTAATATGGGCTTTAAGAAATATCCAGACTACAGCCCTGAGCCTATAAAGATTTATTTATGTGCTTAACTCTACAGACCGTGAGCAGTCCCTATGAAGTGACTGACACTACTCACAGTTCATAAAGTTAAGGAAGTTTGTAAGGCATTGCAGGGTCTATGTGTGGACACCTTAACTTTGGAAAACTAGTATACTCACATGGACTTTAGTGCAGCGTGGCTAGTCACCCATATAATTACCCAGGGTCTCAGGCGGCCTTGTAGAGTCCTCGCTGAAGTGCATGTTGCTGTGGCTTCGCTCCTATCAGTACATGAGCTAGCTAGATTAAAGCTGGCTCAGGTATGTCTATATGTGCTGCAATCACGTCTCAACTGCAGCATGGACAAATCATCACTCTCCAAAAAGCCAATACGATGCAGATAGCAACCATACAGGCTTCTCCACACCTCACCATAAAGATACTTCAATTCTGTTTTGGAGGGGCTCTCTATAAGGCTGAGAGAGTAGTTCCATCTGTGTCCGTTCATTCTCTGGAGTGCCTGCTAAGACTAGCAACAAGGACATGTGTTGTCATGATTACTATTGTGAGGTGGACATCTGCTCACTAGGAATTAGGCTGACTAAGATCAGCTACTCATTTTAGTATCTACTGGACAATTTTCTTCTTCATGTAGGTGATTTTTGGTTTAAAATAACTTTGAACAATATTATAAGGCATGCTTTTGTATCAGAAGCCCTTCCAGCTTTGTTACTTGCATAGTTAGCCAGGAGGGATACATTTGAATGCCGCTGCAGAATGGGACAATCAAAGTCATAGACTGCCTGCTTCCATTCTGCTAATGCGCTTCAGTTTTCTGCAGCTGGCACTACCAACAAGAAAGGGAGATATTTTAATTTGTGGCTCCAACCAAGCATGTCATGCTGCAGGAAGCTGAGAAGGGATGCAGCAAACACATAAAAAACAGTTTTTAAAGATTTGTGAACTAGAATGTTTTTTTTAAAAGCGTTTGTTAATGTGTATAAAATGTTTGTAGGTTGTACATGTGGCCCTATTTTTTAAAAAATCAACATTTATTATTGGGTTGGAAATTAAATTTAGCATAGTATCTATAGCATTTCCTATTCAAAGTAAAAAAAAAAAATCCCAACTACTGTGTCAAATACACCATTGTGATTGTTGTCTTTTAAAAATGATTTTACAGTCCTGTAGGCTTGAAGCAATGAAATAAACTTAAGTTGCTGCATACTTCCCAGGGTATTGGTGCACTTGGCTGTGTAAGATTTGTTATACTGATAAATGGGAAACAGATTGACAAAAGATGAATAACAACAAGTTGACATATTTGTCATAGTGCAACTGTGCTTAATATTTACAGGACAGATTGTGGCATTCAGCTACTCACCAGCACTGGGGTGATTCAGCGCCATACTGCTTCAGGGGGGGCTCTGGGATGAAATCCTGGTCTCACTGAAGTCAATGCCAATGCTCCCATTGAATTCAGTGGAGCCAGGACTTCATCCCTGGGGAAGGGAGTGCATGAAATTTACCTTTCCATAGGAGCATGGAACTGGAAGAGACTTCCTGGGTCACTGAATTCGGTTCCCTGCTATCATAGGCAACCTCATCATATAATCTTCCCTTTGGTTCCTGTAGTCTTTTCTATACAATGCTCTTAGCCAGTATGGTGGACCAGTAGGAGGGAAGGGTTCAAGTCGACAGTTCCACCTTAAACCCCAACCCAAGCACAGATAATGCTATTGTCCCTAGAACTTGGGTGGGGAGCATAGAGCAGGGCAGAAGTTAGGGATGGTCTGGCCTCACAAGTTACTAGAAGTAATTGGGAAGTAAACATGGTAAATAATCTCGGCATGCAAATGACAAAAGTATCTGTCAGTAAGATCAGCTCTTTCTTGAAACCTACATTTTATTTTAAAAGAGAAAGAGGGAGAGAAAGCACTTATCTGACTCTTAATGAAATCCAGGAAACTTTAGTGCACTTACCAGAAAGAGAAATTACTGTATGAAGACTCTCTGATTCATCTCTGTAGATGCTATTTCACATTGAATTTGAGATAGCATAATTAAACAATTATCTATATAATTAATTAACTGGAGCCTGGAAATCTTTTGTATTTGTATCTATTAAATCAGAGGTCATATAAAAACATTCACTGGAAATTTAAAATTGGCATGAGGAAAAGCTGCAGTGTGGCTCAAAGAGGTTTGATTGTGCTGAAATCTTCTAGTCAAGTAGTTAGGGTAAAAAAAAATTAGATCCAATAGACAGTGGTATTGAGTCAATATGATACTTTGCTGAAACTAAATGGCAAGATATTTATATATTTAGCTCACCACTTAAGCTAATTGCCGTTGATGGATGGCACTCACTTAGAACTCCTGTCAAACAGAGCAAGAAAGAGAAAAATAGCTGGCATAATAAACTACAAAGAAGAAGGCCAGAAGGGTATAATATGTAACATGTCATCAAACAGAGATGTAGTAGTATGCTAAGCCTCACTTCGGACTTTCAGGGCACTGTAGCAGTATCCACATGCTACTGCACGGCAAGTTGGTGCACTATAGCTAGACAGTCTGCTTTGCTATGCAGTAACTTGCCATGTAGAAAAGCCCTGAGTTAGAGTGATTAGCTGTTGAATGAATCCCTCTTTATCCAATACTACAGTCAGTATCTTGACCTGTTCAGGTTGTGTAGAAGGGTAAAATCAAAGGAGGATGTATACTTCTTACAAGTGAAGGCAGTTGGTTGCTGTGTACTTTTTAAAGTAATTCCTTCCAGGAAGTTGCATTGTGTGACTCAGGGAGAGACGGCAGAAAGGGACTGCGTGGGCGAGTGAGGTTTAGGTAAAATTATTACACTCTCTAAATATTTTGTCTTTTCTGTCATGCAGCTGTGTTTTCAGAGGGCAAGAAATTTACTGTGAATAGGAAATGAAGCACAACTTTTAATGGCTGTTTGATGTTCTTGTACCTTTTTTCCCCTGTTGTATATTAATTCTTGTTCTTAAGCATCCTTCTTTAAATAAATTTATTTAACAGACTATAAGAAGTATCTGACATAAGTTTTATAAAAGAAGGACCATCTTCTAGAAGCAAAGCATACAAAGGAATATATGTTGTTTGACCTCATTCCAGAGTGGGAAATGAGTGAATATTCCCCACTTTCTCATTGGGAAAAGCCTAATTCATAATAGCGTTACCACATTGCTTGGAGGTTGGTCTGCATGATTTACTGAAAGCTGTCTGAGGACATCTGTGCACCCATACTGCCAATGAGCAAAAATCAGAGTCAGTGATTATACAGGACACCCATTAAGTTCTTCATGTGATATAGGCAGGGGATGTGGGCCATCTGACCTAGTGGTTAGAGCTGGAGCCAGGAATCAGAGCCAAGGGTCAGAAGCCAGGCAAAGTAGCACAGCTGGGAATAAGGCAGGCATGGAAGTGATCACAGCTGTGGGTGTAAGTGGTGAGCAGCCAGTAACTTGCTGTTGCTGCTGGTTTCTGTCAGCTTACGAGGTGGGCCAGCCAATCAGGCAGTTCTGCTGTTGCTCGTCTGTGTTCATTAGTCTGTCTGGAGCCAGGGCTAGCTTGTCCACCGTTCAAGTGCAGGCCCTTGGGTCTGACAGGGGTGAATTAATTAAGGTTAGTCATTGACAGCAGTTCCTGCTGCTTGTAGCGTGTGGATCACATGGCCTCTGGGAGATGGAGACTCACTCGGACACCACCTTCATGTCACAAGATCAAAATATGGTGGGACTTATTCAAGGGATGGAAGGGTTTCAAGGGAGAGACAGCATTGGTATCTTGGAAGGTAGCAAAGTACACACATTCTGGACATTTTGTGGGGTGAATAATAATGTCAAACCTCCAATACTTTTTCTAGGGGGTAGAACTAAAGAGAAGACCTGTACTATGTCTCTTACACTGTGGAGAAAAGAAGAAAGAGCGGCCCACTTCAAACTTCTGACTAGTGATTTCATGGTGTGGGGCACATCAGGGAGAATGAGTTAAAGGGAAAAGAAGAGATTTAGAGAATGAGGAAAGTGGTGGTGGTGGGAAATTGAGGGAGACATTTGAAGTGATGGGGAAAGCAGAGGGAAGAGGGTGAGACAAACAAAACTGAGCTAGAGGTAGAGGTGGAGAACACAGTGAAAGACTAAAAGGGTATTGAGAGGGAGATAGAGGACACAGGTTAGAAAATTGGGGATTCAAGACAGGAGATAAAGGGCTGTGAGAGAAAGGGAAGAACTTTGACTAAGGGAAAAAAGAAGAAAGTCAGAGTAAAGGTCACACAGAGAAATGATTGTGGGAAGAAAATGACAGAGGCAAAACAAGGAGCTAAAGACAGAGGAAGAATCAGAAGAGAAAAAGAGGATTAAAGTAGTAAGTTCTTGGAGATCAAATAAACTGAAAGTTATGTAAAATTTAAACAGAAAGGAGACACTGAAAAAGAAGTTGAAGAAGGAAAGCATACACCAGAATACAAAGTATGGAGATAAAGAAAGGGGAAAAGAGAAAAAAAATCAAGGTAGACATGGACTCTATTCTGTTGAAAGTCTGATGCCAACCTATTTTTATATAAACTGTATTGAAGTATGTGATTGTATTTATCAGGCAGTGACAGGGCACATGCCATAGTAGTAGGGGGCAGGGGAAATTGATTAGCCAAGCCTGAGAAGATGGTGGTGTCAGATGGAGCCTTAGGATGGAAGGAAGAGATCGGAGCTCATTAACTGGCAACCTCTGCAGGTGGTTCTCACTAGCTTTTGAAAAGACATAAGACCAACAGGAAAAGCTATATTGTTAGTACAAGTGTGCAAAGATTGTAGTAAATAAGCTACTGGGCTACTAAATATATCCATTTCCATTTTGTATCCATATTCACTTACAATGTTGTAACACAATTCAAGAAAACTACTTTTCTAATATTCTAGAAGTATGGAATTAAAAATAATGCCAATTTAATTGTAAATTTTCTCAGTTAATGTATAATGGCCCCTGTCCTTTGAAATTTCAGATTGCTGTTCTGAAGCATATGAGCACAGCTTTAAGTAATATGAACAATGTTGCAAATACTGAAAATTGCAGAGTACGCTAGCTAAGATCAGCATTAGTTTACACAATTTTTTTCTCTCATCTAATTTTTCCATATGATTTAATATGGTTTAGTGTTGTACACTAATGATTCCACTCCCTTTTGATCAGACTAAACCCTCTTTTTTGGAGAGTGGGAACAGCTCTATGAAACACAAATACAGTCAACATATGGCTCAGAAGATTTGCCCTTTCCCAGTGTAGGATACATCGAAGCAAAAATTTGGTCCAGAGGCTTCCATCAAGCCTCTGGAGGCCAATTTTTTTAAAAGAGAGGTCAGAGGACAACTAAACTTACAGCTTCCAGAACAAACTACAAAACTCATTTAAAGAATGACTCATTTCCTATAATACTCAAAATATCATTTTGATTTGATCATTTAAAAATAATTCCTGCTATTGGGGAGGAAGTGCAACATTGACTGATATTGTGTTTTACATAAGAGTTGTAGAGGGTTCAGATACCACTGTGATGGATGCAGTCTATCAATTGACAGAGGACTGATCACAAAGGAAAAATAATATAATGGTGCTAAAGAATATAAAGACCCTTAATCAAGCTAGCCAATATGTGGACATACTTAAAGTAAGAAACCATGTCACTGTATCACAATACTCCATTGCCTGCTTACTGTTTGTCACCCACGTTTGTTTTACCACATCTTACATTTACAATGTAACCTCTTGGGGAATGATTGTGCCTTGTGATTAAGGCTCTGAACTGGAACTCAGTCATCAGGATTCAGTGCCCTGCTCAGTCACAGGCTTCCTGTGTGACCTTCAACAACGTAGTCTCTCTGGCATAAATTCCCACAGGGGTTTAGGCATTGCGCAGCTGTGATTGGCCCCTAAGAATGGGATTCACGAACGCTGGCCTGCCTAAAGTAGCCAGTGGGAGATGCTGACAAGAGGGGTGTGTGCTAAGCCTCTCATGGAAACAGGCATTTCCCTACAGCCCCGGCTTAGGCATCTACCTCTGCTAGTGATCCACAATCAGAAATCCCTCTCAAGTCAGGAGGCTTAGGCATCTTAGTTGTTGCTTGTCAGAATGGATTAGGCACCTGCCTCGTTCCATGCAAAACAGCCAGAGGAGGAGATGCCACCACTCCCCTTATAACTTTCAGCCCAATGATTAGGACACTCACCTGGCATGTGGGCTACCCAGGTTCAATTTCCTCTTCTGCCTCAGGAGCAGAAATATTTGACAGTGGTCTCCCACATCTCTCAGGAGAGTGCCTTCACCACTTGGCTAGGGGATATTCTGAGGTGGGTCTTTCTCGATCACTCCTGTTGATGCTGTTCCACTTTGGTAACAGTACCTCCCTACCTGGCTGGGTTTTGTGAAGATAAATTCACCTTGTGAGGTGCAGCCATGTTAGTCTGGATCTGTAAAAGCAGCAAAGAATCCTGTGGCACCTTATAGACTAACAGACGTTTTGGAGCATGAGCTTCCGTGGGTGAATTTGTGGGTGAGGTGCTTAGATGCTAAGGTGAGGGAGGCTAGATTCACAGAGTGTAAGGCCAGGAGGGACTGTTACGTCATCTAGTACGGTCCCTCGTATAACACAGGCCAGTTTCAACCAGTTATCCCTGTACTGAGCCAATAACTTGAGTCTGGCTAAACCATATCTTCCCGAAAGATAAATAGTCTTGATCTGAGGACAACAAAAGAGACTCCACTCCTGCCCTTGGTAGTTTATTGCAGGGGTTAATCACCCTCGCTGTTTAAAAAAAAAGTGTTCTTAATTTCTAATTTTAATTTGTCTGGTTTCAGCTTCCAGTCACTTGTTCTTTTTATACCTTGCTTTGCAAAGATAAAGCGCTTTTTAGTACCCAATATTTTCTCCTTGTGAAGATACTTATACACTGTAACCAAATCCCATCTCAGTCATCTATATAAATAGATAGGGTTGCTAGCTGTCTAATCATGGAAACCCAAACACCCTTGCCTCACTCCTTCTTTGAGGCTCCACCCAGCTCACTCCATCCCCCCTCCCTCCATCGCTTGCTCTCCCTCAAACCTCCCTCACTTTCACTGGGCAGGGTATGGGGTCCATGACGGAGAGTGGGCTCTGGGCTGGTGCAGAGGGTTTTGGAGTGTAGGAGGGGGTTCCATGCTAAGTCTGGGGCAGGGGGCTGAAGTGCAGGAGGGGGTGTGGGGTGCAAGCTCTGGGAGGAAGTTTGGGTGCTGGGGCAGGGGATTAGGGTGTGGAAGGAGTGAGGGGTGCGGGCTATGGGAGGAAGTTTGGGTGCAGGAGGGGGCTCAGGGCTGAGACAGGGGGTTGGGGTGCAGGAGGGAGTTTGGGGTGCTGGCTCCAGCCGGGCAGCACTTACCTCAGGAGGGTCCCTGCCTGCCCTGGCCCCACGCTGCTCCCAAAAGCGACCAGCACTTCCATCTGGCAGCAGCTCCTGGGTGGGGGGAGCAGGGGGTCTCAGGGGGTCTCTGCGCACTGCCCCTGCCCATAGGTACCACCCCCACAGCTCCCATTGACCGCAGTTCCTGGCAAATGGGAGCTTTGGAGTCCACGCTCAGGGCAGGGGCAGTGCGTGGAGTCCACACTCAGGGCCATGCAGGGCCAGGGCACATAGGGAGCCTGCCTTAGCCCCACTGTGCTGCCAGACTTTTAGCACCTAAAATCTCTTGGTTTGGTCTCTGGGAGATAGAACCTCATTCCAGGAGACTCCCGGCAAAACTGGGAGAGTTGGTAACCCTGTAAGTAGATAGTTTTGATGGCCTTGTCTTCACTACTGGGGAGATCGATGCTGCTGCAACCGATGCAGTGGGTGTCAATTTAGCAGGTCTAGTGAAGACCCACTAAATTGACGACAGAGCGCTCTCCGGTCGACCCTGGTACTCCAGTTTCATGAGAAGAGAAAGGTAAGTTGACCGGAGAGCGCCTTCCATCAATGCAGCACAGTGAAGACACCAGGATAAGTCGACCTAAGCTACATTGACTCCAGCTACGTTATTGACACAGCGAAGTAGTGTAACTTAGTTCGACTTACCTAGGGCTTGTCTTCACTACCAACATCTTCTGGGAAGCACCTAGCACCTTTCTAGATACTATAACATAAAAACAATACAGCTAAGAAAAGGTAGGTATGTAATTACACACAAAGTTTTGCATGTGCAAGTGGGTCTTAAATATAGTTTTAACTGCATAAATAATGCCAGTTTCTGGAAATCCACAAAGTGGATCTGCTAGTGTCACATGGGCCTAAGGATGGACTGCTATGTTGAGGGGAAAAATGTAAGGCTTTTTACAAACTGATCCCATTAGTATGAATTGCACCTCGCTTTCCAAAATTAAAAAAACTGTCCAGGAGAAGATTACTCAGAAGAAAAAAGATAGATATTTCTTAAACACTTAGTGTATATAAGATCTCTCATAACGTCCGTGTTACAGAAATAAGTGAGTTTACATTTCATTAGTGTTATGTCTTCTAATACTGAAATACAGGATACAATAATTACTGTCATCTGAATCTGTATTAGCATGGTCATTTCCACAGTAACATTCCTACTAAGTATATATATGATTCTACCGAGGTCATAGTAATTCTTTTCTTATGAGATATCTCTCTGCATTTGTTGCTCATACACTGAGGGAACAAGTAGCACCACAGAAATGAAGAGTGAGCAGCCTCAGGGCCTTTCTCAAGATATTTTAAGATTGAGATATTTTCAGCTGGTAAGTCTGTGGCAAAATAATTGGAGGTGTCTATATTTTTTGACAACATTCCGTTGGTCTGGCTATTTCAGTAGCACCTACTTTAGAACTGCCTCCTTGATAAACTAGATCTACACCATAGGAAATTTAAATGAAAAAATAAAAAGGATGTTATTTTTAGTCATATACTTTTTTCATTCGTTCTAAAAAGGCTTCATAAAGGACCAGTTAGACCATGATGATTACAGACAATGTGCGCAGCATGTCAGTGCTAGCAACTGGATATCGTATCATTATTTCTTGGAAAGAGAATTGTTAGGCTATTTGTGTTCTCTTGTGGTGTACCTACAGTACTCATTCGCACCTGCAGATGTGTCTGCTCAAAGAATAGGATGACTTATTTTGCCTAATTGCAAAACCCACTTTTAACATTGTTGGTTCAAAATTTCTTCTGAGACTTTTAGACGCAGGGTGAGATTTTGTGGCAAGTAAAGGTAGTTTAAAGCAGAACTTTTGAAAGTTGAGTCCCTCACTTATAGAAAATTAAACCAATCACACACTCCACCCCTCAACCCACCATGTTGCATTAAAGGCCTGTACATCTTAATTCACACATCTTCTTTAGCTAGTCCAGTGGTCTGCAAACTTTCCACATCATGCCACCCCTTACCTCGTTCACACTCCTTCCTCCCCGATCCCTCGGAGCCAGGGCCATGAGCAGGGCCACAGCTCTGGTGGCAGGGGTGCGGACAGAAGTAAGAGGGTTGAGATTGGGGCAGCAGCTGGAGGCGGGTCTGGGGCTGGGAGAAGAGCCTCAGCCAAGGCCCAAAGCTGGGGGAGGTGCTGGAGCCAGGGTAAGGAGCAGAGTCATAGTGGGGGGCCATGGCTGGGGTTGGGGCAAGCGCTGGGAGCAGAGCTGTGGCTGGGGGCTGAGGCTAGAAGCGGGGTTGGGGCCAGGCAGGGGCCATGGCTGGGAGCAGGGCTGAGTGACACTTCCTCCCTTCCCCACAATGGGGCTGGCCTGTGCCCTGCCATGCCCCCCTGAACATTCCTCTGTGCTCCCCTGAAGGGGCACACCACACAGTTTTGGGAGCACTGAGTTAGTCCTTCATGTCTCTCGCCTCCTACCTCTGCCCCACACAAACACATTTTGGGGATGCTGGTGTAGGTCTTCATAATATTACACATCTCCTTTCTTGTATACTTTAACTCATAGACTCATAGACTCTAGGACTGGAAGGGACCTCGAGAGGTCATCGAGTCCAGTCCTCTTCCCTCATGGCAGGACCAAATACTGTCTAGACCATCCCTAATAGACATTTATCTAACCTACTCTTAAATATCTCCAGAGATGGAGATTCCACAACTTCCCTAGGCAATCTATTCCAGTGTTTTAACTACTCTGACAGTTAGGAACTTTTTCCTAATGTCCAACCTAAATCTCCCTTGCTGCAGTTTAAGCCCATTGCTTCTTGTTCTATCATTGGAGGCTAAGGTGAACAAGTTTTCTCCCTCCTCCTGATAACACACTTTTAGATACCTGAAAATGGCTATCATGTCCCCTCTCAGTCTTCTCTTTTCCAAACTAAACAAACCCAATTCCTTCAGCCTTCCTTCATAGGTCATGTTCTCAAGACCTTTAATCATTCTCGTTGCTCTTCTCTGGACCCTCTCCAGTTTCTCCACATCTTTCTTGAAATGCAGTGCCCAGAACTGGACACAATACTCCAGTTGAGGCCTTCCAGCGCAGAGTAAAGTGGAAGAATGACTTCTCGTGTCTTGTTTACAACACACCTGTTAATGCATCCCAGAATCACATTTGCTTTTTTTGCAACAGTATCACACTGTTGAGTCATATTAAGCTTGTGGTCCACTCTGACCCCTAGATCTCTTTCTGCCATAATCCTTCCTAGACAGTCTCCTCCCATTCTGTATGTGTGAAACTGATTGTTCCTTCCTAGGTGGAACACTTTGCATTTATCTTTATTGAACTTCATCCTGTTTACCTCAGACCATTTCTCCAATTTGTCCAGATCGTTTTGAATTTTGACCCTGTTGTCCAAAGCAGTTGCAATCCCTCCCAGTTTGGTATTGACCGCAAACTTAATAAGCGTACTTTCTATGCCAACATCTAAATCGTTGATGAAGATATTGAACAGAGCCGGTCCCAAAACAGACCCCTGTGGAACCCCACTTGTTATACCTTTCCAGCAGGATTGGGAGCCATTAATAACTACTCTCTGAGTACGGTTATCCAGCCAGTTATGCAACCACCTTATAGTAGCCCCATCTAAATTGTACTTTCCTAGTTTATCTATAAGAATATCATGCGAGACCGTATCAAATGCCTTACTAAAGTCTAGGTATATCACATCCACCGCTTCTCCCTTATCCACAAGGCTCGTTATCCTATCAAAGAATGCTATCAGATTAGTTTGACACGATTTGTTCTTTAGAAATCCATGCTGGCTATTCCCTATCACCTTATCACCTTCCAAGTATTTGCAGATGATTTCTTTAATTACTTGCTCCATTATCTTCCCTGGCACAGAAGTTAAACTAACTGGTCTGTAGTTTCCTGGGTTGTTTTTATTTCCCTTTTTATAGATGGGCACTATATTTGCCCCCCTCCAGTCTTCTGGAATCTCCCCCGTCTCCCATGATTTCCCAAAGATAATAGCTAGAGGCTCAGATACCTCCTCTATTAACTCCTTGAGTATTCTAGGATGCATTTCATCAGGCCCTGGTGACTTGCAGGCATCTAACTTTTCTAAGTGATTTTTTACTTGCTCTTTTTTTATTTTAGCTTCTAAACCTACCCTCTTCCCGTAAGCATTCACTATATTAGACATTCCTTCAGACTTCTCAGTGAAGACCGAAACAAAGAAGTCATTAAGCATCTCTGCCATTTCCAAGTCTCCCGTTACTGTTTCCCCCTCCTCATTGAGCAGTGGGCCTACCCTGTCCTTGGTCTTCCTTTTGCTTCTAATGTATTGATAAAAAGTCTTCTTGTTTCCCTTTATTCCCATAGCTAGTTTGAGCTCATTTTGTGCCTTTGCCTTTCTAATTTTGCCTCTGCATTCCTGTGTTATTTGCCTATATTCGTCCTTTGTAATCTGACCTAGTTTCCATTTTTTATATGACGCCTTTTTATTTTGTAGGTCACGCAAGATCTCATGGTAAGCCAAGGTGGTCTTTTGCCAGATTTTCTATCTTTCCTAACCATTGGAATAGCTGGTAAAACTGGTAAAATTGTTAACCATGTTGACATCTAAAGCATCATCACTGGTATCCAAGTTAGCACCCATTGAAATTAATAGGTTAGTTCACACCTAAGAGCTGTTTTTTCAGGCTCTCTGCAAACTCCGATGGATGTGTCTGAGTTGGTTACACTGTCTTCATATTTTGAAGGTTTTCTCTGCAACCACCATAACAGCTAGAGACTTAGGTCTTGTCTACACTACAGAGTTTTGTCGACAAAAGGCAGCTTTTGTTGACAAAACAGTGAATGCGTAAACACTGAGCTGTGACTTTTGATGGCAAAAACATCCTGTTTTGGTGACAAATAACACCATCCCGATGAGACATAAGGCTTTTAGTGCAAAATTTTTGTCAACAGATTGCCAGTACAGACACCACAATTGATTTTACTGCTTTAACTGGTCTCTAGGAGGTGTCCCACAATGCCCATCCTGACCGCTCTGGTCAACAGTTTGAATTCCATTCACCCCTCCCCCTTAGAAGCCCTGGGAATTTTTGAAATTCCATTTCCTGTTGGCTTGGCATGGAGAGGTCTCATCGCATCTTCCCAGGAGACTATGGTAGGTTATCACAGCAAATACTCTCCCGCTTGGACCACTGTGGAGCTACTGGATCTGCTCAGTATTTCGGAGAGGAAGCTGTGTAATCTCAGCTGGGCTTGAACTGCAGGAATTTTGACACCTACAGGTGGATTTCTTGAGGTTTGTGCGAAAGGGGCTATGATCGGGACACGCTGCAGAGCAGAGCAAAGATAAAGGAGCTGAGGCAAACATACCATAAGGTGAGAGAGGCAAACCATTGCTCTGGTGCTGCATCTAAGACCTGCAGATTCTATAAGAATCTGGACAGAAGACAGTGCATCATGGGACATTGAGCCTGGTCCCAAGATGTGCCGCAATCCACTCCGCCTTCCCACAAGACCTAGCGACCGAAGGTGTTAAGCTGGACTGTGGGTTAGGTACCCCCAGTGCATTGCTCACACTGTTGATGATAATGCCCCAACTGTGGACGTGCTCTGCCAACAAAGGGAGCGATTGTGAACATGCAATACCGATTTTTATTATAGCGTTTTTGAGTGTCGACATAACTTTTGTCAACAAAACTCTGTAGTGTAGACAAGGCCTTATTCTTTCTTTTAAAAAATGAGAGCTGGGACTCTGGAGAACAAGTGGGATATCTGTCTGCATCCCTGTCCTTGGCTAGTCATCCCCCAGCCCCAAGAGGCATGTCCCACACTTTGGGAAATACTGCTTTAAGACTTGCATGGGCTGCCTCTGAGCAGCATTTCAACCTGAAGTTGCCCATAATTGCCACAGTGCTGTGATGATAGCCCTGACCTCTCCTGTTCTCAACAAATTCCTTCCCAATTCTGCCCCCTATGCCAAGGTTTGCAGGAGCTGAGGGGAAGGTCTCATTGCTTGAACCCAGGGAATTCTGCCCCAACTAGTTAAGGGGATTTTATGGCTCTTGTACACCGTGGCACATACTCAAATTCTTTGATGAATCAGGTCCACAAAAATTCTCTTACCCAAACTGGAATTTGGTCAGGTCCGAGGTTAACACCTTCATTGTCTGAATTATCGGAGGACACGCTTCAGCTGGATATCCCCAAGTTAAAACAGGCAAGAGTCAAACACAAAAGTATGCACAACAAATGGCTATTGCTCCACTGCAAAGAAAGAGTTAATTTCCACTGTAGGACACTGAATTTAGATGACAGTGTTCATCATCATGTGAAACAACATGTGACATGGCATGGACAGCTATCTAGGTCACTGAGAGATGCTTTATACAGACATGTTCTACATTATGGAAACTTTAAACATGCAAATATGGGAAATCTAGGAAGCAGAATAAAACAGCTACAGCTGTATTTGCTACTTATCATGCTATGTCTGCTACTTTGAGTCAGGAAGGGAAAAGGAAAATAGCTTATTTCAAAGCCCTGATGTGACAAAATGGTGCAGCTCTGCATTGTATTCTGACTGATTCTGGAATGAATCGTTCACAATGACATTTGACTGGCTTCTCACTGTAAAAGGAAATTTCTCTTAGCACAACTGTGTTGGCATCTGAAAGGTCAGCTATTCTTTTCTGACATTCCCTAGTGGTGGTAGTCATCATCCTCCCATGACCATATAAGATCTTCCTGTTGTTCTCTTAGACAACTCTATACTATGCACTGTTCAGAGATTCCATTAGTAAATACTTCTCAGATGTCCCTCATCTCAAGGGATGTCCCTCAGTTTAAGCTTAAAGTTACCAACAGTCTACACAAATGCAGTGCCTCTCACTTATATGGTTGAAAATTATTTACCTCAGAAATAAAGAATCTTGAAATTGAGCTCATAGAAAGAATGCAAAGAAAGAATCTCACAGCAGTTTGTTACCTGAATAAATATTTTTCATGTCCCTTAGACTGGGTCTTTGTCATACACTAAATCCCATCTGGGAATTGGCAGGTTTATTGGTATGAGTTACTATTATCTCTCAGTAATGTAAATTACCAACACTTGTATGAAAGAGATATATTGCAGAGGCAACAAATGGGTTATGCAATCAAAAATTAAAATACAGTATGGACTTCTGTTTACTTTTCATTACAACTCTGAAATATGTTCCTGTTACACAGATGTACAACAAAAATCCTGATAACTCAGAATCACAGTTTCCACTCCAGGAAGTAACCTGCTAGAGCCCCTGTCATAACATTTTTTCCCAGATCTGGACCTTAGCGTCCAAAACATGGGTGTTAGCATGAAAACCTCCAAGCTTAGTTACCAGCTTGGACCTGGTAATTGCTGCCACCAGCTAAGAATTATACAGTGCCTAGCTCACTGTGGTCTCCCCAAAACCTTTCCTGGGGAACCCCAAGACTCAGATTCCTTGAGTCTCACAACAAAGGGGAATAAACCATTTCCCTTCCCCCTCCTCCCCTCCAGGTGTTCCCTCCCTGGGTTCCTGGAGAGATATACAGAAGCAAGCTCCGTGAATCTAAACAAAGGGATTCTACCCTCCCTGTTGCAAGTCCTTAAAACACAAGCACCGAGAGAGCTAACCTCTCTCCCCCCTCACCCAGAGGGTATGCAATGTCAGGCTTAACCAGGCATAACCTTGTCTCCTACCTTGAAGGAACGTTCCCTGGTATGTTTGTCATACCAGGCCTTTTGCTCTTCCTGAGCATCCTTTAGGTTTTCTTTAGCAAGGGCTAAAGAGTGTCGGAGGGTGCTTTGTAGGTTGCTTACAAAGTCCAGAATGTTAGTTCCTGGAGAAGGCGTAAACCCCTCCCATTGCTGCTTCACCAACTGTAATGGCCCCTTAACCTCGTGGCCGTACACAAGTTCAAATGGTGAAACCCTAAACTGGGATGTGGTACAGCCCTGTAGGCAAACAGCAACACTAGGTCCCAATTATTGGAGTGTTTGTTTACGAATTTACGTATCATGGCCCCCAAAGTTCCATTAAACCTTTCCACCAGGCCATTGGTTTGATGGTGGTACGGGGTGGCAACCAAGTGGTTCACCCCATGAGTTTCCCACAGTTTTTGCATGGTCCCTGCCATGAAATTAGATCCTGAATCTGTAAGGATGTTGGAGGGCCAACCTACCCTGGCAAAAATGTCTGTTAGGGCCTGACACACAGCGTTAGCCCTGGTGTTGCCTAGAGCTACTGCTTCCAGCCATCGGGTAGCAAAGTCCACGAAAGTCAGTATGTACTGCTTTCCTCTGGGTGTCTTTTTTGGGAAAGGACTCAGAATATCCACAGCTACTCGCTGAAATGGGACCTCAATTATGGGGAGTGGCTGGAGAGGGGCCTTGACCTGGTCTTGGGGTTTTCCCACACTTTGGCATACCTCACAAGACCGGACATACTTGGCAACGTTCTTGCCCATCCCCTCCCAGTGGAAGGACTTCCCCAATCTGTCTTTGGTTCTGTTCACCCCAGCATGGCCACTGGGATGATCTGGGCTAAGCTTAAGAGCTTCCCCCAGTACTTAGCTGGAACCACCAACTGTTTTTGCAGCTGCCATTCTTCCCGGTGTCCACCAGAAAGAATCTCCTTGTATAAAAGTGCTTGGTCTATAACAAACCGGGATCGATTAGAAGAGCTGAGAGGCGGTGGGGTGCTCCGTGCCGCTGCCCACGCTTTCTGAAGGCTGTCATCTGCTTCCTGCTCAGTCTGGAACTGTTCCCTTGAGGCTGGGGTCACCAGTTCTTCCTCAGACTGGGGACTTGGGCTTGGTCCCTCTGAAAGTGATGTAGGTGATGGGTTGTTTCCGTTGCTGATGAACTGCTCTCTGCTGGTGCACCTGAGGGTATTTCAGGCTCTGGCTGAGCCTTTTGGGTATGGCTGTCTGTTGCTTCTGCCAGTTCTGGCTCGCTGGCGCCCTCTGGTATTGAGTTTGAAGATGTGGTTGCAATTGCTGGTGCTGGCTGCTGTTCCAGTTCCGGGCCTGGGACTGGAGGTGCTGTGGCTGTTTCAGTGGTTGGCATGGAATCCGGGTCCACTACCTCTGTCTGGGTCTCTGGTAACACAGACGGGGCGTCTGTGGACGGCTCCGGAACAGGAATGGGTTTGGAAGCTTGCCTGGGGTGGCTGCGTGTAACCATTCCCACTCTCTTGGCCCATTTCACCTGGTTGGCCAAGTCTTCCCCCAGCAGCATGGGGATGGAATAATTGTCATAGACTGCAAAAGTTCACATTCCTGACCAGCCTTTGTACTGGACAGGCAGTTTAGCTGTAGGCAAGTCTACAGCTTGTGACATGAAGGGGTAAATTGTCACTTGGTCCTTTGGGTTGATGAATTTGGGGTCGACGAAGGATTGGTGGATAGCTGACACTTGTGCCCCCGTGTCTCTCCACGCAGTAAACTTCTTTCCGCCCACTTTCAAATTTTCCCTTTGCTCTAAGGGCATTTGAGAGGCATCTGGGCCTGGGGATCTTTGGTGTGATGGTGGTGTAATGACTTGCACTCGGTTTGGGTTCTTTGGGCAGTTGGCCTTGATATGTCCCAGTTCATTACACTTAAAGCATCTTCCAGCTGACTGGTCACCGGGTCAAGGTGGGTTACTGGAGACTGGTGAGGTGGAAAAATAGGGCGTCTGTGGCTTTCCTTGGGTTGTAGGTGGGGTCTTTGGCTGCCCTCGGTTGTAGGGCTTATTGTCGGTGTGCCCCCTGGGGTATTCGCTCCCCTTGACAGTAGCTTTTTTGCTTTCTGCCACTTCCATCCATTTGGCTCCAATCTCCCCCGCCTCGGTGAAATGTTTGGGTTTTCCATCTTGTATGTACCGTGTTATGTCCTCAGGAACACCATCCAAGAACTGCTCCATTTGTATGAGGAGATGCAGTTCGTCTAAGGATTTAACATTGTTTCCTGATATCCAGGCCTCATAATTTTTTCCAATGTAGTAGGCGTGTTTGGGAAATGACACATCTGGTTTCCACTTTTGGGTTCTGAAACGCCGACGGGCATGATCCGGGGTTATCCCCATTCTTAATCTGGCCTTGGTTTGAAACAGTTTATAATCGTTCATTTTCTCCTTAGGCATTTCAGCTGCCACCACTGCTAAAGGTCCACTGAGCTGTGGCCTCAATTCTGCCATGTACTGGTCTTCAGAGATGCTGTACCCAAGACAGGCTCTTTCAAAATTTTCTAAGAAGGCCTCGGTGTCATCACCTGCCTTGTAGGTGGGAAATTTCCTGTGCTGTGGAACAAGTATTGGCGAAAGGTTGTTAGGATTGGCTGTGTTTTGTTGCTTAGCCTTTTCTAATTCCAGGGCCTGCCGGTGGGCTTCCCTCTGGAGTTCCAGCTGTTTTTGGTGGTCTGCATCTTTGGTTGCTTGCTCTCTTTTGTAGGCTGCCTCTCTGTCTTCTTGTTCTCTTCTGTGGGCCGCCTTCTTTCTCTTTCTCTTTCTCTTAGCTCCATCTCTTTTTGTTTTATTTCTAGTTCCTGTATTTTTTTCCATATCTCACTTGTGCTCTGCGTCTTTGATTTGTATCTCGGCCTCCATTTTTGCCTTAGAAGTCATGGTTCCTGTTTTCTTGTGTTGGGTTGCCCTCTGGTTTTTATTGTCTGAACTGCAGGTTCTCTGTTGCCTCCTGGGGTCTGCCTAGCAACAATGCCTTTTTTTTCTCTAGCTAATCTTTTAAATGTAAAGTAAACCAGAAAAACCACTTTATTTGCATGTGTATTGTGCTGGGTATTTGACTCTCAATGGGAGTGCTATGTTTAACAAATGACCTTTTGTCACAGCTTGATAGTTCCTTGCTTAATATGCAAGCTACTGCCAGGAGAGAACAGAAAAAAAATTTCTCTCTGGTTCCTTTTAAAACCAAACTCTTTTCTCTCTGCTTAAAAGCCCTAGCAGAGAAAAGAAAATAATATTCCTACTGGCTTCTGGATTCTTCTATCTATCCACACCGCTCTGCCATCATGTCATAACATTTTTTCCCAGATCTGGACCTTAGCGTCCAAAATATGGGTGTTAGCATGAAAACCTCCAAGCTTAGTTACCAGCTTGGACCTGGTAATTATTGCCACCAGCTAAGAATTATACAGTGCCTAGCTCACTGTGGTCTCCCCAAAACCTTTCCTAGGGAACCCCAAGACTCAGATTCCTTGAGTCTCACAACAAAGGGGAATAAACCATTTCCCTTCCCCCTCCTCCCCTCCAGGTGTTCCCTCCCTGGGTTCCTGGAGAGATATACAGAAGCAAGCTCCATGAATCTAAACAAAGGGATTCTACCCTCCCTGTTTCAAGTCCTTGAAACACAAGCACCGAGAGAGCTAACCTCTCTCCCCCCTCACCTAGAGGGTATGCAACGTCAGGCTTAGTAAATCTAACACAAAGAGATTTTCCCCCTGACTTCTTCCTCCCATCAATTCCCTGGTGAGCTGCAGACTCAGTTCCCTGGAGTCCCCACTAAAGAAAAACTCCAACAGGTCTTAAAAAGAAAGCTTTATATAAGAAGAAAGAAAAAGGACATAAAATGTCTCTGTAATAAGGTGACAATATACAGAGTCAATTGCTTAAAGGAAAAAAATGAATAAACAGCCTTATTCAAAAAGAATACAATTTAACACATTCCAGCAACTACACACATGTAAATACAAAAAAACCAATATAAACCTATTGTCTTACTATCCTTGTACTTACAACTTGGAAACAGAAGATTAGAAAGCCAGGAGATAGAAAAATCACTCTCAGAGCCGAGAGGGTCAGACCCAAGACAAAGAACAAAGAACTCACACCCAAAACTTCCCTCCACCCAGATTTGAAAAAGTCTTGTTTTCTGATTGGTCCTCTGGTCAGGTGTTTGATTCCCTGTGTTAACCCTTTACAGGTAAAAGAACATTAACCCTTAGCTATCTGTTTATGACAGCCCCTTACCTATTGCAGCTCACTTCCTGCCCAGCCTGACTTAGCTCCACTGGCTGGTATGTTAGACTCAAGGCTCTGCTCACACACTGCTCATTTCCTCCAAGAAGAAGGGAATACAAAGAGCCCTGTAGAACCTGCTCATCCTCACCATGTCTTTAGTGGTGATCTAGGAAGGCCATGCAGACAAAGTGGATGGTGGTGTGTGTGTTAATCCTTCTTATGTCCCTTCACAGCTCCAAAGCTGGGCTACATTGGGTATGTCTATATTGCAATTAAAATCCCCTGGCAGGCTCACGGAGCTCAGACTGCAGGGCTGTTTAACTGAAGCACAGAGTTCCAGGCTCAGGCTACAGCCTGAGCTCTAGGACTTTCCCACCTCGCAGGTCCTAGAACCCAGGCTCTGGCCAAAGTTCAAAGTCTACTCTGCAGCTAAATAGCTCTGTGAGCCTGAGTCAGCTGGCATAGACCAGCCACAGGTGTCTAATTACATACTCACTCTGGCCCCCGGAATCTAAAAAGGGCATGTTTCACTTCCTGTCCTAAGTTGTTGGGTAGTGTTGCTTGTACTGTTAAACTACCCAGCTCCAGGCCAGCCACTGGCTGAATTTCAGTGGCAGATGAAGGGATCTCTGTGTAGTTTGTACATCAGTTCATAATGCACTTTGGAATCTCTGATGGCACAAGACACTGTCTAATGCAAGGCCATTCATTCAAAGTGGTGAGTGGAGTCTGAAACTCCCTAAGTTCCATTATTAGTACCAATGGGTGGAGCAGTTTAGCAAAAATGATAAGAAACCATTGTAACCCTTCTGCTAGGCCATGGTGGCAGCAAGAAAGGCTGGGTTCAATATCTAGGGGTTCTTCTTAATATTGCAAAACAGAACTGACACAAGCCCCCACACCCAGTAATCTGGGAAAACTAAACACCGCCTCTGTGCACCTGTAAAAGGCAATACTTTCCCACAGGCAAGCACTGAGTCTGTGTATAACAAAAGAAAACTTTAATTAAAAGGGAAAGGGAACTCAGCATCAATTTGGGAAAATACTACAACCACGATTCAAAAGCATGTATGCATTAGCGCACCCCCACTGACTTTCACCTCCTTGAGCTGTGAAAGTCCACCAAATGAATGTCCATTAACACACCATTCCCCTCTCCCTCCGCTGCACCCCCCTCACAGTTGATTGTCCTTGGTCAGCAGAGACCCAGAGTTCAGAGTGTGTTTACCTCTGCAACTGGCTCACTGCTGCTGCTGTCTCTGCCACCACTTGCTGCTGTAATCTACTGCTATCTCTACCCATGCTGGCCACTTACCACCACCATTATCTCTGCCACTGTTATCGTTGCAAGCTGCTGCTTGCTGCTCACTTCCACTTCTGCAATGTTGTCTTCTGAGATTCCACTACTTAACTCAATTCTTAATGACCTTACTGGGCAGTGGAGAAGCTCACTGCTAGTGCAGTCTCTGTGTTGTGTTTTAATACAACACAACACCATCTCTACCATAAACATCAGGTCTAAAGTTTAGCCTGCTCATAATCAGCACTAGATAGAAATGAAAACTCTCAGTTGAATCCTATCCACTCTATCTAGTGGATAGAACTGTTCAACCAAGAACCACCCCCAATTAGGAATGTCTATCACCACCATGTCTCTCTTTCACTGGGATTTGGCATCCCTACCCTCTGCTTAGCATGTGAGGCTCAATCAGGGCAGGCTAAGTATAGTTCTGCTGCCTTTTACTCATGCAAAAAGTATAACAACATTTCATTACCCCAGCATTCAATATTATAGTGAATTGCAACTGAAAAACCAGCCAAAATTGAACATTTTGACAAAGTAGCTCAGTGTGTTGAACACCTAGGCAGAGTAGATGTGTTTATGCAAATATGGTCTGCTTCTGAAGTCTTTTCTCCCAGTTCATCATTAGATGTCAGGGGGAAGCTCATTCAGATCTTGCTTACACTATCTTGTACCATTACTTAACCCATAAACCAAACCTTTTCAATGTTGAAGGTCTGAAATAAAAAAAATACACAATTTAATTTGCTCTTGTTATTTTCATGTGCATCTACACTCTAGTTTCTCTTCCTCTTTCACCACCAAAGAGAGTCCACTGGTGAGGTAGCTGCAGCCCCATCATAAATAGGATATAGGCAATCTTGTGAAAGTCTTATTATTGTGAGATTTCAGACCTGGGATTTACACATGCAAGAGATCCCTATACTGTCATTTGGAAAAGCAATTAAGCTTTTGGGTACTTAAGCAAAGCAGAGCTCCAAATTTTTCGAGGTTCACTCATAACATTGTGCATTAGCTCTGTGTCTGTAGACCATATTCTGCCCTCAGAAATGTGCTCATAAATCCTATTTACTTTAATGGGAGTTTTACATGGGTATTTGAGGGAGAACTGGCCCTAGTGTATGGTCTTTCCTTCTGTCCCATATTGTTGCACTGTACAGTACCTGCTCAATAGGATGTGTCTTCTCAATTGAGACTTTTCCCAATGCACATTTCATTGTGGAACAAAAGCAGACTAACACTGTGTATTTACAGTATTTTTGTTGGATATCCATGCCACTGAATGTGAAGAGTTTAGTACCACCAGAGAGCCATGTGCTTTGTTTTAAAGATGTCCATCGGTAAGGTCTGGTACAGATATTCATTCTGCAAATTCTCTGCAGTGTCCACCCAGCAGCAATGGGCTAGAAAAGTCATCCAATTCTTTTCTTATGGAGGGAGATATTGTTACACTCTACTCGCTAGCTCAGCCCTAGGCATCTCTCAGGCAAGTCGCTGATCATACCAAATTACCTCACATTTTGTGGAATGATTGACAATGTGGACTTCAACAGGGGACTGTGTGGAAACCGTTACCTAGCTTCCCTTAGAAACATGAGTTAGAATCATAGTCACAGTTAAGGCAGGATATCTAAATCAGTGATATTGGAGCTTCATTTCTCAAACGTAAAAGAACACACCAACAACATTAATTTCTGTGCTACAGAATGAACAAAACTTGACTTATAAAGTAGCAGAGCAGATTTTGCCTAATACTGTGACTCTTGTACATTGACGCTGTGGATGTATAGTGGTCACAAAGAGAAAACCCCTGCTGAACGGGGGATTGCCCAGGGGTGCATGGCCAGTGGAACAGCCATATAACCTTCCCTTGCAGCCTCTGGCATAGGGGCACGCTGAGGGTGTGGCCAAGGAATGAAGGTTCCATGGCTTGAGTACACTGCACTCAAGCTACTTTGCAGTACTGGATGGCTTTACTAAGAGCCACTGCAGGCAGCATAAGTAAGAGCACTCCCTAGGGTTACACTTGTTTAAATCAAGAAAATTCTGGTCCCTGGCTGTCTCCAGAATCTGTGAAGGTGACAGATAGCATCTTTGTTCTCCTCATCCCTTCAGGCTGTACTGAACTCAGATTGGCCACCGCTGGGCCAGCTTGGTGTTATACTAAATAGTTCCTGATTCTATTGTTCCACTTGGATGGGTGTTGGAATCTGAGGGCTTGTCTTCACTACCGGCTAAGTCGGCGCTGCTGCAATCAATGCAGCTACGTAGATTTAGTGGGTCTGGTGAAGACACGATAAGTCGATGGGAGAGCTCTCTCCCATTGACTTCAACACTCCACCTCCCTGAGAGGTGGAAGCTATGTCAACGGGACAGCATTTCCTGTTGATATAGCGTAATGTAGACACTGCTGTAAATCGATCTAAGCTATATCGACTTAAGTTACGTAACTTATGTAACATAACTAATATAACTTAGATTGACTTACCTCATTAGTGTAGACCAGGCCTGAGTCACACAGGGAGCAGTTATTCTCTTCTATGGATAAGACAAATATTGAGTCAAGGCTTTTTAGGATTTCCTGCTTCCTTCTCCCTTTTAAGCTTTCTGAACACAATACCTTTAGTTGTCTATTTTCAGTCAGAGATGGGCCTGTGCATCACTATTCCAGATTGTTTGCATTTTGGGTTTTGTTCAGGTCCATCTCTATTTCCAGGCAATTCTATTATTCTGGAAAGATCTTCAGCCTCTTTGAAAGTCCATGCCATACTTGGCTTATCTAATAAGAGTATGATCACCTATGGACTACCTCTAACTTATATGAACTAGATTTATAAATGGAATACTCTTCCCCAAACACACACACAGAATTTGCTGTTTCCAGGCAGCTCAACAGACTGTAGAATGGTTACAGAGCAGTGTACTTACAGGCATGGCAATGTAAGGTTATTATTTTTAAGAAACAGGAATGGCCCCAGCAAAAGTCTGTGCCTTTCCAATAAAAATACACTTTAAAGCTGTTCTTTACTGTTTGCATATCCTGTTTGCCTTTTTGAACTCCATGGGGGGTGGGAGGGGAGCCATGCTGTTTGCATTCATGGATTTACTCTGCTAGCCGAGGCTTCTTATAACATTTGCATTTGTTCATAGAGTGAAAATTCCTCCCATTACTGTATTATTAAACATTAAAATGGCGGCAGAAACTTACCTGCTTACTTACTTATAGGCTTAGTAGCAGCTTCTGTCCCATCCATGTCTGCTGCAGGCTCCACAGTGGGCTGCTCTTCAAGGGGTGCATCAGTTCCCCTGAGTATGGAGCCAGAACTTGCTGCTGCTGCTGCTACTGCTCAAAGCCTGCTCTGGAGCTGGTTTCAGCAACAGAGTGACTTCATTGTCCCCACTCAGGACCTGTAGCTGGCGCCCATCAGTTCCCATGCTGGATTCTGGGGCCAGCAGGGCACCCTCCCAGCTGCCCAAATCATCATGTGTGATCCAGAACAGTTGGCTCCATGCCCAGCACCCAGTCAAACGCCTCATAAAACGGGCCCGAGATGCGGTTCTGATCCCTGGTTTTCTGGTACTCACACTTGAGCTGCTTAATCAGCTCCCTGTACTAGTCACCAGTCCAGTAAATTTGCAGAGCTGTTAGCTTCTTCATTATTTGCTAGTATGCATGGTCATTTCTGGTACTCTCATAAGAAACATCTCATTATATAAAAAGTCAATTGCATTTGAAATTGAATTTTTTGATTAAAATACCATTTGTAAGTGTGATTGACTGACAGTGCCTTTCCACCATATATCACTAATTCAAATTAAGCTCACGGGCTGTTGTGACTGAAAGAAATGGTTGTTCAGTGGTGTATGGAAAATGAGCTTAGAGGCTTCAATTCAAGTGCAAGTGGTCCTAATGGCAAAAATCAAGGTTACAACTGGCACCAGGAGACTGAATTGCAATGGAGGAGATTGACCCATCCTCTTGACTCTGAAAGGGATCCTGAGAGCTGAGGCACTCTGGCAGCACATTGTGAAGGAACTTTCATCATCATTTCAATTGTTGGACCTGTTCTATGCATAAAGAGATATGAATATCTGGGACTGTCAATCCAGTACCTTTCATAAGCATAACATTCATGCAAAAGAGAGGAAGAAGAAAAAAAAGCCATTTCTAAGTGTTATGCATTGCCAAAAGGTGAATAAGATGTGAACAGTCAGATGTCAGAGATGGTAAGCCAGTTCACATCCTTCCAATTCAACGGTTAGAATTTTGTATTTTAATATTTAAACAAAATGTTAATATTTAAACAGTGAAGCTCAATGTTTGAGGCAGTATTTAAGGACTGTTTTTATTCCTTCTATCAGAAATACATAGTTATTAAAAACAGGGTTTTTTTTCCAGTATTTATGGCAACAGTCTTTCAGGTGACTAAGCATAAAGAGAAATGTATTTTGCTAAGTAACTTTGGAGCTTGTCTTTATTTAGTAGAATAATCTGTTCAGCATTAGTAGACCTAATTCCACCCTATAGGAGACTGAGATCTTTACTGACCATTTCATGATTTGCTATAATCATTTATCACAGACACCTCCTGCAAGTATTGTACTGGATCTGTCTGTGACCATTAACTTTCAGATGGTCTAATCTATTTATATACTACCACTCTTATAACTTTTCCAGGCTGAAAAGAATTCTCAAATTTCCCTCCTGGCCTCTTTCTTTAAATGAAGTTTGACTCAAAGGTGGATCAAATTAGGCTATTTATCTCCTTTTATATACTTGCGTGCAAAGAAATCTGCTGATTGTGCAGTTATTCCAAAAGAGCTCAATTTTATTTTCATACTATCAAAGGAAAAGAAAACACAGGGTGGAATTCACTTGTGGTGCAGAGACCACACACCAAGCATTGGGCATCATACTTATGTTTGTGCGGGGGTGGCATGGGGTCAGGCTCTCCAAGGACGTGCCAGCCATACAGGAGTTTCTGCACCTGCTGTGCAACATGGAAGGGCTTGCTCTACGCTTGCCTATGATAGGCTAGGCTCTTTTTAGGTCACATTTGGGCATTTTCAGAGACCTTTCCCCCTCAAAGGTCCTTCCAATTATGGGGGTGCTCCATCTGAGTGTTTCAAGAGAATCGATAGAGGTCTGGCTTGTTTCTGAAGGCAGAGTTGTCATAAACAGATAGTTAAGGGTTAATGTCTCTTTTACCTGTAAAGGGTTAACAAACAGGGAACCAAAAAAACACCTGACCAGAGGACCAATCAGGAAACAAGGTGCTTTCAAATCTCGGTGGAGGGAAGCCTTTGTTTGTAGTTTTTGGGTTTTGCTTTGTTCTCTCTGGGCTCTGAGAGTGACCACACATACCTACAGGCTCTCTAATCTTCTGTTCCAATTTTGTAAGTACAAAAGTAGAAAGACAGTTTAGTTTTTAATTGTTTTTCTGTATTTGCAACTGTGTATCTGGCTTGTAGAGTTTTAATGTGTTTGGGTGAAAGTATTTTAAATTGTATTTCTGCTGGAGAAAGCTTTCTTTCTATTGTCTATAAGCTGAAAGACCCTATAAGTTTTTACCATCTAAATTGCAGAGATAGAAAAAATAAAAGGTCTTTCTTTTTAGTAAAAGTTTTGCTTTTAAGACCTATCTGATTTTTTTCTCCTAGTTAAGGCTCAAAGGAATTGAGTATGTACTTAACAGGGAAGGAGAAGGGAGGGGAAGGGTGGAATCCCTTTGTTTTAGATTCACGGAGCTTGAATCTGGATTGCCTCTGGGGGAAGGTATCATTCCTCTCTGTGTGGTGATTCAAGGAATTGAATCACGGTAATCTCCTAGTGTATCCAGGCAGGAAAGATCTGGGAGGAGGTAAAGAGGGGCGAGGGAATGGTTTATTTCCCTTTGTTGTGAGACTCAAGGAATTTGGGTCTTGTGGTCCCCAGGGAATGTTTGGGGAGACCAGAGTTTATCGGGTACTCAGAATCCTGATTGGTGGCAGCCTATCAGATCTAAGCTGGTAATTAAGCTTAGGGGAATTCATGCTAGTACCCATATTTTGGACGCTAAGGTCCAGATTTGGGAATTATACTATGACAAGGGTACGGTGAGATCCCAGGTCAGGACTTATCTTCAACCCTACCTGGCTGCAATCAACAGCACCTGGTCTGAGTCTAGGCAGCAGAGATTTGCAATCTGTCTTTCTCTCAGCAGCTTCACTGGAAGAACCTGCTAACTGTGGCATACAGCAGCTTTCCTCCTGGTCACCATCCCTTCCTGTGACAAACTCTTCCTTTTAGGGTCATTTCCTTCAAGTGGCGCAGGCTCTGCAAGTGTGCCTATGTAATACTGATTGAGCCCAGAGCAGCTTGTCAGCCTTTTCCTCACCACAATGCTGCATGTTTCCCAGCACATCAAGGAAGTCTGCAGGCAGGTGGAGATGCAGATGGACCAATTGTCCTCTCTACTACAACAGTTTTACACTGAAGCAATTAATCTGCTCCCAACACACCAAAATCCCATAGAGGATTCAAGGTTAGCACAGCTGCTGTTCCAGGGTATCTCATCTTGCTCCTGAACACGTACTATTCCCTTGTGAGCTTTGTGCAATAGGGATGACTTTTTACATGTATACATGTGAAATGGAGAGGGACATATCAAATGAACAAAATATTCAATATAATCAATACTTACCAATTTGAGCAAACAACCCAACAAAAACCATATTCAAGGCAAAGGGTTTCCTTTACCCCCAAAAGGGAGAAGAGCCTGAGTGTCAATGAAGTCCACTATCAAACTTACATGGAATGCACTCAAATTCTACGGTTACAGGCAGCAGTATAAAACCTAAGACACAGAATCATAGAACCACAGGGTTAAAAGGGATTTGTTGTGGCTAAACCATCCAAAACAGATGGGTATCCAGTCTCTTTTTGAAAACCTCCAGTGAAGGAGCTTCCATGACCTCCCTAGGCAGTTTGTTCCATTATCCTTCTGTTCTTAGAGTTAGAAAGTTTTTCCTGAGATTTAATCAAAATTTGCTATGTTGTAGTTTGAACCCATTGCCTCTTGCCCTGCCCTCTGTAGCAAGAAACAACAGCTTTTCTACATCTTTTTATGGCTGCCTGTCAATTATTTAAAGACCGCTATGTCCCCACTTAATCTCCTTTTTCCCCCAAACTAAATATATGCAGTTCCGTCAGCCATTGCTCATATGGCTTGCATTCCATCCCTTTGATCATCTTCGTTGCTTGCTTCTGGATCCTTTCCATTTTCTCTACATCCTTTCTATATGCTGATGATCAATATTGGACACAGTACTCCAGCTGAGGCCTAACTAGTGCTGAGCAGAGAGGTACTATCACCTCCCGCGATTTGCATGCTATGCCTCTGTTAACGCAACCCAAAATTGCATTTGCTTTCATTTGCAACAGCATTGCATTGTTGACTCATGTTGAGGTTGTGATTCACCACAACTCCCAGATCCTTTTCAGAAGTGCTGCTGCCAAGCCAGTTATCCCTCATTCTGTATTTGTGCATTTGGTTTTTCTTTCCTAAGTCTAGCACCTTACCTTTGGCTATGTTGAATTTCATTTTGTTGTCTATAACCCAGTTCTCCAATTTATCAAGATCCTTTCGCATTTTAGCTCTATCCTTCAAAGTGTTTTCAACCCCACCCCTGCTTTCTGTCATCTGGAAATTTGAGCAGCATTCTGTCTATACCTACATCCAGGTCATTAATAAAGATGTTAAATAACACTGGACCCAGAATGGATTCTTGTGGAAGTCCATTTGAGACCTCCTTCCAATCTGACATCATTCCATTACTAGCTACTCTTTGTTTGCAGTTGTTTAACCAATTATGTATCCACTTAATGGTAGTTCTACTGAGCCTACATTCCTGCAGCTTACATATCCAAATGTTAAGTGGGACTGTGTTAAAAGCCTTGCTAAAGTCCAAGTATATTATGTCTACAACATTCCCCCATCCACCAAACCAGTTACTTTGTCAAAGAAGGAAATAAGCCGGTTAGGCATGATTTGTTCTTAGTAATTCATGCTGGCTGCTAGTGATCACCCCTTTATCCTCCAGGTATTTGCAACTTGAATGTTTTATACATTGCTTGAATAGCTTCCCAGGTATCGAAGTCAGGCTCATGAGTCTACAGTTTCTTGGTTCCTCCTTTTTCTCTTTTTAAAGCTGGGCACTATATTAGCTCTTCTCCAGTCTTCCAGGGCCTCTTCTGTCATCCATGAATTTGTAAATATTATTGCCAGTGGGTCTGAGATTTCTTCAGCTAATTTCTTCGGCATCCTGGGCTGAACAGCATCAGACCTTGCTGACTTGAATTCATTCAAATTAGTTAGAATATCTGTTGTGTTTGTTATTATCCTTATCTGCATCCTTTCCCCTTTATTGTGTATGGTAACTTTGCTAGTCATCCGGTTGCTTGTTATTTTTTTGTAAGAAAACTGAAGCAAAGTAGACATTGAACAGCTCTGCTTTCCTGTCATCTTCCATTACCAACTCACCTTCTCCATTGAGCAGTGGGCCCATGCCATTCCTCATCTTTCTTTTTTGTTTGACATATTTGTAGAACCCCTTCTAGTTGTCTCAAACATTCCTTGCCAGCTATAACTCATTCTGTGCCTTGGCTTTCCTGATTTTGTTCCTACAAACTTGTGCTATTCCCATTTATACTTCCTTGGTGTATGTATCCCTTTTGGTTTTTAGATAGCTAAAAAGCTCCTTGTGCAGCCACATTGGCCTCCTGTGGCTCTTCTTATCTTTCCTCTGTGTCAGAATAACTTGATGCTGAACCTCTAGTATTACATATTTTAGGAACTGCCAGCTCCCTTCAACTCCTTTTCTTCTTAATTGCTCTTTTCATGGGTCCTTACTTCCTATTTCCCTGAGTTGGCAGAAATCTGCCTTCTTGAAGTTCAACGTTCTTGTTTTGCTGCTCTTGTGTCTTCCTTTCCTCAAGATTTTGAATTTTATCAGATCATGACCACTTCCTCCCAAGTTCCTGACCACCTTTATGCTCACAAGTAATTCATCCCTGTTGGTCAAAACCAGATCCGAAGTGAATGCCCCCCCCCCCACTTGTTTCCTCAACTTTATGAATGAAAAAGTTGTTCCCTACACATCCTAAGAATTTACAGGACATATTATGTTTTGCTGTAAGAGTCTTTCAACAGATATCAGGGAAGTTAAAATCCCCCATTAATACTAGCTCACGTAGGGTCAGGGTCAGCTCTAGACATTTCGCCGCCCCAAGCAGGGCGGCATGCTGTGGGGCGTACTCTGCCGGTCGCTAGAGGCAGCAGGCGCTCCTCTGGAACTCCTGCAGCCGTGCCTGCGGAGGGTCTGCTGGTCCTGCGGCTTTGGTGGACGACCGGAGCCGCGGGACCAGTGGATCCCCGCAGCACGCCTGCGGGCGGTCCACCGGAGCCGCCTGCCGTCCTCCCAGCGACCAGAAGAGTGCCCCCTGCGGCATGCCGCCCCAAGCATGCACTTGGCGTGCTGGGGACTGGAAGCCGCCCCTGAGTAGCATAGCTAATATTTTATCTGCTTGTAGAATACTGATCCACTTCCTCTTGGTGGTCTCCCACCTAATACCAGCAATACTATTCTTCCCCTTTTATCCCCCCCCCAGAGACTCTCAGTATGTCTGCTGGTCACTTCCTCTTGGACCTCTGAGCAAGTGTATACATTCTTGATGTACAGTACAACACCTCCTCCTTTTTTCCCATACACTCCTTCCCGAAAAGACAGATGGAGAGCCTCATACCAATTACTTTGTACGTTTCTCTTCTGTGCTTCAAGAGGTTCCCAAGAGTAAAGGCAGCAGAATCAGGACTGTGTATAGGTCAGAAATACAAGTAGTAGACAGCAAGCTGTCTATGGATAGTGAACATCAATCAAGGCAGAATGAGATTCTTAAACATAGTGCTGCTGCAGTTGATATTTTTTTCAATTCCCTGTCTTTGAATGATCATTTTGTTTCTCTCAAGTTCCTTTTGGATCATAATTATAATGGAATTGGCTATGATAAGCCAAGATTTCACTGATGATTTTTTCTACTCATTCATAGAAACCAAATTTTATTTGGTCTTTCCTTTTTGCAGGGAGAAGAACAAATTTTACTTTGCAGCCTCTACTTGAAAGCCTTTAAATATGTTCTAAACCGTGTTTATTTCTTCAATCAGTTCTGAAAATGGGGATTTGTTGATGAGGAAAACTGAGCACATCCACTGGTTAGGACAAAGTTCTAATGCTCCCTGGGAAATCACTGAGAGCCTTGTGTATTTTTCAAGGCAGAATTTGACAACTAAAATCAGATCTCTTTGGAACAGAAAATCATCATCTACTTTCAATACTGTAGAATGCTGTAAATCTTTTGGAAGTTAATAGCACTTCAGTGTCAAACAAATCTGCTTTTAGGAGCTAGTACAATGTCAGCTACTGCATTGTTAAGGTCACTAGTGACATTTTGTTATTTTTTCGATAATAGAGGCTTACTTGGAGCCTTTTTATTGACCTAAGCAAAGCTCTCTGTGTATTTGAGCATAATGTTTTAGTGAGAAAATAATAGTACAGGACTGTTGCTGAGAGTATTTATCAATTGCTGTCAAATAACCTTTTGTAAAGAGCAATGAACTGAAACTTCTCTCTGCCAGAATCACCAAGGTTCAGTTCTTGGCCTGTTATTTTATTTATTTGTTTTGTAACAAAAGTAATGCTATGATTATTTTTTTAAAAACTGTAACAGTTTCTTGGCTATGCAAGTAGCACCATTCTATATAGGCCAGAGAAACATTTTTGGTGTTCGTTTTGGTCTCCACTGTGATCCTAATAAATCATAAAATTGACTCAAGGTGAACACATTAGTTCAAAAATCAGAATCTGAGCTACTTACTTCAGATCCCAGGTGTGTGGACCTCCTGCTTTATTTTACTGGTTTGGCAGATTCCACCTTGAACTTATACTGCACTTCAAAAGCAGAGATCCTCCCAAACTGAAAACTCATATCATACTCCTTTCCTTTCCTGTTTTCTAAGAGTGATAGTGGGGAGGAGATGGTTTTCCAGAATCTGTAACTGAGCCCATCCCCTTTAATGGGCTGACTGGGAACCTGAATCTGTGCACTCACAAACTCTAGGAATTTGAAATCCAGCCAGGAACAAATGTCTGGATTTTCTGATTCGGGCTGGTCTCTGATTCAGAGACTTTAGAAATGATAAATGACTGTTTAGTACAGGGGTCAGCAACCTTTCAGAAGTGGTGAGCGAGTCTTCATTTATTTACCTTAATTTAAGGTTTCGCGCGCCGGTAATACATTTTAACCTTTTTAGAAGGTCTCTTTCTATAAGTCTATAATCTATAACTAAACTATTGTTGTATGTAAAGTAAATAAGGTTTTTAAAATGTTTAAGAAGTTTCATTTAAAATTAAATTAAAATGCAGATTGGAATAACAGGGACCTGGTGGGATAAATCACATGACTGGAGTACTGTCATGGATGGATATAAACTGTTCAGGAAGGACAGGCAGGGCAGAAAAAGGTGGAGGAATTGCATTGTATGTAAGAGAGCAGGATGACTGCTCAGAGCTCCAGTATGGAACTGCAGAAAAACCTGAGAGTCTCTGGATTAAGTTTAGAAGTGTGAGCAACAAGGGTGATGTCGTGGTGGGAGTCAGCTATAGACTGCCACATCAGGTGGACTAGACTTTTTCCCGGCAACTAAAAAAACTTACTAGATCACAGGCCCTGGTTCTCATGGGGGACTTCAAGCACCACGATACAGGGCCGGCTCTACTGTTTTTGTCGCCGCAGGCAGCTGAACATAGAAGCTGCCGCCAAATTGCTGCCGCCGTGGAAACATGTGTGCCGCCTTAATGGCACACGGACAGCTCCCGCCGTCCGCGGCGGCAATTAGGAGCGCTGCTTGGGGGCAAAAACACATGGACTGCCGCCCCTTGCAGATTGCCACCCCAAGCACCTGCTTGGAAATACTGATGCCTGGAGCTAGCCCTGCCCCGATATCTGTTGGGAGAGCAATACAGTGATGCACAAACAATCCAGGAAGTTTTTGGGAAGTGTAGGGGCCAATTTCCTGGTGCAAGTGCTGGAGAAAACAACTAAGGGCAGAGCTCTTCTTGACCTGCAGATACAAACAGGGAAGAATTAGTAGGGGAAGCAAAAGTGGATGGGAACTGGGAGGCAGTGACCATGAGATGATTGAGTTCAGGATCCTGAAACAAGGAAGAAAGGAAGGCAGCAAAATACAGACCCTGGACTTCAGAAAAACAGACTTTGACTCCCTCAAGGAACTGATGGGCAGGATCCCCTGGGAGAATAACATGAAGGGGGAAAGGAGTCCAGGAGAGCTGGCTGTATTTTAAAGAATCCTTATTGAGGTTGCAGGAACAAACCATCCTGATGTGTAGAAAGAATCGTAAATATGGCAGATGACCAGCTTGGCTTAACAGTGAAATCCTTGCTGATCTTAAACATAAAAAAGAAGCTTACAAGAAGTGGAAGATTGGAAAAATGACCAGGAAGGAGTATAAAAATATTGCTCAGGCATGCAAGAGTGAAATTAGGAAGGCCAAATCACACTTGGAGTTGCAGCTAGCACGGGATGTTAAGAGTAACAAAAAGGGGTTCTTAAGGTATGTTAGCAACAAGAATAAAGTCAAGGAAAGTGTGGGCCCCTTACTGAATGAGGGAAGCAACCTAGTGGGACAGGGGATGTGGAAAAGCAATGTACTCAATGCTTTTTTTGCCTAGGTCTTCACAAAACAAGGTCAGCTCCCAGACTACTGCACTGGGCAGCATGGCATGGGGAAGAGATGACCAGCCTTCTGTGAAGAAAGAAGTGGTTCAGGACTATTAGAAAAGCTGGACGAGCACAAGTCCATGGGGCTGGATGTGTTGCATCCGAGAGTGCTAAAGGAGTTAGTGAATGTGATTGCAGAGCCATTGGCCATTATCTCTGATAACTTGTGGTGATTGGGGGAGGTCCCAGATGACTGGATAAAGTGTAATGTAGTGCCCATCTTTAAAAAAGGAAGGAGGAGGGCCCGGGGAACTACAGGTCAGTCAGCCTCACCTCAGTCCCTGGAAAAATCATGGAGCAGGTCCTCAAGGAATCAATTCTGAAGCACTTAGAGGAGACGAAAGTGATCAGGAACAGTCAGCATGGATTCACCAACGGCAAGTCATGCCTGACTAACCTAATTGCCTTCTGTGATGAGATAATTGGCTCTGTGGATGAGGGGAAAGCAGTGGACGTGTTATTCCTTGACTTAGCAAAGCTTTTGATACAGTCTCCCACAGTATTCTTGCCAGCAAGTTAAAGAAGCATGGGCTGGATGAATGCATGGACTATAAGGTGCATAGAAATCTGGCTAGATCGTCGGGCTCAACTGGTAGTGATCAATGGCTCTATGTCTAGTTGGCAGCCGGTATCAAGCGGAGTGCCCCAAGGGTTAGTCCTGGGGCCGGTTTTGTTCAATATCTTCATTAATGATCTGGAGGATGGCATGGACTGCACCCTTAGCAAGTTTGCAGATGACACTAAACTGGGAGGAGTGGTAGATACGCTGGAGGGTAGGGATAGGATACAGAGGGACCTAGACAAATTAGAGGATTGGGCCAAAAGAAATCTGATGAGGCTCAACAAGGACAAGTGCGGAGACCTGCACTTAGGATGGAAGAATCCCATGCACTGCTACAGACTAGGGACCGAGTGGCTAGACAGCAGTTCTGCAGAAAAGGACCTAGGGGTTACAGTGGACAAGAAGCTGGATATGAGTCAAGAGTGTGCCCTTGTTGCCAAGAAGGCTAACGGCATTGGGGCTGTATAAGTAGGGCATTACCAGCAGATTGAGGGAAGTGATAATTTCCCTCTATTGGGCATTGGTGAGGCCTCATCTGGAGTAGTATGTCCAGTTTTGGGCCCCACACTACAAGAAGGGTGTGGAAAAATTGGAAAGAGTCCAGCAGAGGGCAACAAAATGATTAGAGAGCTGGAGCACATGACTTGTGAGGAGAGGCTGAGGGAACTGGATTGTTTAGTCTGCAGAAGAGAAGAATGAGGGGGGGATTTGATAGCTGCTTTCAACTACCTGAAGAGGGGTTCCAAAGAGGATGGATCTAGACTGTTCTCAGTGGTACCAGATGACAGAACAAAGAGAAACAGTCTCAAGTCGCAGTGTGGGAGGTTTGGGTTGGGTATTAGGAAAAACTTGTTCACTAAGAGGGTGGTGAAGCACTGGAATGGGTTACCTAGGGAGGTGATGGAATCTCCTTCCTTAGAGGTTTTTAAGGTCAGGTTTGACAAAGTCTTGGCTGGGATGATTTAGTTGGGTATTGGTCCTGCTTTGATCAGGGGGTTGGATTAGATGACCTCCTGAGGTCCCTTCTAACCCTGATATTCTATGATTCTATGAAAGTAGCCATTGAGCAGCTCTGCCTTCCTGCCATTTTCTGTTACCAGCTCACCTTCTCCATTAGGCAGTGGACCAACACTATTCTTCATCTTTCTTTTTTGCCTGATATATTTGAAGAGCCTCTTAATGTTGTCTCTAACATTACTTGACAGCTGTAACTCATTCTGTGTCTTGGCTTTCCTGATTTTGTCCCTACATGCTCATGCTATTCCCATGTATACTATCTGAAGATTAATTTGGCCCCTGCTTCTAACACTTTATGATATAAATTGAATTTACACACTATAACACTTAAAGAATGTGGTATCCAAGATAGGGTTGTCATTTATCAGTGATAGGAGAAAGGAAGAAAAAATGTGTTGGAGATGAGAGATCATTAGGAGATGGGAAGAGAAGTTTTTCAAGACTCAGGAACAGGGTGACCAGTGGGGCAGAGTTAAGGGTATGAGAAGGGAGCAAAGAAATGACTGGACATAATGGAGAGGGTAATTAAATCAGCCAATGAAATATAATGATACTTTAAACAGCTGGTTTCAGGATTGTGTTAATATGTGTGTTTACTATGCAGGAGCATTAGATCACATGCTACAAGCTGCATATTTCCTTCACCTCTTTAGGCAGTGCAGAATCCTTTCTGCATGGTGTCTTTGGGTTGGGGGTCTCAGTGACAGGCGTCCCTTGGATCCAGGCAGATTTTGGAATAGCAATCCATCCATATAACCCTAGATGAACCAAGAGTAACTCTCCTTCTGTATCTTGAAAGTCATCATAGTGGTTGGAGACGCTTGCAGTTAACAGGAAAAACTGTGGAGGTCTTGGGGCTCTGAATGGTTGCTCCTGGCCTGTGCAGAATACTATATCCTGGTTCTGCAAGGCTCTCAGAAAATCCACAGGTTGGGGGATAGGGCAGGTGTCAAAACTCCTTCCCACTTCTGCTGAAGGAGGGCAAATTTCCACCCTATGGAATAGTTTGGTAGAATCTCTGCAAATAACAGTTTGGCGGAATCCATAGACACTGTGGTATGCGAGGTTTCCCTCCACAGACAGCATTTGGGCTATTATTGTTCATCCAGAAACTCCTGTAGGTTGTACAGTGTTACCATTACCCATTCTAGTCAATCACATTTCTACTGAGCAAGACTTAGATGCATAATATCACAATATACTTTGAGCTAGATAGCTGAGAATCTGCAACTGCCATTGGCTGGAGTGGATTTACAGGTGCACAGCATTTCTAAAATCAGACAACTTATATTTAAGTACCTAAATATGGATTTGGAAGCCAACTTTGGGTGGGGTGCCTCCTTCAGAAACTTGGACCACTGAGCCCATGTATATTCACTGTATTAGTTTGTAATGATAGTAACTACATTGACTATCATTTTACTCAAGACCTCATTGTACAGAAGCCTTTAGGTGCTGAACCAAAACTATGGGCCTGATTCTCCTCTCACTTATACCAGTTTGACACCAGCATAACTGCTTGGATTGCAGCAGAGTTACTTGTGATTTACAGCAGCATCAGTGAAAGAATAATCAGGCTTCATTTGTTTTAGGAGAATCACAACTCCTGTTTGAGGAGTTGCCTCAGGATTGGCTATGTTCTCACTATATAGTCTGGAGGCGGTCATGCTTTTTATTTTCTTTTTGAACTCTTTTGCCATAAATGAACAATTAATGACGTTGGTGCACCACAGTCTCAGGATGTTTTTTACTCTTATAACACACTTTTACTTGTCCTGGCATCAATCATGTGTTCTGTATTATGGACAAATACAAGTTGAGGACCAGCCACTGAAGCATAACACTCCCACAGTGCGAGAGAGTGGAACCACACCGTCCCATTCATTCAACGGGAAATTGCACAGACTCCACAGTAAGTGGGGGGCTTGTGTCACTCTCACTCCACCCATCCCCTTGAAGCAGTCAGCACTGTATCATGCTGAAGGGGAGTTTAAGGGCTACAAACCAATTAATTTATTCCAGAAAGTTCACCTCAGTTATTAGACCTGGATTCAGTGAAGTCCAGCCATGACTCAGTTTTCCAGCTAAACTGATTGAGGCAAAAGGAAGCCAAGTGAATTACTCATGTTCATACAGTCAGTGTGAGTCAGTAGCTTGGCTGGGATTTGTACTGACTTCCAGAATTTTAGTCTATCCCCTTGATACTGTTCCTTCTTTTTAGTTTGGAAAACATCTAACACATTGGGAGCTCTTTCAGAAACAGACAATGATCATCGCCTCAGCAGAGACTGTACATACTGAGCATCTGAATAAACAAGCTACCTTTTTAAAACAAACAAGCCCCCAAAATAAACTAAAGTACAGACCCAGCAATCCCAGTGCAATTGCAACCAGTGGGGAAATGGAAATTTTAGAGGATTAGCCTCCAACCTGCATGACAGGAACTGCAGGATGAAAGGAAATGGTCATATCCCTGATGACGCTGCTGCTATCTTATTGTGGCTACAGGAAAATTTCCAGACTTTTGTCAATTTATTTTCCACTTGTAGCCTTCCTGCAAATTTCATAATGGCCCCCATGCAGTTTTACTGGCGACATTTGAACACTGAGTCCAGTGACTCCTTGTACCCTCATGCATTGTGACAAATGCTACCTGCTTCCACTGACTTGCTGAGTGACCTTGAGCCAGTCACTCAAGGTCAGATTTTTAAAGGTACTTAGGTGTCTGAAGATGTAGATACCTAGTGGGATTTTCAGAAGCACCTAGATGCCTAAGGGAGTTAGGCACTTATGCACTTCTGAAAATCCTATTGGGCACCTATCTACATCTTCAGACCCTAAATACCTTTAAAAATGTGATCCCTTGCCTCTTTGTACTTCTTTTTCATCTCCTTTGTCAGTCTTGTTTATTTAAATAGTAAACTCTTTTGGTCAGAAAGTGTCTCTCACTACATGTCTGCACAATGCCTAGCACAATGGGACCATGATCTCATTTGGAGATCCTATGCATTACCATAATATAAAAAGTAATACTAGATATAATAAATAAAATATTTCAAGCAGAATACAGGCTGGATGCATATAGAATTCAAATTCCTACTGGACCCACCAATGAGATGTTACTAACTTTAATCATGTTTAATTTTTCTTATCATAATGCTCAGAAAACTTTATACAGCATTAAGGTTATCATTTTAAAGGGAAAATATATTTGCATCCCTAAAGGATTCCTGTGTTAGGAAAATCAAACAAAAGCAAATCATTCTGTAGCAAGATACTGAGTTTTCCCATTGATAAAGATCTTGTTGAGGACTTTGCAAAGAAAATGATCTCCAGCTTGTAAGGTCGAAATGGAAAAGATGATTCTCTACTTCCAAACTATAGCTGCTGACACCAATGGGAAGAATAATGGGAGTGGGGCCTATATTTGTGGGACATTAAACAAATTGTTGCCTTGGCTAGAAAGAAAAAAAGCAGCATCTGATCATAGCATAACATATTGATCTGCTGTGGCCTCGTCATTTCACTACAGCAAAGAACAAGGGATGAGTAGCCACTAAGCAGATCTTTACTAATGAAAATCTTGTAACTTCAATGATAGATGCAGTGCAATTTAAGGTGGATGATGTGACAAATATTTTCAGTGATAGCTGCTTTTAGATAAAATTAAGGCCGATATTTTAGCAGAGAGCTCTGAGAGTGATATTCTAGTGAGCTCATTTTAGTGCAAACTCTGTAGAATAAGTTTAAGGAAGTGATGAGATTCTTTACTAAGTGTTAGGATGCCTTAGGTTTCCCACAAACTTTAGGGTTCTGCATCTACTGAAATATCTTGGAATTTAATTTCATGACACTTCTCCCCTCATCTCAAGACTGCTTTCTGGATGAATTGCTGTCATAAACATACAGATAAGGGTAGCATAAAATCCCTCCTTTACCTGTAATGGGTTAAGAAGCTCAAATAACCTGGCTGGCACCTGACCAAAAGGACCAATAAGGAAAGAAGATACTGAAGTTTGGGAGTGGGGGAGGGGAGGTTTTGTTTGTTCCTTCTGGTTAGAGACAGAGAGACCAAGCAGGTAACCCAGCTCCTACTGAAATAATACATATAAAATTACGGAAACTGTAAGTGATAGCAAGGAAATGAGTTAGATTATCTTCTGTTTTAGCTTGTGAATTTTTCCTATGCTAAGAGGAAGGTTTATTCCTGTTTTTGTAACTTTGAAGTTGAGCCTAGAGGGGAATCCTCTGTGTTTTAAATTGTTTTATTACCCTGTAAAATTACATTTCATCCTGATTTTACAGAGGTACTTCTTTTACTTTTTTCTTTATAATAAAGTTCTTCTTTTAAGAACCTGATTGGTTTTTAGTGTCCTAAAAACCCAAGGGTTTGATCTGTGCTCACTTTGTAACCAGTGGTTAGGATATTATTCTCAAGCCTCCCCAGGAAAGGGGGTGAATGGGCTTGGGGGAATATTTTGGGAAAACAGGGACTCCAAGTGGCCCTTTTTCCTGGATTTGTATCTAAATCACTTGGTGGTGGCAGCAATACTGTCCAAGGACAAGGAAAGGATTTATGCCTTGGAGAAGTTTTGACCTAAGCCGGTAGAAATAAGCTTAGGGGGTCTTTCATGTGGGTCCCCACATCTGTACCCCAGAGTTCAGAGTGGGGAGGGAACCCTGACAATTGCTCTTTATATTTATGCTTTTCTAGACTGCATTAATAGCTGTTGTCTTTAAAGCATTTTACAGTTCTCTAGAAGCTGACATGGATTATTGTATTTTTGTTCCTTTCACTCTTGGAGCTTTTAAAATCTGATTTTATGTAAGTAACTTTTGGGAAGATTATGGGGCCATCTTTTAGTATGGCCTTTTTTTTCATTCAAGTGGTAATATTTTGACAGGAAAGACTGTATTGCAGTGCTGGGTAGAGTTGGTTCCAAGGTAGCCATGTTATGTAGAAACTTGTTGGTCAGCTTTAGCTTTGGTAAAACCAACGTTAGAGTGGGGTGGGGCCAGAATCCATTTGACCAGAACCAGCAGACAGTTTAGGGGGAAAAAGTTTTTGGTAGCACTCCACTCCGTTTTAGACAAATTAGGAGCTTTTCATTATGCAAAATCTCAACTGGGGTTGGTTTTTAGATCCAGGTTCTATTTATTCCAAACCTGTAAAATTTCGGAGACACAGATAGAAGTGTAAAGGTTTGGTCCATCTCTAATACAAAAGAGAGAAACACTTTTTTAAAAGTAAAAAGTGTAATAACAAAGTGCAAAAGAAAGAAAGAAAGAAAGAGACTTTCCACGATGATTTCCAAAGTTTCAGCTGTGTAAGTATTCATCAACATTTAACTGGATCAGATCCTCTCATCCCTCACTTACATCATCATCTTTTTGTCCAGGCTGCTGCTTCAGTGTCTCATGAATGGCTGGTTCCCCTGCTGATTAAACAACAAATATAATTTCCTCTTAGACTGTGTAATTGCTGTGCAGCAATGGAAAGAGTAGAATATGGGACTATGACTCAGCGCTTGGCAAACTGTGGCCAAAAAAAGAGGTACAAAAAGTGATGAATACATTGGAGATTTCTGCACAGAAATAAAGTTTTTAAGTACATAGTTGTCCTGTAAAATTAAAGAGCTTATGTACTTGGACTAATATAAGTGGGGCAAGAATATAAAGCAGTTTATGTGCCTCTAAGTTGACAAGTCATGACATCCGCACCTGCTATTACCACTAGAGCGAATGTTCTTGCAGAATTCCTGTGATTGCCTTGATTCTAAAGGCTTTCAAATTCAGCTCTGTTGCTTCCTAAATTGGTCAGCAGCTGAAGATGCTGATATTTATAATCCTGAATATATTTTCAGTTAATTCTTCTCACATTTATGTATTATTGGCCAAATTTTACATGAGGTAAATGCATGTAACTCTCATTGACTTCAGTGGGGGTTGAAAGTATGCAGCTGTGGGCACCATTTGGCTGCATGCTTTTATTTTTTTAAACAACATCTGTTGTAAGAAGACTGCATCTCAATAAGACCTCCAAAATACCTCTTTGTATCTGGACAGACTAATGCCCAAAGTTACAGACTCTTTTCTTAAATGAGGAGACAGTTTGCTGGAGTAAATCTCAATTTTCTGCTGACATTATCACTGGAGAAATGAAAAATAACCCCATAAACTTTTGCCAACCTGCATCACACAAAGTTGCATCTGAGGAAGTGTCGGGAGATTGAAGTCCAAATCTGGCAACACCTCCCTGTGACGAGAGTCAGTGGCTGCGTCGCCTAGCAGCAAAAGTCAACAGCCATGGATAGGGAAACCGAGGCCTCTCTGTTTCACTGGGTTCTGACCCAGGACACTATGAATAACAGTTCAGTTGTATGGCCAGAGGGCCTGCTCCCTGGGCCATTTCCTAACCCGGCTTCAGTTCCTCCGCTGCTGCCAATGGTCTGCATCTGGATTCCCCCTGGAGTCCTTTCTGATTGTGTTACAGAGGGTTTTCCTCTTTTGTTCTCAGTTCCTGCAGATGAAGGGCCTGTGGTGGCTTGGCAATGGGGTATGGTCCCAGCCGTGTGACGCCCCAGTGGCTTCTCTGAGGGAGTTTGCAGTGCACAACTGCTCCCGTGCTCTGTCCACCCTGACTGAACTGAGTTGCTCCCTTTTGAGCTCAGCCACCACTGTGAGCATACCCAGCAGGTGCAGCTTGGCAGGGCCTTCTGGGCCCAGAGCTGCTCAATAATCCTTAGTTTACCAGTGTGGGGCTTGTGCTCCCTACCACAGGAAGCAGATGCAGAGCTGGGTTTCTTCTCCATACAAGCAATAACCAAAGTTGAAGCTCCTGTATCAATTAGAAGATCATTAGGCCAGTGATGGAATCCTGGGGCCCCGAAAGCTGAGTAGATGAGGGAGCACATAGGATTTGAGCCAGGAAAAAGTATGTTTTTGGCAAGCCCCAAGGCAAACAAACCAAAAGTAAGGATGCTTTAGGGATCTGTGGGAATCAAAGTAAATATCAATCAAGATTCAAGGACTTTTCTATCTAGAAAATTTTGAAATTCTAAGCTCAAGTTACTGCATTTAAAAAAACAATCTCAAACAAAAAAAAAATATGTAAAAAATGAAAACCTACTTGTTACTCTTTTGGAGTTCTGTAACAGAAGAACTTGCCAGTGGCAAATTACATGCTGTTCAAATACAGACCATGGCCTAAGCCTTCAAAGACTTATGCTTGTGCTTAATTTTACACACATGAGCAGTCCCACTGAAGCCAATGGTTACACTTAAATCTCTGAAAACCAGGAAATAGAGACTTAAAGTACATGCCACCCCTGAAGTGCAACCTTAACTTTGTGCTTTTGAATGATGCCCCAACTGTACCCATGCAGCTGTGCCTTGTAAGATCTCCCGTGTAGCCGCTCTATGCTGGCGGGAGAGAGCTCTCCCATCGATTATAATTAAACCATCCCCCCAGGGCCTTCCCTATAGAGGTGCAGGGCCTGGAACAAATCAGGCTCCCTGCTAGTCTCTTCGCCGTCCACCTGGTGTGCTTGCCTGCTCACCGCCTGCCCATTCACTGCTCTCCTCCTCACCGCTCGCTCAGCCGCTGCTTGCCTCCTTACCGCCTGCCCACCCGCTGTGCTCCTCCTCACCACTCATACCCCTAATAATTTTTGTTGTCCCTTTCTGAATCTTTTCCAATTCCAATATATCTTTTTAGAGATGGGGCAACCACATGTGCATGCAGTATTCAAGATGTGGGCGTACCATGGATTTATATAAAGGCAACATCATATTTTCTGTCCTATTATCTATCCCTTCCTTAATTATTCCCAGCATTCTGTTCTTTTTTGACTGCCACTACAATTGAGTGGATGTTTTCCGAGAATTATCCATAATGACTCCAAGATCTCTTTCTTGAGTGGTAACAGCTAATTTAGACACCATCATGTTATATGTATAGTTGGGATTATGCTTTCCAATGTGCATTACTTTGCATTTATCAGCATTAAATTTCATCTGCCATTTTGTTGCCCAATCACTCAGTTTTAAGAGATTCTTTTGTAGCTCTTTGCAGTCTGCCTGGGTCTTACCTATCTTTTTGTCCTATGACCAAGTGACCCCTCAAATCCCAATAGTCTTTTTGATAAACTAAATAGATTGAGCTACTTAAATCACAGTAAGATATTTTGTCCAGCCCTCAAATCATTTTTTTGTCTTCTCTGCACTTTCTCTAATTTTTCAACATCCTTTTTAAAATGTGGACACCATAACTGAACACACTATTCCACTATCTCTCTCAATGTTGTATACAGAGGTAAAGATTACTTCCTTTCTCCTACTCGCTGCTCACGTGTTTAAACATCAAAGACTTACATTAGCCTTTTTTGCCACAATATCACACTGGGAGCTCATGTTGAGTTTGTCCGTTACAACCCCTAAATCATTTTCAGAGTTGCCGCTTTCCAGGATACAGGTCCCCATTCTGTAGATATGGCCTGGATTCTTTGTTCCAGATGTATGGTCTTGCATTGGCTGTATTGAAATAAATTTTGTTTGAATGGGCCCAGCTTACTAAGTGGTCCAGCTTGTTCTGTATGATTGTTCTGTCCTCAACATAGACTGGCAGCGTGGTAGACATTCTGTCATCTGCATATTTTATTAGCTTTGATTTTATATTTACTTCCAGATCATTGGTAAAGGTTTTCTAGCATCCTGTAACAAAAACCCAAAGGTAGGGCAGTAACTGCATGCATTTTCATGCCATGTACTGTTCCTGTTCTCTCTTTCATGGTGACAAGTCCTAAGAAGCTGTGAAATGGGAATAATAAGTACAAATTAGTACCACCCTTGACTTAATTATCAATTAACTAACCCTGAACAGGGCCGGCTCCAGGGGTTTTGCCACCCCAAGCAGCCAAAAAAAAAAAGAAGCCGTGATTGCGATCTGCGGCAATTCAGTGGGAGGTCCTTCGCTCCGACCAGGAGTGAGGGATCCTCTGCCGAATTGCCGTTGAATAGCTGGATGTGCCGCCCCACTCTGGAGTGGCCGCCCCAAGAACCTGCTTGCTAAGCTGATGTCTGAAACCAGTCCTGACCCTGAAAGTGTCAAAAGGAAATGAAGAAACTTCACCCCATCTTCTATTTTAGGGTGCCTAGAAGAACTGGAAAGGACATCTTAAGGTTGTACACTACAAAGCAAGGAATTCAAAACAATGTACTTTAATTTTTCCCTGTAAAAGAATGTTTCTGAGCCTTGGAACAACCAGGACAATTGCAGTATAGCCCTCAAGCAGCTTTTACAATAAACTTAAAACTTGTGTAAGTAGGGTCTGAACAAGATCTCCCCTGCCATCTAGTGATGACCTATGGAAGAGGACTTCAGGATCTGATCTTGTTTTCATTGGCACACCCACCCTGCCTAGGGTCTCAGCATGATGGAATTGCTTGCCCAAAATGGTCACTTTGGGCTGGTTTTGGATCATTGGCCTCTTGTTATTAGGGCAGGAGTAATAAAGGGTTGTTATCCTTGTTGTGTAAATTCAGGGCAGCAGAACTGTGCTTGGCATACCCTCATTAAGGGACTCACCCTCAACTAAATGGCACTTGCTAGACAAGGGACATGGGTTTCAAAGGCCAGGGAGTGGGGGTGTGTATGTGTGCAGCTACTTGTAGTGAGTGGTTTGGGCCCTGCTTAAGGGTCCTAGAAACCATCTGAGACTCTCTCTCTCTCTCTCTCTCTCGTGTGTGTAATAACATAGCTAATTTATACTCACTTGAGAGTTTTGTTTTACACGGCACGGCTGAAATCGCTGATACCTAGGTCTAAGTGTTAGACCTGCTTTGGAACAGTGTCTCTGATGCAAGAGACTGCCCAGTGTGCACCAGCAGTGAGGCTCTCCCCCTAGCAGTTGAAATCACTGACAGCTGTGTTAAGTGGTGGGATCTGCAGACATCCAGGTGATTGGCTGGCAGGGTAGCCAGTGGAGAAGACTGATGTGGAGCCCTGCAGAGAGGTGTGGCGATTGGCCAGCAGAGTGGCTAGTGAAGAGGAGCAGTGAGCGAGTGTCTAGGCAGTGGAGTGAATAAGGTGCCTTCTTATCCTCCCCTCTCCACCCAGGGTGGGAGGTGAACTCTGCAGATGCACCTCTGACCTCTGGGTCTGCACTGACGAAGGACAGCAACTGTGAGTGAGGTGCAGAGACGGGATGGGCACATTAAATGGACTTTTGGTTGCTGGACTTAAGAACCTGAGGGAAAAGGACCTGCCCAACTTACTTGAGGGTGTGTCTTTTGCTCATGGTTTGTGTTTATGAACCCTGTTTGCAGTGTTTTCCCAAATTAATGCTGAGTTAGTTCCCCATTTTTTATTAAAAGTTTCTTTGCTACAGTCAGACTCTGTGCTTGTGAGAGGGGCAGTATTGCCTCTTAGAGGCACCAGGGTGGTGTGTAATTGTCCCAGGTTACAGGGTTGGGGCTCGAGCTGGTTTTGTGTTGAATTGTTGAAAAACAACCCCTAGATACTGAACCTGGCCCTACTTGTTGCCAATGCTGACTGGCAGAAAGGTTACACTTGTCTGGTGTGAAATGAACGATCTGGGAAACCGATATTAAAAACAAAAGTTAAACACTTTTTTTAGGATGATGTCTTGAGGCACTATAGGGAATATGGATTTCAACAATCCTCATTGATGTTCACACCACCAACCAATTGAGTTTCATCCACAAATTTCGTTAGCATGCTAATTACTCCCCTTTCAGATCAGAAGGCAGATCAGACCTGACAATGATCTGTGTGGCACTCCTACGGATACTTCTCCTGACCCAGACACATTGTTTTTTATTATTACTCTTTATTTGTGGTCCTGCTGATTTTCAATCCAGTTGATAGCGCTTGGGATTAGGTGGTTATGAAATAACTTGTCAAAGATTTCATGAGTTTTTGTTTTTAAAGCTACATGAGGTAGACAGCCATAATTTGGTAAGATTCCTGGGCAACACTTTCAGGTAACATGTGACTAACAAAATACAGGCAGACACAGAGAACTGCAAAGGTGCTGTGTAAAGCAAAACACTTGGGTCTGGTTAATCTTCTCAGAGGCAGATGGGAGCACTAACAGAGCATGGTGGAACCGCAGGTGGTACAGTTGCTCCTATAAAATACCACAAAAGCCCAAAGATGGTACTGGACATAGCAAATGTAGGTCATCATTCAATAAAGCTGCAATTGATTCAATGGGATATGATTGCCCTACCAGAAGGGATTCTGGAAAAGCAGAGTCAACAGCATTCATTGACAGAAAGAAGTCAGAGGCTTCAATGTGACACTCGATCACTTAGTAAATCACCACCAGACATGGAAATTGCATAATCAAATCTGAAGAGAAGCCTCACAATCTGACTGGCAATCAGTGTAAAATGTACTGCTGGATGCAGTGAGGTGGGTAATTGGGCATCTTGTATAAAATCGAACACTGGAAAACCAGAAGAGCAGAATCTTGGAGTGATGCAAATTGCAGCAGTAAATATAAGAACACTATATCAAGTAGGCAAAATTCAAAAAGTGTGTTAGCAGAAGCTAAATGTTGTGTCCTTGGAATTAGAGAAGTGAGATAGACAAGTTGTGGACATATACAACTATAGAACAGTTATGATATGATTTATTCAGGTGGACAGAAGGAGGAGTTGCAATAGTAATCACTGAGATGAAAAATATTGCTATACCAGCACACTTCAAGGTAATTTGCAAGGTTTGGCACCAAGACTAGAGGAAGCTGAAAACAGAACCTCCTCACTAGGGGAGACAGTGGGTACTATGAATATAACTGCAGAGCAACAGGAAAGAACTATTAAAGCACTACAGGAGAAGATTAATGATCTCGAGGGAAGATCAAGGAGAAATAAGCTGAGAATTGTGGGTGTCCCAGAGGGGCTGGAAAAAAGGAGGCCTGTGGAACTTTTATCCACCAAGCTGCCAGAGTTTTCGTCTCTCCCACCCCACTCTCAGCAGAACTTAGATACTGGGAGAGCCTATGACTCCCTTGCTCCAAAACCCCATCCAAATCCAAAGCTCCAAGCCATAACTGTAAGATTTTTTAAATATAGCATTAAGAAGCTCATTCTGAAAAAAGCCTTTGAACTTAATAACCTGGTAAGGACACAGGCTGATGATTTTTCCTGCCTACACCAAGGCCGTGATGGAGAAGAGGGCTACATTCAATAGATAAAGTGGCCTAGCCAAAGGGTTGGGTTTGGAATATGTCAGTTCTTTCCCTGCTAGTTTGAAAGTTAAAAAGGAAGGCAAGATACTTACTTTTACCACAGCTTAAAACAACTCTCTCAGATCAGTCTGAGAGTGTGGGATTCAATTCTCAGCCTAGCAAAAAACTGTAGAGGGCAAACCCATCATTTTGTCTGCACCCTTCCCTGAAGTTCTATTTCGTTGAGCTTCCCCAGCTCCATCAGTAGAGGGAGTTGCCTAGGCAGCAAGTTGGTGGGGAGAAGGATCTCATCTCTGTTGAATTTTGATCATCCTGATCCTTCACCCAGCTTCAGGAAACAGCTCTGGGCTCTGGCTGCTGATGCTAGCAAGCTGGAATTTTACAGTAGGGACACTCCAGCTTTGCCTACACCCATCCTAATTCACCAGGAGCATCTTACCCCCCTTACACACACACACACACACACACACACACACACACACACACACACACACACACACACACACACACACACCATGATTCCAGTGCATTGGGAGCAACTAGTCCCCTATACCCCCAATTCCAGTGCCCTTGGAGCATTTTAACCCTATTCCTACATGGTTCTAGTGCCCTGGGAGTATACCCACCTCCAAGATCCTGATTCCAAGTAAACTGCTTCACCTGACCTGGGGACTCTTTACACCTGTGGACTGGCAAGGCTCAACAGAGGAGTGTGATGTTGTTTTCTATCTGAGGCCCTCTCCTTTCTGGTACCTTTTCCAATCCCTCCCTGCTCCCACCCCTATTTTTTTTTTAATTCTCCCCTTTCCCCCTGATGATTTTACTTTGTTTCATCCCCACCTAATTTCCTAGATTCTGGGTTTATAGTAAATCTGAAAATATTCACTCCATTTGCTTGAAGTGTACCTAGACCAAATGGCAAACCAGACGAGGAGCGTCTTTGGTGCTCCCCTCCATTCTGAAACTTTTGAATACCTTGTTTTTTACAATTACACAATAAAACAAGGTTCACAATATTGCAGCTCAGCTCTCACTTCACTTCAGTTCATTTTTATATGTCACTGACCAACTCACGATGCCCCACTCCTTATATTCCTGCAAGGGCATAGCTGACAGCATTATACAAGGTTCAAGGAAAATGCAGTTCTTAGAAAGTCTGGAAGATTCCACAAGAGTCTACAAAGATCCAGAACATTCTAGGCAATTAGTGAAAAATGAATCCTCATACGGAATACCTAGAACATGTTACTTCAATCATTCTATTTTCCCTTTTGTCGCTAACAACAAGAAGAGCACCTCGAGTCCAGTGCCCCCTGAGCCCAGTGCCCCCAAACTCCTGCACCCCAGGCGGTGGCCTGGGTCACCTGCCCCTAAATCCAGCCCTCAGTGTACACTTATAAGAGATACCATATCCAAACAATGGAATGAAGATTTCAGTTTAATGATTAATCTTTTCAATTCCCCAACTGTAAAAAAATCTGATCTCCTAAAATCATTTCTCTTTCTCAGTTTTTCTATTTATTTCCCACATTATACCTGTTTTTTGCTTTTCCTGGTCTGCCTTACCCTTTCCTCTCCCCATCATGTCTCAAGGGCAGTGAGGGGGAACCCAGATATTCCTTTACTAGACCTGAAACTAACAATGGCCCAAGCAATGAGATTATTCAAGCCCTGATAAAGACATATTTGAGATAAACACTCCTGATGGCTAATATTATAAATTATGTTTCCTGGGACATCAAAGGGGGTGAATCACCCAATAAAAAGAAAAAAAATTCTCATTCATCTAAAAACAATGAAAGAAGATATATTCCTGCAGGAAACCCACCTTAGTGACTTGAAGGCAGAGCAATTTAGGAGGGGCTGGATGGAGGAAAGGATGTTTAACCAGTTCTCTGCAGCCAAAGGTGTAGCAATTTGTTTCACAAAAGACACAAATTACAAATTCTAGATGTACAGAAATTTTCTGTTCAATATCTTCACCAGTGATTTAGGTAATGGCATAGCGAGTACACTGATAAAGTTTGCAGATGATACCAAGCTGTGAGGGGTTGCAAATGCTTTGGAGGATAGAATTAAAATTCAAAATGATCTGGACAAACTGGAGAACAGGGGTCAGCAACGTGTTCATACATGGACACCAGTGTCCATGGTAAAAATTTTGAGGTCCGTGGGACCTCAAGATTTTTACCATGGGGGCACTCACCTCGGGTGGCTCCCCGCAAGCGGCTCCCTGTCTTTGCAGTTGCTGGCGGAGGCACAGCCAGGTGGCTCTACATGCTGCCTCCGCCCTCTCCCCCTGCCCCAGCGCTGACTTCATGGCTCCCAGACCATTGGCCAAAAACCGCAGCCAATGGGAACTGCGGGGGCAGCACCTGCAGACAGAGGCAGTGTGCTGGGAGAGGGCCAGCAACAGCAGGGACAGGGCTCCCCTACCCCTGCCCATGCCCATGCCCAGCCACGCCCGGACCTGCCACGGCCAGGGTGCCCCTCAATCCAGCTTGAACCCAGCTCTGACCCGGAGCTGCCACCACAGGGAGAGGCACCACCCCCAACCCAGCCCAGATGCTGCTGCAGGTAGAGAGAGCTTGCAGGGAGTTCTATCTCCTCACTGTAGCCCTGGAGCACACTCCTGCACCTCAAACCCCTCATCTCTGGCCCTCCCCAGAGCCTGCACCCCAAGTCTCTGCCCCAGCCCTGATCCCCTCTTCCCCATCCCCACCCCAGAGCCTGTACCCCCAGCCGGAGCCTTCAGCTCCCACCCCAACCATCTGCCCCAGCCCTGAGCCCCCTCCCACACTCTGAATCCCTCAGCCCTAGCCCCACCACATGAATTTTGTTATGTGCACCAATATGAAGGTAATGTGTCACACATCACCTCCATATTGGTGCACATAACAAAATTAATTCCATACATGTGTGGGAAAAATTAGAGGGAACACTGAAGTGAGTTGAATTTATTATATTTATTATTATTGTTATTATTAGCTAGCAAGCTAGGTTACTGGGGTTTTTTTCAGTGTGGAAAATTATGTGTGCTATTTTATGGGTTGAATGACTGAATGACATAACCCCCCCCACCAATGTCCGTTACTAAGTCCGGTAATTTTGTCAAGTGTCTATCGCGCAACATGGTGGTGCTGACTCCAGCTGGAGAAATGGTTTGAAGCAAATAGGATGAAATTCAATAAGGACAAATGCAAATTACTCCATTTAACAAGGAACAATCAGTTGCACACATACAAAATGGGAAATGATTGCCTGGGAAGGAATACGGTGGAAAGGGAACTGGGGGCTATAGTGGATCACAAGCTAAATATGAGTCAACAGTGTAATAGTGCCAAAAAAAGTAAACATAATTTTGGGATGCATTAGCAGGAATATTTAAGAAAGACATGAGATGTAATTCTTCCATTCTACTTCACACTGATAAAGCTTCAGCTGGAGTTTTGTGTCCAGTTCTGGGCACCACATGTCAAGTAAGACGTGGACAATTTAGGAAAGTGCAACAAAAATGATTAAAGGTCTAGAAAACTTGACCTCTGAGGGAAGACTGAAAAAATTGGATTTGTTTAGTCTGGACAAGAGACGACTGAGAGGTCACATGATAACAGTTTTCAAGTACATAAAAGGTTGCTACAAGGAGGAGGGTGAAAAATGCTTCTTGTCCTAGCCTTAGAGATTAACAAGAACTAAGGGGCTTAAACTGCAGCAAGGGAGATTTAGATTGGACATTAGGAAAATCTTCCTAATTGTCAGGGTAGTCAAGCACTGGAACAAATTGCCTAGGGAGGTTGTGGAATCCCTCTCATTGGAGATTAGACAAACACCTGTCAGGAATGGTCTAGTTATTACATAGTCCTGCCTTGAGTGCAGGAAACTGGACTAGATGACCTCTTGAGGTCCCTTCCAGTCCTACACTGCTATAATTCTATGAAGAAGGTAGATTTTTGCTGGTGAAGGCTAAGATCTCTGATGCTCTGTATATCCTAATTAATATATATCGACCAATAAAGATGATCCAGGTTTTAAGATTTTTTTCCAAATTAATTAATATCCTACTAGAATCCAGTATCATAGCAGGGAATTTTAATGAGGTGTTGGACCTTTTTTCAGTCAAGTCAGGCTTCCCCAGTATGTATAATCACTGGTTAGAAAGATTATAAGAGACTATATGGGAAAAATTGGGGTTAAAATATGTGTGGCAGTTGCAGAACCCTACGATGAACGATTTTACTTTTTTTTCCTGCCCACATTCCACATGTTCATGAATAGATTTTTTCCTGATTTTTATGAATCTGGCGGACTCAGTACTTAATAATGAAATCAAGTCTATCATGCTCTTTGATCATGCACCAGCAATACTAGAATTTTCCCCTCCCGAGACAAATTGGATTTGTAAAGGATGGAGACTGAAAGCCTCTCTTTTGAAAGATTAAAATTCAGAACTATGTCATGCAAATTTGTTTTTTCTTGAAAATGAATGGCACATTGGAGATAGCCCATTCTGCCCCATGGGATACACTAAAAGCTTTTATTTAGGCTGGATCATTTCCTAATCAGCCGGTAGGAAGAGGGCTAGCCAGGCTCATCTCCTGAAATTAACCGAACAATTTAAAGCTATGACTTTGGAATGTTCAAACTATTCCTCCCAAGAAAAACCTTAAAAAAAGTAATTAATCTTTGGTATGAAGTAGGTAGACTGACTTCAGCATGAGCTGATTTTGCTCTTTTTAGAAGTAACATACTGAATGCTGAGGGAGAAAGCAAAGAAAATTTTCAGATACAGATTAACAGTGAAAGGTCAAAGGTCCCAAATAGTATCACTCAAATCAGAACAAGGGCAGGTTATTACTTATAAAAAAGAGTTCAGTGATCAATTTTTGAATTTCTATCAGGCTCTTTACAATAATGATTCCCCACCTGATGCAGAAGAACTGAATAATTTCGTTAAAACTCTTAACCTCCCACAAATCTCAGAAAAGCAGCAGGTCAAGTTAGCCTCTCCCTTGCACAGAGGAAATAATCCAGGCCATGGAGGAAATGAATCCAGGCAAGATTCGTGGCCTTGATGGCCTACCAATAGAATTCTATCAATGTTTCAAAGAAATTCTGTCCTTAAACTGTTATAAATGTACAAAGATGCCTTAAAGAAAGATACCTTACCAGCTAATATGAGGGAAGCCCTAATTATTCCCAGGATCCTTTTTATTCTGAATTCCCTCCCTATCCATATTAGACTCATAGACTCATAGACTTTAAGGTCAGAAGGGACCATTATGATCATCTAGTCTGACCTCCTGCACAATGCAGGCCACAGAATCTCACCCACCCACTACTGTAACAAACCCCTAACCTATATCTGAGTTATTGAAGTCCTCAAATTGTGGTTTGAAGACCTCAGGCTGCAGAGAATCCTTCAGCAAGTGACCCATGCCCCATGCTGCATAGGAAGGCGAAAAACCTCCAGGGCATCTGCCAATCTGCCCTGGAGGAAAATTCCTTCCTGACCCCAAATATTCCTCCCTTTTATTTTACCAAAAATCAACAACATGTTCAGGTCATTCTTGTGGGGTGCGGTTAACAAACCCAGAATCTCCTTACAAAGACTACAGCTCCCTATCAAAACAGGCAGTTTTAGATTTTTGAACCTTCAACTTTACCATCAGGCAGTAATTCTTAACCAAATAGCTCCGTGGCTCATTCCCTCATGTAATAGAGCTCCGGACTGGCTCCAGCTGGAAGCAAAATTGGTTGCTCCTTTACTCCTTTCCAATTTACTGCACTTGGATTACTACCAATTCCCTAAAGAACAATGGCCAACTATTGTGGCAGTGAGAAATATTTGGCATATGATATCCACTAAATTTAAAAATCACCCCTTCTGCATACCAAGGCTCCTATCTGGGGTAACTCGAAACTCTGCATAACAGGCAACTCCATCTTCAGCAAGATTGAATTAGGAAATGAATTTTGACCATCAGTCCATTTATTGAAAATGATACACTCCTCCCTTTTACAGTATTAAAAGAAAAGTTCAGTGAAGAGACTAAGAAGGAATGGCAATATATCCAATTTAAACATGCCATCTCCTATCTGTTCAGTCCCTCTGCCTTTGCTACCCCTGACCCACCTGAACTGCTTTCATTTCTCCAAGTATAATCCAGATTGCCAAGACTGATGGCAACACTACATGCACACTTGGCCAACAAATTTGAAGTAAACTCCCTGAAAAAGAAATGTGAGGAGGAACTAGGCCAATTATTTTCTGCTAACCAATGGAAAACAATTTTAGCCAGTGTTCCAAACTGCTCCTTGGATCTCCTTTAAAATTAATCCATCAGAAATCATAAAGAGAATGCACTGAACCCCCTCTGACTATTCAAAACAGGTACCGCTAAGTCAGACAAATGTTTGCATCATGATGCAGCAGAGGCTAACGTAACCCTTAGACTCTGGGAATGCTCCTGCACCCTTAGATTTTGGGAAAAACTGAATTGGAAGTAATATTTTTCCTAGCAAATAAAGTTATGTGACAAGTTAACATGTAATTTTAAACCTAATGGATATTAACTGGAAGCTGACTAACTCTGAAAAACTTTATCTAAACAGAGCACTATTAATTGCTAAAAGAATAGTACTGCAAAAATGGAAATCGAGAATGCAACCAAAAATTGAAGACTGGAGCACAGACATCATAAGCTTGGCCTCCATAGAAAGAATTGTATACTGCAACTGAAATGCCCAAGAAAAATTCTCAGAGAAAAACATAGCCAATAGTATATCAGGAATGTGGTTGGTATCAAATAGACTACTGCTGTTGAGATTTAACACCTCTTTGATCAGAATTTGTATTCTAAAATTTTATGCCCCAGTGGAAAATGGCAAAAAAGCTGTGCTGAAAAATTTTTATGATCAATTGGAAAACAGTAATTAAAAAAAAGGGGGAGATGTGCTGATATTAATAGGTAACTTCAACACTAAGACAGGAAAAGACTGAGTGACTGACATAGTTGGAGATCATGAATTAGGATTTAGGAATGAAAAAGGAGATAGACTGATTGAATTTGCAAGCAGGAATGATCTAGCCATCTGCAATACATGATTTCAGCATCACTTGAGAAGATTATATACATGATGAAACTCTGGACATGAACCAGGACACACTACATGGAATCAATAAATTAAATGTTAATACCAAAAAGATTTTATAGTACATTTTTAAATGCCAGAAGGTTTCCGTTGTCAGACTGCAATAGTGATCCCAATCTGCTTGCTGTCTAGCTGAGACTAATGTTAAAATACATTCCCTAAAAGATACAAACTATTACAGATTGATGTGTACAGACTCAAACTACAACAAAAATGCATGCAATATACTTAAACAATCAACCAAAGTCTTAATGTCTCCCACAAATACAACAATGAAGACACTGTGATGCTGGTAGACCAGGTCCCAGTTCTTGCCAAGGCTGTAGGTATCAGCTGAGTACTGACAATTTCATAGCTGGGAACCAAACCAGCTCACCTGTATGTTAGTATTGTTCAAGATAGGCATTAGACTTGTAAATATGTATTTAGTGTTTAGACTTAATAAAATGCTTGTAAGTTGCTGCATGCATTAATCTTACTGACAATGGCTGTATCTCGTGCTATAAGGTAATATGAAAACTTTGCTTTATAATTGTAAAAATGTCTGTTCTGAACTTGTGTACCCAGGCACGAGAAGTGGTTTCTCTGCCCATCAGGGAGGACTATCAAAACTAAACGAGCCATTGTGAAACATCATGATACAAACACTGGGTTAATAGCCCTCTCACACTCATGAAGGTGCTACATGCAAGGAAACTCACCCCATCAGACTGAATGCCGGAAGACAGAAATTAAGATAGTTGACATGAAAATTCTTCATCTCTTTGCTGTTTGGACTCTGTCAGGGAAAAGAAACAAAGATCCCCAGGGTCAACCTGGCTTAGCCCTAAAAGGCATCCAATGCTGACAGCTAACTACAACTCTGTCACCTTTTTGAACAATAGACTGTAACTCATCTGTGTATATATGTTACCTGCTTTAACTTGTAAATAAATCTTTTCTTTTTTTTTCCTAGTTAATAAATCCTTAGTTAGTTTACTATAGGATTGGCTACTAGCATTGTCTTTGGTATGAGATCTGAGGTATAAACTGGCCTGGTGTAAGTGACTTGGCTCTTGGGCCTGGAAGCAATCTGAATCTTTTGTGATCTTTGGTGTATGGCAACCAATTATCATTAGTCCAGCTTGCCTGGGTGGCATGATAGACTGGAGTGCTCAAGGGGACTGTATGTCACTCCGTGGTAAGACTGTTTTAGTGTTTCAGGAGTTCACATTTGTTACTATGTTGGTGAAATCTAATTACAGAACATTCAGCCAGTTTGGGGTGTCTGCCCTGCTTTTTGACAGTCAGCACTGAGGCTGGCACTCATGGTTGTGAACTACTCCAGACAGCATGGCAGTTCCTTCATAGAGGAAAATTTGAACATTTTAAAGAAAGCAGTATATGCAGCCACTATATTGGTACTGGAAGAGAAAAGGTGTAATGCTAAGCAACAATGGATGACTGATGAAATTGTAAATCTAATAAATGCAACAAGAGAATGCAAAGATAGGAGAAGTGAGGAATACTGAAAGTTACACAAACAAAGAGATTAATTGCACCATAAAAACAGAATGATGAGACAAATACAGAAGTCAAGAAAAGGAATTAGCTGCATTAAACACTGTTTAGGATAGCAGAGTGTTCTACGAAACCAAGAGCATTCTGGAAAGATGGATGGAACATTTGAAGTAACTTTCTGATGATCTGGAAGATACAGCCTTTGAAAGAGGAGAAAAAAGGCACTGCATATTACAATGTAACCCCTTTGGGGTTTAGAGAGCATGGCCCCTTTAAATCTCTTTCCCAAGGGGTAGGGGAAGAGTAAGAAAAAAGGAGGGAAACTCCAGGAGGCGGGGCTGGAGCTCCAGGGAGAGGAAGAGGCAGCCAGCAGGCCCTGGAGAAGGAAGCAAGGAGAACCTGCCTGAGGCCTGGGGAGGACAGGCCCAATCGGGGACAGCCCAGGACAGGAGCCAGGAGGAGCACTGTCAGGGAGGAATCTCCCGAGAAGGACAGGCCGGAGCTGGACCCAGTATCACAGCTGCCCAGAGCTGCGTGGGGCTGTGAGTACTGGGGCTTGTGACTCTGCATTGGGAACAAGGAGGGAGGTTGCAGCTAGTTAAGTGGGGAGGTGGTCGCTCTGTGTGGCTTTGCACAGAGTGGCAGAAGAGGGCACCGGAGGGTTTGGCTGGGGAAAGTTCACTGGTGCCGAAGAAGACCAGGAGCATCCAAGACTCACCAACAGGGGTTGGGGAAGGAGCAACCCAAGACCCTTGAAATTCCAAGGCTCCCCAGAAAAAAACACAAACAGGGGTTACCCAGATGGGCCGATAGGTCCCCAGGCTATTGTACCTGTTCGTATAGAAGGATGATTGTGTGAGGCATTACTGGATAGTGGATCACAGGTCACCATACTTTATGAATCTTACTACTGAGAACACTTGCAGCATCTACCCTTGCGTCCCCTGTCTGGTCTGACAGTCTGGGGAATTGGCTGTGACTCCTGCTCTTATCAGGGATATATCCTGTTAAATATCCAGTTCCTAAAGAACGTTGCAGGGGTAAACCAGGAAATAGAAACATTGGCACTGGTCTGCCCAGATCCAAAGGGAAGAGAGTATGCACCTTTAATCCTAGGGACAAATGCAAACCTGTTCCAGAGGTTGGCTTGGAAATGCCGTGAGATGGCAGGGAACAACTATAGAAGTTAGTCAAGAGGAAGGCTGTTTTCTCTATGCACGAATGGGATGCTGGGTTTGCACATGATGTGGAGCACCATATCCAACTGCAGGATGGTCGGCCTTTTCGAGAGAGGTTCCATGACTACCTCTATGGGACCAAATTCACTGTAAAAACCAATAATAACCCTTTGACATACATCAAGACAACAGCAAAATTGTCCGTAGCAGGGCACCGGTGGTTAGCGGCACTCTCTGCCTATGATTTCACTCTGCAGTATCAACCCGGTCGAACAAACATGCATGCAGATGCCTTGTCTCGGCAGCCTCACTCTAAGGATTTATCACCCAATAATCAGATGAATGTGGGGACCCCTGAATTGAGAGTTTTATGCCAACGGGCATCCATTGTGGAGGAAAAATCCACAGCCAATGGAGAACGAGCAATTGACTATCTGGGTGCACCACCAAAAGCCATACCCATAGTTTACTCAAGTTTTACTAGAGTACTGGACCCTCAGCTGCCCAAACTAAACGATCGAGAGGTTGAGCATGCCCAGCGAGCTGATCCACGGATGAAGGACATCCTTTATGCATTGGAAAGGGGAAAGGATCCCAGGGCTATTCGACCAAGTCACTCGGAGGAGACTCTTTTGCTGAAAGAATGGGATCGCCTATTGGTTCGGGATGGATGATTTTGCCGAGGGCAGAAGCATCCCCAGAGGCTCACCATAAGCAATTAGTGCTGCCGCAGAAGTACCGGCGAGGTGTGTTAGAGGCCTGACACAATCGAATGGGCATCTGGGAGTCGAGCGATTGGAAGCCCTAGTTAAGGCAAGATTCTGTTGGCCCTGGATGGGGTCTGACATTGCCCACCATATTCGCACTTGCACCAGATGTATCCAACGAAAGACTCTGCCTAAGCAGGCAGCTCCTCTTGTCAGCATCACGAGTTCTGCACCCATGGAGCTTGTCTTTATGGACTTTCTGTCATTTGAGCCTGACCGCCGGGGTATTGCAAATATCTTGGTGGTCACTGACCATTTTACTCGTTATGCCCAGGCTTATCCCACCAAAGATCAAAAAGCTTCCACGGTTGCCAAGATCCTGTGGGAAAAGTTCTTCGTCCACTATGGGTTGCCCGCCAGACTACATTCAGATCAGGGACGGGATTTTGAAAGTCGGTTAATAAAAGAACTTTGTAAGATCATAGGGATCAAGAAATCATGCACCACCCCTTATAATTCCCAAGGGGATCCACTACCAGAATGATTCAACTGCACACTACTGAACATGCCGGGAACTCTGGAGCCTCAGCAGAAAAAATACTGGAGCCAGCATGTGGAGCATTTGGTACATGCATATAACTGCACTCTACACGATGCAACTGGGTTCACAGCATACATGTTAATGTTTGGTCAAGAGGCCCACTTGCTGGTCGATCTCTGTTTTGGAGTGTCTTCAGATGGGGCACTCCCAGAAACATACCTGGGGTATGTGACTCGCTTAAGAGATCAACTGAAGGAGGCATATCGGATAGCGACACAAGCAGCTGGTCACCAGAATCAAAAGAATAAAACCCGATATGATCAGCGAGTGAGGCAACAGGATATTCAGGTTGGTGACCGAGTTTTGGCCCGAAATCTTGGACTACGGGGAAAACACAAGATTGCCGATCTTTGGGAATCACACCCATACATTATAGAGAAGAAACTTGGGAATTTACCAATGTATTGTATACGTCCTGAAGGCAGTCACAGCCACACCAAAACGCTCCACCGGAATCATCTGTTACCTATAGGACAAATATTGTTTCCCCATAAGGATGTTTCCACAAATTCTGAGACTCCTGGCCCTGTGAGTTGGACATGGTCCCAACGATGGTAATATACCTATCCTCTGCAAACACCCAGTTCCTCAGAGAGTGAGGATGAAATGGGGTTTAGTGAATATCCAGTTGGGAATGCCCCGAGCAGTGATGGGGAAGAACCCACACTGAGAACTCCTGAGGCCACACTGTCCCAAGCTGCGGAGACCCCCCAAGAACATGATGAGGAAGGTTCAGTGCAGGCAGAGAAACCCGTACCACAAACAGCCACTTTAAACTCAGATGCCCTTGAATTCGTGACAAGGACCCATCATCTTGCCTCCATGTCCAGTGGTGTCACCTCAGCCAACACTCGACAGCCAGCCTATACATTCCTCTAGGGAAAGGAAGCCCAGGTGTGTGCTGACGTATGATCGTTTAGGGGAATCCAGTGACCTACAGATCCCTGGGGTGCCATGGGGGGCAAGCTGCCTCATGGGAAACCTGTTCCACCCCTCGGTGTCCTGTGGGATGGATGATGGGAATGCTTCTGATGAATGGGAGCCCTGGGTCTCCTGCTGGGGATCCATGGTTTAGAGTTGCCTACTTTGATGGGGACATCAAGGATTATTTCATTTTTGGGGGAGGGAGAGTGTAACCCCTTTGGGGTTTAGAGAGCATGGCCCCTTTAAACCTATTTCCCAAGGGGGAGCGGGAGAGTAAGAAAAAAGGAGGGAAACTCCAGGGAGCGGGGCTGGAGCTCCAGGGAGAGGGAGAGGGAGAAGGAGAGGCAGCCAGCAGGCCCTGGAGAAGGAAGCAGGGAGAACCTGCCTGAGGCCTGGGGAGGACAGGCCCGATTGGGGACAGCCCAGGACAGGAGTCAGGAGGAGCCCTGTGCAGGGGGGAATCGCCCGAGAAGGACAGACTGGAGCTGGACCCAGTATCACAGCTGCCCAGAGCTGCATGGGGCTCTGAGTACTGGGGCTTGTGACTCTGCACTGGGAACAAGGAGGGAGGTTGTAGCTAGTTAAGTGGGGAGGTGGTTGCTCTGTGTGGCTTTGCACAAAGCGGCAGAAGAGGGCACCGGAGGGTTTTGCTGGGGAAAGTTCACTGGCGCCGAAGACTACCAGGAGCACCCAAGACTCATCACTGGACTGGAACTTTGCTCAGGCCTCCTGAACTCTGTGTGCAGACACATCGCTCAGTGTCTGCCCTGTCAGACTGTGCTACCAGTGGGACTGTGGGTCTTGGTTTGGATGCAGCCCTGTTTTACTGCTCTCCTTATATTTCCCCTTGTTGTATTTCTCCTCTCATCCCTCTGGCAATAAATATCTCCCTTGTTCTATCCATTGCACTTTTCCTGTGGGGGTGTGTGTTCACTCTGGGGGGGTTGGAACAAGTGCCCCTGGGGTGGAAGGGATTTCTCCTGCTGCATTCCTGCGCGCGCTGTCTCTTGGCCAGAGCTGCCTGCAGAGCAGACGCCACTTTGGCCACGAGGGCGCTAAAGTTACAACAATATGAGAACTAGAAAGAGTGCTAAGAAGCATAAAGCATGGCAAAACAGCTGGGGAGGAAGGTATTATGGTTGAAATACTGCAATCTCTGAATGAAGATTCAAAATCATGACTGCTAACACTTTCCAATCAGTTATACACACAAGGGGAATTTCTAGAGGACTTCAAAAGGTCAGTCTTCAATCCTCTACCAAAGGTAAATGTTAGAGAATGTGAAAAACATCAAACTATAAGCCCAATAGGCCACACACAAAGTTTTGTGGAAAATCATCAGCACACAAATACATCAACGTCTTGAGACAAGAATTAGCAAAAATCAGTTTGATTTCTGCCCAGGAGTAGGTACAAGGGAGGCAATCTTTGCCCTGAGGACCTTTATATGAGTGTGTGATAGAAGCAGGGGCGGCTCTAGGTATTTTGCCACCCCAAGCACGGCAGGCAGGCTGCCTTTGGCGGCTTGCCTGCAGGAGGTCCCCGGTCCCGCGGATTCGGTGGCACGCCTGCGGGAGGTCTGCCAAAGCTGCGGGACCAGTGGACCCTTCGCAGGCATGGCACCGAAGGCAAATTGCCTGCTGCCCTTGTGGCGACTGGCAGAGCGCCCCCCGTGGGTTGCCGCCTCAGACGCGCTTGGCTTGCTGGTGCTTGGAGCCGCCCCTGGATAGAAGTGCAAAGAGAAATTTAAATGTGCTTTGTGGATTTTGAGAAGCCTTTTGATAAAATTTAATATAACATTATACATATTCTTGAAGAATGTAATATTGACTCCCAAGATTTACAGTTAATATAAAGCTTGTATTGGGGACAGAAAGCAGCAGTCTGAATATTGCAGCATCACTAAAGATGTCCATCAAGGTTACATTCTATCTCTGCCACTATTTAACATATATGTAGAAGGTAAAATGAGGGAAGGATTAAAAGACCAAGACCAACCAAAGTGTACAGGTCAATTGTGTATACCTCAATATAAGATATACTAATGGCCTATTTTGCATTGCTTAGATATGGAAGAACTTCAGAACATGCTTGCTGCTGTGAGCAATGGCAGCAAGAAATACGGAATGATGATCAACATTAGGAGGATAAAAAATATGATAACGAATAAACATAGTAACACACAAGGTAGGCAACGCCTACACCTCAGTGGTCAAGCAGTGGAACAAATGAACAGATTCCCTACTACAACTGTCCTGTAGGGATGGACACTTAAAAGGGATACTGAGAGATCACTCAGAGTGTTTGAGTTTTGGTGTTATAGAAGAATGTTAAAAATTAGCTGGATAACCAAAACAATGAACAATGAGGTGATAAGGAGAATGAATCTAAAAAGAGTCTAAGTACTTGAGACCATAGGTTAAAGAATAACATCTTTCTGCAGACACATAGCTCTCTGATTGCAGAGCGACTTGATTCTGGGGCTCAGACTATCAGAGGCAAACCAGGAAGAAAAAGAAAGAGAGCCAGTTCTATCAGAAACATCACCAGATGGACTGGTATCCAAAGGAGAGTGGAAGTTTTACAACTCTGTCATAACTATGAAAGGTAGGAGGCGATGGCTGCCAACCTATGCATCAGCAACATCACTTGAAGAGGGGGAAAAAAACAAAGCTACAATATTGTCTAGGTAACACAAAATTCCTGTTGGTATTTGTGACAGGTTGGATCACAGAAACCCCCTGGGGAGCTGTCACCTGATGTGCCAAGACTACTTCTATCCCTGCTTTCCCTGACAACTCAGGATTCCAGCACCCTGTCTTGCTGAGCCAGACACTCCTGTCTGATCTCTGTATGGGAAGATGAATCTGTTCTATCAGAACTCCGTTCCAATAGACAAAATGCCAAAACATTTGAAAAAATCTCCAAGGCCATGATGGACAGAGGCCACAACAGGGACTCAGCACAGTGCTGCGTGAAACTTAAGGAGCTGAGACAAGCGTACCAAAAAGCCAAAGAACCAAATTGTCGCTCACGGAGGGAGGGACAACTGATGACTGTAGCTATCCCACAGTTCCCGCACTCTCTGAAAACCATTTGAATTCTGGGCTGAGCTCCCGAAGCCTGAAGGGTCAAAAACATTGTCGCGGGTGGTTCAGGGTATATGTCGTCAGTCCCCCCCACCTCCCTCTGTGAAAGCAAAGGGGAAAAAATCATTTCTTGCCTTTTTTCACTGTCACCGTATGTCTACTGGATGCTGCTGGCAGATGTGGTGTTGCAACGCTACACAGCAGCATCCCCTTGCCTTGCCTTGTGGACGGCAGACGGTACAGTATAACTGGTATCCGTCATCGTCGTCCCCTGGGTGCTCCTGGCTGGCCTCGGTGAGGTCAGTCGAGGGCAGCTGGGCAAAAATGGGAATGACTCCAGGTGATTCTCTTCTTTAAGTTTTGTCTAATGGAGATTCAGTCCTGCCTGGAATATCATGGCAGCTGTAGGTTTCTGCCTCAGGCTACTCTCCCAGTCAGCAGCACCGCGCGGTCTCACCTACCCCAGCCTACCCCTTGCTACCAGGACTCACAGTCAGATACTTAGACCACTACATTTTGCTGCAAATAAAAAAATTAAGCTGCCGTTTAGAACTGTGCCCCAACATACATATCCTGGGACATTTTGTATTTTACCAGTGTCAACCAAAGACTCACACACAAATGGAGATTCAGTCCTGCCTGTGCTTCTATCCTAGTGCTTATCACAGATTCCCATTTTCAACTATAAGCTGAGCAAATGCAGAATGGTGGTTCACTCTACCTTGCTGCAAGCCAACCGCCCTCTCCTCCCTCCTTTGATCTCTGCTTGCAGAGGCAATAAAGTCAGTGTTGTTTCAAATTTATGCATTCTTTATTACTTCATCACACAAATGGGGGGATAACTGCCACGGAGGAGTGTGGGAGGAGGGAAGCAACGGGTGGCGTTGTTGCAGGGGCAGTCCCTAGAATAGCATGCAGCTCATCATTTCTGCAGGATGTCTGGGGCTCTGACCCGGAGCAGCCGTTTGCCTCTCTGGTTCTTTGTAGGCTTGCCTGATATTCTAGGCAGGACTGACTCTCCATTAGACAAAACTTAAAGAAGAGAATGACCTGGGGAGTCATTCCCATTTTTGTCCAGGCACCCCCAAATGACCTCACTGAAGCTGGCCAGGAGCACCCATGACAGTAGCAGACGGTACAGTATGATTGGTAACTGTCTTTGTCCACTTGCAAAGCAGCAGATGGTACAGTATGGCTGGTAACCATCTTTGCTAACTTGCAAAGGCAAGGGGATGCTGCTGCGCAGCACTGCTGTACCGTGTCTGTCAGCAGCATCCAGTAGACATACGGTGACAGTGAAAAAAGGCTGAACGGGCTCCATGGTTGCCGAGCTATGGCATCTGCCCAGGAAATCCAGGGAAAAGGGTGCAAAATGATTGTCTGCCGTTGCTTTCATAGAGGGAGGATTGACTGACGACATTTACCCATAACCACCCGCGACAAATTTTTGGCCCCATCAGGCATTGGGATCTCAACCCAGAATTCCAATGGGCGGGGGAGACTGCGGGAACTATGGGATAGCTACCCACAGTGCAACACTCTGGAAGTCGACGCTAGCCTCAGTACATGGATGCACACCGCCGAATTAATGTGCTTAGTGTGGCCACGTGCACTCGACTTTATACAATCTGTTTCCAAAAATTGGGTTCTGTAAAATTGGAATAATCCTGTAGTGTAGACATACCCAAAGTGGGGTGGATTGCAAAATAAGTGCCACAAGCAACTGCACTCACTGCAACAGAGTTGATATCCATAGAAGATAGGGATTGTGATCAGCTCAAGGAAGGGACAAAGGAATCAGGCACCAGCTAAGCTATGCAGCATACTTCCTTGGGGGGGAAAACCCCAAACATTTTCACTGAAAATGCTGCATGACTTAATGCTGTACAGAGCAGCATTGTTTCTCCTTCTGAGTCCTTTGTCCCCGTCATGTGAAGACCACCAGGGATTTCAGTGGCAGCATGACACAGGAGAGAGCTTTGCTTGTGATATGGAAGGAAACATCAGAGCCACGCAGAGGGGATCAGGGTATGTGCATGTGGACAGAAAATCTGTGGCATTACAGCTACATGTGCATGTGTACCCATTCTCAAAACTTTTGTCTGTGTATTTGACAGGTTCTGACTGCCTCCCCATTTAGGAAAACTAGGTGGTCTAGTGGATAGGATACCAGATCTGGAGTCAAGAGATCCAAGTGCTATTTGTTATGCTGGTAACTTACTTTGTAACAACCTTGGGCAAGTCAATTAACCTCTCTATGCATCGATTTCCCATCTGTGACACTGGGAGATTGTAATTCTTACTCGCTTTGAGATCTTTTTGATGTTGTCGCAAGGCAGATATGCCCCGTCACCTCCTAAGGGCATGATGATCCTGTGGCCACATCCAACAGTCAGCTCCTCCTGTTAGGGCAGTAAAGCCTAATGGTCAGGATCAGAGGGACTGTCCTTAGATTCAGGACAGTTAGGCCTACTGGCCAGGGTCAATAGGACTGCCTTTTGGTGCGGGGCAGTGGTGCCTAGTGGCTAGAGTCAACAGGGCCATCCTTCTGCTTCAGGTAGTGTGGCCTAGTAGCCAGTGGGGGATGGGCTGCCACCCTGGGATAGGGGGAGGAAGGGGGCTTTTGGCAGCCAGGGTAGAGGGACTTGGATCCTCTCTACTCCACCAGGTCCCAGCCCAGGGCCTTGTCAGCAGCAAGTGTATCCACGACTGGGTCAGCGGGGATCCATCTGAAACATACTGACTCGGTTCGCAGTTTGACAACCGGATTAATGTCTAGTTCCTGGGCCACTTCCTACCTTGTCTACCTGCTCTGTAGTCCGCAGGTCCTTTGGTTCTCCTGGGTAGTCGGCAGGTAAAGTTCCCAACGACTCCTTCTCCTCAAGGGCATCCATGGCCAGCCGGGTATTTGCCTGGGTCTTGGCGTGCCTGGCCTCTTCAGGCCAGGGCTATGACAGCTCCCAGGCAAGAAGCTGCAACGCATGTGCTCTCTTCTCACTGGTCAGCCCAGACTGAGCTGGTCTGCTCCCTTTTATAATGTTCCAGTTGGAGCATGCCCAGCAGAGACGAGGGGGCATGGCTTCCTTAGCCCACATTATGGGGGTTAACCCCTTCCTGTCAGTGCGGGGTAGGTATACCCTAAGATAGATGTCAATAAGTGCTCAGATAGCTTGGTGATGAACTGTGTTATAAAAACCTAGAAAGATAGAAGCATCTGTGGATGGAAAGCACTATTTAACTGTTAAATGACATTGTTATGTACCATAGCTGACACCAGGCTCAAGAGGAGATTGTATGGATGGACAAAAGAAGCAGATTTTCTGTAACATTTTGCTCATGGAGGATCTGATCCTAACCCCTTTGAAGTCAATGGAAATCACTCCATGCACTTCAATGAGCCTTGACTCAGGCCCAGAGAAAGGACAGAATGTGGCCATGGTGAATCCAGAGACCAATAATGTTTGAAAATTAATTTTTATCACTGCCATAACTCACTCTGGGTCTGGAATTAAAATCAACCACTGTAAATAGCAGGATTTTATGATGTTTGACTGTGACCCCAGGGTAAATTAGTTAATTTTTTCCATTTTTTATTGATGAAGTGAATTGTGTGCAGAATCAGGCGGACAAAAGACTTCTTAAAGAAAAAGCACACAAAGACATATAGTACTTATCTGTCAAACAAGTGGCATCCTTTTTACTGTGTGCAGTTTTTCAGATTAACCTTAGTAAGGGCAAGCTTGTCACCATACTTTTCTCTATAGAAAGGGTTTCACCCAATATAAAGAGTGACAATTTTTCAAACCACTATTAATAGAATGACTAGTTTAGTGTATTCAGTTTAAACTAGGTTATCTGAGATGCACCAGAGCTGTGTCAATTGCTGAAGAGCAGCCAGGCTTTGCAGGGATGGAGCAAATTCTCCCGCGAGTCCCCAATTCCTTTCAATGGTGAGTCCCATGAGATCTCATTCTAGGCCCTTTGAGACCTGGATGCTCTTCTGAAGCTGATACTGTGTGAAATGTTGCCTTTGAACTATGGAAACAATGCTATGTAATTGTATTTATTTATGGTATGCAGACCCTTTAATCATTAGTTCTTATTCAAAATAGCAATACAAATGCAGGATAATATCCAGCTAGAAAAATAAACTCGCAGTGTTATAGATTTAGGATTTCTTCTACTTTGTTTCAGAGTTATTTTTGAACAGTTTAGTCAAACTGTTCAGTCTACATTGTCAAGGACCGAGCCTTCTGCTTTACTTCTAGATTTATTTTCAGTTCCACCTCTCAAATTCCATAGACGCATCAGATTAATTAGTGCTGTGGTCGTGACTAGATGAGCTGTAAAGCTTCATGTTTCTTGAGAAACTTAATCTTGAGAGTACCAACCACATGGAATAAATCTTTATCAGTGTAGTAAGAACTCCCCATGCTGAGGTTCCAGGCCTGATATCACCACTTCTGGAGAAATGAGCACACAGTGGAATTAGGAACTCCCACGTTCTAATGCCTGTCTTGAAGTAAGGTCTTGGGCAAGTAAAAGTAACATCCCTTCTCCTGGCCATAGTTAGAGATTAGGTGTAAGGATTTGCGTGTCTAAATTAGAATAATTTACATATTGGGGGGCTGAAAGATGGTGTAAATTACACCAATTTCTATTCTGCTGGATTTGGCTAATATATCTTTTTCTCAATCTAAACAGAAAATGAAAAACTGGAATGAATGTAATCAGGTTAGAGAGTATTGTCTTGTGGCAAGAGGAATGTTGATCTTTTTGATTAGAGTACACAAGCTTGGCAGTCACTGGCTAGCTGGGAACAATACAACGTACCTCAACTTCTTAGCACTTAACGATTAGTATTAATTAACTGTTGTACACCAATGCATAAAGGCCTCACCTGAGATCAAAGCTTCATTGCACAAGGGGTTGTATGGCCTGATAATAAACAGTCCCCCTAAAGTATAGAATCCAAATAAAGGAGACAGGCAAAGGGTGGGAGAAAGGAAGTATTATTATCCTCATTTTGCAGATGGGGAATGGAGTCCCAGAGAGATTAAGTGACTTGCCTGAGGACACAGAAAGTCTATGAGAGAGGAAGAAACTGAACACAGACCTCCTCAGTCCCAGTCTACTGACTTCAGACCATGCCATTAGACCATCCTTATTCTTTAGTGACCACAATTCTGGGTGCTATAGAAAACCCTAACATGGAGAGAATTACACTATTAGTTACCATTCGTATAGCGCTGCAACTGTGAAGCACTCTTTAAATACCTCTCTATTATTAGAAATCTTTTTCTAATGATTTGGCATGAAGGTGGAGGGATCAAAAAAATTGTGTGACCCAAAGGAAACTTAACAGAAAAATCCCATAATGCTGCTTGGGGGAGCTGTGAAGATTATCAGCCACCCTTCAGCAGAAGAGAAACCATTACAAGTGGATGCTGCTGTTGGTATGAACACTGTCTAATGGAGGCAAATAGAAAAAATCAAAGCCCTCGCTTTGAGATACTGAGTCCAAAACTGTCAGGGTACAAGGAATTTATTAAGAGTTATGGGCCAACTTCACCACAGACTATTCATTGCAGAGGGTCATTGTTTTAACTGGAATACCCTGGGCAAAGGCTGTAGGTTCTGTTATAAATTTGCACACTTCTGTTTGATTAAAAAAAAATATCAAAACCCAAGCACAAAACAAAAACACGCATAATATTTTCTCTAGGACAATGAGCTAAATATTCATCTCTTCCAAAGATCCTCCTGCAGAAGTGCATCCAGGGCGGTGAGGCTTCATGGATGTGATGGAGGGAGGCAGGCCACATGTCGGAAGGGTAGGACTAGAGGATGGCTGCTTTCCACATGATTGCTGCCCCGTATCTCTCATGGAGATCCCTGGTATAAGGTCATGATGATCCTATCAGCAATAATTTATACTGGTTACCGCATTGTGAGGAGGAGAGTTTAGAGGAGAAAGGCATCTGGAAACCCCACAGGAGCCTGCTCCTGATGGGACACAATGTCATGGAAGCCAGGTGTGTGGTAGGTAGGCTGCAAAAGCACAGGACCTCCTTACCAGTGGACCTTGTCTCTCTCAGGCAGATCTCCTGAGACTGATGGGTTTGAAGGGCCAAATGTCCTTCCCACTCCATGGGATGGGTTCCAAACTTACTCCCCAAGAAATGATCAGATGGAAACTCTAAGAGACCAAACTTTGAGCTTCCAGGTGTCCCACAGGAAGATTCCACAAAGGATAATTTGGTCCCACGTGTTTAAAATAGTGTTGCTTATACACCATATGGGTCATTTCTGGAGACTTAGCACTGCAGTCAGTTTAAATATGGGTTTTTTTAATTGTCACCAGAGCTCCCTTTTTGGCATCACATTCCGCATCTCTTTGGTAGCTATTAATGTTGATAAATCACTAGGTTTTAATCATGGCATGAGGAGAGAAAGACAGACCCAGATATTCCCTTTTGAAGTTAGTGAGTTACAACAGTGATGATTTAAAAAAGAAACATTGGCAGAGAAAGAACTGATTGTGTCTCCATTCTCTGTGGAATTTTGAGTCATTCATGCAGTGCAGTAGCTAGAGAGTTTGAGTGAGTCACGCATTACTAACTATGGGAAAAAAATGCTTTTTCTGAAACATTCAGTTATTACTCATATTTCATTTCATATCAGCTGATATTATTAGTTCCTTTATGCCACCTACTAGAGTTAAGATTTAGTGCAGTGCTTTACATAAAAGATGGATTGGATACAAGTCCCTTCTAAAACAGATGTACGGTATCTGGCATCAGATTCATTGTCTTTTATGTGAAATACTGTGAGTGCTGTTTAGGTTTGTGTGAAAGTTATTATTTTTTACCAAAATTATTGCAAATATCTCTGAGGTTAGAGCCCAGGGTGATCACTCTTGATAACAGTCTTACATTTATATTGTGCCTTTCATCCCAAAGGGGCCCAATGTACTTTACTAATTGACAAACAAAGTGTTCCCAGGGACCATTTCATCCACTAGTGAAACACAGCTATCTGTAGGGTGAACCATGGCAACTGTTCAACAGTAGACAGCAAGGCTACACATCATTTTAGGGTAGAAGTTCATTATGCCGGAGCTGGAGGAGTAGAGCACAAAATGATCAGCAACAGTTTGTTAGAAATTTTTTAATTCATTCACTTTGCTCACGTTCACACCCATTTTGTGGGAAGTGGTATGGCCTACTGGACAGGGCACTGCATTGGGACTCAGGATATGTCTACACTGCAATAAAAAACATGCAGCACCGAGTCTTAGAGCCCAGGTCAAGTGATTTGGGCTTGCAGAGCTTGTGCTGCAGGGTTAAAAATAGCAGTGTAGGCATTTCCAAGGAGGTTGGAGCTCAACTGAAACACGATGAGGGTGGAGGTTCTAGGATCCCGGGCTCCAGTCAAGTGGGAATGTCCATGCTGCTATTTTTAGCCTTGCAGCCCAAGCTCTGTTATCTCAAGACAACTGACCTGGATTCTGAGACTTGGTGCCTTAGGTGTTTCTTTGCTGTGAAACTACCAAGACTTAGGTTCATTTTCCAGCTCTGTCACGGGCTAAGGGCTAGGCAGATGGGAATAATGCTAGTGACTTTCTTTTAAAATGTTTAGAGAGCTCCAGATGAGAAGATAAGAGCTAGGTATTATTATTTTGTATTTCCTTTTTGTGAGCAGTCGAGTGATCCAACTTCCTGGCACAAATGCTCATCGCAAGTGAATTTCAGCATATGTGCTGCATTAGCCTGTGGAGCTAATTGCCGCAAACCTTTATGGAGGCCAAGAGCTTAGTAAGATTCAGAAAAAAGGACTGGACATTTTTCTGGATAATGAGAACATCCAGTATAGAAAGGATTAAAAAACAAAACAAAACAAAATAAAAACCATCCTCACAAGAGTTTTGGAAAAATCTTCACCTTCAATGTTCAGGGCAGAAAGCAACTTGTAATTCACGTGCAGTAGGAGGAAACTTTCCCTGCAGGGAGGTTATTCCACAATTGCCTCTTGCAGAGCTTCAAGCCCCTTTCTTTGAAATCATTGACAGCCGCGGTCAGAGTAGGGGTACTAAATTCAGGCTACAGAATACAGGCTACACCACTCATGTGCTGCTAACCTTCTAATGCCATCCCACCACTCTCCCCCTCTGCCCAGAAGAACAGACAAGTCTTCTTAGTGTATGCACAACGTATCTCAGGTGGCACGTGACCAGAGTTCACCACCGAATTTGGTCCACTGTTGGGATCATTAGCTTCCCTGGCCCGGGCCAGGTACTGATGAGGAGTGTGACATGAACGCTGATCCATGCGCCCTGACAAATTCATCCACCAGTCACAGGGAAAAAATCCTCCAGTGACTTAGCTTACTGCAGAACAAAGAATCAGAGGCTTACCCCCACCCCAGCAGTCCTAGAGACACACACTGGGGAGTGCAGAACCAATAAGGATGCAGTAACTAGGGTAAGATGTTGCAGTGTGGCTGCTCGCAACAAGGTTAGGTGAACCCAGGTGCTCAGACCCAGATGCCAATCTCCTGCGTTATCTCTGCAGTGAACATATACCCGCAGACAATAATGTATTTACTTGGATATAATCTCTTTTCCTGCACAATTCCCATGTACCAGACTATTGTCCCCTTAACATTCCCATAACATGTATTGACCATAATAGTTCTGTGTGCATATTGACAGATTAATAGATTCCTCCCTCCTCAGTGTATAGCTGTCCAGAATTCTGCTGTGTGTGGCCCTGGAGCTCATTCAGGCATGTGCTAGAGTACGTATCTCAAATGCAAGCAGATGGTTGTTTGCTCGTATGAAATATGTAGGTTAAGCCCACAGAGGAATGTTCCCTTTGTCCTAATATAGCTCAGACATATAGGTAAAGCAACTTCCATGGGAATCATGGGGGATCAGCACCACTGAAAAGTCAGGCCACTTATTTACTTTCCGATGGATTTAGATGCTTAATATTAAGCACCTAAGTTTGAAAATTTTGGCCAGGAAATAAGGCACAATTAGTATCAAGAGGAATGACGGTATGTTCATTTGTCTCCAGTTTGGATTAACGATTTGATTAGTTTAATTAATGCAACTGGCCCAAAGATCACTGTCAGAAAAGCACAGAGTGATTTGTATATGATGGAAGAGTAGATCTAATATGCAAGACGGAATAAGGATATTTGTGTTTTTACACACCTTAAACTTTAGATTGTTAGTATTTCCATATGTAAATCAGGGGTTGCTCTTCAGCAAATGCAACTTGAAATACTCTGGCCAGCAGCAGCAATGTCCCTGAACAAAGGTCTTCTCTATGCAACTTTTGCGTTTCCCTGAGATTTAACTCCACCCTCACATGCTAGGTACTTGGGTGTCACTGCAACGATGTATGTCATTCACAGTTACTCTCCTAAACATGTTTAACCAATATGCTGGTAAAAACACAAGAACCTTGTCTATATTAGGTATTAGAGCTAGGAATTATCATGATAGCTGTCTGGCGCAGCTCAGCCAGTGGTAGCACTAGTGAGAATCTTTTGGTTAAAATGCCCTAACGCAGACACAGCCGGAGAGCCTGAGTGACTTGCTTAAGATCACACAGGAAGTCTTTACAGAGCCAGGAACTAAATCCAGATCTCCTGAATCCCATTCCAGTGCCTTAATCACAAGATCAGCTTCCCTCTCTATCTCCCAGGGGCTGTTATCTTTATTTCTTTGGGGCTGGGGTTAGGTGCTGTGGAAGGTGAGGTTTGACACTTCACTCTGAACATGCTGAGGTTCATGGTCACTCTGATCGCTTCTGGAGGGCTCATAGGCTGACTGCAGAGGAAGCTCTGTCTCCTGTGCTCACACGTCTCACTCTTGTAGTTAACATTTCCATTCTCCCTGTGGCACATCACTGTTGTAGGCGATAATGATTAGGATGCTGATGCAGGTGACTTGGGCCAGCCAGTCACATGGAGGGTTTTTAAGAGGAGGTCTGTAACAATGAATTTCATTTGGTATTTCCAAGTGGAAGCGCTGCCTAGGCACTTTCACAGGGATCATTTTCACAATGAAAAGGATCAGTTGGCACTTCCACAAAGATCCTATTCATTGTGAAAGGAGCTGCTGCAGTGTCAGGGATCCTTGCCTCTAACGCTGCCCAGTTCCTTTCCCAAGGAACAGGATCTTCACGAAAGTGCCTCACAAGCTTGGGTCTGTGAGGGAAAGGAGCAGAGGGTGGAAGGAGGCTCTGGGGGAGCAGTGAGTGGAAGGAGGGAAAGAGGAGGGAGGGTAGGGCTGTCTGGGGAAAGGAGAGAGCAGAAAATGAGGATCCGTGGATTTAGGAGAGAGGACAGGCATAGGAGGTGGATTCCTAGTGTGGAGCTGATGGGGAGGGAAAGGAGCTGCTGGTGACTATAGAGGGAGAGCTGCCAGTGGAGCTGGGGTCAGGAAGATGAGAAGGAGTTGAACCTGCTAGTGAAGAAGAGAAGGGGTCAGAGAGAATGGAGGGGAGTTGATGGAGACAGAGAGAGGGTGGTATTCACTGTCAGGTATCGGAGGAGGAGGAAGTGGGTTGGGGTATTGCAGGTGACAGAGCTGAGAACATGAGGCAGGCAAGATGGAGAGTCACTACAGGCAGAGTGGAAGGCTCCAGAGAACATGGCTGAGACTTGAGATGTCAGGGTGGTGCTAGAAGGCAGAGGACAGTACTGCCCAAAGCTGCTGCTAGCTCAGCTGGCTGACAGAAGACTTGATGGGTTGATGTTGAGGAGGCAGAGCCTCCCACCACTTCTCTGTAAATATGGGCCTCCTATAACCACATGCACCCTGCAGGGGAGGAACTGAATACTCTGCCACAGCAGAAGCTCAGCAGCATCTGTGTCCTGCAGCCTCAGGGGACCCCATTAAGCCAAGACTGCTTCTGGGAGAGAAGGTGAGGCCTGGAGCACAGAGCCAATCCTGTGCTTTGTGTAGAGAGGATCAAGTCATCCATCAGTGAGAACTTTTGATACCCAGACCACATCATGTCATTAACTCCTTTCAACCAATAAAATTACAGCATGCAAATTAACTGGAAAGGAATCCAATAACATCTCCTTCACGTCCCTCCTCAAATCTCACCTCTTCTGTAATGCCTAAACTACAGTCTGATAACGGCCAGGCAGGTGGCAAGTTGTGCTCACTGCTACTGAATGACCAAGAACTGCTCACCAAGAAATTGTTACCCCTCCTACCCTCCTCCCTATTCCTTGTTTGTTTCAGCCACTTGTTATGTCTTATCTGTCATAAACAGATAGTTAAGGGTTAATGCCTCTTTTACCTGTAAAGGGTTAAGAAGTTCACTTAGCCTAGCTGACACCTGACCAGAGGAACCAATGGGGGAACAAGATGTTTCAAAAGGAAGGAGGGAAGTTTCCCTTGTTTAGTCAGTTTTCAGTTTCAGCCAGAGACAAAAGATCAAGGAACCAGCCTCTTATCAGAGTAGTAAGTTTTAGAAAGGGTAAATAGGTTTATGTTTATTTCTCTGTAACCTGTCTTGTGCAATTAGAGGAAGAATCAAATTGGGTATTTGGGGTGGTTTTTTTTTTTGGTAACTAAGTTTTTGCTCAGGGGAACATCCTCTGTGTTTGGAATCTGTTGTCTGTGAGAGTAGCTGGTATGCTAATCTCTCCCAGAGGATTTTCTTTTACCTTTCTTTTCTTTAATTAAAAACCTTTTTCTTAATACCTAATTGAATTTTTCCTTGTTTTAAGATCCAAGGGAATTGGATCTGGATCCACCAGGAGCTGGTGGGAGAAAGGAGGGGGGATGGTTAATTTCTCCTTGTTTTAAGATCCAAGGGGTTTGGATCTGTGTTCACCAGGGAAGTGGTGAAGGGTCTCTCAAGGCTACCCAGGGAGGGAATTAGTGCTTGGGAGTGGTGGCAGCCAGACCAGATCTAAGCTGTTTTGAGCTTAGAGCTTCTCATGCAGGTCCCCCACATATGTACCCTAAAGTTCAGAGTGAGGAAGGAACCTTGACACCCCTCCTACCCTCCTCCCTATTCCTTGTTTGTTTCAGCCACTTGCTATGTCTTCTCTTCAGAATGTAACATCTTTGGAGGCAAGAACTCATTTTCTTTATTTTTGAACAATGGTTAGCACAATAGAACCTATCCTGACTGGTATCTAGGCAATATGAATGTTAATAAATAAATAAATAAATAAATAATAATACTTTAACATCACAACATAACACCTCACTGTCAGGGTTCTTAATTATTTTTAAAGTATTTAATGTAAAATTCCACACATGAATGTCTTTTTCTTTCAAGAAAGCTGGTGACTATTTTAAAAGGGTCACTGTCAAAACTGAAAGCATGGCTGAGATCCTTGACTGAGGCCAGGGACTGCACATTGCAGCTCAGGAGGGGAGTGCACAAAGGTGGCCTTATGCAAGGTAGGCCAGCCATGTGCTAGTCCCATCCTTCAGCATAAGGTAAAGCAGCTAACAACAGGTCCAAGGGCAAACACAGCATGCAGGGATCATCAAGGTGACACAGCACTGCCAGAAGGAAAAGGAGTTATATCTGAGCTGCTTCCCCAGATTTATGCCACCAGAGGAGCCCTCTACACTAGCGGGATCCTCCAAGTGCTGGCTATTCTGGCTTTAGGATGGCATCGTATAAGCAATTTGATACAAAGTGGCTTTAGCGGTAGTGTAGCCTAGGCTCTTGGTCCACATATTTCAAAATTCCTTACATCTATTACTAACAACATTTTGCATTCCTATAACCTTTACAAAAAGTTATTGTCTCTTCACCATTAATGCTATTTACTTACATTTTCCATTCCACTCAGCTTAGGCAATGAAACTAGACTGTCCAATTGATAACTTTGTATATTTAGAGGAATTAGCCTGGTTACTTTCATTTGGTTGATCCCAGGTATCAGTTACGTTTAAGTTTGGGGTCCCCTAACATTGCAGAGGAATATCTAAATTATAAAACCTGTTTTCATTCATTCTTTTTTAAAAAGTTATAACAACATCATTATTTGTATTAGCTGGTGTAAGACTTTAATTTTCTTTAAAACAAATTAAACGGATGCTGTCAGTTTAACTTCCGCGTAGAGAGATAAATGATGTGCTTAATCACCCAAGAAGCATAGGGATACTTTCCTAGTAGTTTTTGAATATATCTCATGAATAGCCTCAATCTCATCTCAAGTAGGCTACATTTACAGAGCTGACAAAGAATCATGCCACTGTATTTTTGGCTTTATGTATTTTGATTGATAGGGCTAGTAGTGAAGCAGAAAACATCCCAACACTGGAACACAGAAAATATGCAGAAATGGTCAAGAAAAATCTTTTCCTCCTACAGTGCCCAAAGTGTGATCAACGTATTGATGAATCAATGGTACTTCTACAGATGCAGAAGGTTTAGAACGCATGCTGGCCAAGTGCCCTGGAATCAAGGCATTTTGACCATGAGAAAGGTCTTCAGGGAATGTTTTGATATTTCTACTTATAGTAGAATTTCCCCAGAACAGAATCTCTCACTTATTAAAATTATACACTGTAGGTTAGCCCACAACAGCCAATTCACAACCTCACTCAGGAATCAGATATTAAATCAACAAAATAAGAATGCTAATCTGTGTGTCCATCACAAGTCACACAAGCCCTGTTTAGAGAGCCAGGCAAAGCTGCACTGTCCCATGAGGAGCTCAAGGAAGATCTGTTTGTGTCTAAAAAGAAACAATTCTTCCTGAATCAACTAGTGCAAGGAGGAAGCACACACATCATACCATCACATTAGATTGTATAGCCTTCTTCCTGCAGTGCACCTGGCCAGCTCTGTAGGCAAGCACTGAGGAGGATAGCAAGGCCATGACTGCTTCCTGTTATCCTCTTTGGATTGACTTGAACCCTCAGGCTCTAGAATGTAGTAGTGCCTGGGATAATCTGAACAAAGGGACTGCTACTGTATCTGGCTATCACAAGAATGGGGTGCCCTTCATCCCCCCACACACATGCTAGGCTAGGCACAGTCTGAACCTGGAGATCTAAAGTCAACCAACCAGCCAGATACTCAGACTTCATAAAAAATAACTAGCCCTCATAGCAAATCTGAGGGTCCTCAAGCAAAGGGTAGGATATATAGAGCGGCTCTACAGACAGCTAGTAAGAAAAATGAGGAAAGACAACTGGTGCCTCCCCATACTGGGCGGGCACCAGCTAAAGGGGAGGACATGTGACCTCCCCACATGTCTCCTCCCTGCCCCGCCCTCAGCCCAGGCCCCCCGCGCTTTCCCCGTCACCTCTCCATCCCATGTTACTTGGCAGGGGCTCTGTCCTCCCACTGTGCTGGTTCCCCCTAGCATGTTTGGCGATTCTTCCTGGCAGCCAGGCCATGGAGCCACTTCCAGATGCTGCCCGTTGCAGAACAGCAGCTGCCTGGCAGAGCATCTGGCTGCAGTGGCAGCGGGCTGCCTCCCACCCGGGTTTGGCTTCCAGGACAGCAGCTGAGCAAGTTGGAGGCCCTCCCTTGCCCTCTCTGGCATGCTCAGAGTCAGCTCCTGTCCCCAGAAGTTGAGCCCGGGCAGGGTGTAGCGGCAGCCCCTTCCTGCCCAGACTCAGCTTCTGGGGACAGGAGCTGCCTCTGAGCATGGGGGGGGGCAGGGGGAAGGGGCTGAGGCTCACTCGGCCACTGTCCCCAGAAGCTGAGCCTGGATAGGAGGGAGTTGGCTGCTGCTGCAGCCAGGCGCTTTCCCAGTCATCCATTGCAGTGCACTGCACTGCACTGGACAGCATCCCAGGCAGCGTTGCTGGAAGAGGAGAGGCTCTGGCCCCGCCTCTTCCCTTCTGGCTCTGGCCCCGCCCCTTCCTTTCCCAGCCCAGGGCAGTGGGGGCACTTGACCCTGCTGGAGAGTCACTTGACCCTTTGTGCCCCTCCCATGAGTCGCCTACCTGGTCAGGAAAAGCTTAACTTGCTATTCATTGGGATAGCACTAATAGGTGCCTTACACACAGGTATAGAGACGTGATCCTGTCCCAAAGACCTTGCCAACCTGGGACTTGCAGCATGACCAAAGGCAACCAGCAAGGCAATCTGCTGAAACTCCTCTGAGAGTTTTACAGCCAAGTAATAAATAAATAATTAACCCTCCACCACTGCCTCTCTCTACCCCTCTGTGACAAGCTGCTGGGGATACCCAGAGCTGTGAGACACTGTGCTACCCCTATCAGCCTCAGAAAGTGAGAGCTTTGCTGCAGCCAAGTTGTATGACAACTCTATTACACACCAGCTCATCTGCCTTTGCCAGCAAACTCCTTTGAGCTCTCCCAGCCCAAACCTTACCTAGCAGGGAACAAACAGTGAACTGCAACCCTCGAGCTCTTCAGAAATGTCTCTGTGCAAAGCACAGCCTCTATCATTGAACAGTCACAGAAGATATTAAGTTTGCAGATCTTTTAAGGAGACAAACAGCAGCTTGTTATCCTGACTAGAGTTAACAATCTCTTCAATTCAATAAAAGCACTGGAGCTGTTTAGACAGACAGTAAAACAAGTGTATTTACTAAAAAAGAGATAGGTTTTAAGTGAGTTCAGGTATAAGGGATAAAGATAGAAAGGGTTACGAACAAACAAACAAAAGTAAAATATGCTTTATAATGGCTATGACCTAACGTAGCAAGTGACAGTCTTGATTCTAGGTAGTTTGAGGTAGATTCCTTATCAGTCCTTTTCCAGCAATGGCTGACTAGCTCTTAATCAGTATTATCACAGAGTCCAAGGGGCTGGTTTTCCTTGTCTCTTGAGGGGAAGGATAACTTAGGGGTTCTCTGTCCCTCTCCTTACAGTCCTGTAAACCTTTGGAAAATATCTCTCTCCAAGTTCATTGGCCCTGCTTAAAGAGGCAGAAAGGCTTCCTTAGGATGCAGTGTGCATCCCCCATTGAGATTGTTAGGTGATCACTTTTTCCTCACTTGGTCTCCTGATGGCTTTGTTACCTTGCAGTCAAATGTGCTTTTCTTTGTCTTTGGTCACACCTTGCTGAATTTACACAGGAGACACATTCAAACACGTGGAAATGCATTCCTTTGTCTGAACACTCCCAAATCGATTATCAACTCCCCTGCCTTGTTTAAATACAGTTTAGCCATAATTCTAGCACATCTGTTTACTTCTTTGTGGGTTGATTGTACATACATCATGCAAGAATATTCATGATCAGTGAGTTATTAGTTTTCCAATGACATATTATATGGCATCTTTTAGATACAGAATATAACAGTATTGAATGGAGGTACTCTGAGCTGGTCAGGCCAGCTGAAACTCACTGCAAGATACCAGGGATCCTCTTGCCCTCTGGTGTAAGAATGATCTTACGGTCAGACCTTCTCCCTGTGCACATGCAGACATAAGTCAGTTTCAAAAAGGGCCCAGATTGTCAGGTTACTCTCTAGGTTATCTGCTTAGCTACTTTTTTTCACCAACAGTACTTGACAAGAGAAGGTGATCCCCATAGCAGACCCCTTCTAGTGTGATCCCTTTTGTTATTGCTCCTCACGCACAATACATTTGAAACATTTTTCAATTTCAAAGTTTCTTTAATGCTTAACTCCTTTCTGTACTTCCCCTCCCACACTGATGAATTGGGCTACTTAAAATATAAGTCACAATTGCGGACAGGCTGAGTCTGATGCTCTGAGTTATACTGGCAAGAGTATGGTCTGAACCAGAACCTCAAACGTTAAGAAAGTTTGGATTTGGATCCTATTCTGAGCTCAAACTTGGCAGCTCAAGGCTATCTCTAATATTGACAGAGGCACTGGATACAGCTTTACACCTTGTTCCATGCTGCCCTTATACATGGAATACCTGCTTCAATCAGGCTGGACAGCCATTTGCCTGTCTTCCTTCTTAAGATCCTGCTCTAATGTGATGCACATGGTAAACTGTGTAAAGACAATGGCTAGACATGTGGCCTGATAGGTGAACAGGAGCTCTTAATGAATTACTATCTTATTTCTGAAAAATCCAACAAAAATCCCAAACCATAGAGTCACCAAATTGTACACTTAGCTTACCAATCTGTGTCCCTACTACTGTTATCCCACCTGTAGTATTCCAACATTATTTAGATTGTAAGCTGGACACTACTGTAGTATTAACTTGTATTAATACTGGCAGGTAGTCTAATGGTGACTACAGTACAGACTATAGGGGTATGAATCACAGTGTGCACCAAAATGCTGCACTGTAACTCCCCCATGTGGATGCTGCAGGCATGAACGAAAACAGCGATCCCCAAACTGTGGGGCATGCTCCCCAAGGGGAGCACAGAGGAATGTTTGTGGGAGGAGGGTGCTGAGAGTCCCAGGCCAACCCTCATGAGGCTGAGGAGGGTGTGCCATCCAGCCTCCTTTGCCCCCAGCCCGGCCCCAGCTGCAGCTCCATTCTTCCCCTTGCTCCGCTCCCAGCCCAGCTATGCCCTCATTCCCTCTCCACCCTCAGGCCAACTCCGCCTCTAGCCCCAGCTCCTCCCCCATCCCCAGTTCTGTCCCCACCTCCACCTTCAACCGAAGCTCCTCTGCAGTGCTAAGTCAACTGTGCAGTAATAGAGGGAGGGCATGGACAAATAACACATGTAGGAAAAAAATTAGGAAGGCCAAAACACAAAATGAGATCAAACCAGCTAGAGATATAAAGGGTAATAAGAAACATTCTACAAATACATTAGAAGCAAGAGGAAGACCAAGGACAGGGTAGCCCTGTTACTCAAAGAGCAACAGAAAATGTGGAAATGGTAGAAGTGTTAAATGACTTTTTTGTTTCAGTTTTTACCAAGAAGGTTGGTGGTGATTGGACAGCTGACATAGTGAATGCCAGTGAAAATGAGGTAGAATCAGAGGCTAAAATAGGGAAAGAACAAGTTAAGAATTATTTAGACGAGTTAGATGTCTTCAAGTCATCAGGGTCTGATAAAAATACATCTTAGGATATTCAAGAAGCTGGTTGAGGAGATAGATGAGGCATTAGAGATTTTATCTTTGAAAAGTCATGGAAGACAGGAGAGATTCCATAGGACTAGAAAAGGGCGAATATAGTGCCAATCTTTAAAAAGGGAAAGAAGGATAACTAGCTTAACTTCTGTTAAGATAATAAGATAATAAGGTGATAAGTAAGAGTCAGCATGTATTTGTTGTGAACAAATCATGTCAGATCGACATCACAGCTTTCTTTCACAGGGTAACAGGCCTTGTGGATTGGGGAAAGCAGTAGATGTGGTATATCTTGACTTTAGCAAGGCTTTGTCAGTAAACTTTTGTCATTCAAGGGTGTGAAAAAATCACACCCCTGAATGACAAAAGTTTACCAACAAAAAGTGCCATTATTAACAGTGCTTTGTCGGCGGGAGAGCTCTGCTACCAACAAAGCTATTGCCACTCATTAGGGTTGGCATTTTTTTCATGGCGGGATAGATCTCTCCTGCAGACAAAGAGCGGCTACACCGTATGCCTTTTACAGCATGGCCGTAGTGGCACAGCTGTGTCGCTAAAAGGTGCATAGTGTAGACATAGCCTAAGACTTTTGATGCTGTTTTGTATGGTCTTCTTATAAACAAACTAGGGAAATACAACCTAGATGGAGCTACCATAAGGTGGGTGCATAACTGGTTGGAAAACAATTCCCAGAGAGTAGTATCAATGTTTCACACTCAAAATGGAAGGGCGTATCAAGTGGGGTCCACAGGGATCAATTATGGGTCTGGTTAGGTTCAATATCTTCATCAATGATTTAGATGATGGCATAGAGAGTACACTATACAGTTTGTGGATGATACCAACCTGAGAGAGGTTGCAAGTGCTTTGGAGTATAGGATTAAAATTTAAAATGATCTGGACAAACTGGAGAAATGGTCTGACGTAAGTAAGATGAAACTCAATAAGGACAAATGCAAAGTACTCAACTTAGGAAGAAACAATCTGCTGCACACATACAAAATGGGAAATGACTGACTAGGAAGGAGTACTGTGGAAAGGGATCATAGTGGATCACAAGCTAAATATGAATCAACAGTGTAATACTGTGAAAAAAAAAGCAAACATGTTTCTGGGATATATTAGAAGGAGTGCTGTAAGACCCAAGAAAGTAATTCTTCTACCGCTACTCCACACTGATTAGGAGAAAGTGCAGAGAAGAACAACAAAAATGATTAAAGGTCTAGCAAAATGACCTACAAGGGAAGACTGAAAAAACTGGGTTTATTTAGTCTGGAAAAGAGAAGACTGACAGGGGACATGATAACAGTTTCCAAGAACATAAAAGGTTGTTACAAGGAGGAGTCAGAAAAATTGTTCTTGTTAACCTCTGAGGATAGGACAAGAAGCTATGGGCTTAAATTGCAGCAAGGCAGTTTAGGTTGGTGTAGTCTGTTGGGGGGAGTGGCTCCTCCCCCTTCAGGTCTGTGGTCTGCCAATCTGCCCCACTAAATCTCTGGGTGTCGCCTGATGCGGGAATCAGCAGTGTGATGGGGACACTTGAGCTTGGGCCTGTGATCAGGGCTGAACAACAAACACAGTTACGGAGCCCTAGCCCCCAGTCGGAGCGAGGCAGCAAAGAGTCACTGACTCAGGCCTGTACTCAGTCTGGGCAGCAAAGAATCAGGCCTCCTAGCCTAGGCTTGGTGCGTAAGAAAAGGGGGAGACTGCCACACACGGATTGGGGTAGCAGGGGGCACGCAGGCTCACCCACTCCTCTGCATCCTGGCTCAGGGACCTAGCAGTGGCAGAGCGGAGATCCTGACTGCAACATGCTGACTCACTCGCTGGCAGTGTTGCAGCTAGACAGGATCCGCTACCTCGGACCACTTCCCAACTCCCGCTCAGAGTGTACCTGGCTCTGACGAGGGTTGTCCTGGTTGTAGGGGAGGAAGACCTCTATCAGTGCTTGCAGCTCCTCTGTGATTGGATCCTAAATGACCCTGGCGGTCTTGGCCCATCCTCAGCTCCCTTGAGGTCTGCAGCAGCCTCCCAGTTTGGAAGCTCACTGGTGGCGGCTGGCTCCTCCGGCAGCTGGCTCCCAATTGAGTTCTCCAGCCCACCTTTTGTATTTCAGGTCCTTCCCACTAACTTCCTGGAGGAGGGTTGAGCATGGTGTGGCTCCTCCCACCAGGGTTCAATGAGGGGCTCCTCCCTCTCTGGGTCTGTGGGTGGCCAATCCATCCCACTACAGTTGGACATTAGGAAAAACTTTCTAACTGTCAGAGTAGCACTGGAAAAAATTGCCTAGTGCGGTTGTGGAATCTCCATCATTGGGGATTTTTAAGAGCAGGTTAGACAAACACCTGTCAGGGATGGTCTAGATAATACTTAGTCCTGCCATGAGTTCAGGGGACTGGACTAGGTCCCTTCTAGTCTTACAATTCTATGATTCTACTGGTATCAGGGATCAGATTCCTAGCAGCACAGCATTAAGGCACCCCAAAGTTACAGGGCAGTCAGTGACAGAACCCCTTACTAGTGTTAGTGATCCCCAAAATATCACAGTAGCAGAATCAAAATTTTCTCACTGCACTATTATCTCATCTTCCCCACCCTCTTTTTTTGTTTTCGAATTCAACTTGTCTTGCCATAAAGAATGGCTGTAAATTATTGAGGTAGGTGTGACATTACACTCCGTATTCTTTATGAAAATATGCGTATGATATGGCTATGACATAACTGAGATGTGCTCTATGTGAGATGGTTCATGTAAGATATCATTGGAAAGGTTATGAATTATTGAATATGATTATCCAATGTGCATGCATGTATCATTTCTGTATCTGAAGTTAGAAATATGGACTACGTACAATTACAACTGGGTGTGTACTGGGAAGACACTCATCAGATGACTGGCCATCAGAATTGATGGGCCATTAGGAAGGAACAACAAGACTTCGAAGATACTAATCCATTTTGTACTGGTAATCCCTTTAACACAGCAAGCCTCTGAGTGTGACCTCCCCCTTATAAATTAAAACACATTTCTACATCTTTAACACCATTATAAATGCTGGAGGCAAAACAGGGCTTGTGGTGGAGGCTGCAGCTCGTGACCCCCCCACCCCACGTAATAACCTTGTGAGCCTCGGAGGGATCTCAACCTCACTTTGAGAACCCCTGTACTAATCTCTCTCTCTCCTGGGAGGTGTCCTGGGACATATCTGTGACACTACTAAGTCATCTGGTCTTGTCACCTGATACTAAACATTATCTTGGAAGTCTTATAACTTTCCACTAAAAGGTTGAGGGGGGTCAAGTTTGTGAAACAAGGGATTACCACCTTATATAAGGGTGGGGAGGAAAGCAAACGGGACTCTACTCCATGGCCTGTCTGCCCAAGAAGAAAGACTGCTAAAGACACCTGAAGGGCAGGCAAGAGGGGAGTACAGACTGAGAGAAGGGTCCAGTCTGAAAAGAGATATAACTGGAACTCTAAGCTACAGAAACTTTGCAACCTGCCTAAAATAATATTTAGGGTAAGAAATTACATTTTGTGGACCTGTTTCTTAAGTATATTGAGGTTAGCTTGCATATTGTGTTTTATTTGCTCAGTAATCTGCTTTGTTCTGCCTGTTATCTCTTATATTCACTTAAAATTCACCTTTTGTAGTTAATAAACTTATTTCTTGTTTATAATATAACCCAGTTTGTGCAATTAATAATGGGGGGGGGAGAATAAGAGGCTGTGCATACCTTCCTCCACATTGAGGGAGGAGGCAGATTTCATCATATACTTTTGGGTCTGCACTCCAAGGGAGGTGGACTTAAGCTGAGTCTTCCCAGAGCTGATCTCAGTGTCTGTGTCGTTCTGCAGTTGGGTGTGCCCCTGCCTGTGTGTGTGCTGGACGAGACTTGATAGCTTGGCTCAGCAAGACAGGTAAAAAGGGTGCCCAGGCTGGCAGAACAGGCGGGCTCAGTGGTATCTTAGCACAGCAGGTGGCATCTTAAAGGGGGGCAACCTTTCTCAGTAGGGACTTTATTTTTTTTAAAACTTCTGCAACAAGCACAATGAGGTGCTGATCTCAAACGTGGGCTTCTAGGGCTGGTATATTTAAAAAATAATAAGGACACTAATGAAAGGTGGTGCAGGGAAGGGTAAGGAGGAGGCAGAACCTCTCAAACAAGCTGTGGCATCCTAATAGATGGTGCAGAGTCCACGCAATCTTGAGACACAATTATTCCTAGCAAAGAATCATTCCCAGAGCATGGAGCAGGGCAGTGCAGTGCGGTATAGTGCCATATTCAAGTGCTATGCAATTTACATAGCGAGCCCTTAATTACAAGAGTACTGTCTTACAGCCCACCACTTCCTCTTGTGAGGGGACCGAGAAGCAGAACAGCACTTTTAAAGTGGTATAGGAAAAACAATAAGCATGTGAATTGAACTGCTTGCTGTGCATGGGAGTCTGGGATAAACCCAGATCTTTGGAGGATTATTCCAAATTCTAGCTTCTCACTACTGAATGCCTCAGGGCTTTTTCTACAATAGCTTCCTAAGCAATTTGAGTATCTTACATGGCTGTAGATTTTACTCCTTTTCTTCTCAGATCTAAGGCTTATTTTAGAGGTCGTATGTTCTAACAGAAAGATCAGAAGACTGGGAGTCAAGAGAGCTGGATTCTATTCCTGGCGGTGCCATAGATTTGCTGGGTGATCTTGGGCAAATCTCTAAATCTGGACTTGATTCTGCCTTCACCTACACTGGTTCGTAAACCACTGTGACTTCATTAATTTATATAGAAATTAGTCCAGATTTATACCTGTTTAACTGAGGAAAAAATCAGGTCCAGAGCTGAGCCTCAGTTTCCTATCTGTAAAAACTGTGATAATACATATTCAGCTTTATGAAGCTTATTGACATCCCTTGATGAAAGACACTATGTACATTCCAAATGTTATTGTTTGAGATACATCTTTTATAAGATACATTTTGCATTTTTTTATTCCCTGTAAACTCAGGCATCAGCTTGTCTGTATCTGACTTTATTGTTTCTCACTCAATACCTTCTCTTTTAATTTAATATCATTGGCTGAGGTGAAAACTCTTGTTTCGGTTCCGTTTTCTGCATTATTTTCTATATATAATAAAATTGTAAGGAATGATGATTGATTCCCATGTGTTATTTTCAGCTTGGCCAATGTCTATATACTACCTGCATGGTGTTTGTTTCTTAACCTCTAGCAACTTTTCAGTCAAAGAGCTAACTCCTAATATGCAATGATTCTGCACTTTAACATCTGATGAGAACTACTTTGGGCATGATTTTAGATCTCATTTACTGATGTAACTATTGATTTCAGTGTAGTTACTCCAGAGCTACCTTAATGTGAGAGAAGAACAAGAGCCTTTGGAATTACCCCCTTAATGCAGGCACGTTGGGGTGATGGCAGTTTTGCACACAGGCACTGAAAGGATATTATAAAAGTCTGCAAATCCAAGGGGACAAAGATGTCTATTTGATCCCTGCGTTATCCAACTTTGTAGCAGAGAGAGCTTTTCAGGACACAAAACCAGTCAATCCTACAAAAATATACACATGCTTAACTTTATCCACTGGAAATACTCATACTCCGTAAAGTAAACATGCATAAAATCTTTACAGAATTGGAGCCATTATATACAACTTTCCCAGGCCCTGAAAACATTAAAGTCTGTTGGTATATCAGCCCTCAACTCAGCTGCCACACTCTTTCATTTATAAGTGTAATAATCAGGAGAAACTAAGATATATTTCATTTCCTGCAGCAGCACCTCCTTTCTTCTTATGTCTTTCTCTCACCTGTTCCCTGCATTTCTACAGGTACAAAGGACATAATCCCAGAGAATTCACAGATCTACCTGCAATTGGCAGCCAACTTAAAGAGCCTCTCTCTTTTCAGTTTCATGTTTCTTTCTTCAACAAGGTGACTCAACATCATCTTCAAAACCTAAGCTTCACTTTCACATCCAATGCATCTAATTTTCATGCCTCTTTGAGCTTATCAGAAATGAACTACACTTCTTTGACAAAAAAAAGTGGTGAAGGGCTACATCTCAGGGAAGCCAAGGAAGGCTAAGCCAATGGCAAGCCAGTAAACTGTGTGAGCAGGACATCACAAGGATCACTTTTGTATTAACTTGACCTTTACAAAAAACATTCTAAGTACTTCAGTGACTAAGTTTCAGCTGTGACCACCTGATTCGGTTGTCTCTGAGCAAAGGTCTCTTTTTCTATTTCTGTATAAGAATAGAAATCAAAAATTCACCCTTGTCTAAAACCTATGTTTATTTCCGATATGAAGCCTTGGGTTCATGCTGCTGAGTAGAGCAAATTACTGATGTTACTTACCTCCAAAGGGGAAAGGGGGGAAGCATCAGCCTAACTGAAAAGCCTGACATGGGGATTATGTACAAGACGTCTATTCTGGATTTAACAGACATACAGCAGGAGCCATAACAACATAGGAGCACCATTTATAAGACACAGGGCAGTCATTTTTTCAGGAGGATTTTATTTTGGGTGATAAAACCATGGATAAAACACTGCCAAATTTGTAAACTCAGGGAAGTTCCACATGCTCTGCAGAACCCCCCCCACTCCAAAATTGGCTAGTCTGAACCTGGGCAGCAAGAGATGGGTAATCACAAGTTCTTCAGCAGTCTGACCCTCTCTGAAGGCAACTTGCGTGGGCTTCACCTTGCTCCACCGCCGGACATAGGGTTCAGCCCTCAGCTGTGCCAAGTTTACATTCTGTGCAGCGGAGAGAGGGAAAAGGGTCTTAAGCCACTTTTCCACCCCCCCCCCCAGTCATGCTTGCTAAGGGCCAAAACTGCCCCCAGCATAATTTATAGCTATTAACCCAAGTGCTGCTCTAAATTATACCAGTAGTGGCACCAAAGGGTCAGCTGTACCAGGTGAAGATCAGGCAGACTGTTTAGTCCTTCCCCTTCTCCTTGTCCCCTACACACTTCAGTGGAATGTGGGAGAGTGGGTGGATAGAAGTGGCTATGCTGCTCTATGCTTTCTGAAGACTCCTCTCTACCCAGGCAGAATCCTCAGCTGTCCCATGGATAGCAGTCCTCTGGGCAGTTCTGCACTGCAGCTAGAGCATAGCAACCACAGCTTACTTTTCAGGAGAAAGAATATGTAAGTTATGGTCCCTTGGCATGAAAGTCAAGGCTGTGACCAAATCAGTGCCCTAATAATAAATATATTTGCTGTTGGCTCCATTCAAACCAATGGGCAGATTCCTCTTGATCACAGGAATCATTGAAATTGCACTGGTACAGTTGATAATGCAGTTACATCAGGATGCCATTTGGCCCACTATACTATGTTCAGGTGCATAAAACTATTAATATTTACATGGCTCAAGGGATGCTGTATCCACCCTTTGTCTCTTTCAGAGAGTCATTTTTATTTTAGTGGAAAACACTAGAGATGTCCCCAAGTTTGCCTCTGCAGATGTACAGAAGGGTCTGTCTGTAACTAGGAACACTGCAGTAGCGTGGTGCTGTTAAATAGCATTGCTACTCCACTGCTGAAGTGGTTACATTTCAGGGGTAGGCAAAATGATTGCTAACAGTGAGCGAGGGAAAGAGAGTGTGTGCGTGCATATGTATAAAGTGCTGGAGAAGACTCAGAACTGGCCACTCATCCCTTTTAATTCCCACAAGACGCAAATAAGGATAAAATGACACTGTCTCTTTTCCCCCCTCCACATTAGCACTCATTTTGCAGCCTCTTTGTTATATATGTAGCAATAAATGGCTTTAGTAATTGACAAAATGCCTTTGCTTTGTGTTAGGGTTTAATTTAGCAGCCATTCATTCCTTTGTATGATGTGAGGAAGTGGGAATGTTCTTGATGTGTTATGTGAATGCCGAGTGGGGAGTATTGACCTGGGAAGGTTGCAGGGGAGTTGGGACTGCCTGCATTGGGGAAGGGAGCATACCTGAGCATGTAACCTGAGAACCCAGGAGGGGGGTTGAAGGTCAGGTGACAACTCTGCCAGGGACACTGAACAAAGGACACAAAGGCTGGGGGAGGCTGAGTGAGAGGCTGGGGGGGTTTCAGTTTGAAGCTGGCTGGGAAATGGAGAGGGGAAGCCCAAGTCCAAGCCCTGTCGTCAGGGTGCCCAACAGGGCTGTGGCCTCCGTGGGGGCCCCAGATGGACCTAACTAAAGGGGGTCCTGTTGTCTGTACCAGAAAGACCTGTTCTGGACTGTGTTCCTGTCATCTAAATAAACTTCTGTTTTACTGGCTGGCTAAGAGTCACGTCTGATTGTGAAGTTGGGGGAAAAGGACCCTCTGGCTTCCCCAGGACCCCACCTGGGCGGACTCGCTGTGGGAAGCGCACGGAGGGGCATATGCTAAATGCTCCAAGGGAGAGGAGGTGCCCCAAAGTCCTAACTGGCTTTGGAGAGAGCAGTTCCAGAGCATCACCCGGGGACTCCGTGACATATACCAGGAGAGATTTTCTTTTAATCATTTAATAATACAAATGACATATTTTGCCATGTTGATGTATTATTTTGTAGGATTATGGTTTATAGATTTGTTTTTTTATCAGAAACATCACTGCCAAGCATTGATATAATAAAGAATTATACAGTGATATGGTTAGATCAGGGGTAGGCAACCTATGGCATGCGTGCGAAAGGCGGCACGCAGGCTGATTTTCAGTGGCACTCACACTGCACAGGTCCTGGCCACTGGTCCAGGGGACTCTGCATTTTAATGTAATTTTAAAAGAAGCTTCTTAAACATTTTATATACCTTATTTACTTTACATACAACAATAGTTTAGTTATATATTATAGACTTATAGAAAGAAACCTTCTAAAAACGTTAAAAATGTGTTACTGGCACACAAAACCTTAAATTCGAGTGAATAAATGAAAACTCAGCACACCTCTTCTGAAAGGTTGCCGACCTCTGATTAGATCATAGATCAGCCTGGGAGACAGTTATATGTGAGAAGTAACTAAAAGACAGTGTTGTTCACTATCTCACCATTCAGATTTCACTCAAATAGCGCTGACCAGGCTGTTTTTTTTTTTTAAGCAGAGACTGATGAGAAAGTTACAGAAAACCTTTACATAATTAAAGTTCAGCATTAAGAGCTCTAAAGTGAAGTAAAGGGCAAAACTCACGCAAGAGTAGACTCACATTGCCATGCCCCCTCATGCCAGAGAGTGGAGTAGCAGCCTCTTATCCTCTAGCACAGAGATTCTCACACTAAGGGTACATCCACACTACCCTCCGGATCGGCGGGTGGCGATCGATTTAACGGGGATCGATATATCGCATCTCATCTAGATGCAATGTATCGATCCCCGAACGTGCTCTTGTTGACTCCGGAACTCCACCAGGGCGAGCAGCGGTAGCGGAGTCGACGGGGGAGCTGCGGCTGTCGATCCTGCGCCATGAGGATGGGAGGTAAGTCAGAATAAGATGCGTTGACTTCAGCTACGCTATTCCCGTAGCTGAAGTTACGTATCTTATATCGACACCCTCCCCCAGTGTAGACCAGGCCTATGAGTAGGCCTCCCAAGGGAGACATGGGAATGTGTCAAGCAGGGCTGGCTTTAGGCCAATTCCCCTGATTCCCCCATGCCAGTGCCTAAGAGGGCCCCCCGCCCTAAAGAAGAGCGTCTAACTTTTTAATTTTCACTCACCCAGCAGCAGGTCCCGGTCTTAGGCGGCACTTCAGCGCAGGTCCTTCACTTGCCCCAGGTCTTCGGTGGCGGGTCCTTCAGTGCCGCAGAAGACCCAGAGTGAGTGAAGGACCCCGCCGCCGAAGTGCCGAAGACCTGGACCGCCGCCTGGTATTTGAATTGGGCCCCGCAGTTCCTAAATCTGTCCCCATGTCGAGGGAGGAGTGAGCTGCATGATTTTTGTTTTTTGAAGAGCTCTGACTGTCACACCCGGGTAGCTGGGGCACATGCAGAAGGGCCATGTGCACCCAGGAGATGAGGATTAAGGGGCTAGCCAGAGCTCCGCTGCCCCAGGACTCACAGCCGGAGCCTCAGCACCTGGGCGCAGGCTCTCCTCCTTGCCCCCCAACCTCCCAGTCCCTCACCTGGAGGTGGCAGGGCTCTGGCTGTCAGTCCTGACGTGGCAGCAGCGCAGAAGTAAGGGTGGCAATGGGGCGCTAAGTCTGCTGTGAAAAGTTAATATCACTTTTCACATTGCCCCCCCTAACTTCTGTGCTGTTGCTGGCACAGCTCTGCCTTTAGATCTGGGCACCCAGCCAGCAGCCACTGCTCTCCGCGCTGCCTTCAGAGCTGGGTGGAGGTATATGTACTTAAGGGCAGGGTGAACATAAACTACTATAGACACAAAGAAGGCGGGCCCAATCAAATGAGTGAGAACCACTGATCTAGCATCCCAGCGACAGCTGGTCCAGCTCTGTGGTGGTCAGTCTCTTCTTGTTACTTAGCCCTCAGAATCTGGCCAGATCACATTTTAGTTCCACCTCTTTCAGGGAAGTTCAATAGATAATAGTACCTGTCTTTACATCTGGTCTTTTGGCTTCAACTCTGGGCCTCATAGTCCCTATACCCCTTCATTCAGGGATTTAAGAAATCCTAATCCTATTCTTAGGGGGCCCACACCACCTTCCCCAGTGGCTAATAGCGGAAGCCAGGTCTTCCCACTATGTTGGGCTCCAGTCCAGAGACCCAATAACTAGTAGCCAAAGTCAGCAGCATCAAACTTATTGCTGCTGGCTCCCTGGACTTCCTCCTACTGTTAGCTGTCTTCAGGCCTTTTCCCCAGCCCCTTCCTGGGCTCTCTGTAACAATGAGCTTCTTCCCAGATATTCAAGGTTTCTTCCCAGATGTTGGGTTCCTACCCTTGAGTCAGGGTGAGCTACAGGAACTTACTCCAGTCTGGCATCTCTCCCTTTCCCTGCATTGGGATGCATCCTCACCCTACAAGAGCCTTCTCTCTCTGCCTGCAGCCTTGCACATTTCAGCCCCAATTTAGATTTTACCACCCCTGTCTCTTGGTCTTCATTGTCTCCAGCTTCCTCCTGGCTCATGACTGTTTCATTCGCAAAGACAGATGCTGAATGCAGGCACTGTTGAACAGGCAGAACTTTATTAAACCCTGTGCATGGCTCTGTCCTTGTGGATGAGTTGCTTTCAGCCTAACTCCCTGCTGTGCCCTGTTTTCCTGGTGTCCTATCAATAACAGACCCTCCAGGGAACATGGGAACTCTGACTCTAGTTCCACTGATCATGATACATCTTCTCTATTTTACAAATATTTTAACATAAACCTCAAACAAATATTTGAAATGGTGTATTTTGGTGAATATGCCATAGTCTCTCTCAGGTCTATGGTTTGGGCCGGAATATCGTAAAGAGATACGCCTGGCTGAGTAAATCCAGAAAGTTCCCTCCAAAATAAAAGTTCTGGAGGTTCTGGAGCTCGCAGTGCATCCAGTCCAAATACCTTAATAAATAAATGCTTCAGCAAGAGATATTTCCATGCTCTGGAGATAGGGAATCAAGTTGTTGCTGAATATCTACAGAGGGTTTACATTTATCATTGTCTGTTAGTTGCGACACAGTCATAACTCCTCTGTCCATCCAAACTCTCCACATCAAGGTTTTGCAACTGATTTTAAAGGACAGAATTTCTCCATAGGACCACCTTTACATGGAAGAATGGATGGAAGCAGAACTTTCTAGCCAATTTTGCCTCACAGACATTATTGTGGGAGCTCTGAAGCCATCAAATTTACAAAAATTTATTCTACAATGTCTGAAAAGGGGAGAAGGTATAACAATTCTCGTTCAATCTGAATTCAAGGTGGGGTCGGCATGGTCATATCTAACAGCAACAAAGATGCTTATCTTAACAAAAACAAGTTATGGTAATTTTCCAAGTTGGAGAAATGAATATTTCCAGCTACAGAGGGTGCTCCAATTTGTTCAGAGCCAGTCTAGATTTCTTACTTGCACCTTAGAGAACGTTTCTGAAAATATTATTGAATTTCTTAAAATAAGTTTCAGGAATAGAAATACGAGACCCATCTGGACATAAAATTAATATACTGAAAATGCTTGTCCTTACTAGAATTTTTTACCCCAAAAACTGAGGATTAACTCTCCAAATTGTTAGTCACTTGGACAATAATTGGATCTATATTCATCTTAGGGATATCTTGAATATTTTTGGGAATCAGAATTCCTAAATATTTCATATAGGAGGATTGTCATTGAAAGTCCAAATTTGAGAAAAGCTTTTGTGGGCATATTGCCTAAGATTTCTAATTTATCTCAATTTTATATCCTGAGAAGAGTCCAAACTTAGTGGATAGATGATTAGGAATAGTAACTTTAGGTTTAAGATACAATTACAAGATCATCATCCTCATGCAGAGCATAATCCTGTGCTGTGTTTGGCTCACTCTGAACCATGAATATACTGATTTGCTTGGATGGCAATGATTAAAGATTCCAGAGCTAAATCCAACAGAATAGGAGAAAGGGGGCAGCCCTATTTGGTACCTCTCTATAATGGAAATGGGGCAGAAATAATACAATTAGTAACTATTCTGGAAGTCAGCTTAATCCAAGCAACAAATTGTTTACCATATTCAAATTTTGCCAACACATGAAAAAGACAGTCCCAGGCTATGGTGTCAAAGGCCTTTTCAGCATCTAAATAAATGCAATAAGGGCTCTTTAGAGTCTCTCAAAGCAGCAATAATATCAAATCAGTTGATGCAAGTTATCTGAGCCAGATCTATTATGAAGGAAGCCCACCTGATTTACATGGATAATATGTGACATAATTTATCCAATCGTATATCAAGCGCTTTAGCTAAAATCTTAGCATCTCAATTAAGAAACTGATTTGTAATTACTACATAATCTAAGGTCTTTCCCAGATTTAGGAACAACTGAAATTACAGCTTCTCTTGAAGTAGGTGGGACAGTTTGCTTGTTCTTGATTTTACTGAACATATTCAATAATCTAAGCATTAAACTTTGTAAAATTCAGTTGGGAACATGTCTGCACCAGCAGTCTTTCTGACCCCTATTGCTTTTATAGCATGAGTCAGTTCTGTGATATCTAAAGGGGCACCTAAAAGTTCCTTCTGAAAATCAGATATCTACAGCAGAGACAATCCAATAAAAAGTTATTTAGGGCATGTTTACTGATTCCCCCTTCAGCTAGATGTAGTTTTGAATAAAACTGTTGAAATTGTTTAATATCTGAGAGAGTGTTTATAATTTTCCGTTATTGCAAATAACTCTGATTTCTGTTAGCCTTTTGCTTAAGTCTCTATGCCAACAGCTGTTGCCAGTTCTCTCGCCAAATTCCCAGTAATTTTGCTTCAAATAAAATAAAGCAAACAGCCTTTTGGGACAGAATTTTGTTGATTTCATATCTTAGCTATATGAGGGTACTGAGTTTCTCTGGGAAGGGGACAGAAATATATTCTACCTCCCAGGCCTTAATTTCCTTCACAAAGGTATCAGTTCTGTGTTCTCTCCATTTCTTTTTAACATGGCATAAAAGATTATATGGCTTCTGATGAAAACTTTCAAGGCTTTCCAAGCATGGCAGCAGATGAAGGAGTGGGACATTTGTTTATTTAAAAAAAAAAAAGTTCTAACTCCTGATGGATAGAGTTAACAAATGATGTATCAAACAGGAGAGAGTATTTAGTCCCCACATTTTAGTGGGAGATGCTTGCCCTCAGGGCCTAAAAGACATGTATGGGGCATGGTCAGATATAACAATAGTACCAATGCCACAGTCAGTGACAGAATTGATCAAATCTTGTGACATGAAAAGATTGTCCCATCTTGAATATGCTGAATGAGCTACAGCAAAAAACACCTACAGTCTCTGGCTGTAGGATTACCCATCCTCCACACACTTTGTAAACCTAAATCAGCTGTGTATGTATGAAGTACCTGATGAGTATTAGTGTTTTTATATGAAGATGGAGAAGACTTATCAAGGACTGGATCTAGAGTTTGTTAAAGTTTCCATCAATAATAATAGATGGTGGCCCATGTCATTTATACTAAAAAAAATACGGAAAAAAATTGGGATCATTCTGGTTTGGCCTGTCGAGACTGGCAAAGATGATTATAGAATTGCTAATTTCAGCCTTGAGAACAGTAAATCTGCCCTCACTGTGAGACCTTGTACTCAGAATATTAACATTCAACTTGTTATGTATTAGTATAGCAACACCTCTCGTTTCAGAATGAAAGCACTTAGAAACTGAGAGGCCCAACTAATTCAGTTTACAAGCTTCAAGTTCTGTCAGATGTGTCTCCTGGAGCATAGCAATGTCAACATTCTCTTTTTTATAAGCCTTGAGTATATATTTTCCTTTTAATAGGGTTATTAAAACCCTTTCTGTTCCAGGAGACACATTTAATTATCAGAGGCATCATTGTTAAAATGTACCAGCTAAACTGTAAAGTCGCTCTGTGAATAAATGAGAAATTCCAAATTTTGCTGAGCAGCACACAGCTCTTGCACATCTAAGCATCCAACATTATTTAATCCAGGGATAGGGCATCACTTTCCAGGACATAGTCTATAGATTAAAAAGGAAATTCCCAAAATGGGAGGGTAACAGGAAGAGACAAAGAGGAATTAAATAAGTGAAAAACAAAATGGAAAAGACAGTGGAAAGAGAAATACACATTAGTACCATACAACCAAAAAAATCTAATTATACAGCCCAAAAATGCACATGACATACAAAAGGGGCAGCTGGATCAGGTTAAAACTTGAAGATCCTCACACCCCTTGGGATCCCAAACATGACAACTATAGTAATCACCTATTACCAATAGAGAATGCTTCCTTGTGGACTAATAAAGCAAAGATAAAAAACACATAATTGCTAATCAATGATGGATTTTTACATTGATGTTCCTTCCCATGAGTTAAGGCAATAAGATGTTTGTACACCAATGAGAGGAGCCTAGGTAACAAAATGGAGGAAACTAGAGTTACTGGTGCAGGAAGTGAATCAGATATTATAGGGATAACAGAAACCTGGTGGAATAGTAGTCATGACTGGAGTACAGGTATTGAAGGCTATGGTGCTGTTTAGGAAAGACAGAAATAAAGGCAAGGTGGTGGAGTAGCACTGTATATCAATGATGAGGTAGATTGTAAAGAAATAAGAAGGGATGGAATGGATAAGACAGAGTGTCTGGGCAAAAAATCACATTGGGGAAGAAAGCTACTAGAGCAGGCCTGCACAACATATGGCCCGCGGGCCGCATGCAGCCCTCGGAGGCTCACCGTGTGGCCTGCGGAGGGATTCTAAATCCCGCACACAGGGGGGCTCTGCGGGCAGCCTAGAGCCCTTTGAATCCTGGCCACGGCCGAGATTAAAGGGCTCAGAGCTCCCCGCGGCTGCAGGCAACCAGAGCCCTTTGAATCTCACCCTGGCTCCGGCGGCTGGGCTGGGGCTGAGATTTAAAAGGCTCGGGCTCCCCTCAACAGCAGGAGCTCTGGGCCCTTTAATCCCTGCCCAGCCCCGCAAAGCTCCAGTTCCCCTGGCCACCAGAGCCCCGGGCCCTTTAATTTGCCCCTGAGGGCTCCCAGCCACCTCTTCAGCTGGGAACCCCTGGTGATTTAAAATAAAGTATCACCTCCTCACCCCCAACCTTCCTTTTGGTCCACAGATGTTTTGGTGGAGCGGCGCTGGGGAAGGAGGGTTTGTTTCTGCAGGGCTGGACGGTGCTGGGGAAGGGTGTTTACGTGGGGCCTGGAGGTGCTAGGGGGAGTGTTTCCGCGAGGCCGGGGGGTTTCGGCCCTCATCTGTTTTCTTTGGAGTATTGTGGCCCTCACCGCTTTACGAGTTGTGCAGGCCTGTACTAGAGCTTCCCCTGGGATGATGTTTGGGGTGTGCTATAGACAACCGGGATCTGATTTGGATATGAATAGAGACCTCTAATGTTTTTAATGAGGTAAATACTAATGGGAATTGTGTGATTATGGGAGACTTTAACTTCCCAGCTATAGATTGGAGGACGAGTGCTAGTAATAATAATAGGGATCAGGTTTTCCTGGATGCGATAGCTCATGGATTCCTTCACCAAGTAGTTCCTGAACCAATAAGAGGAGATGCCATTTTACATTTGGTTTTGCTGAGTAATAAGAACCTCTAGAAGAAATAGTTGTAGGGGATAACCTTGATTTGAGCGATCATGAGCTAATTCAGTTCAAACTAAATGGAAGGATAAACAAAAATAGATCTGGGACTAGGGTTTTTTATTTCAAAATGGCTAACTTTAAAAAATTAAGGAAATTAGTTAGGGAAGTGGATTGGAATGAAGAACTTGTGAATCTAAAGGCGCAAGAGGCCTGGAATTACTTCAAGTCAAAGTTGCAGAAACTATCAAAAGCCTGCATCCCAAGAAAGGGGAAACAATTTATAGGCAGGAGTTGTAGACCAAGCTGGATGAGCAAACATCTCAGAGAGGTGATTAAGAAAAAGTGGAAGGGAGTGATCAGCAAGGAAAGCTACCTTACTGAGATCAGAACATGTAGGGATAAAGTGAGAAAGGCCAAAAGCCATGTAGAGTTGGACCTTGCAAAGGGAATTAAAACCCAAGAGTAAAATTTCTATAGCAATATAAATAAGAAGAAAACAAAGAAAGAAGTGGGATCGCTAAACACTGAGGATGGAATGGAGGTTAAGGACAATCTAGGCAAGGCCCAATATCTAAACAAATACTTTGCCTCAGTTTTTAATGATGCTAATGAGGAGCTTAGGGATAATGGTAGGATGACAAATGGGAATAAGTATATGGAGATAGATATTACCACATCCGAGATAGAAGCCAAACTCAAACAGCTTAATGGGACTAAATCAAGGGCCCATATAATCTTCATCTAAGAATATTAAAGGAACTGGCACATGAAATTGCAAGCCCATTAGCAAGAATTTTTAATGAATCTGTAAACTCAGGGATTGTACCGTATGACTGGAGAATTGCTAACATAGTTCCTATTTTTAAGAAAGGAGAAAAAAAAAGTGATCCAGGTAATTACAGACCTGTTAGTTTGACATCTGTAGTATGCAAGGCCTTGGAAAATTTCTTGAAGGAGAAAGTAGTTAAGGACATTGAGGTCAATGGCAATTGGGACAAAGTACAACATGGTTTTACAAAAGGTAGATCGTGCCAAACCAACCTGATCTCCTTCTTTGAGAAGGTAACAGATTTCTTAGACAAAGGAAATGCAGTGGATCTAATTTACCTCGATTTCAGTAAGGCATTTGATACAGTCCCACATGGGGAATTATTAGCTAAATTGAAAAAGATGGGGATCAATATGAAAATTGAAAGGTGGATAAGGAACTGGTTAAAGGGGAGACTACAACAGGTGAAAGGTGAACCGTCAGGCTGGAGGGAGGTTACTAGTGGAGTTCCTCAGGAATCAGTTTTGGGACCAATCTTATTTAATCTTTTTATTACTGACCTTGGCACAAAAAGTGGGAATGTGCTAATAAAGTTTGAGGATGACACAAAGCTGGGAGGTATTGCAATACAGAGAAGGACCGGGATATTATATAAGAAGATCTAGATGACCTTGTAAACTGGAGTAATAATAATGGGATGAAATTTAATAGTGAAAAGTGCAAGGTTAGGGTTAGGGATTAACAATAAGTTTTGTTATAAGCTGGGGTCACATCAATTGGAAGTAACAGAGGAGGAGAAGGACCTCTGAGTATTGGTGGATCACAGGATGACTATGAGACGCCCATGTGATATGGCCATGAAAAAAAGCTAATGTGGTCTTGGGATGCCTCAGGCGAGGTATTTCCAGTAGAGATAAGGAGGTGTTAGTACCATTACACAAGGCATTGGTGAGACCTCATTTGGAATACTGTGTGCAGTTCTCATCTCCCGTGTTTAAGGATGAAATCAAACTGGAACAGGTACAGAGAAAGGCTACTAGGATGATCAGAGGAATGGAAAACCTGTCTTATGAAAGGAGACTCAAAGAACTTGGCTTGTTTAGCCTATCCAAAAGACGTCTGAGAGGAGATATGGTTGATATATTTATAGAGAGCAGAGGGATAAATACCAGGGAGGGAGAAGAATTATTTAAACTCAATACCAATGTGGAAAAAAGAACAAATGGATATAAACTGGCCATCAGGAAGTTTAGACTTGAAATTAGATGACTGTTTCTAACCATTAGGAGTGAAGTTCTGGAACAGCCTTCCAAGGGGAGCAGTGGGGGCAAAAGACATATCTAGCTTCAAGACTAAGCTTGATAAGTTTATGGAGGGGATGGTATGATGGGATAGCCTAATTTTGCCAATTAATTGATCTTTGACTATTAGCAGTAAATATGCCCAATGGCCTGTGATGGGATGTTAGATGGGGTGTGTCATAGTATAATTCCCAAATCTGGACCTTAGCGTCCAAAATATGGGTACTAGCATGAATTCCCCTAAGCTTAATTACCAGCTTAGATCTGACAGGCTGCCACCAATCAGGACTTAAGTAGAGAGCCTGATAGACTCTGGTGTCCCCAAACCCTTCCCTGGGGACCCCCAAGACCCAGATTCCTTGAGTCTCACAACAAAGGGAAATAAACTATTCCCTTCCCCCTCTTTACCTCCTCCCAGATCTTTCCCGCCCTGGGTACCCTAGGAGATCACCGTAATTCAAATCCTTGAATCACCACTCCCCTACTCCCTTCTTCCCCGGAGAGAGATACACAGATAAACGCCGAAAGCAGATTCAAGCTCCTTGAATGTGACCCAAAGAGGAAACTTATCCTTCCCTCCCTGCTCTCTCTCCCTTCTCCCCACCAATTCCCTGGTGTACACAGACTCAAGTCCTTTGAGCCTTAACTAGAAGAAACCTCAAACAGGTCTTAAAGCAAAGCTTTTAATAAAAAAAGAAAAAAGTAAAAGGTTTATCTCTGCAATTTAGATGGTAAACAGTTACAGGGTCCTTTAGCTTATAAACAATAGAAAGAAACTTTCTCTAGCAGAAACACAATTTAAGCTACTTCCAGCAAGTACACATATGCAAATGGAAAAAAAACAAATTAAAAGACTTTGACCGCCTTTTCTTACTTACAATTCTGAATAGATAAGAGACTGTAGCAGGGAGATTGGCAGAAACCTGGCTGCACCTCTAGCCCCATCCAGGACCCAGAGAGAACAAAGCCAAACCCAAAACCCACAAACAAAGGCTTCCCTCCACGAGATTTGAAAGTATCTTGTCTCCTGATTGGTCCTCTGGTCAGGTGTTTGCAGGTCACTGTTTGTTAACCCTTTATAGGTGAAAGAGATATTAACCCTTAGCTATCTGTTTATGACAGGGTGGGATCTGAATTACTGTAGAAAATTCTTTTCTGGGTGTCTGGCTGGTGAGTCTTGCCCACATACTAGGGTTTAGCTGATCACCATATTTGAGGTTGGGAAGGAATTTTTCTCCAGGGCAGATTGGCAGAAACTCTGGGGGTTTTTCGCCTTCTTCTGCAGCATGGGGCACAGGTCACTTGCTGGAGGATTCTCTGCACCTTGAAGTCTTTAAACCACAATTGGACTTCAATAGCTCAGACATAGGTTAGGGGTTTCATACAAGAGTGGGTGGGTGAGATTCTGTGGCCTGCATTGGGCAGGAGGTCAGACTAGACGATTATAATGGTCCAACCCTAATGTGAGAGAGAGAGAAAGAAAATAAACTAACATATCAACTAGCATACATCATCTTGTTTAGAGCAGCCATGCTAGATCTCAAAGAGCAATACATGAATTCTATACAGTCAGATCATTCCACAGATGTCTCCTCTTGTGAGGGAGGAATTTGGAGATTTGAGGTATTTTTCTGCCTCCTGAGGGGAACTGAATGACATTATCTTTCTGCCATTCTTAATACGGAGCATTGTCTGGTATTCAATACAATATTTCAAGTCCATCTTCCTGGCCAATTGTTTTGCTTGGTTAAAAGATGCCCTCTTTGCAATTACATCACAGGAATAATCTTGAAAGAGCAGTATTTTAATTGCTGGTTTGCCCCATAACAGGTCCTCATCATCGTGAATAGTTTTCTGCAATATAAGCCCCTTCTTTGTAAACTTCAAGAACTGCACAATCAATGCTCTGGTCGATCTCCTGGAACTGGCTTGGAGTCAAGGGCCAAGACAAAAATCTACCATCAGATCCAACAACTTAGATAGCAGTTTAGGGATACGTTCAAGGGGTTTACCTTTCTCTGATCCTCCAGGACCACCCACAATCCTGATGTTCCATCATCATGAATGGATTTTTTAATCAATTAAGTTGGTCTTAATAGTCTTGATATCATTACTATTCATGAATTTGTTCTCTTTGATATCCTCCACCACTTCAGAAATTATGTGTTCTGCTTCACCCATCTGTCTGCACAGCTTGTAGTGCACTCTGAATCTCCGTCATGGTGGTCTGTAGGGTAGAAACTGTAGATTTCATTTCAACAGTATCTGTGGCCTCATGTTCTAGTACAGCCATGAGGTGTGTTCCATCAGGTTTAGGCACCATTTTTGTTTGTAGAAGTAGGGCAAGTAAATCTCCTCTGTTTTTTCAGTGCTTTCAGATTAGGAGAGGAATATGCAGAGCTAGAGGGTATCTTGGGGGCGTCGCTAATTGGGCACAATATTTCTTAGGTGTGTTTTAGGGGACCATGTTTGAGGATTCCCTCTAGGCCACTTCAGAGTTCAAGCAACCTGTATTCATCTTGGTCACAGAGCCATCTGATATCCATGCTGCCTCAATTCTGTAACCTATTAGGATGGATACATCACTTACACTTGCAAGCATATTGTAAGTTAGTCACTTCATGGGCTCAAAGACTCTGTCACTCGTGCTAGCAATGTGGGAACCACAGATGCAGGCTCAAAGACGGTTGTGGAGAGATGATAGACCTAGAAGTTGATTCCCATACAGCATACTCCTAGGATATTGATTTCAGAGAACTTTTGATACCCTTTTTGGTGCAAAAATTTACACCATCCATTGAAGGTGCAAAGATTTTGGATGCACTCTCTTTCTTCTGTCATCTCAGGTGGAGCTAGAGTGACCAGATATTCTGATTTTACAGGGGCAGCCCTGATTTTTGGAGCTTTTTCTTACATAGGCACCTATTACCCCCACCCTCTGTCCCGATTTTTCACACTTACTATCTGGTCACCCTAGGTGGAGCTAATGACTCTTTAGAAACCAGATTTAGGCCTATGGATGATCCTGCTGAATGTTGTTTAGAGAAGCAGCTTGTCCAGTGATCTGGAGCCTGATCAAAACTTTCTGAAGTCAATGGGAAACTTTCCATTGACTTCCATAGGCTTTGCATTTGGCCTTAGCACAGGAGAGGGAGTCCTGTGTTCTACTGCCAGTTGTCATTGAAATAATGTGCAACCTTGAGCAAGTCACTGGGCAAATATTTTCACACTTGGGTGTCTCACATTAAGCATCTAACTCCATATTTAAGCCACTAAATAAGTGGCCTGATTTTCAGAGGCCCCATAATAACACAGGGGAGTTGTGGACGCTCAGCACCTCTGAGAATCAGACCATTTTTATTAAAATGTCTAAATTTAGGTAACCTCTGTAGATAGTGTCCCCTCGGTATCTTGCTGTCCCCACCATCCCACTCCTAGCACTGTTCCACCATCACCAGGCTGTGCACCACCATCCAGGCATGAGGATAAAAGAGGAGCCAACATCTCTTCTATGACTCCACATTTTGGTATTTTTATCAGCAGGTTACTGAACGGGCACCCTGTCACATTATTAGTAGTGCTGCCATTCCTGATCCTGATGGATTGGCTAACCCTTAACTCTGTAGCAGGTAATGTACATCTGCAATCTTTTTTTCCCATTGTCATATTACAACAGGGACAATATTAAGAAAGTATAAAGCTGAATTTTACCCCACAATTACTAAAGAAGTTATGAAAATTCAGATGAAAATGAAATCTTACGGAGTTCTTTCTAGGGTTTTTACTGGCCTGACCATTTTTTTGTAGTGCCTTGCTGGTTGCTGGTGAAGATGTGCTGGGGCTTTTTTTGCCCTCCTCCCGCTTCCCCACCCTCAGCAGAGACTTTCCATGGGCCTGTTCCTTTAAGAGCCAGATCTTCCTTTGAGGACTTCCTGCTTTCCACTCCTTCCTGGAATGCCCTGGAGTTGGCTGGACTCTCTAGCTAACACCTTTATAGAATGAAGAGGGAAAGTGGGTTTGTTGTGAGGCCACCTTTCCTGCTGGCTGCTTGTGGATTTGACAAGGGGCCTGGAGCAGCCTCCCCCACTGGCTGGACCCCTAACCTTGAACAGCTCCCGCCTGCTGCTTGTGTGAGGGGGGCAGAGGGAGGCAGGCTAGTGGGGGGGGCACCTGAGAGGAGAAGGGGAGGGTTACATTGGTGGGAAGGGGGAGGCGTAGGCAGTGGCCAGTTTTTCTGCATCTCAGGAGGTGACAACCCTAGTTTCTCTCAGTATTACTAATAGCACCCTTGTGTACAGTCACATGTATTTCTGGCCTTGAATCAGGAATTCATCTCGGAAACCAAAAGAAAAAAAATCTCCCTCTCTCAGCTTAATTTATAGGAAAATCCTGTACTATGCATCAAGTCTCGGTCTTATGGGGGTTTATTTTTGTACATGTATTTTGATTTTTAGATGGTAAATATATGCATGGATCATTGCAGTGAACCTTAATTCCCAGTGACTAGGGAGGGCAGAAATGAGTAAGTGCAGGTTACCTTGTCAACACCATAAAACTTCAACTGCTCCTTCCCTCCTATAGCCCTTTCATATTACCGCTTTCCAGCAGATGTGCCTCAGTAACCTAAGCAACAACTCAGACATGACAATTCTCTTCATGTTCTTAAAGGGATATCCTCACATGCATCTGAGGAAAACTAGTATTTCTTTGGAGCAGCATTAAAAATATACTCAGACATGAATTTGCATTGCTTTGAAACATGGGTCTGCACACTCCAGCAATAGTTACATTAGCAGAGGCAGAATGGTCTCGTGGATTGATCATGGAACTGAGAGCCAGGAACTCTTGATTTTTAATCCTAGTTCTGGGACTGACTTGCTATATGACTTTGGGAAGTCACTGTCAGTAAAATGGGAATCAGATTTGCCAACCTGCCTCCCACACTCACAGGGAGTTTGTACAGATTAACTAGTTAGAGTTTTTAAACTGGTGTTAATCCAGAATGAAAGAAAAGCATGCAGCCCATTTACTGTACGTTTGTCCACTTAGGCATCCAGTTATTGTTACTATTTATTTATTTGTATTGTGATGGTTCTTTGTAATAATTAGGACTTAGTGATCTTAACTGTGAGAAAGTGGATAAAAATGTATAAAATGATCCAATCACCGGTAACAATAAATGATGGGAAAAGGTAAAAGTCCAACTCAGCCTGTTACAGCAAGTTGCTTATAAAAGTCAGCAAAAGAAGTTAAAGACAGTCTGAATTAGTCCAAACAAAAAGACCTACTGATATAACTCAAGGACTGTGTTGAGCTCATGTCTGGTAAACAAGAGAAGCATGGGACCAGAAGTAACTGGACCAAAAGTGGTGTCAGAAGTTAGGCTGAACTGGTGGACAAAATAATGGGAGATGGGGCTATTCCACACATTGCCCCTTTCCTATAATAATACTTTGAGTCATTGCATCATCGTAAGTCCCAGACATCAGTGCACCAGCAGAGAGCACTCAACCAATGCCACAGTGACAGTGAAGACTCCAGCCTGATACACACAAGGCACTGCTCTGTCTCTGCTTCCCTGTTCCCACATCTGGTCTTTTCTGTCCCCAACTACCTTCTTCCTCCTGTCCTATCTCTGTCCCCCTTTTTTGGCTTTTCATCTGATCCAGAGACCAATGGTACTGCAGGGCACCAATGCAATGAAATGAGATGCCCCATCCAGCTCTGCCCATCCTGAGAAAGACCATGTGGTGGGCACACTCACCTCTGGTGCACCCCTTTGTGTCCATGTGTAATGTCACCAGTATCCTTGGCTTCAGCACCTCTTGCAGATCGTCTGCCTCTCACCAGCTCTTCTGTGATTCAGCCCTCTGAGCATGTCACAAAGTTCAGACCCCTTCCTGGGTAACCAGGATGATCTAAATGAAATTCCAAACAAACCCAAATAATTCATCTGCCCCCTTTGGGCCACTCAAGTCTTCTGCTTCCACTTACAAACCCTATCTCAGTGCTCGCTCCCACAGGTGCCCACTCTGCTCCTTGGGGATTTGTCTCCATAGAAGAGTCTTGCTTCCTCTCCAGCCTCTCCTTCAATCTTTTCCCTTTTCCAGGGCCCACCACAGGGATCAGTCCTGTCCCTGTGGCCTTCCTCAGTCTACCCACTGCAGGCCCTTCCCAAAGAGAGAAGAAACTCCTGGGTCTTCTCCCTTCAGCTGAGCTCAGCTCTATTTAAGTAGTCCTCTGCAGCTGGAGACAGTCACTCTAACTCCACTACACCTAGCTGGGATCATTAATTCCCCTTCATGGCTAGCTCTGAGGCAAGGCTGAAGGATAACTGCTAAGCCATGGGCCAGGCTGAGCCAAGCTTGTCTTAGAGGACCAACTAGCCTGTGACAGACCGGTAAAGGAGAGGGAGCTGAGCAGATCAGCTAGATAGATTTCCCAGACCAGGGAAATGAGACGGAACCCAGAGAAACAGTTGTTGTGGCTGACCTGCCAACTCGGAGCATCCTTTGTGTCTGATCAGCTGCCTGGTACCCTGAAAACATCAACAAAAGCCATGTTTCCTCCACCTTTATTGTCCTCTCTCCTTTTCCCCACTGTGACTGTCGGTTTTGTGAAAAGCAGAGAAAGTGAGCATCATCCATAACTCAGAAGTGAACAACCAAACTAATCTTTCTCCCCCACCAGGGAAAAGGCATCTGACAAAATAAGAGATTCTAACCAATATCCTTTCTTTGAAAATGGAACTCTGATAAGTTTTAATTACATCTGCTCTGTATAACCACTCAATTCCAAAGCCAAATTTATGGCTTACTTGTATTCTTTTCTTCTTGTGTATCCTGACCAATAAATGTGCACCCTTTAGTGTGAATTTTCCAGTGTGTTTGCCATAGGACTAAGCAGGCTGAGGTCTCTGTATGCAAAATCTCAAGCCTTGTTTAACAACTATACAGTGACCTTTGACTTTCTGGGCCCATTTGTTCCATCAACATTAACACCAGAGTGCTTAGAGGGCCTAGTCAGGAAATTGGCACTAGGCACATAGCAAGACAAAGAGACCTGTTTCTAATAACTTTTTCCTCGCTAAGGTCAAAAGCCTGTCCCCATCTCTATGCCTGGGGAGGCCCATACCCAGCAGTACTGGAATGGTTCTTCTGCTAAAAGCATGAGAGGGTGGGAGGATTTAGGCACAAGAGCCCCTGCCTGTCATAGATCTGTGATGGGGCCCAGCAAGCTGGAGGTTCAGGGGAGAGAGAGGGATTAGGTATAACTGCACAGATATAATTCTCTGTATTGTTTAGAATGGTTTAAGAATTCTATTGAAATACAGTTCACTCCTTTTATAAGAATCACGCCTGTCCCAGATGATTTGATTCTTATAAACCATTGATTCATATAAGTGGAGTCTTTTAATTAGTATAGGAATGATTTTGTCCCAGTGGTTTTGATCACTATGTGCGGTTGATTCTTATACAGTGCACTCTTAAGAAGCACTGATATAAGAATCAACCGCATATAGTGATCAAAACCACTGGGACAAAATCATTGTTATACTAAACAAGACCTCATTTGTAAGAATCAGCCACTTAGAAGAATCAAATAATTCGGGACAGATGTGAATCTTATAAAAGGAGTGCACTATATAGTATTTTCTATTAAATTCAATAGATTTCAAAAACTGTTGGTTTATCTCTAAATACTACAGAACTTTTTCAAAAGCAAGGGCAGAAAAAACTGTTGGTACATGAAAAATATAAATCATATCAACATTTACCCCATATGCTCCTCATCTCTTCCTGCTCCGGATCACAGCAACTTTCCTACCACAAGGGCTGCATCGAGCATCCTCTAGCACTTGCAATTTTTGCCACTGTAAAAGTGACAGTAGGATATCGATCAACTGGATACATGGAGCTTATAACCCAGAAAAACATGCTAACCACTTCTGCAACATTTCTATCTCCTAAAGTCCTGGAGAGAGAATGACAGATCTCTAGTTCATGCGCTTGGTGCACAGGTCTACCAGTAGGGCCCTCCTTTTTGATTCAGTGCGTCTTTCTGCGACTCAGCCTTGAAATAATATGCATCCATATTAATCTTCATAAATTTAAACTCTATCTTACCAATGAGGACTCAAGAACATTTTAATCTCTTATCATTTACTTGCAGTATTACAATTCACAGCATTTTATTAATATTCGTAATATTCCCAGATGATATAATTGTACTCCACTCAAAATATCCTATATTTTCTTAATGCTGATATTTAACATACCCATTTTAGCAAGAGATGCTTTAGTCTGACATTTACATTAGTCCATTCTATATACAGAGATTTAAAAAAATCATAAGACAAAAATCATAACACATTATTTCTGCTCCTCCTCCTCATTTTTCCTGCACATTTTATATATGATTTTTCTCTGTATAGTAAGTGGGATAGTCTGGGTTAGACAGTGCACTATTATTTCTTTTCCAGAGATCTGGATGAATTTAGTGGTCTCAGCTCAGTCCTTTGAAAACACGTCTACATGACAAAAATACATCACTGTTTGTTACAAGTTCTCTGCTCTCCGTCAGACTCTCAGAACTGATTGATTGGCTGTTGCTGTAGGCAATGCTTGGCCATCGGCAATGCTTCGCAAGGTGGGGGAACTTGCAAGGCACAACTATGTGTGATATTTGGCTCCAGACAGTGCTACTAGCTATTTACTTAGAGACAAGTTATCCCTGGCCCTTGAATGAGTCCACAGAAGGGAGGACACAAGGATCCTTCCTCCATCCTCATGCAAGGACTAGGGACAAATGCAGTTGTTGTGTTTGGGGGAATTTCAGGGACTGCACTCTCCAACAGGAGTAGGGACAGCCATGGCCCTGCTCCCCCTTTGCCCTGGCCTGCAGAGCTGGCTGGCTGCAGACAGAGGAGCATCATGCTGATGAGGCAGAGTAAGCCTTCCCTCTGTTCTCCTTGCAGCTCCAGAAGATCTGTGCCTACTCAGGCACCATCCTACTGAGGCAATATGACACTACATTGCTTTCAATATGTGCAAATGGCAAAATGCCACATTCTGGCCCTCTGTCCAGGAACCACACTCACCCACCTTGTTTTTTTCCCCATTGTCAATGTCTCAAAATATTTCTAAACTCACAAAAGTACCTATCCTAGGGCAGGCTAGATCAACAAATTATTCTGCCATTGAGGCCATAGGCTAAATACAAGACTCAGCTGCAAATGGAAGGAAGGTGGCCTTCCCAATTACAAACAGCACAATCTACATTTTCTAGTAAATGTTCAAGTTTGCCCATGCAGGTCCATAGTTCAAGTACTAGAGGCTGTTGGAGAAAGCTGGGGTTTTACTGCAAATTAACTTTCAGGAACGATGCCTTTAGAATGACACATGGCATGATCTTCAATTCCTAATCAATCAGGTCAAGTGTGACCTTTTGCAGTTATAGATTAAAGGAGTCATAGGTCAGTTTGGAGACTTCATTACAAATCTCAGGGAAATGACCTTTCTTTGATATATGACAATTTCCTTTCAATTCTCAACAGTTTAGGAGGCGTTTGTAGCTGTTTATTCATACCTGCATAGATACAAAATCCCCAGTCTGTTGTAAGAAAATCATGTCTGTCTTTTAAGAGAAATTCTAAAAACAGTGCATAAACACAGATCTTCTACATGAAGGTTTTGGTGCTCTCCTCTGCTTTCTCTCACCCTGGACAATTGGCAATATCTAATCTTAGTCAAGGTTAATGTAGCGAGGCATGTTCCAAATACAAAGATTAGTCCACAATCAATTTTACTGTGTGTCAGCACATCAGCCCAAGAGGACGTCAGTAATTTTCCAGACTTACCCCCACACATTGAGCTTACAATGAATGCTGCTACATCAGTGAGGGGGCTACAGAGAAAACAGAGATGAGTAAATAAAACAAAGACTGATTGGTAAACAATATTACAGGTGATTTCCAGCTACGATCAGACTATGTGCCCTGCAAAGCCATCCCCCCCACCCCCAATTTCTCTTATGAACATGCAAATACAGCAGGGAAGTTTAGAAGATCTGTTACTAAGGAGACTGAATAGCTGATGATGTGTTATCTTATTGTTTGAAAGTCAGAGTGCCCTGTGTTGCAGTAAACTTTGACTCACGAGCTGATGAAAGTTTCAATAGTGTTTAGCTGTCTCTGATACCCTCTTAGATGCTGCACAGCACAAGAAATTTACTTGCCTCTAGAATAAGCCTATAGAATAAGACAGCACTGAGTGGCAGAAAAGACCAAAATCCGTCTGTCCCAGTGTAAACTGAGTAAAGGTAGAAGAATCTCTTTTGTCTCCTCTCTTCTCCCATGAAGGAGGAATTGGGTTAGAGGGCATGTGATTGAAAGCAAGAGATGCAGCGTGGTCTGGGGGAAAAGCACATGTCTGGCCACAGAAATCAACCAGCTATCTATAACTACATGTAAATAAAAGGAGGGACTCGAAAGGCTGTGATGGATCTGCAAAGCAGGGGACTACAACTCCCATCATTCCCCTCCCCTCTGCAGGGCAGCCCAGAGGATTCAGGGGGCCTGGGGTCTTAGGTGGCGGGATGCCCCCGCTGCTGAATTGTCACCAAAGACCAGGCACTTTGGCGGGTCCCGGGACGGAAGGATTCCCTCACCACGGGTCTTTGGGGCACTTTGGCGGTGGGTCCCGAAGTGGAAGGACCCCCCGCCGCCAAATTGCCACCGAAGACCCAGAGTGGAAGAAGCATCGGGGGCTTGGGCCCCGCGAGAGTTTTCCGGGGCCCCGGAGCAAGTGAAGGACCCCACTCCAGGGGCCCCAAAAATCTCTGGTAGGGGTCCCTGCGAGGCCCGGGGCCTGGAGCAAATTGCCCTACTTGCCGCCCACCCCCTCCCCCGGGTGGCCCTGCGCCTCTGTATATCCCTCTCTGCCTGGCTAAGCAGGGACTATATTTCTCATCAGCCTCCTCCTCATTGCACCAGGAGGAAGTGGCTTGGCAAGATGCTGTTTGGGGAGTGGGAGGTAGGTGGCAGCAGGGGGTTGGAGAGAAGTGCCAGGCCTGTGTGAAGGGCTGTGTGTGGAACAGGCTGTCACTAAGGTTGCCAAGTTTCTAGCTGCACAAAACTGAATACCTTTGTCCTGTCCCCTGCCTCCAGGGGGTTGGGATGCGTGCAGGAGCGGGCTCAGGGCTGGGGAAGCGGGTGTGGGCTCTGCTTTGGGGCTGGGGATGAGGGGTTTGGGGTGCAGGAGGGGACTCCAGGCTGTGGCCAAGGGTTTTGGAGAGCAGGAGAGGGTTCAGGGTGCGGGCTGCAGGATGGAGTTTGGATGCGAGACGGGGCTCAGGGCTGGGGTGCAGGAGGGGGTTCAGAGTGTGGGGTCCAGCGGCGCTTACCTCAGGCAGCACCCAGTCGGTGGCACAGCGGCTAAGGCAGGGTCCCTACCTGCCCTGGCTCCGCGCTGCTCCCAGAAGCGGCCAGCATGTCAGGCCCCTAGGTGGAGGCACAACCAGGTGGCTCTGTGAGGTGCGCACTGCCAACACCCGCAGGCGCCACCCCTGCAGCTCTCATTGGCCATGGTTCCCAGCCAATGGGAGCTGCAGAGGCATCGCAGGGGCATGGGCCTGGCCATTCCTGCACCAAGGTGATGGACATGCTGGCCACTTCCAGGGAGTGTGCTTTAGCCCCACTGTGCTGTGGACTGGATTTTTAATAGGCCGGTCAGCAATGCTGACCAGAGCCACCAGGGTCACTTTCTGACCAGGCGTTCCTGTCGAAAACCAAATGCTGGCAACCTTAGTGTGACTGGTGGATGTTACAGCTGGGTGCAGGTCTGAGTGGGACTTGGGGAAGCAGCAGTGACAGTGCAGGGAGCCAGTGAAGAGGGGGCTCAAACAGAGACATTAATTGAGCCTAGCTTGGAAACATGAAAATGCTTATTTGCTTGCATAGAGACTGGACATGAGAGGGCACCACAGGTGCTAGGCCTGAAGACAGCTGATGCTTGATTGGACTGCCCCAGGGACCCAATTAGGAACTGTAATAGCTCACTTTAGATGGTAAGTGTGTAAGCTTCTGCACCTAAGGTGTTTGCAATGTTTCCCCTTTCCTGCCAGCCTAGTAAAAACCTTTTTGTGAGCCATGTCTGAGTGATTATTGGGACTCACCAGGACTAGTGCCTACAAGGCCTAGCTGCTGAAGCACCTGTTGATTTTACCTCCAAGATGCAGTACACCAAGCATGCTACTGGCTCCCTAGGTTTGGGGTACAGAGTAACCCCACTAATTACAAGGGTAAGGTTACAATAGTCTTTAATATCCCTGCTGGGCCTAAATATACAACATATATTACATTGTACCTAAGAAAACCTGCTGTTTGGCACCTCCTGCAGGATTTGGAGTTAAAAGTGTCTGGATAAAACAGAGCACTAGCCTTGTTTCTGTATTTTCCTTCTTGTGTGGTTTAAAATCATCCCCTCCTCATCTTTCTTTAATATGAGGATTTTTTATTTCAATGGACTGGAACCCAAAGCCTTGATCAGGAGACCCCTCAACTTTGGGAAGGTTCAGAATCTGAATGTGGCTTTGAATGTTATAGCTGAACCTTTTCTCCACAGTAAAATGAGCCGAAGATTCTGATAAGAATCCCTCTATGTATGAACTTTGTTTATTGGGGGTAGTTCTATGCATGTACTCAGAGGATTGGTTCCTGAATCACAGGGGTCTCCTAAGCACATGATTCTCTATTTTCATACTCCCTATATGCCTACAGCTAGCCCTGTTTTCGTCTGCATTACAAGACTTATTCTATGTGGGTATGTGTTTTCCAAAACGATTTCCCAGAAGACTAGCGAAGAAAAAGGAGAAGTAAAAAGAAATAGCAAAATTTCATCTTCTCTGTGGGATATATTCAGGCAATATAAATGGAGCAGTGGTTCTCAACCTTCCCAGACTACTGTACCCCTTTCAGGAGTGTGATTTGTCTTGTGTACCCCAAGTTTCACCTCACTAAAAACTACTTGCAAAATCAGATAAAAATACAAAAAAGTGTCAGCACACTATTATTAAAAAATTGCTTACTTTCTCATTTTGTCTGTATGAAAAATTAGTTTGTACTGATGTCACTAGTGCTTTTTATGTGGCCTGTTGTAAAACCAGGGGCATATCTAGATGAATTGATGTACCCTCTAGAAAACCGCTGCATACCCCAAAGGGTACATGTACCCCTATCTGAGAACTACTGAAATAGAGGAAACAAGGAATCTCATGCCATTTCTAAACTCAGCCACATGACATGTATTTGTAAATAGTGAAAATAAAAGTAGCAACTTCCTCCTCTCAAATGAATTCTTATAGTCTTCTTAGGTTTTTTAGACAAATACAACACACAACAGAACTTGTGATTGTCACAGGACTGTAAAATCCAAACTCACAATGACACTGCAGAATGTGGAATCTATGTCTGTGATAGGTAGGGCCTGTAACAGAGTTGGGACTCACCACCTGGTGCCTCTTGCTGGTTGTCTCTGGGAATTAGCTCTGTCCAGAGCAGCACCCCCTTCTGGTGGGGTCCCATCTGTCATCCCACCCTCAGTTGGCATCTCTCTGGACCCGCATTGCTCCCTGCTCAGTAGTATCCTCTTCTAGGACTACTGCCATCTAGCAGTGCTCCTTAGTCCATCCACACCCTCTTCTGGGGGAGGGGGTGATCAGCAGTCCTACACCTCAGCCACCATGTCCAACCACACCCTCTGAGTCCAATCCCTCTTGTCAGGGGTCTGGCGTAGTCTATTATGGGCTGCTCCCTACAGCTGATGGCTGGGTGTACTGCAAGGCGGAAGTGGGGGACCCAGGCCCACCCTCTACTCTGGGTCCTGGCCCAGGGATCCTCTGGCAGCAGCCTCACTGTCCTTCTTCTTTCCCCTCTGTCTGCTTCCCTGGGCCGCTTCCCCTACGGCCCCTTGCACCTGCTAGGCCCTTCCCTTCAGGGCCTGCAGCCTGGCAGGCTACGGGCTAGTGCTCCCTAGCCTCCCCAAGCCTAGCCAGCACAGCACTGGCCATGGCACTAGACTCCCACCTTTGGAGACTGACCTTCCCCTCTCAAAGGCCTGGGCTGCCTTCTTATAGGGCTGAGCCTGGCCCTGATTGGCTCACAATAAGCCCTTCTTTAATTGGCTCCTCACCAGAGCAGGCGCCCTGGCCTGCTACAGCCCACTCTCTCAGGGAGTGGGGCAGTCCACCCCACTACTGGGACCTACCAAATTCATGGTCCATTTTGGTCAATGTCATGGATATAGGATTTTAAAAATAATAAATTCCATGATTTCAGCTATTTAAATCTGAAATTTCATGGTGGTGTGATTGTAGGGGTCCTGACCCAAAAAGGAGTGGTGTGTGTGGGGGGGGGTTGCAAGATTATTGGGGCGGGCGTGGGGTTGCGGTACTGCTACCCTTACTTCTGCACTGCTGCTGATGGTGGCACTGGCTACAGAGTGGGGCAGCTGGAAAGCAGCGGCTACTGGCCAGGTTCCCAGCTCTGAAGGTAGAGCCACCACCAGCAGCAGCACAGAAGTAAGGGTGGTATGATATGGTAGTACCACCATTACTTCTGCAGTGCTGAGCCTTCAGTCAGCAGCTGCCACTCACTGCCCACTCAACTCTGAAGGCAGCACAGAAGTAAGGGTGGCAATACCGCGACCCTCCATAAAATAACCTTGTGACCCCCCTGCAACTCCCTTTTGAGCAGGACCCCCAATTTGAGAAACATTGGTCTCCCCCATGAAATCTGTATAGTATAGGGTAAAAGCACACAAAAGACTAGATTTCATGGGGGGAGACCAGATTTCATGGTCCATGACACGTTTTTCATGTCAGTGAATTTAGTAGGGCCCTGGTGATAGAGTAGGGAACCCACAGAATGGGTTAAGAGCCACTGTGGACAGACCTGTTGTATCTCAATACTGAGTAGAATATTTTAAAACAGTTAAAACAAACTTTGAGCTAAGTGTTTTTTAAACTCAACCTTTATATTTAAGAAGGAAGATCACCAAGTTCAAATACATTTCCTCTTGCTACACAACAGTGGAGACAGATAGCGAGAACACCTGCTTCGAAAAGATTTAAAATTGGAAAGGGTTCAGAAGAGCTACAGGAATGATTCAAGGCCTGGAAAACATATCTTACAATAACACACTTAAGAAGCCCAATCTGTGTAGTTTTTTGAACAGAAGGTTATGAGTTGACTTGCTCATGGCCTATAAGGACCTACAAGGGGAGAAGCTAGCAGATACTAGAATCCTTTTGAATCTAGCAGACAAAATGCATAACAAGATCCAATGTCCGTAAGTTAAAGCTTGACAAATTCAGAGTTGATATAAAGTGCATAGTTTAACAGAGGGCAGCTGACCAATAGAACAACCTACAGAGATATGTGGTGTATTCTCCATCACTTGAAATCAAGACTAGAAGTCTTTCTACAAGATATGTTTTACTTCAACCATAAGATATTGAGCTACTGATGCAGGAATTATTGGCTGAAATTCTATGGACTGTGTTATGCAGAATGTCTCCTAGAAAACTTGTTCCTCTCCTCTTGAAATGTAGACCATCCAAACTGTACAGCTCCCTCTCCCCACAGATGGTAGACCAGTATTCTGCAAAACCAAAACCCTCTGCCTTACACAGATGAATGTCCTCCATGTGCTACATTCACAGATGGACACAAGGATCCCTTTGGCTTTAAAATCTCTGAATCTTCCCAGTTCCTGGACATACCCAGCTGCTTTGCCCTCCAGAGTGGCTGGACTCTGAGTGACAGCCCATGAAGATTCTCAAAGGATTTTCAGGCATTTGGGGTAAGAATGTAAATATTGTTTAAAAAGTTAACAGGTTAAACGATTAAAATTATATCATTTAACCAGTTAACCGAGGCTGCTAAGGCTGGGGTCCCTCCATCTGGGTGGCGTGGGGCAGCTGAGGCTGTGGCTGCTCCGGCCAGCTAGCCCAGCTCTGGCCAGTGTGGGGGCTGCCAGGACTGGGGCTTCTTTGGCCAGTGTGCAGGGGATTAATGGTTAAGGTAGATTAACAGTAAACCTAATGCTTATTGGTTAACCTTTTACATCCCTAATTTGGGAACAAGTTATGATATAGAAGGACAAAGCTTCAGAAGAGCACATGACAACTTAAGCGTGCATGTACCTCAGCATGTTCAAGCACCTTGACATTTGTGGATGGAGAAGTGTTGGTTTGCATGAACGCCTCTGGGGATTTGAGCACTAAAAAATGTGCATGTATTTTGCTGGCACACTTCTGAAGATTTAGCCCAGAATGAGTTGTGTGTGAAAGACAGTGATGCTTAATTCTCTGTTTAACACAACTGCTTGCTGGAATTTGCCTGGATTACACCCTGGATTTGCTTTTGCTGTCTAGTGTAGCTGCTAAAGAATTAGATTCCTGTCAATAAATTAAATTGAGAATACAGTTTTCTATGTCAACTCATTTCTCTCCCAGCAATGAAACAACCTACTCCTGGAGTCTAACTGAGCTGGTTATGCCCTTAGTTACACCAGCGTAAATCTAGAATAGGTCCACTGAAGTCAATGAGCCTAATTCACTCTTGTCCTGCATCTCGTGTAATCATTTAGCTGAGGGATCAGCAACCTCTGGCACACGGCTCACCAGGGTAAGCACCCTGGCAGGCTGGGCCGGTTTGTTTACCTGCTGCGTCCGCAGGTTCGGCCGATGGCGGCTCCCACTGGCCGCAGTTTGCTGTCTCTGGCAGTGGGAAGTGGCGTGGACAAGGGATGTGCTGGCTGCCACTTCCTGCCGCCCCCATTGGCCTGGAGTGGCAAACCACGGCCAGTGGGAGCCACGATCAGCCGAACCTGCGGAAGCGGTGGATAAACAAACTGGCCTGGCCCGCCAGGGTGCTTACCCTGGCAAGCTGCATGCCAGAGGTTGCCAGTCTCTGATTTAGACCCATGCAAAGTAGATGTGAAATGCTACCGTTGAGCAATGGTAATGTTTTATACCAACACTGATGTAAGTGACTATCCAGCTGCAGGGCAATGGTGAATTGTCCCAGTGGAGTCACATCAGATACACTGGGATGATGGAAATCAGTGGCCGTGGTTTGCCAGTCCAGGCCAATGGGGGTGGCGGGAAGTGGCAGCCAGCACATCCCTTGTGCACTTGGAAGCTGTGACATCAGTTTATGATTCAAACATCACATAATTCAGAGAAATGTGTGAGCATCACAACAGAGCACAATACAAAACACTGCACAGTAACTTACTACCGTACACGCAAGAATTATACCAGAGTAAAACACAGACGCAATAAAGAACATTTTAATGCAAGTGTCTCCAAAATAGAGAATGCCAATAAAATTGCTATCTAGCTAGTTTTTTATATCACCAGATTTAACCTACATCATGCTTATACTTGGCATGAGTAACAGTGACAGACTGGAGACACCATTCCATCTGCCAGCATTTCCCTATCCACGAGTGCTGCTAGCTATTTCAGCCTGAGTCTGAGCAGGTGAGGCTTAATCCCTTGTAAACCACACAGACATAGGGTGATAATGTTAAAGTTTGGTAGTTCTGTGACACAAAACAAACCAAAAACCCCAACCAAACAAAACCCCACAGCTCTGAGAAGAACAATTTACTGCATTAAGATATCAGTGTAGCACATGGAGAACACTGAGAAATACTGACCTGTGTACAGGCTGTGGTTTGGCGGAACATTGATCCACACTTTTTTACAGGGAAAGTGGGCTGCACAGTTTGGATAACCTCCACTTCACAAAAAGTGAAACCAATCTCCGAGGGACAGGCTGGCTAGGCCACCATGTGGGCTTGGGAAAAAGCTGCAGAGAGGAGCCAGACAGAGACTCCAGGCATCAGAGGCAGAAGCAATCAAAGCAGGGACCTTTGGACATTCAGACAATTTTCTACAGTTTTGATTGGATTTTCTCTACCTTGCACTGTATTTGGGGAAAAAGCCAGATGATGTGGTCATATCATTCCAACAGTAACCCAGGAAGATGTTAAACAGCAGCTACTAAAGTTAAACATTTTAAAAACACCAATACTGGACAACTTGCATCCAAAGAGATGTGGGAGTCCTGGTGGATAATCAGCGGAACATGAGCTCCAGTGTGACGCTTTGGCCAAAAGGGCTTATGCAATCCTTGGATGTATAAACAGAAAAATACCAAGGAGGAGAACAGAGGTCTTGTTACCTCTATATTTGGCACTGGAGTGACCACTAATGGAATATTGTGTCCAGTTCTGGTAGCCACAATTCAAGAAGGATGTTGATAAATTGGAGAGGATTCAGAAAAGAGCCCTGAGATTGATTAAAGGATTAGAAAACCTGCATTACAGTGATTGAGCTCCTTGAGTTAATCTACTTATCTCGTCAAAGAGAAGGCTAACCGGTGACTTGATCACCGTCTATAACTTCCTCCATGCAGAAGAGAAAATCTAATAATAGAGGGCTCTTCAGTTTAGCAGAGAAAGGTATAATTGGATCCAGTGGCTGGACGTTTAAGCTAGACAAATTTAGACTAGAAATAAGGTGAGAGTAATTAACATGGGAACAATTTATGAAGCATTGTAGTGTATTATTCATCTCTGGAAATGTTTTCATTAAGATTGGATTTTTTAAAAATATATGCTCTAGTTCAAACAAGAATTAACTTAGGGAAGTCATGTAGCCTGTGCAATACAGAAAGTCAGATTAGATGATCACAATGGTCACTTGTGGCTTTATAATCTATTAAAAGTGGAGAAGCTGGAGCTACATTTTACCATAAATTAAACATTTCAACTTTTAACTGTGAGTTTACCTTTGGAAAATACAGGCGAGTCTCATCTTACGCCCCTTTAAACTGAGAGAATTCAGCTTTGCATGGTCGGCAAAACCAAAAAACCAAAAAAGAGAGAAAAATAACAATTTAAATACTGTACCTGTAGTGCAGGCGATTCCGCCCACCATTACACACAAAGTAATTCTGACTATATGCGACTTTCGATTTACGCAGTGAGACCGGAAAGTAACCCTAGCGTAAGATGAGACCCACCTGTACTTATAATTCATCTTTACATAGACCTTGAAGCATTTGAAATCCTGATTCATGCTTTAATCACTTCCTGTCTTCATCATTTTCATTTATCTTTTATGATCTTCCAGAAAAACCTATTTGTTGAACTTTAGCTGACACAGATTGTTGCTGCCAGAGCATTCTGCAGAAATCGACTTTACCAGTGCACTGCAGAAATCAAGACTGGGGCCTTGATTCTGCAAACATTTACATATGCACATAGCTTTGCTTACATGAATAACCCCACCAAAGTCAGCGGAACTAGTCATGCAAGTAAATGTAGATGCATTATACAGGATCATGGCCTATGTCACCCTCATCTTCTTTTACCTTCAAATATTCTCTCTCCATTTCTTAATCCAGTTCAAAACTATTGCAATCCCATGCCCCTGCTTTGCAGTTTTCCGTTTAATGTTATCTGCCATAATGAGCTAACTTTTAGAGCTCATGGTTTCTCTTTCAGAAGACAACTTAGGCTGGGCTTTATGAATGACTCCTATGGCTTGTTTAAATCACTTCTTTCACCAGGTTTCAGTGATACTTCTGACAATGGCTTTCTTCAGGAGGTGGTTCTCTCTGTAGGTCAGAATTATGTTTCCCATCTTTAGGGTTTTATTCTTCTGATTGTCATTTCCTTTTTGGCCAATTATGACTCTGTTTTTAGATGAAAAAAAATCACTTTTATTAGTGTTTAAAAACTGTTTTCCTGTAATATAAAAATTGGCCTTCTCTAAAGTCCCATGCTGCCAAGGATGAGCTCTCGACAAGCATGAAAGATTGTTGGAACCTACCAAACAGCCCTCCACAAACAGTTTTCAATTCTGCAAAAACTGTACATTTTGAGTATTTTGGATGTGCGTTGTATAATGGCCCAGACCTCTATTCTATGGAGAAATAACTGGGAAAAGTCATAGAAATTGTTTCTTAGGTATCTGAGGGGAAAAGAAAGCGAACAGAGCCAAACAATGCAAGAGCTACAACAGAGTTACAGCAATGTAAAACCAGTGTCCCTTATGAAAGATGAGACTCAGGCCCATAATCATATATGTATTTGGAGAGTCGTGAGCTAGTATAAAACTCAGATTTGTTTTAGCTAAATCCTCCAAAAAGGGAGTGGGATGGGAGGGAGGAGTTCAGGAGGAGATAAAAGGGAAGGATCAGACTCTGCCAGAGGAAGAAGGACTTGTAGAGACAGATCTTCAGCTGGTTTGAATTTTTGTCCACCCTAAAACCAGACTCTAAAATACAAAAGCATCCTCAAATCATCATAATACAACATTTTCCATTCAAGCTTTTGGTTTCTATTTAGTTTAGGATTATCTCCTCCTGCAAAGCATGAGATATTATTCTGTACAGTAAACATGGTATTACTAATTTAATTGCCATAGGACAGCCCTTCGCTCTAGGATAGGTTTGAATGAGGAGTTCACTTTCAATTTTTAAGAGAGAGGCAAAAACAAACATGGACCCAAACAGACACTCTGTAGCTGCAAGGAATCCCATTACCTGTGCATGTAGGCAGCACACTAATCAATCTCAGGCAGCAGTGCCAAGTCCCATTTTCCAGGTCATCTATCTCACTAGTCACCACAAAACATAATGTAACTCACTTCCACTGGATATTCAGTCTGCAACCCCTCTGCCTAAGACTTAAGCCAAAGATCTTGAAAGATTTTGCAAAATCAGATTCACTCCTTTAAAGAGTTACTCGCATTTGCATTGTCATAGCTTACCATGTACTGATACTTTACATCATAATTTTAATATCTTACTATAATGTCTGTAAATCACCATTGGGAAGGATCCCACTTAAGCAAGCTGGTGGGCTTACTATCTGGGGCTATCTTGTTAAACATCTTTAAGAAACAAATACATCCAGGTAAAGGAAAGAGTTATTCAGCTTTGTTGATAAAACAGCAGAATAAAGACAATGGATTTCAACAAGGCAGATTTTAGCAAACTCAGGGAATTGGTAGGTAAGTTCCTGTGGGAAGCAGGGCCAGCTCCAGCTTTTTTGCAGCCCCAAGCGGTGAAGCGGAAAAAAAAAAGATAAAGCCGATCGGTGGCACTTTGGCAGCAGCTCAAAGAGGAAGAGAGGGACTGAGGGACCAGCCGCCAAATTGCCGCTGAAGACCCGGACGTGCCGCCCCTTTCCGTTGGCTGTCCAAAGCACCTGCTTCCTTCACTGGTGCCTGGAGCCATCCTTGGTGGGAAGCAAATCTTGGTGGGAAAACACTGTTCAGGACAGTTGGTGTTTTTCAAAGAGACATTATTCAGGGCACAAGAGCAAACTATCCTAATACATAGGAAAGATAGGAAGTATGGCAAGAGGCCAGGAGATCTTCAATGATCTGAAATTCAAAAAGAGTCCTACAAAAAGTGGAAACTAGGTCAAATTACAAAGAATGACTATAAACAAATAACACATGTATGTAGGGACAAAATTGGAAAGGCCAAGGCACAAAATGAGATTAAACTAGCTAGGGACATAAAGAGTAACAAGAAAACATTTTACAAATACATTAGAAGCAAGAGAAAGACCAAGGACAAGGTAGGCCTATTACTCAATGGAAGAGAAAAAGACAATAACAGAAGACACAGCAATGGCCGAAGTGTTGAATGCCTTTTTTGTTTCAGTTTTCATCCAAAAGGCTAGCAGGCAGCAATTGGACAACTAACGTAGTGAACATCAATGTAAATGGGGTAGGATCTGAGGCTAAAATAGGGAAAGAACAAGTTAAGAATTACTTCGAGAAGTATGATATCTTCAAGTCAGCAGGGCCTGACAAAGTACATCCTAGAATACTTAAGGAACTATCTGAAGAGATTTCTGTGCTATTAGCAATTATCTTGGAGAACTAATGGAGGACAGGACAGATCCCAGAGGACTGGGAAAAAGCAAATTAGTACCTTTCTTTAAAAAGGCAAATAAGGCAACTGAGGGAATTACAGACCAGTCAGCTTAACTTTTGTACCTGGAAAGATAACGGAACAAATAATCAAACAATCATTTTGTAAGCAGCTAGAAGATAATAAGGTGATAAGTAACAATCATCATGGATCTGTCAAGAACAAAATATCAGACCAACCTAATATCCTGTGACTGTGATGGGTTCGGTCACAGAGACCCCCTTGGGACTGTCACCTGACATACTGGAATTACCTCTGAGCCCATTTTGCACTACCAGCTTGGAACTCCATAACCCTGCCTTGTTGAGCTAGACATGCTAGTCTGCTGCAACACAGACCCAGGTCTGGTCCACATCCCCAAAGCTGCAGACTTTAACCAAAAACTGGTCAACAAGTCACTTATTTCCAGCACCCAGACACCCAGTTCCCAAAGGGATCCAAACCCTAAATAAATCTGTTTTACTCTGTAAAAAGCTTATGCAGGGTAAACTCATAAATTGTCTGCCCTCTATAACACTGATAGAGTGATATGCACAGCTGTTTGCTCCCCCAGGTATTAATCACGACTCTGGGTTAATAAAATTACTTTTGTTTATTAATTAAGTATAAAAAGTAGGATTTAAGTGGTTTCAAGTAATAACAGACAGAACAAAGTAAATTACCAAGCAAAATAAAACAAGTTTGTAAGCCTAACACATTTAAGAAACTGAATACAGGTACCCTCAGAGATGTTCCAATAAGCTTCTTTCACAGACTAGACTCCTTCTTAGTCTGGGCCCAATCCCTTCCCCTGCTACAGTCCTTGTTAGTTCCAGCTTAGGTGGTAACTAGGGGATTTCTCATGACTGCAGCCCCCTTTGTTCTGTTCCATCTCCTTTTACATCTTTGGCACGAGGCAGGAATCTTTTGTCTCTCTGGGTCCCCACTCCTTCTTCTAAATAGAAAAGCACCAGGTTTAAGATGGATTCCAGTACCAGCTGACATGGTCACACCTCCTGTGAGACCCCAAGCCTCCATCCTTTCTGGCCTGACTCACATGAACACGGGAAGACTTACAAGTAAATAGAGCCATTTACAACCAATTGTCCTGGTTAATGGGAGCCATCAAGATTCTAAACCATCATTATTGGCCCACACTTTACATAATTACAATAGGACTTAAGAGTAATACTTCATATTTCTAGTTTCAGATACAAGAACGATATATTCATACAAATAGAATGAACACACTCAGTTTGTTATAAGCTTTGTAATGATACCTTACAAGATATCTTTTGCATGAAACATATTCCAGTTACATTATATTCACTCTCATTAGCATATTTCCATAAAAACATATGGAGTGCAATGTCACAACAGGGTAACAAACCTTGTGGATGGGGGGAAGCAGTAGATGTGATATACCTCAACTTCAGTAAGGCTTTAGATATGTTCTCACATGACCGTCTCATAAGCAAACTAGGAAAATATAGCCAAGATGAACCTACTAAACGGCGGCACAATTGGTTGTAAAATCATATTCAGAGACTAGTTCACAGTCAAGCCAGAAGGGCATATTGAGTGGGATCCTGAAGGGATCTGTCCTTAGTCTAGTTTTATTCAGTATCTTCATAAATTATTTGAATAATGGCATAGAGAATACACTTGTAAAGTTTGCAGATGATACCAAGTTGGGAAGGATTGCAAGACCTTTGGAGGACAGCATAGGAAATCAAAATGATTTTGACAAACTGGAAAATGGTCTGAAGTAAATAGAATTAAATTCAATAAGGACTATACTTAGGAAGGAATAATCAATTGCACAAATACAGAATGGAAAATCCTGCCTAAAAGGAGTACTACAGAAAAGGATCTAGGAGTTATAGTGGCTCACAAAGTAAGTATGAGTCAACAATGTAATACTATTGCAAAAAAAGCAAACATCATTCTGGGATCTATTAGCAGGAATGTTGTAAAGCAAGACATGAGAAATAATTCTTCCATTCCACTCAGCACTGATAAGGCCTCTGTTGGAGTACTGTGTCCAGTTCGGGGGACCACACTTCAGGAAAGATGTGAACAAATTGGAGAAAGTCCAGAGAAGAGTGACAAAAATGATTAAAGGTCTAGAAAACATGACCTACAAGGAAATATTGAAAAAAATGTTTGTTTAATCTGGAGAAGAGAAGATTGAGAGGGGACATGATAACAGTCTTCAAGTACATAAAAAGTTACAAAGGGGAGGGTGATAGATGGTTCTTCTTAACCTCTGAGGAGAGGACAAGAAGTAATGGGCTCAAATTTCAGCAAGGGAGATTTAAGTTAGACATTAGGAAAAACTTTCTAATCATAAATGTAGTTAAGCACTGGAATAAATTGTCTAGGGAGGTTGTGGAATCTCTGTCACTGGAGGTTTTTAAGAACAGATTAGACAAATACCTGTCAGGGATTGTCTAGATAATACTTAGTCCTGCCTCAGTGCAGGGGACTGAACTACCTATTGAGGTCCCTTAGAATCCTACATTTCTGTGATTCTATAATATGATTCTATATAATGCTGACTTTACATACTATTTTCCTCCCCAGTGACCCACCATTTCCCTCGACTCTGCTAGACACAAGGCAAAAACAAACCAGGGACAAGAGACTGTCAGGAAGGGTATGTTGGAAAGAGGAACTCATTATTTTGAAGTCCACATTGAAGAACCGTGGTCAGTCGTCAAACATTTGCAAGGAATTGTCAGCTACTGGGCTAGATTTCCTGAATGCTTAAATGTACCCAGAGCACATCAGTACTGGGAAACAGAGCTAAACAAATGTTGGGAGAGTTATTTGCAAATAGTTGTTTGAACATCTAAGCAAATTAATGTTTTCTATCATCTCTGGCTGGCTAGCAGAAACTGGCCTTGGTTATACATGCTTCTCAGCTAGATTATAGGAATGCAATATATCTGGCCATGAAGCCTTCAGTGTTTAAGAAACTCCAACTAGTACAGAACAGCGAGTCTCCTCAGCAACACAGGCTACCACAAGCACATCAAATGTGCCTTTCGCTCTCTATGCTGGGTTTCCACTTTGTCCTTATCTTCCAGGTGCTCAGTAACCTTGGTTCAGTATACCCAAGAGACCTTGTAAAGCTCTGGCATAAGGACTGTGGTTAACAATTGTCCTTCTCTAGCACAATTCAACTTTCTACAGTAAGGGTATGCAGGAGACAAAGCTTTTTAGGGGGCTGGTCCAAGACTGTGGAATGAACTCCCCCAGGAACTAAGGACCATCAGAAACCTCACCACCTTCTGCTCCTTCCATCTGCCCTCTCTAACACACACCTACCAGTGTGTACATTAAAAAATAATTAAAACACACACACACAAAAAACAAAACACTCCACTGCATACATCATTTTCCCCCTGGAGTGAGGATGAAAGAACAAACCAAACCACACATTAATCCCATTGCTTCATGCACTACAGACGGCATTCACATACTACCTTGATGACGGCAGTATTAGAACCTTACAGAATTCAGATTTGACTGTGTTCATAATTAAGGCTAAGATTTAGTCATGGGTATTTTTAGTAAAAGACATGGACAGGTCATGGGCAATAAACAAAAATTCACGGCCTGTGACCTGTCCATGACTTGTACTATAAATGACTAAATTGCTGCTCCTGGGCCCCCACTGCTCTGGGGTCCCTGCTCCAGCGGTGAGGGCTGACTGCCACCAGCAGCATGGTGCTCTAAGAGTCCCAGGGACTGCTCTCCTGATGCCCTCCGGGGCCGCTGCTGCTCCCGGTGCTCCCCAAGACCAATGCTCAGGCAGTCCCTGGGCTGCTGCTGCTGCTCCAGTGGTCCCTGGGGCCACTTCTGGGACAGCTGCTCAGGCAGCCCTGGGGTCAGCCGCACTGGCCGCTGCAGAAATCACGGAGGTCGTGGAACATCATGGAATCCGTGATTTCCATGACAGAATTGCAGCCTTTTTCATAGTCCTTTCACATTTGCTTTCTGCAAACATCTGAGCATCCGGTACTTTAATTCATACAATACTCCAATAGCTTGCATAGTCACCAAAAGCTAACTTTAAGTTCTAATATTTGTGAACATGTTAAAAAGAGGAGGGAGAAAAATTGTTTTTCTTAAACTCTGAGGAGAGGACAAGAAGCAATGGGCTTAAATTACATCACAGGAGGTTTAGGTTGGACATTAGGAAAAAATTCCTAACTGTCAGGGTGGTTAAGCACTGGAATAAATTGTCTAGGGAGTTTGTGGAATCTAATCTCCATCACTGGGAACTTTTAAGAGCAGGTTAGACTAACACCTGTCAGGAATGGGCTAGATAATACTTAGTCCTGACATGAGTGCAGGGGACTGGACTAAACGACCTCTCAAGGTCCCTTTCAGTCCTATGATTCTATGATTTCTATGTTGGATTGAAAATTTCAGTTTGCATTGAGCTGGTTGGATGCATAACTTAACAGTATTGTATTGCAAATTTTATATTCCAATACATAATTCAAAATTTCTGCTGTACAGTAGCTACCCACTTAATGTCCTCTCGCTTAACATTGTTTCGATCTTACGTCCCTACAATTACAGAACAAGCTCCATTTAAAGTTGTGCAATACTTCACTATAATGTCGTTTGTCTGCCTGCTTTGTCCACAGCTGGCAACTCCCCTGGCAACTCCCCTATGCCCCCCCCCAGCACCTCCTGCCTGCCGGCAGTCCCAGTGGATCAGCACCTTCCCCATCCTCCCCCCACCTCCTGCCCCGGCAATCAGCTGGCTTGCAGCATTTAGGAGGGAGGAGGAGGGGCGAGGACTTATCGTGCAAACTCCTCCTCCCTCCCCTGCCTCCTGAACACTGCAAACCAGCTGATTGCCACGAGCAGGAGGCAGAGGAGGGAGGGGGAGCCTGTGCACCAAATCCTTGCTCCTCCCCCCTCCTTCCTGCCCCCTGAACATCGCAAGCCAGCTAATTGCCACAGGCAGGAGGGAGAGGGGAGGAGTGAGGATGCGGCACACCTCCCCCCTCTCTCCCATGCCTCCTGTCCACAGCAATCAGCTGGCTTGCAGTGTTCAGAAGGCAGGGGAGGGAGGAGAAGCCTGCACGCCATGTCCTCGCTTCTCTCCCCTCCCTCCTGAACACTGCAAGCCAGCTGATTGCCACAGGCAGGAGGCAGGGGAGGGAAGGGGAGGAGTGAGGACATGGTGTGCAGAGTAAAGGGGGAGTGGGGAAGATGAGGCAGAGTAAAGGTGAGGGCTTGGAGGAAGGGGTGACATGGGCAGGCCGAGGGTTGAGCTCCCCACCCTTGGTGCTTGCAGAGGAGGGGAAGCTGCCGCTGTGCTGCACAACTTGCTTCTCCTAGCCTACAACATCTTCAGCCTCTTTGCCTGCCTCACTGTCTCCAGTGCTAGAAGGCTGTGCCTGTGGGGTTAAGGCGAGGGCACCTCCCAACTATAGTACTGTCCTATACTGTATGGCAAAAAAATTTCCCTGGAACCTAAACCCCCCATTTACATTCATTCTTATGGGGAAATTGGATTTGCTTAACATCGTTTCACTTAAAGTCGCATTTTTCAGGAACATAAGTACAATGTTAAGTGAGGAGTTACTGTATTAATTAAATAAGTCAAAGACATTGGTTATGTTCACTGATAGGGTTACTTAAATAAGTAACCAACACCGCAGGAACTGTGAATTTCTGGAGCGTTGCACTGTGGGTAGCTTTTCTGTAGCTATCCCATAGTTCCTGCAGTCTCCCCTGCCCCTTAGAATTCTGGGTTGAAAGCCCAGTGGCTGATGGGGCAAAAATCATTGTCGCGGGTGGTTCTGGGTAAATGTCGTCACTCATTCCTTTCTCTGGGAAAACAACGGCAGACAATCATTTCACGCCCTTTTTCCCTGGATTGCACTGGCAGATGCCATAGCACGGCAACCATGGAGCCCATTCAGCTTTTTTTTTACTGTCACCATATGTGTACTGGATGCCACTAACAGAGGCGTTACTGCAGCGCTACACAGCAGCATTCATTTGCTTTTGCATGTAAGCAGAGATGGTTATCAGTTGTTCTGTACTATCTGCTGCCATTGTAAATTGGCAGTAAGATGACAGTTATCTGTTGTTCTGTACTGTCTGCTACTATCATGGGTGCCCCTGACTGAGGTCGGCCAGGGGGGCAAAGGCAAAACTGGGAATGACTCCTCAAGTCAGTCCCTCCTTTATGATTTCTAAAAATAGTGTCAGTCCTGCCTAGAATATGGGGTAAGTGTACTAGAGAACCAGTGTATCAGAGAGCACAGCTGCTCTGTGTCAGATCCTGCAGAAATGATGAGCTGCATGCCATTCACAGGGGGTCCCCCTGCAACAACCCCACCCTTTGCTTCCCTTCTCCTCCAACCTTCCTGGGCTACCGTGGCAGTGTCCCCTTCATTTGTGTCATGAAGTTATAAAGAATGCAGGCATAAGAAACACTGACTTGTTAGTGAGATAAAATGAGGGGGAGGCAGCCTCCCGCTGTGATGACAGTCCAGGCAGAACATTAAGCAGTGTGGGAGAGAGGAGCCCAGCATCCCACTGCTATGATAGTCCAGGCAGTACAGAATCTTTTCTTTACACAGGAAAGGGAGGGGGCTGATGGAGCTCAGCCCCCAGTTGCTATGATGAGGATGGTTACCAGCCGTTCTGTACCATCTACTGGGAATGAGCAGGAATCATTCCTATTTTTACCCAGGCGCCCCAGCCAACCTCACCTGAGACCAGCCAGGAGCACTCATGGGCTGATGACAAGGACAGCTAGCAGTCCTACTGCACCATCTGCCACCAGGGAGGGGAGAGGAGCGGATACTGCTCTTCACTGCTGCAGCATCATGTCTACCAGCAGCATTCAGTAGACATAGGGTGACACTGAAAGAAGTCAAGAAACGATTTCTTTCCCTTTTCTTTCACGTGGCGGGGAAGGGAGTAAATTGTCAAGCTATACCCTGAACCACACCGGACAATGTGTTTGAACCTACAGGCATTCGGAGCTCAGCCAAGAATGTAAATATTTTTCAGAGACTGCTGTGGACTATGGGATAGCTGGAATCCTCAGTACCCCCTCCCTCCCTCCATGAGCGTCCATTTGATTCTTTGGCTTTCCGTTACGCTTGTCACGCAGCACTGTGTAGCCTGGAGATTTTTTTCAAATGCTTTGGCATTTCGTCTTCTGTAACGGAGATCTGATAGAACAGATTTGTCTCCCCATACAGCAATCAGATCCAGTATTTCCCGTACGGTCCATGCTGGAGCTCTTTTCGGATTTGGGACTGCATCGCCACCCATGCTGATCAGAGCTCCACGCTGGGCAAACAGGAAATGAAATTCAAAAGTTCGCTGGGCTTTTCCTGTTTACCTGGCCACTGCATCCGAGTTCAGATTGCTGTCCAGAGCGGTCACAGTGGTGCACTGTGGGATACCGCCCGAGGCCAATACCGTCGATTTGCGGCCACACTAACCCTAATCCGATATGGTAATACTGATTTTAGCGCTACTCCTCTCGTTGGGGAGAAGTACAGAAATCAATTTAAAGAGCCCTTTATATCGATATGAAGGGCCTCATAGTGTGGACGGGTACAGCGTTAAATCGGTTTAACGCTGCTAAAATTGGTTTAAACGCATAGTGTAGACTAGGCCTGATTGTTCTTTCCTAAGTGGAGTACTTTGCATTTGTCTTTATTGAATTTCATCCTATTTACTTCAGACCATTTTTCCAGTTTGTCCAGCTCATTTTAAATTTTAATCCCATCAGACAGCTTTTTAATCCCATCAGACAACATGTATGAAAAATCAGGACAGGGCGTTGGGGCTAATAGGAGTCTATATAAGAAAAAGACTCAAAAATTGGAACTGTCCCTAAAAAATTGGACATCTGGTCACCCTAATCCTATCCTCCAAAGCACTTGCAACCCCTCCCACTTTAGTATTGTCCACAAACTTTGTAAGTGTACTCTATGCCATTATCTAAATCATATTGCACAGAACCGGACCAAGAACCCAGAACCGGAACCCTGGACTCCCCAAAGTTAGCCTTCCAGGGTCATCCCTCCAGGCCCATCAATTTCCTTTCCACAGCTCCCCAGCCCCGGGCCATCTCCCGGGTTTGGGTTTTGGCCTTCCTGCGTCAGGTTACCATGGAGTATGTGACCTTATCTGCCATGCTTCACAGTCCCTGGCCACAAGTCAACTCCTGTACGGAGCTCCAACTTGAATTCTCTCCTTCAGCTCTTAATTTCCTTCCTTTGAGATTAAAAGTTAGGCCATTCATGTTACTAAAATGTACTTGTTTATGGCTGAACTGATTCTTTATTTTCTTGCTAGTATGAGACACTTATTTTCTTCCTAATATTGCTGTTGCATCTCCCAGTGGAATAGTTTAATCTTGTTTCCAGGTTCTCCCTTCTCCACTTCCATTTAACTTGGGAATGGGCAGAATCAAGATAACTCTGATGATTTGACATTTCTCACCATGTGCCATAGCTTCCTATTAGAAGTGACCCTCCCACCCCACCCCCTAAGAGCTTGCATGAAGCATGACTGTGCCTCTGGCAATGGAGTATAGCAAGCCCACATGCATTCACCAGTTCACAAAGACAATGGAAATTCTTTGCGTTTTCAGACAGCGTAACAGTACTGTACACTTGAGCAATCATTATTTGCCTACAAAAGCTAATACATTTAAACTACCAGCAAGCAAGCAATCTACCTAGGCTGTTTTAGCATTATTCACCCTAAAAAACAGTTTCCTCATCACTTCTGTGGCACCACCATTAACCGCACCACAAAAAAATACCAGGATTCCTTTGGTAAAGCAAGGGGAGTCTTGTGGGGAAAAATGGTTATTTCATGGCTAAGATGCAGAACTGTGAGCTGAGAAATCTGGGTTCTTGTCCCACAGACTTCCTGCATCTCCTGGGGCATGTCATTTAGTCTCTCGCCCAGATCCATGAAGAGACTTAGGCACCTAGACTCCAGATTTAGGCTCCACTATAATCTCTAATCCCCACTCAGATGTCACATAACTATAGGTAGGATGACCATATTTCCCTATGCTGAATACAGGCTACTTGGTAAAATTACTCGTATTCAAGCAAGTTCAACGGCAACCAATCAGAACTATGCAGTATAAATATTCAGATTAACATCAAGTTGACTGAGCCCCTGTTAAAAAGAAATACTGCGTAGTTGGATTTTTTTTATTTAGCTTCTTATTTTTAAGGCTTTATGGTTCACATGGGGAGGGGTGACACACACTCCTGTACACCTCTCTCACATGCGGGGGGTTAATGACCAACTGGCAACACTGCTGGCAGGAAGGCGTTAAGCCCTAAGGATGTATTGTGCACCAGGTCCCAGGGAACCTGACTACTGGGCTTCAGCAAACCCAACCAGAGGGGTGGCTCAGCAGGGGACAGTGCTTAGGGAATGGAGCAGCCCCACGCTCCCTGGGGACAGGACCCAGGGAGGGGAGGGTGAAGAGGGTGCTAGGCCCCTGCCAGGGGGCTGCTGTGGAGCCTGCAGGTGCAGGGCATGAACAGGTTGGAACTTGCTTCTCCCCACCACCACTTCAGAGCTTAGGTGAGGGGCAGAGAGGCTTCCCTGTGCCAGTGCTGTGCAGGGCTCATCTCCTCCTGGCCAGTGCCCCAGACCAGAGGGTCTTGGGCTTTTCCAGGGCACTGACTCAGCCAGAGGCAGTGGGGGAAAGAAGAAGCCTGCCTGCCAGGCTGTTGGTGAGCTGAGCACTCTGACCAGGGGCTGGTTCTCCGCACAGCGCTGGGAGCAGGACGCGCCCTACCAGCGGGAATGTGGAGGAGCAGCAGGTCTGAGGGGGTTGGGGATGAAGGGGCAAAGTAAGGAGAGGACAGTGAGAGGGGGAGCATGTGAAGGTCTAATGGGTGGGCAGCAGAGGTGACATGTAACTGGCCCCTACCTGGTCCCTGTCCACACTCACCAATCATCGCACTGCACAGCCAGCACCGGCCAGAAACAGGACAGGGGGCAGGGCCCTGCTCACCGAGAATCTGCACACAGCAGGAGCTGCGCTGATGGACCAGCACGGGAAGTGGTTGGCTCCACATTCTGCATCTTCACTCCGCCAGCAGCCTTTCACACCCATCCCCATCGTTGGCCACTGGAACCTGCCACTCACCACTGATAGGTGAATGGCTAGCGAGCAGGCATCTGGCCAGCAGCAGGATCTGCCAGTATTGAGGAAGGGGAAGACAGAAAATATGGGACAATTTGCCTGTTTTTAAGAAAAAGTCAGGACACCAGCAGGAGGGCTTAAATACAACCGTCCCTTTGAAAATGGGATGTCTGGTAACCCTATCTTTAGGGATCTAAACTCATCAGTGCCTACATTTTGGCTGTAAAAGTTCCCCATGTGCCTAAGCTTCTGCTTCTGGGCATGGGCACAATGCCTAACTGTAAATGGCTAGATGGCTCTCTCCTACCTAAGCCCCAGTGAGCTCTGCAAACCAGGTGAAGATAAGAGTTCCTCCACTTACATGTTGTCATTGCAACACTTGAGTCCCTTAACAGATCTCGGCATCTGCACCTCAGTTTCCCAGTCTGTAAAATGGGGATAATAATTCCTTACCTCACATGGAAATTGTTAGGATGAACTCATTAATGTCTGGAAAGTACTGAGATCCTCAGCTGGAAGGAGCTATAGCAATGCAAAGCAAGTATGATACTGAATTCATTTTATTTCTTACAGTGAGTTCCATATATTTAACTACAATGTTATTATTTCCCACTTACTGGAATAGAATTGCTACTGGCTATTGTTGCACTATACCAGGGGTAGGCAACCTATGGCATGTGTGCCGATGGCAGCATGTGAGCTGATTTTCAATGATACTCACACTGCCCAGGTCCTGGCCACCGGGCCAGGGGGCTCTGCATTTTAATTTAATTTTAAGTGAAGCTTCTTAAACATTTAAAAAACCTTATTTACTTTACATACAACAATAGCTTAGCTATATATTATAGACTTATAGAAAGAGACCTTCTAACAACGTTAAAATATATTACTGGCCAGGGGCAGCTCCATGCCCCAGCACGCCAAGCGTGTGCTTGGGGCAGCAAGCCACGGGGGACACTCTGCCGGCGTCGCGAGGGCGGCAGGCAGGCTGCCTTCGGCGGCTTTCCTGAAGAGGGTCCGCTGGTTGTCAGGCAAGCTGCCGAAGGCAGCCTGCCTGCCGTGCGTGGGGAGGCAAAATGCCTAGAGCCGCCCCTGTTACTGGCATACAAAACCTTAAATTAGAGTGAATAAATGAAGATTCGGCACACCACTTCTGAAAGGTTGCCGACCCCTGCACTATACTATAACTCAGAGTATAATTCTGACTACCTAAATCATTTTGGGCATCAGCTTGGTTCATAGTCTCCTGTTTTAACCTTTACAAGCAATTCTGGAAGGAACCTACATGAAATATGTTACTCTGCTGCCTGGGGTTAGCAGTTTTATGACAGCATAACACCAGAAGGGCTGTACAATTGTAGCGCATAACAATTATTAAGTGATGTATATCCTAGCAGCGAATATATTGGTCCTATTGACATCAGTGTGAATTTTGGCTCCAAGGCAGTGAAAGAGTTAAGAAAAAAATTCCTTATACTATGGGTATATCATCTTGCCCATTACTATAGGTTTTTTTTAAGTGAGGTATGTATATATTGTGCTCAAATCTGTATTTGTGGGGAGAAATCAGTTAATTGTACTCACACACAGGTATCTGCACAGGCAAATGAAGGATATACTTGAAAATGTATATACACGTGTACATTATGTTTTTGTAGGAGAAAGTTTAGGATCTGGGTGTAGAAATTATGCTCCAGAATTTTAAAAAAGAAAAAAAAAATACGGTGTCTCTGTGAACTAGCCTCTTGTGAGCTCCTCCTGTCACTGATTACAGAACATTCTCAGGGTATTTGATTTCTTCTCCAAAACCAAAAGAAACATCTTCAAAGTCTTGCAGTGTTGTAAGTGATAATTTACTGTACAGCATTTACCATCTGGTCACAGCACCCTTTCCACAGGCTCCTGTCACTTCATCGCTCCTGTTAGCTATTCTTCTTGTGATGTAAAAATAAAAGATAGTTAAAGCACAGAGATTCTCAGTGCTTGATATTATCTCATTTTAATGAACCCCATGTTTAAAAGGGCCAAGATCAAAAGGAATAGGTTTGTCTACAGCCTACAAGTCACACACGCAGCTGCTTTTTGAACTTTCCAGTGCCTTCCTTAATGATCTCATTGATGAGCTGGAGAAGAAATTCTTTGGTGTTAAAGGAAATTGAACCTCTATGCCATCTTGGGCCTCAGAGACCTCACCTTCCCAGATCCCATTTTCTATTTAAGTATAGTATTTCTCTATATAGTATAGTAGCGTGGGATACAGTTATACGCATATAAAGGTGCCTTATGGCTGTATAACTGTGTCCACGTTAAGGGCTGTATAACTTAATTATATTGGTTAAAAAGTCACACCCCTAACTGACATAGTTACGCTGGTATAAAAACAGTGGGTAGAGTGGGCATAAAACCAAGAGGCAAAATGTTAACCCTGTCATGACAATCCATGTTCCATCATTTCCCCCCAACCTGTTCATTATTTTCTGGAACATTTCCAGGTAGTGAGCAATTTTGTCTGCTTTACAAGATTGAAAATATATTTGTTCAATCTGCTTAAAATGTGGCTAATTTGTATCAGTTGTGTCCAGAACTGCAAGACAAGAAGCAGTCACCATAATTTGCAGCAAGGGCAGTTTAGATTGGACATTTGGAAAAGTTTCCTAGCTGTCAGGTTGGTTAAGCACTGGAATAAATTGCCGAGGGAGGTTGTGGAATCTCTGTCACTGGAGATTCTTAAGAGCAGGTTAGACAAACCCCTGTTAGGGATGGTCTATAATGCTTAGTCCTGCCTTGAATGCAGGAGACTGAAGTAGATGACCTCTTGAGGTCCCTTCCAGTCCTATGATTTGTAATTTGGCAAACTGCACACATTTTTTATGGTAATAAATCAATGGTCATTTTGTAGTCAAAATTTTCTCTGCAGTGCACGCAAGAGAAAAATGTTTCACCGCATATTTGTTAGCTCAAATTTGAAACTTTAGCTGTGTATTTTTTCTTCCTGGAAACATTGGAATGGCCAAGTTTTACTCACACTAGTGACCAAGGAAAGTGAATTTTAATGTTGAGTGCTTGAATATTAGCACCAGAAGTGCTAATGGTATGGAACATTGCTCAACACAGCATGGAAACAAGGGTCCCAGAACCCTTTGCCAGAGCCGTGATTTAAAAGGTGATTAAATGAGCCAGACAAGCATCTAACCATTTCCTTTTCTGCTACTGTCATAAACAGATAGCTAAGGGTTAATGTCTCTTTCACCTGAAGCACCTGACCAGAGGACCAATCAGGAAACCGGATTTTTTCAACTTTGGGTGGAGGGAATTTTGTGTCTGAGGTCTTTGTTTTCTGTCTGCCTGCTTTCTCTGAGCTTTGGAGAAGTAGTTTCTACTTTTAATCTTCTGTTTCTAAGTGTAAGGACAAAGAGATCAGATAGTAAGTTATATGGTTTCTTTTCTTTGGTATTTGCATGAATATAAGTGCTGGAGTGCTTTGATTTGTATTCTTTTTGAATAAGGCTGTTTATTCAATATTCTTTTAAGCAATTGACCCTGTATTTCGTCACCTTAATACAGAGAGACCATTTGTATGTATTTTTCTTTCTTTTTATATAAAGCTTTCTTTTAAGACCTGTTGGAGTTTTTCTTTACTTCAGGGAAATTGAGTCTGTACTCACCAGGGAATTGGTGGGAGGAAGAAATCAGGGGAGATCTGTGTGTGTTGAATTTGCTAGCCTGATTTTGCATTTCCTCTGGGTAAAGAGAAAGGTGCTTTTTGTTTCCAGGACTGGGAACGGAGAGGGGGAGTCACTCTGTTTGGATTCACAGAGCTTGTGTCTGTGTATCTCTCCAAGAGCACCTGGAAGGGGGAAGGGAAAAAGAATTATTTCCCTTTGTTGTGAGACTCAAGGGATTTGGGTCTTGGGGTCCCCAGGGAAGGTTTTCAGGGGGACCAGAGTGCCCCAAAACACTCTAATTTTTTGGGTGGTGGCAGCGAGTACCAGGTCCAAGCTGGTAACTAAGCTTGGAGGTTTTCATGCTAACCCACATATTTTGGACGCTAAGGTCCAAATCTGGGACTAAGTTATGACAGCTACACACACTTATTGTGTGTGAATAGGACAGAGAAAAGTTTCAATTTCAATTCAACAATAAACTAAGACATCTTACAGTACCCTGATTTTTGTAGAAATCAAGGCCTATTTGGCCCAGAAAGGAAAAGGTTTAAAATCTTTTAAAATTCACTGATCTTGTTGTTTGAGAGAATCAAAGCTCCTGTATCATCTTCAGGCCATGTTCCTGATTATAAGAGCTAGAACACAAATAATATCATGTGACCAAACAACTGATCAACACAGTCCAAATTTCCAATAGAGTATCAAATATGTGCAGAGTACTGTTGGCTCAATCCATGGGGAGGGGAAAGACACCCCACAAAGACAGTTAGTTAAATGTTAATAATAATTACATTCAAAGAAACTGTGAGCTCCTTGTCTATATTCCACAAACAGAAAAAAATAAGCTAAATTTGTCAAATGAATTGTTGCCAATGACTGATTCACACAGCTCCAATACGCATCATAGCCACTCGGAACTTCATAGGAGCAGCAGAGGTGGCATATGACTCATAACGAACCTTTTAATCCAAAAGCAAAGACCCCCAAAAATTAGGCCAAAGAAAAATCTCCATTAGCTGTTATCTGTACAGAGCCCTTGACGGTTGAGCAGTTCTACTCCTAACCAGTAGAGGGCGTTGGAGATATATCACACGTGGTATGGCCAACCAAGCAGTCTCCTATTAATTTCCCTTCACCTTGCAAGCGGCCAAGCGACCTCACTGTTCCTCCAGCTGGATCCAAGCCAGCACTGATGCAATTGGAAAGGAGAGGCAGCTGGTGCAGCTGGCTACTCCAGTGCCCTGCTGGCAAGGGATATGAGGGAACCAGGAAGGGGAGAGAGAATGGGTGTCAGGGGTGAAGGGTGGAGAACACTGGGGGGAACAGAATAGAGCAGCTGGGGCTCAAAGAGGAGAGGTGGCTAAGGAGGACAGGGGCAGAATGGGGGAGAATGGCTCCAGACTCTCGTAACTACCCTAGGCAGGAGTTAAAGCAAAGGGAGTTGAGAGGGAGCACAGTACCTGCTGCTCTCCATGGCTTTAAGCATTTCCGCACACTTCCCCCTCCTCTTTCAATCACAATTACATAACCATTGCCCCAACATTCACTTCACCACCCCTCCCTCATGCTGCCCCAGTCACCCTCCCGCTTCCTAATGACCCTTCACTTCCTCAGCCTTCCTAACTCCACCCCTATTCCTCCAGCTACTGCTTAACCCTTCATTCTCCCCTCATTTCTGAGGGGTGCGAGATGGGGGGAGGGGAGAAATAAGCTGCTTCTTCATCCACAGCTACTCAGACTGAGCAAGGAGTTTGGAGGTGGGGAGCGCAGGGGAAGAAGAGACACTGAGCAGGGGGGAGGAGTGACTTTTTATCACTGACAATAACTGTCAGATATGCACCTAGAGTGGACTTGGCAACCTAGATATGTGAGCCCTCAAATCAGTAAGGGAGTATTAAACACTTACTTACAATTAAATGGACCGAGACATCGATGGCCTGCCAGGCACTCTGGGGATACAGTGACAGGTGTGACATGACAATCAGGTACAAGAAAATGAGGCTTCCAGAAAAGGCAGCTAATCACACATTCCCAGCAAACAAAAGTTTGAATTTTCTTATACTTCTTCTTCCCAAAGAGGTTTTTATTTATAATCTGCCTGTTTTTAAAATCAAGAAACACAAATAAATGACCTAAAAGCATCAGTCTGACCTGGCATGGTGCATTTTGTGTGTTACTAATGTCCCATTGTGCCCTTCGCTCTGCCCAAGCTGCACATGCAACTGCCCCTTTGTGTCCCTCCCTCCCTCATATTCACAGGGCCAGGTCTACCTTTTTTGCTGCTCCAAGAAAAAAAAAAAAAAGCCAGCTGACGAACTGCCACCCCCTGAATAGCCAGAATGCCGCCCCTCAGAATGTGCTGCCTCAGGCACCTGCTTCCTCAGCTGGTGCCTGGAGTTGGCCCTGCATATTCATACTGTCATCAATGTGCCCATAAACCATATCTCCCTTCCAGCACTGAGGTTCCTTGCTCTTATTCTTGGGGCGAAATCCTGACTCCACTGAAGTCAATTGCAAAATTTCCTATTGAACTCAGTGAGACAGGATTTCACCTTCACTGATTTTCCTTGTCTGTTTGGAGGTGCTGGGAACTGGAATGGGAGCTTTTTTGGCTATCTTTATCTATCCATCTAGGTGCTTACACCATGCCTATCACCAAGGCAGCTGAGGAAACAGGTGTGGAATCTTTAGCAAAGATTCTAAATGCAGTCTCACCAGAATTTCTCTCCTCTGGAGACCCAGCCCAGAATTGCCTTGTTCCCCCACACCATCATCTCTGCCCACTATTACCCCATTCAATATATTTGTGCTGGTTTATTTTACCTCAAACATATCAGCTTGCAAGTGTCTGACCTTGACTCTCATTTTTGTTACTTCCTGCCCCTATTTCTAACTAATCTAGATCCCTTTTTATGATCATAATATCATAGAAACAGAAGCTGACAGAGATTTCCTGCCATTGAGCCTAAATTTTCCTCTTCTTAACTGGATATGAGCTTGAGGTATAATATCAGATGCCATCATTTCACTTAGACCCACTTACATGCCAGACAAAGCCTCTCCAGCCTTGGGCTATTCATGTATCTCCCCCTGCCCACTTCATCATTGCTTACCCATGCTGTACATATTTAGTTCTTTTAATTCTTCCTCACAAGTCAATCCCTCTGGTCTCTTAATTATTTTTGTTGCTGTTCTCTGAACTTCCTCAGTTATCTAGACTCTAGATCTTTCTGTTAGTAAAGTGCCCAGAACTGAACCAGCATTCTAGGTACAGTCTCTTGAGATCCACATAGACAATGATAGCCTCTTTGCTTTGTGACATGATACCTCTGTATGCACAGCCCAAAAAAAACAAAATCACATTGTGGTTTTTCACTGTGATAGTGCCTTGCAAACTCTTATGTAAATTGCTTGTCCACTGTCATTATGTCTCTGTCCTCGGTGGTGTTCATGCCTCCCAATTTAGTATCATCCTTTAATTTAATTAACATGTTAGTTATTCACTCTTCCAGATCATTAATGCCAATGATAAAAAAACTGGACTTAAAACCAATCCCTATGGCATCCTGCTAGACACCTTCCCCTAATTTGATATATTGTCATGTTTTATGACCCCTTGTTTATGGTCCTTCGGCAAGTTTTCAGTCCATCTGACCGTGCTCATTTTCATTTCAATTGTAATTAAGTTTCCAAGTATGATTTTCGGAGACACACATATGAAATAATTTTTCCAAAATCAAAGTAAATTAAATCTACTGCATTCCCTTTGTCCAGGAAGTGCCAGGTCCTGCAAGCACGATGCACTGCTGTTATTAATGTGGCTGCTCAGTGCTCTTGTACTCCAGAACTCTTACGGTGCTTGGTAGCCTGCCAGGTGGGCCACCAGCTTTTCCAGCCTTTACTACTGTATCATGAGTCTCTTGATAGTTGGTGTTCTTCTTAAAGCCCCAGTTCCTAAGAGTAATACAATTACGCAAGACCCTCAGCTTTCATTAAAAAATGTCTGTTTCTAGCCCCTCTGCTTACACAGAAGAGCTCGAAAACATGACCTGAGTGCTCCCTGGTGGCTCAAAACCCAGAAGGCAAATACAAACAGTTGAAAATTTATTATTTTTTAAAAATTAATCATGATTGTTGGCAATGCTTGTTCCATGACTCCAAGATAAACAGTGAAGATGCTTTAGCAGCTAAGCTCTACTATAGACTGTAGCCTAGTAGGTCCCAATAATCCCCCAAAAGGCTAAAATGAAAGGATATATTAGTAGGGCTGCCATGCAAGGAAAGGCTACAAATACACTAAGTACCATAGCTTATGGAGTTATATTTCAAGTGTAACCCTTCTGCCCATCTGAGCTGGCAGCAACAAAGGCCAGGTTCAGTATCTAGGGGTCTGTTTCCATAACACAATGCAAAACTGGCTCGAGCCCCCACCCAGTGACCTGGGACAATTACATACCACACCCCGGGCACCTATAAGAGGCAATACTTCCCCTCTCACAAGCACAGAGTCTGAGTGTAGCAAAATCCTTTTAATAGAGGAGGGAAACAATGCGGCATTATGTTGGGGAAACACCACAAACTGGATTCATAACACAAACCATGAGCAAAAGACCCACCCCCAAGTAAGTTTGGCAGCATCCTTTTCCCCTCAGGGTCTTAAGTCCAGCAACCCAAAAAATCACCCAAAGTCCCAAAAGTTCAACACCCCAAAAGTCTCTTGAGTCCAGCAACCCAAAAATCACCCAAAAGTCCAACAACCCAGAAGTCTCTGCCCCTGGTCAGTGCAGCCCGAGTTCAAAAGTTTATCTGCAGAGTTTTTACCTCCTAGCTTGGGGGCACACGGGGGTGTTAATGGGCACCTTACGTGGTTCAAGGCCAACTGCCCCACCTCTCTGTGGGGTTATGCTGCAGCCTTCACCACAAGCCACTCCACCAGCTGCTCTGCTCCACCAGCTGTCCCGTGAGCTGCTCGAGCCATTCCGCAAACTGCTCTGCTACCCCAGCCACTCCACTCCACCAGCCATCCTGTGAGCCACTCCAGCCGTCCCACAAACTGCTCTGCTCTGCCAGCCATTCAGCAATATATCTTCAGGCCCCTCTCCCACAGCACTCAGTGATTTCAGCTCTTAGTAATTTTAGCTCTTTAGTGAGTTCAGCTTACAGTAGGGAAGCCTCAGTGGCCCAAAGCAAATTCAGCTCAGTAGCCTGTAACTAGACTCCTAGGGGAATCAAAATTAGCTCTGATGTTCCACAGTGGAGAGAGGTAAAGGTACAATTGGTGTTTTAGACCCTCAAACAAAGCCCATACAATCAAGTACAAATGCCTATCCTTCAGCCTCTCTCAATTCACTAGGTTTTGGAACCCATATCCCTTGTCTATGGAGTGCTACTTAGTTGATGGTGAGTCCCTCTGTCATAAAACAGTTCCACTGTCTTTGATTCACATAATCAGGGTAACAACACTTTATTCTTCCTGCCCCAATAACAGAGAAACTGGGGATCCCACAGCAGCCAAAGTGACCATTTGGGCTGCTGTGGGGTGATGCTAGATTGGGTGGGTGTGCCTATGCAAACAAGATCAGCCCCTGAAGTTCTTTTCCACAACTCGCCACAATTCACCACCTGATGTCAGGTAGAGCTCATCCTGACTCTGCTTACACAAGTTAAAACTCAGCAATTCCTAACCTTGGAATTGTCATGTTTGTCTATACCAAGTATTGACTGGCTACCGAGCTTCCTTATATACATACCCGATGTGTTCATCGTAAGACCCTTTAATGCTCTGCCAGGCATGGCTGAGGATCCTCTAAATAAGATATTTTATGTGCAGTGCCACCTAGTGGATGAACATAATAATATAGTTTCGGCTTCATTTCAATAGGGACAGTCCAGTAGAGGGTCAGAGGTTCCCATGCCTTGTGCCTGGGGTCACTTTCCTGTGCAGATTCCTCTATTACAGGCAAGTAGGTAACATGCAGGTTTCCTGGCCAGACTCAGTCTGTGGTGTGTCTTGTTGGGGCCCCTCTGTATTGTGCTGTTGCTGCCACACTTTCCATCCAACTCCTCCTAGCCGGCTACTCCCCCCGCCCCCGTGGACAGCAGCTAGGTTACAGTCGCCAGCTCAAGTCTGTGTTTGAATGTATTTGCCTTTTACAAAAACAGCAGCACCCTCTCTTTGGGCCCCCGTGCCCAATCAGAGCACAGTGACCACTTCCCAGGCTGCTCCCTTGGGGGTGGGTCACTTCTACTGCAATAGCCTTCTTCAGACTCCAACCCCTATAAGAGCCTGGGCTTGCTGCTGGCTACCCCCTCCACCCCCACCCCCCCACAATAGTTGCTTTCAGACCCCCCTTTTCTCAGCCTTCAGCTGTCAGGCTCCAAGTCAGTCTCTGTTTTCCCCACAGACCTGTATCCTCCGGCAGTGTGTGTCAGTCACAATCTCCCCCCTCACTGGGCTGTCTGCTCCCCGCATGATTCTCCAGCTCCTACTGCAGCTCTGCTTTTCCACCCCCAAAGGGGAGAAGGAACAAGAACAGTGGTGAGTTTGCTGATCAGCAGACTCATTACAATGCTTTCTACCATGAGCAGTTCCATTAAAGCTTTCAGTGTGGGGTTTCTCATGGTAGCAACACTATACCAAATAGCAACTGGCTGGTAACAGACCACAGAAACCAGTGATGATTCATACTGGTTATATTCTGAACAAAAAGAGCTCTCAATCATGCTTGTAGCTGCTTCCATCACTTCACAATGACTCAGACATTCTAGGCATCAGAGTGACACATAGATTGGTACTCCTGGAATCTTATTATACATATGTTGCATTTTTATTCTTTATAATGTCACTAGCAAGATATGATAAAACTAGAAACTAAATTATTTTACAGGTGGCTGCACCTTGCTATCTATAAAGTAAGATAAATGGATTAGTCAGACAAATGGATCTTGATAATATAAGAGGCATTAATTCCCTGGCAATGCTCAGTACTTCCTGTGCAACTAGAATATGCATATCAGAGAAATAGTGAGACAGGAAAAAAGAAGTGCCTTACGTTTTCTTCCATAGATTTCAGTTTCTAGTAGCTATAATTACCTTTGCCCAAGGCATTGCTGGGGAATTTATGACTAGCTGGGGTTAATGGACCTTGGCTTTACCTCAGGTTATGAGCTCTCCAGCTGGTCATTAATCTCTATGAAATGTCCCAGGTCTCTATCATTAGTGTTTACTTAAATGATGGGTAATTGTGAATTATAAAGCTATCATTACTATATACCAAATGGCTCAGGACTGGTAACTTTACAATAAATTAACAAAGTCAAGCCTGAGTTATAATTATAGGTTAGGTCCTGATTTGCCTATATTTTTCTGTTACAAAATGTATGGCTCCAGCAGCCTGTGATGAAGACATCAGAGCTAACCTCAAAAAAGCATGCCGTTTATTTAAAGAGAAAAAATGAAGGCGAAAAGAGATGCTGAAAAATACAATATACAATTATCTTCTGTGCTGCAGATTAAATAATATAATCAAACCTGTTATATGTGAGATATAATTTATACAAGCAGCATAAGTCTCAAAAGGGCCCAAAAGAAGGAAAAAAAAGATCTGTTTTACATAATTCTCATTTCCGTTGAAAGGGAAAGTAAAATAGCGTATGAAATTAAATGGCTTTTTCACTAAAAGTGCCATCTTCCGTGGCAAGTAAACTGTTCTGCATGTTCTCAAGTTTTATTTTAAAAGAACACTAGCCAAGGTGATATTTACAACACAATGACAAACAAAATAAAAAACCAACACAACCATCACACACCATTGGAAAATAAAAGATGCTCTAGGTTCACAAATGCAGTTTACGAAAATGAAAGGTCTAGTCTGCATGTGTCAGAAAAATGCTGGTACAGTATTACATGTCTAAAATGCCCATGGCATAAAACTGAAAAAATACTAGTTGTCAGATTTCCCAGCCCCCTTCAGGTCAGAACAAAGATTTGCCTGAACTGTGTCTGTGCAATGTTTTTTTTTCCCTTTGTAAAGCTCAGTTTATTCTCAATTATAGACATAGAGAAATGTGTTGTAATGAATAGGTCCACTGTCCTTTACTGGATGGAATCAGAAATGTTTGACTTTGTGTCATAGGTCCTATACTGCAAATATCTAATGAAGAATCCCTTTTTACTTAATCAGTAGGGGCTTTTATATTTTTGAGCAGGGGGATATGTGTTCTATACCTGTTACCACCAAGATATCCCAAACGTCAGGGTGTGAAGCACAATAAAGAAGAATAGAATAATTGGAGATATACCTAACTCCTAGAACTGGAAGGGACACTTGAAAGGTCATCAGGTCTAGTCCCCTGCCTTCACTAGCAAGACCAAGTACTGATTTTTGCCCCAGATCCCTCAGTGGCCCCCTCAAGGATTGAACTCATAACCCTGGGTTTAAGCATGCCAATGCTCAAACCACTGAGCTATCCCCCCCCTCCAACAACCATTAGTGAGCCTCAAAAACAGCTGGATTTTTATAATGGGCAGTATTAAGCCATCTAAATACAGGATTAACTACCAGCTCTTCTATCGTACAGCACCACAGGTGCACATGGAGCTTTACAGACAAAGACCGTGTGGTCCTTGGGCTTTTAAGAGCTTAAATTTAAGGGCCTGCTCTTAAAGCCCAAACTTGTGACTAGTCTCACTGAAGACAATGGAAGTTGGGGCTGATTGGCACATCTCCCAGTCTGGGTTTGCTCCTGCTCCAGTTGAATTTAACAGCTAAACTAGAACTCAGACACAAACTTCCCTCCACCCAGATCTGAAAAAGTCTGGTTTCCTATTTGGTCCTCTGGTCAGGTGGTTCAGGTACTTCTTTCCAGGTGTAAGAGACATTAACCCTTAGCTATCTGTTTATGACACTCCCCCCAAATTGCAGACAGTGGGGAAGCTCACTGGCGGCGATTTCCTTCTAGAACTTTAAAATAAACAGATTAATACAACACATGCACCTTTACATATACCACTAAGTATATAACTAACAGACTTCTACATTTTAAGAACACTTTTTAACTACTGGATTCTGGGAAATTCTCACGGGAGAGTGCATCAGCTACTTTGTTAGAAGCTCCTGAGATGTGCTGAATTTTAAAATCAAAATTTTGGAGAGCTAAACTCCAACGAAGAAGTTTCTTGTTGTTCCCCTTGGCAGTATGAAGCCACTTTAGTGCAGCATGGTCAGTTTGTAGCTGGAACCGCCATCCCCAAACATATGGGCGTAGCTTTTCCAGAGCGTACACAATGGCATAGCATTTCTTTTCACTGACTGACCAGTGACTTTCCCTCTCAGACAGTTTCTTGCTGAGAAACACGACAGGATGGAAGTTGTGATCCGTTGCTTCCTGCATGAGAACTGCTCCTATACCATGCTCAGATGCATCCGTGGTTACTAGGAATGGCTTGTCAAAGTCCGGGGCCCTGAGCACAGGGTCAGACATGAGCGTTGCTTTAAGTTAGGTAAAGGCCTTTTGACACTCATTAGTCCACTTAACTGCATTTGGCTGGGTTTTTTTGGTCAGGTCGGTCAGTGGGGCAGCGATTTGGCTGTAGTGTGGTACAAATCGCCTGTAGTACCCGGCCAAGCCTAAGAAGGATTGGACCTGTTTCTTTGACCTTGGGACAGGCCACTTTTGGATAGCATCCACCTTGGCCAGTAGGGGGTTTATGGTTCCTCGACCCACCTGGTGCCCCAGGTAAGTCACTTTGTTTTGGCCTATTTGACACTTTTTGGCCTTAACGGTAGTCCGGCCTGCCCGATGCGCTTAAAGACCTTTTCCAGGTGTAGTAGGTGTTCGGGCCAGAAGTCCGAAAAAATGGCCACATCATCGAGGAAGGCAACTGCATATTTTCCCAGTCCTGCTAGTAGACCATCTACCAGCCTCTGGAAGGTGGCGGGTGCATTTCAAAGCCCGAAAGGAAGGACATTAAATTCATACACCCCCGCATGGGTGACGAATGCTGACCTCTCCTTGGCAGGTTCATCTAGCGGTACTTGCCAGTACCCCTTGGTTAAGTCTATTGTAGAGATGAACTGGGCACGTCCCAACTTTTTCAATAGCTCATCGGTGTGGGGCATTGGATAGTTGTCTGGACGAGTTACCGCATTTAGCTTACGGCAGTCTACACAAAAGCGTATTTCCCCATCTGATTTGGGTACCAGAACCACTGGAGATGCCCATGCACTAGTAGATGAGCGGATTATACCCATCTGTAGCATGTTCTGGATCTCCCGTTCTATAGCAGCTTGGGCATGAGGAGACACCCGGTAGGGTGGGGTTCTGATTGGGTGAGCATTACCTGTGTCAATGGAGTGGTATGCCCGTTCAGTCCTTCCTGGGGTGGCTGAGAACAATGGGGCGAAGCTAGTGCACAGCTCCTTGATTTGTCGCCGCTGCAGACGTTCCAGGGTGGTTGAGAGGTTCACCTCTTCTATGCCACCGTCTTTTTTCCCGTCGTAGTATACGCCGTCAGGCCACTCAGCATCATCTCCCTGGACTGTAAACTGACAAACCTGTAAGTCTCTGGAATAGAAAGGCTTGAGAGAATTAACATGGTACACTCTGGGCTTTAGTGAGGAATTGGGAAATGCTATAAGGTAGTTCACAGTTCCCAGGCGCTCTTGGACTGTGAACGGCCCTTTCCATGATGCTTCCATCTTATGGGCCTGTTGCGCCTTCAAGACCATAACCTGGTCTCCTACCTTGAAGGAACGTTCTTTGGCATGTTTGTCATACCGGGCCTTTTGCTCTTCCTGAGCATCCTTGAGGTTTTCTTTAGCAAGGGCTAAAGAGTGTTGGAGGGCGTTTTGTAGGTTGCTTACAAAGTCAAGAATGTTAGTCCCTGGAGAAGGCGTAAACCCCTCCCATTGCTGCTTTACCAACTGTTATGGCCCCTTAACCTCGTGACCATACACAAGTTCAAACGGTGAAAACCCTAAACTGGGATGTGGTACAGCCCGGTAGGCAAACAGCAACTGCTGCAACACTAGGTCCCAATTATTGGAGTATTCGTTGACGAATTTACATATCATGGTCCCCAAAGTTCCATTAAACCTTTCCACCAGGCCATTGGTTTGATGGTGGTACGGGGTGGCAACCAAGTGGTTCACCTCATGAGTTTCCCACAGTTTTTGCATGGTCCCTGCCAGGAAATTAGATCCTGAATCTGTAAGGCTGTCGGAGGGCCAACCTACCCTGGCAAAAATGTCTGTTAGGGCCAGGCACACAGTGTTAGCCCTGGTGTTGCCTAGAGCTACTGCTTCCGGCCATCGGGTAGCAAAGTCCACGAAAGTCAGTACGTAGTGCTTTCCTCTGGGCGTCTTTTTTGGGAAAGGACCCAGAATATCCACAGCTACTCGCTGAAATGGGACCTCAATTATGGGGAGTGGCTGGAGAGGGGCCTTGACCTGGTCTTGGGGTTTTCCCACTCTTTGGCATACCTCACAAGACCGGACATACTTGGCAACGTTCTTGCCCATCCCCTCCCAGTGGAAGGACTTCCCCAACCGGTCCTTGGTTCTGTTCACCCCAGCATGCCCACTGGGATGATCATGGGCTAAGCTTAAGAGCTTCCCCCGGTACTTATTTGGAACCACCAACTGTTTTTGCGGCTGCCATTCTTCCCGGTGTCCACCAGAAAGAATCTCCTTGTATAAAAGTCCTTGGTCTATAACAAACTGGGATCGATTAGAAGAGCTGAGAGGCAGTGGGGTGCTCCGTGCCGCCGCCCACGCTTTATGAAGGCTGTCATCTGCTTCCTGCTCAGTCTGGAACTGTTCCCTTGAGGCTGGGGTCACCAGTTCTTCCTCAGACTGGGGACTTGGGCTTGGTCCCTCTGGAAGCGATGTAAGTGATGGGGTTGTTTCCGGTGCTGGTGAACTGCTCTTCGCTGGTGCACCTGAGGGTATTTCAGGCTCTGGCTGAGCCTTTTGGGTATGGCTGTCTGTTGCTTCTGCCAGTTCTGGCTCGCTGGCGCCCTCTGGCGTTGAGTTTGAAGATGTGGTTGCAATTGCTGGTGCTGGTTGCTGTTCCAGTTCCGGGCCTGGGACTGGAGGTGCTGTGGCTGTTTCAGTGGTTGGCATGGAATCCGGGTCCACTACCTCTGTCTGGGTCTCTGGTAACACAGATGGGGCGTCTGTGGACGGCTCAGTAACAGGAATGGGTCTGGAAGCTTGCCTGGTTTGGCTACGTGTAACCATTCCCACTTTCTTGGCCCGCTTCACCTGGTTGGCCAAGTCTTCCTCCAGTAGCATGGGGATAGGATAATTGTCATAGACTGCAAAAGTCCACATTCCTGACCAGCCTTTGTACTGGACAGGCAGTTCAGCTGTAGGCAAGTCTACAGCTTGTGACATGAAGGGGCAAATTGTCACTTGGGCCTTTGGGTTGATGAATTTGGGGTCTATGAAGGATTGGTGGATAGCTGACACCTGTGCCCCCATGTCTCTCCACGCAGTAACCTTCTTTCCGCCCACTCTCAAATTTTCCCTCCGCTCCAAGGGTATTTGAGAGGCATCTGGGCCTGGGGATCTTTTGGTTGATGGTGGTGTAATGAACTGCACTCGGATGGCGTTCTTTGGACAGTTGGCCTTGATATGTCCCAGTTCATTACACTTAAAGCATCTTCCATCTGATGGGTCACTGGGTCGAGGTGAGTTACTGGAGACTGGTGAGGTGGAAGAATAGGGCATCTGTGGCTTTACTTGGGTTGTATGTGGGGTCTTTGGCTGTCCGCGGTTGTAGGGTTTATGGTCGGTGTGCCCTCTGGGGTATTCGTTCCCCTTGACAGTAGCTTTTTTGCTTTCTGCCACTTCCATCCATCTGGCTCCAATCTCCCCCGCCTCAGCAAGATTTTTGGGTTTTCCATCTTGTATGTACCGTGGTATGTCCTCAGGAACACCATCCAAGAACTGCTCCATTTGTATGAGGAGGTGCAGTTCTTCCAAGGATTTAACATTGTGTCCTGATATCCAGGCCTCATAATTTTTCCCAACGTAGTAGGCGTGTTTGGGAAATGACACATCTGGTTTCCACTTTTGGGTTCTGAAACGCCAACGGGCATGATCCGGGGTTATCTCCATTCTGTATCTGGCCTTGGTTTGAAAAAGTTTATAGTCGTTCATTTGCTGCTTAGGCATTTCAGCTGCCACCTCTGCTAAAGGTCCACTGAGCTGTGGCCTCAATTCTATCATATACTGGTCTTCAGGGATGCTGTACCCAAGACAGGCTCTTTCAAAATTTTCCAAGAAGGCCTCAGTGTCATCACCTGCCTTGTAGGTGGGAAATTTCCTGTGCTGTGGAACAATCATTGGCGCAGGGTTGTTAGGGTTGGCTGTGTTTTGCTTAGCCTTTTCTAATTCCATGGCCTGTCGGTGGGCTTCCCTCTGGAGTTCCAGCTGTTTTTGGTGGTCTGCATCTTTGGCTGCTTGTTCTCTTTTGTAGGCTGCCTCTCTGTCTTCTTGTTCTCTTTTGTAGACCGCCTCTCTGGCTGCTTGTTCTCTTTTGTAGGCTGCCTCTTTTTCTCTTTTTTTTAGTTCCATCTCTTTTTGTCTTATTTCCAGTTGTCACCTGTGTTCAGCTTCTTTGAATTGTTCTTCTGCCTCCCTTTTTTCCTTGGAAGTCATGGTTCCTGTTTTCTTGTGTTGGGGTGCCCTCTGGTGTTTGTTGTCTGAACTGCAGGTTCTCTGTTGCCTCCTGGGGTCTGCCTAGCAACAGTGCCTTTTTCCCTTTCTTCCTCTAGCTAATCTTTTCAATGTAAAGTAAACCAGAAAAACCACTTTATTTGCATGTATATAGTGCTGGTATTTGACTCCTAATGGGAGTGCTATTGTCGGACAAAAGACCTGTTTGTCACAGCTTAATGGTTCCTTGCTTAATATGCAAGCCAGAAACTGCAAGAGAGAGCAGAGAAAAAAAATTCTCTCTGGTTCCCTTTTAAAACCAAACTGTTTCTCTCTGCTTAAAAGCCCCTAGCAGAGAAAAGAAAAATATAATATTCCTACTGGCTTCTGGATTCTATCTATCTCACCACTGCCCACCATATCATAAACCTAGTCCCAGATTTGGACCTTAGCGTCCAAAATATGGGGGTTAGCATGAAAACCTCCAAGCTTAGTTACCAGCTTAGACCTGGTAAAGCTGCCACCACCGAAAAATTTAGAGTGTTTTGGGGCACTCTGGTCCCCCCAAACCTTCCCTGGGGACCCCAAGACCCAAATCCCTTGAGTCTCACAACAAAGGGAAATAAACCTTTTCCCTTCCCCCCTCCAGGGGTTCCTGGAAAGACACACAGAAGCAAGCTCCATGAATCTAAACAGAGGGATTCTACCCTCCCCATTTCCAGCCTTGGAAAACAGAAGTACCGAGAGCTAATCTCTCTTCGCTCCTCACCCAGAGGGAATGCAAAGTCAGGCTAGTAAATCTAACACACACAGATTTCCCCCTGACTTCTTCCTCCCACCAATTCCCTGGTGAGTACAGACTCAATTCCCTGGAGTTCCCCACTAAAGAAAAACTCCAACAGGTCTTACAGAGAAAGCTTTATGTAAAAAGAAAGAAAAATACATAAAAATGGTCTCTCTGTATTAAGGTGACAAATACAGGGTCAATTGCTTAAAAGAAATATGAATAAACAGCCTTATTCAAAAAGAATACAATTCAAAACACTCCAGCAACTATAAACATGTAAATATCTGATCTTTTGTACTTACAACTGGGAAACAGAAGATTAGAAAGGCAGGAGACAGAAAAAATCACTTCTCATAGCCGAGAGAGTACAGGCAGAAGACAAAGAACTCAGACACAAACTTCCCTCCACCCAGATCTGAAAAAGTCTGGTTTCCTGATTGGTCCTCTGGTCAGGTGTTTCAGGTACTTCTTTCCAGGTGTAAGAGACATTAACCCTTAGCTATCTGTTTATGACAGGGTTTGCTCCTGCTCCAGTTGAATTTAACAGTTAAACTTCCATTGCTTTTGATAGGTGTAGGCTCAGGCATTTAAACAGACAGCACTCAAGAAAGACATGACTACAAAGCAGAAGAAGGGAATGGAGAAGGAGTGGGATGAGAATACAAGGAGAAGAACTCAAAAGGAGATGGAAAAGTGTATTACCAAGAATTTTTTTATTGAATAGTCTTGTAATTAAAAAAAATTATCTCTTATCACAGGCCGCTGTAGCAGTATCCAAGTGGTGATTAGCAGTAGAAAGCCAGCCAGAAGTTGTGAGATTGTAGAAGGGATTTAAAGCAAAGGAGGCATCTTGTGTGCAGTTTAGGAGGAAGGAGGCTATTCAGTCTTAGGAGGTGGCATGAAATGTATTAATATACTTGTAGAAGGATTTGGTTGGGGGTCACCCCTCTCTGGGGCGGCTGGGAGCCAGGCTGCTTCACTCCTTAGGTCCGGTGAGTCAGGGAGTTGTCCTGGTGGGGTAGGAAACAGTCAAGGGCTCAGGCCCTCAGGCAAGAGCTGAGTAAAAAGTTCAAGAACAAAACCCAGGCTCCTGGTCCGGAGTGACGGGGATACTGCCACCCGTGAGTGCGGTGGTAGGGAAAACGCAGGCCCACCCACTCCACTGCATCCCAGCCCAGGGCCCTAACAGCAGCAGGCAGCCTGCTGCTGTGTCAGTGGGGATCCTGGCCACAACACGCTGACATCAGCTCTGGGTGTGCTGCCCCCAGGCTAGGGTCAGCTGCCCCCAGGCTACTTCCTATCTCTCCCTCTAGCAGTACCTGCACCTTGTCGGTGTCTTCCACAGGATCTAGCACCATGGGCTCCTCAGGGTACTCGGCAAGCAGTAGGCTTGGCAGCTTCTCTGGGTTACTTCTCATAGGTAGGCTTACCAGCTTCTCTGGGGTCAGGTTGGCATCAGGCCTTGACTGGTATGGCCAGTCCTCAGGTCGGTCACAGGCTGCAGCAGTCTCCCCAGCGGGAGCCAAGCCACCAGCGTCTGGCTTCTCCGGCGGCCAGGCAGCTTCTGAGCCCTGGAGTTGAGCTTTTATACTTCCTGTCCTGCGCTTTGACCTCTGGGGGGCAGGCGCAGGCTCCAGGGGCTCTGCCCACTTTGGCATCCAGAGGAGCTCGTCCCTCTCTGGAGCGGCTGGGAGCCAGGCCACCTCACTACAATACTGTAATAAATAAATAAGATGCAAACAGAACATAGAGCACACTTATCAGTGCCAAAAAGCCATCCAAGATACCATGCAAAAATTCTGTTCAAGAATAGCAGCTCAGGTCAAGAGGGGTTAAAATATAATTAATATATAGTACAGTATGGCATCTTAAATTAGGTTCATTGAGCAGTCACTTAATAATGGAATAACAAACCACTCATAACACCCAAACAGGTATTTTGAATCAGACAGAAAGTATGGACAAATTGTCTTTATTCTGTTATTGAAACACAGAAGCAGCATCCCCACTATCCATCCACTAACAGAGTTTGCAATAGCGAGGGTGTAAGATTAACAAGATATGGACAAAGATTGGAGATTATGATCAAGGGGCAGTTTTTGATTACATTAAAGAAATGACAGGACTCAGAGAGAGTCTGGATACCGCTGGGGGATGGGGAAGGAGAGAGAAGAATAAAGATTACAAGAGTGTAGGCCTGGGAAATAGGAAGGATAATTGAGTTGTTGATCGTGACTGTGATGGGCTCAGTCACAGAGATCCCCTTGGGACTGTCACCTGATGTGCTGAAATTACCTCTGAGCCCATTTTCCCTGCCAGTTTGGGACTCCAGAACCCTGCCTTGTTGAGCCAGACACATTAGCCTGCTGCAACACAGACCCAGGGTCTGGGCCACACCCCCAAAGCTGCAGACTTTAATTAAAAACAGTTAAGCAGGTTACCTGTCTCCAGCACCCAAACACCCAGCTCCCAGTGTGATCCAAACCCCAAATAAATCTGTTTTACTCTGTATAAAGCTTATACAACTGATTACAGGTAATAGCTCATCCTCAAAGATGTTCCAATAAGCTTCTTTCACAGACTAGACTCCTTCCTAGTCTAGGCCCAATGCTTTCCCCTGGTACAGTCTTCCTTAGAATCAGCAGACATCTCAGGTGGTAAGCAGGGGTTTTATCATGACTGGCAGTCCCTTTTGTCCTGCTTCACCCCCTTTTATAGCTTTGGGATATATATATAACCTGGGAGCAGATAAGGTTGCCAGGAGAGTGAGTAATTATATGGCTGTTTCACTTCAGTTCTGATTTCAACCTTTCCCAGAGTTATCACTTTAGTGTAGAATGGTTCAGGGATTCCTTAGGGATCTTAAATGCAAAGCAGTCCAGTTATCATGATCTCACATGTGTATGCTTGTGGTATTTAACATTCATTCACACTGTCTTGTAGGATACCCCTTCTTGCCTTCAGTATGTGAGATCCCTAGAGAGAGATTCTGTTCTTTGCTGGCAATTCAATCTATTTTAATGCAGTGGTTAAATTATTACTAGGGACATGCAAATGCTGGACTTACCTGGGAGTCTTCTTGCCTCTGTTGCTTCTTGGTAGCTAAATCAAAATGGCTGGAAGCAGAAGCAACAAAGAAATAATTTACTTTTGTATGTTCAAAGAAGTGTTGGGAACACCAGGGGGCCTCATGTGGAGGGAAAGTGAGCGCTGGGAACCTGCTGGTGGGGAAATGATTAAGGAACTGCAATTCTACACACTTTCTCTAAAGCCACATAAGAGCAACACCATGCTCTTCTAACAATGCTATGAAAGTTATTGCTCAATTAACCCGGACCTCTTGCGCTTTGCTATTACATAAGGCTATTGATCTATACTAGTGATACTCAGACCTCAGTGGTTCAGGAGCCAAATTAGCGATCAACATTATCCAAGAGCCACAGTAGTGTGATTTCATTTACTATTTATATTCATATTTAAACAATATGATGGGAAATATTTAGTTTTTATTATTCTCACAGCAAAATGACTGACAAAGTATTATAATATTAACTACAATTGGTTAATAACATAGTTAAAGCATTATGATTGGTTAATAATGAAATCACACAGTGTTTTGATATCATGTGCTGTGAAGACCCACAAGGGACACATTAAAGAGCCACCGCCTCTCACGAGGCTCAGTCTGAGTATCGCTGATATAAATGTATAAATACCACTGTTATACATGGAATGATCAGAATACAGGCAGTCCTCAACTTTATGAGGTGTGAGTTATGATGAACAGCACTTACGTTTATAAATAGAAATCCTGTTTCGACTTTCCGATGTTAGTTTCAACTTTACGATGCTCAATCCAATGCAATGCCACACCAGCGAACAAGTTTATATGTGTGCATCGACTTTCTGCACCTCCCATCTCCTGACTCAAGATGTTCAGTTGCTGTTCTGATGCCATTTTTATGTGGTGAATCTTTGTGTTTCCAAACTTTTTTTAAAATGTAGTGTTTCTTTGCCCATAATAATGGAAGAAAAGCATAAATCTGGTGCAAGTTATGTTTCTTCTTCTAAGAACCACAAAACAATTATTATGAAAACAAAAATGGAAATAATTAAGAGGTCCGAAAAAGGTGAGACACCAACTGAAATTGGTAGAGCTTTCGATATCCCCTGAATAACTATCATGACCATCATGAATGACAAGATAAGAATTCAGGAACATGTCAAGGGCTTGGCTCCTATGCAATCACCTGAGATAACTAAGCAGCATGTTGGACTTATTGCTCAGGTTGAGAACCTGTTAACCATTTGGCTGGGGAATCAAAATCAACACCATGCTCCTGTGAGTTTAGGCATAATTCAGGAAAAGACTGGGAGTCTTTATGGTGATCTAAAGAAAAAACAGGGGGAGAATTCTAATACTGAACCTTTTAATGCAAGAAGAGGGTGGTCTATCCATTTTAAAGTCAGGGCCAATTTGCACAACATCAAGGTCTCAGGTGAAGCTGCCAGTGCTGATGAGGAGGCAGCTTGTGCTTTTCCTGAGACATTGACTGAAATCATTGAAGAGGGTGGGTATTGTGCTCAGCAAGTTTTTAATGTTGACGAAACTGGGCTTTTTTGGAAAAAAATGCCATCAAGAACCTACATTGCCAAAGAGGAGAAATTCATGCCAGGGTATAAAGCTGCTAAAGATAGGCTCACTCTTCTGCTCTGTGCAAATGCTGCAGGAGACTTGAAACTTAAACCTTTGCTTGTGTACCGTTTGGAAAATTCCAGGGCTTTCAAAGGATATTCCAAGGCATTTCTCCCAGTGATATGGAAATCCAATCCTAAGGCGGTGGTCAATAAAAACATTCTTGAGGTTTAATCATCATTTTGTGCCAAGTGTCAGGGATTATTGCAGCGAAAACAGTCTAGCATTTAAAAAATTGTTAATCCTCAACAATGCTTCTGGTCATCCAAACATCCTTGATTTACATGCATCCTGACATCAAAGTGGTGTTTCTGCCCCCTTCCCCCCCAATGCAACCTCATTGTTGCAACCCATGGACCAGGGGGTATTTGCACCCTTCAAGGCCTACTATCTTAGGAGCACATTCTCCCAGGCCATCAGGGCAACTGAGAAGGAAAGTGGACCAACTCTGAAGGAATTCTGGAGGGGCTTCAACATTTACCATGCAGTTAAGAACATTGGAGAGGCATGGAATGAAGTCAAACAATCCAATTTGAATGGTGTTTGGAGAAAATTGTGTTCTGAGTTTGTGTCTGACTTCCAAGGCTTTACAGACACTGTTGAAGAGGTGACCAAAAATGTTGCTGAAATGGGAAAAGAACTCAACTTAGACGTTGTACCAGAGGATGTTGATGAGTTGCTGGCATCACATTCTGAAGAATTAACTAATGAGGACCTCATTGAATTGGAACAGCAAAAAGTGGCAGAGGAAGAAGATGATTCCCTCGTTGTTGAAGAGACTCCTTTTGTAAAGTCCTGACAACAGAAGTCTTGGCTGAAGCATTTCAATACTTGGAAGCTGCCATATCCCTGTTTGAGGAACATGACCCCAACATTGAACACAGTGCATCTTTGAATAGGGGCATATCCAACACCTACAGCTGCCACAGAGAAACTTACAAGGAAAAAATGAGAACTTCTGTTCAAAATTCCTTGGACACTTTCTTTAAGAAAGCAGACAAGACTCCAGTAAAACCTGCAGCCAAGACTCCTGAGAAGACTCCAGCCAAGAACCCTTCAAAAAGTCCAAACGAGCCCTTCAAAAAGTCCAGCAAAGTCACCTCAAAGAAGTCCTGCCAAATCACCTCAAAACTCCCTGAAATCCTAATCCAATTAGAACCAACACCCAGGAACGATGAAGACAAGGTATGTAAAAAAAATTTTAAGGCTTTAAAATTTGTTGTCAAGGTTTCTTTTCCCACTCTGAACTTTAGGGTACAGATGTGGGGACCTGCATGGACACTTCTAAGCTTAACTACTAGCTTAGATCTGGTAACCCTGCCACCATTCAGAATTTTAGTGTCTGGGGCACTCTCTGTTTCCCCCAAAACTTTCCTCCCCCCGGGTTGCCTTGAGGGACTTCACCAATTCGCTGGTGAACACAGATCCAAACCCCTTGGATTTTAAAACAAGGAGAAATTTACCATCCCCCTCGTTTCCCCCCACCAATTCCTGGTGAGTCCAGATCCAAACCCCTTGGATCTCAAAACAAGAAAAAATCAATTAGGTTCTTAAAAAGAAAGCTTTTAATTAAAGAAAAGAAAGGTAAAAATCATCTCTGTAAAATCAGGATGGAAAAATACTTTGCAGGTTATTCAGATTCTTATAGCCCAGAGGAACCCCCTCTAGCCTTAGGTTCAAAGTTACAGCAAGCAGAGGTAAAATCCTCTCAGCAAAAAAGGATGTTTACAAGTTGAGAAAACAAAAATAAAACTAATCCGCCTTGCCTGGCTGTTACTTATAATTTTGAAACATGAGAGACTGATTCAGAAAGATTTGGAGAGCCTGGATTGACGTCTGGTCCCTCTTAGTCCCAAGAGCGAACAACCACAACACAAAGAGCACAAACAAAAGACTTCCCTCCCCCAAGATTTGAAAGTATCTTGTCCTCCTATTGGTTCTCTGGTCAGGTGTCAGCCAGATTTACTGAGCTTCTTAACCCTTTACATGTAAAAGAGACATTAACCCTTAACTATCTGTTTATGACATTTGTCTATGCTTTTTAGATCATTTGTAGGCAGGGGTAATGTACAGTACTATATTTCTTTATGTATTTTTAACTTATGTGGTTTTTTAAAATATCAGTATAATTGCTATAAATGCATTAATGTCGCTATATTACTCGTCAATAACTGAGTACAAAAATCTGGGTTATTTTGGTGAAAATAGTGTATCGGGCCTTGGTTCACTTACCAATCCCCCATTTCCTATGGGAAAATCAGTTCTGATTTATGACATTTGGACTTAAGACCACAATTTTAAGACACCAATTATGTCATTATGTCCAATGACTGTCTATATATTTCCATGTATGGTAGGGCCAAGCGCAGAGAAACTGGAAAGGTCACAGGAGGTGAAAGTTAAGCATTAAAAAAATAGTGGTGGTTTAGTCACAAGGTTCTTGTTCAAAATAACAAACAAGTAGAGTCTCTGGCCACATTCCTTCAGATAGTTTGAGTCTGTGAACTTTAAACAACCACAGAGAGAACACACAGATAAATCTCTATAGTCCCATGGTGCTTGCTCTCATGCTCTCTCATGAGATTAGCCCAACCCCATTTTAGTTTTAGGCTCAGCTGCACCTGGACTCCTTCTGCTCTGGCAGGCACTGCCAGCTGGGACTCCCAACACCCTTGCTGGGATTTAACCTAATAAAACTTCTCACCTTGTCTGCTTTGGCAGAGCTTTTTCTTAGGGCATCCCTGAAGCAGAGTCCAGCAGGACTACTGGACTGACCAACTTATCCACCCTGTGCAAGCCACTTGCAGTGTGACATGGTTGTTTTTAAGACCTTGAACATGGACCAATTTTCTAAAAGTAAAGGCTTATAAAGCTGAACTATTGTGGACCGAAGCCTGGCCACTGGATAGCAGCGCATTCTTCCCTGCTGGCTACCTTGAAGGACTCTTCTATCCCTTTCTAAAAGTTCGTAATAATCTCTGAGTCACTTTTGAGTCTCATTTTTCTTTTTATGGATCATCTCAAGCACAGTGAAGCTGTTACGGTTTTGCAATCTTATCTAACACAGCTCAGCCTGGCCTCATCTCTCAGTGGGGTGCAGCAACTGATAAATAAAAAAGGCAGTTACTTGTGGGTGTTCTTTTGTAGTGTGTCTGGGACTTGAAATTCTTGTGGCAAAAAAGCAAGAGCCTGACTCTCCACTTGGCCACTTCAGCTTTGCACCATCATAACTCCAGCGTGACTGAATGGCGAATCAGGCCCCAAACGTTTTGATGTCAGCCTATATAGCATATCATTGTATTCTCTTTATGAACCTAACACATCAAACACCACCAGTCTAGGCACCAATCATTTACCAGAAACTCCTGGAGGGGCTCTCAGCTTTTTAAAAGATAATGTTATTTTTAACTGTCTAAGAACTTCAATACAGTAGTCTTAAATAATTCACATCCACTGTGGGACCATATTTGTCAGCTAAAATCTAGATTTCTTTAGTGCCCTATTATTTGTATTATTTGTTTATATAAGCTTTCTGAGCCAATATAAAGGAAATCTAAGAGTTTATAATTTAGAAAGCTTGGAGATATTATCTCTTCCCATAAATTTAGCTTTATGAGCTGGTTGGGTATGCTGCCATCTGATGGCTGTATTTTAAATAACTTTATTGTACTATTAAAAATATAGACTCATAGACTCATAGACTCATAGGTCAGAAGGGACCAATATGATCATCTAGTCTGACCTCCTGCACAAGGCAGGCCACAGAACCCTACCCATCCACTTTTATACAACCCCTAATCCAGGACTGAGTTATTGAAATCCTCAAAACTGGTTTGAAGACCTCAAACTGCAGAGAATCCACCAGCAAGCGACCCATGTCCCACGCTGCAGAGGAAGGCGAAAAACCTCCAGGGCCCCTGCCAATCCGCCCTGGAGGAAAATTCCTTCCCGACCCCAAATATGGCGATCAGCTAAACCCTGAGCATGTGGGCAAGACTCACCAGCCAGCACCCAAGAAGGAATTCTCCGCAGTAACTCAGTTCCCATCCCATCCAACATCTCCCCGCAGACAATTGAGCAGACTTATCTGGTGATAATCCAAGATCAATTGCCCAAATTAAACTATCCTATCATAACATCCCCTCCATATATTTATCAAGCTTAGTCTTGAAGCCAGATAAGTCTTTTGCCCCCCCTACTTCCCTCGGAAGGCTGTTCCAAAACTTCACTCCCCTAATGGTTAGAAACCTTCGTCTAATTTCAAGTCTAAACTTCCTAATATCCAGTTTGTACCCATTCGTCCTCGTGCCTACATTAGAACTAAACTTAAATAATTCCTCTCCCTCCCTAACGTTAACCCCCCTGATATATTTATATAGAACAAGCACATCCCCCCGCAGCCTTCTTTTGGCCAGGCTAAACAAGCCAAGCTCTTTGAGTCTCCTTTCATAAGGCAGGTTTTCCATTCCTCAGATCATCCTAGTAGCCCGTCTCTGGACCTGTTCCAGTTTGAATTCATCCTTCTGGAACATGGGACACCAGAACTGCACACAATATTCCAGATGGGGTCTCACCAGCGCCTTATATAATGGTACTAACACCTCCTTACCCTGCTGGAAATACCTCACCTAATGCATCCTAAAATCGCATTTGCTTTTTTAACAGCCGTATCACATTGGCGGCTCATAGTCATCCTGCTATCGACCAGTACCCCAAGGTCCTTCTCCTCCTCCGTCGCTTCCAACTGATGCGTCCCCAACGTATATCTAAAATTCTTATTATTAATCCCTAAGTGCATGACTTTGCACTTTTCACTATTGTATTTCATCCTATTACTCTTACTCCAGTTTACAAGGTGGTCCAGATCTTCCTGAATAGTATCCCTGTCCTTCTCCGTGTTAGCAATACCCCCCAACTTTGTGTCATCCGCAAACTTTATTAGCACATTCCCGCTCTTTGTGCCAAGGTCAGTAATAAAAAGGTTAAATAAAATCGGTCCCAAAACCGATCCTTGAGGGACTCCACTAGTAACCTCCTTCCAGCCTGACAGTTCACCCTTCAATACGACCCGCTGGAGTCTCCCCTTAACCAGTTCCTTATCCACCTTACAACTTTCATATTCATCCCCATCTTTTCCAATTTAACTAACAGTTCTCCATGCGGAACCGTGTCAAACGCCTTACTGAAATCGAGGTAAATTAGATCTACCACATTTCCTTTATCTAAGTAATCCGTCACCTTCTCAAAGAAGGAGATCAGATTGGTTTGGCATGATCTACCTTTAGTAAATTCATGCTGCAATTCGTCCCAATTACCATTGACCTCTATGTCCTTGACTAATTTCTCCCTTAAAATTTTTTCCAAGACCTTACATACTACAGACGTCAAGCTAACAGGCCTATAATTACCCGGATCACTTTTATTCCCTTTCTTAAAAATAGGGACTACGTTAGCAATCCTCCAGTCGTACGGCACAACCCCCGAGTTTATCGACTGCTTAAAAATTATCGCTAACGGGTTCGCAATTTCACGCGCCAGTTCCTTTAATATCCTCGGATGGAGATTGTCCAGGCCCTCCGATTTTGTCCCATCAAGCTGTTCAAGTTTGGCCTCTACCTCAGTTGCGGTAATATCCACCTCCATATCCACATTCCCACTTATCATCCCTCCATCATCGCTAAACTCCTCACTAGTCTTATTAAAAACTGAGGCAAAGTACTTATTTAGATATTGGGCCATGCCTAGGTTGTCCTTTACCTCCATTCCATCCTCAGTGTATAGCGGCCCCACTTCTTCTTTCTTTGTTTTCTTCTTGTTTATGTGGCTGTAGAACCTTTTACTATTGGTTTTGATTCCCTTTGCAAGGTCCAGTTCAATGCGGCTTTTAGCCTTCCTCACTTTATCCCTACATGTTCTGACCTCACCAAGGTAGCTTCCCTTGCTAATCCCGCCTTTCTTCCACTCCCTGTAAGCTTTCTGCTTTCTCCTAATCCCCTCTCTGAGTTGCTTGCTCATCCAGCTTGGCCTACAACTCCTGCCCATGGTTTTTTTCCCCTTTCTTGGGATGCAGGATTCCGACAATTTCCGCAGCTGCGACTTAAAGTAATTCCAGGCCTCCTCCGCATTTACATCTGCAAGTTCCTCCGTCCAATCCACTTCCATAACTAATTTCCTTAACTCTTTAAAATTAGCCCTCGAGAAATCGAAAACCCTAATCTGAGATCTACATTTGTTTATCCTTCCATCTAGTTTGAACTGAATCAGCTCATGATCACTCGAACCAAGGTTATCCCCTACCACCATTTCTTCTACGAGGTCCTCACTGCTCACGAAAACCAAATCTAAAATGGCATCCCCTCTCGTAGGTACTTCAACTACTTCATGAAGAAATCCATCCGCTATCACATCCAGAAAAATCTGACTTCTATTATTCTTGCAAGCACTCGTCCTCCAGTCTATATCCGGGAAGTTGAAGTCTCCCATAATAACATATTTCCCCTTTGTGTTTACTTCATTAAAGACATTAAAGAGGTCTCTATCCATATCCAAATCAGATCTGGGCGGTCTATAGCACACCCCAAGCACTATCTCAGGGGAAACTCTAGTTGCTTTTTTACCCAGTGTGATTTTTGCCCAGACAGACTCCGTCTTATCCATTCCATTGCTTCTTATTTCATTACAGTTAATCTCATCATTGATGTACAAGGCTACTCTACCACCTTTGCCTTTCTTCCTGTCTTTTCTAAACAGCACATAGCCTTCAATACCTGTACTCCAGTCATGAGTACTATTCCACCAGATTTCTGTTATCCCTATAATATCCGGTTTCACTTCCTGCACCAGTAGCTCCAGTTCCTCCATCTTGTTACCTAGGCTCCTCGCATTAGTGTACAGACATTTTAATTTTTGGCGCTTAGTGTCAATGACATTCTTTCCCCCGTCGTGCACAGACCTTCTACCACCAGCATCACCCATTAATCTGGTTTCTACTCCACTATTCCTCCTTGGATCAATTCTTTGGTCTGCAAGGGTATCCCCTCTCACGTTGTTTACTTCCCTCTCCAGGTTATATTCCGGCGTGGAGATCTCCTGAACATCTCCCAACCATCTCCCCCCAACTTCCTAGTTTAAAGCTCTCTTGATGAGGTCGGCGAGCCTCCATCCTAGAATTCTATTTCCTTCCTTCCTTAGATGAAGTCCATCCTGAGCGAACAGTTGTCTGTCCGTAAACGCTTCCCAATGACCGTACATCCCAAAGCCCTCCTTGTAACACCAATGCCTGAGCCATCTGTTGATCGCCATAATCTTGTCACTCCTTCGTCGCCCTGCCCTAGGAACTGGCAGAATCCCACTGAAGATCACCTGAGCCTCGATTTCTTTGAGCGTCTTCCCCAGTCTGGCATAATCCTCCTTGATACAGTCCAGCGAGTAACTAGCCGTATCATTCGTTCCCACATGAAGGACAATCAACGGATTCTTTGTGCAATTTGATGCAATTTGATGTTTCTAAATAGACTTTAAATTATTAACTGTTAGTATATTAACATGTCTGAATGATGGAAGTAGGTATCGGATCAGAGTTTCTCTCATATTTATTCAAAGTGCTATAAAGCAAAGCTAAATTTTTCATTCAGTTTCATCTGTAGAAATATGGAGTGTTGTCAGACGCTACCGCTGTGGTGCTCTGTTCTGTTCAATGTTGATGTCAGTCGGCTGCGTGCATGTTCCCTCTGTGTGCTGGCCCAGCTCTGCGCAGATAACTGACACAGCAGACCCCGAGAGAACCCCCAATGACCACAGACTCTAGTAAGGTATGAAAGCACGTCAGCCAGGTTTATTGTTGAAGAGAAACACCGTCTTCAGCTTTTAGAAGTCCAAGGTGCTGCTAAGGTACTGCTAGCTAGTACATATGTGCTCCCTGACAATGGACTCAGCTCAGTCAGTGGTGGGACTTTCCACTGCCCCCTAGGCTGGACAAAGACACTGCCCTAGGGATGCATTCTTATATACTGGTACAAACAAGTTACACATCACTCCTGACGTACTGAGGTGCAACCCCTCTACATAGCAAGGTACAACCCCTCTACGTAGCAGGGTGCCTCTTCTCACCTTGTACATGTTGGTTTGAACAAAACAACTCTATCCATCATATTACCCTTTTGACCCTGTCTTTAGGATGGGTCAGTTTGTTCCTTGTTATCTGTGTGGAATGTTCCAGTATCAGAGTGTCCTGGTACCGTATCTATATTTCTAATATCTAACACACTGTAGGTATATGTTTATGCAACATCAGCCCTATCCTTGCCAACTTCTTGTGAGCAGGGCCTGCCTTTGGCTCACAGCTTACCTTTGCTTTATGTTAGCAAAGTCCTGACCATTACTTTAGTTCAGGCTTTAGGCCTCATACCGGGCCTCTGACAAGGTTTACATCTCAGGGCCTCCTCTTACTACATGGAGTAACCCCACTGACTTCAATGGAGCAACCCTGAATTTACACCATTGTAACAGAACAAAATAATTCACACTTACACTTGGCTTCTCAGCTGAGGCTCTCAAAGCCCTTTTTTAAAAGTTAGTTGTCACAACATTCCTGCAAATTAGGGAAGTGGTTATTATTATCCTCATTTTACAGATGGGGAAATTGAGGTGCCAAAGAATGTGATGAGTTGTCAAGGTCATACAATGAGCAAGCAGCATAGGAATTTCATGGTGCAGAGTAGCAGCTGAGACATTTCTGAGTAAGCTGCTAATGAACTGCTGCCTAAATCAGAGGTGGGCAAACTACGGCCCACGGGCCACATCAGGCCCGCGGGACCATCCTGCCCAGCCCTTGAGCTTCTGGTCAGGAAGGTTAGCCCCCAGCCCCTCCCCCGCTGTCCTCCCTCCCCCACAGCCACGCCACCGCATGGGCAGCGCTCTGGGTGGCAGAGCGGTGCACTCCTGCTGAGCAGTGTGGCAGCGTGTTTGGCTCTGGCCAGGCGGCGCGGCTGCCAGACATGCTTCTCTGAGCAGCATGGTAAGTGGGCCGGGGCTAGGGGGGTTTGTTAGGGGCAGGAGGTCCTGGGGGGGCAGTCAGGGGACAGGGAGTAGGGGGCAGTTGGATGGTTTGGAGATTCTGGGGGTCAGTCAGGAAACGGGGGATGGGTGGGGGTTTGGATAGATGTGGGGTCCGGGGGGGTCTGTCAAGGGGCAGAGGTTTGGATAGGGGTCAGAGCAGTCAGGGGACTGGAGCAGGGGAATTGGATGGGGGTGGGGTCCCAGGAGGTGGTCCCTGGAGGGGGTGGTTAGGGGGCAAGGATCAGGGGGGTTGGATGGGTTGGGGGTTGTGAGGGGGGGCAGTCAGGGGGCAGGAAGTGGGAGGGGTCGGATAGGGGGCGCAGGCCAGGCTGTCTGGGGAGGCACAGCCTTCCCTACTCCACCCTCCATACAATTTTGCCTATCCCTGGCCTAAATCCTTTAGTCTGGTATGCAGTAGCCCATCAGCCAATCTCCACACTACACAAAAGGACAGGAGTGTTGGAGTGTTCCTAGCAGCTTTTTTAATTCTAAAAGAGAACTCACTGTGAAATCAGACACTAAAACACAAAGTGCAAAGAAAGCTGGTCCCTAACCAGAGGCATTCCAAGATAGTGGAGCTTAGCAGCAAAGCCAAACAGAACCTCACCTTCGACCTAACTACTACAATGGATCTGAAAATTTCTGAAACTGCATTCCTAAACCAGGAACCACAGCCAATGGGAGATGTGGGGGCGGTGCCTGTGGGTGAGAGCAGTGCACGGAGCCTCCTGGCCCCCCTGCCTAGGAGCCGGACCTGCTGGCTGCTTCCAGGGTGCAGCGCAGCACGGAGCCAGGACAGGCAGGGAGCCCGCCTTAGCCCTGCTGCACAGGAGCTGCCCGAAGTAAGTCCACACTCCAACCTCAAGCCCCAACTCCCTGCCTCAGCCCTAAGCCTTCCTCAACCTGGAGCCCCCTCCTGCACCCCAAACCCCTCATCCCCAGCCCCACCCCAGAGCCTGCACCCCAGCTGGAACCCTCACCCCCCCAACACCCCAGTCCAGAACCCTCCCTACACCCTTAACCCCTCATCCATGGCCTCACCCCAGAACCTGCACCTCCAGCCCAGAGCCCATACTCTCTCCCACACCCCAACCCCCACCTCAACCCACAGCCTCGTCCCACACTCCAAATCCCTCAGCCTCACCCCCAGCCTGAAGCCCCCTCCTGTATCCCAAACCTCTCATCCCCAGCCAGAGCACTCACCCCCTCCGACACCCCAACCCCCTGCCCCAGCCCAGTGAAAGTGAGTGAGGATGGGGGAGAGCGAGCCACCAAGGGAGGGGGAATGTAGTGAATGGGGGCAGGGCCTCAGGGAAGAGGTGGGGCAAGGGCTAGGGTGTTCGGTTTTTTGCAATTAGAAAGTTGGCATCCCTATTCTACCTCCTGTCACTGGTCCTGGCTGTGGTGTTTCAGGGGTCTCTGCTGCCCCCAGCTGGCTTTATTGAGTTAGCCCCAGTCAGGACAGTTCTTGGTCCTTGACCTTGCTCTAATAAGGCCTAGTGGTCTGCTTCAGTTCCTTTGGGCTGTGTTTCTGGAGGCATCCTGGTACAGGGTTGTTGCCCCTTCACTATCCCAGGCCTTTCTACCCCATTCCTTCTCTCAGCATGGTCAGGCTGCTTGCCTGTAGTCAAGAGAGGCTCTTCTCCCCCTTCTGTCTCTGCTCAGTATGGTCATGGACCCCATTACACCTCCTAACATAACAGATACTAGGGCCGGCTCCAGGTACCAGTGAATGAAGCAGGTGCTTGGAACGGACAATGGAAAGGGGTGGCACATTGGGGCCTTCGGCGGCAATTCGGCAGCGAATCCCTCAGTTCCTCTCTTCCACTTTGAGCTGTCGCCAAAATGCCGCCGAAGAGGAAGAGAGGGAGCAAAGGACCCACTGCCAAATTGCCGCAGAATAATGAAGCAGTGCGATTGAGCTGCCGCCAAAGTGCCGCCGATCGGCTTTTTTTTAATTTTCCTTGCTTCACCACTTGGGGCGGCAAAAAAGCTGGAGCCGACCCTGACAGATACCACATTATCAACATCCTCTTTTGTGTCACTCATCTAACATTTATTGCCGGTATGGTTTCAGGTTTAAAAATATATATATGCAGTGAAGTTGATACCTTTCTTTAAAAAAGCTGCTAGAATCTGGACAATTCCACAATGTATGACCCAACATCCCCAGAGGAGCAGAACAATTCTACTGCATTCCATTACCTCTTCCACTTAAGGAATATCTTCTTCTGAAACAATAAAACATGATTGCTTCTTACACATTTGTATATGGCAACAGGCTCTAATATATTCTACTGGAGGAAGATCATATTTGCCTTGAAATCAATTTCAATTTCTCTTGAGTCTTCAGTATAATTTTATTGTGCTTTTTACTTTTGGGGATTAGATTTTCATCTTTTTAATCTAGTTTAGAAACTGGAAACAGAGGGAAGAGTCAGGAGAATTCCAAATTAGTTATGACTGGGAACATAGGTGCAGTCGGAGGTGGGTATATGAAGGTTAAAGTTCTGAATGTTTTACTAGCACTCTTATTTTTCTTGGCTTAGTACTGAAGTCACTGAATTTTTGTTAAATCATTTTATCTTTCTTGCAGTCAAACTGAATGCTCTGGCAGTCATGAAGAGAGAGAGTGAGCGACTGTGAGTGGGTGTGATTTCTAAGAGCCAAAATTTCAACCTTCATCTTTGTTTGGGCACCTTTTTGTACACAATGGATTTCATTTCTAATTTCAGCTTGCCCTCAGGAAGCTAGTTTTAATGTATAGATATCTGGCCAAAATCTGTTCTAGTTTCACTCATGCCCCTACAGCTGCTTGAAATATTTTGCATATTTTTCATTTGTTTAAAAAAAAAAAGGTGCTGCTCAAAATGTCCACGTGTCACACTATAGCTAATGGTGTGGCACTGGGGAAACTGAGTGTGGAACTTTGCTCATCAACCAAATGCTAAGTAAAATTTACCAAACTATAAAGGAGAGGTGATTTTTTTCAATCTCGAAGGCTCAATCTTAAGTACAAAAATTAAGGACCACAGTTTCACCTACCTTAAAGGTATTACAGTCTGGCTGGGGGTCGAGAGTGGGAGGGGAGAATGAACTATGGGTTCTGTATATAATTTATTTTAAAAATCCTTAATTGAGAAATTAACAGTACTTTTGGCTTAGAAAATGAGAGTTAAGTAGTCTGACAAACGTATTCACAGACTGCAAGTGAAGATCCATGGTCTCATACATATACGAGGCCACAGTCTTCAGCTAAGGACAACTTAAACCCAGCTCAGTCAGCACTGAAGCGGCTTGTGTGTTATTCTTGACTCCGTAGCCTCACTGGCAGGTTAACACAAAAGAAGCAAAGTCTGTTTGTTAGGAGTGATGACACTGGCCAGGAGGAGCTCAGGGAACAGACTATGCATTTAATATTGGAAAGGGGATAGAAGCAGCTCCTCCCAACCTACTGCTGGTGTTGCTCACACCAAAACACTTCTGTTTTCTCTCCAGACAGGAAGCATGGGTACTTCTGGAACTTCCTCTCAAGATTACTTCCTGAGACTTACTTCCCCATTATTGCTCATCTCAAAAGCTCAACAATCATGGGTCACACACCCTCCCCTATCCCCCTCCAAAATCATGACATTGGCCCCCCCACCATGAGATTTTTAAAAAGCACTATAATGGGTTTGTTAGGTCTGTCTTTTGATGTTTGCACCACACCCCTGCCCATCTCCAGTGTGTCTGTGTGTGTGAGAGAGACAATATTAGTCTTACCAACTATTTCAAATGTATTGGGTAATGTGATTTTGTCCCCTGCTGAAAGAGCTCTCACCCCCACTACTGCATGTCTCCTGCCCAGCAATTAATTCCCTCCACCTATTCCCATTAGTTCACTCCAAACCCTCATCCCATTACTTCTGCCTCCACCCCGTGCAGATCAGCTCCCTCAGCCTCACCTGTGCTCCCCTTGAGCTTCTTCACCCCACTCTCCCAGTCCTGCAGGGGGAACTGCAGCAGGGTCCCCTTTGCCCCTTCTATGTTAGGGTGGGCAGCTCCAGGGACTCTTACTCTGCTCCCCCTGCTTCTTCCTAGTGTAGGTGCTGCAGGGAGGTAGAGGAGGAGGAACAAAGATACCATCCTGTTTGCTTGGACAAAGCACCCTTTGCCACTGGGTTTTTTGGCTCCCTCCCCTGAGAATGGCTTTTGGTTGAGAGAGGTGCAGAGGAGAGAGAGAGAGAGAGTACTGTAGGCCCTGCCTGCAGAAGCTCTGATTGGTTAAGCTGCCCCAGAAGGTAGGCAAGTGGGCTGGGCAGCCAATCAGAGTGCTCAAATTTACAAGCGGGCTGGTTGGAGCTTCTCCCATCATTGCAAAGACTGACTCCAAAGAACCAAAATTGTGTCACAGGTGAAAACAATCATTACAGTTGACCACACGGCTTCTCCTCTGGCGGAAGACCCACCTTTAGAGACTCTCTGTAGATGTGCCATACACAGAGACCCAGCCAGCACAGTAACTCTGTTACAGTATCACTGCCCTCTGCTCTGTGGAAAGAATTACTTCTGCCATAGTGGCTGACCAGTAAGGTAGCTATATAATCCCCATACTAAGGAGAGCTCTTTTAGCTCAAGCAATAGAGATGTGGGTTTTGGAGCTTGTTAGTTCTATTCTTCATGGAGTATATAAGGGGTTGGCTGATGTCTGGGGGCTGAAATCTACTCTGAACTCTGCTTGGCACAAGGTGGAGTGATGAACACCATGGAGTTCATTGTGGTTCTCCAATCTTTTGCCATCCAGTTGTGGCAGAAGTTAGAACAGCTAAGGGGTTGCTCTAATTTACAACACTGGCATAAAGTCCCTAAGTGACTGTAACCAGTCTTAGTGGGTCGCAGCTGAAAATGCCAAATTCAGGACAAACTGCTGAGAAATAGGGCAAACACGAACCAAAACTGGTGGTTATCCTTTTATAAGATATACCAAACCAGCTACTAAAGTCAACTCCTGTTTCACCACACTGGCTAACAAGAAAACATGAAGGCAGTTTCCTCAGGCATTCCAGTTCTTATATCACCACCAAAAACACTGGATTCAGAGATGAGTGGTTCTTTACAACCACTCTCATCAAACTATAGGTTCTTCTGATCCCAAAGGGCCAGCCACACACCCAAGTTAATATATAACTTAGATCTTACCCAAAAATCATGCTGATGCCCATCTTTTAGTGTCTAAAATCTAAAGGTTTATTTATAAAAAGAGAAAAAGGTGAGTTAAAATTGATTAAAGGAATCAATTACATACAGTAATGGCAAACTTCTTGGTTCAGGGTTGTAGCAGTGATGGAATAAACTGATGACTTAAGTCAAGTCTCTGGAACACATCCACAGCTTGGATGGGTCATTTAGTCCATTGTTCAGAGCTTCAGTTTGTAGCAAAGTTCCTCCAGTGATAAGAAGCAGGATTGAAGACAAAATGGAGACGGTACAGCTGCCTTAGTCTCTTGCCATGCGGCCTATGCTTCCTTTGTTTCAAACACAAGCCCAGCACATGGCTCGAAAGCCTTAGCCTTCTCTCCATAGGCATGTCCCTGCATGCCTTGCTGAGTCACAAGGTGTATCTGCCTTCTCTCAATGGGTCGGTTGTATAGCTGATGGTCCTTAATGGGCCATCAAGCAGGCTAGGCACTGCTGATGCCAAACTCTCTGGGGGTGTCACCCAGAAGCATAGCACAAGTTTGAAATACAGACATACATACATATCTATAACTGATAATACAAAAGATGATACAAACCTATAAATAAGATCATCATATCTGGCAAATTATAACTTTTTGCAGATATCTTACATGGTATATCTGGCTGTGCCCAGTGTTGCAGTGGGGGATAGCTATGGTCACTCAATTAGGGTGAACTGAAAAGAATGGGGCAAACAATCCCCATGAAGTTGGTAGATATTCCAATATTTATAACTTTACATACAAAAATGATACATGCATACAGATAGTATATTCATAACAAGCAAAACATAACCTTTTTATAGACACCTCACTCAACAACTGTTGTACAATATTTGCTGCTAATATATAACAATAGTTGCAACCAGGGCTTTGGAGTGAAGCCCGGAGCTGGAGCGTGGAGCAGCTCTGGAGCAGTGGAGCTGCAGGTTTTTGCCTGGAGCTTGCTCCGGAGCCGGAGCATGGCTCCAAAGCCCTGGTTGCAACAATGATCTATATGGTTATACTGTAATCAGATAACATCACAGTGACCTTTCACCAGCAAAGGATAGGTGTAGCAGGTGTGCCACACTCCTGCCACATCTCTAATGGACACCATCCATCTCTCAAGGGGGGGAGCTGGGAGGAAGCTATGCTATCTCCATCAGATTTACACTGACAGATATTTCCCCTACACTATGTGAATTCTCATCTGTAGCTAGAATGTAATGCTGAGTGGCTGAAGTGGGCTGGAAAATCTAGGTTCACAGACAAAGTTTTTTAAAACTTGTAAGAGTAAAGTATTAATTTTAGAGTGTATTTTCCTTTCAAACAAGAGTTCACTATTTTCTCTTCCAGTAGTGAAGGAGCAATCAGAAAGACTTCTCAGCTGGCAATCAAAAAGCTGTTCTGAATGCACATAATGGCTCTCAAGTTGACTATTTTTTTCACATTTTTGGTGGATTATTCTCCCTTGTGGTTCCCACCCTGACTACCAGCAGTATTTATAGAGAATTCTTACTCAAACTCTGATGAGATTTCCAACCAGCAATGAACAATGTTCCTTTTAACAAACAATTCCACCCACCCAATGCAAAAACAACGAAAGACCAGCTGCAAGGAGAAACAGAATACAGAAGGGAAACAGCACAGTAGAGACTTTTCATGGCCAAACCTAGTATTATAGGCAGCTACAGATCAGAAACTGTCAGTGATTTTATGAACTTCTGTTTCTCAGAATTTAAAATTTGGTCATAAAAACGTGCTTTGGCTTGAAGCTAAGAATACAAGGTCTCAGCCTGCACACACATTTTTTTAAAGGTTAAAAAGAACATACAGTATTTGGGTACTGTAAATTTAGAGAGATGTGAACATAAAATAGAAGTTATTCATTTAAAGCACTCTTTTGTGTTTCTATGAGCCTTATTTGGAGACTGGCTCAACCTGGCCTCCGAGCACACAGAAATGTGTAATTGCAGCCAAATACTTAGACATTTAAGTAACATTTATGACTTGAAATTTGAGTGGTTGTCATTTCATAAAGACTGAGCCCTGGAGTAATGGGGAATAAAAATAAATAATATATATAAATGTAACCCTTCTGCCGGGCAGTGATGAGAACAACAAGGGCCAGGTTCAATGTCTAGGGGTTCCTCTGAACAATACAAAACAGAACCAGCTGAAGTCTGCACCCAGTAATCTGGGAAAATTTGACACTCACCTCTAAGATGCAGTACTTCCCTACTCGCAAGCACTGAGTCTGTGTATAACAAAAGAAAACTTCTAATAAAAAGGAAAAGGAACCAAGCATTAGTTTGTGAGAACACCATAACCACATTCAAAAGCATGTAACCATAAGCAAAAACCAGACTCCCACAGTGAATTGTCCTTTGCCTCAATTTCCCACCTTACGGTGGGAGTCTGATGAATGAGTGTGTCTTTAATGAGTGTGGGGTGCAGAGAAGGGAGCTCCCCTCTCCCTTCTCTGCACCCCACTCACAGTTGGCTGTCCTTGCTTAGCAAAGACCCAGAGTTCAGAGGTGTGTTCATAGAGGTTCACCTCCCATTCAAGAAAGGAGGGGTGGGGTTGAGCAATGTCCCTGTGATTGCTGTGCACCTCTGCAACTGGCTGTTTGCCTCTGCTTTTCTCTGCTGCCACTAGCTGTGTGCTGCCGCTGCTCTTCTCTGCGGCTGCTGGTCGCTTGTTGCCTCTGTTGGACACTCACTGTCCTTTCTGGAATGCCATGTTCTGAGGTGTCATCGCTTAACCCAGGTCCTTAACCCACCACCCATGTCCTTAGTTAACATGGAGAACAGAAAGTTACAGCATACTCCATCTGGGTCAGTCCAGAGCCTTCTGACCCCTCTTCAGTCCCAGTCCAGAAGCGTCTCTCTTGACTCCAGCAGTCCATACTTAACAACCCCAGCTCGACCTTCCCCAGTCCTTTGTCCTCCAACTGGTCATACCCAGCTGTCTGCCTAAGGAGGGTGGGCCACCCAGGGTTGTTTGTTGCTACGTGCCAAATGTCCAGGCATTGGAGAGGCCATTGTCTTCCTGGACTTTCCATGAGCATGGGACCTCAGGAAGTTAAACATCAGTTGTGCTTGTATCTCTGGGTCTCTGCAAAAAGCAACCAACCTTTTCCCACCATCTAGTTAACCATGCATCACACAGGGAAAACCAAGGCACGCACAATGTTCACACAAAATATTATGACTAATTCCCATTCTGTCACAATTTGGACCTTTAAAACTCCTATTTTACTTATGATATAATCAAAGACTAAAAGGGCTAATGCACATCCAGGTCTGGCTCAGAAAATTACCATTAAGAGTCAAAACATTAGTTGAATCATGAAGTTACAGCTGATATACTGCACTTTTCCAATTTGCATTGCCTTTGACTTTATGTGTATGTTTCTGGCTATTTTGATTACTCCAGCTTCTAAGAGAGAGCCCCGTGCACCCTCCCCCATCAGAACAAGGATCTGATGTAGCTTAGAAGAGCTGGGTGGGAGCATCTATAGCTGCTTGAGGAAGGGTAGAGGAAGAGTTGCTCCCACAGGAGAATTGCAAAGCTGGCACAGCTTTTGTAATAACGGAGAAAGGAGGAACAACTTCCTTCCAAAAACTGAAAGTGGGCAAGGAGAGAGGAGTGTACATGAACTTGAGGTATTTTCTCTCTTGAATTGGAATGACATGGCTTTTTAGTTTCATGTCCATGCAGACCTGATAGCAGAAATGGTAGGTCGTGGGCCTTAGCTTTATCTTAGCTTAGCCAAGCTGCTCAGGGGAGTCCCATATCCATTAAGTGGGGGATGAGTGGGTCAAGAAAGGTAGGGAGCTGTGGACAGTTGTTCCATGGATTATGTGGATCAACTGCTCAAAAGTCATGCATTACAGCATTGCAGGTATCCCACCCTTCCCAGACGGCTCAGGGAGTGAGGATAGGTATCGTGAGAAGACCTGGGTGAAATTGTTTGGGTGAAACTTTTTTTCATGCCCCAAAAATGCAGATTTGGATAAACTGAAACATTTCACAAATTTGCGCTGAATTTGCCAAATTATTCTCTTAAAAAATAAAAATAAAAATACCTCCAAAATGTCTCAATGTTTTGTTTTTACATTTTAGAAATGTTTCAATTGTTCAGTTCAATATGACTTTTCATTTCAAATTTTACTTCAATTTTTATTTTTTTAAAAGATTAAAAAAAATTAAAAAATGAAACAAAACATTTCATTTTGGGTTGAATGAAACATTTTGTTCAACTCTAAATGATTTTTTATTTTTTACTTTTTCAGTTCACTGAAAAATGTTCATTTCAGGTTGACCCAAAACAATGTTTCCCCCTAATTTTTCCATTCATCCACCAAAATGATAAATCAGTAATCATAATGTGCTAGTTCAGAAACTAAGCCAGAGGTAGACTGTGAAAGATTGTAGCCAGAGATGGTACAGGGAAGCTGAGAAAGAGAGAGAATAAGAAAATCTTCTATTTCTTATTCTAATAAAGTGTCCTGTTAGAAGAAAGTGATTCTTTGAATGATTTTTTTTATCATTTGCATATGAGAGAATCTAAGTTCTTCAACTCCTATTAGATTTTTTTTATCATATCTTTCGGGGAGGGATGTCATCATTTTGCCAATTAATATATTCTTTAAACTGTAAAAGTTTCCATTTTAAATATATAGGCCTTTTTTATAATACAGAAAAAGAGAATTTACACTGTAGGGCATGTGATGTAATTCTAGTGAGGCACTAGCATGCTTCCCATTTATGAAGACACGAGGCAAACACAGCTGCTCACAGGCATGCAAATATTCCCTTAGAATGTGTTATGCTACTTCATGTGGTCACTCAACAAATATAGTTGTGACCACTCCCTTTCTGGGGATATGCAAATAAAAGATAAACATGAGGAGCAATATTTCCTTGTGCTCTAGCTCTAGCTTCTCCATTGTTAATGTATCAATCAGACTGCATCATACAGTCCCAGTCTGCCTCTTGGATAATGCTGGCTTGGAAAATTAGTTTTAGTCTGAAAATAGGTAGGTTTATTGTGATGATAAAGGACAAATTTCTCAAAGGTTGTAGAAAGCACATCAATCTGTTTGGAGTTACAGGTCATTTTTTAAAAAATTATCCAAATTTGAAATTTTGATTTGTCTATTATTTTTGTCCCCCTCTAGATTATAAAAGATTAAAATTTTCCCTAGCGTTAGATCTTCTGGAATCTTTTGTGCTTGAAGAAAATAGGTTAAAATTGAGCAAATACATCAACAATTTTTCTTGAGGGTGGTTTGAGGTCTCCGTGCTGCTCCACTGACATAAATGGGAATGGTTTGATTTAACTAGAAATAAGATAAGGCACAATAAGTGTGGAAATATACTGGTATCTTGTGACCAGTTGCAACTTAGGGTCTTTCTATAGCAAAGAACAATTTTCTTCATCTCCCGTGAAAGAGACTTGTGCTTTTGAAAATAAAGGATGGAAGCTTTAGTCCTAATGATGTATGTAGGTGTGGTTTATTATGCAGCTGTGGTTACTGAATTCATTTTGCAACCAACATTCTATAAGGATGAGGTTGATCCTTCCTAAAACTCAAACAAACCCCAAAACACAGAAAAAGGAATAGCTTCATATTTACATGTTCTGAAAATTTTGATTAATGTTCCTGATCATTTTATTGATCAGCTTAAAGAAATCCCATTGGTTTTTGTGACATTGTCATGCTTTTAAAAGCCATTTCTCTGTTGCTTCAACTTTTGTGGGAAGAGGACTGGTGTTGCTATGTGCTCTCTGTTGAGTGTATACTTGTTCCTGAGCCCAGGAGTTTAACCATGGGAAATATTTGTATTCAACCTGTGCAATAGTTTTCTCAATAAAAACATCACAGCAACAACCAGTAAAAGTTAATAAAAAAGGAGGCAAGTGCATAGCATATCCATATGTAAAGAATGTTTCTTTTATCCCCCTTTATGAACACACACAAGAACTGCAGCGTGATAGTGGGCATTTGGGGTAAAAACCCAGAGTGATTACTGGCAGAGGCAAATATTCAGATATTCTGTCCACTCAATTTATTGAATATTTCCCCACTTTATTCTACTGTAATTAGGTGTATAGCACCTTATAAAAGGGCCTTTTGATATGGAGACGGGAATCCTTTATACACAAGTCAAATTATTCACAAGGAACTTTAGAATTCAATTATACAAATGCCCAGTGAGTTCATGGGTCCAATCCTGTAAACCTAGCCACAGAGCTTTCTCACCTACCTATTTTCAGACTAAAACAAATTTTCCAAGTCAGCATTATCCAAGGGGCAGACTAGGACTGTATAATGCAGTCTGATTGGCACATTAACAGTGGAGAGGCTAGAGCTGGAGCTCAAGTGCTCCAATGCTCAAACCACTGAGCTATCCCTCCCCTCAAGCTATCTCAGTGGTAGTTATTGAAAATTATACTTTGCATTTCTATAATATCATCCATCCGAGTTTCTCCACACCCTTTTATCCTGGGGCAAGTAGCCCTTCAAAGCAAATCAAGGCTTAACTGGCCTACAATGGCCCCCTAAACTCCACCTGAGAGCAATTAGGTACTCTCAGTGGTGGCTTATTGGCCAGTTAGTGATGCAGCACCTGATCCCAATAAAAAGGATGCCTGAGCAGTCTAAAGATGCTCCCTGGATGAGAAAGGAAAAAAAAAAAGGCATTACTAAAGAAAAGAGGCCTGCAATTAACAGTAATGCCTAGGGAGGGATCAGGGTATTGAAAAGCACTGAGACTATGCTCTGAGGGTTGGAGTAGCCAATGGATAGGCAACTCTGAGAGAGGGACCAGTAATCCCAGTTTTGAGGAACAGGTGGATCCAGAATGCAAGGAGCTTGTGGGTGCTTTTAGGGAGAGAAAAGCAAGAGTTTGGAGATGACAAAACCACAAACCCAGTTTGTTTCCCAGAATTAAAGGTCTATTTTGTCAGTTTGTGTTACCAGTAAATGAAGTCCTCTGGAGTAGAGGGCTTCTTAAAGGACAAAAGCCTCTTTTTGGCTGGTTTTTACTCAGTGGAAGAGAAATAGGCATAATCCCAGGGTGGGATCTTGGACCCCTTTACAACCGTTTATGAAGAAAATTCACACGGTGTTCTGAGATACTAGCCACTCTGAATAGCCCCACTTTGGAGATAGGGAAATGGAGGCACAGAGTTACGTGATTCACCCCAGGTCACATGGCAAGTCAGCGGCATAGATTAAAAAACCCATGATCTTTCACCTCCAGTTCTGGGGTTTGATCATTAGAAAATACTCCCAATAAGGAATGTCCATTTGATTCTTCACCCTCTACCTTTTATATATACTTTTGAGTCTCTCTTTGAAGTTTTCTCCCGCAAAGTAATAGAGTACAGGATCTAGGCAACTATTCATTGCAGCAAGGGAATGAGTGATGACTGCTCCTTTAGCCAGCAAATTGCAACAGTTGGCCATAAAGGCCTTACACTTTTCCAGCAAGTAGACAGTTCTTAGTATGTGATATGGTAGGAAACAAAGCAGAAACATGAATAAAGTGATGACGATGGTTGACACTGCCTTCTTATGAGAAGCTCTTACCTTCGCTTTCGGAACCCTGGGCTTAAGCAAAGCTTTGATCACAAGCACATAGCAGCAAATTATTGTGCAAAATGGGAGGAGGAAGCCCACTGTCAGTACAACATGGTTCATCACAAGCAGCTTCTGTACAGTCTCTTCTTGGAGATCTAAGCACTTGCATGGGTAGTCCTTGCCGAAGCGTTCCTTGAACAGCAGCACGCTGCTAACTGTCATCACAAAACCCCATATCACCGCACATATGATTCTAGAATACTTGATGGTGGTTAGTTTCAAATGTTTGAAAGGATGAACAATAGCCACAAAACGAACAATGCTCAGCACAGTTAGAAAATAAATGCTACAGTACATATTGACATACAAGCTATAAGACACAATCCTGCAAAATATATCCCCAAATACCCATTGAGATTTCATCAAGTAGTAGGTGGCCCGGAAGGGTAAAGTCCACACAAACAGGAGGTCTGAAATAGCCAAGTTCAGCATGAAAACATTCACTGGAGTCTTTTTCCTGTAAAGCTTCAGGAAAACATATATGGAAAGGCCATTTCCAAAGATACTTAAGGCAAATATTGTGACATATATTGTGGGATAAACAGCATGCTTGAAGTCATCAATAGAGCAGTTGTCCAAGTTTGACGTGTTGGTGGCGTTGTCATTTTGGCACATCTCTGAAACTAATTCAGTCACGTTTGAGTCTTCTGGCTTCCTGAAAATAAAAAAACGTGTTGTGAAATTTACGCCGCATCATCCCTCAAGTCAGCATTGCAACCATTTGACTGAAAGTTAAAAGCAGTAAATAGCAGTGGAAAAATAAAAGCTAGTTAAATTAATAACTATTCACCATGCCCCAGTGAATACAGATCAGTTAATGTTTGTACTGAACTTCAAAATGTGAAGCGCTATATATGCTAAGTGTCATTGTTATTGCAGTTTATGGATAGTACCTGCTGTCTGGCAATACAAAAGCTAAAGTTTCAAGTAAAAGCTTCAAGTTTCAGTCTTCTAAAGGTGAGTGCAGTGCCAACAGCTGCAGCACCTGATGCAGTGCTTTTCTTTGATCATGCAAAATAAGCAAGTTATCACTGGTCATTCTGTGGATGGGAGATCTTGAGTCAGATTGGCAGATGCGACGTTGGTAATAGAGCTGATCAAAAATGGAATTTCTATCCCATGGAAAATTCTGGTATTTGGACATTTCACTCCAATTCAGGACAAAAGCAAAAGTCAATATCTAAACTTTTCTGTGGCATGAAAAGTTCCAAAACATTTCTATTTTTAAATCTCAAAATATTTTATTTTGTGTTGATGTTAATGTCTGTGTTCACCTGTACTGTCATGGTGTCTAATAGGCTTTGCAGTTCCAGGTCCATTATGACTACATTCTCTGCTATGAGGCTTAATTCCAAAATGCACCACAATCTCCTGCTGTGGCCCCATGGGACTCACAAGATGCTCTGCAGTGATTCAACCACAGGGACAAAGACTGTGGTGCATGATGGAAGATGCAATCCAGCCAGGGAGCATGGTCCCTGTGGAAGATTCAGAACATGAGGCAGCCAGAACTATAACTCCTAGAAGGTAAAACATCAGTTCAAGTACATGATGGGTTGACCCAAACCAAAGTGTTTTATGTAGAGATTTTCCTGGTAGAAGATTATGTTGAAGTTGGTATTTTTCCCCCATGGAAAATGGGATTTTGTCAATTTCCAACAGGAAAATATTTCACTTGAAGTTTGTCAACCAGTTTCTGTACTAACTTTTATGTAGTCCCTTATGTTTTACCACTTTTTCTTTCTAGTGAGCAGAGGTGTGTGTTCTAGCTATGGGAATTCCAGTAAAAATGGTCAGCCTCATTTTTATGCAATATATCCAAAACTTGTGTATTTTCAGTAACTGAGATTTTGCTGTCAAATGTCATGTTAAATCATTTTAAAAGTTTATCCTGATTTTATGCCTCCTTCCCTTTCCTCCTTCCTATTACTTATATATCTTTATTCTGTATTTTTCACTGTCTTAATGTGCACAGTGAACATGAAGTCCTGGCCTCATTCACTTCTCCAAAGAATTAAATGCTCAGCTGCCATAAATCAGCCACTCACATGTAAACCGAATGGCTGTCCACAGCTGCACACTTTACAGTTCTGTAGAATTTTCTGATTAGGATTTGTACTGTACAAGTGCAGAGTGATTTTTAATAGGTCATAATCCAATCAGATAAAAATCAGTGTTCACTGGAACACTAAAATTAATGGTTTCTCACTAAGAGCTATTTCCCTACTAAATTTCAGCTTCTCCTCCCCAGCCAGAGCAGTGTTTTTAAATAAATAAAAGCTACAGAATATTTTGGTTGATTGATCAGTCATGGGGAAATGGGTCACTTTACTCTTACATATGTAAGATGGCTGAAGTATTTTTGCTCAGCATCTCCCAAAATACTCATCTTTGGGCAGATACCAAGTCTGGACAATTTTAACCCCCCATCCCCACCCCCGAAAAAAAAAATCAGAAAATGACTGAAAAATAGGTGTTTTCATTTGTCCCACTGTAAACAGTGAAAATGGGTATGTTCTTGTTGATAGAGGACAAGACTCAGGGCATTCTGAGGTCTGTTCCAAGCTCTGTAACTAACTTGCTGGGTGGCTCTGGAAAAGGAAGCTACTTCATTTAAGTATGTCTCAAATTATCCATCTGGAAATGAAAATAATATCTACCAACTCACAGGCAGAGGCAGGTTAAGACGTGATTGATCCTATGTACACTGGGATCCTGACCTAGGATAGCCAACACTTACCTGGCTCCTTGCACCCTGTAGCTGTTAGAACTGTGTGGATCACCAGCTCTTTCAGAAAAGCAGTTAAACTCACGCTTAGATCTCATTGAATTCAAAGGAACTTACACTCATGCTTAAGTGCTTTCCTCAGTTGGGCCTCAGGGAGCTGGACAACTGTACTCCATAGGCCTCAACTTTCAGAGACTGAATCCTAGTAGAGAAATTCTTTTCTATTTAATTCCCCCCTAATGAAAAGAGAAGTGTTCTGGTAGAACTCCCTACTGAAAAGAAAGATAAATCCTATGGTATCAAAGGTATTTCAGGCAGTTCAATTTTTCCCCTCTAAAAAAACTCACCTGCATATGATGTCTGTCTGAATGGAATCAGGAACAGGATTTTCCCCTTTATGGGATTGCATGGATGGGCCTTCCCCTTCTACAGGGATACAAACTAGCCCAAAGTACTCCAAGTAGAGAAGTTTTATGGTTTATTTTGCTAAGATTAGAAGTATTTGCTTTACAAAAACAACCAGCCAAACATTCAACAACAACAACTATAGAACTGGAGAGTTGCGTTGACATACATATGGTTAGGAGCAGGGGTGGCTCCAGGCACCAGCACGCCAAGCGTGTGCCTGGGGTAGCAAGCTGCGGGGGGCACCCTGCCGGTCGTTGTGAGGGGCGTAGGCAGGCTGCCTTTGGTGGCTTGCCTGCAGGAGGTCCACCGGTCCTGTGATTTTGGCAGCAATTCGGTGGCGAGTATGCCGAAGCCGCGGAACTGGAGGACCTCCCGCAGGCATGCCCCGAGGCAGCCTGCCTGCCATGCTTGGGGTGGCAAAATACCTAAAGCCGCTTCTGGTTAGGAGGCACTCTCATGTAGCAATGCTTAGCTTTATCAGTAATAATGAATTAAGCCTGTGAAGTAAGATGGGGAAACAGAGGAATAGGGAGGTTAAGTACCTTGATGAAGGTCAAATAGCAAGTGAGTGCCCTGTGCTCAGAGCTATTGACAACCTGCTGTGGCATGATCCTGTCTGAGGTAACAGGGAGGATGAAATAAGCGAAATTCAAATCATGGACCAATTGGGTTCCACAGTACTAAGGGGGGCCCTGAGCAGGCCTCAGGTGCTATAGGTAATGTGTGTCAGGAAAGCTCTTTAGTTTATGTGCTTTAGCTGAGAGCAACTACAAAAACTTGTTTGCATTGCTGAGCCCTCCTGTGCCAGCTGGCTTTTAGGATACTAGATAGTTGTCTGTAATAACGGAACCAGCTTGTAGGAGCTGGCCGTGATTCTGCACTCTGGCTCACCTAATTATCTGATGCTTTTAAGTGTCAAAGAAAGCCTCAGGGACAAATACTAGTGCAGATTAGGGTTTATGCACATTATGGGACATTCTCCTTCCTTAAATCTCAATCCAACTCTCACTGAAGTCATTCCATTGTCACAAGAATCTTTCCTTTGATTTCAATGAGAGCTGAACCCAATCCTTAATAATTATTCCAGTAAACTCTGGATGAACTCACAGTCATATCACTAAAGCATTTCTGAAATAAATATGGGATATACAAACCCAACACCGGAGAGCAAGGATTTAAGAATCAGCTCTGGGCCCATGCAGCCCCACCTGAAGGCATGGCTTTTAAAAGGGAAGCAGAGCAGTTCGGAGGTAGGCAGTGGATGGCTGATCTGAGGAGAAAGTACTACCCACAAGCTCATTGCCTAGGACTTGACAATGTAACCCTGTGCACACCCACAAAAGAGAAGCAGGGAATGGAGTGTGAGGGTCAGAACCTTGACTGAGTGATTTACTCTGGGAAGCTGAAGGAGACTGGGGTAGGAAGTGGTCTGGGGAGAAGGGGCAGTGGCTTGCCACCACAGGCTACCCATCATTGCACCCAGGACTGGAGCACAGTGAAGAAGGTGGACCTGGGTTCCTCTACCCACTTTGAGTGGACAATACAAGGAGAAGAGCCTTCACCTCTGGCGTGAGGCCAGCTGGAAAAGATTGGCTGTTCAAGGACCCAGCTCTCAAAGCCCTTCTGCTATAGGGGAGAACTGGAAACTCTAGGGATGAGGGTTCTGAAGGACAGGAATGTGCTTCAATGGGGAGATGTTCTGCCAATCACCACCTGACCACTAGGCAGCACTGCTGGTGGTTGTACATCTTCTATGCAGGGACCTCTCTTACCTGCTTTTTAATTCTTTAGATTTAGATGCATAAAGATGCCTACACAAGGCTCTAGGCACCTTGAAAAGTTATTAAAAATACAGTGTGACAGACCCAGGCCAGTGGGGTGCAGGAGTCTGGTAGAGGGTAAATATACTGGTGAGTAGTTTTCTGTTCCCTGAGTGACCAGAGCAGGGGCTGCACTAGAGTAGTCAGGAACTTGCTAGAACCAATTAAGGCAGACAGGCTGATTAGAAAACCTGCAGCCAATCAAGGCAGGCTAATCAGGGCACCTGGGTTTTAAAAGGAGCTCTCTCCAGTCAGATTGGGGGTGGGGGGAGGAGTCAGAGGAGAGGAAGTGTGTGTGAGGAGCTGGGAGTGAGAGACACAAGGAGCTGAAACTGAAAGGGTGTGCTGCTGGAGGACTAAGGAGTACAAGTGTTATCAGACACTAGGAGATAGGTCCTGTGGTGAGGATAAAGAAGGTGTTTGGAGGAGGCCTTGGGGAAGTATCCCAGGGAGGTGTAGTTGTCACACAGCTGTTACAAGAGGCACTATAGACAGCTGCAAATCCATAGGGCCCTGGGCTGGAACCTGGAGTAGAGGGTGGGCCTGGGTTCCCCCCAAACCTCCCAACTCCTGATCAGACACAGGAGGAGTTGATCCAGACTGTGGGGGAGATCACTGAGGTGAGCAAATCTGCCAATAAGCGCAGGACCCACCAAGGTAGAGGAGGAACTTTGTCACAACAGATTCTGATTCTGCTATGATCACATCAATGTAACTCACTTGATTTCATCATAGTTATTAGAATTAACTGAAAAATGACATTTCTTTTCCTAAATAAATAAACCTTAAGGTTTCCTGAAGTTTTGTTCTGAACTGGGGCAAAACCTCAAAGTTTCTTGCAGAATGGAAATAACAAAACATTTTGACTTGTAACAGAAAGTGCCCTAGTGGCTATTTTGATATTAATTAGTCATTCCATGCAGGAAAGGGAAGAGGGAGGGAGCTGTCTTTAAAAATCTTTCACATACCTAAAAGCAACCATGGGTAGGGCCCTACCAAATTCATGGTCCATTTTGGTAAATTTCACTGTCATAGCATTTTTTAAAAAATCTTGAATGTCACAGTTTTAGATATTTAAATATTACATTTCATGGTGCTTCAACTATGGGGGTCCTGACCCAAAACAGGGTTAGGTGGGTGGGTGGGTGGGGTCACACAGTTATTGTAGGGGGATTGCATTATTGCCACCCTTACTTCTGTGTTGCCTTTAGAGCTGGGCAGCTGGAAAGTGATGGCTGTTTGCCAGGAACCCAGCTCTGAAAGCATTGCCACTGCCAGCAATAACAGAGAAGTAAAGGTGGCAGTACCATACCATGCCACCCTTACTTCCCCGCTGCTGCTGGTAGCGGTGCTTCCTTCAGAGCTGGGTGGCCAGAGAGCTGCGGTTACTGGCTGGGCACCCAGCTCTGAAGGCAGTGCCGCCGGCAGCAGCAGAAAAAAGGGTGGCAATACCACAGCCACCTACAATAGCCAGATTTCACGGGGAGACCAGATTTCAGTCTGTGACATGTTTTTCCATGGCTATGTATTTGGTAGGCCCCTAGTAATAAGGTAGGAACGGGATGAAGGTCAGATGGGAAGGACAAGTGGGGAGAAGGAGGGAACTTACTGATGCTCCTGAAGGCACTTCCAGTGCACCATAGGGTGTGAGCACTTCACTGTGGTAGCAGGGCAGCTGAATGTGGCTGTCTGGCACCACTATGACAGTGACTGCTTGGTGTACTAGGAATGGAAATCGGGGACCACAGCTTTTAGTCCCATGTCAGGTGGCAGCACCTGGGGAGGTGCAGGGGGTGAAACCCAACCCCCTCCCACCCATTGCTGCTAGCCCCATGCTGTTCTGCACCAGAGTTGGGCCATTGCCCCAGCACCAGCTCCCTTGCTAGTGCAGCCCACACACCTCACTTGGCTCCTATTTTGGAGGAGTGGGACTGGGCATGACTGGGCCTGCAAGCAGTAAGGGAGCAGGTGGCTGAGTTGCTCTCCACTGCAGCCTGGGACTGACAGCAGTTCTAGTCTGAGGCCAGACTGGGCAGCTATGGCACAGAAGCAGGTAGAGGATGCCCAAGATCACCTTCGTGCCCAGTTAGAGAAGGAGTTCTTCCAGTGGCAGGCTGGGGCCACCACCCTGATTCTGTCCATCCTGCCTCCAGACCCATAGAATGAGCAAGGGGAATAAAGGGGCCCTCAAACCTTTATCCATTAGTTATTTGCTTTGTTACAGTGCTGTTACTTGAGGAGCAGAGCCATAACATTACTGCCCAATGCTGGGCCCCAGCAACCACACACATATGTTATAGTAGGCACCTACTACACCACCATCATGCTATGCAATTCCTCAGCCTCCTGCCTTGAGGGTTGGGGTGGGGGTCTCCTCGAGGACTTCTTTGTTATGCACCTAAAGATATTCTAAAGTCACTGTTCTGGAATGATTAACTCATTTCCTAACAAATGTTGTTTTATTTAGGAAAGCGTTTTCCATAACTACAAACGGGAACTTTTATCATCCCTAACTTTTACTCCTTTCCCTGTGGATGTTGGGAAGGTTTGTGCGCTCCAGTAACACAGAGCTATGCCTGTGGGAGTTTTGGCTCCTGGGAGGGTTATTGAAGCCAGAAGGTCAAAGTGTAAGGTGCAGACAAGCAGTCCACTGGCCTTCCACACTGGGGCTTGGGCAGTAGGTCAATAACCTATCCTCATGCTAGAGTTAAGTTACAGAAATGCATTAAGGTAGCCATTCCAGCAAACAGCATAACTTCTAGTATTGATTTGTGGGCTTGCTTACAGTTATAGTAGAACTGATCCAAATTCTTCCCAGTATTCCCCCTTAAGATCCATGCAAATGCCACATGCACACATTCCACCCACCTACAGTGTGGCTTCCACACTGAAGCCAGAGCTAGACCAATGTGAGGGGAATTATGAAAAGCTACATGTGGATTTATTCTGTGAATGTGGAACAGTAAAACCAAGTGTCCTCCAAAACTTGTTGCTATTTTCATAGTACCTGGGAAGAAAAAAATTGCATAAGTGGAGAGAAAAGCTTGTTTGCTCACAACACCACCTCTCCAGCCCCAGCAAATTAAAAACTCAGCAGAGCAGACTTTAGCTACCTCCATCAATCTGTTTTTCAAATGCCATATTCTTTCCTCCTCATTCTCTGCTCACAGGAAGGAACCACTGAATCAGGGAGTTTAGACATGTTATCACCCAGCAGCACTCTCCCCTGATGCCTTGAAGATGGCAATTTACCAGAAGAGTAGTCAGCATGATTTGCACTGGTGATTCTCCAGTGATGTCATCCCATTCCTGGAAGTAGATCTGCATGCATCTCAGTTCTCTCCCCTCAGCAGGCACAGTGAGGGAATTACTTGGCTGATTCTTGTGTCATCCTCACTGACTAATTGTGAGGTCAGTGTGCCTTAGGATGTCACAGGATGTCTGTGCTTGTGTAACACTGACAGACCCTGGTCGTCAGGACTGAACCTGGGACTTCTGAAGCTAAATGCATGAGCCTCTATTGCATGAGCTAAAAGCCACATGGTCCTTAGCTAAGGCTGTAGCAGACTCATTAATCTCTAAGTGGTTTCGGTGCCTCTCGAGGAAACAGAGCACGACACCCAGGAGGTATGTGGGTTACACTTGCCTCAACTTTATGGACGCAGAATGCTTGCAGGCTGCCCGTAGAGCCGTTCTAGCATGTAAAAGGGAGCGTTCCAACTGGTGGATGACAGTTTGAGTGACTCCTGCTGGTCTTTAAGGTTGTGGCACACTGCATAGGAATGTCTGAAGTGACCATATAGTTTATTGGCCACTGAGACAGTCCCTGCAACTCTGCATCCCTCCTCCAAAATTTCCCTCTATCAGATTGAAGCAGCAAGTGAGGCAAGGGACATACTGGAAGTCACCATCCTACACCACACAATTTACTCTGTAGTTCATTGCCACAGACACAACAAAGAAGTTGGGGGGCCTTAGTAGAGTGACCAGATAGCAAGTGTGAAAAATCGGGACGAGGTGGGGGAGTAATTGGCACCTATTTAAGAAAAAGCCCCAAATATTGGGACTGTCCTTATAAAATTGGGAATCTGGTCACCCTAGGCCTTAGCTACCCCTCTAAGACAGCACACATGGGCAGTAGGTATTGTAGGCTGGGGGAGGCTGAGCCGCCCCAAACAAGCAACTGTGGCCCTGCCTATGCTCTGCCCCCAAGGCCCATTCCAGCTGCTTCCCACTCTATGGCTCTTCCCCCTGTGCTGTGGCCCTGGCGCTTGGGGGCTGGGAAGTACTAGCCTGGAGACAGGGCCAGCAGCTGAGGATGGCCTTTGGGCTGGGGGTGTGCAGAAGGGGCAGGGCCGCAGGTGGACGGGGTGGACCTAGGGGCTAGCCTCCCCGAGACAGCGATTCATGTGCCACCCATGACAGCACAGCACATCCAAGATGTTCCAGAAGGTGTGCTGTTTTTCAAACCCAGACATCCAAAGCATGGCATGCTGTCGAGTGAGGGTATAGGTGCCAATGCTGCTGCTAGACTTCCTGCTGCTGCTGCTCACCCAGCAGGCCATAACAGCCATGTAGGAAGTCATCTGACCCCTGGTCCACATGTCAGTGTTCTGCTGCACTTGCCCACCTAGGCTATACTATTCTGTACTTCTCATTGCAGCACACAGATCTGGCATTTCCTTTTTTGCCAGGAAGGGCAGCTAGGGATCTGCCACCTGGGGGCAGCTGCAGCCACAAAGTGTCTGAAGCCATCTCCCTCCACACGGGTGAAAGGAAGAATGTCCACAGCCAGCATCCTTGCTTACTGTGGTCAGGTTTCACAGTCACAGGGTGCTTGCATTCATGTTTTTGCCCACTCTGAATACACTCCACTAAGTACTGTTGAGGGATGCTGCTGGACTTAGCTGACAAAGTCATAGAAAATATTGGTGGTGTCACAGTCAGCCTCTGCTCTGGAGTTTGCTGCTGTTTGCTTTTCTGTAAGCTCTGAGCTAACTGGTTGCATCATGTGCACTCTTTGATTGTGCTTGATGGATTTTAACCATCCCTGATATCCCCATCCTTTCGGGGTCACGCCCAGACTCATCCTCCATTTTCAGGAGTTAGCAAATGACACTGGTACTGTCAGGGGATTGGGGGGCGGGATTGTGATAGTAGTGACTTTTGCTGCTGAGAGAAATGCAGCATGGGAGCACTGCCTTCCCCTTAGAGTTCCCATCAAAACCATGCGCAGCAGAGATGGAGGCAGTGACCTTCCTCCCACCTGGGAGTGTGAGTACCAGCATCAACCACATCTATTCCAGAAGCAGCATAGTGGAACAAGGTTTCAGAGGATGCTGATGGTCTCTGGCCAGTGCCCTGCTGCTGAGGCTTAGCCTCATGTGGTGCTGGACTAACTTGAGATGCACCATTCTCCTCCTCCTCAGCTCCTCTTGCACCCGGAGTGGTTGACTGTGCCCCACAGAAATAGTCCTCTTCAGAGTTGTCTACCTCAGGCAAATTGTGTTTTTTTGATTCCCCTACCATCACTTGTGGCTGTTCATGCTGCATACAATTTCTGGAAGATTGCTTTCTTTTTCACACCCTGAAGTGCTCCATGGAAGACACAACTTTGCAAGCTTCAAGCAGATATCTCCCAGATCCACTAACACAGCTCTCAGACTACTCAGCAGCATCAGAAAAAAATCCTCTCTTTTTGGGGACAGACAATTACTGCATATAGTCCCTCTTTTCATCTTGCAAAACAGAGGGGACAGGGAAATGCAGCCAGGCTTTCTGTGGGTGATGTGCAATCAATAATTACTCCATCATGCAGCAGTAGAGCCACCACAGGTATAGGGCTCAGAGAAAAAAAAAAAGAGTACCTGTAACCTGCTGTGCTGGGGAATCCTCCCAAAAAGCCATTGATGCAAAGAGAACTAGTCTGCTCTCTCTGCTTGCAGACACAGTCGTGAACAAACTCCTCAGTCATGAGGGGTAAGTGCCTAAACCAGGGGTATGGAACCTATGGCACGTGTGCCAAAGGCGGCACGCAAGTTGATTTTCAGTGGCACTCACACTGCCCGGGTCCTGGCCAGTGGCCCGGGGGTCTCTCCATTTTAATTTAATTTTAAATGAAGCTTCTTAAACTTTTTAAAAACCTGATGTACTTTACATACAACAATAGTTTAGTTTTATATTATAGACTTACAGAAAGAGACCTTTTAAAAACATTAAAATGTATTACTGGCACATGAAACCTTAAATTAGAGTGAATAAATGAAGACTCGGCACATCACTTCTGAAAGGTTGCCAATCCCTAGGCTAACTGTACTGATGCGCTCTCAGCCATTCATCATGTTACAGGCTACAGGAAAACCCTGAATGAAACCATAAATTTGAAATAAAAACAAACCAAGATTTTCTGTCAAAAGATTTTGGTAAAATAGTCACAATTTTGCAAAATTTCAGGGTTCTCTAAATTGCATTTTTTTTAAGTGAAAATATGTTTTGCCACAATCTTTTCAACTAGCTTTAGTGGTTATTCCTGATTTACACTGATATTAATGAGACCAGAATTAGTGTAAACAAAAACACAAATCAATGGCAGATCCCACTTACCACACACACAAATTAGGCAAAGAAACTAAAACAACTCTTTCTCAGACTTCAGCTATTCACAAGCCCCTATTCAAGTAGGTGAGTAGATCTTAAAACATCTGATAAAATAACTATCAATATTAAGACTTCTGTACTTTATAGAAAATAACTTCACACCATGTTTTAATAGAAATGAACACTCCTGGATAGGGTATGTTACAGTGGTATGCATATTACATGTGTAAATATAAAGTTTTCTGGTCTGATTTTCAGAGGTGCAGAGCACGAACAGTTCCAACTCAAATCAATGGGAGCTGCTTACAAAGTAGGATCATGAGCTCAATTTTTCAGAAGTACAGTGTTCACATTGCTAAATGAATTTCTCACCATGAAATATGAAGTACAGATGCTCTGCTGTTTAGTCAAAATATATTTTGTCTGAATAAGATCTGCTCTAGTGTGAGTTCTCAGAACTATCAGAATAGCAATGCCAAGTACTTAGGCAAGGTCATCACTCGGGAGTTTGAAAAAAAACCACCCCTTTGAGCGACAAAAGTTTTAACAACAAAAAGTACCGGTGTGGACAGTGCTTCATCAGTAGTAGAGCTCTCTCCTGGCGACAAAGAGCGACTATGCTGTGTCCCTTACAAGGGCATGGCTATATCAGCACAGCTGCACAATTGTAAGATGGGCAGTGAGGACATAGCCTAATTAATGTTATATAACTTGCATTAGCCATTGCCTTGTCAGAAAACCCGATGTAATAACATTAAACGGACAACCAAGTCACAATTCACTGGAATACTACGTATCTTTTCAGGATCAGAACTATGAAAACATAACTCATTTATATTTCATTTGTAATTAACATTGTACTGAATTAAATTGGACATTTGTCAAGACATGATTGACATTTTATTCACTCTTCCCATACACATGCATATACACACACAAACACAATCCCCACCCTCCTAAAGATTACAGTTGACAAAAATCTACAGTTGGCTGCTAGTACAAAGCAAAGGAAATTCACTTTGTCGACTCTGCCATTAGTTTATTATCTTTCATCTTCCAAAATATTTTTTAATTACAAAATCTTACATGGATATCTCTTCTCAAAGAAAACACCCTAGACTAGCTTTAGCATAGATGAATTGAGTAGATGCTTAATTTTTCTAGCAACTACAAAACTTGGTGCAAGAAACAAGTCATAACTAAAATTCCTCCTACTCTTATTTTGAATAGTCTTAATCTACTTTTAAGGAAAAGACTAAAGTGTGTATATATAAATATATATATATATATATTTAACTTTATCCTACCTCAGTTCTTATTCCTTTCAGTTAATTCAGTAAGACACTTCCTTCTTCTGCTTTTAGCTATCCAAAACTTGCAGCTTGCTAGCTTGCTAGTGGGGGTAAAAAACAAATATTACGCAAAACCAATAGCAAGAAAGAGGAAGTAAGCATAATAGCACAGCTTTTATTTTCTTAAGGGTATTTTGTCAATTTAAGAATTGGTATTTGTTCTCACATTGCATTCCATCTCATCTTCCACACAAACTGCCAAAAAAGGCTCTGCTGTTCAGCAACTCACAGCCGCTCACATTTCTAAATATGGGCTTTCAGTAAACAACTTATCTGAAATATTAGACTGGCAGTAATTGTAAACAGTTTTCAGAAAATGTAATACTTAGATGGGTATTTTAGTGCAGTCTGTATTAGAGAAGGTTTTCAAATCTTTTGACTGTTAACAGAACGGGATGACCTCTACTAGCGTTAGCAATACTGAGAGCCCTAATGTAGATGGCCTGTCTGTTGCCGCTGGCACCATGTCATCTAACTTGGCTTACAGTTCTAGTCTGGCATTATCAAAGGTGCCATAGGGAGTGGGGTGCCCAATTGCCATTGAATTTCAATGGGATATGGGCACCTAACTCTGTTAGGCTCCTTTTAAATCTCAGTGCTGTATATAGGGTTGCCAACAGTCCTTTAGTACAAGGGATATCCTTGATTTTTTCATCTCTGTACAACGAGACTGGGGGTTACTGACTGCTGCAAAAAGCAGCAAGAAATACCTCTGGCGAATGTAAAGGAGTACTGCTTATTATTATTAACAATGACAAGATCAGGAAGACGGGGGTTGTGTGCTAACAAACAGTCCCTTATATTTGAAATACAACGTTGGCAATCTTAGGTGTGGCCCAGTTCACTGTTACCTGGTACAACAGTTGTTGATTCTCGTTTACTAAGGCTCCTTTACAGCACTCTGGCACCAGAAGTGGGCCTTAGAGTGGACAGGAGTGGCCCTTGGAGAACTGCCTGTGCAGTGGCCCTGTGAACACAGTTCACAGATCTCCATGTAAGGGTGGGATTTGGGGACATAACTAGAAATTCTCTACTTCCAAGGCCCCATGGAAGCAGTATGTAAGTTGGAGCGGCTCTGAAACTGCTCCAAATCACTCCTAGGGTTGCCAGCTCTCCAGGATTGTCCCAGAGTCTACAGGAATTAAAGCTTAATCTTTAATTAAAGGTTGTCATGTGAGGAAACCTCCAGGAATACGTCCAATAGGGTTCCCAACCCTCCAGGATTGGCCTGGAATTGGAATTGATCTCCCAGTGACTGTTGAAAGCAATTTGGGAGATTTTAATAGGATAGTTTAAGAAAATGACATTATGTCATGTTGGGGGGCAGGGGCAGAAATCTCCCAGAATAACTTCAGTCAGAGTTGGCAACGCTAACGTTCAACCAAACCTGGTAACCCTAGTCACTCCAGGTTTGGGCGGGCTCCTTCATAGCCCCATGTCACAGGTCACTTACCTGCCAACATAGCCTCTCATGGCCAGGCATGGTGTTGCAGTGGCTCCAACTCAGTTTCCCCCACCAGACAGCAGTCTGTCCCTGTGACAATCAGCTTCTTCTCACAGGTCATTTATAATCTCACCCCTCCTCAAGTAATAAAGAGTAATCCCACAGGGCAAAAGTCCAGTTACCCTGTATCAGGTCATCAGTCCCAGGCTGAGTTTTATAGTCCTTGCCACCTTTTCCTCAGAGAGGCTTTCATATCCCTTTCTCTCAGGAGGGTAGGAGAACACACACCTGCCTTCCCTTCTGGCAGAATCCCAGGAATTCTATGTTGAAGAAGCTAAAACCTGCTCCTTACAATTCCTTGTTGCTTCCCTGGGCTGCTTTCTATCTCCACCTGTCCACAGGTGCCTTTCCCAGGACTACTTCCTCCAGTACTCTCTCAGGGAAAGGCGAGCTTCTTGTGCAGCTTCCTACCAATCTGCTGCTGAGCAAATTCCCTTCACCAGTTCTCAGCCTACCTGAGAGCTGTTTTTTCATGCAGCCTTCTTATCTCAGCACTCAATAGCCCAGCAATTAGCAGCAGCAGAGGAGGTGGCTATCTGTTTACTCTGTAGTGGTTGTGGTAGGATGGTGTCTACCACGCCCCAGAATACAGAGAATGCAAATGTGTTTAAGCCACAAGTGCAGGAATGGAATAAGTGAGAATCAGGCCTCTTGTGTGTTGTGCATATTACCAGTGCAAAGTGTGTTAAAATGTTACCAACTCCACCCTGTAAATAACTATACAAGGTGCAGGGCAGCTGTGAATTGGGTCCATAATGGTCCAAACACTGGAATTGACCTACAAAATTGCAGTAAAATACACAAACTCAGCAAACTGAAATTTTTTTTATTTTATCAAATTTAATTTTAATGAGCATTTTTGGAGATGTCTTCATTACACTATGTCTTTGCTGCCTAGATAGTTTACATTGTTTATCTGTGTCCACTTTCTTTATACCACCTCAATAGCTTTCATGCTATTGAAGGTAATATAATTGCCCCTTTGTGACTTTTCTTTTAAACCAGAATAGTTATATTAGTAAATCCCTAGTAAAGATGCAGTTATACCAGTATAAAGGTGCTTTTTATCAGTATAATTTATTCCCCTTCCTGAATGAGAATAGTTATACTGGTATAAAGCATGTTTATACCAGAATACCTTCATGCACACTGGGGATGTATTAATATAAATATTTGTTTAAAAAAATCACACCCCCACCCACAATAGTCATACTGCTACAAAAACTTGTGTAGACCAAGCCTTAGAATCGCCCTCAATTAGATTGTGTGAGCAGCACATGTGAGCATCAGCCCTGTTATGCCAGACAGAGAGAATAAATGCATTGTGCAGTCACAAAGGTGGGAAAGTGGCTTCTTCAGCTGTGCTCAGAAATAAATAAATCTTAGTGGATGCCTACTGAGCATGCTCTGAAGCATTATAACCAACTGATAAATCATAATTTCATTATCCTTCCAGTTGTTTATTAAATTTAGTTGTGGATGTACTCCAAAAATAACCAGTTTAAATGACAAATTTCAAAGTTCAGCTGTTTCTAATTTGAGTTAACTAAGTGGTGCTGGAAAGTATTACAAAAATATACAGAGGAAAGCATGCCTTTTTTTTATCAGCGTTGCAGAACGCAGAAAGCGTTGGAGATGATTTTCCTCAAACTGTCAACAAAATTCATCACCTTCTGATGAGCCCAAATATAGCATAAATTCAAACCAAAAGGAAAATTTTACAGGAAGTTATGAGTGAGTGGAAATACAACTTTAGAAGTACAACTGTTTTGCAACATTGACCCTCCATGGTATTGGTAACCCTTAAAAGCCATTAAAGTCAACAGCGGCTGAAAGTTTTTTGTACTTTCTATAGTATGATCAGATCCTTAACACTGAACAGATTGACTATTTGTCTTTTTATATTTCAAACACTCTTTAAGGCCCTCATCTAAAGCTCCCTGAAGTCCATGGAAAGATTCCCATTAACTTCAGTGGGCTTTAGATCACAGCTTAAATAAGATTGTCTCAAGAACTGATCCTTATAAAAAAAAAGAATGTTTTGAACTAACTAAAAGCATATCAGTCTGTAACACCAGCAAGCATGGCAGTATGACAGGTATTTTTATTAAAATTCTATATTTTTCTTGCTTATCCTTTTAATTTTTTTCTTCTACCTATCTATTTCTAAGGCACCTAACATCTTAGTGTCAACTTGCCTTTGTATCTGCATCATTTATTTTAAATAATTGTATTATCTAACACTGCAACCACTATTAAGTCTATGACATATTTGAATGACAGATATTTTACCAAGTTTATTATTACTGTTACACACTCACACTATCACCTGTGACATATTGTTTGTATAATACTGTGCTTTTACTCAGATAAACTTAGGTAGATAAGCAGTCATTCCTGCTGTTTGGTTTTAGTAGTTATTTTCTCCTACATTCTTGCACTGGCAAAGCTAATATTAGCACAATGCTGCATGGGTAACTATTATGCATTGTAAATAGAGTAATAGCTGCAGTCACCTATATGTAAAGATAAAAGTTTGTCTTCACAAGATGGGCAATAAGAGGTTTAATATATTGTATGTTTTCCCCTTCTTATGTTCATTGAGTGGGTTTGGAATTTATCCTTTCAATTCTGGTTAGGGCTATAGTAACAACTGCAAATCATGAAGTTGACTAATACACAGAATCTGTTAAGATCTAACAGGAAATCTAAGCTATTTCCTAGAGGCAGTGCATGTGTAGACACTGAAAACTAGTAAGCCAGCTCTGCTTCTTGTGTATATTGTATGCAGTGAAGTTGTAGCCCTGTAGATTCCAGGATATTAGAGCAACAGGGTGGGAACCTCATACGCTTGTACATATTGACACTTGTATGTGGATTCTCAGTAATTCACCCACCCACAAAGTTTTGTGGTTTGTGCTTACCGTATTTCAAAGGTTCAGCCTGAACTTTGATAATATCCTGCTGGTCTGGTTCTCCAAATAAATCTTTAAGCCATTAGTCAAACAGCCAACTTTCCACCTTTATCCTCCTTTGCTGCCTTTTACAGCATACCAGATCAGGCCAGAATCCCTAACAACATTTTTGTCAGAAATACCAACAACTACTTTGCAGCCACAATCCCCTATTCAATAGCCACACAGTATAACTGAAACATGGCGTCTGAGCCTCCCCATACAAAGATCCCTTTGTAGAACCAAATTCATCTAGTCCAGTCCTCTGCACTCAAGTCAGGACTAAGTATTATTTAGACCATCCCTGACAGGTGTTTGTCCAACCTCCTCTTAAAAATCCCTAATGATGGAGATTCCACAACCTCCCTAGACAAGTTATTCCAGTGCTTAACCAGTCTGACAGTTAGAAAACTTTTCCTAATGTCCAACCTAAACCACCCTTGCTGCAATTTAAGCCCATTGCTTCTTGTCCTATCCTCAGAGGTTAAGAAGAACAATTCTCCCTCCTCATTGTAACAACCTTTTCTGTACTTGAAAACTGTTATCTTGTCCCCTGTCAGTCTTCTCTTCTCCAGACTAAACAAACCCATTTTTTTCAATCTTCCCTCATAGGTCTTGTTTTCTAGACCTTTAATCATTTTTATTGCTCTTCTCTGGACTTTCTCCAATTTGTCCACATCTTTCCTGAAATGTGGCACCCAGAACTAGACACAATGCTCCAGTTGAGGCCTAATCAGCACGGAGTAGAGCAGAAGAATTACTTCTCGTATCTTGCTTACAATACTCCTGCTAATCCATCTCAGAATGATGTTTGCTTTTTTTGTAACAGCGTTACACTGTTGACTCATATTTAGCTTGTGATGCACTATGACCCCAGGTCCCTTTCCACAGTACTCCTTCCTAGGCAGTCATTTCCTATTTTGTATATATGCAACTGATTGTTCTTTCCTAAGTGGAGTACTTTGCATTTGTCTTTATTGAATTTCATCCTATTTACTTCAGACCATTTCTCCAATTTGTCCAGATCATTTTGAATTTTAATCCTATCCTCCAAAGCACTTGGTATCGTCCGCAAACTTTGTAAGTGTACTCTCTGTGCCATTATCTAAATCATTGATGAAGATATTGAACAGAACCGGACCTAGAACTGATCCCTGTGGGACCCCACTCATTATACCCTTCCAGCATGACTGTGAACCACTGATAACTACTCTCTGGGAATGATTTTCCAATCAGTTATGCACCCACCTTATAGTAACTCCATCTGGGTTGTATTTACTTAGTTTGTTTATGAGACGGTCATGCGAGACAGTATCAAAAACCTTACTAAAGTCAAGATACACCACATCTACCGCTTCCCCCCTATCCACAAGGCTTGTTACCCTGTCAAAGAAAGCTCTCAGGTTGGTTTGATATGATTTGTTCTTGGCAAATCCATGATGACTGTTATTTATCACCTTATCATCATCTAAGCATTTGCAGACTGATTGCTTAATTATTTGCTCCATTATCTTTCCAGATACAGAAGTTAAGCTGACTGATCTGTAATTCCCCAGGTTGTCCTTATTTCCCTTTTTATAGATTCACACTCTTTTCCAGCCTTCGGGAATGTCTCCCATCTTCCATGACTTTTCAGAGATAATCACTAATGGCTCAGATATCTCCTCAGTCAGCTCCTTGAGTATTCTAGGGTGCATTTCATCAGGCCCTGGTGATTTGAAGACATCTAACTTGTCTAAGTAATTTTTTATTTGTCTTTCCCTATATTAGACTCTGATCCTACCACATTTTCACTGGCATTCGCTATATTAGATGTCCAATCGCCACCAACCTTCTTGGTGAAAACCAAAACAAAGAAGTCATTAAGCACCTCTGCCATTTCCACATTTTCTATTATTGTCTTTCCCACCTTATTGAGTAATGGGCCTACACTGTCCTTGTCTTCCTCTTGCTTATAATGTACTTGGAGAATGTTTTCTTGTTTCCTTTTATGTCCCTAGCTAATTTGATCTTGTTTTGTGCCTTGGCTTTTCCAATTTTGTCCCTACATTTTGTTTGTGTTATTTGTTTATATTCATCCTTTGTAATTTGACTGAGTTTCCACTTTTTGTAGGACTCTTTTTATTTTTAGATCATTGAAGATCTTCTGGTTAAGCCAGGGTGGTCTCTTGCCACACTTCCTATCATTCCTATGCAGTGGGATAGTTTGCTCTTCTGCCCTTAATAATGTCTCTGAAAAACTGCCAATTCTCTTCAAATGTTTTTCCCCCTTAGATTTGTTTCCCATGGGATTTTACCTACCAACTCCCTGAGTTTGCTAATGTCTGCCTTCTTGAAATCCATTGTCTTTATTTTGCTGTTCTTCCTCCTAACATTCCTTAGAATCATGAACTCTACCATTTCATGATCACTTTCACCCAAGTTGCCTTCCACTTACAAATTCTCAGCCAGTTCCTCCCTATTTGTCAAAATCAAATCTAGAACAGCCTCCCCCTAAGTAGCTTTCTCCACCTTCTGAAATAAAAAATTGTCTCCAATAAGTTCCAGTAACTTGTTGGATAATCTGTACTCTGCTGTGTTATTTTCCCAATGGATGTCTGGGTAGTTGAAGTCCCCCATCACCACCAAGTCCTGCTCTTTGGATGATTGTTAGTTGTTTAAAAAAAAAAAGCCTCATCCACCTCTTCTTCCTGGTTAGGTGGTCTGTAGTAGACCCCCTACCATGACATCACCTTTGTTTTTTACCCCTTTTATCCTTACCCAGAGATTTTCAACATGTCTGTCTCTTATTTGTGTCTCAACTTCAGTCCAAGTGTATACATTTTTAATATATTAGGCAACGCTTCGTCCCTTTTTCCCTGCCTGCCCTTCCTGAGCAAGCTGTATCCTTCTATACCAGTATTCCAGTCTTGTATATTATCCCACCAAGTCTCCATGATGCCAGCTATGTCATAATTGTGTTTATTTACTAGCATTTCAAGTTCTTCCTGCTTATTGCCCACTTCTTGCATTAGTATATAGACATCTAAGATACTGATTTGATTTCCCCCCCCCCCACTCAAGTTCTGTCTTGTCTCTCCCTTATTTCTGCTAATAACAGCCCATGCTCCCCCCAGATTCTGACCCGTCTCCCAGGTGTCCTTGTTTCTGACTTACTTGTGGGCTTTGGTCACCTGCACCCGTTGAACCTACTTTAAAGCACTCCTCACTAGGTTAGCCAGTCTGTAGCCAAATATGCTCTTCCCCTTCCTTCATAGGTGGACCCCATCTCTTTTTAGCAGTCCTTGTTCCTGCAACAGCGTCCCGTGGTCAAGGAAGCTGAAGCCCTCCTGGTGACACCATCCTCACAGCCAGGCATTCAGCTCCAGGATTCATCTGTCTCTGCATCTGTCTATGGCATACATCACCTCCGTATTGGTGCACAGTACAAAATTCATTCCGCACATGCATGGGAAAAATTAGAGCGAACACTGGTGGTAAGTCCTCTGTGGACCAATGACCCTGGGTCTTAAGCATCCCTAGGTGGACTCTCCAGTCCAGTTCTGAGGCATTGGACACCAGGTGTGACACTGGCTGAAATTTTGTGAAGGGAATCCCTTCACAGACCACTTGGTGATCCAACCACCATGACAGGGAACCACAGATATGAGGATACACTGTGACTGCCTTGTCCAAGTGGTGCCTTGCAGGGGAGTATACCATATCCAGACAGGCTTGGAGAGGTCTGAGTCTCAGCGTCGTGTGACGAATGACATATGTGCCCAAAGCCATGTGGCCAAGAAGGCTCAATAGTTGCCATGTGGTGATCAATTGATACTGAATGTGATATATTGGACTCTATAATCACTTGAAAATGATTCTCTGAAAGAAGGGCATTCACCAGCTCGGAGTTGAGGACCGTCCTGATTAATTTTATTCTCTAAATGAGTATCAGGGTCAATTTCTGAACATAGATCAGAAGGCCCAATGCCCGGAAGGTTGATTGGAAGAGGGCGATGTCCAACTGCATTTGTACTTGAGACCTGCCCTTGATGAGTCAGTCATTGAGATAAGGAAATATATGAACTCCTTTTCTCCTGAGAGAGGCTGCTACTACTGCCATACATTTGGTGAAGACTCTTGGGGCTACCAAGAGGCCGAACGGCAGGGCCACAAACTGGTAATGTCCTTGTTTTGCCACAGACCTCAGGAGTCTTCTGTGACCTTGAAAGATTGATATGTGGAAGTATGCACCTTTTAAGTTGAGGGCAGCATACCAATCCCCTGGATCCATTGATGGAATGATCGACCTCAAGGATACCATACAGAATGTCAGCCTCTTCAGATAATGGCTGCGTCAATACAGGTCCAAGATGGATCTTAGACCTCCCAAAAAATAATAGGAATAAAACCTTTTCCCCCTTAGATATAGTGGAACCTCCTCCACTGCTTCCATTCTGACGAGGAATTGAACTTCTCGCTTTAGCAGATGCTCGTGAGAAGGGTCCCTTACAAGGGACAGAGAAGGTGGATGGGAAGGTGGGGTTGAAATAAATTGGGTATTACCAAATTCCACTATGTTTAGAACTCAGTGGTCGGAGGTAACCAGTTTCCAGGTCTATGGCAAGTGGGAAAGACGGTCGGAAAAAATAGGAATAACTGAATCCGGATTGTGAGGAATCAGTATGCTGCCCTCAACAAACCTCTCAAAGCAGGTGTTTTGGAGGTCCCCAAGTGACATGGAGCCAATCTGTGTCGGACCCAAGGAGGAGGAAGAAGGTGGGGGAGGCCTACATCCCGAGTCCTTGTGTCATGGTATTTTTCCCCCAGTTTGAACGTTAGTGTCCAAAAGTGGGGACCTGCATGGATACTTCTAAGCTTAATTCCTAGCTTAGATCTGATAATGCTGCCACCAGCCAAAATGTGGTGTTTGGCACACTTTCTATTCCCTCAAAACCTTCCCAGGGGAACACAAGACCCAAATCTCTTGGGTCTTAAAACCAGGAGAAATAAACCATCCCCCCTCCTTTCCCCCTCCCAGACTTTCCCCTCCCTGGGCTACCCTGAGAGACTACACTGATCCAAACTCCTTGGATCTTAAAACAGAGAGGAATTAACCTTTCCGCCCTCCTCCTTTCCCCCCACCAATCCCTGGTGAGTTCAGACCCAATCCCCTTGGGTCTTAAACAAGGGGGAAAAAATCAATCAGGTTCTTAAAAAAGAAAGCTTTTAATTAAAGAAAGAAAAAGTAAAAATTATCTCTGTAAAATTAGGATGGAAAATGTTTACAGGGATTCAGCTCATATAGACTAGAGGGACTTACCCCACCCCAGTCTGAAATTCAAGTTACAGCAAACAGAGGTAAAAATGCTTCCAGCAAAATACACATTCACAAGTTAAGAAAACAAACATAAGACTAATCCACCTTTTCTAGCTAGTACTTACTATTTTGAACATGAGAGACTGTTTCAGAAAGATTGGGGAAACTTGGGGTGCACGTCTGGTCCCTCTTAGTTCCCAGAGCGAACAACAAACAAAACAAACAGCACAAACAAAGACTTCCCTCCACCAAGATTTGAAAGTATCTTGTCCCCTCATTGGTCCTCTGGTCAGGTGTCTGCCAGGTTTACTGAGCTTCTTAACCCTTTACAGGTAAGAGAGACATTAACCCTTAACCATCTATTTATGACATCTTGTCCCTACGTATCCTGTGGTAGTAACTGGTCTGGTGGGAGTAGAAATGACCATTTTGTTGTAGCCTATATTGTCTCCTAGGCTGTGACTGTGACTGCAGACCCAGCAACTTCAGTGTTGCCTTAGTGTCTTTGAACCCATGAAGCCTGGCATCTGTTTGCTCCGAAAAGAGCAAGGGTCCCTCAAATGGCAGATCTTGTACTTCTTGAGGGAACCCTGATGCCTGCAACCACAAACTCCTATGCATGGTCACAGCTGTGGCTACAGATCTGTCTGCTGAGTCCGCAGCATCAAGACCACCTGCAAGGAGGTTCTAGCCACTGTCTTGCCCTTGTCTATGAGGGTCGAGAACTCCTGCTGGCTGTCATCTGGAAGTCTGTCCTTAAATTTGTTCATAGCCTCCACATGTTAAAGTTATAGTGACTGAGCAACGCCTGCTGGTTCCCTATCCGTAACTGATGTCCACCCTTCCCCACTCGAACAGGCCTTTCTCCCCAGAAGGTCCATCTTTCTGGGCTCCTTATGTTTGGGGGTAGACCCCATCTGGCCTTGGTGGTCCTTCTTGTTGGCAGCCTCTACAAAAAGAAACCCTGATGGGAGATGTGAGAACAGAAACTCGCAGCCTTTAGAAGGTACAAAGTACTTCCTTTCTATTCTCTTGGCCGTAGGCAGGATGGAGGCAGGATTCTGCCAGTGGGCCTTGATCCGTCCCATGATGGCATTGTACAGGGGCTGCGTCTGACACAATGTCCAAGAATCCATCTGATGGTTCCTTGACGACCTCTGCCTGCAACCCTGGATTACAGGCCACCCGCTTTAGTAAGTCCTGGTGGCTCTAAGGTCATCCTCTGGCAGGGAGGACCCTTGAGCATCAGCTCATCCTCTGGAGAAGATGAGGAGGAGGCATGTGCTGCCATAGCATCCAATGCAACCTCCTCCTGAGGAGCCTGTTCTCGTTGACCAGCACCAATCCCGGTACTGGTTTCGGTACTGTGGAGCAGGCCCAGGTCAGTGCTGGGTTTAGTACTGGGACTTGCTCTGGCATTGGTCCCAGGGTCTCTCAGTATGCCCCTGGTGCTACTGTAGTCTCCAAGCACACCAAGTAGGAGCACCTCGAGCTAGTGCCCTGGCCCGGATGAAAGCCCTATAGATTCCAAAAGGGCCATTGCAGTGGTGCTGGACCCCATGGACCTATGGGCCATGTACTCTGTGGCATCACTCCTCCCAGCACCCCCGAAGGCAGAGCTGAGTGTGGGGATTGATGTGGAACTTCCCGACAGTGCTGGCATCTCAAGAAGTCAGACCCCAAGTCCTTCTGGTGCCAGTGATTGGTGCCGTGGAGACATCTCTGGAGAGGCAATGAAAGGGACTTCCCCATATAGGCTGGCCTTGAGACTGGCCTAAATCTGGTTGATGCCTTGGTGCCGCTGGGTGGCACCAGCGGTGCTGCATCCTGCCTCCCAGCCAAGCTCAGTACCAGCAAAGTTATTATGTTCTTCACTGCCATGTAGGCCTCAAAGGTCGATGGCACCATAAACTAGTCTGTCCAGTGCCAGGAAGCCAGCTGAACATCTGGAGTCTGCGGTGCCAATGCTGCTGACACTGCTGACAGTTGTGGCGGTACTAGAGAGGGAGGGAGAGCAGCCCAGCATGTGTCTTGCTCTATCCCATTCTGCCCACTTGTCTCCCTTCGATGCTGGAGAACGAGTCTTCTCCCAGTGGCCTCAATGTTTCCTTCTTCAGCACTGGTGAGGAGGAATGGTGCTGAGAGCTCTTAGTGGCCGGTGGCTCACTATGCACTGATGCCAAAGTACTCAGCACCAAATCTGATCTCGGCTCTGAGGTGGATCTTCATGCTACCTCCATGAGGAGAACTTTCAGTCTTGCTACTCTGTCCTTCTGCGTTTGGGGCCTGACTTCCCGACAAATGTGGCAGAGTTCTTTTCTATGACCCTCTCCCAAACTCTTGAGGCAACTGAAGTGTGGATCACTAAGTGGCAGTAGGCTTGCCACATGAAAAACACTTCTTGAATAGCGGCACCTGAGGCATGCCCCGGTACTGGCGGAGGGAGGGACTGCCTCGCCGAGTACAGAGAGGAATCCTAATCTACAACTCTAAATATACTAAAACTACTAAAATTACTACAACTATAGACTATGAAATGTTTACAATAAAAAAAAACAACTGAAAACCATTAAGATGCTTTGCTCAAGGCAAATAAGGAAAGTTCCAACAGCTGCATGGGCTATAAGAAGAAACTGAGGAGTTCAGGATCGGAGGGCCCCTCTTATACCTGTGCTATGAGTGCACGGCACCAGGGGGTGCCAAAGTCTAGCCCCCAGAAACCACTAGGTGAAAAATCTCCGACAGCTGTGCTTGGGGCATGCACCCACCTAAAATCAGAATGGACATGTGCAAGCACTTGGACAACACCACACTTTGTACCTGAGAAGGGGCAGGGCCTTCCTAGCCCAGTATTGCTCTACTCCTAGTTCTGGTTCAGTGTGGGGCCTCTAGACCCCATTACAAGGGTCCATACACACAGTTGGTGCACAGCCAGCTAGAGTCTTAGAGCCCGTGTGAACAAGTCCCTTAGACTCATTTGGATTCATATCTACAGGTCAAAGTGTAACTTACAATATACCTCCTTACACATCACCTCTGAATTCTGTGGGAATATTTGAAGTATGTCCTGTGCAAGATCATCCAGTACTGTCACACCTGCAGCCACAAGGGTCCACAGTGCTATAAATACATTTTCCTAACTCCCCCACAAACACACACAATACTTCCGGACACATTGGCTCTCTTTTACCTCTACTTTACTGTTACCCCAGTTTTATGCCTGTGAAACTCTATTGCTAGGCCAGATTCTCTGGAGTAAGAGAGGTAAATCAAATTCCCATCAGACTCTACATAATTACAGCTTTTACAGCATTGGCTGCCCTATTCCTGGGTATATTTCACATATCCCCACTGGTCCCTTCATGGGAGTGAATCTACATGCTCACCACTTCTAGCACAAGTAGCTTGGCATGGTAGTTATGATAGGACTGCGGGGACAAGGTTGCATGCTGAATTTTGGGACTTGAAGCCAGGAGGACCCAGCTGATTGGCTTTCTAGTTGGCCTTAGATTTGCTCAAACCAGTCCATAATATTTTGCATATTTACTTATTTTACAGTAATAGTATTATGGATTGGGCTAAACTTTGTTGTAGGTCAGGCCTAGCTGCCACCTTCCATTCAGAATACATGTAAAGAAGCCATTGCAACCAGGTGCTGAAACAATAGCAGTAGCACTTAAAAACACAGGCACATAGAAACACCGAGTAGAAGCTGAATCGTGTTGCCCACGTGTTTTCAAACACAGGGGCTAAGGCTTTGATTAGTGCAAATATTTTGTATGTGTTGCCTGAAAGAGGCACAAGACAAAATGAAGCAAGGCAGACTGGGAGAAACTGAGGGCTTGTCTACATTATGTAGCTTTTAGTAACAAGGCTGACACAGCCTTGTTGCTAGAAGTCAGCGTGTGTGAATGCTCTCTATTGGTATTTTGTCGGCACTTTTGCTGACAAAATACTTCCAGCCCTGCGAGCGGCAGTTGCTTTATCTATAGGAGAGCACTTCTGCCGACAAAGCCGTGTTCACACTGCCACTTGCATTGGCAAAACGTTTGTCTTTTGCAACATTGTCGACAAGCCCTGAGAGACAGTCTGGACAAACGGAGTGTGACCTTGCAAGAAGCTAGAGATACAGATTCTGGGATCTGGTGCAGGTCGTAGGCCTGGCTTGACATAAGTAACTTGCCTTATTTTTTAATGGCCATGATTGGGAAAGTGAATGGAAGGTTAAGTTGCAAATAAGGGCTTAACAAACAGTATGCTGGAGTCAGGATGTCTGAGCCAGCTAACGTAAGAGGGAGAGCACCCCGGGCAACCACTTACTACAAAGAAGATAAGAATGGACAAGATAAACTAGGAATGTAGAGATGAGGTAAAGTATGGACAATGCAAGGACAGAGAGCATATTGTACAGGGATTGGTTCCTGAAATGTAACCAAGCCAATCATGAAGCATATGATGCAATGTATGGTTAAGAATGCATGTGCTATTAGTGTTAGTAAAAATGCATAGAGGATGAAGTTTTGCTGTGTAACTTTAGATGTGTGCCCTATAACCACTCCTTACACTTAAGTTCAACTCAGAGTAGCTTTTCTGTATGCCAACTAAAGTACCTGAACGATGATATCCAGAGCTGAACTAAACTTTTTGGATCCCAGAGAACTGGATGAGGTACCCTCCCAGAAACAGACAAAGTGTTCTGGATAACAGAGTGGAAAAGGTCTCGGAATCCCAACATGAGCCAAAGAGACTTTGGGACTGTAAGCAAAGAAACTCTCTTTTTGGTTCCTCCTGCATTTGGAAACCCAGGATTTTGCTAACTTCTTCCTAATAAACAAGATTGCATCAAAGGAAATACCAGACTGTGGCAATTTCCACTCCCACCTGGAACATCTTCAGGGCCCCAAACTTTGACTAGTCACTCGGGTCAAAAAGGGATAACATTACTATAGCAATGGTATGCTTCAAAGACAAATGCTCATTTTAAGTAACCCAGTCATATTTTACAAGCATATATTGAACAGCATAACTGTGTGCACACAATAGAAGTTGACACAAAAGCTTTCCTTTAAATACAGAGAGTATCTTTCCTATTTAAGGAACAGAGTGGAGTTTATTGCTCAGGATGTCAGCTGATTGCTCCTTCCCTCCCCCAATTCTTAACAGGGGGTTGTTCTTGCTGAAGAGTTTTCATTGTACTAAATATAATTAGAAATTACCCTCAATCAAAACTCCAAAAATTAAAAGTTTGTATCTGGATTTGAACATCATAGCTATCCCCTCTCTACATGGGCTGAATCAAAATCGCAGATGTGAACACTTCTAAACTTTGCAAAAATTCTGATCTGGCTCATATCAAAAGGGCATGGAAGCATCTTTACATACAAAGGGGGGAGGGATAGCTCAGTGGTTTAAGCATTGGCCTGCTAAACCCAGGGTTAGGAATTAAATCCTTGAGGGAGCCACTTAGGGATCTGGAGCAAAAAAAGTTGGTCCTGTTAGTGAAGGCAGGGGGCTGGACTCAATAACCTTTCAAGGTCTCTTTCAGTTCTAGGAGATAGGTATATCTCCAATTATAAAAAAAGTTAGAATTTTTGCAGCTTTTATTTTTATCGTATTATGTCCTTCTTTCTAGGCTCAGAATGGAATCTGTTTCGTTTTTCCTTTTAGTCGGCAGTTTCTTGCTCTCTCTTTTCTCTTAGATTTTTCTATACTGCCTGTCACCAAAGTGCTATCTAAGCACTGAACAGGTAAATTAGATCTGCATGGTGATTGTTCACAGTGGACTTCACAGTAACAAAATTCTTCTCCTACTCTGCCCTCTTCATGTAAATTACTGCAAAATTTAATGATGTCACCAGAGTAATAAAAGTGAAAGTTTAATGGCTGCTCCTTGCTCTTACATCCCTAAACAATCTGTTTTACAGCACCATTCTTATAACTGAATCTGGATTTCCCCAATATAACCTGTCACAGCTACTTCTAAGTGCATAACAATGAAACCCTGACTATCTCCCTCTCTCTTGGTATATTTTAGCTAGCAGGAGAGGTGCACTTGACAAAATTTGTCTGGTTTAAAAGACAAACCTCACATCTTTTCAGAATTCCTCATTTTTTAAGACTAAATGATTATAGGCCGAACTCAGCTCTGAAGTCGGAATTGTGCCTCAATAGTCAAGGCTGAATTTGCCCCTGCTTCTGTTGTTAGTGTGTAGGTTGCATAGCATCATTATCACACATAACTACATTTGGGTGACATTTTTCAGACAAAGAGTTTATTCAATGAAAAATGCAGTTTCGGTTGACCCAAACTATTTGGGAATTTGACACCAATTTTGGCCATTCACAAAACTGCCAGAGAACGAAGAGGAGTTGTTGGTGTTGGTAGTACCATTCACAGCTCCATGCCTTTATAACCTTTAGCCCTGTGGTAAGGGCCCTCAGCTGAGGTGGGGGGGGCCCAGGTTTAAATTATTGCTCTAGAACAGACACAAAATGGACTTTTTCAATTCATCAAAAATTCTGAACAATTTCAAATTAGGTTATGAATGGAAATTTTTTCCAGAACAGCCACCAAACAAACAAACAAAAAATCAATTATTCACTCAGCTCTACTTATAAACTTTATACTTATACTATTCTAAAGCCAGTATTAATTTTCCATGATAACAAGATACATAGGATGAGAAATGAATGAGTATTGTTATAAAATGGGATTTCAACTTAAACATTACACCCAACAGGCAATGTAATAAATAAATAAATAAATAAATAAAATTGAAAAGAATTAAGGTCAAAACAAACATTTGGGTTTTACTGCCCATGATTTACTGTAAACAGACCTCAGTATTACCACACTAGGGCTTTTCTTCACTGTGAACCCAGTGTTCTGTCTGTAGTCAAGTGCTTTCTTCAACTAATACAACTAACTAAAACACAAGATTCCTGTAATAAATTCTTGCCCAAGGTAGATAAGAGTCCCTCATCTTACAGCCATCTCCCCCACAGAAAACTGCTATTATGGAGCCAAATGTTTCCTTCATTTTCATTAGCAAGGGAGTGTAAGGATAAGGTATTTGTCTGCAGCCATATTGTAAGGCCTGAAGTCTAGGGTTACATGATAGCAACAGTGAAAAAACAGGACAGGGGATGGGGGGGTAATAGATGCCTATATATAATTCCCAAAGTCCCAAAAATGAGACTGTCCCTTTAAAAACAGGACATCTGGTCACCCTACTAAAACCTAAGGCCTTCCTCTGCAGCCAGATTAAAAGAGCAGCCAAGCAGCAGCCATTAGGTGAGAAGCAGGAAGTCACATCCTCACATTCCTTCTAAACTACACTAAAACTATGTAATATCAGGCTGTTAAGAAGGACCCTGTCCAAATGGCACCCACTATCACCTGATAAAGAAACAGATCTTTAGATGGTTAAAGAATACGTGGTTTGATAGCATTCTGTCTAGCAAGAAATGACTTATCAATAGTTGTAGTTGTGAAATCCTCATTTCTTTATTGTTTTGTCATTATGGTCCCCACTTTCCTATTGTTTATCTGTATGGTCTCTGTCTGGTTTTTTAATTGTTTCTGTCTGTTACATAATTCATTTGCTAGATGTAAATTAATTAAGGTGTCGGGGTAGGATTGGTTAGAGAATTTTGTTACACTATGTTAGGATTGGTTAGTAAAATTTTAGTATAATAGATTGGTTAAGGTACAGCTAAGCAGGACTCAAGTTTCACTATATAAACTGAGGTCCAAAAGGAAGTTCTTTGGGAATCAACTCCAAGACGCAGCCCCAAAGATCAGAGCTGCCAGACCTCAACACTCTGCCAATGACACCGTGCAGAAACTGGAGTCCCCCAGATGGACCTGATCCTGACTGGCCATCAAGAAAAGTTCATCTGTCATATTGGGAGTGGTGAGCACTGTATGTGTAGTGTGTGCATTCTGGTTTTGATGATCATTAATAAATAAAGGTTAAGGATATTACTGTGTAAGGCTCTTTCACTGGTAAAAGGTCCTGCAAACCCGTAGAAGTAGTGTACACCTGGAGCCCTACGTATTGGGAAAAGGCGTGGGTAATTAAATTGACCAAGTTAGTTACACCCTGGGACCTATGAATTGGGTCCGGGTGGCCCTGAGCCCTACGAATTGGGTAAGGGTAGGTGCTTTTTGCCTGGAGCCCTATGAACTGGGAAAAGGTGGGGTACCCCCTCATGTGTGCAGGTAACAGGAGAGTCTGCACCCACAGATCCTGGCCTGGGGGCACTGAAGGGGATAGTACCAGCTCTGCAGCATGCTCCACCTCTCCCTCTGTAGAAACCCCTTTGTGAATGCTCTGCAGAATTCATACATTGCTTGTGGAGAAGTGGCAGGCTGAGAACAGGATGAGTAGTGCTGATCATACTGGACAGAATCCTCCTCCCAAAAAGCAATGGGGCAAACCAGTGAAAATTATTGATTACTATGCTGTCATCAAACCCAATCAAGAGCGATCTAGGAGGCAGCAGTGGTTGAGGGTAACCTTAGCAACACATGTCAAAGGAACAGGTATATGCTGGAAGTGGAAAGGAGGCGGGCAAGGGCAGGGGTTTCACAGTGCCTTCCCAAAAACTATTCTGTAGATCTACAGCACGTCAAGCTCCTCAGGTCTAGGGAGCCAAATCTACTGTGGGCAAAACCTGTCCCCTGCCAAAAGATTTAGGTGCAAACTCTACAGATACAAAGGTGGAGAGTTACCATTTGTTCCTAAGTAGGGAAGCATTGAGCTTTTGATGCAGTGAAGACAAGCTGTGCAATGGCTAACTGGCTTGTTTCTGGGGGGATTTTAAACAAGTGCATGATTTTGGAGTGGGTTTTTTTGTTTGTTTGTTTTTTGTTTAGTTCTGTTTGTTAGAGCAGCAGATTTTTCTGGGACATTAGGTCAATTTGGTTTTGTTATTAGGCCAAATTCATTCCTCAGTGTAACTCCAAGGAAGTCAGGGTTGTTCGACCAGAGATGAATTAAGCCTCTCCTTATAATTTTGCGTAGCTTTCCTAATGCCCAGAAATTGAGTACATTAGAAACAAATAAACAAAATGAAATATGCTGTTTGTCCAGCAGGTACCAACTCTTATCCATCTGCTTCTTTTTTGTCTCAGTCCCTCAGTCACACCATTTTCATGCAATATTGTAAAAAAAAAAAATATGACTCATTCTTCACATGACAGAAGAAAAGGATTTTATTCATAAAAAGGCTTCCTCCTGCTCTGGCTGCCCAGCATCAACTCCTATTTTACTTCTTTTCTTATTTAAAAGAATGACAGTGAATATGTAATTTTTCTAACCCTGATTATATATTATAATACACAGCATCATTGCCACAATAAAATGAAGAACAAGATTCTCCACTGAGCCAAAACAATGAGACTTCATTGTAGCCAATGGAGTTGCCTGACATACACAAGAAGAAAAATTGGCCCAATATCATCATGATCTTAGTAACTGCACGACTGACTCAGCTCAACTGGCAAATGTCACTTTTTGCTTAAAATTGGAAACAAAAACAAAAAAAAACCCCACACAACAAAAAACAGGACACAAAGTAATTTTCTGTGCTCCTCTTTTGCTGCTTTGCAAATGGGAAGAAAATCTAAAGTTTTCCAGTTTTACTTTGCAGGTACAGTCTTTTACTCAATTCTGTTTTGTGTGTGTGCGTTAAATAATTGTTAATAACAAACAAAGGGTCAGATCAGACATCCCAGATTCACTAGTGAAGGGAACCTCCTTCGTATGCATATGGCTATCAGCTACCTATGCAGAGGTCTCCCTCTACTCAGTCTAGGACTGTGTGGAGGGCACTCTGCTGAATTAGAGACATAACAACGGCCATACCAGGTCAGATCAGTGGTCCATATAACCTAGTATCCTGTCTTCTAACAGTGGCCAATGCCTGGGGCTTCAGAAAGTGTGAACAGAATAGGGCAATTATCGAGTGACCCAGGCCCAGTATCCAGCAGCCAGAGGCTTAGGGACCCCCAGAGCATGGGCTGCATCCCTGACCACCTTGGCTAAAAGCCATTCATGGACCTATCCTCCATGAACTTATCTAGTTCTTTTTTTAACCCAGTTAGACTCTTGGCCCTCACAACATCCCTGGCAATGAGGTCCACAGGTTGTCTATGCGTTCTGTGAAGAAGTACTTTCTTATGTTTGTTTTAAACCCACTGCCTATTAACTTCATTGGGAAAACCAACACTTCTTTATTCACTTTCTCCACACCATTCATGATTTTATAGACCTCTACCACATCCCCCTTTAGTCATCTCTTTTCCAAGCTGAACAGTCCCAATCTTTTTAATCTCTTCTCATATAGAAGCTGTTCCATATCCTTAATTATTTTTGTTGCCTCTCTCTTTTTACAGATGATGCAACAGAACTGCACACAGTATTCAAGGTATAACCATACCATAGATTTATATAGTGACATATTTACGGTTTTATTATCCATCCATTTCCTAATGGAGCCTAACATTATGTAAACTTCTGTGACTGCTACTGCATATTGGGCAGACGTTTTCAGACAATTATCCACAACACCACTCAAGAAAGATCTGGGAAACTGCTAATTTAGAGCCCATCATTTTGTATGTATAGTTGGGATTATGTTTTCCAATATTCATTTCTTTGCATTTATGAACATGAAATTTCATCTGCCATTTTGTCACACAGTCACCCAGTTTTGTGAAATCCCTCTGTAACTTTTCACAATCTGCTTTGTACTTAACTATCTTGAGTAATTTTGTATTGGCTGCAAACATTGCCACCTCACTGTTTTTCTCTTCTTCCAGATCATTTATGAATATGCTGAATAGTGTATGTCCCAGTATGGATCCTGGGGATGGGCTGTTATTTACCTCTCTCCAGTCTGAAAACTGACTATTTAAGGAGGTTTGATGCTGAGGATGGGAATAGGTATCTCTGCAGAGGATGTGGGAGTTACAGATGGGGCAGGCTGAACTTTGGGGAGATTACCTTTCTCACCGATCCTCCTCTGCAATGGGGACCCTCATTTAAAGGTGTACTGTTGAGTTGATGATAGAGTTCATGATAGATGCCTCAGTGCTCAGATGGAGAGTTTGCCTGGACCACATTCAGACCCGAAGCCTCTGGACTCACAAGGATACTCACCTTCACATAAACAGTTCTGATTTGCAGAATGTTTGTCTAGGCTGTATAGCACTTCTTCATCTGCTATATAGTCTAGGTCATGATGGACAACAGAATAGTAATGTTTTATGTCAGACAGTGGAGCATGCTCATATTCTCTCCCTTTGCCAAGAAGCTGTTCTCTGGAACTGATGCATTTGTCACCAGATTATACCACTAGCTCCCTACCTGCCAGGCTTACAGAATGTCCTTACAGAGCAACTCAGCAGGCAATTCACAAGCAACCATGAATGGCCTGTTAAGGACACAATCCTGCAGAGCATGTTCCCCTGGGTGGGGTTACCCCAGAGTTGATCTGTTCACTACAGGCAGGAACAGTAAGTGTTAAATGTTCTGTTCAAGGGGATGTGTGATGGGGTGCTTCACTCACCACTGGTCTGGTGCGTCCTTGTGGTCCCCATCACACCATGTCTCTCTCTCAGCTCTGCAGCTTCTCTCTTGTCTCAGGAACTGATTCAGCCCTACAGCTAGGTCACTCAGCATTCCCCCCCTTCCTGGGTACAGCCCTCCAAATTCTCTCACTCCCACAGTGAAGCAGGCAGTCTTCCAGTTCACTCCCCTGCTGGTGCCACTTCCCCAGTGGCAGGGAGGGGAACCTGGGCCAGGCTTCTCCTCCAGATTTCAGTCAAGAAGCTCTGTGCTTTCCTCTCCGAGTCCTCAATGCTTCTTCCCTGGACTGCTTCCTACAACTCCTGGTTTCTCTCCTTGACCTGAGTGTACCAGCTCCAAACCTTCCTACCTCTTCCTAGGGAGTGAGTGCCTTTTCCCAGGAACAGCCCTTGTCTCTGGCCAGCTTCCTGGTCTTATAGGCCCTGCCTATTCCTGCACAGCTGAACCTGCTTGCATTCAACTTCCTGCTCTTCCTCCAGGTGCAGCCTGTGACGTTAACAGGCCTACCTGGCCACCTTCCAGTCCTGTTTGGGGCAAACACCCCATCACAGGGTGTCTGAGCCCAGGCTCTGTCAGATGCTTTCCTCATCACATGGACCCCTGGAATAATGTATGCCTATCCACCAATTCTGTTAATACCAAGGGTCCTGAGGAAACTCAGGCAAGACTCAGCAGTAGTGATTATGCTGGCACTAGCTTGGCCCACACAATTCTCAAGTTGAAAGTTTCATTATGTCTAACTCTTGATAACATCACATCAGGGGAGAGAGAATCTCCCAGAATGAAGGTCAGTTCCTATTTCCTGACCTTGCATCGTTGCATCTGACATCATAGATGCTTGCTAGTTAACTACCATTGAAAAACCTGCTCTGCTGAAGTCCAGCATATATTAGTTCACTGCAGGAAGGACTTTGCTAGGCTGACCTATGCAGCCAAATGGAAGAGTCTCATTGTTCTGGACTATCTGCTATCCCTAAAAAAATTCAGAGAAATCTGTCAGCTCCACAAGTCTACTCTCAGCAGCAATATCTCCTCACCAGGGTTCAGGATTACAACATATTTTCCCATCCTATGGTTGATACATTCCTCAAGGGCCTCATTTATGTGTTTCCCACAGACTGGGAGCCCCATCCTTCCTAGGATCTTAATATAGTTTTAGTCAGGCTATTGGGGTCTCATACTACATCTATGAAAATAATATTTTTAGTAGCTTTAACACCAGCCCAAAGGGTAGGAGGAAAACAAGCACTTATGGATGATCCACCTTAGTAAGGATAAGGTGACCCTTAGGCTTCCACCTAGGTTTCTACCCAAGATTGTTTCAGACTTCTATTTGGATCAGATGATTCATCTGCCAGTTCTCTTTTCCAAGCCCTACCCCAGCCATGGGTAAGCCAAACTATACAGTTCAGGATGTTAGGGCTGTTTCATACTACCATTACAGAATGAAGTCATTCAGGAATTCCCCTAGACTGTTTGTAGCATGTACGGATGAGATGAAAGGCCAGGCAATATCTACTCAAAAGCTATCTATATGAGTGTCTAGTTCCAGTAAATCATGCTATGAGTGATCTAGACTGAATCTGCTTAGGTAGGTTAAAGCCCACTCCACCAGGGCTCAGATAGCTTCTGCAGCTTCCCTGAGAAGTATACCAATTTCAGAAATTTGCAGTGCACTGACAGGAGGAACATTCAACACTCTCAAACAGCACTGTTACCTTGTCAACGCATCAAGATCTGATGCCCACTTTGGTCCTATGGTCATTACTTAAATAAAGTCCAAGTATCCACTTCCTGTCTATGAGCTTACTTCTTGTGTTACCAGAAGTAGAATATATGTTGACAATCACTCAAAGAAGAAAGAAAGGTCGCTTACCCTATGGTAATTCTGGTTCTTTGAGAAGTGTTGTCCATATCTATTCCATGATCCCCTCCTTCCATGCTACTGTGGCATCCTATAACAGATTCTGTGTTGGCAAAGGAATTGAGGCACAGTTAGTCCTACTCTGTCCTTTATACCATTGAGTGGCAAGGGGAAGGATGAGGACATCTAGGCCACACATGTGGCCTCAGCAAACACTGCTGATCAAAAGAATCTGATCTCATGCACATGGGGGGCAACACAAAGAACCACAGAAACAGTAGATTAAGAAATGTTTTTACTGGCTTGACTCTCAAAAGGCCATACTCTTTAGCCAACAGGACTCAAGAACCATGTCACTCCATCACAGCTCAAGATTTAAACTGTTTAGATTAGAGCACACATCATTATAAATACGTATTGCCAACTACAGCATTTAAGTACTTCTGTCTCCCTGAAGCTTGACATCTTTGAAGAGGAGGAATCTGCTATTCCATTATGTGAATATTTGCAAAAGACACTCAACACATTATCTAAATTGATCATTTGGCACTGCAGTACTTTATAAAGCATGTTTAAAATCAGAAAAATCACAATTCAAGTTAAATACTTTGGAAAAACATTTATCAAAAACCTGGCTAGCCTCAAGTATATATGAAAATTCAAATTGCATACTGTTTCCGAAGAATCAAAATTTCTGCAGCCTGTGGTTCTGCCTAAATACTCTAGTGCGAGTTTACTGGGAAAGAGAAAGATAAAATTAGTAATCAGTAGTACCATCCAGGACAGCAATCTCATTTGTTGGTAAAACATTTAGTCAGTTGCATGACCACACTTTGGTTTGTTATGAAATGTATTTGAGACCAAAGAACCAATGTCAGTTAGGTTTATTGCTATAAGACAATTTAACTATAGCATAGGATAATCTGGTATCATGTAGAACCTGTCTGGGAAGCTGTCTCATGCAGCATTGTTACATTCACTTTACGTATGTGTGCTCCCAAATTTACACCCTTTTACACCTTACTTTTTACCAGCAAAAGGTATTGTGTAAGTCATCTGAAACTAGATTTAACTAATCAGCTTTCTACCTTATTTTTCTGATAGCATGCTGTACCCCCATGTTGTGAACACATACATTCCAGGTACCAAAGGGCATTAAGGAACCTCCCCAGGTCTGTAATAGGGTAGAACAATCATATGTCTTATCCTCCTTTGGGACACTCCAGTACTGGCCTGTGAGAAAGACTCTCTTCTTGTTGCTATGATAAAATAGTCATATGACAGATTTTGACAACTTAAGTGAAAACTTACTTCAGTTAAATACCAGGTATTATGGGATATTTAGAATAAGAATAGGATTATAGTAAAGGTGTAGGCAAATTTAGGCTATACAACTGCTATAATATTTGTGCTTAATGCATACTAATGTATATTTGGTGCAGTTAAAACATTTATATACACATGTACATATTAGGAAGTGGATACTTGGGCTTTATTTAAATAATGACTACAGGACCAGCATATATTATGTAACACATTGCTTATATTTGTAGCACAGACATGCCTTCCAACAATGTATATAGTAATTAAAAATCTGCCTGTAAAACCTTACTTTGGCTCCCTGGTACACATGCATTATTATACAGTCTTTATTTACATGATTCAATACTATTTTTAACACAAGATCCTGCCTGATTCAATGCACAGAAGGGATGGAACTCATTTAATGAACAGCTATTCAATATTTTTAATTATTTTAAATATTCATTATGTGGCCCTAGGCCTGATTTACTACACACTAGCCAAACCCTGCCTTGAATATTAATTTCAACATGTGCTTTTTTATGGTGCTCATCTCTGTAGGATCTGAGTGCTTAACAAATGTTAATCAACCTTCACAACATCCCTGTGATACAACTGGGTATTGTTTTCCCTATTTTACAGATGGGGAACAGATTAAGATAAAAAATGTTGACTGCCCAATATGAGACATTTAGGACCTGATTTTTCAGATTACTTAGCACTATATAGCACATTATATGCTCAAGATACAGTTCCTTTTGACTTCAGTTTCAGCTGAGAGAGCTCTGTTCTTCTGCAAATCAGGTATCAGGATTTCAAGCTGAGCACCCCAAAAAGTAAGGCATTCATAACTAGTGACCCCCTGGAAAAAGTCTGGTTCAAGCAACTTGCCTAGCATCACATAGGAACTCTGTGGTAGAGGCAGGGATAGACTCCAGTTCTCCAGGCCAGCACTCAACTGACTTAACCATGAAACTGTCCTTTTTCCCCCTGCAATCATCTGCCTCATTCACCACACACATTCCAAGGTGAGTTTCTGTAGTGTAATGGTTATTACAGTTGCTTCATATGCAAAAAGTCCCTGCTTTAAAATCAGGCAGATACATGGTGCAAGGATATTTTATCCTATAGCTTGGTCATCTTGTCTTGAGCCTTAGTCTGGAAAAAATCAGACACCTGTCCTTGTTGCAGTGACAGGGACAGCGTGGTGCACATCTATGTAGATCAGGTTGCAGCCCCTCTTCCGACTCCTCCAGAGGCTGCACTTTAATCTACATCACATTGTGATGGTGCACCCCATAAGGCTTATGGAAATATACTTAGGAATGTATATATGACATAATTGGAATATGTTTTATGCTACATATGCCATGTGACATATCTCTGTAAAGGTTATGATCTACTGAATCTATTTATCCTATTTGTATGCATGCATCATTTTTTTATTCAAAGTTATGAATATTAGCTGTGTACTTGCTTGATTTCTAAGTATCCTTATTAAAGCATTTGGTTAGCTTCTTGAGAAATGAATGTGCAAATTAAATGCCCAGTCAAGAAACACTTAAAGGACAATGAATCTTGGAAGGCTCCAATTCACATAAGAAATCCACCTGAGGAAGTTCAGGGTAGCATATAAACAATGGTTGCTGCCTGTAAAAACTGAGGTGGGTATTCACCCACGAAAGCTCATGCTCCAATACGTCTGTTAGTCTATAAGGTGCCACAGGACTCTTTGCTTCTGGTAAAAACTGAGTCATGTGACTTGCCCATGTGACTCCAAAAACTCCATCTTGAAGCTGGACTTTGCATAGGAGAGAGGAGGGGGTCTTCACCCACAAGAGAAAGTCTATTTAAACCCCTGGGAGACCCCCTTCATTTTGTCTTCCTCTGGCTAAAGAGATAGCCTCTCCACTCCCAAGGATACCTTAAGAGACTGGAACAAAGGACAGTAACTACAGGGGGTGTGAGTGATTGCTGGACCCAGACTAGAAGGAGACTAGTCTGTAAAAGGAAGCTTTCTGGAACTTCTGAGGGTGAGATATTATCTGTATTCAGTTTGATTATATTACTGTATTAGGCTCAGACTTGCATGCTTTGTTTTATTTTACTTGGTAATTCAATTTGTTCTGTCTGTCACTACTTGGAACCACTTAAATCCTACTTTCTGTATTTAATAAAATCACTTTTCACTTATTAACTAACCCAGAGCAGGGGTCGGCAACCTCTGGCACACGGCTTGCCATCCCAGGCCAATGGGGGTGGCAGGAAGCTGTGTCCAGCACATCCCTTGCCTGCGCCACTTCCCCCCGCCTCCATTGGCATGGGACAGTGAACCGCGGCCAGTGGGAGCTGCGGTTGGCCGAACTTGTCAATGCGGCAGGTAAACAAACTGGCCCAGCCCACCAGGGTGCTTACCCTGGCAAGCCACATGCCAGAGGGTTGCTGACCCCTGACCCAGAGTATGTATTAATACTTGGGGGGGGACAAGCAGCTGTGCATCTCTCTATCAGTGTTATAGAGGGCGAACAATTTATGAGTTTACCCTGTATAAGCTTTATACGGGGTAAAACAGATTGATATGGGGTTTAGACCCCATTGGGAGTTGTGTATCTGATTGTTAAAGACAGGAACACTTCTTAACCTGCTTTCAGTTAAGTCTGCAACTTTAGGGCATGTGGTTCAGATCCTGGGTCTGTGCTGGAGCAGACTGGTGTGTCTGGCTCAACAAGACAGAGTGCTGGAGTCCCAAGCTGCCAGAGAAAGCAGGGGCAGAAGTAGTCTTGGCACATCAGTTGGTAGTTCCCAAGGAGTTTTCTGTGATCCAACCCGTCACACACCTGATTTATGTACATCCTAGCCATGGCCCCACAAAAGTTGCAAGACCACATTGTCAGCCTCCTCCTGGTGCTGGCCAAATGGCCATCCATCATACCTGGAGGAGGAAGTTGGATGGGGAGTACTCTGCAACTGTTGGTCCTATTTCTGTTCCCTTGTTCAGTCATACCTCCAAGCAGAGTTCCCTTGGTTAGTGTCCACTGACTCCTTAGACATTTTTGAGTCGCAATGGGCAGTGTTGGGTGTCTACTCAATGTCCCCTTCCGGTTACCTGATTTTCATCCTCTGACTTTCACTCCCATCCATGTTTTTTCATTTGTTGTCCTCTGAAATTACACTGGCCTCCCTCCCTCAGTTGAGTAGGGGGGCTTTCAGCTATGAGCAGGCAAAGGCCTGCCATTATCCCAGTTCGCAAAAGGTGCACAGCTTCCAACATCCAAAATAAATGGAGCAGGGGTCTGACAGACAATCCTTCACTACACAATCCTTGTTCATCCCTAGAGCAGGTCCACATTCTGTGCATGGAAGGAAGAAGAGGTTCTGTGGAAAAAATAGTGAATGATGATGTAATTAAAGACTACCATAATATGGTGGGGCCAGGCACCATAACTGAGAACAGGGAGCTTCTCTCCTGTGCTCTCAGTGACACCCTACTAGCCCTGAGAAGCATGAAGGAAGAAGCCATCTGACTCAAACACAGAGGGGACAAGAGATGAACTGGGTGGAGGAAGAAAAGGAAAAAGATTTGGACAAGGACCCTTTTGAGAGTGGGATTGTGGGGAGAAAAAGTGGGTCTGGGAGGATGGAGCAGTAGAGGGAGACTGGGAGTTGCTGAGCAAGGAGACTGACTGAGAGCTGGGGGAGACAGGAACTGTGAGACGGTGAGGGGAATGGAGGGGGAGCAAGAGAACTCAGATCCAGTTGGGAGAACACTGAGATCAGATGAAAAGCTGTGGGAAGAGGAGGAGACTAGGACTGTCTGTACAAAGAGACATACTGGAATGCACTGAGTGGAGGAATGGGGACAGAGGAGATACATCTGACAAGGCACTTGTTTGGATGGGGAGAACTGGGTCTGTCTGGTAAAAAAGATTAGAACAAGGAGCCAAGGAGAAGAAACAGGGAAGGGGTGGAGATTGAGAAGGAACCAGAGCATGGGTGGCAGAATGACTGAGATTTTATGATAAACCCAAGGATGATTGAAACTGAGACTGGGAACCAGATGGAGGGCAGGAAACAGGGCCTTAGGGACAACTGGAGCCCAGGAGAAGATGAGAGATATCAAGAAAGGAGCCAGGAAGGGGAACTAGACTGGGTGTGCAAGGAGATGGACTTGGATGAGAAGCCTGAGGAGCGGAGACTGGATCTAAGTACATGACAAGAATGGGACTGAGATAAGGAGCTAGAGATGGGGAAGAAAAGGGACTGGGACTGGATGGGAGGGTACACAAAGGGTCAAGCTAAGGGGAACATGCAGAAGGGTCTGTGATCACTTAGAGTACACTGCCCTCCAGAGCCAAAGAGATTCTTGAGTTTCACCATTCCATTATGATCAAATATCTGAAACCTACTGGTAAAGTATATCATCCCCCTCTAGTGCTGATCTACATATAAGATGACAACCTGCTATTACAATAGATTTACTCTATCATCTCAAATCACAGAGGTCTGAGACAGCTAGTAGCAAATATCCCCAATCACTGGAGATGGGACACTAGATGGGGAGAGCTCTGAGTAACTACAGTGAATTCTTTCTCAGGCATCTGGCTGGTGGGTGTTGCCAACATGCTCATGGTCTACCTGATCACCATATTTGGGGTTGGAAAGGAATTTTTCTGCAGGTCAGATTGGCAGAGACCCTGGGGATGGTTCACCTTTCTCTGCAGCATAAGCCACAGATCACTAACTGGTTTCAACTACAGTAAATGATGCATTCTCTGTAATTTGAAGTATTAAAATCATAATTTGAAGACTTCAGTAACTCAGCCAGAAGTTAGGAGTCTATTACAGGAGTGGATAGATAAAACAGAGATCTTACAGGCAACCCTTCCCTACACAACCCCTACTCATCCCTAGACAGGTTAACATTCTGTGCACTGAAGGATAAAGGGGTCCTGTAGAAAAAACAGTGAGGGATGATGTGCAGGTTGTCAGACTAGATATTCACAATGGTCCATTCTTGCCTTAAAAGTGTATGAGTGTAAAGATTTCAACCCTACTGATGAACCATGTGGGTGTCATTATAAGGTTACATGATGAAATTTGTTTTTTTCAGTTTGGTTTTTAAAAACTATGTTAACAGGACAATAATGAGAAGCTGGTACTACAGCAATCTGTCATCAAGTTGCTCTGACTAATAGTCAGTTCCCGCACTGCTGCATTTCAGGGAGTGCAGGGCTTAATTGTTTTTTGCACTGAAGAGATCGCAACCTTTGAATGTGAGCTCCTCAGCTGTTGTCTGGACCTCCTTCAGTATCTTTAAAGATGGCAATTGTTCATGCCACTGTGTATGGTGTATCTAACATCAGTCAGCAACAACATAAATGTCACCAGTTGTTAATCACCAGTAATGGACTTACATTCTTCCCTGTTGTCTTGAGGGAGTTTTCCAACAAATTGAGATACCATGTCCCAGATAAGATAACTGTATTTGGCCAGGAGTGCTTGGTAATTAGCAATGTGCATTTGTTAACTTGACCACAAATAGATCTTTCTGCCAAATCTAATTTTTTGGGATCCTTTTCTTTTGAAATCATTTTCTGAGGCCCTTGTGGCCTGGATGGCTCATGCACTGTAGCTACCACCAAGGATCCAGGTATTGGGTGTGGGTAGAGAAATTCAAACCCAACTGAAACGACCTGAAACTGTCTCTCTGCCGTGTTAGAGGTAGGCACTGCTGATGCCACTATCTACCAGACACATCTTGCTGGCTCTAACACCAACTATTAGTTGGCATGGCCAATCTTCCAGGCATGGAGGACTTTAAGATACCTAGTATCTTGTGGCATTTTTTATGCACTATCTGCTGACACAGGCATTCCTGAAACATTTTGCAATCATCAGGCTGAAGTGGAGATCAGTCCAGCGAAGACAAAGAGATAGTTGCTGGTTTCAGCTATTCTTCTCACTTGATTCTCTAAAAGTTCTATATAATCCTTTTGAATAACCCTGTAAGTTTTGTTGGGGAGGGAGGTCTAACTCTCATGCCAGAATTTGAGAGGTGGGACAGGAAGTATAAGAGGCAGGGCCTCTGACTCTGTTGGAGGGGAGCCAGGGAAGGAGACAGACACCTCCCTCTCACATCACAACATCCAGAAAAATGTCTGGAGGACACAGACTATGAACTGGGGAAGTTTGGTCTCAGGCTGGAAAGTGGTCCAGTCTCTACCATCTGTTAGGGTGAGACATTCAAATCTTGCTTAGTCTGTTAACGTTAGAAACACGGTTTAAATTCTATTTTTATTTCTTGTGTAATCAGCTTTGATCTTTATGTCTGTTACTTATAATCACTTAAAATCTATCTTTCTGTAATTAATATGGTTTATGTTTTACCCTAAAACCATGTGTTTTGCTTGAAGTGCTTGGGAAAATCTCAACACAGGTTTGAAAGGCTGGTGCATGTCCATTTTCCTATGAAGAAGTGGCAAACTAAGTAATGAGCTTACACTGGCCAGACTTCTGACCAGTGCAAGACAGTACAGTTCTTGGTTGTAAGACTGGGAATCTGGGGTGGGCGAAACTGGCTGAAGCCTCCCTATTGATGGTTCATGAGTGGCTGGGAGGTAATCCATATAACTGAGTTGGGTGTGTCCCTGCCTATGGATATCTGTAAGTGCAAGACCTGTCAGAGGTTTGTAGCTTGATACCAGCACCACAGTGTTAGAGGCAGCCCAGGTTGGTGGGTTTGGAGGGCTCAGCAGTCCCACATTCCAGGTTGCACTTCAGGGACCCAGTCACAAGTGTAATCAGGTTCCAGTTACACAGCTCTGTATATGTTCCAGTGTGCCTTTTAGTTCACTATGTCTAACAAAAAAGCTTAGTGTCTAGTCTAACTGGTAAAGCCGGTCTGGGGTGCTATACCATCTAAACAATATTTAGTATTGGGTTTCTATAAACCTGAGAGATAATATTAAGACACTAGAATTTCATCCTGCAGGTGGCAGCATTGCTGAAACATCGCTACAATTAGTGTGACATTTTGTGTCACTTCTAACATAAGAATGGCCATAGTGGGCCAAAGGTCCATCCAGCCCAGTATCCTGTCTACTGACAGTGGCCAATGCCAGGTGCCCCAGAGGGAATGAACCTAACAGGTAATGATCAAGTGATCTCTCTCCTGCCATCCATCTCCACCTTCTGACAAACAGAGGCTAGGGACACCATTCCTTACCCATCCTGGCTAATAGCCATTAATAGATTTTACCTCCATGAATTCATCTAGTTCTCTTGTAAACCCTGTTATAGTCCTAGCCTTTACAACTTCCTCAGGCAAGGAGTTCCACAGGTTGACTGTGCGTTGTGTGAAGACCTTCCTTTTATTTGTTTTAATTAATTTCATTTGGTGGCCCCTAGTTCTTATATTATTATTCTGTATTGTGTGATTTTACTTACAGTTAAATTAATGATTTATTGATGTAGGATTTAATGGATTTCTTTTCTGACATGGAATAGCAATATAGAAGCAATGTTCACTCAAAAGTATTTGCATGTCTAAATACGATAGGCAAAATGTCCAGTTTAAAACTTATACTCATCTTAATAAAAATAGAGGCTGGGACGGTATTTATACAATCTGCCCTGCATAAGGAGTGGTGCATAGCTCTGTTGCCCACAGAAAGAAAGACAATTCTTTCCCATCACCCCTGGGATATTCCTCTGTTCCTCTTACTGACTAGTTCCAGATTAAGATAACCCTGCACTAGCTCAGATACAGTGGCCACTGCAATACAGAGGTTGAGCCAATGTTCTTTTCCACCACTCTGACTCACTTGCTAAAAGGTGAGTAGTAGGCACACAGAATTTGTTCACCCACACATGCCAGAAGACAAAGTCCAGGAAGGCCATGCAGGATAGTATGTCTATGGTCTTATGCCACCTTATGTCCCTGCCAAGTCCACGTAAACTAGGTTCTGATCTGGCCCCATGTATTTGGAGGATTTCAAACAAACAATGTGTTCCACATTTTTGTTCTCTGTATTGATAAATTCAAACAAGCTATCTTCATCAGCTCAATAAGCTTTCATAAAGAAAGTGGATCCTATTTTTAATACAAATTAATAATCTGAACACTTGGAAACAAGAGTTCCCTGTAGTTGCTAATATCTTTCATATGTAACTACCCTCTGTCACTAGCCAATGTTTGTTTCTAATTACATTTCAGAGGTTAAGGTACTACTGTAGTTATCCACCGGATAAGTGTGTACACAACAATACACATTCCTATTTCATTCTCGTGCATACAGCTTAATGATTACATCTCACATACAGAGACTGAGTGGACTTGATTACACTAAATCTACCCTGAAAATATTATTGCTGGCTCTGTTCAGCTGCATACTTTAACTCATCGTCTCATTTGACTTTGTGTGGGAATTTTGAACTAGAGTATGTTGACAAAATGGTACTGTAGAGGCAGAGTGATGCCTGGCCTAGGCCAGATTCACAAATACATATCAGTTGCTTTACATAGCTCCAACAATGCAAGGCCACTTTGTCACCAGAACAATGCAAAGCAGACAGAGTATACTGGTAAATCCAGACTTGAGTATTTTCAGCGTGTATGCCATGTTTTATGGTTGTGGTCTAGAGTGGCTCTACTTGGGCGTACTTAGTAAATCCCATCATATGTGATCTCTACAATCCTTTTGAAAGCATCAGGAGGAATTTGATTTTGTATCATAATGTAGTACCTGAGACAGTATCACCACCAATAGCATTGCTGCATAGCAGTTCAACAGGCAGGCTGATCAAAGTATGTTGAGTTACCTAATAAGTGAATATACTGGGGGAGATCCTCTGCTGCATACAGCTACCACTGGACACAATCCAAAAGGCCCCACAGCAGTGTGGGGATTTACAATTCCCTGGTTCACTGCCTCAGACCAGTGCAGATTGGATGAGCATGGAGGCTTGGGACAGGGTGTTCACCTTATACCAGCCTTGAAAGTGTTAATGAGGTGGAGAAGGAGCCAATTAAATTGAAAGGCTGCATCTCAGAAAGAATGGATGGAAAAGCTACCTGGAGATGGAGACCAGTTGAGAAGGAATGGGCAAGGCTGGTATAAAGACAGGAAGTTGTCAGCAGAAAGGAAGCTGTAGGGGAAGTAGTCTGCAGATATTCCACGGGAGAAGGGAATTTGGACTGGTAACCCAGAGAGTGGGAGAGCCAGAAGGTAGAGCTAAGAAATAGGAATGTGTAGGAAGGAGTCCAGAGGAAGTGCAACATGGTCTGGGAATAAGCAGGCTTCCATTGCTAGAGATTGGGTCCCTGGACTGGAAGACTGGAACCCAGAGTAGCGGGTGGGTGTGGGCTCCCCTACCAGCCACTGGAGGCATGGCACAGTCAGGGCAGTGAAGGAAGACTTCCATTTGGTATAAAGGGACTTTGATACTCTGGAAGGGGAAAACTTTAGTGACCTGGCTAGAGGGCTGATTCATGCAAGACACACCCAGTTCCAGAAAAAGAGAGAGACAACAGGGAGAGGAACAGACAGGGGTGTCGGACATGCAAATAACTAATCCCCAGAGCAACCAGGAGGAGGTGCCCTAGTGGTGAGTGGACCCCGTGACAAGGCTTCTCTAACTTGCACTATCAGAGTGTGGTCCTGTAGGATATATGCTGGATTATATGACAGCTATGTATAACCCAATTTCCAGCACAAAGGAGAGGATCAAGCTAAAAATATGTTCCACTGTCTTTCCATATCTGTAAGCAGTTGAAGCTGGTGAAACCTGGCAGAGCCATCTTTCATCTAACTTTTAGTTAAATCTAATATTTATTAAATTATGGGTACTGTAGCACTATACAGTCAATTCTAGGCTGTGGTTAACAAGAGATTTGCCTCAAATTCCTTATACCCAGTGGAAAAAAAGGTTGAATTTGAAGGTTTGAAAATTATTGAGCAAGAGGGAGCCAATGAGGCATTTCCTTGGGTTCACTGCCAGCTTCACTTTCCCTCAGTATAAATTGAGCTAGCTGTCTGGCAGATTGTGGGTTTTTAAAATTTTTTTTAAAGACTAACTGCTTCAGTCAAGTTACAATATCTGATGCTGTTAAAAAATTAGGTCAGTTCCATTCAGGGAAAAACTACTATTTTCCGTAAAAACAACATAGATCCTAAGATCTACAGAAATAATATAGATCCAATTGCCAAAGTTCAGCAGACACTGCCAAACACTGTGTTGACAGAGTTCAGTTAGTAAACCAATCCAGTGCAGTTCTAGGTTGTAAATTCACAAAATACTAGATCTGATTATTGTAAAATTGGTGAGGATTAAGTAATAATCCCTCTGAACAATTGTTCTAATTGCCTCGAAGTGGATTTGAAGATTTAGTAGAACGGTGTTCTCAAAATATCTGGCTTGCCACATAGGAGTATTATCAGTAACTGAAAAAGTAAAAGTGTCTAACATGAAGAAAGCTCAGTCATTCCGTTGTGAGAATGCAACTCTATATTGCCTCAAATGGCAAAATATGCTGCTTTCCCTTTTCGAAGTACATCTAGATAATGTAAGTGGAAATTCCTTCCTCAGCAGACAAGAGCTGTGAGATGAGAGAGAATTAGGATTGTTGGAACTAATAATGGCCCATAATAATGCCTGGCCAACAAAGAGGATAGCAACCTATTTTTGGATTGATAGTGTAGTCAGATTTAGAAGGGACCTGAACAGTAAGAATTAAACTTGATTTAGGAATAGATTTTGAATGTTTGTTCTCCCTCCAAAATCTTCTAAGTACTTCCTCTTCCACTGAAAATATTACAGACTACATCATACTATGACATCGCACATACCATAGATTTCACGGGTTATGATGTTACATGGTGGGATATCTTATTCAGTGGTCCCCAATGCAGTGCCCGTGGGCGCCATGGCTTTGCATTTATGTGCACCTGCCTAGTACCCAGCAGGGGAGAGAAGCCACTGCCCTGCACCTGACGGGGACAGAGAACTTAGGCTGTGGGCGTGGTGTTCTCTGTTCCTGGCAGGCGCGGAGCCCGACTAGTGCCCAACAGGGGAAAGAAGCTGTGACCCCATGCCTGCCGGTGAGTGAACTCCAGGGCTGCAGGCGCTGGTGTTATTGGTCCCTAGCAGGCACGGGGCTGCGGCTTAAGCTGGAGAGAAGCCGCGGCCCTGTGCTTACCGGGGACAGAGAGCTCTGGGGATGCAGGCTGCGGGCACCGGTGTTCTCTGTCCCCAGCAGGCACGAGGCCCACCTAGTGCCCAGCAGGTGAGAGAAGCCGGGCCCGCACTTGCTGGGGACAGAGTACTCCGGGACTGCAGGCAGCGGGTGCCAGAGTTCTCTGTCCTAGCGGCTTCTCTCTGGCTTATCTCTGCACTGCCCAGAACTGCCACCAAAAACACCCTCCGACTCCGTCATCCCACAGCATGTGCTGCCCCAGGCACGTGCTTGCTCCACTGGTGCCTGGAGCCAGCCCTGTATGCCCTGTATACTGTTGTTCTCTTGTGCTTTGTGATTTATTATTTTTTTAACATTTTGCCCCAAAATGAGTGGTTCAAATAAAAGACAACATACATATTATTTCAATGCAGAATGGGAAGAATCCTACTGTTTTACTGAAAATAAAGGGAAATGTGTTTGCTTATTGTGCAGGGGTGCCGTTGCAGTGCAGTGCAATGTCGAAAGCCATTTCCAAACTAATCACAGCTCTTTTGACATTGGCCATCCACTTAAATCTGAGTTGAGAAAGAAGAAAATCAATCAACTCAAATCAAACCTATCTGCCTAGCAACCTGTTTTCACTAGACAAGTGGTAAAGTGCAAAGGTGCTAGTATTGCTTCCTTTACAATTGCTCATCTGCCTGTAAAGAAGAAAAAACCCTTTCAAGATGGTGAATTGCTGAAGGAAGCATTTTTGACTGGTGCTGATTGCCTGTTTCAAGGACTTCCTTACAAGGGTGAGAGTTTGTTGGCAATACAAGACTTGCAGTTATCAGACAACACAGTTACAAGGAGGATACATGCAATTTCAAGAGACATGCAAACTCAGCTAAAGGATGACTTGGAAATAGGTGACTGGTTTTCACTGCAATTCAGTGAGTCGACAGATATATTGGATACAGCACAATTGGCAGTTATGGTGAGGATGGTATTTAGTGACTTCACAGTAAAAGAAGAGTTACTAAAAGAATTGCCTATGAAAGGGCGAACAAAGGGTGAGGACATCTATAATTTATTCAAATCATATGCAACATCAATTAGTAAGTCACTACACAAGCTGTCTGTGATCACCACTGATGGGGCACCAGCAATGATGGGCCTTGCCAACGGATTCATTGCACTTTGTAAGAAGAATGAATCCTTTCCGAACTTTGTCTTATCATTGCATTATCCACCAAGAAGCTTTGTGCATCAAAGTTCTTGCTTTTCAACATGTCATGAATGTTATTAAAATAATTAACTCTATTCGAGCGAAACCTTTGCAACACCAACTTCTTAAGGGCCTGTTGGAAGATATTAATGATAAACAATCTGATCTTATCTTGCACACAGAAGTACAATGGCTGAGCAAAAGTAAAGTTCTTGCACATTTTTTAAGTCTAATTTAAGAGATCAAAGAATTTCTGAAGTCCACAAATCAGAACTTCGAGCAACTAGAAGACTCCAGCTGGTTAACGGACTTGGCTTTCCTTGCCAAAATCACTGACAAATCAAACATTTTAAATCTTGAGCTCCAGGGAAAAGACAAACATGTGGCTCAAATGTAAAATCATTCAAAACAAAACTGATCTTGTGGATGTCACATATGAAGATGAAGTCTCTCGTACATTTCCCAAATTTGAAGAAAATGGTACGTGACAGTGATTTTAACCCATCACCATTTGTTATCCACATTCAGACACTTCTGGAACAATTTGAAAAGAGATTTCAACAGTTGGCCATCACTGAGCTTTCTTGTGAATCCTTTTACTTGCCAAATAGAGGTAACAAAAATGGCTACATCAATTGCAAGTCTCATTCAAGTCAGAACAGAAGATGTGGAACTTGAGATTTTGGACCTTCAAAATGATATTGTTCTAAAATCCTGTGCAGCAGATGAAAACTTTTGGAATCTGGTTGACCGAAAAAAGTTTCCTGCCTTAAAAAAATGTAGCATACAAAATAAAATCTTATTTCAGTTCCACTTATCTATGTGAAGTTCTGTTTTCAACAATGAACATCATAAAATCGAAATACAGATCTCGGCTTACAGATGCTGTCATAAATGGATAGTTAAGAGTTAATGGAACAGAAGTACTTCATATCTCTTTTGCCTGTAAAGGGTTAACAAGATCAGTGAGCCAGGCTATCACCTGACCAGAGGACCAATCAGGGGACAGGATACTTTCAAATCTTGATGGAGGGAAGTTTGTTTGTGTGCTGTTAGTTTTTGGTGGTTGTTCACTCTGGGGGCTCAGAGGGACCAGATGTGCAACCAGGTTTCTCTCCAATCTCCCTGATACAGGTTCTTATAGATTCAAAATAGTGAGTACTAGGTGATAAGGCGAGTTAGGCTTATGCTTGTTTTCTTTATTTGCAAATGTGTATTTGGTTGGAAGGAGTTCAAGTGTGTATTTGGCTGGAAGGAGTTCAAATTTATATTTTGCTGAAAGGATTTTAATTTGTACTTGAATACTTAGGCTGGGAGGGTATTCCCAGTGTCTATAGCTGAAAGACCCTGTACCTATTCCATTTATTTAAATTTACAAAGATAATTTTTACTGTTTTTCTCTCTTTAATTAAAAGTTTCTTGTTTGAGAGCCTGATTATTTTTTTATTCTGGTGAGACCCCAGGGGACTGGGTCTGCATTCACCAGGGAATTGGTGGGGAGAAAGGAGGGAAGGGGGAGAGAGAGGCTAATTTCTCTCGGTGTTAGGATTACTGTCTCTCTCAGGGAGAATCTGGGAGGGGAAGAGAGAAGGAGGGGGGAAGGTGCATTTTCCTCTCTGTTTTAAGATTCAAGGAGTTTGAATCACAGTGATCTTCCAGGGTAACGCAGGGAGGGGAAGCCTGGGAGAGGCAACGGTGAGGGAAAGGATTTACTTTCCTTGTGTTAAGATCCAGAGGGCCTGGGTTTAAGGGGTCCCCGGGCAAGGTTTTGGGGGGACCAGAGTGTACCAGGCACTGGAATTCCTGGTTGGTAGCAGCGCTACAGGTTCTAAGCTGGTAATTGAGCTTAGAGGAATTCATGCTGGTACCCCATCTTTTGGACGCTAAGGTTCAGAGTGGGGGATTATACCATGACAGGTGCCCATCCTGATGATTGCTTACGAATGGGAATATCATCCTACTCTCCCAACTAGGAAAAATTGGCTGAAGAAATGCAGTGCCAAAAATCACACTGACTTTATTAGAAAAACCTTGTGAATTAATGATAACTATTTTCCATTAAGTGCTGATGAGTGCATATGATTAACTTGTGTTTAACTTTTTTCATATTTGTTTATTGAAATCCAGATACAAGTAACAATACAAAGAATATTTTTAATTAACCATAACTGGGTATGTTAAAGTAAGAATAATAAATATATTTGGACCAGCAGTTCAACAATGTTTTACTTTTTTAAAATAAATACGATGAAAACTGTTTATGATGTTTATTTTATAAAAACGCCTTAATTTTTCTTACAGGTAGATAAAAAAGAGCAAATTCACATGGTAAGGTGAAAGAGTAATTGCCGAATAATTTAATTAATACCTTTTACGTGTAAAATTACCTTTTTGATCTTACGGATTCATATATTATGTAATATTAAATATGATGTTTTCATATAATTTAATGTACAAATACAAAATAAGCCTTGAAAAATTGTTGGCGCCCACCACACTCTTCTGAAAACATGAATGTGCTACTGGCCACAAAAAGGTTGGGGACCACTGTTTTATGTGCTGAATTTTCCCCACAGTCTAATTAGCATAACAAGTCATTCTTCATTGAAATCTTTGTTAAATTCGATGGTCCTTTGGTTTTGCAGTTCATACTGTCTCTTACATATTTATATAGTTCCTAGCACAACGCGGCCCCAGTCTTGACTGTTGCCTCTACATGCTACTGCAGTGTAAATAAAAACTATAATGATGATGCATGAAAAATGTATGTTATAGGAGCAACAGCCCTGTTTCCAAAAAGCAGGGAGACCAAATTAAAAACTGTCCTAGAAAATCTAAAATCTCTCAATTTTATTAATTGCTCTTGAAAAAGGCCCTGAAAAGTCTGTTCTGAGACTGAGCTAAGGCCAAATGGCTTCTGTTTGCAGCCTGTTGTATAATAGGACAAGTCTTGGGGATCTCTTAACAGTAAATTCAAGGAGGGTATGTAAAATCAGGAAGCCTGTAGCAACAGACAGCAAGAATTAGGCCTACGATTTAGGAATTCCCAGAGGGGAAATGGCAGCTTCCGCAATTCACTACATTTAGTACTGATTTTATCCAGAAGAGGTTCCTTAAGATGGCTCTAATGTGGTGCTATACCAAAGAAAGGTTGGGAAACTTTTGTTTAAATAGGAAAGTTACCAGAGAGGAAAAATGTCCTAAATATTTGATTAAAATGTTTGGGTACTGATAAAAATCACGTAGTGAGAGGTTGTGTTAAACTTTTTCCTGAAGGAATCAGAATAGATTTTCCTAACATTGGGCATAAACTAGTAAATGGGAGTAAAGTCCAAGTAAAAAGGCTTTGCTGATCAAAAAACTGACTGAAACACAGCAGAGTGGAGGAAAGAAATCCTCTCTCTCTGTACATATCTACACCCCCTACCTCAGGGTCACATTACACTGATAGTTGTTTAGTTGTATTCATACACACCTCTATATGTACAACCATAACTTGTAGTTCTAATGAAATCATTAAACGTGCTTATTAAGTTCATAAGATCATTGTGCTGTAACTTCCAAGGTGATCATCTGCCCAAGAATAACTTTAGTCTGTAAAGCTATTCACTGTCAGAGCTAAATCTATAGATATTCCAGAGAGCAGAAAGGGTACACAGAGCCTTTTCACATGTGCAGTGACTGAACCACATCTAATTGGGGAACACAGATACTACTCCCAGACATCACCACTAGCAGCTCCAGTCTCCCATTAGGTCAGGGCTCTGGCCTTTCCTTGCCCATACAGCAGACAACAAGCCCAGCCCATCGTTGAGGGGAAGCACACTCAAAATCCATTTAAAAGGAAACAAGCCTTATTCCCCCAGATTTCCCTTAAAGAATTAGGGCCCAGTCAACCGGAATTCCTCCTGAGACTCCTGCTGATGCATCACACCTCAGTTCTCTTCCCACTTCCAACCAGAGACTGTGGCTTAAAACTCACCATCTGGCTATATATTTATACAGATTGTGTTTATCCATATTTAGCTGTCTATTCAGAATCATCCATAAAGCTACAATGTTTATTTTTCTTCAACACAGATGGTGGAATGTGAAAATGAACAGGTATTTAATTGAACAGTTCACTTTTGTTTTGGTTTAATTTTTATCAGTTTTAGTTTAATGGAATCCAAAAACTTCAAAGGTTGTTATTATTCAACAGGATGAGATATTTGAGGTTTTAAATATAATAATGCCTTCTGATATCATTAATTTCAGTGTAATTTAAATTGTGATAACATAAATTGACCTATTGCCCTAAAACATTTCTTCCAAAAGCCAACATGCAATATATTGGTCTCTTTCCATTCCTCTATCACACCTCTTGCCTTTTTCAACAAACCTATGGGACACGTGTACCTGAAGGATTAACAAAAGATTCTTGTGAAACAAGTGACTAAGGTTCCTTTACAGTGAGTGAGAAAATGACTCAAGGATAAATCACATAGTACATGAACACAGGAGTTAAACACCTTTTCATCTAAGTTAGGGCCACAGGCGAAGTTTGACTTCTGAATTGGGCCAGGGGGGCAGATGGCTTTAATAAGTATAGCTCTGAATTTTCAATTTACTGATTATTAACAGTGTCACAGGGTGTGCCACTCACCACTAGTCTGGTTCCTTCTCCTGGTCATGCTGTGAATTAGCTCATCAGGTCAACATCCATTCCCATGGTCCCACCCTATCACACAGTCTCTCTCTCTCTCTCTCTCTCACATTTGTTGCTCCTCTCTCATCCCAGGAACCACAGCATCCTCTTCATGACTCAGCCCTCCAGATAGATGACTCAGCTTTTTCCCATTCTGGGCTATATCAAAGTCTTTCCTGCAGCAGTCCCAGGCAGTCTTCTCATTCATTGCCTTTGGTGCCACTCCTTCAGTTGCAGGCAGGGAAACTCAGGTCCACCCTCTACTCTGGGTTTCAGTTCAGGGACCATATACTTCTGGGCTCTCTTCTCCCAGCCCTAACTGCTCTTTCCCTGGACTGCTTCCTACTCTTCTGGTTCCCCACCTTTCTCTGGGTGTAACTGCTCCAAACTCATCTCCCAGGGAGTGACTACAGCCTACACATCACAGCAGTTGCCAAACACTCCTCCCTCTTCCCAAGGGGTGACTGCCCTTACCCAGAAGCAGTCCTGGCTGTTGCGAGTTTCCAGGATGTATAGGCCCTGCCTATTCCTGCACAGCTGAACCTGCTTATAATTAATTCCCTGCTCCCTGGGTCTTCCTCCAGGTGCAGTCTGTGGTGTTAATAGGCTACCTGGCAATACTCCTTCCAGTCCTGTGTGATGAGTATACCCCATCACAAGTGGTACTTAAATTACAATGTACTTGAAATCACAAATATAGTTTATTATTTAATTATCCTTCATTTTAATTTAATCATTGACATGCTTACCAGCTACCCCTAAACAGAACTGAGCACTTTCATATGACTATGAATCATGTCTCCCTAGTTTTAGAGATACGGAAATATTGTCTTCATATAGAAATAGATTGTTCTCTACAAATCACTTTGATTACAAAGTAATTTCCAGTGCTGTAGGAATAGTGTGAGCAGCTGGGCCAGACTCCTGATGGCTGCATCACTACTTAAGTCCGGTGAATTGTGGAATTAGCCTGGCAGGGCAGCAAACAGTCAGGAACTTAGGCCCTCAAGCAGGGGCTGAGCAAACAAACAGCTCCGAAGGACCAGGGAGATGGGGAGACTGCCACCCGCACGTTGGGTGGCAGGGGGACACCTGTCCATCCACTCCACTGCATCTGTCAAAGTTTCTTTCCGCACCTGAGCTTTAGGGTACAGATGTGGGGACTTGCATGGACACTTCTAAGCTTAATTACTAGCTTAGATCTGGTAACCTTGCCACCACCCAGAATTTTAGTGTCTGGGGCACTCTCTGTTTCCCCCAAAACTTCCCCCCTGCGTTGCCTTGAGGGACTTCACCAATTCCCTGGCGAACACAGATCCAAATCCCTTGGATCTTAAAACAAGCAGAATTTAACTATCCCCCCTCCTTTCCCCCCACCAATCCCTGGTGAGTCCAGATCCAATCCCCTTGGATCTTAAAACAAGGGAAAATTAATCAGGTTCTTAAAAAGAAAGCTTTTAATTAAAGAAAGAAAAGGTAAAATTATCTCTGTAAAATCAGGATGGAAAATGCTTTACAGGGTAATCAGATTCCTATAGACCAGAGGGGCCCCCCCTAGCCTTAGGTTCAAAGTTACAGCAAACAGCGGTAAAATCCTTCCAGCAAAAAGAAACATTTACAAGTTGAGGAAACAAAAATAAGACTAACACGCCTTGCCTGGCTAATTACTTACAAGTTTGAAACATGAGAGACTGATTCAGAAAGATTTGGAGAGCCGGGATGTATGTCTGGTCCCTCTTAGTCCCAAGAGCGAACAACAACAACACAAAGAGCACAAACAAAAGACTTCCCTCCACCGAGATTTGAAAGTATCTTGTTCCCCTATTGGTCCTCTGGTCAGGTGTCAGCCAGGTTTACTGAGCTTCTTAACCCTTTACAGGTAAAAGAGACATTAACCCTTAACTATCTGTTTATGACAGCATCCCAGGCCTGGGCCCTAGCAGCAGCAGCAGCAGCAGACCTTGAGAGTGGGGATCCTGACTGCAACACACTTACATCGGCTCTGGGTGTGCTGCAGCCAGATTAGGGTCGGCTGCCCCCGGGCTACTTCCTACCTCCCCTTCTAGAGGTACCTGCGTCATGATGGTGTCCTCAACGGAATCAAGCACCATGGGCTCCTTGGGGTATTCGGCGAGTGGTAAGCTTGGCAGCTCCTCTGGGTAGCTTGCTACTGGCAGGCTTAACAGCTTCTCCAGGGATCTGGTTGGCATCAGGCCTCAGCTGGTCTGGCCAGTCCTCGGGTCGATTGCAGACTGCAGAAGTCTGTCCACCAGGACTAGGCCACAGGCATTTGGCTTCTCTGGTGGCCGGGGCTCATAGACTCATAGACTCAAAGGTCAGAAGGGACCAATATGATCATCTAGTCTGACCTCCTGCACAAGGCAGGCCACAGAACCCTACCCGTCCACTTTTATAACAACCCCTAACCCAGGACTGAGTTATTGAAATCCTCAAAATTGGTTTGAAGACCTCAAGCTGCAGAGAATCCACCAGCAAGCGACCCATGCCCCACGCTGCAGGGGAAGGCAAAAAACCTCCAGGGCCCCTGCCAATCCGCCCTGGAGGAAAATTCCTTCCCGACCCCAAATATGGCGATCAGCTAAACCCTGAGCATGTGGGCAAGACTCACCAGCCAGCACCCAAGAAGGAATTCTCCGCAGTAACTCAGTTCCCATCCCATCCCACATCTCCCTGCAGACCATTGAGCAGACTTATCTGGTGATAATCCAAGATCGATTGCCCAAATTAAACTATCCTATCATAGCATCCCCTCCATATACTTATCAAGCTTAGTCTTAAAGCCAGATAAGTCTTTTGCCCCCACTACTTCCCTCGGAAGGCTGTTCCAGAAGTTCACTCTTCTAATGGTTAGAAACCTTCGTCTAATTTCAAGTCTAAACTTCCTAATATCCAGTTTGTACCCATTCGTCCTCGTGCCTACATTAGTACTAAACTTAAATAATTCCTCTCCCTCCCTAATGTTAACCCCCCTGATATATTTATATAGAGCAAGCATATCCCCCCGCAGTCTTCTTTTGGCCAGGCTAAACAAGCCAAGCTCTTTGAGTCTCCTTTCATAAGGAAGGTTTTCCATTCCTCGGATCATCCTAGTAGCCCATCTCTGGACCTGTTCCAGTTTGAATTCATCCTTCTTGAACATGGGACACCAAAACTGCACACAATATTCCAGATGGGGTCTCACCAGTGCCTTATATAACGGTACTAACACCTCCTTATCCTTGCTGGAAATACCTCGCCTGATGCATCCTAAAATCGCATTTGCTTTTTTAACAGCTGTATCACATTGGCGGCTCATAGTCATCCTGCCATCAACCAATACCCCAAGGTCCTTCTCCTCCTCTGTCGCTTCCAACTGATGCGTCCCCAACGTATATCTAAAATTCTTATTATTAATCCCTAAGTGCATGACTTTGCACTTTTCACTATTGTATTTCATCCTATTCCTATTACTCCAGTTTACAAGGTGGTCCAGATCTTCCTGAATAGTATCCCTGTCCTTCTCTGTGTTAGCAATACCCCCCAACTTTGTGTCATCCGCAAACTTTATTAGCACATTCCCGCTCTTTGTGCCAAGGTCAGTAATAAAAAGGTTAAATAAGATCGGTCCCAAAACCGATCCTTGAGGGACTCCACTAGTAACCTCCTTCCAGCCTGACAGTTCACCCTTCAATACGACCCGCTGGAGTCTCCCCTTTAACCAGTTCCTTATCCACCTTACAACTTTCATATTCATCCCCATCTTTTCCAATTTAACTAACAGTTCCCCATGCGGAACCGTGTCAAACGCCTTACTGAAATCGAGGTAAATTAGATCTACCGCATTTCCTTTATCTAAGTAATCCGTCACCTTCTCAAAGAAGGAGATCAGATTGGTTTGGCACGATCTACCTTTAGTAAATCCATGTTGCAATTCGTCCCAATTACCATTGACCTCTATGTCCTTAACTACTTTCTCCCTTAAAATTTTTTCCAAGACCTTACATACTACAGATGTCAAGCTAACAGGCCTATAATTACCCAGATCACTTTTATTCCCTTTCTTAAAAATAGGAACTACGTTAGCAATTCTCCAGTCGTATGGCACAACCCCTGAGTTTATCGATTGCTTAAAAATTCTCGCTAACGGGCTCGCAATTTCACGCGCCAGTTCCTTTAATATCCTCGGATGGAGATTATCCAGGCCCTCCGATTTTGTCCCATTAAACTGTTCAAGTTTGGCCTCTACCTCAGTTGCGGTAATATCCACCTCCATATCCACATTCCCGTTTATCATCCCTCCATCATCGCTAAACTCCTCACTAGTCTTATTAAAAACTGAGGCAAAGTACTGATTTAGATATTGGGCCATGCCTAGGTTATCCTTAACCTCCATTCCATCCTCAGTGTATAGCGGCCCCACTTCTTCTTTGTTTTCTTCTTATTTATGTGGCTGTAGAACCTTTTACTATTGGTTTTGATTCCCTTTGCAAGGTCCAGTTCAATGCGGCTTTTAGCCTTCCTCACTTTATCCCTACATGTTCTGAGCTCACCAAGGTAGCTTCCCTTGCTAATCCCGCCTTTCTTCCACTCCCTGTAAGCTTTCTGCTTTTTCCTAATCCCCTCTCTGAGTTGCTTGCTCATCCAGCTTGGCCTACAACTCCTACCCCTAGTGAACTCTGGGGTTGGACTTTTGTACTTCCTGTTCTGCGCTCTGACCTCTGCGGGGCGGGCGCAAGCTCCACTGGCTCTGCCCACTTCGGCGTCTGGAGGGGCTTGAGGGAGGTTGAGAACCAGGCCACCTCGCTACAGGCTCCCAAATGTTTAGGCTATTATTGAAATATTTAAATGATTGGTTGTTTTGATAAGATATTATATCTAATAATAAGAGCAGAATTTTCAACAGTACTGAGCATTAGAGATGGATGGGAAACAATTTTCCCACTCCAACTTGGACCAAAAATTTGAAATCTAAAAAAAAAAAAAAAGAAGTAAACCAAAAATCTGAAAAAACTCAAAATGCTTAATTTTGATCATTTCAAAAATCTTTGTTTAGATTTCAATCTTTTTTCTTCTTTTTATATTTTTACTATAAACTAACTTTAATCAAGAAACAAAAAATAATTTTGAACAGCAACAAAAAGACCCTAAACCTTTCAAAACAGGATATTTCAATAGTTTTTTGTATCTTTTTCTAAACAGAAAACTCATTGAAACTGACCCTTTCCTGCAAAAAACTTTGGTTTTGATGAATAGGCATTTTCCAACAACTGTTTCTTCAGGAAAAAAAACAAGCCTATCAGCTCGACCCTCCTCAGCACTGGCCTAGCTTGGCTCCTTTTCAAGTCAATGGGCAAAAGTGTTTAGCATTGGCTTTCCTCTGTTCTCATTGAAGTTTAGTGCTGAGCACTTTGAAAATCCTGCCCTAAATGTCTAAGAGCACGTTCTGTGCTCTTAGTAAAGAAACTATGACAGGACTTCTTCAGGAAAGGTTCATGGATATTTAGCACTGCCCGTGATTGAGGTTGTGAACCGCTAAACTATGTGATTGACAATAATGCAGGAGTGCAAGTGTTTGGGCATTTCTTTCTGCACACTCAATTTCCTTTCATTCCATAGCCTGGAGCTGAGCACAAGGGAATGGTGTGACTTTGTTTTGTGAATTGCAGTTTCATTATTATCTGAATAGTTTACAACAGTTGTGCTGTAGCGTTGACTACATCAATGATATATGTGTAAGGTCCTGTTTAGACTGCAGGAACTGCCATGTTTGACATCACTGTTTCAACACTAACTAAGGTCAGCAGCAGAGAAGGAGTTCCATGTTTGACACGTGGTGCCTATTGAAATCTATCAGAAAAATCCCATGGACTTCATTGATTTTAGTGGTGCAGGACTAGGGCCTTCATGTCAGTAGTGGTCAGTTTCTGTAGTATAAACAACACTCAAAGTGTGAGGTAAACCATGAAACTTTGTGGGGGAGTCAAAAACCCAATTATATTTTCCCTATGAAACGGCTGATGCAAACAGTGCCTACAAACTAAAAAGTGCTGTGAAAGTAGATGTGTGGTGGAAGTGTGTTAAGTTCTAGTTTTTCTTAGGAATCTATAATGAATGTGAAACTCAAACATGAGTGTGAAAATATCCTGAATGCTGAGAATGAGAATCAAAATCCCCAATATGAATGTGACAATGACAGTTTTAGTAAGAATGACAAAAAACAAAACTTACTACTGGCATCCTGATATCTGACATGGCCATTGAAGGATTTCACGAAGTATTCAGTGATATTTCAGCTTAAAAAACACGGGTGATAGGAGAAATTTCCTTTTACTCACATAGAAAGACTGTTTGCAATGTTGTTATAGCCATGTTAGTCCCAGGATATTAGAGAGAAAATGTAGGTGAGGTAAATATCTTTTATTGGACCATCTTCTGTTGGTGAATGAAACAAGCTTCTGAGCTTACAGAGAGCTGTTCTTCAGGTCTGAAAAGTACCTAGGAAAAGTACCTTTCCCAGACCTGAAGAAGACAAGCTCTGTGTAGCTCAAAAGCTTGTCTTCTTACCAGCAGAAGTTGATCCATTAGAAGATATTACCTCACCTGCCTTGTCTCAGTGAAAAGATTGTCATTTGTGCAAATGTAGGGGGCCTTTCTCATGAGGCAAAGGATTGGTTTGTGGCTGATGCGCTATACTGGGATGCAGTAAAGGTGGGTTCAATTAGGCCTTCCTTTCTTCTTTGGATGTTTCAGAAAGTCTCCCTCAGTTTCACATCTGAGATGGGTGTAATATGTACTTTATCTATCTTGTTTGTTTAGATTGTTAGTCCTTTGGAGCAAGAACTATGACTTGACATGGCTTTGTACAATGCCCCACAGATTGGGGCTCCAATCTCAGTGAGGCTCTAAATGCTACTGTAATACAAATATAAACAATGGGGTACAGAATAAAGTCTGAGGTGCTTCTCACACATATACCATGAAGGACCAACAAAAGCAGGAGTAAGTTGAACTAGGATGTTCAACTCTCACTCAAAAGTGATTGCTCCTTTTATGATTCATGATTGTTGTCTGCATATTGTCATGTCATGTGATGTGGTGTGCTACATGAGACCAGAAGCACTTAACAGAAAATTCAGTGTTTGAGTAGTGCCTTTTACATGCAACTTTTGCTGGAGTGTCACTCTGATGTGATTCTTTTTTTCTTTCCTCCCCAAACTCCAGCTATGCTTCATTTATACATCAGTCTTTCTTTCTTTCATTGCATGTTGGTTCCTCCCAAACTTCAGAGCACAGGCAATGCTGTATATACTGCAAGAAGAAACACAATGTTCACAGAAGTGATAAACTGCTAATGCAAAAAAAAATCACATTTTGGTATGTTACATGTACATAAATTCAGATGAAACTCTTCAGATTTCACAAGAGGCAAAACCCACCAAAACAACAACCTTAGGGGTGGGGACAATTGCACCCAGGGTGAGGGTATCCCATTATTTATACCTTTTTTCCATAATCAGACAGGCAGCGATTGGGTGGGGGGAGTCCTCATCATGTGGCCGCAATGGTCATTGTACTTACCTGATTGTTACATGCCTGGGGAAGTTTCACCTGCCTTTGGATGCCCCCTAATCCCACCCAGTTCCCAAGGAGTTTGCCCACGTGCACTCCAAGTGGCACGTGGGAATGCCCAGCTGAGGGAGGGAGCCCCTGGAGATCTGGCTGCCCTTCCCTCCCAGTGTGCACTGAGGGAACTCAGCTGCGGTGGGAGGATCCCATGTGCATTGCTACGATGGTGTATGTGACTCTGACAGGCTCTGAAGTGCTGCAATAAAAGCTCCCATGGCTGCCAACTTCCCTCCTTCCCTCCCCTTTTCTCTGCAAACCATGTCCCCCAACTCCCCTCCCCCCCCAGCAGAAAGGACACTGTGTGGCCAGCATGGGCCTCTTGTTGCCCATACCAGGACCAGTACACAGTTTTTTGGCAGGGGGAGGGGGGAATGCCCCTGTATGCCCCTGGCCAATCTCCGCCCATGTTTAGGGTTTGTCTATATGGAGACACAGTGTGGCAAACTATAGTATCAACCTATAGCACACTAACCTACTATGCATTAAGTCACCGTGTAGGACCCCTATGCCACGCAATAAAAGTTCTGTAGTGTATACTCTCGCTTGCTATGCACTAAATCTCCATATAGCCAAACAGTAACCATAACTCATCACAAATATTATACCTTAAATCAATCCCTCTACTAAGGAAAAAGTCTCTGGGGAATGCCCCTCTATACAAAATCCTGCAGAGTGAAATTCTTCCGGGGAATGTCTCTCAAGGCAAAACTCCTGCAAAGGAAAAAGATGGAGAGGTTACCCACCTTGTGCAATAACTAAAGTTCTTTGAGATGTATGTCCCTATGGGTGCTCTACTTCAGATGTGCATATGCCCATGTGCCTTTGATAGGAAATTTTAGGTAGGTGTGCTCGTTTGGCCTGTGTGTGCCCACCTCATTCTCCGCACTGTGGCTATATAGAGCTGTGCAGGCAAACTGCCCTCAGTTCCTTCTCTACCACAAAGCTTCATAACAGATAACTCCGAAGCAAAGGAAATAGAGGTCAGGTAGTGAGCTCCCATAGGGACATACTGAGAACTACAGTAAGTGCAAAGGGTGAGTAGCCTCTCTGTCTTCATAGAGTGTCCCTATGGGTGCCTCACTTCAGGTGACTACTGAGCAGTACCCTCTAAGGAGGGGAGGCTTCCGAGCTGAGTCCAAGAACAAAGAGTACAGTAGAGCCAAATAGCATCAGAAGCTGAGTCATGAATTCCTGCGTAATGCTCAGAAAATGTGTGTATGGGGATCCAAGTTGCGTCTCTACATATATCAGCAATGGGAACGTTCTTAGGAAAGACTACTGAAGTAGAACGAGATCTTGTTGAATGGTTTAGTACTTTAGAAGGAGGTGGGAGATCTTTAGACTGATTACAAAAGGTAATGCAGACAGATATCCATCTAAAGAGCCTTTGCTTGGAAATTGGAAATCCCTGAGATCTGTCCACAATAGACACAAACAACCAGGACTCAATGCCTTAGTCCTGTCCAAATAAAAGGCTAAAGCCCTCCAAACATAAAGTGTATATAAGATTGCATCCTTCTTATTCAGGTGTGGTTTAGGAAAGAAAATTGGAAAATGAATAGACTAGTTAATGTGGAAGTCAGATGATATAGATTACTAGGGTCAGAAGGGACCTTAAGAGATCATCTAGCCCAACACCTGATCAAAGCAGGACCAGTCCCCAAACTGCCCCCTTGAGAATTGAGCTCACAACTCTAGGTTTAGGAGGCCGATGCTCAAACCACTGAGCTATCCCTCCCCACATCTTTGATAAGAATCTGGGATGTATTTGTACTGTAACCTTGTTCTTGAAGAATACTGTGAATAGGGTTGCCAACCCTCCCGGTTTTGCTGGGAATCTCCTGGAATTGACTCTGTCTCCTGGAGGCTACTGATGCCAAACCAGGAGATTTTAGGTGCTAAAAGTCTGAAGGCGCAGTGGGGCTAAGGCAGGCTCCTTGTGTACCCTAGCCCCACACCACTCCCAGAAGCGAACGACACTTACTTGTGGCCCCTGAGGGAGGAGGGCCAAGGGGTCTCCACGAGCTGCCCCTGCCTCCAGTGCTGACTCCACAGCTCCCATTGGCTGGGAACTGCAGCCAATGGGAGCTGCAGGGGCAGAGTCTGCAGGCAGGGATAGTGCATGGAGACCTCCTGCCACCCTAGGGGCTGCAGGGATGTGCACTGACTCTGCAGTTCCTTGGCCATTGGGAGCTGCGGGGGTGGTGCCTGCAGGTAGGGGCAGTGCATGAAGACCCTGGATCTCTGCTTTGGAGCCGCTGCTAAAGGGATGTGCTGGTCGCTTTCAGGAGCCACCTGAGGTAAGCGCAGCTCCCACACCTCCTCCTGCACCCCAATCCCATGCCCCAGCCCTGAGTCCACACCCAAACTCCCTCCCAGACCCCATCTTGTAGGTCAAGGGCCAAGAACCAATCCTTTAGGCCACTGATGGTAGTATTGCTGCAAGTGTTACCAGTTTGAATTTCTGTATCTTCAAAAACCTGTTGAGGAGCCTTAGATCTAAAATGGGTCCCCACATACCATTCTTTTTGGAACCAGGAAAAACCTGGAGTAAAACTCCTTCCCGTAGGTAAGACATAAGAACATAAGAATACAAGAATGGACTGCTTCAGACCAAAGGTCCATCTAGCCCAGTATCCTGTCTTCCAACAGTGGCCAATGCCAGATGCACCAGAGGGAATGAGCAGAACAAGTAATGACCAAGTGATCCATCCCCTGTTGCCCATTCCCATCTCCTGGCAAACAGAGGCTAGGGACACCATCCCAGCCAATCTTGGCTAATAGCCATTGATTGATCTGTCCTCCATTAACGTATCTAGTTCTTTTTTGAATCCTGTTACAGACTTAGCCTTCACAACATCCTCTGGCAAGGAGTTCCACAGGTTGACTGTGCACGGTGTGAAAAAATACTTCTTTCTGTTTGTTTTAAACCTGTTGCCTATTAATTTCATTTGGTGACTCCTAGTTCTTGTGTTATGTAGAGTAAATAACACTTTCTTATTTACTTTCTCCATGTCAGTCATGATTTTATAGACCTCTATCATATCCCCCCTTAGTCGTCTCTTTTCCAAGCTGGAAAGTCCTAGTCTTATTAATCTCTCCATATGGCAGCTGTTCCATACACCTAATCATTTTTGTTCCCCTATTCTGAACCTTTTCCAATTCCAATATAGATGCTCCATGACTTACACAAGCGTTCTATTCCGGAACGCCTTGCATAAGTCAAATTTTGCGTAAGTCGGAACTTACAGTTGCGGGTTTGTGTAAATTGGGTTTGCATAACCCAGGGAGCATCTGTACATCTTTTTTTGAGATAGGGCAACCATATTTGTATGCAGTATTCAAGATGTGGACATACTCTGGATTTATATAGAGGCAATATGATATTTTCTGTCTTATTATCTATCCCTTTCTTAATGATTCCTAACATTCTGTTCATTTTTTTGACTGCCACTGCACATTGAGTGGATGTTTTCAGAGAACTATCCACAATGACTCCAAAATCTCTTTCTTGAGTGGTAAGAGCCAATTTTGACCCATCATTTTGTATGTATAGTTGGGATTATTCTTTCCAATGTGCATTACTTTGCATTTATCAACATTGAATTTCATCTGCCATTTTGTTGCTCAGTCAACCAGTTTTGAGATCCTTTTGTAGCTCTTCATGGTCTTCCTGGGACTCAACTATCTTCAGGAATTTTGTATCATCTGCAGATTTTGGCACCGGTTTACCCCTTTTCCAGATCATTTATGAATATATTGAATAGGACTTGGCCCAGTACAGACTCCTGGGGGACAACCCTATTTACCTCTCTCCATTTTGAAAACTGACTATTTATTCCTATCCTTTGTTTCCTATCTTTTTACCAGTTACCAATCCAGAGAGGACCTTCCCTCTTATCCCATGACAGCTTACTTTGCTTAAGAGCCTTTGGTGAGGGACCTTGTCAAAGGCTTTCAGAAAATCTAAGTACACTATATCCACTGGATTCCCTTTGTCCACATACTTGTTGACACCCTCAAAGAATTCTAGTTGATTGCATGATTTCCCTTTACAAAAACCATGTTGACTCTTCCCCAACAAATTATGTTCATCCATGTGTCTTACAGTTTTGTTCTTTACTATAATTTCAACTAGTTTGCCCAGTACTGAAGTCAGGCTTACCGGCCTGTGATTGCCGGGATCACCTCTGGAGCCTTTTAAAAAATTTGGTTGTATAGCACCTAAGTTCAGGAGAAAGTCTATTTCCTGTTGTAGAATATGCTTGTAAGAAGGGTCCTTGAAGCGGGACAGGGAAGAGGGAGGTGGGATGCAGGGAGAGAAGTAAAGGGAAAGGAGTATCCTGCTAACATGGTTTCCAAAATCCACTTGTCCTTAGCGATATGCTCCCACACTTGCCAGAAGTGAGAAGGCAACTCCTGAAGCAAAGAAGGTACATGAACTGTTGTAGCTGGTAACGAGAAAGGAGGAGGTAACTCAACTTTGACTACACAATCAAAATTGAGGTTGATGTCTGTGCAGATGGTCTCTTTTTTCTGGAACCTCTGCCTCTTTCTCTGGGGTTTATAAAGTTTCTGGAAGCTGAAGAATTGAACAGAATGAGACCTCTGTGGTATCTGGGACTTACTAATTTCTTTTTATGCACAAGTATGTAAATTCCCAGAGAATGAAGAGTTGCACTAGAACAGGGATCAGCAGCCTGGTACAGACCAATTTGTTTACCTGCCGTGTCTGCAGGTTCAGCCAATCATGGCTTCCACTGGCCACCATTTGCCTCTCCAGGCCAATGGAGGCAGCACATCTCTCAGCCTGCACCGCTTCCCTGGAGCAGCAAACCATGGCTAGTGGGAGCTGCGATCGGCCAAACCTGCGGATGCGGCAGGTAAACAAACCGGCCTGGCCCACCAAAGGGACGCAGGCCAAAGGTTGCCGATCCCTGCCCTAGAATCTTTGAATGTATGCAGAGACTCATTGGTAGTCTCTGCAAACCATTTTAACCTGTTGAAAGGTCCTCAGTTTCCCTTTGGTCTGACATGCCTCAGAAATCCAGCAAACTAAAGCCAGGAGGAGGCGTTCTCATGACTCTACTGTAGAAATAGAGCAAACAGTCATGTCAAGGACATGCAGAGAGGTCTTCAGGGATGTTTTGGCAAGAAGCTGACCCTCTGTAATAACTGCCTGAAATTGGTTCCTAGACTCTGATGTCAAGTATCAGAGGGGTAGCCGTGTTAGTCTGGATCTGTAAAAGCAGCAAAGAATCCTGTGGCACCTTATAGACTAACAGATGTTTTGGAGCATGAGCTTTCGTGGGTGAATACCCACTTCCTCAGATGCATATCTCTGATGGTAAATGCTCAATAAACTTACTGAACTTTGAGTAGTTGGTGTCATTGCATTTCACCATTAATGTCTGAAAGTTGGCAAATCTAAACTGCAGAGTCTCAGACCAAATACTTCAAGATGCTTCTGATCTTTATCGTACGGCATTGATTTAGTATGGTGCTACCTTCGACGTTCATTTGCAACCTCAACAACTAGGGAGTTTGGGAGAGGGATGAGAAAACAGAATCTTTGGATGAAACATAGTATTTCTTATCAGCCCTTTTACAGGTGGGTGGTATTGTCACTAGAGTACGCTGGACTACTTTTGCAGAATCCAGCTGAGCTTCATTAATAGGTAGCATAATTTGGGCAGAGATGCTGTTTTCAGAGTAACTAGCAGTTTATGTAGTGACTCCTTAACTTCCTCAAGTGGTACTTTTATGGAGTCTGCTATCTTTTTAACAAGGTCCTGGAACTGTTTGAAGTTGTCAGCCAGGGATGGTGGAGGAGGCATGACTGTTTCATCTAGGGATGAAGAAGACATTTTGGTTAGTAGGGTGACCTCTTTATCTACTCTTGCCTTCAGCTCCTTGCAAGTCTCTTCTTGTGGTTCAGGCCTCCTGAATGGTGCGAAGGAGGACTGCTTACCCCTATTTTGGTGATGAGTAATGCTAGAGGTCCTAAATAAATTATGGCGGTATGCTGCCCATGTATCCTAGTATGGCCACTGAGGGGGCTCATACAATATAGGTGGGAGCATCCAAGAGTGCTCATACCACCAGGATAGAGTCTGAAGGTGTCTTTCTTTAATATGTTCTATCTTCCAAGAAGTCTCCAGAAAAATACCCCTCTGATAGTGAGATGGGGAGCCCTGAATTGAAATTTGAGAAATCCCCACCATCATCTTCAATACACTTTGTAGAAGTGGAACACTGGGAGAAAAAGGTAGTGATTCCATTGGAACTGATGAATTTCTTGTAATCTAGAGATCCTCAGTACCGAGAACAGATTGGGACCGTACAAAGAGGAGTCAGGAATCTGTCATCATGAGATCTTGTAAAAATCTAAACTGCCGCAGTACTGACATAGTACCCTGAGCAGAGGTGATTGTGGCAGAGGGAGCAGACAGTACCAAAGACATTTTCAACACCGAGGAGTGATTGCGAGATGATAGTCTGGTCTTCTGCAGTACCAAAATGGTAGGTAATGAGAGCCTGGCTGATTGTACCATTACTGACTTAGAAGAGGTAGTCTTCTTCTCCTTGTTGTCTCAATCCCCAGATAGTATCAGAACCCTTAGATTCTGCAGTACCTGAGAAACTTGCAGCCTGAAAAGTACTGAATTGAGAACCAGTCAGTGCTGAAGTAGTTGTTTCAATTGGCAGCTAGGGTTTCTTTGAGGTAGATTCCCTGCCTGGGCAACACAAGCTTCATTTCCTAGAGTCTTTTTGAAAGTTTCTTGAGTTTTCATCTTAGAAGCTCTAAAGGAGTATGGCATGAAAGTGGTTGAGGTACTTGACTTGATCAGAGACCAGTGTATGGTAGGGAGCCCTGGCATGGGTCAGAAGCTGGATGGAGGGAGCTCTCCCTGATGAGAAGGTGCAATTTAATCTAGTTATTTCTGGATCTCAGTTTTAATGCCAAGCAAAAATTACACTTTAGGGGGGATGTGTGATTCCCCAAGGCAACAGATGCACCCTGAGTGCCCATTACTCACCAGGATAGCCTTCCAGCATGAAAGGCAATGTTTAAAACCCAGCAATATGGGCATACCTTCCTAGCAATCTAAAGTTCTTACAGGGAAAAAAAATGAAAGTACAATAGCCCTTACAAAAAACCCAAAAAGTATGTATTTATTGTTTTACTATTACTAACTACTATTATTACAACTAACTAAGTAAAGCTATGAGGGGAAAAACCCTACAGTTGCGGTACGCTCAACTCGAATACTGCTGAGACTCCATCTCAGGCTGAGATTGTTGAGAAGAAACTGAGAGCGATTTGCCTGTGCAGCTCTACATAGCCACAGTGCAGAGCATGAGGAAGAGAAGACCGCATGTGTAGGCCAAATGTATTGCTACCTAAAATCTTCCATCAAAGACACATTCACACCTGAAGCAGAGCACCCATAGGGTTGCTACTTGAAGAAGAATTCAGACAATTTATCTCTAGTCAAAACCCTTGCAAGAGAAAATACCCTGCAAGGAAAATACTTCTTGTAATATGCTTCTGGTGAATGCTTCTCTCAAAATTCCCATTAGCTATTTCTGTCCCTGAGCTCCCAAAAGTGAGGCTTTTATGATTGTATACAGAGTCTTAACAGCCTTAACAGATGAATTAATTATCTGTTATTACACCATGCAATTAGGCCCAACAACCTAGCTATTAGTTTTGTCTTCTGTGGATCTTACGTAGCTGTTCTGCTGCAGGCTTATGAATGGTAGATAGCCCATCTTGCGTAAGGTTAGCTTTTGGCCAATCTTTTTAAAAGTATGTTATTTGCATATTTAGGGAAATATCCTATGTGTTTTCCATCAGATCTTCTGCTTTTGGAGTTGGATTATGCTTTGAGTAACACAGTAGAACAAAGGTTTCAAGGGAGTATTTTATGTGCAAAAAATTCATGAATTATTTTGGGTATACACCTTTGTCTCTAGTAATAGGAAGTTGAAATTACATTAATATAGAGCCACAGGGATACAGTCTTGTTACTTGCAAGAACAATCATGTCTACAGCAACTGAAAGATGCTTATGTAAAACAACTGGAATTACAAGTGCACAAAAGCAAAAGGGACTTGGGTAATTCATTTCAAACTGATCTAGGATGGATATCATGTTGCTTGTTTTTCTGTCACTTTGTTGACTGTTTATCACTCCTCTAACCGCCACTGTGTGGCACACTATCAGTTCTGTCACTTGCAAGTTGCCTAGAAATTGCAAATCTTGCTTTATTTAGTTCCCTAGCAGCAAGTCAACTAACTTGTCACCAGGGAAATGGAGAATTACTTCTTAGCCTTAAAAACCTCAACACTAGTTTTCATAGATTTGTGTTGCCTTATTGTGACGGCAACACTGAAGACAGGAAGGTTTCTATTTTCTTTTAATCATCAAAACTTTTTTTGCAGGTAGGGAACAAAAAGGGACAGCAACACAGCACACTAGATCTTTGTTACCAAGGAAGAGCACCAGAGACTGAGACAGTGGGAGTATCCCATATGATTGATTTCCTGTGATAGTAGAGCTGGCCTTGATGTCACCTGGATGCCATTTCATCTTGTCTTCTGTTTTCACAGGATAGGATGTGGAGACTCTACCAGTTACCAAGCACACAAAGAAATAACTTCACTTTCTGCTCCTGTTGCAAAGCAACAGAAGAAAGGGGCTGCTGGAGAGATACCAGGAAGGCAAAGGTTTACACTCATATTCTGGGTAAAGTCCAGGTTTGGGGGTCTATTTGTTCTGTATGTTTTTGCTTATGGCAATATGTTTTTGCTCCTGCTGATTATTACTGTTTTATTTCTGCTGAGTCACACCATCAGCTTACATATGTAACCTTTCTGCTAGGTGGTGTCAGAAACAAGAAAGGCTAGGTTCAACAGCTAGGTGTTCCTCTAAACATTGCAAAACAGAACTGTCTCAAATCCCCACCCAGTAATCTGGGAAAACTAAACACCATCCAGGGTGCCTCTATGAGGCAGTACTTCCCCACTTGTAAGCAATGAGTTAGTGTATAGCAAAAGAAAACTTTTATTAAAAACAGAGAGGAATCCAGCATTAGTTTGGGAGGACACCACAGCAATGATTCAAAAACATATAAATTATAGGCAAACATCTACTCAACAGTATGTTGGGCAGTGTCCTTTGTCTGTTTCCCACCTTACAGTGTCAAAGTCTGATGGATGAATGTCCCTTGAACACCCTACTCTGCATTCCCTGTACTCAGCTTAACTGAGGTAATGAAAGAGGTGCCGGAGCTCAAGCAGTTAGGTGCTGGGGGTTCAAGTAATTATTTTACATTCATAACTGATGCAGCAAACCCAGAAGTGCTGATGTTAGGAGCTGCCAAGCCTAGAAGTGTTGGGACTCAGCCCTGGCACAGATTAAGCACAGGGTGCACCTCACTCACAGCTGATTGTCCAGGGTCAGCAAAGTCTCTAAATTCAGGGGTGCATTCATGTGAGTTCACCTCCCACCCCTGAAAAGGAGGAGCAATTGAGTAATGCCTCTGCTGTTGCTGCCACCTCTGCAACATCTACTGCTCTCTGCTGCCACTTGGTGTTGCTATCTCTACCTCTGTTATAAGTTTCAGAGTGGTAGCCGTGTTAGTCTGTATCAACAAAAAGAACAAGGAGTACCTGTGGCACCTTAGGGACTAACAAATTTATTTGGGCATAAGTTTTCATGAGCTAAAACCCACTTCATTGGATGCATGCTCTATTATAAGTCTGTTATAAGTGCTACTGCTTGCTACTACCTCTGCAATGCCATGTGCTGCCACTTAGCCCCAGTTCTCAGTGATTTCACTGGATAATGGGGAAGATCACTGCAACTGCAGACTCTGTGGTGTCTTTCACTGCACCACTGTGCTCACATCATAGCTAAAGCTCGGTCCCTAGACCTGCTCTCCAGTGATTTCAGCTCTAGTAACAAGGACTTTCAGTTGGAGTTTGGCTGGATTACAGGAATGTTGTCTGAACCATCTTTCCCAAACGTCCACACAAAAGCCTCTCCCTTCTCCTTTGAGAAGAACTTAAAAATTATTTAAGTTTCTCTAAACAAACAGTTATGGGGGAAATGAGGGTTACGGTTCCAAATCTCTTCCCTTGCTCTTGTTATTTCTTTTCAATCCTGCAACAACTATTGGGGCATCTCCTTGTTGTCAATATCCGGCAACATTTTTGCCAGAATTCTGCAACACATTGAACAAGGGCTCCTGTCTGAATCAGTATGGCTTCAGGAAAGGACACGGGACCTTAAACATGGTATTTTGCAGCTCGTCAACTTGAGGAGAAATGCCAGGAACAGAACTCCAACCTTTATATGACTTTCATTGACTTGAAAAGAGTATTTGATAGTCAGTTGGGAGGGCCTTTGGGAGATCATGGCAAAATGTGGTTGCCTGGAGAAATCCATTGCAATGGTTCGGCAATTCCATGATGGCATGCTTGCTTGCATTATGGACGACGGTGAATCCTCTTAACCATTCCCCATCATCAGTGGAGTCAAGCAGGGCTGTGTGTTGGCCCAACCCTCTTTAGAATGATGTTTTCTGTCATGCTTACAAATGCCTTTTGTGACTGTGACACCGGGATTGGCATCAGATACTGGATTGATGGCAAGCTTTTCAACCTGAAACTACAGGCAAAGACAAAAGTACAGGAAGTGACTGTGGTCTTCTGTTTGCTGATGACTGTTCCTTGAATGCCAGCTCTAAGTCTGACATGCAGAAGAGTATGGACTATTTCTCTTCAGCTTGTGACATTTTGGTTTCGTAATCCACATCAAGAAGACAGAAGTGATGTACCAGTCTGCATCAGGAAAGCCAGCTATCACAGTGAATGGCCAAACCCTCCAGGCAGTGGACAAGTTCACCTACTTTGGCAGTACACTGTCATGTGCAGTTCACATCGATGATGAAATCAGACTATATGTAAATGTGTGGGAGCACAGAGGCATTAGTCAACAAACAAAATTGAAAGTCTACAGAGCCATCATGTTGCCAACGTTCATGTATGCATGCAAAACCTGGACAGTGTACAGACAACGTGTTATGAAGCTGAATCACTTTCACATGGGCTTTCTAAGGAAACTGACGAAGATAAGATGGCAAGACAAAGTTCCAGAAACTGAGGTTCTCATATGGGCAGGTATTCCAAGCATCCATACTATGTTGAAGAAATCACAGATGAGATGGGTAGGTCATGTCACCAGTATGTCAGTTGAGCGACTGCCAAAGAAGATCTTTTATGGTGAGCTAAAATAGGGAAAGCACTCTCAGGGAGGACAGAATAAATGCTGCAAAGACTCCCTCAAGTTATCTTTGAGGTGTGTCAACACTGTTTTGGGAAAATCTCACTCATGATTGTTCTAACCTGGTGAAGTCTCATCCATACTGGCTGCAGTCTATGAGCAGAGGAGAATTACTGAGGCAGAGCAGGAGTGCCAGCAGTGTAAATCTCACAACCACAGCATGCCTGCTATTAATCAAGTAACCCACAGTGGCACGTCTTGTTCAGTGTGCCACAGACAGTTCAATGCTCAAATTGGCCTGATCAGCCACTCACGTGGTCATAGAAACCAAACCAATCAGTGATGTCATGATCATCTTCAAACTTGAAGGACAACCAACAATACCCATTGTCAAATGAACTACACTAAAAACCTCCATTTTTTAGGTTTGCATGAACTACCAGGGTTTCAGACTATGTAGACTTAATCTGCCACATCATCTTTTGTGCAGACACATGCCCTGCACCAGTATTATTGAAATATTGTATCCTTAGTTTAGAAGGGAACACATTTCAAAGATCCTGTTTTATTTATGCAAAATGTGTGTGGTAATCATACACCTGATTTGCATGCATACATTCTTGGGTGTGGTGCATTGACACAGATATGCTCTTTTGAAATTAGGGCAATAGAATATAACTAAGATATTAATTTTAGTTTTGTGTAAAACCAAATAATTTTACTGGGCCTTGCAAAGTAGAGTGTATCTGTAATCAGACTGCTTAATAAATTGTATTAGTTCCCCAAAAGGTATTCTCCTCACTGAGTCTCTTAAAAATGTTGATACTATACACTCATTCTTACATTCATATATCTAAGCATTAGCTCATATGTTTGTGAACTCTTTTCCCAAGTCAGTAAACAAGGGGGAGATAGAATGATCTGGTGGTTAAGTCCCTGATCTGGAACCCAGGAGATTTCAATTAAATTATTGGCTGTGCCGGATAATTATTTTCTGGCTTGGGCAACTCACATTGTGGCTCATCTTTTCTGTAAAAAAATGAGGACAGTACTTTACTATCTCACAGGAGGATTGTGAGGATAATTCCATAAATATTTGGGAAGCGCTCATGTGACACTCTCCCCCCTGCCCCATTACTATAGTATCTAAGTTCTTAGGTAGGAAAAAAACCACACAATCCAGACTCCAATGTCTGGCAACCAGTGGGCAGGATCAAGTGGGTGAAACTACAACATTAAAAATAAAGGGTATTGGAGGCTGGAGTATTTTAAAAGCACCAGGACAAACTCATCCTTAATTTAACTAAATTGGCTTTACATCAAGAATTACATCAAGAATGAATTTGGCCCATTATGGAATTACATCAAGGATGAATTTGGCCCATTATGATTAAAATGCATTTTTCAAATGTATTGAAGAAGAAAATAAGAAGCAGCTAATAAAGGACTAAAGCCAGTAATGGTTTTATAAATGACTGCTCAGGGAAATTAAATCAAAGAACAATAGAACAATAGAGCTGGCTGTATTTTAAAGAATCCTTATTGAGGTTGCAGGAAAAAATCATCCCAATATGTAGAAAGAATAGTAAATATGGCAGGTGACCATCTTGGCTTAACAGTGAAATCCTTGCTGATCTTAAATGCAAAAAAAGGAAGCCTACAAGAAGTGGAAGATTGAACAAATGCCCAGGGAGGAGTATAAAAATATTGCTCAGGCATGCAGGAGTGAAATCAGGAAGGCCAAATCACACTTGGAATTGCAGCTAGCAAGAGATGTTGAGTAACAAGAAGGGTTTCTCCAGGTATGTTAGCAACAAGAAGAAAGTCAAGGAAAGTGTGGGCCCCTTACTGAATGAGGGAGGCAACCTAGTGACGGAGGATGTGGAAAAAGCTAATGTACTCAATGATTTTTTGCCTCTGTCTTCACAAACAAGGTCAGCTCCCAGATTGCTGCACTGGGCAGCACAGTAGGGGGAGAAGGTGAACAGCCCTCCGTGGAGAAAGAAGTCGTTTGGGACTATTTAGAAAAACTGGACGAGCACAAGTCCACAGGGCCGGATGCACTGCATCTGAGGGTGCTAAAGGAGTTGGTGGGATGTGACTGCAGAGCCATTGGCCATTATCTTTGAAAACTCATGGTGATCAGGGGAGGTCCTAGGTTACTGGAAAAATCATGGAGCAGGTCCTCAAGGAATCAATTCTGAAGCACTTAGAAGAAAGGAAAGTGATCAGGAACAGTCAGCATGGATTCACCAAGGGCAAGTCATGCCTCACTAACCTAATTGCCTTCTATGAGGAGACAACTGGGTCTGTGGATGAGGGGAAAGCAGTGGATGTGTTATTCCTTGACTTTAGCAAAGTTTTTGATACAGTCTCCCACAGTATTCTTGCTGGCAAGTTAAAGAAGTATGGGCTGGATGAATAGACTATAAGGTGGATAGAAAGCTGGCTAGATCGTCGGGCTCAATAGGTAGTGATCAACAGCTCCATGTCTAGTTGGCAGCCGGTTTCAAGTGGAGTGCCCCAAGGGTGGGTCCTGGGGCCGGTTTTGTTTAATATCTTCATTAATGATCTGGAGGATGGCACAGACTGCACTCTCAGCAAGATTGCAGATGACACTAAACTGGGAGGAGTGGTAGATACGCTGGAGGGTAGAGATGGGATACAGAGGGACCTAGACAAATTAGAGGATTGGACCAATGATAAAGTTCAACAAAGACAAGTGCAGAGTCCTGCACTTAGGACGGAAGAATCCCATTAACTGTTACAGACTAGGGACTGAATGGCTAGGCAGCAGTTCTGCAGAAAAGGACCTAGGGGTTATAGTGGACAAGAAGTTGGATATGAGTCAAGAGCGTGCCCTTGTTGCCAAGAAGGCTAACAGCATTTTGGGCTGTATAAGTAGGGGCATTGCCAGCAGGTCTAGGGACATGATCATTCCCCTCTATTCGACATTGGTGAGGCCTCATCTGGAGTACTGTGTCCAGTTTGGGGCCCCACACTACAAGAAGGATGTAGAAAAATTGGAAAGAGTCCAGTGGAGGGCAACTAAAATGATTAGGGGGCTGGAGCACATGACTTATGAGGAGAGGCTGAGGGAACTGGGAATGTTTAGTCTGCAGAAGAGAAGAATGAGGGGGGATTTGATAGCTGCTTTCAACTACCTGAAAGGGGGTTCCAAAGAGGATGGATCTAGACTGTTCTCAGTGGTACCTGATGTCAGAACAAGGAATAATGATCTCAAGTTGCAGTGTGGGAGGTTTAGGTTGGATATTAGGAAAAACTTTTTCACTAAGAGGGTGGTGAAGCACTGGAATGGGTTCCCTAGGGAGGTGGTGGACTCTCCTTCCTTAGAGGTTTTTAAGGTCAGGCTTGACAAAGCCCTGGCTGGAATGATTTAGTTGGGAATTGGCCCTACTTTGAGCAGGGGGTTGGACTAGATGACCTTCTGAAGTCCCTTCCAACCCTGATTTTCTATGATTCTATGAAAATGGAGGACCAAATGAAATGAGAATTTACAGAGTAGAGTCAGCTAAGGCTTGCGGGAAAAGGATAAGAGATAAACAGTACAGTAAGTTATGGCTACTTAAATAGTTATAAGAAAAACTTTATAAATGCATACTGCTAATTTTTGAAGGGTGGGGAAGGTTTGACAGGATGCTTCTCTCACAGCTTTGGGGTAAGGAGAGAGACCAGTTCCTCTTTTTCACTTCAACTTTCAGCCCACTGTGCAGGGGTCAGAGAAAAGAAGAACTGAGAAGGTAAAGGAGCCCAGTAGTTGAACAGTCTCTGGTGGGGCTCAATCTCTCTTTCTCTTCCCTATTGTCAGCTATTGGGAAGGAGAGGCAATGCTCCACATTCAGCAGCAGAAAGAGAGGCTACCATTGATCTCCCTCTGCTAATATATGGCCAAATTCTGCAGGCCTTATGCAGACAAAACCTCCTTTGACTTCACTCAGGGAACGTCCTTGATAAAGAACTGCAGGATTGGGCTCCTAGAGAAAAAAAGATCTCGCTAATCAATAAGGAGAATAAGCAAATTTATGAGAATATATGAATGATAGAACAGTTATTTCTTATCATGAGAGCATGGATTGATGGATATGCCATTGGAGTAGTAGTGAATAGTTCTTTTGGGGAGTGTTCACTAGATTTGGGTGCCTCAGTTTTTGAGTTGCAAAGTTTGGCAACATTTTCAATCTTGGTGTCTAAAGTTAGGCACCAAAATTCATAATAAGGCACTTAATTAAGTGGAACAATTTTCAAAGATGCATAACACTCACAACATTATTTGAACTTTAGAAAGTGAACAGGCCTTAAATATCTTAACTTGTGCAGCCAAAAATTGAGGGACCCAAAGTAGCATGAACTTTTGAAAACGACGGCTTTAAATTTTCTCCACCTCATTTTCTCTCATATGTATGAAACTGAGCAACTGAAAACTTAAAGGTTGGGAGTTAGGGAAAAATCCAAATCCCCTTTTCTGGAGTTATCTGGTTTTGGGAATGTTCTGTATGCAACAGTCCTCATAATACTGGTAGGGGAGTAGATTGAATAGATTTAGTTTTTCATCTATAGCTCCTGTGGGACAAATCTTGATATTCTTATTCAGTTTTTATTCAGTCTTAACTCAGAGAGAGTTTGCATGAGTAGAGACTAAATAAAACTGAGCAATAATTAAAGACTTCTGACTTTGTCCCTATGAATCTATAAATGGTGGAGATGGGAATAACCAGAAACTGAACCCAAATGACAATTTGAACTTCATAAAAAGATTCAGTGAGTTTCAGACCTGGGATTTTTGTCCAGGCCCATCAGTTAATAACAGAAAAGCCTGAAGGTCTTAGAACACACGTTTGTTTATTCAGGAGTTGTTATGAATTTCCTTCTGTAAAACTTCATCCTTTTCATTAAAAGAGATGGATACACTTAAAGAATGGTTGACTCATCCAAATCAAGCACGAAGGCCAACTTAGAAGGCTGTTCAGTGAATATTTACCTCTTCTCCTTACCACTTTATTTTACAATAGAGAAGAAACAAAGATGAACTTATTCTATAATTGTGAAGTAGCCATTCCTGCTACTGTTTACTCCATCCGTGCACTTTGTTTCCTCATTTTTAATATTGGGAAGGAAATATAGGGCAGTGTTTTAAAATAATTGTTGTGTTAAAGATACATTGTTTTTAAATCTGGTACAGGGCAATGATGGTTTCTACTAGTATTTGATGGTTGCTCATTTATTATCTGATATGAAACAGTAATCACTGTCCCATTTCTTCTGGACATGCCCACACCACAACAGATCACCACATAACTGGTGCTCTTGTTAGCAGTCTCAGTAGAAAGAACCTGAGGACTGAACTGTCCGCAATAATGGTAGTCCCTCAAGGTTAGTATTGAAGAATAGAGAGGGCAGCAGGGTGGAAGTCTGCATAACCATTGATCTGCTTACCTATTCTCAGAGTGGTAGCCGTGTTAGTCTGTATCAGTAAAAAGAATGAGGAGTACTTGTGGCACCTTAGAGACTAACACATTTGAGCATAAGCTTTTGTGGACTAAAATGATGAAGTGGGTTTTGGCCCACAAAAGCTCATGCTCAAATAAATGTGTTAGTTTCTAAGGTGCTACAAGTACTCCTCATTCTTTTTACCTATTCTGTGGATCAATATGGCAGTTTTCTAGGGATCTCAGCCCAGAATATTTCAAGGACACTAAACTTGCTTTTATATTTAAAAAAAAGACAGTTTTATGGTTTTTTACCTTCCTGTTATTAAACAATTCATAATCTTGTAACTATGTGCCACTTATAAGCTTCTATAGTACTGTGCCTGAAGCTATTTAGATGCAGTAATAACACAAAATCAGAAATATACTGTAATGGCACTGTTTGTTATAAAGGAGAAAATGTAACTAAGAGACAAAAATGAAAACTAAGAAATAATTGTGGAATTCATTTTTCCATATACATTTTTCCATAATTCTAGGTGATCTATTTGATTATTAACTTACTTAAAGTCACAATTCATATAATTCTGAATTAATTAAAATGATTGCACTTAGATATTTCGGACGTTGGTAAGATTATATTTGCCCTAGGTTTTGTGTTTGTTTTTTTAATAGCCTAACTTTAGGCTCCTAAATCCATATTAGGATTCCTGGGGGGCTTACCCCCCAGTCTTGTCATGGACACTTAGGACTAGGACTAGGACTAGGGTTCCCCAGTCCAGGGTATTCTCCCCATATCGGCCACTTTCTTGACTCACCAACCACTACATTAAGTTTAAACCAAACAACTTACTAAACAGCAACTAAGAAAAATAAAGGAAAAATTGAAAATGTTAAAGGAACAAGAGGACCTGACCCAGGGGCATGGAGAACATGACAAAGCATAGTCTCTGGAATTTAAGAAAATTTTAGAGTCTGTTCCTCACATATCCCAAGTTCCCCCTTCCAGGATCTGGACACACTGCCGTGATACCATGGCTAAGACACCTGCCATGGTGGCAGCTACACTCCCTCAGGCTCTAGGTGGCAGGACCCTTTTCCCAGCATCAAATCTCCCGTTGAGCTGATGTCCTCCTTCTGAATTTGGCCTTCAAGGCCCTCTTGCCTGGTGGCATCTCCCCCTGCTGGGCCCTTGCTTCCCAAGATCCCCACCTCGCTCTTGCCAGCTGCTCACTGCTCTCAGATCCAATATTACTTGTGGCATGGCCCTGCTGCTCCTTGATGTAGCTCAGCCCTGGCTCACCTCAGCTCATGCAGCTCCAGCTCTGCTCAGTGCTGCTGCTGTTTTGGCTCCATACACAGCTCTGCTTTCTGGACTGCTTCTCTGGCCCCTCGGGTTCTGGCTGCTGTTGCTCTGCCTCCAACCCAGCTCTGGTTGCTGCTTTTTCCTCAGCTCTGCCCTACTCTAGCTCACGTGGAGGATGGGCCCTCATTGGCCAGCCTGCCTGCCCTGTCAGTCTGGCTGACTTGAACCACTGCCATCTCCCCGTTCTTCTGCTATTGGGAGAAGGCCAGCCAAAAAACCCACTGAGTTTCAATACGGGGCTAACAGCCCCCTTACATTGAGAAGAGATCTGGGCCCCAAATTTTCCTGCATGCCCAGGCTAGTCAATTTTAATCTAGTTTTATTAGAGCTTTCACTGTATTTTGGTTCAAAAATCCGATCATTCCAAATACTAACTGTTCAATATTCAGTCACAGAACCAAACAAATGCCATTTATTCTAGTTACTGAAAGACTAACTCTATAATCCTGATTTTTTTCTTTTTAAGGCCCCTTTGCCATAGCACTTAGATGGAAACTAATGTCCACTCTAGTTTTAATTGACTCAAAAGTCATGCAATTACCACCATTTCTCTTGGGAGACTGTTTTTTTTTTTTTCTGAAAAGTCCTTTGAAAAATAATCATGTAGTAGCACAGTGAGGAAATCTCATAGCACGCTCTATAAATAGCACACTGAAGAGAGGAAGACAGAAGAGGAGAAAGAACACAAAAGGGACAAGTAGTACTATTTTGAATTACATAACTTCCATTATCTTTCTTAGTCACACTGGTCTGGGTGCAAAGAGTATTTAGGTTCCTAACTTCCACTGAAATCAGTGGAAGTTGGAGTCTAAATTAGGGCTGTCGATTAATCGGAGTTAACTCATGCGATTAACTCAAAAAAAGTAATTGTGATTTAAAAAATTAATCGCAGTTAATAGCAGTTTTAATTGCACTGTTAAACAATAGAATACCAATTGAAATTTATTAACTAGTTTGGATGTTTTTCTACATTTTCAAATATATTTCTTTCAGTTGCAACACAGAAAACAAAGTGTATAGTACTCGCTTTAAATTATTTTTATTACAAATATTTGCACTTTAAATATGATAAACAAAAGAAGTAGTATTTTTCAATTCACCTCATACAAGTACCATAGTGCAATCTCTTTATTGTGAAAGTGCAACTTACAAATGTAGATTTTTTTGTTACATAACAGCACCCTTCATGCTTTGGCCACCATTCCAGAGGACATACTTCCATGCTGATGACGCTCATTAAAAAAAAATGCATTATTTAAATTTGTGACTGAACTCCTTTGGGGAGAATTGTATGTTGCCTGCTCTGTTTTTTACCCACATTCTGCCATATATTTCATGGTACAGCAGTCTCAGATGATGACCCAGCATGTTGTTCGTTTTAAGAACACTTTCACTGCAGATTTGACAAAACGCAAAGAGGGTACCAATGTGAGATGTCTAAAGATAACTACAGCACTCAACCCTAGATTTAAGAATCTGAAGTGCCTTCCAAAATCTGATTGGGATGGGGTGTGGAGCATGCTGTCAGAAGTCTTAAAAGAGCAACGCTCTGATGCAGAAGCTACAGAACCCGAACCACCAAAAGAAAAAATCAACCTTCTGCTGGTGACATCTGACTCAGATCATGAAAATGAACATGAGTTGGTCTGCACAGCTTTGGATTATTATCAAGCAGACCCATCATCAGCATGGATGCATGTCCTCTGGAATGGTGGTTGAGGCATGAAGAGACATATAAATGTTTAGCGCATCTGGCACGTAAATATCTTGCAACACCAGCTACAACAGTGGCATGCGAATGCCTGTTCTCACAATCAGGTGACACTGTAAACAAGAAACCAGTAGCATTGTCTCCTGCAAATGTAAACAAACTTGTTTGTCTGAGCGATTGACTGAACAAGAAGTAGGACTGAGTGGACTTGTAAGTTTTAAAGTTTTACATTGTTTATTTTTGAATGCATAATTCTACATTTGTAGTTTCAACTTTCACGATAAAGAGATTGCACAACAATACTTGTATTAAGTGAATTGAAAAATACTTTTATTTTTACAGGGCAAATATTTGTAATAAAAAATATAAAGTGAGCACCTTACACATTGTATTCTATGTTGTAATTGAAATCAATATATTTGAAAATGTGGAAAACATCAAAAAATATTTATATAAATAGTATTCTATTATTGTTTAACAGTGCAGTTAATCACATGATTAATCACGATTTTTTAATCACATGATTAATAGCGATTAATTTTTTTAATTGTTTGACAGCCCTAGTCTAAATATATTTGTGGATCTGGCCACTCACACTTACATTAAAAGAAGCAGTGTGACAGGGTTTTATTATATGTGAAAGAAACATACAGAAAAGCTGGAAAATATAGTGCAACCTATTTCCCAATCTGTAACAAGATTGACCAAAAAGATTGTGGCGGACTTGAGGTCCTTTTCATTTGTAAAGATTGAGGGTTTCACGAACAGATGAATTATAACCATATGCAGATAGCCAGAGCAGTCTGATGGATTCAGCACAAAGATGGGATCAGATTACTCTTGAATTCTAATCCTAGCTCTTCCACCAACTGGTTGGGTGATTCTGAGGAAGTCCTGAGAGGTAGCAGAATCAATGCCCGCATTCTCCACCAAAAATGTAACAGCAGTAATTTTGGGACTGCTCCCATGTCACTCAAAGAAAGCAAAAATGCATTAGTACCCCAGCCCTAACCCACTTTCATACTCACACATGCACAACATGAGGCTGGCCAAGCCTGGGTGTAATGTTTAAAAAAAAAGGGGGGGGAAGGGGTGAACGGGAGTTCTTGTCCTGTGCATGGTTCGTCCAGGGTCTGCTGTGATCTCTGACCTGCTCTGGCTCTTGGGAGGGTTTTTAAGTCCTGGGTTCTTTGGGGGGTGTTTTCATTTAGGGCCCTCTGTTCCTGGTGCTCTTTGTACCAGTCCAAACCGGCTCCCTGTGGCCTCCTCAGCATTCCCAAAACACATCGGCTCCAAAGACTTTGTTTTTCCCCCAGTTGGCCGTCACCATCTCATTCGCTCTCACTGTTCTTACTGCAATCTCTTCAGCCCTGCACCACTTAGTTCTCCTCTTCCCATGGCTGGGCAGCTGCAGACTTCTCCTCCAGCCCATAACCTTGGACCGGGGCCAGCATCTTATCTTCAGACAGAGCTAGCTAAAGTGTCAAGTTACCCATTCTCTGCTTTCTTCCTCCCTCCCTCTTTTGGCATCTTGCAACCTGCAAAGAAATCCTCCATTCTGCACTCACACTTTTGACCCTCCCACAAAATGCCTTGCGATGCTTGCAACCACGTTCAGGGCTGGCTTTAGGCCGATTTGCCCGATTCCCAGGAATCGGGCCCTGCACCTTAGACATTTTTTATTTTTTTAAAAACTTATCCTGAGTCCCTGGCTGCGATCTGCTCAGGGGTCTTCCGTGGTCCCGCTCCCTTGAGCGAAGCTCAGGCGGGAGTGCAGCAAGCCCCGCGGCCCCGCTCTCCCGGCTGAAGCTCCGGCTGGAGTGCTGCAAGCCCCGAGGCTCCGCTCTCCCGGCTGGAGCCCCTGCCAGAGCGCGGCAAGCCCCGAAGCTCCTCTCTCCCGGCTGGAGCTCCGGCCGGAGCGCGGCAAGCCCCGAAGCTCCGCTCTCCCGGCTGGAGCTCCGGCTGGAGCGCGGCAAGTCCCGCTCTCCCGGCTGGAGCCCCGGCCGGAGTGCGGCAAGCCCCGAGGCTCCGCTCTCCGGCTGGAGCTCCGGCCGGAGCGCTGCAAGCCCCGAGGCTCCGCTCTCCCGGCTGGAGCTCCGGCCGGAGCGCGGCAAGCCCCGCTCTCCCGGCTGGAGCCCTGGCCGGAGCACGGCAAGCCCTGAGGCTCCGCTCTCCCGGCTGGAGACCCTGCCGGAGCGCAGCAAGCCCCGAGGCTCCGCTCTCCCGGCTGGAGCCCCGGCCGGAGCGCGGCAAGCCCCGCGGCTCCGCTCTCCCGGCTGGAGCCCCGGCCGGACCGCAGCAAGCCCCGCTCTCCCGGCTGGAGCTCCGGCCGGAGCCCTACAAGCCCCGCTCTTCCGGCCGGAGCCCCCGCTGGAGCTCCAGCCAGAGCACGACAAGCCCCGAGGCCCTGCTCTCCTGGCTGGAGCCCCAGCCAGAGTGCTGCAAGCCCCGAGGCCCCGCTCTCCTGGCTGGAGCGCGGCAAGCCCCGTGGCCCTGCTCTCCTGGCTGGAGCTCTGGGCCTTTAAATAGCATCCAGAGCCCTGGGGTAGTGAGGGGCTCCGGGGGCTATTTAAAGAGCCAGGGCTCCAGCTGCCTCTGCCACCCCGGTCCTTTAAATAGTCGCCACCCCCATGCATTCCCCAGGGCTCCCGCAGCTATTTAGAAGGTCCGGGGCGGGGCCTGGGATAGCAGGGAGCTTGGGGGCTATTTAAAGGGCTGGGGCTCCAGCTGCCTCTGCTGCACCCCGTGCCCTGCCCATACCAGCCCCGCTCCCCCTGCCTGCAGCCAGCTCTGCACTCCGTGCCCACAGCCAGTCCCTGACAAACCCCCTGCCGTGTCTCCAGTCAACCCCTGCCACACACCCCTATGGCCCTGCCCAAAGCCAGCCAGCCCCACACACACTGCTGCCCGCACCAGCCCTGCACACCCTGCCTTGTCTCCAGCCAACCCCTGCTGCACCCCCCTGCCTGAAGCCAGCCAGTCTCACACTCCTCTGTCTCCAGTCCTGCCAACCCCTGCTGCATCCCCCCGCGGCCCTGCCTGAAGCCAGCCCACCCTACACACCCCTATCTCCAACCAGTCCCACACCCCTTGCCCTGCGTGCAGCCAGACCCTACCTCCATTCAGCCCCTGCCCTGCCTCCAGCCAGCCCCATGTCCACTTGTGCCCTGCAGTTCCCAGGGCAGTAACCCTGCACACCTGCTTCAATGAGGGGGGCAGGGAGCAGCTGGGACCCACACATGTGAAACGGCAGTCATTAATAACCAATCAACAGCATATATGATGCAATGTACAGAATATATAATTTTATTTATATAGTTATGGAAAGTAAATAATACATGAAAGAAATGAAAGGCTTTTTTTTTCCTGCTTTTTTTTTTAAGTCATCCCTGCCAGGGCCTCGCTGAAAATGTTTGAATTGGGTCCCACATTTCCTAAAGCCGGCCCTGACCACGTTAGCAACTTACAATGCTAAGTAAGGAAGGGGGCCACTGGGGGTGTGACTTAACTTAACCTCTTTGGGCCTGTTTCTACATCTGTAGAAGAGAGATAATAGTACTTATATTCCTCCCGAGTCTGTTGTGAGAAGTAATTAATGTTTGTACAGTGATTTAAAACAATTTAAAGTGTTCTTATTGTACTAGATAATAAATTGGACTTCTATAGCAACTTTCATCTGACAATCGTAAAGTACTGTATAAAAAGATTAATTGATTAAAAATTAACACCCTAACATACGAAGACTCAAACTAGTTAATCCTCAAGTTTGTTGATTAAAGGCATGAAAAGATGGCCATATAAATAGAAGAGGTTACTCACCTTGTTCAGTAACTGAAGTTCTCAGAGATGTGTCTCTGTGGGTGTTCCACTTTAGGTGTTAGTGCATCCCTGCACCTTTGATCAGAGAATTTCAGCAGTGCCTGTTCGGGTCACACATGTACTGTCCCCATACTCGGGAACAGGACAAGCATCCCATAAGTAATGTCGATGGTGTATGTCCAAGTGGGATTTTGGAGAATATACATGGTGCTGTTGAAAGACCAAAAGGCAAGACTTTGTATTAGTGATTATCAGTTCCCAGAGTAAATCTGAGAAACCTTCCATAAGCAGGATGTATTGTTATGTAGAAATACGCATCTTGAAGGTCGAGAGCTGAGAATCAGTCCCCTCATTCTAGTGCTGGTATTATCATTGCTAGTGTGACCATCCTGAATTGTTGGACCCTTGTGAATTTGTTGAGCTTTCCGAGATCTAAGTTAGAAGAAAAATGGAAGATGGAGCCTGAGTTAAGAGGTAATGGGAGTAGAAGCCCTTTCCCATGAGTTGTGAAGGTATTTGTTGCACTGCATTGAGATGTAGAAGGTATTTACTTCTTGCCATAGAAGGTGCTTGTGAGAAGGGTCCCTGAAGAGGGAAGTGAAGGCAGGTTGGGTAGGGGAGGATAAAGGTAAATGGGATCAAGTAGCCTGTGTGCATTATTTCCTAGGGTTCATATGTCTGTGGTGATGGAAGCCCACGCAAACTAGAAGGGGGTCAAACATTATTCAAAGTGGGAGATGGTCAATGTTGTCAGCTCTGGTGGATGGCAGAGGTCATTCAGACCCTTGCCCAAACTAAAATCTATTGTTTCCCAGAGAATGATTGAGACGCTGATGATTGCGGCGGAGGAGGCTGATCTCTCTGTGGTCTCTCTCTCTCATATTATCGCTGTTGGGCATAAGGGATGTACCTGGTGTGCTGATAGGGTTTTCACTTGGTTGAAAGCGTGTATATTCCCAATGTGTGGAAAGTCACTTGGGAGTCCTTTATGGTGTGGAGGACTTCATCTGTCTTCAAAGTGAACAGTTTCTAGTCATCAGCGGGAAGATCCTCCACCATAGATTGTATTTCTCTGGGGAAACCAGAGGAGTGGAACCAGGATGCTCGGCGCATGAGAACTGCAGTGGCCGTGGATACCACATCTAAGGATGCCTGTAGTGTGGTTCTGGCTACAAGCTGTCCTTTGGCCAAAATTGATTTAAATATGGTCCCTTTTTTCTTCCGGGATGTCATTAATAAAGTCTGCAAGTTTAGAGTAATTGACATGGCTGTATTTTGCCATTAGTACCGCATAGTTGGCAACCCTAAATTGAAAAGCTATTGATGAGTAGACCCTTTAGCCCAAAAGGTCTAGTCATTTCCTCTCCTTGTCATTTTGAGTGGCTCTAAATTGATGTCGCCTGCTGCGCTGGTTGGTGGCATCAATAACCAAAGGTTAGTGCGGGCTGAGAAAAAAGGAAGTCCATGCCTTTTGAAGGGGCATAATACTTTTTATCAGCCCTCTTGCAGGTGGGTGGTATTGTTGCCATGGTCTGCCAAATGTTTTTGGCTGGTTCCATGAGCACATCATTAATTGGAAGTGTTATCTTTGAAGTCGAAGAGGTCTGCAGGATGTCCAACAGTTTATGTTGGACTCTGGGACCTTCCTCGAGAGGAATCTCCAGTCATTCTGCCACTCATTAAAAAAGTTCCTGAAGCTGTTTAAAATCATCCGTGCTGTCAGTGATGGAGGCATTATGGCTTCGTCTAGGGAAGAGTAGGAATTATTGGTAGGTGGTGTACTGTCCTGATCCAGGGTCTCCTCCCGTTCTTCATATGTCTCCTCAAAGGACTCTGTTGGTGCAGCACCGAGGATGGTAGTAGAGATCTAATCCCTTCCCTATAGGGCCTGAGGGGCCTGCTGTATCACCTTCTATAAGGGTCTCAATAAAGTTACTGTGTGGGGAAAGGCATAGGTGGGTCCATCTATGAATGACCATATCATGGCTGAATGTCCTGTCTGTAATGACACCTCTACCGTTGCTGTCAGTCGGTCGGGGTGGTGTAATGAGAAAACACCCTTCTCCTCATTATCTTCCTCATTGCTGGAAAATGGAGGGCTCAGTGTCTGATACTGTGCACATTAGATACCTGTTGGTGACGATTCCAATAAGTCTTTATGGTGAAGGAAGTGGTCAGTGCCGCTATTTTCAGTACCACAGAAGTCAGTGCCAATGGTTTCAGCAGCAAAGTAGTCAGTGCCGATGGAGCCATTACAGTTGCAGCCATCAGTGCCAATATGGAGGTCGGAGCAGGTGGAGGTGGCATAGTCTGTGGTGAAGGTATCGCTGCTGCCTCTTTAGGCAGTTCCAGCGGTGCCACAGCAGAGGAGATCAGAGGCAAGAACAAACCTAACTCCGAACCTGTGCACTTGGGATCAGCAGAGGCCATGGTGCGGTCAGTACTGAGGAAAGAATGAGCTGGGGACCATTTCTTTTTTGTCAGATCTTTGGGAGGAGAAGTTGCTGCTTTTTTCCTCGTCACCTTCTTTGTCCAGAGGGGGTCTGCTGGCCAAGATCTGATGCTGGTCTCAGGGACTTTGCCATGAGTATGAGTTTAAAATGCAGGTGTCTGTCTCTCCTGGCTCAAGCTTTTAAGTTGCTGTAAAGAGCGCATTTTTGAGGAATGTGCGACTCACCAAGGCAGCGGACACATTGAGAGTGCCTGTCCAATACTGGAATAACCTCCTGACATGAAAGGCAGTGTTTGAAGCATGGCTTCGAACAGCAGTGGTTCACCCTAACTAATCTATGGATGAGGGAATAGAAAAAAGAAGGAAGAAAAAAAACATTTTTTAACATTAGAATAAATGGGGAAGAAAAAAAGTAAGTAATCTAACTACTAAGCTAAAGCTACTCTGACCTAGCTATTTTAAGCTCTAAATGAGCTAATTGTGACACTGCTGGGAGCTCCGTGTCAGGCGGAGGACAGTTGAGAAGGAACTGAGAGGGGTCGGGATGTGCACTCTGGATGAGGCACCAATGGCACTGCAAGATGGTTACAGCACATGTATGATCTGAACAGGCACTGCTGCTGAAATTCTCAGATCAAAGACACAGGGAGGGCACAAACACCTGAAGAGGAACACCTACAGGGACATCATTCGAAGAAGAAATTGACAATATTAAGACTGTTTAGTTTGGAGAAAAGATGAATAAGAGGGGACATGAAAGTATACAAAATTATGACAGGTATAGAGTAGGTAAACCATAATACAATATCAATGGGACCATCAATAAAATTGAAAGGCAGCAAATTTAAAATTGACAAGAGAAAAATTTTCTCTAGAATACATATTTAACCTGTGGAACTCAATACCTCAAGCATCCCCAGCCTTCTGGCCAAAACCTTTTTGGATCCTCTTTCCTTTTCTCTCTGCTTTGTGTAGGAGATGGCCATAGCAACCAAGCAGTAGTAGGACTGTAAGAAGGCATAACTTTACAACTCACATTATCTACAGCTGATGTCACTCACCCGCTGATCTCGTTACTGAGGAACTAGTAACTTGCTGTTGTCTTAGGTCCAGATCCACAAAGGTATTATAGGCACCTAAACTCTAGATTTAGACACCCAAGTTCTAGTTTTAGGTGCCACTACAATCCACAAAACCCTCACTAAGCTGCTGCTTAATTCCGTAAATACCTACATTCACTTGGTGCTTAAATTTTTGCTATAAAAGTTCCTTAAGTGCCTACGTTTCTGCCTCTGTTACATGTATGCTGCTGCCTTGCTCAAAATGCCCAGATGACTATTGCCCACCTAAGTCCCAATGCAATCCACAAACCAGGAGAAGATAGGCAGAGAAGAGCCATCTTGCTCATGGGGCTCTATCTGGCACGTGTGCTCAGACTGATGATGGTAGTACCCCAACTTACAACTTTTATTTCAGTATTTAGAGTACTCATCAGAGATGGGAAGAAAGGATTTGAATGGAGGGTCTCCTACACCACAGAAGAATGCCCTAACCACTGGGCTATGGCATATGCTGATATAGAGCTCCCTCAATCTCTCCTGTTGAAGCTGTTCCACTTTGGACAAATAGGCACTGGAACAGGGCAACTGGATCTGGCTATAGGATCTGTAGTGAAGCAGACTCACCCCTGTGGGACCTCCTCCTGGTCTTCTCTGGGAATTAGCTCAATTTCCAGCTCTGGAGCACCCTCTGCAGGCTGGTGATCTACCTGTCTTCTGGCCCCGTGTCCCTCCCTGGACCCGGTGCCCTTTTACCTGGAGTGCTACCCCCTGGCAGTAACTTTCTCTCAGGGTATCCTCCTCCCAGGGGAAGCCCCACCCACTATCCCCACCTTGCCTCAGTATCAGGCTACTGCCAGTCATCATCTAGCCCCCACACCCTGGGGCAGACTGCAGTATCACCCTACTCATCACTGGCAAGGTTGGGTTTGGACCTGCTGCCTTGGCCTACCCCTGGGCTGCCCTCTGCAACCCCCAGTACTCATTGGCCTTATGCTAGGCCACAGCCTGGGGCTTTCCAGGCTGGAGATCCCCAGCGCCTTTGCCTTTCCCCAGCCCTGCTTCACTCAGCTACCCTATCTCTAGCGCCCTACAATCAGGCCCTTCTCCCTCTACAGGCAGAGGGAAACTGGTCCTTCTGGCTTCCCCGTCCTCCTTATAAGGCCCAGTTAGTTTGGGGCATGGCCCCAGCTGCAGCCACTTCCCCTAATCAGCCAGGGTTTTACCTTGCCCAGCCCCAGCCCTCTGCAGGGCTTTTCCAACCCCTCCAGGATCAGAACAGGTGCTCACCCCGCTACAGGATCTCTCTCTCTCTCCCTCTCTCTCTCTGTGGTCCAACGACTATATACGTATTTATCCTGAGAAGTAGGAGACTCCTCTGTTCAAATCCTTTCTCCCCATCAGGCAGAGGGGGGAAATCACCACTAGGTCTTCCACTTCCAAAGTGTATGCTCTAACCACTGGGCTAAAGATTATAATGCAGCGGGTGTCAGTACCATGACCATCTCCTCTGGTTCTTACAAGAAATGGCTTAGTCACCTAAGCTACCTGACTCCAGGAAAGAGGTTCCTGGTTGTAGCTCCTAAGCAAGATGGATGACTACGTCCAGGCTGCAGGAAGGCACCTATCTCCCTAGGAAAAGAAGGGCTTGACCCTCTGATCAGCATTTCCCATTGGCTAGCTTATGCAGCTTCACATCTAGTGGATTGAGTTTTGCAGATCCCATTCAATCTCTCCCCATTCATTGCACAGGGAGCCTATAGCCCAGATCCTCAAAAGGTATTTATGCTTGTAACAGGATTGACTGATTCTGTGCATCTCCTTATTGCCAGAAGTCCCTCTGCGGCATCCACACTGTTTTGCCTCTTAAGAACCCCTTACACAGACTCCACACTCTTTTTCTGTGGTCAGAATACCCCTCCTAGGGGTCTGGATTTATTCACATAAGAAGCTCAAAATAAAACCCAAAGTCCCAAATTAAAGTCCAACAAACAAATATTTCTTTTCCTCCTCCCAGACTTTCCTGCCTGGGAACTTTCCTGTGTTGGCAAGGCATTCCCAAACTCAAGTCCTATCTGGCTGGAGTCTCACATCTAACTCCCAGAACCCTTTACTAGAGCTCACTCACTCCTAGCAGTCTCTGATCCACGAGCATTCCCCCTCCCTCCAGCTTCTCTTTATATGCAAAGCACCTGATCCCTCTAAGGTATGCCTTTTTCAGCAATCAGGGTTAGCTAGCTCCAGGCCCTCCAGCTCTTATAGGCCAAGCCACCCTGTTACAAGGTTCTGAAGTTCCACTGAAATCAATGGAGGTTAGGATCTTTGAGGAGCTGGGTCTATGTGTCTAGCCCAGGCTTTGTAGATCCCATTGTTGTTCCAGTGATTCTCTAGACATGCTTTGGTTGCCAACCCTCCAGGATTGGCCTGGAGTGTCCTGGAATCAGCATTGATCTCCCAGTGACTATTGAAGGCAATCCAGGCGATTTTAAGAGAATATTTTAAGAAAATGACATTACGTCATGTTGGGCGGGAGGGGAGGGGAATCTCATGGAATAGCTTCAGTCAGCGTTGGCAACCATCTAGGCACCTAAAAGTTTGGCATTGCAATGCCTAAGTCCCTTTGTGGCGCCTGGCCTTATTGCTTGCCTATTATGTCCATTCTGGGTTTAAATGGCCTGCTCTATATTTGATTCTTTGTGCTATTGCTTATCTACATATTGATTAATTTCTTATAGATGCAATTCTCTGCATAACTGATATGTTCCATAGCTGATACATTGTGTAATTAATTTGTTGCCTAATAGATTCACCCTCATTCTAACTCATCGTTTAACTGATTTTTCTGCATAGTCTGATACAAATTATGGCCATCTGCTTCTAAAAAGACCTCCATATGTAGCTGGGTGGAATTCATCAAACCAGTGCATTTTGTATTTTTAAAGTGCATCATAAATATTCCTTTCCGCTTATTATTTTTAGGCATTTATTGCTATCTGTTTTGTGGTGTTATATTCTATAGCACCTTGATACACATGACAGATGCACTATAAACCAATAAAGAACAATTTATGTTAAAGTGCTGCTTGACCACAACACGGCCATTTTTCTTTCTTTAAAGAAGTGAAAATTTTCTCAGAGGAAGAGTAAAACATAATAGTGTTGTCATGAAAGTGAGAAAAAAGATCAGGCGTCCTCTAATTTCTGGGAATAAGAATAATATGTATTACTTGGTTCTGTCAATCTGTCATGCAAGTTTGCTTTCTAGTGATAATTTAAAAAAATAAAGCTTTTGATAAAAGATAAGGAAGTTTCTTATTTTTTTACCCATTCGTATCTTGTTCTTTAATATAAAAGTATTCTAAAGTTTGTTGCTTGGCTTTATTATTTTTTTCTACAACCTATTGAGTATCTCATGAATTGTTGAGAGAGGTAAGGGAGGTTTATTGTACAGAAAAAAAATAGACTTTTCACAAAAACATTTGCCAAATAAGTACAAACTCTGCAACCACTAGATCTCAGTGTTATTATCTGGCACACTAACTATTCTGTAAGCTTCTCATCAGACACCTATTTTAAAACCAATGCTAAACAGTGTCATATAATAAAAACAAACTAGCCATAGTGTAACTTTAACAACTGACTAATCTTGCCATAGCATATATGTATATTACCAAGCTGAAGTTATTGAACAATTTACAGTTGAATGTATACACAGTACCACAGCTTTTGTATTTGTAGTACAGAATTTATAACTGATTCATTTATTAAGGTCAAAGGAGATGTCTCTGAATCGCCTGGTCTAGAGAACACCTGAAATGATAATAATGGCTGCAACTACAGATAGGTTTTGTATTGGATTACCTACAGTTTATTGTTACTGTGATGCTAGCAGACCAAGTGCCAGCTCAGGCCAAGGTCCCCATGCCTCAGCTGAATACAGACAAATACATAGCTGAAATCAGTCTGGCTCACCTGTATGTCTCACCTTTTAGTATTATTAAAATATGTATTAAAATTATAAGAATGTGTTTAGTATTTAGACTTTATTGAATGCTTGTGACTTGGTGCATGCATTAATCTCACGTAGAAGTATCCCATATTATAAGGAAATATTTGAACATTTGCATTGAAAGCCTTTGTAACTGTATAAATCATCAGACAGCAGGGAGACAATTAGTGTGAAATGCTGGTCTCCAACAAAAGGAAAGCCTTTTAGGTACCCCTTTAGGGTCCCTAATCCCTTTAGGGTCCCTTAAAAAGAGTGCAGGCCTACTCAGGGAGAACAAGGGTTTAAAAAGCCAGCTCCTAAGCAACCAGAGCAGCTAGTAAACTTGAGCAGGAACAGGGGGATTTTGCAAGGGAGTGTAGAGAGGGAGTGTGAGAGCCAGATACACCTAACATTTGCTAACCTCGAGCCAATATCCCTCTCCCCAATAAAAAATAAAAACAAAAAGCTGCAAGAGTAACAATAATGCAGGCAGGAGTCCAGCAGCAGAATGGGGACTATCCAGTTTATTTAATTGAATGCAACATGCATGATTACGTACCTAGTGGACAGGGCCTGGGGCATATGTGTGCAATCAGTACAAGCAACTCATGGCCCTCAGAGACAGAGTATGCATTTGTGAGGCCAGAGTAGCTGAACTGGAGGAGCTATGAGAGACAGAGAGGTACATTGATAAGACTTTCTGGGACACAGTAGAGGGGTCCCACCCTGCGTCTGGCAGCCTCTGTGCTGCTGAGGAGCATGAAAGTCTTGGGAAAGGAAAACAGCAAACTAGAGCAGAGGGAAACAATCCCACAGTTAGACCCTCCTTTCGGATGATACCATGGTATCCTCTCACACTGAGGCTACCCCTCCGGAGGAGGGGACCCCGGCTGTTAGGAAGAGACAGATAGTAGTAATGGGGATTTGATTATTAGGAATATAGACAGTTGGGTCCTTGATGAACAAGACAACTGCATGATGAATTGTCTGCCAGGTGCAAAGATTGAGGATCTCTTGAGACATCTAGACAGACTTATCTGAAGTGCTGGGAAGGAACCAGTGGTTGTGGTACATGTACGTATCAATGACACAGGAAAAAGTAAGAGAGAGGTCCGGGAGGCCAAATAGAGGTTGCTAGGTAAGTGATTAAAGTCCATTAGAGTTAATAGAACAGAAGTGCTTCATATCTCTTTGCCTGGAAAGGGTTAACAAGAACAGTGAGCCTGGCTGTCACCTGACCAGAGGACCAATCAGAGGACAGGATACTTTCAAATCTTGAGGGAGGGAAGTTTTTGTATGTGCTGTTAGTGTTTGGTTGTTGTTCACTCTGGGGGCTCAGAGGGATCAGATGTGCAACCAGGTTTCTCTCCAATCTCTCCAATACAGGCTCTTATAAGTTCAGACTAGTGAGTACTAGATAGATAAAGCGAGTTAGGCTTATGGTTGTTTTCTTTATTTGCAAATGTGTATTTGGTTGGAAGAAGTTCAAATGTGTATTTGGCTGAAAGGAATTCAAATTGGTATTTTGCTGAAAAGATTTTAATTTGTACTTGTATACTTAGGCTGGGAGGGTGTTCCCAGTGTCTATAGCTGAAAAGGACCCTGTACCTATTCCATTTTTTTTAAATTTACAAAGATAATTTTTACTGTTTTTTCTTTCTTTAATTAAAAGCTTTTCTTGTTTAAGAACCTGATTGTTTTTTTATTCTGGTGAGACCCCAGGGGACTGGGTCTGGATTCACCAAGGAATTGGTGGGGAGAAAGGTGGGAAGAGGGAGAGAGAGGCTGATTTCTCTCTGTGCCAGGATTACTTTCTCTCAGGAAGAGTCTGGGAGGGGGAAAGAGAAGGAGGGAGGAAGGTGAATTTTCCTCTCTGTTCAAGGAGTTTGAATCACAGTGATCTTCCAGGGTAACCCAGGGAGGGGAAGCCTGGGAGAGGCAACGGTGAGGGAAAGGGTTTACTTTCCTTCTGTTAAGATCCAGAGGGTCTGGGTCTTGGGGGGTCCCCGGGCAAGGTTTTGTGGGGACCAGAGTGTACCAGGCACTGGAATTCCTGGTTGGTGGCAGCGCTACAGGTTCTAAGCTGGTAATCGAGCTTAGAAGAATTCATGCTGGTACCCCATCTTTTGGATGCTAAGGTTCAGAGTGGGGAATTGTACCATGACAGTAGCATTCTCTGAAATGGCTGCAGTTCCATGTGGAGGGCCAATTAGTCAGGAAGAACTGCAGGCTTTCAATGCATGGATGAAATTATGGCATAGGGAGGAGGAATTTAGGTTTATTAGGAACTGGAGAACCTTGTGGGAAAGGAGGAGCCTATATAGGAAGGATGGATTGCACCTAAACCTAAATGGAACCAGAATGCAGGTAAATAAAATTTAAAAGGTTGTAGAGGAGTTTTTAAAGTAAGGGCTGGGGGAAAGCCAACAGGTGTGGAGAAGTATGTGGTCTGGTCAATGACATCCTTTGGGGAGGATCTTTTAATGGGGATTCTCTATATCTTAGTACAGAGGAGAGAATAGACGCCGACAAAGTACAGGTAAGAACTGAAGAGAAACAGTCAAATGAAAACGAATTACATTCTGTTACATCACATGAAGGCAACAACTAAATATTGACAAATTTTGTAAGTGTTTGTATACAAATGCAAGTGTAAATATTAAAATGGGTGAACTTGAATGCCTGGTATTAAATGAGGATATTGATATAATAGGGATCAGAAAAACTGGGTGGAATGATGATAAACAATGGGACATGGTAATACCAGGATGTGACATTGTGCTCCATACGCTTTTTGAAAATATGCTTGTAATGTGAATATAATGTAACTGGAATATGCTTTATGCAAAAGGTCTCTTGTAAGGTATCATTACGAAGCTTATAATCTACTGAGTGTGTTCATCCTATTTGTATGTATGTATCATTCTTGTATCTAAAATTAGAAATATGAAGTTAACTCTGAGGTCCTATTGTATCTAAAACTAGAAATATGGAGTCCTATTTGTGCTATGTCTCTGAGATACATAGCTTTGCCAACCTAAACCTTGGTGTAGATAGTGCTAGGGCGATGGAAAAAGTCTTCTGTTGACCTAGCTACTGCTCCTTGGGGAGGTGGATTAACTACAGCAACAAGAACTGTGTCCCACCCCTGCATCACTGTAGTATCTACACTGCAGCACTATAGCGGTGCACCTGCAGCTATGCCGCTGTAGGGTTTTAAGTGTAAACATACCCTTACATTAAGGTAGGTTGCCATAACGAGATATCCAGATAGGTACTCTTGAAATTCATCAATCCAGGCCTTAGTGTAAACGACCATCAGATGTAACTTGTGACGTTGCACTCTATATGTTTATGCAAATATGCTTATAAGTGTAAATATAACTGGAATATTCTTTGTGCTAGATATGCCATGTAACATATCTTTGCAAAGGTTATGATCTACTGAATATATTCATCCTATTTGTATGCATGTATCATTTTTATATCTACCATTATGAGCATTGGCTCTATGCCTGTATTTGAAGCGTTTGCTGTAGGAAATCCATAAGGGAGATTTGGCCAATATATTGTGAAGAGGCTATTCAAGTAATTGGGATTACTTAACTAACAATGGACTTTGGGAGACGCCAATCCACATTTGAGCTTTCCTGGGAACAGTTCAAACTAACATGTAAACAATGGTGCTGTCCTACAAAAAACTGAATCATTCATGGACATGTGACTTGCCCAGGTGGCTACAAACTCTATCTTGGTGCTCTGATTTTGCATAGAAGAAGAGGTTTCCACCCACAAGAGAGAGAATATAAAAGTCCCTGGAAGCCTCTCCATATGGTCTTCAGCTGGCTCAAGAGATGCCCTCTTCACCCCAAAGAGATGCCTGAAAGGAACTGGAACAAAGGACTGTAACTGCAAGGGTGTGAGTAATTGCTGGACCCAGACCATAAATTACAATGTTGGTCTGAAAAAGATTGTACCTGAGATGACATTTAGAGTGAAAAGTTAGTATCTGTAACTAGATCCTTAGTGTATTAAGTTACTTACATATTTTGATTTTACTTAGTGACTTACCTTGTTCTCTCTGTTACTACTTGAAACCACTTAAATCCTACTTTTTATACTTAATAAAATCACTTTTGTTTATTAATTAATCCAGAGTAAGTAATTAATACCTGGTGGAGCAAACAGCTGTGCATCTCTCTCTATCAGTGTTATAGAAGGCGGAAAATTTATGAGCTGTATAAGCTTTATACAGATTAAAACGGATTTATTGAGGGTTTAGTCTCCCAAAAAGACTGACTACCGGGTGCTGGGGAAAGTCCCTGTTAACTGAGAAGCTGGGCTAAGTGAATCTTAATTTCTGTGAACTGCAGGTGGGTGTGGCCCAACCTCTTGGTCTGTGCTGGAGCTGACTGGTGTGTCTAGCTCAGCAAGAGGGGAGCGGAGAGAAGCCTTTTCTGGCAGGGTGGGTTGTTCTCAGTGGTATCCCAGCAGATCTGGTGACAGTCCTGAGGTAGATTCTGTGACCCGACCCATCACATAATTTATGTCACATTTATCACTAAAGTAATCATAAGAATGGCCGTACTGGGTCAGACCAAAAGTCCATCTAGCCCAGTATCCTGTCTACTGACAGTGGCCTATGCTAGGTGTCCCAGAGGGAGTGAAATTAACAAGTAATGATCAAGTGATCTCTCTTCTGCCATCCATCTCCACCCTCTGACAAACAGAGGATAGGGACACCATTCCTTACCCATTCTGGCTAATAGCCATTAATGGACTTAACCTCCATGAATTTATCCAGTTCTCTTTTACACGCTATTATAGTCCTAGCCTTCACAACCTCTTCAGGCAAGGAGTTCCACAAGTTGACTGCACTGTGTGAAGAACTTCCTTTTATTTGTTTTAAACCTGCTGCCCATTAATTTCATTTGGTGAGCCCTAGTTCTTGTATTATGGGAATAAGTAAATAACTTTTCCTTATCTACTTTCTCCACATCATTCATGATTTTATATACCTCTATCATATCCCTCCTTAGTCGCCCCTTTTCCAAGCTGAAAAGTCCTAGTCTCTTTAATCTCTCCTCATATGGGACCCGTTCCAAACCCCTAATCATTTTAGTTGTCCTTTTCTGAACCTTTTCTAGTGCTAGAATATTTTTTTTGAGATGAGAAGAACACATCTGTACACAGTATTCGAGATGTGGGCATACCATCGATTTATACAAGAGCAATAATATATTCTCCTTCTTATTCTCTATCCCCTTTTTAATGATTCCTAACATTCTGTTTGCTTTTTTGACCACCTCTGCACACTGCATGGACATCTTCAGAGAACTATCCACGATGACGCCAAGATTTTTTCCTGATTCGTTGTAGCTAAATTAGCCCCCATCATATTGTATGTATAGTTGGGGTTATTTTTTCCAATGTGCATTATTTTACATTTATCCACATTAAATTTCATTTGCCATTTTGTTGCCCAATCACTTAGTTTTGTGAGATCTTTCTGAAGTTCTTCACAGTCTGCTTTGGTCTTAACTATCTTGAGCAGTTTAGTATCATCTGCAAACTTTACCACCTCACTGTTTGCCCCTTTCTCCAGATCATTTATGAATAAGTTGAATAGGATTGGTCCTAGGACTGACCCTTGGGGAACACCACTAGTTATCCCTCTCCAGTTTGAGAATTTACCTTTAATTCCTACCCTTTGTTCTCGGTCTTTTAACCAGTTCTCAATCCATGAAAGGACCTTCCTTCTTACCCTATGACAATTTAATTTACGTAAGAGCCTTTGGTGAGGGACCTTGTCAAAGGCTTTCTGGAAGTCTAAGTACACTATGTCCACCGGATCCCCCTTGTCCACATGTCTAATCCCTTCAAAGATCTCTAATAGATTAGTAAGACACAATTTCCCTTTACAGAAATCATGTTGACTTTTGCCCAACAATTTATGTTCTTCTAGGTGTTTGACAATTTTATTCTTTACTATTGTTTTGACTAATTTGCCTGGTACTGAGGTTAGACTTACTGGTCTGTAATTGCCGGGGTCACCTCTAGAGCCCTTTTTAAATATTGGCATTAGAGTAGCTATCTTCCCATCATTGGGTACATAGGCCAATTTAAAGGACAGGTTACAAACCCTAGTTAATAGGTCTGCAACTTCACATTTGAGTTCTTTCAGAACTCTTGGGTGTATGCCATCTGGCCCCGGTGACTTGTTAATGTTAAGTTCATCAATTAATTCCAATCAGATATAACCGCAAATATGCATAACAAATTCTGTTGAATAAAAAGATGTCATTTTACATAGCTAAATTTCCAGTCATAGCCAAATTTATTATTTATTTATTTGTTAAGCACTAATAATAACCTTTAGATATTATTTCTTTTGATCACCTTCCAAAGCACTTTTCAATACAACTTAGCCTTGGCTAATTAAGATCTACATGAAGTCCTACCTTCTTGGTTAAAGCTACTATGGAGGTTTTACTGAAATCACTGAGTTCACTTATGGTAATACCTCAGAAGAAACACTGAGGAGCCTTCATATTTAGTTCTCCAACTCTCACAACACTCCTGTCAAGGCTGCTCTGTCACTCCCACTGCAGAAAGTGGGGGGCCCGCAAGAATTCTAAAAATTAATACTTGCCACTCCAGACTTGTATTAAACTCCCAAGGCTACAGCTTTTCTCTGACCTTGGCTTGATAAATGCTGCCACCACTCAAATGCAGAAAATCCCCTTTGAACTCAGGAAGGAGCACTTGGGAATTCCTCCCTGTGGGGTACCCTCAAGCCCTTTCACCTCAGTCCCAGGAAGAGCTGAGAAAGAAAACAAAGGAAATTAGCTGTGACCACCAGCTAATTAAACAACTTATGCAGAAGCCTCTTAGGACACCAAAAATACAATCCTGTTCTTAAAAAAGGTAAATTATATTAAAAACAAAAAGAAAGAAAATACATCTGGAACTTAGGCTTTTGCCAGATTTAAAAAAGCAATTCCAAAAATTAAGCACCCAAAATAGCTTTCTTGGGGGTTCAGCTTAAATGTTACAAGCAAACAAAAGCATCTGGGGTTAATACAGAGGAGATCCACAAGCCAAAATAAAGAATAAACCTGATCATATTTATCTAAACATTCCCTAACCAAATGATTCCTTCAAGGTACGGAAGATAATTTTTCATACTTAGTTCAAAACCTACACAGCATTCTTGCTTATAGCATGGCTGCTCTGCCCCTGCTTCTCTGGAGAACAAGAGACAAAGGGAAAGTTTCTTTCCCATTTTCAAAAGTTCTACCTTCCCATTGGCTTTTCTGGTCGGTGCCCACTCCTTTTCTTTTACCTATGGGCTTGTTAACCCTTTACAGGTAAAGCAAGCAGAGAACAGACCAAGAGGGATTTTACAGCTAACTGGCTGGCTGAGTGTCCATCAAAGGGAGCTACTCTCCTCCGCTCTCCCTCTGTATCACAACTCCAAATGGATTTAATATTTCATTTCTCATTGCAGACAAAAATCAAGATATAAAGAAAATGAATATTATGAAATAACATCATGTCACAACCAGATGTAAGTCATACTTGAAGCTTTGTTGGACAGGATGGACACAGTCAGCACAGACGTGTGTTAAGTATAGCAATGAAGACAACAAAACGACAGTAGTTACAACAAAACTCAACAACAGGAAATGTTTATCACGCAATGATAATCTTTTTAATCAGGAAATGTTGTTAAGCTATTCAAAATATTTCCTGACTGTACATTTTTTGTGTGGACAAACTATTACCTGTTGGGATAAGAATAGCATTTTGCAAAGAATGAGATAACAGGATATTTACAGAATGGTTATTTTCTTAGTAAATTTCCCCTCCAGTTACCTGTTTCTTGAACTATGCTCTTTGTATACATTTTGAGGTCTAGTTCCTTTAATAAACAAAAGACGTTTGCAAAATTTACCATAGTATTCCTTGAAGTTTGCTGTACGAATGTTAAAATCAGAATTTTAAGGAAGTCCTGGGTTTTTCCTTTATATTAACCAATTTATTCAACCTATGCAATGATGCATGGAATTAGCCCCTGCTTCCACTGAAGTCAATAGTAAAACTCCCATTAACTTTAATGATGCAGGATCAACCCATCGCTGAAACATATATTAGTGCAAAAGTTCAAAAAGGATAGAGTCAGACTAAAGACTTAAAAATCCGTAAAAGTATCAAAATAGATATATTCAAAGAAGGGGAGAAATCAGGAAATTTTCCATTGTGACATTTTTCCCAAACTAAAATATTAAAGAATTTTATTTCTTTGAATTATAATTGTAATTTCAAAACAGTAATAGGAAAAGTTTCATTAGGTCTAAATATAATGGGTAATATTACACAGTTACAGGCTGTTCCACTACAAAAGCAGTTAATGAGACAAAGACCTTGTTAAAGACTAAAATTATGAGACATCTCTGAACCAGACAGTAGAACATATGGTTCTTGTCCATACATATTGCTTTATAAATCATACTAAATAAATCATAACCAGGTGTTCTGTTTTCATAATGTACCTCTCAAAAAATAGGATGGATGTTTCATGGATTCCAAGGCCAGAAAGTCTCATGGTGATCATCTAGTCTGACTTCCTGAATAAAATAGGCCATAGATCTTTCTCAAAATAATTCCAAGATCATATCTTTTAGAAAAACATCCAATCTAGAAAGAATACCTGTGATCTGTCAGGTTCAGTTGGTCTGTGTTAACCATTTTCCACAAGAGCCAGGGTTCCTAGGTGTATAAATTTTTTATTAGTGGTAGTGTTTGTCTTGTCTTTATTGATCGCATTTTAGAGATGTAGAAACTGAAACAAAGAAGTCAGTTGCCTGATGCTATAGAGGGAGCCAGAGTGAGATCCACAAAGGGACAAAGGCATATAAACCCCAGATATAGGCATCTAGGCCCAGATTTTTAAAGGTACAGATGCCTATCCCAAGCCTAAGTGTGAAGTGAGGAAGAATGGTGCTGTAGAACTACCCTGGCATCAGCACCAAGGATGACAAAAAAGACAGTACCGAAGGCATCGATACTGATGGCTGGTCAACATTAAACCATTTTGAATGGTACAGGTCAGCACCAAGGAGTCTGGTGGTGATGGTACCAGCTTCACCCCTGCTCACTTAGGAAAGTGAATTATGACTCTGTTCTCTTTTTTTTTTTTGGTATTGGAAACTATGATCAGCAGCAGTTGTCAGACTTGGTGCTGTGCTCCTTCCTTCCATGGGCAGTGCGGGTAATTGACTGCTCGGAGGGCATCTGAAGTCTTAGAAAATTTGGAAGAGGAATAAGAGCTCTTCATTCCCCAGGAACCCAGAGTGACATTTCTCATTGAGGGAGCACTCAGTGAGTGGGGTTTTGATAACGAAACATGAGACTCTTCTCTTGGAAAAACTTCAGAGCCAGACGCTCCTCTCCTGGATTTCTCCATTATAAATAGGATCAAATGCATCTCTCTGGATTTTTGGGTGTGTTTTGATTTGCAAACTACATATCTTGAGGTAGTGTGAGGGTCCCCTAAACAAAAAAGACATTTAACATACCCCCCCCCCTTTTAAAGGCATGGCAGTATTGCACGATGGGCAGGTATTTAAATTGCATGATTTTGATTCAGCTCTGGTATTGGGACTGACTAAATCTAACTACATAGATATATCTATTTCAAATAGGCTAAAATAAGTATAAAAGAAAAATCTACATCTGAATTCAGTGACTACCTTAACTATGTAACTATAAAGACTACAGTAGCTAAGAGGACGCTGAGGGTGTGCTCCTCGCTTCCACGGAAGGTAAGAAGGAATTGGGTGGAGGTTGGGGCCATGCTGCCCTTTATGCCATCAGAAGAGGAGTGTGAAAGCATATAGGGGGTATGTAACAACCCCAAGAGACACTGCTAGGCAAAAAAAATTGGAACTCCTATGAGTGGGGCACATGTGCAGCAAGACCAGGATGCACATGTACAGATACTTGAAGAACCAATCCTTTTGGAACCCCACTAAAAATACCCTCATTCAGTGATGATTCCCCATTAACTACTTTCTGAGATCTACTAAGTAGCCTGTTCTTAGTCTATTTTATGTGGGCTTCATTTTGTATAGTGCTATTTTTTTAATAAACAAAGAGGAAGCAGAACCTTGTGGGGAATGCCATAGTGTTTTCCTGATTAGAATGCCCACAAAATTTTATGGTTTTTATCTTGCAGCTTTACCTTGTACAAGCCATGTGAGCAGTTCTTAAAAGCAAGCAACTTTTTATACCCATACATCACTCTCTCTCAATTTCTCTAGTAGGAACCAATGTGAGTGAGCAGATTGCTTAAAGTCATTGGGTCACAGAATAAGAGGGTTAGCGAGTGAATGACTTTATAGTCTGGTGGTTACACAGGAAGTAGGAGACTCAGGGACCACGCCCCTGATCCAATTACTTTAATTATTTATACATAATTAGTGGAACTGTTTCAATAGAATAGACTGAGGGAACCTCACATCAAAACATCCCATAGCTCAGTGATTAGAGCATTTTCCTGAGAGGTGGGAAACATCCTGTTCAAATCGTTTCTTCCCACCAGGCAGATAGGAAGGAATTGAATCCCGACTCCACACATCCCAAGTGAGTGGTCTAACTAGGGTGCTAAAACTTATAGAGTGAGCATGGGAACCGGCACCACCTCCTGTGGTGGCCTGATTTTGAATTGGACCTAATCTGGTGTGCAGCCTCAGAGCATGCCTACCAAATTGGGCCCCACAGGCAGGGGTGAAAGTAATTTATAGGATTCACCAGTACTGCCGGAGTCCTGAGGGGGTGTGGCCTCATCCAGAAGAGGCATGGCCTCAAGCAGAAGAGGCGGAGCCTCTCAAGATTTAAAGGCCCTGGAGCACCAGCTGTGGCTGGGAGCCCCAGGGCCTTTAAATCAACCACGGGCTCCCAGCTGAAGAGGTGACTGGGAGCCACCCGGGGCTCAAGGGCAAATTAAAGGGCTGGGGCTCCGGCTGCCGCGGGGAACCCCGAGCTGTGCCAGGCTGGGGCCAGGATTTAAAGGGCCTGGATCTCCTGCCGCTTCGGAGAACCCTCAAGCCCTTTAAATCCTGGCCCCAGCCCAGCCGCCGGAGCTGTGGGTGGGATTTAAAGGGCTCAGGACTGCCCGCAGCTGCGGGAGCTCTGAGCCCTTTAAATCCCGGCCCCAGCCTGGCCGCCGGAGCCGTGGCAGGGATTTAAAGAGCCCTGGGCTGCCCACAGTGGCGGGGAACTCTGAGCCCTTTAAATCCCGGCCCCAGCCCGGCCGCCAGAGTTGCGGCTGGGATTCAAAGGGCTCTGGGCTGCCTGCAGGGGCGGGGAGCTCTAAGCCCTTTAAATCCCGGCCCCAACTCGGCCGCCAGAGCCGTGGCGGGGATTTAAAGGGCTCTGGGTATACATCCAGGTGGCTATAGGGCAGTAGCAGAGCCTATACCTAGGAAGAAATACTGCAGAGAGGGATCTGGAGGGTCATAGTGGATCACAACAGGGGCCTTGGCTACACTGACGCTTTACAGCACTGCAACTTTCTCACTCAGGGATGTAAAAAAACACCCCCCTGAGCGCAGCAAGTTACAGCGCTGTAAAGTGCCAGTGTAAACAGTGCCCCAGCGCTGGGAGCCATGCTCCCAGCACTGTAAGCTAATCCCCTCGGGGAGGTGGAATACCTGCAGCACTGGGAGAGCTCTCTCCCAGCGCTGGCCCCACGATCACACTCGCACTTCAAAGCGCTGCCGTGGAAGCGCTCCCGCGGCAGCACTTTGGAGTTTCAAGTGTAGTCAAGCTCTAAGTATCCGTGAACATCCAACATTTTTGTAACACTGTTGCAAAAAAAAGCAAACATCATTCTGGGATGTATTAGCAGGAGTGTTGTAAGCAAGACAAGAAATAATTCTTACTCTACTCCTTGCTGATTTGGCCTCAACTGGAGTATTGTGTCCATTTCTGGGCACCACATATCTCTAAACTGGGGACAGTCCAGAGAAGAGCAATCAAAATTATTAAAGGTCTAAAAAACATGACCTATGATGGGAGATGGGAAAAACTGGGTTTGTTTAGTCTGGAGAAGAGGCGACTGAAAGGGGACATAGCCTTTTATGTACTTAAAAACTGTTACAAGGGAGAGAGGAAGGAAGAAAAATTGTTCTTGTTAATCTTTGAGAAGCAACGTCAGCAAGGGTGGTGTAGGTTTAAATTATATATTAGGAAAAACTTCCTGTCAGGATGGTTAAACACTGGAATAAATTGCCTCGGAGGGTTGTGGAATCTCCATCATTGTAGATTTTTAAGAGTGGGTTAGACAAACACCTGTCAGGGATGGTTTAGATCAGGGTCGGAAACTTTTCAGAAGTGGTGTGCCGAGTCTTCATTTATTCACTCTGATTTAAGGTTTTGCGTGCCAGTAATACATTTTAACGTTTTTATAAGGTCTCTTTCTATAACTCTATAATATATAACTAAAAGATTATGATATGTAAAATAAATGAGGTTTTAAAAATGTTTAAGAAGCTTCATTTAAAATTTAATTTAAACATGGAGGCCCCTGGACTGGAGGCCAGGATCCAGGCGGTGTGACTGCCACTGAAAATCAGCTTGCGTGCCATAGGTTGCCTACCCCTGGTTTAGATAATATTTAATTCTGCCACGTATGAAGGGGAATGGACTAGATGACCTCTCAAGGTCCCCTCCAATGCTAGGACTCTTTGATTCTATGTCCAGAGGTTGACGCGTAGGCACTTTAGGAACTTTTACAGAAAAAATTAGTTGCTGAGTGAGTTTACGTGTCCACAGGGTTGGGCAGCAGCCGAATGGGGGGATTATGGATCACAGTGGCTCCTAAAACTGGGCTGCTGGCACCTAAATTGGGGGGGGGCTAGGTGCCTAAACACCTTGTGGATCATCTGGGGCTGGGTCCTACATCCCACCCCTAAGTAGTGTCCCTCCCATTTCTTGTTGCCAAAGCTGTTTCCTTGGCCCCCCACAGCATTTTGTTTCTTGGGGGGGATACATTGTAGTCCCCACCCACATTTGGAGCCTCTCTGACTTGGGCTTCACCCACCATTTCGACCCTGGGAGCTGGGAAAGTGTTGAGAGACGCTGACTGTACCCCAGAGCCCAGGGGATGCCCTCCCCATCCCCCATGGCACAGGGTGAGCCCTGGCAACAACCATCCCTGAGCCTGCAGCCAAGAGCTGGTACCCACCTAACAGGGCCAGACGGCTGGGGGAGCCGGGGCTCGTTCTCTCCGCCTTGCTCTCTCCCCATTGGCGCACCGGGGGCGGTTGGGCGGGCGTGCCCCGGGCAGAGGGGCAGGCTCCTTGCACGCAGGCACTGGCAGAGCTGGGCCGGTCTGCTGAGGCCGATACCCTCCCCGGCTAGTGGGGTTTAAAGGCTCTGCCGCTGCCAGCCTGTGAACAGTGGGAGGCGCCAAAACGCTCCCTCCCGCCTCCCTCGCGGGCTGAGGAAGCGCCTAAGCAGAGCGGCACCTACCCTGGTCTCACTGACGGGGGAGGAGGAGGAGCAGCGGCCTGGGTGGAAGGTAAACTATGGGGAAGGGGGGGGCGGGGTCCTGGAAGCGCCTCACGCCCCGACTTGGGCTGCGGCGAGAGAAGCCTGCGCGCGCCTTGCTCTGGAGACAGGCGCTGAGGCCGCGGCGCGGTGACCGTTAGCGTTTTGAGAGCAGCAGCGCAGAACGTTCAGTTTGACAGGAACGTTTCCCCGCCCCCTCTCGAGCCGCCCGCTGCTGCGCCAGCGCCACCCGAGGGGGTGGGGGGGAGCAACGGTCGCGACACATGGGCGTGGGTGGCTGCGCCGTTGCTGGAAGGCGGGGCGGGGGCTGCAGCTGAAGCGGTCATCTCAGCCTGTCTCGCTCGGGCCTGGCCTCGGCCTGCTACAGCAGAGAGCTTCTTAGGGAGTCCCCCCCTCTCCCCTTCAGCGAGGGGAGAGTCGCGGTGGCTGGGCCGTACGGTCAGTGAGCGGGTCTGCGGGCAGCCCTCGGGGCCGTGTTTCCGAGGTGCCGGGCCCTGCCATGGCGGGGCGCACCGCCAAAGAGGGCGTCGCGTGCAGGGCTCCTCCCTGGCTGCAGGATTTCGCTCCTCCAAACCAACCGCTTCCCAGTTCGAAGGTGCCATGTGAAGTGGAGGTCAGGAAGCCCCTGCACTGTGCTAGGGAGGGACTGGGATGCACTATGGTTACTGCGGCTCAAGCTGATTCTCTGCCTCTGCACAGGAAGGTGAGGAGCCCAATGAGGGGCTCTGGGCCGTTGCAGCACCTCACTGAATACTTCTGCCTTTCAGGGTGTGTGTGGAGGAGGCTGCTTGGCCTCTGCCCATTTGGGATATTGTAGAGTGGCAGACAGCCAGTAATGTAACAATATTGTTCCTTTGCAGCTCTAATACATGTGTTTTCTAAGGGAGACTACTGTTTATTTTTATGTGGCTGATGCTGCAACTTTTTTAGAGGTCCAGCTTGAGAAGCCAGTTCCAACTCCACTGTTTGTCAGTTTCAAAACAGCCTCTTTCTCATCACCTGTAATCCACTCTGCAATGAAACAGAACTATAATAATACTGATCTTTGGAGCAGTTATTCTGTTTTAGCTTTCGTACACCTGGTCCATTGCTAAGCACTGTGTAAACTTGCAGCACAATATAAAGGATTTTGGCGTGTTGGAGTTTAACTGTATATTGACTCTCCTGCTCTATTTCATGGCTTTTAGTTAATTTAGGCATGTTTTTCCCCTATTGGCAATGTTTTGCGTTACACAGCTGTAATGTGTGGGAGGCCTTCACAGTTGGCCCTAGTTGTGATAGTCATGTTACCCAGCCTGAACCTCACAAAGGGCTAGATTACAATGGCTTGGGCTCAGTCCACCAGAAGAGGGTGAAGCTTTCTTGACAGTCATATGGGAACACATTTTGTGACATTACTGCTATCTCAGAGTCCAGGATCAGAGATGGGGAAAACAGGAATTGCCATACTGCATCAGATCCATTGGTCCATGCAGTCCATTAGCCTCTGACACTGGCCAGTACTAGATACTTCAGAATAATATTAACAAAATCCTCAAATGGGCAATTATAGAATAATTTACACATGGGAAGTGCTTCTTGTCCCCTTGCTTAGCTTCTGGCCTGTGTCCTGAAGGATAAGAATGTCAGCTGTTTCACACAAACAAAATTCTTTTATTTCTAAAAATGTCCAATCCTTCTAAGCTCTTGGCATCAGAGGCTCCAGCTAGATTCTGACATTTCACATCTTGATAAAGAGGAGTAGAGTAAATGCCGTCCATTGAAGGGAGTAAGCACAAACACTGCTGTTGACTTCAAAGGTGTTGTTATAGTATAGCACACAGAATTTAGGTAGTACTTCAGTTACTTGTTGGTCACACAGTGAACTGTAGTAAATAAATAGTATTGTTAGCATCTCAAATGCCCTACCCAGTCCTATGGCTCTTACGCTTGCCTAGCTCCCACTGAAGTCATTGTGAGTTTTGCATGCATAAAGGCATCAGGATCAGGACCTGTGCTAATATAGATTTGTCCAATAAATATCTAGTAAGACAACTTTAATATGATTAAACAAAAAATAATTCATATTTGAGGTGATCCACCCATTGAGTCTAGATTTTGCAGGGCTCAGATGTTTGGAATTAAAGTATTGACAGATCATATGAGAACCGATATGCCCTGATACAAAGGGTTTAGTAAATGCAATCTTCAGAACATTGCAGAGACCTGAAATACTGATATTTTTACTTCTTCTGAAATACTGATATTCCTAAAAATTATTTTCTTTTGGACCACTGGCAATTTAAATGTGAAGTTTGAAGCATGGCATCTGGAGTTAAAGCAGTCATGTTCTTGAAAACAAAGGTCCTGATAGTTGAGGGAGCTGCACGTTAGCAGACATTTAGGACCATGCAGAGCCTCCCTGAATGCTTCTAAAGATTGAAAGCCTAGAGAGTACTTCTGTTTATATTAATCTGAAATAACATTAAAGCAAACGAGGATTAAATATTTCTTTTTAATTTTCAAATAGGAGCAAATATTAATATTGATTGATACTTTATAATTAATTAAATAAAAGTTTAACTAAGCTCGCCACTAAGATTAAAGGGTAAAAACAATATAGTTGTTTGCATTTTCAAGTAGTAGAACCAGAAAGATAAACATATTTAAAAAAAAAAAGAAGGAAAAAAATGAAACAGCATAAAACAGCTGCCAACTGGGGGGAAAAATTGTCAATGGGGGGGAAACCAGGCCTAAATTAATTAAAAGCCATGAAATAGAGCGAGAGAGTCAATCTACAGTTAAATTCCAACAAGTCAAATCCTTTATATTGTGCTGCAAGTTTACACAGTGCTTAGCAATAGGCAAGGTATACTAAAGCAAAAATAGAATATCTGCCCCAAAGATCAGTATTATTATAGTTCTGTTTCATTGCAGAGTGGATTACAGGTGATGAGGAAGAGGCTGTTATGAAATTGACGAACAGTGGAGTCGGAACTGTCTTCTCAAGTTAGGCCTCTAAACATTTTATAGCATCAGCCACATAAAAATAAACAGTATTTCCCTTAAGATCAGATGTATTAGAGCTGAGTACAGGAACAATATTGTTACATTATTTTCCCAAAAGGCAGATCTTACATTAATAAAAGATTTATTTTTATTCCGTGACATTTAAGAAAGATCTGAATAAATAAGGTTCCTGGACTAATCATCATAACCCTTTTTCTCACTGCTGGGGTCACTCACTAATTATCTGAAAATGGCCCTTTTGTAACCCCCAAATATTCTCTTACATGTTAAAATCATTCTTGCCTTCAACTCTCACCATCTGAAACACTGCCTTCAGAAATAATGTTTACTCTTGTAGAAAGAGGTTTTGATATTTTAATTTGAATCTTGTAACTTTTAGCAATATGAGATTTGTCTAATTGTAATTTTCCAGACCTTCAGATATTTACCTGGAATTGTCTGTGGATCTGCTTCCTCAGACAGACCCACAATTTCTATACAAGCTTTGTTACTATTTTCAATAGCCTCTGTACATTTATATTGCCTTTTTTACATTATTCATCTTCTGCTTGGTAGTGATTAATTGATTATCATTTTCTTTTAAAGCTTCATATTTATTACCAAATGTATCTTTAATTTTTGCCACAGTCAAGTAGGCGGAAATCTATTACTTAATCATATAATATCAGGGTTGGAATGGACCTCAGGAGGTCATCTAGTCCAATCCCTTGCTCAAAGCAGGACCAGTCCCCAGACCAATATTTGCCCCAGATCCCTAAATGGCCCCCTTGACGACTGAACTCACAACCCTGTGTTTAGCAGGCCAATGTTCAAACCACTGAACTATCCCTCCCCATTTGACTAGAGGTGGTTAAAGAATTCAAAAAAATTCTACACTCTGAATATAAATAACTTGCCTCATCTCAGTTTCTGCTACCCATACATGTAAGTCAAGTAATGAAAATCAGTTTAGATAAATCACCTCTCTGACTCTTACTCTTTCTTTTAAGAGTTTTTTCTCTTAAAGCAACATTATTTCTTCTGGCCTTAAATGTAGCACCACAAACTGATATTTCTTTGTAAACTGTAAAAGAAGGGAAAGGGGGGGGGGGAAAGGATTGTTCACAACATTGAGTTTTAAAATCTTATTCTTAGCTCTCTTCCTGTCCTGTTGTTTCTTGGGTTCAAAATATTAGTAGCCTCTAACATCTTCAAACCATTTCTAATATGTTTGTGATATTTCTAACATGCCTTTCAGAGCAGTATCTAAGGGTATGTCTACGCATGGAGCTAGCTAGGATTGTGGTTCTTTGCTTGCATAGACATATGTGCACTAGCTCTCATCAAGCTAGCGTGCTAAAAATAGGCTAGCTCCCTGGATATGTGACCACAGGGTCCTGGGATGCGGGGGGATTGCACTCAGGTCAGCTAACCCGTGCCACCACTCACTGCTGACTGCTCTACTGCAGCTATGCTACTATTTTTAGTGTGCTAGCATGTCTACATAAGCTGGGAATCGCACCCCTAGCTCCAAGTGTAGATGTAGCCCATATGGTAAAACAAAGATAGCACTGAGCATGCCTTAAAGGGCAATATTTTGACAGTATTCCTTGTTCCTGGTGTGCATATGTATTTTCGTCTGTTTGTTCTTTTCACTGTGTCTCTCTCTTTCTCTCCCCTTGCCCCGCTTCAGTTTCCCTAGCTACTGGTTCATCCTTGGAAAAAGTGTTTTCAGATAGGTGAGTCTTGCAATAAGTTGCTGGTTCATGGCCTATACCCACATTGACTTCTGTGGATCTGTTCACAGGAATCAGCCCACATAATCAATAGTAAGATCAGGGCCTTACATTTGAATACAGTCAGGATTGGGCTCCATCTGATCTCTGACAAGATATTCTGCAGCTGAGGTCTTGCTTCTGGAAAAAATAGATTGTGCCCCTAAACCTGTCTTATCCTGGTCCATCCTAATTTTAGCATCCCTGTAGCTTGTAGCTGTCTTGCAAGGTAAAGGATGGATATGTTGTATTTGAAGTATCTTAGATGTCCCTTTCCAGATTCATTTTAAAGACAGTTTACAGGCTACAACTAGCCAGGGGAGATTGTGAATTAGTGGCTTCTTGCCACTGATCCAGTCTGTGTCCAGGAACAGTAAGGAATTCAAAAAGTCCCCATGACTTTGTACTTTCTTGACGAATGATGTTTGGATGATCTCAGTCAAGGGTGAGATCACTGTTCCAGTAAGTTTGTCACGTTTTCCCCCTCTTTCTAGTAGCATCACTTCCATCTTGTCAAGATTCAGTTTGAGCTAGCTGCTTGCTCTTCAACCAATTGTTTATTTCTTCCAGGCTCTGAAACATCTTGGTAATGGAAATGTCATGTTAGTGGAAAAGCAAATGAAGAGCTGTGTATTGTCAGCTTATTGTTGACATTGGAATCATGGCATTTCGCTATCTCCTCAAGTGTTATCATGTTGTATGTTAAAGATGCAAGATAATATTGAAAAGGGAACCCCAAAATGAGTTGTCTAGGAAAGGAGCCCCTCATTCTCTATGATATGTTCAATAGGAATGAATGAATGAAGCCACCCGAGTACTATTCTATCTGCTCCTGACATGTCCTTTATATAAGCCAGCAGCACTTCATGATCAAAGGATGCATAGAAATCAAGAAGTATTGGAATAGAGGTTTGGCCCCTCTTTAAGGACATCAGTAGGCTATTAATTATGGCTTTTTCCTCATACTTCTCTCTCTCCCAACTCTCATCCAGTGGTTATAGGCTCTATATAAATAAACTGCAATCTTGTATGTTTTAGGAACCATCTATAGAGACACCTAGGTGTGATCAGTGGTATTCACAAACACTTCAAACAAGTGAGAGGAAAGACTAAACTGTATATCAAAAAATTCTGCTCACAAGAAACACGCATAGAGGGATAATTTATAAAAATTGCATTACAAATAGAAATTAGCTCAATGGACCTGATCAAATATATATAGTAAAATGGTGTTTTATGCTCCCAATTGGAACTACCTTGTACTTGGGTCCCCAAACTCAATCTTATCTGGTGTGTAGAAGGCCTATAAGTAACTTGTCTAAGGCCACATGGTGAGTCAAGGACAGACCCAAGATTAGAACGTAGCAATTCCCAGCCCTAAGATCAGTCCACAAGAACATGCTGGCTCTGGAATTATACATTGTAGTTGTGTTCCAGATAGGAGTGTTTATGTGAGAGACTAAAATATATAAATACATCTTTTTGTATATGTGTTTCTGTTAAAATAAAATGCTCGTGTGTTCGCTTAAGAACTGAGTCTTTAGAATAAAGTTTGCTGTTTCCTGCTCCCAGCCCCCATGTTCTACATAATTTATTGGGAAAACTGAAAGTTAAATTGTGACTAGATCTTAAACCATAGATCATTTTTCCCTGCATCTTTAGGCATTCTCTTATGTTGGTTACTTTTATCGTAACAAAAACTAGTATGCAAACAAATGTCTTCTCGATACTTGTTTTAAAGTAAGAGATCTCAATTGTTTTATGCATATTTTAAGATTTGATAGGTGAGGATCTCTGATAACATCTCAGCAACAGCTAAAATTGTATTTTTCTGCTGTAACTATGGTTCTTGAATATTCTTGATTAAAGTATTTTTTTCTTCTCTGTCTTATTTTGAGTATTTAGTATTTATTTTTCAGCAACAGTAATCTTGCTCTGGTAATCTGACTTCCTAAGAACACACAAGACATGTGGTTACACATGGATCATCAGTAGTACTTTAAAAATATACAGGTAAAATAATTTTTGACCAAAGTGATGGCTCCATGTTACACTTTTTTTTTTTTTTAGGACTCAAGTGAAACAGTTACACTGAAATATAATATTATACAAAGAACACCTTTCATACAAATATCTAGAGACCAGGGTGTATTTTTTTTCACTAAACTTTTCTAAAGGGATTCTGATAAAGGAACAACCCCCTTGTAGTTGGGGGAACCTACGGCACTCCAGGAGGGCTCTGTACAGGGGCTTGCAGAACAGCTTGCAGAATTTGTCCCCAGAGTAAAACTTCCTCACAGATATTTAGGGTAAAAAAAAAAATTTCTGCATGGTGAGGAGGAGTTTGTGTACTCCTTTTTCCTGGAAATGAGTTGAAAGGTTTTCTACCTCACTGATCTTCTCTTAAAGATGAAGAAGACGGGGGAGTGGAGAATCTCTTTCCTCCACTGAATTAGAATAATGGTAATTGAAATGGATCATCCTAACGTATGTGGACCTTCACTAATAAATAGAAATGAACTTGAAGACAAAAGCGCAATGCTTTGTTCTAAACATAATCAAATTACAATATTCCAATCCAGTTGATGAATAGCATTGATTTATAGGTTTTAGTTCAATCAGAACAAAGGCTGAGGGGATATTATTGCTCTGTATAAATACATCAGGATGGCAAACACCAGGGAGGGAGAAGAGCTGTTTAAATTACAGGGCAATGTTGACACAGGAACAAATGGGTATAAGCTGTCCATGAATAAATTTAGCATGGAAATTAGAAGAAGGTTTCTAACCATTAAAGAAGTAAGATTCTGAAACAGCCTTTCAATAGAAATAATGAGGGTAAACAACCCACGTAGTTTTAAGATTGAGTTTGTAAGATTGTGACAGGATTACCTGTGATAGCAAAGGTCTGGACTTGATGACCCAGGAGATCTCTTCCAGTCCTATGTTCTTAACCTTTCCAAAATGTAGAGTTCCATTTTCACACTTAAATTGGAAAATCCAGTCCATAATTCATGACTGTACTCTTAGGAAACCTGTCAGTAGTATAAATGTACTGTATTCTAGGGAAGCCCTAAATGTATTCTGTGGCACATATGCCAGGGTTGCTAAGGAGAGTTGGAAGATCGGAAGGCTAAATACTAATAAGGTCCAGAATTAGCAAGTTACTCTAAGCATCTGAGTAGTCCCATTGGATTCAGTGTGACTACTTGCATGCTTGAGGTTAGGCATGTTCTTAAGTTAAATGTTCACATATGTGGCATCCTTCACAAACATAATGTACTACTGTTTGTTTGTGCATTGGCAGCACACACAGTTTTAATCAGGATAGATGCCCTGTTGTGTTATGTGATGATATACAAACAGTGGAAAATTCAACAGACAAGCATAAAGTTAACTGCTTCTGTTTTACCCGATTATGAATGGAAAAAGGAGATGGGGGGAGATGAGACGAGGCTAAAGTGGAAATAATAGGCTATCCTATGAAACATAGGATGAAAGTCACATTGGGCAAATGAAGATAAGTTCTTAACATATGTTTAATTTATTATGTTTGAGATGTTAAATGCATAAAATCAAGAAATTCAAAATGATAGTTTCCAAAGTAGATGTAATTCATTCATTTTACATATACAGCATTTATATTTGCTGTTAAATGTATACCTTAAATGTAATATGCCTAAGCAATAGTTATTGTGCCATTTTAATTTTATTTGGGATTTGTTCTGGAGAGAATACAATTTTTTACCTCTCTATAATTCGATTCCATACATACTTCAAATGTATATCTTTGGCTTGAGTATTAGTTTACAGATTTTGAAATTAGAAGTATTTATGTTTAGCAGAAAGGTAGCTAGCTCTCTAGAACGTCTTTTGATGCCGCCTTTAAGGTGTAGTACTCGCCTAAAAAGTGATTATGTAAAAGTGGAACCTTATTACTCAGCAGATCTACTCCCTATTTGTTTCAGAATTCTATTGACTTTCTGTATTGGAAACAGTAAAATTGTTATTACTGTCTGACCTGCAGAATCAGCACACCTTTGAGAAAATGAAATAGATTATTTTTTGGTTTGTTCAGTAAATAATTTTTAAAACAGTTTCAATAGCATGCCCATCTGTACAACCTCACTAAGGGCAAGAGGGTTGCATATATTGTAGTTAAGGGAAAAAATTTAGGATAGAGGTGTTGTACTAGTTTATCTGAAGGCGGCATTCGATCTGTACAATCTGTTCTTATTGTTGATGCAAGAGTTGGAAAGCGCGTATCTTGACATTCGGATACCAGGTTGAGTTACAGAGCTGTTGATTTTCCTTGTAAACTGAGAAAATGTTAAGGGAATCATTGAACAATAAAATCGGAAACCCAAAAAGCCATTTTATATCCGTAAAGTCACTTTTCAGAGGAGAGCTGTAGGGATCAGTATCTGAGGGGGTTATGCTAAACAGGGCATAATATGTGCAATAAACTATCTTTTTTACATCATCATATTTTTGTTTCCTGGTCAGCTTTATTCAGCTTTAGAATAGCACATAACTATCACTTTAAGCATTTGTATTAGCCAAGTTTTAAATTCATTATTTCTATTAGAGTGCATAAAGGACCTAGAAAATTACTGTAAGCATTAAATACACTTTTTCCTTCCTATTCCGAGTCAGATACCTGAAAAACAGATTAAAATTTGACTATTTCCTTCCCGCCCTCCCCCACAAAGCACCATTGGGCTAAAAACTAGCCTGAGAATATTCAACTCAACTTATTGGAAAGTTGCCTTAAGCCAATTTCAGGCAGTTTTGAAAAACTTTTCAGTGGGAGAGCAGCAGGCCACGGTCCCTCTTTGTAATTTTAGAAACCAAATGCCAAGAAATTTGTCCTGTCCTTGATCTCCTTCTTAACACACACATTTTAATTGAACTAAACCACTTAAAATGTAGATAATTCCATAACATATAGTCACAAGGAATATGGTATCTTGATTTTAACCAAAATTATTTCTCTGCAGGCCGGTGGTACGGGATCAGGTCCATATGGAGGCTGAATCTCCTGTTTCTTATGGAGTCACTGGCAAGGTCAGAGTTGAGCATCACAACAGAATATGAGTTTATTTTGTGCACATCATCTACATTACTTGTAGATAAAGAAGTTTAGTTGGCTGCATTATAGTAGTGCTTTACTAAAGGTTATGAGAGTATCACAAGACCAAGAATTTAGATAAGCAGCATTTCTCTCACAAGTGTTAATGTTCTTATCTAATTCAAGAGAACGTTAAACAGAGAAGCAGTATATTTTCATTAAGTAGTTTTGACTTGTTCCGCTGGTCTACAGAATCACTTTAATTTATCATGTAAAAGCAGCAAAGAGTCCTCTGGCACCTTCTAGACTAACAGAAGTTTTGGAGCATGAGCTTTCGTGGGTGAATACCCACTTCGCTGGATGCATTCACTCACGAAAGCTCATGCTCCAGAACTTCTGTTAGTCTATAAGGTGCCACAGGACTCTTTGCTGCTTTTACAGATCCAGACTAACACGGCTACCCCTCTGATACTTAATTTATCATGAAGCTCCACACTAATTGATTCCGGCCTAGTGTTTTGGCAACACGCATCTGTAGGAATTTAATTATTCTACAGTGATGTGATAACTTCCCCCTCAGCCATTTTTTCATCCTAGGAGTGTAAAACTGAATAAAACACTTAATTCAAGTTTGGGAGCATAATAGTGAATTTTTTAAATTAACTATCCTAGAAAGAAAACTGGGCTAGCCAGTTTCTATATAAGTTGTTAAGATCAGATGGTTTGAAGAAGTATTGAATGATCCAAGCCTGCACTGATTGTGGAGCAGTGAATATGAAAACTATGTTCACAAAGATAAAATTTCCCTTAGTGTTTGAACTTGCTTGCAATGTTGGTCTTTAGACTCCTCAACAGCACAGTGGGTGGGCAGTCAGAGTCCTGCTAATATCATCGTCTTCAAGTAGTGTACGTATAGGCTCTCAACGTCAGCTGTGCATGTGACCCATGCGTCTTTGATTGGAGATTTTTGGTAGCAATGCTCATATGGCCTGCACATGTGCCCTACGCAACCGCATGCCCTGTATCCAGGATGTATAGAGCTGCTCGGGCAACCTCCCCATCCCCCAGTTCCTTCTCAACACTTTGGCCTGGGATGGAACATTTAGCACGCCTGCTTTTATTGTTCAAAATTTAGCTTCTGCCTTTAAGTTTAGTTAGTGCAGTTTAGTTAGTGCAGTTATTTACTTTTATACTTTTTATCTGTTTCATTTTGTGTGAGGGGCTTGTTTTATGCTTCTGATCATCTAACCTTACCCAATCATCACCATAACATCGGATGTATCTCTTTTGGACCGGAGAAGGGGTTGCATTTAGAGGGACACACTATTCAGGGCAAATGGTCTGCCCACGAAGCGCTTTTACACATCAATCTTTTGGAGCTGTGGGCAGTCAGGAATGCTTGTGTTCACTTCCTGCCATTAATCAAGGGGAAAATCTGAGAAGGTCATGACAGACAACATAGTCTGCATGTTCTCCATCACCTGTCAGGGAAGGGGGGAAGATCCTTTTCTCTTTTGTAACAAAACAATATAGCTGTGGAACAGGTGTATAGCCAATCATACCCTCATTTCAGCCACTTACTTTTCAGGTGTACAAAACACCATGGATGACAATCTCAGCAAACACTTCTTCCAAGATTACAAATAGGGGTTGGACTCTCAGATTCTTAGTCACAGATTACTGACCTCAGGGTTTCTGCGGGTTTCTTGTCACCATTACCAACAGGAAGTGCAAACAATTCTGCTTGAGCAGAGGGTTGAGCCTCCATTCACTTGAGATGCCTTCTTTGCTCCGTGAATTAAGAGTCTCTTGTATGTGTTTCCTCCAACATATTTCGTCCTCAAATTGGTAAACAAGATTAAGCAAGATAAAGCCAAGACCACATTAGTGGTTCCAATGTGGCCCAGACACGTCTGGAACCCTTACTAAATTCACTTTACTGTCTCTCCACTGTTGACTCTTCCGTCCATTTCCCACCTGCTCTCTCAGATCTCCAGTCAGACTCTCCATTCCAATCTGGGAGTTCTTCATTTCAAGGCTTGGCTGCTCAATAGTTCTCAGGAATAGACTCTTCCTGTTCTGCAGAGGTATCACAGGTGTTATTAAACAACAGGAAAATGTCTACCCAAAGTACTTACCTTCAGAATGGAAGAGAATTCAACACTGGTGTGTCCGACAACAATTTTCATGCATTAATTCTTCCCTCTCTGCTAATCTTGACTATCTGTTGGAATGATAAATTTCAGGATTATCTATGAGTTCCATCAGAGTTCACTGGTGGCTATAAAGGCCTTCTGTTCCTCTGAGGGATTCTCAGTGTATGCTTATTCAAGGGACTGAGAAACCTTTTTTCTTACGTTAGGTAGGCCAGTCCTGTGTAGGATCTAAACTTGATAATTAATTGTCTTATGAAACCCCTTCTGAGCCAATGGCCACTTGTACCCTTCTTCACCTATCCATGAAAATGAACTTTTTGGTGGCCATCTCTTCCACCCAGAAGAGTCAGGGGCTTTAATGGCAGATACAGGGAGCCCTTGACTTACGACATTTGAGTTACGATGAATGGCACTTATGATGTTTATAAATTGTCATCGTGTTTTGATTTATATGATGTTGGCTTTGACTTTACGATGCTTGATGCGACATTGTTCCTATGGGAAATTCGAGTTATGACTTTTTTGACTTACGATGCGATATTCAGGAACCAATTGTGTCATAAGTCTGAGGATTGCCAGTACTCCTTTAACACTATTCCTCAAGGACAAAGTTTGACTATGACTACATCTTAAGTTCCTTTCTACCGTGATTTCTGCATTTCACATCCACCAAGTCATCCATTTCCCAAGTTTATTTTCCCAAACCCATACCAGTTTAAGGAAGATGCTGCCTTCTACACTTTGGACATTAGGAGGGTTTTATCTGGACAGAATCAAACCATGTGGAAAGTCTCTCAAGCTATTTGTTTGGATTGTGAACAGATACAAGGGGTCCACAGTCTCCACCCAGATGCTCTGGAGGTGGCTTTCAGGATGTATCCTCATATTTAACCTCCTTCTAGGGCATTAGTTCATTCTACGAGATCTCTGTCTACATCTGTGGTGTTATTTAAACATGTTCATGTTGAGATTTGCAAGGCTACGACCTGGACTTCGATACATAGCTTTTCCAAACATTATGTGGTGGTTCATTTTTCTAGATCAGTATTGTCTTCAATATTAGACTCAGCTCTGATGGGGAGTATGGAAGGTAAGGAGATAAAAAAATTGAGAATAAGGGAGCCACAAATATCATCTCAGTCCCTTAGTGGGTCAAACTTATCTGTTAATTCCTAAGACAGATTTCTAATTAATTCATGAGTGTTAATAAATTGTGTTAAAGCATCTTTATTTTTATATTTTAAAAGGATTTTAATATAACAATATTTTATTGGGCAGTTTTGGTAATGCTTTTTTCCCCCCATTGTTTCCTATAATGTATGATTTTTAGTTTTGTAAGTAACGTTAAAGAAATGCTGTAATTTTCATTACTTTTTATATAAGGATATTTTTGAGTGTCTCTAGACTAGGGATGTTATTGAAGAGAAAACCACACTGTTATTCGTTCTGACCCATCAGTTGGGCAGATAGGAGAGAACTGAAACACAGAATCTAAATCTTTAAGAAACCAGTTTCTGTTTTCAAGAAAGCTAGGAAATTGGTGCAGATGGATATAAACCTTTGCTGTCCTTTAGAACTTCAGACTACATCACATCAGCTTGGAGAACAGTTGGTGACACTGTGAAAAGCAGTTACTTCAAGAGTCTGTGATATTTTAAAAAAAGAAACAAACAAAACTAAAAAACTGCACATCAACCAAATATTGACATTGAAGTATTACCATTCTGACCTAATTGGACAAACATTTCATTGGTTTGTGTCCATAAACAAATGTTAAACAGTACCAAACAAGGAATGTAGACCACTGAGGAAGGCATTTGGCCAATGTATTTATTTATGGATGCATTCAATATTATTTTGACTTACTGGTCAGTGAATGTCTTTAGGTGAGGTGCATTGAAAAATAAATAAGTCTTTTAATCAGTTCTTCTTTGAGTACATGCAGACCTGTACTCCAAGTAGGTGTTTGCGTGTGCCAGAGGCAGATACTTTTGCCTAGCATACCCATAGACGGCAGTGCTTGTGCCTCATGCTTGTAGCCTCTCTTCAGCTGTATAAGGTGGTGCTGGCACGAGTCCCCTCCGTTCCATCTCACTGGCTGTTGGCTGTAGTTGGAGCTCTCTGTGGATGTTGCGTCGCAGTCTTGCAATTTATCTTCTGAGCCTAGTGTCAAGGTTCCTTCTCCACTCTAAACTTTAGGGTAGAGATGTGGGGGACCTGCATGAGAAGCTCTAAGCTTAACTACCAGCTTAGATCTGGTCTTGCTGCCACCATCCAGATTTCTCAGTGTCTGGAACACCCTCTTTCCCCCCCAAACCTTCCCCTCCCTAGGTAGCCTTGAGAGACTTCCTCACCAAGTCCCTGGTGAACACCGATCCACCCTCTTGGATCTTAACACAAGGAGAATTTAACCATCCCCTCTCCTTTCCCCCACCAATTCCTGGTGAGTCCAGATCCAAACCCCTTGGATCTAAAAACAAGGAAAAAATCAATCAGGATATTAAGAAGAAGGCTTTTAATTAAAGAAAAGAAAGGTAAAAGAAAACCCTCTGGGAGAGATTAGCATACCAGCTACTCTCACAGACAACAGATTCAAAACACAGAGGATGTTCCCCTGGGCAAAAATCTTAATACACACAAGAATACCCAAATTTGATAATTCCCTTAATGGTATCAAGACAAGTTACAAAGAAACTAAACATAAACCTATTTATCCCTTTGTAAAACTTACCACTCTGATAAGAGGCTGGTTCCTTGATCTTTTTCACTCCAGCTGAAACTGAAACTGACTAAAATAAAGGAAAACTTCCCTCCTTCCTTTTGAAACATTTTGTTCCCCCATTGGTTCCTGTGGTCAGGTGTCAGCTAGGCTACGTGAACTTCTTAACCTTTTACAGGTAAAAGAGGCATTAACCCTTAACTATCTGTTTATGACAAGCCCCCCAAATCTCAGACAGTGTTGAACCACACTGGCAGTGATTTCTTCCTAAAACTTTAGAATAAACAGATTAATAAAACACATGCACCTTTGCATATACTACTAATTATGTAAAACTACAAGATCTTTTACATTTTAAGAACAATTTAACCAGTCAAATCTGGGAAACTTTCACACAGGAGAGTGCATCAGCTACTTTGTTAGAAGCTTTTGGAATGTGTTGAATTTCAAAATCAAAATCTTGGAGAGCTAAACTCCATCGAAGAAGTTTTTTGTTGTTTCCCTTGGCAGTATGAAGCCACTTTAGCGCAGCATGGTCTGTTTGTAGCTGGAAATGCCGTCCCCAATCGTATGGGCGTAGCTTTTCCAGGGCATACACAATGGCTTACCATTCTTTTTCACTGATTGACCAGTGGCTTTCCCTCTCAGACAGTTTCTTGCTGAGAAACACGACAGGATGGAATTCTTGATCCGGTCCTTCCTGCATTAAAACTGTTTCTACACCACGCTCAGATGCATCTGTGGTTACTAGGAATGGTTTGTCAAAGACTGGGACCCTTAGCACAGTGTCAGACATGAGTGTCGCTTTAAGCTGGTTAAAGGCCTTCTGACACTCATCAGTCCACTTAACTGCATTTGGCTGTGTCTTTCTGGTCAGGTCCGTCAGTGGGGCAGCGATTTGGCTGTAGTGTGGTACAAATCGCCTGTAATATCCGGCCAAGCGTAAGAAGGATTGGACCTGTTTCTTTGACTTTGCGATAGGCCACTTTTGGAGAGCATCCACTTTGGCCTGTAGAGGATTTATCGTTCCTTAATGCAGTTTTAGGATGCATCAGGCGAGGTATTTCCAGCAAAGATAAGGAGGTGTTAGTACCGTTATATAAGGCACTGGTGAGACCTCACCTGGAATACTGTGTGCAGTTCTGGTCTCCCATGTTTAAGAAGGATGAATTCAAACTGGAACAGGTTCAGAAACGGGCTACTAGGATGATCCGAGGAATGGAAAACCTATCCTATGAAAGGAGACTCAAAGAGCTTGGCTTGTTTAGTCTAGCCAAAAGAAGGCTGAGGGGGGATATGCTTGTTCTTTATAAATATGTCAGAGGGATTAATATTAGGGAGGGAGAGGAATTATTTAAGTTTAGTACCAATGTAGACACAAGAACGAATGGGTATAAACTGGACACTAGGAAGTTTAGACTTGAAATTAGACGAAGGTTTCTAACCATTAGAGGAGTGACGTTCTGGAACAGCCTTCCAAGGGGAGTAGTGGGGGCAAAAAACATATCTGGCTTTAAGACTAAGCTTGATAAGTTTATGGAAGGGATGGTATGATGGGATAGCTTAATTTTGGCAATTGATCTTTGATTACCAGCAGATAAGTATGCCCAGTAGTCGGTGATGGGATGGGATGGGATCTGAGTTACTGCAGAGAATTCTTTCCTGAGTGCTGGCTTGTGAGTCTTGCCCACATGCTCAAGGTTTAGCTGATTGCCATATTTGGGGTCGGGAAGGAATTTTCCTCCGGGGCAGATTGGCAGAGGCCCTGGAGGTTTTTCGCCTTCCTCTGCAGCATGGGGCATGGGTCACTTGCTGGTGGATTCTCTGCAGCTTGAGGTCTTCAAACCACAATTTGAAGACTTCAATAACTCGGACATAGGTTAGGGGTTTGTTATAGAAGTGGATAGGTAGGGTTCTGTGGCCTGCTTTGTGCAGGAGGTCAGACTAGATGATCACATTGGTCCCTTCTGACCCTAAAGTCTATGAGTCACCTGGTGTCCAAGGTAAGTCACTCTGTTTTGGCCTATTTGACACTTTTTAGCCTTAACAGTTAGTCCTGCCTGCCTGATGCACTCGAAGACTTTTTCCAGGTGTTCTGCCCATGAATCAGAAAAAATGGCCACATCATCGAAGTAGGCAACTGCAGATTCTCCCAATCCTGCTAGGAGACCATCTACAAGTCTTTGGAAGGTGGCGGGTGCATTTCGCAGCCCGAAAGGAAGTACATTAAATTCATATACCCCTGCATGGGTGATGAAGGCTGACCTTTCCTTTGCGGGTTCATCTAGCGGTACTTGCCAGTACCCATTGGTTAAGTCTAATGTAGAGATGAACTGGTACATCCCAATTTCTCCAGTAGCTCATCGGTGCATGGCACTGGATAGTTGTCGGTACGAGTTACAGCATTTAGCTTATGGTAGTCCAGGCAAAAGTGTATTTCCCCATCTTGTTTGGGAACTAGAACCACTGGAGATGCCCATGCACTATTAGAGGGGTGGATTATACCTGTCTGTAGCATGTTTTGGATCTCCCATTCTATAGCAGCATGGGCATGAGGAGACACTTGGTAGGGTGGGGTTCTAATTGGATGAGCATTACCTGTGTCAATGGAGTGGTATGCCCGTTCACTCCATCCTGGGGTGGCTGAGAACATTGGTGCTAAGCTAGTGCACAGCTCCTTGATCTGTTGCTGCTGCAGACATCCCAGGGTTGTGGAGAGGTTCACCTCTTCCACGCCACCGTCACTTTTTCCTTCGTAGTAGACACCGTCAGGCCACTCAGCGTCATCTCCTCCTTGGGCTGTAAACTGACAAACCTTTAAGTCTCTGGAATAAAAGGGCTTTAGAGAATTAACATGGTACACTTTAGGGTTGAGGTGGGGAATGCTATGAGATAGGTAACATCTCCTACGCGCTCCTGGACCGTGAATGGTCCTTCCCACGACGCTTCCATTTTATGGGCCTGGAGTGCCTTTAAGACTATGACTTGGTCTCTTACTTTGAAGAACCGTTCTCTGGAATGTTTATCATACCAGGCCTTTTGCTCTTTTTGAGCATCCTTTAGGTTTTCTTTAGCAAGGGCTAAAGAGTGTCGGAGGGTGCTTTGTAGGTTGCTTATAAAGTCTAGAATGTTAGTTCCTGGAGAAGGCATAAACCCCTCCCATTGCTGCTTAACCAACTGTAATCGCCCCTTAATCTCATGGCCATACACAAATTCAAATGGTGAAAACCTTAAACTGGGATGTGGTACAGACCTTTAGGCAAAAAGCAACTGCGGCAACACTAGGTCCCAATCATTGGAGTGTTCATTTACGAATATACGTATCATGGCTCCCAAAGTTCCATTAAACCTCTCCACCAGGCCATTGGTTTGATGGTGGTAAGGAGTGGCAACCAAGTGATTCACCCCATGAGCTTCCGACAGGTTTTTCATGGTCCCTGCCGGGACATTAGTTCCCAAATCAGTAAGGATGTCAGAGGGCCAACCTACCCTGGCAAAAATGTCTGCTAATGCCTGGCATACACTTTCAGCCAGAGTTTTACCTTGTCCAGCTCCAGCCCTCTGCAGGGCTTTTCCAACCCCTCCAGGGTCAGAGCGGGTGCTCACCCTGCTACAGGATCTCTCTCTCCTCTCTCTCTCTCTGTGGTCCAGTGACTATATAAGTATAACCCTTCTGCCCCTCTCAGTTGGCAGCAACAAGGGCCGGGTTCAGTATCCAGGGGTTCCGTTTCAATAACGCAATGCAAAATTGGCTCGAGCTCCCACCCAGTGACCTGGGACAATTACATACCACCTCCCTGGGCACCTCTAGGAGGCAATACTTCCCCTCTCGCAAGCACAGAATCTAAGTGTAGCAAAATCCTTTTAATAAAGGAGGGAAACAATGTGGCATCATATTGGGGAAACACCACAAACAGGATTCATAATGTAAACCATGAGCAAAAGACCCACCAAGTAAGCTTTGGCAATGTCCTTTTCCCATTAAGGTCTTAAGTCCAATCACCCCAAAGTCCAACAACCCAAAAGTCTCTATCCCTGGTCAGTACTGCCCCAGAGTTCAAAAGTTTATCTGCAGAGTTTTACCTCTCCAGCCCGGGTGGAAATGGGGGGGGGCACACAGGGTGTTAAGGGGCACCTTACGTGGGCCAGGGCCGACTACTTCGCCTCTCCATGGAGTTCTGCTTCAGCCTTCACTGTGACCGCTTCGCTCCACTCCACTCATTCTGTGCCGCTTCTCCAGCTGACCCGTGAGCCGATCCAGCCATCCCCGCAAACTGCTCCACTCCGCTCTGCTCCACATGCTGTTCCATGGGCTGCTCCAACCATGCCACAAACTGCTCCACTTTGCCAGCCGCTTAGCAATAGATCTTCAGGCTCCCCCACTAGTTAACACAGCACTCAGTAATCTCAGCTCAGTAAGTTTAGCTCTTTTAGTGATTTCAGCTCTTAGTGATTTCAGCTTGTAGTAGGGGAGACCCAGTGCTAGTGCACCATTGACCAAAGTGAATTCAGCTCAGCAACCTCTAGATGGACTCCTAATGGAATCAAATTAGCTCTGCTCTTTAACAGTGGAGAGAGGAGGATATGCAATTGGTGTTCCAGGCTCTCAAAAGGGGCCCATACCATCAGGTACACACACCAGTCCCCAACCTCTCTCAAGTCACTAGGTTTTGGCACCCATGTCTCTTGTCTACTTAATTAATAGTGAGACTCTCTGTCATAAAGCAGTTTCATAGTTCCTCATTCACATAATCAGAGTGACAACACTTTATTCCTCCTACCTCAATAACAAAGAAATTGGGGATCCCAGAGCTGTCAGAATAACCATCCCAGGCTGCCATGGGCTATGCTAGGCAGGGTCAGTGTGCTGATGCAAACACTTGAAATTCCTTTCCACACTCCCACACTCCCCATAATTCACCACCAGATGTCACGGTAGAGCTCATCCTGCCTCTGCTTACATAAGTATTTATCCTGAGAAACTGGAGAGTCCTCTGTTCAAATCCTTTTTCCTCATCAGGCAGAGGCAGGAAATCTCCACTAGGTCTTCCACTTCCAAGGTGTGTGCTCTAACCACTGGGCTAAAAATTATAATGCAGCGGATGTCAGTACCATGACGATCTCCTCTTGTTCTTACAAGAAATGGCTTAGTCACCAAAGCTACCTGACTCCAGGAAAGAGGTTCCTGGTTGTGGCTCATAAGCAAGATAGATGCCTACGTCCAGGCTGCAGGAAGGCACCTATCTCCCTAGGAAGAGAAGGGCTTAGGACATGACCCTCTGATCAGCATTTCCCATTGGCTAGCTTATGCAGTTTCACATCTAGTGGAGTGGGTTTTGCAGATCCCATTCAATCTCTCCCCATTCATTGCATAGGGAGCCTATAGCCCAGATCCTCAAAAGGTATTTATGCTTGTAACAGGATTGACTGATTCTGTGCATCTCCTTATTGCCAGAAGTCCCTCTGTGGCATCCACACTGTTTTGCCTCTTAAGAACCCCTTACACAGACTCCACACACTTTTTCTGTGGTCAGAATACCCCTCCCAGGGGTCTGGATTTATTCACATAAGAAGCTCAAAATAAAACCCAAAGTCCTAAATTAAAGTCCAACAGACAAACATTTCTTTTCCTCCTCTCAGGCTTTCCTGCCTGGGAACTTTCCTGTGTTGGCAGGGCATTCCCAAACTCAAGTCTTATCTGGCTGGAGTCTCACATCTAACTCCCAGAACCCTTTACGAGAGCCCACTCACTGCTAGCAGTCTCTGATCCATGAGCATTTCCCCTCCCTCCAGCTTCTCTTTATAAGCAAAGCACCTGATCCCTCTAAGGTATGCCTTTTTCAGCAATCAGGGTTGGCTAGCTCCAGGCCCTCCAGCTCTTATAGGCCAAGCCACCCTGTTACAAAGTTCCAAAGTTCCACTGAAATCAATGGAGGTTAGGATCTTTGAGGAGCTGGGTCTATGTGTCTAGGCCAGGCTTTGTAGATCTCATTGTTGTTCCAGTGATTTTCTAGACATGCAATGGTTGCCAACCCTCCAGGATTGGCCTGGAGTGTCCTGGAATCAGCATTGATCTCCCAGTGACTATTGAAGGCAATCCAGGAGATTTTAATAGCATATTTTAAGAAAATGACATTACGTCATGTTGAGGGGCAAAAAATCTCATGGAATAGCTTCAGTCAGCGTTGGCAACTCTCTAGGCACCTAAAAGTTTGGCACTGCAATGCCTAAGTCCCTTTGTGGCGCCTAGCCTTATTGCTTACCTATTATTTCCATTCTGGGTTTAAACGGCCTGCTCTATATTTGATTCTTTGTGCTATTGCTTATCTACATATTGATTCATTTCTTATAGATGCGATTCTCTGCGTAACTGATATGTTCCATAGCTGATACATTGTGTAATTAATTTGTTGCCTAATAGATTCACCCTCATTCTGACTCACCATTTAACTGATTTTTCTGCACAGTCTATTACTAATTAGCTGCTAATGCCAAGTCTGCTAATGCCTAGCACACAATTTTAGCCCTGGTGTTGCTTAGAGCTATTGCTTCCGGCCATCGGGTAGCAAAATCCATGAAAGTCAGTATGTACTGTTTTCCTCTGGTGGTCTTCTTTGGGAAAGGACCCAGAATATCCACAGCTACTCGCTGAAATGGGACCTCAATTATGGGGAGTGGCTGAAGAGGGGCTTTGACCTGGTCTTGGGGCTTTCCCACTCTTTGGCACACCTCACAAGACCGTACATAATTAGCAATGTCCTTGCCCATTCCCTCCCAGTGGAAGGATTTCCCCAACCGGTCTTTGGTTTTGTTCACCCCAGAATGGCCACTGGGATGATCATGGGCTAAGCTTAAGAACTTTACCCGATAATTAGTTGGAACTACAACTGTCTCTGAGGATGCCAGTCTTCCTGGTGTCCACCAGAAAGAGTGTCCTTGTATAAAAGTCCTTGTTCTACAACAAACTGGGATTGGTTAGAAGAGCTGAGAGGTGGTGGGGTGCTCCGTGCCACCACCCAAGCTTTCTGAAGGCTGTCATCTGCTTCTTGCTCAGCCTAGAACTCTTCCTTGATGCTGGAGACATCAGTTCCTCCTTAGACTGTGGACTTGGGCTTGGTCCCTCTGGAAGCGATGTAGATAATGGGGTTGTTTTCGTTAATTGTGAACCACTCTCCGCTGGTGCACTATGTGATATTTCAGGCTCTGGCTGACCCTCTTGGGTAGAGTTGTCTGCTGCTTCTGCCAGTTCAGGCCCGCTGGTGCCCTCTGGCGTTGGAGTTGTAGATGGGTTTGCAAGCGCTGGAGTCAGTGCTGGCAGTGGTTCTGGTGCTGGTTGCTTTGCCAGTTCTGGTTCTGGGACTGGATTCACTACGGCTGTAGCCTTCATGGGTAGAAGATCCGGTTCCACCACCTGTTTCTGGGTCTCTGGTAACACAGACGGGGCCCTGGGGGACGGCTCAGGAACAGGGATGGGTGTGGAAGCTTGCTTGGCCTGGCTGCGTGTGACCATTCCCACCCTCTTGGCTAGCTTCGCCTGGTTGACCAAGTCTTCCCCCAGTAGCATGGGGATGGGATAATTGTCTTAGACTGCAAAAGTCCACATTCCAGACCAGCCCTTGTACTGGACAGGCAACTCAGCTGTAGGCAAGTTTAAAGATTTTGACATGAATGGATGAATTGTCACTTGGGCCTCTGAGTTGATGAATTGGGGATCCACTAAGGATTGGTGGATAGCTGACACTTGTGCCCCAGTGTCCCTCCACGAGATAACCTTCTTTCCGCCTACTCTCAAGGTTTCCCTTCGCTCCGAGGGTATTTGAGAGGCATCTGGGCCTGGGGATCTTTGGTGTGATTGTGGTGTAATGAACTGTAATCGGTTGGGGTTCTTGGGGCAGTGGGCCTTTATATGTCCCAGTTCATTACATTTAAAACATCACCCAGCTGACTGGTCACTGGGCCGAGGTGGGTTGCCGGAGACTGGTGAGGTGGGACAATAAGGTGCCTGGGGCTTTCCTTGGGTTGTAGGTGGGGCCTTGGGTTGCCCACGGTGGTAGGGTTTGGTTTCGATTTTCCCCCTCTAATATTCGCTCCAACTGCTAGTAGTTTTTTTCTTTTCTGCCACTTCCACCCATTTGTCTCCAATCTCCCCTGCCTCGGTTACAGTTTTGGGCTTCCCATCTAGGATGTACCTTTTTGTTTCCTCAGGAACACCCTCTAGGAACTGCTCCATTTGCATTAGAAAGGACAGAGCTTCCAGAGATTCAGCACTTACTCCTGACATCCAGGCATCCCAATTCTTTCCAATGTGGTAGGCGTGTCGGGTAAATGACACAACTGGTTTCCACCTTAGGGCTCGGAACTTCCTACAGGCATGCTCCGGTGTTAGCCCCATTCTGATTCTGGCCTTGGTTTTGAAAAAGTTTATAATCGTTCATGCGTTCCTTAGGCATTTCAGCCGCCAACTCTGCTAAGCGTCCACTGAGCTGTGGCCTCAGCTCTATCATGTATTGGTCTGCAGAGATGCTGTACCCAAGGCAGGCCCTTTAGAAATTTTCTAAGAAGGCCTCAGTATCATCACCTGCCATGTAGGTGGGGAATTTTCTGGGATGGGAAGCAGTGCCTGGAGAAGGGTTATTAGGGTTGGCTGGTACATCTTGCTTAGCCCTTGCTAATTCCAGTTCATGCTTTCTCTTTCTTTTCCTCTCCTCCATCTCTTTTTGTCTTGCCTCCATCTCATTTTGGTTCTCCTCCATAGCTCTTTTGTGGGCAGCCTCAGCCCTGGCCATCTGTCTGTCATGTTCCTTTTGGCTCTCCTCAGCCTGGGGTTTGGCTAATTCTAGCTGCTGTTGTGTGGGTTTTTTTTTCTTTGCCTGACATTTTCCCCCTTAGCTATCAGGGGAGAGGGGAACAGCTTGGAATCTTTGGTTACTGTAATGTGACTCTTTAGGGGAAAAAAACAAGTAAAAGAGGTTTTTGTGACTTGCCTTGGCAATGTTAATGACCCTCCAGTGATCACAGCTGGAGCTTCCCTTCTAACAAAAAGTCCTCTGTTAGAATCTCTTATCTGTTTGCTTTCCGAGTATCTCTCCTTCACTGCTTCCCCAGCGTCTCAAAGGAGGAAAAATAATCTGGCTTTTGGTTCCTAAAAAATCCCTCACCGCTGTTCACCATGTCAAGGTTCTTTCTCCACTTTGAACGTTAGGGTACAGATGTGAGGGACCTGCATGAGAAGCTCTAAGCTTAACTACCAGCTTAGATCTGGTCTTGCTGCCACCATCCAGATTTCTCAGTGTCTGGAACACCCTCTTTCCCCCCAAAACCTTCCCCTCCCTGGGTGGCCTTGAGAGACTTCCTCACCAAGTCCCTGGTGAACACCAATCCACTCCCTTGGATCTTAACACAAGGAGAATTTAACCATCCCTGCTCTTTTCCCCCACCAATTTCTGGTGAGTCCAGATCCAATCCTCTTGGATCTAAAAACAAGGAAAAAATCAGTCAGGTATTAAGAAGAAGGCTTTTAATTAAAGAAAAGAAAGGTAAAAGAAAACCCTCTGGGAGAGATTAGCATACCAGCTACTCTCACAGACAACAGATTCAAAACACAGAGGATGTTCCCCTGGGCAAAAATCTTAATACACACAAGAATACCCAAATTTGATAATTCCCTTAATGGTACCAAGACAAGTTACAAAGAAACTAAACATAAACCTATTTATCCCTTTCTAAAACTTACTACTCTGATAAGAGGCTGGTTCCTTGATCTTTTTCACTCCAGCTGAAACTGAAACTGACTAAAATAAAGGAAAACTTCCCTCCTTCCTTTTGAAACATTTTATTCCCCCATTGGTTCCTGTGGTCAGGTGTTAGCTAGGCTAGGTGAACTTCTTAACGTTTTACAGATAAAAGAGGCATTAACCCTTAACTATCTGTTTATGACACCTAGTATTATTGAACATAGTTAATAGTCAGTAGTGTTAGAGTAAAAGTTATAGACTGTAGCATAGTGGTAATGGTAGTTCTCCTCTGGGATGCAGGCATTGCACTTTATGTGAATTAGCGATTCCCAACAGTGACCCCCACATGCGGTGCTTGCTCTGCCTTGGCAAAGGCAAGTTTAAAGAGTGCTATTCAATCTGTAGGTCATTTTAAAAAGAGGACTCAGGTGACAAAGGACCTTTGCCTGAAGCAGCACCTGCTTGAACAGGCCATGAGGCCTGACCCAGTACTGAGGACTTCCTTAGGCTGCAGATTAACCTCAGGCTTCGAAAGTGCTGCTGCTTTCCCGTTCTGGGGCACAGGCCTTTCTGAAGAAGTTCTCTGCCATGAGCACCAAAGAAGAGATCGCATATGATGGATTGTGAGTGCTGCAACTCCCAGGGTCATTCTTCTGGCATACAGGATGGCATGGGTGCCTCCGACCCTCCTTAGGTAAAGGTTAGGGAGGGCAGACACCTTGTGCTGTTGACTGTGCTTCCGGCCTCTGAGCATCCGTTGAGTCTGGTGCCAATGGGAAAAATGCTGGTAGCAACAGTGTCAGTAATGTTGGCGTAACATGCTGTGGTTGACTTCCTTTGCCTTTCAGTCCTGTCCTCACTGCTAGTCCAAGTCTTTGTGAGGTTGGTGTCTGCAATGGCCCCCCAGTCAGAGCATGCCGTTGAACTCTTCAGCCCTCTGGCACAGCACCAGGAAGCATCCCTTCCAGTACAAGACTTTATTACTGGGCCCGCCCTTGGCACCAATGCAATCGATGCTGCAGATGGTTCCATGGAGGTTGTCACCACCCTCAACGTCAAGGCATGTGGGTGCTCTGGTACAGTTGTTTGCATTGGGACTGACCTTGCCTTCGGCACCAGTGGTGCCGACTACAATGGGAGGGCCAATTTCAACCTCATTCTGGGCCATGGATGAGTCGAACTGCCTGTTGGTTCCCTCTAGAGTTGCTCCTCCTATTTCTGTGAGATCCTGGGACACCTCTGCTTCAGAGTCAGGATCCTCGTCCTCCCATTCCACATCACCGGAGGAAGTCTGAAGGCCACCAGTAGACCAATACAGCTACCAAGGATGGCATGCACCCCTGAAGCCAGGATGGAGGCCCCTGGTGTGGCACCTACTGGCCACCAATGCCTTACCTATACCAGTGGCCCCCTTGGGCTCAGTGGGAGCTCAGGACTTGCTTGTCATCCAAATCAAAAACAAGATCACCAGCTTGTGTGGTGTTGATGGTTGCAGATAAGCTGCAAGTCCAGATGCCCGCAGTTCCCCTTCCTGCAGAACTGCTGGAGTTTTCCCATCCAGAGACTTTGCCTTGTCCCCAGACAATGCAGTGTTACCTGGTTCATCCTCCCCTTCCATCGTGGAGGACTTCAAGGCCTAACAAGACCTTTTATGTCATGTGACCTTGTCCCTTGAAATTCAGGTGGAGTTTCTGCAGGAGAATACCCATAAATTTGTGGTCATTCTCCAGCCCTCTGACCCTGAGAGAGTGGCTTTCCAGTTAATGAGACGCTCCTTGAGCCTCTGAGGGCTCTTTGAGCTTTGCTGGTCTCAGCACCACCACTTGAAGTGTTATACTGTGCCTCTACAGAGATTCGAGGGGTTCTATTCCCACCTAGCCCTGAATTCCCTGATGGTCATGGTGTTGAATGACAGAGCACATCAGGGCAGATTCAAGTTCTTCCCCAAAGACTTGAAGTGCTTGGATCTTTTGGGAAAGTGAAAAGTGATTTTATTAAATACTGAAAGTAGGATTTAAGTGGTTCCGAGTACTAACAGACAGAACAAAGTAAGTCACCAAGCAAAATAAAATAAAATGCGCAAATCTATGTCTAATCAAACTGAATACAGATAATCTCGCCCTCAGAGATGCTTCAGTAAGGTTTTTCCTCAGACTGGACACCTTCCAGGCCTAGGCAAAATTCTTTCCCCTGGTACAGCTCTTGTTCCAGCTCAGGTGGTAGCTAGGGGATTCTTCATGATGGCTCCTTTTTCTTTGTTCTGTTCCACCCCTTTATATATCTTTTGCATAAGGCGGGAATCCTTTGTCCCTCTCTGGGTTCCCACCCCTCTTTCTCAATGGAAAGACACCAGGTTAAAGATGGATTCCAGTTCATGATCACATGTCATTGCAAGACTTCATTGCCCACTTGCCAGCACACACCTATACAGGAAGACTTACAGGTAAAACACAGCCATCTGCAGACAATTGTCCTGGTTAATGGGAGTCATCAAGATTCCAAACCATCATTAATGGCCCTCACTTTGCATAATTACAGTAGGCCCTCAGAGTTCTATTTCATATTTCTAGTTTCAGATACAAGAGTGGTACATTTATACAAATAGGATGATCACAATCAGTAGATTGTAAGCTTTGTAATGGTACCTTACAAGAGACCTTTTGCATGAAGCATATTCCAGTTACGTTATATTCACTCATTAGCATATTTTTATAAAACCATATAGACTGCAACATCATACCTACCCCTCAGTGCTTGTTTCCCTAGCTCAGTACCAGTGGTCCACCGTGGCAAGCTGTCCCGTGAGTGCCAGCAGCAATCTTTAATTATTTGTTTCCGTGGCAGACAATAGGGCAGGCATCTCTGAATCATTCTCTGTTTCGCAGCTCATGAAATAATGCTGGACCAGTGCATTGTGTTCATAGCACTCATCACCAGATTGGTCAGCAGCTCAGGATCCATGCTGTCAGACACACAGTTTACAATGGAAGTTGAAAAATGGTGCGAAATGAAGTAGGAAGCCCATGGAATGGTTGGATGGAAAAAACTGCATGGATAAAAATTTTCCTTATTGTCTTAAAAAACATGGACTATATCCTGTGTTTCTTGCACATCCAAAGTTCCTTTTGATTCCAGTGAGGAAATTTTTGTGGGCAATAGTCAGGCCCCATAATCAGAAAGTTTATTGTTTTTGTTTTAGGTCAGTGTAGCTTTGGAGAAACAAGTTGTACTCTGTTTTATGCAAAATTTTATGAAAACTTTGAATTCTACAATCTTTACTGATAAATAGTCACTGATAACATACAAATCAGAGGGTATTTTCTGTGGGTTTCTTTGTCACCATCATCAACAGGAAGTGCAAACAATTCTGCTTGACCAGAAGGTTGAACCTCCATTCACTTGAGATGCCTTCTTTGTTCCATTAATTAAAGGTCTTTTGTATGCGTTTCCTCCAACATATTTCATTCTCAAATTGGTAAACAAGATCAAGAAAGATAAAGCCAAGACCACATTAGTGGTTTCAACATAGCCCAGACAGGTCTGGTACCCTTGCCTGATTCACTTTGCTGTCTTTCCACTGTTGACTCTTCTGTCCATTCCTCACCTGCTCTCTCAGATCTCCGGTCAGACTCTCCATTCCAGTGTGGGAGTTCTTCATTTCAAGGCTTGGCTGCTCAATAGTTCTCAGGAATAGACTCTTCCTGTTCTGCAGAGGTATCACAGGTGTTATTAAACAACAGGAAAATGTCTACCCAAAGAACTTACCTTCAGAATGGAAGAGAATTCAACACTGGTGTGTCCGATAACAATTTTCATCCATTAATTCTTCCCTCTCTGCTAATCTTGACTGTCTGTTGGAACGATAAAAATCAGGATTCTCTGAGTTCCATCAGGAACTACGGCCAGTGGGTGCTGTAAAGGCGTTTCGTTCCTTTGTTGAGGGATTCTCAGTGTATGCTCATCCAAGGGACTGAGAAACCATTTTTCGTACGTTAGGTAGGCCAGTCCTGTATAGGATCTAACCTGGATAATTAATTGTCTTATGAAACCCTCTCTGAACCAATGGCCACTTGTTCTCTTCTTCACCTATCCATGAATATGACCTTTTTGGTGGCCATCTCTTCCCCTCTAAAGAGTCAAGGGCTTTAATGGCAGATACAGGCCATCCTCGACTTTACGACATTCGAGTTACGACGAATGGCACTTATGTTGTTTATAAATTGTCATCGTGTTTTGACTTTACAATGCTCGATGCTACATTGTTCCTATGGGAAATTCGAGTACTGAGGACTTCCTTAGGCTGCAGATTGCCCTCCGGCTTGGAAAGTACTGCTGCTTCCCGTTCTGGCACACAGGCCTTTCTGAAGAAGTGCAGGAATTGTTCTCTGCCTCGAGCACTAAAGAAGAGATTGCATATGATGGATTGTGAGTGCTCCAACTCTTGAGGTGACTCTTCTGGTGCCGTCTCTGGTGCACGGGATGGCATGGGTGCCTCCGACCCTTCCTAGGTAGACGGTATGGAGGGCAGATACCTTGAACTGTTGACTCTGGTTCTGGCCTCTGAATGTCCGTTGAGTCTGGTACCAATAGGAAGAATGCCGGTAGTGACAGTGTCAGTAACGTTGGCATAACAGGCTCCAGTGGACTTCCTCTGCCTTTCAGTCCTGACATTTGATTGCGGTTCAGACACTATTTCAGTAGGAAGTCTTGCTGGAGAGTTGTTTGTGTTTGCAGGTTTATACAACAAATTTGTTATGAGGTCATTGGCTTGTGCTGAATGGCAGGATTTTATCCTTATTCGAAAGACTTTTTTATACTTACATGTGGAAGTCTAAATGATAACTAAATTCATATAGATTATATATTTAGTGATCTGAAGCAGTGTTGAAACAGATACATCTGAAACCACAAAGGAGGATTATAATGAAGCCTTTGTTATTTCAGATGCCTGAAAATACATTTGGATATTTTTCAAGCGCACGAGTGTTCTTGGGTAGACTTTTAAAGGAGTTTTTCTTTTTTCATCAGTAGATTTGGTAACATAATGGGGATTATGAATTTTTAAAAAGTTTTTAATATCTTGTAGTATATAATCGGGGAGTTATATGATGAATAGGTTTGAAATGCTTGTTCAAAAATGAATATTTAGTAATAAATGTGGGTTTTTAAAAATGCCTATTATAAAATTCTTTCCCTTTCTACCTCCCCTTAATAAAGAACTGAATTCTATTTTAATCTCTCTGATGGACTAATTTGTATGAAGTACATTTTACTTTAAAACATTTTATTTGACTATTTTAGAATTGTTGTCTTAAGATGAAATCTATTTAAGTTCTTTCCTTTAAAAACTAATACATAAAAAAATAAGAAACGAGGTGAAATTCTCACTCTTTTTTGCCATTTACTTTAGTGGATCTAGGCTATTACTTAAGGTTTTATTGTTTGCCACAAATTGTAACTAACATCCAGATTAGACTAAACTGAAACACTAGGTCTTTACAAATATTGCAGAGATGTCATAGCTAAGAATTTGAAATTAATTCTTTTCATCAGGGTTGATTTGATTTAAATCAAATTGATTTAAATCATGATTAAAATTGATTTAAATCACTAGTCAGGAAGACTCGATTTAATCATGGATTTTTACATACAAGTGCATTTGGTTGTTATAACCTTAATACTGGTGTTGGCAACCTCTGGCATGTGGCTTGCCAGAGTAAGCACCCTGGCGGGCCTGGTCAGTTTGTTTACATGCCGCATCGGCAGGTTCGGCCAATCACGGCTCCCTCTGGCCATGGTTCACCATCCCAGGCCAATGGGGGCTGCGAGAAGCCACAGCCAGCACATCCCTCACCTACACTGCTTATGGCACTTATATGTTTATACATTGTCATCGAGTTTTGATTTTACAATATCGGTTTCGATTTTACAATGCTCGATGCGATGTTATCTCTGGAGACACAAATCCACAGTTTGAGAGCTGCAAAACTAAGCATTTCTGATGGTATCTTCTAGACCAGAGGTGGTCACACTACGTCCCGCGGGCCACATCCGGCCCGTGGGACACTCCTGCCTGGTCCCTGAGCTCCTGGCTAGGAGGCTACCCCCGGCACCTCCTCCGCTATTCTCCCTCCCCCGCAGCCTCAGCTAACTCCGCGGCTGGCACAATGCTCTGGGCGGCAGAGCTGCGAACTTCTGAGGCAGTGCAGCTGCAGAGCCCAGCCTGACTCAGTGCTGTGCAGTGGCGATGGCGTGGCTGGCTCCTGCCGGGTGGCACGGCTGTAGCACCGCCAGCTACTAATGCTCCAGGCAGCGCAGTAAGGGGGCAGGAAGCGAGGGGGTTGGATAGAGGGCAGGGGAGTTTGGGAGAGTGGTCAGGGGGCAGGGGTATAGATACGGGTCAGGGCAATCAGAGGGTGGGGAACAGGGGGGTTGAATGGGGGCAGGGGTCCTGCAGGGGCAGTCAGAAATGAGAGTAGGGGTTGAATGGGGCAGTGGGGGGCAATCAGGGGCAGGGGTTCCTGGGGCAGTCAGGGGACAGGGTGCGGAGGGGGTGGATGGGGCAGGGCTTCTGGGGGGGCAGTCAGGAATGAGAGGGGGGGTTGGATGGGCCAGCAAGGGGCAGGGGCAGGGGCAGAGGTTCCAGGGGCGGTCAGGGGACAGGGTGCAGGGGTGTGGTGGTGGTGGATGGGGCAGGCATCCCGGGGGGACAATCAGGGAATGGGGGGGTTGGATGGGGCAGGAGTCCTGGGAGGGGGCAAATAGGGGGTGGAGGCCAGGCCACGACCCCTTCCCCTAACCAGCCCTTCATACAATTTCTGAAACCCAATGTGGCCCCCAGGCCAAAATGTTTTCCCGCCCCTGTTCTAGACTGAGCACTGAGTCCCATTGGGTAGATAGAAAGATTAACCTAAATAATATGTACAGAAGCCTTGGAAAGCCCGTAAGATTGGGTCCCTAATCCATGAACTATTGGAACTCATTTACAAAACTTTTCTTAAACATTATATGAATATATTGTCTCATACTACAGAATTAGAATTTATAATCCCTATTCCATGATGAGATATCTTTGAGCTATAATGTATCTTAATTAAAACTATCTTCAGATAGGTTTTTTCCTCAAAAAGCATTTTATCAAAAAAATCCGATTTAAATAAAAAAAATCAGATTGTTGTTTTTATTTTTTTTTAAATCATTGATTTTTATCCACCCTGGTTTTCTTTAGAGATCTATTTGAGGGCTGGTTCATCCACCATCACAGGACTGGGCAGCCCAAAAGACTAATTTCTGCCCTTGTTGCAGTGGCCTGTAGGGGCCATTGCACTGGTATAGAATTGCCAGGGTGTAGGGTCATTACAGTCACTCCCTCATCCTTGCAGAATACCCCCAGAGCCTCAGCAGGTGATACAGTGTCCTATGTGTGTGAAGGGTATAAAGTTTGCTCTCTGGCTCCTGCGCTGGGCCTACTGTGCACATGTATTCCCCATGGAGAGGGGCAGGGGAAATCCTTTATGGGTCCTATGCACTAGCTGGCACAAAGGGGCCACAAGCCATGGGTGAATTGCCCTATTCAGTAGCATATACTGCATATAGTCTCACCTTTAATGGAGTTTTTCAAGCACTTATGACCCTTATTTAGACCTTCATTTAGCAAGGCACTTAAGCATGTGCTTAGCTTTCATGATGAATAGCTACATTGACTACAGTTGGCCTATTGTCATGCCTCTAGTTAGACATGTTCTTAAGTGTCTTACTGAATAGTGGCTGCTAACAAACATTGTTCTTAGTGCTGTACAGACATTGGAAAGAAAGCTAGATCCTGCAAACTCTTACAACCAGGTGTAGTCCCACTGAAGTAAGACTTAGACTCCAAAGCCCATTGAAATCAATGAATGTCTTTCCATTGACTTCAGTGGGGTTTGGATCAGAATCTAAATTTTGTGGAATAAGGGCCTAAATTAGTCATAGGTAATACAGTTCAACCATGCATAACATATTGAAAGGGAAAACTATTAATTATGTTTGTCCTAGTCCAAGAAACAGAACATTGAACTTGAGCTGCACAAGCTACGTCTCTCTTGGAAGCCAGGAAATTTAATTTCAGAAATATAAATTTTGGAAAACTAGAGACAGAACTGGTTGTCTCAGAATGTCTACACATTATTTGGTGCTTTTCTCTATTTTTTCTTTTGGTCTTCATCATGATGTGTATGGATTCTTTTTTAATCATTGTCCGTCCAAAACCTACTTTTGAAATAAGACATTGTTTTGTGCTTGGGCAAGAAAGTAATACCCTTTCTTATCTACTGTTTAATTTTTCTTTAGATTTAGCCCTTTCATTGTATAAGGTTGAACATTTTCCTTTTTTCTAAATATCTGATATCATTTTTTAATCTCAGCAGGTGATACATGCTACTTTCTTTTCAGCTCTGAAGATGTTGGATGTTGGAAAATGGCCAATTTTTGCACTCTGCTCTCAAGAAGAACTGAAGTTAATTCGTCAAGCCTGTATATTTGGCAGTGCTGGTAATGAAGTGTTGTATGCAACTGAAAATGATGAGGTAATTATCAGAAAAAGCGTATATTAGTGGAATATTATTTGATAACTATTTGATTCATTATTAATTCAGGATAGATTAGCATTGAAGCCAGAATTATGATAATAGACCCTAGAGAAGTATCATACATTAATTATTGAATAAAGAAAGTATAGGATGGATTATTTTTCATTTAAATGGTAAATGTCACAGTGTAATAAATAACTTGCTACATTAACAATAAGATTTTATAACAGGTGTTTGTGCTTGGCACCAACTGCAGTGGCTGTTTGGGAACAGGCGACATTCAGAGCACAATTGAACCACAGAGATTAGATACTTTATGTGGCAAAAAGATAGCCTGTCTGAGCTATGGAAGTGGTCCTCATGTTGTTATTACTACTGCAGGTAATGTGTGATGAGAATATGGTATTTTTAAAATGTGTGCCTTCTTCAGTCGGCCTGATAATTTGTCAGAGACCTGAGTTGTGAGAGTGAAATGGACAATCCTGCTTCTTAGACTGATATAGTATTAATGAAAATGCAAGGGTATAGATTCTGTGGAAGGATTAATAATTATTCTATAGTTCATATCTAAATAGATATCTGATGAAGTGGTACATCAAACATTTGTTTAACCTTCCTGATAGGATGCTATGGCTCCTAAAACACTTCAAAATATACTTTTCAAGGATACAAAGTGGAAATGCATATTTCAAGAATACTACTTCTATTACTAATAATTAATAATATTTTCTTAATAGTATTATTTATTAATAAATAATGACAGTGTCATCTGAGGAACTCCAAAGTACTTTTCAAAGAATGCAAAGTATCATTATTCTGCTTTTGATGAGAAAACCAAGGCACAGAGACAAATTACTTGACCAGGGCCAGAAGTGGCAGAGCTAGGAATTGAATTCAGGTCTCATCTAACTCCCATTCCTATGTCGTCTCTTCTGGACCACACTACTTCCTATCACTTTCTTTTAAAGTGATTCTCTTGCTATTGCCCTTTTAGACATTTATTGAACACTGGGAGAATAATAGCATTCTTGTGTACACAGGACTAATAGCCTAGGGGACATATAAATACTTAGATAGGAAGTGTGCATCATTGTTGAACTTGACTTTTTCATTTTCTGTCATCTTGTGATGAATCGTCATTAGATAAGTAGATGTTTTAAAGTTGATTTTTCACACTTTTATTATAGAAGGAGAAGTGTACACATGGGGCCATAATGCTTATAGTCAGCTGGGCAATGGTACAACAAATCATGGTTTAGTTCCCTGTCAAGTCTCTACTAACTTGGTAAACAAGAAAGTAATTGAAGTCGCCTGTGGCTCTCACCATTCCATGGTGTTAACATCTGATGGAGAGGTGAGAATACTTAGCATAAATCTGCATAAACCGCATTTTTCCTTTGTATTGAATTTATATAGGACGCCAGAAATAGAAAAACATACAATGCCTAGCACAATGGGACCTGGCCTGGCTGTGCTCTAGGTGCTGCTGTGATATAAATATTTAATAATAATAATTGGAAGATCTATCAATGTTCGTCCACCTACAATTGCAGGAAGTTACTTATGGGATAGCTGATCTTAATGAAAGAATAGCACTTGGTATTGCAAGGGATGTCTAAAAATATCTGTGACCTCTCCCATTATGCCCTGCTGTGAAAATTTGTTCACATCGTTAAATTTGGCTGTAAATTAAGCTCCGTGCATATGTGGAAGGATCACCACAGTTAAATATCTAAATCCATTGAGGTATAAAGTATTGTCCTGTTACACTCTGAGATATTGTTGGTGTCCAATTACTTGTCCTATTTTGTTTTCTTCCAGTAACTCTGTAGACAAAGAATCACAAGCATACCCCACAGGATACATTATCTTTGATAGTAGGGAAGGATTTCTTCTTGTGTTTTTTTTAGCTAGTCGAGCATTAGAAATCAGAGTTGAAAGGAGTGACAGATTTCTGGAAGAAAATAAAAAAGGAAACAAACATTTCTATGTCTTTCCTAGATGCACAGAAAATAATTGCTGCAGTCCTGTAATCCACATATGTTTAGAAAGTATTTTTTTTTAATATGTGCAGTTTATATAACTTGGACATTTGGTTAAAGTAATATGTTACAGTCTTATTCTGTTAATGACTCTTCTATAACAGGTGTATGCATGGGGTTATAATAATTCAGGACAGGTTGGATCTGGTTCAACAGCTAATCAGCCAATTCCTCGAAGAGTTACCAGCTGCCTACAAAATAAGATAGCTGTTAATATAGCTTGTGGACAGATGTGTTCAATGGCTGTTGTAGAAAATGGGGAGGTAAGAATGTTCTTAAAGTTAAAGTTAATTTTTCTGACTGAATTTTATTTTATTCAGCATTATTGGCTACAAATTGTTGATAGTATCTACCTTTGCAAGCACTATCACAGTTAAAACTGCTGAGAAAAGTAATATTAATCTGTAACTTCCAAAATCTGGTAATCTGTACTGTTATAAGAAAGTTTTCATCAAATTGTTGTACTTGTTCCCACTGTCCCCACCACACACATAAACATATCATCTGAGAGATACTTTACCCAAATTAGCTAAATTTACCCCTTTCAGAACAAATCTCTGCAGTAAATGGAAAAGAATTCATTTAAAATTAATTAATTACATTCTTTTAAGAATAAATATTTGAACCCAACATTAATTTTGTGCAGGAGAAGCCGCAGGGATATGGGAGTTGGAAAGTAAGCTTGCAGTGGTGTCTCCTGTCCCACTGGGCATGACTCCTCAATCCTGAAACATGGGGTCTCAGCACCACTCAGGTTTGGTCTGGCCACCTATCCATCATGACAGAGAGGTGGCTTGGCCTAATTTGAGTGAGTGACATTGCAAACTGTGTGCTAGGGTGCAATCCTTGGAGCTATTTAAAAAAACTGATAGACTTATTGCCTGGACAGGTTTATTTCCTGGAGGCATTTTTGCTGTTACCTTTCATAATTTCCCATTTCAGCTACTCAGATAATGAACATTCTGCTAGTAAGTCAGCATACACCATTCAGAAATCCATACAGAGTGATCTGATAACCATCCAGCATATTTTCTATCTTAAGAACTTGTGCGGCTGAGCTTTCATATGGCTCTTTTTTCCCCTGTTACTCCTGTTGCTTGTACTAGACCTAGTTCTCCCAGTTATACCTTCCATTCGATTACTAGAGAGTATGTATAGTGTCCCTTTGTCATTCAAGTGGTTCATTGCTTGCTCACCTGGAGGTGTTACAAGAAGCAATTCTTTGGGCCATAGGGAGAAATATATCAGGCCTGGCTCTTTCTGAAGCAACTCTCAACCATGTGCTGCTTTTCACAGCAGAAGAGTCAGGCGGGGAGATTTTTTTCAAACCTCTGTCATTGCCAGATTCTTTTCTCTGCCCCACCTCCCCATAGGTTACCTCCCCTCCCCCCCCCTTGGGGACTTCAGTAGCCTAACCTCTGCTTCTCTGGAGGAAAGGGGAGGAGCATTGTTCCCCCCACCCTATGGGAGAGACCTAATGTTCCCCACAGGCTGAGTCAAAGTGAACAGAATTCCCTCTCCCACCTTGCTCAGGGTCTATTACACTTTTACAGACCATCAGTCAATCAATGATTGCAGGAAAATGTCTCCCCTCCTTCCTGGCAACAATTACCTTTGTCATCTCCCAAGCAGGTGTCTTTACACCCTACTTGGGTATTTCCCATTCTAGGATGGATGTCATAGTTTTTGCAGTATACCAGAGCTGCCGCAGTGTCCCTATTTTTGGATGGAAATACTGCATTCACCATGCTCTGTACTTCCCCCGAGTGCCTGGTAAGGGTAGGCAGAGAGCTTATTTCCCTGATCTAGGCTTTATGACCAAGAGAATTCCACTTCAAATCAGTAGGTCTTATCAATCCTGCTGCTCAGGTATTTGTTTGCATACACTGAGAAAGTAACTTGATTCCTCTTGGATACTGATAGGGAAGATCCATCCCTGTCAGCTATCCTATTAGCATTTTGGCTAACACAATCTCTTGTGTTATTCCTCATTCTTTTTGCTGATACAGACTAACATGGCTACCATTCTAAAACAATCTCTTGCCACTTTGGGACTAAGAGAGGAGACTTGATATATTCTTTCTGCTTTGAAACCACAATATCATTCCCCCAAAAGCAAACAATATGGAATATGTTACAATATACCTGCAACCAGCATCTCAGGTCCTTCCTGGGTCTGTACAGAAATCTGCATGTAGAGTGAAGGCTTTTATACCACCCAAGTGTCACGGAGTCCCCAGGCGATGCTCTGGAACTGCTCCGCACAAAACTAGTCAGGACTTTGGGGAGCCTCCTCTCCCTTGGAGCAGACTGTCTTCAGGGCAAGAATCTCACACGGCTTCACCTTCCTGGGTCTATCATTGGACAATTCAGCATATGCCCCTCCTGGCGCTTCCCACAGTGAGTCCATCCAGGTGGGGTCCTGGGGAAGTCAGAGGGTCCTGCACACACCCCAGCTTCACAGACATGACTCTTAGCCAGCCAGTAAAACAGAGGTTTATTAGATGACAGGAACGCGGTCTAAAACAGGTACAGAGAACAAGACCCCTCAGCTGGGTCCATTCTGGGGCCCAGCGAGGCAGACAACCCCGTCTGCCCTCACTTCCTGTCCCCAGCCAGCTCCCAATTGCCACCCCGTCCAGCCCCTCCTTTCTGGCCTTTGTCTCTTTCCCGGGCCAGGAGGTCACCTGATCTCTTTGTTCACCTTTAACTATTGCCTTGCAGGGGGGAAGGGCCCCAGCCATTTGTTGCCAGGGTACAGAGTGTTGGCGATTTATGCACACTGGAGACTTAAGAAATGCATAGGGGAAACTGAGGCACCCACACATTATTCAGAGGAAGCATTAAGGACAGTCCCATTTCATCACACCAGGTCAGATATGATGAGGATTACTGATAATCTTATTCATCATATAAAAAAGTCCTACCAATCCCAAAGGATCGGACACATTACTTCCCAGGTTAATGACTGTTCCAGATTTTACCCAACTACACGCTTACAGCCAATTCTTATTAACTAAACCAAAATTTATTAAAAAAGAAAAGAGAGAGAGTGTTGGTTAGAAGATCAGTATACATACAGACATGAGTACAATTCTTGAGATTCAGATTCATAGCAGAGATGGTGAGCTTTGTAGTTGCAAAGAGTTCTTTCATAATTAGTTCATAGGTTATAGTCCAATGTTTATATTCAGGGTGATTCCAGGTTAGGACTGGAGATCTCAATCTTGGGCTTAAGCTTCCCCTGCATGAAGCGTCAAGCAGATCTGAGATAAGAAGGATCAGGACCCAGGGGTCTTTATACATTTTTCTAGCAGCTCCTTGACCATACAGTCCTGGGTGAACAATAGGCTTTTGATGTAACCTTCTGTTTCCCAAACCTCACCGGTAATTAACTACATGGATTAACATAAAGTTATTAATCTGTTAAGCAGTTTATGATAAACTTTAAAGAGACATATAGACAATGACATTATTTCACCCAAGATTCATTTAAATATTAATATTCCCTTTTGATCTCAGAATCAACAGCTATAGTGACAGATAGCCATGTAAACAGACAGTTCCTATCATTTAACAAAATATGAGTACACACATACAATTAGTATCACCTCTAATTTCTAACAATATAGGTTTGCCTTTCGAAGTTCTAGGGTATCTACCATGGAACAGCCCTAATTGCCATTCACATACTCTTCTAATGTGACTCTAAAGGTTGGCTTTGGGTCATTTAGCCTGCAAACTGCTTAACCCTTTCTGGCCATGTGTCACACTTTGTATAAGATTCGCTGCCATTATACAACAGTGGTAGCAACAATGGTTTGCATGGTCATACTTTAATCAGATAACGTCACAACTGCTTTATGCAAACCTCTCCGGCAGGGAGGGGGAGTGCTTCTCTGGAGACGTTACAACCTGAGTGGCATTGACTGATCACACCCCACTGTTCTCAGTTCCTGGAGGAGATAGATTAACCCTTCCCATGGAAATATGTACTATACCTGGCTCACAATAACACACAAACAATTGAATTTGAATACAATAGATCACAAAGGTATTAAACGTCACTCCCAGTGCTCTAGAGGGGGGGTTCCAGGAACGCTGCAGGGGCTTAGGTGGAGGAGGCGGTGTGTGGCCTTCTACCCCTGCCTGCCTTCTGGAGACTGACTCTTCCACTCTTTTAACTACTAGGAAACCATCACTGTGGACAAGTGGATCCTCAAAATAGTGTAAGAAGATTACTCAATATGTTTTGGTTCCATCCCTCCACCCAACCCTCCTCATCTCTCTCAATTCAAGGACCCCACCCCCTTATGAGAGCCTACTAAAATCAGAGGTTCACAGGCCACTGAGAAGCTACCAAAGGAAGTCAAAGGCAAGGGATTTTATTCCAGCTACTTTCTGATACTGAAGAAGGATTGGGGACTTGCAGCCCATCCTGGATTTGAGACAACTCAATTTGTTCATCAGGAACTTCAGGTTTCACATGGTGATGCTTATATCCATGTCTCCTTTCCTTTCCTTTCCTTTCCACCTAAGATTAGTTTGGAGCACTATACTTTAACAGTATGGTCGAGAAATGCTTGTTCATCAGGCATGCAATGCATGCTACTGAACTCCAGAAAGCAATCTATTCATAAGTGCTGTGACCTCCAGTGAATAAGAATTGTCTTTTGGGCATCAGATAAAAACATATCTCCATCATCAGCATTAATTCAGTCCATACTTGAATACTTGCTACACCAGAAGCTGTTCGACCTATTGGTATCCTTGCTGAAAGTCTTTCAGCCTTCCAGTGGACAGCAGACTGAATTTATCCATGACTCAGTTAAGAGATTTATGAAGGGTACAGTGAACATCTGTCCACCAGACGACAAACTCCCCCATCATCATGGGATTTTAGTCTAGTCCTTATTCAACTTTATGAGACCATCCTTTGAACCAATGAATGAGTGTTCACTGTTTCACCTGTCAATCAAGACAGTATTTGTTATAGCAACAATAGCTGCCAGAAGTATAAGCAAACTGCAAACCTTGATGGTGTCTCCGCCATTCACAGTGTTCCACAAGGACAGAGTGATCCTCCACACACATTCTAAATTTCTTCCCAGCGTAATAACTGATTTCAATCTTAAGTGAATAATTAGTCTACCAATATCCTTTCCAGACCTTGTGCATTTAAGTGAGTCAGAACTCTATATCCTAGATGCTAAAAGGTGAGAGGCATTCTCTTTAGGTAGTCTCTACAGCTCTTTATATCTTACAGAGAGAATAGTTAAGGCTAGGCTATTTCATCTCAATGCTTGCCTAATGGTTTAGACTGTATATTAAGGAGAGCCACAAAGCCTCTGTCCCTCTTCCTGTAAAGTTTAGTACACATTCCGCTAGGGCTAAGGCAGGTTCTTTGGCATGACTTAGACATATTTCTGTTATTGAAATCTGCAGAGCTGAAACAGGGAGTTCTATACACACATTTACTAAACATTGCTTTCCCTTGATTTAGCATCCAGATCTGATGCACAGATTGTTAGGGCAGTACCCAAGACACTGTTTAATTAAGACTATGTGTCCCAGCTGTGTCCTCAGTAAATGGTATTGCTTATCAAACTATCCCAAGAGTGGGAAGATATACAGAGTACTTGAAGAAGAAATGAAGGCTGCTCACCTTTAAGTGGAGTTCTTTGAGAATTGTACAGTGCATAGAACTGGACTCTACACATTCTCACTCCATGTTCCCCTTTACGTCTTCCTTGAAGTCTTAATTATATTCTTGAATCTGAGGAGGCAGTGCAGGAACTGAGCTGGCTGAAAAACCACACTCTCTTGTCCTCAGAAAGTTCAGGAACAAAAATGAGAGGAGGGGAAGGAGGGGGTGCAAGAGCCAAGTGCAAGTGCAACAGGCACGGCTATGAAGCATTCTACCCAAGATCGTAAATGCATAGAGTCCATCTTTGAGACCTCTAGTTACAAGTGAGCAACTGTCATTTTCCCCTATGGAATTTTTGTTTAGATCTCAGTAAAAGAGACTGAAAAAATCTTACGCATCCATTTATGCAGGATTTACTCTTGTTTCTAATTCACATGTTTGATCTTTTCCACTTTGCCTGGAAATATCTAAAAGGCTTTTCAAAACAGATGCTGTAGGGACAATGCTTTTTTCTTTCTCCATAATTGGTTGCCATTTAAAATAGGTTATGTTTATTAATGTGCTAAAACTCATCAAACCTGCAGTTTGGTGTATAAAACATGAATGGAACACTTTTCACTAAAGAGGTGGCAGAGTAGGAAAATATGGTTTCCCAAATGCTTTTTTGAGGTAGTCAGAATAATATCCTTAATAGTTTACTCAAACTATATCACGTGTGTTTAAGACCTGCTTCTTCCATTTCAAGATATTTTTGTTTGTTTTCTTTTGGGATCGCTTTTTAATCAAGAGATGAGCTCTATGACAAAGGAAACTAGAAGCAGAACTTACTTTGCATACCAGGGAACAGAACAGTTATTGGTAGTCCACTATGTAATAAAAATTCTAAGTATTGAACGATATGTTCCTTGAAGACTTGGACTGGGCAAACAGAATACATAGGGGTAGAATTTTAGTGCACTTTATAGTGATATTATCAACAGGAACTGTGGGTGCGACCTGCCATATAATGTGCAAAAATGTTTTTATAAATCACTAGACGACGAGAGTTTCTTTGGAGGTGTCATTGTAGAGAATTGCACATTACAGCACTATAAAATACATATTTTTTTCAAGAGAACTGGAGAAAATACATAGTAAACTAATTTAAAATCTCATCTTCCTTTTGTAGGTCTATGTCTGGGGTTACAATGGTAATGGCCAGCTTGGATTGGGCAGCAGTGGTAATCAGCCAACGCCTTGTAGAATAGCTGCTTTGCAAGGCATTCGTGTGCAGCGGGTATGTTTATTATGTCACGTCAAGCCCTTTATGAACAGAAGAAATAGCATGTGGCAAATGCAGATTCTAAAGGGAATATTCTGCACTCAATGAAGGCACGGTGTTAGTGGTTCGGTTAAAGCCCTAAACGTAATAATGAAAATATACATCTGAAAAATGAACTTTCCCCTCCACTAGACAGAAGGATGAAAATGTAGCCCAATTGAAGTTAATCGGAGTTTTGCTGTTGACTTCAGTGGAGCCAGGATTTCATCTGAGGAATTTTAGGGATCTTTATATTTAGTTCCTCTTGAAAGGTAATTGGCACTCTCATCTTTCATTGACATCTATTTTTGTTTGTCAAAGCCAAAGTTTGTTGACTACCAGGCCACACTCCAAGGCTCCTCCTAGGAAGAAGAAAATGAATTTACAAGAGATAGTGCTGGAGAAATCTGTCAGTGGAGGGTTATGAGGGATTTAGGAAAGCAGTCTTTTGAAGATTGGTTCCTAATTGTAACAATGGATGGATATTTTTTATCAATTGAAATAAATAAACAGCTTTCTATCCAATTCTCATTCACAGGTAAGATCTCTCACAAGAGATAGCTTAGCTGGGAGGGGATGCTAATGGAGAAAGAGGTCCCTAGCATAATTAAGAAAAAATATTATTTCCTACTCTCCATTATCTTTTTCTCCTTTTAAGAAAGTGTTGCTTTAATAACAAGTACTGATTTAGGTCCCAAGTATTTACAGTTAGATATAGGCCTTGATTCAACAAAGGACTTAAGTATATGTTTAACTGTAAGCACATAACTAGTCCTGTAGAAGTCAGTGGGACTACTCACATGCTTTAAACACTTAAGTCTTAAGCTCTTAGCTGGATGGAAGCCATAGCGTTTAATACTATAGTTAAATTGGACTATTTATAGTAGTTAGCACTATACTTGTAGCAAGCGCTTACAGCATCAGGCCCATCGTTTCAAACTTTAATTTATGCCATGATATGAGTTTTACTGCAAAATTTGTAAAGTTCTCCTAGTTCTCTCTCACTTCACCTGCATCTGAGGTCCGCTTGTGTTTCAATGTGCTTCTGTTATTTCTTCTTTTGTACATTTTTCATTAACTCTTACTGTGCTCTTAAAAGGTTATTGGCGTGTGAATTTTTTAAAAATATAAGCAGGTTTTCTCACATGCATTTCTCTCACCCTCTTTCTGTTCCCGATTATGGTGTGATCTGTGTTTGTTATTTTTGTAAGTTGTATTGCCTGTGTGTAGAGCCCTACCAAGTTCACGGTCATGAAAAACGCATCACGGACTGTAAAATATGGTTTTTTTTGTGCTTTTACACTATCTGATACAGATTTCACAGGGAGGCCAGCGTTTCTCAGATTGGGGGTCCTGACCGAAAAGAGAGTTGCAAGGGGGTTGCAAAGTAAATTTAGAGGGGTTGCAGTATTGCCACCCTTACTTCTGTGCTGCCTTCAAACCTGGGCAGCCGGAGAGTGGCAGCTGCTGACTGAAGGCCAGCTCTGCAGGCAGCAGCACAGAAGTAAGGGTGACAATATCATACCGTGTCATCCTTACTTCTGTGCTGCTGGTGGTGGTGGCTCTGCCTTCAAAGCTGGACTCCCAGCCAGCAGCTGGCACTCTCCAGCTGCCCAGCTCTGAAAGCAATGCCACCGCCAGCAGTAGTGCACAAGTAGCAGTACTGCAACCTCCCCTACAATAACCTTGAAAACCCCTGCCGCCCCCCCCACTCCGTTTTGGGTGAGGACCCCTACTGTTACAACACTTGTGAAGTTTCAGATTTAAATAGCTGAAATCATGAAATTTGCAATTTTTAAAATCCTATGACCATGAAATTGACCAAAATGGACCCTGAATTTGGTACAGCCCTACCCATGTGTTTATCCTCTTGGATATAGAATCAACAATATGGAAATATATTTATTTGTCTGAATTAATTTGCTGGTAAGTAAGATGAGATTTTTTTTTTTTATTCACTGTAGGTTGCCTGTGGCTATGCACATACATTAGTGCTAACAGATGAAGGTCAGCTGTATGCATGGGGAGCCAATTCATATGGTCAGTTAGGCACTGGCAATAAAAGTAACCAGTCTTACCCTGCACCAGTTACTGTTGATAAGGACAGGTAATATTTACACTATAATATTCAGGTATTAATCAAAATAATCATGGAAGTGCTGTGCAAAATCACAGTGACTTTTTTTGGTAGAAATCACTTGTAATTGCTAGCTATGGTTATTTCACAGACCTAAACCTGAAGAGATTCTAATGCTAGCTGACATTTACATCTGTAAGTTAAAATTTGACCTCACTAGAAATATGTGCATTGCCAAGATAAATAGATGTGAAAGGGAGACTACATATTCTGGGGCTGGCCATTTCCTGCCTCTCTCTCTCCTTCAGCTGCATCCTACTTCTCAGAGTATTTTATGAGTTTTAATTGTATGCTGTCATTGGTGCTATGCTGCAACTTCATTATACTGAGTCAACCAAAAACAAGGCTTATCTTTTTATAATTTACTTGCTATGTTAATAATAGTTTACCGTTAAAATTGATCAGACAAAAAATGTGGAAAGAGTCATAAGAGTGGATATTTACAATTTGCTCTTACATTAAATACTGCTTATATGTTTTTATAGTCCTAGATTAGTAAGGCGAAGGCTGGAGGGAATAAAATTATATTTCTGCCTGAAAATTTAGCTTTTACAGATTTCTCAGTCTTAGTTCCTGATAATCAGTAATAGAATAATTGCTATGGCTATCAGTGGAAATGTGTATGTGTTCCTTACTAGACTATATTAGGGTCTTGTTGAATAAACCATTTTGGTTTTTCTGCTGTTAAAGACTTTAAAAAAGTGTAGTGCTACTCTTACAGTTGTTTCTGTCTCCAACTGCTAGAAAGAAGAGGTAATTGCTATATACTTTTGTGTGGTGTTATTTCCTCTTAATGTGTTGCTTTTTTCAAACATCAGTATTTATTTTTTGCTTAAAATATTTTTGATGCAGTCTAAATATATTTAGTACCTTTTAATATATTGCCTTCATTGGTTGTTGGCCAGATCCTGTGTTCTTTATGACAATGGGAGTGTTACCTCACACTAAGGGCTGCAAGATTTTATCTTAAATATATATATACACAACTTCACCACTAATCAAACAAGTTGTACTTCAGACTGCAAAACAGTGGATTGTGTAACAATTAATGTGATGGGGTTTTGAAAACCTAAAAATCAACCTCTAGGGTTAGTGAAGCATCTTAACATAGCTAAAGTGAGAGGGGTAATGTTCTTTAATTAGTGCTTTCCTTGGGTCTAGGTCCTTCATTTAGAACATGTTCTAAAAAATGGCCTACAGAATAATTTACTACATGTGCATACATATTAGTTAGAAGTAACGCTAAGAATAGGTGTAATATTGTAATGGTTGCACTTTGATGTGATTTTAATTAAATAGTAAAATATCCTATGATAAATCTGATTTGCTGTTTTCAGGGTGAAAATTGAGAGGAGTAACTAGATGTCGTATATGTACAAATAATGAACAATGTTATTTTCAGTTGTCTTGCGTGCTATGGAAATATTTTGTCATCTATGGGGGGAGGAGAATGGATGGAGGGTGGGAATATATTCCATAAAACTTGAAATGCATGCAAACCTACAGAAGTAGATATGTGGGATTAAACTTTCTCACTGCACTTTGTCCTTATGCCCATGTTTTTGTTTGCTTGTGAATTTAGAGTTATAGAAATTGCAGCCTGCCATTCTGTTCACACTTCTGCTGCTAAAACCCAGGGTGGCCATGTGTATATGTGGGGTCAGTGCCGTGGCCAGTCTGTGATTCTTCCACACCTTACGCACTTTGCCTGCACAGATGATGTGTTTGCTTGTTTTGCTACTCCTGCTGTGACATGGCGTCTCCTATCAGTAGGTGAGCTTACCATGTTTGTTGTTGTTGTTGCATACTAATCTTTTTTTTCTTTTCTTTTTTTTAAATTTGGTGCATAAGAAAGGATAAATGCATTTGAAAAATACACTTTAGTTGTATTTTCCAGTTTAAAAATTTTAAATTAACCTACAGCCTGTGGAGCTTTTAGTTGGCTTTGCCCTGGTTTCTCATTGTCTCTCTCCCCAGGTCTATCTACTTAGAGTGCATGTAGCAGTCTCAGCCTTGGCTGATCACGGTCTCTCTCTCAGGCCTCTCTGCACAGAAAGATTTCACAGTCTTCACCTGTTCTCCTTGTGGGTTCTTTACTGTCAGCTTGTGGCTTTTGTGGGAATGTCCGTGTGCACTGACATCTCAGCAAGATTTGTGTCTACGATCACAGTTATTTCATTCACTGTCTCTAGTGCCAGTGCTGGTGCATGCACCTCCTATACATTTGTGCTATCAGACAACTTCTTCTCCTGCCCATTCTTGGAACTCCTGCATTTCTTCCTGCAGTGTGTCCACCTAATCCAAGGGCAAAATCTTTTTATATTGCCTGTAACAGGTCGAGCACTCCTGCTGGTCAGGCCGGGAATTAGCTCATTCCAGCCCCAGAGCACCTCCAGCTGGTCAGTGTCTCTCCTGCTGTCATTACTTGTCTTTCATTATCAATCTCCACCACTATATTTCAGGCCTCGTGTCCCTCCCGGCCCATGGTGCCCCTTCTAGGTACTCCCCGCAGCAGTACTCCCACACTCGGGATCCTCCCCTCCCCAGGGAACCACAAGTCCCTAATCCCACCTTGACTTAATGACCCACTGTCAGTCTTCATCTAGCCCAGGGATTGGCGACCTTTGGCATGTGGCTCTCCAGGGTAAGCACCCCGGTGGGCTGGGCCAGTTTGTTTACCTGCCGAGTCCGCAGGTTCGGCCGATCGCAGCTACCGCTGGCCTGAGATGATGAACCGCAGCTAGTGGGAGCTGCGATTGGCCAAACCTGCAGATGTGACAGGTAAACAAACCGGCCCGGCCCGCCAGGGTGCTTACCCTGGCAAGCTGTGTGCAAAAGGTTGCCAATCTCTGATCTAGCCCCTTCCCTCAGAGGCAAACTGCAGTCTGAAGTGGTCACTCATCATTGGCAGGGGGTTGGACCTGTTGCCTCTTCCTCCCTTGGCTGCCTCCCCACAGCCCTAGTACCTCCTCCGGCCTGGACAGCAAGGCCTCAGCCTGGGGATTTTCCAGGTGGGAGCTCGCCCAGCTCCTCCTGCCCTACCCCAGCACTGCACTGTCCAAGGTACCCATTTCCTCTTTCAGGCAGCCAAGTCCATCCCTCTCTAAGGCTGGAGAAAGACCTTCTGGAGAAAGATCCAGCCTGGCCCTGATTGACTGCCTCTCAGCCTTTTCTGATTGTCTCCCAGCCCTAGCCCTCTCCAAGAGCTGGCTTTTAACTCTTTCAGGGCTGGAGTGGGGTAACCGCCCTGCTACATGGCCCACCTCTCCACAATAAAATCAATTAAGCCTTTTTCATCCTTTGCCTGGTGGGGTTTCTGTGGCTCTTCCTGCAATTAGCCCCAGCAACTCTGTCTTTTTCCCCCATCTGTACAGAACCATAACGTCTTCTCAGCCAGGCCTCCAGCCCACTAGATCCCTCTTGTCTGCCCAGTACCTCTAAGTGTTGCCACTTCTTTCCTGCAGGATTTGTAACAGGTTCTGTTGCTGCTACTATCGCCTAGCTAGCTGCTGTTGCAGTTCCAGCTGTTCCTGCAAAATGAATGTCTGCTCTACAATCTCCTTAATAAAATTCTTGCCCTACATATACCCTGAGATCCTTAGGACCCCACGTTTCTTCACCCTGAGGCCCTTGCTTCCTTTTCCCCCAAGTGTTGGGCTCTCTTTCTACATGAGACTTTTTTGGCTGCTGCCTCCTGCACTTCACACTTTTGAAACTCTTCTGCCCCATGACTAAAGGAGGGATCACCAAATCCCTGCTAAATTGAGAGGAGGGTGAACCCTGTGTCCAGCTCCGGCCCTGGTTACTATACTCCAAGTTTGCTGTTTTCCACCTCTCACATCCCCCATGGTGTGGTTTCCTCTGTTTACAGGTCAAAGATCTTCCCCTCTTTATGTTCCCCAGCTCCCCACACTTCAAACACCCTACCCCTGGGACTTCACTCTTCTTGGCCTCAGGCTGTGTTTTATCAGTCTGTTTAACTACCACTGGAGTCTGTGGCATCTGAATGCAGAAGTCCTATGTAACCCAGACCACCCTGGATGTCTCATTACTCAGGACCTGCCAGTAATCCCCCTTGTCTCTGTTACTCTAGGGGCAAACTGTACGTGCATGCCCCTCTTTTCCACAGTATCTGCATCCCCTTAGTGCAGTGGTCCCCAAACTTTTGAGGTTCATGCCCCCCCTTACCCTGTCTGCACTCCCCACCTCCCAAGAGCTGGGAGCAAGGGTATGGCTCCAGGGGGTGAGGAGGACATGGACAGATGTAAAGAGGTTGAGGCTGGGGCCATAGTTGGGGGCAGGGCGAGGCCGGGAGCAGAGCTAGGGGAAGGACAAAGCTAGGTGGTGCTCCCTTCCCACCCCCCATTGGGGCTGGCCCCCCCCCAAAGGTGCGCCCCATAGTTTGTGGACCTCTGCCTTAGTGGGACCATCTGACCCTTTTCCCTTCAGCATCTGTGATGGCCAGGCTTATTTGGGCACTGCTGTGGCTGTGAGTTCTCTTGTTGCCCTTCAGTCAGGAGTTGAGTTTCAGCAGAGCTGTGCTGCTGCTGGGCTAGAACGCTTATTAATTCCTCTGTTGTCCCCTTGTTTTAGGGGTTGGTTTGAAAAGACCCCACTTCTAGTACCAAGTTGTGATGGGAGACGCTCACCTCTCGTGGTACTGCTGTCTTTTTTCTCCTGCTGCCCTCTTCGGTTGTTGACCTTGCCTAGTAGGTCTTCAGGGCTCAGCCCTCTGGCAGCCTTCTGCCCTTCAGTGCAGCCTTTCTAGGAGGACCTACCTCCACTGCTTCTTTTATGTTAGTAACTGCTACAGTTACCTCAACAACATGTCAATAGAAGAAAATACATTAAGCAAGTACTTTTTAAGCAGTTAGTTATACAGATGTGTTTTTGCAGAGTCCGCAGTCTCATGGACTCTGACACACACACACCAGAAGTCAAATATAGATAGACTTCCTGTTTTTCAGAGACACATATCCCAGCATATCAGAGAGGACACAGTCAGGCCTACTCCTCATGATCACCCCTCCCTCTTGGCTTTGCCTTAGTGATGCTAAGGCTGGTAAAAAGGCCTTACAGGTGCTACTGTTGGCAATGAGCAATATAATTGATAGTCCATCCCAGAAGTTTTCAGTGCCTTGAGCACCTGGTTGGATGCTAAAAATGCCCCTCGTTGTATCTTGAACATCCTCTAGGGTCATGTACTTCAGTATGGCAGTTCAGAACCTCCCTTTGGTTGAAGGGATTTCTTGGTGTTCTACTTTTAAACCTACAATCTCAGTGTTGTCCTTCATTTGGAAATGAGTCTGTTGATCAACCATAGCATTTTGTCCAAGGGTTTTTGGTGCAGGGTATGGAATCACCTTGGCTCAGGCAATCATATCTACTAAGTTTTTTCTCTGCTGCTTTTTTTCAATCATACTTTTTTCAGGAAAAAAACAGCTAGCCCAAGCAGAGTCTCGGGCTTTGAAGTATACTTGGAGCACTGGCTACATTTTTCATAGTGCTGAAACACTCTTAGAGTGCTTCAGCATTAGAAATGTGACAACCTTTTGTAACTATTTTCTGCTTGAGGAGCTCCAGTAATCTAGACAGTGGGTTGTCCTCCCCTTCTGCATAAACAGATAGCTCCACCAATTAGCTTCAAAAAGATTTTTGGTGCTCAAATTTCCAGTTAGTAAACTGTCTTCTCTCTCTCTCCAATGTCTTTTCTGCCTTCAAAAGGATTGGCTACAAGATGCCCTCTGGAGTTAGATGCTTGCCATGTGAAGCAGGAATGATCCAAGGGGTAGCAAATCCCGCGTACTACTATTACTACTATCTGGGCCCCTCTCTCTTTTGGGAAAAGAGCGATTCATTGAAAAATCTCCTGAGTAGGCAGTGGGGTTTACTGGAGGGTACTGCTGAGCTCCATCTGATCCTGAGGGCTGGAGATAGCGACCTGGAGGTATAATAAGAGGGACTAGGAGATAGTTCCCCCATCCAGCCCTACCCGAACTTCTTGTCAGGCTCATGAATTTAGCCTTGTCAGAAGCCAGGTCAGAAAGAAGCTTCTCTCTGTCTCTTTGGATGGACCTAGGCTGACAGGACTCTCCACATTGGCAAGCCTGCTCCCAGTGAAAAAGGTTTGTTCTTTACACGACTCTGTTTGCCTTCTCTCTCCCTCACCGCCTTCCACTGAACTAGCAGAGGGCAGCATTGCAGGAGCAGGCTGAGGATCAATCAGGAGCTCTCTCTACATATCTACTGCATTCCCTTTTCCTGGATCTTTCAGCCTAAGTGGTCCATGTGTAGGTTATACTCCATCCACATACCCTTTAGAGCTTAAAGGAATGAGGAGTGTTCCTCATACAAGGGACACATACAAGGACCCTGAGGTGTGGGAAATAAAGAATTTGTTACCCCTGCACAGTAGTATGCCAAGCCATTATTTATAGGTTGTCAAACTATTAAAAAAATAATTACAGTTATGAGATTTAAAAAAATAGCTGTGGTTAATTGCAGTTTTAATCTCACTGTTAAACAATAATGGTATGCATCCAATGAATTGGGCTTATGCTTATGCTCAAATAAATTTGTTAGTCTCTAAGGTGCCACAAGTACTCCTGCGCTTTTTGCAGATACAGACTAACACAGCTGCTACTCTGAAACCAATAATAGAATATGAGTTTAATTTTATTATAAATATTTTGGATTTTTTTTTACATTTTCAGATACATATTTCAACACAGAATACAAAGTGTACAGTGCTCACTTTATATTATTATTTTTATTACAAATATTAGCACTGCAAAAAAGAGGATAGACTTCATCAGAGCTACTGTGGACTCCCTAACTGCCAGAGCCTACCTGCCCATGAAGAGATTCCATAGTATGTCCAGCCTAATCTCTACAATACAGTGGAGCCAGCGGATAACCGCAAGGGCCTGCTTACAACTCCTGGGCCATATGTTGGCTGTTTGTCACTTCTTATGTGAAACTGCACCTCCAGTGTCTTCAGATGTGACTAAGGACTGTGTGCACCCCAAACAGAGAGTGTCTCAAAATGCATCACAGTACTTCTGGCCTCTCTCAGGTGATGGAAAGTCTGTGTGGGAACCCCATTTTCACATTACCCACTCAAATATCCGCACAATAGATACTCCCTTTTTGGGATTGGGGGCTCACCTCCAAGGGGCCACAGCCCAGGACAGATGGTCCACACAATGGTCCACAGGCCACATTCCACATCAACATCTTAGAGCTATGAGCAGTTCGATATGCTTGTCAACACTTCCTTCATGGTAATGCTGGACAAAAGGGCAACAATGTATTATATCAACCACCAGGGTGGACCAAGATCCCAGTCCTTATGTGTAGAATTGCTAAAACTCTGGAACTGATGCATTTTCCATCAGACAGAAATCTCAGCAGTCTGTCTACCAGGCCTCCAGAGTACAGCTGCAGACTCCTTGAGCAGGAATTTCTGTCAGGGCAATGAATGGGAGCTCAATGATTCTGTCTTCATGTCATCTGACATGGGGTCTCCCAGAAGCAGACCTCTTTGCTACCCTAATCAACATGAAATGTTACCTTTTCTGCTCCAAAAAACGATATGGCCTCAACTCACTGGGATATGCCCTGATAACACATTAGCCCCATATCCTGCTATGTGCTTACCTGCCTCTTCCTCTAATTCTTAAGACCTTGCTCAACTGTGACAAGAAAGTGTAAGGGTTATCCTCATAACACTTGGCCAAAACAAGTGTGCCACTCAGACCTCCTTCACCGCTCTGTGGCAGCACCTCTTTACTTTGACAGGAGATCCCTCCTGAGGGGAAACCAGGGACCTGCATCCATCCCAGTCCCTCATCTTTGAACCCAAGAGCATGGTTCGCAAGTGTGGAGTTAACCTGTTCAGATAGTGTCCAGTCAGTTCTCCTATCTAATAGGAAACCCACTACTCACAGATCTTACCTTCAAAATTGGAATCACTTCCATTCCTGGTGTTCTCTTCACTCTTCTCAGGAATCATAAGCTTTGTTTTCCAAGATCCTAGACTATCTGTTGGATTTAAAGACACAAGGTCTTTCAATGGGCTCAGTCAGACTACATTTTGCCTGTATCACAACCTTCCACTCACTCATCAAAAGTGTCTCAGTTTTTGCTTACCCTACTATGACCAGATTCCTTGAAGGCTTACACAATGTATTTCTTCCTGTATGGAACCCAGCCCTCCAGTGGGACCTTAATTTGTTTCTCAGAGTTCTGAGGAAATCCCCCTCCAAACCAATAGCTACCTGCTCTCTCCTTCACCTCTTCCTCAAGACTTCATTCCTTATAGCCATTGTTCAGCTAGGCGAATGGGAAAACTAGGTGCTCTCATTGCAAACCCACCATCTTCTACAGAGATAAGGTTTACTACATCCCCATCCTTGCTTTCTCCCTATAGTCTCCTTGGAATAACATATTAATCAGGAGATCCATCTACCAGTGTTCTATCCAAAGCCTCATACCTCCAGGGAGGAAACCAGCCTACAGACACTAGTTGTCAGGAGGGCTCTCACCTTATCTTTTGCAAAAAGGATGAAGGGACAGCCCATTTCCACGCAAAGACTGTCGAAGTGGGTCTTGGGTTTGCATCCTAATATGCTGTGAGATTGCTGGAATCCCCCTTATTGAGTGACAGCACACTCCACATCTATAGCTCTCTTAAAAGATGTTCCCATAGCTGAAATCTGCAGGACTTCAATTTGGTCCTCCGTCCATACGCTTACCAAGAATTACACTTTCTTACCTGCTTCCAGAGCTGACATGATGTGGTCCTCTGAATGGTCTTGGATCTGCCTCATCGGCACCCACCTTCACGTTAAGTTTCTGTTTGGGATTCTCCTATAATGTAGCATCCATAGGGACATATACTTGAGGGAAAGGGAGAGGTTACTTACCTATACAGTAATTTCTGTTTTTCAAGATGTTTTGTCCTTATGGGTGCTCCACCTCCTTCCCTCTTTCCTCTCTGCTGAGGAGCCTCTGGTTTCGCAATTGAGAAGGAACTGAGTGATGGCAGGTCTGCACCTCCCTATATGCCCTTGTATGGGAGCATGAAGAACTGCTCTGCCCAGGCATGGGCCCACGGACATTGATTTACAGTCTCCATTCAAGAGTACATGGGAGCATGCTCATCCCATGGTGGAGCACCCACAGGGACAAAACATCTTGAGGAAATCAAGGTACAGATAAAAAATCTCACTGTCAACCTAGCTATTGCCTGTCAAGGGGGTTGATTGACTACAGCGGCGGAAATACCCTTTCCGTCTCTGTAGCAAGCATCTACACTACAGCAATGCAGTAGCACAGCTGCAGTGCCATAGCTGTGCTGCTGTAGCATCTGTAATGTAGACAAGAACTTAGTTGTATGGAGTCTACATGATGCCCAGGAGTCAATGATTTAAGTACACTTAATGATTTCATAATACCTCCACAGTGGGTTTGACCACAGAGAGGGTGTTCTGAATAGGTCTTAATTTATTTGCTGGGAATATCAGTGCATTTGATTGCTCTTAAGCATGCAAGAAGGTAGAAACCATAAAATGAATCCTTTGCTCTGTGATTTTTGTGTTAGTAAATTATGAACAAATATTAAACTCTGACTGTATCATACTTAAGGGTACATCCTCTCAGCACTGGGATGTGGCCCTAGAGAGAATAGATATGTTACAGAAAGATGCATCTAATTCCTACTAGCAGAGCTGATCAAGCACAGATCTAGGTGTATAACCTTTGTCTTACAGCCTGTACCGTAAGGGGGCAACCTTAGGTGTTCATTAGAGCATTGCCTAAACAATGAATTTAGAGAGGCCAGATGGGTGAGGTAACATCTTTTGTTAGACCAGCCTCCGCTGGTGAGAGAGACAAGCTTTCGAACCGCACAGGGCTCTTCTTCAAGTCTGGTAAGGATACTCTGAGCATCACAGCTAAATGCAAGGTGAAACAGATTGTTTAGCATAAGTAGTTAGCGCACATTTGACATGGATCAGGGTAAGCACTTATCGACAGTGAAAATACCTTATTTTTTAATTGAGAACATTACATTTTAGTATATTTGTATGCATTACTTCCTTTTTTAAAAAGTGTAACTGTGTAGTCTTTTAGTCTGCAGAACTATAGAAGATACTTGTCTTTACACAATCACAATTCAGAGGAAAACAAACTCTCCCTAATGTGCTAGCTTTAAATTTTTATGCTCATGCCCTCTACCTTGAAGTATCAAGGCCAAGTTTAAATGTAAAATTAGTTTATACTTGAAAACTACATTATGCTGTAATATCTCATGTGCCCACATTACTATTAAATACAGATGCCGCAGTTCTTTTGAGAGAGGCCATATTTTAAGATATATGCAAAATAGGTTTTTGTGTCTATATATAAAATCTCTGACTTTTTCAGGCATGTGTATCATAGTCTTCATTCTGGAAATTACCAGAATATCTTGCTTGGCTCCTTAATTTACTCATATCAGGAAGTATAGCACACATAACACAACCATCCCTCAGCCCTGCCTTATATCTAAATAGCTATTTTCTATACTCTTGTTCTCCTGTTGCTGAGTATCTCTGACAAAAGTCCTGCAGTCACACTGACTTTCTACACTACAGATTCACTCTTTTTCCTCTTCTAGTTCTGCCACCTTCTTAGCCAAACAGCTTTCTTTCTCCTCTTATTGAGTCTTGCACTTACAATCCCAAATACTTTTTCACCACATTTGACTCCTTCTTTAAACCTCCACCCTTCTGTTTCCTGCTCACTTTCAGGAAAAAATCTTGGGGATATCTTCAAAGAAAAAAATCAGTAAGATACAGAGGAATCTCTCCACTCCACTTTTTCCACTATATCCATAATGGACTCACCTCTGTCACTGTTGCCCTGCTCCTCCAACCCCTCTTTCTGCCCAGGTGACCCCATCTCTTCTCCTCTTGTAACTTTCCCAGCTCTGCTCTCACTCCCTCTTTTGGTGTTCTCCTCAACTTCTCTTTCTCATCCAGTTCCTTTTTCTCCCAGTACAAACATACTTTGGTCTTCCCTATTTAAAAAAAACAAAAACAACCACTCTGGACTCTTCTCCTATTCATCATCACACTAATTGAACGTGCTTTCTGCAACCGCTGTCTGGAGTTTTTTAATTTCCATCTTGACCATCTATAGTCTGCCTTCCATCCTCTATACTCCACTGAAACTACTCTCACTAAAGTCTCTCATGACCTCTTTCTGGTCAAATCTCATGGATTGTGTTCTGTCTTTGGGTTTGTCTACAATTCCGGCTAAATTGGCACTGTTGCGATTGATGCAGTAGTGTTGATTTAGTGGGTCTCGTGAAGTCAAGCTAAGTCAATGGCAGTGCACTCTCCCTTCAACGTCTGTACTCCACCTCCCCAAGAGGCAGAAGGTAAGTCAGTGGGAGAGCGTCTTCCGTTGATATAGTGCAGTGTAGACACCGCTGTACGTCAACCTAAGTTACATTGACTTCAATTACGTAACTTATATAACTGAAGTAGTGTGACTTAGGTCTACTTACAGCATTAGTGTAGACCAGCCCTTTATCTTCCTTGACCTCTCTGTGGCTTTTGACACCATCGACTGCTCCCTACGTCTTGAAATGTTGTCCTCTGTTGACTTTTGTGGTTCTGTCCTCTCATAGTTCTCCTTTTACCTCTCTGATTACTCTTTCAGAGTCTCATTTGATGAGTCATTCTCCTACCCTCCCCATGCTCTATCTGTGGGTGACCCTCAAAGCTCTGTCTTTAGTCTCTTTCTCTTCTTCCCATCTTTATCTGTTCTTAACTGCAAGCATGGTTTTAACTACCATCTTTGTGTGATGACCTGCAGATCTTCAGTTCTACTGATGAACTATTTCCCTAGCCTGTCTTTCTGACATCTTTTTGGATGTTCAGTCATTCTCTTAAGTGAAACGTGTCCAAAACTGAGTTATTAATCTTTTTTCAATCTCTCTTCTATCTGCACTTTTGCCATCATTGTGGACAACACCACAGTCCTTTTCACTTGGGCATGTACCTTGAGTGTCAATTTTGGCTTAGCCCTCTCACCTAGACCCACATATTCAGATAATCTCTAAAGCTTGCTGCTTTTTCTTTCATGACATTTCATGGCTTTTCCTCTGCTCACACAACTAAACTCTTGTCCAAGCCCTCATCATTTCACATCTTGACTATTGCAGCCTCCTCTTTTGAATGATGCAAACTTGCTCCCTTCAACTCTTTTTCAAAATGCTGCTGCTAAAATAATTTTCCTGGCTCATTTCTGTGACCACATCATCCCCCTCTTTGTGTCCTTCCACTGACTCCCTCTTCACCTGTGCATCAAATACAAGGTTCTTGTCTTTATCTTTAAAATGCTTCATAACTTAACCCTACCTTTGCTTCCTCTGGCTGACCAATTCTATAGAGGTCAGCAGGTAATATTTTAATGACACACATTTATATTTGCAAATAACTCTATTGTTCTGGCTTCCACAACAAAATGCTGCAGGCATTGTTTTGATCTATAACATATCAGTTGAACATCAACCCTTCCAAGGGGATGTACTTGTTACATCAGACAACAGTGAAGGTGTGTTTTGTCCTATTCACTAAGTTGATGAGGAAATAGCAAAGCAGGCAAAGTGTGTGGTATTTTTAAATGTTGTGATAAATCTGCTTAATGCACTAAGTTATATGAATTTCAAACTCAATCTTCTAAAACCATTTGAGTTTTCCTTTACCAATAAACATCTACTTTCAGCTTGTCAGTTCTTTTAAAACATAAACATATGCAGATACTAGCTGTAAAAAGTTGAGCAATTATTTATTTTAATCTTGCAAAGAAAGTATACACTGTATTTTTTCATCTATTACTGGCATATATTCTAGGAAAAGGTGAGGAAGTGTAAAGTTTTTATTTGTATGAGTTTTAGCTGATGGTATTTGCTCACAAGTAGTAGAGACCTGAGTGAACTATGCAGGCCATCCTAAATGAGAGCCAGTAAAACTTTTAATCACACTGTCATATAATATATATGCCACATTACAGAAAAACTATTTTAGAAATGTTTTATTTTAAAAACATCATTTGGAATTTTTTATTTATTTTTCTACTTGTAAATCCAGGTGCCTTAGTTACCTTGAAGTCCAACTGTATAAATCCAGAGGTTGCCATAACATCCTTTAAAAATAACCTAGAATACTACTTCTAGATATCAAAATGTCCTAATAATATCATAATATCAAATCCTGTGTCTCAGGCCCTTCCAGAGCTAATATTAAGTCTTTAGGTCCCATTGGGGAAACTGGGTATCTCCCATTTCCAAAAATATAAAATTCCTACTTGCCTTGTAGGCTGCAAGATATCAGACTTCAAATCTGTGACATTTATGTAGAGAAAAGCTGTTACTATCCCTGGGAAGAGGAGGAAATATTTTTATGACAGGTTTGTTTGGGTTTTTTTTTAAATGGCTATTTGAGGCTGCTGAAGGGCTGAAGTATTAGAATTAGTCCATGAGAAATGGATTTGTGGACAGACAGCAGATGAGGATATCAAGGCTATATGATAGACTTGTCACAGAGGTATCACAGAGGACTGTAGTGTGTGTACACACACACACACACACGCATAGACATACAGAATTTAATATATGCAATGCTTTAAATACAATCACAGAAGCAAGCTCATTGTTCCAATAGCTGTATAGAATTGTTAATGTTTATCTGTAAGGCTGTTATATTGAGGACACTTTACCTGCACTTACGGATGTATTCACTTGTTTTGCTACTCTTGATGTGAAATGGCTTCTCTCATAATGGAAGTATTTAAAACAGTGATTTTTTTCTTTTTTAGGCAGATCCCAATATGATTTTATGTAGCTGGTACATAAAAATAATAAATAATTTGAAAAATAAACATTTTTCTGATAAAATAATATTTTAAACAAGTAAAAGTAACTGGTAATATGTACTACCGATTGTAACATTAAACTTCTAAGACTGTTGAGTGTTTTTCTGGATGGTAGGAAATATTCCTATGGTATGGTGAAACTTATCTGAGAGATACTAGGTGAACCTCTTTTTAGGTTGAGATACGTATTTGTTTGGAGTGGATAGTCATGTAGGAATTGTAGTGACATAGCCTTTACTCCCTGTTCTAGAGGTCCATAATCTAACACAGGGGTCGGCAACCTACGGCATACGTGCCAAACGTGGCACGCAAGCCGATTTTTGATGGTACGCGCTGCTCTGGGGTTCTGGCTGCTGGCCCGTTGCCAGCCGGGGTCCCAGCCATCAGCCCCCCTCAGCCCGCTACCCACCTGAGGTTCTGCTCACCGAGGCTGGCAGGAGGCTGAGCGGGACCAGCTGCTGGGACCCCAGCTGGCAAGGGGCCGGCAGCCAGAACCCTAGGCCGGCAGCAGGCTGAGTGCTACTGGCACCCCAGACTAGCAGCAGACTGAGCCACTCAGTCCCCCCAGCGGCCCTGCTCAGTCTGCCACCAGCCCGCTCAGCCCGCTGCTGGCTGAGTAAATGGAACCCCAGACCGGCAGCAGGGTTGGTGGCTGGAACCCCAGACAAGGATCCCAGGGAGGGATCACACTAAATTGATAAGATCTGCATTTTAATTTTATTTTAAATGAAGCTTGTTAAATATTTTTATAACCTTATTTACTTTAAACACAACAATAGTTTATTGATATAATATAGACAGAGCGAGACCTTCTACAAATGTTAAGGCACGGAAAACCTTAAATTACAGTGAATTTGGCACACCACTTCTGAAAGGTTGCCAACCCCTGCTCTAACATTATTGTTGTGTTACCAGTCTTGAGTGGAAGGTTGTGTTTATGAACAGAATTGGTTTCATTGATATGCTGCCTTAAAGCCAGGAATCATGAGATATGGAACGTTGTTATTTATTCATCAATAACTCTTAAATACCATTGTTATCTTAGAACCTGATGACCACCTAACAGTAGCCCAATCACTGAAGAAGGAATTTGACAACCCTGACACTGCAGACTTAAAGTTTCTAGTGGATGGAAAATATATTCATGTTCATAAAGTCCTTCTCAAAATTAGGTAAGGAATAACATCAACACTTTACTCATGCTGAGTAATACTGTTTAATGCTGTTGTTCTTTCCTGTATGATTGTGAGCAGGCCTTATGCTGAAAACCAACTGCTTTTCTAAGTATTAGCCTAATTTCCTCCTCCTGTTCCTTTAGATCCAAAAATTTCATAGCACACTGCCTAATCCTGTTGCCTTTATTCTTTAGTTGCTCTCCTCCGGTCTGGCTTCCACTCTCTTCACCACATCTAAACTGTCCTGATCAAGCTTGTTAAGACCTTTTCCTTGCTAGGAAAAAGGAGCACTTATCTGTCTTCTTTCTCTGCTGCTTTCTCCTTAGTTGATCACTTTCTCCTCTTTCCTTTCTTGGCTTCAACACTTGGGGCCCTCTGATTCTGTCTTCCTTCATCTCTTCTTTGCCACCTTCATTGGTAGCTCTGCATCCTCCCCTCTCACCCAAGAGTTCATGTTTTTCAGGTTTCTGTCCTTGGTCCCTTCTATCCTCTATATCCACCTGGCAACATCATCACCTCCAATTGTTTCAAGTGCTTCTTCTCTGGATGCTTCCCAAATGTACATTTCTACTTCCAACCTATCCCCTACTGTCCAATCTCATATCCTGTATATGTTAGTTATTTCTTTGACTAACTTGGTGGGCCTGAATTTCAGACTGACCTCCCTTTTTGTGTCCACAACTATCTGCAGGTTCCAAGCTAACTGATTGATGTGCAGATGTTGTTATTAAGTTGTGTAAATTCCATTAAATGAGTCTGCATGTTATTGTTAGAACAGATTTTCATATGATGTTATTTGTGGAAGCAAAAAGCATAGCAAATTTTCAGAATATCTCCAAAACTGGTCACACAGTAAGTTAGTGGCAAAACTGGAAATAAAATCCAGGTCTCCTGACTCCCACCCCAGTGTCCGGTTCACTTAGAATACCAAGTGTCATAAACAGTTGGTTAAAGGGTTAATGCCTCTTTTACCTGTAAAGGGTTAAAAAGTTCACCTAGCCTAGCTAACACCTGACCAGAGGAACCAATGAAGGAACAAGATATTTCAAAAGGAAGGGGAGAAGTTTTTCCTTTGTTTAGTGTTTCAGTTTCAGCCAGAGTGAAAAAGATCGAGGAACCAGCCTCTTATCAGAGTAGTAAGTTTTAGAAAGGAATAAGTAGGTTTATGTTTATTTCTTTGTAACCTGTCTTATGCAATTAGAGGTAGAATCGAATTGGGTATTTGGGTATTTTTTTTGTGTAACTAAATTTGTGCCCAGGGGCACATCCTCTGTGTTTTGAATCTGTTGTCTGTGAGAGTAGCTGGTATGCTAATCTCTCCCAGAGGGTTTTCTTTTACCTTTTTTTTCTTTAATTAAAAGACTTTTTCTTAATACTTGATTGATTTTTCCTTGTTTTTTAGATCCAAGGGGATTGGATCTGGACTCACCAGGGATTGGTGGGGGAAGGGAAGGGGGATGGTTAATTTCTCCTTGTTTTAAGATCCAAGGGGTTTGGATCTGTGTTCACCAGGGAATTGGTGAAGTCCCTCAAAACTACCCAGGGAAAAAAGTAGTGCTTGGGGGATGGTGGCAGCGATACCAGATCTAAGCTGGTAATTAAGCTTAGAAGTGTCCATGCAGGTCCCCACATCTGTACCCTAAAGTTCAGAGTGAGGAAGAAACCTTGACACCAGGGTTGGAAGGGATCTCAGGAGGTCATCTAGTCCAACCCCCTGCTCAAAGCAGGACCAGTCCCCAGACAGATTTTTGCCCCAGATCCCTAAATGGCCCCCTTAAGGATTGAGCTCACAACCCTGGGTTTAGCAGGCCAATGCTCAAACCACAGAGCTATCCCTCTCCCATGACCGTACTATTTCTCATCCCATCTCCACTCTCTTGCTAACTCTTTTTTGCTTCATCCTCTTTAATTTTACAATAATTTGCCCCTTCCTGACTAATGTACCTCCTAGGCTAAAACCTGCTTCTTGCCTTGATTGCCATCGTCGCGTCTCCATCTTCCTTTTCCTCATCTTGAATCCTTTCACTGATTTCCTGGATGTTACTGCATCAGATTGAAGCTCCTTGGCTTCACCTTAATTAATCTTGCCTCAACTTACGTCTCTGCTCTCATTTCCTAGTACTCCACTACTTCCGTACGTTGTTATCTTTTCTCCATGTGCTCCCTTCATCTCCTGCACTCTGATACACACCTTCATTCTGCCATCTTTGCTTGAAATGACTTGTTCTTCTTCGAGGAATGTTGTCCACACAGATTCCACTCTAGGTATGCATGTGGGATCAGATTCTTTTGAAAACCATGTCTGCTGGGGCTGCACCCCAGCATGCCCTTGCATCCACCAAAGCCAAGGGTATGTGCTCAGCCGCCATTCACTTCCATCTTACCACCTGTGACTGTGAGATGGAAAGCCTTCAGTGCCCATGCCTCTTGACTATTTGATGCACCTTGCTTTAGGAAGTGTTTTCATGAAAAGTAGTTGGTTAAGAGTTTAGAGTTTTGTCAAAGACAAAAGTGTTATAACCTTTCTGAATTCTTTGTAGATTTTTGTAAATAATTGCCTTTTCTTTCTCTCCTTCAGGCTCAAGATAACTGCTTGTTAATCGCCTAGAGTGGAATCTGTGTGGACAATCACTTAAATGAGAAAGAACAGTTAACCTGCAGTAACTGTGGTTCTTTTTCGAGTGCTTGTTCATGTTGATTCCAGTCAGATGTGCGCACGTCACGTGCACAGTTGCCAGAAATTTTTCCCCCAGCAGCTCCTATCAGGTCGGCTGTGGAGCCTCCTGGAGTGGCGCCTTCATGGCACTCAATATATGACCCTGCTGACCCAGCGTCTCCTCAGTTCCCTCTTACCACCTGTGACGGTTGTTGGAACCGCGAGTGGCTTTCTTACAAGTTCTACTCGCTTCCCCTAACTTTCTAGTGTAGGGTATGTTAGTAATTTATAGTTCTGGTTTTTATTAGTTAGCAGTAGTTCTGTTAGGAGTGGAGGATTTCCCTTCCACCCTGACCTTTCCCCTTGGGGACCTCGAGGCATGCCTTGATCCCTGGGGTTCAAGGCCTGCAAGTCCTGCAATAAGCCCATGCCAATGGGCGACCTCCACAATGCTTGTGTAAAGTGTCCAGGGGAGGCTCACCAAGCCATTAGGTGCAGGATTTGCAAGGTTTTTCGACCAAGGACCAGAACGGAGCAGGATTTCAGGTTGAAACAGCTCCCTATGGAGGTGGCTCTTAAACCACAGCCAACCTCAGCGCAACAAAACCCGACACAGAGCACAGAGACTCACAGCACCGCCAACCCCTGTACCTAAGACTGTGGGAACTGCCTGGCACCTGTCCCACTCTCTGGCACTGCATAAGAAGCATGCCAAGCAGGGTAGAGGCGGATCTCCTGAGAGACCCTCCCCTGCAGTCTCGGTCAATGGGGCACGTCCCAGAGAGGAACACCTGGCCCCAAGACCTGTGAAGTGGCTCTGGGGACTTCAGACATGCAAGGTGTACCATTGTGCCCGGGACAGTTGGATTCCTCAGTCCATATGGTAGAGGAGGTGGGGCCACTCTGGACACCTTCGAGGCCCCATAGGACTTCATTGCCATGACAGCACTGTGGTCTCTGAGTCTCCATGACAAGTCTGCTGCACTGCCGAGGGTGCTACTGTCCCGCGACAAGCAACAATGGTGTGCCCACCTGTAGCTCCAGGTCACCGATCCCCGGCACCAACCAAACTCGCGGCACTGGTCCCATGATTGTTGGAGGTCCCGCTCCCGGCACTGATCATCATCGTGTCTCTGATCCCGTCGATACAGACTGAGGTCTCAGCACCGCTCCCCTTCCTCACAGCACCACTCACCTGCTCAACTCCAGTTGGCAACACCTGGCCCTCTAGATCCCGGTCCCTGTCCTCAGAACGCGGGGTCTAGGTACTCACGCCAGAGCCAGCACCATTCAACACATTGACAGCCCAACACGGGTACGATGCCATGGTCACCTCAATTGCAAGGACTGGCACAATGGTCTTTTTGGACCTCCTGGGCATATCACCAGTCCCAAGGTACCTTGTCCAAGGGCTCCTGGTAGTTGGCATCCAAGCCCAAGCTGCCAATGGTCGTAGCCACTGTCCCACACCCAGAAGTGCTGAAGGGATTCCGGTTACAGCACCTTCACCAGCATAGACCCCTGCCCCTACAGTGGAACAGGGGATCATTGACCCAGAACAGCAGGTCGAGCAGGAGGTCCCCATGGACCAACAGGCCCAGGATGACCCAGTTCCCCTGCCTGAATCCTCATCCTCTTCCCCGGACGAGGCAGTAGCAGAAACTTCAGTCTCAGGATGACCATCCATAGATAGTCGCGCCCACCAGGACCTACTCTGCAAGGTGGCGCGCAACATGGGCTTGCAAGCTGAGGAGGTGGTGGAACACAAGGACCCAATAGTTGACATTTTGGCCCCACCAGGTCCATCTCGAGTGGTGCTGCAACTCATTAGGACCATTCAAAACAACACCAAAACTTATGTGGCAGACCCAGGCCTCCATCCCCCCAGTGGTCAAGGGAGTACAACGCAAATACTTCATTCCCTCCAAGGGTTACGAGTATCTATACACCCACCCACAGCCCTGCTCCTTGGTTGTGTTTGCGGTTAATGAATGTGAAAGGCAGGGACAGCAGGGACCCATGACTAAGTCCAAGGACTCTAAAAAACTTGACCTTTTTGGTAAAAAGGTGTACTCCATGGGGGGGCCTACAGCTCAGGATTGCTAATCAGTTGGCAGTCCTGAGCAGATATAATTTTAACTCATGGAACTCCATGCTCAAATTTAAGGAGCTAATACCATCAGAGTCCAGGGATGAGTTTGGGGCCATTGTGGAGGAGGGCAGGACAGTGGAAAGGACCGCTTTACAGGTCTCACTGGAAGCTGCTGACTCAGCAGTGAGTGCCTTGGCCTCTGGCATAGCCATGAGGAGACCTCATGGCTTCAAGTTTCGGGTCTGCGCCCTGAGGTCCAACAGATCCTGCAGGACCTGCCCTTTGATGGGACAGGATTATTTGCGGAGCAAACAGACTCCAGGCTACACAACCTAAAGGATTCGAGAGTAATGATGAAGTCACTGGAAATGCATACCCCAGCTATTCAGTGAAAACACTTTAAACCTCAACCTCACCCTAGGCAAGACTATTCTAGAAGACAAGGTTGGAACGGGAGGCATAAGCCGTCCCAGCCCTCACCATCACAGGGCCAGGCAAGCACCTCCTTGGCCTCCAAGTGGACATTTTCAAGGTGTGCCCGGGACTGATGTGCCAGACCGTATACCTGAACTTCAACCCTGCTTTCAGAATTGTCTATCCCACTTCTACTGTGCATGGTCCCAAATAACATCGGATCGCTGGGTTCTCTGCATGGTAGAAGTGGGATATTCTCTCCAATTCTGCTCTTTCCCTCCCTCCCATTCCACTTTCCCATCCCTCTTCAGGGACTCTTCTCATGAGCAGCTCCTTATCCAGGAAGTGCAATTACTCCTCACCATAGAAGCAGTGGAGGAAGTTCCTCAGGAGCTAAAGGGGAAGGGATTCTACTACCGCTATTTCCTAATACCCAAGGCAAAGGGGGGTCTCAGACACATTCTAGACCTGCGCAGCCTCAACAGATTCATGGTGAAGTTGAAGTTCTGCATCGTTTCCCTGAGCATGATTATTCCTTCCCTGGATCCGGAAGACTGGTATGCCGCCCTCGACATGAAAGCCGCGTACTTTCACAAAGCTATTCAGCCCGCGCCCAGACGATTTCTGCGCCAGCCACAAATACCATCAGTTCATGGTCAACAGCCCCTGAGCATTCACCAAGTGTATGTCATTCGTAGCAGCCTTCCTCTGCAGGAGGCAAGTGCAGGTATACCCTTACCTCGATGACTGGCTACTTAGGGGACACACCAGGGAGCAGGTGGAGTCTCAAGTCTGACTAGTCAGAGCGACTTTCGAGAGGCTGGGTCTCCTGCTCAGCATGAACAAGTCAACATGAACAAGTTGTCACTGACTCAAAGAATAGAATTGTGTGGTGCTGGACTCGGTGCACACAAGGGCGCTCCTGCCAGAGACCTGATTTCAGGCTATGACAGACATTATCCAAAACCTCAAGAGGTACCTGACCACTACCACAAGGGGATGCCTAAGTCTCCTTGGTCACATGGCAGCCTGCACTTATGTGGCACGGCATGCCAGACTGAGGCTCAGACCACTTCAAGCATGGCTCGTGTCTGTATACCACCTGGGGCGCAACAGCCTGGAATCAGTGGTCATGGTGCCAGAACAAGTATTTGAGCCCCTCCAATGGTGGCTCAACCCTCTCACAGCCTACAAGGGAGTCCCCTTCAACAGCCCCCAGTTCTTCTTGTCTCTAGTAACGGACATGTCAGCTCTGGGTTGGGGGGCACATCTGGGAGAGCTCCAGACACAAGGATTATGGTCGCAAGATGAGCTCTCCCTGCATATCAACATCAGAGAGCTCAGAGCAGTATGGCTAACATGCCAAACCTTCCTATCCCGGCTCCAAGGCTAGTGTGTGCCGGTAATAACAGACAACACCATGGCCGTGTTTTACATCAAGTATGGTGGAGCCTGCTCCTCCATCCTATGTCGAGAGGCCTTCAGCTATGGGAGTTCTGCATAGCCCATTCCATTCACCTGGAGGCATTCTATCTCCCAGGTGTGCAGAATGAACTAGTGGACCATCTCAGCAGATTGTTTCACAGTCAGAGTGGGCCATGCATCTGGATGTCATATATTCCATCTTCCAAAAGTGGAGATTTCCCCAGGTCAATCAGTTTGCCACCAGGAACAACGGGAGGTGCCCAATCTTCTGCTCCTTTTAGAAACACAACCCAGGTTCGATCTCAGATGTGTTCCTGCTCCCTTGGGCAGACCATCTCATGTATGCCTTTCCACCATTCCCACTCGTGCACAGAGTACTGCTGAAAATCCGCAGAGATAGAGCTGTAATAATTCTGCTGGTTCTTTCTAGACTCATGGGCTAACCCTTTGAGCCTATGGGCTCCTGCTCCCTTTCTCATCAGTCATGGGATGTCGCTTTCCTTGTGGCGATAACATTGGCGAGACAAGTGTCGGAGATTAATGCTTGACATCAGAGCCACCATATATGGTGTTCTACAAGGACAAAATCCAACTGCGACCCCATCCGGCCTTTCTGCTGAACGTGGTGTCTTCCTTCCTAAGTTAAATATTTTCCTCCTACTAATTATTGCTTGTTCATAAAATAAACATCAACTTCTTTACAGGTAAGTAATCCACAGATCCATACATTTGGCTACAAGACAATGGAACATCAGATTAGTAGCTTCATTAAGCCATATTAACTCAAGGTATAACTATTATCACACTTGGCTAAGAGGATAACATGCATTAAACACACCATTGCTGAATGCTTCCCTTTGCCTTACTTTTAAGAGATCCTTTTTATTGCTGAATTTTTGTAACTCGGTGGGATTTTTTTTTGCCTTGTTCTGTAAGTACTCCTAAAACTAAATTGTGAGATTGATGGCTACTAGCATGTGGTGGATCTGGCCAGGAACTAGAATGAGGGAGGGGGCTCAGGGTTGGGACAGGAGATTTGGGTGTGGGGCACTTACCTAAGCTACTCCCATTTGATGCTAGGGGTGCAGGTGGGAATGTGGGGGGGCGTGAAGGAGCTCTTGTTTGGTGCTCAGAGTGGGGGTTGGGATGGGGAGTGTATGGGGTGTGGGAGGGGCTGGGTATGTGAGGGGGTGCAAGAGTGAGGGCAGATGGCTGGGGGCATGTGAGGGGGTGCAGGTGTCAGGGCAGAGTGGGGGCTGGGTATGTGTGGGGGTGCTGGAGTCAGGGCTGGGGTAATGGGGTGGGGTGAAGGAGTCAAGCAGAGGTCTGGGTGTGTATGAGGAAGGTACAGGGCTCAGGGCAGAGGGCTGGGTGTGTGTGGGGCTTGGGTCATGGCTAAGGGCAGAGGGCTGGGTGACTGCCCCCCTCAGAACCCTCAAGCCCCCCCCCGCTCATTGTCCCCTGACTACCTCCTCCTGGGATCCCTGCCCTTAACTGCCCCCCAAGACCCCACCCCCTATCTAAGCCTCCCTGATCCTTGTCCCCTGACTGCCCCCCTAGGACCCTACCCCCTACCTGTCCCTTGACTGCCCTGACCCTTATCCATACCCCTGCCCCCAGCCAGACCCCTGGGACTCCCATGCCTATCCAACCACTCCCCGCCCCCTGACAGGACCCCCAGAACTCCCGACTCATCCAACCCCCCCAGCTTCTTGTCTCCTGACCACCCCTCCAGAGACCCCCCCCCACACCCTAACTGCCTCCCTCAGGACCCTCCTTACTCCCTGCCCCTCTGACCCCTATCCACCTCCCACCCCCTGACAGACCCCTGGACTCTCATGCCTCATCCAACACCTCCCTGCTCCCTTACTGCCCCCTCCAGAGACCCCCTGCCCCTAACCACCCCACCCGGGATCCCACCCCCATCCAACTCACCCTGCTCCCTGTCCCCTAACTGCCCCCACCCTTTATTTAACTCCAGACCCCTTATCATGAAGCTCCAAGCAGAGCCAGATACGCTGTCCTGTGGGAGAGCGCAACCTCGCCCCTCAGAGCGCTGTGCGCGCAGCGACAGGGCTCCAGTTGACCAGGGAGCATGTCTGCCTCCCCGCAGAGCCAAACACTGCCCCGCAGGAGCGTGCAGCCCCAGCCCCCAGAGTGCTGCGCATGCAGCGGCAGGGCTTATGGCGAGGGGCCAGTGGCTTGCTCCGCTTGGCTGGGCGCTCCAGCCCGGGAGTGCGGACCCCGCGACTTGCCGTGCCAGGAGAGTGGGGCCATTTGCCCACCCCATGCGCACGCCTATGCTTCTGCTCCCTGCCCCTGTGGGGGGAGCGGAGGGCAGAGGAGAGCAGGCTGGGCTGGGCAGGATTTTTAATGGCATGCTGAAGTCCCGGCAGGCAGCAGCGTGCCATTAAAAATTGGCTCATGTGCCATCTTTGGCAAGCGTGCCATAGGTTGCCCACCCCTGATCTGGATTTTTAAATGTAAGTATTAAGGCTGGTTATTGTAACGAAAAGATGGTCAAGGATCTGTCTAAGACTGGTTTTAATATTTTAAACATGGAGAATGAGGGGTTTAAATTTAAATTTAGAAGCAAGGGCTAGATGATGACATCAGAATAAATGTAATCTACAGTACTGATAATATGATGTAGCTAGAGGGTACAGAAGTTATGGAAAAACAGATCTTCAAAAATAAGAATTGTCTTAATCCTAAAATGTATTTGCAAAAGGAGGCAGGGAATAGAATCAGTATAATATTTAATATATAAATCACCTAAAAGAATTACAATGAGTTTAATGGACTCCTCCCTACCTCATCAAAAAAAATTTGATGTTATCATATCACTATATATTTTATTCTCCATCTTTGATTGATATAGACACATTACTTGTGTTAATTTACCAAACTTAACTATTCACTGTGTGTCTTATTTTTGTTCATTAGGTGTGAGCATTTTCGTTCCATATTAAATAACAATGATGATGATGTTATAGAAATGAGTGAATTCTCTTATCAAGTTTACCGAGCCTTCCTGGAATATCTGTACACAGACTGCATCAGTCTCCCTCCTGAGGATGCAATAGGTAATTGGCATAAATTCAAATAATGTCAAGTTACTGTTAGGAGAGAATTTAAAGTTTGTTTTAACGGGTTCTAGAAAGATGAAGTTGATCATGTTCATTGTTATTTTACTATTCTTTAAACCTTCTTTTATGCTCCATCGCATGTACATGGATGAGGTGGCCCATGCAGCAGAGAATCGTGCAGGAGAAGGAGGATGGCAAAGATGCAGTGGAAGAAAGGGACAGAATGAATGGGAGGGGAGGATGAAGTGAATAGCAAATGTACACTGTATTCAAAAAGGACCATCATTTCTCATATTTAAAACAGTTTTAAAAAGACCCTGATACCTTCCTAATATTATCTTTCCATTTGATGTAGTTGCCACAGACATTATTTGACCACAAATGGGAAGGGAGCTGGCCCAGATCATCACCGAAGAGAGGGGAGATGGTTCACTAAATAATCTCTATTAAAATGTGATGCAAACTGCAAAAAAGGTGGAGAACTTGTGTCTTAATAAGTGTGAACTCTTCAATCCGTATAAAGCCTTTTTGGAGGTTTTATGTATAAGTGGATCATGGAATCATAGAGAAACAAACGGATAAATCTGAAATACAAGTTTATATGGCTTGCATAAAGACAACCAAATATGTGTGAATTTTCTACCTACTTCTCAACAGGGCTGCTAGATTTGGCAACATTCTATAGAGAAAATAGATTGAAAAAGCTTTGCCAGCAAACTATCAAACAAAGCATTTGTGAGGAGAATGCAATTGCTCTTCTTTCAGCTGCAGTCAAATATGAAGCTGAGGTATGGAAAACTTTTATTTGTACTAGAAGTTCTTTACTGAGAGAACTGTTTTTCAGGACATGGAACTATTTATGGTAACTATTTTTTGCAATTAATGAACCATCACACATGAATATTGTAATCAACTTCTCTGGCTTCCCTAAGCATGGACATTTCCCCTTTCAGTCCCTACAAAATCAGGATGCTAATGTCATCCTCTTTCCCCGCTGACTCGATTGTGTCAGTCTCCTCTTTGAATTCTTTCACTGTCTCATCCGCTCTGACATGACATTTAAGCTTCTCATCACCACTTAGTACATAACTCTGCCAATGCCACTTATTCACCTTTGAGTTTTGCATCACCTTCTGACCATGTTCTTCCAATGTACCTTCACTGTCCATTTGTCAGCTTTTTTGCACAATCCTCTCTCTACCTTCCACATGGTCCCCTACACAGGATATGACCTCCTTGGGCTGTCTTGTAAGGCCCTTCTCTGTATGCATTTGTTCTTCTCTCAAAGATTGACTTTTCCTATGCTGCTTACAGTCAATCATGTTTACATGTAAACCAATTGCCCATTGTTCCTTTTCCCCAACCTGTGTCTTCTCATCTGTCTATTCTTGGATTGTGAGCAGGGAACGTCATTCTAGAATGTCTGGAAAGCACCAATAGTGTAATGGGCTCTACTTTAAAAAAAAAAAATTATTTGCAGTTATGCTAACATTTTATTTTGTGAAAGAAGTTTGCCTTTTCTTAATTTTACAGTACTATTTGGTCTGCAAAATATCTGTAGTTTGGTATTTACAAGAGATTTGAATATTAATTTTAGATTTAATATATCATTTCAACCTAGTCAAGGAAGGTCCCTTCATGAATACATCAAACTCCCACAGATACTAACACAAGTTAAATATGTGCATTGAGACTAAATTTGTTACGGGCCAAAACATTGCCAATTCATTGATTCCAGTATAATAGCAGTCTGTGTAATCCAGTGGTGAATTTAACCCATCTGGTTGGTAGGGAACCACATATGTGAGTAAATGGGTGTGCTGACTGAACAGCAAAAATATTCAGTAGTGCTATATCTTGGTTTATTAATTACTTGCAAAACCAGTTAAATCTGTCAGTTTGGCAGGTTTTTATAATGTACAGCTTCCCCCTTATTAAGAAATCAAGTCACACTGGGAGACCCAAAGGATGGCACTGAACTGAGAACTTTTTAAAATGTTTATTATTTCTTTTGTTTTGTTTTGCCTTTCTAAAAAAGCCTGAAGGGAGGGATTTAAATGAGAAGAATGAACATGTCTGGCAAGGCTGGATTGGTAGTCTGTTCCATGCATAGAGGGCAGTGAGGGAAAAGGGGCAAAAATGGAAGTAGAAGAAGGGAGTGTTGAAACTGTCATCATTGATGATATAAGTATGACAGGATAAAAAATGAGCTATAAATTGGGATGCATTTGTGCACAGCTTGAAGATGAGGAGACAAGAAGTGTACATTCAATATGGAGGGGTTGGAAGATGCGGGTGGAGGTAACATGGTCGGATTGACAAAAAGATAATTTTGGCTAGAGGCAGAGCAATGTGGGGAGATAGTGGCATCTCCACCAACCTCACTAAGTAATAAAAGCAGAAGATGACCAGGGCATTAATAATTGTAACATTAGGGACAGAAAAGAAAGGTCAGATTTTTAGTGTTGTGGACACTGAAGTGAAAGATACTGTGGTGTGGGGAAGCGCAGCAACATTTACTCTTAATAGGATAGGTTTTCATTTGAAGTTTGTTATGGAAACTTCAAAATAGATTGCCTCACCTTAAAAATATTCTACACCTTTAATTCTACTTGTCAACACCAGAAAAGGCTTTGATCAACCTGTTTCACTTGGAACTATTACAAGTGAAATTATGTGTCATGCAACACATAAAACTAGCCTGGACAAAGCGCCTGTGAATATATTGTAGGAAACAGGTGGTGATGGGGATGGACTGGATAACCTCATGCATGTTTTCCAGCTCTGCCTTCTATGATTCAGTTTTAATTAGCAACTGTAATATTCTTTCAGAAATTTTGTATTGTCCTTTAGCACAGCCATTGATTATAAACTGAAGGAGGTAAGCACTGTTAAAATTGCAGAAATAGTGAAAGTATAGGATAGTGTGTCAGCACCTTAGCTGCAAACGCTTTGTAAGACTACAAGGTGCAGAAATGTAAAACATGAAATTTCTCTCTAGAAATTATCAGTTCATAAAATAAGTCTATATGTAGCAGTTTGAAAAGGTACCAATGTTCAGTTTCTAATTTATTTTCACTTTATGTAATCAACACAAGTAAAAGATGTGAATATGCTGCAGTTCTCAGCCCTAATATGAAAAATAAATTGACTCAACTGACTTTACCAAAGATAAATTCATCCAGAAGTAATAGTCACAAAAAGGCACCTTCGAAAATTTTGTGGAAATGCTTGCTGAGGTATTGTCTGTTTGTAGGAGTAGTTCTATGCAATTGCTATTTTTATAGCACATTTCTAATGTACTGTGGGCTGGATTGAAGATTAATTAGCTGTTATTTATACTACAAATTAAAACTTACGATTTCCTTACTAGCAAAATTATTAAACATCGTTTCCCGACTGGCCAGTGAAGAGAATTTTTTTTCAGTATAGCACAGAAGCAACCTCCCTTAATTTTCTTTTAGACAAAGATTGTAGTACTCCTAGGATTCCTGGAATCTGGAATGAAATTTAAGATGTCATTACATTTCCCAGGCACTTTTACCCCCTACCTGTGCCACTTCTGTATTTTTGGCATTTCCTTTTTAATTGTTGTGTCCCCCACCACACACACGCTTTTTTGTGGTTCCATGCCTTTTCCCTCTGGGCATTTTTTTCATTTCATTCCCTTTTTCTTGTTAAGACCATTTTTATAGCTGTTGGTTTCCTTTTTTGGCTTTAATTGCATCTCTGCAGAGGCAGCAGGCTAGAAGCATTTAACCCATGGAAGGGACTACAAAGGGAAATGAACTAGCATCTTCTAAAGTTCCCCTCTTCCCTCCTGCCCAGTGTGCAATACTTGTATACTTCACACAGAGGGAAACTGACTAGGATTAGTACATTTCTTTTTGCAGCAAGCTTCAAAGAGCTTTCAGATTGTGAATCATGATGTCAAAATATTGCCTTGCAGCTAACTCTGTGTCTGTAATGTGCTTGCTGCAAAGGACAGGCTAATTCCTTTTCCTTCTGCAGAAGTTGTTTATACAGGAACAAGCTGCAAAAGGGACAGGTCTCAGTGCATAAAGAAAGGGAATACTGCTAGAAGGTTGATTGGGCAAGACTGATTGCATGGTCTACAGAACATATGACAGTCATCCACACTGGACCTATGCTGAGAATTTTCAGAAAATCTTACTATTGATCTAACACTTGTACTAGTAAGTCTAGAACAAGACAGTTATTTTTACCATCATGTCTAATCCAGCTGCTGCACATGTTGCAAAACACACATTCAGATGTCAACATGTATATCTACATCCTTGTGAGGTGAACGTGTCCTTAAATTAAGTTAAATATTCAGGGTAGTGGAGGCAGTTAATTTGGGGTTCCACAATGGCTAGAAAATAAATTGTATTTTTGACAAATTTTGCAGATGGCCACTTTTGAAGTTAATGTGGGTAAAGAAGGGAAGGAATCATTAGCCTTTTTCCAGGCATACACTAGGAAAATTGAAGGCTCTATTGTTATATGATGCATTTATTTATTTTTGACTGTACAAATAATTTTAAGACTAATTGCATATGGTTGCACCTTTTGCATTTTTATATTGTGTCTACCTTCAAGTTGAAATACAGAGCTGATCAAAGTATGTTCACTGTCTCCTGTTCACGTTTGTGACGTGATCCTGATTTCTGGTCATGCATAAGGATTCATCATATAGTTCATATGAATAAATTTCATCCTGTTGTTTTTGAGGTGGTCACTTAGATTACCAAACCCACTGCAGACTAGTCAGCCACAGGGTATGCTATCTGGTTGGATGACTGAAACTTTTAAACAGGAGAATAATGAATGACACATTTTCAGTATCAATCATTTCTACTAAAATTCAGAAACTTTCCAAATTCATAAACATTTTTGCAGTCTTCCACATATTCTAAAAGCAACCCCATGAACAACAGAGGAGTGAAGAGAAACAGTTACTTACTTTAATTGTGATTTTTTGAGATGTGATGCAGATGTATATTCCACTTAGGCATGTGCTCATCCTGTGCACCAGAGCTGGAGAATTTTGCCAAGCAGTACCCATAGGAGGGCAGCATTGGCACCTCATGGCCAGAGCCCTCCCCTGGCTATATGAGGCAGCACCATCCGACCCTCCTCAGTTCCTTCACACTGAACAGCCAGAGAGTAGACTCTGATGCAGAGGAGACAGAGGGTGGGTCGTGGAATAACAGCTGCATCAAATTTTGAAGAACCACAGTTACAGTAAGTAACAGCTGCTTCTTCAAATAGATGCAGCCACGTATTCCCTTTAGGTGACTCACAAGCAGTACTCCCACAGCATTGGGCTCAGAGTCTAGGTAAACAAGGACCAAAGGACCGCCTTCCCAAAGTTTGCATCTGCTCTGGATGCCACGGTAATGCCATCATGGTTTGTTAACATATGTATCAACAACCATGGATCAGTCCTGCAAATATCCAACAGCAAGATGTCACTTAAAAACACTATTGACATAGCTTGTGCTCTTCTAGAATGTTCTCACTCTCGGAGTGGGCGCGTAGCCAAAACTATTCATATGCAGTCTCGATGCAGGATGTTATCCACTTAGAAATCCTCTGGGAGGAGACTGCCTGTCCCTTCATACCGTCTGCATGTGACATAAACAGATGAGGTGAAACCAGAAGGAGTTTAATCCTATGCAGATAGAAGGCCAGAATTGTCTAACGTCCAGTGTGTGAAGACACTGTTCCTTCTCTGGCGATGAATGCAGCTTAGGAAAAAATACAAGTAAATATACCACCTCGTTTCGGTTAAATGGGGAAACCACTTTAGACACATGAATGGATGGATGCAAGACTGAGAGTGCCGATAGATGCTCCCTCAGTGAGCTAAGCAAAAGGCCCAACCACTGAAGATGCAGCAAATACTCCAAGATGACTATATTGAGAAACATTGCCACTTTGTCAAATAGGCTATCCTAGTAAAGAGTTTTCCACTACTGAGTAGGACCCTGTCAACCAACCACTGAGCATTTCTCTTCCTTATTCAACCACAGAGCAGCCACACCATGAGATGTAGAGAGCTGAGCGTGGGATGCAGTGTGACTGTGATTCTGCATGAGCAGGTCAGAATGGATAGGAAAGGATATGGGAGGCTGAATCGACAGTATGAGGAGGTCGGAAAATCAGCACTGCTTTGGCCATGCCGAGGCAATGAGGATGAGCTTGGATCCTTCTGCTTTCAGCTTGAAGATGACCTATGGAATGGTTGGAGTTGGAGGAAAAGCTCATAGAAGAGCCGACTACAGCTGAGGTGGAAGGCATTGGTCACAAAGCCTGGACTGAGGCTCCCTTGAGAGCAGAACAGCTAGCATTTCCTGTTGACCCTTGTAGCAAACAGGTCGCTCGATGGGAAGCACCACCCTGAAAATATGACTCACAGAACACTGGGCTTCAAAGACCACTTGTTGAGGGAAAACTTCCTGCTGAGATGGTCTGCAAGATGATTCTGGACCCCAGGCAAGTGATCGGCTATTGGAGTTCTACTCCTGTCAATGCAGAACTGCCACAAGCTGATTGCCTCTTGGCAGAGTACCCTGGAGTGTGCTACCCTTTGCCTGCTCACATACTACATTCCGGGTACCAAGTATGCCAGTGCCAGAAGTGGTGTGGACCCCAAAGTCTACAGCAGTACCAAAACAGCTGATGGTGCCGAGGTGGAAGATGGTGAAAGTCACTTGGTAACATCTGCAGTGCCAGCTGCAATGGTGCTGAGAAGTTTCCTGGTGCCCAGGACTCTTGCAATAAGCCCGGTACTGGCCCTGTTTCCACAGACTGTTGAAGGGGAAATTTCAGGCTGCAGTGCCAACAGCCCCAAGGGTTCAGTGGCCCATCCAGTCAATGGATCTATAAACAATGCAGTCCTCGCCAAGTCCTGGACCAAAGAAGAGGTCAGGATGGAAAGTCAGGGGAGGACGGTAACCACTTGGTACGATGCTAACATGAAAACAGTCCGTGCTGGTATCTCCGTCATCAGTACCGAACTCAATAGATACCTTGGGGCCAGAACTAGAGTTGACAATACAGGTCTCTAATGCCCCTGCTCAGTGCCAGGGAGCAGTTAGAGGAACCCACATCATCCCACGCGCCGGCACTAACTCCATGCCAATCCACGCTCTTCCTGGGGGAGGCAGGAGAGTCCACAAGACCTGGCACAGTCTCAGTTGGTCTTATGTGAACTTTTTCCTCAGCACGCTCAACAAAGAATGGCTCCTTCCTCCCTCCACCCTGTACTTCAGAGCATGAGGCAGTAGCACTCTTGGAACCAAGAGCAACAACCTCTGATCTGACAAGGCCCCCAGTGCTGAAGCAGGCCGCATGGCCTGTTTGCTTAAAACAGCACATGTTCGCAGTTCCCTGTCCACCTTAGTCCGTTTCATGAACAATTTACAGACCGAACACTGCTTCTTGACATGGGCCTCACCCAAGCACAGCAAAGACTGTATGTGGGGATCATTATTAGGAATCGCTCCCCCTACACAACAGGCAATGTGTAAACCCTGGTGAGGGCATCACAGGGAAATACTTAACTACATACAACTAACATTAAACTAATGGTATGACTAATTACGTATAACTAGAAAAAACACAAAATTAGTGGCAGAATGTGAGGTTAAGAGCACACAGAGCTCTAACTCCAGCCATTGGTAGTAAGAAGGCTCTAAGGCAGGTTGGAATGGTGCCGCCACACATAACCAGATAAGGGACTATGGCTGCAAGGTGCAAGTGGTGCCCCTGTACGGCTCCTGCTAGGCAAAAATCTCCAGTTCCAGTGGCCTTGGCACACTCACACCAAAGTGGGATACATCACTGCAGCTACTCTAAGAAGAACCCCAAGTTTACGCATGACATCATTTGCAAATATTTTCATATTTGTCTTTCTACTTTGAAATCTAAGAGTAGGAGTGCCTTCCTTCCCTTCACCAACTCTTCCCTTCCCATCCATCTTGTGTCCTAGGTCGGGCACCCCTTCACTCTACCCCTTCTCCAACATACTTTTACTGTGCTACTATTGCTTCAATCATCTTGCTGTTTTCAGTAGATTAGGGTTGATATGGGCAGCCTCCTCTTTTGATAGTTAACTGAGGTTTTCAGGAAGCATGGCCTTGAGTTGAGCTTTAGGAAGAAGGATAGCCAGATGTCAGCTCCGTAACCAATCAAAACAGTGGCAGCTGCCTTGACAAGTTTCTGGCCTTGCTATTGTAATGTTTTGTTCTAGGTATTATTTAGCATTTGTAAACATTCATGTGGATATTGTTGGGATGAAAGACAGCCAAGATGTGAATGCTCACTTAAATTTGTAATATCTTATTGAATAACTCATAACCTTATTTTGTTCCTAGGACTTAGAAGAATTTTGCTTCAGGTTTTGTATAAACCACTTGACTGTAGTTACACAAACTACAGGCTTTGCAGAAATGGACCATGACCTCTTGAAGAACTTCATTAGCAAAGCAAGCAAAGTAGGAGCATTTAAAAATTGAAGAATGCTTGCTGCAAAGGAAGATTCTTTCATCATGGGAACAGTTCCCCTTTGAAAAACTTATCAGCACTCAGAATGCCTGAAAGAAAAGAGGACAACATCCTTTAAAGTCAGTGTCACTGTCAATGGGCAGATTTAGTAAGCTTCCAAGTAATGCACAAGCTTTGTGAAGATGGGTGTTTATATCTATTGTTTATTCTATATTATAATCTGCCAACAACTTAGGTTTAAAAAAAAATCCTAATGGAATAATTGTTTTCTGTTAAAATCAAGTGGAATGGTCACTATTTTCCATTTGTAGTCCTTGTTTTTTTTTTGCATGAAATATTTTCAAAAACAGCTCTTTAACATCTTCATCTGAGTTTACTGGATAACATGAAGCTGGCTGTTGCTAAAGCTTCATTATGCACCTTTAAGGTCAATGAAAGTAAATGTACTAAAGGAAGGTTCCTTTCTGGTTAATTTATCACACCCTCTAGAGAAGTGTTGAGATAGAAGCTTGTTTTGCTAAATATAGGATAAAGGAATACATCATAAAAATCCCTCTTAAAAGAACCAGTAATACAAAGGAAAAGCCACAGAATGGATACTTTGTAAATTAGGAGCAGCAAAGGCTCAAGAGAAGACTATGCTGAATTTATTTAAATATGAAGGACTTATTTTAAAGGGCTAGTTGTTAGTTCTTGGCTCTTAAAGTCATTTTCTCAGACAAAAAACACTTTGTTCTTTTTTCCAAGGACTTTACGTCACCTTTCCAGTGGAACAGTAACTTCTAATTGGTTTTGTCACGTAATGAGTTATTTCACTGTTAGTTTTGCTGCTCAGAAATGCACCTCTTCACCTGCCATGAAAAAGAAACTCAACAAAAAGGAATTATCCGTTGACTTTTCTGCCAGTGTTTACAGATAAGACAGGTGCTCGACATGAATTTATGTGTGTGGGAGGAGGGATGGGGAAGTTATAAATCAATTCAATGATTAAATCATGAAAGTTAAAATCAGTCTTTTCAAGTGGTAACCAGGTGCCATTCAAACACTTATAGACTCATAGACTCATAGGTCAGAAGGGACCAATATGATCACCTAGTCTGACCACCTGCACAAGGCAGGCCACAGAACCCTACCCATCCACTTTTATAACAACCCCTAACCCAGGACTGAGTTATTGAAATCCTCAAAATTGGTTCGAAGACCTCAAGCTGCAGAGAATCCACCAGCAAGCGACCCATGCCCCACGCTGCAGGGGAAGGCAAAAAACCTCCAGGGCCCCTGCCAATCCGCCCTGGAGGAAAATTCCTTCCCGACCCCAAATATGGCGATCAGCTAAACCCTGAGCATGTGGGCAAGACTCACCAGCCAGCACTCAAGAAGGAATTCTCTGCAGTAACTCAGTTCCCATCCCATCCAACATCTCCCCGCAGACCATTGAGCAGACTTATCTGGTGATAATCCAAGATCAATTGCCCAAATTAAACTATCCTATCATAACATCCCCTCCATATACTTATCAAGCTTAGTCTTAAAGCCAGATAAGTCTTTTGCCCCCACTACTTCCCTCGGAAGGCTGTTCCAGAACTTCACTCCCCTAATGGTTAGAAACCTTCGTCTAATTTCAAGTCTAAACTTCCTAATATCCAGTTTGTACCCATTCGTCCTCGTGCCTACATTAGTACTAAACTTAAATAATTCCTCTCCCTCCCTAATGTTAACCCCCCTGATATATTTATATAGAGCAAGCATATCCCCCCGCAGCCTTCTTTTGGCCAGGCTAAACAAGCCAAGCTCTTTGAGTCTCCTTTCATAAGGCAGGTTTTCCATTCCTCGGATCATCCTAGTAGCCCATCTCTGGACCTGTTCCAGTTTGAATTCATCCTTCTTGAACATGGGACACCAGAACTGCACACAATATTCCAGATGAGGTCTCACCAATGCCTTATATAACGGTACTAACACCTCCTTATCCTTGCTGGAAATCTCACCTGATGTATCCTAAAATTGCATTTGCTTTTTTAACAGCCGTATCACATTGGCGGCTCATAGTCATCCTGCTATCAACCAATACCCCAAGGTCCTTCTCCTCCTCTGTCACTTCCAACTGATGCGTCCCCAACGTATATCTAAAGCAATAGGTGGAGGAGGTTTCAGTATGCTATGCTTGGAAAGACTTTTGCACTGTGACACAGGATGTGGAGATTATAAAATATTTATCAGTTTTGGTTTCTGTTATGATACAGAAGACTAATTTGCATGTAAATTACTTAATCTAATTTCTGTTAAAAGAAGAGGTGAACTGGTTTCAAAAACTGATGGTCTAGTGGTTAGGATGCCACACTAGCCTTGCTCTGTCATAGACATCCTTTGTACCCTTGGGAACGTCTACACAGCAGCTGGGAGATGTAATTCCTAGTTCTGTTTCCATACATCTGCTAGCTCTGTTCCAGTTAGCACCTAAAAACTGCAGCGTGACCATCCTGGTGTTACCCCAAAACCAGACCTACGGTACCACCAGAATAGCTTATCTATTGCCCCCTCCTGGGTTTAGCAGAGGTTCCCTTCCAGGTAGCCTCCTAACTTATTACTTTGTTTCTGCAGAGTGAAAGGGGACCCGTTCTAGAGGAATTACTCAGGTTTACTAGAAGTTTCTTTTTAGAAAAACTCCCCAGAATATCTTAGACCAGTTACCCTTGGGAGGACTCGGATACAGCCTTCCAATAGAATTGGTAGATACATAGGCAGTACTTTTCCAAAAGAAAGTATCTTTTATTACAGTAGCACACTGATGATCCCTGGCTACAATGTAATCTAAGCATAAAGCTCTGGAAATAAATCCCTTAACACAATTTCTTAATACAGATTTAAAAATATCCCAACTGCAATGTTATACAATTAGAACAGTATTAAGTGTTGCACCCTGCAAACTCATGCCCTGCAAAATTGCGCAGAGCTAGTGCATGTACAGCTACCCAAGCTGGAAATAACATCTCTCAGCTGCTGGGTACAGGTACCTTTAGCCTATGTCTCAGTTCTGCCTCTGTTAGGAGGGGATAATAGCACTTCCCTACCTTCCAGGGGGTTTGTGAGGGTAAGTCTATTAACTTGTGAGGTGCTTAGAAATGATGGTAGATAGACCAGATTCAACCCACCACTAGAAATATTCTTTAATCTGCTGTGTTACTATTGTCTAACTAGTACAGCTGGTCAAAAGTTTTTCTGATGGGACTTTTTAATGGAATGGAAAATGCCCTTTTGTAAAAACAAACACACCAGTTTCATTTAGAAATTGTTGAAAACGCATTTTGATGAGGCCAAAACATTATTTTGACACGTTTGGAACAAAATATTTCAACTTTTGGTTTTGGGACCACTGGTTCATACGAAATTTTGAAACAGTAAATGAAACATTTTCAGCTGAGATAAAACAGGTTTTCATAAAGCTCAGTTTGCAAGAAACTTCAAAATTACAATTTCCTGTGAAATGAAAATTTAAGCATCTGTATTCTACTAAATAGTCTGCATGGAATGACTAAGGAAACAAGGATGCGTTTGTAGATGAGTCTGACAGGAAAACCAATTCTGAGCAGTGTTTATCACCCTTTAGTCTCTTTGCCATGAGCATTATTTCAGGTCATGCTGTGCACACCAAAGATTGGGCTGTTTTCTTTCAGGCAGCTTTTTATTTTTGTAGTAGTGACCCTGGGGGACTAACTCTTGGAGAGAACTTCTCTGCAATGAGGTCTGTTTTGAGGATAAAATGCAGACATCTTGGTTTGTTCATTCAATGAGGATTTTATGCATTTAATTCTTGACCCGGACAATTTAATAGTATTTTTATACACTGCTATATGCACATGTAGTAAAAATATATTTATTTAGCTTTCATTCACATTACTCGTTAAATAAGTTACTTTCCTTTGCACTTAAGGGTCCAGCGTTCAGAAGTGTACTGACCTGATGCTTGGAAACCAAAATGCATGTGTGTTTATACAGGTGCGTGCTTCAACAGCAGTGTGAGGACACTGAATCCAGCCTGGGCGGTAACGGTTTTATATTTTTTTGTTTTTGATGATTGAGGATGCTGCCACCACCACTCCTCTTGACCTTGGAATGGGATCCATTGTTAGCCAGTATTAAATGTGTTTCCGGAGACTCCAGTTCAGACAGCAATGAAAAAATATTTGTAGACATTTTGGACTGTAATCCTACACAGGTGAGGTATTCATTCAAAAACTTGACTGATGGCCTAAAATATCCTTGGAGAGCTAAACAAGAGACTCCTCCAACTAATCACTGGGGAAAACAGGCAAATAAATATTTCTTGAATTAAATGGAACATAAAAGGAATAAAAATAAACTACTACAATAAAGGGGCTATCACAGTGATTGATGTTAGTAGGTTCAGCCTCATGGTGTTTTCTGGGACCCACCTTTGGAATGATGGAGCTTTATTACAAAGCTTGTTCACTGTGTAAATTGCTGTAGTATATAAATGCTTTTTATATAAACTGAAGATAATTGTTTCCTTGGGATTACTTTGTAAAATAAAACTTTTATCCATTAGCATGACAAATTTTGCTTGACCCCTAAGGATGTATAATATTTGTAGCCCTATCATAATATATCCAGCCAACTTCAGATTTTTGTAAAAACTCATATGGCTTAATAGACAACTAATAAAACGGTTATATTTAGGATCTTCGCCTTTGACCTATTTACTTTTTATTACAATCTAAAGCCTACATTGAATTGCTTCGACCATTCTTAAACAGCTGTTTATTACTTCTTTATCAGCACGTTGTGGGGATGAGGGGAGAGAAATAGGTAACCTACAGGATAAAGATTATAGTTTAAAGACCACAGTCTTTTTCTAAGGGCTCATTTACATGCGGCAAGCTGGGGTGAAAATCTACCCGTGCACTAGCCTGCTGCACACTAGGTATCGGTGCAGACCCTGCTGTTATGCACTAGAAGTTCCATAGTGCCCTTTGAACTACTCCTCTTTCAAAGCAGGGTAGGATCACTGAGTACTACAGAACTTTAGTGCCCAGCAGCAGACTAGGGAGGGGTAGATTTATAGCTCAGCTTCCAGGGGGGCAGGAGGGAGGGAAATGACTAAGTGTTTGTATAGACAAGCCTTTAAAGAAATGACTGTTAGACTCATAAGCAGCAATAAAACCAATGTCTGCACAAAAATGGGGGGAATTTGATATGAAAACAGATTTCAAGCCTTTCAAAGAAGTTAATGCAGTAGTGAAAAAGAGTGATTGCAACTAGATGAAATGCCTTCTGTGTTTTTGACATACCACTTCTACTTGGTAAAGACGGTTTGTTTGTTTTTTTCAAAACTATATAAACTAAACTTGTTACATTTTAAACTATTCAAATTGTATCGTGTGCTGGTTTCTTACAACAACACAACCTTCTACAGATTTCACACCGTTTCGTGCACTTTTATAATTGGCTTCTTTCTTGGCCTGCAAATAACTGCAGTAACTCTCACATCCTCTAGCGGGTGCACATGCTGTTTACTTAGACTTGTCTAGAGTACCAGTGTTTTGGAAATACAAAATTCTTCATGTATGCATCTACATGAAAGAGCTGAAGTTGCACTGTTGAAGAAGTTGCACTGTTGAACCTGAATACAGGTTTTTTTATATTCTGTTTCAGTAATAATTAATCAGAGAAGTTACTCTGACCTTTAAAATACATCATATCAGGAAATAAGAGGACATAAGGAAGGGACCCAGACATGGTTAAAACTGCAGGGAGAAAAGGTCTCTAGTACTATTGTTTGTCCAACTTTGGATCCTTCAGGCAGCTGGATTTCCCTTTCTGGAATAAAATTTCAAAAACACTAGATCATTTTGAAGAACTGTGTGTGAGGCAGTAATAAAAGTACTAATCTCAAATGTCAAACTTTCAAAATCCTCTAATGGCAATTGCAGCATTTACTGTAACTCACCAGAAATATCAAATGTACTGCTTGGAAATTGTATTCTGACAGTTAATATGGTCGTTTCTGTAAACTGGAGATAAGATATTTTGCTGAAAACGTTTATGTTGTTAGGTGAAGGTTTGGGTTAAAGCAGTAAGAAGAAAAGGGACAAATTTTGCTTATAGCACCCAGGTGCAATTTAAAGTCATATATACTGATTTTACAAACATTCTGGTCAGCACTGCAAAGCTAACATAGCAACAAACTTTGTATCCAGTAAAACCTCTAGGGTAGGCCTAGACTGAGTAGCTGGAGACTTGAGTTCTCTTCCCATCTCTGTCCCTGCCATTGACCAATTTTATTTCACCCCTGTGCCTCATGGTCCCCTCCTGCCCATTGTCTATTTAGATTGTAAGTTCCTCAAAGCAGCAACTGTATATGTTTTGTACAGTGTTTAATACAAGGGGGTCCTGATCTTCGCTGAGGCCTTGTGTGCTACTGTAATACAAATAATGATAATGCTGGTAGAAAATATAATTAGAAAAATCTAAAATGAACTCAGACTGAGGGCACTAATGGAAATTTTGTAGATGGGTAAGGGCCCAATTGTGTATTTAGATCTAGATCCCTGCACATGTACAGAGCTTCACTGAAATCGATGGGGCTCTGCTCACACCAGTTGTAGGATTGCAGGCTAAGCATGAAACAGAAGCATGTTATTTCCACATAATACTTTCTTATTAACTTTATAGCTAATAAAAAAGGAAGTTACAATGATCACCAATAAATCTTTTTAAAGCTGTTTTATTTATCTTGAAAGGAATGAAATCCATTAGTTGTACAATATGCAACCATACACTTTTAAATGTAGTCTTCAGTCTACCTGAACAAAAAAAGTACATTGTCACAGTAGAGAAAGGATAGCCTGTCTAAGTACTGAACTCTGCAGCGTACTACTCCTTGCAGTTCTCTAGGCAGCAAAGTTAATATCTGGGTACTATTCGAACTGCAACTGTGGAGCTTAAAGTCAGTGTATCTCATTATTTGTAGTATATTTCATCTGTAAACTCTGCAAAAAATAATAATAATAAGCAAAGAAACCTAAGATGCTAACACTTCTGTACATCCTTCAGGAAGTTGAAACTATATTCAGACTTAAAACTTAAGGTAACTGTTTTGTTTCAAAGTTCATCAAAATATTTCCAAATCAATATACTGTTGTACAGTTTTTAAAAATTGCTCTATGATTAGATTTTGACTGACAAAAACTGATCTTTAAAAAAACCAGATGACCCTACCAAAAGTGTTTTCTATTTTCAACTAAGAGATTTCTAAATAAGTTACCCACACAAGATTTTTTTTAAAAAAACATGTTTCTGTGTAATAAAACCCAGGTGCTTTTTTTCTACTGTACCTACTTTAATTTAAGCAGTTGCACAAAACTAAATCTTCATAAAAATGAATGGATAATTCTAAAGGCAGCAGTCATCAGAAAGCTCTGCTAGAGCTGCTTTTTAGACTGCTAGAAGTAAAAAAATGTTTATACCTTTATACTAGCAAAACATCCACAACTGAGTACCTAATTTAAAAATGTATTTGTTTAGCAATAATTCAAGTAGCCTTAAAAGTTGTGCCTTTTTATGGAGAGAGGGAGGACTTTGACCAAATTTTCAGATCTGGATGCTTCACATGTTAAACTTGATCTAAATATGAATTTGGGTGTACTTTGGAAGTCAGGCTATGCATTCTTAGGAGGCCAACTTGAGGCACACAGGTTTAAGTTACTAAAAGTAGGGTTCTGTTCCCATTTCTTGGCAAAATTGAGTAAGCTAAATCATTGACTTCAAGCAAATCAGTAGTTGCAGAGGTCATTGTAAGAAACTCCAGATTGATAATAGTATGATTGCATTTCATGTGCATTTTTCTTATTTTTCAGGATCCAGAAATATCAGAAAGTGCACTTTGAGTGTTTTGTAACAGATGACCAGCGGTGTAACTGTCCACTCAAACTGTGAGGGGGAAAAAGTACTAGAAGATGTTAAGAATCTGAGGTATCTGTTATTTGTTTCAGTAGTATGGCTATGTGAGTTTACTTTACACTTTGTTTGCATGTTATACTTACAATGGCCAGGCCTAATCCTGCAACAGTGATGACTGCATGTATAGTAAAGTTAATGGGCCTTAGCATGGTAATTCTGTAGTCTGAAGTCGTTGCAGTATCTGGCCCCTAATTCACAAAATATGCAAATAGTGCATAAAATTCCAACATTAAAATGAAATCTAATGAACAAAAGAATTAGTGCATTTCAAATCATTCTTTCTAACTTTATTTTTGATAGAAAAGTTCAAAATAAGTGGAATGAATTGGCATTAAATGAACAATGTTGCAATAGGAAACTGAAAAACTCTTCCAAATCCTCAAAAATATATAAATTAATAAACTCAGTGGCTTACACTGTGTACATGCTACATCATACGGCATAATATAATGAAAAACACTGAAGTAAAAAAAAAAAAGCCAAACATTTTAAACTAGCAATTGATCATAAAAAAGTAATTAACATGGTGGCTGAAAAAGAAAGACAAATGCAGAGAAGCATGCATGGCACCGCATGGTCCTGAGAAGATGTTCACTTTTCTTCAGTGGCTGATGTATCAGTTCCATCATTTAGTTTTTGCTTTTGCATTCTTGTTCGAGTAGACGCTAGAGAAAAGTTACAGTAACTTTATCACCTTTTACAGTAAATCAACTTGTGCAAAACAATTTAAGGGTGTATTTATTCATGATACAAAGAATTTAACTTTTAGCCTAACAACTTTTCTAAAAAAGTTAAACCCTAATTTGAACCACAAGTACTCAAATATTTACTTCTGAATTACTTGGATAATTCTGACTTGCCAGTTTATTTTACAGCCTTGAAAAACTGTACTTACATTGGCTCCCATTACTGTAATATTCAAACTCTTTATCTATCTCTTTCCTGAGATAAGGCAGGTCAACTGAGCCCTATATGTGGGTTAAATCCTTTTGTTGCTCAGAGATAGCTAATACCTCGATCAGAAAAGAGCTCACTATCGGAAGCCTGACTCACCAACTTCCTCTAAAAGGAATTTTTCGAAAACATCAGTAGCTAAATAACCACACAGTAATAAAAAGTAACTAGATATAATACTAGAACATCAACTCTTAAACTTTGCAACTAGTAAACTACAAACAGGACTGAACCAAATTTTAGTTCCCTACCCTAATTTAACAAAGAGATATGTAGAAGTGTTTGTTTCAGCAGACATACCTGTCTTAGAGAAGAACACAACTGTTTTTGGTGGGGATAGGAGAGGGCATAGCCACTGATTTATACACAAGATGTGACAAGCAGTAAAAAACTATACAGTTAAACCAATGCTGAGAGCAGTGTTCTCAACCTTTCCCGGTTACTTTACCCCTTTCTGGAGTCTGAAGCCCAAGTCCCACTGCCTGGGGCCGAAGCATGTAACTTAGCTTCACGGGGCCCCAGGCAATTTCCCTGCTTGCCACCTCTTAATGCTGGCCCTGCACTTGCGCCCCCCAGAAACATTGATCTAGATCAGCGGCTCTCAAACTGTGAGTTGGGACCTCAAAGTGGGTCACAATACCATTTTAATGGGGTTGCCAGGGCCCAGGGCTGAAGCCGAAGCCTGGGTGGCGGGGCTCAGGTTACAGTTCCACTACCTGGGGCGATGGGGCTTGGGCTTCGGGATCCCCACCCAGGGTGGCAGTGCTTGGGCTTTAATCCCCCTACCCAGGGTGGCAGCACTCAGGCTTTGACCACACCCTCCCCTCCTGGGGTCATGTAGTAATTTTTGTTGTCAGAAAGGGATCATGAGTGTAATGAAGTTTGAGCGCGCCTGATGTAGATGAGTAGATGTACCTCCTGGAAGACCTCTGTATAACCAGAGGTACTGGCTGAGAATGACTGGCTTAGAGGACTGACAAGATGTGGTCTCAAGAGGGAGGTTTTTTTAATTTTGGTAGGTGAAAATTTTACTTGAAAAGCTGAAGGGAACCCTGTAAAAGAAGAAAGAAATGTTGATCTGACTGCCTGTAACCACATCCAAGGGAACATAAAATGTTTATTATAGATGATCTGTGGTGTTTCAGTATTAAAACAAGGCGACGTACAAAACTATGCAAAATGCAGTCTTCTGTGCATATACAGTTAATGGAGCACATGCCTTCCATGTACTGAAATCCAAAGCAGTTCACCTGGTCTCTTTTAATTCATAGTAATTTAGTACAGGTGACTTTCCACTGGAAAATGTTTAGAAATATACCTCGTTGTAACTGCTTTAAAAGGTGGATTTTAATACAGATTTCACCGCATGGCTATATGAAACAAGCAAAGATAGAAGATGGTGAAAAGATAAAGCACATTAAGGTGTAGCCTAAAGAGTACCGCTCTACCAACAACTGCATCTGAGACCTGCCATCGAATGTCATATGTAGCCACATAACTTCTCAGCCCAGGAAGCCTTCTGATCTTGAGTGTCCTCCTTTATCTTCTGAGGTGTGAGTCCTCCGTAGGCATTTTTAATGTAGTTAAAGCCATTTGGAAATGGTGTCTTTATAGGCTTTTTTGCTGCTGAGTCTGGGATTAAAACAGGATGAGACGCAAGCATTTTATCAACTGTTCTATCCTTTTCTTGGGTATCATGAATCTTCTCTTGAAATCCAGTGTGTATAGCTGATTTTTTCTTTTCATACTTGAAGTCATATTTAAAAAAAACAGCTACTTTCTAGGATGAATTCTTCCTCTGTATTATTTTGTCCCTGTGGAATATGCAGTATAGTGGCTTGCTGGAGCATGCTATACAGCCCCAATCCTGCCAAGATAACAGGTCACTGATGGTTAAGAAGTGTGACAGACCCAGACCAGTGGGATACAGGAGTCTGGTAGAGGGCAAATATATTGGTCACTGGATGAGTAGTTTTCTGTTCCCTGAGTGACCAGAGCAGGGGCTGCACTAGAGTAATCAGGAACCTGCTAGAATCAGTTAAGGCAGATAGGCTGATTAGAACACCTGCAGCCAATCAAGGCAGGCTAATCAAGGCACCTGGGTTAAAAAGGAGCTCACTCCAGTCAGGCTGGAGGGAGTCAGTGGAGAGGAAGTGCATGTGAGGAGCTGGGAGCAAGAGGCACAAGGCGCTGAGAGTGAGCTGCTGGAGGACTAAGGAGTACAAGTGTTATCAGACACCAGGAGGAAGGTCCTGCGGTGAGAATAAAGAAGGTATTTGGAGGAGGCCATGGGGAAGTAGCCCAGGGAGTTGTAGCTGTCATGCAGCTGTTACAAGAGGCACTATAGACAGCTGCAGTCTACAGGGCTCTGGGCTGGTACCTGGAGTAGAGGGCGGGCCCGGGTTCCCCCTAAACCTCTCAACTCCTGATCAGACACAGGAGGAGTTGACCCAGGCTGTGGCGAAGATCACTGAGGTGAGCAAATCTGCCAATAAGTGCAGGACCCACCAGAGAAGAAGAGGAACTTTGTCACAGAAGGTAATACCGTTGAGTGCCTGCAGCACTAAAATAAGGGTAGGATCTTCAAACGTGTCCCACATTGGCCTAACTGTTCCTCTTGAACTTGAGGAATTGTACCATTCACTTCAATGGGAACAGAGTTAGGCCAACTCTAAGCACTTTTGAAAATCCCACTCAAATCCCGTCAGACATCTCATTTTAGGTCTAATGCTTTCAACAGGTATGTGAATATGATCTGCCAAAGAGGCCCTCTGGGAACAAAGGACTGAATACTAATGAAATCTGCACTTTAAGAACTATGCACCAGTTTCCGTGACTATGAGATGAAAGAACTAATGGGATGTGAATTGTTTTATACCTGCAACCTCTCTCTCCACCAAAAACTGAAAAAGGTTCCAAATAAAAATGTAAGCCTTAAAGGATGATTCCTTCCTGGCCAATAGGAGTGTTCTCTTTTCCTACACAGCCTGTTTTCTTTAGCTCTTCCTATTCAGAAGCATCATGGACTTTGTGTTCAGCTTCTGCAAGAACATTGAGAGAGTAGGTTATTCCTCCTTGATGACAAATACAATATAGCCTGGGATGTCAGATACGTCAGCTCTGACAACTTCTGACTCATGATCCAGTGGAGAGCAATCAACATCATACTGTCCTGTTTGATCTTCTATACCACTCTGGACAGTAGTGGAATTGGACAGAAGGTATAATAGGGAATTGGGATGAACAGTCCAAGGACAGAGATCCACTGTTGCCACTTTCTGGAGGTCCTTTCTCTGGAGAGGTTTTGCAACCTTTGCTGACACTGAATACTATTTACTAAACCAAAAGGGACGATTTGTGTAAGTAAGTACCATTTGATTGAGTAAAGAGTGAAAAATCTGGCACTACAGTGGTATGCTGGTTTTCTGCAAAGGTGAAAGGTTATCTAGGATGTTATTAGTTTGAAAACTCAGGGTGCAGACTCCATTTCTTGGGATCTCTGGTCTCCACAGATCCTGAGTCAAACTGAAGATGCTTCACTGTCTGCCCCTGTATGAACTAATGATGAGAGAATGTCTCTTCATAGACGGGGATGATGCCAAAATCAGTCTCTCTTTTTAGCTTTCCATATTTTGTGCATTTGTTGAGTGCCATGAGATTCAAAACAATTCTGATTTTTTCTAAGTCTCTTTAGGCCCAGGATAAGGATGGATTATGTTCCAGAGAATCTCTCTTTAAAGAGCATTGGTTTGGCTGGCCTTATCAAGAGGACACTGTCTGATGCTGCCTGCATTGTCAGTTTCTCAGGGTTCTTTGCTGTCCTTAGTTGTATGAAGCAAATGTAGGGATTCCTCCAACTAAAATTTTAGTAATTTTTAAAGACTTATTGATCTGAGAACTTTTGTATGCGGGGAAAAAAAAACGTTATATGCCCACTACATAGAGAGTATACCTCTTGCTCAAGAGCGTATTTTATGCAGTTCAATTTGTGAATTTCAAAGGTGGGTGTTTCAGGTCCTCATCTTCTGAAGGTTCTGTTTCCAAATGAACCTCTGGATGTTCCTTTAAACCTGTTGTAACTAAAAGCCTAAAAGGAGGGGCAACTTTAAGTGTGTGTATGCCTACTTGCTTGAAATGGTGAATGAGTAGCATACAGTTATGTGCTTGGCAGCCACATTACTAAAAAAATCCTCTGAAGGATCTCTCTCTTGGAAGCGAGCTGAGGCTACCAAGAGCATGGGTTGGTGCTTAGTTTTGCATGCACACTATCTTTCTGCTATACTGATAACTACCGTGGACCTTTATTGAGAATATGATGATCTCCATGGTAGCATGAAGAAAGATGATATCAAGATCTTGTTCAACAGTGCTTGTGCTCACAAGTCACTTGTGGAGTGGAGTTTCTTAAGTATTTTGTCAAGGTTGGCTTTGTTGAAGTGAATTGTTGAGATGGATCCTCAGGCTGCTTTCTATCTAAGTTTATAATTTCAGCATCTAGCACCCTTTTACTTTCCACCCAATTCTGGGAAGGTGAATCCCCCTCTGTTGGGATGACAGATTTCTTTGTCTCAGCTGCCTCTGCTGCCTGATTTTCTTTTAGGTATTTGTACCATCTGTTGGTAGCTTGGCTGTTAGTTGTAAAGTTTCATGATCTACCTGTTTTGATATCTGCCCTTGGAAAGCTGGCCCAATGCTGAGTTGATTAAATCTTTTATGGCTATGTTGATTGTGAATTTAGAATTTCTTTTGTTAGTGGATCAGAAACATTTGTATATCAGCAAGGATGGTTCTGGCTTGGTCTTTTAATGGGGCTGTTTCTAAACTCAGTGACAGTAGGTCTCTTTGAACCATAGTAGTATAGTCCTTACTGTGACCCTTTGAGAGATGGAATTTCCAGGGTCCCCACTTGGGTTTTTTGGCTATCTTGTATTTTCGTGGTTGCAAGGAGCTTCAGTCACAAGATCTGTATAATTCTGGGTCCAGTTCTCTTTGGACTGACCCCAGCTTTTTTTTTTTTTTTTAATTATTTTCAGAAGGGTATTAAGGGATGATTCCAACTCGTCTTCAAATATCCAGCAGAGAACTTCAGTGGGCATGTCTGAGAGAAGAGGATCAATGAGAAACTGAATATGGGCAAAATTCAGCTAGTGAAAGGAGGACTGAGTTTATCTTAGGCAAGGGAGCCTCCTCCCCCCAATTTTCCCTTGGAAGGTATTTCTGTGATTAGTGGAGTACCAATACAGTAGCTCTGTCTCTCTCTGATGTGACAGCACTGCTGGGCAGTGGGTTTTTTTATATTTTGGTGGGTCTCCTGCTGCTTCTGGTCTCTCAAGGGGCCCAGCCACTTCCTAAACTTCTGCTCTTTCTTCATTTAGCTCATTCAGTTCCCAGTCCAATTGAGAAATCTGTGAGCAGAAGAGGCATCATGGTCCTGCAGAAGAAGAGGGCCCCGGAGTGCAGATTGTCTCCATACTTTCTGCAAACATTTGCTCCAATACTCAGCTAGAAAACATGGAAGTCTGTACTGGGAAGCAAGCGGGGACAGAAGACGAATTAAAGTAGAGCTAGCTACTGCTGGTGAAATTCCAAGATAGAATTTAGCAGATGGAAAGATGTTTTGAGCTCCAGTCTCTACAATGGATCCAGACACTTGAAGGAACATAGATGGGGGTAGCTCTCAAATGAAAGGGTCTCCCTGCCTCCACTGACCAAACGAAAGGGGAGCCAGACCACGTATAGGGATCACTGGACATATCCTATGTAAACTCTAGTAAATTTTAGAGGAGTGGGGGGTAGGAGTGGCAGCTTTCCTTACACAAAAACGATGTCATGGATGGTCTTAGGCTTTTTTGTGTGTGTTGTAGGGGGCCTGGAAGGGAGGCAGTAGTTGGGAGCAGTGGTACTCTAGAATTTCCCCCAAATCTGCCTCCATACTAAAACCTTTTCCACCCTAGCATGGTAACTGCAGTTGTTTCTGAGACAGCATTGCTACTGAACCATCAGGCAGCTGGAAACACTTGTTTACCAGAGCACCTCTGGTGGATTGTATTTTGGGTTTTGTACATGTATTTTATTTTTATTTTTGTGTATTACAGCATTTATCAGCAAAACCAACAGTTCCAAAAGAAACTAGCACAGCAACACTTATTTACCAGACTACAAAAACTGCTTAAGCACTACAAACACCACTGTTTAACATTCACTGTACTGGGCAGTTTATTTCTGTAACTAACTTAGAAAGATTAGATCAGTTACCAAATCAATTTAAATGCAACTCTTTTGAGGTTAAGTGCAATTTTTATAACCGGTAAACCATGCTTACAGTTAAATAATTTAAGAGGAGAGGCTAAACATCCATTTTCATATTCAGTATAAAGCTTTCAGTTTAATACTCTTTAATAGGTCAGACTCACACAAGTTGTCACAAACAACATCTGAAGGTCTGAAAAGAAAGTTAGCACTAATTCGGCTGTAACACAGTTATGTCTTGCCCTCAAGCCTCACCAAATCCCCCAGACATCTACCATGAGAGTTCTGTTGTATGTCCAGGGCAGTATATGGTATGATTCCGCCTATCCTCTTCAAAAATGTACCATACAACTCCATATGCTAGATCCCAACTACAGACTGAGCACATACTATACATCTCTTAAGATCCCCTTTCTATCCAGAAGCAAATGATAAATTTACTACAACAAATCTTTTGCATATTACTTGGAACTGTATTAAGACCAGTATTTATTCAGAAAGCTTCAGTCTAAGAATTCCAATTTTAAGAAAAATGTGTCATGTTCATACACTTACCTATGGGAAATGTCTATCTTACATTACATCTATGTCAGTTAGCACACTTGAAATGTTGGCCCAGTATTTCTGTTTTAAACTACATTTTCAAGATCGGATGGAAACTCTGTAAAACTGAGTAACATAATAAATGTACCCAGTAATTTCTGCTGTTACTGAAATTATGTATTTGTTTACCAAGGTTTTTATTCAGAGAAGTTGGCATGCAGGGAAATGACCTTTTTTATCCAAGACTATCATTTCTACTCATTTACTACAGTAGACAATACTTACTCATTTCTGCAAGCTTCTGCTGGAATTTGGACTCCCCAGGTAGGTGTTTGCTGCGGACAGAAAACATTTCATTGAAGCAAGTAGCATGTTCTTTTTATTTTGTCTAAATAAAGCAAGTTACTAACTGTGGTTAGTTCACGTCAGCACCGTCACCACCTCTTTCTGGTTTCTTGTAAAAAATGCAAACCTAGCCCTAGTATTTTTTTCTGCATACTAAAGCTGATTCAAGAGTTATTAGCTTTCTGATATTCAATTTTATCTTCAATTTTGCTAAGTATGAGACAGTAGTTTAATGTCCAGTTCTGGTCTACCACCCAGTACTGTACTTGCTGTCAGCAAGAGAGACTCTTGCTCCTGACACTAGAGAGGTTCAGGTTCAAGAAGCACTAGGCTAAAATCTGTCACTAAAGATGTTATATTATTCCATATATTAGGTAAGAGAGGTAATATATTTTATTGGACCAATAAACTTCTGTTAGTGAGAGAGACACACTTTCATGCTTACGCAGAGCTCTACTTCAGGTCTGAGAAACAAAACAGTGGAAAATACTGAATTTTGACAACAACAGCGACAACAACACTGCATACTTACATTAGCTAAGACATAGTACCTATCTATGATAGTAGCTTGATTCCTTTGTTATTATTTTGCTAACCCTTATGTTATAGGCCTCCAGAAATAAAGTACATGTAGCTTCATGACAAGTTAAAGACTATAGCCTACCTTCCATCTGCCTCATCCTGTCCTTCTATATCAAAGCGAAGTCTCTTCAGCGGTTTAGGGGCAGTGCTTACTTCAGCACTGCGTTTCAGCTGATGATCACTGCTACCAACCATTTGGTTTATTTTCTGAAACTTCTCAGAAGTCTGGGGTTACAAGAAGATCATAAAAAACATTCCCAGTTACCTATGTACATTTTCCAGACTACTAGCCAAAAATCAATTTTTCAGTGTTCTGTATATCTGCTGTCTTTTAAGAGCTCTTTAAAACTTTCCCAAACTACTCTAATAATAACATGGAAGATTTTTTTATAAATTCAGGTTATTTCAGAGATGCTAGCAAGTGCCCCAGCAATCTTTGTGTTTACAAATTCCACAACACACTCAACTAAAGCAGTGACACTGACCAGTTCTACAAAACAGAAAACTGCACTTTCCTTCCAAATGTTTTTTTTACATATGCAAGAATTGACATTCAAAAACTTACGCTCACCCCAAATGATTCACCAATTGACACCAGGATTCTGTCAAGACAAACAAGAAGACGACCTTTAAAGATAAAGCCTTATTTATCAGTGAAAAGACACAAACACTCACAAACTTGCACAATTTGGCATGAAGACTAGTGAAGAGAACATATGCTTTCTAAGACATTGGCATATTCAACTAAAGAAATATCTCCCTTATCTCTTAGCATAAAAATATGCTAAGCATTCAATAAGGGCAAAACATTCACCACAGCCTTAACAATTTCTTCTGAAATATTTACAATTCTAGACAGAATGAGGAAGTGCTGAATCACCAAATTAGAATCACCTTGAAGTGAACGTGGAAGAGAAATTGTGGAATTGGAGAGAATTAGAGGCCCGCTTAGTCCATCCCATGCTTTTTGACAGGAACACCCACCTTTTCAGTAGGTGGATAGCCCCGACATGCCCTTCCTTTGAGCGTTACCTTTAGATGTTTGCTAACCAAAATCATAGCAGGAGTTTAACCTAAAACATACAATGATATTTGTAACTTTTTCGATGTCCATGCCCATGCAATCCTTGGCCGCTGTGCTGAGCCTGCCCTCAAGGAGGCCTGTTGTGATGGTGTTCACTAGGCACTAGACTAAGACAACAAACTTATTTTGCATAGGCCAAACAGCCAGAGTGTGGCAACGAATGATGTTCAATTGCTACCATCCTTGGCGGAATCAAAAACTACACCTCTACCCCAATATAACGCTGTCCCTGGGAGCCAAAAAATCTTACTGTGTTATAGGTGAAACCGTGTTATATCAAACTTGCTTTGATCTGCTGGCATGTGCAGCCCCACCACCCCGGAGTGCTGCTTTACCGTGTTATATCCGAATTTGTGTTATATCAGGTCGCATTATATCGGGGTAGAGGTGTAGTAGCATAAAGCTAGACTGCTGACCCATTACAAGTCCTCTGAGCCATCAGTGCACATGCTGCTTGCACTCAAGTAGTTCACATTTTACATGAATATGATATACATAGTGAAAATATAAGATCAAATAAGGCACATCTAAGAAGCGATGTTTCTATTTCATACCAAATCCATCTTCCAGTGGATGGTTACAAAGTAAAAGGCCTCATTCTAAGTAAAGGTTGCAAAATAGAGCTCAGACTTTGGACCAAAAGAAAGAGCTATAGCCATTGATATCTAACACAATCACAGTGTATAATTTCCTAACTTGCTTGAATTAAATACTTATTTGTTATTGTCACCAGTTCAGAGAATTGTTTATTACCAACCTAGATCTTGGAGTCATCTTTGTGGGTGACAACATCCCTTCAGAGAATTTGTATGGACTCTTCAAGGGTGAGATGTAGATGTTATTTCCAGCAGGGACACGTAAGGGAGAATTAGAAAACTTGTATGGACTTCGAGGAATGTGGGGGATGGGTGACAAGGTGGGAGGCTATGACAAAAGAGTAAGTAGGATATTTAATAATTACAATATAATATTTGAAGTCAGTTAACTGATTAACTTTCAGCACAACAAATATATAGGAGATCAACAACTCACCCTATTGGAGGCATACTGCAAAATGTTAGTTTTCAGTTTCTGCATAAACACTAAGTTGTAGAAGACTATAATGGAGTCGTATTGTCCTTCCCTGATCAGCACTCGTTTGAAAGTCTACAAAGGGTTAAAAATTATATATTAAAAGTAATCTTAAATTTGAATTTCAGTCCAGTTCCCACAGCATGCAGCATTTATTTAAATCAGCACTGGCCAATATTTAAGGGTGTTTGTGTCTTGTGTGCTAGCTGCCAGCACTGCCGCTCAGGGCTTTTCTACACTCAGTTTTTGCAGATTTAAGTAAATCGGTAGAAAAACTGACTTAGTTACCTTGGTGCAACCCCCTAATCAGACACAGCTATACCAATATTAATGTGTTTGTATCAGAAGAACTGCATTCACAGTCACAAGCTGTACCAATTTAACTGAATTGGCTTTTCTACCAATTTAGTTACGTCAGTGCAACATTTTAGGCTTTGTCTTTACTTGGAGCAAGAGGTGCTATTCCCAGCTCATGAACACATACACTAGCTCTGGTCAAGTCAGTATGCTAAAAATAGTAGTGCAGTCATGGTAGCACAGGCAGCGGCGAGCAGTGGCGGCACAGGATAGCCACCCAGAGTATATACGCACAGTTTGTACTCAGGATGGCTAGCCCGTCCTGCGGCTTGCCACTGCCTGTGCTACTGTGGTGACACTATTATTTTAAGCATACTATCTTGATGACAGGTAGTGTGAAAATGTGTATGTGAGCTGTGAATCACACATCTAGCTCCAAGTACCCTCAGTGCAGACTACCCCATGAAGGCAAAGGGAATTCCTTTATGTCTGATGCTGGAACCATGAAACCCAAGTATGAGAATCTTCTCTGTATGATATTGTTAAAGAACTTTTCATCTGTATTTTAAAATATAAAGACTTTTTTTAGACAATCAGGTTTTTAAAATAAATTTACAGTGAAACTCGTGCGATAGCCCACTTGGCCACAACAACTACCCAAAGGTAACCCTTAGCGTGTTACAGCCCCAATTCAGCAAAACATATGTGCTTATATCCCACTTGCTATAATTCTGACTGAAATCAATGGGACTTAAGCACATGCATAAACTATTAGAATAATCAGAACTTAATCATCTTTCCAACCTCACCAACTGGTTCTCACCTACAGCGACACCCTATTCTAAAAGACTAATTTATCTGCTCTTAACATCAGTGCTTATAAGGCCACATGATGCATACACCCAGTTCATGAACAGGAAACAGTACGCCTTGCATAGTCCTGTGCATTCTTTTAAGTTTTCCACTGAAATATCCAGCAGCTTAATATAACAAACCTTACATTTTTATTTCATCTACATCGAAGGCAATTAGTGGACAACTGCCTTGGCTATAAATGATTTTTCATAAATAAAAAAATCTTTAAACATTTATATTTTAAACTCTTTGAACCAATGAAATAATCTTTGCTATCAGGTAAGTATGATTTAATGTATTGGATCCCCTTTGGCTGTTCAAGTAAGGTTCTCAATCACATTTTAGTGAAAGAATCACCTCCCCTAAAACACCCCTTTGTTGGTTACTCAAGTAGTCATTTAGACAGGTTTAACCATACTGCTGTTTTGTTAAAGAAGACACAGACACATTTTGAGCAATATTGTTTATTTGGGGCCAAATGCTGCTCTGTTCACCTCAATGGAATTTTTTCCAGAAGTAAGAAGAGCAAGATGTGGCCACTAAACAGAACAGAGTACGTACAGAAAACAAAGATTTTAAAACTGAAAATATTGCAAAAATAGTTCACTCTTTTGAAAGAAAAAATATAACAATCACCATACTTGGATTTGTGCTATCAAATGACAGTTGATAGCATCAGCTAATTTAGGCAAACATTTGCTCTTTGAGATGCAATGTAATCTAGTGGCTAGAGCACAGGAGAAAGCTGCAGGATCCCCTGAGTTCTAATCACAGTTTCACCACTGACTGTTAATGTGGACAAGCCTCTTCACCTGTTTGTTTCAACACTTTGAAGATGTAAAGCACTGCATAAGTACTTATGATTACAGCCTAAAACTACACTAAAGCACTGTCAAGATTGAATTCAAAAGGTAGGAAATGTTAGAATTAAGTTTGCCCAAGCATCCTTATTTAGGCTCTCATGTGCATGTGTATTGTGAACACAGGACCAGATTTACAAATATACTTCGTATCTATCTAAAGTTACATATAGACACCTAATGAGATTTTCAAAAGCACTTCAACATGCTAGGCGCTAATCTTCTATTTTTTCCACGGGAGGAGTATCTTTAATAAAAATTATGGTTTGCTTCTTTGAAGAGAGTTATCAAAATAAATGTGTTTGCCACATACTTTGTGTGACCCTGGTAAGTCATTTAACCTCCGAGTGTCAGTTCCCTCACAGGTAGAATGAAGATGACACGCTGGACTTGGAGATCCTTGGAGGGACATGCGCAACACTGTAACAAAATTTTTATGGATGACTCTTCTTCAGCTATCCCTTGATGCGAGGATGATGTCTTGCAAGGGGGTTCATTGATGGGTTTTTAAGTGGCTGAAGAGCCCAATTCGTGCCCTGCAGATTTTCCCACAGAAATGACAGATGTAATCTTGAAGACAACAGTTGTTGGCTGGACAGTTGTGCCCTTTTTTCCTCTCCTTTGTCACTTCTCTGTCTCATAAGCACATCTGTTCTCCTCAAAGTGAGCAGTGGTGCCACTGTGTTCTGTTCTGTGTTGAGTCCTTCCAGTTTGTTGGGTTGATGCCACCCTTTTTTAGGTGCACTTTCAGTATGTCTTTGAAGTGCGTCTGCTGCCCTCTGCAAGCCCTTCTTCCCTAACTTAACTGAGAGAAGAGTACTTGCTTCAGGAGGTGAGTGTCAAGCCTACGTACACAGTGACCAGCCCAGCGGAGAAGACGGTTACTCACCTTTGTAACTGTTGTTCTTCGAGATGTGTTGCTCATATCCATTCCAGTTAGGTGTACGCGCCGCGCGTGCACATTCGTCGGAAAACTTTTACCCTAGCAACTCAGTGGGCCGGCAGGTCGCCCCCTAGAGTGGCGCCACCATGGCGCTCCATATATACTCCTGCCGGCCCACCCGCTCCTCAGTTCCTTCTTGCCGGCTACTCCGACAGTGGGGAAGGAGGGCGGGTGCGGAATGGATATGAGCAACACATCTCGAAGAACAACAGTTACAAAGGTGAGTAACCGTCTTTTCTTCTTCGAGTGATTGCTCATATCCATTCCAGTTAGGTGAATCCCAAGCCTTACAAAGGCGGTGGGGTCGGAGTGAAATGTGGCAGAATAAAACTGCCGAGCCAGAGGCTACAGCCTCTCTTGACTGCTGAACCAGGGCATACTGCGAAGCAAAGGTAAGGACCGAGGACCAATGGAGCTTCGCGACAGGTCTCGTGGGTAGAAACACGAGCCAGCAAGGCGGCAGATGAAGCCTGAGCCCTGGTAGAATGCACGGTGATGTGGCTTGGTGAAATATGAGCCAAATCAGAACAAGTGGGGATGTCCGCCATCACCCAAGATGAGATCCTCTGAGAGGAAAACAAGCAAGCCCTCCCTTTGGCCCGCTCCAGGGCAGAGCTGGGGCACCTTAGGAAATGATTCTGTCAGCACAAGATAATGCGAGCACTCCACAGATGTCCAAGGAGTGCAAAGGTTATGCCCATTGCGTTGAGCTGTGGGTAACATGAAAGGCCAAAACACCTTAGGGAGGAAAGCCGGGTGCGGTCAACTGCACCTTGTCTTTGTGGAACCTTCGTAAGAGCTCTGATCTCAGAGACCCGTCTGGCCAAGACTAGGTTGAGGCCCCAGGGCGGGGCTGGGCGGCGCACCCGAGGGTGCAAGCGCTCCAAGCCCTTGAGGGACCTCGAACCCATAGAGCGTGGGACACTGAACGTCCATCTAAGCCTGCTGGAAGGTAGGGACGGCTGCTGAGAGTATCCTCAGCGATGATACCGCCAGATCCTGCCGCTGAAGGCCAGAGGCAGGCCAGATAGAGGGGATCGAGACCTCAGCAGGAGCAAGATCGAGCGTACTGCAGCTGTAAAGGAAACGCTTCCACCTGGCTCGGTACGTTGACCAGGTGGAAGGCTGCCTGTCACCCCAACTCAGGTACGCAGGAGCCACCGTGAGGCGAAGAGGCTGCAGGTCCGAGTGACGAAGCCTGTCATTGCCCTGAGTGATGAGGTCTGGGCTGACAGGCCGAGCAACGTGGTATGTCAGTGCTGCCTGGACCACTCTGGAGTGATCATGATGACGCACGCTCCGCCCCTGCGGAATTTGAGCAGGACGTAACGAACCAGTGGGAACAGCGGGAAGGCATAATGCAGTTGGCCGTTCCACGGTAGCAGGAATGCGTCCAAGATCGATTCCGAGGAGAGACCTTGGAAGGAGCAGGACACCTGGCATTTCCCGCACTCGCGGTGAGCGAACAGGTCTGTGTGAGGAACCATTTCCACTTCCGGAAAGCGGGACGCCTCACATGGGGCAGAGTGATGACTCGTAAGACAGGAAAGACCTGCTGAGTCAAAGAGATAAGACGTTCCGAACGCCTGGGAGAAAGGACGTCGCCAGCTCCATCGAGCGGGCCATGCAAAAGACCCGGAAATGGATGGCCTCCTGACAAAAAAGGGGGGAGGACTATGTCCCCCCTGAATGCTTATGAAGCACCTGGCCATTGTGTTGGCTGTAAACACCGAGATACAACGGCCTCGCAGCTGCCGCTGGAACCCCTGGCACGCCAGGCGGACTACTCTGATTTTTGGGGCATTAATGAGGAATGCCAGCTCTCTAGAAGACCGAAGGCCTTAAGCTCGGAGGTGACCATGAGCACTCGAGCAGAGAGATGATGCGTCCGCCGTCAGGGGCAGTGAGGGCTGGGGCGGATGAAACCGCATCCTGTCCACACCAAGGAGGGGGTTAGCCACCACTCTAGGGAGCCTAAGGCGTTCGAGGGAACGGTGACTACCATGACCATTGGCTCCCTGTCCAAGCGGTACGCCGAGGTGGGCCAGACTTGGAGAGGACGGAGGCGGAGCTTGGCGTGTTTGGTTACAAACTTGCGGGCAACCATGGACCCAGGAGACTGAGACAAGAACGAGCTGAGGTCGTTGGGAAAGCCTTCAGACCTCAGATGATTGATGCCATCGCCTAAAACCGCAGTTGCGATAAGCAGGCTCCGGCTAGGTAGGAGACCAAGATAGCCCCTAGGAAGCCCAACCTCTGCGTGGGAACCAGAGTGGATTGCTCTATAGTAATCATCAGGCCTTGATCTGTGAATAAGACCGTGACGATGCCCACGGCTGAGTGGGTTGTGTGTCAGAGTCTCCTCGGATAAGCGAATCGTCCCAATACGGAAAAACGCATATCCGACATAGCTACGGTAGGCGGCGACTATGGCCGTAAACCGGGAGTATTCACCGCTGGCTATAAAGCGGAGGCATCTCCCGTGCGGAGGGAAGATGGCATTGCTAAAGTACGCGTCCTTCCTATCCAGGGCGGCATAGTAGCCCCCAGGAGGCAAGGATGGAATAATGGTTCCCAGGGATACCATGCAGAACTTCAACCTTATCCCCAACCGGCTGAGTCCATGCAGGACCAGGGAGGTCTGAGACCTGTGTTCGAGTGGGGAACTAGGGCATAACGGGAGTAAAACCCCTAGCCCCTTTCGTCCGCTGAAGGGGGACAGGGCTGGAGCAATTTAAAGGTGGTACCTATGCTCCATCGTGCGCAGGACCCAGCGATCTAAAAGTAACTGGGGCCATGCCAGGAGAAAGCGGGATCAGGATCCCGTCTTGCGACTGGTACACCGCCCTCCGACGAACCTTGGAAGGTCCGTCTTTGGTCCCAGTGGTAATTGCGAGGGACCTGGTAACATCTCCGGCGCGCAGGGAACAGCAGGCTCAACCACAGTGCGTACTGGGGAGCTGTCAGGCACCGGATTCGACGGCCCTCGTGGGGCCGGGATCCACGGTACCGAGGTCATCAGAGCTTCGGTAGGTGCCGGTGCCGGGAGAACCGAGTTATATAAGCCGTCTGGCTGGGGTGCCGTCAGCACTGAAGCAGCGGGAGTAATACGCTCAACCACGGCGCGTGCCGGGGAGCCGTCGGGCACCGGATTCGATAGCCCTTGTGGGACTGGAATCGACGGCGCCGATGGAAGCAGCCGGAACAGGAGCTCAACCACGGCGCGTGCCTGGGAGCCGTCAGGCACCGGATTCTACGGCCCTTGCGGGACCGGGATCGACGGTGCCGACGTCATCGGTGCCGCAGCAGGTGTCGGTGCCGGGCGATCCGACTTAAACTAGCCCTCTGGCCACGGTGCCGTTGGCACGGAAGCAGCCGGAAAATTAGCTCGACCACGGCGCGTGCCGGGGAGCCGTCAGGCACCGGATACTACGGCCCTTTTGGGACCGGGATCGACGGTGCCGACGTCATCGGTGCCGCAGCAGGTGTCGGTGCCGGGCGATCCGACGTAGACGAGCTCTCTGGCTGCGGTGCCGTTGGCACGGAAGCAGCCGGAGCAATACGCTCAACCACGGCGCGCGCCGGGGAGCCGTCAGGCACCGGATCCTACGGCCCTTGTGGGACCGGGATCGACGGTGCCGACGTCATCGGTGCCGCAGCAGGTGTCGGTGCCGGGCGATCCGACGTAGACGAGCCCTCTGGCTGCGGTGCCGCTGGCACGGAAGCAGCAGGAGCAATACGCTCAACCACGGCGCGTGCCGGGGAGCCGTCAGGCACCGGATTCCACGGCCCTTGCGGGACCGGGATCGACGGTGACGACGTCATCGGTGCCGTAGCAGGCGTCAGCGCCGGGCGATCCGACTAGACGAGCTCTCTGGCTGCGGTGCCGCTGGCACGGAAGCAGCAGGAGCAATACGCTCAACCACGGCGTGTGCCGGGGAGCCGTCAGGCACCGGATTCTACGGCCCTTATGGGACCGGGATCGACGGTGACGACGTCATCGGTGCCGTAGTAGGTGTCGGCGCCGGGCGATCCGACTAGACGAGCTCTCTGGCTGCGGTGCCGCTGGCACGGAAGCAGCAGGAGCAATAAGCTCTACCACGGCGCGAGCCGGGGAGCTGCCAGGCACCGGAGTCCCTGGTCCTGGGGGACTGGAATCGACGGAGCCGAAGTCATCGGTGCCTCTGCAGGCCGGATAACGCAACTGAGGCGAGCTCTCTGGCTGCGATGCAGGTGGCACGGAAGTAGCGGGAGCAGGGGGCTCAACCACGGCGCGTGCCGGGGAGCCGCCAGGCACCAGCAGGAATCGTAGACTCTCTCGACCTCGGAAGAAGGGAACGGTGTCGAGTCGACATCGGTGCCGGCGACGGTCGGTGCCGAAAGGCCTTGGTGGTACCGGCGGGGTCCGGTGCCGAGGAGGCGCTTCTGCCCGCCGCTTGAACATCGCTCCGCGCCCAAGGTGGAGGGGCAAGTGAAAGTCCCGCACCTTTTTGTTCTCGGCTTAAAAGCCTTGCAAATGGGGCACTTATCTGTCAAGTGTGATTCCCTGAGGCACTTCAAACAGGAGTCATGTAGGTCTCTCTTCGGCCGCGGCTTCTGGCAAGCCGGGCCCCTTTTGAAAACCCGGTGAGCCATTCATGGCTCCGGCACTGGGCTCATGGAAGGGGCTACTTCCTGAACCCCGCTAACTAAACTAACCATGTTAGCAAAGAAACACGTATAACCATACAAATATATATATAAAAGTGTTATAACTGCATAATTATATACGAGAAAACGAGTAGCTAGGGAAGTGGAGGTCAGCTAAGCCGCGCTCCACTGTTCCAACGACCGACACGGGCGGTAAGAAGGAACTGAGGAGCGGGTGGGCCGGCAGGAGTATATATGGAGCGCCATGGTGGCGCCACTCTAGGGGGCGACCTGCCGGCCCACTGAGTTGCTAGGGTAAAAGTTTTCCGACGAATGTGCACGCGCGGCGCGTACACCTAACTGGAATGGATATGAGCAATCACTCGAAGAAGAACTGGTGTTTCATGACCTGCCCTTCTACACTGCTGACATTGACTGCAGAGAGAACGCTGATGTTAGTGCATCGGTCTTCCCAGCTGATCTTGGAAATCCTCCTGAGGCAGCGCTGCTGGAACCAATTCAGCCACTTAAGATGTCATCTATAGGTTACCCAGGTCTCACACATATAGAGAAGAGTGGGGATGACAAATGCTTTGTAAACCAAGATCTTGGTGCCTGTTTAGAGATCCCTATCACTGAAAACTTGTTTGAGTAGTCTTCCAGAGGATGTACTGGCACAGCGAATTAGGTATACAATTTCTATGTCAATGCTGGCTGTTTGGGAGATGTGGCTGCCAAGGTATGGAAGATGGTTCACATTTTCCAGGGGTTCTCCGCTGATGGTGATTTGTGTAGTACGAATAGTAGTTTGTGCAGATGAGGGCTGGTAGAGTACCTTGGTTTTCCCAACGTTGAGAGAGAGAGAGAGAGGGAGATCCAGATAGGCATCTGCAAAAAGATTTAGGGTATTTTGGAGGTCGGCCTCTGTGTGTGTGAGAATGACACAGTCATCTGTATACTGAAGGTCAGTGATGCTGATTCTTGTGATCTTAGAGTTTGTTTGGAGATGTCAGAGATTAAGGAGTTGACCATCCATATGATACTCAATCCCAATTCCACCAGGAAAGCAATCACAGATGAGAATCAGGATCACAGCAAGGTAAATGGAGAGGGTTGGTGCAATGACACAGCCTTGCTTGACACCAGTGTGAATGATGAATGGTTCGGTCTCTGAACCGTTGCACAGAATGGTGGCAATCATCCCATCATGGAGTAGTCTGATGATGGAAATTAATTTCTGTGGACAGGCAAACCTACACAGCACCTTCCATAGGGCATTACAATTGGTAGAGTCAAAGGCCTCGGTTAGATAAACGAATGCCATGAACAGTTCCTGGTGTTGCTCTCTACATTTCTCCTGAATCTGTCATACCACGAAGATCATGTCAATTGTGCCTCAGGATGGCCTGAAGCCATACTGTGATTCAGGGAGGAATTCCTAAGCAAGGGGGAGAAAGTGAGTTAATAGGATCCAGACAAGGATCTTCTGTGCAACGGAGAGGAGGACAATATCTCTGTAGTTCCTGCACAAAGATCTCAGCCCAGTGAATGCCAGAAAGAAGAACTTCCATAACTGCTAGAGAACTGGCAAGACTCAACATTGACATTGCAACTCTTAGTGAGACTTTCTGGGGTGATGAGAACCAATTTAAAGAGGATGGTCGTCGCTACACCTTCTTTTGGAAAGAAAAGCCACCTGAAGAGAGACACGTTCATGGGATTGGCTTTGTCATCAAAAATAAGATCACCAGTCAGCTTTTGGAGCTTCCCATGGGGATCAACGAGCATCTCATGACTTGGCTTAAGCTCAGCAACATCAATATGCCACAGTCATCAGTGCATATGTCCCAACACTTGATGATGAGGAAGACAACAAGGAGCAGTTTTATAGTGCTCTCAATGCAATCCTCACAGCCACACCTAAGTCAGACAAACTTATCCTCCTGGAAGATTTCAATGCCCGAGTCAGACAGGACTCCCAACTCTGGAGCAGCACAATAGGCAAAGAAGGGCTGGCAAATGTAAACCCCAATGGTATTCTCCTCCCCCAGCAAATGCGTGGAACATGACCTGCTCATCGTAAATACAATCTTTAGGCAGAGTAACAAATATACCACCTGGAAACATCCTCGGTCCAAACATTGGCACTTCCTTGACTATGTTATAGTCAGAACCCAAAATTATGCCAATATCTATATCACACAAGCCATGAGAGGTACAGATGACTGTTGGACAGACCATCGATTAGTAAGATCAATCATGTACCTGCAGCTCACTCCACGACACCGCAAACACCCAAAGACTAAGCAAAAGTGGTACAACGTCAAAGCACTTCAAGACCAAGCCAGTTGTGAGATGTTCTAGCAACACCTGTCTGAGAAACTCTCTAACTTGCCTGGTAACATCATTGACATTCAAGAGCACTGGAATCAACTTAAAAATACCATTCACAGTGCATGTGCTGAAACTATAGGATATTCTACTCATCAGCACCAAGACTAGTTTGATGAAAACAATGAGAAAATCCTAGCATTAATTCAACAGAAAAGAACTCCATTTTGTAACTGGAAAATAATTCCTCTAAACAATGAAAACATGAGCCTTATCACCTGCTTGAAGCTGAAGTCCAAGCTATGTGACATCAAAAATAAGTGGTGGCAAGAGAAGACCTCTGAGATTCAGGATTTCGTAGACCAGGATGACATGAAAAGCTTCTTCCAAGCAACAAAGGCCAGGCTCCAAAGGCCCAACCCCTTTACGTTCCCAGTATGGCTTCACTCTCCTCAAGGACTATGCAGCCATTAAACAACACTGGAAGGAGCACTTTGAGAACCTACTAAACCGTGAATCCATGGTATCTGAAGACACCATAGAGCAGTGGTGGGCAACCTGTGGCCCATCAGGGTAAATTGATTGCGGCCTGCGAGACATTTTGCGGACATGGACTGTCTGCAGCATGGCCCCCCTGCGGCAACCAGTGGCCACAGTTTGCTGTTCCCAGCCAGTGGGAGCTGCAGGAAGCGGCAGGCCGCAGGGACGTTCTGGCTGCCACTTACTGCAGCTCCCATTGGCCAGGAACAGCAAACCACGGCCACTGGGAGCTGCAAAATGTCTTGTGGCCCGCAATCAGCTTACCCTGCTGGGCCATAGATTGCCCACCACTGCCATAGTCTATATTCCACAATGCTCAGCAATGGAACACCTTGCTGATCCCTCATCTTCTGAGGAAGTCTGGCGTGCCATCACCCAGAAAAAAAATCACAAGGCACCAGGCCCAGACAGCATCCCAGCTGAGGTTTTTAAAGCTGGTGGAACAATGCTCCAGGACAAACTTTGCCCACTCCTCAACAAAACCTGGACCTGCGAAGAAATTCCACCTGACTTTAAAAACGCCGTTGTTACAATATTCATGGATGACTAATACTTAAAGATTTTACATACCTCTTGATTTGTATTGGTTAGCTCCTTGTATGCTGTAACAATGATTTTAAACCTAAGATCTACATTCTTTACTTTGCATATGCCATACATGGAACACATCATGATCTATTAAAGAAACAAGAAGAAGAATCAGAAATGCAGAAATTGTTATATTTCAGATTGAGAAAGCACCTATCCCTCCTCCCCTATATTCTAACGTTTTTCTATTTACATGGGGTGCAGTCCAGCTGCATGGAGGTCAATGAGAGTTTTGGAATTGACTTCAGTGAAGTCAGGATTGGTTACTAGGAAATGAAGGTGAAGATCAGTAGCTCTAGAATTCCTATACTGAGCTAAATCAATTATCTACATGCCATTCCAACCCATACCAATCCTTGGAGGAGACAACAAAAACCAAAATGGCAAACCAATGTCCCCTTCTTTTTGCAAAAAAGTTCACTAAACAAAAATGGTAATATTTTTCAAGTTCATATTTAGACACAGTATAAAGCTGAAATGTTAGGGTAGAAAGACAAAATGTGGATTAGTTACTATTGACTGCCCTAGGCAAAATTAATGTATTCACAGTAAGCTTCAGGCTTTACAAACTACTTTTCAAAGATTTTTTAATGACATATGCTATGCCTTTGATGTTACAGCATAAATAACTTTCAGTAGTTAAAAGTAAATTGAGGCCTTCTTAAATACACCAGTTCATTGTATTAAACTAATTTCTGCTTTGAATAATCTGCCTCCTGTGGGAAATAAAAACCTCATACCAGAATTTAACAGTTGAAAAACTGAAAAGCAACGTTTTGCCAAAAAGCAAACATAAATCTCATTGATTTATAGTACCTGGTCTAAGTGCCTGTCTTTCATAAGTTCATATTCATTTTGCAATGTGTGCTGAAAAAGGGTCCAGATCAAGTGTTCTAGTTCGGGGTGGTCAAACAGAAGCCGTAAGCAGAGGGTATTTAATCGAAGATATGCCAGCCGATACACTTGAGAGAAGAGAAGAAAAATTAATCACATTAGTAATAGAGAAACTTGTACTGGCCACTGTTCAGAATGCCTGCCTTTAATTGCTGTACCAGAGGATGAGTGACTTCTCTAGCAGGTAGAGTTTCTCTTTTAGCTCAAGTAGGGATGGCTCATGCTTTTAGCAAAGGAGGTCCAGATTTAATCTCCAGTAATGAGCCATGATGTCAGAAGCATATGCCAGAAGAAGACACATGGTGGAGATGATTTCCATTTGCAAAGCACATGATCTGTCATTGTATTGCTGCTACACTGAAGGTTTCAATACACTGGCATTATTCATGACCATCACACATTAAGAACAAAACCGATTTGGTAGACAAGGTTATTTCATTGAGGGGGTTGGGATTTTCCTTGTATTTGCTTGCATATTATGTCTGATGAGATTAGTATGTGCCTGTATAGAACATGTGGTATATGCACCAATATTTCCTGTTGGTTGGTTTATAGGAATTTTCAATCCAAATTAACATTCTGGCAACTACACTTAATTAGACTAAATTTTGCAAGCATCATATTACAATAGCTCAAAGCCTAAATCAATGTGAGACTGCACAAGTCTGCCTGCTTGTAAATTAGTTTTTACCTTTAGGCTACAATATGTGTAGAGCACACTTATTAATCTACTGGTATTGTACTAAGACTTTCCTAATACTAACTTGCTCAGAGTGCTTTAATGCTTTCCCTAATGAAAGAATGACAGCTGACAGTTCGTACAGTGTGTTTATTACAGTTTCCTGATATATTTTTATGACCTCCATTAAAACAAGGGATAGATGATGATAGGTTACTTTGCAGTTTCTACATATATGTGTTCTACATATAAATGCTCTCGTTAACATGATCTACAAACCTTTTTTGTAAAATAGTGAAAGGGAGGTAGATTTCTGTGGTTTCTGAGTTTGGGGTGCCAAAACAGGCTGAGCATCTATTATAGGAGTGGGGTTTAAAGAAGCTGTGGAGCCTTTCTTCTTAGGAGATCTCACAGGAGAAAGATACCTGCATATACAGCATAAACAAAAATATTAAGATAAAAACAAAAATGACACTTCAAAATAAAAAACACGTGAACAAAGGTAAATATACAATACACATGCATACTTTTCCATTCGCCTTGCTAGAAGGGAAGAGCCTTCATTGAAACAAGTCATTCCTAAAATTGAGAACTGAAAATCAGAGGTATTGAAGCTCATCCATATTTCTCCTCTTCTCCACCTCAGGACCAGGGACTGGTGAAACTAGCATCTTTCCCAAAAGTCTAGACAATCACAGCATATAAGAGGAGGTTACTTACCTGTAATGGAAGGTTCTTCAATATGTGTAGTCCCTATCTGTATTTCACTGAGGGTTATGTGCATTCACTATGCGCCCAGAGCCAGAGCTTTTCAAAGTAGTATTGCTCGGCAGTCCATGCAGGTGCCCTTGTATTGCCTTGTGGTTTCACCTGAGGTGATAAAGGGTACAGCAGACTGACTGCATCTCCACTACATTCTTCACTGCCGACCTACAGAGCTGCAGCAGAGGGGAAGGAATGTTGTATTGGAATACAAATAGGGACCACACATCTTGAAGAACTTCCAGTTACAGGTGAGTAACCTCTTCTTCTTCGAGTGATGGTCCCTATTGTATTTCACTGAGGGTGATTGATAAGCAGTACCTAGATAGGAGGAGGGTGCGAGGAAGATGGCAAAACCATATAACAGAGGATCACTATGCCAAATGAGGCATTTGTTGCAGAATCATATACTAGACCACAGTCAGAGAAAAAGGTGTGTACGGAACTCCATGTGGCCGCCTTACATATGACCACGAGAGGCATGTCATGAAGTGCGGCTATGATTGATGCTTGCCTTCTTGTGGATCAGGTAGGGCCAACAAGAGGGGGGGGAAGCTGGTACAAATTACCGGAGCCTGGCGGTCCGGAAGGGGTCCCGGGCCCAGCTTCCTCCGCCCTGTTTAGCTGGTCCGCCCTTGCTGGGGGGGCCCGAAATTTTTTTTTTATCAGGGCCCAAACCTGCTCTCGGCGGCCCTGGGAATGGGCTTGTGTCCCATCTGGTGGACAGTGCCCTGACAATTGATAGCAACACATAATGCACTCTGAGACCCACTTGGAGATTCTCTGCGTAGAAATGACCTTTCCTTTTATTCTCACCACTATGGCGATAAATAGCCTAGAAGACTTCTGGAACGGCTTTCTCCTTTATAGGTAAAAAGACAAAGGCCTACACACGTTGAAGGAATAAAGCCACCCTTCCTCATTTGAGACATACAGTTTTGAAAAAAAAGGTAGGCAGATGTATACATTGGTTGAAGTGAAATTGGGAATCCATCTTTGGCAGAAACTTGGGATGCTGTCGCAGCGAGATCTTGTGCTTATGGAACCTGGTGAGCGGGCGGGGGGTGGGGAGGGGTGTTTGCCAGCTCCCCAACCCTCCTCACTGAGGAAATAGCAAGAAGGAAAGCAGAGAAGAGAGAGAGGGCAGGAGGACAGCAGTTTGAAGGGAGAGTTCATTAAGGACTAGGTTAGTGGTTTCCAAACTGGGGTTCGTGAACCCCTGAGGGTTCACAAAATGTTACAAGGGGTTCTCAGGAAAAAATTCCCTAATGGCGGACAGAGCTGTCCCTAGGCACTCTGAGCAGCCTGGGGCCAGCAGCCTGGAGTCCCTGGACTTCCAAGAGCTAAGCAGATCAAAACAAGCATATCTGTTACCGTGAAGAGATTTAAACTTCAAGACTCCTTATAAGAAATGGAAAAGGGAGGTGGATATTTTTTGCTGTTTTTAAAATTAAATAGGCAGCTAGTATTGTTTTTTAAATTATTATGAAGAACAAGTTTAAGCTTTGTGGTAATGTGCGTTGTTTGCCTGGACTGCTCAAGACCAGAATGCTTGTATAGGAAGAACTCTTGAGTTGGCTTCTTAAATACCTTCATGCTATTTCACATCTGATACTCCTTGATGAAACATAGGACCCTTGTCTTATAACAGGCTTATTCAAAGTGATACAAGCTATGAAAGTGAGATCCTGTAAAAGTGCCGTTTTCATAATGTAATAAAAATACTGTAATTAAATAATAATAAATAGTGTGTAATAAGCATGTCATAAAACAAATTTTACATTTCCAAGATTATCATTTATACTCAGGTAAAGGAGAAAATCCCTGGAAATATTAATTTTTAGTAGGGGTTCGCGAGACTTGACATTTTAGTAAAAGGGGTTCACAGGTTGTTAAAGTTCACAGGTCTAGATAATACTCAGTCCTGCCATGTAGGCCCTTTGCAGTCCTACAATTCTATGAAAAACTGAATGCCCTTCCACTGGAGGATGGAAAGCACTGGTGGCAACTGCATGCCTCTGATAGAGCTGAAAGCAAGTTCCCAGGTTTTCAGGTGGAGGAAATAGTCTAAGAGCACAGGGATGCCCACAGTTTCAGGAGCAAGACCTCGCTGTTGGGTCCAGGAGATAAAAAGAGCCCATTTGGCCTGACAGGATCACCTTGGGGGATCCTTTTAGCTACTGGACAGGACGTCTTGTACTGCCAATGAGCATTCTCATGCTAATGGAAGTGTCCATGCAAAAACCATGCTGTGAGGTGTAATGTCCATGGATCTTGATGCCTGAGTCTGCTGTTGTTTTGTGTCAGCAGTTCTGGAAATGTATGGAGCAGGAGTGGAGGTAGTTTTGACATGCGGAGAAGAAGAGGGAACCAGAATTGGCAAGACCATAATGAAGCAATCAGAATGGCCATCACTATCTCCCTCTGGAGTTTGCAGAGGACATGAGGTTGGAGCGGTAGGAGGGGGAAGGCATAGTTCATCCAGTCTGACTAACTGTCAACCAGAGCATTGCCCAGTGAGTGGGCACGAGTCCTCCCCTAGTAAGTGCACCGGAACTTGCAGAGAACTTTGTCCTACCAGGACAGTTTGTGAGGTCTAGAAGCACTTCCAAGTCTCCCCGGAGTCAATGGTATCCAGTCTATTAATGGGACCAGAACCTGTAAAGGCATCTGTTTCAGGACCAACAATTCATGGGATACCAGCAGAGTCGAAGCAGGAGAGATATGCGGATCCGGCATGCAGTGTGGCCTCTGACTGCTCATGTGCCTTGTAGTGCATAGCTCATGTGTGGCCAGAACTCATGGACAGTTCAGTGTCCTTGGATTTGGAGGAAAATGTACTGCCATGCTAATGCACATGTTTCCATGGTTCATGGCTAGGAACGAACGCAGGGTCCATAGCACTGGTACTGATGGGTCCAGATAGAGGCTCTGCAATAGGAGGAGTGCTCCTGGATTGCTCAGGCCAACATGCAGGGGGGTTCCCCAGCCAGGATCCATTTTAAGCCCATGACTACCTCCAAGAGCTGCTTCTTGAGGTGGAGAGCTCAGCCTTCCCATGTATGGGCAGGGAAGGAGAGGAAGATGCTGCACCTGGAGGTGATGTGGGCTGTCCCCAAACAGTACAAACAGTGTTCGTGTTCATCGCTGGTGGAGAATGAGCAAGGGCAGGAATCCCAGCATCATCTGCATAATCCAGTAACCAGACACAAGAGCAGGTGGCGGTGAGAAGGAACTGGAGACCTGGTCTGTCTGAGCTGCCTTTTATTGCCTTGGGCAAAACTACAAGGCAATAAAAAGGTGCATGCATGGACCACCAAGCAATACTACTTTGAAAAACTCTGGCTCTGGGAGCATAGTGCATGCGCATAACCCTCAGTGGAAAACAATAGAGACCATCACTCAAGGAAGAAACAAAGCTTCTCTCTGCTCTGCCACATTGTTGGCTGCAGGCATTTTTTTCCACCTCTGGCACTATTGGGTGTGGATATTACCCCACTTGCCCATGTCTGGTGGGGCCAGTGAGGAGCTGCTGCTGGCAGACCAGATCAAGGGAGTTGGGAAGAAATGCTTGTTGTGGCATTGAGTAGCAGCTGTAATCACACATGCTGGCTTATGGCATCACACACTCACTCACTCATGCCCGTCACCCCAATCGGGGTATGGGCCGCCAACAACAGATCTCCAGAGTCCTCTATCCTGGGCCATTCGTTCTAACTGGTTCCAGGTATAGCCCATTTTTTTGCTATCAGCCTGAAGGTCACATCGCCAGGTGTTTCTTGGACGGCCTCTCTTCCGCTTGCCTTGGGGGTTCCACCGCAGTGCCTGTCTGGTGATGTTAGTTGGCTGCTTGCGTAGTGTATGTCCTATCCAACCCCACCTTCTCCTTCTGATTTCTTCCTCTGCTGGGAGTTGACAGGTCCTCTCCAAGAGGTGGATGTTACTGATAGTGTCTGGCCAGCGGTTCTGGAGAATCCTTCTGAGGCAACTATTTATGAAGGTCTGGATCTTCCTGATGTTTGTTTTTGTTGTCCTCCAGGTTTCAGCTCCATACAGTAGTACTGATTTCACACTGGAGTTGAACAGTCGAATTTTTATTGCCAAAGACAGCTCTCTGGAGCTCCAGATGTTCTTGAGCTGTAAGAAGGCTGCTCTTGCCTTACCAATCCTTACTTTGATGTCTGCGTCTGGGCCACCCTGCTGGTTGATGATGCTACCTAGGTAGGTGAAGAACTGCACTTCTTCCAAGGGGCTTCCATTCAGTGTGACTGGGTCATTGCTGGTGGAGTTAATCCTAAGGATCTTGGTCTTGTTCTTGTGAATGTTGAGGCCAACCTGTGATGACGTGGCTGCCACTACATTGATCTTCTCTTGCATCTGCTGTTTACTGTGAGAAAGGAGTGCAAGGTCATCAGCATAGTCCAGGTCATCAAGCTGGGTCCACAACGTCCACTGGATTCCGTTCCTACGCTCGTAGGTGGGTGTCTTCATAATCCAATTGATGACGAGGAGAAAGAGAAGTGGTGACAACAAGCATCCTTGCCTGACTCCAGTTTGCACCTGGAAGCTGTTAGTAAGCTGCCCTCCATGGATCACTCTACAGTGTATACTGTCATATGAGTTCTTGATCAGATTGACCACCTTTGCTGGGATGCCGTAGTGCCGAAGGAGCTTCCAAAAAGTCTCTCGATCCACGCTATCGAACGCTTTCTCATAGTCAACAAAATTGATGTACAATGAGGAGTTCCACTCTATAGACTGCTTGACTATGATGCGAAGCGTTGCTATTTGGTCCATGCATGATCTGTTCTGCCGGAAACCTGCCTTTTCATCTCATAGCTGTGGATCGACAGCATCCTTCATTCTCTCTAAGAGGACTCCGTTAAAGACCTTCCCTGGCACCGACAGGAGTGTGATTCCTCTATAATTGGCACAGTTGCTAAGGTCTCCTTTCTTGGGGATTTTGATGAGATATCCCTCTTTCCAGTCTACTGGAATCACTTCTTCTTCCCATATCTTCTCAAAGAGGGGATACAACATTTCCACTGAAGCATTCAGATCTGCTTTCAGGGCCTCTGCTGGGATGTCATCAGGTCCAGCCGTCTTCCTATTCTTCATCATGGTGATGGCTTTTCTGATCTCATCTCTGGTTGGTTTATCACAAATAATTGGGAGGTCCTCGTTAACTGAGTTGATATCTGGTGGATTTGGTGGTGCTGGTCTGTTCAGGAGTTCCTCAAAGTGCTCCACCCATCTGTTCATCTGTTGTTCTATTCCTGTTATAGACTTTCCCTGCTTGTCTTTAACGGGACGTTCTGGCTTGCTGAACTTTCCAGACAGTCGCTTGGTAGTATCATACAGCTGTTTCATATTACCGCTGTATGCTGCCTGCTCCGCTTCTGCTGCCACATACTCTCTCTTGTCCTTCCTGATATTCCTCTTCACTGCTCTGTGGGCTTCAGCATACTCTTTTTGAGCTTTGGCCTTTGCTGCTCTAGTCCTGCTGTTGTTGACTGCTGCCTTCTTCTTCTTTCTGTCTTCTATCTTGATCAAGGTCTCTGCTGTGATCCACTCTTTCTGCTGGTGTTTCTTAATTCCAAGCACTTCCTGGCATACTGACCCAAGTGTCTCTCTCACTTTCTGCCATCTGTTTAGTACATTGTCTTCCTCTTCCTCACACTGATCCTGTAATACTGAAAACTTATTCTTCAGCCTCAGTCCAAAATCTTCCTTGGTCTTATGGTCCTTCAGAAGGCTGACGTTGTACTTCACTCTTCTGTCTGACACGTCTATCCAGTTCTTTTTCAGCTTCTGCTTCAATCTGGCCACCACTAAGTGATGGTCGGATGCCGCGTCTGCTCCTCTTCTAACTCTAACGTCCTGCAAGGATCTTCTAAACTTCTTGCTAATGCAGACATGATCGATCTGATTTTCTGTCGTGCCTGCTGGTGATACCCAGGTACTCTTGTGGATCTGCTTGTGAGGAAAGATGCTACCTCCTATGACCAGGTTGTTAAGTGCACACAAATCCACAAATCTCTCTCCCAGAGCATGGGTCTCCATGACTTGTTCATATCCTGTGTTGTCAGGTCCAATTTTGGCATTAAAGTCTCCCATAAGGATGATGATGTCTTTGTCTTGGAGAATCTCTAATATTTTCTGGAGTCTGTTGTAAAAATAATCTTTGTCCTCCTCTTCGCTGTCGTTAGTTGGAGCATGGCATCACAAACCTTTTTGAAAATATGGGCATACTAAGAAGTTTTGTCAATGTATTTAAGTAAAAAGGAGTATATCTATCCCTACACAGATGAAGTCATGCCATGTAACACAACAATTTGCAGGGAAATCCTGGTAAACAGAAATGACATTAGAAGTATAAGTTGATGGAGTTTGAGAAAAGATATTTTAAAATTTGGTTGAGGATAGCCTGTTTTTAGTATGAGTCCCAGCAAATGTAATGCACAATTCAGCATAACTTTAGTACCAAGTCCAACAAGGAAAAATGCACTATATAAATAAATAGTTAAAAAACATTGTGGAAGGAATTAACTCCACACAGCACTTATCTCCATGCATGCACGTTACTTACAGATCTGCTGCAGTGTGATTATGCTGGAGAGGAAAGTTAAAAGTGCAGGTGGGCTCAGGTTGATCAACTTGGCCTTCTCGTTCCTTGGATTGCTTTATAAGATCAAATAGGGACGAATCCTAAAAGAGAAAATCATAGTAACAGAACATTAGCAAAGGAAACTGACTATCTGACAAGAGTCACATCAACAATTGGGGCACTGCTCAAGTGCTCTGTGTTTCTGTTTATTTCTAGTGTTCACTCTGCACTTCCTCTGGCAATGGCTTCAGTTAGCCAGTTCAAGGACATTCTGCCTCCTCCATAACCCTCAGTTGGCATTTGAAAAGGCCATTGTGATGGACCTGTGCTCCTCCTCCTTTTTTGACTAATCCTGTTCCAGTTCAAGTGCTTCCTGGCTTACTTTAGCTGCTATGTGTTAAATACAGGAAGACTCAAGAGCATCAAGTTGCAGTTCACAGGCACTTAAGATCTCCTTTTGGATTGGAGGTTGATTACTGGAACTTTTGGCTAAGGAATCCTGCTAAGATCAAAGATAACAGAGAAGTGATGGGGAAGGGCAGTGGGAGACGGTTACAAGTGGAGTGGAGAAGATGGATGAAGCAAGGATCTCACATTGTCATCATCAATAGCAGAACCTCAGGTTCCTCGCAGCTCATCTGTGAAGTTGTTGGTAGAACTATATAGAAATGCATGAAAAACATATTCTTGCTTCACACCATAGTACTAAACTAGTCTTGAAAATACAGAATTGCTGGATTTTTTGTTTATGTCTACTTCAGCAGGGGGCTCCTGCTTAGCAATAATACTCTTTCAGTAATGTGACACCAAAACCTAGCCACCAATATTAAGTCAGGAATAATGGGGAGAAGAGAGATGTATCTATTTATGTGGTGTTAAGCTTTGTATTGGGAGTAAAAAGGCATTATTAGTCAGGTAGTAAACAGGGGCAGATATGGAATCATAGACTTTGCAATTCTAAGGAAGGGTAGAAGGGAGTACAGCAGAATAGAGACAATGGATTTCAGGAAGGCGGATTTTGGTAAGTTCAGAGAGCTGATAGGTAAGGTCCCATGGGAATTAAGACTGAGGGGAAAAACAACTGAGGAAAGTTGGCAGTTTTTCAAAGGGACACTATTAAGGGCCCAAAAGCAAGTTATTCCGATGGTTAGGAAAGATAGAAAATGTGGCAAAAGACCACCTTGGCTTACCCTTGAGATCTTGCGTGACCTACAAAATAAAAAGGCGTCATATAAAAAATGGAAACTAGGGGTATGTCTACATCTAAAATTTTGCAGCGTTGGTTGTTACAGCTGTATTAGTACAGCTGTATAGGGCCAGCGCTGCAGAGTGGCCACACTTACAGCAACCAGCGCTGCAAGTGGTGTTAGATGTGGCCATACTGCAGCGCTGTTGGGCGGCTTCAAGGGGGGTTCGGGGAATGCGAGAGCAAACCGGGGAAGGAGACCAGCTTTGCCGCGGTTTGCTCTCGCGTTCCCCGAACCCCCCTGCAAACCGCAGGGAAGGAGACCTGCTTGCACGGAGGTTCGGGGAACGTGAGAGCAAACCGGGGAAGGAGACCAGCTTTGCCGCGGTTTGCTCTCGCGTTCCCCGAACCACCCTGCAAACCGCAGGGAAGGAGACCTGCTTGTTCGGGGAACGCGAGAGCAAACCGGGGAAGGAGACCAGCTTCGCCGCGGTTTGCTCTTGCGTTCTCCGAACCACCCTGCAAACCGCAGGGAAGGAGACCTGTTTGCTCGGGGTTCGGGGAACGCGAGAGCAAACCGGGGAAGGAGACCAGCTTGATTACCAGAGGCTTCCTCAGGTATGCTGGGATACCTGCTTATTCCACGGAGGTCAAGAAAAGCGCTGGTAAGTGTCTACACTTGATTACCAGCGCTGGATCACCAGCGCTGGATCCTCTACACCCGAGACAAAACGGGAGTACGGCCAGCGCTGCAAACAGGGAGTTGCAGCGCTGGTGATGCCCTGCAGATGTGTACACCTCCTAAATTGCAGCACTGTAACCCCCTCACCAGCGCTGCAACTTTGTGATGTAGACAAGCCCTAGGTCAGATCACGAAGGATGAATATAGGCAAATAACACAGGAAGGCAGAGGCAAGATTAGAAAAGCAAAGGCACAAAATGAACTCAAACTAGCTATGGGAATAAAGGGAAACAAAAAGACTTTTTATCAATACATTAGAAGCAAGAGGAAGATTAAGGACAGGGTAGGCCCACTGCTCAATGAGGAGGGGGAAACAGTAACGGGAGACTTGGAAATGGCAGAGATGCTTAATGACTTCTTTGTTTCGGTCTTCACTGAGAAGTCTGAAGGAATGTCTAGTATAGTGAATGCTTACGGGAAGAGGGTAGGTTTAGAAGAGAAAATAAGAAAAGAGCAAGTAAAAAATCACTTAGAAAAGTTAGATGCCTGCAAGTCACCAGGGCCTGATGAAATGCATCCTAGAATACTCAAGGAGTTAATAGAAGAGGTATCTGAGCCTCTAGCTATTATCTTTGGGAAATCATGGGAGACGGGGGAGATTCCAGAAGACTGGAAGGGGGCAAATATAGTGCCCATCTATAAAAAGGGAAATAAAAACAACCCAGGAAACTGCAGACCAGTTAGTTTAACTTCTGTGCCAGGGAAGATAATGGAGCAGGTAATCAAAGAAATCATCTGCAAACACTTGGAAGGTGGTAAGGTGATAGGGAATAGCCAGCATGGATTTGTAAAGAACAAATCGTGTCAAACTAATCTGACAGCATTCTTTGATAGGATAACGAGCCTTGTGGATAAGGGAGAAGCGGTGGATGTGATATACCTAGACTTTAGTAAGGCATTTGATACGGTCTCGCATGATATTCTTATAGATAAACTAGGAAAGTACAATTTAGATGGGGCTACTATAAGGTGGGTGCATAACTGGCTGGATAACCGTACTCAGAGAGTAGTTGTTAATGGCTCCCAATCCTGCTAGAAAGGTATAACAAGTGGGGTTCCGCAGGGGTCTGTTTTGGGACCGGTTCTGTTCAATATCTTCATCAACGATTTAGATGTTGGCATAGAAAGTACGCTTATTAAGTTTGCGGACGATACCAAACTGGGAGGGATTGCAACTGCTTTGGAGGACAGGGTCAAAATTCAAAATGATCTGGACAAATTGGAGAAATGGTCTGAGGTAAACAGGATGAAGTTCAATAAAGATAAATGCCAAGTGCTCCACCCAGGAAGGAACAATCAGTTTCACACATACAAAATGGGAAGAGACTGTCTAGGAAGGAGTATGGAAGAAAGAGATCTAGGGGTCATAGTAGACCACAAGCTTAATATGAGTCAACAGTGTGATACTGTTGCAAAAAAAGCAAACATGATTCTGGGATGCATTAACAGGTGTGTTGTAAACAAGACACGAGAAGTCATTCTTCCGCTTTACTCTGCGCTGGCTAGGCCTCAACTGGAGTATTGTGTCCAGTTCTGGGCACCGCATTTCAAGAAAGATGTGGAGAAATTGGAGAGGGTCCAGAGAAGAGCAACAAGAATGATTAAAGGTCTTGAGAACATGACCTATGAAGGAAGGCTGAAGAAATTGGGTTTGTTTAGTTTGGAAAAGAGAAGACTGAGAGGGGACATGATAGCAGTTTTCAGGTATCTAAAAGGGTGTGTCATCAGGAGGAGGAAGAAAACTTGTTCACCTTAGCCTCTAGTGATAGAACAAGAAGCAACAGGCTTAAACTGCAGCAAGGGAGATTTAGGTTGGACATTAGGAAAAAGTTCCTAACTGTCAGGGTAGTTAAACACTGAAAAAGATTGCCTAGGGAAGTTGTGGAATCTCCATCTCTGGAGATATTTAAGAGTAGGTTAGATAAATGTCTATTAGGGATGGTCTAGACAGTATTTAGTTCTGCCATGAGGGCAGGGGACTGGACTCGATGACTTCTCGAGGTCCCTTCCAGTCCTAGAGTCTATGAGTCTATGGATGAGCAAAAAGTGGAAAGTCGGCATTTTCCTACCCCAATCTGAAGCAGAGAGCATCAACACTGATGGACCGAACATTTTACATATAATGAATGTGGTGTTTGTCTGCTCAAGGTCCATCAGATTCTGTGGATGAATGTGTTACTTATAAATATACATGAAAAGACTGTAAACGTATTTATAATAGCAAAATTGACAAAGGAGTCTGTAACGTGAACACAGCACTGAATTGTAAGTTCACAAGCAAATGTAAAGTAAACTGGTCATCCCAGCTGCACCAGTCTCGCATAAAGGCAAAAAACTTCAAACACTGGTATTCAGTTTTTTCCCTACAGCTCTATTATTCTGAATGGGAATTGCAGCGTTGCAAACTCTTGAGATTGTATTGTAAATCTCAGGATAGTTGGGGGATTTTCTCAAACCCTAGCATCTGGAATGAGGTGACCCCAATGGAATCTCAATTTTCATTAAACAAACAAACAAAAAATTCTAGTCCTCATCATTGTGGAGAGGAGATTGAAAACATGAATCCTGCAGGTTCAAAAACCAGAAGACAAAAAGAACCAAGCACATATTTTTCTTACAATCTCATAATTTCCAAGCCATGATTTTTGGCAGTACCGGCACTATCTAAGCCACAGCAGAGAAATGATGTACAGTTACTGGCTCACAACCGCAATTATTTCTCAGTTATACAAGTACCTGCAGACCAACCAGGTGACAGGGGCTGGTTTGCATGACTTTTCTCAGTAACTACAAGTATTTACATGAATGTATGATTTGCTTGCCTATTACACCTTCAGAACTCCCACACGTCCAAACAGACAACTGTTACCTCAGCTTCTCACTCTTCCATCTACATCATGCCTCACTTCCTCTCAACAGTCGCTCCTGCTGTCAATGCTGCTCCTGTCTCCTAAAGAAGGCTAAATCACTCATTTTTCAAGCCCCTCATCCCTTGATATGAGTAACAGCTCCATTAGCCAAGGGGGATGGGAGATTCCTGTACCCATTCAATTCAGATTTTAAATATCTATGATGAGGAAAATATTCTTCCTGATGAAAAAGAAGTAAGAAAAATGTATTAATGCAAACAGCTAGTCTGGGGGTGGAGAGGTGTGAGAGATGGAAGGAAAACAGAAAAACAGAAGACCAAATTTCAGCATAATAAGAGCGTCTAGTGCTGTGCATCCGAAGAAGTGGGCTGTAGCCCACGAAAGCTTATGCTCAAATAAATTTGTTAGTCTCTAAGAGTACGTCTACACTATGGGATTATTCTGATTTTACATAAACCAGTTTTGTAAAACAGATTGTATAAAGTCGAGTGCACGCGGCTACACAAGGCACATTAATTCGGCAGTGTGCATCCATGGTCCGAGGCTAGCGTAGATTTCCGGAGCATTGCACTGTGGGTAGCTATTCCATACCTATCCCATAGTTCCTGCAGTCTCCTCCGCCCCTTGGAATTCTGGGTCGAGATCCCAGTGGCTGATGGGGCAAAAATCATTGTCGCTGGTGGTTCTGGGTAAATGTCGTCACTCATTCCTTCCTCCGGGAAAGCAACGGCAGACAATCATTCCGCGCCCTTTTTCCCTGGATTTCCCTGGCAGATGCCATAGTATGGCAACCATGGAGCCTGTTTTGCCTTTTGTCACTGTCACCGTATGTGTACTGGATGCCGCTGACAGAGGCGGTACTGCAGTGCTACACAGCAGCATTCATTTGCCTTTGCATGATAGCAGAGATGGTTATCAGTCGTTCTATACCGTCTGCTGTGCCATTGTAAATTGGCAATGAGATGACGGTTATCTGTCGTTCTGTACTGTCTGCTGCTGTCATGGGTGCCCCTGGCTGAGGTGGGCTGGGGGTGCAAAGACAAAAATGGGAATGACTCACCGGGTCATTCCCTCCTTTATGTTGTATCTAAAAATAGAGTCAGTCCTGCCTAGAATATGGGGCAAGCGTACTAGAGAACCAGAGAGCACAGCCGCTCCGTGTCAGATCCCGCAAAAATGATGAGCTACATGCCATTCTAGGGGGTGCCCCTGCAACAACCGCACCCATTGCTTCCCTGCTCCCTCAACCCTCCTGGGCTACCGTTGCAGTGTCCCCCCATTTGTGTGATGAAACAATAAAGAATGCAATAAGAAACACTGACTTGTTAGTGAGATAAAATGAGGGGGAGGCAGCCTCCAGCTGCTATTAGTCCAGGCAGGACATTAAACGGTGCGGGGGAGAGGAGCCCAGCATCCCGCTGCTATGATAGTCCAGGCAGTACAGAATCTTTTCTTTTCACATGAAAGGGAGGGGGCTGATGGAGCTCAGCCCCCACTTGCTATGATGAAGACGGTTACCAGCCGTTCTGTACCATCTACTGGGAATGACCAGGAATCATTCCTATTTTTACCCAGGCGCCCCCGGCCAGCCTCACCTGAGGCCAGCCAGGAGCACTCACAGGCTGATGATGACTACAGATATCAGTCATATTGTACCGTCTGCCACTAGGGAGAGGAGGGGAGTGGATACTGCTCTTCACTGCCGCAGCATTGCGTCTACCAGAAGCATTCAGTAGACATAGGCTGACATTGAAAAAAGTTAAGAAACAATTTTTTTTCCCCTTTTCTTTCACGGTGGGGGGAGCTACACCCTGAACCACCCCGGACAATGTGTTTGACCCTACAGGCATTGGGAGCTCAGCCAAGAATGCAAATGCTTTTCGGAGACTGCTGGGGACTGTGGGATAGCTGGAATCCTCAGTACCCCCTCCCTCCCTCCATGAGCGTCCATTTGATTCTTTGGCTTTCCGTTACGCTTGTCACGCATAGCCTGGAGATTTTTTTCAAATGCTTTGGCATTTCGTCTTCTGTAACGGAGCTCTGATACAACAGATTTGTCTCCGCATACAGCAATCAGATCCAGTATGTCCCGTACGGTCCATGCTCAAGCTCTTTTTGGATTTGGGACTGCATCGCCACCTGTGCTGATCAGAGCTCCACGGTGGGCAAACAGGAAATGAAATTCAAAAGTTCGCGGGGCTTTTCCTGTCTACCTGGCCACTGCATCCGAGTTCGGATTGCTGTCCAAAGCGGTCACAATGGTGCACTGTGGGATACCGCCCGGAGGCCAATACCGTCGATTTGCAGCCACACTAACCCTAATCCGATATGGTAATACCGATTTTAGCGCTACTCGTCTCATAGACTCATAGACTCTAGGACTGGAAGGGACCTCGTTGGGAAGGAGTACAGAAACCGATTTAAAGAGCCCTTTATATCGATATAAAGGGCCTCGTTGTGTGAACGGGTACAGCGTTAAATCGGTTTAACACTGCTAAAATCGGTTTGAACGCGTAGTGTAGACCAGGCCTTAGGTACCACAAGTACTCCTTTTTAGTGGTTAAGCACATGAAAACAGGATTTCTGGGTTCTTTCCAAGTAGGCTGCTTCTCTACTAGTTTTCCATCCCTTTAAATGTATTTGAATTGACTTTGGTTATAGAAAGACTTAAGTTATGTATTTGCCTTTGTTTTTCTCTATTTTCAAAAAATGAAATTTTTATCAAATTATTTCTTTGGGGAACCAGATCTCTTGAATGCTAATTTTTTGAGACAAGATATGAGCCACTGAATACAGGGGTTAATAGTGCAAGCACTGAGACCTAGAGTACAATAATATTCTAAAACTAGGGACTTTTCTTGAATGTGCAAAAACTGAGGTCATTATCCACGAGTTCCAGTTGGAGTAATCAATGCTTAAAAAAAGAACTTTGTACCCAAAACTCAGTTTTATCTATTGATAAGGTTTATCTAAGTGACTTTTGTTTGTAAAGTAACTTTACTCACATTATCTGAGATGTTATATTGCTTCTCAAATCTTTTAAACAGTATTTCAGATCAGTAGCCTCTCCACCCATGAATACTCTTCACAGGAACAGTTTTAGTGCACACATTTTTTAAAATGCCCACATAAATTTATTGCTCAAGAATCTGAGTGATGTCACTGGATACATAGTACAAATTGAAATAACAAAATAATAACATTGCCTTTCTTTTGGGGATCTTAAAGTGCTAACTAAGATAGATAATACCGCCCCATTTTATTGAGGTGGAAATGGAGACATGATCTAGTACCACTAACTTGCCCAAGGAGACACAGCAATCCACGACAGAGTCAGGAATAGAGCCGAAGTTTGATTCTCAGTTGTCCTCCCCTGACTCTAACCATTAGACCATGCTGTCATGGTAATACCACTTTACTGAGTTCAGAAACTGAGTTTTAAGAAAAAAAGTTTAACATATGCACCCAGCCAAAATTCAAATAGCCTTTAAGTATCAGTAGCTTTCTGAACCAGATGTACACAACTCAGAATTGCATTCATGAGGACTGGGTTTTCATAGATTCATAGACTCTAGGACTGGAAGGGACCTCGAGAGGTCATCAAGTCCAGTCCCCTGCCCTCATGGCAGGACCAAATACTGTCTAGACCATCCCTGATAGACATTTATCTAACTTACTCTTAAATATCTCCAGAGATGGAGATTCCACAACCTCCCTAGGCAATTTATTCCAGTGTTTAACCACCCTGACAGTTAGGAACTTTTTTCTAATGTCCAACCTAAAACTCCCTTGCTGCAGTTTAAGCCCATTGCGTCTTGTTCTATCTTTAGAGGTTAAGATGAACAAGTTTTCTCCCACCTCCTTATGACACCCTTTTAGATACCTGAAAACTGCTATCATGTCCCCTCTCAGTCTTCTCTTTTCCAAACTAAACAAACCCAATTTTTTCAGCTTTCCTTCATAGAGCATGTTCTCAAGACCTTTAATCATTCTTGTTGCTCTTCTCTGGACCCTCTCCAATTTCTCCACATCTTTCTTGAAATGCGGTGCCCAGAACTGGACACAATACTCCAGCAGAGGCCTGACCAGCGCAGAGTAGAGAGGAAGAATGATTTCTTGTGTCTAGCTCACAACATACCTGTTAATGCATCCCAGAATCACATTTGCTTTTTTTGCAACAGTATCACACTGTTGACTCATATTTGGCTTGTGGTCCACTATAACCCCTCGATCCCTTTCTGCCGTACTCCGTCCTTGACAGTCTCTTCCCATTCTGTATGTGTGAAACTGATTGTTCCTTCCTAAGTGGAGCACTTTGCATTTGTCTTTATTAAATTTCATCCTGTTTACCTCAGACCATTTCTCCAATTTGTCTAGATCATTTTGAATTTTGACCCTATCCTCCAAAGCAGTTGCAATCCCTCCCAGTTTGGTATCATCTTGTTTTGGTTTCAGAGTCCACCAATTACAACAACAATGCTTAATCTTCTTTTAGGTAATTTGACAAAGAAATCAAATATTTTTGAGTCTCTGTGAGGCTCAGAGTAAGAACAAGTAAATCTGTGAGATCTTTCACCTTAAAAAAAAGTTTCCAATTCTTTAGGTACTACTTTTATCTTTGTTTTAGATTTCTTAACATTTAAATAATTTCCTAACACAGTTTCAAGGTTTGACTCCATAATGCACCTTAGTACTATGGCTGTTGCTAAACTATCTGAAATATATAATGTAACCAAACTTTTAAGCAACAAAAAATAATAATGAAATTGGTAAATTAAATCAGATATTTTAATATTAAGAAGCTATGAAATCTTTGGAAAATATTAAATAATTGGATGTGTTCCTTTCATCCAAAGCAAGAATAGATCTGAAATTAACAGCTTTAAAAAGAAGCTGCAAGAACTTGCTTCTAGCTACCATTTTGTATTCACTCTGCTAGAAGTGGAAATCCCTGAGGCAGTTGTAAGGGTTTAGAACAGTGGTGGGCAACCTGTGGCCCATCAGAGTAGTCTGCTGGCGGGCCGTGAGAGAGTCTGTTTACATCAACCATCCACAGGCACGGCCACCTGCAGCTCTCAGTGGCCGCGGTTCGCCATTCCCAAACATTGGGAACTGCGTGAAGCAGTGAAGGCCAGCTGCTGCTTGCCGGAGCTCCCGTTGGCCAGGAACGGTGAACCACAGCCACTGGGAGCTGTGTGGGCAGCCAATGTAAACAAATTGTCTTGCGGCCACCAGCAGATTACCTTGATGGGCCCCATGAGGCCCATAGGTTGCCCAGCACTGGTGGAAGCTTCATTTTCATTTGCAAAGGCGCTTCGAAAAGCCTAACACCCTTCTCGGCTCTCTGTGAGCTAAGATCAAGCGTGAGTAGTCTTTTGGCTTCCCCAAGGCCGTGATCAAGTGTCTTGATGTTTTTGGTCTTTTAGCCTCAAGACGAAAACCTTGTCTGTGTCTCTGGGACCTTGAAGTCAAAACGTTATCTGTTCTTATCAGTTTAATATCTGATGTGTCCTTTATTTGAGGACTGTATATTAAATAAAGAAAAAAATCACTAGCATTCAGAACAATGAAACAATTTAGGCCTGCTAAAACAAAATCCTGACTAACTCAATGATAACTTAATTCTCCAAACCACATATCCCATAAAAGAATTGAAGATTACGGATCATAATTTCCAACCGATTGGATAGACCTTATCATGGTTTCATTGATTTAATGTCTGCCTATCTTCAACTCTAGTTTAGTGACTCTACACACAACTGGGAGTGAATAGAGTGAATAGAAGTTGGATGCATGCAAAATATGATCCTATTTGGGCTTGCTTTCTGTATGGTTTCAGGCAAAGGAACAATAACAAAAGCAATTCTGAGGATTTCATTCAGATGTTAATACAGTCTGATTTGTTTTAATAATTTAACTCAAAATGTGCATATTGCTTATTTATTTAACAGGACAGGTTTTTTTGTACTTTATTGATGTGTTGGAATAATACTATAACTTGATTTCCTCTGTTTAACATTAACACAACATTAATTTCAAAAACAGAATACCACTATAAAGCTGTGTGGGAGCCTGTCCTGTAAAGAATTTTAATCCCTTCGGCTAGAAGCTGCCCATGGCAGATGGGTTAAAAAATAAAAACGAGAGACAAAGAAGCAGAAGATATAATAATTATGATTGCTCATCAGCTCAGACTAGATGAGAGAAGTCTTTTTCATGAGATTTTATTCCAAATACCAGTATCACATATTTGTTATGCAAAAGTGAAAAATGGCTAATTTGCGCTACATCCCCAGTTTAACTCCAGCATAGCAATACCTGCTTTTACCAGTGCTGAATTTGGCTGCCCATAACTTTTCATTAACCTCCTTACTTTTCTCAAATGTGAATACAGAGTTGCTAAACTACACTTGAAGATCGGCAGACATGTTAAACCAATGATACCACAGTAAGTGCTATCTATCTATTTGGTACGTATGTAAGCACTAAATACAATTTATTTTTCAGTTATTTTCAAGTATCCAAAACTGTACTAGACATCCCCCAATAAAATATGATCAGCGTCCCAAAAAGCTTACAGTCCAAATTCAATTTGGCACTAGAAGTAAAGGTCAAACAACAAAGGAAGGAGACAATACCTATCAGAGAATGTTGTAATACAGAAATTGTTCTTGTTTCACTTGTTTTCTTTTCTTCACATTCATGTCTTGTAGGTGAGATAACAGAGTGATTTTTAGGGTGGATATAAAGAAAGGAAGATTGATGAAGAGCTCTGGAGAAGGCATTCCAAGTATAATGGGAACTACAGAAGCAAGAGGCTCAAATTCATAGTTGCCCTATGTGATTTTTAGCAGCTAGACTGATGCAAAGGGGCAGTAGGGAGGTATAATAATCACCTCACCATTTCTTAGGAATAGCCCTAGAACTGGGGGTGGGCCAGAGGAGGGGAATGCAGTTTGGAAATGAGAGGTGGTATAGCCGGGCTGGTATGTCCCAGCAGTTCTGCACCCATAAATAGAGGCCACTGCAACACGGTGGAAGTTAGTGCTACCACCAAGCTGCCCTCGCCTACGCTGGGGACACCAGCAGCTCCTGAACAAGGGAATGTGCAAGGTGCACCTTGCATGTATCTAGCCTGAAGACATCTGAGAAACGAGACAAAAGGCTAGCAGCATTAGCACAGTGAAGGCAAACATTTGTAGGCAGCAATTGATGAGAAAAGTCATAGTTGCTACAACTAAAAAAAGGGGATCTATAAAATACTATGTGCTTTTCCTGAAATTCATGGAATAGGGAATCCAAACTCATTTCACTAGCCACCTTGCAAACCATTTTTTTGCACATTTAAAGTTTAACCACAAAGGTATGTTGTAGACCTTTAGTGCAAGGATAGTGACCTTAGTTCTAAGTGGTAAGCACTAATGGGGCTAGCTCAAAGATATTAAGCAAACCGGTGATAGCATTCTGCAAACAATTTAGATAATGATTCAGCTGCCCTGTAGCTCTCAACATGTAAGCCAACCTTCCACACGAATAATTAAAAGAAAAGCAATGGTCAGTTGTAGCTCTTTCTAGACTAGTTTGCCCTGACTAAAATCCGAGCCCCAAACATCTTTTTAAAAAACAATTTCAAGCTAACATAGTTGCATCAATTGTGTATTTAACCTGTGTTAAACCCGTTTCTAAAAGCCATTCAAGATTACTTCTGTACATGTTCTAATAAATGGCTCAGAATGTCCCCATAGCAGTTATGCAGAAGTTTTTCTGTGTAGGACTCAATACATTTTATAAGAGTCTTTAGCACAAAGAAAAATCATTCCCAGGAACTAAAGGGTTAATATTCAGTGCCTACGAGTAAATGAAACTCAGAAAAAAATAGATGTGTTCCTACTATCATCAGAGAGAAACGTTTGTACCTGAAATAATTAGATTTGTCATCTGGATCTCCACAGTATTTATATTTCAGTGTGACTGTACAGTATTTGTGCAAGTCTCATGCAGTATTACTTTCCTTTTTAAATTAAAGGCAAGAGGCTTCAGAAGAAACAACCTGATTTCCTATCAGTAATTTCTCAAAGTGAAAAATCCAGCTCAGTAAGTACACTGTGCCTTACCTAGTCTGAACCATGCCTCTTGGAAATTATAATAATGAAACAGACTTTAAAATAGATTTTAAAAAAGCAACATATAGTAACAATTATAGTTTTTAAAGAATGAACCAATTAAGTTACAGGAGAAAATAAATTCTTAAAGATTCAGTATGTCCCTTTATTTTCAAGTAGGGTGACCAGGTGTCTGGTTTTCAACTGGAACACTAAGTCAAAAAGGGGTCCTGGTGGCCATTGACTGTCCATTTGGCGGTGCCATGCAGCAAGACTGGCAGGCTCTCTGCTAGTCTCCACGCCACGCAGCTCCTGGAGCCAGCATATCCCCCCTCTGGCTCCTACACATAGGGGTAGCCAGGAGGCTCCGCATTCTGCCCCAGCCCCAAGCGCCACCCCCACAGCTCCCATTGGCTGGGAACTGCGGCCATGGTGAGCTGCGGGGGCAATGCCTGTGGATGGGGCAGCGCACATAGCTGCCTGGCTGTGCCTTCACATAGGAGCCAGAGGGGGGACATACCACTGCTTCTGGAGTTGCTTGAGGTAAGCGCCACCCAGAGCCTGTACCCCTGAAGCCCCTCCCCATGCTCCAAACCCCTTGGTCCCAGCCCAGAGCCCTCCCTATACCTTAAATCCCTCATTCCCAGCCCCATATCAGAGCCCACATCCCCAGACGTAGCTCTCACCCCCTCCCATGCCCCAACCTCCTGCCCCAGCCCTGACCCCTTTCCCACTCTCTGAGCCCCTCAGTCCCAGCCCGGAGCACTATCCTACACTCCAAACCCATCATCCCCAGCCCCACCCCAGTCTGCACCTCCAGCTAGAGCCCTCGCACACACTCCACTCCCCAACCCTGCCCCCCTGTCTGGAGTCCCCTCCCGCGCCCTGAACGCCTCATTTCTGGCCCCACCCAAGAACCCGCGTTCCTAACCCAGAGCCCATACCTTCTCCCACACCCCAACCCTCTGCCTCAGCCCAGAGCCCTCTCCCATACTCCAAACCCCTCGGTTTCACCTCCATCCTGGAGCCCACTCCTGCAACCCAATCTCCAGGCCCCACCCCAGAGTCCACATCCCCAGACAGAGCCCTCACCCCCTCCTGCACCCTAACCACCTGAGCCAGCCCAGTGAACATGCGTGAGTGAGTGAGGGTGGGCAGAGCAAGTGACAGAGGAAGGGGGGAATGGAGTGAGCAGGGGTAGGGCTTCAGAGAAGCCGTGGGGCAGGGATGGGGCATGGGTGCTCGGTTTTGTGTAAGTAGAAAATTGGCAACCCTATTTTCAAGTATATTTCTCTGCAGCCTAAGTTGGGAGATAAGTAACAAAACTTGAGCTCATTTTTTGAACCACACACATACCCAAAGAACACTGCTATTATACTAGAAAATTCTAATTTTGACTGTTTAAAAAATTGAGACTGTGTGTATCCTTCAAATTAAAAAGCACTTAGGATAGTATTTTTCTTCAGCTGTTGGCTAGATATGGCACCTCTTTCTATTTAGATTTTTGGTTAAAGCTTCCTGCTGTGTAACGTCATTTCAAGTCTCAGGTGTTTTTAATTTCTTGGAAGAGCAAGCCTACATATTTAGGGTGACCAGACAGCAAGTGTGAAAAATTGGGACGGGGGGGGGGGGGGGAGGGAGAGGGTAGTAGGAGCCTATATAAGAAAAAGACCCAAAAATTGGGACTGTCCCTATAAAATTGGGACATCTGGTCACCCTATACATATTGCATATGTAAGGAAATTGTTATTCTTGGAAACTTTGCAGTCAGCAGTTTTTAGAAAGAAGGCAGTCACAGTCTGTTTCTAAGTTCTCTGAAAAGCCTTGATTATTCTGGAAACACGCAAAACCCAAAAACACATACCCAGTACGCCTACAAAGGAACAAGGCGCCAACACGAATTTCCAGGCTGCATTGCACATATGGGAGGCAGAGGGAGGGCTCAATTCTAGAGACAGGAAAGCGATCTGATTTCCTAACATAAGCAAGGATGTCAAAAATTACACTATTTAAATACTAGCAATATCTAACTCCTCCAACACTTCCTGACTCTAGACCCCAGAATATAAATACATCCTAAAAATGCGTCATATTTTCTAAAACAAAAAAATATTAGAGTGAAGTTTGGCCTATAGGAAATACGTTGTTGGCATGGTACTATATCAAGGCTTGGAAGGAAAAATGCACAAAGCGTTTTATGCAAATCTTTATTATGGTTATTTGCTTTAAAAAGTATTTGAGTCTAAAAATTGTGTGGAAATGAGAGAAACAAGAAAAATTAAAGATACTGGCAACGTTTCCAGTGGAGTTATACATTTTATACCTCTACTTCATTCTTTCTGCAAGGCCAGGGTTCTGATTTTGACACTTTTGTGTCTGACATATTATTGAATGTGTCAAGCTTACTTATCTCCACCTAATATTCGCTTATGGCAGGCAAAAATCTGATAATCATATTCTGAGTAGCTTTCAAAGCAGAAACATCTGTGTGGCTTCTGAGCAGTTTGCTGACAGAGTTTAATAAGATGTCTACAGCTAATCAATTTTATTTTACAAGCAGTTATTCAACAATCAAGATAAAATACTCCATGAGAGCTGGAGGTGGTAATTCAGTCAGAATTAGGTTAACCAAAAAGGCATGAAAAAAATGTTTTGGCCGGTGACAATGTTAGTCTGTTTTCTCTGAAGAAGAACAAGACATTTCAAGATACAGGCAGAGAGATTCTATACACAGAACTGTGTATTCTTAAAATTACAGAGTAAAGCTCAAAGAATTGGAAAACAATAAATACACTTTATCTTGACATACTGAAATTAATTTCTTAATATTTTCTCATTTCATACCAATTTGATTTATATTAAAATATATTTTAGTTAACATTTTCTAACATCTACTAAATATATTTTTCTCCATTGTACTCCCAATTTATCATTCTCTTGGGGATGTTACTGTTGCTACTCTTTACACAATGCTGCAAAAAGCTGATCTCTCAACCTTTCTCCCAGCTACAACTTCACTCCCTCCAACTCTTGAAGGCAAACTCACTAACAACCAATCTACTCTTTTAATCTGCTGGGTCAAACACAAGCTGTAATTCTGTAACCCAACCCTAGAGTCATGCTAGAATTAGTGTTTCATCATGAATCTGCATTAACTGTTTATATCTTACAGAGATTTGAGAAATACCACAGAACAGAAGGAACATACTAATCTTCATTCTTTATATAGTATGGATTTGCCCAAGTAAGTGATGGAGTAAAAAAATATGATATATTGAAATATGAGTTAGGGCATCCTGGATTCTCAAAGAGGCTAAAGGAATCTTGTTAATTACTGAAGCATGCTGTGCAATGCTTACGTGTTACTTTTTGATGACAGAATTAAGATATTCAGCTACAAGCAAGGTCAAGAAGTCCACCCGATCATAATTTATCTATATAACCTGAATTATGATGAAGTTGTAACCTAGCAGTACACATCTTTGTTAGGGTTGCCAACTGTCTAATCGCACAAACCCAAACACCCTTGCCCTGCTCCCCACCCCAACCCTTCCCTGAGAACATGCCCCCATTCACTCCATCCCCCTCCCTCTGTTGATCACTCCCCCCCACCCTCACTCACTTTTACCAGGCTGAGGCAGAGGGTGGGGGTGCAGGCTCTGGGCTGGGGGGTGGGGCCGAGGGATATGGAATGCCAGAGCGGGCTTTGGGCTGAGCCTGAGGCAGGGAGGTGGGGTGTGGGAGGGGGTGAGCAGTGCAGGCTCCAGGAAGGAGTTTGGGTGCAGGAGGGGACTCAGGGCTGGGGTAGGGGGTTGCGATGGATGCAAGAGAAGGTGCAGTCTCCAGCCAGGCAGCACTTACCTCGGGCAGCTCCCAGAAGCAGCTGGCATGTTCAGCTCCTAGGTTCGGGACAGCCAGGCAGCTCTGCGTGCTGCCCCTGACTGCAGGCACTGCCCCCACAGTTCCCATTGGCCACGGTTCCTGGCCAATGGGAGCTTTGGAGTCAGTGCTTGGGGGGACAGCATGCAGAGACCCCTGGCCATCCCTGCACCTAAAAGCCGGACATACCAGCCACTTCCGGAAGCCATGTGGAGCCAGGGCAGGCAGGGAGCCTGCCTTAGCCCCACTGTGCCGCTGGATTTTTGGCAGCCTAAAATCTCCCAGATTGGCTTCAGTAGCGTCCGGGAGATCAGCATGATCCCAGGAGATTTCCTGCCAATTTGGGAAGGTTGGCAACCCTAATCTTTATCTGAACCTCCATACCACCGGCAACAGGCTTCATGCAATATTTCCTCCAGCAATCTTGAATATTTTTCAGAAAAAGATTTAAAACAGTGGTTCTTAAATTACATCTGCAAAGCCCTTCTTGGTAGTCCACACAAATACATCTTTTGAGAAGCAAACAATAGAGCAGTAGTACTGGAACAAGAGGTAGTTCTATGGGAGGACATTTCTCTTTAACCACAGAAGTTTGAGAACCTCCAATTGGCAGGTACCTTTAAAAATGCTATTTTTCTTTAAAGGGACAAGGTGGGTGAGCTACTAACTTCTCTTGGTGAAAAAGAGCTCTGCATAAGCCTGAAAGCTTGTCTCTCTCACCCACAGAAGTTGGTCCAATAAAGGATATTACCTCACCCACCCTGTTTCTCTAATATCCTGGGACTGACATGGCTACAACACTGCGTATAACATTTTTCTTTAAGTATCAGAGGGGTAGCGGTGTTAGTCTGGATCTGTAAAAGCAGCAAAGAATCCTGTGGCACCTTATAGACTAACAGACATTTTGGAGCATGAGCTTTCGTGGGTGAAGTGGGTATTCACCCACAAAAGCTCATGCTCCAAAACGTCTGTTAGTCTATAAGGTGCCACAGGATTCTTCGCTGATTTTTCTTTAAAACAGCAGTGAGTGTATATACCTTCTTAAGTGAGTGAATGAACTAAACTAATACACAAATATTGGTTACCTTGAAGGCACATAAAACAATTATTAAATGTTATCTTAGAAGTAATGACCTATTTAAATGGGATATTTGCTCATATAATTCTAGTTAGCTTCAACTTTCAGGAAGACATTAGAAAAAATGCCTGCAAATAATTAAGCATTGTCATTCTGAATTATCTGATAAATGAAGAGGAGAGAATAGTGATTCCAAAGCTGTGGAATGTTGCTGCACAACTATGCCATAACTGATCCTTATTGTTTATAGCTGAACTTTATCCCATTTTAGTCTCCTCTTAGCTTCTTAAAGATTTGATCCAGCTATTAGTAAATTTCGCTAGTTGCCTGAAAATTAGGATGTCTATGATGCTGAATTTAAAGGTAAAAAATGTTCAAATACAGGATGCCTGACGTTAAACTCCTAAATGAAAATAGCCTGATTTCTGGAAGTGCCAAGTACTTGTGAATCCCACTGAAGCTGCAGGGCTTACCATCTTTCGAAGTTTGGCCACTTCTATTCAGGTGCCCAAATATGGATTTTGGAGTCTGATTTTAGCTTACCCAAGTTTGTAAATTTTGGCCATAAGGAAGAGAGAAAACAGAGTTATTGTAACTGTGGTTTCTGAAGATAACACATCAGATTTCCCACTTTTGCATTTATCCTCCTGAGTAGGCTGGTCAGAATTTCCCAATGAAATACTGATTCATCAAGTCCAAAATGTTTTGCAGATATTCCTTATTATGTTACTAGCACCATCTTCTAATTATCAAAATTGCATTTTTAAAAATCTGTGCTAATATGCTTTTTGCTATTTATGTTGTTTACTTTTGGCATTTCATTCAATTTGGACAATGAAAATAGCCTAGTCAGTTTCAGTTTTGTTTCTCTCCAGTTGTCATGCACTAGTACAGGGGTCGGCAAACTCTGGCACACGGCTCGCTAGGGTAAGCACCCTGGCGGGCTAGATCAGTTTGGTTACCTGCCGCCTCCGCTGGTTCAGCCAATCGCGGCTCCCACTGGCCGCAGTTCGCTGCTCCGGGCCAATGGGGGCTGCGGGAAGCGACGGTCAGCACATCCCTCGGCCCAAGCCACTTCCTGCTGCCCCCATTGGCCTGGAGCGGCAAACTGTGGCCAGTGGGAGCCGTAATCGACCGAACCTGTGGAGGCAGCAGGTAAACAAACTGGTCCGGCCCGCCAGGGTACTTACCCTGGCGAGCTGCGTGCCAGAAGTTGCCGACCCCTGCATTTGGGTTTAAAAACTAAAGGGAAATGCTCACATCCACACAAAAATTTGTTGTAATTGGTCAGTCTGAAGACATCACAGAAATATTTCCAATGAATTTTTTTAAAATGGTTTTTACAAATCCTCCTCCTTTTTTGGCCTAAATTGAGTTGTCAGTGTCCCCATAGACACTGTCAACTTGATTTTTTATTTTAATTGACTAATTAAACAAGTGAATTTCTGGATGGAGCACCTTTTAAACAGCATTTCCTAAAAAGAGTTAATACCTTTACAGGCTTTTTTGTTCTTTGTTGTTTTTAAATGGGGATGGGGGGAAGGCACAGACCTGAATGTAAAACCACCATACTTGGGCCTCCTCCCTTCACTCCTTCCTCTGTGCAAACACGTGCCTGCTACCCCGCAAATGTTCAGCTTCAGTAATGCTGCTACTAACAATCAAATATAGCAGCACCTCGAAAAGACCATGTGAGTTTCCCTGAAAGCAATGAATAAGTGATATGAAATTGAAAAAACAGAATATATCTTTTTTTCTTCTAATCTCTTTCAGTTAGTGTAGGTTCTGGTTGTAAAAAAAATACATAATTTGCAACTGGCAATGTAATTTTCAATAGAGCTGACTGAAACTAGGAATTTATGTTCCACAGGAAATACTGATATTTCAAAATTAATTTTCATTCCAAATAGGAACAAAACCAAAAAATGTCTATGAACAAATGTAATAAAAATTGTTTGGGATCCACGGAAATGTTTCATTCTTGTCTTTTTGTATTTTATTTTATAATAAAACATTTCAAAATGAAAAGTGGTTTCAAAATAAAAAAATCAAAACATTCTGTTTGACCATATGAAAATGCTTTTCTTCAATTTTTTTCTTAACAAAATTTCATCCCACGGAAGGTTTAGATTTCGATGAAATGGCATTTTCTGATGGAAAAGCTTTCTGTCAGAAAATTTTCAACCAACTCTAGTTTTCAAGTTTACAATGTCCTTTTTAATACTGTCCTTTTTAACTAAAAGGATACTGATTAGTGTTTTTAAAAAGCCATGATTTTGATAAAATCCCATCAACACTGTGCTATATAGTACAATATATATGTTGTAATTATGATGTTTTTACATGCAATTATGTCAAACTCGGTCAGTACTGTTTACATTCCACTGAATAAGTAGGTCATGGGTGTGGGCTTTAAGACTTGCATATGTTGAAAGTGTTTATCTCACTTAGTAAAAGATCTTTAACACTGGAGTACACTCTTTTTAATCTCTCAATGTAGTGTCCCAAAACCCAGAGTATAAAATTCTCAAAATGAGTAGGGAATACTGTGTAAAGAGCTCTGTGAATGTAAGAAATATAGAGAGTATATCCCTTAGTATTTGAAATGGGCCAATACATTTTAGATAAGTTGTAAATTATATATTTCTCTTAATACTATTTTTCAGTTGTGTTCTATTTTGATATTTTCCTGCCATAAATGTGGTGTCCAATACTGATGATCAACATCCGGAGATGACATCCACATGGAGTAACAGGTAAAACTCTTGTCTCATAGAAAGTAAGTTTGGCAAAAGTAACTTCACATCTTTCCTGTATACATGAAACTTTTACCATTTGTTTCCAGGATCTAAAGATCCTATTACCAAAGTTACTACTAATTCTATATTCAAAAAGAATCTCTCAAAAACCTTAAAGTTAACAGTGAAACCTAAATAAATCTAAAATACATAGATACCCTAATACTGTGTGGAGAATATTTAAATATTTATATTTTCTTCAGATACTCCAAGAATTTTAAATAACTGGACAAGCAGCAAATGAAACCCAAGATGACCTTCAAATTTCAACATGCAATGCCACTGGCAAGTGGTAAGGAAAAACAGACCATTTCCAAATTGACTCAATTTCAGGTATATGGAATAAAAATATTCTTCACTTCTGCATATTCTAACACCTCACCATCTCAAAGCAAAATAGGCCAAAAAAGCCACAAGATACCATTCCTTTGAAATGAAGTAGCAGAGTAATGACTTTAAGTTCCAAGTGGAGTTGTGTTCTTTTTATTCTGGTTGTGTTCTTCAGTTATGCTGGTATACATCATGAGTAACCATATTGAAGTCAATGGAAATACCAGTGTAAAACTGATACAAAATCATAATTGGGGCAGAATATTAAGTTCTGTAAATCTATCATTTCTGTATTTTTCAGAACCCAGAGCACTCTTTGTGGGCTCTGAAGGAGGATGTGTATATGTACATGCTCAGTGCAGACAGCCAGGAGAAACTGGGATCCCTAGTGCGCTGTATCATTTCTAGAAAATACACTTATACCATTCATAGCAATTCAGATGAGACAATTTGTAGTTGTAAATCTGGCAGTCTGATTGGTTTTTAAGTTTAAATAGTGAAGACTTCGCCCTCTGTCCTTCAATCTCGATTTTCCATAGTCACCATAAAGCACACAAACCAACAATATGCCCTGTTCTGTTCACAGTGAAGTCAATGGATGTTTTGCCATTAACACCAATGAGAAAAATCTGAGCTAGGAGATTTCATATCAGCTACTATCTATGGGACTTCAGAACTTTCTTGATTTACAGTATATTTTATCTTCCTGATAGCACTCTTTCAGTTCCTCCAGTTGAGTTTGTCAACTCCAGGCTACAGAGATCTTGTGGAGATTTCATATCTGTCCTTAACACTTAAAAGGTCTCACTGGCAGGCCACAGCACAACACATGAAACAGGAACAGAGAACAGGGTGGATATCTAAAACTGAAGTCAATAGTAAAATTTCCATTGACTTCACTGAGGTCAAGATTTCACCTTACTGCTCATTTTCCCAGCTTCTGTCATCCAAACCTTTCCCACAGAAAAGCAGCGCTAGTGCATAATTTATCACTACTCTGCTCATTTTCATCCTCATTTATGGGTAAATTAATGAGAGCTCCATCTGCTGGAATGGGTTTCCTTCAGGATTGCACTGGCTGAAATGTATATCAGGCTGAGCTCGCAGCTCCACAAAAGCTACTAAGCACCATATGGCTGAGCTAAGGTCTTTCAAGAACAGAGGTCCTTTTGCAGAGTTGCACTGCAGAAGCTTGGTTTCAGCCCTTCTAAGATTGAGGTGTTGTACAGGCCTGACAGTCCCTGTGCTGTGCAGCCCTGAAGGTCCTGGGACAGGAATAAAATTGATGTTTCCTGTAATAATGGTTTTCACTGACAGAGATTTTCATAAGTACCTTAAAAAACAATTTTATGTAGTAGGCTGTCTTTGGTATTAGCCTGATCAGTACTACACATTCTCCCATTTCCCTGTTTTGACCCCTTTCTCCCCTACCCCGTTCCAGAAGTATGCCTGCTCTAGTCAAGAATCCAGGATTCTATGAGGGAAAAATGTGAGAGTTGGGAAAGCATCATCCTAGTCCTCCCCACTCCCCCCGCCTTCCCTTTTTTTTTTTTTTTTTTTTTTTGCCTGCTGTTAGGCAGATGATTGCCAGACACTGGAAACATAACTTCTGATTAAGCTACAGTCAGCAACAAAACCTGGATACACCAAAAAATGTGTTCCCAAAAATGTTCAGAATATGGGTAGGGGAAAAAAAAATCAGCTGCTATGCTTTTAGTGCTGTTAGGGCCGGCTCTAGGCACCAGCAAACCAAGCACATGCTTGGGGTGGCACAATTCCAGGGGTGGCATTTGGATGGGGTTTTTTTTGCGCTCTCGGAAGTTTTGGGGTTTTTTTTGCTTGGGGCAGCAAAAAACCTAGAGCCAGCCCTGAGTGCAGTATACTTTTTTCCTTTGTTTTTACTTTTATAATGACAACAATTAATTTGACTGCAGCTGTTAATCATGTAGCTGGTCACTTATCTTGTAATGTAGAATTTAACTGTTTGTTTTTTACATTTTAGAAAGTAATGTTGCATAGCCTTTTTTTTTTAATGAAAGTGAAAGTCAAGTTCTGCTTTCATTCCACTTTATACCTGTCCTCTTCCAAAGAGCAACTCTCCTCTCTAGTGCCTCTAGCCTGATGTCTGTTTCATTTAGTGAATCTGCTTCCAGACCATACAGTAATACTGTAAGTACACTAGTTTGATATAGTTTGCACTTTGGTACCAAACACAATCTTTTCATCAGTCCCTGATTCCATCAACTTCTTTGCAGCACTTATAGTTGAAGCACATCTTTTAACCTCATTCTTTTGCACCGATCCAGCTTCCTGTGTACACACAAGATTTTAATAAATGCCAAGAAGACAAAGTAGCTGTATCTTGGAAAAGGGACAATAGATGGAGAACTAAAATGCAGCAGTGATGAAGTTGTAGAACAATTTCATAATACTGTATTTTAAGAAAAACACAGTATAGGAATATGACTGCGTGCACTTCACACTATAACTGGTAAGCAGGAGTTAAAACCCTCTAATGTTAAATCAGAGGCTCCTGCAAGTGCTGTCAGGATTGCAAGAGGCTGCAAGCACTTAATTCAGTGACTGCAAGTAACCAGGTAGGAAGACCTAATAGCTCAGTAAGAACTATATGGAAGAATATCAATGATGCTAACAAGCAGCCAGCAAGTAGCTAGTCCTCACAAGAGTAGGAACAGATGCTGAAAAGAAGCTTAGGCAGAATGAAGATTTGAGAACCAGCAAGCAATTACCTTGGCACCCTTGTCCTTTTGACTATGGCTACCGGAAGCTTTCCCCAGTATATTTCAGTTTCTGCTGCAGGAAACTCTTTTGCTCCATATCCTGTATTGGAATAAACTACACTTCAAACCCAGGTACAGCAGCATCCCTGTTTTAGCCACCACCACATTTGCAAGACTATCACAAAACACTGTTTACATTGGCAAGGAAGCCATGCTAACTAGTATTAAAACCTTTGGATACTGCAAACTTATTCTTGACTCCTTATTTAAATTACTTTCCCATTCCCAACAGCAGGGCCGGCTCTAGCGTTTTTGCCGCCCCCAACCACAAAAAAAAAAAGAAAAAATAGCCGCGATCGCGATCGGCAGCAATTTGATGGCAGGTCCTTCGCTCCGAGAGGGAATGACAGCCCTACTGCCAAATTGCCGCCAAAAAGCCGGATGTGCCACCCCCCTCTATATTGGCCACCCCAGGCACCTGCTTGCTACGCTGATGCTTGGGGCCGACCCTGCCCATCAGAAACTCCGGTATTTGAAGGAATTTTCAATTATATGGTTTTAATTGTGATTGTACTTACTTTGTTGTGCACTATGCCTCAAGCACTTTGGAAAGATGGCATTTGGGAAACAGATTTTATTTCCTCTTCTCCACAGCTACCTAATCACTAAAATGAAATGCTGCCTGAGCACGGAATTAGGTGACAATCAGCTTCATATTTTCTACATTTTTTTATCGTGTTACCATAGCACCTAGGAGCATTTGTAGTTGTAAGAACACCTTTTCCTTTCCTAGTTAATTGCATTGTCTGTCCTCATCTCAGTCACCCTTCATCCAGGTCTAAACTTCCCACACCCTGATATTTAAAAGTCTACACAACTCCACCTCTACCTACAATTCATCTGATATCTTTCTAACACTATCTCTTCTACCCAAGCCCCTCTTCTGACAGCTCCTTTTTTCTATACAGTGTTTTTTTCCCTCTCACCAACTATGTTTGGAATAGCCTCCCAATTACTTAATTAAGTGTCTTCCACTTCCTTCTTAAAATTCCTAAAATGTCACCTATACACAGCATTTGTGGTCCTAATTTTTTTCTTAAATGACCAGATTTCCAGTTGATTGAGTCCCTTGTAAAAGTCTTTTGAATTAAAACTTTTTAAAAACCCACAAACACGACTCTGCTTTAATTGTTTAGGGTAAATTGTCCAAAATTAGGCATAGCAGTCCAAATACGGCATAACACAAGGGTGGGCAAACTACGGCCCATGGGCCACATCCGGCCCGCCCTCCGATTTAATCCAGCCCTCGAGCTTCCACAGGGGAGCAGGGTCAGAGGCCGCTCCGTGTACACATGCCACCGCTCCGCGTGGTTCCCAGAAGCAGCAGCATGTCCCCCCCGGCTCCTATGTGTAGGCGTAGTCAGGGGGCTTCGCGTGCTGCCCCTACCCCAAGCACTTCCCCCACGCCAATGGGACTGCAGGGGCAGCGTCTGCTGAAGGGACAGCACATAGAGCCGGCTGGCCACACCTCTGCTTAGGAGCTGAAGGAGGGACATGCTGCTGCTTCTGGGAGCTGCCTGAGGTAAGCGACACCTGGAGTCTGCACCCCTGACCCCTTCCCAGGCCCAACCTCCTGTGCCCCTGCCCTAATCCCTCTCCCACCCTCCGAAACCCTTGGCCCCAGGCCGAAGCATCCTCCTGTACCCCAAGTCCCTCATCCCCAGTCCAGCCCAGAGCCTTCACTCCCAGCCAGAGACCTCATCTCCCCTTCCCCCCGTATCCTAATCCCCTGTCCTAGCCCTGAGCCCCCTCCCACATTCCAAACCCCTCAGTCCCAGCCTGGAGCACCCACCTACACCCCAAACCCGTCATCTTGAGCTCCACCCCAGAGCCCGCACCCCTAGCCAGAGCCCTCACTCCCTCCAGCACCCCAACCCTGATTTCATGATTTTCATTGTAGGGTAGGCATTCAAGGCCTACCATACAATTTCCATACCCAGATGTGGTCTTTGGGCCAAAAAGTTTGCCAAACCCTGGCTTAACACATATTTGCCACAGTGCTAGAAGACCTTTATTTGTATATCCCTGGATCAAAAACATGAGGATCCTGTTAGCAAAAACGTTATATCACTCTATAGTTAGGCAAGAGAAAAGAGAAATCGGTTCCTCTTTCCATGAGAAGTTGAGAAATAGTGGTGGTTTTTTTATGACGATTCAAGTCATTCCAGAAAGGACAAAAGAGAAGTAGCATCAAAGTCACACAACTATAAGCACCAAACAGAGGGCTGAAACACTCTAATTTCAATCTAAACTTCCTTTTTATTTTTAAATAACTTTGCTTAAACTTCTATTGAATTTACTGGCACTAAAAGATTCCCAGCCCAAGTACTTGTGCTTCCAACGTCAATGTTTTACATTTGAAATATTTTGGGGAATATATGTATTAGAACATAGCTAGCAAGATGTGAATATAGCCCACGGGAGTAAGTATTCTATAGGAAATATTTAGAATCTTACAAGTTTTACACACAAGACTTTTAATCAAAGTTTTGAGCTATGGAACAGGATGTCAAAGGAAGTAATAGAGGCTACAATCACTCAGAAATGATCAGCGTTGCCAACTCTCACAATTTTATCACAAGGTTTGTGATTTGGTGTTTTTCTTAAAGCCCCAGCTTGAGAGAATCAAGTGCTCTCTCATTTTTGTTTAAAAAGTTTCTAGCTCTCATGGTTTCAGAAAAAAGCTTGAAAATTTTAAGGGATCAAAAACCAGAAGGCAAATACAAGGAACCTAAAATATATTATTTTTAAAGTCTCATGACTTTTAAGGCAATCATCATGATTTTTGCAGAGGGTTAAGAGAGGAACCTGACTATTTAAAATGTTAGGGGTTGGCAATGGTAATGCTGTACAATGGATGGGAATCTGGGGACTCAGCATTTCTAGGCATAATTAATGAAATACTGGCTGGTTCAACAGATCCTAATCATCCAAATTTCCTCTTCCCTACATATAAACAAAGAATAACAGATTATACTACAGAACTGTATTAAGTCAAACTTTCCATTATAAAAAACAATAAGCCCACTTTGAAATCTATGATTAGCCTGAGTTTTACATGGTCCTATGTGTAAACTAAGTTACTGTGTCCAACTTCAATACAAATTTGTCTGTAATGGGACTTGTGGCTGTCAACAGCAGTTTCTTGAACTTACTGGGATGACAATGAAGAGAGGAAAAAGACTGACATTTTTCTATTCTCAGAGTTGCAGTTAGCACTTCTGCAAACACTTTGGATATCCTTGTAAATCATACGAGAAATCTGCACTGTAGCAGCTATTATTCCTGTACTGATTAGAGATCAGAAAGTAAAGATATGCTGCCATCAAGTCTAGTGATGTGAGTGAGTCCTTCAAGCCCAGAGATGACTAAATACTGTGCTTGTGCAGACATCAGTCTCCATTCTGAACATGCATACTTGTTCAGGGCCTTTAGATTTGCATAACTCTGGTCCCATTTTATCCAAAATCATATATAGTAGTTGTGACACTGCACCTCATATTCTTCACAGTGATATTATGACATGAGTATTGCATAATTATGCATTTTGCACAAGATGGATCATGTGAGGTGTCACTGGAAAAGTTATGATTTGCTGAATATGATTATCCTATTTGTATGCATGTATCATTTTTTTATCTAAAGCTATGAATATTGACTATGTATCTGTATCTCAAATGTGCTTACTCTATGTGACACCCACAACTAGCCTTTCTGGTACAACAATGAAGAAGCTAAACAGTGCTGATAACCCGTTAGCAAAGACAACGGACCCTGGAAGAACTTAACCTTCCTATAAACATTCCAGACAGCCTGTAAGTAATGGCTGCTATGACTCAGTAAGGTTTGCAAGGGAATGTGACCAGGGCACATGACTCTGGACTCCATCTTGAGATATCACTATTTTTCCACAAAGTTTTGAAACAAATGCTAAAGTTATATAAGGCAGAGAGTGTTTCTTCACTCCCCACACAAGAGGACTCCTCGAAACACCTGAGGAACAAAGACTAAACTGGGGAAAGTGCTGGACCCAGACTAAAGGGATTTCTATCCTGTGTATTAAAACCTGGGAAACCCAAGCTGCAAAGCAAGTGCAGCTTGTACCTTAAGAATCTGCAAGTCTGCTTATACCATAACTCAGGGTGAGAGACTGCTAATTCATATCCAATCAATCGAGTATGCTAAGATTAGTTTGCATTTTTGTTTATTTGCTAGGTAATCTGCTTTGATCTGTTTGCTATTCCTTATAATCACTTAAAATCTATCTTTTGTAGTTAATAAACTTGTTTTATGTTTCAGTCTAAACCAAGTGTGCAGTTAAGTGAAGTGTCTGGGGAAAAATCTCAGCTTCGTTTAACACAGGTTTGTTGCATATTTCTCTCCACATTGAGGGAGGGGTGAACCGGGTAATACATTCATACTGGTCGGTGTTTTGACCAGGGCAGGATGGTACAGCTCAGGGTCCTAGGCTGAGGAACTGGTGGTTATTTTGTCTATGTAGCCTTTCTGTTGTTGGTTCATGCAGTGGTTGGTCAGAGAGCCTGCAAGTAACTGCAGCTGGGTGTGTCCCTAACTGTGTGACTGCCAGAGGATGTATAGTATCGGGAGGGGGTCTGCAGCTTGCCACAGCAGCATAGTGTGACAGTGAGCCTAGGGTGGTGAGCCACAGGTCTCACTGGTACCCCAGTTCCAGGTGGCACCCTGGGGGGAACCTGTCACAGTAGTAGGTACTGGAGAGTATGGCTTCACTGCCACCTGCTTTTCTATAGCTGGTGGGAATGGCAACTGAATATATGTTGGTTTTCATTATTTTACCAGCTTGCTGCACATCCTATTCTTTAAAAAGCAACAATGAGTCCTGTGGCACCTTAAATACTAACAGATGCATTGGAGCATGAGCTTTCATGGGTGAATACCCACTTTGTCAGATGCATATCCTATTCTTTGATCATTTCAAGACTCATCTGTCCTAATCTGATTTCAGTTGCCGCTCCATAAAAATTAATTTCCATCCTATTTTACAAGTTCTCTTGGACAGACTTCCTCTTGAAATAATGAATGTTTAGTTTCTACCTAGACCTAATCTTTCTATGTATTTAGTTACCTGACAATACTCTAGGATTACTAGTATAGTCTTTCCTCTGACCAAGGCTACCCTACCACACAGTCAAAACAAGTGATCCTACACTTCCGCTAAATCTTTAGATGTCATTTATGTGAAAGAACTACTTTTTCTCCAAGTTACCCTAGGACAGAAAGCTCTATAAAAGTGACAGGTCCTATAGGGTTTGTTATGAGAGAAGGGATAAAAGAATGTCTTCTCCTATTTCCTCTTTCTAACTAACTGTCTGGAATATGGCAAAGATTGCTTTTCCTTATCTGCTAAACCTTTCTAGACTGTCGAACAACTTGCCTCAGGAATATTTTGCCATAACTAGCATGTGCTTGGCTAGAGGGTCCTTCTTCCACTACTTTTCCATAAATATCTGCGTGCCACTACATTAGAGGTCAATCTGAAAACCACAGGTTACAGGTCTACTGAGGTGTCAGCAGAAAAGGATAAGGCCAATGACATCTTGTATGTGAGGGCTCCTAATTGAAGCAAACTTTGCTTTATAAAATAACTTAGCTCATTGGTCCAGGCAACAATGATATTGGAGAGCCATAGAGTCACAGAAATGTAGGGCTGAAAGGGTCCACAAAAGGTTATCTAGTCCATTCCTTTGCACTAAGGCTGGGCCAAATATACCTAGAACATCCCTGACAGGTGTCTCTCTAACTTGTTCTAAAAACCATGAATGAAAGGGATTCCACAGCCCCGCTTAGTAACCTATTGCAGTGCTTAACTAGCCTTATAGTTAGAAAGTTTTTTCTAATATCATTTAGCTGGAGATCCAATTCCTGAAAGAGAGAGTATGTCTAGGTGGAAGTTAGTACTGCTTCCTAAGACTGGCCCTTGAGTAGTCATCAAGATACAGAAAGACAAAAATTGCTTCTCATTGAAAGTAAGCAGCTACTATTCCTAGAACCTTTGTGAACATCGTTGGGGCTAAGGAGAGGCTGAAGGAAAGTACTCGGTGTAGACAGAGGTTTGGCTGCGTGTGTTCCCTCTGTATGCTATCCCAGCTCTGCACAGGTAACTGGTCCAGCAGACCGTGAGTGAAGCGCCCAATGACCACAAGATCCGTTACAATACGAAGGCACCCAGCAAAGTTTAGTGTCGACAAAGCATGGTACTAGTATCCCATAGACTCTACCAGATCACTAATACATGTATGCCCGTAACAATGGACCAGCTCAGTGAAAGGCGGGACTTTTAGTTCCTCTCTAGGCCAGACAGAGACACTCCCTCTAAGAAACCTCTTCATACCCCAATGCAAACAACTTATACATTGCCCCACTGACATAGCTAGGTGCCACCTTCTTACATAGCAAACCACCATCCATTACCTTGTACTTGTTGGTTCAGTCAAAATATCTCTATCCATCATATTGTCATCCTGACTTCATCTTTAGGAAAGGTCAATGTGTTACTGTTATCTTTGGGGAATGTGTTTGGTCTCAAGGTGTTCTGGTACCACCCTTCTGGAATGTCTTTGTGTGAGTGACTAGCACTACTTAGGAATGTATATTTCTCCAATATCAACCCTGTTCTTGCCAGATTCTGTGAGCAGGACCTGCCTCTTGCTCATAACTTAACTTTGCTTTATATGAGCAAAGCTTTGACCACTACTTCTAGTCCAGGCCTCAGGCCTCATACCAAGCCTCTGATATAAGGCCTTATGTTTCAGGTTCTCTTTCTACTACATTCTCCCAGTTTTTGTCTTTTTATGGGGAGGATGTTTACCCGTTGTCCCGGAAAAGCATAATGCATGGACTCAAGATGACCCAGTGGGCTAAACACATATGTGGTCACTTTACCATCCACACATTCATGCTCCATCTGTCTCTTAGTCTGCACATTCCCTCATACTACTGATGGAGAGATTTTATTTTCCAGTATTGTCTAGTCCCTTATGGTGAGCCTGGGAATGTTAGGTCCATGACCATGACTGATATGTGGGGTCTAGAGTTGTTCTCTGATAACTTTTTGGGTGCCCTGAGGCCTTTATACTCAGTTGGTCATCGATGAGAAGGGCTTTGGTCAGGATTATAAATGTATTATGCTTATATTTTATAGAGTAATATAGGGCTATATATATGAGGGATTACATGATCACTTCCTTGAATAGATGAATACCATATACATTCCCAATATAACTTGCGATCAATGATAATATATGAGAAATGTGAATAGTTGGTATACATATGTAGATAATATACATATATGTATATGCTTGTATATGTATATATATATATATGCTTGTACCTTAAACATTCCTCATAGGACACATTTGGTTCAACACACCTCACAAAGTATCAAAGTATACAGATATCCAGCCACCCTCATGAACGATATATGTACCAACATTTACATTTAAAACACTGATAAGCATTTGATTATTCCTTATAATGATTATTCATAACTACAGCAGTGTTGATAGCTAGTTCCGTTCCTTTCTCAACCCGGTGTTGTACTGTGGCTTTTTTGGTTTGACGTTGCATGTAGCAACACATTACCATCAGAGCAATTACTGTTATAGGTTGTATTCCCATCAATATTACACTAAGTAATGTGACTATTGGGTGCAGAGTAACAGCCTCTGGGATTGCCCACCAAAGTGTTTCCACCTCTCTTTGTGCGCATTCTACTTCTTCTATTTGTTGTTGGATAAGATGAGCTATGGATATTAAGACTTCCTCGGTTCTTGCCATCAAATCGTGTATGTCCAATTATAATTGCTCCAGTAAGGGGTTTCCAGGAGCAGTAATAATTTGAGTGGCAGTGCTGACACTGCTTGTTTGCCAAAAGGCCTGAGTTCCAGTTTGGACTGTGCCAGTGACTTTCACACAAAATCCTGTATTGTTTCTAGGGCAAGTTGTTCCATGTATAGAAAAACTGGAATATCCTAGGGCGCATACCACATCTTGTATTCATACCACCTCACTGACTAATTATTTTTGTATCAATTAGGGCCAGCCTCTTTTTGTGTTGTTGGTATCAACTGTAGCATAACATTCACACAGGCACCATTCATTATGTTTTGTACAACAAGCCTGATTAATCTCCAGGCCAGTTTCAGTTACTAGGTGGCACAATGGGATATTGAAAATGATTCTAGCCCAAAGTGAAACATGAGTATTTCGTGGGATGGGGAATGTGCAAGGGAGGATGCATATTGCTACAATAGAAATAGTCCTCCTATAGGTCAAGGACCAAAAAACAATCTCCTGCCTCTAGGGAAGGGAATATAGCTGCCAAAGTCACCATCCTGAACTTCTGAGACTCTAAAAAATTCATTCAGTTGTCTTAGACTTAAAATCAGTCTCCACCCTCCATCCTTCTTTGGCATGAGAAAATACTTTGAGTAAAACCCTTTCCACCTGTGAAGGAATGGGACCAGTCCTGTCGCTCCTAAATGAAGGAGAGAGTGTATCTCTTGACTCAGCATAGTCTCATGAGATGGGGTCCCTGAAGAGAGATGGGGAATTCGGGTGGGAGAGAGGGAGGCAGGGATGTGAAGTGGCTAGTGTAGTCCAATATTATAACTTCCATAACCCACCTGTCTGCTGTAACATACTACCAGACCTGCTGGAAATGGGAAAGGTGGTTTCCAAAAGAGGGAAGGTGTGCGAAAGGTTGCAGCTTGCAAACTAGAGGTGAGAAAGGAGTCAAGCCCTTGACTAACCCATCAAAATTGTTGTTTTGATGATGACTGGGTGTCGCTGAAGGAGGGTGAGAAGCTCTTTTCCTCTGGAATTTTTGTCTCTTTATAGTGGGTTCAATGGATCTGTGAAATCCAGAGAACTGGGCTGGGAGTGATCTCTGGGCAGTTTGAGACCTGATAAATCTTCTCTTATTCATAGAATTGTATATACCCAGAGACCACAATGTGGCCCCAGAGTCCTTCAGTGTGTGCTGGGACTCATCTGTAGTCCCCAAGAAGAGCTTCTGACCATCAAACAGGAGGTCTTCAAAAGTATTCTGAACCTCTCTAGGAACCACAACAGCTGGAGCCATAATGCTAACTGCTGTGGAGATGGATTAGCAGCCATGTCCAGGACATCTGAGGATGCTTGGAGAGGGGTTCTAGCTAATCATCAACCCTCCTTAATGATGGCCTGGAAATGCTCTCTTGCTCCTGTGAAAGATGGTCTATAAGGGTTACAAAGTTGTTGCAATTTGTGAAATCAGACTTGGCCATGATTGCCTGATGAATTTGCAATCTGAAATTGTAGGGTTGTGGATGAGTATGCCTTTCGGCCAAAAAGATCTAACCTCTTCTGGTAAGTAATGCTGTTTATGATGCTTATTTATGGCATCCATCACCAAGGAATTAAGTGCAGGGTGAGGAAACAAAAATTCTGAATTGCTGGGGAACACTTTTTACAAATTGGCAGGCTGGTGGCAGGAATTTGCCACACAGTCTTTGCTGGATCTAGGAGTGCAATCCTGATGGATGTTGCCAATGGCAGAACTTCCAGGAGCTTGTGTTCTGAGTCTTCAACTTCCTCAAGAGGTATCTGGAGGGTGTCAGCCATCCTCTTCACAAGTTCCAAGAACTGGTGGAAATTGTCATATGTAGATAGTGGTGGAGGCATGACTGCCTCATCCGGATATGAGAATGAAATAGAAGTTTGAGTGGTGACCTCTTTGTCTCCCCTAGCCTCCTGTTCCTCAAAGTTCTCCACATGTTGGGAGTTTGGTGAAGGAGACTATGTAACCCTAGTCTCCTGGTACAATGGAGCTGGAGGTCTGGCAAACTGCTTCCACTACACTGCCCAAAGATCCCAGCATGGCCATTGGGAGGGCTCATATGGGAAAAGGGTTGGTATCCAGAACTGATCCCACCATCCCTGATGTGAATAAGAATCCTTGTCAAAGTATGGGTTTCTGTAATGATGTGAAGGGGAACACCACACTGATAAGGAGGAGACTGACTGAACGTCTCCTTCATCCTCCTCAATGTCCTCCAATGGGGTGGGGGGAGAGGACAGTAGAAAAGGTTGGAGAATCCTGTGGTACCAGGAAGCAATAGTAATCCAAAGACCAGGGTCTCGGTACTGAGAGTTATTCAGTAACCATAAGCAGTAGGAATTCCCACTTTTCTAACACGGACAAGTCCCTGGAGGAGCAGAATTCCTCTGGTACTGAGCTGTCAGTACCAATGCAACAGTTGAAGTGGATGGTACTATTGATTTGAGCATGCAGGTGATAGGCCCAAAGGTGTCTGTCTGGCACTTCAATTTTGCAAGTACCAATGGAGTCAAATATGAAGGCACCAAGTCTGAAGTAGTTGGTACTTTTCTAGAGGAGCATCTGTCCTGGGTCTCCCTGTCCTTCACCAATGGTACCAGGGCCCTGCTGGAGCCAAACTTCTCTGAAGTGCTCTGGGATCTCCCAGCCCTGCCAGTACCAAAGGAAGAGTCCGTCACTTTCATGGTACCGAGTCTAGACATCAATGTACCTGACACCATAGACTTAGTGGGAGATTGGGGCCTTCTGGGAACAATCTCCTTGTGGTGGGAGACAAAGCCCATCTTCTTTGGAGCCTTTCCTGAGTACTCTGAAGTCTTCCATCTTTTAGTGGAGACCTCAGTTGAGGCTGAAGGAGCACTGGATCTGTCTAGAGATACATGTACAAGGGGCAGTCTCCTTACCTGACTTGGAAATGGCTCGAAGGGAATGCGCCATCATCAGAAGCTTCAATTCAACCAGGCGGACAATACTAGAGTGCTGTCTCAGGCCGAGACCACAGAGAAGGAACTTTGGAATTCTGTGAGGTTCTCAACAAATATGTGAACATGGGTGATCCAATTGATAGAGTGTACTTGGACTTTGATAAAGCCTTTGACTTGATAAAGATTGATAAAGCCTCACAAAAGGGTCACAAAGTAAGTAGTGATGGGATAAGAGGGAAGATCCTCTCATGGATCTCCCACGCACCTCTATATACTCTGTATGTACAGCATGAGATTGTACAGAGCGTATGGCACAGGCCAAATGGAATGGAAAATCTCTAATCAAAGGATCGAGAGGTGCATGTGCACCTGAAGTGGAACAAACACAGGGACACAACTGAAAGAAGAACCATTGATCTCTATTCTTTGAGTATGTTTTTTCAACCAGTTGTGCACTCACCTTATAGTAATTTCATAGACCACAGTTCCCTAGACAACTAGTTCCCTAGTTGCTTATGAGAATGTCATGCAGGCTTGCGTCAAAAGCCTCACTAAAATCAGGATACATCACATCTACTTCTTCTGGCCAGCCACTAGGCAAGTAACCTTGTCAAAGAAGGAAATTCGGTTGGTTACTTGTTCTTGACAAACCCACAGTACCTATTACTTATCACGCTATTAATTTCCAGGTGCTTCACTATTAACCTCTAGGTCAAGCCCGCACAATGTGCAGCCCGCAGGCAAGCAGCGGCGTGGGACTGTTGGGTTCGCCCAGGGCCGCTGCAACCGTCTGGGATTTTTCCTCCCTCCTCTCCCTTCCCCTCACACAGAGTGCAGCGCGGCTGATTGGGTGCCTGGTCCTGATTTAGCTGCTCCCATTGGCCTCCAGCAAGCAGAGTCCCTCCCCCACTCCTCTCCTCCCCTCCCCCTGCCTCAGCATTGCGTCGCAGCACTCTGCAAGGGAGGGGTTGTGTGCTCGGCAGCTTGTTTGGTTGGCTCCACGTGGAGCCAGCAGCTAGAGCGGCGTGGTGGTAAGGGGAGTCCCGGGGGGCAGTCAGGGAGCAGGAGGAGGGTTGGATGGGTCGGGAGTTCTGGGGGGACTGTCAGGGGGCAAGGGTGTGGAGACAGATTGGAGCAGTCAGGGGATAGGGAGCAGAGGAAGGGTTGGATGGGTCAGGAGTTCTGGGGGAGATGTCAGGGGGCGAGGGTATGGAGACAGATTGGAGCAGTCAGGGGATAGGGAGCAGAGGAAGGGTTGGATGGGTCAGGAGTTCTGGGGGAGATGTCAGGGGGCGAGGGTATGGAGACAGATCTGAGCAGTCAGAGGATAGGGAGCAGGGCGAGGGTTGGATGGGTCGGAAGTTCTGGGGGGGGCTGTGAGGTGGCAGAGGGAGAGTTGGATGGGTCAGGAGTTCTGAGGGGGGCTGTTAGGGGGAAGTGGGAGGGTTGGATGAGTTGGGAGTTCTGGAGGAGCTGTCAGGGGGCAGGGGTGTGGACAGGCATCAGAGCAGTCGGGGACAGGGAGCAGAGCCGGTAAGTGCCGAGAGAGGAGAGGAGCACCTGGCCTGAGCTCGAGCTGCAGCTCAGGAGAGGGGGAGGAGGAGGGCTGGGCTAAGACCCCTCTTTGTGGGGGGCAAGGCAGCTGCTGCGCTGGTTGCTCCCAGGGTGGCTTCCATAGTGATGGGCGCAGGGGGCGGGGTTGAACTGTCTGTGGGCAGCCAGGAAATCCCCGGGGGAGAGACGTGTGTGTGTGTTGCACATGCCCTGTCCCAACTGCTGCCCCCTTCCCTGGACCAAGGACCTCCCTCTCCCAGGGCTCCCTGTGGCCCCTGTGTTTGTGTGATGGACTGTCACATCCAATCCCTTCACACTGCCCCCCTCTCCCTTCCCCTCGTTAGTTCATAGCCCCAGAAAATCCCTTCAAACTGTCCCCCTTTTCCCCTCCCCTTATTTCATGGGGGGATGATGAACCAAGCAGGCGGGCGGCGCTGAGGCAGGCGAGGTGGTGTTTGGGGGGTGCTGGTGTTTTGACAGCGCGGGGGGGGGGATTGGCCCTCAGCTGTTTTCTTTGGAATAATATGGCCCTTGCCACTTTATGAGTTGTGCAGGCCTGCGCTACGTGCTTACATATTGATAGTTTAACAATTTGTTCCAGTAACTTTCGAGATATCAAAGTTACACTGACTAGTCTATAATTCTCTGGTTCCTCTTTGTTTCCCTTTTTAAAGATAGGTACTATATTTTCCCTTGTCCAGTCCCTCTGAGAAGAAGGTAGCTGATGCAAATACTTATAAAAGAGTACCCTTTGCTTTAATTTTCCTCGGTGCTATATTTGTTTTATTGTTAGATTACTGTCAGTGGGAACTATTTAGTTCCCAAAAGCTACAAAAGTGATGAATTTTGTAAAGTAATAATGGAGTTAAGTTTTTTTGCTTGTTTTGCAAACAGATCCATACAATGAATTCTGAAGTTTCTAAAACCTCAAACTGCTGATTGGGTATGCAAGTATTAATGGATTTTTCTCATTAATCTGTGATTATGTATTCCTAAAACTGAATTAATGGTGCCACTATGCCCTTGTCTGAAGATATGAGGAAACAGTCACATGCAGATTTTAACTTTTTCTTCCTATAGTTCTAAATCTATTATTTTAATCACTCTTTTCACCACTGTGCCAAACAAATCTAGAGATTCCATCTATTTTTCCGGATTCTGCATCTCTTCTTCTTTCAGAACTCCTTTGAATAAAAGATATTCTTTATAATTTTTTGCAATATTTGGATTTTTCTTCTCTCTCTTTTTCTATTTGACCATGAGTAAAAACTACTTTGTTTATGCTGAGTTCTTGCCTTTGCTATTCCCAACCTACTATTTAATTTAATATTTTTAGATGCTCTTTTGTTAGCATACCATCAATATCTTACAATCTTGCAGGTTCTGAAGGATCCTTCATGCTTCCATTTTCCTACTAACAATGACTTCTTTAACAGTTATTCACTTTAAAATGTCACTACAAGTAGATCCCTGTCATAAACAGATAGTTAAGGGTTAATAAAACAGGAGTACTTCATGTCTCTTTTGACTGTAAAGGGTTAACAAGTTCAGTGAGCCTGGCTGTCACCTGACCAGAGGACCAATCAGGGGACAGGATACTTTCAAATCTTGAGGGAGGGAAGTTTTTGTGTGTGCTGTCAGTGTTTGGTGGTTGTTCTCTCTGGGTTCTGAGAGTGACCCGATGTGTAACCAGGTTTCTCTCCAATCTCTCTGATACAGTCTCTTATATGTCCAGAATAGTAAGTACTAGGTAGATAAAGCGAGTTAGGCTTATGTTTGTTTTCTTTATTTGCAAATGTGTATATGGCTGGAAGCAGTTCAAATTTGTACTTTGCTGAAAGGATTTTTATTTGTACTTGTATACTTAGGCTGGGAGGGTATTCCCAGTGTCTATAGCTGACAGACCCTGTAACATATTCCATCTTAAATTTACAAAGATAATTTTTACTGTTTTCTCTTTCTTTAATTAAAAGCTTTTCTTGTTTAAGAACCTGATTGTTTTTTTATTCTGGTGAGACCCCAGGGGGCCTGGGTCTGGATCCACCAGAAATTGGTGGGGAGAAAGGAGGGAAGGGGGAGAGAAAGGTTAATTTTCTCTCTGTGTTAGGATTACTTTCTCTCTCAGGGAGAGTCTGGGAGGGGAAGAGAGAAGGAGGGGGAAGGTGAATTTTCCTCTCTGTTTAAGATTCAAGGAGTTTGAATCACAGTGATCTTCCAGGGTAACTCAGGGAGGGAAAGCCTGGGAGAGGCAATGGTGAGGGAAAGGGTTTACTTTCCTTGTGTTAAGATCCAGAGGGACTGGATCTTGGGGGTCCCCGGGCAAGGTTTTGGGGGGACTAGAGTGTACCAGGCACTGGAATTCCTGGTTGGTGGCAGCGCTACAAGTACTAAGTTGGTAATTGAGCTTAGAGGAATTCATGCTGGTAGTCCATCTTTTGGACGCTAAGGTTCAGAGTGGGGGTTTATACCATGACAACCACATTGTAAAATCAATTTTTCAGCAGAACTCTAAATCAGTGACAAGTGCTACTTAAAAAACGATGGCAGACTAAAACCCTGCATGGAACTGGTGGATAACCATTTTCATCATTAGTTTTTGATGTGCAGCACTGTTCTCTGTAGCTTTATTAGTTATCTCCACTTGCTCTGCAACTTCTAGCAAATCTTTCAAATTAATAAAAGAAACTATTCATCTGTAAACTCTAAAAATATCCCAAACTTTAGATATGAACATAACATAGGAACGGCCATACTGGGTCAGACCAAAAGTTCATCTAGCCCAGTATCCTGTCTTCCGACAGTGGCCAATGCCAGATGCCCCAGAGGGAATGAACAGAAGGGCAATCATCAAGTAATTCATCTCCTGTCTCCCATTCTCAGCGTCTGGCAAACAGAAGCCATCCCTGCCCATCCTGGCTAACAGCCATTGATGGACCTATCCTCCAGGAACTTATCTAGTTCTTAACACTGCCTATTGCTTTTTTAAATCAAAGAGCAACATTTTATAGTGTTGCCCTTTTGCCGAAGCCCTTTCTCTTCAATCTTTAAAGCTCTGCTGAAAGTTGTTCCACTGTGTGGTTTAGCTATGAGAAAAGCACTTTTTATCTTTGCAATTAAGCAGTTCACCCCAAGGGGTGGAGGGAGTGGGGGGGGAAACCAGAGGAAATTAGGAAATAAAGGAACATACCCAAAGCTGTCTGAAATTTATCTGAACTAGAGATCTAAAAAGTTATTCTAACATCCTGGTTTTGAAAATAGAATGTTTTGGAGGCTTTCAGGGATTGGCGATAGTTCCTGATGACTGCCAGTCACTCAGTTTGATTCCACATCTATCTCTATGAATCAAAGATCATAACTCAGTGGTGAACAATGCGCACAGCTAATTTTTCTGTACTAAATACAACACACAAATATAAACTAGTACAATTCCATGAAGATTTTTTTTGCTATTTTATATAAAAATCTATTCGTAAAACACGTTTACCTAGCAATTTATTTAACTACATACTTTGACCTTTAGAATTGTCCATTTTATTTAGCTAAATTAACTGAAATCCTTTAACAATTCCTCTCCCCTTGTCAATAATCTATGCTTCCAAATGTGCAAACTTCGAATTTTCCTTAAAAACATTTTCCTACTCACTCTGCTTTTTAATGATCATACTAATTAGCAATTATTTAGTGGGCTCCATCCAGGCATCTCAAAGCACTTTACAACAATTATTAAGGTTGCCTAATATATCTTTGTGATAACCATATAATCCCCATTTCATTCAGAGAAACTAAGGCACAGAAAGTGTACGCAGATTGTTCAAGGTTAGTATAGGAAGTTTGTGGCACAGGAATAGTTCTAGTGACTCACAGTCTCATGTCTTAACCATAACAAATGTCTTCCTCTTTTTACATATCTATATATTAAAAAGAAACATTTATATAATTTGTGTTTAACTATAGATACAATACTTCCTACTGCCATCTCATCTGTGGAAAATAACTAGACGATAAATGCTTGCAAGAAATTCCTATGCGAAGAACCTGGTGGACTATTAGTTTTTTCAAACAAGTCTACATGCAAACAGGTATATTCCAGAATCATGGTTTAATAATTATTTCTCAGCAGTAACATATTCATCTTCCTATCTCTCCTCCAATATTTGGGAAATTTCATAATACAGGAAACAGGAATGACTTCAAACATGCCAAATCATATCGCATGATGGCAATGTATTTTGATATAAAGAAAACTTCAATACAAAACCACATCATTGCTCTAACTAATCAAAGTTCTTGAGCATAGTTTCAAAGGGCTATTAAACTTTGAAATAAATTAATTTCACAATAAAACTATTTAGTAGAGTAGCCAGAATACAGCTGAAATCACTATTCATCACCAAAGACATCAACTTAACAGTAAAGATTTAAACGTCTATAAAAGCATCTCATTCTGAGTCTGTGGCAGCCATGGTTGATGACGAGCTAAGTAGCAAATACATAAAACACTACATGAAATTTTAATGACACAGTTTAAGGCACCTAGGGTACACAGATTCCCATGGCGGTGAGTCACCTATCAGCAAATTAAGTTTGTTATAACAGCATGTTGAATTCTATTGGCTTAAATAGTCTTAAAGGACAGAGAGAGTTACAGTAGTGTTGTCACTATCAGAATAAATAAGATTAAAAAAACATGTCTAGGATTCAATTTGTTTATATTTGATACTAAGGGTACATCTACACTATCCGCTATCAGCAGGTAATGATCACTTTATCGGGGATCGATTTATCGCATCTAGTGTAGGTGCAATACAATCGATCCCCGAGTGCTCTCCTGTCAACTCCGGTACTCCACCGCCGCAAGAGGTGCAAGCAGAGTCAATGGGGGAGCAGCAGCAGTCGACTCAGCACCATGCATGCGCTGTAGTAAGTAGACCTAAATACGTCAACTTAAGCAACACTATTCTCGTAACTGAAGTTGCATATCGTAGGTCGATTCCCCTCCTCAGTGTAGACCAGGGCTTTCTGGCAACTGGTTTGCTACTTACCACAACAAAGACTATTACACATATTTATGCTGTTGCTCTTATGGCCAAAACGACTTCGAAAATTTGGAAAGCTTTCAGTAATGAAAGCCCTACATTGTTTTATTTCAATAAAATGTTTAATTACCCATTCACTTTTAGGTGGACATTAGGATTTAATGACCCTATTCATTTCCTTATAGAGGGCAAGGTGCCCTCTGGGGTAGGAGGAAGCAGAAGCTGTAGCAGCTGTGGCTGGCAGGCAGTCTCCCAGCTGTGATACTGGGAGCCTGTTATAGATAGAAATTTCCCACCTGTCTCCCTGCTCCATTACTGTAGCTGGCATACATGTTCCACCCACAAGTGGCTATCAACAGGCCAGTGTACATTAAGTACAAGTGAGAGTGACAGAAGCAGTGCTGCCACTAAAGCCAGCTAAAGAGATGTGCAAATCCATTCTCTGCTAAACCATGGGATGATTCATAGTCTTTAATCTGATGTTGGTAAAAGCAGGGATGGGCTCCCCCTAATTCCTCCCCTCTGCCTCCTCCCCATCTGGAGACACCACGAGGCTTGCTGATGGAAGTTCAATCTTTGCTAGTACTGGCAGTTGCTCAAGGGCCCAAACTCAACCCTCACTCTAGCAGAGGACTAGGTTACACATGTATGCTCCAGCCTACCTTCAGTCTTGAAGCCAGGATACAGATTGAGAGAAAAATCTCTTATAACTATATCAGCCTCCCAGCAGCTGTTTCCTCCTGCCCCAGACATCAAAGTACGCCCAAGAAAAACTTGCCCTCACTAAGGAAGTGGAGGCAAGGTCATTAAAAGACAAACTCTTTCCACAAATTAACTGGTAAAGAAACATTTTTTTAAAATGGGGCTTATTTAATGGCTTTCCACATTTGAAAAGCTGTTTGGACCAACACTTTGAAACTTAATACAATAAAAAAGAGGAAAACACTGGAAGGTTGGCAAAGTGCTGAATCATGAGGACTCCAAGAATAACTGACATTCTAGTTCTGTGGTTTTCAAACTGCAGTCGCAACCCAGTACTGAGTTGCAGAATGTAAGGCACTGGGTCGCGGCAGCTATGGTCAGCACCCCCGACCGGGCCGTTAAAAGTCCCATTGGTGGTGCTGCTTGGCTAAGGCAGGCTAGTCCCTAACTGTTCTGACACTGAGCTGCTCTCCAGAAGCAGCCAGCAGAAGGTCTGGCTTCTAGGCAGAGGAGCCTAGGGGCTCCATATGCTGCCCCCTGCCCCAAGCATCGGCTTCACACTCCCATTGGCCGGGAACCATGGGAGGACGGTGTCTGCAGGCAAGAACTGTGTGGAGCCACTTGCACACTTCCGACTAGGAGCTGGACCTGCTGCTGGCTGCTTCCAGGGTGCAGCATGGTCCGCAGTGCCAGGACAGGAAGGAAGCCTGCCTTAGCACTCTCACTGCGCTGCTGGCTGGGAGCCACCTGAAGTAAGCCCGTGCCCCAACTCTGTGCCCCAATCCCCTGCCCTAGCCCTGAGCCCCCCCAACCTGAAGCCCCTTCCTGCACCCCAAACCCCCCATATCCCCAGCCCCATCCCAAAGTCTGCATCCCCAGCCCAGAGTCCTACCCCCTCCCACACCCTAACTCTCTGCTGCAGCCCTGAACCCGCCCCCCCATCCCAAACCCCTCCTCCCCAGCCCCACCCCAGAGCCTGCACCTCCTCCCACACCCCAACCCCCTGCCCCAGACCTGACTCCCCCCCAAACCCAGAGCCCCCTCCTGCACCCAAACCCATCATCCCCAGGCCCTCACAGCCCTCACCCTCACACTCCAACCCTCTGCCCCAGCCCTGAGCCCCTTCCACACCATAAACCCCTCATCCTCAGCTCCATTGGGTTGTGGGCATCAACAATTTTCTTCAACTAGGTCACCAGAAAAAAAGTTTGAAAACCACTGGTCTAGTCTGGATGCCCTAGCTGAGGAAATATAAATAACACTATGAAAATGACAAGGGCTAAAAGAAATTGTGTTAGCTATAAGGAAGAAAAATGTTCATTATTTCTCCCTTATGATCCAAGATCATGTCAGTCTGCCTGAACAGGATGGAGATATTCACATAGCAAGTCAGTGAAGTTTATATATAACTGAAAACTTGACAGCACATTTAAAATTGGGGCTTTCCAACTATTGTTTCTACAGGAAGTCACCTTCTGCAGCGTAAGATAAGGACACTGCTTCTAGTGTGGTACGAAATGCCCCATTTCAACTATGTGAATTGCCTGGGTTAAAAGTGAGGGCTTTCCAGTGACTGTGTAGATGGAAGTGGCTAAGAAATTTGTTTCAGTTCTGAAGTTCAGGGGACCCTAAAAATTGTTTATCTGCTCAGCCCAATTGTGTAAGGACTTCTTGCACTGCCAGACAGGAGAAACTTATTAGTTGTCTGTCTGCAGGGTCTACTTGAGGTCAGGCACAACCAGTAGAGCAGTGATCCCAGTGGGAAATAAAAAGTTTCATGGAGTTAAGGAAAGGAAAATTCATGCCACATTGCTGTTTATCTCCCACTTATGAAACATACAAAAAGAAACCAGAGGTCTTGTATGTCTTGCTACAGATCAGATACCCGAGCTGCTGGATGAGTCCTCTCACCATCAAAGATAGCAACATGAGTCATATGCATCAAACGCTATCCTCACTTGATACCTTATATACTGGAGTATCTCCTTCTGGAAGTCCTCCAGTTTGTCCTCTACATACAATCCTGGATAGGCCTCAAAGCCATGTAAAGAGAAGGAGCAGTGGATGAGGCCAGACAGAGACCCTCAGCGTGCCCCAACAGCAGCAGTAGCATTCATCCCAACCCACCAGAGGACAACTCATGTGGGTAGCCATCAGTACCTTTCAAGCAGGTGTGAGGACCACAGTAGGGTATGGCTAGGGTCCTGACTGCCTTAAATCAACATTTACCGTCTATTTAAGAGAAATTAGTCTAGCTATGACAGTTGAGGCAAATCTATTACACGATTTATTTTTCAAAAATGAGAAGCAAAATGCTATACCGGGGTAGGCAACTTATGGCAAGTGTGCCAAAGGTGGCACATAAGCTGATTTTCAGTGGCACTCACACTGCTCAGGTACTGGCCACTGGTCCAGGGTCTCTGCAGTGTCTTAAATTTTAAAAACCTTATTTATTTTACATACAACAATAGTTTAGTTGTATATTATAGATTTATAAAAAGAGACCTTCTAAAAACGTTAAAATGTATTACTGGCACATGGAACCTTAAATTAGAGTGAATAAATGAAGACTTGGCACACCACTTCTGAAAGGTTGTCAGCTCTGTGCTATACCGAAGTATATCACTTAAGCTAAAGTGGAAAATGCAGTACAAATGCAAACACAGTATGTCACAAAGGAATTGAACCAATGTGACACACGAGAAGAGAATTTTTTCAGCTGCTTATATACCAATGCTAGGAGTCAGGGTATCAATGCAAAGGAATTGGAAACGCTGATTGATTAAAAGAAATTTGATATAATTGGTATTACTGTAACTGGCATGATTGCCATGTTAAAATTGGTAGTTATAACTTGTTTATGAAGGATAGTGTGTGAAAAAGAGGTGGGGGAGGGTACTCTATGCTAAAGCCTCTATTACCTATTTCAGAGTTACTGATAACTCAGAACCACAGGATCCTGAATGCATATGGATCAATATGCTCGCTAACGAAGTCCAGGAGGAGATATCAGTGGAAGTCTATTACAGACCACTGAATTAAGTCAGACACAGGATGAAATATTCATTAAGCAACTGTCTCTGTGAGGAAAGAAAAGTGTTTTGGGTACTTCAGTTTGGGAGACATATGCTGGAAGTCTCATTCAGCCAGTAGTAAAACATCATTAGTTTCCAATAATTATAGATGACGATTTTCTAACACAAAAAGGTATTGAACCAAATACAAGGTAACTATTTTGAATCTCTTTGTGGATGCAAATGAATCAATCACTGGACTGGAAGTTGGTGGTGGCTGCCCAGGGACCAATGATCATGACCTGATTACATTCAATCTGAGAAAACAGTGATTCAAAAAGGCTAGTTTCCCAAAGATTAGGAAAATTATGAGAAAAAATATTGGGAGGTAAAATTTGGATTAAAAAGGTGAATGAAATTTGGGAGTTCTTTAAGAGGAATTTATTAGATGGCCAAAAAGCCAGAATCAAGACAGAGGGCAACTTTGGCAAGAAACTCATCCTGGTTTAGTAGTGAAGATAGCAATTAAACATTTTAAAAAGCAATATATAAAAAATGGAAAAAGAGGGAAATAGCAAACAATATATATTAGAAGTTATGAAGTATAGAAAATTTAAGAAAAACTTAAGACATTGGGAAAATTGGATGGACAGCGGTACTAGGGATAATACAAAGGATTTTTTTTAAAGTCTATTAGGAACAGAAGAAATTCTGTCAATGGTATATGACCATTACTAAATGGAGAGGGCAAAATTGTTAATGATGCAGAAAAGATAGAAGTTGTCAATAAATATTTCTGTTCTGTATTTGGAAAGAAACACAGATGTGCTTGTATTACATGATGATAGATTACTTTAAACCAATGCTTCTCAAAGCCAGTCTGCCGCTCATGCAAGGAAAGCCTCTGGCGGTCCAGGCCGGTTTGTTTACCTGCCGCGTCCGTGGGTTCGGGCGATTGCTGCTCCCACTGGCCATGGTTCGCTGTTCCAGGCCAATGGGGGCTGTGGGAAGGGCGGCCAGCACATCCCTCGATCCACGCCGCTTCTCACAACCCCCATTGGCCTGAAACAGCAAACCACAGCCAGTGGGAGCTGCAATCGGCCGAACCTGTGGACGCGGCAGGTAAACAAACCAGTCTGGACGCCAGGGGCTTTCCCTGCACAAGCAGCGGACCGGCTTTGAGAAGCACTACTTTAAACATCATCTTCCAGAGATAAACATTTTTAAATAGGCATGCCCAAATAACTTGTACACAAGAGACCTAAAAGAGTTGGCTGAGGAGATCTTTGGACAGCTGATGTTAATTTTTAATAGAACTTGGAATACCAGTGAAATTCCAGAAGACTGAAAGAGTGGTAATGTTGTGCCACTGTTCAAAAAGGCAAGTGAGATGACCTGGGGAACTATAGGCCTGTTAGCCAAGCAAAATAATGAAGAGCTGATACAGGATTCATTTCATAAAGGATTAAAGAATAGGAATATTATTGTCAACAAGGTTTTATAAAAAATAAATACCTGAGATCATTCTTTGATGAGATTACAAGATTTGTTGATAAATGTAACTAGATATAATATATTTTGATTTTTGTAAGACATTTGACTCAGTACCACTCAACATTCTGATTTAAAAATTAGCATATACAATACCAACTAAATACACATTAAGAACTTGCTAACTGACCAATCTAAAAAGTAGTTCTCAATCATCATCCAATGAAGGTGTTTCCAGTGGGATTGCACAGAGATCAGTTCTAGGCTTGATTTCATCAGTGATCTGGAAGTAAATATCAAATTACTGCTAAAAAATCTGAGGATGACATAAAGTCTGGCAGAATGGTAAACAGTGATGAGGACAGGGCTGTCATACAGAACAAACTGGATCACTTGGTAAACTACATCCATTCAAACAGTATGTGTTTAAATACAGCCAGATGGAAAGTTATCTAGGAACAAGGAATGCAGGCCATACTTGCAGACTGGGGGACTGTACCCTGAAAAGCAGAGACTGAAGACTATTTAGTGGTCATAGTGGACAAACAATTCAATATGAGCTTCCACTGCAATGGTATCGCCAAAAGGACTAACGCCATTCTTGGGCATATGAAGAAAGGAGTATTAAAGTAGGAGTTGAGAAATGATTTTACTTCTGTATACAGTGTGGATGAGACAGATACTGGAATACCACCTCCAGTTCTGGAGTCCACATTTAAAAAAGGAATGTTGAAAAATGGGAGAGCACGCAGAAAAAGAGTTAAAAAAATATTTGAGGTTGGAGAAAATGCCTTACGGTGAGAGATTTAAGGAGCTCAATCTGTTTAGTTTATCAGAAAGAAGATTGAGAGGTGATTGTTTACAATGCATAAGTATTTTCATGTGGGAAAAAAACACTAGGTGCTCAATGGCGCTTTAATCTAGAAGAAAAAGGCATAACAAGAACCAACAGCTGGAAGCTGAAGCTAGACAAATTCAAATTAGAAATTAGGCACACATTTTTAACAAGGGTGATTAACTGTTGGAATAAACTACCAAGGGAAGTGGTGGATTCTCGATCTTTCAGTGTCTTCAAATCAAGACTGAATCCTTTCTGGAATATATGACTTAGTCCTGTATCAAGCCTAATAGCTTGTGTTTGGCTAACTGCGTGAAATTTAAATGCCTGGGATATCAGAAGTATACAATATCAGGAGATCAGACTAGATCAGGGGTGGGCAAACTCTTTGGCCTGAATTGGGGAATATAAATTGTATGGCAGGCCATAAATGCTCACAAAATTGGGGTTGGGGTCCAGGAGGGGATGAGGGTTTTGGTTGGGAGTGCAGGCTCTGGGGATGAGGAGTTTGGGGTGCAGGAAGGTTCTCTGGGCTGGGATCGAGGGTGTTTGAAGAGTGGGAGGGGGATCAGGGCTGGGGCAAGGGGTTGGGGGTGTTGGGAGAGGCTCAGGGGTGCAGGCTCCAAGCAACGTTTACCTCAAGCATCTCCCGGAAGCAGTGGCATGTCCCTTCTCCATCTCCTACATGGCGGTACAGCCAGGTGGCTCTGCATGCTGCCCCGGCCGCAGGCACTGCCCCTGCAGCTCCCATTGGAGGGCCGGAGGAGGCCATTGGAGCATATAGGAGCTGGAACGGGGCCATGCCGTGGCTTCCAGGAGCCGCATGGTGCGCCCCCCTCAACCCAGTGCCCCAGCTGGAGCACAGGAGCAGGGCTGAGTTGTGTGGTGCGGCCCCTCCCTGACTCAGTGCAATGGCTGGAGTGCAGGAGCAGGGCCGAGCCACATGGTGCGGCCCTCGACCCACTGCCCCGGCAGGAGCACCGGAGCGGGGCAAGCTCCAGACTCTGCTCCCCAGTGGGAGCTTGTGGGCCAGCTTAAAACGGCTCATGGACTGTAGTTTGCCCACACCTGGACTAGATGCTCAAAGGGCGGGTCACTTCTGGCCTTAAAACCTACAGATTCACACTGGTCTTTTACAGAAGTAGTTATGCAATGGAACTGCATTTGTATCACAACTACGTTTTGCGAGCCAGTGTCTATGAGAAAAATGTTTCAATGGTTTTTAAGGTTTGAAAAATCACATTCAAGAGAGACTTTTGGTGGATGATGTGTGTCTCTTGGACACATTTTATAAGGATGCAATCATAAAAATAGGTGATTGCAGTGCTCAAGTACTGCTGGAACAGTCCAGAACACTGTTCCGCAACTTTTGGGGGGCGCTGGAATGGAATCATGCGGCACTTTCAGTACTTGTTTTCTGGCACTCGGAACCCTTTGTATCACTAAGAAATGCCTCAGAGAAAACACCACACTAACAGTATGTCTACACTATGGGATTATTCCGATTTTACAGAAACCAGTTTTTCGACACAGAAAGTATGAAGTCAAGTACATGCAGCCATACTAAACACATTAATTCAGCGATGTGCGTCCATGTACCGAGGCTAGTGTTGACTTCCGGAGTGTTGCACTGTGGGTAGCTATCCCATAGTTCCCGCAGTCTCCCCCGCCCATTGGAATTCTAGGTTGAGATCCCAATGCATGATGGGGCAAAACCAGGTGATTCTGGGTAAATGTTGTCAGTCAATCCTCCCTCCGTGAAAGCACGGCAATCATGGAGCCCATTCAGCCTTTTTTTAATGTCACCCTATGTCTACTGGATGTTTCTAACAGATACGGTACTACAGTGCTACACAGCAGCATCCCTTTGCCTTTTGCAAGTTAGCAAAGACGGTTACCAGCCCTACTGTACCGACTGCTGCTTTGCAAGTTGACAATGACGGTTGCCAGTCACACTGTACCGTTTGCTGCTGTCATGGGTGCTCCTGGCCGACCTCAGTGAGGTCGGCCGGGGGCACCTGGACAAAAATAGGAATGACGCCCCAGGTCATTCTCTTCTTTAAGTTTTGTCTAATGGAGAGTCAGCCCTGCCTAGAATATCAGACAAGCCTACTAAAGAACCAGAGAGGCAAACAGCCGCTCCAGGTCAGAGCCCCAGACATCTTGCAGAAATGATGAGCTGCATGCCATTCTAGGGGGTGCCCCTGCAACAACACCATCCGTTGATTCCCTCCTCCCCCCCGCCCACCGGGCTACCATGGCACTTATCCCCCCATTTGTGTGATGAAGTAATAAAGAATGCATGAAGAAGAAACAACACTGACTTTATTGCCTCTGCAAGCAGAGATCAAAGAGAGGAGAGGAGGGCAGCTTCCAGCTGCTATAATATTTCAAGCAGGAATGAATCTCCATTAGACAAAGTTTAAAGAAGAGAATGACCTGGAAGTCATTCCCATTTTTGCCCAGGTGCCCCCAGCCACCCTCACCGAGGCCAGCCAGGAGCACTCACGGGACGATGATGATGGCTGTCAATCCTACTGTACTGTCTGCCATCCACAAGGCATAGGAAAGGGATGCTGCTGTATAGCGCTGCAGCACCATGTCTGCCAGCAGCATCCAGTAGACACAGGGTGACACTGAAAAAAGGCGAGAAACATTTTTTTCCCTTTGCTTTCACACGACATATACCCTGAACCACTCGCAACAATGTTTTTGACCCTTCAGGCTTTGGGAGCCCAGCCAAGAATTCAAATGGTTTTCAGAGAGTGCGAGAACTGTGGGATAGCTACAGTCATCAGTCGCCCCTCCCTCCATGAGCGTCCATTTCATTCTTTGGCTTTCTGGTACGCTTGTCTCAGCTCCTTAAGTTTCAGCACTGTGTTGAGTCCCTGTTGTGGCCTCTGTCCATCATAGCCTTGGAGATTTTTTCAAATGTTTTGGCATTTCGTCTATTGGAATGGAGTTCTGATAGAACAGATTCATCTCCCCATACAGAGATCAGATTCAGTATCTCCCACACGGTCCATAATGGAGCTCTTTTTTGATTCCAGGACTGCATGGTCTCTGGTGCTGATCAGCACTCTATGCTGGGCAAACAGGAAATGAAATTCAAAAGTTCGCAGGGCTTTTCCTGTCTACCTGGCCAGTGCATCTGAGTTCAGATTGCTGTCCAGAGCGGTCATGATGGTGCATTGTGGGATAGCTCCCGGAGGCCAATACCGTCGAATTGCGGCCACACTAACCCTAATTCGAAATGGCAATACCAATTTCAGCGCTACTCCCCTCGTCGGGGTGGAGTACAGATATCGATATTAAGAGCCCTTTATATCAAAATAAAAGGCTTCGTTGTGTGGACAGACGCAGAGTTAATTCGGTTTAATGCTGCTAAAATCGAGATAAACTTGTAGTGTAGACCAGGCTTAAAATCTACAATTAGTGTCTGATGAGAAGCAGAAAATAAGTTAATCAAAAGGCATCCAGAATTAACAGAAGCTTGTTACTTAACTTACTCAGCATTTATTATTCTACAAATAGAATATTTTGCAGTCCATTTTTAAACACTTCTAAAATGCAAATTTAAATCATCTAAACATGAACATCAAATTGGTGCCAACAGTTGCTAATTGAATTCCAATTTGGCTATTAAACTCTACAAAGAAGCTCAGATCAACAAAACAAAATATGAGTTGAAGGAGAAAGATGTTTGGGTTTTCTAATCAAGAGCTTTCATAACCAGAAAGTACAAAAGTCCATGTAAGTAACATAACCTTTCTGGAGGTAAATATAAAGCAGATTGCAACTGTTCATTACAAGATGCACTTGGGAATGGAGAAATTTAAAACATTCCAAAATAAACAGAGACTAGAATATTTGAACACAAACTCTTTGTAGTCAGACAGTTGAACCTCTCCAAATTCAACACTGCTATCACCAATGTGTTAATTTCATACACTAACTAGGGAGCACAAGACAGGACCACAGTGTAGTCAGTGCTTTCTACAACAGGGCAATTTTTAGCACTTTTCTGTCGGTAAAGTGAAGTGCAGAGAGTTAGTGACTACGCTGATTTGGGGTCTGCTTCAAAGCCCACTGAAATAAGTGTAAGGTTTATCTTGGTCTTCAGTGGGCTTTGGATCATGTCTTTTCAGCCACAGATCTGAAACTGCTTTACAAGATGGAGAAACTGAGGCACAGAGAGGTGACATGACTTGCCCAAGGTCACCCAGCAGGTCACTGGCCAAGCCAGGAACAGAACCTAGGCCTTCCAAACCCCAGTCCAGTGCTCTATGCACTAGGCATTACTGCCTATACACTGACATCCTAGCTGAATAAAACAGGTCTAGAAATCAGGTGACCAGAGATCTGTTACTTCCTGAGTGATCTTTGACAAGTCATTTATGCAAAAACTGTCAGACTTACGTGCCTTTGTGATGCATCTAAATCCACAGTTATGCATTTACATCATTGGTGCTTAATCTCATAGATGAGTTGGTTTCCGTTAGTAAATTTATTTAGGTGCTTAAAATGTGGATCTAGAGCAGGGGTGGGCAAACTACGGCCCGTGGGCTCCCTGCCTGCCCTGACCCCACGTCGCTCCCAGCACCATATCCCTGAGGTCTCTGGGGGAGGCGGAAGAGGGCTCTGTGCACTGCCCTTGCTTGCAGGCACCCCCTCCCCTGCAGCTCCCATTGGCTAGGAACAGGGAACCGTGGCCAACAGGAGCTTCAGGGGAGGTACCCACAGGCAAGGGCAGTGTGTGGAGCCCTCTGCCTCCTGGGGCTGCAGGGACGTGGTGCCGGCCGCTTCCGGGAATGGCACAGGGTCAGGCAGAAAGCCTGCCTTAGCCCTGCTGCATGCTGCTGCCACCCTAGAGCTACTCAATATAAGCGATGCTGGGCCGGAGCCCACACCCCAACCCCCTACCTTGAGCCACCTGCTGCACCCTGTACCTATCCTGCACCCCAACTCCCAGCCCTATGCCCCTGCCGCACCCCTCCTGCACCTCAAGCCCCCTGCCCTAAGCCCCCCAACCCCCTGCCCCGAGCCCCCTGCCCCATGCCTCCTGCACCTCAACCCCCTGCCCTGAGCCCCCTCGTGCACCCTGCACCCCAACTCCTTGCCCTGAGCCCCTTCCTGCACACATCCCCTCCCTCACACCACACTCCCTCCCACACCCAACCCCCTGCCCCAGCCCTACATTCATGGCCCTGCATGCAATTTCCCACCCTGGCCCTCAGGCTAAATGGTTTGCCCGCCCCGATCTAGGGGCTTAACTTAAGACACCCAAGTTTGTAAGTTTTGGGTTACATATTTGTGCCATAGTTTTCTTTTACTAAGAAAGTGACTTAATCACAGTCCATACTAAGAAGAGGACCTAACCCCTTAGTAGAGAAGTGAGCTCAGGACTCCTAGGGCCTGAACCGTTGAAGCCAATGCAAAGATTTCCATTTACTTCAGTGGGCTGTGGATCAGTCCCCTAAGGCATAAGAAAGTGAAAACACAAATATAACTATATATAGTCGTGCTTACAGTAAGGGCTTGTCTACATCACAAAGTTGCAGCGCTGGTGAGGGGGTTACAGCGCTGCAACTTAAGTGGTGTACACATCTGCAGGGCATCACCAGCGCTGCAACTCCCTGTTTGCAGCGCTGGCCGTACTCCCGTTTTGTCTCGGGTGTAGAGGATCCAGCGCTGGTGATCCAGCACTGGTAATCAAGTGTAAACACTTACCAGCGCTTTTCTTGACCTCCGTGGAATAAGCAGGTATCCCAGCATACCTGAGGAAGCCTCTCTGGTAATCAAGCTGGTCTCCTTCCCCGGTTTGCTCTCGCGTTCCCCGAACCCCAGTGAAAGCAGGTCTCCTTCCCTGCGGTTTGCTCTCGCGTTCCCCAAACCCCTGAGCAAGCAGGTCTCCTTCCCTGCGGTTTGCAGGGGGGTTCGGGGAACGCGAGAGCAAACCGCGGGGAAGCTGGTCTCCTTCCCTGGTTTGCTCTCGCGTTCCCCGAACCCCAGTGCAAGCAGGTCTCCTTCCCTGCGGTTTGCTCTCGCGTTCCCCGAACCCCCCTTGAAGCTGCCCAACAGCGCTGCAGTGTGGCCACATCTAACACCACTTGCAGCGCTGGTTGCTGTAAGTGTGGCCACTCTGCAGCGCTGGCTCTATACAGCTGTACTAATACAGCTGTAACAACCAGCGCTGCAAAATTGTAGATGTAGACATACCCAAAGCAAGACAACTGGTTGCTTTTAGCAACAATATGAAGTAAAATCTACGCTGTGATTGAAAGTTAACAGTGCACACATAGCCACACTCTGCTGAGTTCACCTTTTCAGCTCCAATATATTTAGAAATTGAAAACTGAGTATGTTTCTTGGTTTAACAGGAGTCTCCAAGTGTGGACATTTAGCAGGTCATAAATGTGAGGAAGTAGAGCTCAACTGCTTCACTTCCATCATGAAATCAGGGTAAAACTGTTTGGAGGGAAAGAGAAATTTGCCAATAAGCCTTATCCCATGCATTTCTGACTTCTGCTTGCTAAGCTTCACATTGCAAAACCAGGCCACACCCCTGTGAATAAAGTTCTCTAATACCTACGGTCATTTACAATGGGAATAGACTATACACTATTTGCTAACCAAGCCATGGCTTAGGTGTGATTGCTTAACATTTAGCTTGAAAGAACTGCATCAGTCATACATATGCACAAGGATTTCCTCTTTTAAGACTGTGAAATACACATTTTTGGCACCAGGAAGAGACTAGCCTATCTAAACTGAGGGCCTCCTCATGCGATCCTGTAAAGGAGTTCTCTTTAAAATTTACAAAGTATTTTAATAAGCAGAAATTTATTTATTGTATTAGGCGGTGACTAGTAGGAATAATTACAGAAAGTACAAATAAGTGATTCACTTCATAAAATTATCAGAACAGGTATATTACTTATATTGCGGTACAACCGAAAATGTATTAGGTGCTTTACCAACAGAGGAAAATGATTTCCCTGCCCCACAGAATGTACAATTTAAAAAGACAAAGGCAAGTGAAAAGGAATATAACATACATGCACAGTGATCGAGGTGATAATAGGCATGTCTTATTAGTTAGAAATTTAGTGGTCTGTGATTTTGATTGTTAGGCTCACTAAATTCTCCTTCCCAATCCCACAACATATTGCTTTATTCTCCCCTTTGCTTCCCCCTTTTCCTCCCAGTAATCCCCAGATTCAATTCCACTGTCTTTCTAATCTTCCATTCACATAAATTAACAGTTCTCATAGGAAAAATAAATAAAATATGCCCCATTGACTTTCTCTGACTTCAAAAAGGGCTGCTCACATGAGGAAAGTTACACATCTGCTGAAGTGGTTAGAGAATTAAGATCAGCTAGTCTCTGTTTCTTGATGAGCATTATGTACCATCACAAGGAAGGATACTTTTTACAAAAATACATCTTTAAGAAAATTTCAGAGGTAGCCATTAAGAATTTCAAAATGTAAATAATAATTTTACTAAGAAAATGAAACGTTTAGGAGGTGGGAGTTATTCTGCCAGCCCAAAAGTCTTTCACAACTAAAATTGAAAAAAAAAAAAAAGATTTTGTACTGAATTTGTCAAATAATTAAAAAAAATTAAAAGCACTTTTGAGGACAAGGGCCTTTTTCCTGCTACATAAAGAGTTAATGGCAGACTACTCCACCATTCTGAACATTTGCATGCCTCAGAGGTATATTTCCTGCAGACCCATTATCTGATTAAAGAAAGGCAAACAAACTGAATTGAAACCATTCTGTCTTTAAGTCCAGCCTCTTCTTCCTGTGATGTCATATTACAAATTGATCGAGCTTTTTTTTCCCCCTCTCTTCAGAATACTCAAGGCATACTACACACTCAGCATCTGAGAGGGAGATCTAAATACAGCAAGAACAAACACGCTTTGGAACTGTATGTCTGAATTTCTAAGCAGCCTGCTCTTCGCCCTGTGGGGTTAGCATGCAGACAAGTTGAAAAGCTTGTTTCACAGCAAGGCGGCAGTGAAAGAGGTGGAAACTCCTACATCTTACAGAGCCCAGGAAATCTTTTCCTAAGGAACCTCAGTTACACATTCCCAGCTAAACAACTTTGGAAAGTGTGCATTTAAAGTACTTCTCTGCTTTTTGACTTGCAGTTGAACATAAAGCAGCAAGTTCTGTATCAGCTTCATTAACAACTGGGAAAACAAGAGCGTGGAATTAAATGTAAGGATGACCTCATCTGTTGCCTGTAAGCCTGTGTTTATTATCGCCCAGGACTGGATGTGTGACTATTGTGGCATTTGGAAGAAAAGAATGATCTCCGGGTGATTCCCAGAGCAGTATCTTCCTACTGCAACATTCATGTTTCAGCTTGGAAGTTTTAAAGTAAAATGGAAAACCTATGAAATCATTCATAGACCAAATTCATCTGCAAGCTACCCAGAGATTTTAAAGCAGTTACTGCAGAAGGGCTGCTAACAACGAAAGGAATTCAACATTGTAAATTTAAATTGCCATTATAATGGTAAGCGCTAATTGCTCCACTGAGGACTCCTTTAAGTATATTTTATACGGATGTACGTTTAGCATGGTGTTTGTCCTTGGTCTAATATCAAATTGCGTTGCTATATACATTTTTACATTCACATTAAAAATGCGAAATGAAACAACAACTTACATGCTTAATTTAGCAATATCTGATCTGCTTTTTGTACTTACATTACCATTCAGGATTTATTACTTTGCAATAAGAAACTGGCCATTTGGAGATATACTTTGCAAGATTTCTGTCACCATGTTTTATACAAACATGTATGGAAGCATTTTATTCTTAACTTGTATAAGCATAGATCGCTTTTTAGCCATAGTGCACCCTTTTTGGTCTAAGACTCTTAGAACCAAAAGAAATGCAAAAATTGTCTGTGTTGCAGTATGGATAACTGTACTAGCAGGAAGCATGCCAGCAAGCTTTTTTCCATCTACTGGCACTCGAAATGACACTGGACAAAACACATGTTTTGAAAACTTTCCTGATACCACATGGAAAACCTATATATCAAGGATTGTTATCTTCATTGAAATTGTGGGATTTTTTATTCCACTAATCTTAAATGTGACCTGTTCTACAATGGTTTTAAGGACTTTGAATAAACCAGTTACTTTAAGCCGGAACAAGTTAAGCAAAAAGAAGGTACTCAAAATGATTTTTGTCCATTTGGTGATATTCTGTTTCTGTTTTGTGCCATATAACGTTACCCTAATACTTTATTCTCTTATGAGAACACAAATATGGATTAATTGTTCATTAGTAACTGCTGTGAGGACTATGTATCCTATCACTTTATGCATTGCAGTTTCAAATTGTTGTTTTGACCCTATAATATACTATTTTACATCAGACACTATTCAAAACTCAATAAGGAACAGATCAGCTAGAACACGCAATTCCCGATTCTCGGAAATTCAAGTTACTGAAAATTTTATTCAACATAGCCTCCAGACTTTAAAAGCTAAAATATTTGACAATGAATCTACAATATAAATGGAGAGAAAATACTGGGACTGAAATGCACCTTTCTTCAGCTGTGAAAATGTTTTCTTGTACACTGAATAAACTTTCTTCACTTAGAAAACTGTTTACATAATGATTAAAAATGGGAAAAAGTTAAATGTCACTTCTAAACATACTTTATAGAAAAATGTAGTTCCTGCAAGAATTACAAATATTTTTATAGTTGTCGAAGTTTTCTCTCTTCTGTCTTTATGTCACAGATTCCATGGACTTATTACAGAGTCCCTCCTGTGTCTCTTTACAATTTTGAACCACACAAAAAAACCTGATATTTGGAAACTGAAGTTGATACTAACACGGCCCAAAAGTGTTTTACAATTCAACATATTATGAAGTTAGAAGAGCAAGTCTTCACATTGTTTGTGTTAACAGGTTAAAACACTTTAAATTAAAAAATTAAATTGTGAAGACATTATTTTAGGCTGCAACTATTTTGTTTACATGCTGATTTCTTAATGTCTGGATTCTTCAAAGCATTGATCAAGTTATTGCAACTCTGGTGTCAGTTCCACAGGTTCCACACCCATCATTTTTTGTAGGATTTGTTGACAAAAGTTAAGCTATTCCTTTGTAAAAACAAATTTACATACTTTTTAATCCATCTGTAAAGTTACTGAAACAAGATTTGTCAGTTATTTGATAAGAATATTGCTGACAAAACAAACTCAAAGCTGTTCCTAAGAAACTATAGCAAAGAAGACTAAAACAAAGACTAAAATCTTAAAATAAGTGTTCTGTGTGGGTTGTGTAATTTAACTTCAAAAGTGCTGCTTTGCTATTGAAAAAACATCAAGTATTTCTCACATGAACAAAGATATCCTGGGTGACATATTAAATATTCTTTTCCAAGAAGACAAGAAATGGCAGTTAGCTGTTTATTGTAAAGTACCCTCTCCTAGATGTTCTGTACGTCACATAAGCGCCATAATTTTGTTGTCCAGATTTTTAAATGTGAGTGCCTTACACATTTAGAGATAATAAAAATATTTATTTATTTGAGATGCCTGAAAACTGCTGCAATAAATCCAGGAATTTTTAAGAAGTAAGAGTTTATATGAAGCAAGATGCAACTTTGTTTAAAAGTGCCATGTGTTTCATACATTCTTCAGAAGCTGGAGTATTGTGCATATTTTGCTCAGAATTTACCTTTACTGTAAAATAATAAATATTTAGAAAGTTAAGGAAGTGTCAAGTGGTGGTTCTCCCAAAGATGATAAAGTCTGGAATAAAAATTGAACTAAAGTATATTTGTGTTCTGGATTTCTCTGTTCAGTTATAATATGTAGATATGTGACTAGCAATTCAAGCACTCTTACTTCTGGGCAATCTGAGGAAGGCCGAGTTCATGCTACAGAAAGCATGTACTACACTTGCAGTTTGATGTTCAACTATATCGTCCAATTGTGTCTATCACTATGTAAGTGTTATTCAAATTTCACTTTAGGATAGAAATGCATATTGGTTACTGTTATAGAAAATGTACATTTGTGCTACTTAAAGAGCTTACCTTATCAGAATTTGATTCTGAACGACTTTGGCAGCCTAACCATACTGCAATATTACTAACATAACATTCCCAGCCAGCGGGGAAAGGGCTGGACTGGCTGGGAATGTTAAGGGCTGGTGGAAGCCCATATTACAACGATGCGCTCAAAAGTCTCCTGGGGGAGGATAGCTCAGTGGTTTAGCCTGCTAAACCCAGTGTTGTGAGTTCAATCCTTGAGGGGGCCATTTAGAGAACTGGGGTTAAAAAAAAAAGTCTGGGGATTTGTCCTGCTTTGAGCAGGGCTTGGACTAGATGATCTCCTGAGATCCCTTCCAACCCTGATATTCTATGATTCTATCCCACAGTCATATAGAAAGGAAAACTCAAAAGTATCACAAACTGAAATACTACAAATGTGGGATAGAATTCAGTGGATAATGGCCTTGGGTAATCCTCCATGATGAGAGGAAAGCTTGAATGCATTCTCATAAGAAAAGTTTGCCATAAACATAAATGCTAAGGGTGAGTTTATAAAATGAAATGGGGGATCCAGAGAAAAATAAAAGCGAAATACAAATACTGTAACAAATACAATCAGAACTTGTATGTCACCCTTGACATTAACTCTAACTCCTAAAAAGCACCGTATAACATACAGTTTCATAGTAAATTCTTATTTACAGTAGAGTTTGACTCTGCAAAACAAAATTTTAAAACTTGTGCCTTACAATACAGGCACGGCTTACATCAAGTGCTACAAAAGATCTCAGCGGGCAACCTTGAAATATTTCTTTGGTTCATACCAGACTTTAGAAAAAGACAAAACCCAGAAAGTTATTGGAATATATCTGTTTGCAGTGTTGTAGCCGTGATGGTCCCAGGATATGACACACATAAGGTGGGTGAAACAGTAACTTTTACTCAGCCAACTTATATTCACCAACAGAAGCTGGTCCAGTAAAAGATACTGCTTTACCGACCTTGTTTTAGAAATGCATTCAACAGTTTTACATATGCTATTCAGATTAATAAAGTCACTGGCAAATCTGTGCAGTTAAAACTAGTTATACATCTTGTTTCATTGCAGCTATTCAAAGAGCTTTTTAACTTAATGATATAATAATGGCATCTATAAAATAGCATTAAAAATATAATTTAACTGAAATTTATAATCAATTATACTTATGATGAATAATCTAAATCACTTATTTCACTTTAGCTTGTAAACTCAGATTTTTTTTAGTTGTTCTAAGTTATTTTACATAACTGTTTGCCTACTAGCAGATGCACAGATAACTTTCAAAGTTAGTTCATCACTGCACAAGCACACATAAAAAGAACAAGGATAGAGGAGTAAAATTTAAAATTACTTGTTAGTGCAGTAGCTTTGTTACTTTTTTAACTGAAAGACCTTTAATTTTGTTTTTTTCTTGCTCTCCTCACAAGATGCTTAGAATGATGTTCTGAGAGTTTCATTCTTGGTGTGTGCGTATGTGCACACACTTACCAGCCTGTCATCAGCCACCATCCTTCTACCAAAAGAAAATGATGGCTGAGGTTCTCAGCTAGGCAAAGCTATTCAATTCACTGGAAGGTGAACTGTGGCACGACACCCCTACATCATAGAAGTTAAGCACAATGAACCCACTCCCAATTCCTCCCAGAATTTGGTAGGGTGAAGTGGGGTAGCTTTTTCAAAGATTACATAAATACAGAATCACTGGCCCAGAGGCCAGAACAGGCTGAGGAGATAAAATTGCACAAAGGGTACTGCCCTTTAAAACAGGCTTTCCAAGGCATCATTTAAAAAACAAAGCCAAACACTAAGGGAGTAGCTACATTGCAATCAGAAGTGTGACTGCAGCAATTGTGGACATACCCAAGCTAGCTTTGATCTAGCTAGCTCAAACAACAATAGCTGTGAAGCAATGGCAGCACTAGTTGCACAACCCTGCCTAAGACCCAAGGTCTGTGTACTCCAGGTACCACGAGCTATACAGCTCCACCCAGGACTCTTGAGTATACACAGGAGCAGCTAATAACTGAGGCTTCACTGCTATTGTTATCCAGGTTAGCTGGATCTAAGAGTACTGCAGTCACATCTCTGACTGCATGTACACATACCCTAACTGTACAGTCTCCCACATTGTACTCTCAGGATTTTCACTGCAGCATGGTCTAAGCCAGTGTTTCTCAAATGTAGCCACCAGCAGATTTTTCTGAAGCCACAACAGCCTCCTGCCCCAGGAGTCCTGGGTGGAAATGGCTGGAAAGGAACAGCAGCCCCTCCCTGCAGTAACCAGCTGTTGCTCCTAGATGCATTGCCTTGGTGTTTGCTGGTGTCACCAGCAGGGGATCGGTGCCCTGCACTGCACAGCCCCCTGTGGGCTCTGGGCAGTGCCTCTGCATACACATGGGGCTGGTGTGCACAAGACAGGAAGAAACTTGGACTCCACAGGCAGCTGGTGATTTCCCAACCCACCTTTGGGGCTTCAGCCACAGGGCTCTGGCTCTGGGCTTCAATCCCAGGACAAAGGCGCTTCAGCAGGACCAGCCTTATAGGTGAGCTGTGGTCAAGAGGCAAGGAGTGTGGTGGGCCCGGGGTGTGAGGCCATGGAAGGCAGCTCAGGGCAATGGGGGGTTGGGGGACAATAAAGCAGGGCCTGGCCGCAATAGGGGGGTGGGAAGCCCAGTGAGGCAGTGAGGAATGGGGGAGGCAGCAGGGGCCAGAGGGGATGTTTCTGTTGTGTTTAGGTCCAGTAAAGAATAAAAGACAACTGTATATTATTTTTATTATTGAGTCTGCAAAGAAACCCTACATAAATAAATTACAATTGGGACATGTATATGTGCATGTTTGTTTTTTTCTAAAAGTTAATTATTTTAGAAAAACTGGTCAGAACAGCCACCAGCAAGAATTGCTGGCCATACTCTGAGGCCACTAAAAAATTTGTTGCAAGAACCGTAGGCCTAAGCACACGACTAGGAGTTCTTGAATTCCAATCCTGACCTTGGCACCAACTCCTCACTGTGTCCCCGAGGCAAGATTCTTAGGCCAAAAGTTTTAAACCAGTGTGCAAAAAAAGTTAGCTTACTAAAATCGTACTTAGCCACCTAAATAAAGTTACCTGATTTTTAGAAGTGCTGTTCATCTGCAGCTCCCATTTGTGAGTGCTCAGCAATTTTTAAAATTTAGACACCTAAGCACAGATTTAGGCCATATCTACCCTAGCAAGCTTACAGTCATTTTAACTTCATATCAATGCCTTTACTTGATTGTCTTAAAAATTTGCACATGGGACTAAAAACAAGAAAATATTCATTTTTGTTACCTGTGCTTCACAATGGCAAGAATATCTTTAGCTCTGGCCATAATTTAAACTTTTAGAAAATATGAATATTAGATGCCAGAGTCATTTCACAAGGAAGAGACTTTTGCTTTCTAGGTATTGTAAGAATTAGAATAGTAATAAAGAAAGTATTGTGTGTGTATAGATATAGATAAAGTATATATTATTTAGATCTCAGATGAGGCGAAATCTACCGTCGGCAGAGTTATCACATCTCAAACACAGCTAGAATAAGTGCAGATTTATAGGTACATTGGCCAAAGTTTTCCAAAATAAGAGCCTAACTTGAGGCTCTTAAGTCCATATTTAGGCACCGATGAGGGGGGTTGCCAAAAGTTCCTATTTTGGAAAATGTTGCCATTGCTTTTCAAGGATCTGCATGATCACTTTTATAGTTTAATGAATGCCAAAACTCACAGCGGCCAAAATACAGCAGAAAAGAACAGAGGAAGTTGCTCAAATGCAGTCTTAACATGTAAAAGTGGTGTCCTTATGGTCAGATTTGTGAATAAAAACAATAGTTAGCTAAGACAACTTCTTCCTGGGCTAATTCAGAGTCAGATGCTTTCTTTAATGACAAAAGTAAGTTTTAAATTACTTTCCTCCTAGGAGTACCGCACAGCCAAAAAGCTAAGAGACAGTACTAGACACTATTCGGGCTCATACATCAAACATTCATTGAATGAAGAATGTTTTTGAGTGATTAATTGTGATCCAGAGATAAATCAACTTGAGTTTCAGATTCCAGGCTGAATTTGCAGGACAAGGAGTTAGAAAAACATTTTTATTTGTAAACGAATAAGCTTATACGGACCAATTAAAAGGCAATAAATATAGAAGCTCACAAGGGCATTTTAAGAGTTATTTTTCAATGCTCAAAAAGCATTTTGAAAGTTAAAGCAAGGTTTATACTCTTGGCCTGTTTTATCTCTTCCCCTCCAACCCCCTTCCCCATTCAGGTAAGAAAATATAGTGGTTCTGCAATGTAAGCAAAGCCTTTAGAATTAAAAAAATATTTTTCACTTGTGACCCAAACCTGCATATTGATTACTTAGGTGCTTTCAAAAATCCCAAAGTGATTTTGGAGAAAAACTCCAACAAAAAAGTCAATACGACATTTGAGCCTATGTTGCTTTTGAAAATCACACCATATTGTATTAACCCAATCTACCATCTTGTCATCAAAATTATTTTCTATAGTAATTTTACAGCTGAAATTTAATTTGTTCATTGAATTCCCAATGGTCAATATATCTTAAGGTCTATACACCTCAATAGATCTGAAAAATTAGACAAGTTCTAATTTTGTTAGATCTAATAATTTGTACCTTAGGGTACTAGCATTTGAGTGTTGGAATGGAAATCTAAGGACAACACTCTCCCCACATTTAAAAAGCCAAGATCAATAGAAATGTTTCTGTAGTTGATTTAGAATGAAATGGAAACTGTTTAGAAATTATTAGCACAGCTGTGCTGAGTTTGCTACCCCCAAACATTGCAGCATTGAGAATCTGAAGTAAAAATAACAAATTTGAAAGTAAATTAATTTTGCTTGAAAATCAATTAAACTTTTTTTTAATTTTGCTTTCGCAGTCTAAGGTTTGGTCAGAAGCAAGGATCAGTACAATGATTTGTTTTGAGTTTGATTTTTATCTTGACAATAACCATTTAATATTTCAAATTGTATGTATGGGGGATTTAAAATGCTTCTCAGCTGAAGACAAGATAATGCATATGTGAGTGGTATGAAGGCTGCTTCAATCTGAACCACACCTTCCCTTACCTCTTTCTCTGTAGGATCAGTAAACTTTTGTAATATGTTCGATGTAGTACATCAAACATGGATGAAACTTTGAGAACAGAGCCTTGTCTGTAAAAGGACATTTTTGGGAGAGACTGGACAGTCTTCCTTCCATTTCAGACATATGACCTTAGTCACAAATAACAAAGAATGAGGAAGTTCAGAATTCTAATCCATGCTTTGACACTGAAACCTTCTGTGGCCTCAAACTGCAAAAAATTTCACCTCTTTTTTTGAGGTTCCCCTTCTATAATGGGGATTACAGATAGAACTGGTCAAAAAAATTCCATCAGAACTGTGACTGAAAATTGAGTTTTTGCCTAAAAGAAATATTTTGCAGAAAAAAATCTGCTTTACTCAGATTAGATTTTTTTGTTGTTGTTGGAAAACTGAAAAGCCAAAACCTGCACGGTTTTTAATTTTACATAGGGGAAAACAAAAAACATTTTCTGGCTAGCTCTGATATGCATCTATGCACCTCACACAGCTGTGAGTTGGATTAGATATGTTAAGTACTTTGAACATGAAAATCTCTGTGTCATAGTGTGTCCAACTCATACAGGACTGGAAGGGGGTTAAGATGGCCAGGTGAACCAATTAACTCCATAGTCTGCACCTGGAGGAGAAGCCAGGGAGCAGGGAATTCATTGGAAGCAGGCTCAGGTGGAGAGGCCTGCAGAAAGCCCAGAAGCTGAGAGCAAAAGGGACTGCTGGGAAAGTCTACAGTCACTCCCTGGGAGAAGGGGAGGTGCATTTGGGCTCACCAATCCAGAGAGGGAGGAGGCCAGGTAGGTAGGATAGGACTCAGGGAAAAGCAGTAAGGTCTAGACAGGAACAGACCTTGACTGCTGGCTATAGGTCCATGAGCCAGAAGGTGGAGTAGAGGGCAGGCCTGGGTTACATAAGAACAGCCAGTTTGGGTCAGACCAAAGGTCCATCCAGCCCAGTATCCTGTCTACTGACAGTGGCCAATGCCAGGTGCCCCAGAGGGAGTGAAGCTAACAGGCAATGATCAAGTGATCTCTCTCCTGCCATCCACCTCCACCCTCTGACAAACAGAGGCTAGGGACACCATTCCTTACCCATCCTGGCTAATAGCCATTAATAGACTTAACCTCCATGAATTTATCTAGTTCTCTTTTAAACCCTGTTACAGTCCTAGCCTTCACAACCTCCTCAGGCAAGAAGTTCCACAAGTTGACTGTGCACTATGTGAAGAACTTCCTTTTATTTGTTTTAAACCTTCTGCCCGTTAATTTCATTTGGTGGCCCCTAGTTCTTACATTATGGGAACAAGCGATAAAGAGTCCTGTGGCATCTTATTGACTAACGGACGGATTGGAGCATAAGCTTTCGTGGGTAAATACCCACTTCATCAGATGCATGTATCTGACGAAGTGGGTATTCACCCATGAAAGCTTATGCTCCAATCCGTCTGTTAGTCTATAAGGCGCCACAGGACTCTCTGTCCCACTTTTTACAGATCCAGACTAACACAGCTACCCCTCTGATTATGGGAAAAAGTAAATAACTTTTCCTTATTCACCTTCTCCACACCACTCATGATTTTATAGACCTCTATCATATCCCCCCTTAGTCTCCTCTTTTCCAAGCTGAGAAGTCCTAGCCTCTTTAATCTCTCCTCATATGGGACCCATTCCAAACCCCTAATCATTTTAGTTGCCCTTTTCTGAACTTTTTTTAATGTCAGTATATCTTTTTTGAGATGAGGAGACCACATCCATTGGGAATACAATGCTAACTCCATTTCACATGCAGCAGTTGCTATCCTCCAATGAAAAAATGCAACATTGAGCCTACTGGTTCCATACCTTACAGTCTTTTGTTTGTTTTTGGCAGGGACTCTAACACACAGCATCTATTACTCTAGATCAGTAGTTCTCAACCTATTGGCCATTGTGGGCTGCATCCAATATTATCTGCCTGGCCCTGCGGATGTCACATGGACCGCAGCTGTGTGCTGATAGGGCTGCAGGTTGAGAACCCCTGCTCTAGATTTACACAAAAAGCGCAGCAAAGAGTAAGCAAATCCAGGCCAGTGAGTGAGTCGAGAGCTGTAACAGCAGTATGTTGCAGACCTTGTTATTCCAGTGTAGCGGGTCTTGGCAATAAAATGACAGTAATGGTGGCAGAGACCGAGTGTGGAAGCCTTTGCACTCCCACATCTGAAGATGAGGAACTGCTTTGACTATGTGGCTCAAAGCCCTTCAGAATTTCTATTTATTGTGGTCAGAAGGATTTTTTTTGGTTTTTTTTAAACTACTTTTCATTTTGCAACATTTAGAAATGCAAGATTTATTTAATAATATAACTATTACTGGTGTGGGATGACGACAAGTGGATTTTTGCATATAAAATTTTGCACTCTGACTCTCCTCCATTGAAAGGTAGGTAATGACAAAGCTACCATCTTACACAGGGGGTTTTGTTTAGAAATATTTATACTTCCATGTAAATCTAATGCAAATTGTTCAAATTTTCATTTCTTAACGTTATAAAAATAAAAGGGAATTTAAGAATTCTGTTAGCTGAAATAGTTAAAGTAGCAAACAATGGAGTTGGCTGGACACAAAAGGAAGAAATATGCTGCATCTTATTATGCTGCATCGTTTAAAATGATGATGCAGCAAATTCTCAGTGGAAGGTGTCCTAGTCCAGAACTATTTTCTAGACGGGAACCCAACTATACATTGCCCTATATTCAGGGAGGAATCTAAAGGCTCAATTTAGCCCATAATACTTTATATTTAATGTATATTATGGGTATCAATAAATGCTGGTTCTAAATATAATATCCTCCTAAAGCAGCTGAATAAATGTTTGTTCAACACAATAGGATTTTTGTCTTCCTCTAATAAGAATAATTTAAGAGTTCCTTTAAAGCTTCCATGCTACTGTACAAAGGAATTATATTATGATGAAATGAAACAAACAGTTGTCAGAGTATTGTGAGCAACCACAGTACTGAATTTTCCTTTTGCATCAGCCCATAGACATGTCTCCTGTAAGCTTTTTCCCCCCGACACACAGGCAAAGTTTCACATGCTATTAACACTGCTGATATTTACATGGGCGGGGTAGAAATCGTGGTCTCACTTTGTTTGGATCAGACATGTGAGGGAAGATACAGGAAACACCGAGTGGTGTTCGGGCTATTCAGAGTGGGGGATGGAGGAAGGGAGAAAAAAATGAATAGCTGAAATAAACACAGTGTGGTTATGATTACTTTCCATGTGTAATACATTATTAGAAACAATGTATATAAAGAGCCTACCATAATGGGGTCCTGATTCCTAACTGGGGGCCTCTGAGCACTACCACAGTATTTTAAAATAGTAAAACATTTGATATTTTTAATTTATAATTATCAGCTTAATTGGTACAAAAAGGATAAGTAATTCATATAACGGAGAACGAAAAAATATAAGCAATTTCAAAACAATTATCCAAAGGTTACCACAACATACATTGAAACAATACCACTTATACATGAAATATTATTAGTAATGCACTTAATAGGGTAAACACAGCAATGCCACAAATTTTGAAACACGTGCACTTTATGACTACGGCATTACATGTCTGGGTACTCAGGGAAAGAAAGAAAATACCATCAAGAAGGAAACCCAAATTCAAGCAACAAGTGGTAACATTTCAGCTGGACAATCAGGTACTGCATTCCCACTGAATAGAGCTTGTCAGAAATTTTCCAACTGAATGGTTTTCCATTAGGAACTGCGAATTTGCTGAAAACTAACCATTCTGTGGAAATGCCAATTTTGACTAAACCTCCAATGGAACACAGGCCAGGTTCAAAACTTGCCTGCAAGCTCACCTGCCCAACTCCTCAGCGGCCCACCAAAAGGACTGATGTAGAGTTGGGAGCCCAGGCCATCAGATTCCTGGGGCAACTCCTGCAGCCTAGAGAGCCAGCTGGCCTGTGAGTTAAGCAGCTCAGTAAGCCAGCTGGCCCATGAATATGGAAGATCTAGGGTCACTGGGCTGTCCTGAAGCCAAGGGCCCAGGAAACCCTGGCAGTTGCTGACTGAAACTGATATTATTCTTCTCAGAGACAAAGTGGGTGAGGTAATATCTTTTATTGGATCAGCTCCTGTTGACGTAAGAGCCAAGCTTTTGAGCTACACAGAGCAGGTCTATTTCACACCTTGTCTCTCTGATATCCTGCGACCAACATGGCAACAACAACAATGCAAATAATTGTCAGTTTCACTGCTGCTATTCAAGTCAGGAGCTGCTAGGGAACCTGGGGAACACACAGTTTTAGAGAACATGTTGCAGTGTTTTCAAAATGAAAAAAGTTTACAAACGTTCAATTTGCAGGAAATTCTGAAAATATTTATTTCCATTCTGAATCAGAACAGAACCAAAATTCAAAATGGTGAAATTTCCACTGGAAATTCTGACCCGCTTACACCTTGAGTGCTAGAAAAGAATGAATATGGCTGAATAAAAAGCATACTAAAAAAAGTTAATTTGGACTCCTGCCTTGCTGATTAGTGGAAATTTCTTTTTGACTTCCATAGGAAAGTAAAGCACAAAATGGCTCAGATCACAATGCAGCAATAAATAGTGTCAACTTCTGAGACAGTTATTTGGGGCTGTGGTTCAGATCTATAGATAACCTGTATCAGAGGGGTAGCCGTATTAGTCTGGATCTGTAAAAGCAGTAAAGAATCCTGTGGCACCTTATAGACTAACAGACATTTTGGAGCATGAGCTTTCATGGGTGGATGTAGTGGAAATTGCCAGGGGCAGGTATATATATGCAAGCAAGAAGCAGGCTAGAGATAACGAGGTTAGTTCTAGCAGCTGAGGTGTGAAAACCAAGGGAGGAGAAGAGGGCCTCATCCTCCCTGATTGCTGCTTTTATTAGATAACCTGTGTAACTGAGCATAATTTCACCTAGTGGAGCTGCACTAATAGAATTTGGTCCAGGTGTTATTTAACTTTCATATTTAAAGAGACAGTCACATCAAACTTAAGATATGTCTACAATGGCAAGTTTCTGTGCCATAAATTATACCACTTTTATTAAAATGCTGGATTAAACCGCTGTTGCGCATCCACACTGTGCTGCTTGTGACACTGGAGTGCATCCACATTAGCAGCTCTTGCAATGGCAAAGACAGCAGTGCATTGTGGTAGCTATCCCACTATGCAACTGGCTACAGGGTGCTTTTGGAAGGGTTTGCAATACCTCATGGGGCAGGTATAGTGTCACATGATGCAGGTTTCCCAATCCCATTGTTCCATGGGCATCCTACTACGTTGCCAGCTACTTTTTCAACTGAAAAGTGTGTGTGTGTGTGTGTGTGTGTGTGTGTGTGTGTGTGTGTGTGTGTGTGTGTGTGTGTGTGTGTGTGTGAGAGAGAAAGAGAGAGAGAGAGACACACACACACACACTGTATGTGTATGGGAGAGGAGAGAATGCGTTTTGGGGGACAGAGAGTGTGTCTGCATGCTGTCTTGGAATTTCAGGCAGCGTCATGAAGCAACCAGTTCTGAGGCGGGGAGAGGAACCGGACATCAGCCCCCGCCTCCCTCCCTGGGCTCTTTGCAAAGCAATCACACACACACACACACACACACGCTTCTGTGTTCAACAGCACAAGCATTCCACATTAATGGTTTGCTGTGTGTCCCGGAGCAGATCAGCACAGCACACAATAGCTGTTAGAAAAGGTGCTTTGAAAGGGGTGGGCTGCATGTCTCCAGGGCAACTGAGTTCAAAACAATGAGCAGAGCAGTCACTTGAGGCATTATGGTCCAGCTCCGGAGGCCAATTACACTGCAGAAAGCAATCAAGTGTTCACACTGGCAATGGAGCACTGGAACCTCTGCACAAATAGCTTTACAACTCTCATTGAGGTGGGTTTTTTTGCAGCACTGCAACTGAAGAGTTTCTGCACACAAAGTGGCTTGGCAGTGTGTACACATCTGCAGGTTGAGCGCAAACAGCTGCTTTACTATGCAGAAACTTGCCAGTGTAGACAAGCCCTTAGTCAAAATTGAGGATTTGCAAAACCAAACTTTTACAAGACTTAAGGGCAACAAATTTGTTTCCATGAAATTTAAATAAGAATTCCAGTAGCAACTTTAAAAACATTCCCCTAAAGCATCTGCAGAACATATTTCAAAATCTGTGGTAGTATATAAAAAGCTGAAACTGACCAGAAACAGACCAGAAATTAAAGTTAAGCTTTTTCATGTCCATTTTACAAGCTGCAAGAAACACAAAATAGTAAATACACAGAACACAATAAATTCTTAAAATTCTGTTTTAATGTTTGCATTGCAGATAATCTCTCTTTAAGGGGAAGAGTTAGGTTAAAAATCAGAAGCGAGTCCAGTGAGAATTGCTTCCAAGAAGTAGCGTAAAGGAAATCTGACAACACTTATTGATTAATTTTAGCATGCTAACAAACCCCTTAATTTGTCTTTTCATGACTAGCTGAAATTCTTTTACTCAGAGGCAAACGAATTCTGAACTTGTGCATACAAAAAGTAGTACAATTAGGTAAAAAACTGAACAATCATCATACATTATGAAGTGCTGCACTGTACAGTTGCTGATGGCTATTCAGTACTCATTTCTGGTTGTGTTTGTACTTGAATCAAAATTATATCATGATGGCTGCACCTTTTAACAGGGTTGGGCTGAGATGATTCATTATTACTGCAATATATGAATGTTGTGTTAATGTTAACATGACCAATTCCACTTCTGGCTTAATGCATGTCAAACTTCCTGGGGAAACAATGGGGTTTCATTTGCACTTGACAGCTTCTTTCCATAGACTGGATTTTGAAAGTTAGAAATATATTTAACAACTAAGTTCCAAAGACTAATTTCTGGAAACATGATGATTTTAACTAAGTTTGACACATAGTTATACTGTTTTAATTCAATTAATTATCTGATATCTTTCAATGAATTATCTAATAGCAGAAGTGAATGCAATCACAACATTATAATATATAATTATTTCCATTCTAACTATGTTTTCAGTTGCTAATAACCTTCCAAAACTTTCAGCTATGGGGTTCAAGTTTTCTAGGCTCAGGGCTTGTCTACATCAGAAAGTTGCAGCGCTGGTGAGGGAGTTACAGCGCTGCAACTTAGGAGGTGTACACATCTGCAGGGCACCACCAGCGCTGCAACTCCTTGTTTGCAGCGCTGGCCGTACTCCCGTTTTGTCTCGGGTGTAGAGGATCCAGCGCTGGTGATCCAGCGCTGGTAATCAAGTATAGACACTTACCAGCGCTTTTCTTGACCTCCGTGGAATAAGCAGGTATCCCAGCATACCTGAGGAAGCCTCTGGTAATCAAGCTGGTCTCCTTCCCCGGCTTGCTCTCGCGTTCCCCGAACAAGCAGGTCTCCTTCCCTGAGGTTTGCTGGGTGGTTCCGGGAACGCGAGAGCAAACCGCGGCGAAGCTGGTCTCCTTTCCCGGTTTGCTCTCTCGTTCCCCGAACCCCCGAGCAAGCAGGTCTCCTTCCCTGCGGTTTGCAGGGTGGTTCGGGGAACGCGAGAGCAAACCGCGGTGAAGCTGGTCTCCTTTCCCGGTTTGCTCTCTCGTTCCCCGAGCCCCCGAGCAAGCAGGTCTCCTTCCCTGCGGTTTGCAGGGGGGTTCGGGGAACGCGAGAGCAAACCGCGGCGAAGCTGGTCTCCTTTCCCGGTTTGCTCTCGCGTTCCCCGAACCCCCCTTGAAGCCGCCCAACAGCGCTGCAGTGTGGCCACATCTAACACCACTTGCAGCGCTGGTTGCTGTAAGTGTGGCCACTCTGCAGCGCTGGCCCTATACAGCTGTACTAATACAGCTGTAACAACCAGCGCTGCAAAATTGTAGATGTAGACATGGCCTCAGTCTGTGCCTCTTTTGGGGGGAAGGATGCCAGGGGGGAAGAGAGCATTTGGGGGTCAAACAGAGAAAAATGTGGCTGTTTTGGAGTACTAAGCAGGTGAAAAAAATCTCTTTCCATAATAAAAATATCTTGCAGACTCTTCTGTGGGACCACAATTGCTGAGGACAGAAAGCTGAAATTTGGCATGGAAATACTTGTAATTTGACAGAGCTTTTCAGTGTAGCCAGAGGCGGCTCCAGGCCCCAGCACGCCAAGCACGTGCTTGGGGCAGCAAACTGCGGGGGGCGCTCTGCCGGTTCCACGAGGGCAGCAGGTAGGCTGCCTTCGGTGGTTTGCCTGCGGAGGGTCCGCTGGTCCCACGGCTTCGGCGGACCTCCCGCAGGTGTGCCTGCGGCGGGTCCGCTGGTCCTGCGGCTTCTGCCGAAGCCACGGGACCAGCAGACCCTCCGCAGGCACACCTGCGGGAGGTCCACCGAAGCCGCGGGACCAGCGGACCCTCCGCAGGCAAGCCACTGAAGGCAGCCTGCCTGCCGTGCTTGGGGCGGCAAAATGCCTAGAGCCGTCCCTGAGTGTACCAGTAAAAATTGGTATTGATCAGCTTAGTTCTGAACCTTTGAAAACTGAGCATGTGCAGTATAACTGGTATAATATTTGTAGCAACTTATGCAGCACTGCCTTCCATTGCTCCAAAAGCGTGTGGCTAGCCTAACCGTGTAATTAAAAACGTACTAAGTGCATACAATGACAGCAGCCTTTACTCAGTGTTTCTTTTGTACGGTTAAAGTTGTACAGCTCCTGAGGTCTCCAGGAGACAGAAGCATCTAAGGTGTGTGGAACAATATATTCTGGCAGCATTTAGCCCAATAGTGCAACATCATGGAATTACTACCACCCCATCCTAATTTAAGAAAAACAATATTGAGAATGTTTCAGTTGTATACTTAGCACATAGTAAAGTCTGAAAACAATAATGTTAAGATTGCAAAAACAACTTTAAGTCTGCTCCCTCATGCATTACCATGGTCTTTAAAATTACATACTATTTCATATAGTTTTTTTACTTCAACCTTACTATAATCCAAAAATATTGATATACGCGTCTGTGCTTAAATTGGTTTCATTGACATACTGGTCAAGTATATGCTCAGTGAAGAAATTCTTTTCTCTCAGGGGTATTTTAATAATGTATTCAGCAGCAATTTACTGTGCAATTACATTTTACCCACAGTACAGCCTTCTTTTAAAGGATGCGGCAGTTAACTACTAAACTAGTTTTAAGACAGCTAAATATACATATAATGTGCCAGCAAATATTCACTATTACATTAACCTGTAGTATGCTGTGTAAAAAGAGGAATACACTTCAATTAAATGGCTTTAATGGAATATATGGTATACACACAGACTGCAATCACTATATGTTTATTAGAAGTTATGGAAAGAAGCGTCAGATTTGAAGGAGGGGAAGAGAAGACATTGCATAAGGGGTTCTAGGCATAGCTGCATGAAAGAAGTTAGAGACCTGGTAAGGGTACTCATCCCCATAAGAACAATATTCTAGTAAACCAACTCTATCTTATGGACATTTTACATTACTCTTGACTAGGGCTCCGTGTCTGTCTCAGAAATCATGGATTCCGTGAGTTTCCGCAACCACCGTGACATCTGCAGCAGCCAGTGTGGCTGACCCCAGGGCCACTCAATCAGCTGGTCCAGACGGCCACACTGGCCTCTGCTGGAGTGGCTCTACAGACAGCCGCCAAGGCAGCCCCAGGGCCAGCTGCACCAACCGCTGCTCAGACAACCCCACACGGATGGGCTGGGGACTGCCCAACCAGCTGCCAGTGTGGCTGGTTCCCAGGATTGGCTAAGCAGCAGTCCCGGGGGGGTGGCGAGAGCTGCTGTAGCTCACTGGCCTCCGGCAGCAGTCCCAGGGTGCCCCCCAAACCCTTCCTAAGGCAGCGAGCCCCCAACTAAGATTTAGTCAGGGGGTATTTACAATACAAGTCATGGACAGGTCAAGGGCCATGAATTTTTGTTTACTGACCGTGAGACCTGTCCATGACTTAAATACCCATGATTAAATCGTAGCCTTACTCATGACACTTGTCAAAATACAACAATTTTTCACATTCCTAAATAAATCAGGGTAGAGTGTCAAACTAAAAAGCAACATATTTAATTCTGTACAGTGTTTAATTACTGACTTCCTTTAGTCACAAGCTATCCACAAACTATCCACTCTGTCCCCCCAAAAAAGGTCTGTCATGTCAGATGGATTAAAAATCTGCTGAAAGTGGTTTAGATCACATGTGCATGCCACGCTCGTCTCCTGCTGTACTCAAACAGAGCACTAGCATTTACAGGAACCCTATTCTGTAGCAAATAAATCACGCAGATTTCAATAACCTATCTGATCATAAGCACTAAGTAAGCAGGCACAAAGTGCAGGTTAAGAGACAGGAAATGCTATTGTGTGCGCTTGCGCATACCTGCAGAGAATCCCAGTGCCTTCGGTTTCTTTGGCCTGGTCCACACTACACAGTTAAATCGATTTAAACAGCGTTAAATCGATTTAACTCTGTACCCGTCCACACTACAAGGCACTTTAAATTGATTTTAAGGGCTCTTAAAATAGATTTCTGTACTCCTCCCCAACGAGAGGAGTAACCCTAAAATCGATATTATATATCGATTTAGGGTTACTGTGGACGGAAATCGAAGTTATTGGTCTCATTCCTTTAATGTGTCTACCCAGAGTGCACCGCTCCAGAAATCAATGCTAGCCTAGGAACCATGGACGCACACCACCGATTTAATGTGCCCTAGTGTGGACGCATAAAATCAATTTTATAATATCGGTTTTATAAAACCGGTTTTAGTAATTTCGATTTTATGCTGTAACGTAGACGTAGCCTTTTTGTAGAATCACTCACTCAAAGTAACCCTTGCTCTAAATCACCTGGTAACCCTTGTATCCAGAAAGAAATACATTTTCAGTTATTAGGAAGTGAGAAAAAAAGAAATACATGTAATTTTCATGCCAGATCAAATATGGGTTTTATCAAACTTTCAAGCGTTTAACGGTGTGGTAAGAATGCCTCTCTGAGTGCCATACTGCCACAGCTGTGGTAAGCAGAGGCACTCAAACTAGATCCCCCTCATTACCAGAAAGGGGGCAGCAGACAGGATGCTCTTTGCCAGGGCTCTGAGACTCTGGAACTTACTCCCCTACCCTGGATCTGAAATAGCCCAAATTTGGTGATTTTCCAGGTACAATGCAAAAGATGCATTTGAAAGGGTCTCTGAAGAATGCTAAGAGTGTGCTTCCGAGGTGAAGAAGGGAACAGGGCCCAGTTTGCCAGCCAGATTCCTATAGAGCTGATTTTAATGCTGTTGAGATTTAATTTAATTTTATGTTAGGACTCCTAGAATCTTGGATAGGTGTATCTCTTAGTTTAAATCAAAATAAAAAATTAAAATTAGATCTTCATGCCATTCAATCTGAACACATTTATCAAATTGAAATCAGTCTATACATACACTTCACTGGCATTTTTGATGTAGTACGAGCAAACCTTATAAAAAGAGTATTGTGGGCCACATCAGTGATCCCATTGTCTTAATAAGGAATTAAGAAGCTACATTAATGGTTTCCAAAATTATTTCCAAACAGTCTGCATCTAGAAGGATCCTGGTCTCAACATAGGAGGGGTTTCAAGTAAGTAAAACAAGGGTATCCTTTAGCACTTTGGTAAGGATATAACACAGAGGAGGGAAAATATTCTCATCATGAATGAATCAAATGTAGAGCAGGACACCTTTTCAAAACTTAGTTCTGAAAGCAACCCTGCAAGCTTTTCACTCCTCTCTTCTGGCAGACAACCCTCTGATGTTCAAACAGGAGATGACCTACATGTCCTTCCTAAGTACAGATGACTAAATTAGATAACTGTGAAAGTGATAAACACTTTTACTAGGACTAATCATGAGACTGGTGTATAACAGGATATATATATTATCTCCCAATAAGATAGAAACAAAACTCTAATTTAAACATTTTTACACTGCATGAAAAATATGAGAGAGATCAGATACACACTTCATATTTTTCCCCTCAATAAAATTCTGCAAGATGCCTTTAATTGTGCATCTCAGGAAGTTAACTAACTTCAGACAATGAAGCTATTTAGTTATTCTGTACCCAGTTTGTCACCAAAAAATAAATTTTACCAGATTCCTCTTTGAAATTGACCCTTATGAATCAATTTTCAAAAGTAGACAATGCGATGAGTAAAAAGCCTGAACCAAAAAGAAAAGCCAGGATAAAGTAAGACTATTTACTATAAATAGCTAAAGAAAGCCAACTACTGACTAGGTTTGGCCATTCAGTGAAGTAGAATCTAAGCAGAGTTTCACTCCAAATTACCGAATATAAAAGATGATGTAAGATTTGTAAAAAACTTTTTCTATTATTTTTAAAACCTAATCTGTAATAGTTTACTTTCACTCAAGTTTCTTTCATAGTAGCAGAGTACATTGTACCGCTAATAAAGAAATTTTTGCTTTTAGCACAAAGAAATATTTCAGTGTCCTGAGATTCCATTTTCTATGAATTAAAAAAAAAAATTAACCAATATGAAGAGGGTAAGAGAAGATTGCTTTCTTGCTAGCCATTACACTGACTTCCAGAAAAGCATGGTCACACTTGTGCTCAATTATCCTTACACCAGTTTTACACTAGTGAAACTCCACCGACTTCAGTGGACGGAAAGGACCAAGGTAACAGTAATAAAACCCATGTGGTTATTGAGGTTAGCTAATGCACAGCTTAAAGGGTTATGAATGAAATAGGTAAACTTAAAGAAAAGAATGCTTATGTAAACCAACATCAGTACTCCCTAATGACCTTCTCTCTAGTTCATGGAATCTATTCCCCCATCATGTAATGCCCCCTGTGAAACTTCCATTAACATTTAGGGTAGCTACACATGCATAATGATTTAATAATGATGGTTGGCTCAAATTTTCCACCACACCAAGTTCTGAATAATCAGTACATTCTAACACTTCATACATTTTGTTTAAGAGAGTCTTTAAGATGAGAGTAAGGAAATCGAACTATTTCCTGTGTGGCTGATGTGGAATCAAAAGGCAAATCAAGTGGTTTGTTAAAATTAAGAGTAACCTAGCATTTAACATAGTGTGCTCTTTATGACAAACCACAAGTCAAATGGCTTTGTACTGCTTTTGCAAAGTATTTAAAACTTAAAAAATATTTACAGGTCTGAACTAGATCTTTCACATTATCCACCCTTTCTGAAGAGACCTTCTAGTGATGTGCATAATTTATCTATCTCATACATACACAGCAAAAACAACTAGGAGTCCTTTTGGCACCTTAGAGACTAACAAATTTATTTGAGCATAAGCTTTCGTGGGCTAAAACTCACTTCATCAGATGCACGGAGTGAAAAATATAGTAAGCAGTATATATATTATAGCCACAAGGACTCCTCGTTGTTTTGGCTGATACAGACTAACATGGCTATCACTCTGAAATCTGTATACATACACAGGACTCTTGTGTGGAGGCGCTACGCAGGTAATGAACTGCACAGGAGCGTGATATTTATCACTCATCTTTGACCTCATTACCTACCCTTGATCACAAATCAGTTTTCCCACTACTACTGAAATATTTAAACACCTCAACAACTTTGAACCCATTTCTTATTTTAAATCCATATGATACAGAAATGTTTCCTTCGCCCCACAAATTACGCTTGCTCAGAGCCCAGGACAAGCAAGATTTAGATTTAAGCTTGTGACAAGTTTTCAGTATCTAAAAATGCCATAGCTTTAAATTCTGTTGCCCTGCAAAATCAGAAATAGGAGCTTTACAGTATTAGAAAGAGGAGACTCCCAAGTTCCCAATGGAACCCACCACTCATTTCCTAGCCCTTGAAAAGCCCAACATATCAGACTTGAAATTTGGAACATGGAAAAAAAAAAAAGCTGTATTAGGTCATTTTTAAGAGGTGTTTAACATTAGTTTTTTCCTGTCTTGGAGGCCTGCACAGTTGGACTCAAAGTAACTAAAGTCTGATTCTTCAATCAATATTGTGTGGGAGGATTGCTGTGCCCCAAGAATAGGATGACCAGGTGTCCGGTTTTCGACCGGAACACCTAGTCGAAAAGGGACCCTGCTGGCTTCCGCCAGCACTGCCTACTGGGCTGTTAAAGGTCCGGTCAGCAGTGCTGCGGAGCTAAGGCAGACTAGTCCCTACCTGTCCTGGGGCACTGTGCTGATTTCTCTGGGAGTTGGATCAGGCTCAATGTGACCAGTATCAAAGTGTTAAGTCCCACATCATGTACCCCTTATTCACAATCGTGAACAGTTACATGAGTAATTCCATTGTGAACAAGAGATTTACAATCTGCCCCTTAGACTCCAGTTCACGAAGTACTTAACTTTAACCCTCTGTCTGGCCCCACTGAAGCCAGTGGGTCTACTCACATGCTTGAAGTTAGGAACTTGCTTAAGTACCTTGTTGAATCAGGACCCTAATGATTCATTTTCATGAGCAGGCAATTTTTCAGTTTGGAAGGCTTTCCTCAATTTTTTGTTTTTGGCATGTGAACAATTCTAGACAAAGCTTAACACCTTTGGCTTAATACATGTCAAGCTTCCTGGGGAAGCAATGCAGTTTCACTTGAACTTGACAGCCTGTTTCCACAGCCTGGATTTTGAATATTAGCAATATATTTAACAACTAAGTACTAAAGACCGATTTCTGGAAACATGATGATTGTAACTAAGCTTTACATACAGTTATACTATTTTTAATTGTTAAAAACATTCCTTTCAATGAATTATCTGATAGCAGGAGTGGATGCAATCACTACACTACAATTAAGATTATATATAAGTATTTCCATTATAACCTCTGTGACATCTGCAACAGCCAATGTGGCTGACCCCAGGGCCACCCAAGCAGCTGGTCTCGACAGACACACTGGCCACTGCTGGAGCGGCTCCACAGCCGGCCACTGCTCAGGCAGCCCCAGAGCCAGCTGCACCGGCCGCTGCTCAGGCAGCCCTACGCAGCTGGGCCCACGGACTGCCCAAGCAGTGACCGGTGCAGTTGGCTCCCGGGATTGGCGACTGCCCAAGCAGCAGCCAGCATGACTGGCTCCTCAGATCGGCTAAGCAGCAGTCCCGGGGGCAGCAGGAGTAGCCGCAGGTCGTCGGCCCTTGGCAGCGGTCCCAGGGGCGCGCGCGCGCGCACACACACACACACACACACCCAGAACCCCTCTTTAGGTAGCGAGCCCCAAGCTAAGATTTAGTCAGGGGGTATTTATAATACAAGTTATGGACAGGTCAAGGGCCATGAATTTTTGTTTATTGACCATGAGCCCTGTTCATGACTTCTACTAAAAATACCCATGATTAAATCGTAGCCTTACTCATGACACTTGTCAAAATACAACTTTTTTTTTTTAAATTTCTTAAATCAATCAGGATAGCAAGTGTCAAAATAAAAACACAACATATTTAAAGGAAGTTAGTAATTAAACACTATACAGAATTAGTCACAAGCTATCCTCAAACTACCCGGTTTCTCTCCCCAAAAAAGTTCTGTCATATCAGATGGATTAAAAATCTGCTGAAAGGGGTTTAGATCACATGTGCTGCCACGCCCGTCTCCTGCTGTACTCAAACAAGCAGAGAAGTAGCTATTTACAGGAACCCTATTCTGTAGGGTTCCTGTAAACGGAATCATGCAGATTTCAATAACCTGTCTGATCATAAGCACTAAGTAAGCAGGCACAAAGTGCAAGTTAAGAGACAGGAAATGCTACTGTGTGTGCTTGCGCATACCTGCAGAGAATCCCAGTGCCTTCAGTTTCTTTTTGTAGAATCACTCAAAGTAACCCTTACTCTAAATCACCTGGTAACCCTTGTATCCAGAAGGAAATGCATTTTCAGTTATTAGGAAGTGAGAAAAATAGAAATACATGTAATTTTTATGCCAGATCACATGTGGGTTTTATCAAACTTTCAAGCGTTTAACGGTGTGGTAAGAATGCCTCTCTGAGTGCCATACTGCCACAGCTGTGGTAAGCAGAGGCACTCAAACTAGATCCCCCTCATTACCAGAAAGGGGGCAACAGGCAGGATGCTCTTTGCCAGGACTCTGAGACTCTGGAACTTATTCCCCTACCCTGGGTCTGAAATAGCCCAAATTTGGTGATTTTCCAGGCACAATGCAAAAGATGCATTTGAAAGGGTCTCTGAAGAATGCTAAGTGTGTGCTTCTGAGGTGAAGCAGGGAACAGGGCCCAGCTGGCCAGCTAGGTTCCTATGGAACTGATTTCAATGCCGTTGAGATTTAATGTAATCACATTAGGGCTCCTAGATTCTTGGATAGGTGTATTTCTTAGATCAAATCTAAATACAAATTAATGCCATTCAATCTGAACACATTTATCAGATTGAAATCAATCTATACATACATCAAAAATATGTCAGTGAAGTGTAGCATGAACAAACCTTAGAAAAAAGTATCATGGGGCATATCAGTGATCCCTTTGTCTTAATAAGGAGTTAAGAAGCCATAACAATGGTTTCCAAAATTATCTTCAAACAGTCTGTGTCCCAGAAGTGGCCAGCAGGTCTGGCTGCTAGGCCAGGAACAGTGAACCACGCCCCCTGCGAGCTGTGGGGGACTGTGCAAATGTAAACAAGCTGTCTGGCAGCCCGCCAGCAGACTACCCTGCCCATTACTGGGTTAACTTGTAAACATTAGGCTTACAGGTTAACCAACCTTAACAGTTAACCCCCACCGGCCAGCCCTGGCGCCACTGGGCCCACCAGGCCCCGGCCCCCACCTCGCCCAGCCAGAGCAACCCCAGCCCCTCTCCCTTTAATCAGTTAGCCGTTTAAACAATATAATTTTAATCGTTTAAAAGGTAAACTTTTTAAACTATATTTACATCCCTATGAAGAACAGAACTGTCAAGGTATTATATATAGTTAGAATATACACTTGCTGCATACTCAATTTTAGCATATTACAACTAAATTCAGATTTGTATGTACAGCATTGTGGACTAGTGTTCTCTTTTCCAGACACTGCAATTGCACCTGGACTACTTAGTCATTTTGGGGCAAGAGACAAATTTGAGAGAGTTAAAGGAAAAAATTACACAAAATGGAAGACAATAATTTGGATTTGCTATAAAATTGATAACACGGGTTGGTATTGTATAAAATGTAAACTACTGGATCTAAAGTTTTCATTACAAAAGAAAGTGTGGTATCTCAGTACTTGCCTATCTTTGCTCCAATTGAGATTAATAGTAATCATCTCCAATGTAAACAGTTAAGCCAATGATCAGCACTTCTGAATTTTCTATCTTTACCACATAACTAATGAAATTACTACTTTTCTCAGTGTTCGGTAACCTCAGCCCCAAATAGCATCTTCAAAGGTCAGCCATTTCTTTGTTCCTCATCTCAACTGACATGTCTTTTTTTTTTTAAATATACAAGGTTCATAGATTACTCACTTTAAGGTCTGCTGTGATAACTGGGTCTACAATTTACCCTAATTGTGAGCTCAACTGTAAAAAGCGAATAAAAGTTCATAAAATGTCACAACCTACAACAACAAATGCCAATGGGAAAAGGTGCAAAGAAAAAGACTAAATTGGTACAAACAAAAGGGTTCATTAATGTAATTCAAGGACTGTGTTAAGAGTATGCCTGGTAAACAAGACAGTTTAAAACCAAAAAAAAACAAAGAACTAAAACTGGTGTTGGAAATTAGGCCTATTAATCCACAAAATAATAAGAGGATGGAATAACCTGCCCAAAACTCCCTGTTGGGTCCATAAAAGAGAGAGAGAGAGAGACAGACAGACAGACAAACTTTGATAGGAAAATATGGATGAATGGACAGAGGCCACCACTACGCCAGTTAACTAAAAGAAGGCGAGGGAACAAGCTTTATCATCAGGCTGCCGTCCCCACTGTCTCCCGGGACCCTGGACCTTCTTCATTCTAATCCTGAAAAATGTACTGACCTGACCCGACCAGAGCAAAGAAGCCAGATGACATTGCCACCTCCATCAGCTTTGGCTAAATGCCAAATATCACCTGGATGTGAGAATGTCTCCTCCACCTCCCCTTTGTATGTTCTCTTTTTTCCTCACCTTAATTATTCTCTTTCCTATCCTTCTCTTTTTTTCCTTCTGTCTAATAAGAGTCTGGCTTAGCCAGCCAAGACTGCATATTTTGCAACATGGCTGTAAACCTGCGACCAGAAAGAGGCAGCTAAAAGCAATGCCCTGAACTGCCAAATACAGGTACATGTTTGCCAGATCTCAGAGTGGCTGATAACACCATGTGCGTGCCCATGTTTTTTAGCAGCAAGGTTGCAAGTGAGTGAACATCAGAGACAGAAGCTGCATTTTCTGTCTTTGCCATTCTTCTCTCTTCCTTTTTGTGTCTGTGTTTGTCTTCTTTTAAATAACCTTGGATTTTAACAGCAGTAGTTCCAGTCCACCTCAACTATCTTTTTATCTATTCCTCAAGAGGACAGTTATTACCATCTTTGATATCTAAAAGACTGTCAAAGCAAGATAATTTTTCATTCACAAAACTCTCTCCAGCTGCAGAGAAAAAGAACAAGGGATGTAGTTAAAATGAAAGCCTTATTTAATAATAATGCTTTAACTGTTCTTTCTTTTTTTAATCTTTCATAAAAGGTTAAAAGGATTTTTAATGGTGTTAAAACCTAGTTTAATGTTGGACAGTGACTGGGTCATGTTAACACCTTTAATTCTTTGAGCCACTTTATTCCATCTAAACTAATATACCACCTCCTGCATAATACTGCTCACAGAATGTCACCAAGTGATTCCTGTATCAAAGCAGTAACTTCTAGTTGAATTAGAGCAGGGGTCGGCAACCTTTCAGAAGTGGCGTGCCGAGTCTTCATTTATTCACTCTAATTTAAGGTTTTGCATGCCAGTAATATATTTTAATGTTTTTAGGTCTCTTTCTATAAGTCTATAATATATAACTAAACTATTGTTGTATGTAAAGTAAATAAGATTTTTAAAATGTTTAAAACGCTTCATTTATAATTAAATTAAAATGCAGAGCCCCCCAGACCAGTGGCCAGGACCCGGGCAGTGAGAGTGCCGCTGAAAATCAGCTCACTACCGCCTTCGGCACGCATGCCACAGGTTGCCTACCCCTGAGCTAGAGCATATCTTCTAGAAAAACATCCAACCTTGATTTAAAGACTTCAAATGAGAATCCACAACATCCCTCTAGATAAATTGTTCCAACTGTTAATTTGCTAAAAACTTGCATCATACGCCTACTCTGAATTTATCTAGCTTCATCTTTCAGACTTTGGAAGTTCAAAAACTCAAAGGAGTTTAACGCCAGAAAGGATTGACCAGTGGATCATCTAGTTTGACCATCTGTACATCACAGGCCATTACATTTCACTCATAGCTTGTCACATGGCACTGCAGCCCAGACTGCAGGGATTTGATTGTAGATCGTTCTAATGCGTTGCGCTCTAACTGCCCCATGTAAACCCTGCTAGCACAAACTAAAAGGTATCTAGTCTGTTAAAGCATATCTTCTAGAAAAGTATCCAGTCTTGATCTGAAGACACTAGGAGGTGGAGAATCCAACATTTCCCTTGGTAGTCTGTTCCAATGGCGAATCACCATCATTTACAAATCTGCTCCTTATTTCTAATTTGAATTTATCTGACTTCAGCTTCTAGCCATTGTCATGCTTTTGTCTAATAGACTGAAGAGCCCTCTAAGTCATCGCCTTTTAAAACTTTCTCTTAAATAAATTAAGTTTCTTTAGTCTCTCACTGTAAAGCAGGTTTTCAAGACTTCAAAGCATTCGCCTCACTCTTTTCTGAATCCCTCCCAGTTTCTCAACATCCTTTTAAAGTGTTATCAGAATTTAATGCAATATTTCAGTACAGTTCTCACTGATTTCTTATACAGTGGAAATAACACCTCCCTACTTCTACTCTACACTCCTTCAGTTATACATCCAAGGATAATATTCATTGTAATGGGCAAATTCTGCAACACTGTAAAGGAAAGAGCTGCAGGTTTATGATTCATTTAAAACAAGCTACACAAAGTTGTTCATCAGACATTAACTTTCAGTGAACAGACTCCTCCATAGTCGTCCTCATCCCTTGACATATTAAGCTGACTCTTCATTACAAGCCTGAAACATGTACCAAATATCACAAGTTTATTACCATTGACCAGTTTGCTCAAGATCAGGTCAGCACAGAGCTACCAAGAAATCTAAACTGATCCAAGTGCGGGGACAAGGAAACTCAGTATTCAGCAACACTAATATCCAAGTACTGTACTAACACTCTTGCTCTGAATAGGAGCAACCAGTGTCAAGAAAGAAAAACATGAATTAATAAATGTTATGCTTTTATTTTGTGTCTGTTTCTATTGGCACCAAAATAGTATGTATAGTTTTGGAGTAGTGCATTTAAAATATTCTGAGCCAGATCCTCAGATGTTTGTAAACCAGCATATGTTCATTGAAGTCAATTAAGCTAAATTGATTTATACCAGTGAGAATTTGGCCCTCTGTTTATCATTTATGACATGTATAAATCAAGATGATTTTGGTTTTGTGATTTATTTTATTACTAATAACTCTAAATAATACAATTTTATGTATAATCTAATGGAGTTGGGTATAATTTTTTTTCTCTATACAGGCACACTAAGTGGACAAACACATTTTTACTTATTTTAAAACATTACTTACTGATTGCCATGCAAGGGATTCCATAATTCGATGTTCACAGCGTTCTAGATGTTTTATCATCTCTCTTGTCAAGCTTGGTTCTGCTTTAATAAAGCTTTCAATCACCTTGTAGAAGTCAAAGGCTTTTAAATCAAGTACATTGAGAATCCATGGAAAAGACAAATCTGTTTCAGTACTGGTGCCATCACTTTGTGAAGCATTCCCTGAAGTAAAAAAGACCATAACTAGTTATTCTATACTAAAGTGATACGATCTCCTGTCAATTTTTCCCTCTGTATTTACTGATTTACTGCTGCTTGTCAGTTTCAGATATTTAAATTTAAAGTGCATACGTAATTACTAATGTAACGAATTCTATATAGTTATTACTACTAATAAACAGCAGCAATGGTATCTTGCACTTCTAGATTCAACTTACTGCCGTATGTAGCCATGACAACCTCAACAGCACAGGCCAGAAGAGATGTGTGGAAGATATTATTGTTCAGAAGTTTGCTGGGGGGGGGGAAAAATGCAGACTTTAATTCTAGTCTTAGCACACAAATAATGGTTTTCTATTATGAGTTAGGAACATATACCTAAAATTGTGAACTGACAGGCGCTCTTCCTCCTGAAATAGATGAACAAACACAAGGTTATGAAATACTGCTCAAAAAGAAGCAAAATATTAAGAGTAATGCATCCTCATTAAACTTACCGACTTTAACATGGATTCCATTACTCTGTAGTATAGCCTTACACCAAGCTTATATCTCTAAAAATGAAGAAAGTCAAGAACATTACACAAAGTTAATGCAAGTCAAAATAAAAGATGTGTCAGATTTCAATGACAAAGCCAAAATACACTTCCATCCTTTGGAAAGAAACTGCATGTTGGGACCACTTTAAAAAAATCTGATTTGTCCCAGCGAAGTTGGCCAGTGGTGCTACGGTGGTCTCCAAGGATTACTGGGGACTGTGACTGACTGAAGTTGCCAAGATGAGATAGCAGATCTGACAGCTGGAACATATTGAGCTTCTAAGTTGGGTGAACTTGCTATGCAAGTCACTGTAGGGAAATACAAGTGGCCTCATGACTGGATGAGAAAACAGGCCACCAGCTCCATTTAAAGGTTCAGTAATCCTATTCATGAGGGCAGATTAATGGGTAACTATACAAGTACAGTTTCAACTATATTAAAATACTTTGTGGTAATTTTCCTATGCTTCATTAAAAAAATGTTATTTTAAAATATTTAAGTGTATTTATTTTTTTTCTTTCTAGACCTTCCTATGTATGCTAAATTGTTTGTCAAATAGCATCTTAGAGCCTTGCCAGAGTTACATGCCCAGTTTCCCAGGTTGAGAAAATATTACTTTATCACTCCCAATCTCCACAGTAAAAGGCTGGTAAGTACATTTTGTCTCACATTAGCTAATGTTGATAGCATTCAAATGAATAATATGAAATCAAAATATTAGTTGCCTGTGAGCCAATTTCAGCACATCCCTGTCCAACTGCTTCAGCAAATTTCTCTTTGAAGATGTTCCCAAGATTTTCCACTCTTGCCAGGATACCTTCTTTAGGGTTCACTGTACAGTTCTAAAACATATTAGACAAAAAGGATATTTTGTTTAACTAGGTATACTGAAACATGTTTTTACAAGTTAACCAAGAATATTTTTCCACTTCAGCTTTGTAGCACACCATTATATTAATTAGGTCATCAGTATGGTTACGGAAGAAGTTACTCACCTTGCCCGGTAACGGTGGTTCCTGAAGATGTGTATCCCTAGATGTGCTCCAGTGTAGGTGTGCTTGTGTCCCTGTGCTGCTGACTGGAGAACTTTGGTAGCAGTGTCTGTTAAGCCTGCGCATGAGCTCTCTCTCCTCATGCCCTACCACAAGGCTAGCCAGCGGGTGTGGGCTAACCCCCCTCAGTTCCTTCTCTCCCATAGAGAGACTGACAGAAACTCTGAAGTAGAGGAGACGAGGGTGGGTTGTGAAGCACCCATAGACACAGACATTTTGAAGAAACATTGTTACTGCAGAAGGTAACTACTACTTCAAGTAGTGTCCCTATGCGTGCTCCTCTATAGCCGACTACCAAGCAGCATACATTCCACATCTTCCCTCTGGAGGGCTGGGACGTCAAAGTTGGGTCAGTTACAGATGACAGCATTGTGGAGCTGCAGGCGGCATCCCCAGCAATCACATAATGTTCTGCAAAAGTGTGGACTGACGCTCATGTCGCTGCTCTACAGACCTCTGAGATAGGGACACTCTTGAAGGCGGCGATGGATGAGAAGTTTGACCTTGTGGAATGTATCCAAAGGGGTCATACTGCAAACATTGAAATGTATCAGACAATGTTACGAGACTGCACGGGAAGTCTTTTGACTGATATTGCCAAACCCTTGGATCATTCTGCAATGGAAGGTAAAAGTCTGGGCGACTTCCTGAAGGCCTTTGTCCTGTCCAGGTAGAAGACTAGGGCTCTTTTGACATCTAGGGTAATATAGTGTCTGTTGTCTCGGTGAGGCTTGGGATAGAAGGTTGGAAGGGAGTATCAGAGGGGTAGCCGTGTTAGTCTGGATCTGTAAAAGCAGCAAAGAATCCTGTGGCACCTTATAGACTAACAGACGTTTTGGAGCATGAGCTTTCATGGGTGAATACCCACTTCGTCAGATTGGAAGGTTGGAAGGTGAATCAATTGATTCATGTGAAACGGGGAGGTTACCTTGGGAACGAATTTTGGATTTTGTCCGAGGGTAACTTTGTCCCAAAGAATACTGAATATGGGGAATGTACATTCAGAGCCACTATTTCCCCTATTCTACCAGCCAAAGTAATCATTATCAGGAAGGCCATTTTCATGAAGAGGTAAATAAGCAAAGAGTTGGTCTGGGTTCAAAGGGAGCCCAGTCAGCCCTTTCAGTACTAGGTTTAAGTGGGAGTAGGAGGCCGAGCTTGTGGGAAGAGGTTTACAATACCCTGGAGGAAACTTTTGGTGGTCAGGTGTGACAGCACTGAGTACCCCTCCACTGGATGATGGAAGGCTGTTATTGCCACTAGGTAGACTCTAAAAGGGTTTATGGACTGCCACGATCTTTTCAGTGCCAGTGCATAGTCGAGGATGTGTGGAAGTATAAGGCTGAGGCCTTTTTCTGCGGCCATATTGTAAGGTCTGAGGCCTTTTTCTGCAGCCATATTAGGAGAGCAGCAGCCATGAGCCCAGAAGCAGAAAGTCACACCCTCACATTCCATCTAAATTACATTAAAACAATGTAATATCGGGCTGTTAAGAAGGCAATCCTGTCCTAATGATACCCATCATCACCGGATAAAGAAACAGATCTTAAGATGATTAAAGAAAACTTTGATAGCATTCTGTCTGGCAAGAAATCACTTATCAACAGTTGTGTTGTGAGATCTCTACTTATTGTTTTGTCTTTATGGTCCCCACTTCTCTACTGTTCATCTATATGGTCTTTGTCTGGTTCTTGGATTGTTTCTGTCTGTTACTTAACTAATTTTGCTAGGTGTAAATCAAGGAAGAGGGCAGGGTATAATTGGTTAAAGAATTGTTTTACAATGTGTTAGGATTGGTTAGAAAATTGTTTAGCAATATTTCAGTAAAATGATTGGCTAAGGTACAGCTAAGCAAGACTCAAGTTTCACTATATAAACTGGGTTCCAAAAGGAAGTTATTTGGAACGAACTCCAGGACACAGCCCCAAGATCAGAGCTGCAGACGTCAACACTTTGCCAATCATAATCGTGCAGAAGGTGGAATCCCTAGATGACCTGATCCTGACTGGCCATTAGAAAAAGTACATCTGACTGATTGGGAATGGTGAGCACTGTATGCTTAATGTGTGCATTCTGTTTTGGTGATTGTTAATAAATAGAGGTTAAATAAGATATTGGTCAGATTATGGTCAGGCCCCATAAACTTGCAAAGGATCAAGCCCTGAGTCCACAGGGAATGGATGTTTGCAGTGAGTCCACAGAGAAGTAGAGCCTGGAGCCCACGGAAGGGTAAAGTTAGGTGCCTTTTGCCTGGAGCCCTAGGAACTGGGAAAGATTGGGGGTGCCGAAATCAACTGGGCGACGCCTTGAGCCCTAGGAACTAGGTAGAGTTGGAACCCTGGAACCCTAGGAACTAGGTAGAGGTGGGCTGTCCAAGAGTGTACTGGCAACAAATTGAGGGTAAAGTTGGGTGCCTTAGGGTGTGTGTAACAGAGAATTTTGTGTGTGTAACAGAAGAGTCATGGAGATTTGTTGGGACATACACCAAATCCAAAATCTGGACCATGATGTACTTACCTACAAAAATATCAAGAATTTTCTGTTGTATAATACCACCTCTTGCATCACCATTGAACAGGAGCTCTCTAGGGATTGGAACCAAGAAGGAGCCATACCGTGAGGTGAAGACTTGCCAGGTTGGGATGTAGGCTGTGTCCTCTGTTCTGTGAGAGGAGATGTGGAGGAGAGAGATTGGTGGGCACATTGTGAGCTGTGACAGATAGGGATGCTATGTCTGTCTTGGTCACGCTGGGGCAATCAGAAGGACATGTACTCCAGCTCTATCTTCGGTAGGACCTTTGATATTAGTGGAAAGGAAGGGAAGGCGTAAAGGAAGGCATACTTGTCCTGGGGGGGAGAAGAGCATCACTTAAGGAGTGATGTTATATCCCCACTCTGGAGCAGCAGCATGGACATTTCTTGTTCAGGTAAGTGACAAATAAGTCTGTGGTCAGTGTCCCCCACCACCTGAATAGATTATGAAGTACTGCTGGTTCTAGCTCTCACTTGTAGTCATGAGGGAATTTGCAACAGACTGTCCTCCATCAAGTTCTGTGTACCTGGGAGTTAGGCCACTGACGACGTGGAAGATATACCAGTTCCATAGTCTCATCACTTTCCCACCAAGGAAAGGAAATCAGGCTCCCCCTTGTTGGTTTATGTAGAACATACAGGCAACGTTGTCTGTTAGAACTTTCATGTTTGACCCTTTGATCAGTGGGAAGAAATGGGTACAGGCATTCCTGACTGCCCTTAGCTCAAAGAGGTTGATGTAGAGGGAACTCTCTGTGGGAGACCATTTCCCATGTATCATAAAGGCCATTTAGATGCGCATCCCACCCCCTAAGTAATGCAACAGTGGTGAGAAGCAACAATGGAGGATTATGCGCAAAAGGGATCCCTTTGCAAATGTTGGCTGAGTCTTTCTACCAGTTTAGGGAGGTTTCTATCCTGGTGAGCAGTGACAGGGATTTGTCTAGTTTGTCCCTGTTTGGTCTGTAAATTGAGCTGAATCACATATGAAGGCACCGCATGAGAAGTCTGGTGTGTGATATTACCGTTGTGCCCACTACCATATGTCTCCAGCGTTTGTAAGCAATATCTGGCTGATATTTGTGGGCTGTTTTCGATGGTCTCTGTTAGTGAGGCCAGAGAGAAATTTGTGCTGAAGTACGAGGGCCCTGACACAGAGTCAAGGCTGGTGCCCATAAACTCCAGGCAAGGTATAGGAGTAAGGGTTGATGTGTAAACAAGCTCTGTAAACAAGTACAACACGATTTTGATGACTAGTTGAGCCTCTTGGAGAGATCAGGTTCTGCCCATCCAGGCAAAGGTAAATCATGATTCCTTGAGAGCATAAGTGGGTGGCCACTACTGAGAGAACCTTGGAAAACATTTTGAAGACAACGTGAAGGGGAGTAACCTGTCCTGGTCATGATCTTGTCCCAGATGAATCTGAGAAGTCATCTGTGAGTTGGTAAGATTGAGATGTGAAAATACATGCCCTAGAGGTCAAGGGCCAAAAACTAGTCTCCCTGTTCCAACACCAGAATGATCATTGCTAAAATGACCATCTTGAATTTCTGAGCGTTGACAAACTTTTTGAGAGCGCTGCGGTCTAATATAGGTCTCAGGAAATACCAAGGGTAGAACGCTTTGCCTCATAGATGCTGAGGTACTGGTTCTATGGCTCCTAACTGGAACCTCATGATAAGGATCCCTGAAGAGGGACATGGAACAGTGCTGCGGAGGGGGCAGCGAGTAAAATAAGGGGTGTTGTGGAGGGGGCCAGGCAAACAAACAATCTCTAGGACCCATTGGTCCAATGTTATGCACCCCAGGTACTGCACAATGCTGCTAGACGGTGGCAAAATAGGTGGATTAGCAATGGACAGATGTAGCAGTTGTAGGGTATGGTCTATTGGAACCTTAACCAACGTGACAAAATTGATATTTGGATGTGGAAGGCTAGGACAAGAAAGATTGCTGGCTGGATGTTTACATCTGGAGAATTTAGTCTTTTTCCTCTGTGGCTCTTAGTATTGTTGAGCTGGGTATTGGGAAGTGCATGACTTATGCTGGGGCTGTGGACTAAATTTTCTCTTTTGTCCCAGTGTGTAGATGCCCAGCAAATGGAGAGTGCTTGAGAATCCTTCAGAGGGTGAAGTGAGGCATAGCTCAGTGGCTTAAGCATTGGCCTGCTAAACCCAGGGTTGTGAGTTCAATCCTTGAGAGGGCTACTTAGGGATCTGGGGCAAAAATTGATCCTGCTAGTGAAGGCAGGGGGCTGGACTCGATGACCTTTCGAGATCCCTTCCAGCTCTAGGAGATTGACATATCTCCAATTATTACCTTACCTATCAGTTTTCTCCACGAAGAGCTTAGTGCCCTCAAAGGAAAGATCTTTCACGGTTACCTGCACCTCCTTCAGGAAACTCAAGAGGCATATTTCATCACCACCATCATGAAAATGGATCTGGCTGCATCAATGGTAGATTGTAGCGATGTCTTTGCTACTAGTTTCCCTTCTTGGATGATGGCCTTAAATTGTTTGTGATGAGACTTGGGCAGCTGCTCAACAAAATTGTTCAGTTTTGAGTAATTCCCATACTCATATTTCACTACAAGCACTTGGTAACTGGCAATTCAAAACTGATCCATGACAGAGGAGTATGCCTTCCTCCCAAATAGTTCCAGACGCTTCCAGTCCCTATCATAGGATGTGGACTTCATGTGGTGTTGATGGCCATGAGAACTGACAGCATCCACCACAACAGAGTTAGGTGGAGGGCTGAAGAAAAGAGACTCTGTTTCACTTGCCAGGACACAGTACTTTTTGTCTGCTCACTTGCAAGTCAGTGCGACCGATGCTGGGGTCTGCCATATGGTTCTTGCGAGACTGAGAAGGGCTTCATTGATAGGGAGGGCCACTTTGGAGGAAGAAGATGACTGCAGGATGTCCAGGAACTTATGGTGCATGTCCTTGACTTCCTTCAGAGGTATCTGGAGAGAGTCAACCACTCTCCTTGTGAAGTCCTGGAACAGGGATGGTAGGGAGGCAAGACTTCCTCCTCCCCAGACGAGGCTGATATGGTTTTTGGGGTCACCACCTCCTTGACATCATTCTCACACTCCAAGACTACTTCTGGGAGCTACAAAGACCTGGATGCCGTGGTCGAGGAAGTGTGTCTTGGGAGCTCATGGGTGGGACTAGAAGTCCGAGAGTCCTGGGGATGGCCGGCAGCCCAGGGGATGGTCATACAAGAATGGCAGCGGTGGGGCCATCTGGGGTTATGTCTGGGGCCCTGCTGGTATCAGACACTGTTAGGGGCTTGGGTGGAATACTGAGATATTCCCTCCTCCAATTCACTATTTGAGTCTGCACTGGAGAGTGCGGGGATGTGGCAAGGCAGAAGGGAAGACTCCTGTGTTGGGCAGGGACTCAGTGCAGAGGTCCCAGGGCCCAGGAGAGGAGACTCTTGTCTGCACTGGCCATTCAGGTACTGGAGGAAGCATCTGTACTGATGGGACATCACGTACCAGTGTGTCGTTGAATGTTTGCTCCTCCTCTTCTTACGTGCCGTTGACTTGGTGTCTGTGCCCAATGGGTCTGTAGGTGCGTCAACAGTACCTGCCACTATAGTCTTCCTTGGGCCGTGGGTACCGGGCTTGGTCTATCTCAGTACCGATGGTACCCAGAATATTAAGCATGCTGGGGATTGTTTGTGGCTAGCTTGCGGCACTCTGTGGGGACTTCCCTCTCATAAGTTGAAAGAGAGAGCAGGGTCAGCGGCTGATTTCTTCACCCAATGGCTCTTGGATGTTGAGGGCTCTGGGGAAGACTTACATCTGCATGGAGAGTCTTGGTGCAGGTCTGGAGATCGTCTGAGAGCTGCCTTCATAAATATGATTTTCTGCTCTAGCTCTCTGTCCTTACAAGACTGAGGTCTAAGCTGGTGACAGAGTGCACTTTTGAGGAATGTGTCCTTTCCCGAGGCAACGAATGTACTGTGAATGCACGTCTGCAACAGGGATAGCCTTGTTGCAAGGAAGGCACTTCTTGAATCCCAGAGGATCAGGCATACCCCTTGTGGGGGATGGGCCCCCAATGGAAAGGGCAGGAAGAAAAAACTATTGGGGGGGGGCATAATATCAAAAATGAAAGACGCTAGACTAACTACTACTAAAAACTAGGCTCTAGGCTACAAAGAAAGCACAAGGTAATAGTCGCTAACAGAATGCTAATAGCTCCATCTCTAGCCAGGGATGGTTGAGAAGGAACTGAGTGGGGTTAGCCCACGCACACTGACTAGCCTCGTGGAACAGCACAAAGAGAGAGAGCACATGTGCAGGCATAATGGACACTGCTATTGAAGTTCTCTGATCAGCAGTGCAGTGATGTAAGCATGCCTACAGTGGAGAACCCGTAGGGTTACTACACAAAGAATTAGTTCTGAGTCTTTAAGAGAGAGATTAGGAGGTGGTCATATTCTTATGCTCAGCAATATCCACTAGCTGTAGCCTGATTCAGCAAAAAGCATCTGTGATAGGGCATCTGCCACACACTGGCGGGACAACTGACTGCAGTGACTGCTGGGGAACTGGCTGTACTAGGAGCCGAAACTCCCCTAGAACAGGTGGGGGGGAACATGGATAGTAACACAGCTGGAGAGCCGAGCCATGAAGAGGATGCTGTGGTTCCTGATGCTGTGAGAGGGGTTTCAGGCAGATTGCCCAGAAGAAGGAGTGACAGTGTGCAGACCACGGACTGGGACATCAGCCTCTTCCCAATTCCCAGAACAACAAGGAGGAGATGCCAGTCTGAAGGTGAGTGCGCTCTGACAGCCTCTTAGCACGTACTTAATTCTAAACATTGGAACTACTCACACAAAGTTAATGCGACTACTTAAGTGCTTTAAGATAGGTACATGCTTAACAGCTTGTCCACAAGGGGAATTCAAGGTGAAATTAGTGCAAAGTAACTAGGGTATGAATTTAAAAGCACAAGAGCCATTCTGCAGTAACTCCTCATGTGGACACTTATTCCACAAAAAGCATGCCTTTGTGTGCTTTAGCTTAATCTACCTTCCTCATTTAAATTGCACAAAGGCCCTCTTACCGCAGAATAAGTGTGTCCACATGGGGAGTTAGTGAATAGTAGCTATTTACCATTAGCTATTCCTGGCTTCCCCTTCCCTCCCATGTACACGAACCCTAAATATCTTGCTGAACAGGAGACAGTTAGGTCCTGATTCATAATACAGCCTCTAGCAATACATTTGGCTTTTTCCTCCTAAACAAAGTAATCTTAGTAGAGTTGAAGGACCTTAAGATTTCCAGCAAAATATCAACCATTTGTTAAATGCTTGTAAAATTCACACAGACAAGTGCTCTTTCAAAGAACAGTACTAATGCATGTTTAAACTGTCATAAGTCCTTCACAAGCTGTGTACTAAAAATCTTATTTTTATAAAAACTTATGGTAGGTACAAGTGCTGTTGCATTCCTGTGTCCTTGTTGGTTTTACAATGCACTGAACATCAGGATATTTTAAACATAAATCTTGAACTGATCCTCCATCAAAAACTATGAAGATCAGAGTTGACATTCTTGATATTTCTAAGGTAAAAAATAAGCAGAAAAGAAATTTCTTTCACACCTTTATAAACCATAAAGAAGAAAAAGAGGGCACAATCCCCACTATTTTTAAGAAGTCCTTTCTAGGTCTCTTTTAGTAAAGGATACATGCTATTTATTTGGTTGATAATCCGGAGGATATAATTTCATAGGTACTTCCTCATAAATGCTTACTCTAGTTTAAAAAAACCCTAGTCACTTACATTAAAATATGAGAGGAGATTATCTGATGGTTTATCACTTGCTGAATTTAAAATCATCATTAACTGCTGGATAGTATTCATTGCAGCCCTGAAAAAAAATGCAAAAAGATATATGTTAAAACACTTATTTTGTATACCTTCAATATCAGGCAAGAATTTTCTAATTGTTCCCCGACTCAATTTCCTGACGGGCACACAGCAAATCTATAAACAGATTAACAAATCAACACATAATTAACTGAGTAATAAAACAAACTGGTGGAGAAATTAACTATACTTCTTGGACTTAAGTTATGAATATTCAACATCAACAAAGTGAAGTAACAACAGAACGGTAACAAGCTAACATTAGTATCTGACAAACAAGATGTGCAAATAGCACCATATTATAATTAAAACTGAGGTTCTGCAAATTAAAACATTTTTCTCTTTACTCTTATCTACAAAAGTAGATGCTGCAGCATCATCTATAGATCCAGGAACTAAAATTAATTCTGCACTGTACTGTCAGGCTTGCAGTGTCATAAGAAATTACAGAATTTTGATGCAGATATTTTGAAGGAGAACATTTGTTTCCATATTATGACCACCACCATCACTCCCCTAGGTCTGCCAATAGGCAGAAAAGTGCATTAAATACATGTCTTTTCATTTTACAGATTCAAAATCAGAAAGTGGCCATGTTAAACCTGAAACCACTCCCCCTTCCTGTTTTATTGAGAAGCTGTATGTGTCTGGAAGTCCCACTCCCACCTTCCATCGCTCTAGCTAGACCAGGTGAATTATCTTAAAATGCATAAGTTAGGATTTGTAGTATTACATAAAATGGGTCATGAAGAAGAGCTGATTAAATTACATGAAGATACTAAATATTGGGATGTACAGCTCTACTGATATTTAAGTTTCTTTTCTTATTAGGCAAAGTGAGCAGAATCCCTTGTCACTCACTATTTTGATTAAAATGTTTAAAATACTATCCGAGTTATTTACAAGTTCACACATTTTCCTCCTTTTCAGACACTTTACATAATAAAAAATTCTCCAGGAACTGTCTTGTTAGAACTGTTTCTACAGACACAAAATGTGAAAGCAATAACTCCACCATCTATTTAGGTTCTTATACTCAAGCCTACAGGTTTCTTGCCAAAAATGGATTTTGAACCAATGGACAGCATCTGTGTAGGTTTAAGTCCAATGCCGTAACTTAGAAAGCTGTCAAAAAAGGTATCTCCTGTGACTACGAGGCCTTTTTTCTTTATAGACTGATAATGTTTAAAAGGCAGTGAAAATACCTGAGTCCTGCTCCTCCCAGAAAAATGATGAAATTAAAAGCAGCCCAAGAGGCTACTTCTTGTTACACTAAATTAAAAAAAATTTCCCTTCAGGAAGCCCAGCCCTAATGCGAGAAGAAGGACTCCTCTCAGATAACGTGTAATTGCAGGGATGGTGATGGAACTGCCTTTTTTTTTTTTAATTATTAAAAAATTATCCTGTAAAATCAAGACAGGTGCTTGTTTCTGTGCGTCAATGCCTGACCATTTCACATTTCCAGATTATTGAGCTGTTACATACATCCTCCTGCCTGATAACATATGAATATACATATAGATCTGGGCACATAGCCAACATGAATTAAACCTAAGAGCACTGACATGCAAACCTTCTACATCATGCCATATTTCAGGAAAATGTCTTTATGTAGCTTGTATTTTCTATTTATGGTTTTACAGGTGATGTATTAAAAAAAACTTTTAAAGAGAACAAATGTATGATTGATTTAGCTATTTATCCTCAAGCTAATGAGCAGCTTGACAAGTGTCAGTAGTTTATATTTCCATCTCACTATGTTCCTGAGAAATGATTAGGTTCTGAAGTGAATGAATTGTAAAGTTCGTTTTCTCCCCAGTGTTTAAATGTAAACATATTAAACATACAGCATCATCAAATTGTTGCCAGTACTAACAATCACTGTGGTAGGTGTTCGGGCACTGAGTAAAAAACGATTATGCTGTAAAAAGCACATTAGAGATCTAAGATAAGCATACTCACTCAGAATGGTATAAATAGGCATCTGGGTATGTGCAACCTTCTGATGAATGACAGACTAGTGTAGTCAAATTATAATCCAATAATGTATAGATAATTTGTACAGATGTTATGCCATATATGTGCTCAGGTAAGATTAGTAACCAGAACTGAAGCTTGTTCATGACTTAAAGTATGCTAAATAAAACTAGCCATATATAAAATACCTATTAATAAAGTGGAATATTTGTTTAATAATTTACCCTTATTTATCAAAGCCTTTTTAAACCTGCCAGACAGTCTTACGGTTCTTTAATTGAAAGTCTGTAGTCTCATTGTTTATAAAACAGGGACTGAAAGAGGATTGGGTATGCCCAGCTATTACATTTATATAGGCATCAGAGTGGCTAAGAAGTTAGAGCACTAGCCCTAGGCTACAGTTCCCATCTCTGGTATTTTTTTTCCCATTATTGTTTATTGTAAAGCTATTTTTCAAAACACTACCCAAAGGGCCTGATCCAAAAGCCATTAAAGTTAATGGAAAGACTCCCCCTGACCTTAATGGGCTTTGGCTCAAACACAAACTGTCAAATAGGGAGAATCTACGGTAAGCTTAAAAGTAAACACCAAGTTTTCATAATAAACCTTATGAGCCATCAGCTAGTTGCATACAATCACCTCTGGGTCATAAGTGACCAAAAGTTTACTGCCATCTGCTGGCAGTTTGGTAGTCTATGCAAAATGAGTTGCTGGTCCCAGTCCAGTTCCTAGTGGACAGGTGCCTAGGTTTGTGTAACTGTCAGCTGGCACCCATCTGATAGTTGGAGAAGAGAGGCAAAGGACTGAACAGGCATAAAGTCTCAACTTCCCCCTTTGCTCCTAGAATGGCTCTTAGCAGGTCAGAGTACAGGCACACCAGCAAAGCTTTGTGCAAGCTTGGACTGCTACTGCTGCCTATCTTCTATCTGTTTCTGGGAATAAAAAGGTTCCACGCTTCATGGATGTGAATCTTAACCTTTCACAAGCCCTGTACTTTGTTTTAAAATGCTGTTGTAATTTGAAAAGTGATGACACCATGAAGAGTGTCTGTCAACGACTTCTTTACAAAATATGCTGAGTTTATAAATTAAGAGACAGTCTAACTCACAAAACTGCAAAACTAGACCTGGGAACTGAAAGTCAAGCTGAGTTCTTTCTGGTTAGAAAATCATAACAAGTAATAAAGATTCTTCAATTTGCTTTTAGTTGCATTTTATTCCAGATGTGCAAATCTAACCCTCCAGTTTCTCTCCCACAACTATATAGCTTCTGCAACAGTAAAGAGTAGCAAGAATTTATTTCTTGTCAGTGCTGTATCTTTACTAGCATGTGAAAATGAAACTAGTAAGTATGAAGTAGTGTATGATACTTTAAATTCTCTCCCCACAGAATACTAAAGAATCATAAATCTTTACACAGCAAGCATGGAAGAAAATGTTTAATTAAAATGCACTTCAGTGATGCAGAGAATGAGATAATGAGCAGCACATTTAAGGAACTTCATTTTCATACTTTCAGGCACACTGATCTGTTTTACACACAACTCATGCTCCCTTTATGTTTAGGGTATCAAATCTGCAATGTACTCAGAGTTGCCCAAGTGCTCTCTACTCCCATGGATTTCAAGGGAAATGGAAGTTGAAGGCACTCGGCACTTCTCAGGAGGCTGTCAGCACCTTATAGGAATGGGGCCTTTGTTTTAAAGCAGGGATCGGCAACCTTTGGCACACGGCTTGCCAGCATAAGCCCCCAGGTGGGCCGGGCCAGTTTGTTTATCTGCTGCGGAAAGTGGCCAAGGTCGAGGGATATGCTGGCTGCCACTTCCCGCCGCCCCCATTGGCCTGGAGCAGCGAACTGTGTCCAGTGGGAGCCACAATCGGCCGAACCTGCGGACACAGCAGGTAAACAAACCGGCCTGGCCTGCCAGGGGATTTACCCTGGCAAACCAAAGATTGTCAATCCTTATTTTAAAGTGATCTTAAAATCAGAATTGCTAAATTCTTCAGTTCAACAATTTTTAGAAAATTCCAATTCAAGTAAAAACAAATGGATGCAACTTTTTTTAAATGCTTCATACCTAACTGGAGTCTGTGGAAGTATAAGATTAAGCTCCTCATCTGGGTTGTTTTTCCTTGGTGTTCGTTCCAACTGCAAGCTGTAGAAGGGGAAAAAGCAAAAACTTTATGGAGTACTGATCTTTGAATATCTCAATTAAAGTCTCAATTAAAAAGAGGTTTTCTAAAATAACTTTAAGCTGCTGAAAAAAAAAATCTGTGCGCCAGATTTTCAGGAGAGCTCAGTACTGCGCAGCTCCCATTTTTCATTGTCTGTAAATTACTGATTTAAGCTAAATAGTTTAAACCTGTTTTTTAATCTATTTATGTGCAGCTGTATTAAGGGTTTTCCCTGGTTTAACTATGTCAATTTAGTCCATTTAGTTAAACCAGGGCATTCTTTAGGCACACCCACTGCTTTAGAGGATGCATATTGCAAGCTCTCACACCTTCACTGAAGGAACAGTGCTGAACTCGTAAAGACGTCCTTTCTTCAAAACATTAACCATAGAAGTTCAACAGGAGTTAACTAACAAAGTCTGAGACAGTGTAACTAAAGGTTTTGTATACACGATCATGCAGTTCAGCTTGGTGGGGTGTAAATAACAGGGCACACCCAAGTGCTGCACTATAACTCCCGGTTGTGGGCACTGTGAGCATGAACTAAAACTCATGCCTTCAGAGTCCACATGGAGGAGACAGTGCAGCACTTTGGTGTGCACTCAGTCCCGCAGGCCAAAACTGTGGGGCAATGTAGACAAGCCCTGAGAACCCATTCCTCTCTCAATTGCTCAACTTGCACTCATGACTCCAGGGACTTGTGTAGAATGGGAAAATGTTAAAATATGTTAGTGAATATGTTAACATGTTTTTAAATATCAGTTAGCACCTAGTTTAGACCGGCCAGAACAGTGATTAAAAATGTGTTACCAGACTAACAAACTTTAAAAAAAGGCTTTCAGATTAGACAGGACCTGAATTTCCAGTGTAAAAAGTGACCAGACAGAACAGTAAAAACTTTTAGGCTATCTTTATATATCATATAGAAGTAAAAATAATTAAGAAGAGAGTGTTACCATTCTATGTGATTACGCTGTAAAGTTTCATCATTATCCAGAAATAATCGTGCATCTATATCTTTATTTTTCAGGTAAAGCTCTTCATATTGTTTCGAGAGATCCTCAACCTAAAAAATGTGAAAGTTGTATTCTTATAGGATCAATTCTGACAATGTATTGAATATTGTATTCATGAACTAGGGAGAGGAAGGTTTCATTCTGTATTTTAATATAGATATTTAATTTATTTTGACACAAATTTCTCAATTCCCAAAGTCATTTCACCATACATATAATTAGGGCTCCGTGTCTGTCATGGAAGTTGCAGAAGTCACGGATTCCGTGACTTGTGCAGCGGCCAGTGTGGCTGACTCGGGGTCCGCTGCTCAAGTGGCCCCAGGAACCACAACACCGGCCACTGCTCAGGCCGCCCTGGGCAGCTGGCCCCAGGGACTGCCAGAGCAGCGGCTGGCGCAGTTGGTCCCAGGGACTGCCTGAGCAGCAGCCCTCGGGGCATATGGAGCAGCCACTGCTCCGGCAGCGGGTCCCCAGGCAGCTGGGCTTTGGCAGCTGATGTTATTGGCCCTAGCCCCCACAGCAGCCTATTACGAGATGGAAATATTCAAGTTTGGTGCTCACATTGCCTCAGAAATTTCTCCTGGAGCCCTGAAAATAGCTGAAATATCATTGAAATGGGCCAAGTCTTTTAGAGAGCAAGAGTGGTGTGGAATTTTTTAAATACATTGACTCCTGGAAAGACTTTTCTACTTATATGGAGCTTTGTGCTGTGAGAGCAGGGTCTGGCTGGATAGAGAAAGAGGCAATCACAGATTCAATTCAAATCTCCAAAGCACTTAGGTTTGGAGCTCCAAAATACACTGGTGCCTCAGAGGTCAGGAAGTTTGAAATCCATGACCCAAGAGCAAGTTTTCTGGCAGCTATTAGATCTCTCCACTGCATGAGCTCGTCTTATTTCTGTTAAAAAATCCCTAGGCAATTATATGCAGTATGTTTATGAAGTTCCAAAGACTGCAGAGGGGTTTTTTTGCATTTTTTTTAACCGAGCATGAACATAGGAGTTGGGGGAGGAGGGATTAAACTTACTGGCCAGATACTAGTCCCCACTCCTGTTTTTGCACTGCTCCTATATAGCTATAAACACAGCTTAGGCAGCTATCAGAGGATGCTCCCAGGTGGCATATAGTCAGCTCAACTGGCTCTATGCCACCTACCCCCATCATATGCTTCAGCATGCTGGAGGCAGGATGTGTGCCCAGACTGCTGCCATGCTCTACCAATCCCAAGGTAGCATAGAAGACGGACCACTCTAAGACTAAGGCTCCATAGTGTAGACAATGTCAATGACAACATAGCCTCCTAGTGTAGACAGAGCTTACATCAGTAGCTTTTCCTGTTGCTGTAGGGACACTATCTCCCTGAGTAACACAGCTATGTCCATAGAAGCATTCTTCCATCAACATAGTGGCTTGTATGCTGAGGGTTTTATCAGCATAGCTATGTCAGTCAAAGGTGTGTTTTTTGCACACCCCTGACCAATGTAGCTATAGCAATATAATTTGAGTGGAGACCAAACTTAAGCTGCACATAAGGCTGAGATACGCCCAGCCAGTCCCAAGATTGGGATGCTTAGAGCCACTTTTAAATTCTCCACTCTTAGCTGCTCCATGCAAATCTCAGCTGTAACACATCATTTATCCCCATGATTATACAATTATACGTTTTACTCTAGTCAGATTATCTTCAAAGTCCCATTATAACCCCCTCTTTTCATACAGTATGTTCATAACTTGTTCAACATGTGTCTTTTGGCAGGAAAGCGTTTTCTACCCCATAATTTTAAGGTTTTTTAAAATAGATTTCTTTTCCATTTCAGAAATCAGCCTTGCAACATAAACCAGTCAGCTGCTGCTACAGCTGTCACCTTGTTCACCTAGCACAAATCTTTACCAAAACCAGCAGCTATAAGTGTGAATTCACCTCCAACGCCAATATTTACCACAAGTATGAATGTCACATGCACACCTATAGGGGGATTTAAACATTAACGTTAAGCAGCCCAGGCAGTTTTGCTTTCTTCTGAAACAAGAATTTTAGTCTAAATATATTTATATCCAGTGCTAATGGCTATTTGTGCAAATGACACATGCTACTAGGTCCTAGACCACTGATCACAACTAAGGCTGAAAATTCTGAGAGAAATATTTGTTGCGAGTTTTGTACAGGCCTTCATTTGCCTATTGCACTGTGTATAGTCCTTTATTTTGGGATCTCTCTGAAGTTTCTCACTCTGGAAGAGAGAATCCAGTGACGATGGTATTTTTAAAGAAAGCAGAATTTATAATCTTGCAGTAATCTGAAGGTACCATCTCATATGATTCTCATCCACATAGTTTGGGAGATATGTTTTTCAGGTGGTTTCAATGTTAAAATTCTGTGAGAGAGAGGTTTTTATAGAACTAGCAATAGTTAACAACTGGATTTGTTTTGTAGGTAGGTTGCATTAATCTGTCAGTTAGGAACTATGTAGTGTGCTAACTTTGCCTGAGTGTGACTGGAAGTTCAGCCAGACCTGGAAGGCGTGAGTCTCCTATACTCAGGGACTGTTTTTCTTGTAAGTTTACTGTTGGTAAAGACTATCAAAGTAATAGTGGGCTTGAAACTCAAGACAGAAAAGGTCTGTAGCGGGTCTTATGTTTTTGCTTTGTTTATTCTTGTTAAGAACCTGAATAAAATTTAGCTCTCCAGGAAGTGTGGAGATTCTGATTTACACAACAGCTTCAATAAAAATTTTTCCAGTTACCAGCTTTTCCATGAATACAGATTGATTCACAGTAGGTTTAATTGCATAAAGGCCATTTTTAATCCAATTTAAAAAAAAAAGTTAATCCATTTTATGCTTCATAAATGCTTACTGCTTAAGGCCTCAGTCAAGCAACTGTAATACATGTAGATAGACTGCTACACCCACACTGAGCTCCAGTGAAGTGAAGAGGGCTCTCAGAGGTACAACAGTCCACTGTTTAGTCAATTGCAAGAGTACAGCCTAAATCTTGAGGATATTTATATATCCAAGAGCAGATTAACCGACCTGAATTAAATTTAAAATTGAGAAGGTGTAGTACTAATTTTAAGATTTGCTTGATTTTGCAGCCTTTATATTGCTGCAGCATTAATACAAGTAAATAACCTATTGAAATCAAGAGGGATGAAGCACGGTTTAAAATTCTACTTCATTTTGAGAAGAGTAACAAGTTCATCCCCAGGAAGTTCATTTTTTAAATTTTATTTAAACTTTAAGAAACAACTGTATATCCTATATTAAGAAAACACTTTTAAACAAAAGGTATGTTGTGAATCTTGGAAATCCCATTAAGTCACTCCTTCTTGTGAAACACACCTTAATCCATTATAGGCTTCTTCTAAAGTTGTCACTGGAACTGCAGTACAGTGAAAGGACACTTATGTGATCTTAAACATTTTAGAATGAACCACAGTATATTTAACAAATATTTTTAATTAATTACTCTAATTACCTCTGGAAGTCCATTTGAAGTTACAATACCAACAGAATTCAAGAATGGAATAAAGCTTGTGAAATATACATTTTTGACCTGGAAAAAGTAAAATGACATAACATTACCAAAGTACTAAACATACATTATTTTTACAAACAAGACAGCAAAACAAATTGACTGTGTTAAGCTTATTATAAGCTATTCTTAAATTACCTCAGATAGTACATACTTTCAAACCTTCAGTCAGAAATAAAGAACTATCCACACAGCTGAAGATTTAAGTTAAATTACTAAACTGTGTGTGAACATCTACATCCACTGCTAAAAAAATTGAAGGGTCAAACTGGGAAATAAAATAAAATAAAAGGTACTCTTTCAAGCTCCAGTCTCTTCAGTTTCTGCTCACACTAGACTGCAGATATTTATCCTCTCTCTCTCTTACATGCTTATATGCTGATTAAAAGAGCAGTTACCTTATAGTGTCTGTGGCTCTTTAAGATGTCTTCACATGTACATCCTATTCACAGTGTGTGAGCGCCCCAGCAGAGTAGCTTGGTATTTCCACTATCAGCATCCTGTAAGAGTCATGCTCACACTTCAAGTCCTTGCACTCCCTCTCCTGAGGGCATAAAATGAACAACGACCCCAAATGCCACCCAGTTTCTTCATCGCTCAGAATCCAAGACTCCAAGCTCCAGGAAAGGGAGGGGAACGACTTGGGATCCACACATGCAGACATCTTGAAGAATCAGTTACTATTAGATAAAAGTGATGTTCCTCCTTTGTACTTCACATGTGGATCCCAATGTTGGTGATCAGCTAGAAGTAACCTCAAATGGAGGTGGGAGCTCAGAGTTATTTGGGGAAGAGGGGGGAAAAGATTACAGAATCATCCTTCCAAAATGGGCACCTGTACTAGAAGCATTCACTAATAAATAATGTTTTGTAAACATCTGAGCTAAAAAGTTCAGATAACTGCTCTGCAAGTCTCCAGTATTGGTACCTGACTTAGATATGCTATTGAGGTCTCTTCTGCTCTGGTAGAATGAGTTCAAATGTTTGAAAGGGGACTTAATATTTAGACATCAAATACAATCAGATACCCATTTTGAGATGAAGTCTTTGAGATGAAGCAGCCATTCCCTGGGATTTACTACCATAAGCAATAAAAAATCTTGAAGTTTTACAAGAAGATTTAGTTCTATCCAGAGAGTAGAACAATGAATCTTTTCACAGCCAAGGTATGTAATTTAGCTTCAGCTGGAGACTAACGAAGTCTTGGAAAGAAAATTGGTAAAAGAAGAAATTGATATGACAGTCCAACAATATTTTTGGAATAAAAGATGGATGACATCTCAGTTACCCTGTCCATATGAAAATGTGTAAGGAAGGTTAATCATTAATGCCTGTAATTCATTTATCCTACGTGCTATGGTAATTGCCGCTAATAATGCCACCTTCATTGATTAAAAGTGAATTGGACAGATTGATAAGTATTCAAAAGGGAGTTCCATTAGAGGGAGGAAGCACTAGATTTAAATCTCATGTTGGAGCAATCTTTTTTTTTTCCCCTTCTATTAAAAAAGGGCCTCTCAGAAATCTGCTCATTGATGAGAGAAAACCAAAACCTTCTCTAAGCAGATGAAAAGTTGCTAGCACTGCCAAATCTACCTTAATTGAAGAATCAAACTGGAATGTTTTAAATATAACATAACACCTAAGATTTTTGGACTAGAACACTGAGAAATAATGTGACCCTTCAATAATACCCATAAGGAGATATGCTTCCATTCTGAAGCATATGTAATTCTTGCAGACTATTTCCTGCTCTGAAGTAAGCTATTCTGTACTTCTGAAGAATATTCTCTACCTAATGAAGACATCCAGAAACCACCCAAGCCATGAGATGTAGTAATGCTGGATTTGGGTGAAAACTAAGCCGTGGTTCTGCAATATTATGTTGTACTGAAACAGAAGCATGATAAACTGATGATCGGACAAAATCAGAAGTTACAAAAACCAGAACTGGCTAGGACAAGTGGGAGCTATCAGTATAAGCTCAAGCTTCCTTGCCTTATCTTTCTTAACACGCCTGCAGTTAGAGAAAATGGAGGAAAGGCATACATCAAATGGAGTGACTGGCAAATCATGAAAGCTTCCACTAAAGATCCCAGACTTTCTCCTGCTTGAGAACAAAACAGATGCTTTGAAGCAACAGGTCTATCTGGAGAAAACCTCTCACCTTTAGAAGATTTGGCAAATAATGAATAATTTAACTCCACTCACGACACAGGCACTTTTCTGCTTAGTGAGTCTAAGCCAAGCCACTGTTCTCCCCTGCAAGGTGGAGAGTTATCAAATTGATAGAATTCTGGATACACCATTCTTGCAGATCTGTGACTTCTTGACATAGATCTGATCTGGCACCTCTCTGTTTACGTAGTGGGCTGTTGGGCAATTGTTAATGAGAATTTGGATGAGAAAATTTTTGATCAGTGGTAAAAATGCCTTGCTAGCTAGACTCAAACATTTATGTGTATGTACTACTCCCCATGAGGTCAGATACTGAGTTGGCACCAGACCAATATGCACTCCCCAGTGCTTCTCGGATACACCAGAATTGTGGATGGTATTGGAACAGCACATGGTATTCCCACGTGTACATTTTCTTTTGTTGTCCCATCACTTCAAAGAGTTTAAAACTGGTCACTGAAAGTGAGGAGTCCAAATCATGTTGTGCATTTTTGGTTTGTATGTGACTTGATTCAAGCTTTAAAAGGTCAATCACAGATGGGCAAAGTAGTCAAAGCTACATGACACCATACAGTCTAGAAGTTTGAGAAATATCTTCCCTGATGCCTGAGTGTGATTGTGAAAGTAGAGGATAAACTGCCTTATGGTCTGAAATCTGTGGAAGAAATGCACTTGTTGCTATTGAATCTAGTGGAGCCCCTACAAATTCCATCAGCTAGACCTGAACCAGATTCTATTTTTTTTAATTGATTTTCAAACCTAGGGATGAAAAAAGGATCTTCTTCACTTCCAAGGTCACCTGTTCCTGAGATTTGCCTCATACCCAGATGAAGGAAAATGTGTAATCTCTGAGGGGTAACCGTGTTAGTCTGTATCCACAAAAAGGAGGAGTCTGGTGGCACCTTAAAGACTAATATATTTATTTGAGCATAAGTTTCTCAGTAAATTTGAAGATCATATACTTAACAACATGCTCTTCTCCTGGGCTGTAAAGAGACCTGTCATGAGCATCTGTTGGGGGAATAGCCTCTCCCCCACCCCCACATAATTTAGAAGCCTGAGGGTTCAACTGTTCATGTGACTAAACACCTACTAATTGACTGGGAACAAAAAAAAATATTTTTTTTATTAGAGGCAACACACACTAGTAAACACTAAAGCCACAGTAACTCAGTATTAAACTATCCTAACAAGTAACTATAAATAGGACATCAACGTTGTTCCATTTGCTAGACTTAGGGTGGTCTGAAGGAATTGAATGGCAGTTGGGGTTGTTGAGCTTGTTATACCCTAGGGAAGGAGAACACAACCCTTACTGGAATCTACTAATGAAAAAACATTGCAAGCGGCTGCACTGGGGCACACCATGAGTAGAATCCACATGTCAAATACTCGAAGAAAAACTAAGTTCGATGCTTTATTTCCCAGTTTAGTCTCCCATATCAAAAGTGAGATGTTTAAACAGAGGATGAAATATTGAGAAAGGGATAACACTACCGACCATTTAAGCAGACAGATGATCAGGTAAAAAAAAATTAAAAAATTGTTTACTACTGCCTCAACGAATAAGATCAGGTTTTAATCATACTTTTGGATATCGCCTTGCTTGATGGACATTACACCAAGATCCAATATAGTGAGTTTTTCAAAAAGCACAAATCTTACCTCATCTAAGTTACAACCATATTCTTTACAAAGGACTTCAATAACTTTTGTATCTGTGTCAGTTTGTTTTGATGTACGTGTACTCCTGCTCTGACCTCGCCTTGGAGCTCGAGTTGAGCCATTAACAGACATTGCACTCACATGAGATTCTGTAAAAGACAGTCAGCATTACCACAGGATTTAAAACACACGAACAAGTAACTAAAAAGCAAAGAATACTTCTGACCTTTACATTTAAGCCACAAAAGAGGGTGATGTGGTTTTAAGAAGAGAGTCTACATATGCTATACAGTAGAACAGGAAGCATATTTATGATTTATATGCCAAGAAAGGGGAAATGCATCATACAAAATCCACATGAACAGAAAACTAATGAGACTGTCTGTATAAGTCTTTGGACATTATGTGTTTAAAGCTACTTATGTATGGAATTTAACACTACTCAGCACTTTTCATCCACAACTTCCAAATCATTTTGCAAATGAGGAGTAAGCATTAGTTTCCTGTAACATCCAGAGTTAGGCCACAAGTGAAGACTACACTTCCTCAAAGCTCCACAAAGAAGGTAACTTATTTATAACCAGAGTTCTTCGAGGTGGACTTTGCATATTCACACTCCTGGAATGTACCCACTGAGTGTAGCAAGACAGTGGTACCTTTTAGTTGTGGTGCCTGTTAGGGAGTGGATCACCCCTCCCTGTCTCCTCCCACCGGCAACACTCATGTAGACTTAAGGGGCATTGCATGGCCACCTCAGTTCCTTCCAACTTCTAAAGTGCAATACCAAGTAAATACAGAATTAGGACTCAACAGGAGCAGAAAAGACAGGCAGGGAGAGTGAATATGCAGAATGCATCTCAGAGAACTCCAGCTACAAGTAACCAACCTTCATTTGTTCTTTCAGTGTCCTCTGCATATTTCTACTCTTGGGATAGTTTAACAAGCAGTACATCAATAAAGGCAGGAGAAAGCAGAGTCTTAACTGAATAATGATTGAAGAACTCTGTCAAAATGAACTTCAGATCTGGATCAAGATCCAGTACTTAATTTGTGCCAGGGCTTGCCAAGGCCACCCGATTAACAGTATTACTTATGTGCGAAAGAAATACCTTGAGAGCCAGATGGATCACCCTCAATTCTCCGAGGATATTCTGTGGATGTAACCACCACATTACAGAAAGCCGAATGTCGTTCAGAACTCTATTTTAAGCCACTTTTGCTGCTGCCTCATTCTGAGCCTGGTACATAGAATTACGTTATGTTGTAGAGGCCATGAGACCCAATAACTTCAGAAAATACATTTGAATGGGCGGTAGCCCCAGCATCTGTATGGAAATGGTTATTTTCAAAAACCTCTCAAGAAAAAAAAGCTTTTCTTTCACAGAGTTGAAGACTGACTGAAAAAGGGACTTCTGGTTTATAAAGACACAAGATTTTGAAATGAGAGCAAGTCACCTCAATGGCTTCTTCTAATCCTTCTTTGGACGGGCCCTTCAGTAGTCAATTGTCTAAGTAAGAGAAGATAAAACCCTTGCTTCCTCAGATGAGATGCTAGCGGAGCCAAACATATGGTAAAAACTCAGGACGCAGCAGAGAGGCCAAAAGGTAAGACGCTGTATTGAAGTGGTCTGAATCAAGGCCAAAAGGTCGATATTTGCAGTGGGATATCCTTATAGAGATATGGAAATATGCCCCTTTGAGGTCAAGAGCAGCAAACTTATCTAGAGCAGACAGAGATAAAATGATTAACAGCAAAGACAGCCTTCTGAAGTTGGTTGATTCATCTGTTTAGAGCTCTGAAGCCGTTGGGGATTAGAAATTAACAGGATTACAACCCTTTGTTTCCGAAGTTCAGAGGTACTTGTTCTATAGCACTCAGATGAGCCTGTACTCCCTTTGTTAATAGCACCTCCTGAAAAGGGAGGGGGACATGGGAGTTGCATGGAGGAAGGACTTTAACTTTGATGTATAGCCTCTCTTTACTGTATCTAAAACCCATTTGTAATACCCTATTAGTTTCCATGCACTGTAAAACTTGGACAGTCTCCAAAACCACAGATAGGATCTTCCAAGATTGGTTTGAAGCTGTTGACTAACATGTCAAACCTGTGGCCTGACATTCAGTTAGGAAGATGTGACTGAGGAATTCTTTGACCTGTCTTGTGTCTGCAAAGATATTTGCTGTTTAGAATACTGTTAAGAACAGCCATGCAGGGTGAGATCAATGGTCCATCTAGCTCAGTATCCTATCTTCCACCAGTGGCCAATGACAGATGCTTCAGAAGGAATTAACAGAACAGGGCATTTATTATGAGATCCATTCCCTGTTATCCAGTCCCAGCTTCTAGCAATCAAAGGTTTAGGGACACCCACAGCATGGTCTTGCGTCCATGACCATCTTGGCTAATAACCACTGATGGACCTATCTTCCATGAACTTACCTCATTCTTTTTTGAGCCCAATTATAGTTTTAGCCTTCACAACAGCCCCTGGCAACAAGTTCCACATGTTGACTATGTGTTGTGTGAAGCAGTACTTTCTTTTGGTTGTTTTAAACATGCTGCCTATTCATTTCAGTGGGTGACCCTTGGTTTTTGTGTTATATGAAAAAGTAAATAACATTTCCTTATTCATTTTCTCCACCCTATTAATCATTTTATAGACCTCTATTATATTCCCACTTACTCATCTCTTTTCCAAGCTGAAAAGACCCAGTCTTTTTAATTTCTCCCCATATGGAAGCTGTTCCATACCCTTAATCATTTTTGTTGCCCTTCTCTGTACCTTTTTCAATGCTAATATACCTTTTTAGAGAGGGAGCAACCAGAATGGCACACAGTATTCAAGGTGGGGGTGTACCATAGATTTATATACAGGCCTACCTAATGATATTTACACTTAATTTGCCATAGTTTATGCTCCTTTTTATTTCCCTCACTGGGATTTGAGGTCCAGTTTTAAAAAGATGTCTTTTGTCTCTAACCACCTCTTTCACTCTAGTTAGCCATGGTGGCATTTTTTTGGTCCTGGTGCTGTTTTTTTTATTAATTATTATTAGGGATATACATTTAGTTAGATACTCTATTATGGTGTTTTTAAATAGTTTTCATGTAGTCTGTAGGCATTTCGCTGTTCCTTTTAATTTCCATTTAACTAGCCTCCATTTTTGTGTAATTCACCTTTTTTAAGTTAAATACTACTGTACTGGATTTCTTTAGTATTTACATTTTGATCACTATTACCAAGAGGTTCAGCTATATTCACCTCTTGGACCAGATTCTGTGTACCACTAAGGACTAAGTCAAGAATTGCCTCTCCCCTTGAGGGTTCCAGGGCTATCTGATCCATGAAGGAGTCATTAGTGGTGTCTAAAAATTTCATCTCGGCATCCAATCCTGGCTACAAACACAGAAAACACAATAAAAAATTGAGATTACGGTTAGAATATACAAAACCAAGGATAGGAATAAATGGTCAGAAGGGGGAGAGGTAAATAATGGTGTTCCCCAGGGGTCTGTTCTGGGACCAGTCCTATTCAGTATATTCGTAAATCATCTGGAAAAAGGAGAAAACACAGTGGGGTGGCAAAATTTGCAGATGATACAAAACTACTCAAGATGGTTAAGTCCAAAGCAGACTGAGAAGAGCTACAAAAGAATCTCACAAAACTGAGTGACTAGGTAATAAAATGGGAGATGAAATTCAGTGTTGATAAATGCCAACTAATGCACATTGGAAAACATAATCCCAACTATGCATACAAAATGATGGGGTCTAAATTGGCTGTTACCACTCAAGAAAGATCTTGGGAGTCATTGTGGATAGTCTCTGAAAACATCCACTCAATGTGCAGCGGCAGTCAAAAAAAGCTAAGAGAATATTGGGAATCATTAAGAAAGGGATAGATAAGAAGACAGAAAATATCAGATTGTCTCTCTATAAATCCATGGTACACCCACAACTTGAATACTGCAGGCAAATATGGCCAACCTATCTCAAAAAAGATATTGGAATTGGAAAAGATTTAGAAAAGGGAAACAAAATTAGAGGTATGGAACAGCATCCATATGAGGAGAGATTAATACGATTGGGACTTTTCAGCTTGGAAAACAGATGACTAAGGGGGATATAACTGAGGTCTATAAAATCATGACCCGTGTGGGAAAAGTGTTATTTACTCCTTCTCATAAAACAAGAAATAGGGGTCACCAAACAAATTTAAAACAAACAAAAGGAAGTATTTCTTCACACAATGCACAGTCAACCTGCGGAACTCCTTGCCAGAGGACATTGTGAAGGCCAAGACACTAACAGGGTTCAAAAAAACTAGATAAATTCATGGAGGATAGGTCCATCAATGGCCATTAGCCAGGATGGGCAGGGATGGTGTCCCTAGCCTCTGTTTGCCAGAAGCTGGGAATGGGCACAGGGGATGGATCACTTGATGATTACCTGTTCTTGTCATAAACAGATAGCTAAGGGTTAATGTCTCTTTCACCTGTAAAGGGTTAACAAACCGTGACCTGCAACACCTGACCAGAGGACCAGTCAGGAGACAAGATACTTTCAAACCTTGGTGGAGGGAAACCTTTGTTTGTGTTTTTGGGTTTGGCGTTGTTCTCTCTGAGTCCTGGAAGAGACTAGACATGCAACCAGGTTTCTTGCCAATCTCCCTGCTACAGTCTCTTATATATTCAGAATAGTAAGTATTTAGTAAGGAAGGTGGCTTTAGTCTTTTGATTGTTTTTTCCTTTATTTGCAAAAGTGTATCTGGCTGGTAGAGTTCTAACGTGTATTTGGCTGAAAGTATTTTAAATTGTATTTCTGTTGGAGGAGGCTTTTTTCTCCAGTTTAAGCTGAAAGACCCTGTAATATTCCATCTTGAATTTACAGTGATTTTTTTAATTCTCTTTTCTTTTTATTAAAAGTTTTGTTTTTAAGACCTGTATGATTTTTTTTTTCCTTGTTGAGGCTCAAGGGCATTGAGTCTGTACTTAACAGGGAAGAAAGAGAAGGGAGGGGAGAGGGGTGGAATCCCTTTGTTTTAGGTTCACGGAGCTTGAATCTGTATTGCCTCTGGGTGAGGGAGAAGGGGAGGGGGGAAGGAACATCCCTCCCTGTTTTAAGATTCAAGGGGTTTGAATCACAGTCATCTTCCAGGGTAACCCAGGGAGGGAAGCCTAGGAAAAGCACTGGTGAAGGAAAGAGTTTACTTTCCTTGTGTTGAGATCCAGGGGGTCTGGGTCTTGGGGGTCCCCAGGGAAGGTTTTGGGGGGACCAGAGTGTATCAGGCACTAGAATTCCTGATTAGTAGTACCATCACAGTTCTGTTCATTCCCTCTGGGGCACCTGGCATTGGCCACTGATGGAAGACAGAATACTAGGCTAAATGGACCTTTGGTCTGACCCAGTATGGTCGTTCTTATGTTATTTAAACTATCCTCATGTTGACTGGGAACATTTCACTTTGCCCTGAGAATTTCACAATTGCTATCACCATCCTGGTCAGGTGGTCGGTAGCATAATCCTACTGCTATACTCTTATTAATGAAACATGGAATTTCTACCCATGGAGATTCTATAATACTGTTTGATTCATTTAAGATTTTATTTATATTCGACTAGGCTCTCTTTCACATATAGTGCCACTCCCTGACCAGTGCGACCTGCTCTGTCATTCCTACATATTCTGTACCCTGGTATTACTATGTCTCATGGATTATCAACATAGCACCAGGTTTCTGTGATGCCTATTATATCAATATCTTAATTTTATACCAGGCACTCAACTTCCCAGATATCAGTATTTTGAATTCTTGCATTTCTATACAAGTTCTTACAAAAATTTTTATATTTAAAATGGTCTGCCTTCATGTGATATAAGGTTATTTTCTCTAATTATAATAAGAGAAAGATGAAGATGGGATATTGCCTCTGATTCCTGAACACAGGTGTTTACATCCTCCTCCTATAGGAATTCTGCCTCAAAGATCTTGCTGTGGATCACATCTTTCAGTTTTCCCAGCGTCTGCTCCATTAAGTAAATCATCCCCTTCACAGTGTACGTCTTCTATTTTAAATCCGGTATTCAATGGGAGAGAAGGTAAACATAACCAAATATGTTTCTGCAGAGCTATTGCAGATGCCAATGATCTTGAGGCAGTAGCAGGAACATCTGATGATGCCTTAAGAGCGTGCTTGGCCACGTTTTGGCCCTCTTTATCAAGGTCTGATATTTTCTTTTGCTCTTCTGATAAAATGTTTAGTAAAGACAGACATTGTCTCCCATAGCAAACTGATATCTATCCATAACTGCTTAGTAGCTAGCTATGCACGTGTTTAAAGAAGAAGGAAGAAAAATTATTTTCTGCCAGAGAATCTATTTTTTCCCCTTCTTTATCCATGTGGGTGGAAAGTTGAAAAGCTGGTCCAGAATTTTGCTGTATTGCTGCTATAATGAGTTTGGCTGAGAGTACACATGAAAACAACAAAATCCATCCTGTGGTATCAGACATAATTTCTCTGCCTTTTTAGAGACTGGACGACACAAAGACGATTTGGAACAACGGATTTTGCAGTTGCCACAGCCATTCTAATACAAGCAAGGAGAATTTAGCATTGGCAGTAGACCCCAGAATATGAAAAAAATGGATGTGAGTTCTTCTCTAAACCTACTGATGACAATTTTTAAGCTGATGCCATCCTATCAACCGATTCATGAAACTGAACTGAATCCTCAGAGGGAGAAGATGCTGTTGCTACACTGAAGTCATCAGAAGATGAGCCACTCTGTATCTCTGTGACATATTGATGAAAGTCATCCTCTTCTAAGAATAGGTCCTGTTCTAATGCGGGTGGGGAGAGGAGGCATTCTGTAACTCATATCCACAGATTGTGTTGGAAGATGCTCTGGCACCAGAGAATTCAACATTCTAGATTGGTAAGGGGAAGGAGAAGAAAACATCCAAAGAGGCACAGGCCAGTCCTGCCAAGTTCTCCAAGCTGGTATCATATTCTCCTGAAGGATAGAGCAGGAATCTGGCATTACCTCATGTACAACAACTTTGCTGGGGGAAGGCTCTCTTTGGCCTGGTCCACACTACAGCGTTAAATCGATTTAACGCTGTACCTGTCCACACTACAAGGCACTTTAAATCGATTTTAAGGGCTCTTAAAATCGATTGCTGTACTCCTGCCTAATGAGAGGAGTAACCCTAAAATCGATATTACTAAATCGATTTAGGGTTAGTGTGGACGGAAATCGAAGTTATTGGCCTCCAGGAGGTATCCCACAGTGCACCAGTGGCCGCTATGGACAGGTAAATGAACTCTACTGCACTGGCCAGGTATACAGGAAAAGCCCCACGAGCTTTTGAATTGCATTTCCTGTTTGGCCAGCGTGGAGCTCTCAGCAGCACAGGTAACAATGCAGTCTCCTGAGAATAGGAAAAGAGCTCCAGTGTGGACCACACAGGAGTTATTGGATCTGATCGCTGTATGGGGAGAAGATTCTGTGCTATCAGAACTGCGTTCCAGAAGACAAAATGAAAAAACTTTTGAAAAAATTTCTAATGCCATGAGGCAGAGAGGCCACAGCAGGGACTCAGTGCAGTACAGAGTTAAAGTAAAGGAGCTCAGACAAGCCTACCAGAAAACCAAAGCAGCAAATGGCAGATCCGGATCTGGGCCAAAAACATGCTGCTTCTACGCTGAGCTGCATACAATTTTAGGGGGCTGCGCCACGACAAGCCCCCCCTGGTCCGTGGATTCCAAGGTGGAGGTAATAATCTCACCTATGGCTGAGGATTCAGCGGAGGGGGAAGATTACGAGGAGGAAGAGGACGACCTTGCTGAAAGCACACAGCACTCCATTCTCCCCAACAGCCAGGAGCTTTTCGTGACCCAGACAGAATTAAACTCCCAGCCCTCCCAAGCCACTAGCCCAGACAGTGAAGCCATGGAAGCGACCTCTGGTGAGTGTACCTTTGTAAATATAAAACATAGTTTAAAAGCAAGCGTTTTTTAATGATTGATTTGCCATGAGGGCTTGCATGCATTAGCTGGCATTAAAGTTACTTGAAAAGTCTGTTAACATGTCTGGGGATGGAGCGGAAATCCTCCAGGGACATCTCTATGAAGCACTCCTGGAGGTACCCCAAAAGCCTTTTCAGAAGGTTTCTGGGCAGGGCAGCCTTATTCCGTCCACCATGGTACGAAACTTTACCACGCCATGCCTGGAGCACGTAATCGGGTATCATTGCATGACAAAGCCTAGCTGCGTATGGTCCCGGGGATTGCTGGCATTCAAGAAGCATAATTTCTTTTTCTCTGTCTGTAATCCTCAGGAGAGTGATATCGTTCATGGTCACCTGGTAAAAATTAATGTATTTTATTAAGGGGACAGAGATGACCATTCCTACGGTGATGCTTTCCTGCGGCTTAAAAGAAATCCTTCCCTTGCAATTAGCCATGCGGGGGGAAGGGAAAAAGTTGCCCATTCCTACAGGGAGGTGTCTTTAATGGCGCTGAGCTTTTTAGCATTTGGCCAGCAGGAATTTTCCCTGCTAATAACCACATGGAGGGGGAGGGGATAAGGTTTCATTGATCTGCCATTATAGCAGACATGCGGAGTGGGGAGGAACACAATTCACAGTATTTCCTCTGCTGCTCCTTCTGAAGGCATAAGAAAAAAAGCAAAAGATGTGCTTTTTAGCAGTTGGCTGGCCAGCATGAATTTTACCTGCTAATAGCCACGCGGGGGGGTGGTGCAGGGAGAAGGGAGAGAGTGATCTGCCATTTTAGATGTAAGCCTTACCATGACCGCCTGCAAGCTAAATTGTAATCCCCGGACCTGCGTCTGTGTTGATCTGTTACACCACAGCCGCAGGCACTAAATACTAAAAGAATCCAAAGGCAACCTTGTAGTGAAGTGACATGTGCTACATACGGTGAATAGTGTAGTTCACTGTGAAAGAGTATAACCATTGTTCTGTGAAATGTATCTCTTATGATCCTTTTATCACTCTTTTCCCCCACTCATGCAGCTGCAAATTTTTCAAGCCTCCCTACTCCAGCCTGAAGGCTAGCTCAGATAAGGAGGAGGAAGAAGAGGACACGGGATGAAATGTTCACAGAAATCATGGCAGTAACCCGCAATGAAAGAGCTCATCTGGGGGAGTGGAAGGACGTGGTAGCAAACTACAGGAAAGATGCCAGTGAATGTGAGGACAGGAGGGACGCTCGAGATGAGATGTGGCGGCAGGAAGATCGGAGGTGTAGGCAGGAAGATCAGCGGTGGCGGGATGCAATGCTGCAGCTGCTGAGCAATCAAACTGACATCCTCCGAAGTCTGGTGGAAGAGCTGCGGGGTCACAGAGTGCCATTCCAGCCCATGTTTAACCTCCCTCAGTACTCACCATGTTCCATATCTTCCACACCCAGACTGTAAGAACGCGTGGGGGAAGGCTTTCTGCACCCGCCCACTCCACCCCCCGTGGACAGTCCAACCAAAAGGCTGTCATTACATTGAAATGTCCTTAATGGCCTTTTTCTTCCCTCCTATCTTCCTCCCAAACCACTCCCAGGGTACCTTTTAATTTCTCTTACTCTTCTTATAATTACATGCTTTTCAAAGCAAGTGGGAGGGTGAGTTGGTTAGAGGGAATGACTATTTCCATAAGCAAGCTGTAATGGAAGGGCGGAGGGTAGGTTGCTTGCAGCAGGAGTCAATACAGGGGGGAGGTTCAAGAAGGGGAAACAAACACAGCAGTCACACCGTACCCTGGCCCATGATGAAACTCGTTTTCAAGGCTTCTCTAATGCGCACCGCTTCCTGGTGTGATCTTCTAATTGCCCTGGTGTCTGGCTGCGCGTAATCAGCGGCCAGGTGATTTGCCTCAGCCTCCCACCACGCCATAAAGGTCTCCCCCTTACTCTCACAGAGATTGTGGAGCACACAGCAAGCAGCAATAACAAAGGGGACATTGGTTTGGCTGAGGTCTGAGCGAGTAAGTGAAGTTCTCCAGCGCCCTTTTAGACAGCCAAATGCACATTCTACCACCATTCTGCACTTGCTCAGCCTGTAGTTAAACAGCTCCTGACCACTGTCCAGGCTGCCTGTGTATGGCTTCATGAGCCATGGCATCAAGGGGTAGGCTGGGTCCCCCAGGATAACTACAGGCATTTCAACATCCCCAACTGTTATTTTCTGGTCTGGGAAGTAAGTCCCTTGCTGCAGCCGTTTAAACAGAGTAGTGCTTCTGAAGACATGAGTGTCATGAACCCTTCCTGGCCATCCCACGTGGATGTTGGTGAAACGTCCCTTGTGATCCACCAGTGCTTGCCGCACCATTGAAAAGTACCCCTTGCGGTTTATGTACTGGGTGCCCTGGTGCTCCGTTGCCAAGATAGGAATATGGGTTCCATCTATGGCCCCCCCCCCCCCAGTTAGGGAATCCCACTGCAGCAAAGCCATCCACTATGACCTGCACGTTTCCCAGAGTCACAACCTTTCGTAGCAGCAGCTTAATGATTGCTTTGGCTACTTGCAACACAGCAGCCCCCACAGTAGATTTTCCCACTCCAAATTGATTCCCGACTGACCGGTAGCTGTCTGGCGTTGCAAGCTTCCAGAGAGCTATTGCCACTCGCTTCTCCACTGTGAGTGCTGCTCTCATCCTGGTATTATGACGTTTCAGGACAGGGGAAAACAAGTCACAAAGTTCAAAGAAAGTGCTCTGACGCATGCGAAAGTTCCGCAGCCACTGCGAATCGTCCCACACCTGCAAAACTATGTGGTCCCACCAGTCTGTGCTTGTTTCCCGGGCCCAAAATCGGCGAGCAATGGGTAGAACCTCCCCCATTACCATCAGGAGCTCCAAAGCGCGGGGGCCTGCAGTTAGGGAGAAATCAGTCTCCAGGTCCTCATCACTCTCGTCGCCGCGCTGCCGTAGCTGCCTCCTCCTCTCCTGCGTTTGCAGTTCATGGTTCACCATAGACAGCACGAGAATGCGTGAGCTGTTTACAACGTCCACGGCCGCGCTACTGATCAGAGCAGGGTCCATGCTTGCTGTGCTATGGCGTTTGCTCTCAGTTCACCCAGTAAAAAAGGCGTGAAATGGCTGTCTGCTGCTTTCAGGAAGGGAGGGGGTGAGGCTGTACCCAGAACCACCCACGACAGTGATTTTTGCCCCATCAGGCACTGGGGTAGTAACCCATAATTCCAAGGGTCAGGGGAGACTGCAGGAACTATGGGATAGGTACCCACAGTGCAACGCTCCAGAAATCGATGGTAGCCTGGGACCATGGATGCACACCACCGAAGTAATGTGCCCTAGTGTGGACGCGTAAAATCGATTTTATAAAACCTGTTTTATAAAATCGATTTTAATAATTTCGATTTTATTCTGTAGTGTGGACGTGGCCTTTGACAATCATAGGACCCAGTTCAACCTCCAATTGTAGACGACATACTGAAGCCTTCGGCGCACCCTAAGAGTGGGAATATGCAGAAGATGCTCAAAGAAGAACCTGGAATTTCCATTCAAAGGACAATTTAAAATTTATTTAATTTTATTTATTTTACACAATTTGGAACAAAAAACCTGACTTGAAATTTTCCACAGAGGAAAATTAGATTTTTGTTTCATATAAGTCAAAACCATGTTTTTTCTAATAAAGGTCAAAGTAGTTTAATTTAATCTTTACTGAATTCTCTTTTATAGTTATATGTTGCATTATATCAATATATAAAGTATTATACTATAAATTAAAAATTAAAATATCAAATTTTACATTTTAAAATTGGTAGATTGGTAATTGTCAATTTGGTGATTGGTAACTGTTCAAAGTTTTTGCCCAGTTCTACTTTGGAAGTCTCATCTTAGTCCCCTTTTGTTTTATTCATATAATAATTTAGCACAATTTAAAGTCTTTCCACTGTCATCAGGACTTGAATACTACAGTGTGTTACTGATCAGAATTGAGAAGCTCTGCCAGATTTGTGAGAGAGCTTAAACTGTGCCTGTGCAAACTGTGGCTGGCACTCATCTGGAATATTAATGTAATACCTTGCATATTGTCAACTCACTATTTTTCTTAAAGATCCAGCTTCTGGAGTCAGGTGATATCAGAATCTCACCTTTCATATTAAAACAAGTTTCTAGTTCTCATAGTTGCATTACAAAACAAAAAAAACAAAAACAGAAAATGTGAACTCTTAAGATTCAAAGGTGGCATTGTTTGTTTGTTTTTTCAATCTCAACTTTTGGGGCCAGACTCAGGATTTCTGAATGTTTGCGCTTGGCAGTACTATGTATAGTGTCTATCCTACAGCAGTACACTTTACAAAAGATTAAATTAAACTCCTATCAGTTTTGGGGAGCCATATCTTAACCCCAAGGCTATTCTTTCTCCAGTAGTTATTTACATGGAAGTTAAAATTGTCCTCATTTTAGAATAAAAAGGGAGAGAAATAGTATTTTTTGACAATTAAAGTTCAAATGGAGTAGGGTCAACAACAAGACCACCAATAATCTATCCATTTGAAGCTATTCATCAATGAATAATCAGATAAATTCAGGTTATCCATATGAGTTATGGATCAAGAAGAAAAAAAAAAAAGCCAAGGACATTACTGATGATATCCTTCCCCAATCCTGTTAAAGGAAAAACCCAATTAACTCCAGCTTTTTTCTTTGTTCAATATATCATTAAAATATATTCCCCTGGTGGAAGATACCCAACATAAAAATGAAGTACTATCCAAAGTTACACAAGACTTATTTGTGACACCACTTTTAGTGTTCTTAGCACATTTCCCAAGTTTTAAATGTACAAGGAGTACATACTAAAAGTTACTGTTTAGAGAAGTTTATGATTTTCAAACAGGAATGAACATTTACTTATGTAAGAGTAAGTCAGCTAAAAGTCAAAGCAAGGAAAGAGGAGGTTACTTACTTGTAACTGGAAGGTCTTCGAGATGTGCGGTCTCTATCTGTATTCCACTGAGAGTTTATGCATGCACACATGTCCAGAGCCAAAGAATTTGAAAGCAGTAGTGTCCGTTGGTCCACACATGCACACTTGGCTCGCCTCATGGTTTTGTCACAGGTAATAAAAGGTGAGGAGGACTGACTGCATCTCCAGTTACTTCTCCACCACATATCCAACAGATCCATAGAAGAGGAGGAGGAGGGGAGTGGAGTAGAATACTGATAGGGAACACACATCTCAAAGAACCTCCAATTACAGGTAAATAACATCCTGTTCTTCTTCATGTGATGTTACTTATTGTATTCCACTGAGTGTGATTAACAAGCACTACCTAAGTCAAAGGAGGTTGCGAGGATGAAGATGGAATGGCTGAACAGAGGACAGCCACATCAAAGGAGGCATCATTAAAAAGGGGACAGAGAATAAGACTGAGAATATATTATTGCCCTTATATAAATCCATGGAATGCCCACATCTCGAATACTGTGTACAGATGTGGTCTCCTCACCTCAAAAAAGATATACTGGCACTAGAAAAGGTTCAGAAAAGGACAATTAAAATGATTAGTGGTTTGGAGAGGGTCCCATATGAGGAAAGATTAAAGAGGCTAGGACTCTTCAGCTTGGAAAAGAGGAGACTAAGGGGGGGGTATGATAGAGATATATAAAATCATGAGTGATGTGGAGAAAGTAGATAAGGAAAAAAGTTATTTACTTATTCCCATAATACAAGAACTAGGGGTCATCAAATGAAATTAATAGGCAGTTGAAAACAAATAAAAGGAAGTTCTTCTTCACACAGCGCACAGTCAAGCTGTGGAACTCTTTACCTGAGGAGGTTGTGAAGGCAGGGACCATAACAGCGTTTAAAAGGAAACTCGATAAATTCATGGTGGCTAAGTCCATAAATGGCTATTAGCCAGGATGGGTAAGGAATAGTGCCCCTAGCCTCTGTTCACCAGAGGATGGAGATGGATGGCAGGAGAGTGATCACTTGATCATTGCCTGTTAGGTTCATTCCCTCTGGGGCACCTGGCATTGGCCACTGTCGGTAGATAGATACTGGGCTAGATGGACCTTTGGTCTGACCTGGTATGGTCGTTCTTATCCACCACTGAGTCCTGCACCAAGGCGCAATGCATAGCAAAAGGTGTGGACTGAACTCCAAGTGGCTGCTCTATATATGTCCCAGAGTGGCACATCATGGAAGGAGGCTAGAGTCAAAGCCTGGGCTCGTGTGAAATGGGCCTGCATCCAAAGCAGGTCTGATAACAGAGAGTGTAATGAACCCCGAAATCCACTTGGAGATTCTCTGTGTGGAGATTGCCTGCCCTTTAACTCTTTCAGCTATTATGACAGTTGGGAGGGGGGAGGGATTTCCTGCTTGGCTTTCCACCTGCAGAAGACAAGACCAAGGACCGATGGACATCGAGGGAGTGGAGTTGCCATTCCTTTTCCGAGGAGTGAGGCTTCAGAAAGAAAGAAAGAAAGCAAATGGATTGATTAAACACAAAACTAGAAGATGACTTTTGGCCAGAATTTGGGATGCAGGTGCAGGAAGACAATCTTTATGGAAAGTCGTGAAAGGAAGGTCCGCCATCATGATCTCAAATTCACCAACCCTTCTTGCCAAAGGGCAGGCAGGGTTTCCAAAAAGGAAAGTGACTTTCATGAAAAGGAGGGACACAGAGCACAATGTCAGCAGTTCGAAGGGTGATTACATTAGGCTGAGGTCCCATTGGAGAGTGACAAGTGGGGAGATTCTCATGAGGCCTTTCCAAACCTAGCAGTCAACGGAAGTAGAAAGATGGAATTTTCTTCCACAGGGGGTGGACAGTGCTATCTGCTGCTTAGTGGATCTTGGGTCTCACTCTCAACTCTCTCAAGGTCCTCAAGGACAGGAGGTAGTCCAGAAGAAGGGAAATCCCCATCACTTATGGGGAAAGCCCCTTTTGTTGGGCCCAGAAGGCAAAGTGTTTCCACTTGGCCTGGTAACAATGTCTAGTGGACTCTTTCTTGCTGCTAGAGAGGATGTTTTGCATCTCTGATGAACATGCCAGTTCTAGAGAAGCTGTTCATACAAATACAATGCTCTGAGAAGCACTTGTGAACTGGGATGTCTGATCTTGTGCTGCGTCAGCAGATTAGGAAAATAGGAATGGAAACTGGGGGATGGGCAGTCATGCAGAGGAGGTTGGGAAGCCAGAATTGTCTGGGCCATCAAGGGGCGATCAGGATGACTGTCACTCTGTCTCATCTGATCTTGTGGTGTACTCATGGTAGGAGCGGAAGAGGTAAGGCATAGTTGATCTGGTCTGACCAGGGGAGTATGAGAGCATCACCCTGAAAAGGGAGATCAAGACATCCTCCGTCCCCGCAATAGCATGTGCTTACATTTGTTGACAACGGGGGGAGGCAAAAAGGTCTCTGGTCAGAGTCTCCCACTGGTCAAAGATGTCACATACCACAGTGTCATGGAGTTCCCACTCATGGTCGATCACAAAATGTCTGCTGAGCAAGTCTGCAATCACACTGTGTCCCCAGGAGATAGACTGCAGATAAGAGAATCTAGTGGTTGATGCACCAATTCCAGAGGTGACTGTGTCTGTACACAGTTGCCATAGTAAACACCGGCAGTGTTGTCCAACATAAGAACAAAATGGGAACAGATGAACGGGAGAAATACTTGGCATGCCTTGCTTATAGCCTTGAGCTCCAGAACGTTGATGTGCATCCTGGATTCCCACGGAGTCCATGCTCCCTGTATCATGTCATTGCCCATAGGCGCTCCTCAACCTACAAGGAATGAGATGGTGATGATCGTCTTGTCCAGGGAACAGGGGAGAAAGGGAACCCCTATGCAAACCTATCATGGTTCTGTCCACCAGTGGAGGGAAGAGAGTAGGACATGAGGTCGATGGTATGATGCATGGATGAGTAAATCTTCTGGAGCGACATCTGAAAGCAGTGAAGGTAGAGGCAATTGAGGGCTGTGATGTGCACAAAGCCATGTGGCCAAGGAGGGATAGGTAGGTCCTGGCTGGGACAGAATTGTTGACAACATGGGCTGTGAGTTCGTGCAGAGTCTGGAACCTGTCCACTGGTAGGCAGGCTCATGCTGTGACTGAGTTAACAAAGGCCCCATAAAGTCTAGGGCAGGGGTCCCCAACACAGTGCCCGTAGGCACCATGGCACCCGCAGGACATCTAAATGCACCCACGTACTGGCTGGTGAACAAGCATCTGCCAAAATGCCACCAAGAAGCAGTGTCTTCTAGAGGTATCACTGCCAAAACGCCACCAATACCTCTGGATGACGCTGCTTGTCGGAGGCATTTTGGCAGTGACGCCTATTGACGTTGCCGCTTGTCAGCGGCATTTCAGCGGATGCTCATCTGCTGCCACAGTCCTCCATGGCTCATCATCTGGTGCCCACCAGATGGAAAAGATTGAGGACCACTGGTCTAGGGGTTTAGTCCCAGGTTGATTTTTCAACACTGATGCTGACTCCAAGGGAGGAAAGGACGCTGAGCTACATGGAGGCTGAAACTTGGGTTTAGCGTCTGGATCGTGCTGCCAGGAGCCAATTGTCAAGATAAGGGAACACAAGGACCCCATAATGCCTGAGGTATGCCACCATGACTGAGAAAACCTTGGTGAAGACCCTGGGAGCAGTGGTGAGGCCTCATGCAAGGACTCTGTACTGAAAATGGTGCCAGCTGAACTTCAGGTACTGTCTATGGGCTGCATGAAAGTCTAAGTGAAAGCAGGCATCTTGCATACTGAGAGCTGTTAACTATATGCCTTTTTCTAATGATGGGATGATCGCTGCTAGCTTGATCATACAAAACTTGGACATGAGGATGAAGTGACTGAAAAGGTACAGGTACAGAACAGGTCTCCATCCACCTTTCTTTTTGGATATTAGGAAGTTGAATAGGAACCCCATCCCTTGGTATTCCAGAGAAACCCAGTATGTAGCTCCTCTTTGTAGTAAGGAATTCAGCTGTAGGGTGAGGATGTTGTCATGAGAGTGATCTCTGAGGAGGGATGGGGGAGAGGCTGTGGATGAGATAGCATGATGAATTAGATTGTTGAGCCATGTGGATGACATTTTTCACCCATTTGTCCATTGTTATTGCACTCCAAGCTGATAGAAAGAGTGCTAGATGACCCCTGAAAGGAGTGGGATGGTTATATGGCAGTAAGTGAGGCTCTCTAAAGTAGTGGTTCTCAACCAGAGGTCTGGGGCCCACTGAGGGGGCCATGAACAGGTTTCAGGGGGTCAGCCATACAGGGCCGCCATTAGACTTGCTGGGGCCCAGGGCAGAAAGCCTAAGCTGCACCGCCTGGAGCTGAAGCCCAGGGCTCCAAGCCCTGCTACCCAGGGCTGAAGCCGAAGCCTGAGCAAATTAACTTTGCAGGGCTCCCTGTGGCATGGGGCCCCTGGCAATTGCTCTGCTTGCTACTCCTTAATGCTGGACCTGGCTTTTATATGCAGAAAAACAGCTGTTGTAGCACAAGTACGCCATGGATTTTTTAGAGCATGTTAGGCAGATGGGGCTGGAGGGGACAAGAAAGCAAAAGTTTGAGAACCCCTGCTCTAGAGTTCCTCAGAAAGATCTTTTCCGTAGGAATTGCATCTAGTAGGAAGAAGGTCATGAAGGTGGACCTGGAGAACAATATCTGAGTCTTTTGACACTTCCGTGGTGATTCATACAGCCTCTGATTGAAAAACTGGAGGTTCTGTAACATTGTGTGGGTGGTGGACAGTAGAATTTATGCTTGGGAGCAGGTATAGAAATACCCAAGGTACGAAGTGTAGCCTTCTAATCTTTGAGGGCGTGCAATCATCCATTTTCTGGTTAAAAAGATGAGATTCATTGAAAGGCAGGTTTTCAGTGGTATTTTGCAATTCCCTGAGGAAACCAGAGGAACAGAGCCACAATTCCCTCCACATGACTATGCCTGAAGCCACAGAGCGCGATGAAGTATCTACCACATCCACAGCTGATTGAAGAGTTGTCCTTGCTACCAGTTTCCCTTCCTCTATTGCGTAGAAGAGGGTCCTGTCTTGCTGCGGCAATTTTGCAGCAAAGTTCTCTAGTGGGATATTGCCACAAAATCGAAGGCTCTTTGGATATTCATAGTGGTGGTAATGGATGGACAGTCCCTGCCCCCATCTTACTCTTCCGATGATGAAGACTTGGACATCTGTTCCATCAGCAGTACCACTGGAGCTGGTGGAAGCATATAGGCCATCGGAGCATGGGGTGCCTCAGCTGTGGCATGTCATGAGTGGGAGATATAGTCTCCCTAAACATAGAAGGCTCCAGACGGTGTGGAGACCTCAGCTTTCCTAGAACAAATACTTCCTGGGGGTGCTGGTACTTTTCCTGACCTCCCTGGTATTAAGGGTACTCTTTCTTCACCAGGAACCAGAGCGGTGGTTTTCCCCAGAGCCGAGGTTTTCCCCAGAGCCGACAGTTCTCGCAATCTACGGGGCGCTGATACTGACAGGATATGCAGTTTGGTATCTGATACTGGCAGATCCATCAGCTTGTGCTGTCTCTTCTTGTGTTTTAGAGCACGATCCCTCCCCATGACTGGAATTCATGGAAGGAGTTGTCCCCTCTTAGGTTTGGGGGAAAACTTACTGCCATCCTTATGTGCATGCTTCCCTACCTCTCGACTAGGCCCCAGCACAGGGTCCACAGGGGTGGTCTGTGGGGGCCAGACTCAGATTCTGTAGCTGGACACACACTCCTAGCTCCCTCTCAGGCCAATGTACCGGGGAGCTGCCCAGCCTAGGTCAGAATGAGGTCTCATGGCAACTTCCATGAGGTGCTTCCAGAAGTGGACAGCCTAGCCTTCTCAGGTAAGGCTGGGGAAAGACTGCACCTGAATGCAATGTGGTGAAAAGGAATTGGAGATGCGGCTGGTCCGTCCCACCATCACCTCAGACGAAACCATGAGATAAAGCCAAGGGCACATGCACGGACCAATGGACACTACTACTTTCAAATTCTCCAGCTACAGATGCATGGTGCACATGTGTAAATCCTCAGTGGACTACAATTGGGACCATCACTCGAAGAACAACAATGGTACCTATATAGCAACATTCTGTATACACCTTGTCATTCTGAGTTACGATTCCAACCACCGTTTACTCCATCTAGCCACCTCTCTTTCCTTCTCCTCTTCATGGCTGCATATTCTGTCCCCTATGCTCTTAGACTGGACCGTAGTTGAAAATTCTGCGGTGAGGTGATTCCATCACATTACTATACATCAAGAAAGCTCTGTAAATTCATGTCACTGTCCACCTTTCTTTCACTTATGTAATATCCCAATCAAAATTTAAATAATGCTTTCCAATCCATTTTCTCAAGTCTTTTGTATATTCGGTAGCAGTATTGCTGATATACTACCAAGCCATTACACTATTCCTGTGTGGGTGAGGAGGCAGTAAAGGGAGGGCAGGGATAGTAATAATGAAAGACTTTTAATACATTAAATATATTGCCATGTTCTGTTTCATTCAATAACCCAAAATTTAAACACAATTGTGAAGTAAGTTAAGATAGAACAGAGAATTTATTGCATTTAGTGTGGGCAGTGTTGAAGGCCCTAAGGAGACTGAAGTTGACTTCTTTATGAACTTAAAGCTTCTGAACACAAAATTAAAATCCTTACTGTATGGCTCGTTGAGCAATGAAGGTGGTGATAGTTTGATAAAATAATCAAGGACACATAACAGTAACTGGAAAGAGATCACCAGGTCATCTTCCATCTGCAATACTTTTCCTGAAAATGTAAATAAAAAGAAGGACTGAGTCAATACTTGGAGTTTAAAATAAAATTATTCCTGACAGAAAGAATATTTGGATGTTTCACCTCAAAACCACAGTTAATGGATTCTAGAAAACATAACCTAGGATGTAACCATGTCTGAAGTTTGATGTATTTAGCCATGCATGATTTGTAAGGATTTATCACTCTGGAAAGAACATACATCACTAATTCATATTTTTTTCCTTAAACTCTGAATGAAGTTCTTATTTTCCAGCACGACTTCCCCCCCCAACACACGTTTTACTCAAGAATGACACCGTAGACAACTACTTTGCCTTCATGCATCACTATTTTCTATTTATGTAATTTTTCCCCCTTTTCTGTTCTCCAATTACTACTAAAACTTGGTTTTACAAAAAATACACAATTTCTCTTCATTTATACAGTCAGTTAAAAAGCACAACAATTGTTATATTCCAAGCTCAGGTTAGTCAGGCTGTCCAAATAGTCTTTGTGATAGATGATATACTGACAAGTCATAGAAGTAGAAGAATTATCAGCACTTGAAAAATTAACAATAGATGGTGCATACGGTTTAACGGTTATCCTTACCACTAGGACTAGGTTATCACCTAGGCTCGTTTCCAGCCTCAGTTTGACTGAGTTCATCTACTTCCAGCCTCTTACAGAACTTTTTTATTGACCTTCCTATACCTGGTAGAATTTTACCCCTTCCTCGTGACTCTCAAAAAGGCAAGCATAAAACCTCCCCTAGCCTTACTTTATGACTATACTCAAGAATTTTAGGAGGAAACAAAAACTCCATTGTTTCAGCTGCTCCTAAGCAGGTTTTATTGACAGTTGTCAACACAGGAGCTTTGTATACATTAGGGCTCCCACTGGTGCAAAGGAACTAATTCTGAACCAATGAGGATTTTTTAAATAAATTCCTTAGTGTAGAAGAGGCTTTAGATGCTGATTGTACTGCTATAACAATATGGTGTTGGCCTCCTATCCTTAACTAAGGCCCAAGCCCTTCACAGAGTGAGTCTTACCACAGTGAAGAAACAATCTTACAAACTTCTCCAGGTCAATTAAAAATATAAAATAAAAAAAAATACTGGTCACTTTCAGGCAGCGACTTCCATGAAATAGGGGCATTATTTAAAAAACAAACACCCCACACATTCCACCCTTAAATCCAAGTGGCCAGAACAGCAACAGCTTCTTAAGTGGCAGGAAAGATATCACATACCATATTCAAACTTCCCAGTCCATAATACCAGCTGAGAGAACAGTTAAACAAGGTCTTGCTTCTTGTATTGGAGATATGAAACAAAAAGTTTATAAATTCACTCCATTAAAAGAAATGGAAATAATTCTACTATAAACATAATTTACCTTTCGCCAACAAAAAAGTGATCCAGGAAGTTTTCAGAACTAATGGCAAACTCAATTCAGCAGAAGTCCTATACACAGACAACAAAGTAGTAAAAATTTCACAGCAACAGTTCTACAATAATTCTGAATATAGTCTCTGGAGAATCACTTGAGTCTGTGGACTCATTAATTTAGGGCAACGCAGAAAGTTTCCCCACACACTTTAAGGTTTATTAGTTATCACAATACATTCTGAATGGAATTAAAACTACAAACAAATTTTGAAATGGAAAGGTTAATTGTTCTTATTCCATTCAAGAAATTCTAAGCATTAATGTCTGGGTGAAGGAAGAGAACGTTGATAATTTACTCAAATTATTGTAAGTAGTTTTCTCTTGCTCATGTCTTTGACAAAAAAGGTCCTATTCTCCAGTCACAGCCTTAACTCAATCTAATTTTGAGAGCAGCCAATATTTCCTCTCATCTAATACTATGTTTATGAAGCTCATCCTGCCACTGTTAGTTTCTTCCATGCTGATTCATAAACCAGCAGGTGGAGATATTCATGGTGCAAGTGGCACCATCAATACACTGACCAAGTATATCACTTCTGCAACTTTCTTCATTTCCCACTGAAACTCCCCAAGTGCCTGCTAAATCTAAACTAGTCATATGACATGTTGGTGCCATCAATAGATTGGGGGGGAGGGGTGTATACACTTTAGAAACAAGTAGTTAGAAAAGTAAAATACTAACATATGTTTTGGATCGCCTCCTAAATTTTATATATATATATATATAAAAGTCCAACTTACTGACTGCTGGCTTGTATCATGTAGATAAGTGCACAAGTCCTAGAAAAAAAATTCAGTTCCTTACTTCACATACCTTTCTCAACGCAAAACAAGTGTGTAGCATTCTTTGTTTCAGCTAAATACAGCAGAAATGCACGCCACTTCAGAAAATGTCAGTTATCGTAATTAAAGAACATTGTCAATCCATTTTACAAGTGTCACAAACAGACACAATGGGCTGGTTATAACTAGTACCTCTACAAGGAGCAGCTCTTGTTGGAATGCTTATATCAAACCTCACATAATAAAGCAATTTAAAAATGTGATCTATTGAGTAATCATATTTTCCAGAAAGCCAAGATGTACATGCACGTTATTTTCCAATGTCTTGTAAATAAGTAGTAGAGTCTGTAATACACTCTCAAACCATTGGATGAAATGTGTCATGAGACTGTTTCACAGCCTTTATTGCATCAGTGTTATCTCATGAATCTGTTGAAAGTGTCTTACCATATCAATTTCTTCTTAAAACCACAGGCTCTTGGAGCTAAGCAATTGAAAGAGACTCACAACTCTAATTTTAAAAATAAGTTGCCCGAGCCCTCATGGTTGAGGGACAGAATAGAAACCACTAAAACATGACCCAAATGTGCAACCTAAAGGCTCAGAAATCAGAAGTCAAAAACCTTAAAAAAAAAAAATTGTAAAGCCTTATGACTGCGTCAGACTCAAGTTTTTGAATGCTTGAGGTTGGCAGTACTGTTTTAAATTTTATCTTTGTAATTTGCCTCACAGTCTCTTCTTCTGTAATATCACTGTACGAACATTTTACAGAAAAAAGGTCAGAGGGGAAAAAAAGGAAAAAATGGGGAATGGGTGAGGAAAGACATCTGACAAATATACAGGGGCAAGATTTAAAAGGAAAAAGGGAATATGCAGATAAAGTGACATTTTTATACTTCATAAAAGACCTATGGTTAGGGTTGCCAACTATTTAATTGCACAAATGCAAGCACCCTTACCCTGCTCTGTCTTGCCCCTTCCCCAAGGCCACACCCCTGCCCCACCACTCCACTTACTCCAGCCCCCCTCCTTCAGTCGCTTACTCTCCCCCACCCTCACTCATTTTCATGGGACTGGGGCCGGGGTGCAGGCTCTGGGCTGGGGCTGAAGGGTTCAGATTGTTGGAGGGGGAGGCCTCCGGACTGAGCCTAGGGTAGAGCATTGAGCTACGGGGGAGGATTCAGGGTGCAGGCTCCAGGAGGGAGTTTGGGTGTGGGAGGGGGCTAGGGTGTGGGAGGGGGTTTGGGGTTGGGGGAGAAGGTTGGGGTGCAGAAGGGGCTTCGGGATGCAGGCTCCAGCCGGGGGTGTTTACCTCAGGCGGCTCCCAGAAGCGGCGGCATGTCCGACAAGCAGCTCCTAGGCTCAGCATGCAGAGATGACCAGCAGTGCCTCCTCCTAGGAGGCGTTGCCGGACACGTCACCACTTCCGGGAGTGGCGTGGAGCCAGGGCAGGTAGGGAGCCTGCCTTAACCCCGCTGCTCCATCAGACTTTTAGTGGCCTAAAATCTCCCGGATTGGCTTCAGTAGCCTCCAGGAGATCAAGCCCGATTCTTGGTGACTCCTGGCCAAACCAGGATAGTTGGCAACCCTACCTATAGTAGGTCTGAGAAAAAAATGTTTTACGACTTTCCATCTTCTATACTGACCATCAATGCAATGATAAACTGGATTAGATTTAAAGAACAAACCCATTTAGGAAAGCAAATCTATCATGTCCCTTTAGGCAATGTGGAGTATCACTAGGACATGCAGCAGCAAAACCTGCTGGAGTGTTGCTAAGCACTGAAAATAATTTGTTTACATGAAAGGAATAGTTGCCTATACTTCATTCAGCCAGCAACCAGGCTATCAGGTGTAAAGACGCTGGGTCATTATTCTAAGAGACTGTCAGGTGGAATGGGTAAGGTGACTGGGGTCTGCGTTGACCAGTAAATCTAATACCAGAATTGCCTGGCTCATGCTGGAGCTATCATGATACACCCTGCATCCTTGCTTCAAGACCCTCAAATCTCAACATTTTTCTCAGGCATTTGGGGAAAGGATGGGATGTGAACTGAATGGGATTACTTGGGTGGTGAGGTTTTCAGGGGCAGTTTATCTGTACCATGCCTAAAATAGGAGGCTGGAGGCCCCTGGTGTTACCATAGTAGCAACAGAAGCAACAACAGGATGGCCTTATAATACAGTATAATAGTTATGGTGTAAACATTGTAGTGTTTCTGTATAACCAATTTTAAGATACTGGGGAAAATGCCTAAAGTTTAGGATGGGCACTTCTAGTACATATATTTTAGAAATCAAAATAAATGTTGTCAGCTAAAAATGAATCCAACAATTCAAACAAAAAAATTGTGCATTTTACCTTTCAAATTTGTGATATAGTGCAGATAATACATCATACTTCTTATTCAGTCGTGATACATTACTATCAACTTTAGTGCTTATGGTATCCATGTTAACATCCATCTCTCTCAGCAACTGAAAACATGTGCACACCCTGTAAGGAAGAAGACAGTTCAGAGATTATGCGATCTTGTTTCTTTAAAATGAAAAAAATAACATTTACCTTATAGTTACTGGTTCTTTAAGAGATGTTGTGTACACACATTTCACTTTTGGTGTACATACTTTTCATATGCTCAAGAAGTTCTTTTTATCTAGCAGTGTCTAATGGGACCAGGATTGCACCTTTTATGCCCTCATATTTCCCTCTCCCCCAGAATATGAAGAACAGAGTGGGCCTAACCTTGCCTCAGTTTCTTTTCAAATACAGACTCTCAAGAGTAGAGACGGAGAGCAGGTGTGGAATCAGTGTAGGCAACATATCTTGAAGAACCAGTGTTACTGTAGGGCAGGGGTCAGCAACTTACAGCACACGAGCCGATTTTAAGTGGCACGCAGCTGCCTGCTGCAGTCCCAGCCCCCCGCCCACCGCTCTCCCCGTGGGGGCAGGAGGCAGAAGCTTGGTTCTGTGGCAGCCAAGCTTCACCTTCCCCACTTCTTCCCTCAGCGTAGTGCTTTCCTGCCCCGCCCCCTCTCCTTCCCTGCGCCAATCAGCTGATGGCCCTAGTAAGGGGAAGGGGAAAGAGCAGCAGTGGGCACACAGCTCGTAGAGGACACAGAGAAGTAGGGATGGGGCCCTGGGGAGGGGGGTGAACAGGGCATATCCCTTCCAGCCCCCTGTCATGAGAGGCTCACCCCTACAAGCCGAGCACCTCAGCCCTGACCCCTCACACACAGTCAGCCTTCTGCCCTGCAGCCCCATACCGCCAGCCCTCAACCCCCTGCCCGCACCCCATATATAGACTTATAGAAAGAAACCTTCTAAAAAGTTTTAAATGTATTACCAGCATGCGAAATCTTAAATTAGAGTGAATAAATGATGACTCGGCACACCACTTCTGAAATGTTGCTGACCCCTGCTATAGGGCAAGCATCTGCTCTCTGAACGATTGCTACACAGATTCAACTCTTTGTGATTAACAAACAGTTGTCTATTTACCTGCAGGTGGGTATAAGAAGTCTATCAGAAGGCAGCCCTGCCTGGAGTGCTATCCTATGGCATGTCACAGCACAACCTAGGCTTCTGCCTCCATTTCCCTTTCAGTGGTTCCCAAAAATATACAAAAGCATTCCAAGTATACATACGCTCCCTTACAGGGTTAATTTATTACAAAAGCAAACTCCATGCTATAAACCAACTCACCAACATTCCATCAAACAGTCCCAATGTGTCTCACCACAATCTGAATCTCAGTACATCTCCAGCATCCCACACCATGCCTCACTCCCAGGTATTGTTCTGGGGTCATTAACCATGTTTCACCCAAGCCTTCAGCCTTCGTTGGCCCTATGGTTTCAGCTCTCCAGCTCAGAGAGCCAGCAGGCTCTCCCTCTGATGCTCTCAGCCTTCAAGCCCTCTCCTGCCTTCTTTAGCCATGGCTCTCTGGCTCAGGAAGGCCAGCAAGCTAGCTCATCCAGTGATTTCTTGCAATTTCTCCCTCTTTCCAGGGAGGGCCAGCAGAAAGCTTTGTTCTCTGCAACTTTCCCCAACCTCCTCCAGTCTCCTGACTCCCAGAGAACCCTCACACTTGCCCTTTTCCTGCCTGAACCAAGCAGCTCTCACCTGCTCCTTTCCTGAGTGACCCCTGCTAGCTGCTCTCCCACTTACTAGGCCCAAGTACCCTCTTTTAAGCACATATAGGAGGCAGCTGATGAGTCACACATGTACTAGACACCCCCTTCCACTTAAAGGGGCCAGTCACCCTGTGACAGTCTTTTTTAACTAGTGATGCAGGACAGCCCCACGGAAATGGTATCCAAACATCTGGTCTGCGCTCGGGCTTCTTGGTTTCTGATAATAAAAGAAGTGAGTAGTAAATGTGTGGACCAAGCTCCACATTGCCTGAAATGAGTAGAACAGCATGGAAACTACCCAAACAGGCAGCCAAGGCAGCTTGAGCCTTAATGGAACGAGCACTAGTATGGCAGGGAATTTTTCCTCACTAATTGATAAGTTCTTATGCAGTCAAAAAGCCACCTGGATAACCTCTGAGCAAATGGTGGTGCCCATTGACTGTCAAATATCATTAATAGCCTAGGTGTGTTCCTGAACAATTTTAGTTTATCTAAATAAAATGACACTGTCTAGCATGCAAAGCTTTGGAAAGAAAGTCAGTTGGTGAACAGACCAGTTTATATAGAATTTTGAGACTACCTTGAGCAGAAACTTTGGGTTAGGTCTAAGGGTAACCTCATCATTCTGAAATACCATAGACAGGGGACCTGACATACAAGCCTGTATCTCTCCTACCCACCTAGCTGATGTAACATCCACTAGAAAATCTGTTTTCATTGAGAGGTGGTAAAGGGAGCAGGTTACTAAGGGCTCAAAGAAGGGACCCATCACCACTGCTAGTCCTATATTCAGATTAAAGAAGGGAGGCAGTACCCAAACCAGGAGGCAGGGGGAAAATACATGCATGAATCCCTCAGGAATTTTGTTACTGGAGGATGTGAAGACAGCATGGCTTACAGATAGTTCTGCAAAATGAACTCTTATTTTCAGTTGATGAAGAGTCCAGATTGTTTTCAAGCAAGTTGCCCAGTACTGTTGAAACTGGAGATGTCAGTGGTGAAAGCTGTTGCTGAGATATCTTGATGGAAAAAATCTCAGTTTAGTTCAGTAAGTCAATTTGATTAAAAGGTTTCCTGTTCTGGAGTAGAATGTTCTGAACCTCAGCTGTACAGCGTCTTTCAGTATACTTCATTCAGCCAGCAACCAGGCTATCAGGTGTAAAGATGCTGGGTCATTGTTCTAAGAGACTGTCAGGTGGAATGGGTAAGGTGACGGCGGTCTGTGTTGATCAGATAAATCTAATACCAGAATTGCCTGGCTCATGCTGGGGCTATCATGATACACCCTGCATCAGGACCCTCAGAGGATAAGACTAGAAGGAACCACCATCCCATCTAGTCCAGTGGCTCTCAACAATGGGTACACATACCCGTGGAGGTACACAGAGATCTTCTGGCAGGGACTCAGCTCATCTAGATCCATGTTTCTCAACCTGTGGGTCACAGCCCCCAGGGGGTCATGGGACAGGTTTAGGGTGATTGTAAGTACAGGGTTGGCATTAGGGGTGGCAAGCAGGGCAACTGCCCAGACCCCCAGACCCCAGGGAGCCCTGCAAAGCTAAGTTACATATTTCAGCCCTGCCATCTGGGGTTCAGGCTTCAGACAAGGCTCACAAGTGAAAAACAATTTCAAGTATCATACTGAAATGTAAATATTAATTATAAAATAAATCGATTTGGAATACAAATATGTGGTAAAAATGAGAAAATAAGAAATTTTTCAGTAATAGTGTGCTGTGACCCTTTGTATTTTTATGTCTGATTTTCTAAGCAAGTAGTTTAAGTGATGCGAAACTTATGGTATGCAAGACATAGACTCCTGAAAGGGGGACAGTAGTCTGGAAAAGTTGAGAACCACTAATCTAATCTGACCTCCTGTATACCACAGGCTACCAACACTACCCAGCACCTGCACACTAAACCCAACAACCAAAATTACACAATATTACAGCCCACAGGAGACTGAACTATTATCTGCCACAGGCAGAGAACAGGAGGGGCCAAGGAGCACCAGTAAGTGAGGCCTCCATAACAGCAGGGAAATTAAGTTATATATATCCAGATGATCCTGCAAGCAACCTGCATCAGCTGCAGAGGAAGGCAAAAACCTCTAAAGTCATTGCAAAAATTCCTTCCCAATCCCACATATTGTCATCAGTTAGACACTAAGCATATGAGCAAAAACCAGCCAGCCAAGTCCCTGAGACAGAGAATAAGCTCAGTACAATCTCAGAACACTGGCCCTCCTCATTCCATGTCCTATCTCTAGCTAGGGCCATCCCTGATGCTTCAAAAGGAAGGATATTCAAAAACAGAATACACAGAGGGATGGAAATCCTTTCTAAACCCCGCATGTGGCTCGCTGAAATCCTGAAGTATAAGCATTTAGGAACGGAAGACATCCCAGATACCCTAGATCAGGGATGTCATAAACAGATAGCTAAGGGTTAATGTTCTTTTACCTGTAAAGGGTTAACACAGGGAACCAAACACCTGACCAGAGGACCAATCAGGAAACAAGACTTTTTCAAATCTGGGTGGAGGGAAGTTTTGGGTGTGAGTTCTTTGTCTTAGGTCTGACCCTCTCGGCTCTGAGAGTGATTTTTCTATCTCCTGGCTTCCTAATCTTCTGTTTCCAAGTTGTAAGTACAAGGATAGTAAAACAATAGGTTTATATTGTTTTCTTTTGTATTTACATGTGTGTAGTTGCTGGAATGTGTTAAATTGTATTCTTTTTGAATAAGGCTGTTTATTCACTTTTTTTTTCTTAAGCAATTGACCCTGTATATTGTCACCTTATACAGAGAATATTTTTAATGTATTTTTCTTTCTTTTTATAAAGCTTTCTTTTTAAGACCTGTTGGAGTTTTTCTTTAGTGGGGACTCCAGGGAATTGAGTCTGCAGCTCACCAGGGAATTGGTGGGAGGAAGAAGTCAGGGGGAAAATCTCTTTGTGTTAGATTTACTAAGCCTGACTTTGCATACCCTCTGGGTGAGGGGGGAAGAGAGATTAGCTCTCTCGGTACTTGTATTTCCAGGACTTGAAACAGGGAGGGTAGAATCCCTTTGTTTAGATTCACGGAGCTTGCTTCTGTATCTCTCTCCAGGAACCCAGGGAGGGAACACCTGGGGGAAAGGAGGGGGAAGGGAAATGGTTTATTCCCCTTTGTTGTGAGACTCAAGGAATCTGAATCTTGGGGTCCCCCAGGGAAGGTTTTGGGGAGACCACAGTGAGCTAGGCACTGTATAATTCTTAGCTGGCGGCAGCAATTACCAGGTCCAAGCTGGTAACTAAGCTTGGAGGTTTTCATGCTAACACCCATATTTTGGATGCTAAGGTCCAGATCTGGGAAGAAATGTTAGGACAAGGAGTCAGCAACCTCTGGCATGCGGCCCACCAGGGAAAGCACCCTGGCAGGCCGGGCCAGTTTGTTTACCTGCCGCATCGGCATGTTTGGCCGACCATGACTCCCACTGGCCACGGTTTGCTGTCCCAGGCCAATGGGGGCGGCACAAAGTGGTGCAGGCCGAGGGATGTGCTGGCTGCAGCTTCTCATCACCCCCATTGGCCTGGGATGGCAAACCGCGGCTAGTGGGAGCCACGGTAGGACAGACCTATTGACGCAGCAGGTAAACAAACTGGCCCAGCTGCCAGGGTGCTTACCCTGGTGAGCCGTGTGCCAGAGGTTGCCAATCCCTGCCCTAGATACACCCCCATATACACACTAGTGCAATATTTGTATAAAATAGGCCTTATGTGGTATATGGAAGCTAACATGCTTGTTATTGATATAATTGTTAAATGTGTGTGTTAATGTTATATAGGAAGCTGTGGATTTTCTCCATATGATGTTACTAAAACAAAGTTTAAGATCAGAAAGTCTAGCCTGGGTAAAAAGTGATAAACAGGTCTGTCCTAGCCAAGGACTGTGGGTTTACCTCAATTTATGTATTAGCTATAAACAAAGCTATCAAGCTAAACCAGCAGGGGTTATCCTGAGTCTGATGAGAGACAGAGATGTAGAGTTAAAATGGCTCCAGCACTCCCAAGGAGATTTAATCCCCAGGAGGCCTTTCAGACTTGTAAGACAAAGACAGCCCCTTAGGAATATAATGAACACAGAGAGAGAATCCATCCTGATCCTTCACATTAATGAGACAAAGAAACCAAATAATTTAATTTCTGCGATGGCTCCTGGCCAGGAAAAAGCTAGAAAGTAGATGCAGAGTGCCCCCATCCCCACCACGGAAACCATCTTGAATAAAGACTATTGTGCTAAATAACATTTTACATGCTTAGATGCATGTTTTCACTGTTGCTTGTAACCATCTACCCTTTATCTCCTTTACTGGGTATTATTTAATCCATGCTATTTTGTTAATAAACTTATTAATTTTACCATAAACCAATTCAGTGCTGTGTTTGAAGGGAAGGGTGTATTTACCCCAGTTAAAGTTCATGACAGTTTATTAATAGATCAGCAAACTCTAACATCTGTGAATGCACAGTGGTAGGGACTGTGCACTACACAGAAACATCTCTGAGGAGCTGAAGTTCACCAACGGTCACCTGCTAGGCAAGGTCTGGTTCAGGAGAGCCTTGAGGAGTTCGCTGCTGAGGAAAACAGACTGGTATGGAAGAAAACTGACAGTTTAATCGCCAGCAAAACTTATGCTTGCTGAGTCAAAGAGAACACAGTGGCTCACAGGTCTGGGTATCCCCAGAAGCATGTTTCAAACACAAACCAGAAGCAAGGCCCAAGGCTGCTGAGCCCTGCCCTTTACAATCACAAGCAACCCTATCATACAATCACATTCATATATTTGTCCAGCTCTCTCAAAACTAATTGTTTGCCCTCACTGTCATAGGTATCTATGGAAAGGCATACATGAGTCCTAGTGTCCAGGGGATGAGGAAGGTGTTGAAAGGGAGCCTGGACTTGTGTCTTCATTGCAGCAGGTATCAGTTAGCAATGTGCTCTGGTTCAGGATGCACCACACAGATGTCTGACTTCCCGACAGAATGGGAATGATCTAGCTCCCACTTGCCTGTAAATATAGTGCACTACTGTAGCGTTGTCAGCCAGCACTTAACTTGCTGATTCCTGAAGGTGTAGCAAAGCCTTTTCATGCCACGCCAATTGTATTAACGTCTAAAGTGTTTATGTGCAAGCAGGCTTCTTAAGGAGACCACAAACCCTGAACTGCCAGTTGATCCAGATAAGCCCACTCACCCCCACACAGAGGAATCTGTTACCAAGGTTTTTGGAAGTAGAGACATGGATTAGGGAAATTCCTCTCCACATCTGAAGTTGCTCTGTCCACCCAGTTTAACAAAGAGGGCTTCTAATGGGATTATGACCAACATGTTGTCAGGAAACCCCAGTCTCAAACCCAGGCCCACTGCGTTCCTGAGAAGCAGCCTTGGCCGTCATGCCACACCAACTCAAATTATCAGTGTATTCACAGACTTCAGTGGGTCAGCTTCCAGGATTTCATGATCAGCTTCCTGACTTGCTTGTAACCAACACAAACTCCCTGCTTCCTTTCTGGCCTTGTCTGAGCAACAAGCCATTACCCATTAGCTGCTACTTGGACCCTGTTTGACCCTGTCTTGACACCCCACCTGATCCTGCCTTGCTGCCTCACGCAACCCCACCAGATACCTCAGTGTACCTTCCCCTTAGATTAGCTTTCTTGGCTATCATATCCCGTGTGTAGAATAAATATAAAAAAAAAAAAAAATCAAAGAATTAAATTTTGCTTGAGTTTGGTTAAAATAGTGTGTTATAAAGAAAAGACTTGAAAATAATGAGTTAAGGCCAGAAGGAATGCAGTAGAAAGAATTCCTGGTTTAAAAAAAAAACGAGAAGTTTCTAAAAAGAAGGCCCTGACTGATAAAGGTTATTGCAGATGGTTTTAAATAAGACAGATAATCTGTTTTAGAATGAGCCAACATGAACCTTGGCACCTCATATACTTCCTTGTTATCTCAAAAGTTAGGGCCTATGTGAACCCAGATGCAAACAAAGAACCGTTGGTCAGCAAAGAAAGGGGAAGAAATAGGGAGGAAAAGCCTTGGTAAATCTTATCTGGATTAAAACTGGAAATAAGAGTAATCTGTCTCAAATTGGTTTTTAGCTGAAGTCAGTAATTGACAATGACATCACTTGTTTGTTAAAGGATTCAAAAAGTAAACTCTTAAAGGGTTCATTGCTAATACCTTGCAGGGCCAAGTTGCAGCCAATCAATATGGGTCTAAGCATTCCTGGGTGTAGTCTATTTGCATCTATATTTATCAAATACTTATAAATGTTTTATTACTGTCATTACACAATAAATTGATTATTATTTAGGCTTTTGTGGTATGTTTAGAGCAATTGTATAAATACCATTCAGCCTTTAGTTTTAATAAAGGAATTTATGTTTAAATTAGTGTTGTGGTAATACCTTGCATAAATAATAATTCCAACATCTTGCATGAACTGACTACTGATCTGGACCACTCTAACTCACTTGATCCCTGGGCATTACATGTCTGCATGTAGCATCTGGTAGGTAGATATACTGATCTCAACCCCTTTTGCATGGATCAAAGGTGAAGTGTGGCGTGCTGTGTGATATAAGTGTATACTGCAAAGCATACAAGTATAAGACAGTTCTTAGATAGGCATGAAGTTGACTGATGAGATCTGTCACAGTCTGACACCATCACTGTGGAAGTTAGGCCCTCACTGATCTGAAGTCTCATCCTGCAGCTCTGAATTCTGTGCTCTGAGCTGGATTTAGTTTTGGTTTCTGACATTGAAACCCAGCAACGTAAGAAGTTTTAGGATTGATTGTACCAAGTTACTCACCTGTTGTGGCTGTTCTCCTTGAATTAGCCATTCAGCTTCTTGGTGATGAAAACTTTCGGATGAAGAGGTCAAAAGGAAGGCCTCTATACAGATAGCATAATGTTCATACCACGAATTTCAGGTATTTTCTGTGAGCTGGATGTAAGGAAATGTTAAAACAGGCATCTGGCAGGTCAAAAGCTACAAACCAGTCCACAGGATCTAGTAAACAGACTGTAGAAACTGAGATTGCCATTCTGAATTTGAAACGGAGGTTGAAGGTGGTGAGGTGATGAAGACAGGGGGTTGGAGACCCATTCTCTTACTTTGTGAAAAAAGTGGGAGTGGGAACAACAAGGACCCTGGGTCTGTACCCCAGTGGCACTTTCTTCACTACTCCCACCTGAAAAAAAAAAAAAAGAGTCTACCTCCCGCTTCAACAGTCTCCTGTGAAAAGGGTTCCTGAAGAAGAATATGGGCAGAGGGGAAGGTGATTGGAAGGGACTAAAACTGGATGTATAGTCCCTGTTTAAGATCGAGGGCCCACTGGTTCAGGGTAATCATACCCCAAGCTTTTTGAAAATGGGAGACAGTTGCCATGGTAGAACAAAATAAAAAAAAAAGATTCTGTGAGGTGCCAGCCAAGTTCCCAATGTTGGTGACAAATGTGCTGCCCATTCAAAGCTCCAGACTCAAGTGATGGCAGAGGGTTGTCTCCAGTGAATTATCTGCCTCTTCCTCAGTGGCTCAGAGGATCTTCGATGGCTGACCATAACACTGAGTCAAGGAACACCACTTGAAATACAGCTGTTGTGTTGTCTGCTTTCTTTTTTGGAGTTCAGAGAGAGCCCCAAGGAATGCAAAGTTGCCCTGGAATTTTTCAGAGTATGATCTGCCTCACCAGTGCCACTGCTAAAGAGGTTGTAGCTCTGAAATGTAAGGTCCTTGGTTGTTGCATAGGCCTTCCAATAGATTCCTGCAGACTGAAGCCATGACAGTCTTCTTCTGGCAATTGCGTGCACTGCCTTGTCAGATGTGTCCAGTGCAGCCTGCAAGGATATTCTAGCAGTCAATTGGACCTCAGCCAGGAGGGCTTTCAATTCTTCTTGATGCTCCTTGAATAGCTTATCCACAAAATTAGTTTGTCCCAGCTGAAGAAATCACTGACAGCAGAGCTTGGTAATTTGCAACCCACATTTGGAGGATAGCAGATAAACAGACCTTCCAGCAAAAGAGATCCGTTTGAGGATCCTCTTCGGCAGTGGATTCCAGAGGACCTTGCTGCTTTGTCCTCTACTATCTCAACCAGAGCAAGCCAGGGGAAAGATGCTGATAAAAATATTCAAATATTTTGCAAGGACTTCTTTTGTCCACTCTCAGAGGCAGAGTCAATGCAGATGTGTGTCAAATTACAGGTTCCAGCAGACTGTCATTTATCAGCATGATTAATCTCCCCGGAGTTGCAGATTGAACTATGTCCAGTAATGTGTGTTTCTTGTACAGTGTCAAGGGGAATATCTAAGATTCTGCCATGTGTTTTATAATGTCTTAGAAAACTGCAAATTCATCTGCAGAAGCTGATGTACGTGGGTTCACCACCTCCCACAAAGAAAAGATTATTAAAGCCAGGACAGGGTGCTTCTACTCTGGAGAACGTTGTTCCTCTTGACTCTCCTCTTTTTGCCCCTCCAGCAGCCATGGATGAAAGATATTCTATGGAGACTAACCTTGTTACCTCTTCAGAGAAGGAGACCTAGGACACAGAGGATGCTGGCTTCCTGGAGTAGCGCTGAATGCGCCAGGGAGCCCAATATTGCCAGGGCATATATGAGTAATGCTGTGGAAGGTGCCTTGGGGAATAGCAGATGGAGTATCTCTGTATGGTCCTGATTTTTGGAACTCCCTTCACTGACTGGTCCCTGAAATCTCTCCCTGACTCCTACTGAGCTACCCCATGGTGAGATGCAGGACAAGTAGGAGATGATTCCCTGCTGAGTTAAGAGAAAGAGAAGAAAAAGAAATGTTCCCTCTCTAGGGAAAGAGACAGTTGTATCAAGAGAAACCTGCCTGCAAACCAAGGACTGTGATACATGACACCTCTTTGGCCAGATGTGGATACTCTAAAGCAGTGTTTTTCAAACTATTTAGGGTGAGTACCCCTTTCCAAATAATATAGTCTTCTGTGTACCCTGATCTGAGATAGGGACATAATATGCCTATGATTACATTACCAAGTCTTACTAAATAAAATACATTGTCTGCCATTACAGGATTTCTCTCACATACCCCCGATGAGGCCTCACGTAACCTAGTGATATTCACACCTCAGTTTGAAAACCACTGTTCTAAAAGTAAGGGGGTTTGTATTGGCCTCCCTAAGCCTCTCTCCAGTAAAAGTGACTTTGGTACCTGAACCACAGACAGTGGATGAGTGAGGTCTCTGAAGGGAAGTAGCTCTGAACAGATTCGTATCTCACTAGGCCACTTGTTTCAGATGGCAACTTGAAAAGCAGCATTAAAAGTTAATGGCTTCCACTGATATGGAATCAATCAAAACTGTCCCTTGGGAGAAGGATCTTAAAGCAGTTCACTAGGTATTCTATGGTTTGGATGTCTTCGCCAGATTTGTAATCAGACCATCCTTAGTTTTCCATTAGTGCAGTAAATGACTGCAATACCTGTCTGATGTTCTAATGTGGTTTGCTGTGATCCATATCATATGATGCACGGTTTAGCCAGGTGACCATGTCTTGATTCTTGACCCTGCTTATTTTCTCACAGCCTTCACACTGCTGTTTGGTGACAGTCCTCAGTTTTTGTGGGTTTTGGCTGCTAACCAGACCCAGACTTAAGGTGGCAGCTCAGGGGGATATGGAGATCTTCATAACTCTGCAAGTGAGTTCATTTATTGTGCAGTCATATTCTCATATTATTGCTGGCTGAATCTCTTTGGAAGAATGTTGGCAAGATATGCACAAAGACAGGAAACCAGACTGTCCATAAAGGTTGACTTCAGAACTACTGTGACAATTCTCACAGCAGTGTTCAACTGCATATCAACAATTTTCATATGTATATTACCTGCCCATACTGACATACAATATTCAGCAGCCGAAGCCCAAGGCGGCTGTCTGCAAGGTTAGAAGTGTCTTCTCCACAAGTGGTCTGTGTCAGATATTGGCACTATGTGAGGTTACAGACTAGAATCACTTCAAGGTATCTTGCAGTACCAGGGTGCTGAACAAGGGGACTGACCTTCTGGTTGAGGTTTTGCTGAAGATCTCCATTTGAGGAGGCCTGCATCAACTTCTGCAGCAGGAGAGTTTCAGTATCGCCTCCCTCCCTGTCTGGAGGCACTTGGAGAAAACACACAACATCCTGTAATAGATTCATAGCTTCTAGGACTGGAAGGGACCTTGAGAGATCATCGAGTCCAGTCCCCTGCCCTCATGGCAGGACCAAATACTGTCTAGACCATCCCAGATAGACATTTATCTAACCTACTCTTACATATCTCCAGAGATGGAGATTCCACAGCCTCCCTAGGCAATTTGTTCCAGTGTTTAACACCACCCTGACACAGTTAAGAACTTTTTCCTAATGTCCAATCTAAACTCCCTTGCTGCAGTTTAAGCCCATTGCTTCTTGTTCTATCCTTAGAGGCTAAAGTGAACAAGTTTTCTCCCTCCTCATGACACTCTTTTAGATACCCGAAAACGGCTATCATGTCCCCTCTCAGTCTTCTCTTTTCCAAACTAAACAAACCCAATTATTTCAGCCTTCTTATATAGGTCACATTCTCAAGACCTTTACTCCTTCTTGCTGCTCTTCTCTGGACCCTCTCCATGTCCTTCCCCCATGACATATGTTCATTGGTATAGCAGGGCCACATAAGGAACAGCAATTAAACCCAAATGATTTAGCTTCTGCTATGATCCTAAGTCCCTGTGGGGAGTGGAGAGTAGAAGCTTTCTTTGTTAGCCTAGACAAGTTACTTAAAAAAAACAACACCACATAAACCAGTGGACATAAGGAACCCTAAACAAACTTAATTATATTAATTCTTATAAGTTAAGCTAAATCACACAATGAGCAAGAAAAGCAGACACTGCCAAGGGCTCTGTCCTGCACCCTTGGGCAGTAAGAAAAACTGAAGAGCAGGAGAGACCCCACTCCATCCTTTATGCCCTCCACCTGAGGGCATAAGAGCACAGGCATAGACCCAACAGACACTGCTAGCCAAAAAACAATCTCATTTTGTGCACATCATGAGTGGAATTTGTGTGGACAATTACCCAGAGAAGAATTTAAGTTTAAGTTGTTTTTTTTTGTTGCTTTATTTTTTGTTGTTTGTTTTTCAAGTATTTCTCCATGTGGTCCAAAATATTTCAACTAAAGACAATGACACAGGATGGTTACAATATTTATAAGAAAAATGTTAATATATTTCCCCTTGATTTTAGCCATATTATACACTTTGTCTATAAAAGATGACTGCAGATCTCAGGAGAGCAAAACGACAGTAAATACAATGCTCCAGAGTGCAAGAACAATCCACTAGTCTAGTAATACATACACATGCTCTACCTATGGAAAAGTGATTAGACAAAATTTATTACAAATCTAGTTCATCCACCAAAAGACGACAATCATGCAAACTCTACAATTATCTGGATGATTAAAATATTTTTTTGCTTTTATCTTAATTTCATAAGCCACAGGCCCTAAAGAAGTTAGCGGGGTGTCATGGTACAATTCCCCACTCTGAACCTTAGCGTCCAAAAGATGGGGTACCAACATGAATTCCTCTAAGCTCAATTACCAGCTTAGAACCCGTAGCACTGCCACCAACCAAGAATTCCAGTGCCTGGTACACTCTGGTCCCCCCCAAAACCTTGCCCGGGGACCCCCAAGACCCAGACCCTCTGGATCTAAACACAGGGAAAGTAAACCCTTTCCCTCACCGTTGCCTTTCCCAGCCTTCCCCTCCCTGGGTTACCCTGGAAGATCACTGTGATTCAAACTCCTTGAATCCTGAAACAGAGAGGAAAATGCACCTTCCTCCCTCCTTCTCTCTTCCCCTCCCAGATTCTCCCTGAGAGAGACAGTAATCCTAACAGAGAGAAATCAGCCTCTCTCTCCCTCTTCCCTCCTTTCTCCCCACCAACTCCCTGGTGAATCCAGACCCAGTCCCCTGGGGTCTCACCAGAATAAAAAAACAATTAGGTTCTTAAACAAGAAAAGTTTTTAATTTCTTAATTAAAGAAAGAAAAAAACAGTAAAAATTATCTTTGTAAATTTAAAAAAAAAAAAATGGAATAGGTACAGGGTTTTTTTTAGCTATAGACACTGGGAATACCCTCCCAGCCTAAGTATTCAAGTACAAATTAAAATCCTTTCAGCAAAAATACAAATTTGAACTCCTTTCAGCCAAATACACAATTAAACTCCTTTCAGCCAAATGCACATTTGCAAATAAAGAAAACAAACATAAGCCTAACTCGCTTTATCTATCTAGTACTCACTACTTTGAACTTATAAGAGCCTGTATCAGGGAGATTGGAGAGAAACCTGGTTGCACGTCTGGTCACTCTGAGCCCCCAGAGTGAACAACCACCAAATTCTAACAGCACACACAGAAACTTCCCTCCCTCAAGATTTGAAAGTATCCTGTCCCCTGATTGGTCCTCTGGTCAGGTGACAGCCAGGCTTACTGAACTTGTTAACTCTTTATAGTCAAAGATATAAAGTACTTCTGTGCTATTAACTTTTCTTATCTGTTTATGACACGGGGTTTCAAATACAATTGAAGATTTGTTGAGGAGTCATAGTACCAATGTCACAGTTCACCTATCCTCTGCTGTAAAGCAGGTAGAAAGGTGCAGAGTTTAAACTGAGGCTAGATCATTAAAAATGAGCAGTGTGTTGGGAAGCTGTTAAAAAGCTTAAATGAGATTTCAGATTTATGCATTTAAAATTTGAATTTCACTTTGTTGGTGAAAAGGGGAGAGCTAGAGATTCAGTATAGTTTATGCCTGGATCAAAATGATAAACCTTTGCATGGCTGCCTTTGTTTGGTAAGTCATATATACAAAGGCTCGAGTTGAATAAAAACAAGAATCTTGGTAATCTTACCTGCCCCCAGTTTATTGCAGGCGTTTCAATTCACACAAAACCTACCTCATACCTATACTTTTCAGAAGCTCCGTAAAAGTGAATGTCATCTCATCCAAGTCAACTGCTGCAATAAAGATACAGATCCCCCACATGTCCTTTTTCTTTTCACTGTACCCCACCTAGTGGAAGAGAGAACACAGTTTTAGCTTGCTTTTGAGTTATCACCTGAGTATTATATATAGAACACTACTCTGTTAAACAAATGCCAGCAAACACCCAAAGCTATGATTTCTAATTACTGGACAAGTCAAGAGTTCCAAATATTTACATCTTTTAGATGAAAGTGCAAAGACACTCCAATACTCATTCCTGCAGTGCAAGCTTAATTTTCCCTGTAAATGTCAAAATAGCCTTAGAATGGGAATGATGTTTCTTTCCACTGAAAAACACAGTGATGTGCTTCGGTCATGCATAAGCAATACATTTTCATGAAGGTACATTAATACTGTAAGTGCCTCAAACTTTGCAGACAAGACAGATCACACCTTTCAGCTTTTTTTTTTTAAAAAAAAGTCTTAAAGGTTGGCACAAATTCACAAAGGAAGGAAATGTATAATTAGACTTGTGTGAAAAGAGGGTTCACAATGTTGTTATGCAGCCAATTCTGCTTAGTAGTTGGATGTTTAAAACCTTAAAATTGTTTTTGGCAATGCTGATACTCAATAGTTTCTTGGGATCTGCCTACTGTCCATTGGATGTTCCCGAATATTCTTCCCATTGTACTTTTTATTAGGCCTATTGACAAATTCTCATGTCATTCCCTATGCAACATAACTCCCAGTGACAAGCAAACCTGAAGAAGCAGTGCCATCTAAATTCAATGTTTGTTAAGTGTCATTTTGTCAGTGGAGCTAGTCCTCTTGCAACCAGCATGCAACTAAAGGTTCATGTAGTGTTAAAGCCAAAAAATCCCAATATATACCTCCATTCCCAGAACCTCAAATTTAGAGTTAAACTTCCCACAGAAAACTGAGTTTAAAAGTTTTCTACATGTTGGCCAGTCTGACCTAAGCTGTTCGATGATAGCATCTGGGAAATCTGAAGGATGAGGGCTTGACATTTCAATGCGTGGCTGTTAGTCAACTCAAAAACTGACTTCAACTAGTAATTGAACATCAATTGCCAACCTAAAGGTACTTTAGCACATGATACTCTACACATATATTAAAAATTAATGTAGCACTGAAGCAGTGTTACTGAAGCTACCCTTAAGTTACTACTCAAAATGCATGTTAGTTTGAGTTAGTAATTTACTTTAATTCTTTTTAAAAGAAATTCTACATAAAAATCAACATTTCCATAAGAAATCTTAGTCCTACAAACAAGAATTTTAATCCCAAACAATTGTTATTGCATTACTTTGTCTACTTTCAAAATACAAATTTAGCAAATAAAAAACATGAAAATCATATAGCCTAGATGTCAGGAAAAAGACCTACAAGACATTTACACTGTGACAGCTTAAAGAGTCACAACTTTGAAATATAAAAATGGTAAGTTTTCTTTTCCCCTTCCAAAAGAAGTTTAACAAAGGCTATAATACAAATTGAAGATAACCGATTTTTAAAATCATGTAAGCTGAAACCAGTCATAGCCAGGTTGTGTTATGTACTTTACAGATACAGAAGAAGAGAGCTGCAAGTAACTGGAGGGGGACAGGTCTTCATTTAAGACACGACATAACAGTTGGGTGAAGCAAGAGGGAGGAACTAAGGGGAAAAGGGATAAAAGTAATAAGCATGTTTTACATACATTAGCCGGTTGTACAATTTGTAAGCACAGACTCTTGACTGGTTAATGGAGATAAATAAGCAGCTCAATAGCAGTAGTCTTCCACTCAACCCCTGACTAGCCATCATTAGCTGGCAGTGTACTGTAGACATCATGGCAAGAGATTCTTAGGAAGAAAGTTGAAGTATAGAAAGAGTTTTTATTGGGGGGAGGGGAAGGAGGCAAGTGGCCCTTGCACAAGGGGCAGCATAAAAGATGTGCAAAGATGACTGTTAATGAAGAGGTTCTTAATTTATTTCCTTTAACATATCAAATACTCATTCTCAAGGAGTTATTTCCTCTCATCCCCACTGTTTCCATGATCTGCATTTAAAAAAAAAATCAGCATGCAGTTAGCACTACTAGTACCTTCAAATCAAGATCAGTTATGCATCTAAGCAAGAGTTGAGAGTGAAGCTGACAGACTAAGGTTCCTGTTCTATAAGAGAACAAACCACCCTAGACTCTCAAAAAAACAAACAAAAAAAAAAAACAAAGCCACAACTCAACAACTTTATTGGGATTAGAACAGGAGTACTTGTGACACCTTAGAGACCAACAAATTTATTTGAGCATAAGCTTTTGTGGGCTACAGCCCACTTCATCAGATGCACAGAATGGAACATATAGTAAGAAGATATATATACACATACAGAGAACATGAAAAGGTGGAAGTTGCCATACTGGAGCAGAATGGGGTCCCTGTTTACTAAGTGGGGCTTCAGCATACAAACTCTGTTCAGCATCAGCTTCTCGTTTAGACTCTCTCAGAGCACATTACTGTAAACTCATTTTAAGGAGAGAAACTCAGAAAATTTTAATTGATATCCCTTATTTAGGTTTTATTGCTATTTAGCGAAGATGGCTCCCTATATGGAGAAAATCCTTACTAAATTAGAGTACCAGAAAGAAAGTCACATGAAGTCTAAAACAGGCTGTTTTAGAATATAAATAAATAGCACATCTTTCTCCTTGTTGGTTCTTTCCTACTGCACCTAGTAACTGGACCTATCATGAAGTGGGATCACTGTCACTGTTCTCCCCACACAGTTTTGCAGGCCATTAAGGCACTTAAATAGCAGACAAAAAGCCCTGGATACTCTGCCTCATGAGTAAGGCTAAGATTGTGTCATGGTTATTTTTTAGTAAGAGTCATGGACAGGTCATGGGCAATAAACAAAATATTCATGGAAGCCGTGATCTGTGACTTTTGCTGCTGCAGCTGCATGGTTTCCCCCACCACATGGGAGCTGTGGGGTTGCCCCTCTGCCCACAGCGGCTGGGAGCTGCAGGGTGACCACATTTCCCAGAGAGAAAATGGGACATCCCAGCCGCTCACCTGACGCGTCCCCCTTTCCCCATGCAGGGCTGTTGCCTGTTGCTGGAACCTTAAGAAGGGCCCCCTCAGGAGTCTGTCACCTGTCGCTGGAACTTTGCATGGGGGGCCCTGTTGCTGGAATCCTGCCAGAGTCACACTGGCTGTCAGCTCCAGAGTCCTGCAGCCCCTGGGGCTGAAGAAGAGAATGTCAAGGAGGTCTCTGGAAGTCACAGATTCCGTGACTTCCATGACCTCTGTGACATAAACCTAGCCTTACTCATGAGTTTTCAGAATGGTGAATCAGATAAGACAATGAGAAAGTAACTGGCAATCTGAACCTTGGTTTGGGTAATACTGAAAATTTATTTAGTCATTTAGAGTTAAGGAGAATAGTTTAAAGCAGAGTAAAACCAGGAAAAAAGTAAACCAAAAGCAGTAATTTAAGATCTCATGGCATCAAAGGAGGAAGTTGAACCAGGATGAGGAATCTCCTTGAAACTGGCCAGAACTATATCTGATCCAGTACACATGAACAAGTTCTAGTAGGTAGATGGCAAAATGCCTAAACTTAGATCAAGCTAAAATCTACTCACAAACTTTATACAATTACTTCTTTGCAGTTTGACTGCAACCAAGTTTTTATTAAAAATAAACATCTATATCAAAATGTGCATGCTTCCAGCTGTCTCAAGGCAAACCCAGATGGGAAGACAAACTAAAACTAGCAATGAAATAAAACTGGGGTACTAGCTGCCATACTTTTAAAGTAACCTCATCAACATTTAAAGGAAGATTTGGAACTTGTTTGGACCATCTTACCTAGTAATAAGCAAGTTATAGAACTGTCTAGAAGCCTAGAGAGACAATGTGGATGCGGTAATCTCTTTTATTGGTCCAACTTCTGTTGGTGAAAGAGACAAGCTTTTTGAGCTACACAACTCCAGGTCTGGGAAAGGAACTAAGAGTGTCACAGCTAAATATAAGATTGAACAGACAGTACATATTCTAAGCTAAGAAACCATTCAAGGTGAAATGGCCCATTAACACTCCTGTAGTCATAGGACAAAAAAGGGGGCTAGTGGGTTACAGATTGTGCCCATAAATCCAGTGTCTTTATTAAGACCATGATTTTTAGTGTCTAGCATAGCTATGAAGCTTTCTAGCAGAGAAAAGAAATTGGATGGAATTATTGGTGATTTGAGGAAAGGGGATAAGGAGGTGATAACATGGGAGTGGGTGGGGTTGGAAACTGTTAAGGGGTTTGGTTTGCTGGAATGCAGAAACTGGAAAGTGAATATAATATCTAAGATTCTCTATAAAATAGATTCTCTATTTTTCAGTTTTCATATTAGGCTTTATTAATGGGCTGTTTCTCACTAGTTGAAATTTGGAAGCTACTGATCAATGTTTCAAATGGATGATTAGTGCTCAGCGATTACCAGTGTTTGAATTTATGTCTAAGGCTATGTCTACAAGAGTTTACAGCGGCACAGCTAAACAGATGCAGCTGCATCAGTGCAAAATCTCTCATATAGCCACTCTGTTAACAGGAGTGAGCTCTCCCATTGACATAATTAAGCCAACCCCAAGGAGTGGCAGGAGCTATGTCAGTGAGAAGCTCTCCCGCCAACGTAGCTCTGTGCACACTACCACTTACGCCGATGAAACTTATGTCGCTTGGGGTGATGGGGTGTTTTCATACTTGAGTGACAAATTTTGCTGACATAAGTGGTAGTGTAGATATGGCCTAAGTGTGACTACCATTAAAAGGACGTAGTAGGAAAAAATTGTGGAACAGACTAAAATAATGAAGGTGAATTCTTCTGAAGAATTTTTCACTATGGTTATAGTATCAGAGAGGTAGCCGTGTTAGTCTGGATCTGTAAAAAGTAACAAAGAGTCCTGTGGCACCTTATAGACTAAGACGTATTGGAGCATAAGCTTTCATGGGTGAATACCCACTTCGTCAGATGAATGTGACAAAGTCTGAAGAGGTTATTCAAAAGTGTAAGACCAAACACGCTCTGTTTATGGTTGTCATGGGGCAAATTAATATTTAACTTTCAAGGGCACAGGATATTTTTTCTACTCTTTTTTTTTTTAATGTTTCTATTTTATAGGAAACTAGCAATACAAGGGATGTCCTAAAATGGTTCACATAATACTGAAATTCTTTGGCATTTTCTATTGCAAACAAAAATTCATTTTTCATTTGGATTCTTATTTAGAACTATTGCTACTTAAATGCTTGAATCTAATAAAATTTATTATGATTGGTTCTGTTTTACCCACAGTGAAGGCTGAATTCTGCAGCTGTGTTGGGGCGGGGGGGTGGGGGGGACGGGGAATTACTCCCTCTTATGCTCCTGGATCCTAGCTCCAGTTGAGAATGAGGCCCCTGGTGCAAACTAGAAAAAAGTCAGTTGAACTGGCTGGCAATGTCTTCCAAGGGGCCATTTTACCAGCTAGGAATCTACCTGGTATAAGCTGTGCTCAGAACACTGTCTTTTCTCTAATGCACCCTTAATGCTGGATCAGAGAGACGAGGCACTTCTGCTGCCTCTTTGATACTGCCATGCTGAGATTCCTCTTTTGAAAGGGAGTCCACAACTGGCTGTTTAATCAGACTTTATCTTGCTTGAGCAAACCAGTTGGAATAAGAGACTAGGGTTTGCCCCTGAAAATTAATGAAATTTTAGCTATGATATTCATGTATAGGCAATACAGACATTAGCAAAGGAGTAACATTGGGGAATCATCCCTTGAATATCCATGTGTGGAGGGCTGAAGTTGGTCACCTGCATAGCACCATTCCTACAGAATCTGTAGAGTTTCCTTCTGTACTCGTCAGCACCAATGGAACCCCTATCACACGGATCCCAAAGCAACCACTCCCAAAAGTGGACCAGGCAATATGATTTCATGGCCAGCCATGCTGGCAGGGAGCAGAGGATGGCTCTGCAGGGTCCTTGAGCCAGCGTAGAGGCACACAGCCTCTACATGTATATCCCTTTGCCTCTGCCAGATTCCCTGAGGTCTGAGGGGTTTGGGTTCTGAATCCCCAACTTCGTCTGTGTCACAGCAAGAACATGATAGAGGAATTCAGGGGAAAGTATGAGAGGAGAAACCTGACAGACTGTTTCTCCCTCTGGGCCAATCCAATGGGCTTTCCAATAGGAGGGCATAATCTAGCGCGTAAAAATGTCCACGCTCGACCAGACCACTGGCCCATTTAGCCAAGCATTATATTTCTGACAGTGGGCTGTACCACATGCTTCAGAGGAAGATGTAAAGTCTCCACAGTGGATAATTATGCAGTACCATGTCTATGGGTGAAATTTTGTCCTAATCTCACTGAGTTAGTGGTTGGTTTATGCCCTAGAGAATGAGGGCTTGTACTCCCTAAATGCTTTTATCCTAGCCAGTTTAATTGTAGATAGAATTATTATTCATATAAATGTCTAGTCCTTTTTTTAATCCTATTATGACCTTGGACACAGTAAAGGTACATCTACACTGCAGCTGGAGGTGTAATTGCCACTTCAGGTAGATATACACATGCTAACCTTAGTCAAGCAAGAGTGCTAAAAAATGGTGCAATTCTGGTGACACAAGTTTGCTGCCCAATACATATCTATAATCTCAGATGGTACGGTACTTGGGTGGCAAGCTTGTGCTACAGCACAGGTGTTTATATCAATTCTATTGTTTCATCCAGTATACAGACTCAGGAACAGTACTGCACTGGTTCATAATTGGAATATTTTATAACCAGAAACTTAGTTTTTAGACGTTTGTCTTCTACAAAGGCTGGATGTCATATTGAAAGACTAAATCATCTCCACTTAACAATATATAACAAGGACAAAAAACTTTTATCCTTTCCACTTGATATTTGTGGTTCTTAAGTGTAGGCAGAGGAACTGCTTAAGACTTCAATCCTGGCCCCACACACACACAAAAAAAAGGCAGTTTCGGGCTTTGCTGAGAGAGGGGTTTTTATTTTAAGCTGCTAATTGTTAACAAAAAGACAGACAGATTGATTTTTAATTATGTCAGGGTTCTAAAATTTGACATGAATAGTAAAGACACTAGTCATATAGAACAGCAGGGCCCAGGAACATCACCCTGTGTAAAGTCAACCCAGTTTCTGAACTCCCCACTACTATGAAGAGAAAGGTGCTAACATTCCTACCAGAATGTTGTCTCTGGACCTTACATAGCAGCTCCTAGAAAAGAGAAGCTACTGACATGTATGAACTTTAGAGAGCCCCTTCCTCCTCCTCCCCGCCCACCTAGACTAGAAGCAGTCTCTGCTACTCCATTCTTCTATCCAAAGAACTTTTTTGATAAATGGTTTCAATACCCGTCTCCACTCACAGAAGTCTGTGACTTTAGTTTTAAGTCTCTCAATCTATTCAAACTACATGCTATTCTTTGGAAAAATGGATTTACCAGATCTTCAGTGGCAAATAGGAAATAGCCCTGGTAATTTGAGAAAGGACACTAATTCAATACCTTGGACCAGCAGAATTTAATTCTGGCTCTCAGAGGTCTAAGATTTTTAACTCCTACTTAGAAAAGCCGGAAGACAGCAGGCACTTGGAATGAAAGTGCCGCCTCAGCCATGACTAGACACAGAACCAACATTAATGTATAATGAAATCTGAAAAGCTGTGTTTTAAAAAAAAAAAAAAAAGGAGTTTGTTTTTATTAGTACTATTCCTACTGTTTTTATATTTATGAGGACTACTCTTACTGTTTTTATCCTCTACCGATGCCCTCACATACTATGGTTGATAAAAAAGGGTCACAAGACAGAAGCCATAAAAAACTGACTATTATAATGCTTATAAGTAGTAATCGGTGGTCTGGAGAGTTGACTGTTCACATAGTGCTGGTTTAACTATCATTCACAGTAAATGTGAAATCAGATTTGTTTTTTCTAAATCAGTATATTTATCAACTATATAGAACAAAGATGAGGTTATGCAAGTTAATTTATACCGATATGTACACACAGCAACCTTTGTACTTTTTGATCTTGATATAAACCTGCATAAGAATGATGGTACTATAGCATTTTATTTTAAAATAATGTGCAATTTTTATCAATTTCCTTGTTGGATGGGCTAAGGCAACACGTTAGGCTAAGCACTGATACAGAGCTCAGTATTTGGAATCAAATATAATTGCGAGCATTAACTATACCGAGTACTCACTAGAGTTCCATCAGCAGATGACACTTTTTCATATGTCTTCCAAGCATTTGCTCTTACAGTGTCTGACACTCGTAAAGTGTCACAAAGTGCAACAAAGTCAATTTCTCCAAACTCAAGCCTAGGAGAGAGGGTGAAAAAGACTATTAGTCTGGTCTATAAGTAACAGGTTATTTTAAATGAAAATGTATCTCTGACATGGTTATAAAGTATAAAACATTAGATATCTGACACTTCACTAGATACAAAGCCCATTCTGTTGAGCATCCTGCAAAAAAGCTGGAAAAGTTACCTTGTACATACAGAAAATAATATTTAGCCATTTTAATGTACAATATTTACATAACTAAAACCTGGAAGTCACTTATAATTAGAGCCCTGTGCAGATATAGAATTTGTATCCGCATCTGACCCACAAACACAGTCCACGATATAAAGCTGATATCTGCAGATTTGCAGGGCTTTACTTATAACACCAAAAGCCCAGGAATGGGTTGAAGGAAGGTCATAGCCTAAAACTAGTAACTAACAGAGTACCAGGATTGGAATAGCCCTAACAAAAATCAGAATTAAGACTCGGGAACCAGCCTTACATTAGAACTTCTAATCTAATCCTGAAATTCTTGATACATGTACATCAGCTACCTGTACCAGAGATAGAGGCAAATCCTTTTGTAGTGTGAAAAACTGCTCTGTCTTAATTTGCTATTTAGGGAGTACTGAGAATGCTCAGTAACATCTGCTAAAGTCACTGCCCTTCCTTGGCATCAGAGTCTGCGGACTGCTTTTTGCAGGAGTTAAACAGGGGCAAAGGGGGCAAACTGGAGGAGGGGGTGGCCAGGGTGTGAGCAGGGGTCAGAAATTGACTGGGTGGGGGGTTCAAGCAGCTGGAGGCAGGGTTAGGATAAGGGCTGAAGAGCAAAATCAGGGACAGGGAGAAGGGATAATAGGAGCCAGGGGTTAAGCCCACCAATGAGGTGCTGCCAGAAGGTAACAGAGGGCAAAACCCTGGCACAGTCAGAAGGCGTAACAGTTACCCGGGTGGACTGAGACACAAGTGTTTGCAAAAATACAGGGGGGGAATGGGGGAGTCAGAAGGGCTTTTTTATTTCCTCTCCCATGGGACAATATGTCTCAGCATGGGCTTCCCAGGGCTGGGTTCTTAAAGGCACAGGCATCCCAATGCCTAGTCATTGCAGCTCCTCTGTCTGATGTAACCTACTGAGGTGCTGCAGGAGACTTGAATCAGTGAAGTATTTTACCTATACCCCCTCAAAAACTAAGATTCACTTATCAGTATATATGACCACAAAGTCTCATAGCAGTTCACAAATTTGTCTTACCGGCTGCTGGGATTCCCTAAGTTACTTTTAGCACCTCATCATTTACCTTTGCTATTGTGCAGATGCATGTAATTGTGATATTAAATTTATATTTTAACAACAAATACTCACTGAAAATATGTATAAGTACTTGCTAGTAGTTTTAGCATTAATATCTGCGTTTCTAGTACTGCACTAGCAATGACTTTTACCATGATTTCTAATTTGGAATTTTTCATTCTCACTTTTTCTTCTGTACCAGAAGATGGGAAAGGCAAGACGCAGCAAATTAGGACAAGTCTGCAAATAAGAACAGTCTTACACATCAGTAACTATTACTTGTAACAATTTGCTATCCGTGTTCCCTTAGAAGATTTGATCAGATAATAGTTCAATATCAATAACTTGCTACTGGAAGCAAATTACACTAGATAGCAGGGTTTTTTGTAATACCTTATGTATCAGTAACCGCTACTGGTAGCGAATTAAGACAGATGGCAGTTTTTCACACTATCCAGGCTGGAGCTGTCCTTGGGAAGCATGGGGGCCAAAAAGCTGGAAGTGATCAGGAACCCAGGTAGGCCCCAGCCTTACATTCTGGGTTTGCACTGCCCGACTCTTTGAGCTGTTAACAAGTCAACACTTAAGGTTACACCAGCATTAATTGCTTGACACTCGACACTACACGTGTCTCCAGTCAGAGCCAGGTCTGCAGCCGTTACGTTTCACGCCGGTGAGGTGGGTGTTTAGCTGCCCACAGCTGACACGTGCAGCACCAGCCAGGCTAAGGGAGCCTCCCACCTGGAGGACACTGTCCGTTTGGCGGACAGCGGCGCCGGCTGCGTCTACACAGCCAGGGAAACCTCTGGCACGGGAGCGCCACCTGAGCCATCACGCCCGGGACACGACAAGCTTCCGCGTCCGCCCGAGCGGAGCTGCCCGAAGCAGCGGGAGGAGGTGGCAGCGCCGCCGGAGCTAGAGCCCCGGGCAGGCAGCGGGGCGCCGAGGATGCCGGGCTGGGAAGAGGCGGCGGAGGCGGCTGGCCGAGAGAGGGGCGCTGCGACTCTCACCTGGCGGCGGCAGGCGGTGAGGTGCCCCCGGTGCCGCGGTCCGGGCTGGCTCGCTGGCCCTTGGCGGCGGCTCCCCCCTTCCGGGGGGGCTTGGGCGGCATGTCGGGCCCGCGCGCGGAGCCACCGCAACTGCCGGGTCAGAAGTTTAAACGTCCACCGAGGCGGGGAGAAGGGAAACGGACAAACCGGTTCCCCGTCGCAGCCACAACCGCTCAAACCGCGGGAAAAACGTCACGTCCGACTCGCGTCACTTCCCAGCCCTCGCTCGTTTCAGAGCAGGGAGAGCCAGAGCGTATTCAAAAGGGGGCGGCGCCTGCGTACAAGAATGAGGCTGAGAACCCGGAAGAGGAATTCAGAGTCTTGGCAACAGAAGCTCCAGCGCGAGCCATTCAGCCAATAAGCTCACCCGCTTTTCTTAGCCAATGGGGGAGCTGCTGCCGTCTCTGTGTTGTCTGGGCGTCCCAGCGGGTGGAGTGGCTGCCTGAGCTTGAGCCCTGCCGGTAACTAGGAGCTGGGCCTCGCCCTGACTGTCGCCTTAACGGCGACTCCTCCTCCTGTGTGGGCTGGGGCGCTCCTGGCTGCTGCCGCCCGGGGGAGGCGCAGCAGGCGTTGGTCCTTTTGGTCAGTTAGTTTTTCCTGCCAGTTTGGAGCATGAGAAGTGTAAATCTCATCTGCCGCGGCAGGTGATGGAGAAACGAGACAGAAAGCAGAGAGGTGGCGTGGAGAAGGGAACCAGAGTCAAACCGCTGAAGGGGTCTGGGGTCGGTTGGCAGAGGGGTAGCCGTGTTAGTCTGGATCTGTAAAAAGCAACAGAGAGTCCTGGGGCACCTTATAGACTAACAGACGTATTGGAGCATGAGCTTTCCTGGGTGGATACCCATTTTGTCAGACACGGGTTTTTTTATTGTCATGTAACACCAGTGGTTACTGGCCCCGTGGAAGAAGTGACATCTTTGTCCAAGGTTTGACACTGACAGCTCTTCAAATAGGGGAATTGTGCTCACAATACACTCCACTAAGAGGCCAAGAAGTCCTCCAGCAGACCCAAAGGAGACCAGGCTTTATATTCATGCTATTTTGGACGTAAACAACAAGCGGGAAAACAACAAATTTTAAAAAGTTTTACAGGTCTTCATTATATATTATAATTGAATTTCCCCTCCCACCCCCTGATCTTCATGAGAGCAATGTCTTATATTGACTGTAAATATAGCATCAAAGACATAAGCCTCCGTTTACCTGTGCGCGCCTGTGGCTGCTTTCACTGCTCTGGTGGCAGAGACTGAAACCTCAGAGCTAGAAGATCTGACCATTGGAGGAGTCCCTAGCAGAGAGGAATCCTCGGTTGGCATAGTGCCACCAGAATAGGAAGTGAGGCCACAAAACCTTGGTATGGCTAAGATGTTCCTGCTGTGGAGATCTTTGCCTAAAAGCTAATTGAGTAAGGGAATGTCTACAGTACGGGATTACTCCAATTTTACAGAATTTGATTTTTGGAAACAGATTGTATAAAATCAAGTGCATGCGGCCACACTAAGCACATTAATTCGGCGTTGTGCGTCCATAGTACTGAGGCTAGTGTCAACTTTCAGAGCGTTGCACTGTGGGTAGCTATCCCATAGCTATCACATAATTCCCGCCCATTGGAATTCTGGATTGAGATCTCAATGCCTGATGGGGCCAAAAACATTGTCGCGGGTGGTTCTGGGTACATGTTGTCAGTCCCCCCTCTTCCTCCTCCGTGAAAGCAACAGCAGACAACAGTTTTGCACCTTTTTTCCTGGGTTACCTGTGTAGACGCCATACCATGGCAAGCATGGAGCCCGCTCAGCTCAACACAGCAGTCATGAACATTATAAACACCTCGCGCATTATTGTGCAGTTTATGCTGAACCAGAACCTGCAAAACCAGGCAAGGAGGAGGTAGCAGCATGGCAACAAGAGTGATGAGGAAATGAACACAGAATTCTCTCAAACCATGGGTCCCGGTGCTTTGGAGATCATGGTGTTAATGAGGCAGGTTCATGCTGTGGAATGCCAATTCTGGGCCCAGGAAACAAGCACAGATTGGTGGGACCGCATAATGTTGCACGTGTGGGATGATTCCTAGTGGCTGCAACTTTTGTATGCATAGGGCCACTTTCATGGAACTTTGTGATTTGCTTTCCCCTGCCCTGAAGCGCCAGAATACCAAGATGAGAGCAGCCCTCACAGTTGAGAAGCGAGTGGTGATAGCCCTGTGGAAGCTTGCAACACCAGACAGCTACCAGTCAGTTGGGAATCAATTTGGAGTGGGCAAATCTACTGTGGGGGCTGCTGTTATGCAAGTAGCCAAAGCAGTCACTGAGCTGCTGCTACCAAAGGTAGTGACTCTGGGACATGTAGAGGTCATAGTGAATGGCTTTGCTGCAATGGGATTCCCTAAGTGTGGTGGGGCGATAGATGGAACCCATATCCCTATCTTGGCACCGGAGCACCAGGGCAGCCAGTACATAAACCGCAAGGGGTACTTTTCAATGGTTCTTCAAACACTGGTGGATCACAAGGGACGTTTCACCAATGTCAACATGGGATTGCGGGGAAGGGTTCATGACGCTCACATCTTCAGGAACATTAATCTGTTTAAATGGCTGCAGCAAGGGATTTACTTCCCAGACCAGAATATAACTGTTGGGTGTTGAAATGCCTATAGTTATCCTTGGGGACCTGGCCAACCCCTTAATGCCATTGCTCATGAAGCCATACACTGGCAGTCTGGACAGTAGTCAGGAGCTGTTCAACTATAGGCTAAGCAAGTGCACAATAGTGGTAGAATGTGCATTTGAACGTTTAAAGGGACAATGGTGCACTTTACTGACTCACTCAGACCTCAGCCAAACCAATATTCCCATTGTTATTGCTGCTTGCTGTGTGCTCCACAATCTCTGTGAGAGTAAGGGGGAGACGTTTATGGTGGGGTGGGAGGTTGAGGCAAATCACCTAGCCACTGATTACACCCAGCCAAACACCAGGATGATTAGAAGAGCACACCAGGAAGCACTGCGCATCAGAGAAGCTTTGAAAACCAGTTTCATGACTGGCCAGGCTACAGTGTGAGAGTTCTGTTTGTTTCTCCTTGATGAAAACCTGCCCCTTGATTGACTCATTCCATTTAAGCCACCCACCCTCCCCCCTTCGACCACAGCTTGCTTTCAAAGGAAATAAAGTCACTGTTTAAAAACCATGTATTCTTTATCATTTGATTATAAAAAGAGGGAGAGAACTGACAAGGTAGCCCAGGTGGGGTGTAGGAGGAGGGAAGGAAGGAAAAGGCCACTTCAAAACTTGTTGAATGACAGCCTTTTGCTTGGGCTGTCCACTGGGGTAGAGTGGCAGGGTGCACGGAGCCTCCCCCTCACATTCTTGGTCATCTGGGTGAGGAGGCTATGGAACATGGGGAGGAGGGAGTGGGCAAGGGGGAGGGCAGTTATACAGGGGCTGCAGCAGCACTCTGATCCTGTTGCCATTCCTGAAGCTCCACCAGATGCCGGAGCATGTCCATTTGATCCCGCAGTAGCTGCAGCATTGCATCCTGCCTCCTCTGATCTTCCTGCCGCCACTTCTCATCTCGAGCGTCCCTCCTGTCCTCACATTCGTTGGCCGCTTTCCTGTACTGTGATACTGTGTCCTTCCAATCATTCAAATTAGCTTTCACTGCGGGTCGACTGCATGATCTCAGAGAACATTTCATCTTGCTTGCATTTTTTTGCCACCTTATCTGAGATCACCTTCCCAATGGACGAGGGAGGCTTGAAAAATTTGCAGCTGTGGGAGGGAAAAAAGGGAGAGAAGTATTTTTAAAAAGATACATTTTAGAGAACAATGATCATACTCTTTCACGGTGAACAACACTATTCACATTACATAGCACATGTGATTTCGGTACAAGGTCGCATTTTGCATCTTAATATTTAGTGCCTGCAGCTTTGGTCTTAGAGATCACAGATGCAGGGCCGAGCAACAGAATTTGGCTTGTATGTGGCCATGGTAAGCCATTGTTTTTTGGCTTCTGCAACCTTCATAAAAGCAGCACCCTCCTTTGCCAGACCAAGCAAAGCCTGTTGAGTGCTGCGGTTTCCATGTTAACGTGCAGCAGCAGAAACCAAACTAACCCCTCCTTCCAATTATCTGAGATAATCACTTTGCCCCTCCCCCACCACATGACTGGTATCAGGGAAGATCCCTGCTAGCCAAACACGAACAGCTCAGCGCCAATCACATCACACACCCACACACTGTTTGGCTAACTGCGGGGCTGATTTCTTTTCAGCCACAGGCAAACAGCCCTGTAGGAATGGCCACCTCTGTCCTCTTAATTAAATTCCCATATTTCAACCAGGTTACCGTGAACTATATCACTCTCCTGAGGATAACACAGCGAGATAAAGAACAGATGTTGCTTGAATGCCAGCAAACACGGGACCATACGCTGCCAGGTTTTGTCATGCAATGATACCAAATTACTTGCTACTAGCATGACTTAGTAAAGTGTTCTACCACAGAGGACGGAATAAGGCTGCCCTGCTCAGAAACCTTCTGTAAAGGCTTTTGGAGTACCTCCAGGAGAGCTTCATGGAGATGTCCCTGGTGGATTTCCGCTCCATCCCCAGACACGTTAACAGACTTTTCCAGTAGCTGTATTGGCTGCGAATGTATCCCAAGTCCTCAGGGCAAATTAATCATTAAAAAACATTTGCTTTTAAACCATGTTTTATATTTACAAAGGTCCCTTCTATGGCTCCATGGTACGGATACCACCTTGGGAGGGTTGGGAGGCTACTTCAGTCAGACTGAGAAAAAGAGTCTGGCTGTTGGGGAGAATGATGTGCTGTGTGCTCTCTGCAAGCTTGTCCTCCTCCTCCTCATCTTCCCTGTCCACAAAATCCTCAGGCATGGCTGAGGTTACCCCCACCTTGGAATCCATGGTCAGGGGTGGGGTAGTGGTGGCGGTGCCCCCTAGAATTGCATGCAGCTCAGCGTAGAAGCGGCATGTCTGCGGCTCTGCACTGGACATATGCTTCTTTGGTTTTCTGGTATGCTTGTCTGAGCTCCTTAACTTTCATGCAGCACTGTAGTGAGTCCCTATTGTGTCCTCTCTCCATCATGCCCTCGGAGACTTTTTCAAATGTTTTGACATTCCGTCTTTTGGAACATAGTTCTGCTAGCATAGAATCCTCTCCCCATACAGCGATCAGATCAAGTATCTCCCGTACAGTCCACACTGAACCTCTTTTTCAATTATTGGACTGCATAGTTACCTGTGCTGATCAACTGTCCAGGCTGGGCAAACAGGAAATGAAATTCAAAAGTTTCCAGGGCTTTTCCTGTCTACCTGGCCAGTGCATCCAAGTTCAGATTGCTGTCCAGAGAGGTCACAATGGTGCACTGTGTAATAGGAGTACAGAAATCGATTTTATCGAAGTAAATGGCTTTGTTGTGTGGATGAGTGCAGGGTTAATTCAGTTTAGCGCTGCTAAATTCGACCTAAACTCGTAGTATAGACCAGGTCTAAAAGACAGCAGAAGTAGGCTCTTAGCCTCCATAGTGACTGGTTCACAGAGGGGGATGAGGATTTTGCTAGTGTGATACACAGCTGTTTGCTACACAGTGCAGAATATTGTGATGTAGAAGGCCTGTGTTCTATTCCAGGTGAGAAAAAGTGCAGTTTGCACATACTCAGAGACTTGATTATATTTGTATTAAGCATGCTCCAGAATTTTAGCTGCCAAACTTTAACAAAAGCAGCAAAGAGTCCTGTGGCGCCTTATAGATTAACAGACATATTGGAGCATCAGCTTTCGTGGGTGAATACCCACTTCGTCAGATGCATGCATCCAACAAAGGGGGTATTCACCCACGAAAGCTCATGCTCCAATATGTCTGAGTCTATAAGCTGCCACGGCACTCTTCGCTGCTTTTACAGATCCAGACTAACACAGCTACCCCTCTGATACTTGAAACTTTAACAAGCCTCTACTGCGCATCTATGAATACAATTTAAATCTGGCCAGATTTGGGTAGTGTTTCATGGGGACACCAAAGGCACTAGACACTAGAGTGCCCCAGTGCTAAATTTCAAGTCCCTGCTCCAAAGATGTATAAAGAGAGAAATCTCAAGTAGGAGTAGAGAGTTTATTTTACCTCTGTATTTGGCACTGGTGTGACCACTGCTGGAATACGGTGTCATGTTCTGGTGCCCACAGTTCAAGATGTTGATAAATTGGATTCAGATGAGCCACAAGAACAATTAAAGGATTAGAAAACATGCCTTACAAACTTTTTCTGGTGACCCAGTTGAAGAAAATTGTTGATACCCTTTAACCAACGGAGCTGGGGATGAGAGGTTGGGGTGCAGGGGTGAAGACTGGAGCTGGGAATGAGGGGTTCAAGGTGTGGGAGGGGGCTGTGGGCTAGGACAGGGAGTTGTGGTGTGGGAGAGGGTCAGGGCTCAGTGCAGGCTCTGGGGATGAGGGATTTGGGATGCAGGAGGTGGCTCTGGGTTTGGGGGAGTGCTCAGGGCTGGGGATTGTGGCACAAGCTTAACTCAGGTGTCTCCTGGTCAGTGGCACAGTGGGGGTACTAAGGCAAGCTTCCTCCCTGTCCTGGCACCATGGACAGTGCTACACCCAGAAGCAGCCAGCAGCAGGCCCAGCTCTTAGGCAGAAGTGTGCACGTGGCTCCGTGTGGCTTTTGACTGCAGGCACTGTTGTCCTTCCCTCCCTCCCTCCTCCCCCCCGGCCAGTGTTTGGGGCAGGGGCAGCGTACAGAGCCCTGTGGGCCCCCACCACCCAGGAGCTGGACCTGCTGCTGGCTGCTTCTGGGGCACAGCATGGTGTCAGAACAGGTAGGGACTAGCCTGCCGTAGCTGGGCAGCACAGGTAACGAGACTTTTAATGGCCCGGTCAGCAGTGCTGACCAGAGCTGCTGCAACCCAGTGCCTTACATTCCATGCTGGAGAATTTGAAAAAAAACTTCTGTAGAAGCACTATAGCAGTGCAGTGAGCGGTAAGGATCCATCTGCATAGACCAGCTTTCTGGCCTTTGGTCTTAGATTGTCAGCTCCTTAAGCCAGGGATGATGACTTCATGTGTCTGTATAGCTCCAAGCACAATGACCAATCAGATTTGGAGTTTCTAGCCCCCACTGTAGTTAGGCTGTGAATTAGCAGACAATCATAAAATCTCACTGGGGGTGAATCTAGGTGAAGCAGAAACAAGCTAAAGATGAATGTTTTGTTTGGCTCCTGATCCTGATCTCACTGAAGTTCTTGACAAAGCTCCCCTCATAGTGTGTGTTTGATGGTAGAGCAGTTAAGTAATGCTGTTTTACCTCTCCAGTGCACTATTCTTAATTTTAAGATTGCTAGCATATTGTTTTGATAATAATACACTGAGACGACTTTGGTTTGTGTTATAAAGCTGTTTGTTATTTCTGTATTGCTAGTGATGACACTGCATATGGTACCCTGATATCCTAGATCTTGGGATGGGGGAAGAAGGAAGTAGTAGCAGCACGTATTTCTAAGATGCAGAGCAGGATAGTTCAGATTCAGCCCTGATGCCTTGACTTTGAGAGTTACACTTGCTTACACCAGAGCTAAATTTGGCCCTTTATGCTAAAGTCTCCCACATAGCTATTCAAAATAGGTGGGATATGGACAGGTCCTAATAAAGGAATTTTCTAGAGTAAGAATAAAGCTAATCTGCAGGAGACAGAATTTCTTAGGGGCTGGGCCAAGACTGTGGAAGGAACTTCCTTAAGAACTAAGGACCATCACAAACCTCACCACTTTCCGTTCCAGGTAGAAGGTGCATTTCTTAGACTTGTCTTCTCTAACAAACACATAGCAATATCCATTATATATTAACTGTTATAGATTTATAAACATTCTAAAACAAGATACTGTACTGCACATTTTACCCCTTGGGAAAGTATGAGAACAAAAGCACATGATAGTGTCTGTAGCTTCTAACTGACTAACAGCTATGGTGATAAGAAATATAGGATAGGTTGAAAAGAATATAGGATAGGTTTTGTTTTTTTAACTCTATTATTGACACATCTGAAGTAAAGCTTAGCCATTTACTCACCATTCTCATGTGCACTGATCATCATTCAACCCAGAGAGCTGGAATAACATCACAACTAGCTCTGCAAGTAAGCAACTCACATACATGTATACTCCATCCACTGGAACAGTGGTACACATATGCACAAGCCAGTCCATTACTTTGCCACAGCCAGGTCTCTTCTCTCAGGCCTCATCTATACAGTTTTTGTACCAGTATTACTATTTTGGTTGGAGGTGGGTGTTGTTTTGTTTTTAAACACTGAAATAGTTATACTAGTAGACCCCCTTGGTATGGACAGTTATATTGGCATAAAGGTGCCATATACCAGTGTATCTTACTCCCTTGCCTGTATGGGAATAGCTATACCATTGATTCAGTAGGATGCAGTTATATTGGGTATAAGTTTTCACATGGACTGTCTGAGGAACCTGATAAGATGGCAAGACAAGGTTCCAGATACTGAGGTTCTCCTATAGGCAGGTATTCAAAGCATCCATACTTTGTTGATGAAATCACAGATGAGATGGGCAGGCCATAACACCAGAATGTCAAATGAACAACTGACAGAGACATATACTAAAATTGAAATGATACAGAGATGATGAGCGTAGTCCTTGTGCAAAGATGACACGCAAATTCGTGAAGCGTTCCATATTAAATAGTTGTGGCCAAGTGGTTAAGGTGATGGTACTAGCAATCGATTAGGGTCTCCCTGCACAGGTTTGAATCCTGCCAACTATGGAAACATTAGAGTGATCTCATTGCGGGTGGGAGAGATAGCTCAGTGGTTTAAGCATTGGCCTGTTAAACCCAGGGTTGTGAGCTCAATCCTTGAGGAGGCCATTTAAGGAACTGGGGTAAAAAACTGTCTTGGGATTGGTCCTGCTGGGAGCAGGGGGTTGGACTAGTTGACCTCCTGAGGCCCCTTCCAACCCTGATATTCTATGATCTTTTATGATGAGGAAAAGGGCTCTTAAGGAGGCCAGAAGAAATGTTTCAAGGATTCTCTCAAGTTATCCTTGAGGCGTTTCAACACTGACACAGAGTTTTGGAGAGATCTCGCTCATGATTGTTCTACCTGGCGAAGCCTCATCATTGCTGGAGCTACAGTCTCTGAGGAGAACTACTGAGGCAGAGCAGAAGCGCCAGCAATGTAAATCACGCAAAAGCAGCATGTCCGCTGTTAATCAAGTAATCCATGGCGGCATCTCTTGTTCAGTGTGCTACAGACAGTTCAAAGCTGAAATTGGCCTGATCAGCCATTCACGTGCTCACAGAAACCAAACTAACCAGCGATGTCATGGTCATCTTTGAATGTGAAGGACAAACATCACCCCCTACACTAGGGGGAATTGAACCACTTTATATACTGCTTTAACTATGTTAGTATAACTATAGACAAAACTTAAGATATCTCATGGCTTTCTTCAAAGTTGCAAAATTTGAATTATAGGTTGGAGGAAGATTTGAAGCTCTTTAAATTTACAAATCCAGTGCGATATTTAATTGCTGCCAATAAATTACCTGGTGTGAATAGTTATTGGACATCAGGAAGTTGAATGGAACATACTAGAGTGTAATGCAGGCCTCACCACAAAATAAACACTGCAGCACTTAGCCATGGTAATACTTCTGTGGTCCTAATATATTAATCTCAAAGTATGTTATGACAATGGGATTATTTTTGGTTAAAACGGAAGCTTTCAAAACATTCAGGTATGTTTCCAACTTTTAGTAAGAAAATCAAACCCACGTTAAGCCAGAGAGGGGTGGTTGGTGGACAAGAATGGTGAGTTCAGTCTCGGGACAGTTTTAAAAACTAGAGTTTTAATAAACTTAGTATTAAAAAAATACATAACCAGCCAACCAAGCACAGCTTGCACAAGCCCCATTGCTTCTCAGTCCTTTCAGAGTGAAGCAAACTCTGCTGCTGCAACCAAAGCTGACCCTTTCGATCCCCTCAGCAGATCTTCAACCCTTAGAGGCACAGGGTGCAGGTAAACCTAGACCTGATATTCGCTTAAGAGTATTACATGTACACATTACATAAGTGAAAGTGTTGCATGCTTCAGGTATATAATTAAAAGTTACAGTAAAAATGGTCGGTTTTACTCATTTTCCTGGGAATAATTTTGAAATAAATGTGTTTTGCTCAGTATAGCACAGCATTCATGCTCATCCTTAGAAAACAGCAACTGTGGTTCCTACTGTTCTGGCTATAGTTTTGCTTAGTTAAAACAAAACAAAACATATTTGATTAGAGGCATTGTGCACCGATGGGTCTATTTAAGGTGACATCAGGAATCAAAATTTATAACATATCATCCCCAAAATCTGAAGTCAAAAGAAAGCTCCAGACACTGAATAACAACCAAGAAGGGACATGTGCTGTTCAACATAATCATAAATCATCTGGAAAAGGCGTAAAGAGTGGAGTGGCAAAATTTGCAGATGACACAAAATTATGTCCAAAGCACACTGAAAGGCATTACAAAACTGGGTGACTGGACAACAAAATGGCAGATGAAATTCAATGTTGATAAATGCAAAGTAATGCACATTGGAAATCATAATCCCAACTATACATAATGGGATAACTATACATGATGGGATCTAAATTAGCTGTTACCGCTCAAGAGAGATCTTGGAGTCATTGTGGCTAGTTCTCTGAAAACATCCACTCACTGTGCAGTGGCAATCAAACAGGCTAATAATGTTAGGAACCATTAGGAAAGGGATAAATAATACAATAAATATCATAATTCTACTATATAAATCCATGATATGCCAACACCTAGAAAACTGCATGCAGTTCTAGTCACCCCATTTCAAAAAAAGAATTGGAAAAGTTACCAAGAAGGGCAACAAAAATGATTAAGGGTATGGAACAGCTTCCATATGAGAAGAGATTAAAAAGGCTGGGTCTTTTCAGCTTGGAAAAGAGATGACTAAGGGGAAATATGATAGAAGTCTATAAAATCATGAATAGGGTGGAGAAAATTAATAAGGAAAAAAGTTATTTACTCCTTCACGTAACACAAGAACTAGTGGTCACCCAATTAAATGAATAGGCAGCAGGTTTAAAACAAACAAAAGGAAGTATTTCTTCACACAATGCACAGTCAACCTGAGGAACTTGTTGCCAGGGGATGTTGTGATGGCCAAAACTATAACTAGGTTAAAAAAAATATTAGATAAATTCATGGAGGACAGATCCATCAATGACTATTCGCCAAGGTGGTCAAGGGACGCAACATCATGCTCTCGGTGTCCCTAAACCTCGGACTTCCAGATGCTGAATGATGGGATGGCTCACTCAATGATTAACAGTTCTGTTCATTTGCTCTGAAGCAACTGACATTGGCCACTGCTAGAAGACAGGATACTGGGTAAGATGGACCATAGATCTGATGCAGTATGGCCGTTCTTATGTTCTTACAAGGTTAACCATTATCTTTTGTGGAAAATGGAAACAATATGCACGTGAATCAGCACGAGACATGCTTCCAAGCACATCAACATGACTCATGAAAAAAACAGTTCCAAGAATGAACCATTAGCCGTTTCCTGGCATTTATTTAATTTTTTTTTGTAAATGCACAAAATACAACATCCTGAAAGATTTTAAGTTAAATTATCCTTACTGGGTTTTTTACTAATTTTCATGTTTGCCTTATAGCATCAAAAACAGGCAAAATTTCTTTTCAGATGTCATTATTATTTAGATTTCTTACCACATATGAACATATCCATTCTAAAAATAAACTGTCAATTAAACCAACTGTAGAATGAACAGATTACATTGTATACTTAAGGGAACCTTCCTCTGCAGCAAATATTTTTCCCTGACCCAAAGCAGTCACAATAGCAGGAACCTTGCTTGCAGAGTGTTTACAATAGCAGGAAGCTGTTCTGAATCCACATAATGTATCCTCCCACAGCATTAATAAAAGATCATTTAAGAGATAGAAAGTAAGAGAGAACTCAGTTCAGTTAAGAAACTTTATATTAATGTAAGATACAGACTCCGATAATATTACATTATTTTTAAAAATAGGCATACATCAAGCAGCTAAACATTGGCATATTTTCCCTAAGTATTCCTGCTTTCTAATATATCAATGTCCAAAAATCAATATAGTAAATAGGGTCCAGTTCCCTTGCCCATGCCACAGCTCAAAAATGGATCTCTGGAGGTTCTCCTAATGACCTTTTGTATGGGAGGTTGCATACTTTTTTAACCTTAATCCAGCCTTGAAATAGCAGCAAGGAAAACAAATAAAAGTCTTGGGCCAGAAATTTGAAACTTATATGCTTAGAGTTCATATTTGAGCACCTAAATAAAAGTGACCTGATTTTTAAGGATTATGAGAACCTACAGTTTCTATCAGTTTCTCTGGGAATTGTGAGTGCAACACTCATGGAGAAGGGAAGAGAAAATTAGGCCACTTTTACTTTAGGTGACTAATTATGAATTTAAGGACCACGTCCTCAGCTGGCATACATCAGTCTATCTCCAATGACCTTAATGGAGCTAAGCCAATTTACACCAGTTGAGGACGTGGGCTTAGGTGTCTAACTTTGGGCTCCTAAAGTTAGAAGTTTTATTCTTAGTTTTTAGAATTCAAGTTTTTCGTTTGTCTGTGATAAATATAATATATACATACATAAAAAACAGTTCTTAAAAAACAGCTTTAGAAAATGTTAACATCTTAGGTAATCTTATACTAAGATGTTTTTATATGAGGGAAAAGTCATCACAGCTTCTTTTGCAGGGAATCTTTGTATTTGTATTTTATCAAAGCTGCAAACATATCAAGGCTTAATGTGCTTTATTAAAAACTGATCATTATATAAAGCAGTTTCACACTGATGACCAACAACTTTGCTAATATATTTGCATACCTTTGCCATGGCTGACACAATCCTATCTCCACAGTTAGTATGAATGCTTTGTATTATAAAGCTATTGAATGCAATATGCAGATTTACAAATATACAATGACAGTAAATTATGGTGATAGAACAAGAGTTTATTAAAAATTAACCAACTATGATGAGTAAGCCAACCTTAGGTCTTCTCTTATTATGGTATGTGCAGTGTAAAAAACACAATTTAAATGGGTAGCACAATACTCATTTTAAATGAACAGCCAAAATGAACAGTGTGCTTCTTATTGACCTTCCATATTACAATAATGTACTGTATTTTGATTTAAGTTCACCACTCATTTAAGAAAGCTATTGGTGGAACAAATCATCTAATTCTGTCAAATTTCTGGAGAATATATGGCTTCATTCATGTGGAACAAGCATTAATTTTTCCCTAAATTAATTATAGCAAAAGAGAACCCAAGAAGACTTTTAGACAAACAGGTTTGTAAGATTTATTTTCCATTGCACATACATGGATTATATAAAAGTTAGTAACAAGTTACTGCTTGATTTCCTTACATTTTCTAAAGATAGGTACAGCAGACACTTGCCATATTAAAACATCAAGTTAGAAATCAATTTGAAAAAGGTAAATATGACAATATTTAAAAAAAACAAATTGCACATTTTAGTAAGGGGAAATTCAAATATATGTTATCTATATGCTGTAACAAACTATATAGCTTAGAATATTACAGTTAGAAATAGTTCTTTCAGTCCATGTGTACATATTTTTCTCCAGATTAATAATTCTTTTCAATTTTACTTAATTAAAACTGGCAGATATTTCAGAGACTTTATCTTCCTCGCAGTATTCAAGATTCATCACATGAAATGCACTAGTAACTAAGACATTACACAATTGCTATTCAAATATAAAAAGGGCACCACACTTGAAAATAAGAAAAAACCCTAAAACATATTTAAAATTTATGAGATGAAAAGTTTAAGATGTTCAGCAATAAAGCCCTGTCCACTACTTACGTCAAAGATTTTAAAAAATAATCACTGCACACAATACAAAGTGGGATCATACTGTAATCTTTCAGTCTTCTGTTACAGTAATATTCTCCATTACTGTTCACAAATGAGTGTTTCTATAGCAAACCTATTCTCAAAGTGTCGAATCTTTCGGCAATTGGTGGCTTCACGCTTTTGAATTCCTGTTTAGAGTTTGGAGAAAAGGGGGAGGGAGGGATGACAAATGAGATAGAGTGATGCATATTAGGAAGAATTAAAGTATTAGTCCATTTACTGTAATAAGAAGGTACCAGAGGTTCCTCTCAATTCACTTTCAAATCAGAAACAAATAGAGGAATATCAAATTTATCAACACTTTAGGGATCTATTATTTACTTGTGTCCCTTATTTATCATGGGATCAATTAAAGTGTTCATGTTTTTTAAAAAGGATTGTTTGTAATCATTTTTACAAAATAGTTAATTTTTCCCCATCTGCCACCTTCCCAAACACAGTCAGCAATCTGACTAAGTTACTCAATTAATTTAGTTCAGTGTATGCTTCTAAACTTCTCCTTCCACATTAAACAAATGCTGAACAACTATGCGTCTGACAAAGTGGGTATTCACCCACAAAAGCTTATGCTCCAATACGTCTGTTAGTCTATAAGGTGCCACAGGACTCTGTTGCTTTTTACAGATCCAGACTAACACGACTACCCCTCTTATACCTAACAATTATAATACTTCACTTCTCTAGGCTCTTGAATCTGAGATTTTCAAAGAGCTTTCCACAGACAAATAATATAAAAGTTTTACAAGATCCCTGTAAGGTAGACAAGTATTATTCCTATTTCACAGATGCAGATTAGGAGGTACAGAGCAGTTAAGTGACATGGCCAAATTTACACAAAACATGTAGGACAAATTAATCAGACCATAAGACCATCCTTTCGATACATGAAAAATTGAACCATAAAGCGTGTACATGTTTAACTATTCTGACAGTTATAATTACTGATGGTAAAAGCCACTATTATTAGCTTTGTGTTATTTATATTGCAGCTGACTGAAAATCTTCTGCCAAAATACTTTTTCCAACACAAAATGTTTTTTCAACTAAACAAACTGAGAAAATTTTCATTTACTTAAAAATCCTTTTCAACTTTGAGGGTGGGGGATTCAAGGAAAATGTAAAGAAAAATTAATGGGGAAAAAGGTCATTTTATATTGCATTCATGTTTCAAGTCCTCAAATTTTTTAAGGTCAGGCTTGACAAAGCCCTGGCTGGGATGATTTAGCTGGGAATTGGTCTGCTTTGAGCAGGGGGTTGGACTGGATGACCTCCTGAGGTCCCTTCCAGCCCTGATATTCTATGATTCAGGATTAATACCCCATCATGCTAATCTCTGTGTAAACAGGAACTTCAAAGAGCCAATGACAGCAAGACCACTCTAAATTTTAATCTGAGAGGTATTGTCTTCAACGTATCCGGCTATTTATTGACTAGAAACATTAACTTTTCCATCAAACACAAGATAACATTCTCAAGAGACTTTACCTTTCATGGTTTCTTTGCGCTGTAGTTTATAGGTTTCCTTGCCACGGCACAGACGATAAATAAAGAACCCCAACTGATCCACATTTTCAATGCGATCAGTAACAATCATCTGTTCATGAATCAGATAGGACTGAGGCAAGTATGTTCCAGCCTACATTAACAAAAAGGCAACAGTTCATTATTAGAAGTGCAATCATCATTCTTCTGCTAAGTACACACAAGATAATTCAAATCAATTTTATATACTCTCAAACAGCAGCAGTTCTATGCAAACGAGGATTTGCAGACTTTCAAAATACATAGTACATACAGAATTTTCTTTTAAACATCAGGAATGTGACTGCATTTTAGTGCAGATATTTAAGAGAGAATAAAATAATCATAAAATATCACAACATTTTCACAACAGGAAACATTGACGTATAGTGCCTTCCATTACAATAATTAAATCTATATCATTTTTTTCCACACAAGAAAAGCAAATTATCTCCAATTAAGGTTCATTACTGTGGGCCAAATCTTGCAGTCTTTACTGACCAAACACAATCACTTACTAGGGAGTCAACTGTTTCCAATACAAGCTTTGTCCAAGTAAAGACTGCAGAAACATGCATGAGGTTAGTACTACCTTGCTGACTGACGGAGGCCCCAGGGATCAGTAGTTTACTACTATCCTTCTGCATTCTGTTAACTTTAAAATAGGCGGATCCCAAACATTTTGATAGCACAGGCCACAACTTAATGGACTGTGAATGGGAGGATAGATGGTCCACAAGACAATCACATAACATCCTTGTGGCAACTTTACCAATTGTTTAAATAAAAATATATTCGAAAGTATTTTTTCCTGTATGTTTCCTTTAAGGTCAGCTATTACCAGAAAGTAAGGAAAGCCCAAATAATGTGACTATTGAGCTCTTCAGAGACCCCCAGCAAAAACTCTGCAGACAACAGTTCAGAAAGCTGGTTCAGAAAACAGAACTAGGGCCCCATTCCTCATCCATCTGGAGTCCAAAAGAGTTTTGCCATTGATTTAAAAGAGAGAGTACAATCAGGCTCTATTGCATGTTTCTGTCAGAGTAGAATATTCACAGGAACAAAAATTGGCAACTCTTTTAAAAGTTGACTTTATTAAAACGTTATCCACAAATAAATCAATCGGTCTTTCTAAAATGTGACTGAGTGGAAAGAGATTCCATTTAGCATAATTCCTATTTCTGACATTAATGAAGAGGGAGTTTTTAATCTATTTTTCACTTGTGAGTTCAAACACGTAAGTTACTTTTAAAAAAGCACCTTGGAATCCGAAGAAACAGCTGCACTGCATCCAGAAAATTACATTAGCATAGAATATAGTGTAGCTGGCTAAAGATTTTTATTTTTATTGTCGTTAAGCCACTTACGAGTTTCTATTACAAACCAGAGATTAAGGACAACAATATTTTTTCAGTCCAAGCAGCATGTTTAAACAAGCTGATTAAGAGCTGTTCTTTTTAGCACCAGGGTAGTGATTATATAATATTTACTTTGAAATGTAAAAATATTCCTGACCCCATCTGAAGAGGCAAACATAAGTGAATTGTTTTTTTTAGCTGACCTTGTAGTTCATTAAACAATGAACAGCCTTGTTATTTAAACAAATAATTTATAAGTTCAGGTGAAAAAAAAAGTTTGTTTTCCACAGAAAGAAAATAAAGATTGTTACAGTAGAGACACTGCATATTAAAAGTACACCATATCGTAAACTGCAATCTAAAATAATATAGAACATAAGAAAAACAGATTACTCTCTACTGTAGTTGAAGGAAATTCTACATTCTCACTTAAGTGTTTTAATTGCATACTACAGATGGGGAATATCATAGCTATAAATTATTCCTGCAGCATATTTGTCCATATACATAGATGTACGGAGTTTAAAGCCAAAAGGGACCACTGGATCATTTAATTAGACCTCCTGTATATCACAAGCCATTAAGTTTCATGCAGTTTTATCCCTGTACTGATCCCACCAATTTGGAGTTGGCTAAAGTAGATCTTTCAGAAAGGCATCTAGTCTTCCCTTGAAGAGATCAAAAGATGAAGTATCCCTCCCTTGGTATTTTGTTCCAATAGTCAGTCACTCTCACTGTTAAAAATGTGTGTCTTATTTTGACTTTTTCTGGCTTTAACTTCCAGCCATTGGTTCTCATTAGGTTTTCTCCATTAAGTTAAAGACCCAAGGCTTAGCAGAATTCTATTTATAATTTGAACAGACAGTATCTAAGGTTTTTTTTAAAAGTTTTTATTTTTATCTATTTAAATTTTCACAGTCGTGGGAAATTATGGGAGCGTCCAACAATAATTATTTAATGACAATAAGTGTTGATTCAAATATTTAAAGCTTTTTACCTGTTAAAACACAAAGTTGTCAACATCACATGTAAAATATACAAAGTAAATATCCTTAAAATCAGATTCTAATAAGTTTTCAAGAAGTATTTTTTTTACTTTGCCTATCTGAAAATTTTATCATTGATGGAAATATTTTTGTTGGTTTGTGTGCGTGCTGAAATCGATGTTTACTGATAAAAATCTAATCCTTCCAAGTTTAACTGTAATCAAGTCACCTCTCAGTCTTCTTTCTGATAAACTAAACATATTGAGTTCCTTACTTCTTTCAATGGAGGGCACTTTTCTCCAGCCCTTGAATAAATTTTTTTGTGAAGACTAGAACTCTATAGAGTATCCCAGTATGAGCCTCACCAATGCCATGTACAGAAATAAAATCATCTCTCTGCTTCTACTCCTCCGTTTATACATACAAGGATTGCATTAGCCCTTTTACCCCACATCTTCACACTAGGATCTTATATTGAGTTGCTTTCCAGGGATGCAGTCCCCCATTCTGTAGGTCTAGATTGCATTCCTTGTTCTAAATGTATAACTGCATTTAGCTGTATTAAAATAAACACTTTTTGTTTGAATGGGCCCAGCGTACCAAGCGGACCAGATCGCTTTGTATTACTGCCTTGCCCTCATTGTTATTTACCAGTCTGCCAATCTTTATGTCATCCGCAGATTTTATTAGAGATGACTTTATATTTATTTCCAGATCATTGATGAAAATGTTGATTAGCATCAGACCTAGTACCAATCTTTGCAGAAATCCCCTTGAAATACCCTCATTCAAAGATTTCCCATTGACAACTACTTTTTGAGATCTGTCTGTTAGCCTACTCTTACTCCATTTAACATGTGCTTTATCAATACTGTATAGTGCTATTTTTTTAATCAGACTGTCATGCAGTATTAAGTCAAATGCCTCATAAAAGTCTAAGTACACTACATCTCTGCAGTTACCTTTAATCAACCAAATATGTAATCTCAAAGAATGACACTCTCTATTCCCAAATCTGTAAATCCTTTAAACTGAACTCCTCTGAAGATTTAAGTTCTTTAATGGGGAGTTAATTTTTCAAAAGCACTTCTGACATGTGAACTCCAGTGCTTGTGAAAATAATATAAACATGTTTCTCTTTATTATATATAACAAAACCACCTGCAGTTCAACCATACCTTTATGTTGATCAGCAACTCCATGAAATTTTTTGGTGGCATAACAATTGAAGTGTTCAGAGGAATCACATAGCACTTATCCAAGCTAAGGTCGAGGTAGGCTGTCAGTCTCTGGTGAAGAAATGCATATTCTAATCAAAATCATTTAAATAATTCTAGGGTTAGCAACACTGTGTTAATATGCTCAATTACTGGCATATACTTGTTCTTCCTGTAAGTTGCAGTACTGTTAGTTATAAAGTGTGTTCTAATTTATTGAGTTTGGTGGTGGGATACAAAGAAAAAGGCAATCCCAATATCAGGTTAGCTAGAACAGAAATTTCTGCAAGTCAATAGGTACAAGGTAGTTCAGACTTTTCAGTGCATCTGAGCTGTCTGAGGTTAAGTGCGGTATTTATTTAGTCTTGTTGCTTGTATTTTAAAATTTGAGGGAGAAATCTTAAAGTACAAATCTCCCTTTCAGAGTTCAGTGAAACATGACTGGAAGAGAACACACAATAGAAAATACCTGATGCTATACATACAAATATTTTATTCTTCCAAAATACTGTGCAGTTAGAATGCTAGTTTACTGATATATTTGGGAAATACTAGCAATCTCAAAAATACAAAAGTGTCAAACTTGCAGAATCTACATTTTAAACCAGTAATTTATGGTCTCTGGATTATCCAAAGGGTAATATTTGCAATAGTTTATTAAACTATAAGGCTAACAGATTCTTGAACTAGAAGGTCTTGAGGCACCATTAACTAAAATTGTTTTTGCTAAGGAAGGGCAATATATTATGTTCAAGTGTTCAGTCTTGCAACATCCAACATTTTTTGTGAGTCATGTATTAAATACAAAGAACTAAGGGCCCCAATCCTGCAAATACTATTCAGCATAATGGATTACTACTATGACTAGTCTATCTGTCAAAGTACTTATAGCAAAAGTTTGTAGCATTGGACTTTAAGTTAACAAAGCATTAAGGCTTAAGAATAATGAAGTATAAAATGTGAGGTTCTTACAGTCACATTACATTTTATTTTCTATTGCTATTTTTTCCTCACACAGCTTCACATTTCTTATAGCCTGATCCAATGCCTAATGAAATCAATAGGAATCTTTCTATTATCTTCAGTGGACATTGGATTAGACCTTAAATGCATACTACAAAATATATTTTATCACCTATTATATATTTCTACGGCTCCTCTCACCATGGTAGCACATCTGTGTAGGATTTGCATTATGCCAACTTATCATTGCTGTGGGAAATACCTTTGTCTTTCCTATTTTTATTTTAATTATGCAACATTACTATTATACAGAATTGATAAGGGCATTGAAGGTCAGATCTCACTTTGGTATATGAGGTGCCAGCCTTTATTTCTGTCATGCCAAGTAGAGAAAGTGTGAAGTGTGATGTGAAAGAAGCTCTGCTGCAAATCTTAAATATTTACTGAACATATTTAGAAATAAATTTTTCTAATCACATGATTATTTAACCAATGTTTTTCCCAAACTTACTTATGAATGTTAGGCAAAATGAGCACTAACTATTAAATTCATATTTAGACATGTTTGAGTTCCTACAAAAAAAACACATGGCAATGATTTTACACAGTAGGAAAGTGTTCTTTTTTTCAGCCTTGCACAACGCAAAAATAGCTCAATAGTTTTTCTTCAAGCGTTGAGCAGCAGCAGCAGCAAGAGTCACATTTCAGTGAAACCAGGCGTGGACTATTTAAGCATAATGGGATAATTTTCAGAAAGCGGAAAGAAAGAAAATGGGTTTTTCCAACTAACTATGATCACTGAGAGAAAGCTATAGCATTACAGAGATGTCTTGCAAAAATTTTACTCCTACGATGTGCAACAAAGATACTTATTGACAAAAGATAGAATAAAAGTACTTCAGTAGTGCTCAGTCATGCCTTTAAAAGCAGTGGGTGGCCTGTGATGGAAGCAGAGTGTTTCCCGAGAGCTCCCAAATGCCCAGGCTGGGGTCTGGCTGCTGCCATGCATCTTAAAGTGAATACAGAAAGTACTGCCCTCCACAGCCCATCAGCCGTATCCTTGCCTTTTCACGGTCCCCTTTGGAATGGTTAGCTTCATTGAAAGCACTACTGGATGATAGTCTTTGAGCTTAGGTGAATACGACTGTGAATATGACCAGCCGCTGCACATGGAATGAAGGCTTCTTCTACCCTACATTCATCACTACTGTTGCTGATCACAATATGGCTTCATGTATTTTCAGCAATAAGATTAAAATTTTCTTCACGTTCTTGTATTATGACAAGGAAATGGATGTGTTTGGGTTTTTTCCCCCTCTCTTTTCATGAACAAGAACACTTTATAAATGGTGGCTTACAGACCAGGAGAACAGTAAGATTATCATCAAATGTGCACTCTGTACACAAGGTTTAATAATTACTTCCAGTTTCTGAATACCAAAATATTGCAGAGCTCACACTTTCACACCAGTAAAATAACTGAAATAATTAGAAACCACACAGATTAAGTTGATAAAAAAAAGCATTTTGAAATTTTTTTTGTTTTGTTTTTAAATGGTTTCAAGGATTCTCGGCAGACGTTCCTTACCCGGTGGAAATCATGAACAATATCTGCTGGATCACTGTCAGCAAATTCCGGGACAGGCACACTGATGAATTCAACATCCTCCTCCTCAAGGATCTGAATGTTTTGCTCAATTGTCTGGTAGAGAGCTGCTGGAGCACGTCCATCAGGCTCAGTTAGAGTTAAGTCATCTTCAATATATTTTATTCCACAGAAATACACACCACCTTGCTAAAAAAAATAAATAAAATAATCCCAAAACAAACATCATTTCAGCAGGTTTATAAAAAATTGTAAATGTGATCAACGGCTATGCAAGCTTCCTCAGATAGCGATGTCACTGCACCTTAAACACTACTCTACACTCACACGGCTCTTCCATTCTCAAACTTCTCCTGAGCAGACACTCCCCAGCATCAAGCCATCATTATGCCAATTTATTTAGTTCATAAGCCTACACTGGATCAATTTTAGACAGCACAGGTATTCTAGATAGCTTGAGTAAGAGATTAAGGGCCTAAAGTGAAATCCTGGCCCCTCTGAAGTCAATCGGAATTTTGCCATTGACTTCAGGGAAGCCAGGATTTCATACCTGGTTTTTAACCTGGCCTTACATTTGCACTAACAAAATACTGCAGGTGCAAATAAGACATGCATACCTCTAATTACATTATTTGTGAGCAGAATAAGGTACTTAAAAGTTTTCATGCCTAAACTTGTGCTAAAATTGTAGCATTCAATAATCAGGTCCTTAAATATTATATTTGATTATGTTTTATGTTCTAGCCTAAATCCTTTCTAATTCATTTATTCTGACTATCCAAAACATGTTCAGGAAGTCCTTTATAATCTTGAAAGTTTCCTAAATTTAAGACTTTTTAAGTTTGTTTATAAATGAATTCATTTCTGATGTTTTAAACTACAGCTGTCTTCACTCACAAGCTGTAGCCTGTCAGCTATATACATTATTTGCAGCATGACCACTCTCACCTGAGCTACGCTAATTCCACAGGAGTTAACTTGGGTGTAGATAACTCAGGGTATGTCTACACTACGGGATTATTCCGATTTTACATAAACTGGTTTTGTAAAACAGATTGTATAAAGTCGAGTGCACGCGGCCACACTAAGCACATTAATTCGGTGGTGTGCGTCCATGTACCAAGGCTAGCGTCGATTTCTGAAGCGTTGCACTGTGGGTAGCTATCCCGTAGCTATCCCACAGTCTCCCATGCCCAATGAAATTCTGGGTTGAGCTCCCAATGCATGATGGTGCAAAAACAGTATCGCGGGTGATTCTGGGTAAATGTCGTCACTCAATCCGTGAAAACAGCGGCAGACAATCATTTCACGCCCTTTTTCCCCTGGATTGCCCTGGCAGATGCCATAGCATGGCAACCATGGAGCCTGTTTTGCCTTTTGTCACTGTCACCGTATGTGTACTCAATGCTGCTGACAGAGGCGGTACTGCAGTGCTACACAGCAGCATACATTTGCCTTTGGAAGGTAGCAGAGATGGTTACCATCCCTATTGCACCATCTGCCATTGTAAATTGGCGATGAGATGATGGTTATCAATCAATCATTCTGTACCATATGCAATTGGAAATTGGTGATGACGGTTATCAATCATTTTGTACCGTCTGCTGCTGTCATGGGTGCTCCTGGCTGGCCTCGCTGAGGTCGGCCGGGGGCGCATGGACAAAAATGGGAATGACTCCCAGGGTCATTCCCTTCTTATGTTTTGTCTAAAAATAGAGTCAGTCCTGCCTAGAATATGGGGCAAGTCTACTAGAGAGCCAGAGAGCACAGCCGCTTCGGGTCAGAGTCCCAGAGATCCCACAGAAATGATGAGCTGCATGCCATTCTAGAGGGTGCCCCTGCAACAACCCCACCCGTTGCTTCCCTCCTCCCCCAACCCTCCTGGGCTACCATTGCAATGTCCCCCCATTTGTGTGATGAAGTAATAAAGAATGCAGGAATAAGAAACATTGACTTTTTAAGCGAGATAAAATGAGGGGGAGGCAGCCTCCAGCTGCTGTGATAGTCCAGGCAAGACATTAAAGGGTAGGGGGAGAGGAGCACAGCCTCATGCTGCTATGATAGTCCAGGGAGTACAAAATCTTTTCTTTAGACATGAAAGCGGGGGGGGCTCCAGCTGCTATGATGACGACGGTTACCAAGCATTTTGTACCGTCTGCCAGGAATGACAGGGAGTCATTCCCATTTTTACCCAGGCGCCCCCGGCCGACCTCACCAAGGCCAGCCAGAAGCACTCACGGGATGATGATGGTTTTCCCCCATTTTGTACCGTCTGCCATCAGGAAAGGAAGGGGAGGGGATGCTGCTGTTCAGCGCCGCAGCACCGTGACCAGCAGCATGCAGTAGACATACGGCGACATTAAAAAATGACAAGAAACTATTTTTTTCCCTTTTCTTTTGGGGGGGAGGGGGGCTAAATTGACGAGATATACCCTGAACCACCCTGGACAATGTTTTTGACCCTACAGGCATTGGGAGCTCAGCCAAGAATGCAAATGCTTTTCGGAGACTGCAGGATAGCTGGACTCCTCAGTCCCCCCTCCCTCCCTGAGTGTCCATTTGATTCTTTGGCTTTCCGTTACGCTTGTCACACAGCACCGTGCTATGGACTCTGTATCATAGCCTGGAGATTTTTTCAAATGCTTTATCATTTTGTCTTCTGTAACGAAGGTCTGATAGAACAGATGTGTCTCCCCATACAGCGATCAGATCCAGTATCTCCTGTACGTCCATGCTGGAGCTCTTTTTGGATTTGAGACTGCATGGCCACCCGTACTGATCAGAGCTCCGCGCTGGGCAAACAGGAAATGAAATTCAAAAGTTCGCGGGGCTTTTCCTGTCTACCTGGCCAGTGCATCCGAGTTCAGATTGCTTTCCAGAGCGGTTACAATGGTGCACTGTGGGATACCGCTCAGAGGCCAATACTGTCGATTTGCGGCCACGCTAACCCTAATCCGACATGGCAATACCGATTTCAGCGCTACTCCTCTCGTCGGGGAGGAGTACAGAAATCAGTTTAAAGAGCCCTTTATATCGATATAAAGGGCCTCATTGTGTGGACGGGTGCAGGGTTAAATCAGTTTAATGCTACTAAATTCAGTTTAAACGTGCAGTGTAGACCAGGCCTCAAGCTAACACTGTAGTGCAGACAAGCTCTTAGACTTGCTCCTGGTAACCATAATATAGCTTACATCACTCTGAATTTCATCTGCTGAATCAGATAAAGTCTAAATTGGTACAATTCACAGAGAAAGCCAGGATCCAGAACAGAACAGTAAGAACAGAATAGAAAGAAGATGCAAGTTAAACTAGACTCCTCCAGCTCCTCTGTGCTGTTTGATCAGTTTAGACTTCTGTAGACATTAGCAAATGGATGTAAATAGGTCCAAAAGGATCAAGTGTCTGGAAATCAGGCTGTCAGGGAATGGGATTTTCCTGGGAACCCTCCATGCACAGATTTTGCCCCTCCCACAAATAGAAAGGAAGAGTGTCAGCTGCCGCCACGGCACTGTTTCCCACCCTTGGCCAAACACAGTGTGTTCCACATGGCTGGAGTCTGTTTCGGGGGTGGGGAGGGATTGGATGTTAGGCAGACAGACACATTAGCTACCCCACCAACCCCATGAAATTCAGGGTCTGTATTATCATAATTCTCACAGAATCCCCATGAAGTCACAGGGCCGTCCCTTGTAGCAGAGCTCCAATGGAACTGCACTGCCAAGGAGTCAGAGCCAATGCAGGGTGTAAGGCCTCTGTAGAGATAGCTCTGGAGTCCTGCAGATCCCAGGTTCAGGGGCTTGCTCAATGGCCTACTTCACAGGGGGATGCGGGCAAACCGCTCTCCCCAACTGAACAATAGGGGAGAATTTTGTAGAATTTCCTGCCCCAGAAGTCTCTCTGAGTGTTTCCTGTGGGAGCAATAATCTGGCATAAGGAGTCTTATACCACCTTACACATTCCCTCTGAATCTGGTCATACGTGGAGGAGAGTAATTTATCCCAGAGTGAAACTGCCAAAGACACCACTCTTCATGAATTCCCAAATGGCCTATCAAAGGAGGAGGATTGAAAATAATTTCTGAAAAAGCTATACATCCGGCCCTTAAACCTATAGAAGGGTAAATGTAAAGAGAGAGAACCAGTAGCACTCTCTCACTAACTCTCTACTAAACGCAGTGCATACAGTCCTTTACTACACAAAATGTATGTAGCTTACCTGGAATGCAAAATATTTGTACAGATAGGCACCACCAAGTATCACACCAGCAAGCATAAAAGCCACTCCAAAGCACATACACCAACACCAAGCCCTCCTCTGTCCAACAGGCACCACAGCTTCAGGGTCCTAGAAACATATCAAAGGGAAATTGTCAACATAATATTCCAAAAGACATAAAAGATTGTGGCTGTTCCTGTCTATTTAGTGTAAACATTTCCAGCATCATTAGAAAATATTGGGTAATTTTATTTCATATTTGGAAAAAAATACTTTAAACTTATTCCATATTAAGGTTTACAGCAACACCACCGATGGTGAGGTTATGATGAGATAAAACCAGCTATAAATGCCGCAATCTCTTACTGACATCTTCTTGGGCTGACCCATCAACTGGTTACTAACGTCAAAAGCATACAAGCTGAGGAGTCATGGGGAGAGTTCAGGAATGGTGAAGTCATTTGATGCATCATTTCTCTCACAGCTGAGCTTTTCACAGGTTGTGTCCAGAAAAGTATCCATTTTTAGGTTAATTTTTGTGAAACAATAGCATGTAAGGGACCTGGATTCAGAAGAAGCATTAGGACACACTTCAGTATGGTACCATTTAAGAGATTTGAGGAATAAGAAGCTTAGGGCAAAATCTGGCCCCGTGATATATGACTGTGATAGGTGAAGAAGAGGGAAATGCATACTAGAACTCTTTTGAGCAACAGATTGCCAACTAAGGCAGTAGCCAGTTCCCTATACTACCAGCACAACAGAGCATTGTTAGGCCCCACTCTGTACATACTGCACTACATGTGAGGGATGCACAATGCTCCTCTTTGGAGCAGTAGTAAGGAGTACCATATCATGCAATTCCTCCTCAAGCCATCTGGAGCTGGTGCTTGCAGGAGGACGCCTATGTCTATATCACATGATCAACATCTGGTCATATGTGGAGGAGAGTACTTTATCCCAAAGTGAAACTGCCAAAGACATCACTCGTCATGAATTCCCAAATGATCTATCAAAGGATGAGGACTGAAAATAATTTCTGAAAAAGCTATACATTCAGCCATTTGCATTTGTGGGGAGGGATAGCTCAGTGGTTTGAGTGTTGGCCTGCTAAACCCAGGGTTGAGAGCTCAATCCTTGAGGGAGCCACTTAAGGACCTAGGGCAAAAATCAGTACTTGGTCCTGCTAGTGAAGGCAGCGGGATGGACTCAATGACCTTTCAAGGTCCCTTCCAGTTCTAGGAGATAGGTATATCTCCAATTATTTATTTTATTTTAACACCTTTCACTTCTCTCATTTCTGCATAATTCAGGTAAATGACGGCAGGATTTTGCCCTTGGTTTCTTAGGGTACATCTACACTGCCAAAAAACATCTGTAGCAGCAAGTCTCAGAACTCGGGTTTACAGGTTCGGGCTCGCACTAGGGCACTACAAATAGCTGTGTAGATGTTCCCACTCAGTCTGGAGCTTGGGCTCTGAAACATCCAGCTCCTCAGGTTTTAGAGCCCAAGCTCCAGCTGAGCAGGAACATCTACACAGCTATTTGTAGTGCCACAGCGTGACCCGAGAGACTCTGCTGGGGAGTTGGGGTTTTTTGCAGTGTAGGTGTACTCAGAGTCTAACCTCTTCCAATCCATAACGCTGACAGATAAATGTCAGAGTTTGCACCAGCAGAATGCAATTCATTATACCATTATACCATTCCTACTGGAGACAACAAGAAATCATGACAATCAGGAAGACCAAAAATAGTAGTGAAAAATAAAAGTGGAAAAACTCTAGACACCCCATTTGCTAAGAGGAAGAAAAAGTTTTGTTTCAGAGTGATGGATATATACTCTTATATTTCAACAGATACTTTTCATGGCTTTTGGGTTTGTTTTCAGAGGACCCCAGGCAATTATTACAACAAGCTGTTATAGCATTTAATAACTAAATAAAATGTTGAATTTTTAAACATCAAAGTTCTAACTGTAACCTATTCTCTATGTTACTTTAATAGTAGTGTACAAATCAGTCACTCGCAATATATAGCAAGCTTCCATACCCACTTTTCTGCAAGGTGACAGCTGTCAACAGCAGGTTAGAAGCATTAACAGGATCAAAACTTTTCAAAAATAATTCACAGCTTATGCTTCATTAATAAAAAAGCTTTTTATATTAACTTGCAGAGTGCTGCAAGAAGCAAAATAAGTGTATCTTTCTTTTGGCAGGTTTTCCATTTGTTACAGCTAGATATCTCAGTGGTTTCTGTTCCAAATACAGAACACTGTGAGCTCCTGGAAGATACATTCTCTTCACCTGAAATGTAGGTGTTATAAACATAAGCTATCATCAAACCTTCTAGACCAATGCAAATGTTTCTATGGAAAGCATAAACAAATTCTAACTGAAGCACAGTTTTTAACTGATAAAAATTCCCCTGCAGCATTTGCAAGGTGTAACCTCTGTGCTAATACAGAAGGCTCTGAAAGTGAAAATGGCTAGAAAACAGTATTAAAAATGAAACTGACTCACCACAGCATAAACAGTGAAATGTAGGTAGCAATTTTAAAAATCCTTTCAGTTTTAATTGTTACTTATCTAAGGATTTTTTCATTAGCTACATGATTTTTAAACGGACATTGTTCCTTCAAATGAAAGGCCGGGGATGAAGTTTAATACAACTGAATTATCATGGGTATTAAATTTCAGGTCAGTTTCTGATTCACTGTTGATTCTTCAGTCAAGTGTGTTCAATTATAACTCTAAGTCAGGTAAAGCAAGGATTTTTATTATTTTTATATTGTCCCTGTACTAGCAGGTAAATTTCATATTCTAAGACTTTTCAAACTATGAAGGACATCTATATACAACTTGTTTTTTTTTTAAAATGCTGCCATTGAAATTGCTGTAGATTAATGAGGAAAATAGACAGCAAATGAGGATTCAACACTCAGGAGAGAGGGATATTACATAAAAAATATAGCATATCCTTATTTTTAAATTATCTCAAAACAAACTGATACTTAAGTTTGTTTTAAAGAGAGTAGGGGGGAAATCCAAACAGCATTGAGAGAGAACAGTCACTTGTTTACAGAAAACAAAGAATATTCCAAAATAGCTATTCAATTCAATTGATATAACAATGAAAAAACTGTGGAGGAGGATTTTCCATTATGTACACCTACCCCCTAGGAATTGGACTTACACCACAAACTAATTTCTCATACACCAAAAGAACCTCCAAATAGATTCAAATTACTTTCAAACTTCTTCCAAGATAGTGTGAAGTTAAGACAGGTGTTATTAATATTCCTAACCTAAATATTTTTGCTTTGATGTATGAATGATAGATGTAAACTTAACAGTCAATACATTCCCATAATCCTTCAATGTATAATCGCTGCCATATATACTCGTTCATTAGCCCGTTTGTTTATAAGCCGACCCCTCAAGATGGTTAGGTAAAAATAGCAGAAACTGTATGACCTTTTCATAAGCCAACCCTATATTTCAGGGGTTGGCAAACTTTGGCTCTTGGCCGTCAGGGTAAGAAGCTGGCGGGTCGGAACGTTTTGTTTACTTGGAGCGTTTGCAGGCATGGTGCCCCTCAGCTCCCTGTGGCCACGGTTTGCCAATGGGAGCCAAGGGGCTCCATGCCTGCAGGTGCTCCAGGTAAACAAAACAACAGTGTATCAGATATTAAATTCAATGACTCCATAGAGTTTAAAATCATCAAATTTTGGTGTAGAGCCATTTATAAGCCGACCCTCACTCTTTGATGCATCACTTCTTTACCAAAAATATTCAGCATGTGAACGAGTATATACGGTAAGTATTATCATTTGTGAATACATGCCTAGCAATGCTGTACTGAGATATTTCACATGTATGAATTGATTTGTAGCACTAATTTGCTCACAATCTGTTGCCAATTTTAGTGCATAGTTTCAAGTACAGTTTGCTTATTATTTAGGATAGCACATGAGATTATCACATCTCAGTAGAGCTAAACCACAAGTATCAAGCAACACTGAAAAACACTCTGTTAACTTAATGAATAATATTGATCTAATTTCCCTTTTTGAAGTGAATAATTACATACATCAATTAGGTATTAAATGGAAGCACTTAATATTTATAGTTTTGGTTATGTATAATTTCATTAATCCCACAATGCTAGATTATATTACTACTAATTGCTTGCTACCCTATGACCAAGTGAAGTTCCTGGAACACAATACCGTTTATGCTAAACTAGAATGACCCAAGAGCAAACTGCATCTCCCTATTCCGGAATAGACCCCTGCACCTCAGGATCAATACACCTTGAATACGAAATGGTGTTGTTGATGCCCACCCTCTGTTAGGGTGGTTCCCGCTTTGAAAGGAAAGCATTCATTTAGAGCAGTGGTTCCCAAACTTTAACAACCTGTGAACCCCTTTCACTAAAATGCCAAGTCTCGTGAATCCCCTCCTAAAAATAAATATTTCCAGGGATTTTCTCCTTTACTTGAGTATAAATTATAAAAGCAGTAATCTTGGAAATATCATTTTTGACATGATTATTACACAGTATTTATTATTATTAATCACTGCAGTATTTTTATTACGTTATGAAAATGGCAACACTTCCAAGATCTCACTTTCAAGCTTGTATCACTTTGAATAAGTCTGTTATAAGACAAGGCTCCTATGTTTCATCAAGGAGTATCAGATTTGAAACAGCATGAAGGTATTTAAAAAGCCAACTCAAGAGTTCCTCCTACACAGGCATTCAGGTCTCGAGCAGTCCAGGCAAACAACGCATGTTATAACAAAGCCTAAACTTGTTCTTCATAATAATTTTAAAAACAATACTAGCTGCTTATTTAATTTTAAAAACAGCAAAAAATATCCACCTCCCTTTCCATTTCTTATAAGGAGTCTTGAAGTTTAAATCTCCTCATGGTTGCTCTGCTTTGATCGGCTTAGCTCTTGGAAGTCCAGGGGCTCTGGGCTGCTGGCCCTGTGCTGCCTGGGGTCCCCAGGGACAGCTCTGTCCACCATTGGGAAATTTTTTCCCCCAAGAACCCCCTGCAACACTGCTGTTATAATTTATACTCAAGTAATGGAGAAATATGGAGAGAAAGTGTTTTTGTACACATTTAAGTGTCTGTAGTGTTTGTCTACTATATATCAATTATATACAGAGCCAGCAAGTATACCATTACTGCTACTTTATTAAATTTCCAAAGAGTAATCAAAAACATTATTGGATCCAAAATAAATATCAACAGCATTCCTCAGAAAAGCCAAATGCTAAGTAAGCACCACCAGAATATATTAAACAAATGATGTGCTATTGGAAACGGGGAAAAAAACAATTATAAAAATAGTGAAATATTTATCTGTTTATAAGATTTGGTTGAAAATTTTTTTTTTATAGAGCAGTTTTCCACTGGAAAATTAAGTTTCTTTGAAATCAAAGCATTTCACAGGAACATGTCAATTTTGAAGAATTTTTCCAACAGGAAAAGTCAAAACAAATAATTTTGACACTCTAATTTCAAGACAGTAAAAAATGTTTCATAATGACACGGTAAAAGTTTCAATTTCATTTTTATTTGTTTCAACTTTTATATATTAAACTAGTAATTTTATTATACTCTACATATACATATTAATTATAATTTATAATGTTATACTTTTGACTATCAGAATGATATGATTTGATAGTTTCAAACTGAAGTTTTCTGGAACTTTTGTTTTGCAGGAAATTTCAGCTTTTCACTCTGATTCAAAACAAAAACAAAGTTTCAAATGTTAGAATTTCTCACAGAACAGCAACTGCAGATTCTAAACAGCTCTACTATTTACAGAGTACATTATATAGTTGTATAATGTTTACATTGAAGCAAAGTTCTTTAAAGCTTATTAGGAAAATATATATACACACACACACACATCAAAAAGTGTACTTAGGGATATGATAGATCGGTGATTTTCAACATTTTTTTAATTTTCAGATCCCTACAAAATTTCAAATGGAGGTGCAGACCCCTTTGGTAATCTTAAAATAGTCAGCGGACCCTCAGGGGTCTGCGGACCATAGGCTGAAACCGCTGTGATAGAACATATGTGAATGTTTGTAGAAACATGCATTTCAAAATTATTTTATGTCATCACCCGTAATGGCACATTATAGTACAATGCATGTTATTTTTCTAAGCACTGCATACTGTAAGGGCATAATTACTTATGGGAACACTATTTATATAACATAATTTTATGCAAAAAACAGTCCTCCAAATACATTTGAGAGAAAAAAAAAAAAAAACTTACCCAAGTATCAGTTTGTTAATCTGACAACAGAGAAAACACTTAGAAATAGTCTATGTAAAACAATCTTCCCTTCCATGTACTGAATTGACTTATCCTGAAATGGCATTCATGGACATCAACATCATTTTGTGGCTGGTAAGACAAAACTGCCAAGGTAGTTATTGTAGTAGTGTAGTACAAATATCTTGTTTAAAATATAATATCAGTGTACTGGAAATGAGGGAAACAGTATTTCACCATCGCAAAGTTTCATATTTACCATTCAAGTCAGGAAGAGATTTAAAACGAGAGAAACACAAAAGGAAGTCAGATATGGACCATTTCCAAGAGCTCCTCTGCTCCAATATGTTCATTTCTACTGCTTGAAGAAAGATTTGCAACCAATGTTCCCAGCTCAAGGTCGGAAAGTTCAAGAAATGAATCCCAAGTTTCCAAGCTATATCATTAACAGCAATGGTTTTTGGTAGCGTTCCAGTGAAACAAGTTTTGATTGTTTTTTTTGTTTTTGTTCTTTTTTAATTTGTAATTACTTTGTGTGTATTGTTCACTCAATTGTTGGCAACATCCTCAAAGGAGCTTCAGAGGCAACTGTGCAAAGACCATCATGATGATGTTTCTAAGCAGATATATTATTTAATCAGTAGTACAGATGACCATGCAAGAATTTACCTCAAAGGGTGGAAACTAGCCACTCATTTCCCTTTATTCCCTTTCCCAAGAATCTCAAAGTTAAAATAAATCTAAGATTCCTCATGCAGAAAAACTTTGCTAATGTAAAAGTCAACAACCTTGCCCCTCCCTCCTGCACTCATTCGAGGACAGCTGAACCGGACGGCCAAACAAGGAAGCAAGAGATTTGCACAACCTTTGGACCTGAACTGGAAGGTTAGTTATTTTCTTTTGAGGTCTGGGACAAGTTCAGTAACACCCCCATCAAAACAGTGGGAGAGGAAGAGAGAAGTCAGCCTGCTCCAATTCTCTCTCTTATGTCTCTTTAATACTGGCACCCTAAAATACACAGCAGATAAATCTATCATACTCCTGAGGCAGGCACAAACTGTCCAGTTTAGCCATCTACGTTGTCAGGGGAAGGCTGGCAGAATTGCCTATCAAAGGCTTCTCCCTCCCTTTGGAGAGAGGTCAAATGAGTCCCTACAGAAAAAACTTCTGCTGACAGGGATAGAGTTGCCAGACCTCCACCAAAAAATGATGCTACCAGGGAAAAGAAGGAAATCTCTGTGGAATAAAAAGTAGCTACGTAAACTGCCCTATATATTTAAAATGAGTAAATTAAGTTTTCCTGACACCAAAACAAGCACCATGACGTAGTATACAATGCCAATGCACCTTTATCTGTAATCTTAGAAGTACAGTGGTCTAAGATCAAAGACACGCTTATCCAAATCTAAGGTAACCAAAGACTGGCTATGACCCTCCAAGGTGTGACTTCATCAAATATGGCTTGATGTGGTGAAGTTATGAAGACCTACAGCCTTGAATAAGTCAGGTTGATGTCTGGTATTGAAGGAATTGACCAACAGACTTTAAAATTTGCTGAGGATCCAGAATCCTTTAGTGGGGACTTATTCCACTGAGCAAGCTCTGTCAAATATCAGAAGGTTTCAGGCACCTCCATAAAACTTAAATCAGAGGTTCCGAATGGAATTCCTCCAGCAACTGTAAGTATTTTGCAATTCCAAAATAATATCTTGATAGCTAACTATGCAGACACAGAGATTAGAACTTTTAACTTGTTAAAAAAATTCTTTATTTATTGATGTAACTGTTCAAACACATTATTGTAAAAGCATTACACGTGGGATCTCTTCTGTAAGAGAAGTTCAACAAAACATTAGCATAAATTTCTATTTAAAACATATCTCTCCCCTCTGCTACCTCCTGCAACTACATTTCTCATCATTCCCTTCTTCACAGGTTATTGGCTAGGTCCTCAGGTGTGCCTTGGCTGTTCTGTGCCACATTGCCAGCATACTTTGGCTGCAAACCCTGTGTAACCAGCCCAGGGAGGATTACCCACCAGGTGATCTTGCAATAAAATACAGCTGAGGTAGAGAGCTGCTCCAGTACAATGCAATGAAGATGGCATGCAGCAGAGCAAGGCAATGCAAAAGGCGTTTTATGCCACCTTTGTGTACTACCATTCCTCCTGGCTTCAGCTTCTGTCCCTTTTGGTCATACCAGAGGATCTACTTTTGTACTTGAAGACCATCTGGTTTGGTATCATCTCTCCTTGGAGTCTGGGAGTAAATGCTCACCAAACAATTACATATGCTTACCTCTGCCAATCTTCTTCCACTTTCCCCTTCCTTATTTTTTTTTTTTAAACCTGAGACCAGAATGTCTCCCAGGACTTTTTCAAATAAATAAATAAATAAATAAATAAAATTTAAAAAATTACAGCCGTGTATATTTTAGGTCTGTACTTGGGTTCTAGACCTATTGTTATCCTGCAATATAAGCTCAATATGTTACAAAATACTGGCTTAATATACATGTTCTCATAACGCCCTCATCTCCTTAGTAACTAAGCGCCTTTCAGCACTGCATTAAACAATGTGACTAACATTTGTCATGTGTGGTTTATTCTCTCTCTCATCCTCTCCCTAGAGAGAATTGTGTGTGCAGTGTAGTTTTTTGTTTTGGTATGGTTTGGGTTGGTAATGTTTTAATGTGCATGTTGCTGTGTTTCTAATAAAGATGACAAGGTTGAAGAAGTGAAAGTGGAAGGGAGATTTCTGGTGGTTCTCAGATCCTGTGAGAGTTCAATTAGAAAACAGCATTTATCTCAATTCTGACAAGTCCGCAGGTGGGTCTTGGGCAACTTCCCTCTCCCAAAACCTCAGATTACATATACTTTACTTAGAATTTCTTTTACTTCTGCTTTCAAACATGCTTGAAAAGGCCATTTCAGGAAAATTCCTTGAGGCATGCCATTGAGAATGGGGACCAGTTCTGACAACTAACAGAAGCGTGTCCAGGGCAGATTCAAAGTCCCACCATCCCTGAAGAAAGCTCATCTGCTGCTGGAATTATTGCCTGGACAGCATCCTTTCCAAGCACTTTTTTTAAAACTGTTTTTTAAGCTCTCGTCAGACAGGTTTTGGTCAGTACATCTGGTAACAAGCAGAGGAACTTATAAGTAGCTACACTGAAACTAGACAACCTTTTAATCTGTCTAGTAAATGTTTGATATTTCTGTTTCCAGACACGCAAAACAGTGATAAACAGAGCAAAATTAATTTCTAATCCTGTACCTTACTCAGCTGAAACTACTAAACTCTACAGGAATGAACTCTTGGTCCCATTCATGTCAACATGAAAACTCCCATTGACTTCAATAAGGTAGAGTTTCAGCTCAGAAGTTTTGCCTGAGAAAGACTGGCCCTTAATTTGTACCACAAATATTTTCTTAAACAGCTATAGGTTTAGAAAACTGACAAACAGTATACTTCCAACAGACTCAATTACACAATTCAGATGTGCAACGCATAAAAGATTATGAATGCATATGAAAACTGAAAGATGTTTATGATTAAGTGCATTATGCAATTTTAAAAGTCTGTCAGTTTTGGTTTTTGTGTTTTTTTAATGTGCAAAGTTTCAGCCCAGACAGACACAAACTCCACCTCCGAAATTAAGACACAGCAGAAATATAATCAGATTTCCAATAACAGATCCACTGTCATAAAAAAGGAATAAATATCTAAAGCAATTTCCCACATGTATCAATGCACTCCAACACTGTTCATCTGATTGTCATCAGGTGGATTAATGGTTCATTCTGTCTTGCTGGACCCTTTGCGTTTTTTCCATCCAACCTGTTAATATTTTGTAACTGATTAAACACACACAGGACGCTCTAACCTTGTCACTTTTGCCCTACTGCAGAAGAGACGTTTGGCTACGATCAAATACAGTTTAATATCGGATTCGTTCTCTATCCTTGAGCTAGTATATGTTGCATTTGCAGAGGGACGGACTCAATCTAATATATTTTCCCCTAGGACTAACTACGCGGTTCCTAAACAAGAAACCAGCAGCCCCTTGCTGTCCTACCCCCTAGCGAACTTCAACGACGAATCCGGACTGGCCACCACAAAAGGAGAAGAACGCAACATAAAAAAGCCAAGTTGGCCGTAATCCAAGCGCTGTCGGGCTACAAAAAACCCCAAAGTACAGGGAAACAGAGCTGTAAAGCTTGTTCTCACGTCAGCCATTTTAGAAGCCTGATCTGGCAAGGGGCTTGCTGGCCCCAGCTTTGCAGCTCCTGCTGTTCCCCTCGCCCTGCATTTGGACATGTATCGTTAGCCGGCACCTTATTTGTCTTTCCCCAGGAGGCCTCGCGTCTCCCATCAATAAATCAGAGGCGGATGTGTTTGCAAAGTGTCCAGGCTGCAAAGCTCCCGTTCAACTCCCCCCCCCCCCCCCGTTTTCATTTCCAGCTCTCAACGGGGCTTTAGCTAACCCCCCGCGGGACAAAGCCCCTCGCCCCCGGATCTGACCAATGTGATTACTGATCACTCGCCTCCCCCTCTAAGCGGGATCCCCCGCTCCCCAGCCCGTCCACACACACACACACCCGCGCGCAGCTGGAGCAGGCCGCGGCCTCCCCCGCCCCGCGGCTCACCTTGGGGTCCGGGCCCAGGATGAGCACCTGGTTGTTCTCCTCGTCCTTCTTGGCTGCCTCCTTCTGCGCCAAGGCGGAGTTAAACGACACTTTCACCATGTTGGCGGCGGCGGCGGCCCCAGCTACTGGAGGGACAGGACGGGGGGGGGAGAGGAGAGGAGGGGAGAGCGAGCCTGGGCGGCGGCGGGTTAAAGGGGTTCAAGGCTCGGGGCTGCTGCGCCTCAGGCTGGGACCAGCTCCCCTCGCGGTCCGGTCCGAGCGCTGAGGTGCGGGGCACTGCCGGAGCCTCCCGTGGGGGCGGAGAAAGGAGGCGGGGCCTGGCGGGGGGACGGGACGGGACAGGCTGGGCCCAGCCGCTGCGGTGGGCGGGGGCGCTGCCTGTGTGGGGGCGCGGCGGTGTCCTCTGCTGCCTGCCCCGGCCCCAAAGTGCGGGCACGGTCAGCGGGGTGCGCCCGCCCTGCTCCCCCAGATCTGACAGCCCTGCACGGGGCCGGGAACCCCGCTTCAGGGGAGCAAATCCCGCTTCAGGGGCCCTGGGTGGGAGTCCTGCTGCCGCCAGGCTTCTTGCTGCTTGGGCAGCCCCGTTATTGCTGTCTCTCCCCCTCACCCGATCCGATTGTTAAATCTTGTCTTTCAGGCCATGGACCTGCAGGGCGGGGCGGGGTGGGGGCCCGAGTCTGCACAAAGCCCGTTTAAAGGAGGGGGGCTACGACGGAGATGTGTTTACAAGCTGCAGCCCTAGACTCTAGGGCAGAGACTGTGCAGTTGTAGTGCCTGGGTTGGTCAAGGTCTCTAGGCACAACTGTGATACAGATAACTAATGGGTCAGTGGTTCCCAAACTGGGATGCGTGAACCCCTGGGCGTTCACAGGGGGTTCGGGGGGTGGGGGGAAATTGCTAATGGCAGACAGAGCAGTCCCTGGCTATTCCGGGGCCAGCAGTCTGGAGCCCCTGAACTTCAAAGAGCTAAGCAGACCAAAGCAAGCATATCACACTGAGGAGATTTAAACTTCAAGACTCCTTATAAGAAATGGAAAGGGAGATGAATATTTTTCGCTGTTTTTAAAATTAAAAAGGCAGCTAGTATTGTTTTTAAAATTATTATGAAGAACAAGTTTAAGCTTTGTTGTAATGTGCGTTGTTTGCCTGAACTGCTCAAGACCTGAATGCTTGTGTAGGAGGAACTCTGATCTGGCTTCTTAAATACCTTCATGCTGTTTCACATCTCATACTCCTTGAGGAGACATAGAGGTCTTGTCTTATAACAGGCTTATTCAAAGTGATACAAGCTATGAAAATGAGATCTTGGAAAAGTGTTGCTATTTTCCTACTGTAATAAAAATACTATAACATAATAATAAATCATGTGTAATCATCATTTCATTAAAAACAAATTTTACATTTCCAAGATCACTGCTTTTATAATTTATACTCTGGTAAAGGACAAAATTGCTGGAAATATTCATTTTTAGGAGAGGGTTCACAAGACTTGATGTTTTCGTGAAAGGGGTTCACAGGTTGTTAAACCACTGGTTTAGGTCCTGTAATAGAGATGGAGTCAGTTTGTGCACTGACTTACCATCCTCTCCAGCAACCCCTAAGAAGTAAATGCCCATGGGATCAGAGCTCAGAAATACATGGTACAGGCCTGTGCATTGTACTGATAGCAATCTCAAACTGTTATTTTAGTTTCCAGAATCTCAGCTCTCATGAAAAAGAATTAAGAGTAAAGGTAAGCCTCTAGGTGTCATGGATGGTAAGAAAACCTCAAAAATGTGAGTGTAAAACTGTAAACCATGTGGAAATGGGTCTGCAGAGAGCCTGCAACAATAGCTCTGAGGGATGTGAACTGCCCCATTCATCTCACTGAGGTGTGGTGATATAGCTACAGAGCTATGGTGCTGTCATGGTAGGGCCCATGAGCTTCTGGAGGATCAACCAGATGGAGCAGTGCTCTAGCACTTCAAGTGGCATATGGGGTCTCAACACCACTCATTCAAATTTGGCCCTGCTGCCCATCCATTTGGCCAAATTTCAGTTGTCCTGTGACCATGTGTGGAGGGGTTGCAGCATAACTCAAGTGTGGCCCAGTCACCTCTCCATTATGGCAGATGGGCCAAAGTTGAGTGAATGGTGCTGCAACTTGGCATGCAGGATCATGGGTCAAAACCAAAGTGGTACTGTGAACCCATGAACCAGGTTGCAATGTAACTTATCACTCACATTTGGCTTGTGCAGTGTGAGTGTGGGGTGGGCAATGGGAGCAAATGGAGTCACTCGGTGGCTGGAATCAGGAGGAGCTTCCCTAGTCCGATGACAGTGAAGGGCTGAGCCAGAGTGCGCTAGTGAATGGCCAGGAAAGTCCTGAGAGCAGCAGTTGAGGGGCTGGGGATGAATCATTGGTGAGCTATACAGTGAATGGGGAGTGTTGGAAGCTAAGGGGTTGGGGACGGTTGGAGGATGTTGGGGAGTAATGGAGTAAGTTGTGGGGAGATTAGGAGCCAAGATGTTGGGAGTGAGTGGTTGATATTGGGGCTGTGGCTGGTGGGGCTGAGGTGAGCAGGATGTATGTCAGGGCTGCTGGGATGTGTGTGGGGACTGTTCAAGAGTTGCTAGGGGGTCTATGTGAGGAGGAGAGGGGCATTTTGGGGTCTGTTTGGGATGGGGTATGTGTCGGACAGGAGCACTTTGTTGGGCAGCCCCTGATCAGAATTAATCTCTTTACTCTGTAAGGTAAGCAAAATTTTAGTTTTCGGAATCAGGAAGGAGGCCTCTATCCTATTCTTGCACCAGGGCACTCTGGGATCTTGTTACATCACTGTTAAAGTGATAACTCAGATGCTAAGTAATGATAATTTAAAATTCAACAGTGCTAACAAGTGTCATTGCTCCTGTAAGAAATGAGAGGAAAGGTTATAGATGTACGCAGGTTTCTGTGAGTAAGTTCTCATTTTGATGCCACAAGCAGGTGATATTTAGGAGATACCATCACTTTTTTTCCCCCAGCCAAGAAGTAGCCAAATCCAAGAAACTTAGCAGAACCCATGGGCATGTTCACACCCTACTAAGAAGTGCGAAATTCAAGGAACCCAGTGGAACTAAGTGGCATACGCCATTATATTTTTAATTTATCTTCATAATCTACTGTGAGCAGCATCTCATTTTGGCAACTCACATGAGTGGAGTTTACTTGGTTTGCATAGATGGTTTCTTTTTTCCAATGAAGTAAAGACCTCAAAGCAAAACTCTGCTCAAAACCACCAAGTTGTTCGTAATTTCAGGATAAAATAACCGTTCACATGCTTCACACTCATTTGGTGATGAATCTTGGGCATGTGCCGCCTGAGGCACGTTGTGCATAGGCTAAGAAGAAGACACCTAAAACCATTACTTGCCCCAGGCTTGCTCAAAACATGATCAGGGTCCATTTGAAACTCAGCCAATTTTCACTGAACGATTTGCAGATGTTTCAGAAAACCTGAGTTGAGTCTGTAATGGAACCAGATAAGTATTACCTGATTTCATTATGAAAATGTTGCTTCACTCAAGTGGCAATAGCCATAAAAATCATTACAATATTCCACATTAATACCATGAAATATTATAGTAAGGCTATTCTAAGCTACAGTGTGAAGGGCCATAACTGGAGTATGCTTCCATAAGGGAAAACTAAAACCCCAATCCTACACATTGGTGGACCACGTTCCTTCTCCTTTGGGGCTCAACGCAGGTGCAGGGGCCTGCCCAGGCAGTTCTTAATACAGAATCAGGGTCCAAAAATAAAACATTTCAAAGGTTACAGTTCTCCTCTGTGACCAAAGTTCTTTTTAGACAAAAATTCTCCTAACTCAGTGAGTGATTTTATGAGTCTCAAGGTTTAGTCTGGGTGCTCTAGATCGGTATTTCTCAACTGATGGGTCATTTTTGCAGTTAAGGAGTAGTCATGAAAAGGCACTGACAATTTCAATACAGTCAAAAGCAAAGAAAATCTTGCTCCCCTACATTTAACACCCTTCTAAGTCAAGTATTCCTTGTCAACCTCTTGAAAAAACACACACAAAAATAAATTATATAGACTTGTCATAGACATGTTTTCACTCTTACTTTTATAGTGTTGCCCTTTTTGAGCCAAGTGGTTAGCCAAATTTTGGGGTCTTGCTGGTTGTTTCCATTAGGAAAAGAAATTAATGATGGAGTCAAGTATATCTTTGATGCAATCCTGTTTATTTACAAAGAACGTACACAAAGTCCTGTTTCTCTAAACTCTAAACTCAGTAGGACTCAAAATGTAGGAAATAGTTTCTTTGTCCTGTCCCAAGCCTCTTTCTAGCCAGAGCTGTACCCAAAAGTTCTCTCTCAACTTTTCTCAGGGTTACTGGACAGTTGCATCTCTAGCTGTATCTTGGCTTCCATCTGCCATCCCTGGTGTTCTGCTGCTTCTCTCTGACACACACAGAAGATGGCTGTGATGCCCAGCAGCTTGAAAGAGGTGGTTGTGATTGCCCAACTCTCAGTACAACAATGGCAAATGGAAGGGAACTCTCAGGGAAGAGAAGTCTCAGAAGAGGGAGTAACTTGGAGGGATTTTTCTCTTTTCCCTCAAACTCTTCTTCAGTTACTATGGAAAACACCATAATCATCCCTGCCATATGGATGTCATTTTTGACTTGTCTTTAATTACTGCAAAGGTCATCTTCTAGGATCCTTGCACCAACCCTGGAAACTGCCTATTTCTTTGCAATCTTCCACTGGCTCTCCGTTTTCCATTACATCAAATACAAATGATGTAACTTCATGGCATTATATGGTATAAAGCTGTTGGCCTTGACCTCTACTCTGCCAGTGCATCCAGCCTTTATCATCCACTAGTCCAACTTCCTTATAAACATCTTCCCACTTTCTGATGTGCTGACCCTTATCCATCGGAGGATCTCCCTGTGAAAATCCACAAAGCCTCCTTCAAATGCTTGTGATGTAATGCCTACACAACACTCAGTAATGGGTAGGCAGCTGGTGTGTTGTGACCATGGCTACTAATCAGAATATCCTCACTGTTACCTTGTGCTCCCCCATCTATTCATTGTAGCCATCTGTTCTCTCTCATCTTATATTTACACTGTAAGCTCTTTGGGGCAGAGCCTGTCTTTTTTGTTGTATGTGTAACAGTAGAGGCCTCTAGGCACTGTCTTATGCATATCATTTACATAGCATTCCAGTCAGGGTGAGAGAATCCAGAGTTCTAGGCCAATTGAGAAGGCACCATGATGTCAGGAATAAAATTCCTAAGTAGCAAATTTGTTCAATTTTAAATGTCCAATTCTTTTTTAAAGCCTTTGTTCCACACTCCTCTGAGTTCTTCTGTGCTTAGGAGTATTTGGCAGAGAGACAGTGAACTGACCTTTCTAGCTTGAAGCCTTAAATCCTACTCTACCTAGCAACTATTGTTTTTTTAGGATAAACTTTGCAAAGCTGCATTCGTTACACAATAGAAAGAATTAAGAACTCTATCCTATTTAAATAGGCTCCTTAACTGCTGGCCCATGCAACCCTGCTTACATAGCAACAGAACCCTGTTTTGAGGGTTAATTCCTCTGCTAGCAGCTGCTTAGTACCCAAATTAGCACTATGTGGCTGCCCAAGGCTGCCTCCTTCCCAGATAGTGGGACTCACCCAGCTATTAGGAGATGCACTATGCCTGGTTTATGCATCACCTGAGGGCCTCATGTGGGAGTGACTAACAGATTGTCAGCCAGGCAGGGAAGAATTTTAAAGGGGCTTGGACCCAGATCCTCAAATGCAGGGCCGTCCTTAGGCATAGGCAGAATAGGCAGCTGCTTAGCGTCTCACTCTGCCTGGGGGCACCACTCTGCAGGCAGCCCAGACAGTGTAGAAGCAGGGCTGCTGGGTCCTAGAGAGAGCCGAATGCAGCACAGCCTGAGGAATGGGATTGGCTGCTGGGGTCTCTGGGAAGGGGAGGAGGTGGGGGTTGGGAAAGGAGCTCACCTGTGAGTGTGACTCTTTCCTCCCCGGCTGAGGTCAGGTGAGGCAGGCTCTGTGGCTCTGGAACCAGTATCCTTTGTTGTCTCCCATAACATCCATTCTCCTGCCCCACGGAGCACCCCCTCCTTTCTCCCTCCTCCCCAGGAGCACCCCTCTCTCTCTCCTCCCTCCCCTCCGTCAGGGCTGGGTTGGGTGAGGTGCTGGGGGATAGGTGGGGGGAGGAGGCTGGCTGCCTGCCTGCTGAGGAATGAAAGTGAAAATAACTCACTTCCTCGGCAGGCAGCCAGAATTGGAATGTCACACAGGGCTTGGCTGGGGTTAGCCAGATGTGTGAAAAATCAGGATAGGAGATTGGGGTGGGGTGAGCAGATATCCCTATTTTATAGGGACAGTCCCAATTTTGCGGTCTTTTTCTTATATAGGCTCCTTTTACCCCCCTCCCACCCCCACCCATCCCTGTCCTGATTTTACACACTTTCTGTCTGGTCACTCTAGGTGGGGGTAATTGGTGCCTATATAAGACAAAGCCCCAAATATCGGGACTGGCCCTATAAAATCAGGACATCTGGATCTATCACCCTAGCTGGGGAGCGCCTCTCCCCCGGGCTGGCAGTTGCCAGCGATCCATCTCATCCGGGGGGAGCTGCACAGGGCAGGATGAGCTGCTGTGGCTCCATGGGTGCCCCGTCCCTGAGATCAGATGCTGTGCTAACTTCACCATGGTCTGTTGGGCTGGCAGCGGTGCCCATTGGCGTGTGATTGGACCTGAGGGTTTGCTGCTGCTGTTGCCACTCTGCACCCCAAGAGGTGGATTTTGGGGTCCTGCAGTTTTCCACCTATCTCCTCCTCTACTGCAGCTGTTGGACCAGCAGGCTGGGGGGTGAGCCAAGCATGAAAGCAGTACTGTGTTGCCATTTAGATTGTCATTTAACAACTTTGTTTGCCAAAAATTCTTGCTAACAATCCTGAATCCAATTTCAATATATTTTTTTAAATCAATATCTTAGCCAAAAACAGAAAAATTAAGTTGTTGACAATTATTAGTGACAGGTTTGGTTTGAGGCAGGGAGTGGGTCAGTTTTCATCAGAGAAACAAAAAATGTTGACTGACTTTCCTATAGCCTGTTACTCCTGATAAGAGCCCTCCAACAGCTGTAATATACTCATCTCCTTACTAGTGTATAAAGCAGGGTTCGGCAACCTACGGCACACGTGTCAAAGGTGGCAGATGAGCTGATTTTTGATGGTATGCAGCAGCAGGCTGAGCGGCTCAGCCCATCACTGCTCTGGGGTTCCGGCGGCTGCCCTATTGCCAGCTGGAATACCAGCCATCGGCCCCACTCAGCACCTGCTGCTGGCCTGGGGACCCCCAAGGAATCCCAGGCTGGCAGTGGGCTGAGCAGGCCAGTTGAACCACTCAACCTGCTGTCAGCCTGGGGTTCCGTTCACTCACCCGGCAGCGGGCTGAGTGGGCTGGTGGCGGGCTGAGCGGGCTGGTGGCGGGCTGAGCAAGGCCGGTGGGGGGTTGAGTGGCTCAGTCTGCTGCCAGTCTGGGGTGCCAGCAGCACTCAGCCTACTGCTAATCCGGGGTTCCGGGTGCCGGCCCCTTGCCAGTCAGGAGCTCAGCCGCCAGCTCCACTCTGCTTCCTGCCAGCCTGGGTGAGCAGAATCCCAGGCTGGTAGTGGGCTGAGGGGGGATTGGCGGCCGGGATCCTGGCTGGCAGGAGTTGGTGGTCAGAACCCCAGACCAGCAGCGGGCTGAGCAGGGCCTGGGATTCTTGTCTAGGGTTCCAGCCACCAGCCCGCTGCCGGTTTGGGGTTTCATTTACTCAGCTGGCAGTGGCCTGAGCAGGACCAGTGGCCAAGACCTCAGATAATAACAATAGTTTATTTATATAATATAGACATAGAGAGAAACCTTCTACAAACATTAAAATGTATCACTGGCATGAGACACCTTAAATTACAGTGAACTTGGCACACCACTTCTGAAAGGTTGCCGACCCCTGGTATAGAGTGACCATATGTCGTACTAAGATTCTCCTGCTTTTTTTTTTCCCTGTGAGTCAGTATAACTTTTGCCAGCCCAGAAGTTGGGCAGCCAATGTTTTACGTTTTCACAATGTTTTCTCCAACTTTCATAAAATAAATACATAGTTAATATGAGTTTAAAAGGCCAGGGACACTTCTTTGTGAAGAATCTGTACAGCAGATCATGCCCATAGATGATCCAGAAAAGAAATTTGAGGTTGAATTTTTTAATGTTGTGATGGATAAAGCAGTATCTGCTGTTGATGAAAGGTTTAATACCTTGCAAGTACACCATGAACAGTTTGGATTTTTGTATGACATAACTAAATTCAACAAAATAGGAAAACAAGAGCAACTAATGACAAAGTGCAAGAATCTAGAGAGCTTCCTGAAGCACGGTGATAGTTTTGATTTAAATGGACTTGAACTGTACGAAGAATTGAGTACACTGTCATCAATGTTGCCACATGCAAAATCGGTGATGGACATTGTACAGTTTATTCATACCCGCAAACTTGTTGACATATATCCTAATGTGTACATTGCCACTCATATTCTACTGACAATTCCTGTAACAGTAGCATCAGGAGAACGGAGTTTCTCAAAACTAAAGCTCATTAAAAACTATCTCCGCTCTACAATGAGTCAGGAACGCTTGACTGGTCTTGCTATTCTTGCAATCGAACAAGACACGACTTTGTCTTTGTCATACGATGACATTATTACTGATTTTGCAGCCAAAAAAGCCAGAAAGATTGCTTTTAATTAAAAACAAATCTTTGTTTCAATACCTCTTCATATAAATTTCCAATAAAATTTTGATAATTAAAAAAATATATTATTTGCATCATTCTGTCATATCAGAATTTTTTCTATAGTGCTGCTTCTTTAGTGCTAGTCCATCAGCATTACAGTGTGCTTAATTAAGTTAAACTGGTTTTAATAATGTGAATGTGGCAAGTTTTCCAATACTATAAGCTTATGTTTGTGTTGCTAAGAGCAGATCAGGCACAGGGGCACCAGTTTAATAATCTCGCCTACAGCACCATAAATCCTAAGGCCGGCCCTGCTCAAATGTATTTAGGTGCCAAACTCCTATTGAGAGGTAGGTACCTATATATCTCAGGATCTGGGCCTTAGTGGCCCAATCATAAAATCTCTTGGCTTACGGCTCTGTTTTCCTCTTCTCATCCCAAGCCAAATGGTAACTCAGAGGAGAGGTTAGGGATCTGGAGAGAAGGTAAAGGAGAAACCATGTAAAAATACTAGAGATTTGAGACTATTGCCTATGATCAGGTCTGACACCGTCCCAGCCAGCTGTCCTTAACAATCAGGAGTGAGAGCTCCCTTGCCTCCGACTTTCAGGATAAAATAAAATTTTAAGATATTTGGATATTTGATTACCATTTATTTAATACTCAGGTTACAAAAAAAAAGTGCCATCTCAGATTTGATTTTTTTCTTTAATATTAAGTTTGATAGACTTTGCCTGGTTTTGTAAAAATGAGCAAAGACAGAATTCCCCAGAAACCACACATCCTGGATAGTGTAAGAACATAAGACAGCCAGACTGTGTCAGACCAAAGGTCCATCTAGCCCAGTATTCTGTCTTCTGACAGTGGCCATTCCCAGCTTCTTGCAAACAGAGGCTAGGAAAACCTTCCCTGCCCACCCTGGCTGATAGCCATTGATGGACCTATCCTCAATTAACTTATCTAGTTCTTTTTTGAACCCTGTCATAGTCTTGGTGTTCACCACATCCTCTGGCAAGGAGTTCCACAGGTTGACTGTGTTGTGTGGAAAAAATACTTCCTTTTGTTTTAAACTTCCTGCTTATTAATTTCATTTGGTGACCTTTGGTTCTTGTGTTATGAGAACGAGTAAACAACACTTCCTTATTTACTTTCTCTACACCAGTCATGATTTGATAGACCTCTATCATATCCCCCTTAGTCGTCTCTTTTCCAAGTTGAAAAGTCCCAATCTTACTAATCTTTCCTCATATGGAAAACGTTCCATACCCCTTGTCATAAACAGATAGCTAAGGGTTAATGTCTCTTTCACCTGAAACACCTGACCAGCGAACCAATCAGGAAACTGGATTTTTTCAACTTTGGGTGGAGGGAATTGTGTGTCTGAGTCTTTTGTTTCAGTCTGCCTGCTGTCTCTGAGCTTTGGAGAAGTAGCTCTGTTTTCTAATCTTCTGTTTCTAAGTGTAAGGACAAAGAGATCAGATAGTAAGTTATATGGTTTCTTTTCTTTGGTATTTGCATGAATATAAGTGCTGGAGTGCTTTGATTTGTATTCTTGTTGAATAAGGCTGTTTATTCAATATTCTTTTAAGAAATTGCCCTGTATTGTGTCATCTGTATACAGAGAGACTATTTGTATTTTTTCTTTCTTTTTATATAAAGCTTTCTTTTAAGACCTGTTGGAGTTTTTCTTTACTTCAGGAAAATTGAGTCTGTACTCACCAGGGAATTGGTGGGAGGAAGAAATCAAGGGAGATCTGTGTGTTGGATTGCTAGCCTGACTTGGCATTCCCTCTGGGGAAATAGGAAAGTACTTTTTGTTTCCAGGATTGGAAACGGAGAGGGCAAGTTACTCTGTTTGGATTCACAGAGCTTGTGTCTGTGTATCTCTCCAGGAGCATCTGGAGGGGGGGGAAGGGAAAAAGGATTATTTCCCTTTGTTGTGAGACTCAAGGGATTTGGGTCTTGGGGTCCCCAGGGAAGGTTTTTCGGGGGGACCAGAGTGCCCCAAAACACTCTAATTTTTTGGGTGGTGGCAGCAAGTACCAGGTCCAAGCTGGTAACTAAGCTTGGAGGTTTTCATGCTAACCCCCATATTTTGGACGCTAAGGTCCAAATCTGGGACTAAGGTTATAACATGAGTGGCAGCTGGTGGGAGATAGACAGAATCCAGAAGCCAGTAGGAATATTATATTTTTCTTTTCTCTGCTAAGGGCTTTTTAGCAGAGAGAAACAGTTGGTTTTAAAAGGGAACCAGAGAGAATTTTTTTTTTCTGCTCTCTCTGGCAGTGTGTGCCTTGCATGTTAAGCAAGAAGTCGTTAAGGGCTATCACCAGTCTTTTGTCATGCAATAGCCCTCCCATTAGGAGGCAAGTACCAGCACTTATATGCATGCAAATAAAGTGGTTTTTCAGGTTTACTTAACATTGAAGATTAGCTAAAGGCACTGTTGCGAGGCAGACTTCAGGAGGCAACAGAGCCTGCAGTTCAAAAGAGAAACACCGGAGGGCACCCCAACACAAGAAAACAGGAACCATGTCTACCAGGACAAAAATGGAGGCCGAAGACCAATTCAAAGAAGCTGAACACAGGCGAGAGATGGAAAAACACAAACAGGAACTAGAAATAAAACAAAAAGAGATGGAGATAAAAGAAAAGGAAGAAAACATGAAACTGGCAGCCTTCCAAAGAGAACAGGCAGCCCAAGAGGCAGCACACAAAAGAAAACTAGAAGAAGAAGAGGTGGCCTACCAAAGGAAACAAGCAGAAGATGAGGCGGCCCACCGCCGAGACATGGAAAAACAACAAAAAGAAATGGAAAAACAACAAAAAGAGAATGAAGAGAAGGAAAAACAGAGAAAACATGAACTGGAGTTGGCAAAAGCTGGGCTGCATGTGCCAGCCAACCCTAACAACCCGGCGCCAATTATTGCTCCACAGCACAGGAAATTTCCCACCTACAAGGCAGGTGATGACACCGAGGCCTTCTTGGAAAATTTTGAAAGAGCCTGTCTTGGGTACAGCATCCCCGAAGACCAGTACATGGTAGAATTAAGGCCACACCTCAGTGGACCTTTAGCAGAGGTGGCAGCTGAAATGCCTAAGCGGCAAATGAATGACTATAAACTTTTTCAAACCAAGGCCAGATACAGAATGGGGATAACCCCAGATCATGCCCGTCGGCGTTTCAGAACCCAAAAGTGGAAACCAGAGGTGTCATTTCCCAAACACGCCTACTACATTGCAAAAAACTATGAGGCCTGGCTAACAGGAAACAACATTCAAACCCTGGAAGAACTGAACCTCCTCATACAAATGGAGCAGTTCTTGGATGGTGTTCCTGAAGACATCACACGGTACATACAAGATAGAAATCCCAAAGATATCGCTGAGGCGGGGGAGATTGGAGCCAAATGGATGGAACTGGCAGAAAGCAAGAAAGCTACTGTCAAGGGGAACGATTACCACAGGGGGCACACAGATCATAAATCCTACAACCGAGGACAGCCAAAGACCCCACATACCACCCAAGTAAAGCCACAGATACCCTACCCTTCAACCTCACCAGTCTCCAGTAACTCACCTCGGCCCAGTGACCCATCGGATGGAAGATGCTTTAAGTGTAATGAACTGGGACATATCAAGGCCAACTGTCCCAAGAACACCATGCGAGTGCAATTCATTACACCACCATCACCCCAAAGATCCCCAGGCCCAGATGCCTCTCAAATATCCTTGGAGCGAAGGGAAAATTTGAGAGTGAGCGGAAAGAAGGTTACTGCGTGGAGAGACACGGGGGCACAAGTGTCAGCTATCCACCAATCCTTCGTTGACCCCAAATTCATCAACCCAAAGGCCAAAGTTACAATTTACCCCTTCATGTCACAAGCTGTAGACTTGCCTACAGCTGAACTGCCTGTCCAGTACAAAGGCTGGTCAGGAATGTGGACTTTTGCAGTCTATGACAATTATCCTATCCCCATGCTACTGGGGGAAGACTTGACCAACCAGGTGAGGCGGGCCAAGAGAGTGGGAATGGTTACCCGTAGCCAAACCAGGCAAGCTTCCAGACCCATTCCTGTTCCTGAGCTGTCCACAGAGGCCCCGTCTGTGTTACCAGAGACCCAGACAGAGGTAGTGGACCCGGATTCCATGCCTACCACTGAAACAGCCACAGCATCTCCAGTCCCAGGCCCGGAACTGGAACAGCAACCAGCACCAGCAAGTGCAACCACATGTTCAAACTCAACGCCAGAGGGCGCCAGCGAGCCAGAACTGGCAGAAGCAACAGACAGCCATACCCAAAAGGCTCAGCCAGAGCCTGAAATACCCTCAGGTGCACCAGTGGAGAGCGGTTCACCAGCAACGGAAACAACCCCATCACCTACATCGCTTCCAGAGGGACCAAGCCCAAGTCCACAGTCTGAGGAAGAACTGGTGACCCCAGCCTCAAGGCAACAGTTCCAGACTGAGCAGGAAGCGGATGACAGCCTTCAGAAAGCTTGGGCGGCGGCACGGAGCACCCCACCGCCTCTCAGCTCTTCTAATCGATCCCGGTTTGTTATAGACCAAGGACTTTTATACAAGGAAATTCTTTCTGGTGGACACCGGGAAGAATGGCAGCCACAAAAACAGTTGGTGGTTCCAACTAAGTACCGGGGGAAGCTCTTAAGCTTAGCCCATGATCATCCCAGTGGCCATGCTGGGGTGAACAGAACCAAGGACCGGTTGGGGAAGTCCTTCCACTGGGAGGGGATGGGCAAGGATGTTGCCAAGTATGTCCGGTCTTGTGAGGTATGCCAAAGAGTGGGAAAGCCTCAAGACCAGGTCAAGGCCCCTCTCCAGCCACTCCCCATAATTGAGATCCCATTTCAGCGAGTAGCTGTGGATATTCTGGGCCCTTTCCCAAAAAAGATGCCCAGAGGAAAGCAGTACGTACTGGCTTTAGTGGACTTAGCTACCCGATGGCCAGAAGCAGTAGCTCTAGGCAACACCAGGGCTAACACTGTGTGCCTGGCCCTAACAGACATCTTTGCCAGGGTAGGTTGGCCCTCTGACATCCTTACAGATTCAGGGTCTAATTTCCTGGCAGGGACCATGGAAAAACTGTGGGAAACTCATGGGGTGAATCACTTGGTTGCCACCCTGTACCACCATCAAACCAATGGCCTGGTGGAAAGGTTCAATGGAACTTTGGGGGGAGGACTTTAGGGGATGGACGATGCCAGGGCCTGTAACCTGAGCTAGGTAAGGGAGGGGAAAGGTCAACACCTTTGCCCGGGAAGGGGACAAAAAGGAAGGGAGCGGCAGGAGGGAAGCAGTTGGAGTTTGGGCTTGGGGCTGTGTGGGCAGAATTCAGGGGATCCTAGCTAGGATCCAAGCACCCTGAAAGCCCAGAAGGACTCGGTGGAGGGGTCCTGACTGTGCCTGCAAGCTCTGCTGTAACCGGTGTTCCTGTTATCCAATAAACCTTCTGTTTTACTGGCTGGCTTGGAGGTTTTCATGCTAACCCCCATATTTTGGACGCTAAGGTCCAAATCTGGGACTAAGGTTATGATACCCCTAATCATTTTTGTTGCCCTTTTCTGAACCTTTTCCAATTCCAATATAACTTTTTCGAGATGGGGTGACCATATCTGCACACAATATTCAAGATGTTGGCATACCATGGATTTATATAGATGCAATCTGATATTTTGTCTTATTATCTATCCCTTTTTTAATGATTCCCAACATTCTGTTCGCTTTTTTGACTGCTGCTGCATATTGAGTGAATGTTTTCAGAGAACTATCCACAATGACTCCAAGATCTCTTTCTTGAGTGGTAACAGCTAATTTACCAATTGTTTTACATATATAGTTGGAATTATGTTTTCCAATGTGCATTACTTTGCATTTATCAACATTGACTTTCATCTGCCATTTTGTTGCCCAGTCACCCAGTTTTGTGAGATTCTTTTGTAGCTCTTCGCAGTCTGCTTGGGACTTAACTATCTTGAGTAGTTTTGTATCTGTGATGCTCTGTACCTCAGGGAAACACCCTTCACCCCCATGTTCATCTTTATAAAATGATTCTGTAGCATCCAATACAAAGTTTGTCATGTTGGGTGTCTTCGGAAGACTAATTCACTGAGCATAGTTGTTATAGTGATGTTATAGTAATTGTTACAGTAATGTTATAGTCAGGTCATAGGTTATAATTTCATGTATATAGTTATGAGGCTGAAAATGTATTTTCATGGCTTAAAGCAAGACCATGCAAAAACTCTCCAAGAACAGAGAGGCAGTTCACATCTCGTCAGGGCATGGATGGGACAAACCCAGCCCAGCCTCACAGGAACAATGGACACCAGCTTAGGCAGCAACAAATGAATCTGTTAGACCCTCGAGGGAGGTAATGCTCACCTGACTCTGAAGGGGAGGTGAGGGGGGGACAAAGCCAAGAGGAAAAAAAGGACATGATACAGGGGAGAGACGTTTTGCCATGCTCTCTCTCTTCCGCCTACATTTACAGACACCACCACCAACAAGCAACTGAAATGCTGATCAAATGGGAGAGCCTGACTGAAAAGTAACCAGCCAGCCTGTGGTGAGAAGCATCTAAGTTTTGAAGGACTTTGAAAGTGTTTAGATCAGCTTAGAATGCTTTTATTTTGCTTTTATTTCATTTGACCAAATCTGACTTGTTATGCTTTAACTTATAATCACTTAAATTCTATCTTTACAGTTAATACATCTGTTAGTTTATTCTACCTGAAGCAGTGCATTTGGTTTGAAGTGTGTCAGAGACTCCCCTTGGGATAACAAGCCTGGTACATATCAATTTCTTTATTAAATTGATGAACGAGTAAACTTGCAGTGTCCAGCAGGCATTACTGAACACTGCAAGATGGAGGTTCATAGGGTTGTGTCCAGAATTGGAGATACTGGCTAGTGTTATTTGCTTGCAAGTAGCTGGGAGCAGCTTACATGCCAGAGGCTGTGTGTGAACAGCTCAGGAGTGGGGGTTCTCACAGCAGAGCAGGGTATGGCTGGCTCCCAAAGTCAAGGATTGGAGAATGTCCCCAACAGAACACCTCACTGTGGCATCAGCACCAACAAATGATAAAATAACAATGCTGTAGAAAAGTGACTGCCAAACACCTTCAAGGCAGGCTCGGACACTGCACCAAGGAAAAAGAAATTTAATGAAAGGAAAAACAAAGATAGTCTGTCAGGAAGCTCAAAGACTTGGAGAGAAAACAGCTGGATCAGTGCCAGTCTCAGCAACATCCCAGATACTCTAGTGGTGACTGCAAGGTGAAGGATGCAGTCTCACCTCCTGCCTGTGGGCTTGGTTCTGCATTTGTTCTAGTCAGTGATGCAACTCCCATTGACTTTAGTGGTGCAGGATGGACCTTAAATGCTCTGGAAACATACTTCACCTCATGCTAGGCCCAAAGCCAATAAGCTCTTGTTTTGTACCAGAAAGTGATCTCTGTACCATTCACCGCCACTGTGCTGAAAAAGCAGTTCCCAGTCTGCACTAAAAAAAACAGGAAAACGTGCATGCCAAGAAACACCCAGCTTTACTTAGAGGAAGTACAGGATGATGCAAATTTGTCAGATAAAATGACTAATCCCAAGGTAATGGGTGTGCCTCGCTAAGATGATTGACAAGAGACCATTGCTGTACATGCCTGGCCTGAAAACCAGCCTTTCTGTCTTACTTCAGTCTTTACATTCACTCATAACTGAGTATATGGCATTTAAACATCTAAATAATGTTGTGTCTAGTATTAAATTGGAGGCTGTTTTAAAAAAAAATCTAAAAAGGCAAAACTTAGTATATATAAACAGCAAATACAGTATAAAGATTGTAAATGTCTGGAAACAGTTATTTAATGTCTTTTAGGCCCAAATCTTGCACCGTGTTGTGTTTGGACAGTTTGCTACACCACCCTGGGGCCAGTTGCAGCACTGAGGCCTTAAAAATGACAATGATGGTCCCAATCCTGCAGTCACTTCTCAAACAAAACCATTTACTTTCAGTGGAAGTTTTGACTCAGAATTGTAGAAGTAAGTCCCATATTTAAAAAAACAAAACTGTGAAAATAAATATTGGGAACCAGAAATAAAAGAGCCATCACCAAAAATAGTTTAAAAGAAAACAAGCAAGGGAGGCAGACAGCTTAATGAGATGGTGAGAATAGAGATCAAGTCAAGTTCCTTGCTATTCTGAAAGCCAAATTAGGCATAAAATGAATAACCATTTTATAAGAAGTAAAATGGGCAGATCTGTTTTGTCATCTTGCACTTTCATCAACACCCACAGGACGACATTGCCTGGTTTTGCTCTAATGTGGCCTAAAGAGTCCCTCTGTGAAGTGAAAACATCTCTGAATAAATCACATTCTTACTTGCTAGGCTGCTGGTTTGTTTCTCCCTCTAGTTTTTCATACTTGGCAATGGAAGCTCAAAGTCTGAGAAGCAAACTGACTCAATTATGTCTGCATTGTGGTTCACTTGGTTGGTTCTTGAGGGGGAACAGTTTTACAAAATAAAATACAATATTTTGTATTATGGAGAAAGAAAAATATGAAACTTAATTAAGAGATTCCTCTGAGCCCCCATGATTGTCCCCACTTAAGTGCTGCCCTCAACATCATGCCATACTATCCTCCTTTCCAGCTGATGAAGGCTGGCTGTGACGTTCTTTAGAATCTCTCAGTGCTGCTCTTGAGTAATTGGAAGGGTTGGAGTCCATGCAAGGTGCTTCATTCCAGCTCCTGCAAGCCGAGATACTGAATCTGAACCTTGACCTGTGATGCCCTGTGTAATAGTGTTTTACACTTCCGTTTTAGTGCCAGCTCAGCCCATTACAACATATTCCAATATGATTTACCATTAATTAGTCCCTGCTTCCATTATTTGATTGATGGGATACAGCAGAAACTATTACCATCTGATGGCTCTTCAGTGACCCGTGTGAAATGAGTTAGTTCCAGTCTCATCCCTAGTAGGGAAATGCCCACATCCCCAAACTCTATTACCACCACCACCATCACAATTGACATTAATTTACCTCCCTGATGGCAAGCTCTGCAGAGAGGCCAACGATTGACTGGGCAAAGAGACAGAAGTACTCATCTTCTGGAGGTGCTCTCTCTAGGTCATGGCACGGCAAATGGGAGGGGTCAAGGTAGTTTCCAAGGCACTCAATCTAGCACCTTTCATTAACACTACAACAAAAGATATTTAAATACAGTTTAAAGGCTGCTGTTTATGAGTATCCTTACAAATCATCACTCCTTCACATATGCATTATCCCTCCAAATTCCAGAACAACAGAATCAATACACTATTTTTTGCATCTGTTCCTATCTGAAGACATTAACAACTGCATCTTTTCCTTTTACCATATTATCTATATACATCTTTTCCTGGATTTTTCTATGGTAACACACCCAACTTGTGTCTGTATTTGCTTTGTTACTGAAACATGTCTTGAACTGCAGGGTTTCAGACAGCTCTAACTGGACTACTGAGTAATTTTTCAAATATGTAGCAATATGTCGATCCTTTTTTTTATGGTGGTTACATCTCCATTGCCTTATCTATCTTTCTGTCTGACAGAGGTGTCTATGCTTGGCTCTGAATCTTAGAATCTTAGAACATAGTGTGTAATTCACCGTGGAGTTTAGGGACTATGCTCCACACCACTTAAACCCTGCAATGTTGCTGTGTGTTGTTGCATTATTATTTGTATTACCATAGTGCTTAAGGTTATGGCTACACTACACCCTAAGTCTGATTCAGGTTTGAGCCCATGCTCCTCTATCATCCACACACATATCAGTCTGACTTGGATCAGTACACGCTCAGAACCTGAATCCCATAGGCGCCGACTCTGTGGGTGCTCCGGGGCTGGAGCACCCATGGAAAAAAATGGTGGATACTGAGCACCCACCAGCAGCCCCCTATCAACGGCTCTCCAGCACCTCCTGCCCCACCCCCCCGTGGACCCTATTGATCAGCACCTCCACCTCCCTCCCAGCACCGCCCGCCTGCCTGCTGTGAAACATGGGAGGGATGGGAAGAGCAAGGGTGCAGCGTGCTCTGGGGAAGGGGCAGAACCAGGTAGGGAAGAGGTGGGGTGGGGGCAGAGCAGGAGTGGGAAGAAACAGGTCAGGGGTGGAGCACTGGGGGGAAGGGGTGGAGTGGGGGCTGGGCCTGGGCAGAGCCAGGGGGAAGGAACACCCCCTGGCAAATTAGTAACTCGGTGCCTGTGCTGAATCCTAGGATCCTGCTAGGGAGGTGGATCAGAACCGAAGTCCTGCTTTACTTGGATCTAAGCCCTATCATCTGGCAGTGTGGATGCAGCGCAAGCCGCAGACCCAAATCAGAAGTTCTCTGTAGTGCAGTATGGATGTGTTAGGAAGGCTGTGAGACCTGGGTCCAGCAATTTTAAACCTGTGTTTACAATGCAGTGTGGATGCTCCAGCACAGGCTTGGAGACACCGATTTCACAAGCCCGAGTCCCAGAGACCTGTACTTAGTGTGCAGTGTAGACATACCCTAAGAAACCTGTCATGGACCAGGCAGGGCCGGCTCTAGCCATTTCGCCGCCTGAAGCTCTCTGGTCCCTCAGCTCCTGTGGATCTCCCGCAGACTGTGGCTGTGGAGAGTCCGCTGGTCCCGCAGCTCTGGTGGACCTCCTGCAGGCGTGCCTGCGGACTCTCTACAGGAGCCGCGGGACCAGCAGACCCTCCGCAGGGATGCCGCGGGAGGTCCACCGGAGCCACCTGCCGCCCTCTGGCAACCGACAGAGTGCCCCCCGAGGCAGGCCGCCCCAAGCACGTGCTTGGCGTGCTGGGGCCTCAAGCCGGCCCTGGGACCAGGACCCCATTGTGCTAGACACTCTACAGACCTAGAACAAAAAGACATTCTGTGTCCCAAAGTGGTTACATTTAAAAGTAAAGTGAGAGACAACAGATAGATTCAGAGAAAGCAAGAAGTACAAGGAAGGAATAGCTCAGTGGTTTAAGCATTGGACTATTAAACCCAGGGTTGTAAGTTCAATCCTTGAGGGGGCCACTTAGGGATGTGGGTCAAAAATCAGTAGCTGGTCCTGCTAGTGAAGGCAGGGGGCTGGGCTTGATGACCTTTCAGAGTCCCTTCTACTTCTATGAGATAGGTAAGAAAACTGTGGGACAATATTGGTCAGCCTGATGGGCAGTGGTCTCTACACACCATAGGCCTAACTGTTGTGAAGCTTTTTATAGGCATCATGGGAAAGGAGAGCTTTAAGGAGGGTTTTGAAGGAGAATAATAAGTTAGATTTATGGATGTTTATAGGGAGCTTCTCCCAAGTGTGAGAGGCAGCATGGGAGAAAGTACAAAGGTGCTTGTTTGAAAATGTAACAAGTTGGTGATGGAGGATGGCATCATGCATAATGAATAACTTTTCCCTGACTTTCCCATACAAATAGTGATGAGGGGTGCACTGACAGCATCCATTCAGATGAATGACATTTCATTTTGTTTTTTTCCCCAAATATCTGTTGTCTGAAATTATTATAAAGTTGAGACAAATTTTTAAAAGCTTCCAAACTATGACATAATCCATTTAAAAAATGAACAGTTAGGCATAAAGCAATGAAAATGAGCAGGGGGTTGGACTAGATGACCTCCTGAGGTCCCTTCCAACCCTGAGATTCTATGATGGGAGTGGAGGCAAAGACACACATGGCCCAGACTTCCATTATCCAGGATGGGCAGGGATGGCGTCCCTAGTAAATTACAAGTCCCAGTCCCCTCAACCTATACATTGATCTCAGGTGCGTAAGCTCCAGAAGGCTTTATTGAACTGCCCCACAGTGGGCCTTCGAATCCAAGAGGAGGTCCGTCTATTACCCACAATTGCGGAAAGAGGGAAGAAGAGAAGCTGTAGTATGTAATTCAGAGGTGCGGAGCTGATTTTGGGAAGAAAAACATATGTCAATAAGTTCTCCACTCGCCATGCCAAAGCAGCCCTACATATCACAACCAGCTTCCTCTGCTGAGGACATATTATTCTATTCAAGTTGTCATACTGCACCCACCAGCATGGTATTGAGTGGCTCTGTGGTAGCTGAACCTCTGTGCAATTCCAGATGGGGGGCTGTTGCACATGACTTATGAGGAGACGCTGAGGGAACTGGGACTGTTTAGTCTGCAGAAGAGAAGAATGAGGGGGGATATGATAGCTGCTTTCAACTACCTGAAAGGGGGTTCCAAAGAGGATGGATCTAGACTGCTCTCAGTGGTACCAGATGACAGAACAAGGAGTAATGGTCTCAAGTTGCAGTGTGAGAGGTTTAGGTTGGATATTAGGAAAAAGCTTTTTCACTAGGAAGGCGGTGAAGCACTGGAATGGGTCACCTAGAGAGGTGGTGGAATCTCCTTCCTTAGAGGTTTTTAAGGTCAGGCTTGACAAAGCCCTGGCTGGGATGATTTAGTTGGGGATTGGCCCTGCTTTGAGCAGGGGGTTGGACAAGATGACTTCCTGAGGTCCCTTCCAACCCTGATATTCTATGATTCTATGATGGGAGTGGAGGCAAAGATACACATGGCTCAGATTTCTATTTTCCAGGATCAGTACCGGATTTACAGTGGCGCCACTGGTGCTACTGGTGCCGGGCCCACGGTCGAAAGGGGCCCAGACCTGCTCTTCTCCACCCCGTTCTCTCTTGTGGGGTCAGACGCTTGATGCTGCTGGCTGCTGGGGCTCCATGGAAGCCTCTGCCGGCAGCCTGGCTCCTCCCCCGCCTCTTTCCCCAGCATGCTACATTCCCTCCCCCTCCATCCCTGCCACTGATCAGCTGGATCAGCTGCTTGCCAGCAGGAGGGGGGAAGAGGTCTGAGCTGCAGCATGCCGCTCTGGGGAGGAGGAGGAGAAGAGGCAGGGGTGAGGCCTAGGGGAAGGGGCTGGAATTGGGGCATACCCCCTCCAGCCCCCTGCGTGAGCAACCCAATGACCCAAGTCCACACCCATAGACCTCTCCCCATCCTGACCGCTGCACCCCATCACACACCCCCAGCCCCCTGCACCCCCTCACATACCCCGAGCCCCCTGCCCTGACTCCTGCACCCCCCCACACATCCAGCCCCCTGTCCTGACCCCTGCACTTCCCTCACACCTCTCCAGCCCTGACCCCTGCATCCCCCACACCTCCCCAGCCCTGACTCCTGCATCCCCCCTCACGCCCCCCTAGCCCCTGCCCTGAAACCTGCACCCCCCCTCACACTCTCAGCCTCCTGTCCTGACTCCTGCACACACCCCCACATCCCCACCCCCATCCTGAGAACCAAACAGGAGCTGCCCCAGTAAGTGCTCCACACCCCAACCTCCTGCCCCAATCCTGAGCTCCCTCTCTCACCCTAGTTCCTGGCCAGACCCCACACCCGAACATTTTTTTACAATATTTGGAAAGATCATTAAGTGGTCTGTCAAGACTCTCCGTGATTTTCAAGTGGTCTGTGGAAAAATAAGTTAGACTACAAGAACAATCAAGGTACCTCATTTTATTTACATTTACTTGCTATTACTTATAGGAGGAGGATGAAGGAGAAAAGAATGAAAAATGGGGGTAGGGGGAGATAAGAGAGAATGTTCTTTTTCTTGGCTGTGTCCCAAGGAGAAGCCCCAAAACTGAAGCTGAGCACAGGGCTGGGGGACCCCACTAACTCTAAATCAACCACTGGGTGTCGCATCATCTGGGCTGGGGATACTGTCAGGGCTGGTGTAACCACTAGGCCAATTAGGCAGCTGCCTAGGGCACCAAGATTTAGGGGTGAAAAAAGCAGTGCCCCAAATTTTTTTTTTACGCTATAGTGGAGTCACATCTTACACAGGGGTTAGGTTCCAAAGCCACTGTGTAATAGGAAAATCGCGTATAGTGAAAATTACCATAAAGTACAGTATACAATAGAACAGGGATCCTCAACCTACAGTACGCATGCTAAAGGTGGCACGCAAGCCGATTTTTTTTTTAATGGCAGGTTGTGGGTCCCGACCACCACTGAACCTGCTGCCAAACTGGGGTTCTGTTCACTTTACTGTCAGCGGGCTGAGCAGGGCCGGCAGTGGGCCGGTTCCTGCCAGCTGCATCCCAGCTGCCAGGCCCACTCAGGTCCCAGCCAGCTCTGCTCAGCCTCCTGCCGGCCTGGGTGAATGGTCTTGGGTTCCGTTCACCCAGGGTTCCATCCACTGGCCTGGGGTTCTGTTCACTCAGGCCGGCAGGAGGCTGAGCGGAGCCGGCGGCTAGGACCGTGGCTGGCAGCGGGCTGAGGTCCCAGCCGCCAGCCCCGCTCAGCCCACTGCTGGTCTGGGGTTCCTGCTGCTGGTCCCTTGCCAGTTGGGGTCCTGGCCCCCGGCCCTGCTCAGCCTCCTGCTGGCCTGGGGTTCCGTTCCGTCAACAGAACCCCAGTCTGGCAGCAGGTTCAGCGGTGGCTGGGACCCGCAGCCTGCCATTAAAAAAAAAATCAGCTCGCATGCCACCTTTGGCAAGCATGCCGTAGGTTGAGGACCCCTGTTCTAGTGTATACTGTGTGTACTGCCCTTTATGATAATTTTCACTATATTTGATTTTCCTCTTACATGCTGATGTTAGAACCTAACCCCCTGTATTCATTTTTGAAAATTTATAATAAGCAATGCTCCATTTGTGTGTGTGGGTGTGTGCGTGCGCGCACGCGCGCACAAGGTGGAAGTTTCACCTAGGGTGCAAAATATCCTTGAACCGGCCCTGGATACTGTGTCAGCTGATCCCCACAGTCTCCAACCTACCTGGGCAGTACAGCAGATGTGGCCCTGCCCACTAGCTCCTCTCCACTCCCTAGCCCACACCACTTGCCCCCCTTAAGGCTTAGACCTCTTACTTTTAAAAATGATTGCTTGCCCCTCTCCCCCCCTCAGGCTTTTCCGGCAGCTCTATTGCTAGGTATCCAGTTTTAGACTGGAAACTCCAGTAGAAAATGGGACCTGAGTGTCTGGTTAGCAGTGCTGACTGGAAAATAAATGTTCGGTTATAGGAGTAACCACATTAGTCTCCGCTCCTCCCATGCCCAACGCCCACCCCAGAGGGCAGGAAAAGAACCTGTCCTGCTGCTGTGGGAGGAGGGGCAGCTCAGTGCAAAGAGAGACAAAGAGAATGGGCTAGAACCCCCTCTATGTGGGCAGGGGTAGGGGAGGGAGTGGCTGTTTACCCCCTCCCCAGCCTTGCTGCGCTTGCAGTTTACCCTGATCCCTCCCTTGCTAAAGAGACCAACCCCAGCTCCTGCCCCACTGTGCTTTTACCCTTGGCTCCTTTTACAATCATTCCCCAGGGGGCCCCACAAATATGTTTGGCGCCGAGCCCACAAAAAGTTAATCCGGCCTGTCCAGGATGGACAGGGATGGTGTCCCTAGCCTCTGTTTACCAGAAGCTGGGAATGAGCGACGGGATGGATCATTTGATGATTGCCTGCTCTGTTCGTTCCCTCTGGGGCACCTGGCATTGGCCACTGTTGGAAGACAAGATACTAGGCTAGATGGACATTTGGTCTGACCCAGTATGGCCGGTCTTATGTTCTTTACCTAAAACACAGTTTTTGACTTTGGAAAGTGAGTACTGGAGGTTCCCCTCCTAAATACTTTGGGTGGAAAACTCAGCCGATTTGGTTCCACAGTTCTTTTCCCATCTGAAAGCTCAGGCTTGTCAACTCTGAAACTGTTTTACTCTCTCCATCAGTAACTGCCAGTCACTCAGGGAGGAAACTACCTTTTCTTCGGATGTCAGGAAAGCTATGCACATTTTATTACATCCCCTGATGTAATTCCCCATTACATAAATCCCATATGTGGTAGGCCACTCCCACTTATGCAAAGGGTACACAAATAGGAGGAGATATAGGTAAACAAAAGGGGGGTGGTGATCAAGCTGCAAATGCAATTACTCAAAACATGTATGTAGCACATACTGAATCTGTGAACTTTGTTGTAATATGCTTGATTTAGCTTCTATAAATTCACTCATGTAAATTATACCACATGCAAATACTTCATTTGAAAAAACACTGAACAAGCTAAGATCTGTAGAAACAATAACAGGAAGAGAGAGATGTAGTTACAAAAAAGGGCTTTAATTAACAGAAAATAAGAGGAATTTACCAAAAAGAGCAATTAGCTGGACATCTGTATATCTAACAGCATAAATTATCATCCAAAATAATCTGCAAAGACAAGATTAATTGATATGTTTGTCTGCCTCATCTCCTATTAACACCAATTTCTTTCTCATGTATTTATGCTACAAGAGCTTCAAAAGTAATTTTATCTGTATAATTATACCTCCTTAGACACCTCTTACAATTTCACTTCTTTATAATGCCTTTGCTCCTTTAATTCAATTCAGGATAATGGCATTATGAATATAATTTTAAGTGTGGTTAGACAGTGAATACTTAATACTATATATTGTATTTTCTGCTGTAGAATGAGGAATAAACAGGAATGTGAGAAAGAATGCTCTTGTAGTTAAGCACAGAACTGGAAGTCAGAGTATCTGCATTCTGTGCCCATCTTTGCCATGGACCGCCCTTATGACTTTGGGCCTGATGCTACACCATTGATGTTAATGGAGCTTTGCCATCAGCTTCAATAGATGCAGCATCTGGCCCACAGGGCCCACCCTTGCAAAGTGCTGAGGGCCTCCTGGGAGGCGCTCATCATCTTAAAATCCCTACTGACTTCAGTGGGAACTGAGGGTGCTAATTATGACAGTCTGAGAAATTTATCTGTAGCAATTTATTAATTCCTTTTTGTTTTGTGAAATATCATTTATCATTGTAACAGTTGTGAATTAGATCATTCAATTGTCAGTAGTGTCCTGGCACGCAGTGAACAGACCCTGTCTGGAAAGGTGTGACAGGGGCCAGGAGTCATCAGCAGTGAATGGCTCTCATCAGCTTGAACAATGGTATTTCTTTCTGCAGGGCCTTTGCCTTTGACCTGATTGAGTTGAGTCCTGGCTACCTGAGAGCTCTCACTGCCTCGTGATATTTTATACCACAGGATTTGAGAGATGCTGAGGCACTTACGTTAATAGTCCCCTGGTTTAAATGTTCTCAGAAATGCCTGAGCTAAAAGTAGCTGTATGACATTCTTTTCATCTCTCAGATATTCAGATCACAGAATATTGTAGTCTCTAATGCTTTGTGTGGGAAGATGGGTTAATGAAGTTAGGAATTAATTTGGCCCATAATCTGCTGGTGCAATAATCACTGATTAGCAGAGGCTTCAGCACATGAGTTACATGTTGTAACGATGCTGGTTCTGGTGGGACCCAACTGGGATTGCCAATTTAGGACAAATTGCTTAAAGCAGGGCAGTTACAGCACCAGGCTGGGGTTCCTATGCACACCAAGGCAAACCAAACCAGCTGAACAGAGAAGACTTCGGTTTTACCCCACTGGTTAACTATAAGTCATACAAGCAATTCTCTCAGACACTCCAGTTTCCCAGTATCACCACTAGTACCACTTGTTATGGGGACTAAATGCTTATGAAAACCAATATCCCAATAAAAGAAAAAAGGTTCTCTCGATCCCAAAGGACCAAGCCCCAGAACCAGGTCAATATACAAATCAGATCTTACTCACAAATCACACTGTTGCCAATCCTTTAGAATCTAAAATCTAAAGATTTATTCAGAAAAGGAAAAAGATATAGATGAGAGCTAGAATTGGTTAAATGGAATCAATTACATACAGTAATGGCAACGTTCTTGGTTCAGGCTTGTAGCAGTGATGAAACTGCAGGCTTAAATCAAGTGTTTGGAGTACATCCACGGCTGCGATGGGTCATTCAGTCCTTTGTTCAGAGCTTCAGTTTGTAGCAAAGTCCCTTCAGGGGTAAGAAGCAGGATTGAAGACAAGATGGAGATGAGGCATTAACCTTGTATAGTCTCTTGCCATATGGTCTCTGCTTTCTTTGCCCCAAGGACATGCTATCCAACACATGGCATAGAAAAGCCTAAGGCCTTGGCTACACTCACACTTTACAGCGCTGCAACTGGGGTGTGAGAAAACACCCCCCTGACCGCTGCAAGAGACAGCGCTGTAAAGTGTCAGTGTAATCAGGGCAGCAGCGCTGGGAGCGTGGCTCCCAGCGCTGCATGAAACACCCGTAAGGGATGTTGTTTACATGCAGCGCTGGGAGAGCTCTCTCCCAGCGCTGCCGCTCTGACTACACTCACACTTCAAAGCGCTGCCACGGCAGCGCTCCCGCAGCGCTGCTGGGGCAGCGCTTTGAAATTCCAAATGTAGCCATACCCTTAGAGTTCTGTCATAGGCAGGTCCCTGCATATCTTGCTGAATCACAAGGTGTATCTGCCTTCTCTCAATGGGCCAATTGTATAGCTGATGGTCCTTAAGGGGCCATCAAGCAGGCTATGCATTGCTGACACCAAATTGTCCCGGGGTGTCACCCAGAAGCATAGCATACGTTTGAAATACAGACAGTATAGAGATAATATTCAGGGCTGGCTCCAGGCCCCAGCACGCCAAGCACGTGCTTGCGGTGGCATGCTGCGGGGGATGCGCTGCTGGTTGCCGGGAGGCCGGCAGGTGGCTCCGGTGGACCTCCCGCATGCGTGCCTGTGGATGGTCCGTGGGTCCCGCGGCTCCGGTGGACCTCCCGCAGGCATCCCTGCGGAGGGTTTGCTGGTCCCGCGGCTCAGGTGGAGCATCCGCAGGCACGCCTGCGGGAGGTCCACCAGACCCATGGGACCAGAGGACCCTCCGCAGTCACGTCGGTGGGAGATCCACCAGAGCCGCTGGACCGGCAAGCAGCAGAGCGCCCCCCGCGGTGTGCCGCCATGCTTGGGGCGGAAAATGGCTAGAGCCGGCCCTGCAATATTCATAACTTCAACCACAAAAATGATACACATCTACAGATAGCATAATCATAAGCAGCAAATTGTAACCTTCCCATAGACACCTCACATGACAAGCTTTGTATAATATTTGCGGCACATATATAACAGATTCTGTCAATAACATCACACATGTAATTTGTGATGGGACAGTTTTACAAAACTATGTCTTAGGCCTGGTCTACACTAAAAGCCAAGGTTGCCATAGCTATGACGCTCAGGGGAGTGCTATGCTTCCAGACCCTGCTCCACTCCCCAGCCTCACTCCTCCTCCTAACCCTGTTCTGCCTCCAGGCCCTGCTCCACCATCACTCCTTCTCTGCACCCAAACCAGCTCCAACCGCAACTGCAGCTCTACTTCACCTCCAGCTCTGCCTCCTGCTTGGCTCTGCCCTCATTCCCTCTCTGCTCCCAGACCAACTCCCCCTCTAGTCCCGTCTCCTCCCCCATCCCCAGTTCCACTCCCAGTTTTGCCTTCAGCCCAAGATCCCCTGCTGAGGAAGCCTTGGCTGGGCAGTAATGGAGGGGGACATGCACAGATGCTGTTACTGGTAAGGGGTGGTACAACTGAAAAAGTTTGAGTACCGCTGTTATAGCAGCATCGGTATGGTGCCATAGCTATGCCGCTGAAGCACCCATACTGTAGACATGGCCTTAGGATAGTTATGCCCTGTTTATACTACTGTTTTTTACACCAGTGAAAACCCTAGTGTAGATGAGATCTTAGCGAAAATTGTTTAGAACATACCACAATTTTAAACAGACTTATTTTACATAAAGTGGGAATGAATGCAAGTCAGTGGGCAGATAAAATCCCAGTTCAACTCCTTTTCCTCTGGCATGTTTTTATAAATACAAAGAAGATCCAAAACAAGTCAGGATGCTCGGTAACAACCACCGGAGACCTTTCCAGCTTTCAGAAAGTTAGACCTCATCTAGACCTAAAACTTAGGTTGACCTAGTTATATTACTCAGGGCTGTGAAAAATGCCATGCCCTGCGAGAGATAGTTAGCTCAACCTAACTCTCACTATAGATGTAGCTAGATGTATGGAAAAAAAATTCTATCGACCTACCTACTGTCTTTCAAGGGGATGGATTTGGGTGTTTCTGTCACTGTCTATGCTACAGTGGCGTAGCTACAGCTGAGCCTCTGTAGCGTTTATGCTATAGACATGCCCTTAGTAGGGGAAAAGAAACACCTTTCCACGTAATTAGCATCCTAGCAGCTGCTACTTTGTTTTTAAGCCCGATCACCAGATCCATCATGAGATAGATAGGAAACCTGGATTCTACTTGTAACCCATTACATGCTGAGATGAAAAGAGTACCTTTCCAGCTTGTCGTAGAGATAGGATTCTTCTTCAGCCTCCTGCAGCAGAAGGAGAGCAGTAGAGCCAACCTCAAGCATTCAAAAACTGAATCCAGGTCTCAAAAAATCATGAGATTTAAAAAAATTAATTCAGGGTTCATTTTCTTTGCCTGCTGGTATCTGGCCTTTTGAGGTGCACTTGAGTCCCACTTTCAAGCTCATTTCTGCAACCATAAGGACCGGGCCATGTCCACACTAAAGTTAAGTCAAGTCGACATCCAGCTGCTTAAGTAATTAAGTTGGTCATGCGTGTCTCTACAGCATGCTTATTGAGTTGGTGGAGTGTATACTCACTAACAGCACTTGCATCAATGCACAGAACAGTGCACTGTGGGTAGCTATCCCACAATGCAACTAGCCACAGGGTGTTTTGGGTAGGGTTAACAACGTCTTGTGGGACCAAAACACTGTTGCAAGGTGGAATGGGAACATGGCTTTATCCTCCCATGATGCAGTTTCTTCCCTCCCTCTCTCCTCTGATATGAACAGCAAACAACCCATACTTTCTTATGCCTTTTTTCAAAAGCCTGGCTTAGCCACACATATGCCATAGCCTGAGAAGCATGGATCCCTCTCAGCTGTGCATTCTTGTTGTGAGCATTACAATCATATCATGCTTTATCCTGCAGCATTTCGAGAGCCAAGACAGGAGTCGCCAAGCAGAACACTGAGATGTCATGCAAGCAGCCCTGCTACAAGTTGCAGAACAAAGCAATTCCTGTTTGCTGCTGGCAGTTGCGCAATAGCTGAACATGGTGGAACACCGTTTCTGGTCCCAGGAAACAAGTACTGACTGGTGGGATAACATTGTTATGCAGCTATGGGATGACGAGCAGTGACTGCAGAACTTTTGAATGCACAAGGCCATTTTCCAGGAACATTGTGCAGAGCTTTCCCCAGCCCTGAAGTACAGCAACAGTAAAATGAGACCTGTTCTGACAGCAGAGAAGCAGGTGGCTATCACTGTGGAAGCTTACAATGCCAGATTGCTACCAATCAGCAGGGAATCAATTCAGAATTGGAAGATCTACTGTGGCAGCTGTTGTGATCCAAGTGTGCAGGGCCATTAATTGACTTCTGCTAAGAAGGGTAGTGACTCTGAGCAATGTGCAGGACATAGTGGATAGTTTTGCCACAATGGGGTTCTCTAGCTATGGTGGGGCGATAGATAGCACACATATCCCTATCTTGGCACCAAACCACCTTGCCAAAGAGTACATAAACTAAAAAGGGTACTTCTTAATGGTGTTGCAAATGCTGGTGGATCACAGGGAACGTTTCACCAACATAACATGGTATAGTCAGGAAAGGAGTATGACACTCATATCTTTAGGAACACAGGTTTGTTCAGAAAGCTGGAGTCAGCGGCTTTCTTTCCAGACTGCAAAATAACTGTTGGTGATGTTGAAATGCCAATCATGATCCTGGGAGACCCAGCCTACCCCTTGATCCCATGGTTTATGAAGCCGTATACCAGCCACCTAGACAGCAGTTCAACAAGATGCTGAGCAAGTGCAGCATGGTGGTGGAATGTGCCTTTGGATGTTTGAAGGGTCACTGGCACAGTTTGCCTACTAAGTTAGACCTCAGTGAAAGCAATATCTCCACTGTTATCACTGCCTGCTGTGTGGACCATAATATCTGTGAGGCAAACGGAGAGAAGTTTCTGCAGGGGTGGGGTGTGGAGACAAAGAGACTGGCAGCTAATTTTGAGCAGCCAGATACCAGGCCAATAAGAGTAATCCAGTGAGGAGCTATACATATCCAGGAGGCTTTGAAAACCCATTTCAAACCCATTTCAGTAACGAGCCACAGTAATATGTGTTGCTTATCTGCCTTGTGCCTTCCCATTCCATCCCCTCCATTGCATCAGTTTTCCTGTACGCCCCCCCCATCTTCCCCCCCAAGCCCTCATGTTTGGAAAAAATAGAGAGCATTTCATTCTCAAAACTTTTACTTTTATTACACACCTATGAAGACACTTGAAGAACAGTAAAATAATTTAAACTTGGGCAAACGGTATGATAAAATTGGGAGAGGAGAAACCAAGTCAGCTTATCTGTGAAAGCACAGTAGTCTTGCCAATCAAAGCTCTTCGAATGGCTGCCTTTTGTTTTTGGTACCCTCTCCTGGGCGTTGAGTGGAAGGGATACTGAACTTTCTGCCTTGCCTTCTGGAAAGTCTGGGTGAAGAGAATTGGAAACAACGTGATGCTTGCCGCAGGCAGCTCCAGAGGGACTGTAGAGGAAGTCTAGCCTCCAGCTGCTTTTCTTGAAGGTCAACCAGATGCCTCAACATGTCTGATTGATCCTTCAAAATCTGCAGCATCTCGTCCTGCATGGCATGCTCATACTCCTGGGATGCTCTCCTGCTCTCCATGTCCATGTCCAGTTTTTCAGACAATTAAATCTTCCAGCTCTTAGCCCCGTTTCAACTGTTCTGGAGGCTTCGTTATCTCACTGAACATGTCATCACACGTCCTCTTTTTCTGCCTTCTAATCTGTAAAAGCTTCTGTGGTGTTGTGGAGAATATGCTGAAGGAAAAGCTTTCTGCTGTAAGGCATGCAAAGCACAAGGCAGCCATTGTCAGAGCATACCCTGAGTCTAATGCAAATGTTGCTATTTAGAAAAACACTCCCCTTATTACACTAAAGTGCAAGCCAGAACATAATCAGAACCCTAGCTATTCAATGAACTGGTATGCTGTTCCAGCCATGGTGAGTATGGCTGTGCAACAACTTACGGCAAAACCATGTTCGGAGCACAAGTGGGTAGGTGGACAATGCCCCCTCCTGCTAGTAACATGCACATTGCTTTGAGACTAGGGACCAGTGTTAAGACTCCCAAATTGATGTGTTTGTCCCAGGCAGCTCCAGCGTGGGGTTGGGTCCACGACAGAACACAAGAAGACCCACCCACTGTCTTCCGTTAATGCTGCTGGCAATAGTCACCTTAGACTTGCAGAATCTGGAGTCAATGGTGATCCCTGCCAACCAAACCACCGGCGTGTTAGGGAAAGCATGGTTGGGGAATCCGGAAGTCATCATGGGGTGTGGATCACATGCTCTATTGTTTGTGATATGAGTGCTTGTAATGAAAATTTCCCCCGTTTCCCCTAGGTGATGCTATGTGATACCAGTCTCCTGAGAGCAACAAAAGTGGCAAGGGAGCAGATGCTGGTGTTTGGGTACAGACCTGATCCTTATGCTGTATAAGAAATAAGGCAGCCCTTCCCAAAAGATTGCAGGGTATCTCCATGAAAGTTTCCTAGAGATCTCCATGGAGGATTCCCAGATATCCTTGTGTACATAAACAGTCTTTTCCAGGGGGCACCCTCTGTGTAGCTGGAGCACCCACTGGGAAGCAAACACACACTGCACCTCACTTTTTTCTTTTCAAATTATTCATAAGAGCACTTTGATTGGAATTGCATACTTACCTTGCCTGGCATCACACTTGGCAATCATGCTGTTCTGCAACCAGCTGGGCTCTGGGCTTAAAAACAGCTCCTGGCTCTCAATGGATCCACCTTTCACTTGGCTCCAATTCTCCTGCCCCTCCTCCTCCAGAATGTCCTCCTCGTTGTTGCCTGAGGTGGCCCTGGGAGACTCCTGGGAGATATCCACACTGTGTTTCGGGGGTAGTGGTGGGGTGTCCACCAAAAACTGCATGCAGGTCATTGCAGAAGTGGCATATCTATGGTGCAGAACCAGAGTGACTGTTTGTCTCCCTTGTCTTCTGGTACATCTGTAGAAGTTCTTTGATTTTCATGTGTCCCTGCTGCGAGTTGCTGCTGTAGCCCTTCTCCACCATTTCCCGTGCAATTTCCTCGTAGATGTCTACATTTCTTCTGCTGCATTGGAGTTATGCCTGGACAGCTTTTCTCCCCAAAGACCAATAAGGTCCACCACCTCCCATGTACTCCAGGCTGGAGCACGTTTGGGGCACAGAGTTGCCATGAGCTGGGCTAGCGAGCTCCCCTTGCTGATCCAATAGGAAATGAGAATTCTAAACTTCCTGGGGCTTTAAGAGGGGAGGAGTTGTTTCCTGTGTATCTGGCTGCTGTGCCTAAATATTTTCCTAGAAATTAAAGCTGAGATTCTCACCCAATCACTTGGCTCCAAGAGACAAAAAAAAACACCAGTAATTGCTAGACTCATGAGAAGACTGCAAAAGCTGGCAACAAAGGGAGAGGAAAGCAGCACATTTTGTTCAGCCCTAGTAACTGGTTTGTGTAGATTTATGTTCTCAATGCTATTTTTGAAAGGAAAAGGCCTAGAAATTCTGATCTGACTTGTATGGGTAATATAAGGTGTAAGTCAAAGATAAATTCTGACTTCCCTTTTCAAAAGTAAAAGCCAAGGTTCTTTCTTCCATTTTTAGTTTATTTTCCCCACAAATAAAAGATCTTTAAAGACTAGCTTGGCTCATGGATTGTTTGTTGAAACTATTAATTCAAATATTTGCTATTCATCCTGTACGCCTTAGTTATGTCCTTTTGCTTCTTTTACCCGGGTGGGTAAAACATTTACCCATTTACTAAGGGCTTGTCTACACTGGACTTTACAGCGCTGCAACTTTCTCACTCAGGGGTGTGAAAAAACACACACACACACCCCGAGTGCAGCAAGTTTCAGCACTTTAAAGCGTCCAAGTAAACAGTGTACCAGCGCTTGAAGCTGCACCCCTAGTGGAAGTGCTTTTTTAGAGCATTCCACCGCATTCCACACAAGCCATTTTTAGAGCATTCCACACAAGCCATGTTAAAGTGCGGCCGTGGCAGTGCTTTAGCATTGCCAGTGTAGACTAGCCCTAACTGGAGGAGGGTTTGGACAAGTCCCTGCCAGTCTGAAATTTCACATATTTGCATGAATGACCAATTTCATCAAAGTAATTTCCCAGGTTCTAGTCAAACAAAGCTTGTGAATGCAACTTTAACAATAAAATCATCTGACTAAGCCAGTTATGAACAAAGGACTGTTACAGTCTGCACCTCCACCAATGTGAATACCTGTGCTGGTGAAATTGAAGTAATTGACACTTAGACATAAATGCTTGCAGCCTTCTTTCTTATGATTACACACGTATTTTCTAAGAATTACAGGGGTTTCATCCCATCTCCTTGCTCAGTAATGCTGTGCAGTTATACCACATTATTATTAGCAGCTGTGCAAATATATTCTGTTTTGAAACATGCCAAGTGAATTAGCAGGCAGGGAGAATTAATACCCATCTCACAGTGGTATTGTGAAGCTTACGTCAGTAATATTTCTGAAATGCTTCAAGATGCTCAGAGAGAAGCATGAGTACAAAGTTCTATGATGAAGGACCTGTGTCATATCCTTGTAAATGCCCTCTGCTGGCCACTCACTAAGATTGCTGTGAGGGGCATTCAAGCCTATGAGCTTTTTATCCATGGGATGTGTTAAGCTTCTGGGACCTGAACAGAATCCAGACACTGCCCCAGTCTCGGTATCCCTAGGCCCACACGTAGGGCACAGACCTTGGTGCATGTTGGAAGCTGCTATACAGCTACCTAGTCCCTTTGGTTGCATCCCTGACCCCTCTGACTTTGTGATATTTAAACACACCTCTCTCCCAGAACTCTGAAAGGTGTGATGCTTCAGTTTTAACATTTAACCCCTCAGGGGCATGCAAAAGTTGTGAAGAACGAGACACTTTCCTCGGAGTCTAACACATTAATACACTTTTATTCTTAATCATGTAGAGCACAGGAGAGCGCAAATTATACAAAACCATGAATACTAAACTCATATTCTTCAGTGGTTCAGGGCATTCTCTGGGCTAGTGGCGTTCTGTTATTTTCTGTGTTGGGCCTGTCCTGTAGTAGGTGACTTCTGGCTCTGTCAATCTGTTTTGTTTTTTTTCCACTTCAGCTGGTGGGTATTGTAGTTTTAAGAATGCTTGATAGAGATCTTGTAGGTGTTTCTCTCTGTCTGAGGGATTGGAGCAAATGCGGTTGTATCTTAGAGCTTGTCTGTAGACAACGATTGTGTGGTATGTCCTGGATGGAAGCTGGAGGCATGTAGGTAAGTATAGCGGTCAGTAGGTTTGCGGTATAGGGTGGTGTTTATGTAACCATCGCTTATTAGCACAGTCGTGTCCAGGAAATGGACCGCTTGTGTGGATTGGTCCAGGCTGAGGCTGATGGTAGGATGGAAATTGTTGAAATCATGGTGGAATTCCTCAAGAGCTTCTTTTCCATAAGCCCAGATGATGATAGGCGGGATAGCTCAGTGGTTTGAGCATTGGCCTGCTAAACCCAGGGTTGCAAGTTTAATCCTTGTGGGGGCCATTTAGGGGACTGGGGTAAAAATCTGTGAGGGGATTTGTCCTGCTTTGAGCAGGGAGTTGGACTAGATGACCTCCTGAGGTCCCTTCCAACCCTGATATTCTATGAAGATGTCATCAGTGTAGCACAAGTATACTAGGGGAGTTAAGGGATGAGAGCTAAGGAAGCGTTGTTCTAAGTCAGCCATAAAGATGTTGGCATACTTTGGGGCCATGTGGGTACCCATAGCTGTGCCCTCTGCCATGGCCAAACTGGACAGTCTCTATGCAAAAGAATAAATAGACATCAGGAATCATAACATTCAAAAAACTGTAGGAGAACACTACAACCTCTCTGGTCACTCAGTAACAAACTTAAAGGTGGCAATTTTGCAACAGTAAAGCTTCAAAAACAGACTCCAACGAGAAACTGCTGAACTAGAATTAATTTACAAACTAGATACCATTAACTTGGGCTTGAATAGAGACTGGAACTGGCTGGGTCATTACACAAATAGAATCTATTTCCCCATGTTAAGTATCCTCACACCTTCTTGTCAACTGTCTGGAATGGGCCATCTTGATTATCGCTACAAAAGTATTTTTTTCTCCTGCTGATAATAGCTCAGCTTAATTAATTAGCCTCTTAGAGTTGGTATGGCAACTTCCACCTTCTCATGTTCTCTGTATGCATATATATCTTCTTACTATATTTTCCATTCTATGCATCTGATGAAGTGGGCTGTAGCCCATGAAAGCTTATGCTAAAATAAATTTGTTAGTCTCAAAGGTGCCACAAGTAATCCTGTTCTTTTTGCGGATACAGACTAACACGGCTGCTACTCTGAAACCTGTCACTTATAGAGAGGCATTCATAATACAGCAGGTTTGCGCAATCAACTTCACAATATCAATCAGAATTCATAAATTGTACAGATCTAGCCCTAATTCCTCACAGGCGGATACTATGGGACATAATTGATGCACAAAGGATAGCTCTTCTATGGCCAAAGAGGAATAAGAAACAAGCATAGCCATATAAAAAGGTACGCTAAGTACTAAAGACTAAAAGGGAGTGCTATTTAGAAAAAACAGGGAATCAGCAAGAATTAGGGCCAATAAGCCCCAAAGTCTGCTTTCGGTTACCTGCATGCTGCCCCAGTCTCATGTTTGGGAATATGGAAGAATAATCAGCTCAGTGTTACAGCCCACATTGTAGAATAGCTGTTCATATTTTAGAGATGCACAGTTAAAGCTGATAAGTGCAACCCTATTGTCAGCTTGGTATGTGAACTTCAATTTGTTTCAGTCATTGATACAAAATGGTGGTTAAATATGTCAATTAGATTACTTAGCTACTCTGCCTATTTTGTAGTAGGCTTAACTCCTTTCCTGGTTTCCTTCTTACCCCTCATATTTTTACAAAACATATTTCTTTTGATGAATTATGCTACCATTTAATTTAGCACCTTTGCACCATAACTCCGGGCCACTTCATGCCTTCACTTACACCAGTGTTGAAGTCAGAAGAATGTGGGGAAGGAGGAGAAGAGAAGTCAAAGCAGATCTTGTTAACTTTGTCTTTACAGAAGTTGGCAAGATCCTGGGCGGAGAGAGTTTACAGGTGCGAGGCAATGGGGATTATGGGTGTCAGTGAGGCAGAAGGAGGAGTGCTGCTTGACCAGGAAGATGACAGAACCAAAGGAGGAGAGAAAAAACTTGTATGGGAGGATGTCTACATGGGACTTTCTCAACAGGCATCTGATGTCCTAGGAGAAGACGAAGTCAGATGCTGGGAATGTGTCAGGAGTGCAGGGAGTGGGATGGACTTTGCACTGAGAGAGGAACAAGACTCTTTAAAATACCTTTGTTAAGAAAAATGTTTTCCAAGATACAAGTTTCATCTAAACTATTATGTGGAAGGAGAAAATTCAGAGTTTCTAGACAGTCTATAAATAGGGTTACCATACATCCGGGTTTTCCTGGACACGACCTCTTTTTTGGTCTCCTGATTTCCATCCAGGCAGATTTTTCAAATAAGAGGAGATGTCCTGGATTTTCCTTGTGGAGAAGACACTGCAGCTCAAAAAGAGCCTTCTCCATTGCTTGGTCCCTGCATCCACAGCTACCGGATCTCAGCTGGTCCGGCCCACCCCATCAGATAAGTGGAGCCTCCAACCACCTCTTAGCCAGACTGCCTGCCCTGCCTGTGGGGCCTCAGAGCTTTGCTGGGAGAGGTGACAGGGCCAAGCCTCAGCTCCCCACCCTGAGGAGGGATGCCCTGACAGATGGGCTGGTGCTGCATCCTGTACCTGCACCACTCACCCTGCCACTATGACAGGGAACATGAAATTGCCCCCCACCTTGAGTGAGGCTGCAGGTACCCCCTCCATCACCCTGCAAATACCCCCTTTAGCACCTGCCCAAATAACCCTCCCTGTATGCACATACGCCACCAGCACCCCTACCAAATACGCCTTCCCAGTACACACACATCCCTCCAACACTCCCCAAATACCACCTCCAGCAGCCCTCCCACTTTATCTCCCTCTCCTGCTTCCCCTCCCCCCAGCAGGGACCTCTATTTGGGAACTTGAAATATGGTAACCTTATCTATAAAGAACGTTGCAGTGCCTGTTGTTTTAGTTTCCTTCTGTGATAAACCTTGAAAGATACTTTTGTTTGGAACCCTGAATAAATAAGTTACTTTTAGGTTTAAAACTTGGGCCATATCTGCACTATGGATGCTACAGCTATTGAATGATCTTTTCCGTCACTGTAGGTAATCCTCCTCCCTGAGAAGTGGTAGCTAGTTTGATGGAAGCATTCTTCCATTGACCATAACTGCATCTACCCTGGGGGTTATGTTGCTATGGCACTCAGGGGTATGAATTTTTCACCCCTGATCAATGTAGCTATGTGTGACACCCTGTTCACCACTTTTATATGATTTTGATATAGTTTGTACAAAGTATGCCTTGAGAGGTATCATTTGCAAAACTCATAATCTGCTGAATACTATCCTGTTGAAATGGGAGTATCAACATTATATGTGAAGTTATGAGATTCTTCTAGATAACTTACTGAAATATTTTGTAAGTCTGGGTAAAGCCAACAAACCAGTTTTTGAGACAAAGACACACTGGTAATCCCAGACAAGTGACAAAGTCAAGTGGGCACTTACTTAAGCAGCCATTCTTCAGCAATGGGGAGATGTAAACAAGAAATTTACATTTCATCTCAGCAGGGCCTTTCTTAGGATTTATGAGGCCTTATGCAGTATTATTAAACTAGTGCCCCTATGTCCTACTGCAGCTGGGGTTCACATATGTATTTTAGATAAGGATAGTCTTTTGAAGGATTTATTTTAAAAAACTATATATCTGAAAATCCAAACATTTAAGGCTAAAGATTAATACTCAGATTGTGCATCTAAAAATCTGTGCAAGGATTTTTTAGAGATGTGATTTTATAATCTTCAGCAACACACTAATTAAATATTTTTAAAGCAAATTTTAAACTAAGGTCCAGTAGACTAACATGTCCTGAGTAAATATTACAGTAATGCACAACTGTTTCTGTTAGTAAATTCAGAAATTGATAGTATATACCTCGGGGTTGGCAAATGCCTGTCAAATGGCTTCATTACCACTTGAATGGCTCTTTAACAGTTTCAATGTTACGCTAATAGGTCTGACAGGCTGGGAAGCTTTTTCACTTTTAAGTACTAGATCCCCTCCAGAGGAAGACTCATCAGGCTGCAGCAGCCAGCTGTGATGGGAGCCTGCAGGAAGGGTCAGAACAGGGATAGGAAGAAGTGGAAGGGGGGACACTAAGACCCAGGGGTGCCCCAAATTTTCAGGTGCCCTACACAGCTGCGTATGCCTAAGGATGGCCCTGCATCCCAGATCCTGTTGGAACCTCACATACACAGGCGCCTGTTTGCCTACACCATGGCGAAGGGTAATTCTCAAAGAGAGGAGGAGGAAGATGATATAAAAATAAGGGTATGTCCATGTGTACAGTGCTGCAGCAGGGCAGCTGTACCAATACAACTCTGTTACTGCCTGTGGTGAAGACACTCTATGCCAATGGGGGAAAGCTCTCCCATCAGCTTAAAAAAAACCCCCTCCGCAAGTGGCATAAGCTCTGTCAGTGGGAGAAACTTTCCCACGAACACAGCGCTGAGCACACGAGTGCTTATGTCGGTGAATGTACGTAAAGCTGTGGTTGTCCTTGTTGTCCCTGGCACGGAGTGGCTGGGGTAAGGATATGCAGGACCAGCGCCAGGGTTTCTTGTGCCCTAGGCGCACGGCCATTTCACCGCCCCCCGCGCTGATCCTGCGGCTCCGGTGGAGCTGCTGCAGGCATTCCTGCGGAAGGTCCATTGGCCTGTGGCTCCGGTGGAGCTGCCGCAGGCATGCCTGCGGAGGGTCCGTTGGTCCATGGCTCTGGTGGAGCTGCTGCAGGCATGCCTGCAGGAGGTCCACCGGAGCCGCGGGAGCAGCCGACCGTCTGCAGGCATGACTGCGGCAGCTCCACTGGAGCCGTGGACCAATGGACCCTCCGCAGGAATGCCTGCGGCAGGTCAATCGAAGCAGCCTGCCGCCCCCCCCCAGGCAAAATGCCGCCCCCCCCAAATAATCCTGGTTCCCTAGGCGATTGCCTAGGCTGCCTAAACGGTAGCGCCGGCCCTGAGGATATGGCCTGTGATACCACATGGAATTTTGGGGAATGGGGAAGCAGTGTAGGGAGCTAGTAGCACGGAGTTCTCCAAGAACTGCAAAAGGTGGTGAATCTGGGATTTCTGGATAGAAAAGTCAACCGAGGCCTGTGACATTTAGGTTTGTTGCCTGAGAAGACCCATTACGTCCTGGTGCATCTCCTTCTTGTTTTCCTGCTGGGATTCCTGGACCTTTCTCCTGCTCACCTTTTTCTTCTCTATGCTATCTGCCATATTGGCCCTCCAGGTCCTTTATTCACAGTCTGATGCAGCATTGGCTTACATGATCTCAGTGAACATGTTCTCTATAGTTCTCTTCTTTCATATGCCAGCAATGCCCCTCTGCTATGTACATCGGCCAAACTGGACAGTCTCTACGGAAAAGGATAAATGGACACAAATCAGACATTAGGAATGGCAATATACAAAAACCTGTAGGAGAGCACTTCAACCTCCCTGGCCACACTATAGCAGACCTTAAGGTGGCCATCCTGCAGCAAAAAAACTTCAGGACCAGACTTCAAAGAGAAACTGCTGAGCTTCAGTTCATCTGCAAATTTGACACCATCAGCTCAGGATTGAACAAAGACTGTGAATGGCTTGCCAATTACAGAACCAGTTTCTCCTCTCTTGGTTTTCACACCTCAACTGCTAGAACAGGGCCTCATCCCCCCTGATTGAACTGACCTCGTTATCTCTAGCTTGCTTGCTAGCACACATATATATACCTGCCCCTGGATATTTCCATTACATGCATCTGAGGAAGTGGGTATTCACCCACGAAAGCTCATGCTCCAAAACGTCTGTTAGTCTATAAGGTGCCACAGGATTCTTTGCTGCTTTTACAGATCCAGACTAACACGGCTACCCTCTGATACTTGACAGTTCATGAGGTTTATACTCATTCTGCAGCGACCTCAATAGATTGACCATGGTTCTATGCTGTCCAAGGAGATTTTTTTACTGCACTGCCATAGCGGGGCGCTTACACAGCTAAAGACAAATTTGGACATAGACACTTGCACACCCAGGTTGATGCAAGGCAGCTTCCATCACCCTAACTCTGTGGCGTAGCCCAGGCCTGGCACAAGTCTTCATGGGCCAGCTGAGCCATGTTCTCAGGCTTTTCTGTACGACTGCCAGGGTTAGAAAGGCACTTTTTGAAAAGATGGAAGCGGAGCATCTCCTCAGCAGACCCCAGGCGCTGGGTCCTGCAAATCCAGCGGCTGGCACGAAGCCAACAGCAGGCATCTGCAATCATTTTTATCTCTCCAGTCGCTGGGTGAAAGCAGCAAAGCCCAGGGGAGCAGCCCTACAAGCAGGGCCGGCTTCAGGCCAATTCGCCCGATTCCCGGGAATCGGGCCCCGCACCTTAGGTGCCTTTTTAACTTTTTTTACTTACCCCGGCTGCGGTCTACTCTGGGGTCTTCCGTGGGCCCGCTCCCCTGACCAAAGCGCTGGCGGGAGCGCAGCTGCCCCACAGCCCCGCTCTCCCAGCTGCAGCTCCGGCCAGAGCACGGCAAGCCCCACGGCACCACTGTCCCGGCCCAAACCCCTTGCCCTGCCTGCAGCCAGACCCTACCTCCAGTCAGCCCCTGCCCTGCCACCAACCAGCCCCATGTCCACTGTAACCCTGCACACCTGCTTCCATGAGGGGGCAGGGAGCAGCTGGGACGCACACATGTGCACACCCCCAAGGAGTGGCAGGGACCCACATGTGAACCGGCAGTCATTAATAAGCAATCAACAGCATACATGATGCACTGTATATAATACATAATTTTATTATTTATATAGTTAAGGAAAGTAAATAATACATGGAAAAAATGAAAGGCCTTTTTCACACTTTTTTTTTAAGTCATCCCTGCCAGGCCCCCCCTGAAAATGTTCACATTGCCCCCCCCCCTTCCTAAAGCCGCCCCTGTCCCCAAGCCAAGGGGCCGTGGCCCTGCTCGTCAGCCAGCCCTGCCACCTCCCCTCACACTGGGCAGCTCAACGCTTCTTCCCGCCTGCTCTGCCGTCTCCCGCCCCCATCCCCGCTGTCTCGCGCTCCTGTCAGGCGGCCCCAGCGCCCTCACCCCAAGGCTGGGAGCCGGGAGGGGAGCGAGGGGCCCGGACAGCGGGGACACCGCGAAGCCCCGGGGCAGGCGCTGCAGTTCAGACCTCCGCCGCCAGGCGGCGCTGTCGCTCGCCTCTGCAGTTCGGCGCGGGGCCTGCTGCTGTCTCGCTGCTGCTGGCCGGGGCGGGTGGCTGCTCGGGCGCGGCGATGGCGGCGGGCGGGGAGCGGGGCAGCACGCGGGACAGGCTGCTGGCGGCGCTGGAGGATCTGGAGCTGCTGGCCAGGTACCCGCGCGCCCCGGGCCGGCCGGACTGGCGCCGCCGCGTGCAGGGGTTGGTGGTTCCTGTGCGGCAGGGCAGCGCCGATAGGCCCCGGTGCAGATGGAGGTGGGGGGAGCCCCAGGGATGGGGGCCCTGTCCCGAGGGCGGGGGGCACTGCCCCACAGAGCCAGCAATCCAACCAGATCAGCCAGAGGAAGGGTGCGGGTAACTGAAAGCCCTTTCCTCGGGCATGGGCTTGAAATGTTTCTTTATCTGCTTCCTGTGCCTAAAACCAACATGCAGAAGTCTCTGTCAGGTCTACCTCCAACAGGGGTTCTCAAACTTTTGTACTGGTGACCCCTTTCACATACCAAGTCTCTGAGTGCGACCCCCTCCCCTTATAAATGAAAAACACTTTTAAATATATTTAACATAAATGCTGGAGGCAAAGCAGGGTTTGGGGTGGAGGTTGCCAGCTTGTGACCTCCCATGTAATAACCTCGTGACCCCCCCCCGGGGGTCCCGATCCCGAGTTTGAGAACCCCTGACATAGAATCAAGTCAGTGTCACATGAGCATCTGTATGCAAACAAATGAAAGTATGACTCGTGGTGGTGGTGGGGAATTGTAATAAAGATATGTTATTACCCAAATTACTAGTAAGGTAGCTAGTTAAAAATGAAAATTTTAAACGTGTTGCTCATATAATACTCCAAAGTACGTTAGACACTTTACAGACATCTAAGACATTTCTTTGATTTGTAGCACTTACAATATATAGACAAGATGTAGACTAAGGACTGAGAGGAAGGGATAGAACAAACTTTTTTTTAACATCTTGTCTATTTTATTGATTCTTGTCCAAAGCCTTTTTGTTTGTTTCAGTGTTCAAAATACAACTGTCTCCTTTTCTGTTTTGCCTTCCTGTGGCTTGTCTATTCGTTGGAGTAGTGTGCGCATTAATTGGTCTATGTAGACCCTGCTGGTCTGCACTAAAGTTTCCCTAATGTACTTAATGAAGTACAATTTGAAACAAACCCTCAGCAACTCTTTCCTCCATTAACTCACCCATATACTCTTGAAATTCTTTATTTTTCTTCTATCCACATCCCTCTTCCATGCCACAGAAATTTTTCCCACTTATTGAGAGATTAATTATTAATTGAAAGTTTGCTGATGCCAAAGGGTTGCAAGTAGTGTCCTTTGATTTAGTCTCTTTCCTTCCAGAGAAGCAGGGGCTTTCTCTAGATTGCCTCCTCAAAGTAAATTGGTAACCTAATGTATTTTCCTGTTTATGTGGATGATTTAATCTTTGCATATTTCTCAGTTGCTAGGGGTATGAAAATACACGGGTCAGTTTCACTTTTGTTTTTAGTCAGTTTCTTTTTCAGATTATCATATTCTGTCACAATATCTGGGTTGAAAGTATTACAGGGAATGTCCTTGTATAAAACTATGCTTTCCATTTTGTATTTAATCACTTATTTTGGCCTCAGGTTCTATAATTGCTTGCTTTTACAAACCTAAATTTTGGGCAAAAATTTGACCTGAGATAATTGTTTCAGAATAATTTAGCAAACATCTCAAGCAAAAGATACTTTTTTATTTTTATCAAGACAGACCATTCTGAACTTGTTCACTTCCTGCAAACATTTATTTGAAGTAACAAGGCCCCCATGCTGCAATCTGTGATCTGTCTGGGCACATCCTAGCAACCATGTGAAACACATGCCATCAGCTGCACGCTTTATGGGAATAAGGGTCTGCCAACATGGATCAGATTGTAGGATCAGAGTCTACATGAAACTATTATACAGAAATTTCCAGCCTGCTTATCTTTAACTACTGCCTCATGCCCTTTATGGAAAAATTATACTAAACATTTAAAAATGGTTCCTACCAAGATCAGATAATGAGTAGGTTCTGTAAAGATGTAATTACAGCGTAAATTATTCACACTCTTAAAATGTAAACCAAATTTAAGTTGCTATTTAAAAAAAAAATACTATCCAATACAAAGAATCTGAATAAGCTAATATTTATCTGTTGGGAACTGTGGGGAAATTCAAATTCAGGTTGATGGCAAATAGTCAAAGTGGAGTTTTAAATCAGCCAATGATTGATTGATACAGTGAATGTGAAATGCTCACATGCAAGATAACTGCTTTAGTCTGATCCTTGGTTCATATGCATTGATGCAAATACTACACATTCTTGACCTTTGTTTTCCCATAGATACATATAGAAAGATTGTCAGTTCTGTGGTTAAACTCTTTGAATAAATGTTGTCACTTTCACTTAACATAAAGAAACATGCAAGATGGAGAACTGGCAACATTACATTTCCAGTCAAAATTTGTATATCTTTAAAACTGACTGTGACATACCCCTGGGATGCAATTTGGAACTGTGGGACTGCTGTGCCCCCTTAATTCTCCTCCCTGGGCTGTCTCTTAAAATGCTATGCTAGTGACAAGCAGCAAAACCCCTCCAGGTGCTGGGATCACTGAGCCAACAACATGCAGGAACACACCCAGCTAATTTGCATGAATGGTTTATAAGCCACTCATGAATTATATATAGAGAGAGACCAGTAAATCTCCCCAGCCTTGCACCCCAGTGATGTTCCATCTTACACTGCTCAAGACATGCTGATTAATTAATTTGCCTCTTCGTCAAAGAATAGTGGACATGCACCAGATTCCCCCAAGTGCTTTAGACAAAGTCACTGATAAGGATAAAATATTAAAATAAGTTTATTAACTACAGAAAGATAGATTGTAAGTGATTATAAGTGTTAGGCACAAAGGTTGATTACATAAGAAATAAAAATAGAATCACAATCTAAATTCTAACTTTAACAGACTAAGCAAGATTTGAATTAAACAGCTTTTCTCATCCCATTGGGTGGTTCCAGGCAGTTTACAGTTCTTAATACACAGCCTGAATTTGCTTTTCAGCCTGGGACCAATCTCCTTAGTTCAAAGTCTTTGTCTTCTAAATGCTCTTCCGTTGAGATGGGGGAGGAGGAAGGCCAAATAGTGATGTCATTGACCCTCATTTATACTTTCTTGCTAGGTGCTAGAACAGGGGTGAGCAAACTACAGCCCACGAGCCATGTCCGGCCCATCGGACCTTCTAATTTGGCCCTTGAGTTCCCGCCAGGGAGCAGGGTCGTGGGTTTGCTGTGCTCCAACGGGGGGTTGGGAGCTTTCCGCGTGGCTCCTGGAAGTAGCAGCATGTTTCCCCTCTGGCTCCTAAGCATAGGGGCAGCCAGGGTCAGGGAGTTCTGCACGCAGCCTCCACCCCAAACCCCACCCCCCACAACTCCCATTGGCTGGGAACCGTGGCCCATGGGAGCTGCAGGGATGGTGCCTGCGGACAGGGCAGCACACAGAGCTGCCTGGCTATGCCTCCATGTAGGAGCCAGAGGGGGGACATGCTGCTGCTTCCAGAAAGTGCCACCTGGAGCCAGCACCTCAACCCTCTGCCCCAGCTCTGATCTCCCTCCCACCCTCTGAACGTCTCGGTCTCAGCCCAGAGCACCCTCCTGCACCCCAAACACCTCATCCTCAGCCCCACCCCAGAGCCTGCACTGCCAGCTGGAGCCCTCAACCCCCCCATGCCACTGCCCTAGCCCTGATCCCCCTCCAAACCCCTCAATCCCAGCCCGGAGCACCCTCCTACACCCCAAACACCTCATCCTCAGCCCTACCCCAGAGCCTGCACCGCCAGCTGGAGCCCTTCTCCCAAACCTTGAACTCCTCATTTCTGGCTCCACACCAGAGCTCTCAACCCCCTCCCGCACCCCAACTCCCAATTTTGTGAGCCTTCATGGCCTGCCATACAATTTCTATACCCAGATGTGGCCCTCAGAAAGTTTGTCCACTCATCTGCTAGAAAGATCCTTACTGTGATGTGGGGGTTCAGTAGCCCCTGTTGTGTACATACCCTCTCTGAAGAGTGTCTGAGAGAGTGGATTCTTCTTGATGGGCCATCAACACGTCAGGTTGGCCTCATGCAAATCTGTCTTGTCAGTGTTAATTGCTCTTTTGTTTCCACTGAAAGACTATCTGTGAGCGTTTTCAGCTCATCACATACTTCAGTAAGAAGCATATAGCAATACTTCATAACTTCACATACAATGATAGAACATGCAATTCAACAGGATATTAATGTTCAGTAGATCAAGACTTTTTGAATGATACCTCACAAAGCCGTGCATTGTACAAAGCATACTATAATCATATCACAGTGGTGAATACGGGGATTCCAGGGTGCTATTTTGAGATACTGATTGTCACACTTACTCTCTTGATTTCTATTACTGTAGATGAAAGGCTGGGTTCTTTCTTCATTTGTTTCATTGCTGAAATTTTCATCCTCTGTATTTCTAATTGAGGGGTCACTTAGTTCACTGCTAACATTACCTGTGTGCAAGTTATTTACGTCTGAATTGACATCTCATAAATGTGAGCTGCAACCCCAGATCATTTCCAAAAAGAATTGTGTCTCTCTTGAAAATCTTGCTTCTCAGTGATCTGCTGAAGAACTGACTTAGGCTGTGTCTACACTGCCACTTTCAGCGCTAAAACTTTAGTCATTCAGGGCTGTGAAAAAACACCCTCCCGAGGGACAAAAGTTTTCGCACTAAAAAGTGCCAATATAGACAGTGTTTATTGCTGGGAGCCGTGCTCCCGGTGATAAAGCTAGCACTGCTTATTTGGGGTGGGTGTTTTTTTTTTATTGCCAGGAGAGCTCTCCCCCAGAAATAAAGCGTGTCTACACTGCCCCCGTGGTTGCACTGTAATGTGGGCAGTATAGACATACCCTTAGAGTAACTGACAAGGGTTTGCTAAACCCAGTCTCTGAAAGCCTAAGAAGTGTTACCAAATGGTTTTGAAATAAATGTGTATCTGAACATGAGATAGTTAACTGAAGTGCCTCCATAACTTTCAGAAGGACTGATATTATCTGTCACTATTAGTTTAAAACTAGTTGTGCTAGAAATACTGTCCCAGTCTATTATTTCTTCTCAGTTTAAGCTTGTTCATAGCTCAGTGGTTTGAGCATTGGCCTGCTAAACCCAGGGTCGTGAAAGTTCAGTCCTTGAGGGGGGCATTTAGGGATTTGGGGCAAAAATCCATCTGGGGATTGGTCCTGCTTTGAGCAAGGGGTTGGACTAGATGACTTCCTGAGGTCCCTTCCAAACCTGATATTCTATGAACAATAGTGTGGAGTCCATTTGATTTCTTCTCTTCCACCGTTGTTCTTTAAGATGACTAATTTGAAAATTTTGAAGCCTGGTTGCTGTTAGTTCATCTCTTCTCTGAAGAAAGCTGAGATATGAGCCCATGCCTTGTTTTTCCCCTGGTCCTTCCATAGGTCTGTTGTAATGACCTTTGTGACTATGGCCTTCAGATATAGCACTCTCCTGGCTCTGTAATGGTGAATAGTTTTGAATGGATCTTAATCTTTGAATAGGTACTCTCTTGCTTACTCTCCTCAGTGGGTAACTTATTATTCTATTCCTATGGAATTGTACAGATGTAATTCTTTCTTGCACTTCCCTATCTTGTGTAAAATTAAGGGTAGTGCTAGTGCAAGAATCATTGCATATGATAGTTTCTGGTCTTATTACTCCCCTTGTTTCTCTGTTCCTGAGCCTGCCACCACTTGTCAATATAGCTTTATTGCTCATATCTCTTGAGGTCCCGCTTCTGGTTTGTTTGGACACTGGACTGTCTCTGGCCTTTTTCTGTGGTCCTGCAGGATTTCTGTTAGTACCCAAACTTGATATGCCTGCATATGCTTCATGAAGAGCTTCAGATGTTGTGTATTGTGTTAATTTCAAGTCTAAATGTAAAAGGTAACATTTCATATGTGATGACAAGTATTTATCCATGCAAATAGAGAATTCGCTTAAGCTTTCCTCTAGAAGCTCAGAATCTTTAAAATCTCTCTCCCATTTTCTCTGTTCAGCAGGATTTGTTAGTGACATTTAGACTGCTCTAACTCTCCTCTGTCCTTTTTCCAGGAACACCAAGAATGTTTGTTTCTCCTTAATATGTTGTCATCATAACTGAGCTTGGTAACAAATTGGTAATAGGACTCTTCTCTGTTGAGATGCTCCTGTGCTATGATTTTGGGTACCGTGGTGTTCTTTATTTTTCCTTCAATTAACCTTTTTTTTTTTTTAGTGAATTCATATGTGCCTCTTAATGTATTTTCTGAAAGTCTTTCATCTCTCCAAGTGGCATAGTAAATCAGATTAGGACACTTCTCTGCCAGCTAGGAACAGAGGGAGTCCTTGTAGTTTGGCTTGGAGTTAAAAAACACTTACAAATAAGTGAGACATGGATCTATAACATCTCCTGCTAATATGCCATCCAACTAGTTACTCAGCGTTTGAGTCCGTCTTACCTACCTTTTATATACTGCTGTTGATCTGCTGCAGTCTGTGGGGCTGAAGTATAAAATATATTTGTTCTTTTAGCCATTCAGAGCTACTAGTTCTTTGAATGTAGAATACTTTATTTTTATAAATAAGCTGATTTCTGATTTTTTAATTCAATTCAAATAATCAAGAGAGTTAGTCTCTAGAGTCATTTTTTACTAGAAATGTAATGTTACCAGTTCTTCATCTTGCACATTTCTTTTTGTTAAGTAAAGGTGACAACATTTATTCAAGGGATTTATTCACAGAATAGATTGACAAACTTTCTACGTGTATCTGTGAGATGAGGAGTCAATTTTTTGTTCAGTTTATTAAACTTTTTATTTTGGTATGGTTTGTTTAAGAGAAACTTTATTGCCAAGTTCTTTGTTGACTTACCCTATGCAAATCCATTGGAGGTAGGATGTATGAATAGTATAGAATTTGGCCTTCTTTCAAGGTTACCTCAAAGCTTTTAAAGGTTCCATCAACACACTTGTGTAAATTCATTGAAGGAAATGGGGTTGCACAAATTTGACTGACAGAACCTGGGTTCCTTTCTTCTGACACTCAGTTTGACTCTGAATTTAGGTTGATTGTGTAAACTTGGTAGTCTTAGTTACAGACCAAGGACCTTTGGTATGAAGATAGCCATTAAACATGGATTTCACCTTAAATACAAACGTTGTTAAACCTGCTGCTGATTATTTTACCAGAAACATCCAGCTACCATCCAACTTCAGAGTTGCTGAATATGTTGGTCTTTTCTGATTTTTCTCTTTGAAAAGATGTACCGTAGGAATGAGTGCAAATTTTGAATTTGCAGATAGTATTTTGTTTATGTATAGATAGATATAGATATATACACACACATATACAGCTATTCTTTATAAAAAAAATCAAGGTAAAATTGTTCATGTGGCTGCCTGGTTAAAAGGGCTGAACTCCTGTGACTTGCACAATTTGTGCTGGGTTTCTATGAAACTTGGAACAGCAGCAGTGAAGGAAGAGAAGTTAAATGGTCATCTTTGCAGCAGTGAAGTCTGGTATTGAAATATTAGATGAGAGCCAAAATGAACTGAAAACAACAAAAAAATCCCTCCATGTGAAAGCGCTACAGATCAGTAATGGAAGAGCTGATTTGATTGGAAAGGGGTCTGTCTGGATTGGGAGACTTAGGCCTTGTCTACTCTGGCAAGTTTCTGTGCAGTAAAGCAGCTTTCTGCTCTGTAACTCCCAAGATGTGCACACTGCCAAGCCACTTAGTGCATATAAACTGTGCAGTTGCAGCACTGTTAAAAGAATAAATAAATAAATAAAACCCACCCTGATGAGAGGTGTACAGCTTTCTGTGCTGGAGCTACAGTGCCCCAGTACCAGTGTAGACCCCTGGTCGATTACAGTGCTGCAATTGGCCTCTGGGAGGTGTCTCACAATGCCTGTTCTCTCCTCTCTGGTCATCGGTTTGAACTCTACTGTCCTGCCTTCAGGTGACCCAACTATGAGTCCCACCCCTTAAATGTTTTGAGAATTTTGAAAGTCTCCTTCGTGTTTGCTTGGTGACACGTGCAGTGGTCTCAGCGCATTTTTCCAGGTGACCATTCCTGCTCCATGCACCAGGTGTTCCCCCAGTTGGAGCAATGTCAAGCTGCTGGACCTCATCAGCATTTGTGGAGAGAAGGCTGTCCAGTCCCACCTGCGCTCCAGCCATAGGAATTATGATACCTAAGGACAGATTTCACGATGCATGACAGAAAGCAGCCATGATCAGGACACACTGCAATGCAGGGTCAAAGTGAAGGATCTGCAGAATGTCTACCGCAAGGCGTGGGAGGCAGACCGCTGTTCTGGGGCTGCACCCACGATCTGCCGGTTCTACAAAGAGCTGGACACAATACTCAGTGGTGACCACACGTCCACTGCAAAGGCCACTGTGGATACTTTGGTGGCTCGTGTGCTAGCCAAGAGTGGACGGAGCCAGGAGGAGGAAATCTTGGATGAGGATGTGGACAGGGAGGGGGATCCAGAGGCAGAGGACTACTCGGAGGTAAGAGATGCATACAGCCAGGAGCTCTTCTCTACCCCGGAGGAGGCCAGACAGTCTCCGTTGTTGGAGCTTCGCAAAGTACAAACAGGAAAGGAGGCCCCTGATAAGTGGTTTTGATTTTGGGAATTGCTGAAGCGTGTTGTTGGGGGCAGGAGGGTTGCAGAATGCAGGCTTGTGTCTGTATGATGCACATACCACCACATACCTAGTCTGAGTGGCAGAACAGGGTGTTGATTGACTCCCTCACTTCACGGGAATCTGCCTCAGAAATCTCCACGACACTCTCATGGAGAAACTAGGCAATCTGCTGCTGCAAGTTCTTTGGCAGAGCTACTTTTTGTTTCTTTCCCCATTAAGGGTAACTTTCCCATGCCACAGTGCCATCATTGGGTGTGGGTGGGGGGAGACCATTGCTGCACACAGGCGAGCCACATAAGACCCAGGACAGAAACCATAGTCTTGAAGAAGACCCTCCCTTGATTCCCTGTTCACCTTCAGCAGTGAGATATCTTCCATAATGAACAAAGCCTGTGGAAAATGTGGGGACAGTAATGATTATAAGCTTCCCCCCCCCAATACAGTGCTGGTTCTCCCCAAGAGCTACCTGTCTAGTGTACAGTATGGTCCCAGAACACTGATTTCCCCTGCCCTTGTGGTTACTCACCATTTTGAGGATCTTGTGGCTCACATGTGCTTGCCTGGGGTCAGCCAGTTAGTGACATGTATGTGAATAGTGGCTGTGTTTTAAATCACTGAATCAGCGGTCTGTGTGTTGCAGACAGTACTGCTTCTGTAAAATGTTGCATTTTGGCTTCACAAATAGGACCTTGGGAGCCCAGCCTCTCTCTTTGTTATTGCCAGCTGAACAGCTGCGCAGAATTAGAAAGCAGCCATGAAGAACTAAAGAGGACTTTCTGTGTGATACCATGATGCACTGTGTGGCTGAAAAACAAGAATTGAAGGAGTGGCGGGACAGTGAGAAGAGGGACTGAAAGGAGAACGTGGCACGCCAGAATGAAGCCACGGAGTGACTCTTAAATGTTATGGAGTGCCAGGCAGACATGATCCAGGTGATACTAGCTCTTCAAACTGAGCAGCTCTGCACCCGCCCTCCCCTGCAGCCGCTGTTGCAAAATTCTCCCATGCGCCCGCCAGACACGGCCAACACACTCTTATCAATCTCCTGGCTCCAGTCTGTACCCGCTGCATTCCACTCTTGCCTCATCACAGTCCAGCCCTGTGGACTCCCAGTACCTATTGCACTCAACACTCAACCTTCTGCAGTTTAGCCCTGCTGAAGTACAGTACCTGCTGCACTGTACTTGAAAGGACAAGGTTGCATATGATACTTGAACATACACAAATCTTTAACTGTCCCGGTATCCAACCTCCTCCTGGGGACACTGCCCTCCCGCCCTGTGCCGATGTGTTTTTTTGGTTTGTCTCTCTCCTCCAGTTGTTTTTTAATAAAATAATTGCTTTGGTCTGAAAGCAACGTTTATTCCATTAACTGAAAGCAAACAGAGCCCTGCAAAGCAACAGGCAATTTTCTTAAAGCTTCACTGTGCAATCACAGTCACCTCCTAGCATTACAAGCACTGCGCTCCCGAGCATAGTAACAAATATTAGTGGCTTTCCGCTTCAGATTGCTGCCTGAAGGCATCCCAGATCCCTGTGGTCCAGTGCTGCATCCTTCTAATAGCCCTGGTCTCTGGCTGTTCAAATTCAGCCTCCAGGCGCTGAACCTCAGTGGTCCAGCCCCTGAGTGAAGCTTTCACCCTTCCCTTCACAAATATTATGGTGCATACAGCACGTGGCTATAAGCATAGGAATATTTTCATCGGCCAGGTCCTACCTTCCATATAGGCAGCATCAGTGGGTCTTTAAATGGTCAAAAGCACACTCAACAGTCATTCTGCACTTGCTCAGCCTGTTGTTGAACCACTCCTTGCTGCTGTTGAGGTTCCTCGTGTATGGCTTCTTAAGCTACGGCATTAAAGGGTAGGCAAGATCTCCCAGGATCACAATGGGCATTTTGACTTCCCCTACAGTGATCTTCTGGCCCGGGAAGAAAGTCCCTGCTTGCAGCTCCTTGAACAGGCCAGTGTTCTGAAAGATGCATGTGTCATGCATCTTTCGGGACCCGCCTCCATTAATGGCCGTGAAATGTCCACGGTGATCCACAAGCGCTTGAAGAACCATAGAGAAATACCCTTCCTGATTAATGTACTCAGTGGCTAGGTGATCTGGTGCCAGTATTGGAATATGTGTGCCATCTATCCTCCCCCTTTCCCCTGCCCGCAGTTAGGGAAGCCCATTTGTGCACAGCCATCCACAATGTCACACATGTTGCCCAGAGTCATGGTCTTTCGGAGCAGGATGTGATTAATGGCCCTGCACACTTCTGTCAACACGAATCCAACGATCGACTTACCCACTCCGAACTGGTTAGTGACCGATTTGTAGCAGTCTGGAGTAGCCAGCTTCCACAGTGCAGTCGCCATGCACTTCTCAAACGACACAGCAACTCTCATTCTCGTGTTCTTCCACCGTAGGGCTGGTGCAAGCTCATCACACAGTCCCATGAATGTGGCTTTCCTCATCCGAAAGTTCTGCAGCCGCTGCTTGTCATCCCAGGTGTGCATGATAATGTGATCCCACTAGTCAGTGCTTGTTACCTGAGCCCAAAAGCGGCATTCCACTGTGGTCAGCATGTCTGTGAATGCCACAAGCAATCTCTTGTCATAGCTACTATGTGTGGTGAGATCAGTGTTGCACTCCTCTTGCCTTTGTAGTTTAAGGAACACCTCCACTGCCACTTGTGATATGTTAGTAAGAGCGAGCAGCATATTGGTCAGCAATGCGGGATCCATTCCTGTAGATCGAAGAGGCAGAGTACACTGTACACAAACCATTGAAAGATGGCGCCAAATGCAGACAGAAGCACAGGGATTGCTGGGATGCAAAGCACTGCATCACAGGGCATTGGGACCTCCTCCGCCTTCCCACAACTCTTAATGGCAGAAGAGGAAGAGATGCTCTGTGGGATAGCTGCCCAGAGTGCACTGCTCCCAATACCAATGCAAATGACGCAAGTGTTAACACGCTATTTCGCAGGCAGCTGACAGTGTGAACACACAACAGCAGTTTCCCTTCAGCGCTCTCTGAGTGGTGATGTAACTCTGCCAGTGTAGACATACTCTTAGAGCTGAGACTCCATTACTCAATCTGGCTCAAATTGAACCCATGATGGTAGACTGGAATTAACTGCCATTTTGGCTATTTAGTGATCTGAGAAATTAGTTGATGGCAGGTCAGTTCTTATTGAATTCATACCCATGTCTTGAAAACCACCATAACAATTGGCATGTGGCTTGGCAGACTTGGAGATGCTAAGAACTGAGAATCTTATCCAGAGTCCACGGAAATCAGTGAAAAGTCTTCCATTGATTTAATTGGGCTATGGATTTGACATGGTGTTTATAAATACATTTCTTTACCTGTGTTACAATTTATGATTTTTAAGGTTGATGATGTCCCTTGGAACTCTTTCTGCTGGTGTCATACTTATGCCAAGAGGATGTCAGCCTGGCACCTTTCATAAATACAAATGTCACTTAAATAACAGAAAGTACTTTTGAAATTGTCTTATTCACATTCTTAAATTGAAAGCCCTGTGCCAAAGTTTTGAAGTCCAAATTTACATCGATCTTTCCTCATATGTTTGTAAAATCTAATTAGTTTTTTTACTCAAAAATAAAGACTTTGATATTTTTAGGTTTTTCAAGGGATTGTCTTAAATATTTAAATACTTAAGATAAAAATTAGGGCTGTCGCATGATTAATCACACTTTTAAAGAGTAATGGAATCCATTTATTTAAATATTTTTGGATGTTTTCTACATTTTCAAATATATTGATTTCAGTTACCACACAGAATACAAAGTGTACAGTGCTCACTTTATATTTGTTATTTTTGATTACAAATATTTGCACAGTAAAAAACAAAAGAAATAGTATATTTCAGTTCACCTAATACAAGTACTGTAGTACAATCTCTTTATCATGAAAGTTGAACTTACAAATGTAGAATTATGTACAAAATAATAACTGCACTAAAAAATAAAACAATGTAAAACTGGAGTCCCCTCACTCCTTCTACTTGTTCAGCCAATCGGTCAGACAAACAAGTTTGTTTACATTTGCAGGAGATAATGCTGCCCACATCTTGATTACAATGTCACCTTGTCAAGGTTTTTTCCCCACTTTGAACTTTAGCGTCCAAAAAGTGGGGACCTGCATGATCACTTTTAAGCTTAATTACTAAGTTCTGAAAGCATGCTCCAGACCTTGACCCTCTCAGACTTTGGAAGGCACTTCAGATTCTCAAACCTTGGGTCAAGTGCTGTAGCTATCTTTGGAAATCTCACATTGATACCTCATCTGCTTTTTGTCAAATCTGCAGTGAAAGTGTTCTTAAAATAAGCAACATGTACTGCAGGGCCAGCTCCAGGCACCAGCTCAGCAAGCGGGTGCTTGGGGCGGCCAAGGGGAAGGGGTGGCAAGTCGGGCTCTTCGGCGGCAAGTCCCTCGGTCCCTCTCGGAGGGAAGGACCTGCCACCGAATTGCTGCAGAAGAAAAAAGTGGCGCTGTGGAGGTGCCGCCGATCGCAATTGTAGCTTTTTTTTTTTTTTTTTTTTCACTGCTTGAGACAGCAAAAACCATGGAGCCAGCCCTGATGTACTCGGTCATCATCTGAGACTGCTGTACTATGAAATATACGGCAGAATGCAGGTAAAACAGAGCAGGAGACATACAGTTCTCCCCCAAGGAGTTCAGTCACAAATTTAATTAACGCTTTTTTTTTTAACGAGCATCATCAGCATGGAAGCATGTTCTCTGGAATGGTGGACGAAGCATGAAGGGGCATACGAATATTTAGCATATTTTGTACGTAAATACCTTGCAATGCCAGCTTCAAAAGTGTCATGCGAATGCCTGTTCTCACTTTCAGGTGACATTGTAAATAATTTCACTAATGATCTGGATGATGAGATGGATTGCACCCTCAGCAAGTTTGCAGATGACACTAAACTGGGAGGAGTGGTAGATACACTGGAGGGTAGGGATAGGATACAGAGGAATCTAGGCAAATGAGAAGATTGGGCCAAAAGAAACCTGTTGAGGTTCAACAAGGACAAGTGCAGAGTCCTGCACTTAGGATGGAAGAATCACATGCACTGCTACAAGCTGGGACCGACTGACTAAGTGACAGTCCTTCAGAAAAGGACCTGGGATTACAGTGAACGAGAAGCTGGATATGAGTCAACAGTGTGCCCTTGTTGCCAGGAAGGCTAATATTGGGCTGCATTAGTGAGCATTGCCAGCAGATCGAGGAAGGGATTATTTCCCTCTATTCGGTGCTGGTGAGGCCACATCTGGAGTATTGCATCCAGTTTTGGGCCTCCTGCTGCAGAAAGGATGTGAACAAATTGGAGAGAGTCCAGCAGGGGGCAGTGAAAATGATAAGGGGGCTGGGGCACATGACTTATGAAGAGAGGCTGAGGGAACTGGGCTTATTTAGTCTTCAGAAAAGAAGAGTGATGGTGGATTTGATAGCAGCCTTCAACAACCTTAAGGGGGACTCCAAAGAAGAGGGAGCTAGGCTGTTCTCAGTGGTGGCAGATGACAGAACAAGGAGCAATGGTCTCAAGTTGCAGTGGGGGAGGTCTAGCTTGGATATTAGGAAGAACTTTCACTGGGAGGGTGGTGAAGCACTGGAATGGGTTACCTAGGAAAGTGGTGGAATCTCCGTCCTTAGAGGTTTTTAAGTCCTGGCTTGACAAATCCCTGGCTGGGATGATTTAATTGGGGTTGGTCCTCCTGTAAGCAGGCGGTTGGACTAAGTGACCTCCTGAGGTCTTTTCCAACCCTAATCTTCTATGTGTCTGTGAAGAAACAGGCAGCATTATGTCCCGTAAATGTGAACAAACTTGTTTGTCTGAGCAATTAGCTGAGCAAGAAGTAGGAAAATCTACATTTGTAAGTTGCACTTTCACCATAAAGAGATTGCACTACAGTACTTGTATGAGATGAATTGAAAAATACTGTTTATCATTTTTATAGTGCAAATATTTGTATTAAAAATAATATAAAGTGAGCACTGTACATTTTTATTCTATGTTGTAATTCAAATCAATATATTTGAAAATGTAGAAAAACATCCACAAATATTTAGTAAATTACAATTGGTATTCTATTGTTTAACAGTGCCATTAAAAGTGTGATTAATCGTGATTAATTTTTTTAATCAAGATTAATTTTTTTTTAGTTAATTGCCTGAGTTAACTATAATTAATCGGCAGCCCTAATAAAAATACAATGTCACTAGTATACTTTTGAAACTCATTGGGGACAATCTCACCTAATTTCTAAACAGTAGTTTAGAATATTGTTTACAATGCAAATTTCATTTCAGGGAACTGATTGAAATTTTGGCAATTTCAAGAAACCAGAAACTCCCACAACCAGGAGAGGAGAGCCAGGTAAACAACTTTTCTTAAATATTTCTCTAGGTAGTTAACCTCCATATTCAGCCTTTTTCTCCCTACAAGGCCTAGCATTCAGGCTAACTGTGTGATATGAAATTTTTAGCAACACTAATATTCGAAAAGTTTAGTGGTGAGGGCCCAATCCTGCTTCCAGGGAAGTCAGTGACAGTGCCCCTTCCCTCTCCCACCCAGTGAGCCAAGGACTTTTCCGTGAGTTTGTAAATGCTAGTTGTGTTCAATAGGACTGAAATCCTATGAAATGTGAGAGCAGTGGTTTAACAGACTGTTCAGTATGTTGCGTTTCCAGGGTTTGATTCAGTCTCCTGCTGTGCTTGTAAGTACTTCAAGGGCTGAAGAGCAGCTTCTTGCTAACCCCTGTCCCAGTCCATGTACTCTCCTTAAACACTGCATGTGCCTTGAGCACTGGCGGCAAGCAGCATAAATATTCTGGATAAGGAGCTTATTAGACGGTTTGTCAAGTGCTGGTCTGTAGAGTTCTGAAGAAAATTGTAGCTAGATTATTTCCTTTTGTGATCCTTAGTCCTGATGATCTTCATTCACTCTTGGTCTGGCACTTCGTCAAAATCTCAGCCAGTTCTGTCCCTCTGCAGTTTGAGGGTGGATTTTTGTATGTGATGGACTGTCCAATTATTTGATATCTTTATGGAAATAAACCCCTGGTACATAGAGGAAGGAGACTTAATTATACCTTTCCTGGCCACTTAAAACAGGCCACCTAAGGTAGCTGACAGTATCAGAAGATTTTTCTCAAAGGGGACATTGAGATTGAAAACAGCAAAGATTAAATATGTGAATACATGCAGTACTAGTTTCAGTAATTTACATACAGTTAATCTTTCCCTTATTATCTACTGTAATTTATTCTGTCACAATAGCTTCCAGATCAAACTTTTACAAATCCAAAGGTGTATTTGTAATGGGAGATGCTATGAATCCAATTTGTGCTCTGAAAAATCAAGCTGTATTCTCTAAGGATTGTACATCCTTGCTTGTAATAAAGATTTTGTAAGCAGAGTTTATCTGAAAATTGTGTAGATGTATGAAGCAGAATAAACTCCATTGCACTGGCTCTGTGGTGCTGAACAGAAGTAAAGACTTTATCAAAAGAGTAAACAGACACAGCTAGAGGACTCACAAAGAACATATCTTGACTAAAGGGATACTTCTGTATAGTTTGTGGATTACAGCTAAGATTTAGATGGAACCAATGGCCCTGCTGCGAACTGCCCTCACTACTATGTCTTGCAAAGTAACCCTTCTGAAAACGAAGGAAGGTGGCTCTGAGTTCCAGCATATTTAGTGAGAGGGCTAGTCATTTGAGGGCATAGTAACTTCTAGTTTGGTTGTAAATCTTTTTTAGTAATGAGTTGATGGCTGTGCACTGCTGGAGTTGGTGCAAGCTTGGGCTGCTTGTGTTAAAACAGCCTATTGGTGGGCATTTAGCTTTGGACAGTCAGTGCCCATAGTATAAGGGAGCTTGGTTCCCACTCATAATCACACAACACAGTGGGTCATTCTTACCGTTCACCAGAAACTTCCTACTTTCTTTGTTGGCAACAGAAATACTTAATCCAGAGGTCTCAAACACGCAGCTCGCAAAGTTATTTTCTGCGGCCCGCGAGCTCCTCACAGCCCCCCCTCCATCCTCCAGCATTTACCTAGAGTGGCTCTGGCCCGGCGTGCATCAGGGGCAGGGCAGGCTCCCTTCCTGACTGCCCTGCCCCCGTGCCGCTCCAGGAAGAGGAAAGAACCTGGGGGAAGAGAGGTGCAGGGGCATGTGTTGATGTTGCTTCAGGTACCGCCCCCAGCAGCTCCCATTGGCTGTGGTTCCCCATTCCTGGCCAATGGGAGATGCTGGGGGCGGTGCCTGAAGCAACAGCAACACATGCCCCTGTGCCCTTGCTCCTCCACATTCCAGCTGCTTCCCAGAGCAGCACAGGGGCAGGGCGGGCAGGCAGGCAGAGAACCTGCCCTGCTCCCAGTGCACGCCGGGCCAGAGCCCGCCCCCCCCGAGTCCTGCTGCAGTCAAACCCCCTGCCCTGACCCCCCGCCGCACCCTGCACCCCGACCCCCTGCCACACCCCTCCTGCACACCAACCCACTGCCCTGAGCCCCATGCCACACCCTGACCCCCTTCCCTGAGCCCTCTGCTGCACCCCGTACCCCTCCTGCACCCCGACCCCCTGCCCTGAACCCACTGCCACACCCTGCACCTCTCCTTAACCCAAACCCACTACCCTGAGCCCCGCCGTACTCTTCCTGCACCCCGTTCCCCTGCTCCCCTGCCACACCCCTCACGCCTCCTGCACCCCACACCAGCTTCCTGCCCTGAGCCCCCTGCTCCACCCCTGCTCTACCCCGACCCCCTGCCCTGACCCCCTGCCACACCCCTCATCCCTCCTGCACCACCCACCCCAACTCCCTGCCCTGAGCTCCTGCCACACCCCTACTGCACCACCTGGGGGCAGGGAAGGGGTGGGGATTTCAGGGAAGGGATTGGAATGGGAGCAGGGAAGGGGTGGGAAGAGGCGGGGCAGGGGTGGTGCCTCATGGAAGGGGTGGGGTGGAGGTGGGGCTGAGGGCGGTGCATGTGGGAGGTGTCAGTGATGCAGCCCTCGGGCCATTGTACTAGTCCTCATGTTGCCCTCGTGGTCATTTGAGTTTGAGACCCCTGACTTAGTCAATCTAGAGTGGCACAAGGAATCAGAGGTCTAGATCTCAGCTTCTGAATCAGCAGAATTTAGAGTGCCACAGAGAGCACAGGAAGCTCTCCGTGGGAATAGACACAGTACTCATGCTGACTGAAGGAACACTGTTGTTAAGCTCTGGAAGAGATGTGGGCTTGATGTAACATAAGTCAAGGACTCCCCTAGTCCACCCAAAAGAACCATTATTTTCATTTGGCATTTCCTTGTACTTCTAAAATAAACCTTGTGGTTTTGGGCCAAAAATAAATGTATTAAATTTGCTAGCTTTGGTTTAGGAATCACTAATCTACATATGTGTGAAACCTACTAACAGTTGTGCTAGTAGTGATGAAATGAGCACATTCCAGATATGCAGAGATTTTACTGCTTAAAACACAGATTCCTCCACTTTTAAAAGTGATGCGCTTGGCACAAACTGTTTCAGACTGCACTTCTACTTAATACACCTTTTTAAATCTAAATGTCTAGAATTATCAGCTTCACTGTGACTGGAGTGTACCTGTCATGTCAGTTTGCTAGAGGTAAAATATTCTTTCTAAGGAATGTAGTACATTTAGGGTGTTCTAGTTAATAGGTGATGAGCTAGTACATTCAGGGCTGCGTTTCATATATTCAGCAATAGCATAATTAACAGTGCTGGGGCTGAAATGTTCATAACCAGTATTAAGAATTAATGATTTATTAGATGAATGAGGAAAATTGGCATCTTTCTTAGTACTCTTGTTTCCATGTTTTTGGCAGCAGTCCCATCAAGATAAGTCCATCAATTGCATGGGTTGTGGTGCCCTAATTTTGCTAAACTGAGGCCATGTCTACATCTAAAATTTTGCAGCGCTGGTTGTTACAGCTTTATTAGTACAGCTGTATAGGGCCAGCGCTGCAGAGTGGCCACACTTACAGCAACCAGCGCTGCAAGTGGTGTTAGATGTGGCCACACTGCAGCGCTGTTGGGCGGCTTCAAGGGGGGTTCCGGGAACGAGAGAGCAAGCCGGGGAAGGAGACCAGCTTCGCCGCGGTTTGCTCTCGCGTTCCCGGAGCCACCCTGCAAACCGCAGGGAAGGAGACCTGCTTGCTCGGGGTTCCGGGAACTAGAGAGCAAGCCGGGGAAGGAGACCAGCTTCGCCGCGGTTTGCTCTCGCGTTCCCGGAGCCACCCTGCAAACCGCAGGGAAGGAGACCTGCTTGCTCGGGGTTCCGGGAACTAGAGAGCAAGCCGGGGAAGGAGACCAGCTTCGCCGCGGTTTGCTCTCGCGTTCCCGGAGCCACCCTGCAAACCGCAGGGAAGGAGAACCGCTTGCTCGGCGGTTCGGGGAACGAGAGAGCAAACCGGGAAAGGAGACCAGCTTCGCCGCGGTTTGCTCTCGCGTTCCCGGAGCCACCCTGCAAACCGCAGGGAAGGAGACCTGCTTGCTCGGGGTTCCGGGAACGAGAGAGCAAGCCGGGGAAGGAGACCAGCTTCGCCGCGGTTTGCTCTCGCGTTCCCGGAGCCACCCTGCAAACCGCAGGGAAGGAGAACCGCTTGCTCGGCGGTTCGGGGAACGAGAGAGCAAACCGGGAAAGGAGACCAGCTTCGCCGCGGTTTGCTCTCGCGTTCCCGGAGCCACCCTGCAAACCGCAGGGAAGGAGAACCGCTTGCTCGGCGGTTCGGGGAACGAGAGCGCAAACCGGGAAAGGAGACCAGCTTGATTACCAGAGGCTTCCTCCTTCCACGGAGGTCAAGAAAAGCGCTGGTAAGTGTCTACATTGGATTACCAGCGCTGGATCACCAGCGCTGGATCCTCTACACCCGAGACAAAACGGGAGTACGGCCAGCGCTGCAAACAGGGAGTTGCAGCGCTGGTGATGCCCTGCAGATGTGTACACCTTCAAAGTTGCAGCGCTGTAACTCCCTCACCAGCGCTGCAACTTTCTGATGTAGACAAGCCCTGAGAGCCAAATTGGTAGCTTTTCTGGAATCCAAGAAACACACATACTTTTCAGATCTGCATGTTCAGATTTAATATTGAAACTTGTATCTTCCTTGATAGATGAATGGAAAGTTCTTGTTTGCATTCCTCAATAAAATCCTCCAGCATACCAGCTTTGGTACAAATAAATATCTTATTAGATACTTGCTAGCACATGGCATACTTGACCTACCCTCAAGTTGCAACTTGGGCTATCTGAATTGTAGGTTATCTTCCCAAGTAGAAGAGTTGGAAACTTCATTTTATTTTAAAAATGTTTTGTTTTGGAGAATACAACAAAATCAGTGTGAATACCCCAAAACTGACTTCTGCTGTCCCTCCTACTATTGGATTCCTCTTCATAGTGCAGTTGTGGATTTTGTAATTAATCAAGCTAAATAAGTTACATAAATACTTTATCTGACAGATCCTGGAGTTGCTCATTCAGAGAGATGGAGAGTTTCAGGAATTAATGAAGCTGGCACTTGATCAGGGGAAAATTCATCATGAAATGCAGCTATTAGAAAAAGTAGTCGAAAAGAGGGACAGTGATATTCAGCAGCTACAAAAACAACTGAAAGAAGCAGAGCATATACTGGTAAGTCTATAGGTGAAGTGTTTTCTTTTGAGAGTTGCTGGTTGGGAGTGGTTGTGCATAACACGCAGTTCTGGAAAAAACAAAAATTTTAGTTTAAGAAGATTAAGTATATGAATTCTTCTTGAAAGCTTGGAAATTATGCTTTCAGTAGCCAGAGTTAATTAAAGTTACCTGCTTTTTGGAAAGGCTGTAATGGTAATTTTCATTCAACCTATATTACTCTTCCTTCATAATAATTTTACACCCCACTCAGTCTGTTTTCACAGTTTGAAAGATTTGTAGTGAAAATAACAGCTATTGTAAATAATAGGTGAAGTGTGGAAAATCAAACCACTGAAGATGGGTGCTGGTTAAATGAGGAAAGAATAAAAGGAGCAGATGAATTTTGGACTTCACATTTTGGCCTAATCCCTTGAGAAAATAGGCAACCCTTTGAGCAACTTGGACTAGTGAAAGCAATAGGAGCCCTTCCTGGATATCTGTGGGCATAACAACTGATAGAGGATGGTAGTTATTTAATTTATCTGACATTCTAGAGGCATTACTGTGCTATGTGCTCGCATAGTAAGAAGAACTTTAAGACACTGTTATATTTTGAAAACATTCACTGAATAATAAGATGTTGATTCTGATCTTTATTTTAGAGGTGGTTTTTAATAAGATAAGTGGACAAATTCACAGGGCCCCTTTGAGCCTAAGGTTACAAATTAATGAAGCATTTTTTCTTTAATAACTAGGCAACAGCTGTTTATCAAGCAAAGGAAAAACTAAAATCAATAGAAAAAGCAAGAAAGGGTGAGTATCAATAGTTTGTTACAATATTCTGAGGCTTTGAAAACGATATAGCTTTAAGTAATTTATCTAGAGTTCTATGTAAGCATGTAGGTTGATTTCTTTTAATTGTATCACATAATAGTTTAAGACTTAAAATCTGTGTAAAATGTTGCATGTGTGTAAGAGTTTTCCATTCAGTTTGGAACCTTTAAATCTTAGAGGACTTTGAAAGGCTGGGGGGGGGGGGGGGGAAGAGAGAGAGAGAGAGAGAGAGAGAGAGAGAGTGTGTGTGTGTGTGTGTGTTGGAAACATTATATCATAGTTTTAAGGTATAGCTCCAAATACATTTCCCGTAGTATAAATATCTGTGCTGGTTTTGCTTTAGTAGTAATGCATATGATTAGCTTAGTTTGTCACACAAGGCACTTCCCCTAATATGCTGGTCTACAGTTTGTATCCAGTCTTTTTTTGGAGGGGGAGGGGAGAGCATGGCGTTTGTTTTTTTTTTAAATAAATGTGAACAATATTACTTACTAAAATCTGTGTCTTGCCTCAGTACTTGCATAGTACTTGCAGTAAAACTGTAGTACTTGCACAGCTAAGCTAGTCATTTTTACAAAATAGGTGGGAAGGTATTTTATAGTTATTTATAATATCTTTATAGTTATTTGTGACTTTTTCATTTAAAATGATCTCAGGGCATTTCACAAATTATACATTGCTTGAAATGTAGTCACTTATGGAGTGGAGAGTGACTGCCATCTGGAATGTGTACACTGCATGATAGTAGGAGAAAAGGAGAGAGAAGTTTATTAAGTATACTGGGGGGCAAGTCCCTACTATAACAAAAAATGCTATGGCATCTTACAACCAGCTTCTGTATGGGTACTAAAAGTCTCCTATGAAAGATCTACCTAGCTCTTAAACAGACTTTTTTAATCAGAAGATCTCAGTGTACTTTACAGAGTAGACTGCATGGAAATCAGTCTACCTCACAAGGCTGAAAAACTTAGCTGACTTTTGTGATATTTGAATCTGTAGTTTTGGAGTCAATATATTGCAAACCAGGTCCTCTGTTAAGCTGTTTGTGACAGACTGACAGTATCCTGTAATGTCCTGGACAAACTTCCTGGAATTAAGATAAACTTTATTGAATTAGGTTAAACCTTACTGAGTTAGGTTTAATACCTTTGGGATCCATTGTTTTAAAAACGCAACTGTGTGTGTTATTGTGGAATTGTATGTACCTCCTCTAGGAGGAGGAGGGGGATGATAATGCAGTTCTTCAGGCTATCAGCCCTATGAAGCCATCCCTTGGAGAGGTGCACAGATACTAGTTCAAACTGGATTCTCTGGGGACCAACAGACAAAGAAAGGGTTTTTGGATAAAGAGCCTGGTTTAAAATAGGCTTATAGCCTTCTTCCTGAGCCAGCAGATGGACCGAATCTCTGCTGTATGGAGGGCCCCAATCCTTAGGGATGGATTGAAAAGACTTAGCTGCTGAGGCCCCATAAGACAGTGTGCTTGTTCTGAGCTGAAGCCCTGATGAACTTGAAACCACAAGGAAACCCCTTGGGTTGGGTACTGAAGGACTGCTCCTATCAGAGCCCTTGTTAGGGTTGGGATGATCCGGTAAGCTTATAGCCATGTGCGTAGGTTCTTTTATGGTTGTTAATGTTTTCTCTGTAGTACTTTTAACAAGAATACAATAGGCTTGCATAGGAAGAACTCTGTGATACCTTAAAACTGTGGGCAATTACTCTGTTAGTATCTGAAAAGAAAGCCAGCAGGCCAGCTTAGGCAACCTGTCTCTCTGCTGGGAATAATACAGTAAAGGCAGGGAACTGTTCATCCTGGACATACCCTGGTCAGAAGGGAGAGAGATGAGTATCTCCACTCAAGAGGTGATCCACTCAGGAGGTGATGGCCAGAGGAGCATGAAGCCTTGAGTTGGTTGCCCTTGCTGGGCCATAGGGGGGAAATACAGGTGCAGTTGTCCTGAACTGTGACACTGTCCTCTGCAGTGCCTGCATATTGGGGATACCCCTGAGGTTCTGTTAAAATGTTACATCGTTGATCTCTGTTTGGAATATCAAAGTGTTAAATAATCTAAAACTATCAAATCAGACAATCTCTTGAGAGTATGCCAATCAGGGTGCATTTCCTTTGTTAACTTCTTTTCCTCTTTCACAGGTGCTATTTCATCTGAAGAAATAATTAAATATGCCCACAGGATTAGTGCCAGCAACGCTGTTTGTGCTCCTCTGACATGGGTACCAGGTAAATTTCATGTTTGACAAATAAACTATATGAGTTTGTTGTACTTTGATTGATGGCATGACATGGAAATGTCCTTTCATTTTAATATAGGTGCAATAATTAAACACCACCATTTAGTATTTGTGTCATGACAAATGATATTTTGCTTGGATTTTATAAAGCTTTCCAATATTAAAAAAGTTTTTTTCCCTCTTAAGATACTTATCTTATTTTTTTCCTTGTTGAATACCTTGGAGTAAAATTTTGTGGAAATTTTATACGTGGCTTTAAATAGCTACAAAACTCACAGCTCCTGGACTCCATTAATAAGTTGGTACTATATGTCCTCCATTGAATCCTTGTTTTCTGTGGGGTCCAATTCAAGGTCTTGGTCCTAATTAAAGCCATTAATGGGTCAGAACCAGGTTATATTAAGGACTGTCTCTTCATTCACATTCCTCTGACACCACTGCACTCATCAGGGATTTGGAAACTATGTGAATAGAAATTATTGGGAGCCAGGGGCAAGGAATGTTCAGTGATGGGTCCTAGCCTCCCTGCAGCAGATCCTTTCCCTGCCCTCCTGCAGCAGATCAGAATGTGTACTTAGCTAAAGAGCAAGGCGAAGAACTGAAATGAAGTCTTGTTAATAGTAGCAATGAGAACAGAGATATATCTTCTGCTACAGTGAGTTTTTTGTATACTTCTTTTTGCCAAGCTTGAATAAACGAAGATTGTAAATGGAGAATGTATTTAGGTTTAATTTCTCACAGAACAGGTGTGCTTCCCATTGCTGATATGAACAGTCAACACAGTTTTCTGTTAAAAAACATTGAAGAAAAAGACTAGCACTAAATAGCTGGTAGTTATCTTGCAGATGTTAGCTTTGTTTTAATCATATAAAAAACTATTTGTTTTTAAGGGGACCCACGCAGGCCATATCCTACAGATTTGGAGATGAGGAGTGGCCTTTTGGGTCAGATGAACAACCCATCCACTAATGGAGTTAATGGACACTTGCCAGGGGATGCACTTGCAGCAGGCAGATTGCCAGGTAATGGAACTACTCAGATGTTTATGCAATGAATAAAAGAAATGCCATAACCATAGCAATTATGAATTTAATTCACCTCCAAAGTGTCCCTCAGTGTTGGCAAGACAGAACTAAAACAGCTACAAATTCTGGCTGACGCTGCAGTGAATTAGTTCCCTGGCAGTAAGGGATTATTAACAAAGTAAGCAGTTTGAAAAGCTGACACGGTGATATAGAAGAGCAAGAGAAAATGTATTCTATTTGTCCCACTGCTAAATCAAATTGAGATAACTGGATCATTTTGGCAAACCAGTGGAAAAAATTTCACTCATGAAAGGAGAAATATGTAGGCTTTCAGCTTCCGATCCATTTCTAGTAAACTGATTATTTTAAAAGCACACATTAAAATATGGAAAACTTTCAGAGCAAATTACTACTTTCTTAGCAGATAAAACAAATATATTGTCTTGAGTCATGGAAGGGAAGTTCAGATATGTATGAAGTCAGAAGACTTTTTCCCCTTCTTTAATTCGTAGTCTATATCAATAGAATAACAAATGTGTTTAGAAGTTCCAGATCTAGAAATGGTGAACTAATATTTACCACTTAAGATAAATTCTTATTGACAAAACCAATTTAAATACTGTGGTGTTTTGGGTGTATGAATTAAGGATTAATTCCTTAATACTTGATTATTGAAATGGCCAGTAATAGTGATCTTACTTGGATTTGGTCATGATTGCTAAACTATATTCTGGTTTAAAAATACTACTAGTGAACTAAGAATACAGTGGAGTAGTTATGCTAGGTGATCGGTGATTTTTACTTTTCCAGGAGTTGACTAAAGAACAAAATGTCTATATTGAAGTTAAAAAGATCTTTTGGTTCCTGTCTGTCTAACCATTTGTAGTTATGAATAGTTTGTTTTCAAAAGTTAAGATTGTTACCGTGGGACACATCTAAAACCAATAGTATTATTGTAGCTGTTCTAAAGAAACTGTGTTTGTATAAATACTGGGCTGGAAACCAGAAATTCAATTCTGCTCCTGGCTGTGAAGTCTTGGGCAAGTCACTTGCCTGTGTTGTGAAAGGTGAAATGCAGGTGATAACATTCACTCATCTCTCAGCAGTCTTGTGAAGGTTAGTTAATGTTCGAACAGGCTGTGAAGCTATAAAGCACTGTACAAACATTATTTTGATATTTTTAAATTAGTGTGATCACAGAAGAGAAGGGTGGAATCTGTTTTCTCTATCAAAGTAATACCTCTGATGGAACAGGCCTTACAGTGTTAGAATGGCTCATTTATAAGAGACTTCAGCTGCTAACTAAACTGTTTCAGCTAACTTGTTTAAAAATTCAAGAATGAGGATTGGGAGAATAGTTTGGCACTGAAAACAAAACTTTTGAAAATGTTTTTAACAGGACATGCAGCTGTGCCTGTTTTCAGATGCATGGGCTTCTCCATTTAAAAGGTAGATATTCAGCTAATGATTATGCTACCAAAGCATTGTATTTATTTTTCAGATGTGCTTGCTCCTCAATATCCTTGGCAGTCAAGTGATATCTCAATGAACATGCTACCTCCTAATCATAGCAATGACTTTATGTTGGAGCCTCCAGGGCACAATAAAGAAAATGAAGATGATGTAGAAGTTATGTCAACAGACTCCTCAAGCAGCAGTAGTGACTCAGATTAAGTACCGAAAAGGGACAACATCCCAACCAAATAGACTTTTCTTTCCCCTGGTGAAGGCAGGTTGGACACTGTTCATCAAAAGCTGCAATACCAGCCCGATACATTGGCTTCACTGTGCAGTGAAAAGACACAGCCTGTTTAGATCTAGAATGGTGATTTTAAAATGGTGAACTCTTCGTTGCTCTAGATATTATCCACAAGATGCTCAATTAAAACAAGCAAAAATTGGTGATAACTTTCTGCTGAGGAGAGCGTTGCCAGCTTTCCAGTGATTGTTTTTTGTAAACTGTATATTTTTTTACTATGCATTAGACAAAATAAGTTTCTGGAAAAGAAGCTGTAAGGGGAATCTCCTTGGATGTTTGTTAATACTTCACTCTTTTGATAATAGCCTTTCTATTAAGGCACAAAAAATGTGTACAGCTGTGTAGATTTTAAAAGTTTGGCTGCTTTGATAGCTACTGCCAAAGCTCAAGTGTTTGATCATCTTATGTGTTACGAGAATGAAAATGTGATGTGACCATAAGCTGTTACACAAAAATATTTTTGTAATTATTGTAATATATAGTGAATTTGTTGTTACAAATAAAAAACTCAACTTTGATGTACTTTTACTTTTCAATTTGCAGAATTTAATCTTGGACTGACTAACTTCTCTGCCTACCATGTCTCCACAGTAGGAAACCCCCATGCAGTTGTTACCACAGACCAAGTAGTTTCTGCAGTTTCCATTCACCCTCACTCATGGTTTTCTAAAGTTTTGACTAAATCTGCCCTATTCTGTGTATTCCTGTTAGAATTCCCCTTTGCTCAGTCACTCCTCCCCAGTATTTAGGCATCTCAAAACATTTCAGGGCTGAAAACTGATACTCCCCAGACCCTAGTCTGAGTGACTTAGACTACTCACTATGAAATATGATGTAATTTTGACAATGATCATTTTAAGCATATTTGTAATTCACTTTCTTCTTCCCTCATTCAATTTTACAATAGGCACTAGGGAAATAGGAAGGTAAAGTAAAGCAATGGTAGAGGTGCAAAAAATAAGCCAAGAAGTACAAAATTTTCTTTCACTGGCATGAGTGTATTAAATGAAAGTCATTCTTAAAGTATTTAGGTACAATTTTAAAAAAGTTTCTTCTTCATTCTCTGTCACGAATATAACTTCATCATCTGATTCTCAGACTCAAATCACTAATTTCATGAGGAAAGCCAGCCCTGATAGAGGTTTTCACTTATTTCTCCCTCCTGAGCCTGCAGGGTGCTCTAATGTCTTGATTATTAAGTTATTTGCTGCTTGTATTCCAGAGACTGAACACCTTGCTTTTAGAATGCTCTCAGCAGCTGATGTATTGTGGGAGGGAAGTAGAAATGACTTTGAAGCCCAAACAACTCTTTGCCCAGAAAGAGGTACCTATTTCTCTATTTCAACATCCTGACTACAATTTCCCTGCCTTCAGCTGCCCAGGTTTAATTTTCTTGATACTTATGTCAGTCCCTTCTAGTTTTCCAAAACATTCTCCAGGGAAAATAGCACAGACAAGACTTTAAAGGCTTGCTTGAAGAGGTGTGAAGCTGAGAATGGGAAAAAGCCGCCGGGAGCAACCAGGACAAACATACTTGGGATATATCTTCACTGCACATTTAGACTGAGCTCTTACATGAGTTTTAGCCTACCCCACCCCCTGTTTAAAGGTGATTTCAGCCAATGATAGCTGACTCGGCTGGGAGTGTAGATTAGAGCCTCAGCTCCCCTTTAACTCAGGCTGAATCTGCCAACTTCTCAGTGAAGATACAGGCTAAATCACTCGAGTGCTGACAGTCCTCCAATGCCCTTCCTGTAATTCTCCCTGAAGGACAAACAAGTTCTCCATTTGCAATGTTGTTGTAGCTGTGTCTGTCCCAAAATATTAGACAAGGTGGGTGAAGTAGTATCTTTTATTGAACCAACTTCTCTTGGTGAGAGAGAAGCTTTTGGGCAACACAGAGCTCATCTTCAGCTCTGGGAAAATCAGGCCACGTCTACACTAGAGAATTTACAGTGGCACCACTGTACCGATTCAGCTGCACTGCTGTAAGATCTCTAGTGTAGCTGCTCTATGCTGATGGGAGAGAGCTCTCCCGTTGACATAAACCACCTCCAATAACAGGCAGTAGCTATGTCAGTGAGAGAACATCTCCCACCAACATAGTGTTGTCCACACCAGTTCTTCTGTCAGTGTAACTTACGTTGCTTGGGAGGGTGGTTTTTTCCATACTGCTGAGTGACAAGTTATACTGACAAAAGTACTAGTGTAGACATAGCCTCAGAGTCTCACAGCTAAATACAAGATCAAACAGATAGTTTAGAATAGTAGTTAGCAAGGTGAATGGTGCCTTAGCACATATTCTAACTCCTTATGCTAAACCAGTGGGTCTCAAACTTTTTTACTGGCAACCCGTTTCACACAGCAGGCCTTTGAGTGCGACCCCCCTAATAAACACACTTTTTAATATATTTAACACCATTATAAATGCTGGAGGCAAAGCGGGGTTTGGGGTGGAGGTTGACAGCTTGCAATCCCCCCCATGTAATAACCTCATGACCCCCAGTTTGAGAACCCCTGCACTAAACTGTTTAATCTTGTGTTTACCTGTGAGTACTTTCCCCAGACCTGAAGAAGAGCTCTGTAGCTTGAAATCTTGTCTCGCCCACCAACACAAGTTGGTCCAATAAAAGAGATTACCTGATCCACCTTGTCTCTCAAATTCTCCCACCCTTTGGGAAAGAATCCTGGAGCATCTCAACACAGAGAGCCAGGGAATATGTCCCCAGACACACATGAGTGAATGCAGAAACAGTGAGTGCATTTATCCAGGTACAGTTTTGCAGTGGGGAATGCTCACAGCAGAGATAGGCTAACCTGGGTGCTGATCACCTGAGCTAACTTAGCAGTGAAGACATACCCTTCGGTGGCATATAGGAGGGGGAAATGGGAGTAGAGACATAAGCCGGGGACTATTAAATAAAGGCCTTCTAGGTGAGGATAGAAGCATAAACGTGTCATATAGTGTTGCATGTACCTGGATAGTGTATCTCATTCCTTGAGCAGAAAATCCTAATAATTTATTGATGGGAACATGCCCAGAAATTACACTACCCACTACTTCCAAATCGTCTAGTAAACAATGGCTATACCAGGTCTCTGAAAATAATATTGCTGACCTTTTCAGACTTCTTTCCAGAGAGCTAACTTCACCTATGGTAGGCTGTCTGGGCCAGAATCTGAAGGTTTCAATAGAAAATGTGGATATGGGGTAAAGAACCTACGTAGGCAATCACTTATGCAGTTAACAAACGCTTCCCTTGGTCATCCAGGGACAATTACCGCATCTACTGTGTTTACTGTCTAGGTAACACAGAGTAGGGAAAATGTAGAAGAGCTGACTATTTGAGGGGCTGGTTTCTATGCGGGCTGCTAGCGTGACTAAGACCAGCTGAACTATCTTGTAAGCAGGGACTCACTGGCTCCCAGCTCAGTCTTTTAATAATGCAGTGGCATCAGAAATGGGTCAAGTTATGTATCATTTGAAAGCCACTTTCTCCCATCACTGCAGTGGTACCAAATTTGACAAACCTAGAACAGTTATGTACACATAAATTTGAGAAAATGTTTAAAAATTAACTCTTTATAATTTAACAGATGCAGGGGCAGCTCCAGGCCCCAGCACGCCAAGCGCGTGCTTGGGGTGGCATGCCGCGGGGGCGCTCTGCTGGTCGCCGGGACCACCAAAGCCATGGGACCAGCGGACCCTCCTCAGGCATGCCTGCAGGAGGTTCACCGGAGCCGCGGGACCAGAGGACCCTCCACAGGCATGACTGTGGGAGGTCCACTGGAGCCGCGGGACCGGCGAGCGGCAGAGCGTGCCCCGCAGCATGACGCCGTGCTTGGGGCGGCAAAATGTCTAGAGCCACCCCTGCACAAATGCATTGCTTACATAAAAGACAGCTTTAGTAATCCTAGGGAAGCTAGCCTTGACATGTAGAACTGAAAATATTTATTCATCAGCGTCACCATTAGTGTAGTCTCTGTTTTGGGCACCACTACTAGACATATCACACTAATCCTTGTCATAATAGCAGGCTGTAACTTTAGGTACTTTTGACGCCTGCTGTTTCTTCAGAGAACTCTTTTAAGATCTTGGCAGCACAAACTATAAACCTACCCTTGAGGAGGCTTGGGGGAAATCCGTTCTATGTGGTGGAGAACCACAGGGGCAACTGCAGTCTCCAGGGGGAGTACTTTGTTGTAATCTGTGGAGAAGCCAATGCTGTGCATAATCTGCATGAGGCATTTACTGCAGGTTTTGGAATGAACTGTTAAACAGCTACTGGTAATGGTACATTAAGTATATGCCCTACAGTTGTCACGTATGTGTTGGAAACCTGCCTTTCATTCACATACTTGTACATGAGGCTTTCTGATAAAATGGCAGCCTTGTGCACCATTTGCTTACTGTCTCACTTTCTGGTGCTAAAGTCACTGCAGCCACCAATGCACTACTTAAATCAGTAGTACAGTTATGAGGTACGTTTTTTCAGGTTAGGCATCAGCTGTGGATCCCTGAAACACTCGTACTGCTGGACAAAATGTTTTACCCTAAAAATGTAGCAGATGCAAGGTCTTTATATTGCTGTTGATGTCAGCGCTTTCTTCAGCATTGGCTAGCACCACATCTTTTGCCGTTTTTCTGCAGCTAGGATTGCTAAAAACTACATCCATATCCCATAGTAATCATGTGCTTTGAGAGCCTTTCTGCTAAGCATATGTTGTTCTTCAGTCTAATCCAAAGCACATATTTCTCTGTACTTAGCCTCTGCATCAGCCATTGCTACTGTTTTCCCACCCATTAGAGCAGGGGTAGGCAACATATGGCACATGTGCTGAAAGCAGGCATGCAAGCTGATTTTCAGTGGCACTCACACTGCCTGGGTCCTGGCTATCGGTCCAATGGGCTCTGCATTTTAATTTAATTTTAAATGAAGCTTCTTAAACATTTTAAAAGCCTTATTCACTTTACATACAACAATAGTTTAGTTATATATTATAGACTTATAGAAAGAGACCTTCTAAAAACATTAAAATGTATTACTAGCATGTGGAACCTTAAATTAGAGTGAATAAATGAAGACGCGGCACACCACTTCTGAAAGGTTGCTGACCCCTGCATTAGAGCCGCTGCAAGGCAGTTTATGAACGAACTCCAGCTGACTTGCACAGCTTGTAGGAGTAAAATCAGTATTTGTTTCCATTGCTTTTACATTTTGACACATTACATACATTCTTGCTGTAGCATTCAATGTAATACACAGTGTAGTATGCGTGGGAGTCTTGCTCACAGCTGGCACTTGTCCCAGCATCAGTTTTTTATTGATATCTCCAACCTTGCCAAATTCAGTTTATGGGTGCACTTCTTAGAGCATGTAAGGTGCCGGTCCTCTGTGGTATTCTCCAAAGATTCAGTTGCTGCTAGTCTGTATCTTCATTTCCCCGTTGATGCTTAAAAATGAAGACCAAAGTAAAAATAATATTCCTGGAGGAATTCTGCACCAAAAAATTAAAAGTTCTGCACACGATATTTTAAAATCCTTTATATTTTGTCAAAATAACAGTATAATCATGCCAGTTTCAATCATTTTGAGTAATTTATTTTAAAATACCTGTCAACAAGTATGTAAACAATACACACAACAACAAAGATTCCTCCAGGAGTAGAGAGTTAGGGTATCCCTTATGCCAACCAGTTCCAGTTGTGGGGGGTGCTTCATGGGGCCCCCAGACACCTGCACTCCCCTCAACCCCCCCAGCCTAGCTGTGAGGCATCCCCTGGCTCAGCCACGGGGCATGTCCAGAGACCAGCCACAGGACACCCCAGACACCCACACCTGTCCTCCCAGAACCCAGCTACAGGGCAGCCCCCCCAGAGCCCAGCTGCCGGACGCCTCCATCCCCCCAGCCCAGACACCTGCAACCCCAGAGCCTTTACTCCACCCAGCTTCCTTGCTGTCCTGTTGGGGAACATGGTGTGGTGCGGCCTGGCCATGCCCTTTCTCAACCTTTGCCAGAGCAGGATCTCCCCAGCCCTCTCCTGTCCCCGGGAAAATGATGAAGCCCAGCAGCCCAGAATGTGCAGAGCCCCTATCTCAGCTGGGCTGAGCACTCCACTCACTGCAAGCTGGGCTCTGCAGAGTCCAGTGGCCCCTACTAGTGGCCAGCAGTTCTGCAGCCCCAATTCTGTAGGGGAAACATGGAATTCTGTGCAAATTCTGCACTGCGTAGTGGTGCAGAAGTCCCCCGAGTAGAATAAGGATGTTGTAATAAGTTACTTGGGGAATGTAATTAATTGTCTGTAAGGTATATTGTGTACCTACAGGCTTACCATTTGGGGGTGGATTCCAGTAATTTCTAACTGAAAAATGTCTCAACCAGCACCTCATTAAAACTCTTTTGGCTTAATAAACAAAGGTGATAATACCACTCAACAGCTACTTTTTTTTTTGTCAGTTATGGCAAATCAACTTGAAGCACCCCCTTCCCTTTATAGAAATGTATAACATTAAAGAAATTAATCCAGTATCACGCTCTGATCACTAACTGATAAAGTACTGTCAGTTGAGGGCTAAATTTAACTTTGTAAGGGCAGCATGTTTGTAATGCCTTTGTTGAATATAATTAAAAACAACTTTTAAACATTCTCAAATATATATATTTACATAATTGTTCCAAGTTTGTCATGTTCGTACCACTGTGTTTGTGGAAGAAAGGGCTTCTGAATTATATCCACCTTGACCCACTTCCAATGACACTTTATTATCAAAATTTCCACCAACCAGATGACATGGAGCTGGGAGCCAGGGGGGTGCAATGATTCCCCCCTGCCATGCTGCAGAGAGTGATACTACTGAAGTTATGATTCAGTAGATTTTTACTAAACCAATAACGACTGCCTTACCTTTCTATCATTAACTTACCCACAGATTTGCAGGTGCTCCAAGACTAAGGTGGGAGATAGACACCTGTTTAGCCAGCGAAAGGTAGAATAAAACTAGGCAAAGAAGGAACTAGATCAGCATTCCTCAAATACACCAGGGGCTTTTCTTGCAGCCACAGTCTCCTGGGCTCTGATATGGGGGCAAGGGGGCGCAAAGCAGCAGCCCTTCCCTGTTGCTCCTGGAGGTGTTGGCTACTAGGGCTGCAAGCAGGCGTCAGGCCAGGGGTGGGCAAACTATTTGGCCTGAGGGCCACATTGGCGTTGCAGAACTGGATGGAGAGCTGGCTAGGGAAGGCTGTGCTTCCCAAAACAGCCTGGCCCCCAGCCACCCCCCTCAGAACCCTTGACCCAGCCAACACCTCCTGGTCCTTGTCCTGCCCCACTCCCAGTCCCCTGTCCCCACCCCCTCATAAGCCCCCTGGGATCCCACACCTATCCAAACCTTCCCTGTCCCCCTCCCCACCACAAACTTCCACCCCATCCAACTGTCCCCTGTCTCCTGACTGCCCCCCAGGGCACCCTGCCCTTTATACAACCCCCCAACCCCCTTACCACGCCGAGCAGAGCATGCAGAGCAGCATGTCTGGCTGCCGTGCTGGCCGGAGCCAGACACGCTGCCGCTCTGCTTTGCAGGAGCGCACAACTCCGCCGCCCAGAGTGTTGCTGCCCACACGGCAGTGTGACTCTGCAGGGGAAAGGGGACAGTGAGGGAGGGGCCAGGGGCTAGCCTCCCTGGCCAGGAGCTCAGGGGCCGGGCAGGATGGTCCTGCACGCCATAGTTTGCCAAGATCTGGGTCAGATCCTAACCTCTCTGGAGACAGCTGGGGCACAACGCTGGAAGAGCAGGCAGCTGGTGAGTTCCTCACCTTAGAGGGGTGATGAGTCTCAGGCTTGGGTTTCCCCCTTGGGGTGGCAAACTCTGGCTGTTGGGCTTTAGGCTCCAGCCCTGGGGTCTAGCTGCATAGCGGCAGGCCCCTGCATCTGGCCCTGAAGTTTCAGGCTCTATCTCCTGGCCATGAGGCTTTGGACATCAGGCTCCAGCTCCCCACTGTCTTCCCTGGACCCCCCACCCCAATCATCCCTGGCTCCTACTGTCTCCCCTGACCCACCCATGCAGGGCTTAACTTGTCCCCAGCTTTCCTTGGACTGAGTAAGTATGCTGTGAAAAGTGAGAGTTGTACGTTTGTTTATATCACTTTTAACAGACTTACTAGCTAGCAATAAATAAATTACAATGATTTGGACATGTATATGTGCACATTTATTTGTTTTTCCTAAAGCTAATGAAATATTTTAGGAAAAAGTGTGAAAGGAGCCACCAGAAAGCATTGGGGGCCGCACTCTCAGGCCACCAAAATTTTGTCCTGAGAGTCCCTGAACTAGATGGTCTACATCAGTGGTCCGCAACCTCTTCAGACAAAGGACCATGGCGGCGGTGGAGCATCCCCTGAAATGCTGACAAATTTCTGCAGCATTTCGGCTGTGACGCCTCTCGATGAAGTCACTTGTCACTAACAAGTGATGTCATCAAGAGATGTCGCCGCAGAAACACCGCAGAAAATCGGCAGCATTTTGGCAGATGCTCCACCGCCGGCCAAGACACAGGTGCATTTAGATGCCTCCGTGGGCACCACGTTGGGGACCCCTGGTCTACATACTCTGTATATTGTGAGAGTCTGAATGCAATAGGACAGTTTTGACACATTTTAACTGGACATGTGTTATTTTGTGCCCAACATTTTACCATGTAGCTCTCCTGCTCATTAGCAACGCAGACAAAAAATTAATCCATAATGAATTAATTCAGAGGTATAAAACATTTATTGCAACATAAAATAATTTTTAAATTAGGCCTGTCCCTTCACATTAGTGATCAGTGTCGTCCAGAAACTAAGTTAGTACTGAATAATTTAATTTAATCTCTTCCTTTATTACCCTTTAGATTGATGGACAGGAGATCCGTCACCTCTTCTGACAGCCTTGTTTTTTAACATCTAGATGAGATAATTTCAAACTGCCTACACAGTGTACATGAAGTGTTGCTGTCAGGAAGATAACCTTAAATAATTTTCTGCAAAGGAAAATAACTCATACACAAATACACTACAGTAAGGTAAGTTTCAGTGAGTCTTAAATTGCAAAACTATTTTTAGCAATAAATAATCTTACCACTTTATGAAATGAACATTTTTTCTACAAGAGGTTACATATAGTTAAGCAGCACATTAAAAAAAATATTTCCCAGTGGGATTAGTTATAATCCATTGTGCCTTAACACCTTCCAATCACATGCCATCAACTTAGTAGCAGAAGCAGTAAGAATCTTCTAAGTAAATGGAGCTGACTTTGCTTTGCATATAAAGTATGCAAGTGATTCACATACTTTAATACTGTTCATTTTAAAATTGAGTTTTACCTGAAAATGATTATCAATGCATTTGTCATTCTTCCTCTATATGCATTCTATGCAAGTGGTACAACCAATATTATCGCACTTTCCCCACCCCTCTTTCTGAATGTATTTTGTGGCTACAAAATATACTGTTAAAGACGATGCTTGAAGAGGAAAAACTGAACTAGTTCTATGAAGTTTTATCCAACAGATATTTAAAATCATAATTCTCAAAAATGCACAGTCAATGGAAAAACTCCCACTGACTTCAGTGGGATCAGGATTTGGCCCAGCCTGAATTCTTATTTACGAGTAAAATAGAATGGAAATCTTTAATTCAGTGCATATGAAATCTTTGCCTTCTGCAGTGTTACATGCTGCCAATTCATTTAAATTTTCAGTCTCAAATGGTTTGGTGATTAGGAGTTATCTGACCACTGTGTAATCACAGGGACCACAGCTTTCTGTCCAGTTTAATGGTGGCTGCACTCCTTATCTGAAGAGTGAATTAGTAATAGTCTGCCCAGTAGGAGTGATCATGAACAAGATTTAGAAGTTTTATGGTGTCAGTAGGCTATAGCATTCAAGCACTTCAAAAAATTAAAATATACAGCAACATAATTCACAACAAACACTAAGCGCGCTGTGCTGAAAAGTTCCCATGTTAGAACCATAATTAAGACTCAAAAGAAAGTCATGCCTTCTGCCACTACGCCTTGCTTATTTTATTCTCATGCTAAACGTGATAACTATTTTGAGGTCAACGTGTTTCACAACATTAACATATGCTATTTGCCTTTTTATACACACAACTTTCCTTTGTGAGAAAGATATTATGCATGGGCATCAAAGGGAGATTAGCAGGAGATAAGATTTGTTTGTGTGTTAACATTTTATAGCAGAGTGAATGCTTACTAACAAATCAGGTTTCATACCAAAAAGACTTCCCACCATGTGGGGTCCTAGAACTTTTCCCCATTCCTGTAAGCTAGGATATCTTTTCCCCACCCACTCTATTCCTGCTTTTCTCTTCAGCACTTAGCATGCTTCTGCAGCCAGTACAAGACACACTCAGTATGACACTCTCCCCCCCCCCAACAAAAAACCCTTCCATGTGGCAGCCAGTGGCATCAACTAAAATAATACAGGCTGATGTGAGGCTACAGTCAAGGTCTAGAAGTTGTTCTCACAACTATGACTGCAGAGTGGCAGCAAACAAGCCTTCTTTACTTTAAAACGAAAACCAAGAAGCTGAATGAAAGGGAAACTAAGTTTCTCCTGGGCTTTCTCCTGCAAACCCTTCCCTCAGGAATAGTTTTATATGAGTAGTTCCACAGACATCAACGGGACATATATAAAAGTTTATGGGGTAAGACACTAGAGTGCTAACAAATACATAGGATCCTGTAAAATAAGATAGCACATTTAATCTTTTTACTTTGAGAACATGTTTAACATTGAATGGCTCCAAAAGGAGTCCCATCTATTCCTGGGACACAAGGATGGTGACTGTGATAGAGACTCCAGATGTTAAAGATTGTAAAGCACTACAACAGCTTTCTGACTTTGGCATTGACAGAATGCTGGGGGAGGGCACAAGATATCCCTGTCTTTTACACACTATACAATGAATTTACTATGCCATCTAGTGGTGATTTCCTGTGTATCCCCTGAGATGATTAAAGTCTTCTGTAAAAGGACTGTAACCTTGTTCCTTTAAACAGCGTAAAGACCAGAATAGTTGATCTAGTGGAGGAAATTCTTCCCATTTAACCCATTCCCAACCTGTACAAAAGAAAGAGGAAAAAGTGTCAGAGCCTGTAAAACAACTAGAGAGGGGCAATACCGTCCCAATACATTTACAAGGACAGTACTAGAGCAGAAATTACATCTGCAACATAAATGTAACATCCTGCACTATAACAATCAGAAAAAATGGCACAAGAAATCCACAAAATTTTCTGAGATGTGTATCTAGTCCTTTATTCAAAGAAAATGATTCAGGGTGGACATAATTTACCCACTCTCCCTCCTGCAGGGCCTATGTTGGCACAGTTCTCTGTTAGGGCTTATACTTTAACACAAAGTGAGATGAGATGGGGAGCCTTGCTTTGGATATGATCTTAAATGCAGATCTCCTAAAACTAGAGCTGCGATTTGTACACAGATCTTGGGACGAAGATGGGGACTATCTCAGCAGGCAGCCTGCCCACCCAGCTGCTCCTACTTCAGCTGACAGAATCGCATTCTCCAGTGGCAGGGAAGCTACTGAGCTGGATCACAGCAGGAGACTTTATTTTCCTTTCAGCTGATGAGCTCCCTCCTGCTCAGGATCTCAGGCACCGTTTTTGGATCTATTTATGTAGGCGACTGCGCCTTGGCTCTGGTGTCTGCGGTGGAAACGGAGCAGAGGATTCACCCCTTTCATGGCTACGCGGGAAGGACCCGGTGTACGGGTCTCCCCGGGGATGCTAACGGCGCTAACGCCGGGCCAGGCTCTGAACACCTGGGCTCAGCGGTGGGTGCGCGGAGCGTTTCCCCGAACGGGGCGGGGGGGTGTGTGTGGCGCTGCCCGGCTCCCGGCCTGCCCCTCTTACTCTCGTTTTTCTCGGGCTCGCGGTTCCTGGGCTCGGGCTCGCGCTCCGTGTCCACCTCCCCCTTCATGAGGATGGTGACGTAGTGGTACCGGTCCGGGGCGCTGACCGCGTTCACCGCCGAGGCGAAGCGCACGTTCTTCAGGTGCAGCGCGGCCTCCTCCAGGGTCTCCCTCCGCGCGCACTGCGCCAGGCTCTCCCTGCGGGCGGGCGGGGGGAGGGGCGGTGAGCGCGGACTCAACACACCCTCCCTCCCCGCAGCGTCGCGCTCATTTCGCCGCTCGCCTGGCGCGCGCCCGCCCGCCGGCGCTGCGGGAGGCCGGGAAGCGCGCGCCCGCTGGCGGAAGGGCGGAGGGCGGGACGGCGCGCGGCTCCGACCCGAATTCCAGGTGTCCTCCGGGAAGCTGGTAGGTGCCGGCCCCGACGGCGCCTTTCCTCTTGCCCAGGAGGACGCAGTCGGGGTGGGCGGGGCTGGTAATCACCACCCCCACGCCGACCCCTGGACGCGCCTGCACGGGGACACCCTCCATGCTGTCGCCGGCGAGTCACGACCACGTGACCGGAGGGACACACCCCCCCCCGGCGGTTCCCCGCTCGGAGCCTATGGCGAGCCGTCAGGAAGTGACCTACAGCGAGACGCCTCCAATCCAGAAGGCCCCGATGCCGCCGTAGGAATTTGCCGGCAGTTTCGAAGCTGCGCATGCGCGGAGAACGAGTTCGGCAGTCTATTGACTGAGGTGCTCGTCGCGGCTTTGTCCTAGTGCATGCGCAGTAGTGCAGCGTGAAGCCACTGGCGAGGGCTGTGTGGGTGCGGGACAGGGTAAGGTTGCCAAGCCTCCCGGATTGGCCGGGAGTCTCCCAGTATCGGTATCACTCTCCTGGTGGCTAATCAAACCAATCCGGGAGATTGTAATAGTCCGGTAAAAGTCCTGTGGGCGGCGCAGGGGGGATAAGGCAGGCTCCCTGTGCCTCCAGGAAGTGACTGGCGTGTCCAGCTCCCAGCTGGAGGCATGGCCAGGGGGGGTCTCTGCATGCACATTCCTGCCCCAAGCACCAAGTCTGCAGCTCCCATTGGCCAGGAACCGCAGTCAGTGGGAGCTGCAGGCATAGGCACCGACTTCCACTGTTCCTGGTGGGTGTTCGGCCCCACGCCTGCACCACCTCTTCTCTGCCTCCTCCTTTGACTGTGCCGTGTCCCTGCTCCTCCCCGCTCCATCCTGGAAAGTCCTAAGTGCTGCCAAACAGGTGATGCGTGGCGGGAAGCACTGGAAGATAGGCTGAGGAGCGGGGACACAGTACGCTCAGGGGGAGGAGGAGGTGAGGTGAGTTGGTTGCCGGTGGGTGCAGAGGACCCACTAATTTCTCCCCATGGGTGCTCCACCCCTGGACACCCATGGAGTCAGCGCCTATAGCTGTGGGGGTGGTGCCTGAAAGTAGGGGCAGTGTGCAGACCCCCTGGTCATGCCTCCGTCTGGGAGCTGGACACGCTGGCCACTTCCAGGAGCCACACCTGCACCCCAAGCCCTGCCCCAGCCCAGAACCCCCCTCCCACGCCCAGAAAACCTCTTTTCTGGCCCCACCCTGGAGCCTGTACTCCCTGCTGGAGCTCTCGCCCCCTCCTGCACCCCCAACCCCCTTCTCCAACCAAGTGAAAGTGAGTGAGGGTGGGGAAGAGCAAGAGATGGAGGGAGGGGGGATGGAGTGAGTGGGGGGTGGGGTCTCAGAGAAGGAGCAGGACGGGGGCATGGCCTCGGGGACGGAGAGGGGCAAGTGTGTTTGAGTTTGTGCGATTAGGAAGTTGGCAACTGTAGGAGGTGGTGCAAGGCCTACTGTTAGTGAGGTCAGTGGGGCAGGACCCAACTAGTGCCCAGGTCAGAATCTTCCACTCAGCCACTCCCAATGCAGTCCCCTTCTGCCATTGAGCGAGTACAGGTGCCGGCCCAGTGCTCATAGGATTGCCAGGTGCCCGGTTTTCAACCGGAAAGTCAGATGTACTGACCAGACACCAAAAGTCTGGTTGCTGCGGGGTGAGGGAAGGTCCCAGGTCATTAACCCACACCAGCCCCTGCTCATCTGGGGCCACCTCCTACCTGCAGGAGGCTTCTTGTCAGCCTGCTCCTGTCCCAGCCCTGGAGCAGAGGGAGCCCAGCTGGGACGGGCAAGGGAGGTGGAGGAAATCCAATGAGAGACAGGGAGAGGAGCCAGCGATAGGGGTGTGGTCTTGGGGGGAACAGGCAGAGCAGGAGCAGGGGCCTTGAGGGAAAATGACAGGCTGGGTACTGGGGAAAGAAGAGGAGAAAGGAGCGAGGCCTCTGGGATCCAGTTACCAGCTATTAGAAAGGTGGCAGCCCTACTTGCTCAGTGACCAGATGTCTCCTGGTGCAAACTGGAGAAGGGAATGCTAGGGCGGCCCCTGCTGCAGGGCTGCCAGCCCCAAGGGGGAAACCAGGCTCCCCACGTCATGAGATTGGCTTCAAATCATGAGCTATTGTTAACACACTAAATGGTAGGGTGTGTGTGCGCGGGAGCCATTTTGAACAACACGCCACTCTGCCCCCACCAGCATGACTTCATTCACATGGTGCATGCAAGGTCAGGCTGGTGGTTGGGGCAACAGTGCACTTATGAAAATAGCATCCCCCAAGTGGCATGAGCTTGTGTGCACCATTCATAGGAAGTCATGTTGGCAGGGGCAGGCCCATGCCATTCTTGAAAGTGTTGGACTGTCTGGTACTGCAGGAACACGTCAGTGGCCACCCTAACTTGAACCCAAGTCTCCTACCTCTCAATTGACTCTTGAACTCAGATCTCCCACCTCTCAGTTGAGTGTCCTTGTTTCATGACCTCACAATCTCCTTTTGGTAGGTTGGTCCAAGCAGACAGAGTCCATGGACTGATGATACAGATGTGAGTTCAGTAACAACAGAACATGTATTTATTACTGGAAAAAGGGATAAGGCAGCTCTACTCTTGACACTGCTGACCCCAAGCGCTTTTGCTCACCCTGAGCAGGACCCAAGTGCCTCTCTGCTGTCCCCTGGCCTACCTCTCCATGTTACTTCCTGGGTCAGGGGTCCTTCTTCCCCTCTGGGAAGAACTGTCTTTAAAGGGTTGCTATCTGTCTGGATGTCTGCCACAAACAGTCATAGACCCAGTCAGCACAGTAACTTGGTTACACTTCTCCCCTTTTGAAAAAGACACATCTTTTGGGATACATATCAAACAAAATAATCAAAAGAACAAACTATGAAAACCTTACACCAAACTGGTTTCCCGATTGCTATACTTTGAAAGAATATGTCACCTGTCATAATCAAGAGTGGGGTCAATCAGTTTTCTGGTACTACAGTTGGTGCAGGTTGGGCACCATTGCCTCCACAGTTGCTGTCAATCCTAGGTGTGAGCTGCTCGATTCCAAGGTGTCTCCCATCTGGTCATATGCAGCATTGTCAACATCTGGTACACCCTGTTGAATTGTGCAATTGTGCACCCATGTAATTTTACACATAAAATGTATTGTCACATAATATTGCATAATGTCGCTTAACAGAGAAAGACCATGAAAAATGTTGGATCAATGCTCAAGGGAGCATTCATCAATTTTGTTAGAAAATGCCAAGAGAAAGGTCCCACATTGCAAATACACCAGCAAAACAGAGAGTAAAATATTTTCTTGGACAGGTGTTTGAAGATGGTGGAAAACTCTTGCAAAATGTGCAATGTTGTTCTGGACCATCAGAGGAAATTGACAATTGCAAACCATCTCACCAAAGCACAGAAGTATTTAAATGGAAAAGCTGCACTGCAGGGAGAGTCACAAAAAATGCAGTATACGCTTTCAACGTGTTTCAACACAACCACAGTAGCATATTGTGAACACTTGGCTATTGTCTGTGATTTGGTCTTAATTTGTGCCGCTGTAAATATACCATCATTTCATATGTCAGTTTCTAAACACCTGAGTCAAGAATGGTGCTGCAATTCTAAATCTTAAAGCTGTCTACATCACTGAGAGAGATAAACTTAAGTACAAAGTGAAGGATAACTATGTGTCAGTTATATTTGATTAAATGACTGATGACAAGGGCCGCACTATGTACTTAACATTACACTTGCACCACTAGTAAGAGAGAGAATGGGAAGATGTCCTCCTATCTTGCTGATATACACTTCATGCAGAAAACAAATCTGTCTCAAGCAGTTGTTCAGACTGTGCAAAATTATGAAATTGCTTAGAACAATGTGGGTGGTTTTGATGTGAATAATACCGCGTACATGAAAAAAGCTTACAAAACTGTCTGAACTGTTTCCCAATAGCATTCACATAACACGCCTTGCTCACATAATCAATCTGGTGGGGGGAAATTTTCATGAGCCATTCAAGGATGTCAATGCACTGGTAAAGTCTTTCTCACAAATGTTCTGTATGGCAAGGGGCAGGAAGATGAGGCACTTAAATGTCAGGCAAGAAGTTCCCAGTGCAACAGTGGCACCACACCCAGTGGCATCTAGGGAACAGCTGGTTGGTTGCTGTTCAGTACTGTCATAAACAGATAAGTAAGAGTTAATAGAACAGAAGTGCTTCATATCTCTTTGCCTGGAAAGGGTTAACAAGAACAGTGAGCCTGGCTGTCACCTGACCAGAGGACCAATCAGAGGACAGGATACTTTCAAATCTTGAGGGAGGGAAGTTTTTGTGCTGTGCTGTTAGTTTTGGTTGTTGTTCACTCTGGGGGCTCAGAGGGATCAGATGTCCAACCAGGTTTCTCTCCAATCTCCCTGATATCGGTTCTTATAGATTCAAAATAGTGAGTACTAGGTAGATAAAGCGAGTTAGGCTTATGTTTGTTTTCTTTATTTGCAAATGTGTATTTGGTTGGAAGGAGTTCAAACTGGTATTTTGCTGAAAAGATTCTAATTTGTACTTGTATGCTTAGACTGGGAGGGTATTCCCAGTGTCTATAGCTGAAAGACCCTGTACCTATTCCATTTTAAATTTACAAAGCTAATTTTTATTGTTTTTCTCTCTTTAATTAAAAACTTTTCTTGTTTAAGAACCTGATTGTTTTTTTATTCTGGTGAGACCCCAAGGGACTGGGTCTGGATTCACCAGGGAATTGGTGGGGAGAAAGGAGGGAAGGGGGAAAGAGAGGCTAAATTCTCTCTGTGTTAGGATTACTGTATCTCTGGGAGAAACTGGGAGGGGAAGAGAGAAGGACGGGGGAAGGTGCATTTTCCTCTCTGTTTAAAGATTCAAGGAGTTTGAATCACAGTGATCTTCCAGGGTAACCCAGGGAGGGGAAGCCTGGGAGAGGCAACGGTAGGGAAAAGGGTTTTCTTTCCTTGTGTTAAGATCCAGAGGGTCTGGGTCTTGGGGTTCCCCGGGCAAGGTTTTGGGGGGACCAAAGTGTACCAGGCACTGAAATTCCTGGTTGGTGGCAGCGCTACAGGTTCTAAGCTGGTAATTGAGCTTAGAGGAATTCATGCTGGTACCCCATCTTGTGGACGCTAAGGTTCAGAGTGGGGAATTGTACCATGAAAAGCACTTTCAAGATTATCACAGTTTTGCTGAAGATGAAGTGTGTGTGTGTGTGTGTGTGTGTGTGTGTGTGTGTGTGTGTGTGTGTATGTGTGTGTGTGTGTGTGTGTGTGTGGCAACTTGGCACCACATTCGTTGTGGGAACTTGAAAGAGCTGTCAGATGAAATGCAATGTTTAATACTGAAGATGGTGTTGCATTTTGTCAATGAAATATGCTAGCCAGTCATTGACCTAATGGCTACATTTGAAAGCAAGAAACCAGGCAGTCTCTTTGCTTTTAAGAAAATGGAAGAACTGCTGTTTGAGATTCGTACTCAGTTTTCAGAGGAAACCAGTCAAAGGTTTCTGAGGGCTGAAGATGTCAACAATGTAACAGATCAAATTAGCAAGTTGGTGCACCGGTTTTGTTCGGTTGTTGACAATTCAGTGGAAAAGCTGAAGAAGCACATCAGTAATACTGAGGGTGCACAGCCCGCCATTAATTTCCTGAAATGCACAAGGATTTTCAATCCTACAAGAGTTCCTTAATGTCTCATGTCAAGGAGTGTTACACTGGCAAACCAGCTAAACTATGTATGACCCTTAACAACTTAACTAAAGGCACTACATTTGTAATCAGACAATTCACGTGTGTGAATTTCAAAGAGATGTAGACCAGCAATCACTAACCCGTTCATGTGTAGTAATAGGAATCAAGGGAAATGCTAAATGTGTTTGACTGTGTACCTGTATCCTGTTAGATGGTTACCAATATATCCAAATTGGTTTGTAGATGCTAAGTCTCATTCATGTCTTAATTGCCTTTACATTATGTATGTGACTGTCTTCAGTTAACCTGAAGATCAAAGATGTGAGACATTGCAGAAAAATGGTACTATTACCAATATTGTCTTTAGTTTATCTATCCCTGTTATACTGGATGATCAGCAGTTCGCTTATGTAAATCAGTACAACTGGATTACCTGTGTATGCATAGGAGGAAATGTAAACTTCAAAGGATGGGTCAGTGTGTACTCAACAAAGAAACATATGCAGTCACATGCTTTGCTCAAAACATTTGACAGCTTGTTTCAGCTGTAAAAGAGAAACCTCAGGCCTGATCCTGCCGTCTCTAGTCTGCTGAACTTTAAACAGGGAAAGTTTAAGCCCTGTGACTGAGATCTTCCAAGTAGTTACTTGGAATAGCCTGGAAAATGCATGGAATTGGAAAGACTCTACATCTAAGCTGCCATTTGGATTATACCCTTTGGAATGATTCCAGAGAGACTTTTGTGCAAACCAGCAAACTCACCAACAATGCTACGAATCTAATCTAAGGACTTTGCAATCATTTGTAAAGTATATGGTCTCTTAACCACTCAATAACTATCTTATTTTCTTTTATTAACAAATCTTTAGTTAGTTACTAAGGATTGGCTGACAGCATGATATTTGGGCAAGATCTGAAATATATATTGAGTTAGGAGTAAGTGTTTGATCCTCTGGGATTGGTAGAACCTCATGTATGGTGAATTGCGTTTTCAGTAACCTCTCATCATATAAGATCAGTTTGTCTGGATGGGAACCAAAGGCTGGAATGCCTAAAAGGGGATGAGTTTGGCTTCTTGTTAACCAGTGTAGTGCTACAGAAGCTCTTTTGTTACTGGTTTGATGTATCTATTTATAGACTAAACCACCAGTTTTTGGTGTGTGCCTGACATGTTTCTTGCAGTCTGCCCTGAGTGTGGCATGCTCAGTGTGGTCCATTCTAGGCACCAGTCACAAGGAGGATTATGCTTCAAATCCTGACTTCAGTGACATTTCAGCAGAGGAGTCTGCTTTGTATACTGGGAAGGTGGCACCCAATGTGATCCAGAGCACTCTACAGTCAGGGGAAATTGACACTGCCATGTTTTGGTTATCAACAGCCGACTGTCTTCCAAATTTGAAAACATTCGCTTTCAGATACATAATTGCTGTAATAAACACAGCTGATGCTGAGTGCAGCAACTTGCTTTATAATCTTATTCTCTCTGGTTGGAGGCATTCTCTTTCAGAACACAAACTGAAGAAGCTGGTGTTCCTCTGTTTCGATCTTGGAATTTAAAGAGACTTTATGTTAACAAAAAATCCATTGGTTTAGTCTTATTGATGCTTTATTTTATTTATTTATTTTTTACTTACTGTGCTAGTATTTTGATAAGCAGTATGAGAGAAGAACCCAATATAACTGCATAATAATTTTGTTACATTGCACAGTACCTGAGATACAGCATGGACCCAAAGCATTCTTTACTTGTTTTTTGTTTTGCACTGGACTTTGAAAAGATGTGAGTATCTAATTTACTGGAGAAAGAGTCATTTTGCTGAAAATTATAAAAACTAATCTCAGTTTAACAAGTCCTTATTTAACAACTTTAGTCTGAAAAATTGCATCTCCTGGGTCACTTTTTGTTCAGGGAATGATAAAGCGCTACTACATTAGAGTCTGATAAAATGTGCTATATGAATAAAAAATATTTCTAAAGAATGTATATGCAAAGCTGCTGTGCTTTCAACAGCAATACCAAAATATCTACCTTAGAATCATAGAATATCAGGGTTGGAAGGGACCTCAGGAGGTCATCTAGTCCAACCCCCTGCTCAAAGCAGGACCAATCCCCAACTAAATCATCCCAGCCAGGGCTTTGTCAAGCCTGACCTTAAAAACCTCAGCCTCAGATCACTGATTCACCCTCCCAACCTGTTCAGAGTGTCCTATCTAGAGTTCTAATTATCCTCAGCCTCTGTAAATGGTTCAGGCATAAAAACAAGCATTTTGATCTGTGTCTTCCCATTCCGGAGGCTCTGTGCTGCATATCACTCACTTCACTGCTCTCATCTGCCATTTTCCTTCTTTTGCCTGCTACTTGCTGATCCCACTAGCTGCTGCTAATATTGTGTGACCTCTTGGTCTCCTCCTCCTGGTTAGCAAACAGGCAGGGAGAGTTCTTGCAAATTTCAATGATGACACAGGCACAAGCTCAGTAAACTGCAGAACTTGTAAGGTCACTGGAACTAGGAGTCCTGGGGGTGCAGTAGCACCCCCTGGCTTGAAGTAATAATAGTAGCTGAATGCATGGCTTCTATTATATACAGGGTTTCAGCAGCCCCACTATAAAAATTGTTCCAGTGCCCTTGAGAATATGTATTTATTATTGGAAGAGGAGATGGCAGCAGCTCCCCTCCTACTGCTGGCGTCACTGACTCCAATCCCTTTAATTATTTTGGGGTAAGTCTTTCACAGTCTCTCCTATTGAAGTTGTTCCACTTTGCATAAAATACCCATCACCACCTACTCCTCAGCTGTGTTTTGTAGGGGGACTAATTTGGTAGGCATGCCCTTAGGTGGCATCTGAGAATGCCTATGAGATCAGGCCCCACAGGCAAGATAGGCAGGGGAATGCCTATTTGGAGAATTCCAACAGAGCTTTAGGTTCTGAGCTGCTTGGCAGCATCAGGACTTAAGTAGCTTTGCACTTGCCCACAGGCATAAATTTAGGCACCTACAGGTTTAAGTGGCAGCTGAGCAGGGGTTTTGAGAGTCTAAATTTTGGACTTAGGCCATGTCTACACTTACAGTTTTGCGGCGCTGGTAGTTACAGCTGTGTTAGTACAGCTGTATAGGGCCAGCGCTGCAGAGTGGCCACACTTACAGCAACCAGCGCTGCAGTGTGGCCACATTTACAGCACTTGCAGCGCTGTTGGGAGTGGTGCATTGTGGGCAGCTATCTCACAGAGCACCTCGTCCCATTTCGGCGCTGTGGCTTGTGGGAAGGGGAAGGAAGTGTGAGTGTCTTTCCGCTTCCTGTTCCAACGCCCCGTGGTGCTTTGCTACACATTCCTAGCAGTTTGGCGGCATTGTGATTCTACAGCGCTTTTTCTGCGATTTTTGTTATAAATGGAGCCTGAGCAGCTGACAACCTTATTGATGAATGTTGCCAGCACATCACGCATGGCAGTGGAGCTATTCCTTCAGCTGCAAAGTGAGCGTGACAGTGACAGTGAGGAGTCAGACGATGATATTGAATCGCTTCACTGTGAAGACAGTAAATTGCTTGTGGCAGTAACAGACGTGCTCAGCTCCGTGGACCGGCGCGTTTGGGCTCGGGAAACCAGCACTCAGTGGTGGGATCACATCGTCCTGCAATCCTGGGATGACGAGCAGTGGCTGCAGAACTTTCGGATGAGAAAAGCCACTTTCATGGCACTGTGTGCTGAGCTCGCCCCTACCCTGCAGCGCAGGGACACGAGATTGAGAGCTGCCCTGCCAGTGGAGAAGCGGGTGGCTATTGCAATCTGGAAGCTGGCAACTCCAGACTGCTTCAGATCGGTGGCGAACCAGTTTGGAGTGGGAAAGTCTACAGTTGGAATGGTGCTGATGCAAGTTTGCACAGCCATTAATCGCACCCTGCTAAGAAGAACCGTGACTCTTGGGAACGTGCAGGACATTGTGGATGGCTTTGCAGAAATGGGGTTCCCTAACTGTGGAGGGGCAATAGATGGGACGCATATTCCTATTCTGTCACCACCCCACCTGGCATCAGAGTACGTTAATCGCAAGGGGTATTTCTCCGTGGTTCTGCAAGCGCTTGTGGATCACCGTGGGCGTTTCACTGACATTTACTCAGGATGGCCTGGAAAGGTGCACGATGCACGCATCTTTAGGAACAGTTCCCTGTTCAGGAGGCTGAGGGCCGGGACTTTTTTCCCAGACCGCAAGATCACAGTAGGGGACGTCGAAATGCCCACTGTGATCCTTGGAGACCCCACTTATCCCTTAATGCCCTGGCTCATGAAACCATATACAGGGAAGCTTGACAGAAGCAAGGACCGGTTCAACTACAGGCTGAGCCGGTGCAGAATGACTGTGGAGTGTGCTTTTTGCCGTTTGAAAGCCTGCTGGTGCTGTCTTTATGGGAAGCTAGATTTGGTGGAAAGCAGCATCACCGCTGTTATATCCGCGTGCTGTACCCTCCATAATATTTGTAAAGGGAAGGGTGAAAGATTCAGTGAGGAATGGACCTCCGAGGTTCGACGCCTAGAGGATGAGTTTGCTCAGCCAGAGAGCAGGGCTAATAGGGAGGCCCAGGAAAGGGCTTCAAGGATTAGGGATGCTTTAAGGGAGCAATTTGATGCTGAGAGCCAACAGTAATGTTTGATGCATTTGATGTGCTTTGCTTTACCTTGGTGTATAATATTTACCACTTCCAGCAATAATATAATGTAGTGAAAAAGAAAAAAAACCTTTATTCAACATACAGTACATAACAGGCAAGGGGGTTGGGATGGTGGACTGTACATTCACAGGTTTGAATATGTCCTATTTTGATCACTATTCAATGTCTGCTGCACTTCAGGATTACTATGCTGCAGAATAATGGGGGTGGAGTGAACAGGGTAAGAATTACAGTTATCAGGGCTGGTAGGTGATTGTACAGGTGTTAGGGGCAGCTGGGGATAATAAGGAACTGGCTGCTGGAGAAAGTTGTTTTGTGGAAATACTGGGGAACAAGGAAGAGGGCTTTGGGAGGGCTGTAGGTTACAACGGTACATATTTGTCTGCATGGCTACAAGAGACGCGAAAGACTCAGTTTGGCGAGCCAGGAGGCTTATCATCTGCTTTGTGGGTTTTTTGGCAGACAATTCCTTTCTCCTGCTTTCTGTTTGCCTCCATTCATGTACACTCTGTCTCCATTCATACATCTTCTCTCTCCATTCCTGTGTCTTCCTACTTTCTCTGTTGTAGTGGCTCATAACAGATTTGATCAATTCCTCTTTTGATTTTCTAGGATTCCGTCTCAAGTTCTGCAACCTACGTGAGGCCGGTGATCCGGCTGCAGTAGTCAAGGTCACTAGAAAAAAGAGAGATAGAACCATGTAATACACAGAGGCTACATTGTTTATTATCACACATTGAAGGACTTTTTAGACTTTTGGTAGCATCCTTCTCACATACCTCACATAACACAGAGAGGGCAGGGAAGCTAAGTCATGGCGCGCAACGGGGTGAGTGGTTTTGCCCCGATTTTCCCTTGGGAGTGGGAATTGACCAATGGGTCACTGGGGTTTATCAGCAATGGGTACAGGAGGTAGCTGGTGTCCTGAAGAGGGGACAGTAGTGAACAGGAAGGTGGTGAGCTGCTTGGGGGGGGGGGTTGTTCTTTGGTCCGCATTCACGCCATCCTGGTGGGGGGGGGAGGGAAGCACCGCGGTGCTGGATGCCTGCTTGGAGGAGGGGGTTGGGAACCCCGGAGCACACCGCGGTGCTGGATGCCTGCTTGGAGGGGGGCTGGGGAACACAGGAGCACACCGCGGTGCTGGATGCCTGCTTGGAGGTGGGGTGGGGAACACAGGAGCACACCGCGGTGCTGGATCCCTGCTTGGAGGGGGGGGCATAACACCGGAGCACACTGCGTGGATGCTTACGTGCTGGGAGGGGGGGTTGGGAACACCGGAGCGCACCGCGGTGCTGGATGCCTGCTTGGAGGGGGGTTGGGGAACACAGGAGCACACCGCGGTGCTGGATGCCTGCTTGGAGGGGGGTGCATAACATCGGAGCACACCGCGTGGATGCTTACGTGCTGGGAGGGGGGGTTGGGAACACCGGAGCACACCGCGTGGATGCTTATGTGCTGGGAGGGGGGGTTGGGAACACCGGAGCGCACCGCGGTGCTGGATGCCTGCTTGGAGGTGGGGTGGGGAACACAGGAGCACACCGCGTGGCTGGCTACGTGCTGGGAGGGGAGGGGTTAACAACAGAGCGCCATGGGCTGGGGAAACGCGAACCTGGCGCCCTGCACTCAAGTATCCCTAAACCCTCAACAGGGTTTCCTACTGCCAGACATATCACTGCTGCATGTTACCTGGGAAGATAGGGAGGGTCTTCTACAGGAATGTGGATACTGCCCTGGCCCCTATGCAGCTTGCCTGTGTGCAGCCATGGTCACCCCACCCCTCGCTGCATAGTGGATCGGACGAGTTAGCCTGACCAGGACAGGGACCACGGTGGCTCTCCCAATAAACTTGAGAAAGCAAATTGCAAACGCTCTTGCTGCAACTTTTCAAGAGATTACCGAGGCAGATTACAGAGACATGATAGAGCAAATCAATGGGCTATTCCACGTTTAGGCATGCATGCAGGCAGCCATAACCAAAACCCTCCTCTCCCAAAACATAAAAATCTACTTACCCTGAGCACGATCCTCAGTTTCTTCCTCACCATCAACTTCCAGCTGCTGCGACTGACTAGCCTCCTCCTGGCTTGAGAAGAGCTCCTGGCTGCATGTGTACTGGGACTCCGGGGTGTCTCCCTCCACGCCAGTAGCCTCACTGTCGCCGTCCTCTACAACCTCCCCCACATCTCCTTGCTCTGAACTCTCCATTGTGCTCCTAGGATTGGCAGTGGGGTCACACCCAAGTATGGCATCCAGCTCCTGGTAAAAACGGCAGGTCGTGGGGGCAGCTCCTGAGCGGCGATTTCCCTCACGAACTTTGCAGTAAGCACTCCTCAGCTCTTTAATTTTGACTCTGCACTGCAACGCGTCCCGTTCATGGCCCCTTCTCATCAAGGACTGCGATATCTGCCCATAGGTATCATAATTTCTCCTTCTGGAGCGCAGCTGTGCTTGCACAGCCTCCTCTCCCCAAACACTTATGAGGTCCTGCAGCTCTGCATTGGTCCATGCTGGGGCTCGTTTGGTGCATGGAGGCATGGTCGCTGAGTGATTGATTGATTAATTGCACTCCACACCTGGCTGAGCAAACAGGAAGGGGATTTTTAAAATTCCCAGGGCATTTAAAGGAGGGGTCAGGTGAGCCCAGGGCAGTGGAGTTTGCATGATTACCAGAGAGGCTTCTAAGGTATGCTGGGATACCTGCTTATGCCACGGAGGTCAATAAAAATGCTGGTGGGTGTCTACACTTGCTGACCAGCGCTGGATCACCAGCGCTGGATCCTCTACACCCGAGGCTCGACCGGGTGTACAGCCAGCGCTGCAACCAGGGAGTTGCAGCGCTGGCCGTGCTGTACAAGTGTGTACACCACCTACGTTGCAGCGCTGTAACCCCCTCACCAGCGCTGCAACTCTGTAATGTAGACAAGGCCTTAGGCTTTTTAAGTGGCAATTGTTAGGAGTCTAAGGGCATGGCTACACTTGCAGATGTAGAGTGCCGGGAGTTAGACCAGCCCTCGGAGACCACAGCAGGGAAAACGCTGCAATGTGCACACTGTCAGCTGCAAGCACAGTGGCATGGCCACATTAGCAGCTCTTGCAACGCCATAGAGAGCAGTGCATTGTGGTAGCTATCCCAGTGTGCAAGTGGCTGCAGTATGCTTTTCAGATTGGGGGTTGAGTGTGACAGGAAGTGTGTTGTGTGTATGTGGGAGGAGAGACTATGTTTTGGGGGGCAGAGAGTGTCATCATGCTGTCTTGTAAGTTCAGACAGCAGCAGACACCCCACCATCACCTCTCTCGCTCTCTCTCTCACACACACAGACCCTGTCTCTGCCTCTGCAGCAGGAACATTCCAAAGAAATGGTTTGCTTTGTCCTGGAGCAGATAAGCATGCCAGCTGTCAGAAATGGAGCTTTGAAAGGGGATATCCGCATGCCTGCAGCTGAGTTCAAAACAATAACGAGTGTGGCCACTTGACTTCAAGGGATTATGGGATGTTTCCAGAGGCCAGTCACAGTGCAGTAATGCAACACATCATCCACACTGACACCTGGGTGTTTCAGCTGGGGTGCAGCAACGTTTATGTTACTCATGGAGGTGGATTACCAAGAGCACTCTAGCTGCAGAGTCCAGGCACTCTACGTGCCTTGCCAGTATAGACACCTCAGGAGTTAAGGCACCCAGGGCAGATTTAATGCACTCTTAACTTGCAAGTGTAGCCAAGGCCTAAATTTCTTTGTGGCACTAGCCTTGGATACTTAAGGCTTGGCTACACTTGAGAGTTACAGCACTGGTGGTGGCTTTACAGAGCTGTAACTTATTCCCCGTCCACACTGGCAAGGCACATACAGCGCTGTATCTCCCTGGCTACAGCACTGGCTGTACTCCACCTCCACAAGAGGAATAAAGAGAACAATGCTGCTCTTGCAGCGCTAGGGTGCCAGTGTAAACAGTGATTAATCTTACTACCCTGTAACTGACCTCTGGAACCTTCCCATAATGCTTTTTAAGTAAAGATAACACTCTTTGTTTTGTTGTGATGCCTCTCTTTGTTTAGTTGTGAACTCAGGGTTCCCAGAGCTGCTTATCTAAAAAACAAACACAGCTACTGTTTGCTCGAGTAGAGGCAGGCAGGGGGATGAATGTCCACAGCTAGTGTTTGCTTGAGGAGAGAAGCAGCTGGGGGCGGGAGGGTCCGTTTTGGAGCAGCTGCTTATCTGGTCTGAAGGCTATTTGCATTTAGTGAATGAGTGAGGGGTGGGGGAAGGGGTTGAAACTTTTAAAATGATTGAAGGTTGTTGCTGTGTATCTTCAAGTCCTTAGAACTTGCAAAGCAGAGAGCTGACACAGTGTCAGCTCCAAAAATCCACTCTCTCTGTCTCCCCCACGCTCTCTGGCACACTCTACCCCACCCCCTTCTTTTGAAAAGCACGTTGCAGTCACTTGAACACTGGGATAGCTGCCCATAATGCACCACTGCCAACACCGTTGCAAACAGGGCCGTAGCAACAAAGAACGTGGCCCCCTCCGAACATATGTCCGGAGCCCCTTACAATGCAGAAACTGGAATGCGGTATTTATTTTATACAATATACAGGGTTCATATTATGTATACATAGGCCTACAGTGTACATGTATTCCATATTTACGCAAAGCGCTTCTTTCGAGCCTTGTTCTCCGCAAATTGGTTAATCAATGCGTCATAGTCCAGAGATCTGGCAATCTTGTTTTTGATTGAGATAACTGCAAGCGCAGAAAGCCTGTCATCTGTCATGGTTGAGCGCAGGATATTCTTGATCAGTTTCATTCTGCTGAAGCTCCTTTCAGTACCGGCAACAGTAACTGGTGTGGTCAGAAGAATTCTGATGCAAATGCAAAGATTCGGATATATCTCCTGAAGGCTATTCTTGTATATGTACGTTAAAAAATTGTTTGCCGTGACAAGTCCTCTCTCTTTCTCGATGACATAAATAAAATGATTCAATTCCATTATGAGTTCGTTAGCATCAATGTCTCCCATTTTTCTTTCAAAATTTTTGCTGTGATTCTCCAGTTCATTTTCTCTGTGACACTGCTTCAGGCTGTTAGCGTTGTACAGAAATCCAAACAACTTATACCACTCCACGAGTTGGTCAAATCGCGACGAAACAGAAGATATGGCCTGATCAGCGAGAACAAGAAAGAACTGCGATTTGAATTTTTCTTCGGCAGAAAGATGACTCGAATCATCAGCACATTCGTAATCAAACATTCTCTTCTTACGTCGCACCCTGGTTTCTGAAAACACCTGCTCAATATCCATATGTTCTGCTATTTCACATGCATTTGTGACCACAGAGTTATATCCTGTATTTCGATAGTCTTCCAAAAACTTCATTGTAGCACCGACTTCTGCCTGCAGTATGTCAATTGACACATCTGGTGACTGAATTAATTTGCTGGTTTTATTGACGTGAAATAGTATATCGTACCACGTGTACACAGTCAGAACAAAAGGCCACGTAGTAACATGGTCTAAAAGCGCACTGGCTTCTGTTGCTGTATTGCCATCTTCCTTTTCAAGCGCATATTCTCGCAAAGATGACAAAGCATTGCGCAATTCTTCAAGGTGATAACGCAATGGCTTCACAGCATTAATTCTCGACTCCCAACGAGTGTCCGATAACCCTTTAACAGATATTGGCATATGTTCTTGAAGTATATCCCAACGTGAAGGTGAAGAAGAAAAGATAACGTATATTCTGTTAATCAGACTGAAAAAGTCAAAGGCATATTTCGATGACTTTGCCGCGTCTGAGATCACAAGATTGCAAGTGTGAGCTCCACATGGTACATACAAGGCACGGTCATTTATTTCTAGCATGCGGGCTTGAACTCCTTTATTCTTTCCTCTCATATTTGCGCCGTTATCATAAGCTTGGCCGCTCATGTCAGCAATGTCTATTCCTAAGTTGTTTGCCTTTTCAAGAAACGCTTCCAATAAGCCCTTGCCAGTTGTATCATGAACATTAAGAAAACCAACAAACGCTTCACGAATATTGACACCATCTTCACCGTTGCATTCAACAAAGCATAACACCACAGACATCTGTTCTTCATGTGACACGTCGGGAGTACAGTCCAAAATAACTGAATAATATTTTGCTTTTTTAAGCTGTGCTATGTTGGTCTCTTGAATGTTACTGGCAACAAATTGAATCAGCTCTTTTGGATCTGTGGACTGAGGTACTGAACATGTGTCTCTGCCTTCTTAATCCTCTGTAAAAGTTTGCTGAGGACAGTATCATACTTTGCAAGCAATTCAAACAGTCCCAAAAAGTTGCCATTCAAAGGATCGCCGAGCTTTTCATTACTTCCTCGAAATGCCAAGTTTCTTTCGGACAAGAAAATAACGACATCAACCATGCATTTGACAACATTTCTCCAGAAATCTCTTTCTTTCAGAAAAGCCTGCAATTCGAGTTGGTCAATAGATGTACAGTTTACTATGCCTGACCGAAGGTCAAACCTTTTCACCATACAGTCTTGATGACCTTTGCCTGTTTCATGCTGCTGAAGTCTTTTTGACAGTGCTTTCCAAGTAGAGGTTCCATGACATAGCGGTATGTCGCCAGTGCCAAATACTTTACAACAAAAACAAAAAATGGCATCTTTCTGAACTGAGTACATTAACCATGAACGTCTTATTTTCTCGCCATTTGCCATGGTTTGATAGAAATGAGTACTTGTGAACCTCCGTCTTTCCTCGTTAAATGGAAATTTGTAACTTTCATTCTGCTGCGGTGGGCCACGTGCAACAATGTCACACACTTACCTGTCCGATATTATAGACGGCCAATCTCCTGGATCATCAGTCAGTGGTTCAGATTCAGATACTTCTTTCCCGGCAGCAGCTGGAATATCTGTCACAGTTTGTTTGGTAGAACAACTGGCTTCACCTTCGACCTCACTTGAAGCACTTCTGGATACTTCTGGATACGATTTGTCGCTGCTAGCGCTGTCCGTTTCATGTGCCTGTACCTGTACGTTGGATTGCAGCTCAAAATATGTTGACAGCTTTGGAATTTTCTCAAGTTCCTTCTCAGCATCTTTTGCTGCCTTTCGTTTACTAGCTCCACTCTTATACATTCTCTTAGACATCAGAAAGCAAGCTTTTGCGTTGGAAACGATAAAAAACTAAACAACTAAATTAATAACATTTATCAGCCGACCGCCATTATGAACGCAAATACACATTCTTTGAATGGGTCCAATTAAAATTCGAAACTGACCGACAGACAACTGATGTAGCCAATAGCATTATCATGTATCATAATGACTTCACGGTTTTGTCAGTAAAACAGACATGGATTGTGCAATAGCGTCAATAAATGTCACTTACCTAGTTATACCTTACATTTTTTTTGCCACTTTTAGGGGCCCCCTTCCTTGCGGGGCCCCCTCCGATCGGAGGGTACGGAGGGCAGTCGCTACACCTCTGGCTGCAGCGCTGGTAGCTGTCAGTGTGGCCACACTGCAGTGCTTTCCATACACAGCTGTACGAAGCTTTCCATACACAGCTTTAACTCCCAGCCCTGTACAGCTGCAAGTGTAGCCAAACCCTGTGGGTATGGCTACACTTGACATTTCAAAGCGCTGCCGCGGCCCGGAGCGCCAGCGCTGGGAGAGAGCTCTCCCAGCGCTGCACGTAAACCACATCCCTTATGGGTGTAGCATGAAGCGCTTGGAGCCGCGCTCCCAGTGCTGCGGCACTGATTACACTGACGCTTTACAGCGCTGTATCTTGCAGCGCTCAGGGGGGTGTTTTTTCACACCCCTGAGCGCGAAAGTTGCAGCGCTGTAAAGCGCCAGTGTAGCCATGGCCTTAGATATTTGGGTGGTCACTTTTAGGGCTTGGCTACACTGGAGAGTTGCAGCGCTGGTGGTGGGTTTACAGTGCTGCAACTTATTCACCGTCCACACTTGCAAGGCACATACAGAGCTGCATCTCCCTGGCTGCAGCGCTGGCTGTACTCCTGCTCTGCCTGGGGTATAAGGATTGCAGCGCTGGTGATGCAGCGCTGCTCTGCAAGTGTGGCCACCAAAAGCGCTGTAATTGGCCTCCGAGGTATTCAGAGGTATCCCAGAATGCCTGTTCAGTCACTCTGCTGTTTTGTTGTGAACTCCAGGCTCCCGGAGCTGCTTATCTAAAAAACAAACACAGCTCATTTGCTCGAGCGGAGGCAGGCAGGGGGATTCCTTGGAATGTTCACAGTTTGCTTGAGGAGAGAAGCAACACGGCGCGGGGGGCGGGGGAGTCTGTTTTGGAGCAGCTGCTTATCTGGTCTGAAGGCTATTTGCATTTAGTGAATAAGAGAGGGGTGAGGGAAGGGGTCGAAACTTTTAAAATGATTGAAGGTTGGTGCTGTGTATCTTCCAGTCCTTAGAACTTGCATGGCAGGGAGCTGACAGAGTGTCAGCTCCAAAAATCCACCCTCTCTGTTTCCCCCACGCTCTCTGTCACACTCCACCCCATCCCCCTCTTTTGAAAAGCACGTTGCAGCCACTTGAACGCTGGGATAGCTGCCCATAATGCACCACTCTCAACAGCGCTGCAAATGCTGCAAATGTGACCACACTGCAGCGCTGGTAGCTGTCAGTGTGGCCACACTGCAGCGCTTTCCCTACACAGCTGTACGAAGACAGCTGTAACTCCCAGCGCTGTACAGCTGTAAGTGTAGCCATACCCTTATATAACTAGGCCCAATTTAAGTCAACAGGAGCTGTGAATGCACCCAGTGTTAAAGGCCACTCGAGAAAATAATCAGGCATCCAATGACATGTTCAAGGGAATACAGTGAATTCCTGGCAGGAGGATTCCGAACTCCCAATCCACTATTCTTTAGAGTCAAAGGATGGCTGTTTGTTGGGATGGTAACAGGATAGTTTCTTATTCTTCAGGAAACCTATGATTGCAAGTGGATTCGGATTTTTCCCCACACCAAGGTATAGATCATAATGAGGAGTAATAAGAAAGTAAGAAAATATCTAGTTAGGATGATTCTGAAATGTACTTTTACACAGATTTCGTTTAACGTATTCAGTTGTTCCCTTTAAAGTAGATCATGTTGAAGTTCTTGGAAATATGCCTCAAATTTATTTTTATCTTTCATATTCTTTCTGTTTTTTAAGTCTGTCTGTAACCCTCTTGAGAATATTCCCAAAATTTGCCCTTACCTTGACCCAGTCTCTGCTAAAATCTTTATCCCTGCATTAGTCATTTCCCGTCTTTGCTGTTGCAGTACCTTTTATAGACTTCATAAATCTCTATGTTCTCGCTACAAGGATCCTGAATGCTGTCTCAGCCCTGCTTTCTTGCTCTTGGAAATATAATCTCCATCCTCTGTTCTTTTTTTACTGGCTTCTGAGCTGCTCAGAATCCAATTAACATTTTCTTTGTTTAGCAAAACTTTCTATAGGATCATTTCAGCCATGTATACATCCATCTACTCCTCTTCACTACTAATTTAGACCTGCTCTTAGGCCTTGGCTACACTTGGAGGTCTGCAGCGCTGGGAGTTACAACTGTCTTCATACAGCTGTGTAGGGAAAGCACTGCAGTGTGGCCACATTGAAAGCTACCAGCGCTGCAGCGTGACCACATTTGCAGTGGTGTTGGGAATGGTGCATTATGGGCAGCTATTCCACAGAGCACCTCACCCCATTTTGGCGCCGTGGGTTGTGGGAAGGGGATGGAAGGATGCGGGTCATTCTGCTTCCTGTCCCAATGCCCCGTGATGCATCGCTTCACATCCCAGCAGTCCCTGTTTTTCTGTGCACATTTGACGCCATTGTGACTCTCCCAACGGTTTCTGTGCAGCGCGATTTCTGTGGCAAATGGAGCCCAAACTGCTGAGGAATATGCTAACGAGTCTCGCCAGCACATCACGTTTGGCAGTTGAGCTATTCCTTGAGCTCCAAAGTGATGAGGAGTCCGATGATGATAGCGAGTCGCCTGACGCATACAACACGACATTGCTTGTGGCATTCACGGAAATGATCAGCACCGTGGAACGCCGCTTTTGGGCTCGGGAAACAAGCACTGAGTGGTGGGATCACATCATCATGGAAGTCTGGGATGACGAGCAGTGGCTGCAGAACTTTCGGATGAGAAAAGCCACTTTCATGGAACTGTGTGAAGAGCTCGTCCCCACCCTGCGGCGCAAGGACACGAGATTGAGAGCTGCCCTGTCAGTGGAGAAGTGGGTGGCTATTGCAATCTGGAAGCTGGCAACTCCAGACAGCTACCGATCGGTCGGGAACCAGTTTGGAGTGGGAAAGTCAACCATTGGGATCGTTTTGATGCAAGTTTGCAGGGACATTAATCGCATCCTGCTAAGAAGAACCATGACTCTGGGGAACGTGCAGGACATTGTGGATGGCTTTGCACAAATGGGTTTCCCTAATTGTGGAGGGGCGATAAATGGGACGCATATTCCTATTCTGGCACCACCCCACCTAGCATCCGAGTACATTAATCGGAAGGGCTATTTCTCTATGATTCTCCAGGCGCTTGTGGATCACTGTGGGCATTTCATTGACATTAACACAGGCTGGCCTGGAAAGGTGCATGATGCACCCATCTTTCGGAACACTGGCCTGTTCTGGAAGATGCAGGCAGGGACTTTTTCCCCAGACCGGAAGATCACAGTAGGGGATGTTGAAATGCCCATTGTGATCCTTGGAGACCCTGCTTACCCGTTAATGCCTTGGCTCATGAAACTGTATACAGGGAAGCTTGACAGGAGCAAGGACTGGTTCAACTACAGGCTGAGCCGGTGCCGAATGACTGTGGAATGTGCTTTTGGCTGTTTAAAAGGGCGCTGGTGATCTCTGTATGGGGGAAGCTAGACCTGGGGGAAAGCAGCATCCCTGCGGTTATATCCGCGTGCTGTACCCTCCATAATATTTGTGAAGGGAAGGGTGAAACATTCAGTCAGGCATGGACCTCCGAGGTTCAATGCCTGGAGGCTGAATTTGCACAGCCAGAGAGCAGGGCTACTAGAGAGGCCCAACACAGGGCTTCAAGGATTAGGGATGCCTTGAGGGAGGAATTTGAGGCTGAAAACCAACAGTAATGTTTGGTGCCTTGCACGGGAGTGAAGTGCAGTGGTTACAATGTTAGTAGGAATCTGTTTTTCCTGAGCTGATTTGTAGTGCCTGTTTCTTTCCTGGGCTAAGGTATCTTTGACTTTCTGCAATAATAAAGACTGTTTTCAAAGCCAAGAATTCATTTATTGAAAAGAAAATAACTTTATTGACAGACACACAACATTTTGGGAACCTGAAAGGACGGGGGGTGTGGTGGGGAACTGTACAGTCACAGGTTTGAATATGTCCTGTCTGGAGTGCTGTGCAATGACTGCTGCACTTCAGGATGCTTACACTTTATGGTGATGGGGACTGAGTGCAGAGGGTAAGGGTCGTAGTTCTCAGGGCTGGTTGCTGAACGTACAGGTGTTGGAGGCAGCTGGTGGAGGTAAGAACCTGGATGCTGGGGAAGAGGGTTTGGAGCTGACATTGGGGCACAAGGGAAAGAGCTTTGGGACCGGGGGGTTGGCGCGGTAGTGCTCTGCCTGCATGGCTGCGAGTGCCTGGATAGAGTCCACTTGGCGCGCCAGAATGCTTATCAGCTGCTTTGTGCTTTTCTTCCTGGCCGCTGCATTTCTCTGGTGGATCCTGCTTTCCCTTTCCCTCTCCCTCCAGTCCTGCAGTTTTTTATTCTCTCTGGCAGAGTGATCCATAACTGCTTGTAGCAAGTCGTCTTTGCTTTTTAGCAGCTTCTTCCGCAGGTTTTGGAGTCTTTGAGCTGTTGATAACACGGGCAGCTGAGAAATCAAGGTCGCTTGAGGAAAGGCAAAAAAGGCAACAGTTAACAGAGGCAGCATTGTTTATATCTCTGACAGTTATTCCCACACAGTGAAGGAGTTTATAGTCTTCACTTTAGCATAATTTTCCCATACCAAAGAGAGTGCACATAACCCACAGGAGCCCCGAAATGGTGAGTAAGGGGGACTGATTGCTTCAGGGCTGTGCAGGGATTTCTGTGCACTGGGGAAAGCAAACAGCTGCAGGGTGCACCTACACTGAACACTATCCCAACATTATCCACAGGAGTTAATCCTGGAAGATATCTCGCTGCTGCGGGTCACCTGGGAAGGGGGAATGATTGCTTCAGGGCTGTGTAGTGGTTTCTGTGCATTGGAGAAAGCAAACAGCTGCAGGGGGCACCTATACTGAACACTTTCCCAACATTTTCCACAGGAGTTAATCCTGGAAGATATCTCGCTGCTGTGGGTCACCTGGGAAGAGCGGGAAGGTCTTCTACAACAATGCGGATTCTGCCCTGGTCCCTATGCAGCTTGCCTGTGTGAAGCAATGGTCCCCCTACCCCTCGCGGCACAGTGGCACGGACGCGTTAGCCTTACTGGGACAAGGACCACAGTGGCTCTCCCTGTAAACTTGCGCAAGCCCATTGCCCACGCTCTGGCTGAAACTTTTGAAGAGATTACTGAGGCCGATTACCGCGATGTGATAGACCACATCAATGGGCTATTCCACATCTAGGCATGCATGCGTGCAGCCCTAACCCTCCCTCCTCTCCCGAAACATTTCCATCCTGAAAATAAAAGCCGCTTACTGGGAACCCGCTCCTCTGCTTGTCCTTCACCAAGTACCGGTTGCTGCGACTGGCTGCCTTCCTCCTGGCTTGAGAAGACCTCCTGGCTGCATGCCTCCTGGGACTCCGGGGTGTCTCCCCCCACCCCAGTACCCTCACTCTTGGTTTCCTCCCACCCCGCCTCCACCTCCCCCCCTCGCTCTGAAGTGTCCATCGTGGTCCTCGGATTGGCGGTGGGGTCACCTCCAAGTATCGCGTCCAGCTCCTTGTAGAAACGGCAGGTCGTGGGGGCAGCGCCGGAGAGGCGGTTTCCCTCGCGGGCTTTGCAGTAGGCACTCCGCAGCTCCTTCACTTTAACCCTGCACTGCACCATGTCCTGGTCATGGCCCCTTTCCAGCATGGCCCTTGATATCTGCCCATAGGTATCGTAATTCCTATGGCTGGAGCGCAGTTGTGACTGCACAGCTTCCTCCCCCCAAGCACTGATGAGGTCCAGCAACTCGCCATTGCTCCATGCTGGGGCTCGTTTGGCATGTGGAGGCATGGTCACCTGGAAAGATTCACTGATTGCACTGCACACTTGGCTGAGCAAACAGGAAGGGGATTTTTAAAATTCCTGGGGAATTTAAAGAGCGGGTCACCTGAGGCCAGGGCAGTAGAGTTCGAACTGATGAGCAGATTGGCTGAGCAGGCATTCTGGGATACCTCTGAATACCTCTGGAGGCCAATAACAGTGCTTTTGGTGGCCACACTGGTGGAGCAGCGCTGCATCACCAGTGCTGCAGTCGTTATTCCCCCGGCAGAGGTGGAGTACATGCAGCGCTGTAGTCAGGGGGATACAGCGCTGTATGTGCCTTGCAAGTGTGGACGGTGAGTAAGTTGCAGCGCTGTAAAGCCACCACCAGCGCTGCAACTCTCCAGTGTAGTCAAGGCCTCAGTCCCCTCTTTGTGATCTGTTCACTTGTGTAGCTCTCTCCATTTAAAACTTCTTCTTCCCTAACCTCAAGCTTTTGGGAGATTTTTGAAGCCCTAAGGACTGACTCTAAAACCTCTGTACTTTTGATGGTTTAGAAGCCTTGAATGTTACTGGTTCCATGGTTGCAAGCAGTACAACTGTGAAAGTGAACTGGATAAACTAGTAGAGGGTAAATATAGAGTCCAGGCAAACCACAAAAAAGACATTGCTTCAGACCTTCTGTTCTGCAGAGTAGGAATATTTATTAATATTGAACAGATATGTCCATATGAGTGTCATGCATGTCAACCAAGAGGAAAACCTCCGTTTCCTATTGCACATAGGTATATAAAACTCTTTCTCTCCTCCAAGACATTAAATCTCTCTATGAAACCTTTTTTTTCTCTTTACGAGTTACTGTCTGTAAAATGTCTTGTGATTGTGTGTGTGAAGGATACCATATGAAAATAAAAAATATTTTATTGGTTGAATCTGCTCTCTTCTGTTTTTTTGTCTAGTTATTTTATGGGTTTTGCACAGAGCTTTGTGAAAAGTAAGAACATAAAAATATAAGACTGGCCATACTGGGTCAGACCAATGGTCCATTTAGCCCAGTATCCTGTCTTCCATATAATTAAGGTTGCCTACTACTTTCTATTATAAGTCCCTGTTTTCAGTTGCTTATAACTTTAGCACACTATATCCATTTGCACAAAGCTCAGTGGTTTGAGCATTGGCCTACTAAACCCAGAGTTGAGAGTTCAGTCCTTGAAGGGGCCATTTAGGGATCTGGGGCAAAAATCTGTCTGGGGATTGGTCTGGCTTTGAGTAGAGGGTTGGACTAGATGACCTCCTGAGGTCCCTTTTAACCCTGATATTCTCACTTACTCACTCATGCCCGTCACCCCAATCGGGGTATGGGCCGCCAACCACAGATCTCCAGAGTCCTCTGTCCTGGGCCATTCGCTCTAGCTGGTTCCAGGTATAGCCCATTTTTTTGCTATCAGCCTGAAGGTCGCGTCGCCAGGTGTTTCTTGGACGGCCTCTTTTCCGCTTGCCTTGGGGGTTCCACCGCAGTGCCTGTCTGGTGATGTTAGTTGGCTGCTTATGTAGTGTATGTCCTATCCAACCCCACCTTCTCCTTCTGATTTCTTCCTCTGCTGGGAGTTGACAGGTCCTCTCCAAGAGGTGGATGTTACTGATGGTGTCTGGCCAGCGGATCTGGAGAATCCTTCTGAGGCAGCTATTAATGAAGGTCTGGATCTTCCTGATGGTTGTTTTGGTTGTCCTCCAGGTTTCAGCTCCATACAGTAGGACTGATTTCACATTGGAGTTGAACAGTCGAATTTTTATTGCCAAAGGCAGCTCTCTGGAGCTCCAGATGTTCTTGAGCTGTAAGAAGGCTGCTCTTGCCTTACCAATCCTTACTTTGATGTCTGCGTCTGTGCCACCCTGCTGGTCGATGATGCTACCTAGATAGGTGAAGGACTGCACTTCTTCCAGGGGGCTTCCATTCAGTGTGACTGGGTCATTGCTGATGGAGTTAATCCTAAGGATCTTGATCTTGTCCTTGTGAATGTTGAGGCCAACCTGTGATGACGTGGTTGCCACTATGTTGGTCTTCTCTTGCATCTGCTGTTTACTGTGCAAAAGGAGTGCAAGGTCGTCAGCAAAGTCCAGGTTATCAAGCTGGGTCCACAACGTCCACTGGATTCCGTTCCTACGCTCGTAAGTGGATGTCTTCATAATCCAATCGATGATGAGGAGAAAGAGAAGTGGTGACAACAAGCATCCTTGCCTGACTCCAGTTTGCACCTGGAAGCTGTTAGTAAGCTGCCCTCCATGGATCACTCTACAGTGTATACCGTCATATGAGTTCTTGATCAGGTTGACCATCTTTGCTGGGATGCCGTAGTGCCGAAGGAGCTTCCAGAGGGTCTCTCGATCCACGCTATCGAACGCTTTCTCATAATCAACAAAAGTTGATGTACAACGAGGAGTTCCACTCCATAGACTGCTCGACTATGATGCGAAGCGTTGCTATCTGGTCCATGTTCTGCCAGAAACCTGCCTGTTCATCTCGTAGCTGTGGATTGACGGCATCCTTCATTCTCTCTAAGAGGACTCGGTTGAAGACCTTCCCTGGCACCGACAGGAGTGTGATTCCTCTATAATTGGCACAGTTGCTAAGATCTCCTTTCTTGGGGATTTTGATGAGATATCCCTCTTTCCAGTCTACCGGAATCACTTCTTCTTCCCATATCTTCTCAAAGAGGGTGTACAGCATTTCCACTGAAGCATCCAGGTCTGCTTTCAGGGACTCTGCTGGGATGTCATCAGGTCCAGCCGCCTTCCTATTCTTCATCATGGTGATGGCTTTTCTGATCTCTGGTTGGTTTATCGCAATTAATTGGGAGGTCCTCGTTGGCTGGGTTGATATCTGGTGGATTTGGTTGTGCTGGTCTGTTCAGAAGTTCCTCAAAGTGCTCAGCCCATCTGTTCATCTGTTGTTCTATTCCTGTTATAGACTTTCCCTGCTTGTCTTTAACAGGACGTTCTGGCTTGCTGAACTTTCCAGACAGTCGCTTGGTAGTATCATACAGCTGTTTCATATTACCGCTGTATGCTGCCTGCTCCGCTTCTGCTGCCAGTTCATCCACATACTCTCTCTTGTCCTTCCTGATATTCCTCTTCACTGCTCTATGGGCTTCAGCATACTCTTTTTGAGCTTTGGCCTTTGCTGTTCTAGTCCTGCTGTTATTGACTGCTGCCTTCTTCTTCTTTCTGTCTTCTATCTTGATCAAGGTCTCTGCTGTGATCCACTCTTTCTGCTGGTGTTTCTTAATTCCAAGCACTTCCTGGCATACTGACCCAAGTGTCTCTCTCACTTTCTGCCATCTGTTTAGTACACTGTCTTCTTCTTCCTCAGACCGATCCTGTAATACTGAAAACTTATTCTTCAGCGTCAGTCCAAAATCTTCCTTGGTCTTATGGTCCTTCAGAAGGCTAACGTTGTACTTCACTCTTCTGCCTGCCGCGTCTATCCAGTTCTTTTTCAGCTTCAGCTTCACTGGCCACCACTAAGTGATGGTCGGACGCCGCATCTGCTCCTCTTCTAACTCTAACGTCCTGCAAGGATCTTCTGAACTTCTTGCTAATGCAGACATGATCGATCTGATTTTCTGTCTTGCCTGCTGGTGATACCCAGGTACTCTTGTGGATCCGCTTGTGAGGAAAGATGCTACCTCCTATGACCAGGTTGTTAAGTGCACACAGATCCACAAATCTCTCTCCATTCTCACTCATCTCTCCCAGAGCGTGAGTCCCCATGACTTGTTCGTATCCTGTGTTGTCAGGTCCAATTTTGGCATTAAAGTCTCCCATAAGGACAAAGATGTCTTTGTCTGGGAGAATCTCTAATATTTTCTGGAGTCTGTTGTAAAAATAATCTTTGTCCTCCTCTTCGCTGTCATTAGTTGGAGCGTAGCGCTGAACAACATTCATCTTAATCCTCTTCATTTTAGTTCTGAAGGATGCTGTGATGATCCTGGGACCATGTGCCTCCCAACCAATCAGTGCTCTCTGTGCCTGCTTGGACAACATGAAGCCTACTCCCTGTGTGTCGGGTGCGTCACTCTCTTCATGTCCTGAATACAGCAACAGCTCTCCTGTCAACAGTCTTCTCTGTCCCGCTTGCGTCCATCTTGTCTTGCTAATGCCTAATAGGGTCAGGTTGTTGCTCCTCATCTCTGCTGCAACCTGCGCCGTCTTTCCTGACTCGTACATGGTCCTCATGTTCCATGTGCCTATGGTAATCCTCCTGGTTGCAAGAAGAGTAATCGGCTTAGTGGCTTCCTCATGGCTTTTACCACCCAGTGTCATGCATCTTTGAGTTGAAGACCGTTCTTTTTCCAGGGTAAAAGTCTCTATTGTCTCTATTGTTGGCGTTTCTGTAGCAGGTTGGTTTTTTATGAGGTGGAGTTGCTAGCCCGATGCCCAACCCTCCTCCTTTATCCTGACTTGGGACAGGCAGATGGCCCCAAAGGACCTCTCTGGTGGAGTTCCTGATATTCTATGAGTATAATATTTTTCCATGTTTACTCTCTGCCTCAGGCTGAACTGTTTTGGAAACAATTCAGCTGTTTTCAAAAATAAAATTCAGGAAAGATAGATCATTTTGCTTTAGTGACTCCAGGGTTTGGAGTGGGAACTTTAAATTGGGCAAGGAGGTGGTGCTGGAGTCCTGAATGAAAATCCACCCAGATTTGCTGTATAAAACTCTGAAACTCACTATATGCACATGTTGGTTAGAGGTTTTGAGAAACTGTTCACTAAAATGTCTGAGCATTCCATTCCCAGCAAAGACTGCACCGTAGCACAGAGCTCTATAATACACCAGTCACAGCCTGTGCCCAGGCACAGAGCTAGAATTCCAGATTGAGGAGACAAAGTAACAGTAAAGTTGCCTCTGCTACTCCTTTGGCTTAGGGTAAGACAATGTTTAAAGGGGAAGCTGGGAAGGTGCAATTTCCCGTTCTGTTAATGGGCGTCAATATGATTCCACATTAAGGAATCTCTGTTTTTTTCAGTTTGCTTTTTTAAAAAAACTACAGAATTACATTGAAAATATAGGTTAAAAGAACATTAAATTTACAAAGTCATAACTCGGTATTTACAAAATGCCAATATTTAAGGTTGCTTATGCCCTATAGTTTGGTCTCCTTGTGCTTATGCCAGGCCTTAAAGGAGTGGGCCCTAATTTAGACAGTGAACACATCAATTATCACAACCTGGTGGGGGCTGGGATGGAATGGGATGACAAAAGGCAAGAAGGAAACATTAACTATTTGGGCTACCAGCTATCATTTTTTAGAGTTTATGCCATTTATAAATTTTTGCAATAATAAAGGAAAAAACAATGGGAAAACACATTTTGCCCCAACTCTTTCAAAAACCACAAAAGTAAAATTAAATATATCAATCTTTATTATATTGCTGTGTCCGTCGCTTGGTAGTAGCGGATAGAGGTTTTACTCATTTTCCTGTTCCATGCCTTAGTTTCCCCATCTCTAAAATGGGGATAATCAGAGTGCTGTCCTTTGTAAAGTGCTTTGAGATTCATGGATGAAAAGCAAGGAGACAGGTCATGGTAAAATTGCTGGTCCCTAGAGTAAATGGATTTTAAAAAAATTATTAAAGCTAATGTCAAAAAATTATGCAATTCATAGGTTGAGAAAAGAGTGTCTGTACATCATGGTATATAATAAAGCAGCTTTCAGTCTGAAAATTGTCCATGTTTTGGAAGTTTGGTGTGTTGACAGAGAAACCAATGCTCAGATTATGGGGGGCATCAAGAAAATATAAGGAAAAAGACTGTCCATCTTTAGCATCAAGGTGTTGCTGTTTATCTTAGCTAGTACAGACATCTGGACTCCAGCATACTGTTTGTCAAGCCCCTGTTTACAACTTAACCTTTCATCCTCCTTCCCAGTTATGTCCACTAAGAAATGAGGCAAGTTGCTTATGTCAAGCCAGGCCTATATAACTGCCCCATTTCAGTGTACTAGCTAAGATAAGCAGCAACACCTTGATGCTAGAGACTACGGACAAGAAAAACCTGGAATGTAAAGATCAGGTTCCATGTGAACAGCATCTGGACAGAGCATGCTGTACAGGGATTGGTTCCTGCAAAATAACCAATCCAATCAAAAAATGTGTGGTGTAATGCATAACAAATGCAATGTAATATGTAAATGTATTTAAAGGAAGAGGTCTGTTTAACTTTGGATATGTGGTATGCCCAATAACCACCCCCTATGCTTGAGTGTGATCAACTCACCGTAGCTTGGCTGTATGCCAAATAAGGGAACCTGAATGATGAAATCCAGAGTCAAACTGAGTGTTTTGGATCCCAGAGAACTTGATGAAGTGTACTCCCAGAACTGGACAAGGTGTTCTGGATAAGCTGAATGGAAAAGGGAATCCCAATAATGTATGAATCACTTATGCCGAAGAGTCTCCATATAGTGCAAAAGAAACTTTACAGAAGTTAGCCTAGTTATTTTACCTTTCCTTATGCCCTGACTTTAGCTTTATTACAATTTTATGTTCTATGTAATTCTCTACAATCCTAGTTTTATATTAAGAATTCAGGCAATAGTTGTTCATATCCTTTTCACACCAGAAAGCTGTGAGAATTCCTACATCACATACTTATTATAGAAAATCCTTTCCTTTAATACAGTAATTTACAAAGGGCCCAGTTATGCAAAAAGTTTGACTTTTATAACCTTCATTGACTCTCACAAACGCCAATCCTCTTCCAAGGACCAGAATAATCCATTTGTATGGATTTGTTTGAATTTCTGCCTCTGGTTACACTCTCAGGACTGCCTTGCAGCAAAATGTCCTCTGACCCCCAAAGTGGTCAAACTTGATGATTGTTCCTTGAGTATAATGATGTGCACACACAGTGGAGAGCTCCCATAGACTGACTGATAGCAGCACTGCAGCTGTACAGCGTTAAAGAGGAATGCTGTGCTGTAACTGTATGGTCAGAATGAGCTTGGGCTGGGAGACAGAACTGCTGAATTTTTGTGTGCTCACTGAAGGGGAATTTTTGAAGCGGAATGTGGGCAGTGCTTGGACTTTGAAAATATGTTTTTAGTATTCCTTTCCCAAGGTATCTGAATATCTGAGTTCAAGTGGGTGCCTGAACACTGGGATTTTCAGAATATCACTGTCATATAATGCTGCACACTTCAGCTATTGCTATTCTCTCTTGCAAATGTGAACCTCTGAGCCTGTTAAGAGGTTTATTCCATCTCATATCCAGTTGGCTGTCTATTAATGTGCAGTATTTCTGTCTTCTCTATATCTCCATTTTCTTTTATTTTTTCCATCTGTATGACTTGTGGCTTGGCTTTTTCCTCCTCCTCCTTGGTTTTAGGGCTGCCCTTTCACTCCTTCTTTTCTTTTCTCCATGTACTGCCCTCATGTGACACTGACATACTGTACCCCATCTAACATCCTGTACCTCATGTTCGCCACTTTTATATGCCTATATTTTGTACAAAGTGTACCTTGTGAGGTATCATTTGAAAACTTAATTTAATACCCATTTAATAGCCGCAAACTTTATAAGTGTACTCTCCATACCATTATCTAAATCATTCATAAAGATATTGAACTAAATCGGACCCAGAACTGATCTCTGCAGGTCTCCACCTGTTATGCCCTTCCAGCCTGACTGTGAACCACTGATTACTCTCTGTGAGTGGTTTTCCAACCAGTTATAATAACTCTATCTAGGTTGTACTTCCTTAGTTTGGTTATGAGGTCATGCGAGACAGTATCAAAAACTTTACTAAAGTCAAGATATACCATATCTACCAATTTCCTCCATCCACAAGGCTTGTTACTCTGTCGAAGAAAGCCATTAGGTTGGCTTGACACAGTTTGTTCTCGACAAATCCGTGCTGACCACTGTTACTAATCACTGTCACTAATGCTAATGGGGGCTGTGGGAAGTGGCGCGGGCCGAGGGATGTGCTGGCCACCGCTTCCCGCCACCCTCATTGGCCTGGAGCAACAAACCACGGCTAGTGGGAGCCACAATTGGCCGAACCTGCAGATGTGGCAGGTTAACAAACTGGCCTGGCTAGCCAGGCGAGCCATGTTCCAAAGGTTGCCAATCCCTGATATAAAGTAAGCACTGTACACTTTTCATTCTTTGTTATAATTGAAATCAATATATTTAAAAATGTGGAAAACATCCCAAAATATTTAAATTTTATTCTGTTATTGTTTAACAGTGCAATTAATCACATGATTAATTACTGGACAGCCCTCTTTTATTCCTTGCCTCTCCCTATAAGAGGCTACCATAACCAACAGATTCTGAGATAAGACTTCTTGAAGCTGTAAGAAACAGATGCCAGATGGGGAGTGACTTACAAGAGATTGGTGATGGGGAAGCATGGTGCATAGAGAGGGATGATGGTGGAAGGGTTGATAGATATGGAAGGAGGAGCTTTGGAAGGATTGATGGATTATGGTAGGGAAAGAGTATGGAACTGATTGGTTTTTGCAGGGATGAAGAGTGTTTTACCAAAGAAATATCATATGTATTACTGATGAGGGTATGGCTACACTTGCACTTCAAAGTGCTGCCGCGGTAGCACTGCCACGGCAGTGCTTTGAAGTTTCGAGTGTAGTCGCAGTGCCAGCGCTGGGAGAGAGCTCTCCCAGTGCTGCACGTACTCCACATCCTCTACGAGTGTAGCTTGCAGCGCTGGGAGCCACGCTTCCAGCGCTGTGGCACTGTTTACACTGAGGCTTTACAGCGCTATATCTTGCAGCGCTCGGGGGTGTGTTTTTTTCACACCCCTGAGCGCGAAAGTTGCAGCGCTGTAAAGCGCCAGTGTAGCCATGGCCTCATCAGGTGGAAAATTTTTGATGGTCCCTTGCTGAAATTTTGGCAACACATTAGTGTCACAGGAACAAGTACATCCATATAGGACCATTCTTTGAGCTTCTGAAAGTACCAGCTGCATCCTAGCATCCACTGACTTCAATAAAATGTTAATGGATAATGACAGCACATCAGGTACAGTAGATGGCCAGCTGCAAAGCAATTAAGCAACAGTCACAGTGTCCCCTAAACTAGTTCCTGTAGCAAAAGCTGCTTTAATCCACATTAGACTAGTTTTTGGCAAAAAATGCAATTCATCCTGTTATTTTACTATTGTGCATTTTCAAGTGTTAACCACATCAGATAGTTACAGCTCCAATACTGCTTTCCTTCAGTTTATATCTACCGTTTACATACATAATTTATGGAAACAAGCTGATCCATGTGCATTTTTCCTTGGTGCTCACTATGTGCAGAATGCCCTTCTCATCAAAATTTGCCAAGGCACCTCCCTTTCTTTAACATTTTCTTTAAAAGAAAAATACTTCTCCCAAGTGACTTGCACACTATTTTCAGTTCTGAATTTCCTAGTGCATTCCGTCTTTTGCATAGCTATGTCAATGGAACTACTCATAGGCATAAAGTTAAACACACAAGTGTTTGCAGGATCAAGTGCCTAGATCGTAAACCTGAATCAGAGATTTTCTTTATTTTTGTGTATCGTACAAAGTTCATGGTCGAGTAATCTGGTGGTGTTAAACAAATCATTTTAAAAAATAGAAATAAGGGACTTTCAGTATAGATCTAGCTATTGACATATGTGATATAGTGAATTAAGACTATCTAGAAATAATGGAAAAATTATGCTAGGACTAAAAATAATTATTGATGTTACAACTTGATCTGAGTGCCAGTGGAGACCTAGTGCCACATCAGGCAGTTGTATCTGTAATTAAACATAATAATAGCTGCAGCTATTTCATTTGATATCAGTCAAATGAATGAAAATATTTGCAACATGCATTAATCAGAGCAGTCTTTTAGCATATGCATAATATTTAAAAATTAAACCCACCAATTTTATGTTTTCGCTCAATATTCATAAAGCATTTCAACTACCCTACAAGAAAAATATATAAACAAAGGGATGTCTGTTATTTTCTCTAATAATATTTCAATCTAAAGCCTGCTTAAACAGATGGGCCTTACAGCTTGCACAGAGGACAAAAGAGAAAAAAAAAAGAAAAACAAGTTGGGACTGTAATTTCCTAGGAACACTGAACACATCTTGTCATTTAGACCTGGTCAACCCATTGTTTCTGTGCCAGTATAACGACACACCATCTGTTTGTTCTCTGTTTGTAGGGCATGTAGCATAATGGTGCCTAGTCCATTCCTAGAGCTCCTAGGCACTATGGTAATACAAATAATAAACAACAACAATAATATTTAGGTTAACAGGTGTGATGTTTTACCAAATTAGTTATACTGGTTCATCACCTAGTATGAATGCAGTTATACTGCTATAAAAAAGTACTGCTACTGCTTTTTCTCCTTCACTTACAGGAATAGCTATACTGTTATAAAATAACTCTTTACTTTACACTTCCAACTTATTTTCCACACTCCTGAGCAACGTAGTTATGCTGACCTAGCCCCTGGTGTAGACTGCGGGATAGTGACAGGAAGGCTTTTCCTGTTGACATAGCCACAGCCTCTTGAGGAGGTGGAGTACCTATTCTAATGGGAGAAGCTCTCCCATTGGCATGGGCAGCGGTTTCACTAAGCACTGCAGCTGCCCATGCCAATCTAAGAGTAGACAAGCCCTGTGTGTGTGTGTTGCATGCTTTAACTATTCCACTATAGTTAAAGCAGTGTAATTTTTGTATATAAACAGTCCCCAATAAAGATCCTCTCACACTTTAGGTTATCTAATAAATAATTAATCATAATAAAATAATGATAATAGGCCATGTCTACACGAGGAGCCCTTTATTAGTATAGCGATACTGGTATACTACACTGGCGAAGTGCTCCTAATGTGGATGCAGTTTATACCAGCAAAGCTGTGCTTTTACTACTGTAGGTTATTCCACCCCACCCGAGTCAAACAAGCTGTACTGGTCAAAGCAGTTTTTCAGGTATAGCTACATCTACACAAGGGACATTAGCCAGCAGAGCTATGTTGTGCAGAGAGGATGCTTCGTCTCGCCCTTGATTGATGTAGTGATGGCAGCAGAAGTCTGTCCTGTAACAGGCCAATGGTGGGGTCCAGTTCCAGAACTACAGGCCCCTTACACAAAGCCACAGGTTTCTTGCTCCAACTAGGGTGACCCGATAGCAAGTGTAAAAAATTGGGACGGGGGTGGGAGGTAATAGGAGCCTATATAAGAAAAAGCCCCCAAAATCAGGCCTGTCCCTATAAAATTGGGACATCTGGTCACCCTAGCTCCAACCCTTGTACCCCTGGGGTTGATTAACACAAGCTCCTGGGCTGATTGCTCTGGGATCAGCAGGGGAGGACAGGGGTTTGGGGCACACTCAGCAGGGGGGGCTTTAGCAGTTTCAGCCCTGGGGACTCCTGGCTGGCAGGTTACCGGTGGGGGGGGCAGCCTGACTGGGCCAGGGGCTGAGTCTGGCGCCTGAGCTCGTTCACAGCCCCTGCGGCTGGAGGCAGCGCCGAGTCACCTGACCCAGCCCCACAGCCCTCAAGGGTGCCAAGAACCACCGCTCCCTGCAGTCACTGGGGCGCTTTCCACTCGCTTCAATGAGCCTCGGGCCTGGGGCGAGGCTCCTCCCAGGACCTCGCTGCCGCCGGGCGGCCAGTCCCAGCGGCCGGGCTCCTGCGCTCGCTGCTTCTCCTCGCTAGAGGGCAGCGCTGCGCCCCGAGGCACCGCGAGAGCCCAGCGACCCCCCGCTGGGACCGCCGCGTCAGGAGAGGCGGAGCCGAGGCCTTTTCTACCCTCCCGCGCGCTATGGTAGCAGCGGCGCGTGCGTGCGCGCGGGGCGAGTGGGAAGCCGACGAGGTTCGGTCATGGCGGCGTCCATGATTTGCAGCCGAGTGTCGGCCGGGCTGAGGCACAACGGCTGCCGGGCGTCGTTCGGTGCCGCCGCCGCCAAGGTGACCCCCGCGGCGTGGGCGGGGCCTGGCTGGGGTGAGGGCTCGGCTCTGGCTCTGGCTCGGGGTCACCCGCTGTGACATTCCGGCCCCGCCAGCCCCCTGGGGAGGGGGAGCAGCGCTCGGGCGGGCCGGGGGGCTGTTAACGTGACGGGCTTCCCAGTGTCTGGTTCGGGGCGGCGGGAGCAGCTGGGCTGGGGCGGGCGGCCGAGAACGGCCCTTCGGTTACCCCGGGCCGGGAGCGCCCAAGTGCGTGTGTCGGGCTGGGCGGCGGTGGGGGAGGGGGATGTTGACGTCTGGCCTTTGGCCGTTCCCACCGCGCCGTGACTGCTGGCTTCTGTCTGCCCCTATCGTGGAGGCAGTGGAAAGCCCCCGCCGACCCCAAGCCCTGTAGTAACACGGGCCAGCTGAGGTCCGGCGGGCTGGTTGCTTCAGAGGTACCAGTGCCGTCCTCTCGCGCACCCCCCCTTCCCCGGGTGCTGGCTCATATGAACGTTTTGTTTTCAGCCTGTTCTCCTTGCTTCCGTTAGCATAACTACAGGGAATTTAATATAAACCAAAACACTGGTTAGTGAGGCAAACAGATTCGATGTGGCTGCGCTTCTCCCTGCCACAGATGGAGGAAGGCTGCAGAGTCTTTGAGGGGCACTGCTGGGCAGTTTGAGAAACAGCAGCTTCTGCAACAAACACCTTTCATTTGAACAGGAAGCAAAGTAAAGAGTGTAGAGTTTGATCAGTGTTCTTTTTGCAGTAGTGATTCTCCTGAGATGTAAATAGGCTTTGCTCTCCATTGTAAAGTTTGAATTTCCCAGTCAAACTCTTGTTTGCTTATTTTAGGGCATTTGAAATTGTGACCAGGGTCCCAGTTAGGGGCCAGCTATGTCACTCAATTAGGGTGAACTGCAAAGAATGGGGCAGACAGACCCCCAAAAGCTGGTGGATATTCCAATACTTAAATTCACCAAGCCAGCATAAAACAGCTTCTTTATTACCTTACTGGTTACTCAGAAGTCCAAACAATACAGTCAGTCCCCTTAAAGTGATCCAGCCTCAAGCCTCCATCCAGGTACCCACATCAAATATGATGAATATTTTTATAAATCTTATTTCATCATATGGAATAAAAGGTTCTACCAATCCCAAAGGATTTGGACACATTACCTCCCAGGTTAATGAATGTTTCAGATCTTACCCAAATACATGTTACAATCAATTCTTATTAACTAAACTAAAATTTATTAGAAAACAAAAGAGAGGGAGTGTGGTTGAAAGATCACTATACATACAGACATGAGTTCAATCCCTTGAGGTTCAGATTCATAGCAGAGATGGTGAGCTTTGTAATTGCAGAGAGTTCCTTTAGAATTTAGTTCATAGGTCATAGTCCAGTGTCCAAATATTATATTCAGGGTGTACCAGCATAACTGGGATCTCAGTCGTGCAACTCAAGCTTTCCCTGTTGAAACGTAAGCAGATCTGAGATAACAGAATCAGGACCCAAGAATCTTTTAAACAATTTCATGTCTTTTTTGACAAGTTGAAATTACTCAGGGAACAAAAGGTAATTAGGATGACTTTGAAGGAGGTCCATCACTGGTACTTAGCTATATGTATTAACATAAGGCCATTTGCTTGTTCCTCCACCATTTGCAGTACATTTCAAAGAGAGATGACTAGGGAGATACCCTGTGTTTACAATTCACTTACATGATAGGATGTTCTTTTGACCTCTGAATTATCCGAATACAGCATAGACATGGACTGTTGGTTACATTGTCCACCCTACTCATACATATGTAAATACACAAAACCACAAACATTATCTCCACACTGTCTTCTGTAGGTTATTTATTTTGAAGGATGTTTAACTCTTTCTAGCCATGCATCACAGAAATATAAAAAGAATTTCCTCAAATCCCAGGATATTTAAAGATCAGTGTCCAGTTGAAAATCAATGTATTTATATGTCACTCTTGCTAATAACACCGTTGCCTAAACTAAGAGAATCTTAAAAGTTAAATATTTCTTGTACTTCAGTCAGCTTGAACAGTGAAATACCTTTGATTCCAGTCTTGCAAATGTGTATATAAATTAAACCCATTGACTTCAATAGAACAAATTATGTGCAAAAAGTTAAGCAATGTGCTCTTCTACACTTTCATTTAGAAAACAAAAATGCCTTTTTCTAATATTGTTGGCAATCATTCTCTTTTGTGTTATAAACACAAATTCTTGGCTTATGCTACCTAGTAGCGTTTTCTTTAAAATCTGGAAAAACTACTGCATTGTGGCCAGTAATAGCTTTTCATAGTCTTGTTCACATTACACGGTTGTATAGTAAGATCAGAATTCTACCCTCATTTGCTCCATTCACCCTCTTATTTCTGGCTAATGTCTATCCAGAAACTCCTGGAGCACTCACTGTGTGTCAGTTTCCATGAAGAAGTGACTGTTGATAGTGAAATGTCCTGGTTTCAGTCTGGAGCATATTTTCTCTCTATATGACATAAATATTTTTGATACTGGCTTGCTTTCTATGCAGCCCTCTGATTAATTGCTGGCACTTTACATCAAGTATTGATAGAGAAAGTTAAATCTGGATTTTTCTGCTTTTATGACAGTCTGGAGCCCAAGATAGCAATGCTAAATCCTGTCAACAGTCACTTTGCTAGATTGATCAAACTCAGTATAACCCATTTGTTTAATTACTGGAACTGGTGTGTACAATGCCCCTTTTTAGCCACTGCTTATGCCTCTCAATTTATATATCTGTTACACAGAAAAGTGTTTTAAAGATAAATAGTTTAGCTTTTACCATACATTTTGTTGTCTTTATCTAATCTGTCAATGTTTACTTTTTATGTAAAATGCTAAGTGTTAAACTGAGTGCGCAGGATTTTGTTTTAAGAAAACTGTAAGTGACTCTTCCACTTTCATGTTATATTTCCTAGTGCTATGACATTATCATTGTCAATCTTATTGTACCAGAATGTACCATCTCACATAAATCCATTCTTCAAATTCTATAGTTCTTATGTGTTTAACATAGAATTTGTGGTTAAATAGAGGGCACCCTGTTTGAAAAACAATCACTTTCTTTAATTTTCTTAGGTGCTTGCTGGAGGTCCAGGACTATTCAATAGCCATGGGTTTCAGGTGCAACAGCAGCAACAAAGGAACCTGTCACTGCATGAATACCTGAGCATGGAACTGTTGCAGGAGGCTGGTATTTCTGTTCCACATGGACTAGTTGCAAAGACACCAGAAGAAGCTTACAAAATTGCAAAAGAAATAGGTATAATATTAAGGAAAACATACATAGTTTAGACATGGAATTTCTGATACAAGGTGTAACTACTTTTGTTTCTTACTTTCCTAGTAAGACACTTTAATTCTACGTATCTTCTCTTAAGGAGAGCTTCCTCCCCACGGAAAAAACTTGCTTGAATATTATTTTGTAGCTGAAATCTTGTTTTATTCATTGAAGCTTTCTAAAGCCTGAGATTCTACAATGCAACTGCGGAAAAGGTGACATCAGCCAGGTGGCTTAGAGATAGAGATGCGTTGCTGGATCAAATCATGTGCCTGAGACTCACATGGGGAGGATCTTAGTCCTTATTTATGGAAAGGGGGCTCAGTGGCACTCCTGTTTCTTGCCCCCGACTCTCTGGGAAGGCTCTTCACACAGTTTAACGTCCGTGGCTGGAATGGATTAGGGTGGGGTGGGTAACAAGGGAATATGTTTGTCCGTCATTTTCCCCTGCGCCCTTCATAATTTCTCTTGAGAGAGCTAATGTGTCATAACTTTTCTCTCCCTCCCCTCCCCCCCAATAGATCCAGGGAAAGAAATGACTGGGGGTGGCTGTTGGGGGCAAAAGCCACTGAAGGTGAAATTGGCCTTTACATGGATGGTCCAAGCCTCTCATTGATCATGAGGCATTACTAGGTTTGCATGCAACATTTTTGTGATGGGAGTAAGGGCAAAAACCTATCCTTCCAATGGGGCAATGTGTTCCTTGAGTTCTTCTCAGTTTTCCTTGCAAAAGTCCCCTTCAACTGCTTTTGTTGCAGAAGGGGCCTCTGTATGTAGTGTTGTAGTGGAGGGTGTGCTGAATTCCCCTGGTTTGAAGAGAACCAATTTATTTGAACTCCGCAGCTCAGTTACTTTTCTGTTTGCAACCTTTCTCGTAGTACAATATGGTCACTCATTATGTGAGAGTAGTCAAAAGTTAAGCTCTTTCTAGGCTACTAGGTGTCAAAAAACTATGCCAATACATTGTTCTAAAGGTAACTTTCTGTAGGCTTGCTCTTTCTGAGTTGATTTGACGTTCGTCTCACATTGACTTGCCACTTTAATCTACTCATGTCTCTTGTTAAGTGTGTGTGTGTTTGTGTGTGTGTGTGTGTGTATATATGTGTGTGTATTTCTGATTTGATTTTGATCTCCTTTCTGTATTGTTTCAGCAATGACTCTTTATACATTTGCATGAAATAAGCTCTCTGATTTGAAAGATCATGTTGTAGACTTGCATCAGTCAGGGTTTAATGCAGAAAAGGATTTGCTGATTCCATTACCATATGTAGGAGGCCTAGATATATCTTGTTGCGGCAGAGATGGTTCCTCAATCTATATTTCTGTGACAAAAATAACTGCCTGTGTCTGGACACTGATCTCTGCTGTGGTGCTTAGGTTTATTTCAGGCAATAAGATCTACAAAGAACTTGTTTTTTCAGAGCAAGTGGTGTGTTGTTAAATTGTATGAAGGTATTGAAAGGCCTCTCCCTTCCTCTTCTCTCCCCCTGGCCGCTGCCGCCGTAGGTCTGATATACTGGAAATTCAGGTCTTGTCTATCCTGTTGTTTTCCTGAGACTGGTTGGAGAACTAGTAGGAAGATGACAAATGTCAAGTAAACTCACACTGAGCCAGAGGTTAGGGGTCTATTACAGGAGTGGGTGGGTAAGATTCTCTTAACTGTAGGGCTTGTCTACATCACAAAGTTGCAGCGCTGGTGAGGGGGTTACAGCACTGCAACTTAGGAGGTGTACACATCTGCAGGGCATCACCAGCGCTGCAACTCCCTGTTTGCAGCGCTGGCCGTACTCCCGTTTTGTCTCGGGTGTACCAGCGCTGGTAATCAAGTGTAGACACTTACCAGCGCTTTTCTTGACCTCCGTGGAATAAGCAGGTATCCCAGCATACCTGAGGAAGCCTCTGGTAATCAAGCAGGTCTCCTTCCCCGGTTTGCTCTCGCGTTCCCCGAACCCCCAAGCAAGCAGGTCTCCTTCCCTGCGGTTTGCAGGGGGGTTCGGGGAACGCGAGAGCAAACCGCGGCGAAGCTGGTCTCCTTCCCCGTTTGCTCTCGCGTTCCCCGAACCCCCGAGCAAGCAGGTCTCCTTCCCTGCGGTTTGCTCTCGCGTTCCCCGAATCCCCGAGCAAGCAGGTCTCCTTCCCTGCGGTTTGCAGGGGGGTTCGGGGAACGCGAGAGCAAACCGCGGCGAAGCTGGTCTCCTTCCCCGGTTTGCTCTCGCGTTCCCCGAACCCCCCTTGAAGCCGCCCACCAGCGCTGCAAGTGGTGTTAGATGTGGCCACACTGCAGCGCTGGCCCTATACAGCTGTACTAATACAGCTGTAACAACCAGCGCTGCAAAATTGTAGATGTAGACATACCCGTAATGTGCAGGAGGTCAGACACTAGATGATTGTGGTGGTCGTTTCTGACCTTACAGTCTATGAAAAGAAACCCCCACCGTAAATACCTATTATAATTCAAAGCCTTACAAAACAGTTGGACGAGAAATTTTATTTAAAAATGCAGTGCCCCCATCTAAGGGCTGTCAGAGCTCACCTGTATGATCAGATTCCAAGTACAGATCTCTCACTTTTGCACTAAAGGGCTAATCTCTGTGCGGACCAGTTGCTACTAGCGATGTGAAACTTTGCCGGTGGTTATACAGCTGCTTGCTATATAGCAGTAGAATATTGGTGGTCAGGATTTCTTGGGCATATATCTGGCTCCGGGAGAGGTGTGTGAGATCTAGTAGTTACTTATAGCAGTGATTACAAGTACGTAGTTCTGAAACCTTTTGTCTAAAGCAGTGTAAATGAGACTTGAGTCTTTAATAGTAGACCTGGGTTTAGTTCTTCCAGAAGTGACTTTGTTCAGCCTCTCAGAGATGAGGAGAATGTTTGCATCCCTCCTCAGGTAAGGATGTGAGGCTATGCTCAATAGCAGGGAAGGGAGCTTAGAACTCCTACACCTTCCTTTTTAGCCAAAAAGCAGAATGGGGGGAGTCTGTTTTCTCATTTATAGACTATTGCTCAGCTTAGTGTTGTGGAACAGGAAGGCATCATTACCCAAAATGCAAAACGTGCTGCAAAATCTAGGATGCTTGAGGTATAATTAAACTAATACTGAATGTGTCACTTTTTACAAGGCCCAGGACTGGGCTTCTCTTACTGCTATATCAAATTGAAAATTTATGTCTAACTTGCTATCTATTATCACTCAAGAATTTCATCATTACCACTTCTCTCTCTGAGTTATCTGAATTCCTCAGATGTATTAGCACCCCCACCCCCCAGCGGAGTCACATGTTTTCTGCCCACACCTTAAATCTCAAAGTCCTAGTCTATGCTACAAATACAACTGTTGGAGAACCTGTTTACAGCCCAGTTTCTACCTGGGGTAAGGGATACGTGTTATATAACCAGATTCATTCCCATGGCTTGAGGTTTATTGTAGATAAGCCTTTTGTATTTCCCTCTGGGCTGGTGTTCACACTGCCTTTCAGTTATATAATGTTCATATTTCATTAACAAGCTGCCTATACCTCTTTTATAACACTACTGAAAATCTTAAGAAAGACTGGGCCTAACATGGATCTCTGCACTCACTAGGTTACTTTTTCCTTTTTCCTCTTCCATCAACCTGATCATTCCCTTATCACAACACTGTTTTTCTGTGTTCACCTGTCTGCTGCTGCACATAGATCTCCCACAAGATCTGACTCCAAACAGTCCAGCTGACATTGTGTTAAAGTGTTTGCTTTCCTTAAACTGACTGACAGGCTCATTGAATTCTGTGAAGGAGCTGAAGATAGGACATAATCCTTAAACCCGAAATTAGCCTCTAGGGCAGGGGTAGGCAACCAATGGCACGCGTGCTGCCTTCGGCACACGAGCTGATTTTTCAGTGGCACTCACACTGCCTGGGTCCTGGCCATCGGTCTGGGGGGGGCTCTGCATTTTAATTTAATTTTAAATGAAGCTTCTTAAACATTTTAAAAACCTTATTTACTTAACATACAACAATAGTTTAGTTATCTATTATAGACTAATAGAAAGAGACCTTCTGAAAACGTTCAAATATATTACTGGCACGTGAAACCTTAAATTAGAGTCAATAAATGAAGACTTGGCACACCACTCCTGAAAGGTTGCTGACCCCTGCTCTATGGGAATCAAGCCGACAAACATCAGCTTATGACAAGAGGGGTGGTGGTGGTGGTGGTGGTGGTAGAATTTTTGGGAATTTAGCCGCTTTAAATTGACAGTACTTGAGAAACTGTTTAGTACATTTGATAAATTTGATCGTTACAATAAGATTTTTTTTTGCAGTTCACAGAATTCAATAAGTCAATTGCTCACCTGTGTAATAAAATGGAGTGTTATGGAAGAGGAAATAGTTTAGTTAAGAGTTAAGAAAATATTTTATTTATTCCATTACCAGCAGTTTTACTATGTTGAGACCTTTTTTAAGGTTATACAGTATTTCACTTTCCCACTTACACCACGTTTGTTTGGGCAATAGTTGTCTTTTGTCAGTTGACAGGTAACCTGGTCCAATAATGTGATTAACAGCTATGTAATATAAACTTTTTTCTAGGTTCATGTACCTTGAGCATGATGCTGCGTACTCTTGTTTTGTATCCAGTGTAATTTTTCAAAGGAAGGATGAAGTCATTATTTATATTATTGTAGCACCTAAAAGCCGTAGTCAGGAATCAGGACATCATTGTGCTCAGGGCTATGCATATGGTATGTTGCAATCAGAGCAAATTTCTGAACTGCAGGTTAGGAAGAATGTATAAACACACTTTCCAAATCTTGCGGTGTGTTAGAGAAAATTTTAATTTAAAAAATCAGTTCTCATTTAAAGTAACTTTTAAGATCTCCCTGTGTATTGGGAGCTGAATTCTACTTTGGTTCATATGTGTACAAAATTAAGTTTGATTTGAAGGGCCAATTCTCTCCCCTCCCCCCCATTCGCCCCCTTAAGCCAGTGCAATTCCAGTAAAGACAATGGGGTTGCCCAGGCTTATTTTAGGGCAGAACTTGGCCTGCCGGGTCTGTTATTAGCATTGTTTCGAACAGAAAAGAACTCAGCTTGAATTCAGACAAAAAAAATCTCTTCACTTTCAAACTAACCTAACCTGATACAGAATCATTGAGGCAATATGTGAAACATCTCCATTAAAAAAACATTTCTCCAGTAATTTTATTATGTTTGTCTTTCTAGAAATTCCCTCATTCCTCCTAAATAAGCAAATAAATTAATGTTCTAAGACATAAAGACAGGGCTGGTCCCTGTCTGAGGTTTTTTCCCCATTAAAGCAGCAAAGAATCCTGTAGCACCTTATAGACTAACAGACGTTTTGGAGCATGAATACCCACTTCCTCAGATGCATGTAGTGGAAATTTCCAGGGGCAGGTGTATATATTCAGGCAAGCTAGAGGTAATGAGGTAGTTCAGTCAGGGAGGATGAGGCCCTGTTCTGGCAGTTGAGGTGTGAAAACGAAGGGAGGAGAAACTGGTTTTGTAATTGGCAAGCCATTCACAGTCTTTGTTTAATTCTGAGCTGATGGTGTCAAATTTGCAGATGAACTGAAGCTCAGCAGTTTCTCTTTGAAGTCTGGTCCTGAAGTTTTTTTGCTGCAGGATGGCCACCTTAAGGTCTGCGGTAGTGTGGCCAGGGAGGTTGAAGTGTTCTCTTACAGGTTTTTGTATATTGCCATTCCTAATATCTGATTTGTGTCCGTTTATCCTTTTCCATAGCGACTGTCCAGTTTGGCCGATGTACATAGCAGAAGGGCATTGCTGGCATATGATGGCATATATTACATTGGTGGACGTGCAGGTGAATGAACCAGTGATGGTGTGGCTGATCTGGTTAGGTCCTGTGATGGTGTCGCTGGTGTAGATATGTGGGCAGAGTTGGCATTGAGGTTTGTTGCATGGATTGGTTCCTGAGCTAGAGTTATATATGCCTGCATATATATACCTGCCCCTGGAAATTTTCACTACGTGCATGTGACCAAGTGGGTATTCACCCACGAAAGCTCATGCTCCAAAATGTCTGTTAGTCTATAAGGTGCCACAGGATTCTTTGCTGCTTTTACAGATCCAGACTAACACGGCTACCCCTCTGATACTTTTCCCCATTAATAAACTGTGGGTATTCATATATAACAGTACTGGCACCTCATAGATTTTGATGTCCTGAACAGATGCTGCATCTAAGTATAATTAACTTTCAGGCAGCCACTCTTCGTCTGTGTTCATTGTACCAATTGTCTTAACAATTTCTGATCTTAAGTCCATTGTATTTAAGTACCTTTTTTAATGTTGATAAAATCCTAGAGAGATTCTTGGACAGAAATGTTATAACTACTAATGAAAGTGTCTGTTCACTTTGAAATTTGTAAGTTGCATATGTGGCTTTTCCTGTGCTTGAGTACTTGTTTAAATGGAAAGGTATACCAGTATGAGGTAGGGTGTAAATGTAAACCACTGTAGTTGTATAGATGTGACTGTTTTATAGATATTATTCCAGTATGTGTTTTTTTTCCTATATTAACTTATGTCACTTTGGAAATGGCATAAGATGAATGGAAGGGACCCTAGAGTAAATGTGTTTTTTGTTTTGTAAGTGTGTCCACATGGGGAGTTTCACTGCTATAACTACAACGCTTTAACTATGCCTGTATAACTAGAAAAAAATTTCCCATGTAGACAAGCACTAAGAGAACTACTACTTGAGGCATAAAATTTTAGTAGTAAAAGTAGATGCTCACTTTATTTTATAATTTAGTGCCTGAAGGCCCCTATCAAGGCCTTATTCTAGGTGTTATATACACTCATAGTAAATAGGCCGAGAACTGCCCCAGAAAATTCATAATCTTAGCATCTGATGGGAGACGACAGGTGGATTCAGCAAATAAGTGGGGAATGGAATAGGACAAAGTAGTAATAAAATTAGAACTTAATATAAGCAGTGGCTGTGTCAAATGGTTTCTTGATACACCTCTACCCTGATATAACACTGTCCTCAGGAGCCAAACTATCTTACTGCATTACAGGTGAAACCGCATTATATCAAACTTTCTTTGGTTCGCCGTAGTGCGCAGCCCTGCCCCCCTGGAGCACTTCTTTACTGCGTTATATCCGAATTCATGTTATATCGGGGCCTGTTATATTGGGGTAGAGAAGTATTGCACTGATATTTCCTGTTCACTGTAATATGAGCTACAGGTTCACAATTTCCTTGGGTGGAGGTGCAATACTTTAGCATATGTACAGTTGCACTCCTTATTGTGTAGATGCTAACTGTTGTTGCTCTTTACCGGTCATGTTATCATAATCCAAGCCTTGCAGAACACTTATCACTGGGACTATGCTCCCTAAAACACCTCACCTCATTCTGGTGCCCGAACTAACAGCCAGCATCTGGCTCACTTGTGGCCCTTCTGGCTGAAATAATTTTTCCACAAACTTGAAAATCACTTGGAACGCTGAAACTAGTAGGCTTGAGTGGTGGTTCTGACATTTCTTCAAAAGTTTGGTGTTATGGAGTTTACCTGCTTTAGAGCCCAAAAATGTTATGGAACTATGGGCTTGGCTACGCTTGCAAGTTACAGCACAATAAAGGAGCTCCGGGTGCACTAGCTGCCTACCTGTCCACACTGGCAAGGCACGTAGAGCGCTCTGACTCCGCGGCTAGAGCGCTGCTGGTACTCCATCTCAGTGAGAAGAATAACATTTGCTGCACCTTGGCTACAGCGCCCTGGCGTCAGTGTGAACGAGGTGTTGTGTTACTGTACTGATTGGCCTCCGGAAACGTCCCATTATCCCCTTAAATCAAATGGCCACTCTTGTCATTGTTTTGAACTCATCTAGGAATGCGGATATGGCCTTTGAAAGCTCCATTTCTGACAGTTATCTCTGAGACAAAGCAACCGTTACTGTTGAATGCTGTGTGTAAGAGAGAGGCAGGGGAAGAGAGGTCTGCTGCTGTTTGAACTTACAAGACAGCATGCTTACATGGTCTCAGCCCCCCAAAAACCCACTCTTCTTGTTCCTCAGAAATTTGAATCTTGCTCTGCTCTGTATTCTTCTGGACAGTGTAAGCTCATAGTAAGTCTGTCATTCCAACACTGGGTAATGATTCTGCACCAGCCTTGTCATTCTAAGTAGAGGTTCCTAAACCCAATGGTTTAAATAAAACAAGTTTTTCATGTAGAGAAAAATAGATTTTCAGATTCCTAGTAATAAAGTATAAAAGTCAGAACTGGTTACAAAAGAAATGAGAAGAGAAACACAAGCTACTACCTAAATGAACTTAAGACCAATATCTCTCTCACCATGAGCTGTAACAGTTAACAGGCTGGATTTTCTTTCAACCAGGGACCCGCAGTTCAGTGTGCTTTAAGTATTTGTTGATACCCTTAGTAGAGGGATGAGAGGAGGAAAGGGGTGATGTGGAGGTCACTGTCTCTTCTTTTTATACTCTTCTCCTCTCTTTGAGGATTATCCCTCCCCCCCCTTCGGTTGTAGACAAACAGTTATCTGTGTGCATGAGATTCAGTCTCTGGGATGAACTGTAAATTTCTTGTTTATACCATCTCCATTGCTGGTGGATGGCCAGTGAAGTATGGTAGGCCAGTTAAGGGACAAGGAATGGCCCTTTAGCACCTTGCTAATGTGCCTTTATCTCTGAGGGCTTGTCTTCATGTTGACACCCAAAAGTCGACAAAACAAAAATCACCAGAGGCCATGGCTACACTGGCACTTCATAGCGCTGCAACTTTCGCGCTCAGGGATGTGAAAAAACACCCCCCTGAGCGCTGCAAGATACAGCGCTGTAAAGCCTCAGTGTAATCAGCGCTGCAAGCTACACCCGTAAGGGATGTGGTTTATGTGCAGCGCTGGGAGAGCTCTCTCCCAGCGCTGCCGCTCTGACTACGCTCACACTTCAAAGCGCTGCTGCGGCAGCGTTTTGAAATTTCAAGTGTAGCCATACCCAGAGAGTGTTCACACTTGCTCCCTGTCAGATCATGTCCACATTGGGGACACCATCAGCGACAGGGTGAGCAATGCATCATGGGTATGTATCCCACTGTGCAGTGTTGTGGGAAGGAAGAGTTGATGGCTGTGCATCTTGGGATTCTCTCCCAGTTCTCCCACAGCCCCCTCAGCTGCCGAGAGCAGCATCACAAGTAGCTCTGTGAGCTCTCTGTGCTGAGGAATGGCAAAGCAGCACAGCAGATTGTCCCCCTCCTCCTGCAGCAGCAGTCTGCTTGCTGCTGTGTTCCTAGTGCAAGGCAGATCAGGAGCATTCTAATCATTTGCTCTTTGTTTGTTCCTCAAACAAAGCAGCACACAGATACTTCCTGCAGCTTTGAAAGGAGAGGGGTGTATGCCTGCAGGGCAGCAGAGATTAAAACACTGAGCAGAGCAATCGGGGCAGGCATTGTGGGATACTGGCAGAAGCCAGTTCTGCCATCAAAACAATTAGCAGTGTCTACACTGGCTCTTTGACAGTAAAGGGAGGGGAAAAGACAAAAGTTTCTCCTGGGGTGGAAGTTTTGTGTTGCCAGAACTGTGTTTTTTCATGACAAAAGTTCCATTGCTGTTTTGTTGCCAAAAGGCAGTTTTTGGTGACAAAACTTGCCAGTGTAAACAAGCCCTGAAAAAATAAATTTTGGGTTTTACACAATCTGCAGCATATTTCAGTAACAATCACATAGCAAAATCTCATAATTTAACATGCAGTGATGTTTGCACATCTTAGATGAACAGAAAATGTTGAAGCTTATAATTATATTCTCATACTTTGGATTTCTTGCTGCTTCTTGGAAATAGTCTAACAGATTGGTTGTTTAAGTGAATTAGGATATTTCATGTTTCGTGGCAAGAGAAGGTAGAGCTAAAGTCTGCTGTATATTTCTCATTTTGTGTAGTAGCTGAGTTTCACATCACTACTGAATCCTTTGAATTGCTTTGAAAATCTCCTCTGTGGTGTGTTGAATTTTGAAATGGCTCGTTATACTTAAGGAGTGGACAGAGCGGTTGTATGTACCAATAACACGTCTCAATTTATATATGTATTATAATTGCACTGTCTACAGTTTTCTTTAAACTTTAATGGAAAAATAAACTCAGATTCCTCACTACTTATTCTCTGCTCATTTGTTGGAAATGTATTGAATCCAAGGCTGACAGCTTTCCAGAGTCTAATCCTACTCAAGTGGAGAGAGACTTAAATAAAACCCAACAACAATAACAAAAATCCAAAACTACAAAACCTGCTTTAATAAAGAATCCCCCTTTAGCCAGCATTTCAGAAGGGAAAATACTTCTGGTGCGCTCCGCAGCTGCCCCCAACACTGTTGCTTAAGTTTGAACGGTTCTTTTTCTGCTTATACCTGTAAAGTGGAACATACAAACTCCTCTGTGTCCATTTCCTGTTCTCCAAACCTGTCCCTTTCAACTTCTTAAGGGAGGACAAAAAGATTGTTTGCATGTTTCTATCTGGACTTGCTCCTCCTACTTTCTCTGGCTGGCACCAGGCTCTACTGTGGTAGGATATTGGCTTTTGTTCTAGTAAGTATGATGATGACTAGAAAAAGAGGGGTTACAATAGAATTCTAGATATTCAGGATTTGTCTGCTTATATGCAGAAATCTTTGGGTAAACGTAGTGGCTTAGAGAAATTAAGCTAATAAATATTGGTGTCAATCAAAAACAATGCTTGAAAACATCGATAGCAGGGGTGGCAAAACTGTGGCTCGTGTGGCTTTACCATTAAAGTGCAGCTCATGGAGCCCCCCACATTCCCCTCCATTCTTAACCTATCAGTCTACCGGAGGAGCTCAGGACCTCTGCCTTGCAGCAGGGTGATGGGGCAGAGGCTTCTGCCTTGTGGGATGCAGGGGTGTCTCGGGGCTTCAACCCTGCGGGGCAGGGGTGTCTTGGTGCTTCAGCCACACCTCACGCAGGTTTGGCGCTGAAGCCCCCAGCCCTGGCAGGTGCCCCCCGGCTCTTGAACTTCTGAAGATTTGTCATGTGTGGCTTGGAAGGTCAGTAAGTTTGTCCATCCCTGAACTATAGGGAGGCACCTATTGCTTTGCAGATTTAGCCCAGGACTGGAAGTCCAGAAAACTGGATTCTCTTCCCAACATTGCCACTGGGTTGCCCTGAGACATTTGACAAATTATCCTCTCTTCTGGTTACTGAGTATCTGAAGAGCTTTGATGTATAGCAGTATTTCTCTACTGTTATCAAAATAGCAAATATACATCATTGTGAAAAATTCATAGTGAAATGAGTATAACTTCTGATCTTCACAAAGCCACCCGAGTGGATTCTATCCATCATGGAAGGATGTCTGTGTGTTTCTTTTGTTTGTTTGTTTTTTTTGTCCTGCCTTTGTATGTGTTTCTATTTTTCTTTTACCCATGTTGCATATTAACTTGTTTGGTCAGTTCTCCATTAACGTGTTCCTTGTAACAGATTATATGTTGCAGTGTTTGAGTCCAGAGGTGGATTAAGAGTTTGTGGAGCCCTGGGCCAGAGCAGGTGGGGTGGGGGAGCTTCTCCCCCATCTGTTTGCAGTCCCCTGGCAGGAACACCAGGCACACAGAGTGAGGCAAGCCCCTGACCCTGCTCCCTGGCACAAATGCTGGGCAGGGTGCCCATTTTTCTGTGGGCCCCCCAATTGGCTGGGGCCCCATTAGCCCAGTAGCTAATCGGCCACTGGATAGGTCTGTTTTGTTTGCAGAGTTTACAGCAATATCATTGGCCAATGAACACTAATCTTGTTTATATCTGGTGGCTGGTTACCTTATGCTTGATGCTAAACATAAAGCTTGTACAGCTACATGAAGACAGAATAGTCTCATGGAAGAGTAACATGAATAATGGGTCCAAATATTTCTTTCATGACTTCTGTGAAAATGAGTCTAATCCAGTGATTCTCAAATTGTGGGTCGGGACCCCAAAATGAGTTGTGACCCTGTTTTAATGGGATCACCAGGGCTGATGTTAGACTTGTTGGGGCCTGCAACCGAAGCCTGACCCCCAGTACCCAGGGCTGAAGCTGAAGCCCGAGCCCCACAGCCAGGGTTTCAACCCTGGGCGGCAGGGCTCAAGCTTTGGCTTCAGCCCTGAACAGCAAGGCTCAGATTACCGGCCCCCCACCCGAGGCTGAAGCCCTTGGGCTTTGGCTCCCCCCCACCCCCCGGTGGTGGGACTCTAACAGGCACAGCCTTTGGTCCCCCTCCCCCCGAGGTCATGTAGTAATTTTTGTTGTCAGAAGGGGGTCACGGCAATGAAGTTTGAGAACCCCTGGTCTAATCTACATGACATTCAGTAGATATAACAATGGAATAGGATTGTGAAGATAATTATCTTGGATGTAAAGGTCATAGTAAGTCTACATGTACTTACATCTTAACTCACAAACTGTCTTCAAATATTTTATACCAAAGAGATTGATAGTGACAGGTAATTTAAAGAGAGCTACTTATACACCTCTACCCCGATAGAACGTGACCCGATATTACACAAATTGGGTATAACACGGTAAAGCAGTGGGGAGCCCTGGGCCCTTTAAAGCACTGCCTGAGCCCTGCTGTTTTACCACGTTATGTCCGAATTCGTGTGGAGCCCTGGGCCCTTTAAATCACCAGCCAAGCCCCGCTGCCAGAGCTTCGGTGGTGATTTAAAGGGCCTGGAGCTCTGGCCACTGTGGGGGAGCCCCAGGCCCTTTAAATCCCCTCCTGAGCCCCACTGTCAGAGCTCTGGCGGTGATTTAAAGAGCCCACTGCTCCAGCCACTGAGGGGAACCTCGGGCCCTTTAAATCCATGCCAGGGCTCTGGCAGCCAGGCTTGGGTGGTGATTTAAAGGGTTAGAGGCTCCAGCCGTTGTAGGGATCCCTAGGCCCTTTAAATTCCCGCCCAAGCCACGCTACCAGAGCTCTGGTGGTGATTTAAAGGGCCCGGGGCTCCCCGTAGCGGCTGGAGCACCAGGCCCTTTAAATCACCGCCAGGGAAGCTGGTCCAGTCCGGCACAGCGTACTGGTTCTTGCTGGTATGCTGTACTGGACCAAACCCAATATAACATGCATCTGAGGAAGTGGGTATTCACCCACGAAAGCTCATGCTCCAAAACGTCTGTTAGTCTATAAGGTGCCACAGGATTCTTTGCTGCCAATATAACACTGTCTCATCTATAAGGCGGTGAGAATTTCTTGTCTCCCAAGGACCACGTTATATGGGGATTAAAGTACTGGGGATTGGCTACTAATACTTTTTTCACTGCATAGTTAACTCAGATTATAACTAGAGTATTGCCCCTAACTTGAGTCCTGTCCACATACCGTGCACAAACTCAACTTGATAATGACTTAATTCGAGTTGGATGCCCTGTTGGATATAGGCTAAAGCTCAGGTGAGCACAACTGAACAGCTGCCATGGCTAATGTATGATAGTAGACTAGTTCAATTAGAGTGTTGCTAGTCCTCCACTGCCTTTCCAAAATTTTCCCCATCACAACCCTGTGTTCCCAGAAAGCGTAGACAGGTTCTCCCAATATTCACTGGGGGTAGAGGGGGGAAATTCATAGATGAGCTTAACTTATGGCAGCACAAAGAACCATGGAACAGGTCCCCGGAAGGCCAGGTTTATATTACAAAGTTCTGTTGGCTTAGCTGTGCTGGCGAGGGCTGTGAGGGCGGGGAAAAAACACACAACCTAGCCAACATAGCTATGCCAGCAAAAGCCCTAGTGGAGGCACTCTTGTCAACATAGCTTGTCATTTGGGAGATGGTATTACTATGCCATCAGAAAAGGTCGCTCTGTCTGTATACATTGCATCTATACTGGGGGTATCTGCAGTGTAGCTATACCAGCAAAGCATGTGTAGTGTAGATAAGGCCTTTTATGTTATCTCTGGGGGTAGGGTGGAAACTGCTTAAGGTATCTTCCTAAAGGTTACGGCTGAGTCTACACTAGGGATGCTATACTTTGTATAACATACTAGCAAAATGCTCCAAGTATGGGTGCAGCTTATACTGGCAAAGCTGTACTTGTATAGCTTTTTCTAGTGTGTCCACCCTCTGAACAAAACAAGTTAGAATTGTAAGAATGTGGATTTGCCAGTACAGTTTTGCCTAAGTAACTGCATCTATACCAGGGGTCTCAAACTCAAGTGACCAGGAGGGCCACATGAGGATTAGTACATTGGCCCGAGGGCCGCATTACTGACACCTCCTCCCCATGCACTGCCCTCAGTCCTGCCCCCACTCCACCCTTCCATGAGGCCCTGCCTCACCCCTTCCCTGCCCCCTTCCAACCCCTTCCCCGAAATCCTCACCCCAACTCCATCCCCCCCCCCGTCCCCAGAGGGTGCAGGAGAGAGGAGGGGTATGGCAGGGGGCTCAGGGCAGGGAATTGGTGGGGGGTGCAGGAGGGATGAGGGGTGCCGCAGGGGGTCAGGGAAGGGGGTTGGGGTGCAGGAGGGGGTCAGGATGTGGCAGGGGGCTCAGGGCAGGGGATGGGGGTGCAGGAGGGGTACGAGGTGCAGCAGGGGGTTCAGGGCAGAGGATCGGGTGCAGGGTGTGGCAGGTGGCTCAGGGAAGGGGTTGGGGTGTAGCAGGGGGCTCAGGGCAGTGGGTTGGGGTACAGGAGGGATGTGTGGCGGAGTCGGGGTGCAGGGTGCGGCAAGGGACTCAGGGCAGGGGGTTCGACTGCAGGAGGGGCTTGGGGGGTGGGCTCTGGCCCGGCACGCACTGGAGGCAGGGCAGGCTCCCTGCCCCCGTGCTGCTCTGGGAAGTGGCTGCAACATGGGGGAGCAAGGGCACAGGGGCATGTGTTGCTGTTGCTTCAGGCACCACCCCCAGCATCTCCCGTTGGCCAATGGGAGCTGCTGGGGGCGGTGCCTGAAGCAACGTCAATACACGCCCCTGCGCCTCTTTTCCCCCATGTTCTTTCCGCTTTCCGGAGCAGCGCGGGGGCAGGGCAGGCAGGCAGGGAGCCTGCCCTGCCTCCGGTGCGCACCTGGCTGGAGCTGCTCTAGGTAAATGCTAGGGGAGGGCGAAGGGTAGAGGGCTGTGCGCAGCTTGCGGGCCACAGAAAATAACTTGGCGGGCTGGGGCTGTGTGTTTGAGACCCCTAATCTATACTGATGTTGTCTTTTTGCAGAAGTATGTCAGTCAGGGGTCACCTCTTTTTGCACTCCTGGCCTACAGAAGTCTGTAGTGTAGACATATAATTGATTTAGGCTGAATTAAGAAGCCTGACAGCCTAAAAGTTATACTACTCATTCTCCAGTTTTTCTCAAACTGGTAGATTCATTTAGGCTCTGACTTCTGCCAAGCATTCCAGCATGTGCTTAAGTGGTCTGCTGGATTGGGGCCTTAGTTGATTGCATGAACGCTACTCATTTGGAAGCTAACTTGAGAAAGTGTCTCAGTTGTATACTAACGGGCAAGATAGTGCATAGGGTGGATGCATGCGGCTATTGATTCTTGCACACAGAAGAAAATACTGGCTAATGATGGCTTGAAAAGTTGTGTTGACATTTAATGATGTAAATAGTACTGAGATCTGAGAGAATGTTAATCAGTTAGATTATGTATACGAATGATTGAATGACTAGTTAAACCAAAAGTCAAGTCATACATTTTATAAGTACAGACTTAGAATGCTGGATTTTGGAATCTTTCTTGAGCTGGAGCTCTCCTAGATTTGTTTGCACATCAGCCTGATTTATTTTTTTGTCAAAGGAAAACACTGAGTAACGTAAGATTGTTCTGCCATCTTAATCTCAATAATCTGTGCTCTATCTTGTGGGAGGGGGGGAAAAAACTGAAAATAGCCTTGGATATGCTACTGACTAATTTAGGAGACATGATTGACAAATTCTGGCATATGTATTTTTTGTTTTGTTTTTGTTTTTTTTTTTTAATTCTAGGTTCAAAGGACCTTGTGGTAAAAGCTCAGGTTTTAGCTGGTGGTAGAGGAAAAGGAACCTTTGAAGGTGGCCTCAAAGGCGGAGTGAAAATAGTTTTTTCGTAAGTTGTATTTCTAAATTATCAGGTAAATTGAAAATATCTTCAATCCATTTATATGGCTTGGAATTTTGATTTGATTTAAAATGCCTTGTGAACTATGAAGATATAAACTAGGTAAGAACATATTTTTACTGTAGACTAATATACCGAACTTAAATTAATTCATTCTACTCTCTTTACTCCAGCATTTTCCTTGTCACATTCTGAGCTTCTCTTATTCTAGTCCAGAAGAAGCAAAAGAGATTTCCTCCAAAATGATTGGAAAGAAGTTGTTTACCAAGCAGACAGGAGAAAAGGGCAGGATATGCAATCAAGTATTTATCTGTGAGCGCAGATATCCCAGGAGAGAATACTATTTTGCAATAACTATGGAAAGGTCATTTCAAGTGAGTAACTATAGAAATAGTGCTCTTAAAATGAATTTGATATATCTGGAATTGAAAGAATATTACTGCTGTTCTTCATATGGGTCACATTTGTATTTGAAACTGATTTATAGAGTTGTACATGAACTTAACCTTCTGTTTGGTAGCATGACCTTGGATTGCATGCTTTTTAAACACTTCAGCTACCAAAGCAATTTGCTGTGGCACAGTGCAATTTAAATGAATGCTACATAACTGGATATCTATAGTACTGACACTTCTGAACTGCAGAGTTGATGATTGCAGTTGGATAGAGAAATGATCCAATTTATCTCCTTGACCACACTTAATTTTAAGTGCTGGGGATTAATTTTAAACATGCAGCCATATCTTTCTAAAGAGGTGCAGAACAAAAAGATGACCAAGATTTTAAAAAATGGGTGTCCAAAGTCGTGTCTGTGTCTGTTTAGATATGTAAGTGACCTGACTCTTAAGCTGCTGATAACTGAAGAAATTATATTAGCATGTCTCCTCCTTCTAGAGAAGTTACATACAATCCAAAAATAGTATATAAACCAGTGGTCTCCAATCTTTTTATGCACAAGATCACTTTTTGAATTTGAGATCTGCCCACTCCATTTCCCCCCTCCCTCCATCACTTGCTCTCCCCCACCCTTGCTCACTTTCTTGGGGTTGGGGTGCGGGAGGGGGAGCAGGTTCTGGGCTGGGGCCCAGGGGTTCGGAGTGTGGGAGAGGGCTCTGGGCTGAGCCTGGGGCAGGGGGACTAGGGTGCAGGAGGTGGTGAAGGGTGCAAGCTCTAGGAAGGAGTTTGGGTGCAGGCCCAGGCCCAGGACTGGGGCAGGAGTTTGGGGTCAGAGGCAGTTTAGATGCAGGAGGGGGCTCTGCACTCGGGCAGAAGGTGGGTGTGGGATGGGATGCAAGATGCAGGCTCTGACGGGGAGGCGTTTACCACTGGCGACTCCTGATCAGCATCTCAGTGGGGCTAAGGCAGGCTCCCTGCCTGCCTTGGCCCCACGCTGTTCCCGGAAGTGGCTGGCATGGCTGTGCGGCCCATCCGTGAGCCACCGCTGCTCCTGCCCTCCGACTCTGCAGCACCCATTGGCCGGGAACTGCAGCCAATGGGAGCTGTGGAGGTGGTGCTTGTGGGCGTGGTCAGCACACGGAGACCTGCTGTCCTCCTCCCCGGGCTGCAGTTCCCAGCCAGTAGGAGCTGTGGAGTCCGTGCCGGGGGGCGAGGACAGTGGCAGCTCATGGAGAGGGTGGGGGCAGTGGCAGCGCAATGGAGCCACCTTTCCCTCTCCACCCAGGGCTGCAGAGACATGCCGGCTGCCTCCAGGAGGGGAATGGGGCTAGGGCAGTCAGGGAGCCTATCTTAGACTCGCTGGAGCTGGCGATCGTGATCAACTGGCAGAGGCTCCAGGATCAACCAGTCAATCGTGATCTACTGGTTGGTGACCACTGATATAAATGTTTCCATTTTTAATACAATGGACACCTGCAAGCCCACAAGCTTAGTTCAGTAAGTTTTAACTTAATATGTTTGCACAGGTTATTGCATGTTTTGTCTTGCCTTTCTCCCTCTTCTTTACTATACAACAGATGTTTAGGCTTTTCAGATCTGAATTAAACAGGAACACTTAGAAGCATTCCTTGAAGTCATCTGTGTGATTCTGGTTGTATAGGTACCCAATTCTTAATTTTATAGAGGGAATGTGTGCAGCAGATTTTCTTTGAGTTAGTTGATTTGTCTATTAAGTACCTCACATTTCATGAAATAAAATTTGTAAGTTACCTGATATATGAACAAAATTAATAAATCATCATGACTTCACTCCAGGAAACACCTCGGGAAAGAAGAAGCCTTCTGGTCAATAGAGGGCTGAATCAAATTTACAAGCAGCATAGATACGGAATGAGCATTTAACTTAAAATTACATTAGCCCAATGAGGGTGACGTGTAATTCAGTAGTGGTGATCCATTGCAGCATTTATAAGAAGTTATTTACTCTAATGTCAAACAAAGCTTCTTATTTTTTCTTATGGATACTGATGTCTCCTGGAGATGTCAGGGGTGGGGGTGTGTGTGTGTGTTTGGGTACGGTTGCAGCTGAGTCCTGCACAAACTATGGGACTGTCCAGTTGGTGGTGGTGATGTGTACACCAGAACTACCTTCTCCCCAGGTTACTCCTTTCTGCTAGGCTTATTTCTGTTGAGAGTACAAAGTACAACTACATCATTAAAGCTCAGACCTGGAGCAGATGGCCTCTGCCACCTTCCTTGGTTGGTGCAATAATGCTAGAAAGGCTGCAGAGCGGGCGGTTCAGTAAATTCTGTAGATCACTCTCACTTACAATGTTATAAGAACTTTTTTGGAAACGATTCCTGTTCTCTGATTTAGAACTTGTGCACAAATCAGGCATAGTCAGTGAACTGGTAAAAGTCTAACTTGTATTCTCTCTACTCCTTTTCCCCCTGCTCTTCCTCTTAGGTTCAGGGGCCTCTTCTTTTTCATAGGAAACTGTCCAACATTTCAGTCTTAAACACCTAAAAATCTCTAAACTGGTTTATCATGATATCCAGAGCTGTCTGACTTCTATATAAGAGTACCAAGGGGGTGGCTAAAAATGTTTACCTCATTTATGCCACAAGGTGGCATTAAAATAACACACATACCTATATTTTATCCTCTAAAAATTTCACATTGTTCAAGCAAGGATATTTATCTCGCAAGTTTCAGCCATGATAAGTTTAACCAAAGTAGATGGCCTTTTTCATGATTGACTTTGTAAAACAGAACTATGTTGACAGGGTTGTATTGGTAATTAGTTCATTGCTTATAAATTTGGGGCCTCTTGTTTTTTTTGGACAAGAATTCTCCTAGTGATGGGTGATTATCAGCACCCAATTAATACCATACATATTTTCCTAGACTTGTCAGTTTTTTTTAAAAAATCCCCCCCCAATATGAGGATTCTGTGGTGTCTATCATGCATTCTGATAGTGTCAAGTCTTGCTTCAAAAAATAAAACCCTTGCGGGCAGAAGCAGCTGAAGGAGTGAAATGTACTTGCCATGTCTTAAGCAAAACTAATACTTCTGCGCTCTAATGATACTGAGTTGTAATTGTGCCAGAAAGTTTTCAAACGCACTTGTAGCTCTCCTTGCAGCTGCATTCGGTATGTAGTTGTCAAAATATTAAGAAATAGTTCTAGAACCTTCCTTTTGGGAGAAGGGCATCCAACATGATTTTCATTTTATTAAAAAAAAAAAAAAGAAACAAAGCTGTCCAATGCAGCAACAACCATGCTCTCTACAACTGTAATTGAAGTTACACTTGTGAAGTATGTTTTTTTTTTTGTTTTTTTTTTGTTTTTTTAAAAACCCTACTTAGGTGTTCATTGGAAATACTGACTTAATAGTCTAGCTAGTGGAAGTCTCTCATTATGCATGCAACAAGTACTGCACGTGTAGAGACAGCGAATGTTGGTTTACTCATATGAGCAAATATACCTCAACCCTGAACTTGATGATGGATCATTTCCAGAGTCATAGGATTGTTCAGTCTGCATGCCTATTGGGTTTTTGGTGCCTCTGGGATTAATTGTGAAATCTGCTTTTTTTGACACATTTTATGCACCGTGAAATGGTATTGACACCACTTAACTCATGACACTGAACAGTCAAGCACTGTGTGACAGGTTTTCAGAGGTGGTTATAGTTATCAAGGCTTATGATCCACTGTGAATAGGAATAGAGTGCAACAACTATTGCAAATGGCTGTGCAGACCTCGATTACTTTCAGAGGCTGGAGTGTGGTAAACTATGAAGAAAATGAAGGTTGTTCTCAGGTTCACTGACAGCGTAACCAGAAGAAGCGATACACAGGGTGTGATGTACCATAGTATAACTGCCTTTTTCTCCTAACTTTAAGCCAGTATGGTATGTTCTTCCCATAGTATAAATAGTGATATTAAGATAGGAAAAGCTTCCTTTTGATATAAGGGTTTAGAGTTGGAAAACTTCTTTGATTGTATATCAAGTCTTGTATAAGTATCTTGAATGAAAAGGTAGCAAAAGTAAGAGAATAAAAGACAACTTTAATGGATTGCCAAAAGCCAAGAATCTCATACTGAGAACAAGAGGTTTATTTAAAATATTTGTGGAAAGAATTAACATAGTGAATGATACAAAAGTCTTACATTGAAATTTTGTCTGTCTTTAGGGTCCTGTACTTATAGGCAGCTCTCATGGTGGTGTTAACATTGAAGATGTTGCTGCAGAGACTCCTGATGCGATAATTAAGGAACCCATTGATATTGTGGAAGGCATCAAAAAGGAACAAGCTGTCAGGGTATTAGAGTACATTTCCACACAATCGTACTTAGAGGGAGTTTTGCTTTTGTAAATATACTTAGTAAATTGTATACAGCCTTTTGGCTGATTTAAAGAAAACTGATACTTCCAAACATTATTAGTAAGTTATTACTAGATATTTTAATGTAGTGTTTAGTTTACAATAAAGAATGTAAATCTAGCTCCAGATGTGGGTAGTTTAAATTAGCCCAGTGTATAGCCTGGGAGCCTTAATTTCACTGTCCCTTGTAGGATAAATGCAATTGACTGTTTAAAAAAAAAAAAAAAAAAAAAGTCAGGAGCCACTCCTTGCAGGGTAGGTGAAGTTCTGTAGCTACAGGCTAGACTTTTATATATTTTAAACACAGCTATCAAGTAATATATAATAATACTTATATATATTTTTATATATAAGTATTATTATATATTACTTGATAGCTGTGTTTAAAATATATATAAAAGATTGTAATGCCTAATGTTATAAACTGAGTACCAGAATACTTTGTTTTTTACTTTCAGTTGGCCCAGAAAATGGGATTTCCCCCTAACCTGGTGGATGAAGCAGCAGATAATATGATCAAGATATATAATCTCTTCATGAAATATGATGCCACCATGGTAGAAATAAACCCTATGGTAGAAGATGCATCAGGAGTTGGTAAAGTACCTTCTTTACAGATTTTTTTAGATGGGTAGTTTGAATCTGCATAGAACATGTTGTCTGTTTTAGGGGTTCTGCTAAAGTTTCTCCAACTGTATACAGTAAGAGGATCTAGCACTAACATGGTACGTTGAAAAATGTAGTAAAAACTGACTGTGGCACCTAAACATCTGCAAGCATATTCAGCAGGACTGTGAAGTGATGAAAAAGATTAATCGCGATTAAACAATATTAATATCAGAGGGGTAGCCGTGTTAGTCTGGATCTGTAAAAGCAGCAAAGACTCCTGTGGCACCTTATAGACAAACAGACATTTAGGAGAATGAGCTTTCGTGGGTGCATGCATCCGACGAAGTGGGTATTACCCATGAAGGCTCATGCTCCAAAACGTCTGTTAGTCTGTAAGGTGCCACAGGATTCTTTGCTGCTTAAACAATGATAGAATACCATTTATTTAAATATTTTAGGATTTTTTCTACATTTTCAAATATATTGATTTCAGTTACAACACAATATAAAGTGTGCACTGCTCACTTCATATTTATTTTTTATTACAAGTAGCTACACTGTTAAAAAAAAAAAAGAAAAAAAGAAAAAAAAAAGTATTTTTCAGTTCACCTAATACAAGTATTGTAGTGCAGTTTCTTTATCATGGAAGTTGAACTTACAAATGTAGAACTATGTAACAAAAAAAAGCATTAAAAAACAAAACAATGTAACATTTTAGAGACTGCAAGTCCACTCAGTCCTACTTCTTGTTCAGCCAATTGCTCAGACAAACAAGTTTGTTTGTTTGCAGGAGATCCGGCCTGCTTCTTGTTTACAGTGTCTCCTGATTTGAGTTACAGTGCAGAATATAATGTATATGAAAATGTAGAAAAAAATCCAAAAATATTTAATACACTTCAATTGATATTTTATTCTTTAACAATGCGATTAAAACTCTGATTAATCGACAGCGCTAATATTCAGCACTGGATCTGGGAGCCCTCTACATAGTGTGAATTCTATGCAAATTACTGGAGGCTGGCTTCAAATTTCTCTAATGCTTTTTGGAGTTTTCTTTCATTGTAAACGTGGACTGCAGTATTCATGATAATGCCGAATATAGTTAGATGTTCAAATCAGTTTTTGAATAGTAGTTAAGGTGGGACTTAAACTAGTTTATGTGAAATATTTGTGCTATAAACATATATTCTCAGAGCATACAAAACTAGTGGACCATGCTGCTACTACTGAATGCATCCTAATGCTGCCTGCATGGTAATCCATAAAGACAGCTAAGGTTTAACATTCAGATGGAGATTGACACTGGTGGTACAACAAGCTTTGATAGTGTAGTCCTATAAGAATAAGTATTTTTTCCTGAGAGAAAAACAAGAACGAAGTTGCATTCAGTTGTGTGCAATAATAGCTTTTCCTCTTGGACAGAATCCAAGCTCTTGTAATTTTTTAACTACAAATTTATCTTATTCTCTTTGGCTTTGATGTTGAACTCTTTAGATAAGGTTTTAAGAAGTGACTGCACTTTTGTGTGCTCAGCCTGAAGCACTTTGAAAGTGCAATTTTCAGACATTAGGCCCTTTCTGAAAATTGGGTCCGTCTCTGATTTTATTTTTTTCAAGCTGGCACCCAAACTGAGCAACCCAAAATATTAGTGACTTCTGACTCTTCATCTTAAACACTGAAGGAAGTGTAATGTCTTAACCCTACTTCCTTACCAAAGATTCTGTAAGTGCTTGACAGACATTTTGCTCTTTAGGGTTAGCTGCCTACCTCTTACATTGCCAGCAGTAGATACTCTCTCGATGCCCAAACGCAGATAACTAAATCCAAAAGATTGTTTCTTGTCTGAGTTGGGTTTGTTCCTTCATTTAGATGTCCTACTCTGAAGAGACTACAGACATGAGTGTAGTTTGGGGGAACACTGGGTGTTGCCCCCCAAACTGCGAGCCTCAGGCAGGTGTAGAATTTGTGGGGCCCCCCCATGCGCTGCCGCCTTGGCCTGACTGGAGCGTGCGCACCCCCCCCCAATATATAGCTCAAACTATGCCTATGACTACAGGATACCCAAGAAATGCAGTTTTTAATCAGGTGTGGATTATTTTAAATTCTCCTCTCTGAAATAAAACTCTCTCAAAAGTCTGTGTATAAAAAGTATTGCTTCTTTAGAGGATATTTCTTTTCTTCAGTTTTGACTTGGCAGCAATTAAGAATAGCTGCCTTAAAGGCAACTGAGAGTCTTAGGGCTGGTCTACACTGGGGGGTGATCGAACTAAGATACTTTGACTTCAGCTACTGCATATCTTAGTTCGACTTACCTGGCCATCCTCCCGGCGGCGAGTCAACTACTGCGGCTCCCCCGTTGATGCTGCTTACCCCTCCTGCCAAGGCGGAGTACGGGTGTCAATTCACAGATCGATTGATCGCGTCTAGATGAGACGCGATAAATCGATCCCTGATAGATTGATTACTACCTGCTGATCCGGTGGATAGTATAGACACCCTTGGAAGACTTGTTCAGACAGCCTGTATTCAGATACAAGAAAGGTTAAATTAAAGCTATACTTCCTTCACCCAAAGTGTCTTACAGCATTTCATGCAGTTTCTTGGTGTGTAGTTAAGTTATAACGAAAACACTATCTTAATTTGGAAATGTAGTTTAAATAACAAGCAACTATAGTCCTTTCTGTAGAGTTTTATGGTTAGATTGGGTACTTGCACCTTCTCTTGTTTCTCATTTGTCTTAACTTTCCCTAGTATCTGTGATGGTGGGGTGAAAGTACAGCTACGCACTTGAAGTATCTTTCAGCCACCACAGGTTTATTTTGTTGTTGTTAGTAGGTATTTCTTTTTAAATCTGCTGGAATGTTGTAGGAATCAGCACATCTCTACTGTTCCTCCTTAAACGTTTTCAGTATTAGTCTCAGCTTGATCCTTGCTGATCAGACTTGCGCATCTAGCTTTGTGCAGGAAGTTCAGTGCACTTTTTATACAAGAGTGTTAGGATGAAGACTGTAGAATGTCACTTTTTTTTTTTTTTTTAGTGAAACTATGCTTCATAGTCTCAACTTAGACCTAGTGTAATTGGGTCCCTTTTTGTCAGCTTCCTTAGTACGTGGTTAAGTAAGATTGTCAGAGGTCGAGGAAGTAACAGATTCTGTAACTTTCAGAGACCTCCATGGCATTTTTAGCTTCCCTCCGTGCTGCGGGAGGTTGAGGAAAGGGTTCCTGGAGGTCCTAGCTGCTTTATGGGGGGAAAGAAGGAGGGCAGAGCTTCTAACTGGACAACTCCTCACCGTCCCCCACGGACTGGGGTTTGGGATCTCTTCTTCCCCCTTCGGGCCTGGGCTTCAGTTGTCCCCCCTCAGCGAGCTCCCCACCCAATAATTCTGTGGGCTTCATGAATTTTTGTTTCTTGCCCGTAACCTGTACGTGACTTTTACTAAAAATAACTGTGACAAAATCTTAACCTTTATATATGGCATTTCATCGATGCGAGGAGTCTGGGGAAGATATTAAAATCCTAAGCAATGTCCCTCCAGTATCTGTGGGAAAAACTTCCTTGGTGTTCTGCTGAGACTTTCTGCATTTCTTTTGACTTAGTTATGTGCTCGCTTTATGAAGCACATAGGTTTAATTTAAAAGCAGAAACCTAAGTGGGTGGCGCTTTTAAAGATATACAAAGGGCATGGTGGAAAGATTTAGTCTGCACAGTTTCTTAGGCCTGGTCTACCTTGGGTGGGGGATCAGTCTAAGTTAGGCAGTTCAGCTATATGAATAACATAGCTGAAATTGATGTACTTAGATCTACTTACCATGGTGTCTTCAACTGCGGTAAATAGACTGCTCCCCTGTCGACTCCGCCTGCACCTCTTGCTCCAGTGGAGTACCGGAGTTGACGGGAGAGTGCTTGGTGGTCGACTTATTGTGTCTTCTTTAGATGTGATAAATCGTCCCTTGCTGGATTGATTGCTCCGGATGTAAGTGTAGACATGCCCTTATTTAGGTGAGTTTGTGTTAACTGTTCTGGACACATTACTACTAAAAATGCAACAAATATTGTAAAAATCACTCTTCAAAAAACACATTTATATATGTAAATGTACTTGCAAGTTAGGAGGCCAGAGATCAGGTAATGCCTCTAATGTGTGGTAATCTGGTATTAGCTAGTCCTGTGATATTTACCTGAAGTATTTTTAGCAGAACTTTGAATCCTGGGGTTTTAAAAGAGCTTGCTGAGGAGTTTGTTCAACCATTAATGTTGATTTGCAGTAAGATTTGGGAAATTCCAGAAGACTGGAAGAAAACTAGTGTTGTGCTAATATTTAAAAGGGTGAACAGGATGACCTGGGTAGTTATAGGCTTGTCAGTCTAACATTGATCCTGGGCAAGATAATGGAGCAACTGATAGAGAACTGGCTGTGTTGCACTTATTGAGAACTGGTATGTCAGTCTCCAACATGGCACGTAAATATGGTTGCAACAAATCTAGCATTTGTGCTGTCAAGATTCGAGAGAGAGAAATTCATCAAGCCGTGGCATCAAGTGCTCCAGTAACTGCTAAGGTGATGAACCAGGTGCGTGATAAGACTTTAATGAAGACTGAAAAGCCATTAAACTTACAGCTGGAAGACATGAACCGTAAACGTGTGCCTACTGATGGCAACACGTTGCGAGAAAAGGCTCTTAGCTTCTCCGCACTGTTTAAACCTCCTGCTGAGGAGGGATAGCCTTCTGATTAGAAGGAATTCAAAGCCAGCCAAGATTGGCTTAACAGTTTTAGGAACCGCGTCAACCTCAAATGTGTAGACTACTGGTGAAGCTACATCTGCCAATGAAGAGGCAGCAAAAGTCTACCCCGAACAATTAAAGAAAATCATAGAAGAAAAGGGCTATCTTCCGGAACGAGTTTTTAATACTGACAAGGCTGGGTGGTTCTGGAAAAAAACGCACAACCGCACTTACGTTTTGAAATCAGAAAGACAAGCCTCTGACTTCAAAGCAGCTAAAGACCATGTGACTGTTTTGTTTTTTGGCAATGCGGCTGGGCATTTAATAAAGCCGGGCTTGCTCGATGGGGCTGCAAATTCCTGTGCCCTAAAAGGCAAGAACAAAAATCTCCTGCCTGTGTTCTGGCAATCAAATAAAAAGGCTTGGGTGATGGCAGCATTTATTTCTGGATTGGTTCCACAAGTGTTTCATTCCAGAGGTCAAGCGGTACCTCGAAGAGAAAGGACTTGACTTTAAAGTGTTTCTGATCATAAACAACACTCCTGGCCACCCTGCGGCACTCCAGTTTGCACATAACAATGTTGAAGTCATCTTTCCCCCTCCCCCCCCAATGCCGCCTCCATGCTCTTCACCAAGGCGTGATTCGCTGTTTCAAGGCCATGTACACAAGTTCTCACGGATATGTAGCGCTATGGATGCTGATCCCAATCTTAATGTGATTGAGTATTTGAATTCCTTCAACATTGCCAATTGCATCACTTATATTAAACAGGCAATGGATGCAATCAAGCCTGAAACAGTCAATGCATGTTGGCGAAACCTATGGAAAGAATGTGTGAATGGTTTTAAAGGTTTCCCGACCATTGCCAAAAAAGTGAAATGAATTGTTCTGGTGGCCAGGCAAGTAGGTGGTGATGGCTTCAATAATTCTTCATCAACATCCTTGAGGAAGAAAATTGAGAGCCATAGATAAACATTGACTGACGAAGAGCTAGAGCAGGGGTTGGCAGCCTTTCAGAAGTAGTGTGCCAAGTCTTCATTTATTCACTCTAATTTAAGGTTTCGCGTGCCAGTAATACATTTTAATGTTTTTAGAAGGTCTCTTTCTATAAGTCTATAATATATAACTAAACTATTGTATGTAAAGTAAATAAAGTTTTTAAAACGTTTAAGAAGCTTCATTTAAAATTTAAATTTAAAATGCAGAGACCCCCAGACTGGTGGCTAGGACCCAGGTAGTGAATGTGCCACTGAAAATCAGCTTGAGTGCCGCCATCGGCACGTGTGCCATAGGTTGCCTACCCCTGAGTTAGAGGAACTGATTAAAATCGTCTACAGAAGATGAAGATGACGAACAGGAAGAGCCAGCAAGTTGGAATTTTCATAAATTTGCTGACGTGTTCTAAGCAGTGAAACTCTTGAATGATTTTTAATTTTTGAATATGATTCCTCTATGGAACAAAGCCTCAAAATCACACGTCGTATTATGGACGATTTGAGACTGTATAAGAAATGTTTGAGCAGCTCAAGAGACAACAGTGACGGTTGCCGATCACTGTTTTTCCATGAAAAACAACCAGCAGCAGATGAGCCTGCGCAATCAACTTTTTGAGCTGAACCAGAGCCAACCACTTAATTTACGACTCACCCCCCGTCACCCAAGCTCTGTCACCTCCGTCTCCTGGATCAACATCAAGCCCAGACGACCCCTGTAATTAAAAATACAGTAGTGTAAAATTATATTTTGCATATATACTCTATACATTTATACATAGTACTGTACAGGGTTGTATACACAAAACCATGCAAGTATATTGTACTTCATGGGCGATTTGAGGGATTTTCAAGGGTAATTTTGACTCTACGCAATTTTCACCTGACACTCTGACTTTAGAACCTAACCCCCGTGTAAGATGTGACTCCACTGTATAAGCCATTCTTACAAGATGTGGAACTCTGTGGTGGGAATCATGGCCTCTGGAAAAGATTTGGGGCTTGTGATGAGTATTCAGTTGAACATGAGCTTCCCATGCGATGCTGTTTCCTAACAGGCTATCGTGATCCTTGCTTGCATACATAAGAGAATCTCTGAGTAGAGAGGTTATTTTACCTCTGTATTTGGCACTGGTGCGACCACTGCTGGAATACTGTGTCCAGTTATGGTGCCTACAGTTCAGGAAAGGTGTTTGATAAATTGGAGAGGGTTCAGAGATGTACCATGGGAATGATTGAAAGATTAGAAAATGTGCCTCAATCGTGAGTAGACTGAAGGAGCTCAGTCAGTTTAGCTCAGAGGTCAGCAACCTTTGGCATGGGTGCTTACCGTGGCAGGCCAGGCCGTTTTGTTTACCTGCTGCGTCCGCAGGTTCAGCAGATTGTGGCTCCGACTGGCTGCAGTTCTCAGTCCCAGGCCAATGAGGGCTGCAGGAAACAGCACAGGCCGAGGGATGTGCTGGCCGCGGCTTCCCGCAGCCCCCATTGGCCTGCAGCTGCAAGTCGCTGCAGGCCCAGCCCACAGAGATGCTTACCCTGGCGAGCCACGTACCAAAGGTTGCCAATCCCTGGTTTAGCTTAACAAAGAGAAGATTAAGGAGTGTCTTAGTTATTTATAGACTAATCAAGTGAGGAACAGAAATTTGATGATAAACTGCTCTGTAGTCTAGCAGACAGAGATGTAATATGATCCAGTGGCTGGAAGTTGAAACTAGACAATTCAGACTGGAAATGAAGAATGTAATATTAATGGTAAGGCATGATTGAAACAATTTACCAAGAGTCATGTGGATTCTCAACTACTGGCAATTTTAAAATCCAGATAGGATGTTTTCTATAATATGTGCTCTAGAAATTATTTTGGGGAAGTTCTATGGCCTGTGTTATTCAGAAGGCCAGACTAGATGATTGCAATGGTCCCTTCTGGCCTTGGAATTTATGGAATGAAGGCTGCATGAGTTAGCATGTAAGCCCAAAAAAGAATTATTTGGTGCCCTAATATACAATAAACTAAGTATTTCAGAGAAGTATTTGACCTTTTTAAAGATAAAGACATTAACAATTTTTTTGTTTTTCCCAAGTGATGTGTATGGACGCAAAGATAAACTTTGATAGCAATGCGTTCTATCGTCAGCAGAAAATCTTTGATCTGCAGGACTGGACACAGGAGGACGAGAGAGACAAGGAGGCAGCTAAAGCAGACCTCAACTACATAGGACTAGACGGAAACATAGGGTGTCTAGGTATGTATGTTCTACATAATAGATGTTTAGAATCCTTTGATTTACTTGCTGCTAATGGAGTTCTTAACTGTATCTTTTTGTTACAGTGAATGGTGCTGGTTTGGCTATGGCCACAATGGATATAATTAAACTTCACGGAGGCACTCCAGCAAATTTCCTTGATGTTGGCGGTGGCGCTACAGTACATCAAGTAACGGAAGCCTTTAAACTTATTACTTCAGATAAAAAGGTAAAACAAGGATTAGTATTTCAAAGTTCTGCACTGTTGAATAATTATTTTAAAACGTCATATGGCGATGCATAGTATGTATTGTATGTTTCTACTAGTAGACATGGATTTTAAAGGTGAGCTACAAAGAAGGGAGAACTGTGCTGTCTTTACTACTTTACGATGTGCCTGAAAAACATGTTAAGGTTTTTTTCTACATGTTTCTTTCTTGTCAGGAATATCAGTCTTCAGTCCTTCAGCAAAGAACAGGAAAGGAGAACTGAAGTAGAAAGTCTCTCAGCGCTCAGTTGAAGGGACAAACATGAGTATTTGAATCTCCCACAGAGCCTTTTCTCAAAATGTCTGTCAATTGCACAGATTTCAGACAGTTGTGATGTAATTCACAGTAGTTCTTTACTTTTTCCAAAGCAGTTAACTTGCAAAATTAGTAGCAGATATCTAACACTTGTAATGTATGTGAGAGGGGAAGAGAGGAGTAGTAAATGCTGTTCTGAAGAAAACTTTCAATTTTTTTGTATAAAGTTTTTTTTTTATATTAAAAGGAGGCTACCAAACTCCCTTCTTTGCAAGTCATTCTTTTAGTGGGAATTTAAAATAGTCCTTTTAAAAATAAAACTAGAATTTTCTAATAGAATTATCATGAGAAAAGGGAATAAATAAAGTAACACTTTCCTATGTAATTTGAAGGGAGGTTAAAGATAGAGGCAAATTAAATAGAAACAGTTATTCTCTAGGAGCTGATGAAAGTCATTTAGATGCAGTATAAACATAGAGAAGATGCATTGTTACATGTATTCAGAATAAAAAACTTACCTTTTAATTATCTTCGCAGCTTCAGCTCTGGTGTACTTTTTTTTTAAGCGCAAATACACTTAGCAGACTCAAATGAACAACACAGTAATTTGATCCCCAGTTTCAAAAATCGCATCACTAGTACTGTAAGCAAGTACAGAGGTGCTGTTATTACCCTTTTAAAAATCCTTAAATCTGTTTAACTGTCCTTGCTGAATAAACCAGTGATTTCAAACCAGGCTGTCTTATTTTACACTAGATAATGCAGAATTTCTTTAGCAATACCAAAATTATTTGTCCTTAGATCAGTGGCCCTATAGGCTAATATGGGGTTTCCTAGAATATCCTAAGCATGTCCTTTTCTAGTTTGAAAAGGAATTTGAAACTGTATGTATGTTGGTGTCATGTTAGAGACTCTCTTGTCCATCTCTGACTTGAGTACCAAACCTGCAACTAGATTCATGCGGGTGCACATGTATATTTATGCAGATCCAGTTGCAGGATTTCAGACTTAGATTTTAACGAGTATTGTCTGATTTGTGCATAAACTTTAAGATTCTGAGGTGCTATTTGGTAACATAGTGACATTGCAAGATAAAATTATTTTGATAACTTGCCTGGAAGGATACAAATGTCCCAGTACTATTTTGAAGAGCTCCAGGATCTTTGTATCTATGTTGAAATAATATATACATTTTATTTGAATGTTACTTAAAGATTAACTGAGTATAATTTTGGGCAACAGAAGGAAGAACTCTAGGGCTTCCCTAGTGACAAAGATTTACTGATGGAAAGCTGAGTTTATTTGGTACTCTGCACTAACAACGTTTCAGTTTAAGTTTGAGGCCTTCACCCACCATCATCCAGTGACAGTTTTAAAAAGGTTACTGTTCCCTCTTCCCATCCCTCTCCTTCCAAACTTCTTTCCGTGAACCCCCAATCCTGTTTTTTTCCCTCTGGAATTAAATCATTCCTTCAGTGTGTTCAATTTCAAAGCACATCACAAAGCAATATTGCCCATGAGTACTCATCAGTATCTTTTTGGAGTATTTCATCTCTTCCTGCAGAATGGAGAAGAGCTTGAAGTGAGTCACTAGTTCAGTTCTGGATTTGCATATGAAGTACCCCTTTGACTTTGTATTATCAGTCACGCTGTCAAATAGAACTTGGTATCCATGGCATCCCTGCTTGCTTGTATTCCACCTCCATTGAGAGTTAAGGCTACAGTGAAAAGGGCAGGCTGGCAGATACAATAGATGTAAGTTGTGGTTCTGTATAACAGTGGGGCATTTAGCGGATGAGGGGAGAGATTAGTACAATTAAGAACAATACCATTATTTTTTATGGAATGCTGAGTGAAGAAGAAATCAGGTGGGTAGTGACAGTTATGTGGGTTGTGGGTGATGAGAAGTGAGTGATTCCAGAGGGATGGAGGTTGGTGGGAGCTGGGAAAAAGGTAGATGTGTCCCTGGAAAATAGGTGAGGTGGACAGGAAGCAGAGGTGCAGAGGCTGATGGTAGGAAACAGATGACTAATACAGCGATACGTGCTGCAATAAAAGCCTGAGGTGGCTGTGAGTTAGTAGGGGAGGAAATGCTAAGTTAGCTGTGGAGAGAGAGAGCTGATCAGCTTTGTGTAACCAAAGGGTTGCAGCATGATAGGAGTACTGACTCCTAATTCACATAGTGACCTTGGTGCACTGTCATGTTAAGATGAAGGATTAGGATAAAACACTTCTATTTCTTTTTGAGGTTATAAATCAAGATAAAGTAGGTAATGTTACTTCTGCATAGCTCTTCAGGTGAAAGATTCTTCAGTGTTTTCCGTCAGCATTCTAGGTATGAAAGTGCATTGAGAGCCTGCTTAAAGCTATAAACTCTCTTAGGTAGTAGTAGGAATGCATGTTCACTGTGTGGTGAGCTAGGACCATCTACTTTCTTTCAGGCTGGCTTATCTGCTGCTGTGTAAATACACAGAGTGAATGCTTGGATGGCTCGCTGACAAAACAGCTTTTTGCAAGAAGCTGAGTGGCTTGTTACCACTGGGTGCTGGGATCCCAAGATTTCATGTTTGTTCAAGCACCCCACAACAGGAATTGATAGGAACCATACTGAACTATAGTAAACTTGGCTGAAGCCTGTCTCCTCTTAAACCCTAAAAACACTTTGCCTGATGAAAACTATTGAGACTACAGTCTTGATACAAGTTGGCCAGTAGCAATGGAGTGATGTCATCAACAGTATTTGGTAACCCCCTGGCATAACCTCCCCATGGAGCATGTTCTACACATGTTGACATAATGTCTGGTCAAGGACCAAGAAATCATGACATAATAGTCCCTGTGAAGGATATTTATTTGGAATCCAGTTTCAGGTATTTAATGTAAAGACCAAAATATTTTTCAGGTATTAATTTAAAGAACAAAAGAATATTCCAATTTTAGTCATTTGGCTAGTTGACTGAGAAATTATGCTTGCATGTATATCTTAAAGTGGCTTTAATGTACATTTAATTTTGTGAAGAAAGATTTTCATGTGTTAAAATAATTGTTAAATGATTGCCATTTAACTGCATATAAGGTCACAGTTACCATTTTTCCTTGTTAATTTTGTTCTCTATGATCATAGCATTTCAAGGGTTTTAAAATTTAATTTAAATGTATGCAGATTAAAATTATGGTGTTCTGTGGAATCTCTTCACAGCAGGCTGTAATACATTTTTAAAACGCATGCATGGGGATGTCCTCAGATATGCCATCAAGGTAGTTCTGGCAACAGATGGGTTTTAAACTGGGTTGTGTTTGTCACCTTAAAGGAGGTTGACAGCACAACGATAGATGACTTGACTTGGATACATTTTAAGGTGATGGGTGAACAATGGCTCTGAACTTGTAGCATCCTCAGAATAAATGACTCCCCTGAGTCATTGGGGTAGCTCAGTGAACACTTCTCTCCAGTATAAAGCAGCGTTTAAGATCTTAAAATGATTGAATGCATTTAGGAAAAAGTACAGAAAATGTCACCTGATGAATCATGTACACAGATCAGCATGCTTGCTGTGTCATTTGCCTGGGATCAGGCATCTATGAAGGGTTTGTTGTATTTGTCTCGTTCAAGCATTTGGCGAATGCCTCCAGTCTTTTCTGCAGGTAGTTTTAAAACCCCCTTAAGATCAGCACAAAGCTAGCACAAAATGCTGTGAAGAAGAGCTTCTGGTAGTAGCCTGAGTTGGGTTCAGCTACCGAATAGCAAGACTGTGCTTCCCTCTGGGCCCAGTGTTGAGACATTGTCATTCTACAAAGCCTTGGGCTTCACTGCAAGCCATGTGCCTGATATCAGTGGTACTGAGTTCCAGCTCACTGGATGACACTTTACCTCTCCAGGGGAAGTATCAGCAGAAAGTGCAGAGAGCAATTTGCTTTCCTGGCATTCTGCCGTTCTGAAGCCTGAACTCGAGGTGGAGCTACATAAAAGCCTCTACTGTCCTTTCCCTATAGATTCAGGACTGGGAGACTGATCTGAAGTGGTGTTTGAGGACATATGCAGATTGTTCCTTTTCATCTTGAAGGCCATAGTATTTCCTTTTAGTGCTTGCTGCAGACCTTGCTTTGAGAAATGTCAGAGCACTTACTGCAATCAAAGCCCTCCTTGTGCATCATGCTCTCATGTGTTCTGACTTGGCTCATTTGGTTCATGAGGTACTGGCATTCACAATGATTTCCCTGATGCCTTATGCACTGAATATCTTAGCATAACAATTGTTGAAATCTTGTGAAGCACTGTTGATGATCTTTTCCATCTCTTTGGTATTGGTTGCCTGAGGTGAGAGCAGGACAGTGATCTAGTTAATCCGTTCCCTGTCCACCCTTACCAAATTTCTGCAGATGAGCCTTGTACTGTGCCCTGAAGGTTGTATCGAACTAGGTGAGGGCCCCTAACAACTTTTCACCAGTTTGTGTGTTTGACAGCTGGTTGGAAACTTAAGTTTTAAGTAAATCTTTATTAAAAATCTTTTTTATTCACACTGAAATGTTGTGGAGACTCAGTCAGGAATAGAACCCAGGATCCTGAATCCCAGCCCACATGCTCTAACCAAAAAACTATGCTTCCTATCTGCTTGCTTTCCAGCCAAGCTCCTTGCACCCTTCTGTAGAGCCTCAACCTTCTACTTTCTTTCTGATTTTTCTCCACCTCCCTCCATAAACCTTTTTTCATGCCATGGTGTACCAACACAGAGGCATTGCCTACCTGGCAGCTACAGAAATGATCAAATCACTCCCTCAGACATGTTGTAGGTGTGTTGGTCCCACAATAGTAGAGAGACGAGGTGGATGAAGTAGTATCTGTTGTTGTACCAACTTCTATTGGAGATAGAAGCCACAGAGGGCTTTCCTTCAGATCTCGTCTGAAGAGATCTGTATGGCTTGAAAGCTTCTTCTCTCTCCCCAACAGAAGTTGGTCCAATAACAGATGTTACCTCACCCACCTTGTCATCTTCTGAGACAGGCAGTCAAGTTCTGAAAGTACTTTTAACCTCAGTCCTGTAGCCTTGGGCTCTTTGCCATCTAGGCTTATTTGAGGAGAGAAGATCATAACTTTTTCCTTTTGACGAAAATAATTTAAGACTGTCTCAATAAACTTGACTTTGTTTAAAGGGGACTAAAATGCTGAAGAACTAACTACCTTTTTAAAATGTAGTTTTTCTTTGTTCTAAGCTGAGTTTGTTTGCCTGTTTAGTTGCTTTCCCTACCACCTATATATTGTGTTAAAGCATATTTTTCTGGTGCTGAAGACATCAGTATGGTAGCTGCTGTATCTCTTATCTAGGAATGTAAAAGAATGAACATTGCAATGTGCGGAAGTATTTGAAAATGACTATTTCTTATGTTAGAGAACTTATTTTAGATAACTTATTTTAACACGCACTATACTGAGTGGGCATTTTGTCCTGTTGAACTGGTCATTTGTAGTAGCTTAATACAGACTGTATAATAGAGCTCAAGAAGAATTATTGTCATTTTCCTGTGCCCCAGCCCTTTTACTCATAATCTAACTTCTAACATTAAATGTAATCTGCAAAGACGTGGTGGTAAAGTTAATGACCTTCAGTCTAAAAAAGCATGCTCATTCTCTCTTCTAATGTAGATCCTTCAACAGAGTTCATGTTACAGGTGACAGGCCCAAGTATTAGTTTGGGGAATACTTCTAGCAGGATTGTCTTAAACTGGAAGGCCAAACTGTTGACAAATGGAACAGTTATGACATTGATTTTAATATCTGAGGTTTAATTCTTTTTTGTTTCTTTGAATACAAGTAATTGCTTTCTCCAGAAAATTGGTTGAGCGAGACTATCAGGAAAAGTCATGGTGCAGCCATTTTTACTAGAGATCAAAAGGTTTGTCTTTGGTTTGCATCTTATTTCAGTTAACATGTTACAAATCAGGAATGGTTATTAGTGCCTGCGACTCTTGGTGTCTTAAAGGGAAAATATAGAACCTTTCAAAAACAAAAATAAATCACAGAGCATCTTTGAAGTTTAAGTGGCAAACATCATTCTGGGATATATTAGCAGGAGTGTTGTAAACAAGACTCGAGAAGTAATTCTTCCACTCTATGCTGATTAGGCCTCTACTGGATTATTGTGTACAGTTCTGGGTGGTACACTTAAGAAAAGATGTGGACAAATTGGAGAAAGTCCAGAAGACAGTAACAAAAATGATTTAAAGGTCTAGAAAACATGACTTATGAGGGAAGACTGGAAAAACTGGTTTTGTTTCATCGAAAAGAAAAGACTGAGGGGACATCATAACCATTTTCAAGTACATAAAAGGTTATTACAAGGAGGAGGGAGAAAATTTGCTCTACTTAATCTCTGAGGGTAGGACAAGAAGCAATGGGCTTAAATTGCAGCAAGGGCAGTTTAGGTTGGACTTTAGGAAAATCTGCCTGGTGGTTAAGCACTGGAATAAATTGCCCAGGGAGGTTGTGGAATCTCCATCAGTGGAGATTTTTAAGAACAGGTTAGACAGACACCTGTCAGGAATGGTCTAGATAATACTTAGTCTTGCAATAATTGTTGTGCAGTACGGTAGAACGCTGTTTATCTGATCATCCATTATCTGACTCTCCATATAAACCTAACAGTGCGCACTGGTCCAGAAGTGGGCAATCTCTCATGTTGGTCACTAGATGATGCTGCAGCCTCACACTGTCCCATATTCCAGATTATCTGAATCTTTGATTATCTTTCTCCCAGTCCCCAGTTAGATCGGAAAAGCAGGATTCTGATGTACATTATTTTAGAGACGAGTAATTTTTTTCTGCTGAATTCTTCTAGAATATGAGTGAAGGATTTCTTAAACCATGTGCTTAGCATTGAATTTCTGGAGCTTGAATTTTTAGAACTGATTTTTGCCCATCTGAGTGGGCTGAATCCCTTTAATCTGATTTGATGGGCTATTTGCTGCTTGTTAAAATTCTTCATAATATTTTAGTAGGATGGTGGACTTGATGTGTGCTCTATCATTAAATGTATAACCCTACGTGCTACTTTCTGTATGTAGGTACTGGCTATTCTGGTGAATATTTTTGGAGGTATTATGCGATGTGATGTTATTGCACAAGGTATCATTATGGCAGTAAAGGATTTGGACCTAAAAATACCTATTGTTGTACGGTTACAAGGTGAGCACTCTTCAATACTGTGTAAATCTCAGTCTTTGAATTTATGTTCGTCATTAGTGTTCTTAGGTGCTGGAGTAATACTAATAGTGATCACCGTGTTTAGCAGTTCATTTAATGCGTAGCAAAATTGCTTGTATACAGAAGAATATTTTGTAAAGAGAAATATATACTAACATCTAAAATCCAGTGTTTTTCTTGATGACTCTATTAAATATTTCTTACCATATTGTGTTTTTGATAACTGTTTAGTTGACATTTTAGAACAGCAAATCTAACTTGCTACTGTAAATGCCTTCTAGTGTATACTGTACTATCTCAATTTTGAGATGTCTTAGTAGATCTATCCTGGAAAACTTGATCCTCACCAGCTCACACAGTCTCTGACTGAAGCTGGTAGGTAGTAGATCATTTCATTCAGTACTGAATTCTTTTGTTTAAAACTACTTCTCTTTCTTTAGGTACACGAGTTGATGATGCCAAGGCTTTAATAACAGCTAGTGGCCTGAAAATCCTTGCTTGTGATGACTTGGATGAAGCTGCTAAAATGGTGGGCAAGAAAGAGTCTTTTTGCATAACTCTTCATAACAGATGCTATGCTTTAATATGAAGTCTTAATAAAGTTGTATCTTCCCCCAGTCAACTTAAAACAGTAGTCTAGGATAAAATATTTGAAGCCTTGAAGATCACTGACACTATGTATCCAAAGTATTTTACAGAGCAGTAACTAAGTGGTAGGGTGGTGACTTCATAGGCAGAATCTTTTTACCCCAAACTAGGAACCTGCTCTATATTGCTAGAGAGGAATTAACCAGATTACCTATTTTTATAAAAGAGCCAAGAGATCTTTAATGTTATAGATGGGCAGGGGGACCTCAAGTGAAAATCTCATCTGAAAGGCTGCACTTCTAGTGGTGCACCCCTCCTTGGTAGTGTACTTTTAGGTCAACACTTGTAGTAGTTTAAGGCCAAGGTAAGTATTTGAACTCCTTAATAAGCAAGGGTGCTACCAGTGTGTAATCTGAATCATTTGTAATGTTAGCTCCTGGGGCTGAACTCTCCAGAACTAGCTGCGTTGCGTGGAAGACCCTACTTACCCTGATCCACAAAACTGAGTTTAAAGGCACAGTGGAAATCCTCTTAAGCTGATCAAGCCCTTGGTTGATCATTATAATGCTTCTGCAGCAGTGAATTTGGGTTTTAGACCTATATTGCATTTTTATAAGGTGCCCACCATCCAAAGCTACTGGTATCATTTTATAAACAAAGAAATAAGTTTGTCAAGGTTATCATGACCCAAATTAATTTGTTTTGTTAATCTAAAATTTATATCCTATATGCCAACAGGTAAATCACTTTAAAAGGTACTAGTAGTTTAAAAATAACACAAATTTCTCCAGAGAATATTTACTTGTGTTAAAAAAGCACCCTGAGGCCCCAGTTGGATTGAGGCCTGTTGTTCTGAGCACTATATAAATGTATATTAAAATATAAGGGTTTGACTACACTTGAAAGTTAACATGGATTAATTTTAAAGTGCAATGTGTGGGCATTCTCTTGTTCTGGAATGGGAGTGGCTTGTTCCTGTTTAGTTTAACCCCCTTTCAACATGGCTTAAACTAAACAGGAACAAGCTTCCAAGTTAACTCTTGTAGACAAGTCTTAACTCCCTGAAGAGCTTTGTTTTAAGATAATGCAGAAAGTAGGTGTAACAAACAAATGGAAGAGGTAAAAATGAGGGTGACAGTAATAAGATCACATGCTTGTGTAGATAACTTTATAAAATCAGCAAATTGTGCAAAAGTAATGAACAAACAACATCAGTAGCATCTGTTAGTAATCCATGCTGGCCACCTGGCATCTAAGCTAGACAAATGTGGACTAGAAATAAGGTGCATATTTTTAACAGTGAGGGTAATTAACAATTGGAACAACTTAAGAGTTGTGGTGAATTCTTCATCACAGGAAACTTCTTAAATCCAAAAAGAATGAGGAGTATATTGTGGCACCTTATAGACTAACAAATTTATTTGGGCATAAGCTTTCGTGGGATAAAACCCACTTTATTGGATGCATGCAGTGGAAAATACAATATGAAGATGTGTATATACACAGAGAACATGAAAAAATGGGTGTTGCCATACCAACTCTAATGAAACTAATCAATTAAGTTGGGCTATTATCAACAGGAGAAAAAAACTTGTAGTGATAATCAGGATGGCTCATTTCAAACAGTTGACAAGAAGGTGTGAGTAACAGTAGGGGAAAACTCATTTTCTAAAAGAGATGCTCTAGTTCAACCAAAGGTATTGGACTTGAAGCAGAAATTAAATTCAGGAAAGTCTGTAGCCTGTGTCATGCATACTAAATGATCACAATGGTCTCTTCTGGCCTTTAAATCTATGAATCTTATGGCAAGCTCTTTCTAACATTACTTTCTAAAATAGACTGTCTAGTTGAACTCCTAAAATGTAGTAGTGTCATTTGTTAAACTGTTAATATTTGTTTAATTATCTCCTTAACTTTATTTCCTTCCCCCCCCACAGGTTGTGAAACTTTCAGAAATAGTGACCTTAGCAAAGCAAGCTCAGGTGGATGTTAAGTTTCAGTTGCCAATCTGATCTGAGTTGTCATGGAAGTGTCTAAAGTGTTATATTCTCTGAAATACTGTGTTCTGTGGGTTTTTTCCTCTTTTTTTCCTGTGTGGAGGTTTTAATTGCTTGACAGGTGCACAAACTTTAAAGCACCTGATTCTTAATGTTAATATTAAAAATGGTCAGAGTTCATGTAAAAGTGACTGTATTGCTGATATGTAGACTTTTAGTTGCTGTCCCAACACTCTAGCTTCTGCTGCAGAATGTCACTTGCAATATTCATTCATTATTGTCAAAAACAAGGTTTTTGTTGAAAAATAGATTCTTCTGAATAAAATCTGAAGTTACTTTAATTGTATATTCATATTAGCTTCATGTAAAGATAAATATGACAGCTAGACATTCTAGCACTCATCATATGGAGGAATGTATTGAAATGGTATTTTTTATTGGAGACCTTTAATCTGCAGTATAATGAATGGATTTGAGCATACCGATCATAATGCATAAATAGTGCATTTGAACAAACCCAGCAGCTTTCTAGAAGTGCTTTGCGGATTTGACCAGCTAAGTATCGGGACAATGTAACAATCACTACAAAATATACTGTAGCACTTAAGTCTTCATGGTTTCTGGTGCTTATTAAAAAGCATCATGTAGCTTTGTATATGAACAATAATGCATATTTCCTAAAGTGTGGCAGACTTGACATACAGAGAATTAGAATGTCAATTGTAAGTTAATAAAATCTCTCCCAAGATATCAGTATTACATTTTTATTTTGTCCACTTTGATGACTAAGTCACACGGGTAAGTGAGCCCATAAAGGAATTGGTAGGGTTTAAACCAACAGATGAAGAGGTATTGTAAATAAATCTGTAAAACAGCATGTCTGTTCTGGCACTTCTTCATGAATTGCATTGCAGCTCATAAACTTATGGGAACTTGATATGTGATACAATGATGCTTTCATATCATCTAGTGTACAGTATTATACTAAAAGTGAACATATGGATCTTCCCAGTCTAGCTTCTCTGTATTGAAAGGCACTGGAAAGCATCTGTTGTGAGAAATTCAACACAAACCGACCAATGGTATATCTCGTTGTGTGCTATTTTGCTTACCCTTGCAGCATTTTTCAGTTTTAAGTGACAACTAAAGGAATATAATATAATACTTCTCTTGCCTCTGGTGCTAACACACATTAAATTAAAAAAAAATCTAATTTACTTTTCACTTTTTTGTTGTTTTAATTTGTCAAGTTGAGCATTGGCCTGCCAAACCCAGGGTTGAGAGTTCAGTCCCTCAGGGGGCCATTTAGGGAACTGGGATACAAATCTGTCTGGGGATTGGTCCTGCTTTGAGCAGGGGGTTGGACTAGATGACCTCCTGAAGTCTCTTCCAGCCCTAATATTCTATGATTCTATGTGTGTTTCCAGCCAGCCTTGCACACTCAGGTTTAGTTTGTGTGCTTTCTCTCAAAATTGCAATAACAAAGGTTTTTAAGGGCAAATTAGATCCTTGGTAATACCTGTTCAGCCACACTGCTGTCAAAGGATTTCCACAGGTAACTGGTTTGAGTTTTACATTTCTGTTGATGCATAAGAACGCATAGAATCCAGCTCACTATTAGCTTGTAGAGCTAACAGAACTAAAAAGCAATAAAAATGTCTGCCACTAAAATCATATACAACTAAATATCCAATAAAACTGTTCCATGTGTTTAAGATGTCACTTGTTTATAGTGAGTTTTTTAGAGTAAAACTTCACTTTAAAATGAAGAGATGAAAGTGGAGGGCAGAAATACTTCGATGTAGTCAAATGTTGTATGAAAATTGGGAAACCATGCAAATGCTTTGGAATACAACTCATGGATCTTATTAGTTTCAAGATGGGTGAAGTATGATCTTTAATTTTTATTTTCTGTTGGTGGGGGAGAGAGCGCTTTAGAGCTTACACACAGCTCTTCATCCTGAAAGCTTCTCTCTCTGACTAACAGAAGTTGGTCCAATAAAAGGTATTACCTCACCCATCTTGTCTCTTTAATATTCTAGGACCAACATGACTATAACACTGCATGAATCTGGTTGTCTGATAGCCAGAACTTAATCTCAGTTGTTCATGGCAATTATAAAGATTTAAACATAGTTAAAATCTGTGAGGAGAGTAATTTAAGTTGGCACTTTGTCAAAAGATAGTTATATAGCCATTAAAATATTAACAAACCCAGGTGACTTATTACACATTTTTTAGCTGGTAATCTTGATTCACAAGTAGATTGACTTCAGGTGGAGAATAAAGGCCCTTTACCATTAAAATACTGTGGAAGTCTTGAATCAGGAATATCTGCATGAAAACTTCAGTGGAGACATGGAAGTGACAAAGCTATTAGAGGAGAGCTGCATACAAATATTTGACCACACACTTGAAAAACAGAGGTGAGAGCCATGTCAGTGGTGTGTGTGTGTGTATGTATGTATGTATGTATTTTAAATAGTGATATGCCCTGAGAAGGTCAGACAGTTCTTTAAGTCACTTCAGTATTGTCAAGCTTGCAGATTTATAATCATATGTTGTAATTTACTCTTGTAAAAAATTGTGAACTTTAGATTTTTTTTGGCTGCATACTAATTACTATTCAAATAGCACCAGCTGCATGCGATGGCATGTTAAGTACATGGAGAACATAGTATTTGATTCATTTAACAAGGTACTAGGACTGCATTGTACACTTCAGTTTGGTGTATTGAGTTGTGATCCTTTAGCTTATTTTGCAGAGATTTTAAATTTTGTTGCAAGAGAAGTATTTCCTCTCTACTCCATGCTAAACACAGAATTGGTAGTTTTATATGCAGTTTGCTAGATTACATAGCCTACATGAGTCTGGGAGGCTAGGAGAGGTCAATATTGCAACAAAGAAGAGGGTAAGAAGGAGTTGTAACTTTAAATGTAAAGATAACCAAAATGATTGACTTCAAAAAAGTTCAGATGGAGTTTGTGTAGGCCCATCTATAAATATAGTACAGAGGAATATGAAACATATAAACATGATTAAATATTAGAAGCTCCTTATGTGGAAGTAAAAGAAGCTTATACTAGCATGCATAGGATGTCTTCTCATGAAATCTGCACAATGTGCTGAGTTTTGCAGCTGTCCAAATGCATCTTAAAAGCAAATGGCTTTTGTAAGAGCTGTGCAAGCATTCTATCCTAGGAACTTAGACAAATATTAATAAAATGAAAACATCTCAGTTGCGTTATGTCCCACAAAGCATCTAGCACTCACTAAAAGAACTCATATTTAAGTATACTGCTAATTTATTATTGGCAAGTAGTACTACTGGGAAGCCAATGATTTGAAAGGGATGAATTTTGTGCACTGTAGATTTTAAGTAAAATGGTCAGATGTTTTATGAAGACCAAAATATTTGGCATCTACCATACCAATTACGGGATTGTGTGAAATACATTTTACCCTCCCATTCTGACTCTGGAGTATCTATGGTGATAGAAGGCTGCTGTTGACTGCCTGCAAACAGTACAAAAATATGTCTTCATACAGGATATATCAGTTTTTTTAATAGTACCAGCCAGACCAGTGTGCTTTTATATAAGAGGAACTTGTACAAAGAGCATTACTTAAATACAGATTAAGACAGATCACTAAATCTTTGGCAAAACTGCTTTTCATGTTATGGAAATCCCTGGAACTGCTCATGGAAAGGGGGATGAAATGAGATGCTGAAGAAACTGAAAAAAGCTGGAGCAGAAGCATTTGCTAAATGTCAGACTATAAATATGCTTATTACTTTTATGTGGGGAGATACTATATAGACTTTCACTTAAGCACTGTTTGGAGAGCAGATGCTATGGTCTCTGGAGCTAGAGACTGATTAAAATTCCTCTTTCAGAAGAGTAATAGCAAGACATATGAGTGTAGTTTAGTAGATGAAAGATCAGTTGTGTATGCAGTAGGAGTTCATTTCAAAGTAATGAGTGGAGAATTTTAAGTCCCATCAGTCAATTTTTTTATTATTATTATTTATTTTTTAGTTGGGGATTGGTCCTGCTTTGAGCAGGGGGGTGGACTAGATGAGCTCCTGAGGTACCCCTCAACCCTGATATTCTATGATTCTAAAGGAAGGTATGTGTAGGACTGAGAGAGCAGAGGAAAAAAATCTACTCTGCTGCCTGATCAAAGTATGGATCAAAAGAAAAGACACTTGGTCATGTTTCTCCAAGAAGTTTTAGGGGGATGAAGTGGGTACATGACCATATGAACCAGGCCCCACTACTGAGAGGAAAATCCAGCCTCATCCACTACTCCTGCCTGAGTGGCTGACTATCATTACTATGTGCCTCAACAACTCTTCATGTTAAGAAAAAAGGGTATGAGAGCTTAAGATAGTACATCCTACATATCTGCCAACATTTGAAGATGTGTGGCAGGGTCTTGCCTCCTGATGAAAAAGGAGCAAAAGATCTGTGCCTAACCTCTCTTCCGTCTTGGTGGAGGGGAAGAGAGTAAGATGTGAGCCTCTTCCAGCTGAGGAGACCTGAATTGATTGGGCAAACGGGGGAAGTTGTAGAATCTCCATCTCTGGAGATATTTAAGAGTAGGTTAGATAAATATCTATTAGGGATGGTCTAGACAATATTTGGTCCTGCCATGAGGGCAGGGGACTGGACTCGATGACCTCTCGAGGTCCCTTCCAGTCCTGGAGTCTGAGTCTATGAGTGGGCAAGGAAATCAAATGGCCCACTTTTTCCCCCAATAAGGCAAGTTGGATGGCAGGTTGTACAAACAGCAATAAAGCAAGGAGCTGGGGGGAGGGCAGCAGGTGAGGGTATTTTTAGTATCCAGGAGTTCCAAGTAAAACTTCTTAATCAGAAATGTTAGACTCAATGTGGTGATATTACTATTTATCTTAACAGGCAAATATGGCTTGAGTCAGTTTCTGAGTTTTGATCAGTGCTGCAGGCTGATGAATAGTGTGTAGTAGCCTGACAGCTTGAAATAGATTTTATTCCAAATAAGAAAAAACAGTTTTCTACAAAACAAAATTCTGAAAAACTTGTTTCTGGTCGATTGAAATGTTTCATAGGTTTCTTTAATTTTACTTTATAAATCAGTATAATTTAAAACTACAGTCTGGTGGTGCATTTTCCCCAAAGTTAAGTGTCTCTGGAGGCGTCTATGAAAGTGAGAGAGAATAGACCTGTGTGCATATACGTCATACGTTTTTCATTAACAAATTGGTTTGAATCTTTTTTTGTCTGCTCATTTATGACCAGTGAAGATTGATTGTTTGCATTACTAGGGAATGTTGCTGCAGTGGTAAGGAGAGCACTTTCAATTTCACTGCATGCCACCATCTGGGCAACCAGACCTCGTAATCTACCGGTCCACCCTTTGACTACTTCAAATGGTCCCTGCCATTTGGCTAACAGTTTGGACTCAGATGACAGGAGTAGCAACAAGACACGATCACTGGGTTTGAAGGTTCGCAGACAGGTGCCCTGATTGTAACTCTGCTCCTGGGTCTGTTATGCTTTCATTCAGTTCTTGTGGGCAAATCCTCCAAGCCTCTTAAGGCGCTCTTGCAGTTGTAGTATATCTGGGATGGACCTGGTAACCCAGGACTCTCATTCCTTGCAGCTCTTGTGAAGAAGGTCCAGGATCTTCCTGGGTTGCCTTCCATACAACAGTTCAAATAGGGAGACCTCAAGCATCCATGGAGTTATCTCTCATGTTGCAAACAGCAAGGCAGGTAACAGTTTATCCCAATGCTGTGGATCATCCTCTATGAATTTATGGAACATCAATTTCAAGGTCCTATTAAATCTCTTGACTAAGCTGTCAGTCTGGGTATGTTAGACTGAAGTCTTCAAGGCTTGCGTGTTTAGTAGCTTGCATAGCTCCGCTATTAGTTGGGATGAAAAGTTGGCGCTCTGGTCTGTCAGAATCTCTTTTGGTATCCTAACTCGAGCAAACATTTCTTCTAAGAGTTCCTTTGCTATGGCGGGTGCCATTGTTGAATGCAAGGGGACAGCCTCAGGGTATTGGGTGGCATAGTTTACCACCACCAATATGTAGCAGAACCCAGAACTACTTTTTTTTTTTCCTAAGGGCCCGATTAAGTCCATACCTATCCTTTCAAATGGCACTCCTACCACTGGGAGGGGGATCATGGATGCTTTGGGTATTCCTTTGGGACTGGTGCGTTGACACTTTGGGCAGGAAGCACAGAAGTCACTTACTTCCTTATGGATACTGGCCCAGAAAAATTTAAGGGCCACCCAGTGTAGAGTCTTCTCTTATCCCAGGTGTCTGGACCAGGGCACCGAGTGTGCCAGCCACAGCAAGTCCTGCCAGAACTTACATGGCACTAGCAGTTGTTGGATCACTTCTGGGGTTTGTGGGTCCTTGGTCATCTGGTGTAGGTGCTCATTGTGCCCCTCAAAGCGGGGCCTTTGGGGTGGTTGTGGGTTGGAGTCCACTTCCTTCTCAGTTGGGTCAATTGCTCCCATGCACACCTCAGGATGGTCCTCCGTTTGCTCTTTCAGGAAGTCTCTATTAGTCACCAGCCATTCATGCTCCGCTTCCACTGTCCACCATTCCAATAGCTGCTGCTTTCTGCAAATTCACATGGGCAGGTAGGGGAAAAATGAGGCAGTTAGCTGACTGAATGGACATTGAACATGGGACGCCCTGATTACCTCAGTGCAGCTGTTTGTGGGGGTAACTCTTCACAAAACTACTGTTGCTGTGATATCTTTTTATCCCTTACTCCGATACTATGAAGGTGAATGTGGCATATGAACCTAGATAGACAAACAAATTAGGGTTAAGCAAATGATTAAATACAGAGAATATCATTTATTGCATTGAGCATAATGTATGATGTTTTCAGTAGTAAATCCTTCTAGTTCTATGTACGCATGGCAAACAAAATCCTACCATGGTAAAAGTGGTAAATAATAATGTCCCTGATACAGAGCAGCTTGGATCACTTGGTAAGCTGGGTGCAAGCAAACAATATGCCCTGGAATACAACTAAAAGTGAAGTGTTGCACCTTGGAATAAAGAACATAGGCCATATGTGCAGGACTGGGGATTCTCTCTTGGGAAGCTGTGACTCTGAAAGACTTGGAGGTCATAGTGGATAATCAGCTGAACATGAGCTCTCTGTCTAGTGCTGTGGCCTAAAGGACTAATATGATCCTAGGATGTATAAACAGGAGACTATCAAGTAAGAGTATAGAGTTCATGTTACCTCTTTGATTGGCCCTGATGTGAACAATTCAAGGGTGCTGATAAATTGGAGAGGGGTCAGAGAAAAGCCAGTGATAAAAGGACTGGAAAACATGCCTTATAGTGATTGAGCTCCTTGTGGCTGTTTAGCTTGGTAAAGAGAAGGTTGTGGGGAGACTTACAGTATCTATACAGGGAACAGAACTTTAATAATGGGCTCTTTAATTTAGCAGACAAAGATATAGCAAGAGCCAGTGGCAGGAAGTTGAAGCTAGAAAAATTCAGACTGGAAATAAGGGGCAAATTTTCAACAGGGAGGATAATTAGCATTGGAAGAGTTTACCAAGGGGTTGTGGTCAATTCTCAGTCATTGGAAATTTTTAAATCAAGATTGGATGTTTTTTCTAAAAGATGCTCTAGTTCAAACAGGAATTGGGAGAAGTCGTATGGGCTGTGAGGGTAGGAGGGCAGATAAGGTGACCACAATGGTCATTTCTGGCTTGAAAATATTATGCACATCAGTACATGATTAGGGCTCAATTTCCAGAAGTTCTGAGTATGCTCAGCTGCCACTGACTTCATTTAGAGGTGACTCTGTTCAGCACTTCTGAAAATTAGAAAGCTGGGTGACTGGTGCCAGGGCACATAAGTCAGTAACAGAGCCAGGACTAAGAACCCCAACTCCCAGTCTTGTGGGTTGTCCACAAGAAAATCCTTCCTTTCCTTGTATCTTTTTTTCTTCTCTTTTGATCTAGAGTAGCGGGTCTCAAACTGTGGGACATGACCACAAAGTGGGTCATGAGTTCCTTTTAATGTGGGTTGCTAGGGCCAGTGTTGGACTTGCTGGGGCCCCAGGCAGAAAGCTGAAGCCAGAGTCCCACTGTCTGGGGCTGAAGCGGAAGCCCGAGGGCTTTGGCCCCAGGCTATAGCCCCCTGTGTGGGGCTGTAGAGTAATACAGGGCACTGGGTTCATGTAGCAATTGTTGTTGTCAGAAGGGGATTGCAGGACAATGAAGTTTGAGAACTGCTGATCTAGAGCAGTGGTTCTCAACCAGTGGTCTGGGGCCCCCTGGAGGTGGGGCTGCGAGCAGGTTTCAGGGAGGCCACCAAGCAAGGCCAGCATTAAACTCACTGGGGCCCAGGGCAGAAAGCTGAAGCCCTGCCACATGGGGTTGAAGCCTGGGCCTGAACCCTGCCAGCCAAGGCTGAAGCCGAAGCCTGAGCAATGTAGCTTTGCGGAGACTCCTGTGGTGTGGGGCCCTAGGCAATGCCCTGCTTGCTACCCCGTAATGCCAGTCCTGGCTTTTATATGCAGAAAACCCTGATCTAGAGCGTTTGGATCAGGCAATACAAAATTCATCAGCATCCTACAACGTAGTGTATGTGACCTGGAGACAACTCATTCTAATTCACAGGAAAACATGGCCATACAGTGTAATACAAGGTCTAGAGAGCACTGAGCAGGGAGTGGCATCTGCAGTCATACCAGGAATTGGGTTGCCTGGGAAAAAAACACAACAGGCTTTCTGGGAGCCTTGTTTGTTTGTGACTGGCACTCTGCTCCTAGAGAGAACCAGCTTACTTTCCTCTTCTCTCTGTGTCTAGCCTTGGGTAGCTGTATGACATTTAAAATGCACAGGTAAACAGCCTGTCTGTGTCAAAGACTGACTTTCTCGGTGATCCCAGAGGTAACCCTAATAAAAATAACTCCAAAGTACAGCACTTCCATTAATTCCAAACAGTACAGTTTGCAAGGCTATTCCTGCAGCATTTAGGACCATTACCTCACACACATCCTTCTGTTCACAGTGGCAACCTCCACACTTTAGCTTCGTTCCTTATTAAGAAGCATATTGCAGTAATGTCATTTATTGGACCAACTTCTGTTGGTGAGAGACACAACCTTTCAAGCCACACAGAACTCTCTTCAGGTCCAGGAAGGGTTCTCCCAGTGTCAGCAAATACAAGGTGGAACAGTTTGATTAGCATAAGTAGTTAGCACATGTTGTAAGAGATTATTCAAGGTAGAGTGGCCCATTAACACCTTTGCAATCATAAGACCAAAAGAGGGGGGGGGGAATAGTTGGTTACAGATTTTTGTAATAAGCCATAAATTAGTGTATCTGTTCAGTCCATGATTTTTAGTGTCTAATAGTAATGAATTTAAGCTCCCAGCTCATCTTTTAGAAGTATTGTACAGGTTTCCTTTGACTCATCAGTCCCCATCCTCAGATACAGAGTGATTGCTTTGTGAGAAGTGTTCACCCACAGGTGATAGGCTGTTTTGTCTTCTATCATTTTCCTGGGTGAGTTCATTCAAGAGCATAGTGATCGTCTGGTTTCACTTACATAATTGTTGGGGCATTTAGTGCACCGGGTGGGGTACACCACACATTGTGAGAGGCATGTGTAAGACCCATGGATCTTGAAAGGTGTATTGTGGGGAGTGCTGACTATTGTAGCAGTGGAGATATGTCTGCAGGTTTTGCATCTATTGTTCTGGCAGGATCAGTGCTGCTTTGCATTCATGTGTCCTGGTCTGTGGGGAGCTTGCCTCTGATGATGAGTGTGGAGAAATTGGGGCATGGGTGTTGGGTATAATAGGTCCGCAGCCTCCCCTAGTACAGCTGCTGCCACTGGATCCCAGTTGTGGGTTTGGTGGGGGGAATTTTTGCTTTTTATTATGTCCCATGTAGGTTCCAGGGCAGCTGAGGAGATGGTATTTGCTACTCAGCTTCCTAGGTTGCTTCCTGAATTCCAGGGAGATTAGTAATGAACCCAGGAAGTTGAGTAGCACATATTGCCTTCTCAGCTGCCCTGGACCTTGCATATGGCCTATCAAAAGCTCAGATTCTTCTTCTGGAACAGGGAAGACAAAACTTTTGAATTTTCCCATGGGGTGGCTTAGGGATCTGTGGAGCGGAGGTGCATCTGCGGCAGCTCCAGCCAGCCCACAGCTCCTCTGAGTAGGTTGGGGGTGGGGGGGGAGGAGGCTCAAGGCTCTGGCTGGCCTGGCACTCCTCTGGCCATGGGAGGCGGAGGCGGGGGGCTCTGGCGGCGGAGGGGGTGGGTGGAACGGGTGGAGCTGGGGGCTAGCCTCCCTGAAGTGGGGCTCCACCTTCTGCCCATGAGTTGGGGTGTTGTTTGAAGGCTGGGGGTTCAGGAACAATTTTTTTCAGGATGGGGTCCTCACTGGGTATGAGTTGTAGTTGTTTGATGCCCCGTATGTGTTTCAGTATGGGGTGGTAGGTGATAACTAAGGGTGTGCAGTCAGAGGGGGTTTTATTTCTGTATTAGAGCAGGTTTTCTTAGGATATTTGGGTGACCGGTTCCATGACGTGATCTATTTCTATGGTGGAGTGTCTTTGTTTGGTAAAGGCGGGTTTGAGTATGTTAAGGTGTATATCCTCTTCTTTTCAGCCTGCAATTTGCTGGGACACTGGGAGTACCCTTCCCAGACCAGAGAAGAGCTCTGTGTGGCTCGAAAGCTTGTTTCTTTAACCAATAGAAGATTGTCCAATAAAAGATATTACCTCACCCACCTTCTCTCCCTAGTATCTCTGGACTAACACAGCTACAACTAAACTGCATACTGTGAACATAGTGACATCTGATGTCAGCTTTTTCTTGGAAAATCTAAAGTCCTGTTGCCATGTGTTCAAAGCTGCTGCCACTGCTTGCATAAAAGGTGTAGTAATGAGTAAAGAACAGCATGTACATTTTCTGGGAAAGGGCCCTGGTGTTTAGAAAACAGACTAAAGGATTGCACTTGAGATGAATTGTTGGGAAATACCAACATGAAACATATGACCTGGTCACCTTCTTTTTTACAAAAGGCCTGGCATTGAATTGAACTGCATGAGGACATTTTAAAAGCACCTGGTTGCAACTGTAGTTTAAAAAAACATTTGCACAAAAAATAAAAGATTTGAAAAGGCCACAAGTTGCCAGAACCCCAGAACAAAAGGATCAAAATGTCAGGGTGACAATGTGCAGTTGCAGTGTAAAACTCAGCCTCCACACTTTGCTCATGTATTTCAACAATACTTTTCAAAGACTGCAGGGAGTATATAGGGGATAAATCTGAGCTACAAGACAACCACTACCTTTCAAATCTACACAGCATGGTGGATAAATCTTCAGAGAGGAGTCAGTTGAAGTACATAACATCTTAGGAGAGCATAAGTCATATCAACCACAATTAATATATTTCAGCCTAACTAAAACTATTGGCTTGGGGGCTAAGGAAGGCAGGGGAATGGAAATTTGTGAAGCTAATTCAGATCCAATGTTTGTAAGTGTATAGCCCATCTGTGTGCACACTCATCCATATTCGACAAGTCCAGTCAGCCCAGGATCTGGAAGTTGTTAATACAAGGGTCATCACAGGTTCAGTTAGTTGGCACTGGAAACTACTCTCTTTGTGTTGCATCATCATATATCATATTATACATACTTGTGCCTAAAACTAGGGCTTGATCTAACTACTGACGCCTGGGGTAGGGATCCTATTACCTGTTTCGCACAGTTTATTAATTACAAAGTACTGTGTACACACCGATGATGCTCTATAACTTAAGTTAGTGGAGAAGAAAGCTAGAACAGCATGAATCATCATGTCTCAAATCTCTATCTGCCTCTTTCCCCTACTTAATTTGCCCTTGTTCCATGGGGATTTGTTCCTCTCCTGTGCTCACAGCCTAGTGCACAGTGAAGAAAATCCTAGCTCTCATCACACCTTTCTTTTGATCTTTTCCCCAGTAGCCTTGTCTAGGACTGAATGTCAGCTCTTTTTATTCCCATAGTGTCAGAAGTTTCCTCTTGAACATTGTAATGGGTCATTAATATTAATAAAAACGAGAGCAGCGGAGGGATTATTGAGAGCTGGAGATTGGCTGCTCATAGCTGACAAACCACATATGCAGTCATTGGAATGTGAATTTTTTTTAATGTGAGTTACTGCTGGAGGGGAATTGCCAGAACCTGTTGTGAGCACTGCTATACAACCTCCATTAAGGTTGGTTAATCTCTGAGTATCACAAAACACTTCTGAGGAGCAAATGTTTTCCCTTCAGTGTACACTAGATTGCATTAATTTCCCTGAGAGGGAAACTTTTATCCCCATATGAGATTTTCACACACATTTCAAATTACATACAGTGAATGCTTTCAGGATCATCTTCCACTTCTGAGGTACCTATTCTTTTGTCTAGGAGAGATGCAGTATACTGTATGTACCATGGATGAAGTGTGGTCTGGTGAATAGAGCTCAGGGGCAGGAGGCAGAAGACCCAGATTTTGATCCCAACTTTTACTGTATGACCTTTGGTAATTCACTTAATGTCACTGTTACAATTTCCCCATCTATGAGAGGGGGATAATCTTGCTGGCCTCACAGTTCTGATTTAAAGATTAGGTCCACACGGTAATCCCCATCCCCACATTGAGTAGCATAGGCGGCTCTAGGCATTTTGCCGCCCCAAGCATGGCAGGCAGGCTGCCTTCGGCGGCTTGCCTGCGGAAGGTCCCCGGTCCCGCGGATTCAGTGGCAGCCTGCGGCAGGTCCACTGAAGCCGTGGGACCAGCGGACCCTCCACAGGCATGCCGCCCTCATGACAACCAGCAGAGCGCCCCCCGCGGCTTGCCGCCCCAAGCACGCTCTTAGCGTGCTCGTGCCTGGAGCCGCCCCGATGAGTAGCTGCTCTGCTAGCAATATCTATGAAGTCAGTGGGACCACTCATGTCAGTAACAGCTCACCAGTGGGAGCCAGGAGTTCACAATCTCTTCCTAAATTAGCATTTAGATAATATGTTGACATCTGCAGGTGGAAGGGCTAATTATTTTATTGTATTTTTAATCTTCTAATGTACAAGTGGAAGAATCTCCTGGGGTTTATTCTTCCATCACCGTGTCTGGAATTCAAGCCAGATTCTTCTCACAACATTGGTTTAACAGCATTGTAACTGTATTGAATTCAATAGTGCTGCTTCTCACTTACACCAGTGTAAGAAAAGAATTCTTCCACCAGGAAGAATTACTTGCATAAATACCTGAAGCAGTGATGGAGAGTGGACTCTCGTAACTAGCCGTCAGAATAAAAAGAAGAACTGGATATCTTTTAATCAAAGGCTATCATTAGAAATGATCTAGTGCTATTTTTCTTCTTTTCTTTTGTTTTACACTCAGAAATTGGCATAGTGAGCCATCCAATTAACAGCATGTCTTTAATTGTATGTAATTTCAATTCCTTCTGTTACTTTTATCCCTGTTTATAGGAAATGGATGTCCCCATTTGATTGCATCCATTTCTTGAAGTAAATTTCTAAGTGATCTTTAGATTGTTATTGGGAGTCCCGCAGTGACCTTCAGGCTGACAGTGAAAGGCCTTATTTCCTAATTAGTTTATTCAAATTTTTTTTTAGCTATTTGGTTAATTTCACTTGAAGCAGGATATAGCTCTGTTTAAATGGGCTGGGCTTTGAAATCAATTGTGTTTGTAACAGAGCAGGCTGAACTCCACCTTTTGCAGCAAATAGTTCTCTTTTCTCTCTCTGCTGTCTCATGTCCAAAATGCTGACTCAGACCCAAGTTTTCTGTTGATTTTAGATGTCTGGCTCCCAGGACTGAGTGTGCTTTCTGTTAGTCTTGATGATGTGGGCTGAAAGTTTTTCAAGTTCAAATGAACATCTTGATTTCTCTGAGGGTGTAAAATTAACAAGAAGGAGCAATGAGAGACCAGCAGCTTGTTTTTTTCATAGACGCGGTCCTGCTTTTGAACATACGAACAGCCATACTGGGTCAGAGCAAAGGTCCATCTAGCCCAGTATCCTGTCTGCCGACAGTGGGCAATGCCAGGTGCCTCAGAAAGAATTAACAGAACAGGTAATCATCAAGTGATCCATCCCCAGGATCAGCACCTCATACAGGAGTGAATGTAAGCCGGTATGGTTTGGCATAGTGTACCAGTAAGAGACGCTGTCTGTACCGGCAGGGCCGCTGAGGGGTGGGGTGGGGTGGTGCAGTGCGGTGCAAAAGGGGCAGCTGCCCATGGGCCCGGTGATTTAAAAGGGTCTGGGGTTCCCAGCAGTGTCCAGAGCCTTGGGTCCTTTAATTCGCTGCCGGAGCCCTGGGTGGCACAGGCCAGGCAGCGCTGAAGGGCTGGCTGGGGGAGTCTGACCCTAGCCCCTTCTGCTTGAGGCCCCGCCCTTTCTGGGGACCCAAAGCCACCTGCACCACCTTGCCCAGGACCCCAGCCCTGCATAATGAGTGCCAGGTCAGACATTTCCTTTGCAGTCAATGGCCAGCTGATCATTAATTGCCAACCGATGCCTGAGCTGGAGGTCATCATTACGTAAACGTTCCAATAACACGTTAACTGTAAAGCTCTTCTTTTGAGTGTTAAATTTATCTTAAAGCAAGACAGGAACTGGCTTAAAACATGGGATCCCTGTACTGTTGATGTGTCACAACTGTCAGTTTTCAGCAACCTGAAGGCTTCCAAAATGAGACTCTTCTACTGAGAACCTTTTTCAAACATAATTCTTAGTTTTTGCTCAGTATGTGAGTCTTTCCCCCTGTGCACTTTCATATTGTTGTAGTGAGCAAATTCTTTCCATCTTTGTTACACTGAAGTGCAGTTGGTTTGATGGGCAGCCAATTGCTTGGCTCATAATTGCACTCCTGGGTTCAGCCCTGGATTTATACTCCAGCGACTGGATCAGGAGGAGAAAAATGAACTGCAGAGTAGATAAATTGATTCTCTGGAGCAATGGTTTTCAACCTTTTTTTTTTCTTTCCATTTGTGGACCACTAATAATTTTCAGATGGAGGTGCAACTCCCTTTGGAAATCTTAGACATAATCTGCGGACCCCCAGGCGTCCACTGACCACAGGTTGAAAACCACTGCTCTACAATGGTGTCTGCTAACCTGGGCCAGATGAGCAACTGAATGATGCTCATGCGGGATCTGTTCACCTTCCCTGAGAGGAGGAGAAGGAGGAGGAATATCAGACAGCATTCTGAATAAGGAAACCAATGAAGAAAGAAAGCTAATTAGAAACAGAGAAAAACTGGTGGTAGTGGAAAGCTACAAGAGAACTTTTTGAAGCACATAAAATACAAGTTGCTGTAAGTGAATTTTACTCTGCACAGGAAAGAGTAAATGTTAAAGCAAGCTTGATAATGCTCTGTTAAAATGTGCTCCATGTAGATTGGGAAGCACTGTTCGGTGGTGGCTTTGACCCAGATTTTTAAAGGTACTTTGGTGCCAAAAGATGCAGGCAGGCACCTAGAGATGCCCAACTTTCATTAGAAATCAGTGGGAGTTAGGCACCTAAATGCTTTTAAAAATCCCATAGGTGCCTAACTCCCAGTGATTTCAAATGGAAGTTAGGTACTTAGATGCCTAGTGGAATTTTTAAAAGCACCTATCTGCTGTAGGCACCTAAATATCCCTTAAATGCTGTCCTTCTGTTCCTTCTTGGTTCAACTTAAAAAAAAACTATCTAGTCACTAAAGAAAACTGGTAAACATTGGGGGGCCTGCTCCTGCATCCATTGAAGTCAACAGAATATATATAAGTCTCAGAGACTTCATTAGGAGCAGCATCAGGCCCTATGGTCCTTTGGGAATTTATTACTGGGAAAAAAAGCAGCACTCAACTGCATTTTTTCCTAATTTAGTGTTTAGTGGGGCTGAGCCAGTGAAAGGAGCAGCACGCAAGGTAATGAATGTAGGCTGCCCAGAACATTGTCTTTACTGACAATCCCTTTGGAAAGAATTTGTCTCACCCTTGCATTTCCAGCCCACTTAGTACCTCTGATTCTGGTGCAGGAAGAAAACAAGCAGAAAGAGCACTTCAGCGCAGAATGCATGTATGCAATGGCTGCTGTGAGAGACCCAGGGGTGTCTAAAGTCTGAAGAAGCTAGTCCTTGTGGGAACCACCCTCTGTGATCTGAGTTCAGAAGGGGGACAAGAGCCTTTGTTTTGTTGTGTGTGTGAAACAGCATGCACTGGCAATCAAGAGCCACAGAACCCGAGTTCTGCCCAGGTGGGGGAATTGTAGCCCTCTCAAGTGGAAGCCAAGGGCAGTGTGATGGTTCCCTGAAGTACAAACAGCGCTGTTTTCGGAGCTGTGTTTGCTCTGCTGTCTTTGATGGCTCGTATTTGGAAAGCTGCCATTTTGTAGATGCGAACTAAAGGAGCTGCTTGGCTGCAGGCCAGCAACCCAACTGCCTAATTGATCAATGAAAACTTTCAGGAACATGGAAAGTTTGCTAGAAAGCAAGTCTGTCTTGTAACCAGACCACCCTGTTTTTTTCCCTATGTACATTGGAATATCTGAGTAAAAGTAGGATTATGTGGAATATCTGGGTAGAATGAGGACTATGTAGAACGTATATACATTATACAGAGAGACGCACTTAAGTCTTCAAAATGTGTCCATGATGAAATGGACATAATGAAATTTTTATGGGGACTCTATCATCCTTCACCCCACTGCCTTTTAGTTTGCATTTACCCTCACCCTTTGGCTCACCTCTCCTTCTTCTAGATTCAAACTCCTTTGACTTTTAATGAAATTCTGGCCCCAGTGAAGGCAATGGCAAAATTCCTATTGACTTCATTAGGGTCATTTCACCTTTTGTCTTTTATTCACTTTGTAAGCCAGATCTGGCCCTCATGGAGCACCATAAAATAGGTAAAGAGTAATTAATTTTCTAGCTGTATTTGCCTGGGGTGCATCTCTCTGCTCAGGCAAGTTGAGGGAAAGATCTTTAGGATCAGCAGATCTTTAGGATCTGGACATAGGTATGGGAAGTAACCAAAGCCATGTGCAGGATTCATCCTTGAGATAACTCCAGGAAAGTCAGTGCATTGTTCTAAACTCTGGAAACCTCCAGGCTCACATGTGTACATCACCACTACCTGTCAGGACACTGTCTTGTTCATGATAGGCCTCTGTCATTGGATGAGAGCTTTCTTTTCTAGATTATTCTCCTATAAAAATACAAAAATCTTATCCAACAACAATTGTAATGAGGTCACTATGGAGCCAGGGCCCTGTGTTCACTCATTTCTTGGCCCTGGATTTAGGTACAGAATCCACCTCTTGCAAGAGAACTGTGCTCAAGAGTCTAACCTTTCATTAAAAAAATTCTATGAACCATATGCCATTTGATGAATTGATGTCTGCCTGAGTCTGCAACCAGCCTGAAATGAGAACTCTTAGAAAGATGTGCACTGTCCCATTCATCTCAGTGTGTGGGGTCTGCTTTGAAAAATGACAATTTAATGTCAACAGCATTAGCTGTTTCACTGCTGATCATTTTAGCAGAAACAGCCAGCTAACATACATACTCTACAATTTCAAACTTTCTCTCTCATCTTCCAAAGCATGAAAGCCCCAACTATTCACTACTTATTTGCCAAAACATCCAGCTTTCTCCTTAAGAACTTTCAGTGGACTTTTGCATTTTCTGTACCAAATTCTGCAGCACATTGAACATTAGAAATGTTGGACAGCATGAAATCAATTAAATGTAATATCAAATTAATAACACAGGTAATACTGTATTGATTATATTATTCATGTTAATGTTTAATTCAATAAAACCTTAATTTTTTAATGCACCTGATGCTGCTGAGGAATTTCCAATCTGCTTTCCTGGAGTTTCACAGAATCCAGGCTCCTTGCCACAGTATTCTTGAGGCCTTGTATATTATGGTGGTCACTGAGGTTCTGTTACTGTCTGAGTCACAATCAATAGCAAAAAAGCAATTTTAGAGAAAGAACAAAGAGTGTGATTCACTTTCCATGTTCATTCAGTCCTCAACATTCTCTGAGGAAGGAAAAATACCCAAAGTATATGATTAGGTTTCTGTTGACTTCCAAATATATCATCTTAGTAGGGTAAGGACTCAGTTCTGTAATCCTTATTCTTGAAAGTAGCTGTTACTCATGTGAGTAGTGCCATTGATTTCAGTGCAACTATGGCACCACTCCTAATCCCACTGAAATCAATTGCAAAACTTTCAAAAACTTAAAAGGTGCATGTAAAGGTTGTCAGTTAATGTTTTTCAGGAGACCAAATAAGATTGCAGAATCAGTTTACCAATTGTTTTGAGACTCTGTAATAATATTACATATAAAAAACCCCAACAATGTTAAAGGAATGGTAAGTTTACAAAAGTTAGGAAACATCAGAATTAAGGTTGCCTGTGCCCCCTTTGTGTATGTGTTATGATACAGTCTTTAATTATACGATCACCTACTATTTTTTCCACACGACCTCTGCCTTACAGTGCACAGGATGGAAAGTGCTCATTTAATGAGCAGCTATTCAACATTTTGATTTCTCCTCATTGTTCAATGTGTGACCCTAGGCGTATTTATTGTGTGCTATTCAAACCCTGCTCTGCAGATAGCATTATTGATTTCCTCATGGGCTATTCTATGGTGCTTATCGCTGGAGTAGTTGAGAGCTTCACAAATACTGATTTATGTTCATAACACTCCTATGAGGTGAGGGGATATTATTATCCCCATTGTACATACAGGGAACTGAAGCACAGAGAGATTAAGGTGAAAAGTATCCACTAATTTTGGGTGCTCAATTTGAAACTCCTGGGATCTGATTTTTTTTTTTCTATGTACTTAGCGTTATATAGCATTTTACAAGTCCAAAGCACAACTCCTCTTGACTGCAGTTGCCGCTGTGAGTGCTCAGCACTTCTGCAAATCAGGCCTAGTATCTCAGGTTGGGCACTCAGAAAATGAGGAACACCTGATTAGTGATCCCCTGGGAAAAGTTTTGTTTAAGCAATTTCCTTAGCATCACATAAGAACTTTGTGGCAGAATCAGGGATAAATCCAGTTCCTCAGGGCAGCATTGAACTGCTTTAACAATTAGCCCACCTATTCTTTTCCTGTAATCCCCTGCCCCACTCACTACACATCTTCCAACTTCCGCCTTCCCCCCCCCCAAAGAAAAAGAAAAAAGGGCCCTACAGACAATAGTCCACTTCATTACACAACTCTGCTTTATCCCCAGAGCATGGTCCACCCCAGAAAAAACAGTGTATGATGACCATGTAACTACAGACTGTCATAATGCATGCGCACAAGGGGGCCTCTCCATAGAAGTCTCAGTCTTTCTCCACTCTTCCTCCCTGAGTACCTCATCCCAGACTCTTCTTCAGGCTCCTTGCCCAGCCAGTGCCAATTTTCCCCCAACTTGGCTCCTTTCCCCAACCTATGTCTTCCATCTCCCGGTCTGGCTCTTGACCTCTCTGCATTTAAACCAGGCAGCTTCCTTCTCCTGCACACTGCCTGGGTACCAGCAGAGGGAGCATTGAAAGAACAGGAAAGAGTGTCTCCCTGCTCTCAGTTTCCATTCCTGGCACCACAGTGGTCTCTGACAGACAAGAAGAACAGTTGCAAGGAAGGTCCTGCTCAGCCCCTGCAGCCCTGGGTTGGACTGTGCTCATACACATGGAAGCTTCAGAGAATTTAGCTGCCAAACTCTAACAAGTCTCTACTGAGCATATGCAAACTAAAGTTTTTCAAAGGTTTAGAACGTAGCAAAAAGGGGGTGTTTTTTCAGGGAAACAGCAAAACGCTATCTACAGGGCAACACTCTCAGCCAACGTTAAGTCCTTGCTCTGGAGCTTCTCAGTTAAATATCTGAAAGAATATTTTTAACATGCAAAATAATGTATTTTCCCGTCATTTCATTTTTGGAAAAAGTTCCACTGTTTTTGCTAAAACTTAAAAAAAAAATAAAAAATTTTTAGCCTGAGGCAGACGCCCAGCTTGGAAAATGACAGCCCAAATGGTTAGATCTGGGTAATGTTACAAACAACTGAAAACAGGGTCTTATACTGGGAAGTGTTTGGCAACCTTAACTATGAACAAACAGATTGAGATCTGACCTTGATATTGCCTGGTGTTACTCTTTTGACTTCACTGGAGTTACTCCTGATTACACCAGTGTAAATGAGAACAGAATCTGGCTCATTTTATCTTTCCACATGAATATTTTTTTCTCCCAAATGTCCAAACAACTCCTATTTCTGGCCACTAATAATGTAGCTACTGAAACCTGTCTCATAACCATGTAGTCCTGAGATTATAGTACTGCATGCTTCTCAAGACAGGGAATTTGCTGTGAAAAGTAATATGGGCCTAGGAAACAGAATTGAGATCTGGAATCAAGGACTTCTAAGCAGCCTGTATTTGAAGGCATCTGATCTTTACCAAATGATCCTCTTCATTTTGAACTGTGATGTAGGGCCTGGATTACCATCCTGATGTGTAGGTGTGACCCTGTACCTGGGGAGAACACCCTGCACCCCCATGTTCATCCTTATAATACGATTGTGTGGTATCCAGTGCAAAGTTTGCCAAGTCTGGTGTCTTTGGAAGGCTCATGATGCACTGAGCATTGTTGTTATAGTGATGTTATAGGTTGTAATTTCATGTATATCGTTATGAGGCTGAAAATGTGTCCTCATGGCTTAAAACAAGCCCAGGCAAAACTCTCCAGGAGCAGAAGGGCAGTTCACACCTCATCAGAGCACCCAGCCTCACAAGAACAAAGGACACTGGCCTAGGCAGCAATAAAGGATCTGTTGGACTCTCGAGTGAGTCACCCCCCTTCCTTTGGTCAGTTTGGGACTAAGAAGAGGTAATGCTCACCTGACTGGGGGAGGGGGGGCAAAGCCATGAGGGAAGAACAAACATGATAAAAGGGAGAGACGTTTGCCATGCTCTCTCTCTCTCTTCCACCTCCATCTACAGACACTGCCATCAAGTGACTGTAGTGCTGATCAAAAAGGAGAGCCTGGTTGAAGGGCAACCAGCCAGCCTATGGTGAGAAGCATCTAAGTTTGTAAGGGCACTGAAAGTGTTAAGAGCAGCTTAGAATGCGTTTTGCTTTTATTTCATTTGACCAAATCTGACTTGTGCTTTGACTTATAATCATTTAAAATCTCTCTCTTGTATTAATAAACTTGTTTGTTTATTCTACCTGAAGCAGTGTGTTTGGTTTGAAGTGTGTCAGAGACTCCCCTGGGGATAACAAGCCTGGTACATATCAATTTCTTTGTTAAATTGATGAACTCATATAAGCTTGCAGCATCCAGCGGGCATAACTGGACACTGCAAGACGGAGGTTCCTAGGGTTGTGTCTGAGACCGGAGATTCTGGCTAGTGTCGTTCAGTTGCACAATCCAAGCAGCAGCTGGCCAAAAGTGCTCTCATGTAGCTGGGAGCAGCTTACATGCTAGAGGCTGTGTGTGAACAGCCCAGGAGTGGGGGTTCTCACACAGAGCAGGGTAAGGCTGGCTCCCAGAGTCGAGGATTGGAGTGATCTAGCAGATTACTGGTCCAGATAACACCAGGGGAACGTCACAGTGTGTCTGACCCTCAGTTAAGGATAATGGTATTTTGAATACCAGGATGTGGAATGTAGCCTGTTTACAGCATACATCCTCTGCTACCAATCTTGCTTACAAGTATAACTAATTTTGACAGCATGGAGCAGCAGAAAGAGGGTGAGAAATTGTACAGATTGAAAGTAAATGCTTTTCTTTTTCTGGTAATAATTACATATCCAACCAAAGGGCCTGGTTGGGGAAGGTGCTGATTGTCTCCTGCAAGAGCAAAGTGGTCTCAATTTCAAACAAACTGTTGAACATGACCTCAGTGGAAAGTGTGGGTGCTCAGCACCTGGCCAGATCAGCCCCAAGATAAGACATGGATGTTGCAATAATCATAGTATTACAGTTGGCAGCATTGTGTGACTTATGTCCCCTGGAGAGAATTTTAAGTGGAAACAGCTCATGGCCATGAATAATATAATCTCCCTTTCACATCAGTAGCCCTACTGCAGCTTTTTCAAAGGCATGGAAATCCAAGGCTGACAGTTCAGAGCAGCTCTCAGGTGTCTTTTTTTTTTTTTTTATTGCAAACAGAGAAAGTGGAGCACATGCCCCGTACCCGAGTGGGCTGGATAAATAGATGATTTTAAAGGCAAAGTTCAGACAATTATATCTGAGGATGCTGATTACTAATGAATTGTGTGAATCATAAAGGATCACAAAAAGCATTCAGGTGACTACGGCCTGGCTGTGGACAAGGGCTTTCAGAGAAAAGTACTGTGATAATAATCAGAAAGGTAGCCGTGTTAGTCTGGATCTGTAAAAGCAGCAAAGAGTCCTGAGGCACCCTATAGACAAACAGATGTATTGGAGCATGAGCTTTCGTGGGTGAATACCCACTTCGTCAGATGCAACATCCCACTTGCATCTGATGAAGTGGGTATTCACCCACGAAAACTCATGCTCCAATACATCTGTTTGTCTATAGGGTGCCACAGGGCTCTTTGCTGCTTTTGTGATAATAATAAATATCAGCAATGATTCTGAGAAGCAAGCAGGAGAGGCGTTCCAAGTTGTTGTAAGCTTTTTTTGTACTGTTTGGGCTGCTAGAATGACACTGAAAACCCAATCAGTGGGCGGTAATGGCAGTGCTTTCATTCTGGCACGTGGAACTTAAGAGTGCATTATTCATATAAAATGATGAACAAATAAGTGACCCACCTACTGACCACAAGTGAGGGTAAATTCACCATACTTACTCTAATGCATTGTTTGTATTTATCAGTAAGGGCTGATCTGATGGTTCTGCTCGCCATTGTTAAAAGGAAGCCAAGGCGTAAATCATTGGACAAGTCTCTTGCTTCTTGGGCTGGGAGTGCTGTGGCATCAATGCATTCCTTGCCGGAATGACAAGGAAGCACTGGCTCGTTTTCTTTTGCAGAGATCCCTACAGTCAATCACACTGTTTGAACTAAGGCACTGAGTGGATTCCAAGTTGTTGGTTTTAATTTAGAAAGCCTAAATGGTCTGGGCCTCAGTCAAGCTCAGTAGGAGCTTATTTCTTGAACAGTCCAACTCAAATCAAGAGGCCTACTTGAGAAGTAAGATAGTAATCTAGGTGAGTTAGGGTCGCAGTAGCAGGCCATCTGAAAACTAGTTATTTCAGAGTTTGCCACCTCCTCCTCCCCCCATACCATTTTAGTTACAATCAGCAGGGGAGCTAGAGATGTAACCTCCTGGGTTTATACTTGATGGGGTTGCCAGTTATTAGGATATGAAGAAATAAAGATAGAAAATGTCATGGTTTTTGTTATGATGCCCAAACAGAGTGAAATAAATGTTATAGGGTCCTATGGAAAAAATAGTATGTAATCCTGTAATTTAAGACTATCATAATACATATGATCAAGGGGCCAAATTTAAGGTTGCTCAGGCAACCTATTGCTCCATAATATTTACTTTTCTCTAAAACTGGGCAGCTCAGTGGTTTGGGAATACACTAGAGCAGGGGTCTCAAACTCAATTTACCTTAGAGTCAGTGCCAGTCCTTAAATCCTCCCAGTGGGCCAATGTCACTCATGCCACCCAGAACCTGCCCACCCAAAACTCCGCCTCTCACCTTCCTAAGGCTGTGGGATGGAGTTTGGGTGGGGGAGGAGGTCTGGGGTAGGGGTTTGGGGTGCAGGCTCTGGGAGGGAGTTTGGTGGCAGGAGGAGGTATGTGGGGAAGGGTGCAGGCTCTGGGAGAGGATTGTGGGTGTGGTGTTATCTGGGGCTCCAAGGCAGGGGGGGCCTCTGCGTGCTTTTGCCCCCCAGGCACCACCCCGGCAGCATCCCATTGGCCGTAGGGGGGCTTGGGGCGGAGGCAGCGCTTGGAGGCACAGCCGTGCCCCGCCCCGCCCCACCCCGCCCCTGGGCCTCAGGGAGGGGCCTGCAGCCACTGGAGCAAGCGGGCAGACACTGCTCAGCTCTGCTGTGCTGCCGCGGACCCTGAGAGGGGAGCACCTGGGGGTGGCAGGTGGGGGCCAGTGGAGAGACCCGGCCCCAAAACTGCTGGAGACCCGCGGGCCACATTGGGGAGGCTTGCGGGCTGCAGATGGCCTGCGGGCCAGGAGTTTGAGACCCCTGTACTAGGGTTTCATGCACACTTCTTTAGATAGACACAGCCCTCTTTTTCTGGGAAACATTTCTGGTTTGCATTTACATTTTAGATCAGCCTCACTCAGATGTCAAAGTATTTTATGGACAGGAGAGTTTTCAGCTCTCTAATCAAGTAACCAAGATGACTGGAGGGACATTTGAGAAAGCACATCAACACTAAATACAGGAAGCTAGACTGAAAGTATTTCTTCCAATCAATTCATAGGCTGTCTTTTCTCTCTTGTACTTCAGTCTTCTCTCTGCTTTTCTCATTTATCCCTGTGTTTCCTTTATGTCCCATGCATTTGTCCTGTGAGCATTAAGAATGATCTTGCTATGATCCCTCTTAGCCTCAGTTCATATTTAACTGAAATGGGACAGGATTGATAACACTGGTCTACAATTTTTGAGAAGTCGTCTGCTTCAGAGATAAAATGTGATATGTATTTTGATGTGCTGAATTCAAATATGACAATTAAAACACTGATTGGCTACTGTTTCTAAGATATTTAAGTTTTTACATTTTATGTCTATGTATAGTGTGTAGATAGTAGAGTTTTAATCATAAATTGTAAACCTAGGTCTTTTCATGTGTTTATGGTTGCTTTACATGAAAATATTTCACCTGTCCTGTTTATGTTACACTTTAAAAATCAGCAAAAGGGTTATATAAATAAAATTTATTATGAAACAAAAGGCAAAAAACTATTATGTACATAGTTTAGTCCTATTCAGTGTCTACTCGGTGTTTCTTGGCTTGTCTCTTGGATTCATTAAATGGAGCATCTCTTGTCACTGTCCAGCAATAGTCTGCAAGCATTGATGGGCTCCATTTGCCCTGATAGCCTGCCAGGAGATTCCACTGCTGTAGTCTGGAGCCCAACAGCTCTGCCTTACTCTTGGGTAGTTCCAAATCCCTGACAAGGTCATATAGTTCACCTTGCGTTAGGAGGTGTGGTTCAGAGGAGGAAGATGGGAGAAAATGTGGGTCCTGTGACATTGATGGTTCAGGACCAGAAGTTTCATCTTCTTCCTCTTCCTCATCTGACTCAAGTGAGAATGATTCTGGTGCATTAGGAACCGGCAGGCCTTCTCCGTGGGGTACTGGGCGTATAGCTGATGGAATGTTTGGATAATACACAGTTCACTTTTTCTTCTTTGACACACCTTTCCCAACTGGAGGCACCATGCAGAAGTAACAAATGCTGCTATGATCTGTTGGCTCTCTCCAAATCATTGGCACTGCAAAAGGCATAGATTTCCTTTTCCTGTTCAACCACTGGCAAAGATTTGTTGCACAAGTGTTGCAGCATATGTGTGGGGTCCACCTCTTGTCCTGATCTCCAGTTTTGCAGCCAAAAGAAAGGTGATAGGCTTTCTTAACCATAGTGGTTATACTGCGCTTTTGTGATGCAAAAGTCACTTCACCACAAACATAGCAGAAGTTATCTGCACTGTTCACACAAGTACCAGGCATCTCTGCTCACTTTGGCTAAACAGAAATGTGTCCCTTTGCAAAATCAAACACTGACAAATAAGAGAGCACGACACTGTATGATTTCTAGAGCTGATATAGGGCAATTTGTTCAGCAGAATGATGTAAGCTTCGTTATGATTGCATCATCCATGACTTCTAGGAATAACATGATGCAATTCATATCCTGTATGACGCAATACCAGCTTCAGATTGCATTATTCATTGTTTTGGCTCAAAAGCAAGTACTGTCCAAACCCAGTCATAGATTTATTCATAGATCCAGTCAAAGATGTATTTTAGTCATTTCTGGTTTAAACTGAGATCCCTTCCCTTTATAACTCACTTATCCTCCGCCATTCCCAAGTCAAGGGTCGTATATACTTACCCAATAGCATATCTTGAAAACTAGAGCCAATCAACAATTTTAAGCATCATTTTCGTTCTCAGTGACCCAGAATTAGTAAAGTTGGACTACATTTATTTCAGAAGCATTTTGGCTGTAGAGCAGTGTAATGTAAAGGAGACAGAGCTTTTCTGGGGGCCAATCTAAGATTGTGGAATGAACTTCCCCAGGAACCAAAGACCATCACAAATCTTCCACTCCAGTACAAGGAACATTTCTTCAACCTGCTCTCTCTAACAAGTATATAGTACCAGTGTATAGAAATATTTAACACCTTCCCCTCCTCAGAACTGAACACTCCAACTATCCTCTTCTCAGGGGGAGAATTGTGAGAGAGAGAGAGAGAGAGAGAGAGAGAATGAATCATAAGTGACAGATGTTAGATATGTTATTTAATGTACTACTGGAAAGTGCTTAGATACTGCGGAGATGAAGGCAGCATAAGACCCTGAACAGAATAGAATGTGGCCCAGGTAGCCACCATGTTGTTGCAGATTTCTTTGGTATTCTGCCCAAGGGCAGCAAAGGACAGCTGAGAAAAGCGAGTACATCCTTAAAAGGTATCTTATGTTTCTTTATATTGTGTCAACTTTACCAGTGTTTACTTGGCTTTTATGGAATGGATGTGACTTCTCATTATTTTCAAAAAGACAAACATGATGTTTTCATGTAGCTGCATACCTTTGAAAAGTCATTAAGTGTTTTGTCTGATTTTTGTAAGATTTAAGGAAGAATTTCTATAAATAACAGAAAATAATTTAATTTGTCCTCTCACTAGTGATCTCTGTCACTATTTCCTCGTTCACAATTATCTATATAGGCCCTAACACCTACAGTTTCCTTAGTTCTTTGTATTGCACAGCAGGTCACTGAGACATTTTTGTAATTGGCTTGTTGGGCTCTAAGAAAGATAGAGAGTTTGAATCCTTGTCTTTTTCCATTGTGAAACTGCTCACTGAAATGGCCACTTAGTACATGTTCCAACTTGCTCCATAACATCGTTTGACAAATGTACCAGTGATTCGGTATGGAGAGCGAGAAGGTTAGTTGGTTGAAGTGCCTTTTTAAGGAGGGAGGGAAAAAGAGATGCAGATTTTGTTTCAGAAAAACTTAAAGCTTTTGTGTTGCATAAGGGATGAGTAAAAACTGAGTCAAGGCCTCAGGTTTTGGTCCCTGTGTATTCATTGTTTTCATTCTGAAAATGTTGCTGTGAAATTTCATGTTATCTTTTACTAGTTTGCTCATTTTACAAATTGCAAGTTCTTTCTGACTGTATTTTTAGCACTATTTTAATTTTTTTTTAAATTTACATTAGTAGCATTGAAAAATACCAAGAAAAGAAAAGAAAAGATACAGCAACTTTAACAGGTTGTATTAGACCAGTGTTTCTCAAACTGGGGTTGCCGCTTGTGTAGGGAAAGCCCCTGGTGGGCCGGACTGGTTTGTTTACCTGCCCCGTCTGCAGGTCCTGGCGATGGCGGCTCCCACTGGCCGCAGTTCGCTGCTGCAGGCCAATGGGGGCTGCTGGAAGCGGTGTGGGCCGAGGGACTTACTATTAGACCCTTAAAGCGGAAAATAATCTTGTTCCTGGTTTTATCCCAATACTGGGGCATGCTGGCAGCTGTAGTCTAGGGAAGAGTTAGGAACTGTAGGCAACTGAAGCAAGTCATCCTGGGAAAGGGAGCTACCATACATAAACAGCTTCCATCTTTCTTCAGAGCAGCGAAAGACTGGGAAGGAGTAGTGCTGTGTCTACACTTGCAGAGTTTTTTCACTGACAGTTTTGTCGGTGATAGAAAAGCGCTAAATGCAAAGAACTGGTTTGTGTTCACATTGTTTTCCAGAGGTGTCAGAGCATGTTTACATATGCAGCACTTGCATTACAGATGAGAGGAGTGCACTGTGGTAGCTATCCCACTGTGCACTGCTCTGGGACACAAAGCAAATCATTATTGTGGTAGGGGTGGATATGTGTGTGCGAGAGCCGCTGGAAGCTACTAGTCCAGAGACATGGGGAGGGGGAGACCTTGACCTCAGCCCCCGCCACCCTCCCTGACTGCACAGCACACTCTGCCTGCCTCTGTTTGCATTGTGGGAGGCAGCAGGAGTATTCCACAATAATGATTTGTTTTGTCTCCAGGAGCAGTGACAGCACCGGCTGTCAGAATGGAGCTAAAGGGAAGAGGTGCATACCTGCAGGCAGGACTGCTGAGTTTCAAAGAGCGGCCGCTCCTGCTCTGCATTATGGGACAGCTCTGGAGGGTAATTATACCAGCAAAACCAATCACGAGTCTTCACTGGCACATCAGTGCAAAAGCATCAGCGCAAAAAGCAAAAAGACTCTCGTTGGGGAGGTTTTATTTTTGCACTGAAGTTCAGCAGTTTCAGCACAAAATATGGATTTCCAGTGAAGACACTAGTGTGTTTTTTGTGCAAAAACCTGACGTTAAAATTGACAAGCGTAGAGTTGCTGATAGTCGTTTTGTTGAAAAGAGCTGGATGACTGAGAAGAAGAAACCCTAAGGTCTGATCCAGTATGGCCATTCTTATGAGGAGAAAAAAATTGTTTATTTTGGGCCTTTGTGGTTTATTTGGAACTTTTGTGTTTATTTGAATGAAGAGAACATATCCTGAGAAAGGGTGGTTTAGATTGGCTGGAGAGCCAGACCTGAACAAGTCACAAGAGAGAAAAAAATCCAAGAGACTAAACTGCTCAAGATAGTTAAGATCAAAGCAGATTGTGAAGAACTTCAAAAAGATCTCACAAAACTAAGTGATTGGGCAACAAAATGGCAAATGAAATTTAATGTGGATAAATGTAAAGTAATGCACATTGGAAAAAATAACCCCAACTATACATACAATATGATGGGGGCTAATTTAGCTACAACGAGTCAGGAAAAAGATCTTGGCGTCATCATGGATAGTTCTCTGAAGATGTCCACACAGTGCGCAGAGGTGGTCAAAAAAGCAAACAGGGTGTTAGGAATCATTAAAAAGGGGATAGAGAATAAGACTGAGAATATATTATTGCCCTTATATAAATCCATGGTACGCCCACATCTTGAATACTGTGTACAGATGTGGTCTCCTCACCTCAAAAAAGATATTCTACCACTAGAAAAGGTTCAGAAAAGGGCAACTAAAATGATTAGGAGAGGATCCCATACGACGAAAGATTAAAGAGGCTAGGCCTCTTCAGCTTGGAAAATAGGAGACTAAGGGCGGATATGATAGAAGTATATAAAATCATGAATGATGTGGAAAAAATGGATAAGGAAAAGTTATTTACTTATTCCCATAATACAAGAACTAGGGACCACCAAATGAAATGAATAGGTAGCAGGTTTAAAACATATAAAAGGAAGTTCTTCTTCACACAGCGCACAGTCAACTTGTGGAACTCCTTACCTGAAGAGGTCGTGACGGCTGGGACTACACCAATGTTTAAAAGGGAACTGGATAAATTCATGGTGGCTAAGTCCATAAATGGCTATTAGCCAAGAAGGGTAAAGAATGGTGTCCCTAGCCTCTGTTTGTCAGAGGGTGGAGGTGGATGGCAGGAGAGAGATCACTTGATCATTGCCTGTTAGCTTCACTCCCTCTGGGGCACCTGGCATTGGCCACTATCAGTAGACAGATACTGGGCTAGATGGACCTTTGGTCTGACCTGATACGGCCGTTCTTATGTTCTTATGTTCTTACTGTGTTAAACTCCTCAGTTAGCTACCCTTTATCCTGGAAGAAAGCGACCGTGGGGGAAAGGAGATGAGAGGGCTTGAGGTGTGGGTATGACCCCCATTTCCGTTTCTGACCTGATGTTGGAGCTCCTGGTAGAAGACCTCAGCAGAAGTCAAGTGAGAAGCTGTCACAGCAATATGTGAGTGGTAAATAATGATAAGGCTAGGTTAGTTATATGGAGCAATCTGGATTGCTTGCTAAACAGGGCTCACTTGAACAGAATTTAAAAACAGGTAAATAAATGCAAAGTCAGACATCTACGAATGAAGAATTTAGGCCACACGTATAGGTGGGGGAATGGTATTTAGGAAAGCAGTGACTTTGAAAGGGACTGAAGAATCATAGTGGATAATGAGCTGAACTTGGGCTTCCAATTCAATGTGGATGGTTAGAGAACCAGTACGATCCTACACATTGCTACGAGAGGTACAACAGTGATTTGAGGTCTGGAAAACCTGCCTTACAGTGAGAGACTAAAGCAGCTCAATCTATTTAATTTATGCTAGAGCAGGGGTTCTGAACCTTTTTTTTTCTGAGGCCCCCCACAATATGCTATAAAAGCTCCTTGCCTCACCTGTGCCACAATAAGTGGTTTTCTGCATATAAAAGCCAGGGCCAGTGTTAGGGGACAGAAAGCAGGGCACTTGCCTGAGGCCTCATGCCACAGGGGCCCTCTGCAAAGCAACATTGCTCAGGCTCTGGCTTCAGCCTTGGGTGGTGGGGCTCTGGGCCCGGGCTTCAACTCCATGCATCAAGGTTTTGGCTTTTTACCCTGGGTCCAGTGAGTCTAACGCTGGCCCGGCTTAGTGGCCTCCCCAAACCCTGCTCGCAGCCTCCCCATGGGGCGTTGGACCCCTGGTTGAGAACTACTGTGCTAGAGAACATAAAGAGGTGACTCGATTACAGTTAATAAGAACCTGCATGGGGAGATTTCTGATAGCAGAGAGCTCATTAATTTAGTAGACAAAGGCATAATGATCCAATGGCTGGAAGCTAAAGCTAGGCAAATTCTAACTAGAAATAAGACTCCAGTTTTTTTTAGCAGTGAGGGTAATTTATCACTAGATCAACTTATCGAGGGATGTGGTGGATTCTCAGTCTCTTGACATCTTTAGATCAAGACAGGATGTTTTTCCAAAAGATACACTTCAGCTCAGCCAGATGTTCAGAGCTTGATGTAGGAAACCCTTGGTGAAATTGTGCTACCTGTGTGAAATTGTATTATGCAGAAGAACGGCCTAAATGATCATAACAGTCCCTTCTGGCCTTAAAATTCTATAAATAAATGCACAGAAATGTAATCAGAGAAACAATCTCTAATACACACACTTGATCAACTGTGACCGAGTTTCCTAAACTGGGGTGCATGAGGAGGTTGTCGGGGGCCATGCGGACCTAATAGGGTTTCACTGAAGGGCTGGGATCAGGAGAGGGGTCAGTCTGAGAGGGAAAGCGGATGGGGCTCTGTGTGGGTACTCTCCACTGCCAGCACCCATCTCTCTGCCTGTTTCGCTCCCCTACTGCAGCAGCTACCAACTGGAAGTTACTCGCCTCTGCAGGGGAGGCTGATGGGGACTCTGCCAGTGGGTAGTGGAATGCTGCACCATAGGAGTACTGCCCTCGCTGCTGGAAGCAGCCTCTTGCTGATCGCAGACCAAGGGCACAGACACCCATCTACTTCCCCTGCCAGACAGGGCCTGTGTGGGATAAGCAGACAGGACCCCACTAACGGGTCAGGAGGGGGATGTGTCCAGCAGGGGGTCCAGTACTCGTGGAGCACAGCCTTCCACTCCCCTCCTGACCATGGCCCTTCAGAATGGCCTTGTTCACTTCTCTGGCTTGGGGGAGTAAGAAGGGCACGGATCTGGATCCCGGCAGCTGAGACCATCTGACTGGTGCAGGGATAAGAAAACATTCTCAATTGCCAGATGGTGAGTGCCCTCCAACTCCTGGGCCCTGTGTGCACCAGACACCTCTTTCCCCTGCAACCAGCCCCCATGAGGGGGATGCACACAGGACATTAATCTCTGAAGGGGGTGGGGGACCTCTGATCTATGACTTGTACATCTAAAAAGAACCAACATTCTAAACGGTGGCTGAACAACCATATGCCACAGCCTGTGATAGCATAACTTGTTACTGGCTATCTCATTCGTTCCACTGAAACCTTCACTGTCCTATCACCACCGTCTTTTACAATACTTTCCACATGGGGTTGCCCCTGGAATCCACCCAGGAACAGAATTCAGTGCAGAATGAGGCAACTTACTTGTGAATCCACAAGTCTCATTATGAGCACATACTTCATGAATTACACTGGCTCCTTATTGGCTTCTGACTGGCTGAGGTTGTGACAATTTTAATAAGCAAGTGGGTGTTGACTAAAGCCAAGGAGGGGTTGCCTCCACAAATAATCTTAGGTAGAATATTTTTGCTTAGTTAACATATGGAACAAAAAAGCAAAGCTAAGGAGGAACTAATGTTAGATTTATTTATTTATTTATTTTTAAAAAGGAGATAGACAAGTCTAAAACAGAGGAAACAAACACTGAAGGCAGATGTGTGTTTCAAAGGATGAGATGCTGATGGGCTACGTGGTCTTATTTTGTCCATCTAATTTCTAACGTTTCCTAAATCTCCACGATAACTTCAAAAGAGTGAGATTAAAGCTGTAACACGCAGCAGTGGATGTTTATCACCTTTCAAAGCTGGGACTACATATACCTACAGATAGGGCCTAAATTCTGATCTCATTGGGTCAAATCATGTTCCCAGTACAGAGCTGGAACAACTGTGGTGTGCTCTGAGTAATTCCATCTAGCTCAGGGGGAAGATTCCTGCCCCTCAAACCAGTTTCTTTAGATTTTGCACTGCTTTAGTGTGTCTCTTAGTTTTTCTGCAGTAACTATCTAAGGCTACGTCCAGACTACCTGCCATATCGGTGGGTTAAAATCGATTGCTTGGGGATCGATATATCGCGTCTCATCTAGACGCGATATATCGATCCCCAAGCGCGCTTATATCGATTCCGGAACTCCATCAACCCCAACGGAGTTGCGGAATCGACAGGGGGAGCCGTGAACATCGATCCCGCGCAGTGAGGACAGATGAGTAATCCGATCTTAGATATTCAACTTCAGCTACGTTATTCACGTAGCTGAAGTTGCGTATCTAAGATCGATTTCCCCCCTTAGTGTGGACCAGCCCTAAGTGGCATAGCTACTGTGCACATGTGGCAAGAATCTGGGAAAAGTGCACAACCATTCAATGGAAAGACTTGTTTTGGCATTCCTGTGACAGCTTGACCCTTTTTCACTTAACACAGTTCCTTAGTACTTTAGCTCTGATGGTGTTATGGCAGCCCTTGGTGGTTCTAGAGCATGGTAGAAAAGGGCTTTAGACTCTGGAAACTGAATTGATAACTGTCTAAACTGTTCCTGAAAAATGCACATCTCACTGCGGTCAAATAGGAATTTGTGAGCACAAAACAGGAAATGACGTATGCAGTTGACTGTATTTGGATGCATAGTTGTCTTGCAGTCACAGTGCAGGCAGTTAGTTTTGTAAATTAAGCACTGATTATGTTGTGAAAGACTTCCTGCAGTTTTTCATGATGAGCTTCTAATGGTGCCAAGGGAGAACATTGCCATCACAGAGATGTCTCTGAACTGGAAATCACTGTGTCATTATCTAATGCTCAACAGGACCCCCCAGTTGTGTCTCACTGCCATCTGTAATGGAGAATATCAGCATCAACCTTACAAAAAACGAGGGGCTCTATCTCTTTTCAGTGCCCCAGTGTCCATCCTTGATAGGAAAATGCTTCGTTGCTGATAGTGTCTCTCTCAACTGGTGAGAACAACTTAGCTGCTGTTGTGGACAGGACAAAATTATTTTCAGCACCTTTGCAGAAAGCGTGAGACAATCTCTTGCATGCTTTCTATAACAGTGCTTGTCTCATCTACACTAGCAGCTAAATAATTCTCATCACCCTTCCTGTCCCTCCCCCCTCCCTCCGACCTCACCGCAGTTAGGAGGGAGTCAAAGGATAGCTAATAGCTATCTTCCTAGTATGGATGGACCTTTAATATTTCTATGCCACTTATTATATTGCAAACTATCCCTTCTCCTAAAACATCTGGCGTAAGGTCCTCACCCTTGCTCCAGCCCCCATAGGTCGAGTCAAAGGGATGGAAAGGTATGAAGAGCTGTTAAAAGCACTGGTTGTCACCAGGGGAAGATTTCCCCTGGTGCAGGCACTGTGGAAGATGGCCGTAAGGCTGGTGCCTTCTGAGGAACCCCCCTCATAAATCCTGTTATAGGGGGTGTACTAGGGGTGTGACAAGGCTATATCACCCAGTGCTGTGGAGATTCCAGACTGTGCTGAGGCCTATGGAGGCTGCTCTAGCTTAGGCAGGTCCCCAGGGCTGTCTGAGTTTTGCTGGGGGAGTCCTTCCAGTTTCTGCAGCAGCCCAGGATTGGGGGGGACCCTACAGTTGGCTTAAAGCTGCTTTAGCCCTCCTTCCCCTTGGTCTTAGAGTTCTGTGCTTGCCTCTTAGTGGTGCAGCACAGAATCTCACCCTGACTCTTTCTATCTATGCACTCATTTTTTCTGGCATACTTAGACAACTATTAATGCTCTAATCTCTCTTGTCTAATCTTTTGCACATATTCTAATAGCAGTAAGCCATGTCAGGCTGTAAGTTAGAAAATTATTGGTGCTGTTCTGGGTTGGCTTGAAGCTCTCTTCCCTCAGCCTTGTGCCTCACCAGGCATGTGTATAGTGGGCATCAGTGATAGCCAAGTAACGCACATACTGTTTGGCTTACTCTTTAAACACCTCTAACCATTACTTAATAGAAACTCTCCATGACAGTTGTCGTGCACCTTCTCCTCCATTTGACTGGGCACAAGGAAGAATTCTGAACTGCTTCGTGGTGCTAGCTATGCAAGTTTTATGGCCAACGTTTTCAAAAGTGACTAGTGATTTTGGGTAATTTGATCCGAGGGTGTCCAGCCTTGCATATCTTAAGGGGGTCTCTGCCTTTCAAAAAATGATGAGTACCCATCCACCCACTGAAAATTAGGCTCTGTAAGGTATGTCAAACTGGGCATTCAAAAATCAAGGCACCCAAAATCATTAGTCACTCTCAAAATTTTTGGCTTTATCTCTTTAAAAATACACCCCCTGCCATAGCTTTCAAATCTGTCCCAAGAGTGACTGAAGCAAAACTGCTGCATTTTGTGTTGTCTTTCATTTCTTGTAACTGTAGACAATAGCTGTGTTATCTTACAGTGCTAACAGGTGAAGGGAAATCCAATGGTATGGGTTTGCTGACTACAGATCATATATGGTAACAATTATTTACTGATTAGATTCTGGAGATTAATCTTTATAAGCCATAATAGGCTAACTGAAGGCCCCCTACAAAACTTACTAGGATCAGAAGCTTTATGAGGATATCTGATCATGAACAATGTCACATAAAAAGCAGTCCTGAAGTATGGTATGGTTTCTAGGTGGCCCCTCATTGTTTTCATAGTCCAAAGCCATCAGTGTAATCAGTCATCTACAAGTGTATAACTCTGTCACTTCTGCAAATAACTGTCACAAAATCCTAGGGAAACTTGTCAGCATATGAGAGTTGGGGAGCATTCCTGAGACGATTAACCTAAGATGACAGCATTCTAATCTAGTGGGCTCATTTGTACCTTCCTTATTAGTTATTTTTCATTATAGCTAACAGATTACTTTCAAAATATGATATTCTGCTTCTAAGCACAAGAGGAGCATTATCTTTTTCTCTCTTCCCCACAACCTTTCCTGAAAGTAACTTTAAAATTCAGTGCCATGAATCATCTGCAAACTAGAAGTTTCCAAAGTTTTCTCTGCATGTGGAATCAAAGAAATACAAGAGACTAGAGGTAAGACAATACTCTGTATTTCTGACATCGCTCACCTCTTAAGGAAGTTATAAAGAAAATCTGTCAAGATGCAAGTAGCACTTTTCTTATCATATCTGCCTGACAAAGTGTTGAATGATGAAAGCAGCTTGAGTTAAGAATCTCATTGGCTTTTGGCCAATCCTAGTGACATTACCTTACAAATATCAGAGGGGTAGCCATGTTAGTCTGGATCTGTAAAAGTGACAAAGAATCCTGTGGCACCTTATAGACTAACAGATGTATTGGAGCATGAGCTTTTGTGGGTGAATACGCTCTTCATTGGATATTTTGTGAATATACACCCATGAAAGCTCATGCTCCAATACATCTGTTAGTCTATAAGGTGCCACAGGACTCTTTGCTGCTTTTACCTTACAAATGATTTTCTGAGCCAAATCCAGCCATTTTGTAAGCAAGGTGTCCTTCCACTAAAGACACCTGCTTATATCAGTCCTGAATCTGGCCTTACGAGTTTATTACAGGGATATGCTTGAGTGGTGATTCAGTAGGTGGCACATCTCCCTCTGAATTTGTACTCAGCTGCTGATCCATCAGGCAGTAGGTCACTAGGATGCTGGAGGTACTATGTTTCAGATGAGATATAAAACTGAGGCCCATGCTGCTAATGGTCAATAAAACTCCCATGGCTCTTTTTGTAAGAGGAGGAGTGATAACTCAGGTGTTCTAGATAAATCCCAACTAAAGTAAGCATATTTTACCTCCCTAAGTTCCCAAGATGGACCCAGTCACATATGGTATTCTTCACAACAGCTGTGTGCTCTTAAATGGCTGTATGATGAATTCCAGTCCAGAAATGGTGGGCTAAATGAAACCTTTGTGTGTGAATGTATGTGCATAAAGATTACATAGGTGCTTTATATATGTATGTATATTCATGTATAGTTTGTATCTATTTAGATACACTTGTCTGCATGTATATAGATATACATTTTACATACTCATACAAATATTTCTTTTATATTCTGTAAGTCCATCAGAGCAATGATTTCTTTTACCTTTCTGTTTTGTACAATATCTAGATCACTGTTGGCACTACCAAAACCAAAAGAGATGAGTTACTTGGAGAGGAAAGGTGCTGTATACATGCACAATATTACTGTAAAAGGGAGAAAGGATGCAGTGTTGTTTCAGACTTCAGCTGCTTTTGTAATGAATGTCTCCTCTTCATCAGCTAGTCTAATTTCTAGATTGATGCTGAAATAAGATTGACAATAGGTCTTTCTTGCAACCTTCCCAATGAGGATCCCAAAAGAGACTGAAACTTCAGTGAGTGCTGTGCCACAGCAAAGTTTATTCCATCTTCCGCTTGACAGATTTTCATGTATAGCTTTCAAGAATGGGCATGATTGAGTGATGTAAAAGACATGAACTGGTATTTATTTTTTCCTTTTTCATAAACTCAGCTGACATTCTCAGCTCAGCAATAAACACAAAATGAAAATGCCTTTTGGAACAGAGGTCATGGTTTGCCAGGGGCAAACGAGTGATGTTCGAGCTACAAGAACAGCAGCAAAGAACCAAAAGGTGTAATTTGTCATATATAGAATATCAAGCTTATCCTGGTAGGCTTTCTCTGCTTTCATTGCAGCCAGCTTTGTTCAAGCTAATGACTTGCCATTTCTTTACATTTGTGCTTTTTTCTGAAAGCAAACCCCCCAGAAGGTATATTTATTTTCTGCATTCTGTGGCTGCATGTTCCTGGGCGTGGGAAACTGTTAAAAGTGAAATGCAAAGCTTCTCTAAAAAATTGCTCAAGGTTGCAAATCATTAACAGAAGGTGAAGACTTACAGATTAGCAACACAGTTATATTTTTAAACAGAATATATACACTTACTGCCAAGGCTGAGATCAATGATGTATTCCCTTCAGCAAGACTTCCTGACATCACAATCCACTTTATTTATGTAACCCTTCTGCTAGGTGGAGCCAGCAGCAACAAGGGCCAGGTTCAGTATCCAGGGGTTCCTTTTCAACAATACAACACAAAACCAGCTTAAGCCCACACCCAGTGACCTGGGACAATTACACACTACCCCCTGGGCACCTCTAAGAGGCAAAACTTCCCCTCTCACAAGCACAGAGTCTGAGTGTAGCAAAAACTTTTAATAAAAGGAGGGAAGTAACAGCATTAATGTGGGAAAACACTGCAACTAGGGTTCTTAAACCTAAACCATGAGCAAAAAACCCACTCCCAAGTAAGTTGGGCAGGGTCCCTTACCCCTCAAGGTCTTAAGTCCAGCAACCCCAAAGTCCCTTTAACATGCCCATCCCTTCTCTGCACCCCACTCACAGTTCCTGTCCTTGGCCAGTGCAGCCCCAGAGTTCAGAGGTTCATCCTCAGAGTTCATCTCCCACTCTGTGTGGAGGGTGTGCGTGTAAGGAGGCACCTTGCATGCTCCACTGCTTGGGCACTCGCTCGTTGCCCCAATGGCCAATTGCCGTGATTCTGCAGGGCTCTGCTCTGGCCCTCTCTGCCAGCCTCCCTGCTGGCCAGTTACCAAGCCTCTCCACCAGCCTCCCTGTTGGCCGCTTGCCAAGATGTCTTCACGGCCCCCACACTTAACACAGCTCTCAGTGATTTCAGATGTTAGTGGAGGACCCTCACTGCTGGTGCATACTGGGAAGTTTCTTGCAATAGAGACAAAGTAGATCTAATACTTAGATCTAGGTACCAGTGATTTTAGTTGTGCAGCATGTAACAAGACTCTTAATTGAATCTAAATTAGCTTTTTTATTATACCATGGAGAGAGGCAGGGTCAAATAGCATCTCAGACCCTAAAACAAACCCACACCCTCTCTCTACTCATTGGGCTTTGGAACTCATGTCCCCTGCCTAGTGAGTGCTGTTCTGTTGAGGGTTAGTCCCTCCATCAGGGTATGCCAGGTACAGTTCTGCTGCCCTCGGTTCCCACAACAAGGATAACAACCCTTTATTACTCCTGCCCCAATAACAAGGAGACTGGGGATCCAGTACCAGCCACAAGTGATCATTTGGGCAAGCAATCCCATCAAGCTGAGCACCTAGGCAGAGTGGGTGTATCCATGCAAATGAGATCAGCTTCTGAAGTCTTTTTCCACAGCTCACCACTAGATGTTATGGGAGAGTTCATTCAGACTCTGCTTACATCTATTATTATTAATAAACTATAGTAGTGAGTGCCCAGGGGCCCCAGTGAGAATCATGGGCATAGACTGGATCTAGACTGTTCTCAGTGGTACCAGATGACAAAACAAGGAGCAATGGTCTCAAGTTGCAGCGGGGGAGGTTTAGGTTGGATATTATGAAAAACTTTTTCACTAGGAGGGTGGTGAAGCCTGGAATGGGTTACCTAGGGAGATGGTGGAATCTCCTTCCTTAGAGGTTTTTAAAGTCAAGCTTGACAAAGCCCTGGCTGGGATGATTTAGTTGGGAATTGGTCCTGCTTTGAGCAGGGGGTTGGACTAGATGACCTCCTGAGGTCTCTTCCAACCCTGATATTCTATGATTCTATGTGTTTGGTTGTATGAAACACATGAAGATACAGTCCCTGCCTCAAAAATCCTTAAAACAAAGAAGACAGGCAACATACAAAGGATGTGGGAGACATACAATCAAAATATGTACAGGCCTTTATATACTTTACTCATATATATTTATAGTTATATAAATATAAGTGGCTGATTGCCTCTCCCCTAGCCATCATTAACTGGCTGATGTCTTATAAGCAACAGAGCAGAAGTGAGTTTAGAGGAGGGATTCAGAGGAAGAAAGATTAGTGGCCTTACAGATCAGATCACAGAGGACTTGCATAAGAGACATCATGGAACTGCAAACAGTGCAGGAAATGCTGTTCAAGGGGACACTATAAACCAAAAACCCCCCAAATGTCTTTCTTTACCAGGGTTGTTATTAAATCTCACCCTTTAACCCTGCTCTCTGTTCTGTTCGGTTCTGTTCTGTTCTATATAGGTTCTTATACTGCCTCATCTCCATAGTATCTGAACACCTTCCAGTAGTGCATGGAGTGATATGACAAATTATGTCATTTGTGATTTGTTCTTTTTCTCATCTTCTTCCAAGGGGGAGAATTGGAGTATTTTGTTCTGGTAAGATGATGGTGATTTTTTTCCTCACCTCTTTCTTCATCTTGAATTTCCTCAAATCCCCTTTCTCACCATTACTTCTCCCTTTCTTACTTTCTTTTCCCAGGGTCTTACGAGTTAGTCACACTGATTCAGTAACTATACTGAAATGAATGCCACTGGGTCCCTGGCAAAATAAAGTTGATGTGGCCCTTCAGAGATCTTATGAGTTTTGTTCCTACCCAGTTCTCTATTTCCATCCGCTATGTTGGTCTCTAGCAGAAACGTTGGAAGAAATGTTGGCCCTTTGTAACCATCTTTGTCCTCCAGGAAGGTGTCAGCCCTCTGTAATCTAGTCTCCTCTTACCCCATGAAGTGGCCAAAAATTCTCTTAGAACCTTAGGCAATGATACAGAAGAGACCTTAGGCCAGGGGTGGCCAACCTGTGGCTCTGGAGCCACATGCAGCTCTTCAGAAGTTAATATGCGGCTCCTTGTATGAGCACTGACTCTGGAGCTACAGGTGCCAACTTTCCAATGTGCTGGGGGGTGCTCACTGCTCAACCCCTGGCTCTGCCACAAGCCCTGTCCCCCACTCCACCCCCTCCCCTGAGCCTCCACCCCCTCCCACCTCGCTCCTCCCCCACCCCGAGCCTCCTGCACACCACGAAACAGCTGATTGGGAGGCGTGGGGAAGGAGGGGGAGGTGCTGATCGGTGGGCCTGCCGTGGGCAGGACGCACTGGGAATGGGGAGCAGGGAGCTGGAGGGGGGCTGCTGACGTATTACTGTGGCTCTTTGGCAATGTATGTTGGTAAATTCTGGCTCCTTCTCAGGCTCAGGTTGGCCACTCCTGCCGTAGGCTGTGTTCCTGGTCAGGTGAGCTTTTTGCTAAATTCAAGTTCATGGTCCTTCCAGCAGGTGGGAACTTATTAAAGAAACCTTACATTAGACTCTGAAGACACTGCAAAGAATAAAGGTAATACGGCTGGCTGGTAGTGGAAGGAAGAAGTAGGAGGATATATTTGAAAGGAACAGTAACCTCAATGAAAATAGTACTTTTGAGAGAGAATCAAATTTTATTCATAGTTAAGAGAAGTAGGAACCTAGCTGATTCAATGTCCAACTGATGAGAGCTCTGCCCTCATCTTCCAAACTTTAAACCCCCCATTAACTGCCTCAGCATAAGCCAAATCTCTTTGGCAGGTTTTTTACAGTACCAATCACCATGGTGTCTCGTGAAAAATAGTAAAAACAGAGGGGCGTAATATTCCAAACACAAAGTTTTTTTTATTGCCTCATATCAAATATAAAATAAATGAAAACTTAAATATATCTCCTACTAGCCATCTCCTACTAGCTAATAGTATAGTAGGCTCTGCTTTGATTTTACTGCTATGATTCTCTCAAGACTTTGGATTCCATTCTTTAGCTCCTAAAGGGACTCCCATGTTTATATTTCTTGGATGAAACAGTTTAAGAGAATGTCCAATTGTTGCCGGGGAATTAGGTAAAGAGCGTAACCCATTCTGCCCCCTACTTTGTCTTTGGTCCCACCAATCAGTGCCTTAAGTCACATAGATCCCAGGGGCAGTTTTGTGACTGGTTGGTGAATCTAACTACAGTATTAACCACCAATTTTGGGAGAATCTGCTCTCCTTTTTGCAGCCTGCCATGACCTTGGCATTTTCGGTGTGGGTTACCCTAGGCACCTAGGGTCACAAAGATAATTCAGCATCATCCCAGACGCAAGGCTGATTTGGAAAGGAATCTTATAACATGGCCTCCTTTTTAGAACCAACAGAAGCTAAAATGTGGAGATTTAAACATCTAATTCCTTGATCTAAAGGTACAGACAGAGTTAGTTTGTATGTACCGATTTGCACGTGTGCATAATGTACATGTGATAATAGTAGGCCCAAGAAGGGAAGCCTGGCTCTCAAAACTGGGCCTTAAACTTTGCCAGTTGTTGACAGGAAGAGAAAGAGCAACTTCCCTGCCCTGCAGGGAGCTCCCCATAAACTTGCTCCTCTGATTGTCTCCTGGCCTCTCAGTCTGAGAGAGTGGATCTTAACTGTATGCTTATGCTGTCTTTATGAATAGCTGTTCTGTACTCCAAGTGACTACCCAAGGGGTGGCATGTTGATGTTGTTTTTTTCTCTCTGGTGACAGAGATAATGTATGATGTGTGTCAACTGCAAAAAAGCAGCAGGTGCAGAGGCACCAGGCAGAGGCTCCTGAGAATCGTATGTTTGGGGGCCAGCTGGAATGCAGTGAACGTGATCCTTCTGGAGTCTGCAGTACCATTAAATGTGCATGGAGGTGTCACTGCTGGCATTGTGGAGCTGGACCCTTCAGCTCTCTACTTGGACACAGGCTGGAGCTGGGGAGGTGTCTCTGAGCCCAGACTTTCTTTCCATGTAGATAATTGATCATTCTGAGTGAGAGAAGGCTCCAACTGCTAAGAAATGTTGTGCCTGCTGCTTTCAGTACAGCAATTTCCCACACACTTTATGGGGGCTTGTCTTTGTATGGCAATGTGTGTTTAGCTGATCTTTCCACAGTCTGTCTCCACTGCCTCAAGTGTGCGCAGTTAGCTAGCATGTAATAAAACCCTCTTGGCAAGCAGCCACTCTCCTCATGAACATCACAGACAACAGCTGTTTTATTCTGTTCACGCCACCTGCAAACCTACCTAAATCAGTTGGAATATTCAGCCCACTGTGTGATATTTTGTGGTCATTTCATGGCTACTCTGTGGGTATGTCTACACTGCAGTTAGACACCTGCGGCTGGCTCAAGCCAGCTGACTTGGGCTTGGGCTAAGGGGCTGTTTAATTGTGGTGTAGATGTTCAAGCTCGAACTGCTCGGACTGTAGGACTTTCTCACCTCACACGCTCCAGCCCAAGACCAAATGTCTACATCGCAATTAAACAGCCCCTTAGCCTGAGCACCACGAGCCTGAGTCAGCTGGCACGGGCGAGCAACGGGTCTCTAATTGCAGTGTAGACCTACCCTATGATAATGCTATTAGAAGCAGTGACGATAACATGATAATTGATAATAATTTCTTATACTAGCTATGTCTATCCTGCTAGTTAACTCAGGTGATTGGCACCTGGGTCTGAACACCAACATTAGCCTAGCCTAGCTGTGAGATTCACACTGCCAGGACTTACCTGCGTTACTGTGTCCTCACTGTTTCTGCACTCACCCATGTGCGTATCCCATGGCTCTTTGTGCTGAGATGGTTTTTCCCAGTCAATTGACACAACTCTGGGAGAACCGGTCTGCCCTTCCAAGGGAATTGTGGGAAGGGCATTGGAGAACTATCAGCACTTAAGTGATTTAGTTGGTCTTCACTGCAAAGTGGGTGGGTTTCAGTCCAAATTAAAGCAGAGCTTGGGGCTTAAACCCACACCCCAGTCAGGTCAGCTAGCCCAGACATAATGTACTTCCAAATCTGGGTGAGAGGCTTTTATGTGCGAACAGCAGAGGGGTTAGGGCTAAACCCCAGGTGAGAACCTGGGTTAACTCTGTAGTGAAGACATAGCCTTAGTAACAGATGGTCATTTCTGTTCCCATAGCATTTCTTTATACAGGCTCATTTGGGTCAGAAAAGACTTTTCTAGTGAAGTATCTAGTGTCTTCTGTTGCATCATGGCCAGGCTGAGTCCACTATTCCTACAGTGTCCATGAGAATTGGGTGACTTTTCTCATCTTGAATCTCTCCAGAGTTCAATCAGTTTCCCTGTAACGTGGCCATTGTAGCCTTTCTCATCCCTGCCTGGGTGAAATCATCCAGCAGGACTTGCCTCTGCCTATCTGGCCAGTGATTGGCTGTGATGTGACACGATGTAAATCCTTAACCTAAATGAACTATCCCAGAAGGAAGGCTGGAGAGGGAGGGATGGTCTAGTGACTGGGGAAACAGACGGAGACCTGGATTCAATTTCTGCCCCACCACAGACTTTCTGTGACACCTTAGGCAAGTGATTTAGCTTTTCTGTGCCTCAGTTCCCCATCAGTAAAATTAGGATAGTACTTTTCTACTTCATAAGGGCATTATGAGGGTAAATACATTGAAGATTGTGAGGAGCTCAGATACTGTGGTAATGATGCCCAAATTAGTACCTTATATGCGCAGTAATGGGTCTGGTGCACCCAACAGGAAAGCTATTTATACTCTTTCCGCACTTGCAGTCTGATGAAGTAACTTTATACCCTAATATTCCCCTTTGATCTCAGTTTCATTCTCTTCTGCTACACTTGTGACTACAGAACATGTGTGCCATGGAGGGTTAGGTGTCTCCTTGCATTGTGCACCACTCTACACTCTTTTCCTTCAGAAATTGATCCTGTCTCACTGCTTCCTCAGACACCTTTCATAGAATCATAGAATATCAGAGTTGGAAGGGACCTCAGGAGGTCATCTAGTCCAACCTCCTGCTCAAAGCAGGACCAATCCACAACTAAATTATCCCAGCTTGACCTTAAAAATCTCTAAGGAAGGAGATTCCACCACCCCCCAGGCAACCCATTCCAGTGCTTCACCACCCTCCTAGTGGAAAAGTTTTTCCTAATATCCAACCTAAACCTCCCACACTGCAACTTGAGACCATTACTCCTTGTTCTGTCATCTGGTACCACCGAGAACAGTCTAGATCCATCCTCTTTGGAACCCCCCTTCAGGTAGTGGAAAGCAGCTATCAAATCCCCCCTCATTTTTCTCTTCTGCAGACTAAACAATCCCAGTTCCCTCAGCCTCTCCTCATAAGTCATGTGCTCCAGACCTTTAAACATTTTTGTTGCCATTCAGTTCCTAGTCTGTAGCAGTGCATGGGATTCTTCTGTCCTAAGTGCAAGACTCTGCACTTGTCCTTGTTGAACCTCATCAGATTTCTTTTGGCCCAATCCTCTAATTTGTCTAGGTCCCTCTGTATCCTATCCCTACTCTCCAGCGTATCTACCACTCCTCACAGTTTAGGGTCATCTGCAAACTTGCTGAGAGTGCAGTCCTTTATCCCCACTCCCTCTGCCTTCCCTGATGCTTTCTCCCTGCCATCCTGTACATGTCTTTGTTATGCTCAGTTTAGAATGCAAGCTCCTCAGGGCCCATATCTCTACATTATCTGCCAGGTGCTATTTAGCGTGGGAGCAGCCAGAAGTGCTTTTGTGTACCAGTGGTTGCAGGGTTGAGCCACATGTTAAGCTCCCAGTGCTCCACTTTCATGGAATGCCCAGTTGTTTAAAGCTATATAGCCAGCTAGATGGCTTGTGACCAGCTGTTGACTGGTGCTGAGTTTTCCCCAGGAAATCTTGCCACGGTGTGTTAGGTAGGGTTGCCAGGTGTCCAGTTTACAACTGGAACACCTGGTCAGAAAGGAAACTTGGTGGCTCTGGTTGGCACTGCCGACTGGGTCATTAAAAGTCTGTTTGGCTGCGCAGTGGCGGCCCGGAGCTAAGGCAAGCTCCCTGTGTTCCCTAGCTCTGTGTGGCTTCCGGAAGTGGCTGCCAGGTCTCTGCAGCCCCTAGACACATGGGCAGCCAGGGAGGCTCTGCAGCCTGCCCCTGCCCTGAGACTGGCTCCACAGCTCCCATTGGCCGGAAACTGTGACCAATGAGAGCTGTGGGGGCAGCACCTGAGGGTGCAAGGGCAGCATGCAGAGCCTCCCTGGCCACCCATGCGTCTAGGGGCTGCAAGGACCTGGTGGCTGCTTCCTGGGAGCCACGGTAAGCAACACTGGGAACCCAAAACCCCACTGCCTGCCACAACCTGGAGTCCCCTCCCACATCCAAATTCCATCCCGCACCCCACCCACACCCCAACCCTTGCCCCAGCCCCCTCCTGCATCCTAAACTCCTCAGCCCCACCCCAGAGCCCACACCCTCAGCTGGAGTCCTCACCCCCCATATCCCACCCCAGCCCAGAGCTCTCTCCCACACCCTGAACCCCTCATTTTTGGCCCCAACCACAGCCCTCACCCACATCCCAAATGCCTCATCCACGGCCCCATCCCAGAGCTTTCATCCCCAGCTGGAGCAATTATTAAAATTGCATATACGATCACAGTAATTCTATATTCAGATTAGGTGAGCAGATATGCAGGTATTTACCCCACAGCATCTATTCACATAACAGAGCTTCTGAAAACTGGTTCTATTTTCTTGTCTGTTATTAATGACAGGTTTGGATTTTTGTAGCTTTCCATGAACAATGCCATGCCTGCGTTACCATCACAATCCTTGAACCTCCTTGAGCAGTGGCGAGAGCACCCAAAGTCCATATGCTGAGTCTAAAGGGGCTTTCTTACATGGCATCCTACGTTGTGATGGTAAGAGACGATTCCAGGGAAGGTGGCAATGACATTAAAAGGTGGCAAATTTAAATCTGACACATGACATGTAATTAGACTGTGAAACTCATTGCCACAAGAAGTTGTTGAGGCCAGAAAATTAGACAGATCAAATAAGGGATTGGATATTTATATGGCTATCAAGACTACCCAGAGTTATAATAGTTAATGCTAACAAATTTTTGCAGGAATGTTTAATCTCAGCTTCAGGGTTTAAAATGATCAGGATGAGACCTAATGTGGGGGTAGATTATCCCACATCTGCCTACTACAGGGTTCTGACACCTTTCTGTGAAGCATCTGATGCTGGCCACAGTTGGAGATAGGATGCTGGAGTAGATGAACCTTGGGTCTGATCCAGTCCGGCAATTCTTGTCTTCCTATGACAAGGATCACATAGGTATAACATAAATTGCTGAGAAGTTCTCCAGAAATGCCAGCAGTGCACAAAACCTATAGTAAGTATACATCTCTATGTGCCTCTGACATCTCATCACTAATTCAAACTCATTCTGCCTTCAGCTATATCCATTCAAGGCCATTGGTTTTAGAGGGGCTAACTGGGTGTAAATGGGGATATAATTTAGCTCCGAAATGGAGTTTCTTAACTTTCCTGCCAAACCCTCTCTCTCTGTCAGGATAATTCAATTATTTTCCATGCCACCCACAACCTTCAGCATTAGCATCAGCTTAGACTTGTCGCTGTTCTTCTGCTGCTCATGCCCAGACCTTTTATAATTCCTGTCACTTCTTTCTCCCCAGTATCTCTAAGATCCACCCTTTCTTCTTGGTCCTACCTGCTAAAATCTTGGTCCATGTTTTGATTATCTCTCACCACAGATACAGTGACTGATCTCCTCCTCCTGGGCCTCCCTGCCTCTCATCTACAATACTTCCTGTCTTATTTCCATCATAATCCCTAGTCCACCCTAGCCTTCTTCCAATTCTTTCCCCTTAGAACTCCCTTTTCCTGCTCCTGACTCATGGCCAAATCCTCAGCCCTGCTTCTAGCTGTTTTTGCTGATCAGGCATCACAAAACATCTAGAAGCCTTCCTTAGTGGGGTAGCTGGGGATTCCCTTGGTATAGAGGAATCCCTGGGTGGCATAAAACTTGCTTTATGCCTCCTATTTGCAGCCCCTGTCATATAGGGGGTGCACAGACAGAGCCCTATAGAAACTAATAACAATCTCTGAACTGAGAAACTGGTGCTGGTGGCACGTAAATCCCATCCTGAAGCTGGACTTGAACCACCAATTAGGGCAGAGTTCAATAAACAACCCTTGGAATGGCTTGATCAGGAGTCACTGAAGCCTCAGGAAAGGCAAGAAATGCCGCTGAGGAAGAATGAGTGCCTGTAGCACTGAAGCAAAGAGGGTCACATTGCAAAAGCCAGAGGTTGCAATAAATAAGACTAGAGTTGTGTAGTGTGTGGTGACTGGTATCTGACATTTTTTTTTAATGAGTTCCCTCTGTGTGCAGAACAGAAACCCTAGAGACCTGCTGTCAACCCTGCTGAGTGGCTTGCACTGATCAGACAGCCAGGTTGTAGTGCAGGCCATTGATAGCCTGCAAACCGGATGTGAATGACCAAGAGACCTGTTCAGCGTTCATCACCATTGCCGGGGGCTATCACCGATTATTTGATCATAGAAGTAGGCAACTGGTGTGTGCAATTGTTTACAAACTGATAAGCACTGGTGCAGGCAGCCAGTATCATAGATCCCGACATAGCCACATACATTCATGTAGATTAGGAATGGACAAGACCTACTAGATCACAACTAGTCTGAACAGGACTCTTGCGTACAGGGCATGTGGTGATTGGAACACAAGAAATAGGTAGATTTAGGAGGCTCACAGGTTTGAAAATTTTGGCCTTAGCCCAGAGATTTTATAATTGACAAGGATAACAAAAAAGGTAGTTTAATATTTGTTTGCTGTCTTTAATCTTAGAAGGGGTAGTGGAGAAAAGAAAGGACTCCAGTACAACTGCCCTCAAAACACCACACCACAACATCTTAGGTGGACCAGGAGATAAACCCTCTGTCCAGAGAGAACATAGAAACAATATAAAGGTTAACTTGATGGCAGCATATTCAGATTTTAATTTACTCCCTAATCTCTTTTTGCGCCTCAGGTCCTGATCTGTGAAGTGGGGATAATAGCACTTCTCTGCCTCACAGGGGAGATGTTAGGCCAAATACATCAAAGATTGTGAGATGCTCAGATACTAGAGTAATGGAGCCATATAAGTATGATAGATAGATAGATAGATAAACAGACAGATGATAAACTACCAGAATCCTTGGTCAGGATTTTTGTAAGTGGATGCCAATTTTGACAGAATGAACTGAAAGTGTCATGGACTGAGACATCCCACCCCTTGAAATTTGTTGATTATAGGGCCAGAGGAGACCATTATGATTATCTAGTCTGACCTCTTGCATAAACGGGCCATAACATTTCTCCCAATAATTTCTGCATTGGCCCCAATAACTTGTAGTTGTACTAGAGCCATCCTATCTTCTGTCATTCACAGGAGGAGACCAATATATGTCCTATCATTCACCCATTTGGCGACCTGCTATGCAGAACCAACAAAAAGGAAAAGGCTAATCCAATGAATGAAGCTGCCAACAGCTTGGTACCCTTGCTCCTCCATCTCCAAGATGAGAATGAGGCTGTAGTTGAGGTAAGTCCCCATAACTGTTACCGTTCTGGAGCGTTTTCAGGATCTTTTCTTCCATTAGCCTGCAGAGCACTTTCCAGTGCAGTCTGCTCCATACCCTGTCATGCTAATGCTTTTCCAGACCAGCATTGCTGACCAGTGGGAATGCTTTCTAGTTCCATTCACTGAACAAACCCTATAGTATGTCCCATCTGATGAGAAAACTAGAAGAGGGTTTATCAGTGGGCACAGGGGAATATTAAAGGTCAAAACAAGACTTCCTGATATTTCAAGACCTTGCAGTAGTGAATCAGCTGAGTTTGATTGTCATTGAAGAAAACAAATAGTTTGATAAAAAGCACCCATTTCCTGCCCTTTTACATAGGGAAACCATACCTATCTTTGTTTTTTCTAAGGCTCTTATATCCTTTGCATTTAACCCTCCTGCTCTTGCCATGTCTTACAGGCTTGTAAATATGTGTTAAGATGCTTAGCTCCGTATTTCAAATGGACCATGAAGAAAAAGGTGATCACAAACAAGACCTATTATAACCTTCAGCTGGTCCTGAGGAAAACTTCCAAGCATCTTGTAAGTGACCACTGGCTGGTTTACAAAACATTCATGCTGTCATTTGATTTGGAATGTGGAGACTGGATGAAGGGTAGTATAGTGGATAAGGAGAATTAGGATAATGCAATGGGAAGGTGGGTGATGGAAAGTACAGGGGACCAGGGGATCTGGATGGGGTGGCTGATGTGTAATGTGATAGAGCCACCTCATCTATGATGTAGAGATGTGATGTGTGCTCCTCTCTTTCCCCTCCATCCTGAGCTCCAGGAAGGAGATGTCTTTAATACCACATACATTTATTTGCATTTTATCCTAGGTGGAAAAATACAAGAGACACAACCTGCTAGAATATATCTATAGAAGTATGAGATACCTCAAGTGCAAACAGGATTTTTTAAACAGGGTCATGGCCATATTCATAGGTAAATACAAAAATCTTGATCTTCGTAGTACCATCAACATTCTTTTAGAATCTTCTGCACTTTTCCCTCTAGAGGAAAAAATTAACATATTAGCTCCAGGAGTGTCTTGATATGAACAGATTAGGGCTGAGTGCCTCATAGTGATTCAAGAGAGCATTAGGGTGATTCTGATTCTTGTGTGTCATGGTATAAGCTTGTGCCCAAAGAAGATCTGGAATAAATTTTCCCCACAATATAGGGGAATTGGATGGGCATGCAGACTATCTTGTTTGTATATTGTGCCTATCCCCACGGCATCAGAGCACATTCGCCTTAAAGTGTAGTTCTACTCTGAAAAGTGACTGTAAAAATGGCATCCTGGTTTCTATGCCATCATCAATGGCTTCAGATCAGATGTGCTCAGTTTACAAGTAAAAAAGAGGATGTTCTAAACTAGCAGTCCCACAAACTCAGCCCAGGTTCTGACAGTGAAAATGAGTTCTTTCTTCATCATACATCATGGCTTGCTCTGCAGGCCAAATTTTGTTCTCATCATTCCCCTTTGTGGCCCTGTGAAATCCTTATGCCTTCACTGGGTTTGCAGAATTGTAAACATTTGGAATTTAATAAACAATTCTGTTGATGACACACAAGCAGAAGCAGAATGCAGCTTCTCTTACTCTAACTTAGTTTGCTCTGCGGCAGGGCTAACAGGGATAAAAATTGGTGAAAGCTGACTTTAGTCATCAGAGTCATATCAGCTGACTTTAAATACTCAGAGGGGCTGATCCATTTTACTTTTCAGGATAGAACTTCACTTTAAGTTTTGGTTACAGGTCATTGCTGAAGAAAAGCTCACAGAGTAGACAAGTCTTTGGCCTTTACTGATAGGAACACAGAAAGTCAAACCCGCAGTAGCTTTTTAAATATCTGATTCTTTATTTAGGAGTACCTGAATTTACAGATTACCTGAGGGATCCTTTTAAAGCACTTCTGAAAAATTATCACTGGGGAATGTGCAAAGTAAGAGGAGCTATATTTGTATAATTGTCTTTCTAGGTTACCTAATCAATATGGACAACAGTTTGATGAGGCAAGTGGACTTGGACATCCTGATTCGTAGTAAGCCATTACCTCAGGATAATATATACTCTGTGTGTGTGTGTGTTTGTGTGTTGGTGGTGAGAAGTTGTCTACATTTGTCAGGGTGGATTTAGCAGCCATTAGCACTTCCAGGCTTATAGATAGACACAGATGTCTCCTCTTTTCCCATGTGCTGTAATACAGTGTGATTTTAGAAATGAGATATCACACAGTATGGTTTTATCTATATTTATGGAAAAGAGCATAAATAAAAATTCCATAAACATAGTTTGGGGCTCTATTTTCTCAGGCTTTAGATGCCGTGGATCATATGCATATGTTGCAGAAGTGAAGAGTAATTTATTAGCTTTTAAAAAGTGACAGTGTGTGTGTGTGTGTGGGGGTGTCAGTGAGATTCTGTATTTATCCACAGAGTAAGTTCAGCATGGGTGATGGCCCCACAATCTGTAACACGCTGCCCTGCATAGGGGTGATATGACAGCTGTGTCACCACAGTTTCTTTAGTCTTGGGTTCTGTACTGAGGCTGCTACAAGGGGGTCAATTTGTGCCAGTTGTGAGGGGAGTTTGTGACATGGATACTTGTCCTTTAGGAGTTGACTGAGGGTCCCAGCTTACTACAGGGGCACACAGGCCTCGGAAGAGCCATCAGATGCTAACAGCTTTCCATCATGACTACTATTCTGGACTGGTTTTGAATCAGGGATCTAGAGGCAAAAGCCTTCATATCCCATTGGGTGGGGACAGCAGAAATCCATTTGTGTTTGTGTAAAATCTGTAAGTACTCATGACTAGAATCTAAGATTTAAGTTAAAAAATGAAGTGGTTCTAGCCCTTGTGGTTGTGAATCTCTAGTCTTTTTGACACCTTTAAATTGCTTGTAAATATTGAGGCTGCTCAGCAGTGGAGCGCACCAACCCCCTAAACATTAGTGTACCAGGTGTACTTTAACTTGGAGTCAGGCACTGTAGGTGCTTCAGCACTTAGGTCTTGTAGGCACTAGCCCTGGCAGCCACTCAGAAACATGGCTCAGTGAAAAGGTAATTTACTAGGGCTGGCAGGAAAGGAGAAAGGTTGCAAATACCCTAAGTACAGAGGTATAAACAATTACAGTTGAGAGTGAGCAATAGCAGTTCCTGTTTTGGCTCTCTGGGGCAATCCTATCAAGTGTCAGGACTCTTTGGGCCTAGTGCCCTCTCCAGCCCAGTCTCTACTCTAGGAAATAGGCACTTGCAGGTTTCTATGCTAGGCTCATTTAGTGTCTCTCATTCAAAAGCCTTTGCACTGTCTCCCTGCCCTGTCACTGCTGCTCTCCCATAAGTCCCATATAGACCTGCACCCGCTGTAATGACCACCAGTCGCAGCCTGTTCCACACTCAGCCCTATGTACAGCTCCTGGCTAGCCATGTGGCCGCTGCCGCCACTGCAAACAGAGCCTAGACATTTCCTGGTTCAGGACCTTTCCTGTTACCTGGCCAGGAGAAAGGGCATGTGCTGTGGGAGGGAGGCTGCTGGGACTTGTAGTCCCCTCTTAGAAGATCTATCACATTCCTCTGTGTCTAAGGTGAGACTGTTTGGATCTGCAGTGGGTTGTGGAATATATGATCCTTTTTTGGGGAGAAAGGTTCCTGGCTATCATATTCACATCTTGCAAAGTCCACTCAAGCACTACAGTGTTTGTATCTCCATAAATGTTCGTTCTAATCATCATCATTCCCATAATTAATAAAACTGAGTCAGCCACTGTAGTAGAGGAAATACAATAAACACTTCAGTAGCACAATTCTTTATATTCTGGTAGAAATTCCATAGTGTGGTTAAAATGTCAATAGATTCTGCTCATACGCCCTAGAGATACCTATTCTCCTTACCTTCCCAACCAGTCTCTTGAGCTTTTGGTCCCCTGGGGTTAGTAGGGTTTTCTCTATTGTCACCTCACTGTGCTTAGTAGATTTATACAGATGTGTCAATATGTGGGGAGTAGATCATCAGAACGGCCATACTGGGTCGGACTAAAGGTCCATCTAGCCCAGTATCCTGTCTTCCAACAGTGGCCAATGCCAGGTGCTTCAGAAGGAATGAACAGAACAGGCAATAATCAAGTGATCCATCCCATCACATATTCCCAGCTTCTGGCAAACAGAGGCTATGGACACCATCCCTGCCCATCCTGGCTAATAGCCATTGATGGAACTATCCTCCATGAACATATCTAGTTCCTTTTTGAACCCTGTTATAGTCTTGGCCTTCACAACATCCTCTGGGAAGAGTTCCACATGTTTACTGTGCATCGTGTGAAGAAATACTTCTTTTTGTTGGTTTTAACCTGCTGCTTATTCATTTCATTGGGTGACCCCTGGTTCTTGTGTTGTGCAAAGGAATAAATAATATGTTCTTATTCATTTTCTGCACCCTATTCATGATTTGATAGACCTCTATCACAGGGGTCAGCAATCTTTCAGAAGTGGTGTGCCAAGTCTTCATTTATTCACTCTAATTTAAGGTTCCTCGTGCCGGTAATAGATTTTAACATTTAACATTTAACATTAACTAAACTATTCTATGTAAAGCAAACAAGGTTTTCAAAATGTTTAAGAAGCTTCATTTAAAAATAAATTAAAATGCTGATCTTATGCCGCCAGCCTGGGGTTCTGTTCACCTAGGCTGGCAGCGGGCTGAGCAGAGCCTGCAGCCGGGACCCCAGACCTGGGGGAGGGTTCAGGGGTCAGGGCAGAGGGAGGGGGTTCAAGGCAGAAGGCTGGGGGGGGGGTGTCCAGGGATCAGGGCAGAAGGCTGGGTGTGTGGGGGGTTCAAGGGTCAGGGCAGAGGGCTGGGGGTGTGGAGGGGTGCAAGGCAGAAGGCTGTATGGAGGGGGTTCAAGGGTCAGGGCAGAGGGCTGGGGATGTGTGGAGGTGCAGGGCAGAGGGATGGGACTGTGGGGATGCAGGGCAGAAGGTTGGGTGTGTGTTGGGGTGGGGGTGTTCAGGGCAGAAGGCTGGGTGGTGTGGAGGTTCAAGGGTCAGCAAAGGGCTGGGGGGGTATGGGGATTCAGGGCAGAATGCTGAGTGTGTGCGGGGGTTCAGGGCAGAGGGCTGGAGGTGTTGGATGCAGGGCAGAATGCTGCCTGTGTGTGTGGGATCAGGGCAGAGGGCTGGGGGCTATGGGGGGGTGCAAGGCAGAATGCTGAGTGGGGGGGTCAGGGCAGAGGGCTGGGGGTGTGGGATGCAGGGCAGAATGCTGCCTGTGTGTGCGGGATCAGGGCAGAGGGCTGGGGGCTATGAGGGGGTGCAGGGAAGAATGCTGAGTGGGGGGGTCAGGGCAGAGGGCTGGGGGTGTGGGATGCAGGGCAGAATGCTGAGTGTGTGTGTGGGGGGGGTCAGGGCAGAGGGCTGGGGGCTATGAGGGGGTGCAGGGCAGAATGCTGAGTGTGTGCGGGGGTTCAGGGCAGAGGGCTGGAGGTGTGGGATGCAGGGCAGAATGCTGCCTGTGTGTGCGGGATCAGGGCAGAGGGCTGGGGGCTATGGGGGGGTACAGGGCAGAATGCTGAGTGGGGGGGTCAGGGCAGAGGGCTGGGGGTGTGGGGTGCAGGGCAGAATGCTGAGTGTGTGTGTGGGGGGGTCAGGGCAGAGGGGGGTACAGGGCAGAATGCTGGGGGGGTCAGGGCAGGAGGCTGGAAGGGATGTGCCCTGTTCCACCCCCTTCCCCCAGGCTCCGTCCCTACTTCTCTCTGCGTCCTGCAGGGAGCTGCCTGCACACTGCCGCTCTTTCCCCTCCCCCTCGCAAGCGCCATCAACTGATTGGCGCAGGGACAGAGAGGGGGCGGGGCAGGAAAGCACCACGCTGGGGGAAGAAGTGGGGGAGGGGGAAGCTTGGGTGCCGCACAACCAAGCTTCTGCCTCCTGCTCCCGCAGGGGAGAGCGGAGGGGCTGAGTGCCGCTGAGAATTGGCTCGGTGCCGGACGCTGCCGACCCCTGCCCTAGATTTTAATTTCCATTAAAACCTGATTACTTACACAGAAAAAAAGCCTTGGGAAATAGAGTGGGGAAAGGGGAAAAGTATGCAGCCTAAGAAGGAGGAAAGTGGGGCAGGTTGCAAACTTGCATTTAACTTTGCTGGTGGTCTATGGAACTAAGTGGCAGCAAAGGAGTCCAATCATTTCTGAAAGCTTTGCGATGATTCCCAGCTATTAACCTGTTTTGTGTAATTGAACAGTTTTGCATGCAACTATTTGGGTGAATGGTTGTGATATTTTATTGAAATTAACTATCTGCCCAATGAGCCAAAGAGATATGATAAACTTTATAACTAGCTGAGTTTTGCTGCATATCAAGTAAAAATTACACCAGATATTTAAAGTGCTATTGTCAAGGAGTTAGGTCAAAATACTGGCCTCCCTAGATGTCCTCTGTACTTAGTACCTAGCAGATGCTGTGAATGTTATCTAAGTCAACTGCCAAATTTATATTGGTGCTCAGATGTCACTATTGTTAATGTGCTCTTCAACATAGATTCCAGAGAGAGGTTTTCTAAATGAAACCACTTTCAAGGTAGGTCTGTTTTTAGGTCTAGTTGCCTTGACAGTGTCCATTCAACTATAAATATCAAATTATCATCCAACCGTAATATTCCATATCAGAAACCCTAGTTTAAATTGTTGAGGAAACCTGACTTGTACGTCAGATGGTCAAAGAAATTTTTTTTCCCTCCTCCTATTATTTATTTGCTTCAGTGATACTTAATTGTAGAAGATTTTCCAAGTTCAAACCTTGGGGTATGGTCATTGTGCACACAAACTTTCCAACAGCATAAGTGCGTAGCTCTGCATTGATGCAAGGGTAACCCACAGTATATCCCTCAGTGTTTAAAATCTTGGGGAACATAATTGCAGTGACTGCAGACCTCACTCACTTAACCAAGGAATTAAAAAAATATTAAAGGAAACTTTATTTTATTTTCTGTATATTGTAATCGTGAACACTGCATATGATGTATTTGCTGCAACTAACAATTGCATTATACACAACAACAAAAAATAATGGCAGCAGCTTTCACAGCTTATGCACCTCAAGAGTTTTCAGCCTATCTTTCTTAAACACAGTTTTCTAATTACCTTCATGTGTTGTGTTCTTGTTTTTCTTTTGTGCCAAGAAGCTGTTCAATAGCAACATAACTTCCCATCGTTTTCCCATAGAGCTTTCCTTAGTGTTTCTGTTCAATGACTGCAAGAGCTCAAAACATACACAGTGGCTTTTACTGGCTAGATATTACTGTACAACAGAGAGGCGTTGTTTTTAAAACTAAAAATGCAGATTGCCTCTTTCTACAAGGAGCCACCGTTACAACAAGAGTCCCCTCCTTTCCTAGACTTTCTTGTTATTGATTAAATGTAACTACACCATTATTGGCAAAGTGTCTGCATGTTTCCTAGACTTTTTTTTTTTGAACAAGCTAAGATGCAGTTACATTTTCTATTAATCATAAATATTGGAGTTTTGATTGCTTTCAGTGGTTCCTTGTTTGAATGGATTAGTGTTGATGACTTAACATGAAGGGAGAAGACTATTTCTATAAAAATTATTCCATGATTTTTTAAGTCATCTTATATTTGTTAACGGGGAAAAAAATACTTTTCATGTGTCTGTAGCTTGGGAGGCACAGGGATTCCACTGTTGCTAGGCTACCTGCTGCACAGTATGATGTACAAAGACAAAGAATAACTGAATTGTAGATAACCAAGTTACTTAGCCACTGAGACCCATCCATTCTCTCTATGCACATGACTAGAGTGATATCACAGCCGAGCCTTTATAACAAGAATCTAAGCTGGATGGAATGACTGCGGGTTGCAGACAGTAATGTCTTTTTCCTGAAAAGGCAACAACAACAACGAAAAAAACAAAATGAGCTAACATAAGCACCAAACTTTGCATTTCGACCCACTCCCCTTTGGCCCTGGATAGGAAACCCTCCTAAACACGTTCTCTCATACAGCTCGTTTATGGTCCTTCCCCAGAGCACCTGTATAAAGGGACTTGGAAGCTGAGCCAATATTGTCCCTGCACTCGATCACAAGGAACTAGTAGCTAAGGCCCAGATCAAAGGCATTTAGGTGCCTAACTCACATTGAAATCAACAGGAGTTATGCACCTAAATCTCTCTGATGATCTAGGCCTAAATGTTTGTTGATATTTTAGTAGATAGCGGTCTAAACTTAGAGCAGATTAACATTAGTTCTAAATAGGGTTGCCACCTCTGAAGTACAAAAAACCTGGGATACCCTGAGCCCACAAAACTGGACAGCTGGCTGTGTGTTCTGAGCAGCCTTACAGATCTCCCTGGACTGCTGCATCAAAAACAGGACGATCCTAGAAAAACAGGCAATTCTAGTTCTACAATGGGAGTTTATGGCGCTGTTGACCATTTTGCAAATGGTACTAATTGAATACCTTGCAAACCACAAAGACTTTACATCTTGTTTGATGTTCTTCAATATCTTAAATTGAGCTTACAACACCTGTCTGGCGCAAGATGTAATTAGCACAGTACTTGAGAATTCCCCAGACACTTTAAAATTAAAAATTGTTGTATGCATATTAGATAGGTTTCATTTAGCAAGTTTAAATCTTTGAAAGGAAGACATCCCAACCATATTAACATGTCTTAATGGCTAATAATGACAACTAGAGATAGTAGTAATAGCAAGTGATTCTGCTAATGATACTATAGTATTTTCTGTTTAATGTGTCCTTAGAGGTACCTGATTATGGCTCACACGTGTTTTCTGTGACATCACTCATAAGAAGGACAGTCCATTTCGGTATGTCAGCAACCTTTGAGTAGACAAACTACTTCTCTGAAAGAGATTTGGTTTTTCCCACTCAAGGCTTACAGTTCACCCTGAAAATGGTACACATAGACTCGTAGACTTGAAGGTTAGAAGGGACCATTATGATCTTCTAGTCTGACCTCCTTAGGGTGACCAGATGTCCCAATTTTATAGGGACAGTTTCGATTTTGGGGTCTTTTTCTTATATAGGGTCCTATTACCCCCCACCCCCTGTCCGGATTTTTCACACTTGTCTGGTCAGCCTAGACCTCCTGCACAACGCAGGCCACAGAGTCTCACCCACCCATTCCTGTAACAAACCTCTGACCTATGTCTAAGCTATTGAAGTCCTCATCTTGTGGTTTAAAGACTTCAAAGTGCAGCGAATCCTCCAGCAAGTGACCCGTGCCCCACGCTGCAGAGGAAGGCGAACCCCCCCCAGGGCCTCTGCCAATCTACCCTGAAGGAAAATTCCTTCCCAGCCCCAAATATGGCGATCAGCTAAACCCTGAGCATGTGGGCAAGACTCACCAGCCAGACACCTAGGAAAGAATTCTCTGTAGTAACTCAGATCCCACCCTGTCTAGTGTCCCATCACAGGCCATTGGGCATATTTACTGTTAATAGTCAAAGGGGACAATCCCACTGTGCCTGGGCACTTCTTGCTAAGATGTCAAGCTGTCTTCAGCAAGAAGGGCAAGATTCTGAAGATTGCCTATGGCTCTTCCAGGGCTGGCTCCAGGAACCAGCTTATCAAGCAGGTGCTTGGGGTGGCAACTCTGGAGCTGGGCCGCACTTTCAGGTATTCAGCGGCAAGTCACTCACTCCCGCTTGGAGTGAAGGACCTCCTGCTGAATTGCTGCAGATTGTGATCGTGGATTTTTTTTTTTTTGGCTGCTTGGGGCACCAAAACTCCTGGAGCTGGCCCTGGGCTCTGCATTGGGGGAGTACCCCAGGTGAATCTTACTGTCACTTAACCCCACAGGTCTCAAACCTGGGTCTGCAAGGTTCCTAGTTAACTGATTTCTCCCTGCTCACATCCAGCAGGTTGCTACTCACTAACTGAGCAGAGAGACCCTGAAACTTGAAGCTACATCAGGGAGGCTTCTCTTGGTCCCTTACTGGAGGAACACTGGGACCTCTGATTGGTCAGAGTTGTCTATGAAACCAGAGAGGAGCACAGAAAATTGTCTGTACGAGTGGGTGAAGTCCTGGATGGCCACTATGTCAGACCCTGCCTTCTTGCCTGACTCCTGACCCCTGTTTTCCTGACTTGTCCCTCCGTTCTGTTTCCCTGTCTTCCTCCTAGTTCCTGCTTTCCTGATCTGTTCCTGTCTTCCTCCTGCTTTCTGCCCCTGGAATCTGACTCCAGTTCTCACCCTTGGCTTGACTCAATTCTGACTCTGGTGTGGACCATTAAGTCTGATTGCCCAAGGCCTGGTCGTGACACTCCAGGAGTGATTGTGCCTCACGGGCCACAGTCATTCTGTCACATAACTCCACATTCTGTAATTCTGCAAAATCTCTTAGAGCGGGAAGGGGTCATGTTCTCACTCAGGCTCTCATCATCTGGGTTTGAGTGGTTGGGAATGGAAACTCAACCCTCCACCTGAGTTCCTCTGGAGTTGTAGGATTCCCAGGAAACAGAAAGAATAAAAGAAAAAAAGGAACAAATGAGCCATGGGGCTGTCTTCCTGCAGGGAGCCTCGAGCTAGCTGCAGTCTGGCTCAATATCTTTTGGTCAGCCACCAGAGGTAATTGTTCAGAGTCCAGAACACCTTTCTCTCAGAGTGCTCAGACAGCTCATAGGCCTGGAAGCTGGCTCTGCCCTCTGTCAGGCCTCTTCCCAGCAGCTGTGGGGGGCTAAAGGTCTCTCCTCCATCCACAGTTACCTTCTTCTGAACTGTGCTTCTCCTCTTCTTCCTCCAATCCTGCCATGCCTTACAGGTGTGGTGAGGCAGAGCTGCAGAAACCCACAGCAACTTCTTAACCCCTTCCTGACTGGCGCAAGGTTTGTACACCTTGCCTCACATTCCCACAGCTCCCCTGTATGCAGGATGCAACAACATTCATTCAGTGTGATGTGGCCTGCTCCATGCAGAGTGCCTGGCCATCCCTGCAGGCTAGGATACGGGGGCAGACTATGGACCTGCTTCCTTCTCCTCCCCTTTTGGAGTAATTCATGCCCCCACCATGCACCTTTTGGGGAAGTCCTGCATTCTGCTGAGTACAGGGACTGCTCCTGTGAGGGAACCCCTGGATGAGGCACACAAGGGATGGGATAGGGTGGCTTTTGTGTCCGTGAAATCATGAAAGGACTAAGGACAATCCAGCCTCTCACAAACAAAGCTACATAGTGGGGCTATGCACAGGTCTGGAATGTGAGTTTGTTCTTGTGAGTATGATATTCAGATTTATTTGGTTTAGGTTTCATTTCTCCAGCTGGTAAGTAAAGAGCCAGCTACCAGATGAAGAGGTCTGACAAAGAGGCAATGGGATCTGTTTGTTCTGGGGTGGAGACTTGTTCTCTCTTTTTTGTGTGTGCATGGGGAGCTTTGTTCACCAGGTGCATTCAGGTGAAAAGTGTTCCGCTTTCACTGTCCCAATGATTGTATTTCACTGACCTCAGTCTATCTATTCTAGGCACCCATCTTCATAGTAATTAGGGATAATCATTCAGGGTGCTGCATAGGAGCAAGCTGAGCTGAAGTGAGTTAATTGCTGCGTCCTTCATTCACTCAGACTGAATTTATTAAAGGGCAAATTAAGTTTGCACTGCCCTGGGGCTGCTCTGCATCAAGTTAATCCTTCAGGCCGCTCCTAAAAGCTCCCTAAAGGTTGCTCAAACATGCACCAGCTGTCAACAGCCTAAAGGGCAGCCAACAGCAGCCAGGGATTGCCAGAGGATAAGGGAGCCCTGGCCGCACTCCCTGTGCCAGAGTATATCACTCAAGGATTGTGCAATGGAGGAGAAATTCTCTAGGAGCTGGACTGAGTAGGTTTAGATCTTATTTGTGCCATGGGAGCAACAGAAAGTGTCCAGGGCCCAGCTCAGAGTCAGTGCCTATGGGTCTAATTCCGTTTGACTGAACAATATGTAAAGGGAGTTCACTCCTTGTATACATCTCTTAGTCATGTTACTAATGTGCATCTGTTACTAGTGGACCTGTTCGTTCTCATAAACAAAGAGAAGCAGGGGAGCATTTGAATTGGAGAGTCCCTGCCTAGCGAGTCCCTTTCTTTCAAATTCAAAGCAGGTCAAAGAGATTGCTGTCCTGTGGTGTAATATTGGACATCCATTCAACGTTTCAAGTAGGGTCATAAGGGCAACACTGGACAAGAGATTGGGGCTAATCCTTGAGGGAGACATAGGTGACGATAAACAGTGGATTATTTGATTTGCTCTTGGGATATCTTCCATGCCTCTCTGAGAGGCATAGATCACTTGAGATCTGATATATTTTCCTTCGTACACTCCATAAAGGGATGATCCTGGTGAACCTACAACTTCCAACCCATATGTAAGATCGGTTCTGGTAAACTCTCCTCACTAGGCACTGAGGGTATAGCTACACTGTAGCCAGAATGAGTGTTTCCAAGCATGGGTAGACAGACTCCTGCTAGCTCTGCTCAAGCTAATGTACTAAAAATAGTAGTGAGGATGTTACAGCTTGGGTGGGACTTGGGCTCACCAATCAAACCGGACCCAGAGGCTCGGATAGGTTTGAACTCGGGTGGTTAGCCCGAGCCTCCCTAGTGCTGCAGCATCCACACTGCAGCATTCACAAGCACAGGGCTGGGCATCACATCTATCAGCTGCAGGATAGACATACTCTTAAAGTCATAGTATTCTTCTGCAACAAAAGCAACTGTATATACGGTAGAACCTCAGAGTTATGAACACCTCAGGAATGGACGTAGTCCGTAACTCTGAAATGTTCATAATGCTGAACAAAACGTTATGGTCTTTCAAAAGTTTACATCTGAACATTGACTTAGGGTGACCAGATGTCCTGATTTTATAGGGACAGTCCCAATTTTGGGGTCTTTTTCTTATATAAGGTCCTATTGCCCCTGACCCCCGTCCCGATTTTTCACATTTGCTGTCTGGTCATCCTATATTGACTTAATACCCATTTAAAACTTTACTACGCAGAAGAAAAATGCTGCTTTCCCTTTACTTTAGTAGTTTATGTTTAACACAGCATTGTACTTGCTTTTTTTATTTTTATTTTTTTTGTCTCTTGCTGCCTGATCGTGTACCTCTGTTTCCAAATTAGGTGTGTGGTTAGCTGGTCAGTTTGTAACTCTGGTGTTTGTAACTGTTAGGTTCTACTGTACTGTAAATAGTCCTAATATTAATGTTGCCTTTATTTCAGTGTAACTAATGCATACACTGAAGGAACCTACAGGCAAATATAACAATTCCATATCAGCACTTAGTGCTGACAGTAATGTGGAACTAACAGTTAGTTAGTGATGAGGATTTTTTAATGTAATACGGTTACAACATTTGCTTCTGAAGCCTCTCGTGCCTTTCTCAGTTCTTTTCTTTGAAAAATTGTTCCTAGAAAATACTGTAGCTACTTCCACTAAAACCCAACAGTGTATATCATCCAGATCCACTGCTTTAACTGCACCTATCCTATTTCTCAAAGTATGCTCAGCAGCGATATTTACAGTGCATGCATTAATTCCTAATTGTCCGAAACCAGTTCAATAATTGCTCAGTCATTAGAGAATCATTTTCATCCCCTTCTTTTAAAGGGCGTATTTTGTCTGCTGTACCTGGGACCCAATCATTAATTAAACAAATGTAAGGGCTTTCATAAACTTAGCAGGAGGAAGCCAAAGATTAAACAAAGCAATGTCTGTTTTGTGGAATCATATCTTTCTTGGCCATTAAAATAGCTCAGAATAAAATGGAGGAGGGGATCTCTACTATGTCCATTTCTCCCCAAAAGAACCCAGAACACTTGGTGATAAATCCTGATTTTAAGTCAAAGACAAAATTCCCATTAATTTTAGCAGCAGCAAGCCCTTAAAAAGGTCTGTGCTGAGGAGTCTACTTAGGGCCAGATTAAAACAAAGGCACCATAGGGCCATGCCCAGGGCTCCAGATACTGGAGTCATGGGATCCTATCAGAATCTTAGCTTCCTTTTTTTTCCCCTCATGTTTGGGGCAGAGGTGGGCTCAAAAACATGATCCAAGTAGAACGAACGCAGTAGCATCTGCCTGAGCCTGCAGGCAGCCTGAAATAATAGTTCTGAGAGGTGAGAACTACTCCATTCATCCCAAAGGGTGTTAAACCAAAACCCCACTGCTTTAGGGGGCCATACCATTACCACTCTGAAAGAGGACTCTGTGCATTGCAAGAAGAAAACAGCAAAGCAAGCCAAGGCCATCCCTGGCTGTTGTGAGTTTTCCATGCTGGCCTCTGCAGGGGTAGAGGGGAACCCTGCTGCCATCTCTGCTGACACTTCTTGGTGGAGAAGGAAGGGCCTCATGCCATTATTCCATCTTTCTGGGTTGGCTGAGGTCCCACTGCCATGCCAGGTATGAGACAAGGCTATGGGCTGAAGGCAGAGCTGTGGTGGTAGGGTGCCAGGGCATAGCATACCTAGACCCCTGGATTGCTTTAATCCAGCCCTGTAATTAATCAGTATTGAACTCAAACATGTTGTAAGACTGGAAAATTAAAAAATGTAGCAAACTGTTCTCTCACTAACTATCTTGCATTTCCAATAAATTATATTTCTCCATTTACTCCAGGTTTTGCCATTCATTCTGAGATCCAGGAAATAAAACCACTGTATATAAAATATTTAGCTGTAACATCCTCAGTCTTAGATCAATAGACAATCTATTGCCATTAACAAATATTAACCTAAAGCTTTGAGAATCCAAAGGAATTTTAAAATACTTACATTTCTTGACGTTAGCACTTGCACAATAGCTAATTTGTTATACAGTAACTGTAACTACATTTAATGTGAAGTAAGCATTGTCAATACCTCTATGTGAAAACTTTTTCCAAACTTTGAGTTAGCTACTTTGAAAAAAGTAGTAATAAGTGGAGCCATAATTTTGGATACCCAAGCTTCAGTACAGACTCAGAACCCTAGAATAAAATGAACAATTTACAGTAACATTTTATACAATCTAATTGGACAAGAGAGTAAAGGAAGACAGCTCGTCTAAAGCCTGATCCAGTTTCTATTAAAGTCCATGGCAAGCAAGACCAGGCTTATAGGGTCCAAATCTTGCCAAGTGCTGAATGTCCTTGGTGAGGTGTTGAGCACCATAAACAGAAGTACATGGTCAGTTCCGGAACTCCACTTTTACTCAAACCAAACTCCAAATGAGGTTAATGGAAGTTGAGGAAGTTCCACACCTCAAAGTTAGAGGGTTATCTTCAGCTTTTTCAGGACTTTCACTATGCAAGATATCGGATTAGTAATTGGAGAGACAAAGTGAAATTTTTTTTTTTGGAGCAGCTTCTGTAATTGTAATTGTTTAGTAAGTATTAGTAATTCCCCTTCAACAGAGAAACCCCTGGAGGAAGGAAAGTCCTTCTAAAGAGCACTTGTTTAAACCCAGGTAGTTCCTCTTGCACTCAAACTCCATAGAAGCCAAACATTTGTGTGGAAATTACTTCCCAAGTTGAGATGCTGGGGCATCTGAGCAAAGTGCCAATCTCGCTACAAATTGCTTTCCAGATCTTTCCACCCACTAGCAGCATGGCCACTCAGCCATCCTACTATGGATGCCTCTCCCCAGTAACTGGCGGAAAGTAAATGCTGTAATGAACAATATTTACTCCCATCTCTCAAGTAGCTTTTCACCTGGAAGTCCACAGGATTTAAGCACCAAATATTTTAAAGTAATTTTGGGCCTAAAAATATTTTCAATCATAAAAGTAGGACAACTCTTAACGCTGAGAAAGTTGGGTTTTCCAGAGTGGCAACTGAATGAATGTATAAATAGATGTGTAAGACAGCAGATGGTCACCAAGAGTTAATACATAACCTACAAAACAAAAGCCCTCTTCAACGTTGCTTTGTAAATGTGCATTTGTAAATGGCATCTTGCTTTCAATCAAAATGTGATCATACACAATAAAACGTGTGAACACTTCTCGGTATAAAGTGTTTCACTTGCAGTACAATAATTCCAGGCTGCAGTTCATTGCAGCCCAGTATCCTTCTGAGATAGATGCTGGGTCTGCTACATTGCACATGCATTGTGAACACAATGTTCATTTACTGTTTGCTTTGGGCTGTTTTCCTAGCAGCCTCAAAGTAAGCATTTTGTTACAGCAAATGTTGCAAAAGCTAGAAATCACTAAGAGTTTCCCAGCTATAGATCTATAAAGGGACCAACTTTGCCTTTCCAAAAGAAAAAAATCAATTTTTTCGTGCTAGGACTTTGTAGCGGGGTAATCACCCTGCTCCGACCCTGGAAGGGTGAAAGCAGCCCTGGAGAGGGTGAAAGCAGCGTAAGAGGGATTAAGAATGGCTGGTGAAGCTGAGTGGGTAGCTGACCACAGCTGTGGCCAGTTTAATCAGGGCCCAGCTGGCCCTTATAAGAGGGCTGGGACCAGAAGCTAAACAGAGAGTCTCTCTCTAGCTGTTGAGGGAGATGGGCCTGGCTGCTGGAAGCCAAGCAGGGTACCTAAAGTGGAGCAGGGCTGGGGATAGTCCAGAGGAGCTCCAGCCTGGAAATGCCCCAGGCTGCAGGCCTTGTTAAAGGCTGAGAAGGTACTGGGGTTGCAGAGAGGGCAGCCCAAGGGTAGACAGAGGCAGCAGGTCGAAACCCTCTTTGCCAATGATGAGTGGCAATTATACTGCAGTCTGCCCCAGTGAGCAGGGGCTAGATGGTGACTGGCAATAGCCCAAGACTGAGATGAGGTGGAGATTGGGGGTTCCCCAGGGAGGGGAGACCCATCAAGACCGCAGGGTACTTCAGGAGGCAGAACCCTGAAAGAAGGGGCACCAGGGTCCAGGAGGGACATTGAGGCCAGCGGCAAGGCAAGACACTGGCCTGCAGAGGGTGTGCCAGAGGCTGGTGAGCTAATTTCCTGCACGATGTGCCGCAGGGTGATTTGTTGCCCTGCTATAGGCTTTAAACACTGAAAAGGACATTTTACAAGCTGAGAAGTTCAATGTGGAGGAGTTCTGTAAACCTCCTATGGCCTACATGAGCACTCAGGCTTAAGGCCACCAAGCACTCTGGTAGCCAGGAGATGATGGCAGGGCTCCTTCTAGGTCTATTGTGTCACAGATCCACAAGATCAGTTTTATGACCCGAGATTTGGAACAATCTCTGGGAGGACCCTTCTGTGTACCAGACCTGCTAGAGGTTTCACTCTTCCTCCAGGGCAAGCCATATGACTTCACCACTTCCTTAGGCAAGACCTCTGGTCCTTCAGCACCTCTGTTTCACACCATGAGCTCAATTAAGTGAGTCCCACTGAGGGAAACTTATAATAATAGGAGATATACCATTCTCCTAGAACTGGAAAGGTCATCAAGTCCAGCCCCCTGCCTTCACTAGCAGGACCAAGTACTGATTTTTGCCCCAGATCCCTAAGTGGCCCCCTTAAGGATTAAACTCACAACCCTGGGTTTAGCAGGCCAATGCTCAAACCACTGAGCTATCCCTCCCCCCCTTGTATAATCTTAGGGAGCAATGCACTTCCTCCATCAGCATTTGCAATGACACTCAGCCAATATTGTAAACAGAAGCATACAGGATTGGAACACAACATAAGAAGTCCTGAGCATAGAGAAAAGAAAGTTACAGTTTAGTCCATCTTGGTCAGCACACAGCCCAAAAGCCCTGTTCCTCTGACCTCTTTTTGTCCCAGTTTAGATGTCCCCTGACTGTTTGTTGCAGCCAACACAACTTCCACCTCACCTCCTACCCCAGCCCTTTATTCCTTGACCTGAGAAAATCAGCTTGGGCCCCCACTGAAATGCAGGGAAGTCTATTATCTCTCTGGGTTGCTTGGTTGCTAGGTGTCCATGCCAGGCAATTGGATCTGCCATTGTATTCTCAAGAGCTCCATTGATATGGGATCTAAGGCCCAGAGTGCCATGCACACCTGTGTCTCTGAGTCTCTGCAGATACATAGATGAACACCGTTTGTTGGGGTAGAGTCAATATGGTTTTTCTAAAGGGAATCAGGCTCATCTAATGTATAGTTTTCTTGAAGGGGTCAACAAGCATGTTGATAAAAGGGATATAATGTACTTAGATTTTCAAAAGTCTTTGACAAGGTCCCTCACCAAAGGCTGTGATGCAAAGTAAGCTGTCATAGGATAAGAGGGAAGGTCCTCTCATGGATCAGTAACTGGTTAAAGGATAGGGAACAAATGGTAAGACTATATGGTCATTTTTCCAAATGGAGAGAGGCAAATAGTGGTGTCCCCCAGGGGTCTGTACTAGGATGAGTACTGTTCAACATATTCATAAATGATCTGGAAAAAGGGGTAAATAGTGAGATGACAAAATCTGCAGATGTTACAAACTACTCACGACAGTTAAGTCCAAAGCAGACTGCAAAGACTTACAAAGAGATCTCACAAAACTGAGTGACGGCAACAAAATGGCTGATGAAATTCAATGTTGATAAATGCAAAGTAATGCACACTGGAACACATAATGCCAACTATACATATAAAATGATGGAGTCTAAATTAACTGTTACCAATCAAGAAAGAGATCTTGGAGTCATTGTGGATAGTTCTTTGAAAACATCCACTGAATATGCAGTAGCAGTCAAAAAAGCTAACAGATTTTTGGGAATCATTAAGAAAGCGATAGATAATAAGATAGAAAATACCATATTGCCTCTAAATAAACTCATGGTACACCCATATCTTGAATACTGTGTGCAGATGTGGTCGCACCATCTCAAAAAAAATATATTGGAGTTGGAAAAGGTACAGAAAAGAGCAACAAAAACGATTAGAGGTATGGAACGGCTGCCATATGAGGAGAGACTAACATGACTGGGACTTTTCAGCTTGGAAAAGAGATGACTAAGGGGGGATATGATAGACCAGGGGTCGGCAACCTACAGCACACTTGCCAAACATGGCAAACGAGCCGATTCTGAGCAGCACGCAGCTGCCTGCCGTGGTCCCGGCCCCCAGCCCCACTCAGCCCCTCCACCCACCGCTCTCCCCTGCAGGGGCAGGAGGCAGAAGCTTGGTTGTGCGGAATCCAAGCTTCCCCCTCTCCCGCTTCTTCCCCCAGCGTGGTGCTTTCCTGCCTCGCCCCCTCTCTGTCCCTGCGCCAATCAGTTGATGGCGCTTGTGAGGGGAAGGGTGAACAGCGGCAGTGTGCAGGCAGCTCCCTGCAGGATGCAGAGAGGTAGGGACACAGCCTGGGGGAAGGGGGTGGAACAAGGCACATCCCTTCCAGCCTCCTGCCCCGAGCTGCTCAGGGCAGGGGGCTGGGAGCACCCCCACAAGCTGAGCACTCCAGCCCTCTGCCCTGACTCTTGAACCCCCCCCACAGCCTTCTGCCCTGCACCCCTCCACACCCCAGCCTCTGCCCTGACCCTTGAACCCCCACCCCAGGTCTGGGGTCCCGGCCGCAGGCTCTGCTCAGCCCACTGCCAGCCTAGGTGAACAAAACCCCAGGCTGGCAGCGAGCTGAGCAGGCTGGCGGCGTAAGATCAGCATTTAAATTTAATTTTAAATGAAGCTTCTTAAACATTTTGAAAACCTTGTTTACTTTACATACAATAGTTTAGTTATATAATATAGACTTATAGAAAGAGACCTTCTAAAAACGTTAAAATGTATTACTGGCATGCGGAACCTTAAATTAGAGTGAATAAATGAAGACTTGGCACACCTCTTCTGAAAGGTTGCCGACCCCTGATCTAGAGGGAAAATTGAAATTCTGCTGCTTTAATTACATTTCTGGAGCATTCCATGACATTGCAAGCATTTTTCAGAAGGTATAATAATCATGTGGTAATTACTCACTGTACCATTTAATTTTCCTAATTGCTTCAATAAAAATAATCATTTTGTAGGAAAAAGATTAAGTAAATAGGTCAGAGTGTCAGATAAAAGTCTTTACTTAGATAAATGTTGGATAAAAGCTGTCACAATCAAAGATCTTGCAGATACTCTTGTTCCCATTAGGAGATTTAGGCATCTCGGGTAATTTCCTCACTACATTTTTTGGGGAAAATTATAGACAGTAACTGCTATGAGCATACAACCACAGCAGCAGAGCTTTTTCAGCCTTTAAAAAAATTCTCTGTGCCATATTTTAAGATGTTCTATTAGATCCTCCAACAGCATGGTATTTTTTTAATCTCATATTCAGGCTGATGGTAGAGATCTTGATCCATCTAAATATTTATCTTAAGCATGTGCTGATTTCAATGGGAGTTGCATGTGGTTTGTTGGATCAGGACCATGTTGTGTGCTACCACAATACAAATAATAATAATAATGTCTAATCCCTGGAAAGTAAGGGTGGATTATTACATAATTCTGTTAACTGGTATTGCAATGTATAATAACTAGTTTGTTTGCGCCAGGAATACATAACTGTGTCTAATAGGTATGTGTTTGCAAAATAGTGATCACACAGTAAAGATATATAAATAAGGTCCTACTTGATTCATGATATTGTGGAAACTGTGGATTCCATAATATTAGGCTTCCTCCACAATTTTGTTTTAAATTAGCTTACTTGGCACAGTCCAGAATTTTCCATAAATTTTAAGGTTTCCAACACACACTTTTCCCCCCAATAGTACATTTAAATGATCTTGAAGAGTTTTGGGCAGGGCCATAACTAGGGCACAAAGCCAGGGGAGTAGGGGAAGAAGGATGAGGGGAAAAAATGGTAGGGGGTATAGCTGGGCAGTGGGTATGGAATTACCACCCTTACTTCTCCACTGCTGCTGGCAGCGGCACTGCCTTCAGAGATGGCTGCTGACTGGGTGCTCAGCTTTGCAGGCAGTGCTGCCACCATTTTCCTGCCCCATTTTTCTCCACTGTACCCAGCTTTGCACCCCTCGGCCGCTGCCCCGCTCGCCCTGCTATGGTTACAGCCCTCTAATTGTACCAAATTGTCTGGTTATCAAAAAAAATTCAACATGAATAACATAATAGTTGAGTGTTTATATGTTCTAGCAAATTTTTGTTAACACAATAGGTCGGCTATGACTTTTCCAAATTACCGCAATGAATAATGGTACATTATTACTTTCCCACAATTTTCTATGTCTTCTCTGCAACTCAGCTGCAATTATTTGAAGATTATCCTGCGATTCAGGTAGGGTCTTATCTATAAGCATGAATAGGTGGTATAGTTTTCTTAAATGTGATTTTAAGATGTATTTTCAAAACTGAGTTACTAGCTGATAAAATTCTATAGATGCAGGTCCTTGATTTTTTTATTTTAATAATCTGGAGTGACACTGTCAGGTTTTATGGTATCTTGAAGAGCTTTACTCTAATGAGGTTTATTTAATTAATGTTGTTGTTCAAGGTATAATAAAACAAGCATCAATTTAATCTTCAAATATTGCAATTCAAAAAACCCTTAAGCAATTATGGAGTTCAAAACTAAAAGCCTGTGGAAGCTGCTCAGTTTTCACTCATGATTGCATCCCCCCCACCAGTGGTTTCCCCAGGAATTGAAATTAGGGGGGGTGTTTGAATTTACAGGGGGAGTATCAGGACCAATGAGATATATAAAAGAGATATGAATAAAGTAAATGTTTTGTTAGGATTATGCAAATTTAACATAAGAATAATGCAATTTACACCAAAACACATAACAGGTCTAGATTTCTAAAAAAATATGCATTTTAAAAAAATATTTAATTTAAATTGACTTTTGAAAAGTAAGCCATTATGAGGTAAGAGGAAAGTCCTCTCATGGATCAGTAACTGGTTAAAAGATGGGAAACAAAGAGTAGGAATAAATTATCAGTTGTCAGAATGGAGAGAGATAAATAGTGGTATCCTTGAGGGGTTGGTACTGGGACTATTACTGTTCAACATACTCATAAATGATCTGGAAAAATGGGTAAACAGTGAGGTGGCAAAATTTGTAGATGATACAAAACTATTCAAGATAGTTAAGTCCCAGGTAGACTGCGAAGAATTACAAAGGGATCTCATAAAACTGGGTGACTGGGCAACAAAATGGCAGATGAAATTCAATGTTGATAAATGCAAAGTAATGCACATTGGAAAACAATCTCAGCTATACATACAAAATGAAGGAGTCTGAATTAGCTGTTACCACTCAAGAAAGAGATCTTGGAGTCATTGTGGATAGTTCTCTGAAAACATCCACTCAATGTGCAGCAGCAGTCACTAAACCAAACAATATTGGGAATCACTAAGAAAGGGATAGAAAATAAGACAGAAAATATTATATTGCCTCTATATAAATCCATGGTACATGCACACCTTGAATAGTGTGTGCAGATCTGGTCACCCATCCTAAAAATATATATATTGGAATTGGAAAAGGTACAGAGATGGGCAACTAAAATGATCAGGCAACTCAAATGATCAGGGGTATGAAACAGGAGGAGAGATTAAAGTAACTGGGAATTTTCAGCTTAGAAAAGAGATGACTAATGGAACCCTTTTAACCTGCCTGTCCGCGTTTCAGACAGAACTTTGTGCACTACTGAAACTTGCTTCTGGTGGGAAAGACATTTGTAATTATTTTTTCCTGGGCTCTGTGTGACTAACAAACCACCTCAGAAATGAGAGATGCAGTCCTGCCTGGCCTGGTGCCACTGATACAGAGTAGGACTGCATCAAGCACCATATCCCCATTAGTCAGGACTAATGTAGTCAGGACTAATGGGGATATGATAGAGGTCTACAAAATCTTGACTGGTGCAAAGAAAGTGAATAAGGAAATTTTATTTAATCCTTCACATAACAGAAGAACTAGCAGTCACCCAATGAAATTAATAGGCAGCAGGTTTTAAAAAAACAAAAGGAAGTACTTCTTCACACAATATAAAGTCAACCCAGGGAACTCTTTGCCAAGGGATGCTGTGAAGACCAAAACTATAACAGGATTATAAAAAGAACTAGATAAATTCCTGGAGAACTGGTCCATCTGTGGCTGTTAGCCAGGATGGGGAGGGATGCAACACCATGCTCTGAGTGTCCCTCGCCTGTTTGCCAGAGCTGGGAATGGGCAACAAGGGATGGTTGCTTGATGATTACCTGTTCTGTTCATTCCCTCTGAAGCACCTGGCCTTGACCACTGTTGTAAGATGGGGTACTGGGCTATATGGACCATTGGTCTGACCCAGTATGACCATTCTTATGTAAAAAATTAATTATAATAATAAAAATGTTTAGTACAGAAACTCCCCAACATAATGACCTCTCAAGATAGCAACAATGTGAGATAACAACCTTGGCAAATAATGCATTTTAAAAATATTGGCCTACTAGGAAACATATTTATATAAGTTTCCATTCCCAGTCACAAATCTAGCATTCTGGAGCAAAGTGACTGAAATATAGTCCAACGAACAAATGTTTATTTAACATGCCCCTCACTTTTCCCTCCACTGCACTCCACTCACAGGTGTTGTCCTTGGTCAGTGGAGACTCAAGAGTTCAGAGGTGCTTTCATGTGAGTACACCTTCCAGGTGGGGGACACGAAGGCACCTTGCTTGTTCCTCCAGCTGCTCACTGTTCGCTCTGGCCACGTCTGTTCGTTGTGCCACTGTTCACTCCACTGCTCTGTTGCCAATGGCCCTGTGCAGTCACCTTCTGCTGCCACCTGCCACTGTGACCTCTGCAAGTTGGTCTCTTAAGGTTCCACCAGCTCTCAGTGATTTCAGCTGAGCTCTCAGTGCAGGAACCTTGCTCACTGCTAGTGCAGTCTGGGTTGTCTCTTACACAAAAACACTGTACCCACAGGAACACTGTCCCCACAACAGGACTAAGCACTTAGACCTGATTGTCAGTGATTTCAGCTGCAGTGGTCACTTAACAGAACAAAAGACTATCTATGGAGCCTAATCAGCTCTGTCTTTGAACAGTAGAGAGGGACAGGTCCCCACCCTCTCTTTTGATGCCTTCAAATCATCACAGGCTAAGTACAGTTCTACTACCCTTTACTCATAAAACAAGAACAACATTTCATCCCCCATTCCCTGCACATTCAAGTGGTTTGTAACCCAACCCCAGGCAAAATCTATCACTTGGACAACACAGCTCTGTTTGCTGGATACCTAGGCAGATTAGGTGTGAATGTAAATATGATCTGGCCCTGAAGCCTTTCCCCGCAGCCCCAGTTCATCACTAGCTGTCAGGGAGAGCTCATTTAGACTTTGCTTACAAATCATCATTTGAAATTATTAGGTTGGCCAACATCACCAAAAAGAATGCACTGACATCATAAAAAACAACATCTGCATAAGGAAGCAAGGAAGGTAGTCTATGTCCATACTTTTCATATCTATTATACTTTTTCAGTTACACATATTTTATCATACACTGTATAAGCTTTTAAAGTGTGCATTAATGTTTCAGTTTAAATTCAGATTTCCAAACAGTCACTAAATTGGTATGTAACTAGCTCACAAAACTAGGGGGGGGTGTTGGGGAAATTCAGGGGGGGTGTAGGGAAATCACTGCCCCCCATCCTATACTGTGGGCTGTAATTTTCAAGCATCTAACATCTATGATGTTTCTGTCACATCAGCTAAGATCTGAACTCCAAGAAAGCCCCTGATGTTTATAGAAAGTCACTGCGGTGGTCTACGTAACAGAAACAAAAAGACAGCTTCCCTTACAGACAGATGAGTTTGTTGAAGCCAGCCCTGTGGGCCATCCCACAGTGAGTATGATCATACTTGGCTACTTGCTTTCTCAAATTATCCTACCTTTACGAAGATAAAAATTCTTGCTGCTCTTAACTGCTACCAAAGGTTTCAGATGAATCACTCTTCTCCTTAAAGGCAACATGCCCCCCTGCCCTCCCAAAATGTACTTCTTCAAAGAAACAGCCTAAAAATAAATAACTGCATGTGTTTCTTAAGATCCACACATCACACATACACACGCAACCATATGATCTTATGATCACCCTTGTCTTCTCTTCCTTCCAGGGCTGGGTGGGAACCATAGCTGGGCCCCCTGGGGAACCATTTGATTGGGTGGAGTCCCCCTCACACACTTATAATTAAATTGTTGTCAGTTTATTCATTTATTTTATAAATATTTTTCTTCCCAAGCCCTTCCTGCTCCCTGTTGTCTCTAAGCCCAGTGAGAAGCCAGTCATCCTCCCTGTCACTCATGCCCTTCACCTGGGCTCTTCCCATCTCTTGCGCCTCAATACGGAAAACTGAGGCAGCTTCCCATCAGAATATCCCGTCGCTCAGTGGTTAGAGCACTGTCTTCAGAGATCCAGATCCTGCCACTTTCCCCTCCAAACCATTTCCAAGTTTTGTCTTTCCCCTGCCTATTCCCACAGCTAAAACTCTTACCTAGGCTCTCATCTACCTTAATCACTATAAGCTCTTCTACTCTGTACTCCCTCATACCCCCTTCGCCTCATTTCAGACAATACAGCACACAGCCACTCAAAATATCTGCCTTGACTATGATCTGACTGTCATCCCCCTTTCTTTTAATGTCTCCATTGGCTCCATTCATCCATGATAGCAAATCTTGTCCTTGCTTTCTTGGTTCTGCCTAGTCTCTTTTTTTCTACTGTAGTCTCTTTTGTTGTTGGCCCTTCATCCCCTCCACTCCACCAATGAGGCCAGTCTTGAGATCTCATTTGCTTGCTTCCTTCTGGGAACAAAATATAAAGAAACCAGGAGACGGGGAGGAAAGGACATTGACCTATCCATCCCCAGACATCAAATATCCCCTCTCCTATGTGTCTCAAGTTTCATTACATGTATATGTGATGGAGGGAAAGGGGAGAATGGGTGCATATACAGAGAGGAGTCTTTCAGCCCCAAGCATCTCTAAAGTCTTGACAAGGCCTGGAAGCTTTTGGGTCCATGAGACACAGCACAGGTTTGACTCCATTTTCGCACACTTACTCTTTGTATGGAGTGATGAGTGAAGAGCAAGGAAAGGCAGAACTGTAACTCTCTGCTCCTGATGGGAGATTTCTGATGGGACACTCAGGCTCAATCCACAGAGACTCAGATGCCTAAACTGAAATTTAGGTTCCTAAATCACAGACTTACGAAGTATATATTACTGCAATCCACAAAACTGTCAGGGGGTTGCTGCGTGACTCACTCAGGTGGGGTAGGGCCAATTCCAGTGGATTCTTGTGTGGGGTGAGCAGGCAAGAAGCCTGGAGCAGGAGTAGGCTGAAAGCCCAGGCAGTCTGTAACACCATGAAGCTGAAGGAGATTTCTCAGCCAAGTAGTGATGTTGCACAGATTGGCTTGCTGCTCTTTCTGTCAGATTAAATAGCTGCCCTGGGAGTCATCTGACCCAGTCCTGGTTTGTGGATTGGCTGCTGCAACTCACATGAAGGATGAGTCATCACAGGCTGTGGGATAGAATCATAGACTATTAGGGTTGGAAGGGACCTCAGGAGGTCATCTAGTCCAACCCCCTGCTCCAAGCAGGACCAATCCCCAGATTTTTACCCCAGTTCCCTTAATGGCCCCCTCATGGATTGAACTCACAACTCTGGGTTTAGTAGGCCAACGCTCAAACCCCTGAGCTATCCCTCCCCCCAATGAATCATTGCATGCTGTGGCTGAGGAACTACATGAGAAAACTTCCGCTTGGCTGGTGCCTAACCCTGTAGGCACCTCAACTCACTCAGCACCTACATATTCAGAGTAAAAGTTCTCTAGGCACCTAAATTTTTTTGCCTTGGTCATGTGCATTGTTGCCTCATGCTAAGCATCTGGATGCCTATCACTCACCAAAACCTCTGCGATCAACAAAAAGAGGGACGATGGAGCATGCCTACCAGATTAGGCCTCATTCAAAATCTGGCAGCTGCTAGTGATGGTACCTGCCTTTTAGTACTCACGTGAGATGTAGAAGATCCAGGTTCAATTCTGATCACTGCCTGACATGAAGACAGGATTTGAATAGGGGTCTCCCACCTGAGGAGAGCGTGCTAACCCCTGAGCAATGGGATATTCTAATGGGAAGCTGCCTCAGTCTTTCCTGTTGAAGTTATTCCATTTTGGATAAATAATTAGTCATTGGAGCAGGAAGATTGGAGCCTGGGTCTCCTGCTTCTCCAGTGGGTACTATAATTACCAGGCTATAGATCAGGGGTTGGCAACCTATGGCACATGTGGCATGTGAGCTGAATTTTTAATGGCATGCGGGGCAGGCTGAGCCACTCATCCGACTGCCGTTCTGGGGTTCCCGCTGCTGGCCCCTTGCCAGCTGAGGTCTCGCCGCCTGTCCCACTCAGCACCTGCTGTTGGCCGGGGGAAGGAACCCCAGGCTGGCAGTGGGCTGAGACCCCGGCTGGCAGGAACTGGTGGCTGAAACCCCAGAGTGGGGCTGATAGAGATGCTCAGCCCACCCCTGAAACCCCAGAGCTGGGCGGGGTGACTCACTCAGCCCACTGCTGCTCTGGGGTTCTGGCTGCTGGCCCCTTGCCAGCCGGGGTCCCCGCCACAGCCCCACTCAACTTGCTTCCGGTTGGAGTTCCAGCGCAGGCCCCCTGCTAGACAGGGTCCAGGCTTCTGGCCCTGCTCAGCCCTATGAGCCACCAGCTCCACTCACCTCAGCTGCTGATTTGGGGTTCCAGCCACTGACCTCCTGCCAGCTGGTTATCAGCTAATACCTCAGAAGCCTGGGTGCAGCTTACAGTATCCAAATACGTGCCACCAGATATTGGAAAACTCAGCAAGGAAAAGCAAGGGCAAGGATCACACTAAACTAATAAGATCTGCATTTTAATTTAATTTTAAATAAAGCTTCTGAAACATTTTGAAAACCTTGTTTACTTTACATAAAACAGTAGTTTGGTTATATATTATAGACTTACAGAGAGACCTTCTAAAACATGTTAAAATGTATTACCGGCACGCAAAGCCTTAAATTAGAATGTATACATGAAGACTCGGCACACCACTGCTGAAAGGTTGCCGACCCCTGCTACAGAGTCATTCTCTCTGTCTGGCCCAGTGACTTTCTAAGTATTATAACCAATGGAACCACCCACAGGCCCTGCAGTCAGAATATCTCACAGCTCAGTGGTTAGAGAACTCTTCTGAGAGGTGGAAAACCACTGTTCAAATTCTTTCCCCCTATCCAACAGAAAGGGGAAATGAACCTGTGTCTCCCACATCCCAGGTAAGTGCTCTAATCACTGGACTAAAAGTTAAAAGGTTGGCACCGCCTCCTACTACCTTTTTTTCTGCGTGGAGTTAGGAAGGTGCCTAACTCATTTCTTACAAGAAACTGCATCATTACCTAAACCTCCTGACTCCAGGAAAAGATTCCTGGTTCTGGATCATAAACAAAAAGAAGTCCTGCAGCCCAGATTTAGGCACTTAACTCTATGAGAGGGGCAGGGCTTAGAACACACCCCTTTCTTCAGCATCTCTCATTGGCTATTTTAGGCAGCTCCCCACCTAGCACACTGGCTACTGTGAATCCCAGTCTTAGACACATATTTGTCCCCATGCACTGTTTGGGGACCCTAGGTACCTCACTCAGGCTTTGTGGATGCCATTGTTGTTCTTGTGATTTTTCTCGGTGGCTAAAAGTTAGGTGGTATGACTCTCAGCGTTGCAATGCTTAAATCCATTGGTGGATTCAGGCCCCAGTGACGGCAGGTTCTGCAGCTTATCAGAACTAGCTCTGGCTCCCTCAGCCCTGCCCAGTCTGCTGTTACTGCAGACGCCTTAATTTAGGCTCAGAACCTGCAACTGATAGCGTGTGGGTAGACTGCTGTGCCAGTGGAGCCCGCTTGAATTCAGTGTGAGCCCAGCAGTTGTCCTATAGTTTCAAGATTGAGGTTTTCAGCTGTAGCTCCTCTAGACGAGTGGTTCTCAACCTTTTTAGACTACTGTACCCTTTCAGGGGTCAGATTTGTCTTCCATACCCCAAGTTTCACCTCACTTAAAAACTACTTGCTTACAAAATCAGACATAAAAATAAAAAGTGTCACAGCACACTGTTACTGAAATATTGTTAACTTTCTCATTTTATCTCTGCCATTTTAGTTTGCACTGACTTTACCAGTACATTTTATGTAGTGTGACAGGTTCAGGTCAGATGGCTACAGGAGAGTGTTTGAAGGCAGATATTAGTCCCAGATTAAGAAGATCCCTTTCCCCTAGGTAAGGTAACAGGGGCAGTTCCAGAACAAACAGGAACTTGCTGGAGCCAACTAAGGCAGGCAGACTAATTAGGACACCTGGAGCCAATTAAGAAGAAACTGCTAGAATCAATTAGGACAGGCTGGCTAATCAGGGCACCTGAGTTAAAAAGGACCTCACTTCAGTTTGTAGCGTGCATGTGAGGAACTGGGAGCAAGAGGCACTAGGAGCTGAGAGTGGGAAGGTGTATTGCTGGAGGATTGAAGAGTACAAACATTATCATACACCAGGAGAAAGGTCCTGTGGTGAGGATAAAGAAGGTGTTGGGAGGAGGCCATGGGGAAGTAGCCCAGGGAGTTGTAGCTGTCATACAGCTGTTCTAGGAGGCACTCTAGACAGCTGCAGTCCACAGGGCCCTGGGCTGGAACCCAGAGTAGAGGGCGGACCCAGGTTCCCCCCAAACCTCCCAACTCCTGATCAGACACAAGAGGAATTGACCTGGACTGTGGGGTCTACCAGAGGGGAAGGTCCCTGGGCTGTTCCCTGACTCACATGGTGAATCACTGAGGCGAACAAATCCACCAATAAGCACAGGACCCGCCAAGATAGAGGCAGAACGTTGTCACAGTAGCCTGTTGTAAAACTAGGCAAATATCTAGATGAGTTGATGTACCCCCTGGAAGAACTCTGAGTCCCCCCAGGGTGTGTGTACCCCTAGTTGAGAACCACTGTTCTAGACAAGGAGTCCATCTTTATCTGTTCTGGAAATCATCATGCACACTTATGGTTTCATTCAGTGGGGGTGCCATCTGTGTATGCTATGCATGCCCGACTGGCTGTGCATTGTTCGGGGTAGTCCAAGGACAATTCCATCCAGTCCCTGAACGCACACATAGAACAAATTGGTGTCCTCACAGTGTGAGTTCACACACACCATATGCATAAGCTCATGGCTTGCATGCAAAAAAGTTGTTGAATGCCGTACTGAAAATGTCACAGCATGCCACTGGTTCCATCTAAATAATACTCATTGAATTCTGACCAATGGTCATGCTAGCAACGAGAGAAGAATTTACTCCTGTCATAAACAGATGGTTAAGGGTTAATGTCTCTTTTACCTGTAAAGGGTTAAGAAGCTCTGTAAACCTGGCTGACACCTGAGCAGAGGACCAATAGGGGGACAAGATACTTTCAAATCTTGGTGGAGGAAAGTCTTTGTTTGTGCTTTTTTTTTTTTGTTCGTTGTTCGCTCTCAGGACTGAGAGGGATGGGACATCATTCCAGGCTTTTCCTATCTTTTTGAATCAGTCTTTCATGATTTAAAATTGTAAGTAATAGCCAGGCAAGGCAGATTAGTCTTAAATGTTTGTTTTCTCAACATGTAAAGGTTTCTTTTGCTGGAAGGATTTTTTACCTCTGTTTGCTGTAACTTTGAATCTAAGGCTGGGGAGGGGGGTCCCTCTAGTCTATATGAATCTGAGTACCCTGTAAAAGCATTTTCCATCCTGATTTTACAGAAATAATTTTTACTTTTTCTTCCTTTAATTAAAAGCTTTCTTTTGAAGAACTTGATTGATTTTTCCTTGTTTTAAGATCCAAGGAGTTTGGATCGGTGTGAAGCCTCTCAAGGCAATCCAGGGAGGGGAAAGTCTGGGGGAAAAAGAAGGGGAATGGTTAATTCCTCTTTGTTTTAAGATTCAAGGAATTTGGCTCTGTGTGAAGTCTCTCAAGGCAACCCAGGGAAGGGAAAGTCTAGGGGGAAAAGGAGGGGGATGGTTAATTTCTCCTTGTTTCAAGACCCAAGGGGTTTGGGTCTGGGTTCCCCAGGGAAGCTTTTTGGGGAACAGAAAGTGTGCCAGACACTAAATTCAGGCTGGTGGCAGCGTACCAGACCTCAGCTAGTAATAAAGCTTAGAAGTGTTCATGCAGGTCCCCACAGCTTGTACTCTAAAGTTCAAAGTGGGGAAAAAAACCTTGACAACTCCTGAAAATAATGTTTGTTAATAAACATACAGATACTTTATCTAACTCTAAAAAAGGCAGTCTAAAAAAGGTATAAACCCGCTGTAGACAGCATGATACAGAGCTAGGAGCCAAACATCTGTCCTGCTAATGGATTGTCACTACTTGTTCATGTCTCCGATGCACTGATGTGGGTCAAATACCGGTCTTGTTGATGTCAGCATTTTTTGTCTTTCATATGTACATTTATTTGTGGATCATATAGATTAAAATAAATGTCCTAAATGTTCCAAGTGTGCCTATGCTGTGAAATTACAATCCAGTTTTACCGCAAAGATGCTACAATACGGATGTTGGCAAAACACTTCAACTTTTAACTGTTGGATCAGATCTCAGCTTGTAGCAAGATAAAATGTAAGGCCCAAGCTGGGCCCACTATGTGAAAGTTGCTTGGACCATTTTAATCTCTGGCAAAAACTGTGTTTAAGTCACTGAAGTTTCATTAAGGAAACACTTGGTCCATCATGTTTCTTTGATGAGCTTTTCCCTTCCAGATGCAATTTAAGATCCAGCTATGCAATCAGTCTTCTCAAGAATCAAAACTCTTTCCTCGTAAACTATTAATTATAATAAAACAATATGTCTTGTACTGATTAGGAGGGTGGGAAACAATGTAATTGGTTTCTTCCATTTCTAATTTCCATGATTCTTCATAGGTATTTGATAGATGCATGCATTATATAATTCACAGTCCTGTCCAGTAGTTAGGACTTTGCACTGCTAAATGAGAGTTTATAGGTTCAAGTCCTGCTTCCAGCCCCTCACTCTTTGCCTTTTGCAGAAGTCCTTCTTCCTCCTCTTTCGACTATTCCTATCAGTCATTGGGTTATAGTCATGTAATAGACAATAATAATGTAAGCAGAGTCAGGATGAGCTCTACCCTGACATCTGGTGGTGAATTATGGGGAGCGTGGAAAGGAATTTCAGGTATTTGCATTGGCACACCCACCCCACCTAGCATAGTCCATGGCAGCCTGGGATGGTGATTTTGACAACTCTGGGATCCCCAATGTATTTGTTATTGGGGCAGGAGGAATAAAGTGTTGTCACCATGATTATGTGAATGAGGAACTATGCGACTGCTTTATGACAGAGAGTCTCACTTTCAGTTAAGTAGCACTCGCTACACAAGGGACATGGGTTCCAAAACCCAGTGAATTGAGAGAGGTTGGGGATGGGGTTGTGTACCTGATAGTATGGGCCCCTTTTGAGGGCCTGGAACACCAACTGCATATCCTCTCTCCACTGTTGAAGAGCAGAGCTAATTTTGATTCCATTAGGAGTCCATCTAGAGGCTGCTGAGCTGAATTCAATTTGGGCTAATGGTGCACCAGCACCAGTGCTTCCCTACTACAAGCTGAAATCACTAAAAGAGCTAAGTATCAGAGGGTTAGTCGTGTTAGTTTGGATCTGTAAAAGCAGCAAAGAATCCTGTGGCACCTTATACATTGGGTTGCATAAGGTGACATGCATCTGACGAAGTGGATATTCACCCACGAAAGCTCATGCTCCAAAACGTCTATTAGTCCATAAGGTGCCACAGGATTCTTTGCTGCTTTTAAAAGAGCTAAGCTTACTGAGCTGAGATCACTGAGTGCTGTGTTAACTAGTGGGGGAGCCTGAAGATCTATCGCTAAGTGGCTGGCAGAGCGGAGCAGTTTGCAGCATGTTGGAGCAGCCCACGGAACAGTGAATGGAGTGGAGCAGTTTGCAGGGACGGCTGGAGCGGCATACGGGTCGGCTGGAGGAGCGGCACCGCTGGTGGAGTGGAGCCAGTCGTGGTGAAGGCTGCAGCAGAACTCCATGGAGAGGCGGAGCAGTCAGCCCCGGCCCACGTAAGGTGCTCCTTAATATCCTGTGTGCCCCCCCATTTCCACCCAGGCTGGGGGGGCAGGGTAAAGCTCCGCAGATAAACTTTTGAACTCTAAGGCGGCACTGACCAGAGACAAAGACTTTTGGGTTGTTGGACTTTGGGGTGATTGGACTTAAGACCCTCAGGGGAAAAGGACATTGCCAAAACGTACTTGGTGGGTCTTTTGCTCATGGTTTACGTTATGAATCCTGTTTGTGGTGTTCCCCCAATATGATGCCACATTGTTTCCCTCCTTTATTAAAAGGATTTTGCTACACTCAGACTCTGTGCTTGCGAGAGGGGAAGTATTGCCTCCTAGAGGCGCCCGGGGGGTGCTATGTAATTGTCCCAGGTCACTGGGTGGGGGCTCAAGCCGGTTTTGCATTTGCATTATTGAAACAGAATCCTTGGATACTGAACCCGGCCCTTGTTGCTGCCAACTCAGAGGAGCAGAAGGGTTACAATAATAATAATAATTAATAAAAGAGATGTTTGAGAAAATATCAGGTGCAGCCCTGTCTGTTAACGTCTGTGCTTACCTTGGGTGCTGAATCAGGTCCTTTCAAGTCAATGGAAGGACTCCTACTAACTTCAGTGGGTGCTGGATGGGGCCCGACAGAGGTGGACCGGGAGTCTTTGAGGAGTATGCATGTCTTTAAGGAGTGTGCATGTCTGGCTTACCTTTCCTTTGTATTAAGTCTAGTTGTTTATTATTTGTATTACCATAGTGCCCAGGAGCCTTAGTTGTGGACCAAGACCCCATTGTGCTAAGTGCTATGCAAAAACAGAACAAAAAGACTTTCCCTGCCTCAAAGAGATCACTGTTCTAGCTTTAGTTTACGTTTTAAACCCTTAAAAATGTGGTGGTGTGAGGGAAACCTAGTCAATATATTCACAAGTGAGGGCTCATATTCCAGTCAACCCTTCTTTCCTCTGGCGATGCCTCTGGCTTTGACCTTTTGCAAGGGTTAATCTACCTCAATCCTTTCTAAAGCAAAAGCACTTGTGCTTTCCCTATCCTGTGACTCAATCCAAATAGAAAATAGGATGAATGGAAGGAAATTGGTCTGTGTACAAGGAAGAGGCAAATGAAAATTGATAGCATTATGACTGTAAGCATAAACATTTATGCTGTTAATCTGATTCAGAAAGAGACTCAGCTATGCTTTTGCTCACAGTCCCAGTCATAGTCCTGACAGCGCAGAATTTGTTTTGAATATAAATCCACAATTATTTTGTCATGTAAGAAGGAACTCAGTGGATTGAGACAATCTGATATTAAAGCGTGAGCTAAAGGAAACTAAGATTTTTTTGTAGTTTTTTTGTATGTTGTCAGACCCTCCAGGGTCAGCAAGGTCACGTTGTGGGGGCTTTTTTACTGAAGCCGACAACCTGCTGCAATCTGGTCAGTTGCCCTTGTAGCTGAAATGGGCAAGTTTTTCTGCTGCTGAGGCAAAAATGACCAATGAAAAAGGGCAATTATAGTATCTTGTGTGTTGGTGGCAAATGTAAAATTGGTGTCTGGAAAGATTGTCTGAAACAGCTAAAGCTGTCCTCCTCGTCAAGCTGAAAAACATGAACATTGAGCCCTGAGCTTTATCTAAGTGTGCTGGCTAGGAAGTGGTGCAAAGAAAGTTAAGGACTGTACGTTTTACCAATGGGTTGCTCCAGCAAGAAATATCCATTGTACTTTCACCCAATGCCCAACAGGCATTGCAGAATTGGCAGAAGATTAAAGAGTGATTTATGAACATCCAATTCCATACTGGCTGTGGGAATCTTTACGTCTTCACCGTGTATGATCCCACCAATGCCACTGATGCAGCTGCAGATAATTTTTACTAGCTACTCCAGTCAGTCTTTAATGAAACACTGAGAAGAGATGTCATTGTGATCCTGGGTGACTTTAATGCACAGAAAGGAAAGGCTAATGACACCTTGGCAAGTATGTCTGGTAGCGTTGGTATTGGGCAGAAGAACAGAAATGGGCAGAGACTGCTAGAATTTGTGGCTGCCAATGACATGGTGATTGCTGACTCACTCTGCCATCATTCAAAGATTCACAAGCAGAGTTGGTACAATCCAGATGGTTTCACCAGGCTGTTATTGATCATGTCCTTGTTAACAATCATTGGCAGTCAACAGTCATGGATGTATGAGCTCACAGAGGTGCTGAATTTGATCATCAGCTTCTGCTGACAAAAGTGACTTCCCCTGACTTTGAAGATAACCAGCTAATGGGCCAAAATTAAACTAGTTCAACCAAAAGCTCTTCTTACAACCAAGCTGTCAGATGGTTTTAATTATAAACTGCAAAAGGCCACTGACATATTAGAAGCTAAGGTCTTATTCCCCCTCTTTCTCTGTTTCAAGTCATCAATGTTGACTGCTGCCAGCTCAGCGCTGGAGCCTCAGCCTTTCAAATGTCATCCAGAGATCACAGCAGTTGAAGCTAAGAAAAAAGCGAGGCTACAATTTAATCTGGATAAAACTAAGCCCCTGGCTATTACCATCGAACAGCCTCCAGTTCCAAGTTACAACCAGCTCAATATTAGCCTGTCTGGACAGGGCATCAAGCAGATGGCAACTGTCAAATACTTGGGCAGCATCATAGACAGTGCTGGAGGATGCTCAAAGATGTGGATGTTTGTATAGCAGTAGCTGTTGCTATGTTTTGGACCCTTTGGTGGCTTCTGAGCAGACATTGCCCCAAAGCTGCAGATCTACAGAACCACAGTTAATACCAGCTCTATTGTTTGGAAGTGACGCGTGGGTGCTGAGGAAAGCTGAAGAACTTTGGACTGGTATTTTCTATTCTTGTTGTCTCTGTCAGTCAAATCAAATGGTAGGACAAGATCACAAACAAGGATATTCCAAGCCAAACCCAGCAACCACCTCCATCAACACTGGTTTAGTTTTGGCAGCTTTCTTGGTGCAATTCTGAAATGTGTGTACCAAGGAATGCTGCCACACAGCCTGTGATCACGTAGGCACCAAAAACTTTGGTGGCACGACATGATTGCCAGTGATGGACATAAACTGAATATACAATCAGACCACCTTAAGCACCATGCCACAGATTGATCCAAGTGGTCCTTGATTTGCAAGGAAGCCATGTCCCTTTGGGATGTGCCATGATGATGACGTATGTTGTTCACTGGACTTGCTGGCTCTGTAATTTCCCACTGACAATAGGCTCCTGGAGATGGTTCATGGGATGAAGTCTCCATTGTCCCAGGTTTTAGGGTATCTGAAGTGTTCAGTCCTCTTTATGCTATTAAAATCACTTCAAAGTGATTATAGAGACAATGGGCCAAATTAATCCTTGGTGTAACTCTGACTTTTGTGGCACAAGCCCATTGCATTAACAAACTCAAATATTAATTGGCTAAGTGCTACACATACAAAATAAGATATAAAAAGTACAGGAAAGACAGTAAGCAAGAATACTTATACTGTCTTCTATATACTTTTTACCCAAATCAAATGTATTACCTTGGGGGAAAACATCAAAATAAAAAAATTATTGTGGTCTCGTTGTGTTAATACATGTTTTCCTATTATCGTGTACCTCTCAGATATTTGTTAGGAATATAGAGTGGTGGTAATATTTCCATATGAGGTAGCATTTTGGACATATTGTGCCCTGATTATTCCTGCCTTACTACCACAATCCACAACTAGCAAGTTGTCATTTTAGGATATCTGAAATCTGGCAAGAGGAATGGAATATATGGTTTCCTTCCAACCTTCTGCTGTTACAGCTTCATAAATCAGAGAATGCTATACAGCAATGCAACCAATACCTGAGAACAAGCGGGAAAGATGAGTTCTTGGCAGTGCAGGGTATGGTATGACCCACGACCTAACTGAACTTGGGTCAAACTGCTGGTTGCCCCACTATCCATTGTGCCATCTTTTTAAAAAAATGCTAACAAGGCTAATTCCACAATTAGGCGAGATTTTAATCCTCACTTTGAACTAGATCACAGAGCAGAGCAGGTGACATTTTAACAGTTTTTCCTGAGGAAAGTGCTCTTTGTCTCCAACCTTGTGCATTTATGGTATGAGATAATGGAATATTACTGTATAAACCAGGGGTCCCCAACCTTTTCATCTGGTGGGCGCTAGACGAAGGACCATGGCGGCGGTGGAGCACCCACTGAAATGCTGCCGAATTTCTGCGGCGTTTCAGCGGCGACGCCTCTTGATGCTGAAACGCTGCAGAAATTCAGCAGCATTTTGGTGGATGCTCCACCGCCGGCCAGGACGCGGGCACATTTATATGCCCCCGCGGGCGCCATGGTACCCGGGGGCACTGCGTTGGGAACCCCTGGTAAACTTTGTGCTATGTGAGCTTGATGTCTTGTGCCTTTTCTGAATTTAGCTGATGTAAAAAGAATTGGAAACTATATGACCACTTTTAATCAAAGTGTGCAAGTTAACAAAGGCCTGAGAGAAGGGTAGAAAAAACTTCAGTTCCTCCTGAGATAGAAATTGATGATCTGGTGAAAGTGCATCTTCAGTTACTACAGGAAATTACACAAGAGGAGAAACAAGTGGGATTAGTCTCACTTAGGGCCAATCAAATTGCCGTCTATGGGTTCAGCTGATTGCCTGGTCCTGTCAGTGGTACTAGAAAATACAATATGGTCCTGAACCAAGTATTCCAATGCAATAATCAAGACACTTTTCTTCCTCTAATATAGTTTTGTAACCCCCCCTCCCCCAAACTATACACAGGCAAAAAATGCTGGGAAGTGAACTGAAATGAGATTGTGTCCTAATTCTGTTTAAGGAAGCTGGGGGTGAAAAGGCCAAGATGGTATTCAGAGGGTGTGTGCTGGTCTCTAGCTAGACAATAACTAAGTTTTTCTTCGCTCTTTTTAGAATTTTGAGTAAGCCAGGTGAAAAATTGGTGTAGGATATTACCCTCTACCTTCCTGATCATGACTTTAGGACAACCAAAATAGAGTTTCCTCCCCAGAGAATCCATCCCAGTTTTATCCTGAACTGATTGCAAACTGGGGCAGGACTTTGAATTTAGTTAGTGCAGAGTGAATACTTATCATGCTCACATGCCCTGTCAAATCTCAGCTGTCTAATTTAGGGAGCTCTCCACTAACCTGTGACTTTACAATAGGGTATTAAATGTATTTTGTTTACAACAGAAAAAAAATAGTAGAAGCTTCTAGCCACCTAGGGTACCACACTTTCTATAAGCTCTGCATTACTTGACAAGAATATAATAGTTTTATTTTTATTTTGCTGCATAAAACATATGTTGTCAACATCAGAGATTCCTTGTCTGCAGAGAGCTGGCTTGCTTCTTGGTGCTGGTTCCTCCTTCCTATTTTCATCTCCTTCTATGGCATCCAGTGTGTATTGCACAGATGATCTTGCTCACCTTGTTTCCTTCACAATGAGTGAACCTGAATGTAAATTCAGTTGAACAACTGAAACTTCATTTAAACTCTGGATCCATGTGACTGAGTTGATTCTAGCCTAACTCTCATGTTCCCTGTCTTTGTGATAGTTTGGTCTCCTCTACAGGACACCACACCAGGAGTGACTTATCTCTGTTTCTCAGTTACCTGTCCTTAAGTCTAGCAAACGCTCTCTCTGTGAAGTGTCTTCCCGTGCGGTGGGGCTGGTCTCTGGATGGTTCTCTGGCTTTCCGTTCTGTAATGATTTCTGTAGGCTCTATCTGGCAGTTGTATCTCTCTAATGGCTGGATCTTCACAGGAATGCCTGCCTCCAGGGTTAGTAGGTCCTTGGCTGACCTGTTATACTCTAGTGCCTGCTTTCTCTCATTGTTGGCCATCTCCTCTCAGCAATATCTCCAGTCTTCTGGCTGAAACATTTCTCTCCTCATTGGTAGCAGAGTTTTGGGCCTTCATGGCATCCAGGGGCATCATCTCATAAAAATTCGGGGGGGGGGGGGCAAAGTTGTGTCAGGATATAGAACATCATATGAAATCCTGCAAAGTTTATTTTTCTCCCTCAAAAGTGGAAGACATAATGGAGTATATAAACCGATGAAAATTGGAGTATATAAACTGATGCCCACATTTCCCTATAGCTAATAATGCCCCTTGTCCCATCAGTGCCTGTGCATATTTGATATTTGATGTCATGGGATATTTCTGTGTGCCAGAAGTGCTAACAAGAGGTCTGAATCCGAAGAAAAAGTCATGTGTACCTGTTTTTTAGTTGTTTTCATAACTCATTCCATCTTACAATTACTCTGGGGAGTATGTTGGGTGTGTAAATTTCCATTTGTGTGCAAATTCCTTGAATTCTTCCAAGGCAAATTGGGATCTGTTGTTGGTGAATACAGCGTCTGCAAGGTCATATCTCACAAAGTGGACCTGCAAGTTGCCAATCACCGATTTGCTTCTTGTATAAGGCAGGTCATCGAGCTCCCAGAAATATAAATAGTAGTCCACTGTAATCAAGTACTTCTTTTCCTTTCTGGAAGCTCTTGTGGTAACAGAGTGTCTTTCTGTTGGCAATTATCCTGACTGGCAAGAGTCATACTCTTCTATCAAGGAGCAGAGTTGTGCATTAATTCTTGGCCAATAAACACGCTCGAGACTAAGACAGCTGTCAATAGACACAAGATATGTAGTTTTTCCATGAGAGCCTTACATAATGAAGTAGGGACAACAACTCTCTGTCCTTGAAATATGTTTCCATCCTGCACATCCAGCTCATCTTTAATTTGAAATTATGGTTCTGCTCCTACTGGCACTTGGCTTTTATCTTTTGGTCACCCTGCTAGTATCACTCTCTTGGCTCCCTGTCTTTAGATGTCCTTTTCCTTAGCCTCTCTGATTTCCATCAGCTTCACGGTTGAAACTGGGAGATAGCGCAGCATGTTAATAGAGTCAGTGTTCTGATCCCTTTCCCCCAACTTGCTGATGCTGGATATATGTACCTTGCAGAAGGTGTTAGCTAGCACCAATAGTCAGCCTGGACCATATCTGATCTCTACCTGATAGGACTGGAGGTGAATAAATTTGTACTACAATCTCTTTGAAAAACTAAGAAATGGCTTTGCCATGATTGTTTCTAGGGGTTTGTGGTCTGACCACACTATTACTGGGTGGCCCTAGGTTTATTGGTGGGATTTCTCCATTCCAAGTACCTCAGCCATAAGAACATAACATAACAATAGCCATACTGGGTCAGACCAAAGGTCCATCTAGCCCAGTATCTTGTCTTCCAACAGTGAACAATTCCAGGTACCCCAGAGGGAATGAACAGAACAGGTAATCATCAAGTGATTCACTCCCTGTGGCACATTCCAAGTTTCTGGCAAACAAAGCTAGGGACACCATCCCTGCCCATCCTGGCTCTTAGCCATTGGTGGACCTGTCCTCCATGAACTTATCTAGTTCTTTTTTGAACCCTGTTATAGTCATGACCTTCACAACATCCTCTGGCAAGGAGTTCCACAGGTTGACTGTGTGTTGTGTGAAAAAATATTTCCTTTTGTTTGTTTTAAACCTGCTGCCCATTAATTTCATTTGGTGACCCCCAGTTCTTGTGTTATGAGAAGGAGTTAAATAACACTTCCTTATTTACTTTCCCCACATCAGTCATGATTTTATAGACTTCAAGCATATCTCCCTTAGCTGTCTCTTTTCCAAGCTGAAACTTCTCGGTCTTATTGAACTCTCCTCACATGTCAGCTGTTCCATACCCCTAATCATTTTATAGCCCTTTTCTGAACCTTTTCCATGTCCAATATATCTTTTTTGAGACTGGGTGACCACATCTGCACAAAGTATTCAAGATGTGGGCGTACCATGGATTTATATAGAGGAAATATGATATTTTCTGTCTTATTTTCTATCTCTTTCTTAATGATTCCCAACATTCTGTTTGCTATTTTGACTGCCGCTGCACATTGAGTGGAGAGAGAACTATCCACAATGACTCCAAGATCTCTTTTTCGAGTGGTAACAGCTAATTTAGACACCATTATTTGATATATATAGTTGTGATTGTGTTTTCTAATGTGACCTATTTTGCACTTATCAACATTGAATTTCATCTGCCATTTTGTTGCTCAGTTACCAGTTTTGTGAGATCCTTTTGTAGCTCTTCGCAGTCTGCTTTGGACTTAACTATTTGAGTAGTTTTGTATTATCTGCAAATTTTGCCACCTCACTGTTTACCCCATTTTCCAGATAAGTTATGAATATGTTGAATAGGACTGTGCCCAGTACAGACCCTTGAGGGGCACCACTATTTACCTCTCTCCATTCTGAAAACTGACCATTTATTCTTACCCTTTGTTTCCTATATTTTAACCAATTACTGATCCCTGAGAGGACTTTCCCTCTTATCCCATGACAGCTTACTTTGTTTAAGAGCCTTTGGTGAGGGACCTTGTCAAAGGCTTTCTGAAAATCTAAGTAGACTATATCCACTGAATCCCTCTTGTCCACATGCTTGTTGACTCCCCTCAAAGAATTCTAGCAGATTGATGAGGCATGATTTCCCTTTACAAAAGCCATGTTGACTTTGTAAGAGTTTGACAGAAGTTTTTTTTTAATTTGGACGTATCCCTGGTCAGTCTCTGACAGAGTCTTTCAAGCACAGGCAGCTGGCTGCTCTTACAAAAGAGCTACACCAAATCCTTTCTCTGATGTGTCACACTGGACCGTCAATGGCTCTCCTGGCTGGTAGTACTTTAGGACAGAGGTATCCATTATCATTTGTTTCAGTGTCTCAAATGCTTGATGTTTGGGACCTGCCCAGTCCCACTCAACATCCTGCCTTGTATTCTGACATTGGTTCTACTACTGCAGCCAGGTGTGGACAAAGGTTGGACAGAAAAGTTATCATTTCTATGAAGCACTGTCCTTTCACATCCACTAGAGCTCTCACTGATTTGATCTCATTGGGATCTGCTTTCAGTCCCTCTGCTGTAAGCAGCCGTCGGGTGTATGTTTTGAGTCACATTTTTTCTGTGTCAGTTTTATGTCCTTGTTCCTGCATTGCTGCAGAAGAGCTTGTAGTTTTCTGTCATGGTCTCATTCAGCTTCTGTACCATTGCTCCCTTCACCATTGCTCCCTTCAGGTACCATGAGGATATCACCTGCAATTATTTTCACCCCAAGCAGTCCTTCTGGCACCTGAATGAGTCTTCTCTGAAATACTTCTGGTGCTGGGTTTATGTCCATTGGCAAGCACAGCCACCTATGGTGATCAAATGGTGTTCAAAGGTTTTCATGCTGGACTCTTTATCCAGGTTTATGTGCCAAAACCCATTACTCACATCACAGACCCATAAAGATGCTGTCTTTTGCAAAGTTCTGGCAAGATGTCATCAGTTGTGGACAGTGTATAGTTGCATCTTTTCAATGCTTGTTTCAGTGGTTTTTGTTCTATACAGATGCATAATTTGCCTGATTGCTTCTTTAGTACCAGCATGCTGTTTTCACTGGCTGTGCTGGCTCTACAGGTGCTCTGATACCTCTGCTCTGCAGACATTCAAACTCCTTCCATCCTGGATTACAAAGTGCCATTGCAATTTTCCTTCATGGTAACCACACAGAGGGCACTGTGGGGTGGTCTTCCAGATGCAGGTTTCCTTCAATGCACCTGTTGCCTTTGAAAACATCCCCATATGCTTTTAAAATGGTCTCCATGGAATCCCCTTTTACTTCTTGCACAGCAGCTATAAAATTCTGATGCTGCACCCTGATTCGATCCATGGTTTGTATTCCCCCAGAGGGTTCTGTGATGCTTGCCACCACCACCAAATTCAGTTGATACGGTCTTATTTTTTTGATTGATTACTATGAAGTCACACCTTCCTGTGGGCTGCATTATGCTCTCATTGTTCATCATTATATTGTGGCTGGTATTTGTAATAGGTGTGTTCAATTCACCCCAAGGAATCATATTGCAGGAGGTCCTGTTGTCCTGCTGAAATCACACGGGACAAACCCTGTTAACATGGTTACATGCGTGAAGATTGGTATTGTCCCTTGTTGCTTTCCTGTCCCAACAGCCTGTACCTAATGTGCTCTTGGACTCAAGAGGAGTCATGATGTCATGATGGCTATCTGATGTGCTTTCCTCCTCTTGTACAAGTCTGAATTAATCTTTCTGGGACCTTCTTCTGCTCTCGCACACACTGCTAATATGGTTCAACTTGCCACATTCCTTGCAATTCTGTGCTGGTGCAGGGCATGTCTCCTTTGCCTGCTCTTGCTCTCTGCCGCAGTACATGTATCTCTCTGTGGGTATGGAACCCTGGCCACCTGCTCTTCTTTGCTGTTGTGTCTCTGCATCTACTTCTGGGGGTGCTGTGCCTCTTAGGGCGCTCGTCCTTCCTCTTGAGGCTTCTACTGCATGCCCCATGTCTAAGCATCTGTCTAAGGTGAGATTGCCTTTCTGGAGCAGCTATTCCTGCAGGTGGTGATCCAAAGTGCTGCCAAATATCCTGTCCCAAATCAGGGAGTCTGTCAAGTCCCTAAAATAGCATGCAGCAGTCAGCTTGCTTATGGCTGTGACATAGCAATCTATCTAGCGACCCCTCCCCTTGGGATTGGTTTCTCGTGAAAAAACTGTCCCTCCACAGTTTCATTCTGCTTTTGGGGGCCCAGGACTCCTTGAGGCTTGCGGCAGTGATGAGTTTTAGAGTGCTGCAGACATCTCTGCCTTGTTCCTCTGTAAGATGAAGTAGCAGGTTTAATCCCTTGATGTTCTCGTCCTATTGCATGAGCAGATCTGTGTTGCAGGCACAGAGGGTGCCCGAGGCAAACAACAGTGGTTCATTGCCCAGAGTGCGTAGCACCAATAAACACACCAGAGTGGAGAAGCAAGCAAAGTTTATTTTAGATTTTAAAGCGGTGCAAGGAGACGAACGCCTTAAATTACCACCACTACAGAAGCGACTTTTCTCTTTTTATAAGTTTTTTTCTCTTTCTTCTTTCTTCCCCCCCCTTCCTCCTCTCCTTCCTCCTCCTGTAGCAGTTACGTAAGCGCAGGTGCATTAAGTAATTTTGGCCGCGGCAGCTCGTTAGTAAGTTTTCCTTCTGCAAGTTATCTTGTCCTGCTAAAGGTTCACAGGCCTTATCACTACTACTTTACACCGGTTTTAGCTGTGCTGCAACTGATAACTTACTGTTACACATTTAATTTCACAGCTGCTAGCTTTCTAGATTAAGTAGAATTCAACATGGAGGAGCTTTGGTTCACTGAGGCCTAGATTTATGCTTAGTGATACCAACAACTCCCTTCTTTAAGAATACTTAACAAACTTTTGGCTGAGTTTTTTTATACTTTGAGGACAAAAAGCGATTAAGCTTTAGGGAGCTGGGGTCATTAATGAGGAAGTATAGCGGGATTTTCTGGGGAACGGAAATTTTATGTAGGAGTGCTTTACAGCAAGCAATCAAAAGGAGAGTAACGATACACAACACCACACCAGTGAGCAGGAGGCGAACAATGCCTTCCCCTAGTTCCCCCAGGTTGGGTAACCAGTTCCAGAGGGAATTAGAAATAGTGGGTTCCCCTTTTTAGGCCTTTCACTGTTTAAAAGCCGGTTTGGCTGACAGGATGTGCTTGTTAATATTCTGTGCATTTTTTGGGACATAAGTACAGCATTTATTCCCTATAAGGGCGCACACCTTGCCCTGGGAAGCCACACTTCCACCCAGGAAGTGTCCACGTATGTTTTCATGATTACAGATTAGATGGTATTTTTGATGCATCTGTAAGGGCAGTGGGCCAAGTTTGGTACTTAAGATTACTTTGAATGGCCATTAGCTGGTTATTTCGGAAATTTCGAATTTTTAAACACACTAGATTTCACTGCAATGCCTTTCCAGCCTTAGTTATATTTAATACCATTTTTTCTTGGTGTAGTACTATAATACACCTGTTATTTAACTTTTTTTAGGTACTTTTAAAAGGCATTGACATTAATAGCATGGGGGGGGTTACATTATTAGTTACTTTTCAGGACACAGGGCACAGCCTGTAGAATAAACCCCAAGCTCCAATTAATACCACATTTCCAAGCACGGGTTTTACAAATGTTTTTCCACCAGTGTATAATTTTTTGTTTTTTTACCAGGGTTAGTTTTTAATGTTCTTTTTAGTTAGGAATTTCTGGACTTTGGCAATTTTTGAGTGTTTTTGTTTTTTTAAAAACAGTTGTGGTTTAGCATTTTACAGGGGAGAGGTTACCAGCACATTACCCTGTAATGGTTTTGATTTTTTTAGAAAAATTTAAAGGCACGGTAGATCTGTTAATGGACAAGGGAGAGGTTACTAGCACTTTACCTTGTACTTTTTTCCTACAGTCCAGAAGGCACAGTGGAGCTAGAAGGAGAAATAGGCTGAGCATTAATAGGAGAATTTTTTCGAGGTGGAGGGTTTTTTTTGCAGTGAGAATCATGGGTCCAAGCAGTCAGCCTTTGGCACTTTACAGCGGAGTTGGTAGTTAGCAGGGCTTAATAAGGGCCTGTTTAGCATGGAGCCAAAGCAGTTTTTTGTTGATGGACCTTTACATTAATTCAGTTTCCTGGTTTTAAGGAGTGACAGGGCTGCTAGGGTTTTCGGGTAGCGCTTTCTTACCTGTGAGAAAAGAAACCTAACACATTTTATTAGTGCCTGGCAGTGTTTTGCAAACCTTATAGCTGCGTGGGCAAATTTAAGCCCTTCTTTTTCTGGTTGTTAGCCAAGTTTTAACTGTGAACAATGTTTTTGAATGGAGTTAGTGTTTTATTTATAGCCTGAGCTTGCTAGCTAAATTTTTTTTTGTTAACTTTTTTTGTTCTTTTTTTTTTTAGCTTTTTTTAACCTGCAAAGGAAACTTTCACTTTTTACTTATACACCTTTTTTCCAACAATGAACACACAAACATTGTTATTATACAGTACATTAGTCTTATTATGTAATATTTGCCACACATACCCTTTTACTAAAATAACCTTATTACAGAACTTTGGAGCAACAAGCTAGAACAAGCACACCCACTTTGAGGAGTTTATTTAATATAACCTTTAGTTTAATAGCTTTTCACCATTCCCAGCCCCCTGGCTAGAAATTTGAGGTAGCCAGAAAGATTTTATGTACAATATGGGGAGTGGGTTAAATTTTTATGTTTTTGCTTTTAAAGACTGTTGGTATGCAAATTTTAACAACAATTTTTGCAATTAACAATTTGGCCAATGAAGTTTTTTTTTTTTTACTTAAGGAAATGCATTAGACTGTAGTATATTACATTTTCCTGATTTATTTAAACACTTCGTATTTCAAGTTGAACAAGACAAGTATTTGCATTTTAATTTAACCTTTTTGTTTGATTTTAAACTAGACTATTTTATAAAAATATTAAACACAACAATTTCGGCCACAAGACAAACACCACAAGACAGAACATAGAACACAAAACAAAATTTTTATTGTGCCAGTAAATGCATGGTACGTTGAATGCTGTTTAGCTGGCATTAGTTTTTTCTGATTATTTGAAAGACAAAAAAAACCACAGAGGTCTACCCCTTCTGGGCAGACAGTCATTTCTTAAAATATACAAATACCCTTGTTGACTTCAGGCAAAACAGAGGAATTGTTTACTTCCTATACCAGGAATATAGACCGCTGGAGGAATCTTGACTTCCAGTCCCCTGCTACAACGGTGTAGCAGTTTAAACCAGATCTGCTTGGAGTGGTGGTCTGTCACCCACTAATGGTGGCTAGGCCAATTGGTTGCTAAACCAGCTATAGGTTTGGCTGAGTTGTGTCTTTTAGCTCAGGGAGTAGAGGATCATGCATTAAGATACAGAGTTGTCAGGTTCAATCCCCACTGCTGTCAGCATTACAATGATAAAAAAGAAACGGGTAAATTAGCCCAAACTGAACTCCATATTCCCCAATGAGAAGAGGGTAAACTCAGATTACACTGCTGGCCTGCTATGATCACTCGATAAGGCCACTTCTAGTTTATGCTCTGTGTTGTTTGAGTTAAAATATTTAGCTATACTATTATAAACATGACAATTGTCTAGACTAAGCAAAGGGTAGAAAAAATAGCCATTAATTATTTTAACGAACATAAGGAGTCAAATAGGGCTATCTAATCAATATTTTAGGCTGAATTGAAAGAAGTATCTGACCTCTTCTAATGAGTCTTTGCTGAGACCCAATGTCTTATTAATCTTGATATTAGGAACTCTGCTAAACTGAAATAAAGTAATTACTGGAACACAGCACACCACATTCAGGAAACCATGTGGCCATTATGTATTCTCCATAAATAAAACAATCTTCCAGGAACTACGAATCATCATCTGAGGGAGGCTTGACAAAGTTGCACCAACAGCAGTGAAAACCAGTATAGCTGGAAGGACATTTGGGGAGGTGCACTGAATACACTGGCAGCGCTGAATGACTGTACACAACGACACTGCTGCTGCTAAGGGAAAACAATGGAGTAGCTTATTAATGTAGTGCACTCAAGTGCTGAAATCCTTGCTGAGAAGGACTCAGGGCCGGCTCCAGGGTTTTTGCCACCCCAAGCAGCAAAAAAAAAAAAAAAAAAAAAAAAAAAAAAAAAGCCACGATTGCGATCTGCAGCTCTACTGTCGCTTCAGTCTTCGGCAGCAATTCGGGGGCTGGTCCTTTGCTCTGAAGGACCAGCTGCTTGCTGGGCTGCTTGCTGGGCTGGTGCCTGGAGCCAGCCCTGGAAGGACTGAAGGTGAAGAAAAGAGGCAAATGACAGGATCTTAGCTTTCCATTAGTAGCGATATGTATAATCCTTCTGGGAGGTGATGCTGGCAGTAACCAGGGCTGGGTTCAAATAACTAAAGTTCCCTCTTAAAATTAGCAAACACTATCAGTGTTTTTGAGATCACTAAGTGCCTTCTCTAGGTACCCTTAACAGGCAATACTTTCCCACTCACAAGCACTGAGCCTGCATCTGAAAGAAGAAAAACTTTATTTGAGGATAAGGGAACAAAGCCTCAACTTGGGAAAACACAGCAACAAAACATCTATATGAAGGATATAAATAAAATACGCCCCCAGGGGACCTTTGGCAGCAATCTGTTAATTCTATTCCTCATGCACCACTATGAATGTCCAATTGCCAGTGCTCTTTACCACATCACTTCCCCCTTCCACTCATGGTGTGATGTCAGTGGGTAGCTTAGTCTCAGGTGCACTCTGGCAGCCTATATTCAGCGTCTTGGGAAGTTCTGCCTGGTCCTTCCCTGAGGCTCCGCCACCTAGCCCAGCAATAGTGATTTCAGCTTTATTTAGTGGGTGAGTCGGAGACCCTCACAGGGAGACACTAAGCTGGGCTACTGTCCTCTGTAGCTTCAGCAAAGAGCTCTCTCTGCATTGTAGCCCACCAAAGAAGCCTCCCCCAGCACAGGTCCTCAGTGGAAAGGAATCAGTAGCATACAATACCCTCAAGCAGCATCTTTGCCACAAAGAAAGGAGCCTTTCCCCCCCTCCCCAGTTCAATTCCTCTCCCTGATTAGTTCTGAGCTTGTCAGTTACAGTGACCCCCAACGTGTCACTGGAGGAAGTCTGGATAGAAAACATGTAAACGAAGCAGTTCTGTGGCCATTCATTGGCCTGTTCACTAACAGATGAGAGCAGAAACCTTCCTGAGCTTCAGGGCTTACTTTTGCAAGAAAGTAATCAAGGGCACTTCTTAGCCTCTGGTGATTTTGTTCTTTAGACAGATGTAGCCTGGGTTCATAGACAGCCCTGCATAGGTGGCAGTGTGCTCTTTCCGAGGCAGATTCATGCCACCGAAAGCCCAGCATTAATAAGAAACTAAAGATGGACTTGAGTTTGGTTCCACGTTTGTTGCCTGCTATAGTTCTGACAGCAGAAGTTCCTCTTTAAGTGACAATTATTGAGCACCTCGCTCAAAAGAGCAAGTAAGAAGAAAACAAGTTCAAAACAATTTCATTGAAATTAACAGATATTTTCAGAGCACCCTTTCATGGAATTAGGAACAAAACATTAAAAAAGAGAGACTATGTCCCCTCATGGCAATAGCCTGCATTTCCTCATATTGGCCTTCCTTTTATACAAAGCAGTTGCACACAGGGCTGAGTTTCTGGCCTGTTCGTTTACTTTGGGAAAAAGGCAAGTACCAAAACTTGCTTGACTTCCTTAATGGTTTTCCTGATTGATGGAAATATTAACTGGGTTGCAACTAACCATTCCCAGTTTGTTTATAAAGCTGTTAGTTTTGTCAAGTCAATTTCTATAGGCACAGATAAGAGAGAAGACAGGAGATGGGCAGAGGAACAATAAGAAACTTCTTTTTCACAGTTAGGTGGTGATGACAGTTATTGGCTTGAAGCTAAGATACGGCTCCTCTTTCAAGTAGGCAGTATACCTGTGTTCCCTCTGGAAGGATCAGGAGAAGAGGCCTTTTTTCTGAATAGGATGGAGTTCTCGCTGTAGGTGTTGGGTCTGGCAGAAACAGTGTCTGGTGAACAGATGAGGGCCATCCAGGATTCATTTTTAGTCTTCAGAAATACCATGGCCTGAGTTGCAATAACCTTCACACCTATTATACATGTTACTTGGAGGAGAGAATGATACAGAGAAAAAGAAAAGACCATCCTCTTCTGGATAACTCTGGGTTTTATAGTTTTCCAGTCCATGAAAAGACTATCAAAGTTGTTCTGACTCAGCCTTGAATACATCTCTTTCAACAGACTTGAATGTCAAACTCTCAGAATGAAAGCTCCAGCATGCATCGCATTCCTTCTGGATTTTAGTTTGGTTGAGGGTAGCAGTGACTCCGTCAGAATTCTAGATCACAGTCCATTCATCTGTTGCTTCAATAGTCATTTCCACAGATGGTTGATCAGGTCCATTATTATGAAACAACTGCAGCATGGATGATGGACAGCACCATGGTAACAGATATATGGGGCCAGGTCTGTGTAGCTCCATTAACTTCATTCTGAGTCTTAGGTAGGCTTCATCTTTAAGTCTTTCTGTATAACTGCAACCAACAACCTCTGTATGATGCAGATGGATTGCTTACCACATGCTACTGCTTTAGTAAATAGATGTTGGCCAGTTCCTCTCAACAGAAGCTGAGGAATATGCTTGTTAGGCTTATATTTCAATGTCTGTAGTTAATTCTAAAAGGGTAGCTCCATAAAAATGGGTTGGGCTGCATATAAAATGTCTGATAGATGCCTTCTTATTTGATCATCTTCTACTCCATCACTAAGTCTTGCTGGATTATATATTAGCATTCCTACAAGGGCATTGAAGAATTGTTGCCTGTTATTGTGGCTTCTTATTTTTATGACAGTTTGTGGCATTGTTGCTAAAATCACAACAAAATAGCTGATTACAGACAGTGCAGAGTGATTCATACTCCATAAAGATCTCAAATGCCTCTTTTTTGTGCCACAGCACCTCTAATCTCTTTGTGCTGATTTCTCTGATGCAGCAGACCCTGATGGTGATGAGCAGTGTGGGTTGGTAATCAAAAAAGCCTGTGAGCAAGAAGCAAACTGTGGGTGGAGTGGGTTGTCCTTTGTATGATGCCAATAAGGCAACATCAGGCTGTACATGAAATACCAGGTCCACCTGATATTTTATCAGTCTAGAGCTTAATGTGCCCCTTTGGTGCTTTGATACTTTCCATGCTATGATAGTCAAATAGAAAGGCTCGTTGCTGAGTTGATAATTACAGAGATAGTCTGTTATAAGTATAGAAAATGCAGACTAAAAAACCACACATGAGAAAAGAGACCTGCACCCTTTCAACAGGCCTGAATAATTATAAAAGGAAAGAAAATTGTACATGATGGGAAACATGGAGACATGCTACATGGATGAAATATCAGCGTAATTAACTGGGAATATTATTCCAGGGATTTCCTTTCTTTAGACCTTATCCATGAACTATTCCAGAAGTAATGACTATGGTCTGAACATTTGTCACCTCTTATTAGAATTTTAGGCCATTGTGTCCACATTTTTTTATCCCCCCAAATATTCATGCAAACAGAGTTTTGTCATATTGATGTTCATAGAAAGGGAAATTTGGCTGATAGCACAAATTCTTTATGACTACAGGAAATTTTGTCTTGTGATTAAACAAATTGATTCAGTGGCTATCTTAAAAGCCACTGTTCATAAAACTTGATCTGAGGAAAAAAAGTGACTTAGTCTATCAAATGACGTAAAAGATCAAATACACTATAAAACCTCAAATATCAAACTCACAGCCATCACTGCTTGGGGAAACCCATAGTCTGGAATTAGTTCACAGAAAACATCTGAAGAATTAGTGCACCATTTGTAAAAGTTAAAGTCTTGTCATGGACAATTTGCAAATGAGAGAGGGCTAAATTCATTGAGTAATTTGCTCATAGACTCATAGACTTTAAGATCACAAGGGGCCATCATGATCATTTAATCTACCCTCCTGCATGCTGCAGACCCAGAAGCTCACCCACTCACTCCTATAATAGACCCATAATCACTGGCTGAGTTATTGAAGTCCTCAAATCATGATCTGAAGACTTCAAGTTACAGAGAATTCACCATTTACACTGGTTTAAACCTGCGAGTGACCTGTGCCCCATGCTGCAGAGGAAAGTGAAAAAACCAAAACAGGTTCTCTGCCACTCTGACCCAGGGAAAAATTTCTTCCCAGCCCCAAAATTGGCGAAGAGTTAGATCCTGAGCATGTGGGCAAGACCCTCCATCTGGGAAGTGGGGGAAAGAATTCTCTGTAGTAACTCAGAACCCTCCCCATCTAGTGTCCCATCGCTGGCCATTGGAGACATTTACTGCTAGCAGTTATAGATCAGCTACGTGCCATTCTAGGCAATCTCATCATACCATCCCCTCCAGAAACTTATCAAGATTAGTCTTGAACCCAGTTAGGCTTTTTGCCCCTACTGCTCCCCTTGAAAGGCTGTTCCAGAACTTCACTCCTCTGATGGTTAGAAACTGTCATTTAATTTCAAGCCTAAACTTGTTGATGGTCAGTTTATATCCATTTGTTATGTCAAATTTGGTGCTTAACTAAAATAACGCCTCTCCCTCCCTGGTATTTATCCCTTTGATGTACTCAGAGAGTGTAATTATCTCTCTCCTCAGCCTTCTGTTGGTTAGGCTACACAAGCCAAACTCTTTGAGTCCTGTCTCATAAGGTCCGTTTTCCATTCTTCTGATCATCCTAGTAGCCCTTCTCTGCACCTGATCCAGTTTGAATTCAACTTCCTTTTACATAGGAGATCAGGTTGCACACACTATTCCAGAGGAGGTCTCACCAGTGCCTTGCATAATGGCAATAGCACTTCCCTATCTCTACTGGAAATACATCTCCTGATGCATCCTAGGACAGCATTAGCCTTTTTTACGGCTGCATCACATTGGTCATAGTCATCCTGTGATTAACCAATACACCCAGGTCTTTCTCCTCCACTGTCACTTCCAACTGATAAGTCCACAGCATACAGCAAATATACAGAATCAGGCCCTGTGGGGATACAGATTGCTGAATGCAGTCAAAGGTAATATCTAAATTTGACTTGTAGGGCCTGTTTCTGCATGCAGTGAAGGGACTTAATATGCCTAACTGACAAGTTTGGTGTCAAAGTCCAACATTTGTATATCACTGAGATCCTCAAAACTCCCACTCAGCAGCCTCCTAACACAGTAGGTGCCTAAATTTGCTAGGTACCTAAAGTTTCCACTGCTGTGAATGTACAAAGCCACCGTAAGTCACTGTTAAGCAGCTTTGTGCCCTAGCTCACACTTAAGCCCTGGCAGGATTCTCAAAATAGGCAGTTCCCTGACTATCTCACCTCTGGGGCCTGATCCAGTAAATGTGCTCTGGGGACACCTACCTGCACATAGGACAGCCGGGGTTGACTAGATGAGGTCAGGTACCCAATAGTCTAGTGGTTCAGGCATTGATGTGGGACATGGGAGACCTATTTTCAACTCCCTACTCAGCCTGGTATGGAGCAAGCACTTGAATTTTGGTCTCCCACCTCTAAGGTATGTGCCCTGTCCACCAGTTAATGGGTATCCACCTTTGAGGAACAGGGATTAAGCCACACTCCTATCCTCAATGTTTCCTACTGGCTAACTTAGGTGGCTCCCTACTCATCTTGCTGGGTTCTGTGAATCCCTTTCTTAGGCACCTAGCTCTCCCAATGGACTGTGCACATGGGTGGTGGGCATAATAGGTGTGTATGATAGCCCCACCTGCACTCTACATCTTCCCCTCCCTGCTCTATCCCTTCCCCGAGGTGCTCCGCTTCAGCCGCTGCCTGGTGAGTTTCTCCTCTCCTTCTCCATTCCACCCCCCATCTCCAGAGGTCCCCATTCCCCATGTCCCGCTTATCCCTCCCTGACCCCACAAGACCCACCCCACCTGCTGCATCCCTCCTCACCCCCCTCCAATGCGAGACCTCCCCCACCCACCTCTTGCCACGTCCCTCCTCATTCCTCTATCCCTGGAAGCCAGTGGGGGCCCAGCTCTAGCTGGCAGCCTGCATCTCAGGTCTTGGGCCTTGGGCCGGCCTGGGGGCTCGGCCAAGGGGATCCTTTGGCCATGGTAGGGGGGCCCTCAGGGCTCCGGCGGAAAGAAGGGTCAGGGCTGGGGGCCTAGCCTCCCTGAAATGGAGTTTCACCTGCCACCCATGACTGTGCAGGCATTGAACTCTGGGCTGAAGGTTCCACTGGGTAGTGGGGCACCTAAAAGGCATTGTAACACCACGTATTCCAACAGCTGAGTCACTTTGTGGGTCCAGCCCTTGGACTACCACAGGAGCAGAAACAGGCTTTTAGAGTCCCTTTTCTTGCAACAGAACTATGTGATGTCAAAAATGTATTTTAACAAAATGTCTGAAGTAAAAAGATATACAAGCATAAATCACATGTGTAAGGTGAAAATCTTTAACGTCTTCAAAGAAGCATTTGAAGATCTGTTCAGACGGGTGAGTTAAAGAGGTAAAGATACTGGACTGTGGCTTTCAGATTAGAGCATTAAATAATTGAACAGCTACATAAATCATTCCAGTGCTATTTATCATACTTCAGCTTCATCAATCATTTAATGTGTCTATAACATTTTTTAAATCAATCACGTACGAAACCTTGCTTGTGTTGTTAGCAGCAGAGCCCTGTGAATTGTTGCATGTAAAGTGAAACTGCTAAATGTAGATTTTAAAAGTGTATTTATTTGCTGTTTTCATGAAAGGATCTGAGGAAGGAATGGCAAGAACCTAAGAATGGCAATGCTTGCTCAGACCAATGGTCCATCTAGCCCAGTATCCTGTCTTGAGACGGTGGCCGATGCCAGATGTTTCAGAGGGAATGAACAAAACAGGGCAATTATCGAGTGATCCATCCCTCTTGTACAGTCTCAGCTTCTGGCAATCAGAAACGTAGAGACCCAAAGCATGAGGTTGCATCCCTGAACATCTTGGCTAATAGCCATTGATGGACCCTTCCTCTGAACTTATCTAATTCTTTTTTGAAACCAGATATACTTTTAGCCTTCACAACATGCCCCGGCAATGAGTTACACAGGTTGACTGTGCATTGTGTAGAAAAGTACCTCCTTTTGTTTGTTTTAAACCTGCTGCCCATTAGTTTCATTGGGTTACTTGTGTAATGTGAAGGGGTAAATAACACTTTACTATTGTAGCCCTGGGCGCCTGGGATCCCTGCAACGAGTGAGTGCTGCAGACATGTGGACTCATGCGGCACCTCATGGTCACAGACACCATCTGATGGTCCAGGGACATGTACATTGAGCGTATCACTGGCTACCAACAGTACCAGGAGGCGTGAGCCAGAGTGACACCATTCTTCGACTACAAGAAAGGGACCAAGATACTTTCTCCATTGGATCATATGAACTGGAACCATAAACTCCCTGAACATTAAATCTCACCAAATGAGGGTCAATCCATCCTCATCATCATATCCACATCTGAACATAGCCACCTTATGAACTTCATACCCTCATATCTCAATGTCTGTACTTATGACCTATCAACCTTTTACCCCCAATTGGGGATATTACAGATTATGTATTCCTTATGCCACCTGATCTTAAACCAAACTTTGCACCCTCAATAATCTGTATGTTGTTCTCTGATAGCCAGAAACTTCTATGCTTAAACTCTGTACTGTTCACTTTTTTTAACATCATTTTAATAAATTTTTTAATTCATTTTCTCCACACCATTTATTATTTTACAGACCTCTGTCATATGCCCCCTAGTCACTTCTTTTCTAAGATCCCAGTCTTTTTAATCTCTCCTCATATGGAAACTGTTCCATACCCCGAATAATTTTTGTTGCCCTTCTCTGTGCTTTTTCCAATTCTAATAGACCTTTTTGGAGATGAGGCAACCAGAACTGCATGCAGTATTCACAGTGTGGGCATAGCATGAATTTATATAGTGGCATTATGATATTTTCTATCTTCTTATCTATTCCCTTCCTAATGGTTAACATTCAGTTTTCTTTTTTGACTGCTCCTGCACATTTGAGCAGATGTTTTCAGAGAACTAGCCATGATGACTCCAAGATCTCTTTCTTGAGTGGTAACAGCTAATTTAGACCCCCTCATTTTGTATGTATAATTGGAATTATGTTTTCCAATGTGCATTACTTTGTATTTATCAACATTGAATTTCATCTGCCATTTTGTGAGATTCCTTTGTAACTCTTTACAGTCAGCTTTGTACTTAACTATCTTGTGTAATATTGTATCATCTGAAAACTTTGCCACCTCACTGCATAACCCTTTTTAGATCATTTATGATTATGTTGGACAGCATTGGTCCCAGTGCAGATTTATGGAGGACCTCTCTATTTACCTCTCTCCACTGTGAAAACTGGCCATTTACTCCTACCTTTTGTTTCCTATCTTTTAACCAGTTACTGATCCATAAGAGGACCTTCCCTCCTATCCCATGACAGTTTATTTGGTTCAAGAACATTTGTTGAGGGACCTTGGCAAAAGCTTTCTGAAAGTCCAAGTACACTATATCTACTGGATCACCTTTGTCCATGTGTTTGTTGACAGCTTCAAAGAATTCTAATAGATTCACCCACAAACGCTCATGCTCCAATACGTCTGTTAGTCTATAAGGTGCCACAGGACTCTTTGCTGCTTTAATAGATTGGTGATGCATGATTTCTCTTTACAAAAACCATGTTGACTCTTCCAACATATTGTGTTCATCTATGTGTTTGATAATTCTATAGTTTCATCCAGTTTGCAGATACTGAAGTAGGCTTACCGCTTGTAATTGCTAGGATTTCCTCTGCAGTCTCTTTTTAAAAATTGGTGTTACATTTGCTACTCTCCAGTCACCTGGTACAGAGGCTGATTTAAGCAATAGGTTACATACCACAAATAGTAGTTCTGCAGTTTCATATATGAATTCCTTCAGAACGCTTGGATGAATACCATCTGGTCGTGGTGACTTATTAGTGTTTAATTTATCAATTTGTTCCAAAAATCTCCTCTACCGACATTTCAGTCTGAGACAGTTCCTCAGATTTGTCAACTAAAAAGAATGGGTGAGGTGTGGGAATCTCCCTCATTTCTTTTAGAGTGAAAACTGATGCAAATAATTAGTTTAGCTCCTCTGCAACAGTCTTGTCTTCCTTGAGTGCTCCTTTAGGGTCGGGATCTTCCAGTGGCCCCACTGATTATTTGGCAGGTTTCCTGCTTCTGATGTACTTCAAAAATGGTTACGGTTAGTTTGTGTCTTTGCTAATTGCTCTTCAAATTATTTTTTGGCCTGCCTAATTATAATTTTACACTTGCCTGGCTAGAGTTAATGCTCCTTTCTATTTTCCTGTCATAAACAGATGGTTAAGGGTTAATGCCTCTTTTACCTGTAAAGGGTTAAAAAGTTCACCTAGCCTAGCTAACACCTGACCAGAGGGACCAATGGGGGAACAAGATGTTTCAAAAGGAAGGAGGGAAGTTTTTCCTTTATTTAGAGTTTCAGTTTCAGCCGGAGTGAAAAAGATCAAGGAACCAGCCTCTTATCAGAGTAGTAAGTTTTAGAAAGGAATAAATAGGTTTATGTTTATTTCTTTGTAACCTGTCTTATGCAATTAGAGGTAGAATCAAATTGGGTATTTGGGTATTATTTTTTTTGTGTAACTAAATTTGTGCCCAGAGGAACATCCTCTGTGTTTGAAATCTGTTGTCTATGAGAGTAGCTGGTATGCTAATCTCTCCCAGAGGGTTTTCTTTTACCTTTCTTTTCTTTAATTAAAAGTCTTTTTCTTAATACCTGATTGATTTTTCCTTGTTTTTAGATCCAAGGGGATTGGATCTGGACTCACCAGAGATTAGTGGGAGAAAGGAGGGGGGATGGTTAATTTCTCCTTGTTTTAAGATCCAAGGGGATTGGATCTAGACTCACCAGAGAAGGGTGGGAGAAAGGAGGGGAGATGGTTAATTTCTCCTTGTTTTAAGATCCAAAGGATTGGATCTGGACGCACCAGGGAATTGGTGAAGGAGTCTCTCAAGGCTACCCAGGGAGGGGAAAGTTTTGGGGGGACAGAGAGTGATCCAGACACTGAAAATTCTGGATGGTGGCAGTGATACCAGATCTAAGCTAATAATTAAGCTTAGAAGTGTCCATGCAGGTCCCCACATCTGTACCCTAAAGTTCAGAGTGGGGAAGGAACCTTGACATGGTGAGCAGCGGTGAGGGATATTTTAGGAACCAAAAGCCAGATTTTTTTTCCCTCTTTTGAGATGCTGGGGAAGCAGTGAAGGAGAGATACCCTGAAGGCAAACAGATAAAGGTTTTTCTAACAAGGCTTTGTTAGAAAAGATTTCCAGCTGGGCTTAGCTGGAGGGTAATTAACAGTCTGCAAAAGACAAGTTACAAACCAGTTTTTCTGGTTTCTTCTCATTCTGAGAAGTCCAGTTAAAAACTGTGGGTTTTGGGTTTTTTTTGCCTCGCAAACCAAGATAGCTCAGGCAGAGCAGGGAAAAATGTCAGGCAAGGAGAAAAAAACCATACAGCAACAACTAGAATTGGCCAAACTCCAGGCTGAGGAGCGCCAAAAGGAACATGACAGACAGATGGCCAGAGAAGAGGCTGCCCACAAAAGAGCTATGGAGGCAAAAGAAAAAGATGCAGATCCAGAGGGAGGCCCACAAGCATGCCCTGGAATTAGTAAGGGCTAAGCAGGAGTTACCAGCCAACCCTAACAACCCTTCTCCAGGTACTGTTTCCCATCCCAGAAAATTCCCCACCTACATGGCAGGTGATGATACTGAGGCCTTCTTAGAAAATTTCTAAAGGGCCTGCCATGGGTACAGCATCTCTGCAGACCAGTACATGATAGAGCTGAGGCCACAGTTCAGTGGACCCTTAGCAGAAGTGATGGCTGGAAAGCCTAAGGAACACAAGAACGATTATAAACTTTTTCAAACCAAGGCCAGAATCAGAATGGGGCTAACACCTGAGCATGCCCGTCAGCAGTTCAGAGCCCTAGGGTGGAAACCAGATGTGTCATTTACCCGACACGCCTACCACATTGGAAAGAATTGGGATGCCTGGATATCAGGAGCAAGTGCTAACTCTCTAGAAGAGCTGTCCCTCCTAATGCAAATGGAGCAGTTCTTAGAGGGTGTTCCTGAGGAAATAGAAAGGTACATCCTAGATGGGAAGCCCAAAACTGTAAGACACTGAAAATTCTGGATGGTGGTGGTGATACCAGATCTAAGGTAGTAATTAAGCTTAGAAGTGTCCATGCAGGTCCACACATCTGTACCCTAAAGTTCAGAGTGGGGAAGGAATCTTGACATTTCCTTAGTAAGATATGACTTCCTATTTTTAAAGGATGTCTTTTTCTCTCTTCCTCTTTGACTCTTTTTAGCCATGGTGGCATCTTTTTGGTCCTCTTGCTGTTTTCGTTTTTTTATGTGGAGTATACATTTAGTTTGAGCCTCTATTATGGTGGAGGAAAAATCTTTTGCCATTGTTTTTGCTGTAAGATGGCTTTTTCAGTGAAAATTAAGATGGTGTTGTGGTTAAGATGTCCAGGAAGTTGATGCTAGTGTAGGAGTATTCCAGAAAGAGCACAACACAATCAACTTCAACAATAGAACCCTACAGACAACTTGGTGAATACCCACTTTGTCAGTTGCAAGATGTGGGTGTTCACCCATGAAAGCTCATGCTCCAATACTTCTGTTAGTCTACAAGGTGCCACAGGACTCTTTGTTGCTTTTTACAGATCCAGACTAACACGGCTACCCTTCTGATACAGATAACTGTATACATGAAACCCATAGATCACCACATCTACCTTCATAGATCCAGTAACCACCTTGAACACACCAAGAAATCTATTATCTACAGCCAGGCACTCAGATGCCACAGAATATACCCTTGAGGAGAAAGTCTGATGAGGTATACCTTAATACCAGAGGTGAAAGTAAGCTAGCACTGAGGACCGGTAAGAGAAGAAGACTGGTTGAGGGAGGGAGAAGCCTGCCCCCTGCATAAGAATAGTTTAAACTCAGCTGTTCCCTGAGTGGTTCAGCCCTCCGGATTAGGAGTGGTTTCTGGCATCCTTGTTAATTTCACTCACAGTAGCTGGGGGGAGTGGGGAGGGTGTGTTTGACCATGGCAGGGGCAGTCCTTGTCTGTCCCCGGGGATGAGGGGATCTCTCCAATACTAATATACACAACAAATACAAGCATTTGGATTTAAGCTCCCCTTCCTTCAGCCAGGCTGCAGACAAGGCTCTGCATTCCTCCTTCCCCCTCCCCCCGGCCCCCCAGCAGGGGTTCTCCTCTAGGCTCTAGCTTGCAGTAGGGACACTGGCTGAGGTGCCTGCTGCTGCTGCCTGCATAAGAACAGTTTAAACTCAGCTGTTCCCTGCGCAGTTCAGTACCCAGGTTAGAAGCCGTTTCTGGCATCCTTGTTAAATTTCACTCCCAGTTGTTGTTGTTGGAGGCAGGGCCGGCTCCAGGCACCATCATTCCAAGCTGGTGCTTGGGGTGGCAATCTGCAAGGGGCGGCAGTCCCTGTTGTTTTGCCCCAAGCAGCACACCTTATTGCTGTTGCGGACAGTGGGGGTAGTCTATGTGCCCTTAGGGCGGCAGGCACGTTTCCGTGGTGGTGGCAATTCGGTAGCAGCTTCCATGTTTAGCTGTCCGTGGCTGCTTCAGCTAAACATAGAAGCTGCCGCTGAATTGCCACTGCTGCAGAAACATGCCTGCCACCCTAAGGGCACACGGACTGCCCCCGCCTTCCACGGCGGCAATTCGGTGTGCTGCTTGGGGCGGTGAAAACTGTAGAGCCAGTGCTGGTTGGGAGGGAGCGGGGGGAGGGTGTGTGTGACCATGGCAGGGGCAGTTCTTTTCTGCCCCTGGGATGAGGGGATCTCCTATACACAAAAAACACAATCAAAATCAGGAACCATTTCCAAGTTCAAATCTATCCCAAATAGATTTAAAGGGCCCAGCCCCTAGCTTCAGCTGAATCCCCGAGCCCTTTAAATCCTGATTTAAAAGCCCCAGGATTTAAAGGCCCCACCTCTTCTGATAGAGGCCATGCCTCTTCCAGTTGAGGCCCCTCTCCTTCCACAGGACTCTGGAGTACCAGCAAGTCCTTTAAGTTACTTTCACCGCTCCTTAACACACACAAAACTGTCTTCATTAAACAAGGACACTCCACCAGCAAAGTAGATTGAATCACTAAATGGGCCACCCAAATACTCTGAGATATCCTGCTTCAATACAGAAATAAATTCCCCTCTGACTGCACATCCCTAGTTGTCACCTAGAAACCCACACTGGAATCCATATGGGGTATCATCAAACAATTACAACCTATACTCGATGGGGACCCTATCCTGATAGAAATCTTTCCTGAACTCCCTCTTCTGGCCTTCAGACCACCTCCAACCTCTCCAAACTCTATGTCTGACTTATCAATCTTCAGTCTCAAAGGAAACCTGCACAACACTTTCAAAAGATGAGAGTGGGAGCTTAAATTCATACTTTCACTAGACACTAAAAATCATGGTCTAAAAAAAGAAACTGGAGTTATGGCTTATTGCAATAATCTGTAACCCATTAACTCCCCTCTTTGTGCTAACAGGCCACTTCACCTTGAATGGTCCCGTGACAGAGTCTCCTCCCCACACTTGCTCTGAAAGGGTTAAGGCAGGCCAGAGGAGCCAATTAGACTATTAGGTGACAAGTTGGGGAGAATATAAGACTGTGGGAGAAGCCTTAATTAGAAGAGGCTCACCTATGCACGAATAGGTGAGGCCTATATAAGCCAGGAAGCTGGCAACAGAAGGCTGCAGTTATTCCCAAGGAAGAGAGAGGAGTGTTTGAAGGCTGAGGAGATGTATAGGCTGGAGTTACCTCCTTGGAGGAAGGAGTGGTGAAACTGGCAGACCCAAAGAAGGAAGGGAGAGCCAGAAGGTTAGGAAAGGGCTCAGGGAAATGAAGCAAGATACGGGGTGGAACAGACCTTGACTGCTGACTAGAAGGTCCCTGAGCTGGAACCTGCAGTAAAGCATGGGCCTGGGTTCCCCAACCAGCCATTGAGGAAGTGGCACTGGTGGGGCAGTACATAGGAAGAGTGTCTGAGCCTATTTGAGAGAAGAGACTTCTGGCCTCGCCCAGAAGGGGAAATCTCGTAGCAGGAGGGCTGAATCACAAAGAGGCTGTAGCAGCTCATGGAGCAAGAGAGGGGCCACAGACAAAGACAGAGGTGGAGGGATGTCTTCTAACCCTGGGGAGAAGTGTCAACCTGGTGAGCAATTCTGCAGAGCAGCCAGAAGGAAGTGCCATACCTGCGGTGCGTAGAGCACCCTGCACAATCCCTTACAATATGTGCAACTACTTATGCTAAACTATCTGTTCAATCTTGTCTTTAGCTGTGACACTCTTAGTACCTTTCCGAGACCTGAAGAAGAGCTCTGTGTAGCTTGAAAGCTTGTCTCTCTCAGGGCATATGTTTAAGATGTTAGACTGTGCCTTAGGAAACATGGGTTTAATCCTACCTCGGCCATAAGCTTTCCATGTGGCATCAAAAAAGTGACTTAATATTTCTGTGTCTCAGTTCTCCATCTGTATGTTAGATAATAATACTTCCTTTCCCCAACCCTTGTCTGTGATATCTATTAAGACCTTAAGCTCTGTGGAGCAGGAACTCTTTCTTTCTATGTGTATGTAGTATGGTGGCTAGAGCGAAGGGGTTTTGATCTAGTTTAGGCCCTCCAGGCATGAAGGATACAATATTGCAAATAATAAGAACATAAGAACAGATGTACCGGGTCAGACCAAAGGTCCATCTTGCCCAGTATCTGTCTACCGACAGTGGCCAATGCCAGGTGCCCTAGAGGGAGTGAAGCTAATAGGCAACGATCAAGTGATCTCTCTCCTGCCATCCATCTCCATCTTCTGATGAACAGAGGCTAGGGACACCATTCTTTACCCTTCCTGGCTAATAGCCATTTATGGGCTTAACCACCATGAATTTATCCAGTTCCCTTTTAAACATTGTTATAGTCCCTGCCTTCACAACCTCCTCAGGTAAGAGGTTCCACAAGTTGACTGTGCGCTTTGTGAAGAAGAACTTCCTTTTATTTGTTTTAAACCTGCTACCTATTAATTTCATTTGGTGACCCCTAGTTCTTGTATTATGGGAATAAGTAAATAACTTTTCCTTATCCACTTTCTCCACATCACTCATGATTATATGTACCTCTATCATATCCCCCCTTAGTCTCCTCTTTTCCAAGCTGAAGAGGCCTAGCCTTTTTAATCTTTCCTCGTATGGGACCCTCTCCAAACCCCTAATCATTTTAGTTGCCTTTTTCTGAACCTTTTCTAGTGCTAGAATATCTTTTTTGAGGTGAGAAGACCACATCTGTACACAGTATTTGAGATGTGGGCGTACCATGGATTTATATAAGGGCAATAATATATTCTCAGTCTTATTCTCTATCCCCTTTTTAATGATTCCTAACATCCTGTTCACTTTTTTGACCGCCTCTGCGCACTGTGTGGACATCTTCACAGAACTATCCATGATGACTCCAAGATCTTTTTCCTGACTCATTGTAGCTAAATTAGCCCCCATCATATTGTATGTATAGTTGGGGTTATTTTTTCCAATGTGCATTACTTTACATTTATCCACATTAAATTTCATTTGCCATTTTGTTGCCCAATCACTTAGTTTTGTGAGATCTTTTTGAAGTTCTTCACAATCTGCTTTGGTCTTAACTATCTTGAGTAGTTTAGTATCATCTGCAAACTTTACCACCTCACTGTTTACCCCTTTCTCCAAATCATTTATGAATAAATTGAATAGGATTGGTCCTAGGACTGACCCTTGGGGAACACCACTAGTTACCCTTCTCCATTCTGAGAATTTACCATTAATTCCTACCCTTTGTTCCCTGTCTTTTAACCAGTTCTCAATCCATGAAAGGACCTTCCCTTTTATCCCATGACAGCTTAATTTACATAAGAGCCTTTGGTGAGGGACCTTGTCAAAGGCTTTCTGGAAATCTAAGTACACTATGTCCACTGGATCCCCCTTATCCACATGTTTGTTGACCCCTTCAAAGAACTCTAATAGATTAGTAAGACATGATTTCCCTTTACAGAAACCATGTTGACTATTGCTCAACAGTTTATGTTTTTCTATGTGTCTGACAATTTTATTCTTAACTATTGTTTCGACTAATTTGCCCAGTACTGACGTTAGACTTACCAGTCTGTAATTGCCGGGATCACCTCTAGAGCCCTTTTAAAATATTGGTGTTACATTAGCTAACTTCCAGTCACTGGGTACCGAAGCCGATTTAAAGGACAGGTTACAAACCTTAGTTAATAGTTCCGCAACTTCACATTTGAGTTATTTCAGAACTCTTGGGTGAATGCCATCTGGTCCCGGTGACTTGTTAATGTTGAGTTTATCAATTAATTCCAAAACCTCCTCTAGTGACACTTCAATCTGTGACAGTTCCTCAATAAAACATGGGCAGTATGACATGCAACATGGAAGAGTGCTTTTTAGAAGTGAAAGTTACAAGCTAAAGGGATAAACTCTACTTGGGACGCTTGTTCATTTACTCAGTCTTAGCCACATGATTGGAGATGTGTTGAGTCATAGTATGAGAGCTTCTTCAGTTCAGCTGTCTATTTCATTTTGTCTCAAATTTACATTGTGGTGGTCAGTTTCTCAGTCTTAAAAATAGATGACTGTTAAAAAGGGACAACAATTTGACTTCATCATAATTGCACTTGTAAGGATATTTCAGGAGCACCAGTCAGGCCCACAGATTAGTTTATGAACCTAGCAAAGCAGACAACCACTGCTTGCTGTGGCAGACACAAACTACTGCTTACTTGGAGTTCAAATCCAAGGAACAGGTTTATTTTAGCACAAGTACAAAATGCAACACCCCAGTGATCAACTAGGGTCTAACAGGCCACTGAGTTGGTTGCATGTACACAAAGGCAAAGGCTTAAGTCTCAGTACTCTCCTTATGCCCAGCATGACATCCTACTTTCATCAACCCCCTCCTCTGATTCATTGTATGATCATTAATATTTATAATGATATATAAAATTCCACATTATACACTATATTATATTACTTATTTATCTATTTATTAACAATAACAAAGCTATTAATTTAATCTTCTTATGTGATAGGGACTTCCCTTATTTTCCCTGAACATGTTTGGCAGTGACCTTATCTTTATTCTGTACCCAAGTCAAGGGCATTCCAAAAATGAGTAACAGGATATTTAGAAAGCCAAGAAGACTTTGTTTGCACTCTTTCCCAAAAGGATTTTTCAAAGGTCTTAATGACCACACTAAATTAAGCCAACATTTATATTGCTTATATATATATATATGACTTTTGCATTTACTTGTATATTACTAGCCAATATATGATCCATTTGATAGACTTAAACCCTTACCAACTTATATAAGGTAAGTTCATCTAATCACTGCTTCACCTCCTTGTTGTGCTCTGTGCTGTAAGGTGTTGCTATCAGAAGTGAACTGCACCAGTGTAGTGAGGGAATGAAACAGATCATGTTAAGCACCACATTTGAGTCCTCCTCTGTTTTGTCAAAGCACTGAAGTCCCTCTTCTTGCCTTTACATTTTTTCCCTTCTGAATATCCTTCTGTCAGTGATGGTATGTGAAATAGCCAGTAACAAGGTGACTCACTCCAGCTGTTTTTGCTAAAGTTTTCATCAACAGTGTGACTTAGACTCTGAAAAATGAAAATCCCAAAGATTATCATAGAAACCGAATTAAAATATGAGAAGGATTTCAGCACTGTTTAGTGAACACTGCCTAGTCGATTTTTAAAGGGCATATATCTACAGGTTTCTTCCCTCCTTTGGCTGCTGAAGAAAATCATGTTTTGAAATTATTAGTATACAAATGAGACGCTCTGTCCACAACATGCTATTGGTAAATCTCAGCAGATTAATTTCGCTGCAATTTGAAGAAAAGTGATTATTTTGCTTAGTGCTTTTTCCCAGTTGATGTAACCACAGCTTAAGGAATATGGATTTTTTTGGATATAAACATTTTTTCAGAAGTGGATTTGTTTTCAGTACAAATTACTTCAGAAACTCAACTAAAATACTCTTGGTGACTTGAGGTGCTCAGCACCTCAACACCCAGTGGCTTCAGGAGGAGTTTAGTGTGTGCAGGGCCTGAGCCCAAGACCACTGAAGTCATTGACTCTAACAGGTCTTAGATCAGACTCGCTTCACTTTACAGGAACAGACCATTGGCTGCCCCTCTGTGTTCCTGGGGGTCTTGGGACTCTAGCTGACTGTGCTCAGAAGACAGTTGCATCCTACTTGGATAATGTGGTATCATCCTCAAATTACTATTTGTCCGGTCTAGTCTCACTCCCATGTTAATGTAAGAGTTGTTGTACGACAACTGGGCATCCATGTTATTACTAGCTGTTAAAATACTTAAACCTTCCACAATTCATTCTTTTAATAACTTTAGCCCTTACAATATTGTGAAAATATGTTAGATATTTTAAAAGTCTGAAACGGACCTGTAAAAGTGTGGCCACTCGCCTCTCATGAGTGCCTCCTGCTGGCCAGGTGCATGCCTGCACTCTCTGTGGTGCTCTCTGCCAACAGTTTCACTTTCAGCTGGGGTTTCAGTGACTTAGCCCTCGGGCTGAGTCACACACAGTCAGTATGTGAAACAAATGGAAAACAACCCCCTTCTTAGCTAACATAGTACAATGAATGGTTGGCCCCTACCCAAGGTTCTCAGTCCTGTCTCTGGGCCTGTTTAAGCACTTGACCCTTTCTTGGGCGCCAAACAAAACTTGCTGCCTCCTCTGCCCTTGACCACTCTGCCTGTGGCTGGTGGGGAAACCTGGGTCTGCCCACTACTCCGGGTCCCAACCCAGGGACCCTATGACTAGCATCCACCTGCTGCTTCCATCACTAGAGTCTATTGCTGCATTCCCTGGGCTGCTTCCCACTCTGTTCCATCAGCTTCTTGGGTCTTCAGCCTGTTTCTTGTTCAAGCAGGGTCTCTCCATGGCCTCCTTTCCTAAAGAGTCTGTAACAGTCTCTGACCTATTCTATCAGGGTTCTCTTTCACGGCTCCTTCACCCTGTAACAGTCTCTGGCACCTTTTGTCAAGGCTCTCTCTCTCTCAGGCCTCTATACCTGGAGAGTTTCACAGTACTTATCCCTGCTTAAGCAGGGTTTCTCCCCAGTCTCTGTACCTATGGAGTCTCCCAGACTTCAATTCCTTCTGGTCTTAGCCAGCAACTGTTCTGTCCAGCTGCTACAGCTTCCTCAGCAGCCAGGAACAGTGTTCTTCCTCTTCTGGCTCCAGCCAGCACCCGAACTGTCCAGCCTCTGCAACTAGGGGTTGCCAACTTTGTAATATTTAAAAATCGGACACTCCAGCAGGAGTGCTGGAACTTCCCCTTTCCTGCCTCTTCCCCTGAGGCCCTGCTCCTACCATGCCACTTCCCTCTGAGGCCCTGCCCCCATTTGCTCCTCTTTCCCCCTTCCTTCATCACTCACTGCTTTTTCCCTCTCCCCACTCCCTGTGTGGGTTGAGAGGGACTCACTTGCAGAGCTGGGGCTGGGAGCTGCACCCACTCGATGCAGGCAGAAGGTGAACCTGACTGAGCAGGGCCGGATTAACCTTTTGTGGGCCCCTGCGCCAAACATATTTGTGGGTCCCTATGTAGTCACTGTGGGCTCCAAGTGTGGGCCTGGTGTAGCAGTGCCTTTGGTGCCATAGTATACTCGGTACTGAATCTCAGAGACATTTTTCATTTTGATCACACACCTCTACATGATTATATGCATTGCCATACACAGCTCCCTCAGCCCCTAGTTTTTCTTATTGAGCTGTACTCCCATGTGTTCACAGTGTTCACAGTGAGTAGAACTTTCATAGTAATCAAGGAAACTCATCACAGATTTATCTCCTTCCTCATTCACACCTTCTATAGCTATGTCTCCAGTATTACCCTATGTCACCAGTATGGTGAGGTCCTAGTCTCAGCTCAGAGTTCTAAAGCCAGCAGATACCTCATCAATTCTGACAAATTCCTCCCTCAGCACCACCCTGCCATCTGAGCAAGCCACCTGCAAACACCATTTCCCCAAAGTGAGGACTTAGCCTTTGGGAATCTGAAGATACCAGCTTTTCTCCCTCTGCTCCCATCTACAGGCTAGTGTTCTACCTGATCACCACTACCTCTCCCCATACTTATTTTCTTTCTGCTTTGGACATGCTCCCCAGTCAGCGGGGGCTATTCTCCTGCTGCAAGCCTGACCTGTTTCCTCTTTCCCTGATCCCCTTGGCATTCCTTTCCTACTAGTGACCTCTGTTCCTTGAGGTTAACTCCAGTTTCTTTATCTGCTCTAGCTTAATGGCCCCCAGTAGTCAAAGAACTACTTGTAGCTTCTCTGGCTATAGCCATGGGGCCAATTGCCAGAGGCCAGACTTAGACAGCTGCAGCTACTAGCCACAGGAGGGGTGGCAATGCCAAGGCTGAGCATGCCTGAACCTTGCAGCGGCAGCACTAGGGATTCTAAATCCTCAGCGCTGGCCCTAGGTAGCTGCAGATTCTGGAGTTAGGCACTTCCCTCCTCTAGGCCTTGGCTTTAAGTACCTGAGATTCCCATCATCTGCAGCAGAGGCCACCAATTCCCACACACCCCTCAGCTAGCACACAGTCATGCAGAAAGTACAGCCTGAATGATTTTGGAGGCTGGGGTACCAGGAGGTTCCCATCCCTGAGCAGCAGCTCTGCAACAAGCTCACATGCCCCACCTCCGCTGTGAGACCAAGACCGTGTGAAGACAGTGGAGTTACCCTGCGTATAATCAGTTCTATCCAAAGCCTGTTGAAGTGAGTGGGAGTCTTTTCATTGTCTTTAATGGGTTATGTATAGAAGCAAAGGACCCCATTCTAGACTCTAGGAGCAAAGTGCATTCTATGCGACACTGGTTTACTATTGTATTAGAAAAGTCTCACATTACCTAGTGAATAAGCAACACCTCCTACTGCACCTAACTTATTATGAGAGACTTCCCACCCAATTACTAAATGTAAACCTGCTTTGCTTACAAGTGCTGAAAATATCAGGTAGTATGGTTACAAAAGCAAGGCACATCTGAATTCAGCAGGAATTTTGGATGTGCACAGAACACAGACAGGACTGGTTCCCGCATGGTTACAGAACTGCAGTAAAGTGGAACAATTTTCAGCATGTGTGATTGGAAGACATCTAGATGCATATTATAAGACTGTTCTACATAAATGAGGAAAAGCTGAGGTGCCTTTATTATTCTTTTGTTCCATTCTTTGTTTTTATGGGGAATTTGCCAGTGCAGTATTACTGTCTTCCTTTTAAACAAACAAAACTAAAAAAAATGGTAACGGCTGTTGAAAATAGCAATTCCAGTCCTAGTTAACACTGGGAAGACCCCAGCATTTGTTGAATTTTGAGGGTGTTCAAATCTGAAAGGCAGGTGCTAAATTCCCTTTCTGAATATTAGATAAATCTGGAAAGGAAAAAGTCAATTTCTATTTTCATGGCTCAGAAGTGGAAATCCTCCTGTACTGTATCTGAAGTTGCTCAGGTCCTCTAGTGGAGCCTCCCCTCCCTTACTTTTCATTTTAACTTCTAGTGGGATCCACATACCTTCCTTGCTAGGCTTCAGATAGAGGGGTGCACTGTCGATTTAGTCCACCCAGTTCCTTCTTTGGGGGCTGCCAGGCAAGGTCACACCAGCATCCCTAAGCCAGTCTGGGGAAGTCTTCTGAGGGTACTATCTGGGCCAAAGCCTTCTTCTCCTTGGGCACATGTGTTCCCCATTCACAGAGCCACCCCCTTCTAGCAGCCAGCTCTCCATTCACTGCAAGCTGCAGGGCATGGAGTCTCTCAGCTTCCCCCTTCCCTTTCCTGTTGATAGCAGCCAAGGGAATGCTCCAGGGCAGTGTCTCTAGGCAAGGAGCTGGCCAAGGAACTACATCTCCCAGGGCCCCATGGGGTTTCAGTTCCCATGCTGGATCCGGGCTGCTCTGAGGCTCCATTTCTGCAGAGAGGAGGAAGTGAGTGTTATGAGCCCCCTTCTGAGCTTGGGCCTGATGCTATGGTGCCACTGGTGCCATGGTAAATCTGGTACTGTGGCCAAGTAGGGGCTGGTGCGGGTGATGACTCGGAGCCTCCCCCTTCCACAGTAACCAGACTTTGGATGTCTGTTCAGTAGATCTGACCAGACACCACCAGGTCCCTTTTTTGACTGGACTTTCTGGTAAAAAACTGGACATCTGGTCACCTTATCTGCAATTCCTTTTATATGAGTGTGCTAGGTGCTGATTGGCTGCCTCCCCTGCAGCCTCTCTAGGCCACGTGGAGGATTCTGCTCTGCCTTTTATTTTGTGGTGAGATGTGGTAGGACTCCAAGGCCTTCTAGAGGGCCTCAAAGGGCCTGGTACACCCTATCACAGGGCACAAATCCAAATCCCACAAACAAACCTTGGAGAAGTTCAGATCTGGATCCAAATGTGATGGCTGGAGCCCAATATAGAATCCACATGGATTTATTCCTCTTAAAAAGCTTGGGCTAGAAAGTGACTTGGACCACATGCCCACACAGGGGAGGTTAGGGGGAGTGGTCTCCCTTTTCATCCCTGGACCTTCATGCTTCCCCACCTTCCCAGAGTGAGTGGGTGGGTGGAAAGGGTCAGAGAAGTCAGTAGGATTCAGATTGTCCGTGAGGATTCATGCTTGTGGATTGCTCTGTAGGGTTGGAGTGTGACACTGTAGCTGAGCAGAGAGCTGGTTCTGTGTAGGTTGTTTTCCTATCATTGGCTGTGGGATGCTCGAATGGGCAGGTGGTCAGTGAGCATTGTATACAGTCTGCAAATGCTTGGGCTGGTGATTGCTGATTGGTCTGGGACTTCAGACTTGACTTTTGACCTTTGATATTTTATCCCTAGTTGACTGGCACTAGGTCAAGAACTTTCTTTTCCATGCTGCAAGGAGAAGCCATATTTACTTTTAAAGATTATCCTGAATTGATTGCAGGCTATGGTTGGGGATTTTTACTATGTGCTGTTCTCTTCAATTTTTAGTTTTAATGAATGCTTTACATACAGCATGTAAGATATTGTACATAGCATGGTTAACTCTTCAGGTGAAGCTCAACATTAGTCTTGTTAGGAAACTGTAATTTCTGGCTAACCTGCTGGCATTGCGCTAGTTTACATGTGATGCATATAAAGTTGTGGATTTAGCCTGTATTTCTCATTGAGTACACTGCTGTTAATTATGTTAATATTAATTTATTCTTTATTTCCTATTGATTAATAATGTGTTATGGCCCTTATGCTCCATCTGTTCATTTATATCAGTGTCTTTCTCCCCATTTTCCCTGATGATACAGTTTCTTTAGTCTATGGGTAGGTTTAGAAGAGAAAATAAGGAAAGAGCAAGTAAAAAATCACTTAGAAAAGTTAGATGCCTGCAAGTCACCAGGGCCTGATGAAATGCATCCTAGAATACTCAAGGAGTTAATAGAGGAGGTGTCTGAGCCTCTAGCTATTATCTTTGGGAAATCATGGGAGACGGGGGAGATTCCAGAAGACTGGAAGGGGGCAAATATAGAGCCCATCTATAAAAAGGGAAATAAAAACAACCCAGGAAACTACAGACCAGTTAGTTTAACTTCTGTGCCAGGGAAGATAATGGAGCAGGTAATCAAAGAAATCATCTGCAAACACTTGGAAGGTGGTAAGGTGATAGGGAATAGCCAGCATGGATTTGTAAAGAACAAATCGTGTCAAACTAATCTGATAGCGTTCTTTGATAGGATAACGAGCCTTGTGGATAAGGGAGAAGCGGTGGATGTGATATACCTAGACTTTAGTAAGGCATTTGATACAGTTTCGCATGATATTCTTATAGATAAGCTAGGAAAGTACAATTTAGATGGGGCTACTATAAGGTGGGTGCATAACTGGCTGGATAACCGTACTCAGAGAGTAGTTGTTAATGGCTCCCAATCCTGCTGGAAAGGTATAACAAATGGGGTTCCGCAGGGGTCTGTTTTGGGACCGGTTCTGTTCAATATCTTCATCAACGATTTAGATGTTGGCATAGAAAGTACGCTTATTAAGTTTGTGGACGATACCAAACTGGGAGGGATTGCAACTGCTCTGGAGGACAGGGTCAAAATTCAAAATGATCTGGACAAATTGGAGAAATGGTCTGAGGTAAACAGGATGAAGTTCAATAAAGATAAATGCAAAGTGCTCCACTTAGGAAGGAACAATCAGTTTCACACATACAGAATGGGAAGAGACTGTCTAGGAAGGAGTATGGCAGAAAGAGATCTAGGGGTCATAGTGGACCACAAGCTTAATATGAGTGAACAGTGTGATACTGTTGCAAAAAAAGCAAACGTGATTCTGGGATGCATTAACAGGTGTGTTGTAAACAAGACACGAGAAGTCATTCTTCCGCTTTACTCTGCGCTGGTTAGGCCTCAACTGGAGTATTGTGTCCAGTTCTGGGCACCGCATTTCAAGAAAGATGTGGAGAAATTGGAGAGGGTCCAGAGAAGAGCAACAAGAATGATTAAAGGTCTTGAGAACATGACCTATGAAGGAAGGCTGAAGGAATTGGGTTTGTTTAGTTTGGAAAAGAGAAGACTGAGAGGGGACCTGATAGCAGTTTTCAGGTATCTAAAAGGGTGTCATCAGGAGGAGGGAGAAAACTTGTTCACCTTGGCCTCCAATGGTAGAACAAGAAGCAATGGGCTTAAACTGCAGCAAGGGAGATTTAGGTTGGACATTAGGAAAAAGTTCCTAACTGTCAGGGTAGTTAAACACTGGAATAGATTGCCTAGGGAAGTTGTGGAATCTCCATCGCTGGAGATATTTAAGAGTAGGTTAGATAAATGTCTATCAGGGATGGTCTAGACAGTATTTGGTCCTGCCATGAGGGCAGGGGACTGGACTCGATGACCTCTCGAGGTCCCTTCCAGTCCTAGAGTCTATGAGTCTATGAGTCTATGCCAGGATAACAGCTCTGATCTTGATGAGACAGGTGAAATGTACCAACATATGCTGTTTCTAGTAATTACCCCCCCTCTCCAGTCCCAGTGGCTCAGATCACCACTTCTCTTCCTACTCTCATCAGAACATTTGAGGAGGATGGCTTAGTGCAGGTGTGCCACACTTACTCCATGGAGAGGGCTGACTTCCAGATTTAATAAAGGTATGAGTTATAAATTTAGGATGACACACTCCCCTCAATTCTTGGGGCATCTCCCATTGATGTCAGTGAATGGTTTGCGCAACCATCAAGGCAAAACTTGTAGGTATTGGGGGAGATTTTGCCATTCCTGCCTTTGAAAATCACCCCTGTTGCCATGAATTTATTATTTCAGTGCCTCATTTTCACATCACCCAGCAACACTCAGTGGGAAAATATTCATCTTTAATACTACTGCTATTTTTGCCCTTTATATCTTTTTCTTCCCTATTTTACTTACCTCCTTTCTCTCCTCCTTACCTGCCATTATGCCATCCCTCTTCTTTCTCTCTCTGTATTTTCCTTCTTGCAGTAACTCCTAGTTAGTTCTCCCTTCTGGGATTCACTCCGGCCCCCTTCCTAACCCATCTGCTAAAATAGCCACAAATGAAATGGATAATGTTGACACTTAATGCATAACAATTATTAGGCTTTCGGAACACATCACATTGTACTAAGGGTATAAACAGGAAGGCAGGAGAGTTCATACCTCTGCATTATTATTTCAGGCTTGATGGTTAGAACACAGGAGTGGGAATTAGATTCAAATTCTACTGCCATATATGCTGCAGAGTCACTATGACATTGGGCACAAGTCACTTAACCTCCGTCATTTTCACCATCTGTGAAATGGGGATAACAATATTTAACTCTTACATTGAACTTCACAACATCACTGTAAGGCATTTTGAGCTCTTTGCACTTTTCCAGCAACTTTCACCCAGAGTACTACTAATTCCCTGTGCTTCAACTTGTAACTTTATTGCTATGGCTCTTTCTTTTTATGGTTTCTACTGATGTAGCTACTTTAACATCTTCTTTGTTTAAAGGGATTTTTTTCCCTTTCCCTATCTTAACAAATCTATGACAGCTGTATTGATTTTCTGTGTCTTGCTGAAACATGGCATAGCCATAATTACCCTTATCTTTGGCTCTTGGCTACTACTTCAAGCTTCCTCCTTCTATTGAAAGCCAGGAGGGTGAGATGGAAGGGTCGGTTTGGCTGTTACTTTAAAATCGTAAGAAGAGATTTTCTTTTATCTGGAGAGGCTGGAGGTTAAATTTCAAGCCACTTGTTTTTAACTTCTGAACGTTCTATAGTATTCCCTTCCCCACAGTGCAGCTGGTCTTTCTTCACAGATGACCAGATTATGTCCTGTGGGTATCCCAGAAGAACAGATTCTTAAGGAGGAATTTGAATGAAGAGAGGTGACTGGATTGGTGGTTGCAGGCGTAAGGGGTAACAGGAAAGAAGGCACAGTAGCCATGGTAGGAGAAGCAGACAAACAAGATATCAGGTCTTGCTGGTATTGTTAGCAGAGTAAAGGAGACTGGTGTACTGGAGAAAGAGATTGTCACATCAACAGTCGAGGGCCAAGATTTAGATACGTAGGAAAGGGCTTGGACAAGAGCAGTGGCACTTACCAGGAACTTGGGTGACGGTGTCTGTTTTTAGTCTTAAACTGTAAAAATTCAAGCTGGGAATTGTTCTCTTGCTCAATTATCTATATCTTTGCAGGTACATAACTTCAAAGAAAGTAATGCTTTTTCTTATAACCTCATCTACAATATTGGTTATAGACTCAGGAGAAATATATTATCTGGTAAAATGAGTTATTAATATGGTCTCTCAATGTCGCAAGCAATGTTTGAGAATTTGTTAGAGAAAGACGCATCCAGTGTTTTGCTTTCCTTCTCACATCCTAAGAACACGGCGTTTGAGCTAATTCACCAATATGTAACCTGCACCTCCATTTACATCACCTCTGAATTTTGATCTAGATGTCTGGAGGTTCCAAACATTTTCTAGTAGGATCTGTCTCCATAGTAGTTGTGGGTATCTGTTCACCTAACAGTTTCAGCTACTTTCTAGCTAGAAGTATTTCCACTCTTTGCTAATAGATGACTCTTCTCCAATTCTGTAGTGAGATAGGAAATCTCACCCATGTGGTACAAAAGTTTTGAAGCCAAGCCCAAAAGCAAACACTCTTCCTGATCTTGCACTGCTATTCTTCCATTAGTCCACTCAACTATTAACTAACTCCTCTAGTCAAAATCCCCCCCCTCTTGAATTCTGATTGGTTCAGCTTTCAGGCTGCAGGTGGTGTAATACATGCACAACTGCCTGCCCATTACAGTGGCTTACATACAGCTTCAAGAATAAGTACTATGTCTAGCAGCTATCCACCCTTTTTTTTGGATGCCAGTGGATGTTTCCAACTAAAGCTATGTCTACGCTAGGGCCTTCACAGTGGCATAGCTGTACCACTACAGCTGTGCCGCTGTAAGGTCTCCTGCATAGCCACTCTTGCCGGCAGGAGAGCTCTGAAATGAATGGAGTTAGCTATGTTGGCAGAGCCTCTCCTGCCAACATAGCATTGTCCATACCAGCACTTTTGTCAGTGAAACTTAGGTCAGTCTGGGGTGTGGTTTTTTTCACACTCCCGACCAACAATAGTTTTTCCGCCAAAAGTGTTAATGGACACAAAGCGCAAGTTCCCGGCCTCTTCTCTCTAAATATGTGCTAAAACACAGCTGATTGAAACAAATCCATTCTTTCTCCTCACTGCTCTTTGCCTTTTCTTTAGACTTAATGTAAACTGCAGTGTAGAGCCTGAGGCTTACTCAGTGGCTCTCTAAAGTACATCCATATTATAGACAACTTGGAGATATCACATGAAAAGCTAGCACCCCATCTCCACCTTGTTTGGCATTAGGAATGTGCTTGATTCTTGCTCAGCTATGGGGGCTGGGTGGGAAGCACAATAGTAGATTATTGAAACAAATTCTCTCTAAGGTGTCTGTAATTTTTGCCATGCAGTTTGGTTAACCGATTGTGACATGCCCTATCTATATTTTGACGCTGCTTTCTGTGGGATAGCAAAAAACCACAGTAACAAAGCTGGAGGAACGGGCCAGCAATGAAACAGTTAGGCACCATTTCTGAGCAGAGTTCTACAGCTTTACTCATGCTGAAGCTGTGCGCCCTCATATGTGAAATCAGCACACCAGCTCAAGGTTGAGGTTCAGGGTGTTTAGCGTTGCAAAATAACCTCCTAGTCAACAAATGGAAAATGACCTCTGAAGGGTTATACCATTAGCAAAAGGATAAATGGAACAAAAATGACCATTTTTGAGAGGAAATTATATGTGGCTATGGCATTTGTGTGGCTCTCTGCCATGCAAGCAAGTTCCTGGAGAATGCAAAGAAAGCGATTTGAGAAAAATAATTACAAACTTAGAGCCAGACGTCTGGCTTATTTGAGGGATTTTTAGTTGATATTTTTTATGACCGCTATTTGCAGCAAACTTGTTAATGCTTTTCGGGTAAATGAATTCTAAAGATAATGTTTCCTTTTTAGGCTCCAGTTCAGCAAAACACTTAAGTATGTGTTTAAATCCTTCCTTATGCAGGAAAGCACTTAAGCATTAAATCAATGGGACTTGATCGTGTTTAAGATTTCAGCACATGCTTAATTGCAATGGAAGGCCATATTTCCCATAATAGAGGCACAGGCTTTGTCTTCACTGCCTTGTGCAGTCATTTATATGAGTACAAAGTAGATGTATGGTACTGCCATTCTGATTTGGTTGTTCTCATCCCTATGATTCTATGAATTCCTGTGACATATTTGTCAGGGTACATATACATGTATTTTTAGCTGCTTAGTCTCCTGCCCACCTCGCAATAGTCCCAGGCCCTTCCTTTAATGCTGCATTGACGCACCATAGGACTTCTTGGGGAACGGATACTGCATGAACTTTTGGATACTGTAATCCTGGCCCCAGTTGGCAGTATCAGATAGTAGTGGCAACTTCCTTTCTGCCCAGGGACCTGTTGTAGAATAGTGTATCTCAAAAAGTGGGCAGCACTCACTGAAGGGGCACAAGCAGCAAAGAATCCTGTGGCACCTTATAGACTAACACGTTCTGGAGCATGAGCTTTCGTGGGTGAATACCCACTTCCTCAGATGCATGTTAGTCTATAAGGTGCCACAGGATTGTTTGCTGCTTTTACAGATCCAGACTAACATGGCTACCCCTCTGATACTGAAGGGGCACAGTTAGGACAATCAGAAGTGCTTATTCAGTTGTTATTGAACCTCTGGTGGGTATTAAATCTGCCCTGTCTTGGGAGGCTGGTGATGGAAACACCACTGGGCCATGCATAATAGGTAATTATGCAGGAAATTAAACATCATACTCAGATAACTTCTGAGCCTGTCTCACTGATTAAAAGTAAAGACAAGCAAAGGGCAAAGTTTAGATGAATCCAAACTTCCGTAAAATTCAAGGTGTTTCTGAATTCAAGGTGTTTCAGCGTCTCTCTAATGAGGACAACTAAACCATTAAATCAAGTGTTTGCAAACTTGCATAAGATACTTTCAATCACAGCAAAGGAACATGTCAAAGAACTCCTCAGTCAATTACAGTAATTGGTATTGTACTGTTTAGAAAGACAGATGGCTCCAATTCAGTGGTATCTTTTTGGGCTGCACTGTACAAATCGTTCTGTATAAATGGCATGGAATTAATGAGCTACGGCAACTCTAGTGAAGAATCACAATGATGGGAAATAGGAAATGTCAGATCAGCAGGATCAAACAGGTTTGTTTAAACATGTTTCTGTTATGGGTATTTGCCCATATAACATTTGTTTCGAATAATGCTTCTGCTCATTAACTATGTTAAGGCTAGTTTTATGGGTGATTTATTCAAAGTCCATGAGCAGTCAACTCATCAAGGCTTCAAGGTTCTTGTGGATGCCCTCCTGCAATGCCTGCATACTAATCAGCTTCTATTATGATGCTCTTATTTTAAGAAGTTTAATAAAAAGTTCATTATCTTTCCAAAGTGCGGGAAGGAACCAGACGCAGACAGCTTGTGTGTTCAGGAGAGCGCGCCCTGCCGTGAGGCGTGGCAACCTTTTTATTCTTTCAGTTACAGCGTCATGCATAGCTTACAGCCTTGTTTACTTGTTTCGCATTGGTGGAGGACTCGTTCTTCCCCTTCTCCCCTCACCCACTGCATGTGGGCAGAGCGTGCGGTACTTTCCTAATCTTGTGATAATATAGAGTCAGCATTCTGAGGCAAATCAGCATTCTGTGGCAAAGGCAAAAGGGGGTTTTGCAGGGGCGGTTTCTGGTGGCCTGCCAGCCAGGACCGATCCCTACATCTCCACCTTTTGTTTTTAAAGGGAAAAGGCAGGCTTTTGTTTGGACCATGGGCACCCTTGGGTGCACAATGAAATTAAGGAGGGAATGCACTGAATGCCACAGCAGGTGAGCACGAGGAATAAGAGGCAGAGTCCTCCGTAGGTTATTAGCTGATGTAGCCAACCCCATCCTGGCAGCCAGCTAGCCAGCCAGTCCCACCAGGAGGAAAATGGGTCACTGTCAATTTGAATTTGAGCAGTAAGATTCTTAATAATGGCTAATTGATTTTCAATAGCATGAGAATGATCAGAAATATTAAAACAACACATATCATTAACTTTTTCACAGCCATAATGATGCAAAAGCAAAAGATAATCAATAGCAGCTCTATTTTGCAAAATACCATGGCGTAACTGCATTTGTTCCTCATTAAGCAATGCCACTGCAATAGACGTGGCATTAAGAGCTTTAGCTGCTGAACAGGCTAACCGGTTAAGATTTTTGCTATTCATAATTGTTAAGCCAGGTATACCAACCAAAGAGGCAGCCAGGGCCACATATTCGGTTTTGGACAGGAGATCGACTTTGGAGTTGCAATCAGCTGACAGCTGAGTATATGAACGTTTTGCTCGTGGTGTATGCTCAGACCGGGGAATAAGAATGAGGGACAGACGGCTGATGCAGCAATAGGTGCCATCAGTAAGATTAGCTGGGATGTAATTAAAGGTCCGGTCGGTGCATGTCCAGAACCATCCAGGGGGCAATTTTATGTGCTTATAAAGGTAAGAAATATTATATGGCCTGGAACAATTAAGGGGGGTGGCAGGGAGAGTGACACAGGTGTGTGCGGTGCAATTGGTCATACGTGCACAGCTAGCATTTAAATCAGCAACATAAGGGGTAAGCAACTGAACAGCCCCATCTGGAAGGCGTTGGGACTGGGGTCCCCAATTATGATAGGCTGAAAAGCCCAGATTCTTAATTGTGGTGTTGCTTTCTAAGCTGGAGTAAAACCAGGTACTATTTTCTATCTCATTGGCATTATGGCAAACTGGGATAAGGCATGTACCAAGTAATTGTCCTACTGCTGTTTGCTGGGAAAGGCAAAAATCTGTACGATTAATAGAAAGAGCCAGAACCTCCCATACATTGGTAGCTGGGGAATAGGGGGGATGTGCTACCCCGGATCCCAAGGGCAAACAAGCAACAAAGATTATTATGCTCAATAAAACACAAGAATTAGCATGCAAACAAGTAATAAGGGCAAGCAACAGATTTTCTGGGGACTTTTCCTTATCTTGTTGTTCTAGCAGGTGTTCAGCTTGCCGGGAGAGGGACTTTATTTGCCCCCACGTCACTGGAGCATTGGGTGGACCACGGCGTCGCTCGTGAGACAGAGTCACTGTTGTGGTCACTAGCGAATTAAAGTTGGGAATAGGGTTGTTAAGGCCCTGGTGCCACGCCATGCTGTGGGTCGCTGGTGGGGTCCTCCTTCCACGGACGTATGTAACGAGCTGGGACCCACACCGGTCCTTGTGGTGTGCTGACGGCCGCGTATCCCCGCCCCCAGGTTATCAAAGGAACTGGGGCACTCCACGTAGTGCCGGGGAGTTGCCGATACGTCACTTTCGGGGCGGGGAGTTCCTCCTTGCACCTAAAGTGTTTTTGTAAGCGGGAAACATAATGGGTACCATCAAAAACAAGATTTAAATGATTGATTGTATGTAAGACGTGTGCTAACCACTCCTCCTTGTCTGGCAAGGTGGGCGGAATTCCCTCTTTTGTTTTTTGTTGGAGGAGAGCTGTTTTTAAGGTGCGGTTGGCACGCTCCACAATGGCCTGGCCCTGTGAGTTGTAGGGGATGCCAAAGGTGTGCACAACGCCCCAACGGGAGCAAAATGCAGCGAATTGCTGAGAACAGTATGCAGGCCCATTATCTGTTTTGAGCTTGGCTGGGATGCCCATAACAGAAAAGCAACGAACAAAGTGATTGATAACGTGTCGAACACGTTCGCCTTTATGCGGTGTGGCCCAAAGGTAACCTGAGTAAGTGTCAACAGTAACATGAAGAAAATTCCAAGGGGAAAAAGGGGGAAAACGTGTGACATCCATTTGCCAAAGCTGATTGGCACCGAGGCCGCGGGGGTTAACGCCAGTGGGAGGGTAGGAATGAAGGGAGGAACACTGCGGGCATTGTTGGACAACAGCCTTAGCTTCGTCCAATGGGATGGAAAATTGGTGCGCAAGCGCTTTAGCATTTTGATGATGAAAGGCGTGGCTGGAGGTAGGGGAGTGAACCCAGGAGATGCGCACTTGTGCATCAGCATAAGCATTGCCTTCAGATAGCATTCCGGGGAGGGGGAGGTGGCTACGGATATGTGCAATGAAGAATGGATGGGTTCGGGCACGTAACAATTGCTGGAGGGTAAGGAAAAGGGCAAGGAGTGACCGCTCCATGAGTGGAGTAACATAACTGCCGGCTATAGCAGTGCCAACATTTGCAACATAAAGACTGTCTGTAATAACATTGAGTGGGATATTGGGGAAGTGAGAAAAGGCTAAGTAGAGAGCAGCAAGTTCCGCTCGCTGAGGGCTGGTTTGGGGAGTAGTAAATTTTGAATGCCATTGTGTGTCAGAACGCCAGGAAACCACACCGCGGGTGGGGCTGCCATCAGTAAAAACTGTAAGTGCATCAGCTATGGGGGTATGTTGGCAAAGGTTATGAAACTTAGTGGGAATGTGACGAATGGCATGTAAGCGGGGGTCCTTGCTAGTGTGATAGGAAAGAGAACCCACAAAACCTGCCAAAGCCAATTGTAGGGCTTCAGAAAAAGCAAGGGCTGATTCGGTGCTGCGCAATGGGAGAGGAAGGACAATTTCCACAGGATCTAATGCAAAAAGGGCGCGGCAACGGTGTCGGCCTTTGGTAATGAGCTGGGCAATCATGAGCTCCAAGGGGGACAAGGTATTAGGAGGAGAATGTGGGAGGTAAAGCCATTCAAGAATATGTAGTGGGGCAGCAGCAGGCTCCTGAGCCACAATGGCGCAGGGCTGCAGGGTGTCACAGAGACAGATTAACTTTGGTGGCACATTCTCGCAGGCACGATCCACCCAGCGTTGGGCTAAAAGCTGATTTAATGCAGTTAAAACAGCCAATTGTTCGGTAGAAAGGGTAATAAGATCTGAGGGATGTTTACCTTGAGTGAGGGCCATAAAGAGGGGACGCAGTGTCTGAGTGGTAATCTGATAGTAGGGGCGGAGCCAATTAATAGCTCCCAAAAGCTGTTGTAAAACCACATAAGTGACAGGGTTGGGAAGGTGAAGAGAAGGAAGGATTGGTACGGAGTAGGTGGCGTGGAGCTTATGGCCCAAATATTGAAAGGGTTCATGGATTTGAACCTTTTCAGGGGCAATTTGTAGCCCGTAACCCTGCAAAGAAGAGGTTAATTGACTAAGCCACTCCTTCGGGAGGACAGGGGCGGCAACCAAGATGTCATCCATATAATGGTAAACAAGGAGAGAGGGGAACTTTTGCCGAAAGGGGGTTAGGGCAGTGTTTACATAATGCTGGCACAAGGTGGGGCTATTAAGCATGCCTTGAGGGAGAACAGTCCACTGATAACGTTGAGTTAGGCAAGAATTATTAAGAACAGGAACTGTAAAAGCAAAAAACTTTTTATCTTGGTTCTGGAGCGGGATGGAGAAGAAACAATCCTTTAAATCAATTACAGCCAACTGAAAACCTTGGGGGATAAGATTTGGATTTGGGGAGCCACATTGCAGGAGGCCCATGGGCTCTAGGATTTTATTAATGGCTCGCAAATCATGCAGTAGCCGCCATTTTCCTGATTTCTTTTTTATCACGAAAACAGGGGTATTATAGGGACTGGTGGTGGGTTCAAGGTGTCGGGCTGTACATTGTTCCTGAACTAAGGCATTGAGTGCGGCCAGTTTTTCGGCGGGGAGAGGCCACTGTTCCACCCAAACAGGGGAATGAGGTTTCCATGAGAGGGCTAAGGCGGTGGAAGTAGCTGCCATCTGAAGGCAGAGAAAATTACTTTAACTAAGGGGGTGGATAAAGACAGAATTCACTATAATGTTGGTCCAACTGTTCCCAGTCGGGAGGTAGGGCACTTAAGGCTTGGCACCAGTCACGGTCCTCGCCGTACTCCTCCTCATAAAACGCCGCAGGCGGTTGGTCGGCCGGGAGGGCGGCTATAAAGTACACTTCAAAGTGGCCCCCTATTTGTCGAATATACAAAAATGGGCGAAGGGCCGCAGAGCATGAGGTTTGTGAGTAAGAGCGTCGGACAAACAACCGGTTGCGGTAAGAGGGGTCACATATTACTCTATAGGCATTTTGTGCAGTTGGATCGGAGTCATCGCAGTGTATGCCATTATTAAGGAGGGGGCTAACAAAAGCCGTGTAAACCTCGGTCTCAGGCCAGCTTTCGTTGTAATAATGATTGTGATATGGGTGCATGAGTTTAAGGAAGTACAAGCGTAGCTCCTAACTGAGAAAGGAGATCTCGGCCCCACAAGTTAAACCCAATGGGAAGGATACAGGGTTTAATCTGAGCCACTGTTAGTTGTGTGGCAGGGTTCACCACGGGTAGCCAGTTGCTGCTTCGTTTGGAGGCTTGGCTACCTCCAACACCCCACACCGAAGGGGCCACTTCGGAGGGCCAGGAAGGGTCCCACTCCTTATCTGCTATTACTGAGACGTCAGCCCCAGTGTCTAAGAGCCCCGTCAAAACCTTACCGTGGATCTGATAAGAACAGGTAGGCTTACGATTGTGTATGTGTTGGAGCACGGCGGCGACCTGAGGGTGGTAAGTTGAGTCAGGTGTTACCTTTTCGCCGGTGGTGGGTTGCAGGGGGTCAGCGCGTGTGGAGCCAAATCCCCCTGTACGTTCCTGTAGGGAAACTGCGGGACAATGGTAAGGAAGCAATAACAATTGGGACCAGGACTCCCCTTTCTTGAGGGACAGCGGAAGCTGCCCCCAATATTGGGCATAGATGGTGCCAGTATAATCAGCATCAATGACCCCTGGGACGGTCATAATGCCTTTATAGTGAGCGGAGGAATGGGGGAGCACAAGCCCCACCATTCCAGGAGGGAGGGGGCCCCGAAGTTGAGTGGGCATGAGGAGTACCTCCCCGGGGAGCTGAGAATTCATGTCTTGTGCGTTTTCCAGATCGATGCCCGCACTGCCAGAAGTGGCAGGGGGAGGGAAACCGCTCTCTCCCTCGGTTAGACCGGGGCCCGAGGGGAGCCCGACTGGGAGTTTCCCGAGGGGGTAGAGCGGCACTGACTAGCCCAATGGAAGCCTTTGTTACACTTGGGGCATTTTTTGTTCGGGCGGGTTCCACCCCCTCCTCCTGGTGGTTGTCCCCGCTCGCGGCTAGCTCCTCCCCCCGGCGCCCGGCACTCTCGGCGAAAATGGCCCGGCTTGTTACAATTAAAACAATTGCCCAGAGGTTTGTTGCCGGTGCGCAAGGCTCCGGCAAGCAATGCCATGGCGTGGGTCTGTGTCCCCACCTCGGCACAAGCCTGGATCATGTCCGCCAAGGTGTACTGCGCGCGGTGAATGACTGCTTGGAGAATGCGGCGACAATCGGCATTAGCTTGCTCTGCCGACAGCCGACGAATGAGTTCTTCTTGGGCTTCTGGGTTATCAATTTGTCGGGCAATGGCTTCTTTTAATCTATCTACAAACTGATGAAAAGGCTCAGAAGACCCTTGTCTAATACTGGTAAATGACGACAAGGGCTTGCCAGTCGCGGGAACGCGACGAAACGCCCGCATGACGGAGAGTGCGGTGCGTTTGAAGGATTCTTTTGGGAGCTGCAACTGCGCATCCACCTCCGCGAACGGTCCCGACCCATAAATTTGGTCAGGAATGTTCTCCGCAGAGGAGCAGGCCACTGCTGCAGCCCGGAACTCACTGTCCCACACACAATACTGGGCGGGAGATAAAATCATTCGGAACAGGTGTTTCCAGTCTGTCGGTATCATGGTATAAATTGTGCCTATCGCCTCAACGAGACCCTCCGCATAAGAGGACTTAATGCCGGATTGGCGAATCCCGTTATTCAGTTCGCAAATAACTTTGAACGGTAATGGGTTATGTGTAGCAAGTGTTTGTCCGGCCGCGTTCAAGCTATACGTAACTGGATAAAGGGCTGGGAGTTCTCCCTCCCATTCCTCTGACAAGGGGGAAGCTTCTGTCGCCATCGCCTGCTGGAGAGCGGCTTGCACCGCGCTCTGAGCCGGCGAGGGCGAAGGGGAAGGAGAAGGAGGCGACGGCAATGGGGGATCAAAAAGGGTAGGACTGGGAGCCGTCGCCTTAAGGGGAGGACAAGGGGATGTAGGTTCCGTGACCTGGGATGAAGTTGGGGTAAGGGTGGGAGAGGCAAGCGGGGGCGCCTCCTTCCACAAGTGCCCGATTGCCTCTGCGCAGCGTTGCCACAGCAAGATGTGTTGGATGGGCGCTCGCGGCTCTTTTCGAAGCCGTTCGCCTATCTTTTGCCAATCAGAAACCTCGAGAGACCCTCTCTCGGGGTACCAAGGGCACTTAACCTCTATAACATGGAGTAAAGCCTCCACATGTTGCTGTGCTGCTGTTATGCGACCAGTTACCTTGAGTAACTTAACCAGCTCTTTCGCATGAGCCTTCTGTTGCACGGACAAGTCCCCCCCCATACTCACGAGGGAGTGCGCAAAGACGCACTGAGGTGCACCACGGCTCGACCGGCCGGTGGGTACGGAGGGCTGGAATCACGTCGGGGTCACCAGATGCGGGAAGGATCCAGACGCAGACAGCTTGTGTGTTCAGGAGAGCGCGCCCCGCCGTGAGGCGTGGCAACCTTTTTATTCTTTCAGTTACAGCGTCATGCATAGCTTACAGCCTTGTTTACTTGTTTCGCATTGGTGGAGGACTCGTTCTTCCCCTTCTCCCCTCACCCACTGCATGTGGGCAGAGCGTGCGGTACTTTCCTAATCTTGTGATAATATAGAGTCAGCATTCTGAGGCAAATCAGCATTCTGTGGCAAAGGCAAAAGGGGGTTTTGCAGGGGCGGTTTCTGGTGGCCTGCCAGCCAGGACCGATCCCTACACCAAAGGACCCAGTCCCATCTACTGAAATGACCAGCTGTATCACACAGATGTGCAGGGAGTTGGGGCAGCAAAACATTTAGTGAGTGAAAACTGCAGTTGAGTGGCCCTTAAACACTGATTCTGGAAAGCATCCCTGTTAGGATAGTATTTAAGCTGAAAGTTAAGCACTTGCTTTAATGCTTTCCTGAATGTGGACCATTAATCACAGCCTGCCATAAGCACTTCAGGCCTGTGCTAAGGCCCTTTACTGGGTTGAAGTCAGTTTCCAATGCCAGTTTAAGGTCTTGGTTTTAACTTTCAAAGCAATTAATGGATCAAAATCCCAGCTTCCTCAAAAACCAAAATTTGACAGCTGTGCTCCTCAAGGCTGATGCAGCTCGCAAAGCCCAAGACAAAGCATGCAAAAGCTGGGGACAAAGCATTCTCAGTCTAGGGAATCTGTGAACAATCTTCCAGAGGAGATAAGGCAAATCCTGAGTCTTTCCATCTTCAGGAGATGTTGCAAAACCTTCCTCTTGAGAAAGCCTTTCCATTCTAGGTGATGCTCACAATTCAAACATACTCCCAAACCTTTTCTAACCCCCCCAAAAAATGACTCCAAGCAGAGTTCTGATCCTATAAAGGGAGAAATGCCATGAAGTCCACCAGGGACTTTGCTATTCATTTTACACAGAAGGCACCCAGACACTATGGTGATGGGTGGCAGTATAAAATTCTAAGATAGATAAATAGATGATGGCTAAGGGGGATATAAGAATGGTCTACAGAAACTGAGAATGTTTGAACATCTCCCAAGGAGTGCTCTAATGGTGCACATTTTATCACTTTATCTAACTAGAGCTACCACAATTTGAATGCAGCATCCAGTTTAGTATAATATTATGCCCCTGTCATCCTGTGAAGTATCTTTTCCTCATTTTGTAAAGCTTTTACATTATGTTGTCAGTGAGATCTTTAGGATCTATGCCTACTTTGAGAGTCCCATTCATTTTACTTACACACATGCATATTTACCAGTCTGTGGATTTATCTACTGGTTATATAACATTAGTTTAGCCATCCTGTTTGACTCAGAAAGTCCTAAATATGCCACTGCAAGCTGTACCAGGGAATAAGGGCAGGGCAGGAAATGGAGGGCTCAGCTGAAATCGTATGTGCACTGCATTGTGTACTCTCTAGATTGCCATGGGTGGGTATGGAAGGCAGAGGTCACGCATCTTACACCCACAGGCGTATGCACCTGCCTGGATGCACAGGATCCTTGTTAGGGCTTTGGAAAATGTGATGTCTTTGGCCAAGCCCTTAACCACGCCCCTGCTCTACTCACCCACTTGACTGATCACATCTTCAGAGACACTCTTCCATCTTTTGGCAAACACTATGAGCAGGCAGAGCAGCAAGAGAGACCTTTTAGTTAGTTGGCCACATGTTCTTTTATCATTGTAGTAATTAAATGCTGTTCAGTGACAGCTTATTAAGCCTTGAAAAGAGCCTATATTCAGATGAGCTCAGTTTTCAAACCACTCTTGAAAGGGAGTGTTTACACATCAAGTGATTTAAGGATGGGGGAGCCATGCAATGCCACTGACTATTAAACAGAACCCCTCATGTTCAGCCTACTTTGCACTGTTCGGCCATCTTGATGCATGCTCTGCCAATTCTCAGCTGGTGTATTGTCTGTCAGGGATTATAGCCAGTTGCTGTAAGCTACGCTAGCCAAGAATCTGCTCTAAGCTCAATACTGACAAAGATAGCTTAAGGATCAGAGTGTCCTAATCAGCTTATTAACTGCCCCTTCTCCGTTGCTATCTGAGCAGCAGGAGAGAAACTGAGCCATAGGGTCTGATCCTATAACCACTTAAGTCAGTGGAAAGTCACTTCAGTGGGCACTGGATCAGGCACATACTGTACTGCTCTTTTTACAACCTTTTGTGCAAACTGTTATAACCCATGAAACTGAAGCAAATTTTTCTTACTCACTATGAATATATGTTAGACACGATGCATGGAAACTTTTGGAAAATATAGTCATCAAACTCTAAAGGCTTCCACTATATGCTGGAAACAATATATTTTAAAAAGTGACAACTCAGTTGATATCGTCTCTTAGGTGGTACCGTGTCTATATAAATAACATTCTTTTGCTATGTCACACTCAGGCAAGCTGCTCAGCTGTGAAGCAGTGAACTTTTGAATGGGAAAGCAAAATGCTAGTGAGTCATCAGGATCAGGGATCTCTATTGTACAGAGACTGGAACAAAGGAAAATCAAGTGCTCCATGAAGTGTTTTAGCAATCATCAAAACTTGAAGGTCTACAGAGTTTTTCTTTTTGGTAAAATATTATCTGCAGTAACTCTGTATTTTCTGTACTTTTAACAGCTAACCTGATTAGTTACATGTGCAGTCACTGGCTTATTTTTCCACACCTAGAATGTGAAAGCTTATTTGAAGCTATATTTATGATTTATCCCATGCAGGCTTCATAAGTCAGTGTCAATACTAACTGCATGGAAATGAATCCATTTGTAAATGTAATAGCAGTAAATATATTTAATTAGACTATGAATGGAAAGCATTTTAGATGAAACATTAATTCCAACCACTTGAAACAGGAAATCAAATGTTGTGCTTTAATCTTTGCCCTTTAAAAAAGTGCTGCCAATCACACCGTGCAAAATAAAAGAAAACAAATACTGTTTATGGTTTAATATGAAATAATTTAAAGAACTGCCAAGGAACAAGAATGAGGTTTAGGTTAAAGCTGTTAGGATAATATTCACCAACATAAAGCCAAACTTTGCTGAATTTATTTTGGCTTTGTGAAGCAGTCTAACTGTGGATGTATCTAATACCTGAAAATATTTATAGACCCATAAGTGAACAAATGGCAGTATGTAGAGTATCCATGATGTACCCAGGGTTTGTTGTTCAAGCCTCAGCATGTGTGCTTCTACCTTGCATGTGCAGCTACCTCTCTCAGATGAAGAAGATGAGTAACTGGATATGAAAACTCTCTTTGAGCACCCCGGTACCTGACTTATGCTTGCAAATATGAGTGAACATACACATTGTTTATCTGCTGATCGCAACATTCATCTGCTGAAAAATCTGACTGTAGAATATCTTTTGGAAGACAAAGGACATTAAAATACTTCCTTGAGATTCTGTGTTGTAAGGGAAGTTGTTCTACAGGGTCAGAATCATGATTTCCCTCCTATGGCAAAATTGTAAAGAATGCATTCTAAAATGTCAGCATCTGAGATGGAGAGCACTGTCCCGCAGAGGAGTTTGAAATGGTAGAATTAAGTTAGTATTATTTTTCAACTAATCTCAGCTGACATTATTTCAGAGATAGTGCCAACTAGAACTGTGCAGGAACTGGAATTTCCATTTTTCAGGAAATTCCATGATGTTACAATTGGGTTGTGCTCCGAATTGGGATGAACTGTTGAATTTTAAAACTTCCCCTAATATATATATATATATTTTTAAATTTCATTTTTGGATCAGTCAAAATGTTTGACTTTTTATTTTTTGATACTATCAAATAAATTTCAAAACAAATAGTTATTTCAAAATGAAAAATCAAAGCATTCCATGCAGAAAATATCAAAACAGAATATTTCAACATTATTGAAATGTTTTTGGGCTTTTTTTCCTAAATAAAATTTTGTCAAAAGTTACCTGTGACCCCGGAAAGTTTTGATTTTGACAAAACAGCATTTTCTGATGGGAAAACATTCCATGGACAAATTTTAACCAGCTCTAGACCCAACTGTCAAACAAGTTGGGTAACAGAATTCAAATACATTTAAATCATATAGTTGCAATAACACCCACATACAATACATTTATTGAATACCACGTCATCTGAGAGATTCTACTACCAGTTCCTTTCTGCTGTGACGTAGTCCTTCCCTTTTGATATAGCAAATCACGATGCATGAATATAGAAGACACAATATTTTATCAATTCTGTGAGCTACAGAGTGAATCCTAGAGATTAGTGTGCTATATACCAGTGATTTTTTTTACCTTAAATTTAAAAGGGATTATGATTTAACTGCTATATTTTGGACAGACAATATTGCCTCGGACATCCATGATAAACTGTTTGAGTCTATTTTTTTTCTACTGTATACAGTATGAACTAAATTTTCAGTTAAGGGACTAATAGCTCCATCTGTGCCTATGCAACTTTGCAAGCATAAACAGTTGGGCACTCATTTTTGAGCACAAACATCAACCAGTGGTTGATAGAGTCTCAGTTCTTTCAGCTGTGCGTGCAGGAGTTAGTGCTGAAAGGAGCATGCACCAATGTTTGTATGCACACTAACCGCTTGCGGCACATGAGGGCACTTAATAATCAGGTCCCGTATGTAGAGTAGGAACATGGATGGGTATGTATAAAGACACAAATATTTGAAAGGCTCCTAATATGTACAGAAAATCTCCTAAATATCTTAATTTTCAAACTCGTATTGATTTCTATTTAGTTTTTGGGGTTCTTAGTACCTCAATACAGTAAGCATTCACTAAAGCAGGTGGGTTTTTTTTTAAAGACAGTAATTACATTCCTATAGGAAGAACATAGCTAAGAGCTGATAGACTATGTAAGAGAAGCTACCTGCAGCCAAAGGGCTAGGCATCCACAACATATAATACCTGATTGTTAGAATAGCTGATTGCAAAAATCGGTAACAGATTATTTTTTTTTGGTGCATCCACTTCATGACCATTGCTGTGTTTTCAAATTGCTGTGCAATTGCTCTGGCTGTGCAATTGTGCAAATGATATTATTAAATAGGATATTTTTCTGCCTGCGTATTTTTTTTTAATTAAGTACTAGTGAGCCGAATGGGTGGGGGAGAGGGAGAAGCAAACTTTTCTCATAGAAAAGTACACAGGTTAATCCTCTGAACCAAAGATAAAATGGAATAAACTAAAAACTTCAAGCTGCAGACTGTCTGAATTGCTAGCAAGCACACAGTTGATAAGAAATGCTTTCTTCATTTGGCAAACTTCTATGTATTGTCTTGAGTCGCATCATCAGCTTGTTCTTGTGAATTGAGTTGGGTTGCCATGCAGCAGAATTTCAATTTCTTTTAGGGTGGATGCTTGCCAGACTTCAAATGGGTAGGGCCACCTGGGTAGGAAAGTATTAGTATTCATGTCAAAGCTTATGTGATATACAATATTCCTTTTAGCAGCAAATGAGCTCTACTTAGGATGAGAGCAGAGAAACAAAGATTTTGAATGCCTGACTGAAACTCATGTTCTGGCTTGTAGAAAACATGTTCCTATTTTATACTTGTCATAAACAGATAGTTAAGGGTTAATAGAACAGGAATACTTCATGTCTCTTTTGCCTGTAAAGGCTTAACAAGTTCAGAGAGCCAGGCTGTCACCTGACCAGAGGACCAATCAGGGGACAGGATACTTTCAAATCTTGAGGGAGGGAAGTCTTTATGTGTGCTGTTAGTGTTTGGTTGTTGTTCACTCTGGGGGCTCAGAGGGACCAGACGTGCAACCAGGTTTCTCGCCAATCTCTTTGATACAGTCTCTTATGTCCAGAATAGTGAGTACTAACTAGGTAGATAAGGCGAGTTAGTTGTACCTGTATACTTAGGCTGGGAGGGTATTCCCAGTGTCTATAGCTGAAAGACCCTGTAACATATTCCATCTTAAATTTACAAAGATAATTTTTACTGTTTTTCTTTCTCTAATTAAAAGCTTTTCTTGTTTAAGAACCTGATTGTTTTTTTATTCTGGTGAGACCCCAGGGGACTGGGTCTGGATCCACCAGGGAATTGGTGGGGAGAAAGGAGGGAAGGGGGAGAGAGAGGTTAATTTTCTCTCTGTGTTAGGATTACTTTCTCTCTCAGGGAGAGTCTGGGAGGGGGATTGAAAAGGAGGGGGGAAGGTGAATTTTCCTCTGTTTTAAGATTAAAGGAGTTTGAATCACAGTGATCTTCCAAGGTAACCCAGGGAGGGGAAACCTGGGAGAGGCAACGGGAGGAAAGGGTTTACTTTCCTTGTGCTAAGATCCAGAGGGACTGGGTCTTGGGGGTCCCCGGGCAAGGTTTTGGGGGGACCGGAGTGTACCAGGCACTGGAATTCCTGGTTGGTGGCAGCGCTACAGGTACTAAGCTGGTAATTGAGCTAAGAGGAATTCATGCTGGTACCCCATCTTTTGGACGCTAAGGTTCAGAGTGGGGAATTATACCATGGCAATACTATAGAGGTTTTATGCCATGCAACAATGTAACTATACATCTGTAAAATGTTTGTTCTCTGATCTTCTCCCCAGAAGGCGGTGTGTGTGCAGTAGGGTTCCTTCTTTGGGAGTGTTTTAGGGGTGCGTGTGTGTGTTTTCGTATTAATATACAAGTTGCTGTGTATTTATATTAGAGAAAGCAAGGTCAAAGTAGTGTGCCTTGCAGTTGCAGAGCAAGATGGTGAGGGTTGTGATGCTTCTTAATTCATGAAGTTCATTCCACAGTCTTTGGCTGGCCCAGAGGAAGTTCTGTCTCCTGCTCAGACAAGTTTTACCCTTATTGTAGAAAGATATGTTGTGTTGGAGAAGTGGACTGGTCAACCACAGTCCTTATCCCAGATCTTTAGGAGATCTTTTAGATATCCTTTGGTCCAATCCCTGGAATGCCTTAAAGATAAGGACAAAGACTTGATTCAAGCCAGTGTAGAGAGTGGAGGACAGGTGTGATGGTAGCCTCATGATAGTCTGTGTTGCTGAGGAGACATGCTGCAGTGTTGTGTACTATTTGGAGTTTCCAAAGTGCTGAAGTCTTCATGCTCAGGTATATAACATTGCTGTACTCCAGCCAAGAGATGTCTAAAGCATGAATAACTGAGCCAGATCTTTGTCCCCAAGGATGGGACAGACTCTCCTAGCCAACTGCAGATAGTAGAAAGCATTACTTGAATGTTGCTATGTAGAGCTCAGCATCAGCGAGGAATCCAAGAGTACTCCTAGACTACAGACTGAATTGACCAATTATGGATATGTATCTTCAACCAACAGAGGACTATATTGTAGCTCAAAACTCTTCAAAATGCTTTCCTCTGCCCACCATCATTATCTCTGTCTTGCTCAAGTTCAGTTTCAGCCAGCTGTTCTTCATCCATGAGCTGATTTAATCCAAGCGCTAGTCCATATCAGTGGTAGTGTTGTGGTTCTATGTGATGAAGGATAGACAGAGTTGTGTGTCATCTGCTTGTTGCTGGCACTTGAGTCCATATTGTCTGGTGCTCTGTTCACCTAGTTGGCTGTATGTAGATGATGAATAGGACCGGAGAGTGACTTGATCCTTGTGGGACTCCACAAGTGAGGAGTCTATTGGTGGAGGTGCAGTTTCTCATCGCTACTCATTGGGTGCATCTTTCCAGGAACAACTCAAACCATTTAAACACATTACCCTAAACCCTTGCTACTTCTCTCAAGTGAGACAACAGTATCTAATGGTCAAAAATATTGAATGCTGCAGAAAGGTTCAGGAGAATGAGAATGGATGTCTGCTTACCATCCCTTGACAGGAGGAGATCATACATCTGTGCCACCAAAGGGGTTTCACTACCCTGTTGTGGCCTGAATTCAGATTCTGCCAGCTCCTAGTATATTAGCTTCAATTTAGATGAACTTGTAGTTGGCCTTTGGCTAGCTTCTCAATGCACTTGTTCTGGAATGAGAGGTTGGATATTGGAAGGTAGTTGGCTAGAACCAATGTACCTAGGTGTGTTTCAGTGTTGGTCAGACTATTGCGTGTTTGAAGAAGGAAGGTTTCATGGCATAGTCACAGAGAAGATACATAAAAATATTCCTGCTGGCAGGTTGCAATGTAGCACTATTTTATTTCTTAAAATTTAGAATAACACACCAAAATCAGAGAAAGACAAAGCAGCTGGCTCCTTAAAACAGAGGTACAACTCACCCCACCTTACTCTAGGCTGTCTGTCTGCAGAAGTGATTCTGATGACAAGTTTCCTACAGAGTTCCCTGTCTGAGAGCAGGACCAGGAAAACTCCTGAGAATGTGAAGTGATAGGTCATAGTTTTCAATATACCACAGAAGGGAAGATTCCTTCTCTAAAATGAGACGTCTGTTTCAGTCAGGAGTAGCACCAGTTCATGACTCTTTCACAAACCGGGAAGGGCCTGTGTCAGATTCACACATCTTTGGCAGAAAATCTTTTAGGGTGTCCAGAACTTCTTGAGGAGTAAATGTACTAAATTCTCGGTATACAGGTTGTAGACACCTAGGATTGGTGAAGCAATAGGTCCTTGGGGCAGGATTTGGCAGTTTCAATGGAAGGTGATAAGAAGAATTTCTTAGTCTGTTATACCACTTCAGCATAGTCTTAGAGGAATTCATTATGCTTCATCCTGTCTGTATGAACCTTTATTTTCCACAATTGGTGCTCAAGTTTCTGCCCTCATCTGGTGCAAGGTGTCAGATAATTAAGGAGACCTATGTGAGCAATGGGAAAGAAGGATTATTGGTGGGCCAGTGTGTTAATGGTCAAGGCTAATGTAAAATAATAATGATTCACCAAGTCCTTGACTCCTTGCCCTGTGCGTGGGGTACTGCTATTGTTAAATTGTTTGGGAATTCAGTGGAGTCCATTGGTCTGTCTTGTTGTCTGGGTACTAGAAGAACTCTGTGCACTACCTTAATGAGGCAACAGTCTGTTCAAGATGGTGGCTGTATTATGCTGTCCTCCGTCTTGACATCTAGGCTGAAGACTGGGTCTACAGTGTGACAAGCTGCATGGGCTGGGCCAGAGATGGCTTGTGAAAGCTCTAGGGAGGCAAATGAGGAGATGAGTTTTTGGGCTTTTACATCTGTGGCTTTGTCAATGAGTGTGTTGAACTCTCCTAAGAGGACATGTCTGGGGTATTTCACCACCATTTCTGCGAAGGTATCTTTGAGCTCCCTTATGAATCCCTTAGTCTGTGGTGGTCTGTAAATGAGGATAACATTTATATTAGCGTTGGCACTGGTTTCTATTCTCAGATGAATGAACTTGAATTAAGTAATCATACCTGAGACTTGGATTGATGTTTGTAGAGAAGCTGAATGCTGTGCTGCCTGCTTTCTTGTCCTGCCTGGATCTGTGATGTACTAAGTATCCTGTGGGGAGGAGGTGGGCTTTCACAGGGCTCATGGTGTGATCCATCCAAGTCAGTGGCTGTTATCTATTATCATGAAGGCCTCCTTTTGTGTACTTAAATTATTTGGATTCTCCTGGCTAAATAAATCATGGTCTAGACTTCTGATTTATTGGGGAAGTTTTGTGTCACTCTCTTTTAAGGAGTACTGGTGGCTCCTTAGAGACTAACAAATTTATTTGAGCATTAGCTTTCATGGGCTAAAATCCACTTCATTGGATGCATGCAGTGGAAAATACAGTAGAAGATTACACACACACACAAAGAGAACATGAAACAATGAGTGTTACCATACACAATATAATGAGTGATCAGTTAAGGTGAGCTATCACCAGGAGGAGGGAGAAAAACTTTTTGTAATGGTAATCAAAATGGCCCATTTCCAGAAGTTGACAAGAAGGTGAGAGGAACAGTAGGGGAGGGGAAATAAAGATGGGGAAATAGTTTTACTTTGTGTAATGGCCCATCCACTCCCAGTCTTTATCCAAGCCTAATTTAATGGTGTCCATATTGCAAATTAATTCCAATTCAGCAGTCTCTCATTGGAGTCTGTTTCTGAAGTTTTGAAGAGTGACTTGATTACAGACCTAAAAGTCGCAATATTGCAACAAAAAAACTTCATATATATCTTCCTACTGTATTTTCCACTGCATCTGAAGTGGGTTTTAGCCCACGAAAGCTTATGCTCAAATACATTTTTTAGTCTCTAAAGTGCCACAAGTGCCCCTGTTCTTTCTGCAGAGACAAACTAACACAACTGCTACTCTGAAACCTCTCTTTTAAGTATTATTGTTGAATGGGTGATTGGTGTATTTTAAGTAACAAACCACATTTCAAGGAAATGACACGATAAATTCTTCATATAAATGGCACGTGCAAAAAAAACTTCTTAAAAAATTTAAAGGGCCAGAGCTATGCCAATTTTATACCAGCCTAAGATCTGGCTCAAAATCTGTAAACTAAAGGCCCAGTCTAATTTCCATTGAAATCTGTGGAAAGATTTCCATTCCCTCCACTGAGAGTTGGATTGGACTTTTAATAAATAGGGTTTTTACTGTTCAGATACAAATGAATTATTATTTTGTGTATTTGTCTTTTGCATCAATTCACCTGTCCAAGCTGTTGTACCTATATATTTTATAACTTACTGCATTCTTAATTGTGGCATCTTTATAACAACATTTAATACAAGTAAGTCCAGAAAATACATGATACATGAAGTGCAAACTAGGATCTAAAGGTGTGCTGAAAAAAGATTGCTCCTTATTGTCATGGTGATGTTGGGCAGAGTATAGCTGTTATATTTTTTTAACTTTTTTACATGGCTATGTTAAACAATATAGAAAGGAAATGCACAATAATATGCAGTTTCTACTAAACTCTGTAGCATGCTAAGTCCCCTGATAAAGAATAAGGGGAATATAGTATTCTATATAAAATTTCAATGGAATGATTTTAGTGATAAAGATTCTAATCAGATGCAAGATTTAGAAAATTAAAGTCACTTGAGATGCTGCCAAATTTAAATAAGAAAAGGCTGCAGGAATAAATGCTAGGTAAAAATGCATCTTCGGGTACCTACTTTGAAAAATGCCATCTAGATAGTCAGAATACCCGCACCCTTGTGTACATTTCAACTTCAGACATCTTTTTAGTGCAAATGATCGTGTTGATATATTTATACATAAGGTTGTAATGACAAACAAGCTTTCTTTGAGCTCCCCAGGCCATGTTGTGTTGGAAATGCAGTGATCTTGGAGAAACCCTGCTACTGTTGTCTACCGTATAACTTGACAAGACTTGAAGTCCTTGTCCACTAAAGGTCTCACTAAGGCCAATGGCATTTTTGAATGAATCAAACCTAAGGTCCCAGTTCAAGGCTTACGTACATCTGTATTCAGAAAAGCATTCAAGCATATGCTTAATTTTAAGCACATGGTTATATGATTTCCTTTAATAGGGATGCTCTTCTGAATCAGGACCTAAGGAAGGATTTCAGGATTTGGTTTAATATGAATTCCATCATTCTGATGGAAATTGGGAGAACGTCTTCTGGATTTAGCTATAGCTCATTTTAGAGCATAAAACCCTTTTGCAAATTCTTTTTAGGCAAAAAGAACACAAGTCACACTCCAATGACTCAATCAACCCCTGTGCTATTGCCAAGCACAGTAGCACATAACAGTTCAATAAATCTGAGACTGGCCACAGAGTGTGGTGCCAGACACAATAACTTCCTTTGGCAGTGGAGCCAGAGACTGGAAGTTCTAACTGCTGCTATGCAACAGTGTTGTCATCTCTTGTGATTTTATCCCCAGACTAGCAAAAATGTTCTGTGTTTCTTAAAGCCACAGCTCCTGCCGGCATATGATTAGGTGAGAATCTTTGCTTTCGTTTAAAAAAAAGTAGTAATATTTTTCTAGTCCTCCTGATTGCAGAGGGAATCTTGAAAACATGATCTGAATGTAACCTGGAGGCTTAACAACCAGCAACAGAAAAGGAACTGTAATTTTAATGATTTTTAAACCAATCTCCTGATCTTTTGCATCCTGACTCTTGAGTTTTAGATCTGGGGGTGCGGGGGGAGCAGACATTATTTTTTATGCCAATGATTTAATCAGAATTTCTACAGCAAGAGGCTTGACAATTCCATTGAACATGGTGGGCTTTGATGTTTGTGCACGTATTTATGAAGTACTGCCATGACTGTGTCAGATGGGGGATTCCCAGGATCTGATGAGGGTTCCCAGGTCCCATCCATGCACCTCTCCACAAACACCTACCCTCCCTCATAGAGAGATCAGAGTTAACCCCTGGAACAAGCACCACATTTAATCCTAAAACAATACTTTTATCTAATCCAGGCAAAATCAGGAGTAGACCTAGGTCAGGATCTCTAGCAGCGACTACATAGATACCCTTGTCCCTGACAGAACACGCAGCCTTCTTCCCTCTAGATACACAGACTGCCCCGCTTGCTGCCAGACTGCCTCCATGTCTTGAGGGATGATGTTATGGGTTTCCCTGCTGTCTGGGAAATGTTGGTTCACCCCTAGCTGGGCTCTGAGTGTTGGGTGTGGGTAATCTAAGTCCAGCATGTGGGTATGAGTCCGGCCCTGGCTCTCAGGTATTTGTGACCCAACTGCATCCATAGCCTTTTCTTTAAAGTTCTCAAAGTCCATATTGGGGTTCTGGATCCATAGGGAGTGCAAAGCCTGCCAAGCAAGAGGGTCACAGGCCCCTTCTGCCAATCATTGCTCCAGGTCCTTTTCAAGGTCCTGGGCCAGGGAGGGTGTCATGGTTTTGATGGAACAGAGGATCACTTGAAAGCTATTGGCCAAGTCCGTGCATGCCTCAGTAGGTGTCTGGGCCTGAGCAAAGAACTTTTTTCATCTGTTTATTGTTGTAGGAGCTATGTATAACCTGTACCCTCAAAAGGTCTGTTACACTTTCTCTCCCCTCAGCCCCCGGCCTTGTTTCCTCTCCCTCTCTGAATACCTGTAAAGTGGCTTTCCCCCTCCCCATCCCTCCTGGAATGCTTGTGGGATGAATGGGCTGTTGAACAGCTGGAAGATCAGAAGAGCTCCCAGGTAGACAAGATGTTTGGAACTCTAATTAGGCAGCGATCACACACCCAATGCATGGACACTGCATGGACACTGCCTGAGGTGGAGTGTGACTAACCAGATGTGGCCACATCATCTCTAGTCTCAGGCCATGAGGTGCAGGTCCTTTAAAAGGGGAAGGGGCTATGTGCTCAGGAGTGCACTAAGATTGTACCTCCTGTGAAGGCCCTTTTCCCGGACTGCCTGGGCAGTGGTCCGCCACGTTGCATTCCATCCTGCCTCGGGAAGACTTACCTTCTTTGCACTGTCCATCACTGTGCTGTGGGACACTTACCTTGAAGGATCCTGACATCTCCAGTGCTGTGCCTGTCCTGGGAGCATGAGTATGCTAGTGTGACCCTCCCCCCTCTCTTCTTTTGAGCTTAGCTTTTAGTATAATAAATGTGCTGCTTTTTGCCAAACTCTAGTGGGTCAATAGTCCTCCCTAAGCATACTAGTCGGCCCAATTTCAGGTAACATTTATGGGGGTTTATCAATCCAATCCAGCTGCTTACAAATATTTTGGGTGGTACTCTTCTGGTCATGGGGCCAGGTTTTATCTTCCACAATGGCAGCTCCCCGCAGCTGGCCCAACAGGATCCCTGCCTTCTGCTAGTCAGGCAAGCTGTACATGTGGATTCCAGGTCTGCCTGGGTAGCTGGTCTGGCCATCTCCTGTAAAACGGGGTAACTACAACATTTGGTATGTCAAAGTCATTGAGGTTGGGCAGGCTGGCAGGATGGGAGCTGGGCTTGAGGGGGTTGTGTGAGTCCATAATGATTCAAAAATGTTCCTGGAGCCTCAGATATGGTCCTCACAGATCCCTACCTAAAATCCCCAAATCTTGTTTGGGACACCACTTGTCAGATGCGGGATTCTGAGGGTCTTGAGAAGGGTCCCAGGTCCTGTTTGTGCAGAGGTGAACAAACACCAACCCTCCCTCCTAGAGGGATTGGAGTTACCCCTGGAACAAGCACCGCACTTAAACCATACAACACTTTTATCCAGGAATAGACCTAAGCCAGGATCTCTAGCAGGAGTTACACCGACTCTCTTGCCCTGATACACCATGCAGCCTTCCCCTCGCCCCCAACACCTGGCCAAACACAGTCTCTCTACTCTGTGCCCTGCTGAACAGTGAACTTCTCAGTGGAAGGAGTGATTTACATACAATCTTTAGAAGAAAATTAACAGATTTAGATGAAAAAACAAAAAACAGGTGCTGACAAAAATGTTTCTTAGCATTGCCTTGAATTCATCCAGGGGAAAAAACCATCAATGGCAAGAAGAAATCAGCCCGCAGAGAAATAATATGTAGTGCTTTCTTTAAACTTTTAAAAAAGGAGAGATTAAAGCCTGAAATGACGTTACTTATTATTTAAAGACAGTCAGCGTTTTTCATGAAAATGTTGGCTGTCCAACAATGGCTTTCTTTTCACAAAAATGAAAATGTTCACAAAAATGACTTTAAAATATATATATATTTTGGCTTTTTGGCCATTTTCCTTTAGTTCAGTTATCTGACACTTATCAGAGGGGTAGCTGTGTTAGTCGGGATCTGTAAAAGCAGCAAAGAATCCTGGGGCACTTATAGACTAACAGACGTTTTGGAGCATGAGCTTTCGTGGGTGAATATCTGAAGAAGTGGGTATTCACCCATGAAAGCTCATGCTCCAAAACGTCTGTTAGTCTATAAGGTGCCACAGGATTCTTTGCTGCTTTTATCTGACATTGTCAGTGTTGTCCTCTTTTATGTTCAATTGTCTTTCCTCCCATGTTGGGGGAGGATCACAAAGATCAATTAGCCCATGTACTCAAGGGGAGCAGTGTGGTTTCAGGGTGCCTGCTGGTCCGGGGGAGAGTGGCTGGCCCATGTGGTCCATTTTTCATTTCTTTGTTCGTTTTTGTTTCACAGTAACTTTCATGAGAGGTTTCCTTTTTTTTCTTTTCTGTTTTTGTTTGGTTTGGGGTTGTTTTTTTTTCTGCATTGCCATATTGGATCAGGCAGTTTGTCCCAACATAGGAATTCATTCAAAGTTAAACATTTTCAATTTCAAAATAAAAAGTGATTACATTCTGAGGAAAATTTAGAAAAACAAAAAATCCCATTTAGAAAGCGAACTTAAAAACAATTTTGCTGGGCACTGTGAAAACACAGAAGTGGACACAGTCCTTGTCCAAAAGAGCTAACAATCAGAGAAGGACTTGAACGATACCATTTTGGATGTGAGCGAGACACTATCAAAACACATATTCAGCTTTACTTTCCTAAGGCTATGTCTACACGGCAGAGTTTTGTCGCCAAAAGTTATGCCACTCTAATTAAAGTACTTTAATTAAATCATTGTGGCATGTCCACACTATGCTCCTTGTGTCAGCAGAGCGCACTCACACTAGCAGATTTTGTATCGACACAGACAGCAGTGCACTGTGGTAGCTATCCCACTGTGCAACTGTCTGTGAGGTGCTTTTGGAAGGGTTTGCAATGTCTCATGGGGCAGGTACAGCATCACATGATGCAGGTTTCTCATTCCCATGGTTACATGGGCATCCGACTAGATTGCCAGATGCTTTTCAACTAAATGTGTCGAGGGGAGTATGTGACGGGGAGCTGGTGCATGTGTGGGTGGAGAGACAGACAGACGTGTGTGTTGAGGGAATATGTGGGGTGGGAATGTGTATGTGAGAGACAGTGTGTGTTGGGGAGAGTGAGTGTGTCGGCATACTGTCTTTAAATTCAGACAGCCGCTGGAAACAACCAGTTCTTAGGCTGGGGGAGAGGGACACCTTGACATCAGCCTCTGCCTCCCTCCCTGGCTCTGCACAGCGTGCACACACACACACACACACACACACACTGCGTTTCTAATGCTGGAGAGAGTAGGGTTCCATGTTAATGATTTACTCTTTCTTGTTTGACCTGAGCAGCATGCTCAGCTGTCAGAATTTCACAGAGCGTTGAAGGGGGGAGGGACGCATGCCTTTGTAACAAGAATGCAGGGAAGCAGAGCTCAAAACAGTAAGCAGAGCAGTCACGGAGGGCATTGTGGGATACTGGGGGAGGCCAGTTGTGGAGATAAAATGAACGGTAGTGTCTATACTAACGCTTTATCGCTTTAAGTTTGCTGCAAAAAGCTTTATGCCTTCCCTTGAGGTAATTTTATTCTATCACCGAAAATGAAGATTTTTGTTGCCACAAGTGGCATTGCAGTGTGTAAACTTCCATTGTTTCATTGCCAAAAGCTGCCATTTGGCAACAAAACTGCAGTGTAGACAAGGCCTTAGCTTCTTGTTGTGAACTAAAATATCCTTAATAGATAGATGATTGGCACATAGGGCAGGGTTAAGGCTGGTTCTTTGACTATACAGTGTACACTTATATAAGTTGTTGTATAATCTGTAAGTATTAGAGGTGGTTAAAAAACAAAAGGCTCATTTGAAAAGCTAGCCCTTAATGTAACTCATAGACTCATAGACTCATAGACTCTAGGACTGGAAGGGACCTCGAGAGGTCATCGAGTCCAGTCCCCTGCCCTCATGGCAGGACCAAATACTGTCTAGACCATCCCTGATAGACATTTATCTAACCTACTCTTAAATATCTCCAGCGATGGAGATTCCACAACTTCCCTAGGCAATCTATTCCAGTGTTTAACTACCCTGACAGTTAGGAACTTTTTCCTAATGTCCAACCTAAATCTCCCTTGCTGCAGTTTAAGCCCATTGCTTCTTGTTCTATCATTGGAGGCTAAGGTGAACAAGTTTTCTCCCTCCTCCTGATGACACCCTTTTAGATACCTGAAAACTGCTATCAGGTCCCCTCTCAGTCTTCTCTTTTCCAAACTAAACAAACCCAATTCCTTCAGCCTTCCTTCATAGGTCATGTTCTCAAGACCTTTAATCATTCTTGTTGCTCTTCTCTGGACCCTCTCCAATTTCTCCACATCTTTCTTGAAATGCGGTGCCCAGAACTGGACACAATACTCCAGTTGAGGCCTAACCAGTGCAGAGTAAAGCGGAAGAATGACTTCTTGTGTCTTGTTTACAACACACCTGTTAATGCATCCCAGAATCACGTTTGCTTTTTTTGCAACAGTATCACACTGTTCACTCATATTAAGCTTGTGGTCCACTATGACCCCTAGATCTCTTTCTGCCATACTCCTTCCTAGACAGTCTCTTCCCATTCTGTATGTGTGAAACTGATTGTTCCTTCCTAAGTGGAGCACTTTGCATTTATCTTTATTGAACTTCATCCTGTTTACCTCAGACCATTTCTCCAATTTGTCCAGATCATTTTGAATTTTGACCCTGTCCTCCAGAGCAGTTGCAATCCCTCCCAGTTTGGTATCGTCCGCAAACTTAATAAGCGTACTTTCTATGCCAACATCTAAATCGTTGATGAAGATATTGAACAGAACCGGTCCCAAAACAGACCCCTGCGGAACCCCACTTGTTATACCTTTCCAGCAGGATTGGGAGCCATTAACAACTACTCTCTGAGTACGGTTATCCAGCCAGTTATGCACCCACCTTATAGTAGCCCCATCTAAATTGTACTTTCCTAGCTTATCTATAAGAATATCATGCGAAACTGTATCAAATGCCTTACTAAAGTCTAGGTATATCACATCCACCGCTTCTCCCTTATCCACAAGGCTCGTTATCCTATCAAAGAACGCTATCAGGTTAGTTTGACACGATTTGTTCTTTACAAATCCATGCTGGCTATTCCCTATCACCTTACCACCTTACAAGTGTTTGCAGATGATTTCTTTGATTATCTGCTCCATTATCTTCCCTGGCACAGAAGTTAAACTAACTGGTCTGTAGTTTCCTGGGTTGTTTTTATTTCCCTTTTTATAGATGGGCACTATATTTGCCCCCTTCCAGTCTTCTGGAATCTCCCCCGTCTCCCATGATTTCCCAAAGATAATAGCTAGAGGCTCAGATACCTCCTCTATTAACTCCTTGAGTATTCTAGGATGCATTTCATCAGGCCCTGGTGACTTGCAGGCATCTAACTTTTCTAAGTGCTTTTTTACTTGCTCTTTCCTTATTTTCTCTTTTAAACCTACCCTCTTCCCGTAAGGATTCACTATACTAGACATTCCTTCAGACTTCTCAGTGAAGACCGAAACAAAGAAGTCATTAAGCATCTCTGCCATTTCCAAGTCTCCCGTTACTGTTACCCCCTCCTCATTGAGCAGTGGGCCTACTCTGTCCTTAGTCTTCCTCTTGCTTCTAATGTATTGATAAAAAGTCTTCTTGTTTCCCTTTATTCCCATAGCTAGTTTGAGTTCATTTTGTGCCTTTGCTTTTCTAATCTTGCCTCTGCATTCCTGTGTTATTTGCCTATATTCATCCTTCGTGATCTGACCTAGTTTCCATTTTTTATATGACGCCTTTTTATTTTGTAGGTCACGCAAGATCTCAAGGGTAAGCCAAGGTGGTCTTTTGCCACATTTTCTATCTTTCCTAACCATCGGAATAACTTGCTTTTGGGCCCTTAATAGCGTCCCTTTGAAAAACTGCCAACTTTCCTCAGTTGTTTTTCCCCTCAGTCTTAATTCCCATGGGACCTTGCCTATCAGCTCTCTGAGCTTACCAAAATCTGCCTTCCTGAAATCCATTGTCTCTATTCTGCTGTACTCCTTTCTACCCTTCCTTAGAATTGCAAATTCTATGATTTCATGATCACTTTCACCCAAGCTTCCTTCTACTTTTAAATTCTCAACAAGTTCCTCCCTATTGGTTAAAATCAAGTCTAGAACAGCTTCCCCCCTAGTAGCTTTTTCAACTTTCTGAAATAAAAAGTTGTCTGCAATGCAGTCCAGGAACTTATTGGATAGTCTGTACCCCGCGGTGTTATTTTCCCAACATATATCTGGATAGTTGAAGTCCCCCATCACCACCAAATCTTGGGCTTTGGATGATTTTGTTAGTTGTTTGAAAAAAGCCTCATCCACCTCTTCCGCCTGATTAGGTGGCCTGTAGTAGACTCCCAGCACGACATCACCTGTGTTTTTTACCCCTTTTAGCCTAACCCAGTGACTCTCCACCCTTCCGTCTCCTATGTCCATCTCCACCTCAGTCCAACTGTGTACATTTTTAATATATAAGACAACACCTCCTCCCTTTTTCCCCTGTCTATCCTTCCTGAGCAAACTATACCCATCCACACCAACATTCCAGTCGTGTGTATTATCCCACCAAGTTTCAGTAATGCCAATAATGTCATAGTTGTATTTATTTATTAGCACTTCCAGTTCTTCCTGCTTATTACCCATACTTCTTGCATTAGTATAAAGGCATCTAAGATACTGGTTTGATCTTGCCTCCCAGCTTTGCCCTGACCCTCCTTCCTCTCTGCCATTATAGCCCGTGCTCCCTCCTGTTTCCAACCCATCTCCCAGGTCTTGTTCCCCACTTACCTGTGGGCTTTGCTCACCTGTCCCCGTCGAACCTAGTTTAAAGCCCTCCTTACTAGGTTAGCCAGTCTGTGCGCAAATAAGGCCTTTCCCCGCTTCGAAAGGTGAACGCCATCTGTTCCTAACTGCAGCAACACATCTCATTTTCACTTTACTTTTGTATTCCCCTCCCCTATTTTTGTGAGTTTCCCTCCTGATCTGGCTTCCTGATTTGTTTGTTTATCTTCCCAATCTGTCAGAGCAATATGAAGTGAACCTATAATGAATTCATTTACATTTCTTCCATTCTCATTTCCCTTTGGAACCTTACTGCTGGTATATATGCTTGACAACTTTTATCTTTTTTCTAAGTCATCTGGTTCTGAGATGGCAGGAGGTTTCTAGGCTGTTATTCGTCTATCTGTATATCTCTCTCCATACTTTTTGTGCTTATGATTTATTTCTGTCTCATGCTGTTCATATGATTTCTCAGTAGATTGATGAGTAATAAATCTATATACAGAAGACAGATTTTTCTGTAGGAAAATGTAAATATTGTACATTATCTAGTATAAATCCTAAATCAACATATATTTGAACTGAACAAGCTCTTGTAAAATCTAGTAGTGAACTGTCTGCCATGTAATTGATAAAGCAATGACAGTATAAGTTATTTCTTATGATGATGCAGATGATAAAAATAGCAATGATTCATTAATTTACATTGCATTGCATCTCCAAAACACTGTCTAAGTGCTGGAATATTATTATATTGTTTCAAATAGAGATGGCTCAATCTCTTACCTCCTCAGAACTCTTACGCTCAGAAAGGTGTGTCAGTGGAAAACCACTGTTTTCAGTAAAACAGTTAAAATGTTGAAATTAAAAAAAAAAAAGGAAGTTTTCAAGACATTTTTGGACCAGATGTAGATCTAATGGAAAAAAGATATTCTGAGCTTTGAAATGGTGTGTGTGTGTGTGTGTGTGTGTGTGTGTGTGTGTGTGTGTGTGTGTGTGTGTGTGTGTGTGTGTGTGACAAATTTTTTTTGTTTAAATATCAGCTAGCTATTTGCAAAGAACAGAACTCATTACAGTAGTTTCTGCATTCATTTCAGCTATACACTTTTCTATCTCTGAAGTCTGAAGAGGAAAGGAAAGTGGACTGTAAGACAGTGCCAGATAACTTCTGATTTCATAGTATTTATAAATTCTCAAAACCAGAATGCACTTACAGTACTTAGCAGAGCAGACAACACTATCTAAATAGGGTTTCTGTGTGAATCCATCTGCTAGAGAAGCCGTCTAGTCTAAGAACTATTTTCATGAATTTCAAGCTGCAAACATTTGTGTAAAAAGTAAGCTTAGACAATGTTTTATGAATGCAAAATGCAGCTGCTTGACAGTCTTCTCTTGTCTCCTCAGCTGTTGAGGATTTTCCCCAGAATTCTTACTTTTAACAAGGCAAGACCCTACGAAAGCTTAGTCATGAAAAAATGGTCCTACTGAAGCCAGTCGGACTACTCACATGAGTAAAGGCTTGCAGGACTTGGTCTGTGTGTTTTGCACAAAGAGCTTAGATGCAGCAGTTTTTTGGTATTTTCTTTCCAACAGGGAATCCCTAGGAGTCTTAATATTAGTTCACAAATTAACACCCTCTTATTCCATAAGCAGCCCACATCCTAATGTGGCAGGTCTCTCTCTCTCTCTCTCTCTCTCTCTCCCTGTCACTCTGTCTTGTTGTTGTTGCTACCAGAAGAGGAAAAGTTTTCCTGCTATTTTTAGGAATCCAAGGTGACAATGCTCTTCTCTAGTAAAAGGGACTGAAGATGACAAAGTTAGCAGGGTTGTGTGGCAAACTCAGAGGACAAGAAGCACCGCAGCTGCGCATTAGACCCACAGGAAATAGTATTTGCAGAATAGAGGGCAGACGTGGCTTAAACGTTGTGTGGATATGTAAAGCGTCAATGCTGTTGATGATTCTACCTGGCCACGAACTTATCTTGTTCCATTGCTTATAATAATGTGGGGCCAAACCATGCCCTTTAGTCACTGACCTGACCAGAGGGCAGGGCAGATCCACATTTCTCCTTGGTGAGCTCACGGAAGCACAATCTCTCAGCCTGGTGTGCAGAGAAGGTGTGCATGCACAAGGTCTGTCATGCTCTTTGTGAAGAAATACCTGCGGCTAACATGGCATTGGATTAATAAAAGCCTTCATCAAAAACTGTTTATTTTTTGTGTCAGGTACATTCAGTTCTTTGTGGTTTCAGTTAAATTGTAAAGAGGAATATTGTGGATGAAACTAATTGCCCCAAAGATTTTCAAATGCTTCTCTGAAATATCTGGATTCCTTTGACACTAGAAATATCATGTCCTTTTCTATTTCAGTGGCTCTATTTATTCAAACCGTTCACCTAAGAATTGATTATTTACACTGAATTACAGCTTTCACTCAGGTTTGTGTCTGACAATTGTCTACTTGAAAACTTAAAATAGGAGAGATTTATCCTTTTTTTTTATTGTTGGGGTGACATAAGATTTCAGATCTCAAAATCAGTTGAGTTGTTGATATTTGTGTAGTGTGCTGAAGTTGTAAAGCACCCTCTGAGCACAAAGGTGATCAGATACCTTGGTGATGGGTGCAGAACAGAAATAGAGTGGAAGAAAAAAAGAGTAGGGAGAAATTCTGCCCCAAAATAGACAACCCCCACTGGCTTAAGTGGGAGTTTAATGTATTGGAAAGGAGAATTTGGCCCTTCGTAATACTGTGATTTTATACAGTATGGATGGTGACGGAGCAAACTGAGCATCTACTATACAGTATATCTGCTGAAAAGAGGGAAGTAAGATCATTTATAAAGGATCTAAAGTCACAAGTTTCTCAGCCACAACACCTAAAATAGCTCAATACCACTACTGAATTTCCCAAACATTTTCACAAGTTTTAGAATCTTCATACTACAGTTCCTCCTTTTGTCTGAGGAATGAAATTCACCCTGTTGGAGTCTAGGATTCTGAGGAAATGGAGGTAAATATTTCTAAGGTTTGCACTGTTGGTTCATATCTTTAAAACTTTGCTGATGTAATATCAACTTAATGATTTTTTTTAGAAAAAAATCAGCAAACAAATATGGTAATTGGCACTAGATATGCATATAGTTGAGGAAAAGCTTTCATTTCCCATAGTTATTTTTCTAGAAATCTGTCTGCTTCTTTCCATAGCTATTCTACTGCTCCATTTTACTTAACACATTACACACACCGATGTATATCTTGTATGTATATTATGATCAATCAGTAATGCTAAACTCTGGCATTTACAAAAGTAAACACGCACTTCAGAATTATCAATAATTCCTTTATGTAAATCTGCATACTCCATAAGCATGGAAGATTAAAGGATTCCGAGTTACTAAGCTTTGATGTGACTGTTTCTCTCTCATAGTTTTTGAAAGTCACCTAGGATATTTCAGTACATATAGTACCCAGTGGTACATAATTGTGAAGATTGCAGGTGATAAAAATTGCATCCCAAAATTTGAACAAATGACTGCCAAATCATGCTTGAAATAATAGGGAACATACCTGCACTGACAGAGGGATGGACTAGATAACAATGAGCCTTTTCCTTCCCTAGCTTCTTTGATTCTGCAGTGTGAGCTCAGTTTGCTTGATCACGAATCAAATCTAATGCCTTCTTTGTAGATAATCCTTACCATTGTGGAGAAAAGCAATATTTAATTCTATCCATGCCTTCTTTTCCCCGCTGGCAGCAGCTGTCAGACCTTATGAAAACAGATATGGATTTGCTTTTTATTTTTTTTTTTGACAAAATGTAAGGTCTTCAATATAACAAAAATCAGGAAAAACAGGGACAAAAAGTCTTTGATTATGATTAGAAGAAGCATTTAGATAAGCTCAAAGAAATAAGGAGGGCTACTGTGCAGTGGTATTTTCTGTATTGTGGCTCAGCACTTCAGAGCTCATTAGTTCTACAATCAGATAAATGTGACGAACTGAGATAACTGTAGATCAACTTAGTCCCTGCCCTTTCTTTTGCAGATGAATCCCTGCTCTCAGCAGGTGTGCACAGATAGATTGTCAGATCTTAAATGTATATCCAGCTCTGCTTTCTTCTTTGGCTGGCTAATAAACATTTTGGGAGACTTGTTTTCCATGTCAGTGTGCCAGGGTCTGTGTTTAGCTTGGAATGGAAATAGCCTCTGCTGTAATGGCTAAAAACGTCAGTTTTGTTTAAATGTTTGTGCTTTTTTTGTGTTTTGCATGAAGCATGTTCTTTGCTGACTTACCAAGGTCATTGCTAAAACTCTGACACCCTAATTAACACCTTCAGGAAAAATTAATTTTATTGTTGACTTACTTGTGGTGCTCTATACTTAGAACATATTAAAATATGAACTACTGTGAATACCCCAGTGACATGCTACAAATATTGCAGTCACTGTCCAGTTTTTAGTGCGGGCCTCTCTACACCCTTTGTAACTCTACTGAACTCAGTGTGGATACAAAGGTACGCATTTCCTGTTGCATCCAGTCTGTGCAAGGGAGGCAGCTGAAGCTCTCTGATCCACAAGGTCTACTCCACACTGGCCCTGACACAGTTTTGAGCAGCCTCAGTGCTGATCTAAACTGCACCATCTGGTAATGGCCTTCTTTGGGCTGTCCATCAGCTGGGGATTTCTGGAATGTGCCACATTCTATGTCCCCTTCCTGGCCATAGTATTCCACCTATGCTGTGGGCTTGGTAACGCTCGCGTTATGCCTGGTTGGGTTATCTGATAGCTCTCTGGGACTTTTGCACCACCAGAGTCTGACCAATGATGTAGACTGGGCCAGAGAATCTGTAAGATACTGCAGAATTTGGCCCCAGAAATCTGTTAACTGATTCAGTTTTTGCAAATTCTGCAGTATACTAAAATTCTAACAAAATGTAAGTTATGTCTATTTTATTTGGAATTTGTAGGTCTACGATTTTAGGTTTTATACTTCAAGGGAGCCTTTGAAGGGGAAAATTGAGTGGAGATGTGTAGGATAAGTGGGATATCTTTATTTATGTTGTATGGCTTCTGTAGCTCTCTATTTTGTAGGGTTGCTCTTGGTTTTCTATGGTTTCCATTGACTGGGTTCTTAATTAGCAGTGGTGCCTAGTGTGACATAGTCACCTCTAGTGGTCTTCTAAGTCTAAAGCAAAATAAGAGTAAAAGGCCAGAAGAGACCATTAGGATCATTTAGTCTAACCTCTGGCATAACACAAGCCATAGAATTTCCCCAAGTGATTAATGCACCCAGCCCATAACTTTGGGTTGAGCTAGTGCATAGAATTATATCTATCTTATCTATCTATCTATCTAATCTAAAATTTAGCCTCTTTAAAGGCATTTAATTTTGTTTTCTTTTGCATATTTTTTTAAAATTAAACAACTAAAATCCTCTTTTTCTTTCACTAAAGATTTGCAGCAGTTTTTGCATTTTTCATGTTAAATCCTTTTAGTATATTAATCTTGGTTTAAAGAACTGCCTTCCATGGATTGTCAATTTACATAGTCCTGTTTCCTTGAGAAGCACAAAACACAATTAAAACAAATTAAATGAAACAGCTTCTGCATTCAGTGCAACAATGTCTTTTTTTTCAAAAACAAGGAAAGCTGTTAAGACTGAACTAATTTTGATTCAAGAAAACATTTTGAAATAGGTTGGCATTAATGAACATTTCATCCCTTGCTATTACTTAGCTGGCATATTTATAACTTTACATATGATTAAAAGGCAAAAAAATCATTAATGTAGAGTTAAGATTGCCCAGTGATCAGGGCCGTCCTTAGGATTTATGGTACCCTAGGCGGGATTATTTAACTGGTGCCCCTGAGCCTGTCTTGCTCTTAGCAACACAAACATAAGCTTACACTATTGGAAAACTTGCCACATGCATGTTATTAAAACCAGTTTAACTTAATGAAGCACACAGTAATGCTGATGGACTAGCACTAAAGAAGCAGCACCATAGAAAAAAATTCTGATTTGACAGAATGATGCAAATAATATAATTTTTTAAATTTGTCAACATTTTATTGGAAATTTATATGAAGAGTATTGAAACAAGGATTTGTTTTTAATTAAAATCAATCTTTCTGGCTTTTTTGGCTGCAAAATCAGTAAGAATGTCATTGTATAACGAAGACAAAGTGATATCTTGTTTGATTGCAAGAATAGCAAGACCAGTCAAGTGTTCCTGACTTCATGTAGAGCGAAGATAGTTTTTAATGAGCTTTAGTTTTGAGAAACTCTGTTTTCCTGATGCTACTGTTACAAGAATTGTCAGTAGAATACGAGTGACAACGTACACATTAGGATATATGTCAACAAGTTTGCTGGTATGAATAAACTGTACAATGTCCATTATCGATTTTGCACGTGGCAACATTGAGGACAGTGTACTCAATTCTTCATACAGTTCAAGTCCATTTAAATCAAAACGATCACCGTGCTTCAGGAGGCTCTCTTGGTCAGGGGTCCCCAACGCAGTGCCCGCAGGTGCCATGGCACCTGCAGGGGCCTCTCAGTGCACCTGCGTACTGGCCAGCAGACAAGCATCCACCAAAATGCCACCGAAATTTGGCGGCTACGCCTCTGGATGATGCCGCTTGCCGCCAATAAGCAGCGTCATCCAGAGGTGTCGCCACTGAAATGCTGCCGAATTTCGGCAGCATTTCGGCGGATGCTCGTCCACTGTCACGGTCCTTCGTCTGACTGCCAGACAAAAAAGGTTGGGGACCACTGCTCTAGGTTCTTGAACTTTGTCATTAGTTGCTCTTGTTTTCCTATTTTGTTGAATTTAGTCCTGCTCAGCCCACCTACCAGCTGAGTGAATGGAACTCCAGGCCGACAGCGGGTTGAGTGGCTCACTCAGGGTATCAGCCGCTGGCCTGCTCAGCCCGCTGCCAGCCTGGGATTCCTTGGGGGTCCCCAGGCCAGCAGTGAGTGCTGAGTGGGGCTGGTGGCCGGGACCCCGGGTGGCAAGGGGGCAGCAGCTGGAACCCCAGAGCAGTGGCAGGCTGAGCTGCTCAGCCCACTGCTGCATGCCATCAAAAATCAGCTCGTGTGTCACCTTTGGCACGTGTGCCGTAGGTTGCCGACCTCTGCTCTATACATTGGTAAGGAGATGAGCATATTACAGTTGTTGGAGGACTCTATTTAGCAGTAACAGGGCTATAGGAAAGTCAGTCAACATTTTTTGTTTCTCTGATGAAAACTGGCCCACTCCCTTTCCCATACCAAACTTGTCACAAATAATTGTCAACAACTTAATTTTCTGTTTTTGGCTAAGATATTGATTTTTAAAAAAAATATATTGAAATTTAATTCAGGATTGTTAGCAAGCATTTTTGGCAAACCAGGTTAAATGACAATCTAAATGGCAACACAGTACTGCTTTCATGCTTGGCTCACCCCCAAGCCTGCTGGTCCAACAGCTGCAGTAGAGGAGGAGATAGGTGGAAAACTGCAGAACCCCAAAATCCACCTCTTGGGGTGCAGAGTGGCAACAGCAGCAGCAAACCCACAGGTCCGATCACATGCCAATGGGCACCACTGCCAGCCCAACAGACCCTGGTGAAGTTAGCACAGCATCTGATCTCAGGGATGGGGCACCCATGAAGCCACAGCAGCTCATCCTGCCCTGTGCAGCTCCCCCCAGATGAGATGGATTGCTGCCAGCCCGGGGGAGAGATGCGCTCCCCAGCTAGGGTGACCAGATCCAGATGTCCCGATTTTATAGGGTCGGTCCCGATATTTGGGGCTTTGTCTTATATAGGTACCAATTACCCCCACCTAGGGTGACCAGACAGCAAATGTGAAAAATTGAGACGGGAGTGGAGGGGGGGGGGGATAGGAGCCTATATAAGGAAAAACCCAAAAATCAGGACGTCCCTATAAAATCGGGACATCTGGTCACCCCACAGGTGAGTTCCTTCCCCCACCCCTTCTCAGAGACCCCAGCAGTCAATCCCCTCCCTCAGACTGTGCTGCATTCATCTCTATCTAGGACCCAGCAGCCCTGCTCTTACATGCTCCACTGCTTCCCATCTGTCTGGGCTCCCAGCAGAGCGGTGCTCCCAGACCTAGTGGTGCCCTAGGCGGCTACCTGCTCTGCCTATGGCTAAGGATGGCCCTGCTCATTGCTCATGACCTTCCAGGATGCTGAGTTCAGCAAAACTCAAACTTCTGAAAACCAGAAAATACAGAGTTAAGGTAAATGCTCACAAAAGCTTAACTCATCCTCTGGAATTATCTGCATGCATCCCAGCTGGAGGAATAAACTAGAGCAGCTTGGAAGAACTGTAATTGTGATTTGAGGAGATTTGGGGATTAGTCTGAGGACCTGTGATTGTGATATGTGGAGATCTGGGTCTGAATACCCCATATGTGCTATCAAAAGAAAGAGGGGCCAGGCTGAGGTTCCAGCTGGCATCATTTTAATACAAAATTGTGTAGGTTGTGTCAGTAGCAGAGCATTGGGATCTTCTTGTTATGGATATTGTCAGTAGTGAGGTAGGATATGAGAGCAGTGTGTGGATTAAATGATGGATAGGGGAAGGTATAAGTTCAGATGGTATCCTATGTGCAAGTGGCTGTGAAATGGGTTTCAAAAGAGTATGAAGTGATTGTTAAATCTGACAAGTGTGGTCAGGGGTGTGGGCTCAGTGTTTGAATGTAGGGCACATGCTGGTTGTGCTTGTCCATTACAGTGAAAAGGCAGAGTACGGGTGTATGTTTGTGTTAAGGGCATATTGTGGCATTGCTCAAAGAGGGCAGTGTTAAGGTTGTTTGTGCATTTACCTTATTTCTGTATTTGCTGGTTTCCTGAAGTTTGAGTTTTGCTGAACTCAGTGTTCTTGAAGGGCACAAGCTCTCTCCAGGCAACATTAACAGTGTGGTAAAGAATATTTTTTTTTTTTGCCATTTAACTTTTTTTTTTAAACAGGAAGAGACATGTATGTTTGGTAACAGCTAGTGATCGTCTAGAAATTGTAGTTCTCACTTAGGTTTGCAGTTAATATTTTACTGTGGCTAGGTAATGATCAAAAGGCCTAGCTTTTATATAGTGCTGCTCATCAGTAGATCTCAAAGAACTTTATATCATTATCCCCTTTTAACATATGGGAAACTGAGACACAGAGGGTTGAAGTGACTTTTTTCCAAGGTCACCAAGCAAGCCACTGGCAGAACTAGAAATCATTCCAATCCAGCAGTCTTTCCACTAGGCCATACGGTTGCTATATGAATCCTCAGTGCTCCTTCCCCATCCTGTACATTTTGTTATAGTGGAATGGGGATAATGGTCCTGCTTTGAAATGTTTGCAATGGATAGTTGCTAACAGGACTGGTGAGAGAAATCTGTTCCATGGTCTATGTCTCAAAACCTTGAGTGTTTTATTACATGGTTGTTATGGTAACTTTGTGTGCCACCTCCTGCCCCACAATTCCCTGCAGCATGTAGCCCCCACAAACATTTCTAGCTCCCACTCCTTTTCCCATTCCATTAAACCATTATTTGGCATTGTAGAAGCCATTTACATGTAAGAAGTTGCTTCTTATTGTCTCCTGCCCTATGCTGCTGAGTATGCATCACAGGCAGCAGCTTACTGGAGGGGCTGCATGCAACTTCGTTTATGTAGCCTGAGCTGTACACTGAGCTGGGCTCCTCATTCTCATTATCTGCTGTGGCTAGGACTCCTGCTTCTGCTTTAGCCAGGTTTCCCTAGTCAGACTTCAAGTCCACCCAGTCTGTGCCGCCTCCAAACTGGACCCTCCCCCACACACTCTGGCCAGGCCCCCATGACACCTCACTCAGGAATAATGTGTCTTATTTATTCATTTTCTGGATTTCAGATGTTTACATTTGTTTTACTTTCAATTTCTTCTCCCCCCTACCCCAATCCACACCCTTGAGCAATGCAGTTATGCCGACCTAAACCCTGGTGGAGACAGCACTATGTCAATGGGAGAGCTTCTCTCATTGATATATCTAGTGCTTCTTGGAGAGGTGGTGCTAGTGTCTTCACTAAATGCTATAGCACTGTATGTAGACAAGCCTTTTGTTTGGGGATAGGGTGACCAGACAGCAAATGTGAAAAACTGGGACAGGGGGTAGGGGATAATAGGATCCTATATAAGAAAAAGACCCAAAAATCAGGACTGTCCTTATCAAATTGGGACATCTGGTCACCCTATTCAGGGAGGAGGTGTGTTCCTACACTAATGAAAAAATCCCTTCTGCAGGCTGTGTCTGCACTACAGGGTTATGCTGGCAAAGCTACTCTGACCTATCTGAAGAGTTATCCTTTAAGAAGCAGAGCTGGCACTCCATTATAATACTGTATGAAATCAGGGGGAGAATGGAGCAGGGGGAGTTCATGGACTCCAAAGGGATCATCATGGTAATATAGTCTGACCTCTTGCACATTGCAGACCACAGAACCTCACCCACCCACTCCTGTAATAGACTCCTAACCTCTGACTGAGTTACTGAATTCCTCAAATCATGATTTAAAGACTTCAAGTTACAGAGAATCCACCATTTATACCAGTTTAAACCTGCAAGTGACCTGTGCCACATGCTGCAGAGGAAGGTGAAAGCCCCGCACGGTCTCTGCCAATCTGACCTGGGGGAAAATTCCTTCCTGACACCAAATATAGTGATCAGTTAGACCCTGAGCATGTGGGCAAGACCCAACAGCCAGACACTTGGGAAAGAATTCTCTGTAGATTCCTTGATTACTTCCCCCCTTTCTTAAAAATAGAAACTATATTAGCAATTCTGCAGTCATAGGGTATGACCCTCAAGTTTACAGATTCATTAAAATATCTTGCTTTTGGGTTTCCAATTTCATGTCCCAGTTCCTTTAATATTCTCAGATGGAGATTATCTGGGACCCCCCATTTAGTCCCATTAAACTGTTTGAGTTTCACGTCCAACCTGGACATGGTAATTTCTACCTCCATTGCCTCATTCTCATTAGCCACCTTGCCACTACCCCTAGGCATTAGTCTCATTAAAAACTGGGGCAAAGTATTTGTTTAGGCCTTGAGCCATGCCTAGTTTACTTTAATCTACACGCCATCTTCAGTGCTTAGCAGTACCACTTCTTCTTTCCTTGTTTCCTTATTTATATGGCTATAGAACCTTTTATTGTTGGTTTAAATTCACTTTGCAAAGTCCAGCTGTGTTTGGCTTTTGGCAGTTCTTGCTTTATCCCTATGCTTTCTGACTTCCAAGAGGTAGTTTTTCTTGCTGATTCATCCCATCTTCCATTCCTTGTAGACTTTCTGCTTTCTGTTAATAACCTGTTTGAGATGCTGGGTCTGCAACTGTTCCCTATGATTTCTGCCCCGCTCCACCCATACCCCTTGTTGGGGATGCAGGCTTCAGATAGTTTCTGCAACTTTGACTTAAAGTGATCCCAAGCTTCCTCCACATTAAGGTCCTTGAGTTCTTCAATCCAGTCCATTTCCCTAACTAGTTCCCTTAATTTTTAAAGTTAGCCCTTTTGAAATCAAGGGCCCCTTTTGCAGATCATATATTATATCTTATCCAGAAGCAGCATAGCAGGCTCAGAAAGGTGTGAAGTGGCCCATTAATCTCAATATGATGGTCTCAGATGAAAGAGAATACCCAGTGGAGATGAATACAGCCCTGAAATAATAGTTCTGTGAACTGCTCCATTTGGCCCAGTAGGAGAGTGTGGGAGTTTCTGATGTGTGTCGAGCATACCCAATCTCAGCTCCATCCTAACCCCAGTCTTAGCATTGTGTTCTTGCTGCATGTCAGGCATGCCTGTTCTAAGCTCCCCACCCAGAAGGGAAAGGCTTCCCCTGATCCTGGTTCACAGTGGGGGGAGGGATAGCTCAGTGGTTTGAGCATTGGCTTCCTTAAACCTAGGGTTGTGAGTTCAATGCTTGAGGGGGGGCCATTTAGGGAAGAGGGCTAAAAATCTGTCTGAGGATTGGCCCTGCTTTGAGCAGGGGGTTGGACTAGATGACTTCCTGGCCATAATATTTTATGACGGGGTGGGGTTAAGGAGAGGGGCTCAAACACCTCAGAAAAGGCATGCCACTCAGATCCTGGCTGAGAGTGGGGCTCATACATTTCTAGTTTGCCAGGAACCTCCCAGCTCACATGAGAGGGCATGGAGAGGGACTCAGACCCGCATATAAGGAAGGCCCCTTCTAAACCCTGTCCCCCATGAAAGGGGGGGTTTGCATCCCTTTAGTTGGATTGAGGGGCCCCTAGACTGGGACACATACATATAGGAGGGGAATGTGGGGCTCACAGGTGCCCTGCCTCTACTCTCCTTCATGTCCCAGTTCCCACCCCTCACAGGAAGCATTTGCTTGTGTAGTTTATTTTCTTTTTTAAAAAATTGTTTCGGCACCTTCTGAATATTCTGCTGTACTCAGTTTTCATTTTCCCAGAATAAAAAAAATCCTTTTTTATGGAGGCAGATCGGAACAATAAGACTGGCTTTTTAAATTTCCAATTTCCATCCCAGGTTGGATTTGAACTCTCAGTGCCTGGGGTGGCACTTAGCATTAAGGACCATAACTAAGGATATGATTCTGTCACTTTCCAGGACCTTTGTGCCTTCTTCTGCAGCAGAGATAGAGCAGCGGCTGCCGGAGCAGCTGCCGTGGCCAGCCCCAGGGCTGCCAGAACAACTGTATGGTGGCCAGCCCAGGACCTGGAGCAGCAGCCACCAGAACAATGGCCACAGTTAGACCCAGGGCTGCTGGAACAGTGGCCAGCACCTGGAGTAATGGCTCCCAGAACAGCTGGCCTGTTGTCAACCCTGGAGCTGCTGAACAGGGGCCAGCCCACTGGAGCAGTGGTTGAGGTTGGGTCAAGACCCCCAGGGTTGGAGCAGCAGCAGTCAGCCCCTGCTGCAAGAGCAATGGCGGATCTGGAGCAGCAGCAAGCCTGCAACACTCTGTGAATTTTTGCTTCTTGTCCCTGACTTTTACTTAAATTACCCGTGACAGAATCTTAACCTTAACCATAACATACCCTTGATGCTCAGTCCCCCGGTATACAAACAGTTTTCCAGATAATTAGCCTCTGTTTGTGCCCATGGTCACTGTAATTTATTAGGTACATGAGTCTTAGTATGCCTAACTGGAGAAGCAAAAACTTTTTCAAATAACATTTTAATTTTATTTCCCTCAAAGGGCTGGTAAGTGACACACACTCTTAGGAAACCGTAGAGCATCTGAGACCCTGGTGCTTTGATCTGAGCCCTGGTTTGAGCTTTATCTGTGAGCAAAAAAACATTGCCAGTTTGTGTCAGCTTTAAAAAATAGATTTTTGGGGGTGTATCTCAGGAACCCCATTGGTCAAATGGCCCCAATCTGGATCACTGACTGTTCCCCATGCTCCCACGAGGCACACCAAATTTCAAGGCAATCTGATTAGCTGTGCCGATTTTAGAGCACTTAGAGCAGTGGCATTTTAAACAGAAAGCTGGTCAAATAACACGGAAACTTGTGCCCCAGAATCAATTAGAATCTCACATGAGACTCCCCCAAGACTCCAAGGCAGGTGCCACTCTCCACAGTAACATATAAATACTCTGGTTGCCTAGAATTTACTGATGGACAGCTTGTGGCTGTACTTCCTGCACTAGTCTTCCAATATCAGTTTTAATCAATGGACAATCTCATTAAAATGTTCAGATTTTCCACATTTACATTAGGCCCAATCCCCTGTGGCATTTATTAATTTACTGCAGGGCCCCTGATCAGGGGGGTTGGCTCATTCCTCTTGACTGAAAACCTGCATGCCTCAATCTCAGTACCATTTTGTTACTATGGAATTTACTTACTGCTTTTCTATCTGAAGTTGTCCAATTTCCCTGGTTGCTATTTCCACCACTTGCTGCAAACTTTAATTGTATTGTTGATTTCTTTGCTCTCACTGCTGGTGTCTAAGCTCCATGGTCCCAAATCCTCAGTGTTGCTCCCTCACACCTTTCCAACTTGTGGATCTGTTCCAGATCACTTGCTAGTGCAATGGCTTCATTGAGCATCTGCAGTTTTGCACTCCTCAGTTGCATACAGACATTCTCTTGGCCCCATTTGCAATGAAGTCATCTCATTCAGTACTGTTGCATCTCATCCCAGCCAGCTTTTGCTGCTAGCCTCTTGAGCTGATTTCTATAGTCTGAACAACCTTCATAGAATATCAGGGTTAGAAGGGACCTCAGGAGGTCATCTAGTCCAACCCTCTGCTCAAAGCAGGACCAATCCCCGACAGATTTTTGCCCCAGATCCCTAAATGGCCTCCTCAAGAACTGAGCTCCCAATCCTGGGTTTAGTAGGCTAATGCTCACACTACTGAGCTATTCCTCCCCTCTCTAAGAGAAGATCAAACTGCAGTGCCAATGCCATTTTCAGGGCTTTCTAATCTGCCTGTACTCGGGGGTGGGGGGCAGGCATGTGCAAATATGCTGGAACCTGCCTTTCAACAGTAGCACACAAAAAGAATCCATCTTCTCTCCCTCAGATCACTGGTTCACCCTTGCAGCTCATCCAAAGTGTCCTATCAAGGAGCTCCACTGAGCCTCAGCTCCTGTAAATGGTTAAACATAAAAACCAGTCATTTTGGGCTGTGTCTTCCCATTCCTGAGGCTCCATGCTGCATGTCACCCTCTTCATTGCTGTCATCTGCTATTTTCCTTCCTTCTCCTGTTGTATGTTGATCCCACCTGCTGCCACCAGTCTTGTGTGTCCTTGAATTCTCCTCCTTTGTGGGTTAGCTCAAACAAGCAGAGCCCATGGACTGACAACACACCCATGAGCTCAGTAACAACAGAACATGTATTTACTGTTGGAAGACGGAACAGAAGCAGCTCCCCTTCTGCAGACTCCAAAAAGACTTTTCCTCATGGACAGGAAGTACCCATCTCCCATCTGATCTTCTCAGGGTTACTTCCTGAGTTGGGGGGTTCCCCATGTGGGAGGAGACACAGCTTTCAGGAGTTGTCTGTGGATGTGCAATGCTGTGTTGCAGTCATGTTGATCCCAGGATATTAGAAAGACAAGGCGGGTAAGGTAATATCTCTTATTGCACCAACTTCTGTTGGTAAGAGAGACAAGGCTCTTCTTCAAGTCTGGGAAATGTACTCAGAGGGTATGTCTACACTGCAGGGTAAACACAGGGTTAGCAGAACTTGAGATAGCAGACCCTATGTTTGTTAACCTATGGCTTGTGCATTTACACTCATTTGTAACTCTAGGTTAACAATGGTTGAACACTGGTTCCCAACCTTGGGTTCCAAAGTCTATACTACCTTAGTTGGACTTGCGTCCAACCACCCATATCCCCAACTTCCTAGTACGCTCCCAAACTGTGGTTGCTCTAGCCCTTTTTTCGTGGTGCAGTGTGGGAAAACTTGACTATCCACCAAACGTGACTGTCCAGAGGGCAAAGAAGGTTGGCCCATGGGATTGTGGAATACTTTTGTCAGACACCCAGAGCAAGAATCCAGCGGGCTGTGTCTTCACTGTAAAGCAATAGGTGTTGAATCCTGGTTGACTCAAGCTGGGACCTCCACCCCATCAGGTCCTAGCACTTTGGGTTCGAGCCCTGGGTTAGCACGATTTGAGCATAGACCAGAAGCGGGGGCTAAGCTTGAGCCAGAGTTGGGCTTACATTGCAGTGTAGACATACCCAGAGTGTCACAGATAAATACATGGTGGAACAGATTGTTCAGCATAAAGCAGTTAACACACATTTCAAAGAGACCATTCACGGTGATGTGGTTCATTCACACCTCAGTAATCATGGGGAGGAGCGAAAAGAAAAAAGCTGTTAGTGGGTTTATGGATTGTTATCATGAGCCATAAATCCAGTGTCTCTATTCAGTCCATGATTTTTAGTGTCTAGCAAAGTTATGAGAGCTTAAAATCATAACTTTGGCAGCATGTATTGGCAATAGTCTTCCTTTTGTCTCAGGCCTTTGAGATCAGATCTTCAATTTTCCTCATCATTGAGAACAGCCCAGAGCATGTTTCCTAAAATAACAGTCTAATTCCATAATGATGTTAAATAACGTCAGGATTATTCCAACTAGAAAACGAGAGAGAAAATTAAATGAAATAAGCAACATCATGAATTCTAAGACCATGCAAAGCTTCACTTGGTAGGATACATCTGGCAGTTATAACTGACTTACAATATGTCTGTTCCTTCACCATTGTTGACAGGTCAGAGTAAATCATCCTTGTGTCAGTGAAACCCTCTCCTTTCATTTGCATCTTCCTTGTTCATATGTTTGAAAGCCTTTAATTAAAGGATTGACTACCCTTATTACCATTTTGGACATGAAGACATTTTCTGAATGAGTATGTAGACACTTTTTTTGATTAAGTTTCAGAGCCTGTAGTGGTTTTCCCCCCATTTTTCAAAGAATAGTCTCCCCTTGATCTTTTTACAAAGATTTGTGGGGATAATCAAAGTGTTATGTTTTGCACAACATTTCCTGTGATTTCTGCCACCTCACCTTTTATGTAATATTTGAAATTACTGAAATGTCTCACTTACTGGAAGCTTTGTATTCTCACTGAAAAATCAAGGCCTTAGTAATCACAATTGTTTTGGATATGATTGATAAAATTTTCAGTAAAAACTTCACAGAAAATTTCACAAAATGTAGAAAATGAACCCTTCTTGAAGCCTGCAAAACAGAAAGTTTTAGAATTTTCTGCAATTTTTTTCCCTATTACTGACCCAAAATGTAATGAAACTCAGCATTCTTAGAGATATAAGGGGTGAAATCCCGACTTAGTGTCAATGTGCCCATTGACTTCAGTGTGGTCAGGATTTTATCAAAGAGTGTTTTCCTCTCTGTTTCTTGTCATTTAATTTGTAGTAGTACAAAGGAATCCTTTGAATCTCTTTAAAACTTTGACAGATTATACATAACTATTCTGGATACCACTTCACATCACACCTTATAAAAATGTAGTAGTATCACCCAAGTCTAAGAGGGGGGGAATATGTCAGAAGTCTATAAAATCATGAATAGTGTGGAGAAATTGAATAAAGAAGTGTTATATCTCTTCACATAAGACAAGAACCAGGGGTCACTCAAATGAAATTAATGGGCAGTAGGCTTAAAATAAATATAAGGAAGTACTATTTCAGGTAACACACAGTCAACCTGGAGAACATGTTGCCAAGGGATGTTGTAAAGGACAAAAGCATGATTGGAGTCAAAAAAAGAATTAGATAAGTTTGTGGAGTATCAGTCCATCAATGGCTATAAGCCAAGATGATCAGGGACACAGTCCCATTCTCTAGGTGTCCCTAAACCTCTCACTGCCAGAAGATGGGACTGGACAACAGGGGATGGATCATGCAATAATTGCCCTGTTCTGTACATTCTCTCTGAAGCATCTGGCACTGGCTACTGTCGGAAGACGGGATACAAGGCAAGAGGGAGCCTTGGTTTGACCCAGCATGCCGTCCTTATTTGTATAGTGATAGTTCTCTCCTTTGGGTTTTTTGTTTGCCCCTCAATTGTTTATTTAGTCAGGGCTTATATATTGACACATACACATAGATCTCCTGACTAGTTAATTATTGATTACTTTTCACAGTAATACCAACTACAGTGACATAACTTCATTTGATGTGGGATTTCAGAAAGTAAAAGGACCCTTTCTTTGTGGTAAAAAGCTTAGAGCCCAAATCTGTCCCATGCCATCAAATTTGTTCTCCTTTAGGTCCTGAGCTAGTGAAACACTTAAGCACATGAACAGCCCCTCTGAAGACAAAGGGACTACCCGCACCTTAAAGTGCTTAAGCACATGCTTAATTTTGTTGGATTGAGGCACTGTACTGATAAATATGGGGTAACTCTGAAGTGTAGATTACTCTGGATTTACATTAATGTTAGAGAGCAACATTTTGCCCACTCAAATCAGTGGGATTTTTGGCACTGATTTCAGTGGAAGCAGAAATAGGCCCTTGGTGAGCAGTAAAGCAGGACCTGACTGGTTCTTCTGTATGTTAACAGGGTGACTTACTGTCAGGTAGCTCAAGACATGAGTGGTCTGCCCTTAAATCTTATTCCTGACATTCTGTGACTTTAGCCCAGGGGTTCTCAAACTAGGGGTTGGGATCCCTCAGGGGGTCATGAAGTTATTACAAAGGGGGGTCGCGAGCTGTGAACCTCTGCCCCAACTCCACTTTGCCTCCAGGATTTATAATGGTGTCAAATATATAAAAAAATGTTTTTAATTTATAAAGGGGGGAGGGGTTGCAATTGCACTGAGAGGCTTGCTATGTGAAAGAGGTCACCAATAAAAAAGTTTGAGAACCACTGCTTCAGTCTTATCTGTAGCACAAGGCAGCTTTTCCTGTAGATGATTATAGGAATCTGATACCTGCTCCTTTCTAAGAAGAGACTTCTTTCCACTTAGCTGCTTCCCATGGGTTTTACCAAGGAGGGGCCAATCTGACTCTTAATACTTTATAATGTTTGGAGCAAAACAAGTACTCAGCTAGGCAATACGAAGTATTCTGTCAAGGGGTTGTCTTTGTATCAACTACATTATACATAAGAGTCTATTTCTCTTTAGACCACAGAACAAGACTCTTTGTTTTTTCTCATCAGGGCTTTTTATTAATTTAGTTTGTTTTAATTTGTAAGGGTCTGAATAAATGAGGACATTGGCTTTACTAAACTACTTTTTGCACTGACATCAGTGTTTCATTTATTAACAGTGCCTCAATGGTGTGGTCTAAATCTCTAGGAAAATAAAATACCACAATATGAGTGGAGCTGGAGAGGTTTATTATTAAAACTCCAAGACAGAATTGCTGCATTTTTTTCATATTTAGAATATATTCATTTGAAAGGTATGATTAAATACATTATTCTAAAACTATATTAGTAGGGCTGGCAATCAATTTGCAGAGAACAATTCATTTGTCAATTATAGCCCCTTTTTCTGTTTAAGGATTCTCCTTGACGAGGTCGTAATTTCCATGGATTTGTTCTTTGAACATAGCAAATGAAGGTTTATGCAATTATATTTTATCCTGTAGTCAGCTTCTGGGCTGATCACTGTGAATGTTGATTCAAGAATTCATAATTTTGATATTCAGATGGGTATGCAGAGCGAATTATGTGTTTCTCTTCCTCTGTGGGATTCGTGTGCCCAGCTAATCAAGTTTCTGCTGCAAATACACACTCAATATTCTACACATGAGAGAGAGCAGTTTCTGGGATGTTTTTGGTGGCCCCAACTTGTTTCATTTTGACTAATTTACCTTTCCATATTTTATGCTGTCTGACCACTAAAAAGAACTTTGTGACAAACATTTTGTTTTACCTTAGTGATATTTATTTAATTTTCTCACCATCTTGGTAGAGCGGTTAAAATCTTTTTATTGGAAAGTTTTTGACAAAATAGCTTTTTGAATCATACATATATTTTTGTGGAAAATTTTCACGTTGTTCAAATTTTTCTTGATTTTTTTTTTATCCAAAGCCAGCAAAATGAATCATTCCTGGGTTTCAATTTTATTTTTTCCCCCTTTTCTCTCGCTCCGATTTTTCCAGAGGGAATAAAGGAAAGAAAGGGAAACAAAATAAAAAACAAAACAAAGAAAACTGAAAAATTTGAAACAAAATGTTTCATTTTAAATCAAATTCACTTCATTTAAAAAAGAACCCCTGCCTCCCTCATGCACACACCAAAAATAATATTCTTGGTTTCTTTTTAAAAATTACACAAAAAGTACGTCTTTTTTAAAGCCAGCTCTGACCAACAGCCTCATGCAGTACAAGCAGTCTGTACTGATATCTCAGTTCCATTTTTCTAGAGAAATATGAATCAAGGGTGAAATCCTGAGCTGACTGAAGTCAATGGCACCTCTTCCATTGGCTTCAGTGGGGCATGGAATTTGCCCCACATCGTCCTGTTATTCAACAATTCAGAATGACTATATTGCACAGTTTTTATGAATTAGTTTCATAACTATCTCTCTACAGTTTTTCTCTGATTTTGGAATTACCGCCCTCTTTTCCTTCCTGCAATAAATGCATAGTCAAATGTACAATTAATATATATATACTCTGGGTTCTCTTCAAAATAGTGTTTCCTAGTGGATAGTGCAGTGGACTGGGGCTCGGGAGACCTGAGTTTTATTTCTGACACTACTACTAGTTTGCTGGGTGAATTTAGGCAAGTTGCATCATTTCTCTGTGCCTCATTTTCATCATGTGTAAAATATGGATAATGATGCTAACCTGATTTATAAAATGCTTGAGATCTACTGATGAAAAATACTATATAAGAACCTTACTATTAATTGTTCAGAAAAGGAAACAATTACATCACTGTTGTGATAACAGCTAAACAATCGGACATAGACTTATAGAAGAAGAATAAAGATATCCAGCTTTGCAATAAAAAACACTTTAATGGAATCAGCAAAATCCTTTTATTTATCCATCAGCATAACAAAATGAACCATTTTGGCGTCTAACCTATAAAGGCCTATTAAGTGGGAGTACAAAGAGGCATATAGAAGACATGAACTTACTGGGATAATTACTCTTTCTTTCCCCACTGGAGGTAAAGTGCCCTTTGTCCTTTCACTCTCAGAATGCTTGGTACCAAATTAGTCTGGTAAAATCCTGGAGATAAAAGTTATGGGCCAGATCCTCAGCCAGTGTAAAGCAGCATAGGTCCATTGATATCAGTGAAGAGGCTGTCCGTAAAAAACATTTCTAGGGCAACATATGCATCTGTTCAGAAAAGAGGGACAAAGAACCTAATGGGTGGCAATTAGTTAAAATTTGAAAGGGAAACTGAGAGTTGGTTGGCAAACACCTCAGAGGAGAATTTTTTTTTTTAGTTGTGCCTCAGTTTTGTCCATTCATTTTACAGAGAGAATGTTCATTCCTTGAAGGATAAGATCAATGAGCCAAAAAGCAAACACCCTGTAAATCTACTCAGCAATATATTTGGGGCTGAAAAAGATAAACATGCTGGCTTGGTTTGTTTTCTCCTGTTCCTGAAGGGGAAAAACCTCAGAATCTTGAGGTCCCTTTTATAAAACAGAGAATGTTCAGTTTAATTGGTACCATGCAATTAGAAAATGAAATGTAAATTTCATCAGAACATAAGACAGTTATGAAACACGTTCTTTGGAAATTTCAACCTCTTTGAGTTCTACTCTTACAATAGAGCTCACATTCACTGATCTAATTGTGCACGAAAGGTTTACAGTTTTCTTCCAATTCAGTGAGAAACAAGAAAAAGCACTGACTCAGTCCCATGAATAGGTTATGCAAGCTGGAGGACTGCACCAGGGTGTCCAGACCTTGTGTCAGCACTGTCAGGCCAATCGAGTCTTCTGCTCGCAGTACTGTTCAAAGTTTATGATGTGTAAGTACCCGATCTTCTATCAGTGCCGGCATCTATCTGCCCTACTCTGCTTAAAGAGCTGCCAAGGTTGAATCTATTGTACGTCAGCAGGTTGTGATGACTTGTGGCTGCATGCATAAATACAGAGAGACACCTGGGATGAAACTGGCCCCACTGAAGTCAATTAGAAAATTCTCTGACTTCAAGTGAGGTCAGGGAGGTTTTGCCCCAGGTCATCAATTAAGCACATACATGTGGCAAGAACTGTGAGGTGTGCAGATATTATCAGACTTACCGAGACTGCGATCCCCTCTGGTGGTCTATCAGCAGCACTAGTTTGTCTAGTTGGAGCAGACTTTAGATCAGGTATGGAAGTTATTTGTCCAAATCAATGGAAACACCTTCAAAAAGATTTGGTTGATGAAATGTTTGAGCTGAGATTTTGGGTCAGTTCCAAACTACTTCTCGCATTGCTAGTATTAATATCAACAAAGAGTCCTGTGGCACCTTATAGACTGACAGATGTATTGGAGCATAAGCTTTCGTGGGTGAATACCCACTTCGTCAGATGCATGCCCACATCTGTTAGTCTATAAGGTGTCACAGGACTCCTTGTTGCTTTTTATAAATCCAGACTAACACGGCTACCCCTCTGATGCTAGTATTAATATGTTGCATAACTCACAATGTGGTTTTTGCAAATTGTATCCATCACTGAGGAATATGATATCATAGGTTATATTATCTTGGCTTTAAAAGAGCTTAAAGGATTCATAAAATGACCAAGTGTGTTCTTGTCTCTTCTGTCTTCTCCCTTTTCTCTTTTAACATTTTCAGAGAAAATAACAAAGTTTCAATTCTTCTGAGAGTGAATGTCTGAGTCTTATGAAAGACGAATCAAAGTGCAAGCCCAGAAATCTCTGCCTTGACACTGACAGCGATGCATTTAGAAGCATTGAATGTGTTGGATGGAATACTACAGAGAGAACCCATTGTGGATGAGAATCCCTCTCATCTCAGCCCTGACCAGGCCTCTCACGGTTGCTTTAATTCATTCCAGGATCTTGAAAGGTCTCTCAATGTTTGCAGCATTGGCTGCTGTTCTCAAATCACCCTGGATCAGGAGCACTCCAGAAGACCTTGCTTTTGTTTGACTCTTGAGCAATGTCAAACTGAGAACCAGGGGCGGCTCTAGGTATTTGGCCGCCCCAAGCACAGCAGGCAGACTGCCTTCAGGGGTTTGCCTGTTGGAGGTCCCCAGTCCCGCGGATTCGGCGGCACGCCTGCTGGAGGTCCGCTGAAGCTGCGGGACCAGCAGATCCTCCGTATGCATGCTGCCGAAGGCAACCTGCCTGCCGCCCCCCGTGGCGACCGGCAGAGCACGCACCGGCAGAGTCTTGCCACCGCAGACACACACTTGGCTTGCTGGTGCCTGGATCCGCCCCTGCTGAGAACCCACCATTCCAAATCAATATCATCAAAGGTAAATTGTCTCTGTAGGGCCAAGCGGGGTAGGGGGAGAAAATAGAATCTGGTTGGGCTGGGAAGGCAGGAGGGAGAGCACCAAAGATTTGAATAAGCATTCAGGAGCAACTCTCTCCGTGTTGCTCTGATGCAATAGGTATGTGGTTGAGAAGAGGTGACTGTAGTGACTGACAAGGAAGTTGATTAGTAGGACAGGATTCAAGTATCAGAAGGGTAGCCGTGTTAGTCTGGATCTGTAAAAGCAGCAAAGAATCCTGTGGCACCTTATAGACTAACAGATGTTTTGGAGCATGAGCTTTCATGGGTGACATGCATCTGACGAAGTGGGTATTCACCCACGAAAGCTCATGCTCCACACGTCTGTTAGTCTATAAGGTGCCACAGGATTCTTTGCTGCTAGGACAGGATTGTAGATGCCTTGCCCCCTGGAGTGCTTCAGTGTATCTTTACAAGGAGAAATCTCTTTTGTGCCACTCTTACAAAACTCAGTTGTAATCCTCCTCTTGTTAAAAAATACTTTTAATTTAAAAAAAAATCCAGAAAGGGTGATAAATTGTATAACAACATTCATTCATTACTTTGAAACCATTGCCAGTGTAGAACTGATTGTACAATGGGGTGTATTAAAAGGTTCCTTATTGGGGCTATAATTTAGATCATAGTTGGCAACGTTCAACTGTGTCTGAATTACATTGCTATTTGACATAAAAAAGGCAAAACATCTGCTTTGGATGACGGTTTTTGAGCTATACAAAAGAGCAATTTTTCGCATGGGTGAATGAACAATGCTTTTTGCCCAAATTCAGAACCTGATCATACTCCTGGGGAAGTCAATGGAAGTTTATGACATTGACTTCAATGGAAACAGGATTAGGACTTTCAACTTTATGTCAAGGATTTGTGAGGGTTTGTAAAGGGGATTAAATAAAATCAGGATTACTCGTTTGAAGGGTTTATCTCATCACAAGCTTTTACTTAAGCTGAACACAGTAAAATCATGTAGGTCATTTTTCTTCATAAATAGTTATTAATAAATTGCCAGCAGCAACATTCAAAAGAAGTTGAATAAAAACTCCCCTGAGATTAAGGTCCAGGATAGAATGTCCCTCCTTCAGAGAGAGACAAAATATTAATTCTTCAAAGACTTACTGAGCATGTTTTTCTCCTCCAGCAAGTGCATCTCAGGACAACATGCAAACAGCAATTTATATTACTCAGATAACTTGCCATCTAATTACTATCCACATTTTCCCTTGTACGGGGATATTTTGGCAAACCAGTAAAGTTCCTGAAACCACTATGGCTTATTGTTAAAGACAGCATAGTCATGAAGCTGTAAATTGGCCATTCAGCAGTCTCAGCTTGACCAAGGCAGGAGGGGAGGGGGGTTTGAGGTGACACAGAAAGAGCAGCTTGACCCCACGTCCTTCCCGATAAGAATTGTGTTGAAGTTGCTGATACATGTATTTTAAAAGAGCAGGATGTGCCCCAGAAATGTCTATTGGGGTCTTAAGTCTGCCAAGTCTGGAAAAACCAACACCTTGTTAATCAATAATCAGAAGGACCTCTTGTTTGCCCATTGGAACTGCTTACTTAACACGTTTTCTTTAAGGGACATGTCATTCTATTACTAATGTATAAATAAGGGGAAAAGTTGGAGATAGTTGGACTCTTTTGGGACTCTTTTTGGATTCTCCCTCTGGATACATCTTGTGGTCCCCACTGGCAGACGGAAGATTTGGCCACCAGAAGCCTGCCACTGTGTCACTTGAGAGCCACGCTCAGCTTTGGTAATTATCAAGGATTGGGGGTGTTTTATTAACCTGTTGCAGATGGTGTGTAAGTGCTTGAGACTCAGTAAAGTTTAGCTTTAAGTGAAAGCACTCTTGTGTTGTCCTGTTTGTGCCAGCCGTCTATCAGTTGGATGGCCGTGTCTCCCCTGATTTATTTCATGACACCACCTCGCACAGAGTAAAAGTTACCAAGAGCTTTGGGTTGAAAGAACGCCAAGTAACACTCTCCCCCACTGTCACACTTCATGCTATTCTAGCAAAACACTGGTGACATTTTGATGCAGGCCTTCCTATATTTAATATCAAACAAACCCACTTTGTCAGCTGAGCAGAGTATGTGAGGTGAAGTTTGACCAATGTTTCTTGTAAGGCAGTCATAGGAACTATTAATAAGTTAGTTCTAAAAGACTGTATGCACAGGCATGAATAATCAGTTTCCTTCAAAATCTCCATTAAATTGTTATGCTCAGAAGTGTGCCTGATACTAATACAGATTTGGCTAAAATTGTGTGTTATGTACTATATAGGGGTATCTGGGTATACAGCTTATGAATTCTAGGTGATGGTTATGAAGTTGTTATGAAATGCTGTATTTTTTTGAATGTCTCTGGCACAGCCACAGCCAGGGGTGGGCCAATTAGCCCCTAGCCTACCCAATCTGAGCCTGCATCACCTCTGCTGCTACTCCTTGCTCCTGGGAGGAGCCACCGCCTCCATCATCCCCACCTCTGGGGCTCTGGAAGAAGGCTGCTGCAGGACTCATAGGGGGAAGGCAGTTTAGCTGTGGGACCAACTAAGGTCAAAGCAAGCTGTCCTGAAGAGAGAGGCTCCCTGGTTTAGAAGACAAGTCCTGTGCTGCAGGAGAGAGATTCTGGAATTTTACAGTCCCAAACAAAACCCACAGCACAGTTTTTGGAAAAGTATTGACACAAGATGGAGCCCAGGGTTACATGAGCATGTCACATATCTTGGCTTGATAACTCTCGGGGGCAGCCATTGGCCACATGGAGGCTAAAGTGTCTGCAGGAAGAGCCATTTGGGTGGCATGAGTTTCTTCTATGGCAGATTGTGAGAGTTAAGTGTCTTTGATGAGCCATCAACTTGAATATTCCAGTCACAGTGTGCTGGCTAGACTGACTAAACTACCTTGTGAGTGTTACTCCAGGAACAAACACAATTGTGAAACAGGTATATACTCAATATTCATAACTTCAGATACAAACATGATATATTTATATAAACCGGATAATTTTATTTAGCAAATCTTAATTTTTTTCCATTGATACCTTACATGATACATTTTGCATAAGATTCGTTTCAATTCTCTACCAGTGACAATATCAATGATTCACATAGTTGTATTTCAATCATATAGCATCACAGAGTGGTAGTGTCAATGCACATCATAGTGCATGATGGATAGGTATCCCAGTGTGTAACTTGCCACTGTCCAGCACTCTGTCTTTTGGGAAGTTTTAGCAACATATGGTGGGGTAGAAATGAGTCACACAGGTGTGACTGGGAGGAAGGGTCCAAGTTCCTACCATGTAACTGTCTCCATCCTCTAATGTCATCTAAAGCTCATAATTTTCACACCTTTTCAAAAAATCCCACAAACCTGCACGGCTCTCCTCGCTTTATACCATCTCTGACAGAAGCATGGAGCCTGCACTGCTCTGCATTATTGTCATGAGTGTTGCAAGCCCAGAACACATGATCCTCCTGTATTTGCAGAGCTGAAAGAAGAACTAAATCAGCAAGGAACATCATAATTTCATGGACAAATAGTGAGAACCTGTTCAAGGTGGCTGTCAGCATTCACGGAACAGCTGCACATGGTGGAGCGATTTTTCTGGGCTCAAGAAACGAGCACTGATTGCTGGGATCACATCATAGTGCAGGCTTGGGTTGATGAGCAGTGGCTGCAGAATGTTCATTATGTGCTAGGCCACACACCCCAGCCTCCTAGCACAGGGAGACCAAAATGAGAGCTATACTGACACTGGAGCAGCAAGTGGAGATTACACTGTGGGAACTTGCAACACCAGATTTCTACCGCTCAGTGGGCAATCACCTTGGAGTTGGTGTACCTCTATGAATATAACCCTGTCAATGCACCTATTAATTTTGTAGTGCTTGCTGCACATTCATAGTTACTACAGTTTGTCACTGATCCTATTAGCTCTGTCACACCGCACAATAACAAGTAAGTGGATGCTTTCAGTATTGCTAAGCACTCTGCAGCACATGTTGTGAACTAGTAAAGTTGAACTTTTTCCCAAGTATAGAATTTTAATGAGTAATGAAAACACTGCAAAAAAAATTGGTACAAGTTAAAAGCAGATACATTTTAAAATGTATTATATTAAAGGAACAGAGCTTAAGAAGGGGAAAGAACATTCATATCCATTTTAGCTGCACATACAATAACTGTGTCTCTCAGGTCAGTGTATGTGGATCTGTGGTTGTCTTCAGTGTCTCCCAGTGTGGGGTGGTAGGTGAAGGGATGTGGCCTCTGATGCTACGTGGAATGTGGAGGGAGTGTGTAGAGAGGTTCGGCAATGGAGTTCTCCATGGACTTCATGGCAAGCCTGGGATTGTTGAACCTGTAGGTCTGCAAGAGTCTGTGTTTGTTGCTGGAGAAGCCCCATTATATTCTGCTCCCTCTCCTTTTCCTTATGGGACTCTTGGGCCTTTCTCCTGTCTGCTTTTTCCTTCTTCATATAGTCTGCAATATTCAACCTCTAGGCCCTGTGTTCATGGTCTGATGCAGCACTGCCTTACTGCCTTATCCAGCCCAAGGTTATACTTCCTGGGAAGCTCAGGGGGTTTTCTGCGGATTCATCAAGGCTATGAAGGGTTCATGTTTGCAAAGTGACCACAGTAATGTTTCCTTCAGAATGCCCAGGGAATTGTATAGAGCATGTAAAACCCAAATGTGCTCTATAGGACTTGCTGAACATGTCAGCCCAATGCTGGCACCATTTTCCCCAGATGAGTGTGATTTTTAGCTTCAGGCATATCTCACTCCCGAGGGTGTCAAAAGCATGGCGAGCATAGCTGCAGCTGCCCAGGCCTGTATGCCACCTTTAGCACAATGATGCCACCTAAAATTATCACTGACTGTCCTGGCAAAGTCTCCTACCGCAGAGAAAGAAATAAGTCTGCCATTCCTAGAAAGCTTTGGTTGAGGATTGCGGAGTACCTCCATAAAAGATCTCTCAGGAGTATTCAAGGGACATCCTGGTGTACATAAATAAACTTCTCCGCGTCCCTTCTCCCTGCCCAATTGCACAAGGAAATGAAAAGCAGGTAACACTCTACCTCTTTGTTGTACTGCTAACCCTTCTAGTACTAGTAAATTAATGAAAAGTCGATAGGTGTGTCCAGTTAAGTTGGGGGCTGCATCAGTACATCACTGTAATAGGAAGTAAATTTACACATTTACCCCAGTTCTTTACCCTGCATTGTGTTCACCCGTGCTCAACTGCCAGGTTTGACTGGACTGTGATGGAGTCTCAAACACATCCTGGTTTGTGGTATAGCTGGACCCCCTCAGTCACATGTTCCCCAACCTTCTAGTCTTTCTCCTCCTCCTCCATCCTCACTGTTCACCACAGAAATCTGTGTCTTGGGCTCCTTGCATGTATCTATGGTAGTCTGCAGAGTGCTGTTGGGGTCTCGCCAAATATGGCCTGTAGCGCTTTCTAAAAGCAACAGGTCTGCAGTTCGGCATTGGATCTACCATTGGCTTCCGTGGCCTGATATGCCTGCTGCAGTTCCTTCTCTTTCACTCAGCACTGCTGCTGATCCTGTCATATTCCTCCTCCTGCATCTCCCTGTTCAAACTGTTCAGAGATCTCCACATCTAGGGCTGGTCTGCAGCTGTACCTGTACAGCCTTTTCTTTCCACAGGTCCAGGAGATTCAATATTTCTTGTCTACTCCAAGCTAGTGGGCATCTGGCGTATTTATCCGGCATGGTCCAATGGGCATTTGCACACAATGACAGAGAACAGGAGTACTTGTGACACCTTAGAGACTAACAAATGTATTTGAGCATAAGCTTTTGTGGGCTACAGCCCACTTCATCAGATGCATAGAATGAAACATATAGTAAGAAGATATATATATACACACACATACAGAGAAGATGAAAAGGTGGAAGTTGCCATACCAACTCTAAGAGGCTAATTAATTGAGATGAGCTATTATCAGCAGGAGAAAAAAAACTTTTGTAGTGATAATCCACATAGCCCATTCCAGACAGTTGACAAGAAGGTGTGAGGATACTTAACATGAGGATATAGATTCAATTTGTGTAGTGACCCAGCCACTCCCAGTCTCTATTCAAGCCCAAATTAATGGAATGTAGTTTGCAAATTAATTCTAGTTCATCAGTTTCTCATTGGAGTCTATTTTTGAACCTTTTCTGTTGCAAAATTGCCACCTTTAAGTTTATTACTGAGTGACCAGAGAGGTTGAAGTGTTCTCCTACTGGTTTTTGAATGTATGATTCATGATGTCAGATTTATGTCCATTTATTCTTTTGCATAGAGACTGTCCAGATTGACCAATGTACATGGCAAAGGGGCATTGCTGGCACATGATGGCATATATCACATTAGTAGATGTGCTTGCCAAGCTGGACAATCAGGAAAAGACATTTAAAAAACTCAAGGGATTTTAAAGGGAGGAGAGTGCTTCTAGTTTCTGTGACCCCTTGGCAGTGGAGTTGACAATTGTGACCAGAGCGGACAGTGTTGGGCATTGTGGGACAGCTACTGGAAGACTGTTAAGGTCAACATAGGTAACATAGTGTCTACACTTGGGCTGCATCGACCTCGGGCCATCGACCATGGCTCAATGCTGCTTGGAGAAGTGGTGTACTTGCTGTCGTATTGGGGCACTTACACTGGTAGGAGACAAATTTAAATGTAAACACATGCACAACAAGGTTGAGGCTAGGTGGTTTACGTCAACCTAACTTTGTAGTGTAGACCAGGCCTGTGAATGAATGAGACACACCTCCCTAGGATTCTCTCTCCTCCCACTGGATAAAGCCAGTACTGTACTTAAGTCCTGACTGCATTACTCAGGAGCTGTTGCAGAGTATAAAGTAAGCCTAAATATCATTTGCTTCCACTTTACTCAGTTAGAAAACACTTCGGTGAGCTGGCAAATAGATCCTCCAAAATTATTTCACTCATCGACTTTCAGCTCAGTGCCATTGTCTTATAAAACAGGGGTTTGTAGAGCAGGAGCTACCTGTTTGGCAAGCCATTAAATGGTGCTTATTTTCAGACAATTTTGTTGTTAGTTTATAGATCAAACCAAAAACCATATGAATTTTAATACATGCCATGCTCTGCAAATATTGCTTGCTTTTTTAAAAAAGAGAAACGATGCTATAAAATACATCTCTGGTGACAACATTGTGATGTCAGAGCAGTATGAATACAAAACCAGGGATACTCTGTCAAAATACAATAGTGCAAATCTATGGAGATGATGCTACTGTAGTGCAGAGGTTTTCACACTATAACCTGTGGGCAAATAGTGGTCGGTAGGGAATTGGCTGCTCACATGATGCTGCTTGTCCTCCTTGTTTCTAGATGTTAAATTGCATTAAAATGCTAAAAATATTAAAATTCAATTCTCTCCTGATGTTACTTTTGTATGCAGGCAATTTGCTGCAGTGGCCACAGGGATGTCGCTTCAACACTGAAGGGAGCAAGTGGCCTAGAGAATTGTGAACGGTTGGTGGCAAGTGGTCCGTGAGATATTCTCTGCATTAGAATGAGCTCCAGTTGCTGGAAAAGTTTGAGAACCCTGCTGAAATGTAAAACTGAAATGAAAAGTTGTCAGTCTATAGTCCTGAGGGTAAATCTACAGAGTGGTCAGCAACTGCTGCAAGAGCTACTGGCTGCATCCATGAGTGACAGGTGGAACATGAGATGAATGAAAGGATGCAAATCAACATACTGTCTTTCACTTTTTAACCTCTCTTCCTTCTTTTTTTCAGTGGTGCTCATGCTTGCCTTTAAAGATAATCCAAAGCCCAGGCCTTGTGTTCCTATATCTAGTATAGATTATAGGTTCAAATCCTCAGCTGTACCCAGTGTCTGCCTGGGGTGTACCACAAAGAATCTGTTTGCAAATCCCCAGTCCTGGGGCTGGTTTATCCCTCTGGCATAGTTTTGGGCTGGCTGCACTCTAAACAACACCGGGCTGGCTATGGACCCTAAGGGGCTCTGTGTCAGACAGGGATCACCAGAGCACAGTGGTTCTCTAGCGGTCCTTCTTCCCTCCAGGAACAGACCCCTAGGGGTGCAGCATAGGAGATGACAATGCCTCACCTGTGAATTCCCTGGGGAGATTTGCTGGCTTGGCCCGTAACTGAGCTCAGTGTTGAGTCCTATATATTTTTTAAGTGACTACGCTGTACTCCCTAGTAACAGTCTTTTCTTTTTCTCTCTATCTCACCCATCCTGGCAGGCATTTTTCCAGCTGCTTGCTAAGTCTTTGCTATTTCATTTTGGTGCTAGTGGTACAGACTGACCCTCAAGTCCATTAAGCAGCCTGTGGAAAATTAAGTTTTGCATGCTAAAAACTGCACTACACGCATATAGAACATCCACAGTGGACTGAAGCACAGGGACATATGGAGGATGTGCCCCATCATCTTGTAGCTCTTGAAGACAAAATTGTGTAAAATCTCTCCTTTCAGATGATTCTTCCTTATGTTACCTCTAGACTGGACTGCTGCTTCTTAGTGAGAAAAACTGTCGGCTTATAAATAGTTTCTTGTAAGGTTGCACACTGGAAGTTACCTCTTGCCATGTGGCTCTTTTGCTTTCCAAGCATCTTTAGATGGTCACAAAGGATGTAATTAGGGTGACCCCAGATAGAAAGTGTGAAAAATCAGGACCAGGGGGAGGGGAGGAATAATAGGTACCTATATAAGAAAAATTCCCAAATATCAGGACTGTACCTATAAAATTGGGACATCTGGTCACCCTAGGTGTAATTCACCCCTGTGCAGATGGTTTAAGTGGGATCTACATGTGCACAGACCTTGTGCTGGCCTAATGCACAAGGGTGATTTTCGTACTTTGTGATCACCCACCACCAACATGGCAGAATTTAGTTTGTCATGGGAGTCCGAATCAGTTCACAGATTTCCACTGGGCTGTCCTGAGACAGTTAAAGAGACTCTTTTGCAGAGATATGGATTTGTGGTTGTTTCTTGTCTTGTAGCCTGACATTTGGTCCTTGAAGAGGTTTCTTTAACTTCTTGGGGAATTGGATCTGGCTTTTTTAGTGTAAAAGCCTACTCTTGTTTCTTTTCAGCATTGTACAGACACTTTTTTTCTGCCAGTGCTTTCATTAATACCACTATAAAAATAGTATAACATCCATTCCCATTTCTGAAAAAAAGCTTTCTCAGCTAATAGTCTACTTTGTCATTTAGAGTGCAGAACATTGCCTTATTTATCTGCTCCTTCCCTACAATCTGGAACATACATCTCCCATGTGCATAATGGAAGGTGACTCTCTGGCATAAAGGAAAAGGCAGTGGTAAATATAACTCCAATTAAATTCAATTGCTCTTCAAGGACCTCTGCCCTAGTCTGTGATTGGAGTACGTGGGAAAGAGTGAAACTTGAGTTTAGAGGAAATCACAGTTTTGGAAAGATGACTTGTTTAGGTTAAGAGTTTTGACTGTTTTCTTTTCTTGTTTAGCTATAGTGGCATAGTTATTCCCAGATGTACCACTTTTGATTTGCCCTGCTTCCTGAAATGGTGTGGCAACATGGCAGTTCTGATCCGTTTGGAGCAGTCATGGGTAGGTAGATGAGGTAGTTCAGAACTCAGCCAGTTAAGTATGTTCTATTCAGCCAATCTCTGTATTGTTTCAGGAGAGTCCTCATTAAGGGCTAGACTGTGTGCTTTACACACAGTCTTTTATAGGGGCAGTGCAGGGTAGCACGACCTCTCAGAGAGCAGCTGGAGCAATGCGGCCACCATTGAAAAATGACACAATTCACATGACAGATAATAGTGGGATATCCTACTCTATATATTTTGAATACTTATATTCTGTGAGAGTGTCCAACAGAAACTGGAATCTTGGATAGAAATGATGTTTTTACACTCTGATAAGAATCCCTAAATACTCCGTATCCAGAATATTAGTTGGTGTATTAGGTGTAGATCAACCGGGTAAAGGATTTAACAGAGATGAAAATTTCACAAAAGAGATCTGGTAACATTTTGCAAATTAAACTATCCATCACTTTCAAAGTGGTATCAGTAAGTGATATAATGATGTGGTAAACAAAGCAGATGACAGAATTTCCACAGCTGAACATGAATGTAATGAGTCCTAAAAGAAGTATTAGCTGAGCAAAACAAATCTTTGCATCAAATAAGTTAATTTATCTGATCTAGAAAAGAGATCCCTAGAAAAGAGATCATATACGGTAAAGCGTAATAAAGCACTAGATTTAACAGGAGAGAGATAAAAGGAAATCAATCTGAATTTCTTCAAGAAACATTAACTTGCTGTTCAAGTGACTTTAACTTTAAAATCGAGAGCATGTATCGAATATCAGATGCCTCTGACCGTAGAGCGTCTCTCTTTTTAGAATTCTTGAAATAATCAACGAAATTATTATAATGAAAGACAAATGGCTTCTGTCAAATGGGGTTAATTTGCCATAAAAAGTAATGCTATTTCAGGAGTAGGAAGAAAGATAAGGTGATCAGAGGAAAAAAATTTAATGAAACAAGATGGCTGGAAAGTGACAAGAGTTGATTAAAATGCTCTTTCATTCTACACTGCAAAAATTGTACTCAAGAAAATATACTTTCACTGGCAACCTTTCTACCAAACTGCAAATATAAACATCTGCTCACACAGGGGAACACAAAATTTAATTACAAAAGAATTCCCTTTGACCTTCTCTTTCTTCCATGGATCCTGAGAGGGGGCCCTTCACTCCTTTCTCAGAATCCCAAGCACCTCCCTTTTGTGCTGTCTTGAAATAATGTCCTCTGTTCTCCACCAAGCCTCAGGCTGCAGCTCAGAATCGACACCTCTGATTTTCCACTTCCTTGCATCTCATGTAGTTATTTATACCTGTGGTAGTTGATGTAAAATATTTCCACTTTTTTTGGTATCATTCTACATGTTCTTGGCACATGTAAAATACAGGCAAAGCAGTGAAGAATCAGGCTTCAATTGCTCTTAAGAACATAAGAATGACCATACTGGTTCAGATCAAGGGTTCATTTAGCCCAGTATCCTGTCTTCTGACAGTGGCCGATGCCAGGTGCTTCAAAGGGAATGAACAGAACAGGCATTCATCAAGTGATCCATCCCCTGTTATCCACTCCCAGTTTCTGGCAAATAGAAACTAGGGACACTCAGAGCATTCCTGCCCGTCTGGCTAATAGGTGTGGATGGACCTATCCTCCATGAACTATCTAGTTCTTTTTTGAACCCTGTTATAATTTTGGCTTTCAGAACATCCTCTGGCAATGAGTTCCACAGGTTGACGGTGTTGGGTGAAGAAGTACTTTCTTTTGTTTGTTTTAAACTTGCTGCCTATTTAATTTCATTTGGTGACCCCTGGTTCTTGTGTTATGTGAAGGAGTAAATAGCACTTTCTTACTTACTGTCTCGACATCCGTCAAGATTTTATAGACCTCTATCATATCCCGTCTTAGATCATCTCTTTTGAAAGCTGAAAAGTCAGTCTTTTTAGTCTCTCCTCATACAGAAACTGTTCCATACCCGTAATAATTTTTGTTGCCCTTCACTGTACTTTTTCAAATTCTAATATAACTTTTTTGAGATAGGGCAACCAGATCTGCACGCAAATCTTCTAGACCTGTTTACACTTAGCTACACTGATTAGATCCATGGCTGGGTTAGCAGAAGTAGAAAATTTTGACTATGTTATTTTTATTTTGGAATTGGGATACTCCAGAAATTATGAGTCTTTGGGAAGACCTGGAGGGAAACAAGCAGAGCCATTACCACACCAGTCTGTGCCATACAGATGTGTGCAGGAAGGCACACTCTCCTAACTTTAAGCCACAAAATAGTGTCTCATGTCTGTGCAGAGAGTGCTCTGTAGCAGGTGCAACCCAGAATTTTGTGTCCACATGTCAGCAATCTCTTGAGACATTTCCCTCTGTAATTACAGGAAGTGGCCTTAATGGTATATAAAATCAGAACTTGCTGCAGGTACAGTCTTGAAGGCTTAAAATTCTATTTGTTCAGTCTGAAAATTGTCTTGTTACCATAACTCAGTGTTATCCAGTAGAATTTACCCTGTAGGTGTCTAGAATTCTAGGGCTGCAGGAGTATCACTAAAGCACATGTGTCTGGCCAGGTCTGCACTACAGACTTTTGCTGGCATAGCTGTATCAATCGGGTGCGATGAGATGTGATCTCTGAACAACATGGTTGTGCCAGGAAACACTCCTAGTGTAGCACTTTTGCCGGTATAGCTTGTTTCAGTGGGAAGCTAAACTGCTGGAATAAGTTATACCAGCAAAAGTTGCCTCCAGACTACTAGCACTTTGCTAGTATACTGGTATAGCTGTGCAGGCAAAGTGCTCCTAGTGCAGACCTGGCTTCTGAGAGGCATCCTAGGTGGCTTGGATATGTGCACCACAACATGGATCCCAGACTGGCTGGAAGATGGCAAACAATGGGCAATGTATTGAGCTGGAGGAAAATGTCTAAGGTTATGTCTCCCTGGCAGCTGGGAGCCTTCTTTCTAGTGCAGGTAGACAGACACACAATAACTCTGCTAGAGCTCGCATGCTAAAAATAGCAGTGTAGCCAACATTAGCACGGGCAGAAGCTCGGGCTAGCTACTGGAGTATAACCCACCTGGATCTGCTGGGCACATTCTTGGATAGCTATCCTGAGGTGCTGTCCATGCTACCCCCAGGTACGCTGCTATTTTTACCATGCTAGCTTGAGCACAGCTAGCGCATATCTGTCTACTCAAGCTCGGAAGCAGGATCCTGGTTGCAGTGTAGACACGCCCTAAAAGAAGGCTTCAGGAACTGGGGTTAGATATGGTCTTGGTTTTCATCTTACTGAATGATATGGAAGAATTACATTCACAAATAAAACTAAGAAGTGCTGAGAACACCAGCAAGGACAGACAAATGATACAAAAGTACTGATTGTAGAGTAGTTAGAAATACAGGAATTTGTTTTTATTATGATGGCACCTTGAAGCCCAACTGAGATCAGACCCCATTTGTACTATGTGATGTATACATGTAACAAAACAATAGTCCATGCCCCCAAAGAGCTTGGTTTGAAATAAAATGTGGGTTTTGAGCTACTGACACATGTCACAGAGTAAGGAGATGGCAATCCTTCTCTGTAGGACTCTGGAGGTTCCACCTGGAATACTGTGTTCAGTTCTTGAGTTACAGAAATGTGTAAACAAAATGGAGGAAGCTCAGAAAAGAGACTTTTAAATGATTAAAGGACTTGTGTTCAATATCCAACAGGATAATTTGGTCCTATGGTTCTGTGCCATGAGCTGGTTTGGTTGTTATCTGAGAGAACTGGAAAGGCTATGGAATGGAAACCAAGAGATTGAGGATATGTCTACACTGAGCTGAAGGGTATAATTTCCAGCTCGAGGAGACATACCTGTTCTAGCTCTGATCAAGCTAGCATGCTGAAAATAGAAGTATAGCTATGGCAGTATGAATGGCAGAAGCCACTAGCTACCCTGAATATGTACCTAACATAAGTGAACTAGAGTGCCTCGTGATAAAGGAGGTTATTGATATAATAGGCATCACAGAAACCTGGTGGACTGAGAGCAATCAATGGGACACAATCATTCTGGGGTACAAAATATATCGGAAGAACAGAACAGGTCATGCAGGGGGAGGAGTGGCACTGTATGTGAAAGAAAATGTAGATTTAAATGAAGTAAAAATCTTAAGCGAATGCACATGTTCCATAGAATCGCTATGGATAGAAATTTCATGCTCTAATAAAAATATAACATTAGGGATCTATTATCGACCACCTGACTAGGACAGTAATAGTGATGTTGAAATGCTAAGGGAAATTAGAGAGGCTATCAAAATTAAGAACCCAATAATAGTGGGGGATTTCAATTATCCCCATATTGACTTGGAACATTTCACTTCAGGATGAAATGCAGAGATGAAATTTCTCGATACTTTAAATGACTGCTTAATGGAGCAGCTGGTACGGGAACCCACAAGGGGAGAGGCAACTCTAGATTTAATCCTGAGTGAAGCGCAGGAGCTGGTCCAAGAGGTAACTATAGCAGGACTGCTTGGAAATAGTGACCATAATACAACAACATTCAACATCCCTGTGGTGGGAAGACCACCTCAACAGCCCAACACTGTGGCATTTATTTTCAAAAGGGGGAACTATACAAAAATGAGGGGGTTAGTTAAACAAAAGTTAAAAGATACAGTGACTAAAGTGAAATCCCTGCAAGTTGCATGGTCCCTTTTTAAAGACGCTATAATAGAGTCCCAACTTCAATGTATACCCCAAATTAAGAAACACAGTAAAAGAACTAAAAAAGAGCCACCATGGCTTAACAACCATGTAAAAGAAGCAGTGAGAGATAAAGACTTCGTTTAAAAAGTGGAAGTCAAATCTTAGTGAGGCAAATGGAAAGGAGCACAAATACTGCCAGCTTAAGTGCAAGAGTGTAATAAGAAAAGCCAAAGAGGAGTTTGAAGAACGGCTAGCCAAAAACTCCAAAGGTAATAACAAAATGTTTTAAAGTACATCAGAAGCAGGAAGCCTGCTAAACAACCATCCCTTGACTATCGAAATACAAAAGGTGCGCTTAAAGACGATAAAGTAATTGCGGAGAAACTAAATGGATTCTTTGCTTCAGTCCTCACGGCTGAGGATGTTAGGGAGATTCCCAAACCTGAACTGGCTTTTGTAGGTGACAAATCTGAGGAACTGTCACAGATTGAAGTGTCACTAGAGGAAGTTTTGGAATTAATTGATAAACTCAACATTAACAAGTCACCGGGACCAGATGGCATTCACCCAAGAGTTCTGAAAGTACTCAAATATGAAGTTGCGGAACTATTAACTAAAGTTTGTAACCTGTCCTTTAAATCGGTTTCAAAACCCAATGACTGGAAGTTAGCTAATATAACTCCAATATTTAAAAAGGGCTGTAGAGGTAATCCCAGCAATTACAGACCAGTAAGTCTAACATCGGTACCGAGCAAATTAGTTGAAACAATAGTTAAGAATAAAATTGTCAGACACATAGAATAACATAAACTTTTGAGCAATAGTCAACATGGTTTCTGTAAAGGGAAATCATGTCTTACTAATCTATTAGAGTTCTTTGAAGGGGTCAACAAACATGTGGACAAGGGGGATCCAGTGGACATAGTGTACTTAGATTTCCAGAAAGCCTTTGACAAGGTCCTTCACCAAAGGCTCTCATGTAAATTAAGCTGTCATGGGATAAAAGGGAAGGTCCTTTCATGGATTGAGAACTCGCTAAAAGACAGGGAACAAAGGGTAGGAATTAATGGTAAATTCTCAGAATGGAGAAGGGTAACTAGTGGTGTTCCCCAAGGGTCAGTCCTAGGACCAATCCTATTCAATTTATTCATAAATGATCTGGAGAAAGGGGTAAACAGTGAGGTGGTAAAGTTTGCAGATGATACTAAACTACTCAAGACAAAGCAGATTGTGAAGAACTTCAAAAAGATCTCACAAAACTAAGTGATTGGGCAACAAAATGGCAAATGAAATTTAATGTGGATAAATGTAAAGTAATGCACATTGGAAAAAATAACCCCAACTATACATACAATATGATGGGGGCTAATTTAGCTACAACGAATCAGGAAAAGATCTTGGCGTCATCGTGGATAGTTCTCTGACGATGTCCATGCAGTGTGCAGAGGCGGTCAAAAAAGCAAACAAGATGTTAGGAATAATTAAAAAGGGGATAGAAAATAAGACTGAGAATATATTATTGCCCTTATATAAATCCATGGTACACCCACATCTCGAATACTGTGTACAGATGTGGTCTCCTCACCTGAAAAAAGATATTCTAGCACTAGAAAAGGTTCAGAAAAAGGCAACTAAAATGATTAGGGGTTTGGAGAGGGTCCCATACGAGGAAAGATTAAAGAGGCTAGGCCTCTTCAGCTTGGAAAAGAGGAGACTAAAGGGGGATATGATAGAGGTATATAAAATCATGAGTGATGTGGAGAAAGTGGATAAGGAAAAGTTATTTACTTGTTCCCATAATACAAGAACTAGGGGTCACCAAATGAAATTAATAGGTAGCAGGTTTAAAACAAATAAAAGGAAGTTCTTCTTCACACAGCGCACAGTCAACTTGTGGAACTCCTTACCTGAGGAGGTTGTGAAGACTGGGACTATAACAATGTTTAAAAGGGAACTGGATAAATTCATGGTGGCTAAGTCCATAAATGGCTATTAGCCAGGAAGGGTAAAGAATGGTGTCCCTAGCCTCTGTTTGTCAGAGGGTGGAGATGGATGGCAGGAGAGAGGTCACTTGATCATTGCCTGTTAGCTTCACTCCCTCTGGGGCACCTGGCATTGGGCACTGTCGGTAGACAGATACTGGGCTAGATGGACCTTTGGTCTGACCCGGTGCAGCCGTTCTTATGTTCTTATGTACCTAGAGCAGGAGTGGGCAAACTATGCCCTGGGGACCACATCTGGCCCTACAGACATTTTAATCTGGCCCTTGAGCTTCCGTCAGGGAGCAGGATCCAGGGCTTGCCCCACTCCATGTGTGCTGTGGCTCCGCATGGCTCCTGAAAGCAGTGGCATGTCCCCCCTCCAGCTCCTACGTGTAGGGGCAGCCAGAGGCTCTGCATGTTCCCCCCACCCCAAGTGCCTCCCCCACAGCTCCCATTATCTGGGAACCTCATTTCTGGCCCCGCTCTAGAGCCCTCACCCTCACCCTCTCCCACACCCCAACCCCCAATTTCTTGAGCATTAATGGCCTGCCATACAATTTCCATACCCAGATGTAGCCCTCAGGCCAAAAAGTTTGCCCATCCCTGGCGGAGAGCCTTGGATGGGATAGTGCTCAGGTCAGCTAGCTGCTTGTACTGCCACAGTTACACATCTATTTTTGGCATGCCAGAACAGGTATGTCTCCTCAGGATAGAGATTGCATTTTCCAGGTCCAGGGTAGACATACCCATAATCAGGCACATTGTTTATTCTGCTGATCAGGGGGGCACAGGGAAATTGACCCCCGATGGTCAAGTCATATGTGGTCTATTCGTGAACTCAGGTTCCCATTTCAGCACATAACCTCGTTACCCTTACGTAGCCATGTATTAGAAATTTATGGAAAGTCATGGAAAGCAAGATATGAACTAAAGACTAGAAAAGGAACTTTCTCAATACATGTAGTCTAGCTCTTTGTCAGATCTTGTCCTCAGGTTTGGCTCAGCTCATTATTCATTACTGCAGAGTCCCTAGGAAGGATGTCAAGTTACTTTTAAAAACTAAAATCATTAACAAGTTAATTTATACCAAGCACTTGAGAATTGACAGCTTGAGAGCTAGCAACGTATTATTGAATAAAGCCCACATTTTTCTGCCTTATTCTGGGTAATATTTTCCCTTGATTATCGGAAGACAGCTTTATTGTTCAGCTAAATAAGTAGGATATGCTTTTAGGACAGAAGATCAGTCTGAATTTTTTGATCCTTCTGGGACTGACTAGCATCTCCTCATTCTGTGCTCAGCTCTCTTAAGTTTGTTTGAACTGAGTAAAAGAGGGACTCTCTCTCTTCTCAGCTTGCCCTGGCCTTATAAATAAACTGGGACTCCTGTGAGCTTCTGTAACTGATAGGGAAAGGGCAGAGAGAGAGTAATCCTGCTTTCAGTCACATATGTGCAACCTACTTGACTTCATTGGGGCAGTACTGGTATAACTGAGGGCTGGTCTGCACTACAGCTGTAAGTCCACATACGTTACACTACTTCAGTTACATAAGTTAGTTAAGTAACTGAAGTCAACATAACTTAGGTCGACTTACAGCGATGTCTACACTGTGCTGTGTCGATGGGAAATGCTCTTCCGCTGACTTAACTTATGCTTCTCAGGGAAGTGGAGTGCAGGAGTTGATGGGAGAGATTAGTGGGTCTTCACCAGACCTGCTAAATCAACATTGCTGCATCAATCACAGTAGTGCCTATCTAGCCATAAGTATAGACATGTCCTTAGAATGGAATTTGACTTGAAGTGTGATGTCTGGATTGAGAAATGATTTGTACAAAGTCAGAACTGGCATGTTGAACATATTGGTTACCTGCTGCCAGTGAGGAATATTGCAAACTTTGAAAACACTCTCATATGAGATTTCAGTATAACTCTCTACCCATGCAAAACAAGCTTCATCTGAGCCATGTGGAACTGGTTGTCATGTGAAATATTGTTTACGGAAGGGTCATTTCAATAGGAAAAAATACTTGATCTCAATGAAGGAAAGCACACATGAGTGGGAGACTGAGGGATGAGCACGTGGCACCTTGTAAAATGTATTAAGCACTTACATAGCTTTTTCCTTCCATAGATCTTAAAGATCTTTACAAAGGACAGTCAGTGTCATTAAAGAAGTCCCCATGATACCATCCCATGCATGGTATGAAATGGAATGGTGTTATCTTTATGCTGCTAAGGAGGATAGTTCGTAGTTTTGTGTGAATCCTACAGGGATTACACTCTGATTTAATACTGCAATTTGGTTTGAAAGGGTTGGAAATGAACTGGTTCCAGCTTGAGTTTGGGACAAACTCCAGCCTTCAATGGTATTCCCAGAGGTGCTGGAACTAAGGGTGCTGAAGGTGCTGCCGCACCCCCTGGTTTGAAGTGGTTTCCATTACATACAGGGTTTACAGTTTGGTTCAATGACTCTCAGCACCTCCACTATGAAAATTGTTCCAGCACTCCTGGGTATTCCCAACTCACCCACTGCACCCCAGCTGCCAGCCCCCTCTATTCACTAGAAGCCTCGTTATACTTATTGCTGGGCAAACATCTCCATCATATTTCCATTTTATTCAACTAAAACATGGATTCACTTTTGCTGCATTGTCTTTCTGCAAAGATTCTAGCGAATGATTTGACTGTCCAGAATGTTCTCAGAAGTAGTGAATTTTAAGTGAATAATAGAGAATGAGTGAGCAGAGCTCCGTAGACCCCAGCAAAGCTGCACTATTTTGCATCAACTGAGGACCTTGCCATAGGTGCCCTAAAGCAGATTTTGAAATTTTGCAAATATGTGGATTCACACTGGCAACTTGAATCTTCTGGAAAATGTCTGCAATCAGTCTTCATATCGTGAATCAGTCTTAGAAATGATGTACTACATTTTGAATAAGAAATACCTTCAAGAAAATCATAATCAGATAATGGGACAACTTGCCAACAGAAGAACAGGCTAATTCACTTACGTTCACCATTATAATCTCTCCAAATGGTCTGAGGGACCCTTTGTCTCACTTTTAGATGTCTTCTTGGAAACACTCAGAGTATATTGTGGGAATAAGTGGGTCTGGTTTGGGGGCAGGTAGGTTTCCTAGCTGTATAAACACACTCACCCTAGGTTAGTAAATATGGGCTGGGGTTCATAAATGTATTGAACCTCACACTGAAATTTCCATTTGAACTGGTTTGAGGGCTGATGCAAGAATTAAAAGGAAAATTGGAGAATCAAGAATAAAGAGTAAGAAAGGTAGTGCTCTGTTGTGTTACTGTGTATCTGCCTACATATACAGAATCAGAAGGAGATCTGTATCTGTAACCGGGACCTTTCCTCGGCCCCCCCTTACTGAAGCTCTTTGTTGTCCCAATAAAGCACTAGGAGCCTCTTCTTGATGCAGCACCCGTGATACTATTTACAGAGCTTTACAAGTCTTACTGTCTCCTCTTTTACAGGGAGTCTACCCCAGCCTGGAGACCACCCTTTCTCTGGCCATTCCCTCCCTGTTCTCTGGCTGTCAGCCAGCCTTTATGGCCCTTCAACCTGCAGGCCCACAGGTGCAGCCAGTTCCAGAGGCCAGGCACCAGACTTCTCCCCAGCCCCAATCTATTTCCCCAGATTGGGGCTGGCTGAGCAGGGGCTAATTAGGTGCCATTGCAGCAGCACCCTGCTACAATATCCCAAGAATGTTAGTTTTATACACAGATAAAAATGGAATATAATATTTGGTCATTCCAAGAATCCCACATTTCCGCATGGTTTTAATGCTATTCATACATACTATTTTTATTTTTTTACTTGTGTTGCAATTTGAAACATCAATAATCCATTCTCAGAGCACTGACAGGCTTGAGAATTTCCAACAACTTGCAAGGCAAATCTTTGCAGAAGAAATTAGAATATAGGTTGGTTTTGTCAACTTAAGTGACAGTCCAGTGTGAATTTGAATCCTTCCTGCATCGACAGAAGTTGCTTAGTGCACAAACAAGGCTCCAGCGCCCTGTCTCTCCTGGACTGGTCTGTTTGTTCTCTACATTAAGCGCTTGTCAATACTTACTGAGCTGCTATGGCTCAGCTGCACCACTGCCAATGGGAGAGCGCTTCCATCGGCATAAGTACTCTGCCACCACGAGAGGCGTTAGCTATGTTGATGGGAGAAGCCCTCCCATTGACATAGCACTATCTACAGCAGGAGTTAGGTGGGTATAACTGTGTCGCTTGGGGAGTGGATTTTGCATATGTAAGGGGACTGTTATCCCCTTACTAACATTCAGTGGGGGTGTTTTGGTTGCTAGCTCCCAGCACTAAAAGGGGAAGGATCGATGGCAAATCAGGACCCTGAGACTGACAGTCCCCAGGAACAATGGCGAGAGGCCAATGCTCCAGATCAGCCTGATTGACAGGGCGGGCAGGCTAATGAAAGAGAGAAGGCCAGGGTGGGTCCCGTCCTCCCTGTGAGCTGAAATTGCCTGGGTCAGACAGAGTGGGGCCAAGCTAAGGCGAGAGTAGGGGCCCAAGCTAAGCTGCTGGGAGCAGAGCTGCAACCCAAAAAGCCAGAGCACAGCCCAGAGAGAGCAGACCTGCCCTGGGAGGATAGCTGCAGCAACCAGAGCCAGAGGGGCCAGACAAGCAGCCCAGGAAGCAGGTGAGAGCTGAGAGAGACACACAGAAGCAGCCTGCAGAGCAGACCTGCCCTGGGAGCAGAGCTGTAGCAACTGGAGCCAGGGAGGCCAGAGAAGCAGCCCAGGGAGCTGAAGGCAGAGCAGCAGCAGCAGCCGTGCTGAGGCAGTGTGGAGCTGGGTGCGGTGAGCAGCTGGGGAGAGCGAAGGGGACCCTGGGCAGTGGGCCCAGCACAGGGAGACGCCTCAGCCAAGAGGCTCTGCAGGCCAGACTTGGAGGGGGATCATAACCCTGACAGAGCAGGGGTGACACTGGGGAGTAGGATCTTGCCACCCAGAGCCTGAGAGTGTGTGGCCACCACCAGAGCAACTGTCTGACCCGCAGCATCCCTGCAGCACAGCTAGGGCCTGAGAAGGAGGCCTGGGACCTACAAGCAACAGTGCCCTGATGTCCAGAGACACTGTTTGTGACGGTCCCTGCCACAGAGTGGGGTGATGTGTTTTCCTTTAACCTTTCCCATTTTTCCTTATTCTTTTTTAAAATTAATTGTTAATTAAATAGCTTGTATTTGCTTTAAATTGTATGATGTGATCAGTGTGTCAGGGAGGTGCACAGTGCAAAGAGAGTTCCCTGGAATGGGGACACCCTAGTCCCTGTCCTGGGTGACCACAGCAGGGTTGGAGGTTGAGCCCCCCAGGAATCCTGGGCCCAGCCTTGTTGGGGTTACGAGGACTCTGCCAGACAGGAGAGTGGAAAGGAAGTCCTCAAGGGCAGGGTGGCCTCTGAGTAATGGAAGTGGGGACAAGGACTCAGATCCTTTCGCTAGCCCACCTCATCGGGGTAGTGCAGAAGCCAGGAAAGTTCCCCACAACAGCGGGACCATTCCCCCACTTACATATATCCCTGAGCAACTTAATTATACTGACTTAAATTTGTAGTGTAGACCATATGGTCTAGTGTAGACCATAAGTCCCATAAGTTCTCTCTCTTCAGTAGTGTTCAACATACGGATTCTTTTGGTTGGCCCTTTTAGCATGTTCTTCCAACTGTCCAATGGCATGCTTGCCATGACAGAAAGTCTGGTTTCATTCTTACCGCACGCCCCAGATATTTTCATTTTCTTTTCTGGATAAGTTAAGAGATAAGAAATGGTTAAACTCTCTGATCGATCTTAGCATAGCACATTTCATGTTTCAGTTTACTTTGCTGACTAGAAAATTAATTCTGGTTGGGTGAATTAGCCCAAGGGATGATGAAGTGTCAGGAGTAATCTTAAATGATGATGGGATGGCAGCCTTGCGTTGTAACCTTTTGCATGAAATGTTACAGTGTTAGTTTTATGTCCCCGAGGGCGCAAAGTAATTTATCTTAATAAATGTGTCATTTGCCACTGAGAACATTTTTAGTTACCTTCAAATGATTTGAGAAGCCATTTTCTTAATCCAAATACATAAGCGAATGAACAGCGTTTTGCAGAATCAATAATCATGCAGTGGCTGGAAAATGGGAATTCATAAAGAAATACAGATCCTTTGCTGCAACTTCATTAAGTGTACTGAAAAATAACTTCATCCTGACACACTCTGGTGCTACAATCCATTCTGGGAGAGTTGAGTGATTGATAGAATGGAATTTAATACAGTAAAACATTGATTTTGTGAAAAATCAGTTTAAATTGCCTTGAGTGTGAGTACTAGCACAGAAAATGCTAAATGGCAAAAAGGCCATAGGCACACATAATGACAAATGGTCTAAACTAGCCAATGGGAAATACCATGCTAAGCCCTGAACCTCTGTCTCTGCTAGCAATCCATGAATGGGAACCAGCCATCTGGTGCCAGGCACCTTAGGCATTAAAATTTTTTCTAGTGGGAATGGGTGAGACACCTGCCTTACTCCACACAAAATGGCCCGAGGAGTCTATTAATTATTTATGCAGTGAAGTGATGCTGCACTGCGACTCAGTGGTTAGGGCACCCACCAAAAGGTGGGAGACTCTGGGTCTAGTCCCCCGCTTCAACCACTCTTTTCTTATTTATCCACAGTGGAACAGCTTCAACTGGACAGCCTGAAGGATCAGATTATCCCATAGGTTAGTGGTTAGAGCACTCTCTCCTCAGAGGTTGGAGACCCCCTGTTCAGAACCTTCATTCTGTTCTGGCAGAGGCAGGAATTGAACCTAGCTCTCCTACCTCCGAGGTAAATGCTTTACCCACTGGGATAAAAGTTATAAGGTGATCACCTCCTCCTGCTGGATTTTGAATGGGACCCGATCCAGCAGGCAGCCTCTGAGCGTGCCTATCGAATTGGGCGCCATGTGCAACTTAGGCACTTGAGTGCTTGTCTTCCCCTGATTTATGAATTGCCCTGGGGCTGAGGTGGGGCGACAGCATTGTGCATGCTCAGAGGCAGAATCTTAGGCACCTAGAAAGCAATTATCTTGAAAACTTAAGCATCAAGTAAGTTGAGATGCCTATCGGGTTCAGTGGTAGGTTTGTGGATTGCAGTCAGGGCCGGCTCCAGGCACCAGCGAAGGAAGCAGGCCAGGTGCCTGGTGGCAGTCCATCTGTTACTGGGGCGGCACGTCCGGTCTGCAGCCGGAATTTGGCGGCAGCTCAACTCCGCTTCAGTCTTGGGCTGCAATTTGGTGGCAAGTCCTTCACTTCCTCTCGTCTTCTTCGGCGACAGTTTGGCGGCAGCTCAGTCGGGTTTTCCTTTTTTCTTTTTTTTTTCTTCGCTGCTTGGGGCAGCAAAAAGCTGGAGCTGGCCTGATTGCAGTGGAGCCAAAACTGGAACTTAGGTGCCTACACTCAGTGGTGAGCTGGAACCGGTTCGCACTGGTTCTCAAGAACCGGTTGTTAAATTTAGAAGCCAGTGTAGAACCTTTTGTTAAAGGGGTGGCCCGGCTTCCCCAAGGGGCAATTTAAAAAGCCTGGGGCTCCCAGCAGGGGATGGAGCCCCAGGCCCTTTAAATTGCCACCAGACCCCGCTGCTGGTGCCCTGGGATAGGGCTGTGGGGCTCTGGGGGTTATTTAAAAAGTCTGGCACTCCTGCTGCTTCTACCGCCCTACTGCTACTACTCCAGGGCTCCGGCGGCTATTTAAAGGACCGGGGCGGTAGAAGCAGGGGAGTTCCAGGCCCTTTAAATAGCCCCCAGAGCCTTGGGATAGTGGGGGGCTCCAGAGGCTATTTAAAGGACCAAGGCTCCAGCTGCCTCTGCCGCCCTGGTCCTTTAAATAGCTGCCAGAATCCCGCCACTTCTCCAGGGCTCTGGCAGCTGCCAGAGTCCCGCCACTTCCCCTTGGGGCCCTTTAAATAGCCCCCCAGAGCCCAGGGGTAGTCGGGGCTCCATGGGCTATTTAAAAGGGCCGGGGCTCCAGCTACCTCTGCTGCCTTGGTCCTTTAAATAGCCACCAGAGCCCTGCTGCTTCCCCAAGCAGGGGAGCCCTGGCCCTTTAAATAGCCCCCGGAATCCCCTGCTATCCCCTCCTACTGCTGCTACCCCAGTGGGAGCAGGGGGAGGAGAAACTTGCGAGTTCTGAGGGGGCAGTTGGGGGCAGGACATGGGTTAGGATCGGATGGGTGTGTGTGGGGGGGGAAAGACAGGGGCTTGTACTGTACTCACCACACAGTTCCCTACAGGGTGTTTGGTGGCACTTCGGCGGTGGGGGGGTCTTCACTCACTTCAGGTGAAGAACCTGCCGCTGAAATGCCACCGAAAACCTGGAGTGAATAAATACCTCCCCTCCTCCCCCGCTGCCAAAGTGCTGCCGAGGACCCGGTAGGGAACCGGTTCTAAGGATTTTGGTAGCTCATCACTGCCTACACCCAAAAAGTTGGTAGCTAAGTTTGTGGTTTAGCTTTCTATGTACCTTTGTGGCTCTGGGTTTTAAAAGCACAGTGTAGACTTGTATTTATAGTGGGGGGAAAATCTGATGAAAGAAACAGGTGTGATCAATACAGATCTTCAGCTGAAGGAAATAGCCTGGATGAGACCTGTTCTATAATCTGCTGTCAGAATGAGATATGAAATGCCCCTTTGACAAGGGAAGAGACCTCCTGCTTAAAGAATGAAAACACCCTTTATATGCCAAATGCTGTTGATTAGCTTCTGTATTGCAGGTTCTCAAGAGCATTGTGTATGCAAAGAAAATGACCAACCTGCAAAGAAATATAAAGAAAAAGAAATCGCCTGGGTTTGACTATCAATCCCAGGCCTCTGGGCTGTTGGAAACAGTCAGTTCAATACTCTTTCAGTTTCTATTTCAAGCTATTGCAGGTGCTGACTTTGGTTTTTGCCGCCAGGCAGGGCCGTCCTTAGCATAGGCAGAATAGGCCAACGGCGTAGGGCCCCACACTGCCTGGGGGCACCACTCAGCAGGCAGCCCAGACAGTGGTAGAAGCAGGGCTGCTGGGTCCTAGAGAGAGCCGAATGCAGCACAGTCTGAGGGACGGGATTGGCTGCTGGTGTCTCTGGAAGGGGAGGGGGTGGGGGGTTGGGAAAGGAGCTCACCTGTGAGTGTGACTCTTTCCCCCCGGCTGAGGTCAGGTGAGGCAGGCTCTGTGGCTCTGGAACCAGTATCCTTTGTTGTCCCCCATAACATCCATTCTTCTCCCCCCTGCCCCACGGAGCACCCCCTCCTTTCTCCCTCCTCCCCAGGAGCACCCCTCTCTCTCCTCCCTCCCCTCCGTCAGGGCTGGGTTGGGTGAGGTGCTGGGGGATAGGTGGGGGGAGGAGGCTGGCTGCTGAGGAATGAAAGTGAAAGTAACTCACTTCCTCGGCAGGCAGCCAGAATTGGAATGTCACACAGGGCTGGGCTGGGGTTAGCCAGATGTGTGAAAAATCGGGATTGGGGTAGGGTGAGCAGATATCCTATTTTATAGGGACAGTCCCAATTTTGGGGTCTTTTTCTTATACAGGCTCCTTTTACCCCCTCTCCCCCTGCCCCCACTGCCTGTCCTGATTTTTCACACTTGCTGTCTGGTCACTCTAGTGGGGGTAATTGGTGCCTATATAGACAAAGCCCCAAATATCAGGACTCGCCCTATAAGTCAGGACATCTGGATCTGGCCACCCTAGCTGGGAAGCGCCTCTCCCCTGGCTGGCAGCTGCCAGCGATCCATCTCATCCGGGGGGAACTGCACAGGGCAAGATGAGCTGCTGTGGCTCCATGGGTGACCTGTCTGAGATCAGATGCTGTGCTAACTTCACCATGGTCTGTAAGGCTGGTGGTGGTGCCCATTGGCGTGTGATTGCACCTGAGGGTTTGCTGCTTCTGTTGCCACTCTGCACCCCAAGAGGTGGATTTTGGGGTCTAATGCAGCTGTTGGACCAGCAGGCTGGGGGGGTGAGCCAAGCATGAAAGCAGTACTGTGTTGCCATTTAGATTGTCATTTAACAACTTTGTTTGCAAAAAATTCTTGCTAACAATCCTGAATCCAATTTTCAATATTTTTTTAAAAAAAAATCAATATCTTAGCCAAAAACAGAAAATTAAGTTGTTTGACAATTATTAGTGACAGGTTTGCTTAAAGGCAGGGAGTGGGCCAGTTTTCATCAGAGAAACAAAAAATGGTTGACTGACTTTCATATAGCCTGTTACTCCTGATAAGAACCCTCCAACAACTGTAATATGCTCATCTTCTTACTAGTGTATAAAGCAGGGGTCGGCAACCTATGGCCACGTGTCAAAGGTGGTAGGTGAGCTGATTTTTGATGGTATGCAGCAGCAGGCTGAGCGGCTCAGCCCATCTCTGCTCTGGGGTTCCGGCTGCTGCCCTATTGCCCGCTGGGATACCAGCCATCGGCCCCATTCAGCACCTGCTGCTGGCCTGGGGACCCCCAAGGAACCCCAGGCTGGCAGTGGACTGAGCAGGCCAGCTGAACCACTCAACCTGCTGTTAGCCTGGGGTTCCATTCACCTCATCCGCAGCGGGCTGAGTGGGCTGGTGGCGGGCTGAGTGGGCCTGGTGGCGGGCTGAGCAGGGCCGGTGGAGGGTTGAGTGGCTCAGTCTGCTGCCAGTCTGGGGTGCCAGCAGCACTCAGCCTACTGCTACTCCGGGGTTCCAGCTGCCGGCCCCTTGCCAATCAGGAGCTCAGCCGCCAGCCCCACTCTTCCTCCTGCCAGCCTGGGTGAGCAGAATCCCAGGCTGGTAGCGGGCTGAGGGGGGGTTGGCGGCCGGGGATCCTGGCTGGCAAGAGTTGGTAGTCAGAACCCAGACCAGCAGCGGGCTGAGCAGGGCCTGGGATCCTTGTCTAGGGTTCCAGCCACCAGCCCGCTGCCAGTTTGGGGTTTCATTTACTCAGCTGGCAGTGGCCTGAGCAGGACTGGTGGCCAAGACCTCAGATAATAACAATAGTTTATTTATATAATCTAGACATAGAGAGAAACCTTCTTGTGACGAACTGGGAATGTTCTTGATGTTTCCTCTGAATACTGTGTTGGTGCCTCAGTGTCCCCTATGCAGTTCTTAAGTATCTAGGTGGTGGGATAAGGGCATGTGATTGCTGAAGAGCAAAGGGACAGTGCACCTAAATGCCTGGCACTCTGTCTCCTAGCAACTGATGGCCTAGGCCCCTTCTCTGCAAAGGTGCCAGCTGAAGGTGTTGGAGACAAAGGGATCAGGTGGACCTCCTGGCCCGGGAAAGGGGCTGAGGAGAGAGGAGTGGCTGGGAGGGGTTGTTAGTCTGGAGCTGGCTGGGGTCGAGGAGTGAAGTGCAGACGTGGGGGGTCTGGTTCACTGCCCCCAGAATGGACCCGGCCGAGGGGGTCTGGTTCGCTATATCTACAAGCTCTGTTTTAGATCTGTTCCTGTCATCGAATAAAGCTCTGTGTTACTGGCTGGCTAAGAGTCATCATCTGACTGCAAAGTGGGGGTGCAGGACCCGGTGGCTTCCCCGGGACCCCACTGAGGCGGGCTCGCTGTGGGAAGCGCACGGAGGGGCAGAGGATGCTGAATGCTCCAAGGAGAGACCCAGGAGGTGAGCTTCTTGCCTGAACAAGTCTGCTCCAAGGGAGAGGAGGCTCCCCAAAGTCCTGACTGGCTTTGTGGGGAGCAGTTCCAGAGCATCGCCCGGTGACTCCGTGACACTTCTACAAACATTAAAATGTATTACTGGCACGAGAAACCTTAATTACAGTGAACTTGGCACACCACTTCTGAAAGGTTGCCGACCCCTGTATAAAGTGACCATATGTTGTACTAAGATTCTCCTGTTTTTTTTTTTCCCTGTGAGTCAGTATAACTTTTGCCAGCCCAGAAGTTGGGCAGCCAATGTTTTACGTTTTCACAATGTTTTCTCCAACTTTCATAAAGTAAATACATAGTTAATATGAGTTTAAAAGGCCAGGGACACTTCTTTGTGAAGAATTTGTACAGTAGATCATTCCCATAGATGATCCAGAAAATAAATTTGAGGTTGAATTTTTTAATGTTGTGATGGATAAAGCAGTGTCTGCTGTTGATGAAAGGTTTAATACCTTGCAAGTACACCATGAACAGTTTGGATTTTTGTATGACATAACTAAATTCAACGAAATAGGAAACAAGAGCAACTAATGACAAAGTGTAAGAACCTAGAGAGCCTCCTGAAGCACGGTGATAGTTTGATTTAAATGGACTTGAACTGTACAAAGAATTGAGTACACTGTCATCAATGTTGCCACATGCAAAATCGGTGATGGACATTGTACAGTTTATTCATACCTGCAAACTTGTTGACATATATCCTAATGTGTATATTGCCACTTGTATTCTACTGACAATTCCTGTAACAGTAGCATCAGGAGAATGGGAGTTTCTCAAAACTAAAGCTCATTAAAAACTATCTCCGCTCTACCATGAGTCAGGAACGCTTAACTGGTCTTGTTATTCTTGCAATCGAACAAGACACAACTTTGTCTTTGTCATACGATGACATTATTACTGATTTTGCAGCCAAAAAAGCCAGAAAGATTGCTTTTAATTAAAAACAAATCTTTGTTTCAATACCTTTTCATATAAATTCCAATAAAATTTTGAATAAATTAAAAAAAAATTATTTGCATCATTCTGTCATATCAGAATTTTTCTATAGTGCCTGCTTCTTTAGTGCTAGTCCATCAGCATTACAGTGTGCTTCATTAAGTTAAACTGGTTTTAATAACGTGAATGTGGCAAGTTTTCCAATACTGTAAGCTTAGTTTTGTTGTTGCTAAGAGCAGATCAGGCACAGGGGCACCAGTTTAATAATCTCATCTAGGGCACCATAAATTCTAAGGCCGGCCCTGCCGCCAGGGGCAGCTCTATGTTTCTTGCTGCCCCAAGCATGGCAGCCAGGCGGCCTTCGGCAGCACGCGTGCAGACCGGTCCGCTGGTCACGCAGATCAGTGGCATTTCTGTGGGTGATCTGCCGTTTCCCACGCTTTCAGCATACCCGCCGCCAAATTACTGATGAAGCGTGTGATCGGTGACCTTCCCGCAGGATGAATGCTGCCTGACTGCCACCTCATGGTGACCGGCACGCTGCCCCCCCATGGCTTGTTGGCCCCAGGCACGTGCTTGGTGTGCTGGTGCCTGGAGCCGCCCCTGTTTGCCGGTGGGTGCTTTTGAAGAAGTGTGTGTGCTGGGGGGAGGAGGCTATTTTCAGCATATGTATACACTTCTTTCATATTCTAGGTATTGAATATGTGTTTATCATTGGTATCATAGTGGGTGGAGAAGGGGCTTTGGGGGAGGGGGCAGAGAGGAGGCGAGAGGTGGGGCTCAGGGGAGTGGGTGCAGAGGAGTGGGTTATTGTATATGTGTCTATCATTATATCTTCGTGGATGGGGAAGAGGACTTGAGGAGAGGTGGAGAAGCAGCGGCAGGGGAGGGGGCATCAGGGAAAGATGTGGGCCAGGGCAGGAAGAGGGCTCATTAGTGGCCAGGGTCTTGGAGGAAGAGGTGGAGTGGAAGCCAGGCCTTGGGGTGGAGCAGAAGCGGAGCGCTGGCAGGACCTCAGGGGGAGGAGACCAAGTAGGGGCAGGGCTTCTGGGGCAAGTGTGGGGGAGGGTTGGACAACTGGTCTGGGAGCCAGTGGCCCCCCCATTTCTTGGGAGCTTCCAGCGCTCCTGTCCAGCCTCCCCAAACACAAGAGTCTCACACTGCCTATGATTGTGGCTTCTGGGTGCTGAGTACTCCCTACTTTTTTCAGTGGGTGCTTGAGCCCCAGAGCAGCCAAGGAGTTTGGCGTCTATATGAACTATAATTCCAAAGCCACAGCTGTGATACAGAAGAGAAGTTCTATTAAAATGTCAGCCTTTCTATTTATTCTTTGCACCATTCACCTGAATCTCTTTGTAGAAAATTGTATTATTCATAAGTGTTTTTTTAATACTCATTTGAAATTTTAAAGCATCTCCCTGCTCCTTTCTTATTAAATTACATATTGCTCACCAAGTCTCCAGGAAAGAAGGAAAGTAATTCAGGTGAAAAACTAGTCATTTGCCAGCAAGAAACCTTTTTCTGGCACTACTTATGTTCTTCTGTTGAACTCTTTGGTTTATATTCAGTTCTGAAATTTGGTTCAGTTAAAAGGGCAAGATATTTGCTTATGTGTTGTTTGTTATGCTGATCTACATAAAAATTTGTGTAGATCCACTACACCATTCTTGTTGGGGTTTGCAAGCACTTTTGAGAGGACAAGATTAGAATTCAAAATGACCATAACAAATTTGAGAATTGGTCTGAATGCAAGAAGATAAAATTCAACAAAAATAAATGCAAAGTACTTAACTTAGGAAGGAAAATCAAATGCACAACTACAAAATGGGGAATAACTGGCTGAAAAGGATCTGGGGTTATAGTGGATCACTAATTAAATATGAGTCAACAATGTGATGGAGTTGCGACAAAGACTAATATTATTTTGTGTGTATTAACGAGAGTGTCATATGCAAGACACTGGAGGTAATTGTCCACTCTTCTTGGCACTGGTGAAGCCTCAGCTGGAGTACTGTGTCCCACTCAGGGAGCCATGCTTTAAGAAAGATGTGAGTAAATTGGAGAGTTCAGAAAGAGCAACAAAAATGATATAAGGTTTACAAAACCTGACCTATAAGGAAAAATTATTTTTTTTTGTACGTCTTGTCTTGGAAAAAAAAAACTGAAGAGGGAACTTGTTAGTCTGCAAATATGTTATGCCTGTTAATAAGCCTGTATATCAATTGTAATCAATTTTTCTCCATGTTCGCTGAAGGTGAGACAAGAAGTAATGAGCTTAATCTGCAGCAAGGGAGATTTAGGTTAGATATTAGGAAAAAACTATCTGACTATAAGGATAGTTAAATACTGGAATAGGCTTCCAAAGGAGTCATGGAATCCCCATCACTGGAGAACTTTAAGAAGAGGTTGGAAAAAAACACCCGTCGGGGATGGTTTTGGTTTACTTGGCCCTTTGTCAGTGCAGGGGGTTAGAATTGATGATTTCTCAAGACCCCTTCCAGCACTACATTACTATGATTTTATGAAAACTGCACAGCAAGTGCTTGAGATAAATAAATGCACAAGTAGATCCTCATGTAACCTGGAAAGGGAGAAGAGAAGAAGACTCAAGGAAGTCAGCTAGGAACTTTGTCATGTAATCTAATTTATCTAGAAAGCGTGTCAATAATACAGTGGGGGAGTTAAAGATATAGTGGAATTGGAAAAGGTTCAGAAAAGTGCAACAAAATGATTAGGAGTATGGAACAGCTTCTGTATGAGGAAAGACTGGGACTTCTCAGCTTGGAAAAGAGACAATTATCTATTTTCCTTATGGTGTTGTAGCCTTTTTGGCTCAGATTTTCAAGATTTTATCCACAACCACAAAGTCTAAAAAGTAGGGCTATCAAATGTTTAAAAAAGTAATCGTGATTAATCACAAGATTTAAAAAAAGGCGATTAATCACAGTTTTAATCTCACTGTTAAACAATAGAGTACCATGTATTTAAATATTTTTGGATGTTTTCTACATTTTCAATATATTGATTTCAATTACAACACAGAATACAAAGTGTACACTGCTCACTTTATATTATTATTTTTATTACAAATATTTACACTATAAAAAAGAAATAGTATTGTTCAATTCACCTCATACAAGTACTGTACTGCAATCCCTTTATTGTGAAAGTACAACTTACAAATGTAGAATTTTTTTTTATATGACTGCACTCAAAAATAAGGTGACTTTGTAAATAAGAAGTGGGTAGCAGTATCTCCCATAAATGTAAACAAACTGTTTGTCTTAGCAATTGGCTGAACAAGAAATAGGACTGAGTGGACTTGTAGGCACTAAAATTTTATATTGTTGTTTTGGAGTGCAGTTATGTAACAAAAAAAAATCTACATTTGTAAGTTGCACTTTCATGATAAAGAGATTGCACTACAGTACTTGTATGAGGTGAATTGACAAATACTTTGTTTTGTTCTTTTTTACAATTCAAATATCTGTAATAAAAATAATAATATAAAGTGAGCACTGTACACTTGTATTCGGTGTTGTAATTTAAATTAATATATTTGAAAATGTAGAAAAATATCCAAATATTTGTAATAAATATAAATTGGCATTCTATTATTGTTTAACAGTATGATTAAAACTGTGATCATAATTAATTTTTTAAATTGTTAATTTGTTTTGAGTAATTAAATGAGTTAACTGCAATTAATTGACAGCCCTAGTAGAAACTTTTTTTTTAAATGAAAGCTGAGATTTTCATGTAATAACATAAATTCAGGAGCTGAGGCCTTAAGAAGGGCACCATATATCACAAAATTTGCACTAAAATTGTGAGAATTGGCAACAGCATGTCCAGGAACCTTCCTAGATGAGAAAGAAAGCCAGCAAAAGAAGATGACTGTATTTCATTTTCCCCTGGGAAAGTTGTTACAGAAGATCTGCAACTTCAGGAAAGTTAACTGCCTCAGGCTATATAACTTGTAGTGTGCTGTCAGCCTCCTGCTGACATGTAGGCCATGGTCATTGCCAAGGAAATGAGGAAAGCTATAGGGGGCCTGAAGTCACTCAGCTATACTGGCAGGGATCCAGAGAAGGGACTGGGTTGGAGGTCCTGTAACACTGCTCTACAGCCAAAATGCTTCTGAAATAAATGTAGTCCAACTTTACTAATTCTGGGTCACTGAGAACAAAATGATGCTTAAAATTGTTGATTGGCTCTAGTTTTCAGGATATGCTATTGGGTTCAGTATATACACCCTTCACTTGGGAAATGGCGGAGGATAAGTGAGTTATAAAGGGAAGGGATCTCAATTTAAACCAGAAATGACTAAAAATACATCTTTGACTGGATCTATGAATAAATCTATGACTGGGTTTGGACAGTACTTGCTTTTGAGGCAAAACAATGAATGATGCAATCTGAAGCTGGTATTGCTTCATACATGATATGAAATGCATCATGTTATTCCTAGAAGTCATGGATGATGCAATCATAATGAAGCTTACATCACTCTGCTGAACAAATTGCCCTATATCAGCTCTAGAAATCATACAGTGTCGTGCTCTCTTATTTGTCAGTGTTTGATTTTGCAAAGGGACACATTTCTGTTTAGGACCAAATTGAGCAGAGATGCCTCGTTCTTGTGTGAACAGTGCAGATAACTTCTGCTATGTTTGTGGTGAAGTGACTTTTGCATCCCAAAAGCGCAGTCTAACCACTATGGTTAAGAAAGCCTATCACCTTTCTTTTGGCTGCAAAATTGGAGATCAGGACAAGAGGTGGGCCCCACACATATGCTGCAACACTTGTGCAACAAATCTTGGCCAGTGGTTGAACAGGAAAAGGAAATCTATGCCTTTTGCAGTGCTAATGATTTGGAGAGAGCCAACAGATCATATCAGCAATTGTTACTTCTGCATGGTGCCTCCAGTTGGGAAAGGTGTGTCAAAGAAGAAAAAGTGGACTGTGCATTATCCGAAACATTCCATCAGCTATACGCCCAGTAACCCACGGAGAAGGCCTGCCGGTTCCTGATGCACCAGAATCATTCTCGCTTGAGTCAGATGAGGAAGAGGAAGAGGATGAAACTTCTGGTCCTGAACCATCAATGTCACAGGACCACATTTCTTCTCCCATCCTCCTCCTCTGAACCACACCTCTTAACACAAGGTGAACTGAATGACCTTGTCAGGGATTTGGAACTACCCAAGGAGTAAGGCGGAGCTGTTGGGCTTCAGACTACAGCAGTGGAATCTTCTGGCAGGCTGTCAGGGCAAATGGAGCCCATCAATGCTTGCAGACTATTGCTGGACAGTGACAGAGATGCTCCATTTAATGAATACAAGAGACAAGCCAAGAAGCGCCGAGTAGACACTGAATAGGACTAAACTATGTACATAATAGTTTTTTGCCTTTTGTTTCATAATACATTTTTATTTATATAACCCTTTGCTGATTTTTAAAGTGTTACATAAACAGGACAGGTGAAATATTATCATGTAAAGCAACCATAAACACATGAAAAGACCTAGGTTTACAATTTATGATTAAAACTCTACTATCTACCACACTATACATAGACATAAAATGTAAAAACTTAAATATCTTAGAAACAGTAGCCAGTGTTTTAATAGTCATATTTGAATTCAGCACATCAAAATACATAATAAATATCACATTTTATCTCTGAAGCAGACGACTTCTCAAAAATTGTAGACCAGTGTAATTAGCATGGTGACCTAGCTTGCTGAGGATCACCCAATATCTATGGAGATTACTTTGATTGACCCATGCAGTGGGAAATCCTAGGAAAACCACACAAGGATCCTTGCATAGTTTTCTGTTCCCTTAGAGGGGAATTCCATAGAACAGGTGTTTCTGGACTATTTTAATATTTAAAAATAATCTATAATAATACATTTCTCCTCAGGAACTTTCCTGCAGCGGTGACAGCAAGCTTATATTGTGATGCCACTAATACCACCAACTCTGATGGCAAGAACAGAAATGTCAAGCTCAGGTAATGGAGGAGATACCAAGTTTACTTGACCTGATAGTTGTTGGTCTGCTGGGACCTTCTTAACTAATTAGTGAATAATTAGAAATGTACACTCTTTTGCTGCCTTTTGCTGATTTACAGTGGACAATCATCATAATATCTGAAAATCTCTTCGTAGGGGAACTGTTTGTTGATCTAATATTCATTTCCACAATTATGATCATCCTTTAGGGTCAGGACAGATACTATTACTGAAATTGAATAGTTCTTTACACCATGGTAATCTCCCGTTAAAGTCCACAGGGGTACTTGTGGAGTGAGATATACTACTCAGTGTGAGTAAATCTGGTCCATAATGTTTGCCTAAGGGACAATACAGTTTTTGGATAAGATCCACAGCTGTTGTAAATTAGTTTTGCTCCAGTGTCTTCACAAAATGGGGGTATGGTTGTGTGCCTTTAACTAACTCACAGCTAGATGCTAATTTTAAAAGAATATTAAGAGTGAAAAAAATAAGGCGAATTAAAGATAATAGGCTGCTTTCTCCATTGGTTACAATGGGTTTCTACCAGTGCAATTCCAGAATTAGGCCCAGTATTTGTTTTATACAGAAAGTAATATTCTTCTAGGGCATGATTCTCCTGTCATACCGGTGTAAATCAGGATTAACTCCATTGAAGAAAATGGAGCTACTGTGGTGGAAAACCCATGTGTCTGAAAAGAGAATATAGAACTTGGACATAAAATCCAGAACACAAACCATGCAGTATTGTCTTCATGTTCTTCACTATGCTGTCTGCTAAGTTGGATATTTTCAAATGTTAGTACCTCTCTAATTAAACTCATTGATTTGACATGGACATGTAGGGCACATCCACACTGCACACTTCTTTCAGTGGCATATAGTGTACATAAAGCCATAGTCCCCATTAGCAAGGGTATAAATAGCAATGTAGGTCATGAGGGGTGGCTTAGGCAAGTAAAGACGTGCCTGAAGAGTGTGGGTATGTACATACTCTACGTGGCTCTCTACATGCCCAAGACCTGCCTCCCTGTCTATACTGCTATTTTTAGCAGTGTAGTGTCCCACTGCCTCCCTGCTGTTGGAGCCATCCCCACTGCAGTGGGGAAAGGCTCTGATGGCAGGGAAGGCTGAGCCTTTCCCCACTGCCTCCCCATTGCCAGACCCTTACCCTGAGGTGAGGAGAGACTTCAATAGCTTCCTGCTGCCGGAGCCTTTCACTGACACGTAGCTACACACTCTGATGTGGATGCAGCCCACTTTTCACTTCTGTGTATACATGGACACTACACACTGCCACCAGTGTAGTGCAGATGTAGCCACAGACTACAAGAAATGTTGGCACACATGGATATCATTACAAGATAACATCTAAGTAGTATGAGTCTATAAGTTGTATCAATGCTAGGGAAGCAAATTTACTTAATGTATTTGTAGAATCTGAATAAATATTGCAATATTTCCTCCCCTAGTAATATTCCACTGATACACTGAACCAAGGTCTTCTCTATTTGGAATATTTGGAATATAATCTGTTACTTTGGTTCCAAGAAATATGCATGCTAATATCTTTTCAATGGAGGTATCCTTCCTGGGTTTAAAAAACAGGGGGTGGGTGAATTATAGAGATTGTCTTTCACCAAGTTTACTTCCAAAAATCTTTTGGAAGACTAATATACATTAAGTGAAGTACATACATTGCTGTATCGCTTGGTTTATGCGCTAAGATTTTATTACCAATATTTACATTATAAAGAAGCTCATCCATCAATCAAAGATGAACTTGGCAACCATTGCCAAAAATTAAAGGTCTTCTGGGCAGCAACCTGGTGATTATAAGAGATAATCTGTCAGAGGTCCCAAAACACCACGGTATGGGAGTTGCTCTCTCAGCAGCCATTATTAAACTGTGGATCTAAACCCAAAGAAGTTGCTTGAAGCAGAAAGAACATGCAGCTGGGGATTGCATTACTGTGCAGGTCAATATGAATGGGTTGGTGGCTGCCAGCCAGGATCATCGCTTGGCTTGGTAGCTGCCAGGAAAGTCCACCTGTGGAGGAAGTTCTGGGGGATTATGGAATGGAATTGAAGATTCATAGATTTTACAACCAGATTATTATGATCATTCCATCTAACCTTCTGTGTAACACAGAGTCTCACTTAGTGAACTCTGCCAACCTCCTATCTTCTGTTTGAGCTACAGCACATCTTTTAGAAAGACACGCAGTCTAAGAAAGGAGGAGAGTAGCTTCTTTCAAGTGTCATATTACAGCTCTGTTTGGCTATTCAATTCTGTTTGGCTATTCTGACTGAGCCACACACAATTCAATTTAACCCAATCTTGACCATGGAATAGGTAGCTCCCAGCTTTTGCCATGAGCACCAAAGAATTGAGTGAGTTTGGCCCAGATCCACAAAGTGTCATAGATGTTGCAATGTTAAGTGCCTCACAGTGCTCCCCTACCTCACAGACACAAACATCTCTGTGAGATAGGGGACTACTGGTATCTTCATTTCACAGCTGGAGAACTGAGGCACAGAGAGGCTGTGGGTAGGGCCCTACCAAATTCACCGTCCATTTTGGTCAATTTCACGGTCATAGGATTTTTAAAATAGTAAACTTCAGGATTTCAGCTATTTAAATCTGAAATTTCACTGTCATAATTGTAGGGGTCCTGACCCAAAAGGAGTTGGGGGTGGTGGTGGTCACAAGGTTATTGTAGGGGGATTGTGGTACTGCTACTGTTACTTCTGTGCTGCTGCTGCTGGTGGGGCTGCCTTTAGAGCTGGGCAGCTGGAGAGTGGCAGCTGTTGGCTGGGAAGCCCAGATCTGAAGGCAGAGCTGCCGCCAGCAGCAGTGCAGAAGTAAGGATGACATGGTATGGTATTGCCACCCCTTACTTCTGCACTGCTGCTGGTGAGGAGCTGCCTTCAGAACTGTGTGCCCAGCCAACATCTGGCACTCTCTGGCCACCCAGCTCTGAAGGCAGCACAGAAGTAAGGGTGGCAATACTGCAACCCCCCCCTAAAATAACTTGTGACCCCCCCTGCAACTCCCTCTGTGTAAAAGGGTAGGGTAAAAGCACACAAAAGACCAGATTTCATGGGGGGAAAACCAGATTTCACAGTCTGTGGTGCATTTTTCATGCTGTGAATTTGGTAGGGCCTTAGCTATGAGACTTGGCAAGAAACACACAAGATAATTTGTGACAGAGCAGGAATTAAACTTTCAGCCTCAGCTAGAATTCTAAACTACCGGACCATTCCTCCTTCTTTAAATTATCAGGAAATTCATTATCTTTGTTCTGTATTTGGCTTTTATTTTTCTCTCTGAAGTCTGTGGCTGCTTTTGCCTCCTTTGCTCTCACCCCAAATTGGTCATTCCATCCCCGATGGAGCTCCGAGGAGCTCCCATTTTCTCTCAAGACTTCAGTGTCATAGTAATTCCAGCTGAGTAAGACAACTGGGGACTCACCCTGGACTCCATCCATGTGATGCTGAAACTGATGTAGCATGACGGCAGGGCAAGCTCTTCCTTAGAGGCTGAGTATATTGACTTTGAGACCACCTGCTGCCTATACTTAGGCAACTAACTCTGTGAGAGGGTGGGATTCAGAACCCATCCCTCTTATCAGCATCCCCCTGTTGGCTAGTTTAGGTGGCTCTGTGCCTAGCATACTGGCTGTTGTGGATCCCAGTCTAGGCATACATCTTCCCATTCATTGTATAGGGAGCCTACATGCTTAAGTCAGGGTCTGTGGTCCCGTTGTTGTTCCGGTGATTTCTAAGCACCTTAAAGGTTAGGTTTGCAATGCCTAAGTCATTTTTTTGGATCCAGGCCTTAATTGCTCTGTACTTCACTTTCACCATCTGTAAAATAGAATAAATAATGCTTACCTCCCTCACAGGGGCATTGTGAGGCATAACTGATTAATGAAAGCATGTGAAGCACTCTTGAAAGAAAATTATTATTAAAGTGTCATGCTAATAGCACTGAGGTGAAAGTGTGCGAAGGAAGTGAAGGGGATGGTGAGGTGGCATTTCTGGGGAGCAAGGGATTTATGATTTTTCATAAAATCATGGAAAACTCAGAGGCTTTGACTCCTCAAGGAAATGGGAGTCTGGGTTCATTCAGTCCTTAACTTCACAACAAAACCTAGATGATGTAAACCTAGTGAATGTAAATGAATCTATTTTGAAATCTGTGTTAAGGACATTTAGAAGGTGCTGCTGAGATGTCCATAATACTGGCTCTTGATTGGTGTCTATATTTTATTGTTCCTCATCACACGGTCTTACTGAATTTTACTCATCTCTCATATGCCTTTACATGTAATTACTTCATTAAATTTCATCAGTGCCACTGGCAGACATAAGTCAACTGAAGGAACAATATCTTTTTTCTTTAACACACACGTTTTTCATCTGGTAAAGGCTTTTTACTATTGTAAATGAAATGAAATCCAGAGTTTAAACATAGTTTGAGTTTTTGGAAAGAGTTTGCAGAAAATCAAAAAAGTCTGCCTCTTTCATCTTCAGAACAGATTACTTTAGAGGAATAATTATGATCATTTTTGCTTCTTATTAAAGTTGTGAATAGCAGTTATGTATGTGCTACACTTTGTATTATGAATCTGCATTGACATTCCTAATAAAGGTAAAGGTTGGAGAAAATATTAATATCGAAATAAAGTTTGGGGAAACTTCTAAGAAATGAATAATTTCTTTTAAATTTCCAAAGCTCTTAAATCATTTAAAGCATTGATTAATTCTCACTTCACCTTTGTTAGGTGAGTAAGTATTATCCATATTTTACAATTGGATCAACTGTGGCAGAGAGAGGTTAAGTGAAATATTCAAGGTCATATGACAAATAAGTAGAAAATCTGAAGTGGCGACACGCTGATCTTTGCTCTAAACACTAGACAGTGCTTCTTTCATCAAACATTCCTACTTAAACAAGTATGAGAAATGCATTTTTATGAGTGTGTTTGACAAACGGCACTATTAGTAACTATGGAAGATAGAAAGCAATATTTTCTGATATGTATGTCTAGAGGGGCTTTGGAAAGATGCAGATATTCCTACTTCTTGAAGCATGTTTTGCATATACAGTACACTGAGATTAATTGATAGTCTTTATTCAGTTTGGGCCTGATCCAAAACTGGTTGACGTGAAAGGTGACTTCAGTGAGGTTTGGATCAGGTGTCTAAGGCTTAGGGACCGTGGTACTTCTTAAATTCCTGTTCAAATTCTTTTGTAGGGCTGTAAGGGACTTCAAGAGGTCATCTAATCCCTCCCCTCAGACTGAAGCAGGATTAAGTATGCCGAGACCATCCTTGACAGGTGTTTATCTAACTTGTTCTTAAACCTACAAGGACAGGGATTCAACAACCTCCCAAGGTAACGTGTTCCTGTGCTTAACTGTCCTTATAGTTAGAAAGTTTTACCTAATATTCAATTGAAATCTCCCTTGTCACAGACTAAGTGGGTTGCTTCTTGCCCTAATCGCCATGGACATGGAGAACACCTTCTTTATAATAGCCTTTAACATATCTGAAGACTGTTATCATGTCCCCTCCTCAGCCTTTCTTCCATAGCCTAAACATGCCCAATTTTTTCAACCTTTCCTCACACACCATTTTTTCTAAACCTCTTATCATTTTGTTGCTGTCCTCTGGACTCTCTCCAGTTTGTTACATCTTTCTTAGGGCTTGTTTTCACTACTGTGCTAAATTGGCGCCGATGCATCAATGCAGTGGCACTGCTCTATGCATCTGCTGAAACCGCATTACGTTGACAGGACAGTGCTCTCCCCTCGACGTAATCACTCCACCTCAATGAGAGGCAGGCGCTGTCGGTGGGGGATACCACTTTAAGTTGATGTAATTTACATTGCTCAAGGGGTGGTTTTTTCACACCTCTGAATGATGTAATTTATCTCAGTTTAAGCAGTCCTGTAATACAATCTAGAATATTTACCTTTTTTGCAACAGCATTGCCCTAGGACTCATTCAGTTTGTGATTCCCTATAGCTCCAGATCCTTTTCAGCAGTACTACTGTCTCACCAGTTATTTCCTTATTTGTATTAGTGCATTTGACTTTTCCTTCCTAACATAGAACTTTGCACTTGTCTTTACTGAATTTCATCTGTTGATTTCAGACCAATTCTCCAATCTATCAAAATCATTTTGAATTCTAATCCTGTCTTCAGAAGTGTTTGCAACTCTCCCCCACCAGCTTTGTGTTATCTGCAAATGTTACGTGCATACCCTCCACTCATATAGGTTGTTAATGAAAATACTGAATAGTACAGTACCCAGGGCAACCCCCAACGGGACTCCACTAGACACATCCTTGCAGTATGACAGCAAACCGTTGAAAAGTCCTCTTTGAGAATAGTCTTCAATTCAATCAGGTCCCCTGGAAGGAAGGAAGAAGGGATGTTGTACAACTGGGTGTTTCTGGTGGAGCACTCTGGAATGGAAGCTCCAAGAGTTCCTTTTAAATCAAAAAGAGCAGAGCCTTGGAATTTCTTTTGTCAGCGTGATGATGGAGCTACTCATACTGCTTCTAATCCCTAACTGGGATCACACATCACAGCCACGTCCCTTAGGATATCCAGAGCCTCAAGTACAGAAGGTTAGAAAAAGCCTCAAATGTGCAAACAAATAATTTCTAGGTTCAGACATCTTGTCTAAGGATTTTACCTTATGCTTCTAGAACACAAACTCTCATTAAAGGAATACAGACATGTATGATATAGGTAAATGAAGCATTCATTAAAAACAATTTAGATATATAGATTGAAGAGTTTCTTGCAACATTAGTAAAGTAAGTAAAGCAAATTGTAAGTAAAACAAACCTATCTAAAGCATCAGATAGTATAAGAAGATGATGCTGGATGTATTTAGGTCATGCTTTATGCAGGACCAATTAAAGAACTTTGGGGCCCTGTACATGATGGGAAATTGGGGATTTCCCACCTTCCTTAAAGTAGAGCTCTGCTCCAGCTGCTGCCAGCGCTGCACAGCATGCTGAGCTCCGTGCTGGGGCTTCTCAGCAATGTCACCTTTGCCCCATACATAGCAACCCCACCTCTCACTGATCCCAGAATGCACCTCCACTCCACCCCATGCCACACAGGCTCCTGAATGCCACTATCACCACAGTTGCCAACTGTCACGCGGTAAATAAGCAGCTCGACTTTCACAATAAGCCAAAAATCAAGCTAATCCCATTTCGAAACAAGGCCAAAACAAGCCAGTCCCTAAGAACCCCAACACTCTATGTGACTAGATCCCCCAGGTGTGCAGTCTGGGACTGTGGTGGCCCGCTGTGCACCCCTGACTCTCTCCCCACCCATGCCCCTTCCTCTTACTTGCTGGGAGCTGATAAAAAAAAAAAGAAGCAACAAGCTACAAGCCAAAAACTAGTCAACAAGCAACTTACAAGCCAATTAAACCAAAACCAAGCCCAATTTCTGCATTTTTTTTTGCAGGTTTGGCATGTCTGATGCTGACCCACATATACCACAGTAACCCTCTACCAGCCCCCACTTGTCCTGACAACCTGCCCTCCCCATCAAAGCAATTCTGCAATACACCCTGCTCGATGCAGCCCCCAACAGCTCAGCCCCACTGGCCATAGCCCCACATCCCAGCCCCAACCTCACTGCCTCCTAACGCCACCACAACTCACCCCACTGCACCCCTACATCTCCCACTTGCCCTAAACCCAACTCCGTCAGCCTCTCACCCATCGCCCCCAGGACCTTCCCAGGGACTCAAATGCCCTGCCTCAGTGATCCACGCTGGTGCTGGGCTGAGGCAGCTCCTTCCGATCCCAGCTGCCAGCTCTGCTCACTCCCATCTCCTGCCCTGCCACTCACTCACATGGCCCTTTGCCACTTACGTTTGGCCTGGCTGCCCCATAACTGTGACGGAGGGGGGCAGGCCCCTAATTTGAATGAGTGGCATGCGATCTGGCGCATGAGATCACAGCGCTGCTCAGGTTTTAATTTTATTTCTCCCAGTGACCAGGGGCCCTCCTGAAATGGGGTCCCTGTGCAAGCACATTGATTAATCCAGGCCTAGCTATACCAATGCCACCAAAACAACCTCCGCATCAAGTGACACTATCCACACCACATGGAAGGCGAAAAAAGAGGGTGAGCAAGAGAAACATAACCTAGAACACATGGAAAAGAAGCCAAATCCATCAACATGACACTCGGGAGCCTGAACAGACAGCACAAGACCAAAATAAATGGCAGAAAATGGTGGACACCTTATGCACCTGAGGGTGCAGGAGGATAAAGGAAAGAAAGAAGTAACTCTTAGAGCAGAGATCGTGTCTTATTTTGTTTTAGTGCAGCACCTTGCACCATGGAGCCCTATCCTAACTGGGGATTCTGTATTCTGCCACTATATAAATATGAGCTAATTGTACTAATAATAATATGAACGCTTTGCTGAGTAGCCCCTGTGTGTCATCATACAATTTACAGGACAAGTTAAGTATTGCTCAGGTTTAAACAGCAGCAAATTGCTAAGTAAACTAGAAAAATCTGTATTATCCCTGACAGATGTCCTCAATACAAAGAGCCTGATCCACTGTCTTCCATGGAATTACACTAGTGTAACTAAACGAGAAATTAAGTCCTGGATGTTTCCATGTTATCAAAGCATATCAGTACCTCGCTGTAAAAGAGCAAAGTAGAATAGGCCACTTAGGAGAAATACGTTAAGATTCTCAAAAGACTAAAGATCATAGTCAAAAGAATCCAAAAAGCAGAGAAGCAGAACAGATTTGGCTATTCACAGAAGGAGAATGCATCTGTTCTAACCTACCATTAATTAATTATCGTAGAACACTGTAGGACAGAATTTAGTTTTGATAAAATAATAGTTTAAGATCAGGAAGATATAACCTATGAATACAGGTAGAATGATAATAAGAAGACATAGGCAGGGTTAGAAATTGAAGTCAGAACTTTGCTAAGAAGGTGAATAGGACATTAATGAAGCAAAGGAATCCATGGAAAATAGGGAGAACATTGAGACAGAAATGGTAGCCTAATAATAATAGCCTTATATTTTATTCAGTGACTTTCATCCCAGAGGGGCCCACAGCATTTTACAAAATGATAGATAAACTAAATAGACAGATCACTTTACCCACTGCTGAACTGCTGCTGCCTTTGGTGTAAACAGCCATTTAACAATTCACACAACACTGCAGAACCATCTGGGACTGGAAGAGTACATTTGGAAACAGCAGGCAGACAAGACGCAATTATCTGAGGGTATGTCTACACTACGGGATTATTCCGATTTTAGAGAAACCGTTTTTTTAAAACAGATGTATAAAGTCGAGTGCATGCGGCCCACACTAAGAACATTAATCGGCAATGTGCGTCCATGTACCAAGGCTAGCGTCAATTTCCGGAGCGTTGCACTGCGAGTAGCTATCCCGTAGCTATCCCATAGTTCCCGCAGTCTCCCCCGCCCATTGGAATCTGGGTTGAGATCCCAATGCATGATGGGGCAAACACAGTGTCGCAGGTGATTCTAGGTGTAAGCAGAGTTCAGGATAAGCTCTACCCTGACATCTGGTGGAAAGAATTTCAGAGAGTGTATTTGCATAGGCACGCCTACCCTATCCCGGACGAGCAAAAATGTAACCCTTCTGCCCCTCTGAGTTGGCAGCAACAAGGGCCGGGTTCAGTATCCAGGGGTTCTGTTTCAGTAACACAATGCATAACTGGCTCGAGCCCCCACCCAGTGACCTGGGAGACAACATATATCACACCCCCTGGGCGCCTCTAGGAGGCAATACTTCCCCTCTCGCAAGCACGGAGTCTGAGTGTAGCAAAATCTTTTTAATAAAGAAAGGAATCAATGTGGCATCCCATTGGAGAAACACCACAAACAGCATTATAACACAAACCATAAACAAAAACCCACCTCCAAATACCTTTGGCACTATCCCTTTTCCCCTTAGGGTTTTTAAGTCCAATCACCCCAAAGTCCAACAACCAAAAGTCTCTGGTCAATGCCACCCCAGAGTTCGAGAGTTTATCTGTAGAGTCCCTCCCCCCAGTCTGGGTAGAAAGGGGCACCTTACGTGGTTCGGGGCCAACTGCCCTGCCTCTCCGTGGGTTCTGCTTCGTCTTCTCCACGAACTGCTCCGCTTCACCAGCTGCTCCACTCTGCTCCTTCAGCCATCCTCAGAAACTGCTCCGCTACACCAGCTGCTCTGCTCCATGAGCTGCTCCAGTTCTCCCTGCAAACTGCTCGGCTCCGCTCACTCTGTGGGCCGCTCCACCCGTCCCACAGCTACTCCATACAGATGGAGGATGTCCAGAGCACCTGTGACCCTCCACGTTAGAACTAGAAATGCAGGGGCCTATGCCATTATCCGAGGGGAACTCACAGGAAACCTTCCCATCCATCACTCAAGAGAATGTCCCCCCTACCATAGCAACAGAGATTCTCAATAGGCGAGACAGGGTAATAGGACCAGTGAAACGGTTAATTACAATGCACCTGGGGTGATTAGTGAGGAGCCTATACATTTAGCACCTAGGTTTGTGAAAGCTAAGTGGGCTATCTAAGTCTTTTGGAAGGGACCAATAAGTTGATATAGTAGGGAATGTGATTTGTCGGGACGACAAATCTTGGCTGGGGGGAGGACTGTAAGCAGAGTCAGGATAAGCTCTACCCTGACATCTGGTGGAAAGATTTCAGAGAGTGTATTTGCATAGGCACGCCTACCCTATCCCAGACTGCCGAGCTGTGGGACTGCTTGGTGACAAATGACTCACCCTCCGTTGGGTGGTACTTGCTAGACAAGGGACATGGGTTCCAACTCCCAGTGAGGAGAGAGAGAGAGGCAGGGGCAGGTGCAGGCGCAGACACAGGCGCAGGCTGGGGACAGGTATCTGTGCTGGTGGTGCAGTGTCCTTGTGGAGCAGAAGCACCAGTTCCACCCCTCCTCTCTCCACAGTGGAATGTCAGAGTTGATTTTTTTATTCCCTCAAGAATCTAAATACAGGTTACTGAGCTGAATTCACTTTGGGTAATGGTGCACTAGCACTGGGGCTCCCCTACTAAGAGCTGAGATCACTAAGAGTTGAAATCACTAAAGAGCTGAAATTATTGAGCCGAGAGGCACTGCGTACTGTGCTAACTAGTGGGGGAGCCTGAAGATATACTGTGGAACAGAGCGGCTGGTGGAGTGGAGCAGTTTCTGAGGATGGCTGGAGAACAGAGTGGAGCGGCTGGTGAAGCAGAGCAGTTCGTGGAGAAGGCGGAAGCAGAACCCACGGAGAGGCAGGGCAGTTGGCCCCGGACCACGTAAGGTGCCCCTTTCTACCCAGGCTGGGGGGAGGGACCTCTTACAGATAAACTCTCGAACTCTGGGGTGGCATGACCAGAGACTTTTGGGTTGTTGGACTTTGGGGTGATTGGACTTAAAACCCTAAGGGGAAAGGGACAGTGCCAAACGTATTTGGAGGTGGGTTTTTGTTTATGGTTTGTGTTATAACCCTGTTGTGGTGTTTCTCCAATGGGATTGCCGCATTGATTTCCTTCCTTTATTAAAAAGATTTTGCTACACTCAGCTCCGTGCTTGCGAGAGGGGAAGTATTGCCTCCTAGAGGCGCCCAGGGGGGTGTGATATGTGTGTGTCCCAGGTCACTGGGTGGGGCTCGAGCGGTATGCATTGTGTTACTGAAACGGAACCCTGGATACTGAACCCAGCCCTTGTTGCTGCCAACTCAGAGGGGCAGAAGGGGCTACACAGGTAATGTCGTCCCTCAATCCTTCTTCTGTGAAAGCAACGGTAGACAATCATTTCATGCCCTTTTCCCCTGGATTGCCCTGGCAGATGCCATGGCATGGCAACCATGGAAACCTGTTTTCCCTTTATCATTGTCACCGTATGTGTACTGGATGCTGCTGACAGAGGTAGTACTGCAGCGCTACACAGCAGCATTCATTTGCCTTGCAAGGTAGCAGCGACTTTTACCATACCTATTGCACCATCTGCCATTATTAATTGGTAAGGAGATGATGGTGTTATCAGTCATTTTGCACTGTTTGCATTTGGAAATTGGCGATGATGGTGATCAATCCTTTTATACCATCTGCTGCTGTCACGGGTGCTCCTGGATGGCCTCACTGAGGTCGGGCCGGGGGGCGCATGGACAAAAATGGGAATGACTTCCCAGGTCATTCCCCTTCTTTATGTTTTGTCTAAAAAATGGAGTCAGTTCTGCCTAGAATATGGGGCAAGTGTACTGGAGAACCAGAGAGCACAGCTGCTCTGGGGCAAAGCCCCAGAGATCCCGCAGAAATGATGAGCTGCGTGCCATTCTAGAGGGTGCCCCTGCAACAACCCACCCGTTGCTTCCCTCCTCCCCCAACCCTCCTGGGCTACCGTGGCAGTGTCCCCCCATTGTGTGATGAAGTAATAAGAATGCAGGAATAAGAAACACTGAGTTTTTAGTGAGATAAAATGAGGGGAGGAGGCAGCCTCCTGCTGCTATGATAGTCCAGGCAGGACATTAAAAGGTAGGGGGGAGAGCAGTGCAGCCTTCAGCTGCTATGATAGTACAGGGGGTACAGAATCTTCTTTAGACATGAAAGCGGGGGGCTGATGGAGCTCAGCCTCCAGCTGCTATGATAAGGACAGTTACCAAGCCTTCAGTACCGTATGCTGGGAATGACCGGGAGTCATTCCCATTTTTACCAGGCTCCCCCCAGCCGACCTTACCGAGGCCAGCCCAGGAAGCACTCACGGCTGATGATGATGATGGATATAAGTCATTTTGCACCATCTGCCACCGGGAAGGGGATGCTGGTGTTCAGCGCTGCAGCACCCTTCTACCAGCAGCATGCAGTAGACATGGGTGACATTGAAAAAAGGTGAGAAACAATTTTTTTCTCTTTTCTTTTGGGGGAGGGGGAAGGGTGTAATTGAAAACATACACCCTGAAACACCCGGGAAAATATTTTTGTCCCTTCAGGCATTGGGAGCTCAGCCAAGAATGCAAATGCTTTTCGGAGACTGCGGGACTGTGGGATAGCTGGAGTCCTCAGTACCTCCTCCCTCCCTCCATGAGCGTCCATTTGATTCTTTGGCTTTCTGTTACACTGTCACACAGCAGCACTGTGCTGAGTCCCTGCTGTGGACTCTGTCTATCATAGCCTGGAGATTTTTTTCAAATGCTTTGTCATTTTGTCTTCTGTAACGGAGCTCTGATAGAACAGATTTGTCTCCCTCTACAGCGATCAGATCCAGTATCTCCCGTATGGTCCATGCTGGAGCTCTTTTCGGGTTTGGAACTGCTTCGCCACCTGTGTTGATCAGAGCTCCACGCTGGGCAAACAGGAAATGAAATTCAAAAGTTCGCAGGGCTTTTCCTGTCTACCTGGCCAGTGCATCTGAGTTCAGATGCTTTCCAGAGCGGTCACAATGGTGCACTGTGGGATACCGTCCGGAGGCCAATACCATCGAATTGCGGCCACACTAACCCTAATCCAACATGGCAATACTGATTTCAGCCCTACTCCCCTCGTCGGGGAGGAGTACAGAAATCAGTTAAAGAACCCTTTATATCGATATAAAGGGCTTTGTTGTGTGGAAGGGAGCAGGGTTAATTTGGTTTTAACGCTGCTAAATTCGGTCTTTAAACGCATAGTGTAGACCAGGCCTGAGTGAGAATTTGGCAAGGACACTGGCTTTAAGAATCTACTTTTTGAAAAATAGAATGGAAGTGTGTGCTCTCTCTTCTCTTTCTTTTAAATCATATACTTTCTGTTGGAATTACTTTAATTTGATATTTAGGGGGGGGAAACCAGAACAAAAATAAAGTTCCATGAGAGGACACAGCTATGTCTCTTCTGCTATAGGCTGCATCCATGTCTTCTCTTGTTCATCTGGGTCCCTCATCTTTATATCCGTGCCACCCTCCCTCTCTCTCTTTCTCTCTCTCTCTCTCTCCACTCTCTCCTTCCCTTACCTACTTTCTTATTTTTCATAGATTCAGGTATTTTATGGCCAGAAGGGAGCACTGTGATCATCTAGTCTGACCTTTTGTATAATACAGGCCATAGAAAATTCCCTGAATTAATTCCTGCTTCAAATCCAATCCCTATGGTTAAACTGGAGCCTATTGTAGTAACAGTAGGGTTTGTTTTCAGGACCAGAGTCAAATGTTTTATTAATGTTAATTAAAGTCCCTTTTAATTAAGATTGTTTTTCCCTTATCGTCATTGATCAGGGAAAAATGAATTTGGTGTGGTTATTGGCTTTAATCAAGAGCATAAGCAATTATAATGTTAGGTAATTTATTATACCTCCCTAAAGTACTAAGCAATGTGAAAATTAGATTGAGGTTACCACGTAAATCAAGTTAGTCAAATCAAGAAGTTAATAATAATACAAATTAAAATTGTTTAACTAAAAGAAAACAATTTGACCAACAACTGGGCAAATCTTGCATGAGAACAATTAATAATCAAATCACAAAGTTAACACCAAGACCTGAATGGCTTACCATGTCTTACTATCCCTATGCAGTTTATTTAGCAGCCTATACTTTCCTCTATGGCAATAATGGGTTTAAGGTTGGAATCTTCACATACTCCAGGTGATCTCTAGTGATCTGTATAAGCTTTGCTTTGAACCTGGCTTAATGGATGCCAAATGGTAACTTGCACTATAAGCTTATACCCACACATTATTACTGCCACTGCTCCTGCCTAAAAGATGAGGACAAGTCTTTCCTGCACAGACATTCCGGTTAAGGAAACAAAAAGAGGAAGTTACTTAGAAATAGAAAGGGATCTGCTTTCAGCTTGGCTGGTCTGTGGAGCCTCGAGTCAGTCGGGAGCTGCATGGTGGGGAACCAGGAGCTGTCTTCTTGCTCAGGCACCGTCATGCTAGCGGGCATTGTCCTCTGGTCGATGACTGGTCTGTGATATCCTCTATTTTCCTTGGGTGGGTAGGGGGGAAGCAGGAGTGTGAGCTCTGTGATGTCATTGTGGTGATCTCAGGAGAAGCACACTTCTCATTTGTCTGGTCTTTTAAGGTTTTGAAACTCAAAACTGGTATAACCCACAGGACCTCCATGGCAATCGTCTAATTGAATCAGGGTATCATTGGTTTCCCCCTCCAAATGCATTGTCCAGTTCTTGGTCAAGGGGAATCAGCCTGACCTTTGGTATACTCTACGACCCTGCTTCCTAGGGTACTGGTTCTTGGTCAATCCACAGATCCATGTGTTTTTCCTAAGCAAGCAATAATAGGGGAATAACAGGAGATGATGACTCCTCAAAATGATTTTGACTCCCCTTATCTAGGTCAACAGTCTGGGCTCCTAAATGACTCCTTGACCATTAAGGCCTGTCTTGTTTCCCAGTTATAATTTATGACCCATTGTCCTTTGACTTAGAAAAGTTATTTCTTACTCATTTACGCATTTCATGAGTACACTTTCTTAAGGCCCATGAGACCTCATGACCACAATAAGCCAGTACAGAACAGTCTGGGAAACTGAGGAACTTTGTGATAGGTTATTTTATTCTATCAACCCTCAAGGCCAAACTGCTTCAAAAGTTACTTGTTTGGCCTGGCTGCCCCATCACTGTGATAGAAATATGGAAAATTAAACTTTATACTTAATGTCTACATTACTATGAACCTACACTTCTACAATATATAACCTGCTGATTTAAAAATATCTAACTTTAGTAGCTGCTTTTTAACATCCTCCTTAGTTACTGTTGGAATGGAAAGTATTTCATCATGGTCATCATCAGATATGAATACATCATCTGGCTTTTTCCCAACTACAGAATGGAAATATTTATTGAAAATTTATGCCATTTCTGCATTATTATTGACAGTTCTACCATTTCCATCTAGTAACGGGCTAATACTATTGCTAGGTTCCTTTTGTTCCTGATTTAAAAAAAAACTTATTGTCCATAACACTGCTGGCCATAGATTTCTCCTTGAGTCTTTTTGCTTCCCTTATCAATTTCTACAATTTCTAACCTCTAATGTATATTTATTGCTATCAAATTCCATTTTTTCATTTCATACATATTGCTTTTTATTTTTTTTTATTGCCGCTTCCTTCCCCTCTAAGCCAAGCTGTTTTTAATCAGCATAAACTTCTTCTGAATTATGGGATTGTGGCTTTTTGAACATCTACTAAAATGTTTTTAAAGAATTCTCAATTATCATTCACAATTTTTGGTTTAAAACGTTTTTCCCAGTTGATATATCCCATAATTGATTTTGACTTTGTGAAACTGTCCTTATTAAAGCATTAAGCATATCTATTCTTGGTTGGGATTTTAGTCTGGTTGCACATAATAAATGCAATCAAGTTATGATTACTTGCACCTAAGCAACCACTAATTTTTAGTTCTGTAAGCAATTCCTCTTTAATCATCAAGATAAGGTCTATTACAGACTCCCTCATATTAGATACAACACTTTTTGAGTTAGGAAATTATCATCTATATTTAAAAAAAAATCCAAGGATATTTTGGAACTAGCAGCATAAGATCTAGAGCATTTGTCACTCAGACTGAAGTCCTCCATGATAACATTTTTTTTCTGTACATAGTATAGAATGGTGTTCCAGTAACCAGTCGACCTGTTCACTAGTGGGATTTGGTGGTCTTTAGCAGACACCAACTAGTACCTCATCTGTGTTTTACCTACACCTCTACCCTAATATAACACTGTCCTTGGGAGCCAAAAAATCTTATTGCATTATAGGTGAAACCACATTATACTGAATTTGCTTTGATCCACCGGAGTGTGCAGCCCCGCCCCTCCCCCCCCAGAGCACTGCTTTACCGCATTATATACAAGTTTATGTTATATTGGGTCACGTTATATCGGGGTAGAGGTGTTTTAGAACATTGATCCATACGCACACAAGATCATTTGCTTCCAAGCTGTCAGTGACTTGGAAATAGGTAATGACTTTTTGACATATACTTCCATGCCCCCATCTCTTTGCTCACTTGAGTATTCCTAAATAGGTTATAAACACTGATTTTAACACTTTTTCTCCTTGCCTCAGTCTTCCTCCATCCTTTTCTCTTTGGCCTATCCATTATCTTCCCTTATTTTTTCCCACTGGCCTCAGTGGTGTGCCATTTAGTATGCAAGGTGTCACACACTAAGGGTAGGCGGTGCCTCCTAGTGTTGGAACAGGAGTCGCACCAAGGTGTTGGAGGAAGAATCAGGGGACAGAACCAGAGGTGTGTGGGGTCGGGGAGACAGGAGTCATGAATTCAGAGGAAGGTAGGGACTAGAGCTGAAAAGAGAGCAGACATGAGTTGACGTAAGGGCCAGTACAGAAAGCACGTCTGGTGCAGCTGCAGGTGTGAAATGCGTTGAGCAGCCACTGTACAGTTGTTTCTACAAGGCTTACATGGTGATCTGTTGGCCCTTCTGTCAATAAGGGAGCACCGGCACTTAGTGAGCGTTTATGGACCTAGCTGGCTCATTTGGTATTGCTAGGTGTCCAAGCTCAGAGTCAGCTGAGATCCTGACAGTACCACTCCCTTGAGGGCTTCTCTTAGAAACCCTTGGTCCTGGCTTGTCATAGTATCTTTGGTGAAATTCCTGCAGGAGATCCGGAGTGTGAACTGTTTTTTCTGTTTCCCAAGACTCTCTTCTGGACTGTATGCCTTCTGGTTGATCAGATACTGCACCTTCCTCTGACCTCAGGAGTCAAAGACCTAATAGACTTTGTATCACTCTGACCATGACAATTACTGGGGGATAGTGGAGGGTCTACCCAGTTGGGGAAGGGGTTATCAATGAATAGCTTTGAAGAGAGAAAAATGAAAACAATTTCTTGTCCCTTGGTGTTCACACTCAACTGCTAGTAAGAGAGCCTCATCTCCCTGATGAACTAACCTCATATCTAGCCTGACTCTTGCTTGCATATTTATACCGCCTCTGGAAATTTCCACTACATGTGTCCGACGAAGTGAGTATTCACCCACGAAAGCTCATGCTCCAATACGTCTGTTAGTCTATAGGTGCCACAGGACTCCTTGCTGCTTTTATAGATTCAGATAACACGGTTACCCCTCTGATACATGAAAGATGGGGTAATCTTGAGGGATTTTGGTAATTGACGCTTGAAGGTAGTTAGTTTATTTATCTGATGATCTGAAAAGGATCCAACTATTGGTGGTCAGGCTTGGCCAAAGGGATTGTCTTTCTCAGGTTCCTAGTTGGGAGCAAGGTTAGGGGTGGCCTGTGGCTTTCAGTTAGATAAGGTTTATAATTTTCTTTAGAGGAAAAATCAATGCTTTTGAGTTCCTGGTGTGTTTGCTGGAGGTGGAGGACCATGGATGCTGGGATAGCAGAGACTTCAGGCAGCAGATCGGAATTGGGAAATTGGGGGTGAAAACCAAAATGTGTGAAGAATGGGGTCTGTTGGATTAAAATGTGGGTCAAAGCGTAGTATGCAAATTTGGCAAAAACACAGCAGTGGAGCCAATCATTCTGATGGAAATTCAAACAACAGGAAAGATACTGCTCCAGGCTCTGGACATCTTTCAGTGTGGCCATCTATCTGTGGATAATAGATTGTTGAGGTGAGGTGCCAAGAAGGTTAGAGAGAAATTCCTGTCAGAATGAAGAAACAAATTCAGGGCCTTGATCTGAAATGATGCATGTCAGCAGCTGTGGTAACAAAAGACCTTCTCCAGGAAAGCTTGCACAGTTTCACATGCAAGGCGCGGTCTGGCAGGGAATAAATGGATCATCTGATCAGGAGGTCTACTATAGTCAGGGTAACTGAATGCCCTTGGGAGTAAGGTAACTCCACAATAACATCCATTAAGAGGGTGGACCACCAAACATGCAGAGTTGTGGAGAGGAGCTGATGGAGGCCCACAGGCCTTGTTCACAGTCTCTTCATGTGGCTGCAGAGGGTCTCATGATCTAACATAGTTTCTGATATCAGTTTGTTACAGTCAGCCACCAGAAGTATCTTAGCAATCAGGTTCCAAATTGGCCAAATGTCCTACCATGGGCAAATAATGGCACAAACTTATCTGAAGCCAGGAGCTCCCCTTGCAAATGTAGAGATGATCCCCATGATAAAAGAGGTCTTGTTTCAGATGAAACCTTGAATCTGGAGAAAACACTGGTTGTTCTTGAGTCTGGCAGATTGGGGACACAAATGGGTTGCTTGGAAGCAAAGAATGGTAGTGGGCATCATGTGACCAATGATGGTTCCGCAGACTAAGTGGAGGGTTTAAGCATGGTGTTGCGAGCTTTCTGCTCCTCTTCTCGGTACTTGCCCTTGTGAGAAAAAGCATCTGCCTTCTCATTCTTAGTTCCTGGAGGTTATGTAACCATAAAGTCAATCAGGACGAGGAAAAGGACCCAGTAAATTTGATGTTGGTTGAGTTGTCGTGGTTGCCAGCAGATGTTCCAAATTTTGTGATCTGTCCAGACTTGGCCAAGAGCTTTTTGTCTCATACAGCATAATTTCTCTCAGTGGGAGTCAGTTTCTGAGAGAAAAAGGTACAGGGATGAAACAACTGGTGAGGACCTGTAAATTGCAAGACAACCATGCCTATTGCAAAGTCCAAGGCACTGGTTTTCTATGAAAGCCTTTGTGAGGTCCAGATGAGTCAAAATGGGGGGCAGACAAAAATTCTTTTTTAAGCTGCCAAAAGTCGCCTGTGTGTCCATGGACTAGGTGAACTGAGTCGTCTTCTGAGGAGGGATCTTGTATGAGCTACCAGGTTAGAGGAATCCAGTAAATTTTGCAAATCTGAGAATTGCTGCACTTTACACATATTTGAGGATACATTCCACTCAGTGATGGCAGTTGATTTTTGCAAGCCAGTCAATAACGGCATGCATGTGGTGGTCATGGAGGTTCTTGAGTATTTGAAAAAATAAGAATATTGTCTTAAGTAGATGATCATAAATTCACAGAATATCAGGGTTGGAGGGGACCTCAGAGGTCATCTAGTCCAACCCCCTGCTCAAAGCAGGACCATCCCCAGACAGATCTTTAGAAGATATCTCTGAAGACATCATTCGTGAAATGCTGGACTATAATAGGAGCATTACATAGACCAAACAGCATGCCAAGTATTCAAAATGGCCATGTCTGGTTCAAAATGCTGTTTTTCATTCATCCACTGTCAGTTTGTATGCTCCACACAAATCTAGCTTCGTTAAGACTTCAGTCAAATGGAATCTTTCCAGTAGTTCATTTGTGACAGGAACGGGGTATTGACTACAGACAGTGATCTTGTTTAGGGTTGATAATTGATACAAGGTTGGAGGGAGCCATCCTTCTTAGCTATGAAGAAAATAGGTGCTCCTGCTGGGGAGCTGAAGGGCAGATGAACCCCTTCCACAGATTTTGCTCAAGGTACTCCTGGAGGGCCTGCAGTTTGTGTTCAGATAGGGGCTAAATCTGTCTGAAAGGACCTTTGTTCCTGGTTGAAGGTCAATTGGACAATCATAACTGCAGTGAGGAGGTAAGTATCCATCTTCTATTTGTGGAAAAATTTGGCATTTTTCTAGGTGCTTGGCAGGATTTCTGGACACTGCAGACAAATCTTCAGTTCACAACTCTGGATCCTTTGGGCGATAGAGTGTGCCACAGACTACACCCTGACCATTGGCTGAAGCCAGGCAGGCATGCTTGCTGGCAGGGAACAGAAAAGTAGTGGCTGATTTGGGGATCATGAGTGATGAACCAGGGGGACACCGTGGACAACCAGCCAAGTGCAGAGCACACATGACCCCAAAATACAAGATCTTTTAGTGACCTCCCAGGTTACTACCTCCAGGAGGGCTGTCTGATGTGCAATGAGGCCTGAAGAGAGTAGTGACACATCAATAGCCTTGACAAGCATGGGTAGACTTTGCAAAGGCCATGAATTCATTGCATCTTAGCAAAGTCCTGGAAAGTGAGTTTGCCAGATGTGCATGAGTCGACCAATGCTTCTAAGTGGACATTGGGCATGGCAGAATGCCGGAGGTCAGAGAGGGAGACGGAGCAGCGTACTCTGGGGGCTGTGGTTGCCAAGATTCTGGATGATAGGCGGCAGTGTATTTGCTGTAGGGAGGAGTGGAGCACTGACCCAATCCGAGACCCCCTATTGGTGTTGGGCTCTGGGTTTTCCCAACCTGGGGGTGGGTTGAACTTTGGCTGGGCAACATGCTGCAATATGCCCAGGCATCCCACAATACAGGCACAACCCCAATGCCAAATGACAATTATTTTTGTCAGCAGAGGGGTGGGATCAGGCTTGGTCCAGTTGTATCAGTTCAGGGTTACCTAGGGCAACTTACGGCGCCAGGAATGGAAGAGTTTTTGGGCTGGCAAGGGTCAGGTGGTGTGTTGTTTTTTCTTGGGCTCATTCTGATAACTGATCGTCAATCCTAATACATAGATCAATACAGTACAATTAAGTCTCCTAGGCTAGGTGGAGGTTCTACCTGTGCTAGTTAATCTTTATAGAGTATTGAGTCCCTGCCTGAAGTGGTGATACTGCACAGCCTCATTCTATCAGAGTCTGTGGTCAGGCATTAAAATTCTGTTGTATATTTGGCAGCAGACCTGGGACCAAGCCAGAGGGCATGGAGAGCAGCTTCTGTGTTATGTTCTTGATTAGAGCTGTCAAAGATGCCCACCGTTGCATGTACGAAGTTCTTGAAGTTGTGAGGAGAGGATTGGATACCTTCAGGAGTGGGGTAGTCACTTCAGGGCCTCTCCAGTGGGCAGGACTAAGTGCTAAGCCCACTCAGAACCGACCCATGGGGTGCGACTGTGGCCGCAACCTGAACAGGAGCAACATTGATTAAGGAGCCATGAAATTTGGCACAATCTCTGTCGAACTCATTGAGTAGGGGAAGCTTGGGTTCATGGAATGTTGCATGTGAGAGATGTGGGTACCAAGGATTCTGCCTGGGCTTGTACCTGGGCTTGGAGGACGGCCATCTGGTCATGTAATACTGGTAACCTGAGTCTGCGGTTTCCTGCAGGACTGCAACAGTGTCCAAGAAGGTGGGATGGCTCCCGCTGGGGTTCTTTTGGAGGGGAAGCTCCATGCCATGGGGAAAAGTCCCCTCTTATCTTCTGGGCCTGCTCAAACTGTCACACACTGGGGTGTAGGTGGTGTGATCTAGTGGTTAGAACAGGAGTCTGGCCTAGTGGTTGGTGCAGAACTAGAGGGTAGATCCAGAGGCATTGTCAGGAGACAAGCCAATGGTTGGAGCTAGAAGTCAGGAGGCATAACAGAACTATGAGCTGCCAATGTGATGTGGTTGTGAAAAAGGCTTAATACAATTCCAGGATGAGATATTTCCAATAGAGCAAAGGATGTATTATTACCATTATAGAAGGCACTTTTGAGACCTTATCTGGAATACCGTGTGCAATTCTGGTCTTCCCTGTTTAAGAAAGATGAATTCATATTGTAACATATGCGGGAGAAGGGCTACTAGGAGGATCAGAGGAATGGTAGGACTACCTTGCAAGAGGAGACTTAAGGAGCGTGACTTGTTTAGCCTAACAAATGAAGGATGAGGGGAGATATGATTGCTCCATATAATACATCAGAGGGTAAGGACCAGGGAGGGAGAGGAGGTATTTAGTCAAGGGCCAATGTTGGCACAAGGACAGATGGATATAAACTGGCCATCAATAAGTTTAGGCTTGAAATTAGATGAAAGTTTCTAACCATCAGAGGAGAGAAGTCTGGAACAGCCTTCCAAGGGGAGCAGTGGGGGCAAAAAAAAAAGTTTTAACACTGAGCTGATAAGTTTATGGAGGGGATGGTATGTTGAAACTGCCTACAATGGCATATGGCCCATCTCCGTCTGCTATTAGCAAATATCTCCAATGGCCCAGAGATGGGACACAAGATGGCGTGGGCTCTGAGTTACTACAAAGAATACTCTCCCAGGTGTCTGGCCGGTGGCTCTTGCCTACCTGCTCAGGGTCTAACTGATCATCATATTTGGGGTTGGGAAGGATTTTCCCTCAGCTCAGATTGGCAGAGACCCTGGGGATTTTTTGCCTTCCTTGGTAGTGTAGGGCATTCAACACTTGTTGGTTTGAACTAGAGTAAATGATGGATTCACTGTAATTTGAAGTCTTTAAATCAAAATTTAAGGCCTTCTGTAACTCAGCCAGTGATGATGGGCCCTACTACAGGACTGGGTGAGTGAGGTTCTGTGGCAGCAATGTGCAGGAGATCAGACTAGATGATTATGATTAAGGCTATGTTTATGTCACAGAGTCATGGAAGTCACGGAATACGTGATTTCCAAAGACCTCCGCAACATTCTCTGGTTCAGCCCCATGGGCTGTGGGACTCTGGAGCTGGCAGCCAGCAGGGCCCTGGCAGGGTTCCAGTGACAGTCAACAGGGGGACCCTTGCAATGTTCCAGCCCTCCTCAGCGTTCCTGCAAAAGATGACAACTTTGCACGGGGAAGAAGGGAGGGAGATGGGGACACCTAGGGCGAGCAGCTGGCGTGTCCCATTTTCTCTTGGGAAATATGGTCACCCTGCAGCCTCCTTGCTGTTTGTGGGTGAAGGGGAAACCAGCCCCACAGCTCCTAGCCAGCACAGTGGTGGGGGGAAACCATGGAACCACAGCAGCAAAAGTCACAGACAAGTCACCGCTTCCGTGAATTTTTGTTATTGCCCGTGACCTGTCCATGACTTTTACTAAAAATAGCCATGACAAAATCTTAGCTTTCATTATGATGGTCCCTTCTGGACTTAAAGTCTTTGAGAACCAAAAGCAAAACTGGAGTGGTGGTTAGGAGACAAGCTGGTGGTTGGAGCCAGAAGTCAGCAGAAGGTAGGGAATATGGCTGGAGTGGAGCAGGCATGGGTTGGAGCAAGGGCCAGTATTGGAAGCAGGTTTTGGTGCAGCTGCAGGTGTGGAATGCACCAAGCAGCCACTTGCTGCTGTGGAATGGTGAGCTGTTGTCCCTTCTGTCCAATCAGGGAGCACAGTCATGCAGTGAAAGTTTACTGGGCCCAGACAAACTCAATGGGGTTGCTAGGTGAGTCAACTGAGTTCCTGACACAAGCCTGACTAATTGTGTGTTGTTCAACTGGCAGCCCATGGATGATTCCATGTGGCCCCTATGGAGGATGCCTTTTCATTAGAACAACCTCTGCATAGCATGACCTTGCATTGCACCATATATGTGAGGTCAGTCTGCATGGAAAACACTATTTTGGACAGCCAAAGGCATGCAAGGGAGTTGTTGCATGCCTTACTAACAACTGTCACAGAATGCCATTGCTGGCCTCCAATCTTCTTCCCCTTCTTTCAGGTTCTCTACCCCTTACCTCTTTGTCCTTTCCATTTTTCCTCCAGTTGCCCCTTCTTTTGAGACCACTTTAATGGCCTCCATCAATCTTTTCCCTTCCTCCTTGGTCCCCTCTATCTCTTATCATCCTCCTTGGAGCCGCCCCCCCGACCTCCACCACAAACTCTCTCATATTCACTCTTTACATCCACACCCCTTTCTCCTTGTTTGTAGCTCTACTTGGGCCACCACCTGATTCCTTGTCTCCTCCTGGACCCCCCTCACCCATCTTCTGTCTCCCTTCAACAAAAACAATAATAGAGGGGAGAAAATGTTTCGAAACTGCTATGCAGGCAGGCAGGCTGACTGACCCCTCTCTCTTTGCAGTCTCCTTTAGTGCCTCAACATTCTGTTATTTGTGTGTATGCTCCTGTTCCCCCCTCCCCGCTTCATGTAGAAGCTTCTGGCTTTCTCCACCAGCAGGCTAGGGCTGTAATTCATCTCAGAGCACATACATTTTCTCTTGGTCTTATAGCATTTTAAGTGTTCAAGGGCCCAGTATTATGCAGTGGAAGAATTAGGCTCTTGTCTTTTTAGAACCTTCACAGATTTAGTTAAGTACAGGTTGTTAGTTGCCATGGTAACAGCATCCCTAACACAGAAGGCAAACAGCACAGGTGGTCAGTTTTGAATTAAATATGCAAATACATTTTAATGCCAGGGATGGAAGATTCAGTCTAGGATTCAGACTGATCAGATACAAAATTAACAAAAAGGAGGAAATGACTGGCAAGAAGGGGAAGCAAAGAGATGAGTAAACCCAAGATGCTGAGTCTTTATTCTCCTCTTCTATCCTGTTTAGGTTTATATTGCCATACTCATCATCACAGTATCTGCGCACCTTCCAGTAGTGCATTAAGCCATGTGGCTGACATCTTTCTTATGTTGCTTGTGTGCAGCAGTATTTGGTTATGGGAGGGTCTTTTTTTGATACTTTTTAAATGTACATGTACTATGTCTTTGTTAGAGAAGGCAGGTGAAAGAAGTGTGCCTTCACTAGGAGTGAAAGATGTTGAGATTTGTGATGGTCCTTACTTCTCCTGGTGTTTGCTCCACAGTCTCAGACCCCACTCCCCCAAGAAAGCTCTATCTGCTGCATAGCTGAGCTTTGTTAGAAAGCTCATTTGTGCCTGAGGAGTAGATTTGTTAACCATGGTCTTAGACCATTAAGTGGTCTTTGAGATACACTTGGGCCCAGGTCATTGATTCTTGTGACAAATATGTCCTCTTCCCTCCACATGATTTATGATTAGCTCATAGAAAAATTTCTGAAGGAACAGTTTTCTATCAAAAATTCAGATTCAATGAAAGCAATAAGTTTTGTGAGGATGTATCAATTTGTCAAAATTTTCCCAGAAAATGTTTGAAATGGTTAATTCATGTCAACTGTTATATTAATTATATTATATTATTAAAGTCAAAACAAATGTTTCAATAAGATCAAAACTAAATATTTTCTGAGTATTCATTTGGCAAAAAATTCAGAGCTTTTGACTGTTCATCTTAGTTTGAGACGAAACCACATTTAAAACCTTGAAATTTCCAGCAGGATAGAAATTCTGAATTTCATCTCGTTCCGTTTATGATGTTCCTGTCCCTTCAGATACAGCATTGCTCTTTCTGGGCTAGACTGAGACTTTGCCTACATGTCTGTGCTGGGGATGAGAGAGAGTCAGGGTATTTCTACAATAGTGACTGTACATGTGTCCAGGCACTTAATTGCACCATAACCCCTCTATTGTTCTTATTGTCCACACCTAAATCCCAGGAGCATGTCGGCTGAAGGTGAGTACAGGGCGAGTAAGCTAGCATACCTCTGGCGTATCAGTAAGTACACATCTCAGGCTGTCACATGACCAAAGGGTGCTGTGCAGACAGGGATAAGAGGTGTGTACCAAGTCTTGAGTTTCAGTAGTTCACCACCCTATTCCCAAAATACACTGACCCCTGACCCTCACCCTAATCTATAAAGGTGCCTGTCCTCCCCCACTCCCCATTTTCACTGGTCGTAGTGATCTGTGCTAACCACATCAGAACAATTTTCCGCTGTGCTATTTTGATCGATTACAGGTGAACATGGATCCTGGTCTGAGGAGCAGCTGCCTGGCTTTGCTGACCACATCTGAGAGTTGATCAATGGGTGGTCAGAGTACGACTTTGCCTGGAGCATCAGAAATGTACCACTGGTACCAGGACATTTCATGGAAGCAGAAGCAGGTGGGCATTTAGCAGACTCCGGCCCAGTGCCAGGAAAGTATAAAGCACCTGAGGCTCATTTGGTCAGCAGTGTTCCTGTGGCAAGGATTTTACCTAGAACCAAGTCTAGTTTGTTACATTTAGCTACTAGAGAGTGGTCTATCTTTATTTCTCTTGTAACCATTTCTGCCGTAATATCTTATATTTGTACTCACTTAAAATCTATCTCTTTGTAGTTAAATAAACGTGTTTATTTTTTAATCAAAATGAATCCAGTATTGTGTTTAAACTGAACTATTGGTAACTCCGTAAGTAGCAAACTGTTGCATATTGACCTATCATAGAGGTAATGGACCTCTAATATCTGATCTGCCAGGAGAGGGCTGGACAGTTCAGAACAAACGTTTTGGGGAAAGTTTCGGCCTGGGAGTGTATTGGGGTTGGCCCATGTCGGGGGGTGGAGTGAGGGCAGCGGCTTCAGCAGTGTTACTGAGCATGCTCAGTACATGTGAGCATGCTCAGTACAAGCCAAGCAGCAAATGTGTGGGGGGGGACGTCTTCACTCTGCACGCCCTGCCCCATGTGTCCCCTCAGTGGACTGGAGTGTGCAGACAGGCTTCAGCTTCTAAAGGACACTCAGGGTGGACCTGTATATTGTTAGGCTGTTTGTGAGCAGCCTAGGTTGGGAACTACAACAGCAAACAGTTGCAAGGCACCCGGATATAAGGCAGGCAGTGTCACCATCCCCTCACAGGTATGGACTGCACCCTGGAATGTGACACATGCCCATCACACATGCCCAGTCTATGATGAGCTGGAGCAGGTTGTTGTCAAGGGCTTCCAGTACATAAGAACATAAGAATGGCCATACTGGGTCAGACCAAAGGTCCAGCTAGCCCAATATTCCTGTCTTCGACAGTGACCAATACCAGGGGCTCCAGAAGGAATGAACAGAACAGATAATCATCAAGTGATCCATCCTCTGTCGCCCTTCCCAGCTTCTGACAAACAGAGGCTGTGGACACCCTCCCTGCCCATCCTGGCTAATAGCCCTTGATGGACGTATCCTCCATGAATTATCTAGTTCTTTTTTGAACCCTGTTATAGTTTTGGCCTTCACAAGATCCTCTGGCAAGAGTTCCACAGGTTGACTGGTGTTGTGTGACGTAATATGCCATGGATTGCTTTGTGTCTGTGAGTTTGAACTGCAGTATTGAAGCCAGGGCATTGTCATGCCCCATCCCCTTACCAAAGGCCCTCCAGCTGTCCCCTCCATTGAGCCCTCGCTCTGCTCCACCCCAAAATGGTCCCCTGAGCAAGACATGGTTATAAAGCAATGATTTTATTGATTTCCATGAACAAGTATTATGCATGTGGCTAAAGCTATGTTTTAAAAACAGATTATTCCTGAAAATCATTGTGCCCCCTGTATCTGTGGATCGAAGTGGAGAGGGGTTTAGGTGAGGGAATGGGAAGGGCACAGTGTTAGAACAGTTTGGTTATCTGAGGGGAAGTTAACTGCAGTGGTCCTTCCTTCCTTGGAAGATTGCAATACTGTCTGCCTCTCCCCGTGCTGCACAATTTGGAGGAAATGACGGTGGAAGAAGGATGGTCTGGTGATTGAGTAAACACTGTGTGGGGTCCCTTTGTAGTAGAGAGGCAAAGGGCTTGTGGTGCTGATCTGAAACATCAAGGAACCAGATCAAACTGTGGGTGTCTCTTTCTTTCCCTGTCTTTTTCGTGATTGTTACGGCAGGCCCAGCAGCAGGATGCCATGGTATGTGTTTGCACAGAAACTCTGTGTGCGGAGAATAGTGTCAATTCCAGTTGAATTGCCTCCCAGCCCTGTAAGTTATTTCAGCAAATTTCTGGTATAGCAGTAATTCCATCTGGGCCTTGAAGTTCAATGACAGTGCAAATCTGCTTAGTCCACCTTCATATCTGACTAAATCCCTCCATTCAGCAATACATAGAGCTGTGATCATTATGAGAGACATCTCTCTAACTAGATTTCTGGAATCTCCTGCAAAAGACTGGAAAGCCACCCCTTTTTCCATTCTGGTTACTTTGAAAAGCACTATGTTCTCCAACTGTTGGCTGGCCTTTAAAGAGAAATTGCAAATTGGCACATAACTCTTGGAAGGAACTGCCACCCTCTCTTCTCTCCCCCTCGCCCCCAAAACACTATGAATATTTAAATTTTTTTGAAAATATTAATACATTTTTCTTACCATTAGCCTCTGCTCCTTCCTCGTGAATTGGAAAAGTTGTCCTGAGGACTAAGGATAGTCTAGCAGTTGCACTTGTGGAATGCTGAAAAGTATAAAAGTTGTGGCCTTCTACAGCACAGTTAAGTTATGTGGGAAAATTTCTTCTAAAGGAAAAAAATATATAATGCTACTCCTTCTCTTTGAATTGGCAGGATCTTCTGCTCCTGAAAGAAAACTATTCCACGAGGATGGGCAGGAGCTGCCTCCCAGAGACAGCAGAGGCAGATAGAGAAGGACACTGGAAGAGCTTCTCATTGGCATGGACAGGAGGGAACAAGGAAAAGTTTTGAGTTCCTCAGGGCATGGAGGGAGTGGACTCTTCAGCAGGAAGAGACACTGATGAACTGGTTCATGGAGCAGGGGGCAGGCCTTAGGCAATGAGAGCATTCCCTAAAGGGAAAGCTGATAGAACAAGTGGCCAAATGAATTCAGGTGACACTGATCCTGCCCATGAACCATCACCATCTCTTCCTCTGGCTGCCATCCAGGGTAGTGCTGAGCCAGAGGATCTTCTTTTTGGTACCCCTCCTCCAAGTGACCGGGTGGGAGACATGGACCCTGCACAATTCCTAGGACCACACCCTCCACTGGTACCCAAATCTGTCACAGGGGGATCCTCCTGAGCATCCAGGAGGGGAATGATGAGCCTGCAAAAGTCCTGGAAACCCACCAAGTGCCCGCCCCAATCCATTGCTGGAGATGTCCCCTGTTGTCCCCATAAGCATCTCCCCCCTTCTCCTTTGTCAGAGGGAGGACAAGGAGCTGGATGCTGAGACATTAACATTTGGCCAGTGTTCACAGATTCGTTCACTTGATGTTTTAAATATTGTTGGTTTACGTTTATTTTTAAAGAGTTTTAATACATGTTCCATCAAGTACTTTTAATAATGTTATTGTTTCCTTGACTTGTGTGTGGACATTACTTCCGAAGTATAATGAAGTGAAGCTGTTTCAGGTTTGGGATCAGGCCCCATAATTTATAGCACATGAAATTGAATGGTGTATCATTGTCTGGTGCCATGATACCAAAAACACTTTTCCATCTGTTCCTCCCCCTGCTCCTGTATCACCAGCTCAGATTCAGAAATATCCCAAGTCCCAAGGATACACAGGAGGGATGGGGAAAGTGCAGTTAGAGTTATGTGCTTACGGAAAGCACTACTGGTTTACAACGCAGCAAAACTCTGCAACACAGAAAAGCGGTAGGTGAACGTCTTTATGGCTTAGTTCACATGTAGAAAATTGAAATTCCAATAACAATGCAGACAGTGACTGCATCTGCAAACTACTCTGTGTTTAAACGACCCTCCCTCCACAAACCCTGACCAGTTTCAACCATATCAGGGACTAGTGCTCCATAACAGCTGCTAAATGCAGTTAGCGTCACTGACAGTGAATGGTTTAAAATAAAAAGAATGGCTGCATACCCCATTCCCAAGAAAATGTTGATAAGGTTGTTAACAGAGATTGAGTGCTGTGTTAGCAGAGAAGTAAAGAAATGTGAACAGTGAAGACAAAAGCATTGCACAATGACTGCATTACTACTTGGCTGCCACCCTCCACAGCACAGACACAACCCTACAGAGAGAACTCAGTTGAGGTGTCCTGTCATTGACACTCCAGGTCAGCTGTCTTTAATGTTCTGCCCAAATTTCATCCAGCATCTCGCCAATTGGTTATTTCACTGCATAACTATTTAGCCCACAATAAGGAGCAGGACTAGAACAAGATCATCATCCCATCACTCCATGTCTTCCACTCAGTTTGACAGGGAATAACAGTGAAGGGGGCATGATTAGGAAATGCCAATGGCAAAGTGTGAAGGCAGGGACAGTATCAACAACACAGAGCAAAGCAAATTCTAGAGTGTCTCCCTGTGATGCACCGATCCCTGGGCTACTGCCCTAAAGGTACTCTAACTTCACGTAACAACATTATACCGATGGGCAACACAGCATAATGTGGACTCTTGGTGCAGGTATGGGGAGCATGAACAAGCATGTACATGGTCCAGTAACTGAGTATTGGTGCCAGTGTAGACATAGCCTAAGACTCCCTTCACATGGGCGAATTTGAGTCCATGCCACAAAGTGAGTACTGTGTCGTGAACTACTGCAACATAAGCATTGCCCCTTGCTCAGGGCCACGCCAAAGTTAAAAATAAGCCCAATGCCATGACTGAAAGAGATCTCGTCGACATCTTTAGTCATCCCTGTGAACAATAGGAACAAGGATCTCATCTCTTATGGCATCGCTTTCTCTGCCACATATATAAAACTATCCAAATAGAATATAATAATTCGTGTTTCATCTGATGATACAACTTTGTGCCAGAATTTTCTACATTTTCCAAAGTTGTCTTGATTAAATTGCTATTAATTATGGTTTCATACTGACTGTGGCAAAGTCATCATTCAAAAACATAGGGCTGACATAAATTGTAATGACTTCAGAGGGTGAGTGGTGATGAAAAATTAGCTCATTATTTTATTTATGGAAATATAAAAGTAATTAAGTTTGTTTAATCAGGAGCGTTTACTTTAATGTATCTAATTACAAAGCTGAAATGTTAAAATTTTGCTTAAAAATTGAATAATTACAGCAAAATGTCAACCAGAAAGATCTAGGCCTCAGTAATATAATATTCCTTACCAAGGAGTCTTAATCCAAAATGCAAACTGAGGGCTTGAAGCAAAATCCTTTAAATTCAAAGGAACAATTCTTATTGACTTCAGTGGGTTTTGGATCAGGCCTTGAGTACCTCAGGAGGGATTGTGGTCAAAGGGTCCATTTTAGCTCTGGAGCCTGTCCCAGGTTGCCATCAAAAGAAGCCTTTCATCAGCACCAGGAAGAGGTTGAGTGATCAAAAAAGCCATTCTGGGCTGCTCACCTTGAACTTGCTCCCCTGCACACATATTCATCCCACTCTAAGCCTCAATCCAGCACAGCGCTTAAGCATATGCTTGGGCCTACTAGTTTGTCGGAAATCAACATACTCTTAAATTCTTTGCTGGATCAGCGCCCTTATCACCACCACTACAGAAGTCATGCTTTATAGTACCACTGATGTTACACTTCGTGAAGTGACACTGATGTTACACTTCATGAAATAACACCTATCACATGAAATAACCTCTAGGTTATTTCTAGGGCGTCACTTGTGTAGGTCTGAGAGAGTTTTTCTCCCTTTAATTTGTCACAAATTTAATAGTTTTGATGCTGCCTAAATATGTTACTAATTTTAATGATATCGTGCATTTTGAAGCTAAAGACATAAAATGTCAAAAGAAATGCAATCTTTATTTACATTGTTTTAGAGCCACAGTAAAGGACAGAGTAAGAATTAGCGTGTATATTGTAAGCATACAGCCATGTTTGGCGCATAAAAATTGAAATATGACAATCTAGTCATAGTGTTTTTTTTATAAAAAGAGAATGAATAATAATATAAACTTACTGTCTTACTATAGCATTACTTGCTTTATACAGATTTTAATTCAGAATATACCATATTCGTGTGCTAACTTAGATTTATTCCTGCTGTTTTAAATGTTGAATAAAGTTGTGTTCTTTCCTCTGAAATTCATAACTAAAGCTGTGTGTGTTTGATTTGTGTTCTGTGACGTCTAGCTAGTGGCCCTGAGTGAGCATCTCTGTAAACTCCACCCCACCATATTTACCACCTTCCTATGTATATAGTGTGTTTCTAGTGGAAAAATCTTTCTGCAAATTTGTATGCAGGAGTTTGATTGTGATTTCTTCACAAATAACTTTCATATCCTCTTTCTAACTGCTAGACCCCAAGACTGAACTGGGCAAACTTGGTTTATGATAGCATGGATTGCCCAGCTAAGTATAAAGATACATATCTACAAGTAAGAGAGAAAGATAAGCTACTTTTGGCTTCTGCTGGCTTCTGTCTCCTGCAAGAAACAGGCCAAGAAGATGCATGAGGAAATTATGTCGTTCCAGGAGGAGATTAAGTAGGGTGACCAGATGTCCCATTTTTAAAGGTACAGTCCCGGTTTTTGGGACTTTTTCTTATATAGGAGCCTATTACTCACCACCTCCTGTCCTGTTTTTTCACTGTTGCTATCTGGTAACCCTAAGATTAAGGCTTTCCAGGAGAAGATGAACATTTTCCAGGAAAGAATGAAAAATTTCCATGAAAAAATGAAAGTTTTTTGGGGAAAGTCTACAGCTTTCCCAGAAAAGATAAAAGCCTTTTGTAAGAAGAAAAAGAGCTTCTGGAGGGTAATGAAACCTCTCCAGGACAATATCAAAACCTTCCAGAAATACAGCCAAAGGAGCAAAGAACTTTTAAGAAAGATGAAGGAGCCTTCCAGGAGGCAGAAGATGCTTTCACAAAAAGGAAGATACCTTCCTGGTAGGAGAACTAGGTTTTTAGTGAGAAGCAAATGTTCTTCCAAGAGGGAGATGGTAGCTGCAGCAAAAAGTTTGGAGATGTCAGGGAGAAGGAAAAGGCTTTAGGGAACAAGGTGAGGTTATCTGTAAGGAAGAGAAAGCTTTCTGAGAGAAGGAATAGTCCTCTTGGAAGAACAAACTTTTACACAAGGACAAAAATTACATGAAGCTGTACTGATTGATTGTTGAGGTCATGTCCATGTAAGAGGAAGGCTGCAGCACTAGGCATGGTGTAAATGAATCTCTTGGAATTAAGTCCTTGTGTAAAAGTTTCTTCTTCTATGTCAGGAAATATCATGAAGCTGCTATGTGACAGCCTAATTTATCAACCTTTCACCTTCAACCAGAGCAACTGGGATTTGATAAATCTTGACTCTCAGAGTAGTGATGCTCTAATAAGACAGTCCTTCTAACTGAATTTCTAAAAATGAGTGTCAGTAAATTGGTAAGGGACTTGATAAGAAAAGCTTGTTCTGAAATTCCATTCCACCCGCTATCCAGCTTGAAATGTTATCCAGCTTGTGACAAGTTGCTGAGAGGGTAGTGACTTCACAAGAAAGCTGGGACTATCAGTATCTCATACAGGAAATGCTTTATACCAGTAGTGCCCAACGTGTGTGGCACATCCCCCTAGGGGGGTGCGGAGGAACATCCGGAGGGAGATGTGCCGCGGGGCCTGGGAGTGCCATCCAGCCCTGCTCTGCTCCTAGCTCTGCTCTGGCCCCGATCTCGGCCATTGGACCATGCCCTCCCAGACTCCGCTTCCTGGCCGCAGTTCCGTTCCCAGCCATGGGCCCTGGGCCAGCCATCACTCCACTCCCAGCCTGGGATGCGGGGTGTGTGGACACATACTATTACTGATAGGGAGGGAGGTATAAAAGGAATAGTTTGGGCACCACTGCTTTATACAGTACAGATAATTCTCCTATGCTTTATTTAATTCTTATTTCTTCACATTTCTAGAACGTTATTATAGGTACTCATCCTGTGCTCTAGAAGCCTGTCCCTTTAACTAATAAATCACAAACCAAAAATAGAAGTACCCATAAATATTTCCATCTCAGCCCATATCCTCCTCAAGAACAGAGAAAATAGATGGGCTTTGCAGCCTGGTGGGAAGCAGGACTGGTCCTAGGGGTGAGCAAGTGGGGAAGTCGCTCTGCTCCTGATTGTCTGGCTTTATTATTTTTGTCCACTCCCTAATGGGGCAGCCGTGTGTGTGTGTGTGTGTGTGTGTGTGTGTGTGTGTGTGTGTGTGTGTGTGTGTGTGTGTGTGTGTGTGTGTTGAAAACATTTTCTGCCCTGGCTGGCAAAATGCTAGTGCTACTCCTGACTGGAAGGTTAACAAATCTGGTCTCTGATAGATGAAGCTGGAGAACCAGTTCCTAAACCTAGGGTTTCTTCCACAGGACATCCTGCCAGAAAATCATTCTCATTTATATCGAGAGAGCTCCAGTTCAAGCATCTCTGCTGGGTAATTCATTCCGCTGTTCTGGCTGTGTCAGACATGACTGGAGATGTAGAACCAGGTGTCATCAGCATAACAAACAAACAAACCGAATCCAGTGCTTAATTCATAATGAAAGAAGTGCCGGGGCTCAAGCAATTAGGTGCTGGGGCTCAAGCAATTTTTTTTACTTTCATAACTGATGCAGCAAGCCCAGAGGTGTCGGGGCTATGAACTGCCAAGCCCAGAGGTGTCGGGGCTATGAACCGCCAAGCACAGAGAGGCCGGGGCTAGGAACCGCCAAGCCCGGAGGTGCCAGGGCTATGAACCGTAAATCACAGAGGGGCCGGGGCTAGGAACCGCCAAGCCCCAGCATAAATTAAGCCCTGACTGAATCCAAAGTCTCCTCAAGAACTCTCCTAGCAGCCTTGTATACACATGGAACAAGAAAAGTGACCAGATAGATTCCCTATGACATGCCACAAGAGAGAGCCCTTGGGGGCATAGGAACATTTGTGCTATAAATACCGTTCGGGTGCTCTCAGAAAAACAGGAATGGAGCCGGGGGCAGCTCTATGTATTTTGCCACCCCAAGCATGGCAGTCAGGCAGCTTTTGGCGGCGTGCCTGCAGGAGTTCTGCTGGTAACCCGGATTCAGCAGCATGCCTGTGGGAGGTCTGCTGGTGCCACGCCTTCAGCATACCCACTGCCGAATTGCTGCTGAAGCCATGGGACTGGCAGACCTCCCACAGGCATGCTGCCAAAGGCAGCCTCACTGCTGCCCTCACGGTGACCAGCAGGCTGCCCCCTGCGGCTTGCTGCCCCAGGCACGCGCTTGGTGCTCTGGTGCCTGGAGCTGCCCCTGAATGGAGCCAGGTAATGGCACTTCATCCACTCCAATAGTGGTTGCAAACAACTCAACAAAATCTTAAGGGAAACGGTATCAAACTCTGCTGACAAAGCCTAACCAGTAGAGGACAAGCATTACCCAATTCAATATCTATCCAATGAGGACTTAATAATCCCTAGGGTACATCAGGCCAGGTATTATGCCAGACCCTCTATGCAAGCAGGAAAGAGCTGACTGGAGATAGCAGTGTGAGAGAGAGCTGCAGAACGAAGGCCATGCAACCTCAGAGTAGGGACTCAGAAGCTAAAACCCAGGCAGGGAAGCAACCTGCTGTTAGGTGCCAGTGGTAGTTGGGATGCAGGGTTAGGGCCTGCATGTAGGTGTGTGACAAATATGCATGTGCATGGCAGGAGGACAGTCTAGAGGGTTCACAATGAGACATTGTTACCTTTATACTCGACTATGGGGTCTGCCCCTAGAGGCTAAATCAGGAATGGTTTAGTTGATCTTTTATTATAACTGTTAAAGTAATTGTGCTGAGACTATTTGCATCTTTTACTATCTGGAAGCCATAGGAAGATAATCCTGTTTGGATTCTGTGAAGATTAATGGGCACCCACTGGGCTAGAGCCTGGACAACCTAGTTTTTGGAGCATCAACACTGCTTGCCTCCAAGTTTGTGGTACACAGCATGCTACCAGATATTTAGGTGGGTCTGGTGTGCCAGAAATAAACCCACTCACAGTGACAGTGGTGCCTGCAGTCGTATGCACATTATGCCCTGTGTGTACTGTTGGCAGGGGCACAGCCACCTGTGGGCAGGGGAGGCAAGAGGGATAGTTTGCATGGGGGGGCCCATTTTAGTGGGCCCCCAAACAAATGTTGCAAGCTGGCATGCCGAAGCGCAACACCATTCACTGAAATAGTTTAACATAGCAAACTAGCATCATATTGGTGGAGTGAGGGATTGACATTTTTTGCAAGGAGCCTCACTTTTTTTGGATGGCCCCAAGGGCATGAATGTGCAGTTTACAATACCCAAGACAGATGGGTATAAAACTCTCAGAGTTTACTGTTGGTCCTGTCATTACCTTGGAAAACCAGTATACTTGATAGTCCTAAGGATAGCGGCAAAATATCTACACCTAGTCCCAATTTTCCTCCCAAAAATGGTGCCCTGCAATTATTGTGTTCTGCAGTTGTGTCCATTTTTGGGAGGAAAATTGGGACTAGGTGTAGATAGGATAGTTCAGATATTAAAAGCCCATTGCCCCAGTAAGGGAACAATATCCAACAGTTTGTTACTTTAAATAGAGTTATCCAAACAATTCCGTTTGAATGCAACAGTTGATTAGTTTTAATTAAAGAATAAATCAAGTGTATTTAGCTACAGAGATAGATTTTAAGTGAGTACAAGTATAAGGCACATATGATCTCAAAATAAATAAAGATAAAACACTTTCTAGTGCAAAAACTTAACAAAAACTTAGACTTGGTTCAAGATCAAATTCTTACCACATGCTCCCAACAACAAGGCTGACCAAATTTCAGGTCAGGATCTCTCCCAAATTCAAATGTCTGCTTGCTAAAATATAGCTCAACCTGTTTCTGCTGCCACTTCTTTGCCAAAGAAGGCTACTTGGTTGCCTCTCAGACAGGTGCTTGCCCATCAACTTTGATGACACCTGGTTAGAGGTGTCAGCATGTCCTTTGTCTTTGAGAAACAGGTTTGTATATGCCTTAGACTTGTCTTTTCATCATAATTTCAGCTTATGTTCATAACTTTATATATAAGGTTGCTACATACATTTCACCATGATATTAGTGACCAGTGAATTGTTAGTTTTCAAATGATAACTCACATGGCATATTTTGTAGAAAGAGGATTACAATAGTGTTCAGGGTGTCAATATAGAGGTTCATTCAGTCAAAATTGCTTATTTATTCTGTTCTGATACTGACATCTCCCTTTTCTTTTTCTTTTGTTTAGAGACAAACAAATTCAGCATTTCTCCCTTTGCTTGCAGCTACCAGCTCCCCTATCCCAGCTGTCATATCTGTACGTCCTGTCTTGGAGCAGCTTTTTAATCTTCCTTTAGTAGTGATTTACAAACCTGCTCCCACTTCACTCATTGCTGTCTGTGCACAATTAAGATTAGGCACCTTACTCGGCTTGTTTGTATAGCTATATGGGCTTGAAAATTTTAGGAAAATGAATGTACCTAATTAGCCATGCCCTGGAACACCTAGAGTTAGGTGAGCGTTACAGTTAGTGAACAACAAATTTTGCCATGCCTTTCTGCTCACATATGTTAATACTATCGATGGGTCTGTGAGCATTCAGACACTTTTCCTACATAGAAACACAAAGGCATGGATCCTTTATGTCCCAGTTATTAAGGTAGAAGTTTCCTTTATATTAGGAGCTAGAATGTCTTCTATTTGAGAAAATCCAGCATCTCGCTATGAAAAATTGTCACATGAAAAATCCCCCATTCACCATTTTTTCATCTCCTGTGCTGAATCTTGACTTTGCTGCTTGATGGTACAACTACTGTCACTTTAATAGTGGGTCTATCTTGAAGAGGAACGGCAGGAACTTCGCAGTGCTCCATTGTTCCCCTGACATTTTGAGTTCTTTCTGGCCATATATGAACACTTAAAAGTGTTATTTTATTTTTAAAATGCTATTTGAAGCCTATGCAATCCCCCTAGAGACCTTTTAAAACTCAGACTCCAATTTTCAATTTTCCAACAAGGCCATGGGGGACTCACTCCTCAATGGTCTACAGGGTTTCCAGGTGCTGGCACTGTGCAGTATTCCACTATATTTGACAGGAAGCCTGTAATAAGCTTTGACATCCCATTGAGACTCAGGGGTTGCTTCCACTGCTGATCATCATGCTGCTCAGTCAGTATGGCTTTTTTCTCTTACCAAGTTCTACACATTGCTCTGCACTGCCACATACTTTTTCATTGTGTCAGAGTTAGTTAGCTGTTTGCCCTCATCATATGCTTTTCATCCTCAGGCTACAGCTACACTTGCAAGTGTATACAGTTACATTGCATGTACTGCTGGAGCATGTACCCTGTATCCATGCTGAGTGTCCACATATGCCGTCCTGGGCATGTATTTATGCTGCGCACAGGCATATACTTGTGTCCACATTGCCCCTTTTCAGTATGCAATGTTCAAAGTAAAATTTCAGGGGCAATACCTCAGGGTCCTGTGCGACACCAGAGACCCTCTAGGAACCACCTTACTGCATGTTGCTGGAACTGTGCGCTGCCTCCATGCATATGATGATGGCAGCTCCCACTTCTCTTTCTCTTCTTCCAAACTGTGTTGGAGTCCTGGAGCAAGCCCATGAAGATGTGGTTCTGTTCCTGCTCATAGGACAAATTTCCATGTGATGCAGTAACAGATACAGGACAGAATTGGTCCAGAGAGCTGTCAGATGGCAAAGATGGCTGACCTAGAGGGGGCAATGACAATCCACTTGGGACCCATGGAACAGATGTTCTGAATGCCAGGATTGCAGTGGTATGTCTATGGGTAGACCTCCACTTCTGGTCCTGGTGAATGAGCACGGTGTGGTGGGACCACATCATCCTAGAAACTTACAATGATGACCACTGGCTGCAGAAAATCAGAATGAGGAGGCAGACCTTAACTGAGTTATGCATGGAACTTGCACCAACCCTTCAGTGCCAAACCACTCAATTTTGGAAACCTATAACAGTACAGAAGCGGGTGGTTATTGCCTTTTGGAAACTGGCAACACTTGACAGCTACTGATTTGTTGCCAGCACATTCAGGGCTGGGAAGTCAAGTGTCGGGATGGTGGTTGCCAGATCATCAATATTGTAATCTACCCATGGGTGGTTGGCATTAGTCGAGTGCCTGAAATTATAGCAGGTTTTCAGAGCACAGGTTTTCCAAGCTGTGCTGGGGCCATCAACAGAACACATATCCCTATACTTCCCCACTGAAAGAGATCTGTGTATATGTGAACCCAAAGGTTACTATTCAATGGTTCTCCAAGATTTAATGGACACTAGGGGTCAGTGCATGAACAAAAATGTTGGACACATGGAAAAGGTCCTTGATGCCAGTGTGCTCAGGTGATTGGGGTGTGACGTTGTATGAGTAAAATATGATCATGTAGATCATTGTTGCTACCGCTGTTATATAATTGCAACAAATCTTTTTAAAAGTATGTCATGTAAGGTATCAACAGAAAAGTTATGGTTTGCTGAATATGACTATCCTATTTGTATGCATGTATCATTTTTATATTCGAAGTTTTGAATATTGACTATGGGCTGTATTTAAAATGTGCTTATTCCTGGGTAGCACCCACAAGGTAGTTTACATCCAGTCTAGCCAGCACATTGTAAATGGACTATTCAAGTTAACAGCCCATCAATGAACACAATGGGCCATGACAAAGCTTATCGCCACCTGATGGACTTTCCTGTGGACACTACAGCCAGAATATGGGTAATGGCCCCTGCTATGACTCATGAAAGCATTCAACGGTATGCTGTGCTTTGCCAAACATATGTGAAGCTAAAGGGGAATAGTTCCACAGTGAGTGGGCACAAGACAGAAGCGCTTTCCAAAGTCTTTATAGGCAACCTGACCCCACCTGTGTCCACACAGCTCCTGGTTCCCGGCAGGCCAGGGAAATTCATGATGCAGTGTGCTTGGACATAATGGAACAGCAGGGAGCCAGTGGTGAACTGGGACCGTGACAAGATACGTTACCTTATGGTGTGTTTGACAAGCTCAACAGAGCATTGCCGCATACTTGTGTTGTGAGATACCTCAGTAGGTTTTGATCCCCTGCAATGAAAGTACTAACTGAAGGCAGACAACTGGGAGACAATAACACCTTTGGCCCTGGTTTTGTGTGGTGGAGACTTTTAATGCTCTGTAATGTCATCACTGAACAATGTTTTTGTTTCATGATAACTGCTCTGTTTTGGGTTAGTTTGTGGGGAGTGCTTAAGAATTATTACAATAATTAAAAGAGTTCTGTAAGGTTTTAATAGGGATGCCACGCATTCCTTTCTTACCATTCTGTCTGACACTGTATCTTACAGCTCTTAGCAGGTGCTGTGCATGATTGCCCCTAAGCCTTGATGGTTGCTAGTGATAACTGGTAAGTTTGGGGGAGTCCTTAGCCACGCTTGGTGTCAGGTATTCTCACTGTTATTTTGTTTTCTTTGGCTGTAATCTCACTTAGTTATCAGCAAATATATAAAGAATTTTCAGCTTCAGGCATGTATTACCAGAGGAAGAGGGCATATTTCCAGAGAGTGTATTTTAATATACCAGCCTCAGATTCTGGTTCCCATTCCAGCTCAGGGTCGTCCTCAGGCTCCTTGGAGGGGGCTTCCTCAATGAGGTCTACCAGGCAGAGGCACAGAGTCATGTGCTCTTCTTCCTGTGAGTTTCCCAGGACTTCCTCTAGGACTTCCTCAAAGGTTCTTGCTGCATTCTCACCCTGCCCCTCCTCAGAATCCTGACATAAGATGAAGTGAATGGCGTTGAGGAGGGGGTTGCGAGTGACTTTGGTTTCTATATTCTCAGCCCTGGAGAGACCCAGTCCAGCTCACTGTAGTGGGGTCATGTGCTAGGTCATGTGCCCCTGCCAAAGCAACTATTCTAGTCCTTCCTCCTCCAGTACAGGAGCCTGAGGTGCTTTATGCATTCCCAGCACTGGGATGGAGTCTGGTGAATGCCTGCCACCTCCAGTCTTCTGAACTCTCCTGGTACAGGTGAGTGTTCCGGTTGATTTGGGCAAAGTCATGGAGGATGGTATACTCTGACCAAACATTGATCAGCACTCGTGTGTGCTCCAGAGTCCAGGTGGCTGCTCTCAGACCATGATCACTTGTACTGATCAATAGATTTCAGCAGAAAGCTATTCTGCAGTGCTTAGGGCAGGTCACTGCTACTCTGCAAGAGGGGGTCAGGAATCTTTATACCTATGGGCAAGGGTCAGGCAACAAAGGGATCAATGCATTTTGGGAATGGCCCTGACAGACTGTTGATATCTTTGACCTGGTGTATACCTCTTACCCCATCCACACGACACTGCAGAGTGGGTCGGACAATGCCCCAAGGAGGCAGGCACATACCCACACCCCTTATGCATTCTAGCTTTCATGCAACGGATTGTCCTTCAGGAACATGCTTTAGAGCTTCAGATGTGGATAGTAGAGGGTTATGGCATAAGAATACACATGCAACTGTGTACACTTGCAAGAACAGACACACCTTCAGACTCCCAGTGACCATGCTGCTGTTTTTTCTTCCTGGTAATAGTATCTAAAACCTCAGCAAATGCTCATCTTGTCTCTTTCTGCAACTAATTTAGTCTAAGCCAAAGAGGTGTTTTAAAACACCAAAAAGTATATTATTGTTAATATATTTGCTCTGTGTTTTATGCAGAACTCTGGTTTTCATTTCATATCTCTATCTGAGTATCCAAGTTCTCTCTGAATAGCTAAAATGATTATATTACACATCAATGAGGTGAATTTTCAGCTTTGAAATAAGCATTGGAGCTACTGATCTCAGCTAAATTGGCACAATACTTTTCTGCACCAACTCATTGTAAGCACCTCAAAGTGCATGAAGGCTAGCTTGTCTGTGGGTCTAGTGTGGGTTCTCAGCAAGGGGGAGGTGCAAGGAGCCTTTTCCACTTCATTATGTGTTCTTGAGCTCAAGGAGACACAAAGACTACTCCCTAGCAACCCAAGGGACAGGACAGCATGTACACACTCTGCTTGCACATCTTTCTGGAGTTCCATTTGGGGTACTGCACTCTATGATGTCCCTACTCCAGACAACAGGCTAAATGCCACCTGCTAGTGCAGTAATTCATAGGACACCACCACACCCTGCTGAGGTAGGTGTGTATTATTATCCCATTTATATGTGACAGAGAGAGGTTAAGAGATTTGCCCCAAGTCACAAAGTGAGGCAGAGGCAGAGCAGAAAAGGGGTACTTCCAGTCCCCTCTTCTAACCACTAGATGAAACTTCCAACAGTGTGATGAGCGGTCTGGTATTTCTTTCTGCTTTAACCTTGAAGCGAAATGTTTGTAAGAACAGATTCTCACAGAAGAACTTAATGGGTCAGTGTGCTCATTTGGTCTCTCTCAATCCATCCATTACATTTAGCAACCTCTCTCCAGAGATAAGCAATGAAATGTGAAACCTCTGGTGCACTATCACTGGGCTCCAGCAATTGCCTGTAGAACTCTTCAGTTTCATGACTCTTGCCAGCTGCTTTTGGTTTTGCTGATCTCTCAGCACTCCTTAAAGGCAGGTTAGAATAAGCCTGTCAATGACTGGATTGCATGTGCTTTTACAGTGTAATTTAGCAGGTCATTACTCTGTAATGAGGATTAGGTCCCTGTTGGCATTTTTATTCATTTGAAATGGCTGAGGGCAGTGGCTACTTTGTACAGTGTAATTTTATGTAATTGTTCCATTCATACATTATATTAGGTCTCGTATGATACTTCATGTATTATTATGGGCTTCTTCATTCAAAAGTCTGCTGCTGTTAAAAAATGTAAAAGGAAATAAAATATGAAACAATTTCACAACACTGTCAGTCTCTCCATCAAAGTTGCCATGTTACCCTTAGCTTACCCCATTCCATTAAGGGTATGTGTATGCTGCCATTGGAGGTGTGATTGCAGACATAATCAAGCTGGCTTTGATCTAGCTAGTGTGACTACCTGTAGCAGAGAAACTGCAGCAGCATAGATTTCAGCATGAGCTAGCTGCCTCAGTAAGCAGAGCACCCAGTGTCCCGGGTGGGCTTGTATAACCCACACTGAAACTTGTGCTGCCATGGATTCACTGCTGTTAGTACTTGCACTAGCTAGGTCAAAGCCAGATCAGATATGTCTGTGCATGCTGCAATCACACTTCTCCTGAAAAAGTAGACATTCCCTATGTCTCTGTAATGCAGTCCCTATCACTTGCTGCTCTGAAATGTTTGTATTACCTAGGTGTGATGGGGTGAATCATCATCACCTGCTAGAGAAAGAAAAAAAATCAATTAGTGGAATGCTCCACACTTGTGGGGTAATTGATTGCTTCTGGCCACAGGAGGAAGAGCTTGGTGATGGGCCATTAGTCACCTGGGACCTAAGCAGACTGAGTTCAGTAGAGGGGGAGACTGCAGAGAAGCCTGGACTCTCCTATAGGAGGGAATCCCCAGGAGGAAGGTACGTTCAGGGGAGAGGGAAAGCTTGACCTAAGGCATAGAAGGAGTAGGGAGAGCCCTAGGGGAAGCTGCTGGAGACCCCATGGAGGAGAAGCAGTGGAAGAAAAACCCGATACACAAGAAGTGACCCCCGCCCCTTCTCCGCAAGCCGGCTGCACGACCTGCAGCCGGTCCGTTTCCAAACCGCACCGAGGAAACAGCTCTACACGCTCGTGCTCCACACCCTTCACTTCCTCACCCTCGTGTCCCGCCCTGATATGAAGTGGCGGGACCTCCTGCCACCTCTGGAGGGTGAGGAGCCCCGGTGGGCCAGCCTCTACTCCACCCTGGTCCCAAGGTCCACTGGGCATATCAGTTGGCGGCTCCTCCATGGGGCCGTGAGCACGGGCGTGTACTTGGCGCGGTTACCCCTGTCCCGGACACCTGCCCCATTCTGCGGCGTGAGGGAGACCCTGGCGCATGTTTACTTAGAGTGCGCCAGGTTGCAGCCCCTACACCGGCTCCTCACAGCCATCCTCTTACGTTTCTGGTTACACTTTTCCCCTCACCTCCTTTTGTATGCACTCCCTATCCGTGGCCCCACGAAGTCCCGGGACCTCCTGGTCAACCTCCTCCTCGCCCTGGCGAAAAAGGCCATCGACGCGACCAGGGAGGGGAGGTTGGCTGATGGAAACTCCGGTGACTGTGGGGCTTGCTTCCGCTCCTTGGTCCGATCACGCATCCGGTCGGAGTTCCTCTGGGCGGCGTCCACTGGCTCCCTTGACGCCTTCGAGGAGGAGTGGGCGCTGTCCGGGGTTCTCTGCTCGGTGTCCCCGTTAGGTTCCCTCCTTCTGACCCTTTGACCTCACTCCTGTCCCTGTTCTTTTATTAGTTGTCCCCCACACTCAGTGGGTTCTGTGGCCCTGTGGTTCCTCCCCTTAGGCTGGGGGAGGATCCTTTAGCAGTGGGCGGGCTTTGCCCGCCCACTTCCCAGGCACCCAATAGGTACACAAGAAGTGACAGAGGATGAACTCTGCAGGAACAGGTCAGGCTCTGAGTGAGGAGGCTCTGAGATAGGCCCAGTTAGAACACTTCACTGGGGACTGAGAGGGATGGAAGACTTACTAGTTTAGAGGTTTACTTGAACTTTGTTGGACTTTTTTGTGATCCTGGAAGGGTGTCACTTGGCTGGAGGGATGAGCCATGGAAGACCAGTGGTAGGCAGATGGCCTGCAGGAGGCCACAGAGCTGAAGCTACGGGCAATATTCACACACTGATACAAGAGGCTTAACTTGTGGTGAGTGCACTACATAGCACAAGGCAGAGCGTAGGAAATGGGCTAGCAGGAGTACATTAACTCATTTCTTCACATTGCCATTTCTATTCCACTTACATCGCCATTTGCTTCAAGACCATCGTCAGTCTAATTCAGCTTTAGACCACAGTGTTTGGCCTTGAAGGATGTTGACTTCTGTTCTGAACATACCTCCCGTAGAGCTGTTATTAGCAGTACTCTGCCCATGGCCATATGGTTCACAGAGAAGCTACTTTTAAGCCAAATGCACAGTGTTTATCTGCTTTTGACATTTATAGGCCCATTTAGCCCCTCTGTCACTGCAGGGTTACCTTAAGCACCACGTTGTTGTTTTGTAGGTAGATACAGTCTGTCCTTTAAGTTGAGAGCATCTATTGATTTCCATTGGTAGCATATGAATATATTTCCTCTTGGTTCTTTACAAGACTTAGAGTATGATGTAGCTGAAAATATACACGTTTCCTTAGACTATTTGGGGCTTATGCAAAATTCTTATAAGAAATGCTCAGCACTAAATATTGATGAAAATGCAGAAAATGGTAGAGGTCTGGGCCATGGATCTAAAGCTTCTAACTCAGCTGAGGACCCATGTGGGTGTCAAAATGATGCCACATGATGGATTTTATGTTTTATCAGTTTGATTCTTTTAACATTTAGGAAATTATTCACAAAAACCTACATTAACAAAGCATCCTTAAGGCTGCACAGTCAAGCACTCAAAAGTTAAGAAATGCTAGAATTAAGATTGTCTGTGCAATCTTAATTTGACCCTATCGTGTTACTGCATTAAGATGCAGTCTTTCATTACATGATCACACGCTATTTTTTCCATAGGACTGCTGCTTCATTCACTGCAATGATGGATCTGCTCTGGGGATGAATAAGGCTGTGGAATGAAGGAGATTGTTGTCAGGAGGAGCTCTACTTCATCTGTTCCTGAAGTTGGAAAGTGTGTACCTATAGAGGGTACTGGGACAGTTGGGCTTAGGCCATCTGTGATGTTATGAGTGTAAAATAATGTCCCATTGAAAGGTGACATAGGGCCAGAAAGAGTTAATTAACTCACAGACTGACCTGACCCAGGGCTGAACTGTAAAGATTTGTTAGGAAGATATCTAAATGAATAGAGAAGGGGTTGGCAACCTCTGGCACGCAGCTCACCAGGGTAAGCACCCTGGGGGGGCTGGGCCAGCTTGTTTATCTGCTGCGTCTGCAGGCTTGGCCAATTGTGGCTCCCACTGGCTGCAGTTTGCTGCTCCAGGCCAATGGGGGCGGTGGGAAGCCACGGCAAGCACATCCCTCGGTCTGCGCTGCTTCCCAGAGAGTAGCTTCCAGGGTCCTAAGGAGGTCCTGATGGAAAAATTGGTAGCTCAGAGAGTCTTAGGAGAGACATTTCAGGTGGAGATACAGCCAGCAACAGTTTTATCAGAGTGCTTGGAGATGGCAGAGGAAGGCATGTGCCAGCATACTCCATGCTGGCTAGTGAGCACCATAAGGAGTCTCTGCATGGCCTGAAGGTGCAATATTTGGACCTGGCTGCAAATGCAAATCAGGTCCTGTCTGCCCTGTCTCAGAGGGATGCTCTGTACAAGCCCAGAGAATTAGTGCTTCCCCTGCCAAAAGAACTCTAGGATCTTCCTCTGGAGGTTGGCCAGGGTACCCACGGGCAGGCTCAGAGTGTTGAGCCAGTGCCAGAGCATGGGACAGGACCATGGTTGACTGTCAATGTCCTTCCCCCAAGCAAAAAGCCACCACGGAAGCCTCATTCATTTCCTCTACCAGTCAGACACCCTGGTTTTTAGATCAATCCAGTTCTCCAGTCGGGAAGGTTGGTGGCAGAAAGGTAAACACCAAGATAGAGCAGTGGACCTGTGCCCCACTCTTTGTCTTTCTCCATGATTTTCATGGGTTTCTGTCTCTCACTGAATCTCCTTCTCCAAGACAATACACTTCCTTCAAACTAGACTTTTGGGGACTCATTCCCAGTCACTTACTTTTTTTTTTTTTTTTTTTTAAGCAGCAATGGAATTTAACTGACTTAACTGGAGTGGTCTGATCTTCTGGTCCAGCCAAGCTGTGCTTGATACAAGACTGGTGGATGGCAGGAGCAAAGGTGGCTTCAAATCAACTGTGTGGCTCTCAGTTCCTGAGGCCTTCTGACCACAGGAACTGTTTACACCTTCCTTGGTGTAAACTAAAGCAGTCTTATGGCTACTGTAACATATGTTGGGTGCTCACAACCCCAGAGGCCACTCTGGCACCCAGGGATTTCTGGGATATAGAGATTCCCTATGTCATATCTCTCCTGGAAATGCAGCTTGTCTAAGAGGGCCATGAAGAGAACAGGGAGAGGATGCTCTGGTGATGGCTATATGGGAAGAAGCTTCAAAGGGCCAGCTAAACAGGCTTTAGGTTTGTTTGTTTTTGCCATAACACTGCTAAGCAGCCAGAGTGGGGCTGGGGCTCTGGCCCTGTATGTTTAAACAAAGTCTACTCAACTTTCTTCACATTTTACAAAACTTGATCTGATAATTGTCCCTTTCTGCAACACGGCCAAAATGGCAAACGTCTCCCATTTTCCTTTAGGTGGCATGGTTTTTATTTTCACACATCTCTGTGAAATACTATTGCATTTCCCTCAGCAGAATAAATGACAATTGATACATTTGTATTTGCAACTAGATTAATCCCTATAATACAAATGGGCAAGATTGTTTCAGAAACTCCTAAGAAGCATGATATGAAAGTTGTGCATGAGGGGTAAAGAGAACTTTGCCTGAAATGAAGAGCAGAGCTCTCAGGGTTCAAGTGCTCAAAATTACACTCTGTTTGATATTGAAATAGCTTTCAAGTGTGACAGGACAGAATTAGTCAACTCCCTTTAAAATGAAATGATCTTTGGCCACCTGCTGTTCTAGCTGTCATGAACCATCCTCAATTTCAGTTTAAAAACAAAGCTGGTTTTAGATCATAAGAATTAAAAAAAAACATGAAAACTAATAACCTCTTGGTTTTCACTTCCCACAGAAAAGTCTCAGTTTGCTTATCAGTAGCCATATATTTCACATGCATTAGCTATGGTACAGAGGTTAAGTAGCTTCTCTGGGACAGCCTGTTGGTTAGTGGCTTTGGCAGTGATTACAGAACCAAGAAATCTTTCTTAGTCCCTCACATAAGTACTATGCGTTTTTTTTTTTGTTTTTGTTTTTAGCAACTTTTACTAAGAGTGGAGGTGGCTTGTGCTTCCTTTGCATTCACTCCTTATTGGTAAACATGTGAGGTAGTCTGGCTCAGTGGACAGTGCACTAGATGGGATTCAGGTGTTCTGGGTTCTAGTCCTCACTTGGGCGCCTGCCTGTTGGATGACATTGGGTAAGTAATGTCAATTCTCAGCAACTCAGTTTTCCCATCTGTAAAATGGGCATAATAATACTGAGCTCCTGTATAAAGTGCTTTGAGATCTACTGATGAACAGTGCTGTGTAAGAACCAGGTATTGTTATATGCAGGCTAGAAAAGATTAGATTTTTATCAGTAAACATTGATTCCACTGTGTACACACAAATCAATGAAAAAATATTTCCATCGATGATCATTGAAATGTATAGATAGGCAAAGTAAGAAAAATGCTGCTTGGGAACTAGAGTATGAGTCAAGGATCCTTTGTGTACTTTGTTAATACACAAATTGTTAACATCACTGGTCAGTTATAAATCTCAACTTTTTGAATCTTAGCATCTACTGTCATTACATAATTGTCTGACATCCCCCCATTGTCTGATTCCCCTCATAATTTCCTGCAACTGTGAATATGTAAACCGATTAAAAAATTGAAAAAAAGCTTAAAATAACCATAAATATTAGTCATTGAAATGATTTTAAAAATAAACATCTAATTCTCCCCAACCTGCTTATGATGTAGGGCTAATCCAGAGTAAATGGGAATCTTTCCATACTAGTCACTGGAGATTAATGTCAAGTGGGTACTGCAATACTATACCAGGATAGTCTGTCATTTTTCATGGATAACTTCCACCTGTGCATACCAGGCATATCCAGTGATGCTCTGTTTTCTCTGCCACCCCCTGGCCTTGGCTATTTCTGTGCATGGCTGCTGATGAGAAAGGTATCCATCTCTTAGTCTTCTAACACGTTACAGGGTGACAGATCAAGTTCACAGTAGCCACTGAAGCCATAATCTACTATAACCTCCAATCTCTGCATTTTTTTAAAAAAAAACCTCTTTTTTTTTTATCAGATTTATTTTTTGTCCCAATACTTTAAGATCAGGAGTCATTCTGTGATGAATGGATGAAGTGAATTTGCAAGGGGCTTCATATTGACGTAACGGAATCCAATTTTCCCTCTCAGCTAAATTCCCTCATATTCACATCCTCTTACTTAATAGTTGTCTTTTCTTGACTCATTCTTTGGGTGCACTGCGGAGCAAAATAGGCCCAAAGTCACTTAATACTCGCCTCTTATGCTGGCATGGCCAGCTCCCAGAGCTCCAAAAGACAATTATACCGTTGTCCTGGGATTCTTAAGGCCAAATTCTTCGGTGTAAATTGATGCAGCTCCTCTGAAATCAATGGGGGTGCACTCAGTTTCCTCAAGAAGAGAATTTGGCCCTAAATTGGTTGGGGGATGAGCCCATCTCTCCTTTGGGTTTTATATAGGGCTGAGCATACTCCTGGCAATACTGGGGGCTGATTCACTAAATGCTCTTTCCTGTATTTGGGCAAATGATGGAGTTGCTTCACAAAGTGCTCGGGCTATGTTTAGGGCTGAATAATTTCATAACGCTTGGTGCTGTTGGGCATTGCTGAGGGCTAGGTTTCTGCTTGTTCCTATAAAGTGTGTGTGTTGTGGTTTTGATGAATCTGGAGCGTGATGGGGTGTAGCAGGCCTTTGTGAGAGGCCTCGCTGTCCTACTACACCCTGCCTCAGGAAAAGAGCAGCAGAGGGGAGTTCTTCAGGCTTGTCTACAAAGACTGCAGGGAAACAGCCAATCAGAACCCAGCAGACTCAGTTTAAAGGAGCTACTGGGCCTTAGAGGGCCAGTTCCTGGTTAGGATTAGAGGAGCAAAGAAGGGTGCTTGCTGCTGGTCACAGGAACTTGAGAAGAGACCCAGAAGACAGGTTTTGATGATACTGGCATTCAGCAAGGAGGAAGAGGATTTGAAAACTTCAGCACTGAGGTCAGGACGAAGAGAAAGGGGCTACAGGGGAAAAGACCCAGGGAATACCAGCAGCAAACTGAGGGAAGTAGTATGAGGCTGCCGTGTGTAGGGTCCTGGGCTGGGACCTGAAGTAGTGGGTGGGCCCGACTCCCCCCTACAAGCCAGTAGGTCCCATAAAAAGGATAAGGCTCTTTACTAAAAGCTCAAGAAAAGGTCTGGAATTTAAACAAGTACAGAGATAGGACTGAAGACCCTGGTGAGGGCTAAGTAGTTGTTGAGCTTTGTTATTCTGGAAGGGGTTCATCCATTCATAGAATATCACGGTTGCAAGGGACCTCAGGAGGTCATCTAGTTCAACCCCTTGCTCAAAGCAGGACTAATCCCCAGACAAATCTTTATCCCAGTTCCCTAAATGGCCCCCTCAGGGATTTAACTCACAACCTTGGGTTTAGCAGGCCAATGCTCAGACCACTGAGATATCCCTCCTTCATCTGTTGACTGTGACACTTGGAGGGCTGAGCCAATGAAAACCCACCTAGTGAGGCCAACAACCTGCAGAGGGCACCAGGAGCATGGGCAAGAGAGGTTGCAGCATCACACTCAACTGACAGGATGCATTGATGAGAGGTGAGTATCCTGCTACCTGGGATTTGAAGGATTTTATTTTATTTTACTCAGAGTCTGAAAATCAAGGTACAAATTATTTAAAGGGGAAAAGTCAATCATATATGAGCGGGGGAAACCTGGAAACTGTAAAATCCTCCATAGCGAATCCCAAAACAAAGACATGCTTGGTTTTGGTTTTGGGAACACAAAGCATGACTGAGGTATCACCAAAGCACAGTTACCATCAGTTGAGAACCAGACTACCATGCAGGTTCCTGCATATCTTGTTTATTATCATAGGACAAACCCCAAAATTTCCCCTTTGGCTCACACTTGCAAACCCTGTTTGGAAACAGTGCAGTGTTCATTTTCTTCTCTATCAGAGAAAAAAGAATGAAATGTAATGACCCAAATGTTGGAGTGCAACATTACACATTACTGCCCACTTGATATTACAGTTTTGAGGGGATGTTTGTCATCCCCTCATAAGTTGTGGTGAGTTTATTGGTTTTGATTTTCTTGTTTCATCTATCTAATCAGTTATTAGTGTTGTAAGAACTGGAATGTGCATAGATAGCAACACAGCAAGGTGAGATGACCAGTTTATCCTGATTTTCTACAGGTTTTGGAGAACAGCAGCCCACTGGTATCAATCTAAGCATAGTTGTTAAAGTAGAAATCCCAGAACCTTTGCTTTGCCAGCTTTCCCCCTCCCTCCCAATCTAGACTACAGCTAAAGATTACTTACTTTTAGATAATGCCCCAACCATAGCATTTGGAGTCATGTGCAGAAATAACAGCAACATATAGCTTTGCCATAAATGGCCCAAGACAAATGACAGTACAATCCCATTTGTATAATGGCTCTGTTACAGAGCTGCATACTTTTCCAATGTGCTGCTGTCATAAACAGATAATCAAGGGTTAATAGAACAGAAGTACTTCATGTCTCTTTTGCCTGTAAAGGGTTAACAAAATCAATGAACCTGGCTGTCACCTGACCAGAGGACCAATCGGGGGACAGGATACTTTCAAATCTTGAAGGAGGGAAGTTTTTGTGTGTGCTGTTAGTTTTTGGTTGTTGTTCACTCTGTGGACTCAGAGGGACCAGATGTGCAATCAGGTTTCTCTCCAGTCTCTCTGATACAGGCTCTTATATGTCCAGAATAGTAAGTACTAGGTAGATAAGGCGGGTTACGCTTATGTTTTTCTTTATTTGCAAATATGTATTTGGCTGGAAGGAGTTCAAATTCGTATTTTGCTGAAAGGATTTTAATTTGTACTTGTATACTTAGGCTGGGAGAGTATTCCCAGTGTTTACAGCTGAAAGACTCTGTAACATATTCCATCTTAAATTTACAAAGATAATTTTTACTGTTTTCTCTTTCTTTAATTAAAGCTTTTCTTGTTTAAGAACCTGATTTTTTTTTATTCTGGTGAGACCCCAAGGGACTGGATCTGGATTCACCAGGGAATTGGTGGGGAGAAAGGAGGGAAGGGGGAGAGAGAGGTTAATTTTCTCTCTGTGTTAGGATTACTTTCTCTCTCAGGGAGTCCGGGAGGGGGAGAGAGGAGGAGGGGGGAAGGTGGATTTTCCTCTCTGCTTTAAGATTCAAGGAGTTTGAATCCCACAGTGATCTTCCAGGGTAACCCAGGGAGGGGAAGCCTGGGAGAGGCAATGGTGAGGGAAAGGGTTTACTTTCCTTGTGTTAAGATCCAGAGGGTCTGGGTCTTGGGGGTCCCCGGGCAAGGTTTTGGGGGGACCAGAGTGTACCAGGCACTGGAATTCCTGGTTGGTGGCAGCGCTACAGGTACTAAGCTGGTAATTGATCTTAGAGGAATTCATGCTGGTACCCCATCTTTTGGACGCTAAGGTTCAGAGTGGGGAATTATACCATGACAGCCGCATTTCAAGGTCATTCATTTTAGTCCCAAAGTTATCTACAATCCATACAAATTTGGTGTCCCTGATTTTTAGTGCTGAAAACTATTTCCATCAGAAATAACCACATAACCAAGATTATACAAAACGCTGTTTACACTAAGGGTATGTCTTCTGTACAGAAAGAGCCCAGGCTTGCCTAGTCCAAGTGGAGTATCCCCAATGCAAAGACCTAACCATGCCAGACCCATATGACTGCGTCCACACCGGTGCTATGCTAGCCTGTGTGCTGGGGTGGACTTCTGGCAGGATAGCCGGTGGTTCTTAGTGCTGTACTACTCTGTGGATTCATTTGTAATGTACTGTGGGAGAACTTGTCTGTTCTTCCTGTGTGGATGTGCTCTTCACCCACCAACTCAGAAAATTAAACTGCTAGTTGCTTGCAAGGCATGGATCCCACTCAGGATGAGGAGCTGTTGTTAATGCAAGTCACAGCTCAGACAATGTCTGACTAGCCATTTGTGTGTGGAATCCTGGTAACTGCCTGTGCAAATTAGGCACAAATCGTGCCTATGTGTTTTCTGAAAATCAAGTCCTGTGTAACTTGCTTAAGTCAATATAGGTGTTCTTGGCAATGCTCATGGTAGTGATCAGGAGTTTCTGGTTCCCAGCCAGTGCTCAGTCTACTAGACCTTGCTACATTACTTTACAGCGATTTTCTTACAAGTATAGCTGGGTAAGTGTAGTTAACCCAATGAGTATCCCGGTTTCAGTGAAACTATATAGACTGGGAGGAGAGCGTGTTGTCAGTTTTAGAAAAGGTCTTGATTCAGGCTACATTTGGCTTAAGTTGAGATATGCCTGTTTAAGATGAAGGATTTTAGTTTCAAAATCAATATGCTATTTCTGCATGTAGTGTATTGGATTCAGTGACATTGATTTCCACAAATACGCATTTATTTTACACACAGACTTTAAAAGGCATTTATTCTTGCACTCAATTTTTTTCCTCTGCAACTGCTCCTTGGGGTGTGTGACTCATACCTATTTATAGACTACATGTAGGTTGAAAACAGATTTAAGAATTTGCATAGCTACTCTTTGGCTGTCTACACTGGTGCTCTACTTTCTGTTCCATTTGGTGGGGAGTGTACAAATGTGGGGGAGGAGGAGGGAAATGGAAGAGTTAAAATCCCCCATCTGAGTTAGTGCTGGTCCATTCTGTGCCACTACTGGCTCCCTCAGCATAGAAACGACACTGGCAGATCTCTACACGTCTCATCTCTCAACCTACCAATGTCAAAATGTGGGACGCAATATGTAACACAGACTTAAAATGAGGGACACCATTTTCATGCAGGAACTTAAAGTTGAGCAGGATTCCTTCTTTTAGGATATGTCATCACCACAGAAATAGCCCCAGGCTCTTGGGTACTGCCCCCAACTCTGCTGATGTCCACGCAGTCTTCCGGGTGCTTTAAGCCTGTGCTAGCAGAAACAGCTGAAGGTATAGGTTTGAGCCTGAATTTCTCTTCAGATTGGACTGGCAATTCACCTGCTTTGCAGTAAGAATCATGCCCAGGTGGTGATAGACCTTCAATGTCTTCCCACAATTCCACAGGGCTAGATTTTCTAGCTCTCTCTACCTTCTCTTTTTTCCCCCTGCAGCATAAGTCATCTACCCTGGTTTGACATTTAAACCGCTCATTTGCTTGCTACATTTCTGCTGTGCTTCCGCAGCATTTGAACAGACATGCTGTGTGAGAAATCCTACTCCAAGGGTGCTGTCAGCTGGCCTGAAGCTAGCTCCTGCCTTCTGGTGAAGTTCTTGTGTGAGGTCAGAAAGACCCATAATTTGTGGAGAAGTATCTGAAACCAGCGGTTCTACCACAAAGTCTCCAAATAGCTGGCAGAAGAGAGGATACAGGGTGGGAGATGAACTCTGCAAAAAGACCTTTGAACTCTGGGGCTGCACTGGCCAAGGACAGCAACTGTGAGTGGGGTGCAGAGAAGGGACAGGCATGTTAAAGGGACTGTTGGGTTGGTGGACTAAAAAACCTGAGGGGAAAAGGACACTGCCCAACTTACTTGGGGGTGGGTTTTTTGCTCATGGTTTATGTTTATGGACCCTAGCTGCGGTGTTTTCAGATTAATGCTGAGTTACTTCCCTCCTTTTATTAAAAGTTTTTGCTACACTCAGACTCTGTGCTTGTGAGCAGGGAAATATTGCCTCTTAGAGGTGCCTAGGGGGTGGTGTGTAATTGTCCCAGGTCCCCGGGTGGGGACTCAAGCCGGTTTTGTGTTGTTGAAAAGCAACCCCTAGATACTTAATCCAGCCCTTGTTGTCGCTGGCTCCACCTGGCAGAAGGATTACAATAAAATCAATGATTTTGTTATTGTTCTACAAGGACTGGGAATTTTCACACCACCTGTAGATATAATGGACAACAGCTGTGTATAATCATCTGATGCTCACAGCCACTCACTGAAGTTGAAACATTTATTCTAAATAGTCTTGTACCTTTCTTTTGTATTGACTGATTTTGAACTCTCCCTCTTCCCGTACAGAAAATTCTCTGTGTTAAATAGCTCTATTTTCACACCTCTCTCATAGCTTTTGACAGCAATACTAGGTTTTAAACTTACTGCCTCATGTCTGTCCTTAGCATAATGTCAGCTCAATCCAATGCAGGGAGTTCTTTGTCGGTAGATTTAGGGTTGCCAGTTTTGGCTGGACATGTTCCTGGAGATTTAATCACATGACAGTCTTTAATTAAAAAGATTAATCTTTAATTCCTGGAGACTCCAGGCCAATCCTGGAGGGTTGGGAACCCTAGTAGATTTTATGTGATATAAACATTCATCCGTCAATAACATACTAAAGCATGTCTTGTTGCTTTCTATGCTTCACAAGGTTGTAGAGTTCTGTCTTATACATAGGGACTGCCATGCTTGATCAGACCAGTGAGTCACCTAGTTTAATATTGTGATAGTGCTGCAAAACAAGGACTGTTTCCCATCAGACCCCTCCCCATTGCCCTTCCCCATCCTCTGGCCAGGTAAGGAGAAAGGTCCTGACCCAGGAAGTGGCTCTATTGGGGAGTGGAAGCCACATGGTAGGAAGAAGCTGCAGAGAAACAGTAGGAACTGTGGACAGAGCCATGCACGGAACAGGCTTTGACTGCCAGACATCAGAGCTGGGTGAAGGTCTGTGTGGGACTTAAGGGGGAACAGCAGTGCCTGGACAGAAAACCAGTGCAAAGGTGCCCAGTGAGAAACAATGAACCTGGCTTGGAAACTCACAAATGCTTATTTGCTTGAATAGAGACTGGACTTGAGAGGGCACCCCAGGCACTAGGCCTGAAGAACCCTAACTGTTGATTGGACTCCCCCAGGGACCCAAACAGAGGCACTATTGCTTACCTGGAACTGGAATTGCATAAGCCTCTGTACCTAGGATATTTGCAACCTTTCCACTTTCCTACCAGCAGGGCCGTCCCTAGTGGGTGCAGGGCCTGGGGTGGAAATGACGAATCTGTCAATTGCAGGACTGACCCATCACTTCTAGGACCAACCACACATGGTGCTGGCCAATTGCACCAGTGGCCTCTGGGGTCCCCCAAAGTGTGGGGCCCAGAGCGGTCGCTCTGATTTGTTGTGTCCAAGGGATGGCTCTGCCTAACAGCCCGAGTAAAAACCTTTCCCTTAGCCATGTGTCTGAGTGGTTATTGGGACCCAGCGGGGCTAGTGCCTACAAGGGCTAGCTGCTGAAGCACCTACAGTGATTGCCTTCAAAAGGTAGCACACTACTGGCACCCAAAGGGCTTGGGGTGCAGAATAACCCCACTAATTACAATATCCCATCTCTTATGATGGCTAATTCTATATGTTTCAGGGGACAGTGCAAGAAGTATATCTGCATTCAAAAAAATTTAGATAAGTTCATGGAGGATAGGTTTATCAATCGCTATTAGCCAAGATGGTCAGGGACGCAACCCCATGCTCTGAGTGTCTCTAACCCTCTGACTGCCAGAAGATGGCAACTGGACTACAGGGGATGGATCACCCTGTTCTGTTCATTCCCTGTGAAGCATCTGGCACTAGCTACTGTCAGAAGACAGGATACTGGGCTAGATGGACCACTGGTCTTACCAAGTATGGCCACTATGTTCTTAAGCCCCATAATAATATTTAGGGCCTAAACTGACAATAGGGGAAATTCTCCTAATGCTAGTCAGGGTCTACTCTGATCCAGCATAGCATTTAAGCACATACTGTACTTATGCATGTAAATATTTCCATTGACTTCAACGGGATGCTTCACATGCTTAGGTGCTTTGCTGTGTCAGGGTCTTAGTGCTTGGCATATGCCTTGCAGCAAGACAGTTTACATCCCTCTTTTTCTTTTCTTTTTTTTTTTTCTTCAAATGTTAATCTAACCTAATGTAACTGTGGCTGATGAAGGTGTGCTTGTGTATTGGAGTTTGCGCACACACAAGTTGGGAACGTGAAAGTGCACGGTGTCTTTTGAAAAATTCCATGCTTGCTGCAGTGTTTCATATATTTAAAGGCAATTTCAGTCCATGACTGGAAACTGAAGCTGGACAAATTCAAATTTGCAATTTTTAACAGTGAGGAGGATTGTCAAGTGGACCAATATTCCAAGGGATGTGGTGGATTTTCCATTTCTTGATGCCTTCAACTCAAGGCTGGATGCCTTTTTGGAAGTATACCTTTAGTCCAACACAAATTACTGGGCTCAATGCAGGGATAACTGGGTGAAATGTAACGGCCTGTGATATAGACGGTCAGTCTAGATGATATAATGGTCCTTTCAGGCCTTAAACTCTGAATGAAAGACTGTCGCCTTTCATAAACATGCAACAGAAATTACTGTGTTTCTCAGGATGGCTACTGTGACCTGAGACTCTTCCCTTCCTCCTCCTTCAGCTCATGTGAATGTTTTCACACTGCTTGCTGGCTAGCTGCCTTTTTGCTGCAATTACTGAGGATAGCAGTGTTTCTCTACCTACATTTTCACTGGCATGGCTTGTTTATCTCTTTAGACATGTTGTTCACACTGTCCAGGTCTTGCAAAGTGTTTCAGTTTACACCCTCTTTCTGCTAGTCATTATGATCTGAAGTTTGGTTTTGTGTCTCCGAAGGGGATCATATTTCTCTCTTTTTTTTTTTTTTTAGCAGCAATATAAACTTGCATTTTCTTCAGTGCCTGGTTTCAGCTTCGGATTTATGGAGCTGCACAGACGGACTGATGTCTCCTTGGTGATCTCTGTGTGAGCTTAATGTTTTGCTGGGACTTTATAGACTTTTTTTGTTGTTTTTCTGTCATGTTTTCCACCTTGCTTCTAATATATCTGCAGAAACTTCTACTGCTAGGTGGTCATTGTGATGGTTTAGATCACAGAAACCCCCTTGGGAACTACCAACTGATGTGCCAAGACTATTTCTGTCCCTGCTTTCCCTGCCAGCTTGGGACTCCAGCACTCTTTCTTGTTGAGCCAGACATGCCAGTCTGCTCCAACACAGACCCAGGGTCTGAACCACATGCCCCAAAGTTGCAGACTTAATTGAAAGCAAGTTAAGAAGTGCTCCTGTCTCTAACACTCAGATGCCCAACTCCCAATGGGGTCTAAACCCCAAATAAATCTGTTTTACCCTGTATAAAGCTTATACAGGGTAAACTCAAGTTGTTCACCCTCTATAACACCGATAGAGAGAGAGAGAGATGCATAGCTGTTTGCCCCACTCCCAGGTATTAATACATACTCTGGGTTAATTAATAGTTAAAAGTGATTTTTATTAAATAGAAAAAATAGATTTATGTGGTTCCAGGTAATAACAGAACAAAGTGAATTACCAAGCAAAACAAAATAAAACACGCAAGCCTATGCCTAATACAGTAAGAAAGTGATTACAGATGAAATCTCACCCTCAGAAATGTTCCAGTAAGCTGCTTTTAACACTAACCTCCCTTCTAGTCTGGGTCCAGCAATCACTCACACCCCTGTGGTTACTGTCTTTTGTTCCAGGTTCTTTCAGGTTTCCTTTGGGGGTGGAAAGGCTATCTCTTGAGCCAGCTGAAGACAAAATGGACGGGTCTCCTAGGGGCTTAAGTAGACTTTCTCTTATGGGTGGAGACCTCCTCCTCTCTCCTATGCAGAATCCAGCTCCAAGATGGAGTTTGAGTCACATGGGCAAGTCACATGTCCATGCATGACTCAGTTTTTACAGGTGGCAGCCATTGCCCACATGCTCTCTTGAATGTCTCCTCCAGGAAGACTTCTTATGTGGATTGGAGTCTTCCAAGATCCATTGTCAGTTAAGTGTTTCTTGATTGGGCATTTAATTTGCACATTCTTTTCTCAAGAAGCTGACCAAATGCTTTACTAAGTACCCAGCCAATATTCATAACATTGAATACAAAAATGACACATGCATACAAATAGGATGAATATATTCAGTAGATCACACCCTTTGCAGAGATGTTACATGGTATATGTAGCATAAAACATATTTCACTATCATATGTACATTCATAAGCATATTTCCATAAAGCATTATGGGGTGCAACGTCACAGCCAGAATAAGGCATTGAACCTGGAAGAGAAATCCTGAAGCCTGGGCTACACTAAAAAGTTAGGTCAGCTCAGCTACTTCACTTGGGTGTGAAAAATCCATCTCCCTGAGTGACGTAGTTAAGCTGACTTCTCCCCTGGCATAGGCAGTGCTAGGTCAAGGAAAGAATTCTTCCATCAACCTAGCTACCGCTTCCCAGAGAGGTGGACTATCTAAGCTGATGGCAGAATCCCTCCCACTGGAATAGGTAGTGTCTACAGTGCAGTGCTGCAGTTGTGCTGCTGTAGCACTTCAAGTGTAGACAAAGCCCTTAGATGTGCTCTAGAGCTCAAGTTTACCTTGAACAGATTTATGGAGACTGAAGGAAAGTTTAGCTGGTTGGAGTAGCTCATGAAATTTGCATGGGCAGAAGCAATGTCTCTTATCTCAATTATTTTGCAGATTTTTGGCTACAATTTTAAAACATTGTGCCAAATGCTAGGCTCCTAAATTCAGCTAGATAACTAAATAACAGTGTGCTCTTTTTCAAAGGTACTGAGCACCTCTCCAGTAGGACTCCATGTGGCTATAAGGGTCCAAGTAACTACCCAGCTCCTGTGTGGATTGCTTGGTAAGATCAGGCCTTTAGTTTGAACGGTCAGTGGGGCAGGGACATATCTTTTACCAGGCTCTGTGTTCTGTGATGGGCCTGGCATCTGTGAGCACTACAAAATAACTAATCTTGAGGACAGTGGTAATATGTGAGAGATTGGCCATATACATAACTAGACAGAACAGAGGCCCGATCCTCAAAGGTATTTAGGTGCCTAACTCATATACACATATACACACACGGATACATTCTGAATATTTCCTTTCCCCTGAAAAGAAAGGTTAAAAAACCATGAACATTGCCCATTGGTTCATCCTCTGCAGATCTGTCTCTCCCACTGCTTTCCAAGCGGGCTGGAAGACTTTACTTTGTACTTTGCTTTCTGACATTTTTCATGACACAGTTTACACAGGTGGTTTTTTTGTTTGTTTGTTTGTTTGTTTGTTTGTTTGTTTGCTTTTAAGAGGAATTGTTTTTATTGAATTAATTTTCCATTAACTCAGACAACAGCCCAACTTCACTGGATCTTCACATCCTGACTTTCATTGTTGTCACCTTCTATCTGACTAACAATTTGCATAAGGTTGTTATCGTAACAACCTAGACTTTGAAGAAAGTCTTACAATTCGTCTATCTGTCTTTCTGCCTTGCCTGTCATTTTTCAGACTATTGACAGCATGCCCTATGTAACTATCAGTACTGGACAGATTTCAAATGGGATTACTCTTTCTTTCAGCACAAGAAAGTAGGTTTCTTAAATAATCCTGATTTTACAATCAGTGCTGATTCAACTAGGCATTATCTCACATAATATTTCCATCCATTTGTTTTCTTTGTCCTGGTCTGGGCTGTTGATAAGTGGCAGTTAAGTGTGTATATTCCTGTATTCTATGTGAATATGAAATGGAATTTTTCCCTACTTGAGCCAGGGATTTTAGGATCAGTCATCAGAAGGAGGGTCATGGAAGTGTCACGCACCTTTTCTTTTCACTTTAGGTCAATATTACCATCAACAAATGCTCATTTTGCCTCCCACCCTAATCAGGTTTAGCCTGCAAGTGTAGCTTTCATACAGGCTGTAATGCCATGCTACACTGGTGGCAAAAGCTCTGTATGAATTGCAGCATGAACTCACCTACTTCACTATGAGAGCGGTTAGGAATTTTTCAATGACCCCTCCCCACTCCCATGCTGAACTGAAACTGTTCATGAAACAGGGTAGGTTTTACAAACCTCTTGACTCAAAAATTTTGGTGAAAAACGTTTTGAAGTTATGTTGACACTTTCAACCCAGAAGGTTTCAGATTTTTTGAGTTGAAACTACCTTTTGTTTGTTTGTAAATTTAAACAATTTAAAAAAAATCTAAATGAAACTTTTCAACTGGCCAAAACAGAACATTCTCCCCCAACCCCTTTCCAGATTTTTAGGTTGATAATTTTTGTGACTGACTTTTCCTCCTGATTTGGAATGAGAATATTTTTCTATATCTCAAAAATGTTTGTGTTCTGTCCAGCTCTACTCACCCCCACTTTGAAAGCAGATTATTTCAATCACACTTCCAGCCACTGCTGTCCTGAACATTGGAACTAGAAGTAGTGTTAAATAAAACATGTTTTCATTATGGATTGGTAAACAGCCAAAAGGCTGAATTCTACCATATAAATTAAAGATAGAAAAATCTGTTAGGTCACCTAATCAATTCCTCTCTGCCAGTCAGCACAGAGTTATTCTCTGCGGTATATAATCTCATGCTTTGTCAATTACTTAGGCAATAGGGTTTCCACCATTTCCTTTGGCAGATTATTTCTCAGCCTCATAGATCATACCATTAGTGATTTTTTTCCCCCTCTGATATTCATTCTAAATTTTTGATTGCTTAAATTTCATCCCATTACTTCTAACTGTATCCTTTATGAGCCTGAAACAATTCCCTCCTTGATGTTACACCCTTCACATTTGGATTTGAGCCTTAGCCACAAAAAAAATAAAAATAAAAATAAAAACATCAATGAACATGGCCCTAATCTGATGACATTTACAAGGTCAGAACCAAAAGTTCCTGTGTAAATTCTTTAGCTCTTTCTTCACAACTTTCTAACACAACAAACTTTTTTCTGACTCTCAATTCCATGTCATAGCCATGAGCACAAGGATCCCACTATCATAGATTTATCAACTCCAAGACCAGAAGGGGCCACTGTGATCATCTAGTCTAAGCTCCTGTATAACACATACCAGAGAACTTCCTCCAAATAAGTCCAAGAGCATATTTGTTAGAAAAACATCCAATACTGATTTTTAAACTTGACTGCAATTTTAAATGACTCATGGTAAATTGTTGCAATAGTTAATTACCCTCGCTGTTAAATATTTATACCTTATTTCCAGTGTGAATGTGTCTAGCTTCAACTTTCCAGACACTGAATAATGTTACATTTTTCTCTGCTAGATTGAAAAGGCCCATTATCAAATTTGTTCCTCATGTAAGTACTAAAGACTGCAATCAAGTCACCCCTTAACCTTCATGTTCCTAATTTGTTTTAGGACATCACAACCCCTCTTACGAAGAAACAGTGTGTGAATTCTTATTTACAAACTGCATCTGACAAGAAATTGCTTCCCTTGCTGTATGCCTTGTCTTATTGCATAGGCATTTAGGAAAATCACGATTAGTGCATTTCCTATTATTCTGGGGTAATTCCACTGAAGGATAGAAAATACCTTGGTAACACTTGAAAATCACAGTAAATTAATTATTGTGCTATGCAGTTCCTAAGGCATTGCTAGACATACAGCATTACACCCACAGCAACATGAACCGAATTCGTCATGCAGAATGGACATTGCAATGGAGTTTTTCTCCCACTGAGAAGGCTAAAAAGAATACTAAAAAGAATGCACTTCTGTTTGTTACAGTGGTAACTTCTTAATATGCAGGTCCTGAAAAGTCTCATTAACCTTTCAGATAAGCTTTTTGAAGTTAACATACAAGTATGTATATTCAATTCTGCTGTAAATTTGTACAGAACTGGAATCCTTTTAAAGCATTTATACATTATGGACAATTACGTAAATCAGAAATATTGCCATATTACTGTAACATCTACTTTGCGGTCATTTCAGGAAGAATCTGCACTTTGTGCCTAAAGTAGCTGTCTTGGACTAATCTATACTTTTTTTGCTTTAATGGCATTTTTTGAGATACATATTCAGAACTCAAGTATCGGGGGTAGCCATGTTAGTCTGGATCTGTAAAAAGCGACAGAGTCCTGTGGCACCTTATAGACTAACAGACGTATTGGAATATAAGATTGCAACTGATGAAGTGGGTATTCACCCACGAAAGCTTATGCTCCAATACATCTGTTAGTCTATAAGGTGCCACAGGACTCTTTGTCGCTATATTCAGAACTGGAAGTCATTTTAGTATTTTATTTATGCTCTACCATCATTCCATTACATAAACACATCCCCAAAATGCTCCTTAATTGATTTGTATTTCCTTTCACTAGGTATTTCAGGGCTTGTCTACACCTGAAAGGCTACAGCAACATAGCTATGCCCATGTAGACACTACCTATGCTGACAGGAGGGGTTCTGCAGTTGGTGTACATAATCCACCTCCCTGACAGACAATAGCCAGGTCTTCCATTGACCTAGACCTAGCACTGTCTGCATTGGAGGTTAGGTCAGTTTAACTATGCCACTCAGGGGTGTGGATTTTTCACACCCCTAGGCAATGTAGTTAAGCTGACTTAATTTTCTAGGATAGACCAGGCCTAATTTACAAGTGCTCTGCAGTAACTGACAAGACAACTGCTTTTAATTAAACTAGCTCTGACTAGTAACATATTTAGTGTATGGGGAGGGAAAGCTCAGAGTACCAGAGCAAGGGCTATTCACCACCTCAGTTCCATTTAAGCCATAGTTTGACGGATTAAGTAGGATGTAAATGGTACAGAGTCCTGTGCTGCACAGAGATGAATTGCACTTTCAGGAAACAGAATGTTCTAGATCAGTGGTGGAAAATTGCGGCCCGTCGGGGTAATCTGCTGATGGGCCATGAAACAGTGTTTACATTGACCATCCAGAGCTCCCAGTAGCTGTGATTTGCCATTGCTGGCCAAGTGGGAAGTGGCGTGGGCTGCAGGGACGTGCTGCCCGCTGCTTCCTGCAACCCCCATTGGCTGGGAATGGTGAACCACGGCCACTGGGAGTTCCGGGTGGCCATGGCTGTGGATGGTCAACGTAAACACTGTCTTGCAGCCCACCAGCACATTACCCTGATGGGCCGCAGGTTGCCCACCACTACTCTAGACTGTCACATAAAAAGTTATTTAAAAATAAAAAAAGTAGAACTTCTTTATGAAAGTAGAGGTGCGACAGTAATATCTTGCATTTACATCAAATCTTTCATCCAAGATCTCAAAGTAAAACAAAAGCCACAAAAGTGTTTCAATTCATGGCCATGTGCAAACTGCAATCCTGGTTTAATTAAACCTCCCCTCATGAAGGAGGAGTCTTCTGAAATAAATAACTTCATTATTTAAGAGGATTTCACAGTATAACCATATACAATACAGAACCCTTGCAATATTGTGCAAATCCTGCATCCATACATTGCACCAAAAATCCACTTTCTAGGTGAGTTTGGCTTTTGACATACATGGATTACGACCATGCTTTATTTTGAATTGCACAGCTCAAGCCTTTAAATCAGGGGTAGGCAACCTATGACACACATGCTGAAGGCAGCACGCGAGCTGATTTTCAGTGGCATTCATGCTGCCTGGGTCCAGGCCACCAGTCCGGGGGACTCTGCATTTTAATTTAATTTTAAATGAAGCTTCTTAAACATTTAAAAAACCTTATTTACTTTACATACAACAATAGTTTAGTTATATATTATAGACTTATAGAAAGAGAACTTCTAAACGTTAAAATGTATTACTGGCATGCGGAACCTTAAATCAGAGTGAATAAATGAAGACTCGGCGCACCACTTCTGAAAGGTTGCCGACCCCTGCTTTAAACAACAGGTTGTCTTTGTCATAGTGACCACTGTACATGGGGGCCTCAGGTTGGGAGAAGCATCCAAAATCACTGGTCATTCTTGAACCTGTGTGCTTTGTGGAAGGTGTTCTGCTCCTTCAACTTCAATTAAAGTCAGCAGTAGTGGAAGGCACTGAATACTTGCCATATGTTGCTCAGCAGGATCAGGCCCAAAGAAGCAGAGAGAGAGGCAAGTGATAGCAAAATTAAACCAAAAGCCAGGAAGAACAAAGATGCCAATAAAAATGCAGGACTAAAGAAAACAAACTAGGAAAACCTTTTGTCAGAGGTACAGAATGGTGACCCTGAGGAGGAACAGGTCAAAGAAAGAAGACATGACTCTGAAAACCCATAGCTAAGTAGCTGGAAAAGAAAAGGTATTCACATGGGATTTTCCTCTTTTTAGACAGGCAGGAGCAGAACAATCTGAAGGCGTTTCAGAGATGGGAAAGCATGAGAAAAGTGTCAGATAGTGCAGAACCACAAATGTTCTTTTGAAAGGTTTATCAATCTAGAGTGCCGGAAGAGTGTGGAAAGACTGGAGGGTGGCATTCTGGGTCCAGTGGCAGTATGTGCTGTGAATGAGCAACAGATGGGGTCTCTAGCGTCAATAGCACTTTCATGCAAACTTGCTCACATAGCTGGTGTTAAGGTGTTTATAGAAAAATGGTGGGAAAGGAGATAAGTTTCTGTCAGTCTCATTTGCCTGTTGCCAGGTTCTACCACTGGCAGCTCACCAGATTTCTGTGTGGGATTCAGCCGTTGAATCCCCAACTGTCTTAAGCCTCCCCATCTCCCTCTGGAGCCGGGGTGGTCAACCTGAGCCTGAGAAGGAGCCAGAATTTACCAATGTACATTGTCAAAGAGCCACAGTAATATGTCCACAGCCCCCTAGAGTCTCCCACTCACTGGCAGCCCCAATAATCAGCGCCTCCCACTCTCTCCCCGCACCTCCTGATTAGCTGTCTTGTGGTGTGCACGAGGCTTTGGGGGGGAGGGCGAGGAGCGACGACACAGCAGGCTGAGGGGAGGGGGCGGGAAGGGGTGGAGTGGGGGCAGGACTTGTGGCAGAGCCAGGGGTTGAGCACTGAGCACCCCACGGCACATTGGAAGGTTGGTGCCTGTAGCTCCAGCCCCAGAGTCGGTGCCTATACAAGGAGCCATATATTAACTTCTGAAGAGCCTCATGTGGCTCCGGAGCCACAGGTTGGCCACCCCTGCTCTGGAGTCTGAACTGCATCCAGTCATTGCCCTGGTCTTTGGGTCCCCAGGCACCACTCTTGGGTGTCAGATTCTCTATCTAGCACCCCATTAGGAGAGCTGCAACCTTATGATCCCCTGCCCAGACCCTGGAACCAGTGGTGAGCCCTAAGAATCCCACTGTAGCTGAAACATACCCGCTTTGCACAGGAGTCTAACATCCTCGTTCTTTACTAACAGATAAAGCACAGAGAGTACAGATCATTTAGAAAACAGCAAATATCCTAAATGCAATGCACTTGATCATAGGTGCTGACTCCATGGGTGCTCCTGGGCTGAAGCACCCAGCGGAAGCCCCCCCCATCAGTGCCTCCCCTTCTCCGAGTGCCTCCCACGCTCCGGCAGCCCTGCTGATCAACACCTCCCACTCCCTCTCAGTGCTTCTGACCTGCTGTGATCAGCTGTTCTGAGGCATGCAGGAGACACTGGTGGGGAAGGGGCAGAGCGAGGGCTGGTCATGCTCAGGGGAGGGTGTAGAATGGGATGGGAAAAATGGGTCAGGGGTGGAGACTTGGAGGAAGGGGTGTGAGTGAGGGTTGGGCCTGGGGTGGAGCAGAGGTCGAGCACCCCCTGGCATCTAAGAAAGATGATGCCTATGCCTTTGGAAAACCATCAGCCTTCCTTTGGAAAACCATCTGTGTTCAGGCAGGGTTTCCCCTGCCTCATGCAGCTCTCCTCTCTGCATGTGCTAGTGAAAAATAGTGAAGAATTCCACACAGAGCAGCTTCTGCCCTTTTACAACCTTCCAGTCGCACTATCAGGGGATCTCCTGCTTAGCCTCCTCAGGTGATCAGCGACCTCCTAACAGGTGACTTCTTTCCCTGGAAGCCTCTCCCACGAGCCATTTCTTTGAGTCAGAGCTATCTTATTGCCTAGGATGTTTGCATTGGAATAGAGGACCATAGCAATGGAATGACCATCTGTTGTCACTCTGCCTTGGAATTTCAGTCCAAGGTGCAGGTAAAACCACAGAGAAGGCAACTAGCCCCCACATTCAAATGGAGTTTGCAGTTTGGTAAAGATACATACAGAGAGCATAAGAATGGCTATACTGGGTCACACCAAAGGTCCATCTAGCTCACTATCCTGTTTTCCGACATTGGCCAATGCCAGGTGCTTCAGAGGGAATGAAAAGAACAGGCAATCATCAAGTGATCCATTGCTTGTTGCCCATTCCCAGCTTCCGGCAAACAGAGGCGAGGGACACCATCCCTGCCCATCTTGGCTAATAGCTACTGATGGACCTATCCTCCATGAACTTACCTAGTTCTTTTATGAAGCCTGTTATAGTCTTGGCCTTCACAACATCCTCTGGCAAAAGTTCCACAGGTTGACTGTGAAGTGTGAGGAAAAAATACTTCCTTTTATTTGTTTTAAACCTGCTGCCTATTAATTTCATTTGGTGACCCCTAGTTCTTGTGTTATGAGAAGGAGTAAATAACACTTCCTTTATACTTGTAGAAATAGCCTCTATCGTATCCCCCTTACTCATCTCTTTTCCGAGCTGAAAAGTCCCAGCCTTAATAATCTCTCTTCATACGGAAGCCGTTCCATACCCCTAATCATTTTTGTTTCCCTTTTCTGAACTTTTTCCAATTCCAAAATATCTCTTTTGAGATGGGGTGACCACATCTGCACGCAGTACTCAAGATGTGGGCATACCATAGATTTATATAGAGGCAATCTGATATTTTCTGTCTTATTAGTTATCCCTTTGATTCCCAACATTCTGTTTGCTTATTTGACTGCTGCTGCACATTGAGTGATTGTTTTCAGAAAACTATCCAGAATGACTCCAAGATCTCTTTCTTGAGTGGTAACAGCCAATTTAGATCCCATCATTTTATACTATACATATAAATTAAGTTTTCCAATGTGCTTTACTTTGCATTTATCAACATTTAATTTCATCTTCCATTTTGTTGTTCAGTCACCCAGAGATCTCAATCTCACACAGAATTCATGAGTTTTCCAGACAGCTTCCCCAATTGCCATGCCTTGGAAAGCCCAAATCTCCTGAAAAAGAAAGGGCCTGGTTTTCAACTGGTATAGCATCCCCAGGCCAATTACAGCTAGAACTTCCATAGTCTCTGCTAGGCTCCACACTGTCCTAATCTCTATGTACAGTGAGTCTTTTAGTGTTTGTGGATGGACTGAAAGTCTGAACAAATGATGTCTCTTGTTAACAGTTACCATGCTACATTTATAAACTTTCAAATGCCTTGTCATTCTGCTTTCTCATAGCTGGTGTTCAGTATACAAACACAACACTCCCTTGAGGAATTTAAGCTTTACATAACTAATATTCAATGATAGTTGGTTCTGATCACTGACTGAGAAAAATGATCACAGAAGGATTCTGTTTTTCTTGTTGTATCAGATAGTGATTAAAAATTGAGCCTAGGTGCCACATGAGCATTGAGGGTAGAGTGGCTGGTTTAAATCAACCAGTTAGTGCACATAAAAAGCACGGCAGGTGCAGCTGCCTTGCAACAAATGATAGTCAGAGAGCCAAACATTTCTTAGGACAGGCTCTCAAGAATACCCCCATGTGGTACGTTATACACATAGATTCTGAATCTCCTATTCAATATGTCTCTTAAAATGTATTTTAAAACTTAAAACAATCAAACAAACAAGAACTGAGCTAGAGAGGATCTATTCTCTCCTTTTCTCTCCCACCTTTGACAAGGCCTCCCTTTCTAGACCTTTTCTCTTCGACTTTCTCCAATTTTTTCTTTTAACCCAGCTTCATTTTGCCTCGCTCACCCTTACAGTTATGCCTGTTTAAAGCTTCTTTCCATTGCTGAGTTGCTACCATCAGGGCTCAGATATGTTCCAGCTGTGCTGGGGCTACCAAGGGGACATTTGAACCCCGCCCCCAAATCTTCAAGGGCACCAAATGCATAGGTGCTGGAGATGGGGGATGGAGGGCAAAGGGTCATACCCAGCTCCTATTAAAAACTGACCTTCAGGTCCTGACTGCTGAACATGGCTGGGAGGAGGTACACTGCAGCTTGGCCAGCACTCGAGTCCCACTCTGCTGCATGTGCAAGATGCTGGCTGGGGGGGTCCCACTCCGCTGTGCATCGTCCCATGTGCAGTGTGCCAATTGCACTGTGTTTTGCATGTGGCATGCTGCCAAGTCCTCATCTGCTGCCAGCTGCTGAAACCACAGCCACAGCTTCTCTTTGCACTGGGCACCAACAGGGTCCAGGAAGCAGGATGGCTCCATTAGTCAAAGGCCTTGGGCTCACAAGCTGGGAGGGCAAGGAGCTGCGGGGGAGACAGCAGCTCTGGGAGAGCTGGACTATGGCAGAGGGAGGGGAACCAGGGGCTCCCAGAGAGATGGACTGGGGATGGGGGGAAGGCAGGGGCTCTGGGAAAGTGAGGCTGTGAAGCAGGGATATCCAGGGAGTCTGGCGGAGGGGAAGGCTGGGGCTTCAGGTGTCCCAAAATACCCACTTCCCCCACTCAAGAAATGGGATCCTGGAGCTGGCTCTGTGCTCCAGGATCCTTTGAAGCTCCTCCTTCTTCGTGTGATGGTCAAGAACCTCTGGTGCTGGCTACTAGCCTCAGTGAAGGAGAGTAAATGTTTGAGGAATTGGGTTAGTGAAGTCAATAGAGACAACAATTTTATTATTTATTTATTGTTATGGAGGCAAACAGAGGGGAAGGGCTTAGCAGAACAATAGTACTAAACTATATTTAATCCCATGACTCTGTCTCAGCCAATTAGATTGTTTGATCATTGAATGGTTTAAAATACATGTGTGTACAGCTGTATACAGACACACATGCTACACTATAATGAAGAGTAAGAAATATGCATATGTCATAATTATAAAGGGAAGGGTAACAACTCTCCTGTATACAATGCTATATAATCCCACCAAGATCCTTTTACCTGTAAAGGGTTAAGAAGCTCAGGTAACCTGGCTGACACCTGACCCAAAGGACCAACAAGGGGACAAGATACTTTCAAATCTTGGCGGAGGGGAGAGGCTTTTGTTTGCGCTCTTTGTTTTGGAGTGTGTTTGCTCTTCGGACTAAGAGGGACCGGACATCAACCCATGTTCTCCAAATCTTTCTGAACGAGTCTCTCATATTTCAAACTTGTAAGAAACTAATACATCTTGCCTGGCTGTTACTCTTTGTTTTCTCAACTTGTGAATTTTACCTTTGTTAGAGGGAAGTTTATCCCTGTTTTGTTGTAACTTTGAAACTAAGGCTAGAGGAGGTTCCTCTGGGCTCTTTGAATCTGATTACCCTGTAAAGTTATTTTCCATCCTGATTTTACAGAGAAGATTTTTACATTTTCCTTTTAATAAAATCCTTCTTTTAAGAACCTGACTGATATTTCCATTGTCTAAAGACCCAGGGGTTTGAGTCTTTGTTCACATTGTAACTAGCTGGTTAGGATATTATTCTCAAGCCTCCCCAGAAAAGGGTGTGTAAGGGCTTGGGGGGGGGGGATATTTTGGGGGAAGAGGAACTCCAAGTAGTCCTTTCCCTGTTTCTTGTTAAATCACTTGGTGGTGGCAGTGTACCAGGTTTTAACCTAAGCTGGTAGAAATAAGCCTAGGAGGCTTTCATGTGGGTCCCCACATCTGTATCTAGAGTTCAGAGTGGGGAAGGAACCCTGACAGCATAACACTGGAATTACGCAGTGCAGAAAGAAACATGCCTCCAATGCATGTGTAGCAATTAGTTTTTTTTCTTAGTACAGTGTATCAGAAAACTTGTTCATACCTATGTTAACTCAGCTGCTGCTCCTGAGACATTTGCTAACATTAAACGTAATAATAAAAATGAAGGCCCTCTGTGTTTTCACAGTTTAAATGAATTGTGAAAGAGCTACCCCGAACACCACATACATCGGCTGTGTTAGTCAGAGGAGCAGTGAAGACAGCTAATTGGTTTTGCCTTGCCCCACTCTGCATGTAGCAAGTGCCCCTTACTACAGTACCTGTGAGCACTTGTAGAAATCCACAGTTCTCAACAATACTTTGCAGATTCACTCTTGCATATCTTATGTCACAGCAGACTGGCATATAAACAACTCTAAAGTTATTTTTAAAGGGGCCATATCCTAAAATTAATATTGGTTTTCCTTGCCTGAGAGATCCATGTTGGAGGTTAATCATGGAGAAGAAATGGGTTGAATGGCTTGAAATTTAATCCTGAAATTCCGAAACCAAATGGGGATAGGTTTGAAGGAGCCACCCTGACCAAGTTATTTAACTCTCCAGGCTGCAGGTGGCAGGATGTGTTGGGTTTTACAGAAGCTGAGCCAGCTCTGGAGCCATCATCTGTGCATTCCTTGTGCAGTTTGGAAAGGTGTGGATTTTTTTCAGCTGGGTGGAAGCTGAAGTGCAGCTCAAGTAAGGAAAAGAAAAAGATCACCCCCTTTGCTATTTCTGTACATTGTTCTCTTTCCTGTCAAATATATATGCTAAAATTATGGTTGTAATAAACTTTGTGAAAGAAGGTAAAACTGGACCTTGTTTTACTTCTACAATGAATCTGTATTTCTGTCATTTGTCTATATCACACACCCTGATGGTACAAAACAATGGTCAAATCAGAAATGGCCTCTCCCCGCACTTTTGAAATCACTGGCTTCTAGGTTAAGATGTGGATAAAAACTGTAGCATACATGGCGAGTAGAGATGGATTTGGATTCTGTGTCCAGTTGTTATTGGGCTCCAAGCAACTTGGAAATTTTCATCCCCAAATTTGGGGTTATTTAGAATCTTGGATTTACACACCCATATTAGAGCACTAAATGGCTTAGCCTTCAATATAAGTTACACTTGCACGGTGATGTGGACAGAAAGCAGGTAGATTGAAAACTGAGTACGCTGTGCTTGCATTTTCGAATATGTTATGTAATTACAGTACAGTTATGTAATTACAGTGTCAGATCATGATTGCATTGTTGTTGTAGCTGAGTTGGTCCCAGGATATTAGAAAGACAAGGTAGGTGAGGTAATATCTCTTACTGAACCAACCTCTGTTGGTGAAAGAGACAAGCCTTCAAGTTTTGTAAGTTTGACAGTACCCAGGTGTCTCTTTCACCAACAGAAACTGGTCCAGTAAAAGATATTACCTCACCCTCCTGGTCTCTCACATGACTCTGATCTGTGAGTTGTGTCACAGTTAAATAAGAGAAAATTCTAGTTTACCAAATATGGTTCCATAACCCAGTGATCACACACAATCTCTCAGGCTCCATTTATATTAAGATACAAACAAAGGTATTTGTGTACAAACAAGAATATTCCCTGTTCATTATTACATAACTGCCAGCATCTCCAGGCAAAAAACAAATAGATTTTCAACTAGCATAAATCACTGCAAAGTCTACACTGGTCATTTGCACTAATCACAGTTATTAGTGTAAAACTACCAATGCAACCTTTAGTATAGACAGGTAAAGCTGCAGTTTTGGGACTTACTCAGAGTTTCAGGAAGGGGTAAACTCCACTAGCACAAAGTGGTCTGTCATTAGCTATTTGCTATTTACTAATCACCATTTGTTGTTCTCCTGTTTTGTTTTGTTTTTTAAGTCATCCAATTGGGCAACAGAAACAATCTTATGTAACCTACATAACCAATCAGACACTTGAAATAATCAACAAATAGTAAATAAGCAATGTGAATTATTCACAAACACCCCAGAGGATGAAATTTACTTCAATAAACTATTTAGCCAATACATTCTCAGAAATAATCAGTTAATGAATGCCTAATGAAAGGAAACATGGGCTAATTTCATCAGATAATGTATTCACAAAGAACTATTGGTTCAGCCCTATTCCCAACCCTAATATCTGTAAATATACAATGCATACTTCTCCCCTCTCCAACTCCAATTCCTACCATACAATGGAGTAGTTATGAATGGAATATAAGAGTTACCAACACAGATAAATTAAAGTAAGATATGTTTTCCCATCCTGCAGAAGTCTCTCTTCTCCATTATGTCTACTCTTTGGGGCTTCAATTTCTTTTTGTCATCTGTGTTTGGAAGTGTTAATGAAGTGATATCCAAGATATCATTTCTGATGTAGGGTGTGAGGCAGTAAGGACTTTGCTTTTTGTCTGGTCTTGAATGTAAAACTACATTTGTCTCACTTCATTTTTCTTGATTTAAATTTAGTTATGTTGTTTTCCTTGTTTATAACGACTCTCCTATGGAAAACATATGCATGTATTTGTGGCTTGGCTGCAATTGTTCTGAGTCAGAGTCCAGCTAGCATCACCTCTTGTTGAGGAACAGGTTGTTATTTTCCTGACAGAAGACTGGCACTGCCCAGCTGATGAGTTGGAGTCTGTTTTTGCTCAATGGATTTCCTGCCAGACACACATACACAGCTGCTTCTTCCTCATGTTGCAGATTCTGTTTTTCTCTGGTGACTTGTTTTGCTCATTGTGTGTTTATTCTGTGATTGAGGATAAGTCATGCTTCCCTAGCCAGGAGATGACAGAGCTTATGCTGCTACTTGCAGGATCCTGATTTCCTCTCAATGTTCTTTTCTCTTGGTTTTGCACAAAAATGAAGCCTCTTAGTCCCTAGATACAATTTTTGCAGAGAGAGAAAGATTCTGTGTATGTTTCTGTGAATGGATTTTCTCATTTGCGGAGGTTGCCTACCTCTTTTTGTCTCTTTGGCAAAATAAATTAGGGGTGACATGCTCCTCTAGTATTTCTCAGGCCTTTTTCTGCCTGTAGTGATGCATAGCATGATATATTTCCATGTACCTTTTTTTTTTTTTTTCAGTTTGCTGCAAAATAGTTCACTTCAGAAACCAAACAAAGCCCAATAGCCACTCACCCAAAATGCAGCACAAAATCAGTCATATGCAGAAAACATTTGAGGCTTAAAAGCTTTTCCTAATTGTAAGGCAAACCTTTGCTCAAGAAAACAAAGTAAAAATGTCATCCAAATGGATTTCTCCTCTTTGAAAAACTACTGAAGCTAATAACCAGTGCATAGCTCCTCATAATTACCTCTGCGTTCAATATTGATATGACAAGGTCTAACAGTAAATATACAGTGACATCATATTTCAATTTGGAAGCCTCTTTGGTACAATAAAGCTATAAGTATGGTCAGGTCACGGCCAGCACAAGATTCCAGCAATTTTTAACCAAAGCTTTCAGAGAGATTGAATGGGAAGTTTCTTTGATCTGTTTGCATTATAACTTTTTTTTGAGGAGTTTTTGAGATAAGAGATAGGCTCCAATAGTCACTTGCTCTATGCAGCATATTTGAAAGTTGTCTCTGGATGCAGTTCTTTGAGATATTTGCATGTGTAAGTACAACTGAAACTTTGTGCCCACATAAAATAGTAGAGCTGGTTGGAAATTTCCCATTAACTCTTTTTTATATGGGAAATGTGATTTCCATAAATTGAAATGTTCTTTGGGAAATATGAATTTTGTAGACTGTTTAATCTTCCATCCAGAAAATCAAAACAAAATATTTCAATTGAGATTGGTTCTACCCAAATTGAAACAGTTACAGTTGTGGAGCTGATTTTTGGTTCAATTTGACAGTAATCTTCATCTGCTTGAGGTACTGTGGTGCCTCATGGGAGCTGTAAATTGGGTGCCTCATGTCCCCTTTCTTTTTTATGGACAAAGCTCCTTGGCTAGGCTACATCTCCCATAATGCACTGCAGTCTCATCTACCTGAGCCCCCACAATGATCATAGGCGTCATCATAGTCTGTCTAGTCTGGAAAGCGTGGGCCTCTAGGCAGAACTGGGTCAGGAGGCACCCATACTACGGTTCCCATTAGGCAATATGGCAGCTTAGGCAGACACAATTTAGTGTCAACCCAACTCTAAAGGACATGTTTCAACATTTCTAAATTGAAAATGTTTGTTTTAGGGAAAATAATTGATATTTTGATTTTTTTTTATCTTGATTGTGGGTGAAAACAAATGTCAAAATATCTGAATTTCTGTTGGATAGAAATTCTGATTTTCTAACAGCTCTACAAAACAGTGACAGGCCAAGATTTTCAAAATTGTGACTTGAATGAAGGCTGCTGCTGGGTGCTCAGCACGTTTGAATGTCAGGACACTTTTATAGGTCCTAGACGCCTAACTTTAGGCACCCAGTTTTGAAAATCTTAGCTATACCATTTTATAATATTTTGTCCTTATACAATGTACTGAAGTTTTTACAATAATGATCCAAACCCATTACACTTTATAATAGAGATACTGAAGTCTGGCAGTGGCAGTAAATGATAAATCAGTACTCTACAAGCATCGGCACTGCACAATATTTGCTGATGGAAGTTGTCTACATCTAAGTGATAAGAAAGTCTTCACTTTGGCTCTTGTTCAGCAAAGCCCATGAATATGCTTAAAGTTGAACATGTGCTTGAATGTACTGCTGAAGTGAGGCCTGAATGCATATTTTGTTCAGTCATATTAATGGAATGTTCAGTAATGAGAGAGAGTTTTCTGTGAACAGGCTGAGATAATAGTGTATTTGAAATGTAAGTCTTTCCCATCAAAGTGCTGAATGACAGTTAAGGAAACTCTGAAAACTGTAGTTATTTTTAAGGTTCATATTAACCATGGCTAGGCAAATGCAGTCAGATAAAATGAAAACCTCTCCAACCCTTTACTGAAACCAAACCTCATTTGAGATTATAAAACATTGTTACGGTAAATAATTGTTTAACTACTTTTCATCTTTGGGCACCTATGTACTAATGAGGATCTGAAAGCAAATTACCCAAAGCAAGGAGAAAGTTTTTTTTTTTTTTTTTCCTGAGGTTTGCAGACCAGTTGTGCATTCTCAAGATGCAAGGATAACCATCTGAACTTTTGGATGCATAGCTCAATGAAACCCAAACTCTGCACCTTTGAAACTGCTCTATCACAAATATTCATCATACCATAAAGAAAATGAAATTGGCTGAACAGTTGAGTCATAAATTTCCAAGATATGCAATAATTTTCCGAGGACAAAAGCCATTTTTCCCTTGATCATTAAACGGCCCTTTAAGTTCTATTTCCTGATATTTTATTCATGATTGTGTAATATTTTATCTGGTAGAGAGAGAACCTGAGACATTACCAATTACTTGTCTTAGTCAACAGAGAAAGATAAATCATCTCTTTTATAGGCATGAACTGCTCACAGGTAATTTATCACTATTTTTTGAGGGGGGACACAAAATCCATTTATTATCTAGCCTTGGTAAGAAACCAAAGGTTCTTACCGTAGAAACAGGGAGGTATGTTTCCTCTGAGTCACAGTGGCAGCAGAACAGATCCTATACTTCACCCAAAAGAGGCCTCCTTAGCCATAGGTTTGATGTGCTGCCTGCTCAGTGGTTGTTGAGAGTGCTCAGCAAATCTCAGGAGCAGGCCTTAACTCCCTGTTAGTTCCCGTACAGCCGCAAGTCAGACTGAAACTGTGTTCCAAGCGGAACAGCACACAGAGCAAAAATCAACACTCACAGCCACACTGTGGAAATCAACAGATGTTCTGCTCTGAAGGCAGTGGGAGACCGACACTTGTAAGGAGAGCAGAATAACAGTCTGGTCTCAGAGGAGAATTTTGCCCATACCCTGCTCCTATTTAAACAATGTAGGTAGTGTTAAAAACAGTAAGTACCAGGTCCGCTTGTGTTTAATATACACATCTGGAAGTCTCTGACAAAATCCAGTACTGGCAGAACATTTTAAAAATTACTTAATAACATACCAGCAGTCTTGATGGAACTTATGTCTTATGAATCCCCATGTGTCTTACTTGTGATGCACGTGCTACTGTAATAGTAAATCAGTGCCTTTATTCCAACAAAAAATGTTTTTCTCTGGCATTGTGGGGAGCCAAGCAGTAGCTCTGTCACTTTAAGAGGAGTCTTTAATGAGTGGCAGTAGTAGCATTGTTTTGTGTACTGTTTCAGGCCTCAAATCGTCAGTGAGGAAGACCACATATGCTGCTAGGGCAGGGTTCTCAAAATGGGGGTTATGAGGTTATTACATGGGGGGCCGCGAGCTGTCAGCCTCCACCCCAAACCCTCCTTTGCCTCTAGCATTTATAATGGTGTTAAATATATTAAAAAGTGTTTTTAATTTACGAGAGGGGTCGCACTCAGAGGCTTGCTATGTGAAAGGGATCACCACTACAAAAGTTTGAGAACCACTGTGGTAGGCATAATGCAGCACAATTCCAGTCCTTGCTCAGTGCTACTTTGAATTAAGTACATGATAGAAGCATTGTAGCAGGTCAGAGACTGGTGATGCAGCACTTTGCCAGTCATCTCTTGTTCTTCAGATGTACCTGGCAGTCCCACTGAAATCTGCCATTGCAATATGTATTCTGTACAAAGGAAGGACCCATTATTAGCGAAGCTAGGCTAATTAGCACCTTTGCTGGCAGTTAGCAGAGAGGGTAGGATGCTGTAATTTAATTAGATCACACTTATGCTGCTTTTGAGAGATACATCTGTGCATGTCTCATGGTAGAATTTGTGTCTTTGCAGATAGTCACCATTAAAGAAGACAAAAATTGCAGTTGGGATTCTCAAAGAAACCCCAAGAAATTAGGTATCTAAATCCCATAACTCCCTAAGGCTCCTGTTGAAAATACCAGCTATAAGAATCAAATTCTTCTCTTGCATAGTGCTCCAAATGAAATCCATCAGGGTCCTGCAGATGTTTCTTAGGGCAGATTTTTGGGAAGAAACAACTGCATGTCAGACATAGATAGGAGCTGAGGGTAAACCTTCATAAGCCTTTTCTGTGATACACAAGACTCTGACACTTTGCTGTCCAAGGCTGGAAAGCCAAAGTAAAATAGAGATGCATTGTGATATGTTTTGGATGGTATGAAATGATGGATAAAGCCTCACATGATTAAATACCCAGATAGTCTACAATAGTTATGATTAGCTTCTTTTGTAGCAGGTTATATGTCAGTAAAGTTATTTTCTCTTAACAATGCTACAAAGGTATATTACAGACCAGATTCTCCACTGCTTTGCATCTTGTGTAGCCATTTACATTAGTGCAAAGTGGCTGTAAAATACTACCCAATCTGAATGGTAGCATTTGACATCTATGTTGCATTCACTTTCACAGGTGTAAATGCAGGGCAGTGAAGAAATAGGTCTATGGTCTTTAGAATCAGAGAGAGAGAGAGCAAGAAGTTCAGGTTTTCAGTTATACTAAGGTCAATTTCTTTCTTCAGAATATTTACATGTTCCCAAAGCAAGCACTGAACTGAAGTCTTGAACCATATGGGGGCAGCACAGGAACATATTCATAAAACAGCCCTAACTTCCACTGTGAATATATCCTGAGCAGATAACAACAAAGTAGCTTTACAGAGCTAGGGAAAGATTGCTTATTATATGACCCATGGAAGATGTGGTTCAACCCACGGGAAGAAAAAAATAATATTTAAGAAGAAAGCTGCATCTTTCAAAGCAATGGGAAATTAACAAGATGTTCATAGACTCCTTACTTAAGCTACTCAGCCACTATAAAGATGATTAGATCTCTTTGAAAATCTTCCCCATAAAGCCTGTCAGGACCTGGAAATACCCTATAATTTAGTTCACTCAAATACAGAAGCCATTGGCTATTGCACCTCCATTTACAACCACAGCATAGAGGGCTTGATTTTGCAGCCTTGACCTTGGTTATCCTTTCTACTGAAGAGCTCCCATTGTGTTTGAACAACAAGTTTTACGCCAGGTCCACAGAGTCTGAGAATTATTCCTAACTGCTTGTTAAGGATGCTGAGACCTTGAACCTTATTGCCTGCAATAAAGAAACCAACAGGAATCCTACTGTGAAAAAAAGATTACACACACAAGAATCATTAACATGTTTTGTAGGATTTAGACAAGACATCAAATAGTTGATCCTGAATTACACAGTGGTGGGAAACCTGCAGCCTGCGGACCGTACGCGGCCCACGGTCAGGATAATCTGCTGGTGGGCCAGCAGACAGTTTGTTTACATTTGCATGGCCACCCGCAGCTTCTAGTGGCCACAGTTCTCCACTCCCGGTCAATGGGAGCTGCAGGAAGAAGCAGTCAACATGTCCCCTGCAGCCCGTGCCACTTCCCGCAGCTCCCATTGGCCAGGAATGGTGAAACGCAGCCACTGGGAGATGCGGGCAGCCGTGCAAACATAAACAAACCATCTGGTGGCCTGCCAGTGGATTACCCAGATGGGCCACAGGCTGCTCACCACTGGTGTACACAGACTACCATAAGTGTAACCACCAACTGCAGAGCTATATTCAGGAATCATTCTATGGCCTGTGTTACACAAGAGGGCAGAACAGATGATCACAGGGATTCCCATCTGGCATTAAACATCCGTGAAACTTTTTGACCTTAGTGTCTTTCTTTTTCAGTAGCTCTTTAAATAAAAAAAAAAAAAATAAAGTCATGCACTAATAATGTTTGCATAAAACAGCAAAACAATCAGTTTTCAATGTAAGTACAATTCATGCTAATGTAACCCTTCTGCTAGGTGAAGCCAGCAGCAACCAGGGCTGGGTTCAATATCTAGGGTTTCCTTTCCAACAATACAACACAGCCCTGGCTCAATCCCCCACCCAGTAACCTGGGAAAATTACACACCACCCCCGCGCGCCTGTGAGAGGGAATACTTCCCCTCTTGTAAGCACAGAGTCTAAGTATGGAAAAGAAACTTTTAAAGAAAGGAGGGAAGTCACCCAACATTAATTAGGGAAAATGCCATAAGTGGAATTCATAAACATAAAACTGTGAGCGGGACACCTACCCGACAGTGCGTGGGGCAGTGCCTTCTGCCTCATGTTCTTGAGTCTAACAACCAACAGTTCCTTTTCTGAGCCCCTCTTTGCTCCCTCACCATTTCCCACTCACAGTGGTTATCCTTGATCAGAGAGGACACCGAGTTCAGAGATGCATCTGTGTGAGTTCACCTTCCACCTGAGGAAGAAGGCACCTTGCTTGCTCTGTCTCTGAGCACTTGTTCTGGCTGGCCACCCTGCCAGCTGCTGCTCCTCGCCTCCTGGCTGCCCCGCCAATCGCAGTTCCTCTCCCACCAGCTGCATCTGCTGGTCGCCTGCTCACTCTCGCCAGCTGCCTGTTAGTCACCATCTGCTGCCACATGTCTCTCTACTGTGACCTCTGCAGGTCAGTCTCTTAGTGATTTTTAGCTCTTAGCAGGTCAGATATAGTCCTACCACAAGTGATTTCTGCTCTGAGTGATTTTTAGCACTTAGGAGGTTGGGTAAAAACACAGTCCCACCACAACTGATTTTAGCTCTGATTGAGCATTTAAAATAACAAAGATCAGGGAACACTTGGGGAAGGTCCTCACACCTCTTACTTTCACAGGGCTCTGGCATTCGAGCCCCTGGCTTAACAAGATCCTTTCATCTGAGGGTGACCGCCTCATTTGGGACAGGTTAAGCACAGTCCTGCTTCCCTGTATTCATACAATAATGCCAATAACATTGGTAACAGCATTTCACTACCTCTGCATTCAGTACTAAAGTGATTTGTAACTCAACGCCAGCCAAAGTTGATTATTTTGACCAACACTGTTCCAGCTGCTGGATATCTAAGCAGAGTAGATGTGTTCATGTAAATTCAGTTTTCTCTGGAAGTCTCTCCCCCTCCCAGCTAGCTGTCAAGGGAGAGCAGCCAATTGGATAGTAAGTCTGGTAAATACTTCTCTGAACTGGATTGTTAGGGACTTAGTATAACATACTTCTGCTAAAACTTAGAAACATTACTTGGAAAACAGGTCCTCTGTTGGCTTTCAGGAGAGCAGAATATGCCATCAATAGCACACTCAGACTCTTGTGCTTGGCTGATGTTCTGTAAAGAAAACTCTCCTGAAATGTTGCTAAATTGCAGCAGAATGAGAAAGGGGGAAAAATTCAATTTCAAGAGGAGATGAGAGTGTCTAAAACTGGCAAACCAACAAATTAACCAATAAATACTGCATTGTGTTTAGTGATTAGTGAGGCGTCCCTTTATAAATCCTGATTCAAGGGGTTTAAATTTCATTAGCCTAAAACATTGACCTGAATTAAGCTATTTTTTATGTATACAGAGTGAAATTCACCCCTATGTAAACAGTCAGCACAATTTACCTTTATTTTACCATATAAAATGCTAAAGTCAATCCATTCTTAGAACCTAAGCCTGTAACCCTTTCTTGTGTGGTTAGTTCAGAGTCCTCAAGAACTGGCACTATTGGTGCGACTGTAAGGATTGCTATCACGAATTGACGAAATTCCTTCTGTGCAGAGGGCCAGCACAAATTCTATGCAATATTGAAAATCTATTCATCCTCAATACACAACCTCAATATGCAGTGGCAGAGATGCCTTGGCCTTGTGTGGGTATTCGCAGAGGTATGAATTTCACCCTAATTGGTCACTGAAAGAGCAAGCTGGGAGAGGTACAGATGTAGCAAAAAAACCTGTTATATCAAACAAGTATAATTGCAAATATCAACTCTGTTCCACTATTCTAGGAGACATATTTTGTCCAGACATGAATCTTAATACCAATCCTATTAAGGTCAATTAAGCTTTTGATGATTTGTTTTGATGGCTACCAGTGACACTTCATCAAAATGTACTGTAAAGCTAGACATTCTAATCATTTGAACAATGACTTTGTTATTTAAATCACACTTCAAAACAAACCCCAGGCAAGTTTTACTGCACGCATGGGCAAATCTAGATGGATACATCCCAAACCCCAAACATATACAAAGAGTGGTTTTAAAATTGCTTTCTAAATTCATATATAATTCTCCAGTCAGGTTCCAACCTGTAGCAATTTATGAATTCACCTTTTCCTTCTTCTTTTCTGTGCCTTTGGGTTTTAACCTGCATCAGAAACCAATATCAGCTCTTTAGGATTTCAGTCATCAAGGGTTTCATCACACTATTTCTGCACACACCAAGCAGTACACAGGGGAAGAGAAGCAGAGGGCAGAGGAATGTTTTCCCAGAGGAAACATTGGAAGCATTTTGCCTCTGTGAGCAGAACATACACAATATACAAGCAGTGGGGCACACAAATTGATGCACCTCTGTAAGGGGTGTAATAGTCTCTCCCCTATCTGCCTGGCCAGCTCTATCAGGTAGTGCAGGGGAAATGCCATATCACTACCCAATTTTGGTTCCTTCAAGTTCTCTTTGGGGTGCCATATACCCCTAGGGCAGTAAAATTCCTGTGCACCCCTGAGAAGAAGGGCTGCAATTCTGCCCAGTTCTTTGGCAGCAAGTACAAGGGGTGAGGCCCTTTACTCTCACTTCTCACTGCACCACCTACCTAATCTAGCCATAAATCATTAAATTAAGTTACTGCTTTTCTTTCTCTCAGCTTCTGAGAGCTCCAACTGGGAGGAGATCATTTTATTTAATTAGCTCTTTGCATTCCCTTGGACATGCTTCCCCCTGAATCCTGGCGCCTAGGGTCGCCTAATGGAAGTGCCACCCCTGCCCAGCTCATTCTGCTAAGGTAGAGCTATCACATACTGTGTCAAAATTCTTGCCTCAGAACACAACCTAAGTCATGCAGCCAATGGACATAGGGGTGCCATTAAAAACTTCAAAGGCCACTTTCTGAACAAGCGCATTATTGCCTCTTTGGATGCTAACCCACACCTCTGAGTGGTGAATGTTGCCAGAAAAGCTGCTGTGAGTGATGCACTTCATCTTGCTAAGGAGTCTAAGGTCGCTGTTCTTCCATGGACTATTCCAAACAGCTTCAGAAAGGTGGACTTTATCATCAGTAGAAAATGATGGCCTGGTGTGGGCATTATTGTGCAGGCTGATGCCTGAAAAATCTAACTGCAGAGGAATCTGAGGCTGCCGTTGAGTCTGACAGTCCTTTGGAGATGGAAGGTGAGCTTTCTGATGCCAAACTTCTGGACACAGTAGCAGCTATAAAGCACCAATAGGCTGAAGAAAGCACAAGAGGATAGTGCATCTGATGACAAATCTGAAGAGCTTTCACTCACAGAGCAGCTACATGTGGTGGACACTTTTCGCAGGATATGCCAGAGTCATGGCTTTGAGAACAGTTACGAGGCGGCACACAAAACTAGAAAGATTTACGGGGGGAAGTGACCAAATGTAGAAAGCAGACAATATTGGACAAATTATGTTATTAAACATTTTTTATTTTTATTTATTCTTTATTTGTTGTAAAATCTTGTGCTGCGTTCACTTATGTGACTCATAAGGAGCACTAATATAAGCAAAGTACTGTTCAGCATACCGACATATTGCACTGCAAGTGTTTTGTAAGTTTTCTTCAGGGAGTTTAAAAAGTGTTTTTTTCTTTATACAGTACTGTAGAATTTCCCCCATGAAAACAGTGCCTTCTACGTATTGGAAACTTCCAGATAATACAAACTTTTCATTGGGAATCAAGAGGTTGGTATTAAACACAATCTACTGTATTTGCCTTTTCTATCTGGATTTTAGAAGCAGGACTGTGGTAGGAACTAAACATCTGACAGGGAGGACATAAACACAGAAAAATTACATTGTTTTAAAACTGAGAATGAGGAGGAGGCTCATGAGGGCAAGAGGATGGAAGGGTAAACCTGGAGCAGATCCTGCCTTGAAGATCCTACCTCCTGAGATATCCTTCTAAGGTTGTTCTTTAATATCTAGCTAAGTGGTGCATAGAGAGGTTAGATCTGCCCTAAGGGGACTTTGTTGAGGGTTCTGTTCTTCCCAGTTTCAAGAAGCTCTCCTAGGAATTTTTTATTTGTTTTTTGCTGATATTTGTGATTGAAAGATTAAACATTTAAGAGCCATGACGGTTTCACTACAGAAGGATCAAAAGTATGTAATATTTTTTAGCTGTTTAAGTGAGAAGCATTCCTTAAGGGCAAACTGAAACACCACATGTATAGTGTTCTGGTCTTCAAATGATTCTGAAATGACAGAGATAAGGAAATGTATCTAGCAAGAGATAAAAGACAAAAAGTCAAATTAATCCCCGATGTAACTATTGATTTCCCTGTGTCTGATTTTCTCTGCGTCTGACACAAAGAACGTTACAGCCGATCTTGAATCTTGGTGCTTTGAAGTAAGGAAAGAGGAGGGTAGATTGGTTAGGTTTATCTTGATAACAAAAAGTAGTTTTGAACTTGTACTCTTTAAACGTTAACAAACACATCGCTGCAGCATCCCAGCCAGCATGTGTCTAGATTTAATAATGGGATTGAACTGGTAATACAGACTCATTAAAGTCAATAGAAAACCTTTCATTGACCTCAATGGTCATGTGACTGGGTCTTTAATAATAGAAATTAGAGGTGGAAAATATTTATTAGCTCATCACTAGCCCATCTTTGTGCCAGTGCAGGAATGATACCAATTATATATCTTCTAGTCTTGTTTTTTAATCTAGTTCAGTCTTCTTTTAAATATCCCATGTGATGAGACTGTTTTCCATTTAAAGATCATGCCTAGAATGCCACAGATCCAAAAACAACAATCACAAGAAAAGCTCAAATTCTAGAACAAAATGGCTACATAATACGATCTCATCCAAACACCTACTATGGAGATGCAGAAAGGAGGAGTGGGGGTGTAGCCATGGGAAGGTGTGATAAGTCCAGGCAGGGAATTGCACTCTATTTTCTTTTTTAATAGTTGAATAACTTTGTACAGGAAACAGTTCAAATTAGCGCTGTCTTAGACAGCAGTAACTTGCATTCAGCAGCTACACATCTTGATGTAGCAAGTCATATGTTATTTTTTCAGTCTACAAAAGCATCCATGACCCAAGTTTCTGGCTGCTGTAAAAAATTCAGTAGTTAGTAGCAAGTGTAGCTATTCTATGCTGAATAAAATTTAACTGGCAACCTAGACCAGGATAAAGCACCATTTCAGAAACTAGTGTTAACAGCGAAGGTTTCAACCCAGGTTAAAACCAAGCTTTAATGACATCTTCTGAGATGGTGCTGAGCACGGCTTGTTCTGGTATACATTGTCAGTTAAACTATATTCGGCACAGGTACAGCTGCCGCAGTTGACAGTAATGGGTAATTTTCCAAGACCCCAGGAGAGCCAAGACCCAAACCACTTATACATCACCACCTACATAGTGTGAACAATACAGCTCTGTCAGCAGCCTGAAGGAGCATCCAAGGTGGCAAATAGAGCCAAACCTGTTTAAATGCCATTTGTTTTGTCTGAGTGAAGAAGTGTGCAGCTCTGAACATAGTGGCACCTACCCCGCTTTGATAAATACACTTCCATTTACAGGCGAGTTGTTGCCATTAAATGCTGGCATTTAATATCTGAAAGTGATTAGTGATACTTTAGTATTACAAATGATATTACTCGACTTACCCCTAATACTGAAGATATCTATAATACTATGGCAATGCTAAGTACTTTCAAACAGTTAAATGCAAACATTATGGCCCATATGTTAGATGGTACAAGATGCTGCAACCTCATGGAAGTCAATGGAACGATGCTGATTTACACCAGCCAAGAATCAGGCCCTGTAACAGCAATCACTGCACCTTTGTGTGGATGTGAAAGATAGAGCGGTGAGGTTCATTAATAGTCACTGTATTTTCAATTAGCGCCAAAAATTGTACTTCCAGGTATTGCAACTCACTGACTCATTAATGAAATTGTCTAAGAAATATCACCCTCTGGCAATGATATCACAATATGGTAGGAAATATTGCTGACTGACACAGGCAGTGGTTGTTTTAATACCTGTACAGCTCTTCTAGGAATAAAGTGTCACAGAACTATTTTTGTGGTTCTTTTTTAAAGCCAAAACAAAAAATAAATTTGCAGGCTGACTAGTCACAGTGACATGTAATATACAGAATGATGAGCCACAGAAATGCATCATGAATATTTAATGGGCAAACATGGGCTTCACTACAAAGTCAATGTTTTAAGCAAATCCAACACGGGAAATATTGCAATTAACACTGATAGCGTTTAACAAGCTGAATCTCTTGTGCGCAATAGACTCCATTGACAGACAGTTGACAAGGTTATAAAATGCCGCATCCTGTACTGTATAATGAACAGTATGTAAAGCAAGGACGAGAATATAGCCATTTAAGGGTACTAGTAAGAAATGAGAAAAAGTCGTTATAGTATATAGCTCCCATGTCAGAAGATTTTAAAGACATCAAAGGACTAAATAACTATTGACATGTGAATGTCAAAAAGTTTAGAGATTCAATTCACTCAGGATGAGCCCCGGGGAGGCTGGATGCTTCTCAAACGTATCTAAATCCTTTGAAGTCTCTTCTCCCTTTCTTCTCCTACTCTCAACTGCTAATATTTGTTGAAGATTTTGATTATGGAAGAAGTTGGGGGCAGCATAGATCAGAGGGCTGGATTCTCTACAGTGGAAGATTCTGCTTTCATTCTCACTGAGAAAGGCAAGCAAATCCCAGTGGTCACATTTTGGGTTCACCAGTAATGCAGGAAAGTTTCATGGTATAGTGGAAAGGCCATGAGTAAAATGTGCCTGAAGAATGAAGACTACCAGTTTGTTGTCTCTCAGATGACACTTTGGCTGAAACACAATATTTCTGGTGGTGGAGCTGGGAGCCTAGACTCTGACAGTCCTGGGCTCCCAGGACTTCTACACTGCCTGTTGCAGAGCCTAGAGCTAGAGCTCCCATGTTTCCAGCTCCACAACAGGGAACCTGGAAGCCCCAATAGCCCAAGCTTGAACCAGGGTTCTCAGGTCCTCCAGGGTTCCTGACACAGAGCCCAGAGCTGGACCCCAATTAGAGCTGGGGCTTCCAGGGCTTCCAGCTTCACAGCTGGGAGCCTAGAAGCCCTGAGAGTCCCATCTCATAGACTCATAGACTTTAAGGTCAGAAGGGACCATTATGATCATCTAGTCTGACCTCCTGCACAAAGCAGGCTACAGAATCCTACCCATCCACGTCTATAACAAACCCCTAACCTATGTCTGAGTTATTGAAGTCTTCAAATTGTGGTTTGAAGACCTCAAGCTGCAGATAAGTGCAGCGAAAGTGACCCATGCCCCACGCTGCAGAAGAAGGCGAAAAACCTCCAGGGCCTCTGCCAATCTGCCCCAGAGGAAAATTCCTTCCCGACCCCAAATATGGCGATCAGCTAAACCCTGAACATGTGGGCAAGACTCACCAGCCAGCACCCAGGAAAGAATTCTCTGCAGTAACTCAGAACCCATCCCATCTAACATCCCATCACAGACCACTGGGCATACTTACCTGCTGATAATCAAAGATCAATTGCCAAAATTAATTGCCAAAATTATGCTATCCCATCACACCACCCCTTCCATAAACTTATCAAGCTTAGTCTTAAAGCCAGATATGTCTTTTGCCTCCACTACTACCCTTGGAAGGCTGTTCCAGAATTTCACTCCTCTAATGGTTAGAAACCTTCATCTAATTTCATGTCTAAACTTCCTAGTGTCCAGTTTATGCCCATTTGTTTGTGTGTCCACATTGGTACTAAGCTTAAATATTCCCAGACTGGAATGTTTCATTTCAGGATAATTACTACCTCCCTGTGATGTATTTTACTCTCAGTACCGTAACCCTCTTGAGATGTAGCTCCTGTCTGGGAGCTCTGCTGAGGCCAGTGGCATTATGATCAGAAGGTGACACACTGACACATGAGCAGAGACACATGGGGGAGGGTGGAGGACGAGGTAACATGGAGTCTACCAGGGTTGAACATGGCCCTAAGAGCAAACACTCTCTCAGCCTCTCCTCTCTCCCACCTCCCAGAGTCAGTAACTCTGATAAATCGTTCCCTGAAATCTAAATAGCCCCAGTACAAAAGACAGTGATTAATGAAGTTACCATAGGGGCTGCAGCGCCAAACCCCTGCCTGGATGAGGAGGATGAAGGATTTCAGTAGAAATGGGTTAGGCTGGGAGAGGGCAGAGCTGATGTGGGACTGGGAGCCAAGTTGACCAAGAGGCCAGAACTTATGGAGGGTTTGGGAGAAGACGTCAACAGGATTGGGTAGAGGCATTTCAGTGTATTTTCTCCATTAACCATTCTGCCATGTATTTAATTTAGAAACTTTTCATTCCCATCTAAACACCTTGGAGCTAAGCTGGGTTGATGCATTTAATTAGGTGTTTAATCAGATGCTCATACAACACAAAGCAGTCAATAATGGGTGTGCTTTCATTCATTAACTTGACTGTGTGCTGTGCATCGCTTTTAAAAAAAGATGGTGTGAGGGAGTGTCAAAATTTTAGGCCTTAAGAAATAGTAAGTAGGTATCAGTTCATTTCTTTCCTAATTTTAATGTCAGTTTTGAATCAGTATTAATACTATGTTGTTTTAACAGCAGTAGGGTCCATTTGTATAATTGTTTGCAAGATTTCATTGGATACTGTAAACCAGTCGTCTTCACCTTTTATTCTGAGATTTCTAAATACAACCCAGCGCACCTCTCCTGAAAGACTGCAAGCCCTTACCGGTGACATGTTCCTTAGAGAGCAAACACCTGACGAGCCCTTTCGCACTAAAACGCGTATTTGGCTCTTTGATATTGCTTTATCCACCTCACCAGAAAATGCTAGAGGGAACCCGGTCATTACAGCCGACCTTCACTAGGTACAGTTCTACCAGCTATGGGCCAACATTCAAATAGTTCTGTTTGTTTTATCTTTCATTCAGCTTTGCAATTCATAGATCCCATTTAAAAACTGGAAGTGAAATAACTGAAGCAAGATAAGAAGAGAGCAGCATTGGGCATAGGTGGGGGGAAACAATAAATGGAAAGAACTGACTATGCAAAAAGGAACATCGCAAACGATCAGAGCCCCAGACCCCCGTCCAACAGAACCCACCCCAGCCAGGCATATCAAGCTGGGTCCCTGAAAAATCGCCCAGCCCGTCTGGCTGTGACCGCTGCATGTTCCAGGCAGAGCTACGGTGTGTGCATCTGCTCTGATGACATGCTGCTTTGGTACGGAAGGCACCACGGCCACAGGAAGTAGAGACATGGACTCGTACATAACACAATCCCAGATACACCTCCAATGTCGCACCCCCCTCACCTCCCCACTGTCTTTAGCTGAAGTTCTCAGGGCTTCCAGACACCCTGCCACTGAGTCAGTCCCTGATTAGAACTGGGGCTGTCAGGGCTCCCCAGTTTGCACAGCAGAGCTGCCTCAGAGCCACAGACCCTGGAAGCTCTGGGGTCCCCAGTCCTGGGGCAGTCTGCATGGCAGGGTTACTCCTGGAGCTGCAGCCTCTGGAACCCTGAGCTCCCCAGCAGCCCTCCAGGAAACCAGGCAGGTGTCACTGGAAACCTGCCTGTGATTTGATAAAGTCATCAAACCTGAAAGTCTCTGTGAAACATTTTGGGTTCAACAAATCAGCATTTTCCTACAAAACATTTCTCAAAAAATTCCTGACCCGCTCTACAGTGAACAGGGCTAGGGAAAAGAACAACTAGAATGATGGGGCATTGTGCATGGTTCTCTTCTTCACTAGGTTTCATTAGTTTAAACAGGATGTTTTTGTATTTGCTTTGGGAGAAGTTAAATTACATCCAAGGACTCCACATATTCATGGCACTTACTTAAGTAACAAACTGCCTGTTTATATATAGTAGCAGACTGCAGACAGCTACAGTTTGGAGGAAGGTAATGAGTTATGGAAGTGCATTTCCTGACATCATATTAACAAAATACTGAAGCATTTGCATTTTCATCAAATGGGTGAAAATGTACGTTGGCTATTTGTTAAAATTCCGTAAGGGCTGGATTCCATTCCCACTGAAGCCAAGGGGAGGAAGAGTAGGCTCTAAATGAGTGAAATCTCCTCAGCTGTTGCTTTAGGATTCTGGATAAAGTCTGTGTGAGCCTTCAACAAACAGAAGCATAAAGTTTATCATCACAAAAGCTGTCAGCAGGCAGTCTGGTAATGTTCCTAATAATTAAACAGTCAGTTATTTTCAGCAAGCCTCTGACACAATTAACAGTTTGCAGGTAATCCTTCTTTCCTTCCTACACTATCAAACACAGGCACAAGCAGCCTTATATGATTCTGTGTTTTTTTCCCATTTGGCATCTGTTTTGCTTGGCAGAGAGGGTAAACACTTTCTCAACCTGCCATTTCCTTCTTGCACTTTTTAGAGGTAAGAACTGCATACAATCGTCCAGCCACATGACTTGAAAATGTACAACATTGCCCTGAAAACAGCAATGTATCAATCACGGAAGGCAGATAATTTTCAGGGCCAAATTCTGCCACCAGCAGGTTACGGAGGTTACCTGAGGACAGAATTTGGCACTTATGCCAGGGTTCTGCCAACTGTGCTCACACCAAGTACCATACTCCATGAGTAGTCCCAATGTTCCATGGACTAAGGTAGAACTTAATAAGAAGGTGGCAGACTCTGTCCTTTACTGTTTTGGGTCTGACCTTGTGAGAAGCTGAACTCCTTCTGAAAAGTTCTGAGCCTCCTTGGGAACTGATAGTTCTCAGCACCTCCTAAGAAGCAATCAGCACCTTGCAGGTTCAGGCCTTTGTACTTCTGGGGTGAAAAGTGATGTTAGATTGTAACTCTTATCAGCAATAATCAAGGATATGGGATTAAACCTTGGCTCTTTAATGAAATCACTGGCAAAACTCCAATAGACTTCAGTGGGGCCAGGATTTCACCCTTAAGAGTACGTCTACACAGCTGCCGGACCCGCACCCTCTGGGCATAGTCTTGGGCAGCTAGTCCAACCCACTCCACATGCTACACCTGGCCACACTACTAGTTTCAGTGAATTAGCTCAAGCAGAGCTAGTGCATGTCCATCTACTGGCACTGGGATGCACACTCCCAGCTGCAGTGTAGACATACCCTGAGAGTCATTAAAGGATGGGCCAGTTGCAGGTTTTTCTTTCTGCATAAACATATCCTAAAAGGGTGAGACAACAGGGGAAAGAAACAATGGTGAAATCAGTGGTGGACCTTAAAGAAAATGAAGTTACACACATGCTTAAATCTTTGCAGGATTATGGCCATAGATACCAAAACTGCATATGCAAAACAGAGAGAGACAAAGCAAGCTGCTCCCTAAAAACCATAGAGGCACAACTCACCCCTTCTTACTCTAGGCAGTCTATCTGCAGACTGACTGCTGTTGCTAGGTTGAGATTACAGTTCCCTCCAGAGCCCTCCACCTGTTTGCAGGACTAGAAACCCCCTGAGAATTAACAGTTTTCAATACACCACAATATACTTGTAGGTTGTACTGCTAAGTGTCATATATACATAGGTTCAAAAACAGTGACAAACCTTCTGGGCATAATACATTTTAATATGCAATTATTGCAATTGTATATGCAAATTGGCTATTTTCAAATAAAAATACCCAATTTGCATACACAATTTCAGTAATTGCACATGCAAATGTTAACCAAACTATGCACAGACCATGGCTTACCTCTTTTAAAAAATATATTAGGCATAGACTGTGTCTCTTGCTTTTGGAAACTATAAAGACATGATACTTAGGTAAAACCCATAAGTAGATTGTGGTGTGTTAAAACTGTGATCACTTTAACATTTCAGGGGTTTCCCTTGTCCTGCTTGCAGACTAGGGAGCTCTGTAGGGCAGTGTGCAACTTGGGGTTAGCAGCAGCCGGTTTGCAGATAGACAGCCTTGAGCAAGGTGGGGTGAGTTCTGTCTCTATGCTTTAGGGAACAGCCTGCTTTGTCTGTCAAGTTTTCAGTTCTGGTGCGTTATTATTCTGAATCCTAATAAATAAAGTAGTGTTACCCTACAACCTGTCAGCACGGGGCACTTGCTGGTGGTTTCTCTGCAACTTGAGGTCTTCAAACCAATTTTGAGGATTTCAATAACTCGGTCCTGGGACAGGGGTTGTTATAAAATTGGATGGGTGGGGTTCTGTGGCCTGCCTTGTGCAGGAGGTCAGACTAGATGATCAGATTGGTCCCTTCTGACCTATGAGTCTATGAGTCTATGACCAAGAGTATTTATATTTTCAATCAAACTTCCGTGTATATGTTATGAACCTAACATAGATGGACGGGAGAATATTAGCAGTTTTATTTGTTACAACTAAATAGTTAATGGTTAGCTGACACAGCTGTTTATCCACAGGAACCACAAAAACAAACCTTGGTAATTGTGTAACAACCCACTCCTGACCCCTCTCCCCACACCTTTGTGTGTCCCCATTGAGGACCCAGATTTACTATCCAAAATCTGGAGCTTTAATGAGTATTTTCTCATCAGCATTCACTAATGTGCTCCTAAGGCTGCCACAGCATGCAAGAGAAAAATAGCTCATAGAAACACAGGGTGAAGAGATAAAATGAGGAAATGAAGGAAGTGAACAGTACATTTACATTCATCTGTTCCCATGCATAGAGGCCACCATCCAGTTGATTTCTTTTGTATCTCTCATCCTCTAACAATTTTAAACAGTACAATCCAAATGTATGTGACAGGACAACTGCCACTTTTAAAAGGGTACTTTTGCTCCCCAATTGCTTTTTATTTTGAGCTTGATCCTGAATTTTTGCTTAGACACAATTCCTGAATAAGGAGAAAAGGCTAAACTCTTTACAATTTCTTCATCCTTTGCCACGGGTAACACTTTTACGTAAAATATAAATATTTATGATGATAGAAGGAATAAATCACTCATTGGCATGAAGTCTGATTTTTACCTCATGAGCGAGGACAGTCTCGATAACTATGAAGTTACAAGAACAGTAAGTTTTAAAGTTCTCCCCTGCTTTGTCACCCCAACCCATCATGAGATTGAAGTTAGACCGCTGCAACGGATTTTTTTAAAGTTTTGTAGTTGTTACATGAGTGCTTTGTACATGTCTATTTTATTATGTGATATTTTAAAAGCAAAATACAAATAAGTATTTAATTGTAATAAGTCTTACAGCATCTCATATACAATACCATATGTGGTTCTGTCCATTGCCATCTGACTTTGCTTGTTTTCTATTAGAAGCAGTAGGAAAACCTAAGAAAAATGAAAAAAAAAATTTGCTAATTGCTCTACTTTCTGTTTCCATGGATAGTTTTCATTCACTGGTACAGTAGTTTCAAATCATGTGACTGATACACTTTAAGTCAGTTTGTGCACCTTGGGCCCACTGATCAATGAGAGCAGCATCGTCCCTTAAAACAACTACTATTCCCTCACTGCACAACACCCCCTCCTCCAATACTTAGTACATTAGTGTCCGAGGAATAAAGAGGAGACCAGTGATTGGAGGAATAACATATGTAATAAAGAGGAGACCAGTGATTGGAGGAATAACATACTGAATATCAGGGTAAATGGAGAAGGATCTGAGTCTAAAATAGGGAAAGAGCAAGTTAAGAATTACTTAGACAAGTTAGATGTCTTCAAGCTGGCAGGGCCTAGAATAAAACATCCTACAATACTTCAGGAGCTGGCTGAAGAGATCTCTGAGCCATCAGTGATTATCTCTGAGAAATCGTGGAGTGCAGGAGAGATCTCAGAGAACTGGAAAAGGGCAAATATAGTGCCTATATATAAAAAGGAGACTAAGGATAAAGAGGGCATTATAGACCAGTCAGCTTAACTTTGGTACCTAGAAAGTTAATGGTGCAAATAATCAAGCAATCAATTTGTAAGCACCTAGAAGATAATATGGTGTTAAGTAACAGTCAAAGTGGATTTGTCAAGATCATGTCAAACCAACTTAATATACTTCTCTGACAGGATAACAAGCCTTGTGGATAGGAGATAAGCAGTAGATGTCATATCTCTGCTTTAGTATGGCTTTTGATACTGTCTCACATAACCTTCTCATAGACAAACTAGAGAAATATAGCTTAATCAAACCTATTATACAGGTGGGGACACAGCTAGTTGGAAAACTACACTCAGAGAATATTTATCAATGGTTCACAGTCAAGCTGGAAGGGCATATTGTGTAGGGTCCCACAGAGATCTGTCCTGGGTCCAGTTCTATTCAATATATTCATAAATGGTTTGGATAATGGCATAATGAGCGCACACACAAATTCTGTGGAAGATACCAAGCTTGGAGGGTTTGCAAGCACTTTGGAGGACGAGAATAGAATTTAAAATGATCTTGACAAACTGAAGAAAGGGTCTGAAATAAGTAGAATGAAATTCAGTAAGGACCAGTGCAAAGTATTATACTTTAGAAGGAATAATCAATTACATAAATACAAAATGAGAAATGGCTGCATAGGAAGGACCATTGCAGAAAAGGATCTGGGAGTCACCGTGGATCACAAACTAAATATGAAACAATGTAACACTGTTGCAAAAAAAAGTGAACATCATTCTTGGATATATTAGCAGGTGTGATGTAAGCAAGACATAAGAAGTAATTATTTCAGTCTTCTCAGCACTGATAAGGTCCCAGCTCGAGTATTGAGTCCACACTTAGGGAAATGTGGACAAATTGGAGAAAGTCCAGAGGATAGAAACAAAAATGATTAAAGGGCTAGAAAACATGACCCACAAGGAAAAATTGAAAAAAATAGGTTTGATTAATCTAAAGAAGAGATGACTGAGGGAGTGACATGATAACAGTCTTCACCTTTAAGGCTTCAGTTCAGAGAAAATGGAGAAGGAGAGTACAGTGGTTTGAAGAGTGATCTTTTCTGGTTTTGAGTTTTAGTCTTCACCTGCACCATACTTTCTGTGTATTTTCTGCATGGAAGGTCACATTCATCTAGTTTCTTAGGATGGAGGATTTGAGGCATGTGCACCTGCTAAGCTGGGTCTCTTTTCCGTAACACGTCACATCAATTTTACTTACATGTCATTGCTCTAGCAAATGAGAATTTCTCGTGATCTCTTTGAAATTTTTCTTATGTGATTTATAGGCATGGAGACCTAGTGAGAAAGACAGATATTTATTTTGTTGCTGAATGACCTCCTTTTCCCTTTCCAAGTTTCTGCCCCCAAAAGATGACCCACTGAGAATGCATACATATATAATCAGTAGTCCACATTATATCCATTCAGCTCTCCAATTCAACAAATAATAATCACACTAAATAGATTGTCAGAATTATTTCCTGCTTTGTATTAGGCATGAGGGACATGAGTTATGGACAATGGAGTTTAGGTCAGATAGGACAGAGATCAACAGTAAATAGCAGTATAACTGAAAGAAGAGTCAGAATTTAGATGGGGAAAATATATGCACAGCCATGCCCTCAGAAAAGAATATTCAGTAGCAGCAGATAAACCAGTCAGAATCCCAGAGGATGCCCAAAGTGCTGCACACAGTCAGTCAAAGAAGTGAGGACAATCCGTAAGATAGTAAAACAAAATAAAGTCAAGCAGGAGCAGTAATACTAGACAGGCATTCTGGTGCCATCCCCAATAAGGATCCTTCATTACTATTGTAATTGTGTAGTAGTAATACTAACAGCAGCAAGTAAACTAGCCTCACCATAACAAATCTATACATAGAAGTCTGTAGCAAACTAGTCTTGGCATAGCAAAACCACCCACAAATCTGGTGGTGGGAGTGTTGCAGAAGTGTAGAGGTTTATCCAAAGTATCCAAATCTTAGAAAGTTCCCACCAGGCCTACTACCCTTGTCCTCATATCATCTTCCTCTGTGTCATGTATACATTGTATACAGTAGGTTGCAAGGCTGCTACTAGCAGGTTATGCTTCTCTACCAGACATGACATGGCCACAGGGCTTTCTTCTCAGAGAACACCATCCGAAATGTGTCTTCCATAAGATCCTTTAATGCTAACATATATGGCTGAGGTTAGCTTAAATAAGGTATGTCACACACAGTGCCACTTAGTGGCTGAACAGTATAATACAGTTTAGCATTCTGTTACATTCTTGATTCCTCATGCATCAGAACCTGCATCAGAGGCTCTTCCAGTGGCCCACATTATCCCAGCTGGTGGTATCTTCTTCTTAGGAAAGGTCTCATGGTCTGCTACTCCTTCCAATGTCTTCATGAGGTCCACCTCACAAAGCCATTATCCACCAGTCCAGGATGCTCTTCAAGGGGCAGCAGGGACTGATACCCTGCTTAGTCTCAAGACACACCCTCCAAGTGACTGTGATGTAGGAGAGGACAGAGTGTGAGTAGGTACGTGTATGTTGGAGCAGTGAGGACTAATTTTGGTGTGTCTGGGGATCAGTGAGTGTGAGCAGATGTGATGCTTTTGAGAGATGAGAGCTTTTGAGTGATTTGGGAGTGGGGAGAGGAGACAGAAAATACAGAGATTGAAGAGATGGGTGAAAAGAGAGAACAACCTTAAAATTCAGGAAGTGCAGAAGAAATGTGAAGGACGAAAGGAGAAAGGAGGGAAAGTTTGTTGGAGAGGACAAGTGAGATGACACAGATTGAAAGGAAATGGGTGAAAGTGGAAAAAAAATAACATAATTAGAACAGGAGGGAGTAGGAGGGAGAAAAGGAGGTTAGAGAAGGAACAATCATATGTTATTGAAAAATAAGTTTAAAGAAAAATAGAATAAGTGGGAAGAACACATTATACTTAAGTATAATGTTAATTAAAGAAAAATTGCAGTGAAAGAAGGGAGAACACACACACTACTTCTCTAGTATGACATCAGTAGCTGGATACACAACGCTCTGGAGGAGAGTTTGGCAGTATCTGAAGCCATACTGGGGAGGGAGGGGCGGTTACTGGGAATTTGCTATGTTTTGAACGGCAGTGCTAGAAAGAAAATGAATTTAGTCAGCCATTGACAAACAAATAAGCAAGCAGCAGCTCAGGCATCTATACAGGGCCGGCTCTAGGCACCAGTGCTCCAAGCATGTGCTTGGGGTGGCACTTTCCAAGGGGCAGCACTCCGTGTCCTTTTTTTCTTTTTTTTTTTTGCTTGGGGTGCAAAAAGCCAGGAGCCAGCCCTGAGTGGAGGTGAGCTGTGGTGGTGGTAGGCGCGGGGAGGGCCCCAGGAAGTAACCCTGGGGGGGCAGAGGAACCGCTCCCCCCCCAAGTCCACCTCCGCTCCATTGTCACCTGCTCCTCCGAGTGTGCTGCCGCTCTGCTTCTCCCCCCTCCCTCTCAGGAGGGAGGGAAGGGTAGAAGGGGAAATGTGGCGTGCCCAGGGGAGGAGGCAGGGCTGGGGATTTAGGGAAGGGGTTGGAATGGGGTGGGGAAGGGGTGGAGTTGGGGCGGGGCTGGGGGGCATGGGAAAATTTTTTTGCTTGAGGTGGCAAAAAATTTGGAGCTGGCCCTGCATCTATGACACACCCCATCCAGTGGAAAGGACATTCATTTAATACCATCCCCTTTCCCTTTTTAAAATCTAAATTTCAGAAGGTAGTGCTCTTTGTGGGTTTCCCAAATGGGATGACATTAGAAAAGAGGAGGATGTAAATCAAAATTTTGCTCTTATTCCTATTATTGCCATTGTTATATAGTAGATAGATTATAGCTTGCTAGTGTTCTGTTCAATAGTATACAAGGAATTTTGTTTAATTTTTTGTTGCTTTCTGCTCACCTTGTGGGAAGCCCATCACTTATTTGAGGAAGAGGATCATTCCTGTTCATTCCCATGTTTATTTCTTTGGGTGAGGATGAAGGTGTTCCCCTAGTTATAGTATCAGGATTTTGGAAGAGGGTGTTGGATTTCAGGAGACTTCTTATCTTGGTCCCTTTCCTACTATACTCCCTAAAGGAACAGAAGGAAAGTGAATGGGAAGCTATAGAAAACTTTTGACTGTGACTCCAAGTGATGACACGAGGCATAAATGCTCCTCTCTCAATGGTCTCTGTTAGTGGTTCCTGCTCTAGGGATGAACTTCACCACTGCAAAAGGAGACAGCACAAAACCTATCCCCCACATGAACGCTATTTTGAGAGCTTATATGGGAGGTAAGTAGTGCATAGGGGTTTTGTAGGGCCTCTGCACAGAGATCTTCACCTCTAGAGGAAGTTAAAGACGCAGACCAGCAATCTGTTTCTAAACCTGTATCTCATTTAGCTCCTAGTGTATCACTAGAGAGATATATTTTTTCTGTAACAAAGCCTGCAACTATTCAAGCATGAGTCCTTTGAGTTTAATTTCTGATTTGGTCTCTAATAAAAGAGCAGCTCTGTAACAACATATTTAACTGCAGAAGGAGTGAAATATTTTGACAAGCAAACCAATGAGTTTTATGAATAAAAAGACTCCAACTGGGGTTCCGATTAAGGAGAATCTTCTGGTATATCATATCTTAAAGAAAAACTTTATAAAGTCAACAAATTTTAATACACTTGGAATTTCTGAAATTTTAAAATTAGATAGACAGATGAATGCACAGATATATTCTTGCAGGTTTTCATCTGCAAAATTGTATCAGATACATTTTAAAATTCTTCTACTGTTCATATTTCCCTAACTTCTTTAGCTACAAGATCATCCATGTCGGGAGACCATATATCCCAATTTTATAGGGACAGTCCCGATTTTTGAGTCTTTTGCTTATATAGTCTCCTATTACCCCCCACCCCCGTCCCGATTTTTCACAAGTGTCTGGTCACCCTACATCCATAGTTACTTTGACAGCATAGTGTGACAGAAAACAGAAAATGAATCTGCAACTCCTCAGTAAAAGAATTTCAGGATATTTTTTCACTCCGCTCATATCCAATGAAGTTAGTAGCACCTTGCTTTATGGAGAAGTCTCATTGACTTCACTGAGACTACTCATGCAGTAAGATGCTATTGAATGTGAGAGATGGGAGCAGAAACCAGTCGTAAGTTTTCAAACCTTGGTATTGTCCACAAGGAAATTAAATGTATTCAAAGAAAAGAATATATTTAATGACTATGATGAGATTGGCAATCAGATACCACAGTGATGAGCGTGATGCAAAATGTGTGTGATACCTCAACATGCAGACCACATCAATGAAAATCTGACCCTCTTTCCAGAGAGAAATTAATAGAATCCCTTTTCTAAAATAATTTCCTAAGAGAAGGAGTAAACTGTCTGGCAGCAGGTCACAGCCACACAGAGTAAAACATTCCATTTACAGCATTAAGCTAAAGATTGGTTACAGAAGAATCTGATAGAATCCAGTTCTGTCCCCACTGTCAAGTGCATTTAAAATGACAAATAAAATAAGGGGAAATCCATAGGTCTCACATTTTAGGGGCTGTTTCTCAAACTGTCTGGAAAAAGTGAGTGGAAGGATGGATAAGAAAAAAAGAACATGACACAACAAATACTGCAGTTTCCTGCATGGTGGCAGTGAATAGAAGTAATATGTATCCAACGTCCATTGAAGCCAATGGAAAGACATACATTTACTTCAATAGTCGTTGGATCAGGCCCAGCATCAGCTAGTTGATTTAGCAGGCGCTCATGCTAAACTGCTTCAGAATGGTTTTGTCTTTGTCAGAGTAGGCAAAGACCTTAAGGAAGGTTTTCTGGTTGCTGGGTATAGTTCACATTGTCTAAATGGTACCTAAACAGGATTAAAATCTTGTTATTTCCTGGCTTCAGTAGTAGAAGAATCTTGAAAGAAAATAGCAGCTTCTGCTTCCCAAGACAGGCTGAACTGTTTTAGTTTTGTCAGGGTAATTCCAAAATTGGATTGGCCTGGGCCAATTCCTGTCCTTCATCTCAAACCAAAAGTACACTGGGACCTCTCTCTCTTGAAATGGACACATTAAATGTTTAAATCTAGGGTTGAGGCAGTTGTGTATCAAAATAGGACAGAATGGTCTTTACTCCAGGGCCTTCAGGAACACTAACGAGGCAAATACACCCCTATTTGTAGGTGACAAATCTGAGGAACTGTCACAGATTGAAGTGTCACTAGAGAAGGTTTTGGAATTAATTGATAGACTCAACATTAACAAGTCACCGGGACCAGATGTCATTTACCCAAGAGTTCTGAAAGAACTCAAATGTGAAGTTGCAGAACTATTAACTAAGGTTTGTAACCTGTCCTTTAAATCGGCTTCAGTACCCAATGACTGGAAGTTAGCTAATGTAACGCCAATATTTAAAAAGGGCTCTAGAGGTGATCCTGGCAATTACAGACTGGTAAGTCTAACCTTGGTACTGGGCAAATTAGCTGAAACAATAGTTAAGAATAAAATTGTCAGACACATAGAAAAACATAAACTATTGAGCAATAGTCAACATGGTTTCTGTAAAGGAAAATCGTGTCTTACTAATCTATTAGAGTTCTTTGAAGGGGTCAACAAACATGTGGACAAGGGGATCCAGTGGACATAGGGTACTTAGATTTCCAGAAAGCCTTTGACAAGGTCCCTCACCAAAGGCTTTTACGTAAATTAAGCTGTCATGGGATAAAAGGGAAGGTCCTTTCATGGATTGAGAACTGGTTAAAAGACAGGGAACAAAGGGTAGGAATTAATGGTAAATTCTCAGAATGGAGAGGGGTAACTAGTGGTGTTCCCCAAGGGTCAGTCCTAGAACCAATCCTATTCAATTTATTCATAAATGATCTGGAGAAAGGGGTAAATAGTGAGGTGGCAAAGTTTGCAAATGATACTAAACTACTCAAGATAGTTAAGACCAAAGCAGATTGTGAAGAACTTCAAAAAGATCTCACAAAACTAAGTGATTGGGCAACAAAATGGCAAATGAAATTTATTGTGGATAAATGTAAAGTAATGCACATTGGAAAAAAATAACCCAAACTATACATAAAATATGATGGAGGCTAATTTCGCTGCAACAAATCAGGAAAAAGATCTTGGCGTCATCGTGGATAGTTCTCTGAAGATGTCCATGCAGTGTGCGGAGGCGGTCAACTTGTGGAACTCCTTACCTGAGGAGGTTGTGAAGGCTGGGACTATAACAATGTTTAAAAAGGAACTGGATAAATTAATGGTGGCTAAGTCCATAAATGGCTATTAGCCAGGAAGGGTAAAGAATGGTGTCCCTAGCCTCTGTTCATCAGAGGATGGAGATTGATGGCAGGAGAGAGATCACTTGATCATTGCCTGTTAGCTTCACTCTCTCTGGGGCACCTGGCTTTGGCCACTGTCGGTAGACAGATACTGGGCTAGATGGACCTTTGGTCTGACCCAGTACAGCCGTTCTTATGTTCTTATGTACCTCGATATAAAACTGTCTTCGGGAGCCAAAAAACCTTACCGCATTATAGGCGAAACCGCGTTATATTGAACTTGTTTTGATCCACTGGAGTGCACAGCCCTGCCCCCCCTGAGCACTGCTTTACTGCGTTATATCCAAATTCATGTTATATAGAGTCTCATTATATCGAGGTAGAGATGTAGCTTAATGCCACCTTGTCTCCAATTTCTGAGTCTGCCTTTTGGTAGTTCCAGCAGCCCTGTGACACCAACTAGATTGTCTTGAGTGAGAGAGATCTGATGATCCGGCTCTGCTAGCCTCTCAACCGTGGTCAGTCATTTTATTAACATGAAAGTCAACGGAGTTGTTAAATTTACCACAGTTCTCCACCATAAGAGTATGAATGCTAGTGGAAATGTGGCTTTTTCTGTTAGAAAGGGAAAGCTCTTCACAGCTCCTGCAGCAGTGTCAGAGTCTGTGGTGCTCCTCATTGTACCTAGTCAGGCCATGGGAACCTAGTCTATTTGACCACATCCTCCCCACATCCATTCTATCAGCTGTTTTGCAGAAGGATTTTGCCAAGTTTAATGATAATATGATAAGGCACTGGTGAGACCTCATCTGGAATACTGTGTGCAGTTCTGGTCTCCCATGTTTAAGAAGGATCAATTCAAACTGGAATAGGTTCAGAGACGGGCTACTAGGATGATCCGAGGAATGGAAAACCTGTCTTATGAAAGGAGACTCAAAGAGCTTGGTTTGTTTAGCCTAACCAAAAGAAGGTTGAGGGGGGATATGCTTGCTCTTTATAAATATATCAGAGGGATTAATATTAGGGAGGGAGAGGAATTATTTAAGCTTAGTACCAATGTAGACACAAGAACAAATGGGTATAAACTGGACACTAGGAAGTTTAGACTTGAAATTAGACGACGATTTCTAACCATTAGAGGAGTGACGTTCTGGAACAGCCTTCCAAGGGGAGTAGTGGGGGCAAAAGACATATCTGGCTTTAAGACTAAGCTTGATAAGTTTATGGAAGGGATGGTATGATGGGATAGCTTAATTTTGGCAATTGATCTTTGATTATCAGCAGGTAAATATGCCCAGTGGTCTGGGATGGGATGTTAGATGGGATGGGATCTGAGTTACTACAGAGAATTCTTTCCTGAGTGCTGGCTGGTGAGTCTTGCCCACATGCTCAGGGTTTAGCTGATCACCATATTTGGGGTCGGGAAGGAATTTTCCTCCAGGGCAGATTGGCAGAGGCCCTGGAGATTTTTCGCCTTCCTCTGCAACGTGGGGCATGGGTCACTTGCTGGTGGATTCTCTGCAGCTTGAGGTCTTCAAACCACAATTTGAAGACTTCAATAACTCAGGCATAGGTTAGGGGGTTGTTATAGAAGTAGATGGGTAGGATTCTGTGGCCTGCTTTGTGAAGGAGGTCAGACTAGATGATCATATTGGTCCCTTCTGACCCTAAAGTCTATGAGTCTATGAGTCTGTGAGATCTAAGATAAGTAAGAGTTGGAATGAGCATGAGGCATGAGAGCTCACAAGATTGTGGCTTATTCAGAATATACAAACATGATTACTCCCAGCCCCTGCCCCTTAGCATTTGTTGTGAGGCAGTTTTGGTTAGGGCCAGCCAGTTTGAATGTTATCACTCATTGCTTTGTGCTCATGACATCACTGGTCATAAGGAAACAAAGTATCAAACAGTCTTTGAATAGCAAACTGTTTCCTGGGTTTTGCCAATGTCGCAGGCTGGCTGACTGGTTGGAAGCCGGGAGAAGCAAAGCAAAGACTCATGGCAATGGCCCAGCAGAGAGAAGGGGCGGATATGCAAAAATAATTAAAATAAAACCTGATGTTCTTCTTGAAGGCTGGGAAGCCACACAGTAGGGATGGTCTGAGCTGCCAGCTGCGAATGTGGAATTTGAATATGTCAGTCAGGAACATAAGGAGCGGATCCAATTAAGAGAAATAACAGACCAGTCATCAGCCTCATCTTGTTCCAGTTTTCATAACTGTTAAAAGGAAGGATGATTTACATCCCACACTTTGGGAAAACTCTTGGGGAATTAGCTTTTTCAGTTTTAGGTCTGCACTGAAAGGGATAACTTTGCAATAATGGGCACCTAAGTCGTATGCACAGAATGGGTAATTGCATGCAATTTCCCATCCTTTTATTTAGAGTTGTGCATGCAGTGTACAGCACAATTGCACATTATATGGACTTCTGTGTGCAGCTTAAGCACACATATAAAAACTTTAGCCCCAAGGACAGAGATTCTATTGACCTGAATCTTCAAGGGTGTTCTCAACTGCCTTTCACTTCAGTGGGAGCTGAGGTGCTCAGCACCACAGAGGAGTCACTTGGCAGGGGTTGGGCTGAAGATTTTAGGATGGAAAAAGCCACTTTCCACATTTCCATCTATATTTTAGAATGCTATTTTCCCATTGCTGGAAAAAGAGGAGAATGAATCGTCAAGGTGCACTCCTGTGCACAGGGCCAGCAGAAGACATAGATCGCATTTAAGTCCTGTTCCCAGGCATGTCTTGCAGCATGACCTAAAGATGGTGTGATAGGCTCAACTTTTTTCCTCTCATTTGTTTATAGGCAATTCGTTCTAAAGAGTTTTTGTGAAATTCTTCCCAAAGGGAATTAAGCCAGGCATATTTTGTTTCCAAAGCCCATCACCCATTGTCCTTTTTCTTCCATATTCTCCATTCTCATGCTTATAAAGATACCTGAGGTGGAGGAGAGGATGGAATTCCTCTTTATTGCATGTCTTTTAGGATATTACAAATACAACAGGTGACACACTAGTATACACTGATAATTGGACAAATAGATTTGCCTATAAGAGGGTGTGACACTTCACCCCATATTCTCCATAAAGATATTGTCATGATATGAATATGGCATAACTAAAATATGTTTTATACAAGGTATGTTATGTGAGGGGTCATTGGAAAGGTTATGATTTATGGAATGTGGTTATCCTATTTGTATGCATGTATCATTTCTATATCTGAAGTTAAGAATATTGTCTATGTAACAATTGCAAAAGTGATTGCACCCAGGGAACACTCACCAGACAAAATGCAATCAGTCTGGCTGGTTAGTCAATAAACAATTAGGGAGAACAATAGGTCTTTGAAAATGCTAATTTCCCATCTTCCTTAGAAGCTCCTGGGGGTGCTGCTTTGACACCACAGGGTCATGTGATCATGTTGTCTGGCACTGGACACCATTTTGGAATGATGGTATCTTTCCACTAGGAGGAGATGGCGGTCAAACTGGGAAACAAGGGATTCCTGCCATATGTAAATCCTATTTAAGGCTGGGGAGTGAGTTAATCAGGATCAGTTCTTCACTGAATCCCCATCTCAGATGACTGCTAAAAAACACCTCAGACAGTACTGGGGATGAGCTGAACCCCAGAACATGTCTGGTTTGTGAAGGAAATCCCTGGAATTTACAGCTAGAAAGTGTGTGGCCTGTGAAGGTAATATATGGAATTCTAAGCTACAAGCAAAAGAAGTTGGTCTTCAAGAATCTCTGCAATCTACTTAAAACAACATTTAGGGTGAGAAATTACTACTTGTAGCCAATTTCTTTAGTGCATTAAGCTTAAGTTGCATGTTTGCTCCATAATCTACTTTGATCTGTTTGTTATTCCTTAATAATTACTTAAAATCTATCCTTTGCAGTTAATAAACTTGTTTTGTTTTCTAAAACCTAGTTTATGGAATTCATAACTTGTGGGGGAGGGGAAGCTGTGCATATTTTCCTCCACACTGAGGGAGGGAGCAAATTTCATGAGCTTGAGCTATACAGTTTTCTGTGCAGCACAAGACAATACAATTTTGGGTTTACACTCCGGGGATGAGAGAGGTGTGCACTTGAGTCCAGGGCAATCCCCAGCTGAGTCTTCCCACACAGAGCTGATCTCAGTGTCTGTGTCCTTCTGCAGCTGGGTGTCCCCCTACCTGTGTGTGGGTGCTGGCTCGGTAGGACAGAGTGATGGAGCCCAGGCTGGTGGAACGGGCGGGCTCAGTGAGACCCCATTATATCAAATGGCACCCCAGAGTGAGGGTTAACGCATCACAGAGGGGGTTTGTAAAAGAGTTCCCTGAGGCTTTTTGCCCAGATGGTGGGGGAACCTGATCACACCCAGTTATTTACACTGGGTGGCTTCAGCCCAGGCCCCAGCTCCTTACAACTTACAAGCGGCCCTTGCCCTTTGTGGGCCTTCGTAAGGTGCTCTGGCTTAGCTTGGGAGTTTGCTGCACTCCCCGTGGCGTTGGAGTGAAGGGCTCCTGGCTGGAAGTTCCCTCTGTGGCTTCAGAAGTCCCTCCAGCAGTGTCTTGCTTAAGGGCACGCCTGCTTCTTTCCTCCCTTTTAAAGACCTCCTCCCTACCATACATGACTGACAGGACCAAAGGGATGAGGCTAGTGCAGTCCCTAGGGCCTTTCTGGTACCCTCCTTGCCAGTGTAGGGGTCTATACACCCTGCCACATGGCTGTATTTGGTTTAGTTCTAAGTGGACCTACTCAATGTAAACCATTCATGAGAGAGCATACCCATGGGAAATATTTTGTGTGACTTTAAAATGTAAAGCTTTTCTGCTTTGAGGCCCCCTCTGTGTCTTGTGTTGAAAATCTTCATGCTACAGTGCCATGACATTATACTAGAAGAGCCACACAGCAAATTAGCATATCATCTCCCAAATATTCCCTTTAGAGAAATTTGAACAGAAAGACAATCAGTCATACTGCATCTGGCATCATTAGTAGTTAATGCCATTACCGGTGGGTGCAATTTTACAGAATTTTTTCATTTTTTATTCTGAAGGGCTTTGGTGTATTTTGCACCTGTACATATTTCTGTACCAAGTGCTAATTGGACAGTGGCAGAGCTGAGGAACAATTTAGAAGAGCTGGTCCATTTCTCCATTCAGGTATTCTTGTAGGGAACCAGGGAATTCTTATTGCATGGTGCACAATGCTGGCTCCAGGGCTACAGCATTGTATAGATTTTCTTCAACATTTTCTAATTTGAAAATGCTGCTTGTGTTTCATTTATACCACCCTCCAAGAAAACTCTGGGATGGGATTTCTATATGTGTGGAGGACAATTCTCCTCACAGATGGGCTCAGCAGATGTTTACTCAGGTATTCTGCACATGCAGAGAATAGGAATTGCCATACTGGATCAGACCAGAGATTCATCTAGTCCAGTATCTTATACACAATGGCAACGGCCTGTACCAGATATTTCAGAAGAAACTACGCGAACCCTGTAATGCACAATTGCTGAATAACCTACACATAGTGGAAGTTTCTTCCTAACCAGCCTTAGAGTTTATATACCTTTGTGATGCTTCTTGGGAGTTCTCAGGGTTGCTACCACCAGCCCTTAGTGTGAGGAAGTCTTGTTTGTGCCTGCTGTGGGTCAGCTCCCCAACTCTGCTAACCACAGGCAACACAAGCACTCCCCTCCATGTCTCACAGGCCCCACTGTCACTCTACAGGTTAGTGATAGGCATACCTCAACCCTGGAGCCCTCTGACCTTCTCCCTGGAGTGTCTAGCTCCTCGTCCACCGGACACTCGTATAGTCACCAATTCGATGCTCCCAAAGAAGCAGTACAGTCCAGCTTACCAGTTATACCTCAGATCACTGCTCTGCATAACTCACAGCACTTGGATATATTTGTAGTGAAGTCAAGTGTATGTTTATTCAACAAAGCATAGAGATTCAAATAGCAGCAAATATAAGAATGGGAAACAAAGGGTTACGTATAAAATAAAATCATAACACATTCTAAAGTCTAGACTTAATTAACAAGATACTGTACTCTTACGTCTAACCAAGTATTATGGCACTTTACAGACAGACTGGCTCTGATCCTCCTTTCATGAGGCAAGTGCACTGTTATCTTGCCTCCTTAGTGAAGGATTCAGCATGTTGCTTTTACACTTTGAGATATACCAGATCAATCCTTTAGCTTTAGTCATAAGTAGGAGACACTCTCTCTCTCTCTCTCTCTCTCTCTCTCTCTTTCTGATTTTTTCATCTTGTATCTCTCTCCTCTTGTAAATTTTGCACTCTCTTCTTTTGCCTGGCTTAGTTTGCAACTAGGCAGCCAATACACAGTATACAAATGTTCAGACATGGAGATAGGTGTTTGCAACCTACTGCCTGATTATGATGACCAGTGGGCTACTGGCTTTTGGTAGCGACCTCATATGGCATTCTTCACTGAATTATTATGGAAATATCTGATCTAGAGGATCTCTGTAAAACCCAATGAACCCCTTGTATCCTCTGCCAGTTGGCAACAATGGGCCTCCTGGGTCACATCGTTATCTCTATCTCTAGCCCCCTCTTTATATATTTGTGGCTGTTGTTTTTTATCTACATAGCTCATCAGTTTAATAAAATCTTGGACCTCCCTGATATAGTTGGAGTGGAATGAATTTGGTTAATTGTGCATTGTGTGCATTAATTGTGCATTAATTTGGTTAATTGTGCATTGTGTGCATTAATTGTGCATTAATTTGGTTAATTGTGCAAAGTATTTCTTTTTATCTGTTTTAAATGTGTTGCCTTTTAATTTCATTGAACATTTCTGCCTTTGTATTCTGAGTGGATATGTGGAACCACCCACTTTACCTTTTCTATACCATTCACTGTTTAGCATATCTCTGACCAGCAGGCAATGACCTGGCTTTAAATGTCTGATCTCGGGAGAAGAGAGAGAGAGAGAGGGACAGAAAGAACTCTAAGGATTCTGACACCTTTAAGAAAAAAATGATTTACAGCAGAACTGAGGTTATTCATGAAGAAAGAGTGTAACAGCTAATAATGCCAGGAAATGCACTCAAGCCAGCAAGAAAACAAAAACAGAACAACAACCGTTGATGCATTTTAGGAGCAGCTTTTGTTTTTTACTGTCATACATTTCCATTTTGTAATGTTAATCATCTTTACAGAGTTTTAAAATAAGATTGTGTGAAGTATTTGTGAGTAATAATAGCTCCTATGATTCATGGCATACTTGCTAATTCGAGGTTTCGCACCCATGAAGAAATACATGTCACTTTACATTGGAGTTATATCTGGCTCTGATGAGATGTAACCTTATAACTGTTCAATCCTACCTGCCCACTGGTTTAAAAAATATGGTTCCTGTGCAAAATGTGTGCTCATAGCAACACAATCATGTTGTCTACTTATTAGAAAGTAGCCCAGTTTATTAATTGACACAAGGAAAATGTTCAAAGGTGGAAGAGGAGATAAAAAAGTCCTTTTCATAATTAATCACTTGTAGTACTTCATGCATTTAGGAACATCTGAGGGAGATAGCTCCTTTTGCAATCACATCTGCACATAGGAATAAGAAGTATTTTCCTTCTTGCCAGTTATTTACCTGCCAAAATAAATTAAACTGTATCTTCTATGGATATTTACTTTAAAATATACTGTGTACATGGGGAAGATGCTGAGGATTTCTGCAGATTCCTTGAAAGATAACTCTGCAGGAAACTCTTTCTTTATTTACTGCAAAAAAAAAGCTCACCAAGGGGCAAAATCCATTCTCAGTTACACCTGCGCTAACCTATTGATTTCAAATTCTGCTTAATAGATACAAGGCATGTATTTTTAGGAAGAAAATTACACTGTGATGATGATGCCTCATTTTCTGAAGCAGTTTTCCCCTTCACATCTCTGAAGAGCGCTAGTTGATTCCAGAGAGGACCAGAGTGGGTATAGCCATTAAAAATTAAACAAGTGTTCAAGGGTTATCTGGGTCTGGCCCTTTGACAGCCTTTCAAGAAACAAGCTAGTGAAGGAATGTTGTGTCACACTATGTCAATACATGGATCAAATTTGCAAGCAGAATTATTATGCTTATTTTTTGTTTCGCACTGACAATGTGCTCAGCACTGCACAGTACATAAGAGTACAGACAACCCTTGCCCTCAGAACAGACAGGACAAAGTCAAGGGTGGGAATAACTTGTGGAGGACGGCTGTTCTGCTGGGTTTTTTTGTTTTGTTTTATCCAAAACTTAGAGGATATAAATTCTCCTGCTTTATCTTGGGCCCCATTACTGCAACGTCTGAGCAGCTCAGAGTCTTCAAATGTGTTTCCTTTCACAGCACCCCTGAGGAAAAGGGATGAACCATTACATATTGCAGATGGGAAACAGAGGCACAGAGCTAGACTAAAGGCCCGACTGAAGGGTATTTAGACACTTCAGTAGACAAACAGGTGATTAGTAGGGTTTTCAAAAGTGCCTATATATGCCACACTCCCACTGATTTCAGCCAAGCCCAATAGCCTCCCCACTCAGCTCTTCCAGCTGAGAAACAGCAGGAAGAGCCAGGAGAATCCTTGCCAGCCTCCTGAGATGTTATTCACTCACCTCTCAAGCTTGGACTTTGGATATTTTTTCCTTGTTTGCTGAATTATCATTGCTCATCCCAGCTCTATCAGCTGCCCGTCCTCCCTCTCCCTCCCCACAGTGCTTCTCACCCGCTTCGCTCCCCTCATCTTTCTCTCCTTTCCCCCATCCTCCATCTCTCCTCCTCAGTCCCTTCTTCCTTTACCCATCCCCCTCTCCTGTTCCCTCCATCCCTTCCTCTGCTTCACATCAACCCCAGAGCCCCCGAAAAAGACTCTACAAGCAAATTCTGTAATATAAATAAAACAAACAGGTCTCTAAACAAATCTGGAAAAAGATGAAGTGCTAACCTGCTATGTTGTATGCTTTTCCCCCTTTGTGTTTCTACACTGTCAGCTCTTCAGGGCAGGACTGTGTTTTCCAGTGTGTTTGGACAGCTCCTAACACAACGCAGCCCTGATTCTGGATAGGGTCTTTGGACAGCACCATCACATTAATCAATTTGTAATTCTGTTCATTTCAAGGAATTACTAAGGCTCTATATAAAGTACAACAGTGTTGTTTGCAGTGAACATTGAATGCTGTTGCATTGTCGGAGAGGAGCAAAAGCTGGCAAATGTCTGCAGTGGGACATGGAAAGGAGGTCCTGTGGCATACGCCTTTCTGTGTTCCAGCAGAGTACCTCTCACTTTAAAATAACACAAGTGGGAAGCTGAGTCTGAGTGAAAAGCCCAAGGTTCAGCCAAGAAGCGCTACTGTTACTTTTGTACAATGCAAAGACGGAGGCTGTCTTTCTTTGCAACAGATAAAACAGTTCACTTGAGCCTGCAGAAGGTTCCCCTGCAGGATTTCTAACATACATGGATAGAGGCGACACATACAAAATTTAATGATACAACATGCAACCTTACGCTCTAGTAAAACTTTAGACAGTTCAATAAGGACGGCGTGATTTAACACAGTGCCTGAATTTGCAATCAGTGTGGAACTTAAAGGGTTAATTATACCTGAGGTAATTTGGAAAAAGGGGGAAATGCTTTTTTTGGAATGTCACCAAATTTGTCAGAAAATATCCGCTTTTGTGCTATTATTAGATACTGTATATTGTGCCTCAACTACATGGTACCCCAGGCATACCAGAATAAGCCACGTTTACATAAATGCTGCTCTTCACATTCAATGAATCAATGATGAAGAAACGAATGGGACAGAATTAAAGAACTTATTAATCAGTTTGTTGTGTTAGGGAAGGTTTTCTGTTTCACATTATAAAGAGACAGATGAAGTGGGCTGCTATGGTACCCGGAAAACATATGCCAGACAACATCAGGAGTGAAGGTAAGTAACAGATTCAATTTTCTGCAGCTGATTTTCATCTTGCACTCAGCTGTTAAATAGCTAAGCAAGAAAACTGCCTGTCAGTTCAGAATCACTCTGGAGAGCAGTTACTAATCCTCTAATGATATCTTCTTCACAAGCCCCTCCAGTGACTATCCACAGTCTGCAAGTAAGAACTGGGAATCATCTTGTCTTCAATCCTGGTGCTCTCCAGGGTGATTTATATAAACTCAAAGAAGCTCAAGAGGGAAGCAGGCAGAGAATGGAATAATAACTTGAAAAAACTCAAAAGTGGAATCTAAAAGAAACAAACTTACATAAATTGCCTCTGTTAAATGGGATAAAGGATCAGAGGCCTCACTGTAGTAACCCGTGTATATTGAGACATGCCAGACCTGTAACATCAGCCTCAGTTCTACCACAGAGAGGGGAAAAAAACCCTCTGCTAAAGTGCTATAGACTGTAGTGGGACCTGCCAAGCCATTTCCAGGTACTGACGTTGAAGACCACAGGTAACTTGACATGGGGGGTGCAATGTTTTCCCTCTATCCACAGTCCTTCAGATGCCACTAGCATCTTGAATTGGGGAGGATCTGGCCCAAAGGTGGGCCCCTGGAAGAGGTGGAATGAGGATCAAGCCCCTAGGGCATGACCTGAAGGGCCAGCAAGAAGAAGATGAGAGTTCAGTTGCACCAGAAGACAGGTTTCACAAGCTGTTGAGATTCCCCAGTGAGACAGCATCAAGTGAGGATGGGTAGAGAAGGGACTAGAAGGAGGGAGTTATGTAGAGGAAGAGCTGCAGAACCTTTAAAAGGAGAGGTTGAAAATGTTATGTCCACAACATACACACAGAAAAGTTAGATAAAAACATAAATACCCTTGCTGAAAGGTTGCATAACACTAATTTATTTCTTAGAATTCAGACCAATGACACATCAGAACTCCAAAACAGAGAGAGACAAAGCAGGCTGCTCTTTAAGGCAGAGATGTACAATTTGCCCCACCTTACTCTAGCCTGGATGTCTGCAAACTGACTCTGCTTGGCCTAGATCACAGGCTTCCCAGCAGAGCTTGCAAGCAGGACCCCTGAAATATAAAATTACAGCCTACAATTTTAATACAGTTTTAATACACCACAATCTATCAATCAACCAATAAGGGTGATGGAAGAGGTAAGGGGCAGAAAGACGCAAAAGACTTCCAAGTTTGGCTCGTTCAGATAAACTAAACCAGAGCTGTAAACTGTTGGTTTGCCCATCCCCACAACTTGTTACGGGTACAGGAGGAATAGTTTCCCCAGGTCTTTCAAACAGTGATGTGTGTGTGGTAAGCTGCACAGCTGCAAAGTTTGGAATCAACCCAGATCAGGCCTTGCCCTACATTTCTGGGCAGGAATGGCTGTTTGGATCTGGTGTTTTGGTTCAACCCGTTATAGAGATAGGAGTGAAATACTATCATCCCCAATGTTTGAGAGTGTCTAGATCTGGAGTTTTGGCTTAAGGCCTCCTTTATACAAGACTAAAACTGATTAATTATACAGTGAAGGACAAATCCTATGTCTCTTACTACATTACAGACCTGATTCTGCAACCCTAACTCACAATGAGGAGCATTTAATAGTGTGTAGTGGCATTGGTTTCAGAGGGACTACTTCACAAGGGATCCTGAGTGAGGGTTGTAGAATCAGTCCCTAATTTCTAAAGTCTATTTCTCTTTAGAGTCTGAGCCCCAGTGAAGTTGTGGAATTGCAGTCTGCTCCTTTTATGAAGAATCAAGATTATCATTCCATTTTACCTGATAAAGCTTGTATAAAACCAAATCCATCAGATATGGATGCCCTTTCTGTGTGTTGCTGTCACATCCAATATCAGAAGTTTAACTAGAAGCACAGAGATGTGATTGCAGTGTTTCTAACTTTTGCAATTTTATCATGAGTCTCACAACATTTGTTGTTTTTCTTAAAGTCCCAGCTCCTGGAATCAGGTGATTCCATGAGAATCTCAGATTTTTTTTTAAGTAACTTTCTAGCCTTTATAGCTGCTAAGGAAAGCTTAAAAATATGAAACCTAAAGGCTCAAAAACTAGTAAACAAATAAAAAGAAGCAAATTATTTTCCAACACCTCTTGATTTTTGGAGCCTGACTCATGGTTTTTGAATAGGTAGTACTGTGATAGTTCTGTAGGTGAAGTTTCCTGAATGAAGAGTAGCATGCAGGTCTCACAGGTGTAGAGACTGCTTCAGCCCTTGTCACATGGTTTATGTCCTGTCGATTTGTGTACACCACAGAAAGCTCAAGGTAAATGTCAAAGCATAGCTTGACTTGCAGACACAGTAAGAGATAAGATCATTAAGAAGCCATGCAATTCAGCTGGCACTGCAGAGTAAATGTATTCATTACATATGAACTTTATATATGACAGGAGAAGATGTGTTCTCAGATGCTATAATATTACTATTTTCTTTAACAAGCTGCTAATCTTAAAAACAGAAATGTCTTCTACATAGATTTTCTTCTTCAGTGGATGGAGAGTTCTAGGAATGGAAGGGTAGTTGCTGGAATAGGACTATAGTTCTCCAATTGTTCCCAGATAATAGAGTTGGTTGCCTAAACTTTGAAGAAAGCTGCCTAATCAAAAGAAACACTGAAATATTTAGGGTAGGAAGGCATCACTTTTCTATCATTTGCATGATGAGTAAACCCAGAAGGGAAATTTAAAGATAAGCCCAAACAGGATATTTTTATTCACAACTCTTCCTCCCTGAGTTTCAGTAGTTCAGATAAAACAGAAACAGATCCGAGCCAACCCAGGGCTTGGGTTTTGCAAAAGCAAACTTTAAGCAATAAGCCCTGTTCAAGCTATCTCTGTGAGCAGCCACCTACAGAACTGTGCTTTAGAGAGCACTGGGGCTGCCAATATGAAGTCAAAATTTAATACTAGTCACCCCACCATGGTGTCAGGGGCACGACAGCTATGTCTGTGTCTGACTGCACCATGGTGTTTCAGACATCTTGGTGTGAGTAAATGCTGACATTCCAGTGGCAACTGACCCCACTCTCAAATATCAAAGTGCTGAATGGAGGAGTCGCTTTAGAATTCACATTTTTGCCTGGAAAGAAAAGACAGGGGAGCTTAGATTCCCCAGTAAAGCAAAACTGGTTGTTGTAACAAATACAAGTGAGACACAATGCATAGCTTCCAGGATGACCAATAAATGGGAAAAGCCTAAACTTGGTTGACCATTAATCAAAGTGTTTCAGTTGTACCAGATGTCTACCCCCATTCCATGGCAAGGGGCAGGGGGCGGGGGGAGAGAAGGGAGGAGGAAATGCATATAAATATTGGCCAAAGATACAGGGCACAAAAGGTATGTGATGGCTTCACAGCATAGCTCCCCTGAGCCCAACCCATCTTTGTGCAACTGGCAGCCATTTTGTACCCACTCCATGCAGAGTGACATACCGAAATGGCATGCAGGGCAGAGCTAGGCATTAAGCAGCCACAGTAGGAGCAGCAGTGCTAAGCCTCTTGGTGTCCATGACAACACCCGCAAATTTCCTAACAACTTGGTCATGGTACTTAATGTATCAAAGGGCTGCAGTGCAGACTACAGCCCTGCAACCCTTCTCGAAGTGGAGCTGCAAAGTGACTGAAGTGAGAAGAGGCTCCCAGGAAGCCCAGCACAGTGAGGACCCAATGGGCATTTGCCTACTTTGCCCACGCCTTAATTTGTCCCTGTTACTGAGTCAAATATCTGTTTTGAAAATTGGGGTTGTGCTGTGCCATATTCCAATCTTCAGTAGGTAAGCAGTGATGTTCGCTCATATTTCAAAGTGAAGAACCTAGCATTTAAACTAAGTCCAGAGAGTTTTCAATAAAGCTCTGTTAGCTGTCACAACTCAGCTGGTCTAAACTTGTGACCTAATAATACTAGATTGGCATAAACCATGTAAATGAGCAAAGCAGCTAGCTAGGCTTTGGCAAAGAGAAACAAAGCTCTAAGTTTAAAGCTAAATTCAGTCCTTGTCCTTGTAGAAAAAGAATCAGTGAGATGTTAGCATTCTGCTCACTTTGATCCACCATGCAATACTACTAAAATATTTGCAGAAGAAATTAAGATAATTAATCATACAAAAATACTCAGGTGAGACCCGAAGCAGCCATATTAACTGTGCACTGTCGGCAACACAACAGAAGCACCACCAGTAAGTAAAACCAATTGTCACTGTGAAAAAAAACAAGTTTACTACATTCTCCAGTTGAAAAGGAGCTAAAAAAACTGACAAAGACTATGCAGACCTCTAAAGGCCACTTCTTTACTCCAAGCATTTTGGTGTGCCAGCCAAGGAGCATAGTGTCAACCTTTGGCTTCCTCACAGAGTATCGGAAGGGCATAGACTAGCTATTCTTTGCACAGTTGCCAGTCTTGTGTATTTGTAGAGAATGCTGAGAGCCACCAGTTTCTTCAGTTGTCCTCTTGGCCTTCCTTCCCAAAGATGGCCGTGGAGGGGTGGGATGGAGGAAAGGAGGGACATGGCAGGCAGTGGGGGCCTCAAAGGGGATGGGGGGAGGAGAAGAGGGATGTGTCGAGCAGTGGGGAGGCAGAGTGGGGAGAGGGCTGAGTGGGGGCAGGGTCTGGGGTGAGTGTGGGTGGTACCTCAGGTGGAAGAGGCAGGAGTGGGGAGCTAGCCTCCCCCAAGGAAAGCTTCACCCGTCTCCCATGGATTCTGGGAACAACTGGCAAGTCTCCACTTTCTCCACGCATATCCAGCCAATAAGGAGACATCAAGGCAACATGCTTTGTTAAAGTCCCTGCTACATTATAACTGGAACTATGTTGTGACCAGGTTTCGGGAAAATCCTGGGTTGCTAGGACCATGACATGGTTGTGTTTGTAGTATAGACTATAAAGATGGTACTTGCCAATTACAATGCTAATTATTTAGTGATCAATGGCATTAGGTGTAATGCACATCCTTTGACACAGAGGTCAAAAGACAGAACAACAAAAATAACTACGAGTGCAAAGTACTTCACTTAGGAAGGAAAAGTCCAAATGCACAACTACAAAATGGGGGAATAATTTGGTAGATGGTAGTACTGCCGAAAATGATCTGAGGGTTATAGGGGTCTCAACTGAATATGAGTCAACCCTGTGATGCAGTTGTCACAAACACTAATATCATTCTGGGGTGTATTAACAGGAGTGTCATATGCAAGCCAAAGAAGGTAATTGTTCTGCTCTATTTGTTACAGGTGAGGCCTCAGCCAGAGTACTGTGTCCAATTCTGGGTGCAGTACTTTAGGAAAGATGTGGACAAATTGGAGCGAATCCAGAGGAGAACAACAAAAATGATAAATGGTTTAGAAAACCTGACCTATGAGGAAAAGTTAAAAAATGAGCAACTTTAGTCTGAAGACTGAGAGGGGGGAATCTGATAACAATCTTCAGATAGAATAAGCCTTAAGGGCTGCTATAAAGAGGACTATGATCAAAGTAGCTCAAGAGTAATGGGCTTAATCTGCAGCAAGGGAGATTTAGGTTAGATATTAGAAAAAAACTTGGACCAACACCTGTCAGGGATGGCCTAGGTTGACTTGGTCCTGCCTCAGTGCAGGGGGCTGGACTTGAGGACTTCTCAAGATCCCTTTGAGCCCTACAGTTCTAATGATTCTATGAATGCCAGATACAAATGAACAGAATATGAGTGCTATTAATTTATATTAGGGATGCTGGTTAAAGGAACGCTTCTGGTATAATATGCTTGTAGCTTAATGGTTATGAAAAAAAATTATGACTGATTCTACACAGAGAAATTACAGTACTAAAATATTTAATATGGCAAATAGGCTGTAAAACTTTTAGCACTCAGGTTTAGAGATTCAATAGCAGCTTTTAAATAATAATGCGTCATGAGTCAAATAACTAGAGGTAGAAGCATAATTTCTGATGAGAACTAGGTGTGATGGACATGACAGGACTAGACTAACAATTTATCAATAAAAGTTATAATCACGCAAAAAACAAAGTAGACAATTACAGAAAAGACGGTTACTCACCTTTGTAACTGTTGTCCTTTGAGATGTGTTGGCTCATATCCATTCCAGTTAGGTGTGCGCACTGCTTGTGCATGCTCGTCGGAAGATTTTACCATAGCAACCCTGGTGGGTCGGCAGGGTCGCCCCCTGGAGTATATCATGGAGCCAGATATATACCCCTGCTGACCCGACTGCTCCTCAGTTCCTTCTTGCCAGCTACTCCTACAGTGGGGATGGAGGGCGGGTTTGGAATGGATATGAGCAACACATCTCAAAGAACAACAGTTACAAAGGTGAGTAACAGTCTTTTTTTCTTCGAGTGATTGCTCATATCCATTCCAGTTAGGTGATTCCCAAGCATTACTTAGGCGGTGGGGTCGGAGTGAGATGTGGCAGAGTGTAACACTGTGGGCCCGAAGGCTGCGTTATCCCTAGACTGCTGAACCAGGGCATAGTGGGGAGGTGAAGGTATGGATCGAGGACCAGGTAGCTGCGCGCAAATCTCATGAATGGGTACGTGAGCGAGGAAAGCAGCCGATGAGACCTGAGCCCTGGTAGAGTGCACAGTCACATGGCTCGATGGAACATGAGCCAAGTCATAACAGGTGCGGATGCACGACGTCATCCAGGAGGAAATCCGCTGCGAGGAAGCGGGTAGGCCATTGATACACTCAGCCATCGCAACAAAGAGTTGGGGGGTCTGCGAAATGGTTTTGGTTCGCTCGATATAAAAAGGCGAGCACTCTACGGACGTCTAGGGAGTGTAGCTGCTGCTCCCTTAGAGATGAATGTGGCTTTGGGAAGAAGACAGTAGGATGATCTCCTGGTTAACATGGAAGACCGATACCATCTTGGGGAGAAAGGCTGGATGTGGTCGCAACTGCACCTTGTCCCGTGGAATACAGTATATAGGGGATCTACCGTGAGGGCCCGAAGCTCGGAAACTCGTCTCGCTGATGTGATGACCACCAGGAAAGCGATTTTCCATGAGAGGTAGAGAAGGGAGCAAGTTGCTAATGGCTCGAATGGGGCAGACATGAGTCTGGCAAGAACCAGGTTAAGGTCTCATGTTGGGGTGGGGGCAGTGTACCTGGGGGTAGAGGCGCTCTAGGCCCTTAAGGAATCTAGACACCATCGGGTGTGAGAATAGCCGAGCAGTCATTCTCCCCTGGGTGGAAGGTAGAGATGGCCACCAAATGGACCCTCAAAGATGATACCGCTAGGCCCTGTGTTTGAGAGACCCAGAGGTAATCCAAGATGTTAGGGATGGAGACCTCAGTGGAAGGAAGTTCCGCTCAACGCACCAGCATGTGAAACGCTTCCACTTGGCCAGATATGTTGCTCTAGTGGAAGGCTTCCTGCTACCCAGGAGCACCTGTTGCACTGGGGCAGAGCAACACAGCTCAGACTGGGTCAGCCACTCAGGATCCATGCCGTGAAGTGGAGGGATTGAAAGGTCCGAGTGATGCAGTTTGCCGTGGTCCTGAGTGATCAGGTCCAGGTGAAGAGGCGGGGGGACAGGGTCGGCTATGGATAGGTCTAGCAACATGGCTGTACCAGTGTTGCTGAGGCCACGCTGGAGCTATCATGATTAAGCGGGCTTTGTCCCTGCGTACTTTCAGTAGGACCTGTGGATGAGTGGAAATGGTGGAAAGGCGTAGAGCAGGTGCGTCGTCCACGGTATAAGGAAGGCGTCCACCACTGAACCCTGTGAGAGGTCTTGAAAGGAGCAGAACATCTGGCATTTCCTGTTCACCCGCGGGACCGCGAAGAGGTCTATCCTCGGAAAACCCCACCCTCCGGAAGAGCGAAAGAGTAACATCCGGGTGAAGTGATCATTCGTGGGAAAGGAAGGATCTGCTGAGGCGATCCGCCAGCGTGTTCCGAACTCCCCGGAGAGAAGGAAGCGATGAGGCATTAGAGTGGGCTATGTAAAAGTCCCAGAGTCGTAAGGCATCTTGACACAGGGGCGAAGACCTCGTGCCACCTTGCTTGTTTATATAGTGCATGGCCGTTTGTGTTGTCGGTGAATACTGACACACAACGGCCCTATAAGTACTGTTGGAACGTCTGGCAAGCGAGGCGAACTGCTCTCAGCTCTTGGACGTTGATGTGCAGGGTCAGCTCTGAGATGACCAAAGGCCCTAGGTGCGCAGATGCCCGAGGTGAGCCCCCCAACCCAGGGATGATGCGTCGTTGTCAGGGACGCCGAAGGCTGGGGTGGATGGAACGGGAGCCCTGCACACACCATGGAGGGATCCAGCCACCACTCTAAGGAATCTAGAACAGTCGGGGGAATGGTGATGACCATGTCCATAACATCCCTGCTGGTCGGTATCGTGAGTTAAGCCACGCTGGAGGGGCCGGAGGCGTAGTCTGGCTTATTTTGTTACGAATGTACAGGCTGCCATGTGGCCCAGGAGAGCAAGGCAAGTGCGTACCGAAATCAACGGCGCAGCTCGCAGACTCTGGATGATGGCTACCATAGTCTGGAACCGTGGCAGTGGTAGAAAGGCTCTGGAAAGGTTGGAGTCCAGGGTGGCGCCAATAAATTCTATTCTCTGAGTGGGGATCAGAGTCAATTTTTCCGCATTGATCATTAGGCCTAGATGTAGAAAAGGTCCTTGGCAATGCAGACGTGATGGAGAACTTGTGCCTTGGAGTCCCTCGGATGAGCCAGTCGTCTAGATACGGAAACATGTGTATCCGACTGCAGCGGAGGTGGGCAGCGACTACAGCCATACATTTGGTGTATACTCTTGGGGCTGTAGAGAGGCCGAACGGGAAGACCGCAAACTGAAAATGCTGGCAGTTGGCCACGAACCGGAGGAACCTCCTGTGAGGTGAGAAGATGGCTATGTGGAAGTAGGCATCTTTCATGTCGAGGGCGGCATACCAGTCTCCAAGGATCCAGGGTGGGATAATGGTCCCAGGGATACCATACGGAACTTCAACTTTATCATGTATCTATCGAGTTCCCGCAAATCGAGGCTAGGTCTGAGACCTCCCTTTGCCTTGGGGATTAGGAAGTAGCGGGGAGTAAATCCTTGCCCCATTCGTGCTCCGGTACCTCCTCTATGGCTCCTTTGGCTAGGAGCGTTTGCACCTCCTGGGGGAGGAGATGTTCATGAGAGGGGTCCCTGAAGAGGGATGAGGGAAAGGGATAGAAGGGGGGGTTGAAATAAATTGGAGGTGGTATCCAAATTCCAGCTTGTGTAAGACCCAGCGATCTGACTTTAGCTGGGACCACGCAGGGAGGAAAAAGGAAAGATGGTTGGAGAAAGGGAGGGGACGGATCCTTTAAGAAACTGTACAACGCCCTCGGGCGCACCTTCAAAAGGAAGGTTTTGGACCTGAGGAAGGCTTGGAGGAGGCCTTGGTTTTGGCCCCCTTGATTGCACGATTGCCTTCGGCGACTGATTCTGCCTCGCCATCTGCAAAGTCTTGCCTCTGCCGGGGCTGAGGGTAAGGACAGTGTGGTTGGGGTCGAAGGGCCTGCGCTGAGTCACTGGCTTGTGCATGCTCAACAAGCGCATAATGACCCTGTTGTCTTTTAGGCTCTGCAGCCTAGGATCAGTTTTATCTGAGAACAGCCCTTGGCCCTCAAAGGGAAGATCCTGAATAGTGCATTGGATCTCCGGGGGAGGCTGGAGACCTGCAGCCACGAGATACGCCGCATAGTCATGCCAGAGGCCAGAGTCCTGGCAGCTGAGTCCGCGGCATCCAGGGAAGCCTGGAGGGAAGTTCTTGCCACTTTCTTTCCTTCATCGAGGATCGCCGAGAACTCCTGTCGTGCATCCTGCGGAAGCAACTCCTTAAATTTGTTCGCTGCTGCCAAGTGTTATAACTATAACGGCTAAGGAGGGCTTGCTGATTGGACACACGGAGTTGGAGTGCCCCTGCAGAATAGACTTTGCACCCTAGCAAGTCCAGAGGCGTCATGTCCTTTGATTTAGGGGCTGGAGCCTGCTGGCCATGGCACTCCCTCTTGTTAACCGACTGGACAATGAGGGAGCAAGGAGGAGGGTGGATATAGAGATATTCATAGCCCTTGTAGGGTACCATGTATTTATGCTCTACACCTCGCACAGCAGGTGGGACAGAGGCCGGGGACTGCCAGATCGTAGTGGCATTGGCCTGTATGGTCCTAATGAAGGGAAGAGCCACTCTAGTGGGAGCATCTGATGACAAAATGTCCACCACTGGGTCCTGTACCTCCGGGACCTCCTCGGCCCACAAGTTCATATTTGTGCAAGCGCGCCTGAGGAGGTCTTGGTGGGCCCTGAGGTCGATTGATGGAGGGCCAACAGACGAGTTTCCAGCTACAGCCTCGTCAGGGTAGGATGAGAGGAGAGACCTGGAACAAGCGGGTCTGACGATGGCTCCTCCTGGTGGATCGTCTCTGTCTCCCTGGGGAGCTGGGAGTCCTGAGGCTGGGTCAACCCTTCCTCCATAGGAGGAGGAGGAGGGCGGTGATCATGGCTTCCGGCACCCGGTGTTCTGAGGTGGCTGAGCACGATGGACCTGGATGAGAGCCTTGGGCCTGATGTATGCCCAAGGCGTCCAGAAACCCCAGCGTTACTGCCCATGATCTTGAGGCTGAGGCTCATGGAATAATGCAGCAGGCACGTCGGTGTCTGGGGCGTATGCACTATCCACCTGAGAAGACATGATGGGTGTCGGGATGGCCAGGAAGGAGCCAAGTGAGCCTGGTATGAGTCCTTCGCTGTCATCGCTGGAGATCTCCTCGTGCCGGGGATCGGTACCAGAAGTCATATCGGCGTCGAGAACGAGACCTGGACCTGCAACCAGCACGGTGCCAGGAGGTCGACCTGGATCTTGACGGTCTGCAACGGGACCAGCTGCGAGAGTCTTGGTGCTGGGAGTGGTGCCTAGAACCGGAGCAGTACCGAGAGTACCAGGCAGGATGAGAAATGGATCGTGCCATGAGTACTCATAGACTCATAGACTCTAGGACTGGAAGGGACCTCGAGAGGTCATCGAGTCCAGTCCCCTGCCTTCATGGCAGGACTAAATACTGTCTAGACCATCCCCGATAGACATTTATCTAACCTACTCTTAAATATCTTAAATATCTCCAGCGAAAAGTCTTCTCTTTTCCAAACTAAACAAACCCAATTCCTCAGCCTTCCTTCATAGGTCATGTTCTCAAGACCTTTAATCATTCTTGTTGCTCTTCTCTGACCCTCTCCAATTTCTTCACATCTTTCTTGAAATGCGGTGCCCAGAACTGGAACACAATACTCCAGTTGAGGCCTAACCAGCGCAGAGTAAAGCGGAAGAATGACTTCTCGTGTCTTGTTTACAACACACCTGTTAATGCATCCCAGAATCATGTTGCTTTTTTGCAACAGTATCACACTGTTCACTCATATTAAGCTTGTGGTCCACTATGACCCCTAGATCTCTTTCTGCCATACTCCTTCCTAGACAGTCTCTTCCCATTCTGTATGTGTGAAACTGATTGTTCCTTCCTAAGTGGAGCACTTTGCATTTATCTTTATTGAACTTCATCCTGTTTACCTCAGACCATTTCTCCAATTTGTCCAGATCATTTTGAATTTTGACCCTGTCCTCCAGAGCAGTTGCAATCCCTCCCAGTTTGGTATCATCCGCAAACTTAATAAGCGTACTTTCTATGCCAACATCTAAATCGTTGATGAAGATATTGAACAGAACCGGTCCCAAACAGACCCTGCGGAACCCCACTTGTTATACTTTTCCAGCAGGATTGGGAGCCATTAACAACTACTCTCTGAGTACGGTTATCCAGCCAGTTATGCACCCACCTATAGTAGCCCCATCTAAATTGTACTTTCCTAGCTTATCATGAATATCTGGCGAAACTGTATCAAATGCCTTACTAAAGTCTAGGTATATCACATCCACCGCTTCTCCCCTTATCCACAAGGCTCGTTATCCTATCAAAGAATGCTATTAGATTAGTTTGACATGATTGTTCTTTACAAATCCATGCTGGCTATTCCCTATCACCTTACCACCTTCCAGTGTTTGCAGATGATTTCTTTGATTACCTGCTCCATGTCTTCCCTGGCACAGAAGGTAAACTAACTGGTCTGTAGTTTCCTGGGTTGTTTTTATTTCCCTTTTTATAGATGGGCACTATATTTGCCCCCTTCCAGTCTTCTGGAATCTCCCCCGTCTCCCATGATTTCCCAAAGATAATAGCTAGAGGCTCAGATACCGCCTCTATTAACTCCTTGAGTATTCTAGGATGCATTTCATCAGGCCCTGGTGACTTGCAGGCATCTAACTTTTTTAAGTGATTTTTTACTTGCTCTTTCCTTATTTTCTCTTCTAAACCTACCCTCTTCCCATAAGCATTCACTATACTAGACATTCCTTCAGACTTCTCAGTGAAGACCGAAACAAAGAAGTCATTAAGCATCTCTGCATTTCCAAGTCTCCCGTTACTGTTCCCCCCCTCCTCATTGAGCAGTGGGCCTACCCTGTCCTTAGTCTTTCCTCTTGCTTCTAATGTATTGATAAAAAGTCTTCTTGTTTCCCTTTATTCCCATAGCTAGTTTGAGTTCATTTTGTGCCTTGCTTTCTAATCTTGCCTCTGCATTCCTGTGTTATTTGCCTATATTCATCCTTCGTGATCTGACCTATTTTCCATTTTTTATATGACGCCTTTTTATTTGTAGGTCACACAAGATCTCAAGGGAAGCCAAGGTGGTCTTTTGCCACATTTTCTATCTTTCCTAACCATCGGAATAACTTGCTTTTGGCCCCTTAATAGCGTCCCTTTGAAAAACTGCCAACTTTCCTCAGTTGTTTTTCCCCTCAGTCTTAATTCCCATGGGACCTTGCCTATCAGCTCTCTGAGCTTACCAAAATTCCGCCTTCCTGAAATCCATTGTCTCTATTCTGCGGTACTCCCTTCTACCTTTCCTTAGAATTGCAAATTCTATGATGTCATGATCACTTTCACCCAAGCTTCCTTCTACTTTTAAATTCTCAACAAGTTCCTCCCTATTGGTTAAAATCAAGTCTAGAACAGCTTCCCCCCTAGTAGCTTTTTCAACTTCTGAAATAAAAAGTTGTCTGCAATGCAGTCCAGGAACTTATTGGATAGTCTGTGCCCCGCGGTGTTATTTTCCCAACAGATATCTGGATAGTTGAAGTCCCCCATCACCACCCAAATCTTGGGCTTTGGATGATTTTGTTAGTTGTTTGAAAAAAGCCTCATCCACCTCTTCCGCCTGATTAGGTGGCCTGTAGTAGACTCCCAGCACTGACATCACCTGTGTTTTTACCCCTTTTAGCCTAACCCCGAGACTCTCCACCCTTCCATCTCCTATGTCCATCTCACTGCCTAGGAGAGGGCTGAGACAATTGTCTCCAGTGTGGAAGGGACTGTAAGCTCAACCGCAGGCCTCATCGGGAGCTCTCAAGGACTGGACTCGACGGCCCTCTCGGAACCGGAGTAGACGGTACCACAGTCATCGGTGCCACAGCAGGAGTAGTGCTGGGTGGTCCGAACGAGGGTGAGTCTGTGTCGAAGGCGTGGAGGAAGTGGATGGCCTCCGATCAGGTCCCTGTGCGGAGAAGGCCGGTGCCGAGGTGTCTTGGCGGAGCAGGCGCAGTCCGGTGCCGGAGGAGCGCTGTCCAGCGTTCGGTGCCAAGGACAGAGGGTTCAGGGCTGCCTCCATAAGGAGAGTCTTCATGTGAAAGTCCCTCTCCTTTTTTGTCCGCTGCTTAAAATCCTTACAAATGCAGTACTTATCTGAGATGTGCGATTCCCCAAGGCACTTTAGGCAGAGTCGTGGGATCGCTTGTGGGCATCGGCTTTTTAACAGGCTGAGCACATTTTGAACCCCGGTGAACCAGGCATGGGCCCCGGCACCGGGTGCGGGGAAGGGTTAAGCCCAAACCCCGCTAAACTATGTACACTAACTATCTAATAACTATAAACTAATTACATATAGACTAAGTCAACTACGTACAATGAGATATCGAATGAACAAGGAGAAGCTAGGGAAGTGGAGGACAGCTAAGCCGCATTCCACTGTTCCAATGACTGACACAGGCGGTAAGAAGGAACTGAGGAGCGATCAGGTCAGCATGGGTATATATCCGGCACCATGGCGGCACCACTCCAGGGGGTGACCCTGCCAACCCACTGGGGTTGCTGGGTAAAAATCTTCCAACGAGCTTGCACACCTAACTGGAATGGATATGAGCAATCACTTGAAGAAGAACCATGGCAAATTCTGGCTGTGTGTAAACTAGAATGAAGCCCTAGGAAGGCTCCTGCTCCAGAGAAAAGAGAGTCTCCATATACCATTTGCAAAATGATAGTAAGTACGGGCATGGACACCATATTCAAGTTATTTTGTGAGACAGGAAAAACATCCTATCATTTTTGTAAGAGAAAAGATATAGCAGTAAATAAACATCTACAAAAAGACCAAACCAAACCAAACCAAAAGAACAACACTGTCACTTTTACTCTTAGACTGACTGCATACAGTGTGGTAATATGTTCCTTGGTAAATATTATTCCCATCCCATACCAAGTATATAGCTATATATGGCCTGCTTCTGAACTGACAAAGGTTTTATACTGGCAAAACTTCATTGACTTCAATAAAGTTACTCATCCTGTGTAAGTCCCCAAGCAGTGACCATCTCTTTGTTATGTGCATGTACAGTGTCCAGCATAATGGGTGTGAGGCCTCCAGGCACTAATATAATACAAACAACAAATCATTATGATGAAAGCAATAACTAACTTAACATGCTACAACAGTAGACAGGCTTTTTGAATGTAGCTTTTTTTTGCTGGGTCCTAATGAAGAATTGGAATGTTCCTGCTTTTTGCCACAAACATTATTTTATTTTTTAATTACACGCCAGGCAATTTTACTGGTCAAGGACATCAGAGGGAAAATATATTCAAGAGGCCATAGGTGCCCTGATTTTTGTGGAGAGCAAGCAGCTTTTGATCTTTTGTGCCAGATTGGTGCGTATTTTGATTGCTCAATTGGTAGTTTGAATGTATTGTCTTTGCTAGTGAGTATGTGGGTTTTACCCCTGCATGTAAATGAGCGAGCACCATCACGTGCATATTAATGAATCACTTAAAATCAGCTCAAATTCACTGGAGTCCAATAAAACTTCCAGTGGGGTGGGGAGAACTGGGAGACAAGTCTATGCTTACTGAAGGACTGTCCTAAATGTTGGCAGTATGTTGAATGCAGGGTACAATTATCTGACCTAGTTTCATTTCCTTTTGTTGTGCTCTTATTGTATTTAACCAAATTTGCCTGCCATGGCCCCCTGCCAACCTGCATACTTTTAGCATAAAGCTTCCACACTGCCATCAACACAGAACAAATGTAGTCATTCTGTGGAAATTTCTGCCTCTTGTGGGCTGGAATTGGTTTTATTCTGGCAGTACATGAAAAGCCCTAGGCTCTAAACCAGAGCAGCAGAGGCAGTGTCAACAAAGCCATTAACAGCAATATAGCAGGGTCAAGCTGTCAGCCTTTCTTGGAGTTCTTTCTATTTGAATGGTTCAATTTCCTAGAATACTTAATGATGTTCCCCAATGCAGTTTATATATGAAGAAGCAGAGGAAAACAGCACGGCTGCTCGTTCTTCTTAGAGAATCGCTGAATTAGCTGACGTGAATATGATGGTTCTCTTATCTAATCACAGCTTTTGTCCTTATCTGAACGGTAGTGTCTCATCCCCGAACATAAGCTGAGAGGTCTTTTATGTGGGGAGGGAGGGTGCGGTCCATTACAGTTTCAGCAAGAAGGTCCTAGCAACCGAGCAGTATTTCACCAACCATATTCTTCATGCTGCTGACCTTTAAGGCAACAGAGTAAGTCGTAACTGTGTACCCGTTAGATGAGATTCAACTTGAAAGAGGCCTCTTTTTAGCTTCTATCTGTTTGTGTAGAGATTACATGAGTGTCTCTCTTAAGCTTTTGTGCACATCTGGATGATATGATGGATTGAAGAATAGGGAAGACTGCTTCTGTAAAGGCATCTGATACTGCTACTTTTCTTGGCCTAAAGCTATTGATTTCACCCCTTTTGGCTATTGGTGCCAATGGACATTCTCCAGAGATAGTGTAAGAGCACATTTAGAAAAAGTTCCAGCGTTTTATTCAGGGATTGCACTATACAGCTCCTACTCATGTCCATGTAAATTTATGCTGCTGATCCCCTTGCCACTGAAAATGCACTCCTGTCATATGCCAAGATTAGGCAAATCAGCTTCAGTTGCCCAAACTGGGGAAACTACTGGGGCAGAAAGTCAGTAAACAAAGTACCCATGGGAGCCTGGAAGGAAGGTTTTTTTGTTATGAGTTTGGACCAGGACCTGCACTACATCACTGCCTTGGAATGATGATGGGGGGCGGGATTTTTCCTTCTATCATCCCCAATAATATAAACAATCCACAATTGTAAAGGAAGAATCACAGTAGCTGGTGACAAAAGGTACATGCATTCCTATTTCTTGGTAAAGCCTGATCTCAAACATCATTGTGTGTCTCTTGGGCACTAATCATCCATCTTCTATAAAGATTGTCGCTATGTGGCTCATAATATAAACTAGGCAGGCGTGTAGAGCCAGACGGTTTTTCTTGTGTCTAAAAGACAAATTAATCCCTGGTGCAACTCCATTGACTCAGGGAGATGATGGGCAGGATCCCTGGGAAAATAACATGAGGAGAAAAGGAGTCCAGGAGAGCTGGCTGCTGTATTTTAAAGAATCCTTATTGAGGTTGCAGGAAAAAACCATCCCGATGTGTAGGAAGAATAGTAAATATGGCAGGCGACCATCTTGGCTTAACATAAAATCTTTGCTGATCTTAAATGCAAAAAAGAAGCTTACAAGAAGGGGAAGACTGGACAAATGACAGCGGGAGGAGTATAAAAATATTGCTCAGGCATGCAGGAGTGAAATCAGGAAGGCCAAATCACACTTGGAGTTGCAGCTAGCAAGAGATGTTAAGAGTAACAAGAAGGATTTCTTCATGTTAGCTTTTTCCACATTCTCTGTCACTAGGGGCCCACGCTTTCCTTGACTTTCTTCTTGTTGCTAACATACCTCAATGATTTTTTTGCCTCTGTCTTCACAAACAAGGTCATCTCCCAGTCTGCTGCACGGGCAGCACAGTGTGGGGAGAAGGTGACCAGCCCTCTGTGGAGAAAGAAGTGGTTCGGGACTATTTAGAAAAAGTGGACGAGCACAAGTCCATGGGGCCAGATGCGCTGCATCTAAGGGTGCTAAAGGGAGTTGGCAGATGTGATTGCAGAGACATTGGCCATTATCTCTGAAAACTCATGGTGAACGGGGGAGGTCTTGGATGACTGGCAAAAGGCTACTGTAGTGCCCATCTTTAAAAAGAGAAGAAGGAGGATCTGGGGAGCTACAGGCCAGTCAGCCTCACCTCAGTCCCTGGAAAAATCATGGAGCAGGTCCTCAAGGAATCAATTCTGAAGCACTTAGAGGAGAGGAAAGTGATCAGGAACAGTCAGCATGGATTCACCAAGGGCAAGTCATGCCTGACTAACCTAATTGCCTTCTATGAGGAGATAACTGGGTCTGTGGATGAGGGGAAAGCAGTGGATGTGTTTATTCCTTGACTTTAGCAAAGCTTTTGATATCGTCTCCCATAGTATTCTTGCAAGCAAGTTAAAGAAGTATGGCTGGATGATTGGACTGCAAGGTGAACAGAAAGCTGGCTAGATCGTCGGGCTCAAAGGGTAGTGATCAATGGCTCCATGTCCTAGTTGGCAGTTGGTTTTCAAGTGGAGTGCCCCAAGGGTCAGTCCTGGTGCCGGTTTTGTTTAATATCTTCATTAATGATCTGGAGGGTGGCGTGGACTGCACTCTCAGCAAGTTGTGCAGATGACACTAAACTTGGAGGATGATAGATACGCTGGAGGGTAGGGATAGGATTCAGAGGGACCTAGACAAGTTAGAGGACTGAGCCAAAAGAAACCTGATGAGGTTCAACAAGGACAAGTGCAGAATCCTGCACTTAGGACAGTAAGAATCCCATTAACTGTTACAGATTAGGGACCAAATGGCTAGGAAGTAGATCTGCAGAAAAGGACCTAGGGGTTACAGTGGACGAGAAGCTGGATATGAGTCAACAGTGTGCCCTTGTTGCCAAGAAGGCTAACGGCATTTTGGGCTGTATAAGTAGGGGCATTGCCAGCAGATCGAGGGGTCTGATCATTCCTCTCTATTTAACATTGGTGAGGCCTCATCTGGCGTACTGTGTCCAGTTTTGGGCCCCACACTACAAGATGGATGTGGAAAAATTGGAAAGAGTCCAGCGGAGGGCAACACAATTGATTAGGGAGCTGGAGCACAGACTTATGAGGGAGAGGCTGAGGGAACTGGGATTGTTTAGTCTGCAGAAGAGAAGAATGAGGGGGGATTTGATAGCTGCTTTCAACTACCTGAAAGGGAGTTCCAAAGAGGATGGATCTAGACTGTTCTCAGTGGTACCTGATGACAGAACAGGGAGTAATGGTCTCAAGTTGCAGTGGGGGAGGTTTAGCTTGGATATTAGGAAAAACTTTTTCACTCAGAGAGTGGTGAAGCACTGGAATGGGTTACCTAGGGAGGTGGTGGACTCTTCTTCCTTAGAGGTTTTTAAGGTAGGCTTGACAAAGCCCTGGCTTGGATGATTTAGTTGGGAATTGGTCCTGCTTTGAGCAGGGGTTGGACTAGATGACCTCCTGAGGTCCCTTCCAACCCTGATATTCTATGATTCTATGATATCAGAGATGAATCTGATGAATCCATATGACCATAGCTTAACTCTCACATCACTGCTGGTCTACAGACAGTCCACCAGTCAGGGGTTTCTCAAATATGATCAGCCCCATCAAAGTTTTTTAAGATCTTAATTCCTGAGCTTAAATTACTTTCATTGCCCTGTTTTAGCCCTTTCTATTTTAACAGATCTAAAATAAACCCATCCTAAACTCTGGGCACATGTAAAAAACGTGAATAAAATGCCCTAAAAACAGAACTATGTCTAAAATGTTTTTCACCACCAAATCTATGCTGCCAATTTGAAACACTTCCACCATCATTCTCTTCCATGAACCTTCACTTCCTCAACTAAATTCATGGGGGGAATAGCTAACCTTGGCAGTTTACCTGTAGGTCACTGTCTGACGTCTGGTGGATCCAAGGAGTAAGTCTTGGCTGCACAGGGTATTGCAGGGTAATGATAACAGATGCACCCAGAGGATGACCACCACTGATTTATAATAACAACATGGGGTTTTCTGCCATCTGATTTACATGAACTAGATTGCAGCCAGTGAGAATGAGAGCCCAGCCCACATCTGAACTGAAACATGTCACAGGCATTCTGAGCAATATGGGTTCAGAATAAATTAGGTTCTTATTCTGTATAGTCAGCGATGTATGAGGAGCTGTCCTCCACACAGCAAGACACAATCCTTACTATAGAAAGCTTACACTAGAAAGACCAAACTCTAAACACATGCAAGTAATCCTGTTGAATTTAACTTGCATGCATACTGTTTGCATAATAGGGGCCATAGAGGAGCAAGAGAGACAATCAGAGAAATGGTTATATTTGGCCTAGATTTCAGAGATGATGAGCATCAGCAGCTCCCACTGAAGCTAATGGGGGCTCAGTATTTGGAAGAATCAGGCCACTTATTTAGATGTCTTTATATGGTTTAAGGAGCATAGCTTCAGAGACCCATTTCTGAAAATCTTGGCCCTACTTTGTAATTCAGGTAAGTATATTTGATTATTTTCAGAAAAACAGAAGATCAAACATGTCCACATGTGTAAGGCATTACAAATGAGTTGCTAAGGAAACTCTGGTCTTGTGCAGTGTGCATCAGGTCAGATAAGGTTTTTGCCCTGTAGTCTCTATACATAGAGTCCACATGTGCGATGAAAGTTTGCACAAGGTGTGAGCCCCCCGTTCTGAGCAATTCAGTCTCAGATCCCCTCTAAGCCTCCTTCCTCAGTCACAGATGTGCAGGGTAAAAGTGAAGTATGGTGTGTTAAAAGAAGGGCATGCTAGAGTAGACATGAACTTACATGAAATCCTCGTCATACTCAGGTTGTCAGGTCAGTACAACTATTTCCAGATTAAAGTTAAGCAATATTTGCTGAATTGGGGACAGAGTGCTCAGCATTTTGCAGGACTGAGCTCTGTATGTGCAACACCCTCTATTGCAAAGCAGCCAATCAAGCTCCAGCAGTTATGGTACATAATGTTTTGGTGTTCCAAAATATGATTCAAGAAGTGTTGATAATTAATTGTATGGATCTTACCAGCTGCCAATGAGCAATTCCCATAGCTGCAGAACAAAATGTTAGTGGTAGTTATCAAATTCTAGGAATTTCCCCATGCAAGTCAAGCTTCAGGGAAATTGAAACAAATCTAGTGGTAATAGTTTAACTCAAGGGTCATCAGCCTTCAGAAGTAGTGTGCCGAGTCTTCATTTATTCACTTTAAATTTAAGGTTTTGCACGCCGGTAATACATTTTAATGGTTTTTAGAAGGTCTTTCGCTACAAGTCTATATATTATATAACTAAACTAGTGTTGTATTGTAAAATAAACAAGGTTTTCAAAATGTTTAAGAAATTTCATTTAAAATTAAATTAAAATGTTGATCTGCCAGCCCACGCAGCCTGCTGCTGGTCTGGGGTTCTGTTCACCTGGGCTGGCAGCAGGCTGAGCGGGCCTACAGCTGGGACCACCAGCTGGCAAGGGTCCGGCAGCCAGAACACAGACTGGCAGTGGCTTGTGTGGGGCCGACAGCCGGGACTCCAAACCAGCAGTGGGCTCAGCGGCTCAGCCCACTGCCGCTCAGGGGTTCCATCTGCCAGCTCCTGCCAGCTGGGTTCCCAGCTGCCAGATCCGCTCAGCCCGCTGCCGGTCTGAGCTGCCGTGGTCCCGGGCCTGCCCACATACAGTGGGTACCTACCTTCTCCCTGGTTCTGGCCCATTCTCTTCCTCTCTCTGCACTGAGCTGATGGTGGGAGTGCACTGAGCACAGGGCTGGGGCTGAAGGGTCTGGCCAGGAGCTAGAATGAGGGAGGGGCTCAGGGTTGGGCAGGAGGTTTAGGTGTGGGGCACTTACCTGGGCAGCTCCCGTTTGGTGCTCAGGGGTGGGATTGGGGAGTGCAAGAGTCAGGGCTGGGGTCTGGGGGTGGCAAAGGAGTCAGGCAGAGGGCTGGGTGAGTATGAGGGGGGTACAGGGCTCAGGACAGCAGCCTGGGGGGTGTGCGGGGCTGTGGGGCTCAGGGCAGAGGGCTGTGTGGGGGGGCAGGGGTTCAGGGCAGGGGGGCTGGAGGGGATATGCCCCTATTCCACCCCTCTGCCCCATGCCCTTCCCCTGCTTCTTCTCTGCCTCCACCAGGAGCAGCAAGCACACTGACTCTGATCCTTCCCTACTCCCTCCCTCACAAGTGCCATCAGCTGATTGGCCGGCAGGGAGGGATGCAGAGGCGGAGGAGGGGCAGGAACCCAGCACACTATAGGAAGAGGCAGGGGAACTGGCAGGACCAAGATTCTGCCCATAGGCACATGCAGCACCCAGGGAGCCCTGCCCTAGCCCTGCCCCTGCTATGCCCTAGCCCTGCCCCCATCCACTCCCTCCCACGTCCTGCCCCGTGACTGTCCCCTTCAGAACCCCCAGTCTCTGCTCCTTGTCCCTGACTACCCCCTCCTGGTACCCCTGCCCCTAACTGCCCCCAGGACCTCACCCCCTATCTAAGTCTCCCTGCTCCTTGTCCCCTGACTGACCCCCCTAGGACCCTACCCCCTACCTGTCCCTTGACTGCCCTGACCCTTGATCCATACCCCTGCCCCCAGCCAGACCCCTGGGACTTCCCATGCCCCATTCAACCACTCCTGGCCCTCTGACAGGACCCCCAGAACTCCTGACCCATACACCCCCCCCGATCCCTGCCTGCCCCAACCCCTCTCCACACCCCTGCCTCCTGACAGCCCCCCCCAGAACTTCTGACTCATCCAGCCCCCGCAGCTCCTTGTCCCCTGACCACCCCCACCAGAGACCCCCCGAACCCAAAACCGCCCCTCTTGGGATCCCACCCCCCATCCAACCCACCCTGCTCCTGTCCCCTGACTGACCCCACCCCTTATCCAACCCCCCCCGGCCCCAGACCCCTTACCATGAGGCTCCTAGCAGCATGTTCTGCTCCATGCAGAGCCAGACACGCTGCCCCATGGGAGCATGCAGCCCCACCCCTCAGAGTGCTGCATGCGCAGCGGCAGGGCTCCAGGTGAGGGGAGAGGGTGGGGGAGGGGCCGGCGGCTTGCTGCTCTCAGCCAAGTGCTCCGGCCCGGGAGCGCAGAACCCGCAGCTTACCGCACCGGGAGATTGAGGCCATTTGCCCACCCCTGCATTAGGGTGTGCCATGCACATGCCTATGCTTCTTGCCCACTTCCCCTGCGGGGGAAGGGGGAGTGAGGGCGGAGAAGAGTGGGCCAGGCCAGCTGGGCAGGATTTTTAATGGCACACTGAGACGCCGGCAGGCAGCAGTGTGCCATTAAAAATTGGCTCACATGCTGTCTTCAGCACGCATGCCATAGGTTGCCGACCCCTGATGTAACCTTTGGATGAGATAGAGTTCACCTCATTTCCCATCTCCAGTGCCTTAAACAAGAAAAAGAAAAAGAAAACAAAACAAACAAAAAAAAGCACTCCCATAGAAAGTGGCTGGAGACCCAGAGTTCAGTCTCTAAGGATTTTCAGCAAGGATTGCACAGGATCAACCTTCCCACATATCAAGTCCCAAAGAAATGAATTTAATTAAGTAACTTTATAAAATTTTATGATAAAGAAACAATAATATAATTTTTTACTGCATGACATGGCTATTTTATAATACAGACATTACTTCACAGTTATACATAACATAAAATAAAGAAAACAAATTAAAATCTGAATAGCTGAGTCCTCACAGAATACAGTGAGAAGAAACTGAAAGTTCTCAAAAGCTTAGGTTAGTTCACCTAAGTCTCAGTTAGAGTTTTGATCACCAAATCTATATAGTCTGCTGGGTCTAAAACAACATCTTCCCTCCACTTGCTTGTAGGAATCTTCAGTTGGAAGACTCTTCCTCCTCTGAAATCACTGTTAGCCAGTCACTGACTGATTAACCAATCACTCAGTAAGGATATAGATTTAAAGAAAACCCCGTTACAAGAAAATAACAAAAAACAGAGAATAGCAAATATAAATGATTCTTTCCCCATTACTACAGTTAAAGAAAAATTGGTGAATCACTAGAACAGTTTGGCTAAAATCAAAACAACATTCAAAGCATACAATTAAAATAGAAGTTATGTTTCCCTCCCAATTTCTCCATGCTATAATTACCATTGCCCATGCTTCCCCAATAGAGGGTTAACAATATCACTAACCTTTTTACCAAGTGCTAAGTTTCAGAATTACTGAGATATGTTTCTTAAGAGTGAGGTGATTATCTGGGGGAACAGCCCTAATCATTTTTGTCTCTTAATCAGTGGGCCAGATTCTCACTGATGGCAATCAGCATAGCTCCACTGATTTCATGGAAGTTGCAGTGATTTCCATCAGCTAAGGAGCTGGTTTGATATGAAAAAAAGCCTTATTTCAGCGCAGGGGCAGCAGAGCTAGGGAAGTGGTGGGAGCTAGTGTCCCTGAAATGGAAATAGTGCGAGGGCTGACCTATGATTCCGCCCTGTGCGTTGTTCTTAAGAGAGCTGTTTTGCTACACATGCTGGAAATCAACTTTCCCTGTAACTGCATGCACACACTGCACCTTCCATATACTGTGGCATGCTCAGGCCGGGTGGAGCTCTGTAGCTGCGTGGGGAAAAACGGGAGAGCAGGACCCAGAGGTGCAAGAGTGGTGCTGGGAAACCAGGATTGGACCAGGGAGCAGGTAGGAACTGGGGTGATTAGGCCAGGTCTGGGAGTAGCTGTCTCCGGCAAGAGAGACACAAACCACTGGGACCCTCTTCCAGCCTGGATCCAGCTGCCCCATTCAGCCTGCTGTGTGGTAGTAGTTCCCCTCACTCACCATACCGAGCATACACCCCTTCCCTTGACTCCTCCCCTCTTTCTCAGTGCCTCATGCTTAGTAGGGTGTTTAGTACATTAGGTTTCACTATGCCCCTCCATTCAAACTGAGTTCCCACCACCTCCGTTTAAGAGAACCCGTTTTTTGTTAAAGGCTGCTCAGGCTGGATTGCTACAATAACAAACAGTCATCAGTCACCAGGAAGTGCCAAGGTCATAGCAAATGTGACAATTCAAAAGAACAATTGGTAATAAAAAGCATAATTTAACTTGTCTGGCCCCAGGTTATCTCTCGGATTTTAATGAAATGGAACAGTCTCATGTCTGTGGCTTGCTCCACCTGAGAGCTAATGAGGAGGGCCAACATTCTGATTTATCTTCCACTTAAAAAAATATGCTGGAAACATACTTAATATGTCCTAGCAAAAATAAAGAAAGAAAGAAAGAAAGAAAGAAAAAGACAGAAAAATAAAACACAGGAGTATTTCAATCTATCTTAAATTATCTTAATTTGGAAATAGTGCAAACTGATGACCAAATGTATCTGCACGCAGACAGGGGAAAAAAAAGACTTCTTACATGTTGTCTAGACAGCTTATTTCAGCAAATAAAATCTGTGTGTAATTTCCTCCCCTCCCAGCCTGAAATCAGGATGAGAAATCAGCGTATTTCTCACGCATCCACTTACTGAAGTGCTAAGGGTTTGCTGGAACCTATTTGCTGGAATAGTTTCTTACTATAGTTTGCATCCATTGGGAGTGGAAGAATATTAGCCATTAATTGAGTGTGCTGTATTTGTGCTCATTAATTACAAAGAACTTGTAGAAAAGTAGGAGAAACTTGAGAGCTCATTAAGTAGGTGGCTTCCTTTAAAACAGTTCCTTTTGAACTCTGAATGCCATCAGTTAGAGTTACAGTTAGTTATCCAGTTTATTAAGACAAAGGATTTATTTTGTTTGTTGTTTTAGAGTTTTTTGCTTGACACGAGGTTATCTCACATCAAGCTCTCCCAGTCTTATTCATTATACTATACAACATCATGTAATGCACCATGCCCATTGCCAGCAACATTAAGAATCAAAGTAAGAGCCAACTGTGAAAATAAAAATGTTGAGATTCAAAATTCACCTGAACCAGGATCCTAGAAGATCTTAACTGCTCAGAATGTTGGGGGGAATGCAGATATCAATCCAAACTTCATGGCTCTGAGTCCATCCTTACTTAAAATATAAGCTTTTAAAACCAAGGAAATTCTGACTGGATGTTGTGCAGCAAATTTACCTTAGGCCTATTTGTTCTAGGCATTGCAACAGATGTGGCTTACCAGGAGATTTCATAATCATAGAATCATAGGACTGGAGGGACCTTGAGAGGTCGTCTAGTCCAGTCCCCTGCACTCATGGCAGGACTAAGTATTATCTACACCATCTCTGATAGGTGTTTGTCTAATCTGCTCTTAAAAACCTCCAACGATGGAGATTCCACAACCCTCCCTAGGCAATTTATTCCAGTGCTTAACCACCCTGACAGTTAGGAAGTTTTTCCTAATGTCCAACTTAAACCTTCCTTGCTGCAATTTTAGTCCATTGCTTCTTGTCCTATCCTCACAGGTTAAGAACAACAATTTTTCTCCCTCCTCCTTGTAACAACCTTTTATGTACTTGAAAACTGTTATCTAGTCCCATCTCAGTCTTCTCCAGATTAAACAAACCCAATTTTTTCAATTTTCCCTCATAGGTCATGTTTTCTAGACCTTTAATAATTTTTTTGTTCTTCTCTTGACTTTCTCCAATTTGTCCACATCTTTCCTGAAAAGTGATGCCCAGAACTGGACATTATACTCCAGCTGAGGCCTAATCAGCGCTGAGTAGAGAAGAAGAATTACTTCACATGTCTTGCTAACAACATCCTACTAGTCCATCCCAGAATGATGTTCACTTTTTTTGCACCAGTGTTGCACTGTTGACTCATATTTAGCTTGTGATCTACTATGACCCCCAGATCCCTTTCTGCAGTACTCCTTCCTAGGCAGTCATTTCCCATTTGTACGTGTGCAACTGATTGTTCCTTTCTAAGTGGAGTACTTTGCATTTTTCCTTATTGAATTTCATCCTATTTACTTCAGATCATTTCTCCAGTTTGTCCAAAGCACTTGCAACCCCTCTCAGCTTGGTATCATTTGCAAACATTATGACTGTATTTTCTATGCTATTATCTAAATCATTGATGAAGATATTGAACAGAACCAGACCCAGAACTGATACCTGCGTTATGCCCTTCAGCATGACTATGAACCATTAATAACTACTCTCTGGGAATGGTTTTGCCAACCAGTTATGCACCCACCTTATAGTAGCTCCATCTAGGTTGCATTTCCCTAGATTGTTTATGGAAGGTCATGTGAGACAGTAGCAAAAGCTTTACTAAAGTCAAGATATACCACGTTTACCACTTCCCCCCATCCACAAGCCTTGTTACTCTGTCAAAGAAAGTTATCAGGTTGGTTGACATGATTTGTTTTTGACAATTCCATCCTGACTGTTACTCATTACCTTATTATCTTCTAGATGTTTGCAAATTGATTGCTTAATGATTTGCTCCATTATCTTTCCAGGTACTGAAGTGAAGCTGACTAGTCTGTAATTCCCTGGGGTTGGTCCTTATTTCGCTTTTATAGATGGGTAAATATAGTGCCATTTTCCAGTTCTTTGGAATCTTCCTGTCTTTCATGACTTTTCAAAGATAATCACTAACAGTTCAGATATCTCCTCAGTCAGCTCCTTGAATATTCTAGGATACATTCATCAGGCCCTGGTGAACTGAAGACATCTAACTGTTTAAGTAATTTTAACTTGTTCTTCCCTGTTTTAACCTCTGATCATATTTCATTTCACTGGCATTCACTATATTAGACATACAATCACCACCAAACTTCTTGGTGAAAACTTAAACAAAGAAGTCATTAAGCACCTCTTCCATTTCCACATTTTCTGTTATTGTTTCCTCTTCCTCATTGAGTAATGGGCTTACCCTGTCTTTGGTCTTTCTCTTGCTTCTAATGTATTTGTAGAATGTTTTCTTGTTACCCTTTATGTCTCTAGCTAGTTTGATCTCATTTTGTGCCTTGGCCTTTCAAATTTTGTCCCTACATACTTGTGTTATTTATTTATATTCAGCCTTCACATTTTGACGTAGTTTCCACTTTTTGTAGGACTCTTTTTTGATTTTTAGATCATTGAAGATTTCCTGCTTAAGCAAGGAGGTGGTATCTTGTCATACTTTCTAATCTTTCCTACACAATGGGATAGTTTGCTCTTGTGCCCTTAATAATGTCTCTTTGAAAAACTGCCAACTGTCTTCATTGTTTTTTCCCCTTAGACTTGCTTCTCATGGACCTTACCCACCAGCTCCCTGAGTTTGCTAAAGTCTGCCTTCTTGAAATCCTTTGTCTTTATTTTTCTGTTCTCCCTCCTATCATTCCTTAGAACCATGAACTCTACCATTTCATGATCACTTTACCCAAGGTGCCTTCCACTTTCAAATTCTCAATCAGTTTCTACCTATTTGTCAAAATCAAATCTAGAACAGCCTCTCCTGTAGTTGCCTTCTCCACCTTCTGAAATAAAAAAATGTCTCCTATATATTCCAAGAACTTGTTGGATAATCTGTACCCTGCTGTGTTATTTTCCCAACAGATGTCTGGGTAGTTGAAGTCCCCCACCCCCCCCCAAATCCTGCGCTTTGGATGATTTTATTGGTTGTTTAAAAAAAAGCCTCATCCACCTCTTCTTCTTTGTTAGGTGGTCTGTAGTAGACCCCTATCATGACATCACCTTTGTTTTTTACCCATTGTTTTTGCTAACTCTATTGCTTGCACAGGAGTCAACTCGGTCTCTGTCACAGTGTGTCCGGTACTTGGGGCTGCCCCGCCCCCTGCAGGCACCGCCCCATAGTTTCGGACCACTCTCCAGACCGCCGCAACACAGTGTCTGGGGTCCGGCCATCTGGGATCAGGATCCAGAGGATCCAGATCATACCAGATATCCCCATCCCAATCATCATATGGTCCCTCAAGCCCCTGGGCTTTCACCCCAACAGTGGTGACCCAGGCTGATAAGCTTCCCGATCCTGTTCTCCTGGGCAGAACCCCCCAGAACCAAATCCTTCCGGTAGGTAACTGCCTGGCTCAGAGAGGCATTCTCTACTTCTTCCTGCTCCCGCCCCTCCTCTGCTTCCGCCACCTGTACTGCGGCTACAGAGAGGGAAGACACCTGGGCACTAGATTTACCTTGAAGGATCCTAACATCTCCAGTGCCATGCCTGTCCTGGGAGTGTGAGTATGCAAGTGTAAATGTGACCCCCCCACACAGACACACTTCTTTTGAGCTTATCTATCAGTATAATGAACGTGCTGCTTTCTGCCAAACTTTGGTGGGTCATTAGTCCTCCCTAAGCTTATTAGCTGGCCCAATTTCGGGTAACAGGTGCCTCTGTCCCTCTCAGAAGAGAGTCACCAACCACCACTATCCTACATTTTCTCTTGGGAGTGGTGGCTGCAATTCTTCCAGCCTTTTGGGTACAAGGCTTCTCCTCCTCCACCTTTGGGGGTGATTCCTCATTGCGCTCTGCCAGGGCAGCCTAACAGTTTTCTATCACCATGGTGGGTGGGTTGGGAATAGGGGTGGAACACTGCCTGCTGACAGAAGTAACCAGCAGACAGTGTCCTCCCTGTGACAGAGCCATATCCTCCTCCCCTGGTGGTGTGACAGCAATCCTCTGCAGCTGGATAGCTTCCTCAGTCTTAGACCTCTCCATACGAATACGCTCAAGGAATTCCTCATGGGCGCAGATGCTCCTCAGCCTAGCCACTTCCTCTTGTATCTCGTCCACCTGCTTCCTGAGAGCTTCCACCAACTGTCATCTTTCATACTGGATGGTCCCCCCAGCCTGTCTTTCTGTGAGTGGAAAATGCAGGCCACAGTCTCTGCAAATCTGCACTGAGATCTGGGTAGAGGCATCCGTGGTTAGGTTCTTTGTCTGGATACAGGTGTAGGTGGGAGAGACAGGAGCAGTGTTGGCACTGGCAATGCACCCTTCCTAACCATAGCGACTATATTATGTCTCCCTCTTACAAACTCCCCCATTCCCATTTGTGGTCCCCTGTTCGCTAGCTGGTTCATATTCTAAGGCTTATGCTGGGCAATGGTCCATATCCTAAGGATTATGTTACAAACAGGATATTTTACAAACGTATCCACATATTTACACCATACACATCATTGTGGTAATTGTGTACCTAAGAAGGAGAGAATATTATCACAACTAGAACATAAGCACGTTTCAAACTAAAGAATTAGGTTAAGATTTTCAAAAGTGATTGGTGATTTTGAGTGACTAACCTGAGATTCTTTAAAAGGACCTTCTTTTCAGAAAGGCCCATGTCCACACCCTTGACAATCAGCCCCTTTTATGGCATCTCAAGCTGAGTATCCAAAAATTAAGTTATGCAAAATCATTAGTCAATTTTGAAAATCATGGCCTTAGACTGTATTAATTTATCTCAAAGAAAATACTAATTTGAAGAGTTTTAAAATACTTAATTTTTATAGTCTTTGAAGTGGAATAATTTGCAAAGTTACTGTTTTTTATATATATATATATATATGTATATAAGCACCAAACAGTAGTGAGACCTCCTTTGACTTTCACTGACATGAAACTACTGAGCTGATATGGATTAATTTCATACCCACTGTAAGATTTTTGTGTGGTTTCCTCTGTGTCTCCTCAGGATTCCTTGATGGCTTTCAGTCTTTATGAGCCTTTTTTCCCTACTGGAAATAATTGCATCCAGACATGCAGAATTTTTTAATGTGGGAAATAGCCTTCTTGAGATATCAAGACTAACATGAAATTAACATAAATTAGGGTGGCTTTGCTCTTGTTTTTTAATCTCATATTTTAGCAAGATATTCACAGAATTACCATCAATTTTCATTGTAAAGGATTTACACAGGAATTGCTCAGCACTGTATTGGTGCCAGAATAAGGTAACTATAGATTTGCAGCTAAATGCCTCTCTAGTGAACAGTTTACTCAAATTCTTATAATGCCAAACAAATAACATTATCAGACTGGGACTTTTCAGCTTGGAAAAGAGATGACGAAGGGGGATATGATAAAGGTCTATAAAATCATGACTGGTGAGAAGAAAGTAAATACAGAAGTGCTATTTACTCCTTCTCATAACACAAGAACTAGGGGTCACCAAATGAAATTAATAGGCAGCAGGTTTAAAACAAAGAAGTATTTTTTCACACAATGCACAGTCAACCTGCAGAAATCCTTACCAGAGGATGTTGTGAAAACCAAGACTATAACAGGGTTCAAAAAAAACTAGATAAGTTCATGGAGGATAGGTCCATCAATGGCTCTTAGCCGGGATGGGGTCCCTAGCCTCTGTTTGCCAAAAGCTGGGAATGGGCAACAGGGGATGGATCACTTGATGATAACCTGTTCTGTTCATTCCCTATAGGGCACCTGGCATTGGCCACTGTCATAAGACAGGATACTGGATAGATGGACCTTTGGTCTGACCCAGTATGGCTGTTCTTATGTTCTAATTAAGAGCAAAGTTTATACAGGTATCCACCCAAACATCAGGAAATGATAGTTAAGATTTTATGTACCCACCACCTTAACTTTTGTCTTGGTGCATAAGCACTAAGGCCCAGATCCACAAAGGTATTTAGGCTCCTCAGTTGGTGGATCTGACTTACTTTAATTACATGATCATATGTGTTATTTGAGACATACTATAATCTAATATCATACACGCTTATATACATGTTGGAGTATTATTTCATTCAATACTTTTCAACCAGTAACATGGCCTTCCCTAGGTGCAGTTTAGGTGATGGATTAGTTATCTATGAAGTTAATTTAGCAGCTGAATTAGGTGGCCCACATATAAATATATGCCTGGATTTTTTTCCTCTCTTACCCTGTGTCATACTTAATCTGCAATGGAGGCTGAATAACCATGGTTTACTATTATTATGTATTTGCATGGATTCTGCTAGAAACACACAAAGGAGTCAACAGTTCTAGAAGATGCTGTGCATAAGTATCAAAAGTTGTACAAAAATTGTGTAGGGACACCACTCACATTACAAGACGTGCACTGGGGTTCTGATCAAGAAAAGTAGTTAACCATGTGTTTAACCTTAAGCATCTAGTAGTCCCATTGAAGTTATTTAAGTTAAGCATGTGCCAAAGCTCTTCGCTGATCAGGCCCTGATTGAGGCAACAGCTTCCTAGTCAGGATTTACTCCTGCTGTTTTTCCATCCACAAAAAAGGTCCTAAGTAAAACAGAATCTTCCTTTTACTTTACAGTGTAGTCACAAGGGAATGCAGATTCCTTGAGAAGATTCATAAAAGATACAGGGTTTAAAATGTATCATTGGTACATCAAACCTGATCCACTAAGCCCTCTCAGATATGTGGGTTTGCTACATATAGGAATAAGTAGTTTTACAGTATGGAGTAGGTAAAGCAATTGAGATGAACCTACGCTCCACATCTAAACTTCTTGAGATGAATACAGCTGAGTGTGGAATTGTACTCTGCAATAATTTTTCATACACTACCTCCTGATTTAAAAGTCACCTATGTGGTTTAAAGATCTTCTTAAAACTGAAGCCACTGTTTAACTAGGTAAAGATTACTGTTTTATTTTGCCTAAGGAAATGAAAAAGATTAATGATCTCCATGTGGCAAAAGCTATCATACAGTCTGCCTCTCTACATCGATGGAGATTCTATCCCAAAATAGAGAGTACACATTTCCTGTAATAAAACTCTATTTTACCAAAGTCTGGGTAAGAGGTCCACGTTGATAAATTAGTGTGACAGGAAACTGAGGTACAACCTTGTCCTTGGTGAACAAGCAGTTAAATGTCAACTCAGCTTCCCTCTCCCTTTGTAGAAGGGCCCTAAAGGGAAGGGCTATAAAAGTAGCTCCTGAAGAGATAGTGGGAGAGAATGCCTTTGGGAAGGCAGAGACCCACCCACAGTGTCTTACCATTGGGACAAATCCCAAGCTGGGAAGTTCTTTACTTTTGATGTCTGCTGATTTTACTTTGCATAGAAAAGACCTTCCTGACTGCAACTGTCTATTTGCTCTTCTGTTATGTCTTTCTACCACCTTACAGCATGCTTCTACAGAACTAAATTATGTTCTTTATAGAAAATGACCTAAAATGATAGAGCTCAATTTACCAGTACCCGTTGACTGTTTTGCACAACTCCAGTTACACAAAGCAGCTGTAAATCCACTTTAACCAGCCACTTAACCTGGATTTATGGCTTCTCTGCATTGCTGGAGAAGAACAATGCTGCCAGAGCTTATCAGTGAAATTAGCCAAAAGATTTTATTCCTGAAGCAACTAGCTAAATGCCTCTTTCATGGCATGTGATAGTTCAGTTTTTCACAGCTGTTCTTTTGGCTGTGGGACTCCAAGTTGCTGAAGAAGACTGTGAAATTCGACTGAGATTCCTCCTCCTTGATTTCCACAGCCGGAGGAGGAGAAGGAGGAGTGGTGGCAAGACATTTCCTCCTCTGTTAGTCCCACTGTCAGAATGGAAAAAGCTGCCCAACCCATGAGTTGTTAAATCAATGGAAGACCATTGAGCAGTCGAAAAGGGCAGTGTTCCAGGCAGCCACCTGCATTGTTTGTGCCTATAAAGTCAGCATTAAGTTTGTCAGAAACAATGAAGCATGTGTACCCCACACACCTCCTGGGTGTGGTGTTCTGTCCCATCTAGTGGCACTGAGACCACTGAGAGAGAGATTAATGAGTCTGCTACAGCCTTAGCTAAGGGCAGTGTGGCTTTTAGCTCATGCAATGTAGAGGCTTGAGCATTTAGCTTCAGGAGGTTCCCAGGTTCCATCCTGCCCGATGACGACCAGGGTCTGTCGCTGTTATATACGGGGTTTTAGTATTAATTTCCACATATAGGCTAACCTGTGAGCACTAGAATATTATCATCCTGAAATGCTTTCTAACCACAGCATTTTATGGATAGCTTTTCTTAAATTTGCTGTATGCAACTATATACTGGTTATTTTTTTTCAGTCTTGCACCTTTAAATATCTACAAGTCCACTGTCTGCAGAGCTAATTGCCATTTTGCGCTGAATTCAGATGCAGCCTTGTTATAGAGGAGGCACCCACAGTGCTCTCATGGAGGTTTTACTTTGGTTTTCTGTTTTATTAATCTACAAATTAAATTCAGTCAAACTGAAAGTAAATGTTTGCACTTTTATGCACGAAAAACATAATATGCAAAACAGAGCAATTTAAGCATGGCTTATGTAGAACATGCTGGAAATGTTGCATTAGCAACTCAAAATGCCAGTGTGTATGATGAATGTGTACTCAGTCCTGGGGCTGTCTTTAGTCAGAGAATTGAAAGTACTGTGGAGGTAGTGAACTACTCATTTTCAGGGCCTAGGCTGACATGTTGCTTCAAAAAGAGGCACAGCATCAGTCAAAAGGAGGGGGGAAGTGGAGAGAGAAGCAGGCTTCTCAGCTTTTTCAAGGATATATGCTGCTACTCTTTCTTCCTGGCTCATGCAGGCTCTGTTTCAGTGGTAATGCAACCCAGAGTAGCTGTGCAGTCTGTCAGTATCATTAACAGCACAATACAACAGCATGTGAGCTCCATCTTTAAATGGCAAAGCAACACAGAGAGCACAAAATCATTTCAATCATTGGTTGGCCATTTTCTACTTCTTTTGCTAGAACAGTGCATCGCAAACTGTGAGCCAAGGATGCATGGAGAGACACAGATGTTTGGGAAATTTTTTTAAATTGATATGCCTGTTGTTTTTTCTAATTAAGAGACTATTAAACTAGCTTAACAATCACCTACATCTTATCTATGGATCTGTGCCGCTGCAGCTGCCAAGGCTGGAAGTCTCTATGTGCCCCCCACACCTGCAAGGGGCCTTCCACACAGAGACGTCCCACTAGGGGAAGCATTCAGGAGGATGTTTCTTGGCTGAAAGACCCCTACTGGAGGGCTCTCAGGGCCAGCAGCAACGGTGGCAGACAGGAAAGGGGCTGAGGGAGAGACAGGTACATCTTGTCTGTATAATGGAACTGTTTTTACCAAGTGCTAAGTCTACATGTAGCAAAGTTTCTGCTGAAGATGGTGATTTTAATAAAATTAAATCAGAAAAGGAAGAAAAGTAGTCAATGCAACAATAGTCACATTATGTTTGCATTTTCATGTCTCGATATTACTGCAGGAAGTCCACAGCCAAAATGAGTCATTTGTTTTCAAGTATTAGTAAATGTAAGGCTGAGGCCATGGAAACTACAGGGACATTTAGTAACCAAGCCCCCTGAGTTCATAAACAAGAGCTGAGATTCTTTTCCTTTTAGAAACAAGGATAATTTAAGCAGGAAAAAAAAAACATGTCTAAAGAAGCAACTGTTCCTCAAAAAGCCTTAGAAGCATCATATATTGTTGCCATGTGAACTGCAAAATGCAAATAAGCACACACCTTTGTTAGACTCTTCTATTTCCAGCAGCCATAGACGTGTAGAATTAGGACTGAGGAACAAGCAGCCATGGCACTGAAAACCATTCCTATGCCAAACAATACTATCCATCTATGCCCTGATGACCTTGCAGAAAATGCCCAGGACCAGTTAGTAGAACAAGTTAAGAAGAGTCAGTATTTTGCACTGCAGCTTGATGAATCCACAGGCATAACATCGGCTTCTGTGTTATATGAGATTTGTCAAAGCACACAAATAACTTTTATTTTGCAAAGAAATCCCAACCCAAACAACCAGTGAGGAACTATTCAAGATCCTCAATAAATTCATAGTGGGTGAAGGTCTTAAAGGGGGTATGAGTGAGGGGGGGCATATGGGGAAGCAGCCAGAGCAGAAGGAAGAGTGGAGTTGTAGCACATGTATAGAAAGTGGCACCAGCAGCAATTTATCACCAACTTTGGCATCAAAGAAGTTGCATCCTGAAGTACATGAGGCCCTCAACACGGTTTATAAAATAAACAATTTTAATAAATCCTGGGCAATGAACATAAAGTTTTGTATGCTGTGTGAAGAGACCAGCTCTGTTTCATGGTGAAGTCAGGTGATTTTCACATGGGAAAGTGTTACAACGGTCTTTGAATTGCATGACAAAAATCAGAATTTTCCTCCTTATGAAAACAGACCTTGCCTATTACATGTGTAATGTGGACTTCTAGACTACATTAGCTTGCTATGTAGATATACTTGGCAAATTGAGTGCACTGAACCTAACACTTCAAGGTTTGAATACCAATACACTATATCTGAAAGAGAAAATCAGAGAGATTCACGTAGAAGCTTTGTCTTTGGAAACGACTCATTGAAAGGAAGTACTGAGATGTTTCCAGTGTTATTAGATTTTTTTAATAGCACAAAGTGAAAGAGATCAAAATGCTATTAAAGACCAAATATTAACTTATTTGTCTGAATTGTCTTCCCATTCTGATGAATATTTTCCTGGAGTTAAACATGAATCTCCAGATAGCAGATTCAAAATGCCTTACATTTTCAAATCTAACAAACCAGGAATTTTGGATTTATTTTAAAGGATGGTACAAAGAACTTAGTGATGAACTATGAAAGTGCTGCTTCCGTTCACTTCCAGTTATTTCTCTGATCAGGTATTCAGCAATGATGTCTGTGGAAACCACAGATAATGTTGATAAATGCAAAGTAATGCACAATGGAAAGAAATCCCAAATATATATACAAAAGATTGAATCTAAATTAGCCATTAGCACTTAAGAAAGAGGTCTTGGAATCATTGTGGATAGTTCTCTTAAAAAACATCATTCAGTGTACAGCAGTAGTCAAAAAAGCTACCAATGTTAGGAAGCATTAAGAAAAGGATAGATCATAAGATAGAATATATCATAATACCCACTATATAAATGCATGGTACACTCACACCTTGAATATTGCATGTAGTTATGGTCACTCCACCTCAAAAAAGATATATTAGAATTGGAAACAGTACAGAGAAGAGCAACAAAAATTAAGGGTATAGAACAGCTTCTGTACGAGGAGAGATTTAAAAAATTGGGATTTTTCCATTTGAAAAGAGAGGATTAAGAGGAGATATGATAGAGGTCTATACAATCATGACTGGTATGGAGAAAGTGAATAAGAAAGTGTTATTTGCTCCTTCACATAACACAAGAACTACGGGTCACTCAATGAAATGAATAGGTAGCAGGTTTAACATAAACAAAAGAAAGTATTTCTTCATACAACACACAGCAAACCTGTGGAACTCATTGCCAGGGGATGGTGTGAAGGCCAAAACTATAATGGGGTTCAAACAGAGTTAGATTAGTTCATGGAAGACAGGTTCATCAACGGCTATTAGCCAAGATGGTCAGGGATCCAACCTCATGCTCTGGGTATGTCTAGCCTCTGAATGCCTGAAGCTGGGAGTTGACAGGGGATGGATCTCTCGATGATTGCTTGTTTTTTTAAATTCTTTCTGAAGCACATGACATTGGCCACTATCCGAAGACAGTTTAGTGGGCTACATTGGCCTGACCCAGTATGGCCCTGGTATGTTCTTAACTAAACGTACAAATCATTTAAACTTTGAAAATGACTTACATCTGGCACTATCAGAGGGTCAACCAAAGGCTGTGCAACTATGCAGTTCAAACCGGGCCCATTCTTCTTACTAAATCTTAGGCTGTGTCTGAACACACCCCAAATCCATATTTTCAAATTATATAGCTTAAAAAACCAGATTAGATCATAGTATATAGTTAAACAAACTATATGTAACCGAATACAATATCAAAACCATCTGAACACCAGTATCCCTCTTGAATCTATGTCCTGAACTCTTTTCTAGGTACTGGGGTGGTTAAAAAAAATGTTATTTGGTGGAGGAGAGCCACCAAGTTTGAAACTATCTGTAAGGAAGCCACAGTACTAAAAAGTTTGGGAACCACAGGTCTAGAAAACATCTCATTCGCTTTACTATCAGCACTACAAATAAATACTAGCTAAAGATGAAGTACTAGGGACCATTTTTGTTCATTTCACAGAATCTGTGGCACATAAGTGTGGATAGATTTCCGTGGTCACAAATCCTTAATAGTCATGTTTGCTGGTGTGTGCTGTGCAGCAGTTTATTTTGTGTTGGGAAGAGTTATTTAACAGAAGCTGTTGCCTGACACCCTCTGAACTTCAGACCGCCAGGGTGCTGAGTGAATTATATGAACTTGCTGAGCAAAAGATAATAGACAGAACTGAGAAGTTTAAAACAACCTCAACAGAGGAAAAAGCTAAGGTACCTGCCAGTCATAGGAATGAGATCTTCTGGCTGTCAGACCACAACATTTCCTAAGGATCCCCAGCTCTTGTCAGATGTCCTTGTTACTGTATAAATATTTATGCATCTGTAAGTGGCCAGGTAGATATTATTTACAGCTTCCATAGCATTGCAAATAGGACAAAAGTCCCCCGTTTATTAACATCTTGATTTTACAAAGAATAAAAGTCACTGGAACATTGAACCAGATTTGTTCTGTCACTTTAAATAACTCACATCCGAGATCGAAGCCTAGTGCTGAGCCTGTGAATGCTCGGATTTGGAATATTCTTCAGGAGATAAAATGATGCCATTTTGCTCTCACTATACTCTAATTAGTTCTCCTCCAAGTCTTTCATGAAAAAAAATTATAGCATGCAGAGAAATACACCCTTACAGATGACAGTGTCAATTTTCCTTTCAGTGAGGGGCACAGACTGTCAGTAGCAGGAGGAAAACTGTGCTTTGACTAAAGTAACATCATACTGTTTATCTGGAATGTTCTGGCTCTGAGACCACAGGGAAGAGACACAATTGGTCAAAACAGAGGTCTGCCCTTAGACAATATTTTGAGTCAAAACCAAATTGTATACTGCCAATCGAACAATTTACAATAGCAACTAAAGCTGAATACCCAACTGTAACTCCTCTTCACAGTCGTTCTGTTTAACCATTATCTAGTTAAAACACATGTGCATATTTTTGTCATTTGGGATTCTTTGATGCAGTGGGTTGAAAAAAATACCGCTACTTAGTACCACTTTTTAAGGGACTGGTTCCTGCATTCCTTTTTGCCCCAAGCGCCCCATGGCTCTAACTCATTTTGCAAAACACCTGAAGTCCAAAATGGTGTAGCTATAAAAAGAGGACTTCTTAAAATCTAGACAGATCCATGCTTAATTTAATACAACACAATTCTGCGAAGTGAGCTTCACTGTTTTCCTGTCCATTTGGTCCACCTACAAAAGATTGCTTGATAAGAACTGGCAATTTGACCTTGAATGAGAAATGTGCTCTCTGACTCCCATCTAGCAAAACACTTAAGCTCATAACCTTAAGCCCTTTGATTTCAAAGGGACTTCTTATATGCTTAAAGTTAGGCATATACATAAGTGTTTTGCTAGATGAGAGTTTCTCCTAAAGGATCTGTGTAAATTAGATTTTTTGCTTTCCTTTTAACTTGAGTTAATTTGCTGCCTGGTAACACATATTTTGGGAATGCTAAACTAGTCATTCCACAAATGTTTATTCTACAACACAAACCTTTGTGGCAGAGTCCTGAGGTTAAAACACAGTTGTTTATGGAGTGTGTCACATTTTGGGGGGCAACCCAGATCGGTGAAAGGTTGTTTCATCACTTGTCCAGTGACCCTGAGTGCCTTAAAATGCTCTGCTGCTATAAATCCCTTTTGGATGCTTCCAGACAGCTACAAGTGTCTGCGATAAGCAGCCCTGGTTCAGCAACTCAGACTCCAGCAGCCTGCTTGTTATACTATAGCCACACTCTGGTCGCCACCAACTTTGGTTACTGCTAGTCAAGTGACCCCAACACAATTCCAGTCCTGAATTTTCTCAAAACTATCTGCCCTGAAGTGTCCAGCCTTCTGCCGGAACACTTAAGTAAGTAGTAAGGTCCATTGCTCCTTTAAAGAGACAAAAACACAGCGGTTTGTTGCTTTAACTTTAATTAACAATTACTTCAACAATCACAGCATGGGGTTGGTTTAGATTAAAAGTAAAACAAGTTTATTAACAGAAAGAGAAGGGATTTTAAGTGAGTTCAACTGTAAAGAATACAGTCAGAAATGGTTAGAAGCAAATAAAAGTGAAAAGCCTTTTCTAGTGACTAAGCCTTAACAAAAACTACAGTCTTGGTTTAAGGTAAGATTCTTACCACGCCTCCTTCCAGCAAGATTTCTGGCCACCCCTTTGGTCAGGATCTTCCACAAAGTCCAAAGTTCTCACTTTCTTTGCCTTATTAGGCAAAAGATAACTTGGAATTCTTTGCTTCTCTTCTGTAGTCCAGTGGACTTTTGAAATGCATCCCTCTTGGAATCCAGTGCTCCCGCTGTGAGGAAAGTGCCATGGAGTCTGATGGAGAAGGTTCCATGCTGCTTTCTTTTTTCCCTGTTGGTGCTTTCTACTATGCAAATTGATCTGTCCCTTCAGTCTCCATTATGCCAATAAATGGCCACTGACTGTGATAGCCAGTTGCCCTTGATTGCACTTGGATGGAGTTATTGGCCTTTCCTTTGTCTGGAAAAAAACTGCTTACCCACTCCCCAGACGTGTCTGCTTCAAAACTTAATTTAATCCCACATTTTCTTCACATTCGTACAGTCCATTGGGCTTTTACCATACATACAGCATGCAAAAATATTAAGTCTAATGTCAGTATCAGGCAAAGTAGTTGAAACAATAGTAAGGAATAAAATTGTCAGACACACAGGAGAATATAAATTGTTGGGCAAAAGTCAATATGGTTTCTGTAAAGGGAAATCATGTTTTACTAATCTGTTAGAGTTCTCTGAAGGGGTCAACAAACATGTGGACAAGGGAGATCCAGTGGACACAGAGTACTTAGATTTCCAGAAAGCCTTTGACAAGGTCCCTCACCAAAGGCTCTTACATAAATTAAGTTGTCATCGGATAAGAGGGAAGATCCTTTTATGGATTGAGAACCGGTTAAAAGACAGAGAACAAAGGGTAGGAATAAATGGTAAATTTTCAGAATGGAGAGGCATAACTAGTGGTGTTCCCCAAGGGTCAGTCCTACAACCAATCCTAGTCAACTTATTCATAAATTATCTAGAGAAAGGGGAAAACAGTGAGGCGGCAAAGTTTGCAGACGATACTAAACTGCTCAAGATAGTTAAGACCAAAGCAGACTGTGAAGAACTTCAAAAAGGTCTCACAAAACTAAGTGATTGGGCAACAAAATGGCAAATGAAATTTAATGTGGATAAATGTAAAGTAATGCACATTGGAAAAAATAACCCCAACTATACATACAATATGATGGGGACTAATTTAGCTAATCGGGAAAGATCTTGGAGTCATTAAGGATAGTTCTGTGAAGACGTCCAGGCAGTATGCAGCAGCAGTCAAACAAGCAAACAGGATGTTAGGAATCATTAAAAAAGGAACAGAGAATAAGATGGAGAATATCTTACTGCCCTTATATAAATCCATGGTACCCCCACATCTTGAATACTGCATACAAATGTGGTCTCCTCATTGCAAAAAAGATATACTGGCATTAGAAAAAGTTCAGAGAAGGGCAACTAAAATGATTAGGGGGTTGGAATGGGTCCCATATGATGAGAGATTAAAGAGACTAAGACTTTTCAGTTTGGAAAAGACGAGACTAAGAGGGGGATATGATAGAGGTATATAAAATCATGAGTGATGTGGAGAAAGTGAATAAGGAAAAGTTATTTATTTGTTCCCATAATATAAGAACTAGGGGTCACCAAATGAAATTAATAGGCAGTAGGTTTAAAACAAATAAAAGGAAGTCCTTCTTCACACAGCACACAGTCAACCTGTGGAACTCCTTGCCTGAGGAGGTTGTGAAGGCTGGGACTATAGCAGGGTTTAAAAGAGAACTAGTTAATTTCTTGGAGGTTAAGTCCATTAATGGCTATTAGCCAGGATAGGTAAGGAATGGCGTCCCTAGCCTCTGTTTGTCAGAGGGTGGAGATGGATGGCAGGAGAGAGAACACTTGATCATTACCTGTTAGGTTCATTCCCTCTGGGGCACCTGGCATTAGCCATTGTCGGCAGACAGGATACTAGTCAGGATGGACCTTTGGTCTGACCCAGTATGGCCATTCTTATGATCAGTGTATTACTGGTTTTCCAATGATACCTTAGATGATACCTATTAGAAACAGATTATAACATACATGAATTGGGGTACACTGAACTGCTCAGGTGAGCTGCAACTCACTACCTGATACCAGTGAACCCCTTGTCCTCTGGCACTGGGATGCTCTTAGGGTCACAGAATGTCTAGGTTAGAACTTCCAAAGGCAAATGTTAATAGGAGGTAATTGGCAATACATTAAATTTGAGTTAGAAGAAGATCACAAAATTCTAGCCTAGAGATAGCCACAGAAATTGTGATGGATATTTTTTCTTTGTACACATATAAAGCCTGTGTTCTACCTAGGAACATCTTTCCCCTTCTCACTTCATCCTTATTATGAAGGACATGGTGAGAACAATATTGGAGTCTCCAATAACCTGCATTTCTTCACACTCTGACGATAATGAGGTGTAGATTTTGTTGTACAGCTCTCAACTTCTAGAGAAACCAATCACTTCATCATGCAAAAATGACTCAGATGTGTGTAGGGGAACACTGCATCTGTGTCTAGTTGCAGATCCCACAGCTTCAGGCATTGCTCAGAGTCTGCAAAAACAAACAATCTTGGTTCAGAGCTTGTCCTAGCATTTTAACTGTCCTAACCAGAAGTGATTGCTGTTATTTTGTACAAGAACTGTTTACTCCCACTTAGACTACTATGCATCATGTTCAGCCAACTGCAAGCCATTTCTAGAGGGCTTTAACTCATGTTAGAAACTGATGGGAAAGGAGATATCATATAAGCGATCCTGTAAAAAGAAAATTAGCTAACGTCAAAGCACAGCCAGAAATATCAAAAAAGAGAAATGTCCAAGAATTCCCAGATTTAATGAACAAGAGAAATGGATGAGTGAAAAATTATATACACACACACACGTGTGTGCGTACTGAATGTTGCTGTAGTTGCAACAGTCCTCTAAAGCTTTGCTGTGATTAAGTCAATTATCTTGTACTGACTTCTGTTGCAAATTCTTTCCTTTGGTTTGGAATGTATAACTCAAATGGTAGGCAATCATCCATGCCCTGATGACCAGATATACTACCAAAATGTATTTAAGAAGAATAAGAATAATGGGGTTGTACTGATATTGTTACTACTGTATTTCCAAAGTTAATGATCACTCAGTCGCATTCCAAGCTAGTAGGTCATGTACAAATTCTGGGTTTGCAGGAAGAGTTTAAGTACATCAAGATGAGAAGTGAAGCTTTGGTGATAGGTTATAAAGTCATATGACAAAACGATATGGCCTCGTCTTCTGATCATGGGATGCATCATGGAAAGAGAGAACAGGGACAAAAGAAGGTATGTATCTGAAAGGTGGACCCATCCCCACTGAGGAATCTAGTCAGCTAAACAACAGCATATATATAGGTGTGCATGCACACAATGTTACGAGTTTGGAAGGGCTGGGGAAGTAAATTGCTGGTTGTCCCCATCCCTATTACTCCTCTAGAATGTTGTCCTCTAGATCTGACCAAGAAGGAAAATCCATCTTTATGTAAATACACCAGTTAAACATGGTGGAGCTGTGGATTCTTCCCCTAGAAACTCTTGAAAATCAAATTTCTTGCATTTTAGAAGATCTTAAGATAGGGCTCAATTCTTCATCATTGAGGTGCAGAGGAGTTTTGCCATTGAGATCACTGGCCTCAGGGGCTAGACCTGTAGTTCAGAAGAAAGCTTATGTGGAAGGAAAAACATTGGTTTTTCTAGTATTCAACTGTAATTTTCCACAGGCAAATTTTGTTCATTAAATTATGCACCAAGGCCACCAAAATTGGCTGGCCCCACCATACGAGCAGGCTATCCTCTCTCCTACCCATTCATATAGGATACTATACACATCTCCCACCTAAACCCAGGTCTCTCAAGTCCCCATCATCTGTATGTGTGTGCGCAGGTACACACACACACCATCTGTATCAACCTCTAATGCATATTTTATTGCAAAATCTCAGCACTGGATTTTCTATAGAACTATTCAATTTTTGACTTGTTTCCCAATTTTTTTCTGGTCTTCCTCTTAAACTCGACTATTCTCCTTCATTGTTTGACTCTTTCGCCTTTCTCAGTGTTTTTTGTGTGGATTAACCTTTGTTCCCCTTCCAATATCTAAAGCACTCACTTCTTTGTCCTCCTTCTCTCTATTTTCCTCCTTCCTCTTATTCTCTCAATCTTTCCTCCCTTCCATCCACTTCCAGCCTTCCTCATTCACTCCGACATGCTCCAGTATTCTTCTCTGTATAGCTCCTAAATTCAGTCACCCCCATGTACTCCATCTTCTTCTCCTCTGTCCCTAAAGGGAAGGGAATAATCTTCATGTAGAAAAGGCAGATAGTTACTGATGCTGCTTCACCAGAAGAGAGAAGAAGGGCCTGTGTACATGGTGAGTTAGTGTATACAAGCCAGGGTGTGAATCTACAGCACACTAGCTTTCTGAGCACTAACTCATTGTGCAATCTGTCCTACAGCACGCTGAAAGTTCTGCACGGCACTTTGACATAATCCTGCTTGAAATAGGAGTATATCAAAGTGCACTGCAGAACTTTCAGTGCCCTGTAACAATGCCCACATGGTGAGTGAGTTCACAGCAAGCTAGCCTGCTGTAATTTCACACCCTGGATTGTCATATACTAACAATCCCAAGGAGATGGCTACTACTGGTAGGAAGACTGGGAACCCAAATAACTTCCCAGCCAAGCACCAGCAACTCTGGCTGCTCCCATTTCACATTTCCCTTCCTGGTGAATCCTCATTTTACCAGAAATGGAGGAGGTGGGAAGAGACAGTGTTTTCTCACTGGTTTTAGAACATTTCCTTACTCTAACCCCTGCTGATATTAGTTATAATGAGTTATGGGCATTAAATTATCCAAATGAATTGTGCATTAACTCATTATGACCAAATTCTGGAGACTAATTTAAAAGTCCTATAGATAGAGTGTGCGTGTTTAGGCAGTCCTTAAACACTTCTAAAAGTTTCATGTCAGGGGAATCTGACTTTATACCACCATTAATCTAAAACCAGGTCATGTGCAACTGTGAAATTTACAATGCAGGGAGCCGTCATATCAGGAAGTGTCTTGTGCTTGCCCCAGTTTTTCCTAGGTGGGTCAATAATTGCACCACAGTCACACAAGTTTTTTAAGACTTCATAGGTGGTGGCATTGTTGTATTTGGGATTGTTTTAGAGTTCAGACGCTAATTAGGAAAATGACAAATGTTTATTACTGTATAACTCAAATACACAGTGAACATAATATATTAACTAAAGACCAAATCAATTTTTCAGTTCTTCTTTAGACAAAACTCCCGTTAACTTAATGGTAAGGATTGAGCACAGATGGCAGAATTTAATCTGTGGCTTTACAGAGAACTCCACTGTCAGCTGGAGATAGTAGTAACACAATTCATGACATAATGGGATGGGTCTGCACCAAACTGGGAAGTCCATTTTGTATTGTAACTTCCATTTTGTGCTATATGCTCAATATGTGTGACAAAATGGGTATTGTGTGTAATATTTTTATTATTCCTATGCATGCTTCAGTTTCCTTATGTACTTTGCATTACTATCTAGTGGGTACAAAAGGGCTAAAAAGCTGCTCTTGTGGGAGAGAAGGGGACCTGAGGTTTGTGCCACTTAATTGTCTGGGGTGGGATGAATAGGTCATTAAAGGACTTGCTGGAATCAGCCCATATCAATGGAGGAGACAACGGGAGACCCAATGTCTTAACAGTTGACACCTATCCAGGGCAATTTCAAGCAGGTGGAACATGTGAAATCAGCATGGGTCTGCTGGAGTTGGACAATGGACTAAAAGGTATCAGGCGGTAGGGGTAAGAGTTGCTTGCTGAGGTGCACTGGTCCCTGAAAACTGTAAAAGTCTCTGATCAGGAGTCTGTCTCAGTTGGACTTATGGGCAGAGCTTATGGTGTAAGACAGGAGTGCTAGAGTTCAGAAATTCAGTCTCACAGATGTGGAGGCCACATGGCCTCCTCTTTAGGAAAAGTGAGACCTGCCTTGGCGGTTTGCCACACAAAAAGGGTTCCTCCAACAGGCTGCTTAAAAGCTAGGGCATAGCACCGACAATGACAATGGATCCATGATAATGTGTATAACCTTGCTCAGTGTGGATCTATTATGACTGATTCCAGATAGCTACTCTGCCCAAGAAAGCTGCTTGATGTCGCATTGAAGGACGATGACTGAGAAGCCATCAAAGAGCATCAAAGAGAAGCCATCAAAGATCTGTAACTCTCTAGTACTTTTACAAATAAAGTGACCCTGCTTAAAAAATTCCTTTGCTGAACCTGCTTTCCTGCTATGTTGTCCCCTAAGAAGTTAAAGTAGAAGCCCAGAGTGACCAAGGTCTAGGTGGAACTCTGAGGGAGTGTATAAGTCACTGGGAGGGGGCCTCAGGAAGCCCTGCAAATGGATCAATTTGCAACAGACTGGTGACAGTACAGAGGGCCAGGTTGTGACACACACAGCCAATGAAACATAGAATACAGTGGGCACCTCACACCACTGGACTGATCAGTCAGTGTAACTTCACTGAAGCTAATGGCGCTTATGCCAATTTCTACCACCGGAGGATCCTAGCTCAGTTTTCTATCTGCCAGAGGATCTGGAGCGTGAAAACAATCTCCTTTTGCTACACTACATTGCATAGTCCCAAAGACTCCAGATCTGGGAGTCCCTTGTTAAAATGCTTCCTCCAAGTTGCCAAAAATATATCCCTCATAAAAATATATGCAAAGAGTACATGTTCTTGCTTTTGGACTGGACAAAAATGCACTAAATGCCACATTTGTGAAACTTGCATCTGTGTCCAAAAATAATATATATGGTGACACAGAAGTCAAGTAGGCAAGGGATCTATAAAGGCTACATTCATTCCAGCACATATGAGATAAAGGGTGACCAGTAGCACAAAGTATTCTTGGAGTAGAGTACATATTATATACAAATCTTAAAGTGAGTTTTCTTAGTCAAATTGAAAATAGAACAGCGTCTGACAAAATGCCAAGAAGGAACTGCACCAGAATGAGAAGGGTGGATAGCCAGATCTATTTTCTGGATATGGAATTTCAAGCACTGCTTCTTCCACAAGCAATTGCAAGTACAAGTAATAAGGCCTTTGTCATGCAATTAGGGCTCGAGTCTTCAAGATGGGGAGCACTTTTTGAGGTGTTGACGGTACTCAGCGCCTCATAGGATCAAACCCATATTGAATACACAAGCTTCAGCAAAGTGTGCCTCCATCTTTAAAAAAACTAGCAAGAAAATAAAGCTGCAGAAGTGGATGCTTTGAAATTAGATTTCAGTTTTCATGTTTTAAGGTGATATGTAACAACAAAACTAAGGACTAATATGATTTCTTTAAAATAAAAAAATGGGTTAAATGAAAAAACTCCTTCAAAGACCTGAAACAGACCCTAAATGTGTACTGCATTCCTGAAAATGGCAAAAGCCATTTTATGCGTTATTACTATGCAATCAATAAATAGTAGGTGCTGCAGAGAATATGCTGATGAAGCACAGAACTCCCAGTTTATCAGCTGTACTTTGTATTCAGAAGATAAGAACGTAGTACCCAGATATCACAAAGGCATCAGTTTAATAATGATGATAATATAGTGCATTGAAAATACCAGAAGACTGAACATCCATATAGGTATTTCCAGGGTAATTCATGCATCTTATTTTCAGCAGAGTTCAGAAGATCCCCAAGAAATAGAAAGCCATTAGTTGTGAAGCAGTGAGCATTATAAAGAGCCAATGAGCTCTTGGACTATTACCTTCCACTTAGCCTTTCTTGTTGGCTTGGACAGGAAGGATGCAGTACTTGTACTCAGGCTGTTCCTAAGAGGAGGAGCAGAAGAAAGAATCTTTTTTCCATGCTGTTCTTGAGAGCTTTGATATGAAAGACACTGGCATTGAGAACAACAGCAACGCTAGTTCACAGTTGTCATTTCATATTATTTATTAGCCACACTCCCTTCCCTAAAATTACAGGCTCTCTTAATTGAGATTTCTTTTTCTGGTATAACAGATAGTGCTCCTTCAGACTTCCTTTCTCTTCTCATTTCCTCCGATCTTCCTACCCCCCCCAATAAAATATTACTCAGTCAAAATGAACATAGCTTTGAAACGAGTCAAGCTGACAATGTTTTCTGACAGAACAGTTTTCTGACAGAAAACAAAGATTTGATGGAACTAAAACATGCTGTGGGCGCATGTCCATTCCATCAAAAAAACTTTCCAAGGAAACCAGGTCAGCAGGCTGGACATTTCCTGCCCACTAGCCCCTTCCTCCTGACTCTTCAGGGTTCCAGGCTCTTCAGCAGCCTGCCTGGCACTCTGTCGAGGAGCTGGAAGCCGTCTGTCTCCCCCCTGCCCAGGGCTCTTAAGTTTTCCATCTATCTGGCTTCTCCTAGGTTCCCAGAGCTCCCTAGCTGGGCTGCTGCTTGGGCTCACAGGCTCTTTGGAAGCACACCTGGCTTCCTGGTTAGTGGGATCCCAGGTCCCCAGCAGCGCGCCAGGTGTTCTGATTCTGAACAAAATATTTTTTTCAAAAATTTTTAGGTTTTTTGAGGAATAAAATCTCCCGTTCCCACAGCTCTAGACATTAGCCACTAAAGTCAGGGATTTGCACAATTGGTTTCTAAAACAAACTTCCGATGTCACATAGACTGATCCCTTAAAGGATCAATTCGCTACCAATAAAGTGACCAGCTTTGACAAAACTAAGCTTGCACAAAGCAATAGAAGTTACAAATAGCCGAACTCTGCTCTCAGCCATAGGGGCACCTTTTACTATGTATCTTGTAAAGTCCACTGTTGTCCATGCTTAAGAGTGCCCATTGTCTCTCAACATACAGTAACCAATTTTCCAAGGCCTCAATCTGATTTCCATTTGTGTGCAAAAACTACACAGGCACAACACATGGGAACAAAAATGACAATAGGTACACATGTAAAAGTCATTATCCTGTGGATCAGATCCTCAGCTATCATCAATTAGCATAGCTTCGCTGAAGACAATTCAGTGGAGTTTTATCCCTGAAGATCTTGCCCTATATTTGGAATGATATCTAATTCTACTGTACATTAGCATTTACCTAAAGGTTTATCGTTCCAAGTGGCATTCCCTAGCTGAAAGAATTAGAAACTGGCATATTTTCTTGGAACCACTTCTGAGCTCTAGCACTCCTGGTACCTCAGTGATTTTTACTCATACACACAGTTCTACAGGAAAATAGAATATGACGTATGAAACACCAAGAACCCAGTACTTGTACTTACTTCAATACTATAGTTCAGGTACATGGCAGGCAAACAGAAGCCATCACAGTTATATTTTCAAAACTTATAGCACAATTGCATTTGTGAGACTCCCATTGGCTAATGGGATATATAAGGCTAAAACCCAGCAATATGGGTCAAGTTCATCCCTCCACTGAAGTGAAAGGAGTTTCACCAGGGAACAGTTTGGCACAGTTTTAAAATGCAAGAATACTGGCTCAGCAATACCTCCTATTCAGCTTTTGACATTTGAATGATTTGTATTAAATGAGGATAATTAAGGGCCGGCTTTAGGCCAATTCCCCTGAGTCCCACGCTTAGGAGGCCACGTGCCTTAGGCACCTTTTAAATGTTTTTTTAACTCACCCAGTGGCGGTCCAGGTCTTCGGCAGCATTTCGGCAGCAGGGGGGTCCTTCAGTGCCATGGAAGACCCAGAGCAAGTGAAGGACGCCCTGCCGCCGAAGTGCTGCTGAAGACCTGGACCGCCACTGGGTATTCGAATTGGGCCCCACAGATCCTAAAGCCAGCCCTGGATACATTGGCCAGTACACCAGGAGCTGAGCAGAAGGAGTTAAAAGGCCACATTTTAAAAAGAAAGCAGGCCAGTTGATAGCAGAAAAGCTATAAGTGTGTACATAACAGAGGATACAAGAGGATCCTAAATGGGCGCAGCACTTTTAAAAGCAGCTTGGGATCTGTAGAGAGATTAGCCAGGGCTTGTCTCTCTCTGGGGCAGCGGGAACCCCCACCACCTCACTAAGTTCAGGAGGAGGCCTAGTAGGGAATTAGTCCAGCCACAGGAATCTTCCTCAGCGGACTTGTGAGGGCAGAAATAAACACAGTTAGTCGTAAGTCCAGGCCCTAGGTCAGGGCGGGGCAATGATGAATCAGGGGCTCAGGCCCTCAGACTCAGGGCTGAGCAACAACAGTATATCCACAGGGAGCCCAGGCCCTAGGTCTGAAGACCTGGGAGAGGGGGCCTGTACAAGAGTTGGGTGGCAGGGGGGACACAGGACCTCCCACTCCACAGTTTCCCAGTCCAGGCCCCTAGCAGTGGCAGAGGATCCACTGCTGCATCAGTGGGGATCCTGGCCTAGGGTGACCAGATGAGAGGAAGAAAATATCGGGACACATTAGGGGGGCGGGGGTCACTGGTAGAGGAAAAAAAAAGCCGAGTGCTGCTGGTGGAGGAAAAAAAAAAAAGAATACCATGAAATATCGGGACATCTTGTCACCCTATCACGGCACCCTATCGGCTCTGGATGTGCTGCAGCCAGACCAGGGCTACTTCCGGACTTCCTTCTTGAGGTACTTGGGTCAGGGTGGTGTCCTCAGGGGGGTCCAGCACCATGGGTTCCTCGGGACTGCTGACACAGGGCAGGCTCAGCAACTCCTCCAGGTAGTAGGCCTGGGGCAGGCTTGGCAACTCCTCTGCATAGCTGGCCCGGGACAGACCCAGCCAGTCCTTGTGTCCACCACAGGTCGCTGGGGTTTCCCAGTTGGGAGATAGGCTGGAGGCATCACCTCCCAGTGAGCTCTGGGGTCAGGCCTTTATATTTCCTGTGCCATGTCTGACCTTCTGGGGGGCGGGCTCAGGGCTTCCTGGCTCCACCCACTTTGGTGTCCGGAGGGGCTCGTCTCTTCCTGGGGCGGCAGAGACCCACACCATCTCACTACAGGATCCATGACTAAATTGCTGTAGACTAATTGTGTGCACCAGCCTGTGGATGTGGGAAATTAGAGAAGTGTGTACGTAAAATTTCCAAAGCAGAGCCGCTATTACAGACCAATGGACTTCTTTGTTTAACCATGATCTTTTCACATGGACAGCAATGAGCTCAGTCCGAAATAGTTTACAGTCCATTCTCAGCTGGCTGTTCAATCAGTCTCTCCCCTACAAAAGTCAACTCCTTGTCATGAGACAGAACACAAGGACGAAGATATATCACTTGACAATTGGGTGTCAGGTGAGTGTCTAGTAACTATAACCACAAAGAAGAGATTGTTCAACCTGCTTGCTATGGTCAGCAGGCGACCCAGGCAATTGCCTGGGATGTCAGGTTTGGGGAGTGTCTAGCTCAGGGGGCTGTTTTTGTTGTTAGAGACAAAAGGGAAAATAGAATGTTTGAAGTAAAATGTTTCAGGTATCTTGTATGTGAATTAATTTTTACTAACCTCCTAGAATATTCTGGGCCTTTGTAGTCTCTTGTTTCACCTTCCGGACTTCGTGAAAACTACATTTTCCTTGAACCTCCTAGAATGTTGTCAGCCATGTCCTTGTGGGTATATAAAGGGTGGGGCATCACCAGTCAGTCAGTGAGATATAAGAACAAAGTGAAGTGAGAAGCCAGGTGCAATATTGTGAACCTTGTTTTATTGTGCTATTGTGAAAGTGTACTTGTGTTTTAAGACTTGAAGAGCATAAGTAGAAACGAATAAAGTACATATTTAATGAGATGCCAGAGAGATATTGAACCCCTATAATACAAAAGAAATACACAATACAAAAGAAATACTGTTACTTCTTTTGCCATACTTAACACGTAATGTTTTCGACTTTTTAAGACTGCAGAACATAGACTTTTGCTCTCCCTAATACTGTCTGTTTTCCCCTGTAGAAAATAAATGATGCCCCTGACGAAGCCTTCAGGAGCTCAGCAAAGGAAGTGAAAAGCTCAATTGCAATGTAGTTTTCAGCAAGGGGCAAATTTGATGGAAAAATATCTGAAACAGAACAACAGACTGGGCTTTAGGTAGTAGTGATCGTCTCATTGCAGAAGAAATTGAGGAACATCATAAATGTTGGAAGTCCTATTACTAAGGAATTGGCAGATTTACCTGAAGATAAGGAATGGAACTGTGAGAAAAGTGATGGAGAAACCTCCAATTTTCCTCGTGGCATACAGGAAAGTGGTGCTAAAGAAGGATGTGTCTCTCATGAAAAGGAGAGTAATGATAAAGAAAATTCTGGTTTACACAAAAAGGAGAGAAATGATAAAGAAGAATCAGCCTTGCATGATGACAGAAATAGCCATGAGAAAAACTGCACACTACAAATCAATACATCAGATCCTGCTTTGTAGCCAGCCATCCTAAACTCTGCTGATATTGATCGTACATTTTTGAACAGGCCGGGCAAAATCGAGGATATGACGTTTCCAGTAAATGAGCAGAAATGACACTTCTCAAAAATCACATTGCGAAAGAGTGCTCAAGAATTGTGAGAAACTGAATCGGTGTTGGCTAGTTTACTCAAAATCAACTGACAAAGTGTTCCATTTTAGTTGCAAAATATTTGACAAGAATGCTAAATCGTTGATTGTGCTTTCCGGGTACAATTCCTGGCTAGTCTTTGGCTCTCTCTGACACTCCGTATCAGTTAGTGAGGGCAACAGCGAGAAAATGACCTTTTGAACTAAAGGACTCGGGTTAACACTATAAGGCTGCCATCTACTGTAACACTATTTAATACTGGTTCACCCACAGTTGATGGACAGTTCAATTTCTTGATGTTAGTACATTTCAGGTATTCTTATAATTAAAAAGTTTTTATAAGCTTAGAGGAAACTAATTTTTTTATTTGCTTCTATATGGCATGAATAAATACAGATTTACAGCTCCTAATGTGCACATTTGTTATCTTATATGGCAAGGATAAATCATTCATGCAAATTGGGCATCAAAGTCATGGAATGGGCTACAAATGCAATAAAAATAAGGTATTCAAAAGTTTAGCAAATGGGGGGGAGGGGCACCAAAGACACTCCTCACCTGGGGCTCCATTTGGTCTAGGGCTAGCCCTAGCTAGGATTTCAAGGAAAGAAAGTAGAGGAAGGCAGAGAGGATGCCAGTAACCCGAGTATGGGATTTACAGGCATTTTGTAAATGTCTCAGATCTGACAGAGGCACAGATATTTCTCAGATACAGGCCTGAGAAAGAACGCATCATGTCTGAGGATGTAAAAGAGGACTTGGAGAGTTACAAGTAGCATAGAATTGCTCTGCCAATGGAGGTCAAATTCACTAGCCACGGGATTTTTCCAAACATGGGGACACCATTGGTTTTAAATCAGTACACTTCCCATTTTATAGCTCAGCAAGTAAATGCTAATCTTTAGAGGACAAGTTAATATAGTCACTTTCTCAAAGAAAGACAGCCTCAGTAGTCAACCATTAAAAGCTTATTTTCCATCTCTTTGTATTGTAGACTGCACACAAATCCTTTGATACTACCATATCTAAGTCTTTACAAGATTAGTAAACCCACACATTCCACATGAGCACAGTTATCATGCGCAATGTAAAACTAGGCATCATGGATGTATTTGCCAAGTACCCAAAGTGATTTCACAACTCCTTCATACCCAGATAATCTGGTTTGGCAAATCCGTGGAGCTGATCCCAATCTGGAAGGCTGACTTTTAAGTACATTTAGGTGGAATAAAATTAGTTCAGTTCAGCACCAATGTCTCATGTGTTCCAGTTCTAAGGCCAGGGCTATACTAGAGTTAGGTTGGCATAAAGCAGCTTATGGCAACCTAATTATGTCAGTGTACACACTACAGACTTGCTCCCACCAATGTAAGTGCCATACTATGCGGACATAACAGCTCCACCTCCATGAGAGGCATAGGGCTTATGTTGGTGTAGTTAGGATGACACAGAGTCCATACAGATATTGCAGGTTACTTACATCAGGAGTTTATAACTAGAGCCCAGCTGCCCCCACAGGCTCCCTGCTCCCAGCACAAGTGCTGCCCGGGTTCCCCACTGAGCTGTGGCCTAGTCTCCCAGCAGGGAGTCCAGCTGCTTCCGGAGTCTCCGATCTCCCTGCTTCTGGCAGAGAATCTGTTAACTCTTTATTTTCCAGAAGGCAGATTCTTTCTGGTTAAGGATGCCTGTTCCAAGTCACATAACTTCCTCAATGGAAATTTACAATGACTTTTGGCTCATCCGATTAAAGAGAACCTTTGATAGCCTCGCGTTCCAGTTCACACACCTTGATAATTCTTGTGGTATACTGTTTTATTTTTTAAAGTCAATGGGACATTGCTAGTAAGTTATGTGCTTCACAACATTGTCATAAAATGTGAAATGCCCTTACAAGAGGATGCAGAGGATGAAATATCAAAGTAGGATAGTCCATTAGGTGACGAAGCCAAGTACTGTGTGATTACAGAGCTCTTTGAGAAGATGGAAAAAAATGTCTGGTCAGACAGGATATAGAGGACTGTGGTTAATGTAAGAAGTAGAGATGACTGAAAAAATTCAAAATTTCCCATGAGAATTTTCATTAAAAATTTCCCTGTCTTTTTCACTGCCTATAGAGTTGGTTGGAGAATTTTGAAATTTTTCATAAAAAAGGGCCAGTGTTTTCAACTGACTCTAGTAAGAAGTGTATATATCATGTGATACAGTAATAAAAGACAAACAAAAAATGAAGGTAGTGAGGCAATGGCATATCATTTTATAATTCTGTAAGAACCACATATGACTCAAAACAAACGTTGGAAGGTCTACTTTGAATATGTCTCACTGTGACAGGTTCGGTCACAGAAATTCCCTTAGGACTGTCATTTGATGTGCTGAGATTACCTCTGAGCCTGTTTTCTCTGTCAGTTTGGGCCTCCAGAACCCTGTCTTGTTGACCCCGAAATGCTAATCTGCTGCAACACAGACCCAGGTCTGAACCACATGCCCCAAAGCTGCAGACTTAACAGAAAACAGCTTAAGAAGTGCTCCTGTCTCCAGCACCTAGCTCCCAATGGAATCCAACCCCCAAATAAATCCATTTTACTCTGTATAAAACTTATACAGCGTAAACTCACAAATTGTCCACCCTCTATAGCACTTATAGAGAGAGAGATGCACAGCTTTTGCTCCCCCAGGTATTAATTTCTTACTCTGGGTTAATTAATAAGCAAAAGTGATTTTATTAATATAAAAAGCAGGATTTAAGTGGTTCCAAGTAATAACAGACAGAACAAAATAAGTTACCAAGCAAAATAAAACAAAACAAAACATGCAAGTCTAAGCCTAATACATTAAGAAACTGATTACAGATTAAATCTCACACCCAGAGATGTTCCAATAAGCTTCTTTCACACACTGGACTCCTTCCTAGTCTGGGTCCAGCAATCACTCACACCCCGGTGTTAGGATACAGATATTCAGGCCTGTCTGCAAAGGCCTATACTTCAAGAATTTAGGTTATTCTTATCACTTAGCTAGTTATACAGGTATAAAAGAAAGAATCAAAGATCACTGTCTGTGTAATGGCCCTCTCTTACTGTGACAGGCTAAGGCCTTCAGCTAAGATGTAGTTAGGCAGCCATAAGCTGGGAAGTGTATGGTCACATCCTCACATTCCAAACTAGTCACATTGAAATAAGGTGCTATTGGGCTATTAGGAATACAGTCCTGTCCTGATATTCCTATCACCTCCAGAGAAAGGGAAGAGCCTAGAAGATATAAAAGGAAACTTAGTTTGATCGCATCCTGTCTGGCAAGAACTCACTTATCAATAGACACAGCTGGAGAACCCTTATGTCTGTATAGATGTAGTTGTGAAATCCTCACTTCTGTATTGTTTTGTATGTTTATTTGCATGGTCTCTGTCTGGTTCTGTAATTGTTTCTGTCTACTGTATAATTAATTTTGTTGGGTGTAAACCAATTAAGGTGGTGGGGTATAATTGGTTAAATAACCATGTTACAATATGTCAGGATTGGTTAGTTAAATTTCAGTAAAATGATTGGTTAAGGAATAGCTAAGCAAAACTCAGGTTTTGCTATATAATCTGAAGTCAGTTAGGAAGTGTGTGGGGGTGGAAATGGGAACAGGGACTGTGGATGGGAAAAGTTGGGATCATGTTTTGCTAAAGGGGAAAATGGGAATAGGGATGGGAACAGGAACAGGGACACAGGCAAGGATTTGTGGTGTCAGAGCTGGGAAGGGAGACACTAAGGAAGGAAACTGGAATCAGGCTTGCTGGAAGTTCACCCCAATAAACATTGAATTGTTTGCGCCTTTGGACTTTGGGTATTGTTGCTCTCTGTTCATGTGAGAAGGACCAGGGAAGTGAGGGGATGAAGGAATAAGCCCCCTAACACCTGGTAGTTACTGTCCTTTGTTCCAGTTTCTTTCAGGCATCTCTTTGGGGTGGACAGGCCACTTCTTGAGCCAGCTGAAGACAAAATTGAGGGGGTTCCCGGGGTCTTTTATATTCTCTTTCTTGTGGGCGGAAATCCCTTTGTTATTCTGTGCAAAATCACAGCAACAAGATGGAGTTTGTAGCCACCTGGGCAAGTCACATGTCCCTGAATGAGTCAGTTTTTTGCAGGCTGATGCCATTGTTTACATGTTAGTTTGAACATTCCCAGGAGAGCCCAGATGTGGATTGGCATCTCCCAAAGTCCATTGTCAGTTAAGTGTTTCTTGATTGGGCACTTCTTGAGAAAGGAGTATTCTCAGTAAGCTGACCAAATGTTTAACTGAGGCTACTTAGAATCAAACACATTGAGATCCAAGTACATAGCCAATATTCATAACTTTGAATACAAAAATGATACACACATACAGACAGCATAATAACCAGCAAATTACAGCCTTTCCATAGACACCTAATTTGACCTCCTTTGTACAAGATTTGGTGCAATGATCTATACGATCTATACGATCACAGTTCATGCCAATAACGTCACACTCATTATCAAATACAATGGAAAATAATAACAAAAATGCAAGGCAGGTATAAACAAAATTAGTTTCACAGGCCACATTAGAGTAAAGAACAAAGTAGGCTCTGACTGAAATTCTTCAGGAGATTCACACTTGGGTAGCCCCCTTCTGGGGCACTCCTGATCCACAAGGGGTCATAGACCCTCTTTTTATGTATTCCTCAGGGGCATGGTGACCCACCTTATGACCAATGGACACGGGGACCCGTATGCACAAAGGATGATATCAGGAGTTCTGGATTATAAAGGATTAATCTTTACAGTAGATGACTGAGTGTTACCAAATATTCTGCCACACATGCTCTAGTGCCACACTTTTGGTTGACTTTTACATATTGACATGGGAACCAGTTACAATGGCTGAGACAGAGATACAGTCAAGCTAGATTTCAGGAGCATAAGTATACCTCTACCTCGATATAACATGGTCCTTGGGAGCCAAAAAATCTTACCGCCTTATAGGTGAGACCGCGTTATATCGGGTTTGGTCCAGTACGGTGTACCAGCAAGAGCTAGTATGCCATGCCGGGACTGGACCAGCTTCCCCAGTGGTGATTTAAAGGGCCTGGTGCTCCAGCTGTTGTGGGGAGCCCCGGGCCCTTTAAATCACCACCGGAGCTCTGGCAGCGGGGCTTGGGTGAGGATTTAAAGGGCCAGGGGCTCCCCGCAGCAGCTGGAGCCTCTGGCCCTTTAAATCACCGCCTGAGCCTGGCTGCTAGAGCCCCAGCGAGGATTTAAAGGGCCCAGTGCTCCAGCTGCTGTGGGGAGCCCTGGGCCCTTTAAATCACTGCCAGAGCTTCGGCAGTGGGGCTCAGGTGGGGATTTAAAGGGCCTGGGGCTCCCCGCAGCAGCCAGAGCCCCGGGCCCTTTAAATTCCTGCAAGATCTCTGGCAGCAAGGCTTGGGTGGGCCCAGAGCTCCACATGAATTCAGATATAACATGATAAAGCTGTGGGGCTCGGGTGGCGCTTTAAAGGGCTTGGGGCTCCCTACTGCTTTACCCCATTATATCCAAATTTGTGTTATATTAGATCACGTTCTATCGGGGTAGAAGTGTATTGTCTTCATAAATTATAACTAGTTACTAATTAAATAGATAAATTATCCCAAAAGCTGCCCCAGTCATCATTGAGGATGATATTTTCAAAAGTGAGTAAATGACTTGGATACTTTTGAAAATCCCTCCCTGAAATGCTACATGGTACTATAATGGTCCTCAGAGGCTGGTGCACACAATCAGCGCACAGCAATTTAGTCATGGATCCTGTAGTGAGGTGGTGTGGGCCCTCCCACGCTACCAGGCTTCCTTTGGGGCTACCAGTGGCCTGGCAACTGAAGTTGCTTAATGCTGCCCTTTCTGGGCCACTTCCTAGATCTCCTCCCAACCATCCCTCAGACACCTCAGTCCAAGGCTTTCCCCTGCTGCAATAGTCCAAACCAAGAAAACGAAAAGGGATTACCAATGACCAGGGCCCATATGCAGGGAAGAGGAGAATGCTTCCCTGTTTCTGGGGTGGGTCGTCCCTTATCTGAGGGAGGGCCCTTTGGGGCAGTTATCTTACAGATTGCAGCCTTCCTGCCACTCTGCACTGTTGGAGCCACAGGTTGCAAGTCTGCTGTCTTCCAGGTCTGCCCCCAAATGAGTTCTTTCCCTGACTTTTAATTCCTCCACCAGATAGAGCCTTTGCTGCAGGTGTGTTGGGGTGGGGCTAGCTTGGCCCAAAGTAATTAATTAACCCTTGTTGCCCAATATGAGATTTGTACACCTTATCACAGGTACTAAGAGTAGAATCGCACAACACATAATCTTGATAATCGTCTTCAAACTCCCCTCTGCGGCTCAAACAATCAGGAAGTTGCAGTGTGACTACACAGGTTTTAGGGGGAGTGTCAGGTAGAATATTTGCACTTCAGAATTCCCCTCCCAGCTGTGTTTTTTCAAGCACATGTTTATGTTTGCAGCCTGTGGCTTGAATTTCACTCTAACTGGATTTGCACAGTAATAGTCCTGGTTAGTTGAGACTAGAGAATAGGTGTAAAAAAGGGGAAAATACACAAGAATTTCTTTCCACCTCACTCCCTGCCAAAGTTTTATGGAAGCACTACAAGGTAGATTAGAATGGGTTTGTTCTGACTCACTGGGTTGTTTTTTGAGTACAGTGCAATAATTTTAACATACAGAGCTCCTTCAAACCACCACAAAAAAGTGGAAAATTGGGTACTGTCTCATGGTTTTGAGGCATTGGCTATCTGAATTTTCTTCTTATTCTCAGAAACCCAGTGGGTCAGTTCACTACAACAATGCTCTATCTCCAGATATATATAAATAATTAATAGCTAGGGTGCCAGTATATGGTGCTTAAGAATATTTAGCATAGTTCTGGGTTTGATCAGACCAATCAGGGCTTTGGAGTGGAGCCCAGAGCTGGAGTGCGGAGCAGCTCCGGAGCAGTGGAGCTGCAGGTTTTTGCCTGGCGCTGGAGTGGAGCCGGAGCACAGCTCCAAAGCCCTGGGACCAATGAAACTTGTTGCTGTGGCCTGCAAATAGGTTCCTCTCTGCACGTCTGTACCTGGAGCTCTCAACATAACTGAGATTATATTGCCCACCTGGGATAGACAGTCTCAGCACACTCCCAATCCCCATGCAAAGAAGTAAAGTGAAAAAACTGTGCAATGTAACTGGACAACAGTAATAATAATTACACGGGTCATTTGGCATAAGTCAACTGACAGAGACTAGAAAGGGTGGTGTCAAGGCTGAATCCCCACTCTGTCACTCCGAGTGCAGAAGTTGGGGGCCTGTAAGGATTCTAAAAATTAATACTTGCTGCTTCAGGCTTGTATTAAACTCCTAAGGTTACAACTTTTTTCTGACCTTGGCTTGGTAAACCCTGCCATCACCCAAATGCAAAAAAACCCCTTTGAACTGAGGAAGGAGCACTTGGGAATTCCTTCCTGTGGGGGGAAGGTAGCCCTTTCACACACTCCCCCTCAGCTCTTCCTGGGGAAGAGCTGAGAAAGAAAACAAAGGAAATTAGCTGTGACCACTAGCTAATCAAACAACATGCATAAACCTCTTAGGACACCAAAAATCCAATCCTGTTCTTTAAAAAAAGGTAAATTTTATTAAAAAGAAAAAGGAAAATAATACAACTGGAACTTAGGCTTTTTGCTAGTTCTTAAAAGAAACAATTACAAAAATGAGGCACCCAAAATAGCTTTCTTGGGGGGTCAGCTTAAAGGCTACAAGCAAACAAAAGCATCTGGGGTTAGCACAGAGGAGTCCACAAGCCCAAATAAAGAAAATAAACCTAGCTAAACATCCCTAATTACTTACATATTTGAGGGGTTTCAAATAAGTAATACTAGGTATGATCTGATGAATTTTCATATCTGGTTCAAGCCTTACACAGCATTGCAGCTCCTTCTCCGGAGAACAACAGACAATGGGAAAGTTTCTTTCCCATTCTTTTTACAGATAAAGCAAGCAGAGAACAGACCAAGAGGGATTTTACTGCTAACAGGCTGGCTGGGTGTCCATCAAAAGGAGCTACTGTCCCCTTCCCGCTTCAGGTATCACACACACCCCAAATCACAGATGGTGTTGGCCAGCCTGGTTCAGGTCAGGTCCACACCAGCTAGGATTTCTTTCTGGAGATTTAGGAAATAGAGTTAATAAGATACATGAACCTCTAATTTTACTAATAATTACATGAAGAACTAAACAGTACTTTTTACATTTCAAGGAATACAATGACTTAGAATGCAGGGACATTTTTACCTGGCTGATTCTGGGAGAGTGCATCAGCCACTTTGTTAGAGACTCCTCTAAATCAAAATCAAAGTCTTGAAGAGCTAAACTCCTCCAAAGAAGTTTTTTGTTAGTCTCTTTGACTGTGTGAAGCCACATCAGTGCAGCATGGTCAGCCAGCAGGTGGAAACGCCGTCCCCAAATGTATGGGGGTAGTTTGTCCAGAGCATACACAATGGCGTAGAATTCTTTTTCTGAGACTGACCTCTCAGAAAGTTTTTTGCTGAGAAACACGACGATGGAATTATTGATCTGGTCCTTCCTGCATTAAAACTGCTCCCACATCATGGTCGTATGCATCTGTGGTTATGACGAACGGTTGGTTGAAGTCTGGGGCCCTCAGTACAGGGTCAGACGTAAGGGCAGCCTTAAGCTGGTTAAAGGCTTTCTGACACTTTTCAGTGCACTGAACTGCATTTGGTTGTATTTTCCTGGTCAGGTCTGTCAGTCGGGTGGCAATTTGGCTGTAGTTTGAACAGTAATAATAATTACATGAGTAATTTGGCATAAGCCGACTGACAGAGGCCAGAAAGGGTGGCAATAAAAACTAAATATATAGTGTATATACATCCACCTCAGATTTCTAATGAAAACAGTGCTGAGTTGATATGTGAATTGATGTTGCTATTTTCCTGACTTCTCCAGCGAATCATACAATAAATTAAAGGCTGGATCTGAGCCAGATTTCTTTTCTCCTTTCTTTCAGAATAGAAAAGTATATTAAAAGCCTAGCTATAATCACACAGACTGCTAGCGGTCCCTTGAAAGCTGAGATCTCCTGGTCTATATCAATTAGGAACCAAATAGTAGCTACTAAGTAGTTATAATTATATCTATTGTAATTATCAGGACAGCTACAAATTGTTCTTTACACCAAAGACAATTGCAATGGACATCCATCTATTTTAAAGTGAAACAAAATCTCCCTGCATCCCCCCAACCATTTCAAATTCTGCCTCAAGACTCAGATCTTCTAGGTACCCATCCAACAATGACCTCTGTGATCTTGTACATAGGTTTTTAAGGCCTAGCTTGACAAAGCCCTGCCTGAGATGATTTAGTTGGGATTGGTCCTGCTTTGAGCAGGTGGTTGGACTAAATGATCTCTTGAGGTCTCTTCCAACCTTTATCTTCTATGATTCTATGATCTTTGTATTTCCTAATTGTTAGGCTTTTCTTTCTCATGTGTTCTTCACCATTACATTTAAGAATTCTGCATATGGTGCAGAGACAGCAGCCATTTTGTTTTCAAAAACCTACAGCTTACTGCAGAGAAGACAGAACACTCTGCTCTCATGGAGACGTCAGTGTTCTTCCTTCTTCATTTTTCTTCCCTTAATCTACAAGTAAAAGTCAGTTTGAACTAGAAGTACATATTATTCTCCTTGTATATAGAAAAAAACATAACTTCCAGTGCTGCATGACTATGGTGCCTCCTCCCATTCAGATGGTATATTAACAACAGAAATAGCTCCACAAATCATTTAAAAAGCAGTTTATACAAAGAGAAAACAATTAAATGTGTATGTAACTAAAGTAACCTTCACTCCTCCCTTGTCCCTCCCCCTTGCATTAATCATCCCTGTTTTTCTTCCTATACCCTTCCCCTTTTTCTTTTCTTACACCTTGTTGTCCTAACATAGCGCCAGATCATGCAATCCTTACATACAAGTAGATCCATTAAAGTTAATAAGGATAATTACAAAAATAAGAGCACCAGTTTGGATCCATAGGCCCTATCTGGCAAGCTGCTCTATGCTGCCAGACCCCTGGACCTTCATGGAGCTCACTGAGGTCAATGACCACAGGGTTGCCAAGCAGGACACCCTGCAAGATGGAAGCCTCATACTGTAATTCCTCAAGGCAAGAACTTGTCTTTTTGGTTAATCTATCCATAAAACATGCATAACTATGGTGCTACAGAAAAAATGATTATAACTTAACTTTAGAAGCAGAGTAAACTTTTTCCATGTGGAGACAGTTGGCCAGATTCAGATCTCAGTTCCGCTGGTATTAATCCAGATTTGCGGCTATATATGTACAATTTATGAATTCTGATTAATATTGAGAAGTTGCATAATGAAAATCTGCTGTGTCATGAATGCCTATATGTATGCAGGTCCAACATTGTAGACAGGTCCTATAGCACACATGAACCAGACACAGTCAGAAGGTATTTAAGACTTAACAACCCTATTAAGGTACAAACATCTGGGACAATGGGTGAGCTGCATCCTGTGAAAACCAGTTTCTGCTGACTCCAAAAGGGAGAGAGAGAAGGTCGGAGCAATAGAAGGTTACCAGGAGAAAAACAAAAGAGGCCAGGTGACCAGGAGGGGTTCAAATAAAGAAACACACAGGAACAGGGAGCCAGACAGAAAGAGGACACTGAGGCAGGAGAGACTGTGGTCACAGAAGCTGGTTAAGGAGAACCAGGAGGGAGAAAGGCCAGCTAATAGGTAGCAGCTTGCATGAGGACACCCTGCTGCCTGCCTTTCTTCCTGGGCCCAGGTGGTTCCCCATGGACTCACAAAGGAAGGATGAGCTAGGAAGTGAAGTACAATTGCAGGTTCAGATGTTTATTGTTTTGGATGATCTGTGTTCACTTGAACTTTGCATGATTAAGTATAAAAGAGCATAAACGGTGTTAGACTGTACAAAGTGTAGGCATGTATATGCTTCACAACTACTGTGTACCCATAGCGTTAAACTATTAACAGAAGCTTCAGAGCTTTGAGGGTGGAGTTCTGGGAAAGGGGCATGTTTAAGTATCTTGGGAGGACAATTGGGCTGAGGAGCTCTAGTTCTGAGAAGGCGTTACAGACTGTGAGGCAGTTCTTGGGAAATGGGCCAAAGCAGGATCCAGTGGGGCAGCCTTCTGAGGCTCTAGAAGCTTGAAACACGCAGGGGATCCAGGACACAGAGGCTTGGATTGCCCCAAATCAGTTCTAATGGACAGCTGGAAGGGGGTGCATACTAGGATCTATGACATCAGGGTACACTTTTGCCATGTGGAGATAGTTGGCCAGATTCTGACCTCAGTTACACTAGTATTAATTGAGAATAATTCCCTTGATTTCAAGGGAGTTGTGCTGGATTTACCCTGGTATAACTAAGAATAGAAGCTGGTCCTAAACTCTAAAGCTTTTTCAAACTCAGAGGTTTCAAATGCAACAGGAGATGTCATATTTTCACATTATTTTCACCTTCCACCATTACAATGTGTACAATCCAATATGACACTGCATCATCACAATACAGGGAAAACATAACAAAATTATTTCTTATGCTACCTTCCAAGTGACTCATCACTGTTAGTGTTGGGATTTGAAATGATAAAAAAATAACAAGCAAATCAAATAAATAGAAACTGACACTATCATTATTTCATATACATAAAAGAATTTAACTCTGTGACGTATAGATTTCTACAAACAGAACCGATGTTTGAAAAAACAAAAAAATGGAAGAAATTAAATTCTTAACATTTTACCAGCTGGTGTCCTGCACATCGGAAACTGTAAATGCTAGGGCCTATTCAACAGATAAATGCAAACTGCAGAGCCGTACAGCTAACACTTGAACATATTTTTAATTTTGCATCCCAAAAGGAAAATGCAAATCGAGTCCGCATTGTTGACTGAGGGTATGTCTACACTACGAAATTAGGTAGAATTTATAGAAGTCGGTTCCTTAGACATCGTTTTTATACAGTTGATTGTGTGTGTCTCCACACAAAATGCTCTAAATGCATTAACTGAGTGGACTGCGTCCACAGTACTGAGGCTAGCATTGACTTCTGGAGCGTTGCACTGTGGGTAGCTATCCCACAGCTCCCGCAGTCTCCACCGCACATTGGAATTCTGGGTTGAGATCCCAATGCCTGATGGGGCAAAAACAGTGTCGCAGATGGTTCTGGGTACATATCGTTAGGCCCTCCTCTTTCTCCCTCCCTCCGTGTAAGCAGTGGCAGACAATCATTTTGTGCCTTTTTGCCTGGGTTACCTGGAAGATGCCATACCATGGCAAGCATGGAGCCCAGTTAGCTCACCATCACCGTACTTCTTCCGGGTGCTGGCAGACGTGGGACTGCATTGCTACACCGCAGAAGATCATTGCTTTTTGGCAGCAAACAGTGCATTATGACTGGTAGCCATCATTGTAGTACTCCTGGGTGCTCTTTTAGCAGACCTCAGTAAGGTCCATCGGGGCACCTGGGCAAACATGAGAGTGACTCAGCCAGGTCATTCCCCAGCAGGGCAGGTGCAACCATTTAGGTGACCTAGGCAGTTGCCTAGGGCACTGGCATTTGGGGAGCACCATTTTCTTCAGCAGTGACCGCAGCGGCCAGATCTTCAGCCGCCCCGGTTGCCGCCGGCATTTAGGCAGAGAGAGCTGGGGCAAGGGAGCATGGGGAGGGCCGCCTGCAGCAAGTTGGGGCGGGCAGCATGCAGGGGAGCTCCCCGCCCCAGCTCATCCCTGCCCCACCTCCTCCCTGAGCATGCCGTGGCCACTTCACTTCTCCTACCTCCCAGGCTTGCGGCGCCAATCAGCTTAGGTGCCGCAAGCCTGGGAGGTGGGAGAAGTGAAGCGGCCACAGCATGCTTGGGGTGCTCGTGCACGGAGCAGGGGTGAGCTGGGCTGGGAGGAGAGGTGCCTCAGAGCGGAGGATGGGGAGCTGCCTCAGGGTGGGGCGGGGGGGCGCAAGGTGTAAGTTTCGCCTAGGGCATGAAACATCCTTGCACCGGCCCTGTTCCCCGGTCATACTGCACCGTCTTCTGGTGAGCATGAAGTGGATCAAAACAAGACATAGACCAGATCTGGTTTGTATTCATTTGCTCCCCACTCCCTCTGTGAAATCAACAGCCTGCTAAACCCAGGGTTTTGAGTACAGTCCCTGAGGGGTCAATTCTGCGAGACAGTTATTTGTGTTTCTCCTTGATACAAAGCCACCCCCTTTTACTGATTTTAATTCCCTGTAAGCCATGTCATCAGTTGCCCCTCCTTCCATCAGAGCAACAGCAGACAATTGTTTCACGCCTTTTTTCAGTGCAGACGCCATAGCACTGGGAACATGGAGCCCGCTCAGATCACTGCGGGAATTATGAGCACTGTAAACAACACATGCATTATCCTTCAGTATATGCAGAACCAGAACCTGCAAAAGCGAAACCAGGCGAGGAGGTGACAGCAGCGCGGTGACGAGAGTGATGAGGACATAAACATGGACATAGACTTCTCACAAAGTACAGGCCCTGGCAATATGCACATCATGGTATTAATGGGGCAGGTACATCCAAGAGAGCTTTATGGAGATATCCCTGGAGGATTTCTGCTCCATTCCCAGACACGTTAACAGACTTTTCCAGTAGCTGTACTGGCCGTGAATGCCAGGGCAAATTAATCATTAAATACACTTGCTTTTAAACCATGTCTAATATTTACAAAGTTACACTCACCAGAGGTCCCTTCTCCACCTACAGGGTCTGGGATCCTGCCTTGGGTTGGTTTGGGGGTTACTGGCTCCAGGTCCAGGGTGAGAAACAGATCCTGGCTGTTGGGGAAACCAGTTTCTCCGCTTCCTTGCTATGAGCTATCTTCAACCTCCTCCTCATCCCCAAAACCTGCTTCTATGCTGCATCCTACTCCACGGATGGAGTCAAAGCACAGGGTTTGGGTACTGGTGGCTGCACCCTCTAGAATGGCATGCAGCTCATCATAGAAGCAGCATGTTTGGGGCTGTGACCTCGAGCGGACATTTACCTCTCTGTTTTTTTGGTAGGCTTGCCTGAGCTCCTTAACTTTCATGCGGCACTGCCGCAAGTCCCTGTTATAGCCAATGCCTCAAATTGCGTCCACACTTCCCCAGATTTGATCCAGCAAGGCCTATTTCAGCACTAATCCTCTCGTCAGAGGTGGAGTAAAGAAATCAATGTTAAGAGCCCTTTAAGTCGAAAAAAGGGGCTTTGTCGTATGGATGGGTGCAGGGCTAAATCAAGGTAACGCTGCTAAATTTGACCTAAAATCGTAGTGTAGACTGGGCCTGAGTGTGAGCTAAAGCCACACATACTTTCCTTTGCAATATAACTGTTTTCTCATTTAATGGAAGGATTGGCCTGTGGTTAAGGCACTAGGCTAGGATTCAGGAGACTGGGATTCAGTTCCCCATTTTGTCACATATCCTTGGGCAGGACACAATCTTTCTGGGTCTCAGTTCCCCTTCTGTAAAATGTGACTAATACTTATTTTTTCTCTCCATTTGTGTGTCTTGTCTATTTTGGCTCCAGTCCTTCAAACTACTGTTTGCAGGCACATCTTTGTGTCCACACATAGCCTCATTGACTTCAATGGGGCTGTGCTTGTTTGTGGGGATGTACTTACATGTAATCAGTTGCAGGACTAGTGCCCTTCGAGTGTAAGGTCTTCCATGCAAAGGCTGTCTGTTATTACATGTGATTACACTGTCAAGAACAATGGGCCTCAGAGCTTGGTTAGGGCCTTTGCAGTTACTATAATGCAAATTAGATAAATTCTGATTTTATTTTCAGATTTCACTCCATGATACCTTTAGCATTTAGAAGAACTGAATGTGAAAAGACTTTTGATAACATTTAGAGTTATTTAATCTTGCCACGTAGCAACTGAGCTTCCAAAGAGTAACTTGATTCTATTGGTGTAGGTGGGTGAAACTTTGGCCAACAACACGCATAGATCAGTATTGCATTCACTGGTCTTTCTTTCTTTCTTTTTGAAAGAAAGAGGATGTATTGTCGATCAAAGTAATGCAACAGTCTTTCATATCGATGTTTTAACTCTATTTCCCCCCACCATCTTTATTTATTATTATTTCTATTGTCATAGCACCTACAAGCCCCAATTCCCATTGTGCTAAATACTGTGCAAATATATAACACAGAAGTGGGCAAACTTTTTGGCCTGAGGGCCGCATCGGGTTTCCAAAATTGTATGGAGGGCCAGTTAGAGGAGGCTGTGCCTCCCCAAACAGCCAGGCATAGCCTGTCCCCACACCCATCCGACCCCTCCTGCTTCTCATCCCCTGATGGCCCCCAACCAGGATTCCTGCTCCATCCAACCCCTCTGGTCTCCTGACAGCCCCCAGAACCCCCGCCCCAGACTGCCCCCTGGCACCACATCCAACCCCTCCTCTCATTCCTGACTGCCTAACCACACCTTCTCCCTGACTGCCCCCAGAACCCCTGCCCCATCCAATCCCCCCTCATTCCTGACTGTCCCCCCCAGGATCCCTGCCCCCATTCAACCCCCCTGCTCCCTGCCCTCTGACCACCACCCCAAAATCCCTATTCACACCCCATCCCCTGACCACCACCCCAAAATCCCCTTCCTACTATCCAAGCCCCCCCCTCCCCCGCTCCCTGCCCCCTTACTGCATTTCCTGGAGCACTGGTGGTTGGCGGTGCTACAGCTGCACCACTCAGAGCACCAGGACAGGCAGACGTTTCCCATTTGGAGCCAGCCATGCCACTGTGCAGCACAGAGCACCGGGTCAGGCCGGGCTCTCAGCTGCCCTGCCCCAGGAGCTCGCAGCCCCGCTGCCCAGAGCATTGTGAGCTGAGGCTGCGGGGGAGGGGGAACAGCAGGGGAGGAGCCAGGGGCTAGCCTCCCAGGGCAGGAGCTCAAGGGCTGGGAGGGTCCTGCAGGCTGGATGTGGCCCGTGAGCCATAGTTTGCCCACCTGTGATAAAACAAGACAGTCCCTGCCCCAGACAGATGGGGAAGCACAAGAAAACAACGTGACAGTACTGGTCAGCACAGTAGAGAGCACTCTCAGCACACCAGCAACCCAACTATTGTCAAGGAAACACATAAGAGCTTAAAGGAGGGTTTTGAAGGTGCATAACGAATGAGTTTTGTGGAGGTTTATAGGGAGCTCCGCCTAAGCACAAGGGGCTAGAATAGGAGAAAGCATGAAGGTGGTTGTTTGAAACTGTAACATGTGGGCAATAACTGCTGGCAGCATGGGCACTCCGGAGACAGGATTCATCGAAGGTTCACAAATGGCAGCCACTCAATAGAACACTCAAGACCATTGTCCACAGGTGGTAAAAGGAAGAAATTTTGCTTTTTCAAAACCAGTATAATCTTTGGCAGTGGCATTTATGTGCTATTTAGACTTTTATCATATCTTCCTAGTCACACTGCGGATGTTAAGAATGCTTTGATTATACAGTGCTTTGTCAGGTATGTATTCAAATAATAATTCTAAATCCATATTCTTCAGCTCTTGCAGTCATTTCACTTCCTGCTGCTTTGGCACTAGTACATCCACCAACACTGACAATTAGAAGAAAAATGTAGCACAATCAGTCACATATTTATAGAGCACCCTTCAGAATCAACATTTTAGTATGCTTCACCGTCATTAAAATCCAATTACGTAAAAGCACACATTCCATGGGAACATGCAATAACTTATTTATTCTGGAACAAAGGCATTTACATGCAAACACATCACTAAAATGTGTTTGAAGAATACGTTTACAGTATATTTGGAAGAAAAGTAACACACATAGGAGATGGGAGCCTGCTTTGGTAGCTGCAGCAACCATTCCAAAAACAAACCCAAACGCTTAGTTACCAAAACAGTGTAGATCGGGTGTTCACTATCCACTGTAGCACTTAGAAATGACAGCACAAAGCTCCTCTTCATTTTATCTTGTCAACATTCAGGACTATTGGCTCTGAAGAAGAAAGTAAAAATAAAAAGCCAAAGGAACAAGCAGGAGAGGGGATAACAACTGAGCAATGAGATAAGGAAAGGCAAATGAGACTTTGCTGTCATCAGATGCCGTGACATTGAAAGTGCGTTGGAGCATATTGCTGCCAGTAAACTCATTTGCTAGAGTACTCATGAAAAGCAAACACAGGTAGGGCATGAACACAGCAGATGTGAATTTATTTAAAAATCCAAAAGAAGAGTCATCGTTTTTTAAATTTTTGTTTACAATATTGGATCAATTCATTAAATAAAGCAGGTAAGGATATACCTCAGTCCTCCAGTGTTAGCTGTATATATAGGAGTGCTCACATGAATATTTGCAGATCAGGGCCATATTACCTACTGATCTGGATTGAATGTCTTGGGCCTAATTTTCCCCTAACTTACCTTCTGTTCAGAAAATGCAATGTAATATACGCCAGTTAATGACATACTACCGAATAAATTGAGGACATAACACATAAGGCAGAAATCCAGTGCATTATAACTATTTCTTTGCTGGTAGCTTTCCTCCTCTGCCAATTGTCATTTTGAGCTTTGTAGCAGTGGTGCAGATGAGATTGAGAGTATATTTTATTTTTACAGTTGTACTCAAATAGAGCTTAAGTGACACATATGTCTTATGATGGCCCCTCAGGGATAGAGTGGAATTTTGTCCCAAGAGATGATATACTACAGGTTATGAGGAAAATACCATGGCATCCAATAGAATTAACATGAGACAATGCCTCTCGGTGCAGCAATATCTGTCAGTGTATATTACAAATGATATCAGCTGTGAACAGTGGAAGAGATCATGAAAATAATCGGCTAATGTCACAGCAGCCACTTCTTAAAAACTGCATAGCAACTGTCATTTCCCCTGCTTTGCTTTGAAAGGTAAATTAATGACAGCTGAATAATCTAGGAGGTTTTCCAGACACTACTCATTATTAATTGTATTTTCATCACTGAAAGCAATATTTGTGCACTCTGTTTCAGCTGCACTTGGTCTCACTCCCATCGTCATGCGGCTGTCTGCTTGTCCGCGCAGAAGCCCTGTTTTCACAAGGTTTTCAAAAATCCACTTCAACAGAACTAGATTAAATTTAGCACATGGGAAGAGGAGTAAAATCTGTAAGCAAACATTTTTCTGTTTTAATTTTTTTAATGGATTCTATAATTGTCAGTGCTCATGTTAGTACAATGAAAACATTTAGAAATTGACTCACTGGGATTTTTCATTGCTCAGATAATAAAACAGCTACTTGAGTTATGCCAAGCATTAAGCCTATTGGTCTATTTTTAGTTTTTAATGTTTTGTGCAACTTTCAGCTACTGTGGTGATGGATTTAGTGCAAAAGCCCAAATAGGAAAATAGACAATATAAATCACAGCTAAGCAAGAAGCCGGAAAGCTGAGGCCAAATATTGCCCTAATTTACACACGTGAGCCCAATGGGATCAACTGTGTTATACAGGGCCAACATTTTGCCCTTACATTTGATTTGTAATGGGGAATAGAATACTTTCTATCCAAGAAGGATGTTTATAGTTCCCTTCTTTTGGATAAATGTAATCAGATTGCTACACAGAAGTTTAGGATATTTGAACTAGGGATTCAGGATGTGGGTATATTCTAGTCTGTCTACATATTCGGTGTAAAATCTGACAAACTGTGGGCCAAATTCTCCTTTCAGTTTTACCAATGTAAAGGTGCAGTAGATCCTGTTTGGGAGATATCTTTTTGCTGTCATCAGGAACAGATTAATGCATAGGATCACTAAAGTCATTGAGCGATGGGGTGAGAAAACCCACAAATACCATCACCTTTGCTGTGGTACTCCATCCTCACTACAACACTCCAGCACCAGAAATACACTGTGATTAGTGCTGTGTGATGTTACATGTGCAACAGTTCACTATGGCTACTGGTTTCAAGATACACCAGCTGGAAGGGAATACTTTCTGTCTGAGTGTTCCTTTTAGTTCTTAAACATTTAAAAAATGTGGATCAAGCAAAACTGCCATAAATATTCTTTCCTGTCAGATATTTCACAGATTCTGGAGGCTTTGTGACAGTTTACAAACTATGCGGCTTTGTTTGCTATCCTTACAAATTTAGTTTGCATTGTTTGAGTAAGAAACACTCAGATTGTGTGGTGGCACATGCCATAAGCTTGAATCATCAACTCAGGTTCCTGGTTGATCATCTGAAACAGAGGATAACAAACTTGTTTGTAATAGTTAAATGATATGGCAGTAATATCCGAGTTTCACACTTCATCTTACCCCCAAATATTTATACAATTCCATTTACGCTATTTATAAACTGAATCCAGAAAAACACAGTAGACTCTTTTCCAACAGAGGAGAAAACAAATTAAAACTCCAGCTCTATCATACATGTGTCCACTCGAATAGATTTGCAATAAACAGGGTCAGACTGGCGGGGTGACAGGTCAGAGTGCTATTTAACAAGTACATAGCCCAGTGAACATGCAAGAATACAGTCTAAATAGTGTGATTTAAGTTTGCTACCTCATGAACCTCCAGAGTGGATTCATCTCACCAATTGTATAATGCTCAATGAGGGACTGAAAATCCTTCCTTGCTCCTACAGGCAATCAGCTTATGTCCTGAAGGATGGAATCTTATTATGGGCTATATCCCACCTCCATTCCATTTCCGTAACTCTCAAAGTCAATGGAAGATTTGGGTAGAAATTGATAACAGGACATGGGACTTGTCTTGTGTAACTACAAATGCCATTAGAGGTCATAAAATAATGCATCCCTTTACCAAAAAAAACCCCATTCAGCCACATGGGTCAGTGAATTCCACTGTACAAAATCAAGTATTTCCATTTGTTGGGTCTGAATTTTTTGGATGGAATTCAGATTGTGTTACAACAGAGTAAGCCTGCAATAATTCTCTGAAGGTCAATGGAGTTACACCAGGAGTGAGGTTAGAATCAGATTCATGGCACTTAGACTATGTAATATTCAACCTGTGCTGGGGATTTAAGGGAGTTGAAGAGCATGTAAGGAATCTATCTCCTTGGGGAAGACAATATGTCTGATCACCATTGTCCTGTACTTGCCATAGTCATTTATATGAGTGAAAAGCGGGTGTAAACAGTGGTGCTGGAACTAGGGGGGTTATGGAGGTGCTGCTGCATCCCTGCCTGAAGATGTAATAACAAGCACCAAATACATGGTTTCCATCATCAGCACGCACACTATAGAAATTGTTCCAGTACTCCTGGGTGTAAAGCATTACATACCAATTGGTAGCATTTTATATCCACTTTGCACTAGAGTATATGACTACCCAAAGTGAAGGGCAATGATGAATTAGGCTTAATGTGATTAAAAACATACAAGGTGTTGAGCCTTTTTCCTTTACAGGCAAATGGACTAACTCTCCTCACTGTGCTCTGGTTTCCATCCACAAAATGAGACTAATTGCCTCTCACATTGTGATTCCAAGAGTGAAAAGAGACAGACACTGTTCTATTTTTCCTCCAATAGTCCGTCAACTATTTGCTGCCAGGTTATTAGAGGAGAGAGACAGAGCAAAAGAGACAGAATGAGTCACAGCAATAGCTTGTCATTAGTTTAACGAGAAGAGATAGAAACAGAGGGAGCTCACTGGGCTAATTTTCTTCCCATCCCCCACTATAAATTAAAGGAGATTAGAACAACTTCAAAAATCACTGCAGTGCATCTTGGACTGCTTGTTCAATTAACCTTAAACTGAAAATATTAACATCCAGTATGAAAAATGTTGGCCACTGCACCAGATGCCCTGTTGCTAGAAAGAAGGGGAAAACAAAACCAACAACCAGACATTATGCTCCATACTGTCTGTACTTACCAACTGCATGGGAGTGTGGCAGTATAGCAAATCGTGGGGAACTATGAACCGGATTTTCAAAGGTAGTCAGCACCGGTAGCTCCCATTGTTCTCCAAAGGGGAGCTGAGCTCTCTTTAGTATCTAGCCAGTAACTTAGGTGCCTTACTGGGAGATGTTGGGTTCTGATCACTTTTGAAATTTTCATTATTCATGGAATGCCATTAGGATCTGCCAATCTGACATACCAATAGTTACCTGCCAAAAAAAGTAAATACGCCAAACCTCAAACTCTCTTCATGCCCCATGAATTGTATAGGGCCATCAAATGTCCACAGTGATTTTAAAAATAGATGTTTTAATTGATTAATAACATTAATAATGCATTAGTACATTTTAATTAACAAGTTTTAAATACCGTTTAATAACTGGAGTAAAGAGAGTTTAACATCTTTAACAATATTTTAGCTAGTCATTGTTGTGTATTTGGTTGTCATGGGAATAGAATCTTGTGTTACTAATGCAACTGAATCGGATTATTAGTGGATAGCCCAGCCTGTTTGACTGGCTGTTGGTTAGTTCTGTGGTAGCAATAAATGGCTGCTCCAAAGTTTACAGCTCTCTGTGTCTCCAGTGATTTCCTCCTAAAGTTGCTGCCCCCAAGGATGGCGACGAGGATGGGATCTCTGTGCTGCCCCAGCAACAGAAGGAAGTAGAAGTTAAGGTAAGAAAACAAACAAACAAACCTTGTTTGCTGCTGGAAGGTGGTGAGAACTGGCTTGTTTGCACTGACTGTGAAACTGAGACTAAAACCATGGCTACACTTACAGGGCCACTGGAACCTTTGGAGGAGACTATAGTGCAATGGCATGCATATTTTGAGCTTTTTGTTATTGCAAATGACATTACAGAAGCAAAGAAGGTGCCAATATTCTTAAGTGTTGTAGGGGCTAAGACCTACTCCCTGCTACCACAGAACTAACCAATAGCCAGCCAAACAGGCTGGGGTATCCCCTAATAATCCAACTCAGTTGCCATAGCAACATAAGATTCTATTCCCATGACAGCCAAATACACAACAGTCATGTCAACCTTTGGTCTACATTAGGTTCACATGTTCACTAACATATGTTAAAATACTACTCGTTTTCCAAGTCTAGACAAAATCAAGGAGGACAAGGATCACAAATAATAGATCATTTATTTTTTGAAAAGCCAGGCACATACGCATCAGTGATAGACTAATGTTAGAGACACAACTCAGAAAAACTGTGGGTGAAATCCTGGCTCCATTGCAAATCATAGATTTTTTGCCATTGCCTTCAGTGGAGCCAGGATTTCATTCTCTGACCAAATGCACTGATTGTAATTCTACACACTTGCACAGAGAGAGTACACAACGAGTGAATGAACTGGAGGAAGATTCTGTTGAGCCAAGGCTGGGTGTATTCTGCGTCTATTGGATAGTATTGCAGAAGATAACTATCTCAGCTCACAAATTTCTGCATTCTCTTGCTGTTGTACATTGTTTTATATCTCATAGCAATGGACAAGGTCCCTAACAATGCATAAATGGGCTTTGGAAGTTTCATTGTCTATAGCACTACTAATGAATAACTAGTTTATAGATTGCAAATTAATAAAAGGGCTAAAATTTGTAATCCTTGATAGATACAATAACATGAAAGATTATTTTTTCCTACTGTTATTCACCAGGTTTCCAATTCTGCACCCATTACACATGTTGGGTAGTACTGAAATTACTAGCCACACTAAGCTCTCACTACACTTGATGGAATGACTTGTGTCAGTAAGTACCACTCAGTGGGAAGGCTGCAGAATTGGGCTTTATAGTTCTAAAAATGTAAGTCATGCAAAGGGTAGAGCCTCTGGATGTTGTGGATCACCATAGCTCCCGAAGAAGGAGAGGAGGATTGCGTGTGGGCCAGGGGCATAGTCATTGGGTCCATGCAGCATATCAATCTACTGACCCAAAATCCTGCATGTGGGGGAAAATTAAGGAACAGAGGGTTACCTCCCACATTTCCACATGGTCTGTATTAGTCCCAGCAGCTCAGTTATAGATGCAGCATGGTTTGTGGATATGAAGAATCCCCCATCCCTCAGTCCCAGAGTTTTCACTCACAAAGCAAAACTCATTGGCACAGACTTTGCTCCTCCCCTTTCTGTCAGTTCAGGTTTCATAGGCTTCCATCACTATACGCTAGTATCTGAATGCACAAGAGAGGAAAAGTTTGATACTTCTGAGTGTGCAAAATAGAGACAGGCCAAGCTAGAAATGGACATCCATATGGATGCATGATTCAGCTGCCAAAGATAAAGAGATTGATCTTCTTCTGAGGCAGAGAAAAAAATTTAACTAGTGTGTACAAATTTGTGTTCTAGATTGCTGGATTTACCGATCTAGGTTTGCAAATGCTCTGATTTCCACACAAAATTACTCATTTTCTGCAGGGAAACAGATTTTTATGCTCACTAGCAGACATGGCTGCAAAGTTTGTGGATATATGTTTGGTGGTCAACTGAAACTTTGAGCCAGGGCATGCATAAACACTTGTTTTCTGGCATGCCAGAGAAATATCAGTGTGAAGTTAAAAATCAATAGCACAAACTTTTAGTCTAATTCTCAACATAGAAGAATGACTAAATGAGTAACAAAACCAATCAAAAATAAGTAAAGCTGCATAATTCTGAAGAGCCTGTAAAGAAAAGACTGTGGAATCAAGAAGTCTAGCAAAAAGATAATTAAATTATCAATGATAGAAAACTAGTGTGAACCAGCATTTCAGTAGCAGAAAATTTACATAGCTATGACGATTAATTATGTTGACTAGCTAAGAGAATCATAAATAACTAAATAATGAATAAAAATGAATCATCATCAAAAAATCTCCCAACAAGACTTTGGGGTTACACAAGTTGGGTCAACTTAAAATGAGAACAAGGAAGAACTATAGATACTTCAGAGTTCAGCAATAAAATCTGTTTCAGCCAAAATTCAGATGCATCCTTCATCACATTGGGGAATGAAATATTGCTAAAGGCTGTGAAATACAAAGAAGGTAATAAGAAGTAAATCTTAGAGGAATGAGCAAACATTTAAATTCACAAATATTCTGACACTTAGGAATAAAGTCTAAGCCTCAATATCACTGAAGAGCAGAGGTAGCTGACAAATAAGAAAACTATTTTGAAAAAAAAAAATCTAAGTTGTTACCATTCCATAAGGTTCAAAATAGAGCCATTTTCACCAATATTTCTGAAGCATTTTGTTTACTGAAATGTTTAAGAAAATTGTATCACCATTTTTATCCAAATCATTATAATTTTTTAAAAAGAAAACCAGGGAATGAAAAATGCCAATAATGCCTCTGAAAATGATTTTGATTAAATTTTGATACAAGTAGTGATAAAAAAATATCATGGAATCATCCAAAGAAATGGCAAATGTTGTTAATGTCAACTGTTTTTCACAACAAGTTTCAATTTAAGGAAAAGGCCATTTTTCCATAACAGAAAAAAAATTCACAAGAAAAAAAAATCACATCCTGGTGTAATGTGAGTTTTCGCCAGGGGGTGGGAGGAGAATGTGCATGCCTGAAGGGCCTGTTGGATCCTATGGAAAGAACTTCCTGTCCTATAAACTACCACAGAGATTGCAGCTGATGGGCCTCATCAACATTGAAAAAAATCTGCTTGTGACAGGTTGGACCCCACTTCCAGAGTGCCACCTGATGTGCTGGGGTCCACTGAGCCCGCCTGTCCCACCAGCCTGGGTCCCATCCCCCCCACTCTGTGCTGCTGTGTCAGGCTGTCAAGCCCCCTTCCAGCACACACACAGGTAGAGACATGTCCAGGTGTAGAATCACACAGTCTGCAATCAGCTCTGTGTGGGAGGACTCAGGCTCAGGGAATTGCCCCGCACTTTGATGCACATACTCTCTGGAGTGTAAACCCAAAATTATATTGTCTTGCGTTGTATAACTTTGTATACAGCGCAAGCTCATGAAATTTGCCCCCTTTCCTCAATGTGGAGAGCGATATGCACAGCTTTTGCCACAGCCCCCAGTTATGAATTGCACAAATTGGGTTTTGAAATAAACAAAGAACAAGATAAACAAAGAGCAAGTTTATTAACTACAAAAGGTAAATTTTAAGTGCGTATAAGAGATAGCAAACAGAACAGAGCAGATTACTGAGCAAATAAAACACACAAACTAAACTTAATACACTAAGCGATCCTGGCTACAAATAATAATTTCTTACCCTAAATATTGTTTCAGGTAGGTTGCAGTGTCTCTTGACGGTAAACTGCACTGATTGCATCTTAAATCTACCTTCAGATACAGAAATGATACATGCATACAAATTGGATAATTACATTTAGTAAATTATAACGTTTTCAATGATACCTCCCATGACCCATCTTGCATAAAACATCTTAGTTATGCTAAATTCATATTATAATAATATTTCTATGAAGAATATGGAGGTGTAACATCTCACTGCTTATAGACAGCTCAATGTATTTCCTTTTTCCTGCAAAAGACCAAGCTAGGTGAGAGGTGCCAAGACATCTCCTTCTTCCTGGCTATATGGAAAGAGGATGAGATGGTAAAAAGAAGGCTCCTCTCCCTCTAAAGGCCATAGAATTGGGGGTGAGAGATGAATAATTTAAACTCAGATTCTAATAGTACATCTGGAGAACTCATTTGCATGAATATCTTGAAGCAAACAAATACAAAAAGTCAAAACAATGCAAGCAATCATTAGAAGGCCAACAAAATTTAAAAAACAAATACATTGAATTAAGCAAACTTTAAATATGATCAGTTAGTTACATTTAGCTATTACAAATGTCATAATGCTTATATTGGATAAAATACAACAGCTGGATGATCATGTATCCCAGGAATTACTGGGAAGTGTTTATTTTTACCTTGAGCAGCCTTCACTAAAAGAATAATGAGGCCATTATTTTGACTATACAAATAACTGGAAATAGCTGAAGCCAGATAGTTTTCCAGATAGGACACAATGAAGAAATTTGTAGGTCTACAGACACAAATGATATTCTCTATTGGCTTCAAGAAAGAACCATTCACATTTTTCAAATAAGATACAATGATGTTTTTCTCCTGGTACCAAAAATAAAATGGCAGCTTCATTCTTAAAAATCAAGCTGCCATCCAGTTCTTTATTACATTACACTTTCTATTGCCAGACACTTTCCATTATAAGTTGTTGCGTGTCTGGATGCTCTGCAAGGACGAGGCCCACACACACAGGTGAGTTAATTGGCTTTAACGAAGGTTAAGTGACACACCCGCAACGGGAACTCCACGCGTTGCTGCCACTGGCTTGGGGAGTCCAACGTCCGAACAGTTCGGTCAGGTGCGAAGTTCAACGCGCAAGCTCTAACCCTTAGCAATTATAGCATCATGCTAATAGCATGCAAAGCAGCCTTTACATATGCAATGGGGGACTTTCCATCAACAATGGCCGCCTCTCCTGGCCTTGGGACAGGGACTTTCTGCAGTTCCCCAAAACACCGGGGCTTCCCACACAGGGCAGTTCTAACCGGTTAGAAGCAGCAGCTGCTAGCAACTTCTGTCCGCTAATAACCTCTCCTTGAGAAAGCGCAGGCCCTAGCTTAAACCGTAACAATGTCTTCCGGGGTCCCCTACATAAGTAGAGCTAGTGAAATTTTTTTAGACAACTAGCTAATTCATTTAAAATGCAGTTTCAGGTCACCAGGGTCAAATTCAGTGAATAGCTTCAGCTGAAATAGAAAAAAATGTTTTTAATAAAAAGTTGAAATGTTTCATTGACATATTCTAAACAAAATGTTTTGACGTTTCATTTTTAAATGATATTTTGTTTTGAAATGTAACTAGATTGATTTTAAAAAACAAAACAAAAAAGGATAAAAGTCACCTGAAAATGAAGCAAAACATTTAATTTCAGGTTAAGCAAAATGTTTCATTTGACAAAAAATTAAATTTCTTTGGTTTTCCATTTTGGTGAGAAAAATTCAAAATTTTGTTATAGATCCTGGTTTTAGTTACAACTTTGCCAAACTAACCATTAGGCTGAGATTTTCTATCATGACTGTTTTCTGCAAGCTATAATTTTTTTTGAAAAGTTTCAACTAAGATGGTTCAGTCATTTCCAAGACCAAGATTAGGGAAAAATATGTTGTTTCACCCATGTTGAAAAATTCTTACATATGTTTTATTGCTCCGATGCCACCACGCTTTGGAACTGATACTTGAAATTTGGCTGGAGATCACAGTGGCATCAGAGATGCTCATTTTGCCATCCCTATGAAAATTTGCCCAAATTAAGCCAACCTATAAGCTTCTAAAAAAGTCTCAGTTTGTACATGCTCAGTGAAGACTTGTTAGAGTTTGGTACCTAACTTCTCCAAAGATTCTGTCTGCACTGAGTGTGCACCATCCCCTCACAACTCCTGTGTGCTAACCAGACTGCATGCACCATCCCTCAGAGAGACTGAGCATGTTGCATCCCAGGGCTGCAGGGGCTAAGCAGGACATTCCCTGCAATTGCTCCTTCCAGCTACCTGGGGCAGCTATGGCATCAGTCACTGGAACTGAGAGCAGGGAGAATGTCTCTCCTGTGCTCGTAATGCTTCCTCTGCTGGTGCTCTAGCAGCATGGAGGAGAAGGAGGAAGCAACCTGACAGGAATGGTGAGGGGTCAGTAATGTGGGACAGCAGAGAGAAAAAAAGATGCAGGGTGGGAAAAATAGGGGCAGGAGATGGGATGAAGAGGAGAAGGGGGAAGATATGGGCAGAGATAGTAGCTAGGGAAGGAACAGGGATAGTATCTTGAGAAACAGGGATAGGAGGAGACAGGGACAGGAAGAGGCTGGGTGGGACAAAGACAGAAGAATCTGTAACCACGAGATAACCCTCTCCTGTAGAAGATGAAATTGAAACCATTATTTCTGAGTCTCAGTGTTCCTCTGGTGTCTAGCAAACAGCTATGATCCCCAGGCAACATGTGGATCTCCTTCCAGTTCTAGTGACTGGTCCACATAGAAGATAAGAGCCTTTTATTGCTACCAGTTACTTCTTTAGCTCAACTGATTGAAGACTGTGAATTTAAATATCCTGACACCAGTAGTGACCCCAAGGTCGTTAATACTGTTCCTCAGGTTGAAATTTTTGTATTTAGGAAAATACAAAACAATCTTAAATCCTTTAACCATAAATTTTTGGGAATGTAACTGAATATAAATCTCCATGATTTAAAAAAAAGGGGAAATATTGTTGTTTATTATTTCAAGTCTAGCTGTAGGACCCAATTGGGCCTTACCTAACTCTCCAAAGAGCATCCAAATCAACAGTTAATCTGCATAGATAATATTTCAATATGCTTATCTAAATAAATGTTAATAGCAATGAAATTCAGGTTCTGACTGATATTAAAAACTCAAAAGCACTTCCAAAGGAGTTTTGGTTGTGCATGGTTTAGTATTAAAAGAATTACTCCCAATTAGCTTGTATTCCTAAAGACAAACAATTTTGTTCTCTTAAAATGTTCAAACAAATGTTGAAATGTTCTCCTTACATCCACATGATCCATTCAAAAACCACTACCGGCAATGCTCTCCCTCTCATTTCAGGGAGGGAGGATGACTGAAAAGGAAAATACATCGGCACAGCATCTCAAAGAATTTTTCTTGATACTCAAACCATACAGTGGTGAAGAGAAAAAGAGAAGGAGATGAAATGAATAATCAGGGTAAATTTATCTGAAGGCCAAAATGTGATGAATCCCAGATCCAATTCTCCTTAATTCTGAATTCAAGCATCTACTCGCCTACATAGTAAATCCAGACATCATCAACTAATGGTTCTAACTCCTGTGATAAGAATTATTCACCAAGAGGATAGAAAGATCACATTAAGCACTGAGGAACTCCTGCAATCAAATCACAGTTCTTATTACCTAACACCTCAATGACAGAAAAATATTAAATTAATTAATAAGAACAACACTCTGGTATCCAAGAGTCAAAGACAATGGTTGAATATTATGATCAATGGTATCGAACATGGCAAATAAATCAATAAGAATTAGCTTTCATTCTTATAACTCGGGGTTCTACCAACGACTACACTATTAAAGAGGTTGAGAAAAGCTTTTTCAATGAGATGACTGACTTGAAATCAATAACTAACAGGGACTGAGTAGGTCAAAATGATGGACAAATGATTGAACTTGACTCAGGACAACATATTCATATGATTTCTATTATGTACTTAGAAAAGTACAAAGAGAAATTGGAAGAAGTTTATCTAGGATCTGAAGGCTCAACACTGTTTACTCAATATTAAATTCATGTAGTAAACATTGTCTAAAATAAAAGGAAAGATTCCCTGACATCAAAGAGGCATTAACTATCTTAGGCTATGTCTACACTTGTGCTAACACTTGGTTAGTTGACCATGCACATGCTCTCTCATGTTCCCCATACCCACCCTGAGTGTCCACTTAAATCTGTCTTCAGCCAAGCCTAACAGTGGGTACACCCAAGACCACACTGCCTCTTTTGTTACACAACATTAGCGCTACCATTTCAAAGGAGATGTCAGGATTCCCTCCCCACTCTGAACTCTGGGGTACAGACGTGGGGACCTGCATGGAAGACCCCATAAACTTATATTCCACCAGCTTAGGTTAAAAACTTCCCCAAGGCAGAAATTCCTTTCCTTGTCCTTGGACAGTATTGCTGCCACCACCAAGTGATTTAAACAAACATTCAAGGATGGGCCACTTGGAGCTCTATCTCCCCAAAAATATCCCCCCAAGCCCCTTCACCCCCTTTACTGGGGAGGCTTGAGAATAATATACCAATTAATAGGTTAACAAAGTGAGCACAGACCAAATCCCTGGTTTTTAGGACACTGAAAATCAATCAGTTCTTAAAAGAAGAATTTTATTAAAAAAAAAAAAGTAAAAGAATCACACCTGCAAAATCAGTATAGAAGTTAACTTTACAGGGTAAATAAAAAGATTTAAAGCACAGAGGATTCGCCTCTAGGCTCGACTTCAAAGTTACAAAAACAGGAATAAACCTTCCTCAACATAGAAAAAATGCACAAGCTCAAAACAAAAAAATAATCTAATGCATTTCCTTGCTATTACTTACAATTTCTGTAATTTTAGATGTATCATTTCAGGATCTGTTTAGGAGATATGTTTTCCTGTCCTGGTCCCTCTCTCTGTTCAAGAGGGCACACGCAAAGAGAGCACAAACAAAACCTTCCCTGACCCCAGATTTGAAAGTATCTTCTTTCCCCATTGGTCAGATGCCAGCTAGGTTAATCAAACTAATTAACTTCTTACAGGTAAGTGATTCAGTACCTCTGGCCAGGAGGGATTTATGTTACTGCATACATAAAGGTTGTTACCCTTCCCTTTATATTTATCACAGGCCGTATCCTAGGACGGTGTGCAGAGGAGATGCTCTATCAACTGTCTTGCTATGTGTTGTTGGTGCTATCCCACACTGTCACACATTTTTCAATGGCAATTCCTGCTCACCTCTCATTCCTGCCATGCTGGGTGGAAGACATGAAGCAACTGGATGACAGTGTGGTTCTGCTCCTGTCTGCAGGAGAGATGTTTATGGAATAGGTGATTGGCAAGATTCAGGATGGAATCTGGGCAGAACTTTCTGACATGCTGAAGTTGACTGACTTTGAGGGTCAATGACAATCCATATAGGTCCCATGGAACAGACATGGTGAATGCTGGCATTGCCATGATATGGGAAGCATTCTTTTCCCCCTTTGGAAGAAGATGAGAAATCCCCTCACATAACACACTTTCCTGTAGAAGGCCACAATATTGATACTTTTCAGCATTCTGGAAATGCCACTGTAGGTTCTCAGATAACTTTTGCAGCCTCTGATGAAGGAGCAGAGGCTAATAATGGTAAAATACATGTACTAATGTTTTTTAAAAATTTGAAATTTTCGAAGTACCTTAAGCAGATGGGGACAGTTCCTTCCAGGACCTATGTTACCAGTTTGCAATTGCTTCTTAAATGTCTGATCCAACAATTGGTGAATATAAGAGGTTTGCAAGGTAAAAAAATTGAAAACAGAAGTGGCTCTCCAGTCCTCTGGAGGAGATCCAGCAATCTATACCAGAGAGATATTTCTGCTAAAGATCATCCCTGTACGTATTGCTGAAGAGGTCGGGGGGGTTAGTCTACTATGAAGGTGGCCCAAGCAGATTTGCACTGTTGGTGAATCTCAGACCCAACTGGAGTTTTTGCTACACCAGGAATTCGCTGAAGTATGCTTACAGGACTGGGAGGCAATTTGACGGTATTCTCAACTAGCATACAGATTTTCCTTGGAAAATAGAAGAAAACCATGAAGGCTGCCCACCCCCAACAGCATCACCAGAAAATCCTGTGCCTGTACATAGACTCATAGGTCAGAAGGGACCAATCTGATCATCTAGTCTGACCTCCTGCATAAGGCTGGCCACAGAACCCCACCCATCCAATTTTATAACAACCCCTGTCCCAGGACCGAGTTATTGAAATCCTCAAAATTGGTTTGAAGACCTCAAGCTGCAGAGAAACCACCAGCAAGCGGCCCGTGCCCCACGCTGCAGGGGAAGGCGAAAAACCTCCAGGGCCCCTGCCAATCCGCCCTGGAGGAAAATTCCTTCCCGACCCCAAATATGGCGATCAGCTAAACCCTGAGCATGTGGGCAAGAGTCACCAGCCAGCACCCAAGAAGGAATTCTCTGCAGTAACTCAGTTCCCATTCCATCCAACATCTCCCCGCAGACCACTGAGCAGACCTACCTGGTGGTAATCCAAGATCAATTGCCCAAATTAACAATCCTATCATAACATCCCCTCCATATACTTATCAAGCTTTGTCTTAAAGCCAGGAAAGTCTTTTGCCCCCACTACTTCCCTTGGAAGGCTGTTCCAGAACTTCACTCCCCTAATGGTTAGAAACCTTCGTCTAATTTCAAGTCTAAACTTCCTAATATCCAGTTTATACCCATTCGTCCTCGTGCCTACATTAGTACTAAACTTAAATAATTCCTCTCCCTCCCTAACATTAACCCCCCTGATATATTTATATAGAGCAAGCATATCCCCCTGCAGCCTTCTTTTGGCCAGGCTAAACAAGCCTAGCTCTTTGAGTCTCCTTTCATAAGGCAGTCTTTCCATTCCTCTGATCATCCTTGTAGCCCGTCTCTGAACCTGTTCCAGTTTGAATTCATCCTTCTTGAACCTGGGACACCAGAACTGCACACAGTATTCCAGATGGGGTCTCACCAACGCCTTGTATAACGGTACTAACACCTCCTTATCCTTGCAGGAAATACCCTGCCTGATGCATCCCAAAATCGCATTTGCTTTTTTAACAGCCGTATCACATTGGCGACTCATAGTCATCCTGCTATCAACCAGTACCCCAAGGTCCTTCTCCTCCTCCGTCGCCTCCAACTGATGCGCCCCCAACGTATATCCAAAATTCTTATTATTAATTCCTAAATGCATAACCTTGCACTTTTCACTATTGTATTTCATCCTATTTCTATTACTCCAGTTTACAAGGTGGTTCAGATCTTCCTGAATAGTATCCCTGTCCTTCTCCGTGTTAGCAAAACCCCTCAGCTTCGTGTCATCCGCAATCTTTATTAGCACATTCCTGCTCTTTGTGCCAAGGTCAGTAATAAAAAGGTTAAATAAGATCAGTCCCAAAACCGATCCTTGAGGGACTCCACTAGTGACCTCCTTCCAGCCTGACAATTCACCTTTCAATACGACCCTCTGGAGTCTCCCCTTTAACCAGTTCCTTATCCACCTTACAACTTTCATATTCATTCCCATCTTTTCCAATTTGACTAACAGTTCCCCGTGTGGAACCGTGTCGAACGCCTTACTGAAATCTAGGTAAATTATATCTACCGCATTTCCTTTATCTAAGTAATCCGTCATCTTCTCAAAGAAGGAGATCAGATTGGTTTGACACGATCTACCTTTACTAAATCCGTGTTGCAATTCGTCCCAATTACCATTGACCTCTATGTCCTTAATTACTTTCTCCCTTAAAATTTTTTCCAAGACCTTGCATACTACAGACGTCAAGCTAACAGGCCTATAATTACCCGGATCACTTTTATTCCCTTTCTTAAAAATAGGAACTACATTAGCAATCCTCCAGTCATACGGCACAACCCCCGACTTTATCGAATGCTTAAAAATTCTCTCTAACGGGCTCGCAATTTCACGCGCTAGTTCCTTTAATATCCTCGGATGGAGATTGTCCGGGCCCTCCGACTTCGTCCCTTCGAGCTGTTCAAGTACGGCCTCTACCTCAGTTGCGGTAATATCCACTTCCATATCCACATTCCCGTTTATCATCCCTCCATCATCGCAAGGTTCCTCACTAGTCTTATTAAAAACTGAAGCAAAGTACTTGTTTAGATTTTGGGCCATGCCTAGGTTATCCTTAACCTCCATTCCATCCTCAGTGTATAGCGGCCCCACTTCTTCTTTCTTTGTTTTCTTCTTATTTATGTGGCTGTAGAACCTTTTACTATTGGTTTTGATTCCCTTTGCAAGGTCCAGTTCAATGCGGCTTTTAGCCTTCCTCACTTTATCCCTACATGTTCTGACCTCACCAAGGTAGCTTTCCTTACTGATCCTGCCTTTCTTCCACTCCCTGTAAGCTTTCTGCTTTTGTCTAATCCCCTCTCTGAGTTGCTTGCTCATCCAGTTTGGCCTACAACTCCTGCCCATGGTTTTTTTCCCCTTTCTTGGGATGCAGGCTTCCGACAGTCTCCGCAGCTGCGACTTAAAGTAATTCCAGGCCTCCTCCGCATTTAAATCCACTAATTCCTCTGTCCAATCCACTTCCCTAACTAATTTCCTTAACTCTTTAAAATTAGCCCTCGAGAAGTCAAAAACCCTAATCCCAGATCTACATTTGTTTATCCTTCCATCTAGTTTGAACTGAATCAGCTCATGATCACTCGAACCAAGGTTGTCCCCTACCACCACTTCTTCTACGAGGTCCTCACTGCTCACCAACACCAAATCTAAAATGGCATCTCCTCTCATAGACTCATAGACTCTAGGACTGGAAGGGACCTCGAGAGGTCATCGAGTCCAGTCCCCTGCCCTCATGGCAGGACCAAATACTGTCTAGACCATCCCTGATAGACATTTATCTAACCTACTCTTAAATATCTCCAGCGATGGAGATTCCACAACTTCCCTAGGCAATCTATTCCAGTGTTTAACTACCCTGACAGTTAGGAACTTTTTCCTAATGTCCAACCTAAATCTCCCTTGCTGCAGTTTAAGCCCATTGCTTCTTGTTCTATCATTGGAGGCTAAGGTGAACAAGTTTTCTCCCTCCTCCTGATGACACCCTTTTAGATACCTGAAAACTGCTATCAGGTCCCCTCTCAGTCTTCTCTTTTCCAAACTAAACAAACCCAATTCCTTCAGCCTTCCTTCATAGGTCATGTTCTCAAGACCTTTAATCATTCTTGTTGCTCTTCTCTGGACCCTCTCCAATTTCTCCACATCTTTCTTGAAATGCGGTGCCCAGAACTGGACACAATACTCCAGTTGAGGCCTAACCAGCACAGAGTAAAGCGGAAGAATGACTTCTCGTGTCTTGTTTACAACACACCTGTTAATGCATCCCAGAATCACATTTGCTTTTTTTGCAACAGTATCACACTGTTCACTCATATTAAGCTTGTGGTCCACTATGACCCCTAGATCTCTTTCTGCCATACTCCTTCCTAGACAGTCTCTTCCCATTCTGTATGTGTGAAACTGATTGTTCCTTCCTAAGTGGAGCACTTTGCATTTATCTTTATTGAACTTCCTCCTGTTTACCTCAGACCATTTCTCCAATTTGTCCAGATCATTTTGAATTTTGACCCTGTCCTCCAGAGCAGTTGCAATCCCTCCCAGTTTGGTATCGTCCGCAAACTTAATAAGCGTACTTTCTATGCCAACATCTAAATCGTTGATGAAGATATTGAACAGAACCGGTCCCAAAACAGATCCCTGCGGAACCCCACTTGTTATACCTTTCCAGCAGGATTGGGAGCCATTAACAACTACTCTCTGAGTACGGTTATCCAGCCAGTTATGCACCCACCTTATAGTAGCCCCATCTAAATTGTACTTTCCTAGCTTATCTATAAGAATATCATGCGAAACTGTATCAAATGCCTTACTAAAGTCTAGGTATATCACATCCACCGCTTCTCCCTTATCCACAAGGCTCGTTATCCTATCAAAGAACGCTATCAGATTAGTCTGACACGATTTGTTCTTTACAAATCCATGCTGGCTATTCCCTATCACCTTACCATCTTCCAAGTGTTTGCAGATGATTTCTTTGATTACCTGCTCCATTATCTTCCCTGGCACAGAAGTTAAACTAACTGGTCTGTAGTTTCCTGGGTTGTTTTTATTTCTCTCGTAGGTACTTCAACTACTTGATGAAGAAATCCATCCGCTATCACATCCAGAAAAATCTGACCCCTATTATACTTGCAAGTACTCGTCCTCCAGTCTATATCAGGGAAGTTGAAGTCCCCCATAACCACACGTGGCTAACAGAGGTGAAATGGACAGAGAAAGAAAGACACTTCAACTGTATTTGCTTTCCTGAAGTTTCAGATCAGCACTACAAGCCTCTTGCCCTCCACAGCAATGGGGCACCACACTATATTTTTCCATTTGCCAGACCGTATCCTTTTCACATCCCCATTTCCACCAGCTTGTGCACCATTGCTTGGTGAGGGGAGAGGCCAGGCACCGGGGATAGGGGAGGTAACGTTTTTTGTAATCTTCCCAAAAAGGAGAAAGGACTGCTGTGATGTTCCTTGGACAACCAAAGGATCCCCTTCTCCTTCCCAGATCTATCCTGCCCCCCCCCAACCTCAACCCCCTTCCCTTCAACTTGGCTCCCATTTGCAAAGGGCTGGGAGACAAGCACAATTGTCCCAGTTGATGGGAGTCATCAAGATTCTAAACCACCATTAATGACCCGCACTTTGCATAACTATAATAGGATCTCAGAGTTAAGTTTTATATTCCTAGTTTCAGATACAAGAATGATACATTCATACAAACAGGATGAACACACTCAGTAGATTATAAGCTTTGTAATGATACCTTACAAGAGACCTTTTGCATGAAGAATATTCCAGTTACATTATATTCACGCTCATTAGCATATTTTCACATCATCATATGGAGTACAAAGTCACACACCTTTGCTTCCTGCATGCTGACCAAGAAATGCAGACACAGGGGTGCAATGATTGTTTTTTAATGATCTGTTTTATAACTTCTGCCAAATGCATAATAATGGTTCATGTGAAATTAATAAAATCATTGGTTTATGGGAAAGTGTTGCTCAGGGACTGTTTTGGGGTGGGGACTAGGCTTAAAAATCAGGAATGTAGCACCAGAGCAAGAGGAGATATTGGTGGAGAGGGTGGGGATCCAGTGTAATTTAGAAGCCTTGGGTTATTATTCCTGCCATGGCTTGTTGTCCTCCTTGGATTCTTTGCATCGGTCTTCATGGTTGAGGATGTGAGGAAGATCCCCAAACCTGAGCCATTCTTTTTAGTTGACACATCTGAGAAACTGTCACAGATTGAGGTGTCATTAGAGGTGGCTTGGAAGAAATTGATAAGTAAACAGTAATAAGTCACCAGGACCAGATGGTATTCACCCAAGAGTTCTGAAGAAACTCAAATGTGAAATTGCAGGACTACTAACTGTAGTCTGCAACCTATCATTTAAATCAGCTTCTGGACCAAATGACTGGAGGATAGCTAATGTGTTGCCAATTTTTTTAAAAGGGCTTTAGAGGTTACCCCAGAATTACAGGCCAGTAAGCCTGACTTAAGTACTGGGCAAACTGGTTGAAACTATAGTAAAGAACAAAATATATTCATCTATGTGTCTGACGAATTTGTTGGGGAACAGTCAACATGGTTTTTGTAAAGGGAAATCATGCCCCACCAATCTCCTAGAATTCTTTGAGGTGAGGGGTCAACAAGCATGTGGACAAAGGGAATCTAGTGGATATAGTGTATTTAGATTTTCAGAAAGCCTTTGACAAGGTCCCTCATCAAAGGCTCTTAAGCAAAGTAAGCTGTCATGGGATAAGAGGGAAGGTTCTCTCCCGGTTTGGTAACTGATTAAAAGATAGGAAACAAAGGGTAGGTATAAATGGTCAGTTTTCATAGTGGAGAGAGGTAAATAGTGGTGTTCCCCAGGGGTCTGTACTGGGCTCAGTGCTATTCAGCGTTCATAAATGATCTGGAAAAAGGGGTAAACAGTGAGGTGGTAAAATTTGCAGATGATACAAAACTACTCAAGATAGTTAAATCCCAGGCAGACTGCAAAGAGCTACAAAAGCATCTCTCAAAATTGGATGACAGGGCAACAAAATGGCAGACGAAATTCAATGTTGATAAATGCAAAGTAATGCACATTGGAAAACATAATCCCAACTATACATATAAAATGATAAGATCTAAATTAGCTGTTACCACTCAAGAAAGATTTTGGAGTCATTGTGGATAGTTCTCTGAAAACATCCACTCAATGTGCAGCAGTAATCAAAAAAGCAAACAGAATGTTGAGAATCATTAAGAAAGGGATAGATAATAAGACAGAAAATATCATATTGCCTCTATATAAATCCATCGTATGCCCACATCTGGAGTGCTGCATGCAGATGTGGTCGCCCCATCTCAAAAAAAGATATATTAGACTTGGAAAAGGTTCAGGAAAAGGGCAACAAAAATGATTAGGGGTATGGAACAGCTGCCATATGAGGAGAGATTAATAAGACTGGGACTTTTCAGCTTGGAAAAGGGATGACTAAGGGAGGTTATGATAGAGGTCTATCAAATCATGACTGGTGTAAAGAAAGTAAATAAGGAAGTGTTATTTACTTCTTCTCATAATACAAGAACAAGGGGCCACCAAATGAAATTAATAGGCAGCAGGTTTAAAACAAACATAAGGAAGTATTTTTTTCACACAACGCACAGTCCGCCCGTGGAACTCCTTGCTAGAGGATGTTGTGAAGGCCAAGACTATAACAGGGTCCAAAAACAGAACTAGATAAATTCATGGAGGATAGGTCCATCAATGGCAATTAGCCAGGATGTGCAGGGATGATGTCACTAGCTCTGTTTACCAGAAGTTCAGAATGGGCAATGGGATGGATCACTTGATGATTACCTGTTCTGTTCATTCCCTCTGGGGCACCTGGGATTGGCCACTGTTGGGAGACAGGATACTGGGCTAGATGGACCTTTGGTCTGACCCAGTACAGCTGTTCATTGGGGGTGGGGGGTTTTGCTCAACTGGCTCCTCTGGGTAGAGGTGCAAAATGACATGCTTCTCATCCTCCAGGACATCCTCCATTGTTTCTACTGTCTCCTTGCCATGACCCTCACCTGGCAACCCATTGGACAAAAAAGCCAGCAGCATTGTGGCGAGGGTTGTGAGCCACTTCCTACTCTGTACTGGGAATCCTTGTCAGCATCCAATCCAGCTAGTCCTAGAACGGGCACTGTCAGGGTTCCCTTCCCACTCTGAACTCTGGGGTACAGATTTGGGGACCTGCATGAAAGACCCTCTAAGCTTATTTCTACCAGCTTTGGTTAAAAACTTTCCCAAGGCACAAATTCTTCCTTGTCCTTGGATGAGTACTGCTGCCACCACCAAATGAGTTAAACAAAGATTCAGGAAAAGGACCACTTGGAGCTCCTGTTTCCCCAAAATATGCTCCCTCAAGTCCCTTCACCCCCTTTCCTGGGGAGACTTGAGAATAATATACCAACCAAATAGGTAAACAAGGTGAGCACAGACCAGACTCCTGGGTTTTTAGGACACTAAAAACCAATCTGGTTCTTAAAAGAAGAACTTTATAATAGAGAAAGCAGTAAAAGAAGCACCTGTGTAAAATCAGGATGGAAGCTAATTTTACAGGAAAATAAGATTTAAAACTCAGAGGATTCCCCTCTATGCAAAACTTCAAAGTTATAAAAATCCAGAAGTAAACCTCCCTCTTAGCATAGGGAAAATTCATAAGCTAAAACAAAAGAAAATCTAATGCATTTTCTTGCTTTACTTACAATTTTTGTACTCTTAGATGTTTATTTCAGGTAGGGGTTTAGGAGCTGTTTTTTCCCTGCCCTGGTCCCTCTCTGGCCGGGAGAGAACAACAAAGAGCACAAACGAAAACCTCCCCCTACAGATTTGAAAGGATCTTCTTCCCTTACTGGTCCTTTTGCCAACCCCTTCTTAACTCCTTACAGGCAAAGGAGGGATTTTATGCTACTCTTAGCTGTATGCTTATGACAGGCTGTCATAAACAGATAGCTAAGGGTTAATGTTCTTTTACCTGTAAAGGGTTAACACAGGGAACCAAACACCTGACCAGAGGACCAATCAGGAAACAAGACTTTTTCAAATCTGGGTGGAGGGAAGTTTGGGTGTGAGTTCTTTGTTCTTTGTCTTGGGTCTGACCCTCTCGGCTCTGAGAGTGATCTTTCTATCTCCTGCCTTTCTAATCTTCTGTTTCCAAGTTGTAAGTACAAGGATAGTAAGACAATAGGTTTATATTGTTTTCTTTTGTATTTACATGTGTGTAGTTGCTGGAATGTGTTAAATTGTATTCTTTTTGGATAAGGCTGTTTATTCATTTTTTTCCTTTAAGCAATTGACCCTGTATATTGTCATCTTATTACAGAGACTATTTTTAATGTCTTTTTCTTTCTTTTTTTTATGTAAAGCTTTCTTTTTAAGACCTGTTGGAGTTTTTCTTTAGTGTGGACTCCAGGGAATTGAGTCTGCAGCTCACCAGGGAATTGGTGGAAGGAAAAAGTCAAGGGGAAAATCTCTTTGTGTTAGATTTACTAAGCCTAACTTTGCATACCCTCTGGGTGAGGGGGAGAGATTAGATCTCTCGGTACTTGTGTTTCCAGGACTGGACGCAGGGAATCTCCTAGGGTCGTCAAGGGAGGGGAGCCTGGGAGGAAGTGACAAGGAAACAAGGGGAGGGGGTTATTTCCCTTTGTTGTAAGACTCAAGGCATCTGAGTCTGGGGATCCCCCAGGGAAGGTTTTGGGGAGACCACAGTGAGCTAGGCACTGTATAATTCTTAGCTGGTGGCAGCGATACCAGGTCCAAGCTGGTAACTAAGCTTGGAGGTTTTCATGCTAATACCCATATTTTGGACGCTAAGGTCCAGATCTGGGAAAAAAATTTATGACACAGGCACATATTATAATCCCTCCCAAGTGACTGTTCTAGTCTTTTGCCTTCCTGTACAGGAGCCTCAAGTGCTTTATACTTTCCTGTCAATGGGCAGGCTCCCTACTGATTCCACAAATTCTGCAGACTCTCTCAATGGAACTCGCATCTAGTTTATGAGCTCTGCTCTGAGTTTCAGTTTATGGTCAGAAACATCTACTGGGTCCAAGTGTCTGCAAAATTTATAAATTCTGCAGAAGCAGAGTACCACTGGGGACCAAGCGATTAATAGTTTCACAGAACTAAACTCTATAGGTTCTGTAACCCCATTATAAGATCTGTAGGAGCAAAGGAAGCCAGAATCAAAGACCCAGTAGCTCCTTCTGAGGAATATAAACTCGGTAGAACTAGAGACCATGGAGTTCTTATATAATCTGCATAGACATGAGAGAGGACTGGGACTTTTGTAGCTTGGTAAGGCTCTTCCTGTACCTATGGGGATGGATATATTAGAAATGCATAGATAGGTTAGGGGCTGGAATTTCTGCAGAGCATAGAAAACCTACAGGAACAGGACAACAGTCAGTTTCTGTCTAGCAGAGCTACTAAACCTCCCACAGCACAACCATTCTCCACCTAGGGCCAGCTCCAGCTTTTTTGCTGCCCCAAACAGCAGGAGAAAAAAAAACGGTTGAGCTCCCCCTGAAGTGCCGCCGAGAAAGAACAGACAGAGTGAAGGACCTGCCACCGAATTGCTGCCGAAGACTAATGCAGAGTGCTTGATCAGCTGCTGAAGTGACACCAAAGACCCAGACGTGCAGCCCCAACACCAGACGGAGTGCTGCCCCTTTCTATTGGCTGCCCCAGGCACCTGCTTTCTTTGCTGGTGCCTGGAGCCGGCCCTGTCTCCAACAGCAAGGGAAGGACATAGTAAAGTCATAATGCTGAATTTGCAACAATCCAATAATTTCTCAGAGGACAGATTATGATGTCATAAGAAAAGGACTCCTGACTTTACTCCAGAACTAGACGCAGGTCAGACAGGAGAAAGCCTTTCCTAAAGACACATCTCTCTAGTAATAGCAAAGGGAATACAGAAAAATATCAGCTTGCATTCATTTTTATGTAAAAGTTCTCTTTTTAATAAGGTTTTGTTTTCTAGTGGAGATGCAGTGAGCAGGCAATCAAATTATAAAACATTAGAAAGCTCAAAGTAATGCAACATTCTTCTGTTTATCTGGAAAGGTATGAGATTACAAACATCATTCTCATCACCAAGATCGCAATGAGACTAGCAAGTGCCATAGTATGGCTACTGTTTTGTTAGAACCTTGACCAATAATCAGAACAGTTTTATAAAGAAAAAAATCTGGCCAGAAAAATGCTTCTTTTGGGATAAAACAACAAAAACGAGTGGATGAAGAAAACAGTATATGTAATATATTTAGAAATCTGTAAAGCAATTAGTAGTGTTTCTTATATAATTGAGTTGGATAGCGCCACAGTTACATGGACTAAAAATTGCCTGAGAGACCCAAACAAACAGGAATACTCTATGTCAATATGACAATTAACTGGGGAATTGTCTCCTGCAATACTGCAGGGATCTGTATTGTCTGGTGTTTTTAACATCTTCATGAATGTGGGAAAAGGAGTAATTGGCATGCTAATAGCATGCACAGGAGGAGTTGCATTTACCACTGAAGACAGAGACATATTACATAGGTACCTTGTGAGATTAGAAACTGAGCAGAAAAAAGCAGACAGATTCATTCTGGAAGAATGCTGGCTGGTATACTGGAGGTGAAATAGTTCTATATACACTCCCTAAGAGAAAGAGCAAAGCAACAATGCTGCAAATCAGGGCCGTCCTTAGGATTTATGGTGCCCTAGGCAGGATTATTAAACTGGTGCGCCTGTGCCTGTCTTGCTCTTAGCAACACAAACATAAGTTTACAGTATTGGAAAACTTATCATATTGGTTATTAAAACCAGTTTAATTTAATTAAGCACACTGTAATGCTGATGGACTAACACTAAAGAAGTAGCACTATAGAAAAAATTCTGATTTGACAGAATGATGCAAATTTGTCAATATTTTATTGGAAATTTATATGAAGAGGTATTGAAACAAGGATTAGTTTTTAATTAAAAGCAATCTTTCTGGCTTTTTTGGCTGCAAAATCAGTAATAATGCCATCCTATAACAAAGACAAAGTGATGTCTTGCTCGATTGCAAGAATAGCAAGACCAGTCAAGTGTTCCTGACTCATTGTAGAGTGGAGATAGTTTTAAATGAGCTTTAGTTTTGAGAAACTCCGTTCTCCTGATGCTCCTGTTACAGGAATTGTCAGTAGAGTACGAGTGCCAACTTACACATTAGGATATATGTCAACAAGTTTGCTGGTATGAATAAACTGTACAATGTCCATCATCAATTTTGCATGCGGCAACAACTTAATTCTTTGTACAGTTCAAGTCCATTTAAAGCAAAACGATCACCGTGCTTCAGAAGGCTCTCTAGGTCAGGGGTCCCCAATGCGGTGCCCATGGTGCTATGGCGCCCCCAGGAGCCTCTCAGTGCGCCTGCGTACTGGCCGGAGGATGAGCATCTGCCGAAATGCCCCCGAAATTCAGTGGCATTTCGATGCCGATGCCTCTGGATGACACTGCTTGCCACCGACAAGCAGCGTCATCCAGAGGTGTTGCCACCGAAATGCCGCTGAATTTCGGCAGCATTTCGGCGGATACTCGTCCGCCACCATGGTCCTTCATCTGGCGCCCATCAGATGAAAAAGGTTGGGGACCACTGCTCTAGGTTCTTGCACTTTGTCATTAGTTGCTCTTGTTTTCCTATTTCATTGAATTTAGTCCCGCTCAGCCTGCTGCCAGATGAGTGAATGGAACTCCAGGCCAACAGTGAGTTGAGTGGCTCAGACAGGGTCTCAGACTTTGGCCTGCTCAGCCCGCTGCCGGCCTGGGGTTCCTTGGGGGTCCCCAGACCAGCAGTGGATGCTGAGTGGGGCTGGCGGACGGGATCCCGGGTGGCAATGGGGCAGTAACTGGAACCCCAGAGCAGTTGCAGGCTGAGCTGCTGAGCCCGCCGCTGTGTGCCATCAAAAAATCAGCTCGCGTGCCACCTTTGGCATATGTGCCGTAGGTTGCCGACCCTTGCTCTATACACTAGTAAGGAGATGAGCATATTACAGTTGCTGGAGGGCTCTATTTAGCAGTAACAGGGCTATAGGAAACTCAGTCAACATTTTTTGTTTCTCTGATGAAAACTGGCCCACTCCCTTCCCCATACCAAACTTGTCAGAAATAATTGTCAACAACTTAATTTTCTGGTTTTGGCTAAGATATTGATTTTTTAAAAAAAATATTGAAATTGAATTCAGGATTGTTAGCAAGCATTTTTGGCAAACTAATTTGTTAAATGATAATCTAAATGGCAACACAGCACTGCTTTCATGCTTGACCCATCCCCCAGCCTGCTGGTCCAACAGCTGCAGTAGAGGAGGAGATAGGTGGAAAACTGCAAGACCCCAAAATCCACCTCTTGGGGTGCAGAGTGGCAACAGCAGCAGCAAATCCTCAGGTCTGATCACAGACCAATGGGCACTACCGCCAGCCCAATGGACCATTGTGAAGTTAGCACAGCATCTGATCTCAGGGTCAGGGCACCCATGGAGCCACAGCAGCTCATCCTGCCCTGTGCAGCTCCCCCTGGATGAGATGGATCACTGCCAGCCCAGGAGAGAGACGTGCTTGCCAGCTAGGGTGACCAGATCCAGATGTCCTGATTTTATAGGGCCAGTCCCGATATTTGGGGCTTTGTCTTATATAGGCACCAATTACCCCCACCTAGGGTGACCAGACGGCAAGTGTGAAAAATCTGGATGGGGGATGGGGGGGAAATAGGAGCCTATATAAAAAAAGACCCAAAAATTGGGACTGTCCCTATAAAAGTGGGACATCTGCTCACCCTACCCCAACCCCCGTCCTGATTTTTCACACATGCTATCTGGCTACTCCCAGCCCAGGCTTGTGCGACCATTCCAATCCTGGTTGCCTGCCGAGGAAGTGAGTTACTTTCACTTTCATTCCTCAGCAGGCAGCCAGACAGCTCCCCCACCCCAGCACCTCACCTAACCCAGCTCTGACTGAGGGTAGGGGGGAGAAAGGGGTGCTCCATGGGGGGAGGGAGAAATGGGGGGGTGCTCCGTGGGGCAGGGGGGAGAAGAATGGACGTTATGGGGGACAATAAAGGATACTGCCAGAGCCACTGAGCCTGCCTCACCTCATGCCAGGTGAAAGAGTCACACTCACAGGGGAGTTCCTTCCCCCACCCCTTCCCAGCAGCCAATCCCCTCCCTCAGACTGTGTTGCATTCGGCTCTCTCTAGGACCCAGCAGCCCTGATCTTACATGCTCCACTGCTTCCCATCTGTCCGGGCTCCCAGCAGAGCAGTGCCCCCAGACCTAGTGGTGCCCTAGGCAGCTGCCTGTTCTGCCTATGGCTAAGGACGGCCCTTCTGCAAGTGATCTTGGCATAGCAAATCAGACATGTTTTGCAAAGTGGGATGGCAAAAAAAGGCCAATGCAAGTTTGGTCTATATATGTGTAACCCTTCTGCCCCTCTGAATTGGCAGCAACAAGGGCCGGGTTCAGTATCCAGGGATTCCGTTTCAGTAACACAATGCATAACCGGCTCGAGCCCCCACCCAGTGACCTGGGACACTTACATACCACCCCCCCTTGGCGCCTCTAGGAGGCAATACTTCCCCTCTCGCAAGCACGGAGTCTGAATATAGCAAAATCTTTTTAATAAAGGAAGGAAACAATGAGGCATCCCACTGGAGAAACACCACAAACAGGATTATAACACAAACCATAAACAAAAAATCCCACCCCCAGGTACGTTTGGCAATGTCCTTTTCCCTTTAGGGTCTTAAGTCCAATCACCCCAAAGTCCAACAACCCAAAAGTCTCTGGTCAGTGCCACACCAGAATTCAAGAGTTTATCTGCAGAGTTTTACCACCACCACCCCCCCCGCCTGGGTGGAAATGGGGGGGGGGGAAGTCCACACAGAGTGTTAAGGGGCACCTTAGGTGGGCCAGGGCCAACTGCTCAGCCTCTCCATAGACTTCTGCTGCCACCTTCACCACAACCAGCTCCACCACGCCAGCTGTGCTACTCCTCCAGCTGTCCCTGCAAACCGCTTCACTCCACTCACTGTTCCATGGGCTGCTCCAACACGCTGCACACTGCTCCACTCTGCCAGCCACTTAACAATAGGTCTTCAGGTTCCCCCACTAGTTAACACAGCATTCAGTGATTTCAGCTCTTAGTAGGGGAGCCCTGGCCTGGTACACCATTGGCCCAACATGAACTCAGCTCAGCAGTCTCTAGATAGACTCCTAATAGAATCAAAAATTAGCTCTACTCTTTAACAGGGGAGAGAGAAGACTGTGCAATTGGTGTTCCAGGCTTTCAAAAGGGGCCCATACCATTAGGTACACACACCAGTCCCCAACCTCTCTCAATTCATGGGGTTTTGGAACCCATGTCCCATGTTTAGCAAGTACCACCCAGCTGAGGTTGAGTCATTTCTGTCACAAAGGGTGACAAACTTTTTTTCCTCCTGTCTCAATAACAAAGAAATTGGGGATCCCAGAGCTGTTAAAATAACCATCCCAGGCTGCTGTGGGGTTATGCTAAGTGGGGGGTGGATGCCAATGCAAATACTCGAAATCTCTTTCCACACTCTGAAATTCTTGAAATTCTTTCCACACTCTCTACAATTCACCACCAGATGTCAGGGTAGCGCTCATCCTGACTCTGCTTACATCTGCAGGGGCATCATATCTCTGAGCAGGAAGATTATTGTCCTACTTTACTTAGCTCTCTTGGGAACACATCTGGAATAGAGTTTTCTTTTCCAGGAACCACATTACCAGAAAGATATTGACAAGTTGGAGGGGAGTTTAAAGAAGAGCAACAAAGATTAGGAGGCTAGATGGACTCATGCATGAGGAACGATATTGCAAGCTAAATAATTTAGCTAAAAGACATCAAAAAAGGGATATGGTTAAGACTAAACAAGTTTGAAGGGTGCCAAAACCAAGGATGGAGAGAAATGTAGAGTTGTAAAAAGGAGGTATAATTAGTAATAATGGAATGAAATGAAGACAGGGAAAAGGTAGGATGAGTATCAGGGAAAACTTCTTCTCAGGGAGATCTATTATGTTGTGTCATAATCTCCCAAAGGAAAGGATTGAAATCTGGTCACTTAGGACATTTAAAACTAGACTGAACAAACCACCAGAAGAAGCTATGCCTCAGTGAACAACCCTGACTCAGCAGCAAGATGGATTAGGTGACCTGTTAGGTCATTACCATATCTCACTTTTACGACAGTTCTGGATTGAAAAATAGACTGTTGCAAATTTAATCTTTTTAATACATGGGTAATTTCATTTTTTGTAGCTTTCCCTCAGCAAAGAAACAAATACCAAAGGCTATCTTGAGTGAGTAATAAATAAAGAGACAACACAAGAAGCTTTTCTACTATTACTTCTTAGTTCTCTTTTACAGTTTGGGACCTGACTCAATCCCAGACCCAGATCACCAAACACCTGCTTCCAAACTGCTCCTAATTTTGGTGGCTATGAACCCCCTTTCTGCATATAGTACAATTCCTTACTAGGTGCTATCACCTGAGCCCTTCAAGTGGCAATCACAAATATCTCCCATCTCAGCTGACATAAAGATCAGTCTCATGGAGACCTCTAAAGGTACATCTTCATGGGAATAAAAGACCTGTGTCATGGCCATGGCTGGCCAGAGTCAGCTGACTTGGGCTAATGGGGCTAAAAACTGCAGTGTAGACATTCGCAGTTTAACTCTGAAGCCCAAGCCAATTGACCTGGGCTTTGAGACTCGGGTGTGTATGTGTGTGTGTGTGTTAATTGCAGTGTTGACTTACTCTCATACTATGGCAGCTCTTAAGTGAAATTAGCCTACTAAATAATCTTTGTAAAAAAAAGCTAGTCATGAGCAGAGGAGAAAAATAAAAAATCCTGTAGAACCCTCAAAGGAAGCTCTAGGATTCCATGCCAGTGTTGCATCCACTAGACCATACGGACATGGGTAACCACCACCTGAGTTTATTCAAAATTTACACATTTTGACCCAAATGATTTCCCGGATTTTCACATGTGCAAAAAAACCACTCACCCAAAATGTCTTTTGAGTTTAAATTTCCCTGGGGGAAAAAGTCTCTTCACAAATGTTTCAGAAAATGAAATTTGTGGATTTGAAATCTCCAGAAATGGACTGGCAAAACATTTCTCACAAATCTTCACATTTCCGCTCTGGCACCCCCCCACACCAGTGTCACTCACAGCTACACAGAATCTTGATTGTAATTGTCCAAACAGAGCAACAGAAAAGCACAAGAAGATCATATCCGATGGAGGCAACCAGGTTTTGGAGTCTGGACTCTTTTCAATCAGAATTTTATAAACAAAATGCATATACTGCACATTTGTGGAGTTGCACTAGATCAGCTGCAGTAGGATTCATTGGATGACTTACTAGGATGTGATGCAGTTGCAGTATACAAATCCCCATTAACCAAAAACCTAGTTAGAATACAGGTGAGGTTGCTTTGGTGCAAAGCCCGCCAATATAATCTCTGAAAAGCAAGATCATCAACGTTATTTCATATGCAACAACATCCACATGTCACACTATACAATCACTCAGGCAGACTCCACACCTCTCTGCTATACAGAAATGAACTGATTTTTGTGCGTGTCATGGTATAATTCCCCACTCTGAACCTTAGCGTTCAAAAGATGGGGTACCAGCATGAATTCCTCTAAGCTCAATTACCAGCTTAGTACTTGTAGTGCTGCCACCAACCAGGAATTCCAGTGCCTGGTACACTCTGGTCCCCCCAAAACCTTGCCCGGGGACCCCCAAGACCCAGTCCCTCTGGATCTTAACACAAGGAAAGTAAACCCTTTCCCTCACTGTTGCCTCTCCCGGGCTTCCCCTCCCTGGGTTACCTTGGAAGATCACTGTGATTCAAACTCCTTGAATCTTAAAACAGAGAGGAAAATTCACCTTCCCCCCTCCTTTTCTCTCCCCCTCCCAGACTCTCCCTGACAGAGAAAGTAATCCTAACACAGAGAGAAATTAACCTTTCTCTCCCCATTCCCTCCTTTCTCCCCACCAAGTCTCTGGTGGATCCAGACCCAGTCCCCTGGGGTCTCACCAGAATAAAAAAAAACAATCAGGTTCTTAACAAGAAAAGCTTTTAATTAAAGAAAGAAAAAACAGTAAAAGTTATCTTTGTAAATTTAAGATGGAATATATTACAGCTACAGACACTGGGAATACCCTCCCAGCCTAAGTATACAAGTACAAATTAAAATTCTTTCAGTAAAATACAAATTTGAACTCCTTCCAGCCAAATACATGTTTGCAAATAAAGAAAACAAACATAAGCTTAACTCACCTTATCTACCTAGTACTCACTATTCTGGACATATAAGAGACTGTATCAAAGAGATTGGAGAGAAACCTGGTTGCACGTCTGGTTCCTCTGAGCCCCCAGAGTGAATAACAACCAAATTCTAACAGCACACACACAAACTTCCCTCCCTCAAGATTTGAAAGTATCCTGTCCCCTGATTGGTCCTCTGGTCAGGTGCAGCAGGCTCACTGATCTTGTTAACCCTTTACAGGCAAAAAAGATATAAAGTACTTCTGTTCTATTAACTCTTACTTATCTGTTTATGACAGTGTGACTTTGTATGCTCATCAGGAAAAAAGCAGCCTCTGGCTGACTGTCATATGGTCTCCTGTGTTCTTTGCACTGCCATAAGAAAACTGCTATATAAACAATATTAAACTCAATCTAACTCTGAAAAATAAATAAAATGAAGACCAGAAAAAATAAGATCTCACATTTTAACACTCTCTGCAGGGGCTATGAAAATGTAGTCCTTGCTGATTTGTGACTGGAATGTAAGAAGAGTGACTACCAGAGATGGTTGTAATTGGATTCATTCCCTTAACAATGTCTTTTGAGTTTTTCTATATACATATTCTATATTTTAGATAATATGCACAAGTAGTATATTGCATTTATGGTAGATACTATAGCTTCAGAAGGAATTATGAACTGATACCTTACTCAACCATCTAGCATTTATGAATATAATTTATAAATATAATAAGCTAAACTCTGCTCTCAGTTATGCCTTTTCAACCCTAGGAATTTCAGTGGGGTTTGCATCATTGTAAAGAAGAGCAGAATTTGGCCCTGTATCTTTATATATTTTAGTTCTTTATAAAAAGATGCACTGTTTCCCAATGTCTGGAATGAACCAAGTTTGATGATTTCAAGGATATTAAAATATTATCAATATTAATATTTGTATAGCCCTTTTCATTCTGCATAATTCCACTGGGCTTTAAAAATGAAATACATACACAATCATTGAAATGTAAACATATTTACAATTGTAATAGTTTTCAGTAAATCGCAGTAAACTGTCACTTTAAAGGCTCAGAGCATTTTCTGTTCCTGCTTGCAGGCTAGGGACCTCTGCAGGGAAGTCTGTGGTCCAGGTCTAGAAGCAGTCAGTTCTGCTGATAGACAACCTAGAGTAAGGTTGAGGTGAGTGGTACCTCTCAGTTTTAATGAGCAGCCTGGTTTGTCTCTCTGGTTTGGGGTTCTTGTGTATTATCATTCTGAATTCTAAGAAATAAAATAGTATTATAGTGCAGCCTTCCAGCAGGAGTATTTTATGTTTTTATTGACCATCTGTGTGTATGCTATGAGCATAACATTTATGTGGAAGGTGACAGCTACCTGGTGCACATCACGTTCCACAGCAGTCACTATTAGTGATCTCAGGTGCACAATGGAGCAGTTAAAATCTAATTTTCAAATAAAGTGCTCAGATAAAGAAAACTGTCTGGTAACAGGTGGATCATGTAATAGGAGGGTAAAACAAGGCAGTGATCATATAGACATGTTATCTCGAAGGAAAATACCATCAAATGGGAGAAGGGAATGGAGGAAGAGATAACGTTAAGAACAGAGCAGCTGGATGGGGCATCTTGCGGACAATGCTAATAAGTCGGCAGGTGAATGGAAACACGAGAAATTAACATTTTTAAAAAGAGTGCTCTTAAATCTTTTTCTCCCAGAAAAATGTGATAAAATTGAGACTAAGCCTACTTAAAATGAATCATGTTCTCCTTTATGATTTTACAGCACCAAACAGACTTTACAGAGCTCTACAGATAATGTTTGTTTTACAACCAAAGATAGCAGCAAACAAGCTATAGTAAAAAATATAGGTGGATGGCATCCTCACCACAGTTTTAAAAAACAAAGTCATTTCTGAAGACTATTTACATTCGGACTGTATACATGTCACAGATACAGTTTATTAACGATTATGATTATTAGTATTATTATAGTGCCTAAGGGCCTCAATCACAGCCAGGACAACATAATGCTATGCGCTGTACAAAACATAGAACAAAAGGACAGTCCTTATCCCAAAGAGTTTATAATCTAAGCATAAGTCAAGAGACATCTAATGGGTACAGACAACTAGATGGGGGAGGAGAAAGAAACAATGAGACAACACTCGCCAGCACAAAGGACAGTTGTAACAGCCCATCAGTGACCTAACCATTGTCAAGTTTCTTGTAGGTGTAGTAGGAAGAGAGCCTAAGACATAAGCCCTTGTATTAGAGGCCTGGTATGAGGCAGGACCTGCTCACAGAATTTGGCAAGAATAGAGCTGAAATTGCAGAAATATACATTCCTAAGAAGTTCTAGTCACAGAGTGCTCACGCAAACACATCCTGATATTAAGTGGTACCTGATATTAAGAATGGTACAGAAACATTCCCAGGGATAACAGGAACACACTGACCCCCTCCTAAAAGGTAAGGTCATAACTTAAAAGAGAATAAAAATTAAACCAAAATGAATTTTAAATACAGGTTTATGCAAATACTTTGAGGGTATTACACTTTTATGACACTTGGTTGTGTTTGGGAGCCAAAGGTGGAAACCTGTTGAAATTGTTTGGTTATTTTAAAATATTTTTATTAGGACATTTTTATAACTATACTTAAAAATGCAAACAAGTTTGTAAAAACCCAAATAAGAAATTGACATTTTCTTAATATTACCTTTACCTTGCAAATATCTATCAACATCTAACCACAATAGGCATCATGGAAGAGGGAAGTTCTAAGGAGAATAATGAGGTTGCTTTGTGATTGTTTACGAGGGACTCCTCCCAAAGGTGAGGGGCAGCATGGGAGAAAGCATGAAGCTGTTTGTTGGAAAATTTAACAAGCAGGTGATGGAGGCTGGCATCATGGGTCAATCAAAGGCAGGAGTCAACATCTCTATAGTGAATGAGACATAGGGTGGGGATTGGCCTTGAAAGTGAAAACAAGTAGTTTATGTTGGACGCTGTATAGAAGTTGGGGTGGAGGTATGCAAACAGAGGAGTGACATGGTCAAGCAGCAGAAAAAGAGAATGATCTTTACAGGAGCATTCCGAATGATATAAGGACAAGACTGAATTTTTTCAAGGTTAGCGAGAAGAATGTTGCAGTAATCAAGACGTAAGATGAGGAGAGTTTTAGCAGTGTGGAGGGAGGAAAGGCATATCTTAGAGATGTTATAAAAAAAGAATCTGCAAGATTTAGAAATAACCTGAATGTGAGAACCCAGGGAGAGATCCAAATCAAAGATGATGCCCATGTTATGGGCCTGAGTCCAGGAAGGATGGTGATGGTGTCCACAGTGATCAAGAAAAAAGGGTAGTGGGGACAGCTTAATTTTCCCCTAAGAGCTTTATTTCAGCCATCTAGAACTTAAGTTGATGGTAAGATAGCCATAAAAAGATGTCAGAGAGATGGGCTGAGGTTTTTGTTTGGGCAGCAGGAAACAGATCTGGAGTAGAGAGATAGGTCTGTGAGTTGTCAGCATAGAGATGGTAGTTGAATGTATGTCTGCAGATGAGATTACGCAGAGATAAGGGGTGGAGGGAGAAGAGAAGGGGACCAAGAACAGAGTCCTCTAGAACCCTCACAGAAAGTTGGAGGTGGAATGAGGAGGATCCTCCAAGGACATGCTGAAGGAATGAATTGAAAGGTAGGAGGAGAACCAGGAAAGGACAGTCACAGAAACCAAGGGAGAACAAGATTTCAATACAAGCATGACTGACAGTGTTGGAGGTAGAGGAGGATGAGGAGAGGAATTCCAGACAGCAATTGTAAACAGTTCATTCAATGAGCTTAGAGACAAAGGGGAAATGCGACAGTAGCTGGAGATGCATGTGAGGTTAAGTGTAGGATTTTTAAGATGGGAGAGACTAAAGTATATTTGTATTGTGAGGGAAAAAGCCAGAGGACAGTAGGAAGATAAAGAGAAGAGTAAGTGAAGGGATGAGGGTAGGTGAAAAGAAGATCAGGAGTTAGTAAGGGTCACTGAGTGGTTTATTCAGTGTGAACATTTTTAGAATACATTTGCTACAGTATACTGTCAAAATCTCATCAATTTAACACTTTTGTCTTCATGCACTGATTAAACTGACTGTGTTTTTCCCCTGAAGAACTAAAGGAATCACATAAGCTTAAAAGATGGGTCAGTAGAGAGTACTGCAAAGTCTCTCTTCTAATCCAAAGTGAAAGTGAGAGGAAGAAAGACTGATGGAAAGAGACCATGGAGGAATATGAAGTCAGGTACATTGTTGTTGTTTGTCACAATTTAAACTGGTCTGTGACACTGGCTGGGAGAGGGACGCACACGCTTTGCTGGAAGGTTTAGAATATTCAGGCAAGATTTTTAACCATACACTTGATGAAAATGAATGTTCACTCTGTTAGTTGTGATGCAAGGTAACACGCACAATCCCTATTCTGTAGTTTGATTTGTGAAAATAATATATTTGGGGGGGAAGGAAATGATTATGTTTTGTTTCCTTGACTGCTGCCGCAAAGTTACTCAAGGTTATAGCCCTGTTCCCCTTGCAGGCCAAAGGTGAAATCCTGGACCTATTGACGTCAATGGGAGTTTTGCCATTGACTTCAGGATTTCATCCCAAGACTCTACATGTTATACTCAGGTACCACAGTGATGCATGTTATGTAATCAGACAGATAGGCAGATAAATATGTAGGCCCAAACAACGTTACTGAGTGACTTATTTCATTCTGAGAGGGTGTCTCATTCAACACTAGGCTCCACCTTCAACACTAGGTTCCACCTTGCCCACGTGACAGGTTCCTGATTAACTGGTATGCCAGAGGGATATTATTCCATGGTATCCTTTCATCTATTGAGGTTGCCAGGACAGAGTTGCAGTGCACTACAATATGCAGCAGCCACTGGTGATGCTTTGAAATTCAAATTGTGTTTCAGTGAATGTTTTTGAAACTCATGGCAGCTCTGGTGGCCAATGAGAATTCCTTCTCCTTTCAAACGACTGGCTGAAGAGATGCTACAAACACAGGTCTCTAGCTTCCCAGCAGTCTCAGCTGGTGTCCAATTGGGAGCCTCCAGGAAGCTATTTTTCCAAGGCATACTACACTCAGCAGTCACCTATACTGTCAGTGACATTAGTCAGTTTGGGCCTCAATTCCCGCCATTGCAGAAAATGAGTAAACCTCTATGTTTCTACAAGTGATACCATGGAACTCTGTTGGAGACAGACAAAAGGAATGGGTGCAGATAGACTCAGAGAGGTGCACAGGATTCCCAGAGAAGGTTTTCTTTTCCTTTCTTTATTCTTTTTCTATTTTTTTTAAACAGGTAGTAGGAAACAGATGTAAATTAAAAGCAATGTACACTCTTAAAAACAGCTTTCCAGTGGACTCAATATGACAGGGAAGGCTTTTTAATTTTTTTTTATACTAAACCAGAAAATGGTTCATGTAGGTGCCCTCTGCCAACAGCACTGCAAGCAGTGGCAAGCCTCAGGGACCTCCTATGGTGAAATGCCTATAGCCATGTATTGCCTTAATCTCATTCTGTGGGAGCCTGCTGGGATATGTGGAGCCCAGATCATGCTTTAATTTATCACTGATCAAAGAGTACTTTACTGCTTGGGGCCTGCTGCCTGGCCCCTTTTGCTGGAAATTAACTTTTATTAAAAACTGTCTAAAACATTATATTTTTAATTGTGTTGTTTCATTCCAACAGCCAAACTAGCCTGCAGAAAAGTCTCAGCCTGATTTTTTGGCTGGAAGGCTTCCAGACATTTTGAAGACAGCCAGAATCTTTATTTTTCAAATTTCAACATATTTTTCACACCTTTAACAGAAGGGAAGTTTATCATCTAAGAAGAAAAGAAAAGTGCACACAGGCAGTGAGATGATCACACAAATCCCCCGCAGTAATTAAAAAAAATCATTATCATTCTAGTTGTAGAAAATCCAGCTATTCTATCTACATAATTCACATTTTACCATGATAAGCAATTCTGAGTTTTTCAGAGAAGGAAGATCAAACATAAGATAATTTTAATATCTGAAATTCCATGGGATCATAACCTCTATTTGTATGGGGGTGGACTCAGTGATAGAGTTGGTCTTTTCCATCTCTGAGTCCTAGGATCCTATTAGCAGATATTCATCAGAGCACTAATGAAACAATTCAGGCCAGTGAGCTTTTGAAGTCTGAAAGCTGATGCAAGAAAATAACGTGTGCTGGGGTAACATTTCTCTCTCAGGAGCTCCCTTCCTTTATGAGTCACAATTCATAGAGTCTAAGGCCAGAAGGGACCACTGTGATCATCTAGTCTGACCTCCTGTGTAACACAGGCCACACAGAACTCCCCCAAAATAATTCCTACAGCAGATCATTTTAGAAAAGCATCCAGTCTTGATTTAAAAACTGTCAGTGATGGTGGGAGCCTTCTGTTTTGTGAACTCACCCTCTATATTTAGTATATTGTCCAATCTACAGAAGCTGCAAGCATTGTGTATTTGGCCTTTGAATAGTACACAGTTGCAGGAAGTGCTAGGCAATGTCCACAAAAGAAGAAGCTGGGAGGAGGGGATAATTACTATTATTTGTTAAACACTGACTGTCCACTCAGTGCTGTTCAAGACATGTCAACGCTGGAGGTGCTGATCGAACTAGAGTGCTAAAAATAGCAGCATAGCTGCAGCTACACAGACAAGCTGCCTTGATTACCTAGGGTCCCAGGTAGTAATGTACCTACAGCAGCTATCCTGTCCCACTGCTCATGCCACTGTGACTACACTGCTACTTTTAGCATGCTAGCTTGGTCAGTGCTGGCAGATATACATCTACCTGAGCTGCAAATCACACCTCCAGCTCCAGTATAGACATAGCCATACAAAGCGACTCAGGAACGAAGCCTATAGCTTTGAAGTCAATGGCAGCAGGATTGGACCCACAGTTCCTGCCCTGAGGAGCAACAGCCTACATAGGCCAATGTCACAAAATGCCCTGGGAGATTCACAGAAAGGTTCTGTCTTGGTGTGAGGGTATATTTTTCATTTATCTGTATTAGTGTGTGGGGGGGAGGATAACAGCATTTTCACTGGCATGAGTTAATGTTTGTGAGGTCTGAGGAAAAAGTAATCTTTGAAGAGAGATTTGAAAGAAGAGGTAGTGGTTGCCTTTTGTACTGGGCTAGGTAGGTGGTCTAGGAATAAGGAAAGCATGGAAAAAAGATTGTAGATAGGAGTAAGGGGAGACAAAAAGTGAAATTCAAGGAAAGATACATTTGTAGAGTGAAACTGGCTAGGGAGGGGGTAAGAGTTGGAGATAGTGCTAGAGATTAAAAGCAGAGATATAGAGAGTAGATTTCTATAGAAGCTTAGAATCATAGGACTGGAGGTCCTCTAGTCCAGTCCCCTGCACTCATGGCAGGATTATACAATCTAGATCATCTCTGGCAGGTGTTTGTCTAACCTGGTCTTAAAAATCTCTAATGATGGAGATTCCACAGTCTCCCTAGGCAATTTATACCAGTACTTAACCACCCTGACAGGAAGTTTTTCCTAATGTGCAACCTAAACCTCCCTTGCTGCAATTTAAGCCCATTGCTTCTTGTCCTGTTGATGATAACCTTGATGACAAGGATGAGAAGCTTGTGCTGTATGCAATGCGTGAGAACAAACCAATGGAGAAATTGAAAGAAGAAAGTGACATGGTATGAGCAGGTGAAGAAGATTGTTATAGAGTGCCAAAGGACAAGATGGGAATCAGGGAGGACAGAGAAGAAATGGTTGTACTAACTGAGGTAGGAGATAAACAAATAGACGTTTAAGTCATAAGGAGCAAGAAGGGAAACGGCTGGATATTTTGAGATGATGTGCTGAAAGAACTAGAAGGATTTACTGTCAAACAAACACGATCACTGTATTTAACTCACAGGCACACACGGCAGGAGCTGGGACTAATGCTTCTGGTCCTAAAGCACAGACTCTAAGCTTGAGCTCAAGGAGTGGTAGCAAAAACTAGTTTCTTAACATCCTCCATGAGCCAGCTATTATCTGGTAACATACATTGCGCACTTCCTTATATAAATGAAGCCATTATGTTGCACCAACACCACCAGATGAAAAAAATCACAAGAATAAAATGCTAAAAGGTCTTCTGGTTTGACATCTTTCAAAATGTTTCAGCCTTTGATGACAGAAAGTACAGTAAATAAAGCCTGCAACAGTGATTTTAAGTAAGATGTTTGTTCCTTAACATTTATGCACACTAAATATTGTCAGTATAGGTTGGATGGCATCCAGAAGTTAAGACCTGAGCATCATAGGGATTTTACATGCTTCCATAGATGAGAACAAAAAATGTCGCCGCAGTGTGCCTGCTGCTTAATCTGTGCAAATATTTAAAACATGAGTCAATTAAATACAGATTACAATCAGGCCTGGTTAATCCACGCTTATTTTATTCCTATCTCTTAGTATCAAAAGATTTAACTGTTAACTCATTTCCTAATAAGAATGTATCACTCACTTATTAATGTTAGATAGAGCTGGATGAACTGTTCATCAGGAATCTTAAATTTTCTCAAAATGAGCCTGGATGTGGAGCTCACTATGATTCTGAGACAGGAAGAAGTAATGAAATCCATGACTTCTCTGCTCATCTGATTTCCATCTCTCTCCTGAGTTGACCCCCCCAAGTAAACCTTGTAACACCTCTAAGCACCATAGGATTTCAGCAGAAAGGTCCTGCTGGCTTCCTCTCCCCTCCTGCAGCCTCCTGGGTGGTTCCTTCCTGAAGTCTTCAGGGACATTGAGAGACATCTTCTGTTTTTCAAGGCTACGTGAGCTAGGGGAGTGGGAAATTCTGTTCCCCCTACCATACTCAGCTTTTCTCTGAGCCCAGGAGCAGGAAGCTCCCATTAGGCTTAAAGTGGCAGCTATGAAATGCAATGGGATTCTCTAGCAACTACGTGCTAAAAATTATGGGCCGCTCTCCTTTTCCCACACTGGTGATATGGAATCCTAACTACTGCACTAGACCTTGGAGCAGGGATGTCAAATTCATTTCATATGGTGGGCCTAATCTGATACCCTGCCACTCCGTGCAGGCCACATTCAGCAAAAGTTATTAAAATAGATAAAGATAAACCACATTGGTAATTACTTACATTTGACTTATCTTGAAGTTTCCTTTTCTCTGACTTGCCATGTTGGGGTATCTACTCTTCTGCTGGCAGTTAAGTGCTCTTTAGTGCCATTTACTCTCACCCAGACACATACCAGCTCCTTCCAGATTTATACCACTCCAGCACCTCTTAAATACAACCAAAATGGTTCTATACCTGCACGCGAAGTTTTGCTGGATTGCTGTGCTCGAGTCTGGACTATGGGGATGTGATCTGTAGAGTGCACCAGTATGTTGCTCTCTAACTCCCCCATACAGATCCTGCTAGCTCACATTAAATGTTCCTTATTGTGCAGTGATGTAGGCCTGTTTGAAATAGGACATCAATACACCTTAGCAGGGACTACAGGGGGAGTTAGAGCACAGCAGACTGGCATCCTCTACAAATCACAACCCTGTGCAGACTTCAGGGACATGCAGGCAAGGCCAAAGGTTCACAGGAATCCCGCAGGCCAAATGAAACTGTTCTGTGCTCCAGATCTAGCCTGAAGGCCATACATTTGAGGACCCTGCCTTAGAGGGTGCTATCTCTCACTGGGCTCAATGCAGAGCATGCTACAGTTGGAGAGAGTGAGTTTTTCTCTCCTGTTGCCATGTGTGCAGGTGAATCTCAGATCACGTGTTGACCTGATGGAATACCCTGAGGATTTCTGAGATGATGATAGTGGCCCTGAATGGTGACCTATGCAAAAACAGATGATGGAGGAGAAGTTTGCTGGTACCTCTGTAAAAGCCCTTGGGGAGGTTACAGGGATACCTAGAATGGAGATGGGACATTTGCTAGGAGGTTTGAGCTGTTGAACTTGAACCTAAATACAAACCTGAAGAGTTTTGCCACCTGCTAGCTTCACTGCAAAGCTTGACTTGTGAACATCTTAATGAAAACAGAGTTCACACAGGTCTGATCACTAAAATTGGTTGAAGGCAGTCTAACTTTAAAAAAATCATTAAAAAGATGGCCCTTTCTCAAAAACAATTATCTGCAGGAAAAAGTCAACATTACTGAAATTTTGTCATTTTCTGTGTTTGTGACTGAAATGAGCCAAAAAATTACAATGGAATTTTGTTAATACATTTAGAAAAGTAACCTGAACTCTGTGACCTGTCAGTAGGGCATAGTGAAATGTTTGCAGCTGATGGCAAATACATCTCTGTTCAGAAGTACCTACACTTCTCCAAAGTGGCTGAGCCAATCTTTAAGGGAAAAGAGCTCTGAATTCTTTTTATATAGTTAATAACTCCCCTTTAAAAATTTCCACTAAATCAGGCAACTGAAATTCTATAGTAATTAAGTGGGAGTCACCTACTATAATTTGACTATACAGATATAATTCTAAGGCTGTGTGCTACTTCAGTTCTATTAATTATCTATTCCTTGGACATATTCTTGATAAATGCTACTACTCACCTCTTTAATTTTGAAAAATGTGCACTTTTCCCAGTGTACTTTCTTTTGAACAAGGCAAGTCTCTTTACAATGGTACGAGCATGCTTCATTTCTGACCATAAGAAGTCCTTAAATTAAGTAAGGAATCAAGTCACAGAAAGGAAATGTAGACTAAAAGCCAAATTCCCTGATGGGCAGGGCGGGCTCTGAGGGAACCAGATATTGGTCAGTAGATGGTGCCATCCCAGGGCACCCATCCGTGGCCTGGGGTAGCCCTGGATACATCCTGCTTCAGTTTCTCTATGAATCCCCTGAAGAAATTTACTCACAACAGGGAAGTCTTTAAAGCAATATTTCCCTCTCTTGGAGTCTAGTTCATTAAACAGCCTTCCAGCTCCCTGAAAACCCATTTTGCTGTCTCACCCCCAACCCCATTAAGTGTAGGATTTTCACAGACTCACTTTTGGAATGGAGTCCTTCTTAAAATCCTTACTCCCAACCTGCACAGTCTTCACGGCTTAAATTCAGGGGGGTTTCACAGCACCTCAAAGCTATGTCCTTTTAAGTTCTGGCCTGCAAACTACCCCCTCAAGTTAGCAGTTGCATAGCCCTATCTTCCTGGAGCTGTGTAATGGCTGACATTCCCCCCCGGGCCCCCAGTTCCCTGCAGCAGCTTTCCCTTGATTGATTTTGACCCACTTTCCCAGTTATGTCATCAGTCTCTTACTCTTTCCCAGTTGGGTCCAGTAATGCCAGACACCTATGTGTGCTTGGTTGGGAGAGAAGAGAGTCTTGCCCCACCTACTTTACAAGGCTTCCAGTCCCAGGCTCTTAGAGCAGTGGTGGTCTGGGTATTTCCCTACGCCTTCCCTCTCCCAGACACCGGTGGGATTCACAAAAGTACTGTACTTTAGTGCCTAAACTATAGACTTGGTGCCTAAATCTGGGGTTTAGGCTCCACTGCAATCCACAAAACTCCTGCCTAATCCTGTAGTCACTTAAACTAATTCGGTGTCTAAATTTCCCTGGGCACCTGTGTTTCTGCCTCTGACCATGCCCAAGGCTGCCTCACTCTAGGTGTCCTGATACCTATCTCCCTCCTAAGCCCGGAGGGAACGCGGGGAAGATAGGCATTTGCCTGCCTATCTCACATGCAGGGCCCAATCCAATAGGCGTGCTCAGAGGCAGTCTGGATTTAGGCCACCATCTCTGTAGAGAGCGGGGCTTAGGGCACACCCTTCTCTTTGGCATTTCCCATTGGCTGGTTTAGGCAGTTTCCCACCTACCAGGATAGCTTTTGCATACCACCCTATAAGGGGCTTCTCTCTGCCCATTCATTGTATAGGAAGTCTAGGCACTTAACTTTTGTGGATCGCATTGTTGTTCCAGTGATTTCCTAGGAACCTACAAATTAGGCAATCCAATGATGAGCATCACAATGCATATGTCCCTTTGTGGATCCAGGCCTGACTGTCCCCAGGACCAGCTGCTTCTCTTCCAATGGTTATTCCAGACACCTGGAATGGGATAACTGGCTTCTCAGATTACCTTAAAGGGCCTTTATCCCGTGAGGGCTCCCTAACTCTGTCTAAAACTCAGCCCTTGCTCAGGCTAAAGCAGCCTGTAGTCTAATCAAGTTTGCACCAACTGGTAACTGTTACTAAGCAACCAACTATGAAGTAGCAATAGCTGAGTGCATTGCACTCTGGCCACTGATCTTCCCTAACCTGACATGCCCTTCCCTGCCCTCAGGGCTACACAGAAGGGGGCTTAGGAAGCAACTAGGCTGGAGGTGTGCCATCTGAGGATATGGTATCCCCACTAAAGGATTTACATGCAGTCTTTGCTCCCTCAATACTACCCAATCCACTGAAAGAGAGCAGAGCATCCCAAAGAATAAAGCCAAAGGAATCTAAAGAACATGTCTGTGGAAACTGATTGGTGCATATGGTCATTAGATGATCTGAGTCATGCACTGATTTGCAGACATGCAAAACTGGGACCTCACTGCCAAAAAGAGGAGATTTCTTCTTCCCTAGACATAGCCAAAACGTTCTATTTTTTTCCCTCAAAAAATATGAGGGTTTGATTAAAATGAGGCTTTTTTGTGGAAAAAATATCACTTATTACATTTTTCAGTGGAAAATTTCAAAAAAGGTTTAGTTTTACGTCAGTATTTCCCACAATATCTAAAAAAAAATTACACAAAAACAAAAATGTTTTTAAACAAGCTCTACAATTCCCATTTTGTTACAAAAAAAGGAAATAGAAGATATGTATTTTGCCACCTTTCCCTTTTGCCCAGGATTCACAGACTTCACCTCAATGGCAGCCAGGACCTACTGTATAGACTTCCCACTTCACTCCTGCCTCAGCCTTTAGCTATCTTTCTCCATCCCCCTTGCCCTTCTCTTCTGCCCTCAGCTCCCACATTCCTCAGAATTTGAGTTGGGAGCCTTAGAACAGCTTTGAATTCATGTCCCTTTACTAAATGAAAACTTCAATGATGCCCGACCTCTTCTCCAACACACTGATTAGCTCAGAACTGAAGTACCACACCCCTTTGAAGACAAGGTCAGTGAGGCAATATCTTTTATTGGACCAGCTTCTGTTGGTCAGAGAGGCAAGGTTTTGAACTTACACAGAGGTCTTCTTCAGGTCTGGTAAGAGCTCTGTGTAAGCTCAAAAGCTTGTCTCTTTCTTCAACAGAAGCTGGTCCAATAAAAGATTTTACCTCACCCACCTTATCTCTTTAATAGGACCAATATGCCTACCACAATACTGCATACATCCCTTGAAGTCCTGTTGCATGTGTCAAGACCTGAGTTAAAGAGCTGCCCAGAGACAGCCATTGGCACAGCAATAGAACTTCTGTTGGTCTACAAAACCCAGAAAGTTTGAGCACATCTGCTGACCCCTTATTTATATTTATATGTTTTATACAGCACTCCCAACTAGGATGATCAGATATCCCAATTTTATAGGGACAGTTCCGATATTCGGGACTCTGTCTTATACAGGCGCCAAATACTCCGCACCCCCTGTCTGATTTTTCACACTTGCTGTCTAGTCACCCTACTCCCAATCTAACTGGTGCACTGGAGAAGTGGAAGGACCTGAACTGGAAACTGGTTTTAGACTCCGGGGTCAGTTTCTAAGAAATTTAGAAGAAAGGAAGGAGTGTGGAAATGGTTAATAGGAGGTGCTGGGAAGCAGTAGAGGGATAACAAAAGACTCCAGTGATAGGAGGCAAGACTAGGGGCTGGAGGGAAAAGTAAACTGTCCCCATCCTCTTGTCCTTCATGAACCCAGCTGCTCTATTAACAGCAGATTTTTGCTGAGAGCTCACATTCAACTTTAATTTTATATTGGAAAAAAAACTGAATTAAGGATGCATTTAATTTTTTTTCCAAAAAGAGCTGACTCAAAAGTGGTTAAATGTTGCACAAATGGTAAGTGAAATGTAGCTGAGCTCCTGGGAACAGGAATGCAAATCCAGGTAAGCTAATGAGAGTGTGTTTGAAACAATTAATGTAGCTGTAAAGATGAGATTTGTATAAACATTCCTGTCCAATTTTTTTGTATCCTGCTATGAGGACCTTTTTTACCCTAGTGGAAGAATACTTGCATAAACCCCTCTACATTTTTGTTGTAAGCTATTGAGTTGGTGTTTTTTTTTAAATTAAATTGTAGATGGACGAGCCATGCAAAAATAGCAGTGGGTTTCTGTACAGGATGTGCTTTAGCCAGTGCACTTCCCAGGTGGCTGAGGACACTTGGCTAAATTCAAAGGTTGCACAAATAGCCTTCTAATGTATTTTCTGTTGTGGGTTATTACTGTATTCTAAAAGCATATTCATGGCAAAAGGAACTCCTCTGACTTTTTATATTAATAATGTATACACAAATGCATCCTTAGAGCTGTACAAATCAATCAGCTCCTCTCTGTACATTTGAATTAGGCTAGAGTTTTGATCACTTTATTCACCTTCCCCATCCATGCAACTGAGAGAAAATCCTTTGGAAGATTCCTCAGATATATGGCCAGACAGACATCTTCCTATTGTATTTCTTTATGGACTAGGTACATAATATTTACCTCAACAAAACCTTCATGATTTAATAAACAGAAATCATCCACAATAAAGAAAGGGTCAGGCTTGGAAAATGTGCATCCCACACACCAAAAAGTTCCAATTATGGTTGCAATATATGATTATAATTGCAAGATAAAGGATTATGGCAATTACACAGAAATAAATTACCCATTCATTAAACTTTAACCACATACATCTGGGCATTATGGGAAGTTGCATGACGTACATGAGTCATGTTTCATATAATTTGCTTGTGATTTACATCCTTTAGGTGTAATTTGTACTATAAAAAGTGAAACATTAGCATTTGTGTAATGTATAGAGGTGCAATAAAGTAATTTAATTAGGCACTAGGTAGGTGTTTCAATATCTGAATATACAACACATATTATTAAAATAGATACATTTAAAAATTCTGGAAAAAATGATTTTACTCATGCATCATTGAGCATGAGAGTGTAAACATGAGAAAGAAAGAGAAGTTGAAAACAGTCTGGAAGAGATAGAGCACTAATTATTCAATCTAACAAAGTACTGAGGGCTTCAGCTTCCTTGGAAGTTCCCACCTTTGGGTACCTGAAAAGGGCTTTGTTTGTATGAAGTGCCCCTTGATAGAGCTTATGAAAGAGAAGATCTGAGGTTTAGAGATGCAGGTTGACTTTAAAAGGGAATTCAAGTAGATGATGGAGGGAAGGCAAGAGGATGCTGAAGGGAAATCTCAAGACTCACAAATGCAAGCTGAACTGGCGAACTGTGAGGGCAGACTGCAGGGTGAGAAAAGTGACTACTCAAACTAGGTTGAGGAAAAGACCAGGTAGTAAAGGAGAAATAGAGCTCAGGAACAGGTTTGCTGAGTTGGAAAATGAGGAAGGGGCACAGCAGGCAGTAACAGCAGGTGGGAGGGAAAGAAGGAAGAGAAGAGTGGCTAGTCCAGAGGTCGGCAATCTCTGGCACATGGCTCACCAGGGTAAGCACCCTGGAGGGCCGGGCCAGTTTGTTTACCTGTTGTGTCGGTAGGTTCGGCCACCAAGGCTCCCACTGGCCGGAGTTCGCTGTCCCAGGCCAATGGGGGTGGCAGGAAGTGGCACGGGCGAGGGATGTGCTGGCCATGGCTTCCCGCCACCCCCGTTGGCCTGGGACGGCAAACCATGGCCAGTGGCAGCCGCGATCGGCCGAACCTGCCGACGCGGCAGGTAAACAAACTGGCCCAGCCCACCAGGGTGCTTACCCTGGTGAGCCGCGTGTCAGAGGTTGCCGACCCCTAGGCTAGTCCTACATGACGAGGGGAGAGAGACAGAGTTTGGAGCCCCAGGAGGATAGAGAATGACTCACAGAAGATTGCAAAGGAGAACTAAGATGAGGATTTACAGCCAGAAAGAACAAGAGGAAGACTGGAGAATCACACTAGCACCAGGAAGAGGCAGGTCTGAGTGACTGGAGATTCCCTAAGAAGAATGGACAGGCCTGTCACCAGAGCTGATCTAAGGAACAGAAAGGTGTGCTGTCTGCCAGGAGCTATGATACAGGATGTGATGCTGAGACTAAAGAGGATCCAAATGGGAGCAGGAAAGAATCCACTAATTGTCCTTCATGTGGGAATGAATGATACTGCTAGAATCTCACTGGAGTGTATTAAGGGAGGCTATGTCAGGTTGGAGAAGACACTTAAAGAAATGGAGGCTCAGGTGATCTTCAGTAGGATTCTACCTGTCCCTAGAGGAGAAGAATAAAGGCAAGACACACAGGTGATGCGCAGATGAAGAGACATGCCTGGGAAAGGCACCAGCAGCGAGTGCTCCTGCTGAGCTCCACTAGGTATCGCCTAGAGAAGGGAAGTGAGACCAGGCTGGAAGCACAGCTTCCTGCAAGAGGGAGCACAGGGAAGCCTCCTGAGTTACATCCCTTCCTTACAGGCCGGCAGCTGCAGTTACCTGCTCGAGTATGTGTCTGGACTAGCATGCCTGGGGTGCGCAGAAGGGAACTCAGGGAGCCAGTTGGGGCAATGGGGAGGAGGCAGTGAGGACAAAGGGAGCTGGGGGTGGGGAGCCCAGGGAGACAGTCGTGGTCAGGATAGTGGATGGGATCCTGGGAGAGGCAGCGGGGGCCAGAAGCGATGAGGGGAGCTTGGGGAGGCGGGCGGGGGCATGGGCAATTGGGATGGGTGAGGGGCTGGGGGAGGCAGCATGGGTCAGAGCACCAAAATACAAGTTCACCCAGGGGTCATTTTTCCTAAGGCCAACCCTGTCACGGTCAGCCTTAAGGGTGTGCGACGTGGGCAACTGCCCAAGGTGCTGTGCTTAGGGTGGCGCCATGGTCGAAAGTGTTGGCACTCACCAGGAAGTTGACCATGATGGGAGGTGGGGGAGCTGCCATTGCCACTTCCCCTCTCCCATCAGGAGTTACCAGTTGCCTGTGACGAAACAAGAGTATGATGATCAACAGATATCTCAGGTAGTTGTGCTATAAGGAGGGTTTTGGGATGTTTGAACACTGGGGGTCATTCACAAACAGAGGACTGTTCTCATGGGATGGACTCCATCTGAATAGGGAGGGAAATAGATTTCTGAGATGGAGGTTGGCACAATTGAAGAGCCTTAAATTAGGAACTCAGGGGAGATGGTTGGGAGATGCTCATGTAATCTCCATAACTGATTCCAGTATTGAATGGAAGGAAAATCATGAAAGAGAGGATACAGAAATGGAGAAAGGAATAGCCAAGAGTAGTAGAAAGCACGTCAGGAGGAAAAATAGTGCTGATACTAATGAAGCGAACAGTCAGGTAGGTGATACTGGCAGTAGAATGACTGTACTTAATCGAGTAAGTAATCTGGGTGAAGCCAAGGAGAAAACAACTAAGATATCTGTACACCAAGGCAAGGAGCCTGGGTAACAAAATGGAGGAACTAGAACTACTGGTGCAGGAAGTGAAAGCAGATATTATAAAGATAACAGAAACATGATGGAATAGTAGTCATGACTGGAGTATGGGTATTGAAGGATGTGTGCTGTTCAGGAAAGACAGAAATAAAGGTAAAGGTGGTAGAGTATCATTGCATATCAATGATGAAGTAAACCATAAAGAAATTAGAAGTGATGGAAAGGACAAAAAAGCATCTGTCTGAGTCAAAATCACTTTGAGAAAGAAAGTTACTAGAGGCTCCCTTGGGATAGTGCTTTGACATATGCTACAGACCCCCAAGGATTCTATTTGAATCTGGATAGAGACCTCTTTAATATTTCTAATGGGAATACTTACTGGGAATTGTGTGACTATGGGAGACTTTAATTTCCCAGATACAGATTGGAGGACAAATGGTATTAATAATGGTAGGGCCCAGATTTTCCTGGATGTGATAGCTGACAGTTTTCTTCACCAAATAATCAGCAAACTAACAAGATGTAATGCCATTTTAGATTTGGTATTGGTAAGTAGTGAGGACCTCATAGAAGAATGGGTTCGAGGAGACAACCTTGGTTTGAGTGATTATGAGCTAAATGGAAGGATAAGCAAAAATAGGTCTGCAACTAGGTCCTTGATTTCAAAAGGGCAACAAACATTAAGGGAGTTAGTTAGAGAAGTGGACTGGACTGAAGAACTCGAGGATCTGAATGTGGAGGACATTTGGAATTACTTCAAGTCAAAGTTGCAGAAGCTGTCTGAAGCCATCATCCCAAACAAGGAAAAATATTCATAGGGAATGGTTGCAGACCAAGCTGGATGAGCAAACCTCTCAAACAGATCATTAAGAGAAAACAGAAAGCCTACAAGGAATGGAAGATGGAATGGATCAACAAGGAAAGCTATCTCATGGAGATCAGAAAGCATAGGGAAAATGTGACAACTGCCAAAAGCCAAACTGAGTTGGATCTTGCAAAGGAAATTAAAACCAATAGTAAAAAGTTCTATAGCCATATAAATATGAAGAAAACAAGGAAAGAGGAAGTGGGACCACTAAACATAGAGGATGAGGTGGAAATGAAAGATTATCTAGGCATGGCCTCACAATTAAACAAATACTTTGCCTCAGTTTTTAACAAGGGTAATGAGGAGCTTAGGGATAGTGGCAGGGTGGCTACTGGAAACAAGGATAGAGAAGTAGAAATTACCACATCTGAGGTGGAAGTCAAACTCAAACAATTTAGTGGGTCCAAGCTTAGAAGGCCTGAATAATCTCCATCCAAGAATATTAAAGGAACTGGCACATGAAATTGGAAGCCCAATCACAAGGATTTTTAATGAATCCATAAACTTTGGAGTCATACCCTATGACTGGAAAATTGCTAATATTAAAAGAGGGGGAGGGATTGATCCTGGAAACTACAGGCCTGTTAGTTTGTCCTCAATTGTATGCAAGCAAGGTCTTGGAACAAACTTTGAAAGAAAAAGTAGTTAAAAATATAGAGGTAATGGTAATTGCGATAAAATACAACATAGTTTACAAAAGGTAGATTGTGCCAGACCAACCTGATCTCTTTCTTTGAGACGATAACTAGACAAAGGAAATGCAGTACATCTAATCTACCTGGATTTCAGTAAATATGGAAAATTCTTAGTTAAATTGGAGAAGATGGGGATTAATATGAGAATTGAAAGGCAGGTAATGAACTGGTCATACTGAGGTGTGCACTGTCAGGATGGAGGGAGGCTACTAGTGGAGTTCTTCAGTGATTGGTCTTGAGGCCAATCTTATTTAATATTTTCATTAATGACTTTAGCACAAAAAGTGGGAGTGCACAAGTAAAATTTGCAGATGCTACTAGGATGATCCTGGGAATGGAAAATCTACCTTATGAAATGAGACTCAAAGAGCTTGACTTGTTTAGCCAAACCAAATGAAAGGTGAAGGGAGAGAGGATTGCTATCTATAAATACATCAGAGAGATAAATACTAAGAATGAAGAGGAATTATTTAAGTTAAGCGCCAAATTTGACACAAGAACAAATGGCTATAAACTAGCCATCATCAAGTTTAGGCTTGAAATTGAATGAAGTTTTGTAACCATCAGAGGAGTGAAGTTCTAGAACAGCCTTTCAAGGGGAGCAGTGGGGGCAAAAACCTAACTGCCTTCAAGACTGAGCTTGATAAGTTTATGGAGGGGATGGTATGATGAGACTGCCTACAATGGCAGGTGGCCCATCTGCAACTGCTGGTAGCAAATATCCCCACAGGCCAGAGACAGGATACTAGTTGGGGAGGACTCTGTGTTACTACATAGAATTCTTTCCCACATGTATGGCTAGAGGGTCTTGTTCACAGGCTCAGAGTCCAACTGATCACCATATTTGTGGTCAAGAAGGAATTTTACCCCAGGTTAGGTGGCAGAGATTCAGGGGGCTTTCACCTTCCTCCGAAGGTCATTTGCAGGTTTAAACTAGAGTAAAGGGTGGATTCTTGACTTTAAATCATGATTTGAGGACTTTAGTAACTCAGCCAGAGGTTAGGAGTCTATTACAGGAGTGAGTGAGTGAGGTTCTGTGGCCTGCAATGTGCAGGAAGTCAGATGATCACGATTGTTCCTGCTGGCCTTAAAGTCTGTGAGCACTTCACAGGACACATTGAGAACCCTAGACTATCTAGCCGCAGCTGAGCTGAGGAAAATGGATGTATCTTATAGTAGAATGGAGAAGCCTGCAAAGTAGTCAGACAGCAAAGCTAACAGGAGTTGGATGAATATATACAAAGGCTGAGGGCAGTGAGGTCGGCTGGAGGTTAGTTGTGAATAATTTCTAATGACAAAATGAGAGAAATGATGGATGACTAGCTGGATAGCCATCTAAGGTAATGTAAAAAACACTGCTTTTTTAAGGATCCAGTTCCTCTGGTTTCAATGGGCGTTGAGTGTGCTCAGAGCCTTTCAGGACTGGAGCTATTGTCATCGCAGCTGCTAATTACCTTCCAGGATCTGCAGGGAAATTAGAGGCCAGACCTGTTCCAGTACTAGTGCACTTTTGTGGCTTATAAATATGTACATAAAACAATGAGACATCTGTAAAAAAAAAAACCCCGAAGAAAGGCACAAAATAGAAATGCTTCTTACTTTTAAAGAAAATAGCAATTTAAAAAAAATGGAGCAAAAAACCTAGAAAATGAACACCTACAGTGTGTTAATCTCTCACGATTTTCCACTAGGTACAGTCATTTAAACACAGGTCTGATCAACTTCAACATTATAACCGTGGGTGGGTAAGATACTGCTAGATACTAATAGAAAACAACACTCTTGTCCTTGAAGTTTATAATTATCTTTATCATCTTCATTCAACATATTAGTCATTGCATTTTGGTCTTTTAATCAAAGCTATCACAGGACTGAAGTGACTGCAGGCTCCAGCATCTTCATCTTGTAAAGATGCCTCTCAAGATACCCACACATGCTTTCCTGGCTTGCACACACTCGGCCTCCATAGAACTTCTCCGATAATAACAATGGCTAGGCACTTTTTGTTTTGTGCTTCATCTGAACCAGTTTGCCCATCCATAGGGCTAGCCCTAAGCATATGCTAAGTGTGCAACCTCTCAGTGGGGCCTTGCACTTTTTGAGGGTTCTGCTCATTCAATCTCCCCTCCCACTGGACACAACCTCTCCCTCCCTGCTGTGGACTGCCCATATCATGAAAGGTCAGATTCAGGATCCAACTCTCCATGGCCTATCAATGACAAGTACCTCAATTCAAACCTCCCAGCAGCTCTGACAGCTTCCTCTCCCTCTCCCCTGCCTGGCTGCCACCTCCTTCCCACAAAGTGTGTTGAGACAGTGCCTAGGGGCCCACACATCTTACTTCATACAAAGTCCTGAGTAAATCTAAAGCAGGCATTAGTCATCCCTTACTTTCTGACAAAGAAAACATGCAGGACAGAAGAAGTAATGGAAAGATAAAATAGGGAGGAAGTAAGACAGATTTTGTGCACCTAAAACAAAAAAGAAATTGCTCTTTGTCTTACTTGGAGATTTCCCAAAGAACAACCTGGTTCAGGGTAGTTTCAGCACTTCTACTTCTGGCCAAAGCCAGCAAGTGCAAGGATGTGAGAAAATAAAATATAATTTCAAAAAATTATAGGCAATTAGAGAGAGAAAAGTCAATAATAGGCAATTTATATTTCTCAAACCATAAAAACTGGTTTGCCTGTCTTTTCCAATAACAACATAGACAAAGCCCTTTGTTCATGTAGAATGAAGGATGAAAAATTGCATAGCCCACCAAGGTAAATGATAATAAGCAAAGAACTAAGCAATGCACTTATTCAACACCCCATTGATACTCCATTCAACGGTTCTCCTTTCAACCCCAGCTATCTACCTCCCAGCTACTCACAGCTGACAAATTCCTACCCTCCTGGTGAACAACTAATGCACAGCCTTAGCACCAACCATGGCAATTTGTTATGTGTTCATGTGTTTCAATGCTTGGTATATGGCTAGTGTAGCTTTCATGTTACACTGTGTGTAGTTCTGTATGTGGGTTTATGTGAATGGCTGACATATTTTAAGTGATTGCTCTCTACTGAGAATTAATTTTTCATGTAGAAATGGTAGACTTGAAATCTGCATATCTCTGGGCATTAGCGGTCTTTCCTTCTGAGCAGGGGAATCTTGGTGCAGTAGCATAAAGCCAGTGTAGCAAACCTCACACTGTTCTCTCTCCCAGCCCTCAACATAAAAAGGATGATGCAAGAGGGTCCTCCTATAGAATCATAGAAATGTAGGGCTGGTAGGGACCTCAAGAGGTCATCTGGTCGATCCTCCTGCACTGGGGCAGAATTAGGTAAATTTCATCAGTTTGTGGATACTGCAATGGTCCCTGGGGAACTGCTGCAGCAGGGTATATTTTAGAGCAGTCTTGAGATGATTTTAGGTTGCTCCAGGAGCTGAACAACTCAGCGATCCATGCAGATCAGTGGGAGTAAAGGCAGTTTGCCCCCCTCAGATCTCACACTTTGCACTGCTCATCCAGGCCCAAAGACTGGAATTAGAATGGGAACAGAAACTACATTTTCCTGCCACCTGAGAGGTGGGCCTTGCTGCTTAGGGTAGAGACACCTAGTCAGTGCTAGGTAGGGAGGCCTCCACTCTCACTGCGTGCATTTCACTTGCTGTGTGTTTAAATCAAGGACATCAGGTTCCAGGACTCTATCAAATGATACCTTTGGGGAGCACTTTCATCACACAGAACGGAGCTGTATATAATAATGAGCAATGGGTGAGTTTCAGCATTCAGAGATTTAGATTAAGTTTGAATGACAATTCAAATCTGTTCTCATTGTATCCAAACAAGTTTGTCCTGCCCTATTAATAGGACCTCACACACAATATGTGCACAGTAACATATTTCCCCTCTTCATCTGACAAGACATCCCATATCAGAAACTTAGTTTTCTGTTCCAGAATATAAACAGTGATTAACAGCAACAACTACAATGTTACTGTCAAATCTGTTGCTGCAGCATGCCAATAATAAGCAGTTCTGGAGCTGATGTATTCACTATACAAGGATTACTAACGCTAGTCGAGCACTTTTGTATTCACTCCTTTGTGTCACAACAGAGTCAGAATGAGAGTTGGTGAATATCTCTAACAAAGGTGGTATATGGGATAGATCCACACACTACCATAGTGGGAATCCTCCCTATCCCAGTAAAGGCCACTGTACTCAGCAGGGCAAGGTTGAAGATATCTTGTATTATGAATGAAGATAAAAGTATTTCTACAATAGTATCAGCCAACAAAACATTTTGTTTCACACCTTCTGCCACCCCTCTATATAATGTTAAGAAAATCTATGCACTGTCCATTACAATGGAATTCCCTCAGCTTATTAGGATGGAAGTTACTGACCCAGAACTACAGACTTATTTCTCAGTTCTGTAATTCCCTTCACTTTGATGTGGGTGTCTGATTTGCATAATAACTGAACAGTTACAGTATTCCTCAATAACATTACAGCATTCAAATTCCAGTATTCAAAGGCCCTGATTTCCTAACAGTGGCTGTCGGATAACCAAGCACCAGCATTTATATAATCACTAGCTGGTTATTTTTCAATATAGACATGGCTATTGTGCAATAACCACACAAAGATTGTGTAAACCTCTCTGTTTTGACAGCTACTTTAAATCCCTCGGCTGTATTTGGCCACTACCCTCAGAATTCCCAATCAACATGCTCACAACATCACTTCTAACTACCATAACTATTCCCAGATATTAAATAAAATTTTATAGTGAAAAAGAATTACTTTTAATGAAGAGAGGAAGAGCCATGCCTTATTTAGGGAACAGCAGAGGAAAGAAGGTATTGTTAAGCTGGAGGTAGGGTTGTTCCCAGCAAGCAGGTCTTTGATCTGTGTTGGAGCGTGGGAGGAAGTGCAAGATGCAGGCTCTGACCGGGAGGTGCTTACCACAGGTGGCTCCTGGCTAGCGGTGCAGCAGAGCTCAGGAAGGCTGCCTGCATGCCATGGCCCCACACGGCTCCCAGAAGCAGCTGCAGCCGGTTGCTGCTGGCACATCTCTGTATGCTCCTTGGGGGGAGGAGGGCAGCAGGTCTCTGTGTGCTTCCTGTGTCTGCGAGCACCGTCCCCGCAGCTCCCATTGGCCGGTTTCCAAAGCTTTTTGGGCTAACAGATGCTAACACAGTGTTTTCCAAACTGGGGTCACCGCTTGAATAGGGAAAGCCTCTGGCAGGCCAGACTGGTTTGTTTACCTGTCCCATCCTGCCTCTGGCAGGTCTGGCCAATCATGGCTCCCACTGGCTGCGGTTCGCCTCTGCAGGCCAATGGGGGCTGCTAGAAGCTGCGGTCAGTAAGTCCCTTGGCCCGCACCGCTTCCAGCAGCTCCCATTGGCCTGGAGCAGCGAACTGCAGCCAGTGGGAGCCGCGATTGGCCAGACCTGCTGATGGGACAGGTAAACAAACCGGCCCAGCCCGCCAGAGGCTTTCCCTACACAAGCGGCGCCCCCAGTTTGAGAAACACTGTGCTAACAGATGGACACATCATATTTTTATTATTTTGTTAAAAGTTATCTGCATCTCTGTGATGTTTGACATGAGGCTGCACAATAAGTCAGTGTAATGGCACCTGTCAGAAACATATACAGTACATTGCTGTAATCTGATAAATGCCATCTGTTTAGATAGCTGAGCAATGAGCAATAACATAAGCAAAGGGAAGGACAGAAACAGAAAATAGCCAAATTTGTCTGAAATAGTGATTGAGTTTGAACTATTTCTTCCTATATAAGCCTGATATAGTAGGAGACATCACCTTTTATTCTCTCCATCAGGAATATGGGTTGTTCTTCTATGCCCCATAGTAAATTGCCAGTGTGTATGCGCCACTCTGCCTTTATCATCTTGAAGGTTAGCAGGGGCGGTATTTTTTTCCAGTTCATTACGTGGCCAGATCAAAGCAAAGAACTAATGGAAATTGCCTTTAGGGAAAAAAACATTGAATCAATCACATGAGAAAATACTTTACTGAGTAGCAGCATATTCATCCTCACTATAGTTGAGACAACTCTAGGAAGAGTATAAATAACATTCAAGTGTTTTATTGATTGGGCTGGTAGCTGCGTATGCACTGGCTGAGAAGTGCTCAGTGATGCACCTATTAGATGCAACGATGATGGCTTTTAGCATCTAGACAACTTTCTAGTGCTTGCTGAGAGGAGCCTATTGCAGACGTGCTGGAACTAGGGGAACTGGGGGTGCTGTAGCACCTCCTGGCTTGGAGAGCTTTCCGTCATATACAGGAATTACAGTTTTGTTCAATGGCTTTCAGCACCCCCCACTATAAAATTTGTTCCAACACCACTCGTCCATCGTAGTATTATGTGGCGGTACCAGCAATATAAGGAAGTGTAAGGCAGATGTTCTGCAATTTCCATTGAGTACTAGGGCAAAGGTTGTTTTCAATGTTTTTTTTTCTCTGAAGTGCTTCTGGTTACCTGCACAAGCATAACTACGGGGAATTTCAGAGGTTCATTGTGTGGACAGAAAGATGGTATAAGAAGATAAACCATTTATTAGGCACTGGGGACTAGAACTGGGAAGGAAATAGTTTTCTAATCTCACAAGTATTTTCCTGTCCCAAATCATCACAAAAAGTCAAAAAGTTCACAATTTTTGCAAACGGAAAATTTAAAAAAATTAAATGCATAGTGGGTCAATCAAAACATCACATTTTAACCATTTGAAAATATTTCATTGCTATTTTTGACCTTTTACTTTTTTTACTTTTTTTACTATAGATTAACTTAAATATCAAAACAAAAAATTATTTTGATTTGAAAAAAGCACTTTTTTTATTTCAAATGTGTCAAAATGGGATGTCAACAATGTTGATTTTTTAAAAACTTTTTCCAAATTGGCAAATCTATCAAAAACAATCTTTTTTCACAAAATTTTGGTTTTGAGGAATCAGCATTTTCCAGCAAATAATCTTTTTGTTGAAAAATTCCTGATCAGCTCAACAAGAAATTTTTTTGAGGAAGAAACCATCTATATAGAAAGGATGGCTTCCATCGTAACTAAAGTGGAACCAAATGGCTGTCACAGAAAACTTACAAGTCTCAGACATACTATTTAAACTAGGAGCAGGTAGAAAGCTGGTATGTGCTGAGAAGCAGTCTGGTTGGATAAAACCATCTACTAAGGATGTCAGTAAATACAATGGTAACTCTGTATCTGACAAAGGGTAGGACCAAGTTTACAGTTGAACTGAAGGAGGGATAGGTTGATATCACAGTGGTAAGTTATGGAAAGGTAGCAGGATATCAGACTAGACAGATAAAGGTCAGCACATGGTCATAATAAAAATTAAAATATACATATACAGTAATGTGAGAAGCTGAAAAGCAAGAACAGGTGAAGAATGCCTGGAAATAGAAGATGATGTTGAGAAACAAGGCATCACTGAAACATGATGACATGACAAGCCAGCAGTATTCCTTAATACTCGGCTAAACGCTTATGGATTAGGTCTTAGAGATGAGGAGCAGCAGCATTACACCTAAAAGATTCCACAGAATCTAGAGTAAAATTTCTGAGTTCAGACCATCATACACTATAAATTGCTATAGCTATAAATCCCAACAATACAAATGTACTAGGAAGATTATATTACCAGCCTCCTGATGAGGGAAAGGACATACTAATTTATGGGCTAAAGATGCATCTTTACTCAGGCAAAACTCCCACATCCATCAGTGGGAATTTTTCCTGAGTAAGGGCTACAGAATTTTGCTCTAATTTGAGAAAATGAGGAATTTGAGTGAGGAAAAACCATACTCTATGTTTGGTCTCATGCTCCTTCCCAAGATACCTCTCCATAGGCTGCATTTGTCACACTGTATTGTCATCTGAGCTAGAAGTGATATGATTGGCTAATACAGATGAAACATATGTCAAGAGTTATATTTTAGCTGCTGTTTAATGTTTTACTTTAAATGACGTGTTTCTTGTAGTCACAGAATAAGTTTTCAAAGGAATTTATTTAGTACAAGACATTTGTCCCAAAGTACACTACCATACAGGGAATCCAGATTTAGGGCCACCCTCGTTTCATTTTTATGCCCAGAGAAGGCTGGGGCTATCCTGAGGGAAATACTCCAATTTTCAGAGGAAGGATTAGTGGCAGCAGTCAGTATTCTCTCTTCAATACACTACAGCTAAGAAATCTGGAAAATTATCATACATCTGGAGGCTATAATAGCCACAGGGAGCCCGATCCAAAGCTCACTGATGCCAATGTGAGTCTTTCCATTGGCTTCAGTGGCCTTTGGATCAGACCCAGGATGTGTAGCATTTCTTCAGTAGAAAGCATGGATAGCAGCTATAGTGCATTTAGGATGAAAAAACAACTGGGTCCTGTACAGACTGGCCTGAATTAATGAGATACTCTAAGTTACTGGAGGAAGGAATAGTCCAGATCAGGGGTAGGCAACCTATGGCAGGTGTGTCGAAGGCGGCACACGAGCTGATTTTCAGTGGCACTCACACTGCCCAGGTCCTGGCCACTGGTCCGGGGTGCTCTCCATTTTAATTTAATTTTAAATGAAGCTTCTTAAACATTTTAAAAACCTTATTTACTTTACATACAACAATAGTTTAATTATATATTATAGACTTATAGAAAAAGACCTTCTAAAAACGTTAAAATGCATTACTGGCACACAAAACCTTAAATTAGAGTGAATAAATGAAGACTCGGCACACCACTTCTGAAAGGTTACCGACTCCTGTTCCAGATTTAGGGGCTGGATTTCTCATACAGAGTGTCATAGCCCAAGAAAGCTTAATGACCCCAAACTTTCCACAGTTGTAAAATACTCCTCCTACCCAACTTCTCAGCAGAAAGTTTGACATGAAATAACCATCATCAGGCTGCCTCAAGTTAATTTTGTGTTGGTCTTCCCAGACTCACCATTACTAATCTTACCACTGAAAGAAATATATTTTGAGTGACAATCCTTGTCACAAGAATTATATCTTTGATGAATTTCTTCTACTCAAGATTAATTTTTGTGACAATCATTGATGACAATGATTAATCTTTCAAACAATGACAGTGACAATCTTTTCCCACAGGAACAAGACATAATAGTTATGTTGCTTTATTCTAATTATTGACCTTGCTATCTGACTTTGGGAAAGTCACAACTTCCCTAAGCCTCACTTTACCCATCTGTAAATATCTGCTACATAAATGGGGGAGGAGGGAGGTTGAAACTCAATGAGGGTTATACAAGGGTAAGTGTGATTCAGTTTGTGAAACAATTTAGGATCCTCATTAGAAAAATGATACATTAAAAGTACTCTCATAAGACTCATGTTCCTTTACTCTTTGTAACCACACAAGTATGGCCAAGGGAATGCCCTTTAAATGACTGGGAGAGCTGATCAAAAAATAAAAGCTATTTTACCCCCCAGATTTGAAATTTCAACGTTGTTTTTGTTTTGAAAGGGGTTTTTCCCCCAAAAAAGTCATAATTTTTCCCATGAACTTTTTTTTCCAAAATAATTATCCAAAGTGTTTTAAAAACAGTTGTAGCAATCATCAAAACCACATTTTGGAAAGATAAACATTTTAACTGTTTTTGATAAAAATGTTGAGGAAAAAATGAATCCATAATTTTTTTTTAATTTTTTTTTTGCAAAACTAAAAGCCCTTTTGTGTTGATTTTTTGGTGACTAAATTTAACGAATAGCTTTCATGTAGTGACTTAGGAAGCATGCAGAATTTCTCGTTTACATGAAAAGTCTATAACATATACTATTTTAGGGTATGTTGACACTGGAGCTGGAGATGTAATTTCCAAGTTGGGTAGACATACCTGCACTAGCTCTGATCGAGCTAGTGTACTAAAAACAGAAGCGTAGCTGTTGCAGTGTGAGTGGTGGGTGGGGCTAATCAGTCAAATACAATCCCATCTGAGACCCTTGGTATGTAGTTGTGGTGGCTAGACTGTCCCACCAGTTGCATCACCATGGCTACACTGCTATTTTTAGCATGCTCACTTAGTCAGAGCTAGCACAGGTATGTCTACTTTAGCTGGATATTACACCTGCAGCTTTAGTTCCAAAAGAGACACCACTCCCCACCACCCTCGATTCAGAGGGTTTGCGAGACTAACCATGGAGATACTGGTTTCTTTAATCCCCTCTTCTCTTCCCTCCACCAGGAAGTTCCTTCTTCTGCCATTCTCCCTAAAAGACTCCCTTCCCTTACTTTTCATGCGTAAACAAAAATGTACTGAATTATTGCTATTCCTGCTCAGTAGCCTATTGGGTCTAGGGATCACCAGTCTGGTCACATATCTCTAGAACTAGCACTGGACAGATACTTCACAAAATTTTGTTTCAAAGTTCATATGATTGTACTTTAAAAATAAACTAACTGTGTGCTAAGGACCCAATAACTTGCATTTTTAATTAAGTCCTGCTTTACAAAAAGCAGTTTTCACATTACAAAATGTTTCCATCTGATGTGGGAAAAATCTTTGAGCAATTTCTAAATTAAGCCTAACCTTAAGTATACATGGCCACCATTACCATGATATCTGAGCATCTCACATTCCTTTACCTATTTAGCCTCAAAACCTCTTTGGAAGGTAGGGAAGTGCTATTATCCCTGTTCTATAGGTGGGAGATCGAGTAACTTGTTCAAAGTTGCACAGAACTCTATGGCAGAGCTGGGATTTGAACCTGGGTCTTCAAATTTGTGGGTGATTAACCTAAGCCCTAGACCATCCTTCTCAAATATCATAACCTAGCACTGCATTGCTTCAGCTTTTTATTGATGTAACTCCACTGGTTTCAATGAAGCTAAATTATTGTAAGCTGAATTAAGACAGTGGTGACTCAGACCCTAAATATTTACATCAGGGGTCAGCAACCTCTGGCATGCGGCTCGCCAGGGTAAGCACTCTGGCGGGCCAGGCCAGTTTGTTTACTTGCCCCGTCAGCAGGTTCAGCCGATCATGGCTCCCACTGGCCGCGGTTTGCTGTCCCAGACCAATAGGGGCAGTGGGAAGCCACGGCCAGTACATCCCTTGCCCGCGTCGCTTCCCACAGCCCCGTTTGGCCTAGGATGGCAAACCATGGTCATTGGGAGCGGCAATTGGCCGAACCTGCCGCCGTGGCAGGTAAACAAACTGGCCCGGCCCACCAGGGTGCTTACCCTGGCAAGCCGCATGACAGAAGTTGCTGACCCCAATTTACATAATGATGAAGTTCAGTAAATATAAAAACTGCTTACACTTTTCTCCTGTGCTGTCTATTTAAAGCTGATTTATAGTTGCTCACATAGGACCAGGCCAATGACGAAGAAAGGCAGATCCCCTAGCCATTACAAATCAAGCAAACACTGATAACAGAAAATTCACATTATATGACACATCAAAAGATAAATACTTTCATCAAACTAAAAGCAAGTTGGGGAAAAATGATAAACTTGGGAGGCAACTGAATGAGCCTGATTTAAAGAGATGTAAATAAATATTATTTGAAAATTCTATTAAGATTTATGAGTTGCAGACAAAATTCTAAAATTCACTTACAGTAAAATGCATTTTTCATTTTTCAAGGCAACCATCATTTAGCTGAAAATGCACTGTAAAGCTAATCAGTAAAAACTTTGAAGTAACTGTGTAGAGATAATGAAAGACATTCTAAATCGTAGAGTCATAGGACTAGAAGGGACTTCGAGAGGTCATCTAGTCCAGTCTCCTGCACTCATGGCAGGACTAAGTATTATCTAGACCAAATGGAACATTTGCCAACAAAAATTTAGTCTTCAATCTGTATTTCAATTAACAACCGAGAACTCAGGATTTTTCTAACAGAAAACTATGATTATTCTACCAGGCAAGCAGCTAAAGCAAGGAGTGAGTGGAGAATTTAGTTCCTATTTCATACAGAAATCAATCTGAATCTTATGTATCGAATGCCTAGATATTATAGTGACGAATGCATTAGAAATGGAGAAATCTTATCTATGTAGCCTCTGAATAAATGTGTTCTCCCAAGGTCCAGAGTTAGTATTTAATTTGGAGGAAATAACAGGTCATTTTAAAGTAATTCTAAAACTTCATTTCAGAAACACCCTTATATTTGGCCAGACCACCTCCATCCTGAAAATAATCCCAAGTGGTTGGTTCTCCTAGCAGAATTTTCATAAGATCATTTCATTATTGCTCGTGGGACAATGCCTCCCTCTTCCCCACTTACACAATCAGTGCATAGGAACAATACCCATTAGTTTAATGTAGACTGGGAAAAATATACTTGTTACCAGCTGGAACTGCTGAAGAACATTTAGGCAGGCAGAAGGAGTTGGAGTTTGGCCAGGATCAGTCACTTAGTGTAATGAAAAATGCTGTGGGATCATTAGTGATCACAAATGGTCAAAACCTTGATTTTAATTGTCACCCAAAGGACAAGCATAGTAAACTCCATGCCCTTGCACATCCTCAAAATGCTTTAGTACAGTGGTTTTCAAAGTATGGGGTGCGATCCAGTATTGGGTCACGGAATATTAAGCACTGAGTCACTTGCAAATTTCAAATATCATGATCTCTTAAAATATCTTTCATTATAGTTCTAAAATAACATTACAATCATTTAAATGTTGGACATTTTACTTATTTACAGTAAGACATTTGTTTGTAGAGAGTTTCTTATGTACTATGCTCTACACGCATATACAACATAGCTGTTTTGAATGTAATCACCTAACAAGACTGCTTTCTGAACACTGGTAGTTTGTTAATGCTGTGGAGACTTGAGTTACAAGGCTTAATCAACAAAGCTTCCTCCTGAAAAACTGATAGTTTTGTAAGAAGAAAAAGAAGGTCAGAAACAGAATCATCAAATCCATCCACATCTGCAAATGAAAATACAAGTATAAGTATGTTGTCTGCAACAGAAAGTTCTCCTCAGAACGGACAGATTTCTGCCATGTCAACCTTGTCTGAACCACCTACTTAAAAGAAAACCATATAGTGGATGAGGCACTACAGTGCTGCTTTTTAAAAAAAATATGGTTTCATCAGTTGTGCTAAAGCAAAGACCTAGTGTGTCATTTGCAGTGAGGTGCTTGCAAATGAGAGTTTAAAACCATCAAAGTTAAAAAGACATTTAGAAACAAAACATGGGGAACTTGTTGATAAGCCTCTTGAATATTTTCAAAGGAAGCAATGGGAATAAAAGTTATCAGCACAAGTTCTTAGTTGGTCAACTACTTTGACTGATAAGGCACAACTGGCATCATGTTTGGTTGCATACCATGTGGCAAAAGAGAAAATCGCCCATACAGTTGCCGAAAAATGTATTATTTCAGCATCTCTGCATATGATGCTTACAAATTTTCAACAAGAAGTCTGTTGAAAAATTGAGAAGTATTCCTCTCAAGGATAACGCAATGTCTCAGTGAATATATGATATTGCAGAGCATTTGGAAGCCCATCTTATTACTCGGTTACTGTCAGTCAGGGATTTTGCTATCCAACTTGACAAGAGTACTGATATTTCAAATTGTGCAACGCCATTAGTTTATATGAGGTATGTATGGCAGTATGACTTTATGGAAGATTTTCTGTGTTGTCTGACTTTACCAACAAATACAACAGGAGCACAGATATTCAAAGCACTGCATAACTGTGTAGATGGAAAACACTAACTGGACTGAGCTCATTGTAAATGAATTACAAACGATGGTGCAGCAAATACAACAGGTAGAAATAGTGAAGTGGTGAAAAAAATATCTGAGGCAGCTGGTAATGATGTTGTTAGGAATCACTGTTTCATTCACCATGAAGCTTTGGTGTACAAGGGTATTTCCTCTGATCTTATGGCAGCACTGAAGGAAGTAGTGAAAATTGTTAGTTTCATTAAAGGAAGTTCACTGAGCAGCAGTCTTTTTGAAGCATTATGGCCAGAAATGGGAGCGGACCATGCTCATTTACTGTTTCACACTGAGGTACGGTGGCTATCATGGGGCAGGGTGCTTACAAGGGTGTATGAACTCCATGCATCTGATTAAGTGGGTTATAGCTCTTGAAAGCTTATGCCCAAATAAATGTTAGTCTCTAAGGTGCCACAAGGACTCCTCGTTGTTTTTGCTGATACAGACTAACATAGCTACCCTTCTGAACTCAGGGATGAGGTTCACAATCTTCTGATAGAGAAATAGCCTAACTCGGCAAATTTGTTTGATGATGACAATTGGTTAATAAAGTTGTCATATCTGGCTGACATTTTCTCAATTTTAAATGAACTGAATTTGAAATTACAAGAAAGAGGCCGTGATTTGTTTCAGTCCTGTGAACCAATACAAGCATTCCAAAAGTCATTACCACCGTGACAAGCATGACTGAAAAGTAATCATCCAAGCTACAACATGTTCCCAATGCTGTTAAAACGCACTGAGAACAGCATCAGTGAAGAAAAAGCGAATGAAATGAAGTGTCATACAGTTACATCTTGCTGCGCTGTGTGACTTGTTTAGTCTCTGCTTCCACGCAAAGGGGTTTGAAAATTTGAAGGAAAAGCATTGGATAAAAAACCTGCCGCAACTCACCTGTGCTAGAGCACTGAAAACACACCACAAGTCATTAAAATTGTCATCATTTTGCATACGTGTTGTCAAAGCCACTGTTAAGTAAGATTAGTGTTCTGTTGTTGCTATGGTTCACAACAACCTACATGGGCACTTAAAAACAAACCAAAACAGAAACTCAACAGTGCACCTGATATGCGGGTAGCGCTTTCATCTTGTAATGAAGATTAGAATGACATCATGAACAGCAGGCAGGCTCACCCATCACATTAAATAAGTGAAACTAAACCTGATTGTCTTTTTTACTGTATTTATACTGTATTTAAAAATGTTTTACAAGTAATGTCGATGGCTAATTTTAGTTATTACTTGAAGTGAAGCAGTTAAAGCCAACACATATTGCCCTTTATTGCGATTTAATGAAAATTCTAGGCAGAAGATATTATTGTTTTGGGTCATGGGGATAAGTATTTTCTTCCACTGAGTCATAAGAAAAAAAAAGTTTGAAAACCACTGCTCTACTACCCATCTTCTCTATTGGTTTGGGAGGAAGTGTGGCAACATGTAATGTCAATTGTGGTACACCAGAGAAAATAATTATGCCAGTACTTCAGAAGCTCTGTATTCCAGAACACAATCATTTAAGTTGCCATTGGCAAGAGAGACTTAAATGTCAGATTGTGGCTCTACCAAAAAATGCTGCCTAACTTAGTCTGTGCCATCTGGACCAGGTTTAATGTTCATACCAATATTTTTCCATGGAACGCAAATATTTTTCCATGGATTTAAAAACTTTCTGAATGTGCAGTTTGCTAATTTCTCTACTCTTCTATTTTTTTTCACCCCCTTTTGTGGATGTAGACACATTTTTGTAAATTTCCAAAGATCCCCCTCAAATTCTGGAGTAATTTATTACTACCCTGTAATATGTTTTCATCCAAGGACATCAAAGAAATTTAAATGCACAGATGAAGCCTCACAAGAATGTGATATAGGTGCATTGAGTGTTACAGTAGCTCCAATTTATGCATGGATAAACCAAGGCTCAAAGGCAGGTGAAGTGCCTTATCCAAGACTGCACAATGAATCTGTGACATTGCTGGGAATACTTCCCAGGAATCTTAGTTCCCAGTTATGTGCTCTACCCTTTAGAAAAACTTTAAGCCATTTTTGATCTCCTTGACAATTATTTTACTCCACTGACTTTACTGGAGTCACTCTTGATCTAAATCATTAGAATTGAGAAGAATAAAGTTCTCTCAGGAATGTTAACTTGATGTAATGGGAATAGGAGAGTGACAGAGAACTACTTTTAGTTAAAACTATGCAAAAATTTGATATATGCAAAGTATGAGTAAGGACCTTATGGCCTTTTGGATCTAATAATACTTTATTAGCTTAATGTGGGTAGGAATACGAATATAGTTTGATCTGCGCCAAAACTTCTTACACATAATTGTCTCTGATTGCGTTACTAAAACTGAAGGCTGTATTTGCTCTTTGTTATCTCAACATGCTTTTATAGATCAGGCAATCTGCTGCAACAGTGCCCTTTCCAGCTTTTGTTCTTCATGAGAAAGACACATCTTTGCATATTTGCCCAATACACATTAATATTCTGTCTGCAGTGTTGTTGTAGGCAGGTTGATCCCAGAACACGGGAGACACAAGGTGGATAAGGCCATATCTTTTATTGGACTAACTTCTGGTGGTGGTAGGGACAAGCTTTCATGCTTCCCAGCCATCTCACTTAGGTCTAGAGAAGAAAACTAAAGCTAAAAACAAGGTCAAGATTTCAGTATGGTATCATTCTTAGAGGAAACTTGCACAACAGCTTCAAAAGATGAGCCTGAGAACTAAAATTCATGACTCTGGTGAACACTAAAAGAACATGGACTTAACAGAGATGGTTATTTTATGGCCTATTACAACAACCTGTAACACACCCTGCTGCCTACCAACCCTCCATTGCTCTACTACTGCAGAGGTGCTAATTGCCCATTTCATTTAAGAGGTTTCCTACAACATCTGTGAACCCCTTATGCTTGACAGACTGTCCCAGCTTGTATTTAGCTTGGCTTCTAGTTTCTTTCTCCAGACCTGAGGAATTGCTCTGTGAAGCTCAAAAGCTTGTCCCTTCCACCAACGGGAGTTGGTCCAGTAAAAGATATTACCTCACCCACCTTTCCTCTCTCAATATTTTGTCTGACATACATGCAACAGGAATATCTAATGGTTCTCTTAATTTTTGGCAAAATTTATTTTGTCAACAGAAGGCTTGTCGGTAAACAATTAAATTCATTTTAGAATGCCATTGACAAAATAATTATAGATGTATGGTAGAATGCAATCACTATAGTAACCAGACAATCCTGCAGCATCACAAGGGCCCATCAGAGAGTTTATTTTTAATGTTAAGAACAGAACAAACAAAGGATATCAGCTGCTGATCTGTCTCCAAAGAGGGATCTGAGAGCAAATATCTTTCATGACTCCTTTATTACTAATGTAGGAGAGATGATCAGAGGCTTTCACATTACTCATGAGATGCTCTTAAAATGTAAAGAAAATGCTCAAAATGCTGTAGATTAAAGAAAAGTGGTTTCCTAATGGTTTCCCCAGGGAGCCCGACTCCAATTATAGATATTTTAACTGTCAGATTCAGCATAAATGCAAAATATTTTGTATTACTCACATTCAGTTCATTTTAACTAATTGTTTGTTGGCATAACATGAAGTTAAACACACTGGTGCTTTTGGACAGGGGCTGTCTATTCCCCCTAATTTCATAATTTTAATGCCAGACAACACCTTGCAATATGTCACTTAAGGTATCATTTTGCAGTAATACTCCATATTAATTATTCTATTTATGCTCCACTGCAAATATATGCAGTATCCTGGAAACTAGATTTTTGGGCCATAAAGTCTTGGGCCAAACTTTGCAGGCCTTACTCAAGTGAGAACATGAGAATTACATAATGTATTTGTTGTTCATACGAAAGTAAGGGCAGAGCCTCAGCTAGTATAAGTAGGCATAGCTCTAATGACACAATTGGTCTCACTGTTTCCTCGTGCACCCCATTGGTCTGTCAGTATCCATCCATTGTCTCTTGTCTTCTATTTAAATAATCAGCTTTTTGGGGCAGGGAATGTCTTTTCATTCTGTGTCTGTAAAGCATCTTGCACAGTGGGGTTCTGGTCCATGACTGGGACTCCTGGAGGTGGCAATTATACAAATAATAAATAATAAAATGAATCTATGCCAATTTATAGCAGAGGATCTGGCCTGATTGTCTGCATTGTTCACCTTCTCTCCAGGAGAGGTAAATCTACAAATGTTTCTTGTAACTCCTGTTATCATAGGTAGAAAATACCTGCATGCATTAAGGTGGAAATACACCCTGTAAGTACAAATTTCTTCTATCTGACCAGCATAGTGAATCTTAAACTCCAATATTCTGATCTCACCACAGAGAATTCCCATTAATGTCACTGGTAGGGACATGAATCACCACTAATGAATAATGTAGTCATCCCCAAATGCTGTGATAAAATCTGCTTACCAGTCCACTGTATCATTATTTTCCTATTTATCACAAAGGGTGCATTCCTGTATTTATACGTAAAGAAACGCTATAATCACAAAGGTCCTAATTTTCCCCTTCACTTACATAGGGATAAGTCAGGAGTAATGTCTCTGAAGTTAATGGCATTACATCACTATAAGTGAGAGCAGAATCAAGCTCATGTATGCCTGTGTCTTTCATCCATTAATGGAAAATAAGCTAAGTACAGACTGTCCATGAGCTTCGGCCATATGCTTTTCCCCTGCTTTCTGCTGCCTTGTTTTTAAGGCTTTTCTCTTGTAATGTATCTATTGCTTTCTAAGACAAAGGGGTGGGGATTGGGGGAGTGGCTTTCAATTCAACAAGGTTTTGCATGGGTCAAAAGGATCTGCTCGCACAGAACTTATTACAGAATCAGAGCCTAGGTTTGAGGAAATTTTTCTTATACATTACAAATATTATTTAAAAAAAAAATCAACCTAGAGGTATAGCTGAACAACATAACTACACCCAAAAGGGACTCCATACAGCCATTGAATTCAATGCCAAAACTCCCTACCACTTCAAGAGGAGCAGAATTAGGTTCAAAGGGACAGATACGATGGCAGGGAGGTGCATTTATTTGCAATGGGGTGCTAGAAAGGTGTATATATTTCTGATCGCTTCTTTCCACCTTAATCGAGGTGCGGTTTATTTTGCACTCATTTTGATTTTGTGTCCAGTTCCACATGTTTGTAACTATAGCCACAACTGTAGATTAGAGTGATGATTCATTGGTGTCTTCATTTAATGAGCGGGACCTCTGGTAATTTTCACTGGGAAACTAGGATCCCTTGACAGCTAGCTCATCTCTGGTTTTTTTTCCCCTGACCACTCCACCCATGGTATATGAGGAGCGCTGAAGAGTTTTTATATTTTTTACCTACTAGGTCATATTAACAATGTATAACTGATGTAGGTGGAGTACACATATACAACAGGCAAGAAAAAGAGGAACAGGGGAAGAAAAGGAGTAAATACGTGCACAAGGTGATACTCTGGGGTTAGTTATGGAGTAGGTTTACGTTTGGGTTATTCATTAAGATCCTGGTCCAAGGCCTATTAAAGTCAGTGGAAGGATTTCTATCAACTTCAATGAGCTGTCTGACGTATTAGCTATTTTGAGGCAGCGGTTCCGTTAATTGTTCCAAAACTCCAGGAAATTTAGGTTGGGTTCAGTAAATTGCCTCGCAAGAATGCAGCATTCCATAAGGTGTCAGAGTTGTAGAGCTTCATAGAATTGCAACATTTCATTTACTGGCCAGTAAAGAAGTATTTTATCCTTTCTGCAATCATTAACATAACAGTGATGCAAATATCTAGAGAAGCCAGACTATGGGGATTTTCAACAGAAAGGAGAGAGCTTGTTGCCAGTCCCGATAGTAATGTAAATTTATATAGAACCATAGCATGTGGCAGGGTGATTGTGGCAGGGTTCACTTAGGTTACATCGACACTGGAATAAAAGATCCATAGCACAGTCACAGCTGGCTCGGGTCAGCTGACATGCTCATGGAGTTCAGGCTGTAGGGCTAAAAATTGCAGTGTAGATGTTTGGGCTCAAGCTGGAGCCCAGGCTCTGGGACACCCGCCCTCTACCCCCGACGCAAGGTCCCAGAGCTTGGGATCTAGCCCTAGCTCAGCTTTCTACACAGCAATTTTACAGCCCAAGCCTCATGAGCCCAAGCCAGCTGACCCTGGTGTGTAGATGTACCCTTAGGGGCCAGCAAGCCTAGTGGGCTAGCCATGGTTCAACAGTCCTGTAGGGCCTTGTCAGGCAATCTGAGGACCTGGTGGCCAAGTTACAATCTGTCCTTATCTAGGTTCCCTAAGCTGGACAAGGGGGCAAAGGGAAGGCTCAGGGGACCCAGGCCCTCCCTTTCCAGTGGGTCCCAGCCCAAGGCCCAAGGGGGAAGAGGTGAGGAGAGTTTCACTCTCCTCTAGCTGATACCCAGGACTATCCTCCCGGACCACTTTCAACCTCCCCTTGGCTCTCCTCAGTTTGGGGCATGGTGGCAGCATTCTGTTTCCCTCCCGACAGAGGGCTGTTCAAGCAGTCTCAGCAATTCAGATAGTTAGTAGAGGCTTCCCATCTCTCTTCTCCATGTTCAGTGATTTCCCTTTTCAGGAAAGAGCAGAGAGAAAAAAGGATCAGGACCCTGGCCACCTAGTCAGGCTTTACCCACAGTCCAGCCTCTTCCCTTTGTCCCAGAAGGTACTAACTGGTTTGCTTCATTCCTGTAGACAGCCTCTCCTTCACTCTCTCCCTGCTTGTTTGCAAAAGTCCTATTTTAAGCATGTCCTCCATTTGGACCATGCTTTGAAGCTGCACCAGGCCAGGATGTCCTTTGCCCAGTACTGCTGCATGCCTTCTTTAGTCTTAGTGTGAGTTCTGTAAACCCCATCATACTGATCCTTGCATCAAGGGTACTCCAGGGAAGCCCTATTTATATTATAGCAATTGCAAACATACAGGAATCCCAGGGTAACATTTCAATGAATATTAAATTTCTACTTAGTGTTGATGGCTGCAGTGAATATCTGCCACTCAAATTCTAAATAGTAGAGGAAATTGTTATTTGGGGAAATAAAAATGTAAGGATTTGGAACCAGAAAGCCTCCACACAGCTGTGAACACTGACAGAATATTTAAATTAAATGAACAGGTACTATAAAATATATAAGGCGTAAATACAAAATAGTATAACACTACTTAAAACTAATTATGATCAATGACTTCTCTTACCAGTTCTCTAATCAATCCTAATCAAGTTCTTGTATTTTTCAGAACCTCCTTGTTGTGAACCAGACCACTCATGATGATGGGAATTCAATTTAGATTATGAAAATATGCCACAGCAAATGGAATTAACTCTTGACCCTGTGCGCCTTTCTCCAGTACCACGAATGCAGGACGTTCTTATTACATGGAAAGAGGAGGAAGCTATAAAGGAAGAACGTGATTTCTATCAGTGGTTGTAGAAAACTGCACAACCTAATTTTACTTCATGGACCCTTTAGCAGGTTGAACCCTGAGAAGGCTTCTCCCAGCCAGCCTTTGACTTTTCCACTCAGACTTGCTGCAAAGCCGCTCAGATAAACAAACACAAAAAAAAAAACCCAACCTTTTCTCCACAGGAATCTCTGCTGGATTGCTGATTTTCTAATAGAGAACCATGCTTTGGAGGAAAAGTCAAAACAATTCAGTCTCATTCTCTTTGCTCTGGGAAAGGTGAGCCAACAATCCTCTTCCTACCAGTATCTCCTCCCTGTTTGGAGGGAAGAGACTGGTTATATTCTGCCCTCCTTCTGAGAACTTCCTCTGCTCTGCTGTACACTACAGGTACACCTACACAGCAAGCAGGATCCCACAACACTGAGTATCAGAGCCCAGGAGTCAGCACAAGCCAAAATGTCTACACAGCCATTTTTAGCACCATAGTATGAGCCCAAGAAGCCCAAGTCTGTAGACTGAGGCTCTTAGACTCACTGCCACAGGATCCTGCCTGTTACACAGACATACCCGACAAGACTCCTGGTCCCAAGCCTTGGTATTTTCCCAGACACCAGTTATTATACCATGCCCACTTCCTCTCTGTCAATATCTGTCTCTGTCATTCCCTGGATCACTGTCTACATCAGAATTCCTGCAACTGATAGCCTGTCCACGAAAAATTCACCCTCTGGCCTTACTGGGCCAGTATACCCCATTACAGATGTGATCCTATTCCTGTTAAAGTCAACAGGACTGTTGCCAGTGACTTCAATGAGAGCAGGATTGGGTCTAACAGAAAGAAGGTTTTTGGTACAACTTGTGTTCTCTTCTTCAGTCTTATTAATGGTTCCATAGATCAGATGTGTGAGAGAGGGGCTGCAAATATAGCAGCCTGTACGAAAATTGTAAAAAACAAACAAAAAAAAAACTTTATATTTAAGGTGACCCCTGTAAGAATCAGCAAAGGGATTTTTCACCACTTAAGTTCCATTTAAACCTTTTTTTAAGGGTTTAGGTGAGAATTTTACCCGTAGTATTCCTTATTTTATTGTGTTTCTGTATAGTCTGTGCGCACACAGCTCTCTGGGCCTTGTCAAGATATCTTTTAGCAGAAAATAAAAATAAAAATATTTGTCAACAGGGCTTTAGAAAAATATTCTGTCTGTTTATCCTTTGTTCTATACATGAATCAAAGTGACAACCCCACACTGTACCACTGCTGCTGGGACTTTAAGGTCCTTTACAAACTGATACTAACAGTTTACACAGGTGGAAAGTCTGCCCTCAGCTCAGCTGGATGCTTGTGGACCATCAAGCTTCCTCTCTCTCAGCCCTTTCTCAATAACCCTTCCCACTGTCAAGGAAAAACAAACACACACCTTTTGCCTCTGCCACTGCCACATCTAGTGCAGGGTAGTAACTTGGGTTTGAGTTGTTTCTGATAGAACCCAACATCAGTCCTGGCTTTTCTATTTAGACTTTCTGCACAGGGATGTTTCCCTCCACAGTTCGTTCCTCAAATGTCCCTGACCATGCTTCAGTGCGGCTCAGATATAGTTGAGCCACTTGTCTTTAAGGGTTTGGGTTTTTTTAAAACTAAAGACTGCTGATTTCTAGCCTACATGACCCACTCCCATTGTCAGCATGTGCTCCCCTGAAGTGAGAGCAGTTTACCACTTACCTGTCCTCACAAGTTCCTCAGTGCTTCAACAATGAAAAGTTCTTTTCAGTTTGGGGTTTCTGACTCAGGAAACTAAAAAGCAATTTGGACATTCTTCCAAACTATAATTCAGCTTCAACCTGACTGACACATATTGTCTAGGCATCGTGCCAGCTTAACGTGTAGGACATGAGTGTTTAATTGCTCAGGCACCTCATTATGTTCAGCGTGCATGAAAAGCCTGATTCCAAGCCAAGGAAACAGACACGTTGGTTTTAAAATTGTGTGGCTGTACTTTGGTGGTGGTGGTGTAGGGAATGAGAATTAAATAATCCATCACTGAGCAGGATTAGCTTTCATTTTTGTAGCGGCATAAAGCAAGTTTAGGCTTGTTTTAATTACAAAGGAGTGCTCATTATAATGAAGCCTACCCCAAATTTTGAGTTGCATGTAACATGCCACAACAAGTCTTCACAGTCAAGTTGAACTTCCTGTGAATTGGTTGATTGTTCTGAAGTCCCTGGGAAGATTTCACAGTTAGAAAAGAAAGGTGTATAGAAGAGAACTCGTCTTACACTGGCAGTCTGCCTGAAGGTTCAGAATTTCAGAGAGTTTGTATGAAATATTATGGGCCAAATCCTGAATTTGATTTCCCAGTCAGTGATGAAACAAGGCATAGAAGCCCCTACTTCCATGTACACTGGCCCCTATTAACCCAACTGATGTTCAACAATGAAAGGAAGTCCACAGGCTTTCCACTTATCCATGCCGGTGGAGTTAAAATGAGGATTCTCTCCAGATCCCAGTCCCCATGCTCTGCCCAGAGGTTTCTGCAGCTATAACCCTACTAAGGAGAGCAGGATCAGGGATCTCTTGCATGACGTCATGTGGGAAAATAAAGTTTCCTTATTAGGTATGTGCATAGGAATCCTGGGATATCTGTTTTACTTTACTGCTAATGATTCATCAGGATCACTTTCAATTTATAAAATATAGTAATCTTTTGATTGATGCTGTCACTATTAAGTATACATAAGCATCAAAAGAAAATATTTTCAGAGGATACAACTTTCAATATGCAGTGCCTCTTATTAATCTTTGGTGACCGCAGGTCTAGATCTCTTTCTCCTTGCCCATGTCTTTGATGCTAATGTGTCAGACTGAACAACCTTGACTTTGGGTGCCAAGAATAATTTATCATCTTTAAAGAACACATCACTTTGTTTTCAAACAAATAAATCGATACGTTGTCAAAGAATGGATTATAAACAGCACAATACTACCTGGGTAGATAGCCAAATCGAGACAGCTGCAACTAAGTCAAGGTTCATGACGATATATTAACCCACTGAAGTAAAGTCTGGGAGGTTTTGCAACTTATCAGCACCCACAATATTGAACTAAGTCACAGTACTTTGGGTTGTGTTCTCATCTGATCTCAAATTGAGCAGAGCTCAACCTACTCTGTATTTGCACAGAAGTCCTACCAAGAAAACCTATAGACTGTAGGAAGAGGTGTGCTGTAAAAGGCATGCTTCTTTCTGAGTCTGTGCTGAACCAGTAGGGCAGCATTATACAGGGAGAAGAGTCCCCCCACTGCTGGAGATGCAAGCCAAAAATCTCTGCTAGGGCAAGTGGACAGAACTCAGTGGACCTGCATCCATTTACACCAGCAGAGCATTTGGCTCAGAATCTATTGAATGAGATGCACTACAGACAGACACCTGAAACACCTGTAATATAGGATTCCAGTGGGACTTGTCAACAGTAGAGTTGTTATCCTCACTGTCTTGGCCAAGTGTTAACTTGGCAATTACATTCTGCCTTCTTAATCTCTTTGCAATTTCAACCTTTGTCACTTTCCATCCTAAAGAGAAAAAACACACACACACACACAGACACCAAGTGTTACTGGTGCAGAATAGCTACGTGCAATCCACTTCAGAGATGGCTGCACTTCAGTGGTGGGTGAATGATTCCTCTCTAGGAAGTCTAAAAAACTCTTTGAGATCACTCAAGGTGAAATATGTTATTATATAGAAAATTAATTTTAGGAGGGTTTGATAAAAGATTGAACATTGAAGATTTAGATGGGTAGCAAGAACCTACATAAGTATTATTTTAAAAATACACACAGTTTGGTAGAAATATAAAACCTCAAAATCCAGGGCATCAGTAAACCTCTAAGTAGTGAAAGTTAGAAAGAAATTTTCCTGAAATGTCCTCTTCAGCACTGCTTTCACATTCCTCTGAAGCATCTGTTATTCATCACTGTCACAGACCAGATACTGGACCAGATGGACCATGGGTCTGATCCAGAACAGCATTTCATGTGTTTCACAGTCCTTTATTACAGCTGTAATAGACCATCTATGTTATTATTACACATACAGATGGACCAGAACTGAAAAGTTGTGATCCAGATAGGAACTTTCCCAGCGTTTGGGGGCATTTGAATCTGAAGGGCAGTTGTTTGACCTTGTAATGGAACCTTTGGAGGGCCAGATGGTCTGGTGAGTAGCAAGCCCAGCATCCCTCCTCAGCGGGGAAGGCCTTTCAGTACAGTCCCTCACTCGAAGATGAGTTTAGCTTAACCCCAGGTTGCGGTGTCCTCACCCTCTTCTTATCAGAGCGGGAGTGAGACTGGAATGTGGCTTATGCCCTTCCTGCAGTGGGGACAGTTGACCTGGGAGCCCAGGCCTTTCCACTCCACTGGGCTCCAACCTAGGGCCCTATGAGACTCAACAGTGTCCAGCACACCGGTGTATCCTCAGAGTTACCCTCCCTGAGTCACTTCCTGCCATCTCTCGCTTTCCCACAGCACCAAGTCCAATATAAAGCCACCAAAGAAAAAGAAAAGACAACCTAATCTTCAGCCCCAACTGGGTTCAGTCCTACTTGGCTTCCTCAGCACCCTGGTCCAGGCTAAGGTGGTCTTCTTTCAGACTGAACTGGATTGTTCCTTTTTCAACTTCCTCTCCAGCTGGAATATGTTCTGCAGATCTGGAGGGGCAGGGCTACCTGTGCCCAGTATTGTCCTTTGACCCCTTCAGGCCCAGTGTGGGGTTTGTACATGCCATCATGAACTATTATACAGAGAAAAGAACAGGAGTACTTGTGGTACCTTAGAGACTAACAAATTTATTTCAGCATAAACTTTTGTGGGCTACAGCCAGCTTCTTGGGATGCATCCGAAGCAGTGGGCTGTAGCCCATGAAAGCTTATGCCCCAATAAATTTGTTAGTCTCTAAGGTGCCACAAGTACTCCTGTTCTTTTTGCGGATACAGACTAACACAGCTGCTACTCTGAAACCTATTATACAGAGAGGGGCCAGTTGCAAAGTTCTAGCTTCAAACTCTCATAATTTAGGAGTGCCCAATTTGGGCTTTGATTCAGGTCCATCTCTACGTACAACTTAAGTAGCAGCCATCAACCAATTCATTATAACTGGTCATTTATAGAAAATAAAAAAAGATTCTGTACTTTTATAAAAAATATTGTAATTATACTGGAGAATCTTTTCAGTGAATCTGACTTGACAGAAACCTCTTAAAATAAGATGGGGATGGGGAAAATTAAGAAATCTTGGCTAAAGCACAGCAAAAACAACCTGCAGAACCCTCATCAGGAAGAGAAGTTTTCAGTTTATTGGAAGTCTATTCATTACATGCTTGAGCTAATCCTGGACAACAGAGCCCTGTGCATGAATAAATATACAACTGCAAGAAAGACAAAGCAGACGTTCTAGTGACCTCTTCTCACTGGAATCTGCTAGCTCAGCTCATTGAGGTACTTTTGCTTTTACCAATCAGTAAATCAACACATCTACTTTATTGCCATATGGAAATTTTCAAAATTCCCACCGCTGTTACTAAGTGCTAGAGAAAACAGAGCCCTGTGCATTGCAAATGTAGCCCTAATTAATCCTTATTAATGTCTGGCTGGTGTTCATTATTGTATCATTGCAATATAGGTGCTAGAACATGAAATTAAAAAAATTATAACAAAATGAATATCAGGAAAAATGCCCTAATAGTGAAGTTTATTAAACTGAGGAAAAATCTCCCAAGGGACATGGTGGGAGCTCTATTAGTTGAATAATTTAAAACTGGCCTGGACAAAATACTGGAAAAATATATGATAGAGAATAATTGTGAGCTACTCTCCCTCCTTTGCACTGCCAGGAACAAGGGGGATTGTGTGAATCTGATAGCATGATATCTTTCTATTCCCTGGTTTCTGTGATTTCTATGGCCCCATTCCAGCAAAACATAGAATCATAGAAGATTAGGGTTGGAAGATACCTCAGGAGGTCATCTAGTCCAACCCCCTGCTCAAAGCAGGACCAATCCCCAACTAAATCATCCCAGCCAGGCCTTTGTCAAGCCTGACCTTAAAAACATCTAAGGAAGGAGATTCTACCACCTCCTTAGGTAACCCATTCCAGTGCTTCACCACCCCTCCTAGTGAAAAAGTTTTTCCTAATATCCAAGCTAAACCTCCCCCACTGCAACTTGAGACCATTACTCTTTGTTCTGTCACCTGCTACCACTGAGAACATACTTGTATGTTATGTCGGATCAGGCCCTGTATGACACCACATAAGCATTTAATATTGAGCCTGGGAAATTCCTACAGCCTCTTCTACTTCGATTAACTAATATCAAATAACACTATCAACATTCAGAGGGGGTAGCCGTTTTAGTCTGGATCTGTAAAGGCAGCAAAGAGTCCTGTGGCACCTTATAGACTAACTGACGTATTGGAGCATGAGCTTTCATGGATGAATACCCACTTCATGCATCCGACGAAGTGGGTATTCACCCACGAAAGCTCATGCTCCAATACGTCTGTTAGTCTATAAAGTGCCGCAGGACTCTTTGCTGCTTTTACTGTCAACATTGTTTATTCCTCTGAGATTTAAACGTATTTACAGTATAGCAGGTATTATATTAGTGAGAAAACTTTTAAGTGTGCCCTGAGGAAAATAATCCTTATTTGCATTACATTTTTATTATAAGAATGTGAAGCTGCTAAATAATTGCTTCAAAAAAGAGCCACAAAACCACTAAATTGTGATTTTGCAGCGTTAAGCAATTCTAGTGATAGATTCTAATCATAGAGGCAGTGTCTTGAGAATATATTAATTTTGCATACAAGCAGTGCCTAGAAAGTATATTTAAGAAATGTTATATTCACATACAGGCCAACTGCTGCCCTCCCTATCTGTGCATTGTGCCTTAGCTGACTTGGCACATCTGTTGTCCTCTTACCTTGTGAATTTTATCCAACACAGACTGAAATTATGTGTTGCTGTGGAGAAGAATCAACAGAAATGTCATCAAGGTGCCAAGAATTTGTGGAAAACTTGTGGCAATAGCACATGACTGAGATTAATTTCCAAAGTTTAAATTCTGAATAAAGAGATCAGAAATCACCCCAGGAAATTGAAACAGTGTTTCTTGCTTCATTAAAGAGTATTCCAGATTGAGATTACATATTGGATCTGATATCATACACCTACATTCAGTAGTACTTTCTGTTATGAAGTTCAGTAGCCTGGGGTAGCAAGTCTTCATCCATTTCAAAAATGTAAAAAATGTGCATGGTCCTTCAGTGGTTTTAGTACACAAATGCTGTATGAAGAATAGAAGACAATAATCATTACATTAATCAGAACAATATTTCTAGGGCTATTGGCTCTTAAAAAAAGTTAGGGAACATAATAAATGTGATACCTTTTATTGGATTATCACATTGGCCTTCTTGTCAACTTTAAATACAGATATTAATAACATTTAGAGGCTGCAGAAATAGTTTGGGACAAGATAAGCAAATTAATTTATGGTCAGACTCTGCTACCATTGCATTGAGTAGAACCATGTTCTGCAAACATTCCCCTTCATTTTGTTGAACTGTTTACAGAGTAGGGTACTACTTAACATGAGTAAAGTGGCAGAATCTTCCCCCAAGTTAATTCATGGAATCATAGGACTTATCTAGACACAGGGTCGGCACTACCATTTAGGCAGCGTAGGCAATCGCCTAGGGCACCAGAATAATTGGTGGGTGCCGTTTTGCCAGAGGGGGCGGCAGGCGGCTCTGGTGGAGCTGCTGCAGTGGTGCCTGCAGAGGGTCTGCTGGTCTGCGGCTCCGGTGGAGCTGCCACAGTCGTGCCTGCGGACAGTCGGCTGCTCGCGCAGCTCCAGTGGACTGCCCGTAGGCATGACTGTGGCAGCACCATCGGAGCGGCAGAGCACCGGACCCTCCGCAGGCACCACTGTGGCAGCTCCACAGGAGCCGTGGGACCAGTGCGTGGGGCGGTGAAATTGCCGTGCACCTAGGGCGCTCAAACCCCTAGCGCCGTCCTGTCTAGACCAGTAGTGGGAATGGCAAACTGCGGCCACTGGGAGCTATGGGCGGCCATGCCTGCAGATGGTCAATGTAAACAAACTGTCTCGTAACGCACCAGTGGATTACCTTGACGGGCCGCAGGTGGCCCACCACTGATCTAGACCATCCCTGATAGGTGATTGTCTAGCCTGCTCTTAAAAATTGCCAACAATGGAGATTCCACAACCTCCCTAGGCAATTTATTCCAGTGCTTAACCACCCTCCTAGTTAGGAAGCTTTTCTTAATGTCCAACCTAAACTGCACTTGTAGCAGTTTAAGCCCATTGCTTCTTGTCCTATCCTCAGAAGTTAAGAACAATTTTTATCCCTCCTCCCTGCAACAACCTTTTATGTACTTGAAAACCGTTATCATGCCCCACCCCCCAAAAAATCCAGACTAAACAAACTCCATTTTTTCAATATTCCCTCATAGGTCATCCTTTTCTCCAATTCATCTACATCTTTCCTGAAATGTGGCATCCAGAACTGGACACAAGACTCCAGTTGAGGCCTAATCAGCGTGGAGTAGAGTGGAAGAATTACTTCTCTTGTCTTGCTTATAACACTCCTGCTAATACATCCCAGAATGATGTTTGCTTTTTTTGCAACAATGTTACACTGTTGATTCATATTTATTTTGTGATCCACTATGACCCCCCAAATTCCTTTGCACAGTACTTCTTCCTAGGCAGTCATTTCTCAGTTTGTATGGGTGCAACAGATTTTTCCTTCCTAGGTGGAGTACTTTGCATTTGTCCTTATTTAATTTCATCCTAAAGCACTTGCAACCCCTCCCAGCTTGGTATTGTCCGCAAATATTATAAATATACTCTTTGCTATTATCAAATTATCAAAATCATTGATGAAGATATTGAACAGAACTGGACCCAGGACCTCATTCAATATGCCCTTCCATTTTGACTGTGAACCACTACACTCTGGGAATTGTTTTCCAACCACTGATGTACCCGCCTTATAGAAGCTCCATCTAGGCTATATTTCCCTAGTTTGTTCATGAGAAGGCCATATGAGAAGTATCAAAAGCCTTACTAAAGTCAAGATATACCACATCTATCACTTAACCCATCCACAAGATTTGTTACCCTGTCAAAGAAGGCTATTAGGTTGGTTTGACATGATTTGTTCCTGACAAATCCATGCTGACTGTCGCTTATCACTGTATTATCTTCTAGGTGTTTGCAAATTGATTGCTTAATGATTTGCTTCATGATGTTTCCAGAGCAGAAATTAAGCTGACTAGTCTTCAATTTCCCAGGTTGTCCTTATTTCCCTTTTTAATAGATTGGCACTATATTTGTCCTTTTCCAGTCTTCTGGAATCTCTCCTGTCTTCCATGACTTTTCAAAATTAATTGCTAATGATTCAGATATCTCTTTAGTCAGCTCCTTGAGAATTCTAGGATGTATTTCATCGGGCCCTGGTGACTTGAAGACATGTAACTTGTCAAAGTAATTTTTAACTTGTTCTTTCCCTATTTTAGCCTCTGATCCTGCACTTCATTTTTACTAGCATTCACTATGTTAGACAACCAATTGCTACTAATCTTTTTGATGAAAACTGAAACAAAAAAGTCATTTAGTACTTTTGTCATTTCCACATTTTCTGTTATTGTTCCCCCCCTCCCAATTGAGTAACGGGCCTACCCTGTCCTTGGTCTTCCTCTTGCTTCTAATGTATTTGTGAATGTTTTCTTGTTACCCTTTCTGTCTCTAGCTAGCTTAATCTCTTTTTGTGTCTTGGCCTTTCTAATTTTCTCCCTACATACTTGTGTTATTTGTTTATATTCATTCTTTGTAATTTGACCTAGTTTCCACTTTCTGTGGGACTCTTTTCTGAGTTTTAGATCATTGAAGATCTCCTGGTTATGCCATGGTGATCTCTTGCCATACTTCCTGTCTTTCCTATGCAGTGGGAAAGTTTGCTGTTGTGCCCTTAATAATGTGTCTTTGAAAAACTGTCAACTCTCTTGAACTGTTTTTCCCTTTAGACTTGCTTCCCATGGGATCTTATCTACCAACTCCCTGAGATTGCTAAAGTTTTCCTTCTTGAAATCCATTGTCTTTATTTTGCTGTTCTCCCTCCTACCATTCCTTTCACCCAAGCTGCCTTCCACTTTCAAATTCTCAACCTATGTCACTTGACATGAGACAATGACACAAAAGAATTCTGGGCTCCTCTTCTTGCAGAGTATTAAGTCATCACCATCATCATATGATTAGTTGTATTTATTGAATTACTCCTAGTTTTTTTACATTACAATTTTAGCCCCTTTAGTGGAGGCTTCCCAATATCCCTGTGAGGTAGGTATCATTAGCTTCATTTTTCTGATAAGTGTGGTGGCATACTGAGGAAATGAAAAGACTTGGTCCTGCTAGTGAAGGCAGGGGGCTGGACTCGATGACCTTTCAAGGTCCCTTCCAGTTCTAGGAGATAGATATATTTCCAATTAAAAGAAAAGAAAAAAAAAAAAAAAGAAAAAAAGGCTGGAGGTCAATAAACATTTAGGCACACCCCAGCACAAGATGCAATCCCAGCAGGCAATGTGCCGCAGATATTCCCCTCTGAGGCACTGTTCTTCTTCTTCTCCCCTTCTTGCATTGAGGGGTGTTTACAGAAGTCATCCGCAATAGCCCTTTGCAGGGTATGGTATATTTACTCCGACATATCCAGCTCCAGTATCAGAGATGGGCGGAGCGGGGGGGAACATTCTGCCATTACCTGGCCAGTTGTCCACAGAAAGGAGAACCGGATGCATGGTCCCCCTTCTAATACCCCCATTGTCAGGGTCTAACCTTGTAGGCATAAGGGAATCCTTATTCTCCCTGCTACTCTCCTCCAAAGCCATATTAGACCCAGCCATTATCTAACTCTGTTTGATTAATCAGACAGTGAAAGAATCTAAAGGGAAGTAGTAGAAAAATTTAAAAGTAGACTTGGACTAAGCACTGAAAAATTATTCACCGGCAGAGCAATGAAATTATTATAATGAAGAATTATAATTATTACAATGAAATATAATTGCAATGAATAATTATAATAATTACAATAAAATTATTCACTGGCAGAGTAATGAACTGTTTGATTGAACAGGTCACTTCTAGCTCTAATTGCCTTTGGTGCAAAGGGACAAAGTGGTTTACCCCAGGTTGCATAGTTCTTTAGTGGCTCAGACGGAAAGAGAATAGGAGTCTTGGATCCCAAGCAAATGCTCTCACCACTGGATGATGCTTCCTCAATAAACTGGTTAGAGATTAAAAGAACTGCATTGGTGATGGAATTAGTAACTCCTGCATGGTGTCTATGAGTTTTGGGGGTGTTTTATTTGTTTATTTTAGAACTTTGCCCTCTGGGTGCTCTAGCTATGTCCCAGGGTGGAGACATAAACTATAATTTTAATTATATAATCAATGCCTAGACACACATTAGATAAGTCTCCATAACCCCAAAATATCCCCCATTTCACATCAACAACATGCTTTCTTTTTTGACTAAGACATCTCATTCCATTGTGCTTCAAAAACATTAACTGCTTTATTTCCAAAATTAAAGTATTCCTTAAAGTTTTACTCAATTACTACCAGATAGTTTTACAGAGGTCTACAAGGAAGTATGTGATTTTAGAACTTTGGTTGTGTCTTTGCACCACTGAGCAGCACATGAGGCAAAAAGGCAATTGACATTAAAGAAGAGGTTGGATTTTCTTACATCTGGTCTCAGACCTTGAATGTGATGGGATATATTATGGGAGCCAGAGAGCAGATGTCAGGTTTATTGTCCTTGTGGTAGCCAATATTGATGAAAAGACACACTGCTGCATTTTGTGCTAATTGTAATTTCCTAAGGGCTGATGGTTTCAGGTCTGGATAAAATACACTGCTGTAATTGAGGCATATATTACTGAAGCAGGTCATTGTTCATTTAGATGAAAAACAGATCCTGCCATCTTAAGAACACAAGAACGGCCGTACTGGGTCAGCCCAAAGGTCCATCTAGCCCAGTATCCTGTCTTCCGACAGTGGCCAATGCCAGGTGCCCCAGAGGGAATTAACAAAACAGGTAATCATCAAATGACCCATCCCCTGTCACCCATTCCCAGCTTTTGGCAAACAGAGGCTAGGGACAACTTTTTGCTGCTCATGTAAACTAAGGTGTAAAATTATCTTTTCATTTACAACTGCATCAGGCAATAGATTCTTCAATAATATGGATTGTGTTTGTCAAGCACACATGAGAGCAATCTTGCTGTTGAAAGGATTCTAAATAGCCTTCCCGTATGGTACCACTGACAGTGAAGATTATGTCCATTCCCACCTCCCTTCCCAACCTCCCCCATGCCACTCCTCCCCTTCTTAAAAGAAGTGGTTTGCCAATATAATTTAGATTTCATTCCTGGACAAAATAGATCTGTGAATATTGCCTAAGACTGTATCTATCAGTACAGCTGCTGATTGGCAGTTTTTTAATGCATAGTTTTTCTGTGTTCAAGTTTCAGTTGTTCATCTCACAAACGACACATGTTTAATACCGGAAGCCTTAATAAGTAACCCTATATCCAACAGAGGCTCTACAAAGAGTATCTGATCCTGTCTTCATAATATAGATGTCGAGAGTGCAGACACTGATATAATACAAGAGAGAGAAAATAATCCCATTTGATTGCTTTAAACACCTACATCGATGCTTCAGGTAAGAGAAATCTATGAAAATCTAAGACCCAATGTGATCAGAAACTTTTAACATACAGAAGCCAGAGCCACCTAGTGATATGCTGAGTAATGTGGAAGAAATGCTGGTAAATCTGGCTCTACCTGGTGCTGCCTCAGTGAGCTTAGCCCTAACATTTATTCAGCAAGCTGATTTTTCAGGATCCATCTCCAAATCAGAACACGAATCGCATCTTCCGTTACCAGAAGCTAAAGAAAAACAAAGCAGAAACTATGTTACAAGTGGGAACCTTGATCACCTGCTATAAGAGTTTTGGGTGGCTCTTCTGGGAGTAATGGCATTCTGACCATTATTCTCCAACCTTTCCACTTTAGCAGCTTTGTTTAAAGGACCCTCTTGCATAATTTCTCTCCAGCTAAGTTAATGTTGTTACATCAGGGATGCAGGTGCCCCTGTTTATGGAATGATACATTAAACAGAAACATTTGACCACTGACTTAACACTTCCATTTTAATAACTTTTGCATAATAACGGAGATGGTTATAAAATAGACTCTTATAACCTTTCCTTTCATATTGGCATAACTAAGGGTTCTGAAGCTTGATTTGGCTCTGTGCTTGATTTTGCTTTAAGTAGGGAAAGTATCCTATGATTAGCAGCACTTCAAAAACCCTTTACCTTTATGATTGCAAACTAGGTGCTACATTTCCAGACAAGTGGATGCTGATTAGGAGAACTTTAACCACACACTTACACAAAATCAAAATTTACAGGATTTCTAGAAGAAAGATGCCCAGATGAGAAGACTTTGAATAATACAAGTATTCTGCTAAGTACTTTTTAATCTTTTATTCATTATTTGCAGGATCCTGTATGAAGTCTGACTTTACCATCTCTTTATTGATATTACTTTCCATTGGGTAAACACTGAAATTTCTCTCCATTTCTCACTGAGCTTGAAATTAACATATACACTTTCTTTTTATATCTTTGCTTGTTCACCAGCACCTTTGAGGATGTCAGAAATGGAGGCAATTATGTCTGTTGGTGCAGGTGTTGTACTCTTAAATATGACATTCATTCAGTGGATTTTCTCAGGCAGAAACTTTATACACTAAGAGTCAAGTAACAGAGAAATTAAGTTAAGTTTAAAAAAAAAAGCTCATCAGGTTGCAGGATTCTAGATGAAAAACATGGGTCAGGATCCTCAGCTGGTGTAAACCAGTGTAGCTCCATTGATTTAAATGCAACTATTCTGTCAGGATGAAACAGAGAGAGATAACTAGGTCTTTGAGCAATATCTTTACTGTTTCAAGAACTACCACCCAGATGACTGGGTTTCACTGCTTCCCCACCTGGAGTTTTCAAATAATAGCGCCACCCATGCCACTATCTCCCAAAGCCCTTTATTCTCCAACTACAGGTTTCACCCAAACATCCCCATGGGATCTCTGGTACCCACTTTCACAGACTTGACTGCTCACCTCTGCCAAGTACATCTAGAACTGAAGGAACACCTAGCATCTGCCAAGGAAGCGTACAAGTATCATACCAATCAGGGACACCAAGCCACCTGTGATCTTGCTGTCGGGGACAAGTTTTGGAATCTTAGGTCAACTCGCCTGTTGGCTAACCATCCCGATGTACAGAAAGAATAGCAAATATGGCAAGCAACCAGCTTGGCTTAACAGAGAAATCTTTGGTGAGCTTAAACACAAAAAGGAAGCTTACAAGAAGTGGAAATTTGGGCAGATGACTAGGGATGAGTATACAAATATTGCTCAAGCACTGAGGGGTGTAATCAGTAAGGCCAAAGCATAACTGGAGTTGCAGTTAGCAAGGGATGTGAAGGGTAACAAGAAGGGTTTCTACGGGTATGTTAGAAACAAGAAGGTGGTTGGGGAAAGTGTTGGCCCCTTACCGAATGGGGGACGCAACCTAGTGACAGATGATGTGGAAAAAGATGAAGTACTCAATACTTTTTTTGCCTTGCTCTTCACAGACAAGGTCAGCTACCAGAATGACCAGACAGTATGGGGAGGAGGTGAGCAGCCCTCAGTGACGAAAGAACAGGTTAAGGACTATTTAGAAAAGCTGGACATGCACAAGTCCACAAGGCCAGATCTAATGCATCTGAGGGTGCTGAGAGAGTTGGCTGATGTGATTGCAGAACCATTGGCCATTATCTTTGAAAACTTGTGGCAATTGGGGGAGGTCCCAAACGATTGGAAACAGGCAAATATAGTGCCCATTTTTTAAAAAAAGGGAAGGAGGAGGATTCAGGGAACTACCATCCAGTCAGCCTCACCTCAGTCCCTGGAAAAATAATGGAGCAGGTCCTCAAGGAATCCATTTTGAAGCACTTGGAAGAGAGGAAAGTGATCAGGAACAGTCAACATGGATTCATCAAGGGCAAGTCATACCTGACCAATCTGATTGCCTTCTATTATGAGATAAATGGCTCTGTGGTTATGGAGAATGCGGTGGATGTGATATATCTTGACTTTAGCAAAACTTTTGATATCGTTTCCCACAGTATTCTTGCCAGCAAGTTAAAGAAGTATGAACTGGATGAACAGAATTTAAGGTGGACAGAAACATGGCTAGATTGTCAGGTTCAATGGGTAGTGATCAATGGCTCAATGTCTGGTTGGCAGCCAGTATCAAGCGGAGTGCCCCACCGGTTGGTCCCGGAGCCAGTTTTGTTCAATATCTTCATTAATGATCTGGATAATGGGATGAATTGCACCCTCAGCAAGTTTGGGGATGACACTAAGCTAGGGGGAGAGGGTAGGGATAGTGTACAGAGTGACCTAGACAAATTGGAGTATTGGGCCAAAAGAAACATGATAAGGTTCAACAAGTACAAGTGCAGAGTCTTCCACTTAGGAAGGAAGAATCCCATGCATTGCTACAGGCTGGGGATCGACTGGCTAGGTGGCAGCTCTGCAGAAAAGGACCTGGGCGTTAGAGTGAACGAGAAGTTGGATATGAGTCAACAGTGTGCCCTTGTTGCCAAGAAGGCTAATGACATATTGGGCTGTATTAGAAGGAGCATTGCCATCTGATCAACGGAAATGATTATTCCCTTCTATTCGGCACTAGTGAGGCCACATCTGGAGTACTGCATCCAGTTTTGAGAGTCCCACTACAGAAAGGATGTGGACAAATTGGAGAAAGTCCAGCAGAGGACAACAAAAAATGATTAGGGGGCTAAAGCACATGGCTTACGAAGAAAGGCTGAGGGAACTGTGCTTATTTAGTCTGCAGAAGAGAAGAGTGTGTTGCGGGTGGGAATTTGATAGCAGCCTTCAACTGCCTGAAGGGGGTTCCAAAGAGGATGGATCTAGACTGTTCTCAGTGGTGGCAGATGACAGAACAAGGAGCAATGGTCTCAAGTTGCAGTGGGGGAGGTTTAGGTTGGATAGTAGTAAAAACTATTTCACTAGGAGCGTTGTGAAGCACTGCAATGGGTTACCTAGGGAGGTGGTGGAATCTCCATCTTATAGGTTTTCAGGGCCCGGCTTGACAAAGCTCTGGCTGGGATGATTCAGTTGGTGTTGGTTCTGCTTTGAGCAGGGGGTTGGACTAGATGACCTCCTGAGGTGTCTTCCAATCCTAATCTTCTATGATTCTAAGTTAGACCACCAGTATCTACGCCTGTTTAGGATTCTGGAATTAACCCGATCGCATGCAAGTCGCAGTTACCTGAATCCCTCAGGTTCCACATGTGTCTCCTTAAGCCCTTCACTGAGAACCCATTCCCGTCCCACTCTTCCAACCCCGTCTATCACTGTCCATCGACAGGAAGAGTACCTGGTTCACAATGGAGTGGGGGAACTCCAGAACTTGGTAGGCCGGGAAGCTTACAGCCCTGATGAATGATCTTGGGAACATATCCACACCCCAGATCTGCTTAGTCGCCAGGCAGCTAATGAGTGCAGCTGGGCTGCAGCAGCACCACCTCCTCTCCCTCTCCCTAGTAGCCCCACTGATCAGCACCTCCTATGCACCAGTGATCAGCTGTTCAGCAACTTGCAGGAGGTGCTGGAAGGGAGGGGAAAGGAGTGAGGACAGGGGATGCTTGGGGGAGGGAGCAGAACAGGGGCAGGAAGGGGTGGGGTGGGCTGGAGCAGGGGCGCGGTTTGGGGAAACGGGTGGGGTGGGGGTGGAGTCAGGGAAGCATCTCCCAGCACTTTAGAAAGTCAGTGCCACTGGCTCTGACCACTAGCCTGACTGCCTATGACCTGTTCTCCTGACATGTGTGCATTCACAGGAGCTGAGGATCTGGCAAAAACTTTTATCACCACTAAATTTTCTGGCTCTTCTGAAAAAGACTAAAGGATTAAATTGCTTTTCATCTGAGAATTCTTTATAATGTGCCCCAGGGGCCCACTGTGCTAGGAGCTGTATGCACACACAGTGAGAGGCAGTCCCTGTCCCAAAAAGCTTACAATCCTCACAGACGAAAGAGACACAGGGTGGGGAAAAGGATCTAACACACAAGCAGAGACAGAGTGATGGTTTGCAAATGTCATTTTAGTGTTCCCACCAGGACTTTACTTCCCACTCTCCCCCCATTCTTTGGGTGTGGCTTAGTTGAGAAGAGATTAGCTAAATGGAAAGACAAGGGAAGGGAGGGAGGGTGCTTAAGGAAGGGGGAGAAAGGGGACAGGATAGGGAGGAAGAGAGAGAGAGGAGGATATAAAGGCCGGGGGGGAGTGAGGCGGAGGTGAACAGCTACCTGCTCCCACCAAGCCCTGTCCCTTCCCTCACAGGAAATCAGCAAAGGGGAGAGAATGTCCTTAATGAAAACTGTAGAAACAAGGAAGTGTCCATCAGTCCCTGCTGTAAGAACAGCCAAGGCTGCTTCTGCATCTGCTCTGCCAGCTTGAGAGTGTCTCTGCCCCCCACCCCCTTAAATATTTCTCTTGGCCCAGCCTGAGTGACTGGCAATAGGGGGGTGGAAGAATATCAAATGTGTCCTAGTATCTGGGAAGAGAAGGTGGTCCTGACTGGGCCCCATCCTTCCCCCTTCTGGTCCCAGGTTACTAAAACTTTCAAAATTGTGTCTGTGTAGATCACAACAGTGTTTGCTCACTATTTACACCTCTCTCTATTCCAGCTGCCATAATGCTTCTTAGAGAACACTAACTTTCTGCAATTAATTAATGCTGGTTTCAACCCTGTCAGCACCGTTTTTAAAAAGAAGATTAAAACTAAAACTTTTCCTCAAATGAAGAAGAGCTAAACAAATTAATTCCACCTTCTCATTCTTTATTCGCCTACTGCTTACATGTGTTGTTTCTCCTTTCTTCAGCTTACTCTCTTGAATTTGACCTTTCTACCTGCCTGACCTTGTGCTAACGTTTATTCTCATATGTTGAGTATAATTGTTGCATTTCTCCACTGGAATGACTTTTCCTATGTAAACTGCTTTCAACCTCCTCAGAAGATAAATAATACAATCTTCATTTTAAGGGTTTGTCCCAGAGCCAGCCTATGGAGCACAACAGAAAGCAGTCAGCTGGACCAACTCTTTTTTAGGGAAAATTCTAAGGAAGGGGGATCTGGGGAAAGAAATCTCTACTATTATGTCTGTGAGGATCTTTTTATAGAAATCCTCCAACATAATCCCATGAAGGAGAGCAGAGGAGCTGGAAATTACATTTATCATGGTTTGTTGCAATATTTTCTATCTATTCTTAGGCTGTATTATCAGAGTGAGGTATTTTTATTAGCAACTCATTTTTTTTAATTTCATACTGCAATAATGCCCAGGGTATTCAATCAGGATCAGGCCTGATTGTGCCAAGCACTGTATGAACTCGTACAAAGTCACTCTGCCTAGAAGAGTTTACAGACTAAGACAGACATTACAAAAGAAACACTTACCACTTTGCCTTCAGCCACCTGAAACATACATGGTTGTACTCTCTCCAAAGTAATTATATGGCACGCCTACATCGCTTAAGTACAAAAAATTGAATCCTGACAATTCTGTATAATTTAACAACGATAACATTGATTGGATTTGCACTGGTACCTTTCGCAACAAACTTTTTGGGGTTTTTCATGCAAAGTTAAAAGCTGTTATTAATTGATTAATTAATATATGTCTCTTGCCAAATGAAAACGTAAAAACCTGGTTATCCTGTAGCTCCACTGAACTACTGATTTATTATGCATCTATCTGGTGCCAATGAAAATAATAAGATGCAAAATCCTGTTTAGCTTCTCAGGGAAATCTCACATACAATTAAAAGGAATGATCACCTAGAGTAGGGGTCAGCAACCTCTGGCACGCGGCTTGCCAGGATAAGAACCCTGGGACGGCAAACCGTGGCCAGTGGGATCCATGGTCAGCTGAATCTTCCGATGCAGCAGGTAAACAAACTGGCCCAGCCTGCCAGGATGCTTACCCCGGCGAGCTGCATGCCAGAGGTTGTCAACCCCAACCTAGAATAAGAGTGAGCCCTTCTCCCTAGAATCAGTCCTGTTTCATTAGCAAAGAGCAAAGTTGAATGTGGGGTAAGTTGAAAAAGTAAAATATTTATTAAACCCTCTATACTGCTCTGTCCATGTGGCTGAGTTGCTTCCAGCCCCACTTCTCAAATTCCCTGTTTTCCTGGTATTCGCTTAATAATAGTCCTTCCAGTGACCGGAGGCCCCCTGACTCCAATTCCACTCCAAGTCCCAAGGTAAAAATCTTTCTCCTTTCCTCTGGGAGCTCATTACCTTCCAAAACCCAAGTTCATATCTGCTTATGGTGACTTCACAAGTTTCACTGGAGATATTGTGTGTAGGTAGCCTATGCAAATAAAGCTCTATAGCAGCACTTTTCCATTTTCACCAATAGAGGGAGCAAGGACTCTTCTTCAACCCATTCACTGCAGTGTGAGCTTACATTTTTCACAGGGGTGGCAGTCTTTACTGTACTGTACAGGACCTCTTCTCTCCCCCTCCCTCAGCTGACTTCCAAAATGATCTTGTCATGCTGTCTGGAGTGGCTCACAACCAAGAGTGCCAGCCTGAGGGCAGACTTTCAGCAGCAGGGCAGACACCCCAAACTGCTGGTATGTTCTATAATTGGATTTCACCAACTCAGTAGCAAATGTGCACTCCTGGATCACTGTTTTACCATGGAGTCACAGGTAGACTGGAGAGCTCAAGGGGACTATCTTACCACCCAAGCAAGCTGGGCTTAGTGATAAATGATCAATTCCATCAATAAATAAATAAATAAATAAATAAATAAATAAATAAAATCATACTACATTCAGGTTGCTCTCAGTCCCAAGAGACTAGTCACTTACCCCAGATCAATTTGTACCTTAGATCTCACACCAAAGACAATGTTGGTAGCTAATCTTATAGTAAACTAATTAAGGATTTATTAACTAAGAAAAAGAAATGAGAGGGTTATTTACAGGTTAAAGCAAGCAACATATAGACACAAATGTGTTCAGTTTATGGTTCCAAAAGATGACAGAGATGTAGCAATCTCTCAGCACTGAATGTCTTTTTAGGGCTAACCCAGGTTGGGCCTGAGGACTTCTGCCTTTTTGTTTCTTAGCTCCAGCCCTTGTAAGAGTCCAAACAGCACAGAGATGAAAATGTTTCATGTCCGCTCTCTCTATTTCCCTCTTCCAGAATTGAAGTTGACAGGATGCGCTTTCCCTCAGGCTATGTCTATACGTACAGTGCAGCAGCAGCGCAACTGCACCAGTACAGCTTTATGTCAACATAAAAAAAAACCTATCTCCATGAGCAGCATGAGCTATGTCAATGGGAGAAGCTCCCACTGACATAGCCCTGTGCTCATGAGCACTTATGCCAGCGTTGCTCAGGGGGCGGAATATTCGCACCCCTGAGTGACATAAGTTTTGCTGGCATAGGCTGTGTAGACATAGCCCCACATAGCACCTTCCTGGGTAGAAGAGGGCCATTAAACCAGCCTTTGTCTTGTGATGTTCCACAATGGCCCACTTAGTCTTGATAGCTTTTCTGGATGGGCAGGGGAACAACTTTTCCTGCCTAGGTTCACAAGTTCAGAGCAGGCATTTTTACAATTATAAAGCAAAAGATGTACACATTACCCTATAGCACAGGATACAGACATGACAAGTAAGATGAATACATGCAGCAACCAGGGCCGGCGCTACCATTTAGGCAGCCTAGGCAATCGCCTAGGGCACCAGAATAATTGGTGGGCGCCGTTTTGCTGGAGGGGGCAGCAGGCGGCTCCGGTGGAGCTGCCGCAGTGGTGCCTGCGGAGGGTCTGCTGGTCCCGCGGCTCCGGTGGAGCTGCCGCAGTCGTGCCTGCAGACGGTTGGCTGCTCGCGCAGCTCCAGTGGACTGCCCGCAGGCACCACTGCGGCAGCTCCACCGGAGCCGCGGGACCAGCGTGTGGGGCGGCAAAATTGCCGTCCGCCTAGGGCGCTCAAACCCCTAGCGCCGGTCCTGGCAACAACTTACAGGCATTTCATAGAGACTAAACATATTTTGACAAGTTCAACATCTATCTTGAATAGGTGAGCTGGTCTGGTTTCCAGCTATGAATTCGTCAGTGCTCAGCAGATACCTACAGACTTGGCAAGAGCTGGCACTAGATCTACCAGCATCACAGATCCCAAGAGTTTTGGGCTGTGGATTCCTTTAATTTTCCCTGCTTCTGCTATATTTGGCTAGTGAGACCCCACGAGTGTCTAGTGAACTTCACTAACACCATTCCCAATAGAATGGAGATGTACTGGACTGGGTACTGATCTCACACCACTTTTATTCCAGTGTAAATCACCGACTTTAATGGAATCATTTCCAGTTTATATCAGTGTGAGATCAGAATCAGGCCCAAACAATCAATTCTTAGGAAGCCAGTATGGAGGGCAGTGGCAGCTTGACGTGTTTAATGAGATTGTCAATGATAAGTCAAATGGAGATTCAGAAACAGAATCAGAATTAGCCTCTGCTGCTGTCAAGCTCACGAAGCCCAAAGGAGCTTGGCTGGACCAGCAAACACAAAGGCTAATTTGGCTGCACAGGGCCCTAACATAACAGCTGACAACCAATTGCCATACTGTCTTTAAATAAAGGTTGTGCATCATTTAAATCAATTAACAAAGAAACCTACAATTGCCTTCTTTGTCATTTACTTATGTAACAGACTTTAGATGACCGTGTAACACAGTAGTACACCAATTCACTGCAGTGTTCTCTTATATTTAGCACTTTTAGCAGCTATTTTAGAAAAGCTACTGCTTCCTTTAGAAAAAAAATCATTTAATGTGCTGTAAAAGAGTCCCTCTATTTTTCCCCTTCACGAAAAGGATTAATGCAACATTTTGATCTCTAATGCAATCAAAAATAGATATACAAGTATAAAAGCACCCATTTATTTGTATGTGAGGTTTTCAACTCTGTAAAAGACGGTTTATTCTTTACATTTCACGAGCTGGCTAAAATCGTGACAGCTTTCTAAATGTTAATAAAAGTACATACACTATATGAAACACTACATTTCCATATGACTTTTCAATGCATAACTATAAGGCTAGACGTAAAAAACAACCACACTTATGTCAACTGGGTGGTGGGAGCAGGCATGCAAGAATGCTGAGAACAGACGGGCTGCGCCTGAGATTTCATGCATTTCTTTAGGTCCTTTAGCTCAGATGCACTTTCTCAAAGCACAGACTGCCCTTACATGAGTGTTTTTACATTCATATTTTTCATCCTCATGTTTCTCCATTAAAGTTGATGGCAAAACTCCATTAGGCCTGATTCTCTTCTTGCTTACACTCATTGTTCACCAGTGCCAGATCTCTGATTTCAGTGGAGCTACTCCCGATTTACATTCTCATAGATGAGAGGAGAACCAGGCCCACAGTCTTCAGGGGATGCAATATTATTTTAAATACAAGAAATATTAGGTCTGACTCTGAAGGTGGAGAGCACCTTCTTTGCAAACTGCAAACCCCCTTCAACTCCTATTTCCATCTGTGAAATCACTCAGCATCTGGTTCTTCGTGCTTATACCTTTTTCCTTCTCTTGGGGAAAATTATAAAAAGAGGCACGGTCTGATGTATATTGGTTGGTTTGAAAATGAAATGTTTTGCTTCTGTATCATCAAGTTATGTCTTTACTCCTGTTCTCTATGATGTGTATAAAGACAAGACACCACAGGAATATCAAGGTAGTTTTATGTAACTTCTTTCGTTTAGTGGAATGTTTGTATTCCACTGTTATTGTACTTTCATTTGCTTGTAACTTTGAGTGAATTTTTTTTAATACTTCAAATTTCAGTGTTGTTTTTTCTTATGCTTGTGAAAGAAAAATAAACAAGTTATCTCAAAAAAGCTGATTTCCTTTCATATGTAGAGAGGTGCTGTGATATCCTGATAAACTCCTAACCATATTATCAGCTACAGATAATATTGTGGAACTTTCAATAACAAAATTATAGGAATTCCAAAGTAAACATTAGAGCAGTGGTTCTCAACCCATGGCCCACAGGCCGCATGCAGCCCAATTAGCACACAGCTGCAGCCAAGCTCAGCTGTGTGCTAAAGGCTGCAGGCTCCAGGCAGACAGCTACCACTTGGCCCCATCTAGTGGGATCCGGGGTCTGGGTCCCTGCCCCACACCCAGCTTTCCGCTTCTGGCCCCAATCCATGGAGGGGTCTCTGGGCAGAGGGTGCTAGGCATAGGGGCTTGTGTGTATATATGGAGGGTGGGGGATAGGTGGAGGGCACTGTGGTTCTCAACCTGCAGCCCAGGTAACACTTTGTGGCCCACAATGATAAATAGGTTGAGTAGCACTACATTAGAAAGACTTCACCAATATTGTTAATATTATGAAGATCAAAGCTGTTGCATCAAAATATTCTTGAAGAATTTTCAAGATCTACTGGAGGACATACGTCCGAAAAAATAGAGCCTCATTACTGGCTGGGCCTGAGAATCACTGCCTCTTCAGAATGCATTCTATTCTTGGAAATCAGATGTGCCTAGAATTCCAGTGTGGGAAGCTGTAATTGTTTAGGGACACTTTATTATTGCCACCTCAATTACAACAGTCACCTTTAAGATGTTGCCACATGTCCACAGATATTATCGGTTATTTCTGATTGTAAGCAGAGTGAAAAATGGTGCCCTCATTTGACTGGTGGTAACTACTGGGAAGTGTAGGTTTTCTTTTTATGTGTGACACTTGTGCATACCTATGTCAACTTGGTATGAGTGTGTTTAGGTTTTTTGGCTTGTTTTTCAACATTTCTGGTCCTTTTCTGCATAAGATTGCTTTGAAAATGTAAACGAATATAAAACCAATCACAAAGATACAAGCAGTTGCAACACTCTTCTTCTGCACTCTTCCTGTAAGATTCTTAGCTCACTAAGTCTCTTCACAATCATTTGGCCTGCCCTCCACAGTGGTGTCCAGAAAACAGTTACATTTTGGAATTGGGCTGCAATGAATTGATGCAAGAATGCTAAGGCCTGTTCTGCTTTCTGCTGTTATTTAAATCTGTCTTCATTTGAGGCTAAAGGTCTCAACCTACATATCACACCATGAGAAATGTATTTCTGAAACTGGAAGACCATTTCAAATGTGGATAATTCCCTAGTGTTTTCAGGTAATGATCTGTACCACATGTTGACCTATAGGTCAGACTTTCATAAGGTCTGTTAGCTTATTTGTGAGGAAGAGTACCCATAATGCACTACAGTCACGCTAAGAGGGGTAACACTGTAAGTTTTCTAGAAATTATCAGCTCAAGAATTGATAAATAAGGAAAAACATTTTTAGCTATGTGCTGTATTAAAACTACAAGTGACAGACACTTAGGTTAGCAAAAATTGATGTACTTACTGAAAAGATATAAGTAAATAACAGATGTGTGAGCATGTAGTTAGAACTCCTATCAGAAAACTAGGAAATATGCTAACAATAAGATGCCTATCTGTGAAAAAGAGGAAATAATGAAAGTGAACTTGTAAACAATTGAATAAAATAGCCCAAGTTATAAGCAAAAAATTTGAACCAGACAAATAGTGCAAGATAACCATCATCAGGCTGCAAGGATCAGTCCTCATAGACCTGGTAATGCACCACTCTGTTATGTACTGACTATTAATTATCTCAAAAAATCAGTCAAGCTGAGTTATTTGTGGTCTCTTTAATAATTAAACAAATTCATTGATTATTGGAACTCTGGTTTACATAGACCTTCTTCAATAACCCGACTGCAAAAATCAATCTGCAGTTGCTAAAGTGACAATTTTGCACTCCCCTCAAAGACAGCATTGTGTTACACCTGGAAATGTGGCCTCCATGAAGAGAGATTTCAGAAATGAAGCTTCAGTGATGTTAATTCATTGCCAATAAAGTTATAGTTTTGGAAATATCACTTGGAGTCAGTAATTCTGAAAATGGCATTTCAGGAGGGTTTCACAGGACTGAGGCAATCTAAGTACTTATCTGATCATCATCACGGTAATATCTGAGCTCCTCACAACCATTAATTGACTTTATCCTCACAACACTTTTGTAAGGCAGGGAGCTAGTATCCTCATTTTACAGATCAAATATAAAGGCACCTGGCAGATTAAAGTGACTTGCCCATGGTCACACAATAAGTTTGTGGCTGAGTCATGCCTCCTTGAGCACATGTCCAGCCTCTTACCCATCAGGCCAAACCAGCATACTCCTGACGATGATGGATATTGCACTGAATTATTAAAGATCTGATTTTATGCTTGACTTCATTGCTCTCTGTTGACTCAGGGAAACACTGAAATTTGGATTCCATTAACAGTAGTGCAGAAGACAAACTGAATTGTATTTAGTTTCATTGGCATCTTCTAGCTTTTTTAGTATTGTTATTAATATTAATGAAGCACTCGAAGGCCCCAACTGGGATCAGCGCTCCATTGTGCTAGGTGCTGTACAAACCCCCCCAGGTAAACATGGCCCCAGTCCTAAATGCCACACAATTTAATTTGAGGCAAGATGCAACAAATAAGTATGACAAATAGCAGGCGGGGTGGGGTGGGGGAAGGCAACAGTAATAAGTTTACATGGCTACATAGCTTAGATATCACAAAATTCAATGGCTCCAAATCCTCTGAAAAACATATTTTTAATAAAAATCAGCTATCCCCATCCTAGCTGTCACTGGTTGGCTGATTATTTATAAGACATCACAGCAGAAACAAGTCTTGAGGAGGCAGGTGGAGGGGGAAATCAGTGTGCTCAAAAGTGGCATCACTGGCCAAGGAGAGAGGACTGAGGTGGAGATAAGAGAGAAGAGCAGTTAAGCAGAAAGGGGCAGAGCTGCAAAGGAACTTGAAGGGGAAAGACAAGAAGCTTGAATTCAGTCCAGTAGAAAACAAGGTGCCAGAAGAAGGACTCAAAGCAAAGGGCTACGTGGTCAGAGCATAGGCCAGGGAAATTATCTTCATTCCCTCTCCTGTCTCACTTTTTGCCTGGGGCCAGAGTGGAACAAGTTGATAAATAAACCAGCAGCATATTTGATCTCACAGCCTGAGATAGTTCTTTTAAATTCAGTGGAAGGACATTGATCCATAACTGCTTTTGTATCTCCCTGTCTAGAAAGTGGGGATATTTTGAGTAGTATTAAAGAAGCTGTCCTGGACAGCTTGTGCATCTCCACAGAGAGCTGATGCCACAGTAAAGCATTAACAGTTAAGAATTCTTACAGTTAAGAATATTCTAAAACTATTTTTTCCTATGGCTATTCAGTAGCTTCTGTTTCTGTTATCACTGGCTCTTTCAGCTGGTTGTAGTTTTCAACACGTACTGTAATACGCTCAATGTCTTTGGGCAATCAGAACCACAGAATAAAGTATTCATGCACATTCATTCAGATTAAAAACTGCAAATTAGGACTGTTTTTTTTTTAAACAAACAGGGAATAGTTGAGGCAAATATGAAACAAAGACCAACCCCTATGCTGAAATATGGACATAGAAATGATGCATCACATTGTTTTGAATAAGGAACAATTCCATAAAACTAGAGTCACTTCATGTATAATTCTTGAACAGAAAACAGGGCAACAATCACTGAATGTTGGGTAATAAGTTTTATACTTTGGAGAAAAAAAAGAAAATACTAACCTGTTCATTAGAGAAAATCACCTCAAACCCCATGTTCCCTAATGTTAATTACATTCACAGGTAGTTTCCTTACTGTCTTTCTTGGTTACCCCCATCCACATACGGGTGTAAATACTACATACCCAAATCTAGACAGTGAGTTCCATTTTCCCATAGTTTAAATAAGAAAGTCACATTGTAATATGCAGTGGTGCTCTGAACAACCCTCAATGCAGCTCACAGGACTTCCTGGTTAAAATTATGGCACCAAAGTGTAGGAATGGTTGACATGAGTTCCCTGCCTGAGAGTGATTTCACCCCATTGCTAATTATTGCTAAAATGATCTCTAGCAGGTGATTTAAGTAAAAATTCTGCTCAGAGCAAAGCTGTTTTCTTTTGCAGTGTTCCAGTGGCAGGTTTAACAAAACAAAACAAAACAAAAAGGTCACATGGGAGGCTAGTTGGTGGGGGAGTGGGGGAAATTAGGTGTTTAGCCTCCAGTCCCCACCCTCTTGCTGGTTATACAATGTTATAATTTTTTTTTGAACAGAGTACAACAATTCTCACTTAAGGCATTTAATATCAGTTTGCCCTCTGGTGTTGCTGCTTCCTTTCTTGTTTATGGGAAGATGATGCTCTGGTTGGAAATTTTTGAGGGAACTTTGACCCCATTATGGGGACCTGCACTCTCCTTGTGTGAGGGCTAAGAGGGTGGAGGAGAGAATATTGTCTCCTGGCCATATCAGACACTGAGAGTCCCAACCCCATTTCCCACCTCCATTAGGAGATGCCTTCTCCTAATTGGCACCCACTTCTGAGTTATCAGGGACCCAGACCTACACTGAATTACTACAGTCTAGCCTACCCATCTGGTTCCTGGGCTGCTGAGAGGAAGGCAAAAACCTTGCATTTTCTTGGCCAATCTGGCAGTGAGGGAAAAATTCCTTCCCAGACCCATGACTAGCATGAGCCCATAGCAACGACCAAAACACTGGTCCTACTCTAATCCCACGGGCTTGTGAGTGGGGGGAGAAGTTTTTCTTCCCAGTGCAGAATGGTGTCCCCAAGCAGGGGAAAGGGTTTATAAGCCCTTCCCTTGGTTGTGCAAGAGCCAAAAGGCTTATGCTACCCCTCTGTCCAACCAATCAGCCAAGTGCCCCGCCTTCCCCTCCTCAAGACCACCAGGAGGCTGAGTGCACATGAGAAAAGGAGGAGAAAGGCCAGAGGGGGTGATTCTTAAAGAAGCCAAAGGTCCTCTTGCCACTGCTGGCCCAGACAAAGCCTCTCACAGCTGAGGCAGTGGATGAGGGATGCACTATGGATATAACATATTTTACAATGAAGCTCTCCCCTAGTAAGCACTACAGTGTTACCACTAATTATAAAACCTAAGTCTTCACGTGACACCTGAAAATGTAGCCTTCTGGCCCACAAGACAGACTACTACAGACTCATGAATAAACACTGATTATTATAACTATTCCACATGTTGATGAGAGGAGTCTTGCTACTCAACTCTAACTACAGTAGCTCAGAGTTCTTTTCTAAAGCTTGATTTACATTAAAAAGTGAGGAGATTGATCCAGCTACCATGCTCAGGGGTGTGAAAAATCCATACCCGAGTGTCATACTTAAGCCGACCTAACCAATGGTGTAGACAGCCCAAGGCAGACAGAAGATTTCATCCATTGATTTAACTACCACCTCTCGGGGAGGTGGATTATCTATGCTCACAGGAGAACCTCTCCTATCAACACAGATAATGTCTACACTGAAGTACTATAGCAGCACAACGGCAGCACTTCAGCTGTGCCACTGTAGCATTCCAAGTGTAGACAAACCCTAATAGTAATGTTCTTTGTTACTGTTAAATCACTAGTAGAAAATTATGCTATCACTTTAGAGAAATTAACTGATTATTTTGCTCCATCCCACACATGCCAGATTGAATTACATTTCAGGCAGTGAATATTTGAAGGAAGAAAAATACTAAAGATAACTGAATTTATTTCAACTTCTTTCTAAATTAGGATGTACATAGACATTAATGGCCCATAAACAGGTTATCAATTACAACAGACCACTGAGACAGGCTGAACAGGAATTATGTTGCATTCTAATCTACAAACACAAAAATGAACTAAGGAAACCATCTTCTCTGCCAATATTACCATTATTCACTCATAATGTTTGACTTAAATTCCTTGGACTGGTCAGGCTGAGTAAAGCAAATTCAGAAAACATTACTAAGTCTCCAGTCATGTGCAAAAGCAAAAAATCTAATTCGCATGCTGTAGCATTTTTTTTAAAAAAGAGATTAAAATGAAATCCACTAATTCTGAGTAAACTGAAAACTCTGGTTTATATCTGGCTCCAGAAGTAAAACACTATTTGGGAAAGCTTTATTGTCAGATTTGTCTCATTAACATTTCACTCCAGATAAAGACTTGGAGCAAATCCTTAGCACCAGCAGGGGGAGCTCTGAGAAGGCATGCGCCTCATTAATAATAGTAACACCTAGCTCTTATATAGTGTTTTTCATCACTAAATCTCAAAGTGCTTTACAAAGGAGGTCAATATCATTATCCCCACTTTACAGATCCAGAAACTGAGGCACATAGCAATGAAGTGACTTACCCACAGTCACCCAGCAGGTCAGTGGCAGAGTCAGTAATTGCACCCAGGTATCTTGAGTCTCTGGTGTACCAGAAGACCAGCCTGCTGAACCACTCTGTACTGGCCAGGACAATGGCACTTTCTGGTGCCCACCCCTACTACCTTTTCTGGGGTAGTTAGCAATTGCAGCTGGTCCTTGAACAAGATATGTGAACATGTGAGTTGGAAAGCTCATTTCATCCTTGCACAGAGGCCAGCTACAATCTAGCCCCAAATCATGTCACCTTGAGTTAATGTGCATGTTAAGGGGGCTTTTTTAGAAACTCCACAGCTTTTGAATGCTTCACAAAATGTAAATTCCCACCATCACATGCAGTAGTAACAGGACTGTACACACTGTACAGCACACAAGATTGAGTTCGCAGAATGTGGTAGCCACTACATTCACTTGCAAGGAAGGAACCAGAGCTGAAATAGAAAGTTCTCTCCCTAACCCTCCCTAAAAGAGTGGCAATGATTGGACAAAGTACCTGATGTTTTTCAAACTAGTTTGTTCTGTCACTAACACCTTTCTTTCCAAAGTTTACAAACAAGTAACATTGACATCACCCCCATTATACAGGTGGAGAAAACTAAGGTAGAGAGGTTTTAGTCCTTTGCCTAAGATCACACAGCTAGTATGTAACAGAACCAGCTCTAAAATTTAGGCTTAATGTCTCTGCAATTCACAAAACTGGAATATAATTCAATGATCCTCCAAGGAACACACTCATTATTTATGTTTATAATTATATATACACACAATATATTTCGAATGGCTGCTGTGAGGTTGTCATCTGTGTTAGAATAATTACAAATCATATTCAGTGACAAGATATTACTATTATAAAACTGAAGAGTCAATTCTGAATTGATTTCATTCATGTGTTACCCTATGAATATATAAATACATGTGGAATTCAGTAGAAAGAAGGATGAAAATATGAATGACAATTAGAAAAGACAAAGCAAAAGGAAACTACTTGTAAGATTGTTACCAAACTTCTGACATGCATCTGAATAATCATGGCCAAGTCGGTTCACAGATACACAAATCACAGCAGATGGTTCCTGACAATTTACTTCCCGTTACCAACAGCATCTGACAAAACATTTTTGTGCATCCTTTGTCATTTAGCACATTGCGAAATTTGCCCCACCCACTCTTACATACCTTCACTGCCCTTGGAGCATATAACAGTTTACAGAAAACAAAAGAGAACTTACTGTTAACATTTATGAACTTTCTGCATCATGGAAGGGATTAGTTCCAGTCAGTGACTGCCGCAGCACTCCCAATCACAAGATTATGTTCAGAGAAACAATACTGTAGTTAAGAGAAAAAACTAGTGGCATGGATAAGACCTTGTGGAGACAGGATTTAATTCATTTTGCTAGAGGTAGATCAATATTATACTCAACACCAGAGATCTGATCCAAAATCCATTATAGACAATGGATAGAGGCCCCAGGAGACAAGTCAGATTATTATTACAAGTATTTTTAAGGCACAGCACCTTTCACTATGTCTTGATGTGCTGCTTGAAAAGAGGCAGTTACCACAAAAATCAGCAACAAGATGCTCTATGACCCTCAATAACAGCTGACTCAGGTTCCTTGATGAGATCTAAGATAGCAGACAGAATCCAGAAGATTAAATCTCAGCAGAATCCTTGGACGTGGCCAAGCCAGGGACCAAATTCTAGAAATTCTACCTCCAAGGACACTCTATTTCCAACCTCCTTGAGCTTCACCCTGGTAGGATGTAGATGAAGAAGAGGGCTCTCCAAAAATAGATGTAATGGTGGAATTTGGATGAGAAGGCAGTCTCTAAAACAGCTGGGGCCCTGACCATTTAAAGCTTTGGAGTTCATGAAGATCCTCCTGTATTTCACCCAGAGAAGACTCCGGATCAAGAGTAATGTACTGTCATTGGTCTACCCTAACTAAAATATGGGCAGCCACATGCTGCAATCAGCTAGTGCTTCCAAGTAGAACCATGCAAATGATGTTGTTTTATGCCACTGCAAATTTACCAGCCAAACATATTTTTAAAAGCCACAAAATGATGGATTGGCCACAATCAAAGTTGACAAACTTTTGCATTTTATATCTATCCAAAAGAAATATATTCAAAGGCAATTTAAGGCTATTCCAGAGCTAGTTCTTCCTTACTGGAGATCCAGTATCTTTAATATTCTTCTGAGGAAACAAAATGAGATGTTATTAAATCTTCAGTTAACTACAGTCACATATATTATAATTACATCAAAGAAATACCATACAAGATGAATGGTTAAAGCTTCTAATAGAAACACTGGATAAAGAAAGATGTTTTAATATAGAGCATTATGAGATTACAGATGGTTCTGTTGCTAATATGTGGGATGTAATGTATGAGAAGGCAGAGTTGCTAAGATGCTTTCCGAAGGACTGGCTGTAAAACTCCCTTCCCGTAAACAAATAGATGGGGGAAGGGGATGGAGTAGGGACTATATTAACTTGAAATTGTCTGATATGAAATGACGTTATAGGATAAGTGAAACTGCATAATGGGGTATGTTGTGGGAAGAAGACCAAAAAGAACATCTGTTGCTAGGTGCAGAGATGCAGATGCTAGGACTCCTGGATGGAAGCTCCACCCACACTGCCCACTTGGAACTTCGTGAGGATTGAACATGAAGGGTGGTCAGTTAGCTCCTGAGGTGAAAAGGAACAGGATTACAGAGGGAATTAGGAAGCTAGATGTGATCCAGAAGGGAGGCACTGACAGGTTTTTATAAGATTAGGATTGCTCCCCACGAGTAAGAAGTAAAAGAGCTGATGAATGCTATTGTTATGTTTAAGTTAGGTTTACACTGGTTAAAGAAAAAGTTAGCTTTTTGTTAAACGCAAGAGTTGGAGGTGTACCAACATAGTAACACCTCCTGCCACCCTGAAGAAGCACTGAGCCATGGTCAATGTACTGAGGTTGATGAAGCCCAAGTGTAGACAGTGTTATCTATCCTAACAGTCCTGCAGCAGCTGTTCAAAAATGCCCAAGACTGACCGCTTTGGTCGCAGTTGTGAACTCCACTACCAAGGGGTCACAGAGACCAGAAGGCTCCCCACCCCTTTAAAGGCCTGTAAAATTTTGAAATGCCTGTTCCTGATTGCCCAGCTTGGCGACAATATCTAGCAGCTCTCCTTTTTTGTGCACAACTGCCCAGCTGACCATGCTGGCTACATTCTCCAGCTTGGAATAAACAGAAGATATTGGACCTCCTGGGCCTGTATGGAGATGAGGCTGTGCAAGCACAACTGTGGACCAGCAGCAGAAATGTGAACACCATCAAGCAGATTGCCTGATGCAGATGGGTATGACAGGGACAAGCAGCAGTGCCACATGAAAGCGAAGGAACTGTGGCAGGCATACCAGAAGGTCATGGAGGCCAACAGCTGATCTGGTACCAAGCTGCAGACCTGCTGCTTTTACAAAGAGCTGCATGCCACATTTGAGGGAGACCCCACCACTACCCCACACACTACTGTGGATATTTTTGAGGACCTTGAATCACAGGTCCCTGGCATGAACAGGTAGCACCAGGGGGAAGTGGAGGAGGAAGAAAAGAAGGAGAATGGGAACATGCAACCGGGGAATCCAGTTATGCCATAAGCGAGGACCTGTTTGAAAATCTACCACACTCTAGTCAGTTGAGCAGAGATGAGCCTGATTCAGGGTAAGGATCCTCAGAGAAGTGTGTAACTATTTCCCATTACAGCGACGGCACCCCAACTTAACAGGACATAGCTATTGACTTTTCATTAATTTACTTGTACTAGAAGAGGTAGTGGCACAACAATGAGAAGTAGCATTATTATTTGCTTTTTCATTCCCCTGTGGAGTTAGGCAAGAGGGGCATGCGGAACTTTTTGTTTATGTACACAGGGGTATCTCTTGAATCCTCCTGAGAGATCTTGATGAAGATTTCATGAAACTACTCTGTGATCCTCTCCCGAAGGTATCTAGGGATGGCAGCCTTATTTGTTCCTCCACATTAGGACATTTTCCCATGCCGATCAGCAATAATCTTGGCATGCACCATTGCTATAAACAGACTAGCATCATATGGGCCTGAGCAGCTTTGGGACTCCAGCAGCAGCTGTGCTCTCTGTGCCTTTGCTACACTCAGGAGTGAGATATCAGCTAAAATCACCACCACCTGGGGACACTGGTACCAGTGTTCAGTGTCACTGCCATATACTCATAGTTTTATGCACCCAAGCAATTCCCTTCTCATTTCCCTCACGCCTGGCAGACCACATTCACCATGGCTGATGCTGTGAGTGGTGCCATGCACAAGCACTCAGAAGCATCAAGAAGCATGTCTGGTTTAAAACTTTGAGGGAGCAAGGGATGGGGGTTCTGAATCTTCATTTTCAGTTTCCATTGTGACTATACTGACAGCGATATCTCTGTGTGTTGTAGGTGCTGCTGTTGCAGCCTGAAGGACTTCTGCATCCCCACCCACAGAACACCTGAGCCAGATAAGGAGAAAGAGGACAACTCTGGATGACCTGTTCCATTAGATCCTGCAAGCCAGTCCTGCACCAGACTGCGAGCACTGGGCCTGGAGGGTGAGCACTGCAAACAGCCTGGAGAAGGAAAGAATGGACAGAAGGCAGGCCCAGGATTCCCATCAGGAAAAGGAGAGGGAGATGCACCAGGACATAATGGGGCTTCTCCAGCAGTAAACATAGATGCTGCTGACTCTTGTGGACCTACAGGTTCAACAACCTGGGCTCACCTCTCTCTGCAGTCCTGTTGAGGTAAATTCTAATCTGTCTTGTAGTGTTCATCTTGACCTGCTAACACGTGAAAACTGCGGCACTTCTCTACAGCTCTTCCCCCCAACATTTCATGTGTGACCAAGTGCCACATCACCTACCCCTATCACCACACCCTGGGGGATATTAAGGACAACCACAGTTTCACATACATCAGCCTGTGAAATCCTGTGTGGATAGCTAAAATGGACATGAATATTCTTTCCCCTAGTTAAGTTCTGTTCTATTAATTTCTTATATTTTTAATGTATTTGCTTTTAAATTGCAAGGATTTTTCTTTTCACTGCTTTTGTTACTGAATAAAATTCTATTATTTGGAACATAATTCATCTTTATTAGTTTACAACATATCCTGCTGAGTGCCTAGCAGTTCTGAAAGCACCCACTTACTGGTTACTGTACAGTGTGACACCACTCACTGGATCAGTGACACACACACACATTGTAATATTCATAAATGTACAGCAAGCTCTGCAGAATTAATAGGTGCACTGACAATGTTATATTCATACAGGTACACCAAGCACCATACAGTTCCTAGCAGGCCCCAAAACAGCAGAGCCAGATGGAACACAGTCCACCACACCACATCACAATGGCTCACTGTTAAAGTGCTCTTTCAAAGCCTCCCTGAGCCATATAGCTCCACAGTGAGCTCAGCTAATAGCCCTTGTGTCTGGCTGTTCCAACTCTGCAGACAGCCACTCCACCTTTGCCCTCCACCACGGCAGCAACTTTTCCCCCTTTGCTTCACAGATATTATGCAGGACGCAGCAGGCATCTATAACTATTGGGATGTTATTTTCACTAGATCCAATCTTGTGAGTAAACACCATCAGTGTCTCTTCAATCTACCAAAAGCACTTTCAACTTTCATTCTGCAGCTGCTCAGCCGATAGTTGAATCCTTCCTTAGTGCTGTTGAGGTAGCTGGTGTACAGCTCCAGGAGCCAGGGGAGCAAGGATTGCGTGGGTCCTCCAGGATCCCTATTGGCATTTCAACATCACCAATGGCAAACCGCTAGTCAGGAAAAAACATTCCTGCTTGAAGCTTTCTGAACAGTCCTGGGTTCTTAAAGATATGAAAGTCATACACCTTCCTTGACCAGCCCACACTCATGTTGGTGAAGTGTCCCTATGATCCACCAGCGTTTGCATAACTATCAAAAAGTAGCCCTTTCTGTTGATGTACTTTGTGGTAAGGTGGTCTGCCAAAATAGTGATGTGCATGCTGTTTATTGCTCCATCACAGATCAGGAAGATCATTGCTGTGAATCCATCCACTATATCCTGCACATTGCCAAGAGTCACAGTGACGTGTCTCAAGAGGCTATTAATGGCCTTGCATACTAGCAGGACAACAGCTCCCACAATGGATTTTCCAACTCTACAATTATTTCCAGCTGATGGGTAGCAATCCAGCCTTGCAAGTTTCCACAGTGCAATCACCACTCATTTCATTGCTGTCAGTGCAGCTCTCATTCTGGTGTCTCTGCACTGGAGGGCTAGAGCAACCTCAGTCACAGACCCAGGAATGTGACCTTGTACATCCAAAAGTCTTGCAGCCACTGCACATCATCCCAAGCCTGCATTACAATGTGATTCCACCAGTCAGAGCTCATTTCTGAGGGTTACAAATGGTGCTCCATAATCTGCAACTGCTCCATGAATGCCACCAACAACATTGAACTGGTTCTTGCTAAGTCCCACAGCAATCTGCCTGCCAAGAAATCATGTTCCCACTGATTTGGTTATTTTTCTGGCTCTGCAAATATTGGAGGATCATGCATCCTGTGTCTGCAATGCTTTGAAGTAAAGTAATGCAGCTGTGCAGGCTCTATGTTTCTGTCAGAGATGTGGACTGTGAGGAGGTCCGTGGGGGTTTGTGGGATTTTGAAAAAAGGAATGAAAATTATGGGATATAGGGGACATTATGGGATGGAGACAGCTGCACCCTCAGCTCCCAATCACCCCTTCATGACTCATTTCGCTCCACCATGCATTGCAAAATCTTCCCAAAAGAGTGCACTGGAGTGTGGCAGGTTGCATCCTGGGATATCTCCCCACAATGTTCTGTACTGTGTATCAGTACAAGTATTCTTGGTGAGTACATGCAACACAGACACAAGAAGACAAGTATGCATGTGCACAAGTGATATACTAACTGCAGCGGCATAATGCCAATGTAACTTCTGTCAACCAAAGTTTTGGCCTTACAGTGGTATAACTATACAGGTATAATTATATTGATGTAACAATTCCAGTAAATTTCTCTGTGTAGACAAGCCCTAAGATGTCCCCTCTCTCAAGGGCTGCAATTCCCCTGCCTCCTGTAGCTAGAAGGGAGTAGAGGGGGAAATTGTGATTTTTGGGTCACAATTCCTTCCTGGGGCTGCTGCCAGGATACTGTAACTATCCAGCTCACCTTATTGAGGGCTGAGCCTTGTGGCTCGATCTAGCCCAAAGGCCTTGTCTTCACTAGAGGAAAAAATGTATTCTTACTAGAACTGGCCAGAAACTGGAAATCCTGTCCAGGGGAAATTCAGGAAATTCAGAAATTTCAAAAACAAATTCATTCTGAAACAGAATGAAAAATAGAAAAACTTTCAAATTTCCCACAGAACCAGAATTCTTAAATTTTCCTTTAGAACCTTTTCACAACAGTTCTGAGACCTCTCAAACTGCCCTGAACCATGCTGGGGAGAGCTGGGCAGCTTGGGAAGCCTGAGGGCCCCAACTCTGAGACAGCCACCTGGCAGGCTGTCCCTGAGCAAGGAAGGCTAGAAGCCCAGGCTCCCCAGAAGCTTGCCAGGCAGGCTGCCGGAGAGTGGGGGAATCATGGGACTAGACACAGGTGCTGACTCTGTGGGTGCTTTTGGGCTGGAGCACCCACAGAAAAAAATGTGTGCTCAGCATCCACTACTCAGCTGCCAATCAGCTACTTGGTGGTGGATGGTAGGAGCTGGCAGGAGGGGGCAGAGAGGGGACAAGAAGAGACAGAGTGAAGGTGGGGCCTTGGGAACAAAGATGGAGTGGGGGTGGGGCCTCAGGGCAGAGCAGGCGTGGAGCACCCACCTGAAAAGAAGAGAGTCAGCACCCGTGGGGCTGGGAAAGATTTTCCAAGGGAAAAATCAGATTTTTTTTCCCCCGGGCGAAATTGAGATTTTGTAGAAGGTGAGTTTCCAATGGGGAAATTTCTGACCTCCGCTAGTTCCTACTTTGTGTTAGATAACACACTAACTAACATGAGGTAAAATCCTAGTGATAAGGCAGTTGCAGTATTAATGTGTTAGCCTGTTGAGGTAAATTCTAATCTCTCCTGTAGTGTTCACCTTGATCTGTTAACACACATGAAAACTACAAATTGCCTTGTCTTTGCTAGGATTTTAGCTGGTACCTTATTTCTTATTGTGGACACACCCTGGGTAAGGAATGGTGTCCCTAGCCTCTGTTTGTCAGAGGATGGAGATGGATGGAAGGAGAGAGATCACTTGATCGTTGCCTGTTAGGTTCACTCCCTCTGGGGCACCTGGCATTGGCCACTGTTGGTAGACAGATACTGGACTAGATGGACATTTGGTCTGAGCCGGTACGGCCATTCTTATGTTATTATTCCAACCTTCTAGTGCAATACAGCTCTCTATGCCAGTGTACTATTGCATGTTGCAATCACCACTGAGCTGACATCCCCAGTTTATACATGATTCATAGATTCATAGATTCTAGGGTCAGAAGGGACCAATGTGATCATCTAGTCCGACCCCCTGCACAAAGCAGGCAACAGACCCCCACCCGTCCAGTTCTATAAAAAAACCCTACCCTATGCCTGAGTTATTGAAGTCTTCAAATTGTGGTTTGAAGACCTCAAGATGCAGAGAATCCACCAGCAAGTGACCCATGCCCCACGCTGCAGGGGAAGGCGAAAAACCTCCAGGGCCTCTGCCAATCTGCCCTGGAGGAAAATTCCTTCCTGACCCCAAATATGGCGATCAGCTAAACCCTGAGCATGTGGGCAAGACCCACCAGCCAACACTCAGAAAAGAATTCTCTGCAGTAACTCAGATCCCATCCCAGCCAACATCCCATCACCAACCACTGGGCATACTTATCCGGAGATAATCAAAGATCAATTGCCAAAATTAGGCTCTCCCATCATACCATCCCCTCCATAAATTTATCAAGCTTAATCTTAAAGCCAGATATGTCTTTTGCCCCCACTACTCCCCTTGGAAGGCTGTTCCAGAACTTCACTCCTCTAATGGTTAGAAACCTTCATTTAATTTCAAGTCTAAACTTCCTAGTGTCCAGTTTATACCCATTCATTCTTGTATCTACATTGGTACTAAGCTTAAATAATTCCTCTCCCTCCCTAATATTAATCCCTCTTATATATTTATAAAGAGCAAGCATATCCTCCCTCAGCCTTCTTTTGGCTAGACTAAACAAGCCAAGCTCTTTGAGTCTCCTTTCATATGACAGGTTTTCCATTCCTCGGATCATCCTAGTAGCCCGTCTCTGAACCTGTTCCAGTTTGAATTCATCCTTCTTAAACATGGGAGACCAAAACTGCACACAGTATTCCAGGTGGGGTCTCACCAGCACCTTATATAACTGTACTAACACCTCCTTATCTTTGCTGGAAATACCTCACCTGATGCATCCTAAAACCGCATTAGCTTTTTTAATGGCCATATCACATTGGCGGCTCATAGTCATCCTGTCATCTACCAATACCCCCAGGTCCTTCTCCTCCTCGGTTGCTTCCAACTGATGCGTCCCCAATCTATATCTAAAGTTCTTATTATTAATCCCTAAGTGCATGACCTTGCACTTTTCACTATTAAATTTCATCCTATTACTATTACTCCAGTTTACAAGGTCGTCCAGATCTTCCTGTATGATATCCCGGTCCTTCTCTGTGTTAGCAATACCCCCCAGCTTTGTGTCACCCGCGAACTTTATTAGCACATTCCCGCTTTTTGTGCCAAGGTCAGTAATAAAAAGGTTAAATAAGATTGGTCCCAGAACCGATCCTTGAGGAACTCCACTAGTAACCTCCTTCCAGCCTGACAGTTCACCCTTCAGTACGACCCGTTGTAGTCTCCCCTTTAACCAGTTCCTTATCCACCTTTCAATTCTCATATTGATCCCCATCTTTTCCAATTTGACTAATAATTCCGCATGTGGAACCGTGTCAAATGCCTTACTGAAATCGAGGTAAATTAGGTCTACCGCATTTCCTTTGTCTAAATAGTCTGTCACCTTCTCAAAGAAGGAGATCAGGTTGGTTTGGCACGATCTACCTTTAGTAAAACCATGTTGTACTTTGTTCCAATTACCATTGACCTCAATGTCCTTAACTACTTTCTCCTTCAAAATTTTTTCCAAGACCTTACATACTAGAGACGTTAAACTAACAGGCCTATAGTTACTCCAATCACTGTTTCTCCCTTTCTTAAAGATAGGAACTACGTTAGCAATTCTCCAGTCGTATGGTACAACCCCTGAGTTTACTGATTCATTAAAAATTCTCGCTAACGGGCTTGCAATTTCATGCGCCAGTTCCTTTAATATTCTCGGATGAAGATTGTCCGGGCCCTTTGATTTTGTCCCATTAAGCTGTTCAAGTATGGCTTCTACCTCAGATGTGGTAATATCCACCTTCATATCCTCATTCCCATTTGTCATCCTTCCATTACCCCTAAGCTCCCCATTAGCCTTATTAAAGACTGAGGCAAAGTACTTATGTAGATATTGGGCCATGCCTAGGTTATCCTTAACCTCCTTTCCATCCTCAGTGTGTAGCGCTCCCACTTCTTCTTTCTTTGTTTTCTTCTTATTTATATGGCTATAGAACCTTTTACTATTGGTTTTAATTCCCTTTGCAAGGTCCAACTCTACTTGGCTTTTAGCTTTTCTCACTTTATCCCTACATGTTCTGACCTCACTAAGATAGCTTTCCTTGCTAATCCCACCCTTCTTCCACTCCTTGTAGGCTTTCTGCTTTTTCTAATCACGTCTCTGAGATGCTTGCTCATCCAACTTGGTCTACAACTCCTGCCTATGTTTTTTTTCCTCTTTCTTGGTATGCAGGCTTCCGATAGTTTCTGCAGCTGCGACTTAAAGTAATTCCAGGCCTCTTCTGCATTTAGATCCACAAGTTCTTCAGTACAATCCACTTCCCTAACTAATTTCCTTAATTCTTTAAAGTTAGCCCTTTTGAAATCAAAAACCCTAGTCCCAGATCTATTTTTGTTTATCCTTCCATCCAGTTTGAACTGAATTAGCTCATGATCACTCGAACCAAGGTTGTCCCCTACAACCATTTCTTCTATGAGGTCCTCACTGCTCACCAAAACCAAATCTAAAATGGCATCCCCTCTTGTCAGTTCTTCAACTACTTGGTGAAGGAATCCATCAGCTATCACATCCAGAAAAATCTGAGCCCTGCTATTCTTGCTAGCACTTGTACTCCAGTCTATATCTGGGAAGTTAAAGTCTCCCATGATCACACATTTCCCATTAGTGTTTACTTCCTCAAAAACATTAAAGAGGTCTCTATCCATATCCAAATCAGATCCCGGCCGTCTGTAGCACACCCCAAGCACTATCTCAGGGGAGGCTCTAGTAACTTTCTTTCCCAGTGTGATTTTTGCCCAGACAGACTCTGTCTTGTCCATTCCATCACTTCTTATTTCTTTACAGTTAACTTCCTCATTGATGTACAACACTACTCCACCACCTTTGCCTTTATTTCTATCTTTCCTAAACAGCACATAGCCTTCAATACCTGTACTCCAGTCATGACTATTCCACCACGTTTCTGTTATCCCTATAATATCTGGTTTCACTTCCTGCACCAGTAGCTCTAGTTCCTCCATTTTGTTCCCTAGGCTCCTCGCATTAGTGTACAGACATCTTAATTTTTGCCGTTTGGCTTCACTCACATTCTGTACCCTGTTAAGCACAGACATTCTACCACCACCATCACCTGTTAGTCTGTTATCTACACTATCCTTCCTCCTTATGCCAATTCTTCTGTCCATGGCTATATCCCCTCTTACTTTGTTTACTTCCCTCTCAAGGTTAAATTCCGGCGTGGAGATCTCCCAAACATCTCCCAACCATCTCCCCCAAATTTCTAGTTTAAAGCTCTCTTAATCAGGTCGGCGAGCCTCCATCCTAGAAGTCTATTTCCCTCCTTGCTCAGGTGAAGTCCATCCCGAGAGAACAGTCTTCTGTCCGTAAATGCTTCCCAATAGCCGTACATCCCAAAGCCCTCCTTATAGCACCACTGCCTGAGCCATCTATTGATCGCCATGATCTTGTCACACCTTTGTCGCCCTTCTCTAGGAACCGGCAGAATCCCACTGAAGATCACCTGAGCCCCGATTTCCTTAAGCGTCTTCCCCAGTCTGGCATAGTCTCCTTTGATACATTCCAAAGAGTATCTAGCCGTATCATTCGTTCCCACATGAAGGACAATCAACAGATTCTTCCCCGCTCCCGCTAGTATCCTTTTCAGCCTCAGGTCCACATCCTGTATCTTAGCACCTGGCATACAGCACACCCTTTGTTCTCCCAATCAGCTCTAGTCACAGGCCTGTCTATTCTTCTCAGTAAGGAGTCTCCAATCACGTAGACCAGCCTTTTCCTGGTGACAGTGTGCTTCTCAGGTCTATCTCCCGCACCCACCAGCTGCAAGTCCTCTCGATTCCTATTCCCCCTTGCAATCCTCCTGGGGCTCATATTTGGTGTTGCCTCCATTGACTCCTCCCCTCCTCTTGCAGGACTATCAGCTCTTCTCTTTTTCCTTGCCCTCTCTCCTTCAGCGACCACGTGCTGTGCCCCTTCTTCATTTTCCAACTCTGCAAACCTGTTCCTGAGTTCTATCTCTCCTTCACTGGCCCATCTTTTCCTCTGCCTGGTTCTCTTAGTCACATGCTTCCACCGTCCACTTTCCTCACCCAGCAGTCTCTCCTCAGAATTCTTTGGTCCTGCTTCCATCTGCACATCTGAGCTTATCCCTTCAGCTCCCTCTTGTCTGTGCTCCATCGTCTGCTCAAATCCCCTTCTGAACTCAACCAGAGTTTGCACCTGCATCTCCAGTCCTCGGATCTTCTCTTCCATCAGCTCTATCAGGCGGCACTTCATGCAGACAATGCTCTTTTCAGGCACCCCCTCCAGGATCATGTACATGCCGCAGCTTCCACATCCAGTCATCCTCATTGTGTCTTTCACTGCTGCCTCTGTATCAGTCATGGCCTTCCCACTTGACGCCTGGTAGTCAACACAACACAAGCCCCCGGCAGGCACCAGACCACCACCCTATCCCTTGACTTGCTTGTTGGTTCCTCTGTCTTAGTCTCCCCTGCAACCTCCTCCTGGAAACTCCCTCTGAAACTCCCCTGTTTACAGCTCTATTTGCTGGCTCCTGTGCTGCTGCAGCTGTCTTTGCTGCTGCCTGACTGGCTGGCTACTTATATAGGTAAGCCCTGCCCCCTAATCAGGGCTCCACTGCTCTCCCAGCACACACCCACACACTACACAATACAGTCCACAAACTACAAACTACACAAACCTGCTCCTCCAACAGAACTCCCTCTGAAACTCCCCTTTTCCAAAGATGTTTAGTCACTAATATGATATGGTGAATATCCTACAATAAATATGCCAGAGGTCAGCTCAAAGCAGTCTTTATGGGAAGAGAATTGTTAATCCTTCCTTTCTTTTTCTTACTGGTTTCAGATTGCATCAGATGCTGTCCATTCCATGAATCTTCTGAATATCTGATAAATTTATGTAAAAGCAGCAAGGAATCCTGTGGCACCTTATAGACTAACAGACGTTTGGGAGCATGAGCTTTCGTGGGTGAATACCCACTTCGTCAGATGCATGTAGTGGAAATTTCCAGGGGCAGGTATATATATATGCAAGCAAGCTAGAGATGATGAGGTTAGTTCAATCAGGGAGGATGAGGCCCTGTTCTAGCAGTTGAGGTGTGAAAACCAAGGCGGGAGAAACTGGTTTTGTAGTTGGCAAGCCGTTTGCAGTCTCTGTTTAATCCTGAGCTGACAGTGTCAAATTTGCAGATGAACTGAAGCTCAGCAGTTTTTCTTTGAACTCTGATCCTGAAGTTTTTTTGCTGCAGGATGGCCACCTTAAGGTCTGCTATAGTGTGGCCAGGGAGGTTGAAGTGTTCTCCTACAGGTTTTTGTATATTGCCATTCCTAATATCTGATTTGTGTCCATTTATCCTTTTCCGTAGAGACTGTCCAATTTGGCCGATGTATATAGCAGAGGGGCATAGCTGGCATATGATGGCGTAAATTACGTTGGTGGACGTGCAGGTGAATGAATCGGTGATAGTGTGGCTGATCTGGTTAGGTCTTGTGATGGTGTCACTGGTGTAGATATGTGGGCACAGTTGGCATCGAGGTTTGTTGCATGGATTGGTTCCTGAGCTAGAGTTACCATGGTGCGGTGTGCAGTGAACCCAGAAGCCTCCTACTGCAAGACAAACCCAAGAAAGAAACCAACAGGACTCCACTGGCCATCACATATAGTCCCCAGCTAAACCCCCTCCAACGCATCATCAGGGATCTACAACCCATCCTGGACAATGATCCCACACTTTCACAGGCCTTGGGTGGCAGGCCTCACCCATAGGCAACCTGCCAACCTGAAACATATTCTCACCAGTAACTGCACACCAAACCATAGTAACTCTAGCTCAGGAACCAATGTTTATAATTAACCTGGGATTATCCAGGAGATGGAAGACATCCAGTTTACTTCAGGAAAATGGGTGTAACTATTGTGGGAAAAAACAGAAACAGAGTATGCCTATTGCATTGTAGATGCACTTTCTCAGAAAAGGCCACCTGCGCAAACATTATAACTGATGTTCCATGGGCTAACAGGAAGTATATTAATATCTCACACCTACTCACCCTAGGGAGTTCAATGTCTACAGAGCACAAGCCAGCAGAACTAAAGGGTTAATGATTCCAGAAGGTTTTACAAGATAATTTCTGACAGGTAGCAAAAGAGGGCAAAAGCGTGGGAGGCATAGATGACCATCTGCCCTTTAGATGTGAGTGAATACTTGCTACACAGTAAGTGCACAAAACTGAACCTTATTTAGGCTAAGCTGTTACCCAGTTTAAAGCTAGTGATGTTTTCATATGGCATTTTCTTAAGATTATTTTAATTCAAATCTTTGTGGTTTTAGCCTGAATTCACTCAAAAGCCATCTACTTCTTGGCATGTGAAGAGAGGTAGGAGACAGCGTAGGCTAGAACCTAAGGCCTCTTTGAATTCTTGGTCAAAGGCACAGACCAAATGGCCCTCCTTCAGTGCAATTTATGCTAGGGCTCCAGTCAACTTGATGCATGGGAAAAGCCCAAAGACTGCAGAGATAAAAGTCCTTTTATAGTTGTCAATGGTTGTCAATGTCACTACCAGCTCCCCCAATATTTAGGGTGCCTAACACATTCCATTATTAAAAGATTCTTGTGACTTTTTAAAAGAAGCACTAGCACATCTATGGCTTGCAGAAAGCCTTAAAATCCACCAGGGAAAAACCCCTCCGGCTAGAGAAATGTCTTTTCTTTGTCCTGTCAAATTCTATTTAGTTTTGGCTGAGTTATTAAAAATCCACCAGCTCCCTGGTGTAGCTTACATTGCTCAGAAAAATTTGGCAGTGTGCCACAATATGTGAAAGAAAGCATTCTAAGGTTGGATTCATGCTGCCCCCAAAGTAAGAGCTCCACTACCACACCACACCGCACTGGGGCCTCCATAGCAGCAGATTCAGGGTAAGGTGTGGAATTTCCCCACTCCAGCAACAATCCTCCCCACACCTAGTGCATGGCTCAAACCCCAACACAGGAGCTCTCCATCTCTATGGGTATGTTGGGGAGTGGGGAACAGAAGTGACAGGCCAGGTTCCCCAGACTATCCTATTAGATCCAGCACATGATATCAGCAGTTCGTCTCCATTCTTGGATAACAGCCTTCCCCTAGTGCCAGCTGATGTAATTAGTCCTGTAACTCGAATGACAGAAGTTCAGGTTTCACACCCTACTTATGAAGATTGATGGGGCATTCTTAAAAAAAAACTCTAGAAAATTACATACAAAAACTTTACATTAAAAGAACGTTATCCAGGTTCGATAGGCAAGTGCTTGAATGTTAAGAAAGGTCAAATTTACAGATGCCTTCTTAATTCGGCCTTGCAGTCTAATTACATTAGACTATTTCCCCCACCACCACCACAGGACCCCTGATTCATGCAGCCCACAGGTTGGAAACACAAGGGGGCACTTCCTACTTTTTGAGTCCTTGTCTTTGCAACCCATATGTTTTTTTAATGGAGGATCTTTTCCCTAAACGTAACGACTACATATAATAGGTGGAATGTGGGTGGGAGGGTGTGGCTTTGATAACAATTACTTTTTTATTTCATGATTTTGCTTAATTTCTCAACCTTAATGTTGCCACAGAGTTGCTTTTTTATATCTCTATTTAACGCAAAGAAAGGTTGTTTTTCTTTTTTTCTAGATGCAGTACTAGAATCAGAAAGCCTATTAAACCATTTAATCTATACCCCTGTAGGCACAGAACTGATTCCTACAATACAATTTGGTATCTGTTATTTAATCCAATCTAGAGTAGTTCCAGGTGTCCCAATGATGTGGCTTGTACATTTTTTGGGGGAAACTGTTCCACAATCTCACAGATTTCACTATTAGGAAATTTTGCCTGACATGCCATCTATATTTTCCCTTTCAGAATTTCAACTTATTGCTCCTAGAGATGACTCTTTTTGCCACCTAAAAGAATTTTTCACCATTCTTCATGCCTAGAAAGTCCAAATACTGGTAGGACTTTGTGTCTCCATTTTGTCAACACTAGGGCCCTATCAAATTCATAGTCCATTTTGGTCAATTTCACAGTCATAGGATTTTAAAAATCATAAATGTAATGATTTCAGATATTTAAATTTGAAATTTAATGGTGCTGTAACTGTAGAGGTCCTGATCCAAAAGGGCATTGTGGGGAGGGAGGGATCACAAGGTTATTTAGGAGGGTCTCGGTATTGCAACTGTTACATCTGGACTGCTGCTGCTGCCGCGAACGTGCTGCCTTCAGAGTTGGATAGCTGGAGAGCAACAGCTGCTGGCCAGGAGCCCAACTCTGAAGACAGAGCCACCGCCAGCAGCAGCGCAGAAGTAAGGATGGCATGATATGGCACTGCCACCCTTTCTTCTGAGTTGCTGCTGGTGGGACGCCACCTTCAGAGCTGGGCCCTCAGACAGCATCTGCCACTCTCTGGCTGCCCAGCTCTGAAGGCAGCAGCACAGAAATAAGGGTGGCATGGTGTGGTATTGTCACCTTTACTTCTGTGCTGCTGCTGGTAGGGCTGGGCCCTTGGCCAGCGGCCACTGCTCTCCGGCCACCCGGCTCTAAAGGCAGTGCAGAAGTAAGTGTGGCAATACCATGACTCCTCCCTTAAAATAACCTTGCAACCCCCCACGAGTCCATTTTGGATCAGGACCCCTAGTTTGAAAAATCTCCATAAAAAACATGTCATGGACCACGAAATCTAGTCTCTCCCGTGAAATCTGTACAGTATAGGATAAAAGTGGGGGGGAAAAAAAGACCAGATTTCACAGGGGAGACCAGATTTCATGGTTCATGACACATTTTTTACGTCCGTGAATTTGATATGGCCCTAGTCATCACCTATCTAAGATATTTGAAGATCTCTTAAAATTCTGTCATGAGTACCAACAGTTCTGGCAATCTCATTACCACAGTCACGGACTCTGCTGAATTAAAATGTAGGCACCCTGGAATGAACAATGAATTCTGAGTCACTTAGTATAGCCCTGTGCACACAAGAATCTGTATTCATTTGTGCCTGTGTCCCAGTAGAAAGTGCTAGACCTGTAGGAGCTTCAAAGGTGGAGAAGGTAACTGGTCTCATGGATAATTCATTGTTGTAAAGCCACCAAGTTTCACTCGACCAGAGATGAAGGTAGTAGTCTGAGCGGTGCACTCACGAGGGACTCTCACTGTAACCATGGAAGTATGGTGGATTAGCAGTGTTGGAGCCTGGTGAGCTAGTCTAACTGGAGAATTCAGAGTTCCACTAGAGAAACTGTGGGAGAGCTCACATTGCAGTTCACCCCAATCCATCACAAAGCTATAATAATATAATGGACCTTCATATCAATATAGCTTAATCCATATTTGGGGTTGTACCATTATAATTGTATTGGTTAAAAAAAAAGCTGGTTTAAAAATTCTATAGGAAATTCTCTATAGGACATTTTTTCCATAATGTGAGGGATGCAGTTGTGGTTGGGGAGGGATATTGTTGGGATAGAAGAAGGCACTGAGGATCCCTCAACCTGTTGCTTGTTTGGAAGGGGAAGCTTTGTAAGAAGGAAAGTTTGTGCTGAAACCTTTTGTGTTTTTTCATCTTTTATTAGAGCAAATGTAGAAACAACCAGCTGCCAACAACAATTCCCTCTGAATATACTAGAAGGAGAGAGACTGCCATTTATACAGGTGGTCCTGAGATCTTTCTGGAAGGAGGATCTAGGGCTGCGGCAGGTCTCCTTCTCAAATCACAGAACATCACAGTTTCGGTTTCTCACTGCAACCTGAAAGTAGGCCAAAAACTCACTGATTTCTGACTTTGGTGCAAGAGGTTCACATATAGCCAGATAAACTCCAAAGTCAGAAAAAATTAATGTGAAACTAAACTGGTAAGAAAATCTAGGTGGTGGCACTGAGGGTGGTTCAGAAACAAACATCAGAGTTCCATCTTATATGATTGATATAGACAGGATATATAAAAATATAAAGAGAGAGAGAGCATTCCATGCTGTCAATAAACACGGAAAGGTAACGATTGCAGATACAAAGAGCCCAGTGATCAAAATGCCTGATCAATTGTCACTGAAAGTTAAAGAACTAACAAACAGGAAAATAGATGAGCATAAAGTTTAGCAGTTTTATATCTTAACACCCCCTTTGACATAAAAGGTGCTTTCCATTCAATCTGGAATATAGGCAAGAAGCTTTTAAATGTCAGCAGAATCATCAGCTCTAGGGAGCTGAACCAAACAGCTAAATAGCCAAAAGAAATATTCTCCTATTTTTGTTTTTCAAATAAGAAATGGCACTTTCCGATTTTTAACATTAAGGGTTTTTTAATGATGCCTGCTAACATGGCATTATTTTGCCTGATTCTGAAAGGAAAATATTGAGGGAGGAAATAGACACTGAGCCAAAACTTAGATTAAATTTGATCCTGGTTAAATGAAGTCCATGGCATATTTAACTGCTGTGCAAATCACCTGTTTATAATACTGTTATCAACAAGCTAACAGGGCAGCTTGTAGTGAGCCAGCCACTCCCAGTCCCTATTCAAGCCCAAATGAATAGTGTTTTAAACCAGCTTTTATAATTCTAGAGCAGGAATGTCATTCTCTAGTACATATGTTTTAGAATAAATTTCTGCAGACCCCTGGTGGCTTGTGTCACTCTTTATGGGACTTTTCCATAAGGACTATGATCTTTGAAGAGTGGATATCTAGCCTACTGAGCTATCTTTTTTCTTCAGGAAAATGTCTGGTTGGATCACTGTCCCCTACATCCCTAGGAAATATCTCCATGGGATCAAGCAATTTGTTCACCCCCCTACATTCTGCAACACTGAGATAGGGAGTCAGGAAAGATCACCAGTGTCAACATAGAACTTATTTTCCTTTTCAAAATGCCGCTTGTTCAGAGACAGCCTAATTAGACTGGCGGAAGAGATGACAGAAAAGACAGTGGGGAAAGGCAGTATGAGTACCATAGTAGGAGAGTTGTCTTTTAGCCTTCTAACAGGAAATCTCCATAAGGCTTCCCTATGCTAAGTAAATTTCACTGCTAAAATGATGCAAAGGATATGTAAAATACAGACAACAGTAGGTCTAAGATAAAAGAATAATGTCCCCATTGGTATGTGTCATTTTGATACTCTCTTATTTAAGTTAAAATAACAATGCTGGGACTAGGTATCTCCACTATGAATGATCTCATGCTGTACAGTGTGGTGTCCTAATTCTGTGGTTTTCAAACTGCAGGTCCTGACCCAGTACTGGGTCGTGAAATGTAAGGCACTGGGTCTGGCAGTGCTGCCTGGCTAAGGCAGGCTAATCCCTGCCTGTTCTAACACTGAGCTGTGCTCCAGAAGCGGACAGCAGCAGGTCCAGCTCCTAGGCGGGAGGGGGCACAGGCTCCATGTGCTGCGGCCGTGCCAAGCACCAGCTTCGCAATCCCATTGGCCAATGGGCCATTTCTAGCCAATGGGAGCTTGGGTGGGGCGGTGCCTGCGGGTGAGAGCCACATGCAGCCACTTGCACGCCTCCACCTAGGAGCTGGACCTGCTGCTGGCTGCTTCCAGGGCACAGAGCAGTCCATGGTGCCAGGACAGGCAGGAAGCCTGCCTTAGCACTCCAACTGTGCCGCTGACCAGGAGCCACCTGATGTAAGCCTGCACCTCAACACCATACCCCAACCCCCTGCCCCAACCCTGAGCCCCCTCAAACCCAGAGCCCCCTCCTGCACCCCAAACCCCTCATCCCCAGCCCCACCTGAGCCTGAACCCCCCAGCCCAGAGCCCTGACCCCCTCCTGTACCCCAACCCCCTGCCCAAGCCCAGAGTCCCCTCCCACACCCTGAATCCCTCATTCCAGGCCCCACCCTGCAGCCCTCACCCTGTCACCCCAACCCTCTGCCCCAGCCCTGAGCCCCTCCCACACCCCAAACCTCTCATGCCCAGCTCCATTGGGTCGCAGGCATCAACAATTTTCTTCAACTAGGTCACCAGAAAAAAAGTTTGAAAACCACTGTCCTAGAAGGCCTCACATACCAGAGCCTGTGAAGATTCATTAGATGGTGCTGGAACCTGGCAGACATGCAGGTGTGTCCAATAACTCATCTTTTAAAGGTAATGATGGAGCCAGAGGCCACAGAGGGTTCATAGCCAAAGAATGTAGGGGTAGGGCTGAGGAATAATAGTGGAAGAAAGGGCGGAGGGGTTTCAGAGATTGTATCTCCTTTAATGGTGATGTTCATAAAGCAGTTAGATGGGGGCAAAAATTACTGTAGGTTCAAAAGTTTTGTTTCATATGTTTGAGCCAAAGTTTTCAAAAACAGGAGCCTCAGAGTAAAAATTTTCAAAAGCTCTTAAGTCACTCAGGTGATTCCCATTTTGAAAAGTGACTTTTAGTCATTTAGGCTCTTGGGCCCTGTTACTATACCCCAAAGCTATGCTTAAGATGTGCCTGATTTTCTACAAGTGCTGAGCTCTCAGAAGCTTCCAAAAAAAAGATCCCTGAGTTAACTTTATGTTTCACCAATAATATGTTTGCAAAACTTAGTTCATATTGAAGAGCACCCCCTTTCTCCCCACCCATATAAACAGCAAAGCTTTTAAACTAAGAATTAGGAAGAACGCACACAGGAAAATGGAGACTACCATTCAAATCTAGCAATTTACCTGTTTCCAAAATTACGACTGCTGAAGGGAGGTGACTATCTCATAAACCCCACTCTCAAGTGGCCTTATCCTGCAAAGTGCTGATCACTTCCCGAAAAGCCCAGAGCATGCCTTCAAACTTATCATAGAATCATAGAACTGGAAGGGACCTCGAGCATCTAGTCCAGTCCCCTGCACTCAAAGCAGGACTAAGTATTATCTAGACCATCCCTGACAGGGGGTTGTCTAACCTGCTCTTAAAAATCCCCAATGATGGAGATTCCACAACCTCCCTAGGCAATTTATTCCAGTGCTTAACTACCCTGACACGAAGTTTTTCCTAATGTCCAACCCAAACCTCCCTTGCTGCAATTTAAGCCCATTGCTTCTTGTCCTATCCTCACAGGTTAAGAAGAACAATTTTTCTCCCTCCTCCTTGTAACAACCTTTTATGTACTTGAAAACTGTTATGTCTCCTTCTCAGTCTTTTCTCCAGACTAAACAAGACCATTTTTTTCAATCTTCCCTCATAGGTCATGGTTTCTAGAGCTTTAATTATTTTTGTTGCTCTTCTGTGGACTTTCTCCAATTTGTCGACATCTTTCCTGAAATGAGGTGCCCAGAATTGGATGCAATATTCTACTTGAGGCCTAATCAGCATGGAGTAGAGAGAAAGAATTACTTCTCGTGTCTTGCTTACAATACTCCTGCTAATTCATCCCAGAATGTTTGCGTTTTTGCAAGTGTTACACTGTTGACTCATACTTAGCTTGTGATCCATTATGACCCCCAGATGCCTTTCTGCAGTTCTCCTTCTTAGGCAGTCATTTCCCATTTTGTATGTGTGCAACTGATTGCTCCTCCCTAAGTGAAGTACTTTGCATTTGTCCTTATTTAATTTCATCCTATTTACTGCAGACCATTTCTCCAGTTTGTCCAGATCATTTTGAATTTTAATGCTATCTCCAAAGCATTTGCAAACCCTCCCAGGTTGGTATCATACACAAACTTTATAAGTATACTTTCTATGCCATTATCTAAATCATTGATGAAGATATTGAACAGAACCAGACCCAGAACCGACCCCTGCGGGACCCCACTCGTTATGCCCTTCCAGCATGACTGTGAACCACAACTACTCTCTGGGAACTATTTTGCACCCTCCCACTTTATAAGTAGCTTCATATAGGTTGTATTTCCCTAGCTTGTTTATGAGAAGGTCATGCAAGACAGTATTAAAAGCCTTACTAGAGTCAAGATATACCATGTCTACTGCTTCCCGTCTATCCACAAGGCTTGTTACCATGTCAAAGAAAGCTCTCAGGTTGGTTTCACACAATTTGTTATTGACAAATCCATGCTGACTGTTACTTATCACCTCATTATCTTCTAGGTGTTTGCAAACTGATTTCTTAATTATTTGCTCCATTATCTTTCCAGCTTGCAGCTGAACATTTAGGCTCACATCCTCAATAGTATTTAGGAACTTAATTCCCACTGAAATCAACAGGAGTTAAGCACCTTTGAGGATCTGAGCTTTAGGGCCTCATTTAGCAAGGCATTTAAGCATGTGCGTAGTTACGTTGCTGAACCGGGTATACAGAGAGGATTTAGGGGCCATTCTACAAGGTCATTTTCCATCAGAGAAAGTACAGTCCAGTGGTTAGGGTGCAAGCCTAGAATATAGAAAAGAGAGTTCAATTCTCTGCTCTGCCATAGGCATCCTGTGTGATCTGGGAGAAATCACTTCACCTCTCTCTGCCTCGGTTTCCCATCTGTAAAATGGGGATAATAGCACTTCCTTCCCTCACAAGGGAATTCAGCACAAGTAAATTAAAGGCTGGGAGGTGCTCAGATACTGTCCTAATAGGGGAGCTAGAATGAGAAGTGTAAGACTGGAAGGGACCTCAATAGGTCATCTAGTCTGGTCCCCTGCACTCAAGGCAGGACTATTTAATAACTAGACCATTTGTGACAGGTGTTTGTCTGACCTGTTCTTAAAAACCTCCAATGACAATCCACAACCTCCCTAGCAATTTGTTCCAGTCCTTAACTGCCCTAAGAAGTTTTTCCTAATGTCCAACCTAAATCTCCTTTGCTGCAATTTAAGGCCATTGCTTCTTGCCCTATCTTCAGAGGTTAACAAGAACAATTTCCCACCCTCCTCCTTGTAATAACCTTTTATGTACTTGAAAACTGCTATCATGTCCCCCTCAGTCTTCTCCAGATTAAACAAACCCAGATTTTTTAATCTTCCCTCAAGGGTCATGTTTTCTAGACATTTAATCATTTTTGTGGCTCTTCTCTGGACTTTCTTCAATTTGTCCACACCTTTCCTGAAATGTGGCACTCAGAACTGGACACAATACTCCAGTTGACGCCTTGTCAGCACAGAGTAGAATGGAAGAATAGCATTGTGTGTCTTGCTTACAACACTCCTGCTAATACATCCTAGAATGATGTTGTTTTTATTGTAACTGTGTTACACTGTAGATTCATATTTAGCTTGTGATCCATTATGATCCCCAAATCTCTTTCCGTAGTAGTCCTTCGCAGGCAGTCATTTCCCATTTTGTATGTGTGCAACTGAATGTTCCTTCCTAAGTAAAGTACTTTGCATTTGTCCTTACTGAATTTCATCCTATTTACTTCGGACCTTTTCTCCAGTGTGTCCAGATCATTTTGAATTTTAATCCTATCTCCAAAGCACTCGCAACCCGCCCCGCCTGGTATCATCTGCATGCTTTGAGTGTACTCCCTGTGCCATTACCTAATTCATTGATGAAGATATTGAACAGCACTGGATCCAGGACTGATCCCTGCAGGACCCCACTTGATATGCCCTTCCAGCATGACTGTGAACCACTGATAGCTACTCCCTGGGAATTGTTTTCCAACCAGTTATGCACTCACCTTATAGAAGCAACATCTAGACTATATTTCCCTAGTTTGCTTATAACGGGTAGGCAACCTATGGCACAGGTGCCGAAGGTGGCACCCGAGCTGATTTTCAGTGGCACTCACACTGCCTAGGTCCTGGCCACCGATCCTGGGGGCTCTGCATTTTAATTTAATTTTAAATGAAGCTTCTTAGACATTTTAAAAATCTTATTTACTTTACATACAACAATAGTTTAGTTATATATTATAGACTTTTAGAAAGAGACCTTCTAAAAATATTAAAATATATTACTGGCATGGGAAACCTTAAATTAGAGTGAATAAATGAAGATTTGGCACAACACTTCTGAAAGGTTGCCGATCTCTGGTTTATAAGGTCATGTGAGACAGTATCAAAAACCTTACTAAAGTCAAGATATAAAACATATACTGTTTCCTCCTATCCACAAGGCTTGTTACCCTGTCAAAGAAAGCTATTAGGTTGGCTTGATATGATTTGTTCTTGACAAATCCATGCTGACTGTTACTTATCACTGCATTATCTTTTAGGTGTTTGCAAATTGATTGCTTGATTATTGCTCCATTATCTTTCCAGTGACTGACATTAAACTGACTGGTCTGTAATTCCGCAGGTTGTCCTTATTCCCCTTTTTATAGATTGAGTCAATAGCGATTATCTTTAAGAACTCATGGAGAATGGGACAGATTCCAGAGGACCGGAAAAGGGCAAATATAGTGCCAAAGATCTCCTCAATCAGCTCCTTGAGTATTCTACGATGTGTTTCATCAGGACCTGCACACTTGAAGGCATCTAACTTGTCTAGTCATTCCTAACTTGTTCTTTCCCTATTTTAGCCTCTGATCCTACCTCATTTCCACTGGCATTCACTATGTTAGATGCCCAATCACTACTAACCTTTTTGGTGAAAACTGAAACAAACGAACAAAAAACTCATTTAGCACTTCTACCATTTCCACATTTTCTGTTATTGTCTTCCCCCACTCATTGAGTAACAGGCCTATGCTGTCCTTGGTCTTCCTCTTGCTTTTAATGTATTTATTAAAAAAATTCTTATTACCCTTTTGTGTTTATCTAGTTTAATCCCATTTTTGCCTTGTCCTTTCTAATTTTGTCCCTACATGATTTTTTTATATTTATCCTTTGTAATTTGACCTAATTTCTACTTTTTGTAGGATTCTGAGTTTCAGATCATTGAAGATCTCCTGGTTAAACCTGGGTAATCTCTTGCCATACTTCCTATCTTTCCTATGCAGTGGGATAGTTTGCTCTTGTGCCCTTAATAATGTGTCTTTGAGAAACTGCCAAGTCTTGAACTATTTTTCTCTTTATACTTACTTCTATGGGATCTTACCTACTAACTTCCTGAGTTTGCAGAAGTCTGCTTTCTTGAAATCCATTATCATTATGCAAATGTTTTCCTTATCATTCCTTAGAATCACAAACTATCAATTTCATAATCACTTTCACCCAAGCTGCCTTTCACCTTCAAATTCTCAACCAGTTCCTCCCTAAGTGTCAAAAATCAAATCTAGAACAGCCTCTCCCCAGTTGCTTTCTCCACCTTCTGAAATTAAAAAATGTCTCCAATACATTCCAATGACTTGTTGGTTAATCTGTGTCCTCCTGTGTTATTTTTCCAACAGATGTCTGTGTAGTTGAAGTGCCCCATTACCACCAAGGCCTGTGCTTTGGATGATTTTGTTCTTTTATAAAAAGCCTCATCCACCTCTTCTTCCTGGTTAGGTGGTCTATAGTAGACTCCTACCATGACATCACTCTTGTTTTTTACCCCTTGTATCCTTACCCAGAGACTTCCAACAAGTTTATCTCCTATTTCCATCTCAATTCAAATATATACACATCTTTGATATACAAGGTAACACTTCCTCCTTTTTCCCTGCCGGTCCCTCCTGAGCAAACTCTACCCTTCTGTACCAATATTCACTGAGGGATATTATCCCACCAAGTCTCTATGATGCCAACTATGTCATAGTTGTGTATATTCACTAGTATTTCTAGTTCCTCCTGTATACTCCTCATACTTCTTGTATTAGTGTACAGATATCTAAGATGTTCATTGGATGTTCCTCTAATTCTCTTTTCTCTTTCCTTTGTCCCTGCTATAATTCCTCTCACCAGTTCCAACCCTTCGTCCAGAACTCCATGTTTTTTACTTACCCAAGGGCTTTTGTCTCCTGCCCCAGTTGAACCTAGTTTAAAGCTCTCCTCACTAGGTTAGCCAGTCTGTATCCAAAATACTCATCCCTTTCCTCAATAGGTGGACCCCCATCTCTGCTCAGCAGTCCTCTTTCCCAGAACAGCCTCCCATGGTCACAGAAGCCAAAGCCTTCCTGTCAACATCATCTGCACAGCCATCCATTCGCCTCCAGGATGCAGCTCTCTCTGTCTGGACTCCTACCCTTGACCGGAAGGATCAAAGATACCACCACTTGCACCCCCAACTCCTTCACCCTTACTCCCAGAGCCCAGTAGTCACTTCATATCTCCTCAGCGTCATACCTTGCAATATCCCTTAGGGCCCACATAGATGAGCAGCATGGGATAGTAGTCAGAGGGCCGGATGATCCTCGACAAGCCCTCCGTAACATCTCAGGTATGAGCCCCTGGCAGGCAACACACTTCCTGGGATGCCATGTCAGGTCAAAAGACGGGTAACTCTGTATCTTGGAAGTACCTTAGATAGATAAATAGTGACCTATGCAGAGAACTGCTGTTGAAGTCAATGGGAGAGCCACTTGAAGAACAATCTGTTAGTTCAGCTGCAGTTTTGGTTTGTTTTACTCTGACATGGCCTGATGCTAAGAACCTCTCAACATCTCCTGTGCTCCCATAATGTAGGAGGAGGCTCATATTGTACAGTTGGGGCAGTTCTCCAGGTTTTTGGTTTGTTTACATTTTTCAGATGGGCGGTTTTCTCTTTGTTTCTTAGATAAAAGTTTCAGAACTGCCTGACAAATATTTTGCTTTTCATTCTCAGCATCCACTTTCGCAGACTGTTCTCCAGGTCTCTCTTTCCTGTTCAGTTATCAGTACTTCTTTCACTAGGGAGACGCAGGAAACTTTCAGCCTCTGAGCATTTTTAGAAGATTTTATCTCTCTCCCATTAGCTCCATAATGCAACCACCTCAGCTCTTCATGACAGCTGTAAAGCCTTTTTAATATTAAAAAAGCCATAGTAAGTATTGACTGCTAGTGAGCTGTGACATGTGCAGGCATAAAAGCAAACAAATGTTAATTGAAAGTTGCCCTCAAACATGTGCTTATTTTGATAGCACATGGCTTGAAAGAGTGTAAGCACACTTCAATTAGCTGTACACAAAATCACCTGTATATGTGCTATGACATTTAATCATTCTTTATGACGACTAAGCTTCCATTTATTAAAAGCACTATCAAATTATCAGTGTTAACCCTGCAATGTATATGCATAAAAAAATCCAATGTAGAAAAAATAGGAAGAAAATTAAGTATACCTATGAAAAATGTGACAACAAACAAGGTAAGAATACTGTTTTTCAGAGAGAAGACACCAACAAAAGCAAAGATTTATATTCATTCTCTGGGAGACCCTAGTGTCTCATAAATTGCTAACAGGTTCATTTTAACTAGCAGCAGCACTGAATTACAGAGACTGCTGTGAATAGAGCCAGATGCTTAAAACGTTCTGCGGCAGGCCCTGGGTGAGTGCCCAAAGAGCAGGGAACCTTTCCACCACTCCCCTTGTGTGGAGACCAGATAATCACAGTAGGGAGAACTAGGAAAGCTGAAACTATCACCCCTAGCCAGGCTAACCTCCCATTAGAGGATGCAGTAGGTTGAGAGCAGGACCACTGCCATAGAGGAATGGCCTCTCCACTCCTATCTAGCCAGGAGTTAGCTGGGACATCCTTTCCATTTAGTAACGAAGAAGGCAGAGTGTTGATCACCCCCGGTGGGTAATGTCTTCCCAGTGAGAACCTCTCATCTACATTCATATTGACCTCTTGGCTGTGCCAAATGCCCTAAAAAATGTCATTTGGCTGAAGAATGTTTATTAGCAAGGTGGTGGCTACAGGTAGACACTGAAAAGTTAGGTCACACCCCTGAGTGAAGTAGTTAAACTGACCTAAACCCTAGTGAAGACAATGCTAGTTCAAGAGAAGAATTCTCCCCTAGTCCTAGCTACCGCCTCTCAGGGATGGGGAGGGGGGGAATACCTAGTCACAGGAGAACCCCACACATCACTGTAGTGAGTATCTACACCAAAGTGCTACAGCAGTAGTGTTTTAAGTGTAGCTATTGGAAGGGATGGAAGGTGACGAGATGGCCAAAAGTAGTCAGGAGGGTGAAAGACTGCGGTTAGAAAGGAATGGAAACATTCAAGATGGTGATTCACTTCAAGCAGCAAGAGTAAAAAAGTAGCTTTGGAAGGGAACCTGGCTTGGAAAAAAATATGTAGGAGTTAGACTAGGGTTAGTGCTTAGTTTATGCAAGCAGACCGTGTAGCTGAAGGGAAAATACAGTATATGAGGCATAAGTGAGAGGGTACACAGACTGCAGTTGTGTGAGGAAATTAAACTCAGAGGAAGGTGTGTTTCTGGCATGGGTTGATAGCACTATTAATTAAATAGAAGTATAGACTGATACAGTCTTTAGAGAGGGAACAATTAAGATGCACAGTTTTGTCTAAAGTGTCTGTTTCCTCTTCTGGAAGATGTATTTCTCATTTTAAAAAGTCACATTGGCTTTTTCTTGTCTTAAATGCCTCAAAATTTGCTTCCTTTTCATATGACCCTGAAGCTTCTTGACATCGCAGGACACCAAGTTAAACTGATTAGTCACAGCCATAATATTCTGGCATCTTGAGGTTCATGTAAGAACTGGAATAAAAACATCCAAAGTTACAAATAAGGGATGGCTCTGTCTCTGTGCATGATATTCCCCACCAACGCCACTCCCACAGCTGTGCAGAAATAGCTGTGTCTACAAACACCTTTTAGCTATTTCTGCACACCTGTGGGAGTGAGGTTGACTGAAGTGTTATAAACAACTTGCACAGCCTCCAAAAATCACTGCCACCACATTAACCATATGTACCAGACCTGTTGCTAAATTATCTTAAATATAACTGCTGTTCTTCTGTTTTTTTAAAAAAAGGCATGATCAGGCAACCTATTACCCTTTGGGTTTAAACAGTTTGTGCTAGAATTATCTCTCACTGTTCGTTACTTTGCAGTTTTTAGAGAAACAATTTTCTGTTAAAAACCAATATCCCCACTCAAGAGATATTGTAATAGACTATGCCTTAGGAGTCCTGGTAGGGGGCTACACCTGGAAGTTGCAGCTGACTAGGTCTGGTACTTACAGAGTGAGTTCTGCCCAGGCTGCAATAGGTCTGTTTGTTGGATGCTCCTGGACTGTGTCTATGTTAGAGGTCTCCATCTCCAACAACCATCTGGGGACACTAAAGATATCCTTTGGACGCTGAAAAATGCAATCTTATGAGACACCAAACATGCAATACAAAGTATACTGAAGTTCAATACCCTTATCACCACAACTTGTTTAGAATTAGTCTGACAAATTTTAAAGTAAATTATAAAATGGTTTCAAAAAGAAATTACATGTAATATATGATGTCATTTTATTTTTACAGTACATCTTGATTTACTGTCGGGAAACTACATTTAACAAAGACACACACTCCTTCAACATCCTACACAATTAGATTTTACAACCAAATTGTCTCCTACACAGAAACTACATGCCAAGTACTACAACTCCCCCTCCTCTCCCTCGTTACCAGCAATATCCATTAAGATCCTTCCCAGAGGAAATCAAAGACGTCAACTGTCAAGTATTTTGCAGTGTCCTACAGGATCTAGTAGCATCCTGCACAGTTTGCTATTTCATCTCTTCATCCATGCCCCATAATATCCCCTGCTGCTCGTATCCTAAGTGTAATCCATCTTCTGTCTCCTATTTCTGCCCATTACCACTTTGTGATTTCATAGTCTTCAAAATGCCTTTCACACTGATTCACAAACAACGTCACAAACATTATGAACCCCACTATAAACAGACTTTTGCAATGGAACTGTTGTCTTGGCTCTAGGGGTGTAACATAGGCACATCTCTCAAGTGCACTTATTAAAGAAGTTTTATAGTTCATCTAACAAAATTTCCCAGTGAATAGTCAGCGAAGCACATGTCAGGCCATGATGCCCGATGATCTAGCTGTTAAGAGAACAGTAGCACTGACATCAAAGCTGTGAGGTGACGTTTAGTAACCACGACTCTGCCTAGGAAGTGTGAATTACACAAAAGCTGTCCAACAGCCAATTCAAACCCAAACCCTGATTTTAATAGATAATGGTCACAAAGTTCTGTCACATACATAATATGTTCCCTGTCCTGAGCCCTATTCATGGAAATAAGATGAAATGGAAGAATGATGTGTGCATATACTCCTAATTATTTATACTGTCAAACTGTGGTACCAGAGCTCAGCTGGGATCTGTAGCTACCATCTAAAAAGCCTTATCACCTCTAGGATTCTGATATAAATTATAATTCTTACCAAACTTCATAAATCCCAATGAACTTTAACTCTGAAGCTTTAGAGGTTCTGGTGAAGAGGATCACAGTATCTGGTGCAGCAGGATCTATGAAGAAGCAAAGCATAGCATTTGAAGGATCGTTTGATACAAGGTTCATAACCTGACACCTTTCATCAGAAACACAGATCCAAAAATTGCCAGTGTTTCCCTTCAGTTTTGGAATTAGAAATAGAGATAAAAAGAAACATTTACAAAGCGGAGCATGGGAATTTAGCAATGTAATTCTCATTAATCTCAGTTATAAAATATCCATGGGTTCTATAAATGTTAGAATTTTATCCCACTGTCAGTTATAGTATAATCTCTTGGAAGCTTGAATCTGAATTGTTTCTTTATTTTTAAAAGTATCCATACCATATTGACAGGTTTCAGAGTAGCAGTCGTGTTAGTCTGTATCTGCAAAAAGAACAGGAGTACTTGTGGCACCTTAGAAACTAACAAATGTATTTGAGCATAAGCTTTCGTGGGCTACAGCCCACTTCATCGGACGCACAGAATGGAACATATACTAAGGAGATATATATACACACACAGAGAACATGAAAAGATGGGAGTTGCCCTACCAACTCTAAGAGGCTAATTAATTAAGAGAGAAAAACTTTTGTAGTGATAATCAAGATAGCCCATTTCGGACAGTTTGACAAGAAGGTATGAGGAAACTTAACATGGGGAAATAGATTCAATGTGTGTAAGGACTCAGCCATTCCCAGTCTCTATTCAAGCCTAAATTGATCGTATCTAGTTTGCATATTAATTCAAGTTCAGCAGTTTCTCATTGGAGTCTGTTTTTGAAGCTTTTCTGTTGCAAAATTGCTACCTTTAGGTCTGTTACTGAGTGACCAGAGAGGTTGAAGTGTTCTTCTACTGGTTTTTGAATGTATGATTCCTGATGTCAGATTTGGGTCCATTTATTCTTTTGCCTAGAGACTGTCCGGTTTGGCCAATGTACGTGGCAGAGGGGCATTGCTGGCATATGATGGCATATATCACGTTGGTAGATGTGGAGGTGAATGAGCCCCTGATGGCGTGGCTGATGTGATTAGGTCCTATGATGATGTCACGTGAATAGATATGTGGACAGAGTTAGCATCGGGTTTGTTGCAAGAATAGGTTCCTGGGTTAGTGTTTTTGTTCTGTGGTGTGTCGTTGCTGGTGAGTATTTGCTTCAGGTTGGGGGACTGTCTGTAAGTGAGGACAGGTCTGTCTCCCAAGATCTGTGAGAGTGAGGGATCATCCTTCAGGATAGGTTGTAGATGTTATTGGTTTGTTATGTAAAGGCTATTGAGGAGCTACATTATTGAAAACCAGGCATCAAATTGCTCATAGAATCATAGAAGATTAGGGTTGGAAGAGACCTCATGAGGTCATTTAGTCCAACCCCGTACTCGAAGCAGGACCAACCCTCACTAAATCATCCCAGCCAGGGCTTTGTCAAGCTGGGCCTCAAAAACCTCTAAGGATGTAGATTCCACCACCTCCCTAGGTAATCTATTCCAGTGATTCACCACCCTCCTAGTGAAACAGTTCTTCCTAATATCCAACCTAGACCTCCCCCACTGCAACTTGAGATCATTGCTCCTTGTTCTGTCATCTGCCACCACTGAGAACAGCCTAGCTCCATCCTTTTTGGAACCCCCCCTTCAGATAGTTAAGGCTGCTATCAAATCTCCCCTCACTCTTCTCTTCTGCAGACTAAATAAGCCCAGTTCCCTCAGCCTTTCCTCATAAGTCATGTGCCCCAGCACTCTATAATCATCCACGTTGACTGTTGCTGATCATCTTTCTCTCCTCCAAGTGCTTCAAAATGGATTCCTTGAGGACCTGTTCCATGATTTTTCTGGGGACTGAGGTGAGGCTGACAGCTCTGTAGTTCTCTGGATTCTCCTTCTTCCCTTTTTTAAAGATGGGAACAATACTTGTCTTTTATCCAATCATCTAGGACCTCCCCTGATCACCAGAAGTTCAAAGATGATGGCCAATTGCATCTGCCCCCATGGACCTGTGCATGTCCAGCTTTTCTAAATAGTCCTTAACCTGTTCTTTCACCACTGAGGGCTCATAGCAGCTCAATGAGCCAGTACTTTTTTCTGGAGGCTGCCTTCTTGTGTTTCAGCAGCTGAGTTTGCAGTAAAAAGACTCAGAGGCCCACACCTCCCAACCCAATCTGAATTTCTGCCTTTGAAAGATAACGTCCCCCAGAATCTGAATTCTCTTTAGCTTTTTTCTAGGTCTGTCCCTCTCACATCCCTAATCCTTATCTGTAATCGATATTATTTTATTTAGAGTGTGCAGAGTTGTCTAGCCAAGCGATGGCATCTTCAGTGGTGTGATGCAGTTCTTCCAGGTCACCGCTGAACCTAGTCAGCAGGCATTCATCGACAATATGCGTCATCATCTGTGTTGTGCTGCAGCTGCACAAAGAGCTGTCACGGGGACCCCAGAGATACTGGTTGGATGCACAGAGACCTTGCCCGGTCCGGAACCTGTTCAACAGCGGTAGGGGCAGGTCAAAACCAGGCGGGCAAATTGTGGGGTCGGCGACAAGGGTCTGGTTGGGGATTATAACAGATATCCATTCCTCTCACCAGAGTGTTTCCGCCCTAACATCCTGGTGTGGCGGATGATACCATAATGGGCGATGTGACGGCAAATGTGAAGCTTGTGGTTTAAAAAGGTCATTGTGCAGTGGCAGGCTTGGGTTGGGGCGCACTTTCTCCCGTAACTTGCCAGTGGCAACCTCTCATCTGATATGAGGAGCAGCAATATTGCTCAGAACTTGAAGCCATGGGTGGAGTTGGATGCAGGGTGCTGGAGATCATATGCATGGTGACATGTATATGTGTATCCACCAGTGTGGTGTGTGACAATTGACTCCAAACAGGTGCGCAGTTCTCTGCCATCAAATATGAGGTGGAAGAGCTGACATCTGCTAAGTTGGAACACAAGCACCCCATAAGGAACCTGCCAGTTTGCTAAGAAGACTGTTGCACTCCAGAGAAACTTGAAAACAGGCACTGTTTTCATCGATCTCACAGTGGCGTATGATACGGCATGGCACACTGGCCTGCTCATGAAGGTATCATGGGTCCTGCTACCTTGGGTCACAGGCATTGTTGAACTGTTTCTCTGCAATAGACAGTTCAGAGTCCGTATGGGGGAAAAGACGACTGCTTGCAGACGACAGATCAATGGGTTACCCCAGGGCTCTGTGCTTTCTCCAACCCTGTTCAATCATTACATCAGTGACTTGGCAACAACAGAGTCATGAAAGTTCATTTACACAGACAACATCTGTTATGGTACACATTCCCAGACGTTTCACGAGCTTGATGCCACCTTAAGCCGGGACATGGTAAAGTTAGCTAACTACTGTAAGACTTGGTGCCTCCAGCCAAGCGTTATAAAAAGTCTCCATTTTGTTCTATCTTCATCACACCATCACAACCCAAGAACTGAATGTTTATCTGAATGGTCCGAAGGTGAAGCATGAAGTTGAATTGGTCTATCTAGGTGTGACCTTAGACCGCTCACTGAGTTACCATGCCCACCTGAAGACGACAGCATATAAAGTTAAGATGCGCAACAAACTTCTTAGCAAACTGGCAGGTTCGTCATCAAGTGTCCATGCTCCAACTTTGCGGATGTCAGCTCTGTAATCAATATGTTGCTGAATTATCTAGCATAAATAGTTAAGGACTCATGCCCTATTCTCTACACTGCACGTGCTCACACACACACACCCCCATCCTTGAGATTGTTTTTATCCTGCAGTCTTGGAAACCTACCCTGAGAAATATTCACGTTAGCTCCATCTTGCTCCCAGATTATTTGGGAATAACATCTCTCTAACTCTCTCCTTATGTCAGCGACAGGCTCATCTAATAGTCAGGGAGAGTCAGCAGAATATCTCTGGACCTATACACACAGCATCCTAAAGCTGGACATCTTGCCGTATCTGTCTATTTTGGGTCATGAATACCTCAGAACAGTTACTTTGACTTCTCTCATGTCTGAAGAGCACCATATACATGAACAGTAGTCTATGGGTAATAAATAGAACTGGTTTAAAAAAAAAGTCAGTCACCTCTTCCCCCCACCCACCCCCTAAAAAAAAATCACAAAAAATTCAAACAAATGTTTTTCTTTTTCAAAAACAAAAGGAATTTTTGAAGTTCCTGCTTCCCCCTCTTTCATTTACTTCCCCTTCCAGCTCCTCACACACACTGAAAAGGAATGGGGAAGACACTGAAAATAGAGGAGCAAGTGGGGAAAATCACAACTCCTTCCCTCAGACTCTCATTCTGAAAAAAACACCACACACTTTAAGTGGAAAGTTACAAGTGTGAAAAAAGAGGAGGAAAAACCCAACTCTCACTTTACCTTCCCTTCTCCCTTTCCAAGGGAACAGAGGTGCAGAAAGAAACACAGAAGAAGTCGTGTCTTTCCACAGTTTCAAAGATAATTTTTTAAAAATTAAAAAAAACATTTTAAATGACCAAACATATCAACTCTGACATTAGGAGTCCATGAGATGATCACTTCAGGAAACTACTTCCACCCAGGGTGAAATAGTGGAAAGCAGTGCACAGTTTGAGTTTCCACATCTCATGCCCCAGGGTCAGCCTCTGGGCTGGGTTGTCTGGTGGGGAAAGAATCTTTAACCCCAACAAAGCTAAAGGCTGCTGTGGAGCTGCTCCACAATTGCTACTTCCCTGAGGCTGCAGTAGCTTCTGCAGCTTAAATGCCTCCTATTCTCACATTCATGGGTCCTTGACCTCTGCCCTGACTCCCTTCCTGATATTAACCTGCCCTCAGTTCTTCACAGCATGACTGCCCCCTGCAGAACAGATCTTTGTACTGCAGAAGTATATAAAGCTTCCTTAATGCTGCACCCATTTCTGTCATGAAAACTGTACCCCTTCTGCTGCATGGGTGGACCTCTGCCCCAATGGAAGGGGACTGACTTTGGCCGTAAGGGGGCTGATTCTGTAATCATTAGTGGCATACCCAAAACTTCTAAAGCCATTGAGTTTTGAATGTGCAGCGAATGTGATTTAAAATGCAAGCACCTAATTTCAGAGGTGTTGGGTACCTAAAATGCCAACAAGGAGTTGTGAGTGCTCAGCACCTCTGAAAAATCAGCCCCTGGATATTCCCATTCCATGTTAACCTTCCTGTATTCCATGTAATCCCAGGCAGAGATAGCATGATAATTGGGCCTACAAGTTTATCATAATTGTGAGTTCAGCTGTAAAGATTGGAATGTGAATTCATAAGATATCACAATAACCTATCACCAATGTTGATGGGGAAAGATGCAAAGGCAGACTGAGGGCTTTTCTTCACGTACAGCGCTGCAGCTGTGCCACAGGAGCACTTTAGTGAAGACACTACTATGCTGAGGATTCTCCCATCAACATAGTTAATTCACCTTCCCAAGCTGCAGCAGCTGTGTCAGTGGGCGAAAATAGCATCTTCCCATCAACATAGCACTGTCTGCACGGGGTTAGGTCCGTAGAAATACGTCACTAGGGGATGTGGATTTCTCGCAGTGCAAGCAACATAGTTATACTGACACAGGTCTGTAGTGTAGACCTGGCCTGAAAGAGTGCATTAGTCCAAACAAAAAGGCCTCCCGATATAACTCAAAAATTGTGTTCTAAAAACTCTCTCCAACTAAGGGAAAAGGGAACCAGGGATGTTGCTAAAATGAAAGTCTTATCAAATCCTTAACATTTCAAATGCTTTAACTGTTTTTATTTCTCTTTAAGAAGAGGCTTAAAGGATTTTTAATGGCATATCTGCCATGGTACTAAATTGGCTGAGGTCTCTGTATACCAAACCCTGAATCTTGTTTAACACTGTTTAATGTTGGACAGTGCCTGGGTTATGTTAATATCTTCCCTCTAAGATTAATACAGAGATTAGGTACAATAAAATACATGAACAAGTTTGCACTTCCAGACTCAGTGAAGAAAGAAATGTTGCTACTTGAGGTCAGACTGACTCCATTTCTCCCCTATTCTACCTCCAGCAAGCTGACATCTGACAACACTCAGTCAAAACAGAAGCATATGGTCCTTTTAGCAAGTGTCAGCAGACAGAATGATGTTTATTAGATTTTTCCTACATGAATACAGGAGTTTTCCACAATATATTACTAAGGTACTAAAGTAAAATCTGAGATTCAGTTCTATTCTGCCTGAAAAATTCTCTCCAAGTTTGAACTTCTATAGCATTTCCTTGAAGAAAAAAAAATGAAGTGATTTTTCTTCCGTTGAGACAAAACACAGGAGTACAATCAAGCTGAGCAAAATAGTTATAAAAATTTGCTCTTTTTGGAGGCTGTCAGTTTTTTTGTGTAGGGGAAGCACAGCTTCAAAAATTTTCAATGAAAACTGAATTTTCAAATGTTACTGAAGATGTTAAAAAAAGAGAGTCATGTTTCATATTTTTTATTTTTTCCCTCCTCTTCCTTTCATATTTGATCTGGGTTGTTTCAGATCTCTGTGCCACTTCCAGTACATCAAACAAGAATGCCTTCATAACTGACCACTTCCAACCCAGCTTGACCTAGTGTGCATCTCTAATACACCTCTACCCTGATATAATGCGACCCGATATAACACAAATTCGGATATTTTGTAAAGCAGTAAAGTAAAGCAGTGCTCCGAGGAAGGGGGGCACACAACTGCATGCTCCAGCGGACCAAAGCAAGTTCAATATAACGTGGTTTCACCTATAACGCGGTAAGATTTTTTGGCTCCCGAGTACAGCGTTATATCGGGGTAGAGGTGTACATGTATTGCCTAGGCACTACACTATCCTTTCCTGTCCTCACTGTTTTATCCAAAATTGCCAGCGTCAGCTGCTGTAGAACTACTGTGCAAAATTCTCAGTCCACAAAATTCTCAATCCACGTAACTGAAAATTTGTTTAATTTTGAACTAGAAGTGAATTTCATAAGCAAATCTGTGATATTTTTGAAGGAAATTATTGGGTCCTTGATACTCCATGGAGAACAAAAGAATGAATAGCCAATTTTTTGCAAATTTTAATGATTTTTTAAAAGCCAATTTTATCTAGCCTTTTTGTGCAACAGCACTAAATAGCACCTGCCATTTTGGATTCAATTACATATTTAAGTTTAATCTTTCAAGTTTTCATCTTTCATATTTTAACATGAGTTTTCATTTTCAAATAAAGACATTGTTCTTAAAGGTTTAATTTGACTATGGACCTGGTTCTTATCAGAAGTGAATCCTAAATGGCAAAGATCCTAAATGAAGATCATTCAATCAGATGTCACAAATTTCACATGATACCATCTCGTGGAACCAATATGTGTCACACCTTTAAGGTGGCAGCACTCACTATAAAAGAAGTCACATCTTCCCACTACTTTCCCATGAAGATGACAAGATTAAAAACAGTGGTCACATCTTGATTCTTTTCTGATGAATGTTGTTCAAAACAAGCAGATAAAGATTTAGATCTATGCTGTGTAATATCATTGTGCTATTTTCCTTCAAGTCCATAACAAAAATCACCTACAGTAGAATCTTACAGCAAATACTGTAAAGTACATTACTGTGTTAAATGTAAACTACTAAAAAACAAAAAAAAAGCTAAAAAAGATTTGACAAGGTAAGGAAACTGTTTCTGTGCTTGTTTCATTTAAATTAAGAGGATTAAAAGCAGCATTTTTTTTTCTGCATAGCAAAGTTTCAATGTTCCATTATAAACTTTTGAAAGAACATCCATAATGTTTTGTTCAGAGTTACAAACAACCTCCATTCCTGAGGTGTTTGTAACTCTGAGGTTCTATTGTATATCTAATATAGTGGAAAATGCCATTTGAGTCAGGCTCATGCATGAGTTCCTGGTGTCGCATAGGTAACAGCGAACCTATCAAATAGCAATATATGCACATAATACAGTTAATGTTCTCAGCTATGAGGCTCTCTGTGATATCCCAGCATGATATGAGTGATTTATTACCAAAGATATTATTAAGGACAGTAACTCATCTCATAAAATGCCAAGATTCCAAGAACCTAGAGATATCCTAGATGCTATATAATGCTAAATAATGTGTTTTCCTAGAGATATCACTTGATGCTAAACAATGCAGAGTTCAGTTGTCCATAGTTTCCACTTCTGTTACCAGACTCTGACCTCCTGAATACAGAAATATTTGCCAGGTCTCTTTGTTGATGGGAAAAAACAGCTGCAAATTTCCTTATTTCCCATTATCAGCTGCTGGTCAAACTTCTCAAACACTGTGAAGAGAAGCAATTTGACCCCATGACTCCCACCTCCCCAATTTAGATGGCTGAAGCTCCCAACAGCCAGAGGCATTGTATACCTGGAGCATCTACTCTTTAGCTCCATATCTGCTATAGTCTCTCCACCAAGCCACAGTTGCTACATGCTCTTTGGTACGCTTCTGTTTTTAACTGCAAATAGCTTCATAATATATTTTTTAAAGCTCCCCTTTCATTCTTATTCAGCAGTTATAAGAGGTGTTCATTCACTCTTTGGACAGTTCCAAGAACTGTTCACCTGCATTGTGATTCACTAGGTGAATTTTCCCTCATAGTCAAGAGACGAGCCAACACCCTAGCAAAATTTTAGGGGTCACATTACTGCTCTAAAATAAACAGTCTTGCTCACTTGTGATCATTAAAGATCCTATGGCATTCTGGTAGGAGTTGTGGGAATTATCCCTCCAGTTCTAGCCAAACTCTGTCTCCAGTAATTACATTCTGCCTACCTAAATTTCTAAATGAGGTTACTTTGTTAATGTTCATAATGTCTTTGAGATCCTGTATTACTGGTGTGAGCCTATTAACCCACTTTAATTCCTGAAACAGGAGTGGGAGGAGACCCCTTATATTATGCAGACTGCAAGCCTTTGGGGGCGGGGATCATCTTCATATTCCATGTTTTTACAGCACCTAACACAGTGGGGTACTGGATCATGATTAGGGTTCCTAGGTGCTACAATAATAGAGATAAGATTTAGAGTGACTAACTCCAACACTACACACTCCAAAGGTGAGCACTGAGAAAAATGAGAGCCCTTACTTGACATGAAATTAGGAAATTTACAACCCAAAGCTTTATGCATAGAGGAAATTTGCAGTATGACAGGAAATTTAAAAAGAGATTTGACTCCCCCATTTCATTGCACATTGAATTCTATGCTGGGCTTTTGCTGTGGTTCAGTCATCTTTTCTGTGCTTCATTCTCCAAACTGGATTTGCTGCTTAGTGATTATGTGAAGAAACGTTTAATTTGCTGTCTCTGAAATGTCTACGTTTTACTAAAGTCCTCTGCACCAACACGCTTTGCTTTGTCAGACTCCATACAAATGTGCATATTGATTTACAACAAATAATTCAGCATTCATATTTTAAAAATAATAATTTTCTTTAGCTAATAAACAACTAATACCTTGGTTGATCAACTTTTACCTGAATCAGCACCTGCTCCACAGCAGCCCTGGTTAGCACATTAATCACCATTAGAAATTAATTGATAATCAGAGAGAAAAACTAAATACAAAGCACCTTTGGCTTTTAGCATAAGAGGCATTGCAGTTGCAGTAGCTATTATGCAAAATATGTAAACCAGCATAAAATGCATAACTATTTTTTGTTTTTAGCAACAGTGAAGCTCTAAATTGTGTTGGATACAGTTAATTATAGCATAGTTCTTTGAACAGAGAACGACGTATTGGCACACGGGCATGTTTCTATTAAATCATCAGCTTTTGACAGAGGCTTCAAAAGCCTGTTTATATAATATTCATTAGCAACTAACAGAAGAATATTAAAGCTAGAAGAGGGTGTCTCCTTTATCCCAATAGGAAATTTCCATCTAATGTTACTTCTTAAGATACGATGAAATGGCATCATATAGCATCTTACTGTTAGTAGCTAAAGGTTTAAATTATGCAGGACCAGTCTACCTGAGGGACCATCTGCTGCTTTATGTCCTGTTGAGATCAGCAGGATTGGAACTCTTATGTTACCTCTCTTTAGGGATGGTTAATTTAGCCAACAGAGCAATGAGACTTCCAACTAAGAGCCAAGATATTTTTTGCCTTTTCTTCAGTTTTATGTTTTGTTGATGGTTTCGGTAACTGTATGTTGCTGATCACATTGAGGGATTTACACTAGACGGGAACTTTTGAAGCCATGTTGACTTTTTCATTTTTTTTTCAAGTTAGTTTTGACAGGTATCTAGAGAACTGTACCATTAGGAAATCTACTATATTAAACTAATATAGAGTGAATAGCCCTCTACAACAAATATCCCATGGGAAGGGGATACTTGGAAAGCAGTCAGTTCAGTGCAGTGTTATGGGTGTCAAATTAGGCATATGTTTGCAGAGTGATACGGTAGCAAAAACAAATGCAGTTTTGTGTTACATAACAGAGACATTGTCACAGACTATGAAAGTGATTGCCCACCTCTGAACAGCATTGCTGAGGCCAGACCAAGGCCTTGATTCTGCAAGCTGGGACAACTAACATGCTTAAAGTTAAACACATCAGTGTATGCAATATCAGAGCCCTAATTTTGCAAGAAATGTTGGAATTAATATTTGAAATTATTAATATTAATACAGGAACCACCAAATACTAATTTAATCACAAATTCCTTATACAATTACTCTAAACATGCATTAAAAGCTTAACACATAAGCGACTGGCTACATCCAAATAGTAACAAAATATTTATCAGTATTTGATCAAGATATAATAAAAGCTGTTTTATCTGGCATGTTGGGGGAATGAGGGGTGCTGGTAAGTGAAAAATGCCAATTAACTAAGAGGGAGGGAGTTTGGGTGCAGGAGGGAGTGTGGGGCTGGGGTGTGGGAGGGGGCTCAGGGTGCCAGATCCAGGGGGCACTCACCTCAGGCAGCTCCCTGCAAGTGGCAACTTGTCCCGGCTGCTCCTAGGCAACGACGTGGCAGGCAGTTCTGAGTGCTGCCCCAGCCTCGCACCAAGCGATGGCTCCACAGCTCCCATTGGCCAGGAACCACGGCCAATGGGAGCTGCAGGGGCAGTGCCAGTGGGCACAGGTAGCGTGCAGAGCCACCTGCCGTGCCTTTGCCTAGGAGCAGCGGGGACAAGTCGACACTTGCAGGGAGTCACCAAAGGTGACAGCTCCCTGGATCTGGCAACCTGCACTCCCTCATGCACCCCGCACTTCCTTCCACACCAAAACTCCCTCCCAGAGCCTGCACCCCCTCCCATGCCCAACCCCCTGCTGGCCTTGCGCCAACCAGATTATAAACCAGACTTTCAATGAAGATCAGAAATGTCAGTTTATAGATCTCTCCGGTTGGTGGAGTGCCGGATAAAACAGCTTTTACTGTACTTACAAACAGGCTAAACCCAAGGGTGCTCAGACCCAGATTGGTCAGTTCCAAGATGGTCAGGCAGATATTGAGTTCATATGTATACCCTTTAACAAACAAGTGATGTCACTGCCAATTACTGACTTCAGCAAAAATCAATTTGAGACAGTTCATCCTTATTTCCAGTCTTAATTCAGAAAAGATTTATAGCCTTTCTTCCCAAGGTCTTTCCTCCCTTCCTTCGTGCTGCCAACAGTTTTTCCTTTGCACCTGGGTTCACGGAGGCTTTAACACTGGTGGGTAGGTAGGGAAAGGGCCATGTTGGTTCATTTTATGACAGATTCTCTTTTTGTATTTAAAACCACATGCAGTCAACCTCATCGGTCAGAATCCTTCTTTTTAGAAATTTCCTCTTATCTCATTAGATATTCTTTAAATCAGACTTCCTCCCTACTTTATTCCATCTAGACTTATCACTTATTTTCAAGGCCTTCCTTCTATTTGCTGTAAGGATCTCTCTTGACAACACTATGTATTTCCTTAACCAACCTTAAGCTAATTCTTTAATTTTATACTTACCCTACAACAAGTAAATAATTTTGCTTCCTATTGGCTGTTCAAAGCAACTATACAACTAGCATTTTTTTTTAAACATACTCTCCCTACTCTCATAAATAGTCTCTTAACTGTTACCCTTGTAGAGACAGATTGTCAACTGATATACATGAGCATCACTCAGCTGAACTCAGTCAAGCTATGTAGATTTGTGCCAGTTAATAATCTAGCCATTAGAAAACCCTCTGGTAAGAGACATTTTCCCTCTCAGAAATCACAACCAAAAAATAAGTGCACAACGTTGATGTAAAGACTCAGCTGCTCAAATTTCAGCTAGTGCTGTGGGGTTTGCTGTGAGTGATGAGTAAGACAATCAGCCCACTGGAGAAAATACTTACGAACCTACTGATGAGACATACGGAACTATTCTGCCAGATTAGCAAGTAGAGTGGCAAGAATCTGGTAGTATCAAATAATAAGCCAGATCCTGAAAAGGGCTTTGCAGGATCAGGCCCTAAGCCTATAGGTAGAGCGTTGTGGCAGTATACTCCCCTCCCCCCTGTTTTTTTTAAACACAGAAAATGACGTTTGGCTTTTCTACTAAACTGTGGCAACCTTTTCAACCCCAAACTTTAATACATGGAAAATTTCCAATCTTATTCTGGTCACACATGTACACCTTTAACTAGATAGGGGACCAAGCTGCAGAGTTTGAATAAGCCTTTCCCAAAGCTCAGGGGAGGAGGGCCCTGTCATGATTTCTGGATTATTACTTAGATGCTATTACTTTGTACATCCCATGGCTAGTGCTAAATGCAGGGTTCTCTTTCATTATTAACGATTTAAAGCTTTAGACAAATCACACACATAATGCAATCCTCCTATTCTATTAACTTAAGAATGCAGGAAAATTATACGTTACAAAACCTGCTTTTCCTTTAACATTTTTTAAGCGATGAAAATGTTAATTGGGTTGCCACCAAAGCATCCTCCTTGGGGCTGACAGCCCTGAGCCCCCATTAAATTACACCCCTAGAACATACATAAGAATATAAGAACGGCAGTACCGGGTCAGACCAAAGGTCCATCTAGCCCAGTATCTGTCTACCGACAATGGCCAATGTCAGGTACCCCAGAGGGAGTGAACTCAACAGGCAATGATCAAGTGATTTCTCTCCTGCCATCCATCTCCATCCTCTGACAAACAGAGGATAGGGATACCATTCCTTACCTATCCTGGCTAATAGCCATTAATGGACTTAACCACCATGAATTTATCCAGTTCTCTTGTAAACGCTGTTATAGTCCCAGCCTTCACAACCTCCTCAGGCAAGGAGTTCCACAAGCTGACTGTGTGCTGGTGAAGAAGAACTTCCTTGTATTTGTTTAAAACCTGCTGCCTCTTAATTTCATTTGGTGAGCCCTAGTTCTTATATTATGGGAATAAGTAAATAACTTTTCCTTATCCACTTTCTTCACACCACTCATGATTTTATAGACCTCTATCATATACCCCCTTAGTCTCCTCTTTTCCAAGCTGAAAAGTCCTAGCCTCTTTAATCTCTCCTCATATGGGACCCGTTCCAAACCCCTAATAATTTTAGTTGCCCTTTTCTAGTGCCAGTATATATTTTTTGAGATGAGGAGACCACATCTGTGTGTGTGTGTGTGTGTGTATATATTATATTATATTATATTATATTATATTATATTATATTATATTATAATGGGGGTCACAATCAGAGGCTTGCTGTGTAAAAGTGGTCACCAATACAAAAAGTTTGAAAACCACTGCACTACTGGAAGGTGCTTAGCTACAACAGTGATGAGTGCGGTGTAAGAGCCTGAACATAATGAAATAGAGTGACCGGAAAACGTTTCATCCTCTCTCAGCTGAGATGATGTCATATGGCTAGGTAAAAGCCAAATCCAAGACCATGTATGGTATGTTGTTCAGTCTGAGAAATACCATGGCCTGAGATTCAACACCAACAAGATCCATAACTTAGGATGCGAATCCAGCATGGGGAATGATATCCACGTGTTCTATTTTCTGAACTCACAACTCATGAAAGGAATCTTTAGGAGAGAGATGATGGCTGCATAAACTGGAACTGGAAAACTACTCCATGCATAGGGAGCAGCATGGGAAGAGACATGGAGATGGGAATGAGAGGGGTAAATTTATATTAAGGTTGCACCAACTGAGACCGGGAATGAGATCAGGCTCCAGGTGCTAGGCACTGTACAAAAAAATAATAGGATACAGTCCCTGCACTGCAGAGCTCACAGTCTAAATAGAGATGACAGAGAAAGGGACAGGACTGGAGACAGTCAGGGTATGTCGACACTTCAATTAGATACCCACAGCTGGCCTGTGCCAGCTAATTCAGGCCACGGGCTTGGACTAAGGGCCTGTTTAACTGTGGTGTAGATGCTTAGGTTGCAACTAGAGCTCTGGGACACTCACAGGATCTTAGAACCTGGGCTCCAGCCCAAGCGCAAACATCTACACTGCAATTAAACAGCTCCTTAGCCAGAGTCAGCTGGCAGGGCCAGCCACAGATGTCTAATTGGGGGTATGTCTACACTGCAGAGAAAGGCGAAGTGACTTGTTCAATCACACAGCAAATCAGTGGCAGGACTGGGAATAAAACCCAGGTCTCCCAAGTCAGAATCCAGTATCCTATCACCTGGGCCATGCTGTTCTTAAAGACATATAAACTGCTCTCAAGCCCTGTTTCTATTATTTCTGCTTTGAACAGTGTTGAAGTAAGACTCGGACATTCAATGGGGCTAAAGGGAACTGGACTGTTGAACTCCATTGCATTTGAATGACATTTGAGCTCCTTAAAAAATTCCCAGGCTAAAGGCAAAAGTTGAATAGTTGAAATTCAGAACAGAAAGAAGCATTTACATTATTCAACGTCACGTGTAAAGAGCAGTGTGGCTGTTGAAATCTAATTTTCCTCATATTTTATATTCCTGGGATGAATTATTATACATCCAATACATAAAGGTATAATGTGGTACTTAATTGCTTTCCAGCATTTGTTGAGAAAAGTGAGTAATATTAAAAAGTGGTTAACAATATTTAATTTCAATTGTGAATTTTTTTTTTAAGTTGACACTTGCAATGAAGATATACCAAGTGGAACAGCTAATTGGTATTCTTTCTTCATTGTGAATCTGCCTGCACACAGTAAGCATTGTATTGTTGACAACAATACATATAAGTTATACAAAATGTCAGCTGGGGTTATATATGGTGAAAAGTAGGAGTATTCTGTTTGGTTTTGTAACATTTATATATGCATTATTGTATGTGCGTGTAAGCCGGTTGTGTCGGGGCTCGTCCCTCTCAGGCGCGGCGGGGAGCCAGGGCGCCTCCTAGCACGCTGCAGTCCGGGTAGGCTTAGCCCCTCCGCAGGTGTTGAGGGGGTACAGGGTCTGCAAACAAGGTAGAGCCCCGGCCCTCTAGCCGGGGTCGGGGCTCTCAAAGTAAATAAGCCCCAGCCCTTGGACAAGGCGGGGCAGTAACAGTTCAAGCCCAGGCCTCTAGCAGGGGCTGAGCAAACACAGTATCAGCCCGGGCCCTTGGCAGGGCGGGGCAGTAGCAGTTCAAGCTCAAGTCTAGTTAGCTCTGGCCCCCTGGATCAGGACAGAGCAGTGGCAAAGTCAAAGGGGGCCCAGCCCTTGGTTCGGGCGGCGCACCAAACACAAGTCTAGTTAGCTCTGGCCCTCTGGATCAGGACAGAGCAGTGGCAAAGTCAAAGGGGGCCCAGCCCTTGGTTCGGGCGGCGCACCAAACACAAGTCTAGTTAGCTCTGGCCCTCTGGATCTGGACAGAGCAGTGGCAAAGTCAAAGGGGGCCCAGCCCTTGGTTCGGGCGGGGCACCAAACACAAGTCTAGTTAGCTCTGGCCCTCTGGATCAGGGCAGAGCAGTGGCAATAGGCAGGAAGAGGGGGAGTCTGCCACCTGGTTACAGGTGGCAGGGGGAACGCAGGCCCTCCCACTCCACTGCGTTCCAACCCGGGGCCCTAGCAGCGGTCAAGACCCGCTGCGGTCAGTGGGGATCCTGGCCACAACACACTGACATGGGTTCGGGCTCTTCAGGAGCCAAACCAGGGTCGGCTATCCCCGGGCTACTTCCAACCTCCCCCTCTCTGGGTACCTGGTCCTTGCCAACGTCGTCTGAGGGGTCCCAGACCATGGGTTCCTCCGGGTACCGGTCGCGGGGAAGCTCAGGCCACTCCTCGGGGAATCGGGTACACGGCAGGTCAGGCCGACGTTCCTCCGGGTACCGGATCTGAGGCAAGTCCAGCCAGCGCTCCTCTGGGTAGTGGGCGCAGGGCAGGTCCAGCCAGCGCTCCTCTGGGTAATGGGCGCGGGGCAGGTCCGGCCAGCGCTCCTCTGGGTAGTGGGCGCGAGGCAGGCTGGGCCCGGTGGGAGCCCGGGCACCAGCGTCTGTCCTCTCCGGCAGCCTGCGCCCAACTGAGCACTGTGGCCGGGCTTTTATACTTCCTGTCCCGCCCCTTGACTTCCGGGGGGCGGGGACAGGCAGTGCTGGCTCCGCCCACTGAGTCACCTGCTCTGGCTCGTCCCTCTCAGGCGCGGCGGGGAGCCAGGGCACCTCCTTACACACACACTCCCCTCAAAGCTGGCTCCCGGGCAACAGGGCCAGGCTCGTCCATGCCCCCCAGACGGGAAAGGAAGTCTGCGTTGGCGTTGTCCTTTCCCGCCCTGTGGCGGACAGTGAAGGCGTAGGGCTGCATGGCTAAGTACCACCGTTGAAGCCGCATGTTGTGGTCTTTCATACGGCATAGCCATTGGAGGGCGGAGTGGTCAGTGACCAAAGTGAACGGGGCCCCAAGGAGGTAGTAACGCAGGGCATCGCAGGCCCACTTCGCCGCGAGGGCCTCCTTTTCGACGACTGCGTAGTTTTGTTCTCTGGGGAACAGCTTCCGGCTGATGTAGAGAACCGGATGCTCCTCCCCATCCACCTCCTGTGAGAGGACAGCCCCGAGCCCGACTTCCGACGCATCTGTCTGTAGGACGAATGGTCGCTGGAAGTCCAGGCTAAACAAGACTGGCTTGCTGCAGAGGCTTGCCTTAAGTGACTGGAAAGCCTCGTCACACTCGGGGGTCCAGTGTACGTGTCGCGGGCTGTCCTTGGTAAGGAGCCCGGTCAAGGGGGCGGCCATCTCTGCAAACTGAGGAATGAACCGCCGATAATAACCCGCCAGCCCCAAGAACTGGCGGACTTGGCGCTTCGTGGTTGGCGGTGGACAGGCGGCAATGGCCTGAACCTTGTCCACAAGAGGTTTCACTTGTCCATTGCCAACGGTATACCCCAAGTAGGTGATCTCACGCCAGCCGATGTGGCACTTCTTAGAGTTGGCCGTTAACCCAGACTCCCGCAAGGACCTTAGGACGGCGGCGACCTTGTCCAGGTGGGTTTCCCACTGCCGACTGTAGATGACCACGTCATCTAGATAGGCTGCGGCGTAGTCATGATGCGGTTGGAGGAGGCGGTCCATCAAGCGCTGGAACGTTGCGGGTGCCCCATGAAGGCCGAAGGGCATCCGCGTGAAATGGTACAGGCCGGTCGGAGTGGCGAACGCGGTTTTCTCCCGGGAGGCCAGATCCAGGGGGATCTGCCAATACCCCTTGCTTAAGTCCAGGGTCGTGATAAAGCGGGCCTCTCCCAACCGGGCCAGCAGTTCGTCTATTCGGGGCATGGGGTAGGCGTCAAATTTGGAGACGGCGTTAACGCGCCTAAAGTCGATACAAAAGTGCTGGGAGCCATCGGGTTTAGGCACCAGGATGATGGGACTACGCCACTCACTTTGTGATGGCTCAATTACTCCTAGGTCTAGCATCGCCCGTACCTCGTCTTCAACGATTCGCCTTCGGTGATACGGCAGGGGTCTGGCAGTGGCCCGGATCACCACCCCCGGCTCCGTCTGAATCTGATGATAGGCCATGGAGGTGTACCCCGGCTGGGCCGTAAAAGTGCGAGGGAATGCTTGAAGGAGGCAGCGGGTTTGCTCGAGCTGCTCTTCTGTCAGCGTTTCCCCAAGCTGGGGCCCCTCGAGGTCTTCCGTAGTGTGTACCTGGGGCCCTAGTTCAGGTTCTGGTGGACAGGGATTGATCAGCAACCCTTCTTGTTCCCGCCAGGGTTTAAGGAGGTTAACATGATACCGTTGGAGCTCTTTCCGTCGGTTGGGCTGACAAATTTCATAGGTGACGGGGCCCACCTTTCGCACCACCTCGTACGGGCCCTGCCATCGAGCCAGGATCTTGGACTCGCTGGAGGGGAGGAGGAGTAAGACCCGCTCTCCAGGTTGGAAGTCCCGGGTGCGCGCATCCCGGTTGTACGTCTGGGTCTGCATCTCTTGGGCGGCTTTTAAGTTTGCTTGTGCCAGGGTCCCAGCCTGTTTGAGACGCTCCTGGAGCTGGATCACATATTGCAGGAGACCCTGGGCGGGTGAGGGGGTTTGCTCCCAGGTCTCCCTCATCAGGTCCAACAGGCCCCATGGTTGGCGGCCATACAATAGTTCGAACGGTGAGAACTTGGTGGAGGCCTGGGGGACCTCTCGCACCGCCAAGAGCAAGGGCGGAAGTAGCTGGTCTCACCGGCGGAGGTCTTCTGGGGGGAACTTCTGCAACATATCCTTGAGGGTTTGATTAAACCTCTCTACCAAGCCATCGGTTTGGGGATGATACACCGAGGTTCGCAGTTGCTTGATCCCCAGGAGCCTGCACACCTGCTCCAACAGCCGCGAGGTGAAGTTGGTCCCCTGATCCGTGAGGATCTCTCGGGGCAAGCCGACGCGGGCGAAGACCTTAACCAATTCGCCTGCGATGGTGCGGGCGGTGACGTTACGGAGCGGGATCACCTCGGGGAACCGGGTGGCGTAGTCCAGCATCACGAGTATGTACTGGAACCCCATAACACTCTTAGGGAGGGGTCCCACCAGGTCCATGGCCACCCGCTCGAAAGGGGCCTCAATTAACGGCATCGGGACCAGTGGTGCCTTGAGCGTCCTCGCCGGCGCAGTCAACTGGCACTCCGGGCACGAGGTACAATAGTCCTTCACCTCGCAGTATATCCCCGGCCAATAGAAGTGCCCCAATATTCGGGCTAGGGTCTTTTCAGTACCCAGATGTCCGGCAGCCGAGACATCATGGGCCAGTTTCATGACCGCCCGCCGATGACAGCGGTGTACGAGGAGTTGTGATCGGGGCTCCCTGGTGTGTGCGTCCCTCTCGACCCGATATAAGCAGTTCTGTCGCAACTCGAAGTGTGGCCACCAGGCAGCTCGCCCGGGATCGAGGATAGTTCCATCCACGGCAGCGAGCTGTTCATATGCCTCGCTGAGGGTAGGGTCAGCTCTTTGGTCCCGGCAGAAGTCCGTGGGGGCCGAGGGATCCCTGGCCTCGCCCGGGGAAGCATCGTCCCTGTCCTCAGCGGCAGGGTCCCCCGGGGGGTCCAGCTCATCCTCTTCCATTTCTGGGGCCCCCGCTCATCGTCCTTCCCTTCTGGGGCCTCTCCTTCCAAGGCTGGTACGGGACCCAGGCCGCCTCCGGCATGTCGGCGTAGGACGGCCGGAAACCCGGGCCAGTCCTGGCCCAGGATCACTGGATACGCCAGACGCGGTGCGAGACCTACCACCATCCGTCGGGTCTCCCCATCTATTGTCAGTTGGGCCCAGGCGCTGGGGTACGGCCGTACGTCGCCGTGGATACATTGTAAGCGAATGTCCCCCAGGCGTGCATCCGCCGGGGGACCTAAGTGGTTGCGGATTAATGTCTGTCCGCAACCGGAGTCGAGGAGGGCCACGGTCGGGTACCCCTAAACCATCACAGGCGCCGTAATCTTGGCGGGCTGTCGGCGCCGGGCCCGAGCCTCCCCGGAGCAGACTTGGCCAAAGGTACACTCCATTTGGGGACAATCCCTCTGGAGATGTCCCGACTTGCCGCAGGAGAAACAAGGCCCTAGGTCGGGTCATCCGACTCGGGGCCGGGTCCTGGGGAAGTCCCTTGTGGGGTTCCAGGGCACCTTCCGGGGAGCGAGAGTTGGGGCTTGGGCTGGCCGTGCTGGTGGGGTTGCAGCCTGGGTGGGTGTCGCCTTCTTCTCGGGGTTGGGGCGTTCTGGCCCCGGTGGGGTTGGTCGGCCTGTCGGGCCCACCGGGGCTTCTCCCACCAGGAAGTCCTCCATCAGGGTGACAGCGGCAGCCAGTGTTGCCGGTCGATGACGGAGGACCCAGACCCTTCCTCGCGATGGCAGGATGTGGGTGAACTGTTCGAGGATCACCTGCTCTGCTAGCTCTTCCGACGTTCGACGGTCGGGCTGCAACCACCGCCGGCAGGTCTCCTGCAGTTCCTGGGCCACCATATGAGGCCGGGCCCCCGTGGGGTATGTCAGGCCCCTGAACCGCTGTCGAAACGTCTCCGGGCTCACATCGAGGGCGTCCAGGATGGCGGATTTCACCTGCCTAGAGTCCTGGGCGGCCTCGGCAGACAGGCCTCGGTAGACTGCCTGAGCAACTCCTGTCAGGTATGGCGCCAGGATGGAGGCCCATTGGTCAGGATTCCACCCCGCGACGGTGGCCACCCGCTCAAAGGTGACCAGGAAGGCCTCCGGGTCATCACCCGGGCCCATCTTGGTCAGTCGGATCGGTGGGCGGGGCCCCGGGCCACCATCGGTGCCCCCCGACTGGACCCCCTCTCGGGGCCCCAGCTCCGCTGCAAGGTGCTGGAGGCATTTCAGCTGGAACTCCTGCTGCTGCTGAACCAGGTCCTGGATCAGCTGGCGTTGTTGAGTCCCCAGCTGCTCGATGAGCTGCTGCTGCTGCTGAAGCTGGGCGGCCTGCTGCTCCTCTTGCCGTCGTGACTGCGCCGCCTGCTGCCGATCCTGGTTCTCGGTCAGAAGGGCGGCAAGGTGGGACAGGTCCGTCTCGGGGGAGGGGGCTCCCTCTCCCGCGGCCCCCCGTTCACCGGCGTTAAGGGTCCGCACCCACATCCTGGGCGATATCCTCCCAGTGGTGCTTCCACGTGTAAGCCGGTCGTGTCGGGGCTCATCCCTCTCAGGCGCGGCGGGGAGCCAGGGCACCTCCTAGCACGCTGCAGTCCGGGTAGGCTTAGCCCCTCCGCAGGTGTTGAGGGGTTACAGGGTCTGCAAACAAGGTAGAGCCCCGGCCCTCTAGCTGGGATCGGGGCTCTGAAAGTAAATAAGCCCCAGCCCTTGGACAGGGCGGGGCAGTAACAGTTCAAGCCCAGGCCTCTAGCAGGGGCTGAGCAAACACAGTATCAGCCCGGGCCCTTGGCAGGGCGGGACAGTAGCAGTTCAAGCTCAAGTCTAGTTAGCTCTGGCCCCCTGGATCAGGACAGAGCAGTGGCAAAGTCAAAGGGGACCCAGCCCTTGGTTCGGGCGGGCACCAAACACAAGTCTAGTTAGCTCTGGCCCTCTGGATCAGGGCAGAGCAGTGGCAAAGTCAAAGGGGGCCCAGCCCTTGGTTCGGGCGGGGCACCAAACACAAGTCTAGTTAGCTCTGGCCCTCTGGATCAGGGCGGAGCAGTGGCAATAGGCGGGAAGAGGGGGAGTCTGCCACCCAGTTACGGGTGGCAGGGGGAACGCAGGCCCTCCCACTCCACTGTGTTCCAGCCTGGGGCCCTAGTAGCGGTCAAGACCCGCTGCGGTCAGTGGGGATCCTGGCCGCAACACACTGACATGGGTTCGGGCTCTTCAGGAGCCAAACCAGGGTCAGCTACCCCCGGGCCACTTCCAACCTCCCCCTCTCTGGGTACCTGGTCCTTGCCAGCGTTGTCTGGGGGGTCCCAGACCATGGGCTCCTCCGGGTACCGGTTGTGGGGAAGCTCAGGCCACTCCTCAGGGTATCGGGCACATGGCAGGTCAGGCCGACGTTCCTCCAGGTACCGGATCTGAGGCAAGTCCAGCCAGCGCTCCTCTGGGTAGTGGGCGTGGGGCAGGTCCGGCCAGCGCTCCTCCGGGTAATGGGCACGGGGCAGGTCAGGCCAGAGCTCCTTCGGGTAGTGGGCGCGGGGCAGGTCCGGCCAGCGCTCCTCTGGGTAGTGGGCGTGGGGCAGGTCCGGCCAGCGCTCCTCCGGGTAATGGGCACGGGGCAGGTCAGGCCAGCGCTCCTCTGGGTAGTGGGCGCAGGGCAGGCTGGGCCCGGCGGGAGCCCGGGCACCAGCGTCCGTCCTCTCCGGCAGCCTGCGCCCAACTGAGCGCTGGGGCCGGGCTTTTATACTTCCTGTCCCACCCCTTGACTTCCGGGGGGCGGGGACAGGCAGTGCTGGCTCCGCCCACTGAGGCACCTGCTCTGGCTCGTCCCTCTCAGGCGCGGTGGGGAGCCAGGGCGCCTCCTTACAGTGCTCTTAAGCACATAAATACAGTACAGGAGGACATAACCCCTTTCTACAGCATAGACATTGCTGCCCATTTTACACTCTCCAGGATATTCCCCAGGGGGAATATAATATGTTCTCTCCCCTAAAAGAAAAAGCAAATTAGCCATAGTGTTTGTATTACTGTATGGTTGCAAAAAGAACAAAAGAGCCAAGCCAATTTTAAGCCATATAAACCAAGGCACATTCATGGTAAATTGGAGTGCAAAGATTGTCCTAAGTGGTTGGAGGGAGTTCCTCTAGGATGTTCATGTTCTGCAGAATCTAAATTCCTCTGCTGAGGTTTGTCCATTACCTCCCTAGGTCTGGTTCATGTGATGCACCTGAAACAGGATTTGTTGGGCTCATCCACCCCCCTACTCTGCAGGCTCACCACAAGTTTTCCATCTACACTTTTTATTCACTAAAAATTGGATTTTTGACCAAACAAAAGTTCCTGGGGGAAGTATCAGCCTTGCTCAAAAATGTGGCGGGGGGGTGGTGGTGGTTGGAAAATCAGAGCAAATAAATTGGGTTTGGCCAAAAAAATTATTTTGGTTACAAAAACCATTTTTAACCCCTCCAAGAAAAAGTCAAAGTCAATGATGTCTTCTTCCCCTACCCAGCATCTCATAGGCATTTTAAAATCATGCCTTGTATACTTGCATATTTGAGTGCAACACTGAAGGCCAGATCCTCAAGTGGTGTAAAATCAGGTTAGTTGTATTGACTTCAATGGAGTTACAGCAATATACACCAGCTGAGGCTGTGGCCCTGATTTTGTTCCTATGTCGGTTCTGTTCCCATCTGCGAAGCTGTAGGCAGCTAAGGAACTATCCATAGACCGTCTACACTATGAGCTGGGGGTGTGATTCCCCGGCTTGTCTGCTTCCCCTGCTTCCTATGTCTGTAAATAGCATTGTCGCAGCAACAGAGGACAGGTTAGCCATGCCAAATACGCACCCCCCTGATTTCAGGCAGCTATGTACTTGGCATGGCAAAGCCATGCCTCCGCTACCTGTGCTACCATGGCTCTGCTGCTATTTATACTCACACTAGCTTGATGAGCACTAACACAAGTGTGTGTACATGAGCCGGGGAATCAAGCCCTTTGCTCATAGCGTAGATGTAGCCATGCTGGCTAAAGAGGAACTTGTTTCAATTTATCAGTTTTCTACTACATCATGATGATTCCTATTGTAACTTCAGCGAGTGGCTTCTTGGCTTCTTTCACTAATTTACTTTAAACTGAAAATGGAACATTGTGAAATCGTTTGGCAACAGCAGCAGTAAGATACAATGTGAGGCTATTGCCATGAGATGAGATTAAACTTCATATGATAAACAAAAGACAACACATTTAGTTGGAAATGCCCCAAACTACAGAAAGCTTTTTTTTTTTCTTTTCCCTGCTGGATAAAAAGAGGCCAATGAGTTGTGTGAAATACAGACACATTTTGGTACTTTCTCAAATCAACATGACAGTACTCTGAGAGTTGCAAGTTTACAATGCACAGTGTAACATTATAATTGGTGCATTTTATCTTGAATTCAGCATTTCAAAATTCTAACTACGACAAGACCAGAAATACCAGAACTCAGTTTGATGTGTGTGCTTGCTGAGCCAAATCCTGCCCACGTAGGCTTCACTGTGGTTGCAGAGATATAACTGGAAGCAGGATTTAGCCCTCTATGTTTTCATTACTATCATCTGTGATTCTATAATTCCATGCAGAAGTAAGAGATGGAAAATACCTCACAGATCATCTGCTCTAATTCTATGAATTATATTTTCCAGCGTCCATCTAGTTTGGAAAGTCCCAAATCATGAGGCTTCCAGCTTTCCCCAAATGTCTATTCCACAGCCTACTCTCTCCATTCCTATCAGGAAGTATTTCCCTATATTTATTTATTTTTAGTTTCATCACAGTTCTCCTAGTTAATTCCCTCCCCACTCATCACTCCTAATACTTCCTTTTCCTCCTTGGTATTAGCGTTCTATACACGTTTCTAATCTGTTTTGTCCCCACTTAGCTATTTTGACTAAGAAAAACTATTTAGCTGTTTTAATCTTTCAAGTCAATCCCTCCATGCCCTAATTGTTTTTGTTGCCCTTCTCTGAATTTCTTCCAGCATATCTACATCTGCCAGAAAAAGTCTACCCCCTCCCACTCTGGCACTACATCTCTGAACGAGTGGGGAAAGATGAATCTCCTTACAATATCACTTGAGCAGGGGTAAAGAGAAACCAGCCCCATTACACAGGGCCACTTCACCCAAACAGAAGTAAAAACACACCAACCCACCACTCACCAACTGCGTTAATGGCACCTTGCTCTCACTTCCAGATTGAGAGGAGGGTCTGGGAGGGGCCTAGCCTAGCCATGATGTGGGCCAAAAATGGAACCCGGCATGTCGGGCTGTGGGTGACATGATCTCACTTGCCCTGCAGGGAGACTGCGAAGAGAATCTCTACTTCTCTGCTCCAATTCTCCCACAAGCTAAAGTTAGTCCACAGCCTCAGCAACTGTGAGGTTAACAGGCCAGCCAGCTGCTACCCTTATTCAGCCCTGCTCTAGAGAGGGGATCAGGTTAGGCCACTGAGCTTTCCCTCAAGACAGCTGCAGCTGTGCTACCAGGAAGCTTGAGGCTAATGTTTTCATGCCCTTCACCCACAGCAGCATCAGTACCTCTCCTGGCCTTTTCCCTGTGCTGTTTCCTCTCAGGAGCCATGAAACTTACAAGAAAGCCAGCCCTCTAGAGCCCAGCTGACCCTCATATCCCTGAAGAGCTGTGCAGCGGGACCCTGCTCCTGGCTGGGAACCAGGGGGATAATGGAATCCTGCTCCCAGCTGGGAGTCAGAGTGAGAAGCCCCAGCACCTCGTCCCCTGCCCGCCAGCTGGGACAAGAAGCCCCAGGGAGCCAGCTGGATGAGTCATGAAATTGACAAGGCTGCCCATCTCCCTGTGCACAGCAGGCAGAAGGGCTGAGAAGCCAGGGCAGCTGGACCCCACTCCCCAGGGGCAAGAAGCCCCGGGCAGCTTCCCCCCGGTCCAGGGAACAGTGAGGGGACAAGCTCCAGCTGACTTTCCCCGTTCCTGGTGGGGAACTGGGAGAGGGGGCAGCTCACTGGGAGCCCAGGAGACCGGGTTCTCAGCTCCCTACACCACCTTTCTTAGGTCAGTGGAAGCAATCCTGGTGAGGACACTCACCACCAACACAAGGAAAGTATTGTGGATATGCACCACCGCAGTAATTACTGTAGGTCAACTTACATTTCTAATTTTAGACATACCCATTGACTTCAATGTAGTTATGCTGATTTACACAAGCTGAGGATCTGTGTGCAAGCCCACACGCGCACCTCTTAAGCATTAAACCAAGTAGATGTGCAGCTACCAAGTATGCAAATACAAGGGTATATACAAATAAACTCATCAGCAGGTTTTGACACCGAACACCATGCAGAATCAGGTTCTTTGCTAACAAATTAACATGGAGGCAATTTGAACATTTGGCCCAGAATGTCCAATTGGGGAAAGGGTTTGTTACTTGTATAGACTTGATGCTAGAAAGCCTTTTCTCTTGGTTACTTCACGGGTGATATTCTAGCTCAGTTTCATATGCGCTTAATGTTCTGAAAAAAAATTTAAGAGGCTTCTGAATGTTAGTGAGCATGGTAGAGCCCGATTACTCAACCAAGAATGCACAACTAAGTTGTATTTATTATGGAACATTTCCATCAGGAAAATCTGAATTATGCATTACAAAGAAAACACAGACTCTTGGCCAAAGTACTAAGAGTGATAAGAGCTGCTGGTGAAATGCTAAAATGCTCAGAAAAACAAATACACATTTTTCTGTGGTAACCTGGCCTTGAAAACCTAGTGGGTTGTTTCTGGCTGCTGCTGTCTTATGGGCAATATCAGTTTTAAAAAATGCTGTGCTACCTACAGCAAAATAAAAAAAAACAGTTAACACTTGTCACAAACTCGAGCTAATGCAACACTCTAAATATTTACAGAATGCTTGTAACATCAGGAGTAACAAGCAGGATCAATTAAAATGCAGCTCATGTTTGTGAAAACAACCTTAACACAAGAAACCAGGTCTAGAACAGTATGGTTCCTTGGGTGCCTGCCTCACATTAAGTGCAAACCTCCAAAACTTTCCCTGGGGCTCTGCATTGCATATTCCTCAGGGCATTCTGCACAAAAAAAAATTAAAATTCTGTACATAGTATTTTAAAATTCTGCAAGTTTTATTTGTCAATAAATAAATGCAGAGGCTCCAGCATGGCAGTGAGGAGCCCGGGCCATTGGCTGTACAACGATGGGAGATCACCCTGTAGCCTCCCCACCCCCGGGACACGGACTCAGTGGTGAGGCTGCACGTGACCCTGACATAGCACAAGGCCTGGGCCTGCCCCAGAAACACCCTGAGGCTCTGCCCCTCTGCACCAGGTGCACCCAATGTGGGGCAGGCAGGCTCAACCAGGTAGGATTCAAGTGTGGAGGGATCCAGGTGTGGAGTGAGAGGATTCCATGCGGGACAATCTGAGTGCAGGCAGCTTAGTGGGGCGTCTAGGGGTGGGGGATCTGGATGCACAGAGGGAAGCAAAGAAATCTGAGTGGGGACACAAATTCTGCACATGTGCAGTGGTGTAGAATCCCCCCAGGAGTAATTGTGATAGTGCTATAAGATTACCTTTGCAATACTGTAAGTTGTGTATAGGACTCTTTGAACAGGGATTCTTGTGGGTCTGCCAACTCCACTGGTGGGAATTTTGCAATTAGAGCTTTATTCCTACTGAACTTTTTATGTTCAGTCACTCTACTACATATACTAGTGCAAATGTATAGAGGTACATAATGACTCATTCTTTCATGTGGTATGTTAGAAGGGGTGTGTTAGTGACCTGTTCTAATTTCAAAGGGTTTGCTGTGTTCCTTGAGCATTGCTCCCTTCTAGATTACAAATCCAGCTGGGGAGCAGCAGCTCCTCTATATCATCTGCCACTGTACCCAGGATTCCTACAGTACTGGGCTGGCATGGAGCTTACCAACTGATGGCATTAGACTACACGGCTTCTTTCTTTCCTGTTGGCTGCATCTACAGTTCCAATAGCATCCCCTCTTTCCATCAGTTGCCATCTACTTCTCCCACTTCCAATACCCATTCCCCAGCCAATTTGTTCTGTCCCATCTGCACTTTGCCCTCCCAGCTTCTTGCTACACTTCTCTTCCTATCCGCTAACTCCCCACTACTCCTCTTGCCCCCATCCTGCTCAATGATACCCCTTCTCCCAATCACTACCTGCCCAAACTCCACAGCTCCACTCATTTCAATCTCTAGTTCCCTCCATTGCTGAATCTTCCAAAATAATTTCAGGAATGAGTGGGTTCATAATAAAAAATGGGGAATAAATATTTAATTATGTGCTCTTCAATCTAGCAGGGAAAGGTTTAACATGAGCTTAACCCATGACTGCAAGGGAGGGATGTAATTGTTTTATCAGTATTGGAAGGATGTGAATAGCACATGGGAAAGGAATTGTGGACATCGGTGCTGGAACTAAGGGTGCTGCCACACCCCCTGGCTTGAAGTGATTTCCATTATATTCAAGGTTTACAGTTTGGTTCAATGGCTCTCAACACCCCCACTATAAAAATTATTCCAGCTCCCCTACTTGTAGAGGTAGAGTGAAGGAGCTACAACTAGGAATAATAAGATGAAATTATAAAAAGAGGTAAACTTAGGCTGACTATTGGGGAAAACATCTTTTCACAGTGAAGGCTATTAAGATGTACATATTCCACAGTATGGAATATTTAAAACTAGATTGCTTACAATACGTAACTGATGAAATGGCAGTCTTGCACTTCTTGAGGGATGGGATAGATGGGGTTTTTCTAGCTATAGCTTCCAGACTCTGTCCCGTGTGTACTTACTAGAAGTCACTTCATAGACGAAGAACCAGGCAGTGAAGAACATGCCAATGGCCAGCAGCACCATGGTGAGGTGCGGGAACACAGCCGGGTTCACCAAGCTAACTAAGAATGTAGGACTTGTGTGTGTTTACTAAACCAATTCAGACTGCTTGGTGATACTGTTTTCTGCAAGGTGGCATTGCTTTATTTTCTTTACAAGTATCAATTTCAATTATTAATGAAGGACTGTTTTATAAAGTTGTTGCCAACCCTGTGTGGCAAATCAGTACTGGAGTTGTACTACTGGGTAGAAGTTGAACATGCTCTAGTTGGAAGCACAAATAAGGTGCATTCTGTGGAATCAGTTTAATGACGATATTTTCTCTGGCTGATGATGTATAGACTGGAGTGCTTCTGATTTTCAAATTGAATAGCTCAATGCTGTTCTCCAGCAGACAGCATGTGCCTATGAGAACACAAAGCTGCTTATCTTGTACACGTATTGGCAGCAGCTGGTTTTACAAGGCCCCAGAACAGCAGTTCATACTACAAGACACTGGGTGATACACTTCCCTGTCGTGAAGGCAGCAATCAGGCCATAATTTGTACTTTGTTTGGATGTTCTAGGACAAACTACTCTGTTACTAGTATGCAGTCCCATTGAAGTCAAAGACATTGCAGGAACTTGGCATGCCATATTTAAACATCTGGGCTAACTACTATCATCAGTCAAAAGATGAAGTGAAGCTTTCAAGCAATCCTGCCTCAAACTTGCTGACCATTTGCAGGACCAGCGCTAGTGTTTTTAGCGACCTAATCGCACGGCCATTTCACCATCCAGCGCACTGGTCCTGCGGCTCCGGTGGACCTGCCACAGTCGTGTCTGCGGAGGGTCTGCTGGTCCGTGGCTCCGGTGGAGCTGCCACAGGCGTGCCTGCGGGAGGTCCACCGGAGCCGCGGGACCAGGGGACCCTCCACAGGCATGACTGCGGCAGGTCCACCGGAGCTGCCTGCTGCTCCCCCCAGCAAAGTACCGCCCCCCAATAATCTTGGCGCCCTAGGGGATTGCCTTGGCTGCCTAAATGGAAGTGCCGGCCCTGACCATTTCCTTTCCCTTCTCACCCTAACAAGATCTCCCTTAACATGACCTGTCTTTCGTGGGACATTTCCAGAGGAGCTGGTAACAAACCTCCCTCTCACACAATTCAGTAAGGGGCACAAGGCTGTTTGTCTTCACTCTCACTCATTCAGTAACAGCAGGATTTGGAAATCAGAGACTCAAACCACAGTCTGGAGTGGATGGCAGAATACCCTAAATTGCAGCATATACATCTCTTCCTTGGAATTCAGAGCCATCTAAGTCTTGTTTTAAAGTGTATCACCTACTGCTTAAACAGACATTTTTCCTTCTTTAACAATCCCCTCCTCCTGGTTTGCACACTCACATGCCTACCTCTCTTCCCAACATATCTGAGGCTCAGCTAGTCCCTTTGTCCATTCCCAAGCCTGAAGTCTGCAGGAGCCCACCAGGCCATTTGAGTTTTTCAGGGATGCTGACAAGTGAGCTTTGAGATCTAGTGGTCTGAGCACAGAATTAAGATCCAGGAACAACTGAGTTCTAGTCCCACCTCAGGCAGAGACTCCCTTTATGGCTTTGAGCAAGTCATTTAACGCTGTCTCACTCATCTCCCCTCTAGCTGAATATCGGAATTATTAGCATTTGTTTGTTTTGTGGTAGCACCCAGAAGTCCAAGTCATAGAATGGAGTCCCTCATATTTATTTTCTGTGTTCACCTCACAAGTGTATTTAATACACTTGGAAAAAGCATTACTGGCCTCCATCACCACCACTGCTCACATTCTGTGGCCATAATTTTCCACTCAAGCAGATGGGTTTAAACTGGTAAAACTTGTTAGTTTCTATGGATTTCCTCTTTGTATTGCACTGATGGAAATGGAAGAAAGGTGTGACCTGTGTTACTAGTCAACAACCACAGGCTTTTATTTGGTTCAAGATTACATCAACCTCAAGAACAGTCTCTCTATTCACGTACCACCATGAAGATGGAGATCAGCTTGAGTACTCCACCTACACTTCCTGCTATTTTAATACCTTGAGGCTGACAGACAGCATTCCCAGTGAATAGCCATTGATACTGGAATTAGCTTCCACAAGCCTAGCGGAGTCCAACTTCATTCCTATTCAAGGCAAGGTGCAAGGCTCATCTGTCAGATTTTTGCCCGGAAGTTTTACTACATTTTAGAGAAGATTTTTTACTTGGATTTTCCTTTCTAATACCAAATGAATGTAGGTGCAGTGTTTAATATGCCACATAACCTGAAGTAGCATCAGAGAAGCAGGCCTGTATAATGCTCACAAACTTCCTGTTTGATTTATTGATTCCACTTAGTGTGCACCAGTTATGGCCCAGATAGTTGAAATCTTCCAGCACTAGAGTTTTAGTTTTCACAGAAGTGTTTGGTTTCTGTTCTGCACAGTGTATTGTCTCTTTTGACAGGCAGCAGACAAATGGTTGTAGAAGACACTAGACTGGAAGTAGCTCTCACAGGTGCATGAGCTACTGGCACCACCATCTCTTTCAAAAAGTCTTTATTTACTGCAGTCCCTTTAAATTTAAACCTGCCACTAATCTCAGCTCTGGGCCTTAGATATCTCACAGGAGGTTTGTGAGTCAGTTAAACTAATAATAACTCTGCCTACCAAGGCAACAAAGAGAGGATGCACACTTACCCACTTGGAGATGAGAAATGAAATAGAAAATTAGTAAGAAAGCCACTTAAAACATCAGCTCCTAACCCACATGGAGCATTTGAATCCAGCCCTACTTGGGGTGCCAGAAGGCTGGCTCTGCAGGCAGTAGATAGTAAATTTCTGCTATCACCACACTCATTTTAATCTATAGTTACCAGTCATCATTATTCTATCCCACCCGTAGTTCCTCCAGAGACATCGCTTTGTTCCAAGCCTTCTTTTATACATTAGTAACTTCCTTCACTCTTCCGTTTCAGCTCTGGTCTCTATTAGTTTTCCAGTATCAGAGGTACTGAGAATCACTCAGAGCACTCACTACATGGCAGCAGTAGAAACAGCAGGAAATCTCGGCCGTTCCTCCCAGGGCCAGATTCCGCCCTCAGTCATATCAAGGTTAAGGAGAGCAGAACCTGCTCCAAAATTGGCATTTTAGTTCCATACTCAGTGTGGCAGAGCTCCGACCCTGTGGGTCCCGCGCTTCTAGGCGGTTTATGCTAGCCTCAGTGACTCACTGCGACCCTCCACATAGCCCTTCTCTCTCTAGGGCCAGGATTACAGTTTACTGAGACCTTATCATCATAAGCCAGCAAGGAGGTTAATGAGAGAACTCCCACAGTCTCTGTTGTCCTAGGGCTCATTTCAGAACAGTTTAGCCTCCTGTCCTGACAGGGGCTTGTCTTCCCTTCCCAGGAAGTGTTTCTGTAGTGGCAGGTTGGGGGAGGGGGAACCCGGGCCTGCCCTCTACTCCGGGTTCCGGCCCAAGGACCCTAATGGTAGCAGCTGTTGGCAGCCAACCTTTCACTGCCAGCGTTGCTACATTTCCCTGGGCCACTTCCCCACATCTCTCCTGCTTCTCCCTTCTTCACCCTTACCTTAGGACTCCCTTACCGATGGCTTGAGGGTGTCTTCATTAACCAACCCTTCAGGCACACTTCCCCTCCTCTGGCTCCCTGGCTCTTCTCGGCCTGACTGGAGTGTGCCCTTTTATAGTATCAAAAGGGTCTTCATTAGAGTCAGGTGTTCACATTACCTTAATGAACTCACCTGACTCTTTGAAGGTTAATTGGAGTCAGGTGTTCTCATTAGTCTGGAGCAGCCCCTGCTCTGTTCAGTCAGAGAACAGAAAACTGCTAATCCAGTGGCCAGTATATCTGCCTTCAACTACTTTGTTGTACTCAAATTGCCTGGGTATATCACACAAGCAATATCCTCTAAAGGGAAAAAAAAGTAGAATTCATATAGTTTGAGGTATATTGTAGTCGCTTGCCAAACTCTGGGACTTTATCCTCAAACTGGAATATAGCCCTAAGTCCCCTGGAGGACAGAGGTAGTATTTCCCCTGTCACACAACATCTCCAGGAGAATTAAATAATCCAGGGGAATGCTCGGAGAGAGCAGAGACAACAATAAGTGCTAGAGGGTGGTTAGGTTTAAGAAGGAGCTCTCTCTGTAGCCAATAGGTTACAGAGCTAGTGGAAGCGTGAAAACCCCCTGGGGCACATGAGGACCGCCCTATGTTTCCATGTAAAACTAAGTGACAGTGTAATCACTGACTACATCAAATATTTGCCCAGCCAACCCTAACTTGACAGACTTTGCTTCATTCTTCTTCTCTCTTCACTCATCCAGCCTCTGCCACTTCTTCATCCTGCCACATATTTTTGCTTGCAAAAGCCTTCTGTTCCGCAGTTCCTGCCATTTGGATCAGCCTCCTTAGCTTGGTTGATGAGGCAGAGAGAACTCTGTTCATCTGTTTTCAAATCCCAGTTGAAAACACCTTCTCCTTTGTCCCCTCTCTCCCTATTTTCTTATTTAATTCTGTAAAAAGCGATAATGGATACAGTATGAAAGAAACACTATACAAAGTAAGATTTGCTGTACATGATAATGCATTGATAGGCGATATCAAAAAGGTATGCTTAAAAGAAATCAGAAGACTTAACTCTCAGACTTCTGATACTTTTAAATAGGGAAGCCAATTCTTTTAATCCCACTTTACACCAAACAACTGTAAACTTTTGAGCCACCACAACTGAAAGAGACCGCAGGCTCAGTTCACTTTAATGGAGATACCGCACAAGCCTGGTTTAATGTTTCCCCCACAGTGCATTGAAAATGTCATTACCACTTTACCATCCCAAGTGGAAAGACTATTTGCCTTTCACCAGGATTTTTGATGAAAATGGGAAATCTAATGACAATTTAGCTTGCTCATAAAAAGAAGGTTACTCAGCTTATGAGTCAAATTCATACCAGTTCAAGGAACCTACGCAAGGTCCAGTCACTACTCAGACCACTAAAATATGGTTTGAGTGGGATTTAAATGGCGCATAGGCCTTGTATGGGCCCTCTGCACAGAGGGAAAGCCCACTCTAGATCAGTAGAATTTTGGAAGGCTGTTAGAACTACTGACCTCTTCATTTTGACCTCCGTACACAGTTCCAGCATGCAGAGTGGAAGCCAATAAAATGTTGATGTTTTTGGGTGGTTGGTGCACCAGAAATAGGAAGCCATGGAAAATGGAGAACATCATAAGAGGAGGAAGAGGGATATAACCCATGATGATACAAATAAAGCCTCTCACTTGCTTTCTCTAATGCACAACAATGATAGGTCACCACCTCTTCTCATAAAGGGTAGTCAAAAACTGTTGAGAAAGATGAAGAGGAGGCTGTGTAGGGGAGCATCATGTCACCTGCTGGAGAGAAAGAAGGTTGTGAGAGGCAGGGATGAATGATACAGTAAAGTCAAATGTTTTCATGGATATCATAAAAGTCAATGAACAATATTTTAGTGGTTCTCTACTTTTTCCTACAGTCATTCAGAGTTTTAAATAGCTAGACTGATTGCTTCAGTTATTCCAAAGAAAACATTTGGATTCCAGCTGTATCCAAGAACTAAAATACAGAGAAAGCACTATATTTGAAACTAGATAATAAATAATTATTTCATGACTGAAGTTGTTAGCTATTATAGCTTTCCCAGGAGGAAAAAAATCATAGTAGGAGTCTATAAGGGCTTTCATTTGCACTATAAAAAAAACCTATTTCCAAACTAAAAGATAGGACTATTAAGGGATTTCACTGCTAAACAGAAGAATAAATGTATTATCCTTAGATACTTTGAAGTGTAACTGTTGCTCTTGAAGTACAACATTAGTATTCTATTAGAATATTGCTAATGAGTAGAGAGGAGTTCAACAACTGCAGGTAATTCAGAGACTGCTACAGCTACATCACATACTCTTGTATTTGCCTTATCAGCTAGGGTTGCCGATTTTCTAATTGCACAAAACTGAATACCCTTGCCCCACCCCCTTCCTGCCCCTTCTGAGGCCCCGCCCCTTCTCACTCTCTCCTCATTCTCATTCACTTTCACTGGGCTGGGGCAGGGAGCTGGGGTTCAGGAGGGGGTGAGGGCTCCAGCTGGGGGTGTAGGCTTGGGGGTGGGGCCAAGGATGAGGTGTTTGGGGTATGGGAGCAGGTTCAAGGCAGGGGGTTGAAGTGTGGGAGGCAGTGAGGGCTCTAGGGTTGGGCTGGGGATGAGGGGATTGGGGTGCAGGAGGAGACAAGGGATTTGGCATGTAGGAGGGGGCTCAGGTAGGGGATTGGGGTGTGGGCTCTGGGAGGGAGTTTGGGTGCAGGAGGAGATTCCGACCTGAGTCATGGGGTTGGGGTGCAAGGTCTGGGAGGGAGTTAGAGTGCAGGAGAGGGTTCCGATCCAGGGCATGAGGTTCAGGCTCCAGCTGGGCAGCACTTACTTGGAGCCGCCTGAGGTCAGTGGCCCAGCAGGGCTAAGGCAGGCTCCCTGCCTGCCCTGACTTCACACTGCTCCTGGAAGCGGCCAGCATGTCTGGCCACTAGGCAGAGGCATATGGCCAGGCAGCTCTACATGGTGCCCACAGACACTACCCCCACAGCTTCCATGGACCACAGTTCCAGACCAACAGGAGCTGCGGAGCCAGCACTGGGGGGGTGGGGACAGCACGTAGTGCTTCCCTGATCGCCCCTGTGCCCAGGGGCTTGACATGTTGGCCACTTCCAGGGAGCTGCACAGAGCCAGAGCAGAGAGGAAGCCTGCCTTAGCACCACTACTTGACCTTTAACAGCCTGGTCACCGGTGTCACCAGAGCCACCAGGGTCCCTTTTTGACCGGGTGTTCCAGTCAAAAACTGCACACCTGGCAACCCTAGTATCAACTGGTGGAGTCTTGCCAGCTCTAGGAAGCTCAGCAGATGAGCACTAAACTGATCTGTTCCCCTGGCTAAGCTTCAAATCCCATAGCTCCAAAAATCACCAAGCCTATGCCTAGCGGGACAGGATTACCTGACCACATAAAGGCCAGGGGAGAAAAGACACCAGAGAAAACATAGATGCTTTTATAAAAGGCATATACCAATATTCAGCTTATTATCTACACCTAAAGTCTTAGTCCCATTTCCCTATAATCTGTCTCATCCCTTAAAGAAGGCCGAAGTTTCCACAGAGAGCAGGCTCCAATCAACGCCTAGCTCACCCCAAAGTCAGTACATTCTTCCCCTCAAGAAGACAATGATGATGGCAGCTGTGACTATTCCTACTCCCACCCACAATCTTCTTGGATGGATGGATACACACACACACACCCCTCATTTCAAGTGAGCTGGGTTACCCTTATATAATGCCCAGACTCCTCCTACTCCCAGAAGCCTCTAAGAGGAATGGTCAGTGGTAGTCAGCTGCTCAGGTGTTTTTTTCCCTCCTCCCAGTTCACACTGTCCCAGCCTACATGCTGGTAGCACAATGTTTTAATATCTTTTGCAATTCCAACAACCCCCATTTGAGTTATTTTAAGAAACAGGTATAGTTTAACATAAGTGCCAAAAGGCATCATGTTATGTCAAGCACCACATTTACAGATTATGTGGCATGGTACAAAATCTCATTCACACAAGTAAATTTAGCATAATTCAGGCATAACGTTGGGTAAATCCCCATTTGTGCTAGATTTGTGCCTTCCTCCCAATACACAGTTCCCATGTTAGTCTGCAAATCACTGGAAGTGATTTGTAAGAAGAAATCCACAATCTTATTTAGTTCCCCACAGGATCAGGCCCATTGTAGATAGGCTGCTACAGTAATCTTGAATAAATTTAATTAAATGAAAACTGATAGCATGAATGCTACCTTCACAAGCCAGCAGTGACTCTAACACCAAGTCTCTGGAAATATAATATCCAGTAACAGACATTTATATTGATATACAGTGTACACTATTTTCAATCTCAGTAGATATAAAGAACACAGTATTTAAAATATAGGGAAAACGCCTCAGCAATAAGAAAGAGAAAACATAACTGCATTACCTACCAGGTTGGAGTGAGTGAGATATATGTAACAGGCCTGGTCTACACTACACCTTTAAACTGATTTTAGCAGCGTTAAACCGATTTAATGCTACACCCGTCCACACAACGAGGCCCTTTATATCAATATAAAGGGCTCTTTAAACTGGTTTCTGTACTCCTCCCCGACAAGAGAAGTAGCCCTGAAATCGGTATTACCATATCGGATTAGGGTTATTGTGGTCGCAAATCAACGGTATTGGCCTCCAGGCGGTATCCCACAGTGCACCATTGTGACCGCTCTGGACAGCAATCTGAACTCGGATGCAGTGGCCAGGTAGACAGGAAAAGCCCCGCGAACTTTTGAATTGCATTTCCTGTTTGCCCAGCATGGAGCTCTGATCAGCACGGGTGGCAATGCAGTCCCAAATCCAAAAAGAGCTCCAGCATGGACTGTACAGGAGATACTGGGTCTGACCGCTGTATGGGGAGACAAACCTGTTCTATCAGAGCTCCGTTAAAGATGACGAAATGCCAAAGCATTTTAAAAAAAATCTCCAGGCTATGATACAGAGTCCACAGCACAGTGCTGCGTGACAAGCGTAACGGAAAGCCAAAGAATCAAATGGATGCTCATGGAGGGAGGGAGGGGGGACTGAGGACTCCAGCTATCCCACAGTCCCCAGCAGTCTCCGAAAAGTATTTGCATTCTTGGCTGAGCTCCCAGTGCCTGTAGAGTCAAACACATTGTCCAGGGTGGTTCAGGATATAGCTCGTCAATTTACTCTCCGCCCTCCCCCCCGTGAAAGAAAAGGGAAAAAAATTGTTCGTTGACTTTTTTCAATGTCACCATATGTCTACTGCATGCTGCTGGTAGACACGGTGCTGGGGCAATGAACAGCAGCATCCTCTCTCCTCCCTTCCCCAGGGGCAGACAGTACAGTGCAGTAGGACTGGTAACTGTCCTTGTCATCAGCCCGTGAGTGCTCCTGGCTGGCCTCAGGTGAGGTCAGCTGGGGGCGCCTGGGTAAAAATAGGAATGACTCCCGGTCATTCCCAGTAGATGGTACAGAACGGCTGGTAACCATCTTCATCATAGCAACTGGGGGCTGAGCTCCATCAGCCCCCTCCCTTTCATGTGTAAAGAACAGATTCTGTACTGCCTGGACTATCATAGCAGCAGGATGCTGGGCTCCTCTCCCCCCCGGCACCATTTAATGTCCTGCCTGGACTATCATAGCAGCTGGAGGCTGCCTCTCCTTCATTTTATCTCACTAACAAGTCAGTGTTTCTTATTCCTGCATTCTTTATTACTTCATCACACAAACGGGGGGACACTGCAATGGTAGCCCAGGAGGGTTGGGGGAGGAGGGAAGCAATAGGTGGGGTTGTTGCAGGGGCACCCCCTAGAATGGCATGTAGCTCATCATTTCTGCGGGATCTGACATGGAGCAGCTGTGCTCCCTGGTTCTCTGGTACACTTGTCCCATATTCTAGACAGGACCGACTATTTTTAGATACCATAAAGGAGGGATTGACTCGGGGAGTCATTCCCATTTTTTACTTTGTGCCCCTGGCCGACCTCAGCCAGGGGCACCCATGACAGCAGCAGACAGTGCAGAACAACTGATAACCATCATCGCATCGCCAATTTACAATGGCACAGCAGACGGTACAGAACGACTGATAACCATCTCTGCTATCTTGCAAAGGCAAATGAATGCTGCTGTGTAGCGCTGCAGTACTGCGTCTGTTAGCAACATCCAGTAGACATACAGTGACAGTAAAAAAATCTGAACGGGCTCCATGGTTTCTTTGCTATGGCATCTGCCAGGGCAATCCAGGAAAAAAGGGCGCGAAATGATTGTCTGCCGTTGCTTTCACAGAGGAAGGAATGAGTGACAACATTTACCCAGAATTACCCGTGACACTGTTTTTGCACCATCGTGCATTGGGGTCTCAACCCAGAATTCCAATGGGCAGGGGAGACTGCGGGAACTATGGGATAGCTATGGGATAGCTACCCACAGTGCAACGCTCCAGAAATCGATGCTAGCCTGGGACCATGCACGCACACCACCAAATTAACGTGCTTAGTGTGGCCACGTGCACTCGACTTTATACAATCTCTTTTACAAAACCGGTGTAAAATCGGAATAATCCCGTAGTGTAGACATACCCACAGACATTTTTAAGATACCCACTTCAGGGCTGCAACTGTTTGCCTTTGCCATATTTAAAGGGCGAGAAAAGCAAGCTGGGATAAAAATTCCTACAAAAGGATAACCCGACAGAGGAGAGTTAGAATAGGAACCTGGAAGCTAAAAAAGCATCCTGGAGGGGCTCTTTCTATGTGTTGCATACCACACCTGAATCACGAGAAGAGTCAAATTTCAGCATCATTGTCATAAAAATTTGCCACAGAAAAGGGCTTTTAAGCTATCTAATCCAGTGGTTCTCAACCAGAGGTCTGGGGCCCACTAGGAGGCTGCAAGCAGGTTTCAGGGTGTCCACCAAGCAGGGCCAGCCTTAGACTAATTTGGGACCAAGGCAGAAAGCCAAAGCCCCACCACCCGGGGCAGAAACCAAAGCCTGAGCAATGTAGCTTTGCAGGCCCCCAGGCAATTGCCCTGCTTGCTACCCCCCATGCCAGCTCAGGCTTTTACATGCAGAAAACCAGTTATTGTGGCACAGATGGGCTGCAGAGATTTTACAGCAGGTTCGGTGGGCCTCAGAAAGAAAAAGGTTGAGAACCTCTGATCTAATTCATCTGCTTATCGAGTACAGGATTGTTTCTTGCAGTATCTCAGCTAGTGTTTTGTTCAATCTAGTTTTAATTTTTCTAAGCAATATATGTTTCAACAGTTTCCTTAGGAAATTATTTTAAAGCTAGGTAGGGCTCATGTCAGGAATTCCCCCCCATTCAGTTTAAGCCTTCCCCTTCTTAATTTCATCACATTACTGTTCCATATATCCCCTTTTTGCCTTGCTAAACAATTCCTCCCCATCCTTGGTATTTGCATATTTCCTCTCAAAGAAATGAAACAAAGTTGTAAGAGAAGTTTAATTACAAATGATTGAAGCAACTTGAACACCTGCTCTGCTGGTGGGCCCACAGCTGGCCAGCACAGCCAAAAAAGTCATTGGCACCAGTTTGGGAAATATAGCTGTTAGGCTGACTTCCCCCAGCAGAGGTGCAACCATCACCTGTGTTTCTACCTGCCATTTTGCAGCCTCCCTAAATCAGCAGGGGTTAATCAAACCCCAGAACTCTAAAGTGATTTTTACTTTCAGCTCTTTTGCAGGCATTGGATTTCCAGGTGCAACATTGCTTGTGGGATGTGCTTTGATTAACCAAGGATATGTTTACACTACCAGAAAATCAGAGAACTATAGGCTACAGATTGGTAACAGTGAGTAGAAATATTACAACTACTTTTGTTTGACTATGGTAAGTATTCATCAACTTTGAAAAGGGCAACATTTTAATACTGGCAAAATGTATTAGTGAGACAAATTTCAAAGGAGCATCAGCAAATTAAAAGGAGTTGAAGAAAAATTCAAAACCATTTAGGTAGTTTTCACCAATCAGTAAAAGATGAGGGGTGATTGTGGATGTGCACTAACCCTTCTCCATAATGGATAGCAGCGGGGGGGAACAAACTACATACACACCTCAGAAATGCTAAGTATGAATCCCCACAAATTATTTCAACCAGTAGAAAAACTAATGATGCTACATTTGCAATAATACATGTAATTCTGATCATCACACTGAAAGAAACATTGTTACTAGAGCACTGCCCAGATGATTCAGGGATGGGAGAAGGACTAGTGTTAATTTGGGGCAGGTAAAGGAGCTGCTACATCTTTAGACAATAGACTGGAGCAAATCAAATAGAGAATGATTAATTCTGTCTGAGGCTAAAAAAGGTTGTTTAAGAAACAAGAGAGACATTAGCACAACACATTCTGATACCAATACTGAAGCATGGGACTTTATGTCACAGTACTGACAGAGATATATGTCTGAATAAAATAAAATGTTTCCTTCAGGCAAACTGACAGATTTCTAACTCAGATTATAAGAATATATCACTGCATTTTCTGTGAACCAGCCAAGCTGCCAACTCATTTCTTCCTAAATTAAAATGAGATTGGCTACAGCAAAATGTGTTTTAGTAAATCAAATGTATGCAGAGGCCCCTGGTCATATGAAAACTATCTTTAGATAGATATTTAATATTTGGAGCCTGAGAGAAAGACATGGCAAAGAGACTGATCCTCCAGTCTTCACTATGGCAAAACTAACGTGGATTTTTAAGTGAGTTTTCCTCTAAATAAAGGATGCAGGATTAGTCCCTACAGCAGTAAGTGAGAGAGCATACAATGCCTCAGCCCTGAGCTAGTCAGGCAATTTTCATAAAAATGATGTTTGACAGAAAATGCAGTGTCTGTAAAATCAAATTTTCTGTGGAAAATTTTGATTTTGCTGAAATTATTCAATTTCTTGATTGGGAAAATCTAAACAAAGTATTTTGTTTCACCAGAATCCAAACATTTGGTTTATTCATCTGATCTCAAATATTTTATTTTAAATCAGTTCAACACTGAACTATATCTTGCTACGGTGTTGTGGTGCATCAGAGGAGATGTAATCCAGCTCTGGAGTCCAGGGCACAGAGTAGAATGGGGACAAGTTGTGTGGGAATGACAATTTCCATGAGGTACTACAGCATTGTAGGCAGGTGCAGTTGAATATGAATTTAACTCCAAATGAAACATTTCAGTTGAAGAATATTAAAGTGTTGAATTTAGATTTTTTTTAAAGGCAAAATAACATTAAGACATTTTTCATCCTGTGAAAAAAATTGGTATTTTAACTTTTCATCTCAATTTGGGACAAAACCAAATGTTGAGGTACTAGAATTTCCTGCAGAAGAGAAATTCCAACTTTTTGTTCAGCTGTACTCTGCCCCAGAGATATTTATCCCAGTTTTATGACAATGCAACTCCACTCAGTCAAGTTACTGTAGATTAAAACTGATGTCACAGAGGAGAACTTGTCCCAGCACATACATACAATTCTAAACAAGATATGCATATTACAGTGTATATTATATCACTCACATTTATCCCTTGTTTGGATTTTACATGCTCAGCAAAGTTTTGAGACCCAACTGGGTCTCAATGTCTGTAACAAGGTCTCCACCACACCCCTGCATATCCAGCCTCTTTGCCCTTCTCCTCACTGACTCAGGGACACCCTGAGCTGGTATAACTCCCATACTCTTTATTTGTGTCTGTTTCCCAGCACCAGTTTCCTACTATAGACAGGCTATTTACAATGGCTTCGCCTAACACAGGGCTGATCAACAATAGGGTAGCTGGCTCCTACCTCTCCCTAAGCTTCCTGGTCTCTCCCACCTACTCTTCTTCCACTTCCTCCGAGCCTTTTAGCTCCTGCCTAATGAGGCTGGCAGGTGCAGTCAGTGATTAGGCAAACCAGGGCTGGCCTTACCATGAGGCAAACTGAGGCAGCTGCCTCTGGTGCCAGACTGTGGGGGGTGCACTATGACCCAGAATGTAGAAAATTGTGCCTGCTGCTAGTGCATATGTATTCTCTCTGCTCTAGATACACGAGATGGTGGAGTGCTGCTGGGCTGGAGGAAGGAAGGCACAAGAGACATAACAGGCAGGCAGAAGAAAAGGTGAGAGAGAGTAACAGAAAGCAGCAGGAGCTGCAGGAAGAGAGAAGAGGCTCCTCTTCCTATGTACCTCACTAGCACCCCCAGGAGCCTGGACTGATTAACACCAACTTCTCAGGGAGCTTCTTGTTTCTTGCTGCTTCCCTGAACCCGCTTGAGGAGAACAGGCAGTCAGCTGAAGTATTAGGAGCCAGTTAGGCCCTTAAGATGCTGATATCTTCCCTCACTCAGGCCCTGCTACTAGCCCGCTTATTTGTCCTCTTCAACTGAGTGTTGATAGCCACTATAGCTGGCACAGAACAGCAGTCATGAGTGAAGAAGAAAACACCCCTCTGGGCTGCGTTCAGAAAAGAAGAAAGCAAAGGAAGCTTTCCTATCTAAGCAAGAAGGAGCTCTCCTGAGATACACAGACACAAATGTTCACGGTGAGCCTTCCGGCCCCCGTGAGGATGTGAGATGCCCGATCTTCCAGTTAGTCAGAGTGCAGGTGACCTGGCAGCTACTGCAGCATCCATATTTCCATCTCAAATGGATGTAGCCATGCACATTCCTGAAGAAAAGTGTAGATCAGAGAGAGTGTGGTGGAGGCACAAAAATAGATGCTGCCAGAGTTTAGTTCCTTAAGTCTAGATGATCCAGGACTGTGGACTCACTTGAGCAGTAGCCTGAGGGACTTCCTTGTACTGTATGGGCCACAGCAAGTGAAAAACTTCATGTTACCCAAGACAATGAAAATAGAAGTTCCATCCAACACATTACTGGCGTGAAATCCCCAATGATGACAAAGTACAGAGGTCATGGCTTATGTACTCAAAAACTCAGAATGCTGCATACTGTTTTGCTGCAAACTCTTCCAGTTTAATGTTCCAGCCACATTGGGGTCTACAGGAACAAAGGACTGGAAAAATCTGGCTAGAAATCTGGCATGACATGAGAAGGCAGCAAATCACCAGACAGCATTCCGTAGGTGGAAAGAGCTTGACATGAGACTAAGGTTAAAGGCTACCATAGATGATCAGCATCAAGAGAAGATTGCATCAGAGTCTCTTCACTGGCAAAATGTTTTGAACAGCCTCACTGCCATTGTGAGAATGCTTGCTACTCAAAACCTAGCACTGCATGGCACTTCAGATCAGCTTTATGTGCCAAACAATGGAAACATCCTTAAAATTGTGGAGCTGATGGCTGAGTTTGATGCTGTACTCCAGGAGCATCCAAGAAGAGTCACCATCCAAGAAATGTACACACACTGCTACCTTGGAAAAACAATTCAAAATGAGATCATACAGTTACTGGCAACAAAAGTCAAACAGAAGATTGTGGCAGATCTGAAGTCAGCAAGATACTACTCTGTTATCCTGGACTGCACACCTGACATCAGTCATACGGAACAAATGACTTTAATGGTGCTTTTTGTAAAACAACAGAACCTAGTGAAAAAGTCCCTGCAATGGTGACTGTCAGAGAGCATTTTCTATAATTTATTGACGTTGATGATACTACAGGAGCTGGTATGACAAGTGTGCTTCATCAAAAGCTGGAAGATACGGGAATTGCGATAGCTGACATGAGAGGTCAGGGCTACAATAATGGTGCCAACATGAGAGGAAAGAACAGAGGAGTGCACACACGGATCTGAGAGTTAAACTCTCAAGCTTTTTTTGTCCCATGCAGTTCTCATTCATTCAACTTGGGGAACAGTGATGCAGCATCAGCTTTTAGTGAGGCTGCTGAATTTTTTTGATGTAATTCAGAGCATCTATGTATTTTTCTCTGCATCAACTCATCGATGGCAAATTTTGAAGCAACATCTGGGAACATCCTCTCTGACACTGAAACCACTGAGTGCCACACGATGGGAAAGTTGAGTGGAGGCGATAAAGCCTATCAAACACCAAATTGGGAAGATAGATGATGCATAGTTGCCATTATGGAGGAGAATACTATGACAGGAACTGTTCATTGGAGAACAATGGCAGAGGGAAATGGAATCACCAGAAACATACATATTTCAAATTTCTGTGTGGCTTAATGTAGTGGCATGACATATTGTTTGAAATAAATGTTGTAAGCAAGAGACTCCAAGGTGTTAATCTTGATATATCTGGAGCAATGGAACAACTGTAGAAAGCAAAGTCATACCTACAGTCTAACCGGTCAGATGAGGGATTTCAAAACATTCTGAAGAGTGCACAGAAGTCGGCAGAGGAACTTCACACTGAAGCTATTTTCTCACGCATTCAAGAATACAAGAGTCACTGAAGAACACATTTTGATTACAAGGCACGGGATAATCCCATGAGAGACTCCAAACAACAATTCAAAGTTGAATTCTTTAACCAGGTGCTAGATTGTGCAATACAATCAGTTGAAGAACACTTCATGCAGTTCAAGGAACACAACACTATATTTGGAACGTTGTATGATATTCCAAAACTCCTCATTATACCTAAAGAAGACCTACACCAGCAATGCAGGGCACTAGAGACAGTTTTGACACATGATGACATGCACGATATTGATGCGAGTTGTTTAGGTGATGAATTGAAAGCCATTTCAAGATACATTTCAGCAGGATCAACTCCAAAGGCTGTTTTGGAATATATGTGCACAAATGAGATGACCACCCTCTTTCCAAATGCTTTTGTTGCTCTGTGCATACTTCTAACACTTCCTGTAACAGTTGCCAGTGAAGATTGCAGCTTTTCCAAACAGAAGTTAATAAAAATACATCTACATGCCACAATGACACAGGAGAGGCTGGTCAGTCTTGCAACCATCTCAATAGAGCCCGAGCTGGCCCAAACTGTGGACCTTCAGCAGGAAGCAGTTCAAATCTTTGCAACAAAGAAGGCACGGAAAGCACCACTTTGATTATTCAAACAGATAAAAATGCCAGTGTTTACTAGGCAGACAAGAAAAGTTATATTTGCTGTTCAAGCATTTGAAAGTTAAGTGTTACTTAAAATTTTTGAACAAGGCATTTTAACTTGTTAGTTCTCCTTTACTGGGGTAGGTAGCAGAGCAGTACCCATGAGAGGAGTAAAACAGGAAGGAGGCTGAACTGAGACCTTTCAAAGTTTTGGCCCAAGCGAGGGGGCATGGGAGCGTCATTTGAGCTCCTCGCCTCAGATGCCAAAATATTGTGGGCTGGCTCTGGGCAAACCCCAGCTATTTACCCAGCCCCAATCCATTTCCCCTGATTGGGGCTGGAGTGGCAGGAGCTGACTGAGGCTTCCCTAGCAGCACCCTGCCACAGTGGCTGATGCACTGAATGCTCTCCTGCCTACTGTTTTAGCAGCTGATGAAGTCAATGGAGGTAACCTGGCATAAAACCAATATAACCAAATGCAGAATTAGGCCCATTATACTTACATGACTTTCTATCATTTTATATCTTTACACTTTATAATTGGTGGCTTCGAGGATGTCAGATATAGTGGTCTTTTACCCAGATTCATAAGTAATGTTATGAAGAAATAACAGCGTGTATGACAAACTGTAAAGGAATTAACACATTGATGGGAATGAGACATTGATGAGGACAAGATAACAATGAGAAACATACATTATCGTATGGTTAAATGCAGAGTATTACCAAAGAGGGGTAACCACCCCAAACTACCTGGCAGGGTTTTTCCAAAGCAGACCTCACCTGACACCAATGGCCCCAGGTTCTATAAAACTGAGGATGGATGGGAAGTTCACGTCCCCTTACATTAGGTCTGCCCATCCTCAGACCACATGAAGTGCTGCTCCTGGTTAAGATCTCTTCCCTTCTTCACAGCTCCTGGCCCATTCAAAGTAGTACTTTGGCTAGCAAGTAGAGCATTTTCAGATACAAGAACTTGCCTACAAGGGGAAATTTACCAACAAAGTTAAAGAATAACTATTATGCTATTGCTATTCTGATATTACTCACTTGTGTTGACACTCTATTCTGAAATAAAAGTGACTTTATTCTGAACTAATTACTCTATTTGTATTGTTCTACAACTTTGCTGGTCAATTTCCTTGCATAGATAAAACCCAAGAGGCCATAAACAATAACAGAGAACTGAATGTGAAGCTAGCATATAAACATGTCAAGCAAATAATTATAGAAAGTATGTACATAAAACTAGACTCACTTCTTTTGCAATGCCCTTTAAAAATGAATTTCCAACAACCATAATAAAAATGAAAGCTCAATAATACAAGCCCTTCAAGATGTGTGTATAACTACCTAAGTAAGGATATGGTATTGTTTCCTTGTACTCTCTCTTCTTTCTCAACTTTGTTTTTAGTTTAGGTTACTTGTGTTTTATCTCCTCTTAAATTGTAATCTGTTTACTGCAGGACCTGGTTTGTGGTTTTTTTAATAGTAGTACACCCGACACACTTTTGGAGGTATATGAATAATAATAGAAAGTGGAACAATCTATCAAACATCACAAATAGTGTACGTCAGTCCAAAATGCAGGGAGTAGTGAATCATTGGGGATAAAGGAAGATCTGATCTGAAATTTCATCCATAATTAAATAGAAACTGAACCAAATGTTTGGGGTTGAAAGAGCTTAACTTATTTTAATATGTATTTTCTGCTGCATTTCCTGGTTTCAGACAAAATGGGAAAAGGAGGAGTTTATGTCCTATTAGAAAGGGTGTTCCTGGGGTATTTTTGGCCCTGCTGGAAATGTGACAGGCCAAAAATCTCATTAAAATATTTTCATATGAACTGGAGTCCAGTTCTATGAAGAAAAGGCAGCCAAACTTTAAGAGTGCTTATCTGAACTGAAACATCAAACCTTAGATGATCTCCTCCCAGTACAAAGTAAAAAAGGATTAAGGAGTTTAGGGGTACAGAAACTCCCTGGAGATTATGGTGAAACCAGATCAATACTATTTAATTATTTGTTTTGATTTATAATTACAAGACATCAGAATATAACATAAGAATGGCCGTACTGGATCAGACCAAAGGTCCATCTAGCCCAGTATCCTGTCTACCGACAGTGGCCAATGCCAGGGGCCCCAGAGGGAGTGAACCCAACGGGCAATGATCAAGTGATCTCTCTCCTGATACCAATCTCCACTCTCTGACAAACAGAGGCTATTTGTTTTAAACCTGCTGCCCATTAATTTCATTCGGTGGCCCCTAGTTCTTGTATTATGGGAACAAGTAAATAACTTTTCCTTATTTACTTTCTCTACATCACTCATGATTTTATATACCTCTATCATATCTCCCCTTAGTCTCCTCTTTTCCAAGCTGAAAAGTCCTAGCCTCTTTAATCTCTCCTCATATGGGACCCTTTCCAACCCCCTAATCATTTTAGTTGCCCTTCTCTGAACCTTTTCGAATGCCAATATATCTTTTTTGAGATGAGGAGATCACATCTGCACGCAGTATTCAAGATATGGGCATACAATGGATTTATACAAGGACAATAAGATAGTCTCTGTCTTATTTTCTATCCCTTTTTTAATTATTCCTAACATCCTGTTTGCTTTTTTGACCACCACTGCACTGTATGGACGTCTTCAGAGAACTATCCACGATGACTCCAAGATCTTTTTCCTGATTAGTTGTAGCTAAATTAACCCCCATCATATTGTATGTATAGTTGGGGTTATTTCTTCCAATGTGCATTACTTTACATTTATCCACATTAAATTTCATTTGCCTTTTTGTTGCCCAAACACTTAGTTTTGTGAGATCTTTTTGAAGTTCTTCACAGTCTGCTTTGGACTTAACTATCTTGAGCAGTTTAGTACCATCTGCAAACTTTGCCACCTCACTGTTTACCCCTTTCTCCAGATCATTTATGAATAAGTTGAATAGGTTTTGTCCTAGGACTGACGCTTGGGGGACACCGCTTGTTACCCCTCTCCATTTACCATTTATTCCTACCCTTTGTTCCCTGTCTTTTAACCAGTTCTCAATCCATGAAAGGACCTTCCCTCTTATCCCATGACAACTTAATTTACTTAAGAGCCTTTGGTGAGGGACCTTGTCAAAGGCTTTCTGGAAATCTAAGTACACTATGTCCACTGGATCCCCCTGGTCCACATGTTTGTTGACCCCTTCAAAGAACTCTAATAGATTAGTAAAACATGATTTCCCTTTATAGAACCATGTTGATTTTTGTCCAACAATTTATGTTCTCTATGTGTCTGACAATTTACTCTTACTATTGTTTCAACTAATTTGCTCAGTACTGACATTAGACTTACCGGTCTGTAATTGCTGGGATCACCTCTGGAGCCTTTTTAAATACTGGTATTACATTAGCTATCTTCCAGTCATTGGGTACAGAAGCTGATTTAAAGGACAGGTTACAAACCATAGTTAATAGTTCCACAACTTTATATTTGAGTTCTTTCAGAACTCTTGGGTGAATGCCATCTGGTCCCAGTGACTTGTTACTGTTAAGTTCTTCAGTTAATTCCAAAATCTCCTCTAGTGACACCTCAATATGTGACAATTCCTCCCATTTGTCACCTACAAAAGCCAGCTCAGGTTTGGGAATCTCCCTAACATCCTCAGCCGTGAAGACTGAAGCAAAGAATCCATTTCGTTTCTCCACAATGACTTTATCGTCTTTAAGCGCTCCTTTTGTATCTCGATCATCCAAGGGCCCCACTGGTTGTTTAGCAAGCTTCCTGCTTCTGATGTACTTAAAAAACATTTTGTTATTACCTTTTGAGTTTTTAGCTAGCCTTCCTTCAAATTCCTTTTTGGCTTTTCTTATTACATTTTCACACTTAATTAGGCAGTGTTTATGTTCCTTTCTATTTACCTCATTAGAATTTGACTTCCACTTTTTAAAAGATGCCTTTTTATCTCTCACTGCTTCTTTTACATGGTTGATAAGCCATGGTGGCTCTTTTTTAGTTCTTTTACTGTGTTTTTAAATTTGGGATATACATTTAAGTTGGGCCTCTATTATGATGTCTTTGAAAAGTATCCATGCAGCTTGCAGGGATTTCATTGTAGACATTGTACCTTTTAATTTCTGTTTAACTAACCCCCTCATTTTTGCATAGTTCCGCTTTCTGAAATTAAATGCCACAGAGTTGGGCTGTTGAGGTGTTCTTCCCACCACAGGGATATTAAATGTTATTATAGTATGGTCACTATTTCCAAGTGGTCCTGTTATATTTACCTCTTTGACCAGTTCCTGCACTCCACTCAGGACTAAATCAAGAGTTGCCTCTCCCCTTGTGCGTTCCCATACCAGCTGCTCCAAGAAGCAGTCATTTAAAGTATCGAGAATTTTTGTCTCTGCATTTCATCCTGAGGTGACATGTTCCCAGTCAATATGGGGATAATTGAAATCCCCCACTATTATTGAGTTCTTAATTTTGATAGCCTCTCTAATTTCCCTTAGCATTTCATCGTCACTATCATTGTCCTGGTCAGGTGGTCGATAATAGATCCCTAATGTTATATTCTTGTTAGAGCATAAAATTACTATCCATATAGATTCTATGGAACATGTGGATTCACTTAAGATTTTTACTTCATTTGATTCTACATTTTCTTTCACATATATTGCCACTCACCCCTCTACCCCTACCCCCTCGCCGCACAACCTGTTCTGTCCTTCCGATATATTTTGTACCCTGGAATGATTGTGTCCCATTGATTGTCCTCAGTCCACCAGGTTTCTATGATGCCTATTATATCAATATCCTCCTTTATCACGAGGGACTCTAATTCACTCATCTTATTATTTAGACTTCTAGCATTTATATACAAGCACTTTAAAAAACTGTCACTGTTTATTTGTCTGCCCTTTTCTGATGTGTCCGATTCTTTTTTATGTGAATATTTCTTGTCTGATCTGGCCCCTAGATTATCCTCTTCCATCTCTCCTCTTGACTAAAACCTAGAGAATCTCTATCAATAGACTCTCCTCTAAGAGAAGTCTCTGACCGATCCACATGCTCCTCTGCAGCAGTCAGCTTTCCCCCATCTCTTAGCCAACCATTCACAGCTATCAGTCCTCCACAACAGTTGGAATAGACTGCTCCAACAATCACTAATAAAAATAATAATGAATGCCAACTAATAACAACCCGGATCAAGGTTAACAAAAAATCCTCCAAATGTCACCCACACTATACCTAAATATCAAAGAAAACAGATGGGCTTTGCAACTGTAGTCAGTACTGTCTAAGTTTGTTACACAGATTTAAAGAAGGAAGTGCTCTACTTTTATCTGAGTGGAGGCATAGGTGCTAGAACTAAGGGTGCTGCTGCTGCACCACATGGTTTAAAGGCCCCCTATCACCTCATAGGATCAGTTCCCATGATTTTAACAAATGCAAAGGAAACCAGAGGTCTTTAGATAATCTAATTTATCTTTAGATAAACAAAAATTATGATGCATAATCTGTTTCCAGTGGCACTTCCAAACAGGGAAGGAGGAATGAAGGATTGTCTTGGGGCTAGAGTACTGGGATATGACTTAGAAGAACTGAGTGCAAAGCTGGGCTCAGCTACAGGCTTCTTGTGCAACCTTGAACAAAATACTTAATCTACTCTGTGCCTCAGTCTCCCTTCTGGAAAATGGAGTGCTGTGAGGATAAAATTGACCAGTGATTGCAAGGTATTCACATACTATGGTGATAAGGGCCATATAAGAACCTAGGTAGAAGAAGGTACAAGCCCTGGCTGGAGGAGCTCAATCTACAGACAGACAGTAGAAAGGAAGGGATGCTATATGTTAGTGGGGTGGTAATTGGCCACATCAAGTAGGTAACTTGTTTTATTTTCAACATAACACATAAATTATTCTCAGTTACCCTCAAACGTATCATTATCAGTTAGCTAGTTTCCCCACAGGCATCCTGGTACAAACGTTACAAAGGAATAGGCCATAATCCTGGAAGAGCATTTATTTTCACTATTTAATCTAGACAGTGTTTACCTGATTGGATTACTTTACTTGGGATGCTTTTCTTTCAAAGAAGTTATTGAGAATAAATGTAGCTTCCAGCATTTGACAAATAAAAATGACATCAGGGTATATATGCAGTGTTGTCATCAGGATATATATGTTATATCTATTATATTTATTATCAAGATATATATACACATATTACATATATATAATAATTATCTGTTGGCGTGTTGGTTATGACATCAGTGAAGACCTGGAAATAAACTTATAAAAATCTAAAAGTTACTAATTCAGTTTAGGGCTAGCATAAAAGCTGAAACCTTTACGATGGAAAAAGCTGTATGTTTACGATTTTACCAGCATGTACCATTACGAGACTTACTTGTCTTCCTAAAAACTTCACCCTGTAAAATATTATCAGCACATGCAGCTGGTTTACTCAGCATCTTATACAAATGAAAAATGTAATTTTTTTTAAACTAAGCCCTCCAAATAATAAAATGAGAAAGCTAGTATTTATTTTTAAAAAGACCCTATTTGGTCTGCCCTCCTTTGCTGTTGCTACCTTGCAGTTTATGACATCTAGCTAGTGGGAGGTCTGACAAACTGAACAAGGCAGTGAGCAAGAAATTACATTCCTGCTGAAATCAGTGATCTCTTTGTGGAGACTGCTCCTTCTATTGGTGTGATTTCTTTTGTGTCACTTTGAAAAGGGCTCTAATATTATTATTTTAAATGTAGTTTGCCTTTGGGAAGGGTGGGGTGGAATGGACAAGGAAAGAGACAGCAAGCTGCCCATCTCTCAGAAGAAAAGAACAAGACTGGCAGCACAGGAACTGGCTTCATTCTAATGTATAGTGTAGAAGTCAACAAAACATACAATCAAATACAATCATTTTTGTACAGACTGAAGAGAAAGGACACAAAAGTGGAGAACACAGTGAAGGATACAATAAAGCAGGGTATAAAGTGACTAATGCACTTTGAGTGTGGGCTCTGAAGTACCATGTAAGTCTTACCTTATCTTGTATTTTTTTTATACTTGTAGTACTTAGTCATTTTATTTCTATTTTGAAGCCACGCTGGACTAAAAAGTAATCATTACAATTACATATTAAAATCAATATGGAACATTACTTGTAATTTTGGTATGAGACTTAAAATGATATTGTAATATGACAAAAGACAGAGACTATCAGCCATAATATTGAAGATGAACTATAAATAAGAGCATATCTAATTATTGTGAGAGTAAGATGCTGAATGGAATCTTTAATCAACTTTCTTAATGCAGAGCACAGAGAGCTCTGCTATTTTGTATGGCAAGCTATTTTCATACTGCTGTGTTTAAAACTGTGTGATTACAGTTACCAATAGCAATTAGGATGTAGCTACAGAAGGGAGTCCTGGTGGTTGCAAAAGTTTTTTGGCCAATGTTTTTGCTCTCTGAAGCCTCGAGTCCACATTTTCTACCCTGTAAGTTAGTTTTGCTTTTCAACTGGATTTTTAACAGTTGCTGATATTGGACTACATGAAACTGAAAACAAAAGTATTTGAGCAACCAGAATAACTCCATTGGTTTTCTCAGTCATATTAATGATGAAAAAACAATCAACAAAATAAGAATCTCTTCTTTCCACCAGCATCAGCTTTGAACAACAGAGGAATATAAAGCCTGATGGTGACAAAGGGTTATAACTTTGTTTTTTCACTGTACATCCTCCCCGGTTTCAGATTTAGCAATGGATATTCTTTGTGACGAGGAGAACCCAACTGCAAACTCCTTAATCCAATTAAATCATGAGAGAAGACTCTACAAAAATGTTTTTGTGCCTGGAGAGGTTAACGCATCTCATCTGTTTAACTTGACCATGGACTCTGAAAACCTAACTAATCTTTCATGTGAAGGTAGCCTGACTCCGCCGTGTTATTCATCACTATTTCATCTTCCAGAGAAAAACTGGCCAGCTCTGCTGACAGTTATAGTGATTATTCTAACCATTGCTGGAAATATTCTTGTTATCATGGCCGTGTCACTGGAGAAAAAGCTACAGAATGCCACTAATTATTTTCTAATGTCACTTGCAATAGCTGATATGCTCTTGGGTTTCCTTGTCATGCCTGTGTCAATGTTAACCATACTGTATGGTGAGTATCACTTGTCTAACCTATTGCATGCATTGAGTAGCTTTATATAAATTGCATGCACACACTGTTATTATTTCAGCTTGATAAGGAAAATGTAAATACAAGCTAGTTTTAAAGTATATTCTTGCCATCTCCCTGTGCAAGATGAAAAATAACTATAAGGGGTAAATGTATGTAAAGAACAGATGCAATATTTACCCGTGTATTTAGTTTTAACTTCTAAGTATGGACATTTTAAACACAGTCCAAAATATCAATTTGCCACTTTGCCAGTTTGATTCTGATAGAATTGTCTTGTAATTTCTATCAGATATTGTGTCCTTTTGTTGTATCAGTTTTATCTTTGACACATAATTTTCAGTGTTACTAATAAATAAGTATCAGAGGGTAGCCGTGTTAGTCTGGATCTGTAAAAGCAGCAAAGAATCCTGTGGCACCTTATAGACTAACAGACATTTTGGAGCATGAGCTTTCGTGGGTGAATACCCACTTCCTCAGATGCATGTGAGGACATGCATCTGAGGAAGTGGGTATTCACCCACGAAGCTCATGCTCCAAACGTCTGTTAGTCTATAAGGTGCCACAGGATTCTTTGCTACTAATAAATAAGTAATGTCCTGACAATTACTTTGCTCTGCAAATAGGCACAGAAGCATTAATGACTTGGTGCCCTCAGAGTTAAAATAGCCTGCCTCTATTTTTTATTTTATTTCATTTCACTTTTTAATCAAGCATTGCAATTCTAAATATTTATCTTTCCACTGAGATCCTTATTCATATGTCTATCTTTAAATTTCATTAGCTACCACGAAATGTTGGAATAAGTGGTTTGAAGGAGGCTAAAAAGTAGATAGACTTAATTGTGCCCAATTGTTAGTAATATTTATAAATAAATAATCAAACATCAAGATCTTTTCTATCTATTCTAATGAATAATGTGAAAGTGTAAATTGAACTGTGACACAGTTTATTGAGATTGGTAACGGAAGTTTGTCATTTTGACCAAAAACCTCAGCGGCCTCTGTTACACAGCAGAGAAGGTTAAAAAGCAGCAGCCTAAGTGTTAAATAAAAATATGTTCCTATTTTTGTGTAATTTTCCTTCAAAACTTAGAAAAATACTCAATACAAGAAGAGAAGAGTCATGAGATGAAATAGCTTCTAGGCTTGTTTCAATAAGCTAAATCATCAGCCACTAAACTGTAACTTTAGGAAGATTTTATTAGGAAACAGCAATATAAGAGTTTATTTCCAAATCTCCCTCTTTCACTTTCCCTGTGATCTAGACAAACGACCCTAAATAGTATTATCAAATTAGGTTTGGAATTGGCATGGGTCCGTGACTGATTGTATCAGTAGTATCATTACCTTTGGTAGTGGGGAAGCAAATGAAAAATAGTGCCAGAGAAGCAGTAATTGCTTGATTTGTGAGATAAGTGAAAGACTCAAGCCCTGGATGGTTCACTGACACATGCAACAGAGACTCCTGCTGGCCAGTGCCTGCCACTGAGGAAGCTAATCCCTGCCTCTGCTCAGAAATCCATATTAAATTGTGACCATTCATTTATTTTAATTGCAATATTTACATGGTCAAATGCACCCTTAATACACACACAGCAATAGGAAGGCAGCTGCTTGATCACTGCAAAGGGGAAAAACTCCATCTCTTCCATTTGACAGAGGCAGGACTCTCACTTTGCTTTTTCTCTATTTTTTCCTCTTTTTTCTCCTTTTCAGTGTGATGTCTTTTGCCCAAGGAAAGATTCCTTTCCAGGATACATGCCTTTGAAAAATCACTCCATCATTCTGGCATGAGCTTTCCTAGAAATGCAGCATTAGCATGATACATTATCAGCATCAGAGTGACCAGGAAACAGTTTATTCTAGAGAATCTCCCTCCCTCACCAGAACTAAGAACTTCACCCCAACTACCAGAGGCAAAAGGCCAGGAATCAGCCAGTTTCCAGACTCCCAATAACCTGTGATCATATTATCCCAGGCACCAAAGCACTTCTGGTGCTATTTGCACTGAACTCAAACCAGAAGTCATTATGGCCCAGATCCTCAAAATCAATAGGAGTTGGGCACCTAAATACCTTTGATAATCTGGCTTTATGAGCTCAATCCTATAAGGAGCCAGAACCTTAAACTCCTATCATCAGGGCACTCAGCACCTGGAGAGTTGCTCAGCACTATTTCAGGCTTTTAGAGTCTCATCTAATTCCAGATTAAGTCACTAAGAGTTTGGCCATTGGTTTAAGTGGGAACTGAAATTATCCCTTAGGTCTGAATTCCCCTTCTACGTATAAATTACTAGCACCCCAGATCAGAAGCCTGGATAGGAACACTCTAAACTTTAGAGTGTTGGAGAAATGGTTGAAATGCAGATTTGAATGTGGCTTGGGCCTCAATTTGAAGTGTGTATGTGGGTGTGTATTAATATACATACAATATTATTTGTATTTCAGTACTGGCCAGGACTCAAACAGATATTGAGTCCCTTTTGTATTTGTGCTATACAACTACCATCATAAAAAAAAATGGCCCTTCTCTGATTTTTTAAAAATACATACAAAAAAATCCATTAAAAGATTGCTAAGATTGCAAAATCAAAGATTAAAAAGATAAGAAATGACAAAAATAAATTCTGCCCAGGCAGCTTTAACTCAACCTCCTTGTGTGTAGTCATTACAACAACATTTTGTCTAACATCCCTTGGGAAGTCTGTAGCAGAAGCACGAGCAGAACGCAGCTCTCCTACATAGCAGTCCAGTGCCATGAACACAAGACAAAGGGATATTCCTTCATGTGGAAACTTGTTCCTCTACACGTATCATTAGCAGAGTTGGAGCCCAGGACCTTTCAATTCACTGCACAGATCTCTACTGCTTCTGCTGAAGGAGTAACTGGTAGTAGTAGGAGGAGGATGTTACTCTTTATGAGGACCAGCCACTAGAGAAGACTGTGACACATGTTTCACCAATGTTATATAACTGTTTACTGGACAGCAGGGAATACTGGGAATCCAGAACCTGGGGTTATATTCCTGGCTCTGAAGGGGAATGTGCACAGCCAAACACATAAGTTTGGCACATCCCTTCAGAAAAGCATTGTGGCTAAGTGGCTGAAACTTGAGTCTACCATATAGGCAAATTCTGGTCCTCAGTATGGTATATAGGGGCTGTAAAGGATATAGAGTGGCCACTTGGGAAATTCCTCCAGTGCCGGGCCCCTGGCCCTACACTTCACATTCTTGCAGCCCTCCGCATAGGGACATGCCAATGGAAGGAGGCAAAGGTCTGTGCTGCAGCAGTTCTGAGCTCTGAGGAATCCCATGGGCTGTAACTTAGAGTAGTCTATGGACCCCTAATTTATGCTGGGGATGGACCCAGCTCTTAGAATAGCCCAGACTCTGGGCAGTACAAAGGTGATTTGAAACTAACTTTCCTCCCCATTTCTCTGTACAACACTTACTGAGAAGCACAGCACAGAATCTGGTGTCTTGGTTCTATTCCCAGCACTGTCACAAAAGACCTTGTGGTACTTCTCAGTTATCCCATCTGTAATATGGAGGAATGATACTGCCTGCCTCCTCGGGTTGGGGAAGGCCTTGCTTAATAATAAGGACCATGAAGTGTACAGTGGAAGAGCTGAGACTAGAACTCACTGTCTCCCCCTAGAACTCAGCACACCTTCCCTGGTGGGCAGAGCACATTGAAACAGGAAGGGGAGCTCTCACTGCTCCAGCCAAGAAAGAGGGAGAGCAGAGGAGTTCTTCCTATGGTTTTAGTGGAAGGGAGAGCTGTACTCCCTTCAGCTTCCGCTCACTTTACGCTCTTTGACCAGTATTTCTCAGACTGAAAACTGAGATACACTTCAGAAAAATTAAGCCAATCACATTCCCCTTCCACCCTGTCATGTTAGCAGGATACCATGCGGAAACTTGCACTGCCCCTATTCCACACACTTCCAGCTAGTCCTTCAAATGCCACACACACTTTAGGAAACTCTGCCCTGTGCCAAAGGGGTAGCAGCAGCTGCTGCTATAGCTTCCACATCATCCCCACCTGGCACTCTAGTTCTCTGCCTGGGACCTTCAGTGTGGTTAGCACTGTGGGACCGGAGTATGCTTAGTGCAAATGGAACTTTCAGAGATTTTAGCAGCAGGCTTCTGATAAGGTCTACTAAGCATGAGTAAGTGGTAATTTTCTTATAACTTGGTCTAATTGGTATGTATTTTCACAGCAAAAACAAAATGCACTTCTCTGCTCCCAGGACCATCCCCCTGCTAAATTTGCTCCAAACCCTGCAGGTACTAGAGCTCTTCAGAGAAAACTGCAGAAATGGGTTTACATTGACAAAAGTGCCTATTTTCCCCTAACATCTTTCTCAGAAATGCCTGTGTATATAGAATCAGCCTGAGGCAGAAAGCAGGCCAACAACGTATCAGCCCCAAAGGTTAAGTTTGGTAAAGTTATAAGCAATAGTAAAATTCATCCATCTATTTATACTCTGCTTAGCTGATGCTAACTTTCTCCTTTGCAGGATATACATGGCCTCTGCCTACAAAACTCTGTGCTGTCTGGATCTATTTGGATGTGCTTTTCTCCACTGCTTCCATCATGCACCTCTGTGCCATCTCTCTGGATCGCTATATTGCCATACGAAATCCCATCCATCACAGCCGCTTTAACTCCAGAACTAAGGCTTTCACAAAAATAATTGCTGTTTGGACCATATCTGTTGGTAAGTGAGGCAACATTTCAACACATAATTATAGATTCCTGGTTTGAGAGACTTGATACATACATTACAGATTAAAATTGTATCTCAGGCTGCAAGATTTTGTTTGCCATAATATTAGATATGGTGTAATATAGTAATTATATGATAAAAATCACCAGTGACAATGGCAAGTGGAGAAATATTGAGCAGCACTCTGCAGTGAATGAACACAACAAAGTTATGAATTTAAGCTCCCAGGCTCGTCTTTTGAAAGTGTTGTGCAGGGTTCCTTTGAGGATGAGGTCTGATAGATTAGATATATAGTGATTGCTTTGTGAAAAGTGATCACCCACAAGCGATGTGGTGTTTTTGCCTTTTTCATTTTCCTGTGTGAGTTCATCCGAGAGCATAGTGATAGCCTGGTTTCACCCATATAATTGTTATTGGGGAATTTAGTGCACTAGGATGAGGTACACCATAAGTTATGATAGGCATTTGTAGGACCCGTAGATCTTGAAAGGTGTGTTATGGGGGTGTTGATCATTGCGGCAGTTGACACAGGTCTGCAGTTTTGCATCTGTTGTTCTGGCAAGGTCTGGTGCTGCTTTGAGTAGGTGTGTCCTGGTCTGTGGGGAGCTTGCTTCTGATGATGAGTCTGGAGAGACTGGGGGGTTGTTTGCAGTCCAGAAGAGGGGGTTCAAGAAAGATTTCTTTCAGGATGGTGTCTCCATCGAGTATGGGTTGTAGTTTTTTTATGATACCCATATGGGTTCCAGTATGGGATGGTAAGTGACAACTAGGGATGTGGGATAGGAGTGGTTTTTATTTCTATATTGAAGCAGGTTCTCTCAGGGTATCTGAGTGGCCCATTCCATGATGTGATCTATTTCTCTGGTGGAGTGTCTTTGTTTGGAGAAGGCATTTTTGAGTGTGTTACGGTGTATATCCCAGACTTCCTCCTCAAAGCATATTCTATGGGATCTGAGTGCCTGGCTGTAGATAACAGATTTCTTAGTCTGTTTGGGGTCGTTACTGGATCAGTGCAGGTAGGTATCATGATCTTGTATATGGCTGTCTGTAGGGTTCCAATGATGACACTGATCATGGTATCTAGGAAGTTGATGCTAGTGTGGGAATGTTCCAGAGAGAGTTTAATGGGTGGTAGATGTTTGTTGAACTTATGGTGGAAATCTATGAGGGAGTTTAAGTCACCTGTCCAGAGAATGAAAATATCATTGATATATCCCCGGCATGTCACTGGCCTCATGGTGCATTTGTTCAAAAATTCTTCTTCAAGGTGAAGAAGTTAGCATATTGGGGAGCCATCCCAGTACCGATGGCTGTTCCCATGGTTTGGACAATGTGTTTGTTATTGAATGTACAATTGTTATGGGTGAGGATGAAATGGGATGACAATGTATTTGGGGTGGATATCTGAAGGTTGTACAGTGTCTTGAAAATATTTGTAAATATTGCATCCTACACAGACCTATCACAACATGTGGTGTACTTCATCCAGTGCACCAAATCCTTCAATAACAACTATGTGGGTGAAACCAGACAATCACTCTGTTTTTGAATGAAGTCACATCAGAAAATGATTAAAGACAAAAACAACCTATCACCCCTCACAAAGCAATCACTCTCTATCTGACTTATTAGGCCTCATCTTCAAAGGAAACCTGCACAATATTTTCAAAACATGAGCCTGGGAGCTTAAATTCATAACTCTGCTAGACACTAAAAATCATGGACTGAACAGAAACACTGGATTTATAGCTTATTACAACAATCTGTAACCCACTAACTCTTCCTTTTTGGTCCTATGACTGCAGAGGTTTTAACAGGCCACTGCACCTTGAACGGTCCCTTAGAATATGTGCTAACTTCCTATGCAAAGCAATCTGTTCCACATTGTATTTAGCTGTGATGCTCCAAGTACCTTTCCCAGACTTGAAGAAGAGCTCTGGGTAGCTCAAAAGCTTGTCTCTCTCTCCAACACAAATTGGTTCAACAAAAGATATTACCTTACCCATCTTGTCTCTCTAGAATCAAAACTCTGTTATGTTTTGATAACAAAACCTGTGATGTAATCCTGGAAGTCTAGTGGGATGATATGGTGCAACCTGTCTATCTCATTTACATATCGTACCTAATCATAACAGCTGTTAAATTAAATATATGTACATAAAAATCCAGTTAACAGACTGAGCAGTGAGAGGAATAGAATGGTGCTCAGTTGCCTTGTCAGTACTGTGGTAAAATGAGGCATAGAGAAACAAGCTGAAGGAAGAAGATTCAAGCCCCCGAGATGGTGAATATCTCTTGAATGTGATGTGCTCTGGGAAAGAGGGAAGGAGGAAGCTGCACAATAAGCAGTGGAGCGGCAGCGTGGCATCTGGTTATCCCTCATATCCAAAGTAGAGTGAGTGTGCACCATGGCAGATTGCCACATAAAAGGGACAAAGAAAAATGCCAGCCCCATAAGGAATCTTAATGGTCTCAGCCCTTCAGTGCAACTAACTGTCAATCAATTGTCAATGCAATGAAACCCTGTTCTCCTCCAGCACTCCCTTGCCGCAAAAATCTGCTGCAGCAAAGTTAGGAAATGGCTTATGAACAAAGAGATGCTTTATCATTTACCAATTGCCAGGTGCCCCGTGCTACTTATAGGACTTAGTCTATACATTATTTAACTCTTTGCAGTTCCACGCAGATACAATTAGCAGAGGCAGACCTAAAAATGCAGCATAATGTAACTTCAAGGGATTCTGTCAGGAGAGAATAGATTTATCAGGTCCCCTGAGACTCTGCCTTCTGGGTCCCATTTTGTTTGTCAGTCTGCTGTACCCCTATTCCTGTGGCTTGCAGTTAGGCCATGACTTCTGTTGCTTTGGAGAGTTTTTGTTATCTCTGTTATGGATGAGCTGTAGGGTATATGGGTAAAGGAAAGAGATAAAGGCCTTGATACTCTCCTTCACTGACCTTTGCTCAGCACAGGTTAGATGGGGGTCATGCCAATCAGAGAGCAGGTTACAGCTTCCTGATTGTCAAGTTACTTTGGCCCCTGGCCCCTGCCCCAGAATAAATTAGACCAACAGCTCTGGCATAAATTAGTGGCTGTTCTTATTTATGCCGGCTGACTATGCGCCCCAAGGCACCATACATCAGATAAGAATTGACAAAGCTCAGGTGCCATGCCCTCTATGCTGGGGGTGCAGCTGGTGTAGGAGTTGGCTGTGCTGGCTGTATGCCAACATAGACCTTAATCATGCCAAGGAAATTCTCAGCAGACCAGCTAAAGCCAGATTCCAACCTCTTTGCATCACCTGAATGATACAGAGTGGTAGGAGTAACGGGAGAGAATCAGGCCCAAGGTGTCTCTCTGCCACTTGCTGTAACCTGAAATCAGGAGTAGTATTGTTGCTTTATGTCAGTTCTGTAGTTCTGCCTCTTTTAATAGCTTGGACACTGTTTTTCCTTGGGAGAGGAAGGTGCAGGCTAGATTGGAGGGCAAGATGAGGAGCTGTTGAAGAGGGACAGCTAGGAAGCTACAGTGTTGGTTGATGAGTGGTGTAATGATGTGTTTTATTAATAAAACAAAACCTGAGCTATTTGTGAATTGAACTGTAGTATGTGGAATTATAACAAAAAGTTGTGTAATGAGGCACAAACTCTCCTCTTTTCCTGGAGAGCTCAATAGAGTGGTCACTATAGTACGAGCCAAGGAAAAGAAGGTGCCAGGAGCTTCCTGACTTGCTGATCAGCTCTGCAAGATGAATAGCTCTGGATTTTTGTTCCTTTTTCTTTTCTATTTTAAAAAATCTGAGTGTAGGGGCAGGGGATATGGGCAGATTTTCAGAAAGTGATGAGCACCTGCAACCAGATTCCTTTAAGGTGTCTCAAATTGGGCACCCAAAAAATGAATGCAGTCAAAATCACTTGATACGTATGAAAATCTTGGCCAAGGAAATTAAATATTAAAACTAATTCAACAATGAGGTTGAGAAATCAAGCATTTCAGTCATAAAATTCTGGAAGTTTTTATCACCATTATATAATATTTTTGTTCCTGATTTCCTGTTTAAATATGAACCTCGTGTGAACTCTAGTTTTATTAGGGTCTGATCCAAACAACACTGACGTTAATTACAGTCTTTCCATTAACTTCAGTGAGCTTTGGACTGAGCTCCTAATGTATTACATAACAATATGGGACAGGAAATGTGACTTACTTGACTTCTGAAAATCTTCATGTTCTCAGCCTAAATTTTGTATTAAAACAAGTTTTTATATTTAACAGCAGAATAACATTAAGCCAGCAACCTTTATTTTTCTAGACCATGAAGTGCCAAGGGCAATTGGTTTAAGATAGAATCTATTTACTGTAACAGATTCTAAATCTGTCTTTAATTCTTAATTCAAACAGTACCCAAAGTGGCTGGATAATTAGGTTATGTGTGGCTATTGCAAGGGCAGGCCTTTTATTCTAGAAACCTTAAATGTCTAAACTCTGAAAATGATTCAATTTATTTTAGAGCATAGAGGTGATATCTGAATATAGGTGTCAAAAACTAGACATTATCACTTCTTGAAATGTATTACAGTGGTCTAGGTGAAACCCAGTTTGATAACATTCAGCTAGCATATGTGGTACTATAAATAAAGCCTGCACTGAAAAACTCCACAGAAGCTCAATAAAATTAATCTAGTTCACTTCTTTTGAGCAAAATTTTGGAATCTAAGCCTAAGAAACACAATCCCCTGTAAAAGGGCTAAAAACCAGCCTTCTCTCCTTTTAGCAGAACTTTGAAAACAGTACATAAAATAAAAATTAGAGTAATAAATGTTAAGGTTTCACTTATATCATTCCTCAGTTCTTAGCCCTCTTTATTATAGGATTCGCCTTCCTATTGTGATCTAAGTCATGTGAAGTTTGATGAAGGCCAAATCCTCTTAGCTGAGTTTGTCTCTTCTCTTATCCTTCCTTCCTCAGCCTACACATCTGTTCACTGCCTTCAGGCACTCTCAGCTCTCCCTAGTCAGTAGCCACATAGATTTATAAAGTAATTTTCCTCCAGAAGGATCCCAAATAGGGCTGGGGAAAAATGATGAAAAAAACTTTTGAAACATTTCTCTCAAAACTTTTGCCAATTCCTTTTCCATAGTTTTGGAGACTTCAAATTTGTGATTACTGCAAAATGTAGATGAGCATTTCCCAAAGCGGAAGTCTAGTAAGGCCAAAGGACCTCCCTCCAGTATTGAAGGAGTTAATGCCCCCTGGTGGGCACAGCCAAACCCACCCCGCCCTCCCCCCTTACAGGAAGTGCAAGGGCAGGGCCAGAAGTAGAAGAGCAGTGTCCTGGAGTTCAGATGTGGCTGGACCAGGGAAAGAAGCAGACATCTCTCCAAGCCCCCTGCAGAACCATCACATGGCTGCTGGAAGCGAATGCACACCTCGGTCACTGGAGACTGAGGAGCCCAGGGAGCAACCAGGGAGCAACCAGAGGAAGTGTTGCTTTGCCACTAGATTAAAAAGCCGATCTCCACAGTGATGGAGCATTCTCTCACCAAGAGTGGTGGGAATTAGTCCAGGGAAAACAGATCTTGTTCCAGTTGTGCTGCTGGGAAGTGAGGCAGCATGCTCCAGCCATTTTGTAATACTCCTGCAGACCCAGTGGCAGGACCATCCACCACTTTTAGGGGCATGAGCTGGGACCTGGTGGAGTAGGGTGGGCCCGGGTCTCCCTACTCCCTACTACCACCCCACACCTGAGGTGTCCGCCAACTCAACCTAAGCCAGAAGGCCTATACCAGGGACTGGGAAACTGTTTCCTGGCTCTGCCCCACCCACGGGACCAGAGCCAAAATGACTATTGATTGCCCCAACAAGGGGCCAAAGCCCAGACCTATGGCCATTCGCCTCACTGAGAGGGGTCGGCCCCAACACCGAGAGGGGAGATGGCTACAGGAAGGAACAGCCTAGGGGGCATGGAATGGCGGTAATGTAACTTTCCTCTGTGCTGCCTAGCCAATATGGCAGGGCTGAAGGGAAGTGTGATTGGTTTTATTTTCCTGTAAGGGAGAGACTCAGCTCTCAAAAGCTAGGGAAGGGCTGATGTAAAGGCTCACAATTTTTCTTGGACCTTGCTACGTAATCCACTCCTCTTTTGAAATTTTTGTGCCAAGTACCATAGCAGCTCTTTTTGAGGAACAGAGCAGTGCTAAACAGCGGCACACATGTCAGTGATGTATTATACACACTGGATCAGGTGGGAATGGAAGCAGACAGAGAAGCATTGTCACCTCATTCCACCTGTGGAGCTGACACAAGCATCTGGATCAGGAGCTTTACCCCAAGATCCTGCACCCCATAGTAGAGAGCCAACCTGAAGAACTGGCAGATGCAAGCAGGGCATTATCTACCCTCTTATTTTTCAGATCCTTTCTCAATACTACTCCTTCCATGATGCCTACAAGTACTCAGCCAACTAATTAAAGGCACATTAAAGGGCAGCTGGGCATAATCTAAGAGCATTGATTAATTTAGTATATTGTTAAAAGTTCCTAAATTTGTATATAATTACATAAACAAGGTATGTTAAAAGACCATTGTTAAGGTTGAAAAAAGACGGTTACTCACCTTTGTAACTGTTGTTCTTCGAGATGTGTTGCTCATATCCATTCCAGTTAGGTGTACGCGCCGCGCGTGCACATTCGTCGGAAAACTTTTACCCTAGCCACTCAGTGGGCCGGCAGGTCGCCCCCTAGAGTGGCGCCACCATGGCGCTCCATATATACTCCTGCCGGCCCACCCGCTCCTCAGTTCCTTCTTGCCGGCTACTCCGACAGTGGGGAAGGAGGGCGGGTGCGGAATGGATATGAGCAACACATCTCGAAGAACAACAGTTACAAAGGTGAGTAACCGTCTTTTCTTCTTCGAGTGATTGCTCATATCCATTCCAGTTAGGTGAATCCCAAGCCTTACAAAGGCGGTGGGGTCGGAGTGAAATATGGCAGAATAAAACTGCCGAGCCAGAGGCTACAGCCTCCCTTGACTGCTGAACCAGGGCCAATGGAGCTTCGCGACAGGTCTCGTGGGTAGAAACACGAGCCAGCAAGGCGGCAGATGAAGCCTGAGCCCTGGTAGAATGCACGGTGATGTGGCTTGGTGAAATATGAGCCAAATCAGAACAAGTGGGGATGTCCGCCATCACCCAAGATGAGATCCTCTGAGAGGAAAACAAGCAAGCCCTCCCTTTGGCCCGCTACCGGGGCAGAGCTGGGGCACCTTAGGAAATGATTCTGTCAGCACAAGATAATGCGAGCACTCCACAGATGTCCAAGGAGTGCAAAGGTTATGCCCATTGCGTTGAGCTGTGGGTAACATGAAAGGCCAAAACACCTTAGGGAGGAAAGCCGGGTGCGGTCACAACTGCACCTTGTCTTTGTGGAACCTTCGTAAGAGCTCTGATCTCAGAGACCCGTCTGGCCAAGACTAGGTTGAGGCCCCAGGGCGGGGCTGGGCGGCGCACCCGAGGGTGCAAGCGCTCCAAGCCCTTGAGGGACCTCGAACCCATAGAGCGTGGGACACTGAACGTCCATCTTAGCCTGCTGGAAGGTAGGGACGGCTGCTGAGCGTATCCTCAGCGATGATACCGCCAGATCCTGCCGCTAAAGGCCAGAGGCAGGCCAGAAAGAGGGGATCGAGACCTCAGCAGGAGCAAGATCGAGCGTACTGCAGCTGTAAAGGAAACGCTTCCACCTGGCTCGGTACGTTGACCAGGTGGAAGGCTGCCTGTCACCCCAACTCAGGTACGCAGGAGCCACCGTGAGGCGAAGAGGCTGCAGGTCCGAGTGACGAAGCCTGTCATTGCCCTGAGTGATGAGGTCTGGGCTGACAGGCCGAGCAACGTGGTATGTCAGTGCTGCCTGGACCACTCTGGAGTGATCATGATGACGCACGCTCCGCCCCTGCGGAATTTGAGCAGGGCGCAACGAACCAGTGGGAACAGCGGGAAGGCATAATGCAGTTGGCCGTTCCACGGTATCAGGAATGCGTCCAAGATCGATTCCGAGGAGAGACCTTGGAAGGAGCAGGACACCTGGCATTTCCTGCACTCGCGGTGAGCGAACAGGTCTGTGTGAGGAACCATTTCCACTTCCGGAAAGCGGGACGCCTCACATGGGGCAGAGTGATGGCTCGTAAGACAGGAAAGACCTGCTGAGTCAAAGAGATAAGACGTTCCGAACGCCTGGGAGAAAGGACGTCGCCAGCTCCATCGAGCGGGCCATGCAAAAGACCCGGAAATGGATGGCCTCCTGACAAAAAAGGGGGGAGGACTATGTCCCCCCTGAATGCTTATGAAGCACCTGGCCATTGTGTTGGCTGTAAACACCGAGATACAACGGCCTCGCAGCTGCCGCTGGAACCCCTGGCACGCCAGGCGGACTACTCTGATTTTTGGGGCATTAATGAGGAATGCCAGCTCTCTAGAAGACCGAAGGCCTTAAGCTCGGAGGTGACCATGAGCACTCGAGCAGAGAGATGATGCGTCCGCCGTCAGGGGCAGTGAGGGCTGGGGCGGATGAAACCGCATCCTGTCCACACCAAGGAGGGGGTTAGCCACCACTCTAGGGAGCCTAAGGCGTTCGAGGGAACGGTGACTACCATGACCATTGGCTCCCTGTCCAAGCGGTACGCCGAGGTGGGCCAGACTTGGAGAGGACGGAGGCGGAGCTTGGCGTGTTTGGTTACAAACTTGCGGGCAACCATGGACCCAGGAGACTGAGACAAGAACGAGCTGAGGTCGTTGGGAAAGCCTTCAGACCTCAGATGATTGATGCCATCGCCTAAAACCGCAGTTGCGATAAGCAGGCTCCGGCTAGGTAGGAGACCAAGATAGCCCCTAGGAAGCCCAACCTCTGCGTGGGAACCAGAGTGGATTGCTCTATAGTAATCATCAGGCCTTGATCTGTGAATAAGACCGTGACGATGCCCACGGCTGAGTGGGTTGTGTGTCAGAGTCTCCTCGGATAAGCGAATCGTCCCAATACGGAAAAACGCATATCCGACATAGCTACGGTAGGCGGCGACTATGGCCGTACACCGGGAGTATTCACCGCTGGCTATAAAGCGGAGGCATCTCCCATGCGGAGGGAAGATGGCATTGCAAAAGTACGCGTCCTTCCCATCCAGGGCGGCATAGTAGCCCCCCGGAGGCAAGGATGGAATAATGGTTCCCAGGGATACCATGCAGAACTTCAACCTTATCCCAAACCGGTTGAGTCCATGCAGGACCAGGAAGGTCTGACCTGTGGTCGAGTGGGGGACTAGGGCATAACGGGAGTAAAACCGCTAGCCCCTTTTGTCCGCTGAAGGGGGACAGGGCTGGAGCAATTTTAAGGTGGTACCCATGCTCCATCGTGCGCAGGACCCAGCGACCTAAAAGTAACTGGGGCCATGCCAGGAGAAAGCGGGATCAGGATCCCGTCCTGCGACTGGTACACCGCCCTCCGGTGAACCTTGGAAGGTCCGTCTTTGGTCCCAGTGGTAATTGCGAGGGACCTCGACTTTGGCTTTTTAGGGGGCCTGACGTTTGTCTGCGACCACCTTGGCCTTGCCGTTTTCCTGAGTTCTGCCTCTGGCTAGGCACAGAGTATGGCGGCTGGGGCCATAAAGGCCTGCGTTTGGTCGCAGGCGTATACATGCTGAGACGCATTAGGACCCTATTGTCCAGCAGGCTTCGCAGTCTGGGGCTGTCTCTGCCGCGAAGATGCCTTTACCAACAAAGGGTAAATCCTTTCCCCCGTCCTCCAAGACGGCAGCGAACTCTAGGTGGGAGGTTCGAGGGAGAAACTCCTCCACCCAGGTGCCATAAGTATCGCAGCTAAGCAAGGCTTGTTGCTTCGCACCCCAGAGGTGTAGGGCCCCTGCAGAGTACACCTTGCATTCGCCAAGGCTCTTTCCGCTTCGGGGCTGGCGCCCGCTGGCCATGATATCAGGATCGTGGTCCTGAGCATAAAATCCGCGCATATGGGGTGACACGGATGCGTGTCCGGACGGCCATGGAGGTACTAAAAGAGGGCACGGGCCGAGTCCTTGACTCACTCGGACCTTGCCCAACTCGGCACCGGGGACCGGCATCGGGAGGCTTATCGGTACCTGGAACGAGATCCAGACCCGCAACCAGAACGGTGTCGGGAGGTCGACCGAGATCTCGAGGCTCGGAGAAGAGCTACAGGAGTCAAGGTACCTGCCCCGGTGCCAGATGTCGGAACGGTGCCGATAGCGGGTCGGCGAACGGGACACCGACCGGTGCAGTGAGTGTGACCCGTACCGAGGAAAACAGTACCGGGACTGCCAGTGGTGTCCGGTGTGCCGACAGGACTTGGCGCGTCTGCGGGACCGTGATCATAGACGGTGCCGCTCTGCTGTACTGACAGGGGACAGTCCCTTGAAGAGACTGTATTACCCGTACCGGCGGTGCCCGGGTCAGGCAGCACTGACTCCGTCATGGCACTGAGAGCCCTCGCCGTTGGTAACATCTCCGGCGCGCAGGGAACAGCAGGCTCAACCACAGTGCGTACTGGGGAGCTGTCAGGCACCGGATTCGACGGCCCTCGTGGGGCCGGGATCCACGGTACCGAGGTCATCAGAGCTTCGGTAGGTGCCGGTGCCGGGAGAACCGAGTTAGATAAGCCGTCTGGCTGGGGTGCCGTCAGCACTGAAGCAGCGGGAGTAATACGCTCAACCACGGCGCGTGCCGGGGAGCCGTCGGACACCGGATTCTACGGCCCTTGCGGGACCGGGATCGACGGTGCCGAAGCAGGTGTCGGTGCCGGGCGATCCGACTTATACTAGCCCTCTGGCCGCGGTGCCGTGGGCACGGAAGCAGCTGGAGAAGTAGCTCGACCACGGCGCGCGCCGGGGAGCTGTCAGGCACCGGATACTATGGCCCTTGCGGGACCGGGATCGACGGTGCCGACGTCATCGGTGCCGCAGCAGGTGTCGGTGCCGGGCGATCCGACGTAGACAAGCTCTGGCTGCGGTGCCGTTGGCACGGAAGCAGCCGGAGCAATACGCTCAACCACGGCGCGTGCCGGGGAGCCGTCAGGCACCGGATACTATGGCCCTTGCGGGACCGGGATCGACGGTGCCGACGTCATCGGTGCCGCAGCAGGTGTCGGTGCCGGGCGATCCAACGTAGACGAGCTCTGGCTGCGGTGCCGTTGGCACGGAAGCAGCCGGAGCAATACGCTCAACCACGGCGCGTGCCGGGGAGCCGTCAGGCACCGGATTCTACGGCCCGTGTGGGACCGGGATCGACGGTGCCGACGCCATCGGTGCCGCAGCAGGTGTCGGTGCCGGGCGATCCGACGTAGACGAGCCCTCAGGCTGCGGTGCCGTTGGCACGGAAGCAGCCGGAGCAAACGCTCAACCACGGCGCGTGCCGGGGAGCCGTCAGGCACCGGATTCCACGGCCCTTGTGGGACCGGGATCGACGGTGACGACGTCATCGGTGCCGTAGCAGGCGTCGGCGCCGGGCGATCCGACTAGACGAGCTCTCTGGCTGCGGTGCCGCTGGCACGGAAGCAGCAGGAGCAATACGCTCAACCACGGCGCGTGCCGGGGAGCCGTCAGGCACCGGATTCTACGGCCCTTATGGGACCGGGATCGACGGTGACGACGTCATCGGTGCCGTAGTAGGTGTCAGCGCATGGCGATCCGACTAGACGAGCTCTCTGGCTGCGGTGCCGCTGGCACGGAAGCAGCAGGAGCAATACGCTCAACCACGGCACGTGCCGGGGAGCCGTCAGGCACCGGATTCTACGGTCCTCGTGGGACCGGGATCGACGATGCCGACGTCGTCGGCGCCGGGCGAGCCATCTTAGACGAGCTGTCTAGCTGTGGTGCAGCTGACACAGAAGCAGCAGGAGCAGTAAGCTCTACCACGGCGCGAGCCGGGGAGCTGCCAGGCACCGGATTCCCTGGTCCTGGGGGACTGGAATCGACGGAGCCGAAGTCATCGGTGCCTCTGCAGGCCGGATAACGCAACTGAGGCGAGCTCTCTGGCTGCGATGCAGGTGGCACGGAAGTAGCGGGAGCAGGGGGCTCAACCACGGCGCGTGCCGGGGAGCCGCCAGGCACCAGCAGGAATCGTAGACTCTCTCGACCTCGGATGAAGGGAACGGTGCCGAGTCGACATCGGTGCCGGCGACGGTCGGTGCCGGAAGGCCTTGGTGGTACCGGCGGGGTCCGGTGCCGAGGAGGCGCTTCTGCCCGCCGCTTGAACATCGCTCCGCGCCCAAGGTGGAGGGGCAAGTGAAAGTCCCGCACCTTTTTGTTCTCGGCTTAAAAGCCTTGCAAATGGGGCACTTATCTGTCAAGTGTGATTCTTCAAACAGGAGTCATGTAGATCTCTCTTCGGCCGCGGCTTCTGGTAAGCCGGGCCCCTTTGAAAATCTGGTGAGCCATGCATGGCTCCGGCACTGGGCTCATGGAAGGGCTACTTCCTGAACCCCGCTAACTAAACTAACCATGTTAGCAAAGGAAAAACGTATAACCATACAAATATATATATATAATTATATACGAGAAAACGAGTAGCTAGGGAAGTGGAGGTCAGCTAAGCCGCGCTCCACTGTTCCAACGACCGACACGGGCGGTAAGAAGGAACTGAGGAGCGGGTGGGCCGGCAGGAGTATATATGGAGCGCCATGGTGGCGCCACTCTAGGGGGCGACCTGCCGGCCCACTGAGTGGCTAGGGTAAAAGTTTTCCGACGAATGTGCACGCGCGGCGCGTACACCTAACTGGAATGGATATGAGCAATCACTCGAAGAAGAAGTAAACACTCAAGAGTTAGGTTAGTCAGAATTAAAGCTGCCCATTCAACCTAAACTCAGCCCCCTATGTGTATATGCATTACGATTAGGGCCCTATCAAATTTATGGTCCATTTTAGTGAATTTCATAGTCATGAGATTTTAAAATAGTCAATCTCATAGTTTAAGATGTTTACATCTGAAATTTCAGAGTGTTGTAACCATGGGGTTTCTGACCCAAAAGATGGTTGTGGGCGGTCATAAAGCTATTATAGGTGGGGGGTGAGGGGGGGGTCGCAGGACTGCCACCCTTACTTCTGCACCCAGCTCTAAAGTTAGTGCCACCACCAGCAGCAGTGCAGATGTGAGGGTAAGAAGGCATGGGGAGGGTCATCACTGTGGGGAGGGGCAGGGCTGGACTTTACAGGTGGACGACTGCCCAAAGCCCCAAGGTCAGAGGGGTGTCGTGGTCTGCCACCCCCAGCCAGCGCAAGGCTCTTTTAACCCCTGAGGTCTGGGCCCACAGCCAGGGAGGGGCAGGGCTGACGGACACCACAGCTGGGCGCTTCCACTATGCATCAGGCTCCTGCTTCTAGTCCCAATAGGGCTGGGAAGGGCTGGGACTTCCTATTCCCCTGCACAGGCTGCTCCAGGGATGGGTCAGACCCACCTCTGAGAACCTCCTCTGGCTGCAGGAAGCTTCACCCAGCTGGGCTCTGAAGGTAGCACTGAGGCAGAGCTTCCTGCGGCCCGGGGAGGCTCCCAGAGGTGGGTCTGACCCGGCCCCAGGAGTGGTCCTGGCAGGGGAAGAGGAAGTCTCATTGCTCCCCAGCCCAGCCAGGACCAGCAGCTGAAGCCTGGCGCATGGTAGGACCCCCCCAGCCCTGTCCCTCCCCTACAGTACTGAATCATAGAATATGAGAGTTGGAAGAGACCTCAGGAGGCCATCTAGTCCAATCCCCTGCTCAAAGCAGGACCAACACCAACTAAATCATCCTAGCCAGGGCTTTGTCATGCTGGGCCTTAAAAACCTCTAAGGCTGGAGATTCCACATCCTCCCTAGGTAACCCATTCCAGTGCTTCACCACCCTCCTAGTGAAATAGTGTTTCCTGATATCCAACCTAGACCTCCCCCACTGCAACTTGAAACCATTGCTACTTGTTCTGTCATCTGCCACCACTGAGAACAGCCCATCTCCATCATCTTTGGAACCCCACTTCAGGTAGTTGAAGGCTGCTATCAGATCCCCCCCTCACTCTTCTCTTCTGCAGACTAAATAACCCCAGTTCCCTTAGCTTCTCTTTCTAAGTCATGTGCCCCAGCTCCCTAATGTGCAGGGCCCATTAATCAATAAGAATTATATCAATATAAAATTCATTACTGTAGTAGCAGACCTCACCAAAATTGGCTACTGATGAATTAATGCCCACTTAATTCATAAATGATCCTGGGGAAAGTCAAAATTATTAACTGAAATAGTGTCTGTTTCTGTATAGAGTAAGCATACATATTAAGAGACAGAGTTTAATGTCAAAAGTATCCACTAATATGAGGTGTCCAATTTGAGAGAGAGGTCTGTAAAACAGGCACATCAAGGTGTGTTGGGTAAATATTACAACTCTCATCAAAGGAGATTACTTTTCATTCAATGTATCCAAACTTGTGCCGAACCTGCTGTCTTTCTTGAACACTTAGCCTTGCCTTGCATGCATTTGTAGAACTAGTGTGTCATGGGGGAGGTCCTTTCAGCAAACATTGTACCCATTTGTTTTTTCTAAGGACAATGAAGTTTTTCAGTTCCTGACTGGTTTGTGCAGTTTAGCAAAATAGATGAGCCTAGAGATTATGATGCACAACCTAAATAACAACACATTGATGTGAACTCGTGTAGGTGTCCGCTGTTGGGGTTCACCCCTCTCTGGGGATGGCTGGGAACCAGGCCACCTCACTACCTGGTCCAACAATGACAGCTCAGGGCCCAGACCCTCAGGCAGGGCTGGGCAAACAGTGCAGTTTATTAGGCCCAGGCCCTGGGTCAGGGTGGGGCAACAAACAATAGTTCAGGGCTCAGACCCTCAGGCAGGGGCTGAGCAAACAGCTCTGCAAGGTAAGAAGCCCAGGCTCCTGGGCCTGAGCGTCAGGGTGAGGGGGAGACTGCCACCCGTGAGTGGGGTGGCAGGGGTGACGCAGGCCCACCCACTCCTCTGCGTCCCAGCCCGGGGCCCTAACAGCGGCAGGCAGTCTGCTGCTATATCAGTGGGGATCCTGACCACAACACACTCACATTGGCTCTGGTTGTGCTGCAGCCAGACTAGGGTCGGCTGCCTCTGGGCTACTTCCAGTCTCCTCCTTGGGGCTTACCTGGATCCTGGGGTCGTCCTTCACAGGGTCCAGGTGCATGGGTTCGTCACGGCCGGGGCTGGGTGGTAGGTCTGGCAACTCCTCCGGAAAGTCGGCCCAGGGTAGCTCCGGCAGCTCCTCCGGGTAGCAGGCGCAGGGGAGCTCCGGTAGCTCTTCTAGGTAGCAGGCGTGGGGGAGCTCGGGCCACTCTGGGCGGCTGCCCTGGGTCGCAGGAGTCTCCCAGTCCCGATCTCCCTGAGGGACGTCTGCTCGCTCCGGCTGGTGGAGCTTGACTGAGCTCTGAGGGTCCGCCTTTATAGTTCCAGGTCAGCGCCTGACCCTTTGCGGGGTGGGCTCAGAGCTCTTTAGCTCCACCTAGTCTGGCCTCCAGCTGGGCTCTTCGTCCTCTGGGGCGGCTGGGAGCCAAGTCGCCTCACTACAACTTTAGGTAGAGATAGTCTATTGTTTTTTTCCCGCCACTCTTAACTCTTTCATGTTTGACATGTCACTGTGGTAAAAGTAGCCTGGATACAAAGGCCGTTTAATCTGTACTAAAAGCATTATCCCTTATGTGAATGGTGGTGAACAAGGTAGGTAGCATGGACCATCAGGTGTGCAGCAGCAAAACTCAGTCTCCTGCTTCTCATCATATTTTCTCCTCAAAACAATATATTGTGGTGAGACTTCTGCCACAATAACTAACCATCCACAGGCTTAGACCATTTTCACTCTCGTCATAATAAGCTGGTCACTAGCTTAAGTACATGCTTCTTCAAACAGCCACAATGGGGATAGAACAATGCAAGGAAATGGTGAGGAAGGTACTATAAGAGAATGGAACATGAACTATGAACCAAATAGTGTGATCAGATTCCATTCCATGACTTCTTAGTCCACTTCAGGACCTAGAGAGACACTGAGCAGCACAAGCTGTGTGTGTTTGCCATTGATCTAAAAGTCTGAAAGAATTACAGGGTCTGTCTGTGTCCCACAGTCTCAATACAAAGCCCCTTTTATAATCGTTACAACCAAGTTCTGTCTTTTCTCTACCACTGACCAGTGGTTGGGAGCATGGGAGAGCCATGTGCCCAAGATTAGAACAGTTCCAGTCGGTATCTCAATTTTTAAGTCATGCAATTTACGAGGATGAGTATACCAATAAGGCTATTAAATGCATCACTGGAAATTTCTGCAGCAGTGAAATACTGATTTCAGTGTGTATCAATGTAGTCTAATAGTGGACTGAGAATAACTATTAAACTGCAGTATCACACAAGGAACCCAGATATACTGCTGGAGAAATTCAAAAAAATCTAGCCCCTTGGAAACCACTATTCACTTCAATGGAGCATTAAACCTGAGTTAAGTACACTGCCAGCATTTAACTCATAATAAATTATAATAATTATAAGACCAGGGAAAACTGACATAGCAGGGGATATTGTGGTTTAGACTGCCTGTGGGAGTCAAATCATTAATTGCTAATGTTACCGGAATATCTAGGGACTTCTAGTAATTTGTTAGGTTGTTATTATTTATAAAACCTTGACTGTGTATTCAGCATTGTACAATGCACACATAAAGACTGTCCCAGCCCTAAAGAGTCTATAGCAGGGGTCGGCAACTTTTCAGAAGTGGTTTGCCAAGTCTTCATTTATTCACTCTAATTTAAGGTTTCGCATGCCAGTAATACATTTTAATGCTTTTAGAAGGTCTCTTTCTATGTCTATAATATATAACTAAGCTATTGTTGTATGTAAAGTAAATAAGGTTTTTTAAATGTTTAAGAAGCTTCATTTAAAATTAAATTAAAATGCAGAGACCCCCAAACTGGTGGCCAGGACCCGGGCAGTATGAGTGCCACTGAAAATCAGCTTGCGTGCCGCCTTCGGCACCCGTGCCATAGGTTGCCTACCCCTCGTCTAAAGGCTAAAAGGCAGACACATAAAGTAGGATGTACAGGGAAACCCAGTGGAAGACACTGTCACTGTTAATTGTTTTAGATCCCATTTTGTGTGTGTGTGTGTGTGTGCGCGCGCGCGCGCATGCACTCTGCCGAAAAGCAGCCGGCATGCAAGGAAGATAGAAAAATCCTAGTAAAATTTAAAACTCAATTAAAATAAATTGCTAGAGTAGTAGGACTATTGCAAACAGCTGTTTTACGTAAACTAATGACACCTGAAAAACTATGACTCTTTCTAAGCAGAAACTAAACCATTGCTGCCAGGAACATGCAAACACCTAAGCAAGTTAAATAGCATTAGCTGAATGCACAGTTTTTCTTGCTGTTGTTGAAGCTGCATAAAGCCCTCTATCTAACCTTTGGCTTAGCAATAAATGTTACTGGATTCGTCATCATTAATTAACAGCTATAAAATATGTGTATTTCTTGAAGGATTTCAAACTAATCAACAATCTCTCAATTTTAAGGTTAACATTTAATTTTAAAGGAACCAGATAAAGAACCATTGATTTACTAATTGATTGATTATGTGGCCATCATTACACAATATCTGGCTTTGAGAGCAAAAATTAAAAGCATGTGTCTATCTGTGTGGTAGATTTTTGATAGCAGCCCAGCTCTGGTCAAATCTCTGCAAGGAGACCAGAACTGTAGTTGCTTTCTGACTGCCCTGAAATTCTTTCCCACTCAACCACATAAAAGCAAGCTTCTGGGCCTCATTTCAGGCTTCAAAGGGAATCCTACTATCCCTTATTTCCCCAAGGTTTAAGGGAGGTGGTTACTTCCAATCTGATAACAAACTCTTTATACAAAATGATTAAAGTTTGTTTTAATTATTATAAAAATTAAGTTTGAAGTGTTTCCACGTGTAGATTTTGAACCTATAATTTTGATCTCCACTACAGGCTGCCCTTGACCTGCCACACAGACCTTACAGGGTAGGAAGCAGGGTGCAGGAACACACATACATGGGAGGTTGCAGGTAAGAGGGCTGGAGCATGGAGAGGGTCAGAAGCAACTGCTAGCGGATGCAGTGCTACCATCACAGTGGAAAGTGCTAGTAGCAGGCTCATTGTTGCACTCAAATGAAAATTAAATACTAGTAGATAAACAATCAGGTTACTAAACTACACCAACCGTCACCTCTAATTTCCATCAATCAGCAACAAATCCCACATGCTAATAGCAAATTTCCTGCTGGCTAAAAGTATTGGTTGGGCAGATGTATCTTGGACCATTGCCAAACTGAAGGCTAAAGTTTGCCAAAGTCTGACTTAGGTGGACCATAAGGGAAAGCCAATTATTTTTAATTATCTCAAGGGCCGTTTTCGGGAAAAAGTCTGATTTAAGTAGTGAAAGAGCCAAAGATGACTACTAATCAAGAATACAGTATCTGTAGCTCAATTATTAAAAAGAATCCGAGTGTATCTGCAACTTTTGTTTATTTTGTGTGTGTGTGTGTGTGTTTAAAACCAGCCCCATGTATCTTTCGGAGTACTTCACTACAGGGAGTGACAATGCTATTTGAACCCATGTTCTTCCGAGCTAACTTGTGGTGGCAAGCCACGGGGGGCGCTCTGCCGGCACTGCGAGGGCAGCAGGCAGGCTGCCTTCGGCGGCTTGCCTGTGGAGGGTCCACCGAAGGCAGCCTGCCTGCTGTGCTTGGGGCGGCAAAATGCCTAGAGCCACCCCTGGAGCTAACTAGCCTGTAGCATGTCTGTACAGATCCTCTTTGAGTTGTATTTTATCCTGTCAGATTTTTAAATGTTTCTGATGTCAAAATGAAGACAACTTTTCTCAGGCAGGTCCCCCACCCCCTACCCCACCCCGCTTTGTTTCTTCAAGCAATTTAAAAAGAAATAATAGCGCACCTAGCTGGCTGAAGGGATTGGTAATAGAAGACAGAGCCTGTCACCACTTCAAATCTAATCCAGCCCAAATCAAATCTAATCCAGCGCTGGCCAGTATTGGCTGAAAGTTTTTACCATGTGATAGTTATGTGATGGCCTATGTGAAGTATCATTAGTCCAGTTCCCAATAGACATATGTCCGTGTAACAAAAAACACCTTCACAGTTCCACTAATTGGAAACAAGCTGACAAATTCAGTTGAGAAGACAAAGAGACCTTCTCACACCATGGGTGGTACAGTAACATGCTGCCAAAAATACTAACAAGCTGCTCCCTCAGAACTATTCCATGTTAGTCGGTGGGACACCCTCTCTTGTCATGGGCTGAACAGGCAGCTGGGGAACGGGGCACTGTGGTTTTTCAGGTGAGCAGGTCACCTCTGACTGCTGCCAGCATCCCCTAGTTGGTATCAGAGGTCAAGTAGGGAAGCTTTTATCAGGCAGGTTTTTGGTGTAGGAGTGAGTCACCCATGACTGATGAAAAGGGAAGGGAGAGAAACAGACTGCCCTCCCTCCCAATACTGGCTCTTCAGTCTCCAGACTGGGGCTAGAGAGGCCGAAAGGCATGTCTTACACCCAGCCTTCTGCTACAACAGTAGAGCCCAGATGGCTGATTGTTTTCCACCCTACTGATAGGTTTACTTTGCTTTCTGTTTTCCCAGGCTACCTTCACAGGGCAAAGGGCTAGAGATTTATTTTTTCTAAAATGAAAGCTGAGACTCTCCTCCATAAGGTCCAGTGACTGGTCCTGCTAAGAGTCTACTCTAATTCATCAGTGAGGGTGGTATTTCCAGGATATGGCTGCAGCACCATAATGGAAGAGTGTAGGGAAATTTGCATTGTTTCTGCCTCTGTTGCAGCTGTTACACAGAAAGAGGTCCATATTTACAGGTGAGTGTAAAGAGGGTCTAAGTTGGTTACCTTACATTTGCTTACATCGATATAGACTCCTTAGACTCACATCTAAATACCAATGTGTAACACATACACCCCCATTACCTCTGAATTTGGACTACTAAGGCTATGTCTACATTACCACCTATGTCAGCAAAACTTATGTCTAGGGACCTACCAATTTCACAGCCATGAAAAATACGACACAGACTATGAAACATGTCCTTCCCCAGGAAATCTGATCTCCCCTTGTTCCTACGAGCACCTGAGCAAAGGGGGCTCCTAGCTCCTGCTTGGCTGGGGAGGGACAGGACTTGCTCTTTCCCTGCAGGGCTGCTCTTGGGTATCTCTCCTGGCAGCAGATAGCTCTGCATCGCCTCATCCCCACTCTGTCCAGCTCTGAAGGCAGCACAGAAATGAGGGTGGCAATTCCATGACCCCCCTACAACAGGTTTGCAACTTCACCCCATCCCCTTTTGGGTCAGGACCGCCACAGTTACAACACGGTGAAATTTCAGATTTAAACATGTGAAAACATGAAATTTATCAATTTTCAAATCCTATGGCCGTGAAATTGACCATAATGGATTGTGAATTTGGTAGGGCCCTATTATTGTCACTCACAGGTATGGACATTCCACCTCCTTGAGTGACGTAAGTTACACCAACATAAGCACTAGCTTCTCCCACCGACAAAGCTTATGCTGCTCACCGGTGTGGGTTTTTTATGCCAATGGTAGAGCTCTCTCCGTCGGCATAGAGCGTCTACACCAGACATGCTGAAGTGGTGCAGCTGTAACAGTAGAGCTGTGCCGCTGCAGTGCTGTACATATAGACATGGCCTAAGTCTTACTGCATGCCAGGCTGTCTATGTTAGTGTATGAGACAAGGTAGGCGAGGTAATAGTTTTTATTGTACTAGCTTCTGTTGGTGAAAGAGACAATTCTACAAGCTCCTCAGAGCTCTTCTTCATGTCTAGTAATCAGAGTGTCACAGCTAAACACAAGGTGACTGGGCAACAAAATAGCAGATGAAATTCAATGCTGATAAATGCAAAGTAATGCACATTGGAAAACGTAATCCCAACTATCGATATAAAATGATGGGGTCTAAATTAGTTGTTCCCACTCAAGAAACAGATCTTGGAGTCATTGTGGATAGTCCTCTGAACATATCCACTCAATGTGCAGCGGCAGTCAGAAAAGTGTACAGAATGTTGAGAATCATTAAGAAAGGGGTTGATAATAAAACCAAAAGTATCATATTGCCTCTATATAAAGCCATGGTACGCGCACATCTGGAATACTGCATGCAGATATGGTCACCCCATCTCAAAAAAGAAGATATACATTTGAATTGGAAAAGATTCAGAAAAGGGCAACAACAATGTTTAGGGTTATGGAACAGCTTCCGTATGAGGAGAGATTAATAAGACTGGGACTTTTCAGCTTGGAAAAGAGATGACTTGGGCGAACATGATAAAGGTCTATCAAGTCATAACTGGTGTGGAGAAAGTAAATAAGGAAGTGTTAGTTACTCCTTCTCATAACACAAGAACTAGGGGTCACCAAATGAAATTAATAGGCAGGAAGTTTAAAACAAGCAAAAGGAAATATTTTTTCACACAATGCACAGTCAACCTGTGGAACTCCTTGCCAGAGGATGTTGTGAAGGCCAAGACTATAGCAGTGTTCAAAAAGAACGAGATACATTAATGGAGAATAGGTTCATCAATGGCTCTTAGCCAAGATGGGCAGGGATGGTGTCCCCAGCTTCTGTTTGGATCACAAACTGGTAATGGGTTACAGAATGTAAATATAAGACATACAACCAGTGACTCTATTGAGTCCATGATTTTGGGTGTCTAGCAGAGTTCTGAAATTAAGCTGCTAGGCTCGTCTTTCAAAGATGTTGCACAGGTTTCCTTTGAGGATGAGGACTGAGAGGTCAGACATGGAGTAATTATTTTGTGGAAAGTGTTTGCCTACGGGTGGTGTGGTGTTTTTGTCTTTTATCATTTTTCTGTGTGATTTTTCATTTGAGATGGTAGTGATTATCTGGTTTCACCCACATAGTTGTTTTTGAGGCATTTGATGCACTGGATAAGGTACACCACATATGTAGGACCCCTGAATCTTGAAAGTTATGTTGTGGGGGGTATTGATCAACATAGTAGTGGACTGGTGTATTGATTAATTTCTTAGACTGCAGTGGTCAATAAGGGTTCAGTCTCCTGAGTGCTACAACATCAAGAAAATTATTTCCAGTATCATTAGAATCTGAGACCTAAAGAGCACATGAGAAACAATTGCAATTTATCACAAATCCCTTATTAACAAATCCACTAAATAAATACACAATCCCACAAATACAATAGCAGATAGTGCAAAATGTTTAGCCCTATTACTCACATCATTCACATCTCCTTCTGGGGAACCCCAGAGTGCCAGCTATTATTTTCCTCCTCCTCATCATCATCAACTTTATCGTGTCCATTATCACCAGTGGCTGTCATCCTGGCATCTTCTAAGGCACACAGGCCAAGACAGAACTTTTACAATGTTTCATGCTGACATCCACTGAGGTTCAGACATATTTATGAAGGTTTCAACTCCTTTTCTTTATCTATACTTTCACACCCCACTAAATTTGAGGTGTCTTGTTTTAAATGTGCTAACTTGTTATTCCCCTTATACTCATTAACATTTACATAACTCAGTTACCATAGGAACTTGTAGTTAGCACACTGCTGACACCCTGTATCTCCAAAAATTCCCAAAATATTTTCACCAGCTTTAACTGATGCATTGCAATATATATTCCTTGAATATCAGCAGTTAACACATCTATTACTGTAACTGTTTCATCTTATGACATAGGATCACTCATTGGTTAGCTATTCATGTCAGCCTATTTTTAGGCCTGAGGCATTGTCTGGTTAAGCTAAATACCTTACATGCCTGAGGCCTGTAGACCTTTGTGATATAGTATTAATCAAAACTTATTTCATACCATTCAATCTTGAATATACCTTACAGGGCCTTCCTTTAACAGAAGTCTGTAAAGAAACACCTTTCTCATTGTTTTCCTGCAGTGACCGCTGTGTGAAAATATGTTCAGACTAGGGTGGCCAGGTGCCTGGTTTTCTTATCTTTACTCTCAACTCTCTTATTCTAAGCCCAAATGTACCTCAGCCACACACATACTACGTCTTGCCCTGCTGTTATTATTGTAAATTGCTTAAATCATAAAAGCTGCCTCATTAGTTGTTACTTAGTCCTGTCTTGAGTGCAGGGGACTGGACTAGGTGACCTTCTGAGGTCCCTTTCAGTCCTACACTTCTATGATTCTGTGAAACATTGCAAAAAAATTATATTTATGATAAAAGATTTAACTGCACTTCATTATAATCTTCCATTAGATTAGTCACTCTGTCTGGGGGACCATATAATACTGTCTCGATACAGATTAGATAAGTATATCCTGAGAAAAATGTAGGCATTTTATTAACTTTAATGTCTTAGAACAAGAAGTTCCCACAGTCTCTAGAGTATTAATCCACTTGTACCAGCTAGTAAAAGCTGTTACATAGAAATCTCCAAATTTGCATAGACATGTTCAGAGAGTGGAATATAAAGGAAATATTTATTGAAGGAAATTTTTCATACAGGAATTTTACGCATATGCTCACTGATCCAAATGAGTTGGATTTAGAGGAGACAGAATTTAAACTATCCATGTACCTCCTACTATAACAGGGAGGTATGAATCCTTAAATGTAATATACATGATTTTATTCTTTAAAGGAACCATGGATGAATTTTATCTGTTAGATAGGTCATTACTTCATATCTATGCAGAAAAAGTACTATGTGTCAGCAGATATACGTGCCGTAGTAAACAAGCATTAGAAAATCAAGGATGCATGTCACTTAGAATGCAAATTGTAAGGCCAGTCCTTCTCCTGGATGGAATCTTCTACTTTCTCAGCAGTTGCAGCTTATCAAGGGGAAACTGTTGTTTCTATTTCTCTGGCTTGGGACATGCAACTGGTAAACCAGGACCACAGGTGTTCAAGTCACCATATTGCTAATTCCAAGCAGTATGTTTTTTTTTTACCTTCAGAGACTGAAGCGCTTTAGGGCTTCAGTTTTCAAAAGGATGCTGCCAGGAAGCAAAGGCTATAGAGCAAATTGCTAGTGTCTGTGAATATCTTGAAACGTATCGGAGCATAACTAGAAGTATTACATCAAAATAAAGACTTATAAGGGGTTCACCAAGCATTACCTGGGAAATTCATCACAATACACCATTAGTGAGGGCCTATGAGTACACACTTTGGACTAAATTCAACTGTGAGGTAACTACATTGAGTTCAGTGGCATTACACTGGGTATTAAGTTATCCCGTTCTGTTTTTTTTTTTTAAAAAAGATGCTGTAGCTATTCCCTTCTTAGGGTTTGTCTACACTTTGAGCCGAAGGAGTAATCTCCTGCTTGAGCAGACGTACCTTCGCTAGCTCTGATCGAGCTAGTGTGCTAAAAGAGAAGTGTAACTGCAGCAGCACAAGTAGTGGGAGAGACAAGCCACCTGACTATGTACCCAGGGTCTCACGTGGTATCATCCGCAGGGCAGCTAGCCACTCCCGCTGCAGTGGCTACACTTCAGTCTTAGCGTGCTAGCTCGATCAGACACTGTGCCACATGACATTAGCACAAGGAAACAAGAGAAATGTGGTCTAGATGAAATTACTATAAGGAGGAGGCATGATGGAAAAAACATGCTTAAAGAGTAGATATCAATACTTCACTGTCAAACTGGGAGGCTGTATCTAGTGGGATCAGTCCTGAGTCCAGTACTAGTCAAAATGAATGACTTGGATAATGGAGTGGAGAGTATGCCTATAAAATTACATAAGAATGGCCATACTGGGTCAGACCAAAGGTCCATCCAGCCCATTATCCTGTCTGCCAACAGTGACCAATGCCAGGTGTGCCAGAGGGAGTGACCCTAACAGATAATGATCAAGTGATCTCTCTCCTGCCATTCATCGCCATCTCCACCCTCTGACAAACAGAGGTTAGGGGCACCCTTCCTTACCCATCCTGGCTAATAGCCATTAATGGCCTTAACCTCCATGAATTTATCTAATTCTCTTTTAAACCGTGTTGTAGTCCTAGCCTTCACAACCTCCTCAGGCAAGGAGTTCCACAGGTTGACTGTGCGCTGTGTGAAGAAAAACTTCCTTTTATTTGTTTTAAACATGCTGCCCATTAATTTCATTTGGTGGCCCCTAATTCTTGTATTATGGGAACAAGTAAATAACTTTTCCTTATTCACTTTCTCCACACGACTCATGATTTTATAGACCTCTATCATATCCCCCCTTAGTCTCCTCTTTTCCAAGCTGAAAAGTCCTAGCTAATGGCACCAAGCTGGGAGGGGTTGCAAGCATTTGGAAACACAGGATTAGAATTAAAACTGATCTTGACAAACTGGAGAATTTGTTTGAAATCAATAATATTAAATTCAATAAAGAAAAGTGCAAAGTGCTTTACTTAGAAAGGAAAAGTCAAGGCACAGCTACAACATGGGGAATAACTGGCTAGGTAGCAGTACTGCTGAAAAGGGTTTGCAGGTTGTAGTGGATCACAAATTGAACATGAGTCGACAATGTGATGCATTTGCAAAAAAAGTTAATATCATTATGGAGTATATTAACAGGAGTGTCATATGTAAGACACCGAAGTCATTGTTCTGCTTTCCTCAGCACTGGTAAGGCCTCAGAGCTAGAGTATTGTGTCCAGTTCTGGGATGGTTTAGATATATTTGGTCCTGCCTCAGTGCAGGGGGATGGAGTAGATGACTTCTCAAGGTCTCTTCCAGCCAGGAGCGGTACCAGGGTTTCTGGCATCCTAGGCAGAATTCGGGGGGTGGCATTTTGTGCGCTCCCCATGGGGCGCGTGGGAGCTTCTGGTTCCACTCCCATCGCGCTGCCAAAGAAAGACCCTTCGCCAAAATGCCGCATGCGACAGAGGCAGCCATTGAGCTGCTCAATTGCCTGCCGCTGTTTTCCGCGGCACGTTGGCAGAAGGTCCTTCTTCGGCGGCACGACTGGAGTGGAACCAGAACCTCCCGCACGCCCCATGGCGAGCACACAAAATGCCGCCCCCCAAATCCTGGCGCCCTAGGCGACCACCTAGGGTCACCTAATGGAAGCGTCAGCCCTGCTTCCAGCTCTACATTTCTATGGTTCTATGTGTACTCAGGCTGGAAATTTTGCCTTCCAGCTCTAGTGTAGACATGACATTAGCAATACTGCTCCAAAAAGTAGTACTACTAGGAACTGTGGCACAGCACCAACCAATCAGCACTTCCGATCTCCGACTTCCCTGTCCTGCACTTTAATGACTAGAGAGCACAATTCCTGCAACTCTCTTATTCCCTTGAAAGTTTCCCTTCCAAACACTGACTAAGGCAAATTCTGCTAAGTTTATGAGATGTGATCAACTCAAATCCTAATGTGCCCATATCAGAAGATATTTGCACTCTATATTTCAACTCCCTAAGGCTACAGGAGTCTTTCCAATTACTTCACTGGGGTTTGGTTCAGATCCCAAACCCGTTTATGCCATGCTCTTATTTCCAGTTCACAGGGAACCCTTATCCTTTAAATCCCTTCTCAAATCTTCTTTAAGAGACTTATAAACTTTAGTCTTTTTGTGGATATTTAAAAATTGTAAACCTCAAGATGCATGCATTAGTCATCCCAGTGACTGGGTAATCATATCACCTTCATTCTTATCTAACCACTCACTATAGGGTTCGTCTTTTCCTGGTTTGTTCTTGTTTAACACATGTCCCAGTCCTACAAACTACTCTAGGCAGGTGCCTCTGTACCTGCATGAAACAGACTGCAGATCTAAGGATATAGACTGTAAACATTTTGGGGCAGAGACTCAGGCTATATCAGGGGTGGGTAACCTCTGGCACGTGGCTCGCCAGGGTAACCACCCTGGCAGGCCAGGCCAGTTTGTTTACATGCTGCGTCAGCAGGTTCGGCCGATCATGGCTCCCACTGGCCACGGTTTGCCGTCCCAGGCCAATGTGGGCGGTGGGAAGCTGCGGCCAGCACATCCCTCGCCCGTGCCGCTTCCTGCCACCCCCATCAGCCTGGAACGGTGAACCACAGCCAGTGGGAGCTGCGATCAGCTGAACCTGCCAACATGGCAGGTAAACAAACTGGCCTGGCCTGCCAGAGTGCTTACCCTGGTGAGCCACGTGCCAGAGGTTGCTGACCCCTGGGCTATGTCTACAGTACAATCAGAAAGTGTAACTGTAACACATGTAGACATAGTTGAGGTAGACTGGGTAACAATAGCAGGGAAGCAGCTGGCAGCATTGGCTATGGAATGGGCTAGTTTCACCCATGTGCACCAATCACACTTCCTGATTGCAGTGTAGACACACCTCAGGCTTTGCTTGTTCCATAGTGCACAACATCTAGCATTATTTTGCAATAATTTACAACAATTTCTTCAAGCCCCACAAAAAAAAGTAAATGTATATATCTCTTGCTGGGCTAAATAATATGCTTTCTGAAAGTTCTCATGGACAGCCGGAAACAGTCACTTCAGTAGTTATATGATATAATATTCCATCTGGAATCAGGTTACCATAGGTAAAAGTTAAAGGGGTGAGAAAAGTCTTAAGTAATTTGCCCCACTAATAGCGTTAAATGATTTATATGAATTCATAAAATGTTCCAGGTCAGAGTTAGATAAATCAAGCCATGTGTACTTTTATAGAAAAGTAAGTAATGACTACAGGGAGTAATATGAAAAATTTAGGAACAACTTCTTTATTTATTGTACACTGTCCTGTGTAGATGGCGCCTTAGGGGAAGATGTTAGGGGATACTGTCCTATGTCTCTGTAGGGAATATTGAAATATTAAAAGGAAATAGTATCAGGCATTGTGTCCTACTAGCTGTATATGAAATCCATTTGTAAGATGATATTTTCTGTGGATTTGTGGAAGAAATAATAATAAACACACACACATTGAAATGCAGCCACTTCCTAGAGTACAGGGTGGCAGCTAGCTGGCATATTATGCACTGTCCAAGAATGAGTGAGAGGAGATTTACCCTAAACTTACTAAAAGAGCCATGAGATGTTTAAGGTTCACACAGAGCAAACGGAACCTTTGGTGGAGAGTTTCAAACCACCTAGAGATTTTGGACACTCGATTCCCATGGGAATCCCCTAGGCAGCTTTGAAAATCTTCACCTCCGTTTTCATGGTCCAAACCAAACATGAACTTCATAGAACTCATCCTTTACAAGGGAGGGATGAAGTGGCCTGGATAGGATTAGAACCTGTGATCCCAAGATACTGCCAACCAGGAGCAAAGGTATGCCAAACCGCCCCTCTCTGATTACCAACATTAAGCTGTAATTAGTGGGTGGAGAATGGGATTTGGTGCAGTGTGACAGAGGAGCAGAATGGAAGCGCAGCCCTGCTGTCTCAGGCTAGACCAGATGCTTTTGTTCTAAGAAAGAGAAATGCATTGCTGGAACTAGTTAATGTTAGGCTGGCAGCATTTGGGCAGAGATGAAATTATAACATACAAGAGAGAGGTTTGTTATTACTAGAGCTGGGCAGGATTTCAGAGAAAACATTTGGATTCATACAAAAGTCAGATAAACATATAAAGAGTGCTCATATAATGGTGTAACTTGTGTTGTGTAACTTGCACATGTCCAGGAGAGAGCCAGAGCCAGACTGTGAGTGGCCCCTGTGTGGGTGTGTAAAGGAAAGTGCACAAGCAGCTTTGCCCACACATGTGCTCCCAATGCAAGGCCCAATCACAGTTGCAGACGCTGCACTCAAAGGAGGACAGAGGATACTTCCTGAGGGCATCCTGTGGGTATACATCACTCCAAAAGAGGCACCAGCTGGCAGAGGAGGCCAAGTGTTTTGCAGGGTGCAAATTACACCATTCCAAAAAATGGGGCAACCTGGGCAGTGCCTGGGCACACTGAGCTGCTTGAAGGACAGATTGCACTTCCCTGAGTAACAATCCCTCCCTGAGCTCCCTCCAGGCAGTGCAACTCTGCAGAGTCCCCAACGCTGGCCACAATTTGGCCCATTGCTTGAATATGTCTGAAATATGGTGATGGCCAAGATTTAGGCAGGTGATCATTTTTTTTTAATTTGGGGTGAGTATAGGGGCAGAATTTTGCTACAGATAAAATTTAACAAAATTTAAAAATGTTTTTATAGTACGTCAGACAATCCTTAAATGTATGTAACAGTGCTCACACAGTATAAAAGCCAATTTAAATTAACACTGCTGCCGTGATGAACCTTGAGTTGGTGCTCCCAGATTTAAATGAGAGGGAACTGATGGCAGGGTCTTGACTTTAGAATTCACTCCATTCTCCACTCCTTTATAGCTCAGATCTGTTGATCTTCAGAACATGTGGCAAACTCCAGCTCAGATTTACTGGTACATTCCAGCTGTTTTGTGCTATGCTGGTTTTGCAAAGCAGCTGTAAACTCAAGTTTACTCGTCCAGTTAAATTTGGTTTATGATTGCTAGGTGTCTGCAAAGCAACCAGAGAATACCAGTAAACCATGCCCTTTATCAATTGGTTCAGGCTTTTAGGGTGAAAGGCATGATGGTTAGTATTGTTTTGATTTGGAGTAGTTGAGATTTGATATATTGAGATAGCCTTTTTGTTGATCTAGTTGTGCCATGTGGTTGAGGATTTATCACTTACTGCTTTTGTATGCATTATGTTCTATGGTTTGTTAAAAGCACCTAAAGTTTTGGACAGTCACTTTTTATTTGTGTTTAAATCATAAATAAATTCCCTTAAACCACAGGAAGTAGAATATTTACCGTCTCTTATTTATAATACATATTCTGTTTTCAAAATATTGCCTTCGCCGCTCTTTGTCAGCTGGTAGTATTGGGTGAGCTTCTGCATCAGTGATTACATCTTGAGCTTTGAAACTGATTTCCCTGATCTTGAGATGTGAAGATTCAGGATGTTCCCTATGCCTTCTAAACATAAATCCACAGAGTCACCAACAGCAGGGATATGGGAGCAAGAATATTGTAAGGAGTGAGACACTTCACGTCTGGATCATCAAACATAAATAAATGAATTGGTCTGCATCCTACAGGATAAACTCAGCGAATTCCTGTAATGAATTATAAAAGTTGAGTCTTTGTTATCAAATACAGATTCATGTAAAGTGTTTGGTCAGTGCTAAGTCTGGATTACTGTAATGTCAGGAAGTTATCCTTGGAGAACCCATGGTTTATATGGAATGAGGTCACCCAGTTAAGGCCTGATTCAAAATTCATCACTAGGAATCTTTCCACTGGCTTCAATGGGCTTTGGATCAGGCCCTTGCTCAATGGTGTTCTTCATGTGGAGCATAACACACCTGTGCTTTGTATACTGCACTGGTTGCCCATTTGTTTCTGAGGGCAAAATCCTATAAAGCTCTGTGTAAAGTCCAGTTTTATAAAGTCTTGGGTAGTTTGGCTTTTGGTGACCTCAGGGCTTGACCTTGCACCATTTAAGTCAATGGAAGTATTGCCATTAGTTTCAGTGAGTAAGATGCATCCCTAGAGACCACCTGTCCAAACATGCACTGGAAAACCCTAGCTGGAAGTCCCCCAGAGGGCAAGGAGCAAGACATTCTCAAAGGGGGAGCCTAAAGTCTGGAATTTGCTTTGCCATTGTTTCCAAAAAGCTTACATTTGTTGTCCTTTAGGAAATGCTGCATTGTCCATTGTTGTATCAACCAAGCAAGGTCCTAACAACTTCAACAGGACTTTATTTTTACAGTGGAATCCTCTGTACCGAGCTGCTGCTGCACCCTCTGTAACTCTCATTCCTCAGCTCCTCCTCCCTCCTTCCTGTTTCCTGTCCTTTCAGACTCCCAAGAGCCAGTGCTCCCAGTTCTAATAATTACAAGCACGTCTAAACACCACACCTATCTATTTGTTCAGGCTTTTCATAGTATGCATCCTGCACAGAGTAGATTGGCGGGAGAGGGGATTATTTTTTGAGTTAACTTTTGTCAATTCTGTTTTTAATTTATGATTGTTAACTTCTATATACACCAGGGGCGGCTCCAGGCACCAGCACACCACGCACGTGCCTGGGGCGGCAAGCCACGGGGGGGCGCTCTGCCGGTCGCCGCGAGGGCGGCAGGCAGGTTGCCTTCAGCGGCATGCCTGCGGAGGGTCCGCTGGTACCACGGCTTCAGCAGACCTCCTGCAGGCTGCCGTCAAATCCGCGGGACTGGGTACCTCCCGCAGGCAAGCCACAGAAGCAGCCTGCCTGCTGTGCTTGGGGCGCAAAATACCTAGAGCCGCCCCTGATAAACACATGCATATTTTATAAATCAATCAATAAATGAATGATTAAAATTTAGACCAGAGCTGTTCCTTTATGCACTCCTGAAGCATGAGTTTGGATGTCCTTTATAGTTGTATCCCAGTTAGTATAAATGTGGATGGCATTCTTAATCATATAAACATGTGATCCTGTTTAAAACACCTACTAAAATAATAGCCTTAGCTGTGAGTTTCACAGGTTAATTATGTATTGAATAATAAAAGGAAATGCTTTTTTAACACATTTTAAATTTGTTGAATTTACTTCCTTTGCCTAATTAGATTCTGTCATTCCCACACTTTAATTAACCAGAAAGCTTGCTGTTGAACAATGTAAGATTTCCTGCCTCTTAATATCTGGCAGTATTTCCAGCCTCTGGCAATGCAGGAAAAGAAATAACAGCACTGGGAATCAAATTTGGGGTCTCCCATACAATAGAACATAGCAGTCATTAGCCACATGGCTGGAGCATCATTTAAATTGAAGATCAATTTTGCACAACACAGATATAACAGCTATATCTGGCAATCCCAAATCTAGATTGTAATCTTATTTATTATATTTGGTAAGGGAACTGCAATGGAATGGGATAACTGCAGTTAAAAACTGAAGATAGTGTCCACTCAGTCACAGTGGTGAGGTTATTTAAAAGCAAGAAATCTGAAATTAAGAAGTTGTCAATTCTCCAGAAATCGCCAACAGCAAACAAAACAGATGGATAATAAAGCTCCTTACCAATCACTGAAGCAGTAAACTGTGACACTGAAAATCTGCCAATGCCTTTATCCCAGTTCTCATGGATGAATCTTTGACATTTTATGATGCCCATTTAAGGTAGCCTGGAATGACTGAATTATTTGTTCATGATGTTTTACCTTTTCACAAGTTTGTCTCTGGCTTTGTATTTGAAAAAGCCTGCAGTTATGCTGAGAATTTTCAACTTTCTAGGATTATTAACCATCTTAATAGCACTCCTGCTCTTTTGAATCATTATGCTCTGTAGCAGTGCAAGGACTCTATTCTGTCGATACCATTTTGTATTTTATCTGCACAGCTCACAGTAGTTCCTTGAATCAAATGAGAAAAAGAGAACTGCTGTTATCTACACAAGGCAGAACTGGTATGGTATTGCTCTGATTGGTGTATTTTTGTACATGCCTAAAGCCTAAGAGTGAGCTGTTGAGTGCCCTCAACTCTCATTCAATTTGCCAATGAAGTCATTTGGAATTGAGAAAGCTCAGCATCTCACAATAGGTACTCAGCACCTCACACAGTTGGGCCTCTAATTACTCAAAAATCACATACAAATATATTTCTAGTAGATGCCTATTCGTGTAGAATTGACTAGGCTGTGAATCAGAAGTATGGTCTGAGTTACATACCCTCTAACTTCCGTTGGATTGCATGGGGTTCTAGTCATTTTGGTCCCTTGCTGTAAAATTCTCCATGAGGTTGACGCTTCTTACAATAACTCAGTGTAGGTTCCTTTTGAGTTATTAGGTTTCTGCAACAATACAACAGAAACAGTTGGAACAACACCACTAGCCTGCCATCAAATTCTGTTCTGCACAGATAAGAGTGACACTTTTTTTGTAACATGGTGGATGCCGTCACTGTGACTCTCAATTTTGAGCTGTGAAGATAAATAAATAATCATAGTATTAACAGAATAAAGAGCCTTCTTGTATTATTACAGGCATTGATCATTCCAAGCAATGGCATTAATGTTATTGTGTAACATTATGTTATAAATTACTATTATCAGTGTGGACTGTGGTAGAGGCTTGGGGCTCAAATCACTCATCAGAGCTCCACTGTGCTAGGCACTGTACACACATGAATTAAAGAGATGATCCTTGCCCTAAGGAGCTCACAGTCTAAGCACAGGATGACAGACAATAGATGGACAAGAACAAACAAAAGGGAGGACAATGTAACAGCAGCAGACAGAGCACACTATCTGCTAGCCAAGAAGAACTTTCCTAGGAAGGGAGGGGTGAACACTAGGGCAGAATTTGTCCCAAAATACTGGACAATTCTTCTTCACCTCAGTTTTTCTACTTGAAGAAGTTGAACACAGAGACTGGGATTTTCTTTCAGGGGAGTTAGATGCACAGCTCCCATTGAAACCCAATAGCAGTTGGGTGCTTCACCCCCTCAGGGCTTGTCTACACTACCGCGTGGGGTCAATCTAAGATACGCAACTTCAGCTACATGAATAGCGTAGCTGAAGTCGACGTACTTAGCTCTACTTACTGCAGTGTCTTAACTGTGGTAAATCGACAGCTGACGCTTCCCTGTCGACTCCACTTGCGCTTCTCATTCTGGTGGAGTACCAGAGTCGATGGGAGAGCACTCAGCAGTTGATTTATAGACATGATAAATCAATCCCCCACTGGACTGATTGCTGCCCACCGATTTGGCGAGTAGTGTAGACAAGCCCTAGACTCCTTCAGAAAACCCAGGTTTTCTTGCCCAGTAGGGTAAGTTTGCATGTGTGAAATTGTATCATAAAAGTCTTTACATCAACAAGGCTAATAGTGATCTCGCCTCTGAAACCTGGGCCCTCTTGTCATTATTTTCAAAATTGCCCTCCACTTCCTGCTGATCTCTGAAATGCTTTTCTCAGTTGTAATCCACATTGCTTCTTCCCTTCCTTCTGGGGCTGCTGTGGAGAGTTAAGGCTGCAGCGCAGCCTTTTTCAGTCGGAGATTTAAAGCGCTCTGGCTAAGAGCTTCTAACTAGGCTAAAAATACTGAGTGATGTGTAGGGGGAAGGATAAATCTTTTGTAGGAGACTTGAGGGTAACCTCCCATGGTCTTTTTATTGAAATGCCTGCAGTTTTTGGTACAGTTCAAGTTCAAGTCAAGTCAACCTTGGCAGGGATGACAGTAGTAATCAGAGAAGGGGTTAACTACACCTCTACCTCGATATAACGCGACCCGATATAACATGAATTCAGATATAACTCGGTAAAGCAGCACTCCGGCGCGGTACGATTTTTTGGCTCCTGAGGACAGAGTTATATCAAGGTAGAAGTGTATATGGGTAACACTAAGCACTGGGCTCCACTGGTTCACCAGCAATAAGGCAGCCTGGGATTTGTGCATTCTCCAGACCCTTAGGCCAATGGGGCTCCTTTGGAGCACTGCGAGCAACTTAAAGTTGCTCTCTCCCAGCAGAACCCGAGGAGAAAGGACAGCAGTGCAAACATTAGCGGTCTTTCCTTGAAATATACGTGGAGTTACACTCATGTAATAAAATGCAGAGCCAAGTGGTAAACTCCATTCACCTTGGACCGCTTCACCTCCATCAAGCCCATTAGACCACAGCTCTATAGGAGAAGCAATATGCAGTCCTGCACCAAGGACAGGTTTTGTAAAGGGGGTTGTGTGGTACAAAGACAACCAAACTGGATCTGTCAGCCAGGAAGAGAGGATGTGGCTCTACCTGGCCAAAGATCACCTCCAGCTCGGCATTTAAAAGTCACAGCAAGCACAGCAAAAGTCCCCTTAGGGTCCTGTTCTCTCTCTCTCTCACCCCTCTCAACCGGGCCTCTGCAAGTGTAACTGCAGCCCCTTTCTAGGATAGTTGTGACAATTTGGGGAATCTATGTACAATCTATGAATTCCAGTTTGATTTTATAAACTAACTAAAAATTCTGTTTTTCATTTTTTAAAAATTTTAAACAGCCAAAAACAAGACAAAACAAACAAAAAAATTGAAAAGTGCAAACATGTAAAAGCCAAAAAAAGGTGGGGGGGCGAGGGCAGCCACATTTTTTTGCTTGGGGTGGTAAAAAACCTAGAACCTGCCCTGTGCTGTGAAAAAGCTGGGGCTCAGGATCCAAACTGAGCTCTGGCCAGTGAGGGTCCCAAAATTCAAGCACCAGGCCATGCCCAGATGTCTACACATTTTTTAGCCCTGCACCTCAAACCCCTGTGAGCCCAAGTCAGCTGACCCAGGCCAGGCACAGGACTTTTAGCCCTGTGTAGACACAGCCTGAGAGACCTGGAAGGAATCCAGAAGGACTTTCAGAGACAATAGAAGCAGGGACAGGTGAGAGGAACAGGGGCGTACGCTTTTGTAGCAGAGGAGTCCTTTTAACTGCAAAACCAGCCACAGAAGAAGAAACCTGACTGCAGCGAGGGGAAAGAGTGAATGAGTGAGCAAGTGTCAGAGAAGCCACATGCTGGAGGGGTATCCTGGACTCCTTAGAGGACTTGACCTAAGCCCAAAGTATGCTCTAAAGTAGTGAGGAAACTAGGCAGGGAACGGTGTACAGGCATTTTATTGTTTTGTCTAGATCTGTATATTTCTTGTGCTAGCTAAAGTAAAAAACTTGATTAGTTTTTGAAACCCTTACAAAGCCTCTGGGTCTGTTTGTGTCCCATGCCCCTGAAGTGGTGAACTGTAAACTCAGAGTGCTCACAGACCTGGCATTCTGAGTAAGCATGTGCTGAAACTACTGGGGAGATTAGCGGATCAGCACTGGCCCTGGTGGCCTAAACCAGCTGGGCTGTGAGGCCCTATTTCCACAAAAGGGTACCAGACAGCCTGTGCCTATAAATTGTGCCAGGCAGGCCAGGGAAAGAGACAGTGCTGCAGCCTACTTAGACCATGGGAAGCTTAAGAATACACTGTGTGATGGGACCCAAACCCAGCAATCTGGTGAGTGTCTGGCTCGGCGGAGCTCTACTAGGGCTGTGACAATAGTAACACTCCAAACAGAAGCTTCTCTCCTAACAACTACATGCTGATGCTCCAAGACAAAACCTACAAACAGCATTCTTTCCCTGTGCTTCCACTGTAGTCCTAGCTCAAAGGGTGAGACAGGAATGGAACCAGCAGACTGTTGCACATGAGTTGGAGGCACTGGGGAGTGGTTTCTAGGTACTTTGAATTAGTTTTGGAATGTCTTTTAATCTAACCACTTTGTATCAGTTATAGGTTATGCCCAGTAACTGTATACCACACTTCATGTTTCATCAAATGATGTGTATTTTTTGGTATTTATTTATCATTAATGTGCATGAAATTCTCTATTTCTTTTTTCTAACCAATCTTCAGGTATCTCAATGCCAGTACCTGTGCTTGGACTACAAGATGATTCCAAAGTGTTCAAGAAAGGTAGCTGCCTGCTGGCTGATGAAAGCTTTGTCTTAATAGGCTCTTTTGTGGCGTTCTTCATTCCTTTAACCATCATGGTGGTCACCTATTTTTTAACTATAAAATCACTTCAGAAAGAAGCTACCTTATGCATTAATGACCTTGGCACAAAGACCAAGTTTGCTTCATTTAGTTTTCTCCCTCAAAGTTCTCTGTCATCAGAGAAACTCTTTCAACGCTCTTTGAACAGAGAGCTGGGGAATTCAGGAAGGAGGACTATGCAGTCAATCAGTAATGAACAAAAAGCTTCCAAGGTTCTTGGTATCGTCTTCTTTCTGTTTGTTGTGATGTGGTGCCCGTTTTTCATCACCAATGTGATGGCAGTCATTTGCAAGAAATCCTGCAATGAAGAAGTCATTGGAGGACTGCTTAATGTATTTGTCTGGATTGGCTACCTTTCTTCAGCTGTCAACCCATTAGTATACACACTGTTCAATAAAACCTATCGTTCTGCTTTCTCACGTTATATTCAATGTCGATACAAGGAGGAGAAGAAGCCTTTACAGCTGATTTTAGTGAACACCATACCTGCTTTAGCATATAACTCCAGCCAACTCCAGCTAGCACAAATGAAGAGTTTAAAAAAAGAGGCTAAAATGATGGCCAAGGATTATTCTATGGTTACAATCGGAATACATCCTTTAGATAGTACCTCAAAGGGCAGTATTAGCCCAGTCCGTGAAAAGGTTAGCGGTGTGTGACTCTGTTAGCCTGTCAACAGCTGCCATGGCAACCAATGGTACGTACTCAGAAAACTTCATCTAACTCTGAGAAGCTTTGATAGCTTAGGAACATTAGCCCTGTCTAAGAGAACTTCAATAGCATCACATACTCATGTTATCCAATTAATGACAAACAGGGTTAAAATGCTATCAAATGTGCACTTATTCATACAGTATTTCAGCTGTTTTAAGCACAGGCGTTATTAAACTTATTTTTTTAGTATCCTAAATAATATATTTCTTAAAGAAAAATGCAATTTATTGTATTATTATACCATGGGCTGTGAAGAAATTAATGCGTTTCTTTTCCTTCTGCAAATGAAAACAAAGCTATTGTTTGGTTTACTTGCTGGTTACCTTTGAATTAATTTGTCTTGCTACAATGTAATTTTATTATCATTAACTGAATGAGCACTTTACAGGATTTTACAGGAAAAGAAAACATCAGTTAATTTATAGATATATATTTAAAAGAAAATAAATATTAAAGAAAATGCTATGAAAACCTGTGTAGATCAATTATGTGAAAAATTTGGTGTTTTTATGGATATTTTTCCTTTCCAATTACAATTTTGAAATGTTCTGCCATTTGTTCTGTTCTTCAAGTTAGTTCTCTTCAAAAGTAAACTAAATTTGAATGTTCCTTTGTCCCTACAATGATTATTGACCTATATTTTTTATTTCATTTTACCTCTATTCTGAATGTTTCACATGCACTGGTTCAGACTTTGTTACAAAAAGCCTCTATTGAGCTTGGTTCTCTACTACATTATACTGTTTTTACAACAGTGTAAGTGAGGTAACAGGGTGGAAAATCAGGACCAACACCACTAAATAATTTCAGCTTTAATCCTGTTGACATTTCTCTTTACAGCTCCCATAGGTTTCAAATATAATTAACTTCAATTGGAGTTCTGCATGAGTAAGGAGTGGGCTTTAACAGAATATCTTTCCTCATTTCTGCTTGATTAGAAAGGACATTATTATGGTATTTTCCTTTTTTTGTTTTAATGTTTCTATACTGAGAATAATTAGAAGACTGAAAAAGAAGTGTTGTTCTTTTCTTACTAGAATTTGATTTTCCTCCATCACATATGCAAACTATTTTGCTGTTGCTAGAGGGTTGCTCAGGAATGCTGGGCTGCTTGCATTATTTGGCTACAATATTAATGAGGGATGCCTGGGCAGATCCTTACATTTTGTGGAGGCCCACTGAAAATAATGAGATTCTGCAAATGGTGTAGGATTCTACCTGCACAGATGTAATGGCAGGATATTTGGATTATTTAAAAAAGCATCAAATATTTTACGTTGATAAAAAGGCCTAATCATGCAAACATTTACTACTAGGTGTAGCATGTATTTCCACTGAACCCAGTAGGATTCTGTGTGGGAGTAAAATTACAGCTGTTGCTACTATCTGCAAGATTGCAGCCAAATATTAGACACTTAGGGCTGGTCTACACTGGGGGGGGGGTTATCAATCTAAGACGCAACTTCAGCTACGTGAAAAGCATAGCTGAAGTCGAAGTATCTTAGATCGATTTACCTCGGGTCCTCATGGCGAGGGATCGACATCCGCGGCTCCCCGTGTCGACTCCGCTACCACCGCTTGCTCCGGTGGAGTTCTGGAGTAGACGGGAGCGCGTTCAGGGATCGATATATCGCATCTAGATGAGATGCGATATATCGATCCCCGAAAAATCGATCGCTACCCGCCGATACGGCGGGTAGTCTGGACGTACCCTTACATGGACTTTACAAACAGGTATAAGAAAAGCAAGGTACAGTCCAGTTTTAGAGCCAATCAACTGAAAATAAAGGGTCACTATTTGGTTAAAAGTTATGAGCCAAACCCTAATATCTTCATTAAGTCACTGAGTTTCACCAGCATAAAGAGTGAGTAAATACTGAATGAGGACTTAAGCAATTGGCCCCAAACCAAATTCCCTTAGATGATGAAAAATGAAACAATGTTAAAAATCTAATTTAGTGCCTATTGCGGCCTTGTACCACTTGCACAGTGGATGAGTCATAGGAACATTTCCTGGTGCAAAGAACAAGTCACATTTCAGTCTGCACTGACTTCAGTGCAATCATTACTCGCCACTAGTGCATACTTAGGCGATTTGAGAGCCATGGTGTTTATCTGAACCACAATATTTTCTGAAGCTCCTGAGTGGGTGAGTGCTTCTGCATACAATCTCCACCCTGGGCTGTGCTTTACAGACATAACTGAGCATTTAATTTCCACTGATTATACTGTTTATTTATTTTCTGCATCTTATTCAGCTTGGCCAAGAAAAGCAGACTCCCAATTTCTAGAAAATTTCATTTTCTGTCTCTAACAACACTAGTACAATGTTGCTCAGGTTACAAACATTGCTCAGGTTGCAAACTAAAGGGAAGAAATGTTGCAGTCTAAACAAGTGATTTTAATTAATTGTTTTACATTTCATTAAAGGATGCCTATTAGTGTACAGTTCTTTAACACTTATTAAAAGAAAACCTATATTTTAGACCTATGCTACCTGACAGTGTCCTTTTAATTAATTAATATAGGTAATAGAATGTACCTTTCCACTGGAAAGCAATGTACAAGACATGGAAATAATATATATAAATATTATATATATATAAATAATATATATATATATATTAGGAAATAATAGGAAATAATATATATATATATATATTATATATATAAATATATATACGCACACACACCTCTACCTTGATATAATGCTACCCGATATAACATGAATTCAGATTTAACGCAGTAAAGCAGTGCCCCAGAGGGGCGGGCTGCACACTTAGATGCAAGTTTGATATAACACGGTTTCACCTATAACGCGGTAAGATTTTTTGGTTCCTGAGGACAGCGTTATATCAAGGTAGAGGTGTATATACACACACACATAATACACACACACACTTGATTTTTAATATCATTAGCTCTCAGATAGTTGTTTATGCAGGGAGAACAACAGCTTTAGCCCTAGTAGCGTCTTTAAACAAAGATGATGGAATGCATAACGGACAAAGATGAATGTCTGTGGCTCTTCATAAATATTTTTGACAATTTGATTGCTACAGTACCTGATCCTGTAGCCTTATTCTGGCAACATTCCCATAGACGTCAATGAGCTTTACCTGAATAAGGACCACAGCCCTCTACTTTGCAGTAATAGATTTGCGAGACAGTTAATAAATAGATATCAACTAAGAGATAAATTTTATTACTGGTAGACATCAGGGTTTAGCAATTTCAAAACCAGAATTTATAGCGCCCTGCTGATATCTGGCCACTGTTTGAACTGAAATACAATACTGCTTACTAGGGCTGGCAGGGGAAAATTATTCCACTTCATGAAAAAAATTGAAATTTTGACATTTGTTTTGGTTCCACATCAGAGAAAAATGAGACCTTGTGGCATTTTTTGTGAAAAAAAAAAATTAGACCCCACCCCAACATAACTCAGCTGCTAGGGCTCTCATCTGGGATGTAGGAGGCCCAATTTAAAGTCTCTGTCCTCTGAATCAGCAGGCTATTGGCTATTCTGGGATGGGGTCTCTCTCTCTCTCTCTCTCTCTTCCACCCTGAATCAGAGAAACATTTACAGCAGGCGTCAGCAACCTTTCAGAAGTGATGTGCCGAGTCTTCATTTATTCACTCTCTAACTTAAGGTTTCATGTCTCTTTCTAGAAGTCTATAATAAATAACTAAACTATTGTTTTATGTAAAGTAAATAAGGTTTCAAAATATTTAAGAGTCTTTATTTAAAATTAAATTTAAAATTCAGAGCCCATTGGGCTGGTAGCCAGGACCCAGGCAGTGTGAGTACCACTGAAAATCAGCTTGTGTGCTGCCTCCGGCACCTGTGCCATAGGTTGCCTACCCCTGATTTACAATCTAACAGCATTTTTGATGGAAAAGACCTTTCATCTAAAATGTTTCAACTGGCCTCTGCTGTTTATAACTTTTCAACAGCATCTGAAAAATGTCCAGTGATTTTAAGCTTCTGTTATAGAATATTTTCCTAGTTTGTGGCTACTGTGCACATTTTTATATACAGTAGGGCAAAAAATCCTCCATTTCTATCCCATTCATGCAATTGTGTACTGTATGTATGTAATTGGTGCCTAATGGTAAGATGCATTCTATTTTGAATACATAACATATATGTTTATGTAAATACACAGAAGAGAAAAATATTTGTTGTATTTTGAAAACTTTAAATGTGAAATTGTGCTCTAATGTTTAGTTGTTTTCTTAAATCCCACTGCTAGCCAAGCAGATTAAAGCACTCAAATGCCATCAGTTCCTTTATAAACTGGAATTTTGTCTTAAGTTATTGGGGGAGGTTGTTTGTTTGTTTTGGTAAATTTTAAGAGAACTATATTTGCTGAAGGTTAAAAAATATTAAACATCTTGTTAGAGTCAAACAAAGCAGAACAGCACCTTAAGGAACTTTGTGACCTTAATAAACACATGGAAATTATGATCATTCTACCTTTCCAATGAATGTATTTCTCTACAACAAAAACGTATTTTGTTTAGATGAGCTATATATATCTAACTGTAAATATCTCAGTTCTAGCAACAAGCTACTTACAATATTAATCAGCCTATCAAATTCATTTGACTCAGGGGAGTGTTATAAAGGTAAGATTACTAAGTGCCATAATAAACTACAATATAAGGGCAGTTCACATATTCATAAATTTTACTTCAACTGCATGACCGCAGCGCCATCTCTTGGTACTTTTTTAAAGTGACTATTATCATAAGAAGAAATCAAAATGTGTTGTCTTATTTAATGCTTTGTTTTCCTGCTATTTGCATAAAATAAACAACTTCCTAAAACATTAAACTGTTAATTGTTCTGTACAGTACATATGATTTTATTAGCAACTGTAATGTGTGTTAAAGTACGATGGTTATTAATAAAGCGCCCTCTCAAAACCCAGTGGTAATCACATGAGCTTCATCAGGCTTTGTAATATACAGCTAAAAATATGTACCCTCATATTGTTCACAAATTATCAAATTAAGGAAAAAAGCCTCCTTTACTCATTGACCAGTGAGGCACCACTGGGTTAACCGTATCTGATGAAAACCCCGATTTCAAAAATCATTCCATACAATCCTATTTGTTTGTACTAAGATATTATCGCATCTCTATGTTGGACAGATTCTACTTTCACTTATTCCTGTTTCACACCAATGTAATTCCATTGACCTCAGTGGCATTACTCCTGATTTACACTGCTGTAAGCGAGTCAAGAATCAGACCCAGTACCTGTATGTTCACATATCCATTCTGATTTCCATTGCTGAAGCTCAATTTCAAACTCTTTCAAGCCAGCCGTATCATCGTCTTCATTATTTATGTTACAATTGTGCCTAGAAATGCCAGTTGGGACCAAGGTCTTAAATAAATCCTGCTTGTTCGCACGATAAACAGTCTGCAGTTTTGTGAAACAAAAGGATTCTGGTTTAACAGAAATAGACCCAGCATTAGGCATAACCAGACTAAGCAATTGCATAGGGGCCTGTGAGCAGCTCAAGGGAGCTCCCCATTCACTTTTTATTATGTGTTGGGGGGGCAAAATATTCCTGCTTAGGGCCCCCAGTGGGGTAGCACCACCTCTGAACAGAAGGAAACTAAAGTAGACAATTCAATAAGCAGTAGTAGTTCAAAATAATAGAATCCAAAATCTGAATGAAGATTTCAGTCTTGAATAGTTGCTTTCTGTGTGGATAAGGTGTTTACTCTTCAATAAGTACAATCCCCAGGTATTATTTTGCAACTAATCCATCACTGAAAAAATCATATGCATAGTATTCTATAATGTAACAAATAGACAAGAATACAGGTATTTGGCTTTTTCAGTCACTAATAAAAATCAGCTTTCACAGTTCAGCAGCATGGGTTCATTATAATGAACTCAGATGTAGTTAAATTCCATTTAGAATTAAGTAAAAGTCCCAGACTGTTTCAATGACATGCAAAGTGCATATTGCAACTCCAGTATCAGTGAATGTTTACATATAGTTATATAGTTCTGTGGCAGTGTGGGAGGAGTGAGATAAAGACTGCTTTACTGTAAGTAGTAGTCATGGTACCAGAATTCCTCTGTGTTTTTCTGAAAGCACCTTCATTGAGTTAACACTTATTATGTAGTTTGCCCTAATTGTTAAAAGAGAATTCATCTGGTTCATCCATCTGGCAGTTCCAGCTGTAAAACAAGAGAAGATGTCTGGTCTGCAAGTTTATCACTGCATGATTTGAGGGGACAATTGAATTCTTGAACTGCTGAAAATGTGGGTTATATTTGGCAGGTTTCTGTGTTGCGGTTATGTTCTTTGGGGTGTATAACCAATTTATTATATACTTACCACATGGCACATAACTGTAGATGACTTTACTATTGGCATTATAGATCTTCCAAACAGAACAAGATTCCGGGAACAACCACTTGAAGGTGTGCTTCAACCTCATTCTATTTGACACTGATATTGCTACTTTAGTCACAGCCATTTTATCAGAAAGGCCTTTATTTCACCTGAAACTGTAAACTGTTATAACAATGATTCTAACACAGTATGATAAATTATGTCCAAAAATTTATTAATTCAATAAAATCTTCACATACTTCATTATGACCAGGAACCTTAAATTCATAGATTCTAAGGCCAGAAGGGACCAAATATAATGAAAAGTTGAGGGGCCAGATTCTTTCATTTGAACTCAATGGGACCGCTCACATGTGAAGTTATTCACATGCTTAAGTATTTGTAGGGTTGGAGCCTTTCACTTGTGAAAGTCAGGAGTAACTCCATTTAAGTCATTGGGGTTACATCAGTGTAAAACTATTTCTAGACTAGGAAATTGCATCATGTTTAGAAATGTGTTAATTAACATGTTTTAATTAGATGAGGTAATTGAGGTATTATCTTTTAGCTGACCAACTGCTGGTGGTGAAAGAGACAAGCTTTCGAGCTTACACAGAGCTCTTCTTCCAAGACCTGGGTAAGCTCGAAAGCTTGTCTCTTTCACCGACAGAAGTTGGCCAAGTAAAAGATATTACCTCAGCCACCTTGTCTCTCTCATATCCTGGAACCAACATGCCTCCAGCAACACTACAAACAACAATGTTTTAACTAGCAATTTTGTAATACTAATAGAGATAATCAGGGGAGTATGGGAACTACTCTGCATGTGCCCTTTGGGGCAATAATCACCCAAAGGAGGCAAGGAGGGATGAAAAGGAAGACGTGACCCTGTCTCCCCTCCACACCAGGTGACAGAACTTGTGTGCAATCTCTTTATCATGAAAGTGTAACTTAGAAATGTAAATTTTTTTGGTTACATAACTGCACTCAAAAACAAAACAATGTAAAAAGTTAGAGCCTACAAGGTCCACTCAGTCCTACTTCTTGTTCAGCCAATCACTAAGACAAACAAGTTTATTTACATTTATGGGAGATAATGCTGCCTGCTTCTTATTTACATCACCTGAAAGTGAGAACAGGTGTTCACACGGCCCTGTTGTAGCCAGCATTGCAAGTGCTTTGGGGTGGGGGAGTGCGCGCTGCCCAGTGCTCTGGGGTTGGGGGGGAGGCCACACACCTGTCAGGTGCTCTGGGGGGCTAGGCCGTGTGCTGCCCACCCACCTAGTGCTCCTGGGGCTGCGCACCTGCCTGGTGCTCTAGGGTGTAGGGGGGGCTGCCTGCCTGCACAGTGCTCTGGGGGGCCACATGCCACCTGCTCACTCAGTACTCTGGGGTTGGGGGCCGTGCGTCACCCCGTGCTCTGGAGGGAGGAGGAATGCACACCTGCCCGGTGCTCTGGGGGACTGGGCTGCACGCTGCCTGCCCTACCAGTGCTCCAGGGTGCCACCCACCAGCCTGGTTCTCCGGGGGGCTGCGCACCTCCCGTCAGGTGCTCTGGGGTTGGGGGAGGAGGGGGCTGGTGGCTGCGGGGGAGGGGGGATCTGGGCTTGGGGAAGAAGGGGGAGAGAGGAGTGGGGCCTCAGGTGGAAGGGGTGGGCCAGGCCAGGGTCTAGCCTCTTCGAGCTGGTGGTTCTCTCACTGGCTCATGTGCCAGACATGCTAAACACTCACATAACCCTTCATGCTTCAGCCACCATTCCACAGGACATTCTTCCATGCTGATGATACTCATTAAAAAAATAATGCACTAATTAAATTTATGACTAAACTCCTTGGGGGTGATTTATATGTCCCTTGTTCTGTTTTAACCACATTCTGCCATATATTTCATGTTACAGCAGTCTCGGATGATGACCCAGCACATTGTTCATTTTAAGAACATTTTCACTGCAGATTTAACAAAACGCAAAGGCGGTACCAATTTGAGATTTCTAAAGATAGCTACAGCACTCGACCTAAGGTTTAAGAATCTGAAGTGCCTACCAAAATCTGAGAAGGATGAGGTATACAGCATGCTTTCAAGTCTTAAAAGAGCAACGCTCCAATGTGGAAACTACAGAACCTGAACCACCAAAAAAGAAAATCAACCTTCCGCTGGTGGCACCTGCCTCAGCGGATGAAAATGAACATGCGTTGGTCTGTTCTGCTTTGGATAGTTAGCAGCATGGACGCATGTCCTCTGGAATGGTGATTGAAGCATGAAGGGACATATGAATCTTTAGCACATCTGGCATGTAAATATTTTGCAACGCTGGCTACAACAATGCCATGCGAATGCCTGTTCTCACTGTCTGAGCAATTGGCTGAACAAGAAGTAGGATTGAGTGGACTTGTAGATTATAAAGTCTTACATTGTTTTATTTTTGAATGCAATTTTTTTCTATATAATTCTACATTTGTAAGTTCAACTTTCATGATAGAGATTGCACTATAGTACTTGTATGAGGTAAATTGAAAAATACTGTTTCTTTTATCAGAGGGGTAGCCAGGTTAGTCTGGATCTGTAAAAAGCGACAAAGAGTCTTGTGGCACCTTATAGATGAACAGACGTATTGGAGCATAAGCTTGCATCTGACAAAGTGGGTATTCACCCACGAAAGCTTATGCTCCAATACGTCTGTTATTCTATAAGGCGCCACAGGACCCTTTGTCACTATTTCTTTTGTTTCCTTTTTACAGTGCAAATATTTGTAATCAAAAATATAAAATGAGCAATGTACACTTTGTATTCTATGGTGTAATTGAAATCAATATATTTGAAAATGTAGAAAGCATCCAAAAATATTTAAATAAATGCTATTATTTTACATAAACTGGTTTTGTAAAACAGATTGTATAAAGTCGAGTGCATGCTGCCCCACTAAGCACATTAATTCGGCGGTGTGCGTCCATGGTCCGAGCCTAGCATCGATTTCTGGAGCGTTGCACTGTGGGTAGCTATCCCGTAGCTATCCCATAGTTCCTGCAGTCGCCCCAGCCCACTGGAATTCTGGGTTGAGATCCCAATGCATGATGGTGCAAAAACAGTGTCGCGGGTGATTCTGGGTAAATGTCATCACTCATTCCTTCCTCCGTGAAAGTAATGGCAGACAATCATTTCGCGCCCTTTTTCCCTGGATTGCCCTGGCAGATGCCATAGCATGGCAACCATGGAGCCCGTTTGGCCTTTTGTCACTGTCACCGTATGTGTACTGGATGCCGCTGACAGAGGCAGTACTGCAGCGCTACACAGCAGCATTCATTTGCCTTTGCAAGGTAACAGAGACGGTTACCAGTCATTCTGTACCATCTGCTGTGCCACTGTAAATTGGTGATGATATGACGGTTACCAGCCATTCTGTACCATCTGCCGGGAAGAACCGGGAGTCATTCCTATTTTTACCCAGGCGCCCCTGGCCAACCTCACCTGAGGCCAGCCATGAGCACTCACGGGCTGATGACGAGGACGGTTACCAGTCCTACTGAACTGTACCGCCTGCCACCTGGGAAGGGAGTGGAGAGGATGCTGCTGTTCATTGCCCCAGCACCGTGTCTACCAGCAGCATGCAGTAGACATACAGTGACATTGAAAAAAGTCAACAAACGATTTTTTCCCCTTTTCTTTCACGGGGGGGAGGGGGAGTAAATTGACGAGATATACCCTGAACCACCCCGGACAACGTGTTTGACCCTACAGGCATTGGGAGCTCAGCCAAGAATGCAAATGCTTTTTGGAGACTGCGGGGAATGTGGGATAACTGGAGTCCTCAGTCCCCCCTCCCTTCCTCCATGAGCATCCATTTGATTCTTTGGCTTTCCGTTATGTTTGTCACGCAGCACTGTGCTGTGGATTCTGCATCATAGCCTGGAGATTTTTTCCAAATGCTTTGGCTTTCGTCTTCTCTAACGGAGCTCTGATAGAACAGATTTGTCTCCCCATACAGCGATGAGATCCAATATCTCCCGTACGATCCATGCTGGAGCTCTTTTTGGATTTGGGACTGCATCGCCACCCGTGCTGATCAGAGCTCCACGCGGGGCAAACAGGAAATGCGATTCAAAAGTTTGCGGGGCTTTTCCTGTCTACCTGGCCAGTGCATCCGAGTTCAGATTGCTTTCCAGAGTGGTCACAGTGGTGCACTGTGGGATACTGCCTGGAGACCAATACCGTTGATTTGCGGCCACACTAACCCTAATCCAATGTGGTAATACCGATTTTAGGGCTACTCCTCTCATCGGGGAGGAGTACAGAAACCGGTTTAAAGAGCCTTTTATATCTATATAAAGGGCCTCGAAGTGTGGACGAGTGCAGCGTTAAATCGGTTTAACTCTGTTTAAATCGGTATAAACGCGTAGTGTAGACCAGGCCTAAGACTCTGACACCCCTGTCCAAAGGGGCCATCTAGGAGGGAAGGAAGCACACCCACCCCAGAGGCAACCTGAGAGTGAAGTATCCTGTGGAACTTGGATGTTGGTAATCCCCTTTACTTATTGTGGTTTGGGTTTCTGCATCAGAGGAAAGCCTTGGACTAAGCTGACCCGGGAGGGAAGAGGTGGGAGTGGTGAAAGGAAGAGACCCAGGGAGGACAATCTTAAGCAGCCTTGCTTGTCAGACTACTGTAGCCCAAAGCAGGGCCGGCTTTAGGTCTATTCCACCAATTCCCCCGAATCGGGCCCTGCGCCTAAGAGGGTCCCGCACCCAGTGAGAATCCCTTCCCTGGCTAGAGGCGCCTTTTTAATTTTTACTTACCTGGCAGCACTCAGCATTTTCGGCGGCACTTTAGCAGTGGGTCCTTCGCTTGCTCTGGGTCTTTGGCAACGCTTCAGCGGCGGGTCTTTCAGTGCCGCCAAAGACCTGGAGCGAGTGAAGGACCTGCCGCCGAAGTGCCACCAAAGACTTGAGCACCACTCGGTGAGTACAAGCCCCATGTGTTTTTTACATGTGTTTTTTAGTCATCCCTGCCGAGGCCCCATCTAAACTGTTTGAATTGGGCCCCACACTTCCTAAAGCCAGCCCTGGCCCAAAGGGCCCTGTACTGGATCCCGATAAAGTGGGAGGGCCCAGGCTCCCCTCCCCACAACCCCTTTGGCAGTCAGGAGTTGTAGCCATGACCACTAAGCCATGGTCCCCAAGAGAGGACCCTTAACAATGCATGCAACATCCCATTAGTTTTCATGAAGTTTAAAAATCAAATACACTCTCATACATTTAACAATCACTTTGATATATACTAATACACAATTAGCCTAGGGCTTTGGCAGGACCTGGCACCTGGTCTGCCAGCATCACAAAGGAGTAACACCCAAACAGGTTGTACCCAGGAAGTGTGCCAGACAGGCCAGGGAAAGAAATAGTGCTACAGTCTATCCAACCTTTGATCAGTGCTTAATTTTAGTTAGTTGGATTTATGTTCAGTACTTCACTACTACAGCTCCTTGTCAGTGATGTAATCCACCTACAGTAAGTAGTTTCAACCCATTTATCCACACACCAGCTCTGGCAGGGACCATAACTGATACTAATTAAGAAGGAATGCACATAGAATCATAGAAATGAAAGCTGGAAGAGACCTCAAGAGCACATCAAGTCCAGCCCCCTGTGCTGAGGCAGGACCAAGCAAATCTAGACCATCCTTGACAGATGTTTTGTCTAACCTGTTCTTAAAAATCTCCAATGACAGGGATTCCACAAGCTCCCTTGAAAGCTTATTCCCAAATTTACCTATCCCTAAAATTAGAACAGTTTTCCTAATACCTAATCTAAATCTCCCTTGCTGCAGATTAAGCCCGATTACTTCTAATCCTATCAGTTGGTCACTGTCCTCTTTATAACAGTGTGACAGTATATATTTATGTTCACACGGTACACCTTGTTGTAATAGTGTTTGTACAAGGTATACCTGGTGAGATATCATTTAAAAACTCATAATTTGCTGATCAATAATATGGCACATTGCATGTAGCAGCACTACATATGAAGTTATAAACATAAGATGAAATCATGACTAAGGCTAAGATTTTGTCATGCATATTTTTAGTAAAAGTCATGGACAGGTCACAGCCAATAAAGAAAAATAAGCAGCCTGTGACCTGTTCATGATCGTTACGAAAAATATGTGTGGCAAAATGAGGAGCTGCTGAGGCACCCACTGCCTATCAAAATCATAGCCTTAGTCATGACTAAACACATTTTCCAGATAAGTGTGGGGCGTGGCCAAACCAGTTCCTTAGAGGCAAAGGTCTTGCTCCCAGCTCAAAATGCTTCTCAAAGGAAGGATAAGACTATGAAAAGAAGGGGCAGATACCAAGACACCCTCTCTCTCTCTGCCCATCGCATTCACTGCACTGGAAGAGACAAAGGAAGCAGCTGTTGGATTCTGAGGGAGGAGTCCTGACCTAAAGAGTTTGGTCGGCAGGACTGCTGAAGGAGTGTAGTGAGAAAACTTTGCTTTGAATTTAATGAAGTTAGGCACCAATAAGCATTTTATTTTTATTTTTCTTGTAACCATTTCTGACTGTTATGCTTCATTATTTATATTCACTTAAAATCAATCTCTTTGTAGGTAATAAACTATTTTTGTTGTTTTATCTAATCCAGCGTGTTCAAGTTGGAGTAACTCCATTTGGGGTAACAAGTTGTGTGCATATTCTTCCCTTAAAGGAAGAACTGACTTAATATATTTGCACTATCCAGGACGGGGTGGGCAGTACAGGACATATGTTTTGGGGGGAAATCTGGGACTGGGAGTGTGTTGGGGTCATCCTATGATAATTTTTAAGGCTGGTAAGAGCCAAGGTGTGATGAGCTGGGTGCAGCACACACATAGGTAGGAGTGACTTACATGCTGTTTTTGAGCAGTCCAGGTTGGTTGCACAACAGCAAGGCATTTTAAAGGGCACTCCAGGTCACAGTACAGGCATGACAGCTACTCCTTGGTCTGGAGTTCACCCTGGTATGTCACAAACAGCCCTTATTGTATTTGAAGACTTATCAGGTCCCTTCCTCAGGTCTTCTTTTCTCAAGACAAAATATGCTCAGTTTTTTTAAACTTTTCCTCATAGGTCAGATTTTTTGAACTCTCTGTTATTTCTGTTGCTCTTCTCTGGACTATCTTTAATTTGTCCACATTGTTCTTAAAGTGTGGTAGCCACAATGGGACACAATACTTCAGCTGAGGCCTCACCAGTGCAGAGGAGAGCAGTACAATTATCTCCTGTGTCTTACATATTACTGTCCTGTTAATACACCCCAGGATGATATTAGCCTCTTTTGCAACCACCACATTGTTGACTCATATTCAATTTGTGATCTACTATAACCCCCACATCCTTTCCAGTAAGATCACCACCTAGCCTAGATTCCCCATTTTGTAGCTGTGCATTTCATTTCAATACTGGTAACAATTGCAGGAGTTAATGCTCTAGAGGTTTGCTAGCTCTATTCAATTAACTGTCAATCCGAACCTCCTACTACACAAGATGGACCCTGAGTAGACCTAGGAGCAAGTGGGTAGATCATCACATCAGTTCTGTGGGTTAAAAAGATATAGCACATTTTTAGATAGACAAAATCAAGATCACTTAGCGTGCCCTGGATGATTCATTTGATTGGAATTACAACTGTTTTAGAGCCACTGTGATGGATGAGCTAAGGACCTCTTCCAAGAGTTACTGAGGCAAATTCCAACTGGAAATTCCTACTTCAACTTGCTCATGCTCTGGCCCAGTATCTGAAGGGTTCTCTTTACTCTGTATTTGGTATTAATTATTCTGTCTGAAATCATTTATACTTGTTCTAGAGAAGAAGAAGGAAAGAAAAAGAGAGTTAACTGCTGTATCCAACAGACAAAAACAAATCCGTATAGGACAAAAAAAAATAACTATTTTGGCTTGCTACATTTAACAGTTATGTTAACATAGCTATATTGGTCAGGAGGTGAAAAAAAAAACATACCTCTGACTGGCATACCTATGCTAACAAAACCCTCAATATAGATGCAGCTATATCAAAAGAAGAGGTATTCTGTCAATGTAGCCAATGTTGTTCAAGGAGATGGTGCTCCTGCACCAACAGAAAAACTGCTGTTGGTGTAGGCTGCCTCTACTCTGGGGGGGCTATGCTGATATAGCTATGCCAACATGGCTATGCTGGCACAGGCTCCATAGTGTAGACATACCCTCCATCACACCATTCCTGGCTTCAAGGAAACCCCTCTGTGATGAAGTGGAGAAACTGCCCACCAGTGCAGCAGGGGTTAGAGAGCTTTTGGACCCAGCTAGCCTCACCCTGTTATATCTGTAGCCAATGCTAAGCCTGGAGGGGGGAAAAAAGGAGAAAGTCTAACTCAGTTCAGGGCTGACTGGTGAAAAGGCAGGAGCTAGCTGTCTTCCCACCTGAGGGGACAGGTCACTAGCCTGGCTGCCAAGGTAGCCACCAGGGAATAAGCACTGTCTCCCCACCAACGGAGACTGGGGAGGAGACCTAGAAGCCTCTGGTAACTGGGTGACTGAAGCACAGAGACACTGTGAGGTTTGGCTTCACCAAATGTCTGGCTGCCCTGCCTGAAGAAACCTGGGACTTGCAGGGTGCCACCCAAGCTCCACAAGGGGGTGCTACTGGGGGCAAGCCACTCCAGTGAATTGGATTATAGGGTCCACACCCCAAGCCAATGGGACAGTGGTAGGAAGTAACCCAGGGCAGTGGATTTAGGCCATGTCTACACAACAAAACAATGTCGACCTAACTTACATCGGCATACAGCCATTGCAGTAATTAAATTGCTTTGGTGCATGCACACTTGGCTCCCTGTGTCAGTGGTGCACATCTTCACTTGGAGCACTTGTATTGATTGTATAGATGGTGTGGGGCATTGTGAGACAGCTTATGAAGGCCAGTAACAATCAGTGTAAGCAACACTGTGTCTGCACGGACACTGTACCAACCTAATTACATGGACCATGAGTTTATGACACTCGGGGATATGGTGTTACTAAATTGGTGTAGAGAGGCACTTATGTTGGGGGAGTCAAATTTAAGTGAAGACTCTTCTACAGCTAAGTTGACACAAATTTAAGTGAAGACTCTTCTACAGCTTAAGTTGACCTAACCATGTAGCGTAGATCAGGCCTTATACTCCTGGCTGTGAGTGTCCCCTGTTTAGAGGTCGACTCATCCATGGCTGGATTAATGCAGGGTCTTTAGGGGCTGCAGCCCAAGGTCCCGGGGTAAGGGGGCTCTGGCACAGCAGGGTTCAGGCAGACTGCCTGCATGCCGTGGCCCCATGCCGCTCCCGGAAGTGGCTGGCTGCTGGCACATCTCTGGGGCACGTGGCAAGGGTTGAGGGGAAGGTAGCTCTGCGTGCTGGTGAGGGGAGCGCATGCAGACACACTGTACTCCAGGGGCCGCAGAGGCGTGCTAGGAGCCAGCTGGTTCTGGGAGCAGCATGCGGCTTTGGCAGGCAGGCAACATGCCTGAGCCCTGCTGCACTGCCTGCCGGCCAGCTGGGAGCCACATGTGGTAAGTGCTGGAGCCTGTACCTTGCACCCCTTCTTGCACCATGTCAGAATCCCCTCCTGTACCCAAACTCCCTCCCAGGCCCCACACCCCCTCCTGCACTGCAATCTCCTACCTCAGGTCAGAATCCCCTTCTGCAAACTCCCTCCCATATCCCACACCCCTCACCCTCTCCTGCACCCCAAAACTCTGCCTGTGCCTGGAACCCACTCCTGCACCCAAACTCCTTCCCAGAAAGAAACTAATATAACAACTGTTTTAAGGTAAGAAGTAGGCTATTTTGAATTAACTTTAGTCTATATTTTTTAAGACTGAGATGTAACCACAGAATGGCTTTATGTTAATTAAAAGGCAAGTTTAGTATAGTGTTAATAGCCTCAATGCCGTAATTGTGATCATTTTGTTTTAAATTAGGAAAAAGACTTGTATACAGGGGCCTCACAAAATCTAATAGCCCCAGGCCCATAGGAGAGTTAATTTGGCCCTGGACTCACCACAGGGCCTGGGCTAGGACCTGGAGGGCTTTGGTTCCCCAACCCACCACCTAAAATACTGAGGCACCTTAACCAAAGAAGCAAGGGGCCTGAGGTCAGGCATGCCAACTACTAAGCCGCCAGGCTCTCCAAACCCCTTGTTACACCCTCATTCTGAGATTTCCTGTGCAGAGTTTGTTTTAAAGTGATGGATCACAATGGTGCGATCCACAGGTCTGCTTCTCCAATTGAGTAGTCATTTATACATGTACAAATTGGGTGTCAAACACTACCATTCTGATTCAGTATCATTTTAAACCCATTTTGCCCATGTATAAGGGACTATACAAGATACCAGACTGCGTGGGTATCTGGCCTTCTGTGACATACATAAATGGTGGTCAGAGCTGAATGCAGGTGTAGCCATGTTAGCACTTTAAAACAAGACAAGAACCATGTGCCAAAAATCATGGATGGGAAATAAAGTGAAGGAGAGGGTTTAAAGGAAGAAAAAGAAAGGAGAAACAAAGCTAAAAGGGAGTGTGAAGAAACAGTGGAAAGACCAAGGATAAAAACTCCTACAGATGGAGGGAAGAATGAAGTTTAAATTGGGATAGAATCTAATGAGCCATACATTTTACAAATAACATGTTTTTAGAGGTCTGCAGGCCAAATAGCCTATTTAATTTTTCTAATAAACACTGTTGATATAAGACTTATTTGTAAACTCTTCAGTGTTATTTACTAGCAGTTTGTTTAGTGCCATAGAAAGTGAATCATGACCCAGAAGACTTGCGTTCAATGATTGTTACTTGAACCTCTACGTTATGAGCTTTGCTGCATGTAGATTCCACCTTGCAATTTACGTCCTGCTGGACTCCATGGATTGGTAGGGCTTAGAAGTTCCACTGAACTCTACACCTACCCACTGGTCTTTTGATGCCATAGGTCAGGTTGAGGAAAAATAGGTTATAAGACTCCTCCAAACTCCAAAATGAGATGCCACTCAAAGCAGATTGTGTTCATCTTTCATTATAGGATGTCCCTCTTATTTCTAACATGCTTTGAGGAAGAACAAAATAGCTAATAATGCTGACATTTATCACCACTGGGCATGTAAGTTAGTGTCCATTTAGATGAATGAAGCAGTTCACAGGTCTCAGCTCTATTGTTTCAGACTCTTTGCAGACTCAGGGAGGTGTTGCTGCATCAGTCACATTTTGAAGGTTTTCTTTGCAACCCTGCAGACTAGAGATTAACTCTTTAAAAGATGAAATCAGAGATTCTAAAGGAGAAGAAAGCACTCATAGAAGGGGCCAGTCCAGCACAAATTGGCTCTACTTGAGTCCTAAGTAAAAAAAGATTCACAGGGTAGGGTTAGGAATAAGGCCACACTTATCTATTTCAAATTAAGTAATAAAAAGATGAGTATATGAGGTTCTAGGCATCCTCACATGTAATTAATATTACAACACAACCCCAGAAGCACTTAGCCAGCTTTGAACTTGTAAGTGAACTAGTAGCTGAAAGCTTGTGTTGTACAGATGTTATTCATAAAGTCAAAATGGCAAAGCTCTTAAAAATTGAACAGTAACAGACTGAATCCCAGTAGCTTCAGTATGCTGGTGATATTTGAACAAAAAGAGCTCTCAACCATGCTTGCAGTTGTTTCCTTTGTTTCACACTGACAGACATTCTAGGCTTCAGAGTGACACTCCTGGAATCTTATTACATAAACGAAAGGCCTGAATTTCAACAATTTTATTTGCATCAAGTACAGGAAAACTGGAGAAAATTCAGGGAACAAAATGTAACTGAAAATGAAAACTGATCCACAAGAACTTTGAAAAACTTTTGTAGGTGCTGCTCCTGGACATTGTAAAATGTTTTCAGAAAAGGGTATCTGAATAAGTAGGTTTTCCCTCCTCCCCCACAATTTTTAATCGTCTTATATCAATCTAGAGTTCACCTTTATTTTTTGCTAAAAAAGCAGACAAAAACCCTTACAAAAATTTTTATACAAAAGATACAGATAGAGAAAACAAAATCCAAAACCAGCAACTCTGACCTACAACAGAATACTTAAATTTCTCAGTTCACAGGCATTAGCAGCCAATTTTCCTATGTTTACTGCAAAGTAGCAACGACCACATATGCTCCATTTTGGTTCTCAGGCTTCAAGTGGGAGATAGGGCTTTTTCCTCTCAGTATTTATTTACTGATTGTACAGTAGCTGTGCATGCTAAGAACATTACATACTGATAATAAAATTAAGAGATTGCCCTTGGGAGCTAGATGGACAACATACTCAGGGTTACATTGTGTCTGACCTTAGAATGGGCACATTAGGAGTAGGGTAAAAAGGCCAAGTAGAATCTTAACGTCACCAATCAGAGCAACTGTTATAATAACGATGGACAACATTATTCAGTTAGATATTGGGAAGTGATGTTGAATATGAAAACTTGATTAGGGAGATCTATGAATACACTCTGCCCTGGGAAAAATTTTTTTTAAATGCCTGGCATTTGGTACAATCTGGTCCATTCCAATGGCATTTGCTCTTCAGAATTATTTATGAACCCCAGGGATAAATCTTCTTAGGCAGGGATGTTTTAGCAGTTTCAAAAAGAAATCTAGCTGAATAAGAGGCAAGAAAATCCTCGTAATCCTCTTCATTTTACAGAATTTAGCAGAATTTTAAGAAAGCTTCTGAGAGTCCTTGAGTGGCCCTTGCAGCCCAGGGCACTAGTCAGGGCTGAATTTAGGAGCAGGCAACCCAGGTGACTGCCTGGGATGCCAGGCTTTGGGAGTGCTGGGCGCAGGGTGCTGTTTTCATTGTTAGCGACAAAAGGGGAAAATAGAATGTTTGAAGTAAAATGTTTCAGGTATTCTGTATGTGGACTCATTTTCATTAACGTCCTAGAATGTTCTAAACCTTTGTAGAATCTCATGGAACATTCCAGACTTTGAGAACTATATTTTCCTTGAACCTCCTAGAGTATTGTTAGCCATGCCCTTGCAGGTATTTGGCAGGGCATCACCAGTCACTGAGTTATAAGAACAAAGTGAGAGCCCAGTTGCAATATTGTGAACCTTATCTTATTGTGTAATTGTGAAAGTGTATTTGTGTTTTAAGACTTGAAGAGTGTAAGTAGCAACCAATAAAGGACATATTTAATTAGATGCCAGAGAGATCTATCAAACCTTTATCTATGCAACAGCATGAAAGAAATACCATTACTTCTTTTGCCATGCTTAATATGTAATGTTTGATATCTTTCTAAGACTGCGGAACATAGACTTTTGCTCTCCCTAATACTGTCTGTTTTTTCCTAGAAGGAAACAAAAGATGCCCCTGAAGAAGTCTTCAGGAGCACAGTATAATAAGCAAAAAGCATAATTGTATCTAGTTTGCAGCAAGTGGCAAATTTTAGTGCAAAATATCTGAAACAGACCAGGTTTTAGGCAGTAGCGATCATCCCCGTGCAGAAGAAATTGAGGAGTGAAGTGTAAATGACTGAAGTCCTATTACTAAGGAATTAGCAGATTTACCTGAAGATAAGGAAGGGAAATGTGAGAAAAGTGATGGAGAATAGTCCAGTTTTCCTGGTGGTGTAAAGGAGAATAATGATAAAGAAGAATCTGGTTTACATGAACAGGAGAGAAATGACAAAGAAGAATGAGCCATGCATGATGACAGAAGACAGCAGTGAGAAAAACTGCACACCACAGATTGATATAGCAGATCCTGCATTCGGGCTAGCAATCATAAACTTTGTCAATATTGATTGTACAATTTTGAATGAGCCAGGCAAAATCAAGGATATGACGTTTCCAATAAATGAGCAGAAGCGACACTTCTCAAAGTCACTGCAAAAGAGTGCCTAAGAATGGTGAGAAACTGAATCGGCGTTGGGTAGTTTATTCAAGATCAACTGATAAAGTATTCTGTTTTTGTTGCAAAATATTTGATAAGAATGCCAAATCATTGCGCTTTCTGGCTACAATTACTGGTATAAATTAGCTGATGCTCTGAAGCAACATGAAAAGTCATCCAGTCATTTTACAACCTCCTCCAAATGGATGGAGGTCAAGTCCAGGATCATGCTAATAAATGCACAGATGCAGAAAACCAGCATGTTATTAATGTAGAAACCCAGCACTGGGGGAATGTGCTCGAGCATCTGTATCGTAATTATCTGCTTCCTTGCAAAGAATACTTTGGCTCTCCAGGGCTCATTCGTAAGCTGTTCAGTGAACAATTAATAGTAATTTTCTTGTTTTGGCAGAGTTTCTTGGGATATATGAGGATGTCATGCATGAACAACTACGTCAAGTAGTTCATAAAGAAGCTGTGGACAATTACTGTACCATAATAATTCAAAACGAATTGACTGACTTTATGGCAACGAAGGTACTTGATCACTTTGCTGAGCCACATCAATATGTTAAGTACTACACCATAATAATGGACTGCACTCCTGACGTTAGTCAGAGTGAAAAGATGTCAACAAATCTTACTGTAAATGACATGGATGGCTATATCCAAGTAAAGGAACACTGTTTCTGCTCTGTGGAGGACTCTACTAGAAAAGGTCTACAAAACTGTTTATGAATATTTTGAATTACAATAAAATAAAGCTTCAGGACTGCTGTGGCCAAACCTATGACAATGGTGCAAACATGAGGGTAAGAAACAGTGGCGTCCAGGCAAGGATCCTTGTGCTGAATGCAAGAGCTTTCTTCATGCCTTGTGGCTGCCATTTCCTCAACCTGGTTGTGTCAGAAGCATCCTCATCTACTTTGGATTCAGTATCTGAGTACTGCAAAGGACATACGTCCTATTTTTCAGCATCAACTATCAGGGGGAAGATCTTCACAGACAGTGTTACAAATCTGACCGTGAAGCCGCTGACACTCACTAGGAGAGCTGCATTGACAGCATAAGGCCAGTGAGGTACCAAATGATTGAGGTTTAAGATGCCCTGATAGAACTGGCACAGTCAAGTAAAGCTGAGGCTGGAATCAAGCACAAGGCTTGGCAAACCAGATCATTGATTTCAAATTTCTGGTCTCAGTTGTGGTTTGGCATGATATCCTGTTCCAAGTAAACACTGTAAGCAAGGCATTATAAACTCAGTCGATTAACATCACAACCGCTACTACTTTGATGAGAAGCTGCCTGATTTTGTTGTGGCCTGCAGAGACAACGGATTTGAAGACGCTATCACTGCAGTCAAAGAAATGGCAAAAAATGTAGGAGTGGAGGAAACTTCAAGGAAATTTATTCATTTCAAGAAGAGACAGTTTGGTTACGAGGGTAGAGATGAGGTGATGGCAAGCTCGGAATAAAAATTCATGGAGGAGCTCTTTTTTGCTCTCTCATTTGACACTGCTCTAGTGTTGATCAAAGAAAGTTTTGGACAAATGAAGCAACACAAAAAGACCTGCTAGGTTTTGTATGACCTTAGTAAGCTTCTAGTTCAAGAGAGTTTTTCTCTCCACAATTGTTAGAACCTTCGCCGGATGCTGACACATGGGGAATGTTTGGACTAGGGCAGTGTTTCTCAAACTGGGGTTGCCACTTGTGTAGGAAAAGCCCCTGGTGAGCCAGGCAGGTTTGTTTACTTGCCACATCCGCAGGTCTGGACTACTGCAGCTCCCACTGGCTGTGGTTCACCGCTGCTGGCCAATGGGGCTGCTGGAAGCAGCGGTCAGTAAGTCCCTGGGCCCGCATCGCTTCCAGCAGCCCCCATTGGCCTGGAGCAGCGATTCACAGCCAGTGGGAGCCGTGATCAGCCAGACCTGTGGACAGGGCAGGTAAACAAACTGGCCTGGCCCACCAGGGGCTTTCCCTACACAAGTGGTGACCCCAGTTTGAGAAATACTGAACTAGGGTTCATATTCTAAGGCTATTGTGACAGATTTTTGTTACCAATCTGCCTGAGACATCAGGTGATTACGCTGAAGCCACAGGATTGTTCGGGGAGGGGATGAAGGAGCACACCAAGTGTTTAGGTTTTAAAGCTTTGCTAATAAAAATACAACAACAGCAGAGAGTGATGGGGGGGGGTTATGTTACTTAGAGGAAGGAAGAAAGTGTTAGTGCCCAAGCCCTAACCCACTTTTACACTTATATCCCTACTACCCGAGGGTGGCCAAGCCTGAGTATAACATAAGAGGGGGAGGGGTGGGCAGGAGTTTTTGTTCTGGGCCCAGGTTGATCGGGATTTGCTATGATTTTTGAGGTGCTTTAGTTTCCAGGAGGGTTTTAAGTTTTGGGGATTTGGGGAGGTGTTTCATTCAGGGACCTCTGCTCCTGATGCTTTTTGTACCAGTCAAAACTGGCTTTCTGTGGTCTTCTCAACTTTTCCAAAACACACCGGCTAGACTTTGTTGTCCTCTTTGTTTTCCTCCATGCTGGCCTTCGCTTGTCTCGTTCATTATGGACTCCCTCTGCAGGTCTGTTCAGCTGCATCTTCCTTTCTCACAGCTGGTCGGTGGATTTCAGGTCCTGTCTTTCTCAGCAGGCAGCCAAGCACCAGCTGTGAGCTGCGGACTTGGGCTGGAGTCAGTGCCCTATCTTTTGACTGAGTGAGCTGGAGTGTCAAATTAACCCATTCTCTGCTTTTTTCCTCTTTTTTCCCTCTGGCCTCTGAAACCTGCAAAGGAATCTTTCATTCCACACTTACATCTTCAATCCTTCCCCCAAATGCCTTGCAATGCTTGCAACAGTGTTAGCAATATACAATGCTATTTTGCCTCCTCAGGGGATCTACGGGAGGGAGGGGGCTGTTAGAGTAGGTGACAGTGTCACCTACTCTAACACTACTTAATACTGTTCCAACCAATGTTAGTGCACAGTTTAATTTCTTGATATTAGTACATTTCAGTTATTCTTAAAATTAAAAAGGTTCTTTAACCTTAGAGGAAACAGACTTATTTACTTTTATATTGCATGAATAAATATAGATTTACAGATCCTAGCATGAAAATTTATCATCTTATGAGCCAGGGATAAACCATGCATGCAAATCGTGCATCAAAGTTGTGAAATGGGCTACAAATGCAATAAAGAATAAGGTATTTCATAAGTTTAATAAATGGAGAGGGGGTGCTTAAGACTCTCCTCACCTAGGGCGCCATTTGCTCAAGGGCCAGCCATAGCTCTAATGAATTGAGAAATTTCAGTTTATATTTTAGTTTTATTGCTCTGGTTCTTCAGACATATTTCCCAAGAAGTTTTTTCATTTAATTCTGAAGATTAGTTCATTCAAGGAAATGGCTATAGAAAAACCAAGTCAAGAACACAGTTTTACAGATAATAGTCAAAAGCATAGTGATAAAATACAAAAGAAAAAGCATGGATTTCAGCATAAACTGAGAAACTACAAAAGACAGTTCTATTGTTTCCACTGAAACACCATATGTTAACTTCACAGTAAGCTTGAAGTAACAGACTTATTGTTCTTGTTGACAGTTAAATGTCATCTGGGTCTCAACATTTTTTTCTTATATTCTCGTCATTACCAATAAACATTGCCCAAGACCAGTTTGTTGTTTGAAGCACAATATAAAGAACAGCTCAAGGTCTACGCTGCCAAGGGTAATACTGGTAGATTTCTTGACAGCTAATTTATTATATCTGTCCCGAAGTATAGTTGCTTTACTGTTGACAGTGGGAGAGTGAAAACAATCTTCTTTTGGGGTGAGATTAAGAAGTTTGAGAAATATGGTCTGAAGTGAGACTACCTAATGCTTGAAAATAACATTTAAATATCTCACAACCAAATAAATAAATAAATGAGCAGAGATCATCATGCTGTCATCTTTCCTCAATGCCTTGGAATTTTCCATTGACTTTAACTGGACTAATGCCTTCAGAATACTATGAGTAAAGCTGTTAGTTCAAGTTTGATACTTACATCTCAATATTCCAAAAGCTCTTCAATTCTTAACATGAAAATGCTGGAGAGAAAGTCTAGTAGTCATTGCTCAAAATATTTCATCCCTTCTCCCTGAAAAATTAAAAATGTAATTTAAAAACAAAAGCCTTTTTGATTATTTCCTGTTGTAAACTATTTTATAACATTGGACACTTGAACTTTTTCCCACTGTATTTAATGTAGTTTATAAAGCAGGATTTCCAATACTTCATTTGGGAAGAGGTTGAGGTCTAGATAATAACCTGTGCTTGGCTGAGCAAACTCTTCCTTCATAGGTACCCGCTCTGGGGGATGTCTGTTCTTCAAAAAAAATTGACCAGTTTTTAAATGAACTATTAATGCATAATCTGAGCATAAAGGTAGCATTCTATGCTGAAAAATGTGTATCAGCATTTTTTGTAAGTGGGATGTAATTAAAAAAAAACCAAAAAACTGTTATATAGTTTTATACTGAGTATAAAACTCTTGCTTTAAATTAAAGAAAAAGGAAAATACCTTCATTAATAAAATAAACTTTTTAAAGATAAGTAAATTTCATTAACCCTAGGGGAAAGATGATAAACTTTTACATTTATTCTAAAATTGTTTTCTTCATATAGATTTAATTCAGAGAGCCCAAGATGGAAGAAAACAAAGGGCTGTATTCGGATATCAGTACCCAGTTGTGGGCTAAATAATGATATACAGATATTAGTTGTTCATTTTAAACAAACAATTAGTAGGTGAACATGATAAAGATTCATGTGAAAATCTACATTAATTTTATATTTCAGGAAATGAAAATGTTCTCTTTGTAGGGTATGATTATATAAAAATGTTTTATTGCAGTAATGAAGTTACTCTTCATTTACACAGTTATAACAGATTAGAATCTGGCCCATAGTTAAAAATGTTTAGAAAGTTCTAAATACCAAATGGCAGAGTTTACAGAATCCTTGGTTTACAGAACCCCACCAAGACATGCATAGATTTTTCCTAATAATCAGGGATCTGTAACTGGCTGCTTATTATGCCCCATCTGTCCACTCTGCATCCAATCTCCGTTGCATGCCACAGAGAATCTGGGCCATTGCTAGCCTGACAACAATTCTGGACAAATCAATTCAACAACTGATACAGGATTCAAACAAAGAATCAATAAGAATTAAAAGCCAGTCAACATGACTTTATGGAAAACAGGTCTTGTCAAACATGTTTAAAAAAATAGCACTATACAATATCAATAAAATACATATTAAACAGATTCAGAACTGGCCTTGACAGATCCCAGAAAGTAGTTGTCAATGTGGAATCATTACTGAATGTGATATTTCTGATTGGATTGCACAGAAATCAGCTCTAGGCCTGAATCTCTTAAACATTTTTATCAATGATCTCGCAGTAAAACATAAAATCAATGTTGATAAAATTCACAGATGACCAAAGATTGGCAGAGTAGTAAATAATGATGAGGGCACAGCAGTCATACAAAACAATCTGGATTGCCTGGTAAACTGGGCTCAGCCAACCAGAATGTATTTTAATATAGCCAAATACAAGATCAGACATCTAAGACAAGGCATGTTGATCAGACCTATAAAATGGGGTCCTGTATCCTGGAAAGCAGTAACTCTGAAAAGGATTTAGGGGTAATAGTGGACAAATAAATGAACATGGGCTCCCAGTGTGATGTTGTGACAAAAAGGACTAATGGGATCCTTAGATTTCTAAACAGGGGAGTGGGGAGGTGATTTTACCTCTGTATATAGCATTGCTGTGACAGAAACTTGATTACTGCATTCAGCTCTGGTGTCTACATTTTAAAAAGGTAGAGTTAAAAAACTGGAGAGGATGCAATGAAGAGTTACAAAAATTATTCATGGCCTAGATAAAATGGCCTATGGTAAAAGGCTTAAGAAGCTCAATCTGTTTAGTTTATCAAAAAGAAGATAGACAATAGTGCAGGGGTAGGCAACCTATGGCACATGTGCTGAAGGCAGCATGCAAGCTGATTTTCAGTGGCACTCACACTGCCCGGGTCCTGGCCACTGATATGGGGAGGCTCTGCATTTTAATTTAATTTTAAATGAAGCTTCTTAAGCGTTTTAAAAACCTTATTTATTTTACATACAACAATAGTTTAGTTATATATTATAGACTTATAGAAAGGGACCTTCTAAAAACATTAAAATGTATTACCGGCTCGCGAAACCTTAAATTAGAGTGAATAAATGAGGACTCGGCACACCATCTCTGAAAGGTTGCTGACCCCTGCCATAGTGAATCACTGTTCAAAGTACTCTCATAGGGAGAAAATGGCAGGAACTAAAGGGCTCTTTAACCTAGCAAATAAAGGCACAACAAGAACCAATGGCTGGAATTTAAAGCCAGATACATTCAAATTGGAAATAAGGCACAATTTTTTAATAATGAAGGCAATTAACTATTGGAACAAACTACTATCTCCAAGTCTTGATATCAAGATAAGCATATCTTCCAGAAAGGCATCTTAAGTCAAACATAAGTTATTGGTTCAACAGAGATAAGTGGGTGAAATTCTATGGCCTGTGGTCTTATACAGAAGGTCAAACTAGATGGCCCCATCTGGTCTTAATCTCTACGAATCTATAAAGGCATTCAGATGAGGATACTGTAAGGACCTATCTAGAAAATAATGTAATAGCAAATACCAACGTGCAGAAGATTTCTGATAGCAGAAAACTCTTCAATCTAGCAGAAAAAGAGATAACAGGATCCAATGGTTGGAGATTAAAGCTAACTAAATTCAGACTAGAAAAAAAGGGATTTGAAATTTTCTCTAGAAAATTTATTAGCCATTGGAACATTTTACCTAGGATGGGGTAGATTCTCCATCACTTGAAATCTGTAAAACAAGATTGGATGTCTTCCAAAACAGATATATTGTAGGTCTGCCAGAAGTTATGGGCTTGATGCAGAAATTATTGGGTCAGATTCATTGACCTGCATTATGCAGCAGGTCAGATATGATGATGGTCCCTTCTAACTTTAAAAAACTCTGAGTCTTTGAGACATAGCATTATTATTAACTTTCAAGTAAACTATTATTACATTAACCTACTGTAAATCTCATGGGAATAATCTGAATTAATCTCTACTCAGTGAGTAAACAATTCTTCCTTGTAGGGGTATCGTTATGTTGAAAGGCTGTATTTCTTCCTGTAATTCGGTTCCTTGCCTTCATGTAGGAGGCCATCTACAGCAGCAGCTTTTCTTAAATTCAAATCATTCCAGGCTTCTTAGTTTCCCTGGGGGCAGTATCAACATCTGGTGTCACCTTCTCATTTTAAAATTATGGTTGGAACCTTTAATTTATTTAGAAATATTTCAATTCTTTTATTATCTAGACTCCCCTCAGGACCTACATGAATCACAGAAATAAATGTTATTCCTTCAGGGTATCAGATGTTCCAAAAGCCATCTAGACATGTTACCATACTTGATCTTTGACAACAATAAAAGGGATGCTGTTTTCATATGTCTAGTTTGGATCATTTAAAGTATTTTCTTACAACACAGACAAAAAAATCTGTGACAGATTCAGTTAATTAATAAATCAAGCAAACAACTTTCATGAAGTTGACAGATTTCCTCAGTTTTCTACACTGTTCAAAATCCTACTCTTCAAAAAATATTTACTCCATTTTAAAAATATGAAATAGAAGCATCATATCTTGTAATTTTGCATTATTCTTTACTTTTCCTGTGCGATTCCATAACAAATAAATTGCTATTAAAGTGCAGTTGTACTCTGGAAAGTGAATTTTTAAAATGCTGTTGTGGGGTTCCATGTTTAGCATCTGTCAAATCTGCTCAGTTTACAATATTTTTTTCTGTCAGCCCTGCAGACTCAGCTTGAACTATGAGAATAAAAACTCGCTGATTCCATTTTAGACACCATCACTGTTATAAAGATTTTGCAAGCCAAGTTAGACTCTGACTGACATCTGTGAAAGCCCATTATCTTCGATGGATTTGCACAGATTTCACTGACTGGTACTTAATAAACAATTCTTTTGATAATGCATAAAATAAAATAGAATCTGGAACTCTTTAATTCTCAGCTGGTTTGGCTCTGCAGGTTTCAGTTTTATCTTAATCTTGCAAAGTCATGCTACTTGCAAACACCATTTTATGGCCTATAAGTGTTTCTCAAACTGGGGTCACCACTTGTGTAGGTGTTATTTACTCCTCATAACACAAGAACTAGGGGTCATCAAATGAAATTAATAGTCAGCAGGTTTAAAAGCAACAAAAGAAAGTATTTCTTCACACAACCCACAGTCAACCTATGGAACTCTTTGCCAGAGCTTATTATGAAGGCCAAGATTATAACAGGGTTCAAAAAAGAACTAGATAAATTCATGGAGGATAGGTCCATCAATGGCTATTAACCAGGATGGGCAAAGATAGTGTCCCTAGACTCTGTTTGCCAGAAGGTGGGAATGGGCAACAGGGGATAGATCATTTGAAGATAACCTGTTCTGTTCATTCTCTCTATAGCACCTGGCATTGGCCACTGTTAGAAGACAGGATACTAGGATAGATAGACCTCTGGTGTGACCCAGTATGGCCATTCTTATACAAAAGATTGAAATGTGCACTTTATTTTTGTATTTTCTTTAAAAAAATTTTTTTAGTTTCTCCTTGCAGTCTCTTCTCATAGGAGACTTGTTTCTCTTGCCAAATTGGAGGTGAATCGGAAAAGCTGTTTTAGAGGCTGTAATGGGATGCATTCATTAAGTTGTCCATGTGCCTGCAGTTTTTTCTCAATTTCTTTCACTCATGGTGCCCCATCAGCCATTGCACTTGTCAAGCAGGTCTTTGGTGACAGTCCTTCAGCCAAGTCACACTCAGTTCATGTACAAAACAAACAAACCCATTCCAGGGCACACAATCCAAAGTGTCTCACTGTCCAGCAGCTATCCCAGGGGTTAGTCTTCTAAAACAGTCCAACAGGGCCCATCACAGTTCCCCCACTTGGTCCAGCCAGGTTGCAAGGCTCCTATTCTGGAATTGAGCAGAATCCCAAGGGCTTCTTTCCTAGGGATTCTTTGCCTCTACTTGAGTCCTCAGTGGCCCCAGCCTTCCATCCCTTTTGGACTCCATTCACTGATCACAGCTCCCTGATGAGTCAGTTCCACTGCAGCCTCCTTCCGTGGGGTGCCACAATTCTAATTCCCCCCCAGCCACTTCCCCACAATGGCTGGGGAGCAGGGGGAGACCTGGTCCCACCCACCTCTCTGAGTCCCAATCCAGAGACCCTTTAAGTATAGCAGCCTCACACTGCACTCCTTTATTAATTGCTGCTTTATGATTCCTTGGGTCACTTCCCTACAGCCCACCTTAGTTGAGTCCCAGCAGCCAGCTCAGTCCTTGCTCCCCTGGTCCCTACCAGTAATTACCTGCTTTAGCTCTTACAGCCAACCAGCAGCACCTCTCATCCCTTCCAATCCCCACTTCTCACTCTGTCCAGCCTTATAGCTCCTTTTATCTAGCCCTGCTGGGACCTGATTGGCTGTTCCCTGCAGCCTCTCTCATTGGCTGCTTCTTCTGCAGTCACTCTAGCCTGCTAGGAGGACGTCTCTACATCTTCTTTCCTGGAATGGGCATTGCAGGACCCTGAGGCCTCTTGGTCTAGTCTACCCCATCACAGAAACATAATATTCTATAATAAACAATACTGCAAATGTGTCTAATGTACTTTTAGGAGTGACAGTTGGGCCTATTACTTTTTGCCTGCTTGGGAATTAACCATGAAAAGTAGGTCAAGTTATTTTTAATAATGTTATAAACAGAGGCAAGAAAACCAGACAAAAAAACACTGAATTAGCCCCAAGAAAGGGGCCTAGTGATATAACTCAAGGACTGTATTGAGATCATGCTTGCTTGGTAAACAAGAAATTGTGTGTCTGGAAATCATTAACCAAATTTGGTGTATCAGAATCTAGACCTAATTGATGGGCAAACTAATGAGGGGAATGGCTATTCCAACCACCACTCCTTTTTGGAGTCCTTAAGGAAATCTTGTGCATGACCAGTCAGAAGCTACTAGAGAACTTCACCACCATGGGTTCCACCCCCACTATTTCCTGGGACCCCAGGCCTTTGTCATGCTGATCCTGAGAAATGTCCTGACGAGACTAGGCCAGAGAGAAGTATCCAGATGACATCACCACCCCAACAGCGCCAGTTGAATCCCAAACACCATCTAAGATGAAATCGGAATGGACTTTAACAATAACAGCTCATCTCAACTAACTTCTCTTTAATCCAAAAGGACAGTTTTTACCATCTTTGACACCATTTAAGACACCATCAAACAAGGGGATTTTCCTTCTAAAAACTCTCCCTCAATAAAGGGAAAAGGAATACGGAATGTTGTTAAAATGAAAGCTTTATTTAATACTTTATATTTCAAATGTTTTCAGTGTTTTTCCTTCTTTTCTTTATCTTTAATAAATGGATGTTTTATGATGTTCGTCATGATACTAAGCAGACTGAAATCTCTGTCCAAATCCCGAACCTTGTTTAACACTGTTCAATGTGGACAGTGACTGGGTTATGTTAACACCCTTTGGTCTCTATTTTCCATCTAAATCAGTGCTTCTCAAACTATGGGGTGGGCCTCCCAAGGGAGAAGCGGGACTGTTTCAAGGAAGATGAGAACTGCATGCTTTTTTCTCTTTTTTTGCAGAGTTCTGGCTGTCAGCCCTGGGTGGCTGGGGCTCGTGCACAAGAGACGTGCACACGAGTGGTGGGAATAAAAGGGACAGCTGGAGTCCCATCACCCAGGCCCAGGCTCTCCTCCCCCGACCCATCCCTCATTGGGAGGAAGCCTGGACTCAGGATCTCCTTCTCCCACAATCCATCATCTGGCAGTGGCAAGGCTCCATCTGTCAGCCCTGGGGTGGCAGCAGCAGCGCAGAAGTAAGGGTGGCAATGGGCTGCAAAGTCTTCAGCAGCGTTTCTGCAGGTGATCTGCCGGTCCCGCGGATTTGACAGCAATTCTGCGGGTGATCTACCAGTCCTGCGCCTTTGGTGTACCTGCTGCCGAATTGCCGCTGAAGCCACAGGACTGAAGAACCTCCCACAGAAACGCCGCCGAAGGCTGCCTTACTGCCGCCCTCATGGCGACCAGCAAGCCACTCCCTGCCCTCAGCTTGCTGCCCCAGGCACGCGCTTGCTGCGTTGGTGCCTGGATCCACCCCTGTATATTCCCACGTGGTGCCCAGGAACCAGCAATATTCAGAGCCCAGTGGCCCAGTTCCACCAATATTTGGGGCTGGGTGTCCTCCCCCCCGGCCCCACCTGCCGCCCCCCTCCAGCCCCCTCTTGTCTTTCTGGGTCCCGGAGCAGAGAGTCCCTGTCTCTTCCATGCAGCTCCATGCTGCCCTGCAGCAACTGTTGCCACAGGGTCCTAATGCCCCCATCTCGACTGCCAGGGCAGACTGACTGCTCTTCCACCTCAGATCCTTTCCTTTCCTGGCGGGACCCTCCACCCGCCCGCAGTCACCGCTCCTGCCCCATGCTGGACAAGGAGGCAGCCCCATCCCTCACCCCCAGTGAGGCTACAGTTGGGGCAACAGAAGGGGAGGAGACGCACGCAGTACCTCACGGAACCCACCATGGGGAGCCGAGGGATATTTCTGGACCTGAGAGGGGCCCTAGAAGCACATGCAGTGACAGTGGTGAAGATGAGTGTGTTACTGGGAGGACAGGAAAAGGGGGGCTGCTCCCCCAGAACTAGCTGCTGGCAGGGAAAGGGCTGGGGGGAATCCTCCTCTCTGGCCCTGTCCTGGAGTAGCCTGCCTTCACGCCAAACTCATCCCCAACCTTGCCCCACCCCAGAGCCCATCACCCCAGCCAGAGCTTTCACACCCTCGCACCCTAACCCACTGCCCAAGCCGAGCCCTCATTCCCTTGCACTCCATCCCTCTGCCCTAGCCCTGAGCCTCTCCAAAACCACAAACCCCTCCTCTCCAGCCCCTGACAGAGCCCTCATCCCCCTGCACTCCAACCCTCTGCCCCAGCCCTGAGCCCCTCCCACACCCCAAACACCTTATCCCCAGTCCCAGCCAGAGCTCTCATCCCCCTGCACTCCAACCCTCTGCCCCAGCCCTGAGCCTCTCTAACACCCCAAACAGGGCCGGCTCCAGGCACCAGCCCAGCAAGCAGCTGCTTGGGGCCACCAACGGTGAGGGGCGGCACAACTGGGTCTTCGGCGGCAATTCGGCGGCGGCTCCCTCAGTCCCTCTTGGATTGAAGGAACCGCCACTGAATTGCCGCCGAAGACTGAAGCGGTGGTGGTAGAGCTGCAGATCTTGATGGCTTTTTTATTTTTTTTTTTGCTGCTTAGGGCGGCAAAAACCCTTGAGACGGCCCTGACCCCAACTCCCCCAGCCCCAGACAGAACCCTCACCCCCCACACTCTTACTTTCACTCTGAGTCCCTCCCACACCCCAAACCCCTCATTCCCAGCCCCAGAGCCCTCACCTCCTACACCCCTACTCTTGCCCTAAGCCCCTTCCACATCCCAAACCCCTCATCTACCCCACAGCCTTCACTCCTGCACCCCATCCCTCTGCACCCCTCCGATCCCCAAACTCCCTCCCAGAGCCTGCACCCTACACTCCAATCCCCTGCCCCAGCCTAGGGCCTGCACCCAAGACCTCCTCCCCCCCCCAAACACCCTCCCAGAGCCTTGGGCAGGTGGGGGGGCAGAGTTTGGGCAGGGGCAGGTTCTGGTACTATCAAATTTCTACAAACCTGCCACCCCTGGACACTATGTAGATGTGGGGAGCAGTGGGACCCTGGAGGGAGTGGTGACAGGGAGTGTGTGGAGGGCAGGGGCAGCGCTAGGTATTTTGTCGCCCCAAGCACGGCAGGCAGGCTGCCTTGGGAGGTCTCCGGTCCCGCGGGACCAGCGGACCCTCCGTAGGCAAGCCGCAGAAGGCAGCCTGCCACCCTTGCGGCGACCGGCAGAGTGCCCCATGCGGCTTGCCGCCCCAGGCAGGTGCTTGGTGTGCTGGTGCCTGGAGCCGCCCCTGGGGAAGGGGCAGTGACACTGTTGGGGTGGGGGGGACGCACTCCTGGTGCTCTGAAAGAGATTGTGTGTGGGGTGGGGAACAGGGCAGTGACATTGTGGGGAGCAGGCAGCCCTGGCATAGGCGGGGGGTGGCTCTCTGGGTTGTGGACACTGGGGGGGGCAGGCCTGGAAAGGGGGGGCCTTGGCAGCGGGGGGAGGGCAGCCCTTGCGGGGACACTGAGGCGGAGGAGGCAGGTCCCTGGCGGTGTCCCCGGGCGGCGCTGTGGGAGGCAGTCGGGGCGGCGCCATGTTAAGAGCCGCCCTCCTCTGCCCCCCGCGCTTCCGGCTGCTCCGGCTCCGCCGCCCGCCAGCGCCTCCGAGCCCGCGGCCTGCGCCCGAGGTAAGCGGCGGCGCGGGCCGTCACGCGGCTCCCTGTTCCCGCGAGGATGGGGTGCAGGGCCGCGCTCGCCCTGCCGGTGCCCGGAGCGGGCCCTGCCCCGGGGCTGCGGGAAGGCGGCAGAGGCGGGCTCTGCCGACAGGCCCCAGTAGCGCTCCCCGTCCCGGCGGGCACAGCCATGGCCAGGCCCCGCCGCGCTGAGCGCAGCCGGGACTCGGGGGTGGCGGGACTCGCTGCGGGCCCGGCGGGAGGTAGCGCGGCGTCTCCTAACCCTGGGGCCCCTGCAACGTGAGACTGAGCCGGGCTCTCCGCCCGGGCTGAGCTTCGCCCTGGCCGCGCGAAAAGCGCCGCCAACCCAGCGTCCAGCCTCGCATCGCTTCAGCCAAACGGGTGCCACGGCCCCCCGAGTTGACGCTTGGTCCGGGCAGCGGGGCCCTGTGGTCTCGGTTGCACGAGTCCTGTAGAAAGAAATCAAATTGCGCAGGTAAAGCTTGCAAATTAGTAAAGTGTGTGTGTGTGTGTTGTAATGAGATACCAGCCTATTGCTCTGTGCTGGGTGGGGGAGCGAGGCAGTGATTTCATGCAAATCTCCCTGTTCCTACAAGGAGCTCCTCAGAGAGGACCTGGGCATCATTGTAGACAGCGCCATGTATACCCCTTCTCAGTGGACATCTGCAGGCAGAATAGCAAACGATGTTTTGCTGTGATGGAGAGGAATGGAGAATAATGCAAAGAATATGATAATGCCTATATATCTGCCCATGTTGTGGTCTGTACTGTGTACAGTATTGGTCACCCTATCTCATAAGGCTACTGCAGAACTAGAGGACATTCAGAGAAGCCTTAAGGGCATGGAATATCCCATGTGAAGAGAAACTCTGAAGATTGAATAGTTTTAATTGAGAAAAGAGATATGATAAAACAATAAGGAAAAGGTAAATGGGGGACTCCTTGGAATCACTTTGCCTGACTCCTGTATTTACAAAAAGTTCCAGTCTGATGGTAATGGAAATTAACAGAGTATCAAGAAAATCTTCTGTGCAATAGTTCTCATGGTAGAGACAAATGCAGTCCCTCTCAAAGTAAAGGGAATGATCGCCTATGCACTTTGAGCTTCTTTGCTTTAACACTTTGAAAATTCATCTTTTCCTCTTATGGAATATTACTGTAGGCCGTGGGACCTACATGGCTACAACAACAGGGCATACTATTAAAACTATTGGAAGTTAGGTGAGACAAACATTCCCCTCCATCTGTTGAATTGTTTCCTGCAATATATTTTCTCCTTTGTTTTGCTTCACTTTTAAATAACTTTTATGCAGTGAGATTACTCAGTAGATAAATAGAGCTCATAGAGGATCAGGAAGAATTGCCTACCAGACTAAAATTGCATTGCCTCATTGCATTCCATTGGTGATCCTGCTACTGCAAAGACTTAATCTGTTATATTTCCTTTCCTTTTAGTTGCCTTTTTCAACATATTGAAAACGCATTGATTTCACTGAAGATACAATAAAAATGAATTTGGTCTGCTGCATATATTTCTTTTTGACTAAAGCTTTCAAAGCTGAATGTCAGAGTGTGAATTTAGGAGCTTAGTTTTAGGCCTGGATTTGAAAAATTTGAACTTTAAACAGTGGCTTGATTTTTGTTATGTGAATCAGCACTGATATAATCAAATTCTAATGTGATTATAGAAAAAAGAGTTAGACGTGACCACAAGGAAATATTAATTTTGTATATATAAAAATCTAGTGTAAAGATTTGTATAGCTGTGGAATTGTTCTGTTAAAAAATTGATTCTTCTGGAGGATGACATGCTTTTAATTCATCACATTTTGGGCTTGAACAAAAATACAGTCAGTAGAACAGATAAACACAAATACTACCATTTACATTTAACACTGAAATTAGATTAAAAATCTAACAACCCGAAGGCAATAAGAAACAGCCGTTGTTTCTTTGCTGATAAAAGAATATTTAACTGAAGGTCTCTTTTAATTTACAATTACCATATGGCTTTATTTAGAAGCTCTCACTTAAGTTAAATGTAGTAATTTTCTCCTGATATTTATAGTTTTTGAATGTTGCTAAAGAAGACAGCTGCATTTTTATTGGCGTTTTCCTGGTTAGAATTTAAACTTTTATGGTTTCAGAATGAGGAGAAAAGGAAGGTAATAGGCATCACAATTAATTTGTGATGTTACTTTCTTAGCAAGTCAGGGATGGGTGGACATATTTCTGTTACGATAGGGTTTCACAGTAAGATAGAAAACTACATTAGGCTAATATTTCATAACAGTAGGATAGTCCTTTTTAACTTTCTGCAGCTTTTAAAAAAAATTGCATGGTAAATGTATGGCTGGTAGATATATTTATTATTTGTATTGTGATAGTGCTTAGGGGACTAGCCATCACCTTCAGCCCCCAACTAAAACCTTTTCAGTGCATCATCAAAGATCTACAACATATCCTGAAAAATGATCCCTCACTCTCACAGATCTTGGGAGACAGACCTGTCCTCACTTACAGACAGCCCCCCAACCTGAAGTAAATACTCACCAGCAACCACACACCACTGAACAGAAACACTAACCCAGGGACCTATCATTGCAACAAAGCCCAATGCCAACTCTGTCCATATATCTATTCAAGTGGCATCATCATAGGACCTAATCACATCAGCCACACCATCAGGGGCTCGTTCACCTGCACATCTACCAATGTGATATATGCTATCATGTGCCAGCAATGCCCCGCTGCCATGTACATTGGCCAAACCTGCCAGTCTCTAGGTAAAAGAATAAATAGACACAAATCTGACATCAGGAATCATAACATTCAAAAACCACTAGGAGAACCTTCAACCTCTCTGGCCACTTAGTAACAGACCTAAATGTGGCAATTTTGTAACAGAAAAGCTTCAAAAACAGACTCCAACGAGAAACTACTGAACTTGAATTAATATGCAAATTAAACACTATCAATTTAGGCTTGAAAAGAAACTGGGAATGGCTGAGCAGTTATACACATTGAATCTATTTCCCCATGTTAAGTATTCTCACACCTCTTGTCAAACTGTCTGTAATGGGCTATTTTGATTATTGCTACAGAAGTTTTTTCTCTTAATTAGCTTCTTAGAGTTGATAGGACAGCTCCAACCGTTTCATGTTCTCTGTATGTGTATATTTATCTCCTCACTATATGTTCCATTCTATGCATCTGATGAAGTGGGCTGTAGCCCACTAAAGCTTATGCTCAAATAAATGTGTTAGTCTCTAAGGTGCCACAAGTACTCCTGTTCTTTTTACATCCCTACTGTGCTAGTTGCTTTACAAACATATGAAAAAGACCATCTTTTCCCTCAGAAATTTACAGTCTTCCTGTAAGGCAAGAGAGAGTAGATGAATACAGGAAATACAACGCACAAGCAAACCAGTGACAGAACTTGGATTAGAACTAAATTTCCTGGCTAATCATACTGTGTTTAAACAGACAATGCTGTCTCCCATTAAAAAAAAAAATGACAGTGTAAACACATCCCTAGTGAACTGTTACTGTTGCATGATATTTGGCTATGGTAGCATCCTGAATAAAAAAAAATCCCATTTCCCTTCCTCATTCTTCCAGAGCAGTGTTCCACCTTTTCTCCTCCTCCTACCCTTCTCCCTTTCCCCCTAAAAAAAGAGAACATGGAGTTGGTGGGTCACCTTACTAAAAACTTTGGGAACTACTGTTATAGAGGATATTCTCCATGGTAGCTGAGGGCTGATAGTGAGATTAGTAGATGCACCATCTTGACTTATTTAGGAAAAGTGGAGTATGAAATACGGTAGAAGTACTGGAATGGAAAGTTAGTTCTCATACTTCTGTCCCCTCTCAGTCTCTGTCCTCTGCTCACATATTCCCATATGTTCTGTCCAGTCTCCTACCTCAATACATCATTTGTCTCTGCTTGTTCCTGGCTCAGCCATTCCTCAGTGAGTGCCAAAGAATTACTGGAAAAAAACATCTTCAAGAAGCTACTGAAAACCCAACTGTTCAGTTAAGTGTTTAACATGAAATGGCCATGCTGCATTTTCTGTTTGGTTTTGTCTGATATTCTTTGCTTGTACCTTTAGATTGTAAATCCTTAGACGTGGGACCCTGTTAACTTTTTGACACTGACTTATTATTCGATAGTACCGTGGGTATTTAAGATGCTGTGTATCGGTCAATGAGGGTTTCTTTTAAAGGGTAGGGTAAAATGAGCATGATGAAGCTATGTATTCTTAGGGCTTTGTAAGAGGCCCTCAGTTCAACCTGAGGTACCAGTTAGCTTTTAACTGGTATAAACCAAAACCATGTGGTTATGTTGTACAGCACTGCTCATCTAATGCCTTCCAATCACTTCACAACGTTTGATTAAACCATATAAAGCTGGTGTAGAATCTCAGGAAGAAATGCATGTGATCGAACTGTTTAGTCTGCTCAAAAAAGTTTTAAAGAGGAGAATAAAAAAATATTAAGGATATTTTTGTGTAGAAAAATTTGGCAGGAAGAGAGAAAGGTAAAAGAGGCAGAGGAAATGCATGAAGGCCACAGTGTGAAATTGGAAGAAGCTACAAATGCATTGGGCTTCTTAGGATGACATTAACTTAGTAGCAGTGGGATTCTTTATTAGAGAAATATTGTTTTTGGAGTCTTAGAATGTAGAGAGTGAATCTCTTAGTTCTTCTAGGTCATCTCCCTGTTCACTGCAGGTGTGTTGATTATTGCAAGTATTCTGGGTGGGTTTCAGCAGAAATATTTTAATAGGTTTGAATGGTACCTACTTTTCCAGAGAAGATTGCAAAAGTATGTTTTTATATTTTTCAGGTTCCTTATTTTTGTTTAAAGATCGAGAGAAGTCAACCTGGTAAGATGGAATCCTCTGATATTGTACAGTGAAGCCCTAAAATACAAACTAATGTTAATGTTGACAGCCTAGAAGTAGCAATAATTATGTAATAAGTGGTTTTGAGAATAAACGTAAAAAAGATTTGGAGCCTTCTAAAGACCTTGCCTATCAAAGATGCTAAGAATCTAGTTCACTGCTGTGTTACTCCAGTTTTATGCTAGTGTAATACCATCATAGTCCTGGGAAGTTACACCAGTAACAGTAAAATTGTAGTAATTGAATTAGGGCCCAAATGTATAGTCATGCTCTTACTGTCTTAATGTAAAGATATAAGTATTAGCACCAGTTTCTTCAAGATGCAGATGTCGATAGTTTAAAAGGTTCTATTTACTAGCAAAAGTGAAGGTATTTGGGTAGTAAGTGTTTATTAAGGAGTTAAAACTCCCAAGCACAGAGAGTATGGTGAGAAAACATATACTTCTAGAGTTAATTTATGAACAAAATGAAGGCAAAGGATAGGATAATTTCTGTTTTGTACTGTTCTGTTCCTTGCCAGGCTTGGAAAGTAGTTTTTGCAAAGGCAGAATAACACAATGATCCGAAAATGGTGGATTGAAATGTAAATTCATTTTAAACGTGTAATGTAGGAGTAGAAGCTGGAGAATAAAATACTATAGATTGCCAGAGGTAGAATGATTTCTTAAGAAAAAAGATGTTCAAACCTGTGTACCACAAAAGAACATATGAAGAAGTGTCTTGGTAACTTGATCCATTCTCTTCATACCATTACTGTTCTCTCCTCTATTAAAAGTTACCACCCCCAAAAACAAAAAAGTTTGGTACCCTATTATAGACCACAGTTATTAAACCTGAAATGTTCATATAAAGCAATTGAAGTTTTGTTTCTGAAACATGGAAAGAAATTGTGTAACTGGAAGGTATCTTCTTTGTAAAAGTCAGCTGTTCTGCAGTCACATGAAAAAAATGGGCCATCCTGATTATCACTACAAAAGTTTTTTTTTTTCTCCTGCTGATAATAGCCCACCTTAATTGATTACTCATTATAGTTGGTATGGCAACACCCATTTTCTCATGTTCTGTGTATATGTCTTCCTACTGTATTTTCCACTGCATGCATCCGATGAAGTGGGTTTTACCCCACAAAAACTTATGCTCAAATACATTTGTTAGTCTCTGAGGTGCCACAAGTACTCCTCATTCTTTTTGCTGATACAGACTAACACGGCTACCACTCTGAAATGTGAAAAAAGTGGCCATTCAAAGTTGTTGTGTTTTGTTTTCTTTTTTTAAAAAACCTACTGCCTGGAGATACAAATTGATAGTGGGTTGTTTTGTTTTTAACAGCTGAAATTATGGCACTGAAACAGATTTCCAGCAACAAATGCTTTGAGGGTTTCCAGAAGGTGTTTGAACATGACAGGTAAACATTACAAAGGCAACCTAAAATTTTAGCACATGGAGAGCAATGGCAGTATTGTATTACTTCCAATATTTCCATAGTCGAAAGAAAAAGACAAAATATGCATTTCCCTGATTCTAATATTAGTGTTTTAGAAGTTTCATTTTTATATTGTCTTCAGCTTACTAGTTGCTTTATTCTACATTTTTAAACACTTATTACTAAGTTCTGCAGAGGGAAAACATTAATAGTAAATTTACTATGTCCTGAGAATTGGTCTCATCACCTTGGGCTGCTGTATTTGTAATATGGAGATATGAATATATATTAACTCCGTGTGAGTGAAGCAGTAAGTGTTTGTCACATGACCAGATGCATCAAACAAACTAAAATAGAAGTAGAAACAATCTTTTAGTGAGGAGGAATTACCTATACAACTATATATGAGCATGTAGTTTTCATTTCTAGTCTCTAAAAGACACCCATTACTCATGAATCAGCAGTTCTTTTCTGTGAAGGGGAGAGACTCTCTTTTAGATAAAGGTCAAACTCCAGTTGCTTACGTAAGTCTTTTCAGCCTGTTTGCTTGTGGCATGAAATAGAGTATAATTAAAACGTATTATAATATTAATTAGGTGCTTGTCCATCTTTCAAATTAGAGTATATATATTCCTTTATATAGTACTGCTGCTGGAAGATCTTGCATCTAAAGAAAGTAGCTTCTGAAGAAAACATGCTTTCTAGTGGCAGTTTTAACATTGAATAAAAATTGGGCAGTTGATTAGTGTATCAGTCTGGGAGACAGAAACAACTTGACTTTTGCTTCTATATGTACTGCACTGTAAATTGTGTGAGCTATCTGTATATATTCTTAAAATATCTCTCTCCAATTTAATAGACGAGTTAGGCTGAACATTGTTAGGTCTTGAATTCCAAATGCTAATTTAAAAAATATTCACTACCAGCCAGACTGTAAGGATTTGGTTTATTTTTCTTTCTTTTTAAAATGTATTTAAAACATAGTAGAACTGCAGTCAGTGTTACTCAATAGGCTAATGTTGTGGCTTATTTTATATTGTTATTCATACTTATTTCATTTGCACTCTTTAAAATACTATTATCCATTGAATCAATAATGGCTAGGTTTAGATATTCTGATTAGTATTCTAGAAATGCATAGATAAACTCTAGATCAGGGATTAGCAACCTTTGGCCTGCGGCCTGCTAGGGTTTACCTGCGTGGGCTGACGGATATTCTGACCGCTGCCTCCTGCTGCCCCTATTGGCCTGGAACGGCGAACCTGCAGACGCGGCAGATAAACAAACTGGCCTGGCCCGCCAAGGCTCTTACCCTGGCAGACTGCGTGCCAAAGATTGCCCATCCCTGCTCTAGATAATGAGTGGGTTTTTTTTAAAATGATTGTCCTGGGCTTGTCTGTTAGATACTGTTAATCAAATGTATTTTGTTGCTACAGTATAGAGTTAAAATGCAAAATGAGGTTTGGAATCTATTTGCCACCAAAAGCAGAAATTGGAAAGTGTCCTGTGTTGTACTGGCTCTCAGGTGAGTAATGTGAACTTTGGTATTTTTAAAAGATACTATTAGGTTAATTTAAGACTCAAAATGTGCAGTATGTAAAAAAGGAGATGCATTGATTCCATTATAGTAGAGTTGCCAACTTTCTAATTGCACAAAATGGAAAATCCTTGCCCTGCCCCATCCTCAAGGCCATGCCCCCTGCCCTGGCCCTTCTTTGAGGCCACGCCCCCCCACTCCAGCCCCCTTCCCTTACTCACTTTCATTGGACTGCTGGAGCAGGAAGTTGGAGTGTGGGAGGGGGGTTGGGCCCAGCTGGGGGTGTGGGCTTTGGGGTGGTGCCGGGGATGAAGGGCTTGGGGTACAGGAGGGGGCTTCAGGCTGAGGCTGAGGGGGTTTGGAGTGTAGGAAAGGGTGAAGGGTGCAGACTCTGGGGCCTGGTCCACACTATGCAGTTAAATCGATTTAAACAGCGTTAAATCAATTTAACGCTGTACCCGCCCACACTATAACACACTTTAAATCGATTTTAAGGGCTCTTAAAATCGATTTCTGTACTCTTCCCCAACGAGAGGAGTAACGCTAAAATTGATATTACTATATCGATTTAGGGTTAGTGTGGATGGAAATCGAAGTTATTGGCCTCATCATTTTACAGTAGCTACCCACAGTGCACCGCTCCAGAAATCGACACTAGCCTCGGACCATGGACGCACACCACCGAATTAATGTGCCCTAGTGTGGACGCATAAAATCGATTTTATAATATCAGTTTTATAAAACCGGTTTTAGTTATTTCGATTTTATGCTGTAGTGTAGACGTAGCCTGGGAGGGAGTGTGGTTTGGCCTCCAGGATAGGGCTCAGGGCTGAGAGTGCTGGGTATGGGCTCTTGGAGGGAGTTAAGGTGCGGGAGGGGGTTCTGACCTGGGGCAGGGGGTTGTGATGGAGGAGGTGGTTTGGGGTGTGGGCTCTGGCTGGGCGGCACTTACCTCAGGCAGCTCCCGGTCGCCCGTGCAGCAGGGCTAAGGCAGGTGCCCTGGCTCCGTGCTGCTCCCAGAAGCAGCCAGCATGTCCGGCCCCTGAGTGGAGGCACGACCAGACAGTTTTGCGTGGTGCAGGCATTGCCCCCGCAACTCTCATTGGCCGTGGTTCCTGGCCAATGGGAGCTGTGGAGCTGGCTCTGGGAGTGGGGACAGCGTGCAGAGTTTCCCTGATCGCCCCTGCACCTAGGGGTTGCAGGGAAATGCTGGAGGCTTCTGGGAGCTGTGCAGAGTCAGGGCAGAGAGTCAGGGCAGAGAGCCTACCTTAGCCCCATTGCGCCTCTAACCACACTTCTAATGTCCTGGTCAGTGGCCGGAGCTGCCAGGATCACTTTTCAATTGGGCATTCAGGTTGAAAACCGGACTCCTGGCAACCCTGCATTGAAGACTGCTTTTGTTTGGGTTTAAACACTCCCCTGCAATGTGGTATTGTACTCGCATATGAATCGACCAGCCTTAGGGGGTGCAGGCTGCCAGATTTATGCCTTTTTTTTCTTTTCTGTGCCGCTGGAGCAGTGCAGAGAAACTTGAAGGATCTGGCCCTGCACATGCAAAAAAATCTAGAACCTATATATTGTTGATGGGCCTTTAGCTCATGTTGATTAAATCTTCAAATAGATTTAGGATATTCTGTGTAATTAATAAAAAGCAGTGCCTAAACAGCTTGTGATAAGCTGGTGTTTGCACACTCAATAGAAATTTTACTCTCTGGACCTGTTTCTGGAAGAAAAAATTATCAGAACTAAACCAGTAGGGTGGAATCCACAACGGGGAAATCTGTCCTATTTAAGTAAATTTGCTATATGAAAATTGTTTCATCCTGTATCCATGCTGTAGGATATGGTACTATTTAGATCTCAGGGACTGGATATAGTGTAAAATGTTAATCTTAATGCATGGCGTAACAGTGGAAGAATGACATTTCAGTTCTAAAACAAATTTTAATAGGGACTACCAGTTTGATTGTATAAACAAATCAGACCAAGATTGAAATATGGATTTTGCCAGAGGTACACGGTGTATTTATAAGATGTAGAAGAATTTAGTTAAAAAACAAAACCAAACTGAAAACCTTGTCCTAATATATGCTCTACCAATTTAAGCAGTAGTTGTTGAAAGCAATGTTTTGCAGCCTATTGTAATTTTACCAGTAGTCTGATATATGTAGCTATGGTAAAGTTTACTTGTTACTTTTGATATTTTTCCCCAATTACCTTCTTTAACTGTTAATATTTTGTATGAATTGTCAAAAAATAGCAAATGTATAGTATTGATGGTTGGCAAAATTAGTAAATGTCTCAATTCAGTGTACAAGCATAAGTCACTAAAATTAGAGGCAGTTACAATTACATTAAAGCTAGTGGAAGTACAAGGGTAGAATAGGCCAGTAGAGGTGTGATTCTAAGCCCTAACCTGTACTTGACTTCCACTATAGTTGAGTGTTGTGCATGCAGAATGATGACAGATTGCATAAGAATGTTAACATCTAATATTGGAGCTGTTTATAGGTTAGAAGAAATTGTCTGAGGAGGTACCACAACTCTTATACAGCACTTACAGTAAAATAACTAATTACAAGCAAGCCGCCTTTGCTAATAAGTCAATCAGTTGAAGCTATCTAAAACTCACCACAGGTGAAGGTTAAAACTACAATCTGTAACTCTTCTTATGTGGCACTGTGAAGACTCCTTAAAATACTGATCTACGTTATCGTAGACTTGTAATTCGGCTTCAGTTTCAAACCTGCTCTGTCATAAGCACAGATTGCTATGGATCCTGAGGTATAGGGATTCACCATGCTTATTATAATTGCTAACTAATGAAATACAGGACTTTATTTGTCACTTAATATCTTCTCAAATGACATCTTATGCAGTATTTGAGAACTCTGCTTATAGTAAATGAACAGGCACTTCTGTGGCTCTGTGGATGAAACATTCAGTAATCTAATTATGGTCAATACCTAATCATGGGCAAAATCCGAAAGATCTTTAAAAGGAATGGTGGTTGATACAAGTGGGAAATGAAAAAGTTAGTATGATCAAATCTTTTCTTCTGTGAAAATGTGTAAATGTAACTGAGTCTGTTTCTGTGAACTGTTAGCAATTACATTCATTCTTAAGGCATGAATCCCATTTATTTTTAAACTTCTCTAGTATATGTTGGAAGCTGGAATGCTGTGAGTAGTATATAACCAGTCGTATTTTTATCTCTAGGATTAACTTGCACAGAACAGAACTTTATTACCAAATCTGGTTTTCATCAAGCTGCAGCTGAACATGGCCTCATTGTAGTTGCACCAGATACCAGCCCACGTAAGTGTCTTCAGGTTTCATGATGAGCCTTCAACATGTAAATGTTTTCTGCTGTTTATCTGCAAAGAATAGAATGATTCATGTTACCACTAAATGTATTGGTGTAATTGTATCTGAATTTGGAATGTTCCATATCTGTAGGTTCTGTAGTTTATACCACTTTGCTGGATTATTTATTTAATATATACTAAATGAATTGTAACTTTAGAACTCCACTATTAAAGCCATTTTAATACAAATAGCCTAAAAATTAAGATAAGGGGGCAGTTCAGATGACACATGGGCAATGCAAAACTCTCATTCCCCTCCATTTTTTTTCTCGTTCTCCAAAGTCCCTGGCTTACACTCCATGTGTATATCACTCCTTGGTGTATATCACTGATACTCAGACAGAGACTCGAGAGCTGCAAGTGGCTCTCTAATGTGTCTCTTGCGTCTCTTTGCAGCACATGATATTAAAACACGGTGTGATTTAATTATTAACTAACCTAAGCTATTTAACCAAGCAGGATGTTTTTACTATGATATTAACCCAGGGGTAGGCAACCTATGGCACGTGTGCCAAAGGTGGCATGCAAGCTCATTTTCAGTGGCACTCACACTACCCAGGTCCTGGCCATCGGTCTGGGGCCTCTGCGTTTTAATTTCATTTTAAATGAAGCTTCTTAAACATTTCAAAAACCTTATTTACTTTACATACAACAATCATTTAATTATATATTATAGACTTAGAGAGACCTTCTAAAAATGTTAAAATGTATTACTGTCATGCGAAACCTTAAATCAGAGTGAATAAATGAAGACTTGGCACACCACTTCTGAAAGGTTGCCAACCCCTGTATTAACCAATTGTAGTTGATAAAATAATAGTCATTTAGCTGTGAGAATTTATATATAATATAAATAGTAAATGAAACAATGAATTCATGGTACTGTGGCTTTTTTGAGTAGTGTTGATTGCTAATTTGGCTCCTGAATCACAGAGATCTGAGTATTACTGGTATATACTGTGCTGTACCTTACATCATCCCTGGAACCCTGTTGGAACATGGAGCTAGTGTTTTGTTTTTACTGTGTTGCATGATTTTTCAGAGCCTTTTAATATTTACTGTACTCAGTACTTATAAAGCTAAAACACTTTAAAAAAAGCACACACCTCTCTTCCCCCTATGCAGAAGTCTGGCTGTGGTAGGGTTCCTTGGCTGGTGTAATGTTCCCTGTATAAGGCATTGATTAGTATGGAAATTGGGGAACCTGAAAAGGGGAAATTCTGTACCCACGTTTGTCACAGTTCTCTGGAGAGTTCTGTAAATTACACTACAGCTTTCTGAATGCTCTTGGTATTTCCTTCTACAGTGATACTTATGCTATACATATCGGAGGAGCCTTTCTGATGTTTTCCAGCATTTGATGGGATTGAATCTCAACAAAAATGCTTGATTTAATTCCCCCAAAACAACTTCCTAACAAGTTCCTTCCAGAAATTAATTGTCATGGCTAGGTATTCCAGTTATCCGGACATGGAATGTAAGATCATTGAATACTTGAGAGCCGTTGATCACAACAATGACTTAAGGACAGAATTTCAACTTTCTGGAAGTTCTATTCTTTAATCTCTTTTTTGTACTAAGAAAAAATACTGCAAAATATTTTGCTGAACTGCTAGGGGAGCAACATATATTCTTCCATATTTTATCCTAGGTCTTCCTGTGTTTAGTGCATTTTTAATTCATATGCAGAAAGTATATTGAAACAAGCATTGTTGTAACATGCATTCATAGCTATTATGTACTGCAGAGTAGGGATGGCCAAATCTTCATTATGTCATTCAGATAACATCAGATTAAGGGTTTGGGGCTGTAACCGCCCTTGGTTGCTTGGACTTGCTTTTGTGCTACCTCTGGCCATTTGCTCTTTGCATGCCTGTCCATTGATAGGATCACACATTCTCTTTTGCACTAACCGCTTGGCCTGTCTCCTGCCTTTATAACTTCCCATAACTGGAATAAATCAAAGCAGATGACTGCAAGCTCCACTGTGTTAATGGATTTTCTAGTGCACCTCTGATGTCCATTGTGTTCCAGACAGCCTCAGTTCACTGTTCACAGGGCCCAAATCTCTAACATCTTTAAGTTATCTGGAACATTGTGTTTGCAGCAGACTAAATGTAATCACATACTAAAGTAAGTGGTCTGAACATAGCGTGGAGAAAATATTCAGAGTGGTGTTTGCATGTGCGGGTGTCTGTAAGTGCACACCCAGTAGAAACTCTCCTGGAAACAAAACGTGGGAAGCAAAGAGACATAGCAGTATTAGACACTTATCACTTCTTCTGTGGTAGTGTCTAAGAAATGGAGTTAGGAGTCAGGGCCCTGTTTTTCCAAGCACTATATAAACAAACATAATCAAGACAGTCTCTGCCCTAGAGAGCTCATTATCTAAGATTTGGACAAAATGCAACAGCTGAATAAACTTAGAAGCCAAGAAGAGAGGGAGAATCAAGTTATAGTACTGTGATGGTGCAGCTTACCTTTTTGTCATCAAATTTGTCCAGTCCCTCAATTTCCCCTCTTGGTGATTTTGCCCTCCAGCTGAATGAAAAACTCTCTTTCATGGTAAACAGAAATAAACAGGAAAACATAAAACATGGTTTTAAAGCCTCTTTGTGAGGATATAAGTGAACATTTCTTCTCTTTACTACAGGCATTTGCCCCTCTTGATGGAATGTCCCAAACAGTCCTTTGTTCATCTCCATTGAGGCTTCTTCCCAGGCTGCTTTTCCACGTTTTTTCCTTAAGTCCTTTCCTTTAGCAAGATTATCATGCTGGTCCTTCCCTAGTTTCTTCCTTAACAGAAAGATTCACAGCAAGTCTTACCATCTGTCTCAGACAGAGGTAACCAACCCTTTTATACCCAATATACTTGATTTACAGCCTACAGTTCCCATGATTCCTGGGCTACAAGTTCCAGAAATCACTCAGTTTTTGGCAGAATCTGCGTCACAGAAGTGAGCTAAACTTTGATCCTCTTAAAAGCCCCAGCTCAGCCTGTGATAAGCAAGAAGGTGTGTACTCATAAATTGTTCCAACAGTTGTGTCAAATTAGGTAAGAGTTTACAATTTAATATGGGAGCAAAAAAGTCCCTTGTAATTCTGGTTTTAGTAAACAGGGGCATGTTAGCAAGGAAGAAAGTAATGGTCCCTGTGCTAGTGGCACCTTAAATAATACATTCAGTTCTCAGCGGACCAAATTTGATGATGAATCCTGGTCACATGCCACCTGGAGGCACGTTGTGCATATACTAAGAAGAAGAGTTCTGGGACCTGCTATTAAGAATATAAGAACGGCCATACTGGGTCAGCCCAAAAGTTCCTCTAGCCCTGTTTTCTGACAATGGCCAATGCCAGTTGTCCCAGAGGGAATGAACAGAACAGGTAATCACCAAGTGATTCATCCCCTGTTGCCCATTCCCAGCTTCTGGCAAACAGAGGCTAGGAACACCATCCCCATCCATTCTGGCTAATAGCCATTGATGGACCTATCCTCCATGAACTTACCTAGTTTTTTCTTGAACACTGCTTTAGCCTTGGCCTTCACAACATTCTCTGGCACGGAGGTCCACAGATTGGCTATGCGTTGTGTGGAAAAAATACTTCATTTTGTTTGTTTTAAACCTGCTACCTATTAATTTCATTTGGTGACCTCCTAGTTCTTGTGTTGTGAGAAGGAGTAAATAACACTTTCTTATTTACTTTCTCCACACCAGTCATGATTTGATAGACCTCCTATTACATGCTCCGTTAGTCATCTCTTTTCCTGGTCTTATTAATCTCTCCTTTTATGGCAGCTGTTCCACACCCCTAATCATTTTTGTTGCCCTTTTCTGAACCTTTTCCAATTCCAATATATCTTTTTTGAGATAGGGTGACCATATCTATGCGCAGTATTCAAGATGTGGGCGTAGCATGGATTTATTTAGAGGCAATATTATATTTTTTGTCTTATTATCTAGCCCTTTCTTAATGATTCCTAACATACTGTTCACTTTTTTTGACTGCTGCTGCACATTGAGTGGATGTTTTCAGAGAACTATCCACAATGACTCCAAGATCACCTTCTTGAGTGGGAACAGCCAATTTAGACCCCATTATTTTATATGTATAGTTGGGATTATGTTTTCCAATGTGCATTACTTTGCATTTATCAGCATTGAATTTCATCTGCCATTTTGTTGCCCAATCACCCAGTTTTGAGAGATCCTTTTTTAGCTCTTCACAGTCTGCCTGGGACTTAACTATCTTAAGCAATTTTGTATTGTCTGCAATTTTTGCCATCTCACTGTTTACCCCTTTTTCCAGATCATTTATGAATGTTGAATAGGACTGGACCCAGTACAGACCCCTGGGGGATACTACTATTTACCTCTTTCCATTCTGAAAACTGACCATTTATTCATACCATTTGTTTCCTATCTTTTAACCAGTTACCAGTCCATGAGAGGACCGTCCCTCTTATCCCATGACAGCTTACTTGCTTAAGAGCCTTTGGTGAGGGACCTTATCAAAGGCTTTGAAAATCCAAGTATACTATATCCACTGGATCCCCTTTGTCCACATGCTTGTTGACCCTTTCAAAGAATTCTAGTAGATTGGTGAAGCATGATTTCCCTTTACAAAACCTTTACAAAACCATGTTGACTCTTTTAAATTATGTTCATCTGTGTGTCTGACATCTTTGTTCTTTACTATAGTTTCAACCAGTTTGCTCAGTACTGAAGTCAGGCTTACTGTCCTGTAATTGCTGGGATCACCTCTGGAGCCCTTTTTAAAAATTGGCATCACATTAGCTACCCTCCGGTCATGTGGTACAGAAGCTGATTTAAATGATAGGTTACAGACTACAGTTAGTAGTTCTGCAATTTCACATCTGAGTTCCTTCAGAACTTTTGGGTGAATATCATCTGGTCCTGATGACTTATTACTGTATACAGGGAGTACTCAGACTTATGACACAATTCGTTCCTCAGAATTGCGTTATAAGTCGAAACCACTTTTCCTATAGGAATCAATGATATGAACGGGGAATTGGTTCTCGAACCAAATCTTGTTACACTATTTTCACCACATTAACCTAGAATTTTGTGCTAAATGAATTATAGATGACTAATGTTGGAACAACAATGTATTTACTGTACACTGTATTTTGTAAACAGCATTCAAATAAACATATAAACTCACATATGCTGCTCAGAATGCTGGCAACACAGGCTCGAAAAAGCCAGGGAGAATGGCACACATGCTGAGCCACAGCCAATCACTGTTCAAGCTTTCTGTTTGGCTCTTGGTCCCAGACTCAGCCAATCAAAAACAAGCAGCATCCCTACCAGGCAGCAAGCTACCCTGCTGCCTCAAAGCCAATCAGAAGTGTCCCTTTCAGTTCTGGGCCAGTATAACGCAACCGGGAAGTGATTTCAAGCGAACTTTATGCAAATCAAGCATCATAGGGGCAAAACGGGCAGTCAGTTGAAAAGCATTGTAAGTGGCGTCCGATGTAAGCTGGGTGTCATAACTTTAAGGATTCCCTGTAGTTTGTGAATTTGTTCCAAAACCTCCTCTAATGGCACCTCAATCTGGGACATTTCCTCAGATTTGTCACCTAAAAAGAATGGGTCAGGTTTGAGAATCTCCCTCACATCCTCCTTTAGCATCTCGATTGTCCAGAGGCCCCAATGGTTGTTTAGCAGACTTCCTGTTTCTGATGTACTTAAAAAATAATACCAAAAAAAAAAAATTTGAGTTTTTGGCTAGTTGTTCTTCAGATTCTTTTTTGGCCTTCCTAATTCTGTGTTTACATTTCATTTGCCAGAGTTTATGCTCCTTTCTATTTTCCTCACTAGGATTTAACTTCTGCTTTTTAAAGGATGTCTTTTTGCCTCTTATTGCTTCTTTTACTTTATTGTTTAGCCGTGGTGGCTCTTTTTTGCTTTGCTTACTATGTTTTTTATTTTGGGGCATACATTTAAGGTGAGCCTCTGTGATTGTGTATTTAAAAAGTTTCTGTGTAGATTGCAGGGATTTCCCTTTTGGTGCTGTGCCTCCTCATTTTGTGTAGTTCCCCTTTCTGAAACTAAATGCTAGAGTGTTGGGCTGCTGTGGTGTTTTCCCTGCCACAGGGAAGTTAAATTTAATTATATTATGGTCACTATTACCAAGTGGTGCAGCTGTATTCACCTCTTGGACCAGATCCTGTGCTCTACTAGGACTAAATGAAGATTTGCCTCTTCTCTTGTTCCAGGCCTAGCTTCTCCAAGAAGCAGTAATTTAAGGTGTTGTCATAAACAGATAGCTAAGGGTTAATGTTCTTTTACCTGGAAAGGAGTAACCTGAAACACCTGACCAGAGGATCAATCGGGAAACAAGACTTTTTCAAATCTGGGTGGAGGGAAGTTTGTGTGTGAGTCCTTTGTTCTTGTCTTGTGCCTGTCTCTCTCTCGGCTATGAGAGGATTTCTGTTTCCTGCCTTTCTAGTCTCCTGTTTCCCAGTTGTAAGTACAAAGAGATTGGTTTTTTTTTTTTTTTTTTTGTATTTACATATGTGTAGTTGCTGGAGTGTTTTGAATTGTATTCTTTTTGAATAAGGCTGTTTTATTCATATTTCTTTTAAGCAATTGACCCTGTATTTGTCACCTTAATACAGAGAGACCATTTTTATGTATTTTTCTTTCTTTTTACATAAAGCTTTCTTTTTAAGACCTGTTGGAGTTTTTCTTTAGTGGGGAACTCCAGGGAACTGAGTCTGTGCTCACCAGGGAATTGGTGGGAGGAAGAAGTCAGGGGGAAATCTGTGTGTGTTAGATTTACTAGCCTGACTTTGCATTCCCTCTGGGTGAAGGAGGGGGGTGGGGGAGAGATTGGCTCTCTCTCCTTGTGTTTCCAGGACTGGAAATAGAGAGGGTGGAGTCCCTCTGTTTAGATTCACGGAGCTTGCTTCTGTGTATCTCTCCAGGAACCCAGGGAGGGAACACCTGGAAGGGAGAAGGGAAGGGAAATGGTTTATTCCTCTTTGTTGTGAGACTCAAGGAATTTGGGTCTTGGGGTCCCCAGGGAAGGTTTTGGGGGGGGACCAGAGTGCCCCAAAACACTCTAATTTTTTGGGTGGTGGCAGCTTTACCAGGTCCAAGCTGGTAACTAAGCTTGGAGGTTTTCATGCTAACACCCATATTTTGGGCGCTAAGGTCCAAATCTGGGAATAGGTTATGACAGGTGTCAAGAAACTTTGTCTCTGCATCCCGTCCTGAGGTGACATGTACCCAGTAAATATGGGGATAGTTGAAATCCTGCATTATTATTGAGTTTTATTTTAATAGGCTCTTTAATCTCCCTGAGCACTTCACAGTCACTATTACCATCCAGCTCAGGTGGTTGGTAATAATCTCTACTGCTATATTCTTATTTCTAGAGCATGGAATTACTATCCATAAAGATTCTATTGTACAGTTTGGTTCATTTAAGACTTTTACTTCATTTGATTCTATTGTCAAGTCATGGGCAAACTGAAGAGGGATAAGAGATGGCCGGGTGGATTGAATTTAAGGAAAAATATAAAAAATAAGTACTTACAGTATAGCCTTGGTGAAGGATGTCTACAGTTATTCAAAAGAGGAATGACTTAGGTTTTATACGGGGTTCTAATTTATTATTGACATGAAACAGAAAAAGTGAATTCAGAATTAATATACAGAAGATGTTCCTGATGGAGAGAGATACTAGACTGGAAACTCCCAGGGGAAGAAGTGGAACGTATAATTTGAATAATTCAAAACTAGACTGGACAAAGCGATCAAATACATATGGTAGTATAGGGTATCTTGTATTGGCAGGAGAATAGGCTGGATTTTCTGTTTCTAACATGTCCTTGATTTATTGATAAGAAATTCATAGTGTAGTAAGATTCAGTTAAATTAATATCTGATCGTACATCAGAGACAAATTTTGGGATTGAAGGGATGAAGAAAAGTGAAAATTAAGAAAACTTTGCACTTTCTACGTGTGAATCTCAAAGCATTTTTGAAACATTAATGAATTAACCCTCAAAACACTGTATTACTGCATAAACATCATCCTCATTCTATGTTTTTTGGGAAACTGAGGCACAGATGTTTAAATTTATCCAGGTCCATCTAGAAGGGTGTGGCTTATGGAAAAGAATACTCTAACATTAAACATCTGATAAAGATGGGACAATAAACACAGAATCACTTTTCCATGATAGGTGGCTGCAATATTGAAGGAGAAGAGGAGAGCTGGGATTTCGGCACAGGTGCTGGTTTTTATGTAGACGCCACTGAGGAACCATGGAAAACCAACTATAGAATGTACTCATACATAAAGGATGAGGTGACTTTTTTCCCCAATGAAATTAATGTTGCTAAATGTGTTAAATTGAATCTCATTGTTTTGCCTTGACTAGAGGGACTGATCTTCTCTTAATTGCACTATTGTAGTGAGATGGCTGCTTATCATGCATATCAAAGTTGGACCATTTTCATTAGCAGTCAGATGTCATTATTTTCAAAATAGAATGCTTGACCAAATCTATTAAGATGATGAATAACAATACATAGAAGTCTGTTAATTTGCAGCATGAGTGGTCCAGATTAAAAACTAATGTTGACAGGGACATGAAATACAAAAAAGGCCTCTCCAGATCAAGTTGGCATTCTGCTCATTTTGTGAGAACATATTTAGGGATTTAGTTAAAATGAGAACAGGGTTATAATGAAACCTCAATCTTGTTATGCATGTACATTTACATGTAATATGTCTAGTAGATTAACATCTCATAGACCATGAAATGTCTACAGATGTTTGACATGTGTCCTTTTGTCTTTAGTGTTATTCAGTAGTTGAGATTGTTTTGTACTTGTGGTTAATTTAACAGTTGAGGTCACAGTCTGAAAACTAACTTGTACATTTAATCTCACAATAATTTTATCTGGATTAAAACACAGTAGTAGATCACATTAAGTTGCGTGACTCCCAAAGTCTAAATATATTAAAGTCTTCCTTTTTTTTGTCATACTTGATTTTTTTCAGCTGCCTAAATTAATAAAAGCCAATTTCCCAGCTGACTCAGAAAGGATGTCTATTTTTGGGCACTCAATGGGGGGTCATGGAGCTCTTATCCTTGCTTTGAAGAATCCTGGAAAATACAAAGTAAGATATTAAGTTTTATACAGTCTTCTAGAGAAAAAACATTTAAAAATCAAATTCAAGTTAAACTCTGTTGCAACCTTTAAGATTTTAAATAACTTTAATTTTAATACTAATAGTCTACAGGTACTTGGTACGTGTACTGAATGCTACTGTAAAATGCATTAGCGAAATACCAACTACAGAGTTAAAAACTGAGTTAAATATCCTCTCCAGTGGACAGTATTAAAAAAGTCTTATTGCTATTCTATCCAGACTATTGTAGTTCAGCAGCAGCAGCACCTTTATGTGGCTGTAGTGTAGCTGTGGCATCACCTAGAATGGACTTCCATCTTGAATAGTCTCTTACAGGTCGTCTTCCTTCATGATGAGTCAGTATGGGAGGATTTGGGCTTCTTAACTCCTTCAAAAATCACATCTTCCAATCTCATTTGTGGCCGATCTCATGCTCTCTTTTCTTTTACCTCAGCTCTGTAAATCTTCTATAGAAATGTACCATTTTCTGCCCATTGGACAGGATCCCATGATTGCAGTCACTTTGTTTTCATGTGGGCAGAACTTCAACTTGCCAGAATCATCCACGTATCTCCTCATTTGTGGCAAAATCAAACCAATAGATGTTAAGAATAGACTATTACTTTTGACATGGAAAACTGCTTAGTTTTCTGTCCTCAGCTGTTTTAATGGCCTTGTTTCTGCTCTATATAACAGGGCAGTCATCACCACTGTGTTGAACACTCGTATCATAGTTGTCATACACATAACTTTTGTCACCATTGATCTTAAGTCCCATAGATTCTGAAAATTTTTTTTTTGAGGATTTAGTGTTCCCAGTGATGCATATAATTGTATGTGGGTCGATGGTAGTATTGGACTGAGAATCAGGAGTACCCCAGGGCTGCATTCTCTCTGTTATTTCTAATGGACTATGTGATGACAAAGATGCTGTAGGCCTAAGTACGAGATGTGAAATTTAAAAATTCATCTTTAGAGGATTTTTTTTCCTCATGTGACCTTTTTCATGTTGCTGTGCAAAGTCTTGACATGTCTGCTCAGTTAGAGCTTCAGTAGCTTGTCTCTACAAGCCCACATTTGGAACCACATGCAGGAGACCATAATTCATGTGTGCAAAGAAGGTCACAGTGGTTAGTTCATACATCAAGAGAATAAATGAGTATAAAATTCACAGTTGAACAGATTGACTGTAGCTATCACCAAAATAATACATCTCAGTTCATTCTCTTAGTCTTAACTGAAACAAGGATAAAACATAATCAAAACCTTAATTACATTTAATTTAAAAAAATTCAAATAATGAGGAAGAGAATCGTTATGTCACGTCTCTGATCCAGAAAGTCTCCCTTAAACAAAAATTTTGAAAGCATGGCAAAGGGCCAATTTAAGGAAGATATGGAATCTGCTCAGAAAAATAACTTTAATCTTTCATACTACTAAATTATTTCTATCTTTTGTCAACAAAAATTAAATTTCACAAAGTGTATGATCTTGTGAAAAAAGATTTCTGTGCAACAGCTGATTAAGGAGAAATTTCAGAGGAATTTAAAGCCTTGGAACTGTAAGGTTCAAAAAAGAACTAGATAAATTCATGGGTGGATGGATAGGTCCATTAATGGCTATAAGCCAGGATGGACAGGGATGCAAAACCATGCTCTGAAGTGTCCCAAGCCTCTGTTTGCCAGAAAATGGGAATGCTTCACTTGATGATTATCTGTTCTGTTCATTCCCTGTCAAACATCTGGCATTGGCCACTGTCGAAGACAGGATACTAGGCTAGATGGACGATTGTGTGAGCTGGTATGGTAGTTCTTATATTCTTAAGATTGTTATAAAATGGCTCAAAGTTTGTATTGAGTTAATTCCCAATACATGCACATTACAATTCATAACATTTTTAAGCTGTTCTGTCTTCCTTGGCATCTTCAATAAATGCCCCCATTTTATCGCTTTCAAAATCTAAAGTAACCCCTTGCATTTTTGGTTAGCAAATCATTTAGCTCTTTATTGTTAGATGAGAGCCATTAGTGTCTTGTGTGTGTGGAGGGGAACTAATTGTACCTCTTCTCTTTTGTGGTCTCTTTGAGCACTTATTTGTGGGTTGGTTCCTTTATACATTTTTTTTTTTAAAAATTCTAATTATGTCACAAGACTGAGATTGACTGCTGTGTAAAGGTGAGAACAGAGCACTTGCTCCCCAACGTGCTGCAGTTGTAACTAGGCAGAACAGCTTTTGAATACGCTTTCCACTCATATCTTGCTTATCAAAATGACTTTTCTTGATCCATATGTTTGTGTTTCTAAACAGTCTGTATCAGCATTTGCTCCTATCTGCAACCCAGTTCAGTGTCCCTGGGGGAAGAAAGCCTTTGGTGGATATCTGGGATCAGATCTAACTAAATGGGAGGTATGTGTTGGAGAGTCCAGTCATTTAATGAACTGTAAAAATGATTGTGACTGCACACGTAGTAGGGAAGCAAAACATGAAGTGGTGACTTCTGTTTTGAATAACACTGTGTTATCCCATCACCAAACATTGACTCCGACTGTACAGTACTTGTGTGGATACTGATCACCATCATATTGCTGGCTGGCACTCTACAAAAACAGACTTGAACAGGAGGCTGTTCTTACCACATAGAGACAGTAAATTGTCTCCTCACTTTTGAAGATTTTTAAATTGAGATAAATAGAAATAGGAGCAAGCTCTGACTCTTCATCTGCTTCCTGGAAACATTGAACAGATGAAAATCTGATCCCTTTTTTAGGGTGATGAAATGCTCTGAAGGCTCCCTTAAGGTATGTCCACACTACAAGTGAAGTGTGATCATAAGATGGGTAGGCTAGCTTTAATTGAGCTAGCACAGGTAACAACAGCAGTGTAGATGTGGTGGCATGGGCTTCAGGACAGGCTGGCAACCAGAATATGTGGCTAGACTACCTGGAGAGCTTATATGCCAACTGCTTGCCCATGCTAAAGGCCATGCCATCACATCACCACGGCTATTGTTTCCTGTACATTTAGAGTAAGCTGGCACAGTATGCCTGAGCTACATTCGATTGCAGAGTCGACGTACCCAAAGTGTATATTCCTGTATTCTCTGTGCACAAAGGAATTGCTTCTTATAGTGGCAGGCAAAAGAGGGAAAATGTGTTGGTCAGAGATCAGTAAGTCTTGAGTTCTGTAGGAGCAGGCTGGCAAAACATTCAGTTCTTTAATCGTGATTAAATACTATGGGCATTGATACTGATAGAACAGGATTTGAGTCAGTGAGATAGATTTAAGGTTTTGCCCTGAGAGCCCTAACTTTGAGCTTACTACAGAGTTTGGACAGCCTTTTAGTGTAAACATTGTCTTAGACCCCAGTTTGTTGCATTCCATGTCCCTATCCTATCCTAAACAATAATTCTAACTCAATTGGGTAGTATAGTTACTAGGCGAAGAAAATTCTCAAAAATGTTGTAACACTTTTAATTAGTTTAATTTTATTTCTACAGGCATATGATGCTACCAATCTTGTGAAGTCTTATCCAGATTCCCATCTCGACATCTTAATCGATCAAGGCAAAGATGACCAGTTCCTTTCAGCAGGGCAGTTACTGCCTGACAACTTTATTGCAGCCTGCACAGAGCGGAAAATCCCTGTAGTCTTTAGATTGCAACAGGCAAGTACCAAAAAGTACCTTTTTTAGGGGAAGCAGGGTGGGGGTGGCTGTTGCATCCGTCCCATAATTACTGGGTTGACTCTGTGTGCCTAAAAGGTGAAGCAGCTAGCCAGAGACAGGCCCAGTCCTGACATAGACAAGACAGGCAAAGGGTACACAAAGGTAAAGTGATTTGACCAAGGTCACACAGCAGATCAATGACAGGGATGAGAACAGAGAGCAGCTTTTTGACTCAGTGCAGTGGTGTATCCACTAGACCCCACTGACTTAATTACTTTGACAACTACAGGGGGAGCCAATTTTTAGCTTAAACATTATAAGGTATTTTGAGTGCCATCCAATCTATCGGCAACATGCTCATGAGGAAGAAAATACATGCATTTTGTTGTTGAAGATAAGTATCTTGCTCTGTTTTAAATATATTGCAGTAACCCATCACAAAATCATCATGAAGAAAGTGTGTGCTTATCTGATTTATCATCTATATACATTTAAACAATGTAGTAGTGTTTATATATGATGTGTATCAGCAAAGTGGTACATTGTTGGTTTTGGCTGACAGGATCAATCAGGGGGCAAAGAAAGAGCCTTCCGTTTCCTGTAGCATTATGGTGCAGAGTAGCAGTAGCCTGAAATTCTTCAGGGTTTTTGAAATGACTTCCTCCTATCTGCCATGTCCTTCCCAGATAGCTACTGCCTGCACAGCAAGTGTATTTACTACTTTCCCTCCGTTTCTTTATGGAGTGTGCCCATCTTCATCGGGATAGAACAGCCTAGGGCACAGCCAGTTTATGTAGCCTCCTAGGGCTAGGACAGGCCATGCATAAATCTGAAACAACCTCCTTACTGCCTTCTTAAAATGAGCAGACAGACATTGAATGAGTCGTCATTAACAATGCTCAAAAATACAGTTACAACGCCGTATCATTAAGTACCTTGAATTGCTGAATGTTTTTCTCTTTGCTAGGGCTACGATCACAGCTACTTCTTCATCACTACGTTTATTAATGATCATATCAGACACCATGCAAAATACCTCAATGCTTGAAGCGTAAGACTCTCTTCTGTCCAGTACAAGTCAATATGTACACAAATGTTAACAAAAATCACTTGCTGAATTAGTGCCTATAAAACAGAATTGTGCTGATAGTACTGCTAAAAAATCCTTAATTCTCTCTGTGTACTTCAAAATAAATATTTTGAATGTGTTTATCTGCTTTGAAACTTGTTTAACCATATTGGGAAGAGCATCCGGAGGGTATGGCTCAGAATAGAAATGATCATTTAAGTGTTTTTGTTTTTAAACAGCATATTGACATAGAATGTCTGTGGTCTCAATATGGTGCAGACTGCAGCAGGAGGGTATGTGGGTGAGAGGAGCACTCGTACCACACTAACTTCCAATTTGTCACTCATTCAGCACTGAACAGAATAACTGGACAATTTTGAATACATGGCTGAAAACAATAGCAAATTAAATGGATTTACACTTGTGTTTTTCTCCTGCCTATTGAAATGTATTTCCAGGCCAAAATCTGCAGCTGTTAATGGACAATGCAGACAAACTTACACTGCACTGTGATCAACCATTCCCCCTTGCTAACCTTTAACCTGTAACTGGGAGTGTGAAGGGAAGGGGCTTCTGCAACAGATACTCTGAAGGCAGTTAGCTGAAATCAGGTATTAAAGAGAGCAGTTCTGACTTAAGGTTCCCCAGAAACTTACTCAGTGGCAAAGACTAGAGATTCTTCTAAGAGAGGAATAACTGTCTGTGGCCTAATTAGTTTCTGAGAGATGGATACGCAGTGGGATAGACATAAAGAAATTAACAAGGAGAGCATCGGGGAGCAGATTCTGCCACCTTTAGTACCTTACTGTCTGAGGAGAAAAGGGGGGCTATTTTACATGAGTAAAGGTAGCAGAATCTGACTCCGTTGAACCAGATTTAAAATAATTCCCCATGGTGTGTAACTCTGCCTGCTGATATATGGGTGGGGGGGGAGGGAATACAGTCTGCCTAGTCTTAACTTGGGGTAACACTCTAAAATCCTAGTGAACATGTGTGTTTCCACTTAAAAAGGCTTATGTGGTAGGACAGGATTTAGCCAACCTACTCTGGCTGTTCACCATGCACTGTCTGGATCCAACAGCCAGTCCTTCTCTTCCCTCCTCCAATACTGGTACCGGCTATTTCAGCCTGGAGCTGGAGTAATAGCTCGACTGCTATACAATGGCTTTGGGGGGAGAATTTTTTACCTATAGCAAGTCCCTGAAAATACTTGCAGTTCTCAAACCTAACTGTGGCCCACATCTTAAGAGAGTATATGGACAGTCTCCTCCTGTTTGTGATCAGATAACATCTTCATGTAGGCAACCACAATGTGTTACATGAACAAGTAGTAGGTCATTAATGTAATTTCATGTCTTCCAATCAAATAGAGGACCTAGGAACAAGCTTTCATCCAACCATCCATACTCCAAAATCCCCTGCTCAAATCTTGATTCCCCCCCCCCCTCTTCTGGACAAAGGTTAGTAGTTGGGCTTGTGCAGGAAATGTTTGTTTCTAGAACCAACACATCACTTGACCTCCTTTCTGCTTTGACAGACTCCACTGACTGCAGTGTTAGGGAGACTGATGCTACATAATATCTCTATATTTAGTGATTGCTGGTTTAAAAACTGCCCAGAGAGCTTAATGAACTCTTTAGTTACACGTTGATCGTTGAGGCAGGGGAGGGCAAGATGTTGACTGTGTGGTCACTTTCCCATCACTAAAGCAGTGACTGTAGTGCTCTAATTCTCTACAACACGTAAAACAACTCCCCACCAAGCAGGCTATTTTCCATGTTGAAAACGTAGTGGTAGAACTCCTAGCCTGAGAGAGGACATGAAATATCAGTTTGTATCCTGCAACCAAAATTCAAAGCTATGATTTTGGGAAACACATAAATGTGATTTTCCTCAAAGACTCAGAAACAATTCTGCTCTTATTTAATGGCAAGCTAGCCTCCACACCCCCTGCTCTCTGTATGGGGACAGCTTAGTATTTCAGACTGTTGCAAGTCAGTAAGTTTTCAAGTAGCTGAAAAAAAAATAGTTCCTTTCCTGTCACCTAGTTGACACAGCAAGTCCTGTGCGGGTACATGATAGTACAAAGTTTAAGTGACTGCTACAAGGGGATATTAGAAAAGCTGCACTGTTTTAAAAAAAAAATGTACATTAAGACAAAGGCCTGATCTCAGCACACTGGCACCCTTGGCAAATGCGGTATTTGGCCAGTTGAAATGTTCTAAGAGAAGATCTCAACCTTGTATTGCTGTTACATGCCATATTATATGACACCTGAGATGGCTGGAGTAAGATGAGGCCCTGAAACATAATCTCTTGTGTCAGAGGCCTGAAGCCTGAACCAAAGTAATTCCAGGCATTGCTAAGCAAAAGCTGGGCTGTGAGCCAGAAGCAGGCGTCACTCACAGAAGTGGAGCGAACAACTTGTGCCAAGATGACATCAGGACACTCCACAGACATAACAAGGCACAGGCAGGTACATCTTAAAGACAGGACAGCATGATGGATAAATCTGTTTGTCTGGAACAACATGATCGAAGGAGGAGACAGCATCCTAATGAGCCAAGGAACTGTACCGCAGTACGTCAGGAGGGATGAGTAATCTGTCCTGTAACTGTATAAAAGTAGGTCCCAGAGTGTGCATCTGTCAGGGTCTCTTTCCCACTTTGAACTTTAGCGTCCAGAAAGTAGGGACCTGCCTTTTCCCTTCTAAGCTTAATTCCTAGCTTAGATCTTATCACGCTGCCACCAACCCAAAATATAGTGTTTGGGTACACTCCTTGTCCCCCAAAACCTTCCCTGGGGGACCCAAGACCCAAACCCCTTGGGTCTTAAAACAAAGGGAAATAAACCATTCCCCTCTCCTTTCTTCCTCTCAGATTTTCCCCTCCCTGGGTTACACTGGGAGATCACTGTGATTCAAACTCCTTGAATCTTAAAACAGAGAGGAAATTCACCTTCCCCCGCCTTCTCTCCCCCTCCCAGACTCTCCCTGAGAGAGAGACTCTGATCACACTCCTTGGATCCTAACACAGAGAGAAATCAAGCTTTTCCTCCCCCTTCTCTCCTTTCCCCCACCAATTCCCTGGTGAGTTTAGACCCACTCCCCTTAGGCCTACAAAAGAATAAAAAAATCAATCAAGTTCTTAAAAAGAAAAGCTTTTAATTAAAGAAAAAGTAAAAAATGATCTCTGTAAAATCAAGATGGAAAAATGTTTACAAGGTCTCAGCTTCACCTAGACCAGAGGGATTTCTCCTCTCAGCCTAAGTATAAGTTACAACAAACAGAAGTGAAATATCCTTCCAGCAAAATACACACTTGCAAATAAAGAAAACAAACAAATCTAATCTGCTTTCTAGCTATTACTTACTATCTGGAACCTGAGAGTCTGTTTCAGTAAGATTGGAGAAATCTTGTTACATGACTGGCTTCTCTTAATCCCAAGAGAGAACAAAGAAAACCCCAAAAGCACAAAACAAAGACTTCCCTCCACCAAGATTTGAAAGTATCTTGTCTCCCGATTGGTCCTTGGGTCAAGTGTCAGCCAGGTTCACTGAGCTTGTTAACCCTTTACAAGTAAAAGAGACATTAACCCTTAACTATCTGTTTATGACAGCATCTTTGTCCAGCCTACGGGGCAGTGGAGTGTCCCGCCACTGACTGAGCTGTGTCTATTGCCAGGGGGCACATATTCGTAGTACGTCCTGTAGCGTCTATAGGAAACTATTGCTGTGCTTCGTTTTCACAATAAACCTGGCCGACGTGCCTTCGTACCTTACTAGAGTCTGTGGTCTTTGGGGGTTCTCTTGGGTTTGCTGTGTCAGCTATCTGCGCAGAGCTGGGACAGCACACAGAGGGAACATGCACGCAGCCGACTGTTATCATCATCGAACAAGATCAGAGCACCACACCGGTAGCTACTGACAACTATGGCATGGTAACAACTCTTACCAGCCATTTCATTCAGCATGGGTATGTTGTGATAAACACTTCGATTTTACTATGTGTAGCAAAGTATGTAAAAAGTATCTTTCCTAATTCATTCTGAAATAGCCAGTTAACTTAAAACAGCAGAATCTGGTGCTCTGATTAGTGCCTAGAGCATGGAGTTTGAAGTATCTTAAAGGCTGAAAGATTATCTTTTGGGCATTACAGGCAGCCCTCGACTTATGACAAACAGCACAATGTTTATAAATTGTCACGTTTTGACTTAACACTCAATCTGATGTTCCTATGGGAAATTCAAGTTCTGATGTTTTCAACTTAAGATGCGATTTTCAGGAACCCACTGTGTCGTTAAGTCTGAGGACTGCCTGTATTTTATCTGTACCCTTGTGGCGCTGGGAGCCAGGACTCTTCAGGCCTGATCCTGCCAATGACTATTGCAGGGGTAAATCACACAGCCTCTTTGTTGCAGTTTCCATATCTGTACAAAAGGAATGATAGCACTGCCATGGGACTTTGCAAACAATTTAACCTCATTTGAAATTTGTACCATGTTCATCTCAGTGAGAGCTAGAGAGCTTCAAATCAGAATGTGCCATCCAGAGGGGATTTCCATTATAACCTCTCTATGAATGCAACTAAGCAGAAACCATTTTAACTACAGGTACAGAATTCCTACTAGTATCTCAGCAGACATTTATCTTTCTACAGTAACAAGTGCCAGGCATTTGGGTGCTATAAAGTATTAAAAGCATGTGTGAAAAGTTGTGGCATTTCCTTTGAAGTAAAATTTAAGATTTTACTCCCTGTATGCTTTTTCAAAGATGATGACATTAATGTATCCTAAATATAAAAAAATATTAAACAGGATCATTTAACAACGGTAAGGTTAGTGGTAGCAAATGCAGATCACCACCAGCCTCTGAGAAAAGCAGGCTCATATTTGTTACATTTACAAGGTCTGTTTTTAAAATCTCTCATAGTTCTGTGGGTGATAAGGAAATGCAGTCCCTGGCTGGGTCTTAATTTACTTTCCAGCAAGAGATCTATTACAATAACTGCATCCATGTTGAAACACCAGCCCATATACAAGTTTGGATACAGAAAATACCTGTTGCCTTTTCTATTAAGAATGTGGAATCACTTACTATCCTAGAGCAAGTTTTCTTTGCTGACAAAACTTCGCAGCAGTGGTGAGTCTGATACTTTCTTTTAAAGCTGATTTTCAGAGGCAGTGCAAGTGAATGATTACGTTTTAGTGGGGCTCGTTTCTGTGAGGTATTGTTTCAGAGCACTGCACAGTGGAGGAGGTTTTATAAAATTAACTCTGAAAGAAGCTGGATTTGTACACAAGTCCCAGCTCCATGACAGCAATGAAATGCCTTGCACCTTTGGCTACCCATTGGGAAGGCAGGTTTGGGGGAATTGGATCTGTCTCACACTGCAGCTGAAACCTATTCTTCACGCTGACCTCACTTCTTCCTGTCAAGATTTGTAAAAGCAGCAAAGAATCCTGTGGCACCTTATAGACTAACAGACGTGGCATTGTGGTGCTACCATTTGTGATGCCATCAACTCCTGCAGCAGAAATACAGAAGCCTTGATTCAGCAATGAAGCTGAATAGCTAGTTCAGCAAAAAGGTTGTAATTCACCTCTGCAGGCCTCCAGGCTTATACACTGCCCATTTCTCCTCAATGCAGCTGCTGTAACACATTACTCCATACCTTTGTCTCTGTTTGTAGAACAATGAAAATATTCTGCTTCCCTGGAGCCCTGCCTTCCTGTTGTTTACATCCTCCTCCTTTCTCTAGCCACTGACTGGGGTGTCAATATTCACTGTCTTTTCCGTCCAATTTAGAGCCCAGTGCTTCACTTACTACTTGGACACAGTGCTTACCACCAAAATCAAGGGCACTACTTGGGGTAGTTTTAGGGACTCAGGCCTTGGATTGTAAAGTGTTCAGGAAAGACACCTGCTTTACCCTGCTGTACAGAGCAACACACGCGCTACAATAAAACACATGCAGCTGTAGAGGCTATTTGAATTTGGAGGACAAAAGGTAAAATTATTTTCCTTACTAGACACTTTCTTTTTAGAGGCTAGTTGCAGGACTGTAATCACAATCAAATAGGTTTCTGCCTTTAATCCCACATCAGAGAGAGATTCCTATATTTTTTTTCCCCACAGCTCCCAACTGTGGGCAAATAAACTAGAAACTGGAGGAGGATCATAAAATAATCCAGTTAAGGTGTTGACTGATTTAAGCAGAGCAGTAAGATAGCTACCTAGCTTTTGCTGGTCTCTCAGCACAGAAGGCGTCAAAGAAAGCTTTTACAGTGAAATACAGCTATGCTATAAGAACAGACCCAGAACAACCCAAACATTACAACTGTCTATTTGCATGTGTGTATGGTGAGGGTTTCTAGCAACTTGTCTGGAGAAACATTCTGCAAGAGCAAAGGGCCTTCAGTTAGGTCTGGCTTGAACTTCGGTTTCTTTAAAAAAAAAAAAAAAAGGCACTTTGCTTCTTTTACTTGCTTCTGATTTCCTCCAGCAACTATAGATTTATTGTACAAATTCTCAGTCACGGGATAGTAAATGAATACAAATAAAATGATTTAATTGCAGCTACAGTAAAGTTTGCACTATATACACAATGTTCATTGTTTATGATATTGTCAGGAGGCCATGCATTTTTTATTGCACATATAAAGCGTACAAAGATTCATGAAATTCTCTTTTTAGCCATACAGGTTAAGACTGCATAAAAAAAAGCCGTATTACAAAATATTTAAGCGCTATTTACAGCCAACTTTAAGCAAATACTGAAAGTCATTACTAGGAGAAAACCAAATTTTAATGATGGAAAAAAACAGGATTTGTCAAAATAATAATTACAAAGCTTCATGTTGCCATATATACATTGTAAAAAAAAAATACTCAGGAACCTGCATTTTACCCCTCGATGCAGAAATCATTTATATAGTCAATTTTTGAATGCTTTTAAAGTTTGATATACTCTGAGTTGAAAACCTATTTTCTTTACATTGTTCATGCTATTTGACAAAACAGGTATTTGTGCAGCTCTGTAAAATATTAAAATACATTTTAATTTAGTGTTAAAGTGCACAATACATTTTATAGGAAATCATATGCTAGCTGCCAGTCAAAATTGCAATGTAAGTCAATGTTCCCTCTATAGAACAAAAGCTTTTGCTTTGGTTGGAATAACTGAATAGTCCATGCATACTGTATGTGTCATTATATTTCCTTGAGTTCACATTCCCCCCCCCCAACAGATTGTTGTCGATGTCCAGCATAATCTGTGATGTCAAAAATAAAAGGTCTGCATTCAAACACTGTATATATTCAGGATTAAAAATATAATTCATTGGAATACTGGTGGTTTTTTTAAATGCAGTGTCTTTCTGTGTCCACATTCTTTCAAACAGATTATTTCTCTCTCCATAGCCTCTTTCTCTATTTAATTTGCTCTCTATCTACATTGTCTCACTTTTGCTATAATGCATTTCAAACTCTCCTTCCTTAAATGTAACATGGACCCCTAACAGCCATCCTTTTTACCACATGCAACTTCCCTGTCTTGTTTGCCTAAATTACTTACATCACTAGATTTCCATACCAAAAAAATGGATGTTTAAAAGGTTGTGAAAATCACTGTGCTAGAACTTCTCTACCTAAAATACTTGTCTGACAAGGACTGAACAATAACTTCAGCTTTAAAACATCCTTTTGAAATGAAAAGTAACAAAAAAACCTATTTCCTACTGCTGAATTGGGACGAGGGGTCTGATCCTGCAAACACTCGCTACAGGGCAGTGTGCGTAGTAAGATGAGAAATCCCACGGAAGTACATTAGCTACAATGAGACCACTAACAGTAGTAAGCCCTGCAATCTGCAGTCCATATTTGAGGGATCAGGCCTTTACAACTGCCTAAAACAACTGTAATGAAATTATATTTTCTCTTTTTAAAAAATACCAAACATGTATTTGACACTAGAAAACTTTCTATTTTCACATTTCTTGTGCTATTTTTTATTTGTTCCATAGTGCTGTATCCTTTTAAGATTACCCGAGTACAGTGCAAAATTATATTTCAAGACACGTGATGCTAATGCACATCAGTTATTTTGTTGTAATAAAAGTTTAATGTCTTGTGCATAGTAAAATAAGTATCAATCAAAAATATTTGTTCACATTTATGTTTTCAAGTTTAATCTTTCCTTTTTTTTTTTTTAATAACAGCTATATACAAATAAAAAGGTGTGCTTCTCTTTAGTTCAACCAATTTCATCTAATGGCGGGTGAGGGGAAGTGCTGCTGGAATGTTGGAAACTAACTGGAATGCAGAGAAACTATACTAATCTTTCACAAACCCCAACCCATAGAATGCCATCCCAGCTAACAGTTCTTTTCATTAAAGCACCTAGTTTTGCTTACTGTTTATCATACATATTAGAAAGTATGATTATGGAGATCTAGAATTACTGCACACCAAGTAGAATAAAAAATAACTAAAATTTTATATTAAAATAAAGTGTTTAACCACAAAAAAGCAGTAATAAAATACAGTTTCCTACTTTATATTTTGCATCCAAAGGATGAATAACAACTCACTAATAAATAATATTTATATAAATATTTTATGCCTGAATATTTTTAAAAGGCAATGGCCTGAAGCAACTGCAGAAAAACAAAATGTTAAAATTCGAATTAAAAAAAAAATGAAGATGCTCTTGCTTTAATAAGATGAACATTTTGCGGCAAGGCAGCTGTACTCCACACTTATGTAAGTGGCAGAGAGGTGGCTGTTTTAATGGGTGGTGTACAAACTGAGCTATAAAAGCAGTGAAATGCCAGTTTGTTTTATAAAATGATTATTAGTTTGCAGTTCAATATATTCAGATAGTCTGAAAGATGATTTCGGTTCAGAAATGTAGGAATACTCTTTTGGAGCAGAAGGATATTTTTCAATGCACTTTGAAAAGATGAGCAGTGTTTTGATACTTGTATGGCACATTGGAGCTGATTACAGCAGAAATAGTAGTTTCATGTGAATAAAGCTTGCTTCATTGTGGTTACATCGAGTAATGCTTGAACTGTTATGCTCACTTTTACCAAGCCCTTTTCTTCTAGGATGTGATGTGGTAGGCAGAGCTTCTCCTACAAGGAAAAACAAAAGCGTAAAGATTAGACCACCAAGCTCTTATTGCAAAATCTTGCTTTATGCAAATACAGCTAGAATGCAGTTATCACAACAATCAGGAATCATTTAAATAAAAAATTTTCTATGCCTCTTACAGAAATAATTCTCTTGTTTTGCTGATGGCACACTTGGCCGAGTTTGAGATTTTTAAGTGTTCTGGGTGACTCTAGGGCCAACAGGAAACCATCTTATTCTTACATTTAAAAAACCCCCAAACATCTTAACACTATTAAGATTCACAGTTAGTTTTCAGCAGTCAGTGTGATGGTACATTCATTTAGCAAGTAATCACTGTAAAAACATCAACATTACAGGCAATAGTGAGATACTGTGACATGTACCCATTACTTTTTAAAAAAATTCGTGGGGTGAGATCCCAACCCTACTGAAATCAAAGGAAGTTTTGCCACTGAATTCAATAGTGTCTGGTTTTCATCCTGGAATATAAACCGCGAACAGCAGTGATTACAATCAACAGATTGAAACATGAACAACATTTTACATTTAATGGAATGATTTTCCAAATGATTCCAAAGTTCTTTACAAATTTACGTTGATGTACAAAGGGATCACTTCGTCCATCAGTGGAACGGAGCAGCCACTGTCAGAGGTGAAACCTACCAGCGCTACATCAGAACAAACAAACTGCTAGGCTATTATTTTGACTCTAATGGTAGATAATACCAGATCTTTCAGAAGGAGGTGCAAGAAACCCCAGATTGAACCATTATGGAATATCTGCCAAAGGGGAAGTTTATTCGTAATCCCCATCTCTTAGTGGCTGGTTTATGAGTTCTATAGGTTAATTATACAAAAAAAATTTCCTTTTATTAGCTCTAAATGTGCAGTTTTTTTGAATGTCCTCTTTCTTTTAGAATGTGAGATAAGGTAAAAAGGAGCATCTGATTTATCTTCTCTATACCATGCATTATTGTGCCTGCCTCTGCCGTCTCTCACCATATTTATCACCTCTTAAATTGAAACAGTCCTAATCTTTTGAATCTCTCTTCTTATGGTAGTCTTTCTCCTTCTCTAATCCTTAATAGAATATGGCATACCTTATACAATAATGATGATGTAATATTTTCTATCCCACTACTTATGCATTCTAAATTTTGTTTCCTTTATTTAATTTTTTTTCCCCCAGTGATAACTGGATTTTTTCCCAAGTCATAGTTCACTTAGAACCCAATAATTTGTCTAAGTGGCAGAAAATATTTCTTCTAATGCACATGGCCCTGACCATGTTAACCATGAGAACTTCGTCTGCCATTGTGCTTTACCTAGCTTGGATAGGTCCCTCTAAAGTTCCTCATGGTCATCTCTAGCCTTGACTAACTAATTCTGTTTCATCTACAAATTTTGCCACCTCACTCTTTATTCTCAGATATCTGATAAATATATTAAACTACACGGGTCTTAGTATGGGTCTGTGTGGCACGCCACTGTTAACTTCTGGACACGATGAACACTGACCATTTATTCCTACCCTTCCTTTTCTGTCATAGCCTGCTTCCAATCCATGACAGTACACTCTCTCACTCTAAGACCACTTACTTTCCTTAATATGCTCATATGTGGAATTTGGCCTAAACTCTTACAGAAAATGCCACCAGATTGTCAATGAACACAAGAGGTTAGGACCTCAATTATATAATCAAAATGGCATCTCCAAAAGTAATAAGATACTCTAGGCCTTGGTTCTACACTGTCTCAGAGGTAAATGTCCCACAATACAACTTCATGTAACACAGAGGTTTTTCCTTAAAGGCCTTCTGTCCAAGCTGTGTCTCAGCCAGACTAGGCTTAGCTTGAGGTTGATTTATCATGGCATAAGGCTGTGCATCTACAGGCCATAAATACCCCAATATAAATATATTTAATAGTCTAGTTTAAAACAAGATAAAAATCAAACTCTGCATTCTACATGTCAAATATTGGACAAAAAGGGAGATCCAGAATCTGTTCAAAATGATTACATCTGCCACTGGCACTACAACTTATCTTTAAATGTAGAAGTGCAAGTATTTTTTACTTGTAACTTGTATCTTACTTGTGGCATGTGGTTATACTTCCATATCTATGAGCATACCATATTTTGATTTCTCTTATCAAATTCACTTGAAATTATTTGAGAAATGTAGGCTTCAAGATTGTGAGGTTGAGTGTGTCTGTGGTACAGATATACCCCATGTCCTACAGCAAAGGTGCTGCAAGGTTCTGGCAGTCTGCTCAAGCTGGTTTATATTACATAGGGAGTTTGTGTCTTTCCACCACTTTGGCTATCGTCTTCTCTTCAATGTGTTAGCTTTTGACACTATAATTCATCACTGAATTCACTGCTGTAATGAAGCACAGTATATCTAATCAAGAGTCCTGGCGCATATTAATGTTATGAATACACCTCTACCCGATATAACGCGACCCGATATAACACGAATTTGGATATAACGCGATAAAGCAGCGCTCTGGGAGTGTGGGGCTGCGCACTCCAGAGGATCAAAGCAAGTTCAATATAATGCAGTTTCACCTATAACGCAGTAAGATTTTTTGGCTCCCGAGGACAGTGTTATATTGGGGCGGAGGTGTATCTTTGACGAGAGTGAAAGAGACTTAACTGAAATCATACAAACAATCTCAGTGGGGCCAATCCTGTGTGACTATGAGGTACTGCAGACTCACAAAGGGTCAGGCAAGACTGTCATTAACTTCTGCTTCCTCATTAAGGGACATTTCTTTCTGGAGAGATGTACAGAGACCTTGTAAGGCTTAAAGTTCTTCCTTTAGATGCAAACTGTCATGTAACTTGAAGTATGATTGGTAGTGGACTAACTAAACAATAAAAATGTTTTCAGTTTCAAACATAAGACAAAAATAAAGGTTTTCTTCACTTCTGGTAATATAAGGTTTATTCAAATATGTCTAATAGTTAAGGAACTGTAGTCAATTTAATGTCTCAAGACACACCTGCTCATAATGTGCTCGGTTTTAGAATCTCTGGGAATAAAATATTCTGATCTGTTATTTTCAGATAAAGAAGTCTTTACATTCTATACTGAATATGTTTTAAAGTCAGATAGAATTTTTTTTTAAAGTTTTTTCTACTCCCGCTGGATATGGCCCTCCCCTCACCAGATAGGGATTAGGCTAAGAAAACCCAATGAAAAGGTGGTATGTATGAGCTTCCTGTCTGAATATTGATCATTTCATTATCCTTACATTTTCAGATATGAAATTACTGTATATTAAATTATTGGACACTGAGGTGAATATTCGAAAACCAAAGGAAAACAGTTACAAGCCTTTGATAAGAGACTAAGGGACATCACTAAAAAAAAATCACTGCTGGTATTTGTAAGTTTGAATGCATTCATAAACTATGTTTGTCCCAAATCACTTCTATTGAAGCCAAATCTGTATCAAACACAGTTCAGTTTAAAGAGATTTACACCTCACACTTAAAAGATTTTTATTGCAAAACACTCACTGTTCATCTAGCCACCTATATCAGTCAGAGCTTTTGTTTTACTTATTGGTTTTTCATGGCTACAGTGTTGATTGTCTTACAATTAATCACAAAGAGTAATTACAATGAGTCAATGAGTTCAGTCATCCATTTTAAACCACAAAAACCTCCCCAATATCACTTTGCTTTCTCTTTAAAGAAAATGAATTACCCAGTCCAAAATCTAATATAATATTTTAGTCGAGTATAAAACCAGTACCTACAAGCTCTATTCTCAAATAAAGGAAGTTTTTTAAGGACCCATAAAAGAGCAGACTTTAGGTTTAATTTCTAGTTTTTAAAGCATAAACAGGTCATATAAAGGAAGACAGTACTTTGTAACCAGCATGTTCACTTTTCCCATAATACATCTCCCTGTCCCTAAGCTCTTGCTTAGTTCCCTTATCTCTTTCACATGTTTGAAGGTTTCTACATTACCAACAAGAAAACAATGGACAATGCAAATTTATAAAGAACAAACCAATGAACAAACACAAGGGTTATGTGTTTTGATGAATATCCCAGAACAGTTATTGGATCCTGTAGCATCCTATACAAAGAACACACTCCTTTCACCTCATCGTTTTCACAGTTAACTCAATTCTCTTGTTCACCTCAAAAAAGAGTTTTTGTGCTGAGCTCTACATTCCAGGTTTTTACATTTCTCCCACTATCTAGCACAACCTTCCTACCCAAATCCTTTTCTGAATCCCTGTTTTTTTCAAATCACAGCCCAACGACATTCTATAACTTTTTTTTAAAGAGATGACTCAAATCTTACTAAGAGCATTATCCAAACTCCAAGGACGTCAGTGGGAGCCTTTCCAAAGACTTCAATGGGCTTTAGATCAGATTCCAACCCTCCCAGTTACCCACATTCAATCATTCTCCCTGAAACTTGGACACTTCCTCTTCTCTTCTCCTCTGTCCCACCACGCCTACAAGTGCTACCTCTAAGACACAAGGAATGCACTTATCTTACAGATGTCAAACAATCAGATGAGAGAAACACTATATTATATAACAATATTGCAAAACTTTTATAGAATTCAGCATTTCTAGGCACTAGACCTCAGCTATGGAGGAACTCGCCCATCACTACAGTAAGACTTTAGGCAACTGACAGATTCTTCAAACATCTTTCCCACTTTTGGAAGTGAGTTCTCTCCATCTTAAACTGGCATCATAACACCAGGGTAACTCCACTAACTTCAACACAGGGTATGATTCATCTCTCAGTAGTATCTTCTTTGAAGTCAATGAAGTTATGCCAATGCAAAAACAGTGAGAGAGAGATGGAGTTGGGCACTACATTTCCAACACCAGTGACAGTCTCTGCAGAATCTGTCAGTCAATACAGAGGAAGGACCGATTTCTGCTTTGGTCATGGATGGGTCTTCCTACAACACCACACATGTCCTGATGAATTACCCAGGATCTAAGGTCTGCTTCTGCTTCTAATAAACTCAGTGGAATGAGTGAGACACCTAATCATTGCAAACAGGCTAACCACATTCTACATTTAAATTAATTTAAAAAGACAGATATAATTTTGACTGTTATTTTCAAATTTATGTCAAAGGAAGGAACAAACTTCTTTCAATCAAAAATAAGGCAAAATGTAACAGTATAGAGAGAAGAGAGTCTGAGTCAGTAGGCTGCACCACACAGCTACCAGCAGTGAAGTAAGACAAGAAGACAAAGTTGTAGGTATAGCCACAAATGCAAACGCTATCCTCAGAGTAATCTTCTAGCCATGGAACAAGATGGGTGATTTAGTCGGGGTGAAGGAAAAACAGGAAAATGACAGGAAGCAACAATAGGAGAATTCAGTATGAACTTGGCACTTAAACATATCTCTATTTTCTTTGACAGTTGCCTTAAAGTCAAGGCTATTGTGGGAACTGGAGTAATCCAGGCTAATCGACAACTTCAAGGCAATTAAAATACAAGTGTCTGTTACTAAGGGAGTGACTGTGGCCACTGAATCAGGTAGGCACATCATAAAAGTGATTTGATTTGATTTGCAGATGTTAACCTTCAGGACCCAGCTATATTTGCCAGCAAAAAATGAAGAGTGAATGAAATTTTGCAAGTGCTATTCTCTGCTCCTTTTGTTTCTTCCCCACATTTGTAGACATAGGATTTCAGAAAAACTGAAATATTCTGAAAATGGTGCAAGGTGTAGCTTTTTAGAGACTCCAAATAAGAAAATTAATCTCATGTTTTCCAGGTAAATAATTGGAGTCAAGTATTTTCAAATGTAAATCATCATTACAACAACGAGGACTAAAAGAGTTTAAAACAAAAACCTTTCAAATACTTTTTACAGTTTTATATACTATAGATCAGTGGTTCTCAACCAGGGGTCCGAGCCCCCTTGGGGGGGGGGCGTAAGCAGGTTTCAGGGGGGCCACCAAGCAGGGCCAGCATTAGACTCACTAGGGCCCAGAGCAGAAAGCTGAAGCTCTGTCACATGGGGTTGAAGCCTTGGGCCTGAGCCCTGCCAGCCGAGGCTGAAGCCAAAGCTGAAGCCTGAGCAATTTAGCTTTGCGGGGGCTCCTGTGGCACGGGCCCCTGCAGGCAAGTGCCCTGCTTGCTGCCACCCTAATGCCAGCCCTGGATTTTTTATGCAGAAAACCCGTTGTTGTGACACAAGTGGGCTTTGAAGTGTTTATAGGATTCATAGATTCTAGGACTGGAAGGGACCTTGAGGGATCATCGATGTTGGGGGGGGCTCAGAAAGGAAAAGGCTGAGAACTCCTGCTCTAGATATTACTTTTCACGTTTATACCTTTCCTTGTTCATATCTCAGCATCACTGACAATATCTGTACATCTCTGGGAACACTGTTTGTGTTGCAACAGATGGAGCACAGGAACTAAAATCATTGGTTTGGTGTGTGTGTAGAAGTGGCTTTTAAAAATGTCACAGTGACAGATTAGTGTCCTTTCACATACATAGGGCCTGATTTAAAGAAGCAGATTTCACACATGCATGTGCAATATTACATTCATTATTAACAGCATTTGCAGTTGATGTCAGTAAGTAACCTCAATGTTACGAACTGCACCTGTAATTAATTGTAGGCACAAATATTTTCAGAAACAAAATTTTACATCTCCAACTCAGAAGGCAGGCAGGGACCTTTTACAAATCAGGATCTTCAAATTCCAGAGACATTCCTTTCCATATTATTTTAAAATAGATCAAATATTTTGCCTAAGTACTTGACAATTTCACTTTAATATTCTAAGAACACAACAGCCTTAAGTTAAAAGGTGAGTTAATTCCAAAACCCTAATAATGATAGATAAGTATATTAAACAGCAAAAGAAATTCAAATACACCAGAATCTCACATGTCAGCATTCAGATTTGTGAGATGAGAGCTACTGAATAAGAATTGCATTTTTTATTGTACATAAAGTGGAATGGATTAAAAAATCCCTATTGTGCAACTCTCTTCTTTCTACCTAACACTAAGATCATGTATTAAAATATGAGGGAATGAAGTAATTGCTAAGAGTCTACTAAAAAATTACGCTTGACTCCTGCGATCTTAATTTCTATACATGGAAGTGGTGCTAGTTTTTAATGAGTAAAATGCCAAGGACATTTCCTTTTCAGGCAATATTGCAGAGATAGGCAGTGATGTCATTATAGCTTTTGGAACAGAAAAATAGGATTTCACCTTTATTCGCTAAGGGCCTGATCCAGCTGCCATTAAATCAATGGCAATCTTACCAATGACCTCAACAGGAGCGGATCATGTCCAAAAGCATCTCCAACTAGTAAAGCTTTGAGAATACCTCTATGAAGTGAAGATGCAGCTGAGAGGGTATTACACTGCATGCTACCCGAACAGATGCCTTTTAAGTACTTTCAGTGCTAGGACAATGCCACATATTCTATCTACAGACTTTCGGCTTGTCAGAAAAAAACAAAATATTTATGAACTGGATTGTAACTGTATGTTAAATTAAGCAATTGCTATTATTTGTATGGAGGTACAGACCAGATGACCTAATATATACTAAATCTGAGTAGCTGCAACTTTCGAACAGATTACAAAGAGTTTTGAAATTTCCTGATGAACATCCTGTCATTGCAATGGGAAAACCCCTGGTATCAATGGGGAGAACATATAGAAGGAGCAGATATAAAATCACAATCTGTAAATGGGATATGTGGGCATATCACAGCACACACTACTTTTAACATATGGGACAGATATTCAGCACCTAAAAAGCAGAGTGCACCAAGTCTATGTAGATGAATTCCCATTATGGAGAATAGCCCTAAGGTGGAGAAACACAAAAATTTCCAACGTGTGGAGTGGTGGGTATTCTGAGTACAAAACTATTAGGAATAGCATAGGGACAGACTTCTGAAGCACTCTGAAGATATTGTATCTTTAAGTCACTTTCACCCTTTATTCCTCAATTCAGGTGGGGATACTTGACTTGTACGAGAAGGGCAGGCAGTTCTGTTTCACTTTTGCATTATGCTGAGATTTATAATCTACAGAAACATTACGGTATTTATTATGTGGAAGTTGAAGGTATACTTTACTCAGCCCTGAGGTATAGTGATCAAATGTCTATAACAATGTTATATATTATCATCATTAACAACTGTGGAAAGAGGAGTCTGGTACTGTAGGTGTAACAAATGAATGTTTGGAGAATAACAATGTAGGCTTTGTCTTCACTAGAAATGCTACAGCTGCATTGCTGTAGTACCTCAGTGTAGATACTCACTACAGTGATGGGAGGGGTTCTTCTGTGACTGCAGTTAATCCACTTCTTAAGAGGCAACAGCTAAGTCAAGGGAAGAATTCTTCTGTCGACATAGTCTACACCAGGGTTTAGGGCTTAGCTATGTCGCTCAGGGGTGTGGATTTTTCATACCCCTGAGCAACGTTTCTGGGTTGACCTACCTCTCTAGTGTAGAGCTGGCCTTAGTTACAGTTACAAAGCCTAAGAGGAATTCCTAAATGAGTATATTTATGTATTCAGGGGATTGGTATTCTTAGGTTAGCTACACTGATATTTTAGTGACATAATTTATGTTTACATTTCATAATATGAAATAATTAGCATATATATAAAGCTTTTCACCTGTAGATCTCAAAGTGAAGGGAAAACAACTAAATAAACATCTCTACACATTGTTAAAGAAGTCTTCTCAGATGTGTTACAAAATATTATCATCCCTGTTTTTATAAATGAGGAAACAGACAAGAATATTATGTAACTTGCCCAATGTCACAGAAAGAATCAGTGGCAGAGACAGTGACAATACCTAGGTCTGCCAGTACCCACTCTCTGCACCATGTTGCCTCCATTACCTTCATCCTGAAAGACCTTAAGTTCCCTTACAAATTCTGAGTTCTTTGTAATTTGGCATGGAATGTGGCATGTATTTAAAAACGGACAGCAACACTACACAGTTTGACAGGGAAAGAGAAGATTACTGTTTCCAAAAGAAACTGGAGAAAAAAATTTAGGGCGGGGGTGGGGGAGGCAAGAGAATTGTAATGACCACAAACTGGACTTTGACCAAAACATCAGAGTAAACACTCACTCTTACAACAAGTGCTAAGGACCATGGTTTCTATTCTTCATTTGGAAGATGGCACCTCTAACAAACATAACACATACTCAAAGAGAATATTGCCATCTTCTGAAATGCCAGTATCACTTCCTTCAGCAGCTGGGTGTTCCTTGGCTTCTCACCTCCAAACACTGACCAAGCTCAATGCTGCTTAGTTTGTAAGATCTGATGAGACCACAGCCCAAAATGGTATAGATGCAGTTTACTGCATCTCCACAATCTGTGAGCAACCCAGGCAGTGTGGAAGGAAACAAGCTGCAAAATCAAGATACATGTATGCATTTAAGCTAGGGTTGGGGACGTGAGGGGCGGATTTCCCTCTACAATCAATTCAAGCTTCTGCTACCTCTAGTCAAGAGATTAATAGAGAGGTTACAGGGGGTGAAAGTTTGTGAGACAAAGGAAGGAAATTAAAGTACCTGTAATGTGTCAGAGATAAAGCAGAAAGTTTGTATGCACATGCAAACAGGTTATGCTGTTAGCGCATTCCAGTGATAAGTTATGTACATCAAGACTATAAAAAGTATGTGGAAAAGACAAAAGCCTATTAGATCCCAGGAGCGAAAGGTAGAAGTTGATTGTGGGGTTTTCTCCCCGAGGGCCAGCAGAGTGTCAACAGTCTTTCGAATGTGACGAATATCCGACTGCAGGATGTCATACGGAGAGCAGAGGTCAGCCTATCCCGAAGGGCAGCCATTAGAACAGAAAAAAACAGTGCATAAAATTAAAAATACAAAAAGATAGAGTTTGATAAAGTATTACAGTATTCTATTACGAGTACAAATATGTAGGAATATATTGTTTCTTTCAATTATTCCCTTAATTTACTACATGCACCATCTTACTTTTGTTTCCTCTAAATAATTAAGCTATCAAACAATATCGAAACACTAGCACAAATATACGGTGCAAGCTAAGAGCTCAATCCTGCAAACCTTTATAGATGTAATCCCATTCAATCACTTAATCACTTAAACGGGACTAATTGCATGATTAAGATTTTGCAAGAACAGGCCCCTATAAAAGCAAGGAAGTTCTCTTAGCAGTTGAGACAACCCATGATACTGAAATCTCAGGAAAACACATTAAAAAATAAATTGTTATGAATATACATACAATTGTTCACCTAACATCACATGCAGCTTAAAATCTGGTGATTAAATTGTTTACTTTGGCTGGTACTCTGGGATGAAAATTGAAAGAAACAGAAATGATACTGATTAGTTTAAGACAATTTCCAAACTGAGGAGTTTACGGCTCCTTATTTAAAATTTTAAAATTAAAAACATGTGAACCTAGGCTATTCAGACATTTTTGGAAGATATAAATGCCCATATGTAGCTATTTAAATTGGAATACAAACATCCAAACAACTTGTTGAATTAAGAAAATTGTACTGAGCAATGATATTCATGATAAGCAGGCATGATATTTGGTTATCATTACACAAAATAAAACCCAAAGTGCACACTGATCATTTTAAAATTTGCAAGATGAAAACAATATGATGTGTATTTTTATTCCAATCTCCTTTACACACAAACTCACTATCAATACTCAACTCAATGTATACATGTAAGTAAGAGTATCGTTAAAAAAAATTAAGTTGTGTAAGATGTAGGAAAGACAGCACCCCATTTCAGAAGTTGGGCCAACTATACTCAGTTATTAAAGGAAAAGAATTCCCACTATATAATAATAAAACATGAAAAATCTGCAGGCTTAGCGGTCTAAAATACTTTAATGCTATCAAGCTTCACAATGTAGACTTAATTAATTATTAAATTTTCAAAAGCATTGAAGAGCTCTTCTACTCTGAGAAATGACTGCAGAATTTCTGTAGGGAAAGTTGTCTACAGAACTTGCCCCACAGAATCCATGGTTATTGCGTATCAAAAGTTTCTAGAGCAAATTTGCTAGTAGATAGTTGGTTTTTTTTCCTAATCTTCAGGCTTGCACTCTCAACCTGGGATCATAAAGTCAATCTGGGATCTTTCCTCTGTGCAAATCATCATCAGTAATAAAGGTCTTGCTCAGGCCTTCAGTTACACCTATGACATCTCAGTAAATATCAGTAGGTTTACACTGATGTGACTGATTGAAACTTAGGTCATGTCTGCACTACGGGGACAATACTGGCATAGCTATGGTGGCGTAGGCTTATGCCTAAGCTCATAGTGTAGATGCAGCCTACGTTGATGGAAAGACAGAGCAGAAACACTATCTCGCTGAGCAATGGTAGTTAGGTCGACAGAAGCATTCTTCTGTTGACCTTGCTGCATCTACACTGAGGGTTAGGTACACAAAGCTAAATCGCTCAGGGGGTGGATTTTTCACACCCCCTGAGAGATGTAGCTATGTCAACCTAAATTTTATGTGCAAACCAGGCCTCAGTAAGCAACTGTGGTGATGAGATATAAAAAGGAAGAGAATTCACTTCATTCTCTCTTACCATTGTTGGCTCTAACTTTCACAGGAGTAGAAAGCTGTAAAAACTTAATTTTGTTACTCAAGTGATCAATGCAGCACTGAATATACACAAAGAAAAGATCTGATTAGTGATGGTGGAGCCATTTTTACACAGTCACTTTTCATAATAGAAGCATGCTTCTAACTCCAGATTCAAATGTCATATAAATCTCAAAGGAACAGCACTTGAATTTAGAAAAAAAAAGAGGGACACACAGAGAGTTTAAAACAATACTAAGTTCATTTGTAAACCTGAATTAAAATATAAGATTTAAAGAAATATAAAATCCACAGACTTGTGAACTTGAAATGCTCATTTTTGAGCACAGAACCTGTTAAAACCAAAATCTCACTAACGTAGATATGAAGTATATGTCTTACCGAAGACACTAATAAAACTAATAAACAATGTATTAGCTTTCTAATAGAGTATAACAGACTAATTTCATACTTGTCAAAAACACACTCAATTAAAAAAAAACTACGAAATATTTTGAAGCTAAATTAATGTAATTTCATAGAATTTTAAACAAGGATGTTGCTTTTTTTTTTTTTTAAATGGCAATAGACACCTTTGGAGCAGACTGGAGAGAAGTAATTTCAGAGTTACTGAAGAATGAAAGCAGCTGGTAATAGGTCTAATTTTTACAGACAGTGAGGAATGTGCTGACCAGAGACTTGCCAATGGAAGAGTATTCAAGAAAAGAAATCATGCAGAAGTTGCCAAAGCATGGAAAGGGAATTTCCTACAAGAACTGCTGTTTAGTGTTTAAACTGGTGAAATCAGACCAAGCCTGAGAAGAGCCTCACTATTCTGCAAATTTATTTGCTCTATAAGTGTTTGAATATGCAAAGTAAATACTTCTCAAATTAGTAAATATTTCAAGCAGGATAGACCATTTTCCTCTGCTGGTACTAGGTAGAATCTTTCTTATTATAGATGCCATCTAGTGCTTCTGAACAGGAGCTCAGGATACAATATTCTCTTTCTTTTCAATAACTAAATATAGTATTTCCACCTAAGTGACCACAATTTTAGTGACTCTGATGTGAATTTGATGTGAAACTAAAATACTAAAACAAAACAATCATATAGCTAAAGGGTACAAAATTAAGCTTGGATAATCAACAATTTCAAACATTCTGCTCTCCTCATTAAAAGCACAATTAGTTGTAGTAACAACTAAAAATCTAAGCACAGGTATTGTCCCAGCTACTAGTGATTTTTTAAACATATGTGCAGCTGCATGCCTAAATGGATCATGCAGTTTCCAGATAGATAGATATGGAAGCTTAATCACATAACTGGATGTTTGCATGCACAAGCTCCTCTGATTATTCATGCATCTGCAGCAAATTGCGCAAACAAATCAGTTGCACAGTTTTGAAAACCAAGCCCACAATATTTTAATTCCTAAAAATAAAATCTCAATGGTACGTACTCAGAATTGCACGAAAGAACATATAGCTATGTGTATGTACTATATGATAAATACCTACCTAGGAAACTCAGAGTTAAGATTTTAACAACATATTATACCACTTGCAACCATACTGTAGTCCAAATAGCATATATTGCCTAGCACAGTGGGAAAAATCCATACCTGATATAATTGCATTGCAACTCCATGAAAGTCTCTGGAACAAACTGGTGAGGCAACTGGTCAGAATACGAGTGTGAGTGGAAAACTGGGGGGTGCAAATATAGCTGTAGCAGTGAAAACAACTAACAGATTGGTTATAAGATCAAGCTTTAACAGCAACTAACTGCTGCGTGACAGCTGTTCCATTATCTACATCCATCGGTGATGGCAAAGTACAATTGCTTGATTCTGCTAAAATGATCAGCTGTGAAATGGTAAACAATTTGCCTTCATTAGGCATCAGAGTTAACATCCCATTGAGACTAATGGGGACAGTTTATACTTGTCTCAAAGCTACTGTTTCAAACTGTCTGAAGACTGACAGCCACTACTGCATGGGTTAACATTCACTTCATATTTTGAAGATTATTTTGCAGCCGTAAAGACACTAGATAGGCTTAATGTTGTTTTGTTTGTATTAAAGACATCTTACATTCTGGGGCATATTTATGCAACCAATTCCAAAAGAACATCCAAATCTGAATAACAGAACCATAGAAATGTAAGACTGAACGGGACCTAGACAGATCATCTAGTTCAGTTACCACCTGACAGGTGTTTGTCTTTTTCTTAAAAAGCACCAATGATGGAGATTCTACAACCACCCTAGGTAATCTGTTCCAGGGCTTTAATACCCTTACAGTTAAGAAGGTTTTCCTAATGTCTAACTTAAATCTCCCTCACTGGAATTTAAGCCCAACATTTCGTGTCCTGCCCTCAGTACTTAAGGAGAACAATTTATCACCCTTCTCTTTATAACAACCTTTTACATATTTGAAGACTTATGTTCCCCCTCAGTCTTCTCTTTTCCAGACTAAACAAACCTATTTTTTTCAATTTTTCCCTCGTATATCATGTTTTCTAACCCTTTTCACCATTTTGGTTGCTCTCCTTTGGACTTTCTTCATGTTGTCCACATCTTTCCCAAAATGTGGTGCTCGGGCCTTGTCAGTGCAGAGTAAAGTGGAAGAATTATTTCTTGTGTCTTGCTGACAACACATCCCAGAATGATGTTTCCTTTTTTTGCAACAGTATTACACTGTAAACTCATACTTAGTTTGCGACGCAGTAGAACGCCCAGATGCTTTTCTGTAGTACTCCTCCTCAGGCAGTCATCTCTCATTTTGTATGTGTGCAAATGATTGTTCCTTCCTATGTGTAGTACTTTGCACATGTCTTTATTGAATTTCATCCTATTTATTTCAGATCATTTTTATAGTTTCTCAAGATCATTTTGAATTCTAATAGTGTCCTCCAAAGTTCTTGCAACCCCTCCCAGTTTGGCATCTTCCACAAACCTTATGTGCATACCATCTATGCAATTATCCAAATAATTTATGAAGATATAGAACAGAACTGGACTCAGGACAGATCCCTGCAGGATCCAACTCAATATGCCTTTCAAGATTGACTGTGAACCATTGATAGGAGTCTGGTATTTTGTGTACTTTTACCTTTTACTATAGGTAGGGTGCTACCAAATTCATGGTCCATTTTGGTCAATTTCACAGTCATAGAATTTTAAAAATCATAAATTTCATGATTTCAGCTATTTAAAGCTGAAATTTCCATGGTGTTGTAAGTGTAAGGATCCTGTCCCAAAAAGGAGGTAGGTGTGTGTGTGTGTGTGTGCGTGTGTGTGTGTGTGTGGCGGGGGTTGCAAGGTTATTGTAGGGGAGGTTGCAGTATTGCTACCCTTATTTCTGTGCTACTGCTGCTGCTGACGGCGCTGCCTTCAGAGCTGGGCAGCCAGAGAGCAGCAACTGCTGGCCGGGTGCCCATCTCTGAAGGCAGTGCTGAATTAAGGATACCAATACTAGGACCCCCCTACAATAGGCTTGCAATCCCCTTTTGCTAAAGTTTGCCTTCTTGAAATCCATTGTCTTTATTCTACTGTTTTCCCTCCTACCATTCCTTAGAATTATGAAATCTCTCATTTCATGTTCACTTTCACACAAGCTACCTTTCACCTTCAAATCTCAATCAGTTCCTCCCTATTTGTCAGAATCAAATCTAGAACAGGTTCTCCCCTACTTGCTTTCTCCACATCTCCTGCCATAAAAAGTTGTCTTCTATGCACTCCATGAATTTGTTGTATAATCTGTGCCCTGCTCTGTTATTTTCCAAACAGATGTCTTGATAGTTGAAGTTGCCTGTCGCTACCCAGTCCTGTCCTTTGGATGAGTTTGTTAGTTGTTCCAAAAAGCCTCATCCATCTCTTCTTCATGATTAGGTGGTCTGTAGGAGACCCCTACCATGGCATCACCCTAGTTTTTTTATCCTTACCCAGAGACTTTCAAAAGGTCTGCCTCCAACTTCTATCTCAATCGCAGTGCAAGCACATACATCTTTGATATAAATGGCTACACCGCCTTCCTTTTTTCTCAGTCTGTCCTTCCTGAATAAGCTCTACCCTTCTATACTGATATTCCAGTCATATGAATTATCTCACCAAGTCTCTACGATGCCAATTATGTCATAATTGTGATTATTCACTAATATTTCTAATTCTTCCTGTATGTTCCCCATATTTCCTGCATCAGTATACACACACATCTAAGATATTCATTAGATTTCCCCTCTGCATTTCCTCTTGTATTCCCTCTGTATCTCTCTTTTGTCCCTGATATGATTATACTATCATCACATTATACATCAAATCCTGGACATATTTTACTTTGTGTCAAGACAAAACTTCCAAATTCATTGACCTGTAAGTGTCCTTATAACACTGAGCACTCCTGACAGGCAAAATGCTGTGGGCAGATGACTGAGTACCTCAACAGTATGTTCGTACATATATTAATATTAAAGGTGAATTTCAAAGCAAAAAAGTGTGCTTTTACATAGAAAGATGGACTCTGTTTTTTCCCCTGCCTGTTTATTCATTTAAAACAGTGGTTCTCAAGAAGGGGTATGTGTACCCCTGTGGGTGCACAGAGGTCTTCCAGGGGTACAACAACTCGTCTAGCTATTTGCCTAGTTTTACAACAGGCTACATAAAATGCACTAGCAAAGTCCGTACAAATTAAATTTTATACAGACAATGACTTGGTTATACTGCTCCATATACTACTATACACTGAAATGTGAGTACAATATTTATATTACAAGTGATTTAATTTTATAAATTATATGGTAAAAACGAGAAATTAGCAATTTTTCTGTAACAGTGTGTTGTGACACTTGCATTTTTATGTCTGATTTTGTAAGCAAGTACTTTTTAAGTGAGGTGAAAGTTGAGGGTACGCAAGACAAATCAGACTCGTTCAAGCATTAAAATAATCTGGAAAGGTTGAGAGCCACTGATTTAAAATACTGTATGTTCTGAATTCCTTTGTTTTGCTCAAGGACCTTGGCAAGATCTTTGGAGAATCCTTTTGTGACACTCAACAATCTCTAACCGTCAACTGGGGGCTGAAAAAGCTGAAACCCAGGACTCATTCTCCTGTAAAATTATCATCCTCCAAATCACATTGCATGTTTGCACCTTCATGCTACACTTGTCTCAAGGTCAGTCATGAAGCTCAGTGAGCATATGGTTCTGGGGTTCCCTTCAGCACTACCACTAAACAGCACGCCGCCTTAGTCCACTGAAAGCCCCCTTCTGTTTAAACATATGTAAAATCTTCCATTTTGATCACCCTCTTGTACTGAAACAGCATTCAGCCCATCCCAGATCATCCATTTTTCCTCCAGAGACTTCTCTTAATGTGATTGGAATAACATGAGAAATGCTACTCTGTGGTGTGGATTAGTAGACATAGGTGCTGCCAAGAAAGGGCTGGAGCTTAACGGTAATCTGTTCAGAAAAGAAAACAATTCACTGCAAATGTTGTACTCCTATTGCTGGATTCTCCTGAGACTGTTAGGCTATATAGGAACAATCAACATACATGCAAATGTTAGAAAGTGAAGAATGTCTTTCTCGGCACTTTTACAGCATATTGTTCCTAGATAGATTCTTGATTTATCTGGGCTTTGGCATCCTGCTAGCTACTCACACAATCATATCTACCTACCACTGATCTCACTAACACACTCACTAACTCACTCACTAACACACAGCAAACTCCAAACACTTTCACTTATCTAAGTTCTGAAACACAATGCATTTTCCACAAAGTATAGCAGTAAATTTGTCAATTGCCATCCATGCTTAGTAAGCCTGAATTCTCTTACAGAATTCCACAAGATCTCTTATAAATTAAAACCTCAAACAAATGTACTTGATATTTAAGTTAATTAAATTTTATATGGGTAGGAACTAATGTTTGTTTATTTAGATTTATGAGATCTGACCCTTTGTTTAACCCTCTATGAAAACATGCAGTATACAAACAGTCAAATGGTGCCAAAAATCTATAACAAGTCTGCAATATTAGCACAGGAAGTTTATATTTCATTGAAAGCTGCAAAGACAAAAACAAATGTAAACCCTTACTCACAGAGGTGATGCCTGGGGGGTGCGGACATGTGCCTCCCATCCCCTAGATTTCTCCCAGGGTTTATATGCCTTGCCATGAACCCCACTGCATACCACCAGAACCTTTAAATTGTGCCCCAACACGATCAACAGTTACGTGTTGTCTCTGCTTACTCACTAACATTAAAACAACAATAATTGTTGTTACCGAGTAAACTGATTTACTGCAATTTAACAAGGAAATTCAGATTTAAGATTATTGCCTCATCTGAGCTTGTCACACTGTGCAGTGGCATTCAAGGGATCTCATGTTAATATACCTCTCCTTGGATATTTTTATGGCAACTGATTTTCTTTTTTTAAAAGACCCAATTAAAACCAGCCACCTTCCTCCTCTCCTTTCCCCCAAAAGACCACTTCCTGGCAACACTTGATTATGAGTGCATCAAAGGGTGGCTCACATCTCACTAAAAATTCTACACACAGACTGCACACATTTTGACACAATATTCTCATGACAGGGAGATATGCCATCTGATTTCTGAAACTAATCTTTTAGCCCACAATATGCAGCCATTCTAATATTATCATGAATATTTTACATTACATAACTTTATGAAAGAAGTTACTGTGCATTAAACAACTCTAACAGCTGGTCAATATAATCATTTTTAAAACAGAGACCTAGTTCATAACACTACAGATTACAAACTTTAATTTTAACAGAAATTCATTGTAGTTATAAGAACAATCCTCCCTTCCAGTCCCTCTTCAAATTGCAGAACGGGAAAAAACACTGTTTGTTTTCCTGCCCTTCAAATAGAGGTCAGACTATTCTGAAAAAGAAATCCTTTCATAATTTAAAAACTTTGTATTCAAGTCTCATCCCAAAGTAAAAACAAAACTAAACATGTTTTTAGACTCCTGAAAGTAAACCTTAAAATAAAAGTGCTCTCTGAGCCTTAATTATACTGTTGGCAAAAATACAATGACAACATTAAGTAATGTACAGATTTATGTTTGTAGTTTTATATTTTCCTGCATTCAAAATTAGTTTGTACACAAACTAATTCCTCATACTGAAGGCCAATTGCTTGAAATGAAATTGTCTTTAATTATATCAGATATATTTTTAGATATTGGAACAGATTCTGATCTAAACTGCATCAGTGTAAATCCAGAGTAACTAAATTGTATCAGAATGAGTTACTCCAGTGTAATTTTTATCAGAATATGTACTGCCAGCATTCTCTACAGAAACCTGAAAATGTAAAATCTTAAACTTCCGTGAGTTTACTCTATTTTGTCATTTCTACAATGATATTTTAACGTCACAGTAGAATCCCATTCATTTGCATTTTGCTAATCTGCACATTCCTCTCCTTACATCTCAGCAAAAATGTAACAGTGCTGAGATCTTATATTACCAATTTCTTTGACAAAATGTACTACAAAATATGCAATAATATAGTATAAAGTATAAATACTTAAAACTAAACTAAGCTTGTAAAATAAAAGCACCAAGTAAAACACAGTTATCATTCTTTAAAAACTTGCTATTTTTTCCTTATATAATACTAATATCTACTTGATGTATTTACTAGTTATTTTCTATAGGAAATATAAGGAGGCATTGAGATAACTGAAAATACTCTTATCTACCTATCTATGGCAAAACAGACATGTTTTAAAAAATGACTATTATACATTATACTAGTGTTATTGCTGAGTTTTCTAATTCACAAAATTCAGTCATTTCTTAGTCATGAGGGAAATTAGACCCCAATCCAGCAATGCCTTTAATCACAATAGTCTCACTAAAGATGGTAGGACTATAAACTCGTGAATATCTCACACGAATATCTTAATAGGACAATTCATGTGCTTAAAGCTAAGAGTATACATAAGTGCATTGTTGAATGAGGGTGTAAATGTTCTATTGTAATATTTCATAAAATAAGACATGAATAATTTTAGCAATATATAAAATAAAGAGCCTTCAACTGTAAAACAACACACAATTTATGCTTTTTGGTGTGTTTTAGATCACATGATATTGATGGACATAATTAAAAATTACCTCTGGTATACCCAGTTTCCTACATGCATCCAGAAAGTTTTCCACATTTCTCCTGCATTTGGCCATGCTAAGTTTAGGCTGCAAGAACAAGAGACCATAGATTAATGTGACAGAAGCTAATAATGTACAGTAGTCATCACAAAGTTCTGTCTATTAAATAACGTTTCTAGTGCTGATGCAATATTTAGGTGAGGCTGTTCCTGAAAAAATAAGTTAGGAAATGGTAAGCAGCAGATTGATCAACATCTAGTAACTGACATACTGAACCGCCAACATACTAGTCTCTTAGTGCCACGATGTCTCCCTGTCACCACCCATCCACTATGGCAGTGACCGCTATGGCACTGGCAAGGGCACAACAACAGTGGAGGAGGCCAGTGCACTCTATAAGCCTCCAAGCGTATGACTACACTGCAATTAAACATCCACAGCTAGCCTGTGTCAACTAAATCGGTCTCATAGGGCTCAGGCTACGGGACTGTAAAACTGCAGTCTAGATGCTTGGGCTGGACCCTGAGCTCTGGGACCCCACAAAGGGGGAGGGTCTCAAAGCCTGAGTTCCGGCCCGAGCATCGGCACTACAATTTTACAGTCCCGCTACCCAAGTCAGCTAACATGGGCCAGCCAAAGCTATTTAATTGCAGTATAGATATACGCCAACTCATGCTGCGACCTATCTCAGCCGCCAGTCAGAGGACACTCTCAGATGGTCTATAAACCTCCAGAAAGATGCTAAGAAATAAGAGCGTGGAAACCTTTCCTTTCCCATTGTATTTTTGTAGTTGAGGGTCTTTTTCTGCTTTTTAAAATTCATAAAATTGTCCTGGTTTTCATTCATTTTTATTTCTCCGTGTTTTGCAATTCTGTTGTTAGTGCAGTTCTTTGAGTTGGGTATATGTTCTCCTTACTAATGCACGATATTAGTAGTAGGAATTTTTAGTAATGATGTTCACATTGCATTACAGACTCTGAAGTGGAATTTGCTTCCATGTTCTTCTGAAATGTGCTACATACCATAAAATTTCCCTTCTATGCTCTCTTTTCTTCCTCTCAGTATCAGCCTGTCTCTCTCTTTGTCACTCTCATCCGGTTCAGCTGCACTGAGAATCTCCCATGTCAATCACTATCTCTTAACTTCCACTGGATGACCATGTAGTGACTGGCCCACTCAGCCGATACACACTCAGATCAGGCCTCATTTATGCAAGGACATTCAGGAAAGTCAAAATGAATTAATTAAAGTGATGAAGATAATATGCATAAATAAAAACATATTAAACCCTCATGTGGATGCTCTCATTCGGAATTAAGGTGGCCTTAGTTTGCTGCTGCTTAATTTTTCAAGAGGCTACTTTACAAACATGCAGCTTTTGGTGCACTTGCTTTTGTGCATATCCAGTCTCTAGTTCTGAAATCAGGAGTGCATCCAACTCACTACCGGGCTCAGTTTGTGCACATGAAAGTCTGACTTGCAAAATTCTGAAAATCTGTCCCCTCTAATAATTATGTGCAGTGGAAGACTGGCTTACCCGGAAGAAGTGGTAATACTTCTCAAATGGGAATTTTACAACTCAAACATCGCAGGCTGTTTTAGGATGTGTATAAAGGGAATCATAGTTCTTTCACACTTCATTTTTGGATATTATGAGAACTTGATATATGATTTCAACATACATTAAGAGTTGTACAAACTCTATAATGTTGTTTCTATATTTTTTATATTGGTTCTTTTATCGTATCAATTTTTAATTAAAAACCTTCCAATTCATTTTTACAATTACTTCCTTAGTATTTTAGAATTTCAAAGATTCCTATAACATGATGCATTCTTTGTCCTATTTATCTGACTCAAGACTATCAAATCTCTTACAGTGGCATTCTATGTCACCAAAGCCAATCCATTATTTCCCTACTTTAACAGAAAGAAGTGATAATGATATTCCTGACCTTTAAACTGAAAATTTATCAGCACCAAAAGAGACATTAGCTGCCTAGCATTCTCCAGAAGATTTCTTCTCAAGGTTAACTATGTGTCAGCAAAGCCTGAAAGTGTTTTGTAAAACACTAAGAACAACCTTTAGCCTTGGAAATTCAGGTCTTGTCTACTCTGCGAGTCTCTGCAATGAAATGTGACATGACAAGAATCAAGTGGTTTCAAACCAACAACTGAAAATATAAAATGATGGGCTCACAATTAGCTGTTACCACACAATAATGAGGTCATTGTGGATAGTTCTCTGAAAACATCCATTCAATGTGCAGTGGCAGTCAAAAAAGCTAACAGAATGTTAGGAATCATTAGGCAAGGGATCTATAATAAGACAGAAAATAGCATACTGTCTCTATATAAAATATCATATTGCCCACATCTTAAATACTGCATGCAGTTCTGGTCACTCCATCTCAAAAAAGATATAGTGGAATTGGAAAAGGTACAGCAAAGGGCAACAAAAATGACTAGGGGTATGGAACAGCATCCATATGAGGAGAGATTAATAAGACTGGGACTTTTCAGCTTGGAAAAGAGATGGCTAAGGGGAGATATGCTAGAGGTCTATCAAATCATACCTGATGTGGAGTGTTATTTACCCTTCTCATAACACAAGAACTAGGGGTCACCAAATGAAATTAAGAGGCAGCAGGTTTAAAACAAACAAAAAAGTATTTTTTCACACAATGCACAGTCAACCTGTGGAACTCTTTGCCAGAGGATGTTCTGAAGACCAAGACTATAACAGGGTTCAAAAAAGAATTAGATAAATTCACGGAAAATAGGTTCATCAATGACTATTAGCTCTGAAGTGTCCCTAGCCTCTGTTTGCCAGCAGCTGGGAAGGGGTGACAGGGGATGGATCACTTGATGATTACCTGTTCTGTTCATTCCCTCTGGGGCACCTGGCATTGGCTACTGTCGGAAGATGAACCATTGGTCTGAGCCAGTATGGCCATTCTTATGAAAGGGATACATTTTTTTAGCCACGATTGAAAACTCTTTGTTTTTTGTTAAAATCTATATTCTTGAAAGCCTTAGCAGATTACTTTTAAAATTAGCATAACTCTCTCAGAATTAAAAATAAGGCTTTATTTAACAAACATTTAACCAGAGGTACACTCAGAAAAACTGCACAACTTTATGCATTGTATTTTGAAAATACAGGAAACCTCTTTAGAATCAAAGTGATATCAGAAATCTAGAACAGAAATGTCCCCACTAAGGGAAACCAAGTCTTCCATAAATATGGGAAAAATCCAGAAGAAAGTTGAAAAGACAAGGAAATTAAGTTTGAAAAAAGTGTACGCAAGTAGATTTGGTACAAAAAATCCTTGATGGCCCTGGTCCTGCAATCAGATCCATATGCCCTAGTGCCTTTGGGGAGTCAAAGATTGTTGGACTAGTTCATTTGCTTCTCTTCTGTCCTATCTGTGACAAAAAATGAGTTGTTTCCATACTTAAAAACAAACAAACAAACAAAAAAAACCCAACACCCATAACCTTTGTTACGTAGGACGGTTGTTAACTCAATAAATTGTTAGTCTCATTGTAGCATAATGTTTCCCTCATGCTTAGAGTGCTGCAAACCCGCAGATATCCACTTTATATCTGTGGATATAGGCTTCTGCAGATGCGGATGCGGATACCTGTGGACCATTTTCATGGATTTCGGAATGGATGCGGATACAAATTTTGTATCCATCCCAGGCTCTACACATGCTTATTAGAGTACATTATAAATCATACCATATGCGATGACAGAACACATTAACAATGCACCAGGAAGTGGAGAACTGATTTTGAGGTAAGTATCCACTGGGACAAAATCTTGTCAGAGGATAATGATCACCTGCTACATTTAGGGAAAAATCTGACGACCTGCAATCTAGATTGTATAGACAACAAACCTATCATGAGCTCTAGCCAATCACAGACCAGTTTATTCATAAGAAAAGAGAATTGTATATTGGTTTTTTTAATAGCTCCAGTACTTCATTTTTATGAAGATTTGAGTTACTGCCAATCTGAACTAGGAAAAAAAAAAAGTACATGTTTGTAGGAGTGAACACTACTCGCCACCCAAAGACCTGTTTTTCAGAAGTAGATTTTATTTGATAATAAAGCTTTAGTTTTTCTTTTTTTTTTTTTTAAATATTTGACTTACTACTGCTGGTGAAGGTACATGGATACTTCCCACAGATCGAGGACGAATGTGATTGACTAAATGACAGAGAACGACCCCATCCATAAGAGCAGACCCCAAGTCTTCAGGCAAACAAATCTTTAGTCTCATTTCAATGTTCTATAAAAGAAGAACAAACATCACCACTTTTACACAGAATTAGAAAGAACCACCTCCCCCCAAAGAAAATATCTATATTCTCTGTCACATTGCCAAGCCTTTTCCCATGCTACCCACTACTGCAGTGATTTCTCACCCAATTCCAGTTTGTCAAGCAACCACATCTTCATTTAAATTGCTCCTAAAAAAACTCCAAAACACCACACTGCCCCATTCCAGGTCACCCACTGGAAAAGTAACTTATGAAAAAACCATCACTTTAACGGTGCCAGAAGCGAGTAACCACATCATCTTATTACAGGTCTGTCTCATCTTACACTGGGGTTACGTTCCGCAGTCAGCGCGTAAAGCGAAAATCGTGTATTTAAATTGTTATTTTTCTTTTTTTTTCTTGTTTTTGCTGACCGCGTTAAGCTGAAATCACACGTTAAATGCGCCTAAGATGCGACAGACCTGTACTGCAATTCTTGTCCTTCCTCATTCCATCACCCTGCCAGCACCATACTTTGCTACTCTTGCTTGTTGCCTCATAGCTAAAATTATTCTTTTTATTATAGTAACACCCAGGATCCTGAGTCAGGATCAGAACCCTATTACATTAAGCCCTGTACAAACACAGAGTAAAAGACGGCCACTCCCCAAACAGCTGAAAAGAAACAAGTGGGCGTAACAAAAATTGGAAAGAATGCAGAAGGGAGGACAAGGTTGGATCTGTAATGTGCACTACTGGGTAAAAATATGAAAACTCCCTGCTCAGACAAAAGGGGCACTTTAATGAAATGAACTTTACGTTGCAAAACACTCAGCAAAGTAGGGCACTTTGAGAATGTTTACACATTTTCTGGCAAAAAGACCACTGTATTTTGTGTAACTTTTATTGATTTGGGCTCCAATCTTGCAAACACTTTGGCATGTGTGTAACCTTATGGATATGAGTAGTCATATTATCTTAGCCAGGAGTTTTCATACTCCTTCCCAGAAGAGCACATTATTATTATTTATATAGTACCCCAAACTATGTTATGTCCTTTAGAGAACAGATAAAAATATATCATCCCTGTCCCTTGCATTCCCTACCCACTTCTGTCTGTCTGCTAAAATTCACTAGCTGCAAAAGGTATTTACCAGTGATACGTAACAAGCTCTGATTGCTGTAATGAGCCAATCAGTAACAACTACAAATTTGTGCACACTGCCAGTCTATGCTACAATAGTTACCTCTGTCCTCCTTCCTCTATCTGTCCATGTCACCCAACTCTTCTATCTTGTCTTTTAGACTGTAAACGCTTTGGCAGGAATAGGCATTTACAATATGTGGTATTCCGCCTATCACACACCGTTCTGAGGCCTCTAGGTGCCACTGTATTATAAACAGCAGCAGCAGCAGCAAGGCTGAAATGAATTATGCAGGCACCAGATAGGCATATGTGCAAAATGTAAGGGAGGCAGAAGAGGTGGGTGTGCTTAAACTAAATAAACCTTTTAAACATTAGCTGGGGAGCAGATAAGCCCTTACTTATTTTAGAATAGAGTTTTTAAAAAAAAAGTTCAGTACATATTTAAAAGTTGCTCTGTCAAGAAAATATATATATGTTTTAAATTAGTCAATGGACAAAATTCAAGTTGATTATAATAATGCCAGATGATGTTACTATTCACTTGTAACACCAAATGTATTTTAAACCAATAGTAATGTAAAATCATCTAATATAACTTTAGCAGTTGCAATGCAATTAACGCTACAGACACATATAAGAACACTTTGTATTTGGTACCATTTGCAGCTGAAGATCTTAACACTCAATACTCCTTACAGTAATTATCTCATCACTATTTTATAGATGGTGAAAATGAGGCACAGAGAGGTTTTATAGATTTTAATAGCCACAAAGCAACCATCTAAACTGAACTGCAATACACAGGGCATAGAACCTCACCCAGTAATTCTGCATCAAGTCCATAACTTCTGTTTAAACTATAGTGTATCTTTTAGAAAGATAACCAGTTTTGATTTAAAAACCTCAAGTGATGAAGATCCACCATATTGCTAGGTAAATTGCTGCAATGCTTAGTTATCTATACTTTAGAAATAAAGCACTAATTTCGGTCTGAATTTGTTTAGCTTAAAATTCCAACCATTGGATCTCATTATGCCTTTATCTGCCAGATTAAAGAGCCATGCCCAACATCAGAAACCTTCTTCCCCATGCAGGTACTTGTACACTGTGATTAAGTCACCTCTTAACCTTCTTTTAGATGACTAAATAGATAGAGCTTCTTAAGTCTCTCAGTGCAAGATCTCTTGTCCAGACCTCAAATAATTCTTGTGGCTCTTTCCTGAATCTTTTCAAAATTTGTCAATGTTCTTTTTGAAGTATAGACATCAAAACTGCATAAAGTATTCCAGTTATGGTATCACTAATGCTTGCATACAGAAATAATGCACTTTCCCACTCTCTGATATCCCCTGCTTACACACCCAAGCATTCCTTTCCCCCTAAGATTAGGTAGCTTTCCCAAGGGCAAACAGGAAATACATGCTTTAGCCGCAAATCTGCAGCCCTTCACAATTGTGTGTCACATACCTCACGCAATTGCTCCACAAGTCTCTCTCTCTCTCTCATCTGTTTCCATGTTCCTCGAATTGTAAATTGAGGGTCTATGGATTCCAATTTTCTCTGAGGTCTTAAAAAATACTGTGGATTTTAAAGGAGAGAGATGTTTAATAAAAAACAAGCCATCAAAAACGTTTAATTTTCAGATTAAACAAAATCCTTATTCACGAGTCCCAATTATGTCAGTTGAGAAGATTTCCATGACAGCATACAGAATGAAATCTAATTTAGGAACTACAATCAAGTGCATTTGCGTGGGGGTGGTGCGCATAACAGAATTAATGCATTATTGATAAAGTGGAATATACAGACATCATTCAGGGCATATCCTATGGTCTTGACTGGAGTTTACCAAATTTGCACAGCATTTGTCCCTTGGAGTTTTTGATCTGTTGTGTAGAAGTCTTGCTACTTCTATCCTAGGACTCCTCTCTCAGTCTTTTAGTTAGATTCCCAATCCTACAAGGTGCAGGACTCCAATGGAACTGAGAGCATTCAGCACTTGCCCAGATCAGATTCATACCACTCTCCAATTATTCAGGACTATTTTCATCTCGCCCTTCATCAAACAAATTATGTGTTTGACTCCTAAAAACTGAATGCCTATTATATTATTTCTGAAGGCCTGCTCACTAGAGATTCCCATTTCATGTGAAGTACTGAACTAGGTCCATACACAGTTTTCTACAACCACTCCTGTGCTATGGATTATCTCATCCATCCCATAACTTCGAGCACAGAAGGACATAAGGCTATGGTACCTATGTATATTTGCACTTTTAACATTTTGTTGTGTTCCAATGACAGCTTTTAATGGTTCTTTTGTGTACATGTATCATGAGGGCTATGCCCACCGATGCCCACCCACACTGTAGATACCATGGCAGAGGATCACCTGTTCTTGTGGCTGGACTGCCTCTAGGCTTGCTCATGTATCATGAAAAGTGACAAGTGCTCAAGGGACGTAACTTGTATTTATTACTTTTCTTTTTATGTAATTGACACCCTTAGGTGGGTCATCCACATGGGGAGTTAAACCCAGGTCCTCTGGTTCTAAAAGCATAAATCTCAACTGTCCTGAACTAAACTTTGTTAGCTCAAGGTTTGTAGCAGTCTCAAACCTTCTATGTGGTTCAGCCACTACTTGTCATTTGGCACCACTGGGTTAACCATTGGCAGTAGGATGCACCCAGACCTGTTAGGTTGAAGTCAGCAGCAGACTCAACCACCTCTATGAATGTACTGCCATAAAGGCATGGTGTGGTGGTGGGAGGGTATAGCGCCACACTGAGTAACCAAACCGTTATGGTTATTTCCAGATTTTTAGATCTTGTTGCATTGCTGTTTTGCTTTGTTTCTTTTGTTAGGATTATTTCCTGCTTCCCGAACTAATGCTTTCCTTTTTTTGGTCTCCCTCTGAGATGGGAGTGGTCTGGTCCTGCTGCAGGAAGAGGAATATATCCACAGACTCCTCCATAAGACTCAGCTAGTTACTCTCCCTCTCCCTCATCTCCTGCAGTGGGCGGGGGAGTTTTGGTGAGCCAGGGCTTGTTCAAAATGTGGGAAGAAAAGTTGGGGATGAGTTGTGGTTATATACGATACGTTAGAGAAGGAAGAAGTCGTGTATATTTGTAAATGCAAATGTCCCAAATGGACAGATTGCTAATAGCCATTAGTGATGTAAGGGAGAGACCTCAGTATTTATGTAAAATTTTAATAAAATTATTATAACTCTTTTCATTAAGTTGTCACAGACTTGTTTATGCCTCTACTAAACATCAAGAAATAGCTACAAATATGTTACAACCAGGATGCTTGGATAAATAACAGTACATATGTTTAGCTGAGCATGTTACAAAATGTTAAAGTTAATTCAAGAAGTTCCAGAAGGTTTCTGCTTCTATCTTCCAAAGTCAAGCAAACATCAAAAAGACAAAACATTACTGTTTTAAGTAGAGGCCTAACTGTAAAAAGGAATGTAGGTATTTTATGCGAGCAATAAATCTAGGTTGGAAAGTGGCTACACCAACCCCATTTCTTTTCAAAGGAAAAATCTCTGCTTGTGTTTTTGAAACTCCAGGATAAACATGTGTAGCTGAAAATGTTTTAAACTTTTATTTCTTAAACGCTGAAATGGCAAACATCTTCTGAGATGTGTATTTGCAAATATTTTGTATCAAAATGCAAGTCTTTATATAACTGCCTAATATTGTTACAGAAATAATAAGATGTTTTAAGTAGAAATATAGCAAGGTCATCTGATGCTATAACTAGTTACTAACATAAGAAGCCATTTAAGTATAGAATATTTATATTAATGGAGAATTAATTAATTACTGGCAGTGTGCAAGCAAACTCTCACTCAATTCAGGAAGATAAGAAAATCATCATTCCAAAAACGGTCACAAAGAATCAACAACTTGAGCTAAAGACTTTCTAAAGGTTATTTAATTTTAAGAGACTCTTTTGAAAACTAAAAACTTTTATATAAAGACCAGGAGTGTTTGACTTTCTGAAAGCAGAATTTAATTTCCTGACAAGCTCTAATAAAACTGAAAGACTCTCAGAGACTGGACTGAATAAAGACTAGCTTTGAAAGTTATCTGATGCTTTCTTGCCACAAGAAGAACGAAGGCAATTAAAGAAATGCTGCATATATTCATTAAACAGACTACATATTCAGGAGCTGAAAGTGTCATGTAAGCCAACATAGAAGTGGCAGCAACCGCCTTTCAATCTGAAGAGATCTGAAAGAGGTGTATTTTCCTGTACTTTAAAGAAAACAGGAAGGAGAAAGTATAAAAACTCTAAGTGAGTATCTGTCACACACCCAATCTGCTACTCTGCTCAAAGACAGCTCTTCACAAGCAAACTGCCACAGACATATAAGCAGGGAAGACTCAAAAAGAAACCAATCCAAGGAAAACCTCCACAAGACTTTAACATGGATTGATGAGAGAAAGTTAACAAGGACATTGCCAAAGGATTAGGTTTAAAACTCTTATAATGACTTTGTTGAAATGTTTAAAAGCTGTAGTAACGTAAGAGACTAATGGTATCGTGACCCATATGTTTCAAACCTGCCTGCAGGGTACATGGGTACTATCAAACCAGGATGCCTTTCTCCAGTTGATATCAATCATCTTTGATGACCCACACCAAGCCCGAATGGCCAAGGGTGGCCTGAGGAGACTCTGCCAGGGGCAAGGCACAGTGGCCTCCTCGGAGCACACTTCTACTCTCTCAGAGTAGATGCAGCACGGAATGAAGCAGCAAATCTGTACCAGTTTTGGTGGTGCTTGTAGGAAGAAATCAGAGGTGAACTGGCTCATATAGAGATCCTATGAACCTAAACGCCCTTGTTGACCTTATTATCTGCACAGATGATCAACTGTGAGAAGAGAGGAGAAGGGAGGTTCCCCTACCCACACATACTGACTTCATCTTCTGTATCACTCGCCAAACCTATGCAAGATAATTTGGCTCATGAGCGGCTCACACTTGAAGAAAAGAAATGTAGACAACAGCACCACCTGTGCTTCTACTGCAGTGAAGCTGACCACGCTGTCTTGGTCTGCACATTACAAATGCTGAGAAGCATGTGGAAACAAGCCAGTTCAGGCATAATGGGGGGAACCAGCCTGGGCCTTGACAGAATAGCATTTCTCTGTACCCTAAGTCCTCACTGAGACGCACTCTGAACCACATCCCGGGGCTTTCCATTTGCAGGTGCCTATCCAGTTGCGCACTCCTGGGGACCCCGATAGATTCCTATTCAATGGGCCTTAATGGATTTGGGAGCAGAGAACAATTTTATGGAAGCAGTTACAACTCAGACCCTACAGATTCACCAGCTACACAAGGCTGTACACCTGACATGACTGAAACAATTGACAGATACCTGCTGTCTTCAGGTCCAGCTGTGGCGGAGACTATTCCCCTGGAACCTGTTATTCAGGGACACAAATAAATAACACAGTTTGGCATGATCCGTTCCACATATTTTCCCATGATCCTTGGCATCTCCTGGCTAACCTTCAAGATCCCATCATTCACTAGAGAGGACAAAAGGCCACTTTCCTATAAGAATTCTGCTGACGGCACGGCCAAGGTCCAGTAAGTCTTGCACTCATACCCAAGAAAGTTCAAGTAGGTGTGGTTACCTGCACTGGTACACTTCTGAGGGGCAATTATGGAACTCCCCTGCCCCCACCCACCCCTCCAAGTACTGTGACTATACCAACATCTTTGAGAAGAATGCAGAAAGCCTGCCCTAACGCTGGAACTATGATTGTCTCACAGAACTCCAGTCAGGGACAAAGATAGTGTTTGGGCAGATATTCACAATGTCAGAGCCTGAACTGGCTGAGTTGCGAGAATATCTCCAAGAGAACTTGGCCCGAGGTGGTGGTCATCCACAAATCAGCTTCATCAGCCAGTGCCCCAGTCCTTTTAGTAAAAAACAAACAACAAACAACAACAAAACATCCAGCAGCTTCTGCTGCTGGATTGATTACCAAGTCCTAAACCAGATAACAATCCAGAACTGTTACCCACTACCCTTAATCTCTGAGTTGTTGGACTGGGTCAGGGTTGCCCACATAGTCACTAAACTGGATCTCCATGGAGCTTACAGTCTCATTCGTATTTGAGAGGAGGACAAATGGAAGACTGACTTTTGGACCCACTATGACCACTTTGAATATGTAGTTATGCCATTTGGACTACTGCCCCAGCAACATTCCAGCACTTTGTTAACGATGTGCTATGAGACCTACTGGCCCATTTCATGGTGATATACTTAGATAATATGTAGATCTTCTCAGATGATCTGAACACCAGTCACATCCACACAGTCCAGGAGAGACTACAATGACTTGGTCTCTATGCTAAACTTGAGAAGTGCACATTTGATCAGACCTCAACTGAGTTCCTGGGTTTCATCTTGTGCCTGGAAAGACTCAAGATGGATCTGCACAAGGTACAGATTGTCCGCAACTGTGCAGTCCCTCACAAGGCGCATGACCTACAATGTTTTTTAGGCTTCACAAACTTTTTACCAGAGGGTTATTTCAAATTTTTCAAAACAAGTCAAGCTCCTCACTTCCCTACTACTGAAAATCACCCAGTTCCACTGGTTGCTTGAGTCCCAGCACATATTTGAACAGCTAAAGCTTGCCTTCACCACTACTCCAGTATTGGCCCACCCAGACATGAGGCAAGTTTTTGACGCCTCTAGCGCAGCGATGAGTGCAGTCCTCTCCCAGCAAATACTGCACCCCATCTCCTACTAATCAAGCAAACTTACCTCTGCTGAGCAAAGCTATGAGATTGTGGACAAGGAGCTCTTGGAAATTAAGACCACTTTCAAAGAGTGGTGACATTACTTGGAAGGGGCACGTCACCCAGTTCAAGTGTTTACTGATCATAAGAACTTAGAGCACCTGTGCAGGACTAAGGCCCTAAACCAGGGGTTCTCAAACTGGGGGTTGGGCCCCTCAGGCGATCATGAGATTATTACATGGGGGGGGGGTAGCAAGCTGACAGTCTCCATCCCAAACCCTGTGTTGCCTCCAGCATTTATAATATATATATATTAAAAAAAGGTGTTTTTAATGTATAAGGGGGGATCACACTCAGAGGCTTGCCGTGTGAAAGGGGTCACCAGTACAAAAGTCTGAGAACCCCTGCCCTAAACCAACAGCAGCTCTGGTGGGCCTTGGTTTTCTCCTGATCAGATTTCCCTTGACCCACCAGCCTGGAACTAGAAATGGCAAGGCTGATGCCTTGTCCCAAAGATATGGCTCCAACACAACACAAGGCCCCAGTCTGGAACCAGCCCATGTTATCAAGTCCCATAATTTCCTCAGTGCGACTCACCATCAGGACCTGTTCGTGCTTATCCACTCTGCCTCTGGAATTCCACTTGATGTGCTGGCCATTATCAACCAAGAACCACACAATACCAGGCAGGGGATCATGTTCGTAAGGGACTGCATCTATGTTTCCCCAGGACCTGCGAGAGTTGCTCTTCAACTATGCCATGACTCCACCATGGCAGGACACTTAGAGTGATATAAAACCTGATGATTAATATCCCGGTTCTTCTGAGGGCACCATATGTGCTGCATGGAAGAGACCTTTGTTGCTTTTTGTCAGGTGTGTGCCTGCACCAAGATCCCAGACCAGTCTGTTCCAATCTCTGGACACCTTATCTTGGTCCTGGAAGACCATTTCCTTAGACTCTGGGGTGGAAATACTAGAATCAAGTAGTTTCACAACTATCCTGACAGTGGTAGACTGCTTTACTAAAACGGCTCACTTCATTCCCTGCCTGGGTTTACCCTCTGCAAGGGAAACTGCTGGGCTTTAGATAAAGAAAATAGTCTGTCTTCATGGGCTCTCGGATCACATCACCTCTGACCAGGGCCATATGTTACTGCTTGTTTCTGGCACAAGGCCATATGACTATTAAGAAGTCTACACACAACTGTCCTCTGCCTACCATCCTCAGTCAAATGGCAAAATGGAAAGAATCAGCGAGATCCTGGACCTAGACCAGTACTCCCAATGCTACATCAACCATCACCATGATGACTAGCCTTCACTGTTACGATATGCTGAGTTCTCCTATAATAATGTAGGCCATGCATCCAGAGGCCACAGCCCCTTTATCAACTATGGGTACCATCCCTTATTTCACCCACAGCTACTCCCATGCTCCCCCAACCCATCAGATCTAGTACAACACATCCATCATATCCAAGAGAAGTTGCAGGGACATCTTGAAAAGGTGAAGGAAGACTACACACAGACAAAAGGGTACACCGTAGGACAAAAGGTATGGCTATTTACAGAACACCTCCACATGGACAAACCCTCTTGGAAACTGGACTTTGTTCTTTGTCCTGTACGGGATTTGGCAACAAATCAACTTGGTCAACTTTGAGCTCCAGCTCCCTTGATCCCTTGGAGTTTACCCTATATTCCATAGCTCACTTCTAAAGCCCTATACTGATAACACATTTCCCCAAAGACCCCAATCACCACCCCAACCAGTGCTAGTACAAGGTCAGGAGGAATACATTGTTCACGAAGTCCTCAATTTTAAGATCAAGTGGGGCAAATTATGGTACCCAATAGACTGGGAAGGTTATAGCCCAGAGGAATGCACTTGGGAGCATGCAGAAAATGTTTACACTCTTGCCCTGGTTTGGGCCTTCCATAGGAGCCACCCTGAGAAACCCGGACCCACGTTGTCAAGAGAGCACTCCTAGAGGTGTGGGTGGTGTCATGACCCATAGATCTCAAACCCAGGTCTGCAGGTTTCATGAGAGCAACAACATTTCAGCCCTCAACCTAGCAGCCTGGTGACAGTGGCTTACCTGGGACCCATGAAGTCCAGCCCCAGAGTGAGGCTCTGCCCCTGAAGTCTGATTGGTCCAATGGCTCTACTTAAGCCAGTGGCAGCAACAAGAAGCTGTCCCAAACAATTGGGCTCCCCCAGGCTCTGGACTGTATGTTTTCTGCTGTTTGCTTTCCTGGCATCCTTACCCAGCTTGACTCTTGGCATTTGCCTTGTGGTTCCTGACCTCCATTTTGTTTCCTGCATCTGATCCCCTAGTAGCCTAACCTGGCCTGAATCTGGTTCCTGACTCATGGTTCTGATCTCCTGGTATCCTGACCCGGCTGACCCTTGACTTCTGTCTCATAAGTGCAGACTCGCTCCCACTATTAGGTCTGGCTGCCCATGATCTGACCATGACAAACAGTTTCTTCTGTTAGTCACCAAGTAGTTAGATATGTATTCCTGGAGAGGAAACGGGGTCTAAACGTTGGAAAATAGAGAAATAGTGGAATCTAACTGGATTTATGATAATAAATAATCGTAACAGCACTGTCTTAGGGACAGCTCCTTAAATGGCTTCTTTTAACTAACTCATTTAAGTTTTTTCTTCAATTTTCATAGGATTTACTTAAGGTTGCTTACTTTGCCCAACTATAAACTGTTAAGGTTATTAAGTAGCAGACAAGCTTCATTTGCTCTTGAACTATTTTGCCCAGTATATAATAAGATATTAAATCTGAATTCACAATAATTTTGGGAAACAATATACTTTGGTCTTAACTTACCAAGAGAAAGGGGCCTCTCCAGAGGCGGTTCGCTCTCAAGGATGTAATTGCTGTTAAATTCTCTCCACAGAGAGACATACACAAGAGATCATAATAGTAGTAACCAATTTAATCTGTGTTCAGCCATTTGATGTTGTTTAATGTTTTCTTTTCCTTTCTTTAATAACAAAATAGCTGTGGTTAGTAATTGTGACTATGCTGTATGTTCTTTTCTTGATAATGGTGTCCTCTAAGGTATGTTAAAGAACACTTGCAACCAAACAGTAGGAGCCACACCCTTGAGCCGGTAGGAAGAGAAACTATTAGTAAGAGCTGGCCTACCATTTCATGTTTCTCTAAACTACGGGTTTTCACACTGGGGGTCGTGACCCTCAGGGAGTTGTGAGGTTATTACACAGGGATCACAAGTTGTCAGCCTCTACCCCTACACCCTGCTTCGCTTGCAGCATTTATAATAGTGTTAAATATAAAAAAAAAGTTTTTAATTTATAAAGGGGGGAGAGGGTTTGCACTCAGAGGCTTGCTGTATGAAAGAGGTCACCAATACAAAAATTTGAGACCCACTGCTGGTTTTCAAACTTTTTCCATTTGTGAACTCCTAATATATTTCAAATGGAGGTGCGGACCCCTTTGGAAATCTTACACATAGTTTGTGGATCCCCAGGGGTCCAAGGACCACAGGCTGAAAACCACTGCTCTAAACTAAATATGTTTAGTAATTTTTAAAAATAAAATTGTTTGAAGTCCAACAATTTAAAACTACTTTCAATGCCAATGGGAAATGAAAACTACAAGTGAGTGCTTCTAAACCAAATACAGCAACTGCCAGTGACACCTATTGGTAAGAATAAAGAATTAAATTATTCCTTCTAATTGCATAATACAAAAGAAAGGTACAATACGGAATAAAAATAGTAGTTACTGCTTTACTACTGAAATTAATTATTTCATGCTAACACTATCATTTTTATTTAGGTTTGTTTTGGAAAAATATTATGCCACACACTAGGAAAAAATGGAGTGTAAGAAAAGTTCAGATAAGTTCAACACAGGATGAATGCATGCTTGCATGAAGCTCAATGAAAGTGAAGGATCAATAAACTAAACTGGATCCTGGGATCTTCTCGGTCCTTGACAGATTTGCTTATGGATTTGCATTAAGATCTTGGAAGAAGAAAAAAAGAGGTTCCTGCGTGAGATACTTTCTTTGAAATCCCAGAAAGGGCTCATGAGTTTTGTTCATATATGTCATGATGATATTAAAGTGACCAAATGAAATCTTTGCTTGGACCCAATGGCTGAAGGAATAGCTTGCACTGTTCTAGATGAGATGACTGCAGTGACTGAATAGTAAAATGCTTTATTAAAAATAATTATTTCAGGAAAAGCCAGCAACTAGATGGTGGCAGAGCCTACTAGTTAAGCAATAAAAACCAGCCCATTCAAAGATCTGTTAAAAAAAAACACCACCACCATAACTTAAAGAGCAGCATAGCAAAACAAAGCTCCCATATTTTCAAAGTATATCAGGGGGATTTAGCCACATGGCTTTCATTAAACTCCATGGTTGTTCTGTGGATAAATTCATGTACATCATATTTAAAATCCAAGGATAACAGATCACAAGCTAGTTATCAAGTGCTCCCTATGAGATATCCACAACAGAACAAGAGATATGAAGAAAAGGAAGACTGTGTTTTTAACAGTCAGTTAAAATGAAATATGGTATTCCTGTATTGAGCCAATTTTTAAAATTGTTCCTAATGTTATAATAAAAAAATGAAAATACCTTACTACATTTACTAAGAATATCAGTTAAAAGTGTTAAGTAATTATTTACATTTTAAATTTGTAAACTTACTGTAAACCTAGAATAAACAATACTTAAAGTTCTGGAAACTATTTAGATGTGTTGTATGTTCCCTATAATACCAAGGAAAATAGGTAAATATACACACACACAACCAAATAAACACGCACCCCCCACCCACACTGTAACAGCAGACTTGAAAACTGTTATCTCCATTCCAGTTTCAACAGCAGCAACACTTCAAAGAACTCTGTACAAAAAGAATCATGCCAACGGCCACTGTCGTATGTTTTGTGCTTGAGTCTGCATCTATCTTGGAAATTTTTATCATGGTCTTCAATCATTCTAGCCTTGTTTATCTTGCTTATGTGCTGTGCTGAACTGGCGTGCACCCGCATGAGAGAGAAACTGAACTTTCTCCAGTCCCATATTGTAATGAGGATGTATTAGACAAGAACAGGAGAAGTTCTGAAAGGAAATACTGTTATGGGTAAGACTCGGTTTACTGTCTGTGTACTGTTATTGCAATGTAGAATGCAAGTGCTGTGAGAGAGGATACTCATGTTTGGTCTTTGTGGAACGACTCACCACTCTAGATACTATTTCTGAATATGACCACTGTCTGGTTTGCTATAAATTACAAACCCTAAACACAGTGAGGTACCTCACATTTATGCAGTTTTTTAAATAAAATGTCCATGAATAGCAAACATCTGTTTATGGAAAGTAAATGTCAAAATTATTCATTCAGTTTGACTTATTCATAAGATATATGTTCTACCTATGTGAAACAGACGAAAACATACAGGAAATTCCTTCTAAGTGTAATAAATAAACAGGTTAGTCAATCTGGAAAACATACACAAGCACAATAAATTAGCAAGTGAATAAGATATTCACTATACAGTAGAAATATTAGAAGTAAAGTGTTCTAATTCAGGATGTTTCAACAACATGGAATATGCTAGTTATTCTGCATTATACATTTGTTCCACCAAGGGGAGCCCACACCAGACAAATGTGTGCCTCAGAAGAGAGTATTTCTTCAGATCAAAGTACAGTAGTTGCCTTTGTTGGCTATTTTTTAAAATGTAAATGAAAATAAATTAAATTAGCAATAATACTTAGTCTAATCCACAATATGTGACTTGTATTTAGTCTCTTTGTTAAAGGTCAGACTTCCAATAGATGATTTCCATTTTCGCACCTTCATTACGTTGTAGGAACAGTTTTGTACATGCAATTATTTGCAGGCAAAGTTTAGGACATTTAATATTGCAAGTACTTAACTTGCCAGCCCAATCAAGTACCTAGATGTCTGAATGAGCAAAAAGGGCACCTGCAAATACTTGTGGTTGCAAAAATGCCAGGGCTTGTAAGAGGCCTAGATAAAGGAAGGCTGAAAACTTGAAAATAAGATTCTATTTCTCGTGATCAATTCTACTCAGATTTCTTTAACTACATATGCTTCAAGTGGATATGGAATATGTGCTTCTTATGTATTAAAGACACATCTGAATACTATTAAGAGGCAATTCAGTGGTTAGGGAACATAGAACTTATGAGACCTGAGTTCAAGTCCCTGCTCCTCTCCAGACTTTCTGTGTGATTCAGGGCAAGTCACTTAGTCTCTCTGTGCCTTAGTTCTCTACCTGTAAAATGGGGATAATAGCACTTCCCTGCCTCATATGGATGTTGTGAGGATAAACACATTTTGTGAAGCACTCAAGATACTACGGTGATTTGGGAAGGGGAGAGGAGAAGGAAACTGTATAAGTACCTAAGACAGATATACCGTACAGCAAACTTTCAAAAACATCAACACAGGAGATAAAAAACGTCTAATAAAAACATATTGTTCTAACAGTTTTAAGCATTAATACTAATATTTGCAGTTGGCTAAAAAAAAGCTATCCGATTTGAAATTGTTTCAAATGATTATGCTTAAGCTTGCCTACACTGTTCTCATTTTATTATGACAGTATAATTACACTGGTAGACCTAGGTTAGCACAGATCACATTACCTAATGAATTCCTATCAACAAAGATTAAAAAAAACACATATAGAGCTGGATCCCCAGCTGGGGTAGTCCACTAAACTCAACTGAGTTATGCCAATTTACAATGCCTGAATATGTGACCTATCCAGTTTGATATATAAGTCAGCAGGCTGGATTCTCCACTGTCCTGTGTCTTTGTGGTCCTTTACTCCTGAGGAAAACGAGTGCAAAGTGGGTGTAATTTTTACACACAAATCAGAATGATAGCCTTTTGATGACAGAACCAAATAAAAATTATAGCATCTTGCCCCCATTTTATGAAAGAACTTGGACATATATTTCTCCCCCAATATCCACAGATTCTTCAATGATCCATATGTTCTTCAATGGAGCAATTCACCACAATCTGTTAATCAGGTTTTATATTATGTAATTGCCAATATTTTTAATGTTTGATCATTGTCTCTTAGATGTTCAGAGACTGAATTATCTTAGTGGGAAGGAGAGAGGGCTGAGAATAACATTTCATACGTTGTAAGTATTGTAATAAAATTATTGTAGAAAGGTTTTACAGAAGTTAATATTTAGATACACTAAAATGTTAAAAATTGACAATTTTTAAGAAGATTCTAGTTCAGCTTCAAGGTGAAAATTCTATATTTTGTATTCTCAGCCCATTCATTTCAGTGGGTGACACACACACGAAACCAAGTACAGAACTTGATTCCAGAATCACAGGGGTTATCTTTCTCCAGCTTCGGTGGATGCCTGTGCCCACCCACCCCTGGCTCTGCCCCAACTCCACCTTTTCCCTGCCCCTGGCTCCGCCCCCATTTCAACCCCATCCCCAAAGTCCCCGCCCTAACTCTGCCCCCTCCCTGCTCCTATTGGATCCCTTCTCCAAATCCTCGCCCCAGCCCTGCCTCTTCCCCTAGAGCGCTGCGTTCCCCCTCCTCCCCTGCCCAGTGAATCAGCTGTTTCCCGGCTCAAGTGCTGGGAGGGAGGGAGGAGAAGCAGGACACAGCGGTGTGATTGCAGAGGAGGCAGAGGTGAGCTGGAGCAAGGGCAGGGTGGGGAGCTGCTGGTGGAGCACCCATGGAGTTGGTGCCTATGTCTAGAATCATTAACAGGAAGAAATTAAGTTCTCTTGCTAAAAAAAGAAAGCATACACAAAAAAAAGCCAGCTTCAGGATGATTTCTACCTCTGAGTCTATAAGCAATTATAGATCTTTCATTATCTCTAGTACTTTATTGAAAGATTAGTAGAGTTGAATAAGTAATCTTTAACTTAGGAAGTACTGTGTTAAATGGGGAGGTATTATGTTCTATACTTTAATTAAGCATGTGGAGACTAGAATTGTAATGCTGTTCAGCAGCTTAGAGTTTTAAAAATCTGAATTTGACTTCAAACCACAGAATTCTGTAAATGACATGAACATTGGAGGCACTGAACATAATGAACAATGCAAGTCAATTCAAAGGATTTGGATACTTTAGGAGATCAAGCTAGCAGATAGCAAGTGCTGTTCATTTTTAAAAAATATACAATAAATTAGTCTGGAAAAAGGAAACAATCTAGAGTTTATGAGCTAAATAGAGCAATCATCCATGAATACTGTTGGCTGTACATGTCACTGTATGACTGGAAGGGTGCAACATAAGGCAAAAAATGGCAACAGACCTCAAGATTATAAGTTATGGTAACAGGGTCGCATTCACCTCTTGCAAGTGCCCCCGGATGAGTGTGTGTGCGCCTGCACTCACTCTCTCTTTCTGGTGCGTCCTTGGTGACTCAGCCCTCAGGCGGAGTCATACACAGTCTGTCTGTGTGATGAAAGCAAAGCAAAACCCTTTCCGGGGCACAAGTCCAACAGGCATCTCAGTTCCCTCTGTAATGTCTCCCACAAGTTGTCCCTGCTCATGGATAGAGCAGTGTCCTAGGGCTCCTTCCCTGGTGACAAAATCTTTGCCTTCTTAGGACCTTCTGGCCACAACTCTCCAGCTGGGCCATTGTAGTTCAATTCTCACCTCTGGGAGTACCTCAATGTCGAGGCTACTTCCCCCAGTCCTGGACCTGGGTCCGCCCACTACTCTGCTGCTCTCACTCCCCAGGCCACTTCTCTACAGCCCTGCACCATCTTCACCCTTACGTCAGGACCATGTCCTGATGGGAGTCCCAGCAACCAACTCAGGGCTCCTTTTTGCTCTCCCTGGCTTCTGGCAGCACTACTTCATCCGAAGTCCTGCAGCTCCCTCAGCCAGCCACACACCATCCATGCTCCTCCAGTTCTAGCAAGGAACTGAACTTGCTCTTACCCTGCAGTAGTTCTTATACTGACCTTCTGGGCCCTGATTGGCTGCTTCCCACACAGCTGCTCTAGGCAGCTTGGAAGACCTCCCTACTGCCCTTTTCTGGGGCAGGGTGTGACAGGGCGTCAAGGCCTCCAGCAGGCAGTCTCAGGGCCTAGTCCACCCCATCACAGTTATGAAGAATTGTTAAGACAGTTAGCAAATTTCTTTTCCAATGAGAAAATCTTTATAGGCTTTTGCTTGTTACTAGAATTCCTTTTATTCCTAAGAACCATCAAGTCTGATTTTCTTCAATAATATATCAACTGTACATCCTTCTCATGCAAAGAAAGATCTGTTGGTAGATAATTCATGTGTTTTAAGTATTGCACATCTGTCAAGGTGGCCAGCTCTTTTTTTCATTTCCCACACTCTACCATGTGAACTATGGATGAGGACTTGTAATGATGGAATAGATTTTCCAATATTAGAAAGGACCAGGAAGCTTTGTCTGACATTATCTTCATGATCCATACTAACTGAGCTTGCAACTCTTAGAGAGTGAAAAAAAAATGCTAGCAAGGTGCTAAAGATGCAAATATTTTAGTTTAAAAAGCTATCAGATCACCTTTTAGTGCCCCATCTCCATTTAAGTCAGAAGTGCAGGATTTCAAACTGTAAAGAATATTTGCTTACAGACTGCACTTAAAGATAGTTTTTCAACTATGTGCATAAATGGTGCCACTAAATGTGTTCTTTCAAAAAACAAAAAAAGTCTTATTCTTTAGCCTAATTTCTTAAGTTTCAGTTTTATAAGCCAGACAAGTGGGAGTACTTGGCTGATGGATGAATGGTCAGAACAGATTTCTTATAGCCAGTCTCAAAGGGCTCAGCATGCACAACAAATTATTCATATATATCCCTTGTTTAGCATTCAGAACAACACTTGCTACATCATGTTCAATTTTTTTTTTTGGTGTGACAGCATTTTCATTTAAAAAAATGTTGAATTGTAACATATGAGCACATGTTGTATAAGATACAGTTTTGAATGACCATCACACTTTTGAATGTCTCAAAATGTGACAGCTTTCTGAATGGCCTTTTTTTTTTGTTTAATAATGCCAGTGATGATTTTTCTGATTTTTCATTTTCAAGGAAGCCATGTAATATTAGATTTAACTAAACAGCAGACAAAACAAAAAATACTTTATGCTACCATTATGTAGAGCATTCAGTGCATTGGATCCATTATCAGACATGACATACAGTATTATAATGTCCTCAGGAGAAAAGCCATATTAACATTTTCGTGTTGTGTCCCAGGCTATGGGAGCTGCTTCAATCAAAAGCACTCAGACTCAACAGTTATATACATAGCTGTGAACTTTACTGATGTCTGCACTGCAGTGGGTCCACTGTGTACTTGCTAAATTCCCCAAATCCTGTTCCAGCACACACCAGGTTCAGACTGAAATGTGGGAAGTATTCTCGGATGGGGGAGGGGAGGGGAAAGTATCTTCTCTGTGGTCAGTAATCTGGAAAATTCTTAGGAAATCACATTTTGACCGCTTTTTGGTTAAAGAAATAAAAATTAAGAACTGTTCATTTTTGGTCAGTGCTTTGTTTGTTATGCATTGTGACAAATTTATCATATATGCTCTTGAATATTTCATAAATCTACTTTCAAATGTGGAGAGATACTGTCTTCTTGGCATACTGTGATGCTAACTGAAAAAAAAACTCTCAATAACTTTCAGTATCTGAAAAATACAGCATCAAGTTCAGCACAAAAAATCCATGTAATTCTCTTATTCAGCTCAAGTGACACTGGAAAAATGCTTGCACAGCAGCTATTGTTTTCAAACAGTCCAAAGATTTTGCCTGGAAACAAACTAAAACTAATGGAAGATCGACTGACCTACCTATATATCTTTTTTACTTTGATTTCATACTGTGAAAACACTGCTCTATTTACTAAAATATTTCTAGCTCTCCCTTCACTTCTGTTGGAATCCCTTCGTTGGAGAAGGGGATGCTGATAAGAATGCTGTTCAGTTAAATGTCTTTTCGTTGGCTTAGTAGTGACATAATGATCAGATTTGGTTTTGCTGCATTTTCTGCTCATGGACTTCTTAGATTGCATACTCAACATTCTTATACACTAATTAACATGTACCATCTGAGTCTTCTGGTTTCTAATACATAAGTTTTATTACCCATTATGACAAGCATATGGCTGAATGTCCTGCATCTTTAGCCATGTAGGAAATGTAGCCAAATATACAAATTATCTGAAAACATAAAATGAAATATGTACAGATCACCTACCATTGTCACTGTCCCCTTCAGATGGGATACTGTAGCTATAGTTGTCCCATGTCTGAGCCTGTGTAAGTTTGTTGAAGGAGATAGGAGGAAGAGTGAGGGGTGGGTCTGTTGCAGGGGAGTGAGAGCCAGTCCAGATACAGTAGCATACAGACCAGGAAAAACCACAGGGGTAGCAGCATTTCATATATGGTATGAAGATTGCATGGCAATGAAGAGGATGCCATTCAAATGAGATTAATATAAAATGTATAATTTTGGAAGAAAAGAATGAAAGATGGTGTACAGAATAAAAAGAATGAAAAATTAAATGTTAGTATTTGTAAATCATACATTATATGTGCAGTTAATGCTGTTAATCTTAAAAAGATTACTACAACATAGCACTTTACATAATTATGTTTACAACCAACTCCTATGAAGAAAAAGTATCCACAGATTTCATACTGTAGGCTAAAGAAAGGAAGTCCTGACTCTGTGAATTGATGGGTAAATTTATCATAAGTGCAGTTGCAGAAGTAAAAACATAAACCAAGTAGAAAAACATTAGGAAATAAACATGTTATAGATTTCAGGTTTTCAGTGTTAGAAGAGCACTTTTTCCACAGAGTGGAATAAACACAGTTTAACAAAATTGTTAAGATTTTCCTGGGAAAGTTTTTATTTCAAGAATATCCATTTCTGTCCTGGATATACTAGTAGTAGTTCATTAATCCTTTGGTTTTCCTTCTGTCCTGGAGAAAATCCCATGATCATCCTGACTTTACTCTTTCCTTCTTCAGCTGTCATCTTCCAGCTCAAGCAGCACTGTTTCTTCCCTCTCATTAACCTCCTCATCCACAATCCTAGCCATCTATTTGCCTACCTTTGATAACCCTACTGAAGTCCTCCCCTCTTCTGCACTCTTTTTCTTCTTTGCACAAGATCCTGCAGATTCTTTCAAAGAGAAGAATGGCAATGTAACCTCTCTCCTCAACACGATCTTCCTTGCTACTACTTTTCTTCCTCCCTGTTTCTCTTCCTCCAGTTATCTATAACAAGACTTCTCACCTGTGCTTCAAATCCCTCCACTAACCTCAGCAATCTCTCCGATTTCCACCTCCAACCTACACTGTCCCATTCTCTCCTATCTTGATTACTAGAAGTTCCTCCTCTCTAGCTTCCCCCAAACCCACACTGCCTCCCTACCCTATGGTCCTTACAAATCATAGCTGCTAATGATCATCTTCTTTTATCCACCACTCTCACTTTACCCCCCTCTTTAAACCTTTTATTGGCTCCCTGCTTTCCACCATGTACAATTTAAGCTTGAGGCCCTGATCCTGAATGAGGTCTTGATGCTATTACAATCACTGCCATGTTGCCTTTTTGAATGCCAAATTGTAATCCTAATTCAATTGAAACAGATGAGTTGACAGTATCTCATAGAAATCTGGATTCATTATAAACATGAAAATTAGCAATGATCTATACCAGTTCAATGAAAAGTTATTTTTTAAATATTAAAATGGAAAAAAGGCAAAAATAAATAAAGCCTCAGTCCACTCCAAATAAAGCTACAGGTACTGAAAGAAAAAGAATTCACCCTTTCTGGAATCTGACAGATTAACTAGAGTAGTTAAAAATAATGCCACAACCACCATCCTCTTTAAATCATTAGGTTTGGCTACTCTTAGTGTTCTGTTCCTTAGAACTTGTCTGTTACAAACCTCAGTTCACTCTACCTCTAGCTATTCCAAGCTCACTTATATCCTGTAGGATAAGGAGCCAGCTGCATCAATGAGACAGCAAAACCTACCCAACACACTTCCAGTAGGATCAACATCTGCTAAAACAGTACATATCTGAAGCAATATTGCCAGCACTGTCAGTCTCATTTGTCAAAAATGATTCTCATGAGTTTCCAGAGTACACATATCTCAGCCAATTCACTTCCTGGGAAGAAATTAAACGTAACAATAAATGAGAGGATGTAGAGTTACTATTTTTCTAACTAATGAATAAGAGAAAAATAGTTACTAATTGATTCTCTTTGCAACTGACATAAAAAAAATGAGTTTCCAGCACATGTCCATGCAAACTAAATCTGCTTTAATGCGCTAGAGCTAACAAAATGAAGGGACTTGATAACAGATGTGTATTTCAGAGTTTTGTTTCAATTAAATAATTAACTGTTGAGTCTTCATCTCCTGTGGAATTTCTACTGCAAAAGGCCTTGTATCTTGATTTTTTTTCAGTCCTGAGTATAGCTTTTGCTCCTCAGGCTTGCAAGCCACTCTGTTCAGTAAAAGTCATGAAAGAAAAACTAAGTAAAAATGGTACAAAAGTAGAAATGAATACTTTTGAATACTGCAAAGGGTATTAGATGGTGTGGGTACATCCAAAGAAGTTCTGAGTAAAACTAAGGTTTTATAATGAATGAGATGGCAAAAGGTTTAGGAAATTCTCAAATGTATCTACAATAGCACCACTGTTACTAACAGTGCTTTGAATTATTTGAAAATCAAGAGTAAATCATGAAGTGTTCTGAGATATTCTTGCTCAGAGTATGAAAGTGTTTCCAAGTAGCAGAATTATTGTGAAAAGGAAATTCATATTACTTATTTCTTTACAATATTCACTCATGTTCAAATGTTCTTCCAATCACTGGTGTGAATTAGAGAGATCCACTCTTCAAAAGTGTATACGTAAGACAGACTAATTCAAAATGCACTGAGCTTCTCCTTTTAACTTCTGTATAGCAGTTTGACCCTTTTTTTAAAAAAGCCTACACCAAACGGTCAAGTTAGCACACTCATTACCTTCGAAAAACATTTTCTTTGGATACCTAATTCGGCATCATGTATTGATTTTTCCTCATGTTCTGGCGAGCCTTAAAATGTGGGTATAAAAAGAACTTTTACTCATGAACACAAATCTAGGATGTGCTGACAGAGAAATCTGAGTAACTGTGGTTTATCCTCTGGAAGCAGGCTGTGTGTATGTACTTCAAAAAGCTGGAATCATTACCAGAAGTCTAGTACTCTGTTTATTGTTACCTGTCCTAGAGACATAAATCACTATGATACAGTGAAATAATACTAAATAGAAAGCAAAACATTAATTTTAAGTAGAATCAACTAAGAAAATAAAATGTAAACTCTGAAGGGCATGTTTAAATATATTTTTATTGAAAGTCTACCCTCTCATTTTTCCCCTCTGGTATTTTCTTTTCTATTACATATCTTTCTTATTTCTGTTTTTGTCTTCCAGAGTAATATTTATAAATTTTGGTTAGAATCATTTAAAACAAATCTTGCACTGTTATTTTAAAACATTGAATGATCTGCTCCCATAACATTTAAATTGTAGCAGTAAAGGGCTAAAAAATAGTTTAAAGTTTTTTGTTTTGTTTTCTCCCATGAGGCCACATGTTACTTAAATAAAAAAAGCTATTAAACCTCAACTCTAAACTGAACTGAAATCAATAATACTAACTTTACCGGTGCACACAGCAAGTTTGGCTTCCAAGACCACCTCTACGGCAATAAGGATGTAGGTAATTAAAAAGCAAACACTGTCTGGAAGGGTTTAGATTTGTACATTGTTTAAGAAGGAAAAAAAGCTTGAAAAGTACGATGGCATTACCTGCAGAAATTACAGATGTGTCAAGTCAAAATACAAACAAGACAAATACACACAAGGTTCACCAATAGGGCAGATATCTTCACAGCTACACTGTTTTCAGCTCTAGTGTGTGGATAAACCACATTAAAGGACTAGATTTAATGCCTTTACGAAGCACTTTCTTTCTGGGGGGAATGGGATAGGTGAGGTAATTTCCCAAGGTGTCAAATTTCACTTGTAATGTTTCATCATAGCACGCTGGGTTACAGTGCATGATCAACTAAGGGCAAGTCTTCACTATGGGTTAAAGCAGTGATCAGCAGGCATCAATTTAGTGGGAAGACATGGTAAGTCGATGGGAGAAAATCTCCCATCAACATAGCATGATGTAGACACCACTGTGAATCAATCTAAGCTACGTTGACTTAAGTTATGAATCTTTACCTAAATAACAAGTGTAACTTAGGTCAACTTACCTCATTAGTGTAGACCAGGCCTCTCACACTAATGTTTTATCATGGGAAAAGACATTGGGCCTGATTCTGATTTCATACCAGCATAATTCCATTGTTTTACACTGTTGTAAATCAGGAGTAATTCAGTTGAAACCCATGAAATGACACTTGCAAAACTGGTGTGAGCAAGATCGGACCTATTAAGTAAAGCACTATGCAATAATGACTTTCAGGTTTTCTGTTCAATATTATATGAAAAACAACAGAGATATAAGGGCTAAATTACTTAACATATATACAAAAGAAGAGGTCCTTTTTTTACATACTGAGTAATTAGGAGTGGAGGGCATTGATATATTGGCATATATTTAAAATTACCTGAAGCAGGAAGGATACACAGGAATGCTTGTACTTTTCAATTTGCAAAGCTTTTAAGCTTGGTTCTGAACAAATCTAAAACTTTTGGGTATCCTAGTTAAATTGCATACTTTTCCCATAATCTCAGCTGAACGGTGATTTTAAATGCTCTCAATAATGAAACCATTTTGGTTCAACAAAAATTTCTTTGTTTCATTATCACTTTTTTTGGTTTCAATAAATTCAAAGGGTACAATTTCTTATAATTCATTCAAATATGAAAATGTGCTGCTGTTGCTGAAATATTGCATTACGAAAGCTACAAGCTTGTAGTGGTTTACTGGCATTCGATTAAAGGTATTAGTGGTGAAAGAAAGAAACCACAATTACATTTTTAGGAAGCTGAAATATATTTAAAAAAATCTAAGCCATGATATACTTCAAAGACAACATGAGATGACTTCTAATATTGCATATTTCAGCAAACAAAAGATAAAAACAATGTCATTCTACATCTGATCCCATTTTAAAAAGAGATTGTTAATTCTTAATACCCTAGCAATTAAAATTGGTTTATCTGAACACACTAATTAAAATGTCAATGATTATGCATTTAGCACATCACAAATTCATTCTACTACAGACTGCAGCTATGTTAACACCTAATTTGATATTTATACATACTCCTGTGGAAAAACTCATGAATATATTTTCAGAGCAATGCACAATAATTACCCAAATAAACCTTATCATATACATTTATTTATTCACAGCTTTAAAATGTATCTCTATGTGTCAAAAAGGTGAACATCGGATTTAAATTGGTGCATCAGGCAGATATATGGCGTTTTTATATATGAAAAAAAATGAGGGATGAAAACTGATCCATATAAAATGTGCTGAAAAGTTAGTACTTCTACTGTACTTTTTTTCAGTGTTTTTCGGACAGCGTTTTCGCCTCCTTTCTTACTAAATATATATCTATTGTAAGTGAATGGTCACCATCAGTAAGCACAGGCTTAAGAAACTAAAAAGAGACTTGCTGATTCCTGTTGGATGGGGATAAGATATAAGAAAACAAAGGTCCGTGAGTTTGCTGGAAAAGAAGTCCTATTGTAATTTATTCTCTCTCACAATCTTACCTGACCGTGGCTTCAGGCCAAAAGGAGCTGTGTTGTTTGTAGTAGAAGATTGTGTGGGAGTCTTTTCCTTACTCTGTGTGTTTCAAGATAGATATGAGTAAGAAACTGTATATCTCAGCACAATTGTTTACACAAAATATAGAGGTTCAATCATGCAGCATTACAATTATTTTCCCCAAACTACTAACATTATAGGCTTAAATCCTGTAATCCTCATTCACTCTTTATTCCATCAAATCTCCTGGTGACAACAAAGGAGATTCTGATTGAGTATGAACTGAGGGTTTTTCCCACTGTTCTAACTTCTTCTGATTATTTTTCAGTTTTCTTTCACATCATCACTTTAATATTACGCAAATATTTCACATGAACAATAATTCATCACTATAGTGCAGGATTTTAGAATGAATAAGAAAAAAACACTCCTTCCTTACATACATTCTGTTCTTCCATTGCATCAATACCCTTCCTTGCCTAACTGCTTTGTCTAATGTATTGTGAAATTCTGCAGAAGGAAAACCAGCACAAATCCAAGCAACAAGAACCAGAAAAGGCGATGTTACTTAGACACCTCAGAGCATCTTTCCACCTTCCCCTGGACCTTTAATTGGGTCTGCAGATCTATGCAGGAGGAAAGGAAGGAGTATAGCAGTGGGTGGAAGAATATGGGGGATAAACATTGTACACGTCTGCACCATGGAGAGCTAAGACTGGAAAGATAGTACATTATAGATAGACACACACAAATACCAGTAGTATCTCACCTCATTGTGAGAACTGCATCCTCCAATATTCCAGACAATCAGATCATTCTGCATGTTTGAATAGAAATAAAGTGGTTCAGTAAGTAAATTTATCAAACGTTAAAAAGCATTTTGTTCACAAGTAGTTTTACATTGCCATAGAGAGAGATTTAGGGAACTTATGCCATCCTACGCACACTTTCATCAAGGAGAATTAGAGTGAATAGGTATTTAAAGTAAAAACTACAGTACAATCCTAAATGAATAGGAATAATATTTAGCATTTATATACTACTCTTCTTCTTCAAAGACTAGTTAACCTTTCAGTGAAACAATTCTTTTTCTTGAAGAACACATGTACACATTTCTATTCTTAAACAAGCTAGTGACAGTCTCATTAAAACAGAGGAAACTTTGAGTTTATTAAATTTTCCTCATTTAAAACAGAAATAAAAGTAATTTGTAGACTTTTTAAAATAATCTAGCACTATGTAAGTTGATGGTTATATTTGATTCAAAAGTTATAACATTTTAATAGAGTTCATGGTTCATGGATAGAGAGGTCAATATTTCAGGGTGTTCTATGCAGTTCATAATTTAAACAAGCACCAAACAAAACTATTTTAATATAGATTTAAAGATTTACCAAAAGTCAGTTCTACAATAATGGTACAACTTACCTTTTGCCACTTCTTTAAACATAATCAGACTGACAATGTATGTTGCATATTTCACAACATGACATACAAATACTAACATTGTATCATTTATATGTAAGCCAGCGGGCAGATACACCAGCTATGGAAGGTAAAATAAAGGCCAAACCACAGTTCAATGCACACCTTTTTCTCAGGGCCAGTTTTATTATTGCAAAAAAGTTTTGGAACAAACATAAAGCAATGCAGAACACTTGGTCCCAACCACTAAGACTGCTTCCAGCTTTCAGCAAGCTGGGATGGGAGAAGACACACCCTTCCTCCCTGCATAGCCCTTTCTGTGTACCTCCTAGGCCTCTTGTCAAGTCTTCATGAAACCTCTTCCCTCAGGGTTTCAATCAACCCTTATCTTCTCTAGACTGAATAAGAGCATTCTAAGTTGATAGACCCCTCATCATGTATCCTGCCTGGAGATAACAGCTTTCAGCAACCCCCTGGCTAAAGGGGTCTATGTACTTGTAACAGACATCCTGGCACTACCTGTTCAACAGGCCAGATCTGCTACAGTATATAATTATCATGCTATAATCAAAAAAGTAACAAAAAAGAAACACATGCTCTGTTAATATCACTAATACCATCAGAAGTTTGAATTTGTACACAACACTACTGATATCAAGAACTTTCAGCAGCATACTGTAGGCCTGATCCAACCTACAGTAACTGTGGATCTGCTTTGTGAGATGTGGTGTGCCACCTGCATGGTACCAAGTCCTAGATTCACAAAAAGGCTGAAGCGTTACGACACTCAGAATTGCATCGCCTAACATGTAAGTGCCTAGAAAATCAGAGAAGCAGTGAAGGGATGGACAATGTTGGGATTCGTGGCCTACCCTCCCCGTATAATGAATGAGGACAGATAGGCGGCTCAGAATGGGATACACAAAACCAGCATGCTAGGTGGGAAGCTCCATAAACTAGCCGACAGGAAATGCTGACAAGAGGTGCATCCTAAGCTCTGTCCCCCTCAGGAGTTTGGCACCTAAGTCCAGGCTATAGGGAGGCAGGTCTCTCTGCTAGCAATCCTGTCTCTTGGAGTCAGGTAGCTTAGGTGCCTAAGTCATTTCTTCTGCAAATGAGTTATATGTTTTGTTTACTTCACACAAAACAGCTAGAGCAGGCAGAGGAGGAGCTGGCGATGCCCACCTAACTTCTAGCCCAGTGGTTACAGCACTCACCTGGCATGTGGGAGACCCAGGGTCTGATATTGTGCTCCAATCAGTATTTAATTATTTATCCAAAGCAGAACAGCTTCAACAGGAGAGATTGAGGGAGCCCCACAGCAAAATATCCCATAGACCAGTGGACAGAACACTATCCTGAAAAATGTGGGAGACCCCTATTCAAATCCTCTCTCTCACCTCTACCTGAGGGGGGAGCTGAACCCAGGTCTCCCACATCCCATGCAAGTGCTGACGGAACTGGGCTAAAAGTCAGAAGATGGGCGGGAGCATCATCTTCTCCAGTGGCCTGATTTTGAATGGGGTCTGTTCCAGTAGGTGGTCTCTGAGCACATCTACTGGATCAAGCCCCATAGTGAGACAGGTACTCCTCTGCTTTTCATCCCCCAGTTCATGGATCACACCAGGGGCTTAAGCATGAGAAAGGCATCCCAATGCCCAGAGTGAAATGGCAGTGCATATGCCGAGAGGCAGAAACACCGGCAGCTATGGAACTTTTACAGTGAAAATGTAGGAGCTTTTGAATTAGTTTAGCTCACTACAGGGTTAGGTGCCAACCAAGCAATGGTGTTGAAGATCACAGTGAAGCCTAAAACTGGGACTTAGTCATCTAAACCCCAGTCCATAGGTGCCTAAGTACCTTCCCAGATCTGGGTCCAAGTGTCTCCAACTCCTATTTGACTTAACTGATATTTGAGGGAACTCAGGACTTTTCAGGAAGTGAATAGCAATTTCCAGAATCAGCTCTATATAAGTATTCAGAGGAAGTCAAAATCATTAAAAATCCATTGAAATTTTCATTTAGTAAAGTAGAAACCAAAATACATTTAGATTCTAAGCTAGCATTATGTGCACTCTTAATAACGCACTCAGAATAGGTTTCAAAATGGTATTAGATGTGAGATAGAGCTTAGTGACCCCAAGGACTAAGAATATTAAGTTAAGTCAAGCGATTAAAAAAAATAATCATGATTAATCGCGCTGTTAAACAATAACAGAATACCATTTATTTAAATATTTTGGATGTTTTCCACATTTTCAAATATATTGATTTCAATTCCAACACCAAATACAAAGTATAAAGTGCTCACTTTATTTTTGTTATAAATATTTGCACTGTAAAAATAAAAAATAGTATTTCTCAATTCGCTTAATACAAGTACAGTAGTGCAATCTCTTTATTATCAAAGCTGAACTTACAAATGTAGAATTATGCACACAAAAATAACGGCATTCAAAAATTAAAAAATGTCAAACTTTAGAGCATACAAGTCCACTTAGTCTTACTTCTTGTTCAGCCAATTGCTCAGACAAACAAGTTTGTTTACATGTGCAGGACACAATGCTGCCCGCTTATTTACAAGGTCACCTGAAAGTAAAAACACGCGTTCACATGGCACTGTTGTAGCTGGCGTTGCAAGATATTTACGTGCCAGATGTGCTAAAGATTCATATGTCCCTTCAAGACATGCATCCATGCGGATGACGGGTTCTGCTCAATAAAGATCCAAAACAGTACAGACCAATGGATGTTCATTTTCATCATCTGAGTCAAATAACCCCAGCAAAAGGTTGATTTTCTTTTTTGGTGGTTCGAGTTCTGTAGGTTCTGCATGGGAGTGTACCTCTCTTAACACTTCCGAAAACATGCTCCACACCCTGTCCCTCTCAGATTTTGGAAGGCACTTCAGACTCTTAAACTTTGGATTGAGTGCTGCAGCTATGTTTAGAAATCTCACATTAGTACCCTCTTTGCATTTTGTCAAATCTGCAGTGAAAGTGTTCTTAAAACAAACAACATACTGGGTCATCATCCGAGACTACTATAACTTGAAACATATGGCAGAATGCAGGTAAAACACAGAGCAAAAGACATAGAATTCTCCCCCAAGTAGTTCGGTCACAAATTTTATTAACACTTTTTTTTTAAATGAGCGTCATCCACATGGAAGCATGTCCTCCGGAATGGTGGCCAAAGCATGAAGGGGCATACAAATGTTTAGCGTATCGCACGTATATACCTTGCAATGCTGGCTACAACAGGGCCATGTGAATGCCTGTTCTCACTTTTAGGTGACACTGTAAATAAGAAGCGAGCAGCATTATCTCCCATAAATGTAAACAAACTTGTTTGTCTTAGCGATTGGCTGAACAAGAAGTAGGACTGAGTGGACTTGCAGACTCTGAAGTTTTACATTGTTTTGTTTTTGAGTGCAAAAAATTCCACATTTGTAAGTTGTACTTCCACAATAAAGAATTCACACTATAGTACTTGTATGAGGGAAACTGAAAAATAATATTTTATCATTTTACAGCGCAAATATTTGTAATAAAAATAATATAAAGTGAATGTTGTACACTTCTGTTCTGTGTTGTAATTCAAACCAATATATTTGAAAATGTAGAAAAACATCCAAAATATTTAATAAATTTCAATTTAATAAAATTCTATTGTTTAACAGTGCAATTAAAATGCGAGTAATCGCGATTAAGTTTTTAAATCACAATTACTTTTTTTGAGTTAATCATGTGAGTTAACTGCGATTAATCGACAGCCCTGGTGGAAACATGCATAAAGTTGTGATATTGAATTCCTTTAAAATATATCTTCAGCAGAAAGCACAAAGACATATGGAAAAATATTAAGTAATTAAGACCTCACAATAATAGATACTGATAAAGAATAGGTAAGGAAATACTTGGAAAAGAAACAGTTACTGATCTTTTTATGCAACTGTTGTTCTTTGAGATGTATTGCCCATGTCCATTCCCACTGTGAGGACTGGTCCACACTTCGGGGGGGAAATCGATCTTAGATATGCAACTTCAGCTACGTGAATAACGTAGCTGAAGTCGAATATCTAAGATCGGATTACTCACCCGTCCATACCGCGCGGGATCGATGTTCGCGGCTCTCCCTGTCGATTCCGGAACTCCATTGGGGTTGATGGAGTTCCGGAATCGATATAAGCACGCTTGGGGATCGATATATCGCGTCTAGATTAGATGCAATATATCGATCCCCGAGCAATCGATTTTAACCCGCCAATACGGCAGGTAGTCTGGACGTAGCCTGAGCGTACCTCATGCATAGCTGTTGGAAACATTTTCCTCAGCAGTACCTGTCAGAATGGTGTGAGCGCCCTCTACTGTTTGTGCCACTACATTCAGGTATAAAAAGCAGAGCCACCCCTAACTCCCCTCAGTTCCTTCCTACCAGATAGAATCTGATAGAGAGGGGAAGCAGGGAGGGTTGTGGAATGGACATGTGCAACACATACTAGAGAACAATAATTACAGAAAAAGGTTAGCAACCCTATGTTCTGGATGATCACTCAAGCTTCACTTATCCTTTTCCTAGATCCCAGGGATTGGTATGCTGCCCTCAACTTAAAAGATGCTGATTTTCACATGGCAATTCACCAGAGCCACCAAAAACTCCTCAGTTTCATGGTCAGCCATTTCCACTACCAATTCACAGTGGCCTGTAAACAGCTCCAGAAGTTCACATATTCCCTAGAAGACTGGCTAGTAAGAGACTGGTTCAGATCTCAGGTATGGTCCAGCAAGGTCACTATACATAGTCCACCTTCAACACACTGGGGCTCCTAATGACTACGGAGAAATCTACTCTGATTCTTGTTCAGAGCATAGAATTTATTGGGGGCAGACCTGGACTCTACAGAGGCCAACGTTTTCCTGCCAGGGTTGAGATTCCAAACAATGTAGGTCATTGCTCTAGATCTAAAGGTGCATCTTGCCAGTACAGTATGAACTGCCTGTGAGTCACCAAAAATGGAATGGACTTGTGCAATCACTCAAAGAATAATAATCATAATAATATTTTCTGTATGCCTGAGACCCCTTTTTGCTTTCAGGATTAGGAAGTATCAGGAATAAAATCCCTTCCTCGTGAGAAACATGGGAACTTCCTGTATGGCCACCACAAGAAGGGGAGACTGGACTTCCTGAACTAGCGCATTCTTGTGAGACTGGTCCCTGAAGAGGGACGAGAATGGAGGCTGGGGAGGAGGGATAGAAAGCATTGAAGGGTATATCCCAGGTCCACTGTGCTTAGAACATACTGATCCGTAGTGATGCAGGATCAAGCACTTAGGAAATGGGACAGTCAGTTGGCAAGTAGCAGGATGGAGAAAGCTAGTAGCTTTGGTGGTGGTAGACTGCTCTTGACAAATGGGTCAAAATGTTTATTTACAGGGCCCAGCTTGCCTAGATGCATAAGGAGCTGCAGAAGAGTAGGGAGGAGGAGGATGCTTCTTGTAACTTCTACCCTTCTTTCTGGAGAGGTCCTGGATACAAGGCATGAAAGGCAGAAACAGCTGCTGTGGGCAGAATGCCTTTCTTTTTGTCGCTGGCATATAAATCCCCAGAGATCTAAGGTATCAGAGGGTAACCGTGTTAGTCTGGATCTGTAAAAGCAGCAAAGAATCCTGTGGCACCTTATAGACTAACAGACGTTTTGGAGCATGAGCTTTCGTGGGTGAATACCCACTTCCTCAGATGCATCCTCAGATGTATTCACCCACGAAAGCTCATGCTCCAAAACGTCTGTTAGTCTATAAGGTGCCACAGGATTCTTTGCTGCTTTTAGAGATCTAAGGGTCGCCCTTCAAGCCTCAAGACTATGTAGCCTCTCTTTCTTCTTTTTGGAAAAGAGTGAAGAGCTCTGACACAGGAGGTCTTGGATGGTTTGTTGAACCTCTGGGGGAAGACCTGATGACTGCAGCAAAGAGGAGCACCGTGCAGTGATGGCAAAAGCCACAGCTTGAGTGCATAGTCCATCATATAGACTTTCCTGCAAGGCTGTCTGGCAACTAACTTGCCCTCCTCCACCATCGCAGTGAACTCTTGTTTCACCTCATCTGGAAGCCTGTCCTTAAATTTCAAGATGTTATCACACAGTCTAAATTTGTATCAACCCATCAGAGCCTTCTGGTTTGCAATTCTAATCTGTAAATCTCCTGTGGAATAAAGTTTCCTTCTAACAGAGGTCCGATTGCTTTGCTTCTTTCCCTTTCAGTGTCAAGGCCTGGTGTCCCTGCTTCTCTCTTTTGTTAGCACCAGAGACCACTGGAGAGCATGAAGGAGGATAGTTATAAAAATGATCAAAACCTTGCAAAGCAATGTAGTATTTTCTCTCTACCATTTTTTGCAGTGGGATGCAGGCAAGATGGGGTCTGCCAAAATGCCCTGACAGGCTTCAGAATAGCCTCATTACTAGGCAGTGCTACCCTAGAGGGACCCCCCCCCCCGGCCAAAATGTCTACCAGCCTGTGTAACTTTTCCTGTACCTTTTCCAGTTGGATTTCCAGAGCTGCAACCACTCTCCTCAACAAGTCCTGATGAGCTCTATACTCATCAGGAGGGGGAGACGCAGATTCCTATCACCACAGCAGGCAACAAAGAAAAGCAGGCCAAGTGTTGTTCAGGTGGATCCTCTTCCAATTCCTCCACAGGGGAACTCAGAACATGAATGATCCTGGGGGTGGGCAGATAGTGAACCTGTTGTAGATGCTCTTGACACCTAGCCAAAGTAGATAGGTGGGAAGGGAATGGAGAACCCTAAATTGTGGAGGGAAGCCCCAAGTATTCCAAAAGGGCCACTGATATGGAAGTGGGACCCATTTACGTCTGATCATTGATCTTTGGAATGTAGAAAAACATGAAAGTAGCCTAAAATTAATAGAACAGATACTATTTACATAAAAGAGAGTAGAACTTGAAAATGCAAAGCTAGCAGTTCCAACAACCGTCACTGGCAGTAGGAAAGAACTAGGGGGGCGGGGGCTGCTCTGCCCTTTATACCTGCTCTTTGTAGCATGAGGCAGCAAACGGTACTCATGCAGCCCTGACGAGTATTGCTGAGGGGAAAATCTCCTACAACTGCGCATAAGTAAGTTTGTGAATCTTTCACAGAGGTCACGGAAAGTCATGGATTCCTCCGTGACTTCTGCAGCTGCAGCAGCTGACCCCAGGGCCGCCCTGCTGGGGCAGCCCCAGGCAACTAGTCCTGGGCATTACCCCAGGGCAGTGGTCCGGGAGCAGCAACGGCGCCCCAGGCCACTCTCAGACCCGGCATGGTGGCGGCGGGGCCTCAGTTGTCCCCCACCCCTAGGAGCAGCAGAGTCCACTGGAGCACTGACTGAAGAATTACAAAGAGTTACAAGGGGATCTCACTGAACTACATCACTAGGTGATCAAATGGCAGATAAAATTAAATGTTGATAAATGCAAAGTAATGCACATTGGAATACACAATCCCAACTATACATACAAAATCATGGGGTCTAAATTAGCTGTTACCATTCAAAAAAGAGATCTTGAAATCAGTGTGGATAGTTCTCTGAAAACTGCTCAATGTGCAGAGGCAGTCAAAAAAGCGAACACAATGCTAGGAACCATTAGGAAAGACAGAGATGATAAAACAAACTATGATAATGTCACTACATAAATCCACCATACACCCACACTTGGAATACTGAGTACAGTTTTGATAGCCCCATCTCAAAAGAGATATATTAGAATTGAAGAGGTGCAGAGAAAGGCAACAAAAATGATTAACGGTATGGAAAAGCTTTTTTACAAGGAGAGATAAAAATGTCTGGGACTATTCATCTTAAAAAAGAGATAACTAAGGGGGATATGGTAGAATTCTATAAGTTCATGAATGGTAATGGAGAAAGTGAATAGGGAAGTGTTATTAACCCCTTCACATAACATAAGAAGTAGGGTTTCACCAAATGAAATTAATAGGCAGCAGGTTTAAAACAAAACAAAGGAAGTATTTCTTCATACAATGCACAGTCAATCCATGGAATTCATTGCCAGGGGATGCTGTGAAGGCCATAACTATCACTGGGTTAAAAAATGAATTAGAGAAGTTCATGGAGGACAGGTCCATCAACGCTATTAGTCAAGAAGGCAGAGATGCAACCCCATGCTATGAGTTTCCCTAAACCACCAAATGACAGAAGTTGGGACTGGTAGACCGGGGAGGGGTCACTTGAAATTATCCTACTCTTTCATTCCCTCAAGCAACTGGCACTGGCCACTGTCAGAGACAGGATACTGCGCTAGATCAACCACTGGCCTGACCCAGTATGGCCGTTCTTATGTTCATGCTAAGGCATAAACCCCCAAAGTAGTCAGGTTTTAGCCTATAAAACAATACTTCTATCTGCACACCAATGAATAGGATAAAATTCTTTGGAATCTCTTTTCAAGAGGTCGTATGACTAGATAAATATGTTGTACCCAGGTTCCTCCATACCTGACTCAGTAGTTGCGTCTCATCCTGCTTATATGCTGTTTTGGCTTCAGTCTTGGTTTTCTCTATAATCAATTCTCTCCTCTTCTGAAATTCTAGTCCTTCCTCAGCATTTTCATTCTGCAAGGTACACATCTGTTGAGACTTTATGCACAGCACTGGGGATCAGAAACAAATACCCAACTTTTTCTTAACACATTCTTACAAGTAGTTTTGTACAAATACTGTGAAAAGCAATACAAGAGTGGAAGTGAACCATATAAAAATAAGAAGATAGACAGTGCCAGTGCTTACCAACAGATGATTCTGAATGCTTGAATAAATAATTTAACAAATAATACTGAATTCCTTCGAGTTCACTGGATTGGATATGAATCAAATAGTAAGCAGCAAATATTAAACTAAGTTCCAAATCAAAGTCACATTAAAATTTTGTATAACTATCGTAATAATGGTTTGTAGAATTAATTTTTTTGGTTTAATAGGCTGTATAGTGTTTTGAGATGGTTAATGATGAATGGTATTTTATAAACATAAAATACTGTGTAATACTTTAAAAACACATTAATGTATATAATGTTTCAAATGCTGTTACTGGAGGTTAAATGTAGTACAACACTTCATCTTCATGTTGCCAGTTTGGTGTGATTATGTGTAAAGCAGTACATTAAAAGGTCTGCAAAAGACTGGTACTATCCTGGCACAATATGACACCAGATATACAGTAGCAAATTTTGAATATTGACTTGAGTTTCAGCTCACACCAGTTGAGAAACATTGGTGAGTCTGAAGATATATAGCACAGAGTCACCAAAGAGATTCATATTTTTAAGTATATGATCTATAAAATGAGTACTAACTCTGTTATAATTATTAATGTGTGCACGCATATCAAATAAGGAACACAATGGTGTAAGAACTTATTGATTGGGTGTTCTCTATTGCTCCTGCTCACATAGTAGCATATATAAAAACTTAGGAGACATATAGGGAGTTATTACTCTTCTGCAATAGCAATAAACAGCGAGAATTACAAATTCTGATTCAGTAGCCTCAAGGAAAAAATTTTCTTATCTAGATGCCAGCTCTACAACCCACATTTTAGTGCACTGTCATGGTGATGGTAGGTCATTGAACCCTCATGCACAGTGAAGAGAGACCATATCAGGAGACTGGTTTTAGCTAGCATGGTTTTGCCCTCAATGTGGACAGAGATAATTTGGATAAAATAGTTTCTGGAGACTTCTCTTCTAGTCTTCTGATTAGTTTACATACATTTGTGCCATACCCATATTGGGGGCAAAAGTTGTGCTGGTTAAAATGGTTTCCCAGTGCAGACTTTTTCATGGTGTAGACAAAACAACAGTGTCAAGGGGACAGATTATTACACAGCTCTTTCTCCTGCTCCAGAGATGAGGTCTGAGGCTCCTGGGCTACATTATAGTTTTCCAGCACTAAAAAGAATAGGGGTAGGAAGAAAATCAAATCAGAGTGCATTTAGCAAAGGGCTACGGACTATTCATGTATTTTTATGGTCATTACAATACTTGAAGTATTTGGCTCAATGGGACAATCGCGGGCAGAACTATGATTGCAGCAACAAGTGTAGTCCTCACAATGAAGGCAAAGGACTAGAGAGATTAAAAATAACTAAATCTCTGTACATTACAAAAGTCCTTATGAGCTATTTAAAAAATGTGTAAAAGCAAAAATTAACTTTACAAAAAGATATGCAAAACTTGCAAAAGCAATATTTTTCTCTTGCAGACCACTAAATTTTGTTCATTTACTGGTCCAATAGCTAATGTAACTGGTGATCCATTTTCTGTCTCTCTCTTGGATATTTTGTAACATAGTGACAGCCTACCTGATAGATAGGTGCCTCCTCCATCTGCGTTTGGCCACTGTATTTGGATATACAAAACACAACACATTACATTTTAAAGTATAGAAGCTTGAATATGAAACTTAGCAAATCCATTATTTTTTCTGAAAAAGGAATATAAACACACTTTACTGTAGACTCCTGTAATTCTAAATCTGTTGTTGATTCCATGGGATACAGATTCACACCACTGCTCTCTGTAATATCCATGCTTAATCTGTAAGGTTTGAAATAAAAACAATGCAATGGGGTATATCTTTGACGAACATTCTACTAAATATTTAATTTTTGTTAATGGATATATTAAATCATGGTTTTCTTCTAGCTTGTTCAACTACTTATAACTCCCCATCTATACACCACTCTCTTCAATACCCAAATGCAAGACTACAATATTAAAACTTGATCAGTAGGTTATGCAAATTCTTATTCAACTGTATATATGCAAATCCAACAGAATACTAGTTCCCATTATTCTTTAGAAGTGGGTTGGAATTGCCACAAATAGCAAAATACCAACTGGGAAATTATGCAACTTCCTCTTTACTGTTCAGACTATAGCCATGTAGTTAAGCATGTCTTAAAATCACAAAGAAAAAGAATAATCACTTCTACATATTTTATTCTCTAAATTTCTCTTTACTGGTTTTGTATATGTGTACAGCATGATTGGCTATTCTTAACAGCAGTATTTGAAACAAACGGCCCATCTGAATATTCACGGATAAGTGAGCATTGCAAATGCATTTGCTTCATAATATATATTCCGAATACGAAACCAGTTAAACTGAAATATTAAAACAACATTTCCTTACATTTTTAAACATCTCTTCTCTGTTTGGTAGGGGAAAGATGTGTAGTGTTATGAGTTACAGCACTGAGTTATTAATGACAAATAGAATTATTTACAAGAGTGAGAACTGAAACCTTTTCATTGTTATGTCTAATTAACACATTTTTAAAACTAAAGTTGTTGTTTTTTAAATAGCAACATTTGTTCCAATTAAAAGAGCATGTCTTAGGTGAGGTGCAGAAGCAATGCCACCTGGAATGTAGCATTACTGAATTCAGAACTAATATGAACAAACTTTTCTAACTGGTGAGGTTATTTCTCTTTTATGAAGCAAAAACACCTGCCTTACCTAATTCAAACCATCAAACACTTCTAGAGACAACTGTCCAGCATGAGCTAAGGTAAATTCATCTTCTGAACTAAAAGGGGAAGTATTTGCAAAGTGAGCAGACAATACATTTACTAGAACAATTAAAAAAATGGATCCTTCGTTCACAAAGGGCCTGCTCCTACTGCCACTGGGCAACTGCAAGTATAGAGTGGGGCTTATATTCTTTTTCAGATGCATCCCTAGAAAAAGTTTAAATTAGGCTAGACAAAGCATCAGAAAAAGGATTGTGGGGAACAGTTCTATGCAACTAGATGGCTGGATTAAATAGGTTCTTCATCTATAATTCCTATGCTCCTATTATATTCACAGTTCCACAATGCTCCCCAAACTGTGGGGCGCACCCCCCTAGTGGTGCCACACAGCCCTGCTCTGCCCTCAGCTCTGGTCCCAGCTGCAGCTTCGTTTCCAGCCCACCCCTCCACCCCTGCTCCCAGCCGCAACTGTACTCTGCCCCCTGCTCCAGTCCCACCTGCAGCTCCACTCTACTTCCTGCTCTGACCCCAGGCCAGCCCCAGCTCCAGGCCCAGCTCCAATCTGCCTCCCCGCCCCCTGGCCAGCTCCTCCCCCAAGCTCCTCTGTCGAGCCAACTGTGCAGTAACGAAGGGGGAGGGGGAGCATGGACAGATTCCATTTCTGGTGAGGGTTGGGGGATGGCGACAGGAAAAGTTTGGACATGACTGTGTTAGAGTAATGGGAATCCTGTGCATACTATCTAGGGGAGATTATATCTAAGCTACTCTTAGTCAAAAGGTCACATAACAATTAATTTTCTTTTTTATGAACTTGTCAAGTTAAGAACATCTGACAACCCATTCCTGAAGAATACCTTGTATACTAATAAATAACTTTACAGCCAAACATACTTTAATAGGAACATTCAGGTGACAGAACGACAGATGCAGGGATGAATTTAAATGTCAGGCCACAACTTTATTAATTTAACATGGAATAGGGGCGCTATGCACCACCCCCTGCTTTCACATACCAGACATTTAGCTGGTTCCATTGTGGGGTAATAAAACTCCCACTTTATAACCAATAAGCCAGGTTAGACCCTCCTCAAACTACCCCTAGGACTCTCCTCACTTTGGAATCCTCTCTACTGCTTCCTGAAGACCAGGTGGCCCCGTCTCATATGGGCATGAGGCTAACTAGCGAAACCCCGTGTCTCATTTATCTCTGGGAGCTGACCCTTGTAGCATTTACCTACAAGTTGCAGCAAATTAGACAACTGTACTTTTCCTAATGTTAAACTTTCAAGTTCTATTGCAGGGGTAGGCAACCTCTGGCATACGTGCTGAAGGCGGAATGCAAGCTGATTTTCAGTGGCACTCACACTGGCCGGGTCCTGGCCACCGGTCTGGGAGGCTCTGCATTTTAATTTAATTTTAAATGAAGCTTTTTAAGCATTTTAAAAACCTTATTTATTTTACATACAACCATAGTTTTGTTATATATTATAGACATAGAAAGAGACCTTCTAAAAACATTAAAATGTATTACTGGCACGTGAAACCTTAAATTAGAGTGAATAAATGAAGACTCGGCACACCACTTCTGAAAGGTTGCCGACTCCTAATTGCTTTCAACCTAATTGAGCCTCCATAACACACTGAGAAAGATTAAAAAAACAACTCAGTCAATTTGATCCAATGGGAAAAATTCTCCCTCCTCCCAAAACAGATAATTAGCCAGTCCAGTAGTATGCTGAAGATACAACTCCTATGCTACAACTAAAGGGAAGGAGGGCAAGGCAGCTAACAATACAAGAAGCTATTGAAAAGCTTGGAAAAATTTAAATGGTGGAAGGGGTATGCAAGAGCCAATCAGCCAGCCCAGTCCCCTCAGCCTCAGGCAACAGAAAGGTGAAGGATCTGAAGAGGGGGAGAAGCCAAACCCATCTTGCCAACTGTGCATTCTCACATCCCCCATGACCTTCCAGGCACCATGCCATATCCCCTGCTGTCTAGTTAACATCCCATATCCCATTGATGCAGAGCAGAAGGCATTTAGTCATGGAAAAAAAGAACAAAAAAAAAGAACATTTTTTTACTTTGACCCTCACAGAATTTCCTATACAACATATTATTTACATCAGAAAACCCTCTGATATGAACATACCTGTTGGGATCTTGTAGCAAATCTACTGCTTCTTTTAAATTATCTTTCATGGCTATATCAATATTTTGCTTGTTTGATGTATTTGTTCTACAGTAGGAAACAAAGACACTACAATGAGTATCAAAGGAGTTAGAATTTAAATCAATGGGCAATATTTTCAAATTGGCTGTTTAAATTGTATAGCAAAATCCTGTATTTGTGCATATTCATATGCAGCTGTAGGATTTGGAAATTTTCATGTGGAAACTAGGAAGTCAGTTTAGAAGACGATGGACTAAATAGTTATTCCCTCATCTATCATTTCAATCAATTTAAACATCCTGACGTCTGATGCTGAAATAATTTAATTACCAACAATTTTTTTACTTGATTAATGAAGTTTATTGTTCTAGTATAAGGACACTGGCAATTTTAAAAATAGTATTTTATCTTTTAGTTTGAAATGTTTGTAATACTTTTAAAAGCTTTAAAAAGAACCTAATTTTTCTTTATTATTTTGGCAACTACTGATTTTTTTCATCTGAACTTATAGCAAAGCAGAAATGAACACTGTTGTTTTGCTTAACAAAAACTTCAATTAACAGTTCAGTTTCATTGTAAACCATCTATTTCACATATGTTCATCGATTGATGTTTGTCAACACCAGTCTTGAAATAGTGTTTTTGAATTAACTATTATTACAGTGCCTGGAAAGTGTGTTAAAACACACACATGCACACATACAAAAGTTTCAGCATTTTTCCAATCAAATTATAACATTTTTATCATAGGCCAAACTTTGGCCTTAAAAATGTTGACATGGGCCTTTTGACCTTTCACAAATAATATTAGCAAATGTAACGTCAGTATCTAGTTGAACACCACTTGCATTCTCTAGGTACATACAAATATATTGATGTTAATAAAACTTTCACTGTGTTAATCAATATACTATAAATAGCAAAATGCAGACAAATTGTATTGTTATATAAATGTCATGATTCCTTGTATACAAAATAATAAGCTGGTAAGAAAATACTCAAAAGGCAAATTAAATTTTGATCACCTAAAATTTATAAGCGATATTATTTCATTATGTACATAAATGAATACTTACATTCCTTCTGTTTGCCAATGTGTGTCCTCTTCTATTCGCAATAATTCATCACATTCTGCTGCTCTGCCCTGTGAACAGACATTACAATGAACATCACGACAGAAATTTGCCATTAAAGTAGACAGATAAAAAGTTTCCTCTTCTGACTAAGCACTGACCTAGTTCATTTATCAGTTTAGAGTGGTTAATTGAAGCAATCTAAGGTCTGTACTTCATTGCTATTTCTCCACCCCCAACTAAGATACTGATCACACCAACTTTCATTAAATTGTCAGATTCTATTGAGGGCAAAGCCTAACCTCATTTAAATATAAAAATAAGTCAACCAACATGAGAATTATGTACTGAATGCCCCCATTTTCTCTCATATCCTTTTGATGTATGCAAATAATCCATCAATTAAGCATTAACCTAATTCTCCTCTCATTTACACCACAGTAAATTAGGAGTAACTCCACTGAAATCAATGGACTTACATTGGTGTTAAACTCCCATATGTGGGAGGAGAATCAAGACTATTCCATCACTATTTAAAGACAGATTAATACACAAAGAGCTTTGTTGCTAAGTGGTGCATGATCTGTTTTGTACTGTAGCTGTGATAATGTAAAGACGTGTGCTTGTGGGTGGAGAAAGAGAATAACTGTTAGGTCACTTCTCATTTCCTTGTTTCCATGGGTTTGTGTCAGACATGTGTACAGCAATCCTGAGTGCTTCATAACAAAGTTTTTCTGCATTAATTTTCTAGGATTTTTTTTTAATGTGTACTTGGGGATTGGTAATATATGAGGAAGGAAGGGGTGGACCACTGCGGTTGGCATTTGAAGTGCAGTAAGAAAATATTAATTTATATGATGAAAGATACACTCTTACAGACAAATGTAGTTATAATGTGAATAATGGCTACAAATCACTTTACATTCATTTTTTAAAAAAGAAACAGATCTTCTAAAGGTTCACCTTTCTACTAAGTTTTGTGCATTTAGATCAGGGGTTGGCAACCTTTCAGAAGTGGTGTGCCAAGTCTTCATTTATTCACTCTGATTTAAGGTTTTGCATGCCAGTAATACATTTTAATGTTTTTAGAAGGTCTCTTTCTATAGGTCTATAATATATAACTAAACTATTGTTATATGTAAAGTAAATAAGGTTTTTTAAATGTTTATGAAGCTTCATTTAAAATTAAAATAAAATGCAGAGCCCCCCTGACTGGTGACCAGGACCCAGGCAGTGTGAGTTCCACTGAAAATCAGCTCACGTGCTACCTTTGGCACGCGTGCCACAGGTTGCTTACCCCGATTTAGATAATACTTTAAAGCAGTGGGAGCTGCTGCAAGTGGCGCAGGCCGAGGGATGTACTGGCCATCGCTTTCAGCAGCTCCCATTGGCCTGGAGCAGCAAACTGTGGCCACTGGGAGCCGCGATCGGCTGAACTTGCAGACGCGGCAGGTAGACAAACCAGTCCGGCCCACCAGGGGCTTTGCCTGCACAAGTGGTGGAACAAGTCTGGGAACCACTGCTTTAAAGCAATATCAGTTAATGATGAAAAGAGATCTGCAAATGATACATTTCAGCCAGAGCCCTAATTCAAAGCCTTCCCGTTAGAAATTATTAAAAGAAACAAAACATAAACCTCATAGAAAATTCACATCTTAAAAACTAATTGTGGGAAATTGCACACCAATTTTGTCACCTACTTTTAGGGGGGAAAACAATAATTTGTGCCTCATTCTAATCCCATTTTAAAACAGATCTCCAACTGTGGAGTTGCTACCAGGTGCATCCATAATTATGAACTGCTGGTTAATATTTGTAAAGGTGCATCCGATACTTATATTTCCATTTGAAACTTTATACATTTGCTTTCTTTTTCATCTCCAACATGCAGAAACACTGAAATAATTCAGCTGCCAGTAAGGACGGAAGCTGTCTGAATAGATGTGCACTTGCACTGGCAGGGAATAAATAACAGACAAAAGGACTAACTATTTTCAGTGCCATGTGTTTGGCACATCCATCTCAGGAACCCTGTATCAATAAATGCCATCTGATTCTGCCAGATGTATCACTGAATTGTGCACTGGCATCTCTAACATCCCTCATCACAAAATATAGCTTTATTCCCCAAGTCAGTCTCCAATAACACGAATAAAGCCATTCTTTTCATCTATTAGTTCTCATTAAGTAAATAATGAAGCATTTGATCTCTCCAACAGAATATATAGATATTTTATACAATGAAAAATAACTATGCCCCCCACCATATGTGTCACAAATCTGCATTAAACCTTATTTATGTTAATTTATTTTAAAAGATAACCATCTGAAGCTTTGAGCTTATGTACACAAATTAAATAATAAAGCACACAAATTAGGACCAATCTTTCATAAAGTCCTCCCAAATCCACTAAAACTAAGGCCTTGTCTATACTGCAAGTTGAACCATTTTAACAAGTTATGTTTTATGTTTAATTAGTTAAACTGGTTCAAACTCTCATGTGGATATGCTTCAATAATTTATACCAGCCTTAAAGTCTCCCATCTTCCTAAAATACATCTTGAGAAAAAGATATATAAAATCTGTAGTGTCAACTAAAGAGCCCAACAAATTCACACTCTTGCAGATCAACAAGGAAAATGCCCTTTCCCTCATAAAACCTGTGGACTGTTAGCTCAAGCACTTTTGCTAATCTCACCTGTCATTAGCATCAAGAGGGTATCAAAATGCACATCTGAGGCAATATTTTTCCCACTCTGAAATTTTTTAAGAGCACCTCTGCATCCCTGAACTAAGCTCTGCAACACACTCTACAATGAGGTGCCGAAAATGCTAGATTACAGCCAGGCTGAGGGCATTGTTGAGGGACTAGCCAATTGTTCTAAAGCACACCTTAGAGGGGAGAAAGTGTTAATGCACAACAGGCATTTAATGGCAGCTTCTAATGGAAGATCCAGTTTGGAGGAGGAGAGAGTAGATAGAAGTCTTCCATTTCCTTCTACCCTACCATGTTGATCCTCAAGAGAAAACCGCCTCCCTTAACCTCTCTATGCCTACATGTCCATATGTCAGGCAACGATAACATTACTCACCTACCTCACAAAAGAGATGTGAAAATTAAATAGGTGATGTTTGTAAAGTGCTTTGAAGATGTAAAGCATTATATAGGTGTATATTAGAGCTGAGTGGATGAAAAAAATTTTGCATGAAAAATTTTGAACAAAATGAAAAGAAAGATATTTCTTTCAAAAATGTGCAGGATCTTTAAATGAAAAATGCAAACCAAAACAAAATAAAAATTTTAGTTTCAATGACCCTCTTTTTTTAATCCCCACCCTTTTCCCAGAGCTGACATATTACATCCCACATATCCAACATCCATAAAAAACTCTTCCTAATAGTTATCAGAGAATATCCCAGCAATAAACACTTGCCACATTTAAAGATACTGTAGGATGTGTTTATCTATCCAGTAAGCAATAACAACAAGCAACATGGATGTATTAGATAACTGCACTCTTCAGATACCTTCACTCACCCTAGAAGTGTAGGTATCTGATACAATAAAATATATTTGAAATGTGCTGCTTTACAATTTTTAAATTAAGCAGTTTACATTTTCTTTTGCAGAGGCCACAGAGGGCTGAGAGTGTTTGGGGATTTTTTTTACACTGTTCTTAATGTATTTGCGCTCTATGGCTGCTACTGCAAAACTACTAGGGAGGCCCTTCGATTGGTAGAATTACACCTGTAAGAGTTGTGCTGCTAGAGGAAATAGGGTGAAGGATTACAAAAAGGCAAGTCCTTTTGCACATCTAGAAGTTCCTTTCCCTCCACTTTCAAGAGGTCAGGAAACCACATCTGTTCTCTCCACCGTGGCTATCTAGCACTTTTCTCTCAGAAAGGAATTTGATGGCAAGTACGCAGGACCTCTTCAGATTGCTTTGTCCTTAAAAAAAAAAAATCTGGCAAAGCTGGCCAGCAAATAAATTCTCATATGAAAATAAACATTGTTCAAACCTTGGCATAAAAAGTTTCATACAAATCCTACTATTATGGGATATATGATGAAATCAGTCCAAAAATCGTGTTATGTTACATTACATAACAAACCAGCTGAAATTCATGAATTACAAAGTGGCTGTATTCATGAATGATTTATGGATCGTTTATAAGGATTTTACTGCAACTTTCTCAGAGTGATATTATTCAGGAATGGTGCAAAAGATCCAATTCCACGATAAGAAAGGGGGCAGAGGATAATGAAAATGGAGAACACGCAATTCAGAAAACTACAGAGAGGTACAATGGAGCAACCTAAGAGATGTCACAGATCAATTCTGAAAACTGTCAGAAGTGTAAGCTACAGAATTCCCTTGGCAGATGTGATTTTCACAGCTGGACACAGCATAGCTGACAGCCAGAGTATTCACTAACCATGCCAGCAATACAAGAGTAATATTTTCACAAAGTTTAACCAACTACCCATGAAAGCAGCGAAGGGGCAAAGCAGGAACAATGGCTGACAGAGTGCATTCTCACACACACTGTAAAGCCACCTAAGGCCTGGTCTACACTGGGGATGGGTTGAGGGGGATCGATTTAAGATACGATACTTCAGCTACGAGAATAGCGTAGCTGAAGTCGAAGTACCTTAGATCGACTTAGATTGACTTACTTCGCGTCTCACGGCGCGGGATTGACAGCCACCGCTCCCCCGTCGACTCCGCTTCCGCCTCTCGCACTGGTGGAGTTCTGGAGTCGACAGGGAGCGCGTTCGGGGATCGATGTATTGCATCTAGATGAGACGCAATACATTGATCCCCGACAGATTGATCACTACCCGCCGATCCGGAGGGTAGTGTAGACATATCCTTAGTTTTCACTAGTAATGACGTAAATAGCTACAGTATATAAGAGAAATACCAGTTAATACAATTCCAAAGTTTCTGTTGAGGAAAAACCCATAGCTTTCTACATAATTCATTAAACTTATCCATAGCTCTAACTCCCCACTACCACACACATCTTATTGCTACAGTGCTACAAACAGACTCCTTTGAGAAAATTAGTCACTGAACCTTATTCACTGTATTTTTCAAGAGAAGTACATCCTTACTTAGCTTATCAAAAAGCAGATGATATCCTTTATCTTTGGAGATCTTGACGTTTCTACCAAGATCTTTACAAACTAAATGCACATTTATAACCCATCATTTTTTCATAACTTTAGACACCTGAGCATCACTGTAGCCTGGACATGCACGAAAAAAATGCCCAATTAAAAATATAAATGGAAATTACTTACCTGTAATTGGAGGTTCTTCAAGATGTGTGGTCCCTATCTGTATTTCATGAGTGGTATGCATGCCCTCCATGTGCCTGAGACTGAAGAATTTGAAGTAATGTCTGTTAGTCCATGCCTGTGCCCTGGGTTTCTGGTGCTCAGCACCAACGGCGTAAGGGAAGGTGTGGACCAACTGCCTCTCCAGTTCCTTCTCTACCGCGAACCCAGACATGACCCAAAGTGGAGGGGAAGGAGGGTAGGTAGTGGAATACAGATAGGAAGCACACATTTCACAAACCTCCATTTACCGCTAACTAATCTCCATTTCTTCTTCAAGTGCTGGTCCCTGTGTGTATTCTACAGGTGGGTGACCATGGAAAGAGGAGGCGGTGAGAGGATGCTGGTGGTCTAGAGATCTGTTATACCACTTTCCCAACGACTTCATTTGAAGAGGAGTCTTGGACTAAAGCATAATCCTTCAAGTAGGTGTGGATAGAACTCCAGGTAGCCACCCTATAAATGCCCAGGGAGCTGTGTTAACTGATTGCAAAGAAGATGCAGCCAGAGATCCACTTAGACAGCCTACGAGAAGATCACACTTGTCCCCAAGATCGCTCTGCCATACAGACAAATAAGAGCGTTTTCCTAATAGGTTTAATTCTTTGCAGATAAAAAGCTAAAGGTGATCTGACATTGAGGGAATGAAGTCTCCTCTCTTCACTGGAAGCATGAGATTTTGGAAGGAATACCAGTAAGTGAATTGATTAATTTATGTGAAAATAGGAGACTACCTTTGGGGTGAATTTCAGATGGAGGTGAAGGGAAACTTTTTCCTTATGGAATGTGGAATATGGTGGGTTGGCCATGAGTGCCACCAGTTCACTCACCCTCCTGACTGAAGTGACGGCGATGCAGGTGGTGACCTTCATTGATAGGTGGAACGCTGAACATGTAGCCCGTGATTTAAAGGTCTGGTAAGTATTGAGAGAAAAAGACTGAGGTCTCATTGTGGTGCTGGCTTTGCTCCTGGTGGGAAGGTCTTAGTGAGACCCTTTAGGAACCTGGCTGTTATCAGGTAAGCATAAATAGAATAGCCCTTTACCCAAAGGTGGAGGGCACTGATTGCTGCGTACCCACAGCAAGCTAAAAGAAAGGCTGATATCTGAGAGTGAGAAGATAGTCTAGAAAATAGCCTGGATATCTGCTGTCTCTGGAGCTAACTAGTTTTGTTGCATCCAGGTACAGAAACACCTTCATTTAGCTACACAGCATTTTCTCATGGAGTTTTCTCTGTCGTGGTTATGAACAGTTTGAACACCCTTTAAAGGTGTACACGCCAAGACTCGAAGTCTGATGTCCATCCAAATACCAGGCAATGAGGTGAAGAGGGTTTGGGTTGGGATGTCTGATTCTACCATTCTCCTGAGTTAGCAGATCTGGGAGGGGGCGGATGCTGAGGAGGACGGGCTGATATTTGCAGGAGGTCCAGAAACCAAAACTGCCTGGGCCAGTTGGGTGCAATGAGAATAACGCATATTTTGTCATGGCACATTTTCCACAGAACATGCGGGACCAGTGGAATGGGAGGAAAGGCATACTTCAGGTAGTCTGTCCAGGATAGTAGAAGATGTTCTTGTTCATATGGGAGGTGAACAAGTCCCAGGATGTCATTCCCCATTCAGAGATGATTTCGTTTAGGACCGAATAGTGAAACTCTCACCTGTGTTCCCTCTAAGGTGCGCACAGCAGACCATCAAGGGCTGCGCATCAGCCACACACATAGGGGGGTGTGGAGGATGTGTAAGGTGGTTGGAGGCAGTGTGGTGAGGTGGGGGACAGTGATGGGGCTTTGGGAGAGCTTGGGGCGTGTAGGGTTACAGCGTGAGGAACAGATGCCTTTCCCCCATTCCCGGGGCTATGGCAGGAATGGGAGAGACACCTCTGTACTCAATGATGTAGCCAAAGTGGATGACATCTAGAACCCACTTGTCTGTTGTTATAGCCCTCCAGTTGTGGAGGAAGTATGCCACCAAAGCTTCGGAGAGTAGTTGGGGATGGCATCAGTGGTGGTTCTCAGTTCTCAAGCATCCCTTCAAAAGTAACCTTTAATTGGCAGATAGGCTTGGGTGGCTGATGTCAAAGTGGATGGGGTTGGATACCTTGGTCTTCGCACCTTCTGGCATTTGCATGGTGGCTCATATGGGATCTGTTGGTAGAAAGGCTGTGGAATAAGCCTTAACTTGTACATCTGTTCATGGTATCTCCTCTTCAGGGGTAGAGTATACATGCACAAGGAGCTGAGGATAGTCTTGGAACCTTTTAATGAGTGTAAAGACTCATCCATCTTCTTGTTAAAGAGGTAAGAGTCATCAAAGGGAAGATCCTCGGTAGTATTCCGAACCTCAATGGGGAGCTGTCATAAACAGATAGCTAAGGGTTACTGTTCTTTTACCTGTAAAGGGTTAGCACAGGGAACCAAACACCTGACCAGAGGACCAATCAGGAAACAAGACTTTTTCAAATCTGGGTGGAGGGAAGTTTTGGGTGTGAATCCTTTGTCTTTGTCTGCTCTCTTTCTTGGCTATGAGAGTGATTTTTCTATCTCCAGGCTTTCTAATCTTCTGTTTCCAAGTTGTAAGTACAAGGATAGTAAGACAATAGGTTAATATTGTTTTTTTGTATTTGCATGTGTGTAGTTGCTGGAATGTGTTAAATTGTATTCTTTTTGGATAAGGCTGTTTATTCATTTTTTTCCTTTAAGCAATTGACCCTGTATATTGTCACCTTAATACAGAGATATTTATGTCCTTTTTCTTTCTTTTTATATAAGCTTTCTTTTTAAGACCTGTTGGAGTTTTTCTTTAGTGGGGACTCCAGGGAATTGAGTCTGCAGCTCACCAGGGAATTGGTGGGAGGAAGAAGTCAGGGGGAAAATCTCTTTGTTTTAGATTTACTAAGCCTGACTTTGCATACCCTCTGGGTGAGGGGGAAGAGAGGTTAGCTCTCTCGGTACTTGTGTTTCCAGGACTTGAAACAGGGAGGGTAGAATCCCTTTGTTTAGATTCACGGAGCTTGCTTCTGTATCTCTCTCCAGGGAGGGAACACCTGGAGGGAAGGAGGGGGAAGGGAAATGGTTTATTTCCCTTTGTTGTAAGACTCAAGGCATCTGAGTCTGGGGGTCCCCCAGGGAAGGTTTTTGGGAGACCACAGTGAGCTAGGCACTGTATAATTCCTAGCTGGTGGCAGCAAATACCAGGTCCAAGCTGGTAACTAAGCTTGAAGGTTTTCATGCTAACGCCCATATTTTGGACGCTAAGGTCCAGATCTGGGAAAAAATGTTATGACAGGAGCCCCGAAGACAGAAGCCACAATTCGTGCCGCATAACTAGTGCCGTTGTTATGGCTCTAGGTATGGTATCAACTGTGTCAACTGTGTCTTGAAGTGAGGTCCTTGCTACCAGTTTACCCTCATCAAAAATTGGAATTTGTTTTTAAATTACAGAAATTTGGAGTAGTTTGTAAAATTACACTTAGCAATTCTAAACTGGAGGCTGGTAGATGAGAATATCTTCCTCTCTAGAAGGTCGACGTGTTCAGTATCCTTCTCTGCCTGGGTAGTCTTAGCGTGTTGCTGCTTGGACATTTCTGTGGTTGCTTGAACTACTAAGGAGTTGGGGATTAAGGTGGGTAAAAAAAATTTCTGCCTCTTTCACAGCTACAAAATATCTCAGCAGTTTTAGGGATAGGGCTTCAAGATGCGGGTGCGTGCTATATCACCCTGGCTGGCTCCATGAGGAACTTGTTTACGGCAGGATGTCCAGGAGCTTATGCTGTACCATGGGTCTCCTCAAGTGGGATATGAAGTTCAGTTGCCACCCTCTGCAAAAGTTGTTGGCATTGCCTGTGGTCATCAAGCAGGGATGGTGAGAATGGCATGATAGCCTATGCTTGTCGATACTGCCGGTATAAGTGGATCCTGCTCAACATTTTTCGCTTCTGCATGCCCTGGCAGAGCTGGTTGCTGTTTCTAGGGGAACAGGGTCAGTCATACTCCTGCAAGGATCCAGGGTGCCATGCTTAGGGATCCCATGGGCCCCAGTAGGGCCCCAAATGCTGGTTGAGGGGGATTCCAATGTATTGGGTACTCAAGGGACTGCTGGTAATCATGTCTGGGTGGAAGATGGGTCCAAGATAGTATAGAGGCTCTATCTGGGTTAACCTCCCCACGTGAAGGTGAAGACTGAATCTGACACCCAAGACGAGCCAATGAAAAGGTAAGATCTGTTTCCGCTGGCAGTGCCATTGGTAACAGTAAAGAGAGACTCAATGAATGGATGGAGTAGGGGAATAGCTTCTTCTCCTCGAAGTGGGATCCTCCTCTAATGTCGAAACATCCCTTAACAGGGCTAGACCTGAGAGAAGAGAAGAATGAGAATAAGATAGAGCACAGATATCCTCTGAGGAGGTATAAATCTCAGCCCGATCGGGAGTGTGAGATGTCCTGGTAGTTGGTACAGACAGATTTGGTGTATCCATGTGCTTAGGCTTGGTGGATTCTTATGGGGGTGGGCCAGTACCATCTAAGAAGATTCTTCTTGTCTGGAGCTGATGGTTGGTGCTGGCAGATGCCAAACTCTTGGCTTGCTATCGGTACAGGAGTCAGTACCAATGTATCCCTGATTCTGCATGGTCAGGAGGTTTAGGCTGGCCTAAGTCTAAGACACGCCTGATTTGGAAGTAGTCATGGAAGGATCCCTCCTTTTGTGAGGGGATCTGAAAAGAGATCTGGTCTTGTGTCCGTGACAGTGTCCGTTACTCTCACGAGAGACCCAAGACAATGTGTCCTTGGGCTCACTAGATCTGTCCTCTGCTCCAGAGCTCATGCTCAGAAGGATGTTGCTCGCAGACTGAGGCCAACGTACCGAGGGGTCCTGCCAGCCTGAATCCCACTGGGGCCTCATGGTTTTCTCAGTTGAAGATCTCCTCCCTCTCAGGTTCAGGAAGGAAAGGAGTGGTAGACGCTATACTTGGTGGAGATGTGAGCCTCCTGTAGGCAGTGAAGGCAGCAGTGATGGTCATCACTGACCAAAAGGAAATGGAGGCAGGATACTAAGCTCTTAAACCCCAAAACGTTGGGCATAGTCCTCTTTATACTAACTATGAAAAGCTACTAGAAAAGTACCAAAACCAGTAAACACTAAGAATTTACAACACATTGACAGATAAAAAGACGATAAAGATGTGGCGGTAAGAAGAAACTAGAGAGGCAGGCAGTCCACGCCTCCCCTTATAACCTTGATACTGGACATGAGGAATGCCAGGGTGCCGGCATGGACCAACAGGCACTACTTGCCAATTCTCCAGTCTCAGGAACATGAAGCAAATGTGTACCACATGTGCAATATATATAGGAACCAGAACTTGAAGAAAAATGTAAACTTTTACTGGTGAACACATCTGCTAATTAAAAACGACAAAACAAACAAAAAACAAAACAAATGACAGATCTCAAGGATTAGGGTGAGGTTAGAATAAGAGTTATCGGTAACCTGACCATACAGCTTTAAAATTACCGTTATGATTAATCTGCCTGCTCATGTTTGCACTCTGTGGCACTGCACTGATGAGGATGAATATCAATTGCACTTCTCTTATTAATAGCAAGGTGCCAACAGTTTATCATTTCTGCTTGCTAGAAAGGTAGTCATGAGATATTTTTCGTGTAAAAATGATCACAAACTTGCCTTGATGTAGCTCATAAATTCAGTCGTGAGGGGATGTGATCCTTCAGCAAACTGGTTTCCTGCTTCTCTTGCCTTCTCAATGTGAATCATGAGTGAAGGTCCCTGATGAAATTCTACCAATGAGAAATGAGACCAAAAGACCCAAAAAGATACAAAAAATATTTCTGAGTTTTTCCAACTTTGCATTTAAATCAGAGTCACCTAAGGAATCTTTTAAATTTAGTAGGGCCCAGCAACACAGCCAAAAATGAAATCCAAAAGGTACAAGAATGATAAAAACAGAGAATAAGACTTCGGACTAAAAGTCCACTGGACCTCTACTAATAAAGCGTAGACATTTTACTTTTAATGCAAATTTATTTTATGTTGTGACACGACTGGATTCTGATCTCTCACAAGTAAAATTCAGGAACAATTCTACTCATGTTAATAGAGTTACTCCTAAATTACACCAGTGAGACAGAGAAGAATATGACTCATGGAAAGCAATCAATCAATTGTAAATGCAACAAATGTCACTAACAATACAAAAATTAAGATACACAGACTAGAGTACATTTTAGGTCAGTATAGGAAACAGATACCTGATCTATTTCTTGTATTCCCACTTCCCAGGTGAGTGCTCTAACCATCAGGCTACAGAGTCATTTTCTTTCACTGGCCCAATAACTAAGTATACACAGTAGAAAGCTTCAATAGCAGAGACTGAGGGAGCCCCACATCAGAATACAGTAACTCCTCACCTAACGTTATAGTTATGTTCCTGAAAAATGCGACTTTAAGTGAAACGATGTTAAGCGAATCCAATTTCCCCATAAGAATGAACGTAAATGTGGGGGTTAGGTTGCAGGGAATTCTTTTTGGCCATACAGTACAGTACAGTACTATAGCTGGGAGGTGCGCCCGCCTTACCCCACACAGGCACAGCCCACTGGCACTGGAGACAGTGAGGCAGGCAAGGAGGCTGAAGATGTTGTAGGCTAGGAGGAGCACGTTGCGCAACAGCGGTGGCAGCTTCCCCTACTCTGCAAGCACCAGGGTGGGAGGCTCAACCTTTGGCCTGCCCACACCACCCCTTCCTCAAGCCTCCACCCTTACCCTGCCTTTTCTTCCCCCCCCTTTTACTCCGCATGCCACATCCTTGCTCCTCCCCCCTCCCCCCCTGCCTCCTGCCCGCAGCAATCAGCTGGCTTGCAGCGTTCAGGAGTCAGAAAGGAGGAACGAGAACACGGTGTGCAGGCTCCCCCTCCCTCCGCCTCCTGAACACCGCAAGTCAGCTGATTGCTGTGGGCAGGAGGCAGGGAGGAGGTGTGCTGCCTCCCCTCTCCTCCCCCCTCCCATTGCCCATGGCAATCAGCTGGCTTGCGACATTCAGGGGGCAGGAGGGAGGACTCGGGATGCACAGGCTCCTCCTCCCTCCCCTGCCTCCTGCCTGAGGCAGGGGAGGGAGGGGAGACCCTGTGTCCCGAGTCCTCGCTCCTTCCCACTCCCTCCTGAACTCCACAGTTGATTGCCGCGGGTAGGAGGCGGGGGGAGGAAGGGGAAGGCACTGATCTGCAAGGTCTGCCGGCGGGTGGGAGGTGCGGGGGGGTGGCATAGGGAATTATTGTATGCCATAGCTCAGTGGTTAGAGCACTCTCCTGAGAGGTGTAGGAGATCTGTGTTTAATTCCTTTTTCCCCTCTGCCTGAGGAGGGAACTGAACTGAACCTGGTTGCCCCACATCCCAGGTGAGTGCTCTAACCACCAGGCTAAAATTTTAAGGTGCACCACCACCTCCACCTTCCATGTCCTCCTCCTGCTCTGGTGCCCAGATTTTGAATGGTACCTGATCCAGTAGGCAGCCTCGGAACATGCCTACAGAGATCAGGATATGCATGCGAGTTAGGTAGACAAATGCCTATCTTCCTCTGGTTCGCTTAGGCAGGAGACAGGCATCCAGGCACCTCGAGTGAGATAGCAGGCATCTAAGTTTGGGGCTTAAGTGCCAAGTGCCTTTGTAGTTTCAGGTCTACGTGATTATTCTTAGAAGTACAAAACTAAACATGCTTCATAAATTTTCCAGGAAAAACAGTGGTAAACTGATGGAGTAGGTTTTAACCATGTTGTTAGTAGAAACTTGGGTTGGGAAGTTTTTTGTGAATTGCACTCATACAGCATTACATATAGAATAGTGGGCAGAATTCCTGTTACTGTTAACGTTCTCTTCTTTACATTCAAACCTTGGACTAGGTTGATGTGGTGACCCGAATCTTCCTTTATAATCTGATCTTCTTCCATAATGTTTGACATTGGTACATTAAGGCAGACAGTATCTTCATCAGAGGGCTGAGAAGAAACAAGAAAAACATTAATTTAAAAATTAAACCAAGACTGAAACGTCAATTGGTGTTAATTATTTTATTAGCATTCAAATATGTAAAAGATTAAATAGTATCTTATAGGAGGAAAGCTATGTATCCTATACTTTTGACTCATGAATTCTACATTCACAATTCAGTGCTTTTAGTAAAATTATATCATGCTGTGCACACAAACATATATATTCATATATATCTGAAAAACCTTTGCCATGAGTGATAATGCTCAACAGAGAAATAACTTAGTATTGCACAAATGCTTCTATTTGTCAATTATTTATATACATACATATATGCAAACATTTATTTATTTAGATTTAAAACAAAAAAAGGTCACTGTACAAAAAGCTCTAGGCACCCTAATAATTACAGTTATAATCACATAATGATGACCATCCAGCAGTTTAAAAATAATCATATATAGGAAATAAATAAATTCAGATGGTCATTAAGTCAGAGGCGCAGTAATGTCTTTTCCCACTTTTGCAGAAACATTCCTCGACACTTGCACAAATTCTGTCAAGCAGATGGCTTTTGCAGCATATCCAGAAAGATTATTTTGGACCAAAGATTCGGGTCCTATTAATTTAGAAACTATCTGCTGAAAATAGTGCAGTACAGTGGCATCTTCTATTGGCATGATCACAAATTCTAATAATTAAGGTTTGGGCAGGGTTTTTTGATCAGTGGAGTTATGCAAACAATTTAGAAAGAGTGTTGAAAAGTAAATGCAGCCTTGCTCATTTGCAATCATTCCTTTCACAGGCTATTCAGGGTGGCTGGTTTTTTTAAACTAGGTAACAGATTTTCCCAGGTGTTTCCTGACAGTATAGGGCCAAATAGGAACTATCCAAAGCAACTTTGTAATTATACGAAGTCATCATAGCTCTATCACAGGTGAAATACTATATCTCATTTCCTTCATTTGTACTTTTATTTTTATTCAGTTAGCAATGGAAGCCGTTGACAGACTTACAAGGATCAAAGCCACAGAAGATGAAGAGTCTAATTTTCATCTAAGGCTACTGTAGCATTAATTTCAAACAACTTTAGTGCCTGATGCAGCCATTTTGAATGCTTCTGTCTTCCTATGAGAAAGACAAGGTGGGTAAGGTAATATCTTTTATTGGACCAATTTCTGTTGGTGAGAGAGAACTTTCAAGCCACACAGGGCTCTTCAAGTCTGGGAAAGGTACTGTGGCTTGAAAGCTTGTCTCTCTCACCAACAGAAAGAAGTTGGTCCAATAAAAGATATTACCTCTCCCACCTTCTGTCTTTAATATCCTGGGACAAGTACATGTCACAAGAGAAACTTACTTACTTCACAGTAACTGGAAGTTTCTTGAGATGTGTGACCCCTATCTTTATTGCACTGTGGATATATATGTCCTCCATGCACCAGGAGCTGGAGAATTTTGAAAGCAGCATCTGCAGGACTGCACACGTGCCCTGACTCACTTTGTGCCTCCAACCAAGGAGATAAAGGGCGGGGCGGACTGACAGTCTCTCCAGTTCTTTCTCTATAGAGAACAAAAAGATCTGTAGCAAAGGGAAAGGAGGGAGGGTAGTGTAGCACAGTCTGGGACCACACATATCTTGAAGAATCTCCAATTATTATAAGGTAGGTAGCTTTCTCTTCTTCGAGTGCTGGCTGATTGACCAGCAGAACCCAAATAAGAGGAGTGTGCGAGGTTATAGATGGCAGAGCCAAACAAAAGTCCACCATTCTAAAAGATGCATCAGTGGAGGAGTCCTGTACTAAGGCACAGTGTCTGACGAGAAATAGTCTGGAAGACTTTCTGATTGGTTTTGTTCTCTAGAGGTAAAAGGCTAAAGTTCACCAAACATCGAGGACATGGATACCCCTTTCTTCTGAGGGTGAGGGTGGGTTTGGGAAAAACACAGCTAAGTGAACTGACTGGTTAAGGTGAAACTTTGAAAATACTTTGGATGAAGTAGGGTGTAAACAATGAAACATAATGAAAATTTGTCCTTATGGAATACAGTGTAAAGAGAATCCACCATCAGTGCTCCAAGCTCACCAATCCTTCTGGGTGAGGTGACAGTTTCGAAGACATGGAGCTAACGATTCAAAGGGAGGCTTAGTTAATATGGAGAGAATAAGATTCAGGTTCCATTGAGGAGTGGGCCTTTTTATAGGCAGAAAGATTTTGATTAGGCCTTTCCAGAATTTGCTAGTCAATGGGTGCACAAAGACAGAGTGGCCCTGCAAAGGTGGATGGTATGCACTGATTGTTGCCAAGTGGACCGTAAGGAGCTGATAGACAAACAATGTCTTTAAGGAAAAAAATAATATCCAGAAAAAGAAGATTAGGTGCAGCTTTCAGGGGTACACATCTGATGCCCACAGATAAAAAGAAAATGCTTCCACTTAACTAGGTAACATTTTCTAGTGGAATCCTTCCTAATATTAGAAAAGATGTTCTGTACAGCTTCAAAACATGATAGCTCTAAGGATGATGCCCATCTAAAAACCAAGCCCTGAGATGAAGCAGAGGGGGGTTGGGACATTTGATCTGGCCATTCCCCTGGGTCAGAAGATCAGGAAATGTTGGAATAATGATTGGCGCCTGAGACGGCATGCATAGATGGTCTGGGAATCAAAACTTTCTGGGCCACTTGAGGACAATGAGGATGACTTATGCCCTGTCTTGCTGAATCTTGTGTAAAGCCCAAGGCAGGAGTAGTAGCGGAGGGAAGGCTCAAAGGGTCTGACCATAGAAGAAATAGAACGTCACCATGTGAGAGGGTCATGTCTACATGACTGTAGGTGTCCTTCATGTTGAGAGATGTAAATCACACGTCCTTTTCCAGGGAAGGAATTATAGATGCCAATGTGACCATGCAACACTTGAATTTGAAAATAAACATGGCAGAGATAGAGAATGGGTCTCCAACCACCCTTCTTTTTGGATGCTAGGAAGTATGTCAAGTAAAAACCTCTCCCTTAGTACTAATGAGGAACCTGCTCTATCACTTCTCACTCTAACAGGGATTCCATTTCTTGTTTGAGAATCTTCTTGAGAGAGTAGCCCCCAAAAGAGGGCAGGGCAGGGGTTATGGATGGGGTAGGGACATAAACTGTATCATATAGCCACTTGTCCATTGTTATTGAACTCCAGGTGTTGAAAAAGAGGGCTAGACAACCCCTAAAGAATACGTGAGGGTCAGGAGGTGTAGGACTTAGTAGTCTGCAGCTCTTGAGCTCCCATCACAAATAACGTTTTGCTGAGGGCTAGCACTGGGCTGAGAAACCTGCTGTGAAAGGCATGGGGCAAAGCAGGTCTTTTGAAACCTCTGCCTCTTACAGTATGGCTTGTAAGGTCTCTGGTGGTAGAAGTGTTGTGCCATCAGTCTAGGCTTGCATGGCTGCTGGTGGAATTTTCTCTTTGGGGCAAGTGTGTATATTCCCAGGGAGCAGAGGGTAGCCCTGGAGTCCTTTAGAGTGTGTAAGGACTTCTTCGTCTTCTGATTAAACAGCCTGATCTTCAACAGTGTTCTGGACCTCCCTGGAAAACCCCCAGGCCTGGAGCCGCAACTCCCTGTACATTACAATGGCAGTAGCCCTTGCACTGGAAGATGTAACAGCTGTTTCTACCACTGATTTGAGAGTACTTCTGGCAACCAATTTGCCTTCCTCTCTGAGAGCCTGGAATTGATCTCTGTTCTGCTGCGGAAGTCTGTCAGCAAAGTCCCGAACTATTCAAAATTCACAGAATTCGTACTTAGCCATCAGCGCCTGGTAGTTGGTTATACTGAACTGGAGGCTAGAAGAAAAGAACTTCTCTCTCAGTAAATTGAGAAGCTTGCCCTCCTTGCCAGTTAGGGGGTTTGCAGCTTAGATTTCACTCTGACGGCCTGGACCAATGAGAGAACAGAAATTCCACAGCTTTGGCTGGGACATAGTACCATCTTTCTGTCCTGTTAGGGGTTGGGGCATAGGTAGCCAGGGGATGCCAGACTGCTCTAGATGGCTCCAGGATGGCTTCATTAACAGGGAGTGCTATTTGAGTGGAGCCAGAGGACTGGAGGCTGTCTAGGAGCTTGTGTTGAGGATCCCAAACCTCCTGAAGAGGAATCTACAAGAGGAAGTTCTTGGAATTGCTTATAGTAATGAGGAGTGGGGGTGGAGACATTGGAAACACAGCGATCTTCTCAGTTCCAATGGAACTGACAGATTTGGCACATACTCCTTCTCCTCAGGTGGCAGTTCTGGTTGCCCTCTCTCAAGGGAGAGAAGGGACAACTCCCTAGGATACTGGACAAATACTGCAGGATGGTATTGGTCCCATGGCACCCAGTATGATCAATAAGATAGATCAAATGGGGATTTCAGAGGTCCCCATTGCATGGGGTACCAATGGTTCTGAGGAGGTGATGAGACAAATGTTGGTCCCAAGCTGCTCCAGGCCTTCTGACCAGGAAGGTGTGTTTTGGAGGAGGGAATAATGAATCATCAGGTGGTTCAGAATCTACTGATGAGGAGAAAGTGAATTCTGGGCCCAGCAGTGATACAGATGGTGCCGCTGGAGGAAAGTCAAAGCCCAAAATGGAATGGGAGACAGACTCCTCCCAAATGTTGGCTCTTCTGGTGGAGTCAGAACCTCTCTTGAGAGAGAGGGATCTGATGGGAGTAGGAGACTTCAGATCTGGAAGAGCAAAGACGTACTCAGGAGCAGCACACGTCTCAGCTCGTTCTAGAGGTAGAGGGGTCCTGCCTATTCGAACTGCTGGAGCCACAGTACAGATAGCCTGAGACACAGTCATGGAAGACAAAGATTGTCCCATGGGTAACCAATGCTCTCAGTGATCGGTCTTCCTCAGTACTGGCGGATCCCAGGGTTTGTGTTTTGAAGTTACCAGAGGCATTGGTGCTGGCAGATCATGATTTAGTGCCAGTGAAGCCCTAAACTTGTGGGCTTTCTTGTCACGCTGCTGAGATTTAGAATGTACTAAGTTCTTTGGGCTGAACTTAGAGACATGCTTGGTTTAGGCAGGGTTGAATCCAACTTCTTCAAAGTGGATCTGGAAGAAGATTTATTTCCATGCTTATGAGAACACTTTCTGTTCTCCTGACAAAACCCTGCTGAAGTCCTGAGCAAGGCCTCATGAGAGAAGGCACACTCCTTGCTGAGTCAAGCTCATGGATGAACGGGGAGGGGGGATACCTGAGAGGGGCTCCCAGCCTAGTTCCAATTGCGGCCTCATGGCCTTTTCCATTAGGTGTTCCCTTGGACAAAATTCCCACCCTTCCTGGGTATGACTGGGGAACAAACAGCAGTATTGCACCTTGCCATGACACGGATTTTCCCAAAACAGTACATGCAGCATTGATGGTCATCACTGACTGAGAAGGATCACAGGCAAGAAGATTCGGGAGACTAACTAACTAATTATAAAATACTATAAACTATTAGATAAAACTTCTAAATTCCAAAACTTCTAAAAATTATTTACAGATATCTAAATATACATTAACAGATAAAGAAATAAATCCAAAGCTTTGGACACTGGAGGTTCTGACCAGGACCATGTGGTGGTGAGAAGGAACCAGAGAGGCAGCTGGTCCACCCACTCTTTATCTCCTCAGTCAGAGGCACGAGGTGAGCCAGGGCACATATGAGGATCAACAGCCACTGCTTTCAAAATTCTCCGGCTCCAGGTGCACGGAGCACATGCGTCCCCACAGGGGAAAACACACAGGGACCAGCACTCAAAGAAGAACCTACAGTGCTAGTACCAATGCCACATCCTTCAGGGTAATGGTGCACAGAAAGCAAATGGACCTTCACATGCCATATTTAATGCAATTCTCAAATACTACTGTTAAAGGAATAAAAATATGCTGCTGTTCTAGTGAATTTTAACTGAGACAGAAGTTTTAAAGAAAAAAGGTGAATCAAAGTGTTATCCGTCATTTCTAAAGATGAACGAGATACTGTAAAGGAGATACTATTGAAAAGAAGGATTTATTTCACAGTTGCCATAATCAATATATTGCCATATCAATATACATGATTGGAGAAAATGTAATACTGGAAATATCCAGGACTACACTTCAGCTATAAAGAAATGAACTCTATGATGCTGTCAGTGTCAGACCAGCTAGACAGAGAATATATGTAATTTGTTCATTTAGCTCACTATCCCCTCTCCCTCCTTTCTGTATGTGCCCAACTGCATATCTGACAAAAGTCCTAAAATGTACATCAGTGTTAAATGAAACAAAAACGTCACTTAATTTGAATTTAAAAAATTCCCTTTTCATTTAAATTACACAAAAATCTCACATATACTTGGAAAAAGAACAGTAAATACAGAATGAGCTCTGTGTGTCATTTTATGAATGAACTGAAATATAATTAATCTTAGGGAACTACGAGTCAATTTGTTTTGATGTATTTGTAAAGATAGTCTCAGTAAGAAAGATGAACTTTTTGTACATTGTAAAAGCATTCACATTTTAAAGGAGTGGAAGTGATTATAATCCAATTTAACAGGCTCTGTTTGAAAAGATCATGGATGGATTTGGTTACAAAATGTGGACTTGAAATCACAATGTACTATAAACTTTTTGCAAAATGTCCATGTACAATAGAGGTCTCTAAGTATGATGTACAAGACAATGTGATACCATTCACTTCTCTCATGTTAAGTTCACTATGTATGTTTAGTATTCATGATCCTACTTCCCATTTTCTCTATTATTGGAAAGAATACATACATGAATATTCCATAATTAATCTTTGTGCTATTATATGAAAAAGGGGTTGTTTCACTCCTGCTATTTTCTTAACACAATTTTTCCAGTGTAGGCCTCCTACATTTTAATTACAGGAGGGACAACCCATTTTCTAAAAATATTATTTATAGTCACACATGAAGCTCTGGAATAACAGTGCTTCATTAACAAGCTTAGTCACTTTAAGCAAACATATGAGAAATGCAGTATGGAGAAATAGGGCAATAAGGAAATTCTGACTCCTTGAATGGAATATATGCTCGTAGGACTATAGGGAAACTATTAAAACTCTGGCCTAAAATTGCAGCGATTCAGCTTCATTTCTAGGGGGAAACTTGTCAAAATACTTTCCAATTGATGTCCTTCTTAATGTTCTAACGTTTAAAAAACAAACCAATTTATATCCTTTATGACAAGTGCTCATTAGTTTCTATTTGTTTTTGTATTTAACAATAAACTCAGTTTCTAGACTTCCATCTTTCTCCTTGCACCACTTCCAAAAAACTTCTCTCCTACCCATTTGAGAGGCATATGAGCACTGAAAATCAGCATAAACATGTTCAGAGTCGCAAAATATGCATTCCTTTAAAGTGACATGAATTCCTCCCATCAATCAGACCAAAAATTCTATGGCAGCTTGGACAAGTTTCTGCAAGTTCACCATTCAATTACTTTGGAGATTTACTCCCCATTCATTGTCATTATTATTTATAGAGGCTAAAAGTGTGCCCCATGTCTTGCTGACCCTCACCACCGAATTTCACAATTGTGGCTGCCTGAATAACAAGAAAAACAATCAAACAGAATTCATATTCAAGCATCAAGTATACAAAGGAGGGTGGTAGGAAAGGGTGCAGACTGGACACATGGCCTCTTCTGGTCCTTCTCACATTTACAACATCTGAGTAACAAAGCAGCTTTAGCCACTGCTGCTCCCCGGGGGAGCCCCTATCTGGGACCAGGACAAGGGAAGCCACACTCACGGGCTCACCAACACCCACTTTCCCATGAGAATCCATATTTTACAAGTAGTACAGAAAACGGCAGCATTCTCTTTATAAAAATTAAAAGGAGAAGTTAAAGCTTTCATCATGCCGCTATGTGATGGTATGGTTCCTTTGGTTAGTATCAAGAACATGGCAGGTATTGTACAAAAAAAGAAAAAGGCATGTACCAAATAAAGTCCAAAAGTCATGACACACTGGGAGCTGTATTACACAGCTAACCTTCATCCTTTTCCTTTCCTTCATTTTCTCCCATGCCCCATTACTTTCCCTGTCATATTTTCCCCACTATCTCCCACCCTTCTTTCTCCTGTTTCCCTCCCAGGCTCTTTTCCATTCATTCATTTTCACTTGCTCTTCTCAACTCCCCTGAAGATTCAATTGACCTATCCCAGGGGTCGGCAACCTGCGGCATGTGTGCCAAACATGGCACGCGAGCCAATTTTGAGCGGCACGCAGTCGCCTGCTGCGGTCCCAGCCCCCAGCCTAACTCAGCCCCACCACTCTCCTCTGTGGGGGGAGGAGGCAGAAGCTTGGTTCTGCGGCACCCAAGCTTCCCTCCTCCCCCGTTTCTTCCCCCAGCGTGGTGCTTTCCTGCCCCGCCCCCTCTCTGTCCCTGAGCCAATCAGCTGCTGGCCCTAGCAAGGGGGAGGGGGAAGAGTGGTAGCGTGCACGCAGCTCTGTAGAGAAGACAAAGAGAGAGGTAGGGACGGGGCCCGGGGGAAGGGGGTGGAACAAGGCACATCCCTTCCAGCCTCCTGCCCTGAGCCGCTCAGGGCAGGGGGCTGGGAGCACCCCTACGAGCCAAGCACCCCAGCCCTCTGCCCTGACCCCCCCCCACACTCAGCATTCTGCCCTGCACCCCTGTACCTCCCAGCCCTCTGCCCCGATCCCTCCCCACACAGCATTCTGCCCTGCACCCCTGTACCTCCCAGCCCTCTGCCCCGATCACCCCCACACTCAGCATTCTGCCCTGCACCCCTGTACCTCCCAGCCCTCTGCCCCGATCCCTCCCCATACAGCATTCTGCCCTGCACTTCCCACACTCCCATCCCTCTGCCCTGACCCTCCCACACACTCAGCATTCTGCCCTGCACCCCCCGTACCCCCATCCCTCTGCTCTGACCCCCCACACATTCAGCATTCTGTCCTGCATCCCCATACCCCCCAGCCCTGACCCCCCACACTCAGTATTCTGTCCTGCACCTCCCCATACCATCCCTCTGCTGTGACCCCCCCACACTCCGTATTCTGCCCTGCACCCCCATACTCCCCAGCCCTGACCCCCCCACACTCAGCATTCTGCTTTGCACCCCTAGACCCCCCAGCCCTCTGCCCTGAACCCCCCACAGCCTTCTGCCCTGCACCCCCTACACCGATGCCCTGAACCCCATCCCACCCCAACACATACCCAGCCTTCTGCCCTGCACCCCCACAGCCCCATCCCTCTGCCCTGAATCCCCCACACACCCAGCCCTCTGCCCTGCACCCCCACAGCCCCATCCTTCTACCCTGACCCCCCCACACACACACATTCAGCCTTCTGCCCTGCACCGCTACACCCTCAGGCTCTCTGCCCTGAACCCCCCAACCCCAACACACACCCAGTCTTCTGCCCTGCATCTCCACAGCCCCATCCCTCTGCCCTGAGCCCCCCACATACTCAGCCTTCTGCTCTGATCCTTGAACCCCCCCCAACACCCAGCCTTCTGCCCTGCACCCCCTACAGTTCCATCCCTCTGCCCTGCACCCTCCCACGTCCCCAGCCCTCTGCCCTGATCCTTGAAACCCCCCCACACCCAGCCTTCTGCCTTGCACCCCCCACACACCCAGCCTTCTGCCCTACACCCACCCCCCCAGCCCTCTGCCCTGACCCCTGAACCGCCTCCACCCAGCCTTTTGCCCTGAACCCCCTCCCCCAGCCCTCTGCCCTGACCCCTGAAACCTGCCCCCCCCCGCCCCAGATGTGAGGTCTTGGCCACAGGCCCTGCTCAGCCCACTGCCGGCCTAGGTGAACAGAACCACAGGCTGGCAACGAGCTGAGCAGGCTGGCGGCGTAAGATCATCATTTTAATTTAATTTTAAATGACATTTAAACATTTTGAAAACCTTGTTTATTTTACATACAATAGTTTAGTTATATAATATAGACTTATAGAAAGAGACCTTTTAAAAATGTTAAAATGTATTACCGGCACGCGAAGCCTTAAATTAGAGTGAATAAATGAAGGCTCGGCACACCACTTCTGAAAAGTTGCCGACCCCGACCTAGCCTTTTCTCTTTTTGCAGTACCCTTTTCTCTCAGCAGCCTCCTACCGTCCTGTTCACTCTTCTCTCTTTTTCTTCTTTTAAATGTAAAATATTTTAAAAACTGCACCAAGTCCAAATTAGTCCTTTGGGGACACTCACCTCAAAAGGCTCTATTTTCAATTTTGTGCTTCCAAAAAAATGCCAGGTTCAGTGGCAAAGTAGAGTGCCAGCCTGGCATCTGTTTTAATGAATATTTAGAGAACAAAACAGCCAAGTGCAAGAACATTACAAAGCAGCTATAACACTGACAGTCTGTGTCTTCCAGTGTCCTTTAGACAGCATGAACTTGAAAAGAAGATCTGAGTGGTGCAAGCAAAATAATAATAAATTTAGGGTGATCTTTTCAAAGGTGCCTGAAGGAGTTTGGTGGCCAATCCCCATTAACTTTCAATCAGAGCGAGATAAATGATTAATTCTCATAGGCAATACAATCACAAAGGCATCAATCCACTCATGATGAACCTTTGTTCTTCAGTAATGTATTCTTAAAACTTTTGAAATAAGTGTTTTGACATCCCCCTCCACAGGGTATATAGAATAAAGTTTCTCTTCTATCCTCATCATTTCACTCTTCACTTTTGTAGAAATTTCTGTCCAGGGTTTGGCTGCATATTTTTGATACACAGAAAGTATCTCCACAAAACTATCCAACTGGAAGTATAAACCAAAATGGCTGAAAAAGCAAAAATTCAGGTAAGTTACCTCTGTAGCTGACAAACGTTTATCTCCGTTATCACTGCCAACACCTGAATCAGAATCCTTTTTACTTGGATATATATCATCAATGCTAAATGTAAACAAAAGCAAACAGAAAGTTATTTCAGTATGCACTAAGAGCCTGAGCCTGATCTCAGTGAAGTCAATGCCAAAACTTCCATTAGCATCTATGGTCCAAGATTAGTCCTTTAACAAATCAATAATATAATACACCTGAAGTAAGACTGGTAACATTATTGTGCAAATGTTCAATGTCAAGTAAAAATGAATTAAACAAACAGCTCGACAAGTTCCTCTAAGAAGACAGGAAGATTACTGGTTAAAAATAGGAAAAAATAATCTATTGTTAAATCATCCTTTTTTGTTCACAAAGATAAAAACTGCCAGTAGCTTAGCAGCATTCTGATTGCTTAGCATAACCCCAAACTGACTTTCAAATCAACTAAAATAGTTGAACTCAGACTGCAGTCAACTGAATCACACATGAGCATTAATATGTTAAAAATTAATTAGTGTTGGAGGAAAGGGCATTGGATCTCCCTAGAGCATGAAGTAATTAATAACATAGGTACCTTTGTGACATGCATTAATTTAAAAACTCCTTGAAGTTTACTTATTTAAATTGGTAAATCATAATAATGCCAGGTACCTGCTGCTCTGGTTTCATTGCCTAATATATGACCTTTACTCACTGTACATTACAATATTAGTCATATGCTCGCATTCCTAGAATAATACATTGACCATCACATTTTTCTACATCACACATTTCTGTTTATTTGTGATCTAAAAAATTAAATTGTAATCCTGCCCAATTTCACCATATTTTTTTGCACATCGTTACTTTCTCAGCAACTAGACATATTTCCCAATAAAATGAAAAAAAACACAATTTTAAGAGTCTTTGTAAAAGCAGGTCTCTGATTAAGGTTCGTAAATACTGGAACTTTGTGTGGAATAATCTTGAAATCCCAGAAGTTTTGTGTTTCTTTGGAAGCTGTTACTATATTATTATTCTCAGAAACATGAAAACAGTATTTTCCATAATTTTCGGTTTTTCATTCGTTAGCTAATGAATACAAAGGATATACTTGTGCTAAACTATATGTGATAAATTAATAAATTATAACACAAGAATGTAGAAAAAGGCTGCTATTCCTGAGAGGTCCTCAAGCATTGTATTTATTACATATCATTAATGTGGTAGCACACAGAAGTCCCAGTTATGGACCAGGACCCCACTGTTCTAGACACTTGTATGACCATCAGAGATGAAAGTAAGCTGGTACGCGCAGGTACAGAGGACCAGTAAGAAAAGGAGACTGACTGAGGGAGGGAAAGAGAAGCCTGGTCCTTGCATAAGAATAGTTTAAACTCAGCTGTTCTCTGATGGTTCAGCCCCCAGGGCTAGGTTTCTGGTCTCCTTGTTAATTTCACTCACAGTAGCTGGGGGGAGGGAGTCGAGGGGAGGGTGTGTTTGACCATGGCAGGGGCAGTCCCTGTCTGCCCCCGGGGATGAGGGGATCTCTCCTACTAATATACACAACAAATACAAGCATTTGGCTGCACAGCTTAATCTGAGCTAATAAAAGCAGGGGAAGGGGAAAACTCACTGTCACCTTGGTTTCTCGGCTCCTCCCTCCCCTGCTCCAGGGAGGCTGCAGACAAGGCTCTGAATTCCTCCCCATTCCCCCCCAGCAGGAGTTTTCCTCTAGGCTCTAGCTTGCAGTAGATTGGCTGAGATGCCTGCTATTGCTGCCTGCAAAAGAACAGTTTAAACTCAGCTGTTCCCTGTGCAGTTCAGTGCTCAGAGTTAGGAGCCGTTTCTGGCATCCTTGTTAATTTCACTCCCAGTTGTTGTTGGGGGTGTGTGACCATGGCAGGGGCAGTTCTTTTTTGCCCCCGGAGATGAGGGGAACTCCTAAACACAATCAAGATCAAGAACCATTTCCAAGATCAAATCTATCCCATTCCCTCCCCAGCAGAGGATCATGGTTGTGATGTCCAAACTGCTTGCAGATACTCTTTGAAATGTTACTGTTTAAAAAAAATAACACAAAAAACATGGAGAACATGGTGGAAAGATGCGTCATGATGATTAGGATTTATTTTGGGCAAAGCAATTTTGCTAAAGCAACTAAAGATTTACAGAGAAAGCAAACAGCCCCCATAGACAAAACCACAAATGGATTGGAGGGGAAAACTGAATATTCAGTGAAATTATTGTGCCTCCTTTGAAAGAAATAGTAGTTTTCATTCCAATCCACCCTCTCTATATATTGATTTAAACACCTGAAATGTCCTTAGGACACGGGGTGCCATCTCAGATCTCTTTTTGTTTTGTCCTGCCTGCAGAGTGCAGAGGCTGAAATTGATAAAACTTTCTTTAAATATCTTGTATATTTCATGAAGGCTATTCCAGTTGTCCTTCATTCGCCCCTGACTTTGCCTTCCTCTCCTCCTCTGCCCCTGGGCTCCCTCCCTGGCTGGCTGTGGTTTTTGACTTGGTTACTTACTCCTTGGCAGACCCAGCCCAGCAGCACCTGCTGGCTCTCACTACTGGTTGGTGGCAGGCTGCAGCTGCATTGTTTGTGACACATACATACAGTATGTATGTGTATGTATGAACGTGTGTGTCACAAACAATGCAGCTGCAGCCTGCCGCCGACTGCCTCGACCCCAGCAACCGGTCCTTACTATTGTATTTTAGTAGTAGTATTGGAGATCCCCTCATCCAGGGGGCAGAAAAGAACTGCCCCTGCCATGGTCATACACAGCTTCCCCTCCCCTCCTCCCCCAACAACTAGGAGTGAAATTAACAAAGATGCCAGAAACCTCTCTTAAGCCTGGGGGCTGAACCATCAGGGAACAACTGAGCTTAAACTGTTCTTATGTAGGAGGCAGTCTCCCTGCTGTAAGGTAGAGGGAAGCCTCTATAGCAGCTGCTGAGTGCCAGGCAGGGAGAAAGCACAGAGCCTAGCATCAGCAGCCTAGCTGGAGGAGGAGGAGGAGGGAAGACACAGAGAAAAATATGACAGTGAGTTTTCACTTTTTCAGGCTTATTCCAATAGTAAAGTTTTATTACAGACAGTACTGGTAGTAGTAATAGTAGCTTTATTTTCTCTATCTATGTCATGCAATGGGAGGGATCCATGAAGTATGTAGGAGAAGTGGCTGGGTTGTTTGCGATTGGACCATATGGGTAAGAAATGTAAATTACTTTCACCCCTGCCCAAACTCCAGGGCTCCCAGCCGCCTCTGCAGCTGGTAGCTCTGGGGTTAATTTAAAGGGCCTGGCTCCTAGCTTCAGCCGAATCCCTGAGCCCTTTAAATCCTGATTTAAAAGCCCCAGGATTTAAAGGCCCCACCTCTTCTGATAGAGGCCACACCTCTTCCAGTGGAGGCCCCTCCCCCTCCACAAGACTCTGGAGTACCGGTAAGTCCTTTAAGTTACTTTCACCCCGATGAACATACAACAAAAAGATACCACTACATCTCATGAATAAATTAAATGAAAGCCTTTTCAACTTTGACCAAGTAGATCTCTCTCGTAATAAACTATATGCTCATTTTATACCATTATACCACTGGCCACACCTCCATAGCTAAAGCTGAATTTCATTTTAGACTAAAACCAAACATTAAACTATTTTATATAGGACAAATATAGCATATCCACCCCAAATTTACAGGGGTTACTCTCTGAGTACAGGATGAATTGTTGAGAATTTACCTGAAAAATCTATCAATTAGCTTATGAGTTCAAATTAATTTAAGAATTGGTTCTTTAAGAAATGTAGCACCTGTCAGTCTTTTCTTTGTCCCAAATGATCTTAATAAGGAACAACAAAGACTTTTTAAATTATCCTGATAATTAAAATTGATTGAAGTCCATGTTTGAAGAAATTAGATTGCAAATAAGATAAATAATTATTGATTGTATTTAATGTCATTATACAGGTTATCAACAGGGTTCTCCCTGCATATCTTTTCCTTCATATAGCGCTAGTTCCTGTAACAATAAACCAATAAACTAACTGAAAATTAAAGGCACAATCCACCAATACACTTTGGCTGCCTTGCACTGCTCTAGTGATGCAAAGCAGTTGTAATCCCAGTTCTGGCTGCTTGTGCTGCTCTAATGTACCAGTGAATTTGCTTTTAACAATTACAATTTTAAAAAATATTAAAGTTGATACTACTTATCTCAGATCATTAGAAATATATTATGGTTGCATTTTTGGGGGTTTACTGTTTGTGTCTGAAATGTTTTTTAAAAAACAAGGATATCCCTAGACAAAAAAACTTATTAATGTTGAGTTAAGGTTAAAAAGACAAAACAGTAATTAGGATCAACACTTTATCACATTATCCCAAAACTCAGCTTTACCAATCCAAGAAATTCAGAGTTAAAATTGCATGTAAAAAAAATCCAAACATGTTAAGTTTTGGAAATGCACAGTTAAGTCATCTCAAAAACCTTAACTCTGCCCAGTAGTTATAACATGATGGGGAAAAACATGAAAAACACCAATGTGTATTTAAAAATCAATCTAATCTAATCTGAGTCCATCAAAACTAAAACATCTTAATCAAATGATATGGTTATGGTGGAGGGTAGTATTTAATAATAACCTAGATTATATTTAAATTATGTTATAATCATTCTGAAGTAATACAGGGGTTTCTCTGGAATAAAGATTATTAATTCAGATGAGAGTTTTATTCAAAAAGATACAGCTGACATAAACCTACATTGAAAAGTCTTGAAGTAAAAGAATAAAAAATATATTCCATTTTGTTTCCAGACTGCTAGAACTAATTTATGTGAACAAAGAATGCAGTGTTAGTCTTTTATACTTACCTCTCTTCCACAGGTTGCTGCAAGTGTGGTCGTTCTATGGCATTAAGATAAAGTGAGTCTGCTGTTTTAATCTGGCATGCCTGTATGCTCAGATATTTGAATATGTGCACTTTACCCTTTATACAAATCTATTAGGATGAGAAAAAAAAAACATTTATAACCATAAAGATTTAAAAAAAAAATTGCTCCAAATTTGACCTTACTAATATTAACTTCCTAGAAAAATAGTAGACAGGATGTTTTCCATTAGATTATTTCATTTAAAAAAATTACAACCAAAACAGTGTGCGATCTCATTTTGCTGCTTTGGAGATGACGTTAAGAAGTAGCAATGGAGATAATGGGAATTTTACCAATGACTTCAATTGGAGCATGCCCACTGTGACCTATGTGGGTTTGGGCAAGATATGCACAACTTTATGTCTTCTAGTATAAATATATTCCAAAAATAATGCACATCCCCCTTAACATCAAGAACAACATAACCGTGTCTAGAAAGTAGAAACAGGAAGCAGTCATATCAACATATGCTACATTATAAATCCAGGAGAAAAATACTTTTCCCTCCCCAATGGAGAAAGACAAAAAAATGATATTTCTTCAGTTTATAAGTAATAAATATGTTTTTATTTTAAGAAAGTAGTTAACTCCTAGGAATCCAAATAGTCTGCCATCCATGCAGATTTCCATGTTCATCTGCCCCCTCAAGTCCTGTATTCAGTCATGTACGCATCACTCATAGTTGGATCTAGATGATCAGCGAATGAAGGATTCATGTCCTCTAGATCAGGCCTATCTGTTGTGGTCAGACTGTCTGCTGAAAACGGCACAGTGTTGAGGTTCCTAGAACACCCCAGCAATTCTTTGTCCACAAGCAGACTCCCTTTATGAGCCATAGGAACCTGCTGAGTACCTCCAAATCCTCTGCTGAAGCCCTCTGGAATAGCTGTTGAGCATCCTCAATGTTTGCCCTCCTCTTTCTTCAGTGAATCTGGGCACCAATTCTCAATGCAATACAAAAGGGTGGGCTCTCACTTTAAAAAAAAAATCAGGAAGGATAAGTGGCTTAGTTTCTTAATTATTGTGTAATGTCCCCTCCAAAAAGGAGTAATTTGGGGTTTTTTCCAGTTGCATACCTACAGCTCTCTCCTTCCTGGATGGGCACATCAGTTTCCTTTTTTCCTGGCATCTTGTGCTTGACATGTTCATTTCCAGCTCATTTGCTCCTCCACTCTCTGGAATGCTGTCATCAGGTCACTGATATTAGATTCCACCATGTCACCCCCCTGTGTAGGTGCAGAGGGCCCTGCTAGTTCTTGCTGCCTGAACATCAAGTCACAGGGAAGCATGGGTTTGCGGAACCCAAAAATAACCCGTGACTTTTACACCAGTGAAATCTGATGTGAGGGCTGCCTTAGAGGAATATTCCCTGGCTTAAGCACAACCCAATATTGCATCCAATCATATTTCCCAAGCTCTTCATTTTATTCCTGGAGAACATAGTGGCATGTTGTACAAGCAACTGTTCTAATCACTTCCCTCTGTTGCCTTCTACAGTTGCTTTTGTCAAGTCAACCCCTAGCTCTTTTACTGACTGGGCTGCAACACAGCGCTTGATCTCTACCCCATGGGAGGCTTAGAGACACTAGTTATCTTGGACATGGTTCCCATGGCCTGATTTTTCACTAATTGCACTTATCCACACCCTTTGGTCCAGTTCGAAAAAGAGAGTTCTGCTAAATAGCAACCCTGACCAGATATTGGTGGCTTCAAATACTCCTACAGATTCACTGCAGCTGTCCTTTATCATCAGGGGTATTACTGCATGATTAGCTGCCTTCACCAAAACTTTATCTCAGCCTTCACAGGAAGTATGCAGTTCCTCTCTGTCATCCTGTAGGCAAGGTAGAGGCATCTCTAAAAACCCCAGGTCCAACCTTCCTCCTGCCAACATCCAGCAGGAGTATCTGAATGTTATCCAGGGACAAAACTCTTCTATTAATACCCCAAGAGTTCTTGTGATGCCCTCGGATGAAATCCTCTCCCAACTTAACAGCACTAGAAATACTGGTCACCACAACAAAAGTCCACTTAGTATGCAAAGACCCCAAGTTCAGGGGCAGCAGTATTGATTAACACTCACCAGTTTAACTCCTGCAGTACAAATTTTCTTCCCTTTCAGCACTAGGTATTCACCATAGATTAGACTTATTTCAGATCCTGAGTTCAACAGCATTGTAGTTTTTCAGGCAGCGATGTCTCCAGACACAAAGTAACAGGTGTCTGTGTAGCTCCTGACTGGCCCATTCTAAGAGTTGCTGATGGTGGCCCTACTGCATTCAGCACTTCTCATTTCCCTTGGTGTGGCTTTATCTCTGTTTGGGGCAATTCTGTCTCCAATGGCCTTTGCTTCTATAACACCTGCAAATGTCATCCGTCATGGGACCCACTTGGGAAACAGTCTCTCTCTTCTGACCTGTGGGATGCCTGTGAATAAGTTGCACTGCCAACTACTTAGCCACTTCACTAGCAATAATTTCTTGAAGTGCAGCATCTGGTATAAGGGAATAACCTAAGGCTGCGAATTAGCAGCTAATACCTTTAAGGGAAGCATGAATTTCTTCTTCCACATTTTTTAAACTCTGCATATATCAGGTCCATAGATATTTCCAGTATGTTATCCTTCACCAGCAGGTTATAAAGCTCTCTTCTTAAACTGTTTACAGACTGACTTTTCACACAGAATCCTCTCATGGCTTGCCAATTCAAGATGTGGAACAGCAGATTCTGCTTCACTAGAGTCATCTCCTGGACAGGGGTATGACAAAGGCCTACTGCACAATCTCCTTAATGCATGCATATAACTCTGCAGGGGTTCCTCTTCCAGGTGCCTTCTGGCTTGCCATTCCTTCCAGTATTTCAAAAGGCCCAATGGCCTTTCACAGAGGTTATATAAGTGTTTGTGTAACTGTCTATAAGAACCATGATCCGCATTGGGAAGCTTCTGGTAAAACACTTGGCATCACTATTCAAAAATACCACTTGGTACTGTGCTACTTCCTCATCAGTCCACTCAAAGTCTGTGAAGACTCAAAGATTCCAGTCTCATCTGCATAACCAGTAAATTTCTTCTCAGGCAAAAGTGCTTCTGCCATCTTGAAGCACCAGTTGTAATATTTGCTTTACAGAATCACTGGGACACAGCGAACACCAACTTAGTACACACAGACAGGACAGATCTTTCTGCTAACCCCTCAGGTCATATCAACAACATAAAATACAAGGCAACAACTTAACAGTAAGATATAGCACTGTCTCCTGGTGGAAATGTCGTCTACATTCATTAATCACAATCTATTACATTTCTTCAAAGCAGGCTATATCCAAATATGGAATTTATATAGTTTCTATGTGCATCACATACAGTAGGCTTACGAAAGATGTTTTAACTAGATTATTCCCTGGCCTGAACATATTAGTGTCTTGTTAATTGGTAAAATCACACCAAAGCTTCCTAAAATGTCTGCCCATTCACTTACAGTAGTACGGAATATAGGTTTATCGTACAATTTTCCCCTCCGTCATCATGAAAATATCCTGTTTATTAGCAGTAACCATTGAAGGAAGCCAGGCGAATGAAATTAATTTTACCAATGTATTATAAGGTAGCTGCAATTTAGTAGGGGGAATATTCTAGAATGACTCTGTTCAGGTGCTATGTATGCTCAAGAGCACAAGTTAGGAGCTTGAGGAGACCTACCATCTCCCGTTTGTTTATATTTCAGAAAAAATTCTAGCTAAAATCAATGGACTACGATCATTAAGACGCAACAGATAGCATTGCTGGGTTTGCAAGCTTGGAAAAAAACGAGATAATGAAGTTTTATACAATAATAATTAAACACAGGCTGTTCTTGATATCATCTAGCCTATTCTTATTCTAAATTACAATTTAAGTGACACACATTACTTACTTGTGCTGGTGGGGACTGCAGAGGATTGTTCTCAAGCAATAATACTTGTAACTGCAGCATCTTTCTAAAACAAATTGGAATCACGAGCACTTTATTGCAGGAAAAGTCAAACTTTACCAAGGGAAGCTCTATTAGTTCTAAAAGTAACAGAAAGGATCGTAGTTATTATATTTATTTATTTTTGTCACAAAATACATGAATTAAGTATATCTGAATGTGATTCTATTTGTAATTGGAGAAAGTAAGGATTCCACAGTATAATAAATTAAATTTATTTTTCTTCTAAAAACAAGTGATGGACGATCCTGTTACTTTACTTATGTATTTTGAAGACTTATATTCTGTTTACAATGTCCACACAGTGCTATAATCACAGCATTTGGCATTCTCAAGTATCTAGGCCAACTTGGCTGTTGGCAGCTGCTTAAAATAAAATCAAATACCTTTCATCCTGCAAAGGGAGGCATAGCTATTTAAATCTATAAATTCCATAAAAACAAGTGGTTTTGAAAATAAATTCTGTACCACATTGGGCAGAAAGAATAATCTCTAACTTCTGTTTCTAGTAATATAAACTATGATTTCTCAGTTGGGGTACAATGTATTGTACTATTCTTTCAAATGAGTATACACAGTTTCCTAGAGTTGCTCTGTCAAAGATACCTTCTTTGGGATTGCTGATCAGGCAGAGCCAGGCAAGAAGGCTGGGTCTCTAACATAGCTCACAGCATCTCAGATTACTAAAGGATGGTCAGTATTGATGGCATAAACTCTGGAAATCCTGATGGGATCTCTCCAAAGGCATTGTCAGAATAAACAGTACTGCCACAATAAGGGATGGAAATTGGATTAAGTAAGAAAAATAGCTAAATATAGTCACTTTCCCCACCACATTATCAATGTTGATATTAATTTAGGTGACTATAAAGAATCAAAGCAAAGCCAAATAGAGTAACTGTTCCCTTTTGTGGGCAGGACTACACTACTAGTGTACTCAACTTTTTCTGATGCTTTTCATTACTAATATTGAATCATTCAAACGTTTAGTCCTTACTTGTCTTCAAAGAAAAATTTGTTTGAGTAAGAACTTCAAGATTTATCCCAGAAAAATTGCTGGCTTTCATAATTGCATCTTATCCCCATGAGTCCTGTAAATTTATGAACACTATATCTAGACTCACCTCATTTTTTATGGTATGTACATACCTAACGTGTACGTTAATAAGCACCACTTCCCTGTTTAATGTCTTATTGCTTTAATATCCCCCAAATATACACACAGTTTTAGGCCAGTACTGTGTAACAGTGTCTAAAAACTGACCCACAACAGTTTAATGGTATTGGTAATCAATTACCAGAGACCAAGAGGTGAGTGGACAATACAGAATTTCTTCTGGTGCATTTCCTAAGGTATCATCACTTGGACAATAGCATAATATTTAGGGCTGTTAATTAATTGCAGTTAACTCATGTAATAAACTCAAAAAAATTAATCGTAATTAATTGCACTGTAAAACAATAGAATATCAATTGAAATGTATTAAATATTTTTGGATGTTTTTCTACATTTTCAAATATATCAATTTTGATTACAACACAGAATATAAAGTGTACAGTGCTCACTTTATATTATTTATAACATATATTTGCACTGTAAAAATGATAAATAAAAAATAGTATTTTTCAATTCACCTCATACAAGTAGTGTAGTGCAATCTCTTTATTGTGAAAATGCAACTTATAAATGTTATTTTTTTGGTTACATAACTCAAAAACAAAACAATGCAAAATTTTAGAGCCTACAAGTCCACTCAGTCCTACTTCCTGTTCAGCCAATTGCTAAGAGAAACAAGCTTGTTTACATTTATGGGCGATAATGCTTCTCACTTCTTAATTACAATGTCACCTGAAAGTGAGAACAGGTGTTTACATGGCACTACTGAAGCTGTCATTGCAAGATATTTACTTGCCAGGTGTGCTAAAGACTCATATGCCTCTTCATGCTTCGGCCATTGTTCCAGAGGACATGTGTTCATACTGATGACATTAATTACATTTCTGACTGAACTCCTTGGGGAAGAATTGTATGTCTCCTTCTCTGTTTACCCGCATTCTGCCGTATATTTCATGTTATAGCAGTGCAAATATTTGTAATAAAAATAACTATAAAGTGATCACTGTACACCTTATATTCTGTGTTGTAACTGAAATCAATATATTTGAAAATGTAGAAAACATCCAGAAATATTTAAATGGTATTGTATTCTATTATAGTTTAACAGCATGATTAATCACAATTAATTTTATTAATCATTTGACAGCCCTATTAATATGCAACTTGTACTCACACTGAAGCAGTACCAATTTGATTAGGCTTCTAATGCAAGTACAATGACCTCAGGAAAAAAAACAACACAGTACTTTTAAGTACATCATACACTTTTCTCCAAGATTCCTAAAATATTCTAGAACTCCACAGGGCTGATCCTCAGCTAGTGTAAATTGTCATAACTTCGCAACAGAGCTAAAACATTTTGTATCAGTGGAGGGTCTGCCTGCATAGGTCATTCATAAATATTCTTCAAACCAATGATATGAAGACAGTATCAAGCCACCATGAATCACAAAGACAATTCATTTTAAAAAGACCCACATACTGCTTCTGTTTGGCAGTAAGTATTGTACAATGTTGCTGATGCATGGTAAATCTGCCAAAATAAACAAATTTTAGCACAAGGAAATGCGAGGTTTTTAATCTTACTTATTTACATAATTAAACACATGTATATTTTCTAAGTTGTAATTAGAAAGTAATTTTAAAGATCTTATTTTTTTGTCTTTTTACCTTGTGGTAAAACCTTGAGGTAATTTCTTCTGATATTCAGTTCTCTTAGAGATTTCAACTGGCCTATCTGCTGTGGCAAAGCTGTGATTTCATTGCAGCTGACATCCTATATTAAAAGCAATAAGGAGATGATGAACTGTCTTCCCTCAAGACAGTTGACTATTATGGGTGTGAAATTCGAAGTACTTTGTTGATTCATTAAAACATGTTTTCCAGGTTAATGAAATGTAAATTCATATAACCTGCCATGTCTTATCTTTGCACTGAAAAGCTAGCCATGTGATGTGTCACATCACATAAAACCAAAATACAGCATTTACTAAGATTTGCTTAGTGAAGTTATGCAGAGTGCCACTTGGGCTCCTTGTTCATTTTCCTACATCTGTTTTTGATTTTTCCGGTAAATTGCTGAAGGACTTTGCAATTTGTCAGGCAGGGGAGGAGTGGCAGAACACTGATAGGAAATGAACAATTTTCCAAAATCAAGTGGCTCTCTTTTGATGGAACTCTAAATTAGATTACTGGAGATATATTAGAAGTTGGGTTTCAATTTAAAAAAAAATCAATTTAGGGATTTTTCCTTTTTTAAAACCAAAATGCTAGCAACACAAAAACATAACACAATTGCAGTTATTTTTACACACTAGTTTAAGAACTGAATATAGGAAGGGGCTCACAATTACCGGTAGGTATGCAATTCATTCTTTTAAACTCTACAGAAGGAGAAACAGTCTCTTCTTACAAAAGTTACCTATTTGAAAGAGAGAGAAAGAGAACTGGCAATTCAATGTGACAGTACCAATTTAAGATGGTGGGAAACAACTCTCCTCTTTTATAAAAAACATAATGTATTTGATGGGAAATATAGAGGTTGTTAAAAGAGCATTAGGTAAAAAGTTTCAAAAGCACCTAAGTGATCTAAAAGCATAAGTCTCATTGAAAGGTAAAGGAATTTAGACTCCTAAATCATATAGGTGCCTTACCCTATTTTCTTGGTTAAATGGTCCCAAGTTTACCACACCTAATAATTATAATACATACTTTTAATCAGAGTACTCTGTGAACTCAAAATGTCTGTAAGTTCTCCAAAGCACAGGCTTCAAACACTTAAAACAGAGAGCACTCCACTGGTTAATTCGCAATGCAAAGTGTGCGGGCCCCACTGCACTGAGAGCTGCTTGCTTTGTTCCTGTGATCAGGGAGGTTGTTGAAATTTACAAAGGTAAAGAAAGAACAATTCCTGTACATTTCAATGCCCCAATGGTTAGTTTGTAGAGGGCTGAATTAGGCCCCTCATCTTGGGTTTTAACAACCTGGACCAAGATGAAGCTTCTGTTCATCTCACAATCTCTAAAAGAACAACTGCTAGAAAGTTAGATTTGTAAAGTTAAGATGCAGTACAAGATGGAGTTGATCCAACACAAGGTATAATGGAAAGTAGGAAATGCATTAATACTAGTAATACATATATAAAATAAATGCATTAATAACACTAATACTGTTGATTCATTAATCAAGATTCTGAAAAGCCTAAAATCGGTAATCAAAGATAAACTCCTATAATCAGGGCATTTTAAAACAAGATCAAATTAACTTACAGGCTTTAGCTTATACTACCAAACACACCAGTATGTAATCAAGATGACACTGAAAAGAATGCTGAACCTTTTGCCTAAACCTGTGATGCATTGTCATTTCACTAGACTGGTCCTGCAAGATTTCATGCGCTGTATAATAGGGAGATCAGGAAGAGTAAGGAAACACTGTATCTCCAAAAGTATGATTTACGTAGTGATAATACTTTTTCCTAAAGAGATAAGGGAATTTCTTAAGTACATTAACTCCTACTTTTACGGTTACTGTTTCAAGTGGCAAAGTTGAACAATACCCATAAGCTCAAAGATTCTGCAGTTTCCCCAAATCAGGTTTCAAATTTAGTCATTTGAAGGGAGTTTCTCTAATACTATTCAAATATATTATGTCAATGTCATTTCCAAATCAAGAATTTCTTCAAAGAATAATTAGTGAGAAAACTGAAGTGGCAGGAAGCTCTATTTGACAATATTGGATTGGGTATCAGAGAGATAAAAGTCTCCTTATCAGGATCCCACTAGAGCCAAAACTTCCTTCCCTTCTCAAAACAGAGCCAGGGAATTGTTTTAGGTTTTAGACAAGGAAATTAAAAAATCCTTGTTAATGAGTGCACTGGAAACTGTCTCTTGTCCAAATTACTATAAAGTTATGGTTAATTGCATTAGTCCAAATATTTTTAGGGATATAATGCCCTAATTTTTATCTAAAGACTTGAAACAAGTTCATAATTAAGCATTTACTTTTTAGAACATACAGTTTAAAAGGTAAAGTACCCCTCTTGCAGAAAAGTTGTATGGTAAGGATGTGTCTAGAAGCATATTTCTATGTGTGTATGAATCTTTAATAAAACTGACCTTGGTTTCAGGGTGTAAGAGAATTTTTCAAGGAAGTATAATAATTTTATGGTTTTTAGTACCTGCAAGGACAAAGTCTGCTGATGACCTTTTAAGAAATCCAAGAATAAAACTCATCTCTTTAGTTCATAGTCACAAGATATCCAGAGTTAATAGTATCTTTTATCCGACTCAACACTGCATACAACATTTTTTACTTTCTGGTTAGGTACGTATGACAAATCAAGAGCAGTGTACTCCTCCTAATTCCAGTATGTAATACATTACCCTGCTTTTGTTTTGCATCTTGGCTTCAAGGACATCTGCAGACAATTAAAATAATGTACTCCAAATGCCTTTTCAAATTCCAAAGGTTAATATTTGGTGAAGGTCAGACTTCTTCTAATAATTCCATTTTATTCTTACCAGTTGCCTCCCTGTTTGACAACATGGACAAGCTCTCTCAAATAAAACTGGAGAACAATAGTCAATTTAAATAAATTTCTATGGCAAGTGGAATTTGGAGGTCAAATAGTGTGCAAACAAGTTAGTATTGTTACCACTATCAAAAGTTTGAAGTTAAGAGTTCTAAATACTCAGTTTTTACAGTAGCGTATAGTTGTACACTAGAGCTACCTCCAAAGTACTGCTCTACAGCAGCATGCAGGTTGCTTTCATGCAGCTAAGCATCTTGGCACTGAGGGATGCACATTTCCATACATGGGCCACATCTCAGCAACAGAACCACAATAATGCCATTAACAGGCATCTCTTCATGGTTAGGGAGAAGATTCACCCCTTAGGACAGATGTAAACTATACCTCTACCCTGATATAACGTGACCCAATATAACACGAATTTGGATATAACGTGGTAAAGCAGCGCTCTGGGGCGCGGGCCTGCGCGCTCTGGCAGATCAGCACGTCAGTGTGTCTAGTTCCGACACGCTGCTCTGAGTGGCGTGTTAAAGGTGCCAGGCTGGGGCCAAGGGGTTGGATAAGGGGCAGAGGGTCTCAGGGGGTGGTCAGAGGACAGGGAGCAGGGGGGAGCCACAGCCCGAGGGAGGGAGCTGCAGTGCAGGGGAAGAAAGTGACGGAGGAGAAAACACCAACATATATACAGTCTTTTACAGATAACCTTTTCAAATACATTTGCAATTAAAAAAAAAAATTCTCAAGTGCCATTTAATTCCTGCCCTCCGTGCTCTCAATAACTGGCTGATTGCTTATAGCCATTACAGAAGGGGTAGGTTTTGCGGAAAGAGGACAGTGTCTGTATGGATCACTTCAGAGAAGGCATTCCATGCATAATGGACAGCATGGAAATATATGTGACAGGAAACTAAAAGGGACTGAGAAGATGAGCATAATTTGTAAAACAGAATGAGGTAAGAAAAGAAAAAAAAAAGACAAGTTGAGAGGAGCAGAGCTAGGAAGGGACTTGGAGACCAGAACAAGAAACTTGAACTCATTTTAGCAAAACAGGGAGCCAGTAGAGGGATTTGAACAGAGGAGTGATTTGATCATGCAGTGAGAATAACAAGTAGGCAAGATGATCTTTACTGATGTGTTTTATATGAACCCAAGAAGGGTGATGTGGATGACAGGGAACCTGGAAAGGAGACAGTTACATTGTAACATTTTCCTATCTGATGCAATTAAGAAGTTCACCACATATTAAGGGGCACTGACTGTGTAACAGTGATTACCGTATCATTAGGCTTTTGCAGAACGTTCTTTACGAAATTGATTATACTGTAACTAGTAATAAAACAAACAAAAACCAAACATTCAAATCAGTAACATACCAGTTCCATTAACTGTTTTAGCTGACCTATTTCTTCTGGAAGGGAACCTAGCCTATTGTTACTTGCAATTAAGACTTTTAGAGGAAGACCACACAGGCAAGCTGGCAAAGAAGAAAGCTGATTTCGACTGCAACAAAAGAAACAAAAACACATATTAAAAACACAAATTACATTCTATTGTATGTACCCTGCATCTGACGAAGTGGGTATTCACCCATGAAAGCTCATGCTCCAAAACGTCTGTTAGTCTATAGGTGCCACAGGATTCTTCGCTTCTTTTACGGATCCAGACTAACACGGCTACCCCTCTGATACTATTCTATTTTATGCTCACTTAGAAAATCTGAGATTACAATGTGCCATTTAAAAAGTCCAGTTATTGAGATATCTTGATATATCAAGTTGCTTGCACATAAAAAAAAGTAAATGAAAGTTTTGGAATAAAAAACTGTATTAAAACATCAAACATAAGCAAGATTAGAAAAAAATCTCCATTTAGTGAACAAAACAGCTTTATGGAATATCACCGTCCTGAAACAAAAGAATGAATTTTATCAGTTTACTCATGAATATACTGCATGAACAAAGTGACATCAACTTACAACAGCTGTTTTCCTTCACAACAAATGCAGGAAACTCAATGAGGGCAGAAGCTGCAAGCATTTTTAAAAAACCTATGATTTTACTGAAGTAAGCATAAATATGAGACTTTTTTCCAAATAACTGAAAGACAGGCCAACAACTGATCATAGGAAAAACACTGGCATGCTTCCGGTTCTCAAAAACACAGTTACATGCGAAGACTTCTGTCTTTGTCTATTGCAACCCGTTTTTCCCCCAGGTATTTGGAACTCAGCACTGAAAATTCTTTACAGTCTGAAACTCTTCACATATCTCAGACTGGAAAAGCCAAATTGTTTATTCTCTTTCCTGATCATTCATTTTCTGTGACTTGATTTTGCAAAATAGACTATAATGTTTTCTCCCTCTCTGGTAGCAACAATAGGAAAGATGGCAACCAACAAAATCCAACATTTATTAATGAACTTTACTATAACACATCACCACATTATATGAACACCTCACACATATTAAAGTTCCCTGTGAGTTAAGGATGTGTTATCATACTTACTTTGCAGATGGGAAAACTAAGGGATAGGAAATTAAATTACTTGCCCAAGGCCATACAGGAAGTCTGTGGCAGAGCTGGAGAGTATACTTCAAGGCTTCTGATTCCTAATTCTGTGATTAAACCACAAATCTATCATTCTCCCATCCTTGAAAAGATTCTCTTTCATTGTTCCTCCTTTGCGCATTCTTTGCTCCCCAGTTTGAGACAATCTTTATGTGAAAGAATGAAGGTTAGCCTTCACTCGTCATCCCTAACAGAAACTTCGTTTTTCTAAACCTCATAGGATAATGTCCATCAGGTTGGGCTGGTGTATTAATCGACTCAGTTACACACAAAGTTAACTGTTAGTTCATTTTTCTGTGACTTTGATCAGAATAGACAATAGTGTTCTAAACAACAGTATCTGAGAGGACTCTCAGAATGCAGAAGCTAATCTGAATGGGAAGACACCAACTATGATCCCAATCATTTCTTCCCTTAAAAGAGAAACCTCAAAGGAGGGCTGTCTCCAAACCTTTGTCACCCAAATGCAGCAGTCACCAATTGGCAGGTTCGGCTGATTGCAGCTCCCACTGGCCACAGTTCGCCATCCCAGGCCAATGGGGGCGGCAGCAAGGGCCGTGGGCCGAGGAATGTGCTGGCCGCAGCTTCTCGCCTCCTGCATTGGCCTGGGACAGCGAACCGCGGTCAATGGGAACCACGGTCCGCCAAACCTGCCGATGCGTCAGGTAAACAAACTGGCCTGGCCCACCAGGGTGCTTACCCTGGTGAGTCGCGTGCCAGAGGTTGCCGACCCCTGGTGTATGCTCTGATCCTGATCAGGAAGGACACTGCTGCTGTGATTCTTGTATACAATTCTTTAAGCACAATGGCATATCAGGAAGCTTCAAGGCCATCTGAATCCTTCAAAATGGATAAACAGTAAATTAACCTTTGTAAAGGCTCTGTTCCCACAGAGAAATTTTAAAAGCAACTCCCCCAAAAAATTTTTAAAAAGGTCTGTGCTCATCTTAGTTTCTTTCTGGTGTATAAATATGAGCTGAAAGGGTTTGTGGATTCTTTCTTTCTTTTTTTTTGCTTTAAAAATAATTGGACATCTTTATTAAGAATTCAACAGGCCAACTTTTTCAGTTAAGGAGTGAGCAATCACACTGCATTCCTGAAGTGAAAAGTTCAGGGTTCTTGGCATGAGATGATGGAAGAAGCAGAGTTACCAGCAATGCCCCTCTGCCATGTACATTGGCCAAACCAGACAGTCTCTACACAAAAGAATAAATGGACACAAATCTGACATCAGGAATCATAACATTCAAAAACCAGTAGGAGAACACTTCAACCTCTCTGGCCATTCAGTAACAGATTTAAAGGTGGCAATTTTGCAACAGAAAAGCTTCAAAAACAGACTCCAAGGAGAAACTGCTGAACTTGAATTGATATGCAAACTAGATACAATCAATTTAGGCTTAAGTAGAGACTGGGAATAGCTGAGCCATTACACATTGAATCTAGTTCCTCATGTTAAGTATCCTCACAGCTTCTTGTCAAACTGTCTTAAATGGGCTATCTTGATTATCACTACAAGTTTTTTTTAATCCTGCTGACAACAGTTCATCTTAATTAATTAGCCTCTTAGAGTTGCTTGGGCAACTCGCACTTTTTCATGGTGTGTGTGTGTGTGTGTGTGTGTGTGTGTGTGTGTGTGTGTGTGTGTGTGTGTGTGTGTGTGTGTGTGTGTGTATCCTCACTATATGTTCCATTTTATGCAACCGATGAAGTGGGCTGTAGCCCACAAAAGCTTATGCTCAAATACATTTGTTAGTCTCTAAGGTGCCACAAGTACTCCTGATCTTTTTTTAGAGTTACCTGGATATCTGGTAGTAATGCCTAAAAATTCTCCCAAAAAACATATGCACAACTAGGTAACACACCAAGCGAGGAGGGAAGGTTCCCGCCTAACAGCCTAATCCACAATGCTATGCAAGCTACCAGAAAAGTGCTAAATTAGCAGCTACACACAGAAAACACCCAAGTCATATCATTACAACTTTTAGTTCCCACCACAGTGTTTCAAAAATTCCTTCAAACTTTCTTAATGTGAAAAAGCAGAGAATTCTGGATCCTGATGAATTTCAGACTATTGAGCAGATATAGCTGATCTGAAAACCTAACAGCAGAAGACTTTTTCTTGATAGTTCCTTGCAAACTTATGTCTACTGTGGGCCCCTCAAAGAAGCATTAGGTTTTTTAGGGAGGTCAAACAGAAAAGAGTTAAGTTCACCTTATGGAAGAAAGTTATTTATCAGAAAAAGCAGCAAAGAGTCCTGTGGCACCTTATAGACTAACAGATGTATTGGAGCATGAGCTTTCGTGGGTTAATACCCACTTCGTCGGATGCACAAAGTGGACATTTCCAGGGACAGATATATATATGCAAGCAAGAAGCAGGCGAACTTACCTCGTTATCTCTAGCTTGCTTCTTGTTTGCATATATATACCTGCCCCTGGAAATTTCCACTACATGCATCTGAGGAAATGGGTATTCACCCACGAAAGCTCATGCTCCAATACGTCTGTTAGTCTATAAGGTGCCACAGGACTCTTTGCTGCATTTACAGATCCAGACTAACACGGCTACCCTTCTGATGCATTTATCAGAAAATTATTCTGGGGGTCTTTAGAACTATAATGCCGATTTAGAATTCAAGGTGGGACAGGCTGTTTCCATAGCACTGAGAGCTAAAGAGTGAACAATGAGAACCCTTTCTCTTGTCCTTTAACCAGAAATTCTGGAAGACCTTTTGAATCTATCTTCTTCACTAAGCTTCCAAACCACACTGCAGAACAAACATTTCTCAGCAGGTAAACCCAGTTCTCATGAGTTCTGAGTTTGAGGTTTAAATATCAGTTTCAGACCCAATGGAGGCTTTTTGTTCCTATGAAGAACTAACTGAGCAATCTAGATAAGGAGAGATGAGTAGGGGCTGCAGCATTACATAGTTGGCTGTAGCTGAATGGTTTATCAAAGGAATAAATCCAAGACTCTGGAAAAAGCATAGAAAGAAAAACAATTGGGGTTATACAAGACTGGTTTCTTCGGGACTTTTTCTTGGTGGAGAACAAAAGGAACCTTAAAAAGAACAGGAGTACTTGTACACTCAAAATATCTTACTAGCAACAACAACAAAATGGTTAAGGGACTCCCCCCCTCAACTTTACAGCATCCCTTGGTACATCTCATTTTCAAATTCGTATCCAGTGCCCTTCCAGCATAAGGAGTAAAGATAGGCATCATACTGTATTGTATGTAATATATTGTGTAGTACTTCAAACTGAACAATTTTACATTATTATCAAGGGAAAACCACTGGAATCATTTCAATTAAAATCATAAGCAAGGATTTAAATCCAGTAACACTTAACAACAAGGTTAGTGCATTAACCCAGAGAATCAACACTATTTAAAAAAATATGTTTTTTAACAAATTGTGTGGTGGGCCAGCACATTCACCAATGCATATTCAGTTTTCATTTTAAGTAGTTGCTTGCTCTCAACCTTGACCCACCATCCATTTTAAAAAGAGCGCAAGGGCAGGAGGGGGAGATTTTGTTATGAAGTCCTTAATAATTGTGCCCATTATTTCTATCACATGATTTCCAAGCTCTGGCTGCTGATCCATCTAGTGACTGATGGAATGTAGAATTATAGCCCTGGATCTGGTTCTGTATGTCACGAGTTAAATTCTCTCCCACAAATGCTCATTAATACTTTAGCTTACATACGTTTATTCACCCACAATGCACAAGTGCACCTGCAGTGGGTTATTGTTTAAATTTAGATATGACTTTATTTTTAAATACTATAAAACGATAAATCAAGAGTCAACGAAGGCTGCTGTTGGAAAAAAAGATGACAAAACATGCTTTCCCAGAGTAAAAGCAGCAAGCACTCTTTTGTGGTGAACACAATGATTTTATTTCAACCTGTGATCAATCATCATTAACTTTCCCTTAAAAGGGATATGTTATGTCTGAACATTGGCACAAATCATCTAGCATTCACTTCTTTCAGGCAGCAGGAGCCACACCCCATCTGTTCTAACCGTATCTGCCCAAGAGGTCTGCAGGTGTTCAGTACTAACAAATGGCTTACGAAAAGATGCTAGAGAAGAGGACAGCAATATAATGAATCCAGTGCTGGAAAACAAGTTGTAACTAGACTGGAGTAAGGCTGCTCACTGTTCCCCATTTCACTGATTTCTATATCACATGGAAACTTGAGAAATTCACTGAGAAAGATCATTAGAAATAAAATTACAAAAAATTAATTCAGGAAATAACAAAGCCCTTAGAGGGAACATATTTCCTTCTTCATAGTAAAATGATTGGCCTCCTGGTGGATAGTGGGGAGGGGGGGTAGGGGGATTGGCACACAGAATAAAAGGAATCATATTTAGACAGGGACACCTGGGCGGATTCAATTCCATGTCCCTCCTCAGCTATTTTAGAGATACTGGGGGAGGTTTGGAAGTTGGGAGTGACAGCAGGAGGAGACATGACTCTTAGTTTACATTGTGCTAAGTAAAAATGTTAATTTACATTGTAGTTTGGAGTTTTTTCTTGGGTAAAGTTCCTATGAGGTATGTCACAAAAATCAACAGAGTGGTTTGCTTCTCAACTCTTGGTTTTCCCATGAAGCTGAAGATTTTTCTGACTCAAAACACCTGGCTCTCTTTTCCTTACAGGTTAAAATCCTGTACCAACTACCATTAACTTTAATTTACATTCACACCCTCTTAAAGCTATTTTAGTCACTCTCAATATATGCCACTGTTCAAGCCTCTAAAGAATGAACAATTTATGCATGACTGTATTTTGAGAACCCAAGACAGATTTCATTTATCATTGCATTAAATGTCCCAAATTCCCACGTGGATCTCTCACATTCATCTCCACAGCTTCTTTTATCCAATTCTGAATCTTGACATCTGCCCCAAAAGCTATATATTAAAATCATTATTTATGTATCTACATAGTCTTCTATCCAAAAATTTCAAGATGCTTTACAAATATTTTAGCTTCAAAAAACTCTGTGAAGGTAGGTAAATACTTTTATCACCCTTGTACAGGTCAGGAAACAGACATAGATGTTAAGTGGGATGTCCAAGATCACACAGAAAGTCTGTAGTAGCCATAATCAGAATCTAATCCTATGCTTTAAAGCAGAAGACAATCATTCTCATGAAATCATGATGCCTAAATCCAACTGTCTCCAGAGTGTTGGTGTTCTGAAAGAATGAATATAAGATTTTTATATCCAGAGCCACATCTAAAACTGAAAGTTATTCAGAAAGCAACTTTGGCTGAGATTTCTAAGGTTGATTTCAGCTGAACACAGATCCAACAAAATTACCAAACACCAGCAACATAAAATAAAAAAGCAGCCCATTTCTCTGTTTTGGAAAGGCTAAGAATAAATACAAGAAGAATAAAGCAAAGGCATACCACTGCCCTGAAGAAAGTCAGGTTTAAGTGTATTGGGAGGAGAGTATAATGGCAGTTTTGACTACGTACATCTGTACTATATTTGGGCTTTCCAACCAACAACTATTTTCCCATAATACAAATGGGAATACAAATAAACAAATACTATGCAGCTATCCAGAATACAAATAAATAAAGTCATTTGTTTTACACTAAATCATTGAGAGGCTGCAAGCACAAATACCTAACAACAAATTTAGAGCACACATATAACAACACCATGGCAACAATGGCAACAACAATCGTATTTCTGTCAGTTCTTCATCTCCTCACTCTTTTCATCAGCACTTTGAAATGATACTTGGGAACCATAATTAATTTCTTATATAAAATATCCTCAGTTCCCTCTTCAAACTAGAGTTGAAGATATGACATTCATATCCAGTAAGGGCTGTCTAAAATTTAATATTTCAGAGCACACATTAATGGTGAGAGTGATTAATTAAAATAAATAAAAAACAAATAGAAAATATATATGAGAAAATATATCTGAGTTGGGATGACAGAGCCAAGTTTCAGTTCCAGTATCCGTAAGCTCAAGGAAAAGAAAACTACTCAGCAACCGGGGGGTGGGGGGGCAGGGGAGGGAAGAGGAGTAAAAGGGTCAAATTGTATAATTAAATTTAAAACTTAATTTGCAAGGTTACTGTGACTACAAAATGAGTTTAGAGAATTTGCCCTCAATTATTTTAATAACAGTGAGTAGAGCAAGAGGTTGGTAGAATAGGATCTATAATAGGAAAGTCAGAATGGGAAGCAGAGTTTACTTTCATCACAGCGCCATTAAATTATGGGTGGTAAAATATACCCTCATTATTGCTGAAAGTGCAGAAACAGAGAAGGGTGCATAGACACACCAAACAGAAGAGGCTCTGTTCCATCAGTGGCGCCAGTATATGGAACAGGAAAATTTATTTTGATTAAACAAATATTTCCTTTCTCTGAGTTATAAGGTCCAACTACCTTTCAGCACGACTGTAGCTCCATAGGCAGAATCAGACCTGTCACTCACTGATAAGGGAGGGCTAACACACCAGCTAACACAGCTTCCTTAGAAAAGGATAATCCCCCATGTGGATTAAAACTTGTTAGTAAGTTTATACACTCTAAAGCAGGGGTCGGCAACCTTTCAGAAGTGGTGTGCTGAGTCTTCATTTATTCACTCTGATTTAAGGTTTCACGTGCCAGTAATACATTTTAATGTTTTTAGAAGATCTCTTTCTATAAGTCTATAATATATAACTAAATTACTGTAGTATGTAAAGTAAATGAGGTTTTTAAAATGTTTAAGAAACTTCATTTAAAATTAAATTAAAATGCAGAGCCCCCTGGACCAGTGGCCAGGACCTGGGCAGTGTGAGTGCCACTGAAAATCAGCTCATGTGCTGCCTTTGGCACATGTGCCATAGGTTGACTACCCCTGCTCTATAGCAACAAACAATGAATTCCTATTGCACAGCATAACTTTATTGACCAAAATTTGAACCACCCTAGCACGAATTTTTATCCTACTGGTCAAATAAGTGTTTCATATAAAGGGAGGGTCAGATCTGTGGACTTTAACTCAGAGAAAGGAATAAATAAATGTTCCTATTTTCTTTCATATAAAAGGTCCACAAACCCATTAACCAATGGAATTTTTATAGCAGTCTGTCTCAAGGAAGATTCACCTAACAGAACTATATACAAGGTTTTAAGTTCCTTCTCTTATTCTGCAAGCAACCTGCTATCAAAGGCAGCTTCCTCCTAGTAAAATGTTGAGAAGGTATGAATAACCAGGTGTCTGCCCTGCAAATTTGGAGGCTCCTGCTGCTCTTAGTAAGTAGGCTTTGAGGCCAGTTGGGGGAGAGGCTCTTGGACTTGCATGCTTCATGTGTGCACCCCTTCAACCACCCTGAAATGGAAGATTTTAAGGTTCTTTCCTTTAACTGCTGGATGGTAGAAAAAGAATAGAGCATTAGACTTCTGAAAAACCTGTATGTGACAGTGTAGCGGGGCCCCGCTCCAGCTCAGAAGGGGTTAAAAGCTAGCCCTTGGAGAGGGTGGGGGCTGAGGGAGAAAACTTTAGGCTGATTGGAGAAACAGCTGCAGCTGGGCCACACCCCTATTAGGCTGCAGCTGGCCCTATAAAGGGGCTTTTAGGCTGAAGCTCAAGCAGACTCCCTCTAACTTCTGAGAGGGAGGGACCTGAGCAGAGTACCTTAGTGGAGCAGGGCTGGAGAAAGGCAGAGGAGCCAGGGAGCTCCAGCCTGGAAAGTCCCAGGCTGTGGTCCAGCAGAAGGCCAATGGGTACTGAGGGTTGCAGAGGGCAGCCCCGGGGTAGGCCAAGGCAGAAGGTCCAAACCCAGCCTTGCCAGTGATGAGTAGGCTGATACTGCAGTCTGCCCCAGGGTATGGGGGCTAGACAGTGACTGGCAGTAGCTTTATAGTGAGATGAGGTGGGGATAGTAGGTGGGGGTTCCCTGGAGAGGGGAGACCATGAGACTGAGGGGTGTATGGCTGGGGGGCAGCACCCCAGATAACGGGTCTGGGAGGGACATGGGGGCCAAGTGGCAGGCCTTCAGAGGGTGCTCTGGACACTGGATGAGCTAATTCCCGGACGAGACCAGCAGGAGGCACTGCAGGGGTGAGTCTCTTACAGACAGATAAAGATCAAGTGGGCTTCTTTATCCAATATATTCCAGAGCTGCTTTCTTGGGTCAAATGGAAGAATGCATGTGCCTACTACTCTTGGCTCACCCTTTCAGGAGAAAGAGGAGGAGGGATGTTGCACTTCAAATGTGATGCAAACAGGTCTACCAACAGGACCCCAAATTTCATCATTAGTAACTAAAACACTTCTAAATGAAGACTCCACTCCACGTGATCTAGCTGTTCCCTGCCCAGCCAGTTTGCCATAATGTTTGTTTTTTTCTGCCTTGAATATATAGAGCAAAAAGAGATTAGAGTTTCCCCCTGCCCAGAACATCAGAAGGTCGGTTTCCTTTTGTGGGGTTGGTGACCTTATCCCACCCTGTTTGTTGATGTAGAACACTGCATTGGTTTTGTCAATCATGATTAGGACATGGGCATTGTCTACCCATGAAGAGAGGATCCTTAGTCTATAGTGAATTGCTCTGAGCTCTAATCATAGTTTAGTTTGTACAGTACCTAGCACAGTTGGGTTCTGGTCCATGGCTGGGGCTTCTAAGCACTACAGTAAAACAATAATAGACTGCTTCTCCTCTTGCTCTGTCAAGTGCTTGGTACTAAACTCATCTTCACATGAGCTCCCCATCCTCTGAGGCAGGTATCAGTGGTAGCATTATTCTTGTCCAACTCAGGTAAGGGAAATCCCTTCCTGAAATTTTGAGTGAGCCTTCACCTCAAAGAGGTTATTAGACTCTGAGGAAATTGGATTCTCCTGGTAGGATGAACTGGTGTGAGGAAATAGGGACAGCAGAAATGACTGGAGAGGTCTCAGGTGCACTCAGGCTCATTGTTGTGTCTACATATGGCAAGACCATCCCCACTAATTACATCAGGGAGTGGACTGAAATATCCCAGAGGCTGCTGACCATCTGCCATTTTTTCTGTCTCTCAAGAAACAATCAACCTGTGGAAGCGTGTCAATTTCCAACCCTAGGTGAGCTATCTGAGTGTAGGGTCTAGTTTGCTCTTTTCCCAATTTCAATCGAAACCGTGGTCCTCTAGGTTCCCAATTAGCCTTGAAGTGCTTTGTACCAATTTGTCTTTGGACAGAGCCCTTTTCAAGACATCAAGGAATGGACAGAGTTAAACCCCCTCCCACTTCCTGTCTGAGGGTAGCTACTAGAACAATGGGTAACTTTGTAAATACCTTGGGGAAGGGGAGGTGGCAAGGCTAAATGACAACAATGCATTTGAAGTGCTGGGATCTAAAAGGTAAAATAGAGAAATTTGCAGTGAAATTCTAGGGATGTGAAGGTACACATCTCTCAAATAATTAATAACTTAATTAATTAATATAATAATTGGAGATATACCTATCTCCTAGAGCTGGAAGGGACCTTGAAAGGTCATCAAGTCCAGCCCCCTGCCTTCACTAGCAGGACCAAGTACTGATTTTTGCCCTAGATCCTTAAGTGGCCCCCTCAAAAATTAAACTCACAACCTTGGGTTTAGCAGGCCAATGCTCAAATCACTGAGCTATCCCTTCCCCCTTGCTGATTGTCATCAGGCTGAACTTCAGTGTTTCCATGTTGAATCTGGGCTCTCTCAGGAACTGAAAATGCTTTAGGTCCAGCACAACACTGCCACCTCATGATTTCTTCTTAATCAGAGGGGAAAATGGAGTATAAACCTTTCCCCTTCCTCCCCACTCACCTTTTAGGAAGTAGGAGTGGTTCTATTGACCCAATTTCCTGATGGTCTAGATTTGCTGATCCTAGCTCAGGAGACCTGGATCTGCTGAGGTACATGAGGTACAAAGAGATCTCCAATGCAGGCATTCCACAAGTGGGGTGCAGCAGACAGCATATATTCATGCTTCACCCTTCTTTCTGACCAGGCCCCGGCACACTGGCAGGGGCCCCTCTAATGGTGTCTCAACAGAGGAACTGGACCCTTAAATCCCTAGGCAGGGAAGGACCAGAAACACAGCTACAGAAACAAATTTATGGCAAAATCTTTTTTAAAGACACTTTTGCTCTCCATCAGGAATTCCAATAAACCTTCCTGAAGCTATGGAGACAGAACAGAAACCTGATGGGCTCTTCAGTCATGTCATGACTTTCCCAATCACTGACTTATAGATCTAGTTCTGCCTATGTAGCTATATGCAGAATGAGAGGCCATTGATGGATCTATGGACCTTGTAGACAAGAAAGAATGTCAGGTACATCTTGTTTATGGGCCATACTGGGATGTGCTGGAAAGTGTCCTACTGACTGGTAGCACAGAATTCCCCAAGATTAACTACTCGAATCATAGATTATTAGGGTTGGAAGGGACCTCAGGAGATCATCTAGTCCTACCCCCTGCTCAAAGCAGGACCAATCCCCAAATCTCTAAATGTCCTCCTGAAGAACTGAACTCACAACCCTGGGTTTAACAGGCCAATGCTCAAACCACTGAGATATCCCTCCCCCACTGCCTTGCAACAGCAAGTTGGCTCAGGGTATTAGGCAAAAATACAAGCCATTACAGACCACATTTGAGAAACCAGTAACAATTCAAAGCATGATACTTTGTAAACTAACAAGGGCTCTACTCTACTGAACAACTTAGAATTCAAGACTTCCAATGATTTATGATTCAGTCATTTTTTTCAAGCATTAGTGATTACCAAAATAATAGGATCTTGTAACCCACATTATTTAAATTATATCTGCAGTATCTCATATGAGTCAAACCCTCAGCCAGACCAGGGCTGCCCACTCAGCTGCCATGACACACAGAGTCATCACCCAGATATGTAGCAGCAACTCAGTTACACTGACTTATTCCTCCAACAGAACCTGCAGTGACTCAGCCCTCAGGCACGTGGAAGCAGCCTATCCGTAAGCAGAACCCAGGTCAGATGACCCCACGCACTGGTATTTCACCAACACAGAACTGCAAGTTAACTATTCCCCCTTGTTCCTGGCCTATTCTGGCCTTGCTTCAGCCCAATTATTGAGCTGCTCCAGTCCTGCACCCACATCCTGTTCCCAACACTTGGACTCACTCCCAACCAGCTTTGGCCTACATCTGGATTCTGGATACAATACTGGGTTGGCTGACCTCGGTTCTGACTCTCAGCCTGCCCTTGGACACCAGTTTCAGTGCTTCCCTTGTCCCAATCCTGACTTTACACCTAGCTTCAACCTCTGCTCCAGCCTAATAAGAACTTTGATGCATTTTATTTTTGTTTATAGTTACGTAATTCACTGCCACTCTGCTTGTTGGGTCATTAAATAACAAGTTCTGTGCATTTATGTCTAAAACACTACAGGTTTGGAAAAAGTACTTATAATACTTGTGTAATTATCCTGCATTTATGCAAATACTTTGTGGAAATATCAAATATTTAGCTTTTGAAAAGACTTTAATCAGAATAATTGATACCAAATTTATTCTAGTTCTACAGTATTAAAAATAGAAAGCATTCTGAAATAATGCTAAATAAATAATGTATTAATACTTATCACTTTATATATTCAGTGTGAGTTAGAGATATAAATCCTCACAATACTCCTGAGTGGTAAAATAGGGGCAAATAAGGTATTAGAGAAAAGTATGTTTCTTAGCAGTGCCCGTTGACCCACACGTGCATAGTGCATCCCCTCATACTCCTAGCCGAGGCGCTAATAGGTATTGTGGGTCGACATCTCTCTAGTTTCAATCTTACTGTTGTGGAATCCAGCCCGAAGCAGAGGGGATGGAAGGCAGATAGTGGAATAAAGATAAGGACCAGCCATCTCAAAGAACCTCCAGTTCTTTGAGTGATGGTCCCTAGGTGTATTCCACATATGGGTGGCTCACAGGTAGTGATCAGCATGGACGTAGGTTCAAGGATGCCAGTGGAAGTTTGGTATGCAGTACGGTTTCGCCTGTGGTTGCATCTGTAGCTTCTGCTTGCATGATGGCGCAATGCGTCATGAAAGTGTGGACAGTGCGCCACATTGCAGCATAGCACATATCTTGCCAGGACACTGCCACTCATAAGGCTGACCTGGTGGCTTGTACTCGCGTAGAGTATGCTATCAGATGGGGGTGTGTTGGATTGGTTGTAGCTTTCGCAGATGCACCCCAACACTGATTTGGAGATGCGTTGGTGTGAAAGGGCTTGACCCTTGGACTGCTCGGCAATGGCCACAAATAGTTTTGGTGATGTGCAAAAGGGTTATATCCTGCGTAGGTAGAATGCCAATGCATGGCAGATGTCAAAGGAGTGAAAAGCTCTGTTAGCAGGGAAGGTGTGTGGTTTGAAGCGGAAAACCAGCAGGTGGATGCTCTGATTTAAGTGAAATTCTGACACCACTTTTGGGAGGAATTTAGGTTGGAACCATAAGGACACTTTGTCTCTGTGGAATATCAGGTAGGTGGGGTCCGCGATCATGGCCGCTAGTTTACTGACCCATCTGGCTGAGGTAATGGCTACCAATAATGTCACTTTCATCAAGTGGTGGGAGAGGGAGCACGTTGCCAGCGATTCAAAGCGTGGCTTCGTGAGTATGGAGAGAACGAGATTGAGGTCCAGCGGGGGTGGGGGCTTGACTACCGGTGGAAAAGTGTTAAGTAAACCCTTCATGAAGCGAATAGTGTTGGGGTGTGTAAAGACCAAGGTGCTGTCCACACGAGCAAGAAAGGCATTAAGTGGTGCCAGGTGCACTCATATAGAACTGAGAGCTAGGCAGTAGTTGAGGACAACTGGAATAGACACCATGTTTAGTGAATGATGGGGGTAGCGGGCCCATGCTGTGAAGCATTTCCATTTAGGTCAGTAGCAGGCTCTGCTTTGGGTAAGGATTTGTCGCATGGGCAGTCTTTGACGCCCATCCAAAAATCAGGTTGTGAGGTGAAGAGAGCCCAGTCTGGGATGACGAATATTCCTGCAATCTTGTGTGAGTAAATCAGGGAGTGTGCAGAAGCAAAGTGGTGTACAGGTGGAGAGTGAAGAGGTCTGTGAACCAGAACTGATGGGGCCAGAATGGGGCTACAAGTCTGATGATGGCTTTGTAGCACCTTGTATAGCACCTGTCGTAGGAAGGGAAAGGAGTGGAGCGGGAGAGTGTCACTCTGAGAGCTGTTCTCTGTTGCTCCCCTGGAACAATTGCAGGGCAGCTTTCAATTCTTGTGATTGGCAAAGAGGTCCCATTGGGGAGTGCCCCACTTTGCGAAGAAGTACCGGAACATGCCGTCGTGTAATTCCCACTTGTGACTGAGATAAAGTGTCCTGCTGAACCTGGTGGCTAGGGAATTCTAGGTGCCAGGTAGATGTGTGGTTTGAAGCATCACATCATTCTTCAAGCCCCAGTTCCAAAGCTGGACCAACTCGTAGCAGAAAGAAGGAGATCTGGCACTACGCTACTTGTTGATGTATACTACTGCCACAATGTTGTTGGAGAACATTTGGACATGGAGGGCCTGAATGAGTGGGAGGAAGGCCTGGCACGCTAGCCAGTCTGCCCACAGTTCCAGCACATTTATGTACATCCTGGCTTCCTGTGGTGACCACACACCCTGAGGTGTGTGCTGGTGTAAGTGGGCTTCCCACCCCATGAGGGAGGCATCTACTGTGATGGTGGCCTGTAGTGTGGGAGCGGCGAAGGGAATATCAATCATAATCTGGGAAAGATTGGACCACCCTCTGAGGAAGGCCAGCACAGTCCGGAGATCTTGGCTGGAAAGGAGCCAAGTTTGAAAACAATGCATATGGAGATGTGCGTGTGGTGTCATGTAGGTGCATGCTGCCATACGTCCAAGGAGAGAGAGACAGCGGCGGACAGTGGTGCATGGTCTGTGATGCACGTCTTTGAAGAGGGCTGTCAGCATTGTGAAGATGGTCTTCCAGGACAAAGCCTTTCGCATGACAGAGTCAAGCCACACTCCAATAAAGTTGACTGCCTGTGTAGGCATCAACACTGACTTCTCCTCGTTGATGCAGATACCCCTATTTACAACTATATGCACTGAATGAAAGGTACACCACTCCCATAGAAAACTAAGAGCACAAAGCAACAAGGGTTCTGACTGAGGCCATGTGGTGATAAGAGGGAACTGGAGAGGCATCAACCTGTACTACCTATTATATCCTCGGTTTGGAGCACGAGTGGATGCACTACATATGTGCAGGTCAACAGACACTGCTAAGAAACGCTTACAGACTCAGTCACAAGGCACACCTGCACACCCACATATGGAATATGTGTAGGGACCATCATCCAAAAGAGAATCAATGCTTCTTCATATCTTCTGTAAGAGCTTATTTTTATTTTAGCCTATGATGTAGTCATATACAAAATTAACAGAGGACAGAAAAATCCTACTGGCAATTGGTTTCTGCCTTATAGAAGTCAATAAAATGAGCAACATAGCCGGTGATGTTTCCGAAGAGATGCATGGAAAACATAGCGAGAAAAAGAGACATCATAATTGACAACATACAGAAAAAGCAATAATGTTAACTTACCTCAAATTTAAGTAAGTCAGCATTTGTAAATTCACTATAGCATCTGGAATAATTTTAATACAATTGTGGTATAGATTTAGTGTTTCCAGTGACACAAAATGGCACAGCTCCATAGGAACTTCAGTTAATCTATTCTTGGACAGATCTGAGGAGAGAAAAAGAAAAAGCACATTTCTGAAACATCAAAAATATATACTTTAAACAGATATTTTTCATTACTAAAATAAATATTGCCATCACAGACATAAAATGGGGAATTATCAATATTTGATAATTCAGAACAAAATTATTAATAACCCCTGGAAGCTTGAAATTGAAGTCTGTTACATACTGAATGTGAAATATCAAATATTAAATTGCCTGTTATTCAATTTAATTAAAATAATTATTCACTGGACTCAAGATGTTAAGAAAAAATATCTATTAGGTTTGAAAGCATAACTTCTGAAATTTGCACTTCATAGCAACAGAATGTAGCCAAAGATTAATACCAGCTGTGTAAATACTGATTAGCAGCTATCAACCAGTCTATCCACTTTCTAATAGTTATAGAAATGTATTCCTTAATAGTAACCAATATGAATATTACTTAAAGGCACAATCAATGTTTGTTTGATTATTTGTTTTCTGGGGCTGATGTATAACATTTCCAAGAACAACAAATGAAGAGGCAGTACAGTAAGTAAACAAAGGGACTGTCTGATCCCTCAAGCAAAAGTCCATATCTGACAGACTTACTTTAAACAATTTCACTTTAACCACATAGTTTTGTGAAGTACTAAGATGGCTAAATGACAGGCATACTGTGAAGATACAGATCAAAGATTTACATCCCATTTTTCACTTTCTGGAAAATCTAAGCATTTCCCCAAATTGTTCACTACCTTATGGCCCCAAACCTGCAAGCACATACCCAGGGGTGGAACCTTGTGCCCAGGCAGAGCTCCACTGAAGTCAGTGGTGTTGTGCCCAGATGCAAAGGTCTGCCTGTATGGATCTGATTGCAAGATTAGGCCCTATGTTTGTAAATGACAGACTACAAGAGTGCCAATCATTACACATCAAATGTGAAGTTGAAACAGATGAGACTCTAGGGTAATATTAAGAATACTCATCTTAGACTAGATATGTTCTCAGAATTGTAGTTTTCTGAGAAGCTAATAACTAGGAATGTTCTATTTTTCTTGCAAACCTTGGGTGCAAAAATATGTCCATTACAAACCAGGTCATCTATTTGAGTTCATTCTCTTAAGATTTAGTTTGGAAGGTTACATGTTTCCTAATTTTTAGGCAATGATTGTAACACAATAGGTAAAGATGTTAACTCTTCTGGGAAAGGACTGTCTTCCTATGTGTGTGTGTACGTTTGTATTGTCTCATTAGAACTGACACTCCTCCTCCCACCCTTGGTAAGGCAACTCCCATCTTTTCATGTTCTGTGTATGTATATATATCTATCTACCTTCCTACTGTATATTCACTCCATGCATCTGATGAAGTGGGTTTTAGCCCATGAAAGCTTATGCCCAAATAAATGTGTTAGTCTCTAAGTGCCACAAGTACTCCTCGTTGTTTTTGCTGATACAGACTACCCTTGGCTACCACTCTGAAACCTATAGTATTGCTGCAATTCTAATTTTGCTGCTATTCTAATTATTAATAAAAATAATGTTATAGTTAATTTATTTGAAGTCCAACTAGATTGCAATTATCTATACAACTCCTTTGCTGTTAACCTGAAGAACAAAATAGATTAGGTCAGCAGGTTTTTTTGTTTTGTTTCTTGTTTAAGAACACACGAAGAACACATAGGTGGAATTTTTAATAAAGGTAGCTTAATTCCTATCAAACCTGACAGTCTCTTTAAATACACAAAATGATGTCAAAATTTGATATGTGCCCAGTTCATAGAGTACTGAATCATGCATGCATGCATGCAGCCACGTTAGTTAAACAAAAAGGAGCGGCACTTCACATGATATCCCTCTTCACTGAACAGTGTGATAAAACTACCAACATTCACCATCCGACTCTAGAACAAATAGACTTTTTCCCCTACATCTTGCTAACAGCATATGCTTCAAATTCTGGTACCTCACAGAAAATGAGATGCATAAATGTAACAGCAGCAAGACTGCAGCTGCTCATATTTCAGAGCATTCATGCTTCACTACTAATAGTATGACAAATATGCTCCCTCCTACACAGCTGAATACCTACTGTGCTTAACCCCTCAAGAAAAGTAGTTCTTATTTCTGAAGCGAGTAGCCACAAAGGTCTTCCAAGTACCAGATTTTACTTCTGATTGAGTTTATTATTTTGTCAACACATTCTTAGGGTACATACTGATCATCTTTTGTGTAGAGCTATTTCTTCACAATTAAAGAAGATGAAACTTGATTATCCAACCCATTAACCCAGTCTTCTGGTTCCTGGTCCCAGTCTTCAGTTCCTAGGTTTAATTTCAGCACACTTTACTCCTGGGGGCATTCTGAGACAAAAAAGTAAAAATTCTGCAAAATTCTGCAAATTTTACTTGTCAAAATAACACTGCATAATCACACCAGTTTCAATCATTTTGCTAATTTATTTCAAAACACCTGTCAGCAAGTAAGTCTGTAACAATACAGACACACACAAAAATTCTCTCCAGGAGTAGAACATAAGAGTGGCCAAACAAAGGCCCAGCTAGCCCAGTATCCTATCTTCCAACAGTGGCCAATGCCAGGTGCCCCAGAGTGAATGAACGGAACAGGTAATCATCCAGTGATCCATCACCTGTCGCCCATCCCCAGCTTCTGGCAAATAGAGGCTTGGGACACCGTTCCTGCCCATCCTAGCTAATAGCCATTGATGGGCCTATCCTCCATGAATTTATCTGGTTCTTTTTTTAACCCTGTTTTAGTCTTGGCCTTCACAATATTCTCTGGCAAAGAGTTCTACAGACTAACTGCATTGTGTGAAAAATACTTCCTTTCATTTGTTTTAAACTTGCTGCTTATTAATTTGCTGACCCTTAGTTTGTGTGTTATGAGAAGGAGTAAATAACACTTCCTTATTTATTTTCTCCACACCAGTCATGATTTTATAGACTTCAGTCATATCCCCCTTAGTCATCTGTGTTCCAAGCTGAAAAGTTCCAGTCTTATTAATCTCTTCTCATACAGACGCCATTCTATACCCCTAATCATTTTTTTGACCTTTTCTGAACCTTTTCCAATTCCAATATGTCTTTTTTTGAGATGGGGTGACTACATCTGCATGCAGTATTCCAGATGAGGGCGTACCACAAATTCATATAAAGGCAATATAATATTTTCTGTTTTATTATCTATCCCTTTCTTAATGATTCCTGGAGTTTAAAAAAAAAACCTACAACAACCTAGTTCTTGTTTTTTTGTCCCCTCCCAGAGCCCAGCCATAGGGCCCCCCTTTGCCCAGATGCCTGCACCCTCTCTCCCCCTGAGCCCAGCTGCAGCCCCCACCCCCCTGGCCCAGATATCCATCCTCCTCTCCCCAAGAGGCCAGGGATCCAGAGGGAGAAACAGCCTGATGTTGAGTCCAGGCTTGCAGAGTTTCCTCTGAGCCACTCTCTCCTTCCCTCAGGGCATGCTGGGAAATGCAGCTGCCAGGAACCTTCTAGCTCCCACCCCCTTCCTCAACAGTGTCTTCTATGTGCGCGCTGGGCCCTTCCAGCTCCAGAAGGTGGCATCTAGCAGCACTGCAGCTCATTTCTGTGTGTGGAAAGGAAATTCTATGTGCACAATGTTAATTTCTGCAAAATTCTGCATTGTCCAGAATTCCCCCAGGAGTAACACTTTTTTTAATCCCCCCCCCCCCACTTATAGGTCTAAGTGCTAAACAATTGCATGAACAATGTTGTCCAAGTGGCCCAGCACAAAATCTCCTTCCCTCGATGTGCCATGGACAGTGGAGCTCGCATCCTATATCAGCTTGTCCCTAGGCCTCAGTTGTTCCATTCTTCTCCATCCAGCCTACTGGGTCAGCCTAGGCTTCTTGCCTCCAATCTGGACTATAGGTCTGACTCCCTGACCCTGTGCGCTCCAGCTCAGTGAACAGTGTAGGGAACATGCATTGCAATCCAATTTATTCTTGTAAGAAAAGCTGGAGAGTGAAAGGCAGTTGAAAGCATGTGCTAGCCAGACAGGGAGACAGGAAGCAGAATGATGGGTGCCTGGTTGAAACCAAGTACTAATTCCAGTTCCAAATAACAGAATTGTGCATCTTAGAAAACAGCCAAGTCTTGCAGCCACAGAATTGTGGAATCTTCAAGCCTCTGTGTAAGATGAATGTAGCAGTTCAGCCACTGCACTTTCAAAGAGGTGTAACAGCATCTGTTTACAGTCTCTCCACATGTTCAAGGTGATCGCCACAACCATAAGGGCTACACATTTTATTTTAATTAAAGCCAACATTCTAATGAACAACTCTAAAGCAAAGACTAAATTTCATGGCTAATTATGTGACTGCAGAATCATGGAATGCCGGGGGACAAAGATATATATAATATGAATTACTGAGCAAATCATGTAATAGAAAAGTTAGTTGTCAAAACTCAGCAGCTGTTCATGGTCAGCTTGACTATCTAGCTGCTACAAGACCAAAAACTCCTTTGTGAGAGGGCTCACACAACTTGACATGTCTCCAATTCAGGCCTTAAATCATTGATATGCATAACATTATACTATTAATATTTTAATACATGGAATGTATCAGCACCACAAGCATCATTGAGGACATAATTTAGCCAGAAGAAACTCTCTTACTGATAAGGAAACTACCCATTAAAGTATATTTTAAAATGAAATTTCCTGCCACAATTTAGACCCACCAAATAATGCATTTGTTAAAATGTATTTAGATTATCTACATTATGTAGTCATGACAACCATTACATAACTTCTTTATTTCTGCAACCATGAAAATCAATGGGATTACTTGCATAATAAACTGCTCTTCAAATGTCATGTAGCAGAATCAGAGCATGTAACTCATGGTTACTAGAGCAAACCAAATTTAGTGATAAAGTGGAACAAATGAAGTATATAATAAGAAAAACAAAATCTGTACAATAATCTTTCTAAAGAAAATGTAGCAAACACAAAGTAAGTGGTGATGTGGTATAACACTGCAACTTGTACTAGCTCGGGATGGCCTGGGGTAAGTCATTCAAGGCTCGGTCACTATTTAGAAATGTGATTATCCACACCTTGTGCCAATAAAAGAACAAAAATCTGACAGGCAAGAAATACTGTTTTTTATTTTGAAAAGACTTTTGTGCATAGTTATACGACAAGATACAACTACTTTAAGAGTGACAAAGAACCATTAGAGAAGTATGAATAAAAATTCTCCCCCTCCATCCACTATTCTCTTTATCACAGATTTGCATATGAAACAGATGTAACAAAAGAGCCTCTTTCGCTTGTTTACTTATCTGTTCATCAGCATCTTTCATGACAACAGGTAGGAAAACCAAATATTTCAAATTTGGAGGACAGTCCACAGAAAGTTATAACAACTTAAGTAGATCAACATTTTAGACTCAACCATTGTACCCTGGCTGTGTAATTAGATATTAAGACAGTGATACTCAGATTGTGGTTCATGAGCTGCAAGTGGCTCTTTAACATGTCTCCTGCGGCTCTCTGCAGCACATAATATTAAAATACTGTGTGATTTAATTAACAACCAATCAGGATGCTTTTGCTGTGTTATTAACCAATGAAGTTATCAAGTTTTTAATTTATCTGCTGTGAGAATTGTATAGATATATGAACTAAATATTTTCTGTCATACTGTTTAAATATGAATAGTACTATCATAAATGAAACAATGAATTCACACTACTGTGGCTCTTTTTGGTAATGTTGATCCCTAATTTGGCTCCTGAACCACTGAGGTCTGAGCATCACTGCATTAAGAATTCATTTTAATTTATATACACTTAATTTATATTAGTTTTAGCCGTGTTAGACATGGATGTTGACAAGTTAACAGATTATTTGAGGCTATTTAATCATGTATGCTGCTCAATTGTAATTAATATTTGTTAAAAAAAATCATGACAGTCAAAGAAAATTAACCTAGATTTCATTAAGGTGGTTATGAAACTAACTTGCTAGTATAGAGCAGGTAACTGTCTTCTTTTAATATATTTTCATTAGTCCATAAGCTAAACATAACTCTAGTAAATAGTAATAAATTCTTACCACACATTTCAGACTTTGTCTTAAGAGTGAAATTAACCTTTTGATTAATGTTATTTTCTATATGGATTTAACTAAGTTAAAGTTCCCAAAAACAAGGATTAATCTAAGAAATATTCTTCATACTAACACAGATGACAACAGAATTAAAACAAAAGCCTTCCTGTTGTACTTGGGATAATTAGGTATACAGTGAATTATGTATACAACCAGGACCAGCGCTAGTGTTTTTAGCGCCCTAGGTGAACAGCCATTTCGCAGTCCCGCGGCTCCGGTGGACCTGCCGCAGTCGTGCCTGCGGAGGATCCACCAGTCTGCGGCTCTGGTGGAGCTGCCACAGGCGTGCCTGCGGAGGGTCCACTGGAGCCGCGGGAGCAGCGGACCATCCACAGGAATGCCTGCGGCAGCTCCACTGGAGCCACGGGACCAGGGAAGCCTCCACAGGCATGATTGCGGCAGGTCCACCGGAGCCGCCTGCCGCTCCCCCCCCCCCCCGCAGCAAAATGCCGCCCCCCAATAATCCTGGTGCCCTAGGCGATTGCCTAGGCAGCCTAAATGGAAGCGCCGGCCCTGTATGCAACAGAGGAAGTGAAATAATTCGTTATACCCTTCTGTTATCACAACTGAAGGGTAAGGTCATTCAACATTTTGGTGTTTTTATGTCTTTTATTGTCACCTAAATGAACCATGGCCACAACACAAAACAAAAGAAAGGACTAAATGACATATGTGAGTGTATACACATACACGGTAAAAAGGAGAAAGCACAGAATAAGTGTATTAAACCTACAGACTTTCTTCAGGAAATATCTGTTAACAGTTGCAATTGCAATTCAACTTGTCAGCACAAATTCTGAAAGTCCTTCTCTTGAGATGAAGTGTGCTGCTCAGCTGACAGCTGTATTTAATTACTAACATTCTGTCTTCTTGGGTTGCATGCCTACAAACAAAACTAGGCAGGGTTTTGGGGAACGTTGACGATATATAGGTTTCTGCAAGAGTGAAAGGAACTTTATTGTTACTTGGACTTATTAGCTAATAAGTTTCACATCTGCACATGATAATTTCATGCTGCTGGGTGGTCATCATCATGTAACTGTATATTTGCTTAATTGTTAAGGTGCATGGTTTTTATTGTTGTTTACCTCAAACGAGCATACACTGACAGGAAATAATGATGTAAATGTTACTGCTGTCAGCAGGCCCAGCTGCCAACACCCATGACTTGGAACCCAGGTTCAAGTCCCAAGATGGGCAAGCAAAAGCAACTGTCACATGAAAGTAGTTTAGCAAACTTATGCATGTAGACAAAAAAGATGTCCATTGATTCATTAGGCACAGCTCCTGCCTACTGAATACAAGTCCTTTTTAGCCCCAACTGTGTATAGGATGCAGAGAGTCTTGTCACTAGATGAAGGGATCCACTAATTTAGAGTTGTGTCTGGTCACTGTGTCAGCACAATGGAATATTTAAGGAGTGCTGCTCTGTTATATATGTACCAGTCTGATACAATAAAAAACCAGGTCCTCCATTCCCTGTCCTTGGAAATTTTCCATGTGAAAATTAAAAAATCCCATCTCTTAAAGCTGATGGTGAGAAGAACACAGAAATAATATGTACAAGTAAAACACTCTACCTCAATAAACAAATACACAGGTTTTAATATCTATGGCTGTGTAGAAACTCTTGCAAAGTGCTTAATTACTTTTATATTTAGTGGTACTGTGCTACCAGTTTATTTTATTATTATATCCTTTGGGTAATCTATAAATGTAGATTCCATGATGATGTGTTCTGTTGTTAGAGTTTTTCTTGGATAGGAACAAAAGATTCTGGCTTAAATAGAGGATTCCAGGACCCATTAGTGGCTCAGCCTCAAGTGAATTTGCATGGCACCTCAAATAAATGTCAATAAAAATGTTATAGCACGCTTGTCTTTTTGTTCATGCCACAGTTGACAAACTTTTCAGAAAACGTCTGCAAAAAAAAGGTTTAAAATGTACACTTTAAAATTTTAAACACTCCATTTCCAAAAACAGCTTTTCTGTATAAGAAATGAAAAAAGGAACCATTTCAGAAACCACTTCTATGTCTACAACTCCCAAACCCCACTTGCTTCCAAATATCACTACCCTCAGAACACCCCTCACTCAGTGATCTGAAGGTCATCTGGACTCCTTAGCTAGTGGAAGTCCAGAAAGCAGCTAGACAAATAAGTCTCCAGATGGGTGAAAATAAAAAGAAAGTTACTGGATCCAAGTTTTCACTAATGGGAGGGGGAGCAAGAGGCAGCTGTGCGCAATCAACTGGAATATTACAAGGATTACAGGGCACAGGATGTCAAAAGGTGAAAAATAAACACAAATTGTTCCATGATTTGTGGTTCATTCAATGGCTGCCAAAGTAAAGAAGTGTATTTAATAGCTACCAAGACCATACATGTAGTTAGGGTTGCTGGAACAATTTTTATAGTGAGGGTGCTGAGAGCCATTGAACCAAACTGTAAACCAGGGGTCGGCAACCTTTCAGAAGTGGTGTGCTGAGTCTTCATTTATGCACTCTAATTTAAGGTTTCACGTGCCAGTAATACATTTTAACGTTTTTAGAAGGTATCTTTCTGTAAGTCTATAATATATAAACTATTGTTGTATGTAAAGTAAATAAGATTTTTAAAATGATTAAGAAGCTTAATTTAAAATTAAATTAAAATGCTAAATCTCCAAAATAAGGTAACAAAATGTGATTAACTCAAAACAAATGAATGCTTTTTTTTAAAAAAAACAAAACAACCATTAATTACACGCCTCTGGAGATGGGACGTGGCGCTGGCCGGGTGGGAAAGGAGGCATTGGCTGCGGCAATGAGCAGGAGACAGCAGGGACAAGAGACTGCAGGCGATTTGGGAGAGCCAGTAAAACACCTTCTGGGGGGAGAGAGGAACCCCCACTGCCTGCACCCTCTCCTCCCCAGTGGACAGGGCCTGTCTTAGAGGTGCCTCCAGGGTAGGAATATGCCTCCTCTCAACTACCTGCTCCACTGCTGCTTCCGCCTCTTCCCCTATGGAGCTACCCCTGGGTAAGCTGCTCCAGACCAGAAGCCTGCCTCCTGTCTGCTGTGCATAGCAGGGGCAGAGGGGCTGCTGTTGGGGTGTCCCCGTCTAGTGTACCCAGTCACTGCTGAGCTGGGGTTGGGGAACAGTGGGACCCTGTCTGTTGCTGGGTCAGGAGTGAGTGCTGCAGACAGCAGCTGCCACTGGCTGAAAAATGTTCCATTCCTGAGTGCTCTGCTTAAAGAGACAGTGCTCCCGCAATGCATACCCACCTCCGATACACACACAAATGAAAATATTTGTAATAAAATATAATAATATAAGGTGAGCACTGTACACTTTGCACTCTGTGTAATAATTGAAATCAATATTTGAAAATGGAGAAAACATCCCAAAATATTTAAATAAATGATATTCTATTATTAACAGTGCGATTAAAACTGGGATAAATCATGACTTAACCTCATAATTAATCACGATTCGTTTTTTAATCATTTGACAACCCTAATTTTCACATCCTTCCCTCAATAATGTTGTGAACTAGCATGTTAACAACTCAGTACTCTCTGGCCCTGGAAACAGAAAATGAGCTCTTTCACTCCTCCTTGTTCCATCTGCCGCCATCCAACATCCTGTTGTGTGGATGGCCAGGGTGACTGATTAAGTTAACAGGTGATATTCGGACAGCTTAATACTAATTTCCCAGTGAAGCTCGGCTTCATATTGATGAACCTAATTTACCACTCACCAATGTAACAAACCACAACAGTGACCCGCAGGGATCTAACTCAGAACCCTCAACACCAAAACCACAGGCCTCTTCCACTTCAGAAAAAAGAAAAGTGAGCTCTGAAAAGTGCAGACTGCATAATCAGTCACTAGAGCCAGCCGCTAGAGGGAGTCCTGATCTCACACACTAGACTAGTATGTTACACCACCATTCACTAATATATAACAATGCAACTTGTTTTTAAAGAAGTGAGGGATAGGGCAGAAGAAGGGCTAAAAACATATGCAAAGTCAAACTCAACTACACAGAACTCATTTTGTGAACCTATTATTTCATACAATATACATACATATATTTATAACTATTAAAGCAACAAATTAATATACTGAATTCTGTTAAGATAACAATCCTAGAGAAAGTTTTGCTGTACAGTGGCCATGCTGAAAAGTTTTCCAATATTGCCTTAGATAATATAGCTAGAGAACTTAAATTCACTATTGAGGTATTCCCTAGCTATTTAAGACAATTGGCACATTCTAAAACTTTATGTTTTACCAACATCTTGATATACTGTTCTACACACTTCCATTTCCTGACCTTAAAACCCACCTCATGTGCCATACTTCATTTCATCAAACTTTAAAAACTGCTAAACATGCTGCTTTTCTACTGCATACTGCCCTGTAACCCCGAACAAGAATTGCCAAAGCAAGTACAACAGATGTATAATCTACACTTCCTCTCAGGCAGTACACTACACCCAAAAATCAAAGCATGCAGCAATAATATTATTATGAATAACATGATGGCCTATGACGCCTGGATAAAGGCCAAATATTTAAGCAAGTGGAAGCATTTGGTTTGAACATACATCACTAAGGTACTATTGCTCCCTTCTTCTGTGAAGTGAAGGGTAACAAAAACAGAATGGTGGGGCGGGTCATCATAAAAGCCCCTGATGGTACTAAAGGTACTGAGAGAGTGGCTATATGGCATGCTCCATATAGCCATTCTCTGGGAGCCCGTGGAAGCCCCGCTGCCCAAAAGAACTACTACACAAGTCTAGGTTGGCTGGGTGGAAAGAAATACGCCTGCGAGAAATCTGCAGCATAGATATTAGCATGTTACACATTATCTTCCCTCCTCAAGAGGAATGAGTGTAAGATGGTTTGGAGCAACTGGTGGTAGAGAACCCATGGAAGCATGGTTCCTGAGGGAGCTATGTTGACATAAAAAACATGGGTAGCAACTGTTGTGGAAACACAGGGCCTTCATAGAAATGCCCTTTAGAACCATGTGATTTCCTCTTTTAGATATTTAGGAATCAGTAGACTAGGAGATCACGCACCCTGCCATTTGATGATCTTTAGAAATTTGTGATATGAAACTCACCGAGTTTACTGACTGTCAGACATTTTTCCCACAGGGAAGGCATGAGAGGACCTCTTAACTTTCACATTCCTTAGTAAGAAATTAATTTTGATAAAGGGATTAACAGATCACTCCTGGGGGAATGCTGCACCACAGTGCATGTGCATAATTAATGAACCATGCATATTTTTAATTTTTGTGCAGAAAAAAGCTTCTGCCGGAAAGTTATTGAAGTTCTGCCTTTGCCCATCAGAGGGTGCTATGGCGATAGAACAGAGCAGCAGCTCCCAGCCAGCTAGGGAAGAGAAGGAACCTGCCTTCTTCACAGTGCCCGTTGGGTCAAGTCAAGAGATAGGAATACAGGGAGACAGACAGCGTGGGACTGCTGGGGGTTCAGAAAGGGGCTCATAACGGCTACTGGGGGAGGACAGGCCACAGAGGGGGAGGGAGGTGCAGGGCCACATGGGGACGGGGAGGTGGCTGAGTGGGGGAACAGAGACACATGGGAACAGGGAGAGGGCCTGCAGGGCCACATGGAGGGGGGGAGTGGGTGTCTGAGTGGGGGTGTAAGGACACATGTGGACAGGAGGTACAAGGACACATGAGGATGAGGCAGATGTGCCTGACTGAATGGGAGAGGCCTGGAGTAAGTTACCTAACAATTCCTCCCCACCCTCCAAAAAAACCTATTCCATACCTTTCCCACCCATACCCAACAACCCTCCAAGTTTACACCCAGGCGCCTTCCCAGCAATTTACTTCCCTCTCCCTCAGCTCCTCTGTTACCCCTGACTCCCCCAAGCCTTTGCACTGCTTCTGCATTCTCTATTAATATGCCTAGTAAGGAATCTATTTGTCAAAAAACTTTTCCGGAATATTTTTTGTTGTCTGTTTTTTTTTACAGACATACTTGCTGACAGGTATTTTGAAATAATGACCAAAAGTAATTGAACTGGTGTGATTATATTGTATTATTTTGACAAGTAAAATATATAGAATTTTGCAGAATTTGAAAATATTGTGTGCAGAATTTTTAATTTTTTTTTACAGAATTTTTTAGGGCAGAATTTCCCCAGGATAAACAGATGTACTGCTCCAGTGTTGGGTTAGTTAGCTGTTGTAGCAAGTTAAAGCACTGAGAGTATCCTCTCAGACTGAACTCAGTGGGTCATTATGGGTAATTTCCTATCTTCAAACCATCAACTGTAGAGGCCCACAAAGCTCAAACTTCTGCCCCATCCTATTCAACACTTTTATTAAGATGTTGAGGCAGGTAATGAGAACACAGGCTGAAGTGCCCACAATACATGTAAACAATATCCAGCTTTACATCTCTTATATCAAAACATCTCCACGCTTTGAATGCACCATTGAAACCAGCCCCGGAAGGAGAGCTGGTTGAAGCTGACCACAAGAAAGACTAAGACCTCCACTTGCTCCTTAGTGAATACATGGTCCAATTCCAGGTTTCTCGTCCTGATATTCAAAAGGACTGGCTTTAGCTACATGAGAGACATACTTCCTCCATGACACTGATATCCCACAAATTATATTTCATGGGAGCAATTAAACTGTTGACTAAAGGGGATACTGCTGAGACTACTTAGCACAAGGTAGGATTTTCATAGGAGCTGTCAAGGACTATGGAATGGTTCTAGTCAAGAATTTGCTCCCACCTGATGCAAAGGAATTTTTTTTAAATTAATTTTCACAAGTTGTTCAGTTGCTACAGTTACAAGTGGCAACATAACAAAATACTCAAATAGGCAGAGATCGGCAGTCTGCAATACAGTGTATGAAACCATATATAATTCTGCAGACAAATTTTTCGGGAAAAAAAACTTGCTCAATTTTCCTCTTTCCGTTCAACATAGTAGGAATGAAGAGTAAATTGGCTATGAATCTACTTACGCTTGAAGTCTTAAAATTTGCATTCAGCCAAGATGGGACTAATAAAGACATTCTGGTGATAGCGATATATATAGTAAGTCCCACTATGGGAACAGTGACTTGTACAATTGCAAACAGTTTTTTTTTTTTAAACACAAATAAGTTTTGAATTTATTTACAACGTATATTAGGAGTTTACAATGTCTTAAATCATAGAAAATTGATCATCAGAAGTCCTGGGAATTTTCCTCCATCTTATATTAGCCAGAGGGAAAAGAGTTAAAAATTGATATAAAATGAGCTATTTTACAATAAAGAAAGCAAATCTGTGGAATGTCATAAATAACTCAGATGAAAACTTTATCATCTGTGGTGCAAGTTTTTAACAAGCACTGTGTTTCTTTTGTTACAGGCCATATAATTTTTCAAATTATTCCTGATGTTTTAGCCATCATGCATACATAGCAGTTGAAATCTCAGAAAAGGAGAAAGGTATACTCCTCACGCTCCCAAAAATTAAAAATAAAAGCCTGTAACAAAAAAATCAACTAACTCAAACAACAAATAAATCAATAGCCCAAATGACATTTTTACCTTGGGAAGGAAGTAGATCCAAAACCTTGATGGACTATATTACTGCTATTTATTTCAACATAAGAATGCTCAGATATTACAGTGATGAGTACCAGAATAAAACCTTAAGACAGACAGCTCTATTTAAATTCTACCATAAATGCTTTATATTATGAAATTGTAGCATTCAGGGGTCAGTAAAAAAAAAAAAAAAAAAAAAAATTCCTAAAAACGTATCACAGGGTCCACTCGCCGCTGGAGTGCCTTCTCCAGCTTGCTCGGGAGTTAGCTGATTCCAGGTTTGATGCCTCCCTCTGTCAATTCCTCATCCTGTGGTCTCTATCTTTCGCCGGGACTCAGGGTTCTCCTTCTTGTGACTCAGCCCTCCAGCCAGGTCACTATAGTACTCCCCTTCCAGGGTATCAAAGTCCCTCCATACAAAAACAGCAGTCTTCCTTTCACAGCCCTGGCTATGCCACTACTCCTGGGATTGGTAAGAGAACACAGGCCCGCTCTCTACTCCAGGTTCTAGTCAGGGGACCTCTCTCTAGCAATGGTGGCCTGCTTTCCCCAGGCCAGGTTGCACTTCTGGACTCCTTCCTATTTCTCAGCGCTACCTTCTGGCTCCTACCCTCTCTAGGTTTACCAGCCCAAACTTCTTCCTCCAGGGCGTAACTGTAGGCTACTTGGCACTGGAGACCCCAAACATACCTCCCTTCTCCTGGAGAGTAACCACAGACTATTTCCCCCTTTCTGGGACCAATTTCCTGTCTTTATAAACCTAGCCTAGCTCCCCCCCAGCTGGACTTCATCAGCAATTAGGCTTAGCATAGAGTTGCCATCTCTCTAATTGCTGGTAGCTGGACCCCTTGAGACCCCAACCCCTTCCCTGCCTGTTCCCCCAAAGCCCTGCCCCTTCTCCAACTCTTTGCTCGAGGCCCCACTCCCTTCTCTACTTCTTCCTCAAGGTCCCGGGGCCAACTCTTTCTCCATCCCATAGCTCCCTCTCCCCATCATTCACTGGATCGTCTCAAGGAGTCTACCTGTAGCAGGAGACGGCCCCTGATAAGCAGAGTCTGGCACAGGTTAATGACATGGCAACTCCTGCCACTCCTCAGTAACCAGGCTTTTGGTTCAGGTGCCTGAAAATCGGGCACCTAGCAACCATAAACGGCACCCGGACACTAAAGCCAAAACACAGGATGTCCAGGTAAAACTCAGACGGGTGGCAACCCTACCTTAGTACTTCCTGTCTTTCTTCCAGGTGTAGCCCATAGGTTAATTGGCCTAATTTACCTCTTTAGGCCTTGTGTGAGGTGGACCCTGTCACAGAAAGTCACATCAATGCATACAGTGCTGCCAAAAGCACAAGTTTAGAGACGTAGTGGATTGTTTTCCACAGTCTAAATAGGACCAGCCTGTACACAGGTATAGAACTAAATCAGAAACAATTTTACCACATTCAAGAAGCCTATTAACACAGAATAGATTTATAGTGCAAATTGTTGAAAAGGCTTATTTTTGTGTTAACACGTAAAAAGTATTTTATATCCTTTTTCAGAATCAGACTTTATGGAGTCTTAATTTTCAGTCGGGTTGTCAGGGACAATGAGTTTGCTTCACTGTCTTACATATTCACGAGAGACAAGGTGGGTAAGATAAAATCTTTTATTGGACCAACTTCCCGGTTCAATAAAAATTGTCCAATAAAAGATATTTCCTCATCCACCTTCTCTCTCTATTATCCTAAGAACACCACACCTACAACACTGTCTTACACATTTACCACATACACTACTTTCAAAATCTGCTAGAATGTTTGGGTGCTCAAACGCATTACTGGATTTTACCAAGAAAAAGACATGCAACTAATATTAGCATTGAGCCTTGTGTATGAGAAAAATCAGTCTGAAATTTGCTGACTACTGTGATTGCCATCCCTGAAGTGGCTATTGCTGCTGGAATAACACAGTCAAATTAGGAGTCTTCTCAGAGACTGTCAGGCAAGGAAGTTTCCAGAACTCAGGAGCAGATTTTAGCCTCCAATATAGAAAAGGGATGTTCTAGTAGGAAACTGGAAGAGAGGGAAAAGAAGGCAAATAAAGAAAATCATCTCTCACCATAACAAATTTACAGTTACAACTGATTTGATAGAAGCTTATCCTATGGATAAACAACATCTCTCTTCTTATTTCTATTGCACCAATCAGTGCAACATATACTATATATATATACACACCATATACTATATAAGCAGCAGTCTCTCTGACAAAAGCAAACATGATCTTCCACTTAATCCTCATTTTAAAATGATTTCACAAATGGGATTATTTTTGTGGTTTGTCTTCCTCAAGAAAAACCTCACTAGATCATCTTGTGGTCACTGCTGCGGTAAGAAAATCATAGGCAAGAAACGTGTTACATTCCTCACAAAAGCTAGCAACACCCAGGTTTATTCTAATCTCCAGTGACAGGGAATTCCAAAGACTTCTATTCTGAATACCTTGCTCCAGCTCCCAAAAGCTTCTCCTAGGGAACTGTCAACTTCAATATCCCTGATGATCTATTTGTATGCAAGGATTGAGTGTAGCATATTCAAAAATAGCAAGTCCCAACCCACTGAGAGCTTTAAAGGTGAAAAACAAATGCCACGTTTCAAGATTCAAGACCCCTATATGTTACCTTACATTTGCTTAGTTTTTTAAATGCAGTGTTTATTTTTTTATTTATAAATTAAGATACATAAGGAATTTCTCGGTTTCTAATCTCATGTCACAAATTAGATTACAGTAGGACTGAAACATGTGTCCAAGGATTAAACAAGAAATATAAAGCAATTGCCCTTAAACTACAATAACTAACTACAATACTGGTAAGGCATGTGTAAACCATGGGTATTTCCAGCATCAGTTATTCATAAATGAACAAGATTTTTATGTAGTATTTCCTACACCGCTGACTGCTGGGATTAATATGAGAAGAGAAAAATAGACATGGATGGATAATCAACCAGGGACATTTCAACTTTAACAAGTAAATCATCTCAATACTCTCATAAGATAAGAGAGCATTTTTTATGGATGGAGAAACTGTAGGGTTGCCAGGTATCTGGTTTTCAACCAGAATGCCCACTGAAAAAAGGACCCTGGTGGCCCCAGTCAGCACTGCTGACCGGGCCACTAAAGGTCCAGTCATCGGTGCAGCAGGGCTAAGGCAGGCTCTCTGCCTGCCCTGGCTCCGTGCAGCTCCCAGAAGGAGCTGGACATGCCAGCACTGGGGTGGCCACAGGGGCTTCGTGCAGTGACCTCACCCCGAGCGCTGGCTCTGCAGCTCCCATTGGCCGGTAACCACAGCCAATCGGAGCTCCAGGGCCGATGCCTGTAGGTGAGGCCGGGGCACAGAGACCCGTGGCCCCTCCGCCTAGGAGCCGGACATGCCAGCCACCTCCAGGAGCTGCCTGAGGTAAGCGCCGCCTGGTTGGAGCCTGCACCCTGAACCTCCTCCCGCACCCCAAACCCTCTGCCCCAGGTCGGAACCCTCTCCTGCAGCCAAACTCCTTCCTCGAGCCCCTCCTACACTGAAAGCCTCTCAATCCCAGCCCCACCCCAGAGCCCACACTCCCAGCTGGATCCCTCACCCAGCCCCCTACCCCAGCCTGGTGCAAGTGAATGAGGGTGGGGGAGTGCGATCCATGGAGAAAGAGGAGGATGGAGTGAGTGGGGGTGAGGTCTCGGGGCAGGGGCGGGGCAGCGGGCAAGGGTGTTTGGTTTTGTGTGATTAGAAAGTTGGCAACCCTAAGAAACTGCCCAGTGCCACAATTCAAGCCAATTAACAAAGCCAGAAATGATATCTAGCTCCAACTACTTTAACCATAGGATTATCCTTTCCTTTAGTATTTTAGTCAATATAAAATGTGCCTCAATACATATTTAAATTTAAGTATTCTTGCCAAAAGTTACAAATGGCAAGGTAATTATGAATGTTTTAGAAACTTAATGTTTACCAAAAAGGAAAAAAAAAATCAGTAATTCACATGGGCTACACAGAGAATCAAGAAAGCTGCTGCTTCACTTGTCTTCCTGCTGCTCCAAACAAGCCTGGCTCAGCTGCAAGCTTGCCCAAAATCCTATTCATATCAGCTATTATCTGCCTTATTATATCTTCTCACATTCAACAAAGTAAAATCCAAGTAGGTTCTTTTTTTCATTAACGTGTGACAATGGATATTGTTTCATATTCTATAAAAAATACAAGATATAAACAAGGAAAAATACAGAGGTATATTTGAACTTTGTTCTCTATTGAAGGCATGTTGGCAAAGCTACGAAAAAGCAACCTGATGCTAATTTACATTGACATGAAAAGTCAGAATATTACTTTTGTAATCACTTCCCTTTCTGTTTGGGCATCTCCACAGATGCCAGAGTTGTAATAAATTATTCATGTTCTCCTTCCAGTAAGGTTCTTGAACTCAATACAAAATAATGGCAACAGTTCATCAACACAAATTTGATTAATGCCATAAAAAGATGACTAAAAACTAGTTTGCATTTATATAAGCAGTGAACTAATCATATAGCATTTACGTGTAAGCTATGATATTAGAAAGAGCTCTCAAATTACTGCACAAGGCAAGGCTAAAAAATTATTTAAATATCTAATCAAAACAGGGGTTCCTAATAGTACAAACACCATCAAGCATAGTTTGGGTTTTTGGGCAACTCACTACTACTTCCTGTGCTGAAATCTGACCATTTATTCCTGATGTTTGCATCCTCTTTTAAGCAGTTTCTAATTCAGAAGAAACCTCTCTCTCTCACCCTCTCAAAAGCTTTCTGAAAGTCCATATAAATTATATCAACCTGTTCTCTGTTCACTATTTTGTTGACAAGAATTCTAGTAGATTGGAAAGGCATCATTTTTTTCTTCACAGAAGTCATGCTTTCTGTTTTGTGCCTATTATATTAAGCACTTCCAAGTGTTTTATAACTATGTTTACATTTATATATCAGCTAATTTACCTAAATGATTTCTTTCCATCTGTTTATTACAGAGAATAATGGGGAAATACCAACTTCAGAGCTACTCTTTGTAGATAATAACTATGAAGAAACTATTGAACACTGAAGTTCCAAAAGAGAAAATTCTAAAACAAATAGATAATTTAAATTGCAAACAAACAAGGACCAGATGGTATTCATCAAGAGTTCTAAAATAATTAAAGAATGAAATGGATGAACTGATAAAAATATGTAGTTTTTCATTATAATTAGATACTGAAAGGCAGTCAATATTGTCTCTATCTTTAAAAAGCGCACTAGCTGGAATCCTTGGAATTTTAGACCTATAGCATTGCAGCAATATCCTGGGCCTCCTTGATCGCTCCCTTTATTCCCTATTTAGTGGACCCACAGACTTTGTCATGTTTCCTGCTTCTGATATACATAATTTCTTATTATTCATTTCTATGTTCTTAGGTATTTGCTCTTCAAATTCCCTTTCCCGCTTTCCTAATTTCCATTCTACATTTTACCAACCTGAGTTTACTTTCCTTTCCATAAGCACTATTTGGGATAGATTTCCACTTTAGAGGATACATTTTTGGCTTAAAATTTTACTTTGTGATTTAACCATAGTAGGTTTCTTTTCCTCCTTGCTTTTCTGCTTCCTTTTTTCATTTAGGGCTGATTTACATATGGCTTTTTTACATACCATTGTGTTTAAATTTATTTAATTCCACGTGTGCAAACGCTTAATATACAAGTACTTAACCCCACTTAAATTAGTTTTGCTCACTCCTGTAGTTTACCAAATTAATATAAACTGTCTTAAATTGCACTTTTTCCTGTTTAAGTGCACCTACATTAACAGTTTTCATTGGTGTAGTTAGGCTGCATGTAGGCAAGAAAGTGAAAACTTCTGATAGCCTCCCATTTGCCAATAATTGAAAAACTATATAGAGGAGCCACTGATTTGAAGTCTCTCTCTCATGCACACACAGTGTGCCGCGTAAACCTGTTTAATTATGCTCAAGAGACAAATAAGTCAAAGAACTTAGGGGTGGATAAAAGTGCAACCCTGGAAGAACAGGGCTGAGAAAGACAGGGACTCCTGGGCATGTAGATTGATCCCCAAGTGATTGGAATATCTAGGATAAACTAGGCCCAACTACGCTGCAAATTGGAGGTGTGGGTAGACTGTTCATTGTGTTAAAAACCCTTTTATTGTTACACTTTGTTACTGCTGTTAAGATTAAACAATACTTTGTTTTGAAAAAGCAGTTTTAAATCACTGTATTCACAATGGTCACAGCTCCCAAAGGGTACATCTGCAGGTCTTGAACCCAGCCAGGCCTATTGAGCAACCACAACAGGTACATAAGGAGCTGCAACCCCACACCCAGTATGAGAATGGAAGAACTGAAGGATTCCATCCAAGGGAGGTAAAGACTCATGGCCTAAAACCTGGAAGGGGTGCACTCCAAGAGAGATCACCGAAAGGATCAAAGATGCAGCTGATCCTGAACTGTAACAGTGGATGATCAAATGGATTTTAAGTACTTAACTTTAATTTTAAGGTTCTTTTTAACTAGCTTACTCATTTTAAAAATCATTCCTAAAGGTCAGTGTTGCAATACTAGTTTTTGGTATGACCCTCCTGTGAGGATATTGAACCCAGCTATATTATGGTTGCTATTACTTAGTGGGCTCAACTACCATCGCATTTTGACCCTAAATCAGCTGTAATCATTCTTACAAGCTGCAGACAAGCTGATTCAAAACTCAGTTGGCTATGTATCAAAAAACTGCTTTTTCAAACTGTATCTTAATGTGACATTTGACCAGTTAACATATGGGCAGGCAAAGTCATCCACTAATATTGTTTTAGCACAGGGGCGGGCAAACTTTTTGGCCTGCAGGCCCCATTGGGTTTTGTAAATTCGATGGTGAGTCGGTTAGGGGCGGGAGTTGTAGCTCAGCTCCCACCTCCTATCTGCCCTCCTCCTCGGGACTCCTGCCCCATCCAACACTCCCCATTCCCTGACGGACCCTCTGGGACCCCTGCCCCATGCAGAAACCCGTTCCCTGTCCCCTGACTGCCCCCAAACCCCCACCACCCCATCTAACCTCTCCTCTCATTCCTGACGGCCCCCCCTGGGCCCTGCCCCATCTAACCAGACAGCAAGCATGGAAAATATCACCCCAAATAGTTAATGTCTGGCAAAATCATAAGCAACTGAAAAGAGTAGCTTGTCATGTAAAATATTAGGCAAGCTTAACACTATCTTGTGCTACTGACTTCGCCTATAAAATTCTAAAAGTAAGGGGTTTCAGTTGATAATAAAATAAACAAAATAGTTAGCAAGTTCATCATGTTCTTAACTTTACTTGGAAAGGTATGTTTATCTTCCTTTGTTACTGAATTTTCCTAGATCTGTTTCTGTCAAAAGTGTTTGAAGGGGAAATAGCTTCTTCCATTCTTTCCCAGTAATTAACAAGTCAGGTATCTTGTAACAACCAGAAAAACATGGTCCACTCTTCTCTTAGCCCACTAGAAGGAAGGACAGCACAATTATTTTATTTTTATTTATTTTATTATTGCTTTTGACTTAGCCCATTGCCAGTCTTCTGCACAGCAAAACTACTATGTTAAACTATAGTTAAAGGCACACTAAATTTACTTTAAACACGTATGTGGGTAGTGTAGTTACATGGCAGTCTGCCAACACAAAACATAGACTCGAGTGCCTGGAATGTCAGTGGCTTACACTGGCAAGTGCTAGACATTTCTATTTTATGCTGTATACTGAAGGGCCATAACAAACTATCCATGTAACTTCGGCAACTCCAGTTATGTTTTGGGAAACATTGCGTGAGTATCGTGTTCTCAAACTACAAATCCAATGGTCTTTTATATTACCTAGAAAGTGCATGAAGTCTGAAGTATAATTAAGTATAACCAAGAAAACAAATATAACAGAGGAAGTAAAATTGTGTTACTTTACGAATATTGGATATTAGTGATTATGTGAATGCATACACACAATATATATATACACATATATATAAGGCAAAAACAAGCAAAGAAATGTAATTAAAGAAGAGATGAGGTGACTACATTACATAACATCTTCAGTTTTATTTATTAATTTATGGCAATAGCTCATATTATATGTTTTGCAAGAGTAATAAAATCTACATAAGATGTGAGCTCACTTCAGCACTCTGCTACTGAATTTTTGTTGAGAAATGGAGAGAAAAGGGGATGGTTGTCTGTGTTCTGATTTCAGGAATTCGTCTATACAGCTTATGAATTCTAATTGATACTGTGAAATTTTTTCTTATGGAAACTGATGTATCATTGCATGCTCTATATCTATGTGTATCCACCACTGCTGACAAGACTTTAAGCATGTCTCTTCCAGACTAGATATATTTGAAAGTAGTTAATCACTATACTCTACCCAGTCAACAGGTATGCCAAGGACATTGGCTGGAGCTGGGAGAAGCCACTTTCTTCCTGCTTGTCTATAGGAAGCTTGGGTTTGGAGAGTGGAAAATTACCAGCAACTGGAAAAAGGAACATGGTGGTAATGGGACATATAAACTCAAGGCACTTTGAGAGAGAGACAAGAGAATTGGAGAACAGAGGGACATAATATGTAGCAAGGAGTTCTGGTATAACTGGGGGACCAAGCAAAGGTCAAAGCAAGCTGACCTAGAGAGACTTCATGATTAAGACCAGCTATGTGCTGCAGCAGAAAGACTCTGGATGGCCCAGAGTACTCTGATTCCATCCCAAGGAATCAGCATGCTGAGAAAACTGAGGCAGGGAGATGTGCATAGGGTTTATTATTTTTGTATAGATCTGTGTACTTGTGTGATTAAGTAAAGAGCAATGGTGATTCCAGGCCAGACTGGGGGGAAGAGGGCAATCAATCTAAGTTACATAACTTCAGCTATGTGACTAACGTAGCTGAAGTTGACATACTTAGATCTACTTATCGCGGTGTCTTTACTGTGGTAAGTCGACGGCTGACGCTCCTCCGTTGACTCTGCCTGAGCCTCTCGCTCTGGTGGAGTACCAGAGTCAACGGGAGAGTGCTCGGCGGTCAATTTATTGTGTCTAGACTAGAATCCCTTAGAATCCTGTGCAAAATCTGTCTGCATGTATATGTTATATCTATCACATGTTCTTAAAGGGTTAACCTATGGACCCAGAACACCCACATGGCTGGAGTTCTGGGAAATAGTGTGTTACACTACAAGGGACTCTTGGGGCTTGTCTACACTACTGCTTAAGTCGATGTAACTTACATAGCTTAGAGGTTTGAAAAAGCCACACCCTAAGCAACTTAAAGTGGCATCCACACCACACTATATCAGCGGAAGATGCTCTCCCGCCAAACGTAGTTTCCACTTCTCATTGAGCTGGAGTAATTATGCTGATGGGAGATTGCACCAGTATAGCACAATAGTATAGACTAGCCTTTAGGGGTCAACACTGGTAACAGGGGCTCAGCAGTTCAACTCTGAGGTTTCAGTTCTCAGGACGGGTGCTAGACAGAATATGCCTAGAGACCCCTAACTAGGGCCAGCGTATGCACCTGCTTCAGACTCCAGAGGCTTAAGCACACAGGGCCTAGTATGTTGGGTCCACTCAGAGCAATCTGGTGATTGGCCAAGAGAAGGTATTCAGCTAGATCTATGACACAGACTAGTACACATTTTGGAGTGGATTTTGTAAAAGTTATAAAATCTTCTGAGGATAGGGGGTGGAGGGGAGAGCATGGTTTCACAATTGCTCCTGAGATGCAAGTTCTTCCATCAGACCCTACCCCCATGCCATTCTGGCTGTAGAATGCACACTGACCACTTTGGTTCCAGGAGTATTTCTCAGTACTGGCTATGATCTCTAAAGCTGTGTGAATAATCTGGAACTAGTTATTACAGAAAATCACCTTTCCCTCTCATTCTGTGTTTGGTTGCTGGGAAACAATTCTCTACAGCTGGAAGCAGAGCATTTTTCTCTGATGGTTTGCTATGTTGGTGACTTTAGAGGCACAGTGTAAGGTGCATCAGTATATAAGGAGGACTTGAAAAAATTAGTTTTATTAGAAGTTTCAATAAATTTTAGCTAAAATAATTGAGGTAATCTCCCTTCTCCACATAGATGGTATATAGTGTATAGCTTTAATCAATATAAAGCATCCATATTTTGTGATGAGCCTCAAATATAGTTAAGCAGCTGACTAACAGCTTATCAGCAGGAAACAAACCTGTCACAGGAGACTGATCTAAGAATTCACAAAAGTCTGAAATCACTAAACTTTTTTGGCCATTTTTATAGCCTAAGCATCTGAAATGTTTTTCATTTTCTTTAAAAGACAATAATTTCTCTTGTATGCCAAGTTTCAGCCTACTGACTGGTGCTGCAGCTAAATAAAATATTAAATGCTGTAATTCCTTTGCTACATAGATAAATGTTGTAACAGTTGTTCTTATAGCTTTGGAAGAGAGCCAAAAGCCATTTGTACTTTCCTTATAAATTCAGTGCTACTAGTAGGTAAGTTTGAAAGAATATCTCACAAGATTGTATCACCTTCACTAACACTTCTTGGTATGGCTCCAAGGGAACATCAATTATACATGGAAGATTAAATGTATATGACAAAGCTGTCACTGTATGATAAACATGAATAAAGAGGAATGGACATTTGAAGTGGCTGCTTGTATCTGCAAGCCAGAAAATAAGGCAACAATCACTTTTCTCTTCCTTTGGGGGTGGGGGATGAATTAAAGTTAACACAGTGCATATCAATGAGTCACCTCACACAACTTCCAGTCAGACGACAGGAGAATTTATTGCCAGCAGGAGCAGACAACATTTTTAAAATCTTTTCTGCATTCTCATATATGTGAATGACTGAGGTTTTTGTTTGTGGTGTACTCATTTCATTTCCAGCTGTTCTCTGGTCTTCACTTTTTTACAGCAACTCAGAACTACCATCAGTACAGTTCTAAGAAATTGCTGTAATCTGGGGATAATATCTTCCAAATCTAGACCACTATTACAAAAAATAAATCTCTCAAACATCAAGCAGTTTTTAAAAACTACTTATATTTTCTGTAGGATCCACATGGCAGGGAAAGAAGCACATGAATTTCCCATTCTAGCTCTGCTGAAACAGATATATACTATCCCAAGAGCTGCAGTGTTGTCCTCAATTATACTAATAGTTACATCATTGTGTGAAAATAGAAACAGGCCACAAATCTTTCACAATTGGAAAGGTTTGATAACCACAGAGTCTATTGCCATTCCTCATTAGCTCTTGTTCATGTCCTTCCATCAGTTTTTAGTCTGTGTGCAACACTGCTCCTTTTTAAGACATCCTGAACTACTTTAGTTATATTGTGAATGTGGCTTTAAAAAAAAATGCTATGAGTCATTTTGGCACTTTAAAAAAATTAGACAGAGAAAATAGGGTTATAAACAAACTCAAAATAAAATGAAGACAAACTATCAATCCTTTACAATGTTGCTCAATGATTACATCCCAAGTTAAAATAATTAGATTTGGAAATTTAACCTATTATTTTTACTGTTAACCCTTGTCTACTGAAGTTTATATTGACAGTGCAACACTCCTTAAAGATATATGCATACAAAGTCCCTGAAAATTTTAAACATAGGAGAAATAAGTAAGTTACGAATATGGATCAACAGGTTATCCCTTAATTTCTCCTAGGGAATAAATAAAAAATAAACCAATGCAAACCTCTCTTCTTCTGATGCACAGGTCAAATCCATAGTTGGATTTCTAACAAGTTTGCCTTGGCTAGAGTTGATTTGCAGACCCTTCACCTAGTTGAAGTGCTCCTGGGTCACCACCAAATGGTAGCTTTCAAAATACTACAGGCCCAACACACCTTTCTAAGATATCAACCCCCGCCCTCAGAGGGCCAAGGTGACACTATTCTTCCCTAAGATTTTTTCCTAAAGAGATTATACTCAGCCCAATAAATTCAGCCTTAATATAATGAGTATGGAAAAAAAAAATTAAAGACATGATGGACAACTCGGTCCCCATCCCAGCCTCAAATACTTATTAGCTCTGGGAAAATAACTTTTAATTAATGAATTAATTGTGCTTTATTGCACCTGAAACTCATGTATTTTAAAAGTTTCCAAAGGAAGTTTTGAGCATGTGCAATAACCAGAACAAAAAGCAGAAGTGGCCAGAGATATTTGGAAAACTCTATCTTATAAAGAAAATATGCAAGTGCATCATCCTTAAGCACCAGCTGATAGAATTTTTTTTTTAATTTCATATTTTTTGTTTTACAGTGTGGTACTGAGCTCTGGTACCCTTTAGTGATGAGTATTTTTGCATGGTGATTTTTTTTTGTATTCTAATTCATCAATAAATTAAATAAACATTTACTGCATTAGTACATAGTCCATTCATATTCCAAGAACTTTACAAACATGAACTAACCAGAGACTTCTTTCTGTATCTGAAGATGAACATGAGGATTGTAAAATTATGTTTCTCTTCTGCCCTGTCTTCAGTTTAAAAAAAAATCATAAATGAACTATTTATTTTGTGGTTCCAAAAAAACCCACTGTTAAATCATCTTCTCGCCAAAAATAACTTCCTCCTTTAATTGTTACGAAGTTCTGAAAGAGTCTGAATGTTTCTACTTGAGAGGCTACTGCACAGTAGTTAGTGTGCAAGAAGGAAATATATATATATATATATAGTTGCTTGTCTTGTTGGTCCCAGAATATGCTTTTGAGGTTCACAGAGCTCTTCCTCAGGTCTCAGGAGGGAATACTTGGTTACCTTCCCCAAACCCTAGGAAGAGCTCTGAGAAATTGGAAAGAGTGTCCTTTCCACCAACAGAGATTGGTCCAATAAAAGATATTAAAATATATAGTTATAAACTACAAAACTTCTGAAGACAGGATTCTCCAGCTATATTAAGAGTAAAGAATTTATTAGGGAAAAACATCAACCATGCTATTATTAATAATACTGTTAAGCGTGTATATAAAAAGACTAGCATGAAATATCTCAGCTGTTGCTTGGAATGTCTGAGCATCCAATTTACAGCAAACATTTAAATGAAACCACCAGTAACAGGAAAAGAGAAAATCATCCATCACTCTTTGTACTTTACAGCCTCCTTTGGATTTAAGAAATAGGAATGAAGGAAACAAGGAATTTAGCCACATCTCATACACCACAAATCAGATAAGACCTTTTTAAAACTTTGTTTTTATTCTAACAATGTTATCAACATCGCTTCAATGAAATAAATTTATCTAGGTATATATATATATATATATAGCCCCCATCTAAACTGATTTACATGGGACTCCACAGTGAGTATGAGGGTCTGTGCTAGCATATCTGCATGGAGCAATGAGGTTTATATATGCATTAGTAAAATTCAACATGATCCTACAACCTAAAATCAAACAATATAGCATGCTACAATCTTTAACTCATAGCTTATATATTTAACTTATTTCAGCCACTTACTTCTTCTGTTAAATTACAGTATTAAGAGAATTTAAACCACAAAACAACTAAAAAGTAATTTATCAACAGACAAAACTGGTTGAACTAAAAAAAGGTATACCCAGATTATTCAGCCTTCTTTTGTGCTTTCCCACTTCAACATACTGTATCAGGGACACAGTTGAATAGATTTTGTCTTTGTATTTTTATTTATAATTTAGCCAACCCAAGTGTAATATGATTGTCTCAACATTCAGCTCATGAAAAGTTTTTTTCAAACTGATAAGAGGCCCCTGCTTTTTTTCCTAGCTAATTAGTTCTAAATCTAGAAAGAAACAGATCTGCACCTTTTTATGCTTAGAATCATAGAAGATTAGGGTTGGAAGAGACCTCAGGTGATCATCTAATCCAATCCCCTGCTCAAAGCAGGACCAACCCCAACTAAATCATCCCAGCCAGGGCTTTGTCAAGCCGGGCCTTAAAAACTTCTAAGGATGGAGATTCTACCACCTCCCTAGGTAACCCATTCCAGTGCTTCACCACACTCCTAGTGAAATAGTTTTTCCTAACAGCCAACCTAGACTTCCCCCACTGCAACTTGAGACTATTGCTTCTTGTTCTGTCATCTGCCACCACTGAGAACAGCTGCGCTCCATCCTCTTTGGAACCCCTCTTCAGGTAATTGAAAGCTGCCATCAAATTCCCTCTCACTCTTCTCTTCTGCAGACTAAATAAACCCAGCTCCCTCAGCCTCTCCTCGTAAGCCATGTGCCACAGCCCCCTAATCATTTTCATTGCCCTCCGCTGGACTCTTCCCAATTTGTCCACACACTTCCTGTAGTGGGGGGCCCAAAAGTAGACACAATACTCCAGATGTAGCCTCACCAGTGCCAAATATAGGGGAATAATCACTTCCCTCAATCTGCTGGTAATGCTCCTACAAATGCAGCCCAAAATGCCATTAGCCTTCTTGGCAACAAGGGCATACTATTGACTCATATCCAGCTTCTTGTCCACTGTAATCCCCAGATCCTTTCCTGCAGAACGCCACTTAGCCACTGAGCTGTTGATCATTACCCGTTGAGCCTAATGATCTAGCCACCTTTTTATCCACCTTATAGTCCATTCATCCAATCCATACTTTTTTAACTTGCTGGCAAGAATACTGCAGGAGACCGTATCAAAAGCTTTGCTAAAGTCAAGATATATACTTTCTTCTCGTTTCTTTTTTTTCCAGCAAATTCTTCAGGAAAGACCGATAATATGATAATTTCATCTGTGGCCTACTGAAGCTCTCCTTGGAAGTCTCTCTCTTTCCAAAACCAACTCTGCTTCAGTGTTTATCTTGAGATCTTTAAGTATTGGGGGCCCAGTCCACCAGAGCACGTATCAGAGGGATAGCCATGTTAGTCTGGATCTGTAAAAGCAGCAAAGAGTCCTGTTGCCCTTACAGACTAACAGACGTTTTGGAGCATGAGCTTTTGTGGGTAAATACCCACTTCGCTGGATGCATGTAGTGGAAATTTCCAGGGGCAAGTATATATATGCAAGCAAGAAGCAGGCTAGAGATAACGAGGTTAGTTCAATCAGGGAGGATGAGGCCCTCTTCAAGCAGCTGAGGTGTGAAAACCAAGGGAGGAGAAAGTGGTTTTGTAGTTGGCAAGCCATTCACAGTCTTTGTTTAATCCTGAGCTGATGGTGTCAAATTTGCAGATGAACTGAAGCTCAGCAGTTTCTCTTTGAAGTCTGGTCCTGAAGTTTTTTTGCTGCAGGATGGCCACCTTAAGGTCTGCTATAGTGTGGCCAGGGAGGTTGAAGTGTTCTCCTACAGGTTTTTGTATATTGCCAGTCCTTCAAGGATCGGTTTTGGGACCGATCTTATTTAACCTTTTTATTACCGACCTTGGCACAAAGAGCGGGAATGTGCTAATAAAGTTTGCGGATGACATGAAGTTGGGGGGTATTGCTAACACGGAGAAGGACAGGGATACTATTCAGGAAGATCTGGACCACCTTGTGAACTGGAGTAAGAGTAATAGGATGAGATACAATAGTGAAAAGTGCAAGGTCATGCACTTAGGGATTAATAATAAGAATTCTATATATACGTTGGGGACGCATCAGTTGGAAGCGATGGAGGAGGAGAAGGACCTTGGGGTATTGATCGATAGCAGGATGACTATGAGCCACCAATGTGATATGGCTGTTAAAAAAGCAAATGCGATTTTAGGATGCATTAGGCGAGGTATTTCCAGCAAGGATAAGGAGGTGTTAGTACCGTTATATAAGGCGCTGGTGAGACCCCATCTGGAATATTGTGTGCAGTTCTGGTGTCCCATGTTCAAGAAGGATGAATTCAAACTGGAACAGGTCCAGAGACGGGCTACTAGGATGATCCGAGGAATGGAAAACCTGCCTTATGAAAGGAGACTCAAAGAGCTTGGCTTGTTTAGCCTGGCCAAAAGAAGGCTGCGGGGGGATAAGCTTGCTCTATATAAATATATCAGGGGGGTTAACGTTAGGGAGGGAGAGGAATTATTTAAGTTTAGTACTAATGTAAGGCACGAGGACGAATGGGTACAAACTGGATATTAGGAAGTTTAGACTTGAAATTAGACGAAGGTTTCTAACCATTAGGGGAGTGAAGTTTTGGAACAGCCTTCCGAGGGAAGTAGTGGGGGCAAAAGACTTATCTGGCTTCAAGACTAAACTTGATAAGTATATGGAGGGGATGTTATGATGGGATAGTTTAATTTGGGCAATTGATCTTGGATTATCACCAGATAAGTCTGCTCAGTGGTTTGCGGGGAGATGTTGGATGGGATGGGAACTGAGTTACTGCAGAGAATTTCTTCTTAGGTGCTGGCGGGTGAGTCTTGCCCACATGCTCAGGGTTTAGCTGATCGCCATATTTGGGGTCAGGAAGGAATTTTCCTCCAGGGCGGATTGGCAGGGGCCCTGGAGGTTTTTCGCCTTCCTCTGCAGTGTGGGGCATGGGTCACTTGCTGGTGGATTCTCTGCAGTTTGAGGTCTTCAAACCAGTTTTGAGGATTTCAGTAACTCAGTCCTGGGTTAGGGGTTGTTATAAAAGTGGATGGGTAGGGTTCTGTGGCCTGCCTTGTGCAGGAGGTCAGACCAGATGATCATATTGGTCCCTTCTGGTCTATGAGTCTATGAGTCTAATACCTGATTTGTGTCCGTTTATCCTTTTCCGTAGCGACTGTCCAGTTTGGCCAATGTACATAGCAGAGGGGCATTGCTGGCATATGATGGTGTATATTACATTGGTGGACGTGCAGGTGAATAAACCGGTGATGGCGTGGCTGATCTGGTTAGGTCCTGTGATGGTGTCGCTGGTGTAGATATGTGGGCACAGTTGGCATTGAGGTCTGTTGCATGGATTGGCTCCTGAGTTAGAGTTACTATGGTGCAGTGTGCAGTTACTGGTGAGAATATGTTTCAGGTTGGCAGATTGTCTGTGGGCGAGGACTGGCCTGCCACCCAAGGCCTGTGAAAGTGTGGGATCATTGTCCAGGATGGGTTGTAAATCCCTGATGATGCGTTGGAGGGGTTTTAGCTGGGGACTGTATGTGATGGCCAGTGGAGTCCTGTTGGTTTCTTTCTTGGGTTTGTCTTGCAGTAGGAGCATGTAAGCGCCAATGGTACTATGCATGTGCTTAAAGTTAAGCATATGCTTAAGTGCTCTGCTGGACCAGAACCTGGTTGATTAAGAAATACAACATACCTTCCAGGACTCTCAGAAACCCCTTGTATTTCTGCATGCTTTATCTTCCAAAACTTTAGTCTTATATATAGGAGCTATGTTTTCACTGAAAGAGAAGTATATAGAATATACTGTGATTACAGATGCTAGTGTCCACGTATTCACCTCAACCTCACTGCCGCATAGGTGGAGAGAAGTCTTTTTGAAATGTCACTGTACAAAGCAGCATTTTCACTAATTTAGGGTTAGTCTACACTAGAAGTGCTACAGTAGCTGTAATGCATCTGGTGAATACTCTCTATGCCAATGGGAAAGAGCTCTCCTGTTGGCATAATAAACCACCTCTGTGAGAGGCAGTAGCTTTGTCAGTGGGAGAAGGTCTCCCACAGCATAGCGCCGTCCACACTGGCACTTAGGTCGATGTAACTTACGTTGCTCAGAGGGGTGGCTTTAAGTGGTAATGTGCACAAGCCCTTACTGTAAGTATTGTACTCATTAAGAAGGCTTTGCACCTGTCATTATTTTTATTGAATTTCAATGAAAATGGTTTTAGAGACAAAACAAATGTTAAAATACCATGATGTAAAACTTACTAGATGTAAGATTTTTTTGTTAACACAATGACATTTTAATGTGTGGCAGCCTAATATTTCAAAATGACAGAAAGCTTGAAAAGACATGGTTTCTAATGGAAAATGGCTGGCTGCAGCTTTATTGGAATATGCAGTCCTCTACAAGATATGAAAGCAAAGCTTCCCGCCCCCTATCTCCAAATACAACCACACCCACCTAATTAGGTTCTCAATGACATTCTTTTTGTATTACTACAAAATATATTATGTTCACATATACAGTATATTCCCAATTATTCAAATAGCAGGAGGCGGCACGGATTTTATTTGGATAATCAGGAGTTCAGATAATCAAGAGGGCAGGAGCCATTCAGCAGCAGAGTGTCCTCTCCTGCAGCTGGGGGCTCATCCTCCTTCTGGATCTCCTTGAAGTCCTGGTCAGGTGTCTCTGTTCTGCCCTGCTCACTCGCTCCCATGACAGCAGGGCTGCTGAGGGTTCCTTGCACTGCTGCAGGGACAGTAACAGCCAATCCCTGCAGGAGCAAGGTGCGGGGGGGAAGCTGCAGTCCTGGCGAGGCAGAGCAGATATCCCCAGCAGGACTCTGCTCTACCTTGCCAGGACTGCAGACTCCCCCAGAACCTTGTGCCTGCAGTGGTTGGGTGTCACAAGTCCTGCAGCAGTTCAGGGAGCACTCTTCAGCTCCACTGTCACAACCCCACTCATTCACAGCTCTGAGAGCCAAGCTGCAGAGGGCTCCCTACATCGCTGCAGGAGTCATTCAGCAGCAGAAAGGCCTATCCTGCAGCCAGGGGCTTGTCCTCCTCTCTCTCCTCCTCAAACTCCTGGCGGGGGATCTCTGCTCTATTATCCAAACCTCATTATCCAAATCCCTTCTTTGTCCCTGATGTATCTCATGCTGGGGTACAAAGAGGGGATTCCGGTAATGCCGAGGTTTGGCTAATAGGGTTTCAGATAAATGGGAGTTTCATGTATAACAATTTATTTATGTATATGGTGCTGACAACCTGCTCATGTTGTATAATCCACAAACGCAAAAGTCTGCCATGAAGAGCTTATAATCTAAAGAGAGACATGAAAGAGGAGTCATATTGAGTGCACTGCTTTGGCAGCCCCATCAGAGTCCACAAAAATTTAAGCTTTCAATTTAAAAAAAGTTTCTAGCCCTTCATTCTCTACCTGAACTGACGAAGGACTGAATCTACACACAAACAAAATGGAACAATGACTAATGGCCAAATGCCACCCAACCCCTCCACTGGTGTGGCAGGTTCTCAAGCAGAACTGCTGCTGTTCTACTAGGAAAAGAAAGGCAGACACAGAAGGAAACTCTACATAAGGAAGTTTTGAGAGGTCAGTAGATCTGACATTATATGACTTCATACGTCTAGAATTTCTTCCTCTATGTACAGGATTCGTCGGGGTCCGAGCTTCTATTAAGACCCACAGGTTGTAGTAACGGCTACACATCAAACCACCTGGCTGGGTCTGACATTCCTTTCTCCACAATTCCTCATAAGTTTTCGATGTAAAATCAACTTACTTCATATATGACTGGCAAGTTCAATATTTGGTCCTAATAAAAGATTGAACTGGCCTCTTGCATCTGAATGGAGTGTTGTTAATGGAGCATAATACTGACAATGTAAAGTCAACAGGTTCAATTTTAGCCCCATTTAAGTCAAAGGCAAAACGTCAATTGACTTCACTGGTCAACACTGCTAACTATTCCACTGTTATTTTAGTAGGACTATTCAGATACTCTGGGATTGTGAGCAGAGCTGCAGTAGAGTATTAATACTTATTTCCACCCCAATCAGAACCTTTGGTTACAATGCCGTGTTAATTTAGATATGCAACATTCTACTGTTTGAAAGGAATCATGACCTTGTAGTTACAACAATGGACTAGGACCTGGAAGATACGGATTCTATTCCCAAATCTGCCATTGACTTGCTGCATAGCCTTAGGTAAGTCACTCTCTGTGCTAGTTTCCTCATTAATAAATGGAGAAAATAATTTACTCACAGGGCTACTGTAAGGATTTACGTATGTTTGTAAAACATTTTGAGATCTTTAGATGAAAGGCTGCATAAAAGTGTGAAGTATTATATTATGAAAGGCAGTATTTATGGTAATGTGGCTGACAAATAAGCAGTGATTTAATTTTAAATTATGTTGCTACTGAAATCCGTATTGGGTTTAATGTTGCCAATGGGGCACTGGATTAGTTGGTAATTGTAATGGTAATTGGTATAAATAATGTTTTTACTGTAGCATGATTTAAGTTACCAGTTGTCATTTGAAAGTTAAGTACATTTTACCTCAACATTCTAAAATAAGACGGCAGACCTGGAGTTGAATTACTCCGGAGAAGTACAGTAATTCAAAACCCTGTCAAATGACACTTCATTCACAGACAAGGAATGGTACTGTATTAGAGGCAAACAGAAATGCACTGCACTCCCCACTAATCAGGATTTCAATAGATCCAAAACCAGCATGCATAAAAAATGTGTACAGAAATGTAACAAGTAAGTCATGTGTGTGCAACATGAGGCTTTTGTCAATGACTTATAAATGTAGGGTAATTTAAGTGAAGCTGTCACAGATTTTCCAATCTTCCACACCAAAGTGCTACAGATTGCAAAGTTCTTCCCACAGAATTTAGGTCTAGCTCACTGAAGAGTAGGTGGAGCCTCAGTTAGACTTTAGTTTCAGAAGTCAGTTTCAGTGCAAATTGTGCTAAAACCTAGATAACTTAAAACAGTTACAAAACATAGTGATCAGGTCCTAAGGTGCTTCAGAAGTAGGGTTGTCAACTGTCTAATTGCACAAACCCAAACACCCTTGCCCCACCCATTGCACTGCCCCTTCCCCAAGGCCCCACTCAGTCCATCACTTCGTCTCCATCACTCACTCACCCTCACCCTCACTCACTTTAACTAGACTGGGCAGGGGCTTGAGGTGCAGGAGGGAGTGCAGGCTCTGGGCTGGGGCCAAGAGATTTGCAGTGTGGACAGGAGGCTGAGCCTGGGCCAGGGGTGCAGGTTCTGGGAGGAAGTTTGGGTGCGAGAGGGCATTCAGGGCTGGGGTGGGGGGGGGCGGGCTCTGGGAGCAAGTTTGGGTGCAGGAAGAGGCTCATGGCTGGGGCAGGGGGTTGGGGTACAGGAGGGACTGTGTGCTCTGGGAGAGAGAGTTTGGGTGTGGGAGGGGGCTCACGGCTGCAGCAGGGAATGGGGTGCAGGAGGGGGTGAGGGGTGTGGGCTCCAGCCAGGTGGTGCTTACCTCGGTTCCTCAAAGCGACTGGCATGTCCGGCTCCTAAGCTCAGGGGCGGCCAGGCAGCTCTGCGCACTGCCCCTGCCTGCAAGCACCACCCCTGGCACTCGGGGGTGGGCAGCACGCAGAGATCCTCTGGCCAGCCCTGCGCCTAGGAGCCGGATATGCCAGACGCTTCCGGAAGCTGAATGGAGCAAGGACAGGTAAGAAGCCAGTCTTTGCCCCGCTGCGCCACCAGACTTTTAACGGCCTAAAATCTCCCAGATTGGCTTCAGTAGCCTCTGGGAGATTGCACCCAATTCCGAGAGACTCCAAGCCAATCCAGGAGAGTTGGCAGCCCTATTAAAAGATGGGGAATCCAGAACACCAACTGGCAGGTCAACATGAATCCTACAAAAAGTGGAAACTAGGTCAAATTACAAAGCATGAATATGAACAACTAACACAAGTATGTAGGGACAAAATTACAAAGGCACAGGCACAAAACAAGATCAAACTAGCAAGAGACATGAAGGGTAACAAGAAAACATTCTACAAATACATTAGAAGCAAGAGGAAGATCAAGGACAGGGTAGGCCCATTACTCCAGGGGGTTGAATAACAACAGAAAATGTGGAAATGGAAGAGGTGCTTAATGACGTCTTTGTTTTGGTTTTCACCAAGAACGATGGTGGTGATTGGACATCTAACACAGTGAATGCCAGTGAAAATGATGTAGGATCAAAAGAGGCTAAAATAGGAAAAGAAAAAGTTAAAAATTATTTAGACAAATTAGAAGTCTTCAAGTCATCAGGTGGCCTGATGAAATGCATCCTAGAATACTCAAGGAGCTGACTGAGGAGCTATCTGAGCCATAAGCGATTATCTTTGAAAAGTCATAAAAGACTGGAGAGATTCCAGAAGACTGGAGAATGGAAAATATGGTATCAATCTATAAAAAGGGAAATAAGGACAATCCAGGGAATTACAGACCGGTCAGCTTAACTTCTGTACCCAGAAAGATAATGGAGCAAATCATTAAGCAATCAATTTGCAAACATCTAGAAGATAATAAGGTGATAAATGACAGTCAGCATGGATTTGTCAAAAACAAATTGTATCAAACCAAACTGAAAGGTTTCTTTGACAGGGTAACAAACCTTGTGAACGGGGGAGAAGCAGTAGGTGTAGTATATCTTGACTTTAGTAAAGCTTTTGATATGGTCTCGCATGACCGTCTCATAAACAAACTAAAGAAATGCAACCTAGATGGAGCTAATATAAGGTGAGTGCAAAACTGGTTGGAAAACCGTTCCCAGAGAGTAGTTATCAGTAGTTCACATTCATGCTGAAAGAACACAACAAGTAGGGTCCCTGCAGGGATCAGGTCTGGGTCCGGTTCTGTTCAATATCTTCATCAGTGATGCAGATAATGGCATAGAGATTACACTTACAAAGTTTGTGGATGATACGAAGCTGAGAGGGGTTGCAAGTGCATTGGAGGACAGGATTAAAATTCAAAATGATCTGGACAAGCTGGTGAAATGTCTGAAGTAAATAAGATGAAATTCAGTAAGGACAAATGCAAAGTACTCCACTTAGGAAGGAACAATCAGTTGCACACATACAAAATGGGAAATGACTGCTTAGGAAGGAGTACTGCAGAATGGGATCTGGGGGACACAGTGGACCACAAGCTAAATATGAGTCAACAATGTAGCGCTGTTGCAAAAAAAACAATCACCATTCTGGGATGCATTAGCAGGAGTGTCGTAAGCAAGACACAAGAAGTAATTATTCCACTCTACTCTGCGCTGATTAGGCCTCAACTGGAGTATTTTGTCCAGTTCTGGGCACCACATTTCAGGAAGGACATGGACAAACTGGAGAGAATCCAGAGAAGAGCGACAAAAATGATTAAAGATCTAGAAAACATGACCTATGAGGGAAGATTGAAAAAATTGGAATTGTTTAGTCTGGAAAAGAGAAGACTGAGGGGTGACATAACAGTTTTCAAGTACATAAAAGGTTGTTATAAGGAGGAGGGAGAAAAATTTTTTTCCTAACCTCTGAGGATAAGACAAGAAGCAATGGGCTTAAATTGTGGCAAGGGAGGTTTAGGTTAGACATTAGGAAAAACTTCCTGTCAGGGTGGTTAATCATTGGAATAAATTGTCCAGGAAGGCTGTGGAACCTCCATCATTGGAGATTTTTAAGACTAGATTAGACGAACACCTGTCAGGGATGGTCTAGCTAATATTTCGTCCTGCCATGAGTGCAGGGGACTGGATTAGATGACCTCTCAAGGTCTCTTCCAGTCCTATTATTCTCTGATTGTCTTAACACTAATATTGTTCTCTTTTGGTTAACACTCAAGTTTCTGGCAAAGTAACGTAAGCACTTAGGAGCCTACGTCTCATAGAAAGTTAGTGGGAATTCGGACTCTAAGTGCCTAGGTCCAATTTTAAAGTGGGACTTAATTGCTCTTGAAAATTTTACCATTTCATGCTGCCAGAATGCATGATCAACTATACTTTGCACTGTAATCAGAAAGGGACTCAGGGTATGTCTACATCTACAATTTTGCAGCGCTGGTTGTTACAGCTGTATTAGTACAGCTGTATAGGGCCAGCGCTGCAGAGTGGCCACACTTACAGCAACCAGCGCTGCAAGTGGTGTTAGATGTGGCCACACTGCAGCGCTGTTGGGCGGCTTCAAGGGGGGTTCGGGGAACGCGAGAGCAAACCGCGGAGAAGCAGGTCTCCTTCCCCGGGTTGCTCCAGTGTTCCCCGAACCCCCGTGCAAGCAGGTCTCCTTCCCCGCGGTTTGCTCTCGCGTTCCCCGAACCCCCCTGCAAACCGCGGGGAAGGAGACCTGCTTGCATGGGGGTTCGGGGAACGCGAGAGCAAACCACGGGGAAGGAGACCTGCTTGCACGGGGGTTCGGGGAACACGAGAGCACACCGCGGGGAAGGAGACCTGCTTGCACGGGGGTTCGGGGAACGCGAGAGCAAACCGCGGGGAAGGAGACCTGCTTCCCCGCGGTTTGCTCTCGCGTTCCCCGAACCCCCCTGCAAACCGCGGGGAAGGAGACGCGCTTGGGGGGGAATTCGGAGAACACCGGAGCAAACTGCGGGGAAGGAGACCTGCTGGATTATCAGAGAGGTATCCTCAGGTATGCTGGGATACCTGCTTATTCCACGGAGGTCAAGAAAAGCGCTGGTAAGTGACTACACTTGATTACCAGCGCTGGATCACCAGCGCTGGATCCTCTACACCCGAGACAAAACGGGAGTATGGCCAGCGCTGCAAACAGGGAGTTGCAGCGCTGGTGATGCCCTGCAGATGTGTACACCTCCTAAGTTGCAGCGCTGTAACCCCTCACCGGCGCTGCAACTTTGTGATGTGGACAAGCCCACAGTGTGCAGTGAAAACAGTGCAAACTCAAACTATATCTACTCTCTACATATTAGGTACAGGGGAAGACTGGGATCCAAATATTGAGGTAAACTAATACTCTCGTGTTGGGGATGGGGATCAAAACAATCACTGTCTACTCAATCAAGATTCCTCACAAAAAGTTAACCACACAAGCATGCCCAAAAGAAGCAGCAACCTGATTAGACTGAACCACTTCTTCAATTTAGCCTGAACCCACAAGAAGTTCTCACATGTCAAAATCATTGCAAAACTGTAATACAGGAATAGCTACAGTATGATAGACCTGTAAGATTTGCTGACATTTTGAATATAATACTTTAGATATCAAAATGCTTTACAAACTTTAATGAATAAATCCTCACAATACATCTATGAAGTTGGGAAACATCTTCATTTTACAGTTGGGAAAACTGTGGAAAAGTTCAATCTGTGGTATATTTTGCAATATCTATCTTCTGACTCCAAGAAATAATGTATACAATAACCATTAGACATTTCCTGTGGAAAATAAAATAGTCGTGACTAAAATACACTGTCCAACATAGTCTTTGGTGCTGAAATACTAAGATGCAAATCTACTACTTTGTCATATTTGTAAGAAAAAAAAATGTTAATACAGTTTAATGAAAATAAAATAACATCAATAGTGTAAAAGGAAAGTTGATAACATAGTAAGTCTTTCACGTTGCACTATATCGGAATTTTTCAAGACTAACATCAGTAATGGAAAATAAGTCCCTGGCCATATCACATGTGTGTGGTTAAATTAATTGCTAAACTGCAATAGTGTCATACAAAGGCACTGGAGACTAAAGATGCGTATTAAGATTTTATTATGCTGCTTCCACTTCGCGTTTTTAAAAAACTTCCTGTAATTTGGAGAAGTCTCAGTGCACAGATACATCCAGCTAACCCAAATGCACACACTCAAGGTCACTGTACTCACAGTGGCCATGCTTAAGGTGCATACAGCACTTTTTGAAGCCTCCCAAACTTCCTTGTCTTCGAATTAAGTGTTCAGGCTAGGTCCCCTCACTTTTGCTGGCCTTTTTAAATATTTTATGTTAGTCTGCTTCCATAAGGAGCATACGTATTCCTCAAAATCGGTGATTCTGAAACTTTTGTACTGGTTATCCGTTTCAAATAGCAAGCCTCTGAGTATGACCGCCCCTTATAAATTAAAAACATTTTTTAATATATTTAACACCATTATAAATGCTGGATGCAAAACGGGGTTTGGGGTGGAGGCTGACAGCTCGTGACCCCCATGTAATAACCTCACAACCCCCTGAGGGGTCCAGACCCCCAGTTTGAGAACTTCTGCTCAAAATGATCTGCAGTTCTTAATTAAATGCAGGTTTAACAAAAAGAAAAAACCATAACATTAAAATTAAGTAGATTATATCCACGTAACTTGTCCAAGACTATGGAGGTATAACTTACTAGTAGAGCTGTTGATTAATCACGGGTTAACTCATGCAATTAACTCAAAAAATTAATCACGATTAAAAATATTTATTGCAGTTTTAATGCACTGTTAAACAATAGAATACCAATTGAAATGTATTAAATATTTTGGATGTTTTTTCTACCTTTTCATATATATTGTATTCTGTGTTGTAAAAATTGAAATCAAAGCGTATATTATTTTTACAAATATTTGCCCTGTAAAAATGATAAAAGAAATGCCATTTTTCAAATTACCTCATACAAGTACTGTAGTCAGTGCAATCTCTTTGTTTTGAAAGTGCAACTTACAACTGTAGATTTTGTTTTTTGTTACATAACTGCACTCAAAAAACAAACAAAGTAAAACTTCAGAGCCTACAAGTCCACTCAGTCCTACTTCTTGTTCAGCCAATTGCTAACACAAACAATTTTGTTTACATTTATGGACATAATGGTGCCCTCTTCTTATTTACAATGTCACGAGAAAGCGAGAACAGAGGTTCGCATGGCATTTTTGTAACCGGCATTGCAAGGTATTTCTGTGCTAGATATCCTAAACATTTGTATATCCTTTCATGCTTTGGCCATCCTTCTAGAGGACATGCTTCCATGCAGCTGATGCTTGTTAAAAAAAAATGTGTTAATTAAATTTGTAACTGAACTCCTTGGGGGAGAATTCTATGTCCCCAGCTCTGTTTTACCCAATGACCCAGCACATGTTGTTCATTTTAAGAACACTTTTACAGCTGATTTCACAAAACGCAAAGAAGGTACATGTGACAGGTTGGATCATGGAAACCCCTTGGGAACTGCCAAATGATGTGCCAAGACTACTTCTGCTCCTGCTTGTGTACTTTAGCTAAAGGTGCAAGGACTTTGTAACCCCCTACCAGCTCCAATTCTGCCAGTTTCCCTGGCAATAAATCTTTCTCCTGGATCAGGTCCCTCCTGACCACAGAAATCTCAGCACTTGTGTCCCTCAAACCAAGAAGCACTTTCCTATTCAATTTAATAGCATCCATATGATCACTGCTTGGTTGTGCAGAAGCAAGCTTTACAAATCCTGTGTGGAAAGAGGCAGCCGCCAGGCTCTGAGAAGCAGCAGTTTCATGTGTTATTTGCTGCCTGTTTCCACGCAGCAAGGGACCCTTATTCCTCAGGTGCTCAGTGGACTTACAATGATAGTACCTCTTGGACTCCTCCGCTTGTATAGGAAATTTGGGATGAGAAACAGGGGAACAGGGAGGTGAACGTCCAGCCTCCTTTTTCCCAGGGGTAAAACGGTGATTCTGCTTTCCCCCAACCCTGTACCCCTCTGACAGTGGTTTATGTTTAACTGCGACTTGTGCTTGCTCATAAGAGTCAGCAAACCCAGCTAATTTACCCACCGCATTCACCTTTTTGTCCCACAAATACTGTTTTACATCACCACTGTACATATTCAGAAATTGTTCCTGAGTAACCAAATCACACATTACTTCAAAGCTTGTAATGCCTTTCCCTCTCACCCACTTATCTACCAAAATTTGTCATTTCATTTACGTAAGTCACATTACTCAATCCAGATTTCCGTTTAAAACTCCTGAATTTAACCCTGTAGGTTTCAGGTGTAACCTGAAACTGTTTCAAAACCAGTTCCTTAAATTTACCATAGGTTGAAGCATCACCAATAGGCATCTTATTGAATACATCCAGAGCTCTGCCAGTCAATTTTGCTACCAATGTTCATCTTTTGATCTTCAGGGATTGCATGAAGAGTGCAGTCTCTCAAAGGTGATGAAATATTCAGCAATATTGCTGGATTCATCATACTGTGGACATAGTCACTCCCATTTGTGGATATTTGGGGAAGTGGAGCCAGCTGCTGAAGGGTTTTGTCTCTTCAACTCCATAACAGCCAGTTCATGCTTCTAGGCCTCCTTAGCTTTCTTGTGGGCAGCCTCCACCCTGGCTGTTTCTGCCTCCATAGCTCTCTTGTGAGCAGCCTCCTCCCTCTCCATCAGTCTTTTATGTTTGTTTTCTTTCTCTTTTGTTTCCAATCTAGCCAGCTCTAGTTTAGTTGCTGCTTCACTGGTAGTCATTTTCCTGCTTTCTTGTACTGGGCCATACCCCCTCTGCAGTTCACTGAAACAGAGATGCACTCAGCTCAGGGGCTTCTTAGTTAGCAGAAACTTTCCCAGCGCCCAGTGTTCAGACTTTCCGGGTAATTTGAAACCTGTGCAGTACTAGCTTCTTCTGATCTTCACTCTTACTTATTTTGCTTCCTTTTCTGGCCCTATTTTCCTTACTCAAAATAAGCAAACAGAAAATAACAAACCAGTAACCACTTTGTTTGTTCTCCAGCCACTACACTTAAAACTCACTTAAAATCACTACCAGTATCTCAATCAGCTGTGCACAGATTCTGCTCGACTACGCCACTGTCAGGAGTTGGATCACAGAAACCCCCTTCGGAACTGTCAACTGATGTGCCAAGACTGCTTCTGCTCCTGCTTTCTTGCCCCGGCAGCTTAGGACTCCAGCACCCTGTCTTGTTGAGCCAGACACGCCAGTCTGCTCCAACACAGACCCAGGGTCTGAACACATGCCTCAAACCTGCTGACTTAACTGAAAGCAGCTCACAGAAGAGTTCCTGTCTATAACACTCAGATGCCCAACTCCCAATGGGGTCCAAACCCCAAATAAATCTGTTTTACCCTACATAAAGCTTATACAGGGTAAACTCAAATTGTTCGCCCTTTATAACACTGATAGAGAGATATGCACAGCTGTCCCCCGTCCCCCCCGGGGTATTAATACATACTCTGGGTTAATTAATAAGTAAAAAGTGATTTTATTAAATACAGAAAGTAGGATTTAAGTGGTTCCAAGGAGTAACAGACAGAACAAACTGAATTACCAAGTAAAATAAAATAAAACACGCACGTCTATGTCTAAAAAAACTGAATACAGATAAAACCTCACCCTTAGAGGAATTCCAGCGAGCTTCCTTTTACAGACTAGTCTCCTTCTACTCTGGGCACAGCAGTCACTCATACCCCTTGTAGTTACTGTCCTTTGTTCCAGTTTATTTCAGGTATCCTTGGGGGTGGAGAGGCTATCCCTTTAGCCAGTTGAAGACAAATTAGAGGGGTTTCCCAGGGGTTTAAGTAGACTCTCTCTTGTGGGTGTATATCTCCAAGATGGAGTTTTGGAGTCACATGGGCAGTCCATGCATGACTGAGTTTCTTACCAGCCAAGCCACATTCCTGGGAAAGTGCCAATGTGGCTTGACGTCTTCAAGTTCATTGTTGGCTTAAGTGGTTCTTGACTGGGCATTTAATTTGCACACTCCTTTCTCAAGAAGCTGACCAAATGCTTTACTAAGGTTACCAAGCAAGTATACAGCCAATGTTCCTAACTTCAAGTACAAAAATGATACAGGCATACAAATAGGAGGAATGTATTCAGTAGATCATAACCTTTACATAAATATGTTACGTGGCATATGTAGCATAAAACATATTCCAGTTATATCATACATACATTCATAAGCATATTCCCATGAAGCCTTAGGGCAATGGTCCCCAACCTTTTTGTGACCAGTAGCACATTCATGTTTTCAGAAGAGTGTGGCGGGCACCAACATTTTTTCAAGGCTTATTTTGTATTTGTATATTAAATAATACAAAAAAATCATATTAAATATTACATAATATATGAATCCAGAGAGAAGCCACAGAGAAGCCGTGAGGACAGAGAACACCGGTGCCTGCAGCCCTGGAGTACTCTGTCCCTAGCAGGCGCAAAGGCCCAGATTCTCTCCCCTGCTGGGCACTAGGTGGGTCCCACACCTACTGGGGACCGAGAACACTGGCGCCTGAAGCCTGCAGCCTCAGAGCTCTCTGTCCCTGGCAGACACGGGGCCGCAGCTTCTCTCCCCTGTAGGGCATTAGGCAGGCCCTGCACCTGCCGGGAACAGAGAACACTGTGCCCACAGCCTGAGTTCTCTGTCCCTAGCAGGCGCAGGGCCGCGGCTTCTCTCTCCTGCTGGGCACTAGGCGGGCACACATAAATGCCCCGGCGGGTGCCATGGTGCCCGCAGGCACCAAGTTGGGGACCACTGCCTTAGGGGGTACACCATCACAGTACCAATGTGAGATTTCTGAATACAGCCACAGCACTCAATCCAAGGTTTAAGAATCAGAAACGTCTTCCAAAATCTGAGGGGGACAAGGTATGGACCATGCTTTCAGAAGTCTTAAAAGAGTAACACCGTGATGCAGAAACTACAGAACCTGAACCACCAGAAAAGAAAATCAACCTTTTGCTGGTGGCATCTGACTCCGATGATGAAAATGAATGTGCGTCGCTCCGCACTGCTTTGAACTGTTATCGAGCAGAACCCATCATTAGCATGGACACGTCCCCTGGAATGGTGGCTGAAGCATGAAGGGACATATGAATCTTTAGCGCATCTGGCACGTAAATATCTTGAGATGCCAGCTACAACAATGCCATGAGAATGCCTGTTCTTTTAGGTGACATTGTAAACAAGAAGCAGGCAGCATTATCTCCTGCAAATGTAAACAAACTTGTTTGTCTGAGCAATTGGCTGAACAGGAAGTAGGACTGCGTGGATTTGCAGTCTCTAAAATTTTACTTTGTTTTATTTTTGAATACATTTTTCTTTGTACATAATTCTACATTTATAAGTTCAACTTTCATGATTCAGAGACTGCACTACAGTACTTGTATCAGGTGTATTGAAAAATACTATTTCTTTTGTTTTTTACAGTGCAAATATTTGTAATAAATATAAAGTGAGCATTGTATACTTTGTATTCTGTGTTGTAACTGAAATCAATATATTTGAAAATGTAGAAAACATCCATAAATATTTATAAATGGTATTCTATTAACAGTGTGATGAATCACAGTTCATTTTTTTAATCTTTTGACAGCCCTACTTATTAGCTACAAACTAGTAAATTAACAACATTAGAAAATCTTGCATCCTAGAGAATTAGTTTGCTTCTGACCACATGGCAGTAAGCTTTCAGTCTCTGTCCGGTCTTGTCTTTCTTGTTAAAAAAAAAAAAAAAAAAAAAAAAAAAAAAGGTGCATTTTTTACCTCAAGGTAACTAACGCATATGAGGTATCCCGATGTACAAGGCACTTTAGCTTTACCATAAGGTAAACCAGGCAAGGGTATAGTGCTAACTTTGGTGAGCTTACCTTGTAAAACTGAAGTGACTTGTCTTCATTGTGCTTTTAGCTCAGGATAGCTCACACACATCAGCTGCTTATGATAAAAAATACACTCTTTTTTGAAGTGACAACAAAGCCTCAGTCTACATCACAGAGTTCATAGCCCATAATTCATGGCTTCCTCTATCAAACCCTCTCTTGTAACTGCAGAATCTCTTTCTTAGAGTCACACTAGGGTACTGTGTTTAGGTGTGAAAATCCATCATTTGCGTGTGAGCAGCATGTCATTTTCTAATTATAATACCCTAATATAATTAGCATTTACAGTCTTTGTAAACAAGTTCCTATCCACAAACCACAGCAACTTCCTTTTCATATCGTGGTCTAAGTGAGCCCATGAAAGTTTGCTAATTCATTCCAAAAAGTTCCAAAAAGTTATTCTGATGCTCAGTAAAGAGTTTAGCTTTCAAGTTCAGAACAAAAATCTCTTGCTGACAACAAAATAAGTTCTTCTCAGGTACAGGTAGTACACTTATCTTTATGGTATACCTGGAACTATCCTGGCAGTGTGTTCTTTCACTAACCAGAAAAGGGAAGCAAACTCCACCCAAAAAAAGTCATTTTTAAGGCCCGTTCCTCTGGGAACAGTTTATTGTTTTATTATAAAAGATATGAACAATACTAAATAAAATAACTGCAAAATGCTGGCCACAATTTCCAAATACTTTTCTGTGTCTCACCAGCCATGCCAAAGAGGACTCCTTCCCCCTGTGATCCAGCTTCCTTCTCATGTACCCGGTCTAGCCATGTCATATGCAGGGATCCCTTAACCTTTTCCAGGCTGCCGCCTCACATTGTCACAGCGGCCTATGCTACTTCCACTGCAGTATCTTTTGGGGCGGGGATCCCTGCTTTCTCCTGACTTTGTAACAAAGCTCAGGAATACCAAACAGTAGTTAAACCTCAACTCACCATCACAACCCAATTCAGTTTTTCTTGATTAAAAGGTTTATTTCGGGAGTGTGCGGGGGGAAGAATATCAAATTAAAAGGTAAGAAATATCTACGTAATTTTAGTAATTACATTATTCAGTAGGCTAGAAACTTTAAATTACAAGTACGAAACACTACCTTTGGCATGGCAGCAGAGAGCTATCTTTGCTCCTTAGCTTGAAAAAAGCTGCATGTCTTTTCAGTGGCCCATATAGGTTGTTTGTCATTCTGGCCATGTGGAGTTTTGCGGCCAAGATGAGGTTAGTCAATAAATATTTATCGATGTAATTACAAAACTAAAATAGCTACCCCTATCACTTCCATACCGCCACCCTCTCTCTTCTCCCTTGCCCCATCTCTCTCTCTCTCACACACACACACACCCTCCTTTCCCCCACCCTATCTAAGCATTTCATATTGTTAAGACTGAAAGCTCTTTTAGGGCAGGCACCAAGTCTACTTCTATATCATACAATGCTTAGGCCAGAAGAGTCCCAAATCTGACAGCAGCCTCTTGACACTATCATAACACAAAACAAAGGAGGAGGAGGAGAAAGAAGAAAGGAGGAGACAGAAGATGTTCACTTTACTGTTAGCATTTGAGGCCATTCTCAGTCTTAATCAAACCTGTTTGATGAATGACTCAACTCTCTCTCTCTCCCAAACCTCTAAGGAACAATGAGATTATACAAAATCCATGTTTACCAGCTCAAACACAGCCTTGTTTCTCCCACTTACCTCTTTGGGATCTGTTTGGCCAAGAGAGAGACATAAAAGCACAGAAGTATAACAAAAGTATAAATCTGACCACAACAATCATCACACAACCTACACAAACGGGAACAAACTGTCATAGCAAGGGAGTGCTGGCAGATGACTTATTGCTATTACTACTGCACCTATTCAGGCTCCCTGCTGCTCTCTACACTTTCCAAATATTCAACATTACTTACAGATGTCTTGCAAAGGGACAAAATGGGGCATGTTCCTTTTGATTTCTTTATGATGTATAAAAGCAACCCAAAGCACTGAGATTTTACTTTTTTTCGCTCTTCTTTTACACTTTCGCAATAACACGTTATAAACTCTGTTTTTGCTGGAGTCCTCCTTGGAAAACCAAACAGCTAGAGGGGTAGTTTTCTCAGCTGTCACATAAAGGGATGTAGACACTGACCCTTTCAAAAAAAGATTTTATTTTCCCAACTGCTTGTCAGATGTCTGAATTGAATAGGCATAAAAAAAATTTTAAAAGCTCTGACTTATGTTTCTTTCTTCTTTTAATTGCTCAGGAGTCACTTTCTTGGTACTTATAATCCTTCTAGCTCTCCTGTCCTGAAGTCTTTCGGGAAAAAACAAAATAGACAAAACCTGAATTACTAATGTGAAACACGAGAGGATGAACAATTGAGAGCAGTTTTAAAAAACATGTTTTTGTACCACTTTATTTATTATAAGTAGGAAAGATGCAAGCCTAATATTTTTCTCATTGTATTTTAAAGGTGATCTGCAGTCTGACAGCTCAACCATTTAAGCAGTTGATCCTAACTGACAACAACTAAAACAAACAATAGATCTAGACTTTCAAGTAAGGGCTGCATAAGCAGTGACATTTGAGGCCCCTCCAACATCTTGTCTCTAAGAAAGAGGAAGAGACACATAACAGAATACTATGCATTTGCATTTAATATTAACTTATTCATAAATTTGAGCATTGTACTTTAGAAAATGAATGTAGATTTAACTGTATCATTTTTCCATCAGAACCAGCATCACTGCCATCCCAGAAAAACAGAAATGTTTACAACAACAAAACTAATATTACTAAGAAACAGCTAAACCACTTCACAACTGTAAATGAAGTTCCCAATCTATTATGGACGATACTGAGAATTAACATTGTTGCCGACTGCATATTTATCCAACTGACTCCATGTTTCTATTCCATTTCAGTGATATACAAGTATGTCCCTGAGCTGTCCCACTTGCTCTTCATTTTAAGATCTTCTGACTAAGGGCATATCTACATGTACAGCAATGCAGCGCGTCTGGTGAAGACGCTCTATGCTGACGGAAGAGATGCTCTATGCTGACGGAGGAGAGCTCTCCAGTTGGCTTAATAAAATCATCTCCGCAAGTGACAGAAGCTATGTTGGTGGAAGAAGCTCTCCAGTTGACACAGGTTGAGATGTTACAATAATTCCTGGGGCAACAGATTAGTGGGCAGAAAGCAGGCAGATTAGTGGGCAGAAAGTGGTCAATTTATCACAACATAGGAACATCAGAATGGCCATTCTGGGTCAGACCAATGGTCCAACTAGCCCCATATCCTATCTTCCAAAAGTGGCCAGCAATAAATTTCAGAGAGAATGATCACAACAGGAGAACTATGGAGTTATCCATTCCTTATCATCTAATTACATGGGGTTCCACCCCTAGCCTTTTTGGCTATTAGCCTCAAATGGACCTATCCTCCATGAACTTATCTAATTCTTCTTTGAACCTAGCTATACTTTTGGCCTTCACAACATGCCCTGGCAACAAGTTCCACAGGTTGATTGAGTGTTGTGCGTAGAAGCTCTTCCTTATGTTTATTTTAAACTTGCTGCCTATTACAGTAGAACCTCTACGATATGAACAACAGAGTTACACACTGATCAGTCAACCGGACACCATATGGAACCGGAAGTAAGAAATCAGGCAACAGCAGAGACCAAAATACCCCAGCAAATACTGTATTGTGGACTACCTGTTCCCATCCCATCTCGTATTCACCAAGCAGGGGGCAGTCTCTTACACATAGGAGGTGAAGACACTGGGTTTCACAGGTACAGCTGTTAGCCTCTGAGCAGGAGCAGCAGTGAGGTCTGTGCCGCCTTCCTGGAAGTGACAGGTGTAGTGTCACTCCACCCCACCCCCATGGCTGGGAGGGGGACAATTATGCTCAGTCCAAGCCCGGGAAATAAAATTTCCAAGCTCCTGCCGTGGTGCCCCAGGCTGTCTCACTCATCACCCTTGCATCTAGGGGATCAGCTGCCTGTCCTCACCCCTACTAACCGGGCAGCTACTTACAGGCAGGAGGTGAAGACACTGAAGTTTGCAGGCACAGCTGTGAGCTCCCATTTCAAGCAGTCTGCCCCAAGGAGCATCTCATAATGTCTTGTTCAGAGTTACGAACATTTCAGAGTTACGAACGTCCTCCATTCCTAAGGTGTCCATAACTCTGAGGGTCCTACTGTAATTTCTCTGAGGGTCCTACTATAATTTCATTAGGTGACCGCTGTTCATGTGAAAGGGCAAATAACACTTTCATATCAATTTCTCCACAACATTCGAAATCTTATAGACCTCTATCATAGCCCTCCTCAGCTATTTCCTTTCAAAGCTGAACAGTCCCAGTTTTTTAAATCTCTCATCATATGGGTGCTGGTCTGTACCCTTAATAATTTTTGTTGCCCTTCTGAACTTTCTCCAATTCTAATATTTCTTTTTTGAGATGTGGATCTGAACTGCACGCAGTACACAATTGTGATATATTATATCTATCCCTTTCCTAATGATTCCAAACATTGTTAGTTTTTTTGACTGATGCTGCACATTGAGTGGATGTTTTCAGAACACTATTCACAATGATTCCAAGATCTCTTTCTTGAGCAGTAACACCTAATTTAGACCCCATCATTTTGAATGTATAATTGGGATTATGTTTTCCATTGTATATTACTTTGCATTTATCAACAGTGAATTTCATCTGAAATTTTGTTGCCTAGTCACCGAGTTTTTTTAAGATCCCTTAATAGTCTGCTTTGGCCTTAACTATCTTGAGTCATTTTGTATCATCTGCAAATTTTGACACTTCACTGTTTATCCCTTTTTCCAGATCATTTATGAATATGTTGAATAGGGCTGGTCCCAGTACACATCCTTGGGGAACTCCACTATTTACCTCTCTCCATTGTGAAAACTGGCCATGTATCCCTACCCTTTCTTTCCTACCTTTTAACCGTAAGGTCTGATGCCTTTTTCTGTAGCCATATTAGGAGAGCAGCAGCCATGAGCCAAGAAGCAGAAAGTCACATCCACTCATTCCATCTAAATTATATTAAAACAATGTAATATCAGGCTGTTAAGAAAACAATCCTGTCCTAATGGTACCCGCCACCACCAGATAAAGAAACAGATCTATGACACTGCACCCCATATTCTTTATAGTGATATTATTATATGATTACAGCATAATTATGATGTATTTTATGCAAGATAAGTCATGTGAGGTGTGTCATAAACAGATTAACCCTTAACAATGTCTCTTGTACCTGTAAAGGGTTACAAGCAGGGAACGGGACACCTGACCAGAAGACCAATCAGAAGACAAGATACTTTTAAATTTGGGAAGAGGGAAGCTTGTGTGTGTGTTCTTTGTCCGTTGTGTGTTCTTCTCTCGGAGGGTCTCAGAGAGACCAGACATTACTACAGGCTCTCTAAGTTTCTTTTCTAATAGTAAGTAAAAACAGGCGGTTTAGGTTTTTTGATTGTTTTACTCTATTTGCAATTGTGGATCTGGCTGGTTAACTTTTATATGTGTAGTTGCTGGGAATATTTTGATTTGTATTGGTACTGGGGGGAAAGTCTCTTTCTGGTGCCTGTAAGCTATAGGACCCTGTAATATTTACATCTTGAAGTTACAGAGATAATTCTTTACTTTTTCCTTTCTTTTATTAAAAGGTTTCTTTTTAGAGAACCTGATTGATTTTTTTTTCTTGTCTCCCTTGTTTTATTCCAGGGGATTGGGATAACTCACCAGGGTGGGTGGGGGAGACGGGAGCGGGGAGACAGAGAATCTCTCTCTATTTTCCTTTTATCTGTTTGCCTCTTTGTGGAAGGGAAGGGAGATGCTTCTCTGTATGGTGATTTAAGAGGTTGGATCAGTATCTCTCAGGATAGCCCAGGGAGGGAAATTCTGGGAGGGGGAAAGGTGGGGGAATGGTTTATTTCTCCTTGTTTTAAGAATCCAACGGATCTGGGTTCTTGGGGTCCCCAGGGAAGGTTGGGGAGGTCAGAGTGCCCCAAAACGCTATATTTTTGGGTGGTGGCAGCGCTATCAGATCTAAGCTGGTAATTAAGCTTAGAGGATTCAGGTGCTAGTATCTCATTTTCTGAACTCTAAGGTTCAGATCTGAGAAGGAATGCTATGACAAGGTGTCATTAAAAATTTATGATTTGCTGAATATGATTATTCTATTTGTATGCACGTATCATTTTTGTACGTGAAGTTATGAATATTGACTATGTATCTGTATTTCAAATGTAGTTATACCTGGGTAATGCCCACTAGACAAGATGCTTTCAGTCTAGATAGCTGGTTCGTAAGGGGCTATTCAGGGCAACAAGCCATCAGAAAGAACAATAGGCCTTAGGAGAAGCTTATCTCCCACCTAGGGAGCCTTCCGGAGAACACTCCAAACAGCCTGTAACTAATGGCTGCTATGACTCTACAAGGTCATGTGACCAGGCCACATGCTGCTGGACTCCATTTAAGCATTTTTCCACAGACTGGTCTAGGAACCAAGCTTTGGAACAAAGGGTTCCTACCATATGCGAAAGCTATATAAGGGAGGAAGTGACATCATCTGTGGTTCTTCACTCCCCACACAAGAGGACTCCTGGAAACACCGAAGGAAAAAAGACTGAACTGGGGGAAGTGCTGGACTGAGGCTAAAGGGATTTCTAACCTGTGAATGAAACACCTGGGGATTCCAAGCTGTAAAGCAAGTGCAGCTTGCCCCTTAAGAATCTGCAGCCTGCTTGTATCATCTCTTAGGGTGAGAATCTGCTAATTTATATCCAATCTATCTAGTATATTAAGCTTAGTTTGCATTTTTATTTGTGAGCTAATCTGCTTTGATCTGTTTGCTATCCCTTACAATCACTTAAAACTACCTTTTGTGCTTAATAAACTTATTTTTCTTTTAATCTAAGCCAATGAGCTTTGACTGGATCCCTCCTTTACAGGCTCCTTGTTTCCCAAAAGGATACCCAGCCCTAATAAACCCAAATCCCCCCTCCCAACACCATCATCTTATCCACACATTCACACCCCGTAGTTCTACTTATCTAACTGATCCTCTGTGTGGAACTGGAAGCATTTCAGGGAATGCTACCATGGATGTCCTGGACTTTAGTCTCTTAATGAGCAGCCTAAATGTGGCCTTCTGGACCTCCCTCCTACCTTTCCCTAGGTCACTGATACCTATATGTAGCACAACAATTGGCTCCTCCCCAGCACTGTACATAAGTCTGTCTAGATGTCTCAAGAGATCTGCAACCTTCACTCCTGGCAGGCAATTCACAATGCAATTCTCCCAGTTGTAACAAAACCAACTATCTTTCCAACAATCGAATCCCCCATTACTACCTATGTCTTCCTAATAACTTGGGTTTCCTGTCTGATTGGCATATCCTCAGTGTGAGAGGATACCATGACATCATCTGGAAGGAGAGTCCCAACTACAGGATCATTTCCTTCCACTCCTGCTTGACGTGCTCTGTCTCAAAGACTTTCATCATCCTTGACAGCAATGGCTGTCAGACTGGGAGTGGGACTGCTCTACTGTGTCCCAGAAAGTCTCAGCTATGTCCCCCCCACTCCTTTAGTTCCTTCAGTTCAGCCAGCTTTGTCTCAAGAGCCCGTACACCATCTCTGAGGGCCATGAATTGTTTGCACCAAATGCACATATATGTTATCTGCCCTCAAGGAAGATAGTCACACAGGCTGCATTCACTGCAATAAACCGGATAGACTCCACTCTGATGCTGGACCTCTGCCTGTATTATTATTTTACTCTTGCAGGGTTTTGTTTGTTTGCTCTTTGTGTGTATGTTTTGGGGAGGGGGAAATTATAGACCTAATTTTAGAGAAGGTTTATTAAATACGTCTCGCTGTCAGGCTCCCGCTCTAAATTCCCTCACAAAAATCCCATTTGCTACCTGCTCTAGTCCGTTACACGTTGGCTTTTTAAACGCCCGTTCTCCCTGAGTTAGCTCTGCCCCCTACTCCAGGTATTCTAAATGGAGTAGGGATGAAAGGATGACAGGCTAGAGTCTCATTAAGAAGTTCTCAGCCTTCCCAAGAGGCCACTAGGCTCAGCCTCCCCACACTTATGCAGACCACACTATAAACTTCAGTCAAGCAGGCCCACAGCAAGCACACAATAATGAAAACAAATTAGCAGACAATAACTCACTCCAAGGGTCAAGTAGTCACTTCTTCACCTGGAGAATGTTAGGCAAATTGCCACATGGATATCAGATCCATATTTTGTTGTGTATTATATGTAAAATATATGCATGCCATATAACATTTCAATGTTTTGGATTTTTTGTGAATGAAAAAGCTTAACATTCAGCTTCACTGACTACTTTAAACTAACTCCTTTATCCACTAACAGTCTTAGCACAGACATATTTAAGGACTTTGTGTTTTAGGATTTAGGGTGAGAAAAAAAGAGACTGAAGGAAGCTGTCACAATTTAGACAATGAGCACAAATGTAAAATTGTCTGTTTTGGGGGAATGCAATTAACAATCATGGAATCCTTGCACCATAACAGAATGACTCTGAGATGACAAAGTATAAACAAAACTGCAGAAACAAAGTTAAAACCTCTTTGTAGTACCGTACCAAGTGATTCATGAACAGCCATTTCTGCAGACATTTAAAAATAGTTTCATGAATTATTTTGATCTTTCATACTTCTACATTATTTAAATTACAGACGGGACCACCCAGTGACTTGGAAGAATCAGCTCATGAGTAGTTTCAGGTCTCCAGCTCCCATGGCGAAAGAAGCTAGAGATCTGAAGCCAAGCATGCACTTAGCTATAAGCAAGTCACAAAAGTGATACATTTGGGCTCACAGAAAAGAGTATGAGGGCCAATGCATAGAGGAACACTGGTATCAGCTTCCTATCTGGAAGATTAATGCCTCATTTACAGTTCTGAACTAATCAAGCTTCTTTAACACAAAAACCTTTTAAACTTGAGATGATTTGTAAACCTTCTTCAGGAAATATTAACCATCTCTAGAACACTCAGTAACTTCTCAGATTTTTTTAACTCAATATTACAGACTTGAGAAACAAAGAATCTAAACACACCTTTAAAGTGTCCCATATATATATTTGCATGCATATCATAACTAGACTACAGTGGTTGCCAATAGAGACTTCTTTAGATTACACTTATAGCTTTGTTATTGGAATGTTATTTTTCATGAAAAAAGAACAGGAGTACTTGTGGCACCTTAGAGACTAACAAATTTATTTGCGCATAAGCTTTCGTGGGCTAAAACGCACTTCACTGGATGCATGCAGTGGAAAATACAGTAGGAAGATATAGATATACACACACACACACACACACACACACACACAGAAAGAACATGAAACAATGGGTGTTACCATACACACTATAGTGAGTGTGATCTGTTAGAGTGAGCTATTACCAGCAGGAAAGGAAAAAAAAACTTTTTGTAGTGGTAATCAAAATGGCCCATTTCCAGCAGTTGACAAGAAGGTGTGAGGAGCAGTAGGGGGAAAAATAAACATGGAAGGAAATAGTTTTACTTTGTGTAATGACCCATCCACTCCCGGTCTTTATTCAAGCCTAATTTAATGGTGTCCAGTTTGCAAATTAATTCTAATTCAGAAGTATCTCACATGATGGCATATATCACAATGCCCCTCTGCCATGTGTATTGGCCAAGTCTCTACGTAAAAGAATAAATGTACACAAATCAGACGTCAAGAATTGTAACATTCAAAGACTAGTCGGAGAACACTTCAATCTCCCTGGTCACTCAATTACAGACCTAAAAGTCGCAATATTACAACAAAAAACTTCAAAACCAGACTCCAATGAGAGACTGCTGAATTGGAATTAATTTGCATGCATCTGACGGAATGGGTATTCACCACGAAAGCTTATGCTCCAATACTTCTGTTAGTCTGGATCTGTAAAAAGCGACAAAGAGTCCTGTGGCACCTTATAGACTAACACGGTTACCCCTCTGATACATGAAATACTAGTTATAGTTCTCACATGGACATGAACTGAGCTACGCTGCACACTCGTAGCACTTTCTGTTATTGTTTTTCTTAGTAGAGTTGTGCAGTACGGTTACGTTTTATGCTGGCATGTGTGTAACACAGAAAGATATAACATATGCAATTGACTTAGTGTTCCTATGGAAAAACTAAGTTTTGCATTTCCTGATATGTTGCAATTAACCACAGTCTTAACACTGAATTACTGCAGATGTAGTAATATCTATATATGTACCAATTTAAAGCATTATGCAATCACATTCCCTATACTTACTAAATAAACCTGCCTCTTTATATTAGCTCATAATTACCATATTTATAATTAAGCTGCAAGTTTTTACTAGAACTCCATTTCCCACAGCTATGCGTTGATGTCACAATACTTAATAAAAGCAACGAATTCAAGCCAAAGAGAAAACACTTTTTTTGTTGTTTTTGCTGCCTTTCTGTAGGTTCCTATACCACCACGGATAACCAGCAAAGAGCTGGTCAGAAAACAGAGAACAAAATTTAGCAAGATGTTTTATCTATTTGAAAAATGCTGAGGTTTCCTAAACATCTCCACTAAGTGATTGAGTTAGTTAAAATATTGCCAGTAAGAAAGCTGTATTCCAAGAATGCACACTAGCCTTTTCAGACAGTGTGGGAATGCAGGGTGAGGCAAGGAGGACAGGCACACCTCTGGCTTCCTTGTGACATCAGTCAGTGGGGAGCTCCTCTAGCGATGGGGTCCCTGTATTAGACTCTTGGATTGGCTGCAGACCAATTGATAAAATGATCAAGCCAGGAAGAGAAGAGCTTCCCTCTTCTTGCTTTTCATTCCACCATGGAATTGCACATGTGCCTTTGGACTTTGCAGATGTATACAGTGTGCTGGGGCAGGTACTTTGAGTACTTGTGCAACTGGTTTGTGTGGTACTGTTTGCTGAATAGGCATGGAGTGGATTACCAATAAATTTTACACGATTGTAGCTTTGGGTTACAGATCCTAGCAGCAAGGGTGTCAGATCCTCCTTTTCAGCAAAGTAGTTATGTTTTGTTCTCCCAAACCAAAGGAAGTCAGTAGGGTTTGGGGCCAAAAAACAAAAACCAACAGCTTTTTCTGAAAATTAGGAATCAGCGTACCTGGCTTAGAAAAGGGAGTTGGATCCACAAGCAAGTCTGATCCACCCTAAAACAAAGCCATATGGTTTCCCAGGCAGTAGATTTTTCCAGATTGCAGGCCAGACTAGGCCTGGGGAGCAATGCAGGCTCTGATAGGGCCTTTAAGCAGTTGTAAGCCCTGGGACTGTGATGCCCTGTATTTCAGAATTCAAAATGGGGAGGCAGGTGACATATGGAGCATCTGTCGCCTTCCCCCTTTGCCCTGCTTCCAATATAGAATCAATAAAGTTACAGCCATTTCTCAAGAATTCAGAAGTTTGCCCTCACTGACTCCTGCAATTTACAATTAAATCTTAATAATAAATTATTCTTTTCAAATGCAAATATTTCTGTGTCCATTTTCTCACAGGGGAGTTGCTGGGGAGAAACTGATTTTGGAAAATATCCAGCCCTTAGTACATAATACAAGAGCAAAATTCATTAAACAAACAATATCTTCCTTTGAAATGATTAAGCACATGCAGTTTCTGATGTGCCTATATTATTTTGTGGCTTTGTTTGTTTGGGCTGTTTTTCACGCAACAATATTGCAAAACAACATTACCTAAAATCTGAAGGAAGATTGCTAAATGCAGCTATCCTAGGAGGAAGAAACAAGAATCTGAGTTCTAAAATGCATAGGAAATATATAAAAGAATTAGAAAACATTACATCACTGCATCTACTATATTATATCCCTGATATAATTTGTTAGAGTCTCAGTTTCAGTTTATTAATTCTCAAAATAACGTACCATATGTATGTTTGCAAATACGGCAAATGTCATTCTAGGATGAACTAACAGGAGTGTCATATTAGAGAGACAAGATGGGTGAGGTAGTATCTTTTCTTGGTAGGGCCCTACCAATTCACAGTCCATTTCAATTTCACGAGAATGCTATTTAAATCTGAAATTTCATGTTGTAATTGTAGGGGCCTGACCAAAAAAGGAGTCGCGGGGGAGGTCACAAGGTTATTGTAGGGTGGGTTGTAGTACTGTTACCCTTACTTCTGCACTGCTGCTGGCAATGGTGCTGCCTTCAGAGCTGGACAGCTGGAGAGCAGAGGCTGCTGGCCAGGATCCCAGCTCTGAAGGCAGAGCTGCCGCCAGCAGCACAGACCTCAAGGTGGCAGCAGCCTGACGCAAGTAGGAGGTGGCCTCAGCTGAGTAGGGGCTAGCCTGGGTGATGACCAGTGCCTTCCTCGCCCACGGTGACCGGATATTGGGTGTCCAGTATATCTGACTGGACACTGTCAAGTCCCCTTTTCGACCAGACTTTCAGGTTGAAAACTAGGCACCTGACCACACTATTAGAAAGAGCTGTATGGTAACTTAAAATCATGGGCAATTATGCTGTTTATAGCTTCTGAATAGGACTGTCAAACAATTAAAAAAATTAAACAATTAATTGTGCTGTTAAATAAATAAAATACCATTTGTTTAAATATTTTGGATGTTTTCTACATTTTCAAATATATTCATTTCAATTTCAACACAGAATACAAAGTATATAGTGCTCACTTTATATTTATTTTTTTATTACAAATATTTGCACTGTAAAAAACAGAAGAAATATTGTAGTATTTTTCAGTACACCTAATACAAGTACTGTAGTGCAATCTCTTAATCATGAAAATTGAACTTACAAATGTAGAATTATGTACAAAGAAAAATGTATTCAAAAATAAAATAAAGTAAAATTTTAGAGACTGCGACTCCACTCAGTCCTACTTCTTGTTCAGCCAATCGCTCAAACAAGTTTGTTTATATTTGCAGGAGATAATGCTGCCCGCTTCTTGTTTACAATGTCGCCTAAAGGTAAGAACAGGTGTTCTCATGGTACTGTTGTAGCCTGCATCTCAAGATATTTACATGCCAGATGCGCTAAAGATTCATATGTCCCTTCCTGCTTCAGCCACCATTCCCGGGGACATGCATCCATGCTGACAACAGATTCTGGTCAATAATTCAAAGCAGCGCAGACCGACATGTTCATTTTCATCATCGGAATCAGATGCCACCAGCAGAAGGTTGATTTATTTTTTTTTTGGTGATTTGGGTTCTGTAGTTTCCACATTGGAGTGTTGCTCTTTTAAAACTTCTGAAAGCATGCTACATACCTCGTCCCTCTCAAATTCTGGAAGGCACTTCAGATTCTTAAACCTTAGGTCGAGTGCTGTGGCTATTTTTAGAAATCTCACATTGGTACCTTTTTTTGCATTTTGTGAAATCAGCTGTGAAAGTGTTCTTAAAAATGAACAACATGTGCAGGGTCATCATTCGAGACTGCTATAACACAAAATATATGGCAGAATGCCGGTAAAACAGGGCAAGGGACTTACAGTTCTCCCCCAGGGAGTTCAGTCACAAAGTTAATTAATGCATTATTTTATTAACGGGTATCATCTGCATGGAATCATGTCCTCTGGAATGGTGGCTAAAGCATGAAGGGGCATATGACTGTTTAGCATATCTGGCATGTAAATGCCTTGCAATGCTGGCTACAAAAGTGCCATTTGAATGCTTCATCTCACTTTCAGATGACATTGTAAATAATAAGCAAGCAGCATTATGTCCCATAAATGTAAAGAAATTTGTCTTCCTGATTGAGTGGATTTGTAGACTCTAAAGTTTTACATTGTTTTGTTTTTGAGTGCAGTTATGTAATAAAAAATCTACGTTTGTAAGTTGCACTTTCACAATAAAGATGGCTTTACACTGCAGTACTTGTAAGAGGTGAATTGAAAAATAGTATTTCTTTTATCATTTTTAGAGTGCGAACATTTGTAATAAAAAATATAAAGTAAGCACTGTATACTTTGTATTCTGTGTTGTAATTGAAACCAATATTTGAAAATATAGAAAAACATCCAAAAATATTTATTACATTTCACTTGATATTCTATTGCTTAACAGTGCGATTAAAAATGCAGTTAATTGTTTTAACTGTGATTAATTTTTTTGAGTTAATCACATGAGTTAACTGTGGTTAATTGACTGCCCTACTTCTGAAGAAAAAACAAAGGAGGCCTGCTTAGACAGTCTGACCTGCTAGGGAATTCACAGTGTAGGCAGGGGATGGTGGAGCCTGGAAATACCCTGGTTAGGAGGGAGACACACGCTTGTCTCCACCCAAGAGAGGTGACAGCTGGGGAGCTGGAAGCCTATAAGTGGGTGCCCTTGCCGAACCACGAGGGAGAATACAGATGCAGCTACCTTGAATAGGGGCGCCCATCATTGAAGGTTTTTAAAGAACAGGTTAGACAAACATGGCATGGATGGTCCAGATATACTTAATCCTTCCTCAGCATGGGTGGACAGACAAAAAAAAAAAAACCAACTAAATGACCTCCTGAGGTCTCTTCCGTCCCTAAATATCTATGATGCTCAAAGAAGAATATTGTGTTTTATGAAACTGTTGTAAAGCAAACCTTCAGGACTTTCTATAACAATTCATTTTACAGAAATTCTTTCTCCTTAGTTCATAGTCTTTCCAAACAAAACAATTTCCTCAATCCACAATGCAAGCTTTTAAAGAGCTATAGCTTAAGGGGGCTTCTTCCTCCCTTGGATATCTACATACACTTCCTTTAATCACATTCTGTTGTTTTGGGACAGCTACTTAATTATAAAAAAAGAAATACTGGCTTCTTTAAGACAGAATTTTAATTTGTGCAAGAAAAATTAACTGAAGAAATGTGAAACCCTGGCTGAGTCACTAGTACCTCCTCACAGAAAAAAAATCATTTTTTCAAGTCCACCTTTAAAGAATAAAAATATTTCTAATTAAGCACAAAAACATCCAATTATGATTTTTATCTTGTGACCTTTCCCTCCACTCAGGCGCACACTGCTTCATAAATCAGCTATACAGTAGCTTGTTCCCTCTGGACAGCTGAGTTCCTGAATTTGCCATTTTTATAGTGAACAGGCATTCTGCTGGGTCACAAGAAGGATATACACAAGTTAACAGGAAACTTGTCTCCTAGTGCTTTGAACACAGACCATGTTTTCATACAATGGTATTTCTGAAAATGGTTGTAGATACGGAATAGCAAAGAATCTTCATATTTACCTTTTGTTTTGGCACATCCAATGCATTTCTTGTCTGCACTCATTTGTAATTTTACCTAGTTCTGTGTTAGAATTCTTTGCAGTGGATCCAAATCAATTTCTAATTGTTTTCTATATTAGTTTTTGTAGAGCAGTGGTTCTCAAACTTTTGTCCTGGTGACACCTTTCACACAGCAAGCCTCTGAGTGCGACCCCTCCCTTATAAATGAAAAACATTTAATATATTTAACACCATTATAAATGCTGGCAGCAAAGTGGGGTTTGGGGTGGAGGCTGACAGCTCGCGACCTCCCCCCCCCCGTGTAATAACCTTGCCATCCCCTGAGGGGTCCCGATCCCCAGTTTGAAAACCCCTGTTGTAGAGTATATAAGCAGCAGTTCTAAACGAGAGCAGAAACCTACTAAAAGATTATCTGTTTTTACCTGTACATCTGTAGTGTATAAAGGGCTAGCTCAGCTAGACTGTTCTACGTAATGAGGCCAAAATTTACAAAAACGTGGGTATCTAAAGTTAAGCACCAAAATCCAGAAATGGTTGCCTATAGCTAGACAATTAAGAGTCCTGGTTTTCAGAGGAACTGAGCACCCTCAACTCTCATTGACTTTAAATTTTGGTCTGAACGTCTATGTTCTAACTGAAGGATCCTGATACCAAATAACTGCAATGACAGCAGTATCAATCACAAAATGAAAAAGTCACGTTTGTATGTGCAAAAGAAAGCCCCACATGCACAACAGGTGAAATTTTTTAAAAAGTGCTCAACATTTACTTCTACTGAAGTGAATGTCTGTTAAACTCTGACGCCACTGTGGCTAATTTGGATTCTTCATAGAAAATTAAATTTATGAAAAAATGCAGCTACTTCACACATGAGGTATTCTAAGTCTTCCCCAATTCCAGATAGTTTGGAAGCCCAAATGTCTCTGAGGTACTTGCATGGCCCCCATTACAATAGTACCTGAGCTCATCCATCTTTGCCACACTCCTGTGACTTAGGGAAGTACTATCACCATGTTACAAATGGGGAACTTGGCATATGTCTTGTAATCAAACACCTTTGACTAGCCCATGTCAACTGACTCAGGCTTGTGGGCTTGAGCTACAGGGCTATAAAATTGCCTTGTAGACGTTTGGGCTTGGGCTGGAGCCCAGGCTCTGAGACTGCACAAGGGAAGGGGGGCGGGGGTGTCTCCAAGCCCAGGGTCCAGCCTGAATGTCTACACAATTTTACAGCCCTGCAGCCCAAGCCCACAAGCTGAGTCAGTTGACACAGGCCAGCCATGGGTGTTTTACTGTAGTGCAGACATACTTGAAGAAACAGAGGGCTTGTCTAGAGGTGAACAGTTAGCTTGTTTCAAAGTGAAGTAGATCAAAGTACACTTCGGAACTTATTGTGCACGGTAGCTGGATCCACAGAGTCAGTTATTGCGGTGCAGGCTACTGTAGATTTACACCCCAACTCGCCATGCACTAACTCTTCATATAGACAAGACCTAAATGACTTGTCCAAGATTACAAGAAAATCTATGGCTGAACCTGTGTAGGGATATTTAAAGGTTTATATTAAACATGGTTTATGTGAGAAATGATTTATTGATTTATTGTTAATTAATACTTTAGAACTTAAGGTTTATGTTAGAAGTAAAATTGGAATTATTTATTGATTTATTGTTAATTAATACTTTATAACTTAAGGTTTATGTTAGAAGTAAATTTGTAATGATTTATTGTTAGGAATAGCTGTGTCTGTGTGAAGCCAAAGAGATACTTTGTATAAAACTTGTTAAATGTCAATAGACTCTAAGTGCCTGTTCCCTAAGTGAAACTTTGTAGCTAAATTGGTCAATTGACTCAGCATGCAAGCCATCAATTGACTCTGTAAACTGCTAGATTGGTCAATTGACTCAGAGCGTAAGCCGTCAATTGACTCTGTAAACTGCTAGATTGGGTAATTGACTCAGCGCACAAGCCGTCAATTGACCCTATGCCTCAGGCAAAACTGTATAATTACTACAAATAGAGACCCCCACCTCTGTAAATTCATTTTTATCTAAAGCTAAAAAGTGTATTTGAATGAGTGCCTAGTTTAAATGATGAATGAATGGTTAGGGAGTTACCAGCCTGAAAAATTCAGTGTCGGTGGAAGAAGGTGTCAAGTGGGATCAACCAGATGACCCCCGGAGGGCGAACTGGAATCCACCCCAAGCACCTACAGAATGGAGCCAGCCACCTGCTGATTGATCGAGCAACAGCAGAATGAACAGAATGGAGCCAGCCACCTCCTGATTGATCAAGCAACAGCAGAATGAAACAATTCCCATAAACTAACATAGGGAAAAATCCCTATAAAACTGGACTCTAAAAACTGAGGACTTTGAGTCTATGGTTCTGCTGCCAGCCTCCAGGAGCATCAGGTGCACCTGACCCGGACTCGGCTCCACTCTTGTGTACAGGATACCTGGCCAGTATTCTGTCACAAGCAACTTTAGGCTGGTAACTATAATATCTATATAGAACCTGTATGAATGATTGTGTGAATGGATATATATATATATATATATATATATATATATATATATATATATATATATATATATATATATATATATATATATATAAGTAATCATAGGAATAAGTAGCCAAACAACATTGTTTGCTGTTATCTTTTATTTTATTATGGTATTGACAATAAATGTGGCATCTTTGCCTTGTCCCCTTTAATAAGATCCTGCTCGTTTTTACTAGTCTAATATAATTGGTATAACACCTGCATTTCCCGAGTCCCAGGCTAGTGCCATAACTACAGCACCATTCTTCCTCACTTGACAAAGACACACAACTACTGAATCCCTCTTGAATATATGGTTCTTACATCGAGAGAGGAAGAATTTATTATAGCTCCACAGTTACAATACTAGTGTTAAGAACGAGACAATCATTCTATTCTCAATTCTTATTTTACTCCCTGATAAGCTTTTAGAAAAAGAATTCTCTTAGGTTGAAATAAGATAGTAGTCTTTACTACCAACGAATGCCCTGCATATTATGGAGTGACTATAGTTGCTCAATAGTTAAGGCAGAAGCTACTTTCCAGGATAAGCCTGATTTTTTATACACACCCTTTCACAAATGGAAAATAATGCTTCTGAAATTTCACATCACATCTCACCATATGCTCTTACATAGTAGCAAAGACAAGTGATATTGATTTTTATATCAAATTAAGCCTCAGTTATATTAGTATTTGAATTATGCTATCTAAAATGAAGTAAAATTCTCTCAGAGACTTAAAGAACTGTAGTCTTCCCTAATTTTTTATGGATTTTCCACACACCTAGTTGGTGTTACTATTCTCTAGTTAATGAAAAAGCAGCTTTGCAAAAGAGTAAGTTAATAATTTTGTCAGGCCAAGATTCAACTGGCACTGTTTATCCTTTATAAAAAATCCTCTAATATTTGCAGAGCCCAGGTCAAACATACTTTCCTTGGCACCTGTTGGTAAAAAAACAAAACCAAACCACTGACTGTAAAGTGGAATTTTGAGTTTTCATTCCACAAAGCACTTGGAATTAATCTTTCAGAGATACAAACATTTTGTTCCTTTCTGCACAGGCAGAGCTGTTACACAACTTTAAAACATAGTTCAAGCCAGCAAAGCCAGACTAAGGCCTGGCCTACACTTGGGGGGGAGGCGCGGAAGAATCGATCTAAGTCGACGTACTTAGATTTACTTACCGCAGTGTCTTCACTCTGGTAAGTCGATGGCTGATGCTCCCCCGTCGACTCTGCCCGCATGTCTCGCCCTGGTGAAGTACCGGAGTCAACGGGAGAGCACTCAGCAGTCAATTTATTGTGTCTAATCAACTCCCGCTGGATCGACCACTGCCCATCGATCCAGCAGGTAATGTAGACAAGCCCTAATTGGGCAAAGCCAAATTTGACTGTCATACCATGTGTCTGTAAATCTAAGATGATATCTTATTTTCCTAAAGGAGAACTGTCAGGGAGAACGGCTGTGAGAGGAGTCAGAGGAAAAGCATGCAAGCAGCACTGGAGAGCTGTGGGGAGAGAATCCCCATGTCTTTAGCAAGAGTATAAAATTATACTAAAGGACAGATCGGGAAACCAGTTTTTGTCTGGACAATCTGAGCCACATCCAATTTAAACAGAGTTCTTCATTTTTATTTTGCTGCTTATTAGATAGTTACATTGACAATGACAATAGTTACTTGTTTTTCATATAAAAGATTAAAAGATTCAGGCGGTGTGTCTATATTGGCAAAATTCAGACTCCTGATTTTTTTATTGGTGCAGCTCCTCTGACACTACCAACAGCTGTAGTGTGGTCCCAGTGCAAATGTTTTTACCGTGTTATTTAATCATACTCAAGGCTGGGTAAGATATGGTGGTAGAAATACCCACCACAGTGCTCACTGTTACTGTTAATAGAAAATTATGCAGCTAATTTTTCTTAATGTAGACAAGGTGAGAAAATTTAAGCTAAGGGGCAAATTACCTTTTTTGTTAGCAATTTGTGTCAGCACTTAAAGAAAACTAGTACTTCTCATTGCTTTATTTATAACATTCTAGCAATTGTTTATCTGGCCAATTTCTATCTTTTTCCTCTGCTATTTGACTGATCTTAAGTAAGATTCATTCTCCCTAAATAAAATATATGCACTGCTGACAATTTAGATATGATACTGAATTATGTATCAAAAACTGTTAGTTGTTTTAAGCTTAGCTATCATAATTATCTTTCAGAATTTCTCTCTACACTGTAGTTATTCACTATGGCAAGCCACAAAACACAGACCTGTAATATTGTTTTAGGGTTTTGCTGTGGTTTTCTTTTGGCGGGAGGGCATAGAGGGGTGTTATAACCAATTTTATATTTCTCTTCTCCACATTTCTCCATCTTCTTTCACTTCCATATCACTGATAATTATGGAAGGAAACAACAAAAAGTATCACTGTCTGAACCGCTGAATCAAAGCTCTGCCTATTGCCAGCCAGAGATATCAGACTCCTCCTTCTTTTCTCCCTTCAGGTCCAACTATCCTGGAAGCTTAATATGTCTCATGCACCCAAACACAGAAAAACTGTATAAATGTCAAAGCAATTTTTGAACTAGTATTTCTACTTCATTTGATGAAAGGAAATACAGAAAAAATGTGATTTTAGATATTTCAAAAACATAAATCAAAATTTTAGATTAATACATCCAAACATTTGATGGGTAACTTTAACTAGATATCCTCCGGGTTTATCTAAGGAAAACTGTTTAATTAAAAAACATTAAAGATCCATAGACAAGAAGGCCAACTAATACTCTGACACCAAAATATTACTTTCATTGCTTCTCTCTCCAGTGAAATTAGCTCACTTGCATTGCTAACACTGAAATATGTTGTTGATGAATATGTTGGACGAATAACCAACCCATGCTTCGGAGTAAAAAGTTAGCTGCTCTAAACCAAAAGTGCTTTATCTGTAGCCTAGCTAATGAACTCATTATCTTGTTTTTCCATATAATTTATTTTACTTTTTCAAAAACTGAAGCACAAAATAGTTTGTGGGACAGACTGACAACATCCCACCATATACTGGACAAACCTTATGGAATTAAGATTAAAGTTTGAGTTAAATTAGACCTTACTGAATTAGGTTTAATACTGCTGGAACTCCATTAAACTTAAACTGTGTATGTATTATTGTGGAGGGAACAGCTGAGTTTAAACTGTTTTTATGCAGGCAGCAGGCATCCTGTGCAGGCTTCTCCCTCAGCCAGTTCCCCTGCTCCCTGCTACAAGCTAGAGAGGGGAGAGGCTGCAGCCCCCGCTGAGTGGGAGGTTCAGGGGAATGCAGAGCCTAGCAGCGTCTGGCGGCCTGGCTGGAGGAGGAGAGGGACAGAAACAACAAGCAAATGTGACAGTGAGTTTTCTCTTTCCAAACTTTTATTAGCTCTGAGTTTAAGCTGTTTGTTATGCAGCCAAAGGAGGTGAAAGTAAGCCGGCACTGAATGCTCCACTTTCTTGCTGGTACGCTACTGCACCTTTTCTTACTGGAATGCCGTACCGGCTTACTTTCACCTCTGACTATTAGAGCCCATGTTAGGGTTATGGTGATCTCTGGTAAGCTTTGAGCATGTGTGTAGGTTCTTATTGGTTTTAGTATTTTTTCTCTTAAGAATAAAATAGGTTTGTATAAAAAAGCTGTGTGATAACTTTAACTGTAGGCAGTCACACTGTTAACTATCTCAGAAAAAAAAGCAGGCAAATGTGCTTGGACAGCCTGTCTCTGTTGGGAATTACACACGCAAGGCAGGAAACTGCATTTTTTTTATCCTGGAAATACCCCAGTAAGAAGGAAGCGAGAAGCAGGTCTCCATCCAAGAAAGGCAGGGGCTGGGGAGCTGGAAGCCTGAGAATGGGTGCCCTTGCTGGATCACTGAGGAGAAATACAGAAGCAATTGTCCTGAATTGTGACTGTTTTCTGTTCCGCAAATTGAACTATATTGATGGCACTTATGACTCTGTCTGAGATGTGGGAACTTACAAAAGAGAAAATTAAAATAAGGGAAATCAGATTTCTGTGAATACATTGGACGAGCTTATAGTTTATCTCAGTGTTTCCCAAATGCTGGGTCCAGACCCAACAGTGGATCACACATACTGCAGAGGCACTCCCCCTTTTACCTCCCCACTCTCACATCACCTCCGCAGCAGGTAGCTACATGGGGAGCAGAATCCAGGTAGCATGAAGCGCCTCATGTGAAAATGCAAGGCAAGGATAGGCTGGTGACTGTCTGCTCTCTGGCTGCTTTCTCAACGCTGCTGCACGGATCCTGCTCTCTCGTCCCCAGGACAACAGGCAGTGGAATGGGGAGCAGGATGCAAGCGGCAGCATGGCAGAAGCAGCCAAAGCCAGCCAGCAGTCAACAGCCTGGTAGGGATCATGGATACGAGGAGAGAAGGGCTGGTTGGGGCTGCAGGCAGAGGCAATGCCGTGAAAGCGAGAGCAAGGGGGCTGGAAAGAGCCAAGCAGGGGGCTTGGAAAGGGAGGGAGGAACAGTGATAATGGTCGGGGCCCCAAGAAAGACAAAATGAAGTTTGTGGGTCACCTTACTAAAAAGTTTAGGAATCACTCCTTCAACTGGTCCATCTGGCTTTGTGGGAACATGTTGCCCTACCTATATCAAATTACAGTCAAAAAGCACCCCTAGAACTCCTGCTCCCTCCTTTACAGGAGCATAGTTTAGAATTTCCCTTATTGTATAGACAGTTGTCACAATACCTTATTCTAACAGATCAGTATGTTAAATTTCCTAGATTCTCAATAGTTTCTTTTCTACAGATCCACTCTACAGTGGCCAAGGCTGGCTTAGACTTGCTGGGGCCCGGGGCCCAGGGCCAAAGCCCAAACCCAAGCCCAAGCGCTTCAGCCCTAGGCACTGGGACTAAGGTTACAGGCCGCCTGCTTGGGTTGCAAGGCCTGAGTGGGCTCAGGCTTCAGTCCCCCGTCCTGGGGTCCTGTAGTAATTTTTGTTGTCAGAAGGGGGTCACGGTGCAATGAAGTTTGAGAATCCCTGCCCTAGTCTGTTGGGTCTTGGAATGAGGAGAGTGGGTGACTCAATCCTTTTGAAAGCTAGTTAGATATATTGAGTAGCCATTCCATATTAGCTCTGGCACAAAATAATCTACGGTTGTTGCAAATTAGTCGTCTTCCTAGAGGATCCAAGTCCCTGGACAAAAAGACTAGGCAGATTGTGCATTACGCTTTAAGGAAGGATCCACTGGCTTAATTTCTCGTACCTCCATCTCCTCTGAATGTATTTGTTGGTCCCCACTTAAAAGTTGTCACTCTTCTCGTACATCAGGTGGAGGTACTCCTGCAAATACTGTCCTGCTTCTGCAGCCAGGGTTATGCACCATGCTCAAATTTCATAGTGATGCAATTTTCTTCTTTTCCTCAGCTTTGACTACTGGTTTGTCCAGTGGCTCTGTAAAGATTTCTGCATGCACAGTGCTCTTTAATCTAACAGACATAGGCATTACCCGATCGAATGGCTACAAACTGAAGCTAGATAAATTAAGACTAGAAGGTGCAAATTTTTACCAGTGAAGGTAATTAACCATTGGAACACCTTACCTAGGGATATGTTGGATTCTCCAACTCCTGAAGTCTTAAAAAGGCATCTAACTTTGATTTTAAAAAGGTATGTTCTCAGTATTCTCCCCATCAGACAGTCTTCATAATGGGTGTTCCTCATCTCCATAGCAACTGGCGAAGCAACTTGGTCTTAGCCTAGAGCAGGAGTAGGCAAACCATGGCACAGGTGCCGAAGGCAGCATGCAAGCTGATTTTCAGTGGCACTCACGGGGCTCTGCATTTTAATTTTAAATGAAACTTCTTAAACATTTAAAAAACTTTATTTACTTTACATACAACAATAGTTTAGTTACATATTATAGACATATAGAAAGAGACCTTCTAAAAATGTTAAAAGGTATTACTGGCACACGAAACCTTAAATCGGAGTGAATAAATGAAGACTTGGCACACCACTTCTGAAAGGTTGCTGACCCCTGGCCTAGACTCAGGACCAGCTCTCAGGAAGAACTTCTCAGAATTTTCCACCCGCACACTGTACACTCAGCAGACTCCAGGTCTCCCTTTGTAGTAAAGCTTCCACAGGATTTTAAAAAGATTTTTAATAGGGCTGTCGATTAATCAAACTAAGCTCATGCAATTAACTCAATTGCGATTTAAAAAGTTTATGGTTCTGTTAAACAACAGAATACCAACTGAAATTTATTAAATATTTTTGGATGTTTTTCCTACATTTTCAGATGTATTAATTTCTATTACAACACAGAATACAAAGTGTACCATGCTCACTTTATATTATTTTTATTACAAATATTTGCACTGTAAATAGTATTTTTCAGTTTACCTCATACAAGTACTGTAGTGCAATCTCTTTATTGTGAAAGTGTAACTTATAAATGTAGATTTTTATTACATAACTGTAATACAAATACAAGTCCACTCAGTCTTACTTCTTGTTCAGCCAATTGCTAAGAAAAACAAGTTTGTTTACATTTATGGGACATAATTGTCTATAGTGCAAGACTTTTTGCCTTCCTGCCCACCCCCTAAAACACAGAGGATCATCAATACTTCCAACTCCCCTAAATGCACAAGAACAGACCTCCCCTCCTGCACACTTCCTATAAAGTACATTATCAAACTCTTCTCCTGCAGACCATTAGGACATTTATGGCAACCAGCTTCTCCTCCTCCACAAAGCTCAGATTCTGAAGCACATTTCTGTGGCAAAGCATTAATTCCTTGACAAATTCTGCAGCTGTGGAATCAAGGAACACATACCTGATTTTAGGTACTTTCTTCAGTATTTCTGGTACACTCTTTAAAATTCAGAACAATACCACATGGCAAGAAGATGAAAATGGCTTAAATATTAATGAATTAGTAAAACAATACTTGGATCAGTTCCAAATACACCTCTACCCCGATGTAACACTGTCCTCGGGAGCCAAAAAATCCTACCGCATTATATCGAACTTGGTTTGATCCACCAGAGTGCGCAGCCCTACGCCCCTGGAACACTGCTTTACCGTGTTATATCTGAATTCGTGTTATATAGGGTCGTATTATATCAAGGTAGAAGTGTATAAGCCTGGAAATCCAGAAAAACTACATTCAATGGTAGTTACACAAAAGGCAATGGACAATAATTAAAGTAGCTCTAGACATTTTCCTCTTACCAGCAACAATATTAATTTCCTGTCTCGACAGGAAGTCATGTTATTTTTCATGTATAATTCACATGATACTTTGAAAACTCTATGATTCATATACACACTCTCCTCTTATTTTACTGACTGTAGTCAAACCTCTTAAGTCAACTGCAAATATGCTGCCTCTCTCTTTTATGCAGCTGTCACCTGTTTCTTTAACTGGTGAGGTCCACTCAGATGAATAACTGGCAGGGTTCCCCCCCTCACTCTGTACTCTGGGGTACAGATGTGGGGACCTGCATGAAAGGCCACCTAATCTTATATTCCACCAGCTCAGGTTAAAAACTTCTAAGGCACAAATTCCTTTCCTTGTCTTTGAACGGTATTGCTGCCACAAAGTGATTTATACAAAAATTCAGGGACGGGTCACCTGGAATCCCTATCCCCCCAAAATATCCCCCCTCCAAACCCTTTCACTCTCTTTTCTGGGGAGGGTTGAGAATAATATACCAACCAACTGGTTAGCAATGCGAGCACAGACCAGACCCTTTGTCTTCATGACACTGAAAATCAATCAGGTTCTTGAAAGAACTTTACTAAAATTAAAAGTATAAGAATCATACCTGCAAAATCAGGATGGAAGGTAACTTTACAGGGTAATAAAAAGATTAAAACACAGAGGAGTCCCCTCTAGGCTCAGCTTCACAGTTACAAAAACAGGAATAAACCTACCTCTGTAGCAGAGGAAAATTCATAAGCTAAAACAAAAGATAATGCATTTCCTTGCCTTACAATTTCTGTGCTTTTGATTGCCTTACTTAGAATTTCTGTGATTATTCCAGGTATATTTTCAGGAGATGTTATACCTGCTGGCTTCTCTGTCCCTAGGGAGAGGGAACAAAGAACAAACAAATCCTTCTCTCCCCCTCCCCCATTTGAAAGTATCTTCTTTCCTCATTGGTCCTTCTGGTCAGGTGCCAACTAGGTTAGTGAACTGTTTAACCCTTTGCAGGTAAGGCAATTTAGTACAGCTGCCAAGGAGGGATTTTATGCTATTCTTTCCTCTTTATTTATGACAGTAACCAATAAAACTATACAACTAAGCTACAACTTTATTCTGTCATTACACTCATTCCACTAATCTCACAGCATTAGAGGTTTCAAGAAACAGCAAACAAAACTTCTTTTACAAGTGTTAGGAAACAAGGTGGGTGAGTGAATATATTTTATTGGACAACTTGTGGTGAGAGAAACAAGCTTTCGTGTTTGTACCCAGCACTTCACCTGGTCTGGGAAACTAACTCAGAATGTCACAGCTAAATACAAGGTGGAACAGAACTGTCAATTTAGAAAAACAGACTTCTGAAGTCACCTCAACTTTTGAGAGATTCTAATCCATTCTGTAGCACAAGAACGTGTAGACTTAAGTCTTGAGTAGTGGAATAAATCTTGTATTAATGAAGTGACAGACTCTTCTGGCATTCAACAGTAAAGCATTTGGCTTGTATGGAAGTGAAGATTTAGAGGCTGGACAGGATAATTTTTCTGGAATGCAATTATGGTATGAAAACAGACCACAAAAAAGGAAGCAGAAATTTTTACCAACTATTCTGTATCTAGAAACGTGTGTGTTTGTATTAAACCTGATCAGAATATCTGCCCTTTACATCACAGGGAAACAATGAACAGAATGTTAACAAGTACATTTAGAAAGTAAGCAAAACAAAGCATTCCCAATAAATTCTTCAGAAAACTGCTAAGACAAATCACTAGACAAATATGTTGACATATGTTTGAGGCATGGCTAATTAAAAAAAAATACTAGTTTCCTTCAGGGCTTTGGTGCTGTGCTACAGCTCCGCTCCAGCTCCAGGCAAAAACCTGCAGCTCCATTGCTCCGGAGCTGCTCCGCACTCCAGCTCTGGGCTCTGCTCCAAAGCCCCGGTTTCCTTCCTAACAATCCTGTATATTGTGTGTGTGTGTATTAATTATTCCTGAAGGCATGAAGAATTATCTACTGAAATCTTAAAGTCACAATCCCATCATGTTACAGTGTAACCAGGTCCTTTCCTCTGCCCTCCCTTGCTGAAGCTCTTTGCTGTCCCAATAAAGCACTACGAGCCTCTTCTTGATGCAGCACCCATGGCTTTTATTCACACAAAGTTCCCACCACCAGTGATACTATTTACAGAACTTTACAGGTCTTACTGTCTCCTCTTTTACAGGGAGTCTACCCCAGCCTGGAGACTGCCCTTTCTCTGGCTAGTCCCCCTTTTTCTCTGGCTGTCAGCCAGCCTTTATGGCCCTTCAACCTGCAGGCCCACAGGTGCAGCCAGTTCCAGAGGCCAGGCACTAGACTCCTTCCCAGCCCCAATCTATTTCTCCTGATTGGGGCTGGCTGAGCAGGGGCTAATTAGGTGCCCTTGCAGCAGCCCCTTGCTACAAACAGAAAAACATTTAATTAACTAAATATATTTCTGCATTTTAGTGACATATTTTAAATAATCCAGTATTTACAGTAAAACACAAGTAGGACAATAAAAATAAATACATCAGGTTAGCACTTTGAGGCCCAGTTACTACAGTGAGGGCCACATAAAGTGTCATTAATTAAGAGCTCCAGAAGAAAATCTACAAACTGCTCCTCTCTATAAATGGCACAATCCTGCCCTTAGATCCATGAGCCAGTGGTTCTCAAACTTTTGTACTGGTGACTCCTTTCACATAGCAAGCCTCAGAGTGTGACCTCCCCTTATAAATTAAAAACACTTTTTTACATATTTAACACCATTATAAATGCTGGATGAAAAGCGGGGTTTAGAATGGAGTCTGGCAGCTCATGACTCCCCATGTAATAACCTCGTGACCTCCCGAGGGGTCCCGATCCCCAGTTTGAGAACCCCTCCTATAAGTTCTCATATTAAAAGTAATAAGGTCTCTGTAGTGAGGCGGCCTGGCTCCCAGCCGCCCCAGAGAGGCACGAGCCCTTACAGATGCCAAAGTAGAAAGAGCCACAGGAGCCTGTGCCCGCCCCCCAGAGGTCAAGGCGCAGGGCAGGAAGTATAAAAGCCCAGCCCCAGGGCTCAGAAGCTGCCTGGCTGCTGGCAAGGCCAGACACTGGTGCCTTTGCTCCCGCTGGGGAGACTCCTGTCGCCTGCGACCGACCTGACAACTGGCCATACCTGCGGAGCCTGGACACTGACCAGGTGCTGGAAAAGCCCCTATGCCGGCCTGTACAAAGGGACCCCGAGGAGCTGCCCAGTTTACCCCTGGCTCAGTATCCTGAGGAGCCCATGGTGTGGGACGCTGCGGAAGACGCCACCGAGATAGAGGTGCCGGTAGAGGGGGAGGTCGGAAGCAGCCCAGGGGCAGCTGACCCTAGTCTGGCTGCAGCACACCCAGAGCCAATGTCAGTGTGTTACGGCCAGGATCCCCACTGACATAGCAGCAGGCTGCCTGCTGCTGTTAGGGCCCCAGGCTGGGACGCAGAGGAGTGGGCAGGTCTGTGTCCCTCCTGCCATCCCACTCACGGGTGGCAGTCTCCCCCTCACCCCGACACTCAGGCCCAGGAGCCTGGGCTTACCTTACAGAACTGTTTGCTCAGCCCTGCCTGAGGGTCTGAACCCTGAACTGTAGTTTGTAGCCCCGCCCTGCCCTAAGGCCTGGGCTTAATATGCTGAACTGTTTGCTCAGCTCCTGCCTGAGGGTCTGAGCCCTGAGCTGTCATTTGTTGCCCCAGGTAGTGAGGCGGCCGGGCTCCCAGCTGCCCCAGAGAGGGGTGAACCCCAACAGTACACGTTTACACGTGGGACCGGAAGTGGGGACCTCCATCTCGAATCCTGATACCTGTGAGGAGGGATCTGAGGAGACTTGTCTGAGGCAGCCATGGACCTTGTCAAGCTTATTAAATTCTTGGCAGAGAACCAACAGCAGCAGCAGGTGGCCCAGCTCCAGCACCAGCAGCAACTGGTCCAGCAGTTTGGGACGCAACATCAGCAGCTGATCCTGGAACTGGGACGCCAGAACCAGGACCACCAGCAACAATGCCTGCAGCAGTTGGCGACATTACTGCCCTGTCCCGCCGAGCCCCAGCCGGTGGGACCCCCGGCACCACCTGGCAATGCCCAACCTATCCGGCTAATAAAGATGAGCCCCAACGACGACCCAGAGACCTTTCTCGTAACGTCTGAATGGGTGGTGGTCATCGCTGGATGGGCCCCAGACCAATGGGCTATCCTCCTGGCCCCGTACTTGACTTGGACCACTCAGACGGTCTATCAAGGCCTGTCCACGGATGTGACACAGGATTACAGCCAAGTAAAGGCGGCAATTTTAGATGCCCTGGACGTGAGTCCGGAAACCTTCCGGCAGTGGTTTCGGAGCCTGGCCTACCCCACAGGGGCCCAGCCCAGGATGGTGGCTCAGGAGCTAAGGGAGGCATGCAAGCGGTGGCTGCAGCCCGAAAGACAAACTCTGGAGGAGCTCAGTGAACAAATCGTGCTGGAACAATTCGTCCATATACTCCCACCGCGAGGAAGGGCCTGGGTCCTCCGCCACCGGCCTGCGGCGCTAGCCGCCATCACCCTGATGGAGGACTTTCTAGCCGCTGAGGCACCGGTGGGTCCGACCATTCGAGCAGCTTCACCCGGTTTGGGGCGCGCTAACCCAGAGAGGAGGGGGGTGCCCGCCCAGATTGACACTCGAGTTTCCTCCCCAGGTCCAGAGCCCCGAACCCATCCAGCGGAGGCCCCAGGGCGACAAGCTCCAGCACCTTCTCCAGTCGCTCAAGGGGTCAACCGGAGCCCTCCAGCTCTCCCCGGGGAGCTGCAGGAACATGTCCATGGCTGGGACAGGCGGACCTTGGGCCCTGCTTTTCCTGCAGGGGATATGGCCATTTACAACAGACTGCACAGCGATAGAGTGCAACTTTGGCCAGGTCTGCTCAGGGGAAGCCCGTGCCCGACGTCCACTAGCGACCAAGATCACAGTGCCAGTGGTCGTTGAGGGTTACCCAATGGTGGCCCTCATTGATTCAGGCTGCGGCCAGACGCTGATCCGCCAAAACTTAGGTCCCCAGGCCGACGCCCGTCTGGGGATGATCCGGCTGCAGTGTATCCACGGGGACATATGGCCCTACCCCAGTACTCGAGCCCAGCTAACAGTAGATGGGGTTACCCAACCAATGGTGGTGGGTCTCGCCCCGCGCCTTGCATATCCAGTGATTCTGGTGTGGGACTGGCTGGACTTCTGGGAACTCCAGAAGTCCTCCACTGCAATACCGGGAATGCCTGAGGGTCAAGCCAGTCTTGGAAAGAGACCCCCCCGAGACTGGGGAAGGGGAAGCACTCGACCCTACTGAACCAACGCGAGAATTGAAGGACTTTCCCCCGGAAGCTGTTGGGGAGCCCTCGTTTCACACTGACTTTTGCTGTGATCAAAGGGCCAATCCCACGCTCAAGTGGGCGTACAAACAGTTGGCCACAGTCGATGGCACCATCATTGATCCATACCGGGCGTCCCAGTAGCCACACTTTGAACTGCGACAGAAGTGCCTTTATCGGGTGGAGAGGGATCCCCACACGGGGGAGTCCCAGGCCCAACTCCTCGTGCCCCAATGCCATCGGCAAGCCATCATGAAAGTAGCCCACGACGTCTCGGCGGCTGGACACCTGGGCCATGAGAAGACTCTGTCCTGGATATTGATACGCTTCTTCTGGCCAGGCATACACCAGGAGGTAAAAAACTACTGTAAGTCCTGCCCAGACTGCCAGTTGGCTGCTCCTGCACAGACCCCCAAGGTGCCCCTGGTCCCTATGCCTTTGATCGAAACCCCCTTCGAGCGTGTGGCCATGGACCTAGTGGGGCCTCTCCCCAAAAGCATTGCCGGGTTTCAGTATATGCTAGTCATGGTGGATTATGCTACCCGGTTCCCTGAGGCAATACCCCTCCGAAACATCACGGCCCGCAGCATCGCAGGTGAGCTGGTGAAGATCTTCACCTGCGTAGGCCTGCCCCAGGAGATTCTCATGGACCAGGGCATCAACTTTACTTCTCAGCTGTTGCGGCAGGTGTGTGAGCTCCTGGAGATCAAGCAGCTACGTATGTCGGTCTACCATCCCCAGACTGACGGGTTGGTCGAACCATTTAACCAGACCCTTAAGGACATGCTATGCAAGTTCCCCCAAGAAGATCTCCGCCGATGGGACCAGTTATTTCCACCTCTGCTCCTGGCGGTTCGGGAGGTTCCTCAATCATCTACAAAATTTTCCCCTTTTGAATTACTGTACGGTCGTCGCCCACGGAGCCTACTGGACCTAATGAGGGAGACATGGGAGCAAGCCCCGTCACCCGCCCAGGGCCTCTTAAAATACGTACTCCAGCTCCAGGAGCACCTTACGCAGGGTGGGGCCCTGGCGCGCGAGAATTTGAAGGCCGCTCAAGCAGCTCAGGCCCAGACACAACCGAGATGCCCGGACTCGTGACTTCCAACCCAGAGATCGGGTTTTACTCCTCCTCCCCTCAAGCGAATCAAAGATTCTGGCCCGGTGGCAAGGGCCTTATGAGGTGGTCCGAAAGATTGGGCCTGTCACGTATGAGATCCACCAGCCTGACCGGTGCAAGAAAAGGCAATGCTATCATGTGAACCTTCTCAAACCTTTGCGGGAGCGAGAGGGACTCTTAATTAATCCATACCCGCCGGAACCCGAGCTGGGACCCCAGGTAACACGTTCAGAGGACCCCGGAGGGCCCCAGCTTGGAGAGACACTGACTGAGGAACAACTCAAACAGACCCAGTGTCTCCTATAAGCGTTCCCCCGCACCTTCACAACCCAACTGGGATTCACCACCCTCATCCAGCACACCATTCAGACGGAGCCTGGGGTGGTGATCTGGGGCGCGACCAGGCCCTTGCCATATCACACGCGACAGGTCGTCGAAGAGGAAGTACAGGCCATGCTGGACTTGGGAGTCACTGAACCATCACAAAGTGAATGGCGCAGTCCAGTGGTGCTGGTACCGAAGCCCAATGGCACCCAACGGTTCTGCATCGATTTCAGACGCGTCAATGCCATCTCAAAGTTCAACGCGTATCTGATGCCCCGGGTAGATGAGCTGCTCGGCTGGTTGGGAGAGGCCCGCTACATTACCATCCTTGATCTGAGCAAGGGATATTGGCAGATCCCCCTCAAGCCGGCCTCCAGGGAGAAGACCACTTTTGCCACCCCTACGGGTCTGTATCAGTTTACGCGGATGCCCTTCGACCTCCATGGGGCCCCGGCCACGTTTCAGCGGCTGATGGACCACCTCCTCCAGCCCCATGGGGACTACGCTGCAGCCTACCTGGATGATGTCATTATTTATAGTCACCAATGGGAGAACCACCTAGAGCGGGTAGCAGCAGTCCTGAGGTCCCTGCGAGCAGCTGGGTTAACCGCCAACCCAAAGAAGTGCCGCACTGGCTGGCAAGAAACGACCTACCTGGGGTATACTATAGGGAATGGACAAGTAAAACCCCTTGTGGGAAAGGTTCAGGCCATTGCAACCTGCCCACCGCCAGGCACAAAACGCCAGGTACGCCAGTGCCTAGGACTGGCCTGCTATTATCGGCGGTTCATCCCCCAATTTGCGGCAATTGCAGCCCCCTTGACTGGACTGTTGACCAAGGACAGCCCGCGGCAAGTAGTATGGACCAGAGAGTGCGATAATGCATTTCAGACACTCAAGGCAAGCCTCTGCTGTGAACCGGTCCTATATAGCCCTGATTTTGACTGGGCGTTCATCCTCCAGACAGACGCCTCGGAGGTAGGGCTCGGGGCTGTCCTCTCCCAAGAGGTCGACGGGGAAGAGCAGCCGGTCCTCTATATCAGCTGGAAGCTATTCCCCCAGGAGAAGAACTATGCGGTAGTGGAAAAGGAGGCCCTTGAAGTAAAGTGGGCTTGTGATGCATTGCAATATTATCTCCTTGGAGTCCCATTCACGTTGGTTACCAATCATGCCGCACTCCAGTGGCTGGCCCGAATAAAAGACCATAATATGAGACTACAGCGGTGGTACCTGGCATTACAGCCCTATGCCTTTACAGTTCGCCACCGGGCCGGGAAGGACCACGCTAATGCGGACTTTCTGTCCCGCTTGGGAGGCATAGAAGGGTCTGGCCCTGCCGAACTGGAGCCAGACTTGAGTGGGGGTATGTGTAGTGAGGCGGCCTGGCTCCCAGCGCCCCAGAGAGGGTCAAGCCCTTACAGACGCCAAAGTGGGCGGAGCCACAGGAGCCTGTGCCTGTCCCCCAGAGGCCAAGGCGCAGGGCAGAAAGTATAAAAGCCCAGCCCCAGGGCTCAGAAGCTGCCTGGCTGCTGGCAAGGCCAGACGCTGGTGCCTTAGCTCCCGCTGGGGAGACTCCTGTCGCCTGCGACCGACCTGACGACTGGCCATACCTGCGGAGCCTGGACACCGACCAGGCGCTGGAAAAGCCCCTATGCCGGCCTGTACAAAAGGACCCCGAGGAGCTGCCCAGTTTACCCCTGGCTCAGTATCCTGAGGAGCCCATGGTGTGGGACGCTGCAGAAGACACCACCGAGACAGAGGTGCCGGTAGAGGAGGAGGTCGGAAGCAGCCCGGGGGCAGCCGACCCTAGTCTGGCTGCAGCACACCCAGAGCCAATGTCAGTGTGTTGCGGCCAGGATCCCCACTGACACAGCAGCAGGCTGCCTGCCGCTGTTAGGGCCCCAGGCTGGGACGCAGAGGAGTGGGCAGGTCTGTGTCCCTCCTGCCATCCCACTGACGGGTGGCAGTCTCCCCCTCGCCCCGACACTCAGGCCCTGGAGCCTGGGCTTACCTTACAGAACTGTTTGCTCAGCCCCTGCCTGAGGGCCTGAGCCCTGAGCTGTCGTTTGTTGTCCTGCCCTGCCCTAGGGCCTGGGCTTAATATGCTGAACTGTTTTCTCAGCCCCTGCCTGAGGGTCTGAGCCCTTACCTGTCGTTTGTTGCCCCAGGTAGTGAGGCGGCCAGGCTCCCAGCTGCCCCAGAGAGGGGTGAACCCCGACAGCACACGTTTACAATCTCCAATTTTCAAGTTTTGTACATGAAACATTCCTTTTCCCTTTTTTCCTGTCTACATTAAAAAAAATGTGAATTCCAAAACAAACAAACATATGTATGTACATACATATAAAGCAGTGGTGGCCAAACTGCTGCTCGTGAGCGCAGCTCTTTTACTTTTAAAGTGCAGCTCATGGAGCCCCCTTCAAAGCCCCTCAATTCTCTGCCTACCAGACCGGGGGGATAGGGAGCTCAGGGTTTCTGCCCTGCGGTGGGGTGGTGGCACTAGGGGCTCCTGCCAGAGACAACTGGTGCCTATTCAGAGTGGGGGAGGCACAATGTAAAGGTTCACCACCACCCTCAACAGCTTGAGTCATGTTCTCATAGGCACATGCCCCCAACTTACCCTCAGTGACCCCTCCCTTGCAGCTTCATGTGGAGAGGCAGAGGCAAACAGCTGGGAGCTGCAGGGAGGAACTATTGCTTTAGCTCCATAGGGAGAGAGAGCAGCAAAAGCAGTGGCTCTCCTGTCAGCATAACACAACTACACAAGCTGTGCCACTGTAAGTTTGTAAGCGTAGACATGGCCTTATTATGCATATCTTCATTTTCTTTCCCTGACTCTTTCAAAGCAGATCAATTCTGCCACTGTGCCATTCCAATTAAATATAAGCACACGGTGCAAAGCAATAGATTTATGCTGTAGATAAGTTGTTCCCTAAATTGATTAGAGCTATTACTCTTGCAGATCTGTCAGGGTTATTACTGGTGTACCTGCGCTATGAGGTTTGCATGACAGGTTTGTAATATAGAGTAATGGTTGATAAAACAACCAAAAAGCTACAGATTAACACAAAGGGACTTTCCACTGGATTTCCCAAGAAAGATTTTGCCGCATCATCTCAAATTTAATTAAAATACAGATCTTTTTATTTGCCCCATCTGTTAGTTCACTGACAGGCAGAAACTGGTTTATGATAAGCATTTTAAATGAGGTATTGAGACACACCAGAGAAAGTTCTCCAAATCAATAAATAGTAATGATGTACTGCTGAAGGGAAGAAGTTGAGCAAGGCATTGTACAGTAAAAGCTGTTTTATCCAGCACTTCGCCAAACAGAAAGCTCTATAAACTGGCATTTCTGATCTTCACTGAAATTCCAGTATATAGTCCAGTTGGCGCAGGGACGGCAGGGGGTTAAGGCACAGGAAGGGGTGCGGGGCATGTGCTCTGGGAGGGAGTTTGGGTGCGGGAGGGGGCTCAGGGCAGCAGGTTGGGGCCTGGGAGGCAATGCAGGTGCCAGATCCAGGGGACACACCTCAGGCAGCTCCCCACATGTGGCGACCTATCCCGGCTGCTCCTAGGTGTAGGCGCAGCAGGCAGGTCCACACGCTGCTGCTCCTGCCCCACCCCGAGTGCTAGCTCCGCAGCTCCTATTGGCCAGGAACTGTGGGGACAGCGCAAGGTTCCTCCGCCTAGGAGCAGCTGAGACAGGTCACCACTTGCAGGGAGCCATCTGAGGTGAACACCCCTGGATCCAGCACTCCGCACCTCCTCCCATGCCCCAACCCACTGCCCCAAGCCTCTTCCTGCAGCCCACATCCTGCACCCCTTTCTGACCCCAAACTCCCTCCCCTCTTAGTTAACTGGCATTTTTCACTTACTGGCACCCACCAGTCTCCCAATATGCCAGAAAAAACAGCTTTCACTGTAAATGTATTATATGTAAATATTGAAATTAGTATCCTCTAGTTATTCCTCTTCATTTATTGTTATATGTCACTATATTTTTTTGAAAAGGTCAACAGCTAGCAAAATTCAGCTGTACCCATGCAAAACATTCATAGGAGACTGAAGAGAGAGAATTTATAATCCATGCAGCCTGGAACATAGACCCTCTGCATTTACTCAAATAGTGGCCGCTCCTCCATGATGTTGTGATGAATTGGGGCTATGTTTGTATAACTTATGAATTCTAGTTGCTATTAAAGTTGTGTTATGAAAAACTGCTGTATTATGAGTGCCTATATGTATGTGAATCCCCCACTGACGACAGATCCTGAAGCAGTTACACACCAGACAGCAATACAAGCACACCACCCCTATTAGGACTCAACTTAGCTGTTCAGGTGCAAACACACAAACTAAATTAGGGATAAACTAAATCCTTCAAAAACCAGTTCAGCTGACTCTTCAGACATGAGGGGAAAGGAAGGAGGGGTGGAAAACTATCTAAAAGACAGAACCAAAAGTAGTGTGAGTGTGGGGAGTTAAACAGTAAGACACAAAAGAACAGAGGAAGTCAGATAGGAAGAGGAAGCACAGGAGAGGAGACAGAAACATCACAAAAGCTGAATAAGGAGCTCCATGAGGCATAGATCACCTATTATGTGACACCCTGCCTGCCTGACTTCCTGGACACCAATGGTCCCTAAAGATTCCCATGCATGAACTGGTTATTGGTTTGTATGATCTGTACTCTCCTGTGATTTACATGATTAGGTATAACAGAAAAAATGGTTACCTTCTCATAACTGTTGTTCTTCGAGATATGTTGTTCATATCCATTCCAACCAGGTGTGTGCACGTGCATGGCAGCCGGAAGATGTTTTCACTAGCAGCATCCAGCGGGTTGGGCTAGGCGCCACCCCTTCAGTTCCTTCTTGCCGGCTATTCCAAGAGTGGTAGATGGGTGGATATTGGAATGGACAAGAACACCACATCTTGAAGAACAGTTACAAGAAAGTGAGGAATCGTTTTTTCTTCTTTAAGTGCTTGTTCATATCAATTCCAAATCCGGTGACTCCCAAGCCTACGTTTCAGAGGTGGGGTCGGAGTTCAGCTATCCACTGTCTGAAGCACTGCTCTACCAAAGGACACAGTCTCTGGCCTGCTGGATAATCGCATAATGCATGGTGAAACTATGTATGGAGGACCATGTCACTGCCCTGCATATTTCCTGGGTCAGAACTTGCACCAGGAATGCTGCTGAAGAAGCCTGCACCCTGGTAGTGCATGCTGTGAATAGAGGGGCAGGCACCTCTGCCAGGTTGTAGCACTCTGGGATGCAGAATGTGACTCACGATGAAATTTGTTGGGAGGAGACTGGAAGACCCTTCATCCTGTCTGTGACGGTCACAGACAATTGAATGGACTTCCACAACACTTTCGTTCTTTCAGTGTAAAAGGCTAGCGCTCTGCGGACATCCAATGAGTGACGCCTCTGCTCCCTGCCACTATAGGAGGAAGATGTCCTGGTTGATATGAAACTGGGAGACAACCTTCGGGAGGAAAGCTGGATGATGCCTGAGCTGAACCTTGTCTTTATAGAACACAGCATAAGGAGGCTCTGATGTTAGGGCCTTGAACTCGGACACCCTCCTGGCTGAGGTTATTGGTATCAGAAATGCCACCTTGTGACAGGGAGATCAGGGACCAAGTCGCCAGCGGTTCAAAGGGTGAACTCAGATTAGGATCCCAGATCAGGGTTGGTTGCTGGACGTGCAGATATAGCCTATCAAGACCTTTCAGGAAATGGGTGACCATAGGGTTGGGAAAGACCAACCAGCCCTCTACGCCCAGTGGAAGGCAGAAATGGCTGCCAAGTGAACCCTTACTGACAACACAGACAGTCCCTGCTGCTTGAGATGTAGAAGATAGTCCAATATAAGTAGTATGAGGTGAGCACTGGGGGCGAGCGATGCTGCGCCAACCAAACTGAAAAGCTCTTCCACTTGGCAAAGGTAGGTAGCCCTGGTGGAAGGTTTCCTTGGAGCCAAGGAGGACTTGTCTTGGGTGAGAGCAGGAGAGCTCCATCAGGTTTAGCCATGGACCTTCCACGTTGTGAGGTGCAACAACTCAAGGTTCGGGTGCTGGAGACAACCGTGATCCTGAGTTATTAAGTCCAGGAGGAGTGGCAAGATGACTGGGGCTTCCACGGACATTTCCAGGATCGATGCGTACCAGAATTGGCGGGGCCAGGCTGGAGCTACCAATATCACAGAAGCTTGTTCCCTCCATATCTTGAGAAGCACCTTGTGAACGAGAGGGATAGGCGGTAACATATATAGGAGATGAAGTCAACTTGTATCTCCACTTGAGCCCTGGAGCGGCTCTTGATCAGCCAGTTGTCGAGGTATGGGAACACCTGTACCTGCCGTCTGCGAGGGAACGTGGTCACAACTGCCAGGCACCTGGTAAATACATGAGGCGCCGCTGACAAGCCGAACAGGAGGACTGTGAACTGGTAGTGGTTGTTGCTCACCACAAACCTGAGGTACCTTCTGTGGGGCAGTGTAATCGTTATATGAAAGTATGTGTCCCTCAAGTCAAAGGTGGCATACCAATCCCCTGGATCCAAGGGGAGGATCAAGGCCAAACTACACTGGTCTAGTGTTGGAATTACAGATACATCATTAAGGGAAGTATTTCACTGAAGAAAATCTAGATCACTAATAATTCCAAGATTTAACATATGTGATAAAGTTCCTCCTCTACCTTGGTGGGCCCTGCGCTTATTAGCAGATTTGCTCACCTCAGTGATCTCCCCCACAGTCTGGATCAACTCCTCCTGTGTCTGATCATGCTTGTACTCCTTAGTCCTCCAGCAGCACACCCTCTCAGTCTCAGCTCCTTGCGTCTCTTGCTCCCAGCTCCTCATACGCACTTCCTCTCCTCTGGCTCCTCCCCATCTGACTGGAAAGAGCTCCTTTTAAAACCCAGGTGCCCTGATTAGCCTGCCTTGATTGGCTGCAGATGTTCTAACCAGCCTCTCTGCCTTAATTAGTTCTAGCAAGTTCCTGACTACTCTAGTGCAGTCTCTATTCTGGTCACTTCTGCTTTTATTTCCTCTCTTTTGGCCGCTGGTACCCGACAGGGCCTCACTGTTATTCTGGCCCCAGGGTTCGTGACGATGTGGTGATATGTCTCGGTTGTTCGACCTGGTTTTGTCGAGAACACATGTTGGTTCCGGAAGATCATCTCAGACACCTCATTCTTCTGGTCTGGTGTTAAATCAGGACACACTCTCACCTGTTTGGAAGGCTTGTTTTCCTGGGTTAGGTCTTTTTGGACACTTATGCACGCCTCTTGTGCATGCCAGGGTTTCAGAAGGTTGATGTGATAAATCTGTTCTTGTTTTCGGAGTCCTGCCTGCCGCACCTTGTAGGTTACTTCCCCCACAGGTTCAACCACCTCATAGGGCCCCTGCCATTGGGCCAGAAGCTTGCTTTCTGCTGTGGGTACCAACACCATCACCCAATCCTCTGGTTGGAACTGTCGGACTTTTGCCTGGCGATTATAACAGGTTCTCTGGGCCTCCTGGGCTTTTTCCAAATGTTCCCGTACAATAGGGGTGACACAGGCTATCCGGTCTTGCATCTGTATTATATGTTCTATTATATTTCTCCCCTCATTGGGTTCCTCTTCCCAGATCTCTTTGGCGATATCTAGTATGCCACGGGGCTGACGCCCGTATAATAACTTAAAGGGGGAAAACCCATTGAGGCCTGAGGTACCTCCCGGATAGCGAACATAAGGTAGGGCAGTAGGGCGTCTCAATCCTTCCTGTCCCAACTTATCACCTTCCTTATCATAGCCTTGAGGGTTCGGTTAAACCTTTCTACCAATCCATCAGTCTGTGGATGGTAGACTGAAGTTCTCAGGGTATGTATATGGAGCAGCGTACAGAGGTCCTTCATTAGTTTTGACATAAATGGGGTTCCTTGGTCTGTTAATATCTCCTTTGGTAGCCCCACTCGGGCAAAGATCCCCACCAGCTCTTTGGCTAACGTTTTAGAGGCTGTGTTCCGCAGGAGGATGGCTTCTGGGTAGCGAGTAGCATAGTCCAAAACAACAAGTATATATTGGTGGCCCCGAGCCGTCTTCTCCAGGGGTCCCATTAGGTCCATGGCTATTTGCTTAAAGGGGATCTCTATGATGGAAAGGGGTACTAAAGGTGCCCTCAGGTGGGGACGGGGACTGTGCAGCAGACACTCTGGGCAGGACGCACAGTACCTCCGTACTTCTTCGTGTACTCCGGGCCAGAAGAACTGTCGTAGGACTCGTGCCAGGGTCTTCTCTACACCCAAATGCCCCACAAAAAGGTGACTATAAGCAAGACTTAATACAGCATTCTGGTGTTTGTGAGGTACTAGGATCTGCTGTATCTTCTGCCCCTGTACTGGTGCAACCTGGTATAAGAGATTCTTCTTCATTATGAAGGAGGGTCCTGGTCCCTGGGTTTTCCCTTCCACGGGGACCCCATCTATTTCAGTCACCTCTTTCCTAATGTTTGGGTCTTCGGCCTGGTCTCATCCAAAATTTCCTCTTCCGGGACTAATCTTCCCAAGATCTAGGGGCCCAGTCGCTGTTGCCTCTACTGGTTCAGAAACGCTAGGGTGGGGGTCAGACTTGGGTGCTTCTCCCTCCGGGGTGCCCTCCTTTTCAGCTGCTCGGGTCCGCCTGCCTACGAGAGCGACCCTCTGGCTTTGAGTCAGTATTCAGGTTCCCAAGGCCTTAGCTGCCCTCCTTTCCCTTTTCGACTTTCTACCATGCCTGGGAATGGAAAATAAATCTGGGGATATTTCAGAGAAAACCTGGGGTTGACAGTCTACTATGGAGGCCTCATTAACTTCAGGGTTCCCCTTTTCCTCCAATCCTCCTACTGGGAGTAAGTTTCCAAACCCTGGGAAGTCCCTCCCTATGAGCACCAGGTATGGGAGTTTAGGGACTACATCTGCTGCTACCTCGGTAGTGTTCCCCTGAATTTCGAGTTTTACTGGGATGGTGGGGTAATAACCAACTGTCCCATGGACGCATGTTATCCCCGCACGCTTAGCCTGCAGCAACTGACTGCACTTCACAAGCTTCCCCGAGACAAGCATGATAGCACTCCCCGAATCAGCCAGTGCCCTGGTCTCTACCCCATTTAGCTTCACTGGTCTGGTGTACATATGTGGGGTTAGTGAGACTCCCACAAGGTGGATTAGGGAGCCTGGGTCTGCCCAGTTCCCCAGGTTACACTGCATCGGCTTCTCAGCATTGGGACACTGTGCAGCTATATGTCCCCATTCCCCGCAGGCATAACATCTATATGGAGCCCTAGGCATTCCCCGGTCTCTTGGTTTGGGCAGTCCAACCTCATGATCCTCTTCTCTCTCAGTGCTCTGACTCTTTGTGGCTTCTGGTGAGCCTTCAACCCTTCTCTTTTTCCACCTGGGCTCCCCTGGTGGCCCCATCACTCGAGCTCTAGGGCTTAGTGATGCTAGTTTAACCCGGGGTGCCTCTTCCTTAACTGGTCGGGTCAGCTCCCTCGCTGTCCTGTGCCTCTCTACCAGTGCAACAACCTCATCATAGGTGGAGGGTTCGTTCTGGCTTACCCAGGCACAAAGGTCTGGCGGTAGTCCCCTCATGTATCGGTCGATGACCAGAACCTCTAGTATCTCTTCTGGACTCCGGGACTCCATTCGCAACCACTTTCGTGCGAGATGGATGAGGTCATACAATTGGGACTGCGGGGTTTTATTTTCCTGGTACCTCCACTCATGATACCACTGGGCCCGCACTGCAGTCGTTATCCTGGATCTGGCCAGGATCTCTGCTTTCAGCTGCGGGTAGTCTGCTGCAGCCTCTTCAGGCAGATCACCTTCTGGGCCTCTCCACACAGGAATGGGGCAAGGATGCCAGACCACTGATCTCGAGGCCAGGCCTCCCGTAGGGCTGTCCTCTCAAAGGCCAGAAGGTATGCCTCTACATCATCCTCCCGCATCATTTTCTGCAGCCAATGGCTGGCCCTATGAACTGCGTCCTATCATGGCCATGGTTCAGCTCTGTCTTTACCTGGTTTACCAGTTTACCAGTTCTCGCAACATAGCTGTCTTGAGAAGCCTGGTCCATCAGCAGGCGATTAGTCTCTTGCTGCAGCCGCACTGCCTCCTGTTGGGCAGCTGCCTGGACATGGGTAGCCTCCTGCTGGGCCGCCGTAGCTTATATCAATGCCTGCACTAAGTCATCCATTGTGGTGAAAAAAAATAAACCCTCTACCTTTTTTTTTTTTTTTTAATCACCCTCCTTCTTCTGCCGTGCTGTGCACACCAAGATCCCATTCCTGACATCAGTTGTGACAAAGTTCCTCCTCTACCTTGATGGATCCTGCGCTTATTGGCAGATTTGCTCACCTCAGTGATCTCCCCCACAGTCTGGATCAACTCCTCCTGTGTCTGATCATGCTTGTACTCCTTAGTCCTCCAGCAGCACACCCTCTCAGTCTCAGCTCCTTGTGTCTCTTGCTCCCAGCTCCTCACACGCACTTCCTTTCCTCTGGCTCCTCTCCATCTGACTGGAGAGAGCTCCTTTTAAAACCCAGGTGCCCTGATTAGCCTGCCTTGATTGGCTGCAGGTGTTCTATCAGTCTGTCTGCCTTAACTGGTTCTAGCAAGTTCCTGACTACTCTAGTGCAGACCCTGCTCTGGTCACTCAGGGAACAGAAAACTACTCACCCAGTGACCAGTATATTTGCTCTCTATCAGACTCCTGCACCCCACTGGCCTGGGTCTGTCACACATAATACAGTATATTTACTGAAATATAATAGCAAATCATAAATCATTTACTTGCTTTATAAGTAAATATTAAGTAAATAATCCAAGATTTTGCTTCCTCTAATATTGTAACTCAAAGTTCAGTACTGCCTTGGTATCTATAATCTCTGCCTCTCTCACATCAGAGATAAGTGTTGAAGATATTGGATAAAATTTTCACAAGTTTTCAAACAGCTTAGATTTGTAAGAGCCTAACTCACTTGAAAATGGCTTCTAAGTCTGACTGACTTTCCATTTTGAAGATGTGACTTAAGATCCCAAGGCATTTGGGCACCTATGACAATTCCTGTCTCCAATACTACACCCACACTCTGCCTCCTGACTAATGTGAAGCAGGTGATGGTCACCCCACTTTATCCACTCCCCTAAGTCCTGACTTTTATGAGAGTGGGTGAGGTGGTGTGACTGCTACTCTAGCTTCTCCTTGCCTTCTCCAGATCAGGCAGTCCCTGGGCCAGCAGCACCGGCTGCTGCTGGGGCAGTTTGGTTGTGGGAGGAGGCTCAGGACTGGGGCAGGGAGTTGAGGTGTGGGGCAACATTTACCTGAGGCGGGAGACTCCCCGGAAGCAGCCGGCATGTTCCTGCAGCTCCTAGGTGGAGCAGCCAGGAGGCTGCATGCACTGCCCGCACTCACAGACACCACCCCAGCAGCTCCCATGGGCTGCAGTTCCCAGCCAATGGGAACTGTGGAGCCAGAGCTCGTGGCCTTCCCTCCCCCGAGAAGCTGTAGGGATACGCAGAGCCGGGTAGGGAGCCTGCCAGCCCTGCCAACCCTCCACCTCAACACCGCCGCCCGGCCCCATCTCCCAGCACTAGCAGGGGTCCCAGACCGTCCTCCCAGAGCACCTCTGGCCCAAGTTTTAGTTAGGGTTATATAGTACAAGTCATGGACAGTTCACAGGCCGTGAATGTTTACAGCCCGTGATCTGTCCATAACTTTTACTAAAAATACTTGTGACTAAAACATAGCCTTAGATATCACTAATCAACATAAACGTTAAACAGGAGATGAGCACTGGACTGGTAGTGAGGATTTATTGAGTTCTAATTGTGGCACTGCTTTTGGCTTACATTTGTATAGCATTTTTAAAGTGCAAAGGGCTATAAATGCCAAGTACTATTAAATCACCTTTTATTCTCAGAGAAGGTGAACTAAAACTCAGAAGCCTTTAGCCACACAACAGAAAGATATCATTGCATCATTCTTTACACTACCACTTGCTTATTGACAGCTTGTCCCACAGAAACAAAAAACAAGTGAATATGACTGTACATTTTATATTAATCCCAGACCTTTGCAATATTAGAAATGTCAGCTAATGTACTGCATCTCTATGAAAGCATCACCAATTTGTAAAGTTGTTAATATTTTTTGAAACTATACCTCTGCCCCGACATAACGCAGTCGTGGGGAGCAAAAAATCCCTACTGTGTTATAGGTGAAATGCCATTATATCTGGGTAGTGGTGGCAGGGCTGCAGCAGTGATTTAACGAGCCCATGGCTCCAGTCACGGGGAGCCCCAGGCCCTTTAAATCACCAGTGGAGCCCCACTGCCGCACCCCCGGGGTAGTGGCAGCAGGGCTCCGGCAGTGATTTAAAGGGCCCAGGGCTCCCTGCAGAAGCTGGAACCCCAGACCCTTTAAATCGCTGGCGAGCCCCACTGCCGCAGCCCCAGGGTAGCAGCAGCAGGGCTCCAGTGGTGATTTAAAGGGTCCAGGTCTCCCCACAGCAGCCAAAGCCCCAGACCCTTTAAAGTACCGCCAGAGCCCCGCTGCTACTGCACTATATGCAAACCCATATATCAGGTCACATTATAGCAGGATAGAAATGTACTAGCTGTCAACATAATGTTTTGTACCACAAAAAAAAAATTAAGATTTATAAATCACCCTAGAGAAGGCATGCCACTCCGTTAATTTAAAACAGGAAGGGGGAAATATGATAGCATTTTCATATTGACACAATGTTTGCTTAAAACTTGCATATTGTTAAGAGCTCCTAGGGACATTTACACTTTCCAGTTTCTGGAAGTATGTATTTTTCATTTAGGTACACATAGTAGTTAAGCTAATTTAGAAATCCTGTGCTCTCTATTATATCTTTTTAAATCAGCACAGCCTGGTAATGCTCATAACCAGATACCAGAAACTACTGATGAAGGGTTTTTTGTGTCAATCCTCAAAGGCAGTAAAACCAAATTACTTACTTAATGAAAACCACTCTGATACAAGATCAGCAGTAATAATTATTTTGCAGGATTTCAATTAACTGGATAATTGTGTTATTTAAAGTATTTGTTTGATGAAGATTAAGTCTAAACTAAGTTTAAGTGATACATCTCTTTACTTGGTGTAAAGAGCCTTAGAATGAAAATATAGTAAGTAGTCATGAAAATTCCTAATGACACAGAACAATGGGATCAAAAGGCAATATCTTACACTCTGGAAACACAATTGAAGAACTCCAATTCTTTAGTTAAAAATATGACTTCTAGAAACAAACAAGGATTGCGAAAGCTAATGATAACATTAAGTTTAAAACCAGATTTATTTAAAATTACACAAGATGACTCAGCAAAGCAGGTTAAGTCATACTATAGTGCCAGAGGCCTGATATGGGTGGTGAAGGAGACTTTCCTAAAGCCATACAGCAGAATCAGAGCACAAAAAACAAAAAGAGAATGATTCTGCTTACATGAACAAAAATGCTGTAACCGTTTCTTTCACAGACATGTTTTCTTTTACAAGAAAATACATGCCTTTTGTATCTGTAGGACACAATCCAAATCACTGTTCTCTTGCTGTTTATATGCCTCTAGACAATTTGATATTGCACAAGAGACAAACTGAAGCGCAGTACATCCAAAGAACACCCAAGAGTTTCTTTCAATATCATACCCTAATACTCAATCTAAAACTTCCCAAGTTCATATAGCAGCAATATAAGGAAGAGAGTATACCTTGACCTTTTAAAACACGTACTTCAAAAGGTGCACAATATTACATCATATACACAAATATACACAAAATGAAAAACTCATAATAAAAGGATTAATCACTGTATCTACCCCATTATAAGCTCCCATTTTTATTGGAAGTAAGTTCATATTTGTTTTACAGTTTAATGTGGCTAGTATTGACCTCATTCTATTTTAGCAGAACAGTAAACCCCAAGATGCCCATTAAAACAAATCAGCAGATTACTAATAATTTTTATGTTGTCAGAAAAAGTTACACATTGAGGAATTATTTGTGACTGGCACAGAATGAATAAAGAAAATTTAACTGTCTTTTGGGAATTTCTATTTTTAGATTAGATGTTTCTAATGTGTGAAATTTACAGTCTTACAAGTGACAACTTTGATAAGTTATTCTAATAGCATGCTCTCTTCTGCTGCTCTCCCCCATGCAAGAATACTAAATGTAATGTACTTGAACCGACGTCACTCTTTTTAAAAAGAAAAAAAAAGAAAAAAAGCTCTTTGCAATTATTCAGTGTCTTATCATTTCAGATGTGTTCAAGAAATTGGAACATATTTTTCAAAATTTTGTGCAACCAACCTCCACAAATTATATTTTAAAATAATTTTTCCCCTCTCGACAGACAGATGTTAAATCACTAATTTAGACTAAACCATTTGATTATCCATTATTTACCAGATATTCTAATAATGAAAGCATAATAGTTGATAGGTGTGCAGAATGTGGGAATTATCTGTATACAGACTATCTGCATAGTTCTATGAATGTTAAACATCTAGATATAGATGGGGTTTTAGTAATTATTGTATTGCTGTCAAACAGTTAAATCCTAAAGGAAGACACAAATAGTGTGTGTAGACAGAATTCAATTGCCTGGTGCTCAAAGGGGCAAGAATCCACTGGGGGAAGAGCACCTCCAGCACCCGCATGAGAAACAGAGAAACCAGGGTGGTCAGGTTCAGGTGACCTCAATGTCCCAAGAACTCTTTGATGGGAACTCTGAACTCTGGGAATGGAAATGGATAAAAAATGACCAATGACTTAAAGGAGTACAGATAAAGCTTGGGTGTCACAAAGAAGTAGCTGCAAGTAGCAATCTATCTCACCTCAACACAGTGTTTTGGGGTACCCGAGTTAAGTGAAGTCCACTTAAGATGGCAAGGAAAGATTATATGCACTTATATGTAAGACAATATGCACGTAGGCCTTTTTGTTTGTTTGTTTTTTAAGTAGTCGGTTGCTATGTGCCTTTGGATTAACAAACAATATATTTGGTTTGAAGAAAGTTTTGGGGTGACTTTAACCAGACATTGGTCACAAAGTTCCAAAGCAAAGATTACTGCGAATACCAAATTATCACAGCCATAAACAAGGGGACTACAGCCAGAGACCCAGTCTAAGAGTGAGGTGAAGTGCAGAATTCCACTAAAAAGACAGGTGCATGCTTATCACTTGAAGGGAAGTACTCAAGAAGGACTGCAAAGGGATCTAAAGCACAGCTCACTCTGTAATCATTACAGCAGGGAAACTTAATCCGTGTATACCTGAAAAACTAAAACAGTACAATAGAAATTGTTTTGATTTATTCAGTGGTTGTTCTTCATTAGTGCATGGGAAGGTTAAAGTCCTTCTTCTCTAGCAAGTTGGAAAGCCTAAAAACAAAAAATCTCACCTAATCATGTCCTAGTATTAAAAGTTAATATGCAATTATGAAGGCTTTAGCACCCCGACCCCCTGTCTTTTAAGCAAATTTAAATACATTTTCTAGAACCATTCTTCGACTAGATACCTAAAAAAAAAATCACCCAGGACCACAATCCCACCCCCTCAGTGTCATTTATATGGCTGTTCCTTCCCTTTTCTCCCTCCATCTCCATCAGTCCTCTAACATTTTCTTAGTGTGGCTGTCATTAATCCACTGCTATCTGCTGAAAGGTCTACTGTGCTGTTAGAAAAACAGGCTACTAGGCACATCAACTAGATAGAAAATTCAGAGTAGAGGAAATCTTAAGAGTGCCAACTGCACAAGGTATCTGTTGCAAAAGAGAATGTAGCAGGGAGACGCAAGAAAGATATGGGAGAACTAAAGATTACAGAAGAATGGGAGAGGATGCAACATGTGGCTGGGCAGAAAGGAGGAGGACAGAAAGGAAGAACAAGGAGAGATGAGATTGTAAACTCCTCTAGATGGGATCATCGTTTTTAATTTCTGCAATGTCCAGCACAATGCTGCCCTTATTCTGACTGGGGTCTTTGTGTGTTACCTCAGTACAAATATACTTAATACTGGAAGTGAAGAAGTGAGATTGAAGTAGTTAAAAGAAAAGGGAAACAATTCAAAAGAAGGAAGCATGGGTCCTTGTTCCTCTGTTCCTCCAATTCCATTTTCCTTTTCTCAGTTATTCACCCCAACCTGCCCTTTACAGCATTTGTTTCATGCCGTAGATCGGGGTCTCAAACTCAAATGACCACAAGGGCCACATGAGGGCTAGTTCATTGGCCCGAGGGCGGCATCACTGACACACACACCGCTGCCCCTGGCCCTGCCCCGATTCCAACCATTCCATGAGGCCCCACGTCTTCCCTGCCCCTATCCCAATCCCTTCCCTGCAGTCACTAACCCAACTCCACCCCCTCCCTGCCCCCAAAGGGTGCATGTAGGATGTGATAGGGGGCTCTGGGCAGAGGGTTAGGGTGAAGCAGGGGGTTGATGTTCAGGCAGGGGGCTCAGGGTCGGGAGTTGGGTGCAGCAGGGGGCTGAGGCACAGGCAGGGGGCTGAGGACAGGGAGTTGGGGGGCGGGGTGCAGGAGGGCTTCGGGGTAGCAGCGGCGCACACCGGGGCCAGGGCAGGCTGCCAGCCCAGGCCCCATTCCGCTCTGGGAAATAGCTGGACCCATGTCCCTGCGGGCCCTGGGGGAGGGGGACACAGGGCTCCACATGCTGCTTGCCGCACCTCCAGGTACCTCCCCTGAAACTCCCATTGGCCGCGGTTCCCCATTCCCTTAATGGGAGCTGCAGAGGGGCGGTGCCTGGAAGCCAGGGCAACACACAGACAGAGCCCTCTTTCCTCTCCCCTCCCTCTCTTCCCCCACCCCGGCCACAGGGACGTGATGCCAGCCGCTTCAGGGAGCAGTGCAGGGCTCGAAGGGGGCGATCCTGCGGCTGTAGTTTGCCCACCCCTGTCCTGGAGGCAGGCCACGGGGCAGGTGCGGGCCGCTTGGCAGGCCGCAGGAAATAGCCGCCCGCAGGCCCCATGTTTGAGACCCCTGGCATAGATGCTTTTATCCTCTTCCACTTGTCTCCAAATTTTCCTGAATTAACTCCAAACTCTAGTTTTTAAGTGTCCAAGAGGGGATCATATGAACTCCAATACCACCAATTCAGTGCAAACTGTGAGATGGCGTGGCATGGAATCCCTCTCAGTATCCCACTGTTACTGATACTTTCAAAGCTGTTGTTTATGCATTAGTCACAGCATGTTTTAAACAATTTGAAGTCATTTGCATTCCACCAGAACCAACACAGTTTCTCAAAAACTCACTCCCAAGAATCCACATTTAATAGAACCATGTCCCTGCCTGCAGGTATATGGGATCTTGGGGAGCAATTACCACACAGGTGGGGTGCCAATTAATTTCTTTATTAAAGGGAAGAGGAAGTGGTGGGAATTTAACGATGAAATGTGATGGGATGGGGTGTATAAGGTGTTTACAATAGACAATGATGGGGGGGTTCTTACTGAACAGTGTAGGGAGTTTTAACAGTGGGGTACAGTAAGTGGGGTTCAGCACAATGGGAAACAGTACAGTCAATAAGCAACTTAACTTTATATAGGAACAATTCCAGATACAGTGTGGAATGCAAAACGTACCCAAAAGAAAATGCAAAATAAAATGGTAGCTTCTATATAAAAATGGTATACAAAGTATATTAGAGAAATGGAGGCAACTAATGGGGTGTTATAACCACAAGTAAAATGTGAGTCACAGTGCAATAATACAATATGGGCGATAAGTGAAATTATGCAATGTAGAAAATTACTGACTTAATTTGTGAGGCTGTGATAGCAAGAGTGTACCTAAAAGCTGGGTCAAGAAACAGGAGGGAGGAGGGGAGTGAGTGATTAGTGGTATCTGATGAGAGGAGAGTGCAGCTGCAAGCAGCGAGAGACTCTGAAGCCCAGAGCAGCAGTCTTCAGGAACCTGCGAGCTGGAGGTACAGGGAGCTGTAGATCGGGGTCTCAAACTCAAATGACCACAAGGGCCACATGAGGGCTAGTTCATTGGCCCGAGGGCCGCATCACTGACACACACACACCGCTGCCCCTGGCCCTGCCCCGACTCCAACCATTCCATGAGGCCCCACCTCTTCCCTGCCCCTATCCCAATCCCTTCCCTGCAGTCACTAACCCAACTCCACCCCCTCCCTGGAGCTGGAGGTACGAGCAGCTGGAGCGCACTTAAGGGGAGTCTGGGAGCAGCAAGAGGGGAGGGCGCTGAACGTGTAAGTGATGGGAAGGCACGTGGAGAATGGGGGAGACGGCTGAGGGAAGAAACAGGCTGCAGCAGCGGAGAGCACTTCAGGGAAGCTGCGGAGCAGCGGGGTGAAGACAAACGGAGCAGTGTGATGGTGATCTTCGGTAGGGGAGGGGCAGCGGAGGAGCGGGGGCACCCGAACACAGGGGATACAGGGAGAGGCAGCAGAGAGGTGTAAAGAAGGGCTAGAGGGACACCCAAAAAAAAAAAAAAAGGAAGAAGTGGCAAAGGGATTGGGAATTTACACAAGGGGGGGGGGGAAGCAGCAAGGGGTTACAACAGGGAGACACGAAGAAGTACACAGAAGGGGAGATTGGAGCGGGGGAAAAACAGACACGGGAATGTTCAGGGAGAGACTGGGACAGCAGGAAGATGAATTCAAGCAGTAAAAACCTTATCTATCCTCTAACTTAATCAAACATATAAATTACAAGCAGCTTATACGAAGTAATAAAACAGGCACAGAATACAACCAGACAATGACTTTTTTAAATCTATCTTAATCAACGACTAGGCAAAACAACAAATATCACAATTCTAAGCAAACTATAACAAGCAACTATATAGAGCAACAAAACAGCAAACCAAAGCAAGGCAGGTGAAACTTACAAGCTCTACAATCTTAGCAAACTATGACTTATTAAACTAAAAAGCAAAACCTACGGTGCACCTTATGCTATGGGGAAGTTACAGAGGGCAGAGTGGTATGTGCCCAGGATACAGCTCCCAAGGCAGCCCCCAAGGAAGCCAAGGGATGGTGGCTTCAGCAGTGGATACAGCTGAAAGCAGGGAGCAGAGCTTAGCAGCGGCACAAGTTTATTTCTAGCAGCAAAGCGCCGCGGAGTTTAAGAGAGGTTTTAAGACACAGACCAAGGTTTAGCTTGAGACTGTGTGCTAGGGAAACAGCCCCAGCAGCTAAAGTAACAGAATAAAAGTATGGAAAGTTTCATAGAGGGATTCTTACCAGTCCCAAAGGCAGAAGCAGCAGCAACATAAGAAGAAGCAAGGAGGGTTCGGTATGGTCTTGATAATCAGGAGATCTCTCAGGCAGCAATTTGTTCTTCGTGGGGGGGGTTTAAAAACCGGGGGTATGCTCAAAAATAAACGAGAGCGGAGAAAGGACCCCCCAAAACCCCTGGCTGATCAGACCAGGCAGCAATGCAGGAACCTTTCTGATGTTTGTTTCAAAAATGTCTGTTTTTAAAGGCAAACTTAGGCAGTTTCCCGCCAGTAATCCTGATAGGCTCCCTCTGTCACAGGGGAAGAGGCACAGGGAAAAAACTGCAGGTGAGCACAGAGATATGCCTGGGCAGAGTCCTGTGCAACAGGTGACTCAAAAGCACATGAGGCCTATGACTCATGCCCAGGATCTTAAAAACACAATAGGTCTTGCAGCTCTGGACATTGCCTGCCCTACACCAAGCCCAGGTTCAACAAGGTGATACCAGGACTAACCCTTTGAACAGGGCAGTGGTCCCACTTAGCACGCAGCACAAGTGGCCATCCCTTTGAGAAGGGCAATGGCTCTTGGTAAACAACTTAAGGGGCCCTCCCTTTGAGAAGGGCAGTGGCCCTGTTAAACAACTTAACAGCCAGGGAAGGGCGGCCACAGGAGGAGAACAAAAACAAAATGGAGTATGGGGACAGCTGTAAGAAACAAAATGGAATAGGGGGATAGCTGTAACAGACAAACCAAAACATCCTGTTTCTATAAACAGAACTATCAAACAGTTTTCTGCAATAGATACTCCAGAAGAGAATTTTAATTTTTATTAAAAGAGCTGGCTTTCCTGCATTTAAGTTGCTTTATAAACCTCTCTCCCAGTTTGAAATAACCTTTATCATTATGTCCCCATTTCATCTGGCAAAGTACATGCTTAAGTACTTTGCTAAATTGGAGCCTACAACACTTATATTACACTGCTTTAAAAAACACTTGATAGATTATATTTCCCTATTGTAATACAAATGTTTCGCTGAATCAGTTGACCCATCAATTTTTTATCTTTAAATAATTTAAATAACTTTTTATGAGCATTGACAGTTCCTTTACTTATCAAAAGAGTCAAAAAGAATGAAGCAGAAATGGAACTCAAAATCTCATCTGTTTTAGATCTAATTAATTTAATTAAAATCTGACTGTATCCTAGCCCTATAAAGAGTTCTACAACACACTAAAGCAGGGGTAGGCAATCTATGGCACGTGTGCCGAAGGCGGCACGCGAGCCGATTTTCAGTGGCACTCACACTGCCCGGGTCCTGACCACCAGTCCGAGGGGCTCTGCATTTTAATTTAATTTTAAATGAAGCTTCATAAACATTTTAAAAAACCTTATTTATTTTACACACAACAATAGTTTAGTTATATATTACAGAGACTTATAGAAAGAGACCTTCTAAAAAACATTAAAATGTATTACTGGCACGTGAAACCTTAACTTACAGTGAATAAATTAAGACTCGGCACACCACTTCTGAAAGGTTGCTGACCCCTGTACTAAAGCATTAAGGAATATATACTTGATAAACATGAGAAAAAATTGCAATGAAAATCTTTAAACAAAAAACGATGAATGGTTTCACTTCAGTAATTCTGCAATGAAATCAAATATTTTATTAGTAGTAAAAAATTACTAGCAGATCACGAAGTATTTTGTTTTGCTCACCATAGAAAACTTAGAGAGACCAGGTGGGTGAGGTATTATCATTTGTTGGACCAACTTCTGTTGGTGAGAGAGACCTTTCAAGCTTACACAGTGCTCTTCTTCAGCCCAAACCTGAAGAAGAGCTCTCTGTAAGCTCAAAAGCTTGTCACCTTTGCCAACAGAAGTTGGTCCAATAAAAGATATTATCTCTGCCACCTGGTCTCTCTAATATCCTGAGACCAACACAGCTACAACACTACAAACATTAGAAATCTTATTAATTTTGGCTTGATTGCAGCAAGCATTAAGCCAACATCTACTCCTACAGAAAGTGAGTAGTCTGCTCTCAACATAGCAAGACTTTAATCCCTCAAGCATACATTATGATCAGGGCCAGCTCCAGGCCCCAGCACACCAAGCGTGCGCTTGGGGCGGCATGCCGTGGGGGGCGCTCTGCTGCTTGCCGGGAGGGCGGCAGGCGGCTCCGGTGGATCTCCCGCAGGCGTGCCTGTGGAGGATCCGCCGGTCCTGCGGTTCCGGCAGAGCAGCTGCAGGCATGCCTGTGGGAGATCCACCGGAGCTGCGGGACCGGCGAGCGGCAGAGCGCCCCACGTGGCGTGCGGCTGTGCTTGGGGCAGTGAAATGGCTAGAGCCAGCCCTGATTATGATTGGCCTCCCAGGGCCTGGTTCTCAGATCAACTTTTTTTTTCTATAATAGACTATAAACCCATTGTTGATAAAATATGCAGACAACAAAGACTGGAGGTGGGATAAACAATGAAAAGAATCAGTCACTGATAGAGAGGGATGTGGATCACTCGGTACATAGTAACAGTCAGACAACATGTATTTTAATAAAGGCAATGCAAGGTCATAAAAGAATATAGGACATAAAGGATGAGGGACCATTTTCTGGAAAGCAGTAATTCTGAAAAGGACTGTCATAATAATAAATAATAATAATAATAGGAGATATACCTATCTCCTAGAACTGGAAGGGACCTTGAAAGGTCATTGAGTCCAGCCCCCTGCCTTCACTAGCAGGACCAAGTACTGATTTTTACCCCAGATCCCTAACTGGTCCCCCCAAGGATTGAGCTCAAAACCCTGGATTTAGCAGGCCAATGCTCAAACCACTGAGCTATCCCTCCCCACAGCAAACTGGCCATGAGTTCCAATGTGATGCTGTGACAAAAACGACTAATACAATATTGGATGTATAAAGAGAGGAATATTGAAGAGTCGGGAAGTGACAATACCTCCATATATGGCATTTGTCAGACCATTCCTGGAATGCTGTGTCCAGGTCTTGTGTCCACATTTTTGAGTAAAAGATGTTGTTAAAATGTTAAGCTGTTAAAAAATTGAACAGGGTTTACAGAGGAACTACCAGAATTAATATGAGATCTGGAAAATGAGGGACTAAAGGAACTCAATCTCTTTAGTTTATGAAAGTGAAGGTTAAGAGGCAGTTTATAATGAACTGCTCAAGGAGAAGAGATCTGATACACTGAAGAGTCCACTAAATACTGCATAAAGGTAGAATAAGATCCAATGGTGGGAAGCTGAAAGTTAAACTTCAAAATGGAAATAGCATGCCAATTTTCAAGATTTAACTGGTGGAAAAGATTACCAGCCCTTGAAGAGTTGAAATCAAGAATGGATAAAGATACACTCTAGTTCAACTATAAGTTGTTGGGCTAGATACAAGAATTTACCAGGTGAAATTTAAGATTTAGTCTGACCTCCTGCATAACAATCATCTTTTCTGGTTTAAAATTATTAGGTCCCATGATTCAAATAATCTATTCCAGTATCATAGGAACAAAAACTGCATAAATGAGCAAAAGAAACATCTTACACAGAATGACAAAAGGACTAACATCTGAAGGAAACTCAGTAAATCAATTTCGCCAAGAGAAATCAGTTTCTGTAAATAAAGTAAGGAATGATAAGTCATTATTCATGATATTTTTTTTAAACACTGATAGTTTCCCATAAGTCTAATACCAAACAAGGAGCAAGGCAGAGTGTAGTTGTGTTCCCATATCCTCGGTGTAAATATAAGGAATCACATTACTTAGTTGCTGATTTCTATAATATAATGTTATGTTTGTTTTAAGAACTTGTTTATATGCACAAACTAGCCTAGCCTCAATGGAACCATTTGCATTTCATGTAATAGAAAATGAACAATTTATCCTTAATGGAAAGAGCAGTACCTAGGTCATGTATACAATATAGCAGATAAAAAGATAATTTTTAGATCTTAGTAAAACAGCTTCTCATTTTCTCTCACCACCCTTTCAGGCGCGCACACATCACTGCACTCTAGAAACTCCAATTAAGGCTGGGTGCCAAGATACTTAGGGCTGGTCTACATTAGGGGAGGGGATCGAGCTAAGATATGCAACTTCTGCTACGTGAATAACGTAGCTGAAGTCGAAATATCTTAGATCGAGTTACCTACCATCCTCACAGCGCGGGATCGACATCCGCGGCTCCCCCTGTCGACTCCGCTACCGCTGTTCACGTTGGTGGAGTTCTGGAGTCGACAGGAGTGTGTTCGGGGATCGATATATCGCGTCTCATCTAGACGCGATATATCAATCCCCGAGAAATCGATTGCTACCCACCGATACGGCTGGTAGTGAAGATGTATCCTTAATCTTTTCCACGCTGGTTCAGTTACAGACAGAAGAACATCAATGAATTGCAACCGTTTCTTTACAATGAAAACATGAAGCAAAGCCATTTTATTTGCTGTGATTCAGCGACAGATTACTGAAAAATCTTTTGCAAGGCAAAAACACAGACCTACAGCTCTTCTAAATACTAATTTTTATCCACACAAATGATCTTGTCAGCAAGACAGCCAAGTCCTGGCTACACAACTCATAGACTTTAGCGTCAGAAGGGACCAATATGATCATCTAGTCTGACCTCCTGCACAAAGCAGGCCACAGAACCCTACCCATCCACTTCTATAACAAACCCCTAACCTATGCCCGAGTTATTGAAGTCTTCAAATTGTGGTCTGAAGACCTCAAGATGCAGAGAATCCACCAGCAAGTGACCCATGCCCCACGCTGCAGAGGAAGGCGAAAAACCTCCAGGGCCTCTGCCAATCTGCCCCGGAGGAAAATTCTTTTCTGACCGCAAATATGGCGATCAGCTAAACCCTGAGCATGTGGGCAAGACTCACCAGCCAGCACTCAGGAAAGAATTCTCTGCAGTAACTCAGATCCCATCCCATCCAACATCCCATCACCGACCACTGAGATTATTAAACAACTATGCACGTAATTTTAAAAAGCATTCAGCAACCTAACATCAGAAAATTGTTTTGGTTAGTGGTTAAAAACAAAAAACGTAAGCAACTTTGTCCACTAATTCTTCAGCACATATTATCCAAAAGTTCTGGGTAAAAGTTTGAGCTACCAAAAAACAAACAAACAAGGATTGTGTTTTAAGATAGAAAGTCACATTTAAGGTAACTGTCAAATTTTTTGATAAGCCTTAGTAAGAGTTCAGTTAGAAATACAGGGAATAAAATTAATGCCAAACCTCTCCGAAAACTTTATTTACTCATCTCATGGAAACTTCTAGATTCAATCACTTTCCCAAACACACTTTTGATAAATGCGAGAAGTACCTTACAAGAAATGCAGCTACTTTTCCAATATCAAGCTTGACATTATATCAGCTGTGTTCTTAAGAGTCCACTGTTTTTTGGCCATTTCAGATTTCCAAAGGTAAACAATACCTATTTTCAGCTGTATTTCCAGAGTACTGAGTTAACAAAGCCTTACATCAGGAACACAGATCACTAAATCACTGATTTCTAGAAGGCTTTTGGGACACATGGAATTGTGTGTCTATTTTAAGGGTCTTTGGAGCTCTTACTGTTTGCTGTTAGCGTAATAACGATCATCATGTAGTCAGGCGACTCCATGCCCATTTCATTTACTAAAACATACAAATGATCACATCTCCTAGCCAGAGTTGCCTTAAATGTTTTAATCCCAAGAAACATAAAATTATTCTTTCCACATGTTACAAATTCGATATTTTGAAAGTCACAAATGGAATTTTTTTAGAAGCCCTTTACCCCTCGTTTTAGTATTCCAGGTAGTAATTCATACTTTACAGCTTCAGTAACTAAAGTCTTCCTTATTTTTAGGGCTTGTCTACACAGCACAGGAATGCACACTAGAAAAGCATGAATTCTAAAGTGCATCAGCATATTGTGAACTAACTGACCCACGTAGAGACTGCTGGCATGAACTAAAAGTTCCCTCATGAGCATTAACTCTTGGTGTTCGCCAGCAGGGTCTACATAGGCCAGTTAGTGCACAGCACATTGGGGCGCTTTAAAATTCACATCTTTCTAGTAGACATTACTCTGCTGTATAGAGAAGCCCTTAGGACTTTTTATTAACGAATAATGATTTTTCATGTTAAAATAATTAACCTCTTTCATAAATCCCTGAATGTAATAACCATGACTTAAAGCAATCCTCAGTAAAAACGTTGTGAAATAATTCATAACTGATTTTTCCAATTCCATAATCACAAAGTTACACAACTGTAACAATAGGTTTCAGAGTAGCAGCCATGTTAGTCTGCATCCGCAAAAAGAACAGGAGTACTTATGCTCAAATAAATTTGTTAGTCTCTAAGGTGCCACAAGTAAAACTGTAATAGTGTATCCAAAATGAATACTGGTGCAGGAACAATTTATCAAGGATCATGGTAGATTCTCTATCACTAGCAATTTTTAAATCAAGATTGGATGTTTTTCTAAAAGATCTACTCTAGAAATTATTTTGGGGAAATTCTGTGGCTATATTACAAAGGAGATTCGATGAGACGATCAGTCAGATTAGATGACTACTTCTGGGCTCGGAATCCATGATATACAGTAGAATCTCAGAGTTACGAACACTTTAGGAATGGAGGTTGTTCATAACTCTGAACAAAACGTTATGGTTGTTGTTTGAACGGTTCACAACTGAACATTGACTTAATACAACTTTGAAACTTTACTACACAGAAGAAAAATGCTGCTTTTAAACTCTCAACATAAATGAAACAAGTACAGGAACACTTTCCTTACCTTGTCAAAAAAAAATTTATAAAAACTTGCCCTTCATTTTTTTGTTTATGTTTAACACAGTACTGTGCTCTATGGTGTTTGCCTTTTTTTTTTTTTTTTTTAAAGTCTCTGCTGCCTGATTGTGTACTTCCGGTTCCAAATGAGGTGTGTGGTTGACTGGTCAGTTTGTAACTCTGGTGTTCATAACACTGAGATTCTACTGTATCAGTTCCTGATTTTTTAATCCACTGTGACAAGAGAAAAAAAGCCCTGTTCTCAACAACAGCACTAGAACCTCCACAGGCATGTTTGATATTCAGTGTGCATGGTCTTAAAGATAGAGGAATGTTTTTAAAATTCTCACAGTAAATCCATGCATCATTTCTCATTTTTAACATCCATACAAAAGACAAGTTTAAATTAGTTCCTTCTCCCCTTCCCCAAGAAGGGCATTATCAGTTATTTGTAGGAACCACTTAATATTATTCAGGTTTCCAGTGCTTCCTAGATAAATGTGTGTTACATATTTCTGATAAGCTGGATGCAGGCCATGTCATATGGATCTGTCTCTCACAACTTAATATTAGAATACACAACTAAAATGTTTCACTAAAATGCCAATTACAGCAGTTATTTTACTACTACCCAGAGCTGCTCAACATCAGACAGAGCTAAAGGATTCCAGAAGCTAGTTTTAGTTCTTGGGCAGCAAGCCAAAAATAACCTTTTCAGTTCACTAGGAAGCTAAATATACAAAGAGCTGGAAAGGGAGAGAAAGGGTAGAGCACTTTTTGCCAAAACATTGCTTCTTTAAAGTTCACATTCTCATTTAGAGAATATCTGATTAAAAATCAGTCACCAATCTAGACAATAACCCTTTCACAGACTACACATTTCTGAATTCTACCTTCATGTGTTCTCTCTGCATTTTAATGAAATGTTCCAGCTGTTTCCAGTGTTTCAGGTTTTTGTCTCTGCGCAGCATTAGTGCAAAAATATTTACACAGAGCGGCATCCATGCCCTAAAACAGCAATGAAACCTTCAGAGATTATATCTTTATAAGTACCACATGCACACACACACACACGACACTTGAAGACAATGTCTTGATCTCAAAAAAAAAATTGTTAAAATAGAAAAGTGAAAGTCAGAGGTGGTGCTGTTCTCAACTTTTGCCATTTATTCGCTCTGGGATCTAGACCAAGTTATTCAATCTCTTTGTGCCTCCATTTCTTATCTGTAAAAACAGGAATAGTAATACTTTGTACCTTTGTAAAAACAGAAATCTTCAGCTGAAAGATGCTATATTTGCAAGATATTATTATTATTAGTATGTACAGAACAAGATCTGTCTTATCTACTAAAGCTAAGGATTAGCTTCTTAAAATAGATAGTTATGTTAATATAAGATCGTTATGTGAATGTTTTGACTTTGAATTTCTTCGCGTTTGCTCCAAGGTAAGTCTTCTCTCTGCATTTAAATCACACGACCGAGACTAGGAATTCTTGAGAATCTCGTGTGTATGTGCTGTTACATACCAGTAAAATTTGCAATATCAAGATATAAAACAGTACATTAAGAATAGAGTGGCTGCCTTACCTCCATATTCACTTATTTTAACATCAGTTTAATTCAGAACCTTATTAATCTAACATAATATTAACTCAATTTCCTTCTCAAATCAAAATGTCTGGATAATTTATAACCAAGAGTTCAAAACGAGGTGGCTAAAGAGCTGTCTGGACTGCTCATGTTCATTTTGAATAAGTCTGGTGAAAGTGGTGAGATTATAAAGGACTGGAAGAAAGCTGATGATGTGCCAATACTGAAAAAAGCTAAATGGGATGACCGAAATAATTATAAGCCTGTTGGCCTTAAAGGCAGCAAACACATGACAACAATACAGCTTTTCCTCAGAATTATAGCTGGAGTTCAATCCAAGAATCCTGTATAGGCCTTCACTTTACCTACTAGCCAACATTTTAAAAAGTTGCCATATCCTCACTGATATTTTAACCTGAGTTAGCTAGCACACATTTTTTTAAACAGTGTAGACACACCCTAAGAAACTAGAACAATACAACTCCAAATGGACTCAAAATTGGGCATTGGGTCTCAAAATTTAATTGTAAACAGGGAATCACTATCAGGCAGATGTGTTTCTAGGTGGCTTCTTCAAGGAATATAGCCCATATTAGGCCTAAGTGAACTATAGTTTTTAACTGAGTTTGATATTAGCATGAGCAATAGGCCCAATGCACAGGATAAAAAAGAATAAACTTAGGAGAAAGAGCACACTTGATTACCTGTTCTGTTCATTCCCTCCAGGACACCTGACATCAGCCACTGTAGGAAAACAGGATACTGGGCTAGATGGACCTTTGGTCTAATCCAGTATGGCCATTCTTATGTTCTTAACAGAGGGGAACAATGGAACCTTCAATATATTAAAATGATCACTTTGAAATATTTGCATTCGTTTCTGTTAGTTTAATGACTACAATTATTTCAAAGCAAATTTGGATTTCTTTGTGACCTCAAAGCATCACAACAATAATACAAAAGGAAAACAAAAATCGATTAATACATGTGTACATATATAACTGAAATGTAATAGTGCTGGTAACATTTCTAGTCAACAGAGTCATCTTGATCATCATAATGATCTCTGTCAAGAATGTGTGGGTTACCACAGTCTTCATTGCCTTGGCATGTACACAGTTCTGTGCAGGGAAGATTATTCTGACTACAGACAGTTGATTATGCAGCGACCCCGACTGGCAGAGTCACAAATAAGATGTTGTGGAAGCTCAGATGCCATTAGGCCCTTGAACAATACAGAAAGTAGCTCTTCATACACATTTTTCCATTCGTGTGGCAATGATGACCCAATATCTAGTTTACCTACATGTGAAGACATCCAAATCTTTGTTTGCCAAGATACCCTTTTGACATGTTCTTCAAAACTGTCCTCACATGGTGGGAGTTTGGCCAGTGACTTGTCCATTTTGATGGCTAGATTGAGGTTCAAGCAATTCAAGTCTTTGTGGGTCTCCTTTTTCTTCCCTCACTCTTGTCATACAGTACTGCTACCAACTTCCTTGCTGCAGAAACTGCAGCTTGCCCAGCACACTCTCCCAATTTGATCTGCAATACAAGCTGCATATACAACAGAATCAACAAAAAGGTCAAGCAATCCTGCATCGCCCGAAAATTTCCCAAAACATGCAATAAAACGGCATAGGCCGTGAAAACTACCCAGGCAAATAATATTGGTATAAATTTCATTTAGGAGAATCCATTTCATTTGCTAACCAACAGCATACAGCTGCTGACCCAAGGTCTGAACAGCATGCTGCTGTCCTAGAGCTATTCCCATTTCCTTATTTCAGCATTGTAGTATAGACTGTGGCCATGTCAGCTGTTTGGCATCCACAATAGGCGCATATGTAACTGCTGTCTAGGTGCTCTTCTCTTTTGCAAGCCTGCAGTTGAAACCAGTCCAAAAGGGAATCACTTTAGTGTGAACATCATCAGTGTCATTTGGTATTGGTAAGGCATCACGAGGCAGTAGTCTTAAAAGACACCAGGAGAGATCTCAGACAGGGTCCATTTGTGAGCAACAAGAGTTTATATTTTCAAGTTCTTTTTCACAGAAACTCTGTTCTGGATGTGTTCCAGGTTTTTCAAATGCTGCACACTGCATAAAAGACTCTGCCCCTTGAAAATAAATGACTTCTTTCCTGCATTTCAGCGATATTTCTTGTGATGCTGGACTATCTGCAGACTGTTCCTAAAATACTTCTCCAGCCACTGAATGGAAGGTCTCTATGTTGATGTCCATGTTATCTCCTTCATGGATGAGACTTCCACCAGCATGAAGTAGTACAATTCCATTTGGAATGAACATACATCTCTGGAGTCTTTCTACTTCAGTTTTTGCAGCACTAGTGATGAACCACCTCAGCTCATCGTAATTTATACAGAATCCACGAAGGTGTAGTATGTCAATTAAATTGTGAGACCCAAACTCAGGGTGCAACTGTGCAGCTAGGCTTATGTGCAGGGGTGTTAGAATTTTGGAACTGTTCAATAGTATGCACGCCACAATTGTCAAGCACCTTATAAGACTGTCTTCTGAAGTATGATAATCATTGTTGGCTGAATTATATGCCTCTTTATCAACAAAGTACCAACTCCTGCACAAACAGGGGCACAAAAATAGCTGACTTCTACAATTTACTATCACCTGACTTTGGATGTAATGGAATTGCAGAACTATAGTATTTTTCTAATCTTGCCTGTAATTTGCTATTGGAGCAGCTTGCAGTTTCTACATCTGAGAGAAGATGAGCTTTATATCTTTTTAGCAGCTTGGACTGGAGAAGAGCCTTCTTGTTTTAGATAAAATCATTCTCTCTTTCTTCAATCAGCTGATAAAATGCAATGTAATAAGGTGACCATTGCTGCAGCGTAACCAGATGGTTTTGCTTTAAGATTAGTTTTATTCAAGTACAAAGAAAGGAATGTTGAGTGATAAACTGCATCTTTAGCAATTAAGTATTCGACAGATATTCTGCACAAAACGTCATCTCCTTTTTGAAGTGCTGCCTCCATCAGATAGGCTGCTCTCTCAAAAGTTTCTCTCTTATGTTTTTTGCGTCTTTCTTGGGGGTTATTCTCAAGCAAACAATGCATAAGATCCAATCGCCAAAGAATATATTTGCTCTGGTGGTTATAGAAGCAGGTGAACATGACGCTGTCTGATCAGATTTAGTCTTTTTCTTTGCGGGGTTCAATTCAACTCTGACGTGTCAAATTCAGACGGCTTGTGAATTTTCTGAAAGCAGCTCCTGTGATAACTGGTGACACATCATCTAACCTAAAAAAACTCAGCCAGTAGTCATCCATACAAATAATCTCTCCTGGCTTCTGCTGCCAGAATCATTGAATTCTGTTCAGCACTGGTGGCTTTTGGTAGTTTGGCATTCTTTTGATTTTCTTGACGAACACCACATTTTTCAAAGTTTGTGGCAAGTCCTGTTCTTTCAAGTAAGCGTTAAAGGGGCTTGTATCCTCAAAGTCTTCATATACTGTAACTTCTCTGTAGAGGTAAAATTCCCAAGGTATATTGTTAGCATTACCACCATCACCTTTTTTTCATTTTGTACAAGTACACAGATTTGTGCTACATAAGCTATAAAATTAGATCTATGTTAGCATCAAAACTGACATTTTTGTACTGACCTATGTATAAGTACTGTATCACTAAATTAAAAAGCTAATTTCTAGAATATTTCAAAGGCTTGTACTGCATGAATAGGCAATTGCAATGCAACATCATATGTACAAAAGTTTACAAATAGAGAAGCATTACAGTAGGAATTTATATATACATTTATGTCTTCCCACTATGCAGTACAAACTATGAGCACACAATCTACCTCTACAGTCCACAACCTTTAGTGAGAGATGGGTCTGGTCAGCAAGTTTCAACTGAAAAATATAGAAAACTATAATCACTTGTGAGAGTCTTTGACAATTAAGAATATATTATTTGAAAACATTAGTATACTGCAAAATATTGATATATGCCATTTAGATTATATGCTAAACAGTTTCATTTCTAAAAAAGCTTGCCCATGCAAAACCAATAAAAATCTTCACACATTGTCATTTGGTAGCCCTGACCAATAAACACAACGTTAAAGTGCTAATACTAAACAGTAAAACTGAAGTCAGTCATATTGCAGTGTTTCTGGAACTGTTCAAAAAGTGACACTCATTTTGGATACTATTGTTTCACAACTACAGGCATACAGCACCTCTAGACACCTCCACATCATACCTCATCTAAACATACATAAAATAATCTTTCAAATGATAGATGATCTGGGTGTGTGTAAGGTGGGTATGGTAAATTCTTAAAATATGTCTTTTTTTAGAATTTTCAGAATTGTTGCACATGTATTAAGAAAACAGGTTAATTGGGCACTAGGTGCAGTAAATAATTGGTTAGAAAATGCTTAGTTCAGTAGTTGGGAAAAAATATAAAATAAGGAGGAAAACCATGATGAGAGCATATTGCAGCCCTAAACTGCTTCAGATGATTTTAGCTAAGGTCCAGTAACCAGCACTGATATCACTTGCTTGTTATAGTGTATAAAAGGCAAGATTTTCTGGGAGTTCTTTGTCAGAACTTTTCCTTACCCTTCTCACCATAATAGGATGTCTCCCAGCCTAATCTGGTTGTAAGTATTCAGCCAATGCTAAGAAATGTATTGTTGCTCAGATACAGAATATAAGGGTATATATGCTTATATTTATACTGGATGTAACCAACAACAAGTGACCTTCAGAGTAATAAAGGAATGCTTGTGTGAAAACTGAGTCAGGGTAATCCTTAATGAGCTTATTAGGAAAATTATTTCCAATGCTCCTATATGTATCAGTTCCCGGCCCTATGCTAGTTAATATTTTTAGAAAACAAAATTACTGATAAAATGTGCAGATGACACAGACGGAGTGAGTGGTAAATAATGAAGAGATTTGGTGTACAATTCTTGGATGTATAGCCAGGGGAATATTAGCATAACATTATATTACGACTTCTAGATTTGGCAGAAGTGCAACTTCTACAGAAATAATGTATCCAGTTCTGGTGTCCACAAAGAAAGGATGTTGAAAATTTAGGAGAGGGTTCAGAAAAGCACCATGAGAATGATTAAAGGATTGGAAAAAATGCCTTACAGTAGTGAGATTCAAGGAACTTGATCTATTTAGTTTATCAAAGAGAAGGTTGCGGTTAAGAGTATTCGATCAGTCTACAAGTTCCTATATGGGAAGGGCTCCTCAGTCAAACAGACAAAGGCATAACAATATCCAATTGCTGGAAAATGAAGCTAGACAAATTCAGACTAGAAATAAGGCATAAATTTTGAATAGTGTGGGTAACTAACCACTGGAAGAATTTACCCAGCGTGGTTGTGGATTCTCAATCACTGGAAATTTTTTAATCAAGACTGGATATTTTAGTATGAGATACACTCTAGTTCAACCACATTTATTGGACTTGAAGCAGGAGTTAAATCAGGAAAGTCCTACAGTTTGTGGTAAACAGGAAGTTATACCAGATGATCACAACTGGTCTCTTTCGGCCTTTAAATCTATGAATTTTTATTATGCTGTTGCTCTTTTCTTTTACTTTAAATATGAGGGTCAGCTTTTTTACTTACTGTATTGTTTTGGTGTAAGGGAACCAGATTTGCAGAAGCTCAATTGGACCTAATCGCATTTGAAGAAATACATGCTGAATTTAAAACAAAGACACCGCAAAGCATTACTAATAATCATTGACAACATGAGGAACTTTATTTTCCTTATACTTATTCTCTATTTTTCTACTTAACTACTATTTCCATGATTTCTACATCTTGTAATTATGGTTGATTTTTCAAAAAATGAACAGGAGTACTTGTGGCACCTTAGAGACTAACAAATTTATTTGAGCATAAGCTGAAGCGGGCTGCAGCCCACTTCATCGGATGCATGCAGTGGAAAATACAGGAGGAAGATATATATATATAGAGAGAGAACATGAAACAATGAGCGTTACCATACACACTCTAACAAGAGTGATCAGTTAAGGTGAGCTATTACCAGCAGGAGAGAAAAAACACTTTTTGTAGTGATAATCAAAATGGTCCATTTGCAGCAGTCGACAAGAAGTTGTGAGGAACAGTAGGGGGGGAATAAACATGGGGAAATAGTTTTACTTTGTGTAATGACCTATCCACTCCCCGTCTTTATTCAAGCCTAACTTAATGGTGTCCATTTTGCAAATTAATTCCAATTCAGCAGTCTCTTGTTGGAGTCTGGTTTTGTTTTTTTATTTTAATATTGTGACTTTTAGGACTGTAATTGAGTGACCAGGGAGATTAACGTGTTCTCAGACAGGTTTTTGAATGTTATAATTGATGGCTGATTTGTGTCCATTTATTCTTTTACGTAGAGACTGTCCAGTTTGGCCAATGTACATGGCAGAGGGACACTGCTGGCACATGATGGAATATATCACATTGGTAGATGTGTAGGTGAACGAGCCTCTGATAGTGTGGCTGATGTGATTAGGTCCTATGATGGTGTCCTCTGAATAGATATGTGGACAGAGTTGGTAACGGGCTTTGTTGCAAGGACAGGTTCCTGGGTTGGTGTTTTTGTTGTGTGGTCTGTGGTTGCTGGTATTTGCTTCAGGTTGGGGGGCTCTCTGTAAGCAAGGACTGGTCTGTCTCCCAAGATCTGTGAGAGTGAGGGATTGTCCTTCAGAATAGGTTGTAGATCCCTGATGACGCGCTGGAGAGGTTTTAGTTGGGGGCTGAATGTGATGATCCCTCACTTGCACAGATCTTGGGAGACAGACCAGTCCTTGCTTACAGACAGCCCCCCAACCTGAAGCAAATACTCACCAGCAACCACAAACCACACAACAAAAACACTAACTGAGGAACCTATCCTTGCAACAAAGCCCATTGCCAACTCTGTCCACATATCTATTCAGGGGACACCATCACCATCAAAAACAGATTCCAATGAGAGACCACTGAATTGGAATTAATTTGCAAAATGGACACCATTAAATTAGGCTTGAATAAAGACTGGGAGTGGATGGGTCATTACACAAAGTAAAACTATTTCCCCATGTTTATTTCCCCACACACACACAACTTCTTGCCAGCTGCTGCAAATGGACCATTTTGATTACTACTACAAAACGTTTCTCTCTCTCCTGCTGGCAATAGCTCACCTTAACCGATCACTCTTGACAGACTGTGTATGATAACATCCATTGTTTCATGTTCCCTGTGTGTATACACATCTTCCTCCTGTATTTTCCACTGCACGCATCCGATGAAGTGGGCTGTAGGCCACGAAAGCTTATGCTCAAATAAATCTGTTAGTCTCTAAGGTGCCACAAGTACTCCTGTTCTTTTTGCGGATACAGAGTAACACGGCTGCTACTCTGAAACCTGTTGATTTTTCAGTTACCCATCCTTACAATATCTTCCCTTGTCAAAACACATCAGTTCCATTTTAACATTTTTACAAGCTGGTGTTTAAATGGTACTTTATAATGTACTAGTAAATGCTTTATAATGTATAATTTTGTAATATAAAGTCAGTAGTGCGATACCGCAAGTTAAATTATACTTGCATTAGAAGAGGAGAAAAAAAAACTAGCCAAGTTTTAGACATTTCCAAAAAGTACTCAGAGTGTCATAGTTAAAATTCATGGTGGAGCAGACTGTTAAGCATAAGACCAACATGGCTACAACAGTGCAAACAAAAATGATCGGAAATAGCTTTACTACCTAAAATAATGTCACTATTCTAACATCAGCCATCTCAAAAGTGTTGTAGTTCCAGCACTGCATTAGTACAAATGCCTCTGATTCTAGTCTTTATGGTTAACAAAAGAAACAACTGGAAATTAAACCTGTTACCAGTCCAGCCCTGCACTACAAACCATGCAATTCTGAGGCTTGGAAAGTTTTAAAGCCAACTGCATAAAAATTGCTTAAGCCTGAAATATTATTAGGTATTTTGAAAGGGATGGATTAGTGAACAGAATGCAGATGCTATCTGATAAATGTCATTTATCTCAAAGATACCTCCACAACATAAGTTATACAAACTCTGCCACAAGCAAGAGGATTCATATATTTCAATGCCTTCATCTACTGAAAAGAAAAAAAAAGCAAAGTTAATTTGAAATTAGTTAACATAATATTACTTCAAGTATTACTCTTATTTTTTCAACACTGACAACAAGCTCAGCATTGTAAAGAACATACTTTCAGACCAAGAGATCAAAAAGTCAATAACCTCCAGGCTTGATTACTGCAACTTATATCTAGAAACGAAAACGTGTGCCCTGAGAAAGCCATAACTGATACAAAAGACAGCAGCTTGTCCACTTAGTAAGACAAATTACTGTGAGCATATCATCCTGGTATTCTACTGTCTGCTCTACCTCCCCACTGTGAGGAGTTCAAGTTCTCTGTCCTGACATTCGAAGCCCAGCATGGGATCATCTGTAGCTACCTCAGATCACCGTTCCCTCAGACTCAGGACCTCCCACAACAGCTGTGTTCCACTGAAACTGTCTGCAGACTTGTGATCATGAAAGTCAGAATTTTCACAGGCATTGTGAAGTAGAAAACTCACTTTCTCCAGATGCAGGAATGGCTATAAACTTCATCACATTCACAACTATATGCAAATCTCATCTTATTTGGCTCTCTCTCAGTAAAGTCTTCATACACATAAGTATAAAAATAATCTTACTATTTCTCCTACAGCCTGGGATGGAAGAAACAAGGATTGTTATTCTTATTCTATTTTTAAATATGTTGAGGTGTTTGGACACTATGGTGATCAGAACCATACAAGGAAAGAAAGAGAAAGTCAGGCTGGCCAACAAGTCAGCCAGAGAAAAAGCTAGACTACCACATAGAGAGGAAACACAGTCAATGCACAAGACTTCTCAAAAGGTATGTTTACTCACAACCATAGAAAGGAGGGACTATTCTTTGAGATGATACTGTGTTAAGACTATGAGGAATTCCTTAAAACATATTCAACAAACCTCTTTGATATGAGTGAATAAACTTTGCTGTGTTTGCTACACCCCAAAGTCTAACTGGGAGGCACTGTGGTCCAGTGGACTGCAGCTGGAACCAGGAGACTTGGATCTATTTCTGTCTCTGCCACTGACCTATTCTGTGAATCTGGGCAAGTCACTTCTCCTTTATCTCTATGTGCTTCCCCATAGGCTGAGAGGAGATAAAGGGGCCAGATTTAGAAGGGTATTTAGGTGCCTAATGATGCAGATCGGAAGCTAGTGGGATTTTCAAAAGTGCCATAGATTGACTTTCAATGGGAATTAGATGCCTAATTTATTTAGGCACTTGTAAATGTTACTAGGTGCCTATCACCTTGGTGGGTCTGGCCCTTGCCCTCCTTTACAAAACAAAGCACTTTAAGGTTTACAGATGAAAAGCACTGTAAGAACCAAGTCTTATTCCTCCCTAAGACCCCAAATTTCAAGCCTGAGATTTAAATAAAAATGATATCAACATCTGTTTGAAACAGAGGCCTAAGATTTTTTTGAAACAGAGACCTACTGATATTTTGGGACCCATGGACGATGGCATGGCACCCATAAACCCAATCCCTGAAGGAGGAGCCACGTGCAACCGGCAAACTAGGACAACAACTCAAACTGACTAGAACTCAGCTTGTTAACTGCAAGAGCAACACTATCGCTGAGAGAGGTAAGATGTTTAACTCCACTTAAATTCTAACTACAAGGGTTGGGCTGGCTAGCTAGGCTAGGTCTCAATATTGCAATACTGTTAACTGAACCTAGCTTTTAACTACTGATTTTTTTAAATTTTGTTTTCAACATCAAACAAACCTTTCTTTATTTGAGCTAACTGGCTTATTTGGCACTAATGGGCTGTAATGCGGTTTACAAACCCCACATTTGGCCAGAAAGGATTAAAAGACAATATTGGGTGCAAGTAGCCCTGCTCTTCCAGTCCTGAAGAGCCTGCTCCAACTGGAGAGGTTGAAAAGGGAGCAACACAGCTCAGCAGGGGGGAGGCTGGGAAGGAAGACAGGCCTACCCTGAAGGCTCCTGACAAAGGTGCTGGAGAAGCCTCCCTGAGGGAACAGGTCTATATGCTGAGCCCTACTGGGGCTGATGGCTTGGTTTCTTTTACCTTGCCTGGGACCAGAAGCTGATGAAGGAAAGCAGTGGTGGGAAATGACCCAGGGAAGGTAACTCAGAGGATCTCCCACACCCTCTCGGAGGCTGCTGATCCTCCTAGGGCCGGGGCGCTCCCATTACTGCCCTCAATACTGGGTGGGTGCTAACCACTATGCCTCTGAAGCCCATCAATAACCCTATTACATGGATATTTACAAAAGAAGCCTGAACTCTGATCTTTGAGGAGGCAGGAATGAGGAGTGGACATTCAAAGGTGTGGACACAGGCAGCAGTCTCCCAAAAAGTGAGCAAAAGACACGGGCTGTGGTCAGTGAGAGTATAGTTAGGAACAGGGGTGGCATCAGCATTTTGTGCCATTCCATCCTTCCATGTGCTCATGCTACTACGTATAAGACCAGCCTTAGGGTTTTAGGAAGAGGATACTTTGCATTTTTACAAATATCAGTAATACCATCAGCTTTCTCTCCTGCATGGAAAGAGAAATCCAGCTTCTTGTGCTGGCTTTAATGTATACTTGTCAACATTTTAAAATTAGAATTAAGTGGACATGCCTGCACATAAATGCATTATTCACCTGTTAGAGAAAACAACATAAAATTTTCTCCAGTTGTTGGACTACCTAATCCTAAATAACCAACAATATTAACATAACTGTTCAAAATCCTTCAAATTTACAGATGTAAGATTTCTCTCAGAATATAAAATTCAACTAGTCTTACACTTGCGTAGGTCTCTTCTTGCTTATTTACTTCTTCCAATTCTTTCTTCTCTCTCTTCTTCCAGTCTATCCATCTTCATGAATTTTCTGTCATTACTCTATAATGCTGTTTTCTTTGAAAAGCTGGTTTTCATTCATACTCATATCCATTCTCTCCGTTCAGGCCCACATTATGTTGCCTCGTTGCCTTTCTTCCTCTTGTTCTATACCTTGCACTTCCACAAATTTTCATTTGATTCTCTCACACTTGGTCCTTCCTGTACTCTACTGTCTCCTCATCTTCCTCTGACTCTAATATTTAGCACCTAACAGCACTCTATAAGCACTGATTAATTCATAGTCACATCACCACTGTGAGGATATTAACTATCATCATCTTCATTTTACAGATGGGGAAAAAAAATTGACCAACGCCACCACGAAGGGAATTAGTGACAAAGCCAAGATTAGAATACAAGAGTACCTGGCTCCCACTTCCACACACTGTTTTTCACATAGTCAGAGGTCACACTGAATGTTCAGCAGAGGAGCAACTCAGCTTTTAGCAGCTGGAAGATAATTTGTGGCAAGTCTTCTACCTTCAGTTGCCATTCCACAACCACAAACTGATCTGGAGTCTTTCAAAAAAGAGGAAGGAACATGGTCACAAAGGCTGACTGTCGGAGAATTTAAGAAGGACTTGCACAGGTGTTAAGCAAAAAATAAATTAAAAAAATCAGTGACAAGCTTTCAACATTAGCCATCAGCTTGTACCACAAAATATTCAAGGCTCAGTAACAAACAGGTCTAATAGCTACTTTTTAAAAAGGATTTGTATAGCCTTGACATTTATGGGTTCCCAAAACTTGAAGGGGGGCAAGGTCCCATGGGAATTAAGACTGAGGGGAAAAACAACTGAGGAAAGTTGGCAGTTTTTCAAAGGGACGCTATTAAGGGCCCAAAAGCAAGTTATTCCAATGGTTAGGAAAGATAGAAAATGTGGCAAAAGACCACCTTGGCTTACCCTTGAGATCTTGCGTGACCTACAAAATAAAAAGGCAGCATATAAAAAATGGAAACTAGGTCAGATCACGAAGGATGAATATAGGCAAATAACACAGGAATGCAGAGGCAAGATTAGAAAAGCAAAGGCACAAAATGAACTCAAACTAGCTATGGGAATAAAGGGAAACAAGAAGACTTTTTATCAATACATTAGAAGCAAGAGGAAGACTAAGGACAGGGTAGGCCCACTGCTCAATGAGGAGGGGGTAACAGTAACGGGAGACTTGGAAATGGCAGAGATGCTTAATGACTTCTTTGTTTCGGTCTTCACTGAGAAGTCTGAAGGAATGTCTAGTATAGTGAATGCTTACGGGAAGAGGGTAGGTTTAGAAGAGAAAATAAGGAAAGAGCAAGTAAGAAATCACTTAGAAAAGTTAGATGCCTGCAAGTCACCAGGGCCTGATGAAATGCATCCTAGAATACTCAAGGAGTTAATAGAGGAGGTATCTGAGCCTCTAGCTATTATCTTTGGGAAATCATGGGAGACGGGGGAGATTCCAGAAGACTGGAAGGGGGCAAATATAGTGCCCATCTATAAAAAGGGAAATAAAAACAACCCAGGAAACTACAGACCAGTTAGTTTAACTTCTGTGCCAGGGAAGATAATGGAGCAGGTAATCAAAGAAATCATCTGCAAACCCTTGGAAGGTGGTAAGGTGATAGGGAATAGCCAGCATGGATTTGTAAAGAACAAATCATGTCAAACTAATCTGATAGCGTTCTTTGATAGGATAACGAGCCTTGTGGATAAGGGAGAAGCGGTGGATGTGATATACCTAGACTTTAGTAAGGCATTTGATACAGTTTCGCATGATATTCTTATAGATAAGCTAGGAAAGTACAATTTAGATGGGGCTACTATAAGGTGGGTGCATAACTGGCTGGATAACCGCACTCAGAGAGTAGTTGTTAATGGCTCCCAATCCTGCTGGAAAGGTATAACAAGTGGGGTTCCGCAGGGGTCTGTTTTGGGACCGGTTCTGTTCAATAACTTCATCAACGATTTAGATGTTGGCATAGAAAGTACGCTTATTAAGTTTGCGGACGATACCAAACTGGGAGGGATTGCAACTGCTCTGGAGGACAGGGTCAAAATTCAAAATGATCTGGACAAATTGGAGAAATGGTCTGAGGTAAACAGGATGAAGTTCAATAAAGATAAATGCAAAGTGCTCCACTTAGGAAGGAACAATCAGTTTCACACATACAGAATGGGAAGAGACTGTCTAGGAAGGAGTATGGCAGAAAGAGATCTAGGGATCATAGTGGACCACAAGCTTAATATGAGTCAACAGTGTGATACTGTTGCAAAAAAAGCAAACGTGATTCTGGGATGCATTAACAGGTGTGTTGTAAACAAGACACGAGAAGTCATTCTTCCGCTTTACTCTGCGCTGGTTAGGCCTCAACTGGAGTATTGTGTCCAGTTCTGGGCACCGCATTTCAAGAAAGATGTGGAGAAATTGGAGAGGGTCCAGAGAAGAGCAACAAGAATGATTAAAGGTCTTGAGAACATGACCTATGAAGGAAGGCTGAAGGAATTGGGTTTGTTTAGTTTGGAAAAGAGAAGACTGAGAGGGGACCTGATAGCAGTTTTCAGGTATCTAAAAGGGTGTCATCAGGAGGAGGGAGAAAACTTGTTCACCTTGGCTTCCAATGGAAGAACAAGAAGCAATGGACTTAAATTGCAGCAAGGGAGATTTAGGTTGGACATTAGGAAAAAGTTCCTAACTGTCAGGGTAGTTAAACACTGGAATAGATTGCCTAGGGAAGTTGTGGAATCTCCATCGCTGGAGATATTTAAGAGTAGGTTAGATAAAATGTCTATTAGGGATGGTCTAGACAGTATTTGGTCCTGCCATGAGGGCAGGGGACTGAACTCGATGACCTCTCGAGGTCCCTTCCAGTCCTAGAGTCTATGAGTCTCTATGAGTCTATCTACCCTGGGCCTCAAAGCTTCATGAGCCCCAAACGAAAAGGAAAATAACTTAAAAAAGAGTAGGCTGTGATTACAAATCACTAGTAGCCTTTGTACTTCCAAATGGCTCCTTTAAACTGAAAGATCTTCTATGAAGGATAGCCCTTCGGAAAAAAGAAACTTTAATACGTTGATACAGGGCTGTCTAGACTAAAAATAATTCTAAAGACATTTCAGTCTAAAAGAGCAATATTGTTTTGACAGTTGGGTAAACAATGCTGAAGTTCCATTTATTTGCTTGATTTGATTTTTCCAATTCTTTATACATTTCTGTATTTCCCTTAAGGTTTGGTTTTGATGGCTCTGTACTAAACATAATTTATTTCTCTCAAATTAACTTCCCTCCCCTCATTGTTCCAATAAGTTTAGAGTAATATTTATATAAAAGCTACACTGAGCAAGGTTAAAAGGCCTTAAATAAACATAAGAAACCTGCAGTAAAGGATTAAATGTCAAACATCTAGGCACAAGAAAAATCACAGATGCGCTATCAGTCTTATGATTAATTCCTGAAATGTGAATGTTCTTGCTTTTGTGGGCTCAAATCATTCTAATTTTGGTTTTATACAGAGTTTGATTTTTTTTCTATATTATCTTGTGGTGGATTGTAATTTGTCATATACTCTTATAATTTGGTTAAATTACAGTAATTTTGTGGAATGAAATTTTTGTGCAAAGCCCAATTTATTAATTTTATTCAGTGTCCATTTAAGGCAATAATTACGTTCTCCCTGGATGAATGGAGAAGAGTGGGCATTAGGAAAGGAAAGGACGCCAGATAGGAAGTGAATAGGACCTTTAAAAGATCTACACTTTTTTTTTTCCTATAACTTATTCAACAAAAATCTTAGAGAAAGATGGTTTGGGAAAATGGGTTTTTATTTGGATTGTCTGATTGTTTACTCCTCCTCCGAACAACCTACATCCAACTTAAATGGTGTTGACTGAACATCTCCTGACCTAATTAGCAAAATTACCAGAAACAGAGCATTGTGAAGAGCAACTAGGATAGCAAAGGGGCAGGAGGAAATTAATGAGAATAAATTAATTAAATGTGTATAGTTTTTATAAAAAGAAGCTGTGGGAAATCTGATTTTGTGGGGAAACATTTTTAATTAATGATGAAGACTTGAAATAATGGATAAAAACTGAAACCAGTTTCAACATAACAAAAAAATTAAATGGTCAGTTCATCTAAGGACTGTAGCTAACTCTAAGAAGAGTCACGAAAAGTATGACAAATTATTGTGGCTTAACAAGTACCATCTTGGACTAAACTCAAATGAAAAGCAGTGTGGAACTTGTTAAGCCTTAACATATTTAAAATTTATAATAAAAAACATCAAAAATACATTTTTGAGATTCTGTAGAAAAGAATCCTCAGAGCCAAACTCTTATATGTTAGATTTCAATCAAAACTGCCCATTAAAAGCTAAATAAAAAACACTTGAAATCTATCTTCTAGAGAGCAGAGGGTGAGCGTGAGCAGCCCCAGTCATCATATAAGAGAATATGGAAAGCAAAGTCACATTCCAACTTGTAACTTAGTTATTTGAAGATGGTTTCAGACTAATGGTTTTGCCTGGGCAGCATGGCATAGGAATAACCATTTTAAAAACATGGTATAGAATCCCGCTGATTTACAGAGAATTTTAAGCCACTTAAAAAAAAATCATGTTTCCACCTGTTCCAAATGAGCCAAGTAACTATGTTTAAATAGTTTTGTACCTTTTTTAAATGGTTTTGTTAACCAATTTAAAAATGCAAGTCCCACTTCCTGCATTCCTTTACTCACACAAGTAATCCTATTCATGTGCGCAATCCTTACACTGAAATCAATGAGAAAAGGTTTGTAGGATCAGTCTCCAGAAATTTAGCCAAGACTCACAAAAAGAGGTTATAGTAACTGACAGACAACAGTCATGCTTGCACATCTAAAGTAACTTTTCTTTTTATAACCTAATATGCCTCTAGCTTTCCCAGTGGTTGTGTGGAATATAATTACATACTCACTCTAGAAGTATATAATTAGCGTGTCACTGTCTCTTGCATAATCCAGTCTGTAATACAAGTGATAAGAATAGCATTTATTATTTTTAAAACTGTGCAATGCAGCCATACTGACATGGTTTAGAAAATCTGACCAGAAACTTTATATAAAGAGGCTCTGCTATGCCCCAAAAGGCTTTTGGTAATATACATCCCTTAATACTTCACATGCAATAAAGAACCTGAAAATTCTGTTTACTGCCTCATTCAGTTCATAATCAGGAAAAACTCCCAAATGAATAATGTGGTGTATTAAATAATTTTAAATAGGTTAGACCCTTTTAATAGTTTTCAAATAAATAACACTTTCAGATATTTCAAAAATACAACCTATTAGTCTGTTTAGTTCTATTGTCCTTCATATTCATATTGCACATTTATGCCAGATTCTCATTCATATCTGGAGTCTAGTCCTATTTCAGTGAGAGTTGACTTTAATGGGAGTTGTGACACTGATTTTCATAGGAGCAGGTAAGGCCCATAGTGAGTAAAGGTATCTTTGAAATATTGTTTTAAAGAGCTCTTTGCAATAGGACTTTATCTACTAAAACAAGGTTACAGTGGCAAAAAACCAACTGAGAGTCATTTTTAAAGATATATAAACATCAGGACCAATCTTCATATAAAAATGTTACTTCATTAGAATATTTCATACTGGTTTTGATTTTTTGTTAGATGCCTCAGGTGTCAGAAACCCTGTAAATTAAATCCAGGCATTTAAAGCATTTTAAAAACAGAGTGCAAGGGAATACTGCCCACTAGCTAGCTCTCAGAAGTTCATTTGATCTAGCAGACTTTTTTTTTGGCAAGACTTCTTTAGAGTTAAATTTTCATGTTTGATTTAAAATGAGAAACGGGTTTTTTATTTGAGCATTACCCCAAACGCTTATAACCCAAACATTGTGCTGGTGCAGGATAGTTAGGAAGTGAAAATGACTGGAAAGTGGAATGAGTGAAAAGTCTATTTTCATTATCCAATTTGAGTGACAAGCAAGTAGTAAACAAAAGCAAAACACAAAAGGAAAAAAACCCCAAATTTTCCAGTTCTAGTAGTCTGAGTTGTTTAACTACATAAATAAGGATATTCGTTTATTTAAATATGATTTTGAACCAAAATATGCACTTTTAAGAAAACGTGAGCGTATTTTACTCTTTATATACGATATTTCACCTAGTAACCTCATTTACTTAAGGAAACTTGGTACTATAAAGTTGACCATAAGCAACTTCAATCTTTGCAAAAGTTCTTTACTAACATTAAAAAAGAAAAGAAAACTTTGTGAAGATACACTCACGTGACACAGATGGTTTACATAATTCCATTCTGCAAAGACATTTTTCTGCACCATTTTCAGCCAAAACATTTGAATAAATTTTACTATGCATCTAAAGGATATTATGAAAAATGTTCTGTATTTTGTATTTTCTATCTTGGTCATAAGGGTCCAAAAATATAGGAAGCAATTTGAGTTCTTTATACAATCCCACATTTTGCTTAAGAAAAACATACATGATCAAATTTGAACATAAATATTTTGCTTAGGCTATTTACATTAGACACACTTCGCAGGTTATTTTTCATTATACCTGGCTAAAACACTGAGAGCATGTTCAGGAAGCACCCTTGAGAATCTTTTATTATAAGGTACCTATAATTTCAGATTTTGCTGAAAACAACTTATGTTAAGAAACGAGCAACTGAGAAATCTGTGATCCCAGGAAGATGTTGCCAGGGTGCAGACAAGGTTTTACTTCTTTGCAAGTCCCCTATTACTCACATTTCTGAGCTCAAAGCTCCTGTCTCTCTGGGCTATGAAGCTTACAAGCACCAAAGTTGAAGTACTCCAAAAAGAAAGTCAAAGTGATTATCTGCCAAAAAGTAAAATGTAATAAGTACAACCTAACTGCTGCAAGAGAGAACTGTATTTACATAATGTAAATTTAAGGAAGGGTGAGACAAATATAACTGTCACAAAAATGTCCTGTAAGAGTTGGAGGACCTGGCCATACATATCTTCCAACTGTTCATATGTTCTGCTTTTGTAAAAAGCAACTAGTGAAAAACTGACTACCTCCTCCAGAAATATCAACCCATGACATAACTCACAAAACAGGCTGTTCACTTTAACAGGTTACAACATGCTGTTAAGATGGTACACAGATACTTGAATTTTTTTTTTAAATATATAATTCCCCTAAAAAGGATCAGGTTACGGAGACTTATCATAAAGGGGAAACTCTGCTCTTTTAAAATCAAGATACAGACTACTTCTGCAAACTCCATGTAGATCAAGCAAAACCAGTAGGAAAATCCCCTTCTATGTTTTTTTTGTTTTCTGCAAACACATTACCTAGTTAAAATGTTAAAAGAGTACATACCCACACTCTGCCACATAAAATGCTTCAAACCAGCATGTTCAAGTTAAATTTTTTTTCTTTATAAACTTCAACTAAACAATTTTTTTAGAAAGAGTAAGCCTCTGGCAAATGAGTACATATGCATGTAATACCCGTAACAGTGTCATAAAAGGCTGATAACATCACATGTAAACATTTGTGCATTTATGTACACACATTATACATATATGAATATTACAGGTATTAGTGGTCAATACACAAGTGATTTCACAATACCTAATTAACTCATTGCTATACAAAGATCAATAGCTTAATAGGATTTAAATAAAGATTAGAAACTTACAAAGATAGATATATTTCAAAAAAAGTAGGATGGGTTTTATATTGTGTTGTGAACACAAAGGAGGTAAACCCCAATGCTTCAAAGGACAGCTCAAACACTAATTCCTCCACAAACAGGTTATACACTACAGGATTTCTTGCATCTTCTACTATCAGTGACAAAATACTAGAGTGGATGGACCATTGGTCTGACCAAGCATGATAATTAATATACGTACAGATTTCCTTTTACATATTTCACCTATTCCATAGGTACAACTCACTTGAAGCACTGAAACTAACCATTCTGAGAACCAGTCACCAGCAGCAGCCACCACAGACAAAGCTAAGGAACTATTAAAGGTGAAACCTGCTCTGGGTATAAAACAGGTACATATGCCTCCAAGAAAGATTATAGTTCCTGTTCTCTGCAGGAGAGGCAGGAGCGTATGTGATCCCAATGTGTGGATGCAATACTGGGTGGTTATATGGGACTCGACAGGTACAGGTGTACATGCCCTTGTGTGTATGAGTGGGTGAGTATGCAGGTGATGTATGCAACCCCAAGTATGTGTAGGTACAGGTCAAACCTCTCTAATCCGGCACTCCCTGGTCTGGCAATATTTGTGGTCTGGCATAGGTACCCACTCCGTGGGTGCTTTGGTGTTGGAGCATTCACGAGGAAAAATTACTGGGTGCAGCGCATCTACCAGTGCCAACTTCCCCCCACCCCATGCCTCTCGTGTGCCGGCAGCCCTGAGGTTACTAACTCCTCCTCCTCCCTCCCAGTGCTTCTAGAGCACCATGAACAGCTGATTTGCGGTATTCAAGCTCTGGGATGGAGGGGGAAAACCTGGGGCCAATGGCTAGGGGCCAGTGACTGGGACTGGCATCAAAGCCCCCAGGTGGGGGGGGCCATGCTGGGCACAAAGCCTGGGGGTGCTACCTATGGAGACCCACTGGCACTCTACTTCCCGCACCGATGGAGACCCGCTGGCACCCTACATTGACCTCTCATGGTTCGGAAAATTCTCTGGTTAAGCACCCATCAGGTCCTGAGGGGTCTATGTGGGTGGGTAGTCACCTTCCCACCAGCTGCAGCACCATTACACCAACAACTTCTTTTGGCATATGCAAGAGAGTGTACAGGTAGCCCCAAATGTATGCGCGGGGCGAGGTGGAGATATCAAGGGTTTATGGGACATACTGGTCCACACAGAGGCTACATGGAGGGGGTCAGTATTAGCCCCTGTGTGAGTGTATTACTACACTCTGGGATAGTGCACATGGGGCAGGGGGGGGAAGAAGCTACCCCTTGGATGGCTGTTGGAGGGGTGGGTACATGCAGACAGTGGGTTGCAGCTGTCCCCATGAGGGGGAGGGGCGGTGCCTGCAGAAGGTACTTGTCCTGAAAGGATGCATGTGGGGGGGGGGGCTCAGTAGGTATGGGGAGTGCAGGTGGCACATGGGGGGTGGGCTGCTCCTGAGGGGTCATGTAAGAGGTGGCTGAACCCAAGGGGGACACACGTGGCGGGGGCAGCTGCCAAGAATATTGTTTTCTCTGGGATGAGAGTACATGTGGGGAGTGGTTACATGCGAAGAATGGGGATGCCTGACCCCAATGCGGTGGGCACAGGTGGGGGCGAGGGGTGTCTGTCCCGGGATGCCCGTCCCCAGGTGGAGGGGGGCGCACGTTGGGGGCGGGGGGGCCTGTCCTAGGGCGGACGGGATGCACAGGTGGGGGTCGAAGGGGTGCCCGTGGGGGACGGAGGTCCCTGTCTCCGGGCAGAGGGGCGCAGGGGGGTCCCTGTCCCCGGGCGAAGGAGGGGATGCACGTGGGGGGCGGGGGTGCCTGTCCCCGGGGGGCCTCTGGGGGTGCCTAGGGGGATGCCCGCCCCCGGCTCACCTGCCCGCACGGTGTCGGAGAGGTCGTGCCGGGGCGCGCCCCGCGGAAACTCCTTCAGCTTCCTGGCGCTCAGGCTGAGCCCCCCGGAGTGCGCCGCCTCCTCCAGCGCCCGCTCCAGGGCGCGGCTGAGCGGCAGGTTGTAGCCGAGCGAGCCGGCGCCCCCGCCGAGTTGCTGGGGGTGCAGCGTCCCGGCCGCCGCCAGGCCAGCGGGGAACGGCTGGGACTCGCCTCCCAGCGTCGCCATCTTCCCGGCCGGGCTGCGGCTCGCTGGGTGCACGGGGGCCGCTAGGGACCGGGACCGGGCCCGGCCCGCGGTGCTGCGGGACAGGCAGGGGGCCGGCAGGGCGCAGCGCGGCGCGCAGGCGGCAGCCGAGACGAGCGCTCCTTCCTCGCCTGCCCAGGCGACGCCGGGCCCAGCGCGCATGTCCCGCCGGCTGCCCCCGCCTCGGGGCCCGGCTCAGGCAGCGCCGCGGCGGCCCAGCGCCACCTGCCGGCAGCAGCCCGACGAGCCTGCCCCGAGAGCTCGCGGGGGGGTACCTCGTCCTGCCCGCCCCGGGGCACCCCCCTCATTAGCCCCTGGCTGACATACAAACACGCTCCTGTGGCTGTGGCTGACCTGAGCGCCAGAGTTGAGCGCAGCCCAGGCAAGGCGCTGACTCCAAAGCCGCGGCTCTGCACCCCTGTGCAAGTGTTCAGCCCTATGGCCAGGGCCGGCCCCAGCTTTTTTACCACCCGGGGGGGGCACGCTGCCGAATTGGCCGTGCTGACCCTTTCCATTGGCCAAGCACTGCCTGCACTGATGCCTGGAGCTGGCCCTGCCTAGGGACACCCACACAGCTGCTGAAAATAGGGTGACCGGATGTCCTGTTTTATGGGGACAGTCCTGATTTTGGGGACTTTTTCTTATATAGGCACCTATTACCCTCCACCCCATGTCTTGATTTTTCACACTTGCCTTCTGCTCACCCTAGCTGAAAATGTCAGACCAACTGTCATCCCTCTGACCTGTGCCTTGGGGGCAGTACAGGAGTTGTACATAGCATTGGGAGGGTCATTCTGAACAAAAGAGATTTAGGGGCAGGGATAATCAATTATATTTTGTCAAGGTATTTCTTGGTCAAGGTATTGTAAAGGTCTGGACTCCAGAGAAAATAATAATTATAAGTAAATAAAAAGAGTTCACACTCCATTCGAAAGCGTCTGATGGTCCAGATTTTGCCTAGGAGTCAACTATAGATGACCTCTGATTTGGTGTATTTCACTGAAACACAGCAAAAGTCCTGCTCAGCCACGGAAGAAACTTGAACATCCCTAAGGGCAAATCTACACTACAAAATTACGTTTATCTAAGTAATGTCAATGTACAGTAATTGAATTGTTTTGCATGTCCACACTACGCTCCTTTTGTCACAACTTGTAATGATTTAACTGTCAATGCAGGACATTGTGGAAAAGGCAGCAAGTCACTGTAAGCAACACCATGTCTACACTGACACGGTGTTGCTCTGACTATATTGACCTAAGTGCTACGCCTGTCGTGGAAGTGAAGCAGCCAAGTACCCGGAAGAACCTGAGGTGGAGGGGAACGGGAGCTGGAGCTGCCAGGATGAGCTGGAAGGACCGGAGGTACTCACTCAAGGGACTGGGTAGGAGGGAGCCCAGGGACAGAACTGCACAGTGCGGTGAGTCTGTTTGGTCAGTGTGTTGCAGAAGGACCCCTGCTGATCCAGTGGTGGGACCCTTGCCCTGCCACTGTCAGGGCTCTGGGCTGGAATGCAGTGGAGTTGGGTGGGCCTGTGTTCCCCTACCCTGGCCTACCCACCACAGATAGCAAAATCCTGATAGCATGCCATAGACCCTTGCCAGCGCTCCCCTGCCTGAGGGGTGTGCCCAGGACCGGTGCAAGGATGTTTCGCGCCCTAGGCGAAACTTCCACCTTGCGCCCTCAACTGCCCCCCCACGACAGCTCCCCCCCCTCCGCCCTGAGGTGCCCCTCTTGCGGCAGCTCCCCACTCTCCACCCTGAGGCACCCCCTGCCCCAGCTCACCCCTGCTCCGCGCACGAGCACCCCGAGCACGCTGTGGCTGCTTCACTTCTCCGGCCTCCCAGGCTTGCGGTGCCAGTCAGCTTAGGCAGGGGCAGGGGTGAGCTGGGGTGGGGAGTTCCCCTGCATGCCGCCCCTCCCTCCCCCTTACTTGCTGCAGGCAGCTCTCCCCGTGCTCCCCTGCCCCAGCTCCCTCCAACTAAATGACGGCGACGTCTGGGGTGGCCGAAGATCCAGCCACCGCGTTCGCTGCTGAAGAAAATGGCATCTCCCAAATCCTGGCACCCTAGGCGACCGCCTTGGTCGCCTAAATGGTTGCACCGGCCCTGGGTGTGCCACAGACTCTTGCCAGTGCCCCTCCCTCTGTTAATTCCCCAGTGACAGAGGCATGACCCAGGATGGCCAGTGAGACAGTAGCTCCTCAATTCCCCCTAGCTACTTGGTGGGCCAACTGACACAGATCACAGTAAGATATCTATGCTACAGTGGCACCGCTGCAGCGCTGTAGGTATGCCATTGTAGGTGCTGTAGTGTAGACATGCCCAGAATCGAAACAGTTTAAGGCCAGAAGCCAAAATCACCAGATCATCTAGTCTGGCCTCCTGGCAGTTTAAGACCAGATGGGTCAGACCCGTACCACCTAGGATCTGCACACTAATCCCAACAACTGAAATTAGACCAAAGTATTACAGCCCCCAGGCGACTACACTGTTATGTCCCATAGGTAGAGAATGACTCCACAAGGAAGGAATAGCTGTCCATGCCTCCAAAATAAGGAAGACTTACAACACTAAAATAACCAAGACATCCAACTTTGTTAGTTTAGAGATAGGTTTGCTTCAGTAAATAATAGTTACAAAAACAAATGCCAAGTTTGTTAGTTAATAAAACCTAACCATGGCAGTGATAATCAGTGTGATTCTCATTGATAAAACTCTTCATTAAAGTGACTACACTTAATTTTTTAAAAATGTATACATTTATATTACACCATTGCAAGGGACTGGGGCAACAACAGCAGTTGTTTAAAAAGGTGGCAGCAGCATGGAGAGGAATGTTATGTGTGCTAGATAGCATCTCAAAAGGGAGTATTAAGAAACTTTGAAAACACTAATTTTAGGAAGTGCTTAATGAGAGAGGATTGTGTATGTGGAGGAAGGAATAAAGCTTAAAAGTTGAACTGGCATCTCTGTACAGCAGAAATGGTTCCTCAAAATCAGGGCTGGTTAGGACAAGTTGTTTAGATAAGGCCTCTTTAATGCTCTGGAAGCCATTTTCACACGACTCTGTCCCTACCACCTTTTCCAACTTACCCTTCTTAGTAAAGTCTGTTACTGGAGCAACAATGTCACTAAACCTCTTTACAAATCTACTGTAGTAGTTGGCAAGACCAATAAAGGATTGGACCTGTTTTTTGTTTTAGAGAAAGGCCAGCTTTTTATGGTTTCTACTTTTGAGGGTTCTGGGCTAACCAACACATTGCCCACCCTATGTCCCAAGTATGACACCTCTGAGGCTTCCATCTTACATTTAGAAACCTTAACAGTTAAGTTAGTCTCTCAAAGCCTTTGCAGCATATTTCCCACATAGTTTATGTGGTCTTGCCAAGAACCGCTGTCAGCTGAAGATGGCTAGATCATCTATGTACGCCCTGGGAAAAGATTCCAAACCCTGTAGGACTTCATTTATAAGCCTCATGAATGTGGCTCCTGAATTTTGCTATCCAAACAGTAAGACTTTGAATTCAGACAGACCAGACTCCACTATGAAAACAGATTGTTCTTGGCAGTCAGTATCTAAGAGAATTTCCCAGTACCCTCAAGTTAAATCCAGTGTGCTTATGAACTTCGCTACCCCGCACCTGCCAGTGTATCCAGCCAATCTTCTATTATGGGCTTCCTCCTCCTCCTCTTGAATCTGCTTTTCCATTTCTCCCTTGGCTCTGTATGCCCTTCTAGGAGCTGAGTGGGGACCTGTGGTTTGAATGGTATGCATTAATATGTCAGTCAGTTCTGGCTGGTTTGAGAATGTCTGCCTGTGGTGCCTCCATGAAGCTAACATCTCATTCTTTTGGGCTGGAGTTAAACCGTCCCCCATTTCAATGGTTTCCAGCTGCGATTCCTCTCTGCTCTCTGTAACCATCGCGACCAAAGGCATAGACTAAGTCTCTTCCTCAGCACAGCAAATCACGTTTACAGTTATCACCCTCTTCTGGTAAGATGATCATGGGCTAATCTTAAGAGCTTCCCCCGGTACTTAGTTGGAACCACCAACTGTTTTTGCGGCTGCCATTCTTCCCGGTGTCCACCAGAAAGAATCTCCTTGTATAAAAGTCCTTGGTCTATAACAAACCGGGATCGGTGAGAAGAGCTGAGAGGCGGTGGGGTGCTCCGTGCCGCCGCCCAAGCTTTCTGAAGGCTGTCATCAGCTTCCTGCTCAGTCTGGAACTATTCTCTTTGAGGCTGGGGTCACCAGTTCTTCCTCAGACTGTGGACTTGGGCTTGGTCCCTCTGGAAGTGATGTAGGTGATGGGGTTGTTTCCGTTGCTGGTGAACCGCTCTCCGCTGGTGCACCTGAGGGTATTTCAGGCTCTGGCTGAGCCTTTTGGGTATGGCTGTCTGTTGCTTCTGCCAGTTCTGGCTCACTGGCGCCCTCTGGTGTTGAGTTTGAAGATGTGGTTGCAATTGCTGGTTCTGGTTGCTGTTCCAGTTCTGGGACTGGGACTGGAGGTGCTGTGGCTGTTTCAGTGGTTGGCATGGAATCTGGGTCCACTACCTCTGTCTGGGTCTCTGGTAACACAGATGGGGCGTCTGTGGACGGCTCAGGAACAGGGTGGGTCTGGAAGCTTGCCTGATTTGGCTGCGTGTAACCATTCCCGTTCTCTTGGCCCGCTTCACCTGGTTGGCCAAGTCTTCCCCCAGCAGCATGGAGATGGAATAATTGTCATAGACTGCAAAAGTCCACATTCCTGACCAGCCTTTGTACTGGACAGGCAGTTCAGCTGTAGGCAAGTCTACAGCTTGTGACATGAAGGGGTAAATTGTCACTTGGGCCTTTGGGTTGATGAATTTGGGGTCTACGAAGGACTGGTGGATAGCTGACACTTGTGCCCCCATGTCTCTCCACGCAGTAACCTTCTTTCCGCCCACTCTCAAAATTTCCCTTCGCTCCAAGGGTATTTGAGAGGCATCTGGGCCTGGGGATCTTTGGTGTGATGGTGGTGTAACGACTTGCACTCGGTTTGGGTTCTTTGGGCAGTTGGCCTTTATATGTCCCAGTTCATTACACGTAAAGCATCTTCCAGCTGACTGGTCACTGGGTCGAGGTGAGTTACTGGAGACTGATGAGGTGGAAGAATAGGGTCTCTGTGGCTTTCCTTGGGTTGTAAGTGGGGTCTTTGGTTGCCCTCGATTGTAGGGTTTATTGTCGGTGTGCCCTCTGGGGTATTCGTTCCCCTTGACAGTAGCCTTCTTGCTTTCTGCCACTTCCATCTATCTGGCTCCAATCTCCCCCGCCTTGGTGAGATTTTTGGGTTTTCCATCTTGTATGTACAGTGTTATGTCCTCAGGAACACCATCCAAGAACTGTTCCATTTGTATGAGGAGGTGCAGTTCGTCTATGGATTTAACCTTGGTTCCTGATATCCAGGCCTCATAATTCTTTCCAATGTAGTAGGCGTGTTTGGAAAATGACACATCTGGTTTCCACTTTTGGGTTCTGAAACGCCGACGGGCATGATCCGAGGTTATCCCCATTCTTAATCTGGCCTTGTTTTGAAACAGTTTATAATTGTTCATTCGGTCCTTTGGCATTTCAGCTGCCACCTCTGCTAAAGGTCCACTGAGCTGTGGCCTCAATTCCACCATGTACTGGTCTTCAGGGATGCTGTACCCAAGACAGGCTCTTTCAAAATATTCTAAGAAGGCCTCGGTGTCATCACCTGCCTTGTAGGTGGGAAATTTCCTGTGCTGTGGAACAATCATTGGCACAGGGTTGTTAGGATTGGCTGTGTTTTGTTGCTTAGCCTTTTCTAATTCCGTGGCCTGTCGGTGGGTCTCCCTCTGGAGTTCTATCTATCTTCTGTAGACTGCCTCTTCTTCTTCTTGTTTCCTTCTATGGGCCACCTCTTCTTCTTGTTGTTTTCTTTTGTGGGCTGCCTCTTCTTCTTCTTGTTTCCTTCTGTGGGCTGCCTCTTCCTTGGCTAGTTCTGCATTAATTAGTTCCATCCGTCTCCGATGTTCATTTTCTTTGTCCATGGCTTGTTGCCATGCTTGCTCCTGTCTCAGGCTTTCCTTGGAACTCATGGTTCCTGCTTTCTTGTGCTGAGGCGCCCTCTGGTGTTTACTGCCTGAAATGCAGGTTCTCTGTTGCCTCCTGGGGTCTGCCTAGCAACAGTGCCTTTTTTTTTCTCTAGCTAATCTTTTAAATGTAAAGTAAACCAGAAAAACCACTTTATTTGCATGTGTATTGTGCTGGGTACTTGACTCTCAATCAGAATGCTATTGTGTACAAAAGACCCTTTGTCACAGCTTAATGGTTCCTTGCTTAATATGCAAGCTACTGCCAGGAGAGAACAGAAAAAAAAATTCTCTCTGGTTCCTTTTTAAAACCAAACCCTCTCTGCTTAAAAGCCCCTAGCAGAGAAGAGAAAAATATAATATTCCTACTGGCTTGTGGAGTCTATCTGTATCCCATCTCTGCCACCATGTCATAACTTTTCTTCCCAGATCTGGGCCTTAGCGTCCAAAATATGGGTGTTAGCATGAAAACCTCCAAGCTTAGTTACCAGCTTGGACCTGGTAATTGCTGCCACCAGCCAGGAATTATACAGTGTCCAGCTCACTGTGGTCTCCCCAAAACCTTCCCTGGGGGACCCCAAGACTCAGATGCCTTGAGTCTTACAACAAAGGGAAATAACCCCCTCCCCTTGGTTCCTTGTTACTTCCTCCCAGGCTCCCCTCCCTGGACGACCCTAGGAGATTCCCTACTTCCAGTCCTGGAAACACAAGTACTGAGAGATCTAATCTCTCTTTCCCCTCACCCAGAGGGTATGCAAAGTCAGGCTTAGTAAATCTAACACAAAGAGATTTTCCCCCTGACTTCTTCCTCCCACCAATTCCCTGGTGAGCTGCAGACTCAATTCCCTGGAGTCCCCACTAAAGAAAAACTCCAACAGGTCTTAAAAAGAAAGCTTTATATAAAAAAAGAAAGAAAAGACATTAAAAATAGTCTCTGTATTACGGTGACAATATACAGGGTCAATTGCTTAAAGGAAAAAAATGAATAAACAGCCTTATCCAAAAAGAATACAATTTAACACATTCCAGCAACTACACACATGTAAATACAAAAGAAAGCAATATAAACCTATTGTCTTACTGTCCTTGTACTTACAACTTGGAAACAGAAGATTAGAGAGCCTGGAGATAGAAAAATCACTCTCAGAGCCGAGAGGGCCACCGAACCAAGACAAAGAACAAAGAACTCACACCCAAAACTTCCCTACACCCAGATCTGAAAGTCTTGTTTCCTGATTGGTCCCCTGGTCAGGTGTTTCAGGTTACTGTTTGCTAACCCTTTTATAGGTGAAAGAGACATTAACCCTTAGCTATCTGTTTATGACACCTTCAACCTATTAATATGCACTATTGGCATATCCTCTCCACATTACATGTAACTTCATTAATTCTCTCCACTACCTCATAAGGTCCATTCCAAATACCTTGCATCTTCTTTCTCACAGGACCTAGTGTAAGCACCACATCTCCAAATTCAAATACTCTTTTCTCAGTATGCGTAACATACCAAGCCTTCTGAGCTTCCTGACTTCTCTCAAGATTCTGCTGAACCAGATCCATCATGTCTTGCAAGATTTCTTTAAATTGTGACACAAATCACTGGCTCTTGTCACCTCAATCATGAATCAGATCTAGGTGTCTGCTGACCTGCCTCCCATAAAGTAGCTCAAAGGGAGCAAATCTGTAAATTTTTGGGGTACACTTCTATATGCACACAACAAATATGGCAACAAGATGTCTCAGTCATTCTGGCACCTGTCCGCATACATTTTTAGCATAGCCTTCAATGTTCCATTAAAACTTTTCATCAAACCATGGGTCTCTGGATGGTAAGGGACAGCTTTTAGGCGCTTTACTCCACACACTTTCCGCAGCTGCTTAAATACAATCAGCAAAAAATTGGCACCGCAATCTGACAACTTTCCTTGGGAAAACCCACTCTTCTAAAAATAAGTACTGTAGCCACTGTCTCTGGCTCAACCTTAGGCAAAGCTAGAGCTTCAAGGTATCTGGCAAAATCCATCAACACCAGAATATACTTCTTTCCATTCCTGGAAGACTTAGGGAATGGTCCCACAATAGCTACAGACAGGCACAGTCTCAACTGGCACCAGCTGAGAGAGATCCTTTGTCTGTTCACAGATTCCCTCATTATCACAAGTTACAGTATCCATATCAGAGCCATATTTCCTTTGTGACCTGGTTATGACATTGACATTGCTAGTCGCAACTACATTATCACTTCCAATCAAAATATCTGCAGGGAGAAGTTCCCTAACTCCAGCTATCATGTCTCCCCTAAAATCTTCTCACGCTAAGTGGATTTTTGTTAAGGGCACGTTTGCCATATGCTCAAAGTGCCACCAGGCTCACGCTTTGTTCTGGCAAATAATTCTCCTCCCAGACTAATTCCTTTTTAACCAAGGTAATGTCTGAGGCAGAATCTCTCCATCCAATAACCACAATCCCATTGACCCAGGCACTCTTTAAGAACTCCTCATTACCCCTCCATGTCTTAGCCCTAACATAATTAGTGAGGCTACACTCCTTCCTCCTATTGGGGATTACTAAAGTGGTAGCATTAACACCTGCAGTGTTGTTGTTTGGACTCAAGCTTGCAGTGTTAGCATTTATATGGCTAGTCTGTACTTCCATAGTCAAATTGATTTTGGTTGGGGCGTTGCTGGTTTGGGGATGGTTTTTTGTCTCTACGGTTTGGACAACTTGGCTTTATATGGTCATTCCCAACGGGTGGCATGTAAGTGGTTTTCCTCTGGGTGAGCAGTTTTAAATTCTGGGTTTGTGTAAGATTTTCTAACAAAATTGGGGCTAATCTCATTCTTGAACACATCCTCCCTCTTAAACTGATGAATTGGAATTGTTTTTCCTTGAGGCTTATGTCTTCCACAGTTTCCATTCTCTGTGAAAGCACCTGAAATTTCTGCAGCTTTCAAAATGGTATCAGGGTTTTTTAAACTCAAGTAGCTTTAAATCTTTGCAATACAGTTTCTTTAAACTTTACATAATTCAAAGCATCATTTTAACTCCATTTCATTAAATACATTTCTTGCCTTTCCAGTCAATCTGGTGAGGGGAACAGGCATTTTTCTCATCTGGAATTTGATGAATATCAGTCTTTCAAATACAGAAATTCCTCAACATCGTCATTATCCTTATAAGTTGGACAAATCCTTGATGTTGAGAGAGAACTTCCAGGCAGTGACAGACCATTTTTCCTTCCAGGACTTGGAGTTGGAGTCTAACAGTTTCCATCTTGGCTTGCAGCAGTTTCATATGTCTCCTGTGAGGTTTTTTTTTCTCTCTCTCTCCCTTCTTCCCCCTCCCCCCCCATTTTTCCAGCTGGACCAAGGCTTCCTTCTCTTGCATTCAAAGTTCTACCATTTCTCTCTCATGCTGAAGATGCTGACTCTCTCTCAGGGCTTGCGGTTTGATTGCTTCTGCAGTAGCTACATCTGCGAGAGGGGCAGACCGAGACCCTGATCTCTGGTCACTCTCCATGAGCAAATCTCTCATTTTCTGATCTGAGGTGTCCCCTTTGTGTTGTTTCTCTCTTTGCATAGTTATTTCAGCTCTTTTGTGTTCATAGCCTCATATGATCATGGATCACTCATTGTGACTAACTTTAACCTTTAACACTCTCAGTATCACATTTTAAATTTGGAACAGTGTGGGGTTCTGATCCAAAACCCAAATGATCTGGTTCTGTGGATCCTGCCACTACGTTGGTGTGACTCAAGGTGCCTAGGATAGCCCACACTGAAAATGCCAAGGTCAGGGCAGATTGCAAAAGAGATCAGATTCTCCCAAAACTGATTAACACTGTAGTTGAATTCACCAACCAGTCACAAACTGTGCTCTTGATCCCCTCCCCCCGCAACTCACCCTGAATATCAAGAAGCTGGGGATGAAAATAAATCACACAGTCCCCTCTATTGTATTCCAGTCTCTGGCTGCCAATCAGTAAATAGGTCCAGTAAAGTGAGAAGTTATTTAAAACTCTATTCACTATACAAAATAGTCTTCTGATCCCCAAATTAATACTAGTTTCGATTTTACCCAAAACACCATGCTGCCAGCCAGTCCTTTAGTATCTAAAACTAAAGTTTTATTATAAAAGAGAAGAACAAGAAGAGTTGTTAAATGGTCAGAGCAATCAGATGCTTTCATATGACTTCAGAGTCCATATATCAGGTTTTTAGGAGGATTGGTGACTGGGCTGGCTTGTAAAGTCCCTTTGGAACACATCCAAAGCTTGGGGGTGCAGGGGTGGGGTCTACAAGTCCTTTGTTCAAAGCTTCAGTTTGTAAAGAAGTTCCTCAGAAGTAAAAAGCAGGATTGAAGACAAAATGGAGATGATGCAGCTGCCTTTTTATATTCTTTGCTATGTGGCTTGTACAACCTCTGTCCCAAACACAAACTCATGGTACATGGGCATGGAAAGGTACTTGGAGTTCCCTGTCCCTACATTTCCTGCTGACTCACAGATGTAGCCCCTGGCTTCTCTCAATAAGTTCATGGTATAGATGATTGCTCTTGATGGGCCATCAAGCAGGTTGAACAATGCTGATGCCAATCTGTCTGGGGAGTGTCACCCAGATGCACAGTACAAGTTTGAGATATCAATATACCACACATTTATAACCCATGTTACATACATATAAACAAGCTTATTGTGTTTTGCAAATTATAACTTCTCCACTGAAACGTTACATGGCATATCTTGTATAAGATTCATTGCAATTTTGTAATATTGGTAACAATAATATTATAAATAGTCATCCATGTACCATACAGCATCACAACTTCCTTATTAACTATCTCGTCATTCATGATTTTGTAGCCCTCTATCATATTGCCCCTTATTTTTTTTCCAAGCTGAACTGTCCCAGACTTTTTAATCTCTCCTCATATGGAAGCTGTTTCATTCCCCTGATTTTGTTTTCCTTCTCTATACTGTTTCCAATTCCAATATCTCTTTTTGAGATGAATGACCAGAACTGCATGCGGTATTCAATGTGTGGGTGGATTTACATAGTATCTATCCCTTTTCTAATGGTTCCTAACATTGTTAGCTTTTCTGACTACCGCTGTACATTCAGCAGATGTTTTCAGAGAACAATCCAGTGACTCAAAGATCTCTTTCTCAAGTGCTAGCAGCTAATTTATATCCTAGGATTTTTCTATCCATAACTGAGATTTTTTGTTTTTTTCGTTTATCAACATTGAATATTATCAATGCCCAGTCACCTAGTTTTTTGAGATCCCTTTGTAACTCTTCTTGGTCTGCTTTGGACTTGCCTCTTATGAATCATTTTATATTGTCTGTACATTTTGCCACCTCACTGTTTACGGCTTTGTCCAGACCATTTATGAATATGTTGAACAGCACTAGTCCCAATGCAGATCCCTGGGGGACACTACTTACCTCTCTCCACTGTGAAAACTGATCATTTATTCTTATCTTTAATTTCCTGTCTTTTTAACCAGTTACTGATTCATGAGACGATCTTCCCTCTTATCTGCATGAGTGCTTAATTTGCTTTAAGAGCCTTTGGTGAAGGATGTTCTCAAAGGCTCTCTGAAAGTGAAAGTATCCTATATCCACTGGATCACCTTGTCCACATGGTTATTGGTGCTCTTGAAGAATTCTAATAGATTGGTGAAACATGATTTCCCTTTACAAAAGACCTGTTGACTCTTCCCCAATATATTGTGTTTATCCATGTGTCTAATAATTTTGTTCTTTACTACTGTTTCAGCCAGTTTTCCTGGTACTGAAGTTAAGCTTATGGGTCTGTAATTGCTAGGATGGCCTCTGGAGCCTTTTTTTAAAAAATGGTGTCACATTAGCTATCCTCAAGTCATCTGGTACAGAAGCTGATTTAAGTGATGGGTTACAGAGCACTATTAGTAGTTCTTCAATTTCATATTTCAGTCCCTTCAGAACTTTGGGTGAATACCATCTGGTCCTGGTGACTTATTACTGTTCATCAACTTGTTCCAAAACCTCCTCTATTGCTATGTCAGTTTGGAACAGTTCCTCAGATTTGTCACCTAAAAAGAATGGCTCAGGTTTGGCAGTCTCCTTCACATTCTGTGCAGTGAAGACCAATGCAAAGAATTCATTTAGCTTCTCTGTAATGGCTTTGTCTTCCTTGAAGGCTCCTTTATAGCACCTTGATTGTCCAGTGGCCCTACTGAGTGTTTGGCAGGCTTCTTGCCTCTAATATACTTAAATTTTTTGCTGTTCGTTTTTTAGTCTTTTGCTAGATCCTCTTCAAATTCTTTTTTTGCTTGCCTAATTCTACTTTTATGCTTCACTTGCCAGAGTTTATGCGCCTTTCTATTTTTCTCATTTGATTTGACTTCCAATTTTTAAAGGATGCCTTTTGGCCACTAACCATTTCTTTTACTCTTTTTAGTTGTGATGGCACTTTATTGAACCTTTTACTATGTTTTTTAATTTGAGATATACATTTAAATTCAGACTCTATTATGGTGTGTTTTGTTTTGTTTTTTAAAGTTGCCATGCAGCTTGCAGACATGTCAATCTTCTGACTGTACCTCTTAATTTCCACTTAACTAGCCTCCTCATTTTTGTGTAGTTCCCCTTTCTGAAGTTAAATACTACTGTGGTGGGCTTCTTTAGTATTTTCCCTCCCACAAGGATGTTTAATTATATTATGGTCGCTATTACCAAGTGGTTCAGCTCTGTTCATAGAATCATAGGACTGGAAGGAATCTCAAGAGGTCATCTAATCCAATCCCCTGCACTCAAGGCAGGACTAAGTATTATCTAAACCATCCCAACAGACGTATGTCTAACCTGCTTTTAAAAAGCCTCCAATGACAGAGATTCCACAACTTCCACAGGCAATTTGTTCAAATGCTTAACTACCCTGACAAAGTTTTTCCTAATGTCCAGCCTAAACCTCCCTTGCTGCAGTTTTAAGCCCACTGCTTCTTGTCCTATCCGCAGAGGTAACAAGAACAATTTTTCTCTCTCCTCCTTGTAACAACCTTTATCATGTCCTCCCTCAGTCTACTCTTCTCCAGACTAAACAAACCCAGTTTTTTTCAATCTTTCCTCATAGGTCATGTTGTCTAGACCTTTAATAATTTTTGTTGCTCTTCTCTGGATTCTCTCCAATTCGTCTACATCTTTTCTGAAATGTGGCACCCAGAACTAGACACAATACTCCAGCTGAGGCCTTATCAGCGTGGAGTAGAATGGAAGGATTACTACTTGTGTTTTGCTTGCAACACTCCTACTAATGCATCCCAGAATGATGTTTGCTGTTTTTGCAACAGTGTTACACTGACTCATATTTAGCTTGTGATCCACTATACCCCCTAGATCCCTTTCTGCAGTACTTCTCCCTAGGCAGTCATTTCCCATTTTGTATGTGTGCAACTGATTATCCCTCCCTACGTGGAGTACTTTGCATTTGTCCTTATTGAACTTCATCCTGTTTAATTCAGGCCATATCCTCAGTTTGTCCAGATCATTTTGAACTATAATCCTATCCTCCAAAGCACTTGCAACCCTTCCCAGATTGGTATCATCCACAAACTTTTATAAGTGTGCTCTGTATGCCATTATCTAAATCATTGACAAAGATAGTGAAGAGACCCAGATTCACCTATTGGACCATAGGTGAATCCCCTGTGTGGACGCTCTCATTTAGAATTAAAGTTGCCTTAAGATAAATCAAATTACAGCCACTTTAATTCTGACCTGAGAGTGTCTACATCAGTTTAATGCAGTTTAATCAATATATTTATTGATATATTTTGACTTTAGCAAGGCTTTTGATACTGCCTCACATGACTTTCTCATCAGCAAACTAGGGAATTATGGCCTAGACAAACCTACTGTAAGGTGGATGCACAACTGGTTGGAAAAGTTTACTCAGTAGTTATCAATGGTTCAGTCAAAAACTGGAAAGGCATATCAAGTGAGATCCCTCTGGGATCTGTCCTGTGTCTGGTTCTATACAATACCTGTATGTAGGATATGGATAATGGCATACTGAGTACATTTATGAAGTTTGCAGATGATACCAAGCAAGCACTTTTGGAGAAAAGGATTAGAATACAAAATAGTATAGGCAAACTGAAGAAATGGCCTAAAATAGGATGAAATTCAATAAGGACAAATGCAAAGCAATACACATATGAGGGAATATATCATCTGCTGCTTCCCTCTGTCCACAAGGCTCATCACCCTGTCACAGAACCATATTAGGTAGGTGTGACATGATTTGTTCTTCACAAATCCATGTTGACTGTTACTTATCACCTTATCTTCTAGGTGCTTACAAACTGATGGATTATTTGCTCCATTATCTTTCTGGGTACCAACATTAAGCTGACTGGCCTATAATTCCCTGGTTTGTCCTTATTCCCCTTTTTATAGATAGGTATTACAATTGCCCAAATACAAAATGGGAAACGACTTCCTATGAAGAAGTACGGCAGAAGAGGATCTGGGGGTTACTGTATGAATCACAAATTGAATGAGTCAACAATATAATACTGTTGCAAAAAAAGCAAACATCATTCTGAGATGTATTAGCAGGATTGTTGTAAGCAAGACACGAGAAGTAATTCTTCCACGCTAGTCAGGCCTCAACTGGAGTACAGTGTCCAAATCTGGGCACCAGACTTCAGAAAAGACAAATTGGAGAATCTACAGGGGAACAATACAAGTGATTAAAGTATAGAAAATATGATATGATGGAAGACTGAAACAACTGGTGTCAAGTATCAGAGGGGTAGCCATGTTAGTCTGGATCTGTAAAAAGCAACAGAGCCTGTGGCACCTTATAGACTAACAGATGTATTGAAGTGGGTATTCACCCACAAAAGCTTATGCTCCAATACGTCTGTTAGTCTGTAAGGTGCCACAGGACTCCTTGTTGCTTGAAACAACTGGGCTTGTTTAGTCTGGAGATGAGTAGACTGAGGGGGGACATGATAGTCTTCAAGTATGTAAAAAGTTGTTTATAAAGAGGGTGACAAATTGTTCTCCTTATCCAATGCGGTCTTGACAAGAAGCAGTGGACTTAAATTACAGCAACGGAGATTTAGGTTAGATGTTAGGAAACCCTTTCTAACCATAAGGGTAACTAAGCACTGGAACAAATACCTAGGGTAATTGTGGAATTTCAGTCCATTGGAGGTTTTTAAGGACAGGTTAGACAAACACCTGTCAGACACAGACTAGATCAGGGGTCGGCAGCTTCTGGCACACGGCTCACCAGGGTAAGCACCCTGACAGGTAGGTTTGTTTACCTGTGCGTCAGCAGGTTCATCCGATTGCGGCTCCCACTGCCCGCAGTTCACTGCCCCAGGCCAATGGGGGCAGTGGGAGGCTGTGGCAAGCACATCCCTTGCCCACGCCACTTCCCGCAGCCCCTATTGGCCTGGGATGTCAAACTGCAGGCACTGGGAGCCATGATTGGCCAAATCTGCCAATGTGGCAGATAAACAAACTGGCTTGCTAGGATGCTTACACTGGTGAGCTGCGTGCCAGAGGTTACCGACCCCTGGTCTTGATACTAGGTCATCGAGTCCAATGCTCTGCACTACGCCCTCGTCCAGACTAACCCGCGGCATCGGCGGGTTAAAATCGATTGCTCGGGGATCGATATATCGCGTCTAGTCTGGACGCGGTGTATCGATCCCCGAGCGCGCTTACATCGATTCCGGAACTCCATCAATCCGAACGGAGTTCCGGAATCGACACAGAGAGCCGCGGACATCGATGCGGCGCCGTCCAGACTGGTGAGTACCTCGATTTTAGAAATTCGACTTCAGCTACGTTATTCTCGTAGCTGAAGTTGCGTATCTAAAATCGATTTTAATTCCTAGTCTGGACGTGGCCTAAGGCAGGACTATTGAGTTCCCTTCTGTCCTTCATTTCTATAATTATATGTACTGTATTTAGGGCTTGTTTTGTTTAGTAAAATTTTTGTATGCTGTTGTGTGTGTTTAAAATTCCCACTACCATTCTAATGCTGGTTGGCCCAAAGCATAAGCAAAAAGTTAATTATCTAGTAAATAAGCAATATTAATTCATCATTTTCTAGCACACTAAAAATGTACTATTTAATAATCTGAAAATTATTCTCTATAATCTCTTACATAAATATATATAATTATAGTATACCCTCCTAGATAGCAGAAAGATGTACCAAATTTAGTGTAAAGGCTCTATTTAGTTGTAAATCAACATATTTTAAAGGTTATATCAACCAATAAGAATTTAGTCTATAACAAGTATAAATGGAGAGGTTTATTAAAATTGATTTAAATCAAGACTTTCCACTTGATGAATTAAACCATGATTTAAGTCACCTTGATTTTTAAATTAATCCACCATTCTGGCAAGCACAAAGTTGCATACAACCACCTTTGCCCCTCCCTTTATCACTCTCCTGGATGGCATCTTCTGTACTGCTCTTCCTGAGAAAATCAGCACAGAATGAGGCCCAAACACTCTAGTACAGCTGCAGTCTATATAACCCAAACATCGAGAAATGGAATAGTCACATGAAATGCTCCAGTGACCTTAACGTGCCATAACTACCAAGAAACACAGCCCTGCCTGTTTTAAGTTTATCTTTGTCTAAGACTCGGCTTGTTTCAACATAAACCGTTAATATTTAATGTAACTATAACAGTCTTACACCAATGAAGCATATAGACCATGTCTGGGACTGTTCATCTTGGAAAAGAGAACTAAGGGGCAATATGATAGATACAAAACAGTGTTTAAAAGGTCTAACACCAATATGTGCAAAGACCCTGATCCTGCACACACTTATATACCTATTTAACTTTTAGCACATTCCTCCCATTGATGTCAACACCAGCAAGAAATTGGCCAACACTGACAGGATAAAGATTATTAGCTATGCTGAGGAGCAGTTTTAGGCAGGTCGCTCAGGAAAAGATGGAGGATCAGTATTTATAATTACAATTAAAAGGCATAAAAATTGTCTGTATTTGATAGTTTTCATACCCCAAGATTGTAAACTCTTCCGAACAGACAGCCTGATTCTGCTGTTACCTAGTGTAAATTGGTGTAATTCCACTGAAGTCAAGGGAGTAGTACCAGAGTAAAGCTGGTGTGAGTAAAGTCAGAATCTGAAACATTTATGTTGGTACAGTGCCTATTACAATAGGACTCCAATATTGGTCAGGGCCTCTGGATGCTACCATAGTACAAATTATCTCAATCTATTACTAATTTTACAGGATCAAGAGTAGTAAGCGTGTTTGTCATTCTTTTCTGTTCTATTTGCTGCAACAGGCACTGTTCAACTGCAGATTATTGCCTGTAATTTAGGGCAAGTCAAACATGTATTATTTATATAGCATTGGTCCTTAAAGGCCCCAGTCATGGCTCAGTGCCCCACTATGCTAGGCACTGTACGAAAAGATAATCTCTGCCCAAATATGCATGTGAATAGTCTTGCACACATACATAAGTGCTTGCAGGTTTGAGGCTTGACTGTGTAGCCTGAATTAAATAGCATAACATTGGGGAATAGGACATAAGTAATCTCCCTTGGGAGGAAGTAGAATTCACTTGTTCTAGTAACAGTGACTACAAAAGACAATTCAAAACTTCCTTAATTTGTATTGGACAACACCAGGCTCTTGCACAGGGGCTCTAGCTTTTTTGCCGCCCCAAGCACGGCAGTTAAGCTGCCTTCGGCGGCTTGCCTGCGGGAGGTCCTCTAGTCCTGCAGATTCAGCGGCAATTCGGTGGCAGGTACGCCGAAGCTGTGGGACCAGGGACCTCCCCCAGGCAAGCAGCCGAAGGCTGCCTGATTGCCACCCTCGCAGGGACCGGTAGGCCACCCCCTGTGGCTTCCCACACCGGGCACGCACTTGGAGCGCTGGTGCCTGGAGCCACCACTGCTCTTACAGAGCTGGGGCACTCCTTCTCTTCCTTCAAATAAACACTGCAAAACCATGCAATACATGAGTGAGATGTTTTTCCACTTGCTGGTGGATATGGTTACAGCCTGATCTTTGAGATCTCACAATACAGAGAGTTACAGTTGGCTAAAGGATGCAAAATGTCATGGGAGCAGGGAGTATGCACTGTGTACATGTGGTTTGTCAGTCATTGTCTCACTGGGGATATATTTACACTGCAATAAAAGATCACGGCACCAAGTGGAGTTCAGGCTCTGGGATGCTCCCCCTTCACAGGATCCTGGAGCCCAGGCTCCAGCTCAAGCCTGAATATCTATGCTGCAGTTTTATAGCCTTGCAGCCCAAGACCTGTGAACCTGAGTCAGATGACACAGGGGTTTTCCTGCAGTGTAAACATACTGTGAGACCCTCCCCCCTTCATGTGGGTCGGAGCTCAGGTTCCTGCCCAAGACCAAACATCTACACTGTCAATTGACCTGCACTCAAACTTGGTGCCATTTTTTATTGATGTGTAGACATACCCTGAGGGTCTGACCCTGTAAGCTGCTGAACCTCTGTTTGCCAGAAGCTGGGAATGGGTGACAGGAGAGGGATCACTTGATGATTACCTGTCCTGTTCATTCCCCCTGCAGCATCTGGTATTGGCTACTGTCGGAAGACAGGATAATGGTCTAGATGGGCCATTAGTCTGACCCAGTATGGCCGTTCTTATGTTCTTCTAACTTTTTAGTTAGAGAACTCATGTGGGAGGTGAGGGACCTTCTTTCAAGTCCCCACCCTTGGCCTGATGAGGAGAAGAGATCTGAGCAGGGATCTGCCACCTTTCGTGTGAGTGCTGTAGCTGCTGGGACATGAGTTATTCTGATGTGGCACTCCTCCATCTCTCCTATTGAAATTGTTCAATTTTAATAAATTGGCCCAAGTCTATATTTAATTATTCAGAAAACAAGTGAGAATCACTATCATTTAGTGGTTAGAGGTGGCAGATCTCTCTTAAAAGCTCTTCTCTTCATCGGGGGGGGGGAATGAATGGGGGGCTCTCCCATGTGCCAGAACCACCAGGCTAAAGGTTATCCCCTGGCTGATTTGCATGGAGTTAAATGTGCTCAGAGGCTGCCTACCAGACCGAATCCTGCACACAAGCTAGGGGAAGATAGATGCTCGTCTGCCTACATTGGGGGTTAGTAGGAGAGAGAGGCACCTCCCTGTAGTCCAGACTTGGGTATGGTACTCTGGGAGAAGGGCAGGGCTTAGCACACACAACCATCACTGGCCTCTCCCATTATTAGCTTGGGCTGCTGCTACCTAGCATGCTGGCTTCGTGGAACACAGTGTAAGACATTTTTCTCTCCCCACTCAGCTCCCTATACGATAGGCTTTGTGGATAGCAGCATTGTTACTATTATTTTCTAGGCACCTAAAAGTTAGGTGCTGCAATGTTAAGTGTCACAACACCGAAGTCTGTCTCTGGATCTGAGCCTTACTTACACCTTAGGACTACTCTCCATGACCCTCCTCCAAAGCCTCTACCTGACTTCCCCTTTTGTATGCTAATTTCATCTGTGCCTTTTTTCATGCTACTGCCTGTGTCTGGAATTTCTTCTGTCACTACTCATCAAGTGATCTCTCCTGCTACATTTCCATACTTTCCTAAAACCAGTTTTTCCACAAGATCTTTTTAATGACAATAATGGAGCATTTAAAAAGTATAGCTAAACTAGGTGGGGGAAAAGAACACAAACATGTTGTTCCACCTATGCCTTATCTGTGTTCAATACTTGTATATAAAACATTGAGCAGTCTGTATTGTCTGTACTATATTTATTTAGCAGCTGGGGCAGGGACTGCTTTCCAGTGTTTTGTGTACAGCCCTGAACACGTTGTTGTTAGGACACACAAGAAGTAATCCAGGCTACTCCTATTCAGAGATTCCTGGTAAAGGAAATAGCAGCAGGGTAAGGGTTTGGTTGGCTGCACTGGCATAAGGCTTTCAATGAAAGGGTTCTCTCACTTGTCATTTATGAACATTTTCATGCAACTGAGTTAGATAAACAGATGTTAAGTTTCTTAAGTTCCCCTAAACATATTTGTGCACATTCCCACGTTCACGGGATGAAGGAGGTTATACACCTTCCCTGTTTGTGGGTCCTCATATAAAGATGCCTAGAAGAGGGGAGGAACAGCTAGCAAAACAAATGAACAAATGATCCTAATACACTGAAGCAGCATAATATCAAGCTCACTAGTCACCCATGCAGACAAGATATTAAATATGGTGCATCACAAGCAGGCTGGTGCTAGAGAAGATTTAACTAGAAACATTTAGAGATAAGAGGAGTAGAGTCAGTATGCAAATTGGTGCTCTACATTTGCCTCCTCAACAGTTACCAAAAACCCTTTCCAACTAACACCATGCATGCAAAACAATCATTGATTTTTCTCATCTTATTTAATTAACAAATTGTGTCAGTCTGGCTTGCAACTGAAATGGAGACTGCTTTTTATTCTTAAAAGATTCCCTCTCTCCCACCACACTGATTTAGCATCCATACTAATTGAGAATTTGGATTTCCACTACAACAACTGTGTTACATGATGTTTCAGACTTTCTGTTCTGAAGTCACCTTTCGTCCTCTGTTAAATATCTTACTAAGTTTTCTTGGTTTACATCAAATACAGGTCAAACGCAGAGTCGCAACATTCCAATTGATCTTTACAATTCATGTGTTTCATCTACAGCCCATTGGCTCTAGCACAAGCCATATTCATGTTCACCTTACCATTCTATGCATCCGATGAAGTGGGCTGTAGCCCACAAAAGCTTATGCTCAAATAAATGTATTAGTCTCTAAGGTGCCACAAATACTCCTGTTCTTTTTCCCAAAGAGTGGCATTTGAATGAGTTATGAATACTGCCCACTTCTATAGTAGTTTGAATAGTTTCTTTTTATTCTCACTCTTAAACACACTATTTCAAGCAGTGAATTCTAGAATATGGACAGCGTATGGGCCTAGTCCGGCAAGTTGCAGAGCACCCTTAACTCTTTGTCTTCCATGGGAGTGGAGGATGCTCAGCACTTTGCAGAAAGCATTCAGCACTTCACAGAATAGCAGTGTGTCTACTGTTTAGAGCAGATGACTGGAAGCCCCTGGGTTTTGTTTCAGCCTCTGCCCCAACAATAAGGAGGGAAGCAAGAGCTCTCTGATTCATTAGAGATATGGGTGGGTATGGTCCTCTCAACCCACCACCAGGTTGTTGGAATTTTCTCTTTTAAACCCATAATTCTGCCTTGTTACCAAACAGGGCCATGTATGGAGGGACGTTCCTGTACCTGTGCTGCATAGTTCCAGCGGGGAAAGGGAGGCAAGAACAGAGCAAGGACAAGCAGTCATGGTTCATGTGATGAAAAGATCTTGATCTTATTTTACATGAACTCTCTTCTTTTCAGCCGCTGTACAACTATAAGCAAGCAATACAATTTTATGCTGGGATGGCTTTTTTTGCACTTTTGTTCCTGCCTACTGAATAAGTTGGCCTGCTGTGCAGCCAACTTCTATAGCCTTCCGGGGCTTGCTGAATATGTTTGGCTAGACAGAGTTCTATGTGAGAGAAGTATGTACCATTCTTCTACAGAGTCTGCCTGATTTTAGCCAGCACAGTTAGTCCATCAGTCTGTCTCCACCCCCTCACACACACACTCACTGTGCTTCAAAAGACCTAATTTTTATATAACTGTACAGGACTGTCCTGTTTGCCTGTATTTTGAATGTAATCAGGTCGTGATCACTGGTCCCTAGACAACCACTAACTTATTCCTGTGCTTGATTCAAACACTATCATAACACACAAGGGAACTGAATTAAGGTTGCTCATGCAACCTTAATTCTAACACTTCCTAACTTCTGAGTGCTTGGTTTTGCACCCTACATAATGTGGTTTTAATGTTTTTGTGCGTGTAATTTCCTAAATTTTTAAAAACCAAAATGTAAAAACAGGAATTCTAGCACGTGGCATAATACTGACACCAACATGGTTCATCAGCAGGTTAGAACCTTTAAATCCACCACCCAGATCTCTGCCACTTGAGATAACAGAGTAACTAACAACAGTAGGTTGTCTTCCTTTGTGGACCAGTCCTAGAGGGGGACAGGAGACTTTGCCAGTGGGTTTCACAGATGTCTGCTGTCAGCAGAGGAACGGTGGGACTCAAGAATCCTGGGTTCTATTCTAGGCTCTGCAGGGGAGTGTGCTCCAGCGGGCACATACTGTTCCATCTGTTTTCCCCCACGCTTGACCCCTTCTGCCCCATCACATCCAACCTGTCTTCATCTGATCTTCTCTCTATTCTCAGTCCTTGACAGAGTCCTCATCTCAGCTCCTCTGGCTTCTCATCCCAGTCCTAGTAAGTCCTCTTCTCACTCCTTCAGGCACACTGACTTTCCCTCCCACTCCCATTCCAAGTTTCCTTGCTCAGTCAGTCCTAATTTCCCCATCTCCTCACTGATCTGTCTTTCTCCATTCCACCCATGTTCCTCATCTCCACCGGTTTCCAGTCCTAGTGTCCCTCCCCAGGCTCCTCATCCAATCTCAGTGTCATGTCACTTGGCTCCTTGTCCCAGTCTTTTTGCCCAACCAGTCCCAGTTCTCCACCAGCAGTCTGGCTCCTTGTCAGATCTGCTTTCCCTCCCCCTCACCTTCTTCCTCCACCCACATGATTCCCAAATCAAGTGCAAACTACTGAGAGCTTACAAGAAGAGCGCGAAACATCAAATAATTAAAAGCAGCTTTTAAAAAAGTTGAGATGGCATTTAAGGCTAAAGAATCAAAAATGAAGAGGGATAAAGTATTCCATAGATTTGAGGCTAGAAGAAGAGGGGGAAGACATCAGTATTTCTGTTCTAATCAGATTCTTACATCATAACCATCACCATGGCACTTGAGCATCTGTTTTTAAAAATGGCAATAAGGAAGTGAATTACAATGAGAACAGTGTGAGAATATGAACCAAAAGGTGAATAGGGAGGAGAAGTCAGAATGACCAGTTTGGGAGATAGCATTATTACTCAGTATGTATTATAGTAATTACACAGCTGGCTGGAAACCCAGTGACAGGAATAAGAGATGCGAAATTCATTTCCAGTGTTCTAATAATCACCAAATAATAGAGCAATGAGCCAAAACAGGATGTGCACTACTAGGGTTCTCTTATGTTCTTGGGTACATTTTGCTGAATGCCCTGAGCATGCTAAGAAGTGCACTAATAGCTGACTAAAGCACCCCTGGCCTGGCTTTAAGTTGCAGTTAAAAAAAAGTACATGCAATGTCTTCCACCCCCATCTTATTTATCAAGGTTTTGTGCAGTCAGGTTTTGGACTCTTTCTTCTCTCTTTCAGAAGCCCAGCTGCTTTTGCAGCTGTTTGTGGCCCAATTGCCATTTTCATCTAGACCAGCTTTAGGTCGGCCAGAGACAAACTTGACATAAGTGGACTCAGGTTGATGTAAGTCACCTTAACTTTGTAGTGTCACTTACTTTTGTTCCCTGCTCTTTCCTTGATATTTTTACTCAGACATAAACATGTACCTTCCTCCCAAATGTCTCTTCTTTGTTCCTCCAAGCTAGCTGTCTCTCCCAAGACATTTATTCTAACAGACATAGGGATGTGTGTGTACAGGCTGAAGTCCCAACTCTGCACTCTTGGGAGCTGGCATTCAAGTTGGACATTAAAAAAAAGAGCCCATTAGCCAATCAGAATGTGGCTCTGTACAGGGTGTATTCACATCCATCCTCTCACGGCCTTCACTGAATACACGTACAGACTATTCAAATGTGCAGGATGTTGCTACTTTGATAAATTTGCTAATTTGCTGTAAAATTTATATGATACATTAAAATTCAGGGCTAATCCTATAGCCTTTGCCCAGACAGCAGCCAGAGTGTTGACTAAAGATTATTGGCTTGATTTTTTAACTAGACTATTTACCTATCGGGGTGTGTGTGTGTGTGTTTGTGTACTTCAGCTATGTGAATAATGTAGCTGAAGTCAATGTACTTAGATCGACTTACCGTGGTGTCTTCAGCGCAGTGAGTCAACTGCTGCCACTGCCTCATCGACTCTGCCTGTGCCTCTTGTGGGGGTGGAGTACAGTAGCTGACGGGAGAGCACTTGGGAGTCAATTTATTGCATCTAGACTAGATGTGATAAATTGACCCCCGCTGGATCGAACACTGCCTGCCGATCCTGTGGGTAATGTAGACATACCCTTAGGTACTTACATGGTTCTCCTTTACCAGAGTATCTGAACAATTCTACAGCCCAGTGAGTAGGTAGTGTTCCCCATTTTACAGATGGGGGACTACAAATAAGGGACTTGGCCAAGGTCACACAAGAAGTCTGTGACAGAACTGGGAAATTAACCCCAACTCTCAAGTCCCAGGCTAGTGCCTTAACCTTCCTCTCCGAAGTATATGCAGTTCCTGCAGTATACTTCTACGTTCGTTTCTCCCATTGACTTTGGTTGCATTTGAGTGTGCTTAGCACCTCTGAAAAATTAGGCTAGATAGGATTTAGCCCTTGTAATATCTATAGCAACTACCCGATAGTTATAATTGTGATTTAATTTGTTAAAACTTGGAATCTCAAAGCACTTAGATTAAAACACACATTAACATGAGACTAATTAAGCATTAGTAAAAAGATATATTTAAATACAAGTAAAATAGGAATGTATGAAGTATGCAGTGTTGTGGTAGCTGTGTTGCTCCCAGGACATTAGAGAGAGAAGGTGGGTGAGGTAATATCTTTTATTGGATCAACTTCTGTTGGTGAGAGAAACAGTCTTTTGAACTTAGACAGAGCTCTCTTTCAGGGCCGTCTCTAAGCTCGAAAGCTTGTCTCACTCACCAACAGAAGTTGGTCCAGTGAAGGATATTACCTCATCCAACTTATGTGTCTAGCATATGAAGTATTAATTCAGAAGGATTAATGCATTATATAGTACTAGAGTGATTATTCTTATTTAAAACATTAAGAAGCCATTCAATCTGCATGTAATACATAAGGAAGTATTAATAAGTGTACTTCATTATGGGCTAATTACATTTAAAAAAAAATCAACCTTTGCATTTTCTGACACAAGTCTGCCATGATGTCTAATTCTGCAGAATGTATCTAAAATAGCAGCCTCTCTCTGCTGGATTACTGTCTGCCAGAATTCCAAGAATTGCCATTGTGACTGTTGAGATTTGGTGGTCTGACCGTGTTCTTCTTCCATTCCACTTCTCCACAAACTTAACAGTACAGCGCTCCAATAGCTACAGTGACATCTCTGTATTACTGCTACTATGTATAATGTGGACTGCTTCCCATTACAATTCCTCCCCCACCCCAGGAGCCCCAGAGATTTGCCATGTCCATCCTATTATGAATATTATTTACACACTGTATCTGCATATGTTTTGCAAAGTTCAGTGTCAAAGCTTTGGTATTAAAGCACTTGGCAAAGGTTACCTGAAAGTTATAATTTAAAGCACACTTACAGGGTATCTAGGCATACTAGTCAAGGTTTGATAGACTTTTGCCAGAACACATGGAAACAATGTTTAATATTTGCACTTTCATAACACTGCTTCTTTTGTCTGGGACATCTGCATTTATGCAGATTCAGAATCTACGCTACTGGTAGAACAGGAAATGTACGTTTGGTCATTGCTAATCTCTTGCTAATTCTCAACAGAGACAGCAAAATAGTTTTAACTCTTCAATGGAAAAAGACTCGGAACCCATTTGTTTCCAGTGTGGCATTCTTAAAGATCTAGCAAACACAGTTCCATCTTGGGACATTTAGATATAGCTTGGTTATGTGCCTATTTCATTCTAGGTGAATGCTATAGAACATGGGTGGCCAGCCTGAGCCTGAGAAGAAGCCAGATTTTACCAATGTACGTTGCCAAAGAGCTACAGTAATATTTCAGCAGCCACCCTCCCCATCAGCTCGCTGCCCCACGCCCACTCCCAGCACCACCCACCCACTGGCAGCCCCGATCAGCACCTCCCCCCTCCCTCCCCAAACCTCCTGATCAGCTGTTTTGTGGCATGCAGGCAGCTCTGGGGTGGGGGAGGGGAAGGAGCAAGAGCATGGTAGGCTCAGGGGAGGGGGCAGGAAGCGGTGGAGTGGGAGCATAGCCAGGGACTGAGCAGTGAGCATCCCTTGGCACATTGGCAAGTTGGCACCTGTAGCTCCAGGCCCCGAGTCGGTGCTGTCATAAACAGATAAGTAAGAGCTAATAGAACAAAAGTGCTTCATATCTCTTTTGCCTGGAAAGGGTTAACAAGAACAGTGAGCCAGGCTGTCACCTGAACAGAGGACCAATCAGAGGACAGGATACGTTCAAATCTTGAGCGAGGGGAGTTTGTGTGTGTGCTGTTAGTGTTGGGTTGTTGTTCACTCTGGGTTCTCAGAGGGACTGGACGTGCAACCAGGTTTCTCTCCAATCTCTCCGATACAGGCTCTTATAAGATCAGAATAGTGAGTACTAGATAGATAAGGCGAGTTAAGCTTATGTTTGTTTTCTTTATTTGCAAATGTGTATTTGGCTGGGAGGAGTTCAAATTTGTATTTTGCTGAAAGGATTTTAATTTGTACTTGAATACTTAGGCTGGGAGGGTATTCCCCGTGTCTATAGCTGAAAGACCCTGTAACATATTCCATCTTAAATCTACAAAGATAATTTTTACTGTTTTTTTCCTTCTTTAATTAAAAAGCTTTTCTTGTTTAAGAACATGATTGTTTTTTTATTCTGGTGAGACCCCAGGGGACGGGGTCTGGATCCACCAGGGAATTGGCGGGGAGAAAGGAGGGAAAGGGGAGAGAGAGGCTAATTTCTCTCTGTGTTAGGATTACTGTCTCTCTCAGGGAGAATCTGGGAGGGGAAGAGAGAAGGAGGGGGGAAGGTGCATTTTCCTCTCTGTTTTAAGATTCAAGGAGTTTGAATCACACAGTGATCTTCCAGGGTAACCCAGGGAGGGGAAGGCTGGGAAAGGCAACGGTGAGGAAAAGGGTTTACTTTCCCTGTGTTTAGATCCAGAGGGTCTTGGGGGTCTTGGGGGTCCCGGGGCAAGGTTTTGGGGGGGACCAGAGTGTACCAGGCACTGGAATTCTTGGTTGGTGGCAGCGCTACAGGTTCTAAGCTGGTAATTGAGCTTAGAGGAATTCATGCTGGTACCCCATCTTTTGGATGCTAAGGTTCAGAGTGGGGAATTATACCATGACATGGAGTGCAGCGTGTGGGATAGATAGATAAGATAGAATCCAAAAACCAGTGAGGTTTTTATTTCTCTCCCTCATAGCTATCTGCAGGCAGACTGAGAGGTTTGGGTTTAGAAGCAAAAGCCAGTAGGATTTTTTCTTTCTCTTTTCCTGCTAGCTGTGTGTAAAGCAGGCTAGAGGAGATTGTTTTTAAAAGCAAAGGTCTGCAAGTTTTTTTTGGTCTCTCCCTTCTGAGTACTCTGAAGGCAAAGGCATTAGGGTTTAACAAGGATCTTCGTTAACAAAGAAACTCGAGTTGTGAATCACCATACACCAGCAAAACACATTTGCAAATGAATGTTTTTTTTTTCTTTTTAACTCTGTCGGGAATAGCTAGGTAGAAGGAGTTTAAAAAAAGAGACTCTGTTGCTAAGCAACCCTAAGGAGGCAACAGAGAAGCAGCATTTCAGGCAGTAAACAGCAGAGGGCACCCCAACACAAGAAAGCAGAAACCATGACTACCAAGGACACCCTGAAACAGGAACGGGCAAGACTGGATGCAGAGGCACAAATCAAAGACGCAGACCACAGGTGAGACATGGAATAGAAACTACAAGAATTAGAAATAAAACAAAAAGAGATGGAGCTGAGAGAAAGAGAAAGAGAGGCTGCCCACAGGAGAGAGCTGGAGATAAAAGAAAGAGAGAGGGAAGAGAGGGAAAGAGAGAGAAAGCATGAACTGGAATTAGTGCAGGCTAGGCAGCATGCTCCAGTTATTGTTCCACATCCCAAGAAATTTCCCACCTACAAGGCAGATGATGACACTGAGGCCTTCCTAGAAAATTTTGAAAGGACTTGCCATGGGTACAGCATCTCTGAAGACCAGTACATGATAGTGCTGAGGCCACTGCTCAGTGGACCCTTAGCAGAGGTGGCAGCTGAAATGCCTAAGGAGAACATGAACGATTATAAAATTTTTCAAACCAAGGCCAGAATCAGAATGGGGCTAACACCTGAGCATGCCCGTCGGAGGTTCAGAGCCCTAAGGTGGAAACCAGATGCATCATTCACCCGACACGCCTACCACATTGGAAAGAATTATAATGCCTGGATATCAGGAGCCAATGTTCAATCTCTGGATGAGATGCACCTCCTAATACAATTGGAGAAATTCTTAGAGGGTGTTCCTGAGGAAATAGAAAGGTACTTCATAGATGGGAAGCCCAAAACTGTAACTGAGGTGGGGGAGATTGGAGCCAGATGGGTGGAAGTGGCAGAAAAGAAAAGAGCTACTATCAAGGGGAGCGAATATCACAGGGGTCACACCGACAATAAACCTTATAACCGAGCACAACCCAAGACCCCACCTACAACCCAAGGAAAGCCGCCGACTCCCTATTCTCTCACCTCACCAATCTCCAGTAACCCACCTCGGCCCAGTGACCAGTCAGCTGGGCGATGCCTCAAGTGTAATGAACAGGGACATATAAAGGCCAACTGCCCCAAGTACCCCAACCGAGTGCAGTTCATTACACCACCATCACTCCAAAGATCCCCAAGCCCAGATGCCTCTCAAATACCCTCAGAGCGAAGGGAAATTTTGAGAGTGGGCGGAAAGAAGGTTATCGCGTGGAGAGACACAGGGGCATAAGTGTCAGCTATCCACCAATCCTTGGTGGACCCCAAATTCATCAACTCAAAGGCCCAAGTGACAATTTACCCCTTCGTGTCACAAGCGGTAAACTTGCCTACAGCTAAACTGCCTGTCCAGTACAAAGGCTGGTCAGGAATATGGACTTTTGCAGTCTATAACAATTATCACATCCCCATGCTACTGGAGGAAGACTTGGCCAACCAGGTAAAGTGGGCCAAGAGGGTGGGAATGGTTACACGCAGCCAAGCCAGGCAAGCTTCCAGACCCATCCCTGTTCCTGAGCCGTCCACAGGGGCCCCGTCTGTGTTAGCAGAGACCCAGACAGAGTTAGTGGACTCGGATCCCCTGCCAGCGACTGCAACAGCCACAGTACCTCCAGTCCCAGACCCGAACCTGGGAACGCAACCAGCACCAGAACCATTGCCAGCACTGACGCCAGTGCTTGCAAACACATCTTCAACCCTAACGCCAGAGGGCGCCAGCGAGCCTGAACTGGCAGAAGCAGCAGACAACCATACCCAAGAGGCTCAGCCAGAGCCTGAAATACCACCTGGTGCACCAGCGGAGGTGGTTCACCAGCCATGAAAACAACCCCATCACCTACATCGTTTCCCGAGGGACTAAGCCCAAGTCCACAGTCTAAAGAGGAACTGGTGTCTCCAGCCTCAAGGGAACAGTTCCAGACTGAGCAGGAAGCAGATGACAGCATTCAGAAAGCCGGGGCGGTGGCACGGGGCACCCCACCGCCTCTCAGCTCTTCTAACCGATCCCGGTTTTTTATAGAACAAGGGCTTTTATATAAGGAGACTCTTTCTGGTGGACACCGGGAAGACTGGTATCCACAAAAACAGTTGGTGGTTCCAACGAGGTACCGGGGGAAGCTCTTAAGCTTAGCCCATGATCATCCCAATGGCCATGTTGGGGTGAACAGAACCAAAGACAGATTGGGGAAGTCCTTCCACTGGGAGGGGATGGGCAAGGATGTTGCCAAGTATGTCTGGTCTTGTGAGGTGTGCCAAAGAGTGGGAAAGCCCCAAGACCAGGTCAAGTCCCCTCTCCAGCCACTCCCCATCATAGAGGTCCCATTTCAGCAAGTAGCTGTGGATATTCTGGGTCCTTTTCCAAAAAAGACGCCCAGAGGAAAGCAGTACATACTGACTTTCATGGACTTTGCTACCCCATGGCCGGAAGCAGTAGCTCTAGGCAACACTAGGGCTAAAACTGTGTGCCAGGCCCTAATAGACATTTTTGCCAGGGTAGGTTGGCCCTCCGATATCCTTACGGATTCAGGGACAAATTTCCTGGCCGGAACCATGAAAGAACTGTGGGAAACTCATGGGGTGAATCACTTGGTTGCCACACCATACTACCATCAAACCAATGGCCTGGTGGAAAGGTTTAATGGAACTTTGAGGGCCATGCTACGTAAATTCGTGAAGGAACACTCCAATGACTGGGACCTAGTGTTGCAGCAGTTGCACTTTGCTTACAGAGCTGTACCACATCCCAGTTTAAGGTTCTCACCATTTGAGCTTGTGTATGGCCATGAGGTTAAAGGGCCATTACAGTTGGTGAAGCAGCAATGGGAGGGGTTTACACCCTCTGCAGGAACTAACATTCCGGATTTTGTAAGCAACCTACAAACACCCTCCGACACTCTTTAGCCCTTGCTAAAGAAAACCGAAAGGATGCTCAAAAAGAGCAAAAGGCCTGGTATGATAGACATACCAGGGAGCGTTCCTTCAAGCCCTTTTATTCCAGAGACTTGCAGGTTTGTCAGTTTACAGCCCAGGAAGGAGATGACGCTGAGTGACCTAAAGGTGTCTACAATGAAGGGAAAAGTGATGGTGGCATGGAAAAGATAAACCTCTCCACAACCCGGGAACGTCTGTAGCAGCAACAGATCAAGAAGTTAATGCACTCTCCAGTGAAAGATTCCCAAAATCAACTGGTTAAAAATTGTCCTTACAATGTAAAAAAAGCTTGTAGTTTTACATAATTAGTAGTATAGGTAAAGGTGTATGTGTTTATTAATCTGTTTATTCTAGAGTTCTAGGGAGAAATCACTGCCAGTGTGGTTCCACACTGTCAGCGATTTGGGGGGCGTGTCATAAACAGATAAGTAAGAGTTAATAGAACAAAAGTGCTTCATATCTCTTTTGCCTGGAAAGGGTTAACAAGAACAGTGAGCCAGGCTGTCACCTGACCAGAGGACCAATCAGAGGACAGGATACTTTCAAATCTTGAGGGAGGGGAGTTTGTGGTGTGCTGTTAGTGTTTGGTTGTTGTTCACTCTGGCTTCTCAGAGGGACTGGACGTGCAGCCAGGTTTCTCTCCAATCTCTCCGATACAGGCTCTTATAAGATCAGAATAGTGAGTACTAGATAGATAAGGCGAGTTAAGCTTATGTTTGTTTTCTTTATTTGCAAATGTGTATTTGGCTGGGAGGAGTTCAAATTTGTATTTTGCTGAAAGGATTTTAATTTGTACTTGAATACTTAGGCTGGGAGGGTATTCCCCGTGTCTATAGCTGAAAGACCCTGTAACATATTCCATCTTAAATCTACAAAGATAATTTTTACTGTTTTTTTCCTTCTTTAATTAAAAAGCTTTTCTTGTTTAAGAACCTGATTGTTTTTTATTCTGGTGAGACCCCAGGGGACTGGGTCTGGATCCACCAGGGAATTGGTGGGGAGAAAGGAGGGAAAGGGGAGAGAGAGGCTAATTTCTCTCTGTGTTAGGATTACTGTCTCTCTCAGGGAGAATCTGGGAGGGGAAGAGAGAAGGAGGGGGGAAAGTGCATTTTCCTCTCAGTTTTAAGATTCAAGGAGTTTGAATCACAGTGGTCTTCCAGGGTAACCAAGGGAGGGGAAGCCTGAGAGAGGCAACGGTGAGGGAAAGGGTTTACTTTCCTTGTGTTAAGATCCAGTGGGTCTGGGTCTTGGGGGTCCCCGGGCAAGGTTTTGGGGGGACCAGAGTGTACCAGGCACTGTAATTCCTGGTTGGTGGCAGAGCTACAGGTTCTAAGCTGGTAATTGAGCTTAGAGGAATTCATGCTGGTACCCCATCTTTTGGACGCTAAGGTTCAGAGTGCGGAATTGTACCATGACAGGTGCCTATTACAAGGAGCAGCAAAGAATCCTGTGGCACCTTATAGACTAACAGACGTTTTGGAGCAATGCTGCTTTTACAGATCCAGACTAACACAGCTACCCCTCTGATATTAACCTTTGAAGAGCTGCATGTGGCTCTGGAGCCACAAGTTGGCCACCCCTGCTGTAGAATCTGGGGACGATGGCAGAAGATTTTTTTATAATTGACAATCATCCCCCATCAGTTATTGATCACTTCTTAATAGATTTCTGACTAACTAAGCCCTTAGTTATTGTCCAGCTGTAGGATGCCTACAAGACAGCCTAAACACTAAACATTACAATTGTTAATGACTTCTTTCAAATGTTTGTAGCATTTTCTCAAAACACAAGATGTTCAAGATGTTAAGTTTTTGGTCAACCTCTGTGGAAGTGGCCTTCAGCTAGTTTTGAAACCGTGTTGGGGTGGTGCAAGCACACCCAAGAAACACAGGCCTGGTCTAAACTACCAAGTTAGGTCAACGTAAGCTGCCTTACATCAACCTAGTTGTGCGTGTGTGTCTACACTTAAATGTGTCTCCCACCAATGTAAGTGCCCTGTTATAGCGATGCAGTACCACCACCTCCCAGGTCAGCATTGAACAATGATCGATGTGCCAAGGTCGACTCAGTATGAGTGTAGACACTGAGTTATGTATGTCCATTCCAATAGTCCTCCAGCAGCTGTCCCACAATGCCTGATACTGACCGCTATGCCAGAATTGTCAATTCCACTTCCCAGATATCCCAGAGACCAGAAAGCTCTCCACCAGCTTAAAGCCCTGCAAATTTTTGAAGTGCTTTTTCCTGATTGTCCAGCAATCTTGGTAAGCACACTTAGTAGCTTTTCCTTGTTGTGTGCAACTGACCAGCTGACCATGCTAGCTGCATGCTCTAGACGCATTCCAGCTTTGAGTAAACAGCAGATCCTAGATCTCCTGGGCCTGTGGGGATAAGAGGCTGTGCAGGCACAGCTGTGGATCAGCGACATATGTGGACATCTTTGAGAAGATAGGGTGCAACAGAGATCAGCAGCAGTGCTGCATGAAAACGAAGGAACTTAGGCAGGCATACCACAAGGCCAGGAAGGCCAACGGTTGACCCAAAGCCAAGTCACAGACCCAGTTTTATAAAGAGCCACATTGCATACTTGGGAGAGACACCATCACCACCACCACCATGGATACCTCTGCAGCACCCAAGTCACAGACTCCTGCTGTGAACAGCGAGGAGGAGGAGAGAGGAAGAAGATGAGGGACTTGCAACTTGGGGGAGGAGGGGTCCAGCTATGCCATGAACTACGACCTGTTTGAGACTCCACTGTTGTCCAGTCAGTCCTGGAAGTCAAGCACAGGTGGGACTGATGCAGGGGAAGAAACTTGAGGTATGTATGTAAAATAATGTACTGATGGCATCTCCAACTTAACAGGACCCAGCTATCAATTTTTCATTAATTTACTTATTGTACTGCTACTTCTAGTATAAGAGGCAGAGTTATCTGCTTTTCATTCCTCTGTACAGTTAGGCTGGAGAGGGGAGCCATGCAGAGTAGTTTATGTACTTCACAGGGATGCCCATTGAATTTTCTGAGAGATCTAAATGAAACTTTCATGGAGCTATTCTGTGAACCTCTCCTAAAGGTTTCTAGAGATGGCAGCCTTATTTCTTCCTCCACGGTAGGACACTTTCCCACACCACTTTGGGGATAACTTCAGAAGATACCATTGCAGTAAACAGGCTAGCTGCATACAGGTACCAGTGGCGTCAGGACCCCAGCAGCAGCTGTGCTCTCTGTGCCTTTATTACCCTCCGGAATTCACCAACGCCTATGGAAAATGGTGCCAGTGTTCAGTGCCATTGCCCTGTACTCAGTTTTATGCACCCAAGCAATTCCTGCCTCATTTCCTTCACTTCTGGCAGACCACACTCACCATGGCTGGTTCTGTGAGTGGTCCCATGCACAAGCACTCTGAAGCAGAAGTGTCAATAAGCATGTTTGGTTTAAAACTTGAGGGGAACAAGGGAAGGGAGTTCTGATTCTTCATTTTCACTTTCCACTGTGACTATACTGACAATGGTACCTATGTGTGTTTTATCTGCATCTGCTGCCGTCTAATGGAGGCACACCCATAGAGTGCTGGAGCCAGATAAGGGGAAGAAAGAAGAGGACTCCTGAGATCCTGCAAGCCAGTGCTACATCAGACTGAGAGCAGAGTGCCTGGAGGGTGAATACTGCAGATAGTCTGGAGAAGGAAAGAGCAGACAGGATGAAGGCCCAGCAGGAAAAGGACAAGGAGATACAAGAGGACTTGGAGCTTCTGTGGCAGCAAACACAGATGCTGCAGACTCTACTGGATCTATAGGTTCAGCAAACATGGGCTCACTTCCCTTTGCAGTCTATGGAGAACTCCATTGAGCACCTCCCTGCAACTGCCCTCTATTTTCAGTGTGGCATCAGTGGCTGCCTCTCTATCCCTCCCACTGCACGCCAGGGGACTATAAGGAAGACCACAGTTCCACAAATACTGACCTGTGAAAACCACAGTTGATGTATATGTAGTCAAAATGGATATGAATGTTCTCTCCCCATCTTAAGATCTGTTCTATTAATTTATTAAGTTTTTTATTTATTTGTTTTTAATTGAAATGATTTTTCTTTGCACTTAAAAAAATCAATAAAATTCTATTATTTGGAAAATAATTCATCTTTTTATTAGTTCATATCATATGCTGCAAAGACCTTAGCGGTACTGAAAGCACCCACTTGTTATGGTACAGTGTGACAACTCAGGATCAGTGACAAACACAGTGTTATATTCACACATGTACACCAAACACCACACAATTCCTAGCAGGCCCCGGAACAGCAGGGCCAGGTAAAGCACAGTCCACCAGACCACATTACTGAGGCTCACTATTAAAATGCTCCTTCAAAGCCTCCCTAAGCTCTACAGCTCCACAGTGAACTCTTGTGTCTGGCTTTTAACACTCAGCAGACAGCAGCTCCACTTCCACCCTCTAACCCAGCAGCAACTTTTCTCCTTCTGCTTTGCAGATATTATGCAGGACGCAGCAGGCAGCTAGAACCATTGGGATATTTTTTTCATGGAGATCCAATGATGTGAGTCAACAATGCCAGCAACCCTTCGGTCTACCAAAAGCACATTGAACTGTCATTCTGCACCTGCTGAGCCAGTAGCTCAATCTTTCCTTGGTGCTGTGGAGGTGACCGGTGTACAGCTCCAGGAGCCAGGGGAGCAAGGGGAAGGATGAGTCCCGCAGGATAACTATTGTCATTTCAACATCATCAATCACAATCTGCCAGTTGGGAAAGAAAGTTCCTGCTTGTAGCTTTCTGAATGTAACCCTTCTGCCAAGGGCCGGGTTCCGTATCCAGGGGTTCCATTTCAGTAACACAATGCATAACCGGCTCGAGCCCCCACCCAGTGACCTGGGACACTTACATACCACACCCCCCTGGGCGCCTCTAGGAGGCAATACTTCCCTTCTCGCAAGCACGGAGTCTGAGTGTAGCAAAATCTTTTTAATAAAGGAAGGAATCAATGCGGCATCCCATTGGAGGAACACCACAAACAGGGTTATAACACAAACCATAAACAAAAACCCACCTCCAAGTACATTTGGCAATGTCCTTTTTCCCCTTAAGGTTTTAAGTCCAATCACCTCAAAGTCCAACAACCCAAAGTCTCTGGTCAATGCCACCCCAGAGTTCGAGAGTTTATCTGTAGAGGTCCCTCCCCCCAGCCTGGGTAGAAAGGGGCACCTTACGAGGTCCGGGGCCAACTGCCCTGCCTCTCCGTGGGTTCTGCTTCCGCCTTCTCCACGAACTGCTCCACTTTACCAGCCGCTCCACTTTGCTCCTCCAGCTGTCCTCAGAAACTGCTTCGCTCCACCAGCTGCTCTGCTCCATGAGCTGCTCCAGTTCTCCCTGCAAACTGCTTGGCTCCGCTCGCTCTGTGGGCCGCTCCACCCGTCCCACAGCTACTCTGCTCTGCCAGCCGCTCCGCTCCACCAGCTGCCCCGTGATCCGCTCCAGCCGTCCCCACAAACTGCTCCACTCCGCCAGCTGCTCTGTTCCACAGTATAGCTTCAGGCTCCCCCACTAGTTAGCACAGTACTCAGTGCTCTCAGCTCAGTAATTTCAGCTCTTCAGTGATTTCAACTCTTAGTGATCTCAGCTCTTAGTAGGGGAGCCCCAGTGCTAGTGCACCATTAGCCCAAAGTGAGTTCAGCTCAGTAACTTGTATCTAGATTCTTGAGGGAATAAAAAAATCAACTCTGACATTCCACTGTGGAGAGAGGAGGGGGTGGAACTGGTGCTTCTGGCTCCACAAGGACACTGCACCACTAGGCACAGATACCTGTCCCCAGCCTCTCTCAATTCACTGGGTTTTGGAACCCATGTCCCTTGTCTAGCAAATACCACCCATCTTAGGTTGAGTCATTTCTGTCACAAAGCAGTCCCACAGCTTGGCAGCCTGGGATGGGGTAGGCGTGCCTATGCAAATACACTCTCTGAAATTCTTTCCATCACATGTCAGGGTAGAGCTCATCCTGACTCTGCTTACATGAACAGTCCTGTGCTCTAAAGATGCGAGTGTCACGTGTCCTCAGTGATCCACCGACCATTGCATAACCATAGAAAAGTAGCCTGTACTCTGTGGCAAGGTGAGCTGGTGCCAAAATAAGGATATGTATGCCATCTATTGCCCCACCACAGTTTGGGAACCCCATTGCTGCACTATGTCCTGCACATTGCCCAGAGTCACAGTCCTGCATAGCAGATGATTAATGACCCTGCACACTTGCATGAAAATAGCTCCCACAGTGGATTTTCCCAACTCCAAAATGATTTCCCAAGTTTCCACAGTGCAATCGCCACTCCCTTCTCCACTGTCAATGCAGCTATCATTCTGGTCCCCCTGTGTTGGAAGGCTGGAGTGAGCTTGGCACTACAGATCCAGGAATGTGGCCTTGGTGTATCTGAAAATTCTTCAGTCACTGCTTCTCATCACAAACCTGTATTACAGTGAGATCCCACCAGTCATTGCTCATTTTTCAGGCCCAGAAGAATTGTCCCCCCATCTCCAGCTGCTCTGTGAATGCTACCAATGACCTTGAATGGGTTGTCAGTCTATCCCACAGCAATCTTTCCTCCACAAAGTTGTCATGTTAAGTGAGGATCCATATCCTGTGGAAATGCTAGTTTAATAACAAAGAAGCCCAAGGAAGAACATTTTCAGCAATTAGTGCACTGTCAAAGCTATAGTATTGTAGCTATTGTAAGTGTAGCAAATAATTAAACTATATAAAAATGTTTAACTTTCTCCCCTACTATAATCAGATGCAAGGAGTAAGGAGCTCTAGTGGTAAGGAAAGTGATTAATTTTAAAGAACTGCAGGACTTAGCCGTGGAGTAGACATTCTAGTAATTCATAAAATGAATCTATGGAAAACTTGCCACATGCTATGTGATTCAAGTACTGCTAGAAAGGAGTGGGGAAGTTTTGATTCTTCCACTCTATTAAATCACTAAAGTATGTGCAGAGTTCTTCATTTTTTATCTTACAAATAGTATCCTTACTTATCTTAAATACTATTTAAGTATTTCCCCAGTATTGTCAGAGATTGTTGCTTTAATACAGGGATTGGCAACCTTTGGCATGCGACCTATCAGGGAAATCCGCTGGCAGGCTGGGACAGTTTGTTTACCTGCAGTGTCCGCAGGTTCAGCCAGTCGCAGCTCCCACTGGCTGCAGTTTGCCTATCCAGGCCAATGGGGCTGTGGGAAGCGGCGGACAGCACATTCCTTGGCACGCACCGCTTCCCTTAGTCCCCATTGGGCTGGAACGGCAAACCATGGCCAGTAGGAGCTGCGATTGGCCGTAGCTGTGAACACCGTAGGTAAACAAATAGTCCTGGCCTGCCAGCGGATTTCCCTGATGGGCTGTGTGCCAAAGGTTGCCAATCCCTGCTTTAATACCTCTCAAGAACACCAGAGGCAATACTGTTTTCAGCAGTTTGTCTGAAAAACAATGTCAATATTTTTTCATCCACAGATCTTAATTTATATTGTAAATTGGCATCCTCTCCCCTAGTGATAGGCGCAGATGGGTACAGTTTGAGGCTGGAAAAGTGGGAATTGACAAAGTGTTTTTCTGGTAGGTGGTGCTGCCTGTAGCCAGCCCTAGGAACAACTCGTGCTGCTGTGTTAGGGCTCCAACAGCAGTAAACATTGTTGGAGTTTTAGATAATGCTGTCTTGCCACATTCCTTCAGCTACCCTGATATGACGTTTCAATGATTCAATAAAAGGAGAAGCTATAAGGTGCTATATATTTTGCCCTCAGGTAGACCTGCGCGACTCCTCTGAATGCAGCAAGATTGCATAAGTAATGGATGGCAGAATTTGGTCCAATGTGTTAGTTACAGGAAGAATCACCAAGGGTACATCTACACAAAAATTAAACACTCCTGGATGGCCTGGGTCATCTGACTCGGGATCACAGGGCTTGGGCTGTAAAACTGCGGTGTAGACATTCAAGCTCGGGATAGGTCCTGAGCTCCGGGACTCTTCCCCCTTGTGGGTGCCAGGACTTGAGCTCTAGCCTGACCCTGAACGTCTACACTGCAGTTCTACAGCCCTGCAGCCCGAGTTAGCTGACCTAGGCCAGCTGTGGTTGTTCAATTGCAATGTAGACATACCCCAAGAGACCAAATGCATTTCAATTACTTTTGTTTTTAGGGCTACAGTCGCAATTGCTGTCACACCTAGGGCAGTTTGGGTGGGAGTCACAAAAGTACTTAGGAGCCTAAAATGTGGCTCAGGCACCTAGCTCCCAGCTTTAGCTCCACTGTGATCCACAAAAATTGCAGCAAACCCTATAGGGGCCTAAACTCACTGGACATCTAAGTTTTTCAGGGTAAAATTTCCTTGTGCGCCTGTGTTTATGCCTCTGGGCATGCACACTGCTGCTTTCCACTAGGCATTCACAAATCAAGGGAAGACAGGCATTTGGCCACCTAAGTCAAATGTGGGGCCCAATCTAGACCACCTACTAGATAGGATTCCATTTAAAAATCTGATGGCTGTGGTGCCATTCTCTACCTTATAACCTTTAGCCAAGTGGTTAGCGCATTCCCCTGGGCTGTGGGAGACACAGGTTCAATTCTCCCTTCTTTGGCAGAGGGGCGGAAAGAGTTTGACTATTTAGCCACTGTGGAACAGTCATTGGGTGGGGAGGAGAAGAGAGAGAGAGAGAGAGAGAGACTATAGTTCAGTAGTTTGGCCACCCACCTGAGCCAGCTGCCCTGCTCCAATCATTCTTTCGTTAATTCAGCCTCAGTGGCACAGCTGCAACAGGAAGCTGTCAGATTAGAAACTCGATGTCTATGTCCCTGGCACTGCACCCCCACTAGGGACGGCCCTGGCCCTATCTGCATGAGCTAGGATAGAAGGTATAAATTCATTCAGCCTGTGAGACTCAGATATGGGAAAGAGCTTCAGCATTAATCATCTAAACCTGGACCCATCCCAGATAGTACTAGCTGAAGATTTTGTAACAGATGTGTCTACACAGCAATCCGTCTAAGGCATACAAAGATCCAGCCATCATCAGCCATATAGCAGCCATCCTCAAGTGGCTCTGTTACATATAGTCAGTCTTCAGAGTTCTTTCTTAGTGTATGAGCAAGTTTTTAGTCTCTGAAGAAATGCTTATTAGTTTTTTATTATATAAGATTCTGAGTAGAAGACACTGTGCAAGCAGCAGTGCGGTTGCTCTCTGCCTTAATCTCTGATTAGTCAATTCTTGAGGCAGCATAGCTCCATGGGGATGGGTATTGGGTTGAAATGCCTGAAAGCAAGGATTGTCTGCACGCTGTTATACCACCTGTGTTTCAGGACTGGTGTATGCTTGTAAATAAAGCAAGTTAAACTTAGAATATAGCCAGACTCTGCATCACTGACGTCTCCACTAGGAAGATGATCTGCAAGGCCCCAATATCTGCTATCACTCCCCAGAGCAGGGACACTGGTGTTGGAAGAAAGGGCAATAAGAATCCTTTTGTTTTTTAGTGTCAATAGATGTTTACAATTAGCTGGCATCTATTTCTATATTCACAATGAAAGAAGAGTTGACAACTAGTGGTTAAGGAGCAGTCCAATGAACATCAGAAATCAAGCAATTTTAAAAATAAATATTCAACTAATATAGTCTGCTAAAAGTTGGGCCCTGTCAGTGATCTAGCTGTACTCTTTCAAAGTATGGAACAGTCTAACGTATCTCAAAGATCAGTTTAATCTAATCTTGGACTAAAAAGTCACTAAATGTATTAATGTACTTGTATGGTTATTGCCAACCAAAGACGAGAGCTGGGCTGACCGCTAAACAAATTTTGAAATGAATTGCAAACACCAAAAGTGCCCCTTTGCGGGATTCCTTTCTCTAGCAGGAGTCCCTCATGGGGTAGGAATTTTAAATCTCTCCTGTGTAGTCTAGAGATAGTTAAAGTTCAAACAGTCACCCAGTCTCACAATCCTGGTCCAAAAGAACAGCCAGTCCTTTTTCCTAGCAGCATCTTCCCAACTTTGAGGAAAGAGGCTGACTATATATTGCCCTCTTTTCCAGGATTTGTCCTGGTCGGTTGTGAGAAGAGCTCTGGCCTGCCCTATACTTCACTACAGACTCCTGTCCAGGTCCTAAACTAAACAGTAGCCTGGGGGTTTTCCAGATGACAACAGTTACTGCAACACCATTTCCTCTCTCAGTGGCTGTCTGTTCCTCTTTCTCATCTTCAGGAGGACTCCTGGAACAGGGTAGTGTGAGCTGCCAGACTTCCTCCACTGGCCTTGTAAAAACGAGAAATAACGTAACCTGCCCTCAGTGGTACACAATAAAGCTGTGAGTACTTATTCAAAACTCTTCAACTCTCTGTCCTACATCTCCGCTTATTTCCCTCTTACAGAGGAGTGTGAAGAGTGAGAAAAGATGCATCTTCTCCTATGGTTTGTCTTTTCCATGCTCTTGGGCCTCATGGAATCTGCTTATGCTTTGAACAGTATCATGTCCCATCTATTTTTTTTAAGGCTTCCTACATTGCTCCCCTCACTGATCATGCCTCCACACCTTGTATTTGAATCAATTATCTTAATTTATCAGTATTTAAATGACAAACAAGGACCATGTCTTTACATGTAAAGCACCATGTACACTTAAGGTTCCGAATAACCACTCAATAACAGTTGTACTAAGAGGTTTTGGTAATCTCAAACTACGAAGATGAAGCCTGAGTGGGTTGTGGGGGTTTTTGACATCAGAGTCCTGAGATGGAACAATTATGCTACTTTCTGTACCTAGTGAGGTAGATTACCAGTGTTTGATACTCTATATGGAAGTCTTTTAGAAGTAGCTCCATGATGTTTCAGTGCTTCTACCACATGGCATGTTCAGCAACATCACAGTCTTCCAGAAGCTTGAAATCTGCTAGGAAAGCAGACATACCGTTTAAAATTGCTGCCCCCGCCCCCACCCACACTTAATTCTGATAAGAGAGTGACAACATATCTAAATGAAAACATTTTTTGTCTCGCTATGAATACATAATAGTTTACTCATAACCCTTGAAACAACTGTTTATATTGTCAATAACTCTTCTAACGACAATGCTTTCGGGGGGGCTTTCCCCCCACCCAAGTTTCAGTACTTGTTACTATCAAATTCAAATATCTAAAATTTTGAATATTTACATATGTACACTCTTAAGGCTTTTCTCCATGAGGACAAGGGGGCACTGTCACTGTGGGGCCTATTTCCAGTCCCTTGTCCAATCACGCCTCCAGGCAGAGTTCCTCTGGGCAGTGTCCACTGACTCCTTAGACACCTTTGAGAAGCAGTGGGCCCTTTCCAGTGTTCTTTGTTGTGTCAGCCTCTGGTTCCCTGGTTTTCAACTTCTGTCCGTATTATTTTGTTTCTTGTCCCAAGACTTCCATTATGGCCAGGGTTCAACAGTTCCTTCCCCTTGGTGGGTCTTTAATTCTGTCCCAGGACCCAAAATAGAGGCAGCTGGCTCTTTTCCTCAATTAGTCCTTTCACCCTCCAGCTAGGAGAGTTCAGCAGACAGACCTTCCACTGGTATCTTTCCTACTATGTGGGAGAAGACAGCATATACACTGGTCCCCACTCCTAAAGTTCATCCCACTTGGCTGGATGAGAGGTGAGCCTTGCCCTGCCAACTCTGCCAGGCTCCTAGTCCTCTGTCCTTAAAGAAATAGTGATGAAATTTCCTCCCAACACCACTTATTCCTGGGACACATTCTCTCTACCAATAGCTCCTAGTTCCTAGAGTGACCAGATGTCTCAGTTTTATAGGGGCAGTCCTAATTTTTGGGTCTTTTTCGAAATTAGGCTTCTATTACCCCCCATCCTCTGTCCCAATTTTACACATTTGCTGTCTGGTCACCCTACTAGGTCCTTAATTTTATATTATCACATCTTTAAAATCTTACGTGGGCCAGCCCATGCGACAAGGGTAGGCTGATCCCTGGGCTGACTGCCCTGTCATAACAACATCTGTAAGTTCAGCTGACAGGCATTACATTTCTATAGCGGCTATGTACTGCATTCACACAACTCCTGTATTTTCTTTGCACAAAACCCTGCAGGATTTATCTAAGCAGAACCCCTGCTGACGTTGATGGGGATTTTCCCTGTGTAAGGACTGGAGGATCTGGCCCTCTGCTGAATTTCAGAACAAACATTGTAGTCTTTTACCTAAACTGGCTTGAACCCAACTGTTCTATTTGGGGGAAGTCCTGACTATTCCTGTTCTTGAAGCAGACATTTATACCCATCTTAGATTCCAAAGAGGGATAACTAAAGCCAGTCCTCAGAACATGGGAGCAATGTACTCACATGCTGTGCTTCCTCCCCACTCCCCATGACATCCTCACCAGATGACAGCAGCTGAGTACCTTATCATGAATTCTCTGAGCTTGCCTGTCTTACTCCAGTAGACATTTAATTCTGGTGTTACTAGGATATAACATCTTAAAATACATATCCTCACAAAGAGCTAACTGATACAAAGATTAGATAAAGCCCACCTACGAGCAGATTATTTATCCAAATGAATTAGACACACTCTCTTTTATAACACTCTACTCAGATACTAAAATGTTTAGATCTAGTATTAAATCAATCATGGAATAGGGATCTGTAGGCTGACATAACTCAGGCAATTTAGCAACTTGTGACAGGACAACAACCTGCTCCTGTCTTCTGCTCTGTCTGCACAGAGTCAGAGAGACCTTCAAGTATTAAGCATCCCCATGCAGTTTACTTACATCTGTTCTTCCCACCACTTTACTGCTCCAAACACCATATTTTCACCAGTTTCAGTACTCCAGACAGGAAGGCTGGAATTTCTTAACCCAGCATTACTTCCTAGCATCAGCAGAATGCCCAATATCTTCTAGACTTCCTTCCTGTGCCTTGCCATATCTTCTGTTAATGGGCCAATTTGTTCATTACTTCTCCCCCAGCCCATTCTACTCCACTAATTACCCCCATCAGATCCAACCTGGTGGCAATTAATTGGTGTTTAGGTGACCTCAGTGCTGACACAGCTGTTGGTTCCCAGAACTCTGTCACGTGGTTATTCATATGCGTGAATAAATACACACATATAGGTACAGGCCAAATGTGGAGAGGCAATCTTAAGCACGTAAGTCTGTCTGAAGGTCACACAGTACACCCATGAAAAAGCCAAATAAATTACTTCCAAACCTAGCAGAAATAGTGTCCGTATCTGAGCAATGCGGCAAAAACCTCCCATCCATAGCACAATCATAACATTTTGAGGCAAGTTAATAAAGTAATGTAAACCTTACAGGGGTCTGACAACATGCCACAGATGGTTGCATCTAAAACACAGCTCAGCAGTGTGTAGCTGAGCAGAGTATTGGATGCAGTGGACTATGCACAGGAAACTGGTTACCTGTCAGATTTGGTGATAGTACGTGGTGATAGTACGTTAATGTTAACAACACAGATTTGTACAATGTACAAACCGAATATAACATGAATTTGGATACAACGCGGTGAAGCAGTGCTCTAGGGGGGCGGGGCTGTGCACTCTGGTGGATAAAAGCAAGTTTGATATAACACAGTTTCACCTATAACACGGTAAGATATTTTGGCTCCCAAGGACAGCGTTATATCGGGGTTGGGGTATACTGGAATAAGTTCCTATCTGTATTGGAGCACTGTGACTCATACACATGGTCCTTTACAGGCCTGTTATTCCTTTTCTTTAGGAGTTTGCTATCTCTATCAATCTGTATGTTGAGAACCACAGGATTCACGGGATCTGGCTTATATGTGATTCTTCATGGGGCCCATTACCTTGTTGGCATATCTGGTGGCCACACCTACTTACATATGCATGGCTGGGATTCCAATGGACCAGGCATGGACCACACATTTTTATTTGTGCTTATGGCAGCTGAAAATCAAAATCTGGGACTTCGAGTGTTCAATATATTTTTTACTTTAGCGGTGGTTGATGAGACCAGTCATTTGATAAGTACTGTTATGCTGTGTGTATTGGGTGAACCCTCTGAAGCTGGTGGGTGTAACAAGTGCCCATCATTCAGGATAAATGTGAAAAACAGTTAAGCTCCTTTTTGGAATAAAATAGCTGAAACAATAGGAGCTGCCACCCAAAAACACAGGCCACATACAAGGATGGTCAGGAGCTGAGCTCTGTGGGCAGAGGGGTTTCACTGGGGGCTGACTGCAAATGTAGGGGTCTGGGTATTGTTTTGGTGGAACTATGTGTGAGCATGGAGGAAGGGAGGGAGGGAAACCTCAGAAACACCACAAAAGCAGACAGAGAAGGCAACAGAAAGCCAAGGATAGGCAGAGAAGCACCTGTAGTGTAACCTGAGAGAAAGCTAAGAGAGAGGAATTTTGGGGTAGAGTGAGGGCTGGAAAAAGAGGCTTTGACTATTAAGCAAGGAAACCGTCTCCCACACTTTGATTCCTATTTGTGTACAGGGAAACAGGACTTTTTACATTCTTTGTAAATAAATAAGATTGCACCAAAGAAATACCAAACTGCATCATCAGTTCCTCCCCCTATACGAAATAATTTGCAAGACCCTAAATTGGCCAACTGCTGGGCTCAAAACAGGTAACAGTACCATGTAATGACTAATTTATTATATAATCCAGCAGTCCCCAACTTTTGAAGGTTACATCCCCCTTTAGCCTGTTCGCACACACTCCCTGGAGCCATGGTCGGGAGTGGGTCCGCAGCTCGGGGCGTGGTGGAGGGACACAGACACGGCAAGGGGGCCGAGGCTGGGGCTGCAGCTGAGATTGGGTCTGGGGCTGGGAGTAGGGTTGCCAGTTTTGCTTGGACATATTCCTGGAGATTTAATCACATGACATCATCTTTAATTAAAGATTAATCTTTAATTCCTGGCGACTCCACGCCAATCCTGGAGGTTTGGCAACCCTAGCTGAGAGTGGGGCTGTGGCCAGGAGCTGCGGCTGGAAGTGGATGTGGGAGTGGAGCCACAGCTGGGCTGCAGTGGGGGCTGGTAGCCAGGTCATGGCCAGGTGCAGCTCTGCTTCCAGCCTTGCCCCAAGGACGGAGCCATGGCCAGCAGCTGAGGCTGGGGGACGGCTGGGGCTGGAAGTGGAGCTGCGCTGAGGCTGGGGACAGGGCCAGACACAGGGCTGGGAGCTGAGGACATGGCTAGGAGCAGGACCAGAGCAGAGCAGGGGGCAGGGAAGGGCTGCCCCCTTCCCTCCTCCCCCCTGCCATTCCTCTGTGCCCCTGTAGGTCCTACAGTTTAGGGACCTCTGTATTATCCAAATATTTAAAATTTATTTACATAAAGTTATGTACCAAAATTAAAATAGCCTGATTTTCAGAAATGTTGAGCACCCACAGCTTCTATGGATTTTAGAGGGAGCTATGTGTGTTTGGTACCTCTGAAAATCAAGCTATTGTCATTTAGGAACCAAGCTATGGATTTAGAAACCTTGCTACAAAAATCCAAATTTGAAAATGTGGGTCATTATAAATACCCTGCATTTAGTAGTGAGGATCCCTACTAGAATCGCTGGCTCTATCCTCATCCCCTAAGCTTTAGGCAAATTCAGATTTAGAATTATGTTTGCATTTACGTGGCATTATGAGGTAATGTACATAGAACACTACTGTAAGCCTTTATGGTAATTAAGATGTTTGTTTTGTGCCTGCATAGGATGTAAACACACATGATCCATGTATTTGTATTAAATTCTAGCCACATTATACTCAAGTATCCTATTGCAGCTCATTTGAGGAGTGGTATCGGCCTCAGCTCTGACGCGGTGAGACGGATAGAGTGTGCTTGTTACTACAGCCAGTTATGTGGGGAGGGGAGGGGAAAAGAGGGAAGAGGAAGGGTGAGGAGGGGAAAAGGGGGCTGAGATATTTTATGCAAAAACGTATGTTTGATGGACACTTATTTAACAGCAGAAGCCGGTGAGCTTTCTCACTAACCCATACACCAAAGAACATGCTCCAGCCACATAATTAATTTCAGTCCCTTTTTCTTCAAGAACTCAGTTTTATTTCTTAAAAATTGAACAATTTAAACACAAGTTCAAGCTGTCAATCATGTCCTTTCTCCCAGACCCTGGGTCTTCTGCGGAGGCCTATCTACTCCCTGCAGGATTACACTCCACAGGCCGTCACCCAGATCCACAACTGCATTTAGGCATTGGTACCAGTTCATATAGTTTTGGGGGGATGGGGTGGAAAATGGAGATTTTTCAGACTGGAATTTATGTATGCACTAAGAAAAGACAACTTAGCCAGGCTCTGCTCTCCCCTAGGGTTGCCAACTTTCTACTTGCACAAAACTGAACACTCTTGCCCTACCTCTGCACATCCCTCCTCTGAGGCCCCGCCCTGCTCTGCCCCTTCTCTGAGACTCCATCTCCCACTTCCTCCCTCCCTCTGTTGCTCGCTTTCCCCACCCTCACTCACTCACTCATTTGACTCAGGGGGTTGGGGTGTGGGAGGTGGTGAGGGCTCCAGCTGGGGGTGTGGGCTTCAGGGTGGGGCCAGGGATGAGGAGTTTGGGGTGCAGGAGGGGGCTCCAGGCTGCGGGGTGGAGCTGAGGGGTTTGGAGTATCGGAGGGGGCTCCTGGATGAGGCAGAGGTTTGGGTGTAGGTGGGGGTATGGGCTTTGGACTGCGGTTGTGGGCTTTGGTGTGGGGCTGGAGATGAGGGTTTGGGGGAGCAGGAGGGAGTTCCGGGCTGGGATTGAGGGGTTTGGAGGGTGGGAAGTGGATCAGGGCTGTGGCAGGGGGTTTGGACATGAGAGAGGGTCAGGGTTGCAGGTTCCACGTGGCTCCTGGAAACAGCGTCATTTCCCCCCACCCCCACCCCCGGCTACTACACGGAGGTGCAATAAGTTGAGACCCACTGCTCTAGATGCTATTGTGATCCACAAAACCACTGCACAGCTGCCACCTAGCCGCACTTAAGGTCACTGCAGGCTGACTTTTGGAGATCCCATTCTTAGGTTTCTCCCCATGTGTTGCATAGGGAGCATAGGTACCTAACACAAAGTTTGTTGTTGCAATGATTTTCAAGACTCTTACAAGTTCCTTTGTGAATTCAGGCCCGTCTGACTGCCTGGGAGTTAAAGAGAGCTCTTCTGCTTCCTTCTTCCTCCTAGTCAGATTAATCTCAGGCCATCTGCCTGCGAGTCACATGTAAACAGAGTTCTTTCCCCTAACCCAGAGATGCCTTCCTACTCTCTGGGTACAGCCTCACTCTCCCCCCTAAGCTGTTGCTGGCCTATATAAGGACTAAGTACTCTCTTCAGGCTAACCTCACAGCTCAGGCACCTGATAAGTCACAGGTAGGGTTGGTAACTCCCCTTATAGGGCCAGCCACTCTGTGACAACTGTTTCTCAAGGGATATGTCTGCACTTTAAGCAGGGGGTGTGATTCTCAGCTCGAGAAGACATACTCGTGCTAGCTCTCATCCAGATAGTGCACTAAAAATAGAATGCAGCCACAGCAGTGTGAGCTGTGGGACGGTCTAAGCATCCCAAACACGTACCCATCTGAAACCCTAGGCACTTTGTATCCGTACATGACTCTAGTCACGGTCTCTTCTCTAGGAAGAACACCCCCCAGCTCAAAGTTTAGATATACCCCTGGCTAGAGAAATGGTAACAGTGTGTCACTGATCTGCAGTGGAATATATTATTTTTCTTACTATTATTTGTGACATTTCTCTTAATATTCCAGAAAATTATTTCAAGGTCACAGTATGACAGTATGTATTAGTATGTAAAGAACTCAATGTTTTATTCTGATTGCTTGTTGGGTTCTGTAAGTAACTATCCTTCAACATTCATAGCTTCAAATAAAAAATCACCCTGTCAAAAGCTAAGACTGGAGGCCAAGCTTTTAGACATATCCTAGCAAATGTTGAGCCGTAAAAATTATCCCAGAAATGGTTTATAAGCTGGCTCAGTCTGACTTCAGCTGATGAGACAGACTATGTAAGTCCCACCTATCTGCCACATTTCTTCCACTCCAAGGTAGTGAGATGTGCTGAACAGTTTGGCAGAAATCCAGTAGCTCCAAACAATGGATGGGGGAGGGAACCGCTGACCCAACAAGCTCTTTTTCAGAGTAATGGGGGCTTAAAAAAAATTAAAAGTTCCACATGTTTGTTTTTTTTTCTCTTGCCACTTTTAGAAACAATCATTGTTTTCTCTTTTCCTGACCTGCCATATCATGGTGTAAGTCTTATCACATTTGGCTCAGTCAGTCCTCACGTGTCAGCACTAGGGCAAAGGGAAATTCAAAACAACACAGCCCTCACTCAGCTCCTGAAACAAAGCTCAGCAGTCACAGTTTCTGCTGGAGTTTGAGTTGTTGCAATGCCACATTGCACCTCAGGCCCTAAGCAGACATTTCAGTCAATAAAGCCTTGCAAATATCTTTATTAATCAAGGTTTTCAGTGCCTCATATAATTCTCCTTCAGGAGGCAAAGGTTAAGTTGGGCTGTATAGACCCAGGTCTGGATCCACAAAGGGACTTAGGCGCTCCGACCAATGTTCCCTCCAATTTTTCCCATTCATATCTGGAATGAATTTTGTTATGTGCACCAATATGGAGGTGATGTTTGACAGATCACCTTCATATTGGCGCACATAACAAAATTAATGTGGTGGGGCCAAGGGGTTTGGAGTGTGGGTGGGGGCTCAGGGTTGGGGCAGAGGGTTGGAGGGGGGTGAGGGCTCCGGTTGGGGGTGTGGGCTCTGGGGTAGGGCAGAGGATTGGGGTGAGTGGGTGAGGGCTCCGGCTGATGATGTGGAACCTGGGGTGGGGATGGGGATGAGGGGCTCAGGGCTGGGGCATTGGGGTGGGGGGTGAGGGCTCCAGCTTGAGGTGTGGGCTCTGGGGTGGGGTTGAGGCAGAGGAGCTCAAGGCTGAGGCAGAGGGTTGGGTGCAGGGGGCTCTGGGGGAAGGGAATAAAAATCCCTTTTAAGGAAACTCATCACTATGCTGCTTGGAATTTGGAGAGGGGAATATTTCTAACAATAAGCAAGGGATCCCCAAGCTGCTAAGCTTGGGCTAGCCCTAAAGGACATATAGAACTTGCATATTACAGCAGCTTCTATTACTTTTTGGAACTTAAGACTGTCATTCATTGGTGTGTATTATTACCTGCTTTAACCTTGTAAATAACTCTTTTTTTCCTTTTCTTAGCCTATGTCGACATTATGGACCTTACAGCAGCACAGCTGTACCGCTGTGAGGTCTCCCGGGTAATCGCTCTTTGCTGGCAGGAGAGAGCTCTCCTGCTGGCATAATACCCCCCGCCTCCATGAGTGGCATTAACTATGCCAGCAGAAGAGCCTCTTCTGCTGCCATAGTGCTGTCCACACCAGCTCTTTTGTTGGTGAAACTTACATCAGTCAGGAGTATGTGTTTTTCACACCCCTGACCAACAAAAGTTTTACCAACAAAAATGCTGGTGTAGACAAAGCCTTAGCTGCTTTATTACAGGCAACAAGTGTTGTCTTTGGTGAGCATAAGGTACAATTGACCTGGGGTAAGTGACTGGCCCTTTTGGGACTGGGAGTAACCTGAACATTGTTGTGATTTTTGGTGTAAGGGACCATGTGTCTCACACACAGGTACGCTTGCCTGGGTGACAAGATAGACCAGAAGACGGTTCACACTTGATGCTTGTGGTGAAATCTAATTAGAGAACATACAACCAGTCTGGAGTTTGTGCCCTGGCTTCTAACAGTCAGCCCTGAGGTTGGCACTCAAGACAGCCTGATACCACCCCTCTTAGGGAGATAGGCACTTCTGTGAAGGCTGCAGGAAGGCATGTGTCTGCTAGCAATGCACAATCAGAAGCCCCTCTCGTAGACTCAGACGGCTTAGGCATTCTCACATATGTTGTGAGAATGGTTTAGGCACCTGCCCTACTCACATAAAGCAGCTGAAGGAGGAGATGGTGACCGTACAACTTTAAGCCCTTTGCTTAGAGCATTTACCTGGACTGTGGGAGACTTGGGTTTCATTCCCCTCTTTCCCTGAGAGGAAGAAAGGACACGAACAGGGCCCTCCTACACTCTCAGGAGACTGTTCTAACCACTAGCTATGGGGTATTCTGATGGGACAGGGGGATGTCCCTCAATCTCTTCTGCTGAAGCTGGTCCACTTTGGATAAATACTTAGAGTCATTGCAGCAGGGGGAATTGACCCAGGTCTCCATCTCCCAGGTGGATCCCAGAACCACCAGGCTAGAGCATCAATCTTGTGTAGTTGCTGTCTCTCTCCCTGGCCCCATGTCTCTTTGAGTATACACAGTAGCACAGTTTCAACAGGAGTGACTGAGACAGCCGCCTCCCACATCAGAATATGTCATAGCTCAGTAGTTAGAGCACTCTCCTGAGACTAGGAGACCCCTGTTCAAATCCTTACTCCCTATTAGGCAGAGGGGCAAGTTGCATCTGTGTCTCCCACAACCCAAGTGAATGCTCTAACCGCTGGGCTAAAAGTTATAAGGTAGCCTCCCCCACCCAGATTTTGAATGGGACCTGACCCCGTAGGCATCTTCAGAGCATGCATACCAGATTGGACTCCATGGGTGAGATAAGGGCTCCTCTGACTATCTTCTCTTGGTTTGTGGATTGTACTGGGGCTCGGGTGGGAGGTAGTCACAGAGACACCCAGAGTTCGGCAGCAGCGAATATGTCCAGAAGTGGAAATTTAGGCATGTAGGGAACTTCTACCCTGAAAATGTAGGCACTGAGTGAGTTTAGGCACCTGCAGGGTTAAGTGGCAGCTGAGCCACATTTTTGTGGATCACAGCGGTGCCTAAAACTGGGACTTATGCTTTAGTACCTTTGTGGATCTGAGCGTTAATCATGCCAAAAAATAAAAAACAGGGATCTCTAAGGTGGGTTGGCTGCAGATGTGGGGGTGTCACAAACGGATAGTTAAGAGTTAATGGAACAAAAGTACTTCATATCTCTTTTGCCTGTAAAGGGTTAACAAGATCAGTGAGCCAGGCTGTCACTTGACCAGAGGACCAATCAGGGGACAGGATACTTTAAAATCTTGGGAGAGAGGGAAGGAAGTTTGTGTTTGTGCTGTTAGATTTTGGTGGTTTTTCACTCTGGGGCTCAGAGGGACCTGACGTGCAACCAGGTTTCTCTCCAATCTCTCCGATACAGGCTCTTATAAGTTCAGAATAGGGAGTACTAGGTAGATAAAGCGGGTTAGGCTTATGTTTGTTTTCTTAATTTGCAAATGTGTATTTGGTTGGAAGGAGTTCAAATTTATATTTTGCTGAAAGGATTTTAATTTGTACTTGAATACTTAGGCTGGGAGGGTATTCCCAGTGTCTATAGCTGAAAGACCCTGTACATATTCCATCTTAAATTTACAAAGATAATTTTTATTGTTTTTTCTTTCTTTAATTAAAAGCTTTTCTTGTTTAAGAACCTGATTGTTTTTTATTCTGGTGAGACCCCAGGGAACTGGGTCTGGATCCACCAGGGAATTGGTGGGGAAAAAGGAGGGAAGGGAGAGAAAGAGGCTAATTTCTCTCTGTGTTAGGATTACTGTCTCTCTCAGGGAGAATCTGGGAGGGGATGAGAGAAGGAGGGGGGAAGGTGCATTTTCCTCTCTGTTTTAAGATTCAAGGAGTTTGAATCACAGTGATCTTCCAGGATAACCCAGGGAGGGGAAGCCTGGGAGAGGCAACGGTGAGGGAAAGGGTTTACTTTCCTTGTGTTAAGATCCAGAGGGACTGGGTCTTGGGGGTCCCCGGGCAAGGTTTTGGGGGGACCAGAGTGTACCAGGCACTGGAATTCCTGGTTGGTGGCAGCGCTACAGGTTCTAAGGTGGTAATTGAGCTTAGAGGAATTCATGCTGGTACCCCATCTTTTGGACGCTAAGGTTCAGAGTGGGGAATTATACCATGACAGGGAGTTATAAACATGGTTAAGGGGCATCAATGACTTAAAATCAAGTTAATTCAAAACAAAATGCCCCTGTCCCAAAAAGCCCAATCAACCAAAGAAAACCCCCCAAACAAAGTTGAGGGTAGCACCACACCTGCCCCTGAGTTCCCTGCCCTTTTTTTGTTTGTTTGTTTTAAAATAACATTTTTCTGTCTTTTAAAATGTTTTTCTTGCCTCTGTTTCTATGCAAAAGACTGACACAATCAATCGGAGTAGCTGACTATACAGTGAAGACATGTCAAATGCACAAATGAACTAATAGATAAATAAGGCCACTGTATCTCTAATATCTTTCAGTTACAGTAATTGTCAGTGTTGGCTGTAACAAGAGTAAATGTTCAGGCAGACTCTCTCTCTTTTTTTAAAGTCGCCCTTTAAGTAGGACATACAAACCTCACGCATACACTCACGTTATGTAGTTAGGAAGTATTAACAGGTTTACAAATCCTTGCCATGTAACTATGAGAAGCAAAACAATAATTATCCAAAGAGTGAGTTTTTGTTTGAAAGAGACATACAGGAATATTGTCATCAGTTCTCTCTGTTTAACAGGGTATTACCGTATTACAGAATGGCAGCAGTACAATACCTATAACATGTCTTTTCAAGTGAGTTTATTCACTGAAGTCTCTGATTACACTTGTTTAATAGACCAGGCATATCTTTCAAATGTTAGTATTAAAAAATTTGAGGTGTGCTTTTGTTTTTCAAATGAATGAACAATGAATAAATGGTAACCCAGTATCTTTAGTTTATATGTCCTCTGTCTGTTTTGTACAATGAACCAATTAAATGAACCAATTAAATTCCATCACTGGGCAATCAGCTCCAAGGCAATACTTTAAGATCACGTTAAGTAAGCTATTGAGAACTTGATCATCCTGTAGACCAGTGGCTCTCAACCAGGGGAACACCTGCCTTTGGGGGTACGCAGAAGTCTTCCAGGGTGTATTCAACTCATCGAGATCAGTGTTTCTCAACCTGGGAGTTGTGATCCCAGTGGGGTCACAAGACAGCTTCAGAGGGGTCGCAGGTGCAGGGCTGGTATTAGGAGGTGGCAAGCAGGACAATTGCCCAGGGCCCCATGAAGCTAAGTTACATGCTTCAGCCCCAAGTGGCAGGGGCTCTGGATTCAGACAAGGCTGACAAGTGAATAACAGGCTCAAGTACAACCCTGAAATGTAAGTACAATAATTGGACTCCAATCGATTTATTTTATATTTATCTGGTAAAAACAAGAAAGGAAGCAAATTTTCACTAATAGTGTGCTCTGACAATTATGTATTTTTATGTCTGATTTTGTAAGCAAGCAGTTATTAAGTGAGATGAAACTTGGGGCACGCAAGAGAAATCAGACTTCTGAAAGGGCTAAAGTAGTCTGGAAAGGTTGAGAACCACTGCTGTAGACCATCCTAAATGAAGAGGTCCCATTTTTGCACACAGTACAATATTCCTGACACGTCACCATCTCATCCAACACAGCCTCCAGCCTACTTTGTCTGTTCTAGTCTAGAGCTTGGTGACATTTTTCACTAGAATAGTAAAGTCAGAAAAATGGTAAAATAACAAAAACCCATTTTTGTTGCTCTCCTTTGAACTCTCTCCAGTTTATCCACATCTTTACTGAAGTGTGGCACCAAGGACTGGACACAGTACTCCAGCTGAGGCCTCACCAATGCTGACAGAGTGTGACATTAGAAGAAGTAACACTATGTTTTTTTTGTTATTTTACCATTTTTCTGACTTTATCCTAACATGGTGCCGCAGTTTGGACAATGGAGGGGGGAGGGGAATTGTAGACCATTCTCTTGTGTCCCAAGAGAACCTCCCCCCCCGGGCCGGTGTTACCATTTAGGCAGCCTAGGCAATCGCCTAGGGCGCCAGAATTATTGGTGGACGGCATTTTGCTGGAGGGGGCGGCAGGCGGCTCCGGTGGAGCTGCCGCAGTGGTGCCTGCGGAGGGTCCGGTTGTCCGCGGCTCCGGTGGAGCTGCCGCAGTCATGCCTGTGGACGGTCGGCTCCTCACGCGGATCCGGTGGACCTCCCGCAGGCATGACTGCAGCAGCTCCACTGAAGCCGCGGACTACCGGACTCTCCGCAGGCACCACTGCAGCAGCTCCACCGGAGCCGCGGGACCAGCGCGCGGGGCAGCGAAATTGCCATCCGCCTAAGGCGCTCAAACCCCTAGCGCCGGCCCTGCTCCCCCCCACCCAGCATATTACATCTTTTAACCACAAGGCAATACAAAAATGCCCAGATGGGTTAAAAACTAGCCATGTGGAATGGAATGATTTTTTTTATTTGATGGGCAAACTGAAAAATCAGAAAAAATACTTGATTTTGAACCAAAACTTTTTTCTTACTGAACCCCCCCAGCATTGTTTCAAATTGACATTTCATAATGAACTTTTCTACTTAAAAAAAATTCCTCATTTTTTATTCACTCCAAACTATTAGCCAAATTTTACCCAGATTCGTGAATAGGTGATCATGTTGAAACTGCATTCTTTGGCAAAGACTCGCCACAATGCAGAGAGAAAGTGCAGGTGCACACACTTGGCCAAGGGGGCGCTCGTGACAGGTGAGTGCACACCATTACACAGCCCCACATTTCTATTATTCTATTTTTTGTTGGTGGGTGGGTAGCTGGGGGGAGGGGTACAGTGGCCAGTTTGTGCCTCAGAGTGGCAACCTTTTTTTTTCAAGCCCAGATCCAGGAAAGGGAGCAGCAAGACAGGACATGCCTGGCTGCCTGCTCAGCAGGCATCATGGTGACCTCGAGCAGCTACAGGTGCAAGTGTAGGGAGACGCCTCCAACTGTCCCACAATTCAGCTAGATGTGCAGCGTCTCAGCGGAGTTGGGGAAATGTGGTAGGGCTGTGTAATGTGGGGGTGTCCACAGGCATGACACTTGGTAGGCCTGAGGATAAACAAGAGAAGAAGCAGGCCCAGAGATCTTATTCATATTGGGTCTGATCCAAAGTCTATTTAAGTCAATGGCAGCCTCTCATTTGATTTCATTTGGGCTTTGGTTTAGGCCCAAACTCCTTGCAAAGAGAGCTGAATATTCAGTGGCAGCAGCAATGGATCAAGTGATAGATTAGGCTTAACCTCACAATAACAGACAAGCCACAAAGGAGGTGGGGAGGAGATGGTGGCAGGAGCACAGAAGGTGGATATGTTATTGCCCCAGAGTTCTGTGGTTTATAAGTTGTTGGTGCTTTCTTTATACACTCACATTATCACCTGCTGATGAATGTACATTAATGCTAACATAAATAGCAATGGTTATAATCCCAGTAAATTCAAAGCTATGTGCTCAATATAAATGAAAGAACCAAAGTACATATAGATATAATGGGCATTTATCCAATCTGTGACACCCAGGTGATGGTCATCTTCTAAATACCTAATGTAGATATTTGTAAACAAGGTGGCTTTTTGGTGTCCTTTTGTTAACAGAATGAGATAGAAGTGGGTGAGAAGATATTCTTGCTTTGAAGGCAAACACCATCAATCTCAGTGTGGCAGCTGTGCAGTAAGCATGACATCGGAGACCAGGGCAGAGAGAAAGAGAATGATTTATTGCTTCTGTCACATCCATCGGGCCACTATTAGCTGTCTGTTGTCTAACCTTAGGCAATGGAGGACATGATGTGCTTTGGACTTTGTTGTATTCTTGTTTTCTAGACTTGAAGTGGTTTGCATGGGAACTTTCATACTTAACAATTTAAGAGAAAAATTATGTCTCCTTTGTTTTCTGTAGCCTTTAGAGTTGCCACATTTGTTGTTAGTTGTATTGTCATATGCACAGGAGTACTCACAGTTCCTAACAGTATGGTTCACCTGTTAGAGAAATAGGCTGGCAAGACAACGCTGCTTGGCTCAAATTTCCTGCTCTGAGGGATGGATTAAACCTATAAAAGACCCAAATTTACATAGTGACTTTTAGGCACCATGTCACTATGCCTGACAGTAATGAATTGCCCAAATACTTTGTGAAAGTAGAATTAAGGATGCCCAACGCTGCTTCCTACCCTTCCAGAACATGAAGAGTGGCTAAACTTTAACCTCTGAAAACCAAAAAATTTGGAGTTATTGTAACACCCATTTAAACCTAGAAAATCCAAAAATACAAAGTTACAGTACATGTCATCCCTACAGACTTATGAATGCAACAACCATAAGTTCATAATTTTTTTAAAGCCAGAAGGAACTACTGAGATCATCTAGTTACTTCTAGTATACCCTCCTGCATAACACAGGCCATAGGACTTCCCTGGATTAATTCCTTTTTTAAATCCAATATTTTGAGTTTATAGGCTGCATGGCCACCCATCTCTGTCACTTGGAGGGAGGCCATGCCTCCTCACTGTCACATATCTGTAAAGGTGAGTTCAAAGGGGGGAATTAGCTGCACTTAGTGGTCTGGTTTTCCAGCTGGGCAGAACAGTATGGCAGTCTATGAGCCCCGGTCCCTCAGTCAGGGTGGGGCAGCAGACAGTTAGTAGGCTCTGTCCTGCAATCAGGGCACAGTGGCTAAGCAGTCTATGAGCTCCAGGTTAGGGTGAGCACCAGCGCAGTTTAGGGGCTCTGGCAGGAGTGAGCACCAGCGCAGTCTAGGGGTGAGCAGGGTACCACAGGTCTCCTGGCCTAAGATGGGGGTGCTGCCACCCCCAGGATGGGGTGGCTGGGGGTAAGGGGATGTGGGCCCACCCAACTCCTCTGCATCCCAGCCTGGGGCCCTAACAGTGGTGGAGTGATTTGCCACTGAGTCAGTGGGGAATTCACCTGCAACACAATGACCTTGTAGCAGTCCAACATTCAACCAGATGGTCTTCTAGTTCCCCAGGCTACTTCCTATATCCCTGGGGTTTGGTACCTCTATACCATGGGGCTCGTCTGTCATCTTGGGGGGGATCCCGGCAACTCCTTGATATCTTGGTCAGCCAGTGACCCTGGGAGCTCTGGCCAGTCCTCAGGAGGCAACCCCAGCAGCTCCTCTGCAGGCTCCAGCAGCAGGTGGGATGCGTCTGTCTCCTGTGGCGACTCCAGCCCAACTGAGCTGCAGGGCTCATCTTTTGTACATCCACTTCCTGTCCTGCCTTTCCAGTGAGGCAGATGTGGCTCTCCCGGTTTGGCCCACCAGGGGGCATGTTCTGGTCCCTTCTGTCACTCTGAGGGAGGCCACGCCTCCTCACTACAGGTAGAACTAGAGCATATCTTTTACAAAAACATCTGTTCTTAATTTGAAATTTTCCAGTGATGGAGAATCCACAACAGCTTTGGTAAGTTACTCCAGTGGTTAGTTACCCCCATTGTTGAAAAACCTGCACCTTATTTCTAGATTGATCAAATCACCCTTTAGCCTTCTTGTTATAGGGCAGCCCCTCCTGCAGCTGACAGGGGAGAACTGGTGGGTCTGCTTCAGCTTCCCCTTCTTCAGAGTCCCCAGTAACTCTGATAGCTCTCTTGCCTAACAATACCCCTCCTTCAGGATGCTTCATTACTAGAACATAGTGCAAATAGTCCATAACAAAAATGCCCATACATAGTCCATTTAAGACATGCTCTGCAAGCAGTCCCTAAAAATCATACAACCTTTTGTATATTGACATAGTACATGCCACACTCCAGCCACATTTCCACCACGGCTAAACTCCTCATCTGTCCTCTTCTGTCCTTCTGCCGGGACAGTCATCCCAGCCCTTCCAGCTGGAGTGCAGACCTACTCTTCCCAGCAGGAGCCTCCCACCTCTCTGCTGGGAGATCATCCTCACTAGGGGACCATCCCTCCTTCCCCCTGGCCCTCTCACCATTGCCATGGGTCCAGCTTGGAGACATCATCGTGAAAGCCTCTCTGCTGTCCCCCCTACTGCTAGTCCTCTCTTGCCCTCAGACTCAGCTCTCCAGCTTAGACATCAGCAGGCAACTCCCTCTGCTGTGCTCTGGCCTTCAGCTCTCTCCAGGCTTAGCTCTTTGGCTGGGGAACACCAGCCAGCAAAATCCCTCTGGCTGCTCTTTGACCTTCTCCCAGGAACCACCTAGTTTCCTTCTGGGAGCTTCCACAGTTGCCCTGATCTATGGAAGCTCTCACCCACCCTTTTCCTGACCGACTCAATCTGTACTCTAACACAACCCTCATTCACCAGTTGTTTGCTTTTAAACCAAATTGGGAGGCAGCTGAAGAGTCACAGGTGAACTGGCCCTGTTCCCTCCTAAAGAGCTACTGTCATTCTTTGACACTTCTCTCTGTTAAGCTAACTACATTGAGCTCCTTGAGTCTATCACTACTATGAAGCATGCTTTCCAGTCCTTTAATCATTCTTGTGGGTTTTCTGAACCCTCTCCAATTTTTTCAATATCCTTCTTGAATTGTGGACATCAGAACTTGACACAGTATTGGTTACACATGGGCCAGATACAGAGGTAATATAACATTCCTACTCCTACTTGGTATTCCCTAGATTATGCACCCAAGGATCACATTAGGCCTTTTGGCCACGGTGTTGCACTGGGAGCTTAAGTCAGCTGATTATCCACCATGACCCCCAGTACTTTTTCAAAGAGTCCTGTGGTACCTTATAGACTAACAGACATATTGGAGCATAAGCTTTCACTTTTTCAGAGTCACTACTTTCGAAGATAAAGTCCCCTACTGTGTAAATATGGCCTACATTCTTTGATCCTAGATAAATGGCCTTACATTTGGCTGTATTAAAATGCACGTCATTTGCTCATGCTCAGTTTACCAACTGGTCCAGATCGTTCTTTATTAGTGAGTCTTTGTTTCATCTGAAATTTATATCAATAATGATTGTTTCCTTCCAGGTCATTGATACAAATATTAAATAGCATAGGACCAAGAACTGATCCATGCGAGACTCCATGAGAAATACACTGGCTTGATTACATTATAAGATTTATCAGATAGCCAGTTCTGAATCCATTTAATGTGTGCCATCTTGAATCATTCTAGTTTTAGTTTAAAAGGTTGTGCGATACCAATCCAATGCCTTACAGAAATCTAGTAGGTATTGTATTGACCAAAATTGTAATCTCATCAAAACACATACACACGTACGATATCAAGTTAGTTTGACAAGATTTATTTTTCTGTGAACCCATGTTGACTAGGATTAACTATATTACACTCTTAATTCTTTATTCAATTGTTTCATATCAGCAATTTTATTATTTTGCCCAGGATTTAAATAAGTCTGACAGGCCTATAATTACTTAGGTCATCCTGTTTACCCTTTTTAAACTAGTAACAGAACATTAGCTTTCTTCACGTCCTCTGGAATTTTCCCAGTGCTCCAAAACTTATTGAAAATCAGTCACTGTCCAAAAGCAGCAAAGAGTCCTGTGGCACCTTATAGACTAACAGACGTAATGGAGCATGAGCTTTCATGGGTGAATACCCATTTTGTCGGATGCATGTCACCCATGAAAGCTCATGCTCCAATATGTCTGTTAGTCTATAAGGTGCCACAGGACTCTTTGCTGCTTTTACAGATCCAGACTAACACAGCTACCCTTCTGATATTTCACAGTCCAAAGAGCTCTTCAGGCAGCTTTTTAAAAAAATTCTTGGATATAAGTTGTCTAGAGCTATTGATTTTAAAGTGTCTAACTTTAGTGGCTGCTGTTTAACATCCTCCTTAATTATAGCTGAAATGGGAAATATATCTTCATATGATATGAATACGTCCTCTGACTTTTCCTCAACTGCAGAACAGAAATATGCATTGAACACTTCTGCATTTTTTGCATTTTTATTGACAATTCTACTCTTTTCATGTATCAAACCATTGCTAGAGTTCCTTTAGTTCCTAACATTCTTAAAGTCTCTCTCATTGTCCTTGACTCTGCTGGCTAAAGAGATCGCCTTGTGTTCTTTGGCATCCCTTATCAATTTTCTGCTATTTCTAGTTTCTAATTTATATTCATTGCTATTAACTCCCCCCCCTTAAAAAACCCAGCGTAGCCTTCTTTCTCTGTTGTGATTTCTTGGGCATCTAGTAAAATTTCTTAAACAGCTTCTAATTATCATTCACATTTTTCTATTTATATTCTCTCTCTCAAGTGATTTGGCTTGTAATTGTTTACAATTTTATTAAAATTGGCTCTTTTAAAGCACCAAATATATCTATAATGGTTGGAACTTTATTGTGGTTGCACATAATGAACGTAATCTAGTCTTGATAATTTTCACGTAAGCAACCATTAACTTAATTCTATGTCCAGTTCCTCTTTATCTGTCAAAGTGAGGTCTAATAAATAATTTTCCCATGTTGGATGCAACAGTTTTTGAGTTAAGAAATTGTCATCTGTAACATTTAGAAATTCCAAGTACATTTTAGTACTAACATGTTGTAACACATTCTTAAGGAGTCATCCAGTTCTCTAGTGTGATTATTGTGCAGCAGACAACAGTTAATATCAGTGAGTCAGAAACAGCTAATTGCATTTTTGACAGAGTGCCACTCCTTGTCCTCTTTTGCCCACTTGGCCCTTCCTAAATAGATTATTGTAGTAAGTGATTTTAACATTCCAGTCACGTGAATCAGATTCTTCTAATACCAGCTAAGTTGAATTTATACTTAAGTCAGCAATTCCAAATCCTTGTTTGTTACCCAGGCTCCTAGCATTCTTGTACAGACGATTAAAGAATCTTCTTTTCATGCCTTTTGGTTCTTGATTAATTTTGTTCTCCACGTTTTGATTTTTGTGCTAAATGATTACTCATTCATTCTCCTTTTCACCCTCCGCTTTTGTTGTTAGTTGAACACCCTCCTGACCAGGGCCGGCTCTACTGTTTTCGCTGCCCCAAGCAGGGCACCGAATTGCCCCCAGAGGCAGCGGGGGCAGTCCGTGTGCCCTTAGGGCGGCAGGTGTGTTTCTTTGGCGGTGGCAGTTTGGTGGCAGCTTCTATGTTTAGCTGAAGCCACCCTGGGCAGCTAAACATAGAAGCTGCCACTGAATTGCCGCTACTGCAGTAACGCACCTGCTGCCCTAATGGTGCACGGGCTGCCCCCGCTGCCCACGATGCCAATTCAGCGCGCTGCTTGGGGCAAAACACAGGGACTGCCACCCCTTGCAGATTGCCGCCCCAAGCACCAGCTTGGAATGCTGGTGCCTGGAGCTGGCCCTGCTCCTGACTAGTCTAGTCCCCTTTTCTCCTAGCATATTGATCTTCCTTCTGCTGAGGTGGAGGCCACCCAAATTGTACAACGTTCTCCCCTCACAGAAGGTGACCCAATATTTCACATAAATATTTCTTCCCCCTCACACCACTTACCCAGCCAACACTTCACCTTGAGAATTTTCTGCCTTCTGTCTTCCTTCACTCATGGCACAGGAAGGATCTCTGAGAAGATCACCTGGACATTGCTTCCTTCAATACCCTTCAGATTTTTCTCTAGAGTTACCTATAAGCTGTGAAGTATCAAATGAAGCCATCTTGTTAGTGCTGATATGCACCATAACAGCCTTGCCCACCGACTTCAGAAGGCTACCCAGTCCTGCAGTCTCATCTCATGTTTTGGCTTTGAGAAGACATCATGATCCCCATGTTGGCCCCAGCTAAAGCAGGTTGGAAGCACTAATGGACACACAATGCAAAGCTCCACAGGAGAGAATTGGAGCTTACTGCTGTTATATTCAAGGGAGAGAGCTTATTCCACTAAGCCACCATCTGAGTATGGTATACACTCACTGTTATTCATGTAGGAGCTGGAGGAAATAATAGTTCTCTAAGATATGAACTGTCAGTAAGCAGTGCCAAAGTCTTTATAATGCAGTTACTTCTGAAATATTTCTAAATTGCTCTTTGGTACTATTCAGTAGTAGATCTCAAGGGCAGTCTACTATATAAATTTCATGAGTCATTTCCCTGGCTCTGCTCAAAAAATAAAGAAGTTAAGAACCTGAAAGTATTATGACCAATTCATTTTAGAAGTGGCTGTATCTTGGGAACCAGAATTTCCACTACGCATTCCCCCAGCCCTCTTGTGGCATAATAGTTTTCAAGTCGATACATGCGGATTTTAAAGAGATTTTAATATTAAAAACAGCTCCTTACTGGGGGGGCTGAATCTAAGGAAACCCATGATCAAATGGTGCAAAATTTGAACCACTAATTCCACCCAGGCCCTAATCAGGCATAGCAATTTTTAAAACAATCTGTCTGCACATAGACTTTAGAGCACCTTAAAGTATCTTCTCTTTACTAGAAGCTTTGGTCTCTAGGGAAAACTTCCAAAAGGAGCCCCTTCAGAATGCAGCTAATGTGCACAACACCCATTTTTTACAAAGACACCAGGACCAGACCACGACTCCAACTCACCATGCATGGGAGTGGCACAGGTTCAGTAGTCAGAGCATGTCCCCTTGAGCCACCCAGTTGGTCTGTCAGACTGCCTGCAAAGATACTACTTTGCAACAGACCTCCAGTCCTGCTGTACATGCACAAATGACTTCCTCTGAGTTACTGTAGCTGTGTTGGTTCCAGGATATAGAAATATCTTTTTATTGGGCCAGCTTCTGTTGGTGAAAGAGACAAGCTTTTTGAGCTCCACAGAGCTCTTCTTCAGGTCTGGGGCATTTGATGCACTGGATGAGGTACACTCCATGTGCTAGGCATTTTGATGCGTTCATGCCTATCAAATGCCCCAACAACTCTATGGGTGAAACTAGACAATTACTACAATCTATCTGTGGGCTAACACTTTTCACAAAACAATCACACCGTATATGATTTCTCAGAACCCATCCTCAAAGGAAACCTGCATAATACCTTCAAAAGACAAGCTTGGGCACTTAAATGCATAACTCTGCTAGATGTTAAAAATAATGGATTAAATAAAGACATGGGTTTTATGTCTCATTACAATCTGTAACCCACTAAGGCTATGACTACACTGCGCACCTTACAGCGGCACAGTTGTGCTGCTACAGCAGTGATGCTGTAAAAGTACGCAGTGTAGCCGCTCTTTGTTGGCAGGAGAAAGCCACCCCCAATGAGGGATGGTCGCTTTGTTGGTGGGAGAGTGCCTCCCACCAACAAAATGCTCACCACACCGGCACTTTTCATCAGTAAAACTTTTGTCAGTCCGGGGTGTGTGGGTTTTTTTTCTTCACACCCCTGACCGACAAAAGTTTTACTGATGGAAGTGCAGTGTAGACAAAATCTAACTTTCCTGTGTCCTATGGCTCCAGAGATGTTAATTGCCCACTTCATTGTGAATGGTTTCTTGCAACACATGTTAAACTCCTTATGCTTAACAATGTGTTCCACCTTGTATTTAGCTGTGACATTCTGATAACCTTTCCCAGACCTGAAGAACTTTGTGGAGCTCAAAAACTCGTCTCTTTCACCAACAGAAGCTGATACAATATGAGATGTTTCCTCACCCATCTTGTCCTTCTCTGGGTTGTCAGCTTGGCTCAGGCCACATTGTAGAACCAACTTTTATCTTGAATAACTTTTTTTTAAATAGCGCTTCCCCCAAGGGGAAGTGGGTGCCAAACACTAGATGAGCTCAATCTTGAGTGGGTGATATCAATGCAGGGAGCATCAAAGCCTATGTGTGTGCAAAAAAGGTTATAAGAACTGTAAAATTGTATCACAATTTTTTTAGAGGGGCTGTATCTCTGGAACACCTGGCTCAAACAATCTCAGTTTTGGAACACCAACCGTACCCTCGATCCCCCATGAGGCATCATGAGTTTCAGTAAACCTTGCATAAGGATGTAGATTTTAGAACACACACTTACACACAAAAATCAGCTGTTACGCAGTAAGATAGTCTTAATCTTAACTATGGTGGAGATATCACCTCCCACTAGAGTGCTGCATTTTTATATGCTCCTTCAGGAGGCATAAGTTCTAGTCAGGATTTTGGAACAATTACTAGTTAAAGTAGTTCAAAAATTCATACATTTTTAAAGCCAGAAGGGACCAATAGATCATCTAATCTGACCTCCTGTACATAGGCCATAGAATTTTATACAATTATTGCTTTACTGAGCCCAGTAACCTGTATTTGGCTGAAGCATATCTTCCAGAAAGGCATCCAGTCTTGATATAAAGATGTCAAAAGATAGAGAATCCACCACTTCCCTTGGCAGTTTGTTACAAAGATTAATCACCCTCACTATTAAAAAAAAATTGTGCCTTTATTTCTAATTTGAGTTTCTCTGAATTTAACTTCCAGCCATTGGTTCTTGGTATGCCTTTCTCCACTAGGCTAAAGGCCCTTTAGTATTGAATATTTTCTCCCAGTAAAGATACTTATGCTGTGTAATCAAGTCACCTTTTGATCTTCTTTTTGATCAACTAAACAGATTGAACTCCTTAAGTCTGTCACTGGAAGGTATTTTTCCAGTGCTTGAATCATTTTTGTGGCTCTTCTCTGTACCTTTTCCAATGTCCTTTTAAAATGTGACACAAGAACGGGACACGGTATTTCAGCATCAGTCTCAGCAACGCTGTATACAATCTCCTCCCTGCTCCCTCTTCATACACCCAAGGATCTCATTAGTCCTTTTTGCTACATCATTGCATTGAGAGGTTCTATTTAGTTGTGTGTACACTATGACCCCTAAATCCTTTCTAGAGTCACCGCTTTCCAGGATGCAGTCCCAGCCTGTAGGTTTGGCCTGCATTCTTTATCCTAGATGCATGATCTTTAATTTTGTTATATTAACACAATTAAAATACAATAAGGACATTAAACAAATTATTAGATATCACATTGGTGTCCAAGTGAGACTGGAGACCCATCGTGGTAGGTGCTGTTCAAACATGTGGTAGGAGAAACTCTTGAAATAGACAGATAATCTATAGGACAGATTGTGCCACACATAATCACCTTGAACATCATCTTGAACATCACCTTACACAAAAAACCCAGCTCCATTGAATTGAATGTGTTTATTTGTGGAATAAGGCACTACTCAACATAAGTAAAGGTGGCAAAATCTAGCCTTAAAAATGGAGGTTGAATTCAGAAATATCACATATACTGTACATGTAGCAGTGGTGGTTTTGCTATGAAAAACAAAGTGATCTTGACATAATTAAAAAAAAATCAGTAGAACTGTCTACAAACCTCTTGTAAACATTCAATTTGTTTCCACAGAAACAAGTCACATTTTAAGACTAGGATACAGGAATGGCAATTCAGTAAAATGATAGAGCAGGCTATAATGTCTGCGTAGGTGCATGTGCCTGGCAAGACTTTAAAAACCTTTGGTTGATAATGTTAATTAATAAAACTATCATCAAAGGATAAGTAATAGTAATTCAGTATTTCTTCTGCATTATTAAATTCCATTCATAATATGTCTGGTTATGACTAGGGTCATGTCACTACGTTAATGTCATTGAGCTATCAAAGTCTTTTGAATTAAACGAACTACAGAAAACTGGTGAATTGAAGCTTTTCAGTTTGGGTTATAAATTGGATTTCAAATTATAGGATGTCTGAGTCTGAGTCTGGGTTCTTTTCCACAGTATATCACCCTATTAATTGGAGGCCATAACATCTTATTCCCCATGAATTCCATTCTGTTTGAAAATGGCTAGGACAGTGTGACCCTAGGAAATAACTCGGGAAACACAGACTAGAGGGCTCAGTAGAGCAGGGTTTCCCAACCCATGAGTCATGATGGTCACCAGATTGTGTCAAAGAGTCAGGTGAGAGGCTGAGGGACAAGTCCTGTCCCAGGGCAGGATGGGAGACCGTGGGGGGCCCTGCCCCTGGGGGCACAGGCTGCAGAGATTGCCCCACACTCATCCTGCAGCAGTTGCTCTTGTGACTCCAGTCCCACAGAGCTGGTTGAGCCCAGCTCCCTCCTCCAGGCATCATAACTTCTGGAGTTGCAGAATCACTCAGATTTGGCCCAGCTGCTCCCCTGTCAGGAAAATGGGCATCTAGCTAGGCCAAATTTAAGTGAATAGTTCTGCGACTTCATGCACCAGCTGCAATGCCACTCTCACAGATTTGGTCCAGCTATCCCTCATAATGGTCCAAAAGTGAACACTTCTGTGCCCCAGATGTAGCAACTCCCAGACTGGGCAGTGGAGCCCAGTCAGCCCCACAGAACAGGAGCCACCGCTCTGGTATGCATCGTGTACTTATTTAGTACTTATTTCTCTCTCTCTCTCTGCATAGATAGATAGATATACAACAGACACATTAATGTAAGAAATATTGAGTAAGCCAGATATTTTTGCACTAAAGCTATTTGCTGGGTTGCGAGAGGCCAGTGAGGTTTACAAATAGGTCCTGAGCCAAAAAAGGTTGAGAACCACTATAGTAGAGGACTTCATGTTAGTGGTGTTTTATACTTCTATTGTCTCCAGATTAATCAAGATAAAGTAATTAACTTCGTTCAGAACTGGTGATGATATTGAGGATATATCAGACATCAAACTTAATAAACATAAAAAACTTTACAAGTAAACCCTGATTTTTGTGAGGGTGTCAGCATTTGACTTATAAACATCGTGAACTACCAAACCTCTACAAAACTTTGCTTTTGGGAAGAACTTAATATCATTTTTAGATGAATTTTTGGATAAAGGAGTAGATACAAACTTAAATCACGGAGATTTGGATATTTTAAGCCAGTGAAAAGTTTAAGACTCACAGGTTTGTGTTACATGGATAACAAGTATATTTAAAATTGATAAGTAATTATTTTTTATAATTTTTTGAAGAATGCAAATATCCTACATACTGATTAGAACCCTGTCACTATAAAGGTAGAGGGACTGGCTTAGTTGTGTATGCATCAGGGCCTTAATTCAGCGAGACACTTACGCCTGTGCTTAAGTCAGTCTCTACCAAGTGAAGTACGTAAGCACAGGCTTAAGTGTCTCGCTGAATTAGAACCAAGGTTTGGAATATCTTAGACTCCTTAGTGCTTGCCGCCACCTAACCAAAAAAACAAAAACAAAACAAAACAAAAAAATCAGTTATTTCATAAGAAGGCACAATTCCCATTGACTTCAGTAGATCCTTTGGAGCTATAGCTTCAAATCCTAGGACAATCAACTCAGTTCTTTATCTCGGTCAAGTAGAAACATGGAGTGCTGTATATTTAGGGAGGGAAGCCTTTGTTTGTGTTTTTGGGTTTGGCTTTGTTCTCTCTGGGTCCTGGAAGGGACTGGACGTGCAACCCTGTTCCTTGCCAATCTCCCTGCTATAGTCTTTTATATATTCAGAATAGTGAGTAATTTAGTAAGAAAGGCGGTTATAGTCTTTTGATTGTTTCTGTATTTGCAAATGTGTAGTTTGCTGGAAGTATTTTAAATTGTATCTTGCTGGGGGGGAGGCTTCTTTCTAGTTTCTATAAACTGACAGACCCTGTAACTTTTTACCATCTAAATTGCAGAGATAAACTTTTACCTTTTTTCTTTCTTTTTATTAAAAGTTTTGCTTTTAAGACCTGTCTGATTTTTCCCCCTTGTTGAGGCTCAAGGGAATTGATTCTGTACTTAACAGGGAGGGAGGGGAGAAGGGGGAATCCCTTTGTTTTAGATTAACGGAGCTTGACTCTGTTTTGCCTCTGGGTGAGGGAGAAAGGGGGGGGGGGGAAGGGACATTCCTCCCTGTTTTAAGATTCAAGGAGTTTGAATCACGGTAATCTTCCAGGGTAACCCAGGGAGGGAAATCCTAGGAAAGGCAACAGTGAGGAAAGGGGTTTACTTTCCTTGTGTTAAGATCCAGGGGGTCTGGGTCTTGGGGGTCCCCAGGGAAGGTTTTGGGGGGACCAGAGTGTATCAGGCACTGGAATTCCTGATTGGTGGCAGCTTATCAGATCTAAGCTGGTAATTAAGCTTAGGGGAATTCATGCTAGTACCCATATTTTGGACGCTAAGGTTCAGAATTGGGAATTATATTATGACAACACCTTAATGGCTTAACCTCTTTCTCAGTTAAAGGCTAAGCATGTGGCTTGATTTCTAAAGGGTGACTTTTCAGTGCATGTTTAACTGCATTGCTCCAACCAACATGGAGAAGTTTACTGTAACATCCTGCATTTCGCTGAATATTTTAATTTGACACACAGGCCTGTGCCTGTAGGCAACATATATTGTTCTATCTGACTTAAAAAGTTTGTCTAAAATCAGTATTGAGGATTTAGTGGACATTGCTTCATCCACTGAAGTGTAAATCTAGTGTGAGGGGAGAACTAGGCATTGTCTTTCTGCAGTCATTACTCATAACAGATGAAACAGGAGGCGAAGAGAGGTGCATATAGCAGACTTATCCCAGTACACTGGATGACATTCTATTGACATTCACTCAGCAGTTCATCATTTCACGGCAGCTGGCAACACAGCACTGGATATGGGGTGAACACGATGGACCTCAATGAGCTAGGGCTGAAAGTCTATGAAAGTTGAGCACTGACCAGGACTAAACCCTAACATTTGTTTAAATATCCAAGCCTGCTGTAACGTGGAAAGTTTGAATACCTCGATTCCCTCAGTAGTGTAAGCCCACAAGAGATCAATCATTTCCCAGCTGCTACCTATTAATAGTACTTTCTTGTGGTGTAGAGCTGGTATTTATGTTTTACTAGCTGAGGGGGCTGTCAATATCTTGCTGATGGGTTTGTGTGTCACAAAATTCCACCTATATCAGGCTGAACAGAAATAAATTCTTGTCTGTGTAGTTTTAATTTTGCCCCTAACAAAAGGCAGTTGTTCTTCTAACTCATCTCTGTGCTCTTTATTGCTAAGAGTGTTCCTGTGCTGCTAACAGTACAGTGTTACTCCAGACATGGCATGTCCGTTTGTCTGAAAGTTCAGGTTCAGATTTGTCCCCAGACACTGAGAACTGCCTGTTCTGTGGCAGAGCTTGAGAGAAAGCTTCTCTCCCTTCCTGACATGAGGCCCTGCTTCAGCTCATGTTCAGTCTGAACATAATTTTTCAAATCTAGTGGATCAAGTTAGGCCCCAAATCCATACTTCAGCACCTAAATAAGTGGTCTGAGTTTCAAAAGGTGCTAAGCACCTGCAGCTCCCATTGACTTTGAAAGGATTTGTGGAGGCTCAGAGCAGACCACTGTTAGTCAAGTGCATCAACATGGATTTAGGACTCATGTTGGCTTTAGGCCCTACTGTGCTAGATTCATGCCCATCCATCTCACTGACATTAATGAGAGTTTCAGGCAGCCCTAGATCAAGCATATCGAGATGGTGCAGCAGCAGAAAGAGGCAGCAGGAGAAAAGTTACTCTAAACCAATCTTTCTCCTTAATGCAATACCATGCTGAAAAGTGTTTGTCACGCTTTGAGGTTCAACCCAGACCAGAAAGAGATTGTGTCACTACTTGTCCTGGGTAACATAGGCACCAACTTCTCCTGGTGTCAGTGGGTGCTCGATCTCCCCCTGCCCCTGACTCCACCCCTGCCCCACCCCCCTGCCCCCGCCCCCATCCCAAACCCTTCCCCAAAGTCCCCACCCTAACTCTGCCCCTTCTTGCTCCTATTGGACTCTTTCCCCAAATCCCCGCCCTGGCCCCGCCTCATCCCCTGAGTGTGCTGCGTTCCCGCTCCTCCTCCCTCCCTCCCTCTCTCCCTCCCATAGCTTGTTACACTGCAAAATAGCTGTTTTGTGGCAGCAAGCGCTGGGAGGAGAAGCAGGGACGTGACATGCTCAGGGCAGGAGGTGGAGGCGAGCTGGGGCAGGGCAGTGAGCTTGGCTGCCAGTGGGTGCAGAGCACTCACCAATTTTTCCCTGGAGCACCCACGGAGTCGGTGCCTATGCTGGGTAACCCCGGGTGCCTCTGTGCTGTGCAGCTTTGGCTCAGAGACCTGATACCTGCAGGGTGACCGTAGCACAAATAGCTTCACCCTGGTTTCCACTAGCCTGTTTCCTCTGTGGAGGGTGACACCAACTCCCCTTCCAGACCCAAGATTCCCCAAAACTGTCTCCCCTGTAGTGTCCAGTCCTTCTCACTGGAACACTCCCGAAAACTTATCAAGTTTGATGCTCCTTTAAAGAGACAATACAGCACCTCAGCTGTTAGCTTGACTCATCGGTATGAAACACTGCATTGAGATAGTTGTGTAACAAAACAAGAGAGTGAGTTTATTAACACAGAACAAATATATAAGTGACACCTGACACCAAATGGAAGTAATTGGGATAGAAATGGTTACAAACAAACAAAAACAAAAATATGCTTCTAAGACTAAAACCTAATTTAACAATCTAGTCCTTTGTCCAAAGTAGTTTTCTCCCCACAGTCCTTCATCCAGCATGGCTGGCCAGGGTTGGCTTAGACTTGCTGGGGCCCAAGGCCAAAGCCGAAGCCTCACCACCTGGGGCTGAACTCCAAGGGCTTCAGCCCTGGGCAACGAGGCTCAGGTTACAGAACTCCTGCTGCAGGCTGAAGCCCTTGGGCTTTGGCTTTGACCACTCCCACACCCAGGGCGGTAGGGCTTGGGCTTTGGCCCTCCCTCCCAGGGCAGCAGGACTCAAGTGGGCTCAGGCTTCAGTCCCCCTCAGGTCCTGTAGTAATTTTTGTTGTCAGAAGGGGAGTTGCAGTGCAATGAAGTTTGACAACCTCTGGTCTAGAGCTATTTGAAGGTCTATATTTAATAAATTGATGGATATTTACAGATACAGACTAATCACTAGAGGAGATAGAAGCCAGGACCTTTGGCACCACAAACACTAGTTCTTATCCCTGGAGTTAAAGGAGAGATCTGGCTGTCAGTATCGTGGGGACTGGCATAGTAAATATAGGTTCCACTGCCCACATGTTCAAAAGTGTCACCTAACTTGGTGCACAGCTTGACAGCTAGGGCCTGATGTTCAGTTGGAGCTGCGGGCGTTCAGCCCCCTGATAAGAATCCTGTGGCACCTTATAGACTAACAGACGTTTTGGAGCATGAGCTTTCGTGGGTGAATATCCACTTCTTCAGATGCATGTGGTGGAAATATCCAGGGGCAAGTATATATATGCTAGCAAGCAAGCTAGAGATAACGAGGTCAGTTCAATCAGGGAGGATGAGGCCCTGTTCTAGCAGTTGAGGTGTGAAAACCAAGAGAGGAGAAACTGGTTCTGTAGTTGGCAAGCCATTCACAGTCTTTGTTCAATCCTGAGCTGATGGTGTCAAATTTGCAGATGAACTGAAGCTCAGCAGTTTCTCTTTGAAGTCTGGTCCTGAAGTTTTTTTGCTGCAGGATGGCCACCTTAAGGTCTGCTATAGTGTGGCCAGGGAGGTTGAAGTGCTCTCCTACAGGTTTTTGTATATTGCCATTCCTAATGTCTGATTTGTGTCCATTTATCCTTTTCCGTAGAGACTGTCCAGTTTGGCCGATGTACATAGCAGAGGGGCATTGCTGGCATATGATGGCGTATATTACATTGGTGGATGCGCAGGTGAATGAACCAGTGACGGTGTGGCTGATCTGGTTTGGTCCTGTGATGGTGTCGCTGGTGTAGATATGTGGGCAGAGTTGGCATCGAGGTTTGTTGCATGGATTGGTTCCTGAGCTAGAGTTATTATGGTGCGGTGTGCAGTTACTGGTGAGAATATGTTTCAGGTTGACAGGTTGTCTGTGGGCAAGGACTGGCCTGCCACCCAAGGCCTGTGAAAGTGTGGGATCATTGTCCAGGATGGCTTGTAGATCCTTGATGATGCGTTGGAGGGGTTTTAGCTGGGGGCTGTATGTGATGGCCAGTGGAGTCCTGTTGGTTTCTTTCTTAGGTTTGTCTTGCAGTATGAGGCTTCTGGGTACACGTCTGGCTCTGTTGATCTGTTTTCTTATTTCCTCGTGCGGGTGTTGTAGTTTTGAGAATGCTTGGTGGAGATTTTGTAGGTGTTGGTCTCTGTCTGAGGGGTTAGAGCAGATGCGGTTGTACCTCAGTGCTTGGCTGTAGACAATGGATCGTGTGATGTGTCCGGGATGGAAGCTGGAGGCATGAAGGTAGGCATAGCGGTCGGTAGGTTTTTGATATAGGGTGGTGTTAATGTGACCATCACTTATTTGCACCGTGGTGTCAAGAAAGTGGACCTCCCGTGTAGATTGGTCCAGACTGAGGTTGATGGTGGGATGGAAGCTGTTGAAATCGTGGTGGAAACACCGTCACTGGTTCATTCACCGGCACATCCACCAATGTAATATACGCCATCATATGCCAGCAATGCCCCTCTGCTATGTACATTGGCCAAACTGGACAGTCTCTACGGAAAAGGATAAATGGACACAAATCAGACATTAGGAATGGCAATATACAAAAACCTGTAGGAGAGCACTTCAACCTCCTTGGCCACACTATAGCAGACCTTAAGGTGGCCATCCTGCAGCAAAAAAACTTCAGGACCAGACTTCAAAGAGAAACTGCTGAGCTTCAGTTCATCTGCAAATTTGACACCATCTGCTCAGGATTGAACAAAGACTGTAAATGGCTTGCCAACTACAGAACCAGTTTCTCCTCTCTTGGTTTTCACACCTCAACTGCTAGAACAGGGCCTCATCCTCCCTGATTGAACTGACCTCGTTATCTCTAGCTTGCTTGCTAGCATATATATACCTGCCCCTGGAAATTTCCACTACATGCATCTGAGGAAGTGGGTATTCACCCACGAAAACTCATGCTCCAAAACGTCTGTTAGTCTATAAGGTGCCACAGGATTCTTTGCTGCTTTTACAGATCCAGACTAAGACGGCTACCCCTCTGATACTTGTAGAACTATGTCCTTTTTGCCAATCAGAACATAGCTGAGTTTGTTAAAGCGCATGTGGAACCTGTCCACATGAGCCAGGCAACCAAGCCCAACTCTGCATGATGGAAGGCAAGAGAAGCCCTAGCTGATGCCCACCATCCAACATTTGATAATGTCAGTGTGGACACAGTTTACAAGCTCAATTCCAAGCTAAGTAAAATTTATAGTCAAACCAATGTAACTAAAGCAGTACAACCCCAAAGTAGTATAAAGGCACTTATAAAAGTTGGCTTACCAGTATAACTGATGCTACACTAGGTAGAGTTGCCAGTTTTGGTTGGAAATATTCCTGAAGGTTTCATCACATGACAATCTTTAATTACAGATTAATCTTTAATTCCTGGAGATTCCAGGACAATCCTGGAGGGTTGGCAACTCTAACATTAGGAGATTTTTACCTCTTTAACCACAGTGGTTCCTATACTGACAACGCTGTACAAAAACTATTCAGCAGCCCCAGCATTTTCAGATATGTTTGATAAGGAAAAACAAAACTTCCCCTGCCTCCCTTTGGCCAGCTGAACTCTGCTGCCTTGCTCTTCTAGCCAGGATCAATTACATTCAATGATAATTTTAATAAATTGGCATCCACCCTTCATTCTAACCGAGACTGACTGTACAGTACTTGTTAAAAGGGATGTTGAATCTTCAGCATAGTTCAGTGTTAGGTAGGGTGGGTGAAAGTCACATTTTTGATAGCCAGGTCATATACAGTGAGCCTCAGTTCCTGTTTCCGCCCCCGTAGGGTTCTCTCACAACAGACGGGAGGGGGCCCTCCCACTCCACCAGTTCCCAGCCCAGGGCCCTAAGGGGTGTTGCCATGTCCAGACCACTCATTGGTCCACCCCAAGTTACACTCCCCATCCCAGATCACTTCCTCCCAGGCTGTGACTCCTCCATCTGGGGCACAGTCATAGATTTAGCAGTATTAGTATAACTTGCTAGGGGGACAACATCCCATCCTTCAAGGCTTCTCTTGGGTTTCCAATTGCAAAAATTAAAAAAAAAAGAGGGCAGGAGGGTGGACGGGAGGGTGGTGGTGGACTTAAAATGGATCACTGCTTTCAGAGTGGCCTTACTAATGCTATAATCACTCTTTCCACAGCTCCAGGCACTGGCCTCACTTCCTAGCACAGCCTGTAATTTCTTCCCCCTTACTTCTGGGCTACCTGTGCCCCTTTAAACTGTCTCTCCACCTGGCACATGCCCTGCAGCTGCTGAGGGGTGGAGCCTTCCTGGCCCAGTACTGCCCCATGCCGTGCTCTGGTTTAATGTGGAGTCTGTAAACCCCAGCAGAGTGCCTCACACACATAAGGAGGATTTTATCCTCCTAACTCCCCTGTGAGGTAAGAAAGTATTATCCCTGTCTTATAGAATATCGACAGACAAAAACCTCTGCTTGTGGCTAAGTATCTACTTACTGTTTACCTTTGAGTAGGTAACTGAGCACCATCTGAATGAAGTTTGATTTTCAGACATTCACTAGCTAATCCTGACATTGGTAGGCAGTTTGAAATAGAGGGATTAAATTAACACTCCTTATCGAAATCTCTGGTGCTGGATAAGATGCATGGATTTGATCTGTGTGGAGTGGCATTTCTTTAAACAAACCAATACTAAATGTACACTGCAACTTTAACAGAGATCATGGCACGATGCCACCTCCAGCTTCTCCAGGGAAGATGGAGATAAAAGAAATAGCTTACTCATTGCTTTCATATCTGGCATTAATTGTTGCACAATGGTTCATTATCCTTCTATTTACCTACAGGCTTTTCTATAGCACTCACCACTGTAGTGTCTGAGCACTTCACAAACATTAATGATTTGCTCCTCACAATATCCCTCTGAGGTAGGAGAAGTGGTGTTGTTCATATTTTATTCATGTGTGAGGCCTTGGCCTTGCCCTGTGTTATGGTGCATAGAGCACGAGTTTTGAGGACAGATGACTTGAGATGAACATTTGTGTATAATGAAATCAACAAAATTAATGTGGGACATCAGAAAGTGTGATACCAAGGATTGTTTGGTGTGTGTGTGTGTGTGTGTGTGTGTGTGGGTGGGGGGGGAATATGTCAATGTGAGAAACACATTAGCCTCCCTCTCGTCTCCAAGCCAGGGTTGAAATGGCAGCTCTGCTGGTGTGAACAGGGTCAACTGGAATTGCAGCAGCAAGCAAACATCTTTCAGTTCTGGCTTGGGATAAATTTTCAGTGCCTTATAGAGTATCACAATGCTTTCTTCCCATCACAGAAGACTTTGTCCATTTCCACATACTTACTTTATACTAGTTATTCTCAAAGTGTCAGGAGAAAGACAGGACTCATATTTTTAAAGTGTGCTAGAGACATTGATTCTTTGGTCACTTTCTTGTTGAGGGGATGGATTTGATCTATGTTCAACCAGCTCAGATAGTCCAGTGACACAACTCTATTACAGGTTTCAGAGTGCTAAAGCCATGTTAGTCTGTATCAGCAAAAACAACTAGGAGTCCTTTTGCCACCTTAGAGACTAACAAATTTATTTGGGCATAAGCTTTTATTGGCTAAAACCCACTTCATCAGATGCATGGAGTGGAAAATACAGAGGCAGGTATCTTTTCCTGTGCTGTGTATTTATACCTGCCTCTATTTCCCACTCCATGCATCTGAAGTGGGTTTAACTCTATTACAGTTTACATTGTTTACATGCAGTATCAGTGGAGTTTGGCTCCCTCTGGTGGACAACTGGAATAAAAAGAGGAAACTCAGAAAGTTGTATGTTGACTTGTAATGTACTGAAAAGGCACTGTAGGGGGAGTCCTCTTAACATTTTAACCTGTCAGCATACACGTTACATCAACATAACGTGGTGATAGAAGATGCTGGGGCTGAAAAGGTTACATTCTCTTTGTTAACTCTCACTCTGTGACGAACAACCATGACATATTCCTTAATATGAGTACATCCTTATCCACCAGTAGTATAATATCCTTTATCAGGCTTCTGGAGCTTTGAGTTTTTCTTCTCAACTCCATCAGATTTGAGGGAGAGGGTGTTCATTTTGTGGGTATGCATATTTTAGTGATCACTGACATGTCTTTTAAAGATGCACCCTATTCTTCGTAGAACATCAGAGGTGCTACCATACATAGTAAAGAATTGTATAGACCATGAAATCATTGAATTATGATAAAATTTATGCCAAACTCAGGGTTCTAGCAGCTTTCTACAAATTCTTGTGCTTACACCCAAGTTACACATTACTATATCACCATTAACCTCAGGTATCCTAATCCATTCTCTGATACCTGTTCAAGTGGAAATTAATGTCCAATGGCAGTTTTCAAAGGCGGGGGGGGGCAACTTCCCCCTCTCATTAAAACTGGTTCTTTTTAAAGCAACCTGATAGACCTTGGTATGAAATATAGTGGAGTAAATAAAACAAAATTCTATTCTGTACAGATTACAAAGTAATCTAGTGAAATCATGAACATTTTACTGGACACAGAAGCTAACTAACATATTTGAAAATCTTTATAAGGATGCTGTTGCAGCTTCCCTAGTTTAAGTTTGACGTTCTTCCTTCAAACTTCAGGCAATGTGTAGAAGGGACAATAGCCAAAAATAGCTCGGACCCAGATTTTCCTTCCAACTCACATTGAATAAATCAAGGGAATTGCTTGTGGAATGAGTAGAGCTATCACAATTGGTCCCTCAGAGAGGGTACAGTGGGTATATTACCACTCATGTACCACTGACTGGTCATGGTTACCTCAGACAACCTATTCAGAAGATGCTAGAGAAATGCAGCATGAGGAGGCAGCTTCCCTTTACACCACAGAGAGTTGTTCTGAATAATCAGGTAAATTATCTCTGATTTCTCAGTACCACTAGGAGATGTTCCCCACCCCCCAATGCTGAGACAGGCTAGATTGCAACCAGAGCTATTGCTGACCATAAACCTTCAGACTGGCCTTCCAAAGAAAGACTCAATATTTCATCCATATCTGAAGGAAAAGCTCCAGGGTATTTATCAGATTAGTTTTGTGCATTTTATTTTTATGATTTTATGTACACAACATTGTCAGCTAGTCACATGTGGGTTAGACAGTTTTGTCTGGTATCTCCTAACACCAGGTGATATATACTATCAGACCCTCAGGGCTCTTCTTTCCTCTACCTGCCTTTTAGTTAAGCCAGTTAATATCTTAAGTAAAACTATGAACCCAATTCCCTTTCTAATCTCAGGACATTCGCATGTTTTGTTTCACAGGTTCAATAGATCACATGGAGTCAGCTGCCCAGTATAATTGGGGTTTTGTCAAAAACAGAAAAGGAAGCCATACTGACTGACTGAGTCCTTGGAGGCCTAGTCTTTATTTGTGTTTAGATACAATAAAAGGAAGTCATGCCTTAAAAGAATTGGCTGGCTCTTTGTAATGTTCAAAGGTCAACTTCTCCATTCCTATGACCTTCTGTAACCGTTAGTTATCAGCTCACTAAATCCTCCAGTCTTTTATTATCAAACATCTCACTGCTACTACAGATGTGAAATAAAGATTTTTCTCTACCCCCATATACCTTCTTAACCATAGAATCATAGAACTGGAAGGGACTTCGAGAGCTAATCTAATCCAGTCCCTTGCACTCGTGGCAGGACTAAGTATTATCTAGACCATCCCTGACCAGGAGTTTGCTCTTAAAATCTCCAGCGATGGAGATTCCACAACCTCTCTAGGCAATTTATTCCAGTGCTTAACCACTCTGACAGTTAGGAAAATCTTCTTAATGTCCAGTCTAAACCTCCCTTGTTGTAATTTAAGCCCATTGCTTTTTGTTCTATCATCAGAGGTTAAGAAGAACAAATTTTCTTCGTCCTCCTTGTAATAACCTTTTATGTACTTGAAAACTGTTGTTATGTCCCCTCTCAGAAGGAGCAGCTCCATGAATATTTATTCCCTGTGACTGTCTCTCTCTGGTGCTCAGCCTTATAATGAGCTATTTATGGGTATACATAATGCCTTTATATCTTTATAAGATATATTTTATACAAGTGGCATCCAGTGACATACTTCCATCTCTGTGGTGGAATGAGCTAGCCATTAAACAGTGCACAGCACTACTATACAACACGGCAGGGAAGGAAATAAAGACTATCATATCCACACTATAGTAATAAGCAGGGGGGGAGACCATGGGGGGAAGGGAGTTTGAGAGGTCTTATAGACTAATTACTCAAACTGAAATTTAGCCCTAAAAGGCTAACACCCCAACTTTTGTGAAAAATACAGTGGAATCATTAGATCAGGTTCTACCATTCTATATATACACACCATATCCCATATGCTTAACAAGATCCCACAGATTGAATATTTACACTGACTATTCTACTTTAGACTAGTTTATAGACAAAGTATCTCAGTTTTATCCCTGAAATCGGGGCTTCTGTGACCAGTTCACCAATATAGATGTATTTGAGCAGCTCAACATCTGGCACTGCCAGATCGTTTTTCAGCATTGGCTTCCCAATCAACAGTACCCAATCAACAGGTCTATTTCATTTAATAAATTTGATTCATAACCCATGGCTCTGATTCCATAAAGTCAGAGCAGACCTTTTATATGTTCACCTATTTTATTAGTTTTCAAAAGAGAAACAAAATGTTTTCAAGGGAAGAAAACAAATATCAACAATCTGCACAGAGAACAGAAAGTGCAAAGAGGAAAAGGCAAAAGAGGATGTAACACAGAGCAAACTTCTGAAGCAAAAGAACAACAAACCTGGCCTTTGCTCTTGCTGTTCACGTAATGAACTCTCCCACTGGCTTCACTGAGAGCAGGATTGCACTCTGGGTTTGTGCCTATGAGATTACAAAAAGAAAGCCTATTTTGAGTATGAAAAAAGCTATGAGCTGCCAGGTGAAAAATATGAAAGTTGGGTAAATATCTTTACCTTACACCTATTGACTGTTTCCATCCCCTCTCTGGTGCATTTCAGGAAGCTCAGAAGTTCTGACTGTGGATGGTTGGTGTGATGCACAGAACACTTCCATGGAGCTGCTTCTGTTACCATGGTGACATGGCTGTCTGTCTTCAAGCAGGGCTCCTTCTTGCAGGCTGTAGCCATGTCCAGACCTCTCAGGATTTTCAGAGAATTCTTTGACAAATTAAAAACAAAACAAACAGTCCCCAACCCCAATAGCATCACTCCTCACCCTGCATAGCTACTTCATGTCTTTATTTGCTGGGTGCATTCGTTTCGTGTTAACTTAGCTGTGTTCAAATTAGGGGATGGCACCAATGTTGTGGAAATAATAAATACAGAGGAAGTCACATAAGGACTGGAAAGTGATGGAGAGAGAGGTAAGAAAAGTGGAGGTTACTGGTAACAAGGAACATTTAGTGTGATGCTTAAAAATAAGTCAAAAATAGATGCAAAATGGGCAGGCAGCATGACCCTCCCGTTAGATTAAAGCAAATTTCTTTTCATATTGTCTCCTTAACTGCCATAATATTACCTTTTCAGGTAACTGTGACAGGTTCCCCCCAGGGCGTGACCTGGAACTGGGTTACCACTGATCTCCCTGACCCACCAGCCTGGGCTCCCTCTCACACTCTACTGCTGTGACAAGCTACAAAGTCCTCCAGCTTGCACTTTCACCAGCATACATATAGGTAGGGATACACCTAGCTGCAAACAGGCTCTCTGACCAGCCCCTGCATGGGGAAGCTACTGCCAGATCCTCAGGTACGCATCCCCTCCAGAGTATGAACCCAAAATTATACTGTCTTGCACTACACGGGAAACTGTACAGCATAAGCTCATAAATGTACCCCCTTTCTCAATGTGGAGAGTAATAGGCAACAGCCTCTGTAAGGGTTTCCCTGTCGGGCGAGGGGTCGCCCTTCGCACTCCGGGGCGCCTGGGAACCAGGCCGTCTCACTACACAGCAAGCAGTTCAGTCTATAAAGCGACAAAGCCTGTCCTGGCTCAGGGCAGGGCAACAAGCACAGGTATAGGGCTCAGACCCTCAGGCAGGACTGAGCAGAAGTTCAAGTATGTAAGTCTATAAAGCCCAAGCCCTGGCTCAGGGCAGGGCAACAAACACAGGTACAGGGCTCAGACCGTCAGGCAGAGCTGAGCAGCAGTTCATGTAGGTTTAAAGGCCTCGTCAGGCCAGGGAGAAGGGAAGTCTGCCACCCCTGGAAGGGTGGCGGGGGGGACGCAGGCCCTCCCACTCCACTGCGTCCCAGCCCGGGGCCCTAACAGCGGCAGGCAGCCTGCTGCTGGGTCAGTGGGGATCCTGGCCGCAACACACTGACATTGGTTCTGGCAGTGCTGCAGCCAGACTGGGGTCGGCTGCCCCCGGGCTACTTCCACTCTCCCCCTCCTTGAGTACCTGAGTCGTCGTGGTGTCGGCAGAGGGCTCAGTCACCATCGGCTCCTCAGGGTAAGTGTCCATGGGTGGACTCAGCGAGTCCTCCGGGTCGATGGCCCCCGTCCGGCTCAGCTCCTCCTCCAGATAGCGAGAGCGGGGTAGGCTCGGCCAGTCCTTCTCCGGGTAGCGGGAGCGGGGCAGGCTCGGCCAGTCCTCCTCCGGGTAGCAGGAGTAGGGGAGACTGGGTTGGCCGCTGCATTTTGCAGCCTCCCCAGCAGGAGCTCGGTCATGGACGTCCGGCCTGGCTGACGGCTGGGGCCTTACTGAGCTCGGAGGGCCCGCCTTTGTACTTCTGGATCAGTGCTTGACCCTTTGTGGGGCGGGCCCAGAGCTCCGTAGCTCCGCCCAGTCCGGCCTCTTGGTCCTCCGGGGTGCCTGGGAACCAGGCCGCCTCACTACAGCCTCTTACCCCTGAGCTAAGATTCCCACACACTGGTTTAGATAAAGCAAAAACAAGTTTATTAACTACATAAGATAGATTTTAAGTGATTATAAGGGATAGCAAACTGATCAAAGCAGATTACCTAGCAAATAAACAAAAAATGCAAACTAAACTTAATATACTAAATATATTGGATATGAATAGCAGATTCTCACCCTAAGAGATGATACAAGCAGGCTGCAGATTCTTACGGGGCAAGCTGCATTTGCTTTACAGCTTGGAATCCTCAGGAGTTCCATTCACAGGCCTGAGTGCAGCACTTCCCCCAGCTCAGTCTTTGTTCCTCAGGTGTTTCCAGGAATTATCTTGGGTGGGAAGCGAAGAACCCCAGATCATATCACTCCCTGCCTTATATAGCTTTTGCATATGGTGGGAACCCTTTGTTTCAAAGCTTGGTTCCCAGACTGGTTGGTGGAAAAATACTGATATCCCAAGATGGAGTCTAGAGACATGTGGTTTCATCACATGTCCTTGCAGAGTCTGTGATAGATCCAGGCCAGTTGGGTACAGCAGAATAGCAGAAGGCAGATACACTGGCCACTGGATTAACAGTTTTCTGTTCCCTGACTGACCAGAGCAGGGGCTGCTCCAGGCTAATGAGAACATCTGACTCTAATTAACCTGCAAAGAGTTAGGTGAGGCCATTAAGCTAATGTGACCACCTGACTCTAAATAAGGCCCTACTGATACTATAAAAAGGGTTCACTCTAATCAGGCAGAGGAAAGCCAGGGAGCCAGAGGAGAGGAAGTGCAGCTGAAGGGTTGGTTAATGAAGACACCTTCAAACCATTTGTAAGGGAGCCCTAAGGTAAGGTTGAAGAAAGGAGAAGCAGGACAGCTGTGGGGAAGTAGCCCAGGGAAATGTAGTAACTCTGGCAGTGAAAGGTCAGCTGCTACCATAAGGGTCCCTGGGCTGGAACCCGGAGTAGAGGGCGGGCCTGGGTTCCCCCTAACCCACCGCTACAGGAACATCTCCCGGGAGGGGAAGTCAGGCCCCTGTCAGGACAGGAGGATAAACTGTTCTGAAATAAGCCCCCAGGGACAATAGAGACTGTGGGAGTTCTCTCACCAACCTCCTTGCTAGCTTATGATGAAACGGCCTCAGTAGATTGTAACCCTGGCCCTAGAGAGAGAAGGGCTACGTGGAGGGTCACAATGAGCCACTGAGGCTAGCATAAACCGCCTAAAAGTGCAGGACCCACGGGGGCATGGTCAGAGCTCTGCCACAAGTCATAACAGCCATCACTCACAGGCTGTTTGGAGTGTTCACAGGAAGGCTCCCCAGGTGGGAGATCAGCTTCTCCTAAGGCCTATTGTTTGTTCCTAATGGTCCATTGCACTGCATAGGCCCTTCCCCAACCACTATCTATACTCAAAACATCTTGTCTAGTGGGTGTTACCCAGGTGTAACTAGATTTGAACTACAGATGCAGAGTCACTATTCATAACTTCAGATACAAAAATGACACATGCATACAAATAGGATACACATATTCAGCAAATCATAACCTTTTCAATGACATCTCACATGACTTATCTTGCATAGAATACATAATAAATGTCATAATCATATCATAATGCTATCACAATGAAGAATATAGAGTGCAGTGTCACAGTAACAGAACACTATGATCTCAGTACTGATAGGTGCTGTGTATCCTCTGTCACAGGGCTCAGTATATTGAGCAGGGCCACCCCTGCTGGCCCACTGTGGGGTTGATACACCCCATCACACAGCTGTCTGGATTCCTTGTTGAGTCAAATGATTGCGATTGGGGAACTCAGGACCCCGGGCAGGGCCGAGCAACCAAGCAGTCCATAGCCCCGGAAATGGGGCAGAACAAATATTCAGTCTCTGGCCCCTGAACCTCCTGGCTGGGGCAGACAATAACAGTTGGGGGCTCAGACCCTCAGGGCATGGCAGAGCACGCAAACAACCTGTAGACCTGGGAGCGGGGCAAAATAATGCACATTGGAAAATGTTATCCCAACTATACATATAAAATGATGGGGTCTAAATTAGCTGTTACCTCTCAAGAAAAAGATCTGAGAGTCACTATGGATAGTTCTCTGAAAACATCCACTCAATGTGCAGTAGCAGTCAAAAAAGCAAACAGAATGTTGGGAATCATTAAGAAAGCCATAGATAATAAGATAGAAAATATCATATTCCCTCTTTATAAATCCATGGTACGCCCACATCTTGAATACTGTATGCAGATGTGGTTGCCCCATCTCAAAAGAGATGTATTGGAATTGGAAAAGGTTCAGAAAAGGGCAACAAAAATGCTTAGGGGTATGGAACGGCTTCCGTATGAGGAGAGATTAATAAGACTGGGACTTTTCAGCTTGGAAAAGAGATGACTAAGGGGGGATTTGATAATGGGAAGCGCCGCTGGCTGAAGGATGTGCTCGCTGCAGCTTCCCGCCACCCCCATTGGCCTGGGACTGCGAACCACGGCCAGTGGGAGCCCTGGTCCGCCGAACCTCCCGACACGGCAGGTAAACAAACTGGCCTGGCCCACCAGGGTGCTTACCCTGGCGAGCTGCATGCCAGAGGTTGCCGACCCCTGAGATAAATTCATGGAGGATAGGTCCATCAATGGCAATTAGCCGGTATGGGCAAAGATGGTGTCCCGAGCCTTTGTTTGGCAGAAGCTGGGAATGGGCGACAGGGGATGGATCACTTGCTGATTACTTCTGTTCATTCCCTCTGGGGCACCGGGCACTGGCCACTGTCGGAAGACAGGATACTGGGCCAGATGGACCTTTGGTCTGATCCAATATGGCCACTCTTACGTTCTTAAGCAAGTGCTCAGTCTAGAACTGGAGCCCCCAGTAGCCAGACCTCGTGGCTGGTGTGGGGAGCATGTAGGGGAACCCGGGCCCACGTGACGTTATTGACATGAAATGGGACCATATGGATCATTGTTGCAACCAAGGCCCTGTAGTGGCACCAGATCTTTTATAAAGGGGGTCAGGCAAGGTGTCCAAGACAAGGTTGTGATATGCTGATTATGATTATGCTATCTGGCATATATCATTTTTGTATTTAAATTTATTAATATTGGCTCCGTACTGTCTGTATTTCAAACTTATGCTAGGCTGCTGGGTGACATCCCAGACAATTTGGCATCAGCATTGCCTAGCCTGCTTGATGGCCCATTAAGAACCTGAGCTATACAAATGACCCATTGAAAGAAGGCAGATACACCTTGTAACTCAGCAAAGTATGCAGGAACATGCCTATGGACAGAACTCTAAGGTTTTTTTCTTGCCATGTGCGCAAGTGCTTGTCTTTGGAACAAAGAAAGAGAGGCCACATGACAAGAGACTATAAAAGGCTGCTGCAGATCCTCCATCTTGTCTTCAGTCATGCTTTTTAACTCTGGAGGGACTTTGCTAAACGGAAGCTCTACACAAAGGACTGATGACCCATCCCAGCTGTGGATGTATTCCAGAGACTTGATTTGAACCTGCAGCTTATTCCAGCATTGCTACAAATCTGAACCAAGAACTTTGCTATTACTTTATGTAATTGATTCCATTTAACCAATTCTAGCTCTCATCTATATCTTTTCTTTTATGAATAAACTGTTAGATTTTAAATTCTAAAGGATTGGCAACAGCGTGATTTGTGGATAAGATCTGATTTGTATACTGATCTGGGTCTGGGGTTTGGTCCTTTGGGATCGAGAGAACCTTTTTTCTTTTACTAGGGCATTGTTTTCGTAACCATTTGTCCCCATAATGAGTGGCACTGGTGGTGATACTGGGAAACTGGAGTGTCTAAGGGAATTGCTTGTGTGACTTGCGGTTAGCCAGTGAGGTAAAACCAAAGTACTCTCTGTCTGGCTGGTTTGGTTTGCCTTAGAGGTGAAAAAACCCCAGCCTTGGGCTGTAACTGCCCTGCTTTAAGCAATTTGTCTTGAATTGGCACTCTCAGAACCCACCAGAACCAGCATCGTTAAACCCACTGTACTCCAGCAGAATCTGATCCAGGGCACTATGAAGCTAGTAATTTCCCTACCAGCTGGTAATTTCCCTACCAGGTGGTTCAAGCATCACTTCTAATACATTGCCTGGGTTACTTCTTACCATAAGGTCCATTTGGGGCATGTCCCCGACTGGCAGTCTCCATGGTCAGCTGGTCATCCACAGCATAGTCCAGGTGCCCAGTCCCAGTGGCCTGGAGAGTCAAAGGTTCCTTTGCAGGAGCCTACAGCACACATCCTTCCTCCTCTCCAGCCATCCATGACTGAACTGGGCTGCCTCCTTTATCTGCCCCTCAACCTGAAACATGTGCAGCAGGGATAAAGGGGTATGGTCTCCTGGGCCCACAATAATTCGTCAGCTCCTGTTGACCCAGTGCGGGGTTGATACACCCTCCACTTCTAGTGAGTCCAGTGGGAACTGAGGGCAATCAAGTAAGTTACACCTTCACGTACTAGCAAGGATTACTGTGTGCAGGATGGTGGCTGTGGGTTGGCACCACCACTCTATAACTGAATCCCAACAGAGGAGCCCCATTGCTGAAGGCTGCCTAAAAAATACAAATCCCTTATCATCCTGATCACCCATTCCCAAGCAGCACAGCTCATATTGAGGGCTATGTTGATCTGTGGGCACTTTGCATTCCTCCTCTGGTGAGTTTTCCTGTGGCTAGATCAGGGCCTGCCCACAACATTTTGGCACCTGAAGCAGGGAGCTCAAGTGACACCCCCCATGTCTCCTTGCTTGGGCCAAAACTTTTAAAGGTCTCAATTATGCCTTCTTCCTGTTCTACTTCTCTCATGGTACTGCTCTGCTACCTACCCCAATAAAGGAGAACTAACAACTTAAAATGCCTCATTCAAAAATTTTAAATAACGCTTAACTTTCAAATGACTGAACAGCAAATGCAACTTTTCTTGTCTGCATAGTAAACACTGGCATTTTTATCTGTTTGAATAATCAAAGTGGTGCTTTCCGTGCCTTCTTGGTTGCAAAGATTTGAACTGCTTCCTGAAAGTCCACAGTCTGGGCCAGTCCATGCTCTATTGAGATGGTTGCAAGGCCGACCAGCCTCTCCTGTGTCATTGTGGAGTGTAGATGTGTTTTTATTAATTTCAGCTTGGAGAAGCTGTATTCTCCATTGGCAACTGTTACAGGAAGTGTTAGAAGTATGCACAGAGCAACAAAAGCATTTGGAAAGAGAGTGGTCCTCTTATTTGTGCACTTATATTCCAGAACAGCCTTTGGAGTTGATGCTGTTGAAATGTATCTTGAAAGGGCTTTCTGTTCATTGCCTAAATCACTCGCATCAATATCGCACATGTCATCATGTGCATTGCTGGTGTAGGTCTTCTTCAGGTATAGTGAGGAATTTTGGAATATCATATGACATCCCAATATACTGCTGTGTTCCTTGAGCTGCATGAAACATTCTCCAACACACTGTATTGCATAATCTAGCACCTGGTTAAAGAATTCAATTTTGAATTGTTGTTTGTGGTCTCTTATGGGATTATCCTGTGCCTAGTAATCAAAACGTCTTCTTCTTTGGTGACTCTTGCATTCTTGAACGGGTGGGAAAATAGCTTGTGTGAAGTTCCTCTGCCAACTTCTGTGCACTCTTCAGAATGCTTTGAAATCCCTCATCTGACCAGTAAGACTTTAGGTATGACTTTGCTTTGTCCAGTTGTTCCTTTGCTCCAGATATACCAAGGTCAACACCTTGGAGTCTATTGCTTACAACATTTATTTCAAACAGTATGTCATGCCACTACACTAAGCCACACAGAAATTTGAAGTTATGAATGTTTTTGGTGATTCCATTTCCCTCTGCCATTGTTCTCCAACAAACAGTTCCTGTCATAGCATTATCCTCCATAATGGCAACTATGGCATCATCTATCTTCCCAATTTGGTGTTTGATAGGCTTTATCACCTCCACTCAACTTTCCCATCGTGTGGCACTCAGTGGTTTCAGTGTCAGAGAGGATGTTCCCGGATGTTGCTTCAAAATTTGCCATTGATGAATTGATGCAGAAAAAAAATACATAGATGCTTTGAATTACATTAAAAAATTCAGCAGCCTCACTAGCAGCCTCACTGGAAGCTGATGCTGCATCACTGACCATCCAGATGAATGAATGAGAACTGCATGCAACAAAAAAGGCTCGAGGGTTTAACTTGGATCCATGTGTGCACTCTGTTCTTTCTTCTCATGTTGGGACCATTATCATAGCCCTGACCTCTCATGTCAGCTATCACAATTCCCGTATCTTCCAGCTTTTTAAGAAGCACACAGGTCATACCAGCTCCTGTTGTATCATCAATGTCAAATTCTAGAAAATGCTCTCTGACAGTCACTACTGCAGGGACATTTTCACTAGGTTCTGTTGTTGTTACAAAATGCACCATTAAAGTCATTTGCTCCATATGGCTGATGTCAGGTGTGCAGTCCTGAATAACTCATAGACTCATAGACTCTAGGACTGGAAGGGACCTCGAGAGGTCATCGAGTCCAGTCCCCTGCCCTCATGGCAGGACCAAATACTATCTAGACCATCCCTAATAGACATTTATCTAACCTACTCTTAAATATCTCCAGAGATGGAGATTCCACAACTTCCCTAGGCAATCTATTCCAGTGTTTAACTACCCTGACAGTTAGGAACTTTTTCCTAATGTCCAACCTAAATCTCCCTTGCTGCAGTTTAAGCCCATTGCTTCTTGTTCTATCATTGGAGGCTAAGGTGAACAAGTTTTCTCCCTCCTCCTGATGACACCCTTTTAGATACCTGAAAACTGCTATCATGTCCCCTCTCAGTCTTCTCTTTTCCAAACTAAACAAACCCAATTCCTTCAGCCTTCCTTCATAGGTCATGTTCTCAAGACCTTTAATCATTCTTGTTGCTCTTCTCTGGACCCTCTCCAATTTCTCCACATCTTTCTTGAAATGCGGTGCCCAGAATTGGACACAATACTCCAGTTGAGGCCTAAACAGCGCAGAGTAAAGCGGAAGAATGACTTCTCGTGTCTTGTTTACAACACACCTGATAATGCATCCCAGAATCACGTTTGCTTTTTTTGCAACAGTATCACACTGTTGACTCATATTAAGCTTGTGGTCTACTATGACCCAAGAAAGAAACCAACAGGACTCCACTGGCCATCACATACAGCCCCCAGCTAAAGACCCTCCAACGCATCATCAAGGATCTACAACCCATCCTGGACAATGATCCCACACTTTCACAGGCCTTGGGTGGCAGGCCAGTCCTTGCCCACAGACAACCTGCCATCCTGAAACATATTCTCACCAGTAACTGCACACCGCACCATAATAACTCTAGCTCAGGAACCAATCCATGCAACAAACCTCGATGCCAACTCTGCCCATATATCTACACCAGCAACACTATCACAGGACCTAACCAGATCACCCACACCATCACTGGTTCATTCATCTGCACATCCACCAATGTAATATACGCCATCATATGCCAGCAATGCCCCTCTGCTATGTACATCGGCCAAACTGGACAGTCTCTACGGAAAAGGATAAATGGACACAAATCAGACATTAGGAATGGCAATATACAAAAACCTGTAGGAGAGCACTTCAACCTCCCTGGCCACACTATAGCAGACCTTAAGGTGGCCATCCTGCAGCAAAAAAACTTCAGGACCCGACTTCAAAGAGAAACTGCTGAGCTTCAGTTCATCTGCAAATTTGACACCATCAGCTCAGGATTGAACAAAGACTGAGATGGCTTGCCAACTATAGAACCAGTTTCTCCTCTCTTGGTTTTCACACCTCAACTGCTAGAACAGGGCCTCATCCTCCCTGATTGAACTGACCTCGTTATCTCTAGCTTGCTTGCTAGCATATATATACCTGCCCCTGGATATTTCCACCACATGCATCTGAAGAAGTGGGTATTCACCCTCTTCCCGTAAGCATTCACTATACTAGACATTCCTTCAGACTTCTCAGTGAAGACTGAAACAAAGAAGTCATTAAGCATCTCTGCCATTTCCAAGTCTCCCCCTCCTCACTGAGCAGTGGGCCTACCCTGTCCTTGGTCTTCCTCTTGCTTCTAATGTATTGATAAAAAGTCTTCTTGTTTCCCTTTATTCCCATAGCTAGTTTGAGTTCATTTTGTGCCTTTGCTTTTTTAATCTTGCCTCTGCATTCCTGTGTTATTTGCCTATATTCATCCTTCGTGATCTGACCTAGTTTCCATTTTTTATATGACGCCTTTTTATTTTGTACGTCACGCAAGCCAAGGTGGTCTTTTGCCACATTTTCTATCTTTCCTAACCATTGGAATAGCTTGCTTTTGGGCCCTTAATAGTGTCCCTTTGAAAAACTGCCAACTTTCTTCAGTTGTTTTTCCTCTCAGTCTTAATTCCCATGGGACCTTACCTATCAGCTCTCTGAGCTTACCAAAATCCGCCTTCCTGAAATCCATTTTCTCTATTTTGCTGTACTCCCTTCTACCCTTCCTTAGAATTGCAAACTCTATGATTTCATGATCACTTTCACCCAAGCTTCCTTCTACTTTCAAATTCTCAACAAGTTCCTCCCTATTTGTTAAAATCATGTCTAGAACAGCTTCCCCCCTAGTAGCTTTTTCAACTTTCTGAAATAAAAAGTTGTCTGCAATGCAGTCCAGGAACTTATTAGATAGTCTGTGCCCCACAGTGTTATTTTCCCAACATATATCTGGATAGTTGAAGTCCCCCATCACCACCAAATCTTGGGCTTTGGATGATTTTGTTAGTTGTTTGAAAAAAGCCTCATCCATCTCTTCCACCTGATTAGGTGACCTGTAGTAGACTCCCAGCACGACATCACCCGTGTTTTTTACCCCTTTTAGCCTAACCCAGAGACTCTACACACTTCCGTCTCCTATGTCCATCTCCACCTCAGTCCAAGTGTGTACATTTTTAATATATAAGGCAACACCTCCTCCCTTTTCCCCCTGTCTATCCTTCCTGAGCAAACTATACCCATCCACACCAACACTCCAGTCGTGTGTATTATCCCACCAAGTTTCAGTAATGCCAATAATGTCATAGTTGTATTTAGTTATTAGCACTTCCAGTTCTTCCTGCTTATTACCCATACTTCTTGCATTTGTATATAGGCATCTAAGATACTGGTTTGATCTTGCCTCCCAGCTTTGCCCTGACCCTCCTTTCTCTCTGCCATTATAGCCCGTGCTCCCTCCTGTTTCCAACCCATCTCCCAGGTCTTGTTCCCCACTTACCTGTGGGGTTTGCTCACCTATCCCCGTCGAACCTAGTTTAAAGCCGTCCTTACTAGGTTAGCCAGTCTGTGTGCAAATAAGGCCTTTCCCCTCTTCGAAAGGTGAACGCCATCTGTTCCTAGCAGTCCTTCCTCAAATAGCATCCCGTGGTCGAGGAAGCCAAAGCCCTCCTGGCGACACCATCTTCGCAGCCAGGCATTCACCTCCACGATGCATCTGTCTCTGCCCGGACCCCTACCTTCAACAGGAAGAATCGAAGAGAATACCACCTGCGCTCCAAACTCCTTAACCCGTACTCCCAGAGCCCTGTAGTCACTCTTGATCTGCTCAGTGTCACACCTCGCAGTATCATTTGTGCCCACATGGATGAGTAGCATGGGGTAGTAGTCAGAAGGCCGGATAATCCTCGACAATGCCTCTGTAACATCTCGGATACGGGCCCCTGGCAGGCAGCATACCTCCCGGGATGAACGGTCAGGGCGACAGATGGGTGTCTCTGTCCCCCTCAGCAGAGAGTCTCCAACCACCACTATCCTATGTTTCTTATCAGTGGTGGCAGCAGACCTCCCAGCCTTAGGGATACGAGGCTTCACCCCCTTAACTGTTGGGGGTGATTTCTTCTCTCCTGTATCAAGAAGAGCATAATGGTTATCTTTTACCACAACAGGAGGGTTCGCAGCAGCGGTGGAGCACTGCCTGCTGCTAGAAGTAACCAGCTGGCTGTGTCCACCCTGAGCCTCCTCCTCCACTGGTGTCAGATACACCCTGAGGCATCTCCTCCTCCACTGGAGTGTCGGTAGTCCTGTGAACTGGGACAGCTACGTCAGCTGTCTCCACATGGATACTGTCCAGGAATTGCTCATGGATATGGATGTTCCTCAGCCTAGCCACCTCCTCCTGTAGCTCTCCCACCTGCTGCCTGAGAGATTCCACCAGTAGGCACCTTTCACATTGGATGCCACCCCCAGCCTGGATATCAGTAAGTGGAAATTGCAAATTACAGTCTTTGCAAGCCCACACCAGATTCTGGGTAAAAGCATCCATGCTTTGGTGCTCTGTCTGGCTACAGGCGCAGGTGGAGGAGACAGAAACAGTGCTGGCACAGGTGTTGCGGGTCCTCCTCACCATTGTAAGCCTCCCTCTGTCAAACTCTCTCAAATTCCTGTCTACAGCTCCCTGTCCGCTCTGCTGTAAACAGAAAGGTTTTGGTTGTGGCTCAGTTTATAGGTTCAGGGGACCAATGGGTCACAGATGAGACCGCCAAGGGACCCCCCCTCCCTTCCTACTCCCCTTCCAAACTCCCTTGCAAAACTCCCTGTTAGCAGCTCCTGGTCGCTAAGCACACAACAGAGTAATATCTTACTGACTTCAGATCTGCCACAATCTTCTGTTTGACTTTTGTTGCCAGTAAATGTATGATCTCATTTGAATTGTTTTTCCAAGGTAGTGGTGTGTGTACATTTCTTGGGTGGTGACTCTTCTTAGATGCTCCTGGAATATAGCATCAAACTCAGCCATCAGCTCCACAATTTTAAGGAAGTTTCCATTGTTTGGCACATACAGCTGATCTGAAGTGCCATGCAGTGCTAGGTTTTGGGTAGCAAGCATTCTCACAATAGCAATGAGCCTTTTCAGAACATTTTGCCAGTAAAGACTCTGATGCAATCTTCTCTTGATGTCAATCATCTATAGTGACCTTTAACCTCAGCCTCATCTCAAGCTCTTTCCACCTACGGAATGCTCTCTGGTGATTTGTTGCCTTCTCATGTCATGCCAGATTTCTAGTCAGATTTTTCCAGTCCTTTGTTGCTGTAGAACCCAGTGCGGCTGCTGGAAGAGTTTGCAACAAAAACAGTATGCAGCATTCTGGGTTTTTGAGTACATAAGCCATGGCCTCTCTACTTTGTCACCATTGGGGATTTCACACCAGTAATATGTTGGATGGAAACTTCTATTTTCATTGTCTTTGGGGAACATGAAGTTTTTCACTTGCTGTGGCCCATACAGTACAAGGAAGGCCCTCAGGCTACTGCTCAAGTGGGTCCACAGTCCTGGATCATCTAGACTTAAGGAACTAAATTCAGCAGCAGCTGTTTCTTGCGCCTCCACCACACTCTTCATTGATCTACACTTTTCTTCAGGAATGTGCATGGTTACATCCATTTGAGATGGAGATATGGATGCTGCAGTAGCTGCCAGGTTACCAGCACTCTGACTAACTGGAAGATCACGCATCTCCTCACCACTCACATCCTCACTGGGGACGGAAGACTCACCGTGAACATTTGTGTCTATGTATCTCAGGAGAACTCCTTCCTGCTTAGATAGAAAAGTTTCCTTTGCTTGCTTGCTTTTTCTGAACGCTGCCCCAGAGGGGCATTTTCTTCTTTCACTCATGACTGCTGTTCTGTGCCAGTTATAGTGGCTCTCAACACTCAGTTGAAGGGGACAAATAAGCAGGCTGGAAGCAAGGCCTGAGTGAGGGAAGATATCAGCATCTTAAGGGCCTAACTGGCTCCTACTATTTCAGCTGACTACCTGTTCTCCTCAAGCGGGTTCAGGGAAGCAGCAGGAAACGGGAAGATCCCTGAGAAGCTTGTGTTAATCAGTCCAGCCTCCTGGTGGTCCTAGAGAGGTACATAAGAGGCTCCTCCTCCTCCTCCTCTCTCTCCCTGCAGCTCCTGCTGCTTTCTGTTATTCCCTCTCACCTTTTTTCCTGCCTGCCTGTTATGTCTCTTGTGCCCTCCTTCCTCCAGCCCAGCAGCACTCCACCATCTCTATGTATCTAGAGCAGAGAGAATACATATGCACCAGCAGCAGACACTATTTTCTACACTTTGGGTACTAGTGGCACCCCCCTACAGTCTGGCACCAGAGGCAGCTGCCTCAGTTCACCTCATAGTAAGGCCAGCCCTGGGCTAGATAGGCTGACCATAGAACCTGATTGAATCTGGCCTAGTGTCTGGAAAATAATACACTGAATGTATTATTTGTGATCCCCTGTCAAGCACTGGTTCGGCTTCGTTTGGTTGCTCATTGCTGAAGTGCAGAAGCAGAAGGCAGTAGTAATTGGTCAGTTATAACTAAGATACACAACGAAGAGCAAAATAAAAGTACTATTCTATACAGAAAAGCAAGGGTTTGCACTGATGGTGCAGAAGAACATATCTAGAGACCATGAAAGCTGTCTTTGCATGTTTCAGTTAATCATTTATTTTAATAATCGCCCTGTATGAGTAGCCATTTTGCATCAGTGTGATGAAAGAAAATATTTGGCAATAAAAAAAAAAGATATACAGAGATCATTAAAATGATCTAAAGGAAAAGCGCCATTGGACCCATCTTACCAGGTAGCAGTTCAAGCTTGATTCAACAAGGATTCTGTTTCAGCTGAGAGTAAAGCCTTAAAGGAGCACTTTCTCAGCCATATTGTAGATATTACGCTCCAGAATAGTGCAAGAAGCATTACATAAAGGTTTAGATAGGGTAAACCTCTCCCCTTCACATAAAAAAACAAGATCAAGGGCCAAATTCTGGTACTCCTACTCATATAGACCACTGCCTGATTTGGAAGTGGCACAGGGGGAAAAGTCTATAATGGTGGACAAACTAAATTCTTATGTAGCACTAAGCATAAATTTAAACACTTCACTGGCAGTCAAATGTTAGGTGCACTGTTATCTTTGCTGAAGTATAACCATTGATCAGAACTGTCTCACTATCACCTTGTGCTTCCCATCTCTTGTATCTGCCTGTTGCCTCATCGTATCCTTAGCCTGTACGCTCTTGGGGGCAGGGACTGGCTTTTCTTTATACATGTGTAGAGTACCTAGTATAGGGGCAGGCAAACTTTTTGGCCTAAGGGCTGCACTGGGTTTTGTAAGTTGTATGGAGGGCTGGTTAAGGGAGGGAGTCGTGGCCTGGCCTCCACCTCCTATCTGCCCCCCTGGGACTCCTGCCCCATCCAACCTCCCCATTCCCTGGTGGCCCCTCTGGGACCCCGCCTCATCCACACACCCTCACTTCCTGTCCCCTGACTGCCCCTGGAACCCTGCTGCCCCATTCAACCCCTCCTCTCATTCCTGACAGCCCCCCCGGGACCCCTGGCCCCTCCAACCACCTCTCTTCCCTGTCCCCTGACTGCCCCTGGAGCCCCTGCCCCTGACTGCCCCTTGCCACCCCATCTAACCCCCCCTTCTTCCTGACTGCCCCCGTGCCCCTGCCCCCATTCAACCCCCTGTTTCTCCCCTGACCACCATCCACACCCCTGCCCCCTGCCCTCTATCTACCCCTGCCCTCTATCTACCTCCCCCCCCCCGGCTCCCTGGCCCCTTACCACACTGCATGGAGCACCAGTGGCTGGTGGCGCTACATCCACACTGCCCGGCTGGAACCAGGCCATGCTACTGCTGCTGCTACAACCACCACACAGCACAGAGCACCGGATCAGGCCGGAATCTGCAGCTGCGCTGTCCCAGGAGTTCACAGCCCTGTCGCCGAGAGCATTGTGCAGGGCCAGGAGCTTGGGGGCTGAGCAGGAAGTTTTGCGGGCTGGATGTGGCTCGCAGGCCGTAGTTTGCCCACCCCTGACCTAGCACAATGGGACCCCAGTCCCTGATGGGGACTAGCCAATACAAATACTAAATAATAAGGAAAGCGTGAGGGTGTTTTTATTCCTCCTTTTCCATGAGTATAATAACTTGTTGGACAAAATTCTTCTCTGTATAAATCCAAAGAAACCCCAGTGATACAGATGAAGTTACTCTACATTTATTTCATTGTAAAAGAGCAAAAATGTAATCCAATACATATATTGTGTTAAGCATCTTTAAGTATTCGGTGCATGCTTTTGTACTTCATGCATTTTCTAGAGGGATGGTGGAGCAGCTTAGTTTGCATATTTAAGTAACACATTCTATTCTTTAAATAAAGACAATTTAAAATATTTGAGAAGTCTCAGCACAGCACTTTGATTGTGTGAATAAGCTGTACAAATGTTTTACTTCTGAGGTGTCAGCTGTTGACAGATGGTAAACTATTTCTTATGCAATGTGTAAATTGACTAAATTAACATTGCAGGGTGTTCCAAGAGGTACAACTTTTTAGTAGCTGTGAGCAGCTTATTTTAAAGAGCACAGTACTAGATTTCAAATATAGTCACATCCTTGTGGCAGGGCCTGTCCTTTTTGTGCAGCCATCAGCTTGGCATTGGCTCTCAATAAACAACATTTATAATTGAGAGCAATAATTTAATTCAAATGAGAAGTGATTTGAAAAATTCAGTGCGAGCTACTCAGTATTTCCTTTCTTTGACAAACAAATGCCACTAATAGTTCAAGACACTCAACCATACATAATTCAGACAAAATCTGAAATAAATAAAGATACTCTAACAGTGATAAAGCCTCACTCTCACTGCCAGATACAGAGTCCTCCGCTCACTTACACCAGTTCTACGTGAGTATAACTCCAATGATTTCAATAATGTGATAGTGAAAAACTGATGTAATCCAGTGGGGAATCAGGCCCTGAGGCTCCCATCTCTCTCCAAGCAGTTCTCAACTGTTCCTCGTCCATTCTAATTTACGTGTGCTTTATAGACCCTATTCATAGAACTAAATTTGCCCTTGGAATTATGGTCAGAACTCCCATGCATCCTTCCAACACACTATTTTACAAGTTTCCATCACAACAGCACCTATTGGGGATTTCCAATTCCAAACTGGTATAAGCAAAAAATGTGGCACAGTAGGTAGGCATCCCAGTGGCTCCTGAACTGCTGACTGACACTAACTTGTGAGAATTTTTTGCAATGTATTGTGGGGCTGCCGGCTTGTACTGTGGAATACCATCACTCCTCTCAGGAAAGTGAAGGAGTCTGGGGTCAAATTCCCACAAATTCCTCTGTTCCATCCCATAATCTACCCTTTTTTCACACCATTTTTCATTCTCACCTTCAAAACCCTGGAGGCTACGCAGATCACAACTATCTTGACCTTTTCTAGGACATTATTTTGTATTTCTGTATTTCACTGAGAAACTTGTACATGGCAGAGCAGCAGTTTTGGGGTCATACAATGGGCACCAATTGGTGAGACCATACTGTGCTGCAAAACTGGGATGACCAACAGTGGCTTCCAAACTTTTGGATATGCCTACTGCAAAGTGCAATGTACCCTCAGTTCCCATTTCAGTTCTTCTTTACTGATGTCACTGGGACCTGAGGGCGCTCAGAACCTTACAGGGGCAGGCTTCCACTCCTGGACTTCAGTCTTCCCTAACTGCTTGGAAGTTTGGAAAGGCTGTTCCACTCCATGCAAGCACCTCAGGGTGAGTTCCGAGGGACAACTGGAGCTTAGAATCAGGGTAAATATAATCAGGAGTTTCCCTAGCAGTATTTCCAGTGTTTCATTTGTTTAAAGTTGACTTTTGCATTCTGACACTGACTGTATTACAGGCAAAACTCGTGTGGGAAGAGGCCAAGCCTTTTCGTACAACTCAGTGGCAAAAATTTAGCTGAGCGCAGGAAACTATATTTATGGCCAAGCCCAAAACCACCTCTATATCTTTGCTCTAGAACAGCATAAGTCTGCAAGAGAAGGAGGCAGTAAATTGGAGACACAAATACATTTAGTGAAACTACATAGTCTTCTGTCTATAACCCTCCTGGAAGACAAATTCTGACAATGTATCTTTGTAAGGGTCACATGATGTCTGCAGCCCCAACCTCCCCATTGCCAGAAGTACCCATGTTTCTCCCAGCCTGTTTGGCCAGATTTCTACTTGTCCTCATGTCTTTCAGCAAAAACCATTATACTAAGTCTTTGTGCTTCAAGAGGACCTGTGCCTATGGGAGCCTGTCATGGGGTGCTCTACTCACCACTCAACAGCACCTCCTCCTGGCTGTTCTGGGGATTAGCTCTGCCTTGGCAAACTCTCCTTTCCAGCAGTTGCACTCTGTCACTCTCTGTCTATCTCTCGGTCTGCAGCTCCTCTCTCACTCTAGGAGCTGCTTCTTCCTCTCCATGACTTGCCCCTCCGGCCAGGTCACTAAGTGACTTCCCCTTCCACGGTATGGTACTTCCCAAGTCTCTCTAGACAAACAGCATTCAACAGTTCTCATACCTGCTGGTCACTTCCTGGTGACCCACCTTACGTCCAAGACTGTAAGAACATAACTTTCTGTATAGATACATATCTTCTTAAGTATTATCTGTACATACATTTCACAATGCTTATGATGACCAGCAGGCTACTGCCTCTCAGTAGAGACCTCACATATCACCCTTTGGTGAACTACTAAGCATATATCTGACTGAGGAGATTCCTGTAAAACACTATGCACCCCCTGTGTCCTCTGCCAGCTAGCATTAAGAGGTCCCTGGGACCCACTCAGGAGACTTGGTTTCTAGTCCCAGCTGTGCCACTGGCCTGCTGGTTGACTTTGGGCAAGTGACTGCACCTCCCTTTGCCTGAGTTTCCCCATCTATAAAATGGGGATAATCCATTGATCTCTACTGATGAAAACCATTATAGAAGGGCTAGGTGTTAATTATTATTGTCCACACCCTGAAGGCTAAGAGGCAGTCACGTTTGTTGAAATGTGCATGTGTACTAGAGGATATTGCACCTCAGATCAATGAAAAAAGGCTTAAAGCAGTTGTTCTGAGATTATTCATCGATAACTATAAATAGGCGTGCTCACTAGGGTGTGTAGTGTGTGGGAAAGGGGCAGTTGTTGCCGTTTGACTCATCACTTAAGGATGGTGGCTCCTTAGGCCCAGTTGGCTGCAGTGTGTTTAACTCTAGTCGTTAGTAACATAGCAGTTAAAGGAAAATGTATAAATTATCCATGAAATCAGCAGGGCTCTGCCCCCAGTGGCAAATTCTTGTCGTATGAAGGTGGCAAATAAAATATTTGGACTTTAGTACTGCAGCCACAAAACCTGTGAGAATTGAGGGGGAGAGAAGTAAAAGAACTTTCAGTGTGTACATGCCTGAATGAGTAACTGCATGTTCTGTTGTCACCCTTGTCCTCTTCACTCCCACCCTTGTCTGTTTATGAACCACACTTATTTGTATTGCAGTAGCACTCAAAGACCCCAATCAGCATCAGAGCCCTACGTGGTACATGGGGATAGGACAATAGCTTTGTGTTCTTGGGCAGTGTTGCCAGCTTTGCCCATTACTTTGGGGTATGCTCATTTATTAGGGTTACTTTTTTGGGTGTGGGGGGAAATTCTGTACTTCTATCAATGTACTGCTTGTGTCACTTGTGTTCTCATATAGAGCTCTACTTCTCCCTGCTACAAGTTCCCTCCCAAAGGAGCTATCCTGCAGGACCTCGGTTCCCCAGGGGATGGGTTCCAAGCTGCCACCCTAGTATGTCCCTGGTTCAGCATGTCTTTATCCCCACTTTCATGTTACAATTGATAGTGTAGTTACAACTGAAGTGGTGGTAACCCACTTGATGAGCAAACCCCCACAGGATTTTTGAGCGCTGCAGGGATCTTTTACCTTAGGTACGAGGAGCATTGCTGCAGAGCAAATGAGGAAACCAAAAAAAACCCCCCACACATGAGGGGAAGAGAGAGACACAGAAGCAATCAGTTTAATCATGAAAGTTATTTATTGCCAGGTAATAACCATAGGGGAGCCATACAAACAAAACAGTTCTAATAGTAAATCTAACTTAAATTTGATTATAAAAGTCAGGTTTAGAAAATTATAACTGATCACAGAAGTCAGGGTCAGAAGGCTATACTTAGAGAGAGAGAGAGAGAGAGAGAGAGAGAGAGAGAGAGAGAGAGATGGCTTCTCACCACCTCATGAAGCTTGAATCAATCAGGGGTTGCAGTTCTTGGTGGTAGCTGAGGGTCTGGCGTGCTGGAGACAGGCAGAGCCCCCAGCATGCTCCATTAGGAGAAGATGAAGTCCCAATTGAACTGATTCAGATTTTTTATAGGTAGGGTTTTTTACAGAGAAACAACAATGGTTCAAGGGAGAACACTCGATTTGTTTATGTGTAAAAAAGGGGGAATACGGAAGTTGTTTTGTTCAGGCTAGACATGCAAGCTGGTGATTCCTGGCTTTGGGTGGTGTTCCTTGGAGGGAGCTCGCAATGCAATTAGGGAGCTTCACTATTTTGGATACCAATAAAGGATTTATTACAAGAATTGGTCTGATAACTACTGACCTGGATGTGTGCAGGCGTGAGTTCTTTAACATCTGGAGCAGAGATCCCCCATCATGCAGTGCTTCCCTGCTTTTCTGGTCCCAGAGTTCCATGAGGTTCTTGTCTTGGAATCTGTTCTCCATTCTGTTTTCTAATGGAGATGCCTCCTTGTTCCATCTTCAATGCAAATGAGGCTAGAAGAGTTTTCTTAATCGCGTCATCCTTATCCCAGGGGTTTAGGTGTGTCTCCCACTGCCTTTTCATTGCTTTTGGTAAGTCTTTCTTCTGATGCAGATTTCGTTCAAGCAGAGGCTGGGGGCGGAGGGGTCTTTCATGAGTCAGACAGGTTGAGTACTGTGCCCTGGTTCTCCAAGAACACAATGCTGACAGGTAATAGTGGAGCCTAGCACACAAGAAAACACCTGAAAAGAAAGTACAGGCGAGTCTCATCTTATCGGCATTTAACATGAGCAAATTCAGCTTTGCGCGGTCGGCAAAAAAAGAGAGAAAAATAACCATTTAAATACTGTTCCTGTAGTGCGGGCGATTCCACCCCCCATTACACTCAATGTAATTTTGACTATACGTGTTTTTCGCTTTATGCCCTGACAACGGAACGTAACCCCAGCGTAAGATGAGACTCGCCTGTAATGGTTGAAATGGACACAAGAGTTCAGTCCTCTTTCCACTTAAGTTATTGTCACAGCTCCCACTGACTGCAGGCAGTGGGAGCAAGATTGGGACTCAAGTGACAAAAGCCTGAGTACAGGTTTAAGAGTTTCCACGTGTGGAGTTATATTGGTAAAACTCCTGTGGTATAATCATGCCAGTAAATTTGCCCATGTAGACAAATGCCTCTCTCTAGCCTGGATTTCATGAAATAAACATCTCTTTTGTTTAATTTCTAACCATTGGCTTTCCCCTTAATTTACCAATTCATGTAAGGTCACAGGTTTTTCTTCCATTTCCAATTAGCTTCAGGTTATTTCATTCCATTTTTGTAGACAGGTAATTTCCAAGTGTGAAGTATTACAAAGTTTCACTTTACATTAAAAAGAAAAAGAGGAAACCCTTTCATAATGTATCATGTAAGACATACAACCCTAACAGAAATATAACAGTCTCCTAGTCCTCAGAATTGCTTTCTAAAGCACTTGACAATTAAAAAGTTTGTCTGACTGATACTGTTTCTGTCTAAGTATTTATATGGACTCCATCAACACAGTAATATCTGAATATGCTTATATCTATTACATTTACTAAAGACAAACTCATTATTTTTATAGTACACATAGTAAGGAAAAGCTTTTCAGGAGCAGGAAACTTACTCTCCAATCTTGCAACTGGAACTGCACAGATGGACCTGTGGGCCTGAGCAGTCAATACATGTTGTGGCTCCTATTTCAGTAATAGATCTTTAGGCTTTGTCTGTAATAAACAAGTTGCACCCGCTTAAAAACAAAATCTAAACAGGTGCAAGCCCCTAATGTAGGTGCACTTAAATCACTTTAGCCCTCAGTTAAATTGGTTTAGCTTAACTAATTTACTGATGGAAATGCTTTAAAACAAGATTAATAAAATGTCTAACAAATTTTCATATCACTCTTGAAGGAACAGTAGGTATTTAAATAGAGGAATCTGTTTAATAATGAAATACAGAAGTAACCAAATGACTAAACCGTGTGTTTCGAAGCTGTTGAGCTGTGAATATCTGCATTTTGCTCAACTGCAACCTGCACAATAGCCCAATCATAGTTACATAACAGTTTGCAGTGAAAACAAAGGGCTCCCAAAACACAAGTTTAGTTAAACTAGTGCAAGTGTTTTATGCTGTCAAAGACAAAGTAGGTTAGATTGAGAAATGACAAGAATCAAGTGGCTTGATTCAACTGAAAATGAAACAAATGGCAGCTATTGCACATCAGGAACTTTGATTATTCATGTTTCTGCTGGAGACGCTCAGAACGTGGTTCAAGAATAATTGCTTTGTAAAGGTGTTTTCGTAACAAACCATAAGGAACGCCATGAATCATCTTGGAATAAAACCTTTCAAGAAGTCATGAGGGTAAAAGAAATGGGGGGAGAGGCATATTGCATTATTGGGTATGCCTTTCATATAATATCTGTGAAGTGCTACCAGATGCTATGGTGATGGGTGCTTTAGAAATCCATGCAATAATAAGGGGTCCAATCCAAGTCTGGAGAATCCCCACCTTCTATTGTTCCATTGCTACACTGGAGAAGGTCCTAAGTGAAAATCAATTATTTTAGTGTGCTGTCTGTGGGCTTTTGTTCTCTGGAGATGAAGCTTCACCCCACTATAATGCACAGACTATGGAATGCAGCAATTAGACATTTTTGAATATTGTCTTGTAACCCTCAGAATGCAGCAGATATCACTTACCTCTCAGGTGTTATTTCTACATTCCAAGAAAGTTATCACCTTCTCCTCTTATACCACTTAGGCCTGGTCTACACTACAAACTTAGGTTGACATAAGCTGCATTAAGTTGATATAATAACGTATGTCTCTACACTACCAGGTCCCTTCCATCGACCTAAGTGGCCTGTAAAGTTGACTTCTGTACTCCACCTCCATGAGAGGCGTAGCACTTGATTCAACATCCACAGATCAACATGAGCATAGTGTAAACTCTGTGTTGAGTAATTTGAGTGAATTGGCCTTCAGGAGGTGTCTCACAGTGCTCCGCTGTGGCTGCTCTGAAGAGCACTTTCAACTCCATTGCATGTCATCCAGGTACACAGGAAACAGCCGCTCCCCTGTTAAAGTCCCAGGAACTTCTGAATGTTCATTTCCTATTTGATCGGCATGGAGAGCTTGTCAGCACAACTGATCATGGAGACTCAAGACCACAAACATGCTTCAGTATGGCGTACACAGGAGGTGGTGGATCTTATTCCTGGGTGGGGAGAAGAGTTTGTGCAGGCAGAGCTCCAAACCAGCAGAAGAAATGCTGACGTCTGTGCCAAGATCGTGCGGGGCATGGGAGAGAAGGGCTACACCAAAGACACACAGCAGTGCCGTGTGAAAATAAAGGAGCTTCAGCAAGAGTACGAGAAAACAAGGGAGGTGAACAATCGTTCTGGTTCTGCCCCACAGACATGCCGCTGCATACGATTCTCAGTGGCAACCCCACCACTGTCCCAAAATGCTCCGTGGACATCTCCCAGGAGCCCCAGGCGACCTCGGGCAACAATGAAGAGGACATTGTTGACAAGGAAGAGGAGGAGGAGGAGAATGTCCAGCAGGCAAGTGGAAGATGCATTCTCCCCAGCAGCCAAGAACTGTTTTTAACTCTGGAGCCCATCCCTTCATAGGACCAGCTAGGAGCGGAGTGTGGTGCTGAGGAAGGCACCTCTGGTGAGTACAAATTTTCAATCAAACTGTTGAGATTACATGCTATTATTTTTTATGTTTAATCTGAACAAAAAAGTGGATGTAGTGAGTATCAGTGGCCACTCCAGCTACACAGAGGATGCTCTCTAAAAAAGACTGTTTATGTGCACGGGGATGGCCCTGAAATTCTCCATGGAGATCTCTAAGAAGCTTTCATGGAAGTACTCTGCAATCCTTTGCAGAAGGTTTCTGTGAAGCGCTGCCTTATCCTGTGCCACTCCAATATTAACTCTGCTGGCATCATTGCAGCACACAGCATTGCAACATAAAGACCAGCATTTGCTCTCTTGCCTCCTGTGTTACCCTCAGGAGAGTGATATCGCATATGGTCACCTTGGGGAAATGGGAAGTTTTTAATGCTAGCCCTTAAACCACAAACAAATCAACAAATAAGCTGCTCCAGTTTGGTGAAATCTGGGTCACACAACCATGCTTTCCCAAATGTGCCATGGTTGTGGTTGGAAGGTATCACTGTGTATTGTTTATGAAAAAGGGTGCGAAAAAGGCTTAGTTTGTTTGTCATTGATTTCAGGGAGGGAGGTAAGTGCATCATGGGAGGCTAACTCCATGTTCCCATGCTCACCTGGGCAAATGTTTTGGTCCCATAAGGCATTGCAAGCCCAACCCCAAATTCCACTCAGCTAGGTGCACTGTGGGATGGCTACCCCCCAAGTGCAGTGCTCCATGCGTCGATGCAAGCCCTGCTAGTGAGGATGCACTCCGCCGACACAATGAGCATAGTGGGGACACGCAAGATTGACTTGCTTAAATCAGAGGCTTGATATCCACTTACATGAAGTCAACGTAACTTTGTAGTTTAGACATGGCCTTATTCTTACTGGATGCAGAGCTTGCCAAACTATCGATCTGACAGAGGAGTAAGGCAGAATCCCTGACTCTTGCTTTTACAGCAGCTTATTCCCACTGTAAGTGAAGATATGTCTGTGGCTATGCTAGGGAAGTTTTGCAACAGTGGGATTTTTTTTGCAAATGGAGTTAACATCAGTTTATTTCCACTAGTGTTAGCAACATTGGAAGCCCTATGTTAGACCAATAGCCAGCTGCTGACAGCTGCAGAGCAGAATATGTCACTCCTACTTTCATTGCAGTTGGAGGTTTATTTGTTATGTTTTGAAAACACTTCCATCCATTCTGAGCACACAAACAATTGAGCCTGGAACAATTTTACCTCAATCTTTACTTACTCCTGCAGAAACATCCTATTTGTAACATTATTTAAATCCCTCAAGAGAGAAGGTGAGTGAAATAATACTTTTTATTGGACCATCTTCAAATGGTGCAAGAGACAAGTTTTCTGTAAGTGGGGGAATGGTCCCGCTATTGTGGGGAACTTTCCTGGCTTCTGCACTACCCTGATGAAGTGGGCTAGCGAAAGGATCTGAGTCCTTGCTCCCACTTCCTTTACCCAGAGGCCTCCCTGCCCTTTAGGACTTCCTTTCCACTCTCCTGTCTGGCAGAGTCCTTGTAACCCCAACAAGGCTGGGCCCAGGATTCCCAGGGGGCTCAACCCCCAACCCTGCTGTGGTCACCTAGGAGAGGGGCTAGGGTGTCCCCATTCCAGGGTACTCTCTTTGCACTGCGCACCTCCCTGACCCACTGATCATATCATACAATTTAAAGCAAATACAAGTTATTTAATTAACAATTAATTTTAAAAAAGAATAAGGAAAAATGGGAAAGGTTAAAGGAAAACACATCACCCCGCTCTGTGGCAGGGACCATCACAAACAGTGTCTCTGGACATCAGGGCACTTCAAAGTCTGTTCCTCAGCCCCTGGCTGTGCTGTAGGGACGCTGCGGGTTGGACACTTGCTCTGGCGGTGGCCACACACTCTCAGGCTCTGGGTGGCAGGACCCTTCTCCCAAGCGTCACCCCCACTCTGTCAGGGTTACTATCCCCCTCCAAGTCTGGCCTGCAGGGCCTCTTGGCTGAGGCATCTCCTTGTGCTGGGCCCACTGCTCAGGGCCCCCCTCGTCTCCCCAGCTGCTTACTGCACCCAGCTCCGGACTGCTCCAGCCCCAGCTCCACACTGCCTCAGCTGCTGCTGCTGCTCTGCCTTCAGCTCCCTGGGCTGCTTCTCTGGCCTCTCTGGCTCCAGTTGCTACAGTTCTGCTCCCAGGGCAGGTCTTGCTCTGCAGGCTGCTTCTGTGACTCTCTCTCAGCTCTCACCTGCTTCCTGGGCTGCTTGTCTGGCCCCTCTGGCTCTGGTTGCTGCAACTCTCCTCCCAGGACAGGTCTGCTCTTTCTGGGCTTTGCTCTGGCATTTTGGGCTGCAGCTCTGCTCCCAGCAGCTTAGCTTCAGCCCCTACTCTCTTCTTAGCTCGGCCCCACTCCATCTGACTCAGACAATTCCAGCTCAGATGGAGGATGGGATCCCCCTGGCCTCCTGACTCCTTGATTAGCTTGCCCACCCTGTCAATCAGGCTGATCTGGAGGATTGGCCTCTCCACATTGTTCCTGGAGACTGTCAGTCTCAGGCTCCTGATTTCTCATCGACCCCTCCCTTTTTAGTGCTGGGAGCTAGCAACCAAACACTCCCACTGAATATTAGTAAGGGGGCAACAGTCCCCTTACATTTCGATTGAGCTTGCATAGAGCTCTTCTTCAGATCTTGGTGTAAGCTTGCAAGCTTGTCTTTTTCATCAACGGATGATAGTCCAATAAAGGATATTACTTCACCCAGCTTGTCTGTCTAATAGCCTGGGATCAGCACAGCTGCAACAACACTGCAAACTTAAATCTTTGACAATCAGCTGAAGTACTTTGGCATTTGCTGCTGGATTCATTTCAATTGATTGAGAAGGAACAAACGTTTCTTAGTACAGAGAAGTTTGCTGGTAAAGACAAGACCTTAACTTAGACACAGACTATAGATATGTCTACACTTCAATAAAACACCTGTGGCTGGCCCATGTCATCTCATTTGGGCTCATGGGGCTCAGTCTGCAGGGATATAAAATTGCAGTGTAGACATTTTAACTTGGGCTGGAGCCTGAGCTCTGAGACCTTGCGCTGGGAAAGAATCCCAGAGCTCAGGCTCCAACCCAAGCCCAAACATCTACACTGCAATTGTATAGCACCACAGCCCAAGCCCTGCAAGCCTAAGTCAGCTGACATATGCCAAGTTTGGTGTTTTATTGCAGTGTAGACATAACCTCAGTGTCTGACTAGATGCACCTTTGGCTATGTTTTCACTGCAAAACATGTGTGCATGCTGAGGGATGACTAAGGTCACTGCTATACCATGGTCTCTTCTGTGGCACAGCTATGGTGCTGTAGCTATGCTGCTGTAGCATTGTAGTGTAGATATTTCCTACAGTGACAGAAGGGATTTTTCCATTGCCATAGGAACACCACCTCCCCGAGTGATGGTAGCTAGACCGACGGAAGCATTCTTCCATCAATCCAGCTGCATCTACACCAGTGGTTAGGTTAGCATTGCTACGGCACTCAAGAGTGTGGGCTTTTTGCACCCCGTAGGCCAGGCCTAACATGCATTAGCTATCCTGCTGTACAATCAAGTGGAGACAAGGCACCTACAGTTTTTATATTGAGATAGCTAGGTGAGATCAGCACAAAATGATATCCCTACTTTTGGGCAACCTAGTTTACCTCACAATAAAACTGAAGTGTCTCGTCTCTTAGGATTTTACAGTGGTATAGCTAAGACAAACTAGTTGTCTCAGAGTTTGGCAGGGAAGACAAAGTCTTATGAATGAAGCTGTTTTCCCATTAGGCAGAGCAGGGGAAAGGAAAACATTTCTACACTCATGCTTGTTTTTATTCTTCACTTAGTTGCTGTTCATTTTATCTATGCTTCTTCTATTTACTTTAACATAAAAAAATACCTTATCTATATCCTCCTTGATAAGTCTCTTTCATTCAGAAAACTCATTGTAAGGAGGGGGACTAGAGCCTGGGACAACTGACATTCCCACACTGCAACCAGGAGACCACGTAGAGCCACATCCAAGGAGCGCTGTGGAGATTAGGTGTCACAGGAAGTACCTCCCAAAAGGTCCAGAGTAGCAGCACCCTGAGACCCTTTCATTGGCCCATGCACACTATTTAACCCAGAGGGTGCTCCAGGAAGTTGTCTAGGTAACCACACAGACTTCTGCTTATTGTGACCCCAGCCTCCACCTTTCTTTCTGATCACAAGTCTCCAACCCCCGTCTGACTCTGACCCTGCCTCCTGCCTCCTGATTCCAGCTTGGTAACTATCTCTGACTGATCTCCAGCCCTGGCCTGACTCTGACCTTGGCTCTTACTTATTGATCCCAGCTTGCTGACTACCACCTAGTGGCCTTCCTTGACATGTGAACATCACCCTAACCATGATTGCTAGGCCAGATCACCTATGCCCTGATCCCTTACAGTTCATCCAGACCCATTTTTGACCACCTCCATAGAAGCCCCTTAGCAGGTAAATGGAAGAGATGGTCTACCACAATCCACTGGATCCCATATAGTACTGAATCTGCAGAAGTGTGTCACTCAACTCCAAAGCAAGTGCTGCGATCCCAGATGGTGTAGCTCCTAGCAGAAAATCAGACACTCGTGAGCAGCTAGCACAGTCCCAGAAAAAGAAGTCTGTGCTCCAGGCTCAAGCTGGGCCACTGACCTCCGAACAGGGTCCTGCAGTAAGGCTACTGGCATGTTTTGGTGGGAACCACCAGAAGTCCAGGGGGTTTCTGAACCAATGCTGCCTCCTTTTTCTGCTCTCCCCTTGAACGTACCCCACTGTCCAGACCAGGGTGGGGCTAGTGATCAGTTTGCTAACCAGAGAAGTGCTGGGGGAGGGCTTCCACCACCGCCTCTCTAGCCAGGCTCTCTCAGGCAGCTGCTGCATTTCACAGAGCAGCGATCCAGGGCAGCCGGCATGAGAAGAGGCTGGTTCTGCTTCTTCTGCTGCCCACCTGGGCTCAGCTGCTGGGGACAGAGGCCAAGCATTCTGGGGGGCTAGCACAGTGGGAGAAGGACAGAACCCCTCTCCCTCCTCCCCAGCAGGCCAAGCAGAAATCTGGGAGGGTGCACTTGAGCTCTCATGCCCCCCCCCCACGCATTGCCTATGGTCACTCCAGTATGCTGGGCCAGTGACACAAGAAACAGTATCCCTAAAGGCCATACTCCAGAGTCATCAGGAGGTGCTACAAGTCAATGTGATCCATTCCCCACACTTCCCCCTAATTCTCGGCATCACCTGGCTGGAGCACCAGGACCCTTGCATCTCCTGGCAAGAGATTAGGATCAGCTTCCCTTTTGAACCCTGCCGAAGGGTCTGCCTGCAGGCAGCTGGCCCCAACCCTCTAGTCCCAGGTTTCTGCAACTGATCAGAAGTGACAGCACTTGAAGGGCTAGTCAGAAGGAACCACTCCAAGCCTGAGTCCCCACCTCCCTGGTAAGTAATGGGATTCTGTGGATATTTTTGAAAAGAAAAACACAAACACGCTACCTCAGCACTGGGACTCTGACTGCTCGATAGACCTGCAACCCAGGGTGAAGGTCTCTTGAAGATGGATCTATGCAATGTCTGAGCTGAAACTGGCAGTCCTTTATGTGTACATCCAGGAAAACCAGGCCAAGGGCTTCATCCAGCATCCCACCTCCCCAGCAGGGGTTCTGGTCTTTTTCGTTTGCATAGACTGTTGGGTCTTAAACCAGATGATAGTCTGAAACAGGTATCCCCTACCCCTAATTTTGGAGTTGCTAGATCATATGCAGTCTGCTAGAATTTTCATCAAACTGGACCTCGGGGCATAGGGGTGGGGGCAGGAGACGAATGGAAGACTGTCTTTCAAACCCACCATGGGCACTTTGAATAGTTAGTAATACCATTTGGTCTGACCAACGTTTTTCACAACCTTTCAACACTTTATAAACAATGTATTTGGAGACATCCTGGAGCAGTATGTAGTCATCTATCGCAATGACATACTTGTATTTTCAGATAATCTTGAGCAGCATTGTTATTGCATTAATTTAGAAAGACAATGGAAGCACAGCCTATACATGAAATTGGAAAAATGTACCTGTGACCAATCCTCCACAGAATTTTTGAGTAATATCTTTTCCCTAGAGGGCATTAAGATGGACCCCCAGAAGGTGAAGGCCATCCGCAGCTGGGAAGTGCCCAGGTCACCCCAGGAGTACTCCATTTCCTGGGCTTTGTGAATTTTTACTGATGGTTCTTTCCAGCTTCTCAGCACAAATATCCCTGTAAGAGATTGGGGCTTGTCTTATAGCACCCTCTTCCAGCTGAACCATGGCTTGCCTTTGCTGATCTAGTGCCCTCCCTGGGCGAATTCTGCCTGGAACCTTCTCACCAAGTCCTGGGATGGTAGTTTCCAGCATTGTTGTGGTTTCTTTTCAAGTCTCCTCAACAAACAAGGTCAGAACTAAGCCTGTGCCTCACCCCCCTTAAATTCCTCAACCCAAAGTTCCTGGCTCTTACCTCAGAACCATTTGATAACAGGTCTTCCCACAGTGTCCCTTCTGTCCATTTTTGTTTCTGGAAGCAGTTTCTCCTCACAGTAGTTCCAGCCTCTGGCAGGTATTGCAGCATTCTATCTCCATGCCATTTTGTTTTCAGTCCTGCTTCTGGTCTTCATTCCTGCTTCTGGTCTTCATTCCTGTTTCTTACCTCTAGAGGAACTTTGCTACAAACGAAGCTTTTATTGGGTTATATATATAATTCATATATTCACGTAATATGTTATAGGTCATTGAGGCCTGGTATGAATGATGCATGCTTGACATGAATGTGTGCGTTGCAAGTTAGCAACCGAAGCAAGAACTTAAGGTCAAGGACTATTAGAATTCTTTGTGCAAAAACAATCTTATATTCCGAGAAAAATATGGAAAATCATCAGAAAAGAAAATAACACCAGATGGACTTATGTAAAATTGTATAAGAATTGGAGGAAATAGCATGCCTTGAATCATGGCAGCCCACCCAGAATTGTCTTTTTGGAATTGTGTGGGTAGAAGGCCTAGGAAACAAAGGCAAAGAATTGATGATGTGATGGAATGGACTATAAATGGATGCCTATGATTTCTGCAAATCAGAGTCCTTAATTAATCCAGAGTCCCATGTGGATATAGATGTGTTTTTTGCCAGCTCCCCGCATCTTATGATCTTATCCTGATGGAAGGAACCTCGACTGGCCATCGGGACCATTCTGACCTTTGGACTCTGGTATAGTATGTTTGGGATGTGACTGTGGAGTGAGTAAGGTTTGTTTTGTAATCACTAAAGAGCATATAGAGTATTGTATACCAACACTGTGTCTGGTATCTGCTTGCTCCCCGTCCCATAGGGAGACCTCTATTGTGGGTCTAACAACTGATGGAGAATGCAGAGGGGGGGGGGGAGATTAAAGAGTGCTGGATTTTGAGACTGGATCTTACAGTACTGGGGGAGTCCTTATTTAAAACTAATAAGGTTGACTCCTTATTTGTGAAATTTGTGAGAAAAAAACATGTGGGAAGGTACCACATGGTGTTCATGTGATAATGTTTAAAAAACTGTTTAAGAAGAGAAGTAAAGGTGTGGAAGAGGCACCCCAGTGGACTAAAGTTAAAGCCCCTTCTCTGCTAGAGAAGGAGATTATTGCATTTGGGACATGCCTTTGGATGGAAGGTGTGGTGGAACCTGATGTAATATTTGATACCTTATGTCATAAATATAAAGGAAGGGTAACAACCTTCCTGTATACAGTACTATAAAATCCCTCCTGGCTGGAGGCACAAAATCGTTTTACCTGTAAAGGGTTAAGAACCTCAGGTAACATGGCTGGCATCTGACCAAAAAGACCAATAAGAGGACAAGATATTTTCAGATTTCAGGGGGATGTGGGGAAGGCTTCATCTATCTGTTCTGTGTGCTTGTCGGAGACAGATCAAGTAAGCAAGCAATCCAACTCCATTAGAATTAGTAAGTACTAGCAAGGGAATGTGTTAGCTTACTTTTATTTTGGCTTGTGATTTTTCTCTGTGCTAAGAGGAAGGTGTATTCCTGGTTTTCTTTGTGTAACTTTAAAGTTTTGCCCAGAGGAAAATCCTCTGTGTTTTTAATCTGATTTCCTTGTAAAATTATCTTCCATTCTAATTTTATAGAGGTGCTTCTTTTACCTTTTTTCTTTCTAATAAAGTTCTGGGTTTTGTTAAGAATCTGATTGGCTTTTTTAGTGTCCTAAAAAAACCCAAGGTTAATCTGTGCTGATTTTGTTTATTCTCAAGCCTTCCCAGGAAAGGGGGTGTAGGGCTGGAGGGGGGAATTAGTGGGGAGATAGGGCTCCAAGCGGCCCTCCCTAAATGTTTGTTTAAATCACTTGGTGGTGGCAGTGTTTACATAATCCAAGGTACCAGGGAAAAATTGTGCCTTGGGGAAGTTTTAACCTAAGCTGGTAAAAATATGCTTAGGGGGTCTTTCATGCGAGTTCCCACATCTGTACCCTAAAGTTCAGTGTGGGCAGGGAGCTCTGACACCTTAGAAAACATGTTTGAGAAATATGTACAAATGTGCAAGCCTAATGCCAGTAAAAAGCAAACAGCCATAGTATGGCTGTTGTGGCAAGCTGTAAAAAAGGAAATTTGCATGTAAGGGAGAAGTCTGTGCAGAGTTACAAACATTACAAGAGAATTTTTGCCAGCAAAATTTGGAATGAGAAGTGAGGCAGGCACAGATAATGCAAACTCAGTTAGAACAAATGGGGAAACAAAATAGGGAACTGGAGAAAAGAATGATGGATTGGGAAAAGATTAAAGCAGGCAAAGATATATTAGACCATAAAGTGATAGGAATGAAACAGTTAATTCAAGATTTGACTAAGGAAAAGGAAGAGGCGATTGTGAGCATTTCTTACAGTTGATGCCAGAAAACTGTAGCAGAATTGAAAAAGCAAGTAAAAATACAGGAGCTGCAACTTGCAGCTGTGTGTCAAAAAGAGAGTTTTGGATTTGGATTCCAATGATATCTGGTAAGGAGAGGATCTGTGAGGAGTCAAGAGAAAAGGGAATTTGACCAACCTTGAGAGGGGCTTTATACTAAGTTGAGGGAAGAAATAAGAAATTGGCCGAGAGAGCATAAGCCAGAAATTCTGTAGCAGTGATAGAATGGAGATCAAATATTAAGGATGTAGTGGGGGAGATACAGTCAGAGGAGACACAAATAATTCCTGGAGTTCATCAGACTTACAGTTGATGGTAAAGTCATTAGGGCCAGTGAATATTTAGCTGCATGGCTGGTATAGTGGGCAGAATTAGGAGGAACAGAGAACTTAAATATGAATAAATCTTCTAGGTTAATCAGAGTGTTGAAGGTGATGTTAGGAGGATTTAACTATTTAAGGAAACACATCTGGAATTTTGCCACTACAACTGGACCCTTGTGGCCTTTACTAAAAGAGAAAGTAGAATGGGAGTGGAGGCCTGAACAGGAAAAAGCTTTCTGTAATTTAAAACAAGCCTTGATGCAAGCTCCAGCATTGAAATTCCCAGAGATAAACAAGCCATTTGTGATTAAGTTGGCAGCAACCCAACGCAGTCTAGCAGCGGTATTGATGCACGAAACTGATAAGAAGTTAATATCTGTAGCATATGAATCTAGAAGATTAACCTTTATGGAGCAGCAGTTTGGGATCTGTGAAAGAGAATATTTAGCTGCTGTGTGGGCCATTGAAGCTTTTCTTTTGACTACTGGCACAGCCCCTATTATAATACAAACACCTCACTCTCCCCTGAAGTATATTTTATCAGGAAAACTGGAGGGGAAAGGAGTATCAAATACCAGGATGGCCCAATGGACCTTGATGTTAACTAGCAGAGATGTTACTTATGAGAATAACAAACAAGCAATGATGTTACCATATGCCCTCCAGATGGAAAGAGAGGAGCATGAATGCCCACTTCCAGAAACTGAACCTTAGTTAGCTGAAGAAGCACCCAGGGAGATGAAGTATTAAGCCTCGGAGAAAAAGAGGTTTGGTTTACAGATGGTAGTTCATACCGTGAGAACTCTAAGTCATATATGGGACATGGAGTTGTACAAATTGATGGGGAAATTATTTCTGGTTCTATGACTATGACTTCAACTCAGGGAGCAGAGGTCAGTGCTCTTAGTGATCTGCTTAAACAGAAAAATAATGTTTCAGACTGTCTATATGGATTCAGACTTTGTGGTACAAGGACTGTTATACTGGACTGGGATTGGGAAACAACTGAGAGGAAAAATTTGCTACAAAGGAAATCTATCTATGATTGGTTGAAAAAGCACCCAGGGAAATTAAGAGTAAGACAATTAAGAGGCAATTTCCACTACATGCATCTGACGAAGTGGGTATTCACCACAAAAGCTCATGCTCCAGTACGTCTGTTAGTCTATAAAGTGCCACAGGACTCATTGCTGCTTCAGATTCTAGAAACAGAAGAGAACTAATTCTAGTTCAGACTAGTTCTACAGGAACGTCATGCTCCTAGACCTACAAGGGAGCTGAAGCGACAACACACTCAACAAATGAAACATAAACTAGAAGCATTAGTTCTTCAAAACAAATAGTAATCAATTATCCTAAGTGGAGAACACTTACTAAAAGCTGATAATCCATTTGTGGGCATCATATACTACATTCTGATTTACAGAAAACTGGCTCAATTCAAATATTAATAGTGACAAAGTTGTGAGTTCTATCCAGGAGCAGCGCCAGGGTTTCTGGCGCCCTAGGCGGGGGTCCTTCCGTGCTCCCAGTCTTCGAGGCACTTCAGCGGCAGGTCCCGGAGTGAGTGAAGGATCCACCGCAGAATTGCCAAAGACGACCCAGAGTGCGGAAGGACCCCCCCCCCCCCGCCGCCAAATTGCTGCCAAGGGCAGCAAAATGCCACTCTCCCAAATCCTGGTGGCCTAGGCAACCACCTAGGTCGCCTAAATGGAAGCGCCGGCCCTGGTTCTACCCCTCACAACCTTATTCATCTTAATAAAGTGTTAACTTCTGTTGGGACCATTTAAATGCCAACAATGTTAAGTGATAGCTGAGTGTATGTGTGTTAGGAAAAAACAATTGGAATAAAGTCTTCTTAAATTTAGAAGTCTGCTTATTTTCTTTTAAACATACATGTCAATAACTACAATAGCAATAAGGGCTTGCGATATATTACCATATAATCCTTCTTAGGATTTCTTAGGGTACCATATTGGTATAAGTCTTCTGAAAATATACTTTAAAATAAATTAAATTTCATTTAAACTATTTGGAATTAAAGCCAGGTTTGCACTTGAAATTTTTATCAGTAAAAAAAATCATTTAAAAAATCATTGGTAAAAAAAAGTCATATCCCAAACTGAAATTTTTATAGTGGTAAAAGTCCTAGTGTGGATGCAGTTGTACCTATATAAATGTGTCATACTGAAATAGCTTATTTCCCTTCCCCTTCCTCTACACTAATAGTATCTCACAATTTTTAATGAATCTATAAACTCGGGGATCATACCCTATGACTGGAGAATTGCTAGTACAATACAGTACAGATTTGCTAGTACAGTGCCGTATTTTTAAGAAAGGAAAAAAAGTGATCCAGGAAACTACCGGCCTGTTAGCTTGACCTCAGTTGTATGCAATGTCTTGGAACAAATTTTGAAAGAGAAAGTAGTTAAAGACACAGAGATAAATGGTAACAGATAAAATGCAGCATATTAGGATGTGGACAAATTGGAGAGAGTCCAGCAAAGGACAACAAAAATGATTGACGGCTGGGGCACATGAATTATGAGGAGAGGGTCAGTGAACTGGGCTTATTTAGTCTGCAGAAGAGAAGAGTGAGGGGGGATTTAACAGCAGCCTTCAACTACCTGAAGGGGGGTTCCAAAAAGGATGGAGCTAGGCTGTTCTCAGTGGTACCAGATGATAGAACAAGCAGAAATGGTCTCAAGTTACAGTGGGGGAGGTTTAGGTTGAATATTAGGAAAAACTATTTCACTAGGAGAGTGGGGAAGCACTGGAATGGGTTACCTAGGAAGGTGGTGGAATCCTTAGAGGTTTTTAAGGTCAGGCTTGACAAAGTCCTGGCTGGCATGATGTAGTTGGGTTTGGTCCTGCTTTGAGCGGGTTGGACTAGATGACCTCCTGAGTCTCTTCCAATCCTAATCTATGGTTCTCTGATTCTATGAAAACAAAACTTGGGGGACTTTGGGATTTAACAAAATAAGCAAAATAACTGGATTTCATAAACCATCTACAAAACTGATGTTCCTGATGATTTGTCTACATTACAAATGTTTTCCTCGTATAGCTATACCAGCAGAGCACTGTAGTGTAGACACTATATATGACAACAGAATGATTTTTCTGCTAGCATTATAACGCCTCTTCCCCAAAAGTTGTGCCAACAGAAGTGCTCTTCTATCAGCACAGCTGTGCTGGCATAGCTAAATTGGCTAGGGGGTGTAGTTTTCCCACACCTCTGACTTACATAGCTATGGCAAAAACACTTTGTAGCGTAGACCTTGTCTGAGATGTTAAAGTTCTGATTGTCAGTTTTTCTATCCTGGTGTTAGGCATAAGAATGAAGGAGGGAGGCAAACTCACCTTTCTCCACTTCATTCTGGGGCCAGTGCTGCTCCTCACAGCAGTTAGAGTGTTAGGCCTGCTTTACTATGGGCCATGGCCTCAAAGGAAATAAAATAGCACTCTGTCCACACCCCCTCTCCTGGTCTCTCTCTGCCCCTATACATCTGTATGCTCAGGGTTAGGATGTGTACATTGGTGGGGGTCCTGGGAGAGCACTCTGGAGTCTGTTTCCTGTCCATTTATATCACCAGAGCAGCATAAAAGGGCCTTAATTTTTGTCAATTAAGAATCTGAATTTCTTGTACCTCCACCATTATTATATGATCACCCCGCCCCTTCTTTCTACTTTATCCTCTCTCTCTCTCTCTCTCTCAGAATTCTCCATCCCCCAAATAGCTTTGCAAGACTTGTTTTTAGGTGGTTGTATTTTTAAAGCATGCATACAGAATTTTTTATGTTCTGTAATTGGGCTGTCAATTAATCGCAGTTAACTCATGCGATTAACTCAAAAAAATTAACTGCAATTAATCGCATTGTTAAACAATAGAATACCCATTGAAATGTATCAAATATTTTTGGATGTTTTTCTACATTTTCAAATATATTGATTTCTATTACAACACAGAATACAAAGTGTGCAGTGCTCCCCCATATTATTATTTTTTATTACAAATATTTGCACTGTAAAAATGAATTTCAGTTCACCTCATACAAGTACTGTAGTACAATCTCTTTATCATGAAAGTGTAACTTACAAAAGTAAATTTTTTTGTTACATAACTGCACTCAAAAACAAAACAATGTAAAACTGTAGAGCACACTAGTCCACTCAGTCCTACTTCTTGTTCAGCCCATTGCTAAGACAAACACGTCCGTTTACATTTACTGGAGATACTGCTGACTGCTTCTTATTTACAATGTCACCTGAAAGTGAGAACAGGCGTTCACATGGCACTTTCGTAGCCGGCATTGCAAGATATTTATGTGCCAGATACATTCATATGCCCCTTCATGCTTCGGCCACCATTCCAGAGGACATGCTTCCATGCTGAAGGTGCTCATTAAAAAAATAATGCATTAATTAAATTTGTGACTGAACTCCTTGGGGGAGAATTGTATGTCTCCTGTTCTGTTTTACCCGCATTCTGCCATATGTTTCATGTTATAGCCGTCTTGGATGATGGTCCAGCACATGTTCGTTTTAAGAACACTTTCACAACAGATTTGACAAAATGCAAAGAAGGTACGAATGTGAGATTTCTAAGGATAGATTCAGCACTTGACCCAAGGTTTAAGAATCAAATTCTGAGAGGGATAAGGTGTGGAGCATGCTTTCAGATGTCTTAAAAGAGCAACACTCCGATGCGGAAACTACAGAACCTGACATCTGACTCAGAAGATGAAAATGAACATTTGTCATCCGCTCTGCTTTGGATCGTTGTTGAGCGGAACCTGTCATTAGCATTGAAGAATGTATTCTGGAATGATGGTTGAAGCATGAAGGGACATATGAATCTTTAGCGCATCTGGCACATAAATATATTGCGATGCCAGCTACAACAGTGCCAAGCGAATGCCCGTTCTTACTTTCAGGTGACATTGTAAACAGGATGTAGGCAGCATTATCTCCTGCAAATTGTAACCAGACTTGTTTGTCTGAGCAATTGGCTGAAGTAGGACTGAGTGGACTTGTAGGTTCTAAAGTTTTACATTGTTTTATTTTTGAATGCAGTTATTTTTTGTACACAATTCTACATTTGTAAGTTCAACTTTCATTATAAAGAGATTGCACTAGAATACTTGTATTAGGTGAACTGAAATATACTATTTTGTTTGTTTTTTACAGTGAAAATATTTGTAATAAAAATATAAAGTGAGCACTGTATGCTTTGTACTCTGTGTTGTAATTGAAAACAATATATCTGAAAATGTAGAAAACATCCAAAATATTTAAATAAATGGTATTCTATTGTTTAGCAATGTGATTAATCATGACTAATTTTTTTAATTGTGTGATTAAATGCAATTAATTTTTTTAATCACTTGACAACCCTATTCTGTAGTCATGCAACAGGCTAGAAGCAAAAGTTTTTTACATTTACAGGTACACATATGCATTACAGGCTTTTCAAAGACCATTATGATCTCTGCCTCAGAAGCTTTATCTGTGCAGACTGGACTCTGGATGGGGTGGGCCAGTACTCTGAGGTGGCACTTTGAGGTGGCATTCTCTCTCTCAGGTGCTTGGCTGGCTAGTTCTTGCTCACATGCTAAGGGTTTGATTGCCAGGTATTTTCCCCCAGGTGAGATTGGGGGGGGAGGGTGTGTGTGCTGCCTTCCTCTGCAGCATGGAGTCCTGGGATTATCTGGATATATCTCACTTAATCAGGTCCCTGCCACTGTAGGGACCTTAAGCATGGGTGTACTTTATTCCCTTCTATTCTCTGCCTGTGGCACATAATAATTTAGTCTCCTAAGGGTTGTAATATTTTGGTCTTATTTTGGTTGTTGAGTTTAGTGTGTGGCTGTTGGGTGGGGTTGGTGCCCTTCCCTGTTCAAGAGGTCACACTAAATGATCTGGTGGTCCCTTCTGGCCTTAAACGCAATGACTCTGGGAATTTACAATCATGTTTTCTCAGCTGCTTCTGATATTCAAATTGTGGCCTCAAGCCTTATTATTCCTCCATTATGCCAAGTATTCCCATCATCCCTGTAAAGGATCATACATGAAAACCTCAGCAACCACCACTAGTGAAAAGCAATAAACTCTTCTAAACACTTTCCCCACATACTTCTAGTACCAGATGTTCACCCCCATTAGGCTCTACTCTATCCTTCCTTTGCGCTGTAAATTCCATTGGCTCAAAAGCCACCTAGATACAAACTTAATCCTGCCTTGTAGTGACACCTCCCAACACTGTAATGTCTCTTTAAAATTAATTTAATCTAATCAGGGAATCACAGAAACTAATATGCATTAATCATCTTTCTATGTTCTTGCATGCTGTCACTACAGGACAAAGTTAAAATTGTTTGGGTACCTTAACTGTGCATTCCCATATATTAACAGGTTTGGATTTCTTCAGAGGTTAACCTTGTCTCTGAATCTCTTGGACTTGCTTGGTTTGGGGGTAACTATAACATCCCTGGAATTCTTTTTTTTTTTTTAACCCTTACATTGACAATATGTACTTTCAATCTTCAACTTCATTTTCATGTAGTTTTTATCTGGGAATTGAGAAAGTGTGATAATATTGCCACAGTTAAAGTTGCAGGATGCATTTATTCTGGCCTCCACTTTCACTTCCTTCTAATTTAACAACAGCAGCGGCAAGAAGCACCTTTTAGGCAGTTTCTCCTGTGAACTTAGCCCAAGCATGTTATTTATACAGTCAAAAAAACTCCTTTAAGCTCTTTTATTTTAATTTTTTTTGTTGAAAAAGCCTTATCTATTCCTCTTTTTAAAGAACAAAGTAGTTTCTCCACACACATGAGCATAGCTTGATATAATCTCTACACATTTAGCATATACCTAGCCTGCAGTGAGGGCCAGTGCCTTGAACATATTGGAAGAAATTTATTTAATAAATTAGAGATAAATGTCTGACTCCTGTTCCTGCCTACAAAACCTTCTCAGACACATCTACATTGAGAAGCTCTATCACCCTGGCTCTTTCATTTGCTAAAGATGTCCAGATGCTGCAACTTGCTTGGTTATAGTTGAACTTCTACATTTCAAAAGACCCATTTCCCAGCTCCAGTTACAAGCCGTAACCTCTTCCTGGTTAGCAGAATTTTCTATCCAAGGCATTTCTAATGCACCCATGTCCACCACACAACTCTTCCCCAAGCTTTCCTACACTTTTCTTGAAAAGACTCCTGGAGCAGGTTTCCTCTGATACATTTTTGGAGCACAAACCAGACAACTTGAACTTGTATGGCTGGCAGACTGATCTTGGTCATCCACTTCACAAACATGGATTTATTTTCCTCTGTTGTTCAATGAAGAATGGGACTTACTTACTCTTCATTTGCGTAGTTGTCCACCACACCTAGCAATGCCATTAGCAGAAAGGCCTTAACTAGGTCACTAGAGCATTGTTGTGAAAGGGGTTCTGTTGAAGGCACAGGAAGTTAGGGAAGGAGCATGAAATAGGAGATTATCACAACCCGAAACTCACACTCTGGCTCTCGGTCTGGCCAATCGTCAGTCAGTACAGGGTCAGCACAAGGTCAGTATAGGGCCTTGTGCTACTAGTGGGCCGTATGCTACTTGTGTGCCATGTGCTACTGCAGGGCCGTGTGCTACAACTGTGCCGTGTGCTACTTGTGCCATCTGCAAAAGTGGTGTGTCGTGTGCAGCCCCTAGTGTGCGGGTGCAACTTCTACTGACGTAAAGGGCACCAGCTCAGAACCCGATAGGTGCAGGAGCTGGGAACCAATCCGACGCCGACATGAGTAAGCGTCTTCAGATAAAACTGTGTCTCGTGCCAAAAACCGTTAGAAGTGCCCGCGTGTTAGCTGAAAGGCCTGATCACCCTTTCAGTCAGAGTCTTCTCCATTTTTTGCCGGCTCGTGTCATGTCGTGTTAGGATTACATCCCTTCAATTTGCCATGTACTCGGTGTCTGTACTGCTGGTCAGCTGCATCTGGAGTGTGGTAAGAACATTTTAATTTTTTGTATACAATCCATCTTTGCCTAATTACCTTCCTTTGTTTGTCTTCCCTGCTTTGTATAGAGTTGTATAGAGTTGTGTATAAAGTTGTGTATAGAGTTTTGTATATAATTTTTAATAGTATTCTTAATTGATAAATTGTCTTGCTCAATTTGAATTATAATTTGTTCCTTGTTGTTGTTCTTGTTGCCTGGTACCAGGTTGTGTATGTTTTTATTCTGATAGTATCTGTAGTTGTTGAATTGCCCCTTTTTCTGATCCAAGTTGCAATTTATCCTTGTTGCTTGTTCGATTAATAAACAGCTGTTTTGGTTTTGAACTTTACTCGGTTGTATCTAGTCATTCCTCACCAGAGTAAACACTTAGTCGAACCTGATTCGTCTCAGTCAAAGATGGAAAGATTTTTTTAAAAAATGAGTCAAGATGAATCACAAATAGATACAAATTTGTGATTTTATCAGTTGTGCAGTATGACTCAGACATGATTTGTTTTTCAAAGATGCTTTGTGACAAACATCCTACACTATTTAGAGCACACTAACCTCCTTTTTAAAGAGAGCAGTGTAGATAGAAAGATGCACTGAAGTGATCTGAAAGTCTTTAAATGCCATTACCCTTCTTCAGCTCTGTTTTGCTCTTTGATATTCTGATATTTTGCATTTATATAATTGAAAATCTCAGAGAACTTTTCAAGAATGAATTGAGCCTCGGTATGCTTGTGAGGTAGGGAAATATGATTATTTTACAGGCATAGGTATCGAAGCATAGAAATATTAACTGACTTTCCCACGGTCACACAGAAAGTCTGGCTGAACCAGAAATAGACCTATATGCCCTTCTGTTTTTGTTCATATTTATTTGCCTCTCATAATCATGAATGGGTTTTATCCTCACAACACCCCTGTGAGGTAGGGAAATATTACCTCAGTTCTTCAGCCGGGGAACTGATGCACAAGGTACATTAAATAACTTGGCCAATAGTGACATAGGAAATCTGCAACCAAACCAGGGATTGAACCAAGGTCTCCAGAATTCCAGCCCACTTCATCTTCCTGAATGACTCCCAATTCTGAAAGCCCAAATTTTCAGCCACAGCTCAGATTTGGCCTTCTGTTTACTGTTCCCAATTATTCCTCTATAACTTACACTGCCTTCTGTGTCCTCTCTGGTGCTTGCGTTGCTAGTAGTTTCCTTCCTTTTTTGTATATACGTTATCACTTTACATACTGTCAGCAAGTTTTTAAAACCACGACTTTGGTTCTGTTTTTCTTAGCTTTATTTTTAGTACTGACTGAGACTACCAGAAATTGCAGTTTGTTAATTTTAGTGCCACTTTAGTAAAGCTGATTCTGAGAGCTGGCTAGCAGATGTTTGCTCTTAGACTTTAAGGTCAGAAGGGACCAGTATGGTCTTCTAGTCTGACCTCCTGCACAACGCAGGCCACAGAATCTCACCCATCCACTCCTGTAACAAACCCCTGATCTATGTCTGAGCTATTGAAGTCCTCAACTTGTGGTTTAAAAACTTCAGGGTGCAAAGAATCCTCTAGCAAGTGGCCCATGCCCCACACTGCAGAGGAAGGTGAAAAACCCCCAGGACTACTGCCAATCTGCCCTGGAGGAAAATTCCTTCCTGACCCCAAATATGGCAATCAGCTAAACCCTGAGCATGTGAGCAAGACTCATCAGCCAGACACCCAGAAAAGAATTCTCGGTAGTAACTCAGATTCCATCCCATCTAGTGTCCCATCACAGTCAATTGGTCATATTTATGGCTAATATTCAAAGATTTATTAATTGCCAAAATTAGGCTATCCCATCATACCATCCCTTCCATAAACTTATCAAGCTTAGTCTTGAAGCCAGATATGTCTTTTGCCTCCACTGCTCCCCTTGGAAGGCTGTTCCAGAACTTCACTCTGATGGTTAGAAACCTTTGTCTAATTTCAAGTCTAAACTTCCTGATGGCCAGTTTATATCCATTTGTGTCCACATTAGTACTGAGCTTAAATAATTCCTCTCCCTCCCTGTTATTTATCCCTCTGATATATTTATAAAAAGCAATCATATCTCCCCTCAGCCTTCTTTTGGTTAGGCTAAACAAGCCAAGCTCTTTGTCTCCTTTCATATGACAGGGTTTCCATTCCTTGGATCATCCTAGTAGCCCTTCTCTGTACCTGTTCCAGTTTGAATTCATCCTTCTTAATCATGGGAGACCAGAACTGCACACAGTATTCCAAATGAGGTCTCACCAGTGCCTTGTGTAACGCCACTAACACCTCCTTCTACTGAAAATACCTCGCCTGAGGCATCCCAAGACCGCATTAGCTTTTTTCACAGCTATATCACATTGGCGGCTTATAGTCAGCCTGTGATCAACCAATACACCAAGGTCCTTCTCCTCCTCTGTTACATCCAAGTGATGCATCCCCAGTTTATAACAAAAATTCTTGTTATTAATCCCTAAATGCATGACCTTGCACTTTTCACTATTAAATTTCATTCTATTACTATTACTCCAGTTTACAAGGTCATCCAGATCTTCCTGTAGGATATCCCAGTCCCTCTCTCTATTGGCAATACCTCCCAGCTTCGTGTCATCCACAAACTTTATTAGCACATTCCCACTTTTTGTGCCAAGGTCAGTAATAAAAAGATTAAATAAGATTGATCCCAAAACCGATCCCCGAGGAACTCCACTGGTAACCTCCTTTCAGCCTGACGGTTCACCTTTTGATATGACCCGTTGTAGTCCCCCCTTAACCGGTTCCTTATTCACTTTTTAATTTTCATATTGATCCCCATCTTTTCAAATTTAGTTAATATTCCCCATGTGGCACTGTATCAAATGCCTTACTGAAACTGAGGTAAATTACTCTTTCCCGAAGCCTCCATGCAGTATTAATGGATCTTTATATTAACTGATCTTTACATATTAGCAGATGTCATAGGGTTTTTGGATACAGATCAACCAGTACACAGCTGCATGTATTTTAATAAGGTGTGTCCTTTGATTAGAAGTTTGAGTAACCACTTTTATTATGTAGCAGGCAAATGATCTTCAGATTAGATTCACTTCAAAGGGATAACATTGGGCTATTACTATTATTTATATTGTGGAAAAATCAAAAGACCCTTATTAGAATCAGGGCCCCATTGTACTAGGTACTGTACATACATACATTTGTATATACAATAAAACCAATAATTGGAGAGTATAACATCATATGGCCATTACACAAAGAAAACTGAAATGTATTATTAAAAACGTGAATCTCTATAAGCGTAATTATTATTTATTTCCACTAATTGCTATGTGGTAACTGCTAGCCAACCAGAAATGAGGCAAGATCCCTTGTTGGTCCTCTGTACTATACATTAGGAGACACCTAAAACCAGGGTGGATAAAAATCAATGATTTTGTTTAAAAAATAAAAATAAAAACATTGGATTTTTTTAATTTAAATTGGATTTATTTAAATTTAAATTGTATTTTTTGATAAAATGCTTTTTGAGGAAGAACCTATCTAAACATAGTTTTAATTAAGATACATTATAGCTTAAAGATATCTCATTATGGAATAGGGATAATAAATTCTAATTCTATAGTATGAGACAATATATTCATGTAATGTTTAAGAAAAGTTTTGTAAATAAATTCCAATAGTTAATGGATTAGGGACCCAATTTTATGGGATTCCAGGGGCTTCTGTATAGATTATTTAGGTTAATCTTTCTATCTACCCAATGGAACTCAGTGCTCAGTCTAGAAGATACCATCAGAGATACTTAGTTTTGCAGTTCTCAAACTGTGGATTTGTATCTCCAGAGATAACATGCTTGTTAACAGCAAAAATGTTTTTAAAGAAATAAATAATTAGAAGTGAGAAATAACAGACCTCAACCCTATTGTCCCTCTGCAAATTTGTGTACAGAGTCAATCCCTTACTTCTCTCTTAAAGTGCAAAGTTTAAAAAAGTTCAATGAATAGAAGATTATTGGGGGCTGAATAGCTCTGGACAAGGAGAAAAGTCTGGAGATAAATGTGAGACGGGATGGCAGGCAGTAGAAACAAAAGTGAAACTGTTTGAGCAGCATAAGGGAGAAGTCTTGAGGTCTTTCTGAGTGTAGCCTTCATTGATTTGAGATCTACCATACCATTCTCTCCCTAGAAGGGAAAACCTATAATGGCAGCAGGCCATAAGAGAGACCCAGTTTGGGAATAAGAACCATTCAATAAATATGTTTGCTGATGACGTTTTAAAGAAAGTCACACCAGTGAACTGTATCAGAGGGGTAGCCGTGTTAGTCTGGATCTGTAAAAGCAGCAAAGAATCCTGTGGCACCTTATAGACTAACAGACGTTTTGGAGCATGAGCTTTTGTGGGTGAAAACCCACTTCTTCAGATGCATGTGGTGGAAATTTCCAGGGGCAGGTATATATATGCTAGCAAGCAAGCTAGAGATAACGAGGTCAGTTCAATCAGGGAGGATGAGGCCCTGTTCTAGCAGTTGAGGTGTGAAAACCAAGAGAGGAGAAACTGGTTCTGTAGTTGGCAAGCCATTCACAGTCTTTGTTCAATCCTAAGCTGATGGTGTCAAATTTGCAGATGAACTGAAGCTCAGCAGTTTCTCTTTGAAGTCTGGTCCTGAAGTTTTTTTGCTGCAGGATGGCCACCTTAAGGTCTGCTATAGTGTGGCCAGGGAGGTTGAAGTGCTCTCCTACAGGTTTTTGTATATTGCCATTCCTAATGTCTGATTTGTGTCCATTTATCCTTTTCCATAGAGACTGTCCAGTTTGGCCGATGTACATAGCAGAGGGGCATTGCTGGCATATGATGGCGTATATTACATTGGTGGATGTGCAAGTGAATGAACCAGTGATGGTGTGGCTGATCTGGTTAGGTCCTGTGATGGTGTCGCTGGTGTAGATATGTGGGCAGAGTTGGCATCGAGGTTTGTTGCATGGATTGGTTCCTGAGCTGAACTGGTGGAAGTCACTTAAGCACTTGGATTCAGAGACTGTTGAAGTGATAATCTCACTTTTAACAGCAGTAGCTTCTTCTGCTGGTGTAGAAAGAATATTTTCATAGAATCATAGACTGGAATCATATAAGGGTTAGAAGGGACTTCAGGAGATCATCTAGTCCAACCCCCTGCTCAAAGCAGGACCAATCCCTAGCTAATTCATTCCACACTAAGAAATCATTTGAGACCTGAAAAAGAAGGAAAGCTTGTTTTTCTTTTCCAGATTATGAACAATCAGGAAAATTAAGGTGAAGACGACTGAGTTAGCTGCAGAAGCCAATATTTTAAGTTTCTCATGTTGACCTGGCTGAATTTAATTATTGATTTTTAAAATATTTCATTTAACTATTTTAAACAATTTTAACAAAAACAAACCTGATTTTAAAAAACTTGAATGTTTAACTAAATTCAAAAATTCATATGCTTGCTTTGTTAAAATATTATCTGTTTGCTGTTGAAGAAAAAAATCCAGAATACGTAACATTGTTTTAGTTAAATAAAACAATGTAAATATCTGTCTGGTAATGTTCTCCTCCTAATACAGCATGACAAGAAAATCCTCCAAATATTAATGATTAACCTATTGAATTGGAGATAGTTCCCCTACCAATGACTTCATAAATATCTGCTTCAATTACCTTTGGTAAATGAAATAACCAATCATTAGTTTTACAGCTATATCAGAAAATGAATCTGAAAAGTTTTCAAAATAAATTACTTAAAAATGAAATCTACATCTATCTCCCAGTTGTGAAGACTATGGCCAGGTCCACACTATAGCGTTAAATCGATTTAAACAGCGTTAAATCGATTTAACGCAGTAACCGTCCACACTACAAGGCACTTAAAATCGATTTTAAGGGGTCTTAAAATCGATTTCTGTACTCCAGCTAAACGAAAGGAGTAACCCTAAAATCGATATTACTAAATCGATTTAGGGTTAGTGTGGACGGATATCGAAGTTATTGGTCCTATTCTTTTACTGAGCTCCCAGAGTGCACCGCTCCGTAAATCGATGGTACCCTGGGACCATGGACGCACACCACCGAAGTAATGTGCCCTAGTGTGGACACGTAAAATCGATTTTATAAAACCGGTTTTATAAAATCGATTTTACTAATATCGATTTAAAGCTGTAGTGTGGACGTAGGCTATGTATTAAGGTTATAACAACCGACAAAAATGTACTTTTATGTCGACATCCATGATGAAACTGAGTCTAGTGATTTAAATCAAGTTCACCCTGCCTAAAACTTTGAAGTATGTATCAGGATTGATGCCACAGTTGCCTGGCTGGGTAAGAACACTGTGTGTGTTACAACAGGAGCCCTGCGGCCCCGCAGTCAGTGACATTGCAGCCATGCCCCAGCCCCCCAGTCTGTGAGCGGGGACAGGGAAGGCTCCCTGGGCGTGGGATTTCTTCTCACGCTGTTGGCTGGGTGTGCGCCCGCTCGGACTGGGACAGCCCCTGCCCTGTTCCCACCCCCTCGGGAGCGGGAGGTCAGGGCAGGTGGCAGGAAGAAGACCGGGCTAGGGCTGGAAACTGCAACCAGCATCTTTCGCTTCCCGCCCGCCGCCGCAGCTAGTAGTTGTAACCCCGCCGGGCAGCGACGCGAGCCCGCCCTGCGCCAGCCCCAGAGCCGCCGCCGCAGCCACAGCCCGAGCAGGGCGCTCGCCTCCTACAGGGCAGCCGGCCCGCAACCGGGGCGGCGTCAACAATCACCAGCCTGCGCGCGGGGCGGAACGGCGCGGGCAGCTGCTGGTCGTCGCGCGAGGGAGGCGCCCTGCGCCCTCCAGCCTCAGGGGTAAGGGGCAGAGCGGGGGGGAGCACGGCAATGGGGCGCTGCTGATCCTACAGACGAGGGGACCGGGCCTTGCTGTTGTGGAGGGAGTGTGTGACTGGGGACATGTAAAGGGGCTTTGGTTAATGCTGGAGGGGGCGCTGGTTAACTGGAGGTTGGGGGGAGAGGTGGAGGGGGCCCTGCTTGCTGGGGAGGGGCGGGAGACCGGCGGAGGCGGCGCTGGTTAATGGCGGGGGGCAGGTGGAAAGGGCGCTGGTTGCTAGAGAGGGGCGCTGATTAATGGGGGACAGGTGGAGGCGGTGCCGGTTGCTGGAGGGGGGCGCTGATTAATGGGGGACAGGTGGAGGCGGTGCCGGTTGCTGGAGGGGGGCGCTGATTAATGGGGGACAGGTGGAGGCGGTGCCGGTTGCTGGAGGGGGGCGCTGATTAATGGGGGACAGGTGGAGGAGGCGCTGGTTGCCGGAGGGGCAGGTGGAGGGGGCGCTGGTTGCTGGAAGGGGGTGCTGATTAATGGGGGGCCGGCGACAGGTGGAGGCAGCGCTGGTTAATGGCGGAGGGCAGGTGGAGGGAGCGCTGGTTGCTGGGGGGGCTCTGGTTAATGGGAGGCAGGTGGAGGGGGGTGCTGATTAATGGGAGGGTGGGGAACAGGTGGAGGCGGCGCTGGTTATTACTGCGCTGTGGGGATGGAGATGCGGGGTGTGAGTGGGCGCCATATGGCCGCACAGAGGTGTGGCGAGCGCTGCAGAGCGCTTGTGGCATGAGGCCACCGGCCCTGCAGCTCAGTTCCCCGGGCTGCTGGTGGTGCGCATGGAGGGACACGGGAAGAGGCGGGCTGCTCCTAGGGTTAGGTTTTGAAATGATCCAGCCGCATCCCCTATTGCAGAAAGCGAAAACAGTGACTGTTGGAGGGGAGCGGCTCTGACTCGCTCTTTCGGCTCCATCCCGAGTGTGCGAGATATGGCTGGGACTGGGAACATTAAGGGCCGCGCTGGCTTCCAAGCCTCTTTCTGTCCTTGTCAGCCTAACCTGGTGCTTGCCACAAGCCCGCGATTTCCTACTGCCAGTACTGATGAAAGCCTGTTCTGACCTGAATAGGGGCCGGGGCTCTTTCTGCACTGGGTGGGCTGGACAAGGGAGGGCTTAAGATAAACAGTTACAGCCACATTGTCATTCAGATGTTGCATAGAGTGACTCCCCTGGTATACTTGTAAATAGATTGCTTCAGCTAATAAGTAGTCAGGAGTGGATGCTGGGAGAATCCCTCATAAGAAACATGCAATATTTGTGCGAGACTAAACCTGTTCTTGTTAGTACACAAACTACCCTCCCACCAACCAGACTTCCAAAGGATATACCTGAGGTAGCTCTGACTACAAATAGTATTAGTGTTAACTGAATCAGAAGTGTTACAGGAACACTAAGGGTAAAATTTAATTTTGTTTTCTCTGTAATTATTTTTTACTTTAGCTTGTAAGTATTTTTATAACTTTCTTGCAGGAGACAGCATGTTTTCAGCTGTTGAGAGTTTGAATATCTTTTGGCAGTAAGATGCACAGGAATTTATTTAATGCTTTTATGTGGCTTTCCCCCTAACTTACTATGTTTTATGCAAAGTTAGTGGCTTTCTCTGGAGGCATAATAGGTCTACTCAATACTCCATATCTCTAGAATCAGTTAATGTTAACTCAATGGTTCGGGGAAAAAATACAAGTGGCAAGTAGGAAACTTTACCAGTCAAATGTGTTTGTGGGCTTGAGGTATCAATTTCTGAAGAATTTAAGCCCCCCCCCATTTATTTTATTTTTGCCTTTTTGGTTGCAAAGAATGTGAATGGGTCTGGGGCTGTCTTCCTAAGTCTGCAGATCTTTTGACAGTAGTGAAACCATCAAGAATTACGTCAGTCTCACTCTGCTGCTGCTTGGGAAATTATGAAGTGTAGCAGAGTCAAGCTCTGAGGGTGTATCCACACTACAAAAAAGGATGTGTTTAATACATTCTAGTAGCTAACACATGTTAAGTCCTAGTGTAGACAAGGCAGTTGTAGTTTTAAAATGTTTTAGCTGGCTGACATAACCACATTTTCCCTTGCATAGACAAAGCCTGCTTTTATTCACAGGAAAATGAGGGTGAGGTACAAGCAGTTGGAACTACACTCTCTAAAGCCCCGTTTTGACAGGCAAAAAGGTGCATTTTCGCTTGTTTGCTTAACATAATTGAAAAGCCCTCTTTGTTACTAGTTCAGTTGCACCATTAACATGCTTGATGCCCTCTTAGCTGCCCTGTTGTTGCCAAAAGGTGTGTGTGTGGTGGGGCGGAGGGAAGGTTTAGGTTAGAATATAGAACAGGAGTCGGCAACCTCTGGCATGCAGCTCGCCAGGGTAAGCGTCCTGGTGGGCTAGGCCAGTTTGTTTACCTGCCGCATTGGCTGGTTTGGCCAACCATAGCTCCCATTGGCCGCAGTTCGCTGTCCCAGGACAATGGGGGCAGTGGGAAGCAGTGCGGGCCGAGGGATGTGCTGGCTGCGGCTTCCCGCCACCCCCATTGGCCTGGGACGGCAAACCGTGGCCAGTGGGAGCCACAATCTGCTGAACCTGCCGACGTGGCAAGTAAACAAACTGACCCAGCCCACCAGGGTGCTTACCCTGGCGAGCCGCGTGCCAGAGGTTGCCAACCCCTGATATAGAAGCTAACACTGTTTCCACATGTTAGCTTGCATCTTAACCAGGGTTAAGAGGGCTTTCAATTGAGTTGAACTAACAGGATTGAAAAAAACATGCCCTCTTTTTTTCTCTGAGAGACAAGGAGGGTGAGGTAATATCTTTTATTGGACCAACTTCTGATCAGGTCTGAGAGTATCACAGCTAAGCACAAAGTTTGTTTAGCATAAATAGTTAACGCATATTCTAAGGGACCATTCAAGGTGAAATGGCCCATTAACATCCTGGCAGTCACAGGACAAAAAAGAGAGGCTGGTGGATTACAGAATGTTGTAATGAGACACAAATCTAGTATCTTTATTAAAACTGATTTTTTGAAGGTGGTGTGCAGGTATCCATTGAGGATGTGGGCTGACAGATCAGATATGGAGTGGTCGTTTTGTGAAAAGTGTTTTTCCACTGGTAATATGGTGTTTTTGTCTTTTATCATTTTTTCTGTGTGAATTCATTCAACAGGATAGTGATTGTCTGGCTTCATCCAATAGTTATCCAGTAGTTATTGGGGCATTTAGAGCACTGGATGAAGTATACCACATATTGTGATAGGCATGTGTAGGACATGTGGATCTTGAAAGATGTGTGTGGTAATGGTCATTATAGCAGTGGAGATATGGCTACAGGTTTTGCATCTGTTGTTATGCCAGGGTCAGGTGCCACTTTGAGTTGGTGGGTCTGTCTGTAGAGAGCTCGCTCTTGGTGATGAAACTGGAGGGTTGTTTGAAGGCAAAAAGAGAGGGTTCAGTCCGGAAGAGGGACCCCACACTCTCCTCTGAAGTGCCGCCAGAAACAGCGGCAACTGATTGAGCCGCCATCAAGTGGTGGCAGCTCAATCACTGCCGCTGTCTTCGGCGGCACTCTTTCGAATCAGGCCTTGCATGTCCTAAAGCTGGCCCTGGATGTGATCTGTTTCTCTAGTGGAGTGTCCTTATTTGGTGAAGGCAGTTTTAAGTGTGTTTAGGTTTGTGTCCCAGAGGTTCTCCTCAAAACATATTCTGTGGTAGCCGAGTGCCTGTCTGTAGATAAGATTTCTTGGTGCATTTGGGTGGTTACTGGATCTGTGAAGATAAATGTGGTTATCTGTGTGTTTCTTGTATATAGTTGTCTGTAGGGTTCTATTGCTGAAGCTGATTGTGGTGTCTAGGAGACTGATGCTGGTTCGGGAATGTTCTAGAGGGAGTTTGATACATGGGTGGTGTATATTGAAGTTGTAGTGGAAATCTGAGTGAGTTTATTTCATCTTTACAGAGGATGAAAATATCATTGATATGTCGCAGCTATGTCACTGGATTTCTGGTATACTTGTCCAGAAATTCTTCCTCAAGATGGCCCTGTCAGATGGGACTAGGGCGACCAGACAGCAAATGTGAAAAATCGGGACACGGTGGGGGTTAATAGGAGCCTATATAAGAAAAAGACCCAAAAATCGAGACTGTCCCTATAAAATTGGGACATCTGGTCACCCTAAATGGGACCCAGTGGGAAATAGAGGATGAGAAACCTTTTTACTTCCAAGAGCTGGGATTTCAAGCTTCATTCATCTGTTAGCTAAAGGTGAGTACAAAAAATGGGGTCCTCTTCCTGAGAGAATCCCAGAACCACCAAGGCAAATATTGGGTAGGGTTTCTCCAGGGTATTGCTTCTGCCCCTTGTGTAGGTGGGGTTCCCTCATCTTTCATATCAGCCTCTGCCTAGTATGTGTTTCTGGTAAAATGTGATATGCTGGTTAAATCAGTTGTGAGTAATGTTTCAGCAATTACTTTGATCAATATGTTATAACTAAAATGTTTAACAGAAGAAAAAAATAAGCCTCTTCCAAAATTATGCTTAAAGAGCTGCTCTCTGCTCCTTATTTTAGGTGCTCAGATTCCATGGCGATGAGTGCAGCATAAATGGCAAGGTTTCTGGGAAAACTTGGGAATTTTTTTTCCAAATATTACATTTACAAACAGATATGCAGAAAACTGTCTATGCAGATCTGTCTGCTTTAGATAACTGAAAGTGTAAGAAAAAATATTCACTTTCTTTTTAGCCAGTTTCCCCGCCGCCCCAATGAAATTCAGTAAAATAGCTATTTTCACATTGAAAACATGTTCGCTGCAAAGCTGCTTTCACTTCAAAATGGATCTTGTTCTATGTGATAATATATATATTTTATGTGGCGGTTAGTTTTTAGTGAAAGTAATTCACAAAAAAAGTAAGGACCCAATTCTGCTCCTCTTATTCATGAATAGTACCTTCCTTTGACAAGTAGTCCTATTGACTTAATTTGACTACTCATAGAAGTAAAGTATTCAGCATGAGACACATTGTAGAATTGGGCCCTGAGTAAATTTTCACATACATAATGATATTTAAGAATTCCTTACTTGCGTATCTTTCCATTTTATTATAAATGTTTCATACACATCTATAGTAGGCTCATTATTTGCATGAACAAACATTGGACTATACACGCTGCTGTGTAAGCAGATGTGACTACTGAAGTAGCACCTGCTTTATACCAGGGCTGAACCTGGTCTAATCTGCTTTATAAAGATGAACAGTGATCCTTATCAGAAGATATTTACGTATATATCAGAGGATATTTCTGCAACAGCATTTTCTTAAGTTAGCATTTTTAGGGCCCTGATCCTGCAAATACTTACGCACATTTAATTATATGTATTTGAATAGTTATTTGAAGCCAGTGGATAAAGGTATGCATTTTTATAAGCATCACTGCCCTAGATTTGTAATCTCAAGTCTTGAAACTGTTTGAATTTATTTGTAAAAGACAGCACACATCTGTGGTACTGTACAAATATTAATAAATACTGGAGCATAGAGTTGGACTTCGGTAGCAGTTGATCTGGTTTAATTCAGTCTTCACCAGTGTTTCTAAAACTAATATTTTTACTTTGTATTCTATTGTATGTAAAGTAAAGATTATATTATCCTGTTTAACTATAAAACAAACAAGCTTTTGAATTTACACAAAGCTCTTCTTCAGGTCTGGGAAAGAAGACCTGAAGAAGACTTCTGTAAGCCCGAAAGCTTGTCTCTGTCACAAACAGAAGTTGATGCATAAAAGATACTACCTCACCTACTTTGTCTCTCTAATAATTTATTTAGAATATTTTTGTTGGAACATTATCTGTCTATCATCTAATGGCTTCTTGTAAGGTTGGTCAGTTTCACTTAAAGGGCTACATAATACTATGGAATACATATGTGGGTGGCAGAATTAGATTTTTATTTTTTAGATGGATAATATTGATGTTTACATTTAAGCATTTGTTTTTATTGATTTTATATTTTCACAGTTGTGGGAAATTGGTGAGGAGTCAGACAATAATTATTTCACGATAGTAGACATTGAGATTCAAAAAGTTAAAGCTTTGTAACCATTAAAGCACAAATTGTGGACCTCGTGTCAAAATATGCAAAGTAAATATTCTTAAATAAAACTCTAATAAATTCTTAAGCAGCATTTTTCTTATTTTTCCTATCTGTAAATTCTGATTATCATTGATGGAAATAATTGTGTCAGTTTGTGTGTACATGGTGAAATTGACATTTACTAACAAAAATCTAATCCTTCCAAGCCATACATATTTATATATAATATAAAGTTTGTTGTTGTTTTTTTACAGAAAAGATCATTATCATGCCACAGCCTTATTTTTTTAAACAGACCCTCATTGGTTGTACTAGGGTGTTCCAAGTTCAATAGATATGACATAATAGTGCCCTAAGGTTTTGTCCACAACAGATTTTTTTCCTAAAAATTTTCCACTGTTGTAACATCGATGCTGTCCACATGTGATAGTAGATAAAGCTGAATTAAGGCAGTCTAGCCCTTTGAGCACATTCCACATGGGTATGGAAGTAGGTTTCAGCATTAAGATGAGGGGGGCTATTCAGACTACTTGGAGCTATTGTTTTAGCTGTTTGCAGATATTAATTACACCAGGTCACATTTTCAAGCTTTTCTTTGCTATCAGGAGGGCTAGAAACATTTTTCTAATGTGAAAACGGGGACTGATCTCTTCAGTGGACTCTAGGAGACAGGACCCTGTAATGCCTATTCCGTACTCCAGTCCTGGTACTAGCTGGGCGTTCTACTGTAGTTTGGTGGACAGTATATTAACAGTTGCGTGGTATATCTGTTCTGAACTGCAGTTTATCTTATGTATGAATACTGTGAGTGCAGATGGGGAAAAGATAGCGAAAACTGCTAAATCTTAAAGAAGCACAAAATCTTATTTACAGATATCCTGGGCAAAAAAGCAAGAGTTGAAATACACAACAAGCCGTTGTTTCTAGAATAATAGATGTTAGAGGGAGAGAGACTGGCTGTTCCAATATTTTTTTTTTCTATCTCTTAGCCGAGGCAGGTTCTAGATTGTGCTTGGTAGTAATTGGGAAGGTTAGAAACTGCACAACAGTCAAGCTTTAACAGTACGTAAAGATTTGTCTGAATTTAAAGACTGCAAAACAAAATGAAAGCATGATTAATTTAGTTATCACCTTTTCTCAGTTGCTTCTAGGTAATTTAAAAAAATGAAGATTTTTCCATCATGTCTATCCGCACAGGATCACTAATGAGCTACAGTAGAACGCAGACCTTCAAACAGTTAAGTGCTCAAGAGGTAAAGCAACATGTTCTTGGTTCCTTTTTTTTATGAACTGGAAATCCTCTTATGTTATTGCTTTTCATTTAATTTAGATGCAGTAGATGCTATATCCTTAAACTGCTGTTGATTTCATGATGAACTTGGACTTTAAGCCCAACACAAATTGAAAACCAAATGTATTATTTATTTTATGAAAAACTAAAATTGGTTGTGACTAGTTAGCTTTGATTACACCTGTGCATTGTATACCTCTGTTAGGTTTGGCCATTGATTTCAGATAACTCATTTAAGACTTTACAGTAAAATTGTATCTAACTAAAATATTTGTTTGATAACTAAACATATCTAAGAGAGTTTCTCTTTTCAAGCTTTTTCCAAAGCCTGAAATATTATCTCATTTAAGTGGGAGTTGTTTTGAAAGTAATTAAAATATCTTATCTAAGTTCTGAGACTAGTAAACTGCTTCTGATAAGATCTAACAGGCAGCATCTTAGAGTAAAAATATATTCAGTGTAAATGTTATAGTTGTAGAACACTTGCAGTAAGGTGTGGTGTTGACGTGTGTGATAATTAGGGCATTAGTGTCCTAAAAGGCAGCACTTCTTTACTGCATAACTGATTTAACAATGAGTACTCAAAATAAGTTTTAATCAAACGAACTGGTTGCTAAATATTTATGTTCTTATAAGAAATGTTGGTCTTGATAGTGCTGGTTTATAGTGTGTGTGTGTGTATTAAATATGACAAGTTTGGAAATGTCAGTTTTTAAAAATGAATCTTGTGAAAAAGGGTCTAAAGCAAATCCAGTGTTTAATGGAGTATTTCCCTAACGGTTTAGGTTATTGAATTCTAACTATGTCAAACATACAATAATATATGCTTGTCCCCAGTAACTGTTCTCCAGCTAAAATGAAAATACTTCAGTTTTGATTTGGATACTTGTTCCTTCCCAGATTCCAAAGGTGCTTTGCTCTGATCTTTAAACTAACGGGACTGTTGTCTGCTGTCAGGCTCTGGTGCAGCTTGTTTAGTTTAAAAACAGTATGTATCTAAGCAGCTTCTCCCTTGCAACTATTAGTTTACAAGAATTACAGTTCCTCTTTTTTTTCTTAACACTTTGTATTATGCCAGTGTGTTTAAACATCTTAATTCAACACAAACTAAGGACCTATTCCTGTAAATGGCACATTCTTAACTTTACCACGAGTAGTTACATTGAAATAAATAATATTCATGGTAGTAGAATTAGGATGTGCATAAGTGTCAGCAGGATTGGGGCCTAAAAAAACAGGATTTCTTCCTCTTCCCCTTATATATTTTGCTTCCCCCACCCCCGAACGTATTTTAGTAACTTTGTTTTCTCAAAAATAACTAAAAATAAAATAGTTGTATTGGCCATTACATTTGTGAAGCATATAACTTTTTGTTGCCAGTCCTGAACTGTTATGTTGTTGTGACCTAAACAATGGAAATGCAACAATATTACAGAGATTAGAGCATTTTTGTAACACTGGTTTGACTAAACTCTGTCTTTCTCTGCAGTGCTTAATAAAACATTGTGCAGTGTTCTCCTGAGAGAACACCATAATCCAATTGTCTTTTTTAATTTGTTTTTTTTTTTGTCTTAGTTGACCAAGCAAAGCAATAAGGTAACTGTCTCCGCGTCAGTGTATTCATGGAATGCTACAGTGTTTGCTCCAGCAAGGATTAGCTGTCTTGCTCAGACACCTCAAATTTCAGATCTCTCAGGTATGACTTTTATAATTTGATTTTCTAAATTATAGTCTTAATTGTTGATTGCATGGCATGATAGTCAGCCTGTTAATAGAAATGGTAGAGATTTGTATAGTTCTTTAATTACCGAGAGCTAACTGACCTGAAATCGAAAATTTATTTGTTGGCTGTTGAGATGAGTCAGTAAAAAAGTGTCTCCTTCACTCTGCCTCACTTCCTTGCCTTGAGAAGAACCTGCCATCCATTCTGGTCAGAATAGCAATCTGAGTGCTCAAAAGCTAAAATGAATGCTTCTTCCCATGAATAATCTGAATGGTATTTGAAAATAAAGACTTTGCCCTTACTCATGCAAATAATAATAATTTTGTTGACTTCAACAAAGCTTGAATACAATTTGCAAGATGAAGCCATTAGTAGGAATATATTAGTTTTTAAGATCAAATTTTGAAATTACAAGTAACACTTCTGATGTTGGCAACATAGGAGCCCAGAGTAAAGATGAAAGTTTATGATGATGGGTTAGCCAGTCTTGGATTTTAGCCAGTGCTGACCCAGAATAAAACCCAACCATTGGAAACACTCAAATTTTGAGGCAACAATCACATTACTTCTACTTGGACAGTCCCTTCCGTTGTGTACTTAAGCTTTGCTTTAAATGATGTGATGGAAAGCTGGAGAAATCAGTAGAGAACGTTGAAAGCCTCAGAAGGAAAGATAATCTCTTTGTCATTATTACCTTAGTGCCTAGGAGTCCTACTTATGGGACTCCATTGTACCAGGCACTGTAAAAACACAGAGTGAAAAGACAGTCTTTACCTAAAGTAGGGCCGGCTTTCAGAAGTGTGGGGCCCAATTCGAACATTTTCGGTGGGGCCCTGGCAGGGATGACTTAAAAAAAAAAGTGGAAAAAAAAGCCTTTCATTTCTGTCATGTATTATTTACTTTCCATAACTTTATGAATAATAAAATTATATATTATATACATTGCATCATATATGCTGTTGATTGGCTATTAATGATTGCCGTTTCACATGTGTGGGTCCCCGCCACTCCCTGGGGGTGTGCACATGTGTTGGTCCCAGCTGCTCCCTGCCCCCCTCATTGAAGCAGGTGTGCAAGGTTACTGCCCTGGAAACTGCAGGGCAGCAGTGGACATGGGGCTGGCTGGAGGCAGGGTAGGGTCTGACTGGAGGTAGGGTCTGACTGGAGGTAGGGTCTGACTGCAGGCAGGGCAAGGGGTGTGGGGCTGGTTGGAGACGGGTGTGGGGCGGGCTAGCTTCAGGCAGGGCCGCAGGGGGGTGCAGCAGGGGCATGCAGGGCTGAAGACAGAGGAGTGCGGGACTGGCTGGCTTCAGGCAGTGGGGTGCAGCAGGGGTTGACTGGAGACAGGGCAGGGGGTGCGGGCTGGGCAGGGGGTGCAGGGCTGGTGCGGGCAGCTGTGTGTGGGGCTGGCTGGCTTTGGGCAGGGCTGAAGGGATGTGTGGCAGGAGACAGGACAGGGGGGTTGGCAGGGGCTGGCTGTGGGCACGGGGTGCAGAGCTGGCTGCAGGCAGAGGGGGCTGGACTGGTGTGGGCAGGTCAGGGGTGCAGCAGAGGCAGCTGGAACCCCAGCCCTTTAAGTAGCCCCCAAACCCCCTTCTACCCCGCCCCGGACCTTTTAAATAGCCGCAGGAGTGCTGGGGAATGCATGGGGGAGGGAGGGCTCCAGCGGCTATTTAAAGGACCAGGGTGGCAGAGGCAGCTGGAGCCCCAGTCCCTTTAAATAGCCCCCAGAGCCCCTCAGTGCCCCAGGGCTCTGAGGGCTATTAAAGGGCCCAGAGCTCCAGCCGGGGTCGCGGGGCTTGCCACGCTCTGGTTGGAGCTCCAGATGGAAGAGCGGGGCTTGCCGCGCTCCAACCAGAGCCACCGGGCTTGCCGCACTCCAGCCGGAGCGCGGCAAGCCCCGCGGCCCCACTCTCCCGGATGGAGCCCCAGCTGGAGCGCGGCAAGCCCCGCTGCCCCGGCTGGAACTCTAGCTGGGAGAGCGGGGCCGCGCCGCGCTCCTGCCGGCGCTTCGCTCAAAGGAGTGGGACCATGGAAGACCCTGGAGCAGACCGCAGCCGGGGACCAGGGTAAGTGGGAAAAAAAAATTAAAAAAGGTGCCTAAGGCACGGGGCCCTCTTAGGCACGGGGCCCTCTTAGGCACGGGGCCCGATTCCCCGGAATCGGCCAAATCGGCCTAAAGCTGGCCCTGACCTAAAGAGTTTACAGTCTAAGTATAAGACAAGAAACATCTGATGGATATAGACAGAATGGAGTAGAAAGAAACAATGAGACAACTTTGGTCACTGTAAGAGGTAGTGGTACCAGTGCCTAACTGTTTTTCTGTAGGCATCCTGGCTACGAGTTTTAAGGCGGTAGCTTTGCACATGTTTATGGGGAGCTCCTCCCAAGCATGAGTGGCAGCATGGGAGAAAGCACAAAAGTTCTTGTTTGAAACTTTAACAAGTGGATTATAGAAGCTGACATTATGGGCCGACTGGATGTAGGAATCAATATGGTTGGAAAATAACTGCTTGGAAAACTGTCCCCAGAGAGTAGTTATCAGTGGTTCACAGTCATGCTGGAGGGGCATAACAAGTGGCGCCCCGCAGGGATCAGTTCTGGGTCCGATTCTGTTCAATATCTTCATCAACGATTTAGATAATGTCATAGAGAGTACACTTATATATTTTACAGACAATACCAGGCTGGGAGGGGTTGCAAGTGCTTTGGAGGATAGGATTAAAAATCAAAATGATTGGACAAACTGGAGAAATGGTCTGAAGTAAATAGGATGAAATTCAGTAAGGACAAATTCAAAGTACTCCACTTAGGAAAAAACAATCAGTTGCACACATGCAAAATGGGAAATGACTGCCTAGGAAGGAGAACTGCAGAAAGGGATCTGGGGGTCATAGTGGATCACAAGATAAATGAGTCAACAATGTAACACTGGTGCAAAAAAAGCAAACATCATTCTGGGAGGTATTAGCAGGAGTGTTATAAGCAAGACATGAGAAATAATTCTTCTGTTCTACTCCATGCTGATTAGGGCTCAACTGCAGTATTGTGTCCAATTCTGGGTGCTACATTTCAGGAAAGATGTGGACAAATTGGAGAAAGTCCGGAGAAGAGCAACAAAAATGATTAACGGTCTAGAAAATATGATCTACATATGAGGGAACATTGAAAAAATTCCATTTGTTTAGTCTGGAAAAGAGAAGACTGAGAGGGGACATGATAACAGTTTTCAAGTACATAAAAGGTTGCTACAAGGAGGAGGAAGAAAAAAAATGTTCTTCTTAACCTCTAAGGATAGGACAAGAAGCAATGGGCTTAAATTGCATCATGGCAGGTTTATGTTGGACATTATGAAAAACTTCCTAACTGTCAGGGTAGTTAAGCACTGGAATAAATTGCCTAGGGAGGTTGTGGAATCTCCATCATTGAAGATTTTTAAGAGCAGGTTGGACACACACCTGTCAGAGATGGTCTAGCTAATGTTTAGTCCTGCCATGAGTGCAGGGGACTGGACTAGATGGCCTCTTGAGGTCCCTTCCAGTTCTATGATTTTATGTCAATAGTAAATGAGAGATGATAGGTAGGAGGAAGTGTAGATCGTGAAGGGCCTTGAAAGTGAAGACAAGAGTTCATGCCTGCAGTGGAGAATGAGGTGCCAGTGGAGGGATAATATGGTCAAAACGACTGGTTAGGAGAATGATTTGTGTGGTAGCATTCTAAATGGATATGAGTGGGGCAAGGTTGCATTTCTCAAGGACAGAGAGAAGAATGTTGCAGTAATTGAGTCGTGAGATGAAAAGAGCTTGGATGAAAATTTTAGCTGTATGGATGGATAAGAAAAACCTTATTTTAAGAGAGATTACACAGAAAAAATCTGAACGATTTAAACATAGCCTGGATGTGAGGACCTAGAGAGAAGTCCAAGTCACAGATAATAACCAGGCCTAAATGACAAGTGGAATGATGGTCTTGTCCATAGCAGTCAAGAAAGTGCAAGAGGGTGGTTGGGGGTGGGGGTGAGACGATTAAGAACTTTGTTTTAGTCATGTTTCAGAGGGGGAGCCATGTTAGTCTGGATGTGTAAAAGCAGCAAAGAATCCTGTGGCACCTTATAGACTAACAGACGTATTGGAACATGAGCTTTTGTGGGTGCGATGTTGAGTTTCAGCTGACTGTTAGACATCCATGAAGAGATGTCAGAGAGACAGCCTGAGATTTTAGTTTGGATAGAAGGAGGCAGGTCTGGATTAGAGAGGTTGAGCTGTGAGTCATTAACATCAAGATGATAGTTGAATTCGTGTTGGCAGATAAGATGACCCAGAGATAAAGGAGAATAGAAGGGGATTAAGGACAGGACCCTGTGAGACTCCAGTGGAAAGTTGGAAGGGAGGATGAGCCAGATCCTCCAAAGGATGCATTGAAAGAGTGATTAGAGAGGTAAGAGGAGAAGATGGAGTCAAATGAGGAAAATGTTTTAAGAACAACATGGCTGGCTATCTTGGAGGCTACTGACCAGGAGCGGATTTACCATGAAACAAACCGTGGAGTGGCATAGGGTCCCAACAACAGGGGGCCCCCAAAATGCAGGACAAATATCTGACAACCAGCCCCTGAGTCCCGGCTGGCGATGCAGCAGGGCTCAAGCAGACAGGCTGCCTGCAAGCTGTGGCTGGTGGCCCCACGCCACTCCTGGAAGTGGCCGGCTGCTGACACATATCTGCGCACCCCTGGTGGGGTAGAGGAGGCGGCTCCGTGCACTGCCCCAGCCCAGGCAGAGCTCAGAGACCCACTGCCCCACTTCCCCTAAGGGGCACACAGAGACGTGCCAGCAGAGCTAATGTGGCTCCCTGCCCGCTCTGAGTCCCTCCCTTCACGCTGCTTCCTGGAAGCAGCCAGCACGGCCCTTGGGGGGGGGGGTGTCTTTACGTGCTGCCCCCACCCTGAACGCTGACTCCAGAGCATCTGGGAACTACGGCCAATGGGAGCTGCAGGGGCGGTGCCTGTGGGTAAGAGCCGCTGCCAGAGGGGTGTGTGTGCCAGTTGCTTTAGGAGCCGTGCCGCCCGAGGTAAGCGCTGCCCCCCTGCCCCAGCCCAGAGCCTGCACCCCTCCTCCCGGCCCAGAGCCCACATTAAGCACCCAAACTTCCTCCCAGTGCCTGCCCCTCTGCCCCTCCTCCTGCACCCCAACGCCCTGCCCCAATGAGGAGGAGGATGAAGAAAAAAAGAATGAAAAACGTTGGAGGGTGGGGAGAGATGACAGAGAACGTTGTTTTTTCTTGGCTGGGCCCCGAAAATGAAGCTGTGGACAGGGTTCCACTCATTCTAAATCTCCACTGCTACTGACAGGCCAAGGAGAATGAGGATGGAATGCTAGTTCTGAGATTTGGCTAAGAAGAGGCCATTAGAGACTTTAAGAGAGGTTTCAGTGGAGTGCAGGGAGCAAAAACCAAATTTGAAGAGATCTTGGGATGGAATTGGGGGAGAAGAGCTCCAGACAGCAATTGTACGGACAGCAGGTTCAGTGAGTTTACAGATGATTGGGGGAAGGGAGATGGGACAGAAGTTGGAGAGAAAAATGGAGCAAAGGGTGAGAGAGACTAAAGCATGTTTGTATTGTGAGTGGAAAGAACCAGTGAAGGTGAGAGGTGAAGAAGAAGAGTAAGGAAGGAGATGAGTGGGGGTAAGGGCTACCAGAAGATGGGATAGGGTGGGGTTACTCATGGAAGTGGAGAGAGTAGGGGAGGTGAGCAGGCAAAAACCTACATCTGTTACAGAGGAGAAGGTGGAGCAAGCTGTAGGAGGGGAAAGGGTAAGTCCGTGTCATATGTAGTTAATTTTCTCTTGGAAGAAATTGATGAGATCCTGTATGGGGCAAGAAGTAGAGGGAGGAGGAGAAGGTTTGAGGAGTGAGTCAAAGATGTCAAAAAGGCAGCTAGGATTGTGGGTGTGGGATTCAATTAAATTGGATAAGTACAGCTGTTTGCTTAGGATGATGGCAGAACTAAAGGAGGAGAGAACGAATTTACGGTGGGGGAAGTCAGCCTGGTCATTGGGATTTTCACCTGAGATGCTCCACAGCACAAAAGCAGGATTGGAGGAAGATGACGTTGGGGGGCAGGGTGACCCGAGCCAGGACTAGGGGCTGGCAGGCAGAATTTGTGATTGGAAAGAGTGGCAAAAGAGTCAAAGGTAGAGGAGAGGCTGTATTTTGAATGTTTTGTCTTATATGAAGGATGATGTGCATTTGGGGAGGGAGACATGCAAGTGCACTCTCCCCGCCCCAAGAAAACAAATCAAAGTACAGTAGAACCTCAGCGTTCTGAACATCTCGGGAATGGAGGCTGTTCATAACTCTGAAATGTTTGCAACTCTGAACAAAACACTATGGTTGTTTCAAAAGTTTACATGTGAACATTGACTTAATACAGCTTTAAAACTTTACTATGCAGAAGAAAAATGCTGCTTTCCCTTTATTTTTTTAGTAGTTTACGTTTAACACAGTACTGTACTGTATTTGCTTTTGTGTGTGTGTGTCTCTCTGCTGCTACCAGATTGTGTACTTCCGGTTCCAAATGAGGTGGGTGGTTAACTGATCAGTTTGTAACTCTGGAGTTTGTAACAATGAGGTTCTACTGTACTGCCCTTTTTTTGTTTTTGAAAGTCTTTTAGCTTTTGGTCCCTGTCTCTTTGAGTCTATGCTGCTTAAGTAACAAATCAGTAGCAACGTGATTTCCACAAGCAGTGGGATCAGTTCATTAATGTTTAGCAGTTTTTCAGATACACCTTAGATTTCTCTTTTTGAGATGTGCTTTTACAATATTGAGGCTGCTAGGCTGAGCAAAGTGACTGGGGTTTTTCTTTGAGTCCCTAAATTAGTAAACTCTCTTACCTAACAAACAATTCCAGCACATACTGGCTCCCAGTTGAGTGGGCCTTAGTGAGATTTGTTGCCAGTTGTTTTTAGTTGAGATTCATTTCCTGACAATGTCCAAGGAGACAACTCCTGGACAAAGGTCTCCCAGACTTGCCACTTTGTTCCGCTTGTGGTTCTTGGCATTCCCTCTGGTCCAAATAAATCGCCCTTTGCTCTGGATATGAAACTTGTTGTTTGCACCTATTCTCAGACTTTCACAATCAACTTATCTGCTGTCAATGATACACATGCCCATTTCTTTGTCTTATGAGGTCTGATAACTTATCTTGTAACATCAGCCACATGACAGGGCCCTTCATTTCATGACTGATGGTAAGGTTTTCCTAAATTTCTTGATGAAGAAATGTTTGGTTCTACAAGTCCATAATTTGTAGTTACCGATTGCAGTGCATACTAGTACATCATATTCATGATGTCAGACCTGCTTTTAAAAATCTTACCAAATTCTTCCCTGTTCTGTTGACCTCCAACTTTGCAGTAATTCACTTAAAATTGTGAAATTTTAGCATATAGAGCTTTTGATTTTTACAGTTGTTTACCGAGGGTCCAGACAAAAAGCTGCTGCCATTCTGAATAGTGGATTCATGGTCATTTTGGCCTTGTCTTTTCTGGGATTGAAAGGAACACATTCTAAAACTTGGTGTAGGCAGAGCAGTGTAGTCTTTAACCTGTGCTAAGCTGGCTGAGCCAGTACTGGGCCCATACTTTCAGTTGGTGTCTCCTCTGGATCCAGCAGGAGTATGAGTGAGTGTGAAGGCTGCCTGCAGTGAAAGCACCATATGCCCTTGCCTTCTGTCCCCACCAGCTAGGGTCTGGTCTGGATCCAGCAGAACTATCAGTGAGTGGGGAAATGCTTCAAGAAGGGTAATTTTTTCTGTGAAAGAAAGCACATAAAAAATGGGAAGGTTCTTGTAAAAGCATTCTATAGGTATCCATTATTCCTTTTTTTTTTAAAGTGAATTCTGTCATATTTTATACTTCAAAAATAATTCCTTATAAAGATCTCAACTTGGTGCCTGTTTCTATCTATTTGCAGACTCAGTAAGTGTCTTTGTAAAAATGACGTTTGCAACTGTAAAGGATATAAACGAAAGTTTAAATTCTAAATATTACACCTTTCATTACCTTTTTTGTTTAGTGGGAATCTTTCTTGCCTGCTTGTCTACACTTATAGTGTTGCAGTGGTTGTAGTGGAAGAACTTCTCCCATCAGCATAGGTTCTCTACCTCCCCAGTAGCTATGTTGATGGGAGAAGCCCTCCTGTCGACATAGAGCTGTCTGCACTGGGGATTAGATTAATATAACTGCATTGACAAGGGATGTGGATATTCCATACTCCTGAGCAACATAGTTATATCAACATAAGTTTGTAGTGTAGATCAAGCCTAAGTCCTGTCGGTGAAGACTCTAGCACTTCTTTTTTGACACAAAATATATGACTCCTTTGCCTTTTGTAGTAATCTGTATTCCTCTGTCTTGCTAAACTGTTATGTTCCATTCTTGCCTTAATGCAGGAGATAGTGTAAGGACTGGAGCAGAGTGTGTTTGTGGTTTTTGTTGTTTTTCCCTGTTCAGAATTTCCTGAAGGCTTTCTTTTGAGCTCACACGTAGTTTCCAGCAATGACATGTGGGACCGTATTGGGATAACAGTTTAAATGTTTACTAATTATATATGCTTGGCCAGGGCTGGTGCAAGGAAGTTTTGTGCCCTAGGTGAAACTTTCACCTTGCACACCCCCCCATGGCAGCTACTATGCCCACCCGCCCCTTCCACCAGAGGAACCCCCAGTCCCGCGGCAGCTAACCCCGCCTGCCACCCCCCCCACTGGGGAGCCCACCCCCACCCCCCGTAGCTAACCCCACTTGGGGATCCCCCCACTCTGTGGCAGCTAACCCCACCCGGGGAGCCCCTCCTCCATGGCAGCTAACCCCTCCCAGGGAGCCCACCCCAGCTCACCTCCACTCTACCGCCTCCGCTGAACATGCTGGCGCCACTCTAATTCTCCTCCCCTCCCAGGCTTGTGGCGCCGATTGGAGGAGAATTAGAGCGGGAGCTGTGTGCTCAGCAGAGGAGGCAGAGTGGAGGTAATCGAGGCGGAGAGCAGTTCCCCTGTGCGCCCCCCCCACCCCAGCTCACCTCCACTCCATCTCCTCGCCTGAGTGGGCTTTTAGGCGCACTCAACCACTAGGCGCTCTAGGCGGCCGCCTAGTTCTTGGCTAGGAATGGCTTACTTTACTGTTCATCGATCGGCAATAGAAACATTTCCAGGTTGCAGGATACAAGATCCCTAACCTTCCAGTGGAGGTGGTGTTGGGGGGTTTGTTTGGATTTTTTTTCCCCATTGAATGTATTCTCTACTCATGCTGTAACTAGTAACCTTTTTGATGACTTCCTAACCTCTTGATCCCTTACTTTTCCTAAACAGATGAGTACTCAAGGCCAGCCGTGATTGGGCATGCAGGAAATTTTAGATCATTCCTGGACAGTACTGCAGCCATAGAAGAAATTCTTGCATCTGTTTTAAATGCATCTGCTATTAAATCATCTTTGCTGCCAGAGAAAACGGTATTGCAGACAACTGAAGATCCAGACAGCAATATGGAACACTGGGAGGAGAGTACCTATGGTGATTCTAATGATGACAGTGACCATGATTATACACATCACAATATTGCTTCTACACAAATGGATGTTAGATTTATGAGGCATAAGGCATCTTGGGATAATACTCAGTGTAGTTCTTCTAAATCTTCACTGGATTCCTCATCATGCCCACTTTATCCTGGCAGAAGCCCCATCACTTCAGCTTTAAATAGCTCATCCCATTTGGTAATGTCTCCTCTGAAATGTGATTACTTTACCCAAGTGACATTAACTGGAGGCACTATCACATCATTGACGAACTCTGCTATTATGTGTTCAGAAAAAGAACTTAAAAACTCTTCAAGTTCACAAGACCAGCCTTTGGCTTTTAAAGGAATCTCTCCAGATTCAACAGCTAATGAGCTGTCAGCAGTATTTAGGAATTCTGAGACTTCAGAACCCATGCCACTCTCAGATGAAGGCAGCAATGCTTTGCACCCGTGTTCACAGTCAGCGCCCTCTGATCAGCAAGGTAACTTTCATTTAATCACTTCCAAACCTTTTCCTGTTAAGACTGTTTTAGTACTAAGGGATAGACCCAAATGAAACTGGTCTCACTATGGTGATATAACTGATAACGCAAATGCTGCCACTTGAGACTTGTCCACACTTGAAATGCTACAGTGTAGACCAGAGGTGGGCAAACTCTGGCTCTTGGGACCCTCCTGCCTGGCTCCTGAGCTCCTGCCCTGGGAGGCTAGCCCTTGGCCCCTCCCCTGCTGTTCCCCCTTCCCCACAGCCTCAGTTTGCCTCGTCACCGGTGCAATGGTCTGGATGGTGGGGCTGTGAGCTCCTGGGGCAGTGCAGCTGCAGAGCCAGGGCCTGACCCGGTGCTCTGTGCTGCACAGTGGCATGGTTGGCTCCAGTTGGGCTGCGCGGCTGCCTGTCCTGGTGGTCTGGGTGGCGTGGCTGTAGGGGGTTGGATAGAGGGCAGGAGAGGTTGGATAGAGGGCAGGGGAGTTTGGGTCAGGGGGCAGGGGTGTGGATAGGGGTCGGGGAGGTCAGAGGCGAGGAACAGGGGTGTTGAATGGGGAAAGTCAGAAAGGGAGTGGGGGATGGATGGGGTGGTGGAGGGCAGTCGGGCAGGAGTTCCAGGGGCAGACAGGGAACAGGGGGGTTGAATGGGGTGGCAGGGGCACTGGAGGCTGTCAGGGGATAGGGAACAGGGGGGTTGGATGGGGCTGGAGTCTCAGAGGGGCTGTCAGGGAGCCAGAAGCAGGAGGGGTCACATGGGGGTGGGGATAGGCTATGCCTGGCTGTTTGGGGAGGCACAGATTCCCCTAACTGGCTCTCCATACAATTTGGAAACTGTATGCGACCCTCAGGCCAAAAGGTTTGCTCGCCCTGGTGTAGACACTGCCTACTCTGATGGGAGGGATTCTCCTGTTGCCATAGATAATCCACCTTCCCAACAGCTGGTAGCTATATCAATGGAAGAGTTCTTCTGTCAACCTAGCACTGTCTACACCATGAGTTAGGTTGGCTTAATTACACCACTTGGGTGTCGATTTTTCCCACCCTTGAGCAATGTAGCTCTGGGTCAACCTAACTTTATAATGTAATCCAGGCCTTGGAATGGGACAGAGTGAAGATGGAGGAATAACAAATTAAGAACAGCTGTTCTCTGGGGACAAACTAATCAGTGAAACTCTGAACACATGCTAGTGGATGTATCTGCTATTTTCTTGTTATAAGAATGCTAAATGATTCTAATTTAGTACTGAATCTCTAATAGAACATAAGTCATTTAATTCTAATAATGCAGATAATGTAATTTAAGAGACTACTACCTAACTTTATCTTATCTCAGAATTTCCCTTATGCTAAAAGCAAATAAAGTAAATCTTGGCATTTTTTGCTTTAGCTAATGATTGAATGATGTGCTGGAGGGGCTGCATGGGAGACCCTTAAGATGTTTGACACCAAATTGCATGCAAGAAAGAGTGGTGATTTCCCTGACTCTGATGGGAATTAATCTCCTTTGTGGGTACTGCTATATCATCCTATGCCACAATTGACTTATACCTTCTGCAGAATATATATATATTTTGCTTTTGGAATAGACCAGATTTCACCAAAAGGCAGGTATCCTCAAAGGGATGTTATCTTCAGACTAACACCAAAAGCTCTTCATTTGTCATCCACCTCCTTCAAATGATACAAATTTTAACACTGTGCTGTATTTGCAATATACGCATATTTTGTTACTAAAAAAAAAATATTTATTCCTAAGAAAGTGCATATACTAAGTTTGCTTGTTCTGGAGCATTGCCTCCTGGAATTGTTGTGATAAAGAACTTCTGTTTTATAGGAATCTATTTTCTCATCAGTTACTCTCCACTGTTCTTTATGAGCACATAAATAGGATCAGGGAGAAGAGCTTTACAGAAGCCTCTTGTTCTAAATACATTGCTGCTAATAAGCTTCAGTTTTTATTTGTTTAGTCATATGAATAGTACAGTCCCCGACTGTCACCAATGGAAAATAAAGTTCTCTATTATGAAGGTGCAGGACAAGTAGTGACATTAGGGGGGATGGCATGGTCTAGTCTAGTGGACAGGGCACTGAACTAGGAGTCAGACCTGGGTCTCTTTCTGTCTCTGCCACTGGCCTCCAGTGTGTGTTTGGGCAAGTTGCTTCATGCCCATTTCCCCTCCCATCATTTGTCTGTATTGTCCTTTAGATAGTGAGCTGCTATTTGCAGCAAGGACTGTCTCTTCTGATGTGTTTGTACAGTGCCTAGCACAATGGGGCCCAATCTCAGTTAAGACATCTGTCTGCTACTCTAATACAAGTAACTAAAATGGTAACTGATTTGATTTTTACTTAAAAGAGACCTAAAGGTGGAGAGAATTGTGGGTTTGTGCTCTCTTCCCCTTCTTTGTGATTAGAAAAAAGGCTTGAACTATAAGTCTTGTTTCTTCAGAATTTGATTTTTTTTTCTGTTTTTATCTTAGAAATCTCAGGAATGTCAAATCTTTTGTACTCTGTTTTGCTGAAGGTCTCCAAGGAGCCAGAAACCCTCAGTGAATTGGAGCAGAGAGTCCTGTGGTACCGTATAGACTAACAGACGTATTGGAGCATGAGCTTTCGTGTGTGAATACCCACTTTGAAGTGGGTATTCACACACGAAAGCTCATGCTCCAATACGTCTGTTAGTCTATAAGGTGCCACAGGACTCTTTGCTGCTTTTACAGATCCAGACTAACACGGATACCCCTCTGATCAGTGAATCGGGTTTCCTTTCATTGGTATCTGATATCATAATTGTATTATCTCCTCAGTGGTCCAGGAAACCTAAGGTTGACAAGGTGTGAATTTCTGGTGTAAGGGTGGGAAAATCAGGCTGCCCTGGTATCATAAATAACTGTTCCCCCACCCTCCCCAAACCCCCTCAAACAGATTTGTTTCTATTTTTGTTACTCTAAAATCAACATTGTACATGTGACAGACTCTGTGGCTCCACCCTCAAATACTCTAGTCTCTCTCATCTGTAAATGGCTAATGTCCTGTTAATTCAAAACGTCTTGATCCTGCAGTGAGCTTCTTAATGGGCAGACCCCATTGCAGGATAACTAGTTATTTGGGACATATAGTTTCATAAATACTGTGAGCAGTTGATTAATGTGGCCTGATGATTGCGGATCCAGTTATTCACAGTTGTTCACTGAACCAGCCACAATGTATGTCGATCCTCTCCGGAATAGACAAGGGAAGAAACAAACTACACCCATGTTTGTAACCAAGTACAGCTAGTCATGCAGGTTTGAATAGTTTAATCCTGGCCAAGTCTCCAAGCTGTTGCCAGGGATTGTTATGCATTAAAGTTGCATGGAACTATCTGTCTTATTGCAAACAATGTAGGCTTTTGGCATGTCTCATGAGTCTGATGAAGTTGGCTAGTGTAGTCAGAACGGGTTGAGGGGTGCTAAAGATGAAGTCAACACTCAAAAAATGTCCTTGCCTGTGTTAATATTACTGTAGATCCTAATTCCCTCGCCTTCCCGCCCATCAGGTGCTAGGGTCTTATCATTTGAGCCCTGCAAATCCATGGATCTCCATATCTGTGGATGTAGATGTGTATATATGCGGACCATTTTTGCAGATTGCGGATCAGATGCAGATACAAATTTTGTATCTATGGAGGGCTCTACCTATCATGCATAGTGGAATAGGTCTTTGTCAAATTATGACTTCTGTTTCTGCAATCTCTTCCATTCTGTGTGCTGACTACAATTTTGCATTTTGTGCTGGAAAAATGTTGTCAAGGCCAGTCTGTTGCGCTGCATTCTAGACTGGTGCCTAGCCCAGGAAAGATGTTTGGTGCCTTGTTGAATGACTATAATTGAAAAGCCGCCAGATCATCAATTTTGACTGTTTTGCAACTGCACTCAATCCCATGGAATAATGAACTCTCTACTCAGACATCTGACTGGGGAAAGGGGCTGGAATGTCTCAGTTTGGGCACTTGGGGAAAAAAAGCATAGACTGTATTTAAGAAGGGGTGTTTCTTAGTGGAGCAGGGCCATTTACTACCACTTCCAAGAATATCTGGAGGTAGGGGGAGAGAGAGGGAGGGACTCTCTACCTAGCCTGAATGCTGAGCTTATCTTTGATTCTCAGAAGGATGAGATAAGATTGATTTCTACCTGAAAACAAGCTTTGTCCCCCTCTCAAATTCCACCCCCACCATTTAAATGTTGATGTGATTCCTGCTGCCCTGTCTCCCACTGCTAAGGAAGAAAAACAGGAAAATGAAAGTCTTGATGTTTAAATCCAGACAAACTGGTTTTTAATGGAATTTTCTTTTGAACTATGAAGCTCTTTCTACTTATCCTGTGAAACTTCCTCTGAGGACCTCTCCAAAAATCTCTGATTAAAAAGGGCCACATTAAGGTGCCCTCACCCCCATGACTTCAGTACAGTTTAATTTTAAATGCAAATCTCTACCTTTGCTAGGTAACTGTTTAAATGAATGGTTTTTTTGGTCTTTGAGGTGATAGGTGTGTGGCAAGCAAAATGGCTGTTACTTCCCTTTAGGTTTATTTTTTTGCCTAGGCTACTCAGAGTAACCAGTTTCCTAATGTGATTGTCTGAAATGTCCATTCCCAGACCCCAGCAGGGTTAGAGCAGTGATGCACAGTGCCTAGCAAGCAAACTGACAATTTTGTCCAAGTGAGTGAGGTAATTTCTTGTATTGGACCACCTTCTCTCTCTCTCTCTATAACAGAAGTTGGTCCAATAAAAGACATTATCTCACTCACCTTCTCTTTCTAATAGCCTGGGACCCACATGGCTACAACGCCGCATACAGTTTTATCTGTCACAGTTTGCAACATGTTGCTGTCAGGTCCCACCTAGCTTCCTCCTACAGACTGTGTGTGCAACCCTGCTGTTATAGCCAGCTGGCACAGTTCTCTCTTTCCACACATTTACCTGACTAGGTCGGTGGACGTTTATCCTACTTGGTAGCTACAAAGTACGGCTAGCTCACTCATACTGCAACGGTGCATACAGTGATCTGTTGCAGATGTAAGTTGAGGCTGCAAAGATGTTAAAATCTGAAAAGGATGTAAAATTTTTAGATTGTTATAAGTTTAATCAAATGTTTTGGTGAAACTTGGCTGAGTTAAAACTTGAATGAGAAGGCAGACTTCTAAAAGACTCTTAGTGTGATGCTGGCATTTGGTCTTTTTGTCTTTCCCCACCTTATCCTAACTAAGCTCCTTCAGAGAGAAATGGAACCCTTTTGTAGTAAGATAGGGAGGACAGGATTACTTTATCTTCAATGTATGCAGTGTTGTTGTAGCCCTGTGGGTTCCAGATAGACAAGGTGGATGAGTTAATATCTTTACTGGACCCACTTGTGTTAATGAGAGACAAGCTTTGGAACTTAAACAGAGCTCTTCTCCAGATCTGTGTTACAGCTAAATACAAGATCAAACATTTTAGCATAACTAGTTAGCACATATTATAGTTAACACATTCTAAAGGACCATTCAAGGTGAAGTGTCCAATTATAGCCAAATAAAAATGCTTAACGTACTGAGAAATGTTCAGTGCTAATTAATTGGAAGAGATGATTTGCATAAACTATTCTTATGTGTTTTCAGGAGTCTCTCTCTGTTCGCAGGGGCGGCTCTATTTTTATTGCCGCCCCAAGCATGGCAGTAAAGCAGCCTTCTGCGGCATTTCTGTGGGAGGTCCGCCAGTCCCGCGGATTTGGCAGTGGTTCTGCGGGGGATCTGCCGGTCCCGCACCTTCGGTGTACCCGCCGCTGAATTGCCGCCAAAACCGTGGGACTGACAGACCTGACTGCTGTCCTTCATGGCTTGCCGCTCCAGGCACGCACTTGCTGCGCTGGTGCCTGGAGCTGCCCCTGTTTGTCTATTATAGTTTGTCAGTTTAAGCAGAAAGTCTATGGTGGCGATGGTTTAGTTTGAAAAAGACAGACCGTTTGCTTGTCGTCTGGATGTTCTAAATCATTTTATATTGTGGTATACCCAGAATGTGTCAGATGCTGTGTGAGTACATAAGAAGCCAGGCCCTGTCCCAAAGTCTTTTTAACTGAAACAAGTCAATACATGCAAAGTAGGGAAGAGACAAACAATATACAAGCAAAATGGTCAAGGTGGTAGTAAGCACAGGTCTTATTATCATATGCGCCTTTTATTTATTGTGTTGTGAATGTATAAACTATCCCCTTGCCCCTCTATCTTGTCAATATTAGTTGGATAATTTCTTACAGTAGTAGTTCTTAGGGATTTGAATATAAAATACATATTAGAATATGAGCCAACTCATTTTAATGAAGGTGAGGCTTTAATTTCAACAAGAATTAAGACCCATTCCAGCACATCATGTTTATGTGATTGAATGTAGGTACTCAAGAGCTATAGAGAAACAAATATATGCTCTGCTCTGTCATAAAAAGGTGCTGAAAGGGATGGGATGGTGCTTTTGTTTCCCATATTCATCAAAATCACCAGTAAACACTGTAAAAACGAAAACTGGCAGCTGCTACATTGTAAAACGAGAAATGCTGCATTTCTACATATGGTGGTCCTACATATGCTATCATGCAGTAGGGATTCGGGACATATGGAAATATACAGCAAACTTTTCTGAACTTCTTACATTCACATGAAACCAACACCCAACTGTCTGCAGCTGGCCCCTGTATGATTAGACCCCCACTGGAACACTGTGCTAGTGTGAGTCTTATCTTCCAGCCAGTAGCTAACAGTTCTGAGCACCATTAACTTTCCATGTGTTTATTGTAATAACACATGAAGTTTTCCAAGGCTAGCATATGGAGTGTCCTGGCTTTGCCATGTGGCTTTTCTTAACTGCTCGGGTCCACACTCCTCTATTTGTAGTTCAGTGTGGTGGTATTTTATGTGTTTGGTAGTGGACTAAATGAACAGCTTTGGGTTTTGCTTAGAATTCTGAGGCAGGTTTACAATGAAGTTATGTGTTGCAGTGTATTTAAGTTTTGTTTCCTCTAAACTTGATGTACTTTCTCCAGGTTGCCAGGATAACTTAAGTACTGTCTGTATTTTCCAAAGACAAAGACTTCTCAAACTCTACCTTTGATAATTCTTCCCCCCTCCCACACCCGGTGACAGTTTTGGAAAACAAGAGCAAGTTTTTTTCTCTTGGAAAGCACTAACACATTGTGGCTAATGCAAAGAAACAAATGACTAATAATAATGCTTATTGTTATGCCTACAGGTGCTACTTCGGCTTTAAGCATAGGAGCTATTTCCTTGAACCGTTCCTTGCAGGATATCTTCATGCTTTCTGTAGATGTGGAGAAGGTGAGAGCATTGCTGTCATGAATCTATTGCACCAATACTCTAGTACAGAATAGTCACTTATGAATAATTACACTTGATTGTTTGCTAGTCATAGAACTACATAGAACTGATTCCTTCTGATTGGCTTTAGAAGAACAAATTTTAGTGATGCCAAAATTAGTCTTTTACAACCTGCTATTTTTTTCTTTTTTATTCTGTTTTAGGATGAGCATTCTTACAAATTAAAATTCATCCCAAACTTATCAGTATTGCCCCATCTACACACCCTCCTTTCACTCACTCCAGGGAATATAATACTTTAAAGATACTCCCTTTTCATTCCAAACATTTTCCCCTTTCCTAAACCTCCATTTTATCTGCATTATTTCATGCTATTCTGTGAAAGTATAGCATTTGTTTTATGCGTGTGTTATGTGAAGGAGAAAATAACACTTCCTTATTCACTTTCTCCACATCAGTCAAGATTTTATAGACCTCTATCATATCCCCCCCAATCATCTGTTTTCCAAACTGAAAAGTCCCAGTTTTTTTAATCTCTCCTCATACGGAAGCTGTTCCGTGCACTGAATCATTTTTGTTGCCTTCCTCAGTACCTTTTCCAATTCAAATATGGTGTAGGCATGCCATGGATTCATATAGAGGCATTATGATATATTCTGTTTTGTTATCTAGACCTTTCCTAATGGTTCCTAACATTCTGATAGCTTTTTTGACCGCTGCTGCATTAGCAGATATTTTCAGAGAACTATCCAGTCTGTCATCTTTGATCTTTCCTCTTAAGTGCTCAGTCATTCTGAAAGGGAGAGGGGAGAATATAACAAATATTAAAGGGTTCAGACACCAGGAATGGTACAAGGGGTTTAACTAGAAGTAATGGGGTAAAGCTAAGAGGGGGAAAATAAGATGAATATCAGGAGAAAACTTCCTGACAGTTGACCTCTATTAGATGACGGAGTAGTCTCCCAGGGGAACTGGTAGAAGATTGGACAAAGCACTAATCTACGTATTGAAGGTTACAGTCCTGCCCTGGGAGGGAGAGGGAATAGATGACCTAATAGGTCTTCTCCACCTTTCTTCTATGACCCGAGCTGTTTCTTAAAGGGAAGGAGCTCAGTGTATAAAAGGAAGGTGGTGAAAAAGGGGTGATAGCAGAGTTCATGTAAATGCAGCCTGATTGCTTATGTAAGTTCCTCAATATGCAAGTACCCACTTGGCAACACAAACTCTTGCAGGCAAGTCCTTAACCACTGGACATGGCACTATTCTGAGATCTGTCAGTGACCAGGCATTAACCCCCATTCAGCATCCATCAAACTTTCTCTGAACCACCTTGATATCAGTATTTCCCTGCTAGGAAACAATGGCTGGTTAATTCTCTTTCCTTTTTTAATGGTATGTCCCAAATCTTGTTGAAAGGTTTCTGTGGGAAACTGTTAACCAAAGTAGTAGCGATAATCGAACAACATGTAGTTTAAGATACAGTTTCTTCAGGCACTTATGTGAACTTCTTGAGATGTTATATGAGGGCCTGCACTGTTGAGAAAATGCCATTATACTGGAATCGTTTAGAAATAAAATCTGTTGTTCACCTCTTTGTCCTAAAGATGGTTAAAAAGTTGAAGAAATGTCTACTGAAGTTTTCATTTTTAATTGTTCTTAAGTGATGATAGTTTAGTAGAGCTTATTACTACAGCTTTCCATTACACTGCTGTGAAGAATGTTGCAGTTACAACCGGTCCATTTTTAGAGCGGTAACTCAGTTTTTTTAGTGGATTATTTGATATCTGCATTCACAAGTTGCAACACTAGATTCTGAGGGTATTTTTAAGCAATGAGCTTTCCTATTATACCTTGAAGTTGCATGCAAGCAAGCAAGCAACTGCACAGTGGGAGCCAGGGGAATCTGAGTTCTGTCCCCAACTTTATCAACAATTTCCTGTGTGACCTTTTGATCTAGTCACGCAAGTTTCCATTTTCCCACCTGTAAAATGGGGTTAATTATATCTTACAAACATTAAAGAATTAAGTCAATGAGATAGGCAAGTGCTTTTGCTCTTCTTTTATCATCCCTCATCTGGGAATCTCACAGTAGTATTAAAGCCTGCCACACCTCGCCACTTCAAAATTAATGTGCACACTAATGTGTCTATATATACCTCACTCCTTTAATTAAATCCTAGTAAATATGCTACATGGTTTAAAATATGCTTACTAAAATTTATGTTGTAATCTTGGGAATATGCCCTTAAAAATGCCTAAATATGCACACCTGCCGAGAGTGCTCAATTAAGCATTTTAAGTTTCTTCCTTTTGATTTAAAAGACAGAGAATTAATGCAATAAATATGCTTTAAAAAAATTAAGACAGACATAAATTGAGTTTCTTGGATACTATACCTTTTACCCGCATTGTTTTATTTTAATTTCCTGCAGCTTCTTAAATTAAAGGCCAGGTGTGCTTTAAGTATGCTTCTTGGCTTGTTAATGTTGGGAAGAGAAACTGACACTAATTACACTAAGAAGTAAATTAGTAATAAACATTCCTCTTTTCTACGTCTAGGAGAATGCACACTTTTTTGTTGCAGATATGATCATAGCATCTTTGGAAAAAATGAAGTGCAGTATCCTAAGTCAACATGCAGAACCCTGGAATACAGAGGAAACCAGTGGATCACTAGGCAGCTATCAGCCTGATTCAGAAATATCCTCTTATACCAGAGTAAAGACACAATCTGCTTCTTCTGCTTCTTCAGACAGTGGCTATGAAGGCAAGTTATTTAATGTTAACCCATAATGCAGTGCTTTCTTGCCTGCCTTTGTGTGATTACCCTACAGAAAGAGTTGGAATGGGTGTTTCTCATAAGTGATTTCCTTGTCCTGTCTAATCTTCACTGACTCCCCAGACAGACAGTCAAAAATAAAAGGTCGCTTGTCCCATGAGATGTCTCCCTGATAAATTTGATTCTCCAAATGATTCCCATGCTCGCCAGTTTTTCTTTAACATTCACATCTGTGTATCTTTTTTATGGTTTGCGTCTCTCTTTGGAGTGTGCCTGGGGATATATGTAGTTCATTGTGCTGGACTGTGATTCACTGGAAATTGTAATTCATGCTCTTTGTTAGTGAAACTGTCAAGTTAGGATTTAAAAAAAAACAACAACCCACCTTCAAGTGCAACGTTTGTAATGTGTGGTTTATTCATCTTCCTTTTTTGTATTACGGGTTATGGAGTCTGACTATCATCAATTTGCTTTATAGCTTACTTCATTAGTTCATGGATCAGTCACTAGACATTTGAGTAGGATGAAATCTCAAGCAGGATTTGTGCACATGAAGTATGAGTCAGGGTAACAAAGGCTTATGATATTGTAACGCTGTACAGTACATGAATTTGTAAAATGGGCATGTCCCAAAAGGGATTTGAATACATAAGATAACATGAATCTAAATGATGTAACTTCTTGGAGGGGAAATCACTGAAGAAGAAGTGTGTGGGGTGCGGGAAGCACATTACTATTAAATATTTATAATTGCAGTAGCTAATACAGGCTTCAACCAGCTCAGGCCCTGCTGTGTCAGGCACTTTACAAATACAAAAGAAATGACAGTCCCTGCCCCAAAGAACATACAACCTAAAAGCTCATTTTACATTTCGTGTGTGGCTTTTTTTTGATGGAGAGAGAGGAGAAGACAGTGACAGAATGTTTAAAATAGTGCAAAGATCTAAATATATTAATCCCTCCATGAAGCTCTTATTAATGGATCATTTACTTTGTTAAAGGTTGTGCTGTGCTGCGGGTCAGCTCATCAGTAAATCCATCGTCACATCATGAGGCCGGTAGATTTCACTGCGATAGTGACTCAGATGATGAATTTGTAATTATTGGTAAGACTTTCAAACTATGCAGCTGCAACTTGCAATGAGTCTGGATAGATTTACTAACTACTTCAGTGCCACTTTTCCAGAGCTACATGTTGCCATAGTATGTATTTTATAGTACAAACTCGCAAGTGTATGATGACATTTCTCTCTTGGTAATCGTGCACTACTAATTGGAAGAGTTGAAATAGCTTTTCATAAGTGCTGAAACTCTATCATACGTAATAATAATACAGAAGTTCATTTCTACAGCAAGAATACTTTCCAGTAGTTGACATATATATTAACGTGCACATGCAATGTATGTGGTAGTGCCCAAAGTGTACACACCACAGATTCCCTATATGGCTGCTGAGACACCTGAGTTCAATTCCCTGCTTTGCCACAGTTTTTGTGTGTGATCTTGGGCAAGTCATTTGTGGAAGTCTCTGTGCTTCCATCTGTAAAAAATCTGAAAAGCTAACGCAATTCAAGAGGAAGAAGGGAACAATCTTACAGAAGAAAGGGACATCATCAATAGGTGCACAAATTACTGCTCTGATCTATAAAACCACCAGACAAATGGCTGTCTACACTAGTATCTCCCAGATTCAACAGGGGAGGATGACTTTCCTATGCTGCGTGAAGAAGTGGAGACAGCTGTGAAATCACTCAAAAACAGAAAGGCTACAAGTATTGACAATATCCCAGCCGAACTGATGAAATTCAGAGGAGAAATAGTAATAGATCTACTCATCAAGATCTGCAACAAGATATGGCAAACCGATGAGTGGCCTTCCACGTGGACATAGTCACTAGTCATTGCTCTGCCAAAGAAAGGCAACCTGCAATTGTGTCAAAATTACTGGACCATAAGCTTAATTAGCCATCCCAGCAAAGTGATGTGCTTCATTCTGTTCAATATGACTTTCAACAAGTGGAGAATATCATCGCTGCAGAACAGGCTGGCTTTCGTGCTGGAAGAAGTACCACAGAACAGATTTTCAATCTTTGTATTCTATGTGAGAAGTACTTACAACACCAGCAGGACATCCACCATGTTTTAGTTGACTTCGGCGTTGAGTATGGCACAAAGCTCTCTGGGCAGCCATGAAGATGTACAGTGTTGGTTGTAAGCTTATTCTTACCCTTAAACAACTATATGCCAAGGCCAGCAGTGCAGTTCTCATCAATGGCACAATAAGAGAGTGGTTTCGCACCACTGCTGGAGTCTGGCAAGGCTGCTTTCTTCGCCCACACTGTTCAACATCTACTTGGAGCACATAATGACTGATGTCCTAGAAGATTACATATGTATAGTCAGCATTGGTGTGTGTGTGTGTGTGTGAGAGAGAGAGAGAGAGAGAGAGAGAGAGAGAGAGAACAGTCTCTCAAATCTTCAGTTTACTGATGACACTGGCGAACTGGCAGGTAGCAAAGATGAATTTGCCGATATTGTGAAATGATTGGATGAAACCTCCGCAAAATACAGCATGGAAATTATGCAGAGAAACCCAACCTGATGACAGACAAACAGGATGGGATCAGCTCACATATCACTGTCAGTGGACAAGAGGCGGAGATAGTGAAACAGTTTAAGTATTTAGGGGCAATCCTCACTGATGAAGGATCACAGGCAGAAATTCTGGCAAGAACTGCGCAAACAGCAGCAGCAGTGGCAATGCTAAAGCCAGTTTGGAGGAATAAGAACATCTCCGTGGAAAATAAACTGAAACTGCTGCATGCATTGGTCATCTCCATTTTTCTGTATGTGTGCGAGACATGGACCCTTACGGCAGAACTTGAATGGAAAATACAGGTGGTAGAGATGAGATACTTCTGAAAATCCTGGGCATCCCCTACTTCAACCACAACATCATATGACCCAGTGCATTGGGTGATGAAGGTCTCCTGGCAACCATGAAGAAGCACAAGCTGAAGTGGTACGGCCATGTAACAAGATCATCTAGCCTATCCAAGAACATCCTCCAAGGAACAGTACAGGGGAGGAGGAGAAGAGGTAGACAGAAGAAGAGATGGATTGACAACATAGAGTGGACAGGAATGGACTTTGGAGACTCAAGCTCTGACACACAATCATCAGAGGTGGAGACAATTGGTTGATTGCTCATCAGTGATGGTGCCGCAATGACCAATGTGATTATGGGAGTGATGATGATTAATGAAAATGGGATAATAGCACTTCCTTACCTGACAGCACTCTTATGAAGATAAATATATTAAGGATTGTCAGGTGCTCAGATACTACGGTAATGGGAGCCATATAAGAACCTAAAGTAGATAGAATACAATGGCAGGAGGTGGAGGTTTTTGCTTTTGTAGGGCTAACAAATTTTTCCTCCATTTCTGCAGAACTTGAAGACTTGGAAAATATTGCAGCATCTCTAGATAAAAGGTAACTTTTTGTATTTCTCATAACTTAGTAAATAGCCGGGTGGCAATACTTTTCCCTGCCATATTGTGATTCTCCTAAAAAGAGGCAGGAAGGGAACATAGTTTGTTTGATGGATGTAGCACAAGGGTCCTAGAGGGCATAGGTGAATCAAAGTGGGAAGGGGAGGGGAAGGGAGGGGAGGATGGAAGGAGTGTCAGAAATCTTCAGGGATGTGGAGGACACAAATCTACTTATGAAATGCTACCATTTGGCTTGCTTAATTTTCAGATTATCTTTTGATCCAGGCTGCTATTCTGCTGAAGTAACAGCACAGAAGCTTTACCAAGAGTTCAGGAAACAGTTTCTGTCTGTAACCAATAACGTTCAGCTGTCTAGGTGCCTGAACACAACTAAGGAGAAAGTAAGTTTTTGAACAGAAAACAATGTGCTTATTATTCAAAGCCTTCAGTGCAGCTGCCTCATTCATGGGGTGAAGGAGGATGCGTAGAATGATATAAATGTGTGTTCAGGGTTTGGTTATTTTTAAGCAATTGCGGGGGAGGGGAGTCTGTCTTGGTTAGGAAGCTCTAATGCATTTAATGCAACGTAGGAAATCATGTAAATGGGATCTCTGTAGGAAATCATGTAAATGGGATCTCTGTGAACACAAGAAGTCCTTCAAGAGTTGCTACTAAACATGACTTTGGGTATCAAAACTGTGATTGTACTGACAGCTGTTGGAGTGTTGAAGGTGACATTTCATTGCATAGTCTGCAAAGCATGTTAGCATCTGTTCAACTACTAGGTTGCAGGTTAAATTCCACACTTAAGTCTGTCTTTCTGTCTTCAATAGTGTGCAAATAAAGAAAATATTCCAAAGGAACTTGAGTCAAGTGGGAATCTGGCAGAAGAAATAAAGGTCAAAGCCAGATTAAGAGGAACCACAGACTGGGCCCCACCTAGGTTTCAAATAATATTTAGTATTCACCCATCACTCAAGTAAGTCTCAAGTACTTGTCTGTCTGTGGGACTAGTCATTTTGTTTCTGTTATACACTAAGCCCAGTCCAAAGCCTGTTGAGATCAGTGAAAAGATTTCTATTGATTTCATTGGGCTTTGGATGAGGCCTATTGTTCAGTACCTTGTTCTCCAGTGTTTCACTGGAAGTTATGTAATAATGCCTACTTTTGCTGAGTCATTATGTCCTGACTAACACTGTCTATGTACTGTTACTCAATATGGTGAGTTACTTTTTTTGAAGATTGTGGGGTTTTGTTTTTAGCTCCCCTGCTGGCTCAAGACTTTTTTCCAGCAAGCAAAAGATTGACTACGCAGAAGAATTATGAATCTTGCTCTACTTAAAGTGCTGTCAAATGCACAAAGTAAACAAACTAATAACTTTGTTTTAACAGAAGTTGGCAGAAAAAAATCTTGAGTGTTACTTGGAATTAATAATGGGTACAAAATGTTCAGACAAATGTGACTTTTTTCCTGGTCAACAGTATCCCTTTATGCTTTCTTAAAGAAAGACTGGGGAAGTATCATACTTCTGGCATACCATGATCTCTGGTACCAGTGTCTGCATATTCTACAAAGATTAGCTTAGAGTTCCACTGTAAAATAACATCCAGAACTTCTCTTTGACAACAGACTTCTCTTCCTACATTGTAGTGGTTTTTTTTTTGAGTAACATGATCAGACTTCCAAGTTGAAAATATTAGATTTAATTTTGTCTGTCTGTACAGGAGAGATGCTGTTGTAGCTGCGCAAAACTTTACTTGTGCTGGTTGTGGAACCCCAATAGAACTCAGTAAGTATTGAAACACAAACACAAACCCCCAGACATACCACACCAAGCAATCCCCAGTTGTTTGCCAGCCTGTATTTTTGTGTTGACAGGATATATTTTGCAGTTCTGGCAATACCTTAACTAGAAGAAAACATTCCAGGTTGGGGATGCATGTAGCACAATGCACAATAGGATCATATCTCCACCTGAAATGTTATTACAGCCTGAATACAACGCCCTTCTCCATCAGCTGTAGGCTACTTCATAGCACTCCTACTTATCCACAGTTAGAAGTGGTGACTTTCAACAATAAAACTGGAAGCAAATTATTTATGATGTAAAATAGCTTGATTTTAAAAAAAAAAGTAGGCTAATAGTAAAATATAAGTTAAAATATAAGTCTCCAAGCTGCAAATCATAAATCTTAATTAAAAATACTTTTGAAATAGAATTTGTAATCCTTGCCAATTGATACTGTCAACTGGTCTTAAAAAGAAAGAGGATGTGTAAGTGGTTTTCTTATTTTTAAAGACTTGACCACAAAACCCTGTTGAAGTTATAAGAATCGTTGGGATACTTTTTTTTCACAAGCTGCTTAATGCATTGTAATGTTCAGATGTATCCACTTCATCAGGTCTCATTGCATGGGAAATCTCTGAAATGAATGTAAAGCGCTATACTGGGTCCATTATATAAAGAGAGACTCGCTCATGCCTGTCAGAACAAAATTAATATTTGTGTTGACATCAGGGACTCGGAGAATCATTCACAATAACTGTGCAAAGGAATTAGTGAGGTTACACCTGTAACCACAAGACCCAGTCCTGAACTTGTTTTGCGGGAAGCAGCCAAAAGTGTTTCCAGTAAGGATCTGTGTAAATTTTGATGGTCATAACTATGATCAGTCTTGCATAGGCCAAAGAGAGTTTTCTATAGTTAATTCAGAATACTAAATCTGACCATGGTTCTACCTCTTAAAAAACCAACCCCCTCCCCCCCCCAAAAAAAGCCTATTTTTCTGTAGATCTGAATTATTTATTACTGGATTGATGCAGTTAAAAGGCAATACCGTAGTTTTTAGAAGAATGGTTCTTTAAAGAATTATCTTCATTGTTGACCCTCCTCAGAATACATCAGGAGACTCCGCTATTGTGATTACCTGGGGAAGTACTTCTGCGACTGTTGCCATAGTTATGCACAAACTTCCATCCCTGCCCGAATATTGATGAAATGGGACTTCAAAAAGTACTATGTCTGTAACTTCTCCAAACATCTCCTGCTCAGCATATGGCAAAACCCCATCTTCAATGTGTCGTGTATCAACAAAACCCTCTATACAAAAGCAAAGGAACTGAACAGAGTCAGGGTAAGTAGCAGCATCTTTGTAATTGAAGAGTGTGGCATCGTCCTGCATGCTGCCAGAAGAAAGACTAGACCCCAGGAATCTGGTTTAATTAGGTTGCCGCTTTATTAAGTAACATATCTGGGAACTATCCGGCAATAACTCATCCACTGCAGGCCATTTTTCATTTGTTATCTGTACCACCTGTTATCTTTACCACCTTTTTCCCGCTGTTCCAATCCACCTGGTACTAGCACTGTCCGCTCTTATGAGGGTTAAAGGGATGGGGACTAGGGGTTTTCTCCTTTCTATACCAGACATTAGGAGCCCCAAACCTATTTCCCACCTTGTTTAAGAGATGCCTTCTCCTAATCCACTTCCAATTCCAGTTTATCAGGGATTTGGGTGCCCTGTTGAACAAGTACCTGCCACCAGGAGACACTAGCAGTTTAATTGGCTGCCACTCTCTGCCCATGAAGCAGCTGTGTCTGGCCAGCAGAGGAAAGAAAACAGTTGGCTTCTCTAAGGATTTCACACTCCCCCCCTGCCCTTCTTGTGAGCACACTGACCTCTCTGCGGGTTGGGGAGAGGAGGGTGTCTCTATGGCTGACTGGTTGGACAGAAGGGTGCGGCACAAGTCTATTGGCTCTTGTGAACCCAAGGGAAGGGCTTATAAACCCATCCCCTTGCCCTGGGGCATAGCAATTGGTTCTATATAGTCTTTGATCCTGCAGGAACAACTTGCAGTTTCGGGTCATGCATTTTGGCTATGCATACTCACTTGTGGGGCAGGCCTTTTGGTGCATTATATAGCTGATCTAACTCTCTGCTGTATTCTTCCTAATTTTAAAGTAAAACTGCTGTATTGGTGAAATGCTAATTTTTAAATAATCACTGGCTAAATTAGTGGTCTTAAACACTTCTGAATGTTTAAGTATGCTGCTCTGCTTTTCATTTTAAATACTACATTTTCCTACCCTTCATCCTTTAGGAGATACAAGAACAGCTTTTGCATATTAAAAAACTACTGAAAACCTGCAGGTTTGCTGAAAGGTATGGAGCATGATTAAGTGTAGTAAATACTTGGTAAAAGTATAATAATTATTCATGGAGCTTCCCCCTCCAGAAAAATTTTTAATCACACATTTTTTAAGGACATTAGTTCGATATTGTCATCAGAAATTCTGATATCTTCCTTTTCCTTGCAAATTTATCTATTGCAAATGTCAAGTGATAGTTTATTTTATAAAGCAGCTTGTTTTTTCCCCCAGTACCTTTGTAGAAACCCCTATGAGACTTGATTAATGATTAGATGTGTGTAATTATTTTTAGCAGAATTTTTTCTTTCATCCTTCTGATACTATTCCTCTTCAAGGACACTCACATTGTTCCTCCCTCAGCAATGTAATTTCTGTTCAAAGTTTTTCTAGGGTGACTAGAATGGTTATTCCATATGTTGCTCAAATGATGGCTCTTTAGTAGATTGTATTCACTCCATCTTCATTTAACTAATGACATAAAACAAGCTGTAGAAAATGTGTATATTCTGCCTGAGTTAGGCAGCTCTGACTACTTTCTCTCATTGCACACTCAGCCTAACTTCTCTGTGGATTTAGGGAACATTGGTGGCTTTAAAGAAAAGTAAGATGTTCTTCCAGCAAACTTTATGATTTTTTGTCTAAATCAAACAGTTGCCTGCAATGCTTAATGTAATTACTATAAAATGGAAAAATAATGGACCTCTGTTTTGCACCTGCAATTAGTTGTGGGTGCATATGATAGCACTTGGACATTGAGCTGAGTTCTGGACAAGACATCTGAATGCTGTTGCTTACACCCACAGAATTAGAGGTCTTTTATAAACCAGGCAAATAAATAAAAATTAAAAAAAAAACCTTTTAGTCTCTCTCTACTATAGGGCTAGGGACAATAATGATTTGATGACTGATGAAAATATTATTGTCAAAACTAAGCATTTTTGATGCACTCCTTCTCCACCCAGTTATGGTAGCAAATGAAAGTTAAAATGTGCAGTAGTGGTCATCTTGCGCTTGTTGCAATGGCTGTATAGTCTAAAAGGCTTTTTAATACACCCCTACCCCCAAAACAAATCAAAACCAACAACAACCCACTGCTTTTTTGTGCATTAAAATAGCAAGTTATCTATGCTGTTTCTGTGTGAGCATTCTATGTATGATCAGTGAATTGGTGGGATTATTGCATATGACAAGATAGATGCCTAAACAATTGAGAACAGATTTTTTTTTTTAGTTTAAATACTTATTGAACTCAAACTTTGGGAGAAAAAGCTATGTTAAATAATGATACCCCCCCCATACACCCTCACCCACAAGTCAAGGAAGTTCTCACTGTAGCCTTCCAAAGAACACTCCAGCATAAACTGGGTAGGCAAGACTTAATATTCTTTCTTCTAAGGTTAGTTAAGAAGTAGGCTTTTGGCAAAATTCACAAGTGCCCTTTAACCCAGTTAAACTAAGTTCTGCTGTGTATAGAGATATCAATTTTATGTTCTTCCTGGTTGATTAGACTTAGCGGTCTCCACTTACATGTTTTGCTAAACATGCTCTCAATAAACATGTCACCACTTTGTAATTTAACGGGTTTTTTTTATCTGTAGTGTATTGAAAGAATTTGAACAGGTCTCCAGCCACCTGACGACAGAGCTGCATCTGTTCTCAATGGATGACTTGGTGAAGACCAAACGAGGGCTGTTAGTGCCTCTTCTCAGGGATATTCTAAAAAGCTCCATATCTCATGTAGAAAACTGTGAGGTAAGGAAATCTCTGTGTCTGGTATATAGCCTGAAGAATAGCCACAACTGACCATATATTTTTATAAATCTGAACTTTTAATAAACATCAAAGTAATTAACTCTTTCAATTCTTCTAGCTTTGTCAAGCCAAGGGATTTATTTGTGAATTTTGCCAGAGCTCAGATGTACTCTTCCCATTTCAGATGGCTACATGTAGCAGATGTACAGGTATGTTCCTGCCCAAATCTATTGCTTTCTTGTGAGCATGTATGTGCGTGCATGTATAATGTTTCAAGCCCTGATTCCGCAAGGTTCTTAAGCATGTGCCTAATTGTAAGCACATGAGTAGTCGCACTGATTTCAAACTGTCTTATCTCAGTGAGTTTATTGTATATTTGAAAACTTGGATGTGTTGTCTGAATGTAAGTTAAAACAAAATCCAAGTGTGTTCTTGGTATGGGTTTACATGTCTCAGTTTGAGTTTGAAATAGCAAATGTATTGCTGTTACGTCGGATTTTTCTGGACCTAATCAACTGCCCATTGAAGTCAATGGAAAGACTCCAATTGACTTCAAGGTTCATTGGCTTGGGATCAAAATATGGAATTAAACTTGTTACTTTGTGCTTCATTGTCCTGGTCATGAGTCGTCTTCAGTTACTTTCATGTCTGGATAAACTGCCATCCTTTAAGGAATACAATTATTGATGCAATTTTTCCCACCTGCTTGTGTGTGTAAACAGTTTGCAAAGCGTGCTTCCACAATCAGTGTTTCAAGTCTGGAGAGTGCCCCAAATGTCTGAGAATAGCTGCTCGGAGGATGTTTTTGGAATCTCCATCTGTGGCTATGTGAGACCGGATTACTATGAAGAGGCATGCAGGTTTCTGTATATACCTCTGAAGAAACTAGATACAGATACATATGGTGTCTGTCTACAGGTTGGATAATGTTGTTTTAAACATTGGTATTTTTAAGTCATCCTGCCATGTTAACATTTTTTAATATGACTTTTTAAAAAAAATAATAAGGTTTAAATATTATGCTTGAATACCTATCCTGACAGAAAATAGTTTTTTATTGTGATCAGTTTAAGTGTATGTTAATGCTGTCATTAATATTTTGCTGCTACTGTTTTTTTACTCTTTTTTATTTCTGAACTTAAGTTTTTGTTGTTGTTGTTTTATTGTTTTATATTTGACAAGTTGACAATTCCCATATGTAACTTTTCATGCAATGTAGAGAAAATAAACAAAATTGAAAAACTCTTTTAACCTTGTCAGATTTTTATTATAAGCAAGAGGTGATAAAATGTAAGGAATTTTCTTTCCTCTGTTGAAAATATACTACAGAAATGCCTTGACTTGCGAGTTTGATTTAAAAACAAACAAACAAAAAAACACACCTGAAAATGTTATCCTGAAAAGAATCCTAACTCAAAATGGTGGATCAGTTTTAAAAAGAGACCCGTGCTAAACTCTACGGCAGTACTTCCAAACCTGAGAGATGCCAGACTACTTGGGGAGGGCATGTAGAGAGAGGGGGAGAGAGAGGTCCATGACCCTGAATTCACTCTGCCCAACACTGCAGGCTTGCTGACTCCTACAGGCCAAGTACTGGGTATCTCTTTGAAAACTGACTGCTTTCCTTACCTGCTTCTGCAGATGCTTCTTATGAAGCTCGCCATGAAAGCGACTCATGTACACAGAAGTGTTGAGCTATTGCCTGAACCTATATCACTCCTACTCCTGTGGTACTTGCCTCAGCAGTGACAGCACACATGGTCCAAGCTTCACTGCAACACCAATGGCCACCCGCTGACAGAGATCCCCAAAACTTACAGGAAGGATTATTGTGAGTTATTGTAGACATTGATCTGGATAGCATGTCCCAAAGGTACTGTCTCCCTAGCTAAGTGCCTTTAAGACACCGGATCTGCTTCTGTCATTCAATGTCTAATTTCCTATGGGACTTTCAAACACCCTTCCTCTTAAATATCCATTCAAGACTACCGCTGTACTAAAAGAGAATGGAACTCTGAAACTAGTATCTGTTGCAGTTCACTTCCAAGCTGAAAATCTTTCACAATACACATTGCAAGTGGGGACACTTCATATACAGTTCTTATCTTCCTGTGGCTATAAACAAAATGTAACTGCTTATTGCATAGACGTAAGATTATCATCTATTACTGTTATCTAAGATCTGCAAACAGACATGAAACTTTGCTGAGAAGTGAGTGATGTCAAATGGTGAGATTTGGTGATGGGACACACCTACAGAATTGGCTGCAATTAATGTGATGCAAGTGTTAGTTGCTTCATCTATACACAAGACTGAATAAGCCACATTAATGGATTTGCTATAGGGATTTACATTTTATGGAAGAGCTTGCCTTAATCCCTGTATAGAACAATTTGCAGGATTACTGGCTTTGTTTGAGTAAGGGGAAAATGTTCACTTAAACTTTTGGTTGTGTGTGCTTTCCAGGAATAATCTAATGAATGATTTTTCTTGCACAAATGTTTGCAGAAAGAGGAATGTTAACGTGAGTTTGTTTTGTTCACATGCACACACATAACCTATGCTAATTTTAATCGAGCTACTTGACTACCACTTGAATCACCTGACCAATCATTGCTAAGCATCACCACTTGAATTCAGACTTTCTCAAAAGTTGAGTTTAAATCAATAAAAAAGACCTTTGAATGAATTTGAAAATCACAACTACATGTGGACAGCTTGTGAAGAGGGACAGGGTAAACTTGTTTAAAAAAAAATCATTACAAGTTTTTTCACTTTGCCTATTTATTATATAACCACAGAACATTCATATCCTACAGTTCTCTTCTCTTCATCTTTCTTGTTCATTTGGAGCTGCTGAAATTCTGTAGTGGACTAGCGCATACCTCAGTCCCCTGTAGTATCCTGCCTCGCGTGCTTGGTGGAAGTGCAGATCCAAATAAATGATATGTTTCTTTAAATTCAAAGTGTGTATGTCTGGGGATACAGCATGGGTCTTTCATTCTTTGTTTGTTTGGTCATTCATAGGCCCTGTAAAGTTCTTCAGTGGTCAAGGGGATCTTTGGCACCCTACAGTGTTTATAATCTGTCTTGTTTGGAATTGGCTGTGTATGGGGCTGCTTTCAACAGTATCAAACCCTACTGAAATATTTGTCTGTTCATAGCCCTACTTCATGCTAGTGTTTGAAGAATTGCTGGAACAGGTAGCGCCAATAGGACATTATGCCCTAAGACATTCACAAGAGTTTAGTAAAAAGTCATTTGTCTCTTGGCCATGGCCAGAATGAGGCTTTGGGGGAAGCTAAACTAATATGAGGCGGTTTGTTTAGTGATACCCGGTTGATAAGATGTGTTTTCTGAGGAGGCTGCTCGAATAAACCCAGGTTACTTTTTTGCTATTGGTATTTTGAACCCAAAGAAACAGAGCAGTGAAACAGAGAACACTAGCTTAGTAAACCCCAAACGTTGCTGTCATGTTAGAGAGACAAGACAAAATAAGAAAAGGAGTTAACTTTAGGCTATATCAATTAACATGGAGAGAGGGACTGAAGATGCCCACTCAGCTGTCTGTGGAGCATGTGAGCTGAAAGTATTTCATTTTAACCTGTCTTGAGTGTAATTAACTTATCCCATTACAAACTGTAAACTGTAGATTTGTATGACTAGGCATTACTCGTTATAATCCCTGCTATGCACCACAGAAGGTGCCAAGAAGTTTGTCACAGTTCTACACAAGTTTATAGAGGCTGTTGTTACATAAGTGTTTGTAATTTAAAAAAATGCTCTCATGCAGAAGCTGTCACCAAGAGATCAAGACTCCAATGATGAGGCGCATGTAAATTGTGCTTGGCACAATGCAGAGGAAGCTGGGAGGGAAGTTCAAAAGTGGTCAGTTGCCACCTGTATGGGCCCTGGATTCTGGCAGCACTGGGGCCTGTTCTGGGCCCTATCATAGCAGTCCACTAGGGACAGAGGATTTACTTTGTGCCAGCACGGGATTCCTCTTGCAGCAGAGGAGTTACCAGATAGTTGTGGGCATATAGCAGCTAGAACAAAACTGAAAATGGTGCTCTATGTATCTTATTTGGGGATAACTTTGGAAAATGCTTGGCTTGGACAGAATGAGTCCAAGGCATTAACGTATCTGTGGGCATTAGAACCAGGTGTCTCCATTTCCCCCATCATGTGGGCTTCGGAGGAAAGCAGCTACGAAGAGCCAGCCAGAGACTCCAGTTGGCAGAGGCAGAAGCAGCCAAAGTTCCTTTGGGGAACATTCTACAGTTTTAATGGACTTCCTCTTCTGGGAGTTTTGCCATTGACTTCAATAGGGGCAGGATTTCACACCCGGTTGATCTGTCTGTTTTAAGAGGTGCCTGGCCAATATACTGTGGTGAATGTCAAACATGTATTATCATTCTCATTCTTAGCCACTTCTGCGCTGTCGCTTACATTCATTTGTCATGTCTGCTTAATTGAGATTATAAACTCTTGGAGCAGGGGCTGTTTTGCTAGGTGCTTTGGGCCTGGCTCCTGACTGGGGCCTGCTACCATAATGTAAATAAGGGAGTTAACCTTTGATGGCCAAGCATAGCATGTGAGCGCAAGTACAGGTTTCACTGCAAGAGTAATTAGATACTTTGCATAATTAAACAGCTTCACTGAGCTCTATAATTCCAGCAGTAGCTCACGCACCATTCAGATTAATGAATGAAAATATTTACATTATTAGGAATCATTGTTATGAACATGTATTTCTATATACAGAGCCTAGTTAATTGTTTCGGTAGATGGACTCTCAATTCTATGTATTTTCCACGTATGTCTGAATTAGTTAACCTATGTGTTTCCAGTGAAAGTCATCCCCAGGTCTGAACTTTTAATGTGGGTGGGTGATATTTGAAAGCCAGCTGTAGCTGTATTTTAATTCCATCAGCCAGTGATCTGAACACTGTAAAACAGCTCAAAGCTTCTCACAAAGATTGTATCTGTACTTATTTTTATTTTGCATGTGTTCTAATAATTGCAATACTGTTCACAAGTAAGTCTTTGACCACTCATTTCACTCGGGAGCTTGGAGAATCTATGTTACATCCCTGTCAAACACTGAAATGCTAATTAGGTGGAAGGCATCCTACAGAGCTTGTGTAAAAGAAGGTTTCACCAGTAAGAATCCTGTTTGACGGTCTGATGAAGGTGTAACCACAAACAAATAATGGGCTTCCAAAGATTTCAGTGAAGCAAGATAAAAAGCCATTAAAAGATAATTCCTAAGAGCTCAACAGATGGGTAAAAAAAGGACCGGAGTAATTAATGTGACCTGGAAGGTGAAATACTTGGTTTGTAAGTAGATATGCTATTACAAATATACACACTTCAAAGAAGGGCTGGGCATTTCTCTGGATCACAAGAACATCTAGTTATTATGGTCAATGCTAACATTTTTTTGAAGTGATATCGACCCTCCTACTTCAGAATTTAAGCCCATCTAGAATGAGACTTTCATGGACAGCAAGTTCTACTATATCTGCCCACTGTGACATTCCTTGCAGCTTCCTTTTGAAGCATCTAGTGTTTGCCTGTCAAAGACAGGATACTGGACTAGAGGGACCATGGGTCTGATCCAGTATGGCAATACCTGTGCGCCTTTGTAAACCCACAAAAGAATATGGGCATTGGGAATGAGGTGGGTATGTTGGAAGATTCATTAAGCACTTTCTGTAAAACTATTAAGAGTTGCAGGAGATGAGTGTCTTCTAGGTAGAGGCATTTAAAGTTAAGTGGCAAGAGATTGAAGCTAAATATGGGAGAAGGAAGCAGTTAAGAAAGTCTCTCTGGTCTGACTTGTCTATTTGGCAAAGATAGCGACAGGGTGAGAGGGTCAGAAGTGACCACTCATTCACAAGAGAAAGGCCGGGCTGTGAAGTGTTGCATAACGTTTTATTTAACACATTTCTATAATTCAAGGTTTCCCAGTAGCCTAGTCTTTCCAGAAATAGTGAAGTGGTTACTGTTTAAAACTGACCTCTAAAGAGAGAAGAAAATAGCATCTCTCTTTTTGCTCCTTTATGAGTTATATGCATGACCTGAAAAGTTTTTTGTGTGTGTGTATGTTCTTTGCTTAGAAAAACCAGGAATGTCAAATCATAACCATTTTTTTTAACTGGATGACTCAAAATTCATTTGGAAGTTTTCTCAGCACTGTTGTAAAACCTTTAATCAGGTTTTACTCCTACACATGCAGTGGGGATTGAATTAAGTCACCAGTTTTCATCATGATTTAAATCAACAAGCAGGAACCCTAGATTAAATACCTGATTTTAATCTTATGTGTATTTTTATTTTCCCAAAGACAGGCTAATTTTCATTGGTTGGTATAACCATTAAAACATGTTGATTTGCAACCAGATATAAACTTTACACTAAATGTGGTACTTCTTTTTGCTAACCAGGAGGATACACTATATCGATTAAACTCTGTTTAACCAATTATATAGTTTAAACAATAATTTGGATTCTTATTTATATTGTTTTTGTTAGAAAATAGTGAGTGATGCATTTCTTATTTGCTAGCTGTATTTGATTACAAATTGGAATTCAGTGGAAAATGCACAAAACCAGCATTTTAAAATTGTTCTTTTATTAGTTAAAATTACCTTAAATGTATTGGATACATAACAAAAGTCTATTTATCAAAACATGTTTTGCATTTAATATTAACTTTTATTAACCAAAGGAAGTAGTAACTATGGTTAGCCAAGTGACAGATTGTTTCTGGTCAACATGGACCAGATTTTTAAAAGCACTTAGACTCCTAAAAATGCAGAGAGGAGACTAGTGAGTTTTTTTCAAAACCACCTAAGCAGGTTGGGTACTAACCTCCAATGAAACCAATGGGTATTAGACAGCTACTTTGGAAAATCCCACTAGCTCCTATCCGCATCTTTAGGTGCCTAAATACCTTTAAAATCTGGCTCTATAGCTTTCAAATTTTTAGAATTAATAGAGCTCATACTCTCCCATCTGGTTTTGATTGATGAATTGGAAGAGGAAATCAAACAGTATGAATAAAAATTGCTTCCTATCTCAGTCGGGGTTTGCTTACATGTTTTCTCTGATATTATAACCCTAAGCTAGCCTTAACTTATTGGGATCCACAAGGCAGCTTCTCTGCCCAGCTCTAGTTTTCAGTCTGAAAACAATAGCTTTGCAGACCCCTCAGTTGCAACAAATGTGATTGATGCTGATGATTAGCATCCTGTTACACATTTCAGTTCTCTTTTCATAGTGCCAGTACAGATTAACTGGAACTGCAGTAGTGCAGTGACTGACACCTTTGCATTGGATATTATTACTAAATCACAGCATAAGGGTTGCTCTGAAGCATGCAATATGGCAGCTGAATGCACTGGAGCAGAACACCACCTCTTCACCTCTGCTCATAAAAGGAGCTGTAATGGGGTGTACAGGTCCTTTATCCCTAAAGGGGGCCAAAAGATGTCATCCCAGGGGTTTGTTAGTGTTAGGCCAGGCTCAGAAAGCAGCCACAACTGGAAGAAAGGCAGCACTTCTGGGGAATTAACAGTGGGATGGGAAGATCCCAGGACACTCTTACTTTAAGGGCCTTGAATCAGAAGCCCTGTAGTGACTGTGTGTGGGGAGGGGGAGAGGGGGCAGGGGTCCCCTCTCTTTCAGTCAATCGGGAGGGATGCTTAGCAGGAGGGTAGTATATATGCCATCTTTCTCTCAGAGAAGGGCATGCGATAACAGAGGAAGAAAGGCGGAGCTGGAAGGCTAGACTTATGCTGGATAGAATAAAGGCTCTGTGGTAAGCAGGAGCATTAGACATGGGTTGGAACTATGGGGATACTGTGTTTGGGATACTGAGGATTATTTTGGGCTACTGACCCAGTTTCAGGGGAGTTCTGGTGATAGCCTTGAGAGAGATTTTTCAGTGCTCCCAAGGTGCACTGAAGAAAGGGGGTAGATGGAGGGTGCCGTGGAAACACCTCTGGCCACAAGGGGGAGCCAGGTGAATGGCGTCCCTGTTACGGAAACCACCGCTAAAGTCAATGTCATGCTGGGGATTTCCCCAGCCTGGGTGTGTGCCAACAGCATTGGCTTTCACTGCCCTCTCTGAAGCCCCAATGCAGATTGTGAGGCAGAGGTGGGAAGGGGAATGTCGGGGTGGGGGAACAGCCAGAGCAATTCTTAGCTCACAGTGGTCTCTTAGGAAATATGGCAAGTTTATGCAGCTAGAGAATCCCGCGAAAATCAGTGTCAGTTCTGAGCCCAGCGTAACGAGGGCACAATAGAGAATCTGGCCCACAGTGATTGGGATTTGTAAAGGACTTTATCAAAGAGTGAGTGGACCACGCCGCTTCAGGGCCAACACAACGCTTAATTTTAGTCTCTTAATAATTTGCATATTTAGTAACGTTTCCAAAGAACAAGGCATAAGCACGTTACTAGCAGTCATAGAGATGCAGAAAAGCAGAAGTAACTGCACAGCTGTCCTGACAAGCTTCCTCTTTCAGAACCAATGTCTGCTTGGTTAACTCAAAGTCTTCCCCTTTTACAGGGTGAATGTGCTTGAAAGGATGGTTTTGAATTTGGCATGTGTCTTCTATTAGTAACACACTGACTCAGAAGTAGGGCGACCAGACAGCAAGTGTGAAAAATCGGGATGGGAGTGGGAGGTAATAGGAGCTTATATAAGAAAAAACCCCAAAATTGGGACTGTCTCTATAAAATCGAGACATCTGGTCACCCTACTCAGAAGGAGATACTCAAATCCCAGTTTGGTTTAGGCTCGAGTTTGGACTTGAAGCTGAATCTGGGCCAGGGTTTGGGCTTTAATGGCACTGAAATCTTGGAGCTGTTCTAATGAGATTTTGGCCCAAAATGAGAGTGGCTGTTCCAGCTTGTGAGATTTTGGCTGCATTTAAGAATATAGTTCAGTATTTGCATCCATCTGCAACCAAGTCCACAGGTGTTGGTTTGGTTCTGGGGATTGTAATTGTTCCTCCTGCAAAATACTCAGTTCTATAATTCAAAGGGCTATACAGTTTAATGTTCTATTTCTGACCCCCTTTAACAAGTAGTAACCTTGTATTGATGTAGCTCGTTTTTACTGACAGATCCCATCTGCTTTAATAGTTTAAATAGGAATCACTTCACTATTATAATGTAGCTACCTCTAGGCTGAAATGTAACCACACTGCACAGCTACACTGCACAACCATTTAGAACAGGAGGGGAAGGAGAATCATGGTTAAGCGAAATGCCAGGAGGAATTCACAGCAGAAGTTGGGATAATTGAAGGAAAATGGAGTTTTTGGTGGGCTAGTCTCTGGCTGAGCCCATGGTTTTTGCCACTTCATCAAGCTCCTGAATTGTAGCAACCTTCCTTTAACAGGAATTGAACTCTTTGATGTCTGTTTGTGTAGCTGTTAGATTAAGTAGAGAGCTGCTATAAGACTGATAAGAGTGATGTGAGACCCCACCTCACTACAGAACTGCCTCTTCAGGAGCTAGACTTGAGTGCAGAACATTAGCCAGAGGAGCATCCAGCTAGCTCATACGTGTTAATTTGTATTTAAAAGGCAGACAAGAGAAAACCAAATGAAAGCTTCTCAAGATAGTTAAGACTATTTTCCCTCAGCCTGCGCCACTTCCAGCAGCTCCAGTTGGCTGGGAGCCCAATCGGCTGGACCTGCAGACAGGGCAGGTAAACAAACCAGCCCAGCCCACCAGAGGCTTCCCTGCACAAGTGGGGTCCCAAGTTTGGGAAACACTGGTTTAGTGTAATGCTGCCTTTTTGAAGCACTTTCTCTTTAAATAAGGCTGCCCTGGGCCAGAGCAAGTGGGGGGAGGCCTCTCCCCACCCCTTCCACTGGCAGTTCCACCCCTGTTCTGCCCCTTCCATCTGCGGCCCTGCCCATGGACTCAACCCCTTCTGCCTCTTCCCCTGCGGCCCCACTCTTTTCCAGCCATAGTCTGCCCCATTCTGTCCCCCCAACTGCAGCCCCACAATGTTTGCTCCTTTCTGCCCCTCTCCCACTGCAGTTCCCCAGACTGGAGAAGTTCTGTTCCTCCTCGAGCCATGGCCCCGGGTTGCTCACGGCAGGGAGCAAGAGCTCCTCCATTCCTGGGACTGCAGCTGGGGTTGGGACTCTGGGGCTTCCCCCACCACCCCACACTTCTGCCAGGGTGTGGGATCAGGGCACAGGGACTTGCCCTGCCCAGCACTCCTTCCATCGAGCAGTGTCGGGGAACAGGGGCACCCATTTTTCCAGGACCCCCAATTGGTCGGGGCCACTGGGCACAGGCCCCGTCGGCTTAGTGGCTAATCTGCCAGTGGCTATGATATATGGAGATATGTGTCTAAATATGCTGAATAATGGCTTTAGCCGTGGAATTAGAAGGCCTAGTCCTGTGAGTCTGCAAGTGTCCTCAGCTCCTTGCAGGACATGTTTAGAGACAGGTGGGGCATGGCTGCCCTCAGGATGCTATTTGTCTGATCAGCAAATTTCAAAAACTTGTATATGTTCTGTTTATGGCCCTGAAAGCAACTTTAAAGTGGGACAATCACTGTACCAGAAAAAACCCCAATCACTGCAGTATCCTTGATGGGAGGAGTGCATTTTATCCATAGACATGTCACTGTCCTACTTCAACAGCAGGTGGCAGCAAAACTTGCTTTCCACTTGTGCTGATCATGTTAATCTACTACAGTGGTTCCCAATCTGGGGTTTGTGAAATGTTACAGGGGGTTCTTGGGGAAAAAAATCCCTGATGGCGGACAGAGCTGTCCCTAGGGACTCCGGGCAGCACAGGGCCCGGAGCCCCTGGACTTCCAAGAGCTAAGCAGATCAAAGCAAACATATCTATCACACTGAGGAGATTTAAACTTCAAGACTCCTTCTAAGAAATGGAAAGGGAGATGAATATTTTTCGCTGTTTTTAAAATTAAAAAGGCAGCTAGTATTGTTTTTAAAATTATTATGAAGAACAAGTTTAAGCTTTGTTGTAACATGCACTGTTTGCCTGGACTGCTCAAGACCTGAATGCCTGCGTAGGAGGAACTCTTTGAGTTGCCTTCTTAAATACCTTCATGCTGTTTCACATCTGATACTCCTTGATGAAACATAGGAGCCTTGTCTTATAACAGGCTTATTCAAAGTGATACAAGCTACGAAAGGGAGCTCTTGGAAGAGTGTTGCCATTTTCATAATGTAATAAAAATACTATAATGATAAATAATAATTAATAGTGTGTAATAAGCATGTCCATAAAAATAAATTTTATATTTTCAAGATCACTGCTTTTATAATTTATACTAGGTAAAGAAGAAAAACTCTGGAAATATTCATTTTTAAGAGGGGGTTCATGAGACTTAACGTGTTAGTGAAAGGGGTTCACAGGCTGTTAAAGTTTGGGAACCACTGATCTACTGCAATTTGTTTCAAACATCTGCCCTCAAATTAGTAATATTAATCTGTTAGTGACAAACCATCTCACTTCCTGAATCACAAGGGAAGTTGTGCAAAATACCCTTTGATTTCCATAGGGGGGCTTTCCCACAGCCTCTGCTTGAGTCAGCTGAAGTAGGCACAAGAGGAAAGCAGCAAGCTGAGATAAAATATTTTCCCCATAGCCAAAAGTAATAGTTGTTGTGTGCGCCGTTCTTTTACGTCTCAGTTAGAGTGGCAGCACATACAAACAGCTGGAGAAACAACTTCCTAGGCATTTGGTTACTCTGGTAAAGTTTTGTCCAGCTAGTATCACATTTTTATATCCTCTTTCAGACCTATTGCACTCAAATGTTTTGTGAACTTGAATTCTAGAAGGCGGCACACCAAATGGGGCTTCTAAGGAGCTTATTAAAAATGTGTGAAGTTTCATAACTTATTTGTGCATTCAGTTACCTTAGTGCACATGCAAATTGGGGGTTTGCACATGTAAATAGCCACTGAAGCATCTAACAGTCCATTTTTGCAAGCAAATGCATCTGTACAAGTTCAGCAAATGCACCTACGAATTAAGTGCACAAATTCTGAAGATCTGGCACTTTTATGTAAATCACAGAAAACAAAACATTGTATCATCATTTATATTTGTGTCCTGTTCAGAAGTAGGTACATTATTGGTCCTTAACAAGTAGTAATGAAGCACCCAGTCAAAGCCAATTAATAGAAGAAGGGAGAGCAATTAAAAGGAATAGGCAAAGGAGAGAGAATGTGCTTTCAGTTGTGATGTACAAAGAAGTGTAGGCCATGCCTATAGTGGAGATTTGCTCTGGATACAGCCATCAGTTGTCAGCAACCTGTATAGCTGTGGCAGTGCAAACCCCAAGCGCAAACAGAGAAAGCTGTGATTTGAAATTGGGGGGATCTGCAGTAGTGCAGCAGGATAAACTTCACCAGGGCAAACTCCAACTTTCCTTGTCTACAAGAGGCAGGGCCGGCCCACAACATTGTGGCACCTGAGGCAAGAAGCTCAAATGATGCCCCAATACCTGCTCGCTTGGGCCAAAACTTTAAAAGGTTTCAGTTCTGCCTTCTTCCTGTTCTACTCCTCTCATGGTTCTGCTCTGCTACCTACCCCAGGAAAGAAGAACTAACAACTTAAAATGCCTCTTTCAAAAATTTTAAGTAACACTTAACTTTCAAGTGACTGAACAGCAAATGCAACTTTTCTTGTCTGCATAGTAAACACTGACATTTTTATCAGTTTGAATAATCAAAGTGGTGCTTTGTGCCTTCTTGGTTGCAAATTTTGAACTGCTTCTAGCTGAAGGTCCACAGTCTGGGCCAGCTCATGCTCTATTGAGATGGTTGCAAGGCTGACCAGCCTCTCCTGTGTCATTGTGGCATGTACATGTGTTTTTATTAACTTCTGCTTGGAGAAGCTGCATTCTCCACTGGCAACTGCTATAGGAGTGTTAGAAGTATGCACAGAGCAACAGAAGCATTTGAAAAGAGGTTGGTCATCTGATTTGTGCATATATATTCCAGAACAGCCTTTGGAGTTGATCCTGCTGAAATGTATCTTGAAAGGGCTTTCAGTTCATCACCTAAATCACTCACATCAATACTGCGTGTGTCGTCATGTGGCAACTCTGTCTCTAGTGCCCTGCATTGCTGATGTAGATCTTCAGGTATAGTGAGGAGTTTTGGAATATCATATAACATCCCAAATTTACTGCTGTGTTCCTTGAGCTGCATAAAACATTCTTTAACTGACTATATTGCATAATCTAGCACCTGGTTAAAGAATTCAGCTTTGAATTGTTGTTTGGAGTCTCTTATGAGATTATCCCGTGCCTTGTAATCAAAACGTTGTCATCTTTGGTGACTCTTGTATTCTTGAATCGGTGGGAAAACAGCTTCAGTGTGAAGTTCCTCTGCCAACTTCTGTGCACTCTTCAGAATGCTTTGAAATCCCTCATCTGACGGGTAAGACTGTAGGTATGACTTTGCTTTGTCCAGTTGTTCCATTGCTCCAGATATATCAAGGTCAACACCTTGGAGTCTCTTGCTTACAACATTTATTTCAAACAGTATGTCATGTCACTATACTAAGCCACACAGAAATTTGAAGTTATGTATGTTTCTGGTGATTCCATTTCCCTCTGCCATTGTTCTCCAACGAACAGTTCCTGTCAAGCATTATCCTATATAATGGCAACTATGGCATCAGCTATCTTCCCAATTTGGTGTTTAATAGGCTTTATCGCCTTCACTCAACTTTCCCATCGTGTGGCACTTAGTGGTTTCGGTGTCAGAGAGGATGTTTCCAGACGTTGCTTCAAAATTTGCCATCGATGAGTTGATGCAGAGAAAAATACCTAGATGCTTTGAATTACATTAAAAAATACAGCAGCCTCACGGGAAGCTGATACTGCATCACTGACCACTGAGTTCAACAAATGAGAACCACATGGGACAAAAAAAGCTTGAGGGTTTAACTCTCAGATCCGTGTGTGCACTCCTCTGTTCTTTCCTCTCATGTTGGCACCATTATCGTAGCCCTGACCTCTCATGTCAGCTATCGCAATTCCCGTATCTTCCAGCTTTTTAAGAAGTGCATTTGTCATACCAGCTCCTGTCATATCATCAATGTCAATAAATGATAGAAAATGCTCTCTGACAGTCACCATTGCAGGGATATTTTCACTAGGTTCTGTTGTTGTTACAAAACGCACCATTAAAGTCATTTGCTCCGTATGGCTGATGTCAGGTGTGCAGTCCTGAATAACAGAGTAATATCTTGCTGACTTCAGATCTGCCACAATCTTCTGTTTGACTTTTGTTGCCAGTAACTGTATGATCTCATTCTCAATTATTTTTCCAAGGTAGTGGTGTGTGTGTGTGTACATTTTTTGGGTGGTGACTCTTCTTAGATGCTCCTGGAGTACAGCATCAAACTCAGCCGTCGACTCCACAATTTTAAGGAAGTTTCCATTGTTTGGCATATAGAGCTAATCTGATGTGCCATGCAGTGCTAGGTTTTGGGTAGCAAGCATTCTCACAATAGCAATGAGCCTTTTCAGAACATTTTGCCAGTAAAGACTCTGATGCAATCTTCTCTTGATGCCAATCGTCTATGGTGGCCTTTAACCTTAGTCTCATCTCAAGCTCTTTCCACCTACGGAATGCTCTCTGGTGATTTGCTGCCTTCTCATGGCATGCTAGATTTCTAGCCAGATTTTTCCAGTCCTTTGTTCCTGTAGACCCCAATGTGGCTGGAACATTAGTCTGGAAGAGTTTGCAACAAAAACAATATGCAGCATTCTTGGTTTTTGAGTACATAAGCCATGGCCTCTCTACTTTGTCACCATTGGGGATTTCACACCAGTCATGTGCTAGATGAAAACTTCTGTTTTCATTGTCTTTGGGGAACATGAAGTTTTTCACTTGCTGTGGCCCATGCAGTACAAGGAAGTCCCTCAGGCTACTGCTCAAGTGGGTCCACAGTCCTGGATCATCTAGACTTAAGGAACTAAACTCTGCAGCAGCTGTTTTTTGTGCCTCCACCACACTCTTCTCTGATCTACACTTTTCTTCGGGAATGGGCATGGTTACGTCTATTTGAGATGGAGATATGGATGCTGCAGTAAATGCCAGGTCACCTGCATTCTGACTAACTGGAAGATCAGGCATCTCACATCCTCACGGGGGCCGGAAGGCTCAACGTAAACATGTGTCTATGTATCTCAGGAGAGCTCCTTCTTGCTTAGATAGGAAAGCTTCCTTTGCTTTCTTTCTTTTTCTGAATGCTGCCCCAGAGGGGAGTTTTCTTCTTTCACTCATGACTGCTGTTCTGTGCCAGTTATAGTGGCTCTCAACACTCAGCTGAAGGGGACAAATAAGCAAGCTGGAAGCAGGGCCTGAATGAGGGAAGCTATCAGCATCTTAAGTGCCTAACTGGCTCCTACTACTTCAGTTGACTGTATGTTCTCCTCAAGCGGGTTCAGGGAAGAAGCAGGAAACAAGAAACACCCTGAGAAGCTGGTGTTAATCAGTCCAGGCTCCTGGGAGTGCTAGAGAGGTAAATAAGAGGCGGCTCCTCCTTTCCTTCCCTGCAGCTCCTGTTCCTTTCTGTTATTACCTCTCACCTTTTTTTCTGCCTGCCTGTTATGTCTCTTGTGCCCTCCTTCCTCCAGCCCAGCACTCCACCATCTCTGTGCATCTAGAGCAGAGAGAATACGTATGCACCAGCAGCAGACACTATTTTCTACACTTTGGGCACTAGCCCCCCCCCCCCCCCCCCCCGAGTCTGGCACCAGAGGCGGCTGCCTCAGTTAGCCTCAGGGTAAGGCCAGCCCTGACAAAAATGATTTGCCCTGATGCAACTACACTGGTCGCTGGCCAAGCATGGCTGAATTAAAGCCAAGTCCTTACCATAGGCAAGGATGGCAAGTTAGGCTGGGATACGTGTAGGCTATTCCAGATAGCAATAACTGCTGAGGAACAGACTGTCACACTAAGAGTAGCGAGGTTGCGAGTAAGGACAGAAAGAAGGCTAGCATCTGATGAGTGAGAGAAAGTTTAATATCTGGAGCAATTTTGTTGGCACTTTTATAAGCCACCTGGAGCAAATGTGTAGTATTATTAGACATTAAACATAGAGCTGTTGTAACTTTTCTTGTTTTTAATTTTTATCCCCAGCAGCTTGCTTGCCCAATATACATGTGCTTGTGACTGCGCTGAGTTACAGTCTGCTCTGGCTGCACGTTGGTAGAGGCCTACAGCAAATGATCACTCTCCAACAAAAGAGGTCTTAGCTTCTGGGATGAGTTAGAGCAGGGGTCAGCAACCTTTGGCATGTGGTTCACCAGGATAAGCACCCTGGCAGGCCGGGCTGGTTTGTTTACCTGCTGCGTCCGCAGGTTCGGCTGATTGCAGCTCCCACTGGCCAGCACATCCCTCAGCCCGCACCGCTTCCAGCAGCTCCCATTGGCCTGGAGCGGTGAACTGCTCAGTGTGAGCTGTGATCGGCTAAACTTGTGGACATGGCAGGTAAACTAACCGGCCCGGCCTGCCAGGGTGCTTACCTTGGTGAGCAGCGTGCCAAAGGTTGCCAACCCTTGAGTTATAGGATGTACCAAGTAATCATTTGTCTCAATTCTTTTTTCCTGAAAGATAAATGGTACAAAATCTGCTAACAAATGAAAGAAACACATGTTGAAGAGGAGCCTCTACTGCAGGGAAGTAGTTAGCTGTCAAAAGTTCAGATACAATCCAAACCTGCAACATTTAATTTCAGAATTTATGTTGCCAAGTCCAGACTATAGCATCAGGGAAAAGAGACCCTGCACTTAAAAGCAAAAGAAGTGAACATAAGACACCTGCTGCCCTTTGGATATGCTTCTTTTGTATGCTGGGGCTTTGCAAGCCAGTGTCAAAGTGTACCTATATTTGGTGTAGAGCTGCAGTCTCCCAGCACAAGCAAACAGACAGCACATGGTCCCAGAACATAGGCTTGTTCTATTTAAGGGAGGTAAATCTATTAACTATTATCTATGGCCCAGATTTTCCCTCCTTTCTCCCCTCCCCCCCCAGTTCTCCACATGGGACTGTGGGTCTTCCCTGCACAGATCTCCACCTCTGTGTGTAAAAGAGGAGGGGGGAATTTCAAGTGCCTCCACAGTACAATTCCACCTCCTTGCAGCCTATGAATGAACCGTACGTTTTTTCTAAACTACACCCAACCATTAGGGATGGGGAAGGGGATTGGGGCCACATATGTTCATCTGTGTGTGGAAGGGCCTTCTCATGGAGTCCATCCTCATGCTCAGAACTGCTTCGGTTTCCCCACTGCAGACCATCCTCCCCAGACTGGTAAGGGACTTTGGCTGGAGCCTGCCCCTTCTGGTGCAAATGTGCAACCAAAGCAAAGTTCAAGCAGAAAGCAACAAAATGGTCCTTCCCCATTGGTGACAGAGGTATTCAGAGTCCTCCTGCCCTGCCCAGGTTAAGTTCTTTCCCCTCAGAGGGCCACAATGATTTACAGTCTCTTTGTTCCTGGGTAACAGGGTGTCCCTACATTTTTTCACTCCTTGGTCATGGGATTTCACCACTGCTTTTAGGTGACGGCATAAGGGTGCCCGGACCCTCCCTCTCTCCTTTGACCGTGGGCCCCTATATGTCCAAACTGCCTCATTTCCTAGTCTCCAGGGTCACTTTCTACTTCTGCCTGTTTGTATTTGGGGCCTTTTCCCTGATCTCTTCCCAATTTTGTTCCACCAAACCTGTCCCAGACTTCATTCCTGGCTCCATCTCAACTTGCTAATCTCAGTTAAAATGCTGGATCCGTACTGAGCTCTTCCTCCACAGCATTCAAGCCCCTCACAAACATCTGCCTCATGCCTAGTCTCTCCCAGTATAAAGCTAGGGCTTCTTATATAGTCCTGGGCCCTTCCTTATAGCTGCAGCAGGGCATGCTTACAGCCTGTGGTCACATGATCCCTTACTGGATTACAATTCCCAGAATGCCAGGCCTGTTGCAACAACATACCCATTCATGTACAGTGCCTGCTCCTGCTCCTGCTGAAGTCGATGGCAAAAACTTTTCATTGCTCGCTGTCGAAAGGAGTAGGGTTGGGTCCAAAACTACTCACACACAAAAATCTTCTCTCTTAAATGTAATTATTCGCTTGATCAGAACCTGTTTTCTTCAGATAGAACCACTGTGAGGAAACTGAGTTGTAAGTTTGAAGGGTCAATAGCAAGCCATTTTTGAGCTAGAGAGGGCAATGAAACCTTAGAAAAATGTCAAGATTTCAAATCAGGGTAATATTCTTAATGAGTTTTAGCTAATGAGGTTTCTTCAGCTTTTACTGAATGGTTTTCCTTTGCCTTCAGGGTAAATGGGACAATTTTAAAATCTGGAATTATAGGGAAGCTAATATAGAACAATATAATGCAAGCTGGCTCTGCCCTTAGTTTTCATACCGTCTGTCCATAATGACCTATGTAAAAATGGAATGTATCATCATGTACCAAAACTGCTGTATCAGTAAGGCTCCTGCTTTTTTAGGGTTTATTCATTTTTCAGGGTTTATTTTTTTAACCAATTTTTGAGTTTTATATACTTTACTCATGACAGCATATATTACTGTAATGAGTAGTCTCTTTGTAATGTCCCCAGTGCGATTTAACATAGTACATTTCAAACAGCATGGCATTAAAGCACACTAGGGAACCTTTAGTGTGTACTAGCAGGGTCCACATGAACAAGTTAATGCACAAGACATTAGCACACTTTAGCCAATCACATGCCAGTAGTCTGCATTACTGTTCTGTGGAGAGAAGCCCTTAGATACAAGTAACCATTTCCAGTGTTTATTGGATAAACACCAATTTCAAATTTTTTTGGTATTGTTTTTTTAAAGTCTGTTTATCAGTTAAAAATAAAAAAATAAACAGAAGCTCTATGCATAAGTTCCTGAAGTAGGGACAATACAGTTAAATTACTTTGCCAGATTAATTGATTTCAATATTAACAGATTGGTCATTGTTGCCTTATTAGCATGGCAAGGTCAAGTTTGAGCCTGATTTTCCTCTCTCACCAGTCTGACACCTCTGTTACCTATTGATTTGAATGGAGTTTCTCTGGAAGTACACATGTATAAAAACCCTACCAAATTCACAGTCCATTTTGGTCAATTTCACTGTCATAGGATTTTTTAAATAGTAAATTTCATGATTTCAGCTATTTAAATCTGAAACTTCACAAATGTTGTAATTGTGGGGGGTCCTGATTCGAAAAAGGGGTTTTTTTGGGGGGGGGCATTGCAAGGTTATTGTAGGGGGTGGAAGTACTGCTACTCTTACTTCTGTGCTGCTGCTAGCAGCGGCACTGCCTTCAGAGCTGGCATTTGGCCAACAACCACTGCTCTTCAACCGCCCAGTGCTGAAGGCAACACAGAAGTAAGGGTGACAATACCATTACCTACCTAGAATAGCGTTGGGGCCTCCAATTTGAGAAACGCTGGTCCCCTGGTGAAGTCTGTATAGTATAGGGTAAAAGCACACAAAAGACTAGATTTCACTGTGGGAGAACAGATTTCATGGTCCATGACACATTTTTTATGGCCAGGAATTTGTAGGACTCTGCGTATAAATGAGAGGAGAATCAGACCTGAACGATTTAGCAGAGGCAGTAAGAAAAAGTATTGTAATGTGAACAAGTGTCAGTGTTTATGCAGCTGAGAAGCACCCACTTTGCTTTAGTCTATATGTTTTGATAACATTTGTCACCTCACCTTGTGAGAAAAACGATGTGGAGTTGCTCCTGCTACCTTGTTTTTTCAGAAGAGAATGATAGCAAACAATGCAGCTTATGATCTTTTTTTACTAAAAGCTGTTCACATTGTTCTCTACAAAAAATATAAGAGGTGGTTAAAGCTTCAGAATATAACATACCAGTAGGGGATGCTGGTACACAAGTAAATATTGTTCTATATTAAAGGCTTAGGAACAGATCCTTCCTTTCTCCTCTCGCCTCCATTCCCCCTTTTCCTGGTGAGTGCTCGGAAGTAGATGTATGTAAGTGAGCGAGTAAAGTGCAAGTGGCACTGGCCTGAGCTTGGTCCAGCTTCTGCAGAAAGTATCAGTGGGGTAGCCGTGTTAGTCTGGATCTGTAAAAGCAGCAAAGAGTCCTGTGGCACCTTATAAACTAATAGACATATTGGAGCATGAGGTTTTGTGGTTGAATACCCACTTCGTTGGATGCATGTCATGCATCCAATGAAGTGGGTATTCACCCACGAAAGCTCATGCTCCAATATGTCTGTTAGTCTATAAGGTGCCACAGGACTCTTTGCTGCTTTTACAGAAAGAACAGCTGGATTATCCACACAAGCCCTGAGAACACTTCACACCCTCCAATTTTCTTTACCTTTGTCCATCCTTAGACTATTTTTTTAAAGTTTATTCATGCATAACAGACACCAAACTTTTCACAGTGTTAATGTAGCCATGTTGGGCCCAGGATACTGGCGAGACAAGATGAGTAAGGTAATAGCTTGCATTGGACTTCTGTTGGTGAAAGACACTTTGGCGCTTACATAGGGCTCACATAGAGCTCTTGTTCAGCTTTAACACTACCCATTACCACCAGGCTAAGTAATGCAAGCGCTTAGTTTTCTGCCTCTTGGAACCTGGCAGATGTGACTGAAGCTGGCTTTTATGCATATGCTGTAGAAATGCTGAGCAATGCAGCCTCTGGTTTGGATTCCCATTAGCCTAAAATCTGTTGCTGAATTACCCAGGGCAAGCCTTTTCACTGGTCCTAAAAATAAAGAAAAACAATACTGGAAAAATCTCCAGGGCATCTCATGTTATCAGATGTTTGGCCTTTGGAAGAAATGGGAACATGAGTGCCTTAATGATCTTCAGTTGGCAGAAAAAGTCCTTATAATCATAGTTGTTTGCTGTGATGTGGTAGCTGTATTGGTCCTAGGATATGAGAGGGATCTGAAGAAGAGTGCTACGTAGCACAAAAACTTGTCTCTTCCACCAACTGATGTAGGTCCATTAAAAGGCATTTCTTCATCCACCTTGTATCCCTTGTGACCATAGGCAGCCAGGCATAAGTAAGAGAAGGTCTTTAAACCATGATTTGAGGACTTCAGTAACTCAGACATAGGTTAGGGGTTTGTTACAGGAGTGGGCAGGTGAGATTCTGTGGCCTGCATTGTGCAGGGGGTCAGACTAGATGATCATAATGGTCCCTTCTGACCTTAAAGGCTACGAGTCTATGAGAAACTTCAGGCTGCTCTAAACTTGATGCTGGTCAAGTTGGTCATTGGACTGGGGACAATAGAGGTGGTTTAAACTGACTTTTGCTCACCAGATTTGATCTTGCAATATGTGTAGCATGATAGGACTAGAAGATCAGGCCCCCAGGAGCTTTGAACAGTTAAAGCTCCCTCCTCAATCACTGAGCTTTTTTCTCTTCACCATTGTCATGTCATAATCTCACTTGAATTCAAGATTCTCATGTGTCATCAAAATTTATTTACACACCACTTCTTGTGATCACACAGGTCCTCTCACACTGATGTAAATCAGGAGTAAATCTCTTGAAATCAGTGTGGTTTGGCAAAGATAGTGTGAGAACACCATCTTAACATAGTTTTTTTGCTACACAGTCACAAAACATCATCATTTGCAATGGCGTTATCTCAGGCCAATCTTCATTAGACAAAGCACAGATGCTTAGGATGCTTTGCCCTTCCTCATGTAACAAGCTCATTCTGTGGTTTGCCAACAGCTAAAGTGTGGGTGTGTTGCAACACATTTCTACAGTAATGATGAAGTGACCCAGAAATATATGGCGATGGTGTCAAAATACAGCAACACCTTTTCTAAGTAACTAAAAATGTGACTAACATGCAAGTCCTCTGCTGGGTAAGTTGCTGCGTGAGCTAGTTCATTTCAAAGTTTGCACTTCTTAGCATATTGAAGCAGTTCCTGCTACATGTACGAAACTGCACATGGCTTTCCTGTGTTGCTGTGGTTTCCTGAGCAGAGTTCGCAGAAAAATGTGAGGCGCCTGCCTGTACCAGTACAGGCTACATTTGCTAAGGGTGCTAAAGTTACTAATACTTTAAACAAAAAGAAAAGAGAGAAAAAAAAGCCTTTTCTGGAGATTATCCCCTCCCCAGTTGTAACCAGTACTGACGTTGCTCAATTTAGGACCACAAAAATAACATCTCCTGCAGTAAACAGGGCACTCCATTTTCTATCTTGAATGTTTTATGCAAATAATGCTATGCCCTGTTTTGCATATCTGAACACTTACTCTTTAAATTGCATAGAGGCTCCGCCCTCAAATCCTTCAGTTTCTTGTTCCTCCTCTTTGTAAAATCCATACATTTTCCTTGTCAGAACCATCAATTCCCACTTTGTTTCCCCTCCATTTCCTGCCATGTCCACATCTGGTTCTGCACTGGAATTTCCCCAGGCCCCTCCCAAGTCTTCCCCCTGCCCAGATCTCTGGGTCCCCAAAGCTGTCTCTTCACTAAGAAAAAGGTGTGCTCATAACCTGAATTAGCTAATTCGAGTTAATCTTAGACTACGCTGCACACAGGTCAGCAGGCCAAGGTAAAGACAAAGGCCCAGATCCTCAAATGTACATGCCTAACTCCCATTGAATTGATTTAAGTTAGGTGCCTAAAAACCTCTGTCGATCTGCTAACCACCTTCTCTTCACTAGTATTTTAACTCAAGTTAGTGGATGTGAGTTCAGAATACGCTTCTTCTCTTTGTGCTGGCAAAGCCTCCTTCTTTTCTTTTGAGCTTCTCCCCACCTCATGCTACCCTCAACTTTCCTTTCTTCCTCCCTTCAGTTTTCCCCCATCTCCCAAGCCTCCTGTGATAAAGGAAAGGGGGGGAGGGTAGCTCCCTTTTATGGACACCCACTCAGCCAGTTAGCTACAAAATTCCTTTTAGTAGCTGTTCTCTACTTGCTTTACCTGTAAAGGGTTAAAAATTCCATAGGTGAAAAGAAGGGAGTGGGTACCTGACCAAAAGAGCCAATGGAAGAGCTAGAACTATTTTAGAATGGAAAAAAACTTCCTCTTTTGTCTGTGTGTGTCTGGAGAGGCGAGACAGTGCTGGAATTATGCTGTAGAAGCTTGCACCAGGTATGAAAAATTGTCAAATCACATCTAAAAACTACTCATTTGAAACTCCAGATATGTAAGTAGATCAGGAAATGTCTAGGAAGATGCGATTAAGTTTATCTCTCTTATTTCTTTATGGCTTGTGGACTCCTCTGTGCTAACCCCAGGTGCTTTTGTTTTGCTTGTCACCTTTAAGCTGGACCTCAAGAAAGCTATCTTGATGCTTAATTGGTGGGGGTTTTTTTAAATCTAGCAATAGCCTGAGTTTTTAGTTTTTTTCTTTCTTTTTGTTTTTAATAAAATTTACCTTTTTTAAGAACAGGATCGGATTTTTGGTGTCCTAAGAGGCTTGTGCCTATGTGGTTTAATTAGCTGGTGGCAACAGCTGATTTCCTTTGTTTTCTTTCTCAGTTCTTCCCTGGAGCGGAAGTGAAAGGGTTTGAGGGTACCCCACAGGAAGGAATTCCCAAGTTTGCCTTCCTGGGTTCTAAAGGGTTTGGGTTTTGTTTTTTTTTGCACTTGGGTGGTGGCAGCATCTACCCATCCAAAGTCAGAGAAAAGCTGTAACCTTCGGAGTTAATATAAGCCTGGAGTGGCCAGTATTAATTTTTAGAATCCCTGCAGACCCCCACCTTCTGCACTCAAAATGACAGAATAGGGAATCAGCCTTGACATCTCCTTTATTATGTTTCATATATAGCTCCATGTATAGCAGCTCCCCAGTCCTTCTAAACTAATGAGGTGTAGTTATGAAATACCCATAACACACCAAAAACAAGGTACTTTCAGCTAAAAACTGAGAAAGTGCTAGCCTGTGGTTGGGACTAATGTGGTCATGCAGGGGAATAAGGCCCCCCACCCTTCCAGACCCTTTCTTCTGCATGGCCACCTTAGATCTGCCTCAATGCTCTCGGCACAGGGGAGGGGAGCAGAAACTGCCTCTACCACTGCCTCCTCAAGGTGGGGAGCGGTGGCAGAATTGTGTTTTTTGACCCTCCAATGCACTGGTGATCAGACCTGGCTGGACACAAATAATGAGATTATGTAGGGCTGCCTGGGGGGGCGGCAAGTGGGGCAATTTGCCCCAGGCCCCGGGCCCCACAGGGGCCCCCATGAGAGTTTTTCGGGGCCCCTGGAACGAGGTCCTTCACTTGCTCCGTGGGCACTGGAAAACTCTCGTGAGGCCCGGGCCCCCGAAGCTTCTTCCACTTCGGCTCTTCGGTGGCTGGGAGTCCTTCCGCCCGCTGAAGCGGGACCTGCCACTGAAGTGCCGGGTCTGCAGTAATTTGGCGGCGGGGCACCCCCGCTATGGGTCTTCGGGGCACTTCAGTGGTGGGTCCCAGAGCGGAAGGACCCCCCACCGCCGAAGACCCCAGGCCCCCTGAATCCTCTGGGTGGCCCTGGATTATGTTGCACATGTAAGTACTGTAGCAGATTGCTTCCTGTCCCAGCACAACAGATGATCACAGGAGAATCTGTGCCTCAGAGGGGCAATGCCTTGCTAGCCTACTGTTGGGGCAGTGACTCTTCTGCAGCCTAGACCTCCTCACACAGGAGTTAATAACAGAACACATATTGACCCAATGGGGGGAAGGTTCAGGTCCAAAGTTTGTCTGCAGGTGCTTGCCTGAAACCCTGCGTATAATAATTCTAGCCTTATCATACATTAAGTTTGTCCACTAACTGCTAAAAACCTATCCTGATATTATCTTACCCCCACTTGTCTCTCTGGTGTCTTGGGACCCATGTGACTACAACAACACTACGAAACCTATCCTGAGCATTCCCAAACGGTAGGCTCTTAAGTATTCAGCTAATCGCATTTCAGTTACACAGAGCTGGTCCCTGTACAGTTACTACCCCTCCTGTCAGTGAGCCAGTGAAAGGAGAAGTACTGTATACACTAGGAGCATACCACTGCTTCTTTCTTCCACAAGCCAAGAAAACTACATAGAAATGCAGATTCAAGAATGTAGCAAGAGTTAACCCTACCAGGAAAACAAACGAAAATAAAACTAAGGCTTTGATTCTGACGTTGGCTATCTGGGAGCAAATGACAAAATATTTGTTCCTGGGATTGGAATAAAGCCCTTGAAGTTTTATTGTAAAAAAAATTTCAGATTCAATTTTGCTATTTAAAGGAAAATGCTAAAGAATGTTACAGTATTAGAGTGAAAAGTTCTGGATGACTATTGTGAGCTAGTTCACATACAAATCAGGTTTTTAAAAAAAACGCAAGTTTCATGTAGTTATTTGTGTATTTTAACACTTGTGTTGAAACTATGAGGAAAAATATACAATTAAAAACTCTGCATTGTTGAACAGTGTTATGGTTAAGATATTGTACCAGAGGTAGGAGTTTTGGATTCTGATCTCAGCTCCATCACAGATTTCCTGCATGACGTGAAGACAAGTTACATCAGAAGCGGATTTACCATGAAGCAAACCGTGAGGTGGCATGGGGCGCTCAACAACAGGGGGGCGACCAAAATGCAGGACAAATATCTGACAACCTGCCCCGAGTCCCAGCCGGCGACTCAGCAGGGCGCAGGCAGGCAGGCTGCCGGCATACTGTGGCTGGTGGCCCCATGCCACTCCTGGAAGCAGCTGGATGCTGGCACGTCTCTGCGCACCCCTGGCAGGGGGGGAGGTGGCTTTGTGTGCACGGAGACCTGCTGCCCCTTTCCCCCAAGGGGCACACAGAGACGTGCCAGCCAGCAGGGTTAAGTCGGTTCCTTGCCTTCCTCCCTCAGCGTCACTTCGCTCCCGGAAGCGGCCAGCATGTCCCTGTGGCCCTTCGGTGTGTGTGTGTGTCTCTGTGCGCTGCCCCTGCCCCGAGGGCCAGTTCCACTGCTCCCATTGGCCAAAAACTACAGTCAATAGGAGCTGCGGGGGCGGCGCCTGTGGGCAGTGACTCACGGAGACTCCTGTCCTCCCCCGCCTAGGAGCCACTGCTAGAGGGGTGTGTGCCAGCGGTTTCCCCAGTAATTGAAATTAGGCGAGGTGTTTGAATTTACAGGGGGGCGTGTTAGGACCGATGAGATACATAAAAGAGATATGAATAAAGTAAATATTTTGTTAGGATGATACAAATTTAACATAAGGATAATGCAAGTTGCACCAAAACATATAACAGGTCTAGATTTCTAAAAATCTACAATTTTTTTTTTAAAAAGGCATTTAATTTAAATTGACTTTTACAAAGTAAGCCGTCATGGGATAAGAGAGAAGTCCTCTCAAGGATCAGTAACTGGTTAAAAGGTGGGAAACAAAGGGTAGGAATAAATGATCAGTTTTCAGAATGTAGAGAGATAAATAGTGGTATCCCTGAGGGGTCAGTACCGGGACCATTACTGTTCAACATACTCGTAGATGATCTGGAAAAATGGGTAAACAGTGAAGTGGCAAAATTTGCAGATGATACAAAACTGTTCAAGATAGTTAAGTCCCAGGCAGACTGGGAAGCGTTACAAAGGGATCTCACAAAACTGGGTGACTGGGCAACAAAAATGGCAGATGAAATTCAATATTGATCAATGCAAAGTCATGCACATTGGAAAACAATCTCAACTATACGTACAAAATGATGGGGTCTAAATTAGCTGTTAACACTCAAGAAACTAGATACATTCCTGGAGAATAGGTCCATCAGTGGCTATTAGCCAGGATGGGGAGGGATGCAACACCATGCTCTGAGTGTCCCTAGCCTGTTTGCCAGAAGCTGGGAATGGGCAACGGGATGGATCACTTGATGATTACCTGTTCTGTTCATTCCCTCTGATGCACCTGGCCTTGACCACTGTCGGAAGACAGGGTACTGGGCTATATGGACCATTGGTCTGACCCAGTATGATCATTCTTATGTAAAAATTAATTATAATAATAAAAATGTTTAGTACAGAAACTCCCCAACATAATGACCTCTCAAGATAGCAACAATGTGAGATAACAACCTTGGCAAATACTGCATTTTAAAAATCTTGGCCTACTAGGAAATATATTTATATAAGTTTCCATTCTCAGTCACAAATCTAGCATTCTGGAGCAAAGTCACTAAAATATAGTCCAACAAACAAATGTTTATTTAATGTGCCCCTTATTTAAGCCTTCGGAGGTGCTTTCACGTGAGCACACCTCCCAGGTGGGGGGTGAGAAGGCACCTTGCTCGTTCCTCCAGCTGCTTACTTTTCTCTCTGGCCATGGCTGTTCATTCACTCCACCACTCTGTTGCCAATGGCCCTGCTCAGTCACCTTCTGCTGCCACCTGCCACTGTGACCTCTGCGAGTTGGTCTCTTGAGGTTCCACCAGCTCTCAGTGATTTCAGCTGAGCTCTCAGTGCAGGAACCTCGCTCACAAAAACACTGTACCCACAGGAACACTGTCCCCACAGCAGGATTAAGCACATAGACCTGATTGTCAAGGATTTCAGCTGCAGTGGTCACTTAACAGAACAGAAGACTATCTATGGAGCCTAATTAGCTCTGTCTTTAAACAGTGGAGAGGGACAGGTCCCCACCCCCTTTTCTGATGCCCTCAATCAGCACAGGCTAAGTACAGTTCTACTGCCTTTTACTCATACAATGAGAATAACAACATTTCATTCCCAACCCCAAACCCCGCATTCAAGTGATTTGTAATCCAACTCCAGCCAAAATCTATCACTTGGGCAACACAGCTCTGTTTGCTGGATACCTAGGTAGATTAGGTGTGAATATAAATACAATCTGGTCCTGAAGCCTTTCCCCCCAGCCCCCAGCTCATTGTTAATTGTCAGGGAGAGCTCATTGAGACTTTGCTTACAAATCATCATCTGAAATTATTAGGTTGGCCAACATCATGGAAATAAATGCACTGACATTGTCATAAAAAACAACAGCTGTATAAGGAAGCTAGTCTATGTTCATACTTTTCAAATCTATTATACTTTCAGATACACGTATTTTATCATACATTGTATAGGCTTTTCAAGTATGTATTAATGTTTCAATCTCAATTCAAATTTCCAAACAGTCACTAAATTGACATGTTTCAGAGTAGCAGCCGTGTTAGTCTGTAGCAGTAAAAAGAACAGGAGTACTTGTGGCACCTTAGAGACTAACAAATGTATTTGAGCATAAGCTTTCGTGGGCCCACTTCATCGGATGCATAGACTGGAACTTAGAGTGAGCAGATATATATATACATACAGAGAACATGAAAAGGTGGGAGTTGCCCAACCAATTCTAAGAGGTTAATTAAGATGAGCTATTATCAGCAGGAGAAAAAAAACTTTTGTAGTGATAATCAAGATAGCTTATTTAAAACAATTTGACAAGAAGGTGTGAGGATAAGTAACATGGGGAAATAGATTCAGTGTGTGTAATGGCTCAGCCATTCCCAGTCTCTATTTAAGCCTAAATTGATTGTATCTAGTTTGCATATTAATTGAAGTTCAGCAGTTTCTAGTTGGAGTCTGCTTTTGAAGCTTTTCTGTTGCAAAATTGCCACCTTTAAATCTGTTACTGAATGGCCAGAGAGGTTGAAGTGTTCTCCTACTGGTTTTTGAATGTTATGATTCCTGATGTCAGGTTTGTGTCCATTTATTCTTCTGTGTAGAGACTGTTTGGTTTGGCCAATGTACATGGTAGAGGGGCATTGCTGACACATGACGGCATATATCACATTGGTAGATGTGCAGGTGAACGAGCCCCTGATGGTGTGGCTGATGTGATTAGGTCTATTATGGTGTCACTTGAATAGATATGTGGACAGAGTTAGCATCGGGCTTTGTTGCAAGGATAGGTTCCTGGGTTAGTGTTTTTGTTCTGTGAAGTGTGGTTGCGGGTGAGTATTTTCTTCAGGTTGGGGGGCTGTCTGTAGGCAAGGACAGGCCTGTCTCTCAAGATCTGTGAGAGTGAGGGATCATCTTTCAGGATAGGTTGTAGATCTTTAAGGATACTCTGGAGAGGTTTTAGTTGGGGGATGAGGTGGCGTTCTGTTACTTTCTTTTTTGGGGGGCCTATCCTGTAGTACATGACTTCTGGGTACTCTTCTAGCTCTGTCAGTCTGTTTTTTCACTTCAGCACCTGGGTATTGTAGTTTTTAAGAATGCTTGATAAAGATCTTGTAGGTGTTTGTCTCTCTCTGAGGGACTGGAGAAAATGCGGTTGTATCTTAGAGCTTGGCTGTAGACAATGGATCGTGTGGTGTGTCCTGGATGGAAGCTGGAGGCATGTATGTAAGTATAGCGGTCAGTAGGTTTCTGTTATAGGGTGGTGTTTATGTGACCATCACTTATTAGCACAATAGTGCCAAGGAAATGGACCGCTTGTGTGGATTGATCTAGGCTGAGCTTGGTGGGATGGAAATTGTTGAAATCATGGTGGAATTCCTCAAGGGCTTCTTTTCCATAGGTCCAGATGATGAAGATGTCATCAGTGTAGCGCAAGGAGAGTAGAGGCATTAGTGGATGAGAACTAAGGAGGCGTTGTTCTAAATCAGCCATAAAAATGTTGGCATACTATGGTGCCATGCGGGTACCCATAGCAGTGCCACTGACTTGAAGGTATATATTATCCACAAATGTGAAATAGTTGTGGGTGAGGACAAAGTCGCAAAATTCAGCTGCCAGGTTTGGCATGTAACTAGATCACAAAACTGTCGGGGAGGGTGTTGGGGAAATTCAAGGGGGGTGTAGGGAAATCCCTGGTGCTGAAAATATTGTCAGTGCAACCCTGGGCTGCCCGTGCACTCGGAAGAGGGACTGGAGGGTGGGTAGATGAAGAGCTTGTGAGAGTGGAACCTCAGCCAGATCTAAGAACTGTTCAGAGCTCAAAGTGTCAGGGACTGGATGTGTGTGTGTTTTGAATCCCAATTTCCAGTTCAGTCCAAGAGGCCTGCTCTGAAGATTGGATCTAGGCCAGCAGGAGGGGGCTGCTGCCCCCCACTGACGCTTAGTGGGGTTTTTGGCTGGCCTCTCCCAGTACCAAAAGAAAAGGGAATGGATGAAAAGACATCAGAATCCTGAGACTGACAGTCCCAAGGGCCAAGGGGGAAATGCCAACGCTCCAGGTGAGCCTGATTGACAGGGCAGGCCGGCCAATGAGGGAGCCAGGAGCCCAGGATCCCATCCTCCGTGTGAGGGAAGCTGCCTGAGGCAAGCGAGGCAGAGCTAAGGGGAGAGCAGCAGCCAGAGATAGGGGAGCTGGAGCAGCTGGGAGCTGGGGCAGCGCAGATCAGCTGCACCGTCAGGGAGCCAGGGCCAAGCTGCAGCGGGGAGCTGCGGGGCCAGAGCCGGGACTGCGAGTGCCGGTCACGCTGGAGCCAGGCGCAGGGAGTGGCTGGGCAGAGCGAGGGGGGCCCTGGCAGGGGCCCAGCGCAGGGAGACTCCCCCACACACACAGACCAGACTGGGGGGACAGGGAATGTGACCCTGACCGGGGGGGTGGGCAATGTTGGGAAGAAGGGCCTGGCTGGCTAGAGCCTGAGGCCTGCGAGGGAGCTGGGAGTGTGAGGAACAGGCTGTGACCTGCCCTCACGTCCCAGAGACGCCAGTTGTGGTGCCCCTGAGCCCACAGGGTGGGTCCCTTGTTCACCTTAACCCTTTTCCAATTTTTCTTATTTTCCTTACAGTTGCTGTTTAATAAATTTTATTTGGTTTGAACTTAATGTGCTGGTCAGGGAAGTGACCAGTGCAAAGAGAGTACCCTGGAGTGTGGCCACCCCCGAGCACACAAGAATTTCCACTTTCATTTAAAAAATAGTAAATGTCTAGTCCGTTATGCCTCAAAATGTGACCCCCCCAATGGTTCAAAAAGTATAAGGCAAATCAAAAGAATCCCCCAGATAATTTTGAAATCTCATGATTTGGGAGGCCTGACTTGTGATGTTTGAATGTATTGGGTCGGCGGTACTTGCCGATATGTGGAGGGTATGGAAACACTTATCTTTACAGCCAAGCAAATAATTTAGGCTGTGAACCCATCCCATTTCCTCTTCACAAATTCTGCATAAAAAGCTTACAGAGTACTCAAATTTATCCCTATTTCAAAAATAATCACGGGGTGAGTTCAATGAATAATTCTTCTTCAGGAATCAGTTTGCCAGTTAAAACTCACAGTGTGTGGATTGGACACTTGGGTCATATGACTTGACTTCTGTTCCCTGATTGGATGAGCAGAACTCCAAGAAATCTGATTGCTAGCGTGAATGGTCTCCTTTCCTTTTATTCAGAATTTATTTTGAGGGAATATAATGTACTATCGAGGAGACAGTGTGTTCCAATGGGCAGAGCACTGGCTGGGCAGTCAGGAAACCTCAGTGCAGTCGCAGTTCTGCTACTGACCTGTTGCATGAGCCTGGATGAGTCGCCTCTCTGTACCTCAGTTTTCTCATGTGTTTAATAGTCTACTAACCCATACTGCCCTTCGAAAGGTGCTTTCATAGATTCCAAGGCCGGAATGCTGTATCACACAGGCCAGAAAACTTTTCCAAAATAATTCTTAGAGCAGCTCTTTTAGAAAAACATCCAGTCTTGATTTAAAAGTTGTCAGTGTTGGAGAATCCACTACAACCTTTGGTAAATTGTTCCAATGATTAATTACTCTCACCAATATAAATGTATGCCTTATTTCACACAGGCTCTGTTCAAGATGGTTTCTCTCAGCCACAGTCTCCCAGCAAAATGGTGACTGGCTCTCCCCTTGCTCAGGCTCTCTTCCAGGGGCCCAAAGGTGCTGGTGGTTTTGTTTTCTTAGGTGAAAGAATGTGGGATTGTCTGCCTCTTTCTCTTCTAGTCCATTGAGTCTTGGAAGCTGATTCTTCTAAAGCAGTGGTTGTCAACCAGGGGCATGGGGTACACAGAGTTCTTCTAGGGAGCACATCAACTCCTATCAATATTTGTCTAGTTTTACAGCAGGCTACATAACAAGCACTAGTGAAATAAGTACAGGTTAAAAATTCATTACAGACAAAAGGAGAAAGTCAGCAATTTGTCATTAAGAGTGTGCTGTGACACATCTGTATTTTATATCTGATTTTGTAAACAAGTAGCTTCTAAGTGAGGTGAAACTTGGGGATACACAAGACAAATCAGACTCCTGAAAGGGGCACAGTAGACTGAAAAGGTTGAGAGCCACTGTTCTAAAGGATCCCCTCAAAGCAAAGTTTATCCAAGCTGTGAGGAAGGCGACATGAAGTCTGGTAGTGAAGGCTCCGTGTGTAACCCACACACCTCCTGGGTGTGGTGTCCTGTCTCATCTAGCGGCACCAAGACCACTTAAGAGAGAGAGCTAAAATGAGTCTGCGCTGCAGCCTTTTAGCTCATGCAGTAGAGACTCATGCAGTAAGTTCCAGAGGCCCTAGGTTCAATCCCACTTGCCACCAAGAGGGGTCTGTCAATGTTACAAGTGGGGGCTCATCTGGGATTTCAACCGCGAAGTCTCTGAGCTCGGGATGTGCTTCCTCAGCGAGGGGAAGTATGTTACCCACACACCTCCTGGGTGTGGTGTTCTGTCCCATCTAGTGGCACCAAAACCATTTAGAGACAGTTAAATGAGTCTGCTCTACAGCCCCAGCTAACTGCCAGTTGACTCTTAGCTCATGCAGTAGAGGATCATACACTAAGCTCCAGAAGTCCCAGGTTTGATCCTGCCTGCCAACAACCAGGGTCTGTCAACATTACACGTGCTCTTCCCCCTCCCCCCACTTGTGTTTGCTGAAATGTAAATTGCTCTACTCACTACCATCTCCTTCCCCTGCTGTCTTGATGACCCTGTTTGCTGCTTATATGAACCCCCATTCCTTTGTTTAGGACAGACCTCTTTAACAGCGTATGCCTAGGAGGGGCTGTCGGGTTTTCACAAGTAATGTCGTACAGGGGGAACTCATAACTATGTAATGTTGCATCATGATCTTATTGACTAGAGAGTTGTTAGTTTTCAGATGGTACCTCACAAGGCATATTTTGTACAAAGATTATTATCATCGCATGTAGGGTGTGACTAGAGGGCTGCTTTGGGTCACACATGCTCAGTAGGGCATCTCCAAGGATGGAGGACCAATTCCACTCCCAAATTTTAAAAAAAGGGGTGCCAACCTGTTCTGCCAATTTAGCCAGCCCCAGAGAGAGACAGCCATATCGGAAGGGCGCTGAAGATAACTGCCAGGAGAAGGATCCCAGCCTATTCAAGGAACAGAGTGCTTGCTGCTTGATCAGCTCAGGAGGGTGTGAGGACATAAATGCCAAATAAGCAGCGCATGCTTTCAATGCATAGGATTAGTGGCCCGTGTACCTTTCAGTACTGAAGAAATCTGTATGTTAGGTACTGTTATTTTTCTTTGACTGGTATGTGCTGTATTGCTGTAATGATAAGAGCATGTTTTGATTTATGAGGCATCTTAGTTAACCCACAGATTGTCGTCTTATCAACAGAAGAATTTTTTTGTTTCGTCTGAACAGCTTTACTACACTGTGGTGTCTTTCCTCCAAATCAGAGCAACTCAGGGTAATGGCATCCGCACCTGTCCCAATTTGCATATTTGAGTTGTTCTCCACAGGTAGGAGTTCTGCTGTCAGAACAGACTGAACCTGCTCACTATCCCTGCAATACAATGGAATTATTACGGGTACGGGTGTAGTCAAAGTTTGGTGGGTTACACTCAGGCCAGGCCCTTGTCTCCGGCTCTTTAACAGAGCACTGACTCTGCTCTCCCAGAAGTCCATCTCTGCCTGAATACAGGTTGCTCTTACAGGCCCAGCTCACTAGGTGACATCTACCCTGTCTTTCCATCCAGGCTCCAAGGAAGACTGGAGAACTGAGCAGGATTATGACATCACAGGTATCAAGGAGGCTGAACAGCTGTAACATAAGAACGGCCACACTGGGTTAGACCAAAGGTCCATCTAGCCCGGTATCCGGTCTTCCGACAGTGGCCAATGCCAGGTTTTCAGAGGGAATGAACAGAACAGGGAATCATCAAGTGATCCATCCCCTGTCGTCCATTCCCAATTTCTGGCAAACAGAACCTAGGGACACTCAGAGCTTGGTGTGGCATCCCTGCCCATCTTGGCTAATAGCCATTGATGGACCTAACTTTCATGAAATTATCTAGTTCTTTTTTGAACCCTCTTATAGTCTTGGCCTTCCCAACATCCTCTGGCAAAGAGTTCCCTGGATTGACTGTGCAGTGTGTTAAGAAATACTTCCTTTTGTTTCTTTTCGGCCTGCTGCCTATTCATTTCATGTGGTGATCCCTAGTTCTTCTGTTATGAGAAGGAGTAAATAACAAACACTTCCTTATTTACTTTTTCCACACCAATCATGATTTTATAGACCCTCTATCATATCCGCTGTAGTTGTCTTTTCTAAGATGAAAAGTCCCAATCCTATTAATCTGTCCTCCTATGCAAACTGTTCCATACCCCTAATCATTTTTGTTGCCCTTTTCAGAACCTTTTCCAATTCCAAGATATCTTTATTGAGCTTGGGAGACCACATCTGTATGCAGTATTCCTACCCTTTGTTTCCTATCGTTCAGCTAGTTACTGATCCATGAGAGGACCCTTCCTCTTATCCCATGACTGCTTACTTTGCTTAAGAGCCTTTGCTGAGGGACCTTGTCAAAGGCTTTCTGAAAATCCCAGTATGTCAGTGCACTGCAAGGTCTTCAATGGCTTTTAAACTTTCCCATGGGAACATCGGAGACATGGTCCAATGAACTTGCGTTCAGGCCTAACAAGAACTCAGATGCAACCTGCTGTGAGAAACTCATTTTAACAAGGATGCCCCTGTGCCAGCACAGGCCACAGGTCAAAATGTGTAACTTCAATAACAATAGTATTGGAAGAGCCCAAAATAACCACTACAGGAATGTATTGACTATGACCCCTTACTTCAAATGGACTGTGGCCTAGTGGATAGAGCACTAGATGGAACTCAGAAGACTTAAGTGCTAGTCCTGACTCTGCTACTGTCTTGCTGGGTGACCTTGGGCAAGTCACTGCTCTGCTCTATGCCTCAGTTTCCCATCTCAAAAAGGGGGCTAATGCTACAGACCTCCTTTGTAAAGTGCTTTGAGATCTACTGATTGAACATGTTAGATAAGAGGTAGGGCTCTTTATTATCTTATGATATAGGGTGCTTTTCTTAAAGCACCCACTGCTGGAGTCAAGTGATTTATTTGAGAATCTCTGCTCTTTATTTTATTTTATTTGTTAGCCAATTTTAAGCCCATGTGGTTACAAAGAGAAGCTGGAGAGCATGAATTCAGTGCATCCTAGCAGCTCAGACACCAGAAGGCAAATGAAGAGTTCCCCAGATGAATGGTTTTTGAAGATCTCATTATTTTGAAGTCAATCTCATGATTTTGGTGGGGCCCAGCTCAAGGTTTTGGAATGCTTGGGCTGGCGATACCGTGAATGTTTTTCTGCACTCGTAGCACTAGATAATCACTTCAGGGCTGCTTCTCACTTTAGGCTGGGAGATTCTGCCTCAGTCACAGGGGTATTATGAGTTCCCACAAATAGGGAAAGAATGTCCCTTGCCTAGGGGCTTGAGAGTCATAGAGCTCGGAAAAGACCCAGGGTTTTCCTGGGAAACCTGATGCCCTCTCTTCTGCCTTATTCTGAGCTCAGAAGCTCATCCCCCTTGAGCGGTTGCCCCATCCTATCTCCTGATCTAAGTACAGCATTGACACCTCACAGGCTAGAGGGAGATTGCAGAAGAGCAGCCCCATTCTGACCTAGAGATGACATCAGCACCTGCCTGATGCCAGAGCAGCACCTGCCCTCAGGTGTAGCCTGGGTACTTGTTGCTGGTTTGAGAGTGTCTGTGGGTCTTAGTGCCTGAGCCCGGCAAAATGAGTTCACTCCTGCTCTATCTCAACTCTGCCTCCTGCCTAACGATCCTGAAATTCACGCTGCTCTTTCTTGGCTATTATGCTGTAATAAGGCTCACCAGATCTGAGGTAAGTGAGACTCCTAGAGAGATGGAAAGGCTGGATTGATGCCAGCTGAATGCAGGAACCAAACATAAGTATTTTTAAATCAGCAGGCTTGGATCATCTCCACCCAAGAGTCCTCGAAGAGCTAGCGCAGGAGGTTATTGGCCTACTGACATTAATTTTTTAACAAATTTAGGATCCTGAGGGAATTCCAGAAGGCTGGAAGTGTGCTAATGTTTTGTCAATATTCAAAAAGCTACGGGAGGTTGGCCCAGCTTCTTACACGCCAGTTAGCCTGAAATAATGGACAAACTGATATGGGATTCAATCAATAAAGAATTAAAGGACGGGAATATATTTATAGCAGGTTAACAATGTTTTATGGAAAATGGGCCATATCAAATATAGATGTGACAAATTTATACTTTTGTAAGGTGTAGTTTTTCATATATTCCGAGGCAAGATGGGCCCATTGTGATCTTCTAGTTTGACCCTCCTGAGTAGCACAGGCCAAAGAACTTCCGCACAATAATGCCTAGTGCATATCTTTTATTAAAATGTCCAATCTTGATTTTAAAAATTGCCAGTAATGGAGAATCAATCCACCATGACCTTGGTAAGTTGTTCCAATGGTTAATTCCTCTCACTGTTAAAAATGGACACCTTATTTCCAGTCTGAATTTGTCTAGTTTCAACTTCCAGCCATTGGACCATGTTAGACCTTTCTCTGCTAGATTGAAGAGCCCGTTTGTAATTATTTGTTCCCCATGTAGGTATTTATAGATTTTTCCTCAAACCACCCTTAACCTCTTTAAGAGACATGGACTGAGCTCCTAAAGTCTATCACTACAAGGCATGTTTTCTAGTCCTTTAATCATTCTTATGGCTCTTCTCTGAACCCTCTGCAATTTATCAACATCCTTCCTGAATGTTAGACACCAGAACTGGACACAGGATTCCAGCAGTGGTTGCACCAGTGCCAAATACAGAGGTAAAATAACCTCTCTCCTCCAGCTTGAGATTCCCCTGTTTATGCATACAAGTACCGCAGGACATTTGGATTAAAAATTAGCACTATACAAAATCAATGGAGCACAGGTTAAACAGATTGAGAACAGGCTAATGGCTAACTGACAGATCTCAAAAAGTAATTGTCAAAGGGCTCATCAAATGTGGGTGTTTCTAATGGGGCTCTGCAGGGATCAGGACTAGGTCTGATGCTAGTCAATATTTTTCAATGACTTGGAAGTAAATACAAAATTGCTGCTGATAAAAATGTCCTGATGACACGAAGATTGGCAGAATGGTAAATAACGATGAGGACAGGGCAGTCATACAGAGAGTTCTGGAGAGTTTGTTTGGCAAATGGGGCCCATTCAAACAAAATGCATTTTCACACAGCCCAATGCAGAGTTATACATCTGGGAACAAGGAGGGCATATTCAGCATTGGATTTAACGATCTTTAGTTTTGTATCATCTGCAAATCTGGCCACTTCACTGTTTCCACCCTTTTCTAGATCATTTATGAATATGTTGAACAACTCTGGTCCCAATACAGATCCTTGGGGGACTTTGCTATTTATCTTTCTTCATAAACTCACCATTTATTCCTACCTTTTGTTTCCTATCTTTAAACCAGTTACTGCTCCATGTGAAGACCTTCCCTCTTATCCCATGACAACTTACTTTGCTTAAGAACCTTTGATGAGGAATCTTGTTAAAGGCTTTCTGAAAGTTCAAGTACACTATATCCACTGGATCGCCCTTGTCCACATGCTTCTTCACTCCTGTGACATTACGCCCCATATTCTTTATAGAAATATTGTTCTATGAATATGGCATAACTACGGTATGTTTTATGCAAGATAGGTCATGTGAGATATCATTGGAAAGGTTATGATTTACTGAATGGGATTATCCTATTTGTATGGATGCATCTCTTCTGTATCTGAAGTTAGCAATATGGGCTCTGTATCAATTACAAAAGTGCTTGCACCAGGGGAAAGCCCCCAAACAGTAGGCAATCAGCCTGGATGGGCCATTAGGAAGGTCGATAGGACTTTGAAGATACTAATCTTCCTTCTCCCTGAGAAGTTTCCTGGGATGCTGCTTTGAAACTGCAGGGTCATGTGATCGTGTCATCTCATAGAATCATAGAATATCAGGGTTGGAAGGGACCTCAGGAGGTATCTAGTCCAAGCCCCTGCTCAAAGCAGGACCAATTCCCAACTAAATCATCCCAACCAGCGTTTTGTCAAGCCTGCCCTTAAAAACTGTTAAGGAAGGAGATTCCACCACCTCCCTAGGTAACCCATTCCAGAGCTTCACTACTCTGCTAGTGAAAAAGTTTTTCCTTATATCCAACCTAAATCTCCCCCACTGCAACTTGAGACCATTACTTCTTGTTCTGTCATCTGCTACCACTCAGAATAGTCTAGATCCATCCTCTTTGGAACCCCCTTTCAGATAGTTGAAAGCAGCTGTCAAATCCCCCCTCATTCTCCTCTTCTGCAGACTAAACAATCCCAGTTCCCTCAGATGGACATCATTTTGGACTAGTGGTATTTTTCCACTAGGAGGGAGTGGGGGGGTCAAACTGGGAGACAAAGGATTCCTGTCATAGCCAAATCCTATTTAAGGCTTGGAATTGAGTTAATCTAGGTTCTTCTCCACCACCTCCCTGCCCAAAATGGAAGACTGCTGAAAACATCTAGAGAAATAAAGGAACTAATAGTGGGGGGGGGAGGAGAGGGGAAGGGCTGAGCCCAGGTGAGAAAGATCTAGCTTGTGAAAGGAATACCTGGATATTTAAGCTGGAAGCAGTGCAGTTTACCTTCAAGAAACTTTGCAGCTCCCAGGCAAGTGGACAGAACTCATGCCAAACTGTTGTTGTTTTTTGGTGTAAAACAGCTGCCGTTTAAGGATGATATAGGGGTTATATCAGCACTTGTTTGGGAGGATTTGCATAAGCCATTCATGGCTTCACCACTCAGAAGTAGCATGGCCATCCCAAATGCATGCAGATAAAACACCGATATCATGCATTCCCTAAATATGTATATAGGAAACACTGTTGTCCAGATGTCGGATTTCTCCCCCAAAGTCTGAATTCCGTGCATAGTATCTGGGGTTAGTTGCATACCCTACAATCCTAAAACCTGCAGAGTTTTATCATCTCTGCAGGAGAGAGAACTTTACAGGCTCTCTCCTTCAATGCTTATAAACTCTGCAGGCTCCTGGTACCAGCAATCCCTGATTCTCCAACCCCTAGATTGTCCCGGTGACCCCTGTTATGGGTTGAGCTTTACGCCCTATATTAGCTGCATCATAGGAAAGCACAATGCCTACCTATGATGCCTCATAGTGCAATACTCTCCCAGAAGGAAAAACTTCCCTCTGGCCACACATGGCAATCATCTCTGGCTCATTGTTCTCCCAGGTTTATTGAGGAGTTCTTTTCTAACCCTGCTGCTTTCTCTATGTGTGGCAGGCTTCTCCGAGGAAGAGGAGGCACAGAGAGAAAAAGAAGAAACTGAAAGGTAAGCAGCCCCTGACCCCATAGCTGCAGTGGCAGACTCAGGCCCCATGCAAAGCAGAGAAATAGGGTCTATTCCCCAACCTGCTTACCCTCTTCCTGCGAAGGCACAGTCATGCCCAGAGTCGTGCAAAGGCACTGGCTGGGGCTCCATTCGCAGGCTGCTTCTGAAATCTGGGGCAATAGGGTACTAGGAAGCAGAAGGTGCCCAAGCAGCTCAATGTCTCCTTTATGTCTCACTTCTGGCAGCTTTTAGACACTGTGAGGAAGAGTTGGAGGAGGCTTGTGCATCCCTAGAGACATGGTAAGCAATGCCCCCCTCCATAAATCTGCAATGGGTCAGTGCCCTCCTTTAGCGTCATGTAATTCATCCCCACCCAGGGGCCGTAGCCTAAGTAATCCCTCCCCTGCCCCGACCTATGTATCACACAAGGAGCTCTTCTCCTTTAGACTCATGCAATTCATTCCCACCCTGCAGAAGTTGCCATTTCTAATCCACCGCCTTGTACAGTGGGTCATTCCCTTCCTCGAGCATCATACGGCTCATTTAACCTGGGGCAGTGTGTGGCGGGGGGTAGATTGTGTCGACTAGAATGGACCATCCTCCCCTCCCAAGAGGGGGAGAAAATGTTTTCTGGTGAGGTGGAGAGGTCAGGAGGAAGGCTGGCCTTTCTGGTATGGTGAGTAGGGTGAAAGGGATCCAGCAGCACTTGGGTAATGGCCCCTTCTCCAGTCCCCCAGCATAGGTTCCCAGTAGGATTTGAACCCTGGACGTTCAGCTCTGCAGCATAAAGAACCCCTTAGAGCTAAAGAGATAGCTGCATTAGTTGGTAGCTATAGTAGGCTGATATCCTATATGTTGATTAGCTTCTGTGGAAGGGCCATGACACACATGCTGCCAGCAGGTTACACTCTCACTTCCACAGCACTAGACAGGGATCACCTAACAATCCAGTTAACCCAAAACTAGAACTTCCAAGGCCCGGGTATTGCAGGGGAGGAGGCTGCCTCAGTGGAGAATGGGACAGAGAGTCTTTCAGTGCAGCACCTCTGGGTAAAAGAGGGCCTGAGGGCAGGGCCTGCACTCAGCTTTCTGCTCTCTCTGTTCCACAGCTGTCCTGTGCCCCTGGAGAGGCTCCCCTTGGCTCAGAGCCTCAGGCTCCTTGAGAGGAGGCTACAGTACGTGGCCAGACACCTGGATGAAGTTCTGATACCGTAAGGCAACTGAATGGGGGGCACCAGACTGTGGGCTGGGTGGGAGGGGATAGTGAATGTAGAGAGGAGGGAGCAGGGAAAACCAGACACTCCAGGATCCTAAAATAACAAGTGAAATACCAGTGAAAGTGAGGTGAGGGATTATCAGAAATTAAATGCAGAGACTACAAGTCGGGGTTGTGAGTAGGATCAAATCCTTCTGTGGCAATATCTGCCAGCAGGTGACTGTCTAGAACCTGCCTGTGCTGTGTTTGAAAGAAAAAGCAATCAAATGACACACTGTGAGGGGATGTCCACCCCACATAGGACTGGAAGGGGCTATGGTGGCCAGGCAGGCCCATTAACTCCACAGGGTGCACCTGGAGGAAGAGCCAGGGAGCAGGGAATTGATTCCAAGCAGGCTCAGCTGGGCAGAGCCTATAAAGCCAGGAAGCTGGCAACAGACAGGGGCTGCCGCTAGGAAAGGGCAGCCCCTCCCTGGAAAGAGTGGGGAGTGTTTGGAGCTGGCGCGCCCAGAGGAAGGAGGGGAACCAGGAGTAGTAGGAAGCAGTCCAGGCTGGGAGAGGAAAGCCCAAAACTGCTTGGTTGAGGGTCCCTGGTCTGGAGCCTGGTGTGAAGTGTGGGCCCAGGTTTCCCTACCAGCCACTGAGGGCATGGCATAGTCTGGCGTGGCAGTGAACAGGAAGACTGTCTGGTGGGAGTGACAGACAATTGAAGGACTGTACCCTGGAAAAGGGGGAAATGCTAAGTGGCCTAGCCAGGGGGCTGAGTGAAGAAGAGGACACTGCAGTTTCCGGAATGAGAGAGAGATGATGTGACCACATGCAACAATTGGAAGGGGCATTGACCTTGAGAGCTAATCCCCAGAGTAGGCACTAGTCAAGCAGTGAGTGGGGCACCCCGTGGTACACCCCAAACATGAATCATCAGCTGGGTTCAAACCCAGGACTTTCAAGACCATAGCACAGACCTCCACCACTGGAGAAACTCCATTAACTGGGAGCAATAGTAGGTTGTTAGCCTCTAGTGTATCAGCCATTAGAAGAGGACAGTTTTCCAGCGGGTTAGAATGTAAGAACATAAGAACAGCCAGACTGGGTCAGACCAAAGGTTCATCTAGCCCAGTATCCTGTCTTCCAAAACTGGCCAATGCCAGTGCAGCAGAGGGAATGACCAGAACAGGGAATCATCAAATGATCCATCCCTTGTTGCCCATTCCCAGCTTCAGACAAACAGAGACTAGGGACACCATCCCTGCCCATCCTAGCTAATAGCCATTGATGAATTTATCTAGTTCCTTTTATAGTTTATAGTCTTGGCCTCCACAACATCCTCTGGCAAGGGTTGCACACACGTCATATCTTCCTCACTCAAAGCAATTGTTGTTAGTTAATCTTTCTATTAAAATAGCACTAGGTCCCCAATCATGCTCAAGGCTCCATTGTGCTAGGTGCTGCACATATGCGTGTGACAAAGGGGTTATCATTATAGAGTGTCAGCTCCCCCTCTCAGTCCTTTGTTAGCCAGTTGATGTCCTTGTGTCAGAGTGTGGTGTGCAATGCATGCCTAGGCACTGCCCCATTGCACTACAGTTGGAAGGCTGTGCCCAAACCCTGCCTTTGCTCAGCAGGGCCATGTCCCATCTGTCCCTGTCTGCTTTCTCCCACAGGCCGAGTGTGTTGACATCTGTGATGAGCCAGTTTGCCTATTCCTCTATGGAATCCACCATCTCTTCCCTCTGGAGTCACAGCTCCTTTTCCCTGAGAAAAGCCTCCATGACTTGGGCAGAGCCCCTCTGCCACACTTGGGAGATCATGCCTGTCACGAGCCGGGAAGGATCCACTCATCCCATCCAAGCCCAGCCTCTCCCCAGGCCTCCTGCCCACAGCAGACGAGACTGGCGAGAGCAGATCATAGGTCTGGACCAGACTTCAATCCAGGGCTCAGACTTCAACATCCAACAGAAGCATCTGCAGAGCCAACTGGGGGCTCCACAAACCCCCATCCTGGGGGAGCCATTGCTGAGTGAGTGGGACACCAAGCAGCAATTGGAATTAGACACAGATTCGCCCAAATGTGGATTTCCAGCAAAGGTCCCAAAGCCCCTGAGATCCGACACCAGCCCTCAGCATGCACAGGAGATCCAGGAGCCATGTGTCTGCCCCTCGGGATCCCTGCCTCAGAAGGCCCACAGGATCATGGCATCCCCCGATGCCATCCTGGCGAGGCAGGTGCCCAGGGCGGTGGTCAAGCTGCAGGATCACATGGCTCAGAAATGCTCAGAGATCCAAATGAAGGCATTTCCTAAGATGGTGCAAGAGTCGCACAGAGATGCTCCCCTCCAGAGAGAGACTGCCCTGCCTGGGTCACTCCGCCCCACACGGGAGCCAGGCAAGCACAGGACAGCGGCATTCCCAATGATGGGACAACAGCCTGCCCACCCCATCCAACTCCACATAAGGCGTCAGCATCTCATCATGCAGAGGGGGCTGCTCACCCTGGACCCAGAGCCCCCGGCAAAGCTGCCCCACACCGTCCCAGCCAGGGGAGCCAGTGTGGAGTTCAGTGAGATGGAGATCGATTTCCTGCAGTTGGGGAGGCAAAGCACAAGCTACTCTTCTTCCATACATCCTCCAATGCCAGTGGAAGATACCACCATGGAGACGGGCAGGAATGATGGCGTGGCAGATTAACCCAGATCGCTGCACTCTGCCAGCAGGGGTGCATCTGACATCACCACCTCCAGAAACTGCAATAACAGAGAAGACACTCGCTGCAACACTCCACCTTTATAGGAGCGAGTTGAGAAAGCCCCTTACCAGTTTGAGTGGCACCAAAGGGACTGAAGAGAAGCTGGAGCTGCACATGGAGAGGAAGGTTATCTTGGGAGAAGGCTCCTGCCTGGGGCCAGGAGCACAGGCAGGTGAGGGCAGGGCAGATCTTCCCAGGACCCAATGCCACCAGGTTGCCCCAGAGGCGCCAGGGTCTGAGCAGCTAACAAGATCCACCCTTGACTCTCTCATTGCTGGGCAGACTGCACACGACTTGCAGATCAAGCACCTGATGGAAATGTTGAGCAGTTCCCGCCCCTTGGCAGGCCAGGTTTCAGTCTGCCACAAGGCACATCCAGGAAAGATGAAGGGTAAGAAAACTCAGAAGGAGACATCTGCTGAGCTGCATGGTCTTCGAGACATCATGGATTCACATGGATTCAATGGAACTGTGAATTCAAAGCTCTCCACAGACCAGCTGCCAATCAAAATCTGCAAGAAGTGCAGTAATCTTCGATAGAAGAGACCAGCTGGCTCTGCAGGTGCTGACTTGCCCAGAGGATCCCATGGAATTCCACAGCGATGGACTCCAGGAGACTCCTCAGCATCATCCAACCACAACAAGATGCCAGTGGTGTGGCTCCTTCCAGCAGACAAGAGCAAGACGCAGGATGGAATGGGGAAAACGGCTCCCACCAAGCAACCAAAGATGGTGTCCATTGCTACAAGTACAACAGGGCTTTCGCAAGCTGGGGAGAAAGCAACTGGGAGTCCTGACGGTTTTCCCCCAAAGTCACCAAAGGCCTCCAGAGCTACGACACCATCCCCTTCAAGAGCAAAGTTCCAATTCTCAAAGAGATGTTAATGTGCCTCAAGCAAACCTTCAGCAAGCTTCAAAACAAAGTGAAGTCCCGAATGTCCAAGGACTCTCGTTCAAGAACACCTGACACTAAATTTACAAAGCCATCCTTTTGGAAGGCAAGGGCCTCCAAGGGTGTTGAGTTTCCATACTACTGAATCCCACCCTGCCAGCATGACCACTAACAGAAGGGGCCCACAAATTCTAACATCTCTCTATCATCCAGCGAGTCTGGTAAGCATGGGCTAAAGTGGCTGAGAAGAATGGCTTGTTGTCGTGGGACTCAGAGACTGATGTATAAGTGACTCTCCTTGGGGTATGATATTTAAACCCAGATTCCAAGATGAAGGAGGGCCTGGGGGCTTGGATGAGATTGAGAGTGTGGCTAGCTCACTGGATTTGTTACTTTACCTCATGCAGTTCAAGAATCAATCCTTCCTTCAAGAAGAGCTGATACTAAATTTACAAAGCCACCCTTTTGGAAGGCAAGGGCCTCTAAGGGTGTCCAGTAGTACTATTAGGGCCCTACCATCAATCAAACCCAAACCAGCCCCTTGACTCCTAAAACCCCACCCCTTAACCCCTTAAAGCCCGCCCACTTATCACCAGAAGTCCCACCCATGGGAGTATTACTTCCAGGTCTAGGTGGACACATGACCAGAAGCAAAGTGTATCATGTGACCCCTCTAAGAACTCCTCCCACTGCCCTCTACCAATCAGGAGAGGATTCGCCCCCATATGCCTGCCCCGACAGGTGATTTGACCAATCGGGGTGTCCCAGGGTGGGGTGACCCATCCAGATGTGGCTCATGTGACCTCTCTAAGAACTCCTTCCACTGCACTCTACCAATTGCGATGAGTTTCGGCCGCATAGGACCACCCTGAGAGCAGATTTGGCCAATTGGTGGTGTTCCGGGAGGGAGTGACCCGCCCAGATGAGGGTCGTGTGACCCCTCTAAGAACTCCTCCCCCCGCCTTCTGCCAATCGGAGCTCAACACTATCACCCCATATGTCCCAGCACCGGGGCAGAAGAGGCCATCTTTTACCAAGGACATGTGCTTTAGAAATCGTGGAAACATGGACTCCTTCATCACCCCTGTGAGCACTTTGGACTTTGTTTTAGCCCCAAGGGCCTTTGGACTTGTATGGAGAAAGCGCTACATGAGCGACAGTTCCCACGAGGGCCCTTTGACTCAGCCGTTGATGGATATGCCGGAACTCAAAACCCAAACTCTTTTGAGCCATGCCGATGAGTGTGATGGCCTCTCATTGTCCGCCCCCCAAAGGTGGAAGGCGAATGCAGCTCGGGGGAGTCATTGGAGGACAAGGTGAATGGAAAAGACATTGCTCAGGTAAATGAATGTTTAAGAAGTGACCGTTGATGATGGGGTGTAATAGGGTTAGGAACCAGGGGGTAGGGTGGGTTGTGTATATTTAAAAACAAGCAGTGGGAACTTACACTATTTCTTTTCTGAAAATCTCTCGACAGCTTGACGATGCCTTTCGAGAGGACCGAGAGGCCTTGGACAGCGTTGCATCAAGCAGCGAAGATGAACCGGGCTCTCCTTGTTTTTGCTCAATGCTGATACAAATTGTTGAAGAGGACTCTGAGGATGATGGCTATGAGGAGTTTAGAGGCTTGGAATGGAACTAACTGAGCCAGTGCCACGTCGTGAGTGTAAAAAAGTCATGTGGACTATTGTACATGTTGCTGTTTATGCTGTCCTTAATCACTGCCTTAGGGAAAAGCTTTTTGAAGATTGTGAGGGCTGCGTCATAGATGCGCCAGCCCCACGGCACCATGACTGTGTGACTTGGACTTCAGTAGATATAAACTGCAAGCTCTGGGGCCTGTGTGCTGAGCTGAGTTTGGAAAGCTTATTAAACACTGTTCTTGCCATAGGTTATGCTATGCAATGTCTGTGCCTAACCCAAGAACATTTAGCATAAGGGGTGACCTTGATAAATGCTGTGCAATTTAGTGCAGACCCTGACCGTGTTTTAAAGAAAATGACCAAACCGGAAGATGCCAGTGTCACATTATTGACTTGAACTGAGACCGTATAGAACATGGTTGCAACCAAGGTCCTGTAGTGGCACCAAATCTTATGTAAAGGGGGTCATATAAGGGGTCTAAGACCAGATTATGGGTTGCTGGTTATGATTATGCTGTCTGTATGAATGTGTCATTTTGTAGTTGAAGTTATGAATATTGGCTCTATCCTGTCTGTACCTCAAACTTATGCTATGCTTCTTGGTGACATCCCAGACGAGTTGGTGTAAGCTCTGCCTAGCCTGCTTGATGGCCTATTAAGGACCATCAGCTACACAATTGACCCATTGAGAGAAGGCAGATGCGCCTTGTAAGTCAGCAAAGTATTCAGGAACTTGCCCATGTGACTCTAGACTCCATTTTGCTTGTAATTTTCCATAGTAAGGACAAAGAGGTGTTCTTACACCTGGAAAAGACTATAACAGGCTGATGCCTCATCTCCATCTTGTCTTCAGTCCTGCTTCTTACCTCTGGAGGGACTTTGCTACAAACTGAACTCTGAACAAAGAACTGATGACCCATCCCATCTGGGGAGGTACTCCAGAGACTTAATTTAAACCTGCAGTTTATTCTATCACTGCTACAAGCCTGAACCAAGAACTTTGCCATTACTGTATGTAACTGATTCCATTTAACCAATTCTAGCTCTCATCTGTATCTTTTTCCTTTTTATGAATAAATCTTTAGATTTTATAGATTCTAGGACTGGAAGGGACCTCGAGAGGTCATCGAGTCCAGTCCCCTGCCCTCATGGCAGGACCAAATACCGTCTAGACCAGCCCTGATAGACATTTATCTAACCTACTCTTAAATATCTCCAGAGATGGAGATTCCACAACCTCCCTAGGCAATTTATTCCAGTGTTTAACCACCCTGACAGTTAGGAACTTTTTCCTAATGTCCAATCTAAACCTCCCTTGCTGCAGTTTAAGCCCATTGCTTCTTGTTCTATCCTTAGAGACTAAGGTGAACAAGTTTTCTCCCTCCTCCTTATGACACCCTTTTAGATACCTGAAAACTGCTATCAAGTCCCCTCTCAGTCTTCTTTTTTCCAAACTAAACAAACCCAGTTCTTTCAGCCTTCCTTCATAGGTCACGTTCTCAAGACTTTTAATCATTCTTGTTGCTTTTTTCTGGACCCTCTCCAATTTCTCCACTCTTTCAGTACCTGTTTTCCCCCAATTACAAGGTTTCATCCTGAGAGTTTATCGACGATGAAACCGCATGTGTCTTGGAAGCACGCAAAAGACTGGTACTCAGTCTCTGGCAATACCAACATCTTCATAGCCTGTTTCACCACCGCTTATGCCTGCCTAGAACTATACAACCTCCTAGACACTGACTTGGTGATATCTGTGAAAAGGGAGGATGAGTGGAATCCCCCTCTGGGGGATTATTTAGGGGACCTCATGAGTGATTATTTTAATTTAAAAAATAATAATCTGTGTATTTTTTTCTGAATTGGTCTTTTTTTAAAAAAAACAAACACTAAACATCAATTGTCTTTAAACCCCTCACCTGGGTGCTTTATTGGGTAACATGGCTATGAAAATCATCGCAAGATACACGTCTGTGCTTGTTGAAACATGTTTTGAGCAAGGCTAGGCATGCCCAAGGAATATCTCATTGGTAAATGTCTTTTCATAACCTTTTTCAAAAGCTCCTTTGGTTTTAGATAGTCTCACATGGTTGCATTTCTCAAAGGGACAACAACACGTTTTATTTTAAACCATCTTCATAAACCGTTTTCCATACCTTCAAAGAATTTGAAGGTTAACATCAGCGGGTCTGGTACGTATAGTTCTGTGAAACTCTGGGTGTAGCTCTTTAAAGTCAGGTAATACATCAATGTAGCAAAAGGTGTTATGGGCTGTAAAATATCTCTACATCCTAGTTTTTAAAGTTCTGTTAAATCGCTCTACAACCCCTGCTTGGACTTCATTATTAGTAACAAACTGGTGAACTCCATGCCACTTTAATAATCTGCTTAAAGGTTTGTTTAAAAATTCTTTCCCCCAATCGGTTTGTAATTTTTGAGGCACGCGACCTTTGCTGAAAATAGCTTGAAAGGCCTTGGATACCTCACCACTCATCTTGTCTTTTAGGCCGAAGACCCAGGCATATTTGGATAGAATGTCTATCACTGTTAAGATGTACTTAAAACCGCTGTTGCATTTGGAGAACCGGTGCATATCCACCAAATTTGCCTGCCATTGCACATCCACATCTGAAACAATGGTCTTATTTCTTTGAAAACGTATTCAAGCCGGTTTGTGTAAAGTTAAAAAAGAATAGTACTTGTGGCACCTTAGAGACTAACAAATTTATTTGAACATAAGCTTTTGTGGGCTACAGCCCACTTCATTCATGTATATATTCATATTCATATATATACACACAGAGAATATGAAACAATGGGTGTTACCATACACCCTATAAGGCGAGTGATTAGTTAAGGTGAGCTATTATCAGCAGGAGGGAAAAAGAACTGTTTGTAGTGATAATGAAAATGACCATTTCCAGCAATTGGCAAGAGGATGTGAGGAACTGTAGTGGGGGAAAAAATAAGCATGGAGAAATAGTTTTACTTTGTGTAATGGCCCATCCACTCTCAGTCTTTATTCAAGCCTAATTTAATGGTGTCCGATTTGCAAATTAATTCCAATTCAGCAGTCTCTTGTTGGAGTCTGTTTTTGAAGTTTTTTTGTTGTAATGTTGTGACTTTTAGGTCTGTAATCAAGTGGCCAGGGAGACTGAATTGTTCTTTGACTGGTTTTTGAATGTTATAATTCTTGAAGTCTGATTTGTGTCCATTTATTCTTTTATGTAGAGACTGTCCAGTTTGGGCAAAGTACATGGCAGAGAGGCATTGCTGGCACATGATGGCATATATCACATAGGTAGATGTGCAGATGAACGAGCCTCTGACAGTGTGGCTGATGTGATTGAGTCCTGTGATGGTATCCCCTGAATAGATATGTGAACAGAGTTGGCAACAGGCTTTGTTGCAAGGATAGGTTCCTGGGTTAGTGTTTTTGTTGTGTGGTGTGTGGTTGCTGTAGGTTTGGGGGCTGTCTGTAAGTGAGGACAGGTCTGTCTCCCAAGATCTGTGAGAGTGATGAATCGTCCTTCAGGATAGGTTGTAGATCCTTGATGATGCGCTTGAGAGGTTTTAGCTGAGGGCAGTGGCGGATTAACAAATTTGCCGCCCCTAGGCCCTCAAAAAATTTCTGCGCACCCCCCCCCCACGTGCCAGCTCACCTCTGCTCCCCCACGGCAAGCCTGGGAGGGAGGGGGGAGAAGGGGAGTTGTGGAATGCTAGGGGGATGGCGGCGGTGGAGCGAGTTACCCGCGGGCCCCAGCTCACCTCTGCTCCAAGTGCGCTGCTACTCATTTCTCCCTCTCTCCCAGCACTTTCGCGTGGCAAGCCTGGGAGGGAGGTGGAAGGAGTAAAGCGCGGCGCGCCTGGGGAAGGAGGCGGGCCAGGGATTTGGGGAAGGGGCAGAATTGGGGAGGGGGCATGAGCAAATTTGACGCCCTAGGCCTAGGCCTTATTGGCCTAGGTGATGATATGCCCCTGGTTGGGGGCTGAAGGTGATGGCTAGTGGCGTTCTGTTACTTTCTTTGTTGGGCCTGTCCTGGAGTAGGTGACCTCTGGGTACTCTTCTGGCTCTGTCAATCTGTTTCTTCACTTCAGCAGGTGAATATTGTAGTTGTAAGAACGCTAGATAGAGATCTCGTAGGTGTTTGTCTCTATCTGGGGTTGGAGCAAATGCGATTGTATCGTAGAGCTTGGCTGAAGACAATGGATGAAGTGGTGCAGTCTTGATGAAAGCTGGAGGCAGGTAGGTAAGTATAGCGGTCAGTAGGTTTCCAGTATAGGGTGGTGTTTATGTGGCCATCGTTTATTAGTGCTGTAGTGTCTAGGAAGTGGATCTCTTGTGTGGTATGGTCCAGGCTGAGGCTGATGTTGGGGTGGAAATGTGTAAAGTGTAAGTGTCCTTGTCTGAAAGCCAAGCTGTTACTTGTCTTCTATTTAAAGTTTTACTATGCTTTCTGGCCACTTGAGAAAGAGGGTTCACCCCGCCGCAGCTCCCATCTTCCCTTGGGGTGTAATACATTTTCTTTAACAGAGCTGCCTGTGTAGAAATTACTGTTACCGGTACTGTCTTTTTCTAACACAAATATGAAGGGGGACACATTTATACTGACACATTTAAATAAATAAGTTTTATTAATCACCTGGTTTAACACGACCTTTTACAGCCGCCTGTAAAAATGGACACCATGACCCCTACCATAAGGGAGTCTGAGCTGGTTCATTCTTCCATTTTGTCCTTTTCTGGATTTTCCTCTTGAGATCTGTGTCTCAGACATGAGCAAAAACAGCTGATGCATGATGTATTTACTCCCATGAGGCTACCGATGTCAGTTCTCAAAGGTCTCTAGAAAGGCATCATCGAGCTGTTAAGAGATTTTCAGAAAAGAAACAGTGTAAGCACTCCACTTCTTGTTTTTAGATTTACACAACCTCCCGGTTCCTAACCTCATTACACCCCATCATCAACCGTCACTTCTTAATCATTCATTTACCTGAGCGACATCTTTTCTGTTCACCTTGTCCTCTGGTGACTACTCCAAGCTGCGTTCGTCTTCCACCTCTAGGGGGGTGGACAATGAGAGGCCTTCATGCTCATCAGGGTGCCTCACGAGGGTTTGGGTTTCGGGTTCTGGTGTAGCCAGAAACGGCTGAGTCAAAGGGCCCTTGTGGGAACTGTAGCTCATGTAGCGCTTTCTCCACACAAGTCCAAAGGCCCTCAGGGCTAACACAAAGTCTGAAGTTCTCACCAGGGTGGTGAAGGAATCCATGTTTCCACGATTTCTAAAGCATGTGTTCTTGCTAAAAGATGGCCTCTTCTGCCCCGATTGCTGGGACTTATGGGATGATGGTGCTGCGCTCTGACTGACAGAAGGCGCTGGGAGGAGTTCTTAGAGGGGTCACACGACCCTCTTCTGGGCAGCTCACTCCGCCCCAGAACACCACAAATTGGTCAAATCTGCTGTCAGGGCAGTGCTGTGTGGCCGAAACCCATCGTGATTCGCAGAGGGCAGTGGAGGAGTTCTTAGAGGGGTCACACGAACCACTTCTGGATGGGTCACCATGCCCCGGAACACCCCTGATTGGACAAATCTCCTCTCAGGGTGGGCTTATGGGGGTGAAACCCCTCCTGATTGGTAGAGGGCAGTGGGAGGAGTTCTTAGAAGGGTCACATGACACACTTTGCTTCCAGTCATGTGTCCTTCTTGACCCAGGAAGTAATATTCCCCATGGATGGGACTTCCAGTGACAGGTGGTCGGGACTTATGGGGTCAAGGGGCAGGGTTTAAGCGTCCAAGGGGAGGGGATAGGGTTTGATTGATGGTAGGTCCCTTATATTATTTCTGGTTTCCATACTACTGAATCCCACCCTGCCAGCATGCCTATTAACAGAAGGGGCCCACTAATTCCACCATCTCCCTAACAACCAGTGGGCCTTGTAAGCATGGGCCAAAGTGGCTGAGAACAATGGCTTGTTGTCCTGGGACACAGAGACTGATGATGAGACTCTCCTTGGGGTATGACATTTAACCCCAGATTCCAAGATTAAAGTGGGGCCTGGGCCTTCAATGAGATTGATTGTGTGACTAGCTCACTGGATTTGTTATTTTACCTCATCTGGTTCAAGAATCAATCCTTCTTTGACAGATGCATTGCCGAAGTCTCATCCTTACAGATGTTTTAGCCACGTGTGTGAATAAAAGCCAACAACCCCTGGAGAAGGAGAATAGCAAACCCTCTAAGTTTTCAGAAACTGACCTGGTGTCAGACATCGAAGGGTGGCAGCAGTGGGCAGAAATATCCCAGAGATGTTTATACTAGAGAGTGGAAAGCAGGGGACTCCATGGGGCACTTGGTTTGCACAGGGCTCAGAAGAGAAACTTCCTAGGAGATAAAGGGCAGGGCTTTCCTGGGGTGACGGAAAGTTGGAGTTTGGCATTTCCAAGTTGGCAGGCACAAGACCCGAGGGAGGGGCTGGGGCAGGAAGGAAGTGAGGCCCTTGAACCAAAGGGCGAAAGAAGGAGAGATCTGCCACAGACCCGAGGGGAGTGCCATCCAAATGGAGTATGACTAACCCCAATTTCCCTTCTCTACAGCACACCATCCAAGAGCTGAGATGTCATGGGGCTGGGGTGTCGGAGCAAGGGAGGAAGATACTAATAATTAAAGGGGGCTTTAGTATAATGAATGGCCACGGCCAAGCTGTGGAAAACAGAGATCTCAAGAACTGAGGCCTGGATAGTTGAGGTGCCCTGCAACTTAAACCCCAGTCCACTGCACCTGCATTCCATATATTAGCTGAGCTTCCTGGGCTCGATTACCTGCAGCACAGGAACGTAGCAAGGCCAAGGTTTGGAGAACAGAAAGTGGGCCATCTACCTAGTGTCTGGGAGCAGACAAGTGACTGGAGAGAAGGTTCTGCTAACCCCCTAAGAGAGGCAGGTACTATTACAGCAGGACTCTCCAGCCTTAAAGGGATAGCAGCCTCAAGTACAAGCAACCCATTGGCTAGCCATCCCCAGCATCACTGGGCAGGGGGAGAGGCTGGATGGGGTGACACTAGGGCCCAGGGAAGGTGTTGTAGCTGATACCTCTACAAGGAGCTTCTCAAGCCTGGGAATTATTGAGGAACCTAGCCCAAGGAACCTGATGAGATCAACTTCTGACAAAACCAAGTACTGGTTGGTTTGCCCCAAACCACAAAGGCCCAGGAAGGTTATGGGTCTATTACAGGAGGAGATGGGTCAGGTTCTTTGGCCTGCAAGGTGAAGGATATCAGACTAGAAGATCACAATGTTCCCGACTGGCCTTAAAATCTATGAGGAACTTCTTTGCTTTCCAAGAGATAGGAATGACTCAGAGGGGATCCCACATAGTTAAGATCCCAAAACTTCTTGAGCCCCTCCCAGTTGTGATTCCTTCTTCCTATGAGCTCAAATCCCTTCCCAGCTCTGCCGACCTCTTGGGGCCAGATTCACCACAGGGCTTAAGTGCCTAACTGCTGCTTTAGGCACCTAATGGCCAGAATCAGGCCCCACTGGGATGCCCAACCCCCCGCCAAGCTGCTGCTCACCACTGCAGGGTCCTAAACTCACTTGACAGTGACATTTTTTGTAGTAAAAGTTCACTAGGCATCTGTGTTTCTGAGCATGCTCCCTGCAGCACCCACACCAGGGCGGGAGGAGTCTGGCCACCTAACTTGGCTGTGGGGCCCAATCAGGCTCCTCTAAGTGAGCTTACAGAGGATGAGAGAAGTATGAGGAAGTGGAAGATCCAGTGTCCAGGCTCCCTGCACCAATGATTTTTTGATTATTCCTCCCCCGCATGGAACAGCTTCAACAGGAGTGATTGAGGGAGCCCCTGTCAGGCTATCCCAAAGCCCAGTGAGTTCATCTGACAGGTGGCAGATCCCCATTCAAATTCTTCTCCCCTCAGCTAGAGAGTAGTTCTTGAACCTGGAGTCTTTTCCACTGCCAGCTTTTGTGAATCCCTTTCTCAGGTGTCTGTCTCACCTCAGTTCTACAGAGAGCCCAGGCACCAACCCAGGTTTTGTGAATCATCTAAAAGTTAGGCATGGTGAGGTTCACTGTCACCACACCTCAGTGAATTTAGCTCTTGGTGTTCTATGTCAAACTGGGTGACGTTCTTTGGATGAAGAGGATTATTAAATGAAAAATGCAGTTTCGGGTGACCTGAAATGAATAGCGCATTTGACACATACAGTTTTGGTCAGTCACAAAAGGGCCAGGAGAGAAGGAGAAAGGTGCTTCTGCTGCTGGTGTTGCAACTTCTCTGCCTTTAGTCCAGTGGTTAGGCTGCATTTACCCTAGCTGTAAAAGGCAACAGTTCAAATCTCTGCTTTGTAATAGACCCACCAGGGACTGTCCTTGAGTCACTGAAAAGTCTGAAAAATTTCACATTCAGTTTGACCCAAAACAAAACTTTAAAATATCGTATTTCTCATAAGTGCCACTGAACTGAAATATCCATTGTTTGCCCAGCTCTAGCTCTATATAGAGCCCACTGTGGTAGTGCCTAAGCATCCAATCAGGGAGTCTCTGCCACTGTTTGATCAAGGGGGACCCCCCCTTTAGCCTGTAGTAAATCCCATGTCCCAGGAGGCCCTGTGCTACAGACAGGAGGCGCTGGGGCAATCTGCATTGGTTTCCACATTTAAGCAACACCCCCAAAACCGAGCCCTGACAGAGGCTCCCTAGGCAAGCAGACTTACATCAAACTGTCTGGGACGGGAACTGTATCAGCCCCGTCCCTGGCAGCTCTGCTCATGTGTGCGCTGGTTGCTTTGGGAGCTGTGCTGCCCCCTTTCCCCCTCCAACACCCCAACTCCCTGCCCCAGCCCAGAGCCTTCCCCCCCCCATCCAAACTTCCTGCCAAAGCCTGCACCCAAACTTCTGCCGGGGTCCTCAGCCATCCTCCCACACCTCTGTCCCAGCCCATAGCCCAACCCCGTACTCAAATTTCCTCCCAGAGCCCGCACCCCTCACTCCTCCCACACCCCGACTCCCTGCCCAAGCTCAGAGCCCGCACCCAAACTTCCTCCCAGAGCCCTTCCCCCACATGCCCTCCTGCCTACCTCACTTTGTTTTCATTTACTTCCCATTACTTAAAATATAGGAGGAGGATGAAAGAAAAAAAGAATGAAAAACGGGGGCGGGAGATGAGAATGTTCTTTTTCTTGGCTGGGTCCCTGGTGGGGAGGGGCAGAGGCTAAAAATGAAGCTGCGCACAGGGCCCCACTAACTCTAAATCTACCACTGAGTTACATGGTCCAAACTTTTCAAAAAAAGAGGTATTAATATTAGGTTCATTCGGTTTGGGGTATGGGAACTGGTGGAAAGTTAATTGACAACATTTTTTTCCCCATAGAAAAATGTAATTTTGTCGAAGCTGAAATGGTTTTCAGGAACTTAAATGTTTCGACAATATGGTCTCAGGTCCAAAATAGAATTTCTGGTCAAAACAAGAAAGCCACTTCCCCAGAAGAGTCACTATCTGGGTGAGTAAGGCACATACCTTGTTGAAATGGGGAAGACCCAGGTTCACGCTGCTGCTTTACCTGAGTCTGAGTGCTCTAAACCCCAGGCTGTTCTCGAGTGCATTGGTCAGTCTCTCTTGAAAGATTTCAAGAATCAGAATGAAAACAAATGTCAAAGCCTCAACATCTGTTGCAAAATGGAACTGTTGTCTAGCCTGCCTTACGGGGTACCCACCCTGAAGTCCTCCCCGGCCTCTTTTCCAGCAGTATAAAACATTCCCAACGCCAAATGAAACTAGTGGCAAAGGTAGTTACTCAACACTTCTGAAAGTCAGGATTTAGGTGTGTTAAATTGGGCAACCAAAAACAGGAGCACCTAAAGTCGGTTGACATTTGAAAATGTTCCTTTTGGTTCACCACATCTTTTAGGAGCCCAAGTTAAGAGTGTGGCAGATAGTTTGTCACCTCTGGAAAAAAAAACTGGGCCATATCTTTAGCTATTGTAAACTCTCACAGTTCTATTAATATTAACAAAGTTCACTGATCATCTGCAACTAAGGATCAGGCCCGCTTTGTTGAGTTGTTTAGACTGCTCAGATAAGCAAAGCTGAAAACATATCCGGGGATGTAGTGGGAGAGGAAATCTTTTCCTGAAGCACTCGCTCACTGCTGGTGTGTCCCCTTGTGGCTGGGTGTGGTGTAACAGGCTTTCCCCCATCTGGCGCCCCCTGCTGACAGCTGCTTCAGCCCTGTGTTGGGCTCTCTTCCCATCACTTGTCCCTCTGGCCATGTTTACTCCTGGGGGACTTCTGCGCTACTGCACACACACAGACTTCATGTCCCCCCCCCAGATTTATTTTTTCTCTGCAGAAAACACATTCTGCTTGAGAGGAGCTGCAGTTACAGCTTTCACCCATCAGGGGCTGCTGTGGCATGAGAACAGAGAGCAGCTGGCTCACTGTAGCAGCCAGTAACCAATAGGGAGGAGGCATGGCTGTGTTTCTCACAGCATCCTGCCCCTGGGGCCAGGTGAAGAGGCATATGATATGGGGGGGGACAGGCAGAGTGGGGCACACGGGGCTGCTGGGATGGGTCAAATAGAGTGGGGGGGCTGAATGGGACTGGGAGTGCAGAGACACATGGAGATGGGGCCATAGGGCAGGGCCACATGGGAATAGGGGGTGGCTGAGTGGTGATGCAGGGAAACATGGGGGTTGGAGTTGGCTGAGGGGGGGTGCAGAGTCATATGGGGAGAAGGGGAAGCTTAGTGGGGGGGCGCAAGGACACACGGGGATGGAGTGAGGAAGGGTGGCTGAGGTGGTGGTGCAGGGACACATGGGCACAGGAGCAGATGTGCCTGACTGAACGGGAGCAGTTAGGAGTTATCCAGGGTTTGCATGGGGGAGGCTCCCAACACCCTGATAATCCCTTCCCCGCCCCCCGAAAAAAAAACTTGTATACTTCTCTCACCCGCACCCAACGACCCTCCAGTTTCATTCCCAGGGTCCTTCCCAGCATTTACTTCCCTCTCTCTCAGCTCCTCCATTACCCCTGACTCCTCCAAGCCTTTGCACTGCTTCTGAGGGTGCTGGAAATATGTTTCTGTATAGTCGTTTAAATGAATTATTACTCAGAGTTCTGTATTAATATGCCTAGTAAGGAATCTATTTGTCAGAAAACATTTCCTGAATCTTTTTTGTTGTCTGTATTGTTACAGACTTGTCAACAGGTATTTTGATATAAATTATCAAAATAATTGAAAGTGGCATGATTATATTGTGTTTTTTTGACAAATAAAATATGCAGAATTTTGCAGACTATTTTGTACAGAATTTTTAGGTGCAGAAGTCCCCCAGGTGTACAGATCAGTTTAGTCTCACCCCTTTTGGGGTAACAAAGTCCAACAAATAAAAGTTCAAATATGCTGACAAAAAGATCTTCAGTCCTCAGAATCCTGTAGTCCTCACACCTTTCTTTCAGGGCTCTCCATCATCCTTGGCCCCTTCTCAGGGCTTCACACCACTTTACCAGTGGCTGGTAGGGAAACCCAGCCCTCCTACTCCATAGGACAGATTGGCAAAGTTCATGGCCCCAGACTTCTTGCTGTCACCTCCTTAGGGCATGTGTACACTTAAAATGCTGCCTTGGCCAACTTGCGCTGCTGTAACACTTTAAGTTGCTGTAAGCTGACAGTAGAAAACTCTCTTGTGGGTGTTAATCCACCTCCTTGAGAGGTGGTAGCTACATTGATGGGAGGGTTAGGTCGGTATAACTATGTCACTCAGGGTGATGTCGTTATACCAATATAGGTCTGTAGTGCAGACCAGACCTTAGACTTCTCCCTCCCATGCCTCACTCATGCCTTCTCCCCTGCAACCTCTCTACGTTATTCTTACTTTCAGGGCCCTCACCTGGAATCCCCCAACAAAATCCCAAACCTACAATTAAAATTTAACCCCACTTCTGCCTTCCTTGGGCTTGACCTTTCATCCCTCTTTCAGTTCCCTGCTATATTCCCTGACTGACTCCCAGGACTCCCTCGTTAGAAGACCAGATGCTGCTTTCTTTCAGGGCATATCTCTAGAACCAGCTCCACCCCAGTGGCTGATCCCTGTCTCTCCTGGCCACATACCAGCCTTCTCTACACCCAGGCAAGGATACCAGGGCTTACTCCTCAATTGTCCTGGTCTCTCTAATCCCACAGAGTGACCAAAGACTTACTTTTTCTCCCCGTGCAGTATTCTTCTATGGTAGGTTCCCTCTCTTTCTAATAACCACAACCCAGTTTGACTTCTTCTCTAATTATGTCTGGCTCACCCTCCAGTTGCAACCACGTGGGTTAAAATTGGTCTCTCAGGCCCACTTCATGGCCTATGTGGGATGAACACACCATTACAACATCAAACAAGCAAAATACTGAACTATCAGCATTTCTGTTGTGACTATACTTCCCTGAAACAGAGGAGATTTTGGGGAAAGACATCAGCCATAAAAGGTCTTTCGACAGATGCCACCAAAACCATCTGCTCCTATTGGCTGCTGCTCCTGCCGCTACTAGCTATTTTGAGGAGAGCAAGCCCATCAAATCAAAACTGGTGACTGAGGGTGAAGAAATTCAGACTTCCTACTTAGGAAATCTGACAATATTTTGAAATTTGCAGAGCAAATTTTTCTTCTGCCCTCAAGTTTAATTTTTTATTAAACATTTTCCACCAACCAATGTTTTGTATTTGACAATGTCACATTATATACAGCGTTATAAAAAACAGGCATAGCCCAAACATCCTTTAAATACAAATTACAGGGTTCCTTTGGCAATCTCCTATCTTGGGTTTTCACATTAACAAAATTAAGGACTATACAAACATATACATACATGTAATTGGCCAGACAATTGGAGTCTGTCTTGTGTTCAAATAAATGAGAATACTATCTAGCAAACTTCACTTTAGCGTTAATTTCCTTTATCAAAGCTATTTGTAATAAAATATGCACTGTGGCCAAGATTTCCAAAAGCAACTAGTGATTTTGGGTGCCAACTTGAGACAATTTAACAAAGTCTGATTTTCGGACTGAGTGCTCAGCACTTTCTGAAAAATCAGGCCTCCTTGAGGTATCTCCAGCTGACAAAAAATCATTAATTGTTTTTGAGAATCTTAGCCCACATACAGACTCTGCATCTGGATTACCAACAGTATATTGAGTCTGGGTTGCAGACATGTTCAAGAGGCACCTTTCTGTAATTGTGCCATTTAACAATTACTAATAGCCAAATTAGTGTCTTGTCTGTGGCAGATAGTGTAGCACTTTAAAGCATTTTTTATACCAGTGGGAAAAAAGCAGTTTTACTAGCATACTTTAATCATGTTCAAATCAAAACCAGGTTACGTCCACACTCCTCTGGGAACTATGGGTATGTCGACACAGCACACGAGAAGGCTAGTGAGTGATCCCAAACAAACCTAAACAGGCAAAGTCTCCTTTCCAAATAAAAATAGAACATTTAGGCCAGAAAGCAGTTTAAAGAGTATATGATAATTGCACAGAGAAAGTGATCCTAAACATTCCAGTATCACAAGCTATTTTCTTGTACAACATGACCTACAAGACCTCATATTTCTTAACTGCATTCTATCACCGGTTTCTATGGTGCAGTCCAGATCAATTTCCATAAAGCATTCGAGTCAAAGAGTCAGTCTGAGACATGAAGTTGCTGTAACAGGATGGTGAGCAGGCATTAAAGAGAAAAGGAAGTTTGCGGAATCTAAATATGTTCCTGCACGATCGAATGAGACGAAGTCCTTGACCATACAAGGGTCCTTTGCAGCAGTCACAGACACTACAGCTAAGACGGAGAGAAAAATGAGTCAGAAACATTGCATATGACTATACACACACAGTACAGTCCAGTTCACTTTCTGCATCCTCAACTAGAAATTAAGGGATCTAGCTGGCCTCACATTGATTCTGAGACTGATGGTTATGGAAAGTTCCTGCACTTCTTGAACTACATTGTGGTGTAAGCTGTGCTCTATTCCAAGGGGGTAATTACTCCAGCCCAAGGGGGTAGTTATACTTGTATGGCTCCAATGGAGAAGGAGGAGAAATGGAAGTCTGAGGCAGACAAGGTGAAAATAGAGAGATGCAGTGGATGGGTGGAGATAGTGCTGCCACTCCCAGAAATTGAGCTGGTATTTTTTTCAACTTAGATTGTTCTGAAGCTCACAGCTCTCTCTTGAACAGACTGGTTCAGTGCAGAACCTCCACGAGGCTGCAGCAAACATTTCTGGCTGGAATATACTATGGTGATAGGTGGCAGTACAGAACCCTAAGCTAGTTAAATGGATCAAAACAATTATTGGCACATAATGTTTGATTAAATGTACAGTTCCACGTACATCTCTACCTCGATATAACGCGACCTGATATAACATGAATTTGGATATAATATAAAGCAATGCTCCAGGGGGGCGAGGCTGTGGACTCAGGTGGATCAAAGCAAGTTTGATATAATGCCATTTCACCTATAACACGGTAAGATTTTTTGGCTCCCTAGGACAGCGTTATATGGAGTTAGAGGTGTATTATCAAAAATACACAGGTCTGGTATGCATTGAAATACATAGCTTAGTATACCTGCATGGGACTTGTTATATATTGACCAATAAGTAACAGCGATATTATTGATCAGCATTATTGTAGTTTAATGTGAAGATGTCAATAACTTCTCTTAGCTTAGTCTGTGGCTCACAGTGCATGGCATGCAGCTCCTACAGTGGAGATCTACAGAAGTGGTTTCATGATGGAGAAAGTATATACTACCAGGTCTAAAGCTGGCGTCCTTCTGACATTGCCAGAATAAGTGATTAGGGGCCATTGGTACATTTCTTGTGTAACCAAAACTCTCATGGAAGCCAGAGTGGCAGCTGGAGATTTCTGTCACTTACTTGTTTAATATTTCTTGAATATCCTTTGAGATCTCAGTATATCTTTGCCACATCTTGTTTCTGGAGAAGCAAAGGGCAGCCAGATCAGTAAGTCTCTGTGATTGGTTCTGGCTGTTTTCTTTCCATAAGAAGGGATGCATTAAATTATTCTCTGTATTAAGGAGTTTCAGGGGAAGTCTCAAAACCTCACAAGGCAAGGCACACAGCTGATTTCCTTCAACATTCAGATATTCCAGTGCCCTGTAATTTTAAAGACCACCAAATTATGTACACAATTCATCTCAGCTATAATTGTATACATATCCTACTTCCCACTTGCTGAGTTACTGCACCAAGATTGCACATGTATAGAAGGCTAAGTTTAAAAAAAAAATTTTTTAAGTGTTGATGCAATTATGTGCACAAAGAGAATTATTTTCTGAAGTACAATTACACAACTAATGCAACTGGAAATAAGGGATTGTGTGTGTATCCAACTGAATGCTTAGGACAGGTGTCCAAACACACACATAGGCCATCATCAGATTTCTCAAAAACTTAATGGTAAGTGTGTATGTTCTTAATTTCACACTCTTGCTTATTAACATGTAGTTATACTTCAATATCTGCCCTCCTTCTGCTCATATAAACAGCTGCCGATATACTCTCAAAATTTCTAACCAAAACCAGAGACAGATTGACCCTTTGTGGGAAAAAATTCCTTTTGCCTAGTGTCACAATTTAGGGCAACTGCACCTGTTTTTCCCCTCTACAGTCCAGCAAGGGCAACCATTCTCAAGTTACTGGCTCTCCCAGTCATTAGCTGTTCTGGGCAGAGACCCATAGGTCAGTCCCTTCTGACTGGAGTATCTTCAGGCTGCACAGTTCCCTGCCTTCACTGTGTTACTCCTAGCACAGACGAGTTGCCCAATGGCACCTGTGTGCTTTCTCTTTAGGGATGGTTAACAGGTGTAATTGTTGCACTTATAAGGTATCATACAGCACTTCCCATGCAAACCTACTTTATTCTTAAGGTACAAAGCATTACAGAAAAAACATATTAAAACAATAAAAGAATCTACATACGGGGTGGCTCTACGCACCAGCAAAGCAAGCAGGTGGTTGGGGCAGCCTATTTGCAGGGGCGGCAGCCCACAGGGATCCAGCCTGGGAGCTGAGAACCAACAGGAGGCCCTGGGAGCTGTAGTTCCTTGGTTAGCTCCCTGCCTATAGAGCCAGCCCTGGAGCAGGGAAAGAACTACACTTCCCAGCATTCCCTTGGCCGCTATCAACAGGAAACGGGGGGGAAGGGAGTATGGTAGTGGAAACCTCATGCTGCAGCTTGCTGTGAATGGAGAGCTCACTGCTAGAGCGGGGTGGCACTGTGAATAGGGAACAAGTGTGCCCAAGGAGTAGAAGGCTTTGGCCCAGATGTCCCCTTCAGAAGACATCCCCATACTGGATTAGGGATACTGGTGTGACCTCACCTTGCAACCGCCAAAGAAGGAATTGGGTGGACTAAATGGACAGTGCTCCTCTCTGTCTGAACCCTAGCAAGGGAGGTATGTGGATCCCACTAGAATTTAAAATGAAAAGTAAGGGAGGGGAGGCTCTGCTAGGGGACTTCGGCAGCTTTAGATACAGTATCAGGCACGTAGGAGGATTTCCACTTCTGAGCCACGGAAGCAGAAGTTGACTCTTCCTTTCCAGATTTAGCTAATATTCAGAAAGGGAATCTAGCACCTGCCTTCCAGATTTGAAAACCTCAAAATTCAGGAGTGCTCATGCTCAATTTGGGCAGCTGTTAATTCATTTCTCCCAAATTAAATATACTGATCCACTGTAATTTGCTGTTGAAAAAGTAGGATAAAATTGAGCAAGAAATGCTTCCCAGTGGTTTTTAGGACTGGAATTGCTATTTTCAACAGCCATTGCCTTTTTATTTATTTTTTTTAGTTTTATTTGTTAAAAGGAAGACAGTGATATTGCATTGGCAAATTCCCCATAGAAACAAAGAGCGGAACAAAAGAATAATAAAGGCACCTCAACTTTTTCTCATTTATGGAGGACAGTCTTATAATATGCATCCAGATATCCTCCAATCACACCAGCTGAAAATTGTTCCACTTACTATAGTTCTGTAACCATATGGGAATCAATCCTGTCTGTGTTCTGTGCACATCCAAAATTCCTGCTGAATGACCCACCCTAGGAGCAAGTTACCAGTGACCCAGGGCTGGGGCGGAAGGAGGGTGCAGGTGGAGGGGGCAGAGCCCAGGGCTGGGGCGGCAGGGGGTGTGTGGGTGGGAGGGGCACTGGTGGGGGGAGAAAGGGGAGCCCAGAGCTGGGACAGCATGGGATAATGGGGGGAAGAGCCCAGGGCTGGGGTGGCAGGGAGTGTGGCAGGGGGGAGAGCCAGGGCTGAGGCGGTAGGGGGAGTGTGGGTGGGGGGAGGCCCAGAGCTGGGGCAGCAAGGGATGCAGGTGCTGGGGGGGGAGAGCCCAGGGCTGAGGTAGAAGGGGAGTGTGGGGGAGAGCCCAGGGCTGGGGTGGGGGCAGCCAAAATTTTTTTGCTTGGGGTGGTAAAAAACCTAGAGCTGGCCCTGTCTACACACATGCTAATAAACTGACCAGTCCTCACCCCAGCCCTAACATGGGCTCTGGAAGGAGCAGTCCTTCGACACCCCATATTAAGGGTTGCCTTTTAGAAACAAATTCATCACAGCTTCAGCTCAGAACATGCCAACAATCATATGGGGCCTCAGTGGGTCTTGCCCTTCCAACCCTTCCCTAGAGCAGTGGCTCTCAACCAGGGGTACATATACCCCTGGGGGTGTGCAGTGGTATTCCAGGGGTACATCAACTCATCTTGATAGTTGCTTAGTTTTACAACAGGCTACATAAAAACACGACTGAAGTCAGGACAAACTGAATTTCATACAGACAGTGACTTGTTTATACTGCTCTATATACTATATGCTGAAAAGTAAATGCAATATTTATATTCCAATTGATTTATTTTATAATTATATGGTAAAAATGAGAAAGTAGCAATTTTTCAGTAATAGTGGGCTGTGACACTTTTGTATTTTTATGTCTGATTTTATAAGCAAGTAGTTTTTAAATGAGGTGAAATCTGGGGGTACACAAGACAAATCAAACTCCAGAAAGCGGTACTGTAGTCTGAAAAGGTTGAGAGCCACTGCCCTAAAGGATTGGGGCCCTTCCTGGAACACAGGTCCTGTCTGTTTGCTGGCTCAGAAAGAAGGCCATGAGCCAGTTTAAAACCAGGCTGTTTATCCAAAAACCCTTTCTTTGTCTGTTGGTCCCTGGAGAATCCACTTTGAACTGGTATATGTGAACCTCCCAGAGGGTGGCTTCAAAGGGTTTATAATGGAAGAAGTATATTAGCAGCCCCCTCCCCACTAGAGAAGGTACATACAATGCCACAATAACACATATACAATTGCTTCTAATACAATATACCCCAAAGGTGTTAACCTTAATTCTAAAAGGTAACTTAATTCCATATTTCAGAGTAGCAGCCGTGTTAGTCTGTATCTTCAAAAAGAACAGGAGTATTTGTGGCATCTTAGAGACTAACAAATTTTTTTGAGCATAAGCTTCCGTGGGCTACAGATGCATCTGAAGAAGTGGGCTGTAGCCCATGAAAGCTTACACTCAAATAAATTTGTTAGTCTCTAACGTGCCACAAACACTCCTGTTCTTAATTCCATATTTTTTTTTCAGAAAACCCTTTTCTGTCTGTCGCAAAGTTTCTAGTGTATCATTCCCATGAAGCCAAAGTATTGACCTCTCCTGCCTATCTCACACAAACACACTGAGGGTATGTCTACACTGCAAGTGAATGTGTAACTGTGGCATGGCAGACATAATTGTGCTAGCTTTAACCTAGCTAATGTGTAAATAATAGTAGTGAAGAAGTGGCAGCTATGGGCTAGCAATCAGCATACAAGGGATCCTGGGTATGTACTCCAAGTGCCCATGCTAAACCCCTGCACCCACATGGTCACTACAGTTGTTACCATGCTAGCTGGATTAAAGCTAGCGCAGGTATTCCTAGCTGCACTGCAATCACACTTGCACTTGCACTTCTGGGAATGACAATGTGGTTTACATGATATGGGGGCATACAGTTTACAGGGGTCATGCATGCAAATTAGGCAAGTGCACATGCATATAGGCACAATTAGCCAAATGATCATAATTTGTTGTGAATTTAACCTGATTTACAAGCATAATCATGATATTTAAGCAAATGGACATGCATTTCATTTTAAAAATCAGACCCTGTCCACAGGGCAGTGGGCCAGACTGTGATCTCTGTTATACTGGTGCAAATCCAGAGTAAATCCCATGGCACTCAGTAGTGTTACTCCAGATTTACTAATAACAATCAACTTCCTAATAGGTTCACAATATTTTACACATAGGTCTGGTTCCAGTGTATATTATATATCAATACCTGAGATTCCTGATTTCATGAGGGATAACGCTAATATCATTGAAGGAAACATCCAGATAACTAAGGTATGGTAATAAAAACAGCCTGAAAAAGAGAAAACACAGTATATTACAGAAGAACTAGTTAAATACATTGATCTAGGCTAATCGATATATTGTGTATATCTTATTTATATCTACCTATAAAATCTGTGATGGGGCAGCTGCTATCAGTGTTAACTGTTGAGAGTTTAAAAAAACTAATTTACTTCCCATGGTCAGACAGATGTCTGGAAGGGAACAAGTCCTTTCAAACCATGCATTTCTTAGGCTCATGGTGGTCAAAATGAGCAGAAAACAGAAAACATTTCCACTAAGATGTGGTGTCACCCCAAAATTGAAACAAGTCCATGCACAGAAGCTAATATGCTGACCAATATAAAGCAGTATTACAAATGAAATAGCTGCATTGTGAATTTATTCCAAACAGGATTGCTCCTCGCCTCCCTCCTTAGTGTGTGTGTGTTTGTGAGCCAAAATCCCCATCCAGAGAGAGAGAGAGAGAGAGAGAGGTTGTAGTACTAGCAGGTTAAGAGTCCCAAAGTGTATTCAACTCCTTCAACTCCTATACTTATTCTGCAAATTCTCAGAGGAGTCACTTGAGTGAAGCCAGCAAATGGTACACACTAGCTGCCAAGACAATCAGCCAACTGTACTGCCACTGCTGGCAAGAGGTTCAAAGAGCCACACAGAGACAGACCTGATAGGTGTATTAGGCTGAGGACTGTAGCATTGGGTTTTCCTGTGTAACCATGGCCGGTGTGCATTTGACAGGCCAATACAAGGAGTAGAATAAGCTCAAGCAGTGGCTCCATTAGAGACCGCTAGAAATTGTGAAAATATTATCTTCCAGTACTCTTTGTTACTAGCTGTGATGCTGGCAGACCAGCATGGTACCTATGATAACAATGCTACACATCACAGTTAATTGGATAAAGGATAATGTAACCATCACACGGCCCAAACGTGCACCATACAGCACCCCCTTATTCAACGCTTGGTATGGCTCATTGAAACAAAAACATTCTCCCCTTTGTGGGAAGAAATCAGTGATCGCCCTGTGGGTGTAAAAAAATGGACTACTCGACAGTGGGTATGCCCCACCTTGCGAATTTTAGAGGAGCATTGCTCCATGCAAATCAAAAATTTAGCAACATGCTACTGGGATGAATTAGTTAATAGCACCACCAAAGTACACTATGATGGGAAAAATTATTTTGTATGATTGGACTGGAAAAAATTGTGTGGCAGGAAAGTATCCTCAAAGGCCACCTGTTACAACAATGTATGTGCAATGTGACAATATTGTGAACTCCCACCATGACTTACTATTTTCTGGTTCATAAAAATAAGGATGTTAACCTAGTAGATACCAATAATGCCCTGAGCTTTAATTTTTCTTTGGGGGCTAATTGGACCACCTCATACCAATAGCTAGCAAGGAATAAGCAGATTAGTCAATTAACTGCAGCAACCCAGACAAAAGTATTAACACGAAGTCTGGCTATTTTGCACCAGCTAACTGAAATTCTGAAAGTATCCACACAAGCTCAACAAATGATGGTGCACCATTGGTATGGCATTTTTAGAGGCTGGTCCCCCTCATGGACATCAGTTTTAAATATTATGATTCATCTCAGAATTGTTTTCTTTGTACAAATGGAATAATGTTTGTCCTAATGTGCTTTATGTGCTGTTGGATGAAAAGAATGTACCTCAATTAAAACCACAAGCCAAATTGCTTTGCAATTCATTGCCTTAAAGCAATTACATGAGATGTGACCCATTTAATATATTGATATTAAAGGGTCAAAAGGGGGACAATGTAGGCCAAAAGCCTAATGGGGAAAAATTGTCTATGTAAATTGTACTCCATTTTGCTTATTTGCTTCGTACTCCATTTTGCTAGCTTTGAATTAGTAAGGAAGAAATTGTTCTGAGTTTATTCTTTGCTGATTATGTCAATGATTGTTCTTAGAAGGATAGAAGTTTTATGGCTATAATTCTTGCCTTTGAAATCATTACTGTTTTGTGTGCGAGTGAAGAAGGTATGGCATACTGATTAACAGAAAAGAGACGGGAGGCACCAGTATTGATGGGCTGGATGGTTGAAAGGAGAGTGAAGGAGTTGAGATGGCACCAACTTTATATCAGGATCACCCTGATGGCAGATTGACGACCCTAAAGCAAAGGCATATACCCCAGGACAAGCTAAGGAGTTCAGCCAGAGGGACGAGATAAACAGCTGCAGATCCTCTCGGTAACAACTCAAAATAATGCTGATTAAGAGCAACTTTGACTACCTCGTGATTAACAGCTCCGGTGTGCCACAGCAAGGTCCATAGACTTGCATGGGAACTTATTATTATAAAAGAAGGGTGTATTGCCATGGGACTTTGGGTTTGTTCTGCATCAACATCGGAGCTTCAGATGTGTTTGACAGAGACCCAGCTCCCCTCCCTCATGTGCAGTTTCAGCTGGCCTCTAGAACTGACCGAGCAAACCAAAGGACTGGTAACTATAAGATCCAGCTGCAGAACCTTGTGTGTGTGTAAGCATATGCTGATTTTGATGTTTAAACTGTACTCTCAGTAAACACGGTGTATTGCCTTATCCCCTTGAAAAAGATTCCGTGTGCTTCTTATAATCATAGAATATCAGGGTTGGAAGGGACCTCAGGAGGTCATCAAGCCCAGTCCCCTGCTCAAAGCAGGACCAATCCCCAGATAGATTTTGACCCCAGATCCCTACATGGCCCCTCAAGGATTGAGCTCATAACCCTGGGTTTAGTAGGCCAATGCTCAAACCACTGAGCTACCCCTCACTTACAACCTCTGTAGACCATGGTATAAAGTTATATTGAGTGTTTCCATTGTAAACATCTGGTATTGTGTAACTCAGGGCAGGTCTACACTGCATTGGCGTAGCTGCACCGATGCAGCTACGCTGATGTAGCACTTAAATGAAGACTCTCCTACACTAATGGAAGACAGCTCTCCTGTTGGCGTAGTTAATACATCTCCACACTAAGCCCTCTGGCTGACACAGGGCTCTCTACACAGGGGTTAAGATCAATATAGTGTGTCACTCAGGGGTGTGGATTTTTCACATTCCTGAGTGATGCAGTTATATGGACGTAGGTCTGTAGTGTAGAACTGGCCTCAAACAGGAAAAGAAGTATTAATTAATGTAAAGTGCTAGTCCTTCAGACAAGAGAGCCTCTGAAACCAAATGAGCCCTTGTAAGACATCAAAAGGACAAAGACTGTTGATTGCCCACCCCACTCCCATGAAGAGGCATCAGGAGCCGACACTTGTTCTATCAGTGTGGGCTCTGGGGAGAAGGGGATAAAAATCCCTGACAAGGACAAACTGGATCTTTATGCATCTGGAGTCTAAGAGGCAAGGATTCCTAAACATAAGCAAGCGATTCCTGTGCTGCTTGGCATGGGTCAGACCTAGAGCACACATAGAGCTGCTTTTTATAGAAGCGTATATTACCTTTTTAAATTCAAGACTGTAACTCATTTGTGTCTGTATGTTTCTTGTTTTAACTTTTTAAAGAACTTTTTAAAAAGTTAATAAAACTTTGTTTTATTACACGATTGGCTATTGCCTTTGATTTGAGATTGGAGTACAACTGATCTGGGGTAAGAGACTGGTCCTTTGAGACTGGCAGTAATTTGAATATTGTTGTGAATTTTGGTGTAAAATGATCATCTGTCACATAGTCCAGCTTGCCTGCGTGGCAGATAGACTGGAATGCCCAAGGCAACCGTCTTTGACTCCATGGTAAGACTGTTATAGTGCTTTAGGAGTTCACACTTGGTTGGTGAAATGTAATTATAGAACAACAAGTTTGGGGCGTCTGCCCTGCTTTTTAACAGTCTGCCCTGAGATTGTCTCTTTTGGTCAGAAGCCACTCCAGCCAGTGCGACACGAATACTAAAATAGCACTGAAGCCTCAATCGAGGTCAGGCACTGTGCAACTTCACAGTAAGAGCTACAGCTTACAAATGAGATATGAAAGATAAAAGGTGGACGAAATGGGGTACATACAATTAAAAAGTAAAGCGATCAGGGGAAGGTTGGGAAAGCCATGATCTGAAGTTTGTTTTATTGACTATCTTATGAGGGAACGGCCCAAGAATGGTGGAGTGGATGAGTTGAGGGAAGTATGGGTGAAGGAACAAGAATAAAAGTACTGAGGTGGGAGGCAGGAAAAGAAAGTTAGGAGTACAGAGGGTTGGAATTATACGATGAGCCTTCCTTACACAGAAGATCCATGGCTTTTTACACATCTGTACATGGCATAAATATAACAATGCATCCTGCCAATTTCAGTGTATGCACACCACTACTTTGCATCCAGTAAATATATTAAAATTTTCTAGCTCCTTGTTAGGCAATTAGGTTGCTTGGTTTCACTTCTACAGGAGTTCTTCCCATATTGTAATGAGTCATTTGTTTGGCAAGTTATCAAATGTTCTTTCCTTTCCCAGCCACCTATAAGCTGTGTTTTAGGGAACTTAATGTTAAGTGATTCACAAGGCAATCATTTCAGGAGTAGAGAAGAGCATTATTATTGTTGATCAGTGGAAATTATTTGTCTGTCTGTCTTTCACTTTCAGTGCACTGTCTTCTCAATTAAACCCAATAAATAAATTTGCCAGAAGAGTAGTAGTTGAGTTACAGAATTCCTTATGATATATCCAGAATTAACATGGACAATACCAAAGAAGGAAGATCTACAGATCACTTAAGGAGGTAGTGCCAAGAGAAAAGAGGTTATATGTAGATATATAATAAAATTTCACCTGGTTGTGACCTGGTCTACACTAAAAAGTTAGGTCAACCTTACCTTGCATCGACCTAGTTGCACATATGTCTACACTTAAATTTGTCTCCGCCTGAATGTAAGTGCCCCATTACAGAAATGCAGTAACACCACTTCCCCAAGCAGTGGTGAGCCAGGGTAATGTACTAGGGTTGACGAACCACAAGTGTTGACACTGCATTACTTATGTTAACCCTATCAGTCCTCCTGCAGCAGTCCCATAATGCCTGACACTGACCACTCTGGTGAACTCTATTTCCCAAGGGTCTGGAGACTTGAAGGCCTTATGCCCCTCTAAAGTCCTGTGAGTTTTTGAAATACCTTTTCATGATTGTCCAGCTTGGTAAGCATACCTACCAGCTCATCATTGTTGTATGCAACTGCCTAGCTGACCATGCCAGCTCTACGTCCAGAGATGCTCTGCCTTGAAGTAGACCAGAGGTATTGGATCTCCTGGGCCTGTGGGGAGAAGAGGCTATGCAGGTGCAGCTACAGACTAACCATAAATGTGGACACCTATGAGCAGATTGCACCGTGGATACAGAAGTGGTATGGCAGGGATCAGCAGCAGTGCTGCTTGAAAGCAGAGTATATCAGGAATACCGTAAGGCCAGGGAGGCCAACAGTTGATCCAGTGCCAAGCCTCAGACTTCCCGCTTTTACAAAGACCTGCATGCCATACTTGGTGGACACCTCATCACCCGCAGACAACCTTGGATACCTTTGAGGAGCCCGTCACAGGTCCCTGGCATGAACAGCGTGAGTGAGGAGGAGGAGTAAAAGGAGAAGGGTGGGAGATATGCAGCTGTGGGCATGCAGCTATGCCACAATCCAGAGCCTGTTTGAGATTTGATTGCAGACCAGTGAGTCCTGGCAGTTAAGCAGGGTAAGCCCAATGCAGGGGAAGGAACCTTGGATAAGTGTGTAAATGTATTTCCCATTACGGTGATGTACTAATGAAGCCCTCAACTTAACAGGACACAGCTATCGACGTTTCATTAAATTTACTCATACTACAAAGAGAAGTAGAGTTGTTTATGTGCTTTTCATTTCCCTGTACAGTTAGGCAGGGTGGACCATGTGAAGCAGTTTGTGTATGTACACAGGTGTCCCTTGAATCCTCCAGAGAGATCGTGATGAAACTTTCATGGAGGTACTCTGCACTCCCCTCCTGAAGATTTCTAGCAGGGCAGCCTTATTTCTTCCTCTGAGGTAGGATGTTTTCCCATGCCAGTCGTGATTTCTGCAATGGTGCTTGCCCTTGTTAACAGGCCAGCAACATATGGGTCTGAGCAGCTTTGGGAAGTCAGCAGCAGCTGTGCTCTCTGTGCCATTGTTACTCTCAGGAGTAAGAGATCTGCTAAAATCACTATCACCTGTGGACAATGGTGCCATTGTTCAGTGCCATTGCCATATACTCATGGTTTTATACAACTGAACAATTCCTGGCTTATTTCCCTCACCCGTGGTGGGCCATGCTCACCATGTTTGGTGCTGTGAGTGGTGCCATGCACAAGCACTCCGAAGCAGAAGTGTCAATATTCATGTCTGCTTATAACATTCTAGGGGAGCGAGGGAAGGGAGTTCTGAATCTTAACGTCCACTTTCTTTTGTGACTATACTGACACTAGTATCTCTGTGTGTTTTATCTGTAGCTGCTGCCATTGTGGCTTTGAGGGGGTTCCCCCTCCACACTGATGGAATGGCTGTGTCAGATAAGGAGGAGAAGAACAAGGACTCAGGATAACATGTTTAGTGAGATTCTGCAAGCCAGGGCTGCATTAGACTGTGAGCAAAGTGCCTGGAGGGTGAATATTGCAGACAGTATGGAGAAGGAAAGAGCAGACAGGAGAAAGGCCCAAGAGTCACAACAGGAAAAGGAGAGGGAGATGCATCAGGATATAATGGGGCTTCTCCAGCAGCAAACACAGATGCTGCAAACTCTTGTGGACCTAGTGGATCAACAATCCCAGCTTATTTCCTTTTGCAGTGTCTGGAGAACTCCATTAGAGCACCTCCCTATATCTCTTTCCCCCAGCATTCCACATGGTCTTGGTGGCTGCATCCCTACCCTATCACTCCAGCCTGGGAGCCATAAACAACCACAGTTTCACATGCACTAACCTATGAAAGCCCCAGTTGCTGTATGTGTAGCTAAAATGAACATGAACATCTTTTGCCCTGTTAAGTTCTGTTCTATTAATTGAGTAAGTTTTTAATGTATTTGCTTTTATTTGCACAGATTTTTCTTTGTATTGGTTTTGTTACTCAAATTCTATTATTTGGAGAAAAATTCATCTTTATTAGTTCAGAACATATGCTTCAGAATCTCTAGCAGTACTGAAAGCAATCACGTACTGGTTTCTGTACAGTGTGATACAAAACTCATAGAATCAGTGGCAAACAGTGTAATAATCATAAATATATAGCAAGCACCACACACTTCCTAACAGACCCCCACACTGCAAAGCCAGGCAGAGCACAGCACATCACGGTGCATGACTATGGCTGACTGTTAAAATGCTCTTTCAAAGCCACCCTGAGCCATATAGCTCCATGCTGAACTCTTGTAATCACCCTTGTGTCTGACTGTTCAAATGCAGCAGACAGCTGCTCTACCTCTGCCCTCCACTCCAATGGCAACTTTCCCACCTTTGCTTCACAGATATTATGCAGGACACAGCAGGCAGCAGTAACCGCTAGGATATTTTTTTCACTGAAATCCAATCTTGTGAGTAAGCACTGCCAGAATCCATTCAATCTATCAAACATATTCAGCTGTCATTTTGCACTTGCTGCGTCGGTAGCTGAATCTTTCCTTGGTGCTGCTGAGGTGGCCGGTATATGGTTTCATGTCCAGAGGAGCAAGGCATAGGCTGGGTCCCCCAGGATCACTATTGGCGTTTCAATATTGCTAATGGTAATCAGCTGGTGCTAAAAGAAAGTCCCTACTTGTAGCTTTATGAACAATCCTATGTTTTTAAAGCTATGAGAATCATGCTCTTTCCTGATCAGCCAACACTGATGTTGGTGAAACGTCCCCAGTAATCCACCAATACTTGCATAACCAGAAAAAAGTAGTCCTTTCAACTGAGTGGCAAGGTGGTCTGGTGCCAAAATAGGGATACATGTGCTGTCTATTGCCCCAGCGCAGCTCAGGAACCTCGTTGCTGTAAATCCATGCACTACGTCCTGCACATTGCTGAGAGTCACAGTCCTGCATAGCAGGAGGTAATTAATGGCCCTGCACACTTGCATGACAATTGCCCCAACAGTCAATTTTCTAACTCCCAAATGATTACCTACTGATTGGTAGCAATCTGATGTTTGAGACTGCCACATGCTTCTTCCCTCTCAGTGCAGCACTCGTTCTGGTGTCCCTGCACTGGAGGGCTGGAGCAAGCTCAGCACACAGATCCAGAAACGTGACTTGGCACAGCTGAAAGTTCTGCAGCCACTGCTCATCATCAGCCTGAATTCCGATGCAATCCCATCAGTCAGTGGTGGTTTCTCAGGCCCAGAAGCAGTGCTCCACCATCTGCAACTGCTCCATGAATGTCACCAAAACAGTTGAACTGATTCTTGCTATATCCCACAGCAATCTGTCCTCCATAACATTGTGATGTTCCCTGCTGATTCTGTTCTTCTTGCGGCTCTGCAAATACTGGAGGATTGGCATGCGTTCTGTGATTGCAACACTTACAACAATAGTGCAGAGCTGCGCAGGTTCCATGCTTCCGTCAGAGATGGTGGACAATGAGGAGGGCTGTGCAGATTCCTGGGATTTTTTAAAAAGCTGTGAAAATGATGGGCTACGCGTGACATTATGGGGTGGAGAAAGTTGCACACTGGAAAGTTGACCCCTTGCTACCTGTTACCCCTCATGACTCATTTTTTCCTCACCATGCATTGCCATAACTTCCCAAAAGACAGTGCATAGAATGGTGGCAGGTTGCACCCTGGGATACCTCGCACTGTGCATTGACACACTATGCTTACAAGGTTGTTTATTTCCTACAGAAATCATTTCCTTTCTCTGGGCCTCCCTCTAGGACACATCTCTCTATGCTCACTACAGTGGGATCCAGCCTTTGTTCAGCTGCAAAGGGCTTGCAGCTAACAGCTGGAACAGTTCTGTCAGTGACAGGCACTCCACCCCCCTCCCTTCCTGATGAGGTGCTGCCTTCAACTGCAGTGCAAGAGACAGTCTCAACTCCACCCACACCTGGAAGCATGCTGCTCCATTTTGCTGCAGAGGAATCAAAGAGACTTTCTCCCTTTCCTTCAGCAATTCCTGGGACTTTATCCTTTTCCTCTGGGGTCCCAGCATAATTTTCCTTCTTGCGGAGCTACATGGAAAAAATCATCCCCAATAAGCATGACAATGGAGATATTTTAAGTCTTAACTGATGCTCACAGTCTCTCTCTTTTTCTGCTACTTGCAGTCTGTACAGCTCTAACTTTGCAACTGCTTCACTCTTATCCATTTTTATGCCTTTCTGCTCCTATTTCCCTTTCCCCAAATAAGCAAACAGAAAATAACAAAAGTGTAACTTTTTTTTACTGTATTCAGCCAACCCACCTAAAATCTCAGCACCAGTGTATGAAGTGCAAATCTCACTCAGAACAACAAGCTGTGCACTTCAGTCTGCTCGCTGCACCTCTGTGACATGTCCCCGGGGTACAACCTAGACTGTGAGACCACTGAGTCCCATTAAATTCTGCAGCTTGGGCTGTTTCTCGCTATGCTAGTGACAAGCAATAAACCTCTCCAGATGCTATGATCACTCACCCATCAATATGCAGCGAGCTCATACAGCCTGCTGAGTTGTATAAATGCTTTCTAAGCCACTCTTGAACTGTATAAAGAGACAGCAGCAATTGTCCCCAGCCCCAAGCCTTGCACTCCAGTAATGTGCCATCTTACACTGCTCAAGACTCCCTAGAGACAGTGCAAGCTCATTAATTAGTTCGCCACTTCGTCAAAGGAAGTGAACATGCACCAATCTTTGTAATCTAAGCAGATTCCCCAAGCACTTCAACCCAAAACACACTGTTTTAGATAAAATATAAAAGAGATTTATTAACTACAGAAGGCTAGATTTTGAGTGATTATAAGGGGTAGGCATAAAGATCAAAGTTGGTTATATAAGAAATATAGATAAAATTGCAGCCTAAATTCTACAGACTAAGCAAGATTTGAATCAAGTAGTTTCTTGCCCCTCTAGACGTTCCAGCCGTTTACAGTTCTTATTACACAGGCTGAATTTCCTTCTTAGCCTGGGACCAATCTCCACAGTTCAAAGTCTTTGTCTTTCAAATTTCTTGTTGCCTTCAGAGTAGGTCGGGGAGGAGAGAGGCCAAGTGGTGATGTCATCAACCCTTATATATACTTTCTCTCCAGGTGCTAGAAAGATTCTTGCTGTGGAGTTAGGTGCACCCCATAGTGTATGTGCCCTCTGAGGAGTCTCCGGGAGGGCCACTTGAGAGGGTAGATCCTCCTTAATGGGCCATCAATGCCTGTCTGGTCACTGTTAGTTGCTCCTTTGTTGTCACTGAAGGGCTCGCTGTGGGCGTTTCCCACTTACCACATATTTCAGTAAGAAGCATATAGCAATATTTCATAACTTCACATACAATGAGAGAACATACAATTCAACAGGATATTAATGTTCAGTAGATCAAGACTTTTTAACTGATCCCTCACAAGCCATGCATTGTACAAAACATTATAATCATATCACAGTGGTGAATACGGGGATTCCAGGGTGCTATTTTGAGGTACAGAGTGCCACACCCTTCATTTGCCACTTGCACAAATCCATACAAATCTCCAGGCACAAACCTCCTAGGCACAAATTAACACAACTATCCAAACAACACAACCAACACACAATAACCCCAAAACACATACCCCCTCAGCACAGTACACCCTCTCATTCACTGACCACACAACTCCCCCTGCTCAACACATCCCACATGCAAATCAACACAGTCACCCACAAGGCAATACAATCAGCACACACAATAACCCCAAACATCACTTTGAAGCCTAGAATGTCTGTTCAGTCAGTGTGAGTGATGGAAACGGCTACAAGCAGGGCTGAGAGCTCTTTAGGTTTGGAATACCAATGGTTCAATCACCACTGGGATTCTGTCCGTTATTATCCAACTTTAAGATTTCCATCATTTTCAGTGCTTTTACAAATGACTTACAAATTACACCCATGCAATAGAGTGGGCTTTCGGCTACTAGTATATACCAACCTTAGCTCACTTTTAGTAAACAGACTTTCAATTTAAACCATTAGATGGAAGGATGATCCTGTGATTAAGGTACGTGGAGTGGGATGCTTAAGATTTGGGTTCAATTCCTGGCACTATACAATCTGCTTGGGCAAGTCCCTTCATCTCTCTGTGCCTTTCTTCTCCATTTTTAAATTGGGCATAACAACACTTCTCCTCTCCCTTCTGTTGTACCTATTTAGATTATCAACTTTTTCAGATAGGAGCTGCCTACACTATGTGTATACACAGCTCCTAGTACAATGTGGCTCTGATCACAGATAGGGTCTCTGTGTACTACTGATGTTGATGAATATTTGCTTATGCATATTTGTAGCTATATATTAGAGCTGTCAATTAATCGCAGTTAACTCAAGTGATTAATTCAAAAAATTAATTGTGATTTAAAAAATTGATCACGATTAATCACACTTATAACAATAGAATACCAACTGAAATTTATTAAATATTTTTGGATGCTTTTCTACATTTTCAATATTGATTTCAATTACAACACAGAATACAAAGTGCACAATGCTCACTTTATTTATTATTTTTATTACAAATATATGCACTGAAAAATGATAAACAGAAGAAACAGAATTTTTTAATTCACCTCATTCAAGTACTGTCGTGAAATCTCTTTATCGTGAACGTGTAATTTACAAATGCAGATTTTTTTTGGTTACATAACTGCACTCAAAAACAAAGCAGTGTAAAACTTTAGAGGCTACAAGTCCACTCAATCCTACTTCATAGTCTACCAATTGATAAGAGGAAATGAAATTAATATATTTGAAAATGTAGTAAACATCCAAAAATATTTAAAATAAATGGTATTCTATTGTTGTTTAACAGTGCGATTAATCATGATTAATTTTTAATCGCTTGACAGCCCTACTATATATAGTATATATAGTATATAAAGTATATAAGCCTTTTTTGTAGGTGTAATTTACAAAGCCAGTATGGAAATGAATTAATGAATGAATATAATGTAGGTCACACAAAACTGAATCCTTGTTTGAGCACAGAAATAGTGCAATCTAATCTATTCATTAATAGTAAACACCTTACCCAGTGGGAAGGACAGATAGTAAATTGAAGGACATGTTAAGGATCCTAAGTGTCTTGAGTCTGTGGACATCATCAGGAATCTCTTTGATGGGGTTGTTTCGGAGCTTCAGTACTTCTAAGTTTTTAATATTATATACCTTAGGAGGGGAAGAGGTAATGGAAAAAAAGTTGTTACCACAAAGACAGTCTGATTCCTGTTATGGTAAGACTTTCTACATTTCTAACATTAGTAAGTGACACTGTAAGAACTAGAAACAAAGAAACTGTCCTAATATTGTATGAATCTTGTATTTAATGTATAGCAGTAGCTAATTAGTAATGTTATTTTAGTTAAAGTACCTTATAAATATGTAGTTTCTGGGCCTGATCTTGATCTCACTTACACTCCTGTAGTATTATAGGTTGGGCTGGTAGCACTGTCTACTATCAAGGTTGCCCTACACTTCCTAATACAAAAACATGTTTTCAGTTGCTTATAACTTAGCCAAACTAACTGTTTTGGCTGAAATTTTCCATGCTGGGTGTCTGCCACAGGCTGAATCTTTTTGGAAAATTTCAGCCAGAACAGTCAGCCATTTTGAAGAATGAGGCTAGGGAAAAATACATTATTTTGACTATGTTGAAAATATGATTAAAATCTTTTTTTTAAGTTCTAGCACCCCCATACTTAGGGATTTAAAATGTGGCAGAGGGGTGGCCTTCGTATCATGGATGTGCCTTTTGCTGTCCCTATGAAAATCAGCCCAAATTTGGCCAAGTTATAAGTCTTTGAAAAATCACAGTTCACGTATGATCAGTAGAGACTTCTTTAGATTTTAGCAGCTAATTTCCCTAAAGATTCTGTCTGCATTGAATGTGCACAGACAGGTCAGAGAAGGACTTTCCCAGTGATGGCAGCTCCGGGTTGCTGCAGCCCATACCATATCTGGGTCCAAGCACATTAACTGAGACATTGAGAACACGGGTGAGCTAATCCCCCCGCCCCTGCCCCGCTTGGCCCATGCAACATGGAGGAGTCAGAGACTGGGAGCCAGGAGGGAATTCGGGGATTGGCTGGGCACAGAAACTGGGACTGGTTGGAAGGAGACTAGGAGACGGGAAGGGACAATGGGAATAAGGATGGGGAACCAGTATCATAGAATAGAATCATAAAATATTAGGTTTGGAAGAGACCTCAGGAGGTCTTCTAGTCCAACCCTTTGCACAAAGCAGGACCAACACCAACTAAATAATCTCAGCCAAGGTTTTGTCAAGCCGGGCCTTAAAAACCTCTAAGGATGGAGATTCCACCATCTCCCTAGGTAACCCATTCCAGTGCTTCACCACCCTCCTAGTGAAACAGTGTTTCCTAATTCCAACCTAGACCTCCCCCACTGCAACTTGAGACCATTTCTCCTTGTTCTGTCATCTGCCACCACTGAGAACAGCCTAGTTCCATCCTCTTTGGAACCCCTCTTCAGGTAACTGAAGGCTGCTATCCTTCGATCTGCTGGCAATGCTCCTACTAATACAGTCCAATATGCCATTGGCCTTCTTGGCAACAAGGGCACACTGCTGACTCATATCCAGCTTCTCATCCACTGTAATCCCCAGGTCCTTTTCTGCAGAACTGCTGCTTAGCCAGTCAGTCCCCAGCCTGTAGCGGTGCATGGGATTCTTTCTTCCTAAGTGCAGAACTCTGCACTTGTCCTTGTTGAACCTCATCAGATTTCTTTTGGCCCAATCCGCCAATCTGACGAGGTCACTCTGGACCCTATCCCTACCCTCCATCGTATCTAACTCTTCCCCCAGTTTAATGTCATCTGTGAACGTGCTGAGGGTGCAATTAATCCCATCATCCAGATCATTAATAAAGATGTTGAAAAAAACCTGCTTGATACCGACTGCCAACTAGACATCGAGCCGTTGATCACTAACTGTTGAACCCAACAATCTAGCCAGCTTTCTATCCACCTTATAGTCCATTCATCCAATCCATACTTTTTTTAACTTGTTGGCAAGAATACTGTGGGAGACCATATCAAAAGCTTTGCTAAAGTCAAGATATATCACATCCACCGCTTTCCCCATATTCACAGAGCCAGTTATCTCATCGTAGAAGGCAATCAGGTTGGTCAGGCATGACTTGCCCTTGGTGAATCCATGTTGACTGTTCCTGATCACCTTCATCTCCCCCAAGTGCTTCAAAATGGATTCCTTGAGGACCTGCTCAATGATTTTGTCGGGGACTGAAGTGAGGCTGACTGGTCTGTATATATTTGCCTTTTTCCAATCGTATAGGACCTCCCCTGATCACGAATTTTCAGAGATAATGGCCAGTGGCTCTGCAATCACATCAGCCAACTCCTTCAGCACCCTTGGATGCATTAGATCTGGACCCATGGACTTGTGCATGTCCAGCTTTTCTAAATAGTCCTTAACCTGTTATTTCACCACTAAAGGCTGCTCACCTACTCCCCATGCTGTGTTGCCCAGTGCAGCAGTCTGGGAGCTGCGCTTGTGTTTGAAGACTGAGGGGAAAAATCATTGAGTATTTCAGTTTTTTCCACATCATCTGTCACTATGTTGCCTCCCTCATTCAGTAAGCGTCTCACACTTTCCCTGACCTTCTTCTGTTGCTAACATATCTGTAGAAACCCTTCTTGTTACCCTTCACATCCCTTGCTAGCTGCAATTCCAATTGTGCCTTGGCCTTCCTTATTACACCCCTGTATGCTCTAGCAATATTTTTATATTCCTCCCTAGTCATCTGTCCAAATTTTCACTTCTTGTAAAGCTTCCTTTCTGAGTTTAAGCTCAGTAGGTGGGAGATGGGAGAGACAGAGATTGCATGAGGAGCTGTGCAGAGTGTGGGACTGACTAGGTAAAGAGACTAAGATAAGAACCCACTGTGTGTGTGGGGAGTGAATAACGACACTGAGATTGGAGTCTGGGGAAAGAAATTGGAACTGGACTGAGAGACAGTGGGGATGAGGAATGTGGATGATGAGACAAGACAGGAGGCCAGTCTGGAGGAGAGAGACAGCTTAGATGAAGGTCTGGGGTGGACTGGAAATGTCTGGGCAAGGAGACTAGAACAGGGAGCCCTGAGGGGTGAGGTAGAGCTTGCTGGACAAGGATTCTGAGACTAGATGAAAAGTCTGAGAAGTAGAGACTCAGAGTGGCTAGATAAGGAGAATGAGACTAAGATGAGAAGCCAGGGGTGGGGAAAAAGCAGGACTGGGACAAGGAACAGTGGGAGAGATGAGATACTACAGATCACGCTTGGGGGAAAGGGACAGACCAATCTGGAATAGAAACCAATATTCCAGAGTCTCACCATTCCTCTCCTGTGAATAAGTATTGGTGTAACCCAGTGGCAAAGTGTGCTAGCCCCCTTGAGTACTGCTCCAAGCAGTAGTATGTTATCATCTATCAGTTACTCTGTTAGTTCAAATGGCAGAGGTCTTTGTGATGGATCCAAAGATTCCAACCCTGCTGATGACCCATGTGGGCCTCAGTACAATGTTTTTCAGTTTGCTTTTTCAAAAACCTAGGAAATTACACAAAAACTATGTTAAGCAAACATTATTAGGCTTGCAAAGTCAAACACTCAAAATTTAGAAATGCCAAAATTAAGGTTGCCAGGGCAACCTTAATTTGGCCTTTATGTGTATGTATTATGATACAGTCTAATTACACTATCACATACTATTTTTCCACAGTACCCCTACTTCTTAACTTGCTCTGGGGATGAATCAGGGTTGTGTAGTACAGAAGGCTGTTGTCTGCAGGCACCCTGCTTCATTTATTGCAGTTGGAAGGTGTGTGGTGAATGAGACGGGACTATAGGAAGAGGAATGATTGTCTCATAGAATCATAGCAGTGTAGGACAGGAAGGGACCTCGAGAGGTCATCTAATCCAATCCCCTGCACTCAGGGAAGGACTACTTAATAACTAGACCATTCCTGACAGGTGTTTGTACAACCTGTTCTTAAAACCTCCAATGATGGAGATTCCACAACCTCCCTAAGCAATTTGTTCCAGTGCTTAATTACCCAGACAGTTAGGAAGCTTTTCCTAATGTCCAAACAAAATCTCACTTTCTGCAATTTGAGCCTATTCTGAGAGGTTAACAAGAACAATTTTTCTCCCGCCTCCTTATAACCATATTTTATGTACTTGAAAATGGTTATCATGCCCCCACTCAGTCTTCTTTTCTCCAGACTAAACAAACCCCATTTTTCAATCATTCCTCATAGGTCATATTTTTTAGAATTTTAATTATTTTTGTTGCTCTTCTCTGGACTTTCTCCAGTTTGTCCATATCTTTCCTGAAACATGGCACCCAGAACTGGACACAATACTCCAGCTGAGGCCTTATCAGCACAGAGCAGAGTGGAAGTGGTTAAGGAAACTGAATGCTGCCCTGGAGAATCTGATTCTACTCCTATTTCTGCCATAGAGTTCCTATGTATACTAGGCAAATCACTTAAACTAAACTTTTACCAGGTCATCACTAATTGTGTGTTCCTCATTTTATGGGTGCCCAGGAGACCTTGAGGCTTTATGTGCAGAAGTGCTGAGCACTCACAACTGCAACTGAAGTCAATGGAAGCTGTGCTTTGAACATACATAGGGCCCTACCAAATTCATGGCCATGAAAAACGCATCACAGACCATGAAATCTGTACTCCCCTCATGAAATCTGGTCTTTTGTGTGCTTTTACTCTATACTATACTGATTTCACAAGGGGGGGAGAGAGGAGAGAGACCAGCATTTCACAAACTGGGGTCCTGACCCAAAGAGGAGTAATGGGTGGGGGTGTCACAGTATTACCACCCTTACTTTGGTGCTGTCTTCAGAGCTGGGTGACCAGAGAGTGGCAGCTGTTGGCTAGGCGCCCATTTCCGAAGGTAGCTCCCCACAAAACCATACCATGCCACCCTTCCTTCTGCACTGCTGCTTTCAGAGCTGGGCAGCTGGAGAGTGGCAGCTGCTGACTGAGGGCCCAGCTGTGTAGGCAGAAGCTCAGAAGTAAAGGTAGCAATACCATACCATGCCATCCTTACTTCTATGCTGCTGCTGGAGGCAGCTCTGCCTTCAGAGATGGGGTCCCAACCAGCATCCACTGGTCTCCAGCTGCCTAGCTCAGAAGGCAGCACCGCCACCTACAGCAGCACAGAAGTAAAGGTAGCAGTACCGCAACCCCTCCTACAATAACCTTGTGACCCCTCCCCAACTCCTCCTTGGGTTGGAATCCCTATAATAACAACACCATGACATTTCTCATTTAAATAGCTGAAATCATGAAATTTATGATTTTTAAAAAGCCTACAACCATGAAATTGACCAAAACGGACCGTGAATTTGGCAGGACCCTAAACATATATATACTGTGCTCTATAACGGTAAGTACTCTGAAAAATCAGGTTCCAGGATCACAAACTGGGCTCCCAAAATTAGTGCATAGTTTTGACTTTAATCTCTTTGTGCCTCAGCTCTCCATCTGCAGAATAGGGATAATAAACACCCACTCATCTCACAGAAGTGTGGTGAAAATCAAGTCACTAATGTTTGTGAAACACTCAGATGCTATAGTTCTGAGCGTTATACAAAGTCCCTGAGAAATTTAATACTTCTGACTTCAGAGGAGGATTTGAATAATGTGAGGTAACTAAATCCTACAGCCACACACTGAACAATGAGGAGAAAAAAATATTGACTAGCTACGTATTAGTTGAGTACTGTTCATCCTGTGCACTGAACGAGGCATGGATCCTGTGGAAAAGTAGTATGTAATCATGTAATTGAGGACTGGATCTTAGCGTATGCACAAGGGAGTTGAATTAAGATTGCACAGGCAATTTTAATTCTGGAATTTCCTAACTTTTGAGTGCTTGACCTTGCTACTGGATTAAGGTTCTTTCAGAGTATTTTTTGTGTGTAATATTAATATCAACCCATAGATTGGTGTTCTATAAATGAGGATAAATTTAAATTGGGAATAACTTCCCATTGAAGTCAACTGAATGACACTAGTATAAAGCAAGATTGGAATGAGACCTTCAGACACGGATGCAGAGGTATTTCTAAATCTTGTTGGAATTTTTCCAGGCTCACATTGATTCTTACTATCCCATAAATAACCAGAAAAGTAAAGGAATGATGTTTTTCCAATATCTGAGCTATGCAATTTGCATCTATTATTAAATCATTGTTGTTTGAAAGTCTATTTTTTTTATGTTTAGTTTAATATTAAACTATAAAAATTCAGGCTGTCTTACAGTTTTACCCTTAATAACAATACAAAAAATAACTGGTACATACCTCCCTGGGAAAGAAGTGTAAGTCATTGAAAGACAGGTTAAGATACACCAAAGTGTCGACTAAAGGTGTAAGGTCTGGAAGGAGAGTCAGAAAATAGCCCTAGAAGACATAAACAGTAGAAAAGATATATTAACTAAATAAAAATCAACATTTTTTATCAAGAGGAAAAAAAACGAGCTAAGAACAGGCTCCACCAGGACTTAATTTAAAAGATTTATCATTAAAAAAATAATTAGACAAATCAGCAACATGACTGCATTGATAGATACATAGAATCATAGAAGTGTAGGACTGGAAGGGACTTTAGGTTATCTAGTCCGATCTCCTTCACGCAAGGCAGGACTAGACTATTCCTGACAGGTGTTTATCTAACCCAGGTGTTGGCAACCTCTGGCATGCGGCTCACCAGGGTAAGTACGCTGGCGGGCTGGGCCAGTTTGTTTCCCTGCCGTATCGGCAGGTTCGGCCAATTGCAGCTCCAACTGGCTGTAGTTCAAAGTCCCAGTCAATGGGGGTGGCAGGAAGCCACGGCCAGCACATCCTTCACCCTTGCTGCTTTCTGCCGCTCCCATTGGCTTGGGACGGCAAACCGTGGCCAGTGGGAGTTGTGATCAGATGAACCTGCCGATGCGGAAGGCAAACAAACTGGCCTGGCCCTCCAGGTGCTGTCATAAACAGATAGTTAAGGGTTAATGTCTCTTCTACCTGTAAAGGGTTAACAAACAGGGACCCAAACACCTGACCAGAGGACCAATCAGGAAACAAGATACTTTCAAATCTGGGTGGAGGGAAGCCTTTGTTTGTGGGTTTTGGGTTTGTGCATTGTTCTCTCGGGGTCCTGGACGAGACTAGAGGTGCAACCAGGTTTCTGCCAATCTCCCTGCTACAGTCTCTTATCTATTCAGAATAGTTAGTAAGTAAAAAAGGCGGTTATAGTCTTTTAACTTGTTTTCTTATTTGCAGATGTGTACTTGCTGGAAGTAGCTTAAACTGTGTTTCTGCTGGAGGAAGCTTCTTTCTATTGTCTATAAGCTAGAAAAACCCTGTATATTTACCATCTTGATTACAGAGACATTTTTTATGTTTTTCCTTCTTTATTAAAGTTTTCCTCTTTTTTTTTAGAATCTAATTGATTTTTTTTTGGTTATCTTTTGTAAGACTCCAGGGAAGGGAGTCTGCACTCACCAGGGAATTGGTGGGAGAAAGGAAAGGGAGGAGGGAAGAAAAACCTGCTCTCGGCGTTTATCTCTGTATCTCTCTCTGGGAAAGAAGGGAGGCGGAAGGGGTGATTCAAGGAATTGAATCACGGTGGTCTCCTAGGGTACCCAGGGTGGGAAAGAGCTGGGAGAAAAAAAGGAAGGGGAAGGAAAATGGTTTATTCCCCTTTGTTTTGATTCAAGGAATCTGGGTCTTGGGGGTCCCCAGGGAAGGGTTTGGGGAGACCAGAGTCTATCAGGCACTCTACCTAAGGCCTGATTGGTGGCAGCCTATCAGATCTAAGCTGGTAATTAAGCTTAGAGGGATTCATGCTAGTACCCATATTTTGGACGCCAAGGTTCAGATTTGGGAATTATACTATGACAGGTGCTTACCGTGGTGAGCCGCATGCCAGAGGTTGCTGATCCCTGGTCTAACCTGTTCTTAAAAACTTTCAATGATGAAGATTCCACAACCTCCTTAGGCAATTTATTCCAGTGTTTAACTATCCCTAACAGTTAGGAAGTTTTTCCTAATGTCCAACCTAAACCTCCCTTACTGCAATTTAAGCCCATTGCTTCTTGTCCTATCCTGAGAGGTTAACAAGAACAATCTTTCTACCTCCTCCCTCTAGTAACCTTTTATGTACTTGAAAACTGTTATCATGTCCCCTCTCAGCCTTCTCTTCTCCAGACTAAACAAACCCCATTTTTTTCAATCTTTCTTCATAGATCATTCTTCTAGACCTTTAATCATTTTTGTTGCTCTCCTCTGTACTTCCTCTAATTTGTCCACGTCTTTCCTGAAATGTGGTGCCCAGAATTGGACACAATACTCCAGCTGATGCCTTACCAGCATGTCTTGCACTCCTGCTAATATATCCCAGAATTATGTTCGCTTTTTTGCAAAAGTTTTATACTGTTGACTCATATTTAGCGTGTGACTATAAACCCCAGATCCCTTTCCAAAGTTTTCCTTTCTATGCAGTCATTTCCCATTTTGTGTGTGTGCAACTGATTGTTCCTTCGTAAGTGGAGTACTTTGCATTTGTCCTCATTGAATTTCACCCTATTTACTTCAGGCCATTTCTCCAGTTTGTCTAGATCATTTTGAATTTTAATCCTATCTTCCAATGCACTTGCAACCAACCCCTCCCAGATTGGTATCATCTTCAAACCTTATCAGTATACTCTTTAAGACACTTTCTAAATCACTGATGAAGATGCTGAACAGAGACAGACCCAGTACCAATCCCTGTGAGTCCCCACTTGATATTCCCTTCCAGCTTGATTGTGATCCACTAATACGTACTCTCTGGGAATGGTTTTCCAAACAGTTATGCACCTACCTTATAACAGTTCCGTCTAGGTTGTATTTCCCTAGTTGTTTATAAAAAAGTCCTACGAGACAGTACCAAATCATTATGCAAGGAGCATCAAAATATTCACCTAGCTGAGGGCCACATTGGCAACTCAAAACTTCGTCTGCCTCGCCTCTCAGCTCTCACTTCATTGATGTCCCCTTCCCTCTTGCATCAAATTTAAGCTAGTTCCCACTTTCTATGCTCTTCATGGCCTAGTTCCTACGTTTATCTCTTATTATGCCCTCTTTGTACAAAATATACTGGGCTCTTTCCTGTGATCTTCCTAAGGTGCATGGAATGAGTACTCCGGGGCTGTCTAGCTAAATAGGTTCTAGGATGTACACATGATGTTTGCAACTCAGAGCTCCAGAATCCTAGAAAGTGAAGCTTCTTCTTTTCATTTTTTAAAAGCCCTTTCTTTCAAAGCTAGGGAACACCATATAAAAGCTATGGTAAAAAAAATATGAATTTATGATTTGGCTTAAATCAGGAAATTAAGTTACGGTTGCATGCACAACCTTTGTCTACACCCTTGGTATAAATAGTTTGATACAGTATTTAATTACGTCATATATTATAATCTCAATACATTAATATACTTTCTCTACAACCTTATATCTATTTATGTGCAGTAACTATTCCCTTGTATGCTAGAATTCATGAGTCATTTCTATGAAAGTTACATAGTAAACCATACCTACCTAGCAGATGCTACAGATTGAATAAACAGGGAGCATAATAAATAGTTGAATAAATATTAAGCATTATTATACTGACAGATCAGTTGTCAATGCTTTGACTCAACAGATCCACACATTACATGAAAACAGAAATAATTAAAAACAGCAAGTACATAACAGGGCCGAACTGATGACAGGCAAGGTTCTAGAAACTTTAGACTGTCATGTCTCTGGCCTTCTAGAAAGAGGGTTGGGCAGCTTTTCCTGCCTTCAGGATCTTGCCATTCCTACTTGCACGGTGCTGAAGCAATCTGATGGCACTACAAGAGGAGAAGAAGCAGCAGTGTGTTCAAACTCAGTCCACTACTGCAGGAGGTGCTGGGAGCCAGCGGATGTCACATAAATCATGAGGTGCATCAGAAAAATGAGGAGAGACACACAGCATAACGGAAGAAGAGTGTGGGTGAAAAAGGGGAGGAAATAGATAATAGAGAGGGAGACCAAGGTGAGGCAAGAGAATTAAAAAGGCGCATCTAGAACAACCAAGCTTAAGACTACTCTAAAATTACTAAACAAATCTTAAATGATTTTAGCCATTTTTAATTTTTAAAAAGTGGCTATATACTGAGAATTTTAAAACCAGGTTCTAGGTGGATTAAGTTAAGAAAGCCAAGTTATTAATCCTAGGGAAACTGTGCTTCTAATGAAAGCAGCAGTTGACCATTAAGGATAGCGATATGGAGAGTGGGTGCAGTTGTAATTTTTAAAAGGTGTACCTTAAGATTAAGTGCATTTCTGCTATGCATTATGCAATATAAAACTGCCATTCTGGACCTGGCCATCAGCTGTTCTTGTTCATCCTGCTCACTTAAATTCTGGTACCCAAATCCCTGGATACCCTTTATAGTACCATCATCAAGAGTAAGATCAGGTTCTGCAAGTAAAATATATGTAGTCAAATACGGAAATAAACATCGAGATTAGGAAATAAAGAACTAATGCTTCATTATGTAGATCCCAAATGTATAGCCAAATCCTTCCATGCACTGTCAGATCTTACTCAGGCAAAATTCCCTGATACAAATCAGTATCTTAGCAATGCCTGGGTAAAGACTCCAGAATTTGACCCTTTAAAAGCATTCACATTTATTCAACTTTTTTTTGAAGGGTGAGCAGCAGAATAGGTTTCAGCTATTGATAAAAGGGCCTGACCAGTGACTTTGGATTTGGAGAGAACTTTCCTAAAGTTTGGGAGCATTTTGTTCAGGTCCATCTGTAGCTTCAGCCCACAACACATGATGTTAAAGAGATTGAAGATTTTGTTTCTCTTTAGATAAACCATTAAAGCCTACATTTTCAGAAGTGGCAATTGATTCTGAGGGTTTTAATTCTGGGAAGCTCAACCCAGGGCACAAGCTTGGGATGAATTTCAGGTTTGGTTACAAAAGCTTTCTGCCACTCTTACTGTTAACATCCCAAATGGATTCCTCAATCACTAGTTTAAGACCTTACAATCCTAAAACCCAACAGAGTGAAAAGCTTTGGCTCTGAATTTCCTTCCTGTCTTGATTTTATTGTAATTGTACATTTCTAATTATTATTATAATGTCCATTTCATTCTCCCCTTAACAATGGCATGCACTATTGGGAGTTGATAGTAGGACTGCTCTTCATCTTTTATATTGCCATTACAAAACTACCACTACAGTGCTGAACATAGTTTATTTCATACATGTAATGTATATATCTTGCCCCTACCTGAAGAAGGCACTTTTTTGTTCGGTCCATGAGTGTACAGCTTTAAATTGTCTGTAAAAGATCCTTTTCCTTCATCACCTTCTTCTAAAATCTGTTCCGATGAGCTAGATTTTCTCATTTTCTCCTCCAAAGCCATTTCTGAAAAAAGTTGGGAGTGGTGGTAGAAGAGGTATGTGAGAAATGTATTAACTTAGTCAGACTACCCCATTTCTCATTTACACAAAGCACCATTTACACAGCTCTGCAGCATAAACGGACCATCAAGTCAGCATTTAGTTTTAAGGCCCCTTTACATTACCAGAACAGCATAAAGAGACAGTGTAAATGACCACCAGGGAACTGAATTTCTTATCATAGAGAAGCTTGCATGGGTTATAGGACAGCTATCTGAAATTCCTGATACGCTATTTCACTAGTATTCCTGGCAGTCATTTAAAAAAAAACCCATACCTATATTCCCACTAAAATGCACTGTAGGCTTATCTTAGAGTTAAGATTGATGCACTATATTTTCAGCCAATGCAAACCATAAGAATGGAAATATGTATCTATGTCATTCAATAGCCCATCTGCACTCCACTCATCAGTTCCCTTTCTCAACCTTAGCTCCCTCCCTTCCAGGAACCACAATTCACTTATCTCCACTCATTTTGAACAACCAATGTGCAGTCTCAACACCACAATCACATTAATGGTTGTGTTCATATGATTAAATATAGAGTTGGTGTGGTTTCATGTTCCATTTTACATAACCTTATATATAGTTTTGTACTGGGGTGTGTAAAAGAGATAGAGGGTAAGACTGTAAATGGTGGCTGCAAACTATGTTTTTATGTAACATTCAGGAAATGTTATATAAATGGGTGATTTATCTGGTTGGTGATGGGCCCAAATTTGGAAGCAATTTTAATGTAAAAATAACAGAATTGAAATATGCACGTGTGTCGACTGGTGTGTAGTATTTACAGTGAGAGTTGAGTGCCTACTTGTTCAGGATGAGGGTGGAGATATATATTAATATTGACAGTTCAGAACAATAGATTGTACAATCAATTTAATGACAAAATGCCATAACTATCTGGTTACAGTGTGTATTCATTTTAACGTTCCATGCAACCCTTGAAATAAGTGTCTCTCTAAGATATATTTAAGAAAATAATGGGTGAATATTGCCTACTCAACTTTTTTTCTACCCATCACCCTTCTCCAGAAAAAATATATTAAAAATGTTTACAATATTTCAGGTCATAAAAGGCCAAGCCTGTAAATTAGCAAAGAGAAATAACAGAACTGGACTGTCTGACCAGTCCTAGAATCAGGTCAGATTCTGACATTTTCATTAGCAAACAAAAATTACATTTAGTGACAGTTAAGGCTTGCTTACTTCGCCTTTGTGAATCACTACTAATTTAGCTACAGGAATAATTGCTCACCCCTTTCTAGACCAGGCATCAGAGGAGACTAGACACACTTTCACAGTGAGTTACCCACCTATTTAGTAGTTAATATAAAATTGGTGAGTGGGAATCACCAGTTGATTCTATCCCTGGCTCTGGGAGGGGGGTGCAGTTGACAGTAGTGAAAGATAGGCTATCCAAAACTAGGTTAGTTGCTCCAAAAAGGTCATAGCACAGTGGCTAAACTTGGGATTGTGCATGCCATAAGCTTGGGGTTTAGGCCACCAGTGATTTCACAGTAAGCCCTATCTCTTGGCATATTATTTATTGTTGAATTAAAATTCAGTGGGTTTGTTTGGCACACATTTTCTGTTACAGCAGAAGAGGTATAAAAATAGATAAACAATACCGATGTATAATTGATATTCTACAAATCAGCACGTGAGGAGCAACAATCTGGACAAAAGATAGGTCCCAGAGAGTTGCAGAGTTTTTGCAAAAGGGATGCAAAGAAGAGTGAGGCAATCCAGGGAGGCAATGGAAGAAGGAATCATAAGAAAGGGCAATTTTATTATTATTCTCTATCAATTCATTTTTCATCACACCATCACGAAAAATTCAAACAGTGCTCAAAATTTATATTCTATGTTTTTGTTTTTGCCTATTCAAGGACATATATATATATAAATAAATAAAAGGTTAAAAGTTATGCTGTAACACAATCTTAACTATAGCACAGGGCCTGCTGCACCATAATTTTATCAAACATTATTTACTTAGACGTCGAAAATTGGAAAAAAATATGGTTCTCTAGCGCCTGTCTCTCCTGGGAGCAAAGGATGTTGATTGTGGGGGATACACTCATCTCCTAATCAAAGATCTTGGCTGAGTGCTTTAGACTTGGAGGAAAGCCATAACAAGCCAAGATCCCTGGTAACATGGGGCCTGATCCTGCAAACTTTTACTCTCCCATGTATAGTCAATGGGGCTATTTACATGAATAAAGACTACTTGCATGGCAACAAGCCTTTGCAGGAATGACCTCATATTGTTGCCTTGATTTGTCAACCTGTTTAACCCTGTGCAGGTAAGCAAAAGCCACTATGTTAGAAAGCCCAATCCATTCTTTACTCAGAAATACCATCAGAGTCCTACTGAAGCCCGTGGGCCCAATTCACTGTTGTCCTGCACCTTATGTAGTTATTTAGACCTAGATTCTTTAAGGTATTTAAATGCTGCTTTACTCAGGAGCCTAAATCTTATTCTCACTTAAGAGCCAAAATCCTACTTACTAGCAATGGGATTTAGGCTCTTCGGTGCCTAAATCACTTCTGAAAATAAGATTAAGGTTCCTATATCAATTAGGCAATGCAACACTGAACTCAGCAACACCTAAATACCTTTGAAAATCTGGGCCTTACATTAGTACAAAGTGATTGCAAAATGATAGTAAACCAGAATATTAGCATTTTACACTCATTTAAATGAGTGCACAAGATGCAGGGCTACAAAGCACTGGGCCTAGAAAGACTCTGTGCAGGTGTAAGGACCATCTTTCATGGATCCTATATATATATATGGAGAGATACCTATCTCATAGAACTGGAAGGGACTCTGAAAGATCATTGAGTCCAGCCCCCTGCCTTCACTAGCAGGACCAAGTACTGATTTTGCCCCAGATCGCTAAGTGGCCCCCTCAAGGATTGAACTCACAACGCTGAGTTTAGCAGGCCAATGCTCAAACCCCTCCCCCCAAATTCAGCTATCCCTCCCCCCAAATTGTTACTGGTTGTTAAAGTTTTTAAAAATAAAGTTAGATTAGTTATTACTAGCTACAATTTTGCACTTTCTAGTTCTTAAATGATGATGTAAAATTCTCACAAACAGACAAATGGCAAAGTTTTTTTCCTGTAAAGGAGGCCTATTTTGGAAATGCTTTCAGTAAAAATCATGCACAGACAAAAGTGAATTAGAACACTTGACAATGTAAAATACAGTACCTATGATACTCTGTCTCTCAGGCTTTCTTTGTGAAATTACTGGGAACTCATTATCGGACAATATCGTTGTGTTAACTTCAGTCTGTATGCTCTTTCTCACTTTACTGGTCAACTGGGTAGTGAGTTTTTGATAGTTACAGTGAGAAACAACTGGCTTTCTAACGGCTGCAATCACAGGTGATGGGTGAGAAGAGGACACTGCAGCTAAGCTTCCAAAGGTAAACTCTGGAAACGTAAAATAAGCAGGCTCATCCTTCGGTAAACCAAGAAGCTGCATGCGAAAGGATTTACGATGTTTGTGTAATGGGAAGCTGGCGGGACCACTAGGAGTTGGAGTTATAATATCTTTTTAAGAATTTGATCAGGAAAAAGATTTGGACTTTGAGCTGGAGTGATGTTCGACTGCTTGAATAATAGCCAGAAAGAGTAATTCTGTCCTTGTCAGTTGTGCTTGCAGCAGTAGCAATGTCTGGTAAAGACCTATAAACAGAATCACTCTCCTCGGGGGGAGCTAGAACGTCCATGTCAGAGGATCTACCATCTTTCTGCAATGTGCAGCCAGCAGGTGTACAAAAATAAGGAGCAGTAACAGTCAACTCCTTTTTTAGATTTTGATCAAGAAGGACGTGAGTATCTTTGAGATGGACTTGTGTTTGACCACTGGAATTTTGGTCAAGAAGGAGATGTGCATCTTTGGGCTGGACTTGTGTTTGACCACTGAAATAACTACTGGAAAAAATATTACTGTCTTCATCATTTGTGCTTCTTATCACTCCAGGTCGGTGTTTTCCAGGAATCCTGCCTGGAGAACACAAAAGAAAGAAAAGTGAGGATACATTTATAATTAGGCATACATTTCACACCTTTTTCAAGAAAATATTGTGATTGACTCAAACTGGATGCTTCAGAGAGAATTTCCCCTATGCTGAGTAAACACACAAAAATAATAATTTAAAAAAAATCAACCCTACTGCATCACAAAATGTTTTACTTTGTACATTTGACAAGTATAATTTAATTTTGAACAAAGTAAACAACACCGAATGATCTCTAGTAATTTTGTAAACATGTGTTAGATATCTATATTTAGAATGCTTATGATGAGCCACACAGAGTAGTGAAAAGCTAATTACTGAGGTTCTACTGCACATAAAACTTGATTATTGTGATAGTTCTGAGAGTCCTGAATCAAAGATCAGGGTCCCACTGTGTGAGGCACTGGACACACGTAACAATGAGGCAGTCCTTGCTGCAAGAAGCTTGCAGGGGCTCTCTGGGGCAATATTTCTCCACAGAACCCTACTGTGGGGCTGTGACTGAGAGCCACAATATAATCCATTATGAACTGTGTTGCTCCAAAGAACAATATATACCACCTTGAACAAGAAGCAGCAAATTAAATTAACGTCCACTGGTTAAATTACCAAATGGCTGATTTGTTAATTTACCAACAAATAATTTCAAACTATTAGCCAGTCATAAACTGATATATTTAGTTTCTAATAATGGTCAGTTGGACTAACATCCATCCCATTATGAAGGACCCACATAAGGCTCTCTATACCATCTAGGCCCCATGATAGCCATGCTTGTGAGGAGTAGCGCTCAGGCAGAAGCAACCATTCAGGGGGCTTCCACATCCCCTAAACACCATGATGTGGGCTCTGTGCCAGCTTCAACTAGGATGATGCAGATGAGACCAGCCATGATAAGCTTGTGAGAAGACATTTAAATCATGAATATAGGGTCCAGTGCCAAAAAATCTTCACAGAAGGGCTGCAGAAGAGCTGCAGCCCTTTTTCCAGGCCACCAGCTAGAAGCGCAGTCACATAGGATTCCCTATGTATTGTCTGGATTAGTGCCCCACCTTCCTGGGAATAGGTTCATCTTATTCTTAAGGAGTGAACTGGTCTCATATTTGATGAAACACAGAACCAGTGTGTTCTCCAAGGTGATCATATTACCATTACTGAAAAACTGGATTCTGATCAATGGTCACTCCACTTTATAAACATCTATCAAAGGTAATGGCTACGTTTTGTGGTGCATGAAGTGATCCTTAAATGTGCTTTATTGTGCAGTACTTTGATTCTTGTCAGGTACTGATAAATCTATACGTTCTAAATAGCATTCATCACTAATCATATGTTAAAATAGAAAAAAGTCATTGCAACAGAACACTGTCTCTGGATAAAAGGTTTATCATTTTAAATAGTTTTAAATCAGTGGAGCAGAGCTTTGGTATTGAGCCAGAAATATTTAGATACATTTTGGATGGTGCCAGACTGGAAATGTGTTGTACAGACATAGATGGAAAATTTCACCAACAACTTTAACTAATCCATTAATGGACTTAATAATATCAAGAGACCAAGATCGCAGCCTCTTACTTCACTCACTGAGATTTCCCTTCTACTTATTTTTTACCATACCATTATAATGTTATGAGTATTCTTAATCAATTAGTGAAATAATAAATGATAACTGGAATTATTAAAATAAAAAACACATGTAAGATGACCATATATTAATAAACAATATCATAATATTAATGTTAAGAAATTTCACATTAGTTACATATCAAATACTATGAACAAATTGTTTTCAGAACTTTTTCTTTACTTTACTTATTGATTATGTTCAGATTTAATAGTTTTATCTATTTAAGTAGTTTTACATATAGGTCATAGTATCGCAGAAGTTAGAGATAGAAAAGACCTATTAAGACATCTTTTCCATGTCACTGCCAAGGCAGGATTATTCTTTTACAGTGCTAGTTTATTTTAACATATTGTCCAGTCTAAAGAATCTGCACAGCAGACTCTTGTGGGAGCATAAGTTTGACTGAACTCAATGGGACTGTTCAGGAGTAAGAGTCCTTCTGCAAGACTCAGTTGTAGGATCAGGACCTAGTTTTCAAAAAGTCTCAAGCAGTGGAGTGTTCAGCTCTTTCTTTGAACTATTAGTTACATTAAAATATTCCTACTATCAATTGTTATTGGCTGTTACCTCTATCTTTAAATTTAATATTTAATTATTAGTTACTAGTAGGGCTGTCGATTAATTGCAGTTAACTTATGCGATTAAAATTAGCTGTGATTAAAAAGATTAATCGCACTGTTAAACAACAAAATACCAATTGAAATGTATTAAATATTTTGGATGTTTTTCTACATTTTCAAACATATTGATTTCTATTACAACACGAATACAAGTGTACAGTTCTCACTTTATATTATTATTTTTATTACAAATATTTGCACTGTAAAAATGAATAACAAAAGAAATAGTATTTTTCAATTTGCCTCAGACAACTACTGAAGTGCAATCTCTTTATCATGAAGTATATCTTACAAATGTAGATTTTTTTTGTTACATAACTGTACTCAAAACCAAAACATTGTAAAACTTTAGCACCTACAAGTCCACTCAGTCCTACTTCTTGTTCAGCCAATTGCTAAGAAAAACAAGTCTGTTTACGTTTACGGAAGATACTGCTGGCTGCTTCTTATTTACAATGTCACCTGAAAGTGAGAACAACGATTCGCATGGCACTTTTGTAGCCGGTGTTGCAAGGTATTTATGTGCCAGATATGCTAAACATTCATATGCCCCTTCATGCTTTGGGCACCATTCCAAAGGACATGCTTCCGAGCTGATGACTCTCATTAAAAAAATAATGTGTCAATTAAATTTGTGACTGAACTCCTTGGGGAGAATTGTATCTCCTTTTCTGTTTTATCTGCATTCTGCCATATATTTCATGTTATAGCAGTCTTGGATGATAAACCAGTACATGTTTTTAAGAACACTTTCACAGCAGATTTGACAAAATGCAAAGAAGGTACCAATGTGAAATTTCTAAGACTAGATACAGCATTTGACCCAGGGTTTAAGAATCTGAAGTGCATTCCAAAATCTGAGAGGGATGAGGTGTGGAGAATGCTTTCAGATGTCTTAAAAGAACGATACTCTGATGCGGAAACTAAAGAACCCGAACTACCAATAAAGAAAGTTAGCCTTCTACAAATGGCATCTAACTCAGATGATGAAAATAAACATGTGTCGGTCTGCTCTGCTTTGGACCGTTATCGAGCAAACCATCATCGGCATGAAGGCATGTCCTCTGGAATGATGGTTGAGGCATCGAGAGATATATGAATCTTTAGCACGTCTGGCACATAAATACCGTGCGATGCTGGCTATAACAGTGCCATGCGAATGCCTGTTCTCACTTTCAGGTGACACTGTAAACATGACACGGGCAGCATTATCTCCTACAAACTGTAACCAAACTTTGTCTGAGCAAATGGCTGAAGTAAGACTGAGTGGACTTGTAGGTTCTAAAGTTTTACATTGTTTATTTTTGAATGCAGTGATTTTTTGTACATAATTCTACCTCTGTAAGTTCAACTTTCATGATAAAGAGATTGCACTACAGTACTTGTATTAGATGAATTGAAATACACTATTTCTTTTGTTTTTTACAGTGCAAATATTTGTAATAAAAATAAATATAAAGTGAGCACTGTATACTTTGTATTCTGTGTTGTAATTGAAAATATTTGGAAATGTAGAAAACATCTAAAATATTAAAATTGTATTCTATTATTGTTTAACAGTGCGATTAATCATGATTAATTTTTTTTAATTGCTTGACAGCCCTAGTTACTAGTTATTGTTAAATAAATGGTGAAGCCCATTTTTGCATCTTCTAGGTCACATATAGCATGCAAAATGTACAGATATTTCTGAACTGTATTGTATCATCAAGTTATATCAGTTTTTAAGCAGAACCCCCCATTGTCTTCAAAGGCTACATGACCCTACATGTATATATGCAAGTGTTTACTTATGCAGCTGTACACCAGGAGGGATGGGACCATCCGCAAATGGCCTTAATTTTTTCATAATCACTGAATCACAATTGTACCTCCCTGTATCTTTACCTTTGTTCCTGACTCCATCCTCTTTAATCTCTCTCATCACCTTCTTTATCTCTTGCTACACCTTTTTGTTTGTCATTTGATACCTGACCCTCATAGCGGCGGGCCTTGGTTGGATCATAATATAAGCCTTCATCATAGTGTTAGGGATGTGAGTTATAGCCTGGTGTCTGATAATGGATACTTGTGGTCTATTCCTGATCCCACTGAAATCAGTGAGAGTTTTGCCATTAACTTCAATGCATGTAAGAAAGAGCCTTATATATCCTGAATTCTAATTATTAATTTATTTTTAATAACACGTTTGTTCTGGAATTAGAGGAGAGACCATGTGAAACCAAACATTTATTTTGTCACGGATTAAAGGTTTTTTAATGTTATCTGAGCACTACCTGTTGTTCTGGGTCATTTCAGTTAATGTATGAACTTATGATATGTTGAATGTATGAAACCATCAGCAAGTGTTTGAAGTTAAATCCACAACAACACTGGAGCAGTTTTCATTCCCCACCCTGATGCTAATGGTGACTATAGGGCCAAACAAGCTTCACCACAAATTGGAGTAGCCTAGGAACTGCTCTAACTTGCACCCACATTTAATTCTCCCAAGAGCCCATTACGTAAAGGACAGCTGAAACACAGCATGCTTGGTACTGCCTGCTCCAGTTCTTTTACACCCTCCCCATTGCCCATGTCATGGGACACCTGAAGCAAGTGGCAAAAAGCCAGCTACATTGGCTTTATGCCACCTTACATTTGGCAACTTCCCAACAGATTGGAATACTCAGGGGCAGTTTTCTGACTGTTCTGCACTGCCTGAGCAGTGAAAAGCAGTTGAAAGAAAAAGGAGTCGGAGCTACTGTCTCTTTAACTTTACTTTAAAATGGCTACCAATTTAAAGCCTTGATTCCGGGAAGCACCCCTATTCAGGAAGAACATTTGAGCCCACACTTAATTTTAAGTGGGTAATTTAAGTCTCACTGAAATCAACGGGACGTAAGAACATGCTTTGAAGTTAAGTACTTTCCTTAATAGAAATGGAGGTAAGCATGTGCTTAGTACCTTCCTGAATTGAGGCCTAAGCTAGGGCCCCAAAGGGAACTTCTCTTGTTCTCTTTATGCTGCTGCATGGGGTGCTAATTAATCAATACTCTATTCTGCAACTTAAGTACTTAGTAAACTTTTTGTACAGCTGAATCTTGAAATCAGTTCAGTGGGACAAGAGACTGTATGGGTCTTCTTCATACTTAATCCCACATTCTCATACAAAAGACAGGATAGCAATCTCAAATGTTATCAGCTGCTGACTTTCCTTTGGGTTGGGAACACATGCAATGATCATCTTCCAATCATATTCACATGGCATTACATCTCCAGCTCCAATCCTTGTTGTCACAGTGCAGTCTCACTGAGCAATTATTCTGGTTTGATTTATTATTTGCTGAATAATGATAAACTATATAGTGTTTAAATGAATACTTAAATTGATTAATACACATTCCTTCAATATTGTCTGCAAAGAATATGTAAATCTTGGAACGATGCATTGTGAAGACTATCTGTTATTAGTACTGCTTACCTTTATAGGTGTTCTCCTTGGCATAGGCAGTTCAGGTAGCAGCTTTGGAGGCAGAGGCCTACGAAGTAGTTTTGGTTGCTCAAGCATTTTTGGCCTAATAATTATTCTTGCTGGACAACTGAGGAGTATTCAAAAGTTTGAAAATTCTAGATATAAGGCAAACAAAAGAAAATCATCTTTGGATTTATGTATGACTTGTAAATGTCTGCCCAGATACAGTCGCTGTTAGAAAACACCAGTATAAAGGATGAAAATGGTACTCTGTTTACTTAGAACTCACTTGACAATTTGCTACAGCAGTGTTTTTGGAAGCTAAAAGGTGACATTATTAAAAAATAATCTAGCTGTTCTGTTAATTCAGGTTTGGAATACTCAGAGAATGACGTATGACACCGTTGTTCTAAAAGTGAGGCAGTGGTGGTTCTGTCTCTAAGAAGCAAAGGGTGAAAAAAGGAAACCTAATTTTCGCTACATGAAACTTTTGAAAGTTCACAAAAAAGCAGCATTTCTAAACACGGATAAACAGATGTATAGTTAATAATAAAATCAATTTTAAATTGCTATTTCTTAATGCTGTGGGTAACAGTTAATTCTTCTGATTTAGTGAAGCAGCTGGGTATAAGGCATATTATATTTGTGTTCAATGCTTCAAATTGGCTTCTCATCTGCTTCAGCATGTTTCAAGATCATGGATTTTAATTTATAAAAATTTAATTTTAATCTGTGTTTTAAGTGCACCCGTAAATTACTATTATAAAATATGTATGTGGTGGCGTACAGTACATGAAAACAGAGATAGCCTCTGTCCTAAGAAAATGCATCTATCTTGTAGATTTTTGGAGATGCAACACATTGTGGGATGATTTTATTTTTTTGTTTGTAATTTATAACTCACTCTTTAGGGCCTAGTGGCAAAAGGGGATTATAAAAGGGACTTTAATGAAGAGAAAGTGGCATCTTGGTACACTGGCCTGGGGGATAGCATTCCATGCATAGGGGTATTCCTGGAAAAAGCCCACACAGAGTGAGAGTGGGAGAAAGAAAGAAAGAAAGAAGAAGAAAGAAAGAAAGAAAGAAAGAAAGAAAGAAAGAAAGAAAAGTAATTGAGACTGGCAGCATTCACAGATTATAAAGTGAGATGGGACCACTGCGATCATTTAGGTCTAGTCTAGTCTAGTCTGACCTCCTATGTAACAGAGGGCATTGGGCTTCCCTGAATTAATTCCTCCTTGAACTAAAACACATCTTTAGAAACATATCCAATCTTGATTTAAAAATTGTCAGTGATGGGGAATCTACAACCACCTTTGGTAAATTCTTCCAATGATAAATTACTGTTACTGTTCAAAATTTGTGCTTTATTTCCTAGACTATATTGTTCTACCTTCAGCTTCCACCATTGGATCATCTTATACCTTTGTCTACTAGATTAAAGAACCCACTATCAAATTTTTGGTCCCCATGAATTACGTATAAACTATGAGTAAGTCACCCTTAACCTTCTCTTTGTTAAGATAAACAGATTTGAGTCTATCATGATAAGGCAGGTTGTACATCCTTTAATACTCTTTTGGTCCTTCTCTGAAACCTCTTCAATTTATCAACATCCTTCTTGAATTGTTGGCACCAGACTGACACAGTATTCCAGTAGAAGTCACACCAATATCAAATACAGAAGTAATATAACCTCCTTACCCTTACTTAAGATTCTCATTTTACTCCTGATGGGAATTCTGCATCAAAAAAATAAAAAATATGTGCCAAAAAATAACAATGCTGCACACATTTTTAAAAAAATGCAAAATTCTGCAGAGTTTGTCAATAAATGTGGAGGTTCTAGCATGGCAGTGGGGAGCACAGGCCACTGGTTGCATGGAGGTGTTGAGATCACCCTGCAGTCCCCCCACACAGTAGCATAGCTGGGGGGGAGCAGCTGCTTTTCCACCGAGCACAAGTGGCGCCTTTTTAATTTTACTCACCCGGGAGCCTGGGTTCCAATCACACCAGTGAAAAAAAAAGGCGCTACCCCTCATTGGTTTATCCAAACTCGCCCCTTCTCCACCCCCTGCTACCTGGGTGACCCTTTAAAGAACTTTACCGACGCTTCCCTCCTTGCATTGGGTTGTAACATGAAGCAGCAGCTGATTGGTCAGAAAGCCCCCAAGTTATGATTTGATTGGCTGATACAGCACCGCCCTAGAATGAAACGGATTGCACCATGTGCTGGAGAGGGGAAAAGGGTTAGTGGCACAGTATGCGATCCCTGGGGAATGGGTACAGGGGATGGGGTTGGGACATCCCCACCTGGCGGCTGCTTGGAGGCACTCTGCTGGATGCATTAGTCTTTGGAGGGGAAGGGAGCAGCTGAGTCCCCTCCCGGGAGCTGCAGCCCGTCCCCCCACAAGATGGTACAGTCTGGCTCAGGGGTCCCCTGCTCAGCATGTGCCGCACTGGGTCTGGCCCGTCGACTTAGAGTCCACTCTGCCCCTGAGGCAATGCTGCTGCCCCCAGTTCGGAGAGTGCTGCTGGGCTGCCCCCCACTCGTGGGATCCAGGGTCCCCTGGCAGTGCCCCCTCCCCATGTTCTGCTCCCCCCTCTGGGGTCCCAGTTCCCCGAGAGTTCTTGCCACCCCCTTCCTTCCATGTGTGGCCCAGCCGGCCTGATGCTCCACTCCTTGCCACGACGTGGGTCTGAACTGGGCACCACCCGCTGCGACACTTTTACTGATGGGGCAGCACTCCAGGTCTTCGATGGCGGGAACTTCACTTGCTTGGGGTGTCTTCAGCAGCACTGAAGCTTCATCGCTGAAATGCCGCCAAAGACCTGTGGAGCGAGTGACGGTCCCGCCACTGAGGTGCCACCGAAGACCCGGAACACTGCCCCGTCAGTAAAAGCGCTGCAGCGGGTGGCACCTTTTTTTTCCTGCTCCCCCTCTTCCCTCCACCTGGCTACGCCACTGCCCCCACCCCCACCCCGGGACACAGACTCAGTGGTGAGCCTGTACCCAGCCCTGACACAGGACAGGGGCTGGGCTTGCCCCAGAAACACCTGTGGCCCTGCCTCTCCACATTAGGTCTGGGCAGGCAGACTCAGCCCCGCAGGACCTGAGTGTGGAGGGGTAGTTTGGGGGGTCCAGGTGTGGGTTAAGAGGGTTCTGTTTGGGGCAATCTGGGTGCGGGACTTCAGTGGGGGGGTGGTCTGTGTGCGGGGGAGGATCTGGATGTACAGCACTTTATTGGGGAGGTTCAAGGTACAGGGGCTGGGGAGGGCTGGATACAGGAAGTAAGGCTTGGTAGTGGGAGGTTCAGATGCAAGTGGCTCAGTAGAGGGATTATGGTTGCGAAGGGGAGGTGAGGCTCAGCAGAGGGTCCAGAGGGGGTCTGGATGCACAAGGGTTGGTCAGATGGGGGGTGGGTCTGATCTGGCACCAGCCAGGGTGTCCTCAGCTCTCCTTTCCCCCCATAATTTACTTCTCTGCCAGCTGCTCCAGGTGCCCAAAATGACACACCTATGCTGCTGGGGAGGGGCACATGACCACTCTTGTGGCTTCCCTTTGCTTCCCTGTCAGAAAGTCATTTTTCTGTGAGAAAACAAAAAAAAATCTGTGGGGGCCATGAATTCTGCGCACACATGCAGAATTCCCCTAGGATTACCATTTATACATCCAACGATTGCATTAGCCTTTTTGGTCACACAATCACACTAGAAGCTCGTGATCAGCTGAGTATTCACCACTATTCCAAACCTTTCTCAGTGTCACTGCTTCCAAGGATACAGTCCCCATCCTGTCAGTATGGGCTACATTTTTGTCTCTAGATATATAACTTTACATTGACCCTACTGAAACACATATTGTATGCTTCCAACCAGCTTCACAAACAGTCCACATCACTCTGAATCCATGACCTGTCCTCTTCATTATCTACCATCCCACAATCTTTGTGTCATCTGCAAACTTTATCGGTGATAATTTTATTTTCTTCCAGGTCACTGATGAAAATGTTAAATACTTAGGGCCAAGAATGGATTCCTGTAGGACCTCATTAGAAACAAACCAGCTTGATGAAAATTTTCTGTTTAAAATTATATCGAGACCTATCAGTTAGCCATTTTTAATCCATTTAATGTGTGCCACATTAATTTTGTATTGGTCTTGGTTTTTAATCAAAATGTTGTGTGGTACTAAGTAAAGTGGCTTACAGAAGTCTAAGTATATTATATCAACTCTACAACCTTTATCAACCAAACTTGTAATCTCATGAAAAAAAGATATCAAGTTAATTTGACAGGATCTATTTTTCATAAACCCAGGTTGATTTGCATTCATTATATTACCCTCCTTTAATTCATTATTAATCAAGACATACCAGCTGTTCTGTTATTTTTGTCAGGATTGAGGTCAGGTTGACAGGCCTATAATTACCCAGGTTGTCCCATTTACCTCCTTTTAAACACTGGCACAATATTAGCTTTCTTCCAGACTTCTGGAACTTCCCCAATATTCCAAGAGTAATTGAAAATCAAAATTAATGGTCCAGAGAGCTTTTTGGCCATCTCTTTTAAAACTCTTGGATGCAAGTTATCTGGCCAAGCTGATTTTAAAATGTCTAATGTCAGTAGCTGCTGTTTAACATCCTCCTGGGTTACCATTGGATTAGAAACTGTTTCATTATCATCATGATACATCAACTATTTTTTCCACCAAATAGAGAACAAATATTTATTGAACACTTCTGCCTTTTCTTCATTATTTTATTGGCAATTCTACCATTTCTATCTAGTAATGGACCAATAACATTGTTTGGGTTAATTGATGAGGCAGAAGTGTCAAGAGGAGACAGGATAGGAGACAAGGTCTATAATGTAGGCAGGAGCACAGCTCCAGAAGACACTGAAAGGCAGGACTAGAAGTTTAAGCTATATACAGTGTGTAAAGAGGTTCATACAGAAGATTCATGAAGTTTTCATGTGACTCTGGGCTTATATGCAAGTGAATCTCTGTTGGTTTGCTTTCAAATAATGAAATATTTGGTTTTCAATGATTTCATATGAAATTAGTATCAATTTGATGATTTCATTTGGAAGTCATTTTGACTTTGTTCAAACCTGAATATATGTCCTGGACCACACACAAAGATGCATTGGTTTAACTAAGGTGGATGTACCAATTTAGTTAAACTGGTGCAATTTTGTGTGTGAAGAAACCTCAAAGTGAAACAACAATTAAGAGATGACTTGATCATAATCTGGAAAGTACCTACATGGGGAAGAGATTTCTGACAGTAGACTGCTCTTTAATAAAGCAGAAAACAAGCAATAATGAAATCCAGTGCACAGGAGCAGAAGCTAGATCAATTCAGGCCAGAAATAAAGCACAATTTTTTTAACACTGAGGATATATCTACACTACGGGATTATTCCGATTTTACATAAACCGGTTTTGTAAAACAGATTGTATAAAGTTGAGTTCACGCGGCCTCACTAAGCACATTAATTCGGTGGTGAGCGTCCATGTACCGAGGCTAGTGTCGATTTCTGGAGCATTGCACTGTGGGTAGCTATCCCGTAGCTATCCCATAGTTCCCGCAGTCTCCCCCGCCCCTTGGAATTCTGGGTTGAGATCCCAGTGCCTGACGGGGCAAAAAACATTCTCGCAGGTGGTTCTGGGTACAGCCTCACCCCTCCCTTCCTGAAAGCAGCAGACAACCGTTTCGCGCCTTTTTTCCTGGGTGAACTGTGCAAACGCCATAGCACAGCAAGCATGGACCCTGCTCAGATCAAGACCGCAATGGTGGACGTTGAAAACACTTCGCGCATTCTCGTGCAGTCTATGCTGAACCAGGACCTGCAAAGCCAGGTGAGGAGGAGGCGGCTACAGCAGAGTGGCGATGAGAGTGATGAGGACACGGACACAGAATTCTCTCAAACCGCGGGCCCCTGCGCTTTGGAGATCCTGCTGGTAATGGGGCAGGTTCTAGCCATTGAACGCCGATTTTGGGCCCGGGAAACAAGCACAGACTGGTGGGACCGCATAGTTTTGCAGGTTTGGGACAATTCGCAGTGGCTGCAAAACTTTTGCATGCGTAAGGGTACTTTCATGGAACTTTGTGACTTGCTTTCCCCTCCCTGAAATGCCATAATACCAAGATGAGAGCGGCCCTCACAGTTGAGAAGCGAGTGGCAATAGCCCTCTGGAAGCTTGCAACGCCTGACAGCTACCGGTCAGTCGGGAATCAATTTGGAGTGGGAAAATCTAGTGTGGGGGCTACTGTGATGCAAGTAGCCAAAGCAATCATTAAGCTGCTGCTATGAAAGGTTGTGACTCTGGAAAATGTGCAGGTCATAGTGGATGGCTTTGCTGCAATGGGATTTCCTAACTGTGGTGGGGCGATAGATGGAACCATATCCCTATCTTGGCACCGGAGCACCAGGGCACCCAGTACGTAAATCGCAAGGGGTACTTTTCCATGGTGCTGCAAGCACTGGTGGATCACAAGGGATGTTTCACCAACATCCACGTGGGATGGCCAGGAAGGGTTCACGACACTCGCGTCTTCAGGAACACTACTCTGTTTAAATGGCTGCAGCAAGGGAATTACTTCCCAGACCAGAAAATAACATTTGGGGATGTTGAAATGCCTGTAGTTATCCTGGGTGACCCAGCCTACCCCTTGATGCCATGGCTCATGAAGCCATACACAGGCAGCCTGGACAGTAGTCAGGAGCTGTTCAACTACAGGCTGAGCAAGTGCAGAATGGTGGTAGAATGTGCATTTGGCCGTTTAAAGGCGCGCTGGTGCACATTACTGACTCGCTCAGACCTCAGCCAAACCAATGTCCCCATTGTTACTGATGCTTGCTGTGTGCTCCACAATCTCTGTGAGAGTAAGGGGGAGACCTTTATGGCGGGGTGGGAGGCTGAGGCAAATCACCCGGCCACTGATTACGCGCAGCCAGACACCAGGGCAATTAGAAGAGCACACCACAAAGCGGTGTGCACCAGAGAAGCTTTGAAAATGAGTTTCATCACAGGCCAGGGTATGGTGTGACTGTTGTGTTTGTTTCCCTTTGATGACCCCCCCCTTTGATTGACTCATTCCCTGTAAGCAACCCACCCTCCCACTTCATTTACAGCTTGCTTAAGGAAATAAAGTCACTATCGTTTAAAAATCACGTATTCTTTATTAAAAAGTCATTATAAAAAGAGGGAGAGAACTGACTAGGTAGCCCGGGTGTGGTTTGGGAGGAGGATAGGAGGGAAGGAAAAGGCCACTAAAAATATTTCAAAGTAATGACAGCCTTTTGGTTGGGCTGTCCACGGGGGTGGAGTGGGCGGGTGCACGAAGTCTTCCCCCATGCCTTCTTATAGGTGAGGAAGACATGGAACATGGTGAGTGGTGAGGGTGGTTACACAGGGGCTGCAGCGGCACTCTGTGACCCTGCTGCTGTTCCTGAAGCTCCACCAGACATCGGAGGATGTCAGTTTGTTCACGCAGCAGCCCCAGCATTGCATCCCGCCACCGCTGATCTTCCTGCCTACACCTCTGATCTTCCTGGCGCCACCTCTCATCTCGAGCGTCCCTCCTGTCCTCACATTCACTGGCATCTTTCCTGTAATTTGATACCATATCCTTCTACTCATTCAGATGAGCTCTTTCATTGCGGGTTACTTCCATGATTTCCGAGAACATTTCGTCTCACTTCTTTTTTTTTCCCGCCGCCTTATCTGAGATAGCTTTTGGGATGGAGTAGGGAGGCTTGAAAAATTTGCAGCTGCATGAGGGAGGGAAAAAAGGGAGAGAAGTATTTAAAAAGATACATTTTACAGGACAATGCTTATACTCTTTCACAGTGAACAACACTATTCACCTTACATAGCACATGTGATTTCACTACAAGGTCACATTTTGCATGTTAATATTGAGTACCTGCAGCTCTGGTGTTAGAGATCTCTCAGACGCAGGTCCGGACAGCAGAATCCAGCTTGCATGCGGCCATGGTAAGCCATTGTCTTTCGGCTTCTGTAGCCTTCATATACACAATGCCCTCCTTTCCCAAATACCAAGCAAATCCCGTTCAGTGCTGCTTCTTTCCTGTTAACATGCAGCATCAGAAACCACCTCCCCATCCAATTCTCTGGGATAATCGCTTTACCCCTCCCCCCACCGCATGGCTGGTATCATGGAAGATCACTGCTAATCACCCCCCCACCCCCTCCCACCGCGTGGCTGGTAGCAGGGAAGATCCCTGCTAGCCAAACGCAAAAAAGCTCAGCGCCATTCCCCCTCTCCCCTCCCCCCGCTTGGCTACCTGCAAGGAAGGATTTCTTTTAAGCAACAGGCAAACAGCCCAGTAGGAATGGCCATCTCTGTCCCCTTAATTAAATTCCTGAATTTCAACCAGGTTACCATGAACGATATCACTCTCCTGAGGATAACACAGTGAGATAAGGAACTGATGTTGCTTGAAAGCCAGCAATCACCGGGACCATACACAGCTAGGCTTTGTCATGCAATGATGCCAGATTACTTGCTACATGCATGGCGTGGTCAAGTGTCCTACCATGGTGGACGGAATAAGGCTGCCTTGCCCAGAAACCTTCTGCAAAGGCTTTTGGAGTACCTCCAGGAGAGCTTCATGGAGATGTGCCTGGAGGATTTCTGCTCCATCCCCAGACATGTTAACAAACTTTTCCAATAACTGTATTGGCCGCGAATGCATCCCAAGTCCTCAGGGCAAATCAATCATTAAAAAAAGCTTGCTTTTAAATCACGTTTTATATTTACAAAGGTACACTCACCAGAGGTCGCTTCTATGGCTCCATTGTCTGGGCTACTGTCTTGGGAGGATAATTCCATCTTGGTGAGAAAAAGCTCCTGGCTGTTGGGGCTAACGGAGTGCTGTGTGCTCTCTGCAAGCTCGTCCTCCTCTTCCTCCTCCTCATCTTCCCCATCCGCAGAATCCTCAGCCATGGCTGAGATTACCACCCCCACCTCGGAATCCATGGACGGGTGGGGAACTGGTGGCGGATCCCCCTAGAATTGCATGCAGCTCAGCGTAGAAGCGGCATGTTTTCGGCCCTCCCCCGGACCTTCTGTTTGCTTCTTTGGTTTTCTGGTAGGCTTGTCTGAGCTCCTTAACTTTCACTCTGCACTGCACTGAGTCCCTGGTGTGCCTTTCTCCATCATGGCCTTGGAAATTTTTTCAAACTTTTTTCATTTTGTCTTTTGGAACGGAGTTCTGTTAGCACAGAATCCTCTCCCCATATATCGATCAGATCCAGTACCTCCCGTGCGGTCCATGCTGGAGCTCTTTTCCAATTCTCAGGAGACTGCATTGTTACCTGTGCTGATTGAGCTCTGCGTGGTCACCTGTGCTGGTGAGCTCTCCACGCTGGCCAAACAGGAAAATGAAATTCAAAGTTCGCGGGGGCTTTTCTTGTCTACCTGGCCAGTGCATCCGAGTTCAGATTGCTGTCCAGAGCAGTCACAGTGGTGCACTGTGGGATACCGCCCGGAGGCCAATATCATTGATTTGCGGCCACACTAACCCTAATCCAATATAGTAATACCGATTTCAGCGCTACTCCTCTCGTCGGGGAGGAGTACAGAAACCGGTTTAAAGAGCCCTTTATATCGGTATAAAGGGCCTCGTTGTGTGGACGGGTGTAGCATTAAATCGGTTTAATGCTGCTAAAATCGGTATAAACGCGTAGGGTAGACCAGGTCTGAGAGTATTTAACCCCTGGAACAACTCACCGAAGGACAAGGTGGATTCTCTATCACTTAAACCTAGATTAGTTATCTTTCCAAAAGATAAGCTATAACTTAAACAGAAGTTATGGGCTTGATGCACAAATTACTGGGTAAGGTTCTGTGGCCTTATGCAAGTAGTCAGACTGGATTATCATAAGATTATCATTATCATAAGATTTCTCATCTTAAAAAACTATTAAGCTGAAGAATATATAAACCCTTGCAAGCAAAACTGCAAGTTTGACATAGCTGTAGTAACAAGACCTCTTTATTTCATATCTAATTCTAGCACTCTTCTTCAATCATGTTATAAATTTGCACTAAAGGCCAAATGCTTTCAATGTCTTTCAATCTAAATTTTCTCTCTTCATCTTTTGTGACTAATACAGTATGGGACGCAAATCAGTTTAAAGTGTGAACCAGATTCTATTTGGCTTTAATAATTGCTAAATATCAGAACCACTATGCTCTTGTATATAGCAGAAATAGATTTATACCCACATTAGGGTGACCTGATGTCCTGATTTTATAGGCACAGTCCCAGTGTTTGAGGCTTTTTCTTATATAGGCCCCCCACCCGCGTCCTGATTTTTCACACCTGCTATCTGGTCACCCTAACCCACATAGCTTCATATTAACTGTCCAGGACAAAGCATCTGCTTTGCATGTTAAATGAAAAAGTAACTTTTTCATAAATATATACTTTGAAAAGAATATTACAGTTAGGGACAAATAAAGACTACAGTACAAAAGCTACTGGTAATACACATTATACTCGCTTTTGTTTTGTAAGCAAGAATCCTCCCTCCCCCTCCCCCATCTTGGACTCAAATTAAAAAAAAATTCTTTCCTATCATACATTATTTCTACATATCCTTTAAAAAAGCACATTTTGATACAGTAATGTCCCTGCCATAGTCTAACTATATTTTAAGCCCCTCCCCCAATTTTATTAAAGTGAAGATTTATAGATATGTGTATACACACATAAGTATATAATCTTCTGCATGTCTATTGCTCCTTCCATGCAAGGATCTCAAAACACTGTACAGACAGTTGTGGTATTTTGTGCCATTTTCTGACCGCCACACGCTTTGTTTCATCCAAACACAGCACTCCTGACCACAAATGGTTAAAAAAAAATCATGAGATTGGCTTAAAAGTCATGAGATTTGACAAAAATAATCAATTTAGGGTTGTTTCTACTGGTCTTCGAGCAGTGGGGGTGCACTCAGCCCTGGTTTTCTGATTCCACCACAACCAGGAGCGCTAGAAACGTTCACTGAATCAGCGCAGGCTGAAATTCGCAGCGAATCCCGGCTTGCTGCGGCTCTAAGCACAGCCCCAGCTGTCAGAAACCTGGCGCGCCGGCAGCATTACAGCCCCCGGGGAAGTGTGCGAGAGGGGCCCCATCCGGGATCGCTTTGTCACACTGCTCTGCCCCCCTGACCCCAGCCGCACCTGACAGCCCAGGGGCCTGGCATTGCAGTAACATGGGCCGGGCGCCCCAGCCTCTCCTCGGGGGGAGTCAGCCTCACAGCAGCCTCCGCCCCATCCCCGCTAGCACCAGGAGACGGGGGGCGGTGGGGAAGGGGCTCCTCTCCGCCCTGCTGCAGCCGCAGGCCCTCACATGCCTCCTCGGCTGCCCCAGGCGGCCTTGGAGACGGGCCCTAGCAACCCCCAGGGAGCCTCGTTCTCGCCAGCCCGCGCGACGACAGAGAAACAGAGCGCGAGTGCGCGTCCCCGGCTTCCAGTCCTCCGGGGGGGGGGAGGAGAGAGAGGGAGGCCGGCGCGCTCCCGTGCGGCGCGCGCGCTGGGGCTGGTGGGCAGGCGTGGTGCAGCCCATCTGCAAGGTGCTAGTGGCCAAGGTGGGGAGGCAAACAGGAGGAGGCGCTGGACCCACGTGCAGCAGCCTTGCACTACAGGAGTGGTGAAGATAATTAATAGTATTGAGTTTATAAGTATGACACACTCGTAATTAGCATGGGTGCGTCTAGATTCATTTGTTAGTGTAGTTATAGTCTTTCCTAGTCAGCCTTTCCATAGTTACTGGTGTCGCTGAATAGTTATGGATGATGCTAGAATAGTCCTTATCACTACTGCCCTAGGGTTAGCTTTATCATCATTAGTGATAAGTAATTATTGATGTGATTATTACTGCTCTTACCTTTTGTTGTACTTCCTTTATTACTATCTGCAGTTATTTATCAGCTATAGTGTTACAGTATTCCTTATCATTTATGTTTTTCATCCTTCTGCTTGTCATTGCGATTTATGGTTGTGATTTATTACTGGCACATTACTTGTATAAGATGTTTCTGTACTGACTGATGATTTTTTAATAATCTATAATGCTGTTTAATATATTGATCCTTCTTAATGAGGAGACTTATTGAGCATGCTGCTTGGTAGTTAATGACTCAGGAGTACTTACCCTTTTTCTCATCCTTTCCTTTTGATGCAGGATTCCATTGCCTGTTTGTGTGCCTAGGAATGAAACCCACTGACTGAAGGGCAGCAGCATCAGTTAAAAAGAAAACAAAGCAAACAGTGAGTTTTGAAACCGTTATCTCCTGTCACAGTCATCTTATGTTTGTTGCTCTGGATGTTGTGTCTGGTTTTCCTCATGTTTCTTGTTGTGTGTTAAGTTATCGGCTTTAAGGTAGTTGACAAAATAATTTTTGTCTGTGTGTAGTCTGGAAAGGTGCAAAGTAAAAGGGAATTGTCCTTAGCAGTGATTTAAAAAAAAAAATCAAAGAAACTTCACATTTAGCTTAGTTGTATTCATTTAACCTTGACCCGTTGTCTTGTTATCTACTGGACATAGAGTTACTAATTGTATTTGATAACAATGCAGGTTTCTTAGTGGTTTTTATTTCCAAATTGACTTAAGCTGCCTTCAGATAACATTAAATTTCAGCAACGTGACCAATACTGCAGTCCTGATTCAAGCAAAACTGCTATTGATTGACTGCACTAGAAATGTCACCTGAGGAAAGACTAAACTGGGTCCGTTCCAGACTATTTATAAAAGGGAAGGGGTGAGAGAGAAAGCAGAAATGGAGTTGCTTTTCATATCTCTGTCAGGTGAAAACGTTAAGTTCAGTGGCATGCTTAGGAGAAGCAGGAAGATAGTGTCTTTCTTTGTGTGAATAGTGATGGCTCTTGTTTTTTGTTTCAGCTAATCTTAGTTTTTTAAAGTGACACAGTAAAGAAAACTTCTTTATATTTGTAATTGTTTTCACAAACATTGAAGGTCATTGCTCACCTTTCAGTTAGAGTAAACTTTTTGGCCTGAAGGCTACATCTGGATGGGGAATTTGCATGCAGGGCCATGAATGTAGGGTTGGGGTGGGGGTTGAGGTGCTGGGGGATGTGTGGAATGTGCGAGGGGGCACAGGGCGGGGGGTTGGGATGCAGGGTGTGGCAGGGGGCTCAGGGCAGGGAGTTGGGATGCAGAATGTGGCAGGGAGCTCAGGGCAGGGGGTTGGGGTACAGGAGGGGTTTAGGGTTCAGGGTGAGTGGCTCCGGGGTGGCAGTGACATGCAGTCGTACTAGGCAGGCTCCCTGCCTGTCCTGGCCCTGTGCCGCTCCTGGAAGCGGCCGGCACCACATCCCTGTGGCCTCGGGGGAGGAAGGGCAGAGGGCTCCACATGCTGCCCTTCCCCCTCAGCCTCCCAGGGACCACAGGGACGTGGTGCCGGCCACTTCTGGGAGCGGTGCGGGGCCTGCAGTGCCACAGAAGTGGCAATTCTGTGGGCTGGATCCAAAGCCCTGATGGGCCAGATCCAGCCCACAAGCGGTAGGTTGCCCACCCCTTCTCTAACTTATTATGGAAGTAAAGAAACTGTTTTGCATGTTGCTGATTTAATATGTTGTTTGTCCTTTTATCTGCAAGGTTAATGTTTTTCAACTGGACTGTCATCAAATCAATTGTCCTGTCTTGTGCTTTTTTTAATGTACAAATCAGCTACATGGAAGATTACACACTGGTGATGGGAGGAGGGGAGACATTTTATATATTTTTTTTATACAAAACAAAACCAAAGATATTGACTGTAAAGTAAATAATAGAAAATTGAAGGCAGGTTATTTGCTAAATTACATTGGTATGTTCAGATTTTTCCATATAAGTATCACTCCTTAATAACAATGTGATATCTGGTCTACAAGTCATATATTTCTGTTGTGTTTAGTGATGTGAAATCCAAAGCAATATTTGTTATGTCTAAGATGTATTCTCACAGTAATGTAATGTGAAATGATGAACTCTAGATTAGATTGTAAATTCTTTTGGCCAGGCACCACATCCACGACTAAATTTTTACAGCATTTATCACAACAGGGCCCTCATCCTGATTAAGACTTTTAAAGAAATCCTCTTGTTTAAACAGATCTCAAGAAAACTGAAGTGCTGAAACTAATCTACATTTTCACATTGTCCATAGTGAAGTATTTGGTTGGGTTCCTTGTCTTTGACTCTGAATGAGCAATTTTGTGACTCGTGTATGGTGCAATCATACAAACCCTTACTGAAATAAATACTTCTTCCTCATGAAAGCAATACCATTGAGCTTAATAAAACCAACAGTCTGAGTAAGAACTGCACCTGAGAAGTGTTGGAAGCATTGGGCGTTATATAGTTTTAGGAAAGGCGGATTATTGTATTTAAATATTAAACAGTATTAGCCTTCCAACTCTTTAGGAAGTCAAAACCAAATAGTAGGCCTGATAATTCATTACTTGCATATGGAATGCAGGGTTGGGCTCCAAATTTTAAGGCCCTGATTTTGCAGACCTTACGGGTATGTCTACACTGGAGCTAGGTGGTATAATTTCCAGCCTGAGTAGACATACCTGCACTAACTAGTTCTGATTGAGACAGCACTCTAAAAACAGAATAGCCACGAGTAGTTGGATGGGTACCCTCTGATGCCATCCAAGACCATAAGTACATACTTGGGTAGCTAGCCCCTTCTGTCACTCATGCTGCCATGGCCACACTTCTCTGTATAGCATGCTAGCTGAATCAGATCTAGTGTGGGTATGTCTACATGAGCTGGAAATTACATCTCCAGCTCCAGTGTCCACCAGTTAAGATGAAATTTTGGCTGCATTGACATCACTGGCAAAACTCCCATTAGGTTCCAAAGGGCAAGGATTTCACCCTTAGTGTTTATGTGAGTAAAGTTAAAGTTAAGCTTATGCCTAAGTGTTTGTAGGATCAGGGCCTATGTTTTGCATTTCAGCATATAAAGCAGGGACAAGAGCTGTCTTAAAAAACACAAACTTGCTGAGTTTGAAGTTAGTAGAATGTATTGTAATTGTGACACATGGATACAATACTGTAAGCACATTTGTGAAAATGCACAAATTTATGACAATATCATGAGCCTGCTTGGGGACTTTAATTCCCTAAATTCTTCAATATTCAGCACAAGGAAGAAATCTGCTGTTGCTTCTTCAATATTGTGCTTGTAGGGGCAAATCCAGCTCCCTCCTCTAAAGCCACAGAAGTCCCCTAAGTAATGAAACTGGTGCAATTCTGCTGTGTAAAAATGGAAAAGCCGGGGGCAGTACAGCCCGTGCATGCTCCAAGAGGCAGTGGAAGTGGCTGGGCTGTCATCGAGGGGTCACAGAGTAGATCTGCAGTCTGTACTTGAGTATTCCCCTCCTGCTTGTCATCTTGGTCAGCTTCTCATGCCGGGCACTGGGATTTGGGTTTGATCCCTAATGTCTGAAGAACATGAATTTCTTCTGCAATAATATTAGTGGGTGGAGGACAAGTTGTTAATACATTTGATTGCTCTTTTGGAATGCAGTGACTTTTGTTTTTGATGATTACCTGTTGTGATCCTTTTTATACATTTTTATTTTTAAAATGGCTTTTTTTTAACAATCTGTGACAAACTTTCCCTCAATATGATTAATTTTATCTCTAGCTTTACATTGCTTTGCTTTTGTTCCTTTTAGCGACTGAAGCTTTAATATTTAATCTTTCTTTCCTGCTGTGATATATTATTGCCAGAGCAAGGTGATTATGCTTTGAATATACATCCTTGACAAAAACAATGAGGAGTTCGGTGGCACCTTAAAGACTAACAGATTTATTTATTTGTACAAACATACAAACACAATATGCTAGCAGTTCTTAAGCAGAAGTCTCAGATGAAATTACTGTCTAAAATGATATACTTAAGAAACAGATTCTACATTTTAATGTTGTGAAATAATACATGAGAACATCCTTTAATGTATGTGAATATAAGTCTCCAAAAGATTAGCTACAATAGGATGCCAGCAAGTTCTTTTTGTAATGCTTATGGGGAGAACTGAAGCAAGATATCTCAGTGCATCTTGTAGACCAGTGCTTTCTTGAATGTAGGAGAAGATAAATCATTTAAACTCCACATATTTTCTGACTATACAACCTCAGCTCTATTGTTATATTTGGAATTTTTAAATCTCCTGGGTGTGTTTCATCAAAGTTTTTAAGTTCCAAGCATTTGTAGTTCTCTGCTGTTTGTACACAGTCTTCAATCACTGATGTTCTGTTTAAAAAAAAAAATCTGAGATTTTTATCATGAAACGTGTATAATAAAATATTTAAAATTTAACTTGTTTTTAGTAGTTTAGACTTGACAATGTATTTTCCCTTTCCCTCTCCCATTTCATATATTTGTTGGCTATATACCAGCAGGTCTCCTGGCTGACCTTTGCCCTCAGATTTTTTTGATTATATACTTGAGCCAAGATTTTGAAAAGTCATTTGCAATGTTGGGTATCTTGGTTTGGGGGTGCAAATTAAAGGGGCCCTAATTTCCATGAAGTGCTGAGCACTGTCCCCTCTTAAGACAATGCTCTATTTAAGGTGTCAGACATGCAAAAACTAAGGGTATGTCTACATTGCGATTAAAAACCTTTAGCTGGCCAAGCTAGTGGACTCAGGCTCAAGGGGCTTGGGTTAAGGGGCTTAATTGTGGTATAGACATGTGATCTTGGGCTGCAGCCTAAGCTCTGGGACCCTCCCACCTTGCAAGGTCCCAGAGCCCAGGCTTCAGCCTGAGCCTGAATGTCTATACTGCAGTTAAACAGCCCATTAATCCAAGCCCCGCAGGTCCAAGTCAGGTGGCAGAGGTCAGCTGCAGATTTTTAGTAGCAGAGTAAACATACCCTTATGCATGCATCCTCACTAGTCACTGTTGAAGATCTTGGACTCTTGTTTCTGGGATTCTCTGAACTCCATTCATTGTTCTATAGGGTTAAACCTGTCCAAGAAGAGCATTATTGGACTGTATTACATTTTACAGGTTACAGTGAGATCATGTATATATGCAAAGTCAATCAGAACTGTAGTTCTGTGCACACAAGCAGTTAAAAGCGCTAATGGGGATGAGAGAAGATATAATAAAGGCTTTTTTTAACCTATAAATTAAAATGAACAACGAATTTAAGTATTTTTAAAAATACTTAAACTTCCCTCAAAATCTATGTTTATTTTAAAATGGTCTGATAGTCTTTTCCCAGCCAAACTTCTCTTCCACTAACTTGGACTTTGATTATTGGGCAGAAGTGTGATGTCACCTAAAATATATCACTTTAGGAAAAAGGAGAATAATTCCTAGAACCAAAAAATTTTCCAGAAAGAAGCAGTTCAAGCAGATATGGGGCTCCCTGCAATACCGCTTAATTGGCCTGTGCAACTAAAAGGTCCAGACATCAGTGAGAAATCTTCTACGCTTGTCCTCAACTAGCCCAAACTCCTTTGCCCTGCTGACTGGTGAGGTTAAGTCTCACTGAAGTGCAGTGACGACTTTGGATGTGTTTGAAACTGATATGAGTGGGAGAAGGTTTCCTGTTAAGTAGGCAAGAAGAGAACCTGCTATGTGCCCAGCCCAGGCAGAGATACATTGAGGAAATGTCTGTATTCAAGGGATTCAAGTTGTTACGACCACTGCACTCTCAGTCAGCACAAAGCAGCTTATGCCCCTCATTATATGAAACTGGAGCATAGGAGTAAACAACACGCTAGCAGTGCAATCTATCCTTGGTGAGGTGGGGCCTCAGAATCCTCGGGCCTCCTTTGGCTTAGGTTAGGTTGTATTCTCTGAAGCACTCCTGATGCCAGACATACAGTTTCTCAAATGATGCTTATTTTTAAATATGTCTGAAACTGGGGAATTTAGTGCTTGTGAAAGGTTCGGGATTGGCAGTGTTTTTATATTGTGCCATAGGTGAGCATGGGACTTTATCAGCAAATAAAAAAGACCGGCAATAGGGGTAGGGGTGTTGGATTGAGGTTCACTTACTCAGCAGAGGGGTCTAACAAATATTTATTATAGCAAAACAGCTCAGAATAGTAATCAGTTTCCCATAAGTGAGAAGCTTATAAGGACAATCTCATCATAGTCGCCTCCAGCATTGGACAATGCAGCTTCAACCTCCATTTAACACACAAACTTATTTATAACATTTGTTCTCTCTTCTTATACATTTGTATTATTCTCTCATTTCCATGTTAACTCTTTTCCCCCTTCAGTACAGGTTTAGCGTTAGTTCAAATGGGTCTTATCTAGCTTGTTAGTTACTTTATCTTTTCTCATTCTCACAAACACGATTACACTGGCATTTCTTACATATACACAGTTCTACTTATGCAGTTTATCATAACAGACTCTTGAAATCCACAGCAGGCTTCTGTCAAATCTAAATATGCTTTCGGTCCCAGTGGAGAGGAGGGGTAGGTTTGTACTTTTTGCTCCTTTATGATTAATAAAGGCTTGAAAGTTTTTAATTTCTGCTTTATATTAAGTCAGAAATTCAGCTCTTATCTACCTGGTTTGTCCTCGATGACTTCGTGGCTAGACTATGACATCACAAGTATCAAAGAAGTGATACTGAAGTAACTGAATGGAAAATGAGTTTTAGTCAGTCTGCAAGGAAAGATGATTTTGTTAAAGATTCATCACGTCCACCCTGGTCCTCCAGTAAGAACAGTACAGAAAACACTATGTTGACCTCATGTGTAATGTCAGAAGAACCCATTTTATCTTTTTTCTTTTTTTAAACACACTGAATTAAAAAAATGTACAATCTTCTTTTTTCTCTTTGCAGGTATTTCTTAAAAAATGTCTGAAGCTGAATTCACAGACCCTATAAAGTTCCAGTGCGGGTTTAAGCCATTGGCTATTGATGTGCCTCAACTCAGTTCTTCAGGGACCAAGTCTAGGTGTGTGAGGGCAAGTCACTTGTCAACCCATTTCAAACCTGACTTCTCTACTGAGACTGCCTATTAAGGCCAAATTTCAGCTAGCTTCACAGGAAAAGCTGTGAACACAAACACTTGCATCTTCATGCACAATACTGACTGGCACGTGTAACCTGGAACGTTTGCTTTCACAATTACCTATTAAGTGTAGACAGATAAAGTTATGTGCAGGCAAACAGATTCCGCAGGAGAGGAAGGCTTGTCCAGTAGTTAGAGCGCTAGCTTAGGCCATCTGAGATCTGGAGTCAATTCCTACTCTGCTATGGATATCTTGGGCAAATAATTTAGTCTGTAAGTGTCTCAATTCTCACTCTGTCAAATGGGGATAATAGCATACCCGGCCCTCCTGGGGTAGAGTGAGGATAAGTACATCAAAGATTTTGAGGCACTCAGATACTACAGTACTGAGGGCCATATAAATACCTAAGGTGTTTGCAAATTTTAAAACTGTAGGTGAGGAGATCTGCTGAAAATGTGGTCCTTAGGAAGAGTATTTTTTTGTATTGTGGATACCTGTCCACTGGGAAGGAAGTGAAACCACCAATTCATGGCCACAAAACATCTATTAGATGGCAATTCTTTACAGTCTCTACTAGCCTGGACTGGATTTGAACCGTTGATCAAGAGGGTTTATAGCAGGGGTCAGGAACCTCTGGCATGCGGCTTGCCAGTGTAAGCCCCCTGGCAGGCCAGGCCAGTTTGTTTACCTGCCGCATCCACATGTTCGGCCGATCATGGCTCCCACTGGCTGCGGTTTGCCATTCTGGGCCAATGGGGGCGGCGGGAAGCCATGGCCAGCACATCCCTTGGCCTGCGCCGCTTTCTGCAGCCCCCATTGGCCTAGAGCAGCAAACCGCAGCCAGTGGGAGCCATGATCGGCCAAACCTGCGAATGCAGCAGGTAAACAAACAGCCCCAGCCCGCCAGGGTGCTGACCCTGATGAGCAGCGTGCCAGAGGTTGCCGACTCCTGGTTTATAGCCTATTATTTATACTACATTTCTAATCACTCATCACGGTGTTGGCAAGGCAACAATATTACTAGTGGGAAAATAATTGCTAATTCTTTGAGATCGTCTGGCCACCCAACATGATCTTAAATGAGCATTGAGCACACAGGAGATACAGTCTCCCTCTCTCATTTCAGGTGCCCAGCACCACAGTAGCCCCAGGGGGCTGGGAGGAACAAATGCAGGGAAAGTCTTGCTCAGCCCTGCAACCCCAGAATAGTTCATGCTTGGTACAGAGAAAATTTTTAGAGAACTTAGCCTCCAAACTCTGACAAGTGTTTATTGAGCATGTGTGAACTGAGATTTTTCAGAGGCTTATAACTTGGCAAAATTTGGGTAAATTTTTACAGGGATGACAGAAGGCACATCCCTGACACAAGGCATGCCCCATTCCAGATTTCAAGTCTCTTCTCTAAAGCACAGAGGTGCTAAAGCTTATCCATGAAATTGATGGGGAAAAAATTTAACTTGGGGGAAACTGTGTATTTTTTTTTAAATTTTGTTCTCAGAAACAGGTAAACTGTTTTGGCTAAAACTTTGTAGGGAGATTCACTGTGAGCAGACACTCAGCATGGAAAATTTTAGCTTGAATGGCTGGCTGTATTTTGGCAAAGTTATAAGTTACAGAAAATAAGATCTTATAATGGGAAGTGTAGGTTAACCTTAAGCACAGGCAATCTATCTGCTCTGCCTGTAATAAGTAATTAACTGGATTTCCAAAGTGTGCACATGCTTTAAGCAGAGTAACTGAATGATAGACTACACTTGGATCACTTATTGGTTACTGAAATGCAGCCACCTCTGACATGACACATGGCCACTGTTCAACAGGAGAGGAAGTGAAGAATACAGGATCCAGATAAAACTTCAGAGGTAGGCAGAATTGCCAAAAGTACAATTTGGCCAGGACACTGAGGTTAACTATAATGACATCAGTTTTATGTATGAGGTACAAGAAGGAGTCTCCCAGTTGTGATTGAAAGAAGGCACCTCCAACAGCAGAGTGCCCCCGAACAGCATGCTAGGACTTGGCTGCAACACTGAGGGGAAAATTGTTGGGTTCCTGGGAGATCTGCAGCCCAACAATGGGATCTCAGTCAATTTCTTCCGTTTCCTATAACTGTTCAGGGATAACTCTCATGGTCTGAGCTGAGAGGAGAAAGGGACCAGGACTAGTACAGAGTTGCTTGGCCAGGGGATGTGAGAGCTTTGCCTGACTGCTGTAATTTGATTATCCAATGATTCTGCATGGTAGTAATGATTTCCTCATATACAGCAGAGTATTCCGTGCACTCCACAGAAAAAGGAGGGCGTGAGGAGTGCAAACCAGAGGCAGACTGTTTGGGTAACCAGTGGGGACCCAATTCTTGGAGGAGGTAAGGGACTGCCCAAATCTAGTAAAGGGATTTGTTTCTGGGGTATAGGAGCAGGTGAGATCCTAAAGTGTTGGGACAGCAGCTTTGTGTATGTGGGAGGAAGTGTCAACGTTGAGGGGAATGGGAGCCTGAGGAGTTGAGGGTTTGTAGAATTCTGCACAGCTTCCCCCCATTCTACTCCTCTCTCCATTAGCCCCATCCCCTTTTTGGGACATGCCCCTTTTCATCTTCCTATTGATCTCTTCCCCATTATCAGTCCTTGCTCATTCTGAGCCCTCCTAGGTGACCCCCGCACATCCCTGACAGCTGCCCACTCCTCTTTCTCCTAGCTCAGGGCTGACTTCGCACCAGCAGGGGAGCAGATTGATGATGCAGAGGTGCTGCCTGGCTGTATCAAACCTTGAGTCACAGCATCCTCTGGCAGCTGGGAGGTAAATGTGTGAACATCACTTGAGATTTGGGACATTTACAGCCCTCAGACACTTATGGACTGTTTTTCAGGTGAGTTGTTCGTCCACATTTCCAGCTGATGACAATGAGAGCCGTGAATGCTCAATAACTCTGAAAGTCAGGTATAGTATCTCACGCTGGGAACTCAGAAAAGGAGGCACCCAGAGTCAATGGTCACTTTTGAAAGTTTGGCTACCAAGGGCAAATCCTGGTCATCATTGAAGCCAATGAGGAGTTTGGCCAGGGACTTATATCGGAAGGTGCTGAGGGAGTTGGCTGATGTGATTGCAGAACCATTGGTCATTATATTTGAAAACTTGTGGTTATCAAGGGAGGTCCCAGACAATTGGAAAAAGGCAAATATAGTGCCCAGCTTTAAAAAAGGGAAGAAGGAGAATCCGGGGAACTGCAGACCGGTCAGCCTTACCTCAGATCCTGGAAAAATCATGGAGCAGGTCCTGAAGGAATTCATTTTGAAACACTTGGAGGAGAGGAAGGTGATCAGGAACAGTCAACATGGATTCACCAAGGGCAAGTCATGCCTGACCAACCTGATTGTCTTCTATGATGAGATAATTGGCTCTATGGATATGGGGAAAGCAGTGGATGTGATACATTTTGACTTTAGCAAAGCTTTTGATATGGTGTCCCACAGTATTCTTGCCAGCAAGTTAAAAAAGTATGTATTGGATGAATGGACTATAAGGTAGATAGAAAGTTAGCTAGGTTGTTGGGCTCAACAGGTAGTGATCAACAGCTCAATGTCTCGCTGGCAGCCGGTATCAAGAGGAGTGCCCCAGGGTCAGTCCTGGGACCAGTTTTGTTCAACATCTTCATTAATGATCTGGATGATGGGATGGATTGCTCCCTCAACAAGTTCATGGATGGCACTAAACTGCGGGGAGAGGTTGATATGCTGGAGGGTAGAGATAAGGTCCAGAGTGACTTAGACAAATTGGAGGATTGGGCCAAAAGAAATCTGATGAGGTTCAACAAGGACAAGTGCAGAGTTCTGCACTTAGGAAGAAAGAATCCTAATCACTGCTAGAAGCTGGGGACCGACTGACTATGTGGCAGTTCTGCAGAAAAGGACCTGGGGATTACAGTGGATGAGAAGCTGGATATGAGTCAGCAGTGTGCCCTTGTTGCCAAGAAGGCTAATGGCATATTGGGCTGCATTAGTAGGGGCATTGCTAGCAGACTGAGGGAAGTGATTTTTCTGTTCGGCACTGGTGAGGCCATATCTGGAGTATTGCGTCCAGTTTTGGGCCCCCGCTACAGAAAGGATGTGGACAAACTGAAGAGAGTCCAATGGAGGGCAACAAAAATTATTAGGGGACTGGGGCACATGAATTATGAGGAGAAGCTGAGGGAAATGGGCCTATTTAGACTGCAGAAGAGAAGAGTGAGGAGGGGGTTGATAGCAGCCTTCAACTACCTGAAGGGGGGTTCCAAAGAGTATGAAGCCAGGCTGTTCTCAGTGGTGGCAGATGACAGAACAAGAAGTGGTCTCAAGTTGCAGTGGGGGAGGTCTAGGTTGGATATTAGGAAAAACTATTTCACTAGGAGTGTGGTGAAGCACTGGAATGGGTTACCTGGGGAGGTGTTGGAATCTCCATCCTTAGAGGTTTTTAAGGCCTGGCTTGACAGATCCCTCGCTGAGATGATTTAGTTGGGGTTGGTCCTGCTTTGAGTAGGGGCTTGGACTAGATGACCTCCTGAGGTCTCTTCCACCCTTAATTTTCTATGATTCTATGACTTCAATAAAATCAGAGTGCAAGTCTGAATCCTTCGTTTTATACAATTACTATGTAGAATTATATAAAAATATTAACTAGTCGAAGATGTGCGTTCAAAAGTTCGCTCATTATTCATGATAGTTTTTATACCTTTTCAGTTATGACAAACATTTAGGGATCCAGGCCCAGATCCACAAAGATACTTAGCTGCCTGAATCCCAGACTTCGGGTCTGAATTTTAGGCTCCATTGTGATCCACAAAATTCCTGCTCTGCTGTCACTTAACTCTGTAGGCACATAAGTTTTCAGGGTTGAAGTTCTCTAGGTGTCTAAACCTCTTGACAAGCACACTGCTGCCTCCCTCTACCCATTGTATGTTTTTGCCACATAAGCTCCAATGTGTTCCACAAACTGTGGAAAGATAGGCATCTGCATGCCTGCAGGGCCTGATCTGGTAGGCATGCTCAGAGGCTGCCTACTAGATCAGGTCCTGTTCAACACCTCACTGTAGGTGGTGCTGCCCACCTTATAACCTTTAGCCCAGTGGTTAGGACACTCAGGTATAGGAAATATAGGTTCCATTTCCCACTCTGTCTTAGTGGGAGAAAGGATTTGAACAGGGGTTTCCCACACCTCTCTTAGGAGTGTCTAACCACTGAGCTATGGAATATTCTGATGTGGGTCTTCCTCAGTCTCTTCTCTTGAAGCTGTTCCACTGTGTATAAAGACTTAGAATTGTTGGGCCACAGAGCATGAGAGTGACTCTGTATCCTGGTGGAGATGCCAGGTCAAATCCCTTGGCTCTCATGACTCTTCAGTTATTTTTAAAAAGTGGAATAGCTTCAACAGAAGAGACTGAGGGAGTCTGAATATTTTATAGCTCAGTGTCTGGACCACTCTCGTGAGAGGCCTAGGAGATCCCTGATCTTATCCTTTCTCCCCTTCAGGGAGAGGAGGGAATTGAATTGGGGTCTCCCATCTCCCAAGTGAGTATTCTAACCACTGGGCTAAACTTCTAAAAGGAATAGCAGCTCCTCCTCCTCCAGCCATTGTGTGTGGAATGAGGCAGGTGCCTAACTCTTTCTCATCAGAAACCACTTATCACCTAAGTCAGTGTTTCTCAACCTTTTTGATATCAGGGACTGGCTTGCTGCTTCCCTAAACTGTGTCAGGGAGATCTCAGGGACCAGGACCGGTCCACAGCCGGTCCACAGCCTGTTCGTTGAGCAACACTGACCTAAGCCTCCTGATTCCAGGAGTGAATCTGGTTGTAGATCATTAGTGGAGATAAGCACATATCTCCATGAGAGGGGATGGCCTTAGGAGACCCCCTTTTCTTTGGCATCTCTCATTAGCTAGCATGCTGGCTTTTGTGGATCTCATTTTTGGATGCCTGTCTCTCACCATTCATTGTACAGGGAGCCTAGATGTCTGACTTTGTGGATCATCAATGTTGTTACTGTGATTTTCTAGGTGACTAAAAGTTAGGCATTGCAGTGCCTAAGTCCCTTTGTGATTCAGGCCACAGTATGGAAGTGTGGTCTTGTACACAAGAGCACAGAACCAGGAGAGGACTCCTGTATCCTGCTATTGGCTCTGCTTGAATACAAGGCCATAGTTAAGTTTTTAGGGTGTGTGGCAATAGGCCACTCCCTTCCCTACCAACATCCCCCTCTGCTGTTTCTCTTTTATAGATTCTCTTCTCCCAGTGCTGTTTTTTTCCAACAGCTTAGTTTGTTCTTATAAACTTTCTGAATTACTGAGCCACTAGAGTCAGTGGGTAAACCATTCTGTAACCAGTGGTGTCTTTGCTAATCCTCATTTATTTCCAAACCAGGTGACCAAGGCAGGGGAGGCCAGTATCAGCATTCCGGTAAACAGTTGCTGAAAGAAAATGTTGCGCAGTAGCACTTTCTCACTCCGCCTCCATGACTCTCTCTCCTCCAACTCCCCACTTCCTGTCCCCTGACTTCTTTCCAAACTCTGTGGGTACCTCATACACTGCAGAAGCTCTATCATACAAGCTATGTTTAAACACAATTCCCCCAGTGATGGCCGTGCTTACAGCAGGGAGTTTTACTTGAAACTAGGTGGGAAAATATGACTCCAAAAATGCAAATTATTATGACTACTTTATCTTGAATTATGTTGCACCAAAAATATTGTTGTTTGCCATTTCCCTCAAAGCATTGTGTGCAGATCACGGAAAACATGACAGTTGCACAAGAGAGGGTTATACAAGGGTATGCTCAAACAAGGAGTGAAGCAGGAAGGAAAAAGAAGAGGAAGGAAGAAACTCAATTAAGCATATTAAATATTTTCTTGTCAATAGTGTTTTCTTAAACATTGGAAAATCTGAGTATGTAAGTTAAAGCTGCCTGGGCAGACTGTGCTTACTCATTGGATTCCATAGATCTCACTGATGTTACCAGAATATTTTGTTTTGATGATTTCTCTAATTCATTCATCACATGCTGTTGTTAGGCTTGAAGACCTAATATTCTCTATCTCTAATTTGTATGGGACAGATCCTTCAGTCCTAACTCAGGTCCACATTCTGATTATCTTACTCCTGCAAATAGTCCAAGTATCTTCAAATGGGAATAACTGCATGGGTAAAGTAAGCAAGATTTGGCCTTCAGTCCATACGCAGCTAAAACTCCGACTGTAGTCTAAGGAGGTTTTGCCTAAGTAAGGACTGCAGGATTTGACTCGATACTATGATTGTGTTCAACTCATACTTATTTTAATAGTAGAAAACAAAATTCCACTATGATTTATATTACCGTATTGTATATGTCAATTGTTTGAGTTCCCCTATGTTCTTTTGGTATTATCTCAGGATAGTGATGAATACAGAATCTTGATTCAGACTTGTCTATCTTTTAGATGGTTTTAGTGCTTATTGCTCTTTTTCAAGAATAGGGCTAGGGTTTATTGGGAAAGCTTTTGAGAGCCATCATTCTCGTTTTAACATCTGAAAACACATGGGGTCTCTTTGTCTCATTTCTCCCCAGCGTGCATTGGCCCTAGCTGCAGAGAATGTAAAGCAGCCTCTTATGATATTGGAAAGATCATTAGGAAAGAGAGTGTGTTCTGATTGTTCTGTCCATCTTCATTGGATCAGAACATATGCTGCAGAGTGTCTAGCAGCACTGAATGCAACTAATTTCTGGTTACTGTAGAGTTTGGCACAACTCACAGGATCAGTGACAAATGTGATGTAATAATTATACAGTGAGCACAACAAAATTAATAGGTGCATTGACAGTGTTATGGTAAGAGATGTACACCAAGCACCACAACATTTCTAACAAGCCCCAAAACAGCAAAGCCAGGTAGAACACAGTATGCCACAATGCATTGACACAAACATTGCTGGTGAGTATGCTCAGTACTGGTGCAAGGAGCCAAGTGTGCACATTCATGAGTGATATACTAAGTGTGGTGGTTTTATGTCAATGTAACATGCTTTGGCCAAAGTTTGTGGTGCAAACATGGCCTCGATAAGGCATTTAACCAACAAGATTTAAAAAATCCTACTGCCATTCCTGCAAATGTAGTTTGATCTCAGTAAATCAAGTTGGGTTCCTTCTTTCTAGTGCATCACCAGTAATAAAGGTTCTGCAGGCCAAATTAGGTCTTCAACATGCTGTCAATGGCACTAGTACAAACTGCTGCCTTCTGTGTCAGGTTACCTGTTTGTAAGCAGAGTCAGGATGAGCTCTACCCTGACATCTGGTGGAAAGAATTTCAGAGAGTGTATTTGCATAGGCACGCCTACCCCATCCCATGCTGCCGAGCAGTGGGACTGCTTTGTGACAGAAATGACTCAACCTCAGTTGAGTGGTACTTGGTAGACAAGGGACATGGGTTCTAAAACCCAGTGAATTGAGAGAGGCTGGGGACAGGTATCTGTGCCTGGTGGTGCAGTCTGCTTGTGGAGCTAGAAGCACCAGTTCTACCCCCTCCTCTCTCCACTGTGGAATGTCAGAGTTGATTTTTTTATTCCCTCAAGAATCTAAATACAGGTTACTGAGCTGAATTCACTTTGGGCTAATGGTGCACTAGCACTGGGGCTACCCTGCTAAGAGCTGAGATCACTAAGAGTTGAAATCACTAAAGAGCTGAAATTACTGAGCTGAGAGCACTGAGTACTTGTCATAAACAGATGGCAGTACTGTGCTAACTAGTGAGGGAGCCTGAAGACATACTGTGGAACAGAGCAGCTGGCAGAGTGGAGCAGTTGTGGGGCGGCTGGAGCGGATCACGGGACAGCTGGTGGCAGCGGAGCGGCTGGCAGAGCGGAGTAGCTGTGGGACGGGTGGAGTGGCCCACAGAGCGAGCAGAGCCGAGCAGTTTGCAGGGAGAACTGGAGCAGCTCATGGAGCAGAGTAGCTGGTGGAGCGGAGCAGTTTCTGAGGACGGCTGGAGGAGCAGAGTGGAGCAGCTGGTAAAGTGGAGCAGTTCATGGAGAAGGCGGAAGCAGAACCCATGGAGAGGCAGGGAAGTTGGTCCTGGACCACGTAAGGTGCCCCTTTCTACCCAGGCTGGGGGGAGGGACCTCTACAGATAAACTCTCGAACTCTGGGGTGGCATTGACCAGAGACTTTTGGGTTGTTGGACTTTGGGGTGATTGGACTTACAACCCTAAGGGGAAAAAGGACAGTGCCAAACGTACTTGGAGGTGGGTTTTTGTTTATGGTTTGTGTTATAACCCTGTTTGTGGTGTTTCTCCAATGGGATGCCGCATTGATTCCTTCCTTTATTAAAAAGATTTTGCTACACTCAGACTCTGTGCTTGCGAGAGGGGAAGTATTGCCTCCTAGAGGCGCTCAGGGGGTGTGGTATGTGAGTGTCCCAGGTTACTGGGTGGGGGCTAGAGCCGGTTATGCATTGTGTTACTGAAACGGAACCCCTGGATACTGAACCGGGCCCTTGTTGCTGCCAACTCAGAGGGGCAGAAGGGTTACATGTTGGCGATGCATAAGAAGGAATACAATCCATTTCCCACTTTTAGCTGTGTTAGCTCTGTGGGACTAACAAGTAAACATTATCTTTTGTCACTGAGGTCAGCAGGTATGACTTAATACACACTGGGTAGCGGGGTGATCTGTTAGGTAAGATGATAGCATTTTTACACAGTCATTTTTCAGGGTAGAGCTGAATTGAATGGGGATTGCTAGCTCAAATTATTCGGACATTCCCTGCTATGGTTCTTATATTTCATTCTTGCAGGATATTTCAGTAAAGTTATTAGCTTCACTTCTTTACCAACTCCATCCCTCACCCCCTGCCTCATATCCATCTATATTTGTCCTTCTGTAGCATCTCTTTCAGTCAGTGCCAGCGTTAGGCATAAACAGGCTAAACAATTGCTTAGGGCCCTGACCAGTTCCAGAGGCCCCCCTTTCTTATTATGTGTTGTGTATGAAAGGGGCCAAAATATTTTTGCATAGGGCCCCCAAAGGGCAGCACCGCCTCTGCTTTCAGTCTAACACTAAGGCACAGAATCAGTTCTGTAACAACTGTCATTGCGTTTTTTTGCTAGAAAAAAATGGAGCCCATGACCTTCAAAACAACTATGGGTATGTTGAGAATAACACTTCTGTATTTCATCCAGTCCTTCACTTTTGGAGTTTACTATCCCAATTCTGTGCAAAGATGTTTATGTGCTGTGGAAGGGTAGCAAGTTCCTCATGGGGAAGGGCTAGTTCCTGTCGTCACAGGGAACTGATAGCAATTTTTACAGTCTCCTATCTGCAAAATGCTACAAAACTGCAGAGCTGTATGAGCTATGGGCCAGAATGGAGAAGGCAAGTGCTGGGGCATTCTTGGCAGGGTAATTCAGAGATAAGCAGGGAGCAAGGCTGGGTGCTGCAAAGAGAAGTAGGAAGGAGAAGAGGGTTGGAAGAGGCCACATGACTGGATGAGGGCAGGCAGACAGAATGAGGGGAAGAGTCGGAAAAGGGTAGTTAGAGGGAGAAGGTGGAAGGGGAAAGAGATTAAAGGGAAGTAAGGTGAAATAAAAAGAAATCATGGAAAGAGAGAGAGAATGCATTATATGAAAGAGAGGGACAAGTGGGAATGAGAGAGAGAGAAAAAAGTGAATAGCAGATACTGAAAGACTGAGGAAGAGACACAGGGATATAATTTTCAAAAAAGCTGAGTGAGGGAAGTGAAAAAAATAAATTAAGAGAAAAATGAACAGAGATTGGCAAGTTAAAATGTTAACATTTTAAAGCCAAAATGTGACAAAGTACACCAATTATTTTAGTCTGCAAGTGTGTATATGTACAAACACAATTACACATTCATGTGTGTGCAATTTTCTGAGTGAAATCAAAAAGCAAAACAAGTTAAATTGCTATTAATTAGGGCTGCCAAGCGATTAAAAAAATAATCATGATTAATCGCACAATTAAAAAAATTAATCACAATCGTGCTGTTAAACAATAATAAAATTCTATTTATATAAATATTTTTGGATGTTTTCCACATTTTCAAATATATTGATTTCAATTACAACACAGAATACAAAATGTACGTGCTCCGTTTCTATTTATTTGTATTATAAATATTTGCACTGTAAAAATAAAAGAAATAGCATTTTTCAATTTACTTAATATAAGTACTGTAGTACAATCTCTTTATCATGAAAGTTGCACTTACAAATGTAGAATTATGAACAAAAAATTACCTTCACAAATAAAACAAGGTCAAACTTTAGAGCCTACAACTCCACTCAGTCCTCCTTCTTGTTCAGCCAATCACTCAGAGAAACAAGTTTGGTTACATTTGCAGGAGATATAATGCTGCCTGTTTCTTGTTTACAGTGTCACCTGAAAGTGAGAACAGGCGTTTTCATGGCACAGTTGTAGCTTTCTCCAATTTGTCCATATTTTTCCTGAAATGTGGTGTGCAGAACTGGACACAATACTCCAGTTGAGGCCTAATCAGAGTGGAGTAGAGCGGAAGAATTATTTCTCGGGTCTTGCTTACAACATTCCTGCTAATACATCCCAGAATTATATTCACTTTTTTTGCAACAGTGTTACACTGTTAATTCATATTTAGCTTGTGATCCACTATAATCCCCAGATCCATTTCTGCAGTTCTCCTTCCTAGGCAATCATTTCCCATTTTGCATGTGTACAACTGATTGTTCCTTCCTAAGTGGAGTACTTGGTATTTGTCCTTATTGAATTTCATCCTATTTACTTTAGATCATTTATCCAGTTTGTCCAGATCATTTTGAACTATAATCCTATCCTCCAAAGCACTTGCAACCCCTTCCAGCTTGTTATCATCCGCAAACTTTATAAGTGTACTCTCTATGCCATTATCTAAAACATTGGTGAAGATATTGAACAGAACTGGACCCAGAACTGATCCCTGCAGGACCCCACTCATTATGCCCTTCCAGCATGACTGTGAACCATTGATAACTACTCTCTAGGAATGGTTTTCCAACTAGTTATGCACTGACCTTATAGTAGCTCCATCTAGGGCTACATCTTCACTACTCACCGTATCGGCGGGTAGCAATTGATTGCTTGGGGATCGATATATCGCGTCTAGATGAGATGCGATATATCGATCCCCGAACGCGCTTATATCGGTTCCGGAACTCCACCAACCCCAACGGAGTTGCGGAGTTGACATGGGGAGCCGCGGACATCGATCCCGCGTCGTGAGGACGGTGAGTAATTCGATCTTAGATACTTCGACTTCAGCTACGTTATTCACATAGCTGAAGTTGCGTATCTGAGATCAATTTTCCCCTGTAGCGTAGACTAGCCCTAGGTTGCATTTCCCTAGTTTGTTTGAGAGACGGTCATGCAAGATAGTATCAAAAGCTTTACTAAAGTCAAGAGATACATGTCTACTGCTTCCCTCCTATTCACAAGGCGTGTTACCCTGTCAAAGAAAGCTATCACGTTGGTTTGACATGATTTGTTCTTGACAAATCCATGCTGTTACTTATCGCCTTATTAGCTTCTAGATGTTTGCAAATTGATCACTTAATTATTTGCTCCATTATCTTTCCAGGTACAGAAGTTAACCCAACTGGTCTGTAATTCCCCAGATTGTCCTTATTTCCCTTTTTATAGGTTTTTTTAGTCTTTAGCCACTTGAGCCACTGAGGTCACATTTTCATCCTTTCCCCCCGTAGTCATGAGAGTTTGAAACTTACTATTAAAAAAATTAAATCTGAGAGTCTGAAACTTACTATTAATGAAATCTGAGATTCTTACGTAATCACTTGTCTCTAGGAGTTTAGGCTTTAAGAGAGATACCAGTTTTCATGAGCCTTGTGATAAAATCAAGAGTCTTGACATAGCTATAAAACTGTTTGTGAACCACTAGAATAACTCATGCCCTTTTGAAAATATTCGTGCATTCAGCATAAAACTGTATTTGAGACACAGCGTGATCCAGCAAGATTACATTTTTTCCATTACAGCCAAAATAAGCACTTCTGTATTTCACAGCCACTATTTTACCTTAGCTGTGTAAATAGAGTGCCAAGAGGCTAGTTGTCTAACAAAAAAAGATACACCACAGCTGTTCTTTTTCACTTAATAGTAGGCAGACACTCCTCTAAACTGGCCTACTTCCACCTAGCTGTACCTAAGAGGGGCTCATATTGTATCAGTCATATTTAACCAGAACTCCCTATTACAACCAGTGCAGGGATCTGCATAATAACAGATGGCAGAATATGTCATATTAAGTCTAAGTCCTATTGACTTGCAATGAGATTTAGGTGCTTAAGTGCCCACATAACTTTTGAAAATGGGACTGAGGCACCTAAATTGCTAGTTGCTTTTGAAAATTTTATCCATTGACTTCAATGGGAGCAGCAGCAGGCTCTCACTGAATAAGGTACTGATTCAATTCCCACTGAACTCATAGAGACACCCCTCTCCCCTTCACCCTGTTAAGATTGGGGATGAGAAAGCAGGCTGGAAGCTCCGTACCTTCAGATAGCCAACAGGAACTCCTGCACTGGGGGCCAGATTCACTTTACTCTGTGAATTTGGGATAGTTGGCAAAACTGTAGTTGCCACACACACATCAGGGGTAAGCAAGGGGAGTTTGAAAATAACAAACACACCAAAACCACAACATCATCTTTACTAAAACCAACCACTTAATGAGTTGTAGACCAATCTCATGAGTTACTGGGTTCTGACTCAATATTTGAACTTTTAAGGTTGGTAATACTGTATAAGGAAGCTGCTTTTATACCCAACCCCCTCCTCCTCTGGTCGTGCTAGTACACTGGACTCTGCTCACTGGGTCCCAGGGAGATTGGCTGGGTGGAAGCTGACAGCCCCAGTTTGACCCTCAGCACTGAGGGGTGAGAGGAGTTCCAGCCCATTTTGGCACTAGAACTCTAGTCCGAGACCTTAAAGGGAGCAGCCTGGGTTTTTGTGCCAAACTACTGCCACAACACTACTTCCTCCTGCTCATCATCTACATCCCCTGTCCCACAGATTTGTCTAGTTCCAGAAAAAATCTGTAACAGGATCATACTGTCTCCAAAGTCTTCCCCCACCAACCTTAAATGGCTAGTATGCCCTCTTACAAAAATGAACAGGGCATGAACCCTGGGAAAAGGGAAAGATTGCTAAAGGACATAGTGAGAAACAAAGTCCCAGATCTGTCAGGTCAAGGCGGAATTGAGGGAGAGGATGAGAAGTTCCAACTCAATGCAGCATGCAAAAGGAAGCCAATGCAGGGATTCTGAGTTGGAATGGCCTTATCTGATTGACAGGCACAGAAGAGTGGCGGTGTATTGGGCAGATAGGTGGGGGACAATGTCAGTGCTGAGAGGTTAGACATGAAAAGGCACCGTCCGAGGTGCTGTGTTAATTAATGATCTTGAAAGAGGGATGTAGGTAGCAAAATTTGCAGATGATACAAAGTTATTTATTTTAGTCAGAACTAGAGAGGACTGGGTGGAGCTTCAGAGACAACTAAGCAAGGAAGAATGGATGAGAGATGAATGGGCTACATGATGGCTAACGAAGCTCAGTGTTGTTAAATACAAAGTAACGAATCCTGGAGGGAAAATAATTAGCTACTCCTACACTTTACAAGGTTCTCAGTTGACTATCAACTCAGGTAAGGGACCTGGGTGTCACTGTAGACGGTCAATGAAAATCTCTGCTTAATGCAGAGCTGTGGTAAAAACAAAACAAATAAAAACACACTGAACAAGATGTTGAGATGCATCGGGAATTGGATGCAGAATACCAAAAATATTATAATATCATAATCTAAATTCCCTGGGGTGACCTCATCTAGAATACTGTCGATAGAACTGACCAGCCCTGGGTTTGAGAATGGGGACATTGGACTCCCTGTTTGTGTACCTGTGCAAAGCCTCAGTACAATAAGGTTCCAGTTTTGTCCCATAACTAGTACTAATAAGTAGCATGCTGCATTCATAGCACATGAAACGACATGGTGTTCTGAGCATAGGGCTGGGCATTCTGCATTCTAATCCCAGCTCTAGCACTATGTGGCTTAGAACGAGTCCCTTAACTTCTCTGCTTCATGTTCCCTATGTGGAATATGGGGATAGTAATACTTATATACATCACAGGAAGACCGTGAGGATTAATTCATGTCTGTAAAACACTTTAAAAATGAAAAACACTATATAAATGCTAAGCAAAATCAGGTATTATATACAGTGCAGCAGCCACTTCTTTGCATCTCCACTACTGGAGATTTGCAACTAATTTTAGCCCATGCTGCATGATTCTCTGCTCATTTCTTTTTGGCTATAGCCAAGATACCACATTATCCATCCATGATCTTCTTTTTCTGTTTCGTTTTCTTCTGTTATTAACTTTCCCTTCCAGTGCTTGTAAATATGCATTGGTTGATGAACATCACAAAATGTGCCCTGCAAAATGAATCTTTCTTTTTCATAACATCTCTGAGTGTTTGCTGAGTTCCAGTCATTTCTAATTCTTTTTTTTTTTTTTTTGATGATTACACAACCACATTAGGGACCAGCAGAAATCTGTTGCTTATAAGAGGTAATCTACTCATAACAGTTGAGCAGAATTCATAGAATCATAGAACTGGAAGGGACCTCAAAAGCTCATCTAGTCCAGTCCCCTGCATTCATGGCAGGGCTAAGTATTATCTAGACCATTGCTGACAGGGGTTTGTCAAACCTGCTCTTAAAAATCTCCAGTGATAGAGATTCCACAACCTCTCCTAACAATTTATTTCAGTGCTTAACCACCCTGACAGCTAGGAAGTTTTTCCTAATGTCCAACATAAACCTCCCTTGCTGCAATTTAAGCCCATTGCTTCTTGTCCTATCCTCAGAGGTTAAAAAGAACAATTTTTCTCCCTCTTGTAACAACCTTTTATGTACTTGAAAACTGTTATCATGTCCCCTCTCAGTCTTCTCTTCACCAGACTGAACAAACCCCATTTTTTTTCAGTCTTCCCTCATAGGTCATGTTTTCTTGACCTTTAATCATTTTTGTTGTTCTTCTCTGGACTTTCTCCAATTTGTCCACATCTTTCCTGAAATGTGACGCCTAGAACTGGACACAATAATCCTGTTGAGTCCTAATCAGCGTGGAGTAGAGCGGAAGAATTACTTCTCATGTCTTGCTTACAATACGCCTGCTAATACATCCCAGAGTGATGTTCGCTTTTTTTTGCAACTATGTTACACTGTTGACTCATATGTAGCTTATGGTCCACTATGACCCCTAGATCCCTTTCCGCAGTGCTCCTTCCTAGGCAATCATTTCCCATGAATTGGGGTGATCTGCTAAAACAGGAGGTTGCCTACTGTGGAGAGAATGCCTGTGCAAGTTTCACTGTAATACCACACTGTTATATGATAATATCCACCCCCAGGCTGCTGTATTTGTATCAGTGATGGGATCTTAAGCAAGGGGTTATAGTGTTCCAAAGCACTCTACATCTTCATGTGTAGAGTGGTCCAGTTAGTCAGTCTGTCCGATGAATGGTGCTTCATTTGTTTTTGATTAAGGGTCTTTTTTCCTCCCCAGCAGTAACCTTACTGAACTTAAAACTGTAAGAAAAACTGCTCAAAAGAATCAAAAGAGAAAGGGTGAAATCCCACCCCCATGGACATTAATGGAAGTTTTTCCATTGACTTCCATGGGGCTAGGATTTCACCCCAAGTTCCCATAGTACTGAGGAGTCATTTTTACATACCAAGAGCCTGATTTTCAGTTACTTTAAGGCCCCTATGCAGCACTCTGACAGTGTAGAGGTGGATTAAAGTAGGTGTAAATTATATTCACACCCACTTTAAAGCACTGTTTACATTGAGCCTTAGTATGACTGTGACCTGAAACTGTGATTGTTCAATTTAGAAAGAGAAGAGGCATAAATAGTGTGTGTGTGTGTGTGTGTGTGTGTGGATAGATAGGAGAGGAGAGGAGAGAGAGAGAGATGCTTTTAAGAGACATAAAGAGGAAGTGGCAAGAACTCTACATTTCAATGTGACCTGCTCTGTGTGAGTAATCAGGTGATGGGGGGAGGATTGCCCAAAGTAAGTAATATTTCCTTATAAAGACAAAATCTATCTCACTGTCACATGACGTTTGATCACTCTAGTCATTTCCTTCATTGAGGTCACATACTGAAGGTTGACAAGTTGCACTTCAGATCAGAAAGGAGGGTTTTCCTAGGCACACTCCAACCTGCTTCTACTTATTTTTTTACAGCTTTCCAACCAGGTAATTTTACAAAAAATCTTTTATTTCAGTTTGAGTTGGATCTCACACTGCCTGGTAGTTCGGACCACAGCTTTAGATTTCTAGTATGCTTACAGCACCTGTTATTTTTCTGTGCACCCATCCTCAATGTGCACTCTAGCAGTTTAACTGCACAGGAAACCTGTGGTCACCATGAGCAAGAGCATGGGATCAGTAACAGCATGAATCATTTTCCAGTCTAGTGCAAATTATTTCTATAAACCTTTGGGAGTATATGTAGTGTGTTATTCTGGTATATTGCCATTTGTTTGATTTGTATTGGAGTTATCGGCTGTATTTGATCCATTTGAAAATGTTGGGAGAATATGAGTGGATTGATGTGGTGGTGTAGTTTAATTTTAGTTCCAGTGGTCTGAAAAAGGCTGATATTTTCTAGATGATTTACTTTTTCTGATATGGCTTAAAATTGTTGCTTTTAGGAAGACTTACAAGCTAACCTATTATCGATCTAATTTCACTGTGCTGTCCCTACCCCGATAATGGGAGCCATATTGGGTTATCAATTTTAAGGCAGAACTAATCACTGATTTCAATAGGGACTACTGCTTAAAAACAGGTGGGATGGCCCCAGAATAAAACTTGGTTTTTAAAAGCCTGAGCCAATGTGCATTTAAGTCAGTCAAAGTATTGCCGTTGACTTGAATGGGCTTTGATTTAGACTCTAAATTTATTGTGTGTTACAAGTCTCTGGATTCTCCAGGTGGCTTTTATCTCTTCTGAGCATTCAGGGGATGTTTGCACAAACAAGGATCTTCCTGCTGATCCTTCTATTCCATAATTTCCATAGACTTTCCTGCCTCCCTCGGCCAGGCAGGTGTGGATTCACCACGAAGTTAATTCAAGCTTCATTAAACATTGGCTGCATAGCATTGTGAAACATTATGTCTCTGGATGAGTTTGATTTCCAAATCGTAAACGAAATGAGATGTCAGCTTCTAAATACATGACACTAAAATTTCAGGAAAGAATAACAAATATATGTATTAACCAAGATACAAAATCTTCGTTAATGTGACACAAAATTTAATGGCCAAATCCTGTAGTCCTTAGTCCTCATTTGGGCAAAAGTCCACTGACATCGAGGAGAGTTTGTCTCAGTGCAGGATTTGTCCACTAGCTCCTGCGAACATCAAGTGAAGATAATCTTAAAAACAAATTACAAATGAGGCTGCTTCTTTAGAAATGCAGATGGATTGTTGACAAATGGAGTTTTGATCATTTTGGTGAAATCTCAGGGCCACGTGTATAGAGAGGACCCTCCATATACACATTTCCCCCTCCTTATGCTGAAAGGGTGGATCAGACCTCTATGTTGTCAGAAAGTAGAGAATGAGTGGAAGGGGAGGGCAGGGAAAGACCCAGGCAGTCTCCACCTGCATCGAATAGAAACAGAAAAACCCCTTCTTATTGGAAAATCCCATTAAGAGCTGGCACTAGCAGCATGAGCCATTTGGGAAATTCCTGATAGCACAGCTAGGTATTTCTGCATAAGAGCGTGATTTGGCTGATAAAAAGTTCTGATCTCTCTTGATATAGTGTCACTACATTCTTCCCCACCTCAGAAAAAATCATATAGTCAGTTTTTAATCAGAAGCCTCCACTGAAATAAAAAGAGTTCTGCCTAAACATGGGTGATGTAATATGGCTCTAGAATTTGTAAGATATTTTTCAAAAGTAACTGACTGTAAGCCTATGCAAAATGGCATTCCCTGAGTATAGTCTCCTCTCTTCTGCCCACAAAATTAGCATGAAACAGCTAGTATTATACCATGTCATTTATTTTTAAGCCCCGGTACTGGTATTAGGGAGATGAGCTTAAAATTCAGTGGCACAATACGGCTCCATGGAAATTATGACCTTAATACAAAGATTTTGATGGAGATCTTGCAGCAATGGTTATCACAAAGATTTTATTAAAATATGTACTTACTTTGAAAAGCGTGTGTATATAGGAAATGGGTGGCGAAACAGGGAGATACATTAAAATTAAACGGTGACTTGCCTTCAAAAAACAGCTGATTAATTCATCTACTTATCTGTTTTGTACACAGCTGCAGAATCTTGTCAAATTCTGATGATGTTATGCAATATGTTTAGCAAATCAAACCACATTAAGCATACTAAATCCTATCTTATAATACAGTGGTAGGCACATCGTTGGTCATTCTGTACTAAACCAGGCCCTTTACGATTAACAAAAAGAAAAATGGGTGCTGAGGATACAGAATAAATTGATGCTGCAGGAAAGAGAAGGGTTTTGATGATGATTTTCATCAGTTAAATTATTGTTATAATGATTCTTATTACTAGTAATTACCCATTACTGTGATAATGACTAGATTGTGATAGCAACCTAAATATGCTAGGCATTTTCCAAACACAGGAAGACACTGCCCCTGAGGTGAAGAGAGTGCATGCAATCTTAAAGATGAACACAGATGATTGGTGGGAGGGGAAAAAGGATGAAACACACAAACAGAATGATTATCAGAGTGGTAATGGGCACATGACTTCTTAGACAGGTGTGTGTTTGTTGTCATTTTTGTTCTCTTTTTTTCAAAGTTAGACACACTAAACTCCCCTTATCCCACCTTCCCTCCACAATTTAACCTTCCCATCTTTCTCTCATGCTGAATCCCAGATTCAGTTCCAGTGTTCTTGGGCCTCTCATCCCCAACATTTCACCTCCTACCCACCATGCAGAGGAACAGTTCATTTATGAATCCAAGAAACAGGAAAGTGGATGATTTAGTCAGATAGTTTCTTGAAGGAATCACAAAAGTAAGTTTTCTTGAGGGAAGATGCAGAGGCAGTTGTGAGAGAAGCAGACAAACAGGGCACTGGCAGAGTAGAGAGAATGGGTGAGTTGATAAGATACAAAGGGAGGTAGATAAGGAGAGACAGAATTATGTAGGGTCTGAACAGGTTTAGACCAACACGCATAAGGAAACTTTAGTTTACTTAGAAAATAGTAACTAATTGGAAGGACCTCCTAAGCAAGGTTGTGGAAGCAAAGACACAGGGACAATTAAATAGAAGTCATTCAAGAGCATATAAGAAAGCAGTACACCACAGTCAAACAACAGTAGGATACACAGAGTTTTCTTCCATTTCTAGTATTCTTGGGATAGCTGAATGAGTTTGGGCTATATCATGATCTCAGTTTTAAAGCAGAATTCCCCACTGAAAGCAATAAGGTGTTCTGCATAACTGATAACACAATATGGCCCTTAGTATGTCCCAGGAAGAAATCTACAAGCAGACTTTCATACTGGGGCAAAAAGAAAAAAGGACTGGAAAAAATCCTTCATAAATCCAGTTGGAACACCAAATTCAAATAGAGCTGTAAACAGGGGAGTTTCAGAGGGAGTTTCCAGGGGGAGGCTGCAGGGGAGACTAAGACAAAGGAACTGACAAGCTAGTTAAGGGATAGGGTGGTGGTCTGGTGCCTGCTGGGGGTTTGTGTTGTGTTGTGTTCCGTTGACTACCAGGCTTTAGGTGAGAAGGCCATGACTGATACAGAGGTAGCAGTGAAAGACACAATGAGGATGACTGGATGTGGAAGCTGCGGCATGTACATGATCCTGGAGGGGGTGCCTGAAAAGAGTTTTGTCTGCATGAAGTGCCGCCTGATAGAGCTGATGGAAGAAAAGATCTGAGGACTGGAGATGCAGGTGGAAAGTCTGGTTGAGTTTAGGAGGGGGTTTGAGCAGATGATGGAGCAAAGACAGGAGGAGGCTGAAGGGATAAGCTCAGATGTGCAGATGGAATCAGGATCAAAGAATTCAGGGGAGAGACTGCTGGGTGAGGAAAGTAGACGGTGGAAGCATGTGACTAAGAGAACCAGGCAGAGGAAAAGACGGGCCAGTGAAGGAGAAATAGAACTCAGGAACAGATTTGCAGAGTTGGAAAATGAAGAAGGGGCACAGCAGGTGGCCACTGAAGGAAAGAGGGCAAGGAAAAAGAGAAGAGCTGATAGTCCTACAAGAGGAGGGGAGGAGTCAATGGAGGCAACACCAAATATGAGCCCCAGAACGATTGCAAGGGTGAATAGGAATTGAGAGGACTTGCAGCCAGTGGGTGCAGGGGATAGACTGGAGAATCACACTGTCACCAGGAAAAGAATAGACAGGCCTGTAACTAGAGCTGATCGGGAGAACAGAAGGGTGTGCTGTCTGCCGGGTGCTAAGATACAGGATGTGGACCTGAGGCTGAAAAGGATCCTAGCAGGAGCAGGGAAGAATCCGTTGATTGTCCTTCATGTGGGAACGAATGATACGGCTAGATACTCTCTGGAATGTATCAAGGGAGACTATGCCAGAGTGGGGAAGACACTTAACAAAATCGAGGCTCAGGTGATCTTCAGTGGGATTCTGAGGGTTCCTAAAGTAGGGCAACAAAGTTGTGACAAGATTATGGCGATCAACAGATGGCTCAGGCAGTGGTGCTATAAGGAGGGCTTTGGGATGTACGGCCATTGGGAAGCATTTATGGACAGAAGACTGTTCTCTCGGGATGGACTTCACCTGAGTAAGGAGGGAAATAGACTTCTAGGATGGAGGCTCGCCGAGCTGTTTAAGAGAGCTTTAAACTAGAAATCTGGGGGAGATGGTTGGAAGATGTCCAGGAGATCTCCACACTGGAATTTAACCTTGAGAGGGAAGTAAACAAAGTAAGAGGGGATACAGCCGTGGACAGAAGAATTGGCATAAGGAGGAAGGGTAGTGTAGATAGCAGACCAACAGGTGATGCTGGTGGTAGAATGTCTGTGCCTAACAGGGTAAAGAATGTCAGTGAAGCCAAACGGCAAAAATTAAGATGTCTGTACACTAATGTGAGGAGCCTAGGGAACAAAATGGAGGAACTAGAGCTACTGGTGCAGGAAGTGAAACCGGATATTATAGGGATAACAGAAACATGGTGGAATAGTAGTCATGACTGGAGTACAGGTATTGAAGGCTATGTGCTGTTTAGGAAAGACAGAAATAAAGGCAAAGGTGGTGGAGTAGCATTGTACATCAATGAGGAGGTTAACTGTAAAGAAATAAGAAGTGATGGAATGGACAAAACAGAGTCTATCTGGGCAAAAATCACACTGGGAAAGAAAGCTACTAGAGCCTCCCCTGAGATAGTGTTTGGGGTGTGCTACAGACCGCCGGGATTTGATTTGGATATGGATAGAGACCTCTTTAATGTTTTTAATGAAGTAATCACTAATGGGAAATGTGTGATCATGGGAGACTTTAACTTCCCAGATATAGACTGGAGGACAAGTGCTAGCAAGAATAATAGGGCTCAGATTTTTCTGGATGTGATAGCAGATGGATTTCTTCACCAAGTAGTTGAAGAACCAACAAGAGGGGATGCCATTTTAGATTTGGTTTTGGTGAGTCGTGAGGACCTCGTAGAAGAAATGGTTGTAGGGGACAACCTTGGTTCGAGTGATCATGAGCTAATTCAGTTCAAACTAGATGGAAGGATAAACGAAAATAGATCTGGGACTAGGGCTTTTTATTTCAAAAGGGCTAACTTTAAAGAATTAAGGAAATTAGTTAGGGAAGTGGATTGGACTGAAGAACTTGTGGATCTAAATGTGGAGGAGGCCTGGAATTACTTTAAGTAGCAGCTGCAGAAACTATCAGAAGCCTGCATTGCAAGAAAGGGGAAAAAACCCACAGGCAGGAGTTGTAGACCAAGCTGGATGAGCAAGCATCTCAGAGAGGTGATTAAGAAAAAGCAGAAAGCCTACAAGGAGTGGAAGAAGGGTGAGATTAGCAAGGAAAGCTACCTCAGTGAGGTCAGAACATGTAGGGATAAAGTGAGAAAGGCTAAAAGCCAAGTAGAGTTGGACCTTGCAAAGGGATTTAAAACCAATAGTAAAAGGTTCTATAGCCATATAAATAAGAAGAAAACAAAGAAAGAAGAAGTGGGACTGCTAAACACTGAGGATGGAAAGGAGGTTAAGGATAACCTAGGCATGGCCTAATATCTAAATAAGTACTTTGCCTCAGTCTTTAATAAGGCTAATGAGGAGCTTAGGGGTAATGGAAGTATGACAAATGGGAATGAGGATATGGAGGTGGATATTACCACATCTGAGGTAGAAGCCAAACTTGAACAGCTTAATGGGACAAAATCGGAGAGCCCAGACAATCTTCATCCAAGAATATTAAAGGAACTGGCACATGAAATTGCAAGCCCATTAGTGAGAATTTTTAATGAATCGGTAAACTCAGGGGTTGTACCATACGACTGGAGAATTGCTAACATAGTTCCTATCTTTAAGAAAGGGAGAAAGAGTGATCTGAGTAACTATAGGCCTCTAAGTTTGACATCTGTAGTATGTAAGGTCTTGGAAAAAATTTTGAAGGAGAAAGTAGTTAAGGACATTGAGGTCAATGGTAATTGAGACAAATTACAACATGGTTTTACTAAAGGTAGATCGTGCCAAACCAGCCTGATCTCCTTCTTTGAGAAGGTGACAGATTATTTAGACAAAGGAAATGCAGTAGACCTAATTTACCTCGATTTCAGTAAGGCATTTGACACGGTTCCACATGCGGAATTATTAGTCAAATTGGAAAAGATGGGGATCAATATGAAAATTGAAAGGTGGATAAGGAACTGGTTAAAGGGGAGACTACAACAGGTCGTACTGAAGGGTGAACTGTCAGGCTGGAAGGAGGTTACTAGTGGAGTTCCTCAAGGATTGGTTTTGGGACCAATCTTATTTAACCTTTTTATTACTGACCTTGGCACAAAAAGCGGGAATGTGCTAATAAAGTTTGCGGATGACACAAAGCTGGTGGGTATTGCTAACACAGAGAAGGACCTGGATATCATACAGGAAGATCTGGATGACCTTGTAAATTGGAGTAATAGTAATAGGATGAAATTTAATAGTGAAAAGTGCAAGGTCATGCACTTAGGGATTAATAATAAGAATTTTAGATATACACTGGGGACACATCAGTTGGAAGCAACAGAGGAGGAGAAGGACGTTGGGGTATTGGTTGATCACAGGATGATTATGAGCTGCCAATGTGATATGGCCGTTAAAAAAGCTAATGCAGTTTTAGGATGCATCAGGCAAGGTATTTCCAGCAAAGATAAGGAGGTGTTAGTACCGTTATATAAGGCACTGGTGAGACCCCACCTGGAATACTGTGTGCAGTTCTGGTCTCCCATGTTTAAGAAGGATGAATTCAAACTGGAACAGGTTCAGAGACAGGCTACTAGGATGATCCGAGGAATGGAAAACCTGTCATATGAAAGGAGACTCAAAGAGCTTGGCTTGTTTAGTCTAGCCAAAAGAAGGCTGAGGGGGGACATGCTTGCTCTTTATAAATATATCAGAGGGATTAATATTAGGGAGGGAGAGAGATTATTTAAGCTTAGTACCAATGTAGACACAAGAACAAATGGGTATAAACTGGACACTAGGAAGTTTAGACTTGAAATTAGACGAAGGTTTCTAACCATTAGAGGAGTGAAGTTCTGGAACAGCCTTCCAAGGGGAGTAGTGGGGGCAAAAGACATATCTGGCTTTAAGACTAAGCTTGATAAGTTTATGGAAGGGATGGTATGATGGGATTGCTTAATTTTGGCAATTGGTCTTTGATTATCAGCGGATAAGTATGCCCAATGGTCGGTGATGGGATGTTGGATGGGATGGGATCTGAGTTACTGCAGAGAATTCTTTTCTGAGTGCTGGCTGGTGAGTCTTGCCCTCATGCCCAGGGTTTAGCTGATCACCATATTTGGGGTCGGGAAGGAATTTTCCTCCGGGGCAGATTGGCAGAGGCCCTGGAGGTTTTTCACCTTCCTCTGCAGCGTGGGGCATGGGTCACTTGCTGGTGGATTCTCTGCAGCTTGAGGTCTTCAAACCACAATTTGAAGACTTCAGTAACTAAGACATAGGTTAGGGGTTTGTTATAGAAGTGGATGAGTAGGGTTCTGTGGCCTGCTTTGTGCAGGGGGTCGGACTTGATGATCACATTGGTCCCTTCTGACCCTGGAGTCTATGAGTCTATACATAAAAATATTTTGGCAGTTCTTTGTTTTACCTTCTGAATATATTTTGAAAGTTTAGCTGGTTATGATTATTCTACATGCACCATGTTATTGGTTACATACTAATATGCTTGAAATATATACAGTAATTTTCTTCTATGAATTTGTATCAAATAGATTTATTATGCTGTACCTATTCAGCATATTTTAATTGAGTAAATACTTGGAGGTACATCTAACAACCCACCACCACACGTAGTGCCACCACATTTTGCTGAACCCCCAGGACTCTACTGCGTAGGGATGGGGGATAGATTGGAGAGAATCTGTCCTCTGTTTACCTAAGATTTCTTTATGCAGTCCCTCTCTGCACTCAGTAGGTGCTGAACATGTAGATTAAGTCTGCTTGCTAATATCTGAAGTGACCTTTGCTGGAAATTCTGCTCATTGCCCTTCTTGGGTTTTCTACAGCAGGAAAAATTTGATGGATTTATTGCACAGAAGGGCAGGGCTAGTGGTTCCACAACCCTGCATAACCACTGGCCAAAAATCCCTGCAGGATTAGCATCCACTACTGCAGCCCAGTAGTGGCTGGGCTGGCGTGTGGGAAGGAGGACTCCATTCCCCTACTACCTCTCTGGAACTCGCTTGCACAATCTCTGTTTACTTAAGCTAAGTCTAGGGCGCAAGATTTGGCCTTAAGTACTTAATAAGTTATATTGAGAAACAATATCCTTTCTTGAAAGCTTATGAAATTAAGACTTGTGTAGCACCACCATGTTGTCTTTCAAGCAAAGATAAACCTGTTATTTTACTACAGTCTCTTCAAATTCTCAGATGCAGCGTCTTTATCATTCAGCAGCTATATTGTGGGTGGTTATAGCCTTTTGGGGGATGGTATCATTTACTGTGGACCAATTGTGAACTCCTTATTCACACTGGGGAGCAGTTACTCACAGAAGTAATCCCATTGACTTCATGATGGGTGCACAATCTTGCCCTGTAGTTCTATACAATGCCTTGCACAGTGGGGTCCCAACTTGGTTGAAACCTCTAGGTCAGGGGTAGGCAACCTATGGCATATGTGCCGAAGTTGGTGCGCAAGCTGATTTTCAGTGGCGCTCACATTGCCCAAGTCCTGGCCACCGGTCCAAGGGGCTCTGCATTTTAATTTAATTTTAAATGAAGCTTCTTAAACATTTAAAAAACCTTATTTACTTTACACACAACAATCGTTTAGTTATATATTATAGACTTATAGAAAGAGACCTTCTAAAAACATTACAGGCGCGCATAACCTTAAATCAGAGTGAATAAATGAAGACTCAGCACACCACTTCTGAAAGGTTGCCAACGCCTGCTCTAGGTGCTACCGTAATAGGAATGTTACATATTGTTAATGGAGTTGGGCACATTTTGGAATGTTTGGGATTCAGAATTTAATTCAACATCCTTGAGAAAATTAGAATGGAACATTTAACTTTATTGTGGATTTGTAGCTATTGTAAGCAGGCTGATGGACACACTACAAAGAATGTACACCTAGAAAAAGAGCATTTTCTTAAATGCAGCATATTCAAAATATATTAGTTAGTCTATACCCTTCAGTGATCTTGGAAGTCATTTTCTTAAGAATTACATTTTAATTTGACATTTTGTTCAGAAGTTGTTGGTGTTTCCTAATGCAGTCAACCACAGTGGCCTAAGAAGGAGTACTGCCGAAAGGGATCTGGGGGTCATAGTGGACCACAAGCTAAATATGAGCCAACAGTGTAACACTGTTGCAAGAAAAGCAAGCATCATTCTGGGATGTATTGGCAAGAGTGTTGTAAGCAAGACACGAGAAGTAATTCTTCTGCTCTACTCTGCTCTCATAAGGTCTTAGCTGAAGTACTGTGTCCAGTTCTGGGTGCCACATTTCAGGAAAGATGTGGACAAATTGGAGAAAGTCCAGAGAAGAGCAACAAAATCGCTTAAAGGTCTAGAAAATGTGACCTATGAGGGAAGATTGAAAAAACTGGGTTTGTTTAGTCTGGAAAAGAAGACAGAGAGGGGACATGATAACAGCTTTCAAGTACATGAAAGGTTGTTACAAGGAGGAGGGAGAAAAATTGTTCTTCTTAACCTCTGAGGATAGGACAAGAAGCAAAGGGCTTAAATTGTGGCAAGGGAGGTTTATGTTGGACATTAGGAAAAACTTCCTAACTGTCAGGGTGGTTAAGCACTAGGACAAATTAGCCAGGGAATTTGTGGAATCTCCATCATTGGAGGTTTTCAAGACCAGGTTAGACAAACACGTCAGGATGTTTATTATTTAGTCCCGCCTTGAGTGTAGGGGACTGGACTAGATGATCTATTGAGGTCCCTTCCTGTCCTACATTTTTATGATTCTGTGATGATAAATAACCAGTGAAGAACAAGATGTTGCAGTGGGTCCTTTCACCTTGGGAGATGTGAGTTCAAATTTTGCCTTAGACTGCTAGTGAAAAATCATTAAATCACTTAACTAAACTGCCACACAAACAGGAAAGATCGCCAGTCTGTCAAGAACCTCCAGACTGAAAAAAGAGTGTTGTAGATTAGCACTGGAGCATTGATGGATCTATCCAGCTGTCTAAGGCATTGCTGTCTGCTAGATTCCTGTAGACCCCCCACCTATAAATTAATCCTGTCCCACTCTGGCAGAAACTCTGAGGGAAGGTTGACATGCTAATACTGTCTGTCCTCCTGGGCTGTGAATCTATCCTGGGTTTCCTTCTTGGCACAGAGAGATGCAGTTTACCTCAGACAACACTAGATAATCTAGGGTTTTATGTACATTACAGCTTAAAATAACAAAAATATAATATAAAATGTGTCCTGAGAAGTGAGAGAGAGGAAATTTTAGACTATGCTGTAACTGCATTAAATATGTTTTGCTGAGCATCAGCAACACTATTTTGCTCTCTCCATTTAGTGCCTTTATAGATGTTTATTTTAAAGAAGTTAGAGCTTTTTTCCTTCTTTTTTTTTGCCAGTGAACGGAAGACTAAAGTTGAGCAACTTTTAAGCCACAATGTTGTGGTTTATAGCATTGATTCTTCTTTTCACATGAAATCAGGTTAATAATTTCTCTTTTTCTCTCCCCTTGTGTGTGAGAGCAGAAACAGAAGAAAATATTATGTGCCCTCCCTGCAAGACTATCTGCAGTTGTCAAACATTTCTAAGGCCCAAAAACATAAATGCCACCTTCCCACCCATACAAAATATGCTAGTTGGACACATAGTCTGACCAGGACACCTTTGCATAGGAGGTGTAGCTGAGTAAGAGGACATAATGGGCAAAATCATGGAGACTATGCATGCTAATCCCCATTGAGAGAAAGAGAAATATTCCAGGAGAAGAATGTCCTAGAAGAGACATTCTGATAACCATCAGTTACATGCACATGCATGAGGAGGGGGACTTAAGAAACATTGACTAGAGGAAGAATTTAGTGAGGAAAATCCCCCAAAGATACCACCTACTCCCATAGGTGCTGGAAATAGGGTAGGTGGGGGTGCTGCCACACCCCCTGACTTGAAGTGGTTTCCATCATATACAGGGTTTACAGTTTGGCTCAATGGCTCTCAGCACCTGCACTATACAAATTGTTCCAGCACCCGTGCCAACTTCCATATATTTTGTGATATTCAAGCACACATGGGGTACATCAGGAGATGCAGAACTCCTTTTCACTTCCCGGAGGCTCATTCTCAGTCGCTGTTGCTTATCTCACGTGCTGTAGGTAAGGAGAATTTTCCTGATGCATTTTGGGTCAAAAACTCTCCTAGAAATTGATCAGAAAGAAATGCTAATTCAGAAAAGTGGGAAACTATTCTATAATCCTGATGAAAAATCCTGCACAAAGAAATCAGATGTCAGATAACTGACAGCTTGGATAGGGCAAGGAAGAGTAAAAAAACAAACAAACAGGATTTAAAGGGGATCCAGCTCGGCCAGAGAAAATGGTACTCTGTTGTCAGGGAGAGCTGTGTCTTGTATTTTTCCTCTGTTGCTCTAAATGCTCTATTTCACAGGGATGACATGCTTCTTGTTCCAGCAGCCTAAGTGAGAATAAACCATTTAGAAGAGGGTTGGGGGGGGAGTTGAAAATTTGAGACCAGGGACACACCCAATTCTCCTCTTCCTGTTCCCCACAATACTCTAGAAAAAAACAATAAAGTAATGCCCCAGTGGGTAAAGAATGGGTGGAAAATCTTTATTTCTTCAGCTATTCCAGCACTTTAAGTCATTGCTGAGTTGATAATGACTATTAAAATATGTGTTTATGAAATGTAATGGTGCCACATAAAATTTCCCATTTTGCTCCGGGGAAAAAGTGCAACTTTACTTAAGGTGCATTGATATATCTTTATGGTTTTCATTCTAGTGCCTGTGAGAAGCCACAAAATGGAGGAGCTTATGAAACAAGAGCTTCTAGTAACTAATTTAGTACAAATTGTGAAAGCATTCAGTATTTAATGACTTTACTATTTATTATTTATATTGGATCGTGAGTGCACATTTACTTTGCCAAGTAATATATAATAATTCGTGAGATTACTGTACTTTTCAGATTTTTTAACTATGGCCTCATAATCAGAAGAAATGAAAGAACGTTAACATTGAAGTGCATCAGTTTAGTGGTGACATTTCATTCCTCGGGTTTGGGACTGTTGTTTTTGTTCTTCCATTATGTCCTAGGCAGAAAATAGTTTGTCATTAGATCTCTTAAAACATCCATAATGTAGCTGTTCCTTTTAAAGATGAAGTCAACTGAAAACTAGACAAATTACACTGTTGTATTATTTTAAATATACAACAAGGGTAATGGCTTTACAGAAGCTATTTCAGTGTAAATTTGTCAGCATTCTCAGCACACAGGATGAGAATATATTTTTAAATAAAAGGAGCACACAAAACAACATTCAGATATGGTTATGAAGATGGAGCAAGAATGCATTTGCACAGTTCGCGTCTATGTTGCAACATTGGTGTGAGCGGTGCTTTGCAGGTAAATAAAAAGACAAGGCCCCAGACCTAAGTAAAACACAGTCTGGATGTCCCACTACTATCTTAAATTCAATCTATCCAAAACACAGCTCTGTACCTCTCCTTTTAATCTGTTTCCATTTACTTCGGCCTCTTTCTTGCTGTTGACAACTCCACTTTTTCACACAGCACACAGTCAACTGGTGGAACTCCTTGCCTGAGGAGGTTGTGAAGGCTAGGACTATAATAGGGTTTAAAAGAGAACTAGGTACATTCATGGAGGTTAAGTCCATTAATGGCTATTAGCCAGAATGAGTAAGGAATGGTGTCCCTAGCCTCTGTTTGTCAGAGGGTGGAGATGGATAGCAGGAGAGAGATCACCTGATCATTACCTGTTAGGGTCACTCCTTCTGGGGCACCTAGCATTGGCCACTGTTGGTAGACAGGGTACTGGGCTGGATGGACCTTTGGTCTGACCCAATATGGCCATTCTTATGTTCACTATTTTCCCCATCTCTCTGGCATATTGATCATCCTCAGCTCCTTCCTTTGCATTCAGGTTCTTGCTAAGTCCAATCTTTTCATTCACTGTAATGATCCCCAGCTCTGCCATTTATTCTGCTATAACCCTTGACCATACTTTGTTCTTTCTTCACTTTGATTAACCTTGCCCTTCCTGGCACCCCTGCCTTTCCCCTCACCCCTCTATTCAAAACAACTGCTGCTAATGCTATTTTCTTTCCCACTACTCCAATCACTACAACCCCTCCTTAACTCTCAAAAAAAACAAAGAGGAGTCCGGTGGCACCTTAATGACTAACAGATTTATTTGGCATAAACTTTCATGGGTAAAAACCCTCACTTCTTCAGTTGCATGATGCATCTGAAGAAGTGGGTTTTTTACCCACGAAAACTTATGCCCAAATAAACCTGTTAGTCTTTACGGTGCCACTGGACTCTTTGTTGTCTTTCCACCTTGTTCACCTCACTGGTAATCTCCTCCCACCCTCCTTTGCCTGAACTACTGTCCTGCTTTCGTTTGTTCTGTCCTGGCTTGTCTGCCATACACAGCAAACTCTTTGAAGCAGGAAACGTGTCTTACTGTACGTTTTATAAAGTGTAGCATACGTTTTTTACAGTGTATCATGAATGACGAGTTACAAGGTTGTTCAGGTTTCAGAGTAGCAGCCATGTTAGTCTGTATCTGCAAGAAGAACAGGAGTACTTGTGGCACCTTAGAGACTAACAAATTTATTTGAGCATAAGCTTTCATGGGCTACAGGCCGCTTCTTCGGATGTATAGAATGGAACATATATTGAGGAGATATATATGCACATACAGAGAGCATGAAAAGGTGGGAGTTGTCTTACTGACTCTGAGAGGCCAGTTAAGTAAGAAAAAAACTTTTGACGTGATAATCAAGATATCAAACTGTCTGTACTGGGCTAAGAAGTGTGAGAATACTTACAAGGGGAGATAGATTCAATGTTTGTAATGGCACAGCCATTCCCAGTCCCTATTCAAACCTAAGTTGATGGTATCTAGTTTGCATATCAATTCCAGCTCAGCAGAGTCTCCTTGGAGTCTGTTTTTGAAGCTTTTCTGTTGCAAAATTGCCACCTGCAGGTCTGTCATTGAATGACTGAAGTGTTCTACTGGTTTTTGAGTGTTTTGATTCCTGATTTCAGATTTGTGTCCATTAATTCTTTTGCGTAGAGACTGTCCGGTTTGGCCAATGTACATGGCAGAGGGGCATTGCTGGCACATGATGGCATATATCACATGATTCAGATGGACTTAGTGGACTCCCAATAATCTCAATATCTGGGAAATAAATGCAGGCTTCTTTGCTAGAGTCCAAGCCAATGTCACTCAGTGAAGTTCTGAAGAGCTTGGGCAGCTTTGGGATACAGTACATTGCCTTTTTAAGTAGATCAGCAAGTTGAGACACCAGCTGCTGCCTCCGTCCTGAGTCCTGTTGTGTGTCCCCCTGCTCTATAGACATGGGGTACAGGAGGAGGGGGGCAAGAGCAGGGAGAGGTGGACACCCTGACATCAGCATCCCTCTTCTGCCCCCCTTCCTACCCCCACACAGCAAGCTGGAGGCTCTGAGAGCAGCTCCAAGGCAGAGGGCAAGAGCAGCACATGGCAGTGGGGGGAGGGACAGCTGAACTGCCTGGCAATTAATAGCCTACTGGGCAGCTGCTGCACAGGGAACTTAGGGGAGTTGATACGGGAGCTGCCAGCCCACCCTGGTTCCAAGCCCCCACCAGCTAGCTCCAACAGGCTGCTCCTCCTCCATGCAGTGGACAAAGCAGGAGGCTGCCAAACAATGTTATAAGGGAGCATTGTACAACTTTAAATGAGCATGTTCTCTATTAGATCAGCGATGTAAAAACAAAACAACGTTAGCCAGGATGATGTTAAGTGAGGAGTTACTGAGTGTGTGTATAGATATAGATAGATAGATAGATAGATAAAATTAGGTTCCAGGGAAATGTTTTTCGCCAGACAAAAGACATTATATATAAACCTAACCCCCCTATTTGCATTAATTCTTATGGGAAAATTGGATTTGCTTAACATAGCTTGGCTTAAAGTAGCGTTTTTCAGGAACATAAGTACAACGTTAAGCAAAAAGTAATTGTACTGGATGATCTTATTTTTCAACAATATCTAAGTTTTCAATTAGCTAAACAACACATGCAATTACTGTACAAGATTGTCCTTAGCAAGTTTCTTTATTCCGTTAAATGGGGGGGGGAGGGATAGCTCAGTGGTTTGCGCATTGGCCTGCTAAACACAGGGTGTGAGTTCAATCCTTGAGGGGACCATTTAGGGATCTGGGGCAAAATCAGTACTTGGTCCTGCTAGTGAAGGCAGGAGGCTGGATTCAATGACCTTTCAAGGTCCCTTCCAGTTTTATGAAATAGGTATATCTCCATATATTTATATTTTATATTTAAGTAGAAAACATTTATCCTTATTGGTAGGGTTCCCAACTTTGTAATTGCAGAAAACCCTTACTCCACCCCTTCCCTACCCCTGCCCTGAGGTCCTGCCCCTTCTCTGATGCCTCACCCACCACTCAATCCATCCCCCCTCCCTCCATCACTCACTCTCCCCACTCTCACTCCCTCACTCATTTTTACTGGGCTGGGGCGGAAGGTTGAGGTGTGAGAGGGGATGAGAGCTCTGGGTGGGAGTGTGGGCTATGGGGTGAGGCCAGGGATGAGGGGTTTGAGGTACAGGGGGAGGCTCTGGGCTGGGACTGAGGGGTTCAGAGTGCAGGGAGCAGGGGGTTGGGGTGAGGGAAGGAGTGTGGGCTCTGACAAGGAGTTTGGGTGCGGGAGGGGGCTCAGGTTTGGGGTGCCAGGGGGACTCTGGGCTGGGGGGTGGGCCAAGGGGTTCAGAATGTGGGAGGAGGCTCAGGGCTGGGGCAGGGTTTGGCGTGTGGGAGGCGGTAAGGGCTCCTGCTGGGGGTGAAGGCTCTGGGGTGGGGCCAGGGATGAGGCGTTAGGAGTTCAGGAGGGGGCTGTGGACTGCGGGGTGGGGCCAATGGTGTTTGGTGTGTGTGGGGGGGTCTGGGCTGGGCCAGAGGGTTGGGGTGTGGGAGGGAGTGTGGGGTGTTGGCTCCAGGAGGGAGCTCCAACCTGGAGTAAGGGGTTGGGGTGTGGGAGTGGGTTCGGGCTGTGGACTCTGGGCAGCAATTACCTCAGAAAGCTCCCAGAAGTGGTGACATTTTCCTCAGCTCCTAGGTGGAGGTGCAGTCAGGTGGCTCTGTGTGCTGCTCTTGCCCGCAGGTGCAGCCTCCACAGTTCCCATTGGCTGCAGTTCCTGGCCAATGGGAGCCGCAGAGCTGGTGCTCAGGGTGGGGGCAGTGCGCAGAGCCACTGTGACCGGCCCTGGGCCTAGGAGCTGAGAGACATGTCACCACTTCCAGGAGTCACGTGGAGCTGAGTAGAGAGACTGCCAGCCCCGCTGTATTGCCAACCAGACTTTTGCCGATCTGGTCAGTGATGCTGAACAGAGCCGCCAGGGTCTCTTTTTTGACCAGGTGTTCGGGTCGAAAATTGGACACCTTGGCAACCCTACCTATTGGTTAAGGTACACTAGGCACCTGTCCCTTGTCAGCTCTCTGTTTCTCAGTGCATTTCATTTAACCACCTCAGATAATTTCAGAAAAGTGACAGTAACTCTTAAGTATAAATTAATGCATAGGAGAACTCCCTTGGCATCCCCAACAAATCAGACTCTTTTGTTTCTCTTACTCTGAAAACTTTCTGGACAAGATTCTGCTCTCAGTTCTTCCAGTGTATATTTGGGGAACCTTCACTGACTTTACTGAGCAATATAGCCAAATATGAGACTATAAGTATTAAAAATAAAAATAAATTAGTTCTTTCATTCCCTTTACTGCAATCTCTTGCCAAACTGGGGTTAAAGGTAATCTTGAAACAGTGTAGGAGCGGTATTCCACTAGGGACTTTGATGTTGATATTATGTGGATATTATGTACCTGTGATGAGGTACTAAGGTGCCCAACTTTACAACTATAACAGTTATGTGACTTGCAAAGTCCTGTGATAGAGTTGTGCCAATGGCAGTTTAGGGCTAACTGATGAAAATAGAATCTCGGGATCCAATTTTGATCACACCCCGGGGTAAATAGGGAGTAACTCCCTTGAAGTTGGTGGCACAAGGGGATTAATTGGGTGAAATTAAAAGGTACAGTTAGACTGAGAATATAGAAAAATTCCAACTAACGTGTGTGTGCTGGAGGGGAGGAGACATCAGGGTACTTTAGTGGTATGAATACAGCAGCATGCTGGCAGTTCCAATCTCAGCTCTGACACTGACTCTGACACTGACATTTAATTTTTCTGCTGTTTCCCCATCCATAAAATGGGGCTGATAATATTGACCTAATAGGGGTATGTGAGGATTAATAACCGTGAAACCGGTGCCTTTGGTGGCCATTATTATCAGGTTACATTGTACTTCATGGACCAAATTCTCCACCAGCTTATGTGGGCACAACTCCACTGGTTTCAATGGGGCCATTTATGCAGATGGTGAATGTGACCCAATATGTGCTGCTATTGTTGTTTACATTATCTATTGCACCAGGGGCAGCTCTAGGTATTTTGCTGCCCCAAGTAAGGCAGGCAGGCTGCCTTTGGCGGCTTGCCTGCGGGAGGTCCCTGATCCCACGGATTCGGCAGCACGCCTGCGGGAGGTCCACTGAAGCCGCAGGACCAGTGGACCCTCTGCAGGCATGCCGCCAAAGGCAGCCTGCCTGCTGCCCTCGTGGTGACGGGCAGAGCGCCCCCCGTGGCTTGCTGCCCCAGGCACGCGTTTGGCATGCTCGTACCTGGAGCCGCCCATCTTTGCACTGTGGAATAACCTTCCTGGAGTAGTGTTAGACATCATATTGCTTGGTAAAGAACCTAGACTGGACAGAATAAACCTGCATTGGAAAATGGATTAATGAGATGCCCTAATAAGTCTTTTCCATGATTTCCTCTCCAGTAAGTCCCTCATAGTAATATTTCTCAATACGAATAATAATATTATTTGTTTTACATAGCGCCTAGAGGCCCCATTGTACGAAGCACTATACAAACATAAACACACAGTTCCTGCCTTTACAATCTTATTTATGTATTGTGTTGTTCTTCTCTATAACCAATACTTCAAAAAAGTCTGAGCAAGATGAACCTTCTTTCTCTCCTGATGAAGAAGTCTTTTAGTTCTGATCCAGAACTTGCAGAGATTAGGCAGCTAAACTGTGCTACTGTAGGGACAGACAGGATGAAAGAACCAGCCACATTTTATTGCCTTTGGCTTGTTTTTAATTGATATCCATAAAGAGTTCTCCTTCTATGGCACACTTACTGACATTATAAATCAATGCAGAAATTCAGGAAGGCATTAAACCTGAAATCCAGATAAATGGTGCCTAACTGTTATACTCAAATTATTCTAGCAAATGTGTGAAGTATCATCTTCCATTTTTCAAATCTACCCTGAGTATCTTTTACAAAACAATACAAATATTTGCAATCTGGGCCTTCCCAATGAAGTTATGGGGGGAAGTTTTAGGTCTGAAATGGTTTTAGTGCATTCTGTTTTGATCCCTTCCTAATAAAGGCACTGCAACTGCAGCAGCCACCCTCAAATCCTCTAACTGGGGCCCATATAGTAGTCTAGTCTAGTATAGTCCTTATATTATTTTATAAATTGTATTTATTACACTAGTGCTTAAGGACCAACCAAAAGTGGGACCCCATTGTGCTAGGTCCCATATGAACCCAGAACTGTAGACAGTCTGTGCCCCAAACTGTTTACACTATAAACAGACAAGACAGGGGCAGGGTAGGAATCCCACTCCCATTATCATGGTATGGGAGCACCCTTCAGCAGTGAATGAAGCAACGTGACACACATCTGTCACAAGTGGAACTGAATCTTCCACCTCTGTGCAGCATTCTCAATGATATCAGAAAGAAGGCACAATCGCATTTAGAACCTAATCGTTCTTTGTGTTGCATTGGTGTACTGAGAGGAAGAGGGCACAAAATGCCTCTTTCTCCCACCATGGGCCCTTAAAAGAATAGAGCTACAGTTTCAACCTCGAGCTGAGGAAAGCACTAAGATGAAGGCCCTTTTACAACACCTGCCAGTGTATCCCACTCCAAGGTAGACATGTTCTGCTAGCTGGAAGACCCAAGTAGGCCCTTAGCATGTATGCTGCAATGTGAAGCATTTGCTAATTGGTGATCCAAGCTGCCCTCCATGGCAGCAGTAGCAAAGTGCTCCCAATCATGTGTTTGCCCCCAAACATCCTGACCCATCCTGACCCACACTTGCAGCATGGCTTTGGGAATTCCTGAGTGTCCAGCATAATTCTGTTCTGTCCCTCCACAGAGGAATTAAGGCAAGTGAGGATGGGATTTAGGTATCAAAAGTATTCACCAGCCTTGACAAGCATTTTGGGCAGGACTTGGCAAAACAGCGCAGTTTGGTAACAAATCAATGTGGATTTACGTCTGTAAGATCAAAAAAGGTCACGTCTTAGTTATACTACTGAATACAGATGGAAACTGTGTTGTAAATTATGAAGAATGATGCAGTGACTTCGTGTCATGCTATTAATTCTAACTTCTAAGTGAAATTGCTTTGAACTTCTGACTCTTAAAAATAAAAGGCATAAACTAATAACATGCATTTTCCTGCAGACTTGTCATTCAAAGAAGTAAAAATGGCATCAACAGCACACATCTCGGAGGAAGAGATGACAGACTTAAGAGAAGCTTTCAATAAAGTCGGTGAGTACAGTTAGCATGTAACATACGACACTAGGTGGAGTTGTATTGTATCCCTCTGTACTGACCAGCTTCAGTTAAATGAGCCATGCTTCAGTACTGTCATACTGCGAAATGGAAACTATATGAAGTAATTTTCATACAACTGCAGTCCTTTTCAAAGAAAACCACGTTGGCCTGCCGTAGCTTTCTGGAAGTACAATATTGGCATTCCTTTGCTAAATAAAGACAGCAGAAGGTTGCGAAACAGGTTTTATGAAATAATTTGAAAACCTTTTTGAAAATGATCCACGAAGTATTTTAAAGTATTTTCACCCAAACATTTATTTGAGGCAAATTACTGAGAAGACAAAACAAGGATTTTTGATATAACACATATTATACATTTGTTCACATCCCTTAGGGAAACTGAAACAAAGGCAAATTAAAACAACCTCAAATGTACAGCCCCTTTTCCTTGATCCTTTTGTGCTCTATGTATGTTTTTAAATTCATATCCCCTTTTCTACTTTTAAGCCCCATTCTGTTTTTCTCTACTTACACTGGACCATCTTTCTCCCCTGATTCTAAGGATCTGCATTTCTGTCTCTCACAGCTCACTTAGTCTCAGCCATTAAGTCCTTTCATTGCTACTAAGCATTTTTCCTCTCCCAGTCCTGATCCTCTCCCTAGGTCCTCTTCTCTCTTCTAGTTTCTGTTTCCACTGTAAGACAGACATTGAAAGGACACTCTTCACAATCCCATATTAATCCATACTTCTGTTGCTAAGCAGCAGCCTCAAATGTAGATCCTATGTGGCTTTGCTGCACATGGCATGGTCAATTTCCAACTCAACTCAGGAAATCACAATATATACTTCTCTGAAATCTCTCTCTGGGCAAATGAAGACAACAAAACAAAATTTAGATAATATATATCTATACTGAGGGTATAGGAGAGTTTATTACAAATAAGTTGCTAGCATTTTCATATGTCAAAGAAAAAATCTGTCTACATGACATCTAAATAGTTTCAACATATAAATCCCCTCATTAAAAATTCCTTACAAATCACTGAAAGTTTCATTTTTAAATCCCATAGAGTTCTGCATTTTGATGCCATGCAAAGCACCAAAGCAAAATGAGAAGCAGTGAAAGAATGGGACAATACTGGAATAATCATACTTCTGTTATTATTTGCCTGCTATTGTTCCATGTAACAGGCAGAGTTACTGTCATGGAAAGAGATTAGAGCAATAAAATTATGTTACTAATTTTTCTCATTTGCGTAATTTGTACATTCGAGAGCAATTTGTGGATAGTCATTTTGCGTATTTTCAGAAATGCTCCTACAGACAAGAACAAAGAGTCCTTAAAGACTAACAGATGTATTGGAGCATAAGCTACAGATAGGGTAATCTCTGCCTAACTCACACTCTCATTTCAGGCCTTAATAAAAGAATGTAGTAGGAGAAAGCTAATAACTTTTGGTTTTTAGTTTGTTTTTGTTTATTTTGTAAAAACCATTAATTCAGTGTAAATTTATTAAATTCAAACTATAAATACATCCACATATTGTGCTGCTACTGTAATATATATCCAACTAACATGCAAATTATTCCTTCTTTTTTTGTTTGATGGTCATTATAAACTTTTGCTCGGGTTGAAAAGGTCACTGCAATTGTTAAAAATAATTTACTATACTTTTGTTATAAGATTAAAAAATCATTACATATAATTCACATTTCCTGAAAAAAAGCTTTTCTGTGCAGACAGGTTCATTAAGCTGTTTTTTTCCTTTACAGACATTGATGGAAATGGTTTCATAAGCACTTGTGAATTAACAGAGCTGTTCAAAGCAGCCAATCTGCCTCTGCCGGGATATAAAATCAGAGAAATCACTCAGAATTTGACGGCCACGGGAGAGCAAAACAATGAAGGCAAAATCAGCTTTGATGAATTTATTGCAGTGAGTAAAATGTTATTTTGGAGAATATCCTCTAAAAAGGGAATTCAGAAAAAAAAACAGTCCAACTTTCAAAACTAGAGCTGGTCAGGAATTTTCTGTCAAAATGATTTTTTGGTGGTAAATGCAGTTTCCACAAACTGGGACAAAAACAAATGTCAACGTATTGGAATTTCCTGCAGAAGGGAAATTTCAGAATTTCACTTACCTTTGTTCAAAACTTAAACTTCTAAGGGCTTGTCTCCAGAATACAAAGACTGTGTAGATTCCTAATAGTCTTTAACTTCCTATTAATTAGTTAAAATATAAAAAAAAATTAAAAAGTCCCAATTCTGCAGAAGCAGCCACAAGTGCGAACTCTTGCTTCTGTGCAGAGCGCCCATTCAAGTAATTATGATTACAGATTATTTATTTATTCGATGTCCATATTGTTTCCAGCTCTGAAAAAAACATAGAGGACAGCATGGTCCCAAGAAACTTACAACCTAAAAGCTCATAGTTTTACTCTAGTTTTGTAGCTTACAATTTTAAAATCACTCTGTGTATTTTGAAAGGTTTTCCAGGGCCTGAAGAGCACAGATGTCGCTAAAACCTTTCGAAAAGCAATCAATAAAAAGGAGGGGATTTGTGCTATCGGTGGAACTTCAGAACAGTCCAGTGTTGGAACCCAACATTCTTATTCGGGTATGTAGAGTCAATTGATATAGGTAGTAACTGCAACTAAATGGTCCCTTGGAGATCATTTCATAACTATCTGTATGAAAAGCCTTAGGGAATTGCAGTATCAGTAAGGGTGACTTAGAATTGGCATATTTTGGACAAACTGTAATAAAGCAGAGGAGAAGAAAGAGCAGTATTTTGGCCAAAATGCAACCTCCCTTATTTTAAATAATTATTTGGTTCTCAGATGGAATAGATAAGTATCGGAAAAGGTGCCAAATCCTTTTTAATAAGAACTGAGATTTTCATGTCAAGAGAATTGGTAAAAGTGTAGGCTCCAAATTGATATATCTGACCTTTTGCTTGCAGAAGAAGAAAAGTATGCCTTTGTGAACTGGGTTAACAAAGCCCTAGAGAATGATCCTGATTGCCAACACGTGCTCCCAATGAATCCAGACACTGATGACCTCTTCCAGGCGGTTGGTGATGGCATCGTGCTGTGGTAAATACCACCTATGTTTCCCTACACAGTTAGGCCTTGACCCTGTGAAAACTGATGCATGTGCTTACCTTGAAGTACACAAGCAGTTGCATTGCCTTTAGAGTTAGGCATGTGTGTAATTCTTGCAAGATCAGGGCCCTAGTGATTCTCTTTCTCACACATCTTTTCTCTTAAGAGATGATAAACTTTTTTTAAACTATTGTTTATAATTGAAAAATAGATATTTTATATGTTAAAAGTGACTGTCTCTGTCCATTAGAATCAGGGGAGAAATAACAGAGCCAACAGGAGTGAGCCTGAGTAGAGAATGAGTAAAAACTGGGTAAGGACCTCAGAATATAGAACCCAGTGAGTTTTATATACTTATTTGCATATCTGAAATGTCCTGCATTACACAACATGAGCCAAATCCTGAAGTTCTCACTCAGTCCTTACTCATATACAATTCCTATGTAGGATTAGTTGGAGATTTAGATTAATAAGGACTTCAAGACTTGGCACAATGGAAAGTTTGTAAAGATAAGAATGGAATAACTTAGTAAGGGCTTCAGGAGTTGGCTCCACCTTTTCTATTAAATGATACTGAAATACAACCAACCTGCCTAAATGTGAAGGGCTCTGAGCAGCCCAAGGCTTTATAACTTAATGTGAAAGAACTATATTGTTATATGCAAAGGGAAAATTCCGTGTCAATCATGCCCAGTAAACACATGAATGTATAGTTCTTTTTCTTCTGTATTAACTGTGTTTTTTAATAGTAATAAGAAACTTGAGACAGGGAATTTCTAGGGGGCTCCTATCTAGAGGCATGCAAAATATTTGTGATGCAAAAATTATGGTTTTCACATTTTATTGTGAATGTGAAATTCTGCTGATGTCTGCTTACTTTTTGAGCAAAATTGAGGCCATTTTTGTACAGACTGGTCCATTTTTGAGTGAACAATGTGTCAAAAATGTGTGTAAATTTGAGGATTTGTTTGCAGTTGTAGACAATGAAAATAGCTATATTTTTCAAATTTTGCATAAAATCTTTGGAGGTAGAGGGTGAAAAGCAACATGAAATGGTGAATATTTTGACAAGAATTTTCACAAAATGAACATTTTGAATTTCACACAGATTTACTTTATTGCCCTTTTTGGCCACTATTCAATATATCTGCTTGTCACCTTCCCTGCCTCCACTGGTTAGGAAAAAGCTGTGCTAAATATTGCAGTGTGTGTGCATATGAGTCGGGGGGGGGGGGGGGCGCGGAAGAGAGAGAGAGAGAGACTATCTACAGTGTTCCTGGACTTTCTAATGCACTAAGCAAGTTCTTGGATCATAGACTCATTGACTTTAAGGTCAGAAGGGACCAATGTGATCATCTAGTCTGACCTCCTGTATCAATTCAGCCTCTGGATATCTGATCAACATGTCACACTCTGCACTGATTAGGTCTCAAATGGTGTATTGTGTCCAGTTCTGGGTGGCACATTTCAGGAAAGATGTGGACAAATTGGAGAAAGTCCAGAGAAGAGCAACAAAAATGATTAAAGGTCTTGAAAACATGAACTGTGAAGGAAGATTGAAAAAATAGGTTTGTTTAGTCTGGAGAAGAGAAGACTGACAGGGGAAATAAGAGTTTTCAAGTACATAAAACGTTGTTACGAGGAAGAGAGAGAAAAGTTGTTCTCCTTAATCTCTGAATATAGGACAAGAAGCAATGGGCTTAAATTGCAGCAAGGGAGGTTTAGGTTGGACATCAGGAAAAATGTCCTAGCTGTCAGGATAGTTAAACAGTGGAATAAATTGTCCAGGAAGGCTGTGGAATCTCCATCATTGGAGATTTTTAAGAGCAGGTTAGACAAACACCTGTCAGGGATGGTCTAGATCAGTGGTTCCCAAACTTGTTCGGACGCTTGTGCAGGGAAAGGATCTAGCAGTCTGGGCCGGTTTGTGTACCTGCCGAGTCCGCAGGTTGGTCGCAGTTCGCTGCTCTGGACCAATGGGAGCTGCTGGAAGTGGAGCAAGTTTGGGAACCACTGGTCAAGATATTACCTAGTCGGGCCATGAGTGCAAGGGACTGGACTAGGTGAACTCTTCAGGTACCTTTCACTCCCATGATTCTATGATTTTATGGTGAAGGTTCAAAATGACTTTGGTTTAGGCAAAGGCAGCAAAGAGTCCTGTGGCACCTTATAGACTAACGGACGTATTGGAGCATGAGCTTTCGTGGGTGAATACCCACTTCGTCGGATGCATGGGACAAAGTGACAAAGTGTAGTAGGCAAAGTGACATATTTCTCACTTGTGTTTATTCTTTAATTTACAGTAAAATGATCAACTTTTCAGTGCCAGATACAATTGATGAAAGAACAATCAACAAAAAGAAGCTCACTCCATTCACTATACAGGTACTGAAACATCAAGTATAAATGCTGAGTCTCTGTTATGTAATTAATTAGGTGTAATGCTATAAATTTCATGGCCCTGCACAATGCAGCCAGACACAGTTTGTGGCAAAGTAGGGTACTTGAGCTGCAGTTCTGCAAAGATTTATATCCATGCTTAATTTTGAACTTGAGAATGATCCCGTTGAAGTCAATGGGACTCCTCATGTGCTTGTAATTAAGCAAGGTATAAATCTTAGGAGGATCTAAGTGATAGGTGCCTAATGAATACTACAGATGAGGTGAGATGAAGACAATGACAAATTCAAATGTGGGTTAACCGCTAGAATACTAAATTCAGGGGTGGAAGTAACATTAAACACTTACTGGTAGGGGGGCCCAGAAGGGGCACGGCCTTGGGCAGAAGGGGCAGGGCTGGGGTCAGCTTCCCCCAGCCCATCCATTCTGCTTGGCCCGCACTGCCCAGGGCTCTGGTGGCAATTTAAAGCATCTGGGGCTCCGGCTGCTGCTGCCCTTTTAAATTGCCAGCCCTGGGGCAGCTGCCTCTTTTGCCCCTCCCCCCCATCATCAGCCTGGGGGGCCAAAAGGGGCAATGATCCTTAAAGTGCTGCCATGGAAGTGCTTTAATGTCAGCTGCGTACAGGCCAGTACTGGTGGCCATTTTTTACCAGTATGCTGTACCGGCCTGTACCGGCCCACTTTCATCCCTGATTAAATGACACCTGAGTACTTTGATTAAGTCACTTGCCCATGGTCACACAGGAATTCTGTGGCAGAGCCAGAAACTGAACCCACATCCAGGAGCGATGCCAGGGTTTTTGGTGCCCTAAGCGGGGGTCCTTCCGTGCTCCCGGTCTTCGGAGCACTTTGGCGGCAGGTCCCGGAGCGAGTGAAGGACCTGCTGCAGAATTGCCGCCGAAGACCTGGAGAACAGAAGGACCCCCCGCTGCCGCCGAATTGCTGCCTCCCCAAATCCTGGCGCCCTAGGTGACCGCCTAGGTTGCCTAAATGGAAGCGCCGGCCCTGCCCACATCTCCTGAGTTCCAGTTTAGTGCCTTAATCAAAAGGTCATCCTTGCTCTAGAAAATACCACATATGTGAAAGATGGCTGAGTTAACATTGTTGGACCCTTAGTGTTTGCATTTTCTTTTGTGATTGTTATTTCTTCAACCGGCATGTTGGATTCATTTGGTAACATACATTGTGTGCATGTGTGCACACCTTCATTTTTAAAAGATGAACTGGAAAACAAAATTCTACCTGCCAAGATCTAAATTCAAGTTTATTCTGTTTCCTTTACAACAGTATGTAGAGATACATCATTCTATATACAGAATATATGTACCTCTGTAACAGTATATAAATAGATATCTACTATATATGTACACAAAACCGACTGTAGCCTTCAATTACTCTGATTAAATGGAACATTAGCCAGGCTCAAGTAAGCTTAGAAGCCATTAAATTGGGTTTCGGTGCTGCAGTCCACATTTTTTCCAGTTTTAATCCTTTTGTTCAGCGGCACATCTTATTGATGCAGTATGGATCAATCCCTGTCAGATTTAGACATGATTTAATCAATATAGCATATGCTTTAACTTAGCCCTTTTACAACTGTCAAATAAAGAGAGGATGATTATTTTTAAATGCTATAAATTTTTCAGTTTGTGACAATTTACGCTTTGTGTCTCTGTGTATTTTCTACCTAATCGAATGTACCTCTCACACTCGCGGTGGTGAAATCCATGTGATAAATTGCAGAGCCAGGAAACAAATGGCATTTGTCATGCACCTTTGCCTGCCTCACTGCCCTCTACCCACTAGTCCATCTCCCCAGGGACTTATTTGAACAACCCAAACCTTCGAGCAGATTCAAACTGCCCTTTTGAAAAAAGAAAAGGGAAAAAAAAAAGCCACTGGCTCAAAATGTTTCTTCTTTCCATCCCACCACCTTGATATATTGAAGTTTCTTCTTTCCACCCCACACTCCTCAAAATATGGATTTTCTCTCTCATCCCATATTCCACCAATGTAAACACCAGAATGAGAAATGTCCAGATAAGGACAAGTGCGAGGCTTAAAGTCCAATGTCTTGTAACACTTCAGGACAAGAAACGGAAGCGTTTTAATTTTGCAAAGCACAGTTTCCCTGTGCTGCAGAAGGGCACAGGACTTGCTTTTACTCCTGGGAGTTCTAAGCTATCACACCCTAGGCCCTGATCTGAAAAGGGTTATACCTAATTGTGCTCATTATATTTCCACTGAGTTCCCTACCCCCTCTTTAGTTCTCCTCCTCCCTTCCCTCCACTATTTAGTTATTGCATAATAAGAAACCTCTCTCTCTCTCTCTCTCTCTCTTCAGGAAAATTTGAACCTTGCTTTGAACTCTGCCTCAGCTATCGGGTGCCATGTTGTTAACATTGGGGCTGAAGACTTAAAAGAAGGGAAACCTTACCTGGTCTTGGGCCTCTTATGGCAAGTTATCAAAATTGGCTTGTTTGCCGACATTGAGCTCAGCAGAAATGAAGGTACATGCGGTGCACTCTCCCAAACCATTGCTCTCATCTTTACAAGTGTTATTTCAACGAGTCCTCAGGACTCTTAGGGCTTGTCTCCACTTACTGGAGGAATTGACGCATGGCTATCGATCCTCCGGGGGTCGATTTAGTGGGTCTAGTGAAGACCCGCTAAATTGACTGCCAATTACTCTCCCGTCAGCACCGGTACTCCACAGGAATGAGAAGCATAAGGTAAGTCGACAGGAGAGTTTCTCCCGTGGATCCAGCGCAGTGTAGACATTGCAATAACTCAACCTAAGATACATTGACTCCAGCTACATTATTCACGTAGCCAGAATTGTGTAACTTTAGGTTGACTTAGCCTCATTGTGTGGATCTGCCCTTAGTCAAGTCTTCATTGCCTGTCTTCTTCACTACTCTGATTCACCCAGTTCTAGTCTCCATAAGCCCAGAGGCTCCAAACTTTCAGTCCAACCAAAATGTGTATCCCAGTCTCCTTACCTACACCTGGGATGAGGAGCACATCATGCTACAGTCAGGAAGCCCTGCTGGTTTCCTGTTCTTCATAGAATCCAGTACTAAATCTCCCTTCTCTTAAAAATTCTCTGTGACATGACAGCATGACACACGCACACTGCCCTCCAACCATATATTTTCCTGCTGCTTCTTTCCGTTCTCCCCTGGTTTTGATATCCAGTCACCAGCACTTCTTATAACCCATACTACCACCACCTCTGCCATCTCCCTGAACATATAGCTTGGCTTCTTCATTCTCCCCTGCACACTGCTGTCCTGCTGAGGGCTGGCAGTCCCACTGGCATCTCCAGTTGCAGGGAATGGCTCCATTTTCCTCTCTTTCACTTATTATATAGTGATGGTATCTAGAAGAGGCAGCAAAGCTCACTCTTCTTCCTTGTTTCCAGCTGTCTTTAAAGGCCTCCAGGCTTTCCTTGCAATGAAGAACCTGGCCACTTGTAGAAACAGATGGAAATAAAGGAGGGAGTCAGCCCCAGGTGACCAGCCAGATCTGTAAATCACCAGCCATTGCTCCAGAGACTACCAGTGATCCATAAACCACAGCTGGGAATTTCTGGACTATTCATACCCTACTTTCTAAACCGCCTTGCTCTCCATACTGATGCTCTTCATTCTTCCTGAAACTTAGCCTTTGTACCCCGCTTCACCACTGCCCGGCGACATCTGTAGATGTTACATGCATGAGACAATACACTGTAAGCTACAGATGTTGCTTTTCTTTGCATGTTTAGTGTGCAAAAAGCTGGAAAGCATTCTGTGTCACTTGTGAATGAACAATGCTCTAATACATTGTATTGTATTTTTTGTCTGTGTAAAATGTAGCTCCTTAATATAAAATGAAAACCAAACACATTTGAGAATGTATGGCATGTGAAATAGAAAAACAAAATTAAAAAAGCCAAAATGTAAATCTGCCAGTAGAATAACATTTTTTATTTGAGCACGGACGGAGGAAGCTGGGTTTACAATTCTGTGATGCTACGGTTATACAAAACACTGCCCAGAACAGAGCAAAATGGCTGTAACATCTCTTAACAACAAATTAATTCCTTAACAATAAAATAACTGTAGGCTCAGGGGACAGCTTTCGTTTTATTTGAGCCTCTCAAATATATAAACACACTGATCTCCCCCATTTTCTTCGGTCAGAGACGGATCAGGCCCTTGCTCAGTAAAGGAAGTTAAGAAGGATAAATTAAGAGCACAAATATTTCCATGCATGGTGTTTATTTTTCTTTCAATTTTGTGCTTGCCCAGCTCTGATTGCCCTTCTGCGTGAAGGAGAGAGTCTAGAGGATCTGATGAAATTATCCCCAGAGGAACTGCTGCTGAGGTGGGCTAACTATCACCTGGAGAATGCTGGATGCAACAAAATCAATAACTTCAGCACGGACATCAAGGTATGAGAAACACTGATCAGCTACAGCAAAAATAACAACCCCAAGCTTCGGCTTTCTCCTCTGGACTGAGCTTGTTCAGCTGGAGGTGATGGCTTAGGCTGCAGTCCTGAAAACACGTATGTGTGTGCTTAACTTTAAGCTTGTAAATAGTCTCATTCAATTCAATACGACTACTCACATGATTAAAGTTAACCACATGGGTAGAGTGTTTCCAGGCTTAGGGCTTTAGGGTATGTCTACACTGCAGCTGGGGGTGAACCTTCCAGTCTGGGGTAGACAGAGTTGTGTTGGCAACACTTGCATTAGCATGCGAAAAATAGCAGTCTGGATATTGCAACACAGACGGAGGCTTGGCCTAGCCACCCAATAACAAATAAGAGTGGGAAGAAAATATGAAAGATTTTGAGCCTAATTCTGCAGTCACCTCATGCATAAAATTTCTACTGAACTCAACAGATTTTTTTGAACTCAACAGATATTTTTCCTGGAGAAGGGCTGTGAGACCCTCACCCTTACATTAGGCTGGAGAGTTATCTAATGTAGCTAATTAAATCTAAACAAAGATTTATGTCACATCAATGTTGGAAAATATAAAGTATGCATTGACTTCAACAGGGCCAGGATTTCAGCCTATGTAACTATTTACTACTTCTAATCAACTTTGCCTCTTTTATAAATACATATGTTATACAATGAATATATGCTTACAAGGAAGCATTTGGGTAGAAATCTGGAAACTTCAGTGGAATTACTTGTGAAAATAAGACAAATCTCGGCAGTAAAGGTTTGCAGGATATCACCTGGAGCCTTTTCCCATGTATTTAAATAGTAACAATTCCTTGGTCTTTTTTTTTTTTTTTAAATCTAAATCTTTATTTGAAGGGCTGTATTTATGTTCAAGATGATTTCTGACGTGAGATTAATTTTTTGTATACATGGAACCAACACTATGCTTTGTAAACATGAAAGTAAACAGCATGTGAAATCTTTGTCTTGTTCTAACCTTTTCCTGGAAAAATGTTTGTTAACTGGCAGGGGAGGCTCTATGTATTTTGCCGCCCCAAGCACGGTAGGCAGGCGGCTTTCGGTGATGTGCCTGCGAGATGTCTGTTGGTAACGCAGATTCAGCGGCGCGCCTGTAGGCGGTCTACTGGTCCTGCGCCTTCAGCATCCCCACTGCTGAATTGCTGCCGAAACCGCGGGACCGGCAGACTTCCCGCAGGCATGCCGCCGAAGGCAGCCTGACTGCTGCCCTCACAGTGACCAGCAGCCTGCCCCCCGCGGCTTGCTGCCCCAGGCACGAGCTTGGTGCACTGATTCCTGGAGCCATCCCTGTTAACTGGTGTCAGCTTTAATGTCTGTCCTTGAAAACTTTACTTTCTACTTTGTGACCATTTCAACGTTTCTTTAAACTCTGTTTTAAACTTCTGCTTCTTCCTTCTGTCTGTTCTTTCACTAAACCTTTAGCTGACTGACTTCTACAGCCTTATAAAGGTATATTTTTCATATCTCTAATTTAATATGTTCATATTAAATCAATTCTATCCTTTTTTCCAAAATGGAACATGCAGTATTGTGTCTAATGCTTCCAGCTTTTCCATATTTAACATTTTAATTACTTTATGAAACAAACAAATATGTAAACCAGAAGACATACAATGGAAACTATTAAATGCTTTCAGCTTGATTAATTTAATTATGTTGTCAAATGGTTGACGTAATAAAAACAAAGCAAGCTTGCTCATTGTTTGTGGGAGGTAAGGTATTGGCATGCAGAAACTGGCTTTAGATGTAACTTTTCCCCCCTTTAATTTCATGGTCTGTTGCAGGACTCCAAAGCTTATTACCATTTGTTGGACCAAGTTGCCCCAAAGGGAAATGAAGAAGGTATTCCAGCTATTGCAATTGACATGACAGGATTAAGGGTAAGATGATACACACATTCCTAGAACCTTGGAAGCATTGTCATGCACTGTAATACCTAAATAAGCAAAGTAGATTTAATCATTGGAGTGTAATCTTGCATTCAAAAATCAAAAATGCAGAATTAAATTGATATGTTTTAGGTTAGATTGTACTAATGATAACAAACTATCTTCCAGCATCAGTTATCACAGAAGCTTTAAAAGCCAAGGAACCAGCTAGACACATTAGCAATACTTTGCCAATATATGTTTACATACATTTTTCTGGTTATTTCTCAAGCTTATCCTATGTGTAGCACATTGATTTTAGTTAAAAACAATTTGCAGATATTGACATGCGATTTGTAATGTGGAAAAGAAAAATGTTATGGATTTAAACAAGAATATGTTGTAGTTTTTACAGCATCAGTATGAAAAGGGACAGCACGTTCATGTGTATTATGAGTGTGATATTTCAGTGCTATTGGATGTCAACATGTTTTCATGTTTTTGCTGACTGATGCATTTGATATCTATTAGGAGAAGGATGACATCCAGAGGGCAGAGTGCATGTTGCAGCAAGCAGAGAGATTGGGCTGCCGGCAGTTTGTTACTGCCACAGATGTAGTCCGTGGCAACCCCAAGTTAAACTTGGCTTTCATTGCCAACCTATTTAACAGATATCCTGCCCTCCAAAAACCAGAGAACCAGGACATTGACTGGAGTTCTATTGAAGGTAAGGAAAATACAAATAAGAATTGGCATCCAGCCGAGGCCTCTGACTTTTAACATTTAACTGAGACCTGGTTGGGTAATTCAGCGGTTAGCTCAACTTTCTCCTGATATGTACTTACTGCAACATTAGCTAAGGCAGGTTTAAGGATGGGATATTGCTGCATGTTACTTGCATGTGGCTTCGGTTATAGTTGGTTCCCTTCACTGTGAGTGTATTTGTTTGAATGCACTGTAGCTTTAGGCCTCCTTGGTTTGTCTAGACTAGAATTTGTGGTCCTCTTTAAATTAGAGTTAATTGCCTAGGAAGGTTATGGAATCTCCATCACTGGAGATTTCTAAGAGCAAGTTAGACAAACACCTGTCAGGGTCTAGGTAATACTTAGTCCTGCCATGAGTGCAGGGTACTGGACTAGATGACCACTTGAGGTCCCTTCCAGTCCTACAATTCTATGATTGCCAGTTAACTCAAGTTAACAAACACGATTGCAAATGCTACGCTAGGCACTCCACAAATGATTGTTCCAGTTTTGTGTCCTGGAATGAAAATTTATGGGATGTTTGGACTAACATTTACAATTGTATTTGTCAGTTAACTTGATTTAACTAGCAAACAGTTAAGTTAAAATAAGAGCAAAAACTCTAGTCTAGACAAATCTCTTATGGAGTTATTATGAGAAAGGCACAGTTTGCTTTGTTCACATCAGATCTCCTTTCTAAGCAAAATGAGTTCTTGTCTTCTGTGGCACTCAAGCCACCTAAGCTTATTGACTTGAATGACTTCAATATCTGTGTGGCTTTACATTTATAGTGAGCTGACCTTAGTTCTTTTATCCAATATGACAAATTGGAAATGTCCATTATAAACTTATTTCCTTTGCATGTAAACCTCCTAAAAAACTTTTGTTGGGACTGAAACTTCCTGCTTGGTCTCAGCCCAAAGTTGAATTTTTCTAGGAAGAGGTTCTGCTTGGAGATTTTAAAGTTAAATGAGCAGAAAAAAAGTATAATTTCCCATCTTTGCTAATATTTTAGATACTTTTTCTGTGCACAAATAACTCACAAACATCTGAATGCAAAACTTTAAACTGCACGTGTCGCACGTGTCTAGACTTCAGTCAACAACAGTCACTGATAGCTTTTTGAAGAATTCTAAAATATAGGTAAATTATAATCAGTGAAAAACAGGCTTTTGCACATGCTCAGTGTGACACTTCTATTAAATATTGTTGTGTAGCTGACAACAACAGCCACAGCAACAACTAAGGAGTTCTTTAAATGCAATTTCACCAGTCTGCAGTAGCAGCAGAGTTTTGCAAAGTGCTGATCTTTCTAGCCCAATGCAGCAAAATACCTAAATTGTGTGCTCAAAACTAAGCATAAGCATATGCATTTCTTCACACACTGCACAGTCAACCTGTGGAACTCTTTGCCAGAGGATGCTGTGAAGGCCAAGACTATAACAGGGTTCAAAAAAGAACTAGATAAATTCATGGAGGATAGGTCCAAAAATGGCTATTAGCCAGGATGGGCAGGGATGCAAAACCATGCTCTGAAGTGTCCCTAACCTCTGTTTGCCAGAAGATGGGAATGGGCAACATGGGATGGATCACTTGATGATTACCTGTTCTGTTTATTCCCTCTGGGGCACCTAGCATTGGCCACTGTCGGAAGACAGGACACTGAGCTACATGGACCATTGGTCTCACCCAGTATGGCCGTTCTTATATTCTTATATGTTCTTATGAGTAGTCCTATTGAAGTCAATGAGATTTTTTTGCGTGCTTAAAGTTAAGCAAGTGCTTTGCTGGATTGAGGAAGAATACTCAGCTCCATACAAGATCAATCTCTTATGTGGTGTGACTGCAGTTGGCAACTCATCATAAATCTGTATTTTCAGTTGCTTCTAACTTTCTCACAAAGCTCATGCTGAAATGTCTCATGATTCGACACAGACTAAAGTTGAATTTCTTAAGTAAGTTTGAGAACAATCTGCTCAAATATGACAGTGCATATGGTATGTACAGAACATTACCTACTGTTCTGTACTCTCGTATTTCACTGCCTGTTGATATCTCATTCTACATGTCATTTTAGTATACAGTAAAATCTGTGTTTATATTTTCCTTGTTGTAAAAAGTTTATTTCACTGAAGTGTTGTCTTGAGGATCTGTTGATTGATATTGTTATTTTAGGTGAAACAAGGGAAGAGAGGACATTTAGGAACTGGATGAACTCCTTGGGTGTTAGTCCCCGTGTCAATCATTTATATAGGTAAGGAAAGTTAACCTTCCTTTAGATGACTAATGTGATCTATGTCTTAAGAAAAAAATGTTTCTAGAAAACATGAACACATTGCTAGTCCTTATGAAAACAGATGTCTCTGTTTCATTCTTTAGGAAAATGTGATTCATTCTACTAATGCTTAAATTAGAATTATAGAATCATAGAACATCAGGGTTGGAAGGGATCTCAGGAGGTCATTTAGTCCAACCCCCTACTCAAAGCAGGAGTAATTCCCAGCTAAATCAACTGGATTCCTTGCTCACATTATAAGTCACAATATGTTTCCATTGTTTCAGTGACCTGTCAGATGCCATGGTTATCTTCCAACTTTATGAAAAGATTAAAGTGCCGGTAGACTGGAGCAGAGTGAACAAACCACCATATCCTAAGCTGGGTGGTAACATGAAAAAGGTAAAAAAATAGGCATGGTTCTTATGAGGATATCTATTCCATTTCGTCTACGCTACTGCTTAAGTCGATGTAAGTTACATTGCCCGGGGGGGTGGAGGGGAGTGAAAAAAGCTTACATCAACCTAACTCTTCCACCTCTCAGGGAAAGCGATCTCCCATTGACTTATCGCATCTTCACTAGACCCACTAAATTGACGCTGCTGCATTGATTGCAGTGGGGCTGATTTAGCGGGCCAGTGTAGACAAACCCATAGAGAGCAATAGACGCATACATAGCCCCCTTCATTACAGATTGACTATGCACATGTTTGAAAATGGAACTGAGTCTTAACCAACAAATTACAAAGTGTAAAGTCTGATTTGCCTTTGTTACTGTGAGTTACATTTTCGAAGTATTCTCAATCTGACCTCCTTTTGTGTGTATGTAATTTTGCACCTGCAGACACTTGCATCTGTATTCTTTCAAGTGCAAACAATAGCATGTAGCATCTGCATGTGACAGATGATTGTGCTTAAAAATGTCTGTGTAGGGACTTGCATGTGCCAGCAAACATTGTTCTTAAGTAGATCCAACCAAATTATGTTTTGTTAGTCTAATCAGTGTCTACTTTTCATGAGTTTTCTAATAAATTCAACAATGTTTCACCAGCTGGATGGATGGTCAAACATTTTTTGTGATATCAAGATACTTGACATTTTTCTATTGATCTTTAAAAATGTATTAGTGAATAATTTTTCCCACTATCCAATTCGCTCTAATCACAAGTCCCGATATATGTCCATGATGAGTCATGTGACACCCACATTAATTCCAGCCCTCCAGGTCACCTCCACCACATGAAAGAAATAAGCAAATTTTAAACATTCCTGAGACAGATACCTGACAAGCTGGCTAAGAGTTCCCCTCGAATCTCCACTAACTACCCAGCTTTGTCCCAGCTATCACAGTGAGGAATTTTAGTCCAGAACATTCCCATACTATTAGTGAGTGAAGCAGCATAAGGTGACTAAAGGACCTAAAATATTAATACTTAGGGACTGAAAACCTCAGTTATTGTCCCACACAATCACTCTGTGCTGCTGGAGGTGGGCATGATTGCACAATGCTGTACGCTGTCTCTCCATATTTCCTGGTCTGCATGATGGCATTTAGGCTCTGATGATACACAATAGCATTTCTGTGTTAGATTTATCTAAGTTGCTTATCCTCATAGTATCTCGGGGCCAGATCCTAAATATGGCCAAACCCTTGTACCCACCTTGAACTCCATTGGATGGAGCTGCCTGCCTAGAGCCATTGGCAGGATATGGCCCAAATTCCCTGTAACAATTAAAGATAGCATGAATGCCCTGAACAGCAACTTTTTCATATTTACAAAACACACTAACTTACTCTGTCATTAACAGCTTGAAAACTGCAACTACGCAGTGGATCTGGGAAAGAATCAAGCCAAGTTTTCCCTCGTTGGAATTGCTGGGCAGGATCTCAATGAAGGAAATCGCACGCTAACCCTTGCCTTGATCTGGCAGTTAATGAGAAGGTATGCTAGTTGAACACATACCTAGTGCTATTCTGGTATGGAGAGATTCCATGGAAATGGGGTGCCAGCACTCACCACTGCACAGGAGGATCAATACCATTATTATTATTCCTATTGTCTGTATTGCACCTAAGTGTTCCTGGCCCTTCACAGACAATAATTAAAAGGCAGGTCTTTGCACCAAGAAAGGAGAGAGAGAAAACATTGAAAGGTCAAGGGCTCAAACAGTAGTTGCTTTCTGTTATGGAAACACCTTGTCAGATCCTTTAAGGATGTCATGGATTTTCCATCCCTTACAGTCTGTAAGTCAAGACTGGGTGTTTTTCTGAAAGCTAGGCTCTAGCTCAAACTGAAGTGTTTGGCTTGGTGCAGGAATCTCAGGGTGAGGTTCTATGGCCCATGTTATGTAGCAAGTCAGACTAGATGATCACAATGGTCCTTTCTGGTGCTAAAATCGACACATCTATTATTATTTTTAGATACTGTGGGCCTGAGTCACCTTTACACTATGGTCCCTTTGCACCACTCATGCCATATAAAAGGGCCTTAACATGAGAGTAAATGTAATTTGTACCTATTCTGAAGCCCCTTGATGCTGCCAGAGCAGTGTTAAGGGGGCATAGTGTAAATGAGAATCAGCCCTGTAGTTTGTATAAGTTAACATAACATGGGGGAACAGAATCGGGTGTGAGTGAAGACTGCAGCATTTGGCCCTTGTCAGGTTTCACAGATACACTATGCTACAATGCCAAGCTTTTTATAAAGCATGAAGGAGCAGACAGCATTTTGTCCTCTGTGTTAAGGTACACTCTGAGTATCCTGGAAGATATTGGCGGTGGACAGAAGGTCAATGACGACACCATTGTCAACTGGGTAAATGAAACACTGACTGAAGCTGGAAAAAGTTCAGTCATCAGTAGTTTCAAGGTACAGTATTTCATAAGTCTCTGTTTTGGGACCCCGGGTTGTTACATGTGTGTACTGTTGTTTATTTTTCACTGCATTTTCAAGGGATGTTCAGATCTAGGGGTTCGGTTCAGACTCATCTCTAGTTCAAGCAAAAAAACCTTTTTTTTTTTTAAATTACTGCATTTATGACATTCAAAACCTGAAGCTTTATATCCTGCTTGGATCCATCCTGAAGGGACCTTTATGCCAAGTGAGTTGATAATGAGAGTTTTAATTTCTGTCAGTCATCATCAGCCTCACACAGCTGGAAAGTCACTTCATCAGTGAATGGGGTTATAGTAAGCCAGTGAATTGTACAGTAATGTCTTATATAGTGCAGTTGTAGCGTGTCGGTGCCAGGATATTACAGACAAGGTGGGTGAGGTAACATCTTTTACTGGACCAACTTCTGTTGAGGAGGGAGAAGAGCTTTCAAGCCACAAGAGCTCTTCTTCAGGTCTGGGAGAGGAGTCTGGTGAGGCTGGGAATTCCTTTCCCAGACCTGAGGAAGAGCTCTGTGTGGCTCGAAAGCTCAACTCTCTCACCCGCGGAAGTTGGTCCAATTAAAAATGTTACCTCACCCACCTTGTCTCACACAATGGCTTGGCATTCTGTGGTCATAGTTGTTCATGGCATTCAATTTTTGTGACATAAAATCATTGCCTGTAGATCAGGGGCAATGGATTCTTCCAAAAAGTGTGTGTGTTGGTTGGGGGTGGGGGAGACAAAGCCCCACCCCCTCCATGGCCCCACTCCTCCTTTCCCTCTGAGCCCCCAGGCCCCCAGCCAGGCCAAAAGCTGTAGCTGGGTCAGGAAGCCCAGGCCTCTCCAACTGCCCAAGGTGAGGGGGGCCCAAGAGCAACCCCCAGCCCATGTTCCTGCCCCCCGGGCCCTCTGCCCAGGGCAGGTGGAGATTCCGTGGCTCCCCACAGCTGCCTGCGTGGCTCTTAACCTGACCCAGCTCCAGCTTACAGCCTGGCCTGGGGGTGGGGTCTTGGGGGCTGAAGAACTGCAGCCAGGCTATGGTAAGAGCCATCAGGGCAGGTGCAGGGAGCTGCAGACCTTCCATCTGCCTTGGGCGGACATGGGCCAGGGGCTGCTCTCGGGTTGCCCAATCCCAGGCAGGTGGAGGGTCCCTGGCTCCTGCCCCACAGCTGCCCGGGCTCCCTGGGCCACTCTTACCTTGGCTAGGCTCCAGCTTCTTGCTGGCCGGGGGCGGGGCCTCAGGGAGAAGAGGAAGGGCAGAGGGCTTGCCTCCTCCTGTTCTGGCGCCCCTGCTACAGATATAATAACATTGTGACACGTATATTGCAATGCAGCAGCAAGATAACCATGCCAGGGTTATTGTGTGGACATTGCAGCTCCTTTTGACTCCATGCCACCTTTCTCTTCTTCTGCCCACCTCCTGGCTGGCTGGAGGGACAAGGTGGAATCCTGGTGACTCATTCCATGACTCAGCACCCACTGTGCTGCTTGTTGCAAAGTTCTAAACAGTATGTCATTTGAATGATCCATCCATTGTCCCTGAGCCATGATTATGGCTTTGTAGGACATGTGTCGATTGTGTTTGTATCCAACTGTATTTTCCCTCTGTGCAGGACAGCAAAATCAGCACAAGCATGCCAGTCCTGGATCTCATTGATGCCATTCAGCCAGGTTCCATCAAATACGACCTTCTGAAAACAGAGGATTTGAATGAGGAAGAGAAACTTAATAATGCTAAGTATGTGCATGCCATGCGACACTAGGGTTACATTACACTATGTTAGTTCTTTTGGAAAAAAAGATAATCACACTGTCTGCTTTTAATGAATATTTCATCTCCCCCTCCCAACTGTTCTGTTCCTTTCACTGCTTCCTGCACTTGTCTGTCTTCACATGGCCCCTTTCTCCCCCTCTTCTCATGCTCATGTTTCCCTGTTACCTACTTCTCTTCTCCTTCACATGCATCCTTGCTGTTTAGTTCCTTTCTCCTCTGCAGCCCTCAACTTATTGCCCCAGCCCTTTCTCACTCTGGTGGCTGGCAGCTCCAGTGCCACTGGTGAATCCAGGCCCTGAGGGCAGCTCCTGTTTGCTATCTCCCTCCTCTGTAGCAGCACCCCGGTAAAGGCAGCTAGGTTGGCTCTTCCTTCTTGCTTCCAGCTGATTTGTAGGTTTTATATTCTTTGTGGTGAAGTGCCTAGACATCAGTAGAAGTGACTGGAAAGACGGGTGAGAGCCAGCACCATCTGACCAGCCTGTTCTCTGCAGGTCACCAGTGCTCCCATGGGCCTCAGGATGGGAATTGCTATACTACAGGAGTGGACTTAATCACAGATATAGTTCCATTTTAAAACTTGAAATTCAGCACTTTCTTTCCTGATCTGTCAAGTCTCTTCACCAAAGGAAAACTCCAGCTGGCAATAAAGGACCAAATTCTGCCTATACAGCCTCACTGACATCAAAGTGATTGCAGCAGGCATAAATCAGGGAAGGGTCTGGCTGAGAGTTTTTCTCTTTCTGTAGCATTAATAAACTTTACTTATTTAAAATAGGAACCAAGAAGTATTCTAGGAATATCACCCTCACCTCTGAATCCTTCCTCTCACAATAGATGTGTGCTTTGCTGTCTCCTGTCCTTTAACCCCACCTATAACTACTGCCTAACAGATTCACTTCTTCTCTAGTGTTTGGAGGCACTCAGATATGATAGTGATGGGAGGCCATAATAGTCCGTAGATAGAGAGAAGCTTATTGAATACTCTGTCTTCAATTGTTGCCTCACATACCTCTAACTCTATCTTCAGTCCCTTCTGGTTTGGCTTCCAGCCTCTCTGCTCCACTGAAACTGCTCATACCTCGGTCTCTAACCTGTTCCTTGCCACATCTCAGGGTCTCAAGGCCATTCTCATCTTCTTTGACCTTTCCTGCTGCTTTTGACACTGCAGATCATTCTCTCCTGCTTCCCAGCTTATCCTCCCTTGACTTTTCCAACACTTGTTCTCCCTGGCCTTCTTTTTGCATTTCTTCTGGTGTGTCATCTTCCTCCATTCTGCTATATCCCATGTGAGTCCCACAGGTCTCTGTTCTCTCCTCTTCTCGCTCTACCTTCTATATCTGGGTGAACTCATCAACTCATAAAACTGTACTACTATCCATATGCCAACACCTCACAAATCTACCTTTCTACTTCTGGTCTATCTCCAGCCATCTAATATTGAATCTTGGATTCACTCTCCAGCATCTCTATCTGGACATCTTGCCACCACCTTAAATTTCATTATCAGAGGGGTAGCCGTGTTAGTCTGGATCTGTAAAAAGCAACAAAGAGTCCTGTGGCACCTTATAGACTAACAGTTGTATTGGAGCATAAGCTTTCGTGGGTGAATACCCACTTTGTCAGATGCATGCTTATGCTTCAATATGTCTGTTAGACTATAAGGTGCCACGGGATTCTTTGTCGCTTAAATTTAATATAGTTCAAATCAAACTCATGATCTTTCATCTGAAACCTTGCACACTCCCCGATTCTCTGTCACTGTTGAACTCACCTCCAATCTACTGTTTATCTGTATGAAGCACAAGAAGTTGTTAAACAAATTGATTATTAAGGTTGCTTCTTACATTTCTTTTAATTTTCCCCCCAATGTAGATATGCCATCTCCATGGCAAGAAAAATTGGAGCAAGAGTCTATGCCCTTCCAGAAGACCTGGTTGAAGTAAAACCCAAAATGGTCATGACTGTGTTTGCTTGCCTTATGGGAAAAGGAATGAAGAAAGTTTAAGCCATAAAAGACTGATACATGCCCCCTGACTCCCTCAGACCTGATGTTCCTCATAGACTCAGCTATCAAGGAAATATGCAGACTTGGTACTTACCTAAGCATGAATGCTAGACAGGGTTCCAAATCATACAAAAGATGACATGCATATCCAGCAAAACAATCTACCATATTCTGTATGGAACAGCAAGGTGCTTGATTTCTTTGCCACATTATCCCCTTTGCTAGATGTAGCCTTTTCTGCTTCCTGAATATGTTTCCAAACAACACGAGCTTTACACGTGCTGATATTAATGGCTGTCCAGGTCATTGTCTGGTGGTCACCTGGCATTTTTGTTTTGGGAGCAGGATCAGGTTATACACCTTTTTCAGGATTGTGAAATGTTACATTAACTATGTTATGGGTGCTCACACTTGTGACATTTACGCTATGCTTTCCTTCAGCTTGTACCTGGACCTACGAAAGAGATTTCCTTAAGCCAGTGCAGGTACTGCATAGTGTCCTTATCAGTGTTTATTTTTCTGTGATAGTAAAATCCACTTTTTTGGGAAACTCTTGTGGCAACAAAAGTGCCAATTAAGGACCCTATTGTGGCGCCCTTATTCAGACTAAGTAGTACTTTACACCACGAGTAGTCCCAGTGATATTACTTACAGAATATGACATTAATCATTGAATAAAAGGCTGGCCGTAAGAGCATCCTAATTCTGTGAGACCTTCACAGCCCATGTTGTGCAAGATGATCATTCATTTTTATTTCATGACATCCTTTAAAACAAAGCAAGAACATCCTTAAAATGAAATCTGTGCCAAAGAACTTAAGGAGAGCTCTACTCACGTAGTAGCAACCATACAGCTGGGACCAGAGTGAACTGAACATAAGGCCACATAGTGACAGATTCATTTATCAAACAATAATTCAGCCCTGCTAACAACTTCGACCAGGCTTGCAGACAATACAAGGTATGATACTGAGCACTCAAGGGGTCACACCCAGATTAAGCAAGGCAATTCAGCATGTACTTATCTTAATTAGGCACATGCTTAAGTGCTTTATGGAACTGGGGCCCATTTCCTCAACTGGGGTAAAAAAGCATAGCTCACATTGACTTCAACATAGCTCTGTCACTTTACTCTAGCTGAGGATCTAGCCCTCTCTGTTTGGAATGAAATACATTGCACTGAATCTATTCTTTGGCATGTGGTATTCATTGTTATGCTCATTAAGTGCATTCTACTGTAGTTCAAATGCAAAAGAAGTGAGTTTTGCCTTAATGCACATTCTTTCCCCCTGCGAAATTGCCTTAATGAAGAATAAATATACAGTGATGAGAAAAGCCTCTCTAAATAAAACAGCCTATAAATCAAAATTTAAGGCTTTCCTTTCAGTGATGTATGTGCTAATGATGCGATAAGTACTGTATGCTTGTGCAACTAACACATACAGATTTTAAAACAAACTCATGGGACTCAATATATGTAGACTTGTATGCTGGCATTGTACATCATTATATAATCCACCACTCCATATCATCACCCTTTATGGACACTTTACTGCTTTGTTTGTTTTGTAATGGAAATGTGGTCCAATGTACAATATTGATTAGAAAGGCTAGATTCTGCTGCCCATATTCATCGTGAGTAGTAATTTGCTCCTGACCAGAGTCTGCTCCCTTGCTCGTATTGAGTAATACCTCACTCTCTGAGTGGGCCCAGTGACTTCAGTGAGATGGTTTGCATGGTAAGGCATGGAGTAAGGCTGTAAGGATAGCAGAATGTGGCCCTTTGTGTTTAGTTCTTTTGATTGAAAAGGGAATGCTGACGGGGTCAAGTGCAACTCAATGCGAGTAAGGGTTGCAGAATCTGGCCCTAACTGTATAGTAAAGATTTTGAAAGGAATATAATCCCATGGTACATTTAATTATGTCATGATACATCCCATCGTGTGATGTGTTGGTAGAGCAGAAGAACTTTTTTTATGATACATTTAGGTATGATTGGCATTATAAAAAGTAGACTTCACCCTAGCCACTTCTGAGCAGGGAGGACAATACTGGTTCACAGCCCCTGCCTCAGGCCCCTAGTTCCCACTCAGGAAGTCAAAAAAGAGTCTTATCTCCCCCCCCACACACTTATTCCTCTGCACAGAAGCATAGCATGGGGAAATCACTGGTTCTCAAACCCAGGTGCACAGGCAACCCTGATAGCCCAGCTATGATCCAGCAGCATGCTAGTAGCTGCTAGGCTGAGTGGTTAATGGAGCCTAGACCCACCAGAGGCACCACCCCCAGGAGTCCTGACTGGAGGAGTGTGTGCCTCCACGGTTGGGTCTGGCTCTGCTATTTAAGCCAGAAAGAGGCACAGGAAGTTGTCTGGGCAACTGGGTGAGTCCCTGGCTGGCTGCTACACTGGACCCTGCCTTCTCACCTGACTCCTGAGCCCTGATTCCCTGACTGGTTATTGCCTTCTTGCTGTGTTCCTGATCCCTGCCCCTGTTCTTACACTCCAGATCTGACCCTTGGCCCTGGTATTCAGCCTCTGAGTCCAGTTCTGACCTTTGGCTCTGATTCCTGGCTCTGATTCCAGCTTGATCCTTGATTCTGGAATCTGGTGTCTGCCTCTGGTTCTGACCCTAGGCTCTGTTTTCTGGCTCCTGACTCTTGCTCTGACAACTAGGTCAGACTGTCCACATTCCAATCCCTAACAGTTTGCATGGACCTTTAGCCTCCTAGAGTTGATTCTTCTGGGAAAGATGCAAGCAGAAGAGCTCTCCCACTACACAGGTGCCAGAATCACCAAAGCGGGTAGCCTGCCAGCAGGCAGACAACCAAGCGATGCAGACCCAAATTACACAGCTGACAACTGAGAACCAGATGTTACAGGAACAAGTACTTCAGCTTCGCATTGAGAAATCTACATTTTGGACCTGGCCTGCAGCATTGCCCTTTGATCCAAGACCTGTGATTTCGCTGCCAGAACCATCAGAGAGTCCAAGGTTTCATGAACCATTGCTGCTTCCTATTCCTACTTCACCTGCAAGTTTACTTTTCCAAGGAGGCCAAGGTAGGCCTGGTAATTAGCCTGTTGGCTGGGGAAGCATAGGCCTAGGCCTTCCATTTACTAGAGGTGACAGTCTAGTACAAGCCAACTGGAATGCCTTCCTAGGGTCGAGCTTGACTGTCTTTGACAACCCCTGTTGTGCCTACGCGGCCAAGTCTTCCCCATGAAAACTCCAGTGAGGGCAAGGCACAGCTGCCTCCTACGTGGTGCATTTCTGTCAACTCATATCAGACACTGAGTGGAACAAAGTGGCCAAGCTATAACAAATCCAATGAGGCCTACAGGAGGAGGTTAAGGACAAGCTGGCCCAAGTAGAAACCCAACAGGTGTGGATGCCTTCATTGACCACACTATTTAGATTGACAATTGTTCGTGTGAACGGCAGGAAAAGAGGGTTGTCACAGCCACCTAGCCCATGGCCCCTACTGTTAAACCCTGCTCAGCACACTGCGCTGATGCCAGTAGACCAGGCTTGTCAATAACTTAACCTTGAAGGAAAGGAACAATGATGACACCTCAACCTTTGCTTCTAGGCCACCCCATCTCAGAGACTCATAGACTTTTAGGCCAGAAGGGACCGTCATGATCATCTAGTCTAACCTCCTGCACATTGCAGGCCGCAAATCTCACCCATCCACTCCTCCAATAGGCCCATAATCTCTGACTTGTCCTAATCCAGGTCACAACTATCACAGGGACTCCCACTGACAAACATGAAGCTATAAACGGAATCACACGACACCTGGAATGGACTAACTTTCACAAAGGAATATATATACGTTTCCGCTGGACTTCCACAAGTTGCAATTGTGCCACAATTCCCCCTGGGTGGGGCATTTCCACTCACTCTAAGACCCAGTATTTAGCATCTTGTTCCTTTTGGTGGCCCTGAATGAGAGCAATAACAACGGAATGTGTTGCATCCTACAATGTATCCACCCACACCAAGATGTTGCGCAGTAAACCCCTCAGACTCTTTCAACTCTCTAGAGACTCCCCCTAGATTCTGCAAGGCTATTGCTCTATACTTCATCATGGAGCTACTTGAGTCCAAGGAGTATATGACAATTTTGACAGTTGTGGATCATTTCACAAAGACAGCTCATTTTATTCCCTGCACCCACCTGCCCTCTCTTCCAAGGAAACCACCCAGCTATGGGTTAACCAGATTGTCCACTTTCATGGGCTCCTGGATCACATCCCTTCCAATTGCAGTCCACAACTGATCTACTCTTTCTGGCATCAAGCCCTCCAAATATTAGGGGCTCACTCTTGCTCCTCTTTTGCCTACTGCTCCCAAGTGAACGGCCAGCTGGAGAGAGTAAACCAAATACTAGAGTAATATCTAAGGTGTTAGATCAATCATCAACAGAATGTCTGGTCCTCACAGTTACCCTAATGTGGAGTTCACACATAACAATGCAGAACATGCCTCTACTGGGAAAAGCCCTTTCTGTAAGGGTCCAGGGTGTAGGTGGTCTGGCCTAGCAGCCACAGCTGAACTGGGGGCGACACATCAGGGGTGGTAGTCAGTGAGCAGGAGTCAAAGGAATGGCTAGAGCCAAGTTCAGTAAGGAAGAGTCAGGGATCAGAGTCAGGCCAGAGGTGGAGACCAGAGATCAAGGTAGTAGCAGGCCAGAGTCACGAGGCAAGAGCCAGCATCAGAGTCAGGCTGGGATCAGAGACCAGAAGATGAGGTTAAGTCTGGCATCACAGCAGGCCAAAGTCTGTAGAGTTGCCCAGACAACTTCCTGGGGCACCCTCCAGAGTTAAATAGGGTGCTCAGCCAATCAGCGAACTGAAGGGTACTGTCACTCTGGATCCCTTGGGTGGTACTTCCTGTGGCATCTGCTCTCCAAAGTGCTCCCTGACTGCAGCAGTGCATATCTTCTTTGTGGCACTGTGGGAATGTCAGTTGGTCTAGGCTCTGCAGACTTGGGTTGTAATCCATGGATCTTTACACTTCCTTTGCAAATTATGGGGTCCAGAGTTCCCCATGACCTCCTCCACCCCAGCATTCTCAGATTGGATATAATAGATCCATTAGACCCAAGAAATGTTAAAGAACTATCTTGAAGAAGCAAAAACATGTTACAGGCAATATGTGAATCCATAAGGGCAGAAGATGTGTCTCTCAGCTAAACATTACACCTGGACAGACCCACAAACTGCGTCATCTATTTGTTAGCCCCTGTTGGATCCATAGACAAATCAACCCTGTCAGTTTTGAGCTCCACCTGCCTAGATCCCTCAGAATAGACACTTTTTCATATATATCTCCTAAAGCTGTGTATAAAGGACTCATTTTCCCATAAAACCCAACCTCTTTCCCATTGCTACACAGCCAGGGTCATGAGAAGTATATTATGCATGATGTCCTCAGCTGTAAGTCAAGTGGGGCAAGTGTTGGTACTTGGACTATTGGGAGGGCTACGGGCTTGAACAATGCTCCTAAAAGGCTGCAGAGAATGTCCCTGCCCAAGAACTCGTGAAAACCTGCTATGAAAGCCACCCTGAGAAGCCTGGTCCAGTGGCGCCTTGAAGGCCCCCTAGGGAAAGGGTGATGTGAGGATCCATGAGTCTTGAACCTGGGTCTCCAGGCGCTACCCTCTGGCAGCTTGCTAGTAACTGCTAAGCTGAGTGACTATTGGAACCCTAGCCCCACCAGAGGCACCGCTCACAGAAATCCTGATTGGAGGAGTGCCCAACCCCACCGACTGGTCTGGCTGTGCTATTTAAGCCAGAAAGAGGCACAGGAAATTGTTTGTGCAGCTCGGTGAATTCCTGGCTGGTTGCTACATCAGACCCTGCTTTCTCACCCTGAGTCCTAGTTTCTGTCTTCCTGGCCTGATGCTGATCCCTGCCCCTGCTCTCTAACTTTGATTCTGGCTCTGACTGTTGGCTCAACTCTCTGACTCTGATTCTGATCTTGTCATTTGACCTTTGGCTCTGATTCCTGGCTTTGACTCTGGCTTGACCCTTGGCTCTGGTATCCAGCTTCTGACTCTGGTTCTGACCATCAGCTCCACTTCCCGGCTCCTGACTCCTCCTACAACCACTAGATCAGCCCATCCACACCTGAGGCCTTAACATGTAGATCTGATTCACAGTCCAGCCCATAATGAACAGGAAATGGATCCCTTGATGGGAAATGTGATTTTAGCATCTCCTAGTTATTTATTTCGACCTTTGCATATATTTTACACATTCTAGCGGACATTTAGGCTGAGTGGTTAATGGAAGTCAGAGAGTGGGGTGAGGCAATAGTGTGTGATTAAGGATAATGTGACTGGGGGAACTGGCTGTTCTTTTGCACACTTTCTACTATTTGTTGTTTTTTAAAGGGTAGAATATTTCATAGACTCATAGGACTGGAAGGGACCTTGAGGGGTCATCTAGTCCAGTCCCCTGTACTCATGGCAGGACTAAATATTAGCTAGGCCATCCCTGACAGGTGTTTGTCCAACCTGCTCTTAAAAATCTCCAGTGATGGAGATTCCACAACCTCCCTAGGCAATTTATTACAGTGCTTAACCACTCTGACAGTTTTTCCTAATGTTCATCTTAAACCTCCCTTGCTGCAGTTTAAGCCCATTGCTTTTTGTCCTATCCTCAGAGGTTAAGAAGAACAATTTTTCTCCCTCCTTTTTGTAACAACCTTTTATGTACTTGGAAACTGTTATGTCCCCTCAATCTTCTATTCTCCCAACTAAACAAACCCCATTTTTTCAATCTTCTTTCATAGGTCATGTTTCCTAGACCTTTAATCATTTTTGTTGCTCTTCTCTGGACTTGCTCCATTTTGTCCACATCTTTCCTGATATGTGCCATCCAGAACTGGACACAATACTCCAGCTGAGGCCTAATCAGTGTGGAGTAGAGTGGAAGAATTACTTCTCATGTCTTGCTTACAACACTCCTGCTAATACATCCCCGAATGATGTTCATGTGAGTTCTCTGCTTAAACAAACCTATTTACACTTTATTTTACAAACCTACTAGAAAATCAGGGCAAGTCCCAAATAAAAGCTTCCTTTGAAAAAGAGAGAAGTTTGCAAATGTGTTGCAGCAGGGTCCAGTGAAGAGCCCAGAACATGATTCCTTTACTCTCTAGCTCAAACAGCATACCAAGGCCACTCAGGCGCTGCACTGTGATACTCCAGTGCTTTGCTATCAGCTCTCTACTTCTCCCAATACTAACAATGCAGTAGAGCAAACTAACCACCAGATGGCAATACATCTAGCTGGAGTTTTAACACAAATACGTGGGTATGTAACCATACAACTGTGGAACCGTCTCCCATGGGGAGCGGTGGAGGCCCTTCACTTGGGATATTTAAACGTGGACAAAAAATTAGCACCTAGCCATGTGGAATTGGCTACAATACTGCATTGTCAGGGCAATATAGTTAGATGACTCAGTAGATCTTTCATCTCTAATGTTTTATAATCTTATGTGAACAATAAATCTGGAATAGCTACATTATTGTACAATGTTATAAATATTTTTACTTTCACATACAGAAAATGGGACCTCGCTAGCTTTTTGCTGATGGACTCAGGTGATGTTTGAGGTTTTGCTTTAATGGACTGGTAAATGTGGCACAGAATGATGCTCTTAGTAGATACTGAAAGGTATCATTCCATGGCATTTTGATCATGGCACAGAAATTCTGAACTTTTCATTGTCTCTTTCTCCCTACTTTTCTATCTCCCCAAAAGGCAGCAGCTGTCTTTTAGTCTTCACTTTCAAAGCAAGCTGGCTTTGTAAACTTGTTTCATGATTGATTTTCAGTGCATAAGTCATCATAATTTAAAAAGATTAAAAAAGGCTTAGACCTTTATATGAATAAGAATAGAGCATCAGCAGTTGCACTCGCTAGGATGAAAATTACCAGGGCTCAATCAGCATGCTTCAGGGCATAATCGGATCACCAGATGGAGTCAGAAAGAAATGTTCCCCCATGGTATAATAGAGCATAATCAGGTGAATTATGAGGATTTTACACTTTGCTTTAAATCATGTGGTCCTGACTTCTTTCAGAAACAGAATACGAAGGATGGATGCTTGATATGTTTTACCATGGCTGTACCAAGGTGTATATCCACATTATAATGACGTCAAACCAGAACTCTAGTTCTGCAACATTTTGTTCCCCTTCTGAAGTTTGGTAAAGTTTGGATCCAGATATTAAATTTACAACTGGCCCACATCTATGACAGGGCCAAATCAGAACATTAGATTCTGGTTTCTAATGTGTTCAAACTTCAGGGTTATTCAGATCTGAATCCAGATCTGAGCTTGGGCCCATCTCTAAGAGATGCTGCAATAATCAAAGTAAAAGTGACTCTGTTGCTGACTATGACAATTTGTACAACATGGGCTATATCTTGCTTTCATTCCATGTGTGGAACCCATAGGATGTAGCCCGTAATTTTCACAAATGTGTTCAAAAGTCCCAGAATTCTGCATCAGTAGCTTATGTGACTTTGCTAGGTATGACGCTTCCCGGGGTACCCAGGGTTGTGAGCCACCTCGCAACCACCTGCCCTGAACATGAGGAAGTCTTGTCTGTGCCTGCTGTGGGTCAGGCCCCTGAATCCAGCAGCTACAGGCAACACAAGCTCTCTCCTCTAGGCCTACACAGCCCCACACTCTCTCTCTACAGGTTAGCAGTAGGCACACACCAATCACCGAGCCCACTGAGCATCTCCCTGGAGCATCTATCCCTTGGTCCACTGGACACATGCGGTATTCACAGATTACCTCTTCCAAAGAAGCCGTACACCCCAACTTACCAGTCTACCTCAGATTATCGCTCCACTTGACACATAGCACTTAGATATGTTTTTAGGGAAAACAAGTAAAAGATTATTTAACAAAGTACTGTGTACAGATTTCTCGTAATTTGCATTCTAGAGTTACCTAACTAGATACTTTCTTGTCTTATAGAGCAATGCTCAACCAAGGCGCTTCCAGCAATTTACAGCCAGGCTTGATATGATCTTCCATTCATGACAAGGCATAATGTCAGCTTGTCTCCTTGATGAAAGATGCTGGGAATCTGTTATGCCTTAGACATAGCAGGACAGTCCTTTATTCTTTTTCATAAACGGGGTCCCCTCATCCTCCCTTCCCCCTGCACCTCCCACTGACTGGGTTTTCCTGTGGCTTCCTTTGTTGCCCATTTAGCAATCTTTTGATTAGCATCAGGCTCAGTTTGCAGCTAAACCACACAATGGACAATACATAATGACCAGATAGGGAGATAAGCATCTCCTGCACACTGCCTAGAAGGAACCTGTCCAAGGCATGCCACCTTCTGGTCACTTGCCTTACCTTAAGAATGTAATTTTCATATCAATACATGATTTCTTCATTATTACCTTTACATACATTTCACAATGATTATGATGACCAGGAGGCTACTGGCTCTTGGTAGAGACCTCATATACCGTATGTGTATATATACTTGATTTAGGGGATCTCTATTCACCCCATGTGTCCTCAACCAGTTAGCATCAAGAAGTTCCCTAGCTCACATTAGGACTTACAGAAGGTTTGTGTGGGTCTGTGGCAAAAGTGTGAACTTTGTAACTCTGTGATCCTATATGCGAGATATTATTATTATTTACTTAGATTGTGGGTGTGACTAAAGTGTGCTAGGCACTTTTCATACATAAGGAAGACAAGGCCATGCCCTGAAGAATGTCCAATCTAAACAAACTTTTAAAAAAAAGCAGTGCAGGGAGAAATTTTAAACATGTAAAACCTTTCTGAAAATACCTTTAAATGTTAACATCCTAGAGGGCAAGATTGTCTTGCTAACCCAGAGCCACACTTTTGAAAGGGGCCCCAACCTCCTCTCCAGATATGTACCTTCAACAGATATAAACAGGTGCAGGTGCAATTGATGACAGTTAGATAGCTAACCATCTGAACAATGGATGTGGTCACATACTTATTTAAATACTCATTGCCTTCTCCAGCATTCATCCGTCCACCCGTCTATTGCATATCTATGCAGTGTTGTTGTAGCTGTGTCAGCCCCAGGATATTAGAGAGACAAGGTGGGTGAGGTAATACCTTTTATTGGGCCTACTTCTGCTGGTGAAAGAGACAAGCTTTTAAGCTACACAGAGCTCTGTTTCAGGTCTGGGAAAGGTACTAAGAGTGTCACAGCTAAATACAAGATCAGACAGATAGACACTGTGTATCTATGGCAGTTCTAATATGCTGGTTGCTGTAGCAGCTGGGCATCAGTGTACTAACAGCAGCAGGCATGAAACTGCAGTTGAAAATTGGAGACTGTTTTTAAAAAATTAGTCCATGACATTTATTTCCTTCTGAGGAACTCTCCAGCTATGACTCAGCATCAACAATGACCTTGCCTCCTTTCTTAGCTAGTCTCAACTCAAATTACAGTTTTCTAGAATGAAGAAACACTGAGATGAATCCTAAGAATTTCATCAGGAATCAGGGCCTGCAGCAGAGCCAGTCTCCGGGCAACCTGATGAGTGCTGGATTGATTGGAAGAGTCAGCAAACCGGCTCTTAAGCCCAGCAGCAGCAGCAGTTCAGTGGCTGCTCAAAGCATCTGCCCACAGTTGTGACTGCTCCTGAGCCTGCTTGTTTCTTGTCCTGCGTGGACCCAGCCATGCCCCTGCCTTGACTCACGCCAGGTAACCCAGTTCTGATCCTCGGCTCTGATTCCTGATATCTGACTTTGACTATGGGCTCTGAAACCGGTTCTGATCTGGGGCTTCACTCCTGGCTCTTGACTCCGGCTTAAACCCTTGGCTCTGCCCTCTGACCCTGGCACTGACTTTGGGCTCTGATTCCTAGCTACAGACTCCTGCTCCAACCACTAAGAATGACTGCCCGAGTCCTAGTCACGTGACAGATCTTTCCTTTCTTAAAATGATCTTTCCTGTTTGAGGCTGATTCTGTTATTTATGATTATTCTATTTATTTTTCAACTAAAAAATATAAAATACAAAACACAAAAATTAAGAAAAAAGCAAGAACTAAGGAAAATATAAAAGTGCATCTACGAGGGCTGTTTCCAAGGACACATTGCTAATGACTGACTACTGCTCTTGGTACTGGGAGCAGACAACCCAATGTGAAAGCTAATTACTGGTCCAACTGACTTCAGTAGGACCAAGATTTAGCCAGAAATGAATTACAGAATTGTATCGATTCAGACATACTCAAGAGTTTCTTATTTCACTGGTTTGATAGGCTGAAAATTGTTTCCTCAACAAGATGACAGAAGTTGGCAACATTGCCCATGTATGTAAATGATCACAGTATCCTGTGGAGATGAACTGATTCATGAATAAAGATGAGGAGCAGAGGTGTGGAGGGAGAAATAATTTATCAATTATATGCCATGGAAAAACTGAAAAATGGTGTGGCCTTAATGGCTGAATGAATTTGAGAGGGAGACTTTTAAATTGAGTTCTAATTCTGTTCTGCTGTACTCATAATAAAAAGCTGTTAAACTAATTGCATCCTTCCGTGGTTCATGAACAACAGCATTATGCTGCATAGTATGGAGGACAGTGGAGATCAGAGTTTAATTAGACTTTAGTCATTGTCCTTTCCATCATATAAAATGGAGAGCAGATAATTATTTTTCCACTGATGATGATGATGATGATGATGATGATAATAATAATAATAAAAAATAATAATTAATAATACCAGAGGTGGGAAGGGGGTACGAATCTGTAAACATTATCCAGGGGATTTGTTTAGCAATTTAACCTGAATATAAACAACCTGAAGCATAACAACATAGTTTAGTTTGGCATTTGGGATTTGTTTTAATCAGATGGTTCCACTGTCGCTATTATGAGTCACTGCAGGGACTTTTCACTGATCAGCTGAAAACTAACAGGCTACCACCAGGAAAATAACAATGGAAAGAATATGCCAATGCAAAAGAAAAAAGAAGTATTTGAGAAATGTGGCTGCAATAATAATAATTATGCCTCTTAATGTTTGCTTTTTTAATAGATGTATCATTAGCAACCAACAGGCCAAACTTACATCTTACTCCTGCATCCTGAGTTGCTAGCATGGACCACAGCACACACACGGAGTCTGCTGAACTCAGTGGGACTCTGTGTTGGTGTGACAGATTTCTGTTACCAATCTGCCTGAGGCATCAGGTGATAAGGCTGAGGTCACATGATTGTTTGGGGAGGAGATGACGAAACACACCAAGTGTTTAAGTTTTAAAGCTTCATTAATAAAATAATAATAAATAATAAAATAACAGCGGCAAGTGCTGGGGGGGGGGGGGGGGTCCACACGTTACTCACAGGGAAGCAAGAAAGTAGGGATGAAGTGAGAAAGGCCAAAAACCATGTAGAGTTGGACCTTGCAAAGGGAATTAAAACCAATAGTAAAAGGTTCTATAGCCATATAAATAAGAAGAAAACAAAGAAAAAAGAAGTGGGACCGCTAAACACTGAGGATGGAATGGAGGTTAAGGATAAGCTAGGCATGACCCAATATCTAAATAAATACTTTGCCTCAGTCTTTAATAAAGCTAAAGAGGAGCTTAGGGATAATGGAAGGATGACAAATGGGAATGAGGATATGGAGGTAGATATTACCACATCCAAGGTAGAAGCCAAACTTGAACAGCTTAATGGGACAAAATCGGAGGGCCCAGACAATCTTCATCCAAGAATATTAAAGGAACTGGCACATGAAATTGCAAGCCCATTAGCGAGAATTTTTAATGAATCGGTAAACTCAGGGGCTGTACCATATGACTGGAGAATTGCTAACATAGTTCCTATTTTTAAGAAAGGGAAAAAAAGTAAGCTGAGTAACTATAGGCCTGTTAGTTTGACATCTGTAATATGTAAGGTCTTGGAAAAAATTTTGAAGGAGAAAGTAGTTAAGGACATTGAGGTCAATGGTAATTGGGACAAAATATAACATGGTTTTACAAAAGGTAGATCTTGCCAAACCAACCTAATCTCCTTCTTTGAGAAGGTAACATTTTCTAGACAAAGGAAACGCAGTGGATCTAATTTATCTCAATTTCAGTAAGGCATTTGACACAGTTCCACATGGGGAATTATTAGTTAAATTGGAAAAGATGGGGATCAATATGAAAATTGAAAGGTGGATAAGGAACTGGTTAAAGGGAAGACTACAACGGGTCATACTGAAAGGTGAACTGTCAGGCTGGAAGGAGGTTACTAGTGGAGTTCCTCGGGGATAGGTTTTGGGACCAATCTTATTTAACCTTTTTATTACTGACCTTGGCATAAAAAGCGAGAATGTGCTAATAAAGTTTGCAGATGACACAAAGCTGGGAGGTATTGCTAACACAGAGAAGGACCGGGATATCATACAGGAAGATATGGATGACCTTGTAAACTGGAGTAATAGTAATAGGATGAAATTTAATAGTGAAAAGTGCAAGGTCATGCATTTAGGGATTAATAACAAGAATTTTAGTTATAAATTGGGGACACATCAGTTGGAACTAACAGAGGAGGAGAAGGACCTCGGAGTATTGGTTGATTACAGGATGACTATGAGCCGTCAATGTGATATGGCCATTAAAAAAGCTAATGCAGTTTTAGGATGCGTCAGGCAAGGTATTTCCAACAAAGATAAGGAGGTGTTAATACCGTTATACAAGGCACTGGTGAGACCTCATCTGGAATACTGTGTGCAGTTCTGGTCTCCCATGTTTAAGAAGGATGAATTCAAACTGGAACAGGTTCAGAGACGGTCTACTAGGATGATCCGAGGAATGGAAAACCTGGCTTATGAAAGGAGACTCAAAGAGCTTGGCTTGTTTAGCCTGGCCAAAAGAAGGCTGAGGGGGGATATGCTTACTCTTTATAAATATATCAGAGGGATTAATATTAGGGAGGGAGAGGAATTATTTAAGCTTAGTACCAATGTAGACACAAGAACAAATGGATATAAACTGGACACTAGGAAGTTTAGACTTGAAATTAGATGAAGGTTTCTAACCATTAGAGGAGTGAAGTTCTAGAACAGCCTTCCAAGGGGAGTAGTGGGGGCAAAAGACATATCTGGCTTTAAGATTAAGCTTGATAAGTTTATGGAGGGGATGGTATGATGAGATAGCCTAATTTTGGCAATTAATCAAAGATCAATTGCCAAATTATCAGGAGGTAAGTATGCCAAGTGGTCTGGGATGGGATGTTAGATGAGATGGGATCTGAGTTACTACAGAGAATTCTTTCCTTGGTGCTGGCTGGTGAGTCTTGCCCACATGCTCAGGGTTTAACTGATCGCCATATTTGGGGTCAGGAAGGAATTTTCCTCCAGGGCAGATTGGCAGAGGCCCTGGAGGTTTTTCGCCTTCCTCTGCAGCATGGGGCACAGGTCACTTGCAGAAGGATTCTCTGCAGCTTGAGGTCTTCAAACCACAATTTGAGGACTTCAATAACTCAGACATAGGTTAGGGGTTTGTTATAGAAGTGGATGGGTGAGATTGTATGGCCTGCATTGTGCAGGAGGTCAGACTAGATGATCATAATGGTCCCTTCTGACCTTAAAGTCTATGAGTCTATAAGTGTTAGTGCCCCAAACCCTAACCCACTTTCATACTCACACCCACACTACCCAAGGCTGGCCAAGCCTAGGTGAACGTAAGAAGAAGAGGGGGAGGGGTAGACAGGAGTTCTTGTCCTGGGCCCAGGTCATCTGGGGTCACTGTGATCTCTTTGTTGCTTCAGCTCTCAGAAGGGTTTTAGGTCCTGGGTTCCTCTGGGGGGTTCCGTTCAAGGACCTCTGCTCCTGATGCTCTTTGTTCTAGTCATAACCAGCTCTCTGTGGTCTCCTCAACTTTCCCAAAACACACTGGCTAGATTTTGTTGTCCTCTTTGTTTTCCTCCATGCTGGCCTTTGCTTGTCTCGCTTCTTATGGGCTGGCTCTGCAGGTCTGTTCAGCTGAATCTTCCTTTCTTACAGCTGTTCGGTGGATTCCAGGCTCCCCTCTTTCTTGGCAGGCAGCTGAGAGTCATATGTGTGCTGTCTGTGGCCTTGAGCTAGCTGGAATCAGCGTCTTATCTTTGGGCATAGCAGGAGTGTGGTGTTAACCCATTCTTTGCTCTCTTCCTTCTTTCCCCTCTTGCCTCTCGCGACCTGCAAAGGAATCTTCCATTCCACACACACTCATACCTTTGACCCTTCCCAAAATGTCCTGCGATGCTTGCAACAGCATTAGCAATATACAGTGCTGATCTGCTGCAAATCCTACCTCGACGCCTCAATGTGGCGCAGCGGTGACCTTGGCTATTCAACAGCGATGGTAGTGGAATGTATTCTCCGGCAAGTCTAATCATGCTATCAAGGTGTCGGACTGTCAGCCCAGCTAGAGGGTTGATTTCTCTGCAGAGGGGTGTATAATCCTCTTTCTGAGGTTCTAAGTTAGCTAAACTGAGGAGGTAAATGCACCACTGACAGCCCAGCCAGTGGGTGGCTTAAAATAACGGCTAAAACAAAACAGAAAACCAAGTCTCAGTTCTCTGCATGTTCCTCATTCCATGCTCTGGTGCCAGGTTGCCAAAAGGAAACCGGACAACTCTCTCAGTGTGCACTTATAACTGCAGAACACTGACGAGGGAGGAATCAATAAACCATCTCACGAAGGAAAAGGCAAAAACAGCCTGCGATGTGCTGGGTGTTTGCGAAACATGATGAAAGAAGGAGATGGAGGTCAGCTGGAGGGATGGAAGCACGGTAATCCTAGGAAAAGAAGAAGGCACGAGGATAGTTGAAGGAGTCGGATTCATCATAAACAAGGAATGGTCTTTGAAAATCATCTCATGCCATTTGAAGTCATCGCGTATTGGAGTGCTTTACCTCCAATTGAACCGAAACAGCACCCTCAAAAACATCCAAATCTACGCTCCCACAAGTGCATGCGAAGATGATGATGTGGAAGGATTCTGTCAAGAGCTGGAGGAAACCCTCACTCAGAGTTCCACATATACAATTGAGATGGAAGATTTTAACGCCAAGGTTGGAAGAGGGAGAGAAGGTGAAAAGTTCATAGGAAGGTATGATATCAGAGAATGAAATGTGCAAGGAGAATGACTAGCTGTATTGGTTGAGACAAGGAGAACGTTAATTGGTAACACCTGGTTCCAAAAGAAGGCCAACAGGAGATGGACTTGGATTGCACTGAACATGAAGACAAAGAATGAAATCGATTACTTTCTGATCAATAGACAATGCATTGTTCAGGATATTTCAGTAGTGCCATCATTTAACATTGTTAGTGATCATCAGCTACTGATAGCCAGACTCACGTTCACTGTGAAGGTGGAGAAAAAGGTGCTGTGCATGGTGAACAGAAGGCACCAACTGGTAGCTTTCGATGAGGAAATCCTGAAGGAAAACATTTCCAGGGAAGTCTGGAGCCTCCTGGATGACTGAGAAGATGATTATGAGAACTTCAGCAAGAGACTGGAACAGTGTGTGAAATCAGTTGAGCGTGAAAGACTCAAAAGAGCTAGTGGAAGAATCTCAGAGAATACAAAAACCTTATTGGAGAAGAGGAGGAAAACGAAAAGAAATGGCAGTGACAGGCTTGAGTACTCCCCTTCTCTGCAAGCTCATACGAATGAAGCTGAAGGAAGACTTCGAGAAATTTCAAACCAAGAAACTCCTAAAGACTGCTGAAGATCGTAAAAGTCTCAAAAATGCAAACGGGAACTGATGTTGTATAGGTCATCATTATTCACTTTGAAGAACAGGGATAGAGAATCAGTAACTGATCGAACAGAGATGGAGGCAATCTGCAGGGATTTCTATACCCAGCTCTTTGCATCCCATATAGACATCCCAATGACATCACTTCAACAAACCGATGAACACATACTCCCAATTCTCATCAGCAAAGTCTGTCACACAGTCCATCAAAAGAAAGAGGGGAAGGCTCCAGACAAGGACAGTCTGACAACAAAAGTGCTTAAGGCAGGAGGTCAGAAACTCTGGAAAGCTCTTGCCCAAAGGTTCAGCCATTACCTGGAAATCCAGAAGATACCGTCCAGTTGGAAAGAGTCCAATACCATCTTGCTGCGTAAGAAAGGTGTTTGAGAAAATCTAAAGAACTATTGCCCAATCTGCCTGCTTTCGCATGTCTATAAGTTGTTCACCAAAATAATAATAAATCAACTGTCGCAAAACCTGGATGAACAGCAACCTAGAGAGCAGGCCAGTTTTCAAAGAAATTACAGCACAATAGACCACATCTTCACTCTAAACCAACTACTAGAGCATTCAAGGGAATACAAGTTCCCTCTGTGCATTGCTTTCATGGATTATGAGAAGGCGTTTAATAACGTGGAGACTAACACCTTCTTGAAGTTCTTTCAGAACAGGGCATCAGCACAAAGTATATCACATTATTAAAGGAAGCAAACTCTGGCTGCAGCTCAGATATATCACTGTTTGATACTCCCCTCCGAATCCCCATCGAGAAAGGTGTGAAACAAGGAGATACAGTTTCACCAAAATTATTCACAGCCTGTCTTGAATTGGTCTTTTACGAGCAGACCTGAAAGATGGGATTAATATCAACGGTGAGTGGCTAAACCATCTCAGGTTCACAAATGATATAGTGCTGATAGCCAAAAATACAGTCCAGCTTGAGAGAATGCTTAAAGAACTGAACGCAAAAAGTAGTCAAGTCGGATTAAAAATGAACCAGTCGAAAATGAAATATATGAGATCAGATGTTCTGCCAAGAACCTAAATAACTCTTGGAGGAAAGCAGATCCAAGAGGCCGACAAATATGTTTATTTGGGCCAGACAGTCAACATGCACCATGATCAGAAAGGCGAACTGTCGCGCGGAAAAAAGCTGGATGGTGCGCATTCAACAACATCAGGAACATACTCCAAGGACAGATCAGCAAAACCACTCATATGAATCTTTTTAACTTGACCATACTTCCAGCGATACTATATGGCAGCGAAACATCGTTGCTGACGAAGACTGAAGAACATCAACTATCTGTCACACAGAGTGCAATGGAACGAACATTTTTGGCCATTTTGCTTGGCGATCACATCCCCAATGAAATAATTAGGCAGCAGTCTGGAGTGAGAGATGTTGTTGAAAGCAGTCTCAGCAAAATGCGGTGGGCGGGTCATGTGGCCCAACTCAGTGACAACAGATGGACTGCAGCTATATTTGAGTGGTATCTGCGAGAACTGAAATGTCCATGTGGTCGGCCTGCAAAGAGGTGGGATGATTTCCTAACAAGGAGATATGGACAAGCATGGAGAAGGATGGCCAGAGCAAGAGAAGATTAGAACACGTGTTGTGATCAGCCTAGTCTTAACTGATGAAGGACTGACAGTCTATGCAGATCTGCCTTCCCTAGGGAACCCCTTGAGGGAGGAGGCCATTGGGGTGTGATACTGGTGCAGGATTCCCTGCTTGGTATGCTGATGCAGGACCAGATCTGTAATTTAAAAGTTTACTGTAAATTACTGGGCAAGTTCACAATGGAGACTGCTTTAGAACAGTTAGTCACAACATCAATGCAATACACAGGGAAAAAATGGGGAAGCAAATCTGTGAGTGGGGGAAGACGTCAGTATGATCAAATGGCCAAGTATGGGATAAGACTTCATTTAAAGTTACTTTTGAAGTATGGTTATATGCTAAAAGGGGATTATAAAAATTACATTTTGAGGTTCGTATTTAGTGTCTCTCCAAAATTTCTGTATCAGATTGCCTTCATTAACACATAAAGACATTGATTTGTTAACATCCTGCCCTACAAATTCTGGGCCAGATTAGGCCCTTTGAAATAAAAACATGAGGAATGGGGAAAGCTACCCTAAAAATAACTCCAAGACAGAAAATTGTAAACTGTCCCTTATCATCTCAGGAAATCCATGCAAACCTGTTATGTAAGCGACAACCAGTGGGTATGGTTTTAGTGAGGGTTAATGTTCCACTTAATGGAAAAGCAATGTTAACTCAAGTACTGCAAAAATTAGGGCTGATGGGGAATTGTTTGACAAAATGGGTTTTCATCTGAAAATGCCAGTTAATCACATCTGAACTTTTTGCGAAAAAGGGTTGATTTTGATGAATTTCCCATTTTGAAAAAACTTTGAAACAAATTCTTGAAATGAAAAGTTTTTAGGTTCTAAATGACTTTTCATTTAGAAATTTAAGTTAATTTATAGTAAAAATGTATTTGTAAAAAGGTGAAAATCAAAATGAAATACTTAAATTTACCTAATCAGGATTTTTTTTTTTTGAGCGGGGAGAACAGGATTTTCAGATTTTCAAAAATTTTCAAGATAACTTTTCATCCCAATTTAGGCTGGAGAAAATTTTCAAAATCTCAAAAATTCTCATGGGATGAGAAGACCATTTCCTGATCAGCACTGGCAAAAATACACCTTTTCATTCATGGTTTGTGGAACTCCAGAACACAGCAGACACAATCAGCTTGAGTCTTCAGGAGTAGAGGCAGTTGGAGGTTTCAGCTGAAGCAGGTAGACAGCGTATGTATGGCAGGTGAGCAGATGGTGGAATGCAGTCCTAAAATACAGGAGAGATGATAAACCATAATAATTGAGTTAAGTCAGAGAAATCAATGATCATCTGAGTATGGTGCCTGGGCTCATTCACATCCCTTATACCATATCTGTAGACTATTATTGCTGTGTTGGTAATTGAGTGTATGGTTCATAGGTTCATCAGTCAAAAAACTTCAGTGACACAAATAGATATCATATGAATACTGGAAATCTGATCCAGTCTGAGATGAATCTGCAGTAGCGACTGAGTGCAACAGAGTGGCTTCCCCCCTAAGGACTAGAGGCCTGGGACTAGCCCAATCCTTGTTACTAAGTAGGCATGCCTAAGCAGGGATCAGCTGATTCCCCTATAAAGAGCAGTAGGAAGCTGAAGAGAAGGGGAGGATGCTCAGGGAGACCAGAGTGGAGTACGGACGCTGCTGGGAATGAGTAGGCTCCAGCAGAGAAATTTGAAAGTGAGACTACAGGCAGAAAAGATATGGAAGAGAGAAGGGAAAACAGATGGGCTTAACTTTATTAGGAATTTTTTAGTTAATTTAATACATCAGAACCCAAGAAGGTCTGCGAATAGACAAAAGGATTTGTGAGTTATTGAAGAAGCGCCTTGAAGAGGAAACTGGCAGGAAGTCTGCTGTACAACACTGTGCCTTCATGCTCAATAGTATCACACACCTAACCATCACATGACATATATCTCCATGGACATGTTCCACTATGGGCTAGATTCACCAAGGTGCCTGACTTCCACTTTAGTTACCTAAATCCCAGGATCAGATGCCACAGGTATTCACAAAACTCCCACTCAGCTGCCACTGAACACTGTAGGTGCCTAAACTCAGCACCTAAGTTTTTACAGTAAATGTATCTGAGGTGCCTATATTTCTGCCTCTGAGCATGCACACACACATTGTTCCTAATTCTAGTAGTCCAGATGGCTAAGCCCTGAGTAATTCACGAAATGGAAGAAAATAGGCATTTGTCCTCCTAACTCTTCTTCAGGGCCCAATCTAGTAGGTGTTCTCCGAACACAGCTACTGGATCAAACCTCACAGACAAGCACACAAAAGGGAAGGTGAGGAGGAGAAGGACTTCAACTGTAACTTTTAGCTCACTGGTTAGGGTACTTATCTGGGATGTGGGAGACCATTTCTTCAAATCCCTTGTCCACATAAGGGGAGAAGGGAGTTAAAACAGGGATCTGCCACTTTTCAGAAGTGGGCTCTAACCACTGTGTAAACAGGGTATGCACGAGCTCTCTCCTGACATCTAGTGATGAGCTAAGGGAGAAGACTCCATGAACCAACCTTGTTTGCATTGGCTCATCTACTTTGCTAGATGTGCAGCATGATCGGGCTGCTTTGCCCAAATGATCACTTTTGGCTGGTATTGGATTGCAAGTCACTTTGTTATTGGGTGTAAGGGTAATAAAGAGTTGTTGTTCTAGCTGTGTGAATCAAGGGCAGCTGAATTGTGCTTGGGATGCCCTGATTGAGAGGTTGACCCTTATCTGAACTGTACTTGCTAAGCAGGGGATAGAGGTGCCAAAGCCCCATGGAGAAGAGAGAGGGTGGAGACAGGAGTTTGTGTATGATGGTGTGGGTGCTGCCTAAGGGTTGTAGGCACTCACTCTCTCTCTGTTCACTGTGTAATAATTGAGCTGATTGAGACTCAGTTGAGAGTCTTTTGTTGCGGACTACTAGAGCTGAAATCACTGATAACCAGGTTTAAACATTAGGCCTGCTTTGGGATAGTGTTTCTGGTGAAAGAGATTGCCTAGCCTGCACCAGCAGGGAGGCTTCCCCACTAACAACTGAAATTACTGGAAACTGTGTTAAGTGGTGGGACTTCAAGATATCCCAAAGGTGCAGTGGAGTGAGCAGAGTAGCAGTGGGGTGAACTGGAGCAGATGTCAAAGCAGATGGAATGGCCAGCAGCAGAATGAGTGGCTGGAAGACCAGATTTAGGCAGCAAATGTCCTGAAACAGGCGGGGCTTAGGACACATCCCTCACCATGACATTGGCTAGCTTAGGTGAGGTGTTGGTTTTTGGGAATCCCAGTCTTAGGGCTTGTATAAACTACTGCACAGAGTCAATCTAAGGTACGCAACTTCAGCTACATGAATGGCATAGTTGAAGTCAACATACTTAGATCTACTTACTGCAGTGTCTTCACTGTGGTAAGTCAACAGCTGATGCTCTCCTATCGACTCTGCTTGCACTCCTCGTTCTGGTGGAGTACTGAAGTCGACAGGAGAGCACTCGGCAGTCGATTTATCGCATCTATACTAGACACGATAAATCAGTGTTTCTCAAACTGGGGTTGCCGCTTGTGTAGGGAAAGCCCCTGGCGGGCCGGGCCAGTTTGTTTACCTGCTCCATCCGCAGGTCTGGCCGATCACGGCTCCCGCTGGCTGCAGTTCGCTGCTGCAGGTCAATGGGGGCTGCTGGAAGCGGCTGCCAGTAAGTGCCTTGGCCTACGCTGCTTCCAGCAGCTCCCATTGGCCTGGAGCAGCAAAGGTAAACAAACCAGCCCAGCCCACCAGGGGCTTTCCCTACACAAGTGGCGACCCCACTTTGAGAAACACTGACCTAATTCATCTAGGAATAGTTTAATAATATTATGAATCTGTATATATGGCCTTGTAATTGAGGCAGACTGTAAAGCTAGATGAGTCTAGTGGAATGTTTATTATATGCCTATATCGATTTAACTCAGTGAGAGTTGTTGGATGAGTAAGCAGGAAAGAACAGCAATAGATCTAGATAAGCAATCTCCAACACACCTTCAAAGATAATAGGGAAAGCTATTAGCTTTGGGGATCCTATATTGTGTCTCCAATGCAGATGCAAGCCTGGTACTGCCAGACTGGGAGAGAGATCAAAAGGACAGAAAACAATTAAAAAGCCCTTCTCAGGAGAGAAAGGGAGAGGTCAGTTGTCAGAGACTGACAGAGGCTCTAAAGAAGCTGGGCTTTCCCAGATCCAGGGAATGGCAAGGCTTAGGGAGAGGCAGGCATGCCAATAGACTGGTTTATTATTTTAATATATATTTGTTCTTAAATGCTTTGGTTCTAAATAAATAATACTCTGCTTTAAGAAGGCTGTCTGGTTACTGGTTATCACTGTCATTGCTCTCAGTGGGGCCAGAAATCCACACATTGAAGATAAATCAGGCCTGATGACATAGTTGTGGTTGAGAACAGGGGTCTGCAGCCCAGGGCAGATTCTGAGAGTGAGAGAATCACATGATTCCCTCCCAAGAGAAAGGAGACCTGAGGAGGGTGCACTCAAAAAGACCAGGAGAGCTCAGAAATACAGTTAGTCTAGTAACCATTGACAGAGAGCAACAAGACTTTCTAGTGTCAAGTGAATCTTGTGAAACAAATTATTTTTTTGCCTACCTAGGAGTGACTTTGGAGTGATGTTTGTGCGTGTATGTAAGAGGCTCTGGTTTCACAGTGGAATAAGACTCTTTAGTGTTATTGTCCAGTAGGTTGTTGTTTCTATAACTAATACAATGACTAGAGACTGTGGTGATGGATACATTTATCAATTAACCAATCAGCTAACTACATACATTAATAGTCTGGATGACTATAATATATTATTTCCTAGGGTCTCTGCTACACTGTCATCTGCTTTGAAGCTCAATCTTCAGATTGCACTATCCTCCAATAGTGTTACCGAAATATCGGGTCTGCCTAGCTGAGAGCCAATTAACAGCCTGACAGGGATAAGGAAAAATGCTTTATTCTGCAGAAAAAGGAGAGCCTGTACTTTCGTACAAAAGACTTTGTTTTACACAAATTTTATAAATTTTTAATACATATTTAGATAAAGATCCTAGTGTGTTAACACTTGATTGGTAGGTATAAAATTTTGTGCTTTTGTTATTTGGGTAGTACTGACTGGTTTGGAGCAGGATTTTTCTGCTTTGAGGCAGAAGAAAAGAGATAGGCTATTGTGTTTTTGAGCAGTACTGTGTACAGCTCCCCTTTTTACTGGCCGCTTATAAACTATTAAGGGGGGCCAGCCAGCTTTTACAATTTTTTTTTTGGCCTGGCAAGCCCAGATTGCCAGGCCCATTATGTAATTTACGATTAAGCTGAAGAGACAGGTACTGAGTTGTTTTCCAGACAGCAGAACCTTTGGCTACAGCATTACACAGATATTTTGCACATTGTATTATTATTTAAACAATATATAGAAAGAAAAGACAGAAAATAATTTATTTAATAATTGTATGGAGAAGGCCAGTAAACTATGACCCAAGGTTTGGGAGAAGGTTTTTAAAACTAAAGGTGTGATTAAGAGATACAGCATGGAAAACAACAGCAGCATTTTTATAGCTTGTAAATTTTGTTTTATTAAGTTAGAGTGATTAATATAAAAGCAACTTTTTTTTTATGTGAGCATAAGTTTTTTTTTAACTTAGCATTTATGGCATTTAGCACGTTTATTTTGCATAGCTATTTTTGCTATTTTATTATTTTTTTGTTGCAATTTTTGGAAAGCGTTTATTGATGCATTAGCTGCTTTTTTAAGTTTTGCAGAAATATTTACAATTGCTTTTTTTTAGTTTAGCTACTTTTAATTTAGGAATGAACGCACGGACAAAGGAATGAAACTTTGTTTGCCTAGCAACTAAGGGATTTTTGGCACACTTGGTTTTAGTTTTTATGGAGGCGGTAAAAAGCTTGTGAGAATAGTTTTTTAAGTTGAGGATTTGACTAGAATTTAACGTGGTGTTAATTTGAACATTAGGCAATACCCAGGCTACACCACACTGACTCTGCCAGCTGGGAGGGAGAGCTTTGTAGGCGCTATGGCCACAGATAAAATACAAGCCAGGGGGTTTTAAATAGAGGGTAAGGGTATTACCCGCGACTTGGTGGCGTCGGGTCACTAATATATTCCACTGCTTGCGGGTACTTACCATGCGGTTTTGGCACTTTTAATGGGAGATATTTAAGTGTTTTAGGGCATGGGTAGCATTTAGGATGCCCCCACAATACATAACAGCAAACAAATTAGCTGTAAAATTTGCAAGCGATTTTATGGGCTGTGGGCATTCTGACATTTTTTTAAGGGATGGGTGAGGCAATGCAATGCCAGAGTAAATATTTATATAAAATGTATAAGTATTATTTACAGGGCCCAGCGGGAGGAATGAGGAGATTTATTTTTTTTTAATATATAGAATGCTTGTTGCTTTTACAGTAAAGGCCCCGTCTAAGAGGCAAGGGCGTTTTGGAGCATTTTTAGAAGTATTTAAAGGGGGAAATGTTTTAGTTTTAATATTAAACCGAAGGGTTTGGTTACAGGCCTTAAGGGGAAGGTAGCTTACTTTTTTAAAAAATTTTTTAGTATTTTTTAAATAAAGGGGCAGGTTATTCCCAATTTTAAGGATATTAAAAAGAGGGACTCCCTTAGCTGCCCAGTAATAATGCCAAATTTTAGATTTTTTTTATATTTATTATACTGGTATTTTTTTATTTAGGCTTATTTAGTTTTTTGTACTACCTGCAAGGAGAGTACTTCAGAGAGATTTGCAGGAACAGCCCACAACTTTATTTTTTTTTTTTTAGAATGAGTTTGGTGGCACAGCCAGCAATTAGACAGGTGTTCCAATGTAGTCAGTTGCTGTAAGGACTTAATTGCTGGGTGGGGGTTGGCATGTATAAAGGGCAAACTGAAAGCAAGTAACTATTGTATTACCCTCCAGAAATTTATAGTTAGTAAAGTTTTAGGATTTATTTTGTTGGAACAGGAGCTTTAGTTTTTTGAGAGGCTTAGCCTTTTAGGTATTGTTTGCTTTTGGCTCCTCCGGGTCGCGGTGGGAAGAGCAGGAGGGGCTCCCTTGAGGTCCGGAGTTGTTTGCTTCTTGCCCCAGCCCAGGGGCTAGTTTGACTTGTGTGTGATGAATTTAAGTGTTGGGGTTTTTTTTGCACTTGAACTGCAGTTTGAGAAGTAAGGAGGACCTGGAAAGGGCCCGCTTACCGGGGCTGGAGAGGCTTGTGTTTTTATTTTTTTATATAGACCCAGTTTTCTGGAATGATCCGATGGGCAGGGACATCAGCGGGTAGGGACTGAAATTGAGCTGCGTACTTGTGGAGAGAGGTGAGAGTAGTTTGGAGGGAAACAATATATTTGGTTAGTTTTTTGTTATTTTAAGTGGCTAAATTAGTTACAGGTTTTGGATTCGCAAATTCGGTGTATGGCCTGCCAAATAAAAGTTTAAAAGGTGAGAGATGGAGCCGGCCTCTGGGGGCAGTGCGAACTGCCAAAAGGGCCAGAGGCAGGGCTTGAAGCCATTTTAGCTCAGTTTGAGCACAGTTTAGAGAGTTTAAGTTTCAAAGTGTGATTTATTTTTTTTTATTTGTTTTGAGGGTGGTGGTTTTTAAGGTGTGTGTAAAAGCTAGGTAATACCCAGGGCCTTTGCAAGGGCTTGAATAATGTGGGCAGTAAAATGAGTTTTTTGGTTGGAGTTAATAGATCTAGGAGGGGCAAACCTAGGAATGACATGATTTAATAGGGTTTTCTTTAACCCTATTAACCAATCAGCTAACTACATAAATTAATAGTCTGGATGACTATAATACATTATTTCCTAGGGTCTCTGCTACATTGTCATCTGCTTTGAAGCTCAGTCTTCAGATTGTACTATCCTCCAATAGTCTACTTTACAACGCATTTCAAAATGAAGAGAGACCGTTATTTCTACAGACAAATCGTTGATTTATCCATAGCCATCTGGAAACCTGGTCTCAGTGCAGCAGGCAGCTTTTCTTATGACAGAGGAGCACTTGAACCATTGGTTTAAACATCAACCACTGTGGCAGAGTGCTCACTGCTTCTTATCTGAGAACTGTTTGTGTAACTTACTAGAAGCTGATATTTATTTGTACAAAGTCTAGAAAAGATAAGAAAGGGACTTCGAAATCTGGGCAGTAATGGGTGGCATTGTAGTGACTCTTTATTATTAGTTATTATTTTTCATTTCCTATGTCCTGCTCAACCAGTCTTGCCCTTCTTTTGTAATTCAGGGTCTTTTTTATGATTCATGTATTTTTACTGACACATTAGAGGTATTTTCCTTTGGCTTATTTTCATTTTTGGCTATGTTGGGATCCATTATTTGTCTTATGATACATTCAAGAAATGTCCTTAGTTTAAAAGACTCAGCTGTATTTATTAAAGAATACTGTGCATGTCTGTACAGCTTTCATCTGAGGATCTTCAAGCACTTTGGAATTAAGATTCACACCATTCCTTTGAGGGAGGTACATATTATTGCATGTATTTATATAGGTAAACTTTGGCACAGACCACTACCAAAGCTGAGAATATAACTCAGAAGTCTATCCCCTGTTGCTCCCCACTGATCCTTGGGTTCTTCACCCCTGTATCACCACCTATCTTACTTCAAGTATTACATGAAGCAACTAACAAAGATACAGGAAAAGTTTTGGGCATTTACTTTTCATCTGAAGCACTATTGTTTCTATATTTTCCCCTCTGTCTCACTGGGCCTAAAAGCAGAAAGCACCAGTGCTTCTCTCTGGATTGTAGGACAGGAGGAATCCTATGCAAAACAGTTAGTACTTCCATCACAAAGCTAAACCTTAAGCGCCTGATTCGCTACCTGGCTTCCACCAGTGGAAAATCCAGGCTTTGGGGATCAGCAAAGAAAAATCTCCCAAGAGAAGGGGTGCGGCAATGCTCTGCTGGAGTTGGCCAATGCAGCACCAAAAGTTGGCAAGGTCAGCTGCGGTTGAAGCAGGTCTAGGAGATGTGTTCCAATCCTGACCTGAAGTAGTGAGAGAATAACATGGATATCTATCTCCTTCTGTTGGGACTGAGAGCACCATCCCCGTTTCACATGAGACTATGATTTCCTGTATGCTGTATAGAATGATAACATCAACAACTTAGGCATCAATGTGGCTTTTTTGTTTAGGCCCCAGTTTTGTAGCCACAAAAAAATGATTTAAAAGGTCAGAAGACAAAGTGACTCATCAATCTGAAAATGATTAAAATGTACCATGTCCCTTCTAGTATTTGCTTCATCAATATGAACAGAATCTCCCACAGGAGTTAAGTCACATTTACTCAACCACAGGAAGCAGGGGATAGAGAACAGTGACAGTATTAAATTTTAACCACTCTTCAAATAATGGTTTTAGAAATCAATAGTATAGGTCCTGAACCCTTGGCTTCTCTAACTGCACTTGATTTCATGGCAGATGCTGCTGAGATGAAGTTTTACCTTCTATTTGTCACTCTAGTTATCTGCATTCAGCAGAAACATGTCTTCACTTTTCAAAGGTAAAAAACTCCTGGTGTTATCAGTCTTTTAGTGGGTGTGGGTATGGAAGGCTGTCTGGCTGAACCATAATATCTCCTACTGGTATAAACAAACATTTTACAAAGATCTAAGCTTATTTATTGTATTTGTAATTGGATGTATAGATCAATATAATATATAGATGACATAGGCAATGAAATTAATATATGTCTCCTTTACAACCATAAATCCTATGTTTTTAATCATATTAAAGCTATTCTTTTTGGTCTAAGTGAAAATCAATTCTGCTCATTCAGTGCTCTGGAATGCAGTTAAATGGCATACTTAAGCTTAATGGGAAAAAATAATTTGCTTCATTTGCCTTAAAACAAGGTTTTAAATGAATTACTTCTTGAAGTGAAAATAGAAATCATTTCTGAAAGTGCTAACAATCTGTTTTCTTTCTAAAAGAGTTTTTATGATTGTTTTTTCCTGCCATAATTCATTTTCAAATAACCATTTCATCCTCGTATGACATCTGAGAAGCAGCTTTATTGCTGCCTATTGATAAACCTCAGAAATGGCCTGAAACCAAAAAGCTCTAGTAAAAACATGAAAACAGATGCCAGAAACAAAAACAGCCAAAAAGATTATATTTTCTCATATTCAGTTGGTTTTAAAACCTGAAACACTGTGATATGTGGAGATAAAAAGATAATGCAACTTGTAACTGTATTGAGCAAACCCAGTAACAAAAATAATCATGATTAAATAGCACCCATCATCAGAAGATATCAAACCACTATACAAATATTAATGAACTAAACCTCACAACACTCTTATGTGACTTACTCAGGTTCACACTAAATGTTTGAGACAGAACTGGGAATAGAAGCTAGATCCAAGTCTTCTGGCTCCTAGTCTTGTGCCCTAAACACAAGATTGTTTTAATTGCCTTGTGTTGTAATCACATTTTCCAATGGTTACCTAAATACAGGTTACAACTGGTTATACACAATGAGATAAATAGGGAAGGAAGTGGACAGGCTCATTAAAACAACCTTTGGGTGAAGTCAATGAAGCTACACCAATTTACACCAGCTGAAGCTTTTTTAAATATTTAAACATAATAGTTAAGATTTGACGTAGTCAGCCAAAATGCAGTATTTCCAACCCCAAGTGTTCAAAAATCATGAGTCAGGTCCCCTAAAATCATTGAAATTGGCTGAAAAGTTGTGAGATGTGTGACAAGATGGCCGATGTAGTATGGTGGCCCCTGCGCTTTTCTTGGTCAAGGGCTAAGATGCCACCCCTTGCCCCTGCTCTTGGGGCACCAAGTGCCCCACTAGTGGCCAAGTAAGCTGATAAAGGAGGGAAGCAGAGAGGGGTCTGGGTTTGCTCCTCACTCTGAGTCCCAGCCCCTCTCAATCCCTGTGGGTCCTTGCCTTCTTCCCCCTGGGGTGGGGTACTTTCAGTCCTTAGATGCTGGGGGAGGGAGTCTCCCTCCCCTGCTGGGGCAGGGTCTCCCTTACTCCAGTTTTTTGATCTTCCAAGTCTCATAGCACACCTCCAAGTTCCAGTCCTCTCTCCTTCTCCCCTGACTGCCTGAAGCCAGGGGGGTTTATTAGGTTGCTAACAGGGCCTTAACTGACTACAGGTCCTCCAATTAACCTGTAGCAACCCTCCCTAGTCTTCAGGGAACCACACCTTAATTAGCCTAGGGCTTATATACTTCCCCTCTACCACTCTCCCACTGGTCCCTGGCCTTCCTGTATCACAGATTTCAAAACTAATACATTTTATTTGACTACTGATGTCAGAGCATTTAGGGATCACATTTCCAGGCTTTTCTCTGTAACCACAAAGCCTGTAGCATGATTCCAGAAGGTAGGCCTTTAAGAAAAATGCCAAATACTGCAAGACTAGTGATAAGATCATGAAAGTTGTCAACACTGGAATGTGTCCATCCAGGGGCCTCTCTATGTTTTTTGCTGCCCCAAGCATGGCAGTCAGGCAGCCTTTGGCGGTGTTTCTGCAGGAGGTCTGCCGGTCCCGCGCCTTCAGTGTGCTCGCTGCCGAATTACCGCCAAAACCGTGGGACTGGCGAACCTCCCGCAGAAACGCTGCCCTCACAGCGACTGGCAGGTCACTCCCCGTGACTTGCCGCCCCAGGCACACGCTTGCTTCACTGGTGTCTGGAGTCACCTCTGTGTCCATCTCACTGAACTGTTTTAGGGAGGGGATAAAGGTGGAGACTATTTTACAGCACCTAAAAGGTGTGTGGAAGGGAACAAACTCCATTGTTCATAACTCTGATCTCCATTGTCATGAAATATCTTAATTCCTAGTCACAATTTTATGTGTCAATTATACAAACCAAAAGTAGGGGAGGAAAACAAGACACATACTTGGTGAGATTAAGGACACTCATGGCTGCCAGAAAGAAGCTGTAACAAATCCCTGGCCACCTGTTATTCTTATTTACTATTTGTACTATGGTACTGAAGAGACTTAGTTGTACACCAGGATTCCTTTATGCTACACAATGTACAAACAGAACAAAAAGAGAGCTTGCAATCTATGTAGACGATAAATGACAACAAATGGATACGGACTGACTGATAAGGGAGTACAAGCAGGGCCGGCTTTAGGAACTGCGGGGCCTGATTCGAATACCTGGTGGTGGTCTGGGTCTTCGGTGGCACTTCAGCAGCTTCACTTGCTCTGGACCCCCCCGCCGCGAAATTGCCACCAAAGACTTGGAGCGATTGAAGGACCCCTCTGCCATCAAAGTGCTGCCAAAGACTCGGACCGCCACCAGGTATGTAAAAAAAATTTAAAAATTAAAAAGGCACTTAAGGCGTGGGGCCCTCTTAAGTGCAGGAGAGGTGCCAAATTCCGGGGGAATTGGCCTAAAGCCGTCCCTGAGTACAAGAACATAATGAGACAATAGTGGGAAGCATGACTGACAATAGTCTCTCAGCACATCAGAATCTGGCCGTTGCCAAGTTTTTTGTAGTCATCATTGGAAAGAAGAGATTTAAGGAGGGATGTGAAGGTAGATAATAAGGTAGCTTTGCTGATGTTTACAAGGAGCAGCTCTCAAGCATGAAGGACAACATGAGAGAAATACTAAAGGTGTTTGAAAATTTAACAAGTGGGTGATGGCCGATCAGAGGAGAAATGATAGGTAGGCATAGGCATGAAGAGCCTTGAAACTAAAGACAAGTAGCTCATGTTTCAAAGAGATAGAGAAGGCAAACTGTGGAGAGATGCAAAGAGAAGATTGACATAGTCAATGCAATTGACTAGCAGAACGATCTTTGTAGCAGCATTCTGAGTAAATATGTGTGGGGCAATACTGCATTTATCAAGACCCGAGAAAAGGATTTTGCAATAATTGAGACATGAGATGATGAAAACATTGGATGAGAGCTTTAGCTGTGTAGATTGACAGGAAAGGCCATATTATAGATATGTTACCCAGAAAGAATCTGCATGATTTATACATAGACTTGATATGAGGATCTGGAGAGAGGTCTGAGTCAAAGATGACATCCAGGTTACAGGCCTGAATGACAGGCAGGATGGTGGTGGTGTCCACAATTATTGAGAAAGGAGATAATGGGGAGAGGTTGCGGGGAAGATTAAGAGCTCTGTTTTGAGTTTGAATTGGCAACTAGACATCTATGAGGAGATGTCAAAGAAACAGTCTGAAATTTTAGTTTGGACAGAAGGAGACAGGTCTGGAGTAGAGAGGGATCTGTGAATTGTCAGCATGGAAATGGTAGTTGAATTTGTCTTTGCACATAAGTTTACCCAGAGCTAAGGTGCAGAGGAAGATGAGAAAGGTACCAAGCGCAGAGCCCTAAGGAACACTCATAGGAAGTTGGAGGGGGGATGAGGAGGATCCCTTGATAGACACGCTGAAAAGCAACTAGAGAGAAGGGAGGAAAGCCAGGAGAGAATAAAGTCATGGAAGCCCAGGGAGGACTGGGTTTTAAGAAGAAAAGCATGTTCAATGATGTAAAAGGTAGCTGACACATCAAGGAGGGTGAGGATGGAGTATCAATTCTAGATTTGGCCAGGAAGAGGTCATTAGAGACTTTGGCAAGAGTGGTTTCAGTTACGGGAAAGTGACAGAAGCCAGATTGGGAAGGGTCTAGGATAAGAATTCTCAGTTCCTGTCCTCCAGATCTATCAGTAGGATTTCACAATTGTCTCCAGAGTGCACACCATAGTATCTCAAATTTCACAACAGCAGTAAGGACAGAACTCAGATCCTTATGCTCCAAAAGCACAGGCCCCTGCAACATAAGTTATATGAGAACCTCCATTAACTGTTGACTAATTTAATGCCTATAACAGTCAGCTGAGCAGTTCTGATTCCATCCAACAGAAGACAGTGGTATGAATACACAACAGTCACCTCACTGTAATACTTTGCACTATAGTGAGCAATGGAAACTACATGAAGAAGTCACATGCAGGCAGCCCAGTTCAGGCACCTTTTGTAAAATTAATTCCCATGGTAGATAGCAGCATCAGGAGACAAGCTCCATTTCAAAACAACCCCAATCACAAGTTATGTAGAGCACTTGCCCTGAGAAGTGGGCAAGTAGCCAGTGCTGCATAACTCTGATTGCTGTTTGATTCTCTCTCGTATGAAGGTGGGGGGTGTGTGGAGAAGGCTGGTGCATTGTTGATTCTGCCTGATTGTGTGGAGCACAGCTAAAAGCAGAAATGATAAATCACTTGGTTGCTAGCCTCAGTCAGGTCACAGCTAGAAATAAATCACACCGGTGGGTTGTGACAATCATGATCCACAGATTAAAACTACATGTTTTGAGAGCCCTGTCTGTTTTGTTTTAAGGGCAATTTTCTGAAATGGTATTGTCAGTCATCTTTCAAGAGCCTGCTTCACGCACTGTCACCAACTCCATGGGGATTCTGGGTCAACCGCTTCCACTCCACGAAAATGGAAATGGGGCTCAGACCTGCCCTGGCTCCTTTCCCCGATCCCTGTACCTACTTATACACCAGACACGTCAAGTCTTTTTCATTGGATGTGAGACTCATTCATTAGCAAGCTGTCTCACTCCCACACAGATTCCTAAGCTTATCCCACTCATTTTGAATAAATATATAAAGATTTAAAATATTTTTACTCAGGTACTTTAAGAGACAACAATATATCTAGGGCCTCAGGCACAGGGCTTAGAGCTTGGAAAGCCACTTTCCAAACTTGTGTACTGTGGTAATCATAGAGAGTACAGGCCCGTGTTCTATATGCACGCAAGAGGAGAGAAGAAGTTATGCAGAGGGGGTGGGGAGGTTGTTTGCGTGTGTGAATACTTGGCGGTTAAAAAAAATCTGAGTTCACCCAAAAAAAGAGCAGGACTTGATCAAAAGAGGGAGGGTTTTGCAAAATACAATTTAAACTACACTGGACAAATTCATGTCTCAGGGATCGTCCACCACCCAGGTTTTTGTTCCAACCAGCAAATAATTGTTTTTATTAAAATCCACTGTTTTGCATTGCATCTAGAGTTCTCACATGCCCTAGACTTACTATGAATGAGGACATTTAAGTGTTCCTTATGCAATATTAAACAGTGCACATTTTGAAACGAACTATTAAGTGCTGGTTGGATTAAAAACCTGGACTATTGGGTGTTGCCAAGGACCAAAGATGAGAGTCTCTGTCTTAAGCAATGACCTAACAGACCACCTGACTCTTTGGGGCTGTAAATCTCACTCTTAAGGCCAGCCAATCCTTGGCATCACTGATATACACATACTATTTCAAACTTCTCCTAACTCCCTGATAAGGGTGCATTCAAACCACCACTGTTCTGCACTTACATAGGGATTGAAAGTTATTTCTTAACTCCCAGTCAGCAGCATATGTACATCTCTGGTCTGCTTCCAATCTCAGTCCCTCCCTACAGTGGTGAACAGGCACTGATTTGAGTGAGGGATACAGGCAGAGGAAGGACACCTAGCCTTGGACTGAACAACTGGGGCACTAATCGGCACAACAGATAGCTAGCCACTCTGGCTGTGGATTTCAAGCAGGATGATGACTATCAGTATCTGTAAAGAATGAGAGAGAGGAGCAAGCCAGTAGTATACAGGATTCCAAACCACCTGCAGGCAGGTAGATAGTATAGTAGGGGAGGGGAGGGGAGGGGAGGGGAGCAAAGGAAGGGGGAGATGGACAGGATTGGGTGCTGGGAAGAAAAGAGAGCTGGGGCACCTTTAATTTGTATAAGGAAGAGCATATTCATGTTTTGAGGCAATCCAAGATATGCCATCAGGAGCTCACAGTATGCCCTCAACAAGTAAAGAGAGAGGGCCAGTTTCTCTGCTGCACTCAGCATCCTCTGGGGACTATAGCATAAGAGCTAGCTGCAGCTTCCTAATCCTGGGACCAGTTATACAACAGCCCTGATGTCCTTTAGAGGCTCGGGCTGCTCTAAAATAGGTCAGGCTGGTTCCAGACACACCCTTGAGCTATGGGAGAGCAATGTAAGAACTGTCTACTTCAGCTTTTTATCAGCTGGGGGCTGCTCCGTTTTTGGGAGCAGGGACTTTTCAGCAATGCAAAGGGACCCCAAGCAGGGGATAGAATCTGGCCCAACATTTTCATTGCTTGAACCTCCTTCAGCTCCCCTAGCACCCAAGTCAGAGAAGCCAATTGAGACTGAGACGGACTGTTCAGACTTGTACATTAATACAGAATGTTTCCATGCACACGCTCAAAGCCTTTGCTTTTTCTGAATGTCTTTTTCTTTCCAGTGATCAAGTATTATGGGCTCTCCCACGATCAAACAGACAAGCTGAATTCCTTCAAAATTTAACCACCAACTTTGAGGTAATTTGTTCTCTATAAACTCTAGGCCAAATTCTGCTCTCAGGCATGCCAATGCCGTTCCACTGGGAGGAAGATTTAGCTCCCCCTTTCATTCTCTTATGTTGTATATATTTTTAGTTTGTAGAAGCATAATGGATGCTTTATTTCCATCATTTTAATGTCTACTGATTGAGATGAGCAGATTCCGTTAACTGATAACGTTTTATCACATTATATCAAGCACCTGATTTCAGAATTATGTAATTGATTTTGTATATTAGCAGCAACAAAACAAAGATGATGAAGTACTGACGTGTGATGGTTGGTAAAATCATTTGTCTGGAAGTCCCAGGAGTATAAGTTAATGCAATTTCTAACCATATGACTTCTAGGAACCCAACGCGCAGGATTGGATATTACAGGGCTTGGTGGTGTTTTGCTAAAGACAGAGTTTAGATGATAAGAATCTCTTCATTTAGAACTAATAATCTCATAGAACACCAGGCAGGATTTTGTGATTTCCATCTGCGATTGCAGGAAAGAGCGTTTAATTAAAATAAGGCATCCAAATTTCTTCTAAAGCACTTTCCCCATTATTTTATCATATTTTCGTTTGCAGTCAGTATCCTGTAATGAAAAGCATAACTATTTCCCTATTCAGTGTTGTTACCAGGATCCCTGATGTGTCCCTGATCACAAGAGCCTTTAACAGCCCCTGTGCCCATAGCCTGTCTCTGTCCAATTTGCTCCCCTGACACTTGTCACCCTCCCACCATTCCCCTATCCTATCCCTCTCTCCAGCTTCTTATTTCCATCACTAACTGCTCCTATCCACCCCCTCCAGATCAGCTCCGGTCTCCCTCCCCTTCTGCTGCCTCCCACCTTCTAGCTCTGGATCACCCTCTCTCCATCTCTCTCTCTGGCAATTGTAATCCCCTCTTCCCTCACTCTGCATTCCAGTGTGGCTGGACAGCAGAAGAGAGGGAGGCACTGAAAGCAAAGGAGAGACAATCTCTCTGCATGCAGTTCCAGTCCACGGTGCCACACACCCCCAGAAGCCAGGAGGAGTCAGTAAAGGGTTTCATGCTGTCTGGAGTGGCTCACAACTGAGAGTGCCAACCTCAGGGCAGACTGTCAAAAAAAGGGCAGATACCATCTGTTTGGGGGTATGTTCTGTTATTAGATTTCACCTACCCGGTAACAAGTTTGAATTCCTGGATCACTATAGTAGTCTTACCACGGAGTCACAGACAGACTCATTAGGCTCTCCAGTCTATCTTGACACTCAGACAAACTGGACTTAGTGACAAATGGTCACTTACACCAAAAACCACAAAATAATCAGGTTGTTTTCAATCCCAAAAGACCAGTCACTTACCCCAGATCAATTGGTACCCTAGTTCCTACACCAAAGACAACGCCCGAAGCCAATCTTGTAATAAACCGTCTAAAGGTTTAATAGCTAGGGAAAAAAACTGAGAGAGTAATTTACAGGTTAAAGCAAGCAAACATACCCACAAATAAGTTACCATCTACACTTCCTAAAGATGACAGAGATGTAGTTATCTGTCAATTCAAAATGTCTTTCAGGGCAGACCTGGGGTAACTCCTGGGGATTTCTGCCTTAGTTTCGTGTCTCTGGCCCTGTGAAAATTCAAACAACAAAAAGATCACCATTTCATTTTGTGAGCATCTCTATATGACCTTCCCCCAGAGTTCAAACCAATGGGACGTGGGCTCCTGCCCCTAACTTCTTCCTGGGTGGCTGGGGCAATCAACAAAGCTTTTTGTCCTAGATGGCCCATTAAGTCTTCATAGTCCTTCTTGATGGGCAGAGGAACTACTCCCATCTGAGCTCACAAGGTGAAAGCATGGATTTTACAATTATAAAACAAATTTATATTTTACCTTTCAGCATGGAATGCAGATGTTACAAATGAGATTAATGCAGGCAGCAATTTACAGGCATTTCATAGAATCTAAACACTAAATACATTCTTCTAGGACTAATACCTATTTTGAACAAAATTAACATACAGGTGAAGTGGTTTGGTTTCCAGCTATGAGTTTGTCAGCTCTTAGCTGATGCCTATGACCTTGGCCAAAGCTGGCATTTGATTTCCAGCATCACAAAGGGAATGTCTTGCTCAGCTCCTGCAGTACTGGGTTGAAGCATGCTTCCGTGAATTTTCCTGCCAAATTCTAACTAGTCTATACAGATCATGAGTGAACTGAGAATGTTCAGAGAGATATAACTTGACCACATTTGAGTGGATTTTCATGGGGATGCTGAAAGGCACATCCTTGACACAAAGGTCAACCTCATGCTAAATTTCAAGTCCCTGCTCCAAAGCATGAGGGCACTAATGCTTCTTAATTAAACAGCTGTAAGAACTTTTTTAACATGGGCAAAACAATGAATTCTTGTTCTCAGAAAAAGCTGAGCTATTTTAGCTGAAACTGAAAAAATAAAAATCAGCCTGAAGCTGTCATGTGGCATGGAAAATTTAACCTCGATTTAGCAGGCCAGTTTAGCAAAATTAAAAGCAAATGCATTTGAAAACAGGGTTTTATAATGGGAAATATCAGACAACCTTAAATATAGGCAGTACTGCCTTAAGTAATTAATGGTATATAGAAGATAGACTGACCACTGCCGTTCATCTCCTAATATAAGAACAAAAAATGTCTATTGCAACCGAAAGCTTTCAGAATATGTAACGTTTAAGGATAACTGACAAAGGAAATAGTTTTTCACACAATACATAGTTAGCCTGTGGAATTTATTGCCAGAAGATATCACTGGGATCAAGAGTTTGGAGGATTCAGCAAAGCATTGTACACTGACAGAGTTATACTAATAAATATCTGAAAATTAACAAGAGTTTTGGTAGGGATATAAACTGCCATGCTTGTGGGCATAAGCTAACCCCCCTCTGAAGGAAAGTTAGCCCATCACTGCCTCCTGCAGAGTTTCTTGTGTCTGCCTCTGATGTACTTAATACTGGCCACTTTTGGTGACAGGATACTGGACAAGGGTCTGAGCGATTCTGACAATTCTTATGTTACCTGTATTACTTCATTTACCTGCTAGACTCTCTGCTAACTTAGTTATGCCAACTTAGACTTCATTGAACTTCCTTATGCTCAGACTTAGCAGGCCAGATTTAGAGATATATGTACTAGAAGGGGTAAATGTTGCATGTTCTTAAAGTGGTTATTGAACAAATAAGTAAGTTGCTGCAATATATATTTTAGGGGAGCTGGAAAGAAAGTGTAAGTTACACCAGTTTACACTCCCTCCAGATTTAGATTCACCTTTGAATATGGCCTTTATAATGGGTATTCAAGACCTAGCAGCTTAATTGATTGCATTCAGATTGTATGATATGTCTCCTTAAAACTAATGTAAACCTCTATTGGCCTGCGTATACTATACATTGAGGGCTAGATTCACAAAGGTACGTAGGCATTGCAGGCCAGAGTTGCCTATTTTCTAATGAGCCGGGGGCAGGGGTTGGTTGACCCCCACTCCTCCCCAGACTCCATCCCCATTCCACCCCTTCCCTCAAGGTCCTGCCCCCATGCACCCTGACTCTTCCCAGCCCTCGCTCCTCCCCCTTCTCCCCAAGTGCCTCCTGCACACCATGGAACAGCTGATCGCAGCAGGTGGGAGCTGCTGGGAGGAAGGGGAGGAGCTGATTGGTGGGGCTGTTGGCAGGAGGGAGGCACTGGGGGTGAAGGGACAGATGCTGTCCTGTGGGGCTTCCAGTGGGTTCTGAGTACCCTCTATTTTTTCCCCGTGGGTGCTCCAGCCCCAGGAGCCTATGTTGCAGGCCTTACCCCTAGTCTGCCCGAGATAGGCACCGAAGGCTAGATTCATATAGGGGATGTAGGCATTGCAACTCTCAATGTTTTGTGCCTTGACCCTGGTCCACACCCCTGTGTGGTGTAGTTAAACTGATATAAGTCCCTATGTAGACAGTGCTAGGTTGCTAGGTCAGATGGAAGAATTCTTCTGTCAACCTAGCTACCATGGGCATAGTAGTGTCTACACTGAAGTGCTACAGCAGCATTTTAAGTGTAGACAAACCCTAAGAAAGAAGAGTGAGAAATAGCCTAACCCAGCTGGGGAAGAAGGGAAGAAAAGTGAAAGGTTTCAGAACATGTAACATTTAAGGATAACTGATAAAAGAAATAGTTTTTCACACAATACACAGTTAGCCTGTGGAGTTCATTGCCAGGACATAGCAGAGGAAAAGTATGGGGCTTAGAGCCCAGGTTTTCAACTGTATTTAGGTACCTACCTCCCATTGATTTGGACCTTAGATGCCTCCCACTGCCTGGAACTCTGCATAGGGCATTTCTGTGGGATGTAAGAAAACCAGCTTTGAGTTCCCACTCAACCTGATTTAGAGCAGAGACTTTAACCCAGGTCTCCTGAATCCTAGGTGAGTGCTCTCTTCGCCATGCTATGAGGTATTCTGGGGTAGGTCTTGCGCTCTTTCTTTCTGTCGCCTGCTGAAACTGTTCCAATTTACATGAATAATTAACTCTTCACTGAGTCAGAAGGAGACTAACTTTATAGGCCAAAAGTCAGGGCACTTAGCTGGGAGGTGGGAGACTCAGGTTCCAGTCCCTGTTACAATAAATATTTAATTATTTTATACAAAGTGGAACAGCTCCAGCAGGAGAGGTTGTGAAAAATCCAACCCAGTATACCTAATAGCCCGGTGATAAGGGCATTCACCTGAGATGTAAGCAGAATTGGGTTCAAGTCTCTACTCCAAATTACGCAGAGTAGGGATTTAAACGTGGTGAGTGCCCTAACTACTAGGTATTCTGAACATGTAGTATATGTGTGTGTGTATACGTGCACGCAGGCCCAAGCCTGAAGGTGTGTTGTGCACATGGCCATGAGATCAGGCCCTGCTGGCAAGATAGGCAAGGAAACACACAGTTTGAGAATCCCGCTTGGGGACTGTTAGGGCTTTGGCTTGCGCTAGGTCTCCAAGTAGCTCATTAGCTATGGGGTGGCATCAGGACAAAGGCAGTTTTGTGAATGCCCACCAGCAGCAAAGTAGGTGCCTATTGGGTTAGGCAGAAGCTAAGCACTAGTTTTGAGAATGTCACCAGCCTCTAATGGTGGACATAAGCACCTAAAGAGGCAATTAGGTACCCAAGTACCTTTGGGAATCTGTCCCTTAATTTTATCTAAAATTTAGAATATATTCTCCAGAGTCTTTCTCTATGTTGGTTGTTCCAAAGGCTATAGCTACGTTGCACTGCAGTGCAGACTATGGGGGTATGAATTGCAGAGCACACCAAAACGTTGGGTGCTAACTGCCCCATGTGAATGCTGCTCGTGTGAACTAAAAAGTACCTAGTTTGCATCAACATCATAGGTGCTGACTCCATGGGTGCTCTGGGACTAGAGCACCCATAGGGAAAAAGTTGTGGATGCTAGGCACCCACCGGCAACCCCCCTCAGGTCCCCTTTTCCCCCCAGTGCTTCCTGCCCATCTGTGGGCCCTGCTGATCAGCACTTCCCCCTCTCTCTCCTAGGTCAAGCACCCCCCAGCACATTGGAAAGTTGGCGCCTGTAATTAACATAGTCCTGTATGGTGCACCAAAATGAATACAATATTCAAAGTGTAGTTGCACCAGATCCAAAGAGAGCATGACATGTTGATTTTGAACATGCAGCAAAAAAATTGCACTGGCCTTTTTTCACATTATAAATCCATGTCTAATTTGCTGTCCACTACCACCCCTAAGTCTTTTCAACATTATTGCTTCCCAGTTTTCAATCTCCCACTGAATAGCTGAGTTTTATTTTATTTCATTAACTTTCATTTTATTAACTTGAATTTTACTAAATTAATTTCATTTTATTTTCTGCCCAATTTTAATCACTCTAGGCCCCTTTATATTGCTGTTTCATCTGAATTTATTTTGAAATCCCTTTTGGCATTTGGTTCATCTATAATCAAAGTAATCACTGAATACAATAACTGAAATGACTAGTCTGAGCTGCATTAATTCCCCAAATACCCTCAGGAAAAATAACCCTCCACTGATCTGAGGATTTGGATTGTAATAATCAGCTAAACAGATATATTAAACTAGTAATATTATCTCATGAAAGGTGATGTTCCTGCCTTTGTTCTTGATTTATGAATTTATATTCAGCTGTTGTTATAATTTTTTCTTACCCACACACTTTTCATTTTAAGCAATAGCATGATGTGACAGCACAACACGTGAAACATAAAACTGCTTCCCACACACGACCTAGTAATTTGAGGACATATATTGTGTTTTGATCGTGTTCAGGATGTTTACTAAATGGTAAAGTATTTTTTCTTTCCTTGTGAAAAAAATGTTCTTGGAAACTTTGTAGGTTGTTCTCTGGCAACCTGTTTCGGCTGAAAACATTATGAAGAACAAAGAAGTCCATTTCTATGTTAATGTGTCCGATATAAATGATGTGAAAGCTGAGCTAAACCGATCCACCATCCCATACAAGTATGATTCTTATTTCTCGCTGTGAAGATATTAAATCAGAAATTCAAACCAATTGGAGATACTGCTTAAGAATGGTTTATGATCTTTGTTTGTTGTTCAGAGTTTTGATGGACGATGTTCAAGGAGTTATCAAAAAACAAACTGTCAATGACACAGTCAGCCCCCGCAGTTCTGCATCCTATTATGAACAATATCACTCTCTGAATGAAGTAAGATACGTTATATTTTTCTTGTGATCCTTTATGCATTTATTGTTATTGCATTAACAAGGGCTTAAATTTAATTTGATGATGATGGTGATATGGACTGTCTGATGGTGATATGGACTGTTACGTTACAGACCTATAGGGGAAATAATTACATTTGTATTGATTAGCTAATAATAGTTCACATTAATACAGTACCTTTAATAAAGAACGATCCCAGCACCTTACAAAACACACTACATAAGAACCACTTTACCCACCAACTGAAACCACATAAGAAATTTAAGGTAGGCGCAATGTAATTACCTAAAATGAAATTTGGTCAAGACATTTTAGATTTTATGTAAATGCACACCCTAAGTTTACAATCATAACTTCAGTTGCTTCTGAAAATTTAATTCTAATGGATCATTCTGCAGTTCACCTAAAAAGGCACCCTGCACGGTGCAGTTGTGTATTTCTGCCAAAATTGCCTTAACGTGGATTGAATGTTCACTCCAAAGACATCTTTAGTGAGAATAATATGGAAAGCTCATTGAAAGCAAGGTTAGGGAAAATGCAAAGAAAGGAATTTGTTTTTCTTTCTTGATTAATATCTTTTCTTTCTTGATGCTGCAAAAAGATATGTTAGATGACCTGCTGCATGTTTTATATCTCTAATCTTGTACCTGTGATTTCTGTGATTCTTTTATAGAGTTCTAATCATTTTCACTTAGGACTCATGAGAAGCAGGACAATGTGCTTGTAAACTCAACACTCTACAGATGATTCTGTTTTTCTGAATCCTAAATGGATATGAGCCAGCAAGGAAGAAATATTAACAGGCTCTCCTGTCAACCTGTTTAAAGCAGAGCTGTCAAGTGATTAAAAAAATTAATCGTGATTGTGTGATTAATCGCTCTGTTAAGCAATGATAGAATACCACTGATTTAAATATTTTTGGATGTTTTCTACATTTTCAAATATATTGATTTCATTTACATCATGGAATGCAAAGTGTACAATGCTCACTCTATATTTATTTTTTATTACAAATATTTGCACTGTAAAAAACAAAAGAAATAGTATTTTTCAATTCACCTAATACAAGTACTGTAGTGCAGTGGTTCCCAAACTGGGGTTCATGAACCCCTGGGGGTTTGCAAAAAGTTACAGGGAGTTCTTGGGAAAAAATTCCCTAATGACGGACAGAGCTGTCCCTAGGTACCTCGAGCAGCCTGAGGCCAGCAGCCTGGAGCCCCTGGACTTCCAAGAGCTACGCAGATCAAAGCAAGCATATCTATCACACTGAGGAGATTTAAACTTCAAGATTCCTTATAAGAAATAGAAAAGGAGGTGGATATTTTTAGCTGTTTTTAAAATTAAATAGGCAGCTAGTATTGTTTTTAAAATGATTATGAAGAACAAGTTTAAGCTTTCTTGTAATGTGCATTGTTTACTTGGACTGCTCAAGACCTGAATGCTTGTGTAGGAGGAACTCTGAGTTGACTTCTTAAATACTTTCATGTTGTTTCACATCTGATACTCCTTGATGAAACATAGGAGCCTTATCTTATAACAGCCTTATTCAAAGTGATACAAGCTACGAAAGTGAGATCTTGGAAGACTGTTGCCATTTTCATAATGTAGTAAAAATACTGTAATGATAAATAATAAATAATAATAAATAGTGTATAATAAGCATGTCATAAAAAATTATATTTCCAAGATCACTGCTTTTATCATTTAAACTCAGGTAAAGGAGAAAATCTCTGGAAATATTCATTTTGAAGATGGGGTTCATGAGACACAACATTTTAGTGAAAGGGGTTCACATATTGTTAAAGTTTGAGAACCACTGATTTAGAGTTAATCTTATTAAAACACATATTATTTGCTTGCATCCAGTTTGCCAAGTAATCCAGATCACACTGAATCAGTGACCAGTCCTATTCATTATTTACCACTCCCCCAGTTGTTGTGTCATCTGCAAACTTAATCAGTGATGATTTTACCTTCTCTTTCAGGTCACTGATAAAACTGTTAGATAGTATAGGGCCAAGAACCAATCCCTGTGGGACCCTACTAGAAACACACCTGCCTGATGATGATTCCCCATTTATAATTACATTTTGAGACCTATCAACTAGTCAGTTTTTAATCCATTTAGTATGTGCCATGTTAACTTTATATCACTCTAGTTCAGGGATCGGCAACCTTTGGCACGCGGCCCATCAGTGAAATCCACTGGTGGGAAGGATGGTTTGTTTACCTGCAGCGTCCACAGGTTTGGCCGATTGCAGCTCCCATTGGCCGCGGTTCACCATTCCAGGTCAATGGGGGCTGCGGGAAGCCACGCAGGTCGAGGGATGTGCTGGCCACCATTGGCCTGGAATGGCGAACTGTGGCCAGAGGGAGCTGTGATCGGCCAAACCTGTGGACGCTGCAGGTAAACAAACGATTCCAGCCTGCCAGCGGATTTCCCTGATAGGCATTGTGCCAAAGGTTGCTGATCCCTGCCCTAGTTTTTATTCAAAATGCTATGTGGTACCAAGTCAAATGCCTTACAGAAGTCTATTACATCAACACTATTACCTTTATCAACTAAACTTGTAATCTCATCAAAAAAAGACAGCAAGTTAGTTTGACAGGATCTGTTTTCCATAAGGCCATGCTGATTTGCATTAATTACCCTCCTTTAATTCTTTATTAATCAAGTACTGTATCAGTCTCTCCATTATATTTCCCAGGATCAATGTCAGGCTGACATGGCTGAAATTATCCAGGTCATCCTGTTTACCCTTTTTAAAAACAGAGCTAACATTAGCTTTCTTCCAGTCTTTTGGAACTTTTACAGTGCTCTGAGACTTATTGAAAATCAGCATGAACAGTCCATCTCCTCAGTTAGCTCTTTTCAAACTCATGGATGCAAGTTATCTGGATCTGCTGATTTAAAAATGTTTAACTTTAGTAGCTTCTGTTTAACATCCTCCAGAGATACTAGCAGAATGGAAAAAGTGTTACCATCACCTTCTGATGAGACTATAGCACGTTTTTATTCAAATACAGAACAGAAATATTCATTGTACACTTCTGCCTTTTCTGCATTATTATTGATAATTCTACCATTTTAATCTAGTAATGGATCAATAGCATTGTGAGGGTTCTTTTGGTTCCTAATATATTTTAAAAGTCCTTCTTATTGTCCTTATTGTCTGCTGGCCATAGATCCCTTTGCTTCCCTTATCAATTCTCTATAATTCCCAACTTCTGATTTATAATAATTCCTATCAGCTTCCCTTTTCTTCCAATTGTTATATGTTTTTATTTTTTATAGCTTCCCTCAGTTCCTTTTTAAACCAGGTCCATCTTTTGACCAGTATGGCCTTTTCCCTCAATAGTGGGACTGTAGCTTTTTGGGCACCTAGTAAGATGTTTGTAAATGATTCTCAATTACCGTTCACATTTTTCTGATTAAATTCTTCCTTCCAGCTGATCAGGATCAAAATTGTTTTAATCTTTGTGAAACTGGCCTTCAATGAGTGTTAAATTAGGCTCCTAATAAAGATAATCCCTTATGCAAATTACACTGTACATTTATATTCCACACAAAAAAACTATGTTAAAAAAACATTAAGATTGCAAAGTCAAGCACTCTGAAGTTAGGAAATGCCAGAGTTAATGTTCTGTGTTCTCTTAATTTGGCCCTTCATGGATATGTATTAGCATACAGTCTTCAAGTACCTGATCACATACTACTTTTCAGCACAAGGAGCTACGAGAAACTAGAGTATGTTCAATGAGGCTGGAATCATCAGAGATTTTAGCTGGTAAAATCAGAGAAGTCTCAACTGAGTATGTGCAAACTTTCATTTTTCAAAGGCTTAGAACTTGGCCAAATTTGGGTGGATTTTTACAGGGATGGCCAAAGGCACATCCTTGACACAAAGGTCAACCCCTGACAAACTTCAAGTCCCTGTTCCAAGCATGGGGGTGCTAGAACATAAAGAAAAAAATATTAAAAAGGTAACTAGAATTTTTTAACATGTGCAAAACAACACTGTTCTTGGGCCTTTTTGGGAAACAGCTGAGCCATTTTGGCAGGGTTTTTTTTTTGTTTGTTTGTTTGTTTTTTTAAACAGCCTGTAACAGATATTTGGCATGTAAAATTTCAGCCTAAAGTTTTAGAGTTTGACAAAATTATAAGCAATTGAAAATAGGGTCTCATAATGGGAAGTGTCAGGCAACCTTAAAAAATACTCAGTTCTACTGGCCCCATGTATAGTCAGGGATGATTTAATTTTTTTTTCTAAATCGTAGAGAAGGAACAGGAGAACAGCTTAAAAAAACTATATTTGTTGTAAAGTATCTTACAAGTCTATCTTACAGGTGTAATGAATTGAGTAAAAATTCAGCTAGAACTAAAGGGTTTGGTCCTAGATAAATTATCCTAGTATAATCGTATGTTAGCTCCTTTCCTAATTTGGTCTTGCAATGTCTTGTTTAGGGTTTATGTGGTAGAGCTGGGAAAGAACAGGTAAATCATAGAGTATTGCATTAATAACTTTATTAACAGTTTAAACATGTTTTCTAATTAAGCTAAAAAATGAAGGATCAGCAAACTGGAAAAAAAATTGAGAACATAGTATTTCTGCTCCAGATGATTTTATATCTGGTGACACAACATGTGTTCAAGATAGCTGTTAAAAAGTATCCACTTTTCAATTTTTATATAACTACATGAAAATGTATGAACAAATTACTATGGTTAGAAGTGTAACTAGCTATTTGCATATACAATTACTTGATGTATGCATGTCAATTTGATACACACTGAACACCTAATTTTGAACAAAAGTCCCAAAACATTTAACTTTTTTCTGTGTCTAATTAATATTTTTCCATAAAAATCTTCTTAATGAATATTCTGTTGACATTCTTCCAAGCTTCCATACCTTGTTCAGTACAGCACTTTTCATTCATTGTTTGGTTTTAAATATGGCTTTAAAAGCTCTGAAAAAATTATCCAAAAGTGTTTTCTGGCTTTTCTCCCTACCCAGACAGCTTTTAAAGAAACCTATCTTCTTTCTTGAATGTATTATTTCAGGCCACTTTACCTTGAATGGTCTCTAAAAACACATGCTAAATACTTATGCTAAACTATCTATTGGAACTTGTATTTAACTGTGACACTCTTGGTAATTTTCCCAGAAGGGACATGGAGCTCTGTGTAGCTCGACAGCTTGTCTTTCTTACTAATACAAGTTGGTCCAATAAAAGGTACTACCTCACTCATCTTGTTCTTCTTTTGTCACTCAAATTGTATGAGATAGAAGAGCTGGCTATGGATAATTAGCCACTGATTGCGGGTGGGAACTTGTGCAGCTACATCATGTAAGCATTTTGGAAAAATCCCTCCTTCCCTTTCTAAAAAGAAGGCACAGCCATGCATTCCTTGCACTAAATGTGAAATCTTCCATTAACTTCAGTGGGAATATTTCCTGTGCATGGAAAGCAGAGTTGCGGCTGAAGACTTTTAAACTGAATCTATATTTGCTAACTGATCCACTCCATCTTTATAGATATATTCTTGGATGGAAGAAATAACAGAGATGAATGCTGATCTTCTCCAGAAAATATATATTGGATCTTCGTTTGAGAAACGACCACTTTATATATTGAAGGTACAGTTATGATTTAATGTGCAATCTTTTTCTGTAGTAATTTAAACTACAGGTGTAGGTTTTTGTCAGAGAGAATTTTAAAAAATGGTACTAGTAGCTCAATCAAAAAAATTTGTGATAGAAAAATGTGTTTTGTTTTTTTTTAACTTTTGTAAATGCTCCACTCCTCCCTTCCCAAAAGTAAACAGGGTGCCACTGAACTTTGGCATAGGTAGTGGGTCAAATACTGCTCTTCTTTTCACTACAGTAAGTCAATTGAGTTACTGGGTACAAAAACTAGTGTAAGTGAGATCAGCATCCAGCCCAGTGTCTCCTTGAGAATGCCATGCAAGAGAGAGAGAGGCCTGGTCTGCACTAGGGAGGGGATTGACCTAAGATATGCAACTTCAGCTATGAGAATAGCGTAGCTGAAGTTGACATATCTTAGTTCGACTTACCTCACAGCATGGGGTCGATTGCCACAGCTCCCCCATCGACTTTGCTTCCACCTCTCACCAAGCTGCAGTTCAGCAGTTGATGGGAGAGCGATCAGGGATTGATTTATTGCGTCTACACTACATGCGAAAAATTGATCCCCGATAGATTGATTTTTACCCGCCGATCCGGCGGGTAGTGTAGATGTACCCGGAGAGAGCACTTCCTTTTCTTGTCTCGCTTCTTTTTGTTTACTGTTCTATTTCCATTCTCATGTGCCATTTCAACATAAATAAAGCTGTAAGAAAATCACGGGATGCAATCTTTTTGTGGAAACTGCATCTTTTTATAGTTGCCACAAATTTGAGTGGTGTTGTGACCCTGTGCACCACATTGCAATGACACCCACTCAAATTTGGCCCAACTGCCTTTCTTCCATGCTTGCCTCTGAGAGCAAAATATGATACACCATGTGTCTTTTGGCTGCTGCCCTGCTTTGGAAGGCTGCATGCCTTGGAAGAAAGTGCTGGAGTTTACAAGTGGGTGTGCACCCAGGGCTGCTGCTTCTGTCTGGGTACCCTGAGGGTATGGCTACACTTACAGCTCTACAGCGCTGGGAGTTACAGCTGTCTTCGTACAGCTGTGTAGGAAAAGCGCTGCAGTGTGGCCACATTTGCAGCATTTGCAGCGCTGTTGGGAGTGGTGCATTGTGGGCAGCTATCCCAGCATTCAAGTGGCTGCAATGTGCTTTTCAAAAGAGGGGGGTGGGGTGGAGTGTGACAGGGAACGTGGGGGAGACAGAGAGAGTGGATTTTTGGAGCTGACACTGTTCTCAGCTCCCTGCCTTGCAAGTTCTAAGGACTGGAAGATACACAGCACCTACCTTCAATCATTTTAAAAGTTTTGACCCCTTCCCCCACCCCTCTCTTATTCACTAAATCTAAATTATGCACTCCTAAATAGCCTTCAGACCACATAGGCAGCTGCTCAGCTCGGACTCTCCTCTCTCCCTCCACCGTGTGGCTTCTCTCCTCAAGCAAACAGCTGTGAACATTCCAAAGCAATTCCCCTGCCTGACTCCACTCACTCGAGCAAACAGCAGCTGTGTTTGTTTTTTTAGATAAGCAGCTCCGGGGTGCCCAGAGTTCAGCCACTCCTCCGGTTTGTTGTGAACAGGCATTCTGGGATATCTCCTAATACCCTGGAGGCCAATTACAGCGCTTTTGGTGGCCACACTTGACAAGCAGCGCTGCAATCATTACACCCCAAGCAGACCAGGTGTACAGCCAGCGCTGCAGCTAGGGAGTTGCAGCACTGGCTTTGCCTTGCAAGTGTGGACACAGAATAAGTTGCAGCACTGTAAACCCACTACCAGCGCTGCAACTCTCCAGTGTAGCCATGGCCTCAGGGGGTCTTCCTTCCTCATCAGGAAACAGGTTGAGGGGAAGCCTGAGACTAGACCTCCAGGGGAGTGTCTGCCTAGTGCTGTGTGGACACACTGATTGCACCAAAACCACAACTTTAATACACTGTGGCCACTGCTCTTGAAACTAACAAAAATCCACAATTTTCTTACAGCCTTAAACATACCATATTTTTTCATTAGCTTTCATCTAATAGAGACAGAACACCAAAAAGTGCCATATGGATTGACTGTGGTATCCATGCAAGGGAATGGATTGCTCCTGCTTTTTGCCTGTGGTTCATAGGACATGTGAGTAGATTTCATTACAATATTTAAAACAAAACAAAATACCTTGATCCTGTTTTCCTTCTCTTGCAAATTGTGCTCTATCTCAACAACGTCCTATTCAATTTAATGCCACAGCACTGAAGAATAAAGTGTCTGCATGAGACAGAGATTAAAAAGCTCAGTTTGTATAGCAGTTATAAGGGTAAATTTTTCACATCAGCAGTAAGTTAGGCCAAGTTTTTCATATTTATGAAATGGAGAACATAGGTTATTGTATTTCAAACTAAACCTATGTCTACACTTCGAGCTGGAGGAGACATACCCATGCTAGCTCTGACTAAGCTAGTGCACTAAAAATAGGAGTGGTACGAACAGCAGAAGGGGCTAACTGCCCTGACTACTTGCCTAACATCTCAGATGGTATCATACTCAGGGCAGCCAGCCCCTCCCGCCACTATAGTTACATTATTTTTTGAGCACTAGCTCGATCAGAGCTAGCATGGATATGTCTCCTCCAGATGGCATTTACACCTCCATCTTGACAGTGCAGACATACCCTAAGAGTGCATTTGAGTGGTAAAGTCCAAATGTAAAGTTACCCAACTAGAAGGCGGAATAACAGTTTGTCCACCATGGAATTGAATGATATATAGAGAGTAAAAGCATCAGAATAAACATAAGGGTCTAACGTCCACCCTCAGTTACACCCATAAAACTCCACTGAAATCAATGTGGCTTCAGAATCGGCTGGCAGTATGTGAAAGAGTTTAGACAGGCGATTTCAAAGGAGCCTATAGGAGTTAGGTGCCCAAATCTCTTTGAAAGTCAATAGGATTTGGGCACTTAACTCCATCAAGCCCCTTTGAAAAAGGCAAACCTTAAACACTCCCATAGGAGCTAATGCTAATTAACCTTTTGCTGTTGGTTTAAATGATGACCAGCTGTGCTGCTGTCATGCCACTGAAATGTAGCTGTAAGATCTGTAAGCAGTTAACAAGTTGAGAGAAAATGTAAACTGTTTGCCTCCCTATCTCCCTCATCTAATTTACCTGAGCATTTTAAATTCAATACAAAACATTATTCCCATGTCACTTTATGAAGGAACATGTCTATTAAAATTGTCACAGATATAGCCACACATATTCCACGTAGTAGTTTCTTGGCTACAGTAAACATTGTTCTTAATGATGTTTTGAATCTTGTTTTTAGGCACAATATTCACATCAGAGAAAAACAATTGCCAGGGAATACAAAGGACAGGGGAAGTTACAATAATAGGACATGCCTAATGCAAGACATACAAGGGGGAAAAAGATACTATTAAACTTAACTCTTTACATTTAGCAACCTAGCTAAATCTATTAGGGTACAATTTACCCTTATGCAGAGGTGGGATGTAAGTAGTGTAGGTCTTGTGGTGGCCCTTTGCACAAGGGTGTGTTTCATTTTTAATAATTTTTAAAAACCAAAACAAGGCATACTTGCAACAGCCATTTCAAATGCTATTATTAAGCAGTTTTAGTGCTTGTGACAACTTTGGAGACTTACACTGTTTATCTGCATAAGCAGCAAAAGTACAAGCTTCTTCACCAATATGCCTCAGTCCTGGCCTAGAGTGACCACCCAGTTGGGTAAGCGGACAGATGAATCTCCATTTTAATTGAATTCCAAGCCTCTCTGTGCTAACTAAAGTTTTGGTTGTAGTGGTGACTTCTGTGATGTGGGTATTTGTCCTCCAGGGGTTGGACTGATGCCACTACCATCACATTATTATTTTACATAGGACCAACTGAGGACCTGTCAGGTGCCTTTCAAGGATGGCGAGGAAACACTATTATAAACATTATGAACAAGTTCTTTTCATGTTCTATAGACAACCCACTTCCGTGAGAAAGATCGGACCATGACAAGACTTCTGCAGCATCTTGATTTCTACATCATGCCTGTGATGAATGTAGATGGCTATGAATACACGTGGACCACTGTACGTAAGTTTCTAGACAGACTGTGGAACATTCCAGCATGTTATTCACAAGTACTGTGAGGGCTGATATACTGGACAGATTTAAAGGCATACTTTTCAAAGTGCCATGTGGCAGTTTTGAGCCCAAACCTCTGAACTTGCACTTGGAATTTCTCTATTCTTTGCCCCTTCATAGACCGCAATACTTACTGCAAATATGTGATTTTAACTCATAGAACACAGGCATTTTCCAGATACCAGGTCAAACCAATGCTTAGGAGTGTCATAGCATCCATCCTGTGATTTTAATTCTTTCAGATGTCAGGTGATAACTATGATAGGCTGCATCAGCAAGACTGTCAATGCTATGACAGTCCACCATAAGGCACAAAGGCCTGACTGAACAACTCACTTCTCCTTTCTGTGGTCTAAGGCCAGATAGCATAGTTTTCCAAGTACTTGTTGTTTCAAGTAAACAAATGAGCAACAGGTAAGCTCAGACAACATCCCAGTGTCTTATCAGGTATTTTACTTACTCACTATGAGAAGAAGGTTCAAGACTCCCAGAGGCTGAATGATTTATTTGCTTTATGAATTTAGCCTTTTACTTAGTTTCCAGATTTCCTTTGTAGGCAGAAACTTGCTGTCAGGGTTCCCTCCACACTCTGAACTCTGGGGTATAGATGTGCAGACCTGCATGAAAACCCCCCTAAGCTTATTTCTACCAGCTTAGGTTTAAAATTTCCCCAAGGCACAAATTCCTTCCTTGCCCTTGGTATCACTGCCACCACCAAGTGATTTAAACAACATTCAGGGAGGGCCACTTGGAGCCCTACCTCCCCCAAAATATCCCCCCAAGCCTTTATACCCCCTTTCCTGGGGAGGCTTGAGACTAATATCCTAACCAATTGGTTACAAAGTGAGAACGGATCAACCCCCCTGTGTCTTTAGGACACTGAAAAACAATCAGGTTCTTAAAAGAAGTTTATTTAAAAAAAAAAGATAAAAGAAGCACCTCTGTAAAATCAGGATGAAAGATAACTTACAGGGTAATCAGATTCAAAACACAGTGGATTTGCCCTCTAGGCAAAACTTTAAAGTTACAAAAACAGGGATAAACCTCCTTCTTAGCACAGGAAAAATTCACAAGCTAAAACAAAAGATAATCTAACACATTTCCTTACTAATACTTACTATTTCTGTAATACTGGATGCTTAGTTCAGATATGGCTTAGAGAGATGTATTTTTCGTGCCTTGGTTCGTCGCGGACCTGGAGAGAACAAAGGAACACAAAACAAAAACCTTCTCCCACAGATTTGAAAGTATCTTTTCCCCTTATTGGTTCTTTTGGTCAGGTGCCAACCAGGTTATCTGAGCTTCTTAACACTTTACAGGTAAAGGAGGGATTAACCCTTTATAGGATAAAGAGGGATTTTATGCTACCCTTGGCTGTAAGTTTATGCCACCTATCTTCTCCATTTCTATAAACTTTGGGCTATGTTTTTAAAATCCAGCCTCTATTTGTGTATGTTCAATTTTATATACAGAGTCTTTACAGGCTACCAGTTGCATCCACAATTCATAGACTTTACACATGATATACCCAACTGGTCTCAATCTGTGCATGCAAAAGAGTTTGGTGTATGAAAATTCTATCATTAGCAGTAGTTCATCTCCTAGTTACAATGCACAGTGCCATTGAAATCAATGGAGTGAGATTAAAGTAACAGGAGAATTTGGGTCATGGAGCCACATTCTAAAATATTCACTCAATTTTTACTTTGTCATTATGTGGGCAAACTCCCATGGACCTCAATGAGAGTTTGACTGAATAGATACCAAGTAAGAACATCACAAGTTCCCTTATTGTATGCAAAAATTGTACAGTATTTATTTTAAGCAGCATCTTTCGAAATTCTCTTAATTATCCCCCTCAGAAGTCTTTTAACAAAATCTTCCATTAAGGTCAAATGTGATTTTGATTTGCAGTTATCAAATTGTGTGTCTGGACAAATCTTTTGAGTCCTCCCCTATTTGTGTAGTCCAAGTTCTAGTCAAATCAAAATAATTATACCAGACCAACCAGGTGTTGTACCGTACAACTTTTTGTCTTGTTATCTAGCATGTTTAGCATTACTTAATTTCAGTACCTGGAAAGATAACTGAGCAAATAATCAAGCAATCAATTTGCAAACACCTAGAAGATAATAAAGTGACAAGTAAGTCAACATATTTTTCAAGAACAAATTGTGTCAGACCCACCTAATAGCTTTCTTTGACAGGGTAATAAGCCTTGTGGATAAGGTGGAAGAGGTAGATGTGGTATATCTTGACTTTAGTAAGACTTTTGATACCGTCTTGCATGACCTTCTCATAAACAAACTAGGGAAATACAACCAAGATGGAGCTACTATAAAGTGAATGAATAAATGGTTGGAAAACCATTTCCAGAGAGTAGCTATCAGTGGTTCACAGTCAAGCTGGAAGGGCATATTGAATTGGGTCCAAAAGGATCAGTCCTGGGTTTGGTTCTGTTCAGTGGTTTTATAAATGATTTAGATAATGGCATAGAGAGTACACTTATAAAGTTTGTGGACAATATCAAGTTGGGAGGGGTTGCAAGTGCTTTGGAGGATAGCATTAAAATTCAAAATGATCTGGACAAACTGAAGAAATGGTCTGAAGTAAACAGAATGAAATTCAGTAAGGAGAAATGACAAGTACTCCACTTAGGAAGGAACAATCAATAGCACACATATAAAATGGCAAATGACTACCTTGGAAGGAGTACTGCAGAAAGGGATCTGAGGGTTACAGTGGATCACAAGCTAAATCAACAATGCAACACAGTTGCAAAAAAAGTGAATAGCATTCTGGGATGTATTAGCAGGAGTGTTGAAAGCAAGACACGACCTGCTTTCTTCCACTCTACTCTGTGCTGATAAGACCTCAGCTGGAGTATTGTGTCCAGTTTTAGGTGCCACATTTCAGGAAAGATATGGACAAACTGGAGAAAGTCCAGAGAAGAGCAACAAAAATGATTGAAGGTCTAGAAAATGTGACCTAGGAGGGAAAGATTGAAAAAAATTGGGTTTGTTTAGACTGGAGAAGAGAAGACTGAGAGGGGACAAGATAACAGTTTTCAAATACATAAAAAGTTGTTACAAAGAGGAGGGTGAAAAATTGTTTTCGTTAATTTCAGAGGATTGGACAAGAAGCAACGGTCTTAAACTGCAGCAAGAGAGGTTTAGATTGGACATTAGGAAAGTCTTCTTAACTGTCATGGTAGTTAAACACCAAACAAATTGCCTAGGGAGGTTGCGGAATTTCCATTGTTGGAGGTTTTTAAGAACAAGTTAGACAAACACCTGTCAGGAATGGTCTAGTTATTACGTAGTCCTGCCTTGAGTACAGGGGACTGGGATTAACCGACCTCCTGAGATCCCTTCCAGTCCTACACTTCTACGATTCTATGCAGATAACTAGCTTACTGTTTTATAGGCTCCCTAAATCTCCTATTTTGCTCCCTTTCATTGGAGGTTTCTAGCCTCAACGTCTAGAAATGTGAAAGTTGCATTTTCACTAGCAAATGAAATAGTGATAAACATTTTTCTAAACTTTTATGTAAACCCACATTTTTGAGTCTCTGTCCACAGAATCGGTTGTGGAGGAAGAGCCGCTCAAAGCACGGCAACAACAGGTGCATTGGTACCGACATGAACAGGAATTTTGATGCAGGCTGGTGTGGTACGATGCAATTTTCTTTATATTTTATGACAGACATTTCAGTTTTAACCTTCAAAGTTCTTCATTTTGAAAATACTTTTATTTACCTAGTCATAGAGTCATTTCTGGTATAAAGACAATGTACCTTAGTAATGAACTTAATCAAAATGTTTATAAGAAGGTCAGAAGACCAGAGAACAATTCCCAGTTTTGCCACATACTTTCTGTGTAGTTATCAGCAAGACACTTAAGCTCTTTGTGCCTGTTTTCCCATCAGTAAAATGTGAATAAAGAAACTTCCCTACCGAGTGTTGTGAGGATAAATTCATTAAAGTTGTGAGATGCTAAAATACTATGGTGACCATATAAGATATAAGAGTAATATAAAACGTAAACTACTTAATCAATACAGAACTTGGAGAAATCAGGAAGTTTAATAGGAAATTTATATGCTGTGAATATTAATTACAGCAGTGATTTATATATCACATTTAATTTTTAAAGCACTTAAAATGCTTAGCAACTCCAACATCATCTCTATTTTAAAAGTGAGGAAACAGGCACACTGAGGTTAGAGCATTGGTGGGCAATCTGCGGCCCATACACAGCCCATCAGGGTAATCAGCTGGCGAGCTGCCAGACATTTTGTTTACATTTACGTGGCTGCCCGCAGCTCCCAGAGGCCGTGGTTCGCCGTTCCCAGCCAATGGGAGCTGCAGGAAGCAGTGGCCAGCACATGGCAAAAAAGGACACCTTTATATGCAACAGACCTACTTTCTGGGTGTACCGAGTCATATCGGATGACTTCAGTAACTAAAGTAAGTTTCTATTTTGTAGAGCCAATATAGCTATCAGAAAGCTAACTGAATTCTATTTCTTCTTGGAGATCCTCAGTAGAATTGCTAATTACATTTCAATAATATACACCTTAGCAAACCCATTGAAAATAATGGGATTGTATAGGTGTAACTCACAACATAATCTTGCCTGCAGACTCTTCATTATCGAAAATGACTGAGTCTTATAACTCTTTTCAAAATATTTTTTACTTAAACTGAGCATATCTGACACACAATCACTGTGAAACAATAAAGGTGAAACCCATCAATTTCAATTTAACAGAGGTATTTTTCAGAGTAGAACCACTCTTTAAGGGAAGGGCTTCATTTTCAGAGGTGTTGAGCATGTACAACTACAACTGACTTCAGTTGGCATTATGGACCAGAACACACTAACTTAAAGCAGAATCAGATCCTGCTAGAACAAGATATGCAAAACCTGTCGACATATCTCCACTGCTTCGATGATCAACACCCCCACAACACACCTATTAAGATCCATGGGTCCTACACATGCCTATCACAACATGTGATGTATTGGGCACTCAATGCCCAATAATAATTATATGGGTGAAACCCTCAAACAGAAAAATGATAAAAGACAAACACCATATTGTGTGAACACTTTTTTACAAAACAATCACTCTAAATGTGACCTCTCAATTCTCATTCTCAAAGGAAATCTGCTCATCATCTTCAAAAGATGAGCCATGGAGCTTAAATACATAACTTTGCTAAACATTAGAAATCATGGACTGACTAGGTACAACTGGATTTATAGCTTATTACAACAACCTACAACCCACTAACAATGCCTCCACCCCTCCGCCGCACCCAGCTGCTTCTCCCCACCTCCCTTCCAATCCCCTCTCTGACTGGAGACGTGTTAACAGGCCACTTCTCCTTGAATGGTCCCTTGAAATATGTGTTAACTACTTATGCTAAACAATTTGTTCCACCTTGTATTTAGCTGTGAAACTCTGAGGTCTGTGCCGCTGTAGCGCTTAAGTGAAGATGCTCCTATACCAACAGGAGAGAGGTCTCCTGTTGGTGTAGTTAACCCACCTCCCCGAGAGGGAGAAGATCTCCTGTTGACATAGTGTTGTCTACATGGGAGGTTAAGATCAGTATAACTACATTACTCAGGAGCAGGGGCAGCTCCAGGCCCCAGCACGCCAAGTGCATGCTTGGGGCAGAATGCCGTGGAGGGCACTTTGCCGTTCGCCGAGAGGGCGGCAGGCAGGCAGCCTTTGGCGGCATGCTTGCGAAGGGTCTGCTGGTCCCGCGGCTTCAGTGGAGCTGCACGACCAGCGGACCCTCTGCAGGCATGCCTGTGGGAGGTCCATCGAAGCCGCGGGGCTGGCGACCGGCAGAGAGCCCCCCGCAGCATGCCGCCATGCTTGGGGCGGCGAAATGTCTAGAGCCGCCTCTGCTCAGGAGTATGGATTTTTCATACTCCTAAATGACGTAATTATACCTACATAAGTCTGTAAGGTATATCTGCTGTGACTGTGGTGCCTGGAGGGGCTTCACTGAGAATGCTTATTCAGGGCAAACTGCAAAGAATAGGGCAGACAATCCCCAAAACCGGTGGTTTATTCTGTAATTAGATTTCACCAAGCCAGTAACCAAACAGCTATCTGGTTACCAAGACACCAAAATACAGTCCCCTTTAAGCAATCCAGCCTTTGGCTCCCACCCAGACAGCCAAGTATAATATAGGGAGGACTACTAAAAACCTTATTTCCATTATATAAAGTTCTACCAATGCCAAGTGACTGGACACATTGCTCACCAGGTCAATGAATATTTCAGATCTCACCCAAATACACACTTATAGTCGATCTATATTAACTAAATCTAAGATTTATTAATAAAAAGAAAAAAGAAAGAGAGTTGCTATGGTTGAAAGATCCATTTACATAGAGCTATGAATAAAGTTCTTAGGTCAGTTTCATAACAGAGATGGTGAGGCTGCTGATTTGTAAAAATCCTTCTGGAATCAATGTAAAAGGTTATAATCCAACAGGCAGTCCATGAGAAGAGTTTGTTCCAATTCTACCATTTCCCTTGGTAGTTTGTTCCAATGGTTAATCAATCTCACTGTTAAAAAATTGTGCCTTATTTCCAATTTGAATTGATCTAGCTTCAGCTTTCAGCCATTGGTTCTTGATACGTCCTTCTCTGCTAGATTAAAGAATCCCTTGGTACCAATGTTTTCTCCCCACAAAGGTACTTATACACTGTAATCAAGTTACCTCTCAAACTTCTTTTTGATCAGCTAAACATATTGTGCTCTTTAGATCTCTGAATGTAAAGCATTTTCTCCAGCTTTCAAATAATTTTTGTGGCCCTTTTCTGTATCCTCTCCAATTTTTTTATGTAAGGCAAGATAGTGGAGAATCAGGCCCAGATGCTTTAACGGTGCAATAATGATACATGCAGTAATGATGCATCCAAGATGTCCCAGTTTCTATGCTCACTTGTATAGCAACCTAATGCTTTATATTGTCACTGAGCCATGAGACAATTCAGTGTATACTATAAGAACTCAACAGGTGACATTGTATCCTCTATCTTATTACAGGTAAAGGTGCCTCTCATAATGATTGTCATGAAATATACTGTGGACCCTATCCTGAGTCTGAACCAGAAGTGAAAGCTGTGGCTCATTTTCTCCAAAAGCATAAAGATCACATTAAGGCATATATAACTATACACTCTTACTCACAGATGGTACTGTTTCCATATTCCTACACTACGAATAAAAGTAAAGACCATGATGAGCTGGTAAGTGTTACCACTTATTAAATTTCATCTATATCTCCCACCTTCATCACCTTGCAGGAATGGACATTTAATGAGAAGTGTGAATGACTGCCTTCAGTAGGCTTTGAGTCTGTTCAAGATTTGGGAAAATGGATTTTTCGATGGATAAGAGCATAAGGAAGCTGGTTGTTGGCACCATCACTATATGATTACAAGAAAGTATTCTAGTTTTGGAGGTCACTGATAAGATGAAAGTGTTTATTCTGGATGGATAAGGTAGCCAGACTTTCTGATATTTTCAAGGCATCGCTAAGGGGGCAAAGTAAAGGTAACTTGAGTACCTTAGTATGGCATTTCAGTATATTCAAGTACAGGTTTCTTGTAAGTTTTCCCCTGCATCTGAACCTACTGAGTCTGCAACTTTATTTTAACTCTATTGCTCTTGAATAGTGTGCACCCATAACACTGATAGGTGCCTGCAGCCTTTACTGCACCTTAAGTAAATCTTTTTCTATGGGAAATATGTTTAAATGGTCCTAATGGTCTGATGAAGACTAGCCCTTTTTTACAGACCCTGAGGTCCTAAATTGGACCAGCAGATCACAGGTTTTCGATGGATAAGAGCATAAGGAAGCTGGTTGTTGGCACCATCACTATATGATTACAAGAAAGTATTCTTGAAGCAGAATACCTCTTTGATTCTGCAGGTTATGGCGTTGTATGCTAGCCAGGGGTCCTGAGGCTAATGGTCTCCGAAGGTCTGTATAAAAGAAGTCTAAGTCCTGTGAAGTTCTGCAGATCCACACGATCAGGGCTCCTCTCTCCTGCAGAGCCTAAGAGTTGTGTAGGATCATCTCCCATTCTATTAATCAACAGGATAAACCGGGGAAGCTGGGAAGTGAAGAACACCATTGTTCTTTTTCCTACACTGGTTAGCCCCCAAGTCTTCGGGTTTATCCAGATTAGGAAAAGAGATCCAGGCTAGGTTGGAGTTAGCCAATATATGCAGGCCAGTTAGGCTACTTGGGTTGCTGAAGAGCTTCACAAGATTTCTTGGGGTAAGGAGTAAGATGAGAAGCCTCACAGAGTAAAGAATTCTTTCCCTGCTCCCTCTGACCAATTTCCGGATGCTTTCCATGCATGGGGGAGTCGGACAGGGGTTCTTTACTCCAAGTGCCTCCTGCATGGGACCAGGGAAGGAGTAGGAAGTGGCTGACAGAATGAGGAAGGGCTTTTTTCACTCCATGGGACCTGCAATGTGGAGACACAGGACATCATCAGAGTGGACACAGAATCATAGGATTAGAAGGGACTGTAAGTGTCATCTAGTCTAACCTCCTTCAAAGATTCAGGATTTGTTGTGTCTAAACCAATGGTCGGCAACCTGTGGCCCACAGGCCACACGCAGCCTGTGGGCCACAGGTTGCCCACCACTGGTCTAAATTAGTGGTTCTCAAAGCCGCTCTCCTGCTTGTTCAGAGAAAGCCCCTGGCAGGCCGGGCTGGTTTGTTTACCTGCTGCATCCGCAGGTTCAGCAGATTGCGGCTCCCACTGGCCGCAGTTCACTGCTCCAGGCCAATGGGGTCGGTGGAAAGCGGTGGTTAGCACATCCCTTGGCCCCCGCCACTTCCTGCAGCCCCCGTTGGCCTGGAATGGTGAACCACAGCCAGTGGGAGCTGCAATGGCCGAACCTACGGAGGCAGCAGATAAGCAAACCAGTCTAGTCTGCCAGAGGCTTTCCCTGAATGAGCGGCGGACTGGCTTTGAGAATCACTGGTCTAAACCATCCAAGACAAATGTCTATCCAGCTAAGTTCCTTCTAAGCTGCACAGCACAGGCGCCTCTCCCCCAGACCTGGCCCTGCCAGAGCTGCCGTGCCTGGGGAGAGAAGCCCCAGCCCTGGCGCCACCAGAGCTGCTGCAGCTGGGGAGAGGCGCCTCACTCCAGGCCATAGCCTTCACCCCCTGCACCTCAATCCTCTGCCCTAGCCCCGAGCCCCCTACCACACGCCAAACCCCTCGGCCACACTTCTGCCACACATCACCTCCATATTGGTACACATAACAAAATCATTCCGCACATGGATGTAAAAAATTGGAGGTAACATTGTTAACCAGCCTCCTTTTGAAAACTCCAGAGAAGGAGCTTCCACAACCTCCCTGGGCAGTCTCATGACATTCTTTATGCCACAGCATTCCTGGCATGGGGCCAAGCAGCAGCAACAGGTGATGGGTATTTGGGATTGCTCCTTCATGTTGCCTCCAACCTTTCCATTCCCTCCCATTCTTTCCCCACACAGATCCAAGGTCTTTAAGGAAGATTTTGAAAATGAGCTGTTACTGTCTCTTTAATGGAAATTTTTTTCCTTTTTTAAATTAATGGACTTTGTACAGTGATAGAGTAGGAACACAGACACTGTCATATTTGATCAGACCAGATCTCTATCCAGTCCAGTATGCTGTTTCTAGCAGTGACCAGTGCCAGCCTTCAGAGGAAGGAGGAAAAAATCCTGTAGCCAACATGAAATAACTTGCCCCCAGGGGAATGTTTCTTCCCAAGTCTCCTCAATTAGTGACCATCTTATGGCCTGAAAGTTGAGGGTTTATATCCCTTTAAAATTTATTTTTTTATCCTAGCTAATGTATTTGTGAAAGAAGATAAAGAAAATATAGATTTGTCACTTCTTTCCCTGTGAAGCAGATATGCAACATCCTGTAAACTAATTAAAGAATAGTTTATTCTAGTCAGTTGTTCAAGAGTAGTGTATTATTAAATCCTTTTTTGTATGCTTCAACACTAATTTTAACTTAAAATACTTAAAGATTACTTAAACAATATTTGACAGGAAATGGACATAACCTAACCATGTTTAAACACATCTTGTAAGCATTCTAAAGCCAACCACATATTCACATTACAAACTGCACTGCAGCCAGGTCTGGGGACAACCATGTTGTAAACAGGTCCTCTCTCTTTATTGTACCCATAGTGGATGGTTAAAATGCCCTAACAGACTCAGTGTGAAACACTTTTACTAAATTATAAAAATTAATTAGTATTTTATTGATTGCAGCTATCTGTGGCAAATAAAGTAGTTCTTGCTATTAGAAAAACAACTCAGAAAATGTATGAGTCTGGCCCTGGTGCACAAACTATCTGTAAGTATCATTTTTAGTACTATAATCAGTATGACAGAGTATCCTCTCTAGCACAAGGCAGTGTATAGGACGGAGGCCAAGGTTGCAGGTAATAATCTGTTTCCTTTTCTTTCTCCTACAGATTTAGCTCCTGGAGGTTCAGATGACTGGGCTTATGATCTTGGCATTAAGTATTCTTTTACCTTTGAACTTCGGGACAGAGGAACACACGGATTTTTGCTTCCTACAAATCTAATTAAACCCACTTGTATTGAAGCACTTAGTGGTATCAAAACAATAGCTTTACATGTTATCAACAATATTTAATGTGCTATATTTTAATTTGTCATTTCATTGCTTTAACTGGTAATTTAGGTGACCTGATGGGCAGTGTCATTCATTCAAGTGTGGTTTTTTTTAGCTCACTCAAATAAAAGGAATTACTTACTGCTTTATTATAATTATTATTTGTTTAGGGGCAACAGGTTGGTGTTTCATTTACTACCTTTCACCTTGACATATATTAAATTGCTTCACAATTTGGCTTAAATGTAGCCATCTGTAGAATGAGAAGGGTAGTGACAGATAAACTACAACTGTGCAAATGCAACCTCCTGAGCCCAATAATATTCAAACAAATACATGTTGTCCATTTTAGTACCCCTTTAGTGTTTGCTTTTGGAGAACTTTTGAATAATTCAGTTCACTCACACCAACAATGGTGAAAAGCAACTTTTAAAACAAATTGTAATATTTGTACCTGAAGTCCTTGCATAACCCACTGATGAACATGTTACAGGTACCTCCCTGTGCCAGATCCACAGAGGGTATGAATGTCTTACAACCCCAGCTAGAGAGCCATGGCTCTGTAGCCATGATGTAGCCACTTATGTTTTTAGCACTAGAAGTCCCTGGTTTAATCCCTCATGTTTCAGCCAGGATGGTGGCAGTCACCGTTGAGGTGCTTTGTCATGGAAGTGGGAACAACACTAACTTCTCACTATTATGCAACACAGCTTAAATGTCCAATATTCCCAATCAGTCCAGCATCTGAACACACTGAAGAGATATGCCTATGGGAAGTCCAGTTGAAAAAGGGGAACTGGCAGGGTGCAGTCAGACATACTGATTGGACACCAAAAGTCTGGTTACTGCGGTTCAGGGGAGGTACCGTGTGATTAACACTCGCCAATCCCTGCTTAGCCAGGGCTGCCTCATACCTACAGGCAGGCACCTTGTCAGGCTGCAGCAGCTCCTGTCCCAGTCTCAGCACAAAGGGCGCCCAGCTGGTGGCGGAGAGAGGTGGAGATGATCCAGTGAGCGATGGGGAGGAGGGCGAGGCTTTAACGAGAAGAGACAGAGGAGGGGCAAAGCCTGGGGGAACAGGTGGCAGAGCCTCCAGGGAAAAGGCGGAGCGGGGTGAACCCTTGGGAGGAAGAGGCAGCTCGGGGTGAGGCCTTGAATGCCCCCTTACCAGCAATTAGAAAGATGACAACCCTAATGCTCTTCCCCCAACCAGGCCCCGCCCCTTTTCTTCTCTGACCAGGCCCCACCCTTCTGTCATTTCAGGCCCCGCCCCTTCTCGTCCCCTGACCAGCCCCGCTCCCTTCCCCCCGACCCGGCCCCGCCCTCTTCTTTTTCCATGACTAGGCTCCACCCTCCCCCAGTTCAGGCCCCTCCCCCTTCTCTTCCCCTGAGCAGGCCCCACCCTCCCCCGTTTCAGGCCCGACGTCTCGTTGCCCTGCGCGGCCGGAAGTTGCGTTGCTACGCACGATCATGGCGGCAAGGCGGTTTCCGGTGAGCCAAGGCTCCTCCTCCCGACGGCGGCAGCGGCGGCGGCGCTGGGGCCGGCCGTTTGGTTGCGCTGCTTTCCCGGCAGCCCCTGTGCTTGGGCAGCGCCGTTCGGTGGCCGGAGCGGGCCGCGCTCCTTGTCTTCCTCCCCGTGTGGCTCCGCGCTCAGGCCCGGGAGGACGGACTCCCCCCTCGCCCCATCCCACCCTCTCCGCCCCGGGCGGCGGCGGAGGAGGTGGCGGGGACCGGGCAGGCAGCGGAAGGAGCAGGTGAGTGTGGCGCCCCGGCGGGGAAACCGGGCCTGGGCGGCGGGGGGAGGGGCGGAGCGGGGCTCCCCCCGGGGCAGGCCCTTCTCCCACCGCCGCGAGGAGCAGGGCGGGAGGGGCTCGGTGCTGGCCGAGCCTCCCCACGCGCGCTGCCATCCTGCGCCCGGTGGCGCGGGCAGAGCGGCTGCAGGGCCGGGGGTCACGGTGGGGCCGCCGGAGGAAGCGCTAGGCTGAGGGGCAGTGACTTGTGTGGGCAGCGGGGCCGAAGGGCGATGGCAGGTGACTCGCGGCGGGGAGGGAGTCGGAGAGTAGCTGGTCGGGGGTGCGGGTTGTACCAGGGGAGGGGGGCGGTCGTGATGCAGGCGGGGGCGTCTCTGCCCAGGCGCTGAGATGCGTAGGAAGTGTGTGGGGGTGATTTGTGAGGAGAAGCAGGAGGAGAACTGTGGGTCAGACAGGGCACCGATCAGCTAGCTAGACCTGCCATCCTACCATGATTACCATTTTCTGTGGCCGAGGCTTTGCAGACGGAAACCCTGTTGTGGGCTTCTCATTGCCTCCCAGACACGTGATCTTTGTCCTTTATGGGCTTCAGGGTACTGGAGTCCCCGTCACCTCTGCTGATAGTAGTGAAATGTAATCAGCCTTTTTAGCTGAATTTGGGACTTGTCAGCTCTTGTAGCATAAATCCTGAACCTTGATGCTTTTGCCTTATCTTTTAAGACTTCTGTCGTTGATGCCCATGCAGAACTTGTAGTTTAGGCCAATGATTTTCAAACTTTTTTCCTTGTGACCCAGTTGAAGAAAATTGTTGAAGCCTGTGACCAAACATAAGTGTGTCTTCGTAAAACCATAATATTGCAATATATTCCAGCTTAACCTGTTTTACATAACTAACACTGGGAGTGTGGAGGTGTCCCAGGGTAGGGCAGAGAATAGTGTGTGGGAGTGAGGGCTCTAGGGTGGAGCTGGGGATGAGTGGTTCAGGAGGCAGGAGGGTGCTCAGGGCTAGGGCAGAGGGTTGGGATGTGGGGGGAGTGAAGGCTCGAGTGGGGCCAGGGATAAGGAGTTTGGGTGCAGGCAGGCTCCCCCAGGTCTGGGGCCAGAGGACTCCCCCCCAGCCCTCTCCCCACGGGGAGCAGCTAGCTCTGGGCGAGGGGCCACTCACTCTCTCCCTGCTGGTAGGCAGAATGGAGCTCCGGGGCTGGGAGAAGGGGCTTGCAAGGCTGCTGCAAGCTTAACTTGCTCCTCTCCCTGGTTCCTGCCACCCCCTACCTCTCTCCTGCTGCGTGGCAATGATCTTTATAATTTTAATCAGCAAGGCGACGCGGTGCCTGACATTCTGTGACCCAGTACTGGGTCGTGACCCATACTTTGAAAAACAGTGCTGTATACTGATGACCCAGATCCTCAAAGGCATTTAGGTGCCTGATTCCCATTGAAATCAACGGGAGTTGGGTGCTTACATGTCTTTGAGGATATGAACCTGTGTGACTAGTATTATAGATTCCTCATTTTGTCCCCAGCATCACACCTAGGGATCGCTACTGGATCCTTGCTAGACCTAGACCATTGCTTTTTTAGATTGGACTGCTTCAGGACCTTTTGAAGTCTAGATTCTACTGTACAGTAGATTGTGTGCTACTGAATGGTACCTGATGGGAACTGTCTGGTTGCATTTAGAGACAAAGGGCTTGTCTTCATTACATGGCTAAGTCGACCTAAGATGATATGCTAGTAGCTGGAGTTGATGTAGCTTAGGTCAGTTTACCATGGTGTCTACTGAGCTGCATTGACAGGAGAGACTCTGGTCAATTTACCTTAATCTTCTTGGAGACCTGAAATAATGGGGTTGACCATTGATTTAGCAGGTTTTCACTAAATCAATCCCAGTAGCATCGATCTCCTTGTAGTGAAGACCAGGCCTTAGTCTGGTAAAAGTTGTTTTGGGAAGTGGCTCCCTACATTTTCAGACAAAACGTGAAATACCATGCATATACTCCTTTTTTTTTTTTGTTTACCTTTTTCATCCACACTTTTTTTTTGTTTACCTTTTTCTGTAATCCTAGGGACTGAATTGTTGCATTTTACCAATAGCTGGCTAACCCCAATTCACAAATGTAAACACATTGTTAACAATTACTTACCATTACTAGTTTATATATTTAAGATGATAAAGGAATGCTTTGTGTTAAATAAGAGGTGTAGTTAACTTAAATATGAAGACATGTTCATAGCAGAGGGTTGTAAAAACCGAACTCTTGAGTAATTATTTGCTGAATGTCAGACACAAGTTTTCATTTCCAACTTGAAGACTAGTAATTTGGTTTTACTTTTATGTTGACATTACAGTTTTTGTATGTTATGCGTCTGAAAATTGGCCATTTGAATATTAATATACAACATTTAGCCTTTTTTTAGCACTCTAATGTGTGGCAAAATGTCATTTATCTCTTAATGACATTAGTTTGCTATATCCCAGAATATTGTAGCATAATCAGTGTACAGTTAAATTTTCAATTTAAAAAAAGACATGTTTTCTAATGGGACATATTTTATAGCAGCGGTTCTCAAACTGTGGGTTGGGATCCCAAAGTGGTTCACAACCCTATTTTCATGAGGTTGCCAGATCTGGCTTAGACTTGCTGGGGGCCAGGGCCAAAGCCTAAGCCCAAGCTTGAGAGCTGGTTGGTGGATGTAAGGTTATAGGCTCCCTGCCTGAGGCTGAAGCCCTTGCACTTCGGCTTTGCAGTGGGGCTTGGGCTTTGGCTTTGCCCCCTGCCCTGCCCCCTGAGTGATGGGGCTTGGGTAGTTTCAGGCTTCGGTCCCCCCTCCTGTGGTCTTGCAGTAATTTTTGTTATCAGAAGGGAGTCGTGGTGCAATGAAGTTTGAGAACCCCTGATTTGTAGCATTTTAAAGATTGACGCTATTCAACATGGCAGATGATGATAACTTGTATAGTCAAGCAATACACATAAATTGCCTGTTAGTTCCACCTTGTATTAAGGCTAAACACTTAACATACTTTTTATCATTTATTCTTAGTTTTTTCATATCACTTAGTGAAAATAAGTCTACTCAGTTTCCATTTATTCTCAATTGCTAGCTTGTCTACTGAAGCAGGATGATGTTATTGTAAGGGAAAATGTTTGATTTTTCTCCTTTAAAAAAAATCAGTGATAAATTAACATTTCATGTGAACATTCTTGTTACCTTTAGATTTTGTGAAATTGTATTTTTACAAAATCTTAATGTTGGACTGCTTTTGAACTATAGATATGTCATTACTATTAATTTAAATGTACACTCTAATCTATCCTGAATCATAGCATTGTATCATAGTACAGTAACTGCTGTTAAGTAAACCCAGTGGGTGTAGTCTCCTTCAAGAGTGTAATAAAAAAAAAATAATTAAAAAAAATAAAAAAATTGATTTTTATTTAAATTGAATTATTTATTTGAATACCATCTTATTTAAAAAACCTAGTAAAATTAAATGTGAAATTGTCAACTTTTATTAAGGCTTACATTTATTATAATCTATTAAAATAATTTAAATATTAAGCAGTTCATGTTTGCTATAGAAGTCTTAAAGCAGGGCTTTGGAGCTGTGCTTCGGCTCCACTCCAGCTACAGGCAAAAATCTGCAGCTCCACTGTTCTGAAGCTGCTCCACGCTCCAGCTCTGGGCTCTGCTCCAGAGCCCTGTCTTAAAGAAAGTCAAACCACTGAACTGGTGGAAGTCACTGACTAAGCGCCTAGAACCAGAGTTTGTTGAAGTACTAGACCAGCTTTTGACAGCAGTTGTCTCTTCTGTAGGTGTAGAGAGAATGTTTTCATTTTAGTTTATTTAACTAGTTCAGTTCGATGACTATCTTGAACGACATCGTGACCAGAATCAATCAGTTCAGTTCACTAACTACAGATACTTGCTTTGTTTAATAAATCAGTTCTAAATGCAAAACATGGTTTGATAAACTATTTTCTTACATACTCAGTACCTGGAAGGTAATTTATTAAACTAATAAAAAAAATTAAAATGCTCTTTCTGCATTTAATTGAATTTGTTTTCATCCAAATAGTTTGACACAATTCATAAGTTAAAAAAAAAATCGTCTAGTAAACAAGAAGTGCATTATTCACCATTTTCTAACGTCATAAAAAGGTAAAAAATAAGATTCCAAATAAACGTAAGTTGAACTATATACAGTAAAAGCTGTGTTATCTGGCACTTTTCCAACTGGAAAGCTCTCGAAACTGGCATTTTGGGAGAGGGTGCAGGGCGGTATCTCTGGAAGGGAGTTTGAGTGCAGGAGTGGGCTCAGAGCAGAGATTTGGGACGGGGAATTTTGGAGTATGGATCTGGGTGGTTCTCAGCTTGGGCCCCTCCCTGCAAGTGGTGACATGTCCCTCCTACCGCTGCCTCCACCCTGAGCGCTGGCTCTGCAGCTTCCATTGGCTGTGCACTGTGGCCAAGGGGAGCTGCGGGGGCGGCGCCTGCAGGCAGAGGCAGCACGCAGAGCCGCCTGGCCACGCCTCAGCCTAGGAGCAACAGGGACGTGTTGCTGCTTGCGGGGAGCTGCTCTAGGTGAGCACTGCCTGGATCTGGCACCCCAAGCTCCGTCCTGTGCCCCGACCTCCTATCCTGAGCTCCCTCCTGCATCCAAACTCCCTCTCTTAGTTAACTGGAATTTTTGACTTACCAACACCCCCCAGGCCCTTAACATGCCGGATAACAAAACTTTTACTATAACAGCTTAAATAAGTGTGTATCGATATAGTGTATCCTTCTGGAAGCACCAGATTTTGTGTAAAGACTGTATTTGCTTTGAAATCAACATATTTTAATGGTTACTAGCTAATGAGACTCAACCTTTCTTTAGGAAAATAATTAAAGTAGAAGTGCAAAACAGCATTAAAAATGATTATTTAAATTTGAGTTTCCTGTTTTTTGATTTAAATCACTATCATTATCAGAAGTGTCAAGGAAAATATTACCCAAACATCATTATTTGTATTGTGCTGGTGCCTGGAAGCCACAGACATGGATCAGGACCTCAAACATGCAGAACAAAAAGACAGTCCTTGCTTCAGAGAGCGTACGCTCTAACTATAAGAAAGAGACAACAAATGGATACAGATGCAAATGAATTAACATGTACTCCCCCAACAATGCAATATAGTAATACAGTGAATTCTGGTCACTAAATGTTATCTGTCATGCATTTGAAAAAGCTTCATTAATAAGCCACCTTTTGTACTGCAGAGAATAAGGTATAATAGTGTTGATAATGTATTCTTATTTTTTTATAGTGCCGCCTTTGGATATTATATACATGTGTGTGGGGGGAAAGCAATATATTATTGTTAGTTTAACTAATACAGTTAACCCTGTAAATTGATTAAGTATTATAAAATTGATTTCCCTGTCCCATATTCATTATTATTTTTCTGTGGTATTCATTAATAGTGGTAAAATGTCTTGGAAGTTGCAAATTTCTAAATATTCCTAAATGTATTTAGCTACTGAGTTATGTCACTGAAATAAATAATTAACAATTATTCCTTCTAATTAATTTAAAGATATTTCCCAATTTTGTGCATTTAATGTATTTATTGACTGAGTTGGTAACTGTTGAGTGCTTATGGCTCTATCCTAACTGGGGCTCAATCAAAATTTGTTAAACAAGTTAAAACTTGAAAGAGGAGACACAGAAGCAAACTGGATGGGATTAGGAGTCTGAATTGCATTGGTGATGATTGTAGGCCTGATTTTTTTTTTTTTTTTGGACTGTGGTCAAGCAAGTATAAGAGCACTTCTTAGCAAAACCTAGGAAGAATTAAAGTAATTTGCTGAATTTTATGGGGATATTACATTTCAATTGCTCTTGGCTATCTGTTAAATTGTTGGCTGAGAGAGTCAGAAATAAAACTTCCCCCTTAAATTTTGGAATCCTTCCCTCCCTCTGCCTACACAAGAATGCATATGGAGGGAGGCAAAATGAATGTTCCTACTCTTGCAAAAACATAGTCAAAAAACAATTTTCCTCACTACTTGCATGTAAAATATCAACTATTTTGTGCTTTTAATTTCCGTGGTTGTTGAAGAATTAAAAAATAGTGATTGTGCATTCAAATAAATGCATTCTACTTAATTTTCATAAATGTGTGTTCCAGTGTGCTTAGTTCTCAGATATACTTGTCTCTGTGTAGATAACGATTCCTGGGCCCTGATTCTGCAACTGGCTTCAAATGCATAGATCCCCATGAAAGTCAGTGGGCCTTTACTGTAGGTTCAAATGTCTGATCATGCAGATCTGATTACAGAGAATTGAGACTCGTATGTGCAATTTGATGATCTTTGAAAGCAACATGCTGTGCGCTCATAGCATGCTGTTTCACTTGGAATGGTTTGTCTCACCAGTTTTTTTTTCCGGCTAGCAAAGTACATGATTCTCATTGACAGCTGGATATGTGCCAACATTTAAAAATGGAATCAATCTTATCTTATCTAAACACATGCATACAAAACTCAATTAAAAAAAAAAACTAGGTGAAGTGTGATAACACTTTTTCCATGTTCAGAAAACTCAAATGGCTGAATGGAATTTAACTAAAAATTCTTTTTGGTTCAAAAGATGTGAAGAAATTACAGTCCAAAGTGTAATTTTTGTGTGAAGGTTGCTCATAAGTACACTGTTGTTATCACAATACTATAAAAGATTTATCCTTTTAAAATTGACAATCATATTAACTTTTCTGTGGCAGTGAATTCCAAAGTCTACTAGTTGTTGAGTGAAGAGTAAATTAAAAATAACTAGTTCTGTTTGTTGCCTTTGTTTTTTTTGAAAATAAAGGCGCATTCTTGTTAAAGCCAAGATGAATGGGAACTCTTTATCAGTGTGTTCCTAGTCCATATATCATTATATGCTTCTACTATGTTCCTGTAACTCTCCTCCTTTTTGTGCTACATAATCCCATTTTACTCACCTTTCATATGTTGACCCTCTCCCCTTCCCATGCTGTCTTTAGTACTGTTCTTCTAAATTTTTCTGTTTCAGATATCTCTTTTAATATGAATCCTGTGAAAGTGAATGCAGTATTTGATGTGTGGTCTTACTATTAATATATACAATGCCTTTTTTTATATATGCTATATTTTGTCGTTTTCCCCCCTCCCTTCCAAATCCAAAGATCTAATTGCATGGTACCTTAAATTAGAGTGAATGAAACACCTGGGTAAACTGTAGGGAACAACCTTGAACTGGAAGGAAGCTGGGCTACTCTAGACTTGATGTTTCACTCTCTAACTTCGACTGTTTATCTTTAGACTTCTTAACCATTGCTGCACATTGAGCTATCCACAATGACTCCTAATTATTTTTCTCAGAAGACTGGGCTAATTTGAACTCATCGTCTATATACAAATTGAAATAATTTCTCCCGTTGTGCATTACATTGCATTTATTTACATTTCATTTGCTGTTGTATTGCTCAGTCTTCTAGCTTCAATAGAACTTTCTGGAGTTCCTCAATATTCTCCACAGTTTTTACTAACTTAGATAACTTCTTGTTACTGGCAAGATTTACTATTTTGCTGTCTTACTTCACCCTTCAGATCATTAAAAATGTTAACCATTGTTTCTAATCTCTGGTACATCCTACAACTAACTTCTCTCACAGCATGTAACAATGTTGCACATACAATAAAAATGTGGTAATGTGAACATTGATTATCTGAAAGAATGTTATGTCCCAAGCAAAGATTTGGATAAATAGTCAGGGGACTGGGAAAGCCTCTTGTAGAACCCTAAGCTGTCTCCTGCAGTTTATAGAAGGGTTAAAGAGCTTAAGGACTTAAGGACTGTATAGTTTTCTACAGAGAGAACATTGTGGTGAAGTCAAAGCTCAGGGGAAGAGCCAGCATTCAGATAACCATGAGATTCAGGGTATGGCTACACTTACAGTTGTACAGCGCTGGGAGTTACAGCTGTCTTCGTACAGCTGTGTAGGAAAAGCGCTGCAGTGTGGCCACATTTGCAGCATTTGCGGCGCTGTTGGGAGTGGTGCATTATGGGCAGCTATCCCAGGGTTCATGTGGCTGCAACGTGCTTTTCAAAAGAGGGGGATGAGGGGGGACGTGGGGGAGAGAGAGAGAGTGGATTTTTGGATCTGTCAGCTCCCTGCCTTGCGAGTTCTAAGGACTGGAACCAACCTTCAATCAATTTAAAAGTTTCGAGCCCTTCCCCCACCCCTCTCTTATTCACTAAATGCAAATTATGCACTCCTAAATAGCCTTCAGACCACATAAGCAGCTGCTCAACACTGACTCCCCCCTCCCCCTCTGCCGTGTGACTTCTCTCTTCAAGCAAACAGCTGTGAACCTTCCAAAGCAATTCCCCTGCCTGCCTCTGCTTGCTCACTCCAGCAAACAGGAGCTGTGTTTGTTTTTTAGATAAGCAGTTCGGGGGAGCTCGGAGTTCAGCCATTCTTCCGGTTTGTTGTGAGCAGGCGTTCTGGGATACCTCCTAATACCCTGGAGGCCAATAACAGCGCTTTTGGTGGCCACACTTGATGAGCAGCGCTGCATCACAAGCGCTGCAGTCGTTACACCTCAGGCAGACCAGGTGTACAGCCAGCGCTGCAGCCAGGGAGTTGCAGCATTGGATATGCCTTGCAGGTGTGGACAGTTACTAAGTTGCAGTGCTGTAAACCCAGCACCAGCGCTGCAACTCTCCAGTGTAGCCAAGCCCTCAGATAACGAAGTCTCAGTGTAGTGAAGACATCGAGAGACATTATCAAAGGTGCCAGATCTAAAATGTAGGTTACATCAATGGTATTTTTTTCTTATGTAATGAATTTTTCTTAAAACTGGCTGTGGATTGTTTTCACACAAACTGGCTTTCCCAAACTGATTTTTTCTGTATAAATTGATATCACTTAAACAAATAGAGAATCTTTTTGGACTCAGTTCTCCTTCCTTTGTAGCCTGTTTCTCCTGCCTCATAGCCTCCTCTCCCCTTATAGCTTCCCTCCTTGCTCCCAGGTAAAACAGATTATGGCTAGGAAGATTTGTCAAGCATAAGGTGTATCTGTTTGCAACATGTATTGAGTTCTTTTAGTGATCACAAGGATTTCAGAAATACATCAACATTCTTTCTTTAAAGCACAGCAGTTGCAAACAGCCATACAATTACTAGCCATGCTCATTGTGCATGCTGGTTTAAGTAAGGGAGGGGAGAGGAGAGGATGGCTGCCAATAAGCCCTCATAAACAGTGAGGGGAGAAATGGAAATTCCTTAGAAACGTATGTTGCCAAACTCTGAGCCCTCTTTACCAGTCAAACCCCATCTCTGGAAAGAGTGGTTAAATACCATTCCAAGTGCTCTTTACATTTGAAATCAATGAGGTAATCGTCGAAACACATGTTCCCAAAGAAAGCAGCTGTTCTGTATGTTTGCTGCCTGAATGAGCAGAACAGCATCTGATGTTCTCCCAAAGGGGGATGTTGGGGAATCCAAATCAGGTCCATAAAATAAAATTAAAAGCTCCCATTGTTGGTGTTCAGTTGACTAGTTTATACCAATTTTATTAGTAATCAAAGGCATCTCTTTAGTCAGGTACATTCTATTTATTTATGATTCTCCTGTTCCTTTATTCGTCACTTCTTTTGTAATTTATAGAATAATGTATTCTTTTTACTTGTGAATTCAGTGACAATAGCTCCAAACTAAAGGATTTTACAGTTTTGCTTTTTTTTTTTTGGTTGAAGTAGTACAAAATGTCAAAAATTAGAAGGAAGGTCACAGTGGAAAATACCAAGACCATATCCGATAGCACATCCCGAAGACCCAGTGTGTTTGAAAGGCTTGGACCCAGCACTGGAAGTACTGCAGAGGTGAGTTGTAAAAGTGTTCTTCTCTTCCTTCCCACCCCAACAACTTCTCTTCCAGGACATAAGTAGTGGGGTAGAGTTGTTCAAGAGTACTGAATATTCAGTCATTAGTGATGTAAGTAAAGGTAAAGAGAACACATTCACACATAGATGTTCAAGATATTAATCTTTAGATTTTCAAATTACTTGTGGTGTTCCAGCTTCTGGTGAGGAGCAGTAACAATGTACATTTACTAATATTTTTATAAACCTAAATTTTTTATCTGGCAGACTTAATGCTCATTGTTGGTTTTTAATGAAGTAAATTACTGGTGGATGGAAATCTCAGATAAATGGGAGTAAATGTGGACTCATTTGTTTGTTCTGCCACACTCACACCAATGGTATTTCCAGAAATGAGTGTGAAATTCACCTAGTAATGTCTGTCTCTTAGACACAGTGCCGTAACTGGCTGAAGACTGGCAACTGCCTCTATGGGAACACATGTAGATTCGTACATGGCCCTTCACCACGAGGTAAAGGCTATAGCAGCAGTTATAGAAGGTAAATCAAGAACTCACTTTGAATTGTTCACATGCTGTAGGAAAATAGCTTTTTCAAGTATGTCTTCTGTAAAAGTTTTAAATGCTGTGGTGTGCCAAATGGTATGTTTTATCAATAATCTTATTGGATTGTGAAGCTGCTGAAAACAAATAACTTGGCAAGATGCAGTGGGTTTTCCCTGGATTTTCTTGTGTGTGTAACTTTAAAAAATAATAAAATGCTCTGAATGCAGATTAACTTCTTTTGCATGATAGTGTTTTAGCCTGCCTTGAAATGGGACATACAAGAATTTTAATAAATGGATTTCTGTGTAGTGTGTCACTGCAACTTCTGTCTGCCTCTATCCTCTACTAAAATGCTGTTTTGCAACTGTTTAAGGCAGTACTCTTTAAATCACAGCCCATATCCTTTTGCCTTCACTAGTAACAATATTTTTGTTGGTGTGTGAGGTGGCCGTTCTTTTTCTCCAGTTGTGAAGAGACATGCTAGGACAGTGGCTCTCAACCTTTCCAGACTACTGTGCCCCTTTCAGGAATCTAAATTGTCTCATGTACCTCCCAAGTTTCACCTCATTCAAAAACTGACAAAAACTACTGAGCTTACAAAATCAGACAAAAAAATACAAAAGTGTCACAGCCCACTATTACTGAAAAATTGCTTGCTTGCTTTTTACCATATAATTACATATAAAATAAATCAATTGGAATGTAAATCTAGTATTTACATTTCAGTGTATAGTGTGAGAGCAGTATAAACAAGTCATTATCTGTATGAAATTTTAGTTTGTACTAACTTCACTAGTGCTTTTTATGTAGCCTGTTGTAAAACTCGGCAAATATCTAGATGAGTTGATGTACCCCCTGAAAGACCTCTGCATTCCCCCCCCCCCCCCCGGGGGTACACATACTCCTGGTTGAGAACCACTGTGCTAGGATAGGAAAATGTGGTTTCATGACTACCTCTACAGACAAATGTCCAGCAGAGAGATTAAAAAAATGTGCCTTTGTTGTTAAGTAAAATCAATGCAATTTATAATGTCTTATTATATACCCAGTGCTATCTTTCAAGAAGTGCACTGTGTAGTAGCATGAGTCTGTATCATTCTTTCTGAAGGGAAAAATATGATTTAATTTTCTCTTCAGCACCTTTCATGCAAAGATCTCAAAGATGTTACAAACAATAATGCTTCACAATGCCCCTTTGAGGTAGAAACTAGCCTCACTTTATAGATGGGTAAACTGAGACACAGAAGTTAAGTGACTTGTTGAAGGTCAAACATGATGTCAGACATGGATATTATGGTTCTATTCCTGGCTCTATTTCCTATTTCTGTGCCTTAATCTTAAGACCATCTTAACTTTCATTGTTTATAAAACTGTAGCAACTGGGATATAAAATACAGGTTATATTTAACCTTTTTTTCTCAGTATGCAAGGGAACTTACTGTAATGTTATGTGCTGAATTCTCCACAGAGCAAAGGAAGAGAGGTGTTTTACATGTAAATGATTCTAAACTTACCTTTATGTGCTGAATGTCACTTTCCCTTGCTACAATATTTGGAGTATTGAGTGTATAGCCCTTTTTGCTCTCTCTTGCTCTCTCTCTCTTTTTTTTTTTTAAAGCTGTTTAAAAACAAAAAAACTGCTAGCCATTAACACTAATTTTTTGCTTCATATGAAGGCATGAATTTATCACTGGTATTCAGGAATAGTGCTGGTTTACATCTTTATTTATATTAACTTTTTTCTCCTATAAGTTATATGAAAGTCAAATTGCATAGCTTGCTGCATACTGACTCGGAACTTTGGATAAGTGAGCGACCAGAGCATTTGGAAGCTTGCTTTAACTCATCCATAGGTCTTAGCAAGACACAAAAGAGTCTGTTCCACACTAAAAAATATTGGCATCTTCTGTACCATTTTGTATCAGGGAACATCTGTTCCAAGAACCCGTACAGTTATACTGTCTCCAAGTAAGTCTTGTAAGTGCTTCTGTCTGCACTATTTCAGCTCAGATATTCAATGCTACAGTATCTGGGAAGCCCAGATATTGTCTTTGTACTGGGTCAGTTGATCCTCTCAGTGTAGTCCCATGATTGCCTTGCAAGCAACTTTGGTAGCAGAAAACATTGCCACTTGTTCCTGCCCCTCCAATTCCAGGCCTGTCCAAAAGAAGCCACAGTGATACTTAATATATCTGTCCTGACCATTACACCCTTTGCAATTCAGGCCATCCTCTTACGGTAGGAAAACAAGACATTTCTTAACTTCTTCAAACTTCAGAAATATTAACATAAAACTTTATTTGAACTTTAACATGCCCTGTTCTCTTCCCATGGGTCTTGGTCTGTTCATGACAAGCACAATATAAAGTAGATCGTCAGACAGACACATCGACACACACACTGCATTCCTCTTGAGAAAATTAAGAATTTAACAACGCATCAATAAATTACTATATGTTCGTTACTGGGGGACAAGGATGGCATCACAGTAGACAGCTGCCTGAGCCCTATTTCTGAGACATTAGAGTTACTCCACAATCCCTAATTGAATCCTAATTCTTTACTTACCTGCTAATAGTACCTCAGTAACCAGTTGTTTGGCACTCCTTATGTACTACCTGATGTCTGGTACACCTTCCTGAGGGCTCATTTCATGAGTTGGGGCATGAGGTACAAGGTGACTGGCTGGACTTCATTATTTTGCTTGGAGAGATGTCTTTTCTCTGTATCCTGGATTGTTACAGAGGAATCCAGGCACATAGCGCCATCAGCAGGTGTAGGGAGATCTGGTTGCCTTCTGCAATATTATTGTCGTAGAGTTGTTTGAGGGCACAGCCTACGCTCATCGCAAACTATGCATGCTGTACAAAACCACTCAAAACAATTGTTGGAACAAAGCACTGATGAAACCAAATACAGCATAAGGTTAACAGGTACAAATATGTGTGTGATATATTGAGAGGCACAACTAATAAGAGAGATGAACTGAAAACTGATGCAATCTTAATAATGGTCTCGCGACCACTCAAGCATAATATGTGCAGAAAGACTATACACTATATATAAATATACATTGTGGATGTCTGTATGTAGTTTATATATAAAAAATCAAACTGCTTGCATTATTGGATAGGTGCCACAATGATGCCCAAAACAATTGGAAGGACTGTTGCAAGTGGACACGTGCACTGGTTTACGCAGCTTGGTTTGCGTAGTATGAACATGTTGAACTGCTGCAGGAAGTAATGGTGCTAAAAGTGCTTAGCTGCAACGTGAAACCTTGATATGGTGAAATTCTCTGGTGTAGACACAGTTAAAATATGGACCATCTGTGTATCGTATGTAAAAGTCCCTGGAGAAAATACAGGCTTACTAAAGGGTACTTTGTTAGGAATTTCTGTTTAAAATTGTTACTGGAGACAGCTGTAGAGTCCTTTGTATACTATAACATGCACACTTAATTGGAATCACCCATGGAACTAAAAACCTTGCATCTAGTATCCATAGTGCAGGAATTTCTGTCTTGTGTAGCATATAGAAAACTTAAGACCTTTTAAAGGAGCAAACATTATTTAAAAGAAACAAATTCCGGTGCACCAGATGAAACAGCTGCAGAAAATTTACTAGAAAATTCCAGTCCGTTCGGGGGGGGGGGGGGGGAGAGGGGGTTTCTGTGCCCTAAACCAAAGTACCCAAACCAACCAATACCTCCTAAGCAACCACCTGCTAAGGAGTAAACCTATTTAACTTAGTTTCACCAAATTACTTATTTCTACTGTCTTTATGTTTTATTATTTGCAGGGGGAAAGGGTTTACCTTTATTTCACCTCCGTGTTTATCTCCCAAAGCAATAAAATGTGACAGCCACACAGTGCTTTTTTCTGCTTCTAATTTCCTAATGGCCTTCCTCATCTTAAAGTAGTTTTGAATAATGCCTAAATAAATTGAGCTGTTGTTGGTTTCCAGCTTTTTCCAGCTTAGAAATGTGTATTGAGAGTGGTGGGTTTGATGGGTTTCTCCAGTTACCCTGAAACTTGAGGAGAAAGCCCTATGCATTCCAATAGCATCAGATTCTTTCTGTTGGCTGGTACATGAGTTACATTCTCACTAGGTTCTGTTGCTTTTCTGATTTGTCCAGAGGGTATTATGAGAACAGTGCTTCAACCAGTGTTCTAGGGGCGAAGTATGTCATCTTTATATTATATATGTAATCTCTCTGCCATGTAAACGAAATTTGATCAATTCCACAGGCCCTGCTCTTTCACATAGCAAGTTTGGGATTTTTGATGGAACTGATTTTTAAATAAAATAGACACAAAGAACATTAAAGAAATAGCACTTTTTGTAATGCTGAAAGCTATTTGTGGAGGGAACAAGTAGCATATTGAGCATCTTTGAAGAAATATTGATACAGCTCAGAACTTTTTTTAGAGAATTAAAATTACTTTTAAAAATGAGCTGTAATTTACTTAAAACTATAAATTTAAAATATGGTGCAAGTATGAATGCTAGGAAGGTGACTTTTAGTTATATTTTTGTACAGGGTGTTTTGTTGCTTAGTACTGCTGGGAAAGAGAGCAGATGGAAAAACCCATTACTGTTGAACCGTTCGTCTGACTTGAAAACGTGTGTACAATTTTACTGCACGTTAAATATATTTAAAAGCAGGAGGAGGATAAATAGCAGTCACTGTCCTTTTTATTGGATCTCTTTAAGATTGTACCTTATGGCCATGTTTAACATTTTAATGATGGGAAATATTGCAGAAGAGGAAATTGAAACATAAAAAATAAGGCTTCAAACCAGCAATTTTTAAAAGTAGAAACAAATTTTATTTTTTTCTTAAATAGCTGCAAGTACAGGAAATAGACCTATTCTATAATGGGGAAACAACCCAGCACAAAATATAGAAATCTATCATTCCTAATGACAGCACAGATCCCTCTAAGAAAAAACAAATGCCCTAAACAGTGGTTTTCAACCCCTTTTTCATTTGTGGATCCCTAAAAAATTTCAAATGGAGGTGTAGACCCATTTGGAAATTCAACCTGTGGTCCCCTACCTTAGACTGAAAACTGGCTGAACAGAAATCAGCTATACATGTTGCATGAGCTTGGCATGGCATTTGATGCAGCGTGAGAAAAGATGCTAACCTGTGGACTTCTGGGGTAACAATAACACTTCTGGGTTTTGACCTGTGAGTGGGGTTAGTCATATAGTTTTGATTAATGAGAACAATGGAATACCTTTTCCGGGATCTGAAACTTTATTTTCATAACTGACCTTTTGCAGACCCCTTAGACATAGTCTGTGAGCCCCAAGGGGTCTGTAGACCACCAGTTGAAAACTGCTGTCCTGAAACAAATGGAAGTTTCATTATTTCAAATATCAGACAGGTTTCCTGGAGCTAGTAGTTCATCAGTGTCTTCCAGTTTAGCTATAGCTACACTGATAAAGGTATAAAGCTAATAACCTTGTAGAATTATCTGAGATGAGAATCTGCAGGAGGAGTTAAGAACCATTGCAGATACACACAGCTCAGTATTCAGCTAGGTTTATTTGGTGAGAACAATAGATGGCTGTTAACTTGAAAGGCGGTGCCTTATATTGATACAAGGTATTCCCTAAAAGGGGAAATAAGCTATACTGGCATAAGGCACCTCTATATCATAGCACATTTGAACTAGGGGAGTTGTACTGCTATAACTATTTCAGTTTTTTTTTAAAAACCCATACATCTGATCAGGATAGTTATACCAAGACACAAATTGCAAGTAGTCCTGGCCTTAGGGTGCAGGAGGTTGGAACCTGAATTCAGGTAGGCTTCCTTTTGTTTTGCAAAAAGGCCAACGCTATCGGTGAGTGACAGTTTTGAATGATGTCTGCTCAAAGGCCTTATCTATGTTCAGAGTTGCACTTGTTTAACTTTAAATCTGTTTAAACAAAGATTTAGTTAAACCAGTGCAGAGCCCCGTGTGGATGCTCTTAATGTGTTCACAGAAGATTTTGCACTGAGTTTAAATAAAGGTGTGATTTTTCTTTTAAATCTAGTGCATCTTTGAATATATACAGAGCCAGAAATAACTGGAGGGGTTTAGTGGATCATGAGTGCGATAACGAGAGCTAGACAATAGTTGAGGAAAGGCAGACATAGTCAGCCTGGCTGGGATTTTGAATACAGTTGTGAAAGCGATGCTGCATCTGAGTCATAAGCTGCACTCTGCCCTGCGTATGTCAGTTTAATTGGACTAATAATACAATATTGTGCCAAGTCATTTTGTTTCCAGTGAGAAAATAACCCATTCCTGAAGTTGTCTGTCTTGACTGCTAGGAAGCTGTTACATGATCTTAATTTCCAAAAGCTGTTTAGTAACACCAAACCCATTAAGATTTCACTAGTTTTCCTCACTTTTGCTGGGTGGGGCTCTTAGGCATCATGGTTGAATTACTTAAATCAAATTTTGTCAACAGATTTTTCTATAAAAATTAGTTACAAAAATCAGTAAAGGAAATTGAGTGTCCTTTTCCTTTTAAAAGGAAGCAGCTACATCATATCTATTTCTGCCTTATACAGGTCACCAGAAAGGCCCACTGGGGATCTTCGGGAGAGAATGAAGAACAAACGTCAGGACGTGGAGGCTGAGCCACAGAAAAGAAATACAGAGGAATCGTCCTCTCCCGTTAGGGTAAGAATGGAGTGCATGGAATATCCAGCCTCCCTCAGTAGCAGTAGGTTAGTGTGTCCTAGAAACATGGTCATTATGTTATTTATTTAATATTAAACAATTCACAATGTGTTATAAAATATTTAATTTAATATTTAGTTACCTTACAGTATTTAATATTATTTTCCATCTGTATAGTACTTTTTGTCTTGAAAGTTACCTGAATTCTTTACAAAATACACAAGCTGAAATGCATATTGTAAAATGTTGACATTCAGTTACCTCTGGAGTGAAACTGGCAGCTATTTAATAATATAGCAGAACCTTTTGAAATTGTCAGTAAAATGTACCAGCCCAAGCAAACACCTCCTAGTTCATTTTTACTTTAAACACTGATATATATAAAGCACCTACCCTTATTTGCATTATAACACATCATTTACTTGTTACTCACCCCCAACTCCATCTTGCTTATCAGAAAACACCCCCTTCATAAGCCCATGTAGTCACTACTCCATGTATTAATTCTCCTCCATTCTCCCATCATTCACTCTAGTTCTTCAGTTTTTATCTCTGCAACAAATTCACCAGTTCTTCTTCTCTGCCTTCCCACGCTCTCCAAACAGTTTTTTTTCTCAGCAAAGTCTATTTCACCTTCTCCACTGACATTGCAATTGAAGAGAGACGGAGTTGGTAGAGATTCTCTGCAATTGGACGACAGCTGCAACATTGATTTACTCTTTAAGTATTTAAATTTTTTCCACAACCATAAGGGCTAAAACCTTTTTGTTTTTAAAGGAATGTTTTGAATTCTGCGAGCTTTATTGGCATTGTTTCTCATCTGGGTCTGTTCCAACTTGCTGCATGTAAGTGGAAATTTGAAAGACTGCTATAAAGGAATCAGCAGGAATTGCTGTCACTAAAGTTACATAATGGTTTCCATTCTAACCTCGTTTTCAGTTGCTGATAACTTGCTGAAATTTTCAGTGCTGTCAACTCTCTACATTAAAGTGATTTTATTTAAGTTTGAGAAAAAAACGTTTCAGTTCTTGAGTACAAGGAGAGAGGGAAAAGTGTATTTTTCCCATGAATAAAAAGGTAGTTGCTGTGTGCAACCTTAACGTGCACATTTTTTAGCACTTAACTAGGCAGCCATAATGTTCTATTCCTGCTATTCCTGTAGTAACCAAAGAGAGACAAACAAAAAAACCCAGGCTAATCTTTTAAGTATATCAAAAGCAGGACTCTTGCAAGAGAAGTTGTGGGTCTACTGAACTACCAGTGAGTAAAGGGAGCAATTAAGGAAGATAAAGACTTTGCAGAGAAGCAAAACTGTTCCTCTGCATCAGTCTTCACCACAGGCGATGTTGGGGAGATAGCTGCTCCGGACGTACTCTCTTCAGGTATATTAAAGATGAGGCAAACTCACAGAATGAGTTGTCAAGAGGTGGTGCTGGAACAAATTGATAAAGGGCAGTGGTTCACCAAGATCAGTCAGTAAACAACCAAGAGTTCTCAAGGAAGAATGAAGTGATTTGAGTTGTTAACGAAAATATACAGTCTTATTATAATAGCTACTCTTCCAAAGGACTGGATGGTCGCACAATTGGGTCTCTTTTTTTCCTTCCCCTAAAGCTCTAGAGGTGAAGGTGAGACTCAAAAACAAGTAAACTTTATTTTAAAATAATTAAAGATAGTTACAAAACACTTTTTGGAACATGATGTGATAGGGGAAATGAGCACAGCTCTTGTAAATTAAAATTGTTCTTCTTTATTCTACTAGAATTGAAACTTGTCCGCAAAATAGCAGCTAAAGGAGAACTGATTGACATAAATTGGACTTGAGTAGCCTCTCTTGAAACAAAAGCTTTCTGAAAGAACTTAACAGTCAAGGTGTGATTAGAAACTGGCCAAGAGACAGAAGACAGAAAGAAAGAAATGGTCAGTTTTCCACAATAGGGTGTTCCAAAGAGATTCTGGAGAAAGGGTTGAACAATAAGACAATTTGCAGAAGATAAAAAAAAATGTTTAAATTAGTCAAAACTAGGGACAACTATGAGGAATTTCACAGGGACCTAAAAAGGAAGCGGTTTTAGGTCAGTACAATGACAGATGTAATTCAGTGTTAACAAATGCAAGATAATGCACATTAAAGGGAGTAACTTAAAGCACTCATTCACATTACTGGGTTTAAAGTAATTGCAGCCACTCAGGAAAAAGACCTGGGATTATTGTGGATAGCTCAATGAAAACATCGGTTCAATGTGCAGTAGAAGTCAAAACAGCAAACAAATGTTAAGGTGTATAAGTAATGGAATAGAAAATAATTCTTAAAATATGCCGTGATGTAAATTAATAGTCCACTCTCGTCTGAAACACTGTTTTATTCTGGTCACCCCATTTAAAAGAAGATATAATAGAAGATGATGTCTGGAAGGTGAACAATGAGGTGAGAATGGCACTGTTCAGAGAGGAGACAAATAAGCGGGGACGTGATAGAGGTATATGATGATGAACGGTAAATAGAACGTAAATTAGGCACTCCTGTTTATACTTTCTCATGCTAGAAGAACACGGAGTATTCCAATGAAATTAAAAGACGACAAATGTAAAAATAAGGAAATTTTCTTACAGTACATGTAACTAACCTGGGGAACTCATTGCCATAAGACACAGTCCAAGAATTTAGTGTGTTTCATAAAAGGACTAGACAGTTGCATTAGAAAGGGAAAAAAAATTTTTTTAGAGGGGATATAAATCCTCATACTTCAGCTAACCAATATCTGCCTGAAATTAGGAAGAAACTTCTCATATGGACTGGATATTCCATGATTGTCCATTCTGGGGATTCTTGCATCTTCCTTGGACATATCTATTTCCTGGCCACTTTCAGAGAAAGTATACTGGACTATGAAGACAACTGCTCTTATCTAATATGGCTATCCTATGTTCCTAGATATTTGTATGAAATTATTTTGTATGCAAGTGTAAGTGTATGCAAAATGTTTTACAAATAATGGGACAAGATCCCTGTGCTTACAATCTGATTTAGACAGGTATAATACTTAGAACAGCTCAAATGTGAGCATGAGCCAACAAATTCCAATTGGGGGCTTGATACTGGGAAATATCACAAAATAACTTATTGAGTGTGTGGATGGCTTGGTTGCACATACAGTAACTCCTCACTTAAAGTCGTTCTGGTTAACATTGTTTTGTTGTTATGATGCTGATCAATTGCAGAACATGCTCGTTTAAAGTTGTGCAGTGCTTTGTTTGGCAGCCATCTGCTTTGTCCACTGGTTTCAGGAAGAGCAGCCCGTTGCAGCTAGCTGGTGGGGGCTTGGAACCAGGGTGGACTGGCAGCCCTCCTATCAGTTCCCTGCTCCCCTAAATTCCATATGCAGCAGCTGCTCAGCAGGCTAGCAATTGCAGCTGTCCCTCCCCCCACTGTCATGTGCTGCTCCTGCACTCTGCCTTGGAGCTGCTCCCCGAGACTCCTGCTCTCTGTGTGGGGAAGAGGGGAGGAAGAAGGGGGCTAATGTCAGGGTGTCCCCCTCCCCCTTGTTCCTGCACCCTGCTTACCCCATCTCCCATAGAGCTGGGGGGGGGGGGAATGGGCAGGCACATGACAGGGCTCAGGACTGAGGGAGCTTGCTGGCAGCAGCTGTGGTCTCAGCAAGCTGATCTAATTAACAAGGCAGTGTACTTAAAAGGGAAATGCACCTCTCTCTCACTCTCTCACACACACACACACACACACACACACTGTGTGTCTTTGTCTCTGTCTGCGAGCTGTCTTCCCTCCCTCCATTCCTGCTCCCTTGTAGAGTTCATGCTAGTTTATCATTTAGCAGTAAGGCATTCCTTGGGAAATATCTCACCTTCTGACTCCTCAGCCTGAACCAGGCTTCACAATCATCATCACTGTGTACCAGTATTAAATTGTTTGTTTAAGACTTGTACTGTCTGTGTGTGTGTGTGTGTATGTATGTATATATTTGTCTGATGAGAGAAAATTCCCTGGAAACTAACCCCCTCATTTACATTAATTCTTGTGGGGGAACTGGATTTGCTTAACATCGTTTCTCTTAAAGTCACATTTTTCAGGAACATAACTACAATGTTAAGTGAGGAGTTACTGTAGTGGGAGGCAGTTCCAAGAGTAGAGGCAGGATGAAACTGAGAGGGAGAGAAGGTCTTAAAGCAGCAGTTAGGCAAGATTATTGGAAGGAATGTAAAACGTATGTATATCTAATCCATGTGCTTATACTCTATCACTGTGGTATCTGAATATTTGAGGTGAGAACAGATACCAGCATGCAGTAACACATTTGTGACTGGAATGGAATTATTGACCATGTGAATGAGAGTGGCCATTGGAGTCTAATAATGCAGCAAACAAGGGCCTCAGAACAAAAAACACCTGAGTTCTAATCCCAGTTTTACCACTGATTTGCTGACCTAGGGAAAGTCATTAACTCTGTCTTCACTTATCTTCTCTAAAGTGGAGTCAGTTACCTTTCTATCACACTGGGGAGCTTAATCAGTGTTTGTTCAGTGCTTTGAAGTGTAACATATGTTATGAAACCTAAAGAATATTGTGCTTACCCAAAAGATTCTAGCTACAATCAGTAGAAACTTAATTGTACTAAACTCCAAACCTTCTGTGGTTTAGAATCTGTGTACATGTTGCAGTTTATACTACTATTGCATGCATATGTACTGATAGGCTATTAGTACACCAGGTAAGCATAAGATTTTTGTATAAAGGAATTGTGGGATACAGGAGAACCACAAACTTTGTCTCAATTAACATTAGTTTAAGGTAATGAAACTTCTTGGCTTGATGTCTGTTTTGCTGGTTTATGGCTGTGTCCTCTAGGACAGTGGTTTTCAAACTTTTGTTTCTGGCGACCCAGTTGAAGAAAATTATTGATGTCCATGACCCAGTGGAGCTGGGGATGAGGGGCTTGGGGCGTAGGAGGCGCTCAAGGCTGGGGAAGAGGGTTGGGTGCAGGGTGGGGCTGGGAATGAGGGGTTCAGGATGTGGGAAGGGGCTTTAGGCTGGGGCAGCGGGTTGGGGTGCGGGAGGGAGTCAGGGCTCTGGGCTGGGGCCAGGGATGAGGGCTTTGGGGTACAAGAGGTGGTTCTGGGTTTGGGGGGGCTTAGGGCTGGTTTAGCGGTTTGGGGCACAGGGGATTGGGATGCAGGCTTACCTCTGGCGGCTCCTGGTTGGCAGCACAGTGGGGGTGCTAAGGCAGACTTCCTGCCTGTCCCGGCACTGCAGACCATGTTGCGTGCAAGCAGCAGCTCATGGCTCTCACTTGCAGGCACCGTGCCCTCCCTCTCTTCCCCCCCCCCCTCCCCCAAGCTCCCATTGGCCGGGAACCAGTGGAGCCTGTGCTCAGGATCGGAGCAGTGCATGGAGCCCCGTGGCCTGCTGGACCTGCTGCTGGCTTCTTCCGGAGCGCAGTGCGGTGTCAGAACAAGTAGGGACTAGCCTGCCTTAGCCGGGGATGGGACTTTTAACGGCCCAGTTAATGTACAGAGTACAGAGGTGTTTACCAAATAATGAGGAGTGTGTGATCCCTATAGGGAAGGTTGAGGAAAGGAGGATAAGGACATCATTAGTAAGGTTACGGGGTTTCTCGGCAAGTCTAGTGCATACTTTGATGAAACAAAAACAATGTGTTTTTTTTTGAGTGAAATTAAAAAACTAAAATGAGTAAGTAGAAGACTTGCCACTGAATTTGTTTTAAGGCTCATGGAAGTAATAGGTATCCAGGACATATTAGGGAAACAATAACTTTAGATTTTTTAATTCTATCCTCTAGAAAAATGTGTATATTCAATAACGGAAATGTATAAATTGAGTGGGTTTTCTTAAATGTTGTGCTTACTAAGCTCTGATCTCTTTTGGCAACTGAAAGGATGAAGCTGTTTGGCATAACTACAGGTATACTGTATGTTTCTTAAACTATAATAATAATACATTAGCTTATATAACTGATTATTTAGCTGTTTTCACTGTATTTATCAGTAATTAAAGGAGGAACTGCTTTCACAAATGTTCTTGTTCCCCATTGTATTATAGAAGGCAGATTGTCCCATCACAACTACCATTCTGCATTTTGTTACTTAGAGGAAAGAATACAAGCAAGCTGTTTTTGAGGCTTAGACTTGGTTGTAAATTTGCAATAATAGCAACAGTGCAATTTGGGCTCCAGCAATACATGAATTAGAGACTTATGCAAGGTATATCACATACAGTATTTAGTTTTTGGAGGATAAAACATTCTGTCATGTTAACAAGTTGTGTTGGTCTTCAGGCCTTCTAGCCCGTATAAGTGCACCTGCTATATTGACAAGTTACTTTGTATATAGGCTTTGAGAAGGTAGGGGTGTATTGGAGTCAGTATGTGGAAGATGTGCCAGTATATGTGCAAACTTCAAATTGCTAGTTACATCCACTGTCAGATTTTTACTGAAGCATCAATGTCATATTCCATTAATGTTGTTGCTTAATTAAATAGTAGGTAATTAATGGTGGATGTAAGCTGCCAACATTGTAAAAGAGGGTGTTTGCAGACTGGATGGAAAAGAACCTAGGAAAATAAAGAATCTCTTAAGGAAAAAAGGCTGCAAATGATGTTCGTTCATAGAATTGCACAGCTAAGAGATTTCTATAATAGGGCCCTGTCTTTTTCAGAAATGTGTATTTTGGCTGAAGTGTTCTGTACTTGGCCTTAGACCAGATGCAATTTTCCTTTGAAAGATTGAAAAGTTGTTATATGCTCAGCTCGTGAACGTAGTATAGCACCACTTATGTCTATGAAGGTATTGTGATTTGCACCAGCTGAGGATGTGGCCCAGCATTTTTGAGATATCCAATCATGAATAAGCAAACCAAAACCAAGCCCTTCATATAACACATGCTGCTTTTAATTAAAGTTGACCTGAGTTCTTAAATAATTGCCTTTGACGTGTTTGAAACAATTTGTCTGAGAAATAATGTGTATAACATTTGAGAAAGCATTTCACTTAACTTTTGAACAGGGCATCAAAGAGAGAAACTTCAGATAGCCGTGCACCGAAATAAATATTTGCATATTTATTTCAGAAACCACAAAGCCAAACAAATTCACAGTATTTTCACGTGGTAGTGCCTTTTGTAAAAGAAAATACATTTTTCTAGAAGATAAACTTTAGGAATTATTTTGGGGAAGTTCTATGGCCTGTGTTATACAGGAGGTCATGCTAGATGATCATAATGGTCCCTTCTGGCCTTGGAAGCTATGAAAATCTTAACTGAGACAACATTTAAAACTATTAATGCAAAAACCAGGAAATAAAATTTTGTGCAGTTGGGAGTGATTATGTGATCTTATTTCCTTACTTTAATTCTGAGATGATGATTGAGGTCTGACATCAAACCCAGTTCAAGCTGCCAACAGAGAGAAATTTAAGTGTCCTAGTTGGTTTCTGGATAACCTTTTTTTTTCTTGTGACTGGACAAGAGCTCTATAAATCTGCAATAAGGCCCATAAAAACAGACAGAATAGGCACCGCATTTGCAGGAAGTAGGGGCAGAGGGAAAGTGGTGGATGTGTAGTATACTCCTCCTCCCTCCACCTTCCCAAAAAAGTCCTCTGGGAAGGGTGTATAGAAAAAGTGCCGCTCAGGAGCAGCTGTCATTGGCTACTGGGATTGAGTGAGCAGAGAGGAGCAGCAGAAGGCCAGCTATCTTTTTGGTGACCTTAGGATTTCTGTAAGATTGACTCTGTTTTCCTAGTGGATCCATGGGTTTCTGTGACCTTACAGTAGGTAAAAAGAATTTTTAGTTTGGTTGAGCCAGTAAAATACGTAATTCAGATGTAAAGCTGTCAGGAAAACTTTAGCGTATTATATGTTTTTAATTCCCCACCCCACCTCCATACAGGACTTTTTGGTATTTTCCAGAGGCTTTAGCCTCTAAGGGAATAGCAGTTAGTTATCAATTGTCAGTTCAGTCCTCAGGATCTAAATTGTAAAATGCACATAACAATTCTCATTTAAAATTGTATTACTCTTTTTCTAGCTGTTCTAATACTTTTTAATTTTCACTAAATTTCTCATATAAAAATTCCTGGTCTTCAAAACTGATCTGCTCTTTTTTCAGTCTCCATTGTAAACGTCATTTTCTTGGCCTACCTTTAAGTCTTTGTTGACTTCACTTGTATGGATGTTTTTCCTCCTGACCCACTGATTATATGAAATTACATTAGAATATTTTCCCAGTATAATTTCTTCTTAGCTGAGAAAACTAATCAAACTAAAGAAAACAATTAGTTTAATTCTTTCTATAAAGCACAAAATACTGTGCAAAATTTATCTACTTCTGCAGGCTTCTGTTTTAAAAAATTGTTACTCTAATTCAGCATTTTTTCCCTGTAGAAAGAGTCTTCAAGAGGAAGGCATAGAGAGAAGGAAGACATCAAAATTACAAAGGAGAGGACTCCAGAAAGTGAAGAAGAAAATGGAGACTGGGAAACCAATAGAGAAGGTAAATTGAATTCAAGTAAGGCTCTCCATTTAATCTATTAACAATATTCCAAATACTACAGATTATCAGTTTGTAGGAAGTTTTGTCCATACCAATGGGCTGATATGTTGACTATTCATTAATTAATGATGAATAAGGATTGTTTCAATTTATCTGTGGACAAGGAACAAATTTAGTAATTGGGGTTGGACCAAGTAATACAATTAGGCTTGGCAGAATTTTATTTTTTTCTATATTTTCAATAGCTATTGGTTTATATTTAAGCATTTTTAAAGATTTGTATCTATTTAAATTTAGTGGCAGTAGACGTGAATATTAAAAAAAGTAAAGCTTTATAACCATTAAAATCACAAATTATCATAATCACATGTCAAATATCCTTAAACCAAACTCTTTATAAGTTCTCAAGGAGCATTTTTCTTTCTTTGCCTATCTATAAATTTTGATTATCAATAGAAATATGTATGTTTGGCTTATGAAATCAACATTTACTGACATCTACCATTAAAAATGTAATCCAGGGGTCGGCAACCTTTCAGAGTGTGCTGAGTCTTCATTATTCATTCTGATTTAAGATTTCGTGTGCCGGTAATCCATTTTAACGTTTTTAGAAGGTCTCTTTCTATAAGTCTATAATATATAACTAAGCTATTGTTCTATGTAAAGTAAATAAGGCTTTTAAAATGTTTAAGAAGCGTCATTTAAAATTAAATTAAAATGCAGAGCACCCCCTGGACTGATGGCCAGGACCCGGGCAGTGTGAGTACCACTGAAAATCAACTCACGTGCCGCAGGTTACCTGCTCCTGATCTAATCTGTCCAAGTTAAATATGATGCAAAACAAGAAGTTGTTACTGTCTGCCCTCTCTCTCAATCTGTTTTGAAACTTGACGAACAAGACATCGGTCATAAAAAAGTTTGATCAGTACATAAGCAAAAAGAAATTGGCCCTCAGCCACTGAGTGACTGGCAGGGCCTTTCTCATTTAGGTGACCGGTTCAAATCTAGCCTACATCAGTTGTGGCTGATGAACAGCTGATCAGTGAAATTAGGTGTGTTTACCTCATTTAAAACAAAAAAGGACTCAATTTTACAACGATTTTTACATTTGCCTGTCTCATTTGAGTACAAAAACTAAATTATCTTTGCACATAGCCCATATAGGTCATTGTTGAAGTGATTGTCAGGGTGCCAAAAGAAAGCTTGCTATTTGCTACGGCTTCTTGTTCTGTGGTCCAAAAGAGGATTTTGGTGTCCAAGATGTCGGTCACAAGCACTCATTTTTAGCTTTCATTTAACTAAAAAACTGTACCAGCTGTTTTCTGGCTTAAGATGGAACAATTCTGGGGGAAGATCACCACTTCTATTTCTCTTTGTTGGGGCAGACAGTTGACTTGTTCTGACTTATTATGAAGTTATCCTGGTTTCCAGTGAAGCTGAGTGATATCTAAATAACTATGAAATACTTCATGCTATTTTGAGTAATTGTGATGTGTATTTGCTTGGGAGCCCTAGTTATGGCCCAGGACCCTGTTTTGCTAGGTTTTATACAAACATAGGACAAAAAGATGCTGCCTGTCCCAAAGTGCTTATAATCTAAATATAAAGCCTAGTCTACATTAGAAAATTAGATCTGCATAAATAAGTCACTCAGGGGTGTGATGTTTTTTGAGAAGTATGTGTGTTTAAGATCACTTATTTCATATATTGCCTGTCATCTTTTTTTTTTTTTTAATAAAGACTCTGATAATGGAGAAGTTAATTATGATTATGACCATGAGCTGTCTTTGGAAATGAAACGTCAAAAGATTCAGAGAGAACTCATGAAGCTTGAACAGGAAAACATGGAGAAGCGAGAGGAAATAGTCATTAAAAAGGAGGTTTGTATTTTGAAAATAGGTACACGTATTCTTACAACTAATCAACTGCCATTTTATGTCCTTAGAGTCCTAATTATTTTCTGCATGACTGGAGCCGCTATGTGCTACCATGGGGCAAATGATAAATGACTGTTGGGCATAACTTTACAAACATAGGGCTATATTCTGGCTAGCCTTTCTGTGTAGGCAGGGAAGGAGGCAGATAGGAGAAGAACTTTGGGGCAAAAATCGTTGTACACTTGAACTTGCTGTCCCAAAACCTGTGAAGTACGTGTGAGAGAGGTCTTCCCCATGTCTTCCCACACTGAGGTTTAGAAGCTGTGAATTTTTCATATGCTTCAGTCTGGACCATTTTATCTATGCCAGACCTGCCCTCACAATTCGTATTACACTGGCTTTTATTAGGCATAATCTTGGTGGGTGGTTCATAACTGCAAAGAATATGCCTATTTGGGATATGGGACCTTAAGAGCCAGAATTTTGGGGCTGTAGGTAAATCTTATTGGAGTGCAATTTTTCAGGCTAACTTTAGAGTGTTATTCATATCCATAAAATGATTCTAATTGTAATGATCTGTTAGGTGTCATTTAATTACGTCGTAGGTCTTTTGTGCAGCATTTTCATTAAGATTAGCTTTATTTTAGGATATTTTAATTACATACTGCAAAAGTATGTGCTCAGTATGTGTGAGGCAGATGGTGTGTCAGTGGTTGTTACTATCTAAAGTTTGAATGATATTAGGATCCTTATTCAGGATACGCATACAACACATGAGTTTTTGGTTGTAGTTGAAACTTTTTCTTTATCCAAGATTTCTCCAGAGGTGGTTAGATCTAAATTATCACAGTCTCCTTCACCAAGAAAGTCTAAATCTCCAAAACGAAGGTCAAGTCCCAAATCTTCATCTTCAGTTAGTAAGAAAGAGAAGAAGACTTCTACAGTGTCTTCACCACTCTTGGACCAGCAGAGGTCAGTAGGTAGACATACATTATGGGTGGGGAACAGGGTGGTATGTCGATACATTATGAAATGTTTCATGCTAATCGGTGGATATAGATACTCATTTTCATTGCCCCTTAAGGTGTGAATTCAGTGTACCAGTTTTGAAACTGTCAATTTTTTGCAGAGTTCACAAAAATCCCTGGGACAGGGCAGCATATATATGTCTCCATTGGTTTTATAACTTGTAGATTTTGCATTAAACATAGTTTCTTTAAATGACGTGAACTGGCTAGAGCCTGTGAGATGCACTGGAGAAATCTAAATAGAAATAATATTATGTTTGTTCAATGATGTGGGGTATTGTTGGTGGTTAAATACAAGTTAATTTAGGCTAGAATTGAAATTTTGCAGTTTGGGGATCAGGTGTTCTGTTGGCACTGTATATTGCTATACAAGAGAGACTACTTGGCCTTCTAGATTAAGGAGTGACCTGGAGAGTTATAGCACTGGGAAAAGAAGACAAGAGAAGGAATGAAGTAGGCAAAATCACAGGCTGTTACAACTGGGCTTCTGGCCACAAAAAATCAATCAACTAAAAAAGATCTTGCTGACTCTAGAACCTGGGAATCAATGTTTAGCTCCATTAGCTGTGAGGAAAATTACAACCCTAATACAAAAACAGTCACCTATACTGGCCAAGCAAATTGCCTTTGAAGCAAGTTATGCTTAAATAGGGGCACAGTACTTGTAAATGTTGGTTTTGCTGTAAAAGACTAGTATAAGGGATTGCTTGCTACAGTGCTTTAAGATGCAGTGACATCTAGGTACTAATATGTTTGTATCTATTTGTTACTGACTTACAAAAAATACATTTGGGTATAAAGAAATATCTTTACACTTCCTTGTAATTCATGGTGGAAAGAAAATGTTCAATATTTATTCATAAGGCTCCTGAAAATATAGCAGGATGGTTTACATACAAGGAATGAGTGATCCCTACCCCAAATAGCTTAAAATTTGAGGCACTGATCCTGCAGTGTATTGTGCACAGATGTATTGTTTCAATTGCAGAATCTGGACAAGATACAAAGGATTTTGGTGTTTTGATGCATGCAGTTTTACAAGGGCATTGTAACTTTGGAAGCTGTGGTTACACATTTGGGAGCAGTTCCAAATTTTGCAAGCCTATTTCAGAAATAAGGATTATTCAAATGGCCACGGGAAACTTCAAAGGAGAGCTTGACATTAATTTTCCTTGTATTCACCATTCAGTCAAGTACAACTGCAAATGCCACTATCTGCTGATGGAATAGAGAAGTTTGCCCCAAAAGCTGTAAAACGCTTGGCTCTATAAATTGGTGCTGCTAGTATCTAAGAGGTTAACAGATATTTTATTTAGTCTTTTAAATAGCTTTTTCTGGTATTTTGATACATTTAGGAGTTCCAAAAGCACCCAGAGTAAAAAGAAGGGTCCTCGTACACCTAGTCCACCTCCTCCAGTACAAGAGGAGACTCCCCTGGGGAAAAAGCATAAAGAAAAACATAAAGCAAAAGAGCGTTTAGAAGAAAAAACAAGAGAGGGGAAAGAGAGAGGACGTGACTTTGAAAGACATAAGGAGAAAAAAGAGAAACAGAGGTGAGTTCTGTTGCATTATTAGGTTTTTAGCATTAATGTAATCTTGCTTAGGTTGTCTGCATTTCTGTTAAATCTGTAGTTCATATTGCACTAAATAGAGAGGGTTTTACATTTGACTTGCTGCCAGCTTTCTCTGAATTCATTAAATATAATTGCATCATATAGTGGACTAATAAACTGCAGCTAATTGAGTTGTCACTTTAATAAAAATAACATTGTCGTTGAGATGCCCTTCTGAAATAACTGTCATGTTCTCCATCAGTGAGTCCGACCTTGACTGGTGGTCCAGTCCAGGGTTCTCACATCTTCATTCTAAAGCCATAATTTTTCCATTATACCTTGAACTTCCCATTGTAGAGAAACATTACGTCACTTCTTCAGAATATCAGGTCAGTGGACCCGTGAAGAGAAAACACTATTATTCTGCAAATTGGCCATTAGGAGGCATTCTCCTCTCCCTAAAGTCTCATTTAGTAAATCTAGTGTTTTAGTAATGCTGTTTCTTCAAAAATTGCCTCTTAAAAGTCTCTACCTTTTGAGATGTTTACATCCAAAGGTGGTTCTATGTATTCACACTCATACCTGCCCACCTTATCCATCCCAAAACCTGTTTGTCCATGTGGGGAAGGTAGGTCATATTCATTCTCTCTCTCACACACACAAAATGTATAGTGGTAAGTTTGCTATTACTTCATGAAGACTAAGGAGTTTAGGAAAACCTTTACATCCTGTCATGAACTGATAAAGTAAAAAGACTCGGAAAGGTGGTTGATCTGAGGCAGAAGGTCACAAGCAATAGTGGGGAGCACTCAGTGCAGCTGTGATAGAAGCGGGAGTGTATTTGGCAGCCTGTGTGCGTGCGGTATAATGATAGCAGTAGGTACTTCCATGGCAATGGCTGCAGCCTGTTATAAAAGTGTCAGTGACCTTTGTGTGTGAATTTTTAAGTTACTTCATATTGAAAACAAATACTTGAAATCCTTCTGTAAGCCAGATGGCAGTTCAAGATACCAGCAGTCCTTTTCTTCCTTCAGAAGTCATCATTAAGGTCTGAAAACTTGTCTGAACTTTTTTATAGTAAGGTTCTGATTTTACAGAATTAATTAAATTAAAGCAACAAAAACAACACATTCCTTGTTTTTGTATTGACATCTAGCTGCTTAAAAAATTGCAGATAATCTAGAGGATTCAGGCTTCACCCTCTTTGTATTACATTGAAAAATATATTAAATGGGATCTTCTGGAACTTAGATATTAGATTCTTGAGCAGTATATGATGAAGATAATTTCATATATGATGAACAAACTATTCTGCCAGAAGTAATTCTTGATCCTGTACTATGGGTGTGGTCTTGGAGTTGACTTTAATTGATTGGAGATGTACTGATCCCATATTGTGCATGCTGAACAAGCTGCTACTTGTATGTTTCTTAGAGATCTTTCAGAAGGCTCCCATAGACAGAAGCGTTCTCCTAGTCCTGCTGATCATTCTGGCAGTAATTCCTCTCCTTCCAGAGAATATTCACCTCCTGCCTCAAGGAGAAGACAAACCTCCCGAGCTCCAGCCAAGTCAACTGCACACAAGCATACTTTCTCACCCTCTCGCAGGTGGGAAGTTAATAACAGAGTTCTTATTTTCCTAAACAATTCAAACTTTCCTGCCACCTTATCAAGTCACTTTCTCTTTTGTGAGATCACATGATATAAGTGTTCTTTCCAAAGATGTGAGCATTTTGATACAGAATTATTTACCCTAGCAGCAGTATTAAACAATCTACTTTACTGTTAACATGAGTAGCTGTGAATCCCTGGTCCTGAAAACTCTTTACTCACCTGAATAACCACACTGAAGTCAACAGGACTACATAGCTGCTCAAAGTTATGCAGGTGAGACAGTTATGTACATGCATAAGAGTTTGCAGGATTGGGGCCTAAATTGTCTTTGACAAAGAGATATCCTAATAAAAGTTTACAGCTAACAGAAAATTACAAAAACAGAAATTTAAGAAGCCAGTGTTACTTGCCACAGGGATGCTGTATATAGCTATACTTAGAGTGTGCACCCATGAAAGAAAATGTATAATTTGTCTGCTGCATGTTACCAGGATTTCTTGAAAGCACCTCGTATTTAGTAAAATATCCATGTTGCTGGGGAAGACTGCATGTTTCATAGCAGCAAAGTTCTTGTCTAATCAAAGGTGCTTTTTTTCTGAAATATATAGGGTTTTTTTCTGGACGACTTGCTCTTGAATATTATCTAAAGATTAAACTAGGAATATAGAATGATTGTAAGAAACCCTTAAAGTATCTTTATAAAGAATTGGAGATATACTTATCTCCTAGAACTGGAAGGGACCTTGAAAGGCCATCAAGTCCAGCCTCTGCCTTCACTAGCAGGGCCAAGTACTGATTTTTGCCCCAGATCCCTAATTGGCCCCCTCAGGGATTGAACTCTCAACCTTGGGTTTAGCAGGCCAATGCTCGAACCACTGAGCTATGCTTCCTCCTCTGTCCCACATTATTTTTGAGATAACAGTAAATATGCATGGGAGAGAGGAGCAGTTTAGAAATAAGGATTTTATTTTCCAGTTGATGGCTAGAGGGCGGAGATTATAGAAATAATTTTATTTTTTATTGGATTTTTTTATTGAGGTTTTATTATTTATTTTATTGTATCATAAATAATTGCATTTTGTGGCTATTTTAATGTTGTGTCCTGCAGGTCTACGTCCCCACCAGGGCAGCATCACTCTCCCATATCATCAAGACATCACTCCTCTTCATCACAATCAGGCTCCTCTGTTCAAAGACATTCCCCATCCCCCCGCCGCAAAAGAACTCCTTCTCCAACCTATCAAAGGACAGCATCCCCACCTGTGAGGCGTTCTTCCTCTCCCTATCCCCCGCGCTCTTCATCCTCTCCTCAGAGGAAACGAAGTCCTTCAAGACATCAGTCCCCAGGGAGAGAGAAGGGGAGGCACGATCGTGACCGGACTTCACAATCGCATGATAGACGCCACGAAAGGAGGGATGGTATGAACAAGAATACGTTTTTCAGAAACATTTTACATTGCCCTCAAAGCGTAGTTAGCTGACAATTAAAAAACCTGATTATTTTAATCATTGTTTCATCTAGATTTGCTCCAGATAGTTGACAACACATTGGTTAAAATGCCTGCAGACATCTGTGCCAGCGCTCCTGTTCCCACTGTATCGGGTATAGCGTAAAAGGGAGAGACTTTAACTAGAATGATAGTGTAGGCAAGATCTTCCACTGTACTAGGTCTCACCAGTATGATATATGTTGAAGTCCAGAATGGCCTTCATTTTTTCTCTAGTATCTAACCATCCTTTCCTGTATATGGCAGTGGCTGCATCAATCACAGTAGGATAGTGGTGTTCTCTCAAGATGCCGAATACCTGCCAGTGAACTACATAGCCTGTCAAGTCTGTTGGGCAATTTTGGTGAACAAAAATGCCATCACCCCCAAATTTATGAAGAGAACATTGTCAAGATTTGTAGACCAACTATAAGATAATACAATGGAACCCCATTTATCTGGCCCTCCATTATCTTTCTGTCTATATTAACCCAACAACCAGTGCGCATAGGTCCAGAAGTGGGCGATCTCTCTGGTGGCCGCTAGATGGTGCTGCAGTCTCACACTTTCCCATTTTCTGGATTAGCTGAATTTTTGATTATCCAGTCTGGCCCCAGTTCCAACTAGATCGGATAAATAGGGTTCTGCTGTATTTATAATGGGAACATATTGTGAATAAATAAATACATTTTAAAAATCATATTTTAGTGGTGAGAGGTCTTAACAAAGATGAATCTGTAGATGCACTCTGAGCACATTGTCAGGTGCATAAGGAATTGAAAAGGGAAATTACCACAAGAAAAGTACTTGAACTCAGTACTCTATAAAGGAATATGCTCCTAGTCCTAAAATTATTGCAGCAAATCGTCGTCCTAATGCATTTTGAAGTTACTGAATATATTTAATCTCTAAACAATGAAATGTGATACTTACTAGATCACAGATTCAAATCCATGGGAGAGATTTTTCTAAAGCAACAAGGGTAGTTAAGCACCCAGCTCCAATTTGTGCCTTTGTAATTCTTTCCCCATAGGCTTTTGTGTAAGAAATCTTGGTTGGATCATTTTATATCCTTTCTACTTTGGATTGTTAGAATCTAATATTGCAGACTTTAATCAAGATGAATATTACATTTAATTTGTTTTCCAGAAACTAGAGGAAAAAGAGAAAAAGAGAGGGAAACCAGAGAGGAACGAGATTATGACCAAGAGCAGAGTGCCTCCAGGGATCATAGAGATGACCGAGAATCTCGGGATGGAAGGGATCGGAGGGAGACCAGGGATAACAGAGACCGTAGGGAGCCAAGGGAATCCAGGGACACTCGAGACTCCAGGGATACGAGGGATTACAGCAGAGATAATAAAGATAGCCGTGATCAGAGAGACTCACGTTCTATACGAGATACCCATGACTACAGAGACAGAGAGAATCGAGATACCCATAAAAAGGAAGATCAGTATCAGGAGGAGCCACGCAGTTATGGAAGAACCCATGGCAGAGAAGAGAATTCCCGTGCTGACACACGGAATGAATCCAGAAATGAGTCGAGAAATGAAAGTAGAAGTGACCGGACTGGCAGAAGTCGAGGCAGAGGTCCAGAAGTATCTGACAAAGGTACTATGTGATTTATTTTTTCAATGTCTGTACTACATTATTTGATAATGAATTGCTGCCAAATAAGCGTATGCTGTTAAAGCAATTTTAAGTGATATTTTCATTAAAATAGAACTGTAGCTTAAATGCATAGCACTCCTCTGTTTTCCATTCATTAAAACAGTGTAGCTTGGCACTTGCCACAGTATTTAAAAATCCTGTGCCACTCTGCTTAATGTATCTGCAACCTTAGCTGTTCCCAAGGGCCATGAAATACAAATAAAAGCCTGAAGTGTAACGAAGGACTAGCAGAGGCAGATTCTCCGACCATATGCATTACACACCCCTCTTCCTTCTCCTCAAATATGCATGTATACCCAGGTTCAACTTCTTCCATTTTTCTCACGTACGAAATATGTAACATTTTCTATGGCTTTCCAAAACCAGTTCCATTGTAATTTGTGTTTGAAGAACTGTTAATTCTTTTATATTATCACCATTTGGTCATCTGTCTTCATTGTTTTTTGCTTTGGTTTCTTAGTTTTAATGTAACAGTTTTCTTTTTATTTTCTTTTTTAAAAGCTTCCAATAATTTTAAAACAACCTCCGTCATATCTTGACTGCTTGGTCTGCTCATTTCCTTCTGCACAATGTCTGCAACCTTATTCTTCTAAGGACAAATTTCCGCCACCTCCATGCTACCTTATTACCAGTCAGAAAACCCCATATTGTAACTAGAGGAAGTTGATTTCTCCTGAAAATAGAGTACTGTATTTGTGCATGGTGTATATAATTTTCAGATGCCTAGAACTCAAGTACAGTATCTTATTTCTGGTTTTGGTAGGTTGATGTCTCATTTTCACAAATGTGTGTCAGATTTGTTAACTATAAACTTTTAAATCATCAGGATGGGGAGTTGAGCATTGAAACAGTTTTCTATGTCAAATAGAGTTTAGAATTTAACTTCTGTTTCAATGGTGAAGTTAGATATTTTAAATAGTTAATTGTTATAAAATGTCAATGGATTTTCTTACACGTGAACTCTTATGGCGAGTGTAAATGTTTTCAATAGGAAGTCGGGCTACCAGGGGGTCTCAAGTTGACAGTCATAGCAGTAGTGGCAACTACCATGACAGCTGGGAATCACGGAGTAGCTATCCTGACCGAGACCGCTATGACAATCGAGAGCAAGCACGGGATTCATCCTTTGAAAGAAGACATGGAGAAAGGGAAAGACGGGACAACAGAGAGAGAGGTATGCAAACATGCATGCACTAATTCAGAAACATACAGCTGACTTGATATTGGAGTTTGGCATCAGTCTTGTGCTGAGGCTAACGAAACTTGACATATCTAGTACAAATGCTCATTAGCATAGCTATGTAATAGATTCTTCCCCCACACCCCCCTTGACTGGTTTATGGCATTCCTCCACTGCTGTTTTTATTTGTTCAGTATGTTTTAAGCAAACAACTTTGGGTGACTTCAGTGTGAAATGAATAAGTTGAAAAGAACTGCACATTTTTCTGAAGGATATTACCTATTTATGTACATGAGCATGTGGCTACTGTCGGATTTCAATACGTTACTTGTTGATATAGAATTGTACAGAATATCTTTTGTCTTAGTATTTAAATATGCTGTTGTGAAGGTTTGGCTAACCTTGACTGGCTACTAAAGTAAGGCACAGCACAATACTGTGATTAATACAGTGTGACTTTTTATTGACTTGGGAATTTAATATTGATTAGTGCTTTGCTGTGGTCAGTGTCAAATGGCTAATAAATCTTGATCCAGATGCTGGTGAGGATGAGGAGAGTCCATGTTTTTATAAGGGTCTACCATTTTGGGATTAGCATGAGACATTTCATTTTCATAGCAGAGAATATGCTGCAGTTGTCCCTAGAGAGTTCTGTTCTAGCATCCAGTCTGAAAAGTCATCTTAGAGTTGGCTTTTGAAAAAGTTGGCTTGCTGACTTCCTTGGTTAGCAGAACAAGAGAGCTTAATTAAGGCAAATTCATGGTTTAGGGACAGTGAGGAGAATAAATGTAAACTTACAATGAATTTTTGGTCTTCGGGAAGGCTTTAATTGTGTTCAATGTGGCCATTGAATCCCAGATGCTGCCTGTGTTTGTTCCTTTAAAAAGGCATGTTAGGCACTACTCTGCCAAGTTTTTTTCTTCTCCACAAAACAGCATAATATGTCATGTCTTCTGTTCCCGTGAAAAGCTCTGGAGTTTTTTTTTAACTGCTGCTCTGCTTTAGTTTTTCTTCTGCCTTCAAGGAAGGATTTTGTTGAACCTAATCTGCATCTTTCTTCTTGTCATTAGCCTACAGACTGAAGTCTGAATGTGTCCTGGATGTTGGCAGTTTCTAATTACTTTTTATCTCTACCACCTTTGCAGTAACCAGCTGATTAAATTATAGTGCAGTTTGAACTTTCATGTCTTACTGAGTTCTAAGTAAAAATCTTAAAATTAGAAGTAAATATAATTATGCCAGTACAACAAAGGAAATTTATGGGAGGCAAGCCATTTGTTTTAAATTGAAATGCATGATAAATGTTTATAAGGAGCTCTAATAGAATTGAGTCAGGCTTAAGTATCTGTCCTTAGCTCTTATGGTTTTACTTTACTCTGTTTTTAAAAAAAAAAAGCAAAAAAAAAAAAGCTTTTCTAACAAAATGTTCTCAAAGAGCTAATTTTAAGTACAGATTTACATGAAATTTGGGAAATGCTAAGAGTGCTTTAAAAAGGGAACACGTAAGAGAATTTTATTCTCAAATACATTAGGAGTTTTTAATATGGTTTAAAATATTAAACTAAATAATACAAAACTAAAATACAAATTCTTGGAGCTAGGCATCCCATATTCAGCTAAAACAGAAATACTTCAGAGTTAAATCTGATGTTTCCAAACACAAGTATATTGTGTCAAAGGAGAAAGATGTGAACGTATAGTACAGTAATTATTAATCCATCCATCCCCACATGTATTTAGCAAATATATACTTCCGGATGTCTGTCATGTTTCACATTTAAGCATTGTTTGCAACACGGTGGATTTGATTTAAATCACTCATCAGGAAGACTCGATTTCATCATGGATTTCTACATAAAAGTTCATTCTTGGTGGTGGTTATAATCTTAATACATATTCTTCACAACTCAGAGATGTAGGTTTCATTTTTAGAAGGTTCACATTATACTTTTTTAAACAGTGATTTATTTTGAAAACTTTTTTCAGATTAGTTTTACAGCTATATCAGAAAATGAATGATTGTTTAGTTATTTCTTTACCAAAGGTAATTGAAGCAGATTCATAGATTCATAGACTCTAGGACTGGAAGGGACCTCAAGAGGTCATCGAGTCCAGTCTCCTGCCCTCATGGCAGGACCAAATACTGTCTAGACCATCCCTGATAGACAGTTATCTAACCTACTCTTAAGTATCTCCAGAGATGGAAATTCCACAACCTCCCTAGGCAATTTATTCCAGTGTTTAACTACCCTGACAGTTAGGAACTTTTTCCTAATGTCCAACCTAAATCTCCCTTGCTGCAGTTTAAGCCCATTGCTGCTTGTTCTATCATTAGAGGCTAAGGTGAACAAGTTTTCTCCCTCCTCCCGATGACACCCTTTTAGATACCTGAAAACTGCTACCATGTCCCCTCTCAGTCTTTTCTTTTCCAAACTAAACAAACCCAATTCTTTCAGCCTTCCTTCATAGGTCATATTTTCAACACCTTTAATCATTCTTGTTGCTCTTCTCTGGACCCTCTCCAATTTCTCCACATCTTTCTTGAAATGTGGTGCCCAGAACTGGACACAATACTCCAGTTGAGGCCTAACCAGTGCAGAGTAGAGCGGAAGAATGACTTCTTGTGTCTTGTTTACAACATACCTGTTAATGCATCCCAGAATCATCACGTTTGCTTTTTTTGCAACAGTATCACACTGTTGACTCATATTTAGCTTGTGGTCCACTATGACTCCTAGATCTTTCTGCCATACTCCTTCCTAGACAGTCTCTTCCCATTCTGTATGTATGAAACTGATTGTTCCTTCCTAAGTGAAGCACTTTGCATTTGTCTTTATTGAACTTCATCCGGTTTACCTTAGACCATTTCTCCAATTTGTCCAGATCATTTTGAATTTTGACCCTGTCCTCCAAAGCAGTTGCAATCCCTCCCAGTTTGGTATCGTCTGCAAACTTAATAAGCGTACTTTTTATGCCAACATCTAAGTCGTTGATGAAGATATTGAACAGAGCTGGTCCCAAAACAGACCCCTGCGGAACCCCACTTGTTATACCTTTCCAGCAGGATTGGGAGCCATTAATAACTACTCTCTGAGTATGGTTATCCAGCCAGTTATGCACCCACCTTATAGTAACCCCATCTAAATTGTATTTGCCTAGCTTATCGATAAGGATATCATTCGAGACCATATCAAATGCCTTACTAAAGTCTAGGTATACCACGTCCACCGCTTCTCCCTTATCCACAAGACTTGTTATCCTATCAAAGAAAGCTATCAGATTGGTTTGACACGATTTGTTCTTTACAAATCCATGCTGGCTATTCCCTATCACCTTACCACCTTCCAAAGGTTTGCAGATGATTTCTTTTATTACTTGCTCCTTTATCTTCCTGGCACAGAAGTTAAACTAACTGGTCTGTAGTTTCTTGGGTTGTTTTTATTTCCCTTTTTATAGATGGGCACTATATTTGCCCTTTTCCAGTCTTCTGGAATCTCTCCCGTCTCCCATGACTTTCCAAAGATAATAGCTAGAGGCTCAGATACCTCCTCTATTAACTCCTTGAGTATTCTAGGATGCATTTCATCAGGCCCTGGTGACTTGCAGGCATCTAACTTTTCTAAGTGATTTTTAACTTGATCTTTTTTTATTTTATCTTCTAAACCTACCCCCTTCCCATAAGCATTCACTATGTTAGACATTCCTTCAGACTTCTCAGTGAAGACCGAAACAAAGAAGTCATTAAGCATCTCTGCCGTTTCCAAGTTTCCTTTTATGAAGTCATTGGGAGGTGAACTATCTCTAATTCAACAGGTTAATCATTAATATTTGGAGGATTTTCTTGCCATGCTGTATTAGGAGGAGAACATCACCAGACATTTAAGTTGTTTTATTTAACTAAAACAGCAACATTATGGATTTTTTTTCTTCAACAGCAAACAGATATTTTAGCAAAACAAGCATATGAATTTTTGAATTCAGTAATTCAAGTTTTTGAAAATCAGATTTGTTTTTGTTAAAATTGTTTAACTAAAATAGTTAAATGAAATATAAAAAAAAATAGACTGTCAACCAGATCAACATGAGCAACTTAAAATATTGGCTTCTACAGCTAACTCAGTCGTCTTCATCCTCATTTTTCTGTTTGTTCTTAATCTAGAAAAGAAAAACAAGCTTTCCTGCTTTTTCAGATCCCAAACAATTTCTCAGTTTGGAATGAATTAGTCCAAAGGAAGAAAATATTCTTTTTACACTGGCAAAAGAAGCTACTGCTGTTAAAAGTGAGATTATCACTTTAACAGTCTCTGAATCCAGTTGCTTAAATAACTTCCACCAGTTCACTGGGGTGACTTTTTTTCTTTAAAACGTCATCAGCAAACATATATTTCTTGAATAGTTCTTATTCCCAAACTGGGTCTCTTTTATGGCCTGCTGCCATTATAGGTTTTCCTTTCTAGTAAGAGAATTGTATGGTAGATCTCAAATCAATGAAGGCTACACTCAGAAAGACCTCAAGACTTCTGGGTTATGCTGCTCAGTTTCACTTTTGTTTCTGCTGCCTGTCCCTCCTATCTCACATTTATCTCCAGACTTTTCTCCTTGTCCAGAGCTATTCAGCCCCCAACAATCTTCTGTTCATTGAACTTTTTGAAACTTTTCACTTTTAAAGAGAGGCAAGGGTTTCACTCTGTACACGAATTTGCAGAGGGACAATAGGATTGAGGTCTGTTGTTTCTCACCTCTATATATTTATTTATTTTAAAACATTTTTGCTGTTAACAAGTATGTTATCTCTGGAGAGACAAATCTGCAGTCTGAGAACTGCAAAACTAAGCATCTCTGATGGTATCTTCTAGACTGAGCACTGAGTCCCACTCGGTAGATAGAAAGATTAACCTAAATCTACACAGAAGCCCCTGGAACCCCGTAAGATTGGGTCCCTAATCCATGAACTATTGGAACTCATTTACAAAACTTTTCTTAAACATTACCCGAATATATCGTCTCGTACTATAGAATTAGAATTTATAATCCCTATTCCATGATGGGATATCTTTGAGCTATAATGTATCTTAACTAAAACTACCTTTAGATAGGTTTTTCCTCAAAAAGCATTTTATCAAAAAAAATCCAATTTTTATCCACCCTGGTTTGCAGATACTTAATACCACTCCTCATGACGCTATAATGTGGAAAAATAATAGTTTAAAGATGAAGAACTTGAATTACAATGTAGTACTATTGCAGTAAGTGGTATTGAAATGATGTGGGCATACCAGCATAAAGAATGTGAATCCTGTATCTGGACCCGAGTTGCCTGAACTAACGATTCATATCCAAAAAATGATTGTTTCGGCCATAGCAGAAATGTCATTCCTATTTACTTTTAATTTTACCTGGAAGCAAGGGAGCATTAAGTCATTATTAATTCACTCGCAGGTGAAAATTGATTAAACTGACGGGAACGTACGTTTTATTAACTCAGTTCTGTTCAAACTCCACATACATGCCCCTGAAGGATATTCTGTCAATAACGTATGGAGATGTGCATTATGTCAGTTTTGCAATAATGGACAAAAAGTCAAATCTGCATTTTCCTTTATTCATACAAGTGTTTCCTCCACCCCTTTATGTAATGTCTTTAGCACCATGGAGGATTTTTCTATTATTCTTTACTAAAATATAATTAAGATCACAGTTAGTTGCAATTTATATCCACTTAAGTGAGATTTTGATGTCTGCAGCTATGTATATTTTTGTTGCTAAGGAAAGGTGATCTAGGCATCAGAGTTTGTCTTCCTTTCTAGTCTTTCTCCCTCCCCTGCTGCTGCTAATACTCAAGTTAAATAGGGCTTTTCTTGTTGTTCTAGACTAGTTATTTCCTATTTACACATGTATTCCTCCCCTATCCCTCACCATCAGTTCCTGTGTTCTGTGCCTATAACAGCTTTGCTTGTGAAGCCGCAAGGAATATTTGAAAGATTTCAGTTCTGATGTTTCCAATATTTCCTCTTTGCCCCCTTCTCTTGATCTCAGTCACCTGAATGATCAGATGATGAGCCACTGGGCCAGTCCGTTTCATATTTTTCTAAGTATTGAAAGTGTTGGCTAGAGGAACTGTGGAACTGAGAATGGATTGAAGAAAAGTAAAATCCTGCTTTTTTAAATAAAATGATAAACTTCATTTTAAAATGAGTATCCGTTTTAAGCATCTGTTTAATTGAAATCATATAGAAAATATCTGATGCTCTTGGGCAATAATAGTTGTCAAATAGTAAGCAGATAAAGTTTTGAATTACTGGGAATAGACTTATACAAAATAAAACCTTTATAGTCATGGTTTGTAGTGACCTTAAGCTTAAATAGAAAAGACTTAAATTTCTTCATTTTAAAAATATTGCAAGATAATGCCCTTCCTCTCATGTCATTCAGAACTTTTTCCAGGATTTTGCAAGAATCAAATTGTATCCTACTTTAATAAGAATACAGAAGCTTCTATTCCATTTTAAATGATTAGTGTGCTGTGAGAGGCGTATTTATCTAATTAGTCACTGGCAATGAAACTTGACTTTCTTTACAGATCAAAGACCAAGCTCACCAGTACGGCACCAAGGAAGGAGCGATGACCTTGAGCGTGATGAAAGGAGAGAAGAACGAAGGGTAGACCGGGTTGATGATAGGAGAGATGAAAGGGCCAGGGAGAGGGAACGAGAGAGGGAGAGGGAACGAGAGAGGGAAAGAGAGAGAGACCGGGAGAGGGAGAGAGAAAAGGAAAGAGAACTAGAACGAGATCGTGCCCGAGAACGGGAGAGAGAAAGAGAGCGGGACAAAGACAGAGAACGCGAACGGGAAAGAGACCACCGAGACCATGACAGAGAAAGGGAGAGAGAGAGAGAAAGGGAGAGAGAGAGAGAACGAGAGCGAGAGAGGGAGGAACGGGAAAGGGAGAGAGAGCGAGAACGAGAGAGAGAGCGGGGTCGCGACAGGGATAAGGAACGAGAACGTCCGAGAGACTGGGAGGACAAAGAAAAAGGAAGGGATGACCGTAGAGATAAGAGAGAAGATGTCCGAGAAGAAAGAAATACAAGAGATGTCCATGAGGAGAGGAAATCTAAGTAAGTGATTCTGCATGTGACTTATTTTCTCACCAAAAATGTAAAATACGATGCGATCCTTTAATGTTTCATGGGGTAAAACTCTGTTTTCATTGTTGTAAACCAAGTGTTTGCTACAGTACAAGTAGCATGTCTGCTAGTAGGAGCTTGTAAAGGGTTATGTGTTGACTCCAGAGCCCCTAGCAAATCTCTGAGTTCACTGTGTCTCATTCAGATTTAACTATAGCAGATCCTTTGTTGTGTTGAGATTCTTGCTTAACAGAGGTTTCGTCTCATATTTATGTAAGAATAACATAGCATATCCTCCCTAAATTTATGACATTTACTCTTTAAATACAGAATGCATTTTTTTAAAAAAAATCTAATTAGTTTAAATAATCAATTAAAAAGTTTAGAAAGATAATATAAATGTTATGCTTAACGTTTTTCTAGATCCTTCTAGCAAATACATTTTTGATTCTCCATTGAAGTGATCTTTGTGTATTTTCCATTAGTGGGATGCATTTCTGAGTTTTGGGAACTGTCTTTAAAATAGTGCTTATTGGGACCACAAGACTAACCTCAGTCCTTTCTTTATGTAGCCAGCTGTGGATACTGTGATCTTTCTTTATGTAGCCAGCTGTGGATACTGTGATCTTTTCACTACACTCAAAGCAATTTCTTGGGTTTATTCAAAGCTCCTTTAATTTCTCATGTATTGTTGGTTAGCTAGTTTGTAAAGGAAATAGCTTGCACTGTTTCACTTTTAGGACCAGATCTTCAGCTGGCCCAGCAATACTTGAGAGAGTCTCATGCTCCGGATCAAGCTGCAAGTCATCTCCATTCCACTGGCACAATGAAATAGTTTAATGAAAGGGTTACGTTTATTTGTGCAGGAGATAGTGCTTTCTTAGGCTATGTCTGTACTACAAAGGTAAGTCGACCTTTGTTAGGTCGACTTAGAGCCACCACATTAATTACTGCGGTGGCTGATGTCCACACTACCCTGTTTCTGTCAGTGTTGCACGTCCTCACCAGGAGCACTTCCACCGAGTGAAGGGGGGCAATGTGGGGGATTGAAAGCCAGGGCTCTCAGGTCCATGCAGCTCCCCACTGGGAGCCCCGCTGCCCCCTCAGGCTTCTCACCTCAGCGCTCCCAGCAAGGAGCAGGGGGCAGCTGCCTATGGCTTCTCACCTCTGGTGTGGAGATCCACACCCAGAGTCTGGTTGGCTGCCATGCTCCCATTGAGCAGCCGACAGCCAAGGTAAAGAATTCAGTGTTTACACAGACACTGCATTGCCCTAACTACACCGACAGAAGCCCTACGTCTCTCGTTGAGGTGTTTTTATTATGTCTTCGTAGCAGGGGAGTTACATCGGCAGGAGAAGCATTTCAGTGTGTATATCTCCACTGTTTTGTTGACAAAACATGACAAGGCCTCAGTTACTAGTGCAATTGTGGAACTCCCCACAAGAACAAAGAATTGCCTCAGACCTTCCGCTTTCCTTTGCAAGTAGAAGGCATGCTTACAAATAAATGCAAAAAAACTAGGGCCCAGTTTAACCATTAGTTTAAGTTAGAGCAGCCTCCAGGTTGTTTATACTATATGCAGTTGCAGTAGCCCTCAAGGGCCCATTCTGCATCCAGATTTACAACAGTACAGCTGTTTTCAGGCAACCAACCCCTCCTTGACTCTAAATTACCAGTGATTCCAGCACTCCAGTAGAATTCTGAGGTGCCTCATCTTTGCAGCCTGAACACCACTTGAGTCATGCAAAGGAGTGGGAACAGGGGCCAGACTCTGGTCCTTTGTTTTTATTTTGGGCCTTGGTCAGATGTCTCTCCAAGGACTTGGACAGAAATGCCAGGTCACGAGCAAGAATCTGTTGGTGTATTGGTGCTGAAGACACTTTTGGCACCAAATAGGTTTGTTCCACAGTGCCAGGATTTTCCTCAGTGCCAAGAAAGTTAGTTTTACACCCAAAGGCCATTGGGTGTGGTCTCCTTGTTGGCACCATCTCTTCTTCATCCTCAAGCAGGAACTCCTTTTAAGGTCACTTCTTTGTCATTTTTGGTTGTCTTACCAAGGGCAAGAAAAAGATCCTAAAGGGTTTTTGGTACTGGAATTCTGAGCATCATCCTAAAAGAAAGAGGATGAAACATCACTAAGGCTATGTCTACACTGTGCACTTTACAGCAGCTTCTGTGCTACTACAGCCGTGCCGTTGTAAGGTACACAACATAGCCGCTCTTTGTCAACAGGAGAGAATTCTCCCCGTGACAAACTAAAAGCACCCCCAAAGCAGTAGCTTTGTTAGCGGGCAAGTGTCTCCTGCCGACATGGTGCTGTCTATACCGACACTTTTGTTGGTAAAACTTTTGTCAGTCGTATTTTTTTTTTCCCCACACTTCTGATCAACAAAAGTTTTACTGCCGAAAATGCAATGTAGACATAGCCTAAGAGTGTAAGGCTGGTGTGGCTGAATTGCCCACCATGATGCTGCAGGTTATGACTACCCCTCTGGCATAGCCTGGGTTGCTGATTCGTAGGTATCTGTATGGGCCAGTATGGGACCTTTGGCACAAAAATATTGAGATTAAGATCATCTCTTAAACAATACTTACCAAGTTTATAAATTCCTTTTGTCTAAAAAACAGTCGATCATCTTAAAAAATATTTTGTTTAAAAGTTGAGACGTCTCATCAGTGAAAGTATTTTAAGTATTTGGAGTGCAAATGAAAACTGATCTTACTTGAAACTTTGTTGCTAATGAAGCTAGAAAATTGTGGGACATCTTTTGGTATCTAGTATTTTGAGAGGTGCATAGAGTACAGTTGTTATGTTACTGATATTTACAGAGATGATAAAGAAATACAGCTGCTGGTTTTTTAAAAGGCATCTGCGTGGAATTTGCATTTCTTTGTCCAATATAGGAAGCGTCACAGAAATGAAAGTAGCCCTAGTCCTCGTCCATCACCCAAGCGCCGCCGTGAGCATTCTCCTGATAGCGATGCCTACAACAGTGGAGATGATAGAAGTAAGTAGGAGTGGGTTGTCTCTGCCACAGTATACAGGCTAACCTGTAATTATGAAGAAGTTCCTTTCAACCTTAAATAGAAAATGAGGGATTAAGTTTTTCAAAGTGTCTTCATCTCCCTGTTTTTTTTCCACTGTAAGGCTGTTTTTCTTGTAGAGTGGTGGGGCTATGTATTAGACATACTATTTATTCTATGTGCTAATATTGTTATAATGTATTGGTATTGTCCTGGGGCAGTAGCCACAACATTTGTCTTTAAGATGCATATCTATTAAAAGTGGAAAAAATCCATTAATACTGCAGCTGCTTAAAAGATTGAAGAATGTAGCTGGAAATAATAGATTGTTTTGATTGAAACTTCCTTTGGTATGTACAGGATGCACAAAATGTGTATTTTCCCCCTTTCTGAACAATAAAAATACATATCTTTTCCACTTGTAGATGAGAAGCACAGGCTGCTAAGTCAGGTTGTGCGACCACAAGAATCCCGATCTCTCAGCCCCACGCACCTTACAGAAGACAGGCAGAGTCGAAAGCCAGAGAGAAAGGATAGTTCAAGACGTTATGAAGAATCAGAGTTCAAAGAGAGGGTTTCTTCGGGAGATAAACAGAGAGAGCAGAGAGAACAAACAGAAGTCACTGAAAGCTCACGAACCAGGGTTCAAGAGAGCTTAGGACATCACCCTTCTGAAGAACGAGATGCAGCTGATAGAATACATGAGGAGAATAAGAAAAAATCTAAAGTGCAGAAAAAGACCACAAAGAAAAAAAAAGATGATGACGTTGGGGTGGAACGGTACACTGAGTCAACTGTAGAAGAGGGCCAGGTGTTTTCACCCAAGAAAGTTCCAAAAAAGAAGAATGTTGAGAAGAAGCGTAAGAGGTCAAAGGGTGATTCTGAGGTTTCTGATGAAGAAATTGTCCCACACCATAAAAAGAAAAAAGGCCCAAGAACTCCCCCTGTAACAACAAAAGAGGAGTTGGTTGAAGCAGTACCTGAGAAAGCTGTGGCAGTAGAAACTGCTCCGAAAAGAGAAGAGACAACATTTAGTGACTGGTCAGATGAAGATGTTCCAGAACGTGGTGAAATCATTGTTCCAGAAAGAAGCACTGAAGAATCCCACAGAAAAAGCCATAGACTGAGGGGAGAAAAGATAGAAACCCCACATGTTACTATAGAAGATGCACCTCATCGCAAACCTGTGGATCAGAAGCGCAGCAGCAGTCTTGGTAGCAATCGAAGTCATACTTCAAGCAGACTTCGATCACCTTCCAATGAGTCTGCTCATCGCAGTGGAGATGACCAGACAGGTCGGAAAAGGGTCCTGCATAGCAGCTCCAGGGACAGAGAGAAAAAAAGCTTAGAAATCACCGGAGAACGAAAGTCTAGAATTGATCAGTTGAAACGAGGGGAACCCAGCCGCAGCACATCTTCAGGTAATAAGATACTGTACTTATGAGACAGTGTTATACTGTGTGAAAGTGAATAGACTTCACTTCCAAATCCTTCTAGCATGGCTTTAAGCTTTTGCTTTTCCTTTCATATCCAGTGAATCATCTTCTGCCTCCATAATAAAATTAGAGGGAATTGAATATTCCTTCGAATTATGATTTAAAACTCTTGGCATCAATGGGGATGGATTATCCCTTTTCTGAGCCTGGAATAGTCAACAGGAAATAGCAATTTATGCTGTCAGAGTTAAAACATATCTGGAACTAATTAAACTTTTAAATTAGAAAAGCTCTTATGCTAACACAGAGCATAGTAGTAATTTTATTATATAAAATGTACTTTAACAATTATAAACAAATTGAAATTAAATTTTAATATTGAAATTATGCAATGATGTGCATGAAGTTAAATTTTACATGTTTCAGGAAGCTATGTTCAATGTGGTTCCTGAGAGAAATTTGCAGTGAAGTCATTAGGTTGCGGCCCTTAATAGAAAGTTTAATATAAATGAAAATTCTGAACCTAAATAATCAATTGGAACTGAATTGCTTAGTTTTATGCGTGTGGAGAGTGAGGAAAACAGGCAAGAAATTATTTAAGATATTAGGCCCCTTCACTGGAGAGTTTCTGTCCTCATTAAACAAACTCGCTGTTAGAGAGCTCCAGCTTTCTTCTTGTTTCCTGTACTACATCATACATAACTTAGCAGTACTGAAAATGCTTTTCACCCACTTGGCAGATGAGGAACGTTAGATGTTTCCCTGATAGAGACATTGGTGGATGTTCCTCCATATGAAAAGAGAGCAGGGAAGAAGCAAGAGCAGCCTGGATGTTGTCAGGACAAAATTGGCATGGGAAACATACATCTGTGTCCCATACACTGATTTATTTTTTAACCCTTTCAGATGGCAGATAATTTTTGTGTTGAGGCATAGTCAGCAATCCGAGATTGCTGCTGTGGGGTTGAAAGACTTGACCTGACCCCTGACCAGATTGTATTTTTTTCCAAGTCTTTATTTTTCTTCTTGTTTGTTTCAGGTAGGCTGTTATACTGAAAAAATTTGATCTTGCTCCGGGGGGGATGGTCTTTTAGTTAAACTTTAATTACTAAACCATGAACAGAGGATTCAATCCTCCTAGGATGTTAAAATATGTTCATGTTATGTATCCTTGTTTTATTTACAGATTCCATTTTAAGGTGAAATCTCCATTACCACCTTCTGTGGTGGTGTTTCTGTTGTCCAAATTATTCCCTATAATCTTCTGATGAAAAAATGTGGCTGTGACTTGCAGTTGTTTCCTCAGGTGTCTGGACAAGCTTCCAGAATCATCTTCTGCTCTTTCTAGTCCAATTCAGTTCAAATTAGGATAATAATCATACCAAGCTTCTCCTGAAACTTCTTGATTTAGCATCAAGAAAATGGGCTTTGTGTCACATTTTGTAAACCTGACAGGTTCAAATATGTAAAGATTTGCCATAAACAAAAGGAAGTATTTTTTCACACAATGCACAGTCAACCAGTGGAACTCCTTGCCAGAGGATGTTGTGAAAGCCAAGGCTATAACAAGGTTCAAAAAAGAATTAGATAAATTCATGGAGGATAGGACCATCAATGGCTATTAGCCAAGATGGGCAGGGATGATGTCCCTAGCCTCTCTTTGCCAGAAGCTGCGAATGGGCAACAGGGGATGAATCACTTGATGATTACCTGTTCCGTTCATTCCCTCTGGGGCACCTGGCATTGGCCGTTGTCGGAAGACAGGATGTTGGGCTAGATAGTCTGACCCAATATGGCTGTTCTTATGTTCTTATAATAAGATACTGTCAAGAACACAAATATACCCATATGAAAATAAACAACATTTACACATGCTATTTAAAGTTATGGATCTTTAAACCCAATAGCAAGCTTTTTATAGGTAATGGTTTCCTTTAAGTGATACTGGACACGATATTTGTTTTAAACTTTTAAGAAGCCTTTAATGGTTTTGCAGACAATTGGGCAGCAGTTACTTGGTCCTCTGTCTCTATCCTGTAGTCTTGTTGCTGGGCAGTGGTTGTGTGTGATGACCTGACACTACTGTCAGCCTTTCTACTGGGTCTCTAACTTCAGTGGGGGAAGAAAGCTAAACTGGTAGCTCTTAGTTAATAGACATGCCAGTCTTCGTAATTTGCACATGCATAGGACCTTTCATTTAAAGATTGTTGAAGGCAGATAAGGAATGTATAGAAAATATTTTCACCTGCTGTGGAAATATGGCCGTATCTGTTTGAGCAAAGCTGTTTTAACATTTCATGCAGTGCTACAAAATACTTGTAAGTGAAGAATACAGTAGCTGAATGGAATTGCAGGGGGAAATTAAGCAGAAACCATTGCTTGATTTGAAGTGGTTCATGATTACAAGTGATCAGGTCATTGGTTTTCCTCTTTTACGGGATAGAATGCACCCTCCACCAACACACTATTTCCTAAAACCATGCTGGAGAATTGGTTCAGTACTGACTTGCGGAAAATACCCAACTGTGGCAAGAAGTTTGGCATATCCTGGAGGGCCCCAATCAAATGTCAATCTACATCTTGCTTAAATTTGACACATGATGGGATTACAGAACAAGTTTATTTGCCAACGATGGCTTTACTGGATTTCAGAATGGCAAATTTTCAAAATGATGACACTTGTTTTTCCTTCTTTTGTTTCACATACAAAATACAGAAATACCTACAGTTTGATTTTAAAGAAGCAGTTTTTAGCTATTGAGAAATGTTTTGGGGGGAGAAGGAAGGGGATAATTAAGAGAGAAGTCATGCCCTTGAATAAGATCAAATACATAGAAGTGATTTTATGAAGAAATCTTCATTCTGTGTTGTTCTTGCCCTCAAAGGTCTGTTTTGACAGCAGAGTCTGTAAAGCTTTGATATTTTTGTCTGTTTTAATACAGATAAATGTGTACTGCATTCACTTGCTACAGTCATGTCTCTTTAATATTTTATTCAGATCGTCAAGATTCAAGAAGCCACAGTTCAAGAAGAAGTTCTCCTGAATCAGATCGTCAGGTCCATTCCAGATCTGGGTCCTTTGATAGCAGGGAGAGGCTTCAAGAACGAGATAGACATGATCACGATCGTGAACGAGACAGAGAAAGGAGGGATGGAAGGCAGAGAGAATGGGACCGGGATGTAGATAAAGACTGGCCACGGAATCGTGACAGAATCAGAGAGCGAGAGAGGGAAAAAAGAAGAGACTTGGACAGGGAAAGAGAGAGACAACTTCCTGATACTACTGAAAGGGACAGGGACAGAACTCTTGACATTTCTTCTCAAACAGAGACAACAAAGCGCAATGAACCAAAACTGGACAGGGATCATGAAAAGGAATCTGATGGGGTTTGCCGGGACACTGCAGCTTTGGAGAAGGAAAGGACAGAAAAGGACTTGGGAACTTCACAAGGATTTGAAGATGGAAATGAAGCTGAGAAAGTGGAGAGCTTAGAAGGTGAGATGTTCTGGAACAGAAACTAGTATGTCAATTATTTTATGCCTTCTCTTTTTAACATAACATCAAACTACAGTAATTAGAATAATTTGCTACTGAAAGGTCACTCTCTGATATGCAGATTGGCTCCAGCTTTTCCACTGTGGCAGCAGGTACTCTGAGGGAGAATCCCGATGAGCAGCATTTTTAGCATGTGCTTTGTTAATTGTGTACTTCCAAAGCAGTCTTGAGACAAATAAACATAAATGAGACAAGGTATAATTTGCTTAGGCACTAAATTTCTGAATAGTCAGGTGGCTTAAAGAATAAAAATTCCCTTTTCTTCCTCACCCCTTTACACCATTAGCCTTTTTCTCAGTGTGGGAGTGACAGCTCAGGAGGATATTGGTAAGAAGAGTCAAAGGGGAAAACTGTAGAAAAATAGAAAGCATTTTAGGAGAAGAAAAATGGACAGTCTTATTTTCCTACATTTTAAAAAATGTTGCATCATTGAAAGATCTCAATTATATTATTTTTTTCCACGAAGCCAGTTGCCAGAGAACTGGCGATGGTATAATTTTAAGATGTGTATAGTTCTTAGCATATAATAGATAGGTCTTGTCCAGGAATAACTTCAGAAAAGTAATTTTATTCAACACACAGAAAATATGCTAGTTTTTCTGGCTCTGAAAACGTGTGTGCTGAGTTTAAGAAACAAAGGTAATATAGACAAGGGCAAACACTTAAATCGAAAATGCACTGAGGAAGAGTGGAACTAAGTAGCTTGAGTCTTGCACTTGAGAGACTGAAGCAGGGAAAAATTCCATAACCTATTTGAAAAAATCTAAAAAAGCAAGCACAAATTTGTGACTGAATAAGAAACTGTATTCTCAGTGCATGTCTCGCTGACATTCAGTAAATTCTTCCTGATATGTTTATATTGTCCAGACCTTCTCCCAAAGGATCACATACTTTCCTTCCCTAATTATTTTGTCACTCGGCTTTTCCTGGTTGTATTGTATTCTTTTTAGCAGTCTAAAATCTGTTTATATTTACCTTTTTAATTACAGCATAGTTTTGTCTTAATTTATATCTTTTCCTAGACACACACAATAAAAAATAATTCACTTCCAGTGATTCAAAGCAAAATATTTTTTAAAATGGGACCTAAAACAAAAGCGTGATGCACATTCTTTCTCCTGATTATTACCTAATAACTTTGGTTGTTGGGTTTGAATTATGGCTCGTGCACATGTTGTTGTGTGCCACATATGTTGTTTCATAAGGAGGTCATTCGACTTTTGAAAATCAGAAAATATCTGCTCTACTCAAGCATGAGAAAAAAATGTGAACTGCTGTGTTCAGTAGTACAATATTCTACTAGAAAATAGAGGATGTATCATGAAAATCTGAAGTTTGTTATGCAAGTGTTGACACTGAAAATTATGATGCGATCCAGAGTGAAATTTAGTGTAGTCTAAAAATTTCCCTTTAGAGAGAAAAGAGAGCGTATCTTAGCACAACTTTCAACTCTGATGTTGGTGCAACATCAACTGTCTTGTTCTGTTTAGGCTACAGTCATTGTCTATAGGCCTAACATAAAATGTGTGAGGATTTAATTACTTAATTATGATTTTGTGTTGAACGTTTAATATGTTTGCTTCAAGTGAAGACTTTAATGATGCCAGAGATGCTGTACTCCCTGCAAAGCAGTGACAGGTGTTCTGAGTAGTTAATTTACACTCTTATTATTGTCTTTCTCTTAGTTTTCTGCATTGATTTCTAATTTTTTAATGTATCAAGGGCAAGCAAATTGTACCCTTGGATGCAGCTTTCACGCAAAGAGAATTTCGCTTCTGGGCGAAAAAGACAGTTGGCAGTATTTCTGCTACACTCTACAAGGAGAGGGTATCTGTACATTCCAGCTCTTTCTTGATCAGAGTCCTGCTGGCAGAGGCCGCTCACTCAGTGGATTGAATCAGTACATCTTCTAAGTGCCCAGATCCAGAAAGTCTTCTCCTGCTTGTAGATGCTGTCTTCGAGGTGACTTATGGAATGGATGGCCACAAGTTGGCTGTACACATCCTTATCTGGATTGTGGAAACCCATCTGGAGTGTGGGTTGCATGTGGGCTGTGCTGGTGCATCACTGCTTTGGGTGGGCTTTCAATCCCAGAGGAGGGGCAGAGTCCCAGCCATTTCTCCATGGGCCTCAAGATGACATAATTACAATAACTTATGACATCCGTGTGGTGTTTCTAATTTGAAGGATCAAACTTAGGGGTGATATGTAAGGTTATTTAGGTTGCAAATTATCAAACAAGTGAAACAGAGATTAAGGGAACCTGGTGTAACCTTCTTTAAGCTCCTTGCTATAACTTCTCAGAAGGAGGCTTGAAAGTGTAAAATACACACACCTACCTTCATGTAACAGACAGCAGTGTAAGTATTCCTTTTAAATTTGACCCTGAGTATGCATGCTGCCTAATATTGCACAAGTAGAAATTGACCTGAGCCAAGTTAAATTCAAGGGTTTATTATCTGTCAGGTGGGAAAAATTATTTGACCACCCACAGAACTGAACAGCTTCTATCAGTGTTGAATGTGCTTCCACAAGAAAGCTATCAGGTTTATTTGCTCAAGCCTATACATGTTGTAGTCTAGTTGTCAGGATACTGAAATATTAAAAAATGACAGTATTTAAGCTTACAATGCATGTCTGTTTCTGTAGGAGAAGACGAGGCCAAGATAGATGATGTGCAGTCACTAGGGTCTGCTGCTGGAGAATATGAGCCAATCAGTGATGATGAACTAGATGAAATTCTGGCAGGTGATGCTGAAAAGAGGGAGGATCAACAGGAGGATGAGAAGATGCCAGGTAAAATGTAGAGTAAATCCCTTTTTGCTAGCAGTTGAATGCAAAAGTTGGACCAGCTGAATTAATAGGTATCTCTGTATCCCATTCATTATTATTACTAGGGAACTGGTGTGTTTGAAAGGGACAGGAAATTTTAGAGATACTGTAATGGTTCCAAGATTCATATTTTTCAATGTATCTTAATGGATTGAATGCCTATCAACCTACCCAAAGTAGGAAAGGCATTTCCTGCTAAGTCCTGTGGCTACAACATACCTGCTGCGTTAGACAAAAACACAGCTCCCGTTCTGTCCAGTAAATCACGTCTCCTTAAAGAGCAGATGTATTTTATTGCCTGCACCAATGCTACAGCAGAGAATAGCAGCCAGAGGTCTAATCTATACACCAATCAGTTAAATATTTTAAATAAGGTCCATTGTAGTATGTTCTTAGTTGTACTATGATTTCTATGCCTACTGAAGTGACTATTTCCAGACCCGCAGATTCAGCAGAGCCCAAGCAGTCTCTTCATCAGGAGGTTTCAAGAATATTAAAAACAGAAATTGGGTTTTCTTTTTAAATACAAGCAAGAGATGTAGATTTTGGAGGAATCCCTTAATTCAGTTTACCACCAACGTCATGAGTTTGACACCATAATCTAAATTCTGAAATACGAAAGAATTCACCTTTTGAGAGAGCTTCTGAACAATATTCAGCTGATTTATACTTCCTTGAAGACACCAGATGAAGCTAGCCATTCGTAATAAGGGATGTTGATGTGATAGCTCATTCTCCATTGTATCTTTCTGCAGATCCTGTTGATGTAATAGATGTAGATTGGTCCAGTCTTATGCCAAAGCAACCAAAAGAGCCACGGGAGCCTGGGGCGGCACTCTTAAAATTCACACCATGTGCTGTTATGTTGAGAGTTGGCATTTCCAAACGACTGGCGGGCCCTGAACTCTTCACCAAAGTTAAAGAAACCTGCCAGAGAGTTTTAGAAAAACCTAAAGGTAATTCTGTTTCCCGCGGGGATAAAATTCCATCTCAGGATTAGAAAGTGACAAAGCCCTGCCTGGGATTTAGCTGGGGTTGGTTCTGCTTTGAGCAGGGGGTTGAACTAGATGACCGCTTGAGGTCCCTTCCAATCCTGATTTTGTGTGATTTATAAAGTGTCTTTGAAAAGAGAGAACTAGTAAGCATTTTAGTTTCAAGATGCACATAGATTTTATGTTGATACTTGCTGGTATAAGTATATATTTGTATTATTGTAGTGGCTCCATTGATCTAGGCTCATTTGTGTTTACTTTTTCACCTATTCATATACGTGGATCTCTTGCTTCTATTAGTGAATTGAAGTACAAAAGAAAGAAAATCCTTTTGGGGATTCTTGTTTGTTTATCCATTTTCTAACAAGTGATAGAATTTAAATCTCTAGTCTTTATTTAGTTGTTTCCTCCCCATCTACTATTTACAACTGTTGCCTCTTGGGACCCAGGTGCTTAGCTGTGAAACAGTCTCTTTGAGCAACAGCATCTGGTACCTTGGCAGACTCCTGGTTACAGGCAGGCTTTGAAGTTGCATTTTGGTCTGTCATTTACTTGAGCTCCTGATTAGCCATCTGTATTGTCTTGGCAACTTCATTGTTGTTTTCTTTGACCCATCCTTGATTCTGAGTACTTCTTTACTTTAACCTTGTCTGAAAAATGTCCTGCTCAGCTTAGTCAAAAGATCACTTTGTAAGTGGATTAAAACGTGTCCCCATGTCCCTGTATGCATTCTGCCTAGATCGCTGCATTAGCCTTCAAACCTTTATCTGTTAGACTTGTCCCAGGTCCCTTGCTTTTTACAGTGCCAAATGTGAGACTTCATGTAAAATGCTCTCTGCCAAGCCCCAAATAAAACAGTTTTTGATATCTTGATGTCACTGACTTGTACCAAAGGCCATGTAGTGTATCACATTTGTCTTTGTAACTCAAGTTTTTCGATCACACTGTTAAGCTTTTAATATGTTATCCTTTCGTTTTTACATTAATCAGAGATGGGTTTGGATACATCCTCTCCTTATTCTTGGATGGCAGTGTTCTCTGGGTTAGAGGTTGTGACCTGGAAAAGAGCAAGATAGAAGCTCAGGTCCAAATCCACAGTTCTCTGTGATTCCCCCAACCTCATTGTTTTGCTGCTGCCCACTGACACTTCTGGCAGAGATATTATACAGAACATAGAGGAAGTATTAATGCTTCCATTCCAAATAGTATTAACAGGGTAGTTTTTGGGGGGTGGGAACGACTCATAGGAAGTGTGTGCTGGTTAGAATATTGATTTTTCTGACTTGTTCTCCATGGTTCCTGGGCACCTTTTTGCGTCACCCTTTTGCAGAGTGAGAAGTGGCAACTGCACTAAGGAAAGGGGAAATATTCTACATCTCACGTCTGTTTAGCCACATGTGGCCCGTTTTTGATGGTGGTGTACCCATTGGTCATTGGTGATACACAAAAGGGGAACATAGGACTTTGATTAATGCCAGCTTTGAACCCCCTTGTCTTCACACCCATTCTTCCCTTCTAGAGCTGTGCCAAAGTTTTGAACCCTCAGCTATGACTGCCATCATAGTCCTTTCCCTCCAGTGTGCAGAAAGTGAAAGCACACTCATTCTAGACTCTTCTATTTAATACTGCTCCACCAATCAGTGGAATGGGTGAAGTGAGGAGCTGTTGTTTGTATTCTTCTCAGAGGCCAAGGGTTTCCCCATATATTTCCTCTAATACTGAGTTCAACTTTGGGCAAGAATTTTATAAATAATACATGACTATGGAGTCTGTACATCACATGTGAGAATTTTTACCTTCAATAAATTTACTTTTCTGTGGGACAAAAAATATTTCACAGTCGGCAAAGTTATTCTTATATATGCTGATCTCTTTGTAGATGCAGAAAATCTGTTTGAACATGAACTTGGGGCCCTGAACATGGCTGCATTACTGCGAAAAGAAGAGAGAGCAGGTCTTCTTAGTAACCTTGGTCCTTGCTGTAAAGCCCTGTGCTTTAGAAGGGATTCGGCAATTCGCAAGCAGCTAGTGAAAAATGAAAAGGCAAGAGCATGAATTACATAAAGCATTTAGAAATAAGAACATGAATTGTCTTTGCCTTCAAAATATTTCTACAATGATATAACCCTTTCTTCTGATATAGTTTATATGTTGTTGCTGGTCTATTTTTCTGTTCTTGCCTCCCTCCATGCACAAATAATTAGACTTGGCAGAATTTGATTTTTTTTTTAAATGTCAGTGGATAATATCAGTTTATATTTAAGCATTTTTTCAATTTGTATTGATTTTAAATTTTCACAGTGGTGCAAAATTAAGGGAGTGGTCAAGTCAGACTGTAATTGGCAGCAGATGTTGAGATTCACAAAGTTGAAGTTTTATAACTGTTAAAACACAGGTTGTCAACATCACATGTCAAACCGTACAAAACGAATATCCTTAAATCAAAGAGAGTTCTCAAGCAGCTTTTCCTATCTCTTATTCTTGATTATTGATGGAAATATTTTTTGTCTGTCTGTGTGCAGTGAAATCAAGGTTTACTGACCAAAATCTAGTGGAGAATGGACTTCCATTGGTATTAAGTGGTTATGGGATTTTTATTTTACTTTAGCCTAAGAGGTTAATTTTGAGATGTGTTACTAGGGGTGAGTGTTCCCTTGTATGCTAGATTTTATTTAAATTCCAGGAACATGCTTTTATAAAGGTAGAATGTATAAATTAAAATAATTTAAAGAAATGTGGTTTCAGGGATGGTTTTTGAATAATTCCTTGATGTTTTTGGATTCTATGGACTTTTGTACAAATAAGGTTTGTAAAAGTATAGTTTTCTAGTTTAGGAATGTTACTAAATATTTGTTCCTGTAAAATGTTTTCTTTAAGGATTTTGTCAGTTGTCACATGCTGAATTAGGTTTCCCGACTTTGCGTGTCAATAGAGAAGGCAAAATTACTGTTAGAATTAATGCTACGAGGAACCATTTCCAAGGACATACAGTTAACATTTAATTATTGAGGATATTTGAGTCTAATATCTCAGCCCACTTGTCAAAAAGCCACTAATTTTTCTTTCTTCGATCCAAACAGGGCACAACAAAACAGACTTACACAAATTCTCCAGTAGTAGACAGTGACTTGTTAAGGTTGAGTCTACGGTTATTTAAACGCAAGACTGTGTGCCAAGGTCCTGGGCAGGAAAAGACAGAAGATAGTAAACTTCCACAACCAAATATCCAGCAGGAAGTATGTGTGTCTTAAGCCAGTATCCACTTTGGAACTCCATCTAGTTTATCTCCCATCAGTAATATTGATATTTATACCCTTTGAACTTTCTGATTTGGTTGGAAAGCAGCTGTAAGACATTGAAGAAAAGACTGTTTTTACAGGTAATTCTATCGTGTTTGGAGGGAATAATTAATAGTAAAAATACAAAGATCTTTGTTTTCTGTTCATTTCAACATTTATAACATTGAATCTTATAATGTGACATACTTGTTTTATGCATCAATGTAATAATTTCAAGATGTCCATTTTTAGAAGTCTATTACATCACCTGATATTAAAGGAAGAAGAAAACTGTCTGTATCTTTTTTTCTTCATTCTGAAATAATTTTTCATGGGACCAGTCATTTATATATTATTACAGATACTTAAAAACAATGTGACCATCAAAATGAAATCAAATCCAGCCTTTTTTAGGTAGCTCTGCATAAAGGCAACTAATTTTTACCATAATGCTTTCCTAATATGCAGGCATCCAGCTTTCAGCTATGCACAGCAAAATGCTAATAGTGTAGCTTTTAGAGAATCGTCTTTTTTTTTTAAAGAAAATATGCAGCTTTGTTGTATGCACATGTGTAGGTATATTTATACCTGAATAGGGTATGCGTTTGTATAAGTTTTACCATTTTGGTTTTATGCTTATTAAAGTAAAACATGGCCCATACATAACTTTTGTTCTTTCTATCTCTTTCATGTTAACATTTTTGGGGGCTTATATTACTTTAATTCTGTTGAGGTCTTCCCCATGTGCATTATGAGCAATTAATCTTTTTGTGATTTAATGTGTATTTTAAACATACACCAGTAGTTTAAACAGAGCAAGAGTTAACGTTCCTGTTCTGTCTAGGCTTTAAAAGTGCTCTAGCTTATTTTATAACTACAAGGCAGCCTTTGAGCTGAATGTATTAACTCATAGCTTCCAATTGTGTTAAAGCCTATTTTAATCTCCTTTTCCGAAATACATGTTTTATTGCTTAAAACAGTCTTGTGTAAGACTGCAGTACACAAAATAGATTCACTGTTTGGTATTTAATTACAATGAACTTTCTTTATTCACCTTCCCTGTAAAACTGTCAGGGTCTGTATACACATTGAATGTGTAGAAGAATATTTTTCACTTTTCCCTATAAAGAATGCAAAATAGAGTAGATTTGATGGGCTAGTGGTGGCATGTGTTTCACTCAGCGGCTGTTTGCATTAAGGGCCAAATGCAACACTGATACATACACCTTCATCTAATGGTATTGCATGAAATCAGCACTGAATTCAGCCCTAATAATCAGGTATGTTCTTTTGCTTCCAACGTGACAAGAAATATGAGTGCTGTGGAGAGGCTTTGCTTTGCCTTGCCTGTAGAAGTGCATTACAGTGCTCTGCAGGAAACCTGGGTGCTTTGGGAGTAGCAGTGAGGGACTCGGAAAAAAGTTCTATGCAACCCATCTCAGTCATTGCAACAGCAGGCCCCAAAAGGTGATGTGAATTTGTTTATAGGTGGGGAAGTCCTTCAGTTTTGGAGAACATAAGAGTTGCCAGGAATCCTGTCTGAGAGAGGCCAATTCAGAATATAAGATACAAACCCTGAAAATTTAGCTAATTTTACAATAATTTAGGGAAGGGGAATTTCACTTCTGTCCACTGGCTATAAAACGTTTAGTCTAACTCTACTTCCTGAACCATTCCTAATGTTATCAGGGATTGTATCAAAAAAATAGCCTCTCATCTTTTGAGACTTGCTGTTTCAATAAACAATTTTTTATGCCATTACAAACAGTATTTGCTAATTTGTGTCCTGAAGTGACATTTCTGTAGTAGAAGTGGGTCATTGTAATGATTCGAGCAGTCTCCTCAAGTTCTTTCAGGGGTGACTCATTAGCCTCAGTTTCAGTGTGGTGTGATCAGTCATATGCGCACACTGTACAGTATTTGTATTCTAACCTGGAATTTCTATTAATATGCAGTTCACCCTATTGATGATATACCCAGTTGATGATAGGAGGTTTTCAGGCATCTTTTCTTTTAAAAAAAGAAACCTAAAGCGGTCCTGGCTCTGAAAAGGCTATGCTGCAGTAGTTCTCAATTTGCTGCCTATGGGCCACTTGCAGCCTAATCAGCACCATTTGAGGAGGAGGGATCGCTCAGGGGTTTGAGCATTGGCCTGCTAAACCCAGGGTTGTGAGCTCAATCCTTGAGGGGGCCATTTAGGGATCTGGGGCAAAAATCTGTCTGGGGATTGGTCCTGCTTTGAGCAGGGGTGGACTAGACCCACTGAGATCCCTTCAAACCCTCATATTCTATGATTCTATACAGGTAGTATATATATATTGTGTGGATGCAGCCATGTTATACACATATGGGGCCGACAATGGTAAATAGGTAGAGAACCACTGCTGTAGCGTAGACCAGATATAGTGAGTCTGAGCAACAACCAATGAGATAGGAATGTGACAAAATTAGTTCCATTTGGTGACTCTTCTGGCCCTTTCCATCCAGAAAATTTTCTTTTGGGCATTTATAGAATCCTTAAGTGGTTATCTAAATCTTTCATGCTATAATAGATTGCTGCAAGGCTACCAACTTCTTTTTCGACATTCACCCACTGATTACTTCTAAAAAAACATTCTAGAGCCAGCCAGGAAGGTCTCCATGGACTGGAGATCGAGAGCCATAGCGTACCTCCTGGTACGCCTTCTAGCCCTGTGGTTAGCACATTCACCTGGAACGTGAAAGAGCTCGGTTCGAGTTCAAGAAGAAAGAAAGGGAATGTACCTTACAGTAGCTGGAGTTCTTTGAGATGACTTTGTGCACGCAGGTGCCATTGTCAGCCTCCTTCCCCCCTGAGCCAGTCTTTTACCTAACTATCTGTGGTGGGTGGGGCTGCTTTACCTTTTTATACTCTAGGGAAGGTGGTGTGAGGGAAAGGCGGGAGGACACGTGTGAGGCCACAGTGGACATTGGTGGCTAAAAGATTCTAGGTTTGTGCCCAGGGGGACCATACATTTACAATAGCGAGCTGTGTGGACACAGGCATCTCAAAAAAGTCCAGTTACTGTAAGGTAAGTAACCTCTCCTGGGAGGGGGGCACAAATATGGGTCAGGATTAGGTGCGGTACAAACAGTTAAGAAAGATGGTCCCTGTCCTAAGGAGCTGAGAAACTAATAAAAGATGAGACAGACAAGAAGAGCACAAAGAAACAGTAAGACAACATTTGAAAGTGTGATGGGCTGCAGTGCTAGCGCACCAGCTGCCTAACAGCTGTCTGGATTTTTTGTAGGCATGATGGCAGAGGAAAGTTTTGAGGGGGCAATCAAATCGATAAATAGGGAAAGGATGCTATTTAAGAAGACAATCTCAGAAGGTGTAAGGACTGCTGAGCAACAAGGGAACTAGGGAGGCAAGGAGTAAACAGATCTGTCTAAAGGGAAACGTTCAAGAGATTATTCAAACCAAACAGAAATCCTTCAAAATTTGGAAATTTGACACTAGGAGGACACATTATAGCAGGTAAGATGTTAGAAGGGTTAAGATGGAATTCAGAGAACAAATAGCTAAAGGTATAAAAAAACAAAAAGATCAGGAGCAGGCAGCTCTCTTCCCACCACCACCAAAAAGTTGGTCTGTTGGTTTCCAAGGGGATAAAAGGAGTAATTAAGGTTCTGAGACACTTGAATAATGTCTTGAGTCAGTCTTCACCACAGAGGATGTTTGTGGAGATACCGACCTCTGTCCTGCTCTTTTCTGGCAACAAAGGGCTTGTTTTCACTACTGAGTTACATTGGCACAGCTGCGTTGATGTAGTGCATCTGGTGAAAATGTGCTATGTTGACTGGAGAGTGCTCTCCTGTTGATGCAAGTACTCCACCTCAACGAAAGGCGGAAGCTATGTAGGTGGGAGAGCATCTCCCATCAACATAGCATGGTAGAGACACCGCTTTAAGTCAATGTAACTTACATTGCTTAGGGAGGTGTTTTTTCACACCCCCTGAGTGACATAAGTTACATCAACTAGTGGTAGCGTAGACAAACCCAAAGGTGAGGTAATATCAAAGACTATAGTGTCAGAAGATGGGCTGGAACAAATTGATGTAAAAAGCAAGGCATCCCTAGACGGCATACGTACAAGAATTCTGAAGGAGTTGTGAAGTGGCTGAGTTGTTGGCAAAAAACAATCTCTCATTAGAAATAGCTAATGTATGAGAGGAGTGTTGGGTAGCAATTGTACCTGTATTGAAAAAAGACTGGCATCATCTGGGTAATTAGACTAGTAAGATTTATATCTGTACTAGGCAAATTTGTTGAAATGATCATTAAAATTAGAGTAAAACACCTGAAAGTTAAATATGATAGTCTAACCATGGTTTCTGCAAAAGAAAGTTGACTTAGTTTGTTTAGGCTTTCAAAAGACCTGTGATGTGGTTCCTCATGAGGCTGTTAAAGAAACTAAACAGTCAAGAGGCAAAGTATTGTGGATCAAAAGCTGGCTAGAAGACAGGACAAAGAGGCTAAATGATCAGTTTTCTTCATGGTAAAAGGTTAACCGTGGGGGTGCTTTAAGATTCCATTCTAGGTCCTGTGTTTAATATAATAATGACATGGAAGGGTGGTGGTGAGAGAGAGGGTAAGTAGTGAGGTAGCAAAAGTTTCAAATTATACACTTATTTAGATTAGTTAAAACCAAAGAGATCTGTGAGGAATTTCAGAGACCAGACTAAAGTGAATGGATAACATGATGGCAAATGAAGTTCAATGTTGACAAATGCAAATTAATGCACATTGAACAATTTGCATGTCTTTCAGGGTTCTAAATTAACTATATCAATCCAGGAGAAGGAGCTGAGGGTAACTGCAGATAGTTCAATGAACACTTGTGCTCAATGTACAGCTGCAGTCAAAAAAGCAAATATGTTAGAATGCATAGGAAATGGGACAGAGAATAATATGGAAAATGTAATCATATATAGTCAATAGTGCAGCCTCATCAAGAATACTCTTTGTTATATTCATCCCATCTCAAAATAATATTGCAGAACTAGAAAAGGTTCAGAGAAGGGGACAAAAATGATTAGGGACATGGAAAAACTCATAAAACGAGATTAAAATGATTGGGTTTGTTTACCTTGGCGAGATGAATGAGAGTACGTAATAAAATACATGAAATAATGGTACAGAAAAAGTGGATGGGGAGCTTTTGTTCTCCTTGTCTCATAACACAAGGAGACATTCAATGAAATGGAGAAGTGGCAAATTCAACTGATAAAAGGAAATATTTTTTCAGCGAATGTTGCATATTATTGTGTCCATACTGAGCAACATGTGCTCTGTTCCCCACTGCTAGGCCAGTGGTACCTTCCCTTGCAAATTTTGTCGAAACAGTCACTTACTGTCAGAATCTGAACTCAGAAGTAAACTGGAACTTATAGAATAATTGTGAGATTTATCCCTTTCATTTTTAATTGCTGTACTCTAACCCATTCCCTCTTTTTTTGGCATACAAATTGTACTGTACACACAATTCTAGAATGAGTGAGTCATTGCAGAATGGTTCGTAAATGTGTATTTTATTGATTTAGTTCACTCTGCATACTTCTAGTTAACACTGCATTAATAGCTTTCCAATTTTTAGCATGTTTAGTTATCTGAGGACATCGTAACATAAATTACTGTCTCCTGTGATCCAGGGGGAAGTTTTGCCACCTAGAGGATTCAGGGGTCTGGGGCAAAGCAATTTCAGGGGCCCCTTCCATAAAGAAAAGTTGCAATACTATAGAATACTATATTCTCGTAGGCGCCCCTGCGGGGCCTGAGGCAAATTGCCCCACTTGTTGCCGCCCCTCCCCTGGGCAGCCCTGGGAAAAATAAACATTTAAAAATCTTCCACATCTCGGCACAAACCCAGTGTTGAGAGAACTTCTTTTCAAGTCACCTTTACAAGGTATCACTGGTTCTCAGCATCAGCTAGTGCTAAAAGGCACTAAAGCTTATTAAAAGGGCTGGACAAATATTTTCCGTCAAAACTTTTTTTGGATCGAAAACTAGAGGTTTTTAAAAAGCAGAAAAAAATCATGGACAATGTCTGCTTTCCTTCAAAATTTGTTGTGGTTTTTTTAATTGAAAAGTTGAAATTAGTCTGCCAAAACCTGAACATGGTGTGGGGTTTCAGAAGTATGTGGCCAAATATTTGCTACTTGCTGTGTTTGTTTAAAGAAACACTTTAAAAAATCTGCTTAAAAAAAATCCAAATCTTTTGAACCACCTCAGCGATTGTGACCAAACGCCTGAGCCCATCCAGTGAGAGATTTTTCCAGATTTCTGATACTTTGCTGGCTTCCTTGACTCATATGGCTCCCTAACTTTGGATTCATTTAGCTTAGAACATAAGAATGGCCATACTAAGTCAGATCAAAGGTCCATCCAGCCCAGTATCCTGCCTACTGACAGTGGCCAATGCCAGGTGCCCCAGAGGGAGTGAACCTAACAGGTAATAATCAAATAATCTCTCTCCTGCCATCCATCTCCACCCTCTGACAAACAGAGGCTAGGGACACCATTCCTTACCCATCCTGTATGTATCTGTTTCCTAGAGACTGGCTCCATGGGGTCCCTCACAAACCGGAGACAGTTACTGTGGGTTTGTCTTTAGTATAGCTTATGTACATGCTCCACGACCAAGCATTTGAGCTTGTTCCAGAATGTGGAATGAGCTTTTGTTGTGAAAACTGAAATGTTCAAAATAGCACATGCATGTGAATGGACATAAGGTGCTAAAATTAAATGAACCCCAGGGTTCTCAAACAGGTTTGGGACTCCTCAGGGGGTCACAAGTTATTATTGGGGGTTGTGAGCTGTCAGCCTTCACCTCAAACCCCACTTTGCCTGCAGCATTTATAATAGTGTTTGTTTTTAATTTATAAGGGGAGGGTGTCACACTCAGAGGTTTGCTATGTGAAAGGGGTCACCAGTACAAAAGTTTGAGAACCACTGAATTAAAACCTCTGGAGCCTTGGGGAATGCAGGGGAGGAGGGTTTCCCTTGGTAGGGTTGGGAAGGAGGTAGGTGGTGTAGGATATTGCTCTTCTCATGTGATCCCTTCCCCCATGGAAGTGTGAAAGTTACTGGTAACCCTCCTAACAACTAACGGTTTGGACATTAGGGGGAAGCAGAAGCCTCACGTACACAGTAACCTGAACTTTTGAACTATCTTTTCTTTTCTGCCTCAAAGCAGAGAAAACTTGCTTCAAACCAGTTTTTACTAACCAGAAGTGCAGGGTTTGACACCTACCAATCAAGTGTTAACACACCAGGGTCTTTGTCTAAAAGTGTATAAAAGGCTTGTGAAATTTGTATGGAATAGTGTCTTTTGTACCAAGGTACAGGGCTCTCATTTCTTCTGCAGAATAAAGCATCTTTCCTTATCCCTGTCAGGCTGTTATTGGCTCTCAGCTAGGCAGACCTGATATTTCGGTAACAGAAAAGATAACAGCTTAGCTCTTTGAGGCTTGTAGATAGCTATTTAACACAAACTGCTGAATGAGCTTTAGGGTAGGGAAGGCTGTGCCTCCCCAGACAGCCTGGCCCTGCTCCCTATCTGACCCCATCCACTTCCTGCCCCCTGACTGTCCCCCTCAGAATCCCTAACCCATCCTGCTCCTTGTCCCCTCACTGGCCCCCCAAAATTCCCTCCCCAACCACCCCTGTTCCCTAACTGCCCTGACCCCCCTACCCCCGGGTCCTGACAGACCCCTGGAATGCTCATGAGCCAACCCCCCGTTCCCTGCTCCCTGACCACCACCCCCGAACCACTGCCCCTTCCCTTTCCCCTGACTGTCCCTGGGGCTCCCTGCCCCTTATCCAACCCCCTCTCCGCTCTCTCGGAGCCTCAGCGTACCGTGTCCAGAAGCAGCCACGGGCAGCGCTGCAGTGCCGTGGCTCCAGTGGGGCCTGAGCTCCAGCCGGTCGGCCTGGAGCTCGCAGCCCCGCCCCCTTACCACGCAGCTCCAACCTGGGAGGAGCTCAGGCCCTGCTCGAGCCACACTGCTTTAGCTCAGTCCAGGGCCGCTCCTGGGTTACCCCTGCCTCTCCCAGAGCCTCAATGTGCCACGTTCAAGAGCTGTGTTGGCCATGGACAGTGCTGCAGCAGCGTGGCTCCAGCGTACCAGAGCTCAGGCCCTGCCCCCTTACCATGCGGCTCTGAGCGGGGAGGAGCTCAGGCCGCAGCGGAGCCACGTCACTTTAGCTCTGTCCAGGGCCGCTCCTGGACGTGGCGCGCTGAGGGGATGGGGGAAGGCGGGGTCGGGGCTGGAGCATTCTTGTGGGGGCCCCTATGGTGCCTGGGGCAAATTGCCCCACTTGCTCCCCTCTCTGGGCGACCCTAGTGGAAGTGTGAGATCTTGTTAAATCACCTGAAGACTAAAATATACTGATATTAGCACTGGTCTTAGAGTCATCTCAAAGAAGTGAAAGGCAAAATTGTTACATCCCTTGTGCATTTTTATGTGGGTACATGAGTGTTTCAGTGGGAGCACTGGAGCAATAGCCGCTCAGTGTATAGGCAAATGTCATCAAAGGAAATACTGCATTGCTGCTGTGTTTGTTCATAAGGAAACATTCAAGTTAGGGTGACACTTGAGTACCTTTTTAGGAAAAGCAAAAAAGCAATTTCACATTGCTCATATAGTATGGTAGCATAAAATGGGCCCATTTCACATTAAATTGCTGAAGCCTGTAATAAAATGTACTGGTTAGTTATTGAACTAGGCAGCTGGACAAGGAATTTCATAGTCTGATTCTTTTCCCCCCATTTGGCAAGGGGTATACATCAGCCACACGCTTCTGGATGAAAAGGAATAATCATATTTACATATAGGTGATTCAACTCTCATTTTCACTTGTAGAAAGAAGTGTGAACTGTGAAGAGAATGGCATGACTAAATCAACATACTCCCAAAGTGATACATCTAATACCTGGAGAGATGTTTTCCTTCTGTGCTTGCTTTTAAACTGCAGATATTAGTTTTCAGCACTTTAACCTTTAAGAACAATGAAGAAGAATCTCTTTTGTTTTGTTTGTCTTTACAGCAACACAAATATTTCTGACAATGTTCAGAGCAACTAGTCAGTGGCGTATTGATTTGAGTGTCAAAAGAGGAGCAAGTGTAACAGGTTAACGGCACCAGCATCATCTTTTGACTGTTGTTATTGGGCCCTGATTACCACTGAAATGTATTTTTCTTTGATAGGAGGTTCAGATTTCTGCAGGGGACGTGTGTCTGGTGTGACCAGAAAATTAAATAGAGAGCAGGCAAAACATCTGTACTGGATTTCTACTAATCTGAATTATTGAATTTCTGTAACTTACAGCAGCAGCAAATGGATTCTGGAGCATTCCCAAGCATGACACGCTGTACTTGATGTGATTAGAGATGTTTTGTGATTGTGGATTTAAATAATAAAACTAAAATAGAGCAGTCTTTGGAAAGAATTAGACTCCTGCTATTTGACCCCTCTGCAGTAACACATTCTGGAATGTGGTCCAATGTATTCTTCACAGCGGCCCGCCGTCTACCTCATCTTTACTCTGAGGTGCTGTACATCAGCAGGTGATGATCTATCTCGATCTGAGCTGGTTGAGGGCCCAGAACAACTCCATGAAACTGAGCTCCATCTATACCATTCTACCCAACTCCCTTCCTTTGGAGACAGTCTCTCCCACTTTCAATCCTGCTGGGAGCAAATTATGTCAGCCAAATGGGTGCTGGAGGTTATAAAACTAGGTTACTCCATCAGTTTTACCTCTTTCTCCTCTATCTACCTCTGTTCCTTGTCTCGCCTCATGAACGCCTCTCACAAGTACCTTTTAAAGCAGGAAGTCAACTCCATTTTGCACATAGGAGCTGTAGAACCAGTTCCAGTTCAACACAGAAGGGGAGGGGCTTTTACTCCAACTATTTTTTGGTCATGAAAAATAATGGGGGATGGAGACTGATCTTGGCTGCAATATTCCTAAACAACTTGGTGAAATCAGAAAAATTCAGGATGGTGACTCTCTCTTATAATTCCATCATTATAACTGCGGGACTAGTTTTCAGCCCTCAGTCTTCACAATGCCTATTTTCATATTGAAATTCATCCATCTCACAAACAGTTCCTGAAGTTTTTGATAGATCGGGATTAATTCCAGAATCATGTAATTCCTTTTGGCCTTTCTTTTGCCCCAAGAGTGTTCTTGAATATATTGGCAGTGGTTGCAGCTTACCTTCAGCACCTTGGGATGAACTGGTTACTCAAGGGCCAGTCTTACAATGAGGTTTTCGCTGCCATAAAGATAATATCCCTGTTCTGTGAGCTAGATTTGCAGCTCAACATTGAGAAATCCACTTTGAGGCTGGTACAAAGACTAGAGTTTATAGGAGCATCCTTAGATGCAATATCAGCCCGGACTTATCTTCCCTCTGACAGATTCTTGATGTTAACAAATCTCATCTCAAAAATTCAAATCAGCCCACAGACATCAATAAGAATTTGTCTTTAACTACTCACACATATGGCAACTTGTACCTTTGTGACACAATATGCCAGGCTCTGCTTTTGATGTTTTAGATTGGCTCAGGAATGTTTATATACTCCAAACAAACACAGCCTGAACAAGCTGGTGTTGGTCCCTTGTCGAGCATGAAATTCCCTCAATTGGTGGAAAGATCCAGATAATGTCTGCATGGGGATTGCATTTGTTCAACTTCCTCCTTCCATCACCATAACAACAGATGCAACCCTGATGAGCTATGGGGAGGGGGAAGAAGGGGCAGCGTATTTAGGGACCTCCACCACTCAGAGCAAATGGCCTGCCTAAGAGGCATGACTACATATCAACCTCCTCGAGCTGAGAGCAGACAGGAATGTTTGTATCCACTTCCTGCCTTTAATCAGAGACAAGTCCATAAAGATCTTGACAGACAACATAGCCTTGCATGTTTTATATCAATCGACATGGAGGGGTTAGATCTCCTTCCCTTTGTGCTACAGTGATAAAGCTTTGGAACTTGTGCATAGCCAATTGCATCCTAATCTCAGCAGCTTACCTCCCAGGGAACAAAACAGGATAGTGAATGACTTCAGATGATACTTCTCCCACAACTATGCTGGGAGTTAGATTCCTGGATTCTCAATCAAATTTTTCTGGTTTGTGGATTTCCAGAAATAGGTCTCTTTTCCATGGTGAACAACAGGAAATGTAAACACTTTGGTGGGGGTTGGGCATGTGAGGCCCCTTCTCATTGGGAAATGACTTCCTTGTTCAGTGAACAAGAGGCCTTCTATATGCATTTCCACCAACACCCTGGATTCTGAAAGTGGTAAACAAAATCAAGCAAGATCATATTAATAGTTCCAACGTGGCTCAGACAGATGTATTTTACCCAACCACTTGTCAAGTAATCAGCCTTCCACCCATGCCTCATGTTCTTTCTCAAGATGTTAATAGGACTCTTCACCCCAATCTGAAGATTCTTCAGTCTCAAGTCTGGCTCCTCAATGGTTTGTGGGAATAGTGTACTTCTTCTGAGAAGGTACAACAGGTGTTATTGAACAGTAGAAAAGATTCCACAAGCTATATTTACCATCACAGGTGGAAAAGGTTCAGCCTTCCGAGTGTCCAGAGACATTTTCCATCTGCTCACTCTTCCCTCTCAATACTTCTAGAGACCAAAAGGTCAGCACTATCTCTGAGTTCTATCAGAGACCACTTGGTGGCTATAATAGCCTTTCATTCCCTGGTTGAGAGATTCTCAGTTTTCGCACATCCCATAACTGTAAAGTTGAAGAACCTTTCCCCTCCAGTTAAGGAACCCACTCTGATTTGGAATTTGAATTTAGGATTTATGGATCCTCCTTTTGAGCCACTGGCAACTACTTCTCTCATTAATTTATCTCTGAAGATGGCTGTGCTGGTGGCTGTTACTGCTGCCCAAGGGTTGGAGAAAGAGTCTCTAGTGGTGGTGTGCCCTCCATTTACAGTATTTTTCAAGGACAAAGCTAAGTCCACACACAAAATTTTTACCCAAGGTGTCATCCAAGTTATCCATCTTGTGGTTTTTTCCCCCAAAGCTGTATGAGTCCAGAAAGGAGGCTGTTTTGCACACTTTGGATGTTAGGAGGGCATTAGCCTTTCATTTGAACAGAACTAAGTCATTTAGAAAATCACCAGAATATTTGTGGTGTATAGCTGCCTCCTAGGGTATTGTCCATTCCATGATCTCCTCTCTCTCTCTCTGTGTGTATATATATATATGGCACTACTCAAGAGGATTCCTATTCTGGACATTTGTAAGGCTACCACTTGGACCTCCATACATACCTTTTCCAAGCATTCTGCAGTGGCCCAGTCTTCTAGATTGAAATATTATCTTGTCTTGAGTCTTGAACTTAGTTCCAAAGGCTCCCCTCCCACAGTGGGGGTACTTCTCGGTAGTCACCTGAAGTGGAGCACCCATAGGGACACTACTTTAAAAAAAAGGAAAGGTCACTCACCTTGTGCAATAACTGGAGTTCTTCAAGATATGTGTCCATATGGGTGCTTCACTACTTGCACTCCTTCCCTTCCACTTTGGAGTTACCTCTGGAGACTTTGTGATGGAGAAGGAACTGAGGGCAGTTTGCCCGTGCAGCCCTATATGGCCTCTGAGTGGGGCACAGGGATACATAGGGTGCATGCACTGGTCAAACAGGGACTATTACCAAGTACCTCTGATTAAAGTTGTGTGGGGTGTGAGCATACTTGAAGTGGAACAACCATAGGGATACATATCTCAAAGAACTCCAGCTGCTGCACAAGGTGAGTGTAACCTCTTCTTTCCAGTGTTCTTACTCACTATCACTTGAATCTCTATTCTTTGATAATAAACATAGTCTTGTTTGCACTATAAATATATCTAATGTTGTGGTGATAAGCAAGTGCTGTTCCTGAGTTGAATCTTGAAAACTGGTTCCTTTGAGAACAGCACACCTAGTAATTCCATTGAGTGTTCATTGGAAAGGGGGAATGCTCAGAGAACTTGAAAGTCACTGTGTGCCTATCACCACTGGATGGTATTGCTTGTGCTGCTAAAGCCTCAGAGTTTCAGGGAGCTGATCTAGAGGAGCCAAAAACAAGGTTTCCTCTTGCTAAAGGCAGGTGTGGGTGAGATGCCACACAACCCTGAATATCCTCAGGAACACCACACACCCGCTCTGACTTTCACTTGAAGTTAACATCACTATCCCCTACTTAGGGAGTGGGGTTCAGTGTAAGGTAACTCCCTCAATAACGGCATATTAAGTACAGTTCTGAGGGACCCGCTGCCGAAGACCCCGACGTGCCGCCCCAATAGCGACCGGAGGGCTGCCCCTTGGTATTGGCCACCCAAAGCACCTGCTTCTTTAGCTGGTGCTTGGAGCCGGCCCTGGTCTGCTGATCACTGAGGCAAAGTAGGTGTGTCTATGAAAATACAGTCTGTTCCTGAGGTCTTTTCCCCAGGTTCATCAACAGATGGCAGAGGAGAGCTCATTCAGACCCTGGCTTACACTTGATCAGAGGTTCTCAAACTAGGGGGGGGGGGTCACAAGCTTTCAGCCTCCACCTCAAACCCTGTTTGCTTCCAGCATTCATAATGGTGTTAAATATATAAAAAAGTGTTTTTAATTTGGGGTTGCATTCGGAGACTTGCTATGTGAAAGGAGTCACAAGTACAAAAGTTTGAGAACTAGTGCACTAGATAGATATATTTGTGTGTTTTACACAGATTATAACAATACAAGCTCTGCAGGTGCAAAGAGAAGTCCTTTATCTAGTCTTCACTGTGTAATTGAAATTATCTGCTTCTGGCAGTATTTTGTGAAAGAGCCTATGAAAAGTCAGCATAACTCTTAATAGGGGACTGTATTTTTCTTTTCTTCACTGCAGATCTTTCCAAGGCACAGGTAATTGTTGAAATCAGTCACATGCTAGTCATCAGCATCTAGCAAGGGCTCTACTAGACTTTATAATAGTAAGTTTTAATGTACCTTTGAGTCTTTATATTTGATAGCCAGGCCTATTTATAGGTCTTAGATATTTCTCACCTGCCCCAGCCTTCACTTCTGCTGTGGTTGTGGTTTTGGTTTGCTTGGTAGTGGAGACATTTATGTTTTCTGGAGTGTAGGTTAAAAGGAAAGGATGAAATGTTATTAGATAGCAACAATAAGAATATTTTAAATCAAAATGTTAAACCAAGAAATCGCAGATATATTTGAAAACGCATTAAAAAGAACTACTTGCTGTAAATTGTGGCCTTCATTCTAAATGAATTCCAGAACCCCTCTAGTTAAATGACTGACTTTTTCCATCTGTGTTGCCATAACAGCATCTTGTGGATAATTATTTATGAACATTACTCCTGTTACAAATTGTGACATACAATTTAAACCAGCAATAAAAGCTGCAAAAATCATTAAAACAATTAACCAGCTTGCTAGAACATTCACCACTGTGGATCTTGCTTTATGAAGTTAACTAACAAATCTGTTATTAACCACTGATGAGGAGCCATTTTGAAGAAACTATTGCTTAATTAATCTTTGTATAGAGCTAATAAGAGTGTTAAATGGGTTCCTCGTTGGACTGGATTGTTAGTATAGAATGCAAGTTCCCTTAGGCAAAATCTTAATTAATATGATATTAAAGTTAGCCATCCAACTTTAAGAGGCTATTTTAGTCATTTAGAATTAAAAAGACAAATAATTTCATTAATAACTTGATAAGATTCAATGGCTCTATATAGGTGAATTATTATGGTCTTTCCTGAAGGTGTTCTGCCATCTTCTTTAGAAAGAAAGCTATATTAAAATCCTTATTTAGATGTAATACTTTTTTCATCAGTCCCTTCTGTTGCAGCATAAATGTAACTTGTCACACTTATCTATTGCAAGCAGGCTACAATGTGGAGAAAAGTAGCAACTGAAGCCAACACTAATGTCATTCATGCATTTAGCCTTAAAAAAAAAATAAAAATAAAAAAAAATCAGAAACTGTTCATATTAGTAAATTGGATGAATATCATAGCTGATACAGTTTGATGCTTGGAGTGACCAGGCTGTTCTGGTTTTCTTACTGTTTTTAATGGCAAGGACTCAGGACATAGCAGTGTGTCGATATTTGCATTATAAACCCCTATTTTCAAAGGTTTAAGATTCAGCGTGTGGTGAGACTTATTTAATGTCTTTGTCTTTAACTCCTGTTTACATATGTTATACATCTTGCGGAAGAGGAGGAGCAGAATCCATAAAATGGAAGACTGGAAGGAAATAGTTTGCTCTTCTTGAATAGCTTGTGTCCATAATTCAAAGCTGGCATGATTTAGTACTATTTTACACTGTTAGTTCACAATACTGAGTTAGGGCCTTAAAAATCTCTACTTATTTTAGTAACATTTAAAGTGTTTAATCAGCATATGAATGGTTTTCATTATCTTTAGATATATGTTCCTCACATATGTAAATAATTTACATAGTTTAAAATCAGCTCAATTATGGATTTACAAAATACATCTAGAGCTGTAACAGCTTTTTCAGTTAAAAATACAGACTAACACATGTATCTGCAAATCTGTATTCTCTGAGGTAGGTTTCTACATTCTCTAAAGTGTTGCAGGTCTGAGGTTTAAAGTAAACCTACAAAAGTCTGGATTATTTATAGATAAGGCTGAAATCTTATTGTTTAGTTGACTCCACTGTAACTAGTCTTTGCAGCTCAAACTGGTTTATGCTCTTTCCTTGATGCACACATAACTCTGAACAGCATCAACAGAAGTGATGTACTCAGCAAAATAGAACACCATCATAGAAAGGACAGCCCACTCTTTAGGGGCTTTTTGCCCATATTGTCCATATGGAAAAATTTTTTAAAATTCCAGCCTTAACTGCTTTCTTTGCATGGGTTGGAGGTGGCTCCTTCACCTAGTCTTTATGCATTAAAGAGAAGTCTAATAGTCGCTAATTCATCACATTGTAGTAGCATATTACCTTCTCAATTAGCATATTCCTTGGAGACCTGTAAATAGTGCCTCAATTCATTACTAGCATCAAATGATCAATATGCCTAACCAAAGTTAACTGTACCTTGGATATCTCCCTTGAATTATTAAGGTGTTTTGTTAGTCCTAAGAGAGTACTGCATATTTCTGAATAGGTTCTTGTCCACCCTGAATTTTATCATGTAGTAATATCAGTTATGATTGCAGAGTTCCATAACACTTATTGTTCTTTTAAGGAGCAGCTCTTAGATGACCACCAGAAATAATATTTCCATGGGTAAAGGATTTGTATTCTGTGGACAGGAGAGTTGGAATTAATTGGAAAGTCATTGGCTAGCATAACATATTCCTGTGTCTTTATACTGACAGCATCATGATTAATAGTAACTGTGGAAGGAAAGTGCAGCTAATTTAGGAAAAGGGACTGGAATACTCTGGAGACAATCTCTCATGAGTACCCACAGCATATCCCCCCCACATCAGAGATGTTATTTTTCACATCTCTCATTTTCTCTCTTCTTCCTGCTGACCTTTTAATGTACTAACTGAAGCTAATCTTATGTGTACAAGCAGCATATTGACTTGACATGTTTGTTACAGATAATTAATACTGCACCAGTTAGACATATTCTCAATTATGGCTTCTTCTGGCCTTGTAGATATCAAACTGACAAGCTTCCCCCATAGACAAGAGTCTAAGAAGATGTATGTAGGGTTACTAAATAGAAAAGCCTTATATTAATAGTATTACCAAGACCCTACCCCCTCAAAAAAGCACCTGGGATCATGCAGTCTTCAAATATAAATTTGACCTACATGATATATGCACAGTTAAAGGCTTAGGTAAATAGGCATGTCATCTTTGTTAATTAAGTGAAGCTCTTGACATTAACAGAAAATTGGGAGGAGAGTTCACTCATCTGTCAACTAACAGAGAGAGTTGTTTACCGCAGAAGCGCTTGCCCTTATTTTAATTTCCACTAGTCTGTGCTACTTACTGACCACATATAGATGGACATCCATTTGCTTAGAAATATGATTTGCAAGTTAAATATTTGCATTGTAAATCTGGCTACAATATAATTCTCAGCAGAGCTGCCAGTGGTATGTATAGTACAGTGGACCACTTCTTCTGACTTCCTCAGTGCCATGGGGTTGGGGAACCATTGCGTTTATTGGGTCTTATAGGCTCTTTATTGCAGTTGCTTCTGCCACTGATTCTGGCTTTCTGAAATAGCCATTGGCCAGCTGAACCGGTGAAACTGAGTGTAGTCTGGTGAGGGGGGGGGGTGTCTCCAAGATCCACCATCCGCTAGATTGGTCATATGTTTCTGTCTTCGGTGAGAACTCCCAGTGAATCTTTCAGAGGCAGTCTTCCTATACATTTAGTTAGATCCATAGGAGTTGGAGACTATGCAGAGGTTAAGGGGCAAGGCTATAAGCAACTCAGCCACCCCCTTCTCCAGATATAGTCACTGGGGCAGGCATCTGTGCTTTTGCTTACCTTCTCTGTAGGAGAGGGGAGTGCTGAATGGTGGTAGATATAGGAAAGAGGATTGGAAGACAAAGGATAGAGGGAATGTGACAGAATGAATGTCTGGGAAAGAGAGTGAGGGAGAGGGAAAGGGGTGAATGTTAGGGAGGGGAGTGGATGGGGTAAGTAGACTGAAGCAGGAAGGAGAGAGGCAGAATAAGAAGAGGAGAAAACATGGCAGAATGGATACCCTTTAACCTCTTCATCAGATGCCAAAATACGAGTCCTATCTGCCCCTCCTTGAAACTAGATGTTCACCAGTTTCCAGTGGTTATTTGGCTAGGAGTTGGGTAACTTCCAGACTCAAATCCCTTTGTGTGTATTGCCTTCTTCCCCCCCCTTTTTTTTTTTTTTTACAGATAATGTGTGAAGTCATTACTGCCAATCCCCCACATCTAACTGTTTCTAGTTTCAGCAGCTGTTCAATATAACATGATGGTTCCCGAATGAAACGTGCCACTTGAAGCACCGCCCTCCTTCACCCCTGTTGTTTTGTAAGTTCCCATATTTTTAAGTGACCTTCAGGTTTGATCAATCAAGTGTCCCTGCAGGATAGTTCTCTCTGACATTGAACATGCTACAGTGTGGCGCTGTGCAATAAAAAGAGGAATTAACAGGCATTTAAATTCTGAAATTAATGGAGAGAGGTCTGAGTCTTCTGAACATCTGTTTCCAACGTTTTCAAGGGGGCTTTCAATTTGCTGTTGGTTTTTAACCATGTGATCACTATCCATACTTGTGAACTAGCAAAGTCCTGTGTCTTGGAGCAGACACGAGGTTATGAAAAAGCACCCTAAATCATCTCGTTTGTTTGTTTGGGGGCAATAATAGAAGCAGAAGCATTTGGCAAATAGTTTAACCATTTTGAAACTAGGAGTCTACATACCTGAGCAGACTCCATCAGTCCATTGGGTGCAATGCTTCAGCAGAGCATAATGCTTTTCCACAATGCATAGGGCAGGTCGTGCAGGGCTCAGGTTTGCGGCTCTCTCAGAGCAAATTCAGAGGAGGGAAAGAGAAAAGTGTTCTTAAAAAAAATTAAAAAGCATGTTTTCTCTTTCTTTTTAAATCCTGCTTGTGAATTTAATGCTCATGAAAGATGTCAGACTACCTGGAGTGTGGGTTGGCGGGCAGGGTCCTCAGAAAGAATGAAAGGTCCACCCCCTCAGATGTGAGTGGCCACAGAGCCCAGATTGCAGGGGACAAAGAATGAAAAAACGGATGTGGAGGTACAGGTCAGAGGGTCGGAACAAGGAATCCAGAGGGGGACATTAAGCAGAGAAGCCCAGAAACTGCCCACTGCTCTGAGAATGAGTCCAAGGAATCAGTGGACAAAGGAACAGAAGAAGCCATTCCTCAACAAAAACAGTAGGGAAGGGGAAGCAACGAAAGAACAGGAATAAACTAATGACGGGACCAAGACCACATAAAGAAATGGGAATGCAGGCCAGATTGTTAAAACCAGGGAACCAGAAGGGGACACTGAGCATAGAAACCCACACAATACCCACTGCTTCACAGAAGAGTCTAGGGACTCAGTGGACTTCACCCAAAGGAACTGTGCCTAGATACGTGACCTAAAGAGTGAAAGGAAATAGGTCTCAGTCAAAGGAGCCACACTTTCCTGTTGAGTTTCTTCCTTCTGGCCACTTTGGCCAGTGAAAGGAAGGAGATCAACTGTCCTGAAGACTGAATCCTCAATTGACAGGATAGGGAGAGCAAGGGTAGAGGCAATGCAGGTTCTACAAATTGTCCTCCTGACACACCTCAACCCTGTGGTGATGGAACAACATCTAGCGGTGAGAAGGTAGTCCAGTTCTTCTGTGTCTCTGCCCAGACTGCCAATGGGTGCTAAACTGTGATTGTTTCCCTGTCTGCTGTGAAATGAACTGGTGTGTTTTCTAGTAACCAAGCTACATTTACGAACTCAACCTTCCTCTCCAATGTAATAGTCCCTGAGTAATTAACGCTCTCATTGAGAGTCTGCTGCTCTGGCCTTTTATGTCCTTGCACTGTTATCCCTGAGTTTCTTTTCTCTATTAGCCTCCCATGCAACCTAGCTTGTAGACAAAATTATTCAATGAGTACATCAGACCCACCCATTTAGGTACTCACATGCAAAGAGCTCAAAATATATCACAGGATGTTTTTAAATGGCAAATCATAGAATCCATGATAGAGGTGACTACAGTCCAGCCTTAGAGGGGACTTGCAAAGGGAGGGTGGGGGAGGAAATGGGCTTGGTCCCTTGCTATTGTTCTGTTACAGTTTATAAAGAAAGGCTGATTTAAATTAGGAATGCAAGTCCTGTCTAGGTCTGGAGACTAGTGAAAGGTGACATCACAAGACCCAAGAGAGTGAAAGTTGAGCAATTTGGCAGAGATGGGATTTTTTTGTTAGACTATCTAAAATGTGTGTAATTTTAGTTTTATTTTAAAACTGTTTTTGCTAACACTTACTTGACTTCAGAGATTGACCAACACACAGAATAAAGGGAACTTTGGTTAAGGCTTCGACAACCTATCATTTCCCATTAGGATGGTATCCCCAAGACCTCCCACATATCCCCCAGCAAAACCAAAGAAGAATAGACTTAATGTTCCTGATATTCCTAAGGGAAAAAACAAGCAGGACATTTTTTAAAAAACATTAAACAAAATCAGGTTCTCTTTCTGCACTACAAAGGAGTGAAAAAAGGGCACAACCCAGTTTCTTAATAACCCTTTGTAGGTCTCCTTTAGATAGTGACCATATTTCCCTATACCAAATATGGGACACCTGATAAAATTACTAGTATTCTAGTGAGTTCAACGGCAATCAATTGTACAAATGTTCAAATTAACATCAAGTTTACTGAGCACCTCTTGAAAAGAAATATGGTATAGTTGGAGTCTTCTTATTTACCTTCTTATCTTGAAGGCTTTAGGGTTCACACAGGGTAGGGTGACACACACCCCTACCCCCCATACCACACACACACACGCCCATACACCCCTTTCACAGATGGAGGGTGACCAACCGACCCGTCCCCGAACCTCCCTGCCCAGAGCTCTCCGCCCTCCATACCTGGCTGAGCCTCTGGCACAGACCCACCTCTCCTGGTATCTGGCACCGTGTCCTCCCAAGGCAACGCATTGGAGGCCACGTGGGGTCACATGCTCCCCTCCCCATATTTCTGTCAGAGGTCACACCAGAATGTGGCCAGCAGCAGCCTTTCAGCACTGTGTGGGAGGGAAGGGAAGGGAGCTGCTTCCAGCTTTAGAGGAGTGGGAAGGGATGACCTGGCCCTTGTCTTTGCAGAGTTCAGCTCTTCCCCTCCCCTCCTGTATGGCTGGAAGCAGCTCATCCCTTCCTGTTGGCAGTGTTGAAAGGCAGCTAACACCTCCAGGCTACTGCTGGCCACGACCACCAGCTACCACCTGTTCCCCAGCTACAGCACGGACAAGAAGAGGTTAAGCCCTAAGGCTGCTTTGTGCACCAGGGCCCAGGAAACTTGACTTCAGGGGCTTCAGCAAACCTGGACAGAGAGGTGGCTCAGCAGGGGAGGGTGCCTAGGGGATGAAGCAGCCCCATGCTCCCTGAGGGCAGGATGCAGTGTGGAAGCGCATGTGAAGAGGGTGGTAGGCCCCTGCCCTGGGGGCTGCTGTGGATCCTGCAGGTTCAGGGCATGAACAGGCTGGAAATCGCTTCACCCCCCCAGCTCCAGAGCTTAACTGACAGGCAGAGAAGCTTCCCTATGCCAGCGCTGTGAGGGGTTTGGGGCTGGAAGGTCTTGGGCTTTCCTGCCAGCCCAGCCAGAGGCAGTAGGAGAAGGAATAAGCCTGCTGGCCAGGCTGCTGGTGAGCATAGCACTCTGACCAGGGACTGGTTTGCCACACTTTGCTGGTAGTGGCACATGCCCTGTTGGGGGGGGGGGGGAGGGGATGGAGGAGCAGTGAGGTTGGTGAAGTGAAGGGACAAAGCAGGAAGAGGACAGCAAGAGGGGGAACATGTAAAGGGCTGATGAGTGGGCAAAGGGCCGGCTCCAGGCATCAGCATAGGAAGCAGGTGCTTGGGCCAGCCAATTCAAAGGGGCGGCACACCGTCTGGTATCGGGGCAGCACACCAAGGTCTTCAGGAGTTCGGTGGTGGGTCCCTCATTTCCTCTCTTCCTCTTTGAGCTGCCACCAAATTGCCACTGAAGAGGGAGAGAGGGAGGACCCATTGCCAAACTGCCGCAGAAGAAGCGGAGCGGTTGAGCTTCCACCAAATTCCCACCACCCTTTGTTTCATTTTCTTTTTTTCCCCCCGCTTGGGGCGTCGGAAAAGTTGGAGCCTGCCGTGAGTGGGCAATCGAGGCGACACGTAACTCATTGCTGCTGGTGCCTGTCCACACTTACTAGCCACTGCAGCTTGCACTGCACTGCCAGTGCGGCCAGAAACAGGACAGTGGGTGGGGACCTACTGGCCAAGAGCCAACACGCAGCGAGGGCTGCGCTGATGGACTGGCAGAAGGAGTGGCAGGCCCCACACACTACATCTTCACCCAACCGCCAGCCTTTCACACCCTCCCCCATCATCAGTCACTGTGGGCGGGCAGCTGGTGAGCAGGGATCCAGCAAGAGCAGGACGTGCCAGTATTTAGGTGTGAGAGACAGAAAATATGGGACAATTTGTCCATTTTTAATAAAAAGTCAGGACACCCGCAAGAGGCTTAAATACAGAACTGTCCCTTTAAAAACGGGATGTCTGGTCACCCTACCTTTAGAGCTATAAGCACTATTGTAAAAATGTGATGGTTGTTAAGTCACTGTTTAAAAAAAGGCTATATGAAGGGACCAGTTTAACTCCACATAAATAAAGCTAAACCTGAAATATTCTTCAACTTTCCTTAGTATGGACAATTTTGTCAACTAGCAACTGAACATGAGGCAATCCTAAATACTATTGTTCCTCATCTGTAGCATGTGAAACTCCTTTGTTTTAATAATAGTTACAGCCTGCATCAAGGAGAGAGTGTATGAGCTGGAAAACCTCATTAGAATGGAATGAACAAAGGACAAAATTTTAGCTTCATCTGTAAATTTCCAGGGTCCTTGCTGTGCCAACTATAAAAGTTAATTGTCCATAATGACTCCCCTGATTTTAACTCTCGTGCAGGGAAGATTTTGGAAGAGTCTAGTCAAGAACCGTGCACCAAGTGGCTGCAGCACGATTCTATTATTGCAGCCAGACAGCAGAATCTGGCCTTTGGGGAGTGATGTGTCCAGGGAATAGATGGACTTACGACTATGTGGGTTATTTAAGCCAGCACAAGAACAAAGCTTTCTGTGCTTCTCTTTGAGACTTTAAAAGCCTGGTAAGAGAGTCGTTTATTCAGATTCAACACCCACTGCTGATTTAGAGCCTCCTGCAATGGCTTCTTTCTCTGAAAATCCATTAGTTCACTGGCTTTAATAATCTCATGAAGGGTATTGAAGCATTTTAGGTTTCCTGTCAAGCTGGGTTACATAGCATGCATAGGGTGGTTATGATGCAAGGATTTAAGAAAATCTCAGCCAACTTTTCCAAGATTAAACTACTGTTGCAGCAAATCAGTGTAGACATTTAGAAGCAATTGTGGTTCAAATTGAAAACACTCTTTTCCTTCTAGGGCCCTGACTGTGTTCAATTTAACTGCTTTCTTACTAGTCACCAGGGTGATGGGATTTAAATCAAATCGATTTAAGTCTCCAATTTTAATAATGATTTAAATCGGCAAGCAGGAAACCTTGATTTACATAATCGATTTTTATCGTGTTTTGCACATATATTTTATAATAATTCCCTAAAGAATTTGCAGTGGTGGGCAATTGTTAAAACATATCGATTTGCAACTAAATACACTAAATTTTGGGCTTCTTTTTGGCTAACTGGGACCATACATTATAGCTATACACATTTATTTAAGTAATTATAGAGTTTAACTTTTTCCTAATGTATTAATTTTTTTACTTGTGACTTTTATCAAGCTCTGTCTGGATGGAAATTCAAATACAATTAAAATGCACAAAACCAGCATTTTTTTTTTAAGTACAATAAATGTGCTGGAAACCTTAAATGTGCTGGATATCAAATGTGTATATCAAAACATGTTTTACATTTAAAACTAACTGATTTATTAAGCAAAGGAAATATTATCTCTAGTTAGTTAATTGAACTGATTGTTTCTGGTCACCACGTCCTTCAAGATTTTAGACCCAGTAGATCTCATCCTCTCACACCTAGCTTTTATTCATAGCTTAAAAGAAGAAAACTTTTTCAACTTCCAATTTGTTTCTTAACTTTGAACAAACTAGTCATTGAACTGAACTAGTTCAATAAACTGAAATGAAGAAAATATTCTCTCTGAACCTGCAAAAGAGACTACTGTTTCATAAGCTAGGTTAGCACTTCAACAGACGTTGCTTCCAAATGACAAGCGACTTCCACCAGTTCGGTGGTCTGACTTTCTTCAAAACTTGGCAGCAAACACATATTGCTTAATATTATATTTTTAAGTCCTACCTTCATTTGCAATACTGCAGGATTTGTGGATTTCACAATATTAGGCTTCTACCATAATTTTGTTTTCAATTAGCTTATTTGGCACAGTCCAGAATTGTGCATACATTTTGAGGTTTGCAACACACACTTTGTTCATCATTAGTACATTAAATGATCTTGGAGAGTTTTGGGGAGAGTTTTAACGAGGGCGCAAAGCAGGTATAGAGAGATGAGGGGAAACAACAGTAGGGGATAGAGCCCTGCAGTGGGCATAGTATTGCCACTATTGCTGGCAGTGGTGCTGCCTTCAGGACATGGTGCCGAGCTCTGAAGGCAGCGCCGCCACCAGCAGCAGTGGAGAAGTAAGGGTGGCAATACCACGCTCACTGCAGGGCTCTGCCTCGTGCCATTTTTTCCCCTCATTTTTTTGTCCCATTTCCTATGCCCACCAGCCACAGCTTTGTGCCCAGGACGGCTGCCGCGCTTGCCCTGCTCAAGTTAGGGCCCTGCCATTGCACCAGATTGTCTGGTTATCTAAAAAAATTCACAGGCATAACATAATAGTGTTTGTATTGTTCCAGCAATTTTTTTTGAAACAAATAGGTTTGCTGTGGCTTTTCCAAATTACCACAATTAATAAACATCCATTATTACTTTTCCGTAATTTTCCATGTCTTCCTCACAACTCAGCTGCAATTATTTGAAGATCATCCCATGATTCAGGTAGGGTCATATATTCTGTATATAATTTAAATCATTTGATCACTTTTTAAATACGTTTAGGTTTACATATAGGTTGTCAATTTCAAATTTAATTTTAAATTGATTTTTTTGGTAAATAAACCTGTTTTTAATTTAAATTTAAAAACTTACATTTTTTAAAAATCAGTGGGTTTTTTAAAATCAATTTATATCCACCCTACTAATGAGCATGGACCAGGAATTAACACTCCCTGAAGGAAATTAAGAGGCCAATTTTTCAAGAAGGGGTCAAAATGCATTTTGCCACCAGCAGATCGTTCAATGCAAAGGTATCTCTGCTTCCAGCCTCTCTCATTTCCAGCTGTTAGGCATGAGCCTGAAGAGCTGACCACATTTCCAATCCCAGGTCCAGCTCCTTTTCAAAACATGTAGTCCCTGAATGATTTTCCTAGGGAGTCAGTAAAATCAATCCCTGGAGTTTCTAAAATCTTGAGCTGAGATAGCACATGATGCTTCTGAGCATGACAGTCTTCTCCCCCCCTTCAGATAGACAGTTCTGGATACAGGTTTTAGCTTCTCCACAGTCAGAATCTAAACATTACAACAGCTTCAGGGGATTTAAAATGCCAGAGGGCAAAAAGGCTGTCATTAGGGATCTCTCTGCTCCCAATCATCAAACACCGATTCCTGTGTATACACTAAATTACAGTTCTGTGACAGCTAGATTCAGCATAAAGATGTTGGAAACCTTACAGTTTAGCAAATAATAGGGAGAGACTAAGAAATCAACATGTCAGACAAATGTCTACTCGCAGCGTCACTGTTTTAACAGGCTCTGTTGTTTTTTCTTGTTGAGTTAGCTTCACCCTTAAAAATGGCTTGTCTGTCAGGCTGCAGCCACTTCCAAATTAATAGCAACAAACAAACCACCTTGGTTCCCAAACTCTTCTCAAATCCTTCACTGCCATGATTTGTTTAACATGGTCACAGCTGTATCCGAAGAGTCCAGGCTTGTGATAAGGATTGTTTTTTTTTTGCTTTTCCCTTTTTAAACAAGCTACCCAAGAAAATGTAATTTACACACCGCGAACTTGATTGCACTACGTATTTAAGTCCATCGAGTTCCCAGTGACACTTTCTGTCTGCAAGTTTCAGATAAAGACAGGGTGCTAAAGTAGCTTAATGGATTAAGCAATTGCCTTTGCCATCTAGACACCTAGGTTAGAATCGGATTTAGGATCACAAGTGAAATTGTTAATTTTCTTTGCCGGGGGGAGGGGAAATAAAATGAGTTGTGTGGATTACCCCTGCTGCCTTAGCCAACCTGGACTACAGCCTTCCTGGCTGAAGGATGAGGTGCAGTTGCATCTGTGTCTCTTGGCGAGGGTTGTAGGTAATGAATATGACCTCTGTCGAATCACAGCTTCTCACCCACTAGGCATGTGGGCTGCTGATGAAAGGGGTCACTATCCTTCACATTTCTAGCCATAAATCTTTCACCTGTCAGGAGCTAAATTCAATCCTTCCCTTTAACAGGGTTAAGAAAGTTACAGTGAAAGAAAGCCAGGTTTTTTATATATAATATGAGCTTCATATCATGTGGACTATATTCTGACCTGCTTTACACTGTGTACAGTCCTATTGATGTTTATACTGTAGATCACACACTTATATGCTTGTTAACTCATCTATATAGCTGGGAGTTAAAATACATTTCCAGCAACGATTTGTAGGTTTAGTGATAAGGAACAAAAATCAGGGGAACTGCCCTCCCTACATTCATATCTCAGTGGTGTGCAGGGCTCCTCTCACAGCCACATACTAGGACTCAGTAGTATTTGTCATGCGGCCTGGAGTGGTTCAAGACTGTGAGTGCCAACTTCAGGACAGACTGTCAAAAAGCAGAGCAGATGCCCCAAACTAGTGGCATGTTCAATAATTAGAGTTCTCCAACCCAATAACAAGTGTGAACTCCTGAAGTACTGTAACAATCTTACCATGGCATCACAAACAGTCCACTTGGGCTCTCCAGTCTATCATGCCACCCCGGCTAGGGTGACCAGATGTCCCAAGTTTATCGGGACTGTCCCGATATTTACTTGTTTGTCCCGTGTCCTGACCAAACATTGGTCGGAATGCAAATTGTCCCAATATTTTGCACTCCAGCGCACTGGCGAAGGGGGCTCATGCCCACAACTCAGCCCTGGCCCCGCCCTGACTGCGCCCCCTCCCTGCCCCATTGGATCCATCCCCAAATCTCCACCTTGGCCCCGCCTCTTCCCCAAGCATGCCGCATTCCTCTTCCTCCCCCCCTCCCTCCTAGGCTTGCATGAATCAGCTGTATGGTGGCACAAGTGCTGGGAGGGAGTGGGGAGAAGCAGGACACGGCAGCCAGCTCAGGAGAGGCGGAGGTGAGTTGGTGCGGTCAGGGGTGGGGAGCTGTCGGTGACAGCTCAGTTCCCACCAATTTTTCCTATGCTCTGGCAGCTCCTCTGCCAGCGACCCCCCTTCACCCCCCTGATATTTCATGTCTCTCATCTGGTCATCCTAACCCCGGCAAGCTGGACATCATGATCAATGGTCACTTCCACCAAAAAAAATCACAAAATATTCAGATTGTTCCCAGTCCCAAGAGACCAGTCACTTACCCCAGATCAATTGGTACCTTAGATCGCATACCAAAGATAACGCTGGTAGCCAATCTTATAGACTCATAGACTCTAGGACTGGAAGGGACCTCAAAAGGTCATCGAGTCCATTCGCCTGCCCTCATGGCAGGACCAAATACTGTCTAGACCATCCTTAATAGACATTTATCTAACCTACTCTTAAATATCTCCAGAGATGGAGATTCCACAACTTCCCTAGGCAATCTATTCCAGTGTTTAACTACCCTGACAGTTAGGAACTTTTTCCTAATGTCCAACCTAAATCTCCCTTGCTGCAGTTTAAGCCCATTGCTTCTTGTTCTATCATTGGAGGCTAAGGAGAACAAGTTTTCTCCCTCTTCCTGATGACACCCTTTTAGATACCTGAAAACTGCTATCATGTCCCCTCTCTTCTCTTTTCCAAACTAACAACCTCGTCCTCAGTCTTCTCTTTTCCAAACTAAACAAACCCAATTCCTTCAGCTTCCTTCATAGTCATGTTCTCAAGACCTTTATCATTCTTGTTGCTCTTCTCTGGACCCTCTCCAATTTCTCCACATCTTCTTGAAATGCGGTGCCCAGAACTGGACACAACAATACTCCAGTGAGGCCTAAACCAGCGCAGAGTAAAGTGGAAGAATGACTTCTCCTGCTTGTTTACAACACACCTGTTAATGAATCCAGGAATCACATTTGCTTTTTTTGCAACACTATCACACTGTTGACTCATATAAGCTTGTGGTCACTATGACCTCTAAATCGCTTTCTGCCATACTCCTTCCTAGACAGTCTCTCCCATTCTGTATGTGTGAAACTGATGTTCCTTCCTAAGTGGAGCCTTGCATTTGCTTTATTGAACTTCATCCTGTTACTCAGACCATTCTCCAATTGTCCAGATCATTTTGATTTTTGACCCTGTCCTCCAAAGCAGTTGCAATCCCTCCCAGTTGTTATTGTCACAAACTTAATAAGCGTATTCTATTGCCAACATCTAATCGTTGATGAAGATATTGAACAGAGACGGTCCCAAAAAGACCCCTGCGGAACCCCACTTGTATACCTTTCCAGCGGATTGGGAACCATTAATAACTATCTCTGGTATCCAGCCAGTTATGCAAACCACCTTATAGTAGCCCATCTAAATGTACTTCCTAGTTTTCTATAAGAATATAATGCGAGACCGTATCAAATGCCTTACTAAAGTCTAGGTATATCACATCCACCGTTCTCCCTTATCCACAAGGCTCGTTATCCTATCAAAGAATGCTATCAGATTAGTTTGACATGATTTGTTCTTTACAAAATCCATGCTGGCTATTCCCTGTCACCTTACCACCTTCCAGTGTTTCCAGATGATTTCTTTAATTACTTGCTCCATTATGTTCCCTGGCACAGAAGTTAACTAACTGGTCTGTAGTTTCCTGGTTTTGTTTTATTTCCTTTTTATAGATGGGCATATATTGCCCTTTCCAGTCTTCTGGAATCTCCCCCGTCTCCCATGATTCCCAAAGATAATAGCTAGAGGCTCAGATACCTCCTCTATTAACTCCTGAGTATTCTAGGATGCATTTCGTCAGGCCCTGGTGACTTGCCGTCATCAACTTTGCTAAGTGATTTTTAACTTGGCTCTTTTTGTATTATCTTCTAAATGATCCTGTAAGCATTCACTATATTGGACATTCCTTCAGACTTCTCAGTGAAGACTTATAGTAACCTAACTAAGGATTTATTAATTAAGAAAAAAAATGAGAGAGTTCTCTGCAGATTAAAGCACAAATGATATTCACATATTATTTATTATTTGTGCTATGGTATCATCTAGGATCCAAGTCAGCAGGGCAACCCTGTTGTGCGAGGTGCTGTACGACAGTGGCCAAGGACCTCCCTTCCTTAGAGAGGAGCTTACAGGCTAGCTGTCAGTCAGGAGGCGACAGGTCCAAACCAGACCTACAGGTGGGAGGAAATTCTCCATACATATGCAGACCTCCATTTATGTCACAGGGAGGGAGAGCAAAATATCAGAGTCGAGTCCTACCATAGAGATTGGAGATAATTTTGTCTTATTACTGGCTTCCTAGCCAGACCCTCTCTGTGTCTTTCTGCCTCACCTTTGCTGAGAAGCTATGATGTTTCAAGCCTGGATACTATTCGTTTTCTGATGTGGGTAGCTTGGCTTCTGCCTTACCTTTTTCAATAAAGGTAGAAAGAGCTTTTATCTTTTAAGAGTTGTGTGTGATAGTTCGTGTCTGTGTGCGCACATGTGAAATTATTTTATGGAACGATCTGGTACCCTCATACCCTTTGTGGAGTCTCGGGTAATAAATGAGATTCTATGGGTGTAAACGGCCATATTTTGGTCCACAATAATCTCAAAATACTTTACAAACTATCCGTGCACCCCCAGGCACTTCATCCACAGCTAAAAGGCAGGTCCTTTCAGACTGTAACACAGCAACTTTTAGCGTAACTACATATCACCAGTGGAGACAGAGTGATGAATACAGAATCCTGTGCACTGCCAGCGGATTGCAAGAGTGAGTGAATCAGAGTTAATGCAATGGGATTGTAGCTTTTCTAGAAATCAGGTTGAATGCAACTCAACCAATAGTTGTCACCATCTGACTGTAGTCTTGTAGCCTCTGTGAATGAAAGAGTTGAAGTCAGTTCAAGTCCACAGGACGGTGTTCACTAGGATCCTCCTTTGCAGTCAGAAGGTGGTAATGCATTGATGTGCAGGGCCAGCTGAAAATATCCTCCTCGCCCTAGAAGAAAGCCATCTTGCTCGGGTTGAAACAACTTGGTGGGGAAATTTGCACTGCTACCAAATGCGTAACTGTTCTGCAAAATTCGCGTTCGCTTTGAGAAAGAGGACAATTAAAAAAAGACACGAAACAGTTAAGATTCCATCATGTTACAAAACCTCTTTGATTGTGAAGCACCAATAATTACTTTCTATCAGATGCTGAAGCTTTTCAGCTGTTCAAGGCTGACAGTAACAGTTTCTAAACAACGACCCTTCATGTGTAAAATATTATAGGCAATGGAAAGATTAGGGGAAAAAAAAAAAAGTCCAGCCATCATCAAGCTATATAGACACCCGATGCCACAGTCACTGAATCTGGATGCATGTTACTAGGAACATTCCGTAAAGCTCAGGAGAACTCCCAGGAATTGTTGATGTTGTTTTTACAATTTTTATCTGTCAGCTTTCACAACGAGGGGGAGAGGGAAATAATTACAGAGGAAGATGGTGGCAAGTGTGACAATGATTTAGTGTTCCATAAAGCCTGGGATAGCAAAGATGAAACCTTAAAGGGAACCCCCAGCTTTCCACTTACTGGCTTAGAACTTCCAGCTCTGTCACCTGCTTTTTGGTCCATCCTGGAGCTGTATTATAATTTTAAAAAATGACCTTATTACGTGTGTCTAATGAATGGTCTTGCACGTGTTTGAGAATCAATGCCTTTCACTAGCATGACCCTTACCCCTGCAGGAGTCTAAAGTGCCGGGTAGAATGTATCTCCAGGGACCACTGACCAACTACTGAAATGCAGCCACTCCCCGGGTGGAGTGCTGCAATCTTTCTGTGGCAGCAACAGTATACAGCAGTTTTTTGAGGGGATATGAAGGATAACTTCTCTGTCTAGGCTGGCAAAATTATCCCTGCTGGGATTTGGCCAAGATAGCACAATTAAGACTCTGCTTTTGCAAACGGATTATTTTTAATGTGAGAGTCAAAAGTGCAAGATTGAAGATAGTAGCAAGGATGTATCCATCCTTTTTTAACCTCTGTAGACAGAGGCGGATTCCATATTCCCAGCTGGAACGGGCATGAAACTTATCCATTCAAGGCCAATGCTTTAAACTAATGATGCATTCAGTATACCTGCATTACAGTGGAAATCATAGAGAAATACTTGTCACAATCACAGTTAATACCAGATTAGTTAAATATGATTTAATAATGAATTTCAATGGCATATAGCCAGGATCATCTCAGGGCTTTAAAATGCTGGATGCTAAAATATTCAGTCTATCATCATAACCAAGATGACCATTACACTCTTTTGACATGTTCTTCCTATTGCCATTTCCTGCAGTTCCCTGATTTGTCCTCCTTTTCACCCAGGTCTTTCCTGCACAAAAGCTGCTTAAAATGTGATTGTAGTCAATAAATGAGAGTAAAACTGTCATTGCAGGGGCTCCATCTTTATTCTCTTGCAGTGATTTCCATAGCAAATCTATCCAGAGCTACAAACTGCCCTGACATCTGAAAATCAAGCTGTGGTTCTTTCTGCCTCGTACTCAGCAGAATAAAGATTCTCCAGTTAGAAGCGTAATCATTCTCCTGATGATGCAATGAGGCTAGGGCTGCCAACCCTCCAGGGTTGGCCTGGAGTCTCCCGGAATCGGCATTGATCTCCCGGTGACTATTGAAAACAATCTGGGATATTTTAATAGGATATTTTAAGAAAATGACATTACATCATGTTGGCGGGGGTGGGGGTGGGGAAGGGGAAATCTGGAATGGCTTCAGTGAGAGTTGGCAATCCTAAATAAGGCAGACTGCTCCGTGATAGCTACAAAGGTTCTGCAGTGGCAAACAGGACTGAAAACATTTTTTTTTCTCAGTGAAGCAAGCAGATATGATTTGAAATCATTCATTGGCCAATGTGTAGAGTAAAAGGAGGCTATTTTACGATAGTAACTAGAACTACCCAGGATAAGATTCCCCCCTTTCCCTGCAGAAATGTTGACAAAAATGGAAATTTTTTGTTTTCATTGAACTTCTTCTGGTTTTCATTGAGAAATTCAAATTTTAGGATTTTGAGAACTGAAAAATCTTTGAGAACAGTATTTCTTTTTTTGAAGATGTCCACTTACTCAAAAAGCCATTTTTCACTGAAAAAAATGCTGATGACCAGTTTTTGACCAGTTCTACTAGTAATTTTTAATAGAGCAGAAGTTCTCTTTTCAAAATGAACACCTTTTTCTTTTAGAGTTATTTAATTTCTTTTGACTGACAGTGCCCCATCCCTTATTCACAATACAGCTCAGTTTATCAGTCACACATTAGACCCAGTGTTATGAAAACAAGGGCTGGGCCTAGTTCCACCATTCAAAATCTACAGCTCTTTAGAAGAAAAGCCAAGATCTCATGCTACCCTCACCCAGCCAGCATTCAGTTGCCCTGGGAAAGTCCTGGGGGAACAGAGGTCAACAAATCCAGGCTCCATTGAACTGATGGGGCAAATAATAAGTCCTCACTGAGAATGCCCTGTCACAAGCCCCCTCATGATTAAAACAAAGGGACAGGAGCTGAGGAGCATCAGCTGGTCTCGGCTCCTGTGGGATCACAGAGGAGCAGCACCTCATGACTGTTGTGAAAGGCTGGGTAATAGACCTAAAAATATCAGCCATGGAGACATGGCAAAGCAGATCCTCAATAAATGCTGCTAGCACTAGTTCTATAATACCCTAATCTGTAGCTTGATTTAGAAGGCAAAGGATATCGGGAAAGATCTGTTGCTCCTGGATTTGAGTCACTAACAACTTCATGATAAGCTTGCCAAAAAAGGAAAGGTTGGAGTCAGGGTATTAGCTGGAATAGTTGGTCGGACTGAGTGATGATTTCCCAAGCACAGGCTGGATTATTGTGTATTTCATGTTTGCTGGTAGCTCTTGTCTCTGAAGTTCTTGGACAGTGGCAGATCCAGCCTTCAGCTAATAGGGACATGGATCCCCCTCCATGTATGGTGATGCTGGCTTCTCTCAGTGCTCTCAGGACATTTGGTTGTGAGACTGGACAGAAATCATGTTCACTAACCTCTGCATGCAGTCCTTCACTGCAGTGCTGGAGAGATTGTCTTAGATAGGGTGAACTTATCCATAAGGTCTTTGCAATAGGAGGTACTCGGGTCTGACACTGATTGAAAGCATTCTGAGCTGGTGATTAGTCAGACCATTTACTGTCTGGACAAATACCACTGGTCAAAGATTGGTGGACAGTATGGTACAGGAGGAGGAGGAGTCCTTGGGCTCTCTCCCCATAACCAACTGGCATCTGGGAGGAACTGCCCAATCAGCATGTTCACACAGGCTTACTACAAAGGATAGTCACTAAGAATGGCTGATGAAATTAGGTGGAAAGAACAGAGCAGGGAAAGCATGCTGGGTCAGCTAATTTTGTAGCTCTGACACAGCAAATCAGTAAATGGAATGACGTGCTGTAATCTACTTAGCATATGAAAGTGCAAGCCCTGGGTGGAGGGTAATTCCATGTTTAGAGGCAGGAGTAGTTTTGGGTGGATAGAATTTCCCTGGCTTCCCATTCATCTTCCAAACACAAACAGCTGTCAGAAATGAAAGACAGCGTAGTCTAGTGAGCAAGGGATGGCTTGGGAAGTCAGGAGATGCGGCTCCTATTCCTATCTCTGCCACAGGCTGGCTGTGTAAGCTTGGATTAGACACTTCATCTCTCTGCCCATTTATAAAATGGGGATAACAATGTTTACCTACCTTCTGGGAGGTGGAAGACTTGGCATGAAATCCTGCCCTATAGAAGTTATTTAGAGTTTTCCATTGACTTCAGTAGAGCGAGTTGTGATGCTAAGCATCCCTGTATTCACACCCTGCACACTACTGTAATAATCTTTGTATGAAATACACCTTGTGTGGTATCATTTGAAAATAAATAACTCATTGATCATTAATAATCTTCCATGATGTATGTACATGGTGAATATTAAGAGTTATGGACATATGCTGGACTGAAAACGAAAATGCGTTCTAGAGAGGTGCATCGGGGGAGTTGATCAACAGGTTGCTTTAGACAAAGGTATGCATATTTGATTCTCTGACCAGTCCGATCTTCTAGCAATGACAACAGAGGTCCATATTTGCATGAAAGCGGAAACAGGACCATCAAGACAGCAAGGAGAGGAAGTGGCAAGAAACAGAATAATTTGCATTTCAGCAAACACAAGTGGGGGAAGAAAAGGCACGAGCTTCCTTCACCACCAGACTCCATGTTGCCTTCCTAATAGCTTAAATAAACTTTACTTTGAGGGGTAACCCTCAGAAGAACCCATTTCAAAGATTTATTGGTCTATAAAGACAGAGGTGGTGGTAGTTCTGAACATCCAAGTGAAAAGAAATTAAATAGACTGATTTTATACAATATTAGAGTATTATAAGAGTGCATAAAGTGGGGCCATGCGGGTGTCATCAAATTTGAAATAGTTGTGTGTGAGGATAAAGGCACAGCTCAGCAGCCAGTTATGCTGTGGCATCATCAGGGATACTGTTCCTGACAGCTTGTATTCCATCTGCTGTGGGATGTTCGTATAGAGAGCCTCTTCATCTGTGGTGGCTAGGATGGTGTTTCTGGAAGGTCTCTCTACTCAGACCCTATGCCACCAGCACTCCCAGCTATCTCCGTGGCTAGAATGGTGTTTTCTGGAAGGTCTCTCTACTCAGACCCTATGCCACCAGCACTCCCAGCTATCTCCGTGACACCACTGATTTCCTGAGGAAACTACCATGCATTGGTGACCTTCCAGAAAACACCATCCTAGCCACCATAGATGTAGAGGCTCTCTACACGAACATCCCACACACAGATGGAATACAAGCTGTCAGGAACAGTATCCCTGATGATGCCACAGCACAACTGGCTGCTGAGCTCTGTGTCTTTATCCTCACACAACTATTTCAAATTTGATGACAATATATATCTCCAGATCAGTAGCACCGCTATGGGCACCCGCATGGCCCCACAATATGCCAATATTTTTATGGCCGACCTGGAACAACACTTCCTCAGCTCTCGTCCACTCACGCCCCTTCTCTACCTACGCTACATTGATGACATCTTCATCATCTGGACCCATGGAGACTCTGGAAAATTCCACCACGATTTCAACAGCTTCCACCCCACCATCAACCTCAGCCTGGACCAATCTACATGGGAGGTCCACTTCCTAGACACCACAGTGCAAATAAGTGATGGTCACATTACCACCACCCTATACCGAAAACCTACCGACCGCTATGCCTACCTTCATGCCTCCAGCTTCCATCCCGGGCACATCACACGATCCATTGTCTACAGCCAAGCACTGAGGTACAACCGCATCCGCTCTAACCCCTCAGACAGAGACCAACACCTACAAAATCTCCACCAAGCATTCTCAAAACTACAATACCCGCACGAGGAAATAAGGAAACAGATCAACAGAGCCAGACGTGTACCCAGAAGCCTCCTACTGCAAGACAAACCCAAGAAAGAAACCAACAGGACTCCAGTGGCCATCACATACAGTCCCCAGCTCAGGAACCAATCCATGCAACAAACCTCGATGCCAACTCTGCCCACATATCTACACCAGCGACACCATCACAAGACCTAACCAGATCAGCCACACCATCACCGGTTCATTCACCTGCACATCCACCAATGTAATACACGCCATCATATGTCAGCAATGCCCTTATGCTATGTACATCGGCCAAACTGGACAGTCGCTACGGAAAAGAATAAACTGACACAAATCATATATTAGGAATGGCAATATACAAAAACTTGTAGGAGAAGTTCAGCCTCCCTGGCCACACTATAGCAGACCTTAAGGTGGCCATCCTGCAGCAAAAAAACTTCAGGACCAGACTTCAAAGAGAAACTGCTTAGCTTCAGTTCATCTGCAAATTTGACACCATCAGCTCAGGATTAAACAAAGACTGTGAATGCTTGCCAATTACAAAACCAGTTTCTCCTCCCTTGGTTTTCACACCTCAACTGCTAGAACAGAGCCTCATCCTCCCTGATTGAACTACCTCATTATCTCTAGCTTGCTTGCATATATATACCTGCCCCTGGAAATTTCCACTACATGCATCTGACGAAGTGGGTATTCACCCACGAAAGCTCATGCTCCAAAACGTCTGTTAGTCTATAAGGTGCCACAGGATTCTTTGCTGCTTTTACAGCTATCTACCTGTCTCCTATGTAAATTAAGCATGGTGGAATCAGAAACAATGGAAGCTCTGTTCACATAGAAATCATACAGAGGAGGGGAAGCCCACAGGAAGGGAAGAACAGCATGAGGTCATCTGTCTCTTGAAACAAGTTCATAGAACTTTGGAAGATATAAGCAAGGACAGAAGCCATCTTTGGCATCCATCATTAGACAGAGGCAAGAAGCCAGAGCTCGTGCAAGCTGAGAAAGATGGGTCCTTCAACCAAGTGGGGGTTGAAGGCTCTGGACCTGAATATAGGTGAAAAACCTGCTTAGGCAAAGATCTTTCACCTCGGAAGACAAAGAACGCCAGCACCCTTGTGCTTTTATGAAAGGTACTGACAGGGAAAGTCAGACATACCAGAAAGAAAATGATTGGTGAGAGAAAACATCTTGAACAAAGCTTGTATCTTGCTAGACTGGGTTTTAGACTTTTAGAAGCATGCCCTGTTTTGTTTTACCTTCTACTTGATCTCACATAATCCTATGTCTATTTTGTTCATACATTTATTTCATTTTTACCATAAAGCAACTCAGTGCTGTGTTTAAGGGAAGGGTGTCTTTACCCACCAGTTAAGTTTACACAATGTGTTTTTGTGTCTTTAAAGGAACAAATGAACCACATTATTTCTGTGAACTGTCCAGGGAAAGGCTGGACATGCAGATCACATGGTTTGAGGAAAATCTGGAACTGGGAGTGAGTTGGGGTCACCCTGCAAGTAATAACTAAGGCTGGTGGAAGCCAGAGTGGGGCTATAGAAGTGGCTGGGCTGGGGTATAATCTGTATAGCACACAGAAACTCAGGGTGTGACTGCATGCTGGCAGGCTGGCAGTGAGCATTCCAGGTTGGGAGCTATAACAGCAAAGCGTTGTGAGGCACCCAAGGTTACAGGACAGGTGGTGACACAACACCTCACTGGTCTGGATTGCACTTCCACACCCCAACAAGGTGTCACACAAGGATTTTGCCCTTAATCCCTTTTCCTCCTTGTAGAGGGGGGAAACCTCTCCAGCCTGGAAGGGATTGGAAAAGGCTGCAGAGGGCAAGGTAAAACCCTGGCTGATTGGGGGAAGTGGCTGCAGCTGGGTCCATGCCCCAAACTGAGCAACAGGGTCTTATAAGTAGGCCAGAGAAGCCAGGAGCAAACAGTCTTCCTCTGCCTGCAGAGGGAGATGGGCCTGGCTGCAGGGAGCTAGAGACAAAGTACCTGAGTGGAGCAGGGCTGGGGACCTCCAGTATGGACAGCCCCAGGCTGCAGCCTAGGATTGGGCTAAAAGGTACTGGGGGTTGCAGAGGGCAGCCCAGGGGTAGGCCGAGGCAGCAGGTCCAAACCCCTTTGCCTATGATGAGTGACTGATACTGAAGTCGGCCCCCGGGAATGGGAGCTAGATGGAGATTTGGCAGTAGCCAAAACTGAGGAAAAGTGGGGATAGTGGGTTGGGGGTTCCTGAGGGAGGGAAGGCCCTAAGACTGAGAGGTTGCTGCCAGGGGGCAGCACCCCAGCTAAAAGGGCACCGGGGTCCAGGGAGGGACATGGGGGGCCAAGAAGATAAGGTGATCACTGGCCTGCAGAGGGTGCTCCAGAGCTGGAACGAGCTAATTTCCAGGAGTAACCAGTAGGAGGCACCGCAGGGGTGAGTTCACACATCTACACTCCTCCTAACTGCTCTCTAAGTGTGTGTAAAGTTCATTGAGATCCTTGGACAAAAGCTGCTATGTAAATATCCCATTAGTATTATTAGATTGCAAATAAATGACACTTACCCCAGTTTCATTAGTTAGGATGTCACTTTCCAGGTGGAAACAGACTATAACCATGAATCATGTCGTTATTTAGCTAACAAAATGGAAAATGCTGGCAATTAATGGGTTACGAGAATAAGGGTGACTAAGTATTTATAAATTGATGTGGTACCCTGAGGGCACCACTATTTGTAATAAAGTGTGTTTCATAAACAGATCTGGCTCTGTGCTGTAGTCCTGCGAAGCAAAGTGGAGTTGATCTCTCACAAATTAACTGTAAATGAGACTGACGCCCTCTAACACAAATGGAGATACCCTCAGGGCTGCACTTACATTAATGACAGAGCACTGGGAAATGATGTGGAAATGCAAGAATAAAGGATGCTTTCTTATCCATGGTGTAAATTTAAAGAGGAACCTGCAGACTGAGGGAAACTTTCACGTACAGAAGATGAAAACCATAAAAGTCTTGTTTGCTAATTAGTAATCAATTTGTGTGGAAAGAAGGTTTGCTCCATCCCAGCTCTCCTTCATTACTGCAGCAAATTCAAATTCCTGATTTTCCTGACCTGCATAGCTTCCAGAGGGTACCATCTTGAAGCACACTATTACACCATCATGGCAGGACCCAGAAAAAAGGTTTTTTATCAAAACACATAGCGCCTGTGTTGGATCTAGTGTCTTCCACAGGAGAGCAGGTGCTCGGATCCTTTTGAGAGACCGCATGTTGGTGTTCTGGTGTTTTGGGGATAGTGGGAACCCACCAAAGGAAGGAGGAGGATGGTGGAGAGGCAGCAGGAGAAGAGAGGAGATAGTCTTTGGAAGCATACAGTCACATGATGGAAATGGTGACAGAGGCCTGGTCTACAGTAGGGATGGGGGTGGGTCGATCTAATTACTCAACTTCAGCAGCTACGTAATAAGTCGACGTACTTAGATTTACTTACCGTAGTGTCTTCACTGCGTAATTCAAATGCTGACACTCCCCTGTTGACTCCACCTGTGCCTCTTGCTCCAGTGGAGTACCAGAGTTGACAGGAGAGCCCTCGGTGCTCGATTTATCTCGTCTTCACTAGACACGATAAATCGACCCCTGCTGGATTGATCGCTCCAGAGGTAAGTGTAGACATGCTCAGTGACACCATCAGCAGCAGGTCCCAGGCCGCCAATGGAACTACTCATGAACTCCAGCCTCATAATAAGTGCAATAACACTTCTTCAACCTTCCACACTTGATGTCTCCTACCCATCCTGGAATCTCAGAACTGCTTCCCACCAGTACAGTGTGTAAAGAGATGAGAACTGTCACCGCCCCGTGACCCACCAGGTTCAAGCAAGCAGCAGAGCTGACATTTAAATGCCATTTGTGTTCCGGTTTGCACAGCCCCAAAAGTGTTTTGCATGATTGTTTTCCTAATAAAGATCCTGTTCTGTGATTACATGTGCCTGCATAAAAAGCCCGGGAACAGAGTTCAATACATGCTACATTTTATTACATACAGCCATGAATGCCAGACATCAATTTAATCAGATTAGAATAAGGCCAAATAATGAAGAACATTTAACAGAAGCATCACACTATGTGGATTTCACTTCCTCTTCCTCTTACTGACTTCAAGGATACGTATGAATGAAATACTGCACTTACCTTGTTCACTACAACAGCAGGACCATCACTAGTAGCCTCGGGACTCACAATGAGTTGAAAATGCACAGCCTCAGCATCCCACGTGTTTTCGCAGCTTTCCCAAACAAGAGGGAGCACAACACAAGAGCCATGACTGTAGGGATATACTCCAGTTCTGTGCCATTTCGCTTCAGTAGGAATTGCCATTTCCCCTTCAGTCTCCCAAACTGTCTGTGTCACATCACCAAAGTGGTACTAAAATTACCCTTTGTTGACATCCTCCTGATGTGGCTATGGCTGCATTATCCAGAGTAGGCTGGGCAGCCAAGAATCACTGCTGGCGCAGATACACCACATATTTCTCAGCTGTGTTGGGGGAACAGAATCCCTGGTTGTCTCTTCCTTCCCAGGATGGAATTCTTTAATGTCCTAGCATTATTAACCTTGCCAGGTCAGCTAACATTTGCATCTGTAGAACATCATCTGCGATCCACCAGAGCAGAGTAAGAATTTTAGTTGTAGACTCCATGCCTGATCGTGAGGGCAAAGAATTGGGAAGGGTATTCTGTTAATAGCCCCTGCACAATTTGGGAAACCCCAGCATTGTTCAGAACCCTCCATTGTTTCAGGAACATGACTCACATGGCTCAGCAGCACTTGCTTCATGTTATGCCCACACCCAATACATCTTTGGATGCTTCTACAATCTCCTGTCTGTCCTTAGGCATCACCATCCAGAAAATGGAAGATGCAGCCACCTGAAGGGCCAGTAAAGTCTCAGTGATGCAAAATGGCCACTATGGCCCTTGATCATTATTATTATTTATTTGACATTCATATTGTGGTAACACCTAGAGATCTCATCCAGGGGTGGGGTGGGGTGGGGTGGGAGGGGTTGTACACAGTAAATGACAGATTTTGGAGTAAGAAGATTATAAATTTTGCCCAAGAACTCCCACTTGAGGAGGGAGCTGCAAAAATACCCATAGTCTTGTGTAACACCGACAGACCCCCATTGTCAGCAGATGGGATCGAACCTGGGATTTCTGGAGCTAAACGCATGAGCCTCTACTGTATGAGCTAAAAGTCACATGGCCCTTAGCTTAGACTGTAGCAGACTCATTAATCTCTCTCTAAGTGGTCTCACTGACACTAGGGAGAACAGAGCACTACACCCAGGAGGTATGTAGGTTTCACTTGCATTGGCAGCTGCTGCTGGGCCACTATGGGATATCTGCCCAGAATGTATTCTTAAAAATGTGAACAGCCAAAGAGCCAGGTGTGGCTGTGAAAGCACATTTATGATGGCATAGAAGCTGGTGTGTTGACACAAATGGAACCCTGTAACTCAGGGGTCGGCAACCTCTGGCACGCAGCTTGCCAGGGTAAGACCCTGGCAGGCCAGTCAGTTTGTTTACTTGCTGCATCAGCAAGTTTGGCCGATCGCAGCTCCCGCTGGCCACGGTTCGCCGTCCCAGGCCAATGGGAGTGGCAGGTAGCCATGGCCAGCATATCCCTAGCCCGCTCCGCTTCCTGCCACCCCCATTGGCCTGGGATGGTGAACCGCGGCCAGTGGGAGCCTCAGTCCGCCAAACCTGCCAACGTGGCAGGTAAACAAACTGGCCCTGCCTCCAGGGTGCTTACCCTGGTGAGCCATGTGCCACAGGTTGCCAACCCCTGCTGTAACTTGTGGCTGTAAAACTGGTCACATTTCTAACTGGTTATAAAAACTTGGCTCTCAATGTTGTGTGATTGGGATTTATGCCCATATTATAATCACACAAAATCAAAAGGCCTGGCTATGTTTAAAAACTCAAGAACAGCATTACCCGTACTGGCCACTGCACCCTCAGGGGTACGTCTAGAGACTATTTTCATTTAATTTTGTTTTTGTTCCATGCAGTGGTGTGTCTTTTTAAGGCTGGCTCTTAAACTGCAGACCCAAGCACTGCTGGCAGGATCAATCAGTAGGGCTTTTACAGAGTATGAAGCAGGCTGCTGGGGCTCTGCTAATAAAACATTCTTTCACTTGTGCTTTTGTGTAGGTGTTGTGTGTGGATTTGCTTCCCACAAGACTATACATTATGTAACTAATCAGCAAAGAAATGCCAGCTGGATGTTTTAATTTACACACAGTACTAACCATGTTGCCAAATAGTATCACCATGTGACCATGACTCTAATAATTCTGAGTGCTTTACTTATTCACGCTCTGTACCAATATTAACTAATCTTCATCTCACCTCAGCTGGGTACTAAACTATTCCTATCTGTATTTTTCATTTGGCTAAACTAAAGCACAGAGAGGGGTGGCATAACAAGTCACTGGCAAAACTAGGATTAGAACTGAAAAACTCCTAACTCCAGACCCTGTGCTTTTTCCTCTACAGCCTGCTGTCTTACATTTCAGATATGCACATGTTGTTTAAATTTGTTCTGCTCTTTAAATCAAAGAGGGCCTTTATTTTTATGCTTTACTAACTAGCCCATTAAGTTTTTTATTGTTCCTATAATCTACTTCGTATTTTTTTGTTACCAACAGTAATGCAATGAATATATTACATGAAAAACAGAATCTATTTATTGGTTTGTTTTTAGTTAAAAACGAACGGGCCTAGGTGTACAGTGTGAAGTATGTACACTACGTTTATAAAAGCAATGAAAGGAATAATTAAACTAAATACATCACAGCCATTTTTCAAACCACTTGAACTGGGATGTTATGAATATAAAATACTGATAGTCCTTTTGGCAAACTTTTAATACAATCATTTGGGTTGCACTCTAAATGCCTGGCATATTTCAACCCTGGAGGTAAATTAATCTCAGTGGGATTGCTGAGTAATTAAGAAGAAAGTGTCTCTAATGGTCTTGCTTCATGGAGAGAGTGAAATAACACCAGGTTATTCGGCTGATAATCCAACATCCTTGCATTTAAAAAAAAAATTGCAATCCCTGCAAGGCATGTCATTGTTATTCTACATGGTATGCACTGGATTTCAAATAACTCAGTATTTCAGTGTTACCTGTATCATGATTTTATAAATTTCCATTTAAAATATAAAATAGTATAAATTCTCAGATTGACTTTCCTGTTGTCCACAGAGCCCAAGTGTGACGGCCTACAGAATGCAGGTCAAACCTCATCTGTTTGATCTGGTTTTTGTGAATTGAGGTCAATAGGTGGATGAGGATATCTCAATGGCAGTGGGTAACAGTGGTGAGCTGTTTGTTCTGTAGCCGGTTGTTGCCAATAGATACTGATGGGTTTAATTTTTTAAGATGGGCCCAGATATTATCACAATGGGCTTGATATAAATTATTAAAGAATTTTATAAAACTGTCTATAAATTATAATTTACTAGCTACAGGGAGCTCAAATACTCAAATAAAAACTTAGATAGATAACCAGGAAAAAACAAACAATTCTATATGAATTACTGAATGACTACTTGATGTGGTAATGTTAGTATCTATGCAGTGTTAAACCTAGAGCTATCTCTTACAAAGTACATTGTAGACTGTGACTAAGGGCATGTGTACACTACAATTAGAGGGTGTGACAGCAGTTCAAGCTGACATACTCAAGCTAGTTTTAATCTAGCTAGCTCGTTGTCCCAGAACAGTGAAGCCATGGCAGTGTGAGCTTCAATGCAGGTCCACCTGGAACCCTGGGTAGCTACTCGCAGGATGATCCTGTATTGAAACATGAACTGCCATGGCTTCACTGCTCTGGGACCCAAACTAGTGAGATTAAAGCTAGCTTGGGTTTGTCATCTGAAGATGCAGTCACTCTCTGTGTGTGCAGTATAGACATACACCCCTTTTAGAAGTGACGATTAGGGGATTTGTACACCAAGATAGTTATCTCAAGTTAACTATCATGATTGAAAATCTGAGTGAAGACAAGGTAGTTTTTACCTCATTGTAGCTAGTGGAGATAAACCATAGCTACAACCACCATAGCATTGACCTCGACTGGCTACATCAAGGCAAAAACTACGGTACCTTATCTCCGTTAGGATTTCAACTCAAGATAGCTATCTTGATGTAAAAACACCTCTTTTAGCAGTGAAGACATTGCCTGTAGCAGTGTAATGCCAGAGCATTAAATAAAGGTCTGAATATTCCAGGACCAACATGATCATATCACAGAGACAAAATAGGTCACATTTTCAAGAGTAATCAGTCAGTTTCTGGGACACAGATCTTTGATTAAGAGATTCACAGCAAATTAGAACTAGCTTCCCTTTGAATGACTATTTTAAACTACTCCAACTGTTGTTGGATAAGGGATGATTGCAGAGTGGTTCATTTTTGTATTTAAAAAATTGTCGAGAGCTAGAGACAGAAGCTCTTCTTATGGTGGTGTATATCAGAATAAATGAGTTGTATTTCAAAAGAGAGAAAGAAAAGCAATAGGGTCTTTCCAACAGCCCTGCTCCAAATAAAGGCCGCATCATATCATCCACATTAAACTGACCTCCTCATTGAAATCCAGGCCATAATATGGCTTTCAGTGATTATTATTATGAGATCACCTGGAACACACTATATTTTAATGCATTAGGGCTAGCTTGAGCAAGCCTTACGTTGATGAGCAGATACCTGGCTGAATAGTTCTGCTGAGGTATGTGCTCAACAAGATGAGTAAAGATTGTACAGTCTAGCCGTTAGGAAGTGATGTGTGAGTGAAAATGCAAACCCAGGTTTGCAACTCAAGCTTGCAACATCAAATATATTTGTTGCTACCAATCAAAGAACGGAACGTACACCTCTACCCCGATATAATGCGACCCGATATAACACAAATTCAGATATAATGCGGTAAAGCAGCACTCTGGGGGGCAGGGCTGTGCACTGTGGTGGATCAAAGCAAGTTCAATATAACGCGGTTTCACCTATAACGTGATAAGATTATTTGGCTCCTGAGGACAGCGTTATATTGAAGTAGAGTGTATTTGCAGACAGGGCAGGATGAGATCTGTTGTATTAATACAGATGGAATAAATGGGTTGAAGGTGCTAACCTAACCCAGTCACTGTCCAACATTAAACAGTTAAACAAGATCTGGGGTTGGTATACAGAGACCTCAGCCTGCTTACCATTGCAAATACACTGTTAAAAATCCTTTAAACCTTTTATTAAAGATTCAGAAAAGAAAACAAACAAAACTGGGCTAATGCATTTGAAATGTGAAGTATTAAGTAAAACTTTTGTTTCAACACATCCCTTGTTCCCTTTCCCTGTAGCTGGAAAGAGTTTAGAAGGAAAAACCCTCTTGTTGACAGTCTCTTAGATGGCATCAGTGATGGCGATAACCGTCCTTTTGGGGAAAGGTGGAGTTGTTGTTGTTGCTGCTGTTAAAGGTCCAATCCCATTTCATCTCAGGTGGTGTCTGGGATTCAGCTGAAGCTGGTAGCGGTGGAGTCATCATCTGGGTCCCTCTTTCAGGACATCTGCCAGTATTAGGACAAGCCTATTGTCCTAGGAGATGGTGGGATGGCAGCCATGACTGTGAAGGTCACTTCAGTAGCCTCCATCTGCTTTTCCCCCCAAAGTTTCTTTCTTTAAGGACCCCAAAGGGAATGATGGGTAGCATAGCCCATCCCCTCTTGATTTTGTTCACCAATTAGGCCAAACATCCAACTTATCAATTTTGGTTCATTAATTTCCAGTTCCACAACTTCCTGTTTTACCAACCATGATTTTAACATTGTCCTGAGTTATGTCAGGAAGCTTTTTTGTTCAGACTCATTCAGTTTTTCTGTCTCCCTTTCCTATCTTTTCCCATCAATAATTTGTTATTATAGGTTATTGTGACATTTTACGAACTTTTATACATATTTTACAGTTGAGTTCACAGCGAGGGTAAATTTGTAGGCTCAGCTATTACAACAGAACTTATGGATGCTGCAGAGAGCTGATGAAATGACCTTTGAGGAAATCTTTGATTTCTCTCTCTCTGTTACCTCATACATCCACACCATATCCTCATGCGTTCTCCTGTATAGCATATCTGAAAGCCAACCTTATCCTTCTGCCCACACAGTTAACACTCTCAGTCAGCCGCTCCTTGTCTCCTGTGTTGATTGCTACATCCTCCTTCTCCTCTCTGGTGTCCCTAATACTACATCATTCTCACCATTCAAGTCCATACAACACTCAGCTGCTAAGATCAGCTGCTGCTTTGACCCTATTCGAAACATTATTTTTCCACTTAAAATGCAAAGACATCATAAACAGATTGGAGCAGCGATATGACTAAGATAACCTTCTGTAGATTGTCCGACCTTGGCATTTGTGCAGTAAGCTGGTAGCCGCAAAATATCTAAAAGTGCATTGTAGACATCATGACCTATTTGTAGGACATGAGGAACCTGCTGTCGAGAGACTAGTTTTTACATGTAGTTAAGAAAGCAGAGTAGCTGCAGGGCATAACCCTAGATAAGCTAGATATCCTTCACTAAAATTGGCTGGCCTATGAGCACAGTATCAATCAGTTTCCTCCACTAACATCAACATAATTGAAAAGGTAGATTAGACTAAAACATAGCCCATGAATTGATTTCATACCGTACTAGTCATCTCTCTTCTCCTTTCAAGACCCTGAACATGTGAAATAAGTGCATTGGCGTCAAACTCTGGCTTCAGAAACCCATGTTCAAATCCCACCGACTTAAAGGTGCACGGCACATGTGTGTCTGAGAGCACTTAGATCAATGGGGCCTATTCCATTTTCTGTGTGGAAAAAGGGGCCATGCCACATGGGTAAAGCAGAAATGCAGCTAACATCATTACAAATGAGAAGAGATGAGGAAAAAGTAATTGAGAAATTTAGAGTAAATAATAATATGCTTAATTAGCCCCAGTCTGATTTAATCTACACCATGTTTATGCCAATTGACTTCAGTGGACTTAGTTCTGATTCACACTGTATAACTGAGATCAGAATCAGTCTCTGTGTGTTCAAAGTGCCGTGGGAACAGAAGCTGAGTCAGAGGAGCGTGAATTTCTTGGAGGAGAAAGAGGAATTAGATAGTAAAGTGTAGTTTGATTACAAGTGGTCTTTCCTTCCGGACAAGACCCCTTTTGTGTTGTCTCCAGCAAAGCTGTGTTTAACTTGAACTTGCTGGAGGATTTATTATCTGAAAAATACCATTGGCAGCCAAGCTGCATTTGGTGCATGTGGATGGGAAGGAGCACAATGCTAGCAAGCAGTCACCTGGATTGAGACACAGCAAGGATAAATGATTTACTCAAGGTCAGTGGCAGAGATTAGAAACTTGGAGTCCTGATTGTAATATAACCTGAAGAGCTCTTCATGTGCAGAATAAATGCAGAGGGGTGCAATTTTCACCCTCCAGCACTAGTGGGGCAGCTGAAGCTACATCAGGGATTCACCACCAGGACAGGTCAGGTAGTGTTTGCATCAGTGCCCTTTCCTGGGGATTCAGCCAGGGAGAATAGTTCCCAAGGAGCCTTTCTGGCAGAGGTTCCCTGGGGTATGTGCTGAATCAGTGCAAGGACCACTCTAGCTATCCATGGCCACAGCGGCCCATTCAGCAGCTGTGCTAGCTGGTTGTGGGGTCATTGGCAGAACAGGGGTTGCAGGCACTTCGCAGTGCTGGAATCCCCCAACTACCTGGAATTTCTGCCATCCATTGGGATTCACCCAAAGAAGCAGGTGTAACTCAGGATTTAGGGTGGTTCAGGGTTTCACCCAAATAAGGTAAGAACAAGGAGGAACGCAGCCGCAGAACAGTGCAGTCTTTGCTCAGCAATGTCATTGTGTGCACCCTATACAGCATAATACTCCTGGGAGATATTCATATCCAATGGGTACGCCCTTCCTACAGCGATGGGGGACATTTAATGGCCTTGCTAAATACTGTCCTCATGTTCACTTTAGTTTTTCTCAAAGAGGTTCGGTCCCTCATGCGCTAGGGAACTTATAGTTTGCACCAGTGGGGTTGACACGGACCAAGTAATGTATAGCACCTCAGTATGCTTTTGAAGTCACACCCCTGGAAAGTGCATTACAACTCTCTGTAGACAAGCCCTAACTGGGCATCTTGTCCTTGGAGAGAGGAATGACATGACTGGGAATAGTCTGTGCTTTATTTGTAATGAAAGAGGTGTTGGGGCAATTTTTTTACATTCATAAATGATGCAGCAAGCCCACAGGTGCCGGGGCAATGAACTGCCAAGCCCAGAGGGGCCCGGGCTATGAACTGCCAAGCCCAGAGATGCTGGGACTGTGAACTGCCAAGTCCGGAGGTGCTGGGGCTATGAAATGCCAAGCCCGAAGGTGCCGGGGCTATGAATTGCCAAGCCCAGAGGTGCCAGGTCTATGAACTGCCAAGCCCGGAGGGGCCGGGGCATGGCCTTGGCACAAATTAAGCCCTGGGAATAGTGCTGATTGCTTGTGCTTCTGAAGCTGCTATTATTTGCTATCATAGCAGAACATTTTCTCTTTCTAGGACTCTCTTGCTTCTGAACATCATGCACTGACCCTCAAGGGGTTATGGTTCCCATGCCCCCTGCGTAAACTTGGTGACAAAAAGCCTACAGTCAATTTGAGATGCTCTTAATTCTTGCTCAGTGAGAGAACCAAAATTCTGACTGCAAGTCAGCTCTGGGGACAAGAGCACAGTAACAAAATTATATGGTGACACCAGTGCTGTCTCCAATCTGCGATGCTGGCTGCTATTTACTCAGGTTAAGTATAGCACTCAGTACCAAATGCCAGAGCATGAACAAAAGGAGAGGCAGCCTTTCAAAATGAGGCATGCTGTCAACTGAAATAACTCGGCCCCCAAAGCCTGTTAAAATTAGAGGGACGCCTCATTGCGCGAGCTACAGCTCATGCAGAAACAACCTGTTTCTGGGCACTTTCTTTTCCTCTGACATAAGGTGATATGTGCTATTAGGTTACATTAGCTTTCTGAGCTGATGTAGCCCAATGCAGCATGACTCGCATGTGGGCACTATATTACACTGACAATTTAACCAGGCAGTTACCACAAAGAGGAAATCATGGCAGTTACTTTACCTAATAACAGCATGAAAGTGTGATGTGTCTTTATCAAGCTGTCGTGTTGCTCCTGTGCATTAAAGGAGACTCGCTCTCTCTGGTGTAACATTCACAGATAGAAGTGGCATGAGATATTGCCATAAACTGTCCTGTTAATAAACCAGCAGAGAGTCATAAAAAATGTAGCCGTTTGATGGGAACAAATTAAGAAGATGGAGGCAACTTCTTTCCCTTCACACCAGACATCCCTCAAGGAGAAATGCAGAATTCCCCTCTTGACCCAGTGGCTAGAATGCTCCTTACTAATAATAATCACCTTGGAAAGGTGTCTTTTTTAATCCCTTATAGCATTAATGTCCTTCTGTGCCGGAGGGAGATGTAAGTTTCTGCTGAATGAAGGTTAACAAGAAAAGTCCTGCTCAGCAGGTCTGTACTGAGTAAGTTGTGCAGGCAACCCCTTTGACTTTCACCATGTGCCTGAGGACAGAGCCGCGGGCCAAGTTAATGGATGGTACGTAAAGAGGGGTTAGTTACAAGTTGATAAGAGGGCCCTTATCCCTGAAGCGTTTAGAGGACGGTGTTGAAAGCCTGCAGTGGCACAAACTGCCTACAATAAACTAAACAGACTTACATAGCCAAACAGGGGACGAGGCATTCTTTATTATTTGTATGACCATAGTACCTACGAACCTAGGCATGGACCAGGACCCCATTGTGCTAAATGCTGTCCAAATACAGACCAAAGCCATCACCCTCACCCCAAAGAGCTCACAATCTAAGTGCAAGACAAGACACAATGGATACAGATAGACCGACTAAGGAGTACAAGGAAACAACTGTATAGTATGGTCAGCATGGGAGGCTGTGGTCTTAGTACACTGGCATCCTATCCGTTGTCAATATTGTGTAGGTGTCACAGCAAAGGAAAGTTCTAAGGAGGGTTTTGAAGGAGTAGGTGGTTGGTAGGGGGGATGGTTGGTAGGGGAGCATTGCCTAGTGATCAGGGGCTTTGACTCTGTAAATGGCAGGTAGATTGTTGGTAGGGGAGCCTGAGCCCTCTCACTCTATGGGGCTCCAACTCAGGGCCCGTTGAGGGCTATCAGTGAGCTGACAACCTGGGTGCTTAAGGCCTGCCACCTCTCTGCAATTGTCCCAAAGTTACTATCTGGGTTAAGGCAGCGTGAAGGGTGTCCACTCACCACAAGGCATCTCTTGGTGGCTGCATGTAGTGTGGTAGCTTCCTTTCTCTCTGGGCAGCAACTGCCTCCTGCTGTGGCATGGCCCTGTCCCCATACCAGGTCAGTGCTAACCACAGGAGCCAACTTTCTTCTTTTCGGGTGAGTGCTTCACCCCCTCTCTGCCCGTAGGCTATGTCCTCACTCCACATCTTTCTCCGAGGCCCCACCTTCGCTCCACCTCTTCCCAACCCCACTCCACTCCCTCCCCGGAGCTCCTCCAGCAAGCTGCTAAAAAGCTGATTGGCAGGGCTCAGCGAGCAACTGATTGGCAGGTGACTGGTGGGGGCTGACCACCCACTATTTTTTCCATGGGTGCTCCAGCCCTGGAGGACCTATGGAGTCAGTGCCTGTGGTGTTAAGACTTTCCCCTGCTGGGGTAGTCAAAACAAAACAAAGAGGATTTAACAAAACTTGAAGTTTATATAAGCGCAGGAGAAGAATGCTTCCCCTCTCCCTCAGGCTATCTCTGTGGCAGGTCCTCCCTTCCCTCAGGGAGGGATCTTTGTGCAGTTGTTTTAGGGAAAGATTCTAACTTTCCTTCAGCTCTTCTTGGCTGCAGCTGCAGGATGCAGGTCTGCTCTCTTCCCTGGTCTGCCAGCAAGTGAGCAACTCCCCTGACTTTTAACTCCTCCTCCAGTTGGTGCATTTCCTACAGGTGGTGGCGAGGCAGGGCTGGCTGAGCCCAGAGCTGTTCCTTAACCCCTGGTTGCCCAGTGTGGGGTTTCTACCCCACCAGCACAGAGGAGAATGAGCTAGTTTTTCAGAGAGCTTTCTACAGACACGAGAGGCAGCATGGGAGAAAGCATTCAACTGAAACGATCGTTCATTAAAAATATCTCTATGCAATACTTTTTTCTTTGTTTTCTTCTCATAGTAGTAATTGCCACACCTCAGGACATTTTCTTTAGACAGATGACCAAACTGCCTCAGACTAAAAACTCCTCCCAGAGGGCCAGTCCTCATGAACTGATTCCTGCATTTGTTATTGCTCAAGTAAAAATGGTCTTTTCTTGTATTCTTTATCTTTGGAGGCTGTCTGATCAATGGCCAAAGCCAGTAATACTGCTATCCTAGCTGTTGTAAAGAATATGTTAGTGTTCTTTGCTAAATATTCTCTCCCTCCCCCCAAAAATAGTCTTTCAAGACAAGAGTTTCTAAAAATATATGCTCTAATTCGGTGGTTCTCAACCAGTAGTATGTGTACTCCTAGAGGTACACAGAGGTCTTTCAGGGAGTACATCAATTTAGCTAAGTATTGTCTAGTTTTACAATAGGCTACATAAAAAGCACTAGCAAAGTCAGTATAAACTACATTTCATAAGACAATGACTTGTTTATAGTGCTATATACACTAGACACTGAAATGTAAGTACACTATTCATATTCCAATTGATGTATTTTATAATTATGTGGTAAAAATGAAAAAGTCAGCAATTTTCAGTAATAGTGTGCTGTGACACTTTTGTATTTTTATATCTGATTTTATAAGCAAGTAGTTTTTAAGTGAGGTGAAACTTGGGGGTACACAAGAGGAATCAGACTCCTGCAAGGGGTACAGCCATCTGGAAAGGTGCACTGCTCTAATTCAGCCATAAATTATTGGGATTGATGCAGTAATTTCTGAGTGCTAATAAATTACTATGTTATACAGGAGATCAGAATATATGGCCATAAGAGTCCATCTGGATTTTATATCTATGGGCCTGATTCTCTTCTCCCTTATGCTACTTTTACACTTGGTTGACTTCAGTGGCATTACTTCTGATTTACTGTTGAGAGTGAGCGGAAAGATCAGTCATCGTGGATGCTTTTCCCCAACATAAGTGAGAACAGAATCAGGTTCCAAGTGTACAGTCTGGTGCACCATAAATGAGGAGAGTGAGATTTTTAACTAAGGTTATAGGTACAAACCCACCTACTCATAAAAACTTCCAGGAAATTTTTAAACCCCAAGTACAGCAGACAGGATTACAATTTTTCAGTTTGCATTCCAAAGGCACAGGAATGAAATCCATCCTTGGAAAGAGCTAGGGCTGAGTAAAACCTGCCAGGTTTAGGCATTTGAAACTTGCCATCTACTTCCTTTCTAGTTTATTGCTACTTTTTGCAGGCTGTACTGCTTGAAAGGTGACCATTCCTGTAGCAGGTATCTTCCAAATGACCTAGTGAATGGACACATGAAGTTTCTTGGCAGGCAGAAAATCGATGCGCAGCTTGACTCAGGTAGTGAAGTTGCAATGCATTAGAACTAGTATCATGTTCGAGAACAAATTAGTAGCTATAAAGGTCAGTATAGACTATGTACAAGGGGTTATTCCCCAAAGCAAAAGGTAGTATACTCTAATCCAGGCTGTACCTGCAAGAGGGCAGCATCATAGCTGCTTGACCTGTGTGTTCCAAGGTACTATAAATCTATAGTACCTGGGCCATATGCATACGGGGATGTCCTAAGTCAAGCAGCCTTGCCTGAAGACTTACAGGGAGTCAGTAATAGGGTCGTGCAAACAGGCTAATAACCTCCCTGAGTAGATACTCATAAAGCACTGCATCCTGCAGGCAGTGTTTGCCTCATCCTTCCTCAGGATCCAGGCTCTCACAAATGCTGTCTGAAAAACATTTAATTTCCTTCCACTGGAGCATAATGGAACAGATTCCAATATCAGTTATACAGGAATAAATCTAGAGTAGTTGATTTGATTTCAATGGAGTTAATGCAGATTTACACAGGTGTAAGTGAGAACAGAATTTGGACCAATATACTGAGAGCCTGTCACTTGTGAGAAGTGACCCAGAGAGAGCAAGGATGTTGAAAGGAGGAAGAGAAGGCAGAATTTTAAAAGGTCAGCCCAAAAGGTGTCTAGTAAAAAAAAAAATCAAACTGAAATCTTTCAATTTAGAATTTTGCAATCTTTTTTCCTCATGCCTGGATACCTGCAGTTCCTAACTAGAGTCTCAATTTCACCACAGCAACTCCCGCTAAAAACAAAGTAGGCAAAATGGATATCTAGCCTCAGGAGCTTAGCCACCACAGTAATGAGAGTGTTAGTAGTAACTAGATAGCTCCAGGGTCCTAGCCTCCTTGCAGCCTCACCTCATGGCTGGCAAAAGCTCTGACTTCTCATGCACTTTGTTCTTTGCTTTGGTTATGCATAATTTATATGGACACTTTGCCTCTGCAAAAATGTGGTACCTGGGGGAGAGTTTAAAAATATTAACACTGCAATAGTCTCTTTAGGAACTTAGGTCTCATGCTGACGCATGCTAGTCTAGGAAATCATATGACTGTGGTTCCTGGCTGAAAGGTCCAACATTTAGAGTGTGACCTCACAAATATCCTGAAACTTCTAACCATACAAATTGGGGATGGTGTGGAATTCCTTGGGGAAACAAGTCTTCGGTTTGACTCACTTCTGCCTTGCACCTTGCACAGTTAAACGTGCACAGTGATAGCATTTGGCACCACCTGCATTCACTGTGCATAAGTGTAAGTGACTACACAGTGGACTGCAGCAGTGGAGAAACAGGTCTCCTAACTCCCCAGGAGGCTCAAACTCTCCACAGAGGTCTCGGTCAGCATGTACCCTACACTACTCAACACTGTAACACGAGCAGCAAAACCTCACAATAGCATTTCCGTCTGTCTCTGATGACATCAGACTTCCAGACTTGGGGGACTCATGCAGCTGCAGCGTCTGAACCATCCCTGTCAAGTTCTACAATGTAGCCACTTCTTTTCTTCTTCAGACAATGAGTAGGGAATGTTGACAAATTAACAAGTGTTTTCAGCTTGCATGTGAATTTTAGAAGGCGCAAATCATGGTGGGAGTGGGAAATAAAGGTCCAATGAACACACCAGAAACATTTTAACCGTTACATTACAGATCTGCTGTGCTCTTTTTGTACAGTTGACCCTATAATCACATTAGGACCATGCAGTAACAGCATCATGTGAAGTATTATGCAATGATAAACACACCCTTACTGCACTGATATCACTGGAGCTGTGTTCATTTACCAGATCCAGATTCTACTGAGAATCTAGCCCATGGTCAGATAATGTGGAATTAAATTACCTTTGGATTTAGTAGTAGTGAGCTATAGAAACGAGGGATTCGTAATTAAATTAAATTACTTGTATTGATCAAGTAAATCCAGTGTCTGGGCTGGATTCTCCTCTCATTCACACTGGTGTGTAACTCCCTTGCATTCAATTCATCACAGTAAAACTCATGTCAGTGAAAGGAGAATTAGACCCTATATACTTAAAAGAGAAATAAAGGGTATGGAAATTATAAAGTACTTATGCCTTATAATTTATAGCTAGGTCCAATTCTGCAAAAGACTATTGATGAACATGAACATAAATAATAACCACAAGATACATTCAGTTGTATTCACACTCTTGTAAGTCATATTCTGCAAACAGATCAGAGCAGTGAATAGTTATTTGGAAGATTATTTGTGGAATGTGAAAGACTCATGAAAATGTCAGTATATTGCCCTCTTGAAATACAGTATCTTTGATAGTCCATTTAGAGCCAGAGTTAGTCACCAGGGCACTTTTGAAAATCACACTATGCACCTATCTGCAATTTTAGGCACCTAAATACATTTAAAAATCTGGTCCTTACTGTTTATAAACATTTCAGCCATTCAATCACGGAAACAGAAGTAATTCCACGTTACTTAAGTGATAAATCACACACCACAAGTCATGTACAACATTCATTAGTACAAAACATTATATGCAAAATATGTGCTTTGACAACTCCTAGGTTGAAATACGTTCATATAAAGTATGTGAACAATTTCAAATAACAAATAAATTTAAAAAAATGGATAGTCTGTAGATAATTCATGAAGAGAAAAAGGCTAAATTTAATCAAATTCATTATAAGGTTTGCTCAGTTCTTCTTCAAGCTTACTTGAAAAATATTCTCCATACATATTCTCAGAACTGCAAGGAATATCTTTTGTTCTAATTCTCAAGCAAACTTTTTGTTCCCTATTTTTTCTCTTTCCATAACCTACTGTACCAGAATTTCACGATATCCCACACATTTATCTAATCAAGGTTTTTGCAACGACCCTCTGCACAGTCTGGCAGAGACGGTATTGATTTAGGAACTAGCAGTTGTGACAATTCAGTCACAGATTGGAGCTGGCTCGGTATGTGGGCTTGTCTGTCATGAGCAGAATTCTGATCCAAGCTGGTCTCATGTTTAAAAAAACAACAACAAAGAGCTACTTTTATCTGTTATGCTCTGAAGGGAAAAGGATTACAAAGGCTAAATAAGCCATCTGAGTACTTAGCCAGCAATCCTAAATAGCACCCTGATAGGAAGTACAGGCAGAGAGCTAATTAAATTAGCCTTCTTTGATTTATCGACAAGCAGAGCAACAGATCACACAGAATTGTCCCACAAAATGAATAAGCATTTTGAGCCACACATTTACTATGGAACTTCCACCCCTGCAAAGCCCTGTCATGGGACTCAAGTTTAACAAGTCCTGATGGTTTAGGTCAATGTCCCTTACTCACTGAAGCAGAGCCATATTGGTAATAATACAGCAAAGCATATTATTTTGCATGCATGATCTTAATCCCATTTTTAATGTCTAGGACAATCTAGTGGTTAATTAGCAATTTGCTGCCCACTACTATGCAAATGAATGACAAGTAAAAGCCTTCTGCATCTGTAATTATTCCATTGATTTACAAGCCACTTTTCCTTCAGTGTTCATTTCTCTGTGTGGGTGCATTCATACATCATGTGTGCCATTATTTTTAGAAGCATGCTCTGTGCCTTTTTGTGCTCTCCTAGTTCCAGCATCCAGTAATTACTACTTTTTGGATACCATGGACCTGATCCTCGGCTAGTGTAAATCGGAATAGCTCCACTGACTTTAATGGAACTATGCCAATTTATGCCAGCTGAGGAGCTGGTCTTATATTTTTAAGAAAGATGTTTTAGGACACTTGGGATTTCTTTGCTGAAAAGTAGTTGAGAATAAGATTCAGAAAAAGTCAGAGTACCATAAATCCTAATTGCAGCTTGCAAACACACACACATGTACATTTATTTATATGTACAGATCTGCTTCTGCTTAATCCCTAGAAGAAATTGTAATACTCTCCTAACATTTGATTTTTCTCCTGAACTGCTTTTATAAGTAAAACACAGAGTATACTTAATCCATTTGGCTACTTTCTCACAGTTTTTACTGGTGGGTTTTTTTAATGTTTTACATTTAGCCTTGGTATTAGAGAGCTCTTGTGTTAAATTAAGTCAATTAATAAATGGAGACATTAAACAATCAATTTTGTCTGCATATCTCCACAGCATTATGTATGGCTGGCTGTAATCACAAGATAAATGCAATGTGCTGATGTATGGTAATGTTCAATAATGCATTCTCCACCAGGCTCAATTCATCAGGGAGTTTTTGTAGGCGGGGGGGGGGAGCATTTGTTATTGGCTGTCTCTGGACCTCAAGGATAACATTCCGGTCCTTTTGATTGGCTGACCCACTGCTGCAAGATTCTAACCATCTTATTTTGATGATGAATATGAAGGCATGCTAAGCTGTGCAGGAGTGTAGTTCTCACAGGCTGCGCTCCTTCCCCAGTCTCAAAGGCTGACAGTCTCCTTCGTTGCTTTCCTCATCAAACAACAACAACAAAAGTTGTGATGCTTTTCTTCACCCAGTGCTTTGGGGCTGTATTAGATCTTATTCACCTTAGGTTTCAACATTACAAGGCTAAGAGGGTTTTTTCAGCTGCTGGGCAACTTGTCTGTGTTGTAAACCCAACACACAGCCTAAAGGTGAGTTAAAAATATGTTTCTATTCCAGTGTTTTATGCTACTCATTTGTTTCTCCATAGGGAGTGAAATGATGTTTTAGCACAATAGGACAGATTGTTGTGAACACATTACTTGCAAAGAGACTGTTTCATATGGTCTTTCTGTTTGGTTTACTTTAGAGCTAAAGGCAAGCAATCAGTGGCTACAGGGAATGCTGTGAAGTTGTTGCTTCTCCCTCTAGTAGCCCCCTCCCAACCCCTTCATCTGTGTATCAAATATTCAAGAGGCAAAGGTTTGGAAAATATTATTGGAAAAGTTAGTTTAATGAAAATCTGTTTCCTTTTGTGAAACAGTGCAAACACAGATCCTGGAAATCTTTCCTAACTGTCTGATACCAAAGGGTAACGTGCTGCTGACTAGCAAGCTGAAGAGGGAGAGAGGGAGGTTTTCTTTGAGAGTTTGTCTATTTCTTCTATAGGGAATCTGAATAATTTCATCTGGCATATAAAGTGATCCATGTCATTTGCAAGGTGAACATATTTTAGTCATGAGTTTAAATTAGCCTTAATAAAGCAAAACCATTTATAGTCACCATAAAAATAACCCTCTTGTTATATTCTCTTAGTAAGTTTCTAGATTTCCATTGACAACGTGGCAGTAGCTGAGCCTATGCCAAACCCCAATGATTGTGATCTCATCTAGAGAGGAGCTAAGCAACTAGTGAGGCAAACAGACTATTGGGAGTCTTTAATTGGTTTATTATGATAACAAATTAGCAGTTTTATCAATGCTCATCTTGGCTGCTGGAGGTCCTCACTGACCTCTCTTGAACAGAATGTCCTGTCCTGCCATCTAAAACCACAGATGGATTCTTTAGGCAGACTCTTGTTGGCCGTTCCAAAGTCCTTGTCAGGAACTCAAAGGGAACCTCTTCCCAGCATAGGGCATTAGGGGATCCTTTGAGAGAACTGGTCTCGCCTCAGAACTCAGGGTCAAAGGGAGGTAGGCACCTAAATGCCTTTAAAATGCCTTTGGTTATTACCACCACAATCTTGTTTTTCATTATTCCAGAAAGTAGCCCTCACAAAATGCAGACTGCTAGGAATGCTATTTACAATGTCGGACAACACTATCTTGGAGAGTCCCACTGATGAGAAGAGGTTATTTCTAGAAGTACAGCCACTCCTGGAGGGTATGTTTCTAAGCATGCTGAGAGCATGTTGGGAACCCCCAGCAGTATGGATGAGTTAGGGCAGGGCTGCAAAGGGAACTTTTTAGCGACTAGCTCACTTCTCATCTCATCTCTTGCAAAGTGATTCTCCCCCTCCCTCACCAATACAACCTATTTAAAAAACCAATTATCTTAAGGTTTGGTGTGACTGTTCAGAATAGGTAGGAACTATGTAGAAAGAAATATGCAGACTCTGTAAGTGGATGGAAGATATTTTAACAAAATGGAGAATTCTACCCTAACCCCTTTGATGTATCACAATAGCAGGAGACCATCAAATCATTCTGCTTAAAACAACAACAAGAAGCAGCAAATTAGTGTCCTAGGTTATTGCCAGTTGAGGTACGGTGGAGCCTAGACAGGTGCCAATCCAGTAGGATGTAGAGTGCCCATGGAAGGCAGTGGAAGTTTAGGGTGCTCAGCCTCTCAGCAGATTGGGCTTGCAGTTAATCAGAGCAATTTCTCTCAGGTTGGAGCTGCAGTCTGTACATTGCAATGCTTTGAAATAATTTGGTGTTTCTCTGCTTTATCCCCAGAAATAAATAATGTCTCACTTTCTGAGCTCATAGTGGCTGAGCCCTTCAGGGCCCTGATTCAGAGCCCACTGCGGTCAAAAGTCTTTCCATTGATCTCACTGGGCTTTGCATCAGGCATTACATGCAGAAGCCTCACTGAAGCAAATGGGAGTTTCAGATTTGGTGGAACAGCAGGATTGAACCCATAACAAAAACTCCCCTTTCCTTCAATGGGAGTGGCTCATATGGCAGGTTTGCAGGATCAGGCCCAGTGAGCCTGTTTCACTGCATACTTTATAACGCTAGGGGGATATGAGTGTGATCAAGAAACCATTTCAATATGAAAAAAACCAATGACTTGTACAGTGAAGTGTGCTGCAAACTTATTAATATATAAGTGCTCTAACTATTACTTGGAACTTGACACAGAACATGATAGTGGTGAAATATTTTCAAAGATAACTGTCACAGGGCTAGCATCTAAAGACTAGAAGGAGATTGGGCCTCATAGTGCTGGGCACTGTACAAATATATAATAAATTACATAAATTATGAACTTTAGAAATAAAGTGTCCCAATATATTAAAATACAAGTGATGTATTACAGTACTTTAAAATAAAAAGCCAAATATACTCCTTAGGTGACTTACAGTATTATGACAAACTTTGATGTCCCATATTTGATGATCCATGTTTTGGTCATTTTAACCATAATTTTTTTTGGACAATCCTAAAATATAAAACAGGATGTAACAATGAGAGTACAAATCTGACTGAGAACAAGGGCCATGAACACAGGCACTTTCCTCACCCAAAATGATGAACATTTGTGCTCACTCTAAAACTGTGATCTCTTTGGGCAGGGGTTGCTCTTACAGTAGCAATCAGATCTGTGCAGCGCCTAGCACAATGGAGCACTGATGTGATTGCTACTTGACAGATCCTCCATTGGTGTACACTGGCATAGCTCCACTGAAGTCAGTTTGCGCCAGAGCCCTGGTCCTGCACCATTAAAGTCAATGGGGGCTTTCAGTGCATGTAAGATCAAGCCCAATCTGAGGCTCTGTGGTTACACATCATGTACATTTGACATGATTCAGTGATCCTGTATTTATCAAGATGTTTACTTGCCAATGCAGTGCCAGGAAATGCTAATATTCTGCAGAAAGAGATATGTGAAGTTCCAGTCTTCCTAACATGATGGTAAATCCAGGGGAATTTCAGTGAAGTCAATGGAATTACTCCAGATTCATTCCAGTGTACTGTAACTGAGATCAGAATTCAGCCCTAAGACTGTAAAGAATGTGTTACTTTACCAATTCCTTTAGTGCTGGTCTCTATGTTGGCAGTAAAATAGACACTTACAAACATATATTCATCCTCAGGCAGAAAAGACTTAACTAGGGAGGCTTATGCTCCATTTAGTGTATTTTTTAAAAAATCCTAAAATATCAATGCAGATAGCTGTATTGATCCGCTGTTATTTTCTCTTCATATAACAGACTAACACAGGCAGCTGTAAACAAGGACAGACAAGATTACAACCATCGCCCTCAATTTTCTTTATTTGATGTGGGTATAAATAGGTTTTTTGAAGCCTATTTCTCTTTCTTGCAGTTTTTTGTACTTTCTCCTTTCGTGAGCTTTCACAAGAATGCCACAAGCATCTTAAAACCAGAGGCATGTGCTGAGCTGTAATCAAAATTCACTTGCTGAGCAGAGAAAATCATGTATTTACCATGCTTCTATAGGTCACCTTCATTCCCAATCATATTATATCCATTACTTAGCAACCCGAGATTCCTTCAAGCATACAGACAATGTGATGCCTCCCTTTTGAAATAAAAGGCAAAAGCATTATTATGTAGCTAGCCACTAGCTAAATGATTACATTCTTTAAGACCATGATAATTAAAGGGGGTTGCTTAAAGAAGCAATGCTTCTATTAGGGATGCTCTAGACAGTATTTGGTCCTGCCATAAGGGCAGGGGACTGGACTCGATGACCTCTCGAGGTCCCTTCCAGTCCTAGAGCCTATGAGTCTATGAGTCTCATTGTGCCTGGATAAAGGCCATTTAGCTTACTGTGAAAGTTTTAAGTACTTTCTCTACGTGGAGAGAACAGGAATGTATCCTGATTCATGTGCAAAGAAGGGTCAATGTGTTTTCTTTCTTTTCTTTCCTTTCATTTTCTTTTCTTCCATTAATGATAACTCCACTGTACAGGTTCCTCAGCCCCTCTGACACCTTCCTTCCATCAGCCCTTTCATGTCTTATATTTCAATTCCCAAACAGAACATAAGAATGCAGGAAATTACAGGGATGGCAGAAGACCAGTGAACTCAAAAGTCTCTGCTTCTTTCCTTTTGCTGCAGCAGTTCAGCCTTACTGTGGAGTATTTCCTCCTTAATTATTAATTATTATTATTATTATTATTAATGATGATGATAACAGTCACAGTAACAATAATATAATATTTTTATTACGGTTGTGCCTATAGACCCTAATCAAGATAAAGGCTGTATTGTGCTAGACACTGTACACACACATAATAAAAAGACAGCCCCTAAAACTTACAATTTATGCCCTGGTGACTTTATGTAACTCTAACTTGTTGTGATTAACACCACCTTCCTTTGTCTATTTCATATTCTTGGTGTAAATAAGTGTGTTGTTCTTATGAGACCATCTTTTCTCCCTTCTACAGGACTTTTAGGCTCTCATGACATTAAATATGGTTCCTTATGATAAAGAGGTGCCTAAACACAGTTTAATCTTGTAGCCATTCAGAGTATTGCATGGCTCACAAGGCTAAACTGTTATAACCAGATCTTAAAAAAACCCAAACAAATCTGCTTTAACTGAAGGAGAGAAGGGTTTTTAATCCTGTTATAATACTTTGTCTCCATGCACATTGGTCAGCCAGACAGCATTGTAATCCACTTTATCCCCAACAGACTTTGAACCAGGATTAAGTGCCGTGGTATATTGTACACATGTGGGATTTAATTATTTATTTAGTGTAAGGAAAGAGAGAGAGGCAGCTTGAAACGTGCTGCTAACAACCCACTCTGCTATATTGTCCCACTCTCCCCACCCAGAAGCCCTTCCTTTCTGGTTCAGGATTCTGACTAGTTTAGTTCATCGGGCAATTTCCCATATTAAGTAGTACTACAGTAACAATCACCACTAGAGGGCATTCAGAATACAATGTGTACACACATACTACACCTGATCTTAGCTCCCAGAGATAAACATGGTTAGTCTGATAGTGCAAATGAGTCCTTATTAGCTTTAGGTTATTTCTCAATTAGTATTTGACACAGTGTAATTTGAAGAAGAGGTAAAAGCTTTAGCTAAAGCCTTAAATATGAGCATACTGTCCCCAGAGAAGGCGCCAACCATAGCTGACTCGCTGCATCTCTTAACCACTGCCTCAGCTGAACAGGCTTCAAAATGTAAACCTGGAAATCAGCTTAATGACAAATAGCCAAGAAACCTCCACAGTTTGCTACATCTCTGTGCAAACGCAACCATCGTGATTCACGCACAACCCTTTTCCTGCATCAAAGGCATGTGGGAGCATGCTTCACTGACTCTCCCTTGGGGGAGACCATCTATTAATGCCACTATCTATCTAATCCCTGGAGTTCTTCTCTGTTGTAACCCATTAACCCTGAGTTTATACACACACCCCACAGAGGCTTAGGACGGGGCAACAAGGGCTTCATTTTCAATGTCTAACACGGACATTACAGTGTAAAATTAGGACAGCTCAGAGTTTAAATGTAATCAGATAGAACAGCAATTGTGATCTCTCCTAAGAGAAAATAAAGCAAAAGAAATGGCGGGGAAAATAGTTTCTGACTTAATAGTCTTAAACTGGCCCCCTTCTTGTGGGAGATTAACTATTGCTGTTGTCTGTTGTGATACAGCACTGGGGGCAGGGGGAGGATAGGTAAATATGATATTTGGTGTTGAGAGGAATGTGATTTTAAAGAAGTTTTTATTAAAAAGAAAAAGTTCCTCACAAGAAGTTTCAAGTCAGGCATTTTCAACAGAAGACAGTGCAGTTATTATAATATTAGAGAAATACCCATCTTCTCAGCAGGGGATTTGACAGCAGGTGTTTATAACTAGCTATCTAATACGGTCCCACATGCTGATCCATCAGCACCACCCACAACACACTATAGCCATCATCTTTCAATGTAATTCTTAATTCTATTGCACATAATGGGCCAATACATCTCTGGAGAAATGTAGACCCATAGGGTGACTATTGCTAACACAATGGGTGCAAATGAAAGAGATGCATGAATGAAAGGCCTGACAATGTGAAATGAGTTGATAGGTCTCGATCCAGTTCCCAGTGGACATGTGTTGAACAAAAAATAATCACAGCTGGCACTAATTGACATGCTTTGTAGGTTACTCAACAGAGAAGCCACAGATTAAATGCAATATTGTGAGCCCCATGCATTCAAAAATCATAGGTTTAGGCACTCCCAAATTATGAGTTTGGCTCAAAAATAATGAGATTTAAATAAGAATAAATGTTGGGCTTTTTTTGTCTTTTGGTGTTGGAGACTTTATGGTCTGTTTTCAAGTTTTTCTCTGCACCCATGAGGGCTAAAAACGTGCTTTTCTTCCTTAAATGAAAGCTGAGCTGCTCAGGTTCCAGCATGTGGGGTGGGGGCTCATAGCAGACCTTCAAAATTGCTAGACTTGCAATAAAATTGTCCAACTTGGCAACACTGCTATGTTCATGGAGACTGAATTACCTTCTCACCGTCCTTATAAGTCAGGGTAAGACATCTTCCCAGTACAGGGTGGGGAAGCTTTATTCTGACCCAGTTCTGGGAATAAACAGAAGCTATAATAAATGTCTGACACACAGGCATACTGATAAGAGACTGGACATTATTTCCTGGTTCTACTCATCTGACCTGGGTCAGGGTGACAAAGGTTCATACTCCTGCCATATGAGAGGGATCAATAACCTGGGGAGTCAGTTTACACAGAGGATTCCAGAGCTGTCAATCTGGCACCTCTCCAGTGCACATTTACACACACAAAAGAAAATAAAAGGCCCCTTCATTTGCCTTCAGAGATGTTGCCCCTAGGCCTGTGCCTGGGAGGTGGGAAGGGAAAGAATGCAGTTTCAGTTTGATAGGATGAAGCTTTCTTTAGAAAATCAAAAGTGATCTAGGAAATATTTTGCTCCCATTATGCTCAATTTTTATAATAGTTGCAGTAATGCAAGTAGAGATGAGCTGCCAAATTCAGTTGATCAGGATCTAGATCCAAACTTTGCCAGTTTGTGTGTGTTCGGAGCTGAGGTTTTTGTCTGGACACAGCTGTAAATGTGAGGAATTTCCTAGCATGCCTTTTTGTCCTGATAGGGGTTATATTTGGAAATTGAAAATCTGACTGTCACGGCATTCAACACCTTATTGGATTGCTTCATTTTTATTTCTTTTCATAGCCTGCCTCTTTCTGTAAAGCACCTTCCTCTCCTTTCTGTTGTTCCTCACACTGCCACTTGTCTGCTGTTAGAAAACCTGAAGCAAAAGATTTTCCTGCTTGCTTTTTAGTAACCTGATTTTGGCCTGCTCCTGTCCCCACTGAAGTAAAACTCCAGAGACTTCAGAGCAGGAGTGGGTTCCTGATTTGCAATTTAACTAATTGAAACAAAAGTACAATCATTTTTCCATGCAATCAATTCAGCTATTGATAGACTATGCCAGCAAAACAATCACCAGTCAGAAGATATTCAGGAACTGTAAAAGCAGAGAGATTTAGCCCCTTTCACTTCATTGATGTAAATGGAAACATGTGGCTAAATCCGAATGCATCATGTACCTTCAGACATTTGTCAATATCTCTGTTTATTGGAATTAGTTTCTAGGGATAGATGGGTTCAGTGGCAGGAATGAGTATAGCTGCACGAGGGATAAAATTTCAGTGGTTCATGGAGATTTTCTAGTAACCTCAGTGTGAGCGTCATCTTCTTCTTTAACACTTAGCCAGACAGTCAGCCATAGCGATCGTTCGCCATTTGACCTGTTCCTACACAACTGCAAAGGCTTGATGGCCTGAGAGTCTGACACCACATACAAGATTTCTGCTTGATGCATGAAACATATTCTACTCAAGTGTTCTATATTAAGAGGAGGGGAGGGAGAAATATCCTGGCATTTCAGATGAGCTGCCTTACATATACTCAGTGTACCACCTGAATCAAAAAACAGTTAATGTATTTAGAGGCATTTCTGAATGTCTGGCAAACATTAATGGATTTATCCTCACATCATCCCTGTGCAGAAGGAATGTGTTGTTATCCTTATTTTACTGATGGTGAAATTGAGAAGAGCAAGAATAATTAAAGGTCTTGAGAACATGACCTATGAAGGAAGGCTGAAGGAATTGGGTTTGTTTAGTTTGGAAAAGAGAAGACTGAAAGGGGACATGATAGCAGTTTTCAGGTATCTAAAAGGGTGTCATCAGGAGGAGGGAGAAAACTTGTTCACCTTAGCCTCCAATGATAGAACAAGAAGCAACGGGTTTAAACTGCAGCAAGGGAGATTTAGGTTGGACATTAGGAAAAAGTTCCTAACTGTCAGGGTAGTTAAACACTGGAATAGATTGCCTAGGGAAGTTGTGGAATCTCCATCTCTGGAGATATTTAAGAGTAGGTTAGATAAATGTCTATTAGGGATGGTCTAGACAGTATTTGGTCCTGCCATGAGGGCAGGGGACTGGACTCGATGACCTCTTGAGGTCCCTTCCAGTCCTAGAGTCTATGAGTCTATGAGCTCCAGAGAAGTTAGGTGACTTGCCAAAATCCCACAGGAAATCTGTGGCACAGATTGGAATAGAATCCAAATCCCCTGACTCCCAGGCCTGGAGCTTACCAACACTATCCTTTCTCTGGCACTATCTGTCCATTCAAATGAAAGGCAAAGCACAGAAAAATGGAGCACAAATGAGACAGAAAAAAATTGGATCAAATCAGTAACCTCTCATTGTGTAGAAAACAAATAGAGGCTACAGATAAACAATAAGGTAGGCTTCAACAGAGCAGAGAAGAGCATCACCCCATCAGAAAATGAAAACATGCTTACAATGTTAGAGACTGCCATGTGGAAAATAAGCAACGTAATAAGTATGAAAACCTAGTAAAGAAACACAAAGGGGGTTCTGTGTACTGGCTGGGGTAGGCAGAAGGTTACGGTCACCTTCAGGCTTTGCTAAATGAGAGTTTGAGACGGTAACTGCAGGATGATGCTATTGATAGTGTCAGAATATTTAGCACTGCAGACCCACATCCTGTAAACATATTTGTACTGGACTTTAAGCACAGGAGTAGTACCATGAACTTAAAGGGATTGCTTAGAATGCTTAGAATTTAGCGAGTGTGTAGGGCTGGGGCCTTAGTCATCTGTCTTCAAGTTAGAGGTATCCAAATTTCATTCAGCTGGAGCCTGTAGTAGGAACTTGCCAGGAACCTGAGAGCCACACTTAATATGTATAAAACAGAATAGAATTCAACCACCTTCTCCTTTTAATAGGGAGGTACATGCTAGAAAAATTACTAGTCTCAGTGCTGCAATGCATCATCCGCTCCAATCAAGATTCAGGGTTGCATATTGGGACCTGTAGTCTCTACTGTCTGCATCCCTCTGATAATAAGGACAACTGTAAACTACATTTTAGAGCAGGGGTAGGCAACCTATGGCACAGATGCCGAAGGCAGCACTCGAGCTGATTTTCAGTGGCACTCACACTGTCCAGGTCCTGGCCACTGGTCCGGGGGGCTCTGCATTTTAATTTTAATTTAAATGAAGCTTCTAAAACATTTTAAAAACCTTATTTACTTTACATACAACAATTGTTTAGTTATATATTATAGACATAGAGAGAGACCTTCTAAAAACCTTAAAATGTATTACTGGCATGTGAAACCTTAAATCAGAGTGAATAAATGAAGACTTGGCACACCACTTCTGACTGGTTGCTGACCCCAGTTTTAGAGTTATGTGAGCCAGATTTGGCTTGTGGGCTGCATGTAAGTTTCTTCTTCTGAGAGGTACTAAGAGCTCGAGAGAAGATGTCTCTGATTATACATAGCTATCACCTAACAAGTAGTATATCCAGCCAGGCCACTTCCAGGTCTGAGACCATAGCTAACAAAAAATGGTTCCTTTGGTTTGACGAAAAGAAAATCTAGCCAAGATTGCCAGACCTCTTTAAGATAAACACAGGTGATATGGATATGATCACAGCATCCAAACATGATATGCAATATGATTTTACAAGAGTGTGCAAGTTGCCTCAAGGTACAGAGAAGGCACCATGCTTCCTGTCCCAAAAGGCATACAGTCTAATTTCAGATAACATCAAAAAGAGGGTAGCCACAAAACAATAGTGTGAGGGCAGAGGAGAAAAGTATGGACTGCATCACTAAGATTGTGTGGTTACTCAGTGAAGATGTGGAAGATACTTAGCAATGTGAAACAGCCATTTAATTTTAAAAAAGGGTCTATACACAAATAAATACATGTCCTTGACTCCTTTCTTGTAGGAGTCATGGAAGATGGAGCTCTTCAGGAGAAGTGGAGAATGGCTTTTCACACTAGCTCAGGAAATATGTAGGGAGGGCAGTTGAAGCTGATAAACAGGGCATTGATGCAGTCACCACTGGATTAGGAAAGGGACAGTGTGGGTGGCTAGGCTGGATAAGCAGGCAAGGGCAGAGCTGTGCAGGCCCTGGAGTCCAAGTACAGGAAGTTTAAACCTACAGTGGAGAAGGGGAGCCAGTGGAGTATTTTTAAGGCAGTCGGGTTGATGTGGGCAGATCACCAGGCTAGGAATATCATTTTAGCAACTAGTGACAAAGAGTCCTGTGGCACCTTATAGACTAACGGACGTATTGGAGCATAAGCTTTTGTGGGTGAATATCCACTTGCGTCTGACAAAGTGGGTATTCACCCACGAAAGCTCATGCTCCAATACGCCTGTTAGTCTATAAGGTGCCACAAGATTCTGTCACTGTTTACAGATCCAGACTAACACAGCTACCCCTCTGATTTTAGCAACTATGTTTAATAGTTATTGTAAAGGAGGGTGTTGTGGGTGTAGGGGAGACCAGAGATGAGAAGAATTACTCCAAAATATGCTTAGGGGTATGTCAGTCACTCACTGATATGTACAGGCAATGTGAAATACATTACTAAATGGAGAAGACAGAGTGCTCCATATCCAGTTGCCTACAGCAAGCCATGTTTTAAGTAGGGCTGAGAGAATAATTTGCTCAATCAATTTAGCTTCTTTCTCCTTGTGGAATGTCTGCAACTGGATCAAGGTTTCCTTGCTTAAATAAATGTTATGATTATTTTTTTAACTCTATGACTTGCTCACAAGCAGTTCTCTAGCAATCACGTTAAGGGCATTTTAGAAAATATCTTTCCCTCCTCTGGGCCACACAGACTTGTCTGAGGTGTCATTCCTAAAAATAATTAAGCTGTTTATAATACTTATTGGCTGGGATGCAGAGTTTAAATTTAATTTTCTGTCCTCTCATTCCCACAAAGTAATTCTGTCTAGTTGGTGGGTCATGGTCCTACTTGCAAATAGGGGGGCAGGAGTCAGATCCATGTTTGACTTTAATTTTCTCTGTGCCAGGGCTCTAGTGAGGGGCTTGAGGAACTACTGTCAGGGTCCCATCCCCTGTAAAATACCCCACTTGTGCATGAATGCTTGACAGTGAACTCTTGACAATGAACTCTCCTCACACACTTTTCAGTGTTTGTAGACTGTGAACACAAAAAAGGCAGCCAGGTGGCTGAATCAAATTCATTTTAAACTGGAATGAATACTTGCAGGCAGTTTTTTATATAGTTTCAACTAGCTCAGGATTTAAGATATCTTGTGAAAACAGATATAAGCACTTGTGGTAGTTCTAAATCATTTCACCCAATTCCCCCTTGCAGCCTTACTGGAATCTTCCTTCCAATTGTAACTTTTGCCTGGAATCTCAGAAGAGTGTAAATCAGCCAGGAAATAATATAGCTTTAAAATAAATGAAACTTTTACTGGATTTCTTAGTGTAACAGAAAATATTTCAGAAGGAGACTCAAAGCTAAGCTTATGAGAGGTGGTATAAACACAGCCACAGGCTTGTAAATAACAAAGTCCTGATTACCAAGCCTGAATTTTTCTTTCAGGCTGTTGGTGCAAGATGAAGACACTATCAGAAAACAGATCTGAAACTAGCTGAATCTCTCCAGCGGCCTGGCGGGGCAATTGTGGATAATTTTACATTTCAGTTAAACTGGAAACGTTAGCTTAACTTGCAAGGTATCTCTCAATAATTTTTCCATCCTTTAATGTATTTTTAATAGTGAGCCAATGATTAGAAAGAATCTTCCTTGATTCACAGATAAATCCAGCAGCAATAGTATGTTACCCTTGGCGGTGTCAAGGCACTAAGCCTGATTATTGTTTAAGCTAAAGTCACTTTGATTTGCCAGAAGCCAACCAACCTCCTTTAGCAAGAGAACTGAGGCCTGGTCTACACTGTGCGTTTAAACCGATTTTAGCAGCGTTAAACCAATTTAACACTGCACCTGTCCACACAACGAGGCCCTTTATATCTATATAAAGGGCTCTTTAAACCAGTTTCTGTACTCCTCCCTGACGAGAGGAGTAGTGCTGAAATCGGTATTACCATATCAGATTAGGATTAGTGTGGCTGCAAATCAACGGTATTGGCCTCTGGGTGGTATCCCACAGTGCACCATTGTGACCGCTCTGGACAGCAATCTGAACTCGGATGCAGTGGCCAGGTAGACAGGAAAAGCCTCGCGAACTTTTGAATTTCATTTCCTGTTTGCCCAGTGTGGAGCTCTGATCAGCACAGGTGGCGATGCAGTCCCAAATCCAAAAAGAGCTCCAGCGTGGACCGTGCGGGAGATACTGTATCTGACTGCTGTATGGGGAGACAAATCTGTTCTATCAGAGCTCCATTACAGAAGACGAAATGCCAAAGCATTTGAAAAAAATCTCCAGGCTATGATACAGAGTCCACAGCACAGTGCTGCGTGACAAGCGTAACGGAAAGCCAAAGAATCAAATGGACGCTCATGGAGGGAGGGAGGAGGGACTGAGGACTCCAGTTATCCCACAGTCCCCAGCAGTCTCTGAAAAGTATTTGCATTCTTGGCTGAGCTCCCAATGCCTGTAGGGTAAAACACATTGTCCGGGGTGGTTCAGGGTATAGCTCGTTAATTTATCGCCCTCCCCCCCATGAAAGAAAAGGGGAAAAAATCGTTTCTTGACTCTTTTCAATATCACCCTATGTCTACTGCATGCTGCTGGTAGACGCGATGCTGCAGCAGTGAACAGCAGTATCCTCTCCCCTCCCCGGTGGCAGACGGTATAGTGCAGTAGGACTAGTAGCCATCCTCGTCATCATCCTGTGAGTGTTCCTGGCTGGCCTCAGGTGAGATCGGCCAGGGGCGCCTGGGTAAATTTAGGAATGACTCCCGGTCATTCCCAGTAGATGGTACAGAATGGCTGGTAACCGTCTTCATCATAGCAACTGGGGGCTGAGTTCCATCAGCCCCCTCCCTTTCATGTGTAAAGAAAAGATTCTCTACTGCCTGGACTATCATAGCAGCTGGAGGCTGCCTCCCCCTCATTTTATCTCACTAACAAGTCAGTGTTTCTTATTCCTGCATTCTTTATTACTTCATAGACTCATAGACTCTAGGACTGGAAGGGACCTCGAGAGGTCATCGAGTCCAGTCCCCTGCCCTCATGGCAGGACCAAATACTGTCTAGACCATCCCTAATAGACATTTATCTAACCTACTCTTAAATATCTCCAGAGATGGAGATTCCACAACTTCCCTAGGAAATCTATTCCAGTGTTTAACTACCCTGACAGTTAGGAACTTTTTCCTAATGTCCAACCTAAATCTCCCTTGCTGCAGTTTAAGCCCATTGCTTCTTGTTCTATCATTGGAGGCTAAGGAGAACAAGTTTTCTCCCTCCTCCTGATGACACCCTTTTAGATACCTGAAAACTGCTATCATGTCCCCTCTCAGTCTTCTCTTTTCCAAACTAAACAAATCCAATTCCTTCAGCCTTCCTTCATAGGTCATGTTCTCAAGACCTTTAATCATTCTCGTTGCTCTTCTCTGGACCCTCTCCAGTTTCTCCACATCTTTCTTGAAATGCGGTGCCCAGAACTGGACACAATACTCCAGTTGAGGTCTAACCAGCGCAGAGTAAAGCGGAAGAATGACTTCTCATGTCTTGTTTATAACACATCTGTTAATGCATCCCAGCATCACGTTTGCTTTTTTTGCAACAGTATCACACTGTTGACTCATATTAAGCTTGTGGTCCACTATGACCCCTAGATCTCTTTCTGCCATACTCCTTCCTAGACAGTCTCTTCCCATTCTGTATGTGTGAAACTGATTGTTCCTTCCTAAGTGGAGCACTTTGCATTTATCTTTATTGAACTTCATCCTGTTTACTTCAGACCATTTCTCCAATTTGTCCAGATCATTTTGAATTTTGACCCTGTCCTCCAAAGCAGTTGCAATCCCTCCCAGTTTGATATCGTCCGCAAACTTAATAAGCGTACTTTCTATGCCAACATCTAAATCGTTGATGAAGATATTGAACAGAGCCGGTCCCAAAACAGAACCCTGCGGAACCCCACTTGCTATACCTTTCCAGCAGGATTGGGAGCCATTAATAACTACTCTCTGAGTACGGTTATCCAGCCAGTTATGCACCCACCTTATAGTAGCCCCATCTAAATTGTACTTTCCTAGTTTATCTATAAGAATATCATGCGAGACCGTATCAAATGCCTTACTAAAGTCTAGGTATATCACATCCACCGCTTCTCCCTTATCCACAAGGCTCATTATCCTATCAAAGAATGTTATCAGATTAGTTTGACATGATTTGTTCTTTACAAATCCATGCTGGCTATTCCCTATCACCTTACCACCTTCCAAGTATTTGCAGATGATTTCTTTAATTACTTGCTCCATTATGTTCCCTGGCACAGAAGTTAAACTAACTGGTCTGTAGTTTCCTGGGTTGTTTTTATTTCCCTTTTATAGATGGGCACTATATTTGCCCCCTACCAGTCTTCTGGAATCTCCCCCGTCTCCCATGATTTCCCAAAGATAATAGCTAGAGACTCAAATACCTCCTCTATTAACTCCTTGAGTATTCTAGGATGCATTTCATCAGGCCCTGGTGACTTGCAGGCATCTAACTTTTCTAAGTGATTTTTTACTTGCTCTTTTTTTTATTTTATCTTCTAAACCTACCCTCTTCCCGTAAGCATTCACTATACTAGACATTCCTTCAGACTTCTCAGTGAAGACCGAAACAAAGAAGTCATTAAGCATCTCTGCCATTTCCAAGTCTCCCGTTACTGTTTCCCCCTCCTCACTGAGCAGTGGGCCTACTGTCCTTGGTCTTCCTCTTGCTTCTAATGTATTGATAAAAAGTCTTCTTGTTTCCCTTTATTCCCATAGCTAGTTTGAGCTCATTTTGTGCCTTTGCCTTTCTAATCTTGCCTCTGCATTCCTGTGTTATTTGCCTATATTCGTCCTTTGTGATCTGACCTAGTTTCCATTTTTTATATGACACCTTTTTATTTTGTAGGTCACGCAAGATCTCGTAGTTAAGCCAAGGTGGTCTTTTGCCACATTTTCTATCTTTCCTAACCATCGGAATAGCTTGCTTTTGGGCCCTTAATAGCGTCCCTTTGAAAAACTGCCAACTCTCCTCAGTTGTTTTTCCCCTCAGTCTTGATTTCCATGGGACCTTACCTATCAGCTCTCTGAGCTTACCAAAATCCACCTTCCTGAAATCCATTGTCTCTATTTTGCTGTACTCTTTTCTACCCTTCCTTAGAATTGCAAACTCTATGATTTCATGATCACTTTCACCCAAGCTTCCTTCTACTTTCAAATTCTCAACAAGTTCCTCCTTATTTGTTAAAATCAAGTCTAGAACAACTTCTCCCCTAGTAGCTTTTTCAACTTTCTGAAATAAAAAGTTGTCTGCAATGCAGTCCAGGAATTTATTGGATAGTCTGTGCCCCGTGGTGTTATTTTCCCAACATATATCTGGATAGTTGAAGTCCCTCATCACCACCAAATCTTGGGCTTTGGATAATTTTGTTAGTTGTTTGAAAAAAGCCTCATCCACCTCTTCCACCTGATTAGATGGCCCGTAGTAGACTCCCAGCACGACATCACTCGTGTTTTTTACCCCTTTTAGCCTAACCCAGAGACTCTCAACACTTCCATCTCCTATGTCCATCTCCACCTCAGTCCAAGTGTGTACATTTTTAATATATAAGGCAACACCTCCTCCTTTTTTCCCCTGTCTATCCTTCCTGAGCAAACTATACCCATCCACACCAACATTCCAGTCGTGTGTATTATCCCACCAAGTTTCAGTAATGCCAACAATGTCATAGTTGTATTTATTTATTAGCATTTCCAGTTCTTCCTGCTTATTACCCATACTTCTTGCATTTGTATATAGGCATCTAAGATACTGGTTTGATCTTGCCTCCCAGCTTTGCCCTGACCCTCCTTTCTCTCTGCTATTATAGCCCGTGCTCCCTCCTGTTTCCAACCCATCTCCCAGGTCTTGTTCCCCACTTACCTGTGGGGTTTGCTCACCTGTCCCTGTCGAACCTAGTTTAAAGCCCTCCTTACTAGGTTAGCCAGTCTGTGCGCAAATAAGGCCTTTCCCCTTCTCGAAATGTGAACGCCATCTGTGCCTAGCAGTCCTTCCTCGAATAGCATCCCATGGTCGAGGGTTTGCAGCAGGAGTGGAGCACTGCCCGCTGCCAGAAGTAACCAGCTGACAGTGTCCACCCTGAGCCATCTCCTCCTCCACTGGTGTGTCAGTAGTCCTGTGAACTGGGACAGCTAAGTCAGCTGTCTCCACATGGATATTGTCCAGGAATTGCTCATGGATACGGATGTTCCTCAGCCTAGCCAGCTCCTCCTGTAGCTCTCCTACCTGCTGCCTGAGAGATTCCACCAGTAAGCACTTTTCACATTGGATGCCCCCAGCCTGGATATCAGTAAGTGGAAATTGCAAGTTACAGTCTTTGCAAGCCCACACCAGAATCTGGGTAAAAGCATCCATGCTTTGGTGCTCTGTCTGGCTACAGGCGCAGGTGGAGGAGACAGAAGCAGTGCTGCCACAGGTGTTGCGGGTCCTCCTCACCATCGTAAGCCTCCCTCTGTCAAACTCTCAAATTCCCGTCTGCAGCTCCCTGTCCACTCTGCTCTGCTTTAAACAGAAAGGGTTTGGATGTGGCTTGGTTTATAGGTTCAGGGGACCAATGGGTCACAGATAAGACCGACAAGGGACCCCCACTCCCTTCCTACTCCCCTTCCAAACTCCCTTGCGAAAACAAACAAACCACCACAACAACCAAACAGACTGACAAACACAAGCTCAGCACACAGCAAGTAACCCCCAAACACAAACACACACACTGCAGACAGTCACTTACCCCACAGATGCTGTATGTGCTCCTCCTTCACCTGGAGAACTCCCTTGCGAAACTCCCTGTTAGCAGCTCCTGTTCACTAAGCTCCCTGGTCGCACAAATGGGGGGGACACTGCAACTGTAGCCCAGGAGGGTTGGGAGAGCAGGGAAGCAATGGGTGGGGTTGTTGCGGGGGCATCCCCTAGAATGGCATGTAGCTCATCGTTTCTGCAGGATCTGACACGGAGCGGCTATGCTCTCTGGTTCTCTAGTACACTTGCCCCATATTCTAGGCAGGACTGACTCTATTTTTAGATACCATAAAGGAGGGATTGACTCGGGGAGTCATTCCCATTTTTGTCTTTGCACCCCCGGCTGATCTCAGCCAGGGGTACCCATGACAGCAGCAGACAGTACAGAACGACTGATAACCATCATCTCATTGCCAATTTACAATGGCGTGGCAGACAGTACAGAACAACTGATAACCGTCTCTGCTTTCTTGCAAAGGCAAATGAATGCTGCTGTGTAGTGCTGCAGTACTGCGTCTGTTAGCAACATCCAGTAGACGTACGGTGACAGTAAAAAAAAGCTGAACGGGCTCCATGGTTGCCATGCTATGGCGTCTCCCAGGGCAATCCAGGGAAAAAGGGCGCGAAATGATTGTCTGCCATTGCTTTCACGGAGGAAGGAATGAGTGACAACATTTACCCAGAATCCCCCGTGACACTTTTTTGCACCATCATGCATTGAGGTCTCAACCCAGAATTCCAATGGGTGGAGGAGACTGTGGGAACTATAGGATAGCTACGGGATAGCTACCCACAGTGCAACGCTCCAGAAATCGATGCTAGGCTCGGACCATGGACGCACACCATCGAATTAATGTGCTTAGTGTGGCCGCGTGCACTCGACTTTATACAATCTGTTTTACAAAACCGTTTGTGTAAAATCGGAATAATCCCGTAGTGTAGACATACCCTCAGACTAAAGACGCAGATGTTGAGTAGGGAAGGAAAGACCTTTTCTTGACTCACTAGCAGGGAAAAATAATTGATCCTGAAACCAGCCTCTCAGCTCTTTCTAAAAATAACCCTTTTTGTTCTTGCCTTTTACAATTTACATGAAAGTTGCAGATGAAATAACATAATGCATGTAGTTCTTTTCATTCAGAAAGATACCAATGCACTTTGTATACTGTGGGCCAAATTCTGCTCTCAGCTACAGCTCACGTAAAGCCTAACTGATGTACTTGTTTATAATTCATGCATCACTATATAATTTCTGAGCACTTTGGTGCTTGCCTATAACTGAAATCAGAAAATAGAAGAAGCAACATGATATAATGGATTGAGGCTTATGCTGGGAGCCAGTTTTGCTAGTACCTCACTGTCTGGTCTTGGGAAGTCCCTTAACCTCTCTGGGTCTTGCTTGCTCTCTGTAAAATTGGGTTAATAATATTTTCTGACCTCACGTGGATGTTTTGACACTTGAGTCAAAATTTTTAGATGTGGGTACCTAAAGTTAAGCTCCTAAATCTGTATGAAGGACCTGTAGATAAGGTCCATATGACTTTTCAGAAGTGCTGAGAAACCTGCTGATCCCACTGGCATCAATGAGATTTGTGGGTACTCAGCTCAGCTCACAATCTGGCTACATGTACTTAGGAGCTGAAATATGAAATTTGGAAGTTAATTGTAGGTACCCGCATTTCATATTTGTGGCCCTAATTACTTCATGATGATTAATCTGTACTTTGAAAATATAAAACATTTTAAAAAGTGTTAAATAATGCATGTAGGGATCATTCCTCCACTGTTCATACGCAGCCACGAATGGAAAAGAACGAAGCACTCATTCTGCACCAGCATTACACAGCACAGTTTATCTGTTTGTTTTTAGGAGGGAAAGTGGAGAAAGCTTTCCCCACCTGAAACTATATGGAGTTGGGTGGCTGTTTAGGTAACAGAAAATTATGATATGAGGTAGAAGTTAGCTGGCTGGCCAGGATAAGGGTACAAACAACCTTCCTCTTCTGAAAAGTGCCCGTGTCTCTTTGGGAGTATTCACACTCAGTATAGCTCACCTTGGATTACACCTTTACTTTTTCCCCAGAAAAGACACAATTTAACACCTTCTACCTCAGTGTAGACTTCCACCTGGGGTAGACTTCAATATGCTACATTGAGGTAGAAGGTGCTAACTTGGGTCTTCACTAGAAAAAAGGTTGAGGGATCATGAAAGTTGCTAACCTCAATATATTTTTCCAAGTGAAGACAAATCCTTTAATGATTAGTCATGTCCCATCTATAAGAAAGACCCACCACAGCAAAGCATGCTGGGGCATTTGTCAGCATTGTACTAACTTAAGTGGGCAGAGTGGAGCCTACTGAATCAGAACTCTGCTGTACCAACCTTAGTTTTCCTTGGAGATCTCTCATCCACATACTGACCAGGCCCTGCTGAGTTTGAGACATGACAAGCTCACAGCCTAAGATGCTTTAGTTGCAGGCAGAATTCTGAATAAAGTGAGATATTCTCAACGCAATTTAGCCTCTGACCTTTAAGTCTGGGACACATAAATCTCATTTACACCCACCTAATATCCTAATGTTACATAGTAAACTCAAAATCAATTCAATGCCCTTAAGGGGGTCTTGACGGGCAGATAACACAAGAGGATAACCCCAAACCCTTGCGGGTTAGGGTAGAACAGGAACAGAAGTGCATGTCAGAAGAACCAGGAGTCACCCAATGAAATGACTAGGCAGCAGGTTTGAAATACAACTTTCACGCAGTCAGCCTGGGGAACTCATTGCCAGGAGATGCTGTTAAGGCCAACACTATGACAAGGTTCAAATAAGAATGAGATAAATTCATGGAGGAAGATAGGTCCATCAATGGCTATTAGCCAAGATGATTGGGGTGCAACTCCATACTCTGGATGTCCCCAGCCTCAGACTGCCAGAAGCTGGGAGGGGACAACAGAGGATGAATTACTCAATGATTTCCTGTTCTGATCATTCCTTCTGAAGCACCTGGCATTGGCCACTGTCAGAAGACATGATACTGGGCTGGATGGACCATTGGTCTGGCCATTCTTGATGCTTATGTCAGGGAATGGTCTCTATACAGGTGCAATGTGGTTCAAGGAGACCTTTTACTTTATCCTGTCAATGTGTCTTGTTTTCAGTTTTATCAGCAAACATCTTACATGGTGGTTGAAATTATGAATGAAATTTGTATTGTTTGTATTCATATTATATCACCACAATCAACTGTTTTCTCATTGTGGCTTTTTTAAAAAAAAAATAAAATAAAAGGGGGGAGATTTTGAAAAAAGGTAAAGGTCTCAATTACTCAAAGAGACACACATCTCCATTAGTGAGAGAGGTACAAGTCATGCAGCAAATTCCATCCAAATGAAACCACTGTCTTGCTTTTCTGTAAAACAAAAACATTACTGGGAGCAGAAATTCAAGTGGAAATTGAGCCTTTCCACTGTCTTGTGAGAATTCTAGAAATGTAAAGCTGGAAGGGACCTCTGGAGGTCTTCTAGTCCTTCTACCCTGAGGCACTATTAAGTAAACATAGGTCTTCCCTGACAGATGTTTGTTCAATCTGTTCTTAAAACCTCCAGTGACAGGGATTCCACAACCTCTCTAGGTATCCTATTCCAGTATTTAACTACCCTTGTTGTTAGGAAGTTTTCCCTAATATTTAACCTAAAGCTCTCTTGCTACAGTCTAAGCCAATTACCTCCTGTCCTACTATGATGCTATCTTGGGGTGTCCAGAACTGTAAGACACCTTGTTACCCTCTGCCTCAGTGAAAGTGAGATTTGCTGTTGCTAAACTGTACCTCAGCTCCCTGACACTCTGGCTTGTTAGCTAGCCTAGCAAACTCCTCAGGACTCTGCCAGTACTTTCCTTTCCTGGCAGGGAACTATGGTTGCCAGTTCCTCTGCAACATCCAGCCCCTATCACTGGACACTCACAAAAATTACCTGGTGCACTGTCTCAGTAGAGGATGCACGCTTCACTTAATATAGCAGCATTGAGATGGATCTATAATAAAACAGCAAGTTTTATTAACAAAGAACAGAGATTTAAGTGATACTAAGCAGAGATAATAGAGACAGAAAATGGTAACAAAAGTATGATCATACTTTCCAGTGACTAAAACTTAGTGGAGTGCATTCCTTGGCTCAGATATGTTTCTTACCTAAAGCAACTTTCCAGCATCACCCCCACATGTGGCAGGAGATCCACAATTCATACAAGTGCTTCCTCTTTGTTTCCTAAGTAATGGATAACTAGAGGTTTACTCCCCTTCTATTTATAGTCCAGTCAACCGTTGAAATGTGTAATTTTGAAGTGTATCCTCAGATAAAGTTTTTCTCCCCTACTGTTGGTGCTTTCGGAAGCTTACAGCATGTTATTTCCTCATGCTCCTGATAACCTGCTCTTCTGTTGACTTAGAATGCAAATGAAGCATCCTTTGTGCTGGTTTCAAAATACTTGATTCACAATAGATTCCAAGGTTGACAGGTAAATCCATATTCCTTTGTTTAGGACAAACTTGTTTAACCAAGATGTATTTTAGGAACATATTTCCAGCACACATGCATAATTCTTTACACACCATCTGTACATACATCACACAATGATAATAGTGACTGCTGTGTCACCAGCTTTCATTTGACTCTTCATACAATACTCTTTGTAGATAAATAATGTCGTGAGTTTGTCAAGTGTAATATGGGTAGTTGTTACATGGCAATGAACCCTTTGTCAGTGGGTATTAAGGGGCTCTTAGGGTCACCTCTATCCTCAGTGGATAAAAAGAACAATCGATCACCATCCTTTTTATAATAACCTCCTAGATATTGGAAGACAGTTTTCATGTTGTCTCCTCAGCCTTATCTTCTCTAGACTAAACAAGACCAAATCTTTCAACATTTCCTCATTGGTCACGTTTGCTAGACCTCTTTTTTTTTTCACTCCTTCAGACTCTCTCCAGTTTGTCTACATCTTTCTTAAAATGCAGTACCCAGCAAAGGACACAATACTCTAGCTGAGATGGCACTAGTGCCAAGTAGAGCAGAACAGTTACCTCCCATATCCTATGTATGACATTCCTGTTAATATAGCCCAGGAAAGAGACATATTTCTTAAACTCAAAATTGCTAAGAAAAAGAAATGTGTGTGCATAATGGGATAAATCCTTCCCCACGCAGTGGCCTGAACCACTGGGCTGTGGGTTGGAGCATTCCATATGGGTGAGACAGAAGGAAATCTCCTCTGGTTGCTAAGCCACAGAAGAGGATCTCCTGCTCCACTGACAGCAATGGCTGGCAGATTCATTTAGCAGCAAATCTCTTGTCCTTGCCCTGTCTCTCCTCCAGTCATATCTCATACTGCCTGATGACAGCAGGCAGGGAGTTCCTACATAGCAATCAGGGGTGTGTATCCCTTGCATAGGGTCATCAAAGTCTTCCCTGTACATTGGAACTATTCCACTGCATCTGGACTCCTCAACACTGCTAGGTCAGTCTGTCCTCCAAACACTGAAAAAAAAGTCAGACATTATGGGCCTAACCCTATGGAAGCATATTTTGCATTGTATAACACACATGACCACTGTGACGCCTGTGAGGGATGCTCCAGCTCTTTATCCCAGTATTTAGTAATAACTTTGAGATGCAAAGAGTACTTTTTCATCATATATGGATGGCATGAACCTGAAGAGTTTGTGAGAATCTTTATTACACCCTGTTGTGATGCTGGCGGAACTGTGTGCCAGCTCATGTCAAGGCCCCAGGCCTCCCGCAATGCCATCTAAGGCATAGCTGGAAACCAATCTGGCTCACCTGTGTGTTAGCATTGTTAAAATAGGCATTAGAGGTATATGAATGTGTTTACTCTTTAGGACATGCTTACAGGATGCTGGATGTATTAATCTTACTTATAAAGTCTGTATTCCATGTTATAAGGTAATAGTTAAGTGTTTGCTCTGAAACTGGAAACTCCCACAGCCAGGAGAGAAGCATTACCAGCTGTGAAATACCAGATCATCACAAGAGGTGTTATCTCCTCTCCAACAAAAGAGAGGCTATAGACACCAGACAAGCCATTATTGAACATCAGAGGATATAAGACTTTGTTCATTGCTTCTCCCACACCCATGAAGAGGGGACATGCACAAAAGCTCTTCCCATGAGCTTGAGCTCTTGGGCAAGAGAATAAAAATCCCTGTCAAGAAGAAATAGATATTACTGTGCTGCTTGGGGAGGGGAATATTTCTCAGCTTAAACAGGGGATCCTCAAGCTGCTTGGATTGGGATAGGCCTAAAGGACATATGGGGCTTGCCTATTACAGCAACTTCTTTTTGGAACGTAAAACTGTCACGTGTGTGTTTGTGTGTGTGTGTTTACCTGCTTTAACCTTGTAAATAACTCTTGTTTCCTTTTCTTGGTTAATAAATCTTTAGTTAATTTATTATTGGACTGACTAGAAGTGCTGTCCTTGGTGTGTGATCTGAGGTGCACTTGGCCTGGAGTAAGTGACTGGCCCTCTAAGGGAATAATTTGAATGTTTTTGTAACTTGTGGTGTAAAGGACCATCCATCACAAAGGCAGACTTGCCTAGATGGCAAGATGGACAGGAGTGCCCACGGGGACTGTCTATGATGCCATGTTAAGGCTGTTATAGTGCTAGAGGAGTTCACACTTGATACTTGATTGGTGAAGCTAATTATAGAAAACATAACCAATTGGGGGGTTGTGCCTTGGTTTGTAACAGTCTGCCTGAGGGTGGCACCTAATGTTCATGAGCAAGGCTAAGATTATGTCATGGAGGTCATGGAATTCGTGACTTCCAGAGACTTCCATGACATTTTCCACTTCAGCCACTGCAGCTCCTAGCTGATAGGGTGGGGGGCAAGGGCCCTGCAGCTCCCAGCTGCCGCGGGTGGAGGAGGGACCCTGCAGCTCCCAGTCACTGTGGGCAATGGGGGGGAATCTGGAGCCGCAGCATCGGTGATTGCTGGACCCTCTCCATCTCGCCATTTTGTCACAGTTATTTTTAGTAAAAGTCAGGGCAGGTCACGGCTTCTGTGAATATTTGTTTATTGCCTGTGACCTCTCTCTAACTTTTACTAAAAATAACCATCACAAAATATTAGCCTTATTCACTGGTACTTCACAGGTATTGGCCAGTCCTCTGGCTCCTGGACCAGAGAGATAAGTCAAAAAAAGTTCCTGCTGTATATACTGCTATATCACTGCGGTAGTGAGGTTATACTGATGTTGTTGGAGTTTCAAAGGGATTTTCTTCTCACCGTCAACCAAGTAAGTCTCACTGTATGTTTGGTTGGCTGCCAATCTGTAAGTCAGAATTAGCCCAGACAGTGACTTCTGTATGGTCTTGGGGTGACCTACTTGCCCAAATGGCACTTGCTTTCCTGGTGGCCACTGTGGAGGGTACCCTGTATTCTCAGTAAAGTACAATGAGGAATCAAAGACTCCTAATAGGGGATTGGTTTCATTAGTTCTGTTTCAATCCTCACCTATATGCAGTTGTTGTTACTCATGGGTTGGAACCAATGAGAGGCCTGAGGCATGACACAGGCAACGTAATAGTTCTGAAGATCTGTGAGCCTGAAACCACTCTTATCAATGTGGAATGGAAACTTCCTCTAAGATAGCCCAGGGCGTTGTGTTGGACTCCATATAAAAGGTCTTAACAATCTTTTAAAATAAGATGGAGACATGATGACAGGTAGCTTACTCAAAATGTACAAAAAATCTAGGTAAGATATACAGTTTAACTGTGTTAATTTAATCCCCTCCTCCCCTCCCCCGAGAGACAGTGCCTCCCACCAACTGGTATCCTCCACTAGCTGTAGAAGGGTGGGTTCTAAATTCATTTTTACAAGATTTTCTAGATCCCTTGGTGTATTTATCCCCAAGTATTTAGGTACCTCTGCTTATGAAATGGCCACTGGGAGAAAAGACTGCTAGAAGGCAGCTGAGTAATCTCAAGCAGTTCTGACTTTTCCCAATTAATTCTATAGCCCCAGAAGTTAGCCAAAATCCTGGATTAATGCTAGAAAGGAAGGGGATTGCGAATTCAGGATTAGTTATAAATAGAAAGTTATCGTTGACATATAGCAGGGATTGGCAACCTTTGGCCAGCGGCCCACCAGGGTAAGCACCCTGGCAGGCTGGGCCAGTTTGTTTACCTGCCATGTTCAGATTCAGCTGATCGCGGCTCCCACTGACTGCGGTTCACTGCTTCAGGCCATTGGGGGAAGCAGCAGCCAGCACATCCCTCAGCCCATGCCGCTTCCCAGAGCCTCCATTGGCCTGGAGTGGCAAACCGCAGCCAGTGGGAGCTGCGATCGGCCGAACCTGCGGATGCGACAGGTAAACAAACCAGCCCGGCCCACCAGGGTGATTACCCTGGCGAGCTGCATGCCAAAGGTTGCTGGTCTCTGATCTAAGCCATGCCGGTCTTTAATAAATCCCACCTGGTTTCAATATATGATGCTGGGCACAAATCCCTCCAGACTGGCTGTCAAAATTTTGGCCAATATATTCACATCACCATTAATGAAGGAAATTGGTCTATAGTCTGAGCATAACATGAGCTCCTGCCCTACCTTGGGAACAACTGAAATCAAGGCTTCTGGCCAGATTGGAGGGGATCGGGGGAAACTACCTTCTTACAGAGATGTGTTGAACAAGATAGTCAGTTTACCTGCAAAGGATCTGGAAAAAATGTTTACAAAAAACAGGCAAGCTGTCTGGGCCAGGAGCCTTACCCAATTTCATGGATTTCAGGGCTTTGATAAGCATGCATGTTGATAGTTCTGCTACTGGCCCACAATGAGTGGGAGTATTGGTATTTTACCAAGGAAAATTTCCAGGATCTTGTGTGAAGGGGGAGAAGTTTTGTCTTACCAGAAAATGTACAAACTCAGCTTGAACTGCATACAGCTTATTGAGTTTGTACCTATTTTTGGCAGAGTGCCTAGCTATCCTGGAGAAGGATGTTTAGTGTATTTTCAGTCCAGCTCTGACTTTCCTTTCAAGGAGCACTATGCTTTCCTTTTTCTTCCCCCTGTTTTTCTGTTAGCTGCAGCAAAGCTAATAATTCTGCCTCTAAGGTAGGCCTTTAACGTTTCTCAAAGAAGCTTGTCAGAGGGAGTTGATGGCTCACAGGTACCCAGGAATAGGTCAATTTCTTTCTTTATAAGCATTTCAAAATCGGAGCCAAAAACCAGTGAGGTATTAAACCTCTGCCTATTTTTGTTTCTTGCCACCTGTGTCAGGAGTAAATTGTAGGATTGTCAAGGTTCCTTCCCCACTCTGAACTTTAGGGTACAGATGTGGGGAACCTGCATGAGAAGCTCTAAGCTTAACTACCAGCTTAGATCTGGTCTTGCTGCCACCATCCAGATTTCTCAGTGTCTGGAACACTCTCTTTCCCCCCAAAACCTTCCCCTCCCTGGGTAGCCTTGAGAGACTTCACCAATTTCCTGGTGAACACAGATCCAAACCCCTTGGATCTTAAAACAAGGAGAAATTAACCATTCCCCCTCCTTTCTCCCACCAACTCCTGGTGGATCCAGATCCAACTCCCTTGGATCTAAAAACAAGGAAAAAATCAATCAGGTATTAAGAAAAAGGATTTAATTAAAGAAAAGAAAGGTAAAAGAAAACCCTCTGGGAGAGATTAGCATACCAGCTACTCTCACAGGCAACAGATACAAAAACACAGAGGATGTTCTCCTGGGCAAAACTTAGTTACACAAAATTACCCAAATACCCAATTTGATTCTTCCTCTAATTGCACAAGACAGGTTACAAAGAAATAAACATAAACCTATTTATTCCTTTCTAAAACTTACTACTCTGATAAGAGGCTCGTTCCTTGATCTTTTTCACTCTGGCTGAAACTGAAACTGACTAAACAAAGGAAACTTCCCTCCTTCCCCTTGAAACATCTTGTTCCCCCATTGGTTCCTCTGGTCAGGTGTCAGCTAGGCTAGGTGAACTTCTTAACCCATTACAGGTAAAAGAGGCATTAACCCTTAACTATCTGTTTATGACAAGGATAATGGGGCAAAGTCAGAGATCACCATTGTACCAATTGAGGAATTGGATATGGCTGGGGCTAGCTGCCTTGAAATTAAGAAAAAATTCATTCATGAATATGTATAATGGACGGGGGAGAAAAATATGTAATCTCTTTCCATTGGGTGCATGATCCTATACATAATATTCAGGGCTGGCTCTAGATTTTTTGGTGCCCCAAGCAAAAAAAATGTTCATCATCCCCCCTCCACCCCTTTTTTTTGGCTTTTACACATGTTTAAACTTTGCAATGTTTTTGTTTTGGCTCACCCAGTTTGGGGTCTGGAGCGATTCCACTCACCCCCCAACCCAAGCAAACAGGAGCCCCTCTTGTTCTCTTTCTGTCTGCCTTCAAGCTTTGCTCTGGGCTGGGAGGCAGGGGGTGGGCATACCCTGGAAGTGAGGGGAGAAGTGATTTGCCTCAGTTTGCCTGGGATTCTGGACCGGGCTGTGCCTGGGGCGGAGGGCAGGACCCTGGCCCGGGACAGCCTGGTCCCCCGCGGGCCAGGCTGGCAGAGCAGCAGTCAGATATGGGTCCCTGGACGTGCCACAGGGGGCAGTGATGGGAGTCCCCTTTATAGACAGTGGGCGGTGGTGATGGCAGGGCACAGTGCAGGGCCATGGAGGATGCAACCACAGACCCTCTGGGTGGTGAGTCCTACTATTACTATGGGGAGGTGAACGAGAGCAGGCCAGGCATGCACTGTGAGTGGCCAGTGGACTGGGAGGTGTCCTTCTCACTGCTGCCCGTGCTCCACATGCTGGTCTTCATGCTGGGGCTGTTGGGCAATGGGTTGGTGATCTTCACCACGTGGCTGGGCCCACGAGCCAACCGCTGCTCTGCCGACACCTACATTGGCAACCTGGCTCTGGCCGACCTGGCCTTCTTGGTGACCCTGCCACTGTGGCCCCACTACACGGCACTACACTTCCACTGGCTTTTCGGTTCAGCGCTGTGCAAGCTCAGCAGCTACCTGGTTCTGCTCACCTCTGTCTTCTGCCTGGGCTGCCTCAGCTTCAAGCACTACCTGGCCATCATGCGCTTGCTGCCACACTCCTGGCCCGTGCACCCTCTTGCCTCTGCGCTGCTCTTGCTGGCCATGTTCTGGCTGCTGGCCAGCCTACTGGCCCTGCCCACCCTGCTGCTGCACGACGCGCAACCTAGCCCTGCTGACAACTGGGATCTGCCCCTGGAAATGTGCTGCCCCAAGCACGTGCTTGCTTTGCTGGTGCCTAAAGCCAGTCCTGATAATCTTACATCTTTAATCATGGATTTTGGTGCTCATCTGGACCAGGCTGGCTTGCAATTAGTTGGGGAGGATCTATCTATTATCAGTTATGATGAGGATGTGTGTATCTTTGTGCATTCAACTAGGGAATGCCCCAGGGCCCATTGACTGGTCCATAAACTCCTTCCTCTCTCCCCTCCTTCTTTTTCCTTGCCATCATACTTTCCTCCCCTACCTTGTCAGCTTCATCCCCCTATTGGTTGTAAAGTACTGATTGAGTTGATTTTAGAGTTTAATGAAATGGGTTTTGCATAGGAATCGTAGCACTTTGCAATATATTACCAATGAATAAAAAAACACTATAAATTTATAATTATCTTTTTGTATTGTGATGTTTGCACTGAAAAGCAAAAAATAAAAATGCTTTAATTAAAAAACCCATTATTGGCCTGATCCTGTTCTTAATAACATGGTACATTTCCTATTTATGCCAGTGAAAAGTGAAATGCACAATTTTATTTTTGCATTTGCAAAACACAGCTATGATTAAAAATAATTGTTATTCAACATGAGATTTATGGTGTAATCAGTCTCTGCCCTTTCAAGATTGCAAGTAAGAATAGAAATTTGAAGAGACACCTCTCTCCAGTGAAAAGAAAACCCTACAAAACAGTAGGAAAGACTTTGCTTCCACCTTTCCCTTGCCTGCTATTTCTCAATACTGTCAACCCTGAGGAGTCTTAATAACTGTATGAGCTTGAGCCAGCCAAGAAGCAAGGTCTTTAGAGCCAATAAATTCCATCCTGAGAAGTGAGGCTCCTGATCTTCCAAGGTTTGAGTCTAAATATAATCAATTGATGTTATTTAATTACCATAAAGCAACTGCCCTGTTGTATCTAGAAATAGATCTATTTGCCATTATTTTACAGTGTGGTAATTAAATACCAGTTGCTTATTTAAAAATATTTACAGAGGAAAAGTCACAGAGATGGATCTCTTCTTTGTGCTCAGTAAATATGTCTACAAAAACTGGCATTTAATCAGCTTGCGTATGGGTTTGCTGCTGAAAAAAAGCTGTTCAGAAGAACTGGCTAAAGTCTGACACTGAAGTAGTTCCTCAAATAAAGACAAATCAGCTGCAGATCAGCAACAATCTCTTGCTTTATTACTGCCTATCTTTACAGTTAGCACAGGCTACTGCCTTCATATACTTTAAGTTAGACTATTAACCATATGAATATATAATAGAAGAAGGTGCACTAATTTAATCCTAAATCAATCTTTAGATACAGTAAGCATCCAAAGAGTTCTATAATGTTACTAGCCTATAACCATCAAGGAAGAACAAACTGCTGTCTCTCACAAACCTTGGTGATGCCTAATATGATTTAGTAAGGTATATATGCTAATTAGGGTCTGCCAAAGTCTAATAATAATAATAATGCAAAAAATAAATAATCAGTCCCTCAAAGATTCCACCTGTTGTGACTTCAGCAGCCAGGAATTCCAAGAATGAAATGATTTCTTCATTTCTACAGTATGCTCAAGACTCAACCCGACTGGAAAATTAGAAAGAACTGCTCCTTCAGAAGAGTGTCTGATGTGCCAATTGTCATGCTGCTGAAAATGGGAGATATGTATCTGTTACCTAGTTGTTACATTTACGAAGGATTAACAACTATTTGATACTTCATGGCTGTGCAATAACTGTCTTCTTAAGCCTAAATCAAATGCACATTTCAGAGACTTAGGGGTGATGGGACACACACTGCATTGTTTTCCATTAAGTTTGTCCAGTCAATTCATCATGTGCATTGCTGAAAATATACATCTTAAAGAATGAACAAAGCTGCTGGTGGTGGTACGAGGTGGGCAGCGGGTCCTGCTTCCTTGCTCAGCACAGACTAGAATCTTTGAAGAGGTAACAGCAGTGTGGAGCCTGGGCAGGAATGTGGGATGATTTACTTGCCTCCCTGAGTATGGTTTAAACCATCCCAGCCATGAATGCAAAAATGGCTACATAGATTTTAAGGCCAGAAGGGAACTTTTTGATCATCTTGTCTGACCTCCTGCATCACACACGTCAGAGATTCTCACCTAGTAACTCCTGCACCATAGCTTCTGCTTCAGTTATAGCATCTCTTTTAAAAAGACAGATGATCTTGATTTAAAGACCTCAAATGACAGCAAATCCATCACAGCCTTTGGTATTTTTTCAACGATTTATTATCCCCATGGTTAAAACTGGAAATAAAGGCACAGATGTTTAATTTAATATCTAGTTTCAATGTCCAATGACTGGATCTGCTATGCTTTATTCTGCTAGATTACAGCGTCTTGTATGATCAGTTTAGATACCTAATGTCCTTTGAAATCATTGGGAGTTAAGAACATAAATACCTTTGAAGATCTGGGCCTAAAAGACTGTGATCAAGTAATCTCTTACCTTTCTTCTCCGATGATCTTACTCTTCCCTTTGATATTGTATCCATGATTCAGAAGAATTGCTCTGAAGAACTTAAATTTTTACCTTTGCCAAATAGCCAGGTTTTTAGAAGAATGTTCCTAGAAAGGAAATCCCCCAAGCTACTTGCAAATACTCCTTTCTCCACTTTAGAGATCAAGAAGCTGAGCCCAGAGAAATCAAATGGCTTGTTGAAGTTCATACAGTAAAGCCTTGTCTACACTGGCACTTTATAGCACCGCAACTTTCTCGCTCAGGGGTATGAAAAAACACCCCCTGAGTGCTGCAAGTTTCAGCGCTGTAAAGTGCCAGTGTAGACAGTGTTCTGATTGCTAATGAACACACCACAAGCTGCCTGGCAGAGCTCATTTAGTAAAAAAATCAGAAAGGAAACCTGTTGTAGTATCCCCAGGCAAAGTGAGAAATTGGCACTTGAGTTGGGTGTGTAAGGAGTGGAGGTTACTTATTTTTTCTCTTCAGGAAATCAGTCATTGTGCAAGAAAGAGATATTTGTATAACTGTGATACAGCTTAAAACAGACATGGACCAGAAAGGAAACTTCAGGCTCAAACATTCCTGGATGTTGGAAAACATCTACTTCTGGATCTAAACTTTGCATTTGGGGACCACCTCTACTTAAAACCCAAGGTGGGCAAATTGGTTTGGAAAATAGAAATCTTCTCTTCCTTCCCAATCCCACTTGCCCACTATTCAAGGCCGGTGCAACCATTTAGGCAAACTAGGCGGCTTCCTAGGGCGCCTAGTGGTTGGGAGTACCTAAAAGTTCCCTCAGGCGAGGAGGTGGAGTGGAGGTGAGCTGGGTGTGGGGGGGTGCGGGGATGGTTGCCTGCAGTAATGGGGGGCGGGGCGCACAGGGTAACAGCTTCCCGCCCCAGTTTACCTCCACTCTGCCTCCTCTGCTGAGCACGCAGCCCAGCTCTAAGTCTCCTCCAATCAGTGCCGCAAGCCTGGGCGGGAAGGAGAATTAGAGCAGCGCCGGCATGCTCAGTGGAGGAGGCAGAGCCGAGGTGAGCTGGAGTGGGCTACCCAGGCAGGGTTAGCTGCCGTGGTGGAGGGGGAGAGGGGGGAAGTCTCCCTGAGCAGGGTTAAGTGCCGTGGTGGGGTGGGGGGAGAGGGGGGAAGTCTCCCCAGGCGGTGTTAGCTGCCCTGAGGGGACGGGGGGGAGAGGCGTTAGCTATTGCAGTGGGATGGGGTAGCTGCTGCAGGGGGGCTCCCCGGGTCGAGGGCTGAGTTAGCCGCCGGGGGAGGGGGTGAGCTGGGTAGGGGGTGCAAGTTGGAAGTTTTGCCTAGGGCGCGAAACTTTCTTGCATCGGCCCTGCCGCTATTCCTCCAGACCTATTGCCCATTACTGCAGCTGACCAAACCTTTGTGAAGATTCTGAAATGTTCAGTTCAACTCCTCCCCCTCCAATGTCCATAATTTTTTCACCTCTGCCTGCCACAGCACTTGTGAAATCCAGCCAGAAGCAAAAGTGCCAAAAACCAAGAGAAAGGCCATTCTTGTGGCATTTTCTGCATTAAAAGAATAAAGAAGAGCTTGTGGTGAAGCCACTGCAAGGGGATTTGGGAGATATGAAATCAGTTCCTGGCTTAGCCACAGAATTTGAGAGAGATCTAGTGCATATCTAACAGGGGATAATATTTCCCTACCTCACAGGGGTGCTGTGAGGATACATCCATCAATGCTGAGGTGCTCAGACACTGTGCTTTTTGGGGCCATGTTAGATTCACTGTATGACTGGAAGCAACTAATGCAGGAAATTTCTTGAAGGAGCCTGTTGGAAATGCAAAATTTCTAGCTCAGCTTTACAGACTCGGGTGTTTCATTCTTCTTCATTTCTTCTTTGTTCTCAGTTGAGAAGCGAAGGAAAATAAAAATACTGTTTGGGTCCAAACCTAAATGAAGTGTTTGGAACACAGAGTAAAAATAGGTTGTTGAAGAAAATCTTGATTTTGATATGGGCAGAGTTCAGGAGATTTCATTTGAGGAAAACTATCATGGTCATGGACCTTGCTATTGTTACTCCTTTAGTCCCAAATGGTTAGCCAATATTTGGGGTCTTGCCAGGTTCTTTCCATTAGGAGAAATTAATTTTATGAGCCTCATATTTCTTTGTTGCAATCCTGTTTATTTACAAAAAATTTACACAAAGTCCTGTTTCCCTGAACACAGTATGACTCAAACAGCAAGAGACCATTTCTTTGCTCTCAGTTCTAAGCATCTTTCCAGTCAACACTCTGCCCCAAAGCGCGCTCAGTTTTTAGCTAGCCAGAAAAACAATTGTAGCATGTTCCTATCTCTGGTACTTCCCTGCTGCTTTCTCTGTCTGCTTCCTTAATGTTTCTGCTGCTGCTTCTTCTTCTCTCACTTACACACACACACACACACACACAGAGCTGGTCTACACTAGCAAATTAGATCACCCCAGCTATGTCACTCAGGGATGTGAAAAATCCACACCCCCAAGCAGCATAGTTAAGCCAACCTAAGTCTTCATGTAGACAATGAGAAGTCAGTGGAAGACTTTTCCCATCAGTCTAGCTACTGCTTCAGGGAGAGGTGGATTAACTGTGTCAACAGGAGAACCCCTCCTGTCAGTGTAGTTAGCATCTACACTTAGGGTGACCAGATAGAAAGTGTGAAAAATTGAGACAGGGGTAGGGACTAATAGGCGTCTGTATAAGAAAAAGTCCCAAATATAAGGACTGTCCCTATAAAATAGGGACACCTGGTTACCCTATGTAAACTTGAAGTGCTAACAGCAGCGCAGCTGAAGTTGTACCACTGTAGTGTTTCAAGTGTAGACAAGCCACCCATGAGAGCACGTGCGTGCACGTGTTCACACACACACACACACAGAGTTCTCTCAACCAATATCTCCCTTCATGTATTTGCATTCAGCCCCCAGTCAAATCCTTCCACCTACATAGCTCAGATTTCTGACCAGCCTTATATGTGACCTGTGTTTTGGGTGATGGCTTCAATTGATTCAGCTATCTATTCCACATTTGACTTGGTTTTTAGATTTCTCCTGAATGAAGGGTCGCTGCTATGCCCACCAGTTTCAGTGAGTTTTTGCCCAATTCCCAGCATAATGCTATGTATAAGCCTCTTTTGCAATAGCCTGAATATACTCCTGTGTTCCACTGGCTTCATTTCAGCTTTAATACAGTGTTCGCACTTCTCTCTGAGTACAATGACCATATCAGTTCAGTTATTGCCTGGCATAGTAAGGGGATCAGACACGCTCCCTGGCTCCTGTATACAACCTTTTAGCTGTCGTGTTGTAATATATTAGAATAAACTCTTACAACAATTAAGATTCAGAGGTTGGAATTAAAAAACACTGGCATTACACACACAATGTGAAATTACAGATATGTCTACCTGAGTAACTATATGTACGTGTGTTACCTAGTTTATGGAGTCCAGGAAAAGATACAAGGGATAGAAAATCATTTCATGACCAAAAAATAAAAATAAAAAAAATCCTGGAGTAATTCTTTGCCTCTGTGTAACCCCTGATGGCTTTCCCTCAGCTTTGGGTCAACTTTCCTTTATTTATTTTGTTACTTAAAGCTGTAATGAGATCAGGAGAAACCCTGCTCTCTCCTTTGCAGTCTAGCTTCCCTTGTATCATGCAGATGTTTGTGGAGAAGGGATAATGATTTAAAAGCTCTAATTTTGTTATGGCCTGAAGCCTCTCTGTGATCTAAGCTGATTGTAATGTGATTTGGGAAAGATTTTCTTACTTAGACAGGGTCAATTTATCTTGGGGAAAGGGAGTGGTAGGAAGCATTGGCCTCATTGTTTAGCACTTACAGTAGAGACCTGTTAATGCAGTGCTCCTCACTATGTCATAAATCTGTGGTACAACTACTTATCTTATTCATTCCTGCCTTCTTTATATTTATCATGAACTGGACTGGCAAAATCCTTTACAATGTGCCGCATATAAAAGGACACTCCCATGTCTGGAGATTGAAATTGAGATTGCACCAGACTGGATAGGATTATGGGGAAGATATGGCCCTGATTTATCAAGCACCCTAACATTGATGCTGTGGGGAGCAGCACTAAACCAAGAACATTTAGCAGTTACATGGTAACATGGTGCACTTCTCTGTCAGGGGATAGCAGAACCACACAACACCATGTCCCTATACAACTAAGTGATGAGATGCTTATGTTGTTTCATAGATTCCAGGCCAGAAGGACCATTGAGATCTAGTCTGACATCCTGTGCTACACAAGCCATAGCACTTCTACTCCTGGGGGAATTTGACACCAAAAGTTAAAAATCCTATGCACAATATTTTAAAACTCTGTATATGTTATTTTGTCAACAGAACACTATATAATCATGCCCAGTTTCAAATTTTGGTAATTTCAAAATACCTGTCAGCAACTGTGTCTGTAACAATACAGACAAAAAGATTCCCCCAGGAATGGAGAGTTACAGAAACCTCTATGACATCCCAGTTCCTGTTTCTCTGCCCCCTCTCCCTTGGAGCCCAGCTGCAGCATGTCACTCCTCCCGCCCTGCACAGCTCAGACAGCCACAGCTCCTCCCCCTCCCCCCGCCAGAGATCCAGAGGGAGAAAGCCTGATGTGGGTCCTGGGCTTGCATGGAGTTTTCCGCATGCTGACTCCTTCCTTCATGTCATTCTAGGAACTATAGCTGCCTGGAACCCTTCAGCTCCCTTTCCCTCCCTCCTGCAGTGTCTATTTGCAAGCTAGGAAACTTGGCTGTGCTGGGTCCAGTGGCCCCTAGTGGAGGCCAGCAGCTCTGCAGCCCATTTCTGCTAGGCGAGAAAAGAAATTCTGCACAGAACATTAATTGTGCACAAATTCTGCATTGTGCTGTGGGGTAGAAATCTCACAGGAGTAAACTTCCACAAAATACTTCCTAGAAAATATCTTTTAGAAAACATCCAGTCTTGATTTTAAAATTGCCTTCAAAGGAGAATCTACCCTGAATTGTTCCAATGGTCAATTACTTCATTATTAAAAAAATTACACATTTCCAGTTGGAATATATTTTGCTTCAACTTCCAGCCATTGGATTCTATTTCCTTTCCTCTGCTAAATTGAAGATCCCATTATTAAATATTTGTTCCCCAAGTAATCACCCTTTAACCTGGTCTGTTAAGTTATAGATGGAGCTTCGCAAGTCTATCACTGCAAGGCATGTTTACTGATTCTTTAATCATTCTTGTGGCTTTTCTCTGGACCCTTTTCAATTTGTCAACATCCTTCTTGAATTGTTTATTCCAGAAGTGATTGCACCATGCCAAAAACAAAGGTAAAATAACCTCTGTTCCTACTTGACATTCCACTTTATGCATCGTAGGATTGCATTAGCCCTTTTGGCCACAGTGCACTTGGCCCTGGTCTACACTGCTAGTTTAGGTCAAATTTAGCAGCATTAGATCAATTTAACCCTGCACCTGTCCACACGATGAACAATTTTTGTCGACTTAAAGGGCTCTTCAATCTATTTCTGTGCTCCTTCTCAATGAGGGGATTAACACTGAAATCGACCCTGCCAGGTCGAATTTGGGGTAGTATGGATGCAATTCAATGGTATTGGCCTCCGGGAGCTATCCCAGAGAGCTCCATTGTGACCGTTCTGGACAGCACTCTCAACTCAGATGCACTGGCCAGGTAGACAGGGAAAGCCCCATGAACTTCTGAATGAGCTCCAGCATGGACCAAATGGGAGGCTCTGCATCTGATCGCTGTATGGGGAGACAAATCCGTGCTAGCTGAACTCCATTCCAAAAGATGAAATGCCAGAATATTTGAAAAAATCTCCAAGGGCATGAAGGACAGATGTTATAACAGAGACCCGCAGCAGTGCCGTGTGAAACTTAAGGAGCTCAGGCAAGCCTACCAAAGAACCAGAGAGACAAACGGCCATTCTGGGTCAGAGCCCCAGACATGCCGGTTCTATGATGAGCTGCATGCCATTCTAGGGGGTGCCCCTTCAACTACCCCACCCCTGTGCCTCCCTCCTCCCCCACCCCTCACGGGCTACCTTGGCAGATATCCCATTTGTGTGACGAATTAATAAAGAATGTATGAATTTGAAACAACAACAACTTTATTGCCTCTGCAAGTGGAGATCAAAGAGGGGACAGGAGGGCAATTGGCTTATAGGGAAGTAGAGTGAACCAAGGGGGCGGGATTTCATCAAGGAGAAGCAAGCAGAACTTTCCCATCATAACCTGGCCAGTCATGAAACTGGTCTTCAAAGCTTCTCTGATGCACAGTGCACCCTGCTGTGCTCTTCTAACCACCCTGGTGTCTGGCTATGTGTAATCAGCAGCCAGGCAATTTACCTCAACCTCCTCCCCACCATAAATGTCTTTCTCTTACTCTCACAGATATTGTGGAGCACACAGCAAGCAGTAATAATGATGGGAATATTGTTTTTTTCTGAGGTCTAACCGAGTCAGTAAACTGCACGAGTGAGCTTTTAAACCTCCAAAGGCACATTCTACCATCATTATGCACTTGCTCAGCCTATAGTTGAACTGCTCCTTACTACTGTCCAGGCTTCATGAGCCATGGGAGCAAGGGGTAGCCTGGGGTAGGTACAATCACGCAGTGCAGCCGAGTGAGAGAGCAGCCTGAGGCAGAAGCCTCCAGCTGGTGTGATATTCCAGGCAGGCCTGGATCTCCATTAGACGAAACTTAAAGAAGAGAATTACCTGCAGTCATTCCCATTTTTGTCCAAGCACCCCTGACTGACCTCACCAAGGCTGGTGAGGAGCACCCATGTCTGCCCAGGCGCCCCCAACCAACCTAACTGAAGTTGGCCAGGAGCATCCACAGGATGATGATAATGGTTAGTAGTCATATTGCATTGTCTGCCTTCCACAAGGCAAGGCAAGGCAAGGGAATGCTGCTGTATAGCACTGCAGTACTGTGTTTGCCAGTAGCACTCAGGAGACATCAGTGAGCTGAGCGGGCTCCATGCTTGCTGTGGTATGTCATCTGCACGGGTAACCCAGGAAACAATTTTTTGCCATTCCTTTCACGGAGGGAGGTGGACCTGAGGACATGTACCCAGAATCACCCATGACAATTTTTTTGCCCCATCAGGGATTGAGAGCTCAACCTAGAATTCCAATGAGCAGCAGAGACTGCAGGATAGCTACCACACGCAATGCTCTGAAAGTCGAAGCTAGCCTCGGTACTGTGGACCCACACCATCAACTTATTGCACTTTGTGTGCTTACACACAATTGACTGTATCAAATCAATTTCTAAAAAATCAACTTCTATTAAATCGACCTAATTTTGTAGTGTAGACATGTTCAGCTAATTATCCACCATAACCCCCAAATCTTTTTCAGAGCCACAAATTCCCAGGACAGAGTCCCCTATCCTGTATATATGGGCTGCATTCTTTGTTCCTCCATGTATATATTTAGCTATATTAAAATGCGTATTGTTTGCTAGTGCCCATCGTAGCAAGTGATCCAGATTGCTCTGTATTGTGATCAATCCTCTTCATTATTTACCACTCCCCCAATTTTTGGGTCATCTGTAAACTTTCAGTCTTGATTTTGATCAATAACCTGGAAGAAAACAATGTTGACTAGCATAGGGCAGCAAACAAATCCCTGCAGGACACTCCTAAAAACATACCTGTTCAATCATGATTTCCCCATTTACAGTCATATTTGGAATTTTATCAGTTAGGCAACTTTTAGTCTATTTAAAGTGTACCATGTTAGCTTTACCGCATTCTAATTTTTGTTTAATCAAAATTTTGTGCGGTACCAAGTCAAGTGACTTTCAGAATTCTAAGTATTTCATCAACACTATTACCTTTTTCAAACTTGTAATCTCAAAAAAATATCAAGTTAGACAGGATCTATTTTCCATAAACCTAAGCTGATTGTATTATTTATTACCCTCCTGTAATTCTCTATCAAGTCCGGTATCAGCCGTTCCATTATCTTACCTGGGATTCATGTCAGATTGACTGGCCTATAATTACCAGGGTCATCCTGTTTGCTCTTTTTAAAATACTGATATAAGATAAGCTTTCTTCCAGTCTTCTAGAGCTGCCCTAGTGTTTCAAGGCATTGGAGGAAAATAAAATCAATATTAATGGTCCAGCAAGCTCCTCAGCCAGCTCTCAAAACTCTTGGATTAAAGTTATCTGGACCTGCTGATTTAGAAAATGTCTATCTTTAGTTGCCCATGTTTAACATCCTCCTGAGATACTAATAGAATGGAAAGAGTGTTGCCATTAATCATGTGATAGGATCACATAATTTCTCCTAAAAACAGAACAGAAATATTACTGATAATTCTAATATTTTCATCTAGTAATAGACCTATAGCATTACTGGGATTTTATTCTTAATATACTTGAACGCTTTATGGTCCCTCCCTCTGATGGCCATAGGTTTCTGTTTGTGTTCCTTTGATTCTTATTAATTTTCTATACATCCTAGCTTTGATTAATATTCATTACTAGCAACTTCCTCTTTCTTACATTTCTTTATAGCTGCTTATACTTCCCCTGTAAACCAGGTCAGTTTAACCAGTACAACCCTCTCGAGTGTGGCTTTTTGGGCATCTAGTTCACATTTTTTTCCCTGCTGATTTGGCTTGTAACTATTTACAGGTTTGTGAATTTTGGTCCTTTTAAGGTAGTGTAGATGTATATATTAAAACATGATCACAAGTGCCTAATCTGCCATTGATTTTTAGTTCTCTGAGGTATTAATTTAGATAGAGTAAATGGGCTAAAGGTGTGAACATAACCCAGTCACTGTCCAACATTCAACACTGCTAAACAAGATTTAGTGTTTGATATACAGAGACCCCAGTTTTCTTAGTACCATAGCAAACACACTGTTAAAAATCCTTTTAATCTTTTATTAAAGATAAAGAAATGAAAAAACAAAGCATTTGAAATATAAAGTACTAAATAAGGCTTCAATTCATCAGCCCTTGCTCCCTGCTGCTGAAGAGAGGTTTTAGAAGGACCCCTTGCTTGACAGTCTAACATGGCAAAAAAAGATGTTTGGGGAAAGAGAAAAAGTTGAAATAATCTGGAGCTGTTAAAATCTGATCCTGTTTCATTCTAGGTGGTGTTTGGGGTTCAGGTGAAGGCAGTACAGGTGGGGATGCTATTTGGGTCCTTCTCCCTGGCCCACTCAGGACATCTCAATCACGAAGGCCCAGGGTCCCAGTAGATGTTGGGGGTGGCAGCCATTATTATGAAGATCACTCCACGTAGCCAGTTTTTCTCCCCAAGTCTTTCTTTAAGGACCTGAAAAAGGAGTGATGGGCAGATGTGACATTACCCAAGGTACAATCTGGACTGTTGACCACTGTGCCCCTCAGTTCTCTAACCTGGGGTGTCTTTTACACTGCTTCACTGTGAGAGCTGCTGCTCCTGGCCTGCTCACACACAGCCTCTAGCATATAAATTGTTCTGCTATATAATTCAGATAAGAGTAACACCAACAAATTCTGTAGCCTGATCTATAGATTATGAATAAGAATTTCCACTGATCACTTTAAGGGTAGACAGGTTCTTATCCCAAGATCAGGTCCAGTATTATTAAAATTACACAGTTGGGAACCCCAATGTGCACAGGTGCAAAACTCACAATAGGAACTCTTATTTACAAATAATGGATTAATACATTGTGCAGTCACACACACTAACTCAGTAAGGTAGAAAGAGATAATATAGAAAGTACATCTGAACATCCATACTCACACCATCACTTGCAAAACAACCTGAAAATGTTAGCCAACCACTTCTTCATCTTCACCAGTGGCCATCGTTCCAGCCCTCCCTAGGACTACATTTCTCTACCCTACTGCCGTAGGATACCACTTTTATAAAGTGTTACTCTTATGTTACCATGTCTAATGTATACTCAGTAGGGGTTTCTCCCTCTTCCTTATTTGTATTTCCTTCCCTTACCAATATTAAGGTGTCTTTCTATAGGTTAGTATATTTATGATTTCACCCCATTATCGCATATGTCAATTCGTTGCCATGGCCCTCTTGCAGTTAGATGTTCCATTCAAAATCTTCCAGAAGCTGGTGTTAGTTCATGTTTCTATGGTTAGGTGATGTCATTATGGACAAAATTCCCCCTTACATTCAACTTCCAGTTTCTCAAAACTTATGGGTTACCTATGTTTATATGACAAAGTTCGTAGGCCTCAAGCCTCATGCTAACTTCTGAAGCCAATGTTTTAAAGGATACAAACCTATAGGTTCCTTGCCTTACTGCTGAATATAATAAAGCAGAATATAATGCAAAACAGAGAATACACTAGAGGTAAGCTAGCCCACTGGGCTACAATTCCCAGTCCCAGACTTGTGCAGCAGATGCACATTTATGAAGATAATACAAGCTCATAGAAAGTCTGTCATTTCACTCATTGAAAATGATATGTACAAACCCTGTTATCTCAAATGGAGTTTCCCAAACACTTGAATCCAAACACACTGTACTGCCCAGCTTAAGCAATAAAACAAGTTTATTAACTACAGAAAGATTGTAAGAAATTACAAGTAATGAGGCATAAATTCAGAATTTGTTACAAAGAAATAAAAGATAAAATGCAAATTCTTAACTTAACAAGTGTAGTGAACTCAAAACAAAAGGATCGCTCTCACCTCAAATTATAGCCACGATCCCTCCCCAGTCCAGCAATGCTTCCTTTGTCTTTCAAGTGTTGTTGATGACATGAATAGAGATGAAGGGAGAGATAATCTGGGGAGTTTGCTCAGTTTCTTATAGCAATTCTCTTTGAGAATCCTCTCCACCTGGGGATCAGGCTTGAAAATCTATGGGATGGGAACTTCCAGCTGTTTTTGCCAACATGTACATCTCTCACGCCCTTTTTCCTGCCAAAGAATGGGAGCTCAACTAGATGCTAGTCCATTTGATTTTTGTTGACACTTGGCTGAGGCATCAGTTTGCCTTTTGTCTGAGGAACTGGTTTGTGCCTGCTTTTTAAAATTTGGAATATATCTCAGCAATGTAAAAGTCTACTACCTGCACTGTTGCCACACATTTTACCAGGACAATAATGATCAGCACATTATGAGTTTTTAAATGATCCCTCACAAAGCATGGATTTTGTACAAAATCAGTTATAGTTTTGTAAAAAGGGTGAACATAGGGATACAGACTCTCACAGTAGAATAGCCCATCCCTCATCATTTTGTTCACCAACTAGGCCTGGTTTCCAACACACCAATTTTGGTTCACCGATTTTTGTTCCATGCTTACCAAGCATGATTTTAACAGTCCTGGAGTTATAGCAAGAGGAATTTTTGTTTGGACTAATTCAATCTGTCTTCCTTTTTTACCTTTTCTCATCAATGTTTGTAGTTTTAGGTTACTGTAAGGCCCTAATTGTAAATTCATAATCTAGATTTGTAGGCACAGTTTTGACAATAGTGATCAATTCCTTTTTACCTGTTAAGATGGGTTCTAATATAGAATTCCCCCAGGTTGGAAGCAACACACTGACTTAGGAAATTGTCATCTATAATAGGAAATTCTGATGCTTTAGTACTGGCTGCATGAGATCTCCAGCATGTCACTCAAATTGAAGTGCCCCATGATCACAGCTCCTTTCCCCCCACCACACAGACACACTATAGCTAAGTGCTTAAGGTGATTAATAAAGAGCCTGACACTTCAGTTTCACAGTCTTAAAACTAACAAGCTCTAAGACTTTGCAGAGTTCCAGGGAGCTGCTGTAAAATAATAATTTAGACAAAAAAGAATGCTTGAAGAAGGTTTAGCTAAAGGGCTGTGATTTAATTACTGACACCACCAACAGGGAACTGCAACTGTGGTGAGTGGCAGATTGAACTGATCACAGTATGCCATGCATGGAAAGATGTTCTTCTAAGCCATCTCTTACTGAAGGAGGAGGAAAAATCATGAGGGAGAAACATGAAGCTGCCTTGTGTTCTAGAGCCAGAGGAGAGATGACATTGGCAGAATGCTTGTGTAATTAAACATACATTTGGTGTGGTCATGCCTGAGGTGGATTTAAGGTGGCTGGAACCCACTCTGGATAAGGGCATGGTGAGACAAATGTAAAAAATGAGTGGTAGGAGAGGAAGAGAGAGTGGAGGGAGGAAAAAGGAATAATGCTTAAGGGCTAGATTCTGCCACCCTACACCAAGTAATACCTTACTCCAGAAGTATTGTTGGTTTCAAGGCACTTCTTACGTGGTTAGGGCACTACTCAGCATGAGTAAGGGCAGCAAAAGCTGAGCCCACTTAATGGTTGTAAAGAGCTTTGAGATCCTTAGCTAAAGGGTGTTCTCTAAGTGTAAAGAATATAAATCAGCTCACCTGAATCTGAACTCTCAGCAAGCTTGCTCTGATGGAAACCTATTGGCCTGTGTCTGTTGTGGGCATTTGCACCTGTGAAAAATTGGTATAAAACACAGCTGTTTTGGTCTGGCTGCTTGTTGCACTTGCTATGCAGCCACTTACCCCTGTGCAAAATGGATGCAAAAGTCTGATGAATTGGACCCCACTGACTAATGCCCTCTCTGTACTTTTGCACTTGCATGACTGAGATTAGACTCTGGGCTAAGATACTTGGAGTTTGGTAAAGTACACGCTAGAGGCATTTCCCCCTCAACACTTAATTGGGTTATTAACTTTGTTTCCCAACCAGAACAGCTGGAACGCTACAGAAAATTCCAAGGATCACTTGGAGTTTTACTTCAAATACACGTTTTAGAAGTGAGCTATTACAGCAATATTTGAGTAACAACCTAACAGTGGGCCAGATTCCACAACTCACATGGAATAGTACCTTTCTCAGTCAGTAATCCTAGTGAACTCAGTTGATTTCAGTGGCACTATCATGGAATAAGGCGCTGCACAGCCTGAGTAAGGGTAGCAGAAACTAGCTCTGTATTGGTAGAATGAAGTGTTACCAGTTCAGTCTGGTGTTCCCAAAGCCATATTTGTCTTATTTTTTGTTTCGTGGCAAATGATCTGTGGCCATGCATGGCCAAAACATAGTGGAAGTGTCTCATCTTCACTGCATGGGACAGACAGGCAATGGACACCTGGAACAAGGGGACTGCACACTTGTGGGCTATGCTGGCCTTCCATAATGCAGGGAGCAGGGGGAGTGGGTATGATGCCTTAAACTAAAAGACAGGAGAAGAAAGAGGCCATGTCTAATTCTCCACTCCCACACTGCTCATGATCTGTAAGAACAGCCATAGCCTGGCTGCACACTAATTACAGCAGGCTGTGGATTCCATCCCACCTTTTGAATCAATGTTTCTAGTCTCTTTACTTGACCTGTGCATGATTTCCCATTTGTCCGGCCAAGAGTTAATCATTTCACACTTCAGTTCAGTGTCAGAGGACAGTACCTGTTCTATGATTTATAGAGGGAAAGGATTGTATAAGAATGTTCTGGTCTCAGACTTTGTAGGAGACAGATAGCTGCATCCCAAAATGTGGCAGATGGTGCTGTGCTCAGTTTATGGGGTGATAGTGTGAACTCCTTTACATTTCTAGGTATCTGACCTAGCGGGGAGCGAGGGACAGATTGTTAAAGGTATGTGGGCACCTGAGGATGCCAATAGGTGCCTAGTGGTATTTTCAAAAGTGACTGGGTACCTAGCTTCTATTGATGTCAATGTCAATCAGGCACTTAGATGCCTAAATGAGATTGTCAAAAGCATCTATCTGCATCTTCAGATGCCTGAGGTCCTTTTAAAATCGGGTCCAGAGTGTCTATCAAATCCACAGTTTCCATTTGCCCTAGTGTGGAAGAGGACATCCAAAATCAGATACTTCAGAAATGAAGCTTTTGTTATTACTCTAAAGTCAGTACATCCCTTAAAACTAGACCAGAAGGGTTAGGTAAGCTCAGAAGGAACATTCACTAAGGCATTGCTTAGTGGAGAATGCAGCAGAAAGCAAACCTGGCTTTCTATCTGTTTATCTTATTACAACACTATCCATTCTCATGGTGTCTGACACTTGCCAAGGGCACCCAGCATTATGGGGCACCACTGCACCTGCCTGAGCATGGGGAAATCTTGTGTGCATCTGCTGTGGATCAGTTCCCTGAAACCACCAGCCTGTGTAAACACAATCACTGTTGTCTAAGCCTCTGTAGGACTCACTCTCTCTCAGTGAACATCATCAATAGGCACACGCCAATCCCCCAATTCCTGAGTGTTCCCTGTAGTGTCTAGCCCCTTATCCACTGAACACTGAATTACCAGGAACAGTATACCACAGCTTACTACTCCTTTAGAAAACATCTCTGCCGAAAACTCAGCACTTCAATGTAGTTATAGAGAAAACAAAAAAATAAAATTAACAAAGAACAGATTCAAATGATAATGAATAAAATATTGGAAATAAGTGGTTATATATAGACCATAGCAGGCTTTTTAGAGATGGAGCTAAAATAACCGGTCTGACACAGGCTTTTATTAGAGACTTTGTATGCATATATCAGACCCCGAGGATTCCTGTAACCCTTCTGAACCCTTTATGCCCTGTGCCAATTGCTATCAAAAGATTGCTGAGTTAGTGCCCTTGTGGTACCAGATGATATAAAACAGCGTCTCTCAACCTTTCCAGATTACTGCACCCCTTTCAGGAGTCTGATTTGTCTTGCATACCCTCAAGTTTCACCTCACTTGGAAAGTTCTTGCTTACAAATCAGACAAAAACACAAAGAAGTGTCACAGCAGACTATTACTGACAAATTACTTACCTTTCATTTTTACCATATAATTATAAAATAAATCAACTGGAATATAAATATTGTGCTTACATTTCAGTGTATAGTATATAGAGCAGTGTAACCAAGTTGAATGAAATTTTAGTTCGTACTCATTTTGCTAGCATTTTTTACGTAGCCTGCTGTAAAACTAGGTAAGTATCTAGATGAGTTGATGTACCCCCTGAAAGACCTCTGCATCCCCTGGCTGACATCCACTGATATAAAGGACACCAGACAAGAAACTTCGGTCTTATGAGCTGAATTCAGATAGTTCCAATACCTTGTGGTTTGAGTTGAACTGATTCAGTGAGCCCCACAAATGCTAATTGGAAACAGGAATGGTAAACCAGCCTATAGGAAAGGGTGGGAAGACTAACACCCCACATCTTGCTGGATAAACAGATACTAGTCTTGGGTTATGTGCAAATACAGTGTAATAGACAGATATAGGGGACATCCACCCCTCATATGGAGGTGAACAAAGGACTCAGATTGCAGCACTTCACAGTATGTGGCTGTGGTCCACTAAGTGACATTTTAATCTATTGTTTAATGATTTTTCTATTGTTTTCCCTAATGAGTTTGCTTTTATTTAAGAGGCCCCAAATTTGGAGTTATTGACTGTTGTGTTTGTGGCTTTTCACTCTTGGGCACTGTAGAAGAGGCTGGGAGGTAAAAATCTTAAACGTCACAGGTATGGCACCTCCTCCAGGTCATTCTGAGGGAACAGCTCACATGGTCAACATCCCTTCCTATAATAGCACACTGTCTCTCCACCTCTCTCAGTAGGTTTGCAGCGCCTCTCTGGCAACACAAGCTGCTACTGCCACCACTTCCTTGTGACTTGGACCTCCAGCCAGGTCATGCTACATGTTTTCCCCTTCTAGGGGACCCAAATTTTCCTTCAGCAGTCTTCCCATTCACTGCCTTGCAGTGCCACTCCTTCAGTGGCTGGCAAGGGAACCCAGGACCATCCTCTACTCCAGATACTGGTTCACGGACCCTCTAACCAGCAGTCAAGGTCTGTTCCCTTCTAGACCTTGCTACCTTTCTCTGAGCCCTGCCCTACCTTCCCCACCTCTGAGTTTGCCACTCAGAGCACACCACCCTTCTTTCAAGGAGTGACTACAGACTTTCCCTAAAGCCCCTTCTGTTGCCAATTTCCTGCCTTTATAGTCCCTACCCAGCTCCTTCTGCCACAGATTAGGGGATTGCTTTGCTTAGCCACCTGGTTCCTCTCAGCTGTGGCTTGTTGGTTTAATTAGCCCCCTTCTTAGTCTTCATTAACCCTTTTAGGGCAAGTATCGGGTGAACGCCCTATTGCACCATGTCAAAAGTGAGACGCAAAAGAATCTCTTCCATAAGAAATGCTGTGACCGTGCTGACTGTGGTCAGGCTGAGAACTTTGAAGGTGGTAGGATTCATATGAAAAAAAAAGGTTACAGGCTAGAGCCTTACCTGCTGTAAACTGGTTGTGTTCACTTCAGTGGAGTTACGCTGACTTTCATCAGCTGGGACTCTGGCTCTGCATTCGTTCATCATTCATATTCTGTCCATTTTTCAAACTATGTCTATAATTGGATTTTTTTTTCACAGTGACATGGTCACAGAGGGAATATACAGCTCCAGCAAATAATTGTGGTTCTGGCCTTTTAGCTTCAGATCTTTTTCATAGAAACAGGTTGGGGGGTTTTTTTTTTGTTTGTTTTTGTATAAGAAATTGGAGATAAGACTCTAGTAAAATATTATGTCACATAAGCCCAGCTGGGTGTATTTACTTCCGCTGAATCTGAACCTTCATGTATCTGTATTTGTGTTGCTCAGATTTGGACATATAACTAGAAGGCACATTTACTAGAGATACCCCTGCTCAAGAGTGCCACTTGGTACCAGCGGACAAATGACATAAAAGAAAAGTAATTCAGTCCAACACCAGATTAATTCCCTGTAACTAAACCTGATTGTTCACATAAATCTCACCCTGCTTTTAAACTAGGACATAACCTCAGCGTAATTGATATTTCGTGCTTGAAGACAAAGAAAGCAATTTGGCACATATAAGGATCCTCTAGGTTTTTCATAATGAAATTTTTTTGTTTTAGTAAATGAGCTTTTTTTTTTTTTTAAACTTTGGACCTAGCCAATCATATCTCTGCCCTTTTTTTTTCCCCCCTTAAGTTTTGGTGCCAGTAGCTGTAATATATCAGGAATTCTCTCTTGCAGACAGGTGCCAGGCTAAGCTGAGTTTCATTTCTTTATCTCCCCAAATGCAGGAAATTGCATCACTATTTCAAAGTATGCAGAGGTAGGACTCCCCCCAGTTTCTGTGACACATTAGTGTAGATTCTCCTTGCCAATTTCAAATGGAGGCATGTACAGAAAGAGGCTTGAGAGCAGCACGAAGGTGCCCGTATGTGGGAGCCAACATCATATCGTTCTGTGAGGTGGGCTGTGAGCCTGCTTTTGAACACGAACTCTGCCACTGGATCTCAGCTGGAAGTACATCAGCATTAAACCATACAATGTAGTGCAGCACTAGGCCCTGGTTTGGATTTCAGTCCCTATAGGATTGTCAACGTAGAGCTCTCATAAATACTACAATTATTAAAAATCCTGAACTATCTATGAGAGAGGGAGAGGTTCATGCTGAGGTTTGAAATGTGGTTGCACTGCAGGTTTAGCATCTACTTAACATGCTTTATGATACACATTGACTCTTCTTTCTACAATTTATGTGCATAGTATTTCTAATAGGAGAATCACATTGGTTTCAAGGGTGCTTTGCACAGTATTATAACTATTCCATTGATAGTGAAGTCAAAGCCCCAATGGTCTTTTATGTCAACAAAAGGGCTACAATACAATTTGTGAATTGAAATGGTTCCAGAAAAGCTGCCAACACAATGCACAATAGACAGAAGAAAGCGTTTTTTTTAAATAAAGAAGACAAATATAACAATATATCTGAACGTAACTCACCAGAAGAAAAGACTTGCATAGGTAAGGCTTATTAGTTTTTCCTCCCACATTAAGTTAATGTTTAGGAAAAGTGCCAGAATGGCAGCCCTAGAGTCTGAAGGGATTTATTTACCCGCTGAACATGTACGATATGGACAGTGGAAGTCAAGCTACACTGCTCCACCTATGTGTCTCAGTCCTGACCTGCATGGAACCCCACAAAGCATGAGAAAGTAGTGTAGTGTCCATGCAGACTTGGTCCTCTCAGGACTATCAGCAAGAGTGTGAATTGGGGTGGTTGTTTTTGTCATGTGAACTCCCATGCACTGGCAATGAATGTGGGACTACCAGATTCATAACACATAGGCCAGTCAGATGCGAACAACCTGTGGCCACTACTGGCCCAGGGTGGATTTGCACTGGTATCCTAGAGGTGAAAGGCTGCATGTCTGCTGTTACCAACCCCTGAGACCTCCAGGTCTCCCGCACAATGCTTATTTGTATTTCACCCCCTGGTGTTTCAGTACCCTAATGTGTGTAATATGTAACAACTATCTGCTGTTGAGAGACACAACAATAATGCCAGAAGCATGAGAATGACAAAAAAGATTTATGAAGGAAGTTGCTCTGGCTTTATCTTTAGCTCTAGATCTTTTAAGTTGCCCCGGATGTTGTTCTACCGTAATATTCTGATGTACAGCCCTCTACCCAATACTCCGTCTTATATAGTACTGTAACATTGTTTCTTGAAAGTCCCATCATACCTTTGGGGCTTTGATTTCTCAACCTGAAGCATTCACTCTCCCTTAGTATTCTGCCAATGCCCTTTCAGGATTCAGGAATGGGAGGATTCTAAAACAGTGATTTCTCCCTCCTCCCCCTACCTCTTTACTGGCCTTTCTATTTTATCATCCTAGTTACATTATTAATTATTATTATTATTATTATTATTATTATTATTTTGCCCAGCACCCAGCTATGACAGTAATGGGTGTTTATATTAGAGATAGAAACATATTTCTCCTGCTTGGTGTTTGACATTGCATACTGTGAGTATAGAAGAAAGCAATACATGGAGAAAGATGCAGTGTGCTATGACCTGTATCTTCAAAATGCAGAGACCCCAAATTTCACTGATGCCTGTTACTCCTGAGTTGCCCCAGTGTAACTGAAATCGTTGTCACACCCATAAGTATTTAACATAACACCAGAGCTCCACTGCAAGCTTTTACTTTGAATTATCTCTGGCCACTTTAAACCATGGCTGATTCAGCTCCTGCACATTTTTTTCTGCTGCTGAAGAATGTTGTTATGATACATGGCCCTGGAGTGAAAGGAAGGGGGAGATGTGGGCCTAGTTTTTCCAATTACTTAATGTATCCTCAGTATCGATGCCTATGTAATATCTGTTATTGTTGATCAATACCAGGAAAATCTCAGCCAATTGGAGTAAGACTGAAGGCTGTAGCATGACTCCCCTTTGCAGGCCTCCATGTCACTAGGAACCTGAAACAAATGACAAGTAGGCTCACAAAAGATGCAAAATGGAAATACAAGTCTTTTGTGACCTGCACGTCCAGCTTTGCAAAGCTGCTTTCACAGCCTCAGGTCAGGAGAGGTCAAATCCCATAAAAGAAGCAAAAAAAGAGAGGAAACCTTTAAAGAACTGAAAGACAGCCTGTGTGGTGAAGGGATAAGATGGGAAATGGGGGGAGGGGAGAGGTGTCATCTCCGCAACTGCTTTAACAACAACAGCTAAAAAAGCAGCAGGACCTGACTGTGTCCTTCCCTTCCCTCTGTGTAGTCTTTACACCCTTGCAAAGGGGGTGCAAAGCAGGTATAAAACTCTCCTGGGCCAGATGCTAAACTCGAGTAAATTAGTGTCAATAGAGATTCACCAATTTACACTGGCTAAGGATCTGGCCCTACCATTCTGATTTGGTACCATTTTATACTCATGTTGCCCTTCCTTTGCATAGGTGTAAAAGGCCAAACAAGGAGCAAGGCAGATGTAGGTCCCTGTGTTCATAGATACCTCTTGGCCTGAAGGCTCTAAATCCAAAGCAGATTACATACTGGTGCCCACACTGTAGCTAGCCTTGTATGGATGTAAATTCCCACCTTGCATAACCCTACTTGGGAAGCGGGAATCATGCTGGTCTTTGGGCTTCTCCAAGCACAAAGGAGAGGTAATACTGCTAGTGGTGGAACACATTGCAGAACAGACAGCCATGGCTCTGCCATCCTTCCACACCATAAGGGTAGTGGAGGGGGATACAATACAGCTCCAAGAAGGTGGTGGAGAAGCCAACTGAGTGTAGCCAGGGCATTCATCCCACATGTGTGTTACACAGGCAGGTTGTATGTCTCCAGGAACTGCTGGTGGGCTTCTGGACCCATCCCTACCACTTGAAAGAAAGAAACTAACTTTTAACAGTCAATCCTGTCTTAAAATATAAGGGCCAGATTCTGCCACCCTAAGATCTGTGTTGTACCTTAGTTTGTGAGTGGTCCCAAAGCTGCTGGCAGAGTAAAGTACAACTCAAGCTAAGTAGAGGGCAGCAGAATCTAGCCTTTAGTGATTTGTGGTTCAGGGATGGATTAGCCATGGAGTTCTTCAATCATTTTAAAGTTGTAAGGAATGTTTCTTTTTCAGCACCAAGGATGCTTTTTAAAGTGCAATTTTGTCACTTGGCAGCAGAGACCTGGTTTGCAATCAGATTCAGGCAATGCGCACAGGAGTCCAACTAGACTGCCGTTGTTGGAAATGAATTGGCCTATCAGTTTAACTTCTTTTGATTAAAAAACACCTCAGTGTGCAATTTAGCTGCGTGCAGTGATGTAGGCGAAGGGTGAAGCAAAAGACAAGAGCACTTATCTGTATATATGAAGACTAATTTTACTCCTGAACTGCATCACTGCTATATTACACTTCCAGGTAGTAATGCAAGGACATCAGAGTGAGAGGTAAGTCCTGCCAGGTTCATGTGACTAAGGCCTAAGGTTCAAGGTCTTGTTCTTAGTTTTCCTGTGTGTTGTGCTAGAATAAGTCTTTCAGAAAGACCAGGTTCTCTCATTATCAATTCAAGTCTTGTGACAGCCATGCTAGTGCCCTTAATGTCTTGTGTTAAACCAACAAATGAGATGACCCAAGTGTAATCTCTAATAGGTATCATGGGTCAGTAATCATTCATTTGTTCTAGTGCTTTTCACATGAAGGTCTGAGATGAAAATTTGTCCTGATAATGACAACAGCGGCAAATTACTTTTATTCCACAATTAAATCTGGAGGCTTTAGAATTGGTATGACCGGCCCAATGCCTCAGCTGGTTACACAGTGTCCTACCCCAGTGCCAGCTCATGGAATTTTGTGCTGTAGGCAAATTGGCAATAGCTGCCCTTTCCAATCCCTAGTCTCACACAAAACAGTTAAGGGCTAGATTCTGCTCCATATAGTTATACTGAGTTGTGCCTTATTCCACAAGCAGCTCCACTGTATTCAGTGGGTCTGTTCAAGGAGTAAGGTACTTCTCAGCCTCAGTAGGGGCATCAAAACTCTTCCTGTAATGTACCTAATTGTTTGTTGGCCAGTTCTTCTCCTCTTTTAGTAGAGCTGTTGCTTGGACATCAGGACTCCTGTGGCTGAAGCTCGGTGTGTCTGGATGAGGCCATGTTCCATTCCTGTGACTTTAGAAGCTGCGGGCTAAGACAATCTTGCACATGAGAAACAGGAGATCCTTGGCAGGCTTTTATAAGAGACAGAATCTGCTTAATAGGAAACAGGAAGAGTTCTCACTTTTTCCACAAATGCTAATCCCCAGCAAAATGTGGTCACCCACCCATTAGAGACAGAGATGGATAACATGTGTCAGATTTTCCAAAATAGCTCAGTGGGCTGAGTGCCTAACTCCCAGTGAAAGGCAGTGGGAGTTAGGAGCCCAATTCCCTTAGGCTCTTTGGAAAAATCTCACCCTTCAAATATAAATGCTCCTTTATAGACCTTTCCTCTGCATCTCCCAGAGCATCCTATGTTGTCCATCTGTTTAGATGGTAAACTCCTCTGGATAGAAACTGTGCTTCCTTTGTAAAAGCAGCAAAGAATCCTGTGGCATCTTATAGACTAACAGACATTTTGGAGCATGAGCTTTAGTGGGTGAATACCCACTTCGTCAGATGCATGCTTCCTTTGTGTGTCTGACATACTGTCGGCTCTTCACAAAAAATTAAGCACAGTAGTAGGAAAAATTCATTTAAACAGAGAGGTTCCAAAACTCCATTATTCTCATAAGACTGAAGCAGCGGATTCTGTACTTTGGTTACTTGCACTTTGCTTTCAGGAAGATAAGTTTATATATCCGAATATAAAAAAAAACTAACACCATAGAAACCTAGTGATGTGAAAGGCTCTCAGGATCGGGGTGGGATATGGACGGAGTCTTTCACCTTCGGGTTCCCAGCTAAGATCCAGCCAGGGCTGGCAATGATCAAACATTACCATCATTTGAGGACCTATTTATTTTTCCTTTGATACATGAAAGATTGCCCACTGCCAGATGTAAGTCACTAGAAATGGGAGATCAGTAAACTGAACCATGAGGACACACCTCATGTTCCAACATGAAATGCCAATTTCCAGTTCCTGGTGGAAAGTCCTCATCACAAAAATGCCCTTGTCAGTTGGCACATTTGTTGACAAGGTGGCCCAGGTTCCCCCAGTTTAGGCTTGAGGCAACTTGGCTGGGCAGTGTGGAAAAAACAATCATGGCTGTCTGTGCTGTACTTCTGCAGACAGAGCTCCTCAGTCTCCAGAGCCGTCAATCTGGTACCTTTCACAATTGTATTGCTTAACGTTAAAAAAAATTTTTTTAAACACATAAAACCTCTTAAACCTTCCCTCTATTAATAACCATAATTTGCTTGGTGTAGGCGGAACATTGTCTTCTCTGACTAAATTCAGCCTCCTTTATTCCCCTCTACTTGTACTCCTCTACCTGGGAACAAGTTGACTTCTGGAAGCTTTATACACAGAATTCAAAGGAGAGGTGGGAAGAAGAGTAGATTAATATTCTGAATCTAACAAAAATATTTGTGGCTTAAATCACTCCTGTTCCCATGGAAATTCCCTCTTCTCCACTACAAAGGTTTTACTAATGATGCAGCAACATAATTTACATGGTGTGAATGAAATTTCCATGAACTCTGGTTTTTTGTTTCTAGAACCTAAAGATATTTATAGGGAGGAGTGTTTTTTCCTCTTAAAACCCTGAATACTTAAACTCAAGTCACGCTTACAGAAGCCAATGAATTAATGATTATAGTACAAGATTGATCATAATTTAAGACTGACTATGGTCAATTTTGTACTATAGACTCAAAACTGACCCCTTGCTAAAAAATGTAAATATCACAAAGGAAAAAAACACCCCAACACTGCTGAATCGGAGGCGATTTCATTATTATTTGTGCTTCTACAGCTCTCAACTGAACATGAGGCCATATTGTGCAAGGTGTTGTGTACATACACCGAGCTAGGGACAGTCTGGCCCCTGAAAAACATCTAAATAGAGAACCTAGACAAAGGATGAAGGGAAGAAATATTATCCCTCAATTTACAGATGGGGAATTGAGAAAGACTAACTCACAGAAGGTCCCTGGCAAATGTAGGAATTGACTTCAGCTCTCCTGAGTCCCGGATGATGGGTTTAACCATAAGACCAGCTTTTCTTTCACAATTGATATTTATTTTTACAGTGCTCAAAATCATGTTAGCATACTAGGCACTTAGGCCCAGATCTTGAATGGGAGTTGGGTGCTTAAATACCTTTGAGGATCTGGGGCTTAGGGCTTACCCCAGTTCCCATGGACATCATGAAAGTTTTTCTACTGTCACCAGTGGGATTTTGATCAGGCTCTTCTAGAAAATGTTCTCCCCCTAAGAGCTGACATTTTACACTTCAAGCAGGAGGCAACGAGTGAGGGCAGCAAAGAGGGAGGGCACTGGGTCAAGCAAAGAAAGGCTTCCAGCAATAAGATATCTCACACATACTACTCGGTTTAGTTATCTTGATAACTCAGTTAAGATTTTTTTTTTTTAAAGATAAACTATGTTTGATTCACTTGTTATGGACATTCTGAAAAAGGTGAGTCTTAACATGGGATTTGAATGAAGAGACCAGAATTGGGGTGTTCTTTCCATGTACAAGAGGTTGGACAGGGGAAAAAAAAGTGCTTCTTGTTGGACCTGTGAACAAACAGGAAGTTCAGGCTGGCATCGCTGGTGGGGTATAGGCAGTTCAGGGAGTCGACATGTAAGATTATGTGCAATTATTTAGGACCCTGACGGTTTTTCCTCTGTTCTCTTTTTAACAATCTTTAACGCCATGGTTTCTGCCCTTGTGGGACAGTTGGACCAGATTAGCAGACTAATACCTCAGCTTTACCAACTGGTTGTGTGCACTCTAACCTATATTTCTCCAAACCATGGGCCAGATTCACAGTTGTGCTAGAGCTTTGCTTGCTGCAGTTGAGAAGATAGTGAGCAGAGATGGTTTTAATCCACTCTTCACTCTCAGATCCCTAGGCTACAGCCCCTGGCATAGACAGAGCAACCTCAAAGCTGGTTACACTGTCCAGGGATCACCAGAGAGCAGTGTGCTCCAACTAGAGGACACTGACAGCTAGCCAAGTTCCCTTCACCATGGATGACTAGGTAGGGAGCTAGTGGCACCACCTCTGCTCCCTCAGGGATTCCCTCTTGATGGAGGCATCCTTAACGGCCCCCTTTGCACTGGTAGAACAGAACAAAGGGGCTGGAGCAGGGACCAGGTTTTGGCCTTATGACTTCAAATTGTGACTGGAGATGGACCTGAACCCTATTTTGAAAAAACCCCAAACACATACCCTCCTCCCTAAATGCTGGAGAAGTGCAGTTTTCAATATGAAATTCACAGCTCAGGCCCCTCATTATAATGGACTGAAACAATACTAACACTGAATCTAGACTGCTCCAGACATTAGCGAATTAGGAATTAAATCCCATTTCAGCTGTGCACTTCATGGCGTGGGCCCAGCTACTTATGACTGCAAGACAGTTGCAAAACTGGAATTTGGAGCAGCGCATGCTGTGCTGTGGCACATTCAAATCCAGCATGTTTAGGTGATTCAGAAGGGGAACCTAGGACACTAGTTAGAGAAGCCTGACCTTCGATAAAATCTCTATCAATGAGGGGGTTTGGAAACCCTGGTTTGGGATTTCTTTTATCCTAGTAAAAAATGAAAGTTTTATGTCACTGCCCTGCACTTTCAGGACATGTTATTGAAAGAGTTTTATATTACATTTAGATTACCTTATTGGGAAAGCTGGAAATTGTCTGATTTAAGGAAAGAATTTCTATTGTCTGAGTGGATTTGGTCTAATTATCTCAGCTGACACCAATAAATCTGCTCTCCTCTCAGACATGCTGTTACTGTAGTAACTTGTAAATGAATATTGGATGATGAGTTATTAGAGCCAGTCTGAACTGGTAAGTTTAAAAGCACAGCAGGAAACAAGTTCCTCCTTTCCTTTTCCTTTCCATATTAATGTCTTTCCTGTGTGACTAAACCAGAAAACCATCAGGTCAGATCCAGGGCCCCCCTGAACCCTTCATGTCCCTTTCAAACTGAGCATATACAGCCCATAACTACTTTATCTCTTTGCTTTCAATTAAAGCCCTAATAACTTTGCACTTTGTAACAAGGTCTGTATGAAATACAGACCAAATAAAGAGTGAAACAAATTGTCTGCTACATCCTAATTTTTGTACTTGGCATTCTTTGCAGTGCAGCCCAAGTCAGAGGCAGCATGTGGCTGCACCACCAAGAAGCAGAGCAGAGGCAATATTGTGACTCTGGAGTTATCAGCTGCTAGTTAAGGACACCAGTAGATTATTTCCCTGCACAATTCTTTCCTTGCACTGCTGCTGGGACAAACTGGCTATACATCACCCCTTACCCGGGACAAGATATAAAATCTCAGTCGAGTCCAAAGGGAAGAAGATAAATAAAGAATATCTTAATGCATAAATAGCAGCATGACAGCATAAATTAACCTATACTAAAGGTTATATTCACACCACTGTCCTATGCCCAATCCATCATCAGTATGAAAACGTGCACAGAATACTCCTAATTTGTGCAGTACATTGGCTGCAGATTGCACTAACTGTTTCAGGTGAAACCACTGTCCAGCTGTGCCTAGGCTGATGTCAACCAGGCTGCCTTGGCACTCCATCGAACATTTCTCCTTTGCTTTCATGCATGTTATGCAGTCAGTGATGTCTGTTGCCTTCACTTCTTGCTTTCAAGCTCCTGAATGCACATTCCATCCCCATCCTGCACCTACTGAGTGCATAGCTGAACCTGCATCTCTACAATATTTATCTAGTCAGTTATGAAAAGGTGTCATTGGCTGAGGGAAAGGAAGGTATGCATAGTCCCCCAGAATTACAGTGGGGATGGAAACAACATTGACGCCCCCTCCAGCCTAGAAGGAAAAGAAGGGGAACCCTCTGCAACTCCACTCCTTCATTTTGGGCCTGGGAGGGGGATGGGTGAAGAGTCCCAGGAGCTGCAAGAGGGGCAGAGGTGGGGCTGGAAGAGGTGATGTGAGGACAGAATGGATGGAGAGCTGGGGGACAAGACTGATTTAAGGTTTGGGGAGCAGAATTAATTATTGTGAAGGGGATGGGCAGATGTGAGGGTAAGAACACCTGCAGTGGGGGCCAAAAAAAGTCACATTAATAAATTTGGGAAAATTGGCCACACATGATGGGCAAGGGGAAGGGAGAATTCAAAAATCAAAAAAGACTGGCCCAAACCCCCACAATATAATAGATTCATGGAAATAAAGCAGCATATATGGTCTGTAGATTCATAGACTCAAAGACTATAAGGCCAGAAGGGATCATTGTGGAACCCAGCTTTGGATAGTTTCTGCAACTTTGACTTAAATGTAATTCCAAGCCTCTCCACTTTCAGATCCTTGAATTCTTCACTCCAGTCAATTTCCCTAACAAATTTCCCAGCCTCCCTTTAAAAAATTAAGTTTGCCCTTTTGAAATCAAGGATCCTAGTTGCAAACCTATTTTTATTTATCCTTGCATTTAGTTTAAACTGATTTAACTGATGATCACTCAAATGAAGGTTGTCCTGTACACCTAGGTCTTCTATGAGGTCCTCACTACTTACAATAGAAATTAAAATGCCATCACCTCTTGTTGGTTCAGTGGCTATTTGGTGAAGAAATCTATCAGCTATCACATTGAAGACGATTTGGGCTGTATCATTACTAGTAGCCTTTGTCCTCTAATCTATATATGAGAATTAAAATCTCCCATAATCACACAATTTTCAGTAGTATTTATTTCATTAGAAATATTGATGAAGATTCTATTCACATCCAAATTGGATCTTGGGGGTCTGTAGCAGACCCCAAGCACTATGCCAGTGTAGCCTCTGTTACCATTCTTCCCCAAAGAAGAAATGAAAAAAGATGGAACAGATAAAGCAGATTCTGCTTTGGTTTATCTGTTCCATCTCTTTTCATTTCTTTACAGTCTAGTCATTAAGATACAATGCTACTCCATCACCTTTACTTTGTCTTGCCTGACCAGCACATATCCTTCAATTCCAACCATGATTACTATTCCACCATGTTTCCATTATCCCTATATCATCTGGTTTCATTTCCAGGATCAGTAGTTCTAGTTCCTCCATTTTGTTACACAGGCTCCTTGCACTGGTGTACAGACATCTTAGTTGTTTCCAATTGGCCTCTAGGGATAGTCATTTTCTACCAGTATCGTCTCGCTGACTGTTACTGTTATTGGTCTTGGCACTATCTTTCCTTTTGTTGTCTGTTCTCCTACCTTGTGTTGTTCCTGTCTCCATTGCTGTATCCTCTTTCACTGGATTTTCCTCTGGCTCAATATTGGAAACAGGCGTGGAGATTACATCAGAATCTCCTAACAGTCTCCCCCCAATTCCTAGTTTAAAGCTCTTTTAATCTTTGTGCCAACTTGTATCCCAGAAATCTCTTTCCCTCCCCTCTCAGATGGAGTGTGCCTCATGAGAACAGTGCTCTAGCCACTGGGAGGCATTTATGGGAAACATCCCAAAGACCTCCCTATAGCACCATTGCCTGAGCCCTCTGTTGATCATCATCTTTTATATAAAAAAACCCACTCATGAATTTTTGGAGTTGGCAATACTGCAGCCCTATGTGCATACCCATGAACCTTCCACAGTGATCTGTGTGATTTGTGCATTGGCCTGCTAAACCCAGGGTTGTGAGTTTAATCCTTGAGGGGGGGCATTTAGGGAACTAGGGTAAAAATCTGTCTGCAGATTGGTCTTGCTTTGAGCAGGGAGTTGGACTAGATGACCTCCTGAGGTCCCTTCCAACCCTGTGATACTGTGAAGGCATGCCTGATCACTGAATGGTGCCCTTTTCTGTTAGTGTGAGTGCATGGGTTCCATCAGTGCCTCCTTCAGGTCAGGAAGCTCAGCTATTTACATCCCTTTGATATCTGACACAATGGCCACCTTGATCACATGTCCCTGCAAAACAAAATGCAATTTTTCCACAGTGGGTACTGTTTTGGCCACAGCCACAAATTGGTACCCAGATGATCGATTGCTATCTAGGGCAACCACGCTCTACAGGGGTGTTCATCTCTCTTAATTTTCATTAGTTGTCTACATTTAGGGGAGCTCCTCCTCATGGTCTGGCACTGCAGTATCAGAGCTAGCTCACCACAGAGGCACAGAATAGTCTCTTTCCATATCCTGATGTCAGACAGTCAATGCAGCTCATCCGAGGTCTTAAGAATGACTCAGTCACACCTGCCTGTGGTTGTAGTGCACACCCAAAAGCCACACTTTGCCCACTGAAGATCAACTGCCAGTACAGCACAGAGCTGTCTACTCAGGCAGTGGTAGGCGCATGAACATTGCTCCATCATGAATCAGACGGGTGCTGACAGAAAATCCTTCATCTGCATTCCCGCTGCCTCACAAATGCTTTTCAAAAGCTCCAGCAGACATCTTTCTTGCTGAGGAGGGACAGAGCAGAACATTCACTCTGGCATCCATTTTGAGAAAAGGATGATGAAATCGTAAAAGTAATCAGGGGACTTAAACTCCCATTGTTCCTCAGTGAAAATCATATAAGTCTTCCACCACAGCTCCCCAAAGCTCCCAGAAAACATGCTGAAATTTCCCAGAAGTCCTCACTTCAGCAAAATGGGACAAGAACTGAGGGATAGATACCCAGAAGGGAATATGGTACAGTGTTAGCATGGACACAGAACAAAACTGCTGTCAACCTGCATAAAAACAGCATGAGTAGTTTGGGCACCCAGTACTGTTGGGGCATACCTCTTGTGTGATCCTACTGGTTCAGTTACTAATGGTGCAAAACTCTAGCACCAACAAGGCTTAAAACAGCGATTTCTCTTCATATACAGTGGTGCCTCATTAGAAACCTTAACACATTCCAGCAGCACAGTATCACCGTCTCATGCCTGATTATATTGCAAACTGAGATGAGCAAAATGAGCTTGAAATTGTCCTCTCAGCACCATTTGATAGTGGAGAAAATAACTCCTTCCACTACCAACCCCCTGACTAATATACAGTACTTAAGATAGTCTGCTGATGCATTCATAAATTAATAGGATTTCATGTAATTAAAATTTTAAATAAATTTCTAACATTGGCTCTGGTTTTGGATTTCTTAATTTCAGCTATGGAAATTTGGCTTTTGACATCGTGGGTTTTTCCTCTCTCTTTTCTTTCATCCGTCAGATTTATAAAATCTCATTAGCATGCTAAAAAGAACAGAAAAGAAATTAAATGAAGCCCAGAATTAAAAGGATCACTAGTTTCTTCATGTTAACTTTAGAGCTTTATTCCCTACCTGGTAGGTGTAAATAACATATGGGTGTGAAACAGTGGGTGGCAAAGCTTTTATGAGTCAAATGGGAGCTGAGAATTAGTGGAGATAGTTTCTATGGGCTTGTCTACATCAGAAAGTTGCAGCGCTGGTGAGGGAGTTACAGCGCTGCAACTTAGGAGGTGTACACATCTGCAGGGCACCACCAGCGCTGCAACTCCCTGTTTGCAGCGCTGGCCGTACTCCCGTTTTGTCTCGGGTGTAGAGGATCCAGCGCTGGTGATCCAGCGCTGGTAATCAAGTATAGACGCTTACCAGCGCTTTTCTTGACCTCCGTGGAATAAGCAGGTATCCCAGCATACCTGAGGAAGCCTCTGGTAATCAAGCTGGTCTCCTTCCCCGGCTTGCTCTCGCGTTCCCCGAACCCCCGAGCAAGCAGGTCTCCTTCCCTGCGGTTTGCAGGGTGGTTCGGGGAACGCGAAAGCAAACCGCGGCGAAGCTGGTCTCCTTTCCCGGTTTGCTCTCGCGTTCCCCGAACCCCCCTTGAAGCCGCCCAACAGCGCTGCAGTGTGGCCACATCTAACACCACTTGCAGCGCTGGTTGCTGTAAGTGTGGCCACTCTGCAGCGCTGGCCCTATACAGCTGTACTAATACAGCTGTAACAACCAGCGCTGCAAAATTTTAGATGTAGACATGGCCTATGTAGCAGGGGAGATAGGGTGGGGCCCATATAAGCAGAAAAAAGGAGGATGTCAGGAAGAACATAGTCTGTGAAATGTGCTACTTATCCTATGGCACCAGTTAATAGATCAGGTATATTAGATAATAGATAAGGAACATTTATACAATTTTTGATAGAAAAATCACAACCTCTCTATAGAAGATGTGGAGCTCTGTCCCTTAAGCAGCCTGCATCAGCTAAGGAAAGAAGGTTCATTTGGGGCCTTCTAGCCCCCTCCCCACCCCTACACACTCCACACCAGGGGCCTCCTGGGCACCAGGCTTTGTTCCTTCGCTTAGGGCTGTCAACTTTCTGATTGCAGAAAACCAAACATCCCTGCCCCACCCTCTGCCATGCCCTTTATGGAGGCCCCGCCTCCATCCATCCCTTCCCCAAGGCCCCACCCCTGCTCACTCCATCCCCCCTCCCTCCCTTGCTCACTCTCCCCCACCCTCGCTCATTTTTACCCAGTTGAGCAAGGGGTTGGGTGTGGGAGGGGGTGAGGGCTCTGGAGTGGGGCAAGAAATGAGGGATTCAGAGTGTGAGAGGGGGCTCTTGGCTGGGGCAGGGTGATAGGGTGTGGGAGGCAGTGTGGGCTGTGGGTGAAGGCTCTGGGGTAGGGCCAGAAATGACAGGTTCAGGGTACAGATGGGCTTCAGGTTGCAGCAGGGGTTGAGGTGTAGGAGGAGGTGAGGACTCTGTCTGGGGGTGTGGGCTCTGGTGTGGGGCTGGGGATGAGGGGGCTAGGGTGTAGGAGGGGGTTCAGGGCTGGAGCCAGGGGTTGGGGTGCAGGGTCTGGGAAGTTTAGGTGTGAGAGGGGGCTTGGGGCTGAAGTGCAGGCTCCAGGCAGCACTTACCTCAGGCGGCTCATGAAAGGGCCACACATTGAACAACAACAAGAAAAAAGAATTAAGTAAGCACCATCCAATCTGTGCAGTGAATGAAGTGGGGATCCTCTGGAAAAATGTGAATATGTAACTGAAGACTGTTATCTCATATTGCATACACACATGGAGTTCAAATAAAGGTTGCATGGGGAATGATCGGCTGAGGAACTCCTCCCTGAACCACAGTGTGGCTTCAGGCCGTACTGAGGCACAATTGAAATTATCTTCATGGCACGACAGAGTCAGGAGAAGTTCAGAGAGCAACACCAGGAACTGTTCATGGCATTCATTGATCTAACCAAGGCCTTTGGCTGTATCAATCGTGATGCCCTATGGAAAGTGCTGTGTAGGTTTGGCTGTCCCCAGAAATTCATTTCTATCATCAGACTATTCCATGATGGGATGACTGCCACCATTTTGTGCAACAGCTCAGAGACCGAACCATTCATCATTCACACTGGTGCCAAGAAGGGCTGTGTCATTGTGCCAGCCCTCTCCATTTACCTTGCTGTGATCCTGATTCTCATCTGTGACTACTTTCCTTATGGACTCAGGAGTGAGTATCATATGGATGGTCAACTCCTCAATCGCCGACATCTCCAAACAAAATCTAAGATCACAAGAATTGGTATCACTGATTCAGTATGCGGATGACTGCATCATTCTTGCACACACAGAGGCCAACCTGCTAAGTACACTAAACCTTTTTGCAGATGCCTATCACAGCCTGGGTCTGTCTCTCTCAACATCATGAAAACCAAGGTACTCTAGCAGCCCTCACCTGCACAAACTATTCTTTGTACTCCACAAATCAGCATCAGTGGGGAACCTCTGCAAAATGTGGACCATTTTCCATACCTTGATAGCCACCTCTCCCAAACAGCCAGCATTGACACAGAAATTGAAGACAGGATCCTCTGTGCCAGCACATCCTTTGGAAAACTAACGAAACGAGTCTTCAGTGATAGGGATTTGCAAACAGGCACCAAAATTTTGGTTTACAATTCAGTTGTCATCCCCTCTCTGTGCGAGACCTGAGTAAACTATAGATGACATCTCAAGTGGCTGGAGTGGTTCCAGTGCTGCCTCGGGAGGATTCTTAGGATCAGCTGAAAAGACAGACACCATAACATTAGTGTTCTCTCTGCAGTCCACATCAGCAGTATAGAAGGGCAGGTCATGAAACACCAACGCCCCTGGGCTGGCCACTGTGTACATAGGCCTGACACTCTTCTCTCAGTTAAGTCAGGGAAGAATGATGGCATACTGTGGGGCCATGTGAGTACCTATAGCAGTGCCGCTGACTTGAAGGTATAAATCATCCCCAAATATGAAATAGTTCATATTTGGGGATGATTTATACCTTCAAGTCAACGGCACTACTATGGGTACTCGCATGGCCCCACAGTATGCCAACATTTTTATGGCTGACTTAGAACAATGCTTCCTCAACTCTCGTCCCCTAACACCCCTCCTCTACTTGTGCTAGATTGATGATGACATCATCTGGACCCCTGGGAAGGAGCCCCTTGAGGAATTCTACCAGGATTTCAACAATTTCCACCCCACCATCAACCTCAGCCTGGACCAGTCCACATAAGAGATCCACTTCCTGGACACTACAGTGCAAATAAGCTATGATCACATGAACACCACCTTATACTGGAAACCTACGATATACTTACCTACATGCCTCCAGCTTTCATCCAGACCACATCACATGATCCATTGTCTGCAGCCAAGCCCTAAAACACAACCAAATTTGTTCCAGTTCCTCAGATAGAGATATATCCCTACAGGATCTCTATCAAGTTTTCTTAAAACTACAATACCCACCTGGGGAAGTGAAGAAAGGTACCAGAAGGGTACCCAGAAGTCACCAACTACAGGACAGACCCAACAAAGAAAGTAACAGAATGCCACTAGCCATCACCTTCAGCCCCCAACTAAAACCTCTCCAGCGTATCATCAAGGATCTACAACCTATCCTGGAGGATGATCCCTCACTCTCAAAGACCTTGGGAGACAGGTCAGTCCTCACTTACAGACAGCCCCTGAACCTGAAACAAATACTCACCAGCAACTACACACCACACAACAGAAATACTAACCCAGGAACCAATTCCTGCAACAAACCCCGTTGCCAACTCTGTCCACATATCTATTCAAGGGACACCATCATATGACCTAACCACATCAGTCATCAGAGGCTCGTTCCAGTGGTGTAGCCAGGTTCTAACATCAGGGGGAGCAAACACACACAAAAAAAAAAAAAAAGACACCACCCGACATATCAAATTACACCTCTACCTTGATATAACACAATCCAATATAACATGAATTCAGATATAATGGGACAAAGCAGGGCTGCGGGGGGCTGCGCACGCTCCCAGTGGGACAACTCCTCTCATCTCTCCTAAGGGGGCTGCTGTGCAATCTGTGGCCCCTGGAAGCAGGCAACAGAAAGGACTGCGGGGGGGGGAGCACAGTCCCCTGCATAAGAGAAACAATCCGACAGAGGTGGGCAGGGTCTGTTGGGGATTCGCATGGAGGAGAGGGAGTGTAGGGCTGCACTGGGAGACTCTTCAGTGCCGCACCTAGCCACGCTGGCTCTGTGCATCATGAGGCACTCAGGAAAAGGAGGCAGCAAGAAAGAGAGGCCAAGGAGGAGTGCCCTTCCCCTCCCAGCTGAGTCTATGAGTCCCTGATCTCATAGAGTCTCAGCACTGCAGGCACCCAGCCCCCAGGTACTGGGCTGCAGTGCAAGCTGGAAAGGCTGATATAGAGAAGTCAGGACCCATCAGAGCACTTCCCATGTCATCATGAAAATTCACTCCTGGAAAGCTGGTGAGTAGTATATATCAAGGTGGGTTAATTAATTAGAATATACCAATCTCCTAGAACTGGAAGGGACCTTGAAAGGTCATTGAGTCCAGCCCCCTGCCTTCACTAGCAGGACTAAGTACTGATTTTTGCCACAGATCCCTAAGTGGCCCCCTCAAGGATTGAGCTCGCAACTCTGGGTTTAGCAGGCCAATGCTCAAAACACTGAGCTATCCCTCCTCCCAGGTAATAGATTTTATTGGCCCAGCTTCTGTTGGTGAGAGAGACAAGCTTTTGAGCTATCACAGAACTCTTCTCTAGGAAGAAGAAAGAACTCCATGAAAGCTCCAAAGCTTGTCTCTCTCTCTCTCTCTCTCCCTCCAACAAAAGTTGCTCCAGTAAAAGATATTACCTCACCCACTTTGTGGCTCTAATTTCCTGGGAACAACAGGGCTACACCAACCCAGCATACAAAAATGCAAGATTCACATGAACAGCAGAGTGACCACCAGGGCCTGCTCAGGCCCCAGCGCGCCAAGTGCGTGCTTGGGACGGCATGCTGCGGGGGGCGCTCAGCCAGTTGCGGGGAGGGCAGCAGGTGGCTCCGGTGGACCTCCTGCAGGCGTGGCTGTGGAGGGTCCACTGGTCCCGGGGCTCCAGTGGAACATCAGCAGGCACGCCTGCAGGAGGTCCACCGGAGCCACGGGACCAGCGTCAGAGTGCCCCCCGCGGCGTGTCGCTGTGCTTGGGGTGGCAAAATGGCTAGAGCCGGCCCTGGTGACCACCATCACACCAGGACACTATTTTCATGATTCATCTTAGCATAATGTCATCATCACACCAAGGAAGCTGCACTTTTAGCACAATGAGATAAATACAGCCACATGTGCATGCCAAAAATTCACAGTACAAGCGCACTGGGATCCACACAGCAGGATAGTAATGTCAGTTTAGATCTCAGTCTCTGAGTCCATCCCCACTAAACTAAGTCCAAAGTTTCAGCTAAACACAAGGGCACCTGCAAATAGTTGTGCTAACAGCAGGATCTATACTGGCACAATAGGAGGAGTTGCATGTCAGGGCACTAATTCCCAAGCTCAGTGCAAGGCAAAAATGGATCCAGGCACCAGGTCCTTAGAACCAGAATTTGTACTCACAGGAGAGTGGGATGAAATTAGAGAAGTTACAGAAGGCAACTCCCAAGAAACAAGGCATTGACCAGTTGGCTGGGTGGATGTTAAACAACCATCACCTGCCATTGGGTGCAGCAAGTGAATGACAATTAATAACTTAATGACCACCATCACCAGAGAATTACTCAACCCTGGGACTCAGCAATGCCTCCCCCTCCTCCCAACATGATCACAAGCCCTTCCCTTAGGAGACAATTCAGGTTTCCCCTGATAGGAGGGGGAAAATCAGGCTACCTCTCTCTGCACCCCAACGTGGTGCCTGTACTTGTAGTATGTGTTTAGTTTAGTCCATGTGCTCTGGAAAACACAACAGCAGACAGTTCGTTTCAGCCTTCCCTTGGGAGACAATTCCATCCACACCCACAAGGCAGAGATTGTACTGCTATGAAGATTTCTCCTGATAGGAAAGGAAAATTGAGACTATCCCCCACCCCTATCTCTTCCCCACTGCCTCTTCCCTTCCACCCCTCATCCCCTAAGAGGCAGTCACCCAGATGCCACGGATGGGGAACCAAGCACACTACATGGCCACTGCCTCTGAGAGGCAGGCATCTCTGCCTGGGCAGGGAGGGCAAGCAGAGACACCAGACCCCACAGAAGACCAGGAGATGCACCTCCCTCCCACTAATGCCTGTCCTGGTCCAGCTGCCCAGGTGCAAGGGATGTTTTTGGAGATGCCTCTGGCTGAGCTCCCTGCCCCCCACCATGCAGACAGCCATCCCACCAGCAGCCAGGTGCTGCCTCTCACAGACAGCTGGGGGGTTTCCAGGTCCCCCCAAGCCACCCTCACCATAAGAAAACACCCCTTTTAAATACACTTACCAGCTGCTTCTACTGGCTGCTTTTAGTTGGGTGAGAGGTTAGGAGCTGCTGCTGCAGAGCCAGAGAAAGCACACCTGCCACAGTGCCATAAGAAGCAGGTAGGTGAAGGAGGTGGGGTCTCTCAGCTGCTCAGCCCCTTGCTCCAGGACCAGTTCCCCTCACTGATTGGCTGGTGGCCAAAAACCAGCTAAACAGAAAGCACTCGCACTCCCCTAGCTAGCTACCCAGTGCCCCCACCCTGGCCGAGCAGCTGATGGCTCGTGGGCCCCCACAGGCCCCATAAACAGTTGGTATGCCCCAACCAACCCCCTTCTTCCCCAAGGCCCCAGCCTCTCCTCCTCCCCAGGAGCCCAGCTTGCTAGAGCTCATTCTTTCGCCCTCCCCTCACTGATTAGCTGTCTCCCTCCTGCTGGGAGGCAGCTAATCGGCAAGGCAGGGAGGGGGCGGGTTTATGCAGCACATTTGGGGAAGCCAGAAAACCTGCCTGCAGGAGCCCAGCTTGCTGGAACTCAGTTCTTCCCCTCCCCTCCCTGCCAAGGGATCAGCTGTTTCCCTCCTGCTGGGAGACAGCTGATCAGCGAGGGCCGGGTATGCAGTACGCTGGGGGTAGCCTGGCAGGCCAAGCTTCAGAGCGGAGTGTGGGCCCCACCCCTGGTGCCATGATAACCCCGCCTAAAGTGTGGCTTTTTTGAAAATGTGCCGAGGGGAAGCAGCTACTTCCCCTGCACCCCACTAGCTATGCTACTGGCTCGTTCACTTGCACATCTACCAATGTGATATATGCCATCATGTGCCAGCAATGCCCTTCTGCCATGTACATTGGCCAAACCGGACAGTCTCTATGCAAAAGAATAAATGGACACAAATCAGACATCAAGAATTGTAACATTCAAAAACCAGTAGTAGAGCACTTCAGTCTCCCTGGACACTCAATAACAGACTTAAAAGTGGCCATTCTTCAATAAAAAACTTAAAAAACAGACTTCAATGAGAAACTGCAGTGCTGGAATTAATTAGCAAACTGGACACCATGAAATTAGGTCTGAATAAAAGACACGGAGTGGCTGGGTCACTAAAACAGTAATTTTCCCTCTGTTGATATTCACATCTTCTTGTCAACTGTTGGGAATGGGCTACATCCACCCTAATTGAATTGGCCTCATTAACACTAACCTCCCACTTAGTAAGGCAATTCCCATCTTTTCATGTGCTGTATATTTATATGTGCCTACTGTATTTTTCACTCCATGCATCTGATGAAGTGAGTTATAGCCCATGAAAGCTTATGCCCAAATAAATTTGTTAGTGTCTAAGGTGCCACAAGGACTTCTCGCTGTTTTTGCTGATACAGGCTAACACAGCTACCCCTCTGAACCCTTAAAAAGGGAGTCATCAACCCAACAAACTGGGAGGATTCAATGCAGAAAACACTGGTGCCGCACCATACACCAAGCCACAGCTCACTCTGTTTCCTTCCCCTCTTGTCCCATACCCCTATGCCAGGGATCCCCAGTTTTCTAAGGTTCCACTCCCAGCATTTCCTCTTAGCATTAGGGGTTGGGGAGTCTTGAATAGGCTCTTAGGCTCTTGTAAGGTCTGACCTGCCACCTACGTGACCCCCTTTGGTTGCTAGAACTAGAAGTTGAACTCTGTCCGAGGACTCTGGGATCCGATTGGCTCCCTGCTTGTATTTAAACTGAGCGGAGGAACAGGAATTTGTCCATGCAACTGGATTTTTCCTGTTTAGGACTGCTTTCTTTACACTACCTGCTCCTGCTGCTTAACTCTGATCTCCTGGTAACCTGACCCTGCATGCCTCGTGACACCGACTCCTCATAGGCCCTCTGGCCTCTTTCAGACTCTGACCTTCTGGTATTGGACTCAGCCTGGCACTCAACACTCACTCTGACCACTAAGTCAGATTGTACTCATCCCAGTCATACCTGTTCAGTCCCAGTTCCCCCAGATTCCAATCTCAATCCTCTCCCATGGCTCCTTCTTCCATTCTATATGCCCCACCTCCCCCCTTAAGTCGATCTTGTCCACTCTGCACTCATATCAGACAACTTGCTCCTCAAACTGACCGGTCTCATCTGGAGGTGAGGGGAATGGGAGCATATGAGGGACAGGATCCCTGTTTTTAGTACTGGTGCCCAGTCCCAATCCAGCCCACAGCAGCACAGAGAAAGTTCTACTACGCCTTAGGCTGGTGCATGCTCAGTGTGATGGAATCTTGGGGGAATTTATCTGTTCAAGTCTCTTCTGAGGATATGCAAATTTGATTTTTCAGATGCTTATAACTTAGCAAAACTTGAGTGGAATGTCACAGGAACAGCAGAAGGCACATCTCTGACACAAAGGCTGCCCCCCTGCCAAATTTCAAGTCCTTGCTCCAAAGCAAGAAGGGGGGTGAACATTATGTTGTTCTGGGGGGCTCCTCCCACCATCTCGAGATTTGAATAGGCTTATCTCTTTTACCAGAGCTACATTAACTTAAAACACATTTGTGGAAAGTGTATTTATTGTGGAAGTTTAATAACTTGGTGATAAATATTTGTTGAAGTTTAAGAACTGTTAGAGATCTGTCATTTTTATATTGTAACTACTGAACCTCAATAAATATGGTTTTAATAATTAAATGGCATTTAATTAAACACTTTTTAACTCCTTGACTGCTGCTCCTTGACTGCTGCTGAATGTCCCAAGTTCCATATTTGATGCAGAATGCACATTCTGAGCTCTGCTGGGATGTACCAAGAACAACCTGATCTTTCATTGATTTTAAATGGTACATCAATAGGATTCTGCAGCACAGCTAACAGAGTGGAGGACAAGCAGCAAATTGGTTACATTTAATCAATTCCTTATTTGAGATATTTCATTTATAGTGTGGCTCCCAGATTATATGAATGAACATCAAAACTGCATGAGGGAGAAAATTCAGACATTGTGGACTTTAGAACTAGAAATCTTCATAAACTGGGAAGAAATATATAAGTAACATGTGAGGTGTGTCATAAGTGAGGTGTGCAGGGGCTGGGGAGGGCATGGGAGTCTAATTCAAAGAGAACTTTATCTGCCTTAACTGACATGTAAAAATATGGGAGCGAGGATCTACCAAGCCCGTTGTAATTCAACATAAAAGTTCAAGCATCCAAGGAAACAAGTCATTTGTGTCCATAAAAGGAACAGTGTCTGCTTCTCACCTGAACAATTTGTAAAATTCCAGCTTATCAAGGTGCATTTGGCTGTCACTCAACCTATATTTTCACAAAAAATCAGAAATGTAGGGCTGCCAGTGACTTCAAGAGGTCATCAAGTCCAGCTTCCTCCACTGGGGTTGGAGCAAATAAACCTGCGTTTCCCTGGCAGGTGTTTGTCTATCCTGTTTTTAAAAGCCTCTAGTGACAGGGATTCCACAACCTTCCTTGGTAATCTATTCCAGTACTTAACTATCCTTGTAGTTAGAAAGATTTTCCTAATATCTAACCTAAATTTGCCTTGCTGCAGATTAAGCCTATTATTTCTTGTGCTACCATTAGTGACATGGAGAACAATTGGTCACCATCCTCTTTATAACAGCCCTGCACATATTTAAAGATATAAGGTCCTCCCTCAGTCTTCTTTTCTCAAAACTAAACATGCTCAGTTTTTTTTAACAATTCCTCATAGGTCAGGTTTTCTAAATGACTTATCATTTTTCTTGTTGCCCTCTAGACACTCTCCAATTTGTCCACATCTGTCTTAAAGTGCAGTGCCCCAAACTGGACGCATTACTTCAGCTGAGGCCTCACCAATGCTCAGGAGAGTGGGACAATTACTTCTCGTGTTTTACATACTTCACTCCTGTTAATGTGCCCCAGATTGATGTTAGCCTTTTTGGCAACTGCATCACATTTTGGCTCATGTTCAGTTTCTGATCAGCTATGACTCCAGATCCTTTTCCGTAGTACTTCCTCCTGGCCAGTTATTTCCCATTTTGTATTTGTCTATTTGATATTTCTTTCCTAAGTGTAGTATATTGCACTTGTCTTTATTGAATTTCATCTTGTTGGTTTCAGACCAATTCTCCAATTTGTCAAAGTCATTTTGAATTCTAGTCCTGTCCTCCCAAGTGCTTGCAATCTCTCCCAGCTTGGTGTCATTTGCATATTTTTTCCACTTCATTATACAAGTCATTAATGAAAATGTTGAATAGTACCAGAGCTAGGAGAGACCCTTTTGGGACCCCACTAGATACATCCTCCCAGTCTGGCAGTGAACCATTGATAACTACGCTACAGTTTTTCAATCAGTTGAGCACCTACCTTATAGTAATTTCATCTAGCCCACATTTCTCTAGTTTGCGTATGAGAATGTCATATGGGACTGTGTCAAAAGCATTACCAAATATTAAGAAAAATCACATCTACTGCCAAAATGGCAGTATAGAGAGAGTGAAGTCTTCTGGGAAGAGCAAGGTGTTGGGACTCTTGAGTTTTATCTTCTGCTCTGCCACTGATTTGCTGGGTGACCCTGTGCAAAGACTCCCATTGACTTTGACTTTAGATCAGGCCCATGACCTGTCTGAGCAAATAAGCCAGGATTTTGTGAGAATTAATTAATGTTTCTAAAGCATGCTGTGATCGCTGGGTAAAACCCAGTTGTACAAGTATCCAGAAAGAGCTGACTACTAACAGCAGTTGCTCTTCTGTCAGCAATCCTTATTGGCCAGGTACAGAGAGAGTCATCCCTGCTCACTAAGCGTGATGTTCTCATTTTCCTGTCAGCTAACAGAAACGAATAACCCTACAGTTCTCAGTCATTACTAAAGCAGAGGCCAAATTCTTCTCTCACATACATTAGTGTAAATCTAAAATATTCAGAATATTTGTATTCCAGCAGTGCTAACAGGTCCTAATGAAGATCGGGGCCCCATTGTGCTAGGTGCTGTATATGCGCTTGTGGTGACACTGTCTGCTTCAAAGAATTGACAGTCTATATAGTCCAGACAGACAAATGGTGGAAGACAGGAAAGATCATTATCCCTGTTTTGCAGCTGGAGAATGGAGCCATGGAGAGATTAAGTGATGTGCCCAAGTTCAAACAAAAAATGTGTGGAAGAGACAAAAAATGAACCTGGATCGTCTTCATCCTAACAACAAGCCCAAACGTCCTCTCTCTTATTTTGCAATTCAGCTGAGTTTGCCATGTATTTATAAGTATGCCTTTTGGCAAAAGCATCAGTTAAGATTGCACTTGATTATTTGTTTTTAAAGAGAACCACAGTCCAATAAGCCCACGAAAACTTATGCTGAAATAAATTTGTTAGTCTCTAAGGTGCCACAAGTACTCCTGTTCTTTTTGCAGATACAGACTAACATGTTTGCTACTCTGAAACCAGTCCAATAAGTCTTACCTTAAAAAAAACATGACAGAAGGAAACTATTTGTATGGGTCAAAGATGGGGAAAAGTTCATAAGTATTCATCTGAACACTTAAACTAATTCACTATTGTTATATTAATGCCTCTTTGTGTGTGTGTGGGTGGGTGCAACTCATGCCAGTGCGGAGAACCAGCAAAAGGCCTATATACCACTTAAATCTCAAGGGTTTTAGGCGATATTCTAGCAAATGAGTTTTCTGCCAAGAATGTTCATTGAGACTATGGATTTTAAATAAATCTTGCAAAATATTTGCAGAAGTGAATTTTGAATTCATTCGTGTAAGTATTCATACCAGAAACTCAATGCCAAGGATTGTTGTTATCCAGTCAGACAACAGAAGCTCACCATGTGACCTTCATGTAATCAACGTATCTTGAAGTTCCAGTATTTCATGCTAATCTGACCTGAAAGAAGATACCAACCTGGCATTCTTCACTGAAATGATATAACAAATCCTTTCCAATACTGAATACATTTGAGAAATTCACAGTTTGTTTGTGGAAAATTCACAAAGCTAGGAAGAGGTCAAATTCAGCAAATTAAATTATTCACTACAAATTATTTACCCAGCCCCTGAGCCACTAAAGAATGATTGTCATAGCGTGATATTTGCAGAGATATGTCTTCTTTTTACATTGACTATGATTCAGATGGATGAGCTACCATTATACACCATGCTAGTGTAACTTATCAAATTAGGAGAATACATTTTTAAATTCAATTACACCCTCAATGGAAATGGTTTCTCTGACTCTGGTAATCTTTGGAGAGAAATTATACACAGTTAATAAAGCTTTACATTTAAAAACTCAATTTTAAATGTTATTCCAGAGGTTAATTTAAGATCCATCTTCCAAAATGGAAGTTAAATAAAACTGATAGACGGTTGGAATTTGTTGAGTGGTTGAGAGGTTTATCCGCATGTGAGTAAGAGTTCATTAGTTTTAATTAGTATAATCACTAATGTTGCATTAACAATTTGCTGAGTGAAAGTAATTACTCACACACATTGTATTAGATGGGAAGATTAGAATTCATTTTATGAAGCAATTAGCATTTCAGCGATTTTAAAAAGGGCCTTTTATGAGCTGCTGTCGCAACAACCTCCTTCGCCAAAAGATGGTTTAAATTAACTATAACTTTCATCCAAATAAGAAGAAGGAAGAAATGCAGGTTAAAGTGTGAACTTGTCATCCCTCTATGATAAGCAGGCAACTCAAGGGAGACACCTTAATTAGTTTATAATGATCTACTTTATTTTCCAGGCAATGCTGGTTATTTATCAGTCTTTGGTTCAGCATCTTGTTGGAAATTTTAAATTCTTGGATTTTAACACAACAAAATACATACATAATAATTTGGAGTAATAATTCTCCAAAGCAAGTACTAGACGGTTCAGTACATGTTTAAATGATCCATTACTCTTTGTATCAAATATCGAAGAAAGTAGATGTACAGGGTCTCAGTGAGTACCACCTATTACACAGCAGCATATTTAACATTGTTCTCCGCTCATTGTAGCTTTAGAGGTTACATAACAAAATTCAACTGCCTGAAAAGCCTGGACTATACAATCATGCCTTTCAAGTGAATATTGATCATTTACATAGTGGGGCAATTTATGAGTGGATATCCCCCAGGATGTCTGGTGACAAAGTCCAAGTAAAGTGGAAATAATAATGGAAGGAGACTTCAGTCCAGAATGTGGGATAGGGTGGGATAGTTAGGCCTCAGCAACTTGACATTCACAAGCGAACGCCAAATGGCCTGATAAATTCCCAGTTCTACTAGAGACGTAATCAGGAGCGGGGTGGGTGATAGCTGTTCTGATACACACTGTTGTTTCCTATCTCAGGTGAAATGTGTTAAAATGAGCAGTATTGCTGGACAAAGTGTCAAAATATTATATCAACGCATTCATTTCAGCACATGGTTTGTTCCGTAGCAGCATGCTCATTGTCTCTCATTGCTTTTGCTGGTGCATGAACACCTCCCATGTCTGAAAATGGGTAAAGAGGCTTGGGTTTCAAGTAGTAAACTGCTACGAGTGTTGAGCGAACTTTGAAGGGTTGAATACTCACTGCATTCTTTTTCCTCTGTCATTCACAAAATCCTATGCTGAGGAGGTGTTGGCAGGTCCCCTCAGAGCAGTGGATCTTGGAGTTAGCTCCCCATTGAGATGTATGAGACTGTTCCTATCACTCAGAGCTATTGTTTCAGGATGCCCGCAGACTGAGGTAGACGTCACTTCATCAATTAAACTCAAAAACATAAATTGAGTGTTTCTTCACAACCATGAGGATAGAAACTTGTATTTTTTTATAATGAAAGCTGAAATGTTGACACAATCATCAGGATTCCAAGAGCTGGTGTCTCTGTACATGGGCTGTTGTACCACTGCCTCAATCTGCCGTGTGTCCACCTTTAGATATATATAGATAAAAAAAGCAAGATTTAGGCACAAAGTATTTTTTTCATAAAGAAAAATACTGAGGCCATCATACACAATGAAAATTGATTTTGGTTCACAAATTATGTGTTATATAACATGCTATTTCAGATTTTAAAAAAAGTCCAAGTTTGCCAGAGTGTCTCATTAAAGGGTAATAAAGCTATAAATATTGCATTTCCCTGTTAGAAGCTCTAAGAGCCATAACTGCATAAAATGCCCCATACTCTCCTTGTTTTTTACAAAATACAGATTTGTTTCCCTTGAACTAATGCAATTGCTTTTTAAAACACATACTTCACTTTCATTTAAGATGATTTATTGCAGTCCTGCTGGTTTATCTTTTCCCCTGCAGAACGAGACAGCTGCTGGCACCTTTTGCTGTCTATACAAGTCCACATCTTGCTCACAGTGGGTATGCCTGATCTTAAAGGTGCTGAGTTCCTTCTGCTTCCATTGAAGTCAATAGGATTTGCAGGTGCTCAGCACCTCTCAGGACCAGGCCCTGTAAGTATGTTCCAAGTCAGTGCCTGGAATGGTATCCCCAGCTTTCATCATGTTTTTTTTCTCTTCTTCTTGCAGTATGTATCAAACAGGCATGCAGTCGGTCAGACCTCCACAGAGCAAGGCAGCCTTCATTCCTACCATCCCCCTGAGACAGTGCACGACCCGCAACTGATTCCTTGCATGTGCCCTCTGTTTTCTTGTCAATGGGAAGGCCATGTAGAAGTGGTGGTATCACACCTGAGACAGACACATCGAATCAACATCCTTCATGGGGCAGAGATTGTTTTCCTGGCCACAGACATGCACCTCCCTGCACCAACAGATTGGATAATAATGCATTCTTGCCTGGGCCACCATTTTTTGCTTGTGCTCAGGAAGCAGGAGAAATATGAAGGCCACCCCCAGTTCTTTGCCACCATGATGTTGATTGGCACCCCCACACAAGCCGATAACTTCACCTACAGGCTCGAGCTCAACAGGAATCAGAGGCGCCTGAAGTGGGAAGCTACCCCGAGATCGGTATTGGAATGCATTGACTCTGTCATATCAGACGGCGATTGCCTTGTCCTTAACACCTCACTGGCCCAGCTCTTCTCTGATAATGGAAGCCTGGCTATAGGCATTGCAATAACTGCGAGCAAAGTTCACACTGCTGAAGCAGAAATGTAAAGAAGAAAACTCTGTTCTTCAGCAGCTTGAGAAAACCAGAACTAATGGACTTTTTCGGGGTCTCAGGTCTTTTGTGCTCTTTCGTACCTGGCCACAGTGGGCATTATGTAAACATCCAGTGATTAAGGCCTTTGTGTAATGTATTCGCTGTTTTGTTAATACAATTTTACGACACATTTTAATGGGTGATAATCAAGTTGTTGTCTCCATCAAAATAAGCTACTGAATCTCTTGAGCAGATACTGCCAGCATGGAAAGAACCAGCAGGGTGACTTATAGGATTCTTGGTTTGGATACACTATGCAAATATGTTTCCTTTATTGTCTGCCTAATAACCAAATACTAATGTTGCTCTCTGTTCCTGGTAGTAAGGTGAAATATTTTCTTTGGGACAGAGGCTCCTGCTTGGCCCATTTGTGGATGTCACTCATTAGCAACTTCATAGGAAGTGGGGGACTGAAGTTAGTATCCTTAAAATGGACCAACTTGCAGCTGTCCAAAGCTTTAAGACACTACACAAGAAGATGGCAAGCTCCAGCATGCAATACTCCATCAGACCTCAGCAGATGGTCTGTATAGAACATTGCATCATATGACTCACCACCTCTAGGAGCCATTATCACTATTTAAAGGCAGGGGGGAATCATAGACCTAATATCAAATGGCAGATCATATTTATCCCACAGTTATTGTTTATTAACAACAATAACAGCCATGATCATTTAACACTGATAATGAGGTGGAGACTAAAGCCCACAAACAAGTTGGGCCACATTGTGCTAGACACTATAAAAACATATAACAAATGGCAGTCCTTTACTCCAAAAGCTTATAGTCTAAGGGCATGTCGACATGCAGCTGGGAGCTTGCCCCCCAGCCTGGATAAACTATGGTCGCTCAAGCTAGCGCACTGGAAATAGTAGCGTGGACATTGTGGCACAGGTGGTGGTGTGTGTTAGCCACCTGAGTACAGACCCAGTGAGTTGGGTGGGCTTGTACTAGGGCAGCTGCAAGCTGCTATTTTTATTGTGTTCGCTCAAGCAGAGCTAGCACATACCATCTACCTGGATTGGAAGGCATGCAGGCAGCTGCAATGTAGACACACTCTAGAAGACATGCTTTGGCCTCTCATTATATAGAACAGGCACCGATGAGCCATTCATCCCTTAGATTACTCCGTCCACTGAAGAAAAACTCACTACCTCTACAGAGTATTCACTCCTCACTGATCCAGGGCCTGGAAATCTAACCTTTTAAATCAGATACCACCACCCAGCTGGATGTCATATTGAACCAAATTAAGTTATATTCTCATATCGCTCTCGAGAGTGACTGGCTTGCTAGAGGAAAACCAATCTGTCTCTAAAATCAAGGTATCTATAATTTATAATGAGGGCTTTCATTGTTTAACATTTATTTTCTCAAATATTCAAAGGGCATTTTTCAGAAAAGAAATCTAAAGCCCACAAAAGTTTCCAGGAGAAGTGTTGCAGTGTGATTGTGCTGTTGTGTTCCTGGCCCTCAGCTTCATGGCTTTCACTCATTAATACAGATTTTAAAGTGACAGCTGGAATATCTACCTGCAATATGAATATTTTTTCCTCCTACTTTACATTCCCCCCCCTTTTTCTATATAGCCTCCCTGCTCAAAAGTGTTCATAGGAAACCAAATGAGAGTAGTGTCATGAAAATTTGTGGGTTTTTCATAGAGCTATTATTCTGTGATAGCTCTTGATTCTGACCCATTTCTGGTACTGAATCAGCTCCAATACCCTGGACCTGAGGATCCCCAAATTTAAGGCAAGTTCAGATACAGATGTGGAGTTGAACTTTGTGTCTGACCACTGTTTATAGAAGGATAAACTAAAGGTACATCTTCACTTTGAAAAAAGATGTGTTCTTAGCTTGAGTGCACTAAGATTTTACCTCATGTTAGTTAAGACAAGGTAGTTTGTAATTTTCACATGTATTAGGTTGAGTGGGAGAACCTAGGGTTTACTTTGACCTACTAAGTCACATGAAAACTACAAACTGCCTTGTCATCACTAGCTGTTTACTCATGTTAGTTACCATGTGTCAATTAACTCAAGTTAAGAACACGCCTTGTTTCCTAGTAAAAACAATGCCAAAATCTCCAGATCCAAGTGCCCCTCTACCGATGGGAAAGTCTGGATTTGAACAGTCTGGCTCAGGCCCCACTCTGCTCATCCATAAAAATCAGTGGTGGAACCTTGCCTTTAATTTTTTCCTAATTCTGAGGTGAATACCAGGAAAATAATACTGAGCTACAGACATTCATTGACTCTTTACCTAGGATTTTATCCCAGCTAGTGGCACTGAAAATCAAAGAGAAGTCAAGATTTCCTCAACAGGCTCGGGCCTGCCATTCATAAGTGGATAGAAATGAAGTATGACTTCTAAAAAGGAAGTGTCAGTCTCAGTAATGGGGTCACAGTGGTACAGTGTAAACCGTAGCGTAGTTCTCTGCTTTAAGTGAATTCCGGTTGGAATGTGCTGGTTATATTTTAATGCACTAAAATGAAAGGAATTTCAGAGCAGCTTATTTTTTCTATGCACAGTTAAATATTCAGAACTGGAAACTGCTGCACATTTTCTTAAATAACAGTAATAAATAAATCATTGGCATATTGTGGATTTAAACTGGAGTCTCTAGCTCCTCAGGCAAATGATCTTTTACTGAACTTAAATATATCTATCTATCTATTTAGATAGATAGATAGCTCCACTAGCTTAAACCAGCCCAGACCTTTGTATGCTAAGGTAAAAGCATATGAACCTGATAATGAAATAGCTTTCTATTCTGGGCGGGGATGACAGAACGCAGAACAGGAGAGGTATAGCTGCTCCCCAAATTAATCATGGTTAATCTAAGTGGCTCCCTTTACATGGCTTCTTTTGGAGTAACCTGCTAAATAAAACTCAAATGTTTTCAGATTTGTATAGTATTCCCTGACATAGAAGGCATTCTAATTGATTCATTGTTCAAAATGTATGACCAACCCTTTGTGCCACAAAGTGAAGGTGAAGTGGACTATTTCAGTGGGAAAACAATGCTGCAGAAATCAGAAAATGTTGGCAAATAGAATCAGTGAAATTTGGTTTGCATGCATCCTTGAAATGGCCTTACTATAGGTTTTTATACCTCTCCTGTCATGGCTGAAAGGCAACCAGGGCTTGGTTTCACAAATGAGAACCTGGATTTTTCACTTCTGGAACTAATATTATACTAGAACACTCAGTGCTTCTAGCATACGTTCCATCCAAGGATCTCAAAACCCTTTGGAAGCTTTGATGAATTAAGCCTTACATATCTGAGAGGTAGATAACTATCCTTGTTTTAGTAATGAGTAAATTGAGGCTGAGCTAAGTCAGCCTTGTAAAATTCTATTTCCTCACTTGCCTAGGGTGAGAATATTTTTTTGACAAATGAGAAAAACAGCATTAGTGCCGCCCCCCCCATTATCGTGAGCCTTCATGGTGAAGGGTATTGTGATGGGTTGGATCACAGAAACCCCCTTGGGAGCTACCAACTGATGTGCCAGGACTACCTCTGCTCCTGTTTTCCCTGCCAGCTCAGGACCCCAACACCCTGTCTTGCTGAGTCAGACACTCCCATCTGCTCCAGCAAGGACCCAGGGTCTGACTTACTTGCCCCAAAGCTGCAGGCTTCACTGGAAGCAGCTCACAGAAGTGTGCTTGTCTTTAATACTCAGATGTCCAACTCCCAATGGGGTCTAAACCCAAATAAATCCGTTTTGCCCTGTATAAAGCTTATGCACAGTAAACTCATAATTTGCTCACCCTCTAGAACACTGATAGAGAGAGATACATGGCTGTTTGTTCCCCCAGGTATTAATGCATACTTTGAGTTAATTAATAAGTAAGAAGTCATTTTATTAAATACAGAAAGTAGGATTTAAGTGGTTCCAAGTAGTAACAGAGAGAACAAAGTAAGTTACCAAGCAAAATAAAATAAAATGTGCAAATCTATGTCTAATCAAACTGAATACAGATAAGATCCTCACCAGTTCCAGAATGCTCCCTTTTATAGACTAATCTCCTTTTAGCCTGGGTCCAGTAATCACTCACACATCTTTGTTCCAGTTTCTTCCAAGTATCCAGGGGCAGCTCCAGGCCCCAGCATACCAAGCGCGTGCTTGGGGCGGCATGCCACAGGGGGTGCTCTGCCAGTTGCCAGTCCACCAGTTCAGATCCGGTGGACCTCCCGCAGGCTTGCCTGCGGAGGATCCGCTGGTCCTGCGGCTTCGGTGGAGCAGCGGGACCAGAGGACCCTCCGCAGGCACGCCTGCGGGAGGTCCACCGAAGCCACGGGACCAGTGGACCCTCCGCAGACAGGCCTGCGGGAGGTCCACTGGAGCCATGGGACCAGCGACCAGCAGAGGGCCCCCCACGGCATGCTGCCCTGCTTGGGGCGGCGAAATGTCTAGAGCCGCCCCTGCAAGTATCCTGAGGGGGTGAAGAGGCTCCTTCTTTAGCCAGTTGAAGACAAAACGGAGGGGTCTCCCAGGGGTTTAAATAGACTTTCCCTTGTGGGTGAAGACCCCCTCCTCACTCTTATGCAAAGTCCAGCTCCAAGATGGAATTCTGGAGTCACTTGGGCAAGTCACATGTGCATGCATGACTCACAGAAGCCATTGTCCACATGCTATCCTGTATGTCTCCAGGAAGACTTTTTATGTGGATTGGAGCATTCCAAGATCCATTGCTCCCCAAGTGCTTCCTGATTGGGTATTTAACCCTGTGAATTCCTCCCTAAAGAAGCTGACCAAATGCCTCGCAAATCTTGCTTGATTTCTAAGCAAGTACACATCCAATATTTTTAATCTTAAGTACAAAGTGATATATGTGTACAAATAGGATGAATAGATACAGTAGACCATAACTTTTACAGAGATATGTTACATGGCACAGGCAGCACAAAACATATTCCAGTTATGTCATATTCCCATAAAGCATTATGGGGTACAGCGTCACAGGTACATGAGTAGAATTTGGGCCTAGCCTAGTAAATTTTCATGATACTCCTGTAAGGCTGGGCCAAATGAATTGCCCACAGTCAGATTAGAAAATGTAACTTCCTTTCCCTGCTCTAACCAACAGAATGCTACCTTAGGGTCTTCAGTAAGAGGACACTAGTCCTTTTAGCTCATCCCAACCCCCCATCCAGAATTAAGCCCACACCATATATATATATAGATGACTCTTTATAAGTCAATTAAGTCTCATCAGCCATTCATCTTGCTTTCAGAATAATGGGGGATCCTGCTCTGGGTGGCAAAATGTAGGATAGTTTTCTTCCTGTTGGAACATTACTTCGTAACATTACATTCCCTCCAAAATAAACACACAGAGAGCAATAAACAAACCAACAAAACCAGGAAAGAATATGAACTCTGGAATAAAATTTCTAATGATTTGCTTCAAAAAAAAAAGATAGATATCACTGCAGAGTGCCTCGCTCGTCATTTCTAAGGAGTGAAGCCTTGAGGGCCAGTATTGCAGCACTGGTTACCTTTCTGTGCATGTCATTCATGCTACAACACGCATACCATAAGAGCATGCATTGGCATCTGACAGCTTGTGTTAATGTGGGTTCTACTCCCAAAAATGACTGTCAAAATGACATCTCCTTACACAAGAGATCTGCTGCCTGTGTGTATTCAGAGACAGAGCTGTTTAATTTAGACACAAACAGAAGTTCTTACTACTTTTTAATCCAGTGAGCAGTACATACGCACCTCAGATAGGAGAAAGAGACCTGGCTCTCATATTCTGACACATGCATTGTTGAAAGAGTTGTTAGGGCAAAAGCCTGTCTTCAGTTATCATTGAAGACAACGGGGTACCACAGATGAAAGAAAGGCAACAATTTGAAGACATTAGGGATGCACACATATATCCAAAGGCATGATCTAACCTTCAGAAAGAATTGTTACATGACAGTAACTGTTCTCTGAATGTATTTGCTTCTGCAGAGGCACACAGTGGAAGCTGTGTTCTGTTGTATTAATTTTGATGTAATATGTGAGTTATAGACATTGGAGCTTGGGCTGGGGTTTACGTCTACATCATTATTGAACAGTCCAAACCCAAGCCCTGCAAGCCCAAGTCAGCGGCCTCAGGCCAGCCACAGGTGTCTAATTGTGGAGTAGACATACTCGAGGGAGCCAGCATCATGTTCTGCAAGCATCACCAGTAAGCACCCAGCCCACCATGAGTGATCCAGACTCCATAGACAATAGTTTGGGGGTCTCTATTCTAGAGCTTACCTCAAAGGAGAAAGATCTGAAAAACTCAGAACCTCAGACTTAGGAGCCCTTGAACCTGAGCCTCAAACCCATGCCTCCATGAGCCTTTCTTCCCTAACAGATCAGATTCCTTGTTTACAGACAAAAGGCTTGTCTTCACTGCCAAGTTAACTTGACTTACAACTTTGGTGTTACCCCTATCTTGAGTCCTGTTCACGCATAAAAATCCTTAAATTGAGTGTGATGGTACCTTTAATTCAATTTGACAGACTCATTAGAGAATGCAAGCTACAGCCTGAGTTAGCACAACTCATCAACTAATGTGACCATTCTGCAATATGGATGCAGCCTAGTGTCACTAGTTAGCCAGTAAAAACAGCAAAGAGTCCTGTGGCACCTTATAGACTAATAGACGTTTTGGAGCATGAGCTTTCGTGGGTGAATACCCACTTCGTATTCACCCACAAAAGCTCATGCTCCAAAACGTCTGTTAGTCTATAAGGTGCCACAGGACTCTTTGCTGCTTTTACAGATCCAGACTAACACGGCTACCCCTCTGATAGTTAGCCAGTGCCTTTTCACCATTCCCCCTGTGTGTCCAGAAGGGACGGACAAATTCTCTCACAATTCACTGAGGAAGAATTCATTGAGAGGCTTAGCTTACGCAGTGCAAAAAACCTTGGAATGTGCCCCCAAATGTCATAGTGCAACTCACAAGCGAGTGCAGTGCCACTGTGAACATAGCAGCTCAGGTGTGCCAATCTCAATTGAACTAGGCTAACTCGAAAGAAGTAACAAGCATATGTAACAGTGAAGACATAGTCACAGAAAAATTTAAGCACTGGTTCTAAGTAACTTGAATCCTGGATATATGCCAGGGGAATGCTCCATTTGCATCTTGGATTCTCCAAAACCTCTTCTTTATTAATGGGTGTGAGTCTCAGATGCCTTTCTTTGGTCCTGGATATAAAAGCACAACCATTAGATGAGTAAGTGCCCTTTAACCGAGCACTTTAAGCACTGGGCTGTTAGTCTGAAATGTACATTATAGTGGGATAAGAGGAACACCTATTAAACCTCTTAAATTTATGCTGTCTCTCAACCATGTCATGGGCTTGATGCTGGAATCACTTGGTGACATTCTGTGGCCTATGTTATGCACAAAGTCAGATTAGATTAACATAATGAACTCTAAAAACATAAACACTGTACACCTTAATAATGAAATTAAGGACTATACAACACATTATAAAAGGCAACATATTTTAGCAGAAAAGGCTAAAAAACCAAATCACCTAACCTTAACTGATGCAGGGAGAGATTTGGTTGTGTGGCTGCATAGGCTGGCAGAAAGAGAGAAAATGAAGATACTGAAATGTGAGACATGCATCCGACGAAGTGGGTATTCACCCACGAAAGCTTGTGCTCCAATACAGGACTCTTTGCTGCTTTTACAGATTCAGACTAACATGGTTACCCCTCTGATACTTGAGATGCAAGAGGCATTTTACACCCTCATTTCCAGAATGTGGTATTCCAAGGAGATGCACGCACACACACCCTTATCTATTTACAACTTTCAATGTGTTCTGTGGTCACATAGCAGGACAATAGACTCCTATATTGCAGATCAGGAGAGGTAACATCTTCAAGCAAATTCTTCATTACTGGTGATAATGCACAAGCAGGAACAACCACAGCCTGACTCTCAGATCCCAGTTTGAGTTTGCAGGGCTGGCAATTAAGCAAATCATCTTTTTACTACTCATCAGCTGAGCAAATTTATTAATGAAGAATGTCAATAAACATGGAACCCCATAGCTTCATTTTTACTATGTCACCTTTCACTTTAAATGATAAAGCATGATAGTGTCTGATGAAAGATTCACAGACTGAGCCAGCTCTGATATTTAATTTTTCTGAAGAAGGAATGATTCCTAAAAACATCTTGTAGGCTCCCATTTACATCACAGTTGGCCTGTAGATAACCACAGGCCTTCTGACCCCTCAACTGCATAAATGTTTGTCCGAAACTCCTCTCAGAAAAGACGGAATTCATTGTGGTGGACGAAGCATGCGATCATTTCTATTGCCACTAACATGTCTATTACTTGTTTCCCTACTATTTTCTCATAGTTAAAGATAGTGTTATTAGTCCTTCACTGAGGCATCAATTTTGTTTCTATTTTTATTGTGGACGGTTGGGATCTGAAAAGAGTCTTGGTGTTTCAGCCATTCTAACCTATCCCAGAGCAGTTTTATTTTAAGTATCTTCTAATTATTAGGTCCCCAATCCTAGCTCAGAACAGGTTTCCATTTCTATATTATAATTAGAGATGAATTAACTCTATAGAAGAACCAGCCCCAAATGTTCCCATTCCCTCAACCTAAACATCTGTCTTATGTTCAAATATGAGCATAGATGTTTCCTCTTCAGCGCCTCTCCGTTACCACATCCACTCCCTGACCCTATGTCCAGTCCCATTTCACCTGCATCCAATCCCTGGCCCACTTCCCAAGACCCTCTTTGGACCCCATCCCTAAAATACCAAGGTGCCCTAGTACAACCTCTTACCAGCTGTAAACAATCTCCTCATTGTTCCATCACAAGCAACTCTGGCCCCCAGACCAAGTCTCTCCCAGTTGCCAACCCAAACTTTTCTAATTTATCTATGAAAAGTACCCCACTGGTCATCCCTGACAGGCACTCCCAGCCTCCTTTCTTCTCCCAGTGGCTGAAACCCACTTGATTTGATTCCTCTAAGAAATGGACAGTCTGGTGTCCTCTCAGCTGCCAAAGGGCTTCCCATGTCAGAGGAATAGATCTCCAGTAATGAGGAAGCCTTAAAGGGCTTTCGTTTGTCTACCATGGGAAATGACATTGTGTTATAACACAGGGTAACTAACATGATATTAAACACTTTACCATCCGCTGTAGACAAGGACTGATGGATTTAAAATCAGCTGGTCATGGTTAGCCCTAGGCTTCGCTGTAGAAACAGCCCTTGTCTACATTGAGTGCTAACATATATTTAACAAAATCTCATTTCCCACTGGGCATACCAGTGCAGGGAATTCAAAAGCATGTGGCAATCTGAACACCTACGAAGTGGCCATGAGGCATGCTAGGACCTTCTCCTAATTCTTCAAAGGTAGAAAGAAAAGAGCCTTAATAACAGTAACAAAGGGCGTTTGGGCCTGGATCTGCAAAGGGCATTGGCAGTAGTGGATCAAAAGGGAATGGTTTGTAAAACAGGCACAAAGGATTCTGCAGTTTGCTTATGGTTCAGATAATAATTCAAATGCTTAGTTCGACCTCCAGATCTTCTGCAGTTTCTTCATCACTAAACATAATGAAGATATTTTCTGCACTCTACATTTTTTTTCCTTTCCAAGAATCATGAAATCATAAAAGATTAGGGTTGGAAGAGACCTCAGGAGGTCATCTAGTCCAACCCACTGCTCAAAGCAGAACCAACCCCAACTAAATCATCCCAGCCAGGGATTTGTAAAGCCAGGCCTTAAAAACCTCTAAGGATGGAGATTCCACCACCTCCCTAGGTAACCCATTCCAGTGCTTCATCACTCTCCAAGTGAAATAGTTTTTTTCTAATATCCAACCTAGACCTTCCCCACTGCAACTTGAGACCATTGCTTCTTGTTCTGTCATCTGCCACCACGGAGAACAGCCTAGTTCCATCCTCTTTGGAAACTCCCTTCAGATAGCTGAAGGCTGCTATCAAATCCCCCTTCACTCTTCTTTTCTGCAGACTAAATAAGATCAGTTCCCTCAGCCTCTCCTCATAAGTCATGTGTTCCACTCCCTAATAATTTTTGTTGCCCTCCGCTGGAATCTCTCCAATTTGTCCATATCCTTTCTGAAGTGGGGGCCATAAAACTAGGTGCCATACTCCAGATATGGCCTCATCAGTGTCAAATAAAGGAAAATAATCACTTCCCTCAATCTGTTGGCAATGCTCCTTCTAATGCAGCCCAATATGTTGTTAGCCTTCTTGGCAACAAGGGCACGCTGCTGACTCATAGCCAGCTTCTTGTTCACTGTAATCCCCAGGTCCTTTTCAGAAGAACTTCTGATTAGCCAGAGGGTCCCTAGTTTGTAGCAGTGCTTGCGATTCTTCCATCCTAAGTGCAGGACTCTGCACTTGTCCTTGTTGAACCTTATCAGATTTCTTTTGGCCCAGTCCTCCAATATATCTAGGTCACTCTGATCCTATTCCTACCCTCTAGCATATCTACCTCTCCCCCCCAGCTTAGTGCCATCCATGAACTTGCTGAGGCTGCAATCCATCCCATCATCTAGATCATTAATGAATATGTTGAACAAAATCAGCCCCAGGACCGACCCTTAGGGCACTCTGCTTAATACTGGCTGCCAACTAGACATTGAGACATTGATCACTACCCATTGAGCCCGAAGATCTAGCCAGCTTTCTATCCACCTTGTCGTCCATTCATCCAATCCATACTTTTTAAACTTGCTGTCAAGAATTCTTGGGAGACAAAATCAAAAGCTTTGCTAAAGTCAAGATATATCACATCCATCGCTTTCCCCATATCCACAGATCCAGTTTTCTCATCATAGAAGGCAATCAGGTTGGTCAGGCATGACTTGCCCTTGGTGAATCCATGTTGACTGTTCCTGATCATCTTCCTCTCCTCCAAGTGCTTCAAAATGGATTCCTTGAGGACCTGCTCCATGTTTTTTTCTGGGGACTGAGGTGAGGCTGTAGTTCCCCAGATTCTCCTTCTTCCCTTTTTTAAAGCTAGGCATCATATTTACCTTTTTCCAATTGTCCAAGACCTCCCCCAATTGCCATGAGTTTTCAAAGATAATGACTAATGGCTCTGCAATCACATCAGCCAATTCTCTCAGCACCCTCTGATGAATTGCATCAAGCACCATGGAACTGTGCATGTCCAGCTTTTCTAAATAGTTCTTAACCTGTTCTTTCACCACTGAGGACTGCTCAGTAAAGCAGTCTGAGCTGACCTTGTCTGGGAAGACCGAGACAAAAAAAAGCATTGAATACTTCAGTTTTTTTCACATCATCTGTCACTAGGTTTCCTCCCCCATTCAGTAAGGGTCCAATACTTTCCCTGACTTACTTCTTGTTACTAATATACCTGTAGAAACCCTTCTTGTCACTCTTTACATCCCTTGCTAGCTGCAACTCCATTTGTGCTTTGGCCTTCCTGATTACATCCCTGCATGCTCAAGCAATATCTTTATACTCCTCCCTAGCCATCTGTCCAAGTTTCCACTTCTTGTAAGCTTCCTTTTTGTGTTTAAGCTCACTGAAGATTTTTCTGTTAAGCCAAGCTGGTCGCCTGCCGTATTTTCTATTCTTTCTGCATTTTGGGATAGTTTGTTCCTGGCCCTCAATAAGGCTTCTTTAAAATACAGCCAGCTCTCCTGGACTCATCACCCCTACTCATATTAACCTCCCAGGGGATCCTGCCCATCCGTTCCCTGAGGGAGTCAAAGTCTGCTTTTCTGAAGTCCAGGGTCCATATCTGCTGCTCTCTTTTCTTCCTTTTGTCAGGATCCTGAACTTGACCATCTCATGGTCACTGCTGCCCAGATTGCCACCCACTTCTACTTCCCCTACCAATTCTTCCCTGTTTGTGAGCAGTAGGTCAAGAGGAGCATGGCCCCTACTTGGTTCCTCCAGCACTTGCACCAGGAAGTTGTCCCCAACACTCTCCAAAAACTTCCTGGGTTGTCTGTGCACAGCTGTATTGCTCTCCCAGCAGATGTTAGGGTGATTGAAGTCCCCCATGAGAACCAAGGCCTGGGATCTGTAAACTTCTGTTAGTTGTCTGAAGAAAGCCTCATCTACCTCATCCTCCTGGTCTGGTGGTCTATAGCAGATGCCCACCACGACATTATACTTGTTGCTTTCACCTCTAAACTTAACCGAAGTGAGCCTTTATTGCTATAGGATAGGAAAATAGCTATGGACCTGAATCCTTTTCTCTTTACACTGCCTAAAAATGGGCATGTTGTCAAAGACACTTATATAGCAAAGCACATAAGCACCTTAAGATATGCTTAAGAATTATTGATTTCAGTGGCACTTTAATGGGATTTAAGCAGGTGCTTAAGCCCGTTGCTGAATAGAGATGGACTTAAGCACATGCTTATAGTTAAGTATGGCCTTAATTAACCCCTGAGTTAGAAGTTCTGGGTCAGATCCTGAGGAGAATAAATGACATAGGAAAATATTAGAGATTTATTATATCTACATGAGTTCTAATATACACTAGGTTTAAAAGAAACAAAAGGAAGTATTTCTTCACACAACACACAGTCAACCTGTGGATCTCCTTGCCAGAGTATGTTGTGAAGGCCAAACTATAACAGGGTTCAAAAAAGAACTAGATAAATTCATAGAGGGTAGGTCCCTCAATGGGTATTAGCCAGGATGGGCAGGGATGGTGTCCATAGCCTCTGTTTGCCAGAAGCTGGGAATGGGTGATGGGATGGATCACTTGATGATTACCTGTTCTGTTCATTCCCTCTGGGGCACCTGGCATGGGCCATTGTTGGAAGACAGGATTCTGAGCTAGATGGACCTTTGGTCTGACCCAGTATGGCCAGTCTTATGTTCTTACATACTGTTTTCTCTCTACCAATGTCTGGAATATGCTTGTATTTGTTCAATTTTCTACTACCATCTTAAAATATTTTGTATTAATCTAATGTATTGTATTGTGAAAAACACTTTTTTCAGGATGCTATGATATTTCAGAGAGAGAATTGCTTAATCTGAACTGGGGTATATAATTTTCTAGAAATCCTTATAATGATGTATTACATGTAAGAGCAGTAATAAACCTTTCTATCTGTATCTGTAAAACATTTCACAATATCTGCCATGAAAAATAGCATTAAACCCTATTTGGTATTCTTTCCTTGTAACACTAGCTTGCATTGGAGGGCTATTTTTACGAACAGTGCATTGCATCACGAGATGGTGGGAATGAAATACTACGACAAAAAGAACAATTGCAACAGTGCACTGGCTGCAGAGCTTGACTTATGGTTCATTGTCCCCCACCTTTAATCTTCCCCTCATTTACTATCAGAATTAGATCTAAGAGAAAAGGGTCACCATCACCACTACAATAGATACAACCAAATCCCAGGTCCAAACACCCCCAAACTTTGGCTCATCCCTGTCGCTCTATCTCAGGCTGAACCAAAGCCTCTGATCCAACACCACATTCCCCACTTTTGGTGCAAGGGATTTCAAATTCCAGCTAGGGACCTCCGCTTTGCAGCTTGGGCCCTTTGGTAGCCAGATGCTAATTTTGGCTGAGTGTGTGGAAACAAAGAGAAAGGCAATACAATTCCTTAGCATTACAGAGCTTTTCCACATTTGATTATGAAGAAAGAAAAGGAGGCTGATCATTGTGGCTTGCTTGGTGTTCTTTCTGTCTCCCTGGGGCTGACAGGAGAATGCCCCTGGAATAGACTTCTGAAGCTATCAGATCAGTTGTCAAGAAAACCTTCATGGTTTAATTCTTTAATTTCAGGCTACTGTTAGTTATTTGCAAGATCAGGATTGGGCAGGAGTTCTAATCCTATTGCCTGTCAATTCACTTTAACCTCAATCTTTTTTTTACTTTCTTATTCCCAGAACCTGTTTCCTGCTTTCATGATGGCTGATAGAAATTGCCTTCAGTAGCCCTGAATGATCAAAACTGACCAGATTTGCACTGTGAATATTTATAATTTAGTGGTGCAGCCTCAGCTCACTCTTTAACCTAGGGTCCATGCTATAGTCCCAGCCACCATATGAATTACCAGGTCGTTACTACTTAATCCTAATAGAACCCGTCTTGGAGATGCACCGAGGGTATTTTACATAATTCAGCAAAACAGAGGAAGAAAATGTAGTTGCTTTGTACTGGAGGCACATTTAATTCGCTCACACACATACTCATGAAAATGGCACTAAAAGAGCACGAAGGGCCAAATTCTCTCCTTGAACATGTACATGAAGCGCACCCATTGATGTGAGTAACTGCAGATGGAACTGATCAATTGACATAGAACACAATAAAACAGAGGTGCCAGTCTTTACGATACTGAGGGTTACTTAGGCAACATGCTGAGAGTTTGATGGCCAGACCTAATTTGTACACATAGATATTTACATACAGGTTTTAATAAAAAATAAACATGCACAACCATGATGTTTGCTTTGCACTCATATCTTCTTTGGCAGACAAATAACAATTGTTTGTTGGTTCAATTAATCCATAATTAAACAAAACCAAATAAAACAAAGCTATTACAGAGAATTAGCTGACTTGGGCTATGGCTGGCTAGAATCCTTAGACTTATAGGCTATACCTCTATATGCAGGGCTTCTGATTTTTGTTTTAACCAGTAAATAAATTGGTTGTTTAGCCAATAAACATCAGCAAAACACCAGAAAAGGTTAATTATATTTAAGGGCTTGTCTACATGGAGCAGTAATGCAGACTATGTGGGTGTGATTTCTGAAGTTCACTAATGTGTTGTAGAATAATTGGTCCATGTAGATCCTGCTGGTATGCACCAAAGGTTACCTAGTGCGCTTTAACAGAGTGCTGTTTCAAGCAGTACTATGTTAATGTGCACTAGGGACATTACAAAGAGATTACTCATTACAGTATATACTACTGTAATGAGTAATAGATATATTATAGATATAATTCATTACCATATATACAAAAAGACAGACCTGAAAAAAACTGATTTTTGGACATCTACATAAAAGTAAAAAATTGCTAAAAATACCCCTCCATAACATTAATAAACCCTGAAAGACAAAAGTCCTATCTATACTGTAACAAATTAATGGCTGCCTAGAACGTCACAGGTGTCACTATGCTACACAGCATCGCTACCCAGACTTCAGAGTGATAACAGGGATGAAACTGAGATCCTTCCACTTATATAGCAGTCTTCTATCACTTCAGAGTCTCTGTTAGCTATGGAACCCACATCACTGGAGGTTTTTAAGAACAGGTCAGACAAACACCTGTTAGGGATGGTCTTGGTTTCCTCAACTCTGCCTCACTGCAGGGGGCTGGAGCTGATGACCTCTTGAGGCCCCTTCCAGCCCTACATTTCTGTGAGTTCTATGATTAACAGTATAGGGTATATTGCTAACACAGAGAAAGACCGGGGTATCATACAGGAAGATCTAGATGACCTTGTAAACTGGAGTAATAGTAATAGGATGAAATTTAATAGTGAAAAGTGCAAGGTCATGCATTTAGGGATTAATAACAAGAATTTTGGTTATAAATTGGGGACACATCAGTTGGAAGTAACAGAAGAGAAGGACCTCGGAGTATTGGTTGATCGCAGGATGACTATGAGCAGCCAATATGATATGGTCGTTAAAAAAGCTAGTGCAGTTTTGGGATGCATCAGGTGAGCTATTTCCAGTAAAGATAGGGAGATGTTAGTACCATTATACAAGGCGCTGGTGAGACCTCATCTGGAATATGATGTGCAGTTCTGGTATCCCATATTTAAGAAGGATGAATTCAAACTGGAACAGATACAGAGAAGGGCTACTACGATGATCTGAGGAATGGAAAACCTGTCTTATGAAAGGAGACTCAAAGAGCTTGACTTGTTTAGCCTAATCAAAAGAAGGCTGAGGGGAGATACGATTGCTCTTTATAAATATATCACAGGGATAAATATCAGGGAAGGAGAGGAATTATTTAAGCTTAGTACCAATGTGGACACAAGAACAAATGGATATAAACTGGACATTAGGAAGTTTAGACTTGAAATTAGACGAAGGTTTCTAACCATTAGAGGAGTGAAGTTCTGGAACAGCCTTCCAAGGGGAGTAGTGGGAGCAAAAGACATATCTTGCTTCAAGACTAAGCTTGATAAGTTTATGGAGAGGATGGTATGATGGGATAGCCTAATTTTGGCAATTTAATTCATCTTTGAATATTATCAGGTAAATATGCCCAATGGTCTGTGATGGGATGTTAGATGGGGTGGGATCTGAGTTACTACAGAGAATTCTTTCTTGGGTGCTGGCTGGTGAGTCTTGCCCACGTGCTCAGGGTTTAACTCATCACCATATTTGGAGTTGGGAAGGAATTTTCCTCCAGGGCAGATTGGCAGAAGCCCTGGAGATTTTTTGCCTTCCTCTGCAGCATGGGTCGGGTCACTTGCTGGAGAATTCTCTGCACCTTGAGGTCTTTAAACCACAATTTAAGGACTTCAATAACTCAGACGTAGGTTAGGGATTTGTTACAGGGGTGGGTGGGTGAGATTCTGTGGCCTGCATTGTGCAGGGGGTCAGACTAGATGGTCGTAATGGTCCCTTCTGACCTTAAAGTCTACGAGTCTATGCATAGTTGAGCAGGTCTGCTTCTGTCCAATAGAGGTCAGTGGTGCACATACACACTAGGCAGTTTCTGCCCATACTGTCTAAGATACAGCATGATAGAGGGTGTCTGTTGGCTGCATTATTGGACTCCAGGAACCTTTTGGTCTCTGTTCCATGAAGCAGGGAGTTAAGAGTTAAACTTATGAGCTGTCCTGGTAGATGAATGGGAGCATCATAACTGGAACGGAGGCTAACGTGGGGTGAGTAAAGAAATGTGATGAACCTCAGTTCTCTGATAGGGATGCAAATCTCTAGGAAAAACAAAGCATAAAACTTGAACCCCAGACACATCAGCCATGAAGTTGCTATCCCCTTGTGCCTACACGTGAGTTTCATGCTAAGGGAATTAACCGCTCATTGAACAAGGGGATTCATGCCTGTAACAGCTGACACTGATGGAGGAGTTACCATGTGAACTCCCTGTGCAGCATTGGTGGGAGTTAGTGTAACCCTCCCATGAAGCACTGGGTGGAGAGGATTTCACATGAAGGCCCTTGCTTTACGTTTTCTAGCATAACCTTAGGCCCAGTCCAGCAAGGTTGCACCTTGCAGGATTGATCAATCCTGTAATGGCAAGTAGGAGGAATGAATTGATTTTTGTTGGTTGGTTGGCTGGTTTTCCCCCACTTCCCCCTCTAATTAATACACAGATGGCTGTGGAGCAATTGTCAGTTTGCAAATGAAAATGTAGTGCCATAGAACGCTGAGGCAGTACTAAAAATGTACTTTGTGGATTGAAATGCTGCCAGGGGACTAAAAGGCAGCATGCACTTACTATAATACAGTCTCTCCACATGCACAGTGAGACCATGGGCTAAAAATAACCAGGAATGCTAATGAAAGTAGCTACAAAGGCGCTGTGTGGCCCACTTTTAGAACCATCTTTTTAAAAAAATGTGACGGTTTAAAAGGTTGTTTCATTTTCTTTTTTCTACTGTTTAACGTGTCCAGCAACTTGATGGAGTTTTTTTAGAAAAAAAAGTGTTAATGGAGGAAGGAAAGTACCTACAAACAGGAAGGTTTTTTATTATTACTACTTTAATGTGATTAGTAGAATCTGGGCCCAGTCTGTTTGCTAATGATACTGGGATAGCACATTATAAATATTAAGGGTAAGATTTCAACACTGCCAAAGACTAGAGCTCTGGACAGCCATTTCTCATTCAAAATGAATGGGAATGAGATGGCCAAATCCCCAAGGCAGTTTTCCCACCCAGTTAATCCTCAAAAACCTGTGAGGTAGGTTTTGTTATTTCCATTTTACAGATGTGGATACTGAGGCTATGTGTACATTATGGGGGTTCTCTCATTTCTATAAGGTAATCCACCCTTTGACCTAGCACTGTGTATACCAGCGGTTAAGTTAGCATAGCTATGTCTGTCAAGGATGTGGGTTTTTTCACATCCATGAGGGCTGTAGGTAAGTTTTCAGCGTAGACAAACCCTGAGATGTTATGGGCTGACATTTGCAAGGTAGGATTACTAAAGTTAGGGGCTTGTGCAACTGGCTCTGGCCCACCGTTTTAGCAGACATATAAAAAAATAATTTAAAATAAAAATTATCTTCTTGGCTGAGGTCTTGTAAGGCATATTTCAGCCAGGAGAGAAGTTTGCACTGGATCCCATTTACATTGAAGTCAGTGGCAAAACTCCCATTAGCTTCCGTGGTACAGGATGGGGCCTTTCCAATGACAATGATGAAATGGGTAGGTTCTACTGGAATAGGACTGGCACAACCTTAGCTATAAATTATAGATGTCAGTGTCTGCAATCAAGATTTTTCTCTCCGCTCTAAACAAAAAGGCTACATTTTGTAGTTTTTCCCCTTTAAAAGAAAGCCAACTACCTGCCTATTAGCAGCCTCTAACTATGGACCTTAAAGTATACAACAAACCATAGTTCTCACACACGTACTTGTGCCCTGGAAATGCTGCTCAAGGATGTAATGAATCAGGTATTGTCTCCTAATGCTCCCATAAGCAAAGCCACACAAATGGTAATTAATGCATCAGATCATGCCATGACTAAACTGTGAAAAGAAAGCACTGCAACAGCAGCAGGAGTCAGATTTGTGTTCGCTTTGAGATCAACTTTTTTTGTTTTGTTTTTTGTTACCTTAAGAACTGGAGACCAACTATTCCACATTATAAAAGATTTATTTGCCTCCTTTCCTGAGTTTCAGGTCATAATGGAGCTTTGTTATCTTTAATAGATTCATGTAGTCCTTCCCTAGTGCCTTGTCAAATAATAATACATACAAAGCAATAAAAGGAAAAAGAGAAAAAAAACCAAACCAAAATATCTCATAAGTCCAGACTGGAGTGGATGTGTGAAGGGGGAAAGTGTTTATTGCCCTGTCCTGAGCAGAATGAAATAATGTATGTACCATCTACATGCAAATGCATTTTTCATTTATGTAATAAACTGCATCCTTGTATAATTTAGCCAGACACTGGAGCTGGAAGGACAACACTGCTAATCTTCAAAAATCAACCATGCCTTTTCAAAAGGGATTTTGTCTTTCTACGAATTGATCAAACTTGACAAGTAATTTCAACCTAATGTTCACGGCTACCCTCCTCCCTCCTAGCCATCTGTAGGTGAGAAATCCTATTTTCTGGTAGTGACAAGGTAATAGGGAAGGCTTCAGACATCTGTAAAAGAGGGAAGAAGTGGTTTTTTCCGTAGCTACAGACAAAAACGAAATGTATTCAGAAGGAAATGAGTGGGTTTCTTTTCAAAGGAATGATACATTCCTTCTTTCTGTGTCTGTCCATTTGGTCTCTGACTTTTGAAGCTGTCAGGCTAATGAAAAGTAGTTAGAAATTAAAATGTCTCTGGATTTAAAATACAATGGTAGAAATGCTCCTCCAATGGCATTTCCTTGTTCTCATTAACAAATACAGTAAAGTTCAGAATACGTCCATTCTAACAACTTACTGCATCAATGAAAACTGAATTACAGGCAAAGAGACTGAATTTAAACTCAATTTAATTCAAGACTTATTATAAAAACTGCTTTAACTGAATGTGATTCAGTCCTATACCAAACAATAGCAGAGAAATTGGAAAAAGGAGACTTATCGCCTTTCATCCAGGGTCACAAACATGAGTGAGATTAAGCAAAAGCAATTGCACAGTTGCAAGGCTATCTAGTGAATTCTGTTTTCTTTGAGAAAGTATAATGCTAATATGCTAGGGACCAGAGACACCCACTTCTCTCAGGCTGCTGTCAATTGTTCTAGTGCTGCAAAGCAGCCAATGTATCTGGTCCCTAACATTCACTGGCCGGGGTTATGCAGTATTCAATGTGTACAATCAATATAAATAATTAAATCTTGATGTCTTTACTCCCTCTTTACTTGAAACCCCTATGTGGATGCTGTGGCCTCTTCCTGGCCCACCCCACCTCTTCTTTCCAGAGATCTGGCACAGGGATTTTTTCCATGGGAAGTAGGGATTGCACAGACAGACTAACAGAATCACTAGAGGTGAATGAATAGTTTAGTCTCCTATGTCCATTCTGTGTATGGAGTATGGAGAGACTGAAATCTGGGCTGCTGATCAGGAGCCAGGGGGCTGAGAGGTTGCTTTTCTGTATAACTTCGGCCCTTTTGATTTTGCAATCTCATTACATATTATTATTTAATATCCTTTAGGCAAAAGGTACTAATGTATTGCATGTCAAGTTGCCTGATGAAATGCATCCTAGAACACTCAAGGAACTGGCTGAGAAGATATCTGAGCCATTAGTGATTATCTTTGAAAAGCCACGGAAGATGGGAGAGATTCCAGAGGACTGGAAAATGGCACATATAGGGCCAATCTATAAAAAGGGGAATAAGGACAACCCAGAGAATTACAGATCAGTCAGCTTAACTTCAGTCCCTGGAAAGACAATGGAGCAAATAATCAGGCAATCAATTTGCAAAAACCTAGAAGATAATACGGTGAAAAGTAACAGTCAGCATGGATTTATCAAGAACAAATCATGTCACACCATCCTAATAGGAACCTGCCTGGTTCCAAAATCTGCTACTGCTCAGCAAAGGGGCAACAATGCATATACTAGAGTAGCTCCCAGGGGCTATCCTCAGGCTAAGTGCCTCACAGTGTTAGGTGCAGTACAAACACATAGGAAAACGCAGTCCCTTTGTGTTAGGTCACAGCTTTCGATGCATTTCTACATAACCTCAGATGTGTATCAGGGATGCATTCTTGCCTTGGCACTATTCTGTCAAGCTATCAACTGGATATTAGGACTTGTCACTCCACACATTGGAATCAAGGTTGGTGAACAAGTGTTTTCCAAACAAGACTACACTGATGATGCTGCCCTGTTTGTGGAGAAATTAGAGAAATTCAGCCCCGCTCTCCAAGGTCTCCAAGACACTGAGGTGGAATGTCTCATGGCAGAAATCCAAGGTCCAGCACCTCAGAGCTGGGGCACCAGAATGCTCACTGCAAGTGGGGTCATGTACCATGAAGAGCACTGACCATTTCATCTACCTAGGCTGCAAGCACTGCTCAAGTGGTCACAGCAAACTGGACATTCTTCGATGAACAGGTCTCACCACCTCCTGCATGAAGTCCATGTCTTGCTAATGGATGCAAAAATGTCTTTGTGCTGGGACAAAGTTCAGGCTCTATCAAACCTGTGTACTACCTGTATTGCTATAAGGATCAGAAACCTGGACTCTCTTGTAGACTGGCTTAGAGCAGCTAGAGACATTCCATATGTACTGTTAGCACCAAATCCTGAGCACAAAGTGGTTTGACTTTGCAAGATACGTCACCGTCTTGCAGAGATGTGTCTTTCTTTCAGTTGCACACTGTATTCAAAAGCAGCATTGCAGGCTCTTCGGCCATGTTGCCAGGATGGACAAGACACACCAGCACATTGTGCTCTCAAACCTCCATCGATGCGTGAAGGGGTTCACGCCTTGACCCCTACCTCCCACAAGGTCATCCCAGAGATTCGTGGAGTTGAGGGATTGAGCTAGATCTGGGACCTTAACTGCATGATGCCCGTGGCAATACCATTAACCATGGTTACTCTTGCTGGTGCAACAGTCTCCAGTAGACCATGCATGTATGATGATGATGTTCCAAACAGCTTATAATCAAAGGCCCAGATTCTCAAATGTACAACATTTGAGTGCAACCTGCATGTGCACAGAGCCTCATCTACATGGGGACTGACCACACATTGTAAATTGTAGGATCCAGGCCTAAGAAATGAATGGTAAGTCTGCCTTTTGGGGTGTGATCCTGCGAAGTGGTGAGCATGCACAATTCTCACTGAGGTGACTGGGAGTACTCTGTTATAAAGCAAAATAAAGGGGCAACAGAAATTACTAGAAATATGTTTCTGCCTTATGATCTACCTCCCTTTCCTCTTTAATCAGAGTGGGGCAGGTTGGAGCCGCACATGTTTTGTGATGCTCCAGGCTTAGGGGGGTTTTATAGCTAGAAACTGGTTTCTGCTGTTATATGAGGACAGCTGGTTTCAGTGGGAACTTGTTCAGGCTTGGAGCTGAGGCCTGGCCCAACATGAGTAATTAACACATGGAGGGAGGCCTCATTTTCTGGAAGATAGAATTAGGGATGTAAATGAATCAAGTTGAAAACAGAATGTTTGTGCTAAATAAGATAAGTAAATAGGTCAGTAGGCTAAGAAGACAGAATGTCTGAGCCAACTAAGACAAGAAGGAGAACACGCAGGGAACTATTTGCTATGAACTAGATAACAAGGAACAAAATAGGTTAGGAATGTAGAAATGAGGTAAAGAGGAAGTCGAATCATGGACAGTGCATGGACAGTGCTTGCTGCATGGGATTGGTTCCTGCAAAGTAACCAAGCCAATCCAAAAATGTGTGATACAATGTATAGTAAAAGCAATGAGATGTTTAGTATAACTTTGGAGGTGTGATGTACCCTGCAGCCATCTCCACTGCATTTGAGTCTGATCAACTCAGTATAGCACTGCCATATGCCAAATAAAGATACCTGAGTGTGAAGGCTGGAGTCACACTGAATTCTTGGGCGGCTGAGTAAAAAGAGGGCTCAGAGGAAATCCCAACAAGACTTTCATCCTTGGACCAGATGGACTGAAATTTCTTTGATACCGTAGTGTCTAGGACAAGATCATTCCATGATATTTTCTGGTCACTAGAACAGGAATTGAAACAGGAGTGCAATCTTTATTATTTGGATCAGATTAGATGGGAACAGCCGTCCCAATGGTCCACAGAAAATGTTCCTTAATTAAATTTCCAAATCTTCTGGAAAATTGTGAGGGGAAACTTTATTATGTTCTGAACTGAGAGACACCAGCTGAAATTACTACAAATTTTCATAAAGTCATAAAAGCCTGGAAGTATCAGTGAGATGGGATTCAATCAAATGCTCATCATTATTCTGAGGAATAGGGGTACATGGAGTGGCCAGAATAATCCAAACTAGATAATGAAATTTCCTTTGGCTCTTCTGATTAAACTGCAAATCCATAACTCTAACCCTAATCCCTCTGTGCAAAGTGAAGATTAGATGGGGTCTCAGCATCGATAACTCTGTCTTCCTCTTAGGTTACATGTTAAATTTCCGTCTCCTCCCAGGAGACAGAACACGTGGATTTTGCTTTTTCTCTCATACTATTTAGAAAGGTATAAGAAAGTGAACATTACTGATTGCATAATAATTTGAATAATAGTGCAGGCTTCCTCTGTGTTCCTGGATTACTGTATTTGTTTACAGGATGCACATACACATCTTGAAAGGATGGATGAATGAAGGTATTTCAAGTCCTCAGGGTCACTATATTTTTCATTATGTTAAGGCAGAAAGTGAAGTCCTGCTTTTATTTATACCAATGTAAGTCTCCATGTAACTCCACTGACCACACTAGATTAGCTCCAGATTTACATCAGCGTTGGTGCAAATGGAGTTTGGCTCAATAACGCCCTGCATTTTGCAACATTTCTCCACCCTCCCACCAATCTTTGATCATTGGGAGCATCTTTAAAATGGAATTGCTTCTTTCATGAGCTAAACACTCTGGGCCTGATTCTGATGCTGTTCCAGCCCTGATGTAGCAAGACATTTAAGCATGCGAGAAGCCCCACTAATTGCAGAGTGAGTGCTGCCTTGCTTCAAGTTCAGTACATGCTTAAATTCTTTGCTTGCCTGGAGCCTTACAGTGGTTTTCCATTGGTGTAACTCCATTAAACCCCTACTGAAATTACTCCTGGATTGCACTGGACTGAGATCAGAATCGGGCCTGTCAGGGTTCTTCAGGCAGCCAACAACATAATCACATAATTCAATTAACAAATTGACTCAACTTCCACCTATGTCAATGAGTTTTCCCATTGACTTTTCCAGGAGTCGAATCATACCCTTTAAGATGTGTACTGAGGGTACATTTCCCCCGTTTAGCATTTCAAACTGTTTCATTTGCTTTGTGGTATCGGAGGAAGGGGCTGTTATTATGAAGAGAGAGACTGAGTTTCAGAGGGGTAAACTGGGATTTGGGAGGGAGCCCACTCATCAAGTGGAGGATTGTATGTCACAGAGTTGATGTAATCAGTGTGTAGGGGCAGAGGGTCTTAGCTGCATTGCCCTTGTAGAAACTTCTGCTGACAGGTCTAACAAGCAAGTTCCAAAGAGAGTCATTCACATGAATGCTTGTCCTACCAGCTGGTGAAAGGGTGCTGCAATGGGGCAGCTCCCAGTGGAACTGAGAGACGAAGAGAAAAGAAAACAAAGAAGAGAGAAAGAATTGGCCATTTGACTGCATCCACTTAACACATTTTTTGTCAGCCAGATACTGATTTTGCTCAGTAATAATATTTTAGTGCCATTTTGTTTCTAAATATATGACAACTTTGAAAACAGGTCGGAACCCTGCTGATGTCTTTACTGTATGTTCCTGGGAAGAATACAAAGCATAATAATTATTATTTATTTTGCACAGCATAGCTGTGTTTCTGGATTTTTTTCTCATTAAGAGCACAGACATACGAGTGCATATTTCAGAGCTATTAATATGATGGGTGATGTTAATGGAAATATAATAGAGTGAGATGCTTTTAAAAATACCAGATTTCGCAGAGTCAGAAAAAAGACATTAATGAAATTTTAATGAGAAAGTCAGCTTGCAGGATTTTTACAAGTAACGATTAGTCTTATTCCATATTCAGTCTGAATAATTTTGTCACTCGTGTCTTGTGTTTGACAGATGTTTATTAATAGGATGAACAATGCACTAGAGACTGGACGGTGATTTTTCTGAAAGAGAAACAAAAATTATGGGTTATTAAATGTCTGCTTTGACTAAGATATTACATACACACGCATGCATGGGCACACAAATACCCATACACACATTTCAGTAGGTTCCTAGCTTGCTATCAGATGATCTATACCTTTTCCATTAAATCTCTGGCATGTGACACAAGCAAGGGGGATTTTCATAGCTTTTAAAAAGTAAGGGGCTGAACTATAATGATAAAACTTACCTGGAGTTTTTCAAGGTGCTTTACAGACATTAACTGACAAATTCAGGCAAGTATTGCAATGAACCAGCTCTCTGTGTGTACATATCACTTCTCTCTACTGGACAGCTGGAAAGAGCTGGCAAGCTCTCCTTTAACTCAACTGATAAAGGGAGATGGTTTTAGAGTAGGACGATCTGAGTTTTATCCTTACAGTTGCTGTGAAGTTCTCAGTATCCAAACCATACAGCGTAACGAAAAGCTAAATAATTTGCTATCACATTATTACCCCCATGTTATATGGGGGTAACTGAGGCAGAGAGGTTTCACTGACCCAAGATGAAAGAGGGAGCCAGTGTTACTGTGTGGAACTTAAGTTCTAAAGGTCTTGCTGCCAGTCCTCTATCAGACCACACCTCCCTCTAGCCCCCTATACTACTTTTTAAATCAATTGGTCAAAAAGCTGTATGACAATAGTTAAAAGTAGTGAAAACAATGGAAATCTTATGTCAGCTTGAAAAGAGACAGATTTCTAGATATTCCTTGAGCACAATGCCCAGAAGATCTTCCCACATGGCCCCCGTCCTGCAGCCCTTATACCAATGTAATTTCTACTGAAGTCAGTAAGGGCCAGATTCTCTGGTCTGTTAATGATAGTTTGCACTACTGGAGAAAGCCAGTAGAGAATTCCCCTTGTGTGAGAGAACTCTCTGCTGACATAAAGCCTCCTGCACCAGCCACCCCGTCACCCCTGTATCGGATTAATAGATTAGTAAATTTTAAGGCCAGAAGGGACCAGCATAATCATCTAGTCTGAGCTCCTGCGGGGGAAAAAGGCCCATGCAATTTCACCCAGTAATTCTTGCATCGAGCCCCAAATTCGTTGCTGAGCTGGAGCATATCTTTCAGAAAGACATCCAATCACTCAGAGTTTTGCCGGCGAGACGATGAAGTACTCAGGTGTGATGTTGCTATGGGGATCTGCTTTCGGCATAGGTCATTCTTGCTAGCATTCATAAGCTCTGTCAAACTTTAATGTGTTAATTTCATGCTCAGTATTCTCCCAAATTGCTACTGTTTATTCAGAGAAATGATACAGGTTTAAGTATATTTTGCTCGTGTACTTGGCAGGCCAGAGCCCAGATAATAAGCTTACATTTTATCTCTGTTTTTACTTGACTTTTTCTTTTTTATGTTTTTCCATTTTGGATTTCAAAGGGTTAATGTGAAAATTGGAAGCCAGTCTTCATGCCTGCACTGCAATGACTATAATACACCAAGATAGGTCTGGCCACGTTGAGACTGTAACACACACGAAATCAAGTAGACACCCCTGACGTGTGGAAGTCGGGACAGTGGCTAGCTGTCATTTTATTTCCCCACCCCCTATTTATTTAGTCATTTGTTTTTGTTTGTTTTCCAACATACTGTGAAATTTAAACTTAAAGTTCCATTCTGAGGGGAAAGGGAGAGATGCTATAATGTAGCCAAGCTGCTGGGGCAGCAGGGAAACCCATAGCAAGGATATAGTTTGGCATCTGCCCTTTAAACTAGACTATATTATTCCAAAAGGTGTGCAGTATTGTAAGTAACCTCTAGTGCCATTTCCAATATTGCTTCAGGCTTGGTTGCTTGCAGCTTAATTTCACCAGCTAACTTCTAGCATATTAGGAAATAACACTGCAGACATGGATCACAAAGAAAATATTTTCCTTGTCAGCAGTAGCCTCAGACATGAAAGTTGATTAAAATTGTGGGGTCCTCACGGGCCCCTAATTTTCAGTGCATGCAGAATCAAAAGCTGATTAAACACACATCCTTGAAACACAATGATGTTCATGTTGTTTTCCTGTTAGAGTTTTGTTTTTTACTAAATCTCATAGGATTTCATTTTAGCCAAATAATATCATTCTCTTAGGTAACACAGATGAAATGGACTAATTTAAATCCTCATTACATTATATTACATTTCCCTAGCTGAGTTCTTTGTGGTGCTTAGACTGGTTTGCTTTGGGGTCCGATTCAGCAAAGCACTCAAATATTTGCGCAGTAGATTTGGAAGAGTAGTATGGGCTGAGCATAAGGCATGAAGCCAGGAACACGTATATGTTTATATCAGCTGTTACCTGTAACAGTTTTCAACACTGATTCTAAGATATTTTCAAGATAGGGCATATTTTGCTGATGTAAAGCCAATTACTCTTTTCTGCAGGCTTCTGCAAGGCATAGAAATAGTGATGACTAGACATTTTCTGACAATTTTTAACAGAAGATTGGGGTTTTCAACTAAACAGAAAAGCCCAGGAAGTATCTGCTCTCCTCAAACATTTCAACCAAAACCCAAAATGTTTTCATTTTTTTTAATTAAAAATAAAAATTTTCCTCAAATTAAAAAAACAAGCAAACCATTTTCTGACCAGCTCTATACACAACCTCATTACTTCTCTACTCCCCTAAAAATTGAGGATAATAATACTAACTTGGCTATTTCACAGGATTAACTAGTGTTTGTAACATGCTGTGCAGACGAAAAGTTCGGTGTCAGTGTTATTAAGCACAATTTTTAAAAGACTGTTCTTTATCAGAAGCCTAATGGCTGCACTATGGCTAAAAGCAATCACATAAATGAGTCATGGTATTTTTCTGTCTTGTGTAACCTCCATGAAAATTACTCTTTAGGAAGGCATACATTGATCACTCCAAGAGACCTTAAACAAGGAATTTCACGCTGGAATAAACTTGGGGAAAGTTAAGCAAGAGCAATTAACTTGAGTATTAATTGTCCCTCTTCCCCTTCCTATTACTTCAGATATCTGTGTTTGAATAAGAAGATTTTTGTGTCAATTTCTCCACCCTGATCCAACAATGAAGTCATAAACCCGTGTTTGTGGAATTACAATCTATTACCATGTAAGTGATTTGATGTCACAGAAGTTATCATTAAGTTCATTGTCAGGGCAGGGAGGAAAGGGACAACCCCTGATTTTAATCAAATATATGTGTATCGTCATTATAAGCTGATCTTGGAAGGGATATGTTAGCGGCCTAAGCATCAGGTGGCTGATCTGTAATGTATGAATACTGTGTGTGACCTGGTTATTGGGCTAGTTACTTGTATGGTTATATTGCGTTATTGAAATGTTTACTGCACACACATGTTGATTTAGTTATTAGCAGGACTGTTAGGAAACTAGTAGGAAGGCAACATAACAATTCCAGATAAGCAACCTCCCGGTAAACATGGTGGGGGGAGAGGGCCACATAGTTCCTGAACTATTAACTGGGAGGATGATCCTTCCAGGCTCCAGCCTAAGGGCTTGTCTACATCAGAAAGTTGCAGCGCTGGTGAGGGAGTTACAGCGCTGCAACTTTGAGAGTGTCCACATCTGCAGGGCATCACCAGCGCTGCAACTCCCTGTTTGCAGCGCTGGCCGTACTCCCGTTTTGTCTCGGGTGTAGAGGATCCAGCGCTGGTGATCCAGCGCTGGTAATGCAATGTAGACACTCACCAGCGCTTTTCTTGACCTCCGTGGAAGGAGGAAGCCTCTGGTAATCAAGCTGGTTTCCTTTCCCGGTTTGCTCTCTCGGTCCCGGAGCCAGCCAGCAAACCGCGGGGAAGGAGACCTGCTTGCTCGGGGTTCCGGGACCGAGAGAGCAAACCGGGAACGCCGCGGTTTGCTCTCTCGGTCCCGGAGCCAGCCAGCAAACCGCGGGGAAGGAGACCTGCTTGCTCGGGGTTCCGGGACCGAGAGAGCAAACCGGGAACGCCGCGGTTTGCTCTCTCGGTCCCGGAGCCAGCCAGCAAACCGCGGGGAAGGAGACCTGCTTGCTCGGGGTTCCGGGACCGAGAGAGCAAACCGGGAAAGGAAACCAGCTTCGCCGCGGTTTGCTCTCTCGGTCCCGGAACCCCGAGCAAGCAGGTCTCCTTCCCCGCGGTTTGCTGGCTGGCTCCGGGACCGAGAGAGCAAACCGCGGCGTTCCCGGTTTGCTCTCTCGGTCCCGGAACCCCGAGCAAGCAGGTCTCCTTCCCCGCGGTTTGCTGGCTGGCTCCGGGACCGAGAGAGCAAACCGCGGCGTTCCCAGTTTGCTCTCTCGGTCCCGGAACCCCGAGCAAGCAGGTCTCCTTCCCCGCGGTTTGCTGGCTGGCTCCGGGACCGAGAGAGCAAACCGCGGCGAAGCTGGTTTCCTTTCCCGGTTTGCTCTCTCGGTCCCGGAACCCCCCTTGAAGCCGCCCAACAGCGCTGCAGTGTGGCCACATCTAACACCACTTGCAGCGCTGGTTGCTGTAAGTGTGGCCACTCTGCAGCGCTGGCCCTATACAGCTGTACTAATACAGCTGTAACAACCAGCGCTGCAAAATTTTAGATGTAGACATGGCCTAAGTTACAGGACTTATTTTACCAAAGCTGTGAGCCAGATGCTCAAAAGGATACTAATCAGTGAAAAAGCTACTCTCTAGAGAGAGGGGAGAAGCAGTCACCAGGGAGCTGTTTGCAGAGAACAGTCTGAAGAGAGACAGACACTGCCAGTCTGTCTAAATGCATCTGTTGTCTCTTGTCATGTACTTCAGTTGTACATGATAACATGACAAGTTATCTCTAGCTTGCCTGCATATATATACCTGCCCCTGGAAATTTCCACTACATGCATCTGACGAAGTGGGTATTCACCCATGAAAGCTTATGCTCCAAAACGTCTGTTAGTCTATAAGGTGCCACAGGATTATTTGCTGTTTTTACAGATCTAGACTAATACGGCTACCCTTTTAAAACTTCAGTTGTAAGCTCTTTTGGCAGGGACCATCTTTTGTTCTGTGTTTGTATGGCACCCAGTAGAGTGTGGTCCTGGTCCATGAACTGGGATCTCTAGGTGCTATTGTACTAATAATTCTTTGCATTGGTTTTACTGCAGAGGACATGAGGGATTGTACCACACTGGAGCCATTCTGTTTAGGTGACTGAGGTGAGGAACTGTCCCCAACTGAGGTGTCAATAGAGGAGGGTTAGGAACAAACTGATAAATTCAACAATAAGAAGTCACCTGGATGACATGCTATTCACCCGAGAGTTCTGAAGATACTCAAATATGAAATTGTAGAACTACTAACTGTCTATGTAACCTATTGCTTAAATCAGCCTCTGTATCAGGTGACTGGTTGTCAGGGTTCCCTCCCCACTCTGAATTCTGGGATACAGATGTGGAGACCTGCATGAAAGACCCCCTAAGCTTATTTCTACCAGCTTAGGTAAAAAACTTCCCCAAGGCACAAATCCTTCCTTGCCCTTGGATGAGTACTGCTGCCACTACCAAGTGAGTTAGACAAAGATTCAGGAAAAGGATCATTTGGAGCTCCTTTTCCCCCAAAATATCCCCCCAACCCCTTCACTCCTTTTCCTGGGGAGGCTTGAGAATAATCTACCCACCAGATAGGTAAACAAGGTGAGCACAGACCAGACCCCTGGGTTTTTAGGACACTAAAAACCAGTCAGATTCTTAAAAAACAGAACTTTATTATGAAGAAAAAAAAGTAAAAGAAGTACCTCTGTAAAATGAGGATGGAAGGTAATTTTACAGGGTAATAATATTTAAAACACTGAGAGTTCCCCTCTAAGCAAAACTTCAAAGTTACAAAAACAAGGATAAACCTCCCTCTTAGCACAGGGAAAATTCACAAGCTAAAACAAAAGATAATCTAACACATTTTCTTGCTATTTCTGTAATATTAGAGGTATAATTTCATTAGGACCTGGATTACTTGCTTCGTCTCTCTCTTTGTCTCAGAGAGCACCCACACAGAGCACAAAGCAAAAACCTTCCCCCTTAGATTTGAAAGTATCTTCTCCCCTTATTGGTCCTTTTGGTCAGGTGTCAACCAGGTTATTTAAGCTTCTTAACCCTTTACAGGTAAAGGAGGGATTTTATGTTACCCTTAGCTGTATGTTCATGACACTGGTGTATACCTAAGGTGATTCCGATTTTTGAAAAAGGTTCCACAGGTGATCCAGAAGTCATAGGCTGGTAAGCCTGACTTCAGTACTGGGCAAATTGGTTGAAACTATACAAAAGAACAGAATTATCAGAGACATAGATGAACATGATATGTTGGGCAAGAGTTAACACAGCTTTTGTAAAGGGAAATCATGCCTCACCTGGTTCTTTGAGAGGGTCAACAAACATGGACAAGAGTGATCCAGTGGGTATAGTGTACTTAGACTTTCAGAAAGCCTTTGACAAAGTCACTCACCAAAGGCTTTTAAGCAAAATAGGCAATTATGGGAAGAGAGAAAGTCCTCTCATCAATCAGTAACTGGTTAAAATATTGGACACAAGGGTAGGAATAAATGGTCAGTTTTCACAGTGGAGAGAGGTCAATAGTGGGGTCCTCCAAGGATCTGTACAGAGAGCAGCATTATACAAAATATTCATAAATGATCTGGGAAAAGGGATAAACAGGGAGATGGCGTAGTTTGCAGACAACACAAAATTACTCAAAATAGTTAAGTCCAAAGCTGATTACAAAGAGTTACAAAGGGATCTCACAAAACTGGGTGACTGGCAGATGAAATTCAGTGTTGATAAATGCAAAGTAATGCACATTGTAAGCCATAACCCCAACTATACATACAAAATGATGATATCTCAATTAGCTATTGGAACTCATGAAAGATCTTGGAGTCATTGTGGATAGTTCTCTGAAAACATTCCCTCAACATGCAGTAGCAGTCAAAAAGCTAATTGAATGTTAGGAACCATTAGGAAAGGAATAGATAATAAGATAGAAAATATCATAATGTCACTGTATAAATCCATGGTATGTCCACTCCTGGAACATTGCATGCAGTTCTGGTTGCCCCATCTCAAAAAAGATACATTAGAATTGGAAAAAGTACAGAGCAACAAAAATTATTAGGAATATAGAACAGCTTCAATATGAGGAGAGATTAAAAAGACTGTGTTCACCTTGGAAAAGAAACAAATAAAGTGGAATATGATAACAGTCGATCATAAATGGTGTGCAGAAAGTGAATGAGGAAGTGTTATTTACCCTTTCACAAAACACATGAACCAGAGGTCACCCAATTAAATTAATAGGCGTCAGCATTAAAAGCAAACATAAGGAGGTACTTCACACAATGCAGTTAACTTGTGGAACTGATTGCCAGGGGATGTTGTGAAGGCCAAGAGTATAACAGGGTTCAAAAAATTGTTAAATAAGTTCGTGGAGGATATGTCCATCCCTGGCTATTAGCCAAGATAGTCATGGATGCAGCCCCATACTCTGGGTATCCTAAAACTCTGACTGCAAGAAGCTGTAAGTGGACATCAAGGGATGGATTACTTAACAACTGCTCTGTTCTGTTATTTCCCTGTGAACCATCTGGCAGTGGCCACTGTCAGAAGGTCCAGTATGGCTATTCTTATGTTCTTAAGAGGGGACAAAGATAGAGCTAGCCCTGTAACAGTGACCTTGACCTCCTTGAAACCATAGCCTCTCATCATAATTGGATTAAATCAGAAGTTCCTTCTGAAGAAATAGATAATGTGAGTATTGTGTATGAGACTTCTGTATGTGATCTTAATAAGGGCCTGTCTGCACAATGTGTGATTTCAACAATAGGGGCTCTCACCATGTCCTTGACCAACACTTTTCCTCCCTGCAGCATCCTGTGACTTGATGTTGCTTTTTACTTGAGAGAGAGCTGCAGGCCAGTGGTTCCCAATCTTGCTTTCCTTGAGGTCAACAGGTAATCTCATATAGAAATCAAAAGGTGTAGGATCAGAGGTATGGCATTCTTAGGATTCAGAAAGAAAGGCACTTAAATGTTATATAAAGGACTTACGTTTAAGTGTGATGTACTTCAAGGGTTTCCCTATAATATGGAGATATACCTATCTCATTGAACTGAATCCAGTCCCCTGCCTTCACTAGCAGGACCAAGTACTGATTTTGCCCCAGATTCCTTAATGGCCCCTTCAAGGATTGAACTCACAAACCTGGGTTTAGTAGACCATTGCTCAAAGCATTGAGCTATCCCTCTTCCACAAGAAAGCCCACGCTTCCTAAATGAAATTCTTCTTTAAATGGAAAAGTAAGTCTACTACATGTTACAATAGCAAAAATCAAGGGTTAAAATTTCTAAAGGGCTGAACTCTGGCCTCTCTTTTTGCAGGTGTAATTTTTGCCTGCAAAATTTGAACTTGCAAAATGAACTGTGGGTGCCTGTCTCAATATTTGCACCTCGAACTATGCAATTTACTCTTTCAACTAGTTAGAGGCTTCATTGCTCTGATTTGTGCCTGCAATTCAATTCCAGATGCAAAGTGTATGTGCAAAATGAGAGGCTGACCTTCTGAATATTAGGCCCTAAATTACTCCCAGCTTCTCTTGCATTTAATTTCACATTTAGGATAAAATAGATATGGAACTCTGCTCATTACCATAATATATAATCATGGATAACTCACCCCTTTAGATCTCTGAATGAGCTGACATGTAGTCTTTCTGCATTCCAACGAAATGGCATCTCCATCATAATACAAGGAGAGGAAGGGAGAGATGAGTGGAGTAGCCAACCAAATCAGGAAAAGCAAGCTGCTAAATTGAGTGCTTTCTCATCTAATGCATTTAAGTCATTCTCAATAAAGCTTGCCAACGATCCCTGTCCTTTGTGCTGAAAGACTACAGCAGCATCCAGTTAGAATAATGTGCATCTCCTGAAATCCTAGTTTAGAAAGATGTTCATTCTAAACAACCGGGATCATGTTATGGCTTTTGAAAGGTGCCGTGGGATGTCAATGGCCTCACAGCTGCCCAGGGGGTGTCTCCAAAAATAATCTATCAGTCTAGAAAACTTAGCAAAGTGGCACAGGCAAAAAAACAAAAACAAAAAACAGCAACAAAAAAATCCTGATAATTCCCTTATTTTGATTTGTTTTTGAGACATTTTGGAAGCAATCTTTGAAATCTCAATGATATGTTGTAAAGAAGACCCAACTCCTGCAACACATACTCCGATGTGTAATCCTTACTCACACTAGTAGTTCTACTTGCCTCAACAAGACTGTTTGCCTGAGTAAGTATGAACCACTGACTGCAGGTATTAAATTGTATTTATTTCCAAGAAGAACCTGGTTTTCTTACTGACTTTAGTAGCTAGTGTCTGTGTCAGCTAGCAATATTCTGTATTTACAGCTTGGACAGAGCTAAAATTGCAGAAGCTGTCTGGCAAGATTGCGTGAGTGGCTTAGTCCTTTGCTCTCTTTCCCCATGGCTCATCAACTCCAATATTGGGGCAAATGAGGTGAGTGGAATCTAGAATAAGGGTTTTGCTCACGTGTTGTATTTTACATATCGTGTGTCATGCTGCTAGAAAGGCCAGGAAACTCAGGTCCTTTCAGTCTATGGGAGAAAGTGAGTTCTGGAGTCAAGGGCCCTCCATTGAACAGACCCCATCCACAGCTCCAGATATGCAAACCTAGGGACAATCAGATCAGGCACCCCAGCTGACAACAACTGCTGAGCACAGCCTTCTTTACTGTAGCGTTCTATTAATTTTAATAAATGGGCCCAGAGAATCAAAGGTGTTAACATGACCATGTCACTGCACAACAGTAACAGTTTTAAACCAGATTTGGGGTTCCAATTGCAGAGACTCAGCCTGCTTAGTACTATAGCAAACACCTTTAAAAATCCTTTTAACCTTTTATTAAAGATGCAGAAAGAGAAGGAAAACCAGTTAAAACATTTGAAATGTCAAGTATTAACTCAGGCTTCCATTTTAACAATATCTGTTGCCGTTAGCTGTACAATATTTTTAGAAGATACAAGCCCTTTTGACTGGTGTTTAGATGGTATTAAAGACGGTAATAACTCTCCTTTTTCAGTGGGGGCAGAAGAGAAAGAGTTAGTTGAGCTGGGCTGGAGCTGTTGTTGTTAAAGTCTCAGCCCACTTTCCTTAAAGACAAAACAACAAACACACAAAAGTGAAGACAAAAAGAACAGCAAAGAGAGAAAATGCAGTTTCTGTCTCTGGTGTTGACTCTGTCTACACTGCAGAGTTAGGTCGACGTAAGACAGCTTATGTCGGCCTAACTCTGTAAGAATCTACAGTGCAACGTTACTCCCGCCAATGTAAGTTGCCCATTACACCGACCTAATAACGTCACCTTTGCAAGAAGCACAGCAATTAAGTCGATGTAGTTAGGGCAATGCAGTGTCTGTGTAGACACTGTGTTACTCACATTGCCTGTTGGCTGTCAGCTCCCGCACGTAGCGGGGCTGACAGCTCAGGGCAAGGGGCTCCAGCTATGAGGGGATGACAGCTCAGGGGTGGGGCGGCTCCAGATGTGACCCCCTCCCCCTCCATGCATGGCTGACAGTTCCAGCTGTCAGCTCCAGGGCAGGGGTAGGTCCCAGCTGTGAGCCCTGTGTGCGGCTGACAGCTCAGGCTGTCAGCCCTCCCCCTTAAGTCGGTGCAAGCACTCGTAGTGTGGACACACACTACCAGCAGAAGGAGAATAGTGAACATGAACAGCAGCTGTAGGTTGACCTAACTTAGGTTGACTCAATTTTGTAGTGTAGACAAGGCCTTACTTGCAGCCTCCCTGCTGGAGAAATGCAGGCACAGCATCAGGCAGTTTAGGGCATTGCTTTGTGCTACCTTTCTGGTCACAGGCTTACAGCAGTGTTGCAAAATATATAGTCTTGGCTGGCTAGACCCGAGTTTGATTAGACAGAAGGCAAAAGGAGAAGAAAGAGAAGTGATAAGGTGGGGAAAGATAAGGGGACACATAGGGATGATGGTGACAGAAACCAAAGTTTCACATCCCAGGTGATGTTCAGGATTCAGCAGAGGATAGTGGAGAATTTTTATGCAGTCAGAACTGTTTTTTGTTTAGAAAATGTCAAAACAACTATTTGACTTTTCCTTTCAAAGCAATATTTCATTTAAAATGTAGCTACATCTTGTTGATTACTGATTACTCTCGCCCCTTGCTCCACCAATATGGCCACCAGGTGCCCGTTATCTACCGGGTAATGAGCGTTGGGGTAGGGCGGAGGTTCGATCACTGGATGCCCTGGGGGGGGTGTCAAGTCCCCACGGGTAGCGACGGAGAGCACGCAAGCAATCACTCTTAGTGTTTAAGAGTATAAGGGTTTATTAAATGAATCACAGATAATGATAAGGGAAAACACGATCAGTTACATCTGGGGCTTACAACACACTACCAAAGCAAATAATACAAATACTGCAATTACAAATAAAAGCTGGCCCTGGTATTTTTCTAAATCCCAATAGTTATCTAAATCATTCCAGGGGTTAGTAGGAGTAATATTGGTGCTATTAGTAATCATAAGTGCAGCAACTAATTTCCCTAAACAAATTGTGAGGCTCAACTGATCCCCCTTGCTTTTGAGATTTCCTGGTCAACGGGTTTCCCCTAGCAGGAGTCTCAGGGCGGCTAGAATCAGTCTTTGCCTCTTATCTATCAGTACAGAATACTTAACAGCTAATTATACTTACACATACAAACCACGAAAGTTTCATTACGGCCAGCAACCGGTTAGGCTTCAGGAAACGCGTGAGCCGAGAGAGCGTCCAAGGTGATCAGGCCTGGATACGGTTTCGACAGGAATTCGGGGGCTCTCTGCCCGTCCCCGGGAGGGGACCGGCAATATATAGTAAATTTGTCGTCATAGTTTGTGATAAGCCAATTGAGGGGTTGCGAGTGACATATGCCCATACAAGGGAGGCAGACGGGCTTTAACATCTTTACTCAGGAAGCAACCGTCGCGAGGGGAACTGTGTCTCTTCAGGCTGGCTAACCACAAGGCTGCTTTTCCTGTTGCAAGTTCTGCTTTCAGAGCAGCTATATGACAGTTCTGAGGGCTGGGGGAAAAATCCGTTGGGGGGTGGAGGCCGGAGCACCCGTAGTCTGGCCCTGGGGCCCCACTTGGGGGTCAAACACATCTGTTTAAAAAACAAATTTAACACGGTTAAAAAAAAACCACCCAAAACCATAAAAAACCCAAATGTATTTCAAATCAAACAAATTGTTTGGTTCAAAATTATTTTTCTTAAAATGTGTGTGTGTGGAAACTGAAAAGCGACAGTTTTGGTTTGACTCAAAAAAGACTTTTTTTTTCAATTCAACCTCAGAACCAAAAACTCAGTTATTTGCTCAACTCTAATCCTGAATTCTAACCCAATTATGAAAATGACTTTTATGTGTCCTGGGGCAAATCATTTAACCCTTTTTATGCCTCAGTTTCCTCATCTGCAAAATCGGGACAATATTTGTTAGGAATAGTTCATTAATATTTTCAAAGCATTGTACAAACATTAGGAGCTAAATACACCATCTAGATTTACTCTATAATTACTGGGGATCAGAATCTAAAACACAGTGTGACATACACTCTTTTGGACCAACAATTATACCCTATAATGCACACACTTAGTCCTGAAATTGGCCTATTTCAAGTGGTGCTGGTTTGCACAAAGGGCACAGATTTCAAAAAGGGCATGTTCACTATGATTTAAGAGGTTTATATTGAATAGCAGAGCATGGCAAAATTGTAGGAAAGTCTGATGATAGCTGAAAGAGCTAACAGCTGAAAGAGTCAAAATTCCTTTCCTGGATTGCTCCATCACAGCTATGGATTGCCTTTCAGGCCTTGTCTATACTACAGAGTTTTGTCAACAAAACTGTGGAGGTGTATAAACTACAATGTCACTTTTGGTGACAAAATAAAACCACCCCCATGGGAGACATAAGGCATTTTGAGCAAAACTTTGGTTGACAAAGTACCAGTGTAGACACCGCGCTTGATTTTATTGCTTTAATTGGCCTCCCAGAGGTGCCCCACGATGCCCATCCTGACTGCTCTGGTCAGCAGTTTGAATTCCACTGCCCCGCAGCCAGATAAACAACCATCCGCCCCTCCCATTTTAAAGCCTCAGGAATTTTAAAAATTCCATTTCCTGTGTGCTGGGTGTGGAGAGGTCTCGTCACATCTTACCAGGTGACCACGGTGGCTTCATGCAGCAAATGCTCTCACGCTTAGACCGCTGCGGATCTGCTGGATCTGCTGAGTATTGGGGAGAGGAGGCTGTGCAGTCCCAGTGGCACTTGAGCCATAGGAATTTGGATACCTACGGGCAGGTTTCTCGAGGCTTGTGTGAAAAGGGCTATAATTGGAACATGCTGCAGCGCAGAGCGAAGATAAAGGAGCTGAAGCAGGTGTACCATAAGGGAAGGGAGACAAACTTGGTGCTGCGCCCAAGACTTGCCGGTTCTATAAGAAGCTGGATGCTATCCTCATTGGAGACCCCACTTCCACTGCCAAGAGCCCTGTGGATACTTCGGTGGTCCTGGAAGCAGCAGAAAGACGACCTGACCCAGAGGACAAAGTCATTGATGAAGAGGTGGAGTTAGATGACGATGTTGAGTCCACAGCTGGGTCGCCCGGTGAGGCAGGCAGCCAGGAACTCTTCACCACTCCAAAGGTACCTAGCCAGTCTCAGCAGTTACTCTCCAGTGAGCAAAAAGCAGTAGAGGGGACACCTGGTAAGTGGCTGTGGTTTGTGTAGTGCGGAGTTGGGTTCAGGGTATAGAAATGTATAGGACTGGCTGTGTTTCTGTGTATCAGACATTTCTCTGTGCAGTTAATCAGTACGGTGGAACAGGGTGTTGATGCACGCTGAAATCACATGGGAATCCTCCAGAGAGATCTTTAGGAAACGTTCCTCTGCCGAAGGTTCCTTAGCAGAACTGCTTTGTTCCTCCCACCATTGTAGGAAACTTTCCCGTGCCACTCAGCAATCACTTGTGCAGGGACTAAAGCAGCACACAGGCGAGCAGCATAAGGACCAGAGTGGAATGCACAAGTGTGTAGTAGATGTGCCCTGGCTTCCCTGCTTACCCTTAGCAGTGAGAGATCTGCTGCAATGACCCTCGACTGTGGAAAAGTGTGGGTAAATTTTAGAATTTTTTCCCTAGTCAGCAGTACTGTAACCCTTACAGCATGCTCTTTTCCACATGTAGAGCACCCCCACCCCCCCGAAGCCAACACTCACTATGCTTTGGATGTTCACCAAGATGTGCGCTTGCCAAGGGTCAGTGAGAAAGTGATGTTATGCTACCAGAAGTGTATTTTACTGAAATGTTTCAATGCTGTGCGTGAACTTAACAATCATGCTTCTGTACATTGTTTCTTGTGCTTCTGCAGATGTGATCTTGAGAGACACCGTACATGCACTGGAAGAGTGTCTCTGTCAGATAAAAAAGTGCCCAAGCAAAGAAGACATGTTCTGGGAGGTACTGGAGTTCTCCAGTGCAGAGAAAAGGGAACGTAGAAAGTGGAGAAAAGCCAAAAGGCAGGACAGAAAAGAAAATCAGAAGTTCATTAAGGATGCTACTGTGCAGATGATTAAAGTCATGGAGGAGCAAACGCAGATGCTGAAGTCCTTAATAATGCTGCAGACTGAGCAGATGCATGCCCTCCCTCCCCTGAAGCACATTCAGAACTCTTTTCTGTGCCCCCCTTCCTCAAACTCCAAACGCACATTCCTTTCCATTTTCCGGAAGTTCTCGGTTTCCTGTTCACTCCACCCGTCTTTGACAACTTTCAAAATGATAGCTGGCCCCACACACAGTTGTGAAAGTCTGCTCTTCCCTGGTATCTCCTTTCCCACCAAGCATGTTTGTGTGTGTGTGTGTGTGTTGTTTTTTCTGAAATAAAAGTAACATTTTTGAACGATAACTAATCTTCATTTGTGTCCTACAAATTGAGATAGCAGGCACTACCAAGACAGGCAGTTTAATCATTTGCTAACTGGAATTTAAGGCCCTGAATGTCATCATTATTTCCCAGGAAAACTACATGTACTGTAACATTGCAGCACCAATCACAGAGATATACATTACTGGTTCTCATTTTCAAAGTGTTGCCTCAAAGCATCCTTGATTCAAATTGCCCCCCTCTGGGCTCCTGTAATATCCCTGATATCTGGCTGCTCAAAAGGAGCAGCCAGATGGTCTACCTCAGCATTCCACCTCTAAGCAAACCTTTCACCTTTAGCTTCGCAAAGATTATGCAACATACAACACACAACTATGGCCATGGGTATATCACCCTCATTGAGGTCTAACCTGCCATAAAGGCATCACCAGCGCACCTTTAATCTTCCAAAGGCACATTCCATGGTTGTTGAACCGCTACTTACTGCTGTCCAGGTGTCCCGTGTAAGGATTCATGAGCCATGGTTGTAAGGGGAATGCCAGGTCTCCCAGGATCACTATGGGCATTTCAACATCCCTCACTGTAATCTTCTGGTCTGGAAAGAAAGTCCCTGCTTGCAGCTTTCTATACAGACCGGTGTTCCTGAAGATGCATGTGTCATGCACCTTCCTAGACCACTCCGCATTAATGTCAGTGAAATGCCCATAGTGATCCACAAGCACCTGCAACATCATGGAGAAGTACCCCTTCCTATTGATGTACTCCATCGCAAGGTGGTCTGATGCCAAAATTGGAATGTGTGCGCCATCTATCACCCCTCACAGTTAGGGAAACCTAATTCTGCAAAGCCATCCGCTATTTCATGCACATTTCCCAGGCATGGTCCTCCATCACAGGATGCAATTAATTGCCCTGCAGATTTGTATTAATGCAGCCCAATGGTTGACTTCCCAACTTGAAACTGATTCATGACCGACCAGTAGCAGTCTGGAGCCGCAAGCTTCCACACTGCGATTGCTACACACTTCTCTACTGATAGAGCAGCTCTCATTCTGTTACCCTTGAGCCACAGTGCTGGATCGAGCTCCACACACTGTTCAAGGAAGGTGGCTTTCCACTTCCAAAAGTTCTGTTGCCACTCCTAGTCATCTCAAACCTGCATGACAATGCAATCCCACCATTCAGTGCTTGTTTCCTGAGCCCAAAAGCGACTTGTGCAGCTGTTCAGTGACTGCAAAAAGCAATCTAAAGTTGCGCCTATCCATATCACACACCAGGTCAGGCAACTGGGTGTCTTGTTCATTTAGGAACTTGGTGATTTACTGCACTGCCATTCACAATGTGCTAATGACAGTTATCAGAGCACAAGAGAGCAGTGCAGGATCCATCCCTCCAGATGCTGGGATGCACAGCAAACAAGGGCCATTGAAATACATTGCAAAAGAAAGACAGAAGCCCATGGAATGCTGGGACAGAAAACAATGCATCAAGGGTCACTGAGCCTGGTCCCAAGATGCGCTGTGATCTGCTCTACCTTCCCACAACACCTAGTGGCAGAAGGTGTCAAGCTGCATTGTGGGATAGGTACAATCGATGATAGTGCCCCAACTGAGGATGCACTCTGAAGACAGAGGGAGCGAATGTGAACATGCAATACCAATTTTTATTATAGTGCTTTTTGAGTGTCAACATAACTTTTGCTGACAAAACTCTGTAGTGCAAACAAGGCCTTACTGTGGGCTAGGAGAAATGTCCCAATGTAGGATGTAGCCCTTGGTAATATCTCTTCTACATTGTATTGGGAACTAAAATAGTACCACTAGATCTTCCCTCATGACATTAAAGTAAATTTAAGAGCTTGTTTCTGATTTCTGTTTCTGATGTAAATTCAGAGTAACTCCACTAAATCAGCATAAATGAAATCCAGTCTAGCCCAGATGAGCTCCTTTGTCAAATGCTCATTTGTGGTGCCCATGAACTCCTTTGTTATTTAAAATTAAGACAAGAATAGCTTTGGGTTACGAGTACTTGAACCTTTTTTCTTCTCCAAGAGTAGTTTAGGAAACACAACTTGTTCTCATCATTTTATTCCTGATCTCTGTAATCTTTTACAATTTTGGCAGTGGAAAGCAAAATAGACCAGAAAAAGATTACTATTCAGAAATAAGCTGTTGAAATAAAATGCCATTAAGCAAAAAAGCTTGCAGATAATTTAGTGCTGACCTCCTCATCAGCTGAAGGGCTTTTTTTATTTTTAAGTGAATTCATGAACTATAATTATTGATCTGTGACAGCAATCAGAGAACGCATTTTGTGCTATACAAACAGCAAAGCCACAAATGGAATCATTGCCTGTCTTAAAAAATCAGAAAGCTTTTTGTTCAAAATAAATATTATAGCCTTCTTGCTATTTTAAGAATTTGTTCCACACTTTGTACTTTAACAATCTAATACCACCCCCCTTTCACTATTTGTGGTATATTCACATCTGCCACAACAATGTAGTTTTTGAAAATGTCTTACCTGACTTTTAACAGATGGATGTTAATGGGATATTTATTTACAGAATAAAATTAAATCAAAGCTGAATCTTAATGTGTAATTTACATAATCAGCTTTGTTCTGAGCTGATGAGCTGTTTTCCCCAACACTTGGGACCCTTCAGTCACAGCTGCATCAAAGAAACAGCCACTGAGAATGGAGATTAAACAATTTCCTAAAGCTAGAAGTCTTGATGAGAATCTATTATTCCATATTAGAATCCCATAATTTCTCCAGACACTGCCACAGGATCAAAGATGTATGTTAGAGCTCTGGCATAGCCCAGAATCAAAAGAAAGAGATGTTCAATTTGCATTTTGAAAACATTTCTGTCATTTATAATGTTGTAAAAATGGATAGTTCTGAGTGTTTGCATTATAACATCTTTGCCCCAACACCAAAACCTCCACCCCCTATTAACCCAGAGGCATGGAAGCTTTAAAAGAGCAAACATGAATATGTTTGCAATTATTTTGACAGGTTTGGTTACGATATTTAGGCATATACAAACATGCAGCCCAATCTGTTACCATTGAAGTCAGAGGGAATTTTGTGATTGCTTTCAATGGGAGCAAGATCAGACCAATAGGTCTGAATATGGAATGGGTTTCACACAGGCATATCTATAATCCCACAGGTATAGTGGAAGAAATGAGTATATGCAACTTCTATAAACATTTAGAACCAGATTTTTATCTAAATGTGTGGTAACTTCATTAGCTACAGTACGGTTATTCTGAATTTGCACTAGAGTATCTGATATCAGAATCATCAGCCTGTCTGAGGCACACTGAATGCTTGAAGTTCTGGTAAGTTATCTACTAGGGTGGGAAGGATGGTCTACTGGGGTGGGCCTTGGCTTAATCACCATTGAGTCTCAATTCCCCATCTGTAAAATAAGGTTAGTACTTCCCTTCCTCGCAGGGGTTTTGAGAGGCTAAATATTTTAAAGATTGTCAGGTGCTCAAATGCTATGGTAATGGGGCACACATAAGTAGATAGACATCTGTTTAAAACGGTCTCTCTATGTAAATTTTTATACAAATAATTCATAGTTAAGAATTCCTGACTCACCTTCTCTGCATTTCTCTGGACATTACCTATGTATGAGAATAATATCATGAATACCATGGAATAGGGAAGTCTGCTTTAGAACCAGAATCTCACAGACAGAGGAAAGTTACTAGTTACACCCCGCAGTTCAGCAAGGTACTTACGCACATGCATAGCTTTACGATTATTATGCATAGCTTTATGCATTGAGTCCACTGAACTCAATGGGACTATTCACGTGCTCAAGTATCTTATGGGTGGCTCAGATTCTGAGAGCCCCTACAATGGAAGGAGATAGTGAATAGTGACCTAACAACAGAATTTATTTCATATGGCCTGATCCTGCTCCCACTGAAATTAATGACAAAACTCTCAGTTACTTAAAAGAGAGCAGAAGCAGGCCGGTCTAAAGGGAGGGCCAAAGAGCCTTGAACATACTTTTAGCTGTCATTTCCCCTCTGCTGTGAGGCAGCTGGAAAGAAGATGTATGTGTGTTTTCAGGGAGATGCATAAAAAGACGATCTGAGTAACATCTGAATGAAGAATCCATAGCAGACCATCCTATAAGAACACGAAACTCAGGACTCATACCTAGCCCTGCTATTGTCAATAATCTAGTTTACAAAAAGTTAGCCTTTCAAACAGCTAAGAGAGTGATGGTGACCTACTGTCTCCTGGCTTTCCAAAAGTGTTACACAAGATGAACAGTGGAAAAAATAAGGTGCTAATCAGCTACAATATGAACAGGCAAACAGATATATTTTCTCTCTGTAAAGAGTAAATTGCACAGATAAGTATCATATCAGCACACTTCAGAAAAGGACAGCTATTATATCAGCTTCCAGGAACATTCAAATCAATAAGCAACTTAGGCACCATTAAAATGAAAAAAAATAAAAATACCCACAATTTTCCCCAAGCCTGCTTTAGTCTTATCAATGAGCTGTTCCTACAAATATCTGTCTTTACGTGGACCGTTACATCATTCTTCCATTCACATGATTAGCAAACTAAAGGCATTGCAGCTCCTGCATTCTCCTCAGCCTTCCCTACCTTATGGTAAACAAGAAGGGAGACAAGATGGAGCCCTGAGGAACACATGTTAGCACCACTAGGTGAAGAACAATTGTTTAGCATCACTAGCTGTGAACATTCACCATGGCAGGAATGGGTGCCATCCAAGAGTTGCCTCACCCACTCCTGTAAGTCAGCAAAACCACACAATTAACAAAATTGACTACAGCTGATTGACTTACTGACATGAACACTGATCTTTGTCCATCAGCAGGAAGAGACACTCTGTTAAATGTCTGTCAAGGTGTAACGATGTGGTTCTGGCGAGACCCAATTGAGAGTGCCAATTCAAAACACATTGCTTAAAACAGGGCAGTTACAGCCCAAGGCTGGGGCTTTTCCACCTCTAAGGCAAACCAAACCAGCCAGACAAAGAGGACTTTGGTCTCACCCCGCTGGCTAACCACAAGTCACACAAGCAATTCCCTTAGACACTCCAGTTTCACCACCGGTGCCACTCATTATGGGAGGAAATGGTTATGAAAACCAATACTCCAGTAAAAGAAAGAAGGTTCTCTTGATCCCAAAGGACCAAGCCCCAGACCCAGGTCAATATACAAATCTGATTTTACCCACAAATCACACTGTTGCCAATCCTTTAGAATCTAAAATCTAAAGGTTTATTCATAAAGGAAAAAAGATATAGATGAGAGCAAGAATTGGTTAAATGGAATCAATTACATACAATAATGGCAAAGTCTTGGTTCAGGCTTGTAGCAGAGATAGAATAAACTGCAGTTTCAAATCAAGTCTCTGGAGTACATCCACAGCTGGGATGGGTCATTCAGTCCTTTGTGTAGAGCTTCCGTTTGTAGCAAAGTCCCTCCAGAGGTAAGCAGGACTGAAGACCAGATGGAGATGAGGCATCAGCCTTTTATAATCTTTTCCAGGTGTAAGAACACCTCTTTGTTCTTACTGTGGACAATTACAGCCAAATGGAGTCTGGAGTCACATGGGCAAGTCCCTGCATACTTTGCTGAGTTACAAGGCATATCTGCCTTCTGTCAATGGGTCAATTGTATAGTTTATGGTTCTTAACGGGCCCTCAAGCAGGCTAGACAAAGCTGACACCAACTTGCCAGGGATGTCACCCAGAAGCATAGCATAAGTTTGAAATACAGACAGTATAGAGCTAATATGCATAACTTCAACTACAAAAATGATATATACATACAGAGAGCATAATCATAACCAGCCACCCATAACCTTGTCTTAGACACCTCATTTGACCCCCTTTATACAAGATTTGGTGCCACTACAGGACCTTGGTTGCAATCATGTTCTATATGGTCCCAGTTCAAGTCAATAATGTGACACCAGGTTTTTACCTTGATAGCTGAGGATCAAAGGGTCTTGAGACATCTTGGTACTTGGGGAGCTAGTGCACCACAAACTTCTCTGTAATCTTAACCAAAGAGAGAAGAATAGTCACTGAACAATAGTTATTCAGACTGTCAGAAGCAAGCACTGGTTCCGAGAGCAAAGGCTGCACAACAGCTTCCTTAAAACAAGCTGCCCTCCCTCTTCCCCTGAGTCCCGCCCCACCCGCACCTATTTTCAAAATACACAAATGATTTCCACCAGCAATGGACACAGTCATTCCCGACAGGCCTTCATCAGCCAAGCAGGACACAGAGCCAAAGAACTGGTCATGGGATGAAAGGGTTCAACACCTCTAATACCTCCTGTAGTAAGAGGAGGCCCTGAGATATAAACCTTGGTATCAGAGGCCAGGTATGAGGCCTAAGGCCTGAACTAAAGTAATGATCAAGACTTTGCTAACATAAAGCAAAGTTAAGCTGTGAGCCAGAGGCAGGCCCTGCTCACAGAAGCTGGCAAGGAAAGGGCTGATGCTGCAAGAAGATACGTACCTAAAAGGTACTGAACACTAGAGATCAGAACATTCACATACTTGTACATTCACACAGATAACTGTCCCTGCCTGCAGGTATATGGGATCTTGGGGAGCAATTACCACACAGGTGGGGTGCAAAATAAACTTTATTAAGAAAATGCAAAAACAGGGAAAATTTAATAGTGAGGGGTATGGGGTTTGTTAAGGTAGGCAATTGGGGAGGGAGTTCTTTTAGTATAGTATAGGGGGTTTCAATAGTGGGGTACAATACAGTTGGTAACCAACTAACACTGAAGTATAAATGTAAGAGGTAGCTAACAATTTCTAGGTAAAGGGTGTGTCACAGCAGCATATAACCAACTAACAGTTATGGGTAAAATGTGTTAAATAACCAACAACTCTAGGTAAAAATGTGTCACAGTGGTGTAAATATAAAATGTGAGGTGTGTGAGAGAGAAAAAGGGTAACCAATGGGGTTTTATGCTAGACTTCAGTAATACAATTGAGGTTTGGCAGCAGTAGGAGCGGGGTGAACACGTGGGGGAAGGGATTAAAAGAGGGAGAGAGAGAGAGAAAGGCAGTGGTAGAGGAATGAGGTTAGGTGATGGGGGAAGAGGAGCACGTGGTGGAGCAGAAACCAAAGATAGAGGCGCTACAGAGGGAGATTTAAGCTCAGGGAGACACAGAGAGCAGACAGGCTGCAAGTTTAAACAGCAGAGAGACTGCAATGAGTGACTGGGGAGCTTGGGGGGGGGATTGGGGCAGTGGGAAGACAAATTCAAATAGTAAAAACCTTATCTATCCCCTAACTTAATCAAACTTATATAAAATGACAAGCAGCTACAGAATACAACCAGGCAATGATTTTCTAAACTTATCTTAACCAACAATTAGGCAACACAACAAATATCACAGAAACTTACAAGCTCTACAATCTTAACAAACTATGACTTATTAAATTTAAAAAAAAAAACAAGACCTATGGTGCACCTTATGCTATGGGGAGGTTACAGAGGGCAGAGCGGTATGTATCCAGGACCCAGCTCCCAAGGAAGCCAAGGGATGGTGGCTACAGCGGTGGATACAGCTGAAAGCAGAGAGCCCCAAGGCAAAGCCCACAGGAGCAGAGCTTAGCAGTGGCAAAGAGCCCTGTAGTTTAAGAGAGGTTTTAAGACACAGACCAAGGTTTAGCTTGAGTCTGTGTGCTGGGAAAACAGAGCCAGCAGCTAAAATAATAAAATAAAAATATAGAAAGTTTTACAGAGGGATTCTTACCAGTCCCCAAGGCAGCAGCAAAGGCAGAAGCAGCAGCAACATCAGAAGAGGCAAGGAGGGTTCGGTACAGTCTCAATAATCAGGAGATCTCTCAGGTAGCAATTCGTTCTTCGTGGGGGGGGGGGTTCAAAAACGGGGGTACGCTCAAAAATAAAACGAGAGCGGAGAAAGGACCCCCCAGAACCCCTGGCTGATCAGACCAGGCAGCAATGCAGGAACCTTTCTGAGGTGTGTTTCAAAAATGTCTGGTTTTAAAGGCAAACTTGGGCAGTTTCCCACCAGTAATCCTGATAGGCTTCCTCTGTCACAGGGGAGCGGGCACAGGGGAAAAACTGAAGGTAAGCCCAGAGACATGCCTGGACATAGTTCTGTGCAATACGTGACTCAAGAGCACATGAGACTATGACTCATGCCCAGGATCTTAAAACCACAATAGGCCTTGCAGCTCTGGACATTGCCTACCCTACACCAAGCCCAGGTTCAACGAGGTGATAACAGGACTAACCCTTTGAAAAGGGCAGTGGTCCCACTTAGCATGCAGCACAAGTGGCCATCCCTTTGAGAAGGGCAATGGCTCTTGTTAAACAACTTAAGGGGCCCTCCCTTTGAGAAGGGCAGTGGCCCTGGTAAACAACTTAACAGCCAGGGAAGGGCGGCCACAGGAGAACAGAAAACAAAATGGAGTCTGGGGAAACAAAATGGAATAGGGGAATAGCTGTAACGGACAATAACAAGGAACAGACTGACCCATCCCAATGACAGGGGCAAAAGGGTAATATGATGGATAGAGTTGTTTTGTTCAAGCCACGAGGCACTTTCTCGTAGTATGCCCTGAGCTAGAGTAAAAATCTACAGGGAACTGCCATTGTGTCCATACGACAATGGGCTCAGCTCAGTCAGTGGCGGGACTTTCCACTGCCCCCTCGGCTGGACAAAGACACTGCCCCAAGGATGCATTCTTATACACAGGTACAAACAAGTTATACATCACTCCTGACGTATTGAGGTGCAACCCTTCTACATAGCAAGGTACAACCCCTCTACATAGTAAGGTGCCGCCTCTCACCTTGTACATGTTGGTTTGAACAAAACAACTCTATCCATCATATTACCCTTTTGCCCTTGTCATTGGGTTGGGTCAGCCTGTTCCTTGTTATCTGTGTGGAATGTACAAGTATGTGAATGTTCTGATCTCTAGTGTTCAGTACCTTTTAAGTACGTATCTTCTTGCAGCATCAGCCCTTTCCTTGCCAGCTTCTGTGAGCAGGGCCTGCCTCTGGCTCACAGCTTAACTTTGCTTTATGTTAGCAAAGTCTTTTCCATTACTTTAGTTCAGGCCTTAGGCCTCATACCAGGCCTCTGATACCAAAATTTATATCTCATGGCCTCCTCTTACTACACCTCCATGTAATGGACCAGGGTATAAGCAGTCTAGCCTAGCAGTCACAGCTGGGCTGAAGCCCACAAGTCAAGGAGGGCCTTGAGGCAGTAGTCAGTAAGCAGGAATTGGAGTAATCACTAGAGCCAGGATCACTAAGCAAGAGTCAGACTCAGGTCAAGGTCAGAGAGCAGAGAAGTAGTTACCAGGCTGGAATCAAGAGGCAAGGGTCAGAGTCAGACTGGGGTCACAGACTGGAGATCAGAAAGCAAGGTGCAGTCTGGAGTCACAGCAGGCCAGAAATCTGTGTTGTTGCCAAGACAACTTCGTGGGGTAGCCTCCTGGGTGAAATAATGTGGCTGTCACTCTGGACCCTTCAGGTGGTACTTCCTGCAGTGCCTAATCTCCTTAGATACAACTCTGCATGGGCTCAGGCTGGTGATGTGGGAATGTCAGTTGTCTCAGGTTCTAGTTCCATGGATCTTTACACTCAGAGCATTGCCAACCTAAACTACCATTTTTCCCTCCTGGTCCTGCCCTGCATCAATGAGTACTGACATTCCTGCCTGAATCCACTGTAAAGCAAAGGAATAACCTTTTTTCACAATGGAGGAACTTGACTCAGCCACAGAATGAAGTTAGATTAGATCAACCAAGCTGTTCACCACAAAAAACAAATCCACTGCCTGAGATTTATTACGTAAGGTAACAAGCTGACCTGCAATCTCCCGCTCCTTGTGTTAAGTTTCCTTGCATTTCAGAATCTGATAAAGAAATCCTTCCACTCAAGTCTTTCCATGGACTTATCAAACTAAAAATCTTATGGATATCTGAACTTCAGCATTTTCTTTTCCTTCTGTTTGTTCTGTTTCAGAATGAGTCAGTTTCTGACACCTTGGTGTGAGACACATATATGAGAAACTGGTAAAGAATCACAGAAAAAGAGTCATTTTTTTTCTAACACTGAACAAAGAACTTTATAAAAATATGAAAAAAAATATTAACTTTAAAACTTCTCTGTCTCCGCTTCACTCTAGAGCTTCTGCCTTCAACCTTCCCCAGCCCCCGCTGTGACCTGGCTTCCTGCTAGAGTTTTAAAAAACATTATTCATACTCAGAGACACCAAAATATAAATAATAAAGAAAGAAATAAGGCGCGAGAGAAAGAACGAGCAAGCAGAGAGTGAGTGTCTCTGAGGAGACATAGACATAAACATGATCCTCAGTGTGCAAATGAGGTGTTTAGCTACATGCTCCCCTTTTTAGATATGCTACTGTCACTAGGCAGGAGCAACCTGGTGGCTCATCCTCATTAAAACTGGATGATTTCCCAGTCCCTCCCCTCACTTTTTACCTGGCAATTATATGTGTAAAACTGCATACAGGATTTGGCTCTGCAAAATGCAGGTATCTTCAACCATGAGGTAATTTTCCTCTCAACATTTAGATGTCCTAAAAGAGAAAGCTGATGCTCTATCCTTAGTACTTTGAAATAAACAGTTATTACTGGTATTTGGCCAGGTGTTATCTGAGCAGAATATGAGGTGAAAGATCATTCATCCTTTCAGTAATTTGATGGTTAATCATTTAGAGACTTATAAACTGTAGTGACAAGATGTTTCTCAGGCCACCCTGCAAGATGTAACTCTTGCTGTGACCTTTCCTTTTCTCTATAATGACGCTACCTTCAATTACATTGCAGAAACCCTCTTGCTGCTGTCTTGTTAGATTATCTAAAGGTTTCAATGTTCTGTCTGAAAGATTTTGCCAAATTGCTGTGCATCACAGGAGTCCGAGAGAGAGAGAGAAATACATTTCCAGGTTTTCTAGTCATGCCAGTTGTGAGACTAGGTCCAGTTTTCAAACATGGAGGTTTTGTTTGGATGCCCAAATCCTGTATGTCAATAACTCAAATTGGCAATTGGATACATAAAATGGGCATTTACACACCAAAGTGCTAGTTTGAGATGTGGGATTTGAAATCCAGCTAAACATATTCTGAAGACTTGGGGTGAAGGAGTTCACACTCCTTGTGGCTGTTCTAGGGCTCAGCTCTTGGCAGGTCTGGCACCCTTTTCTATCAGTTACTCAAACTGTGACCCCTCTCTTTCGCTTCATAATTCAGGGTGTTTCCTCTTTGTGACTCAACCATATTGTTAGTTCACTCTATAGTCCTCCCCTTCAGGGGTTACAAAGTCTCTCTGGACCAGCTCTCTGGTAGGATCTCCAGTGCTCCTATGCCATTTCCCAGTGGCTGCCAGGGGAACCAAGGCCTGTCCTCTACACTAGGCTCAAGCCCACAGACCCTATAACAAGCAGCCAAGGTCTGCACAGGCCTACCCCTTGCTGCTGTTTCCTTGGGCTTCTTCCTACCTAGCCCTCTCGGGCTTCCTTTCCCCACAACTCCTCTGGGGTTGACCTTTCTTCCAGGGCTAGAATCCCAGGGCTTATTCTCCCTCTTAGGTTTTCTCCTCCTGTCCTCTCTGGTCTCAGAGAGAGACTACAGACACTCCCCCTGCAGCCCCTTTCTGCAGCAAACTTCCTGGCTTTATAATCCCCGCCCCTCAGGGACTTCTGCAGCTGGCAGGTGTGATGGACCCCAGGGCTGCCTGATCTTAGGCAGCGCTGGAGCCAGCAGCACCCCCCTCCAACAACAGTGGTGGTCCTGGATCATCCCCCTCACCAGCTGTGGTAGAAGTCCCGGGCCACCCCCCACCAACAGCAGCAGCGCAGTCCCAAGCTGCCCCTCGACAGCAGCAGCTGCCACGATCCCAGGCTGACAGGGCTGCTTCCTGCCAGTAGCAGCTGCAGCTGCTGCAGTTCTGGGCTGGCAGGGCAGTCCCTTGTCAGCAACAATGGTGGCAGTCCCATGCCATCCTCCCAATCCATCCCCAGCACCAGCCGGACTCCCAGAGCCCCAAGAAAGAATGGGCACCTTGAAGCCCCCATCTTGATCACCAGCGGGCACCCTGGAACCCTCCACCCCCAGTACCAGCAGGTGCCCCAGAGGGTCTCGCTACCATACCAGCCGGTGCCCCAGAACTTCCCCTTCAGAACAGCAGCTGCATCCCCGAAGTCCTGCAGAACACCAAAGACTTCGGAGTATATAGTACAAGTCATGGACAGGTGACTGGGCCGTGAATTTTTGTTTATTGCCTGTGACCTGATCATGACTTTTACTAAAAATACTCATGACTAAATCTTAGCCTTAATGATAAGAGATAGAAATGGCATCCTTGTCATTACAATTGTCATGGCACTTCTCACAAGAAAAGGAATATTAGGTGTGAAGGCTAATTGTATTCCGAATACCTAGATCTCTCTTGCCTCTGTTTGTATATGGGAAGAGGCGGAGAAGAATGACTGAAACTTTTCTGCAAACATATAATTGAATTCTGAATAATTTTTGACTTTATGCATTTGCCAGTCTTTTCTTCACTTCTCCACAAATGTGCGAGTTTTCTGATTTTTTGTTGTTGTTGCATAATTTGCTTAAATGTGATGCCTAGCTTGTACACAATGAACAGCTCAGTCAGCTTTAGATATAGATCTTCTTCACTTCTTGTCCTGAACTATTAGGATAGTTTGAGAGCCCTTCTCCTCTTGCTCCTCACAGAAGATTGCATCAGAGACAAGGTTCATTTACCATATCAGTTCTTATAAAACTTTTTCCTCTAAAGAATCATATCATCCTGATATACTTTGGATATAGCACTGTTAGTCATTCAGGAACAGAATTATCCATTATCTGTACCTGCTGCTTTTAAAATGTCTAACTTTAGTAGCTGCTGTTTAACATCCTCCCAAGATACTAATGGACTGAAAAGAGTGTTATCATCATTATATATTAAGACTATAACATCTATTTTTTCCTAAAAACAGAACAGAAATATTTATTGGATACTTGTGCCTTTTCTGCATTATTTATAATTCTGCCACTTCCATTAAGTAATGAACCAATATCATTGTCAGGATTCTTTTTGCTCCTAATACACTTTAAAAATGCCTTCTGGTTGTCCTTAAATCTGCACTTGTCCTTAAATCTGCTTGCCACTGATTTCTCCTAGCGTCCCTTTGCTTCCCTTATCAATATTTTATCATTCCTAGGTTCTGATATATATTCATTACTATCATCGTCCTTTTTTTTCATTTTTTTAGCTGCCTTTCCTTCCCCTCTAAACCAGATTTTTTATTTTTTTTTTTATCAGTACAAACTACTTCCTTGATTATGAGATTGTGACTTTTGGGGTATCTAGAAAAGTGTTGTTAAACAATTCTCAATTATAATTCACATTTTTCTGATTAATTTTTTCCTCCCAGCTGATTTGGCTCATAATTGTTTTATATATATATATTTACTGGTTTTGACTTTATTCTGTTAGAATATTATAAATATGATCAAGTCATAATCACTTGTACCTATGTTACCATTAATTTTTAGTTCTGTGACCCATTCTTCAATCAATCAAGATGAGGTCTTAGATAGAATTCCTTTGTGTTGGATGGAACTTGAGTTAGGAAATCATCATCTATAATATATAGAAATTCTTGGAAGGGCCCTGATTTTCAGAAAGTGTTGAGCAGTCATCTTCTATAAAACAAGACTCTTTAAGGCATCTCATGTTAGACACCCAGAATCATAAGCCACGTTTAGGCCTTATTATTTATCCTTAGAATTACAGTTTTTTTTAAAAAAAATCACTTGGTTAGTAATCCTATGATCTCCTAAGAGTTAAAATCTATCAATCCTTAGCGAATGAAATTTTTGCTTATGTGAGGCTAGGAAATATGGCTGACACAGCAACTCCATGACACACACCAATAGGCATGTTATCACAGGAGGAAACAAGAAGATAAAATAAAGCAATACATGCAAGTCTCAGAATAAAGCAATATTCCCCCAATCTGTTTTTTTCTGAATCTCCACCAGGACTTTATTAGAAATGAGGAGACAGCTTTTTCATCAAATGCGATCTAGCAAGTCTTTAGCACCAAGCTGCACATTTCTTCTTGCTGATACTCATTTACCAGCACCTGTCTGGCTTCCTCATCTCATTACACTGCACAGGAGAAAAGGCATTGAGCTCCTTTTGCAGTATTTCCATCCTGGTCATAATCTCTGACACTGTGCCTTTCACTACAGTTAGCTGCAGTTTCAACTTATTGTTCTCTTCCCAGAAGACTTTGTTCTCTTCCTGAAGAACCTGGATTGCCTTTTTCTCTTCCAGAAGAGTCTGGTTCTCTTTTAGCAGGGCCTGGAGGGTTTGGTTTAGCTTTTGGACAGCCTGGAGAACCACATTTTCCTCCTGGATGCCTGGGGCAGCCTTATTCTCCTCCTGAACTGGGACAGCTTTGCTTTCTTCCCAGATGTCCTGGACAGAATTACTCTTTTTCTGGAGGGCTGAGCCAGCTTTGCTCTCCTCTTGGATTGGGTTGGCTTTGCTGTCCTCCTGTAAGGCAGGGACATCATCCTTGCTCTCCTCGATTGGAGTGGCTTTGGTCTCCTTCTGGAAGACTGGGACAGCTTGGGTCTCCTCCCGGAGTACCTGTAAAGCCATATTCTTTTCGCGAACAACCTGAAGGGCCTTGTTCTCTTGGCTGACCTGAAAGCCTATGTTCCTTTCTCGGAAGATGGGGAAGGGCTTGTTCTCCTGGAGAACCTGCTGGAGGGTCTCATCATAAATGACCTGGATAGCTTTGTTCTGTGTCCGGAGGCACTGGAGAGTTTTGTTCTCCTCCCGGAGGGCCTTGTTTTCAATCCGGAGGGCCTTGTTCTCTTCCCAGAGTGCTTTGTTCTCCTCCCAGAGAGTCCAGGCATTCTGCATCTTCTTGTTGTAATGTTTCTGTTGGGAAGCAAAAGGTGGCTGATTATAGGTCTCACTCACCCATTTGCCATCTACAAAGACAAATGTCTCATCACTTAGCTTGACCCGTGGGGGAATGTGATCCATATCTGGTTCTACCCGTTGCATCTGGTGATTCATCAGATCAAAAGTAAACGTGGGCTGACTTAGCGAAGTGAAGAAGTCTGCGTGAAAAGATTTTCTTCAATAATTATATAGTAGACTGTTTTCCTTAGCAAGGAGTAGATAGAACGAGGTCTGTGGAAAGGCTCAGTCAGGACTGCTGGAATATGGAATATAAATAAACAAGATTAGTTACGAAGTTCAAAGACAGAACTGAACTCAATTGACAAGAAATAAGTGAATTCTCAAAGTCTGTTCATTGATCAGCCTCTATCAGAATGGGTGTGTTGTCTGAAAACAATTTTTCAGACACTGGCAAAACTAACACTACTATATCTACCAGCTTTTTTGTGCACAATACAGCTTCATCCTGAGCATAGTTAAGGGGCTAAAAGACAAGTCTCTAGCTCCTTATGCTATTTCATCCCCAGCCTATTCACAAGCAAATGCGTTATCAGATGTTATAGGTTTAGGTCCAATTTTCAAAAGTACCTTAGCGGGTTAGATGTCTGACTTCTATTGATATCGGTGGGAGTCAGGCACCTAACTTGCTCAGTGGGCTTTTCAAAAGCAGCTGTCTGCATTTTTATGCACCTAAATACCTTTGAAAATTCAGTCCTTGGTGCAGAAATTACTAGGTGAATTTCTGTGGCCTGTATTATGCAGGAGGTGAGACTGAATAAAAAAAATGTATAAATCTCTGAAGATTTAGAGCACAGAATGATACAACATGCACACACAAAATGACAAAAAAACGAACAAAAAACACAGCACTGAACCACAGCACTGGCTTCTGGTTTTTCATAGATGATCCTCTTGCATGTTCTGCCACCATCTCAAAAATAGTCATTCTAAAAAAGAATTCCTTATGTTTCCTTCCGATCCCTCTTCATTCTGTTCCTTTGTCTGGATCCATTGGCAGTGCTACCGGTCTTCCTGTCCCCCAGACTTACAGTTTCGGTATTATATTTGACTCTTTAGCTTCCCCTCTCCCCAATTCTTGTTTTTTGCTAATAAGTCCTATTGCTTCTTTCTTTTTCACATAACCAAAACCCGTTTCCTTACTGCTCCCACTGCTTGACCACAACTTAAGCACAGAAACTTCAGACAGTCTTCTCCACCTCTTACTTTTCCTCCTTCACTTGGATCAAATTTTGCTGCTCATGTCACCTTCCTCTTGCAACCCTCCTTGTATCCATCAGCTGGCTTCCTGTCAGTTACTGCATCCAATTCAGCCTATTCAGCTCATGTGCAGGACCCTTGTCTGCCTCTAAGGTGCTACGAACACTTTTGGCAAAAGATACTTAACTATATTAATAAACTCTTTCTCCTCACCTTCAAACCCATATAATATCTCACCTCCCCACACCTCTGTCCTCATTTTCAACTTTGACTCCTCCATCTGTGCACTCTTCCCAGTCTGCTCAGTCCTTCTCTTCTACTCTCCTTTGCATCTTCTAGCAGGTTGTCTCATGTGTTGCCAGACAGCTTCTCTCTTGATTCCTTCAAATTCCTCTGTGAAACCCACTTCTTCTAGGGACACTCCCTACCTTCTTCTAGTCTCCAAAACCTCAGCACCTCCTCCTGAGGAACTTTTCATCTTATCTTATAAGCCATTTGGAGCAGGGAACATCTCTGTGTATGTTTGTAAGCAACATATGGAGCAAGGACTCACCCAGTCTGGCTTAAGGCCCATCTGCTGTATCAGTTTACCTTCCATTTCACAAGTGGAGCTCTGTATTAACGCAGATTTCACAAAGCACTCTGGCCAAGATTTTCAAAAGTGAAAGCCTAGAATTAGGTGTTTAGCTCCATATTTAGGCATCAGATATATAAATGGCCTCATTTTCAGAACTGCTCTACTCTCACAAATGCCATCAAAGTCAATAGGAGCTAGGGCTGCTCGGCACCTCTGAAATCCTGGCTCATTTCTATTTCAGTGCCTGCATGTGGATTCAGGACCTAATGTTAAGCATCCAAGTTTGAAAATGTTGGCCCTGGCTGTGTCCCTTTCCAGGAAGTTTCTAAAAATCACACCTACCGCACTGAGTTCTCTTTGCAATCCAGAAAAAGAAAATATGCTCATTTCTAGCTTTTCAGTGGTCCATACTGCTGCTTCCAGTGGGAATTGAGATCAGCAAAATTACTCCTCCAGCAGCAATACAAACTTGGCATAATTTTTGAGAAAGAGCCCAGAGCGTGTCACCCTGGTCAAACCTGAGCTGTGGGACTAGTCATGTCTGGGTATTGCCAAGAAAATTCCCAGCACAACTTTTCATCATTTTGACTTATGTCTGGGAAGAGTGAGTTAACCCACTTTTTATGGAGAGGTGTTATTGTAGGCTTTAAAAACTGTACTTCAGCTAATTCTGACATAATTCTACTAGGCTTTACATTGTTGTTAACTGAAGCAATATAACTGCTCGTGATACTGTCTGGGAATCAAAAGATCATAATAATTTAGCTTCTTTCACATAATCTCTGTTAACTCTTTCCCCTCCCCCCCACTTGTTTCTCCTTCACTAAGACTATTTACAATTACCTCATAAATTACTGGAGTTCCTTTGACTTCTGAGGCTGCACCCTCTTTTTTCCAATAAGTTCCTGAATCTATTACTAATTCATGTCTTTTCTATATATTACTTAATTTTCTTAACTTTGTACACGCCTCGATTTTCTTACTTAACCTCTTGTGTGCCTCAGCTAAGAGTTGAGTCTCTGCTTTTTGTCTAACTGATCATTTAATAAGAATGCAGTGATCTCAATATCAGAGAGCAAAGATGGGGTCATTGATTCATGGCTAATTATCTCTAGTGTAGCATAAACACGTTATCAAAGTCCAGGGTGGATTCTCCATCTCTGACCATTTTTAAATCATGATCAGATCTTTTTCTAAAAGATCTGATCTAGGAATTATTTGGGGTAAATTCTATGGCCTGTATTATACAGGAGGGCATCTTAGATTACAATGATCCATCCTGGCCTTGGAATCTAAGAATCTGCTATATATACTAAGCCTCCAAGTCAAATTCACTGTTATTCTCTCTGTCTCTCTCTGTGTCATTGATTGAGATTTGAAAAGAGATTGACATTTTCCAATCAGTGATATCCAATCAGTAACTCCATGGAAATCAAGGTAAAACTGGAGTAACACAGTGGTAAATCAGTCCTATGTAAAATGAGATTTGAAAAGAGATTGACAGAGAAGAGATTGAACAGAAAAATGAGTAATGACCAAAAAAAGAGATTGACCAGAGTAATGTCAAGTGATGAACCACACCCATCTTTTCTCTCTTGCAGAGGCCTTTTAATTTCTCTTAATCTCAGTTATTATTTTCATTTAGGTCTAGATTAAACAATCCTGTAAGCAGTTTGGGGGTACAGTTTGCATGAGCAAAGCTATCTAAAATCAAGTTGAATAGTATTCTTCAGTAGTAGTAGGTACATCTGCTCACCTCTGTTTAAAAGATAATAAGTTTAGCAATGTCCTGTTTCTTTTCTCTTTATCTTCTCCAAACACACAGTTGGTTTATAACTATAGTGCATCCAATGCTGAGGCCCAATGCCAGAAGCTGCCTCAGCCTCTCCCTCCTCAAAACTGATTTTCAACATGGCCAGAGACAGGACCATGGTTTTCAAACTGAGGCATGTAACATGAAGGAAATGTGTCAGCCCCATTATGACATAGACACAGTATCCAAGCACATCCAGAGTAACAGCACAATTGATGTAAGTGAAAAGCATCTGCTCCCCACGCTTGTTAGACTTCAGTAGGATCTCAAGTGTTTCCCATCAAAAGTTTCCCAATACTGTACTGTATTCCCACAACTTAATCTCCATTGTTCCCACTACAATCTCTGAAGATTATGGTTTTTTTTCCCAGATCTGTATGTGGATTTTTTTTAAATAGAAGATACCTCTTTTTCCTTATAACAAGTAGCTCATTCTCAAGCTCCTTCCTGAATCAAGTCCTTCTTCTGTCTTCCATCCTCACGTATGATCTTAGAAGCAGTTCAAATGAATTCTTTTTCCAGTACTTTGTTTTTAGAGAACATGATTTGTTCCATCCCAGAAATTAGGTTCCCTGCTGAACTGATACTGAAATTAACAAAATAACTTCCTCTTATCCGGTATGAGACCTGGAGTAATTTTCCAAAACTAATGTTGAGGTTGGTGGGTTTTGAGTTGTTGGTTTTTTTACTACAAATTAAAAGAGCTAGGATATCACCGAATCCTGTTAATAAGACAATAGACCGCAGAGAGTATCTGGGCAATAAAGTTAATGTCATTATCCAAAGCAGCTATTCGCACTTTCACATCTTTCCATTATTAATGATCTCTTCCTACTTCTTATTTGCTGCATCTTTAAAAGTAGAATAAAGTGTTTTCTAATTCGAATGTTCCTAAATCACAAACACTACAGTTAATTTCTTCTCAGGTGACAATATTAAACTTAACCTTAGCTCTAAGGTAATTGTGATTCTTTTGGGAAGTTCGAGGTAAACCCATTCAGCTATTTTTGAGTTATGCAAGGATGATAAACCTAGGCATACAAATTCTCACTGTAATTTTTTCCCCCATTTCTATTTAATCTCAGACAACACTAAAGCATTACTAGTCACTATGGCAACTCCCTTGAGAGCATTCTGTTTACTTTCTAATTCAAGTATTCTACAATGGAGAGCAGGAAAATCAGTTTCTTGCAGGGAGTTTGTCCTCTGATAGAAGGGGATTGAAGTTTGGTTACTGGTGGAAGGGAGCTTTAGGAAAGGTGATTGTTGAACTGGTGATCCTCCTCAACTCCTGGAGAACCAAGGGGGTGCAATATACTAAAGCAGACCTGGGTAGAAAAGCTTAAGGGCTCAGTAATTTATTGGAGCCAAAGTTAGTGAAGATCAGACCAATCCAGTAATAAATACTGATCAAAAGAGAAAAATCTGATTATTCCAGAGTAAAGTCTGTGGTTTATGTTTATTTTTCTATATCATATTTTCCTGCCTTTATTAATATCTGTACAAACTGGTGTGAATGAATCGTTCTTTATGCTACCCCAGGATTTAAGGCTTGATCCACACCAGACAAAAGTCCGCGGAAAGACTGATACATACTTCAATGGGCTTTGCATCAGCTCCAGAACTGGTTAATTGGGGGAGGTACAGCAAGGTATTTGTAGCGTATTTTGTCTGTGTTCATGGCATGCTAATTGATCAGAAAGAGTTACCGGGGATATCAAAGAATTCCTTCTGCTCTGAAAAAGACACAAGTGAATTGGGATGGCAGTGTATAAATTAGGGCTGTAAATTCATTGCAGTTAACTCAGTAATTATCTCAAAACAAATTAATCACAATTAAAAAAATCAATCAAGATTACTCTCAGTTTTGATTGCACAGTTAGTACTAAATGTTGTTACCTTTTCTTGAATATTCCATTATTTTGCAACATCCAAGAAATCCTCTACACGTTTCAGCATACAGTCTCTCTTCAAAATGCTTTACTGTTAAAGCAAACGACTGCAGTGTCCATGTAGTATCAGTCAGGTGTGCTGTGACTCCAAGATAGCTGTGATCGCTCAAAGATGTCCAGTCAAAGCATCAGCTAGTGCATTTTTCAGAAGCTCCAACTTTGTACTCTTCTCATTGTGAGCATAGGTGCTGATTTTTGATTTTGCCAATGGGTACCCCATCCCAGCTCCACCCCCTCCCTTGAGGCCCTGCCGAACTTTGCCGCCCAGGTTCTGCACCCATTGTGCCACCTCCCCCTAGGCCCTGTCCCCTGAGCACCTCCTACCCTTCTCTTGCTCCCTTCTGCCTCTTCCTGCCTTAAGGGCAAGATGTGTGTGTTTGGGGATGGGGGGGGGACTCTGCCTGTTTGGAGGGGCTGCCCACCTGCCCAGTCCCAGCCCCATGACTAGCCCAAAGCTGCCCACCCAGACTGTCTCCCCGCAGCTCCCTGCAGCCAGTCCAGAAGCTGCCTGCCTGCCTTGTTTCCCCCAGCCCCCTGTGATCAGCTGAGAAGCTGCCTATGCCTCTGCTTGCCCACCCCTCATCAACCGGGCTCCCTCTTCCCTGGAAAAAGAATCACCTGCTTGCAGTGGGAGCTGAGTTGGGAGATGGAGTAGCCACACACACTGGGAAACAACTGATTGGCTGGATGGGAAACAGCTGATTGGCTTCAGTGCAGCAAATAGCTGATAGGGGCTGTTTAAGCAATATATATGATTGGTAGCTGAGCACACATTTTTTTTTCCAGGGGTGCTCCAGCTCCAAAGCACCCATGGAGTCAGCACCTATGGTTGTGATGGTTTAGTCTTCCTGTATAGGCTCCCCCTTTACCAAAAGTTTCCCCAGTTCTGAATAAATCTAAACTCCTCCTCCCTACACTATTGTCTCATCCACGCATTGAGACCCTGTAGTTCTGTCTGTCTAACTGGCCCTGTGTGTGGAGCTGGAAGTATTTCAGAGAATGCTACCATGGAGGTCCTGGACTTCAGTCTCTTATCTAGCAGCCTAAATTTGGCCTCCAGGACATCTCTCCTATCCTTCCCCATATCAGTGGTACCTACATGTACCATAACCACCAGCTCCTCCCCAGCACTACCCATAAGTCTATCTAGATGTCATAGGAGATGCATAACCTTCACACGAGGCAGGCAAGTCACCATGTGTTTCTCCCAGTCATCGCAAACCCAGCTATCTATGTTTCTAATAATCGAATCCCCCATAACTATTACTTGTCTCTTCCTAATAACTGGAGTTCCCTCCCTCAGAGAGGTATCCTCAGAGTGAAAAGATACCACATCATCATCTGGAAGGAGGGTCCCAACTCTGTGATAATTTCCCTCCGCTCCTGGTGGATGTTCTTCTACCTGAGACTTTCATCCTCTGCAAAAGCACAGAGGCTGAAAGATGAGACTTTCCAGGACACTCCCAGTCTATGTACTTCTCTGTCTCCCTTATCTCCTCCAGTTCAACCACTTTGGTCTCCAAAGCCTGTACATGATCTCTGAGGGCCAGGAGCTCCTTGCCCCAAATGCACACATACACCATCTGCCCATAGGCCAGGCAATCATACATACTGCAGTGGGTCCAACAAACTGGATAGCCCCCACGCTGTTGCTGGACATCTGCCTGTATCCTCATTTTACTCCTGCAGCTGGTTCCTTTGTTGATGTTTTGTTTGCATCAGAGAGTGTTTTTGGATTTTATGATTGTCATAACATTTCTTCCCAGATCTGGACCTTAGCGTCCAAAATATGGATGTTAGCAAGAAAACCTCCAAGCTTAGTTACCAGCTTGGGCCTGGTAATTGCTGCCACCAGCCAGGAATTATACAGTGCCTAGCTCACTGTGGTCTCCCCAAAACCTTCCCTGGGGGACCCCAAGTCTCAGATTCCTTGAGTCTCACAACAAAGGGGAATAAACCATTTCCCTTCCCCCTCTTCCCCTCCAGGTGTTCCCTCCCTAGGTTCCTGGAGAGATATACAGAAGCAAGCTCCGTGAATCTAAACAAAGGGATTCCACCCTCCCTGCTTCAAGTCCTTGAACCACCAGTACCGAGAGATCTAATCTCTCTTCCCCCTCACCCAGAGGGTATGCAAAGTCAGGCTTAGTAAATCTAACACAAAGAGATTTTCCCCCTGACTTCTTCCTCCCACCAATCCCCTGGTGAGCTGCAGACTCAATTCCCTGGAGTCCCCACTAAAGAAAAACTCCAACAGGTCTTAAAAAGAAAGCTTTATATAAAAAAGAAAGCAAAAGGACATAAAATGGTTTCTGTATTAAGGTGACAATATACAGGGTCAATTGCTTAAAAGAAAAATGAATAAACGACCTTATCCAAAAAGAATACACTCCAGCAACTACACACATGTAAATACAAAAAAAAAACAATATAAACCTTTTGTCTTACTATCCTTGTACTTACAACTTGGAAACAGAAGATTAGAAAGCCTGGAGATAGAAAAATCACTCTCAGAGCCGAGAGGGCACAGACCCAAGACAAAGAACAAAGAACTCACACCCAAAACTTCCCTCCACCCAGATTTGAAAAAGTCTTGTTTCCTGATTGGTCCTCTGGTCAAGTGTTGTTTGTTACCCCTTTCCAGGTGAAAGAGACATTAACCCTTAGCTATCTGTTTATGACAATGATCAAGTACTGTTAAGTGTACTCAACTTCCCCGCAAACACCCCCTCTACAAACTCCCTTGCAAAACTCCCCTGTTTGCTAGCTCCTCTGGTCACTTAGGGGTGCCTGCTTTAAAGCCCTGACTCCTGGTTAAGGGTTGATGGGTGCTAAAGGACATAGGGATCAAAGCCTCTTTAAGAAGCTTTTAGCCTTCCCTAGCACTCCGCTAGGCTCAGCACATGGTACCCCAAACAAACAGACCACACGATCTATTTCAGTCAAGCAGCAAGCACACCACAAACACACGCATTGCTGACAACAAACATACCCCAAGGGTCAAGTCATCATTCCTCCTTCACCTTGAGAACTCCTCGTAAAACTCAGAGCTCCTCTCTCTCCCTCGCATTTATCTCTCTGAAGTATTTATAGAGAACAATCATACCCCCACCCCAGCCTTCATTTGCTTATCCTAAACAAGCCAAGATACTTATGTCTCCTCCTGTAAGGCTACGTCCAGACTACCCGCCGTATCGGCGGGTTAAAATCGATTGCTCGGGGATCGATATATCGCATCTCATCTAGACGCGATATATCGATCCTCGAGCGCGCTTATATCGATTCTGGAACTCCATCAACCCCAACGGAGTTCCGGAATCGACAGGGAGAGCCGCAAACATCGATCCCGCACGGTGAGGATGGGTGAGTAATCCGATCTTAGATATTCGACTTCAGCTATGTTATTCACGTAGCTGAAGTTGCGTATCTAAGATCGATTTCCCCCCGTAGTGTGGACCAGCCCTAAGACAATTTTTCCATTCCTCTGATGATCCTTGCAGCTCTTCTCTAACCTGCTCCAATTTCAAATCATCTTTGTTAAACTTGGGAGATCAGAATTGCTCGCGGTATTGCAGATGAGGTGTGGTAATAACACTTCCCCATCTCTGGGAGAAATATCATAGCTGATGCATCCTATTAGTCAATTAGACTTTTTCAGAGCTGTATCACATTGGCAGCTTATAGTCATCAACCAGTACATCCAGGTTTCACTCAATCTATGTCACTCGCAAATGAGAACTCCCCATGACCTCTCCCTTTCCACTAGCACTATAAATAGAGGATTAAATCACAGAACAATTGACGTGTTATAATTTAAATGAGCTAATCCCACTCCAAAACACCAGGAAACTAGAATCCTGAACCCAAAACCATCTCGGTGGCAGAAAAGTGGGAAACCCAAAGACAGAGTTGAATAGGTTTTATTTTAAGTGCAGATATGTTAAAAAAAATGAAAAACTCCATTTCTAAGTAAGGTACCTTCCTGTCTTTTGTAAAGGGGTTGGGGTCAGATGACTGAGTTACTGCTCTGGGCCTTTTCTGCTGCTCCCAGGCACCAATGCAAGAGAAGGACCTGACACGGCCACGGGCCCAGCAGGTTTGCGCCAGCCAGGACTCAAACGCAGCTCGCAGGAATGGGAATCCTGCATGATGCCTCTACACCACTGGCAGCCTACTTTTCCTAAGGCGTCTCATCCTGTGTCAGGCGGCCAGCATCAGCCGATCAAAGGAGAGCTGGTGCCTAGGGCTGGCCTTTGAGGTGGCTGAGCAGTTAAGGCAATAGACTGCTAATCCATTGTGCTCTGCAAGTGTGGGTTTGAGTCCCACCTTTGTCATCACCCTTCCCTTCCCATTTTGGCTACAGAGTCCTTCCTCCCAGCAACTTCTGCCCGTTGCCGCCCAGGAGACTCCTATAACAAAGAAGAGAAGCCCACCTGCCAGGAAAGTGGATCCTTGTGCCAAAAGAGAAGGGGCTCACTGGTCTGAGGACACAAGTTCCAGACCAGTTCAGCATAGCCTGACGCACTATACTTTCGATCTGGATCTTAACGGTGTCCCGGAACGTTTCCTTGAAAAACTGAGACCTCCCCTATCCTTGCTATTCTTGCCCGCTGCTGTACGCCCCCAGTGTGTATGAAGAGTTCTGGCTAGAGGCTGGAATGGTGACTGCAACGTCTTGAAGCCAGGTGTGTCATGGGGAGACAGGAAAAGAGGTCTGCCCTAGGCAAAGGAAACTGTTTGCATCTCTGAGCAGCCCGCTCGTCAGGCAGAGAGAATCAAGGGTCACTGACGTAGGAGGTAGAGAAAGCTCTCAAGCTAACAAGCAGAAGAAGAGAAGAGAGCGTGGTGTCTCCACCCAGCAGGAGCGAGAAGCTTTGGGTCTGGGTTTCGCTTTACATTGCCAAGACTGACTGGTCTAGAAAGACGGGGGTCTGAACGTCAAGTCACAAAGAATTGACTCAACTGATTGTATCAGATAGTACTGAGGGTATTGCGCAAGGACTTTTCTGGAAGCCTCTCACACACACTGGTGATGAATATCCTGGTGAAATGGAGGTCTTAACACTAGCTGAGGAATTAGGAAGACTCCCTGATCTTCTGCTTTACAGTCTGGGAGCAAAGCAAGGGAGAAGCAGGCTTTCCCCCAAACAGGAGGGAAGGCAGCTAGCTCCCTGTCTCCAAAGAAATGGAGTAAGGGGGGAGCAAAAGCCAGGGAAGCCTTATTTCCATAGAAATCAGCAGGGGTGTGTGAAAATGTTTTATGTGTACTATGGCTTTACACATCTTTTGGAAATTTCAGTGTTTGTGTTGTTACATCCCAGATCTTATACTCAAAGCAACAAATACACAACTGCGCTATCAGGTGTATGTAAATCAGACATGAAAATTAAACTCCTTAGAGTTTCTTTCTCTTTAGTCTTCAGGTGGGAATGACTTTTACTTCCTAGCAAGTTGGCCTTGGTTAATATTCCCTTCAGTCATTGATCTTTATTTTAATCATGAGTGGGGAAAATAGATAATATATTCATGTTTATTATCTTTCTATGCCCTCAGCATCTCTTGAGTGATGACTTGTCTCACCTTCTGCCTGCTGCACCACAGCCTCTTTTGAGGGCTGGGTGCCCCCAGGAGACTAGAGTTGGAGCAGCCCCTGTACATCCTCAGGTAGGGGTTGCAGTTCTGTCTGGACTGCACAAAGGCTGCACAAGTTGTCTGACATTTAAATGCTGTTCTTTGTTACTTAAATGGGGTCCTCTGACCAGAACTGTGAAAACTGTGATCAGAAGGAAGTAGCTGAGATTCTCAGAGTTCAAGGCACACAATGCATATATAGGGTCTAACTGAGACATGCCTGAACCTCACTGAAGCACACCCACTTACAGCAGTTCTGAATTTGGCCCACATTCTGAATACAAGGATCCTTCCTAAGAAGCAACCAGGGCTGGCAGAACAGGTATCAGTGGGTTGATGAGGAATGTCATCAGTTCCAGTTTTGATTGACGTTGAGAAAATTGAGGTTTCAGCTTATTAAAAAACCCCTAATAGTGATTTATGTGAGCCTCGACATTCTAAATTTTAAAATCATCCATCCTCTCTATTAATTATCCATTAGCTACTTCTTAATTAAAATGGAACACTTATCAAACAACATGTGATGGCCACACAATACTAATTTAATTCATTATCAAACCAATTCCAGAAATAATAAGGACCAGGTTTACTAAAATCTAACAATTTAGTTTTATCCAAGCGATAAAGCTGACTGAGCTAAAGAGGCCTTAAAATTTAGTCTCAGTAGAATTTACTAGACAACATACTATAAACAGTGCTACTCTAATATTGTTAAGCAAAGAAACATGAAGAGAAACATTACAAACCTATGGAAGTACTGAAATAGCACAATTAAATGAGAACACATGATGGAAACCTCTCAAAAAAGAGACACCTGTTATTTAGATGAACAAGCACTTTTAATTCTAGTATCTCCTGATTTTTGAGTTTAACTTTGCAACCTTAACATGCTTTTAAAGTAGGGTTTGTTTTGGTTTTTTAAATGTAATTTCCTACATTTTGGGAAAAGCAAAATGAAAAAACAGATATTCCATCATATGACACCCACATAGGTTTAGACCCTTTAGAACCACAGCCAGACCTCTACCACGTCAGGTAACAGGGTAGCTGGTAGCAATAGTAGACTGTTGTCCTTTATATGAAATAGCATAATAGAGGAAGGAGATGACAGTTTACCAATGGGTTTCACAGCTATTTGCTAACCGCAGAGGAATGTTCAGAGTCAGGAATCAATTGGGTTCAATTCCAAGTTCTGGAAGGGAGTGTTATCCAGTAGATATAGACCCTGCTGCTCTGTCCCCATGGCCTGTCCCCTTCATCACCACCACCACCCCACTGCCTATCCTCATTCTCTCCCTCCAGCTTCTGTCCCCTTTGATGCTATCTACTCATCTTCCATCCCCTACTCCTGTTCTGTCACCTCACCTCTCTGCTCTTCACCCCTCTACATTTGAGTCGGGCCACATGGAGTGCCTGGCATGCCTGCTGTGCAGACGGAGCAGTTAGAACATCAGAGAAACAGCCTCCCTACTCTCAGTTGCAGTGACTGGTACCGCAGCTTGAGTATTCTGCCTCCCAGAGGAACAACTGCAGGGGCAATCCTGCTCAGTGCCTGCAGCTCCAGGATGGAGCATGCTTGGAAGCTCTATGGGGATGGTACATGCCAAATCTAGTCAGTATGTAGGAGCTGTGTGGGGCTGGAGCATCCTCTGTATAGACGGAATTTACCATGTGCTGAATGAGAGTTGGACAGATTTTCACACACCTAATAAAAATTACATCTCTGACACTAGGGCAACCCCCTACCAAATTATAAATTTCTGCTCCAGGGTATGGAGATGCTAGAGCATCTCAATGGAACAACTGAAATTTTTTTAGCACGGTCAAACAACATATTGTTCTCTAACATCACACTTGGAAATGGCTGAGCTATTTTAGTTGATATGGAAAAAAAAATCAGCCTGAGGCAAACTTCAGGCCTGGTAAATCTCAGCCCAAACGATTAAAGTTTTTGGCAAAGTTTCAAGCAACTGAACACAGAGAGTTATGATGGAAATTGTTAGGCAATCTGATCTATAAGCAATCTGATCTACATCTGATCTACCAGCTCCACCTACACTGAAATGAATTGGCCACGATTTCAGTTCTCTTTAACTTACATGAGAATATGAACGTATCTCCCTAATCTCATGTGATGCTTTGGTTTTTGTTCTGTGTCCATCCCCTTTTTGAAATAAATTGCCAAAATGGAGGTATATTAATTTCTTACAGGTATTGTTATTAAAGTATGCGGAGTGATACATGCTCACCAGTGCCTTTTGAAACACTGTTGTATCGTGCCAATACTGAAAAACATGGTGTTTCTTCCATAGTTCACAAGATACTGGTACATTTCATGGCCATAATCATTTCCAATGTCTGGGGCACTCCATATTATGGGGTATATGTGGAGGAGGGTCCCTCTTTCTCTGTTTTCATCTCCTTCAACCTCTGCCTTAGGATCTAACCTATGTAGGATCTGATTCCTCGTTGCCTCATTTATCACCTTGTCCTTCCTCTGACTCCACGTTTCTCTCCATGCTGTCTCCTACTCCTCGAATAGCTTATTTATACTGCACAGGCCAAATGGCCACTATCTTATCCTTCAGCAAATTACTGAACAGACTCTTATTCTGAGACGCATTCATGCTGCAATGGGCACATCCCATTCTGTAATATTCCATTCTGTTTTGTAAAGTGCTTGTAACAGCATCATTATCAAAGTATCTGAGAGAATTTCCCCATCTGTTTTTCACTATACTAGTATAGGCCAGATATTCAGAAGACCTCAAGTGCCATATAAGCAGGGAAATCTCTAATAAGAGGTCACAGATAATCCTGGCAGTGCCAACAGTGTGTAGTAGAGCAACAGGTGGCATTGCTGCCTCTATAAAATGCTACAGATGCCTAAAGACATGGTAAATGTAAGCCTCCATCAAAAAAGCCTGTGCCCAACTACAAGCTATAGAGGCATGCAGTTGCCCTTACAGAAGTAACTCTGGAAAGGCAGAGAAACTATTCCATTCCATCCACATCTGTTGCCCTCTCATTGCAATTTCTGCACTGAATGTAGCACATGGTTTTCCTGGATGATAGGGTAGGACTGGAACCATACACATCTTTCCTACTAATTCAATCACGGTGCAGGTGATTCAGCAATGCAACATGTGTACAGTTGGCCCTGATCCTTAACTGAGGCTGCTAGCTGCTAGTACGATATAAATTAATCATTAATAATAAGAGTATAGGTCTTTTGGGGCAGATAACTATTGCCTACTGCTAGATGGTATCATGTATGTTTGCAGTGCCAGATACGTGAATAACAACACAGTCAAAATGAATATAGAATCACAACAAAAATCAAATTATGGGGTAGAGCTAATGTGAGATGATTCCAAACTCTTCAGCTGTCATGGGTTTACCCCCTGATTGCCTTTTTAATACTTGCATTGGTTTGATGAGGCCAAAGTATACCTTGTTCCAATGAATGCAGTTCTAACGCCTGTTCAGCCCATGCTTCAGACTGCTTGAAAATTCTTTCTTGAGTCCCATGGTGATGCTTTTTTAATGGCATGCAGGAAAAATAGAGAGATTTCAACAATATGAGAATAAACATTTGGGCCCCAGTTACCATTGTCAGCAGTCGCACCAGCAATTTTGGACATATTATCTAATCCTGAAGAAGGCTTTGCAGCCAGAAAAGCTGCAGTTCTTAGTCATTTCCTTCGATCTTTAATTTATTAAGTTTAACTATTGACACCTATGGCCCAGATCCCCAAAGGTATATATGCTCCTAACTTCCATTGATTTCATCTTTCATTCACCTTTGAGGATCTTGCCCTACGTAACTAGAGGTTGCAAAAGGAATATTTTATAAATGGAATGTAGTAATTGCAACTCCTACTAAACTACTTATAGAACATCGATACAAAATACCCACCCCACTTGGGTGACACTCAGAAAAAAAACTGGAGCTCGAATAACAGGAGGCAAACTATACAATGAGCTAGAAATAGGTTAAATAGTTTTCACATGCAGCAGGAGGAAATCATTAACATTAATGTAGTTATAAAGCAACATCTGCTGGCATAATCTAGCAAACCTTCACTTACTACCAATTAACACTCAAATAATAAAAAATTTCCCACTTCCCTCCCCACAAGCAATAACGTATTCTGATAAGCATTATTAATTATAATGGACCTGATTCTGCTATCCTTTCTCACCTTACTCCATGAGCAGCCTCACCAGTGGCACTTTTTACATAGTCAGATATATCTCAACGTACGTAAAGGTGGAAGAAGTGACCCCTATAATCTATTGTCCTTGTTGTTTCTTACCCCTCCAATAGAGAAACTGCACATACAACATCTACAAAACCAAAATCTCATTGTGATAAATAAAAACAATTCATTGAAGAAGTTTCATTATTTTTTCCTTTGATGACTCAGGCCCAAATTCCTGACCAGGCAAGCAAAGGTTAAGGAAAAGAGTTTGCATGAGGAAACTATGTGAGGGGTTGGAAGAGAAAGAATCCTCACTCCACCAGCTAGTGTGAGCAGATAGCAAGTGTGAAAAATCGGGACAGGGGCTAATAGGCATCTATATAAGATAAAGCCCTAAATATCGGGAGTGTCCCTGTAAAATTAGGACATCTGGTTACCCTCCCCGCAGCTAACAATATAACTTCTCTTTCACTTGTCCGGTTATGAAGCTGGGATGTGAAAGCTACTAGAGTATATGGAGTGAGTAATAGAGCTGACCTGCTGTAGCTCCTAAGCTCTGTGGCCAAATGGATTCATGCTGTGCAGGACCCACTGGCCCCCCCTGACATTCCCACATTGTTTCCTCTGCACAAACTATGGAGTCCCATCATGGTGATCTTCTCCACAGCATGAAAGCTCTGCCAAGAGACCCTGTGCAGTGATTTCTCTTGCTTTGACCCTAGGGTGACCAGATGTCCTGAATTTACAGGGACAGTCCCTATTTTGGAGTCTTTTTCTTATATAGGCTCCTATTACCCCCCACCCCCATCCCAATTTTTCACAGATTCTGTCTGGTCACCCTATTTGGCCCCCTAGTGCAGCAGACCCATAACTGTGAAGCTCCTTTTAGCCATGGAAGTGTGCTCAGGATTTGGACTTTAGCTTTAGTGTGCAATGGAAAGAGACAGTGCTGTGATCAAATGTACCATGTATTCACACCCTACACACTATTGTAATAATCTTTGTACAAAATATGCCTTGTGAGGTATCATTTGAAAACCAATATCTTACTTGTCAATAATAGAATGATGAAATGTGTGTAGTAACATGATATGTAAAATTATAAATGTAAGCGAAAATTAGGTCTGAAATGTACTAACCAGATAAGTCAGGGTAAACTAGTTTCTCAAAGACAAAGGACTAGTTGATGCCTCTATCAGGTGTCATCAAGCTGATGGGCAATCACCTCTCAAATGGCCATTCTTTTTGGCAAGGAAGGGGAGCAGGAACAGATCTGCATCTTAGCAAAGTATTGTGAGGCACTACAGGTTGCAGGGCAAGACTGATACAGCCCCTCACTGGCCCGGAGTGCACCCCGGAAGCTCTACCAAGTCCCTCTCTGCAGGGGCCTCCATTGCTTTGGTCCCCTACTATAACTCTGAAGCTGCTTTTAGCCACATAAGTGTCCTCAGGATTTGGACTTTTGTATGCAATGGAAAGAGACAGTGCTATGTGGATTACAGTGCTACACGGATTTAAAAAGTGGCCCTTAAATGTCTGGAATATCAAAGCAAAGTGTGTTTGTAGCCTCAACACAGATACTAGCAGATTGTCCACATTAGAAACTATCAGACATTACTTATCAACAACATTAGTAACCTGTAACAGTCAGAACAGGGCATGATAGAAATAGACCTAATCACCTTTCACCTGAAAAAAATGCTACTTTATCTCATACAGTTTGTAGGAAGAAGCAAAGCAATAGGAATATATTGGGTCACAGTGGTTATGAAAATAATGTAAATGATCATTCTTATTACTATTTAACATTGATATTGTGATAGTGCCTAAAGGCCAGCCAGGTCAGGGACCCACTGTGGCAGACGTTGTATAAACATATAGTAAATGATAGTTTTTCATGATCCACGTGGAATTTTGCCATTTCCTATCTTGTAACTGGAAAATTATGTCTGCACAAACATATATTTTTGTATGAACAGTTTATTATTGATGGACTATTTTTATTGCAGTAGTTCCTGGGAGCCTCTGCATGGACCAGGACCCTATTGTGCTAGATGGTGGATAACACAGAGAAAAAAGACAGTCCCTGTCCCAGAGAGCTTACACAGAATAATAAGTTAGCATCCAAAGTCACACAGAATGCATTGTTACCAACATTTTTCTTCTGAAAGGATGTTCAGCTACTTACATGTGTGCATTACTTTCATATTTATAGACATGGTTAAACTGATTCACAAATAGTGGTTGCCAAAACTTCAGCAGTTTTGGCAGGGCACCTTCATCTTTGTTGCCATGCCTGATAGATCAAAAATATCATTATCATCTGTACTGTACAGTCTCATTGTCAGAGTTCAGTATTGCTGACCCTAAGCATAGTCATGAGTCAGCCTGCCCCAAAATCATGAAATTGTGATAAATGAATAAATAATTGTTTCTTTTTTTTTGTCTTCTGGTTTCTGAGTCATATTTTTGCTTTTCTTCACAACCATGAAGGGTAGTAACTTACTTTTTTTATGGTTTTCTTAAAACCACATGATTCCAGGATCTGGGGCTTCAAATAAATCACCATGAGAGTTGTTGAGAGATAAAGTCAGAAGAGTTGACAGTACTGAAAGTTGTACTAGAAGGTATGTGAAGATGTAGAAAATGATTGCCTCTGTCTTGCATGTCAGATTTATAACTTTGGTATGAATTGATGAGCCTGTTTTCTGTAACTTTCCTTCTAAAATGGTACTTTACTTTATAAGCGAGCTAAAAGCCATTGATATATTAATGGAAAATTCCTTCCAGCAAGAAAGCAAAGGGCTGTCCTGTTTTGAAAGGGACTCTGTAAAAATGTCACCATGGACTTCCACATTTCCTGTGTCTCAATGGGTCATGTATTAAAGTTGCTCCATTTGCAAGTAAAAGAGAAAAAAATCAATTTTTTTTCTTTTGAAAAACATTTATTTTTATTTTCTCTATTTCATCAGGAATAAAAATATGACTGGTTAAATGACAAGCTTCTGGGAATACAAACAAGCATTTGGGAAGAGTTGTAACAGAGGAGAGAAATTGGTGAGCAATCAGAATTTTGTTAACAGTTCTGTTGATGAGCCAGAATGGAACACACCTCACTCTTCCCAACTCCACACTCTCAGGAAAAGGGACTGACAGCTGTCTGTATGCCAGCTCTGTGTATGGAAGACGGGTGCAGATGCGTTCTGGAACAGTGGTAAAGAGTGGCTGGGGAGAACTATCATGGCAAGGCCTGATTGGCAGATACAAAGTGGTTCACAGTGTCTTTTGACCAGCCCCCAAATTAGAGTCTATTCAGCTAGGTGCTGAGCCCCTTCACCTCCCATTAAAGTGACCAGAAGTTGAAGGTGTTCTGCACTTCAAAGGATCAGCCCCCCTGAGTAATTTGCAGACATGAAGGAAAGCAACTCAAGCTGATGCTCAGGGGCATACATCAAGGAAAAGGATTAGGCCCTTGTAGTGAGGCCTGGAGGACATTTTCCAAGAGGAAATAAATTGGTGAAATCTGGCACATTCCAAAACAAACAAATTGCACAAAGGAAAATGCTTCACAAGTATCTTTAAGGCAGATTCTCTTCCTTCTTCTCTTCCTGCCTTGAAAACTCTCACCACCAAAATTCCATATTATTCATCATCCTCCCAAAAGTCCACCTTCCCCTCCTCACAAAAACGTCAGTCTTTCATTCTCCTTCCCCCAAATCCCACCACTACACCTTTCAGCTCTCAAATGTCACTCACTTTCTCTCTTCCCCAAGAAAGATTTTGTCTGTCTCACCTCCCAGAGCTCGCTCTCTCTCTCTTTCGCGCGCTCTCTCTCACACACACACACACACACATTGTAATATTTCCTTTTCGTTGACTCTTTCATATATATTTGAAAATAAAGCAACAAGCATTTATATATATATGTGTGTATATATATATGTGTATGTATATATATGTGTGTATATATGTGTGTGTGTATATATATATATATATTGCTAACAGTATATATAATTCCCAGATAGCTGTGAATTGCCATGAAGAAAATAGTGCAGTTTTAACTGCACAGCTTCCGAACTCTTCTTTCACCATCAATGAAGTTGAGAAAGTTTCCTTGCTAAAACTTCTAAACGGCTCCCTTACAAAGTGGGGAGGGATAGCTCAGTGGTTTGAGCATCGGCTTGCTAAACCCAGGCTCGTGAGTGCAATCTCTGAGGGGGCCATCTGGGACAAAATCAGTACTTGGTCCTGCTTGTAAAGGCGGGGGCCTGGACTTGATGACCCTTCAGAGTCCCTTCCAGCTCTATGAGATAGGTATACGTCCATATAGTAGATCTCATATTCCCATTTAAAAACAGCAACATTCTCTGCTTAGGAAGTCTGTCTACAACAAATATAAAAAATCATGCCTTTCTCACAAGGGCCTGTGTGATTTGCTGTAATATTATGACATAAGATCAGTGAGCTCCTTTTTTTGAGTTTGATTTCTTTCTTTTTTCCTTGCTGACATTTCTGTCATCTGCAGGCTAGCTAGTTTGGAGCGGGTTGGTCATCTGGGAGGCTGGGACTGTAAATATGTCTGAAATGAAATCCGATGGTTCTAGGCCAACATGTCTAACTTCAGTAACCATTCAACCCAAGGATCTAGAGTAGAAACAGCTGAGTGCTCTGAGATGGGATTTTCATCCAGTTTTGCCCAAGTGAGACTGTCTGTACTGTGTGTAAGAGTAAGTATAAAGTTATTTGTACGACAGGATGTAACATTAGCATGGGACTGATTATGCTAATATTATGCCAGTGCAAACTAGAGGTTTTAGAAGTCTGAGCAAGTTCAGACTGAGCTGGGTGCTTCTGACATTAATAAAAGTGCTCTGCCTTCCCTCCTGACAAACCTGCCTCCTCCTGGGTGCTTATTAAATCCACTTGATTTGCAAGGAACCATGACAGAAACACAGAGGCTGAGGAGACATTTTTAAAGTGCATGTTGAGAAATTTCTGTGTGGCTGTCCCAGCAGTATCTTAAGTCTGTAAGGCTTTTACATGGAGCAGAAGGAAGTTAAAGAGGATTTGGTACAGATGATAGATCAATTGTAACTGGACTGCAACACCAGAAAATACATTACTTACTCAGGAGAGACTTTTGGGTTTTATGTGTAACCAGGGGCAATAGGAACCAATTTATGTCTATCTGACTTAAAACTCAAAAGTGAATTTGAGGTACAACTTCTTAACAAAATAATAGGCAGATAGATGGAATAGGAAATCACTGTATCAAGTGCAAAGTACTCTATGAAGCTGATTTAATTTAACATGAGCCATAGGCACTAGTGGAGCCAGTGAACAAAGTGCAATGCAGTTTTGATTTTAAGGGCTAGAGTCAAAGCCCACTGAAATCAACTGGGTTATTTCCATTGACTTCAATGAGTGTACAATCAAGCCCTAAATGACTCAATATCAAATGAGCATCTATTTCATGTGGTACCATTTCCAAAAGAGAAAATTAGAAACTGGCGAGGCTGACTGCCACCTATGACTTCTATGGTTGAGACTATTAAATTGTGCAAATAGACTCTCTTTTCAGTTACCTGACCCCGTCTCCATTTTTCTCTTGAGGCTTGTCCTCTCTTGCACCTGCCCCTGTTTTACTCATGTGTACAACACCTAGCAAAACGGGACCCTGCTCCCCAATGGGGGGCCTGTAGGTGCTACTGCAAAGAAGAAGAGGAAATGAAAGAAAACAAAATCGTTTCTAACAGGCAGCATTTCCTGTGTAATAAATGTGCTTGAGAAGGTGAGCCAAGAAATTGCTCAGAATTTGGCCAGATGTACCATTTACGATACACAGTTGAAGCCAAGAGCATTCGTGTACTCTTTGATCACCAAGGCCGTGATGCAGATCTCTTGGTAGGCACAGTGATTGAAAAGGAAACTGCTTCCAATTGGAAAATACAAGTAAACATTCATGGCAAGCAAAATTGTTTTCTTTCAACTCCAAACTTGAATCTAGTTTGTTTAAAGGGAAATACTTAATACTGTAACTAAGGCCACTTACAGTAACCTAAACCAAACCTTGGTTCATGTTCAACATATGTAATATCAGTAAATAGCAAGGGACACAACTTTTTCTTAAAAACAATAGTATCACTAAGGAACTTTCCAGATATGAAAGGCAGATGTGCCACCTGTGGTTGAACTGAATCCCTGCCTAGCCATAAGGTTTGTTAAAAAATGCTTTAATGTAAATACCCATAGTAGCATACATATATAAAATAACTGGTACACATAGTTATATTTCATTATAAAGACACTTATTCATATGATTTTATGGAAAACATCGATAGAACATTGTACAACTATATCTGGGCAAACTACATCGTGCTAATTGTTTTCACCGGGAAGAAATGAAGCACCTGCAGCATCTCATATTTTATGTCAGAACTTGTGGTAATGCCCACATCAATCAGGTTGTCAAAGCCTTTTATTGCCCTTTCAGGGATAATTCTAACTTGAGACCTCTGTTATCTCAAGGAGAAACAGAATCCTTGATACATAATTTTGTCATCCTCTTTCTCAACTACTGCTCTTTTCTCGTCTTTGATCTTCCCACTAACTATATCATTTTCAGCTGCTTCAGAATCCCACAGCAGGGCTACTCATTAGAGGTGTCAAGATTACATTATACCTCTTCTGAGAGATTTCCACTGGTTTCCAAATGATCTTTAAAAACTTTAAGGTGGTTTACCTACAAGTTTCCTCTTAGTTAGGTGTCACCAGTATCTTTGTATGCCCTACATCAAGCTCCATACATTTTTGTCTCATTCAGAGAACATACCAGTCTGATCTTTGCATTTAACACTTGAACATTTGAGGAGCCCTCTTTTGCTATTTATGTTCATTGTCTCTTCTGAGTCTCTGGCAACAAGCCTAACATTTATTAATTATTTTTGGGAGAGGAGAGAGACAAGGGCTGCCATATTACAAGGATTTTTAGTTTTATTTTCGTGACAATACACAATGGCTGGAGTTTAAAGTTAACACTATATTGCCAACTCCATATGGCAGAAAGTCACCGGACCAACCGTGAAAAGTCGCTACATGTAACTATTTAAGCACTCAAGAGGAGCAAAAAATGTCACTAAAAAAAATTTCCAGAGAATTCAACAAAGAATTATATATACATATGTTTGTGCATGCGCCCAGGCAAGTTTAGTCACAAAATCGTTCACAAGGAGCTCAATAGTGCTAATAAAATATTTTCCCTGCTCTTCTTTTTTTTTTAAATAAAAACTGATATAAAAATTTTATTAAAGCTAACGTTAAAAAAATTATATAATACGTAGGTTGGGGAAAGAGTGTCTGTATATCTGGGCATAGGAGAGGAAAAGAAGTTCATGGAGGCTAATTAAATACCTTGCTAAAGCCAGGTGCACTTTGGAGACAGCAGCACATTAGCCAGGGCTTGTTCTTTCTCACTACTCTGTAGTAGTTAGCACACCCTATGATGCAGGGAAAGATGGCTAATGAAATGGGCAGGGCCGGGGAGGCAGGTTAGCCAGCGAGGAGAGCTGCACGGATGAAAGGTGGGGTGGGATGAGACAGGGCCATGTGCCTCCATGGGGAAGGGACACTGTGCCTCCATGGGGAAGGGACACTGTGCCTCCAGGGAGGAAGCCCAAAGTGTTCCTGGTGTTAGCAAAGTATTTAATTAGACTCCGCTAACTTATTTTTCTCACCTGCAGATTATAGTGATCTCAGCCTAAGAAGCCCTGGAATGTGATTCCTTTCCAAGACATGCTCAGTTGAGACGTAATGACATTGACTTGGTGTGCAAAAGAAAGTAGTAAGAAATGGAATGGATTTTATTAACACTATCAAGCTGCACATGCATGATTTTGTGACTGCACATATTGGTGACTTCTTTCTCTGAATGTCCTTGTAATTGGCAGTGAAAGTTGCTAGATTTGCCACTGGTCACTTTGACACTTATTTTCTCACTAGGGAAACCAAAAAGTCTCCAAATCTAATAGCTAAACTGGCAACGCAATTTTTAAATTCAACTATAATTTGGATTGCATTGAATAAGGACAGAAGTTAACTGAGAAAGAGAAACTGGTGGAGTCTACTGCCCCTCAAAAGATCATTATCCACGATATAAGTTCTACAGATTCATTTGAAAGAGATGCGATGGCCTTGCCTACACTGAAATTTGTAAGGAAACTTCCAACCATTTCTTTGAGCAGGATTACATGACCTGAGGACTAAAAAATTAGCGGTCAGTTTAAGCAGTGCCCCTATTACTGCAATGGTGGGAGATGTCCCTAAAATTCTCAGCGGTCTAGACAATGCTGTAGATGATGGAGTGCTGTCTGTACTGACATAAAGTGAGATATCAGGCTGTGACATGTTGTGGAATATTTACGTCTTGTAAGAATTTTGTAGAACTTTGAATTATGAAATACCTGCGGTGTTTGTATGAAGGACATTATGTACACAACAGATATTGTATAAAGATGACCATAACCCACTTTAAGTTTAGTTTCAGCAAAAGCTACAAAAAGAGATTCCAATGTCTTCTGAATCTCACTGCAAACAGGCTCCCAGAGCAGTTGTAAAGGGACAAAAATTATATGAATTCCAACATATTTGTTCAGTCAATGTAGTGAATTTTTGATATGCCTCATCATTTTTTTCCCTATGCAAACTGCAGGCCTGTCAGTTCTCACACTCTTTACTGTATTCTGTATCTGTTCTTCACAATCATCACTAGAGTTTTCTGTTCATACTAGAAAGATTAAAAGGAAAACCACACAAGAATATAGGAAGGAACTGTCAGCTGTGTAATATGATTGATTAGTTGTTATATAATTAACAGAAAAGAATACTGCTTTAAACTGTATAATGACAGGTTTCAGAGTAGCAGCCGTGTTAGTCTGTATCCACAAAAAGAACAGGAGTACTTGTGGCACCTTAGAGACTAACACATTCATTTGAGCATGAGCTTTTGTGGGCTACAGCCCACTTCATTGGATGCATAGACTGGAACATACAGCTGACTTGAAGGTATATATCGTCCCCAAATGTGAAATAGTTGTGGATGAGGACAAAGTCAGCGGCACTGCTATGGGTACCCACATGGCCCCACAGTATGCCAACATTTTTATGGCTGACTTAGAACAACGCTTCCTTAGCTCTCGACTCCTAACGTCTCTACTCTACTTGCACTACATTGATGACATCATCATCTGGGCCCATGGAAAAGAAGCCCTCAAAGAATTCCACCACGATTTTAACAATTTCCATCCGACCATCAACCTCAGCCTAGACCAATCCATACAAGTGGTCCATTTCCTAGACAATACTGTGCTTATAAGCAATGGTTACATAAACACCACCCTATAATGGAAACCTACTGACCGCTATACTTACCTACATGCCTCCAACTTCTATCCAGGACACACCACACAATCCATTGTCTACAGCCAAGCTCTAAGATACAACCGCATTTGCTCCAATTCCTCAGACAGAGACAAACACCTACAAGATCTCTGTCAAGTATTCTTAAAACTACAATACCCACCTGGGAAAGTGAGGAAGCAGATTGACAGAGCAAGATGGGTACCCAGAAATCACCTACTACAGGACTGGCCTAATAAGGAAAATAACATAACGCCACTAGCCATCACTTACAGCCCTCAACTAAAACCTCTCCTGCGCATCATCAAAGATCTACAACCTATCCTGAAAGATGATCCCTCACTCTCAAAGATCTTGGGAGACAGACCAGTCCTCACTTACACACCGCCCCACAACCTGAAGCAAATACTCACTAGCAGCCGCACACCATACAACATAAACACTAACTCAGGAACCTATCCTTGCAACAGAGCCCAATGCCAACTCTGTCCACATATCTATTCAAATGACACCATCATAGGACCTAATCACATCAGCCACACTATCAGGGGCTTGTTCACCTGCACATCTACCAATGTGATATATGTCATCATGTGCTAGTAATGCCCCTCTGCCATATACATTGGCCAAACCAGACAGTCTCTATTCAAAATAATAAATGGACACAAATCTGACATCAGGAATCATCACATTCAAAAGCCAGTGGGAGAACACTTCAACCTCTCTAACCACTCAGTGACAGACTTGAAGGTGGCAATTTTACAACAAAAAAACTTCAAAAACAGACTCCAAAGAGAGACTGCTGAACTTGAATTAATATGCAAATTAAATACAATTAACTTAGGTTTGAACAGAAACTGGGAATGGTTGGGCCATTACACTAATTGAATCTATTTCCCTATGTTAAATATCCTCACACCTTCTATGGGCCATCTTGATTAACACTTGATTATCACTTTTTCTCCTGCTGATGATAGCTCATCTCAATTGATTGGCCTCTTACAGTTGGTATGGCTACTTCCACTTTTCATGTCCTCTGTATGTATAAATATCTCCCGTCTGTGTGTTCCAGTCTTTGCATCTGATGAAGTAGGCTGTAGCCCATGAAAGCTTATGCTTAAATAAATCTGTTAGCCTCTATGGTGCCAGTACTCCTGTTCTTTAATCTGTATATGTAGTGTGCTAATAAAAATACTCTAGTTCATTTGTCTCTTTGAATGAATCCAGCTTAAGTTTTTGATTCAATTTCATGTTCTGAATCTGTGGTAGCTAAGTAATATGCGACCCCTGATTTCTTCCTTCCACATATTCATGAGCTGTTTGGTTCTTCTGAATGATTGAATCACAAATTGTTACTATTCATTAGAGATAGCCAGAATTTTTTTTAAGGGTTTGACATTTCAGTGAAATATAGAAAGAAATTCTGGAGAATTTTTTTCTAGGATTTTTTATAACAGCTCAGTAGCTCAAAGTTTCAGAAAGTTATGAGCAACTGGGAATCAGGTATTAGGTAAAATCCTGGCCCCATTGCAGTCAATGACAAAACTCCTATTGACTTCAATGGAGCCAGGATTTCACAGAGTGGAAACATTTTGGTAACCTCTACTATATTTGTTACTATGCATTCAAAGAAATGCAAAGAGGCTTTCACTTGTGTGCAGTCTAATGATCAGAGGCGAAATTCTGCTGTCCATTATGCAGCAGTGTAAATCCCGAGTAAATCCATAAACAGCTCCAGTGCAGTTACTCTAGACTTCCCTGGTGTTCATGAGAACCAAATTTTGCCCAAGAAATTATATTTGACTACATTTTGCAATAAATTCCATCCTGATTTAGAGTCCAATTCTTCACTCAAGCTAAACTCCCTCGTGAATGAGCAATGACAAGATTTCAGAGGTAATCTGCTGTTCAGTACTTAAGCAACATTATTTTCACCTCTGAGGTTTCAAAAGCCACAGGGGTTATTTTCAGGGCCTCGTATATTAAAAAAATGCTAAACCAAAAGTTCTGCCAGCCATGGAACTTGATTGGATTTGGACAAATAATGTAGCTTTTTGGAGTCATCCAGACTGTAGATCATTTTTTCCCCATGTAATCATGACTGTGGGGATGTAAATCATGAGAATTACAATAGAAAGACGATGAATGTGCACCACAGGAACTCACACTTCAATCCACTCTTGGATCATCACTGCAGAAAGTCATTTCCCTTAGTTGTGTTTCCCTTTTTACAGACCCACTGGAGTGTGTTGTCTGTGATGAGATGCTAATGTGCCCCATTTTTCTTTGTTTTGTATCAAAAAATGCTTTTTTTCCTTTTAACTGTAAAATAATGCCTTCTAATTGTCTTTGCTTTAAAGTTTTCCTATCAGTTTTCTATTCACTTAAGATCGTGTTCTTAATAATTGGATGTGAAGCAAGATCTGGTATGTAAGTATAAAGTCTACAAGGGTTTGGGATTTCAATTCTCTCAATATTTATGTTTAGCATTAAACACTTCATGCAAAAATAATGACTTTGGCTCCAGGGGTTTCCCTCCATTATCTCAAAAACTGTCCTTACATATGCTCCAGGACCTCTATCTAAATATAAAAGGGGATTAGGGTGTAAGTGCAGTAAACTCTGTTTTAGATCAAATAGGAGAAGCTGAGATCTCTCTGATCTCTTTGCCTGCTTACTGAATACTCTTAAGGTTTCCTCCTTTCAGTTATCATTGGAAGATAACAACTGACCTTTTTCTAAAGGGAAATTGAAGTCAATTATACATATTTTTAAAAAACCTACATCAGGGAGCCCTAAATTCTTCTCTCCCCAAAACCACATCTTGAACTGAAATTCCAAGCCCTCTCAACCTTGTTAAAAGTGCATCATAATCTTTTCTAACAATTTTGCTATACATAACTTGATGGTCTAGAAGTTTGACTTTAACAAGTCCTCCATGATGTCAGATTAAAATCTTCAACTGGCATGGGGGAAGAAGTCCTGGGTGCTGGAGTAGGTAAAGGGATGCAAGCTACTCCAGTACTACACTGTCTCCAACTGTCCTCTTATCAATTTTAACTCCTTCAGACTTGCAAAGGTCAAATCCACTGACATTTTGTTCAATTTCTATTGCTATTTCACAAAGAGAAAAGCAAGGATGTGCTGGCAAGCCGAAGGGCACGTAGAGCACTGGGCTTTGCTGCAAACATGGCATTATGGCCATTGACCTTATCACATTTAGTTATTGTCATTTTTCTCATTTCAACACCCAGAATAACAGAAAATAAGAAAAATTTTTCCTCGTAAATTACTTAAGGTCACCCTATTGGGCCACCCCATAAGAATAATAGCAAAGATGAAAAATACCCTTCTAAGTAACATATAGGGCTCAGGACCAATGAAAAGCCAGAACTGCCAGTGAGATCTATGAAGCAAAAAACTCCAGGAAAGTGCAACAGAGTTCTTAGTCACACCTGTCCACATAAGCACTAGACTCTAAAACAGCTGTCTCTTTCAATGCAGTTTATAGAATCATAGAATATCAGGGTTGGAAGAGACCTCAGGAGGTCATCTAGTCCAACCCCCTACTCAAAGCAGGACCAACCCCAGCTAAATCATCCTACCAGGGCTTTGTCAAGCCGAGCCTTAAAAACCTCTAAGGATGGAGATTCCACCACCTCCCTAGGTAACCCATTCCAGTGCTTCACCACCCTCCTAGTGAAATAGTGTTTCCTGATATCCAACCTAGGCCTTCCCCACTTCAACTTGAGACCATTGCTCCTTGTTCTATCTGCCACCACTCCAAACAGCCTAGTTCCATCCTCTTGGGAGCTCCCCTTCAGGTAGTTGAAGGTTGCTGTTGTCAGATGCTACCGGTGTGGTGCTCTGCTCTGTTCAATGTTGATATCACTTGGCTGCATTCGTGTGTTCCCTCTGTGTGCTATCCCAGCTCTTCAAAGATAGCTGACACAGGAGACCCGAAGAGAACCCCCAATGACCACAGAGTCTAATAAGGTACGAAGGCACGTCAGCCAGGTTTATTGCTGTATTGGACACAATGATAGTTCCCCCTAGATTGTTACTCTACAGGGCATACTACGAGAAAGTGCCCTTTGGCAATGGACTTGGCTCAGTCAGTGGCGGGACTTTCCACTGCCCCCTCGGCCGGACAAAGACACCTCCCCAGGCATGCATTCTTATACACAGCTACAAACAAGCTACACATCACTCCTGATGTATGAGGTGCAACCCCTCTACATAGTAAGGTGCTGCCTCTCACCTTGTACATGTTGGTTCGAACAAAACAACTCTATCCATCACATTAGCCTTTTGCCCCTGTGGTAGAATATTAGGGTTGGAAGGGACCTCAAGAAGTCATCTAATACAACCCCCTGCTCAAAGCAGGACCAATCCCCAGATTTTTTACCCTAGTTCCCCAAATGGCCCCCTCAAGGATTGAATTCACAACCTTGGGTTTAGCAGGCCATTGCTCAAACCACTGGGTTATCCCTCCCCCTTGTGATTGGGATGGGTTAGCCTGTTCCTTGTTATCTGTATGGAGTGTACAAGTATGCAAATGTTCTGATATCTAGTGTTCAGTACCTTTAGATACTTCTCTTTCTGCAGCATCAGCCCTTTCCTTGCCAGCTTCTGTGAGCAGGGCCCGCCTCTGGCTCACAGCTTAACTTTGCTTTATGCTAGCAAAATCTTGACCATTACTTTAGTTCAGGCCTCATACCGGGCCTTTGATACCAAGGTTTATATCTCAGGGCCTCCTCTTACTACAGTTGCTATCAAATCCTCTTTCACTCTTCTCTTCTGCAAACTAAATAAGCCCAGTTCTCTCAGCCTCTCCTCATAAGTCATGTGTCCCAGCCCCCTAATCATTTTTGTTGCCCTTCACTGGACTCTCTCCAATTTGTCCACACCTCTTCTGTAGTGGGGGACCCAAAACTAGATGCAATACTCCAGGTGTGGCCTCACCAGTGCTGAATAGAGGGGAATAATCACTTCCCTCAATCTGCTGGCAATGCTCCTACTAATACAACTCAATATGCTATTGGCCTTCTTGGCAGCAAGGGCACACTGTTGACTCATATCCAGCTTCCTGTCCACTGTAATCCCCAGGTCCTTTTCTGCAGAACTTCCGCTTAGTCTGTAGCGGTGCATGGGATTCTTCCATCCTAAGTGCAGAACTCTGCACTTGTCCTTGTTGAACCTCATCAGATTTCTTTTGGCCAAATCCTCCAATTTGTCTAGGTCACTCTCAACCCTATTCCTACCTTCCAGTGTATCTGTTTCTCCCCCCAGCTCCGTATCATCTGCAAACTTGCTGAGGGTGCAATCCCTCCTGCCATCCAGATCATTAATGAAGATGTTGAACAAAACCAGCCCCAGGACCAATCCCTGGGGCACTTCGCTTGATACCAGCTGCCAACTAGAGAGTTTCTCTCTTCTTTATGAAGAAACATCTGAGTGATGCTGTGATGATGCGGTTCTGGAGGGACCTAACTGAGAGTGCCAATTCAGGATCAATTGCTCAAACAGGGCAGTCACAGCCTAAGGCTGGGGTTTTTCCACCTCTAAGGTAAACCAAACCAGCCAGACAAAAATGACTTCGGTTTCACCCCACTGGCCAACCACAAGTCACACAAGCAATTTCCTTAGACATTCCAGTCTCCCAGCATCACCACCAGTCCCACATGTCCTGGGGAAGAATGGTTATGAAAACCAACACCCCAATGAAAGAAAAAGGTTCTCTCAATCCCAAAGAATCAAGCCTCAGACCCAGGTCAATATACACATCAGATCTTATCCACAAATCATGCTGTTGCCAATCCTTTAGAATCTAAAATCTAAAGGTTTATTCATAAAGGGAAAAAGGTAGAGGTGAGAGCTAGAATTGGTTAAATAGTATCAATTACATACAGTAATGGCAAAGTTCTTAGTTCAGGCAGGTAGCAGTGATGGAGTAAACTGCAGGTTCAAATCGAGTGTCTGGAGTACATCCCCAGCTGGGATGGGTCATCAGTCTCTTGTGTAGAGCTTCAGCTTGTAGCAAAGTCCCTCCAGAGGTAAGAAGCAGGATTGAAGACAAGATGGAGATGAGGCATCAGCCTTATATAGGCTCTTCCAGGTGTAAGAACACTTCTTTGCTCTTTCTGTGGAAAATTACAGCCAAATGGAGTCTGCAGTCACATGGGCAAGTTTCTGCACACTCTGCTGAGTTACAAGGCATATCTGCCTCCTCTCAATGGGTCAATTGTGTAGCTGATGGTCCTTAATGGGCCATCAAGCAGGCTAGGCGGAGCTAACACCAACTTGTCTGGGGTGTCACCCAGAACTACAGCACCAATTTGAAATACAGACAGTATACAGCCAATACTTATAACTTCAACTACAAAATGTTACAGACATACAGACAGCATAATCATAACCAGCAACCCATAACCTGGTCTTAGACACCTTATATGACCCTCTTTACATAAGATTTGGTGCCACTACAGGACTTTGGTTGCAAACCATGTTCTATATGGTCTCAGTTTATATCAATAATGTCACAGATGCACAGAACCAGCCTTTGCCTATTTCCAAGACTTTCCAAACACAGAGGCACTATACACTCAGCTGCTCAGATGCCATGCTAATGGGCAACCCTGGATCGATAAATAGATCTGCAAGAGGGATGTGGCATGTCAAGGATATATGGGAACATATCACTCACCACTGAATTGTAGCACTCTTTTGTGTGGAAACAGAGCTACTGGTTAACAGTGCAGAACAACAAAGCACCCCAGAAATTTTTCACATGGTACTTTCCACTGCCTCTCTCCCAGCAGGCTCTCCGGTGCAGACATTTACTGCAGCTCCCTATACTTGCAGCAGGTCTTCAGGCTGTTGCTGAGTGAGTCCTGCAGCCCGGGCACAACAAAGGGGATAGGGGCTGCTGTCAGCAGGCAAGGTTAGGCTGGACCAGGGGGAAGCCCTAGTGCAGGAACCAGCCCCACAGCAACAGCAAGGAGAAGCAGCATTGTCCATCACACCACCCACCCCACATTTGGCCCTGCTGTCCCACTATCATGACAACTGGTGGTAGGGCCAAAACTGAGTGAGTGGCACTACAACCTGGTGCCTGGGGGTTGCAGTGTTGCTCCCCTCTGTCATGATGAAGGGGGCACAAGGCAAAACTTGCTCCTCCTTACCACTGCTGTTGGGAGTGGCCAACACTGATATGTTGGTATCCCTGCCAGGGAGTATGTACCACGAGTAAAGTGTATGGCTGGGGGCGCCACTGCACTGCACAACAGTTTAGGACAGAAAGGGAAGTGGGATTCCTTGTTCTGGGGAAAACCAGGGGGCAGAAAGTCATACTTAGTTGGAAATGGACCAGGATATAGGCGCTAACATCTTGACTCTGAAGAAAGGTGTTGCTGAACTCTTCCTCACCAGACGACTTTAGCTTCCAGGAACACAGCATTTCCCAAGACCCCATCCCTCTCCAGTGTATGCCTATTTCAGTCCAGGTAATGTTCCAGGTATATAAAGGAATGAGATTTAAGTCTGTGCCAGGCCATTAGCACAGGATGCCTAAGGAATTTCCCTAGCCAGAAAGAAGATGAGTAAGCTGCAAGCAATCACCCATGCAGGGTATCTGCTCTCTTGGCCGAGCATCCCTCAGGGCAAGACAGTGGTACTCAGGGTGCCCCGGGAGTAGAAAGCGAAACGCACTAACAGCTGTGGACCAGCTGAGGGTGGGGCAAGCTTAAACTGGGTTTGAGGCAAGCTCTGGGCTTGTGGGGGCTTGCTAGTCCCGGCGGCTGAGAGAACTTTAGGACAATGTTTTCCGAACGTTGGAGGTGCCAGGATTCGAAAGGAAGGTCTGAATGTAGGGGTGCAGAATGCTGAGCGCTGTGATGGTATCTGGGCCAAAAATTGATCAGGAGCAGGACTGGCTGGTCAGGAGAGGTGGGACAGAAGAGAGGAATGAATTGCAGACCGAGTGCATTTCATTTCTCACAAGCACTAATTAGTTCTTGTTGTCACTGAAAGGCAAAACATGTCGCAAAACTAGGGAAGTAAGTTTCCAGGGTGGGAGACAGAGAAAGAAAAATCTGGTTGTGCAGGGAGAGAGATTTTTTTGGTGTTAGGCTTTTTGTCTGTTTTGGTTTTGAGCTATTGCTAAGGTGACCATATTTCCCAAAGGGAAAATGGAACACCACAGTGAGCTGGCCCAAGCCCTCCATCCCCCAGGTGAGGCTGGCCCAAGTCCCCCTCCTCACGTGGGGGGCAAGCAGGACTGGTGAGCATAGATGCACATGCTAGGCTTACTTTGTTGAGGGGTCTGTGTGTGTGGCAAGTCTTTGAGGGGTTTGACTCAGGAAGAGGGTGGTTCTCACTCACTCAAATGTTTCTTCAAAAAGCAGAGGTAAAAATTGCACTTTCTTGAGACAGCTCTCTGAGATTTTATTACTGGAAGGTTTAGGAGAATCTAGCTGTGAATATTAAACACTGTGGCTGCCTTAATATTGCTTAATATAATATACCTTTTCTAGTTTGTATTGACCTCCAAATTTTCCCCTCTGCAATCTGGATTATAAACAAACAAAACCTTCCCAAAATACTGGCAGTAGGCCTGAAAAAAGGTGAGGGTTTCTCTAAGGGCAAACCATTTTTGAAGCAGGTATACAGATGAGAACATAGGTACTGGAGTGCTAGTGATTTCTGGATGTGTTTCCTGCTCTCTGGAGAGCTACCCATAATGCTAGAATTCTAGATGCTTATTTATGAATAATTCGGTGACTCATTTAGTCCAGAGTAAATCTGGAATAACAATATTTATGTCTTTGGTGTTACTGCAGATTTGCCCAGTATAAATGAGACTGGAATCTGGTGTCTTAAATTTGGTCCTTATCCTGGTATATGTTAGCTTAGCACCTAAATTATGTCCCGGCCCTTTACAAGGTACATGGTGAAATTTACTTTTAGCCCTATGTTTAGGGCCCCTAGGGCCTCTATGTGGACCTAAGGGACTAATGTCTCATTTGCCATGTGTGAAGGTTGCAGAACTGGGCCCTCTTGGAATACTTTCCCTCTGCAAAGAAAAGGGCCTCCTGCACTGTTCCATGGACTTGATTCTTCTCTCACATGGGTGAATCAGGAGTCACTCCACTGAAGTCAATGGAGTGACACTGGCTTGAAACACACAGAAGTGACTAGAGAACCGGGTCCTGTATACAGAAATGGATCAAAAATATTTCTGCCTGAAACCTGCTGCCATGCTGGAAATCAAAACTCTGCCACTGTTTCAGACTCAAACGAGAAATATTACTTAAAGCTAAATATAATGATTCTTCTGTGGTATCATCAGAACAATCATTTCTACTTTCAAAGCACGAAGGAGCCAGTATAACTGGAAATATTATGTTCTGGGAATTCTTTGCATTCAGGCTATCTAGCAACACTTTCTCTCTGTTCTTTTATGACAAGAATCCATAAATGCTCCCCAATAACTGCAATTTATGGACTGACCCATTCTTTTTTATTATGTCGTATAACCGCTTTCCTGTTGAACGATGAAGCTTTTTAGAGAGTATTTCAGAAATGTACGTTCCTCAACTGTTAATAGAATATGTGCCCAGCCTGCCCTGGGATGCACTGGTGCAACTTGCCATTTAAATACCAATATGATAGATGAGTTGAAAACACCAAAAACAAAGACTTATGGCCTTATTCTTACCTCCTCTGAACCTGGAATAGCCAGTTACACCTGTGCAACATGAATGCAGAGAAGTAACTGTTCTCCTTTACTAGCATTTTACACATACTTTGCAGAGCTGTAAATGACTGCACAAGGTGCCAGGTGATGGAGAATCAGGCCCAGAGATAGAAACTTCCACTGAGCTAAGGTCTTCTCTGAGTAACACTCATCTTATTTTTGTACAGAGGCCTGATTCTGATACCTTTACTCATACTGAATGCACCTGATTCCATGTATGGTGCGTGTCATTGACTTGGGTAGGAATGATCATGAAGTCAGGTGCCACTCAGTATGAGTAATGCTATGAGAATCTGGTCCAGAAGGGATCAAGACACTATGGGTTAGATGGGCTGCTAAGCAAGGCAATGGCAGAGTAGCTGGCTGGGTGCCTAGACAAGAGTAAATTGCTGCACTAAAGGGAATGAAGGAGTCTATTCCCCCAACCCACAGCATGGGGGAGAGCAGAGAAGGTATTTTGGCTGAGAGTCATAGTTAGCTCTGCCATCCTAAGAGCAGACCAGAGCACAATGCTGCCCCCTTACGCAGAGCAGATTGTAACTGTCCAGTCTAACCCAGTTCTGCCACCCTTTACTTTACACTGAGGTGCACTACCATGAGTACTGCTATTGACTCCGATAGAGCTATTGGTACTTATCTGAGTAAGTGCTACTCAGCGCCAGTAAGGATGTCAGAATTGGACCCTGTGTCGAATTGTGTATTACTTGCAATAGTTGATAATTGGACAAACACCTAGAGCTGTGCCGAATGGAGCTATTTTCGCTGGTTGCCATAACATCAGCTGTGGTAGGGAAAGTGCAGATCTGGGCAGGAATGTGATGGAGGAACTGTGTGGGATTGTTTTGTTTTAAAATGCGTCTGCAATTTTTAAGCCTGCATACTAGGGCTTGATGCTCCAATCTGTTACACCACCTCTGTATTGCTGTACCTCACTTGATATCAATGGGAGTACACAGGTCTAAAATTAGTGTCACGGAGGGAAGAACTGGCCTGCATACGTGAATGGTTTCGAATTTTTTCAGCCCTTTTATATTTTTTCTTTACAAAAGCTTTTCTGATTACTTCTACCAGGTATGCCACCCCCATGAGAAGTGTGGGGTCCCTGTCTGTGGGTATTGATGACAAGGGTGTTGATTAGGATAGCGGCCTGAAAGTGCTGCATTACAGAGAGAGGTCCCCATGGGTTATACTGGCTTCCTGAACTGCTTGACCTCTCAAGCAAGAGACAAAAAGGACCAGCTATACATCTGTTGATTTTTCCCCTTCCCTCACCCCTTCTGGCATTTTGTCCTTTGGTGGCAAAATGTAGCACTGCATCCTATTCTCAATGGAGAGAGGAAACAAACCCAATGAAGGATGGGGCCTGAAAGGGAGCAGAATAACATACTGGGATTTGCCCTCGTGACTGAACTCTTAAGGGGCTTGCCTACACAAGCATTTAGTTTGTGGCAATCTGAGATGTGAATCTACACTCCACTAACCTGCCACATGCTAACTGGCCACGTATACTCTGATGCCTTGATCTACCCTGCTTTAGAACAGGAGTAGATTAAAGTGCTCTAACAAACTGTTAATGCACATCAGCAGGGCCCACCCAGACACTTAGTGTGTGGTGGGCTAGTGCAGGGTAGATTCACACTGCAGATTGCTGCAAACTAAGTGCTCATGTAGACAAGCCCTTATTCTTCAACTAACTTTCTTCAAGAAGGCCTTACACACAGGGAAATTTACCAACAAGCTGAGCAGAAATCAAGTGTGTCCAAACGATTAATTGATTTATTAATTCGTCTTATCAATTTTGTTAATTGTCAAATATATTAGGGCCTGATTTCCCTCTTGCACCAGTGTAACTTTGCTATGCTCAATCCTGCTGTCATTACTCCAGTGAATCTCAGGAAACTCCATTGAAGCCAGTTTAATTACTCCAGATTTACACCTGAGTGCAGAACCTGGCCTGGTGGAATACACTTTGATTCATACCAGTGTCCGTTAGAGGAGAAGTGGGCCCATTTGCTGTTTGCTCCCTCACAGCAAATCCTGCCTCTCTGCCTGTTTTTCAGTAAAATCACAATTCTGCATTTGAGGTCCTTCCTCTGGGTCTCTCAATGCATTTTGTATTGTCCACCTGTTGTAGTCTGTAAGCTCCTCCGAGCAGGGACAGTGCCTTCGTGATCAGATCTGTACTGTCAGGGCTTTCCAAATAGCAATCACCATTATATGCATTTCCATAGCAATAGGCTATGGAAGCAGAGGATTATGAATACTGTGAGATCAAGCAGTCACTCCTTGGAAGGAACGATCACCTATGCAAGCACAACTATCTTTAAATATAACAAAGGAAAATGCAGGCTGAGTAAAATTCTTTTGAAAGAGTATTATTTCCAGGCTTACTGCTGTGTGAAAATTCTCCTTCAGTGCCTAAGTTGCTGAATACAAAAGTCTCTTTAGCGTTGCATATATATTAGTTCTCTATCTTATGGGACATGTATAGGGAGTTTACAATTAGAAATAATTCTGCTGGCAGTTCTCAGTATGATACTTTGTGTTTAACCTCATTTAAAAGGATTAAATTTTCCTCCTGCAACTGGCTTGGGATGTGCAGTAATGCAAATAATAAACATCAAATAATAAGATTCTCTCCCCTGCCCTTGGTTAATCCCAGAGGGAGGGAGTCTTCTCTGTGTACTCACAGCGTGCACTGGATCCTGATGCATTTCATTCAGCTCTGATGCCTGCTAGGGATTCTATCTGAGAAATGCTTCCAAGTGCTTTCATTACCTGCAAACAACACACAAGGTTCCCAGGGGTGGCACCCGGGCTCAACTCACTACAGAGCTTATTGCCAGCGACTCTGGGCCTGATTATTCTCCCCAACTGGTGTAAATCAGGAATATCTTAGAGAAGGTTGGTGGGGGATAGCTCAGTGGTTTGAGCATTGGCCTATTAAAGCCAATCCTTGAGGGGGCCATTTAGGGATCTGGGGCAAAAATCTGACAGGGATGGTACTTGGTCCTGCTAGTGAAGGCAGAGGGCTGGACTTGATGATCTTTCAAGGTCCCTTCCAGCTCTCTGAGATAGGTATATATCAATATAAGACTGCTGTGAGGGGAGAATCAGGCCTTATCTAAAGTCAGGAATAGCTCTGATTCAGCAATCAGTGGTCAACAATCTGTGTAGCTACATCACTGCTGACCCCTATGTGTAAGAAAAGGAAGCTGGAGTTTTTCAAATGACTTAATCAGAGTTTATCCTGGTTGCACCAAGGGGTAAATCTCAATTAGCTCAGTCAGAGTAAACCCCAGGCATAATGTTGTCTCTAGGGGTCAGTGCTAGTGCCAAATCAAAGCTATGCCTGAGTATACACAAGGCCTCAGGGACTCTTCACTTATCCCTCCATGCAAGCTAAGGTAGGAAGGTCATCGGGGGAGCATCAGCACATGTGAGAGAGCCAGGCACTCAGCTCATCCCTGAACATAAAGACCCACTTTCAGCCTTCCTTCTTGGATCATTCTCTAAGTCCCATAGCACTTACCCCCACTGTAAGCTGAAAGTTTCTGATTCACAAATGATGACTTCCTCCAAGCCCAAATCATGAAGATGTATGAACTGGAATGAATACAGCTTGATTTTTATGAGCTATGATTGAAGTGCTCAGAGTAAGGGAAACATGTTTTTAATCGTGAACCAAGCGGATGTGACCAGAATGTGTATTATGCCAACAGTAGGCCATGCTAAGTCACTTGCTTCACCAGGGGCACTCCGAGCTCACTTGAGTGGTCAATTTTATCTGGGCAAGATTGTCAGTGACCAGATGTTTTGTTTTTAATGAGGGAAGGCTGCTATGACACTCACTTCACTGCCTGGAGGCCCTGCATCAAACAAGGTCCTCCTGCTGCTTCCAGTAAATATGTCAGTTCTGATTGCCACGGAGAATTGAAGTGCACTGGTGGTGAGACAGAAGATGAAACTAAGGAAGAAATTAATGCAAGGGGCAACTATGCCAGCTAGATGAGTCCTCTTTTATTAAAATGAATATAATCATCTCTTTTCCTATGTCCCCTGATGAATCAAAGGAGATTGCCTCATAAGCCTGCAATCTTCAGTCCACTTCAGATGTGTTTATTTCCTTAAGATTCAAGTGTTTGGACTAGATTTCAGCATAGAAGAGCTGCAAGGAATGTGAAGCTGTGTAAAGGAAATAGCAGATAAGCATCACTTTTGCTTACTTTTCTAAATACAACTGTGATGTCTGGGTGCCCTGGCACTGCTTGATTTGGTTCAGCTTAGAGCGTTGCAGGAGAGGAATAGCTGCATGCAAACATTTGTATATTCTAAACAGGTGATCCCTTGTGATATTTTTAATGGCAATTTAACATTCTGTAGTTTATTTTCTAGGCTATAATTTTAATGTGACTGGATTATTATTTGATATTTTATTTCATGGCTTCCTAGTATATGAGATCTGTAGGGCAGAGACTGTCTTATATGTTCATAGGGAACAACAGGCACTAGATCCTTTATTGGGCCCCCTAGAAACTACTGCAATATAAATTGTATTAATAGCAGTACTGTCCAGATACTTGGATCAGGATGAAAGCCCCATTATGGCAGATGTTGTACAAACACAGAAGTAGACACAGTCCCCTGCCCTACAGTCTAGGATGTGAGATTTGTACAGAGTTCGTACTTTGCACTTGTGCGACAGGGGGAAAAATACATTGGAAATGATTTCTCACCATTAGTTCTTTGTGAAAGTGTGGCACTTTGTCCAGTTCTAGTAGTCGGTAAGTCAACTAGAAATTGATGAGTCAGCTGCAGCGCCAGCTAACAGAGAGGGTTGTGTTAGTTCAGGTAGTAAAAGCTCATGTACTAGGTTCCAGGTGTGAGCTCTGCTGCCAACAACCCACCAAAGGGCGCTGGTGTTACATTTGCACCTGGTTTGTAAGCTAATTTTGACATTTCATTTTAAGAACATCAGGGTATGGAGAGTGAGAGGTCAGACTAAACACGCTGTATATTAGGGAGTGGATACTGCCACGAAGCTCTGCTATTGTACAGAGCTAGTCAAAAAAAAGAAAATCTGCTTTGTATGAAAATTAAGAACTGTCTCTATTTTGCAGGGTTCAAAATGGGCCTATTTCACTAAAGTTTCTGTGCATTTTTTTATTTTTTTAATGATTTTTTAAACACACGCAAACATATTCAGTAAAAAATGGATGATAAATATCAGTAAGAATGTCACTGAAACATTCAAGAAGAAAAATATTCAATTTTTTTTTGTGAAAAGTCCCATAGGTTGAAAAAAGGCCATTTTTAATCAGAAAAAAACATTGATTAGCTCTAGTGTAGTAGCCTTGGTCAGAGCTGCAGAAGGGCAGGGATGGGTTGGTTAGAAGAATCCTCTTCCTCTCCAACAAACGAAAGAAAAATTATTTGTATTGTGGTAGGCCCCAATCAAGGTTGGGGTCACAGGTGTTGCACAGTGCACATTATAGAAAGTAAGAGACAGTCCCTGCCCTGCAGAGTTTATTTTCTAAAGGCTAGATGAGATCTGTCAAATGGATCTGCCTGGGCTCGCGCCTGAGTCTGTATAGAGCCCACTGGCAGGATCCAGTCCTATTATGAGAAAAGACATAACAGGGTGTAACAAATGGATGGAAGGGATGAAGGAGGGAGAAAGAAGGGATAGGAAATGTATGGTTACAAAGCCTAGCCATATATAATGCTTAGATGGTTTTGAGACTTAATATTTTAAATAAATAATACAATATCAATAAGCAACTAAATAAAATAGCAGAAGTCCCAACAGACTCTTTATCTCACTCTTGTCTCACACACAAAACTTCTCAACTTCCTCCACAATAACTGGCACTGGGAACTCCTTGAAGAGAAAGTGAGCTGGAAACTCCTCTTCTTGGCCCAGCTAGGGGCCGCAGCAGCAGTTCTAGTAAATTTGAGCAGCAATATGCGCTGGTGGACTGGTACCAAGCTGGAAGTCAGAAAGCCTGATTTCTAGTCCCTGTTGGGCACAGACATACTGTGTGACCCTGGGTAAGTCACTTCAGATCGCTGCCTGTGTTTGTCCTCCCACCCTTAGTTTGTCTTGTCTATTTAGATTGTAAGCTCTCTGGGGCACAGATATTCTCTTACTGTGTAAGTAAGTACAACATCTAGCACAATGGGACACTTTACAAAAGATGTTACCGTAATCATTACTATTAATTTTCCTCTTCTTCCACTTGTTTTTATTTATTTTATATTTATCATATAATATAAAATATTACCTATATCTATCTAAAGAGATAATAAAAACAAGTGGAAGAAGGGGAAAATTAATAGTAATGATTATGAATCAGGTTAAGAATTGTAGAAAATTGATAAGGGAAGCAAAGGGATACAAACAGAAATCTATGGCCAACAGAGTTAAGGACAGTAAAAAAGAGTTTTAAAATATATTAGGAACAAAAAGAATCCTGACAATTGTATCAATCTATCACTATGTGGAAATGCTAGCCTTATCAATAATAATAATGCAGAAAAGGCAGAAGTGTTCAATAAATATTTCTGATCTATATTTGCAGATAAAAGAGATGATATAGTCTCATCATATGGCAATTCCGGTATTATCTCTGGAGGATGTTAAACAGAAACTATGAAAGTTAGATTCTTTAAAATCAGCAGATCCAGATAACTTGCATCCAAGAGTTTTAAAAGAGCAGGCAGAGCAGCTCTCTGGACTTTTAATGTTGATTTTCAATCAACATTACTGGGAAAGTTCCAGAAGAAAGCTACTGTTGTACCTATATTTTAAAAGGGTAAATGGTATGATATTGATCCTGGGCAATATAATGAAGCGGCTGATATAGGACTCAATTAATAAAGAATTAAAGAAGGGTAATGTAATTAATGAAAATCAACATAGGTTTATGGAAAATAGATCCTGTCAAACTAACTTGATATACATATTTTGGATAAATTACAAGTTTGGTTGATAAAGGTAATAGTGTTGATATAATATACATGGACTTCTCTAAGGCATTTGATTTGGTACCACATGATATTTTGTATAAAAAATTAGTGACACAAAATTAATATGGCACCTATTAAAAGGATTAAAAACTGGCTAACTGATAGGTCTCACAATGTAATTGTAAAGGGAGAATCATCACTGTGCAGGTGCTTTTCTAGTTGGGTCCTGCAAGGATCAGTTCTTGGCCCTATGTTATTTAACATTTTGATCAATGACCTGGAAGAAAACCTAAAATCATCACTGATAAAGTTTGTAGATGATACAAAAATTGGGGGAGTGGTAAACAATAAAGAGAACAGGTCACTGATTCAGAGTGATCTGAATTGCTAGATAAACTGGGTGCATTTCAATATGGCTAAATGTAAAACATATACATCTAGGAACAAAGAATGTGTGCCATACTTACAGGATGGGGGACTGTCCAGGGAAACAGTGACTGTGAAAAAGATTTTGGGGTTATGGTTTATAATCAAGTGAACAGGAGCTCTTAGTGTGCTGCTGTGGCCAAAAAAGCTAATGCAATCCTAGGGTACATAAACAGGAAGGTCTCTGTTAGGAGTAGAGAGGTATTTTACCTCTATATTTGGCACTGGTGTGACCACTGCTGGAATAGCGTGTCAAGTTCTGGTTTCCATCACTCAAGAAGGATGTTAATAAACTGGAAAGAGTTTAGAGAAAAGCCACAAGGATGGTTAAAAGTTATAAAACATGCCTTATTGAGATAGATTGAACCCCTTGAGTCTATTTAGCTCAACAAAGAGAAGGTTAATTGATGACTTGATCACGGTGTATAAGTATCTGCATGGCGAACAAATACTTAATAATGTGCTCTTCAATCTAGCAGTGACAGGTGTAACACAATCCAATGGCTGGAGGATGAAGCTAGACAAATTCAGACTGGAAATAAGGTCTAAATTTTTAACAGTGATGGTAATTAATCACTGGAACAATTAGCCAAGGGTCATGGTGGATTCTCCATTGCTGACAATTATTTTAAAATCAAGATTGGATGTTTTTTTGCTAAAAGATCTGCTCTAGGAATTACGTTGGGGAAGTTCTATGGCCTGTGTTACACAAGAGGTCAGCCTCGATCATCATCATGGTAAATGGTCCCTTCTAGCCTTGGAATCTATGGATCAATGAATCTATTCTCTAGTGCTTATTATTATTAATTAGTAGCCACTACTGGACCAAATTGTGATCAGACCTCACTTATATTAATAGATTTTAATAATGGACCATAACATTCATCTAATTTAACCTCCAACATAACACAGGCCATAGAATTTCACCAATTGATTTCCAGAATCATACCCATAAACTTCTTCTAGAGCTACAACGTATCTTTTAAAAAGACATTCACTCTTGATTTAAAGCCTTCAAGTGACAGTGTCCATCGCAACCTTAGGTAAGTTGTTCCAATGGTTAAATTCCCTCATTGTTAAGAGTTTGCTCCTTGTTTCTAGCATGAATTTGTCTAGCTTCAGCTTCCACCCATTGGATCTTGTTGCCTACGTCTGCTAGATTAAAGAGTCCTCTACTATAAACATTTCTTCCCCTCAAGGTACTTGTAGATGTTGAGCCAAGTCACCTTTTAACCCTCTCTTGGATAAATTAAATAGACTGAGTTTTTTCAGTGTCAATGCACGGCAGGTTTTCTAGATCTTAAATCATACTTGTAGCTCATTTCTAAACCCTTTCCAATATGTCCACATATATATCGATATATTACTTTTTATAGCTGCCTTCTCTTCTCATCCAAACCAGTTGTTTTTTTAATTAGCACAGATTTCTTCATCAATTGTGGGATTGTGGCTTTTGGGGCATTTAATAAGGTGTTCTTAAATGACTCCCAATTATCATTCACATTTTTTTATTAAATTCTTCTTTCCAGTTGATTTAGCTCATAAATTGTTTTCAGCTTTTTGAAACTGGCCATATTAAAGCATCGAGTATCTATATTATGGGCTTGGACTTTATTCTGTTTGCACTTTATAAATATGATCACTTGCACGTAAACTATCGTTAATTTTTAGTTCTGTGTTCAATTCCTCCTTATCCATTACGACAAGATATATAAAAAATTCCCCCATGCTGACTGCAACACTCCTTGGGTTGGGAAAATGTCATCTCTGATGTTTTTTAGAAATTCAATGATGTTTTAGTATTGACAGCATGTGTCCTCCAGTATATATCACTCAAATTGAAATCCCCCATGATCGCTCAGTATTTTTTCTTCACATTATAGGTAGGTGCATAAGGAGGTGGTCATACTGTTCCCTAGTGTGATCTGTAACAGAGACTAACTAATACTCCAGTTTATGCTTTATCTGTTAGGACAGTAATTCATAAGCATTCCAGATTATTTTCTTCCAAGTTATCAGTGACTCGGAAACAGGTAATGCCATTTTTTACATAGAGTGCTACTCCCTCTCCCCCTTTATGCACTTGATCCTTCCTAAATAGATTATAACCATTTATTTTAACATTCTAGTTGTGCACATCATCCCACCAGGGTTCAATAACACCAGCTAGATCTAATTTATCCTCATAAATGAGCAATTCCAATTCCTCTTGTGTGTTACTCTGGCTACTAGCATTGGTGTTGAGGCAATTCATGAATTTTTTCTCTTCATGCCCTTTGATTCCTTGATTAATTTTGTTCTCATCTTAATTCTGTGCTGAGTGCTCAGATCTTCCCTCTTTTTAAACTCCTGTTTTGCTATTGGTTTACCCCCTCCTGACTACTCTAGCCAGTCTGTCCCTGGGTAGATTGATCCCCCTTCTTCTGAGGTGAAGGCCATCCAAACTAAACAGCCAGCTCTCTGTCAAAAGGTGGATCAGTGTTCTACAAAGCTGAAACTCTCCAGAACTTGTAGAGATGTAATGTAGGGCCCCCAAAAAACTATCTGAGACTATAGCAGAGCTACAGCAAGGATAATATTTGGCACCAGTGTGATCACTGCTGCAATACTGTGTCCAGTTCTGGTGTCCACAGTTCAAGAAGAAAGTAAATAAATTTGAGTGGGCTCAGAGAAGAGCCAGGAGAATGACCAAAGGATTAGAAAACATGCTTATAGGTACAGACTCATGGAGCTTAATCTATTTAGCCCAACAAAGAGAAGGTTAAGGGGTGACTTAATCACAAGCTGCAAGTATCTACATGAGGAACAAACATTGGGCTCTCAATCTAGAAAAGAAAGGTATAACATGATCCAGTGGCTGGAAGATGAAGCTAGACAAATTTAGACAGGAAATAATATGTTAATTTTTTTATTAGTGATGGTAATTAACCATTGGAACAATTTGCCATGGTTCATGATCAATGTTCCCTATAATTTTTTACATCCATGTGCGGAATGAATTTTGTTATGTGTACCAATATGGAGGTGATGCGTGGTGGGGATGAGGCCGAGGGGTTTGGAGTGTGGGAGGAGGCTCAGGGCTGGGGCAAAGGGTTGGGGTGCAGGCTCTGACTGGGGCCAGGAATGAGGGGTTTGGGGTGTGGGAGAGGGCTCAGGGCTAGGGCAGAGGGTTGAGGTGGGAGGGATGAGGGCTCTGGCTGGGGATGCGGGCTTTGGGTAGGGTCAGGGATGATGGGTTTGAGGTTTGGGAGGGGCTCAGGGCTGGGGCAAAGGGTTGGGGTGCCAGGGGGTGAGTGCTCTGGCTGGGGGTGCGGGCTCTGGGGTGGGGTCGGGAACGAGGGGTTTGGAGTGCAGGCTGCCCCAGGACTGCGTCGGGGAGAAAAGACTCCCCCCAACCCTCTTTCACCGCAGCAGCCTGGGTCTGGGGGAGAGGCACCTCTCCCCATTGTGTGCCAGTGCAGTCCTTGATAGCCTGCTGCGTGGCTGCACAGCTTTGAGGAAGCTTAGGTCATGATAGATTCTCCATCACTGACAATTTTAAAATCAGGATTGGATGTTATACTAAAAGATCTGCTCTAGGAATTATGTTGGGGAAGTTCTATGGCCTGTGTTATACGTGAGGTCTGACTAGATGATCACAATGGTCCCTTCTGACCTTGGAATCTATGGTAATCAGGTGAGTTTTCCAATCACTGGAAGAAGCTGAATGTTCCTCCAATCTTTAAAAAGGTAAAGGAGAGTCTCCAAACTATTGATCTGATGTTTAATGTAGGTAAAATGAGTGTTAATGACAATATTGGTAAGCAACTAGAGTAGAGGAAAACAATGCATGATTATCCAAGGTGGCTTTGTGAAGCACAGGGGCCATCAAGTTATCTTTAGTCCACTCCCACCCCCCTTTTCTTTTTTTCTTTGCATAAAATGGATTGGGTGGATCAGAGGAAGAAGATATTGTCAGCCAGATATTCATAAGAGCAGGGCAGGTCGCTCTGCTTGACTAGTGTATGTTTCACCAAGAGTTGTATAAAACTAAAAATATCAACTCCATACAGGATTTTCAAAGGCTAATATTTGTATTCGTTTCAAGTCTTTCTTGGGCTGTCCTGTTTGTCATCTCTTAATTGGCATGTTAAATGGACCACCAGCTGGGCCAGTTAAACAGACTCCTCTGGATATTTGTGTTCTTTGCCAGCACGTAGCATAAAATGCCTAAAACAATTTGTTTGGATGCTGGTAATGAATATAAAGTGCACTTGGATCCAGGTTTCATATGATAAGTTTCAAGCATTCAGTGTTTTGTCGCCAACGACAACGCCCCTGGAAAAGTGGATTAATAATGAAATCGCCGGTGCAATCTTTAGTGGGTACCACGGTAACGTTGTGTATTATGAGGCAAGGTATTTGATTCTAGTGAGTTTGGGCCTATGAATATGGAGTTCTCTGAGGTATTTTGGTGTTTCACTTTTTTAAGCTGTCCCAGGGCCAGTTCAGCAAAACACTTAAGCACACGCTTAACAAAGTCCTGCTGACCTCCATGGGATTTGAGCATATGCTTAATATTAAGGACATGCTTAAGTGCTTTGTTGGATTGGAGCCGTAGCAGACCCGCCTGAAAAGAGAGTGATTTTCAATCTAATAAGGTTATCTCCGTGTGAATATTTTAACTACATAAATCAATGTACACAGCAGTAGCAAATGACTAATGGGATTATTCTTTCTTTCTTTGTTACCAGAATGATGAATTGACTTTGCCTGTTGCTGAAGATTTTCATCTCCTTAATGCATTGCAGATATGTCGAAAGGACACAAGCTGTCAGGGGCTGGCAGTAACCAGCCCCAATCGAGAACATCCCCGTCTCCCTCTGGGTGTATTTCATCAGATTCCCAATCTGCTATTTTGCTCCTCACCGTAGAAAATGTTCAAAAGCTAGAAAAAGAGTATTTGACTGCAAAAGGAGTCCTTGGTAAGCAATCTGTGGAGGAGTACATTAAGCAGAGTAATCTCTGTTTGCTAGAGAGAGAGAGGAGTGAGGAAGTCAGCGGAGAGCATGTCCCAGATAAAAAAGATCCAGAAGGTGCCGTCTCCTTCCTTCCAAGAGAGCCGGCTAAAAAGTCCAGGGAAACTCACTTGGAAAAGGCTGAAGAAAAGTCACACAAAGGCAGCTTATTGGCAGGTATTTTGGCGGACAGGGGGATTTCTTTTTGTCCTTTTAAAATGTGTTCAGACAAGGAGAACATGGTTATCAAACTTGGGTGCCTACAATGGGTATTCGGGGAGGGCTTTTCAAAGATGCTCAGTGCTGATCTAAATGCTCTCGGTGCAGGCAACAGTAAAACTCCCACCGACTTTGGTGGGAGCAGAGTTAGGCCAATACTGAGTGCTTTAGAAAATCCCACCCATGGACACCTACATCCAGATTTAGGCACCTCATTTTAGGTATCCAACTTTGGGAAATGGACCCGCAGTTGCTACATAAACTGATGGATATTTTGCAGCAGATATATTAGGTAGAGAAGGGTGTTGATCTTCAGTGGTGGAGTCAGAACCCAAATCTGAATTTCAAATACAGACTCTCTGGGAGGGATTCTCTATAGTGCTGCACTCTGGCCTAGATACTCCCATTGAAGTCGGTGGGAATTTTACCAATGATGGGAACAGAGTTAGGGCAAGGCTGGGTGCAAATCCCATCCTATCCATCCGAGGAGCCAAAACAACACCTTGGAACTTTGAGGCTGCTTGAAATCCAGATGTGAATTTTGCGGCTTATGCCTATCTGGAACTTAACAAGTCATTCTGCTGCATGCAACCACCAGCAAATTAATAAAAGACAATGTCAGGTGATGATATCTTAAATCTGTTTGATTGCAACTCTTTTGCTTTATATCCAGCCTTTAGCAGTATTTTATTGCTTGTCAGGCAATCCAGCCAACCATACAAAGCAGAAAACTGAGGGACGAAGAGGTTGTTAAAGTACCTCTTAAGTCACAAAAATCATATTTTTTTATACTCACTACGATTTTGCTTCATCACCTGTGTAGCGCTGTTTTCAACACCTTTTATTTCACTGTAGTCCCCAATATTCTGGAGTCACTTAGCTATATGTGATTGTCTTTAAAACTGGTAGTAAGAAATACCCAATTCTCCACTCCCTTGTACCAGTGTAAATCAGAAGCCAATCCATTGAAGTCATTGGTGTTCCACTGGAGTAAACCCAGAGAGTGAGTGAAAAACCAGGTCCTGTTCTATAGATGCACTAGTTCACATGAAATAATGTCTTGTGGACAAAGGATTAAAATTCCAAATTTATTTTGCAATGAGTTGCTCACATGTGATCAATAGCCACTCTTAGATTTAATTAAACACACAAAATCTATGTTAAAAGAACACGATTAAGATTGCAATGTCAAGCACTCAAAAGTTAGAAAATGTGGCAAAAATAGTATATGATTGTGTAATTAAAGACTGAGTCATTATACATATGCATAAGGATGCTGAATTAAGGTTTCAGAGGCAACCTTGATTCTGGTATTTTGTAATTTTTGAGAGTTTGATTTTGCAGTATTTATAAAGTTCTTTACACACAGGTTTGGGAGAAGGGGTATATAATTTTCTAAATTATGTTTTTTAAGCAATTGAAAAATACAAATTCAACACTCACATTGGTCAATAGCAGGGTTGGAACTTTCAGATCCACTGCACTGATCTCTTTGATTGGAGCAGAGGGACGGTGAAACTTAGGAACTGTGGGTTCAATTCCAGGCTCTGGAGGGCAGTGTTGTCTCATGAGCCCAGTGAATTCTTTCTGTTCTGTCTTTCACCTTCAACCTGTCCATGTTCTGTCCTTTCTTGTCTCTTCTCCACCCTTGACTCCTCATCCCAGTCAATTCTCGACTAGCCAGTCCTAGTCTTTACTCCTCAGGCTGCTCATCCAAGCCCCAGTCTCCTTGCCCAGCCAATCCCAGTTTCTCTTCTACCCCCAGTCCCAGTCTCACTCACTTCTTGTACAAATCTCTCCTTTCCTTCACCCAGTCCAGCTTTTGTCCCCTCTGCTTTAGAATCAGATGGCTTCCTCCTCTATACTGTGTGAATACCAGCAAGATAGGTCATTGAGCACTCAGAGGAGACAGGCTTCCTGTTCTGAGTTCCAGTGACCACTCATGCTCCCCTCCAAGCCCAGAGCAGCTGAGAGTGGCCACTAGGGGGAAGTCTGGGCTGGAGCATGCTCTGTAGCTGTGTGGGGACTTCACACTAGGAGCTGTGAGAGGCTTGAGCATGCTCAGGGAGGACAAACTTTGGCTTTTAGTTTCTAAAATTGAAGAGGTCTCTACTGAGCATGTAGAAACCATAATTTTCAAAGGCTTTGTACCAGCGGTGGGCAAATTTACTGACTCTCTGAGCCACATACAACAATCTTAAGAAGTTTGAAGGCTGAAACCCCAAGACCCCTCTACCTGCTGAGCAGAAGCCAGAGGCGACGTGTATGCGAGGCATGTGGGGTCATGCGTGTCGTCCCCCCCTAGATTTTTGCCAGGGTGTGCTGGCCCCACTCCATTACATGATGCTGCAAGGCCCCCTCCCTACACAGCAGTTGCTGGAGCCAGCAAGCTGGAAGCTGCTGCTGTGGGGACAGGCAGCGGCAAACAGCTGGGCGCTGCAGGGACAGTCACTGCTTTTGCAGTTGCCTCTCCCTGCGGAGCTAAAGCTGCAGCATTGTGTCTTCTGGAGATGTAGGGGAGATAGGTGTTTCCCCCTCAAGTCTATATTTTCAATGCATGCCTTACTCACTTCCTTAGAATTACAATAGTCATCTCTGCTCAGATACTAGGTTTATTTTCTAAATGCATAAAAGTCATTTAAAGTCTCTCTTCTCCACAATGAAATCAAATATTCTTAGCATGCACTCACATGAGCCACATCCTTGCAAGTAAATCCCCCACTGGAATAGGTCAAAGATTTGAAACAATGCTGTCAGCTAACTAGAACTGAATGCATATAGTAACCTCAACAAATGCCATTCTGATAAAGGAAGCTTGGAACTAAAATGTTGGATCACAAACTTTTGACTTGCAATTTAAAATGCAAGTAAAATGATATTCTGTCTATGGCTTCCTTGGCATAGAATGGTACATGGATGGATGGCAGGTAAAAAATCAAATATGGGTTTTGGGAACTCCTCGTTTTGGACCCAGAAAGCACAGTCAATAATACAAATGTATACAGACTCTTATCACTACAAAAATTGTCAAAAAGGGGAAATTTCAATGTAATTTTATCTTCTTTATTCATTGATCATTAGATTTATTTTTTCTTTTTGAAAAAAATAAAATATTTCTGTGGGGAAAAATCTCAAAAGAAAGGGAAAAAGCAGGAAAAACTGTGAAAGCTGGTAAAATAATCTGTAGCAAAAAAAAGGAGGAATTTTTGCCTTATTCTCTTCATGTGCTGGCTGAACAACCTCGAGGTTTCTCAATGTTTTTCCAGTTTTTAACATTGTTCGATTAAATAATTGTCACAAATAATTCTTGGTCTGTAGATTGTGAGTAATTTGTGGGAGAATTCAATATTTGAAATTTGAACTGGTGTGGTTAGATTTGATTGGACACGTTGATCACATGGTATGCTATACTGTTTCTGTTCTCTGATTGGATGAGAGTAACTCTAGAAGTGTAAAGGGGCCTAAAAGTGGGTATACATTTGCATCAGATACCCACTTTTAGGCTTCTTCATGCTGCCAGAGCAACATAAAGGGGTCCCAGGGTGAATGGCCCATGAAGCATGGGCATTAACATGGCATACAGGAAGCTTTGTTTTGAGACTTTCAGTTACCTGTCCAGTTACTGTCAGCACTTCTCTCTTGTGCTTTCTTCTCCTCAGGTATCTTCTGCCTCTTCCCTTTCTTATCCTCAACCTCCTCCTGTCACCTCAGTGTAAAAATCTCTCTCTCTGTCCCCTTGCTGTCCATGTGTCTCTTTCTTCCCCCAATCCCTAATGGTCTCATATCTCTCTTCCATCTCCTACTCATTTCTGAATGTGTCTGTCTTCCTTCCCTCTATTTGAGTTCTTTTGTTTTAGAGCACACATATGCTCGAGGTTTTTGCACTGATGCTAGTGTGATGGCCTTGGCCACCACGTTGGTCAACATCAGGAATTGAACCAAGAATCTTTAAAGCAGAGTGTCTACAGCTTGAGCTAAAGAGCCAGACTGTCTAGCTGAAAGCTGTAACTGACCCATAGTCTCTGTGGAGTGGGTACAGAGGGGGATGTGTAACACAGAGGGGGATGTGTAACACACAGTGACCAGTGGTTACAGCAGCACCTAGTATAGATGTGCTGCACACGTGTGAAAAATGGCTTGCATTGATGCAGCTTGCCCTGGTTGCAGGGCCGGCTGTAGGCACCAGCGCTCCAAGCATGTGCTTGGGGCAGCACTTTCCAAGGGGCGGCACTCCATCTCCCTTTTTTTTTTCGCATGGGGCGCAAAAAGCCTGGAGCCTGGCATAAGCAGAGGTGAGCTGCGGTGGTGGGAGGCGCGGGGAGGGCCGCTGGAAGTAATCTGGGGGGGAAAGAGGAACCACTCCCCCCCCAGTTCACCTCCGCTCCACTGCCACCTGCTCGCCCAAGCATGCCACTGCTCTGCTTCTCCCCCCTCTCTCCCAGGCTTGCTGCACGAATCAGCTGTTTTGCGGCAAGCCTGGGAGGGAGAGGGGGAGAAGCAGAGCAGTGGCGTGCGATCAGGGAAGCAGGCAGAGTAGAGGTGAGCTGCAGCAGTGGGGGGCATTGGGAGGGCTGCAGGAAGTAACCGGGGGGGGGCAAAGCCTGGGAGGGAGGGGGAAGGGGGAAAATACGGCACGGCCAGGGGAGGAGGTGGGGTCGGGGATTTGGGGAAGGGGTTGGAAAGGGGCGAGGAAGGGGCAAAGTTGGGGTGAGGTTGAGGGGGTGAGGGAAATTTTTTTGCTTGGGGCAGCAAAAAACTTGGAGCAAGCCCTACCTGGTTGTGAACCAGGGTAAACCACACCAGTGCAAACTACCTCTTACACTGGTGAAGCATGTTTACACTAAGAGTTTGCACTGGTGTAAGAGGTAGTCCCAACTGCAGACCAGCTCTTAAGGTGTGTCTGTAGTGCAGATAAAGATGGGATTGTAGCACAGGGAGGCATATCCAGATCTAGATCACCTAGGTAACAACAGCAGTGCAGATATGGTGGCCCTCGTTCCAGTACAGGATAGCAGCCTGAGTACAAGTCCTCCAGGGACCCTGGGCACATACTTGGGTTGCTTGCCCATGCTGAAGCCCATGTCACCATGACCACACTGCTATTGTAACCCATGCTAGCTAAGTTAAAGCTAGCACAGGCACGTGTACCCGTGCTAAAATCTCACCTTTTGCTTGCATTGTAGGCATATTCTTGGACAACATCTATGCTCCGAGCTAGCGTGCTGATTTCTCTGCTCACATATGTATACACAGTAGCTGTCATCCAACTAGCGTGAGTGTAAGTACCAGTGTAGCTGTGGTAACATGGGTAGCAGAAGCAGAGGCCTGGCTTAGACATGCCATGTACCCACCCAGTTTCAGGTGGTTTGTACTCGGCACAGCTCAGTCATGGCTCGACTGCTGCTACCCATGCTACTGTAGCTACTCTGCTATTTATACTCTCACTAGCTCTCACTGAGCAGCATCAGGGGACACTCAATCTTAGCCTCTCTGTGCTCCTCACAATATCACATGTAACGCCATTGACAGTTGTTAGACCCCCAAGTGGGGCCCCAGGGCCAGACTACGGGTGCTCCGGCCTCCATCCCCCAACGGATTTCTCCCCCACCCCTCAGAACTGCCACTGGTCACGTAGTTGCTCAGAAAGCAGAACTTGCAACAGGAAAAGCAGCCTTGTGGTCAGCCAGCCTGGAGGGACAAAGTTCCCCTGACAACAGTCGCTTCCTGGGTAGGGACGTTGGGGCCCACTGCCTCCCTTGTATGGGCATTTGCCACTCGCGACCCCCCAATTGGCTTATCACAAACTATGACGACAAATTTACTATATATTGCCGGTCCCCTCCCGGGGACGGGCGGAGAGCCCCCGAATTCCTGTCGAAACCGTATCCAGGCCTGATCACCCTGCAGGCTCTCTCGGCTCACGCGTTTCCTGAAGCCTAACCGGTTGCCGGCCGTAATGAAACTTTTGTGGTTTGTATGTGTAAGTATAATTAGCTGTTAAGTATTCTGTACTGGTAGATAAGAGGCAAAGACTGATTCTAGCCGCCCCGAGACTCCTGCTAGGGGAAACCTGCTGACCAGGAAATCTCGAAAGCAAGGGGGATCAGTTAAGCCTCACAATTTATTTAGGGAAATTAGTTGCTGCACTTATGATTACTAATAGCACCAATATCACTTCTACTAACCCCTGGAATGATTTAGATAACTATTGGGACTTAGAAAAATACCAGGGCCAGCTTTTATTTGTAATTGCAGTATTTGTATTATTTGCTTTGGTAGTGTGTTGTAAGCCCCAGATGTAACTGATCGTGTTCTCCCTTATCATTATCTGTGATTCATTTAATAAACCCTTATTCTCCTAAACACTAAGAGTGATTGCTTGCGTGCTCTCCGTCGCTACCCGTGGGCACTTGACACCCCCCCCCCCAGGGCATCCAGTGATCGAACCTCCGCCCTACCCCAACGCTCATTACCCGGTAGATAACGGGCACCTGGTGGCCATATTGGTGGAGCAAGGGGCGAGAGTAATCAGTAATCAACAACAGTCAACTGGCTGTTAGCTAGGGCTGTAGAGCAGACTCATTTTCTCTCTCTCTAAGTGGTCTTGGTGCCAGTAGATGGGACAGAACAACACACCTAGGAGGTGTGTGGGTTACACACACTCTCAGTCTCAGCACCACTAACAATTGTTTTCAACTAGAAAGAATTGTGCAATTCTAGAAGTTTCAGATTAGTGACACACACACACGCACACCCCTGAGAGCACACTATCTGTGCAGAAACACAAGCATGATTAGGTGGAGTGACAAATTCACAAGAGTCCACTATTTTGATAAGTGGGCAAAATGTGCAGTTCCTGCCAAACTCTAGCCAATTTAACTCCCCATATACAAAATTTTACATGGCACTTTGGGAGGTTTGAACAAAAGTTTTCAAAACATATTGGTTTATACTGTATGCAAGGAATTCATTTGGCATGCTGGCAGTGATAGTCTAAAAGGCATATTGCTGTAGGTTGGTGTTTGTGTGTGTGTATGTATTATTGGAATTTACATAACATTGCTAACTGTGTATACATGGCATATTGCTAGGTTTGTAGAGTAATTTACATGGCACACTGTCATGGCTTTATCTCTTTAAAAAGTACTTGGAGTCTTCGGAACAGCATACGGTACAGTCTGCAGAGTATGACATGTTATAGGCAGTTATAATCATAACTGAATAGGAAGGCAAAGTAAATTTGCTTGTAAAACTTATCATTTTCTGAAAATTCTGTCCTCAGACTCCAAGGGCTTTTTTTATAACTAATTTTAAAGGCTTTCTTCCCCCTTCTTCCTCATACAATTTATTGGATCATTAAAATACAAAAAGCTTTCAATTAAGGCAGCAACTCTGGCAAAGTGTTGTCTGAAATACAAAATAGCAGAACAGCAAGAAAATTCGTACTGAAAAGCCCCATAGTTCCAGAGGGCAAAACATGTTTAAAGAAAACTTTTCTCTCCCCTCCCCTTTAGAATTTCAGGCAGTTTCTCTATCAACTCCGCATGCTGGTTCTAAGTCAAAGGAGTCAAAGTAAGGAGAGTATTTTGTAACATTTTTCAGTACAATTCAGTTAGGTTACAGTATATTTGTACAATACCAAGGCTAGTACTGTGAACATCTAATAACTGGAGATATATAGTATGTCTTCGTCATCTACAATCTGGCAGGATCTGCTGTATCTGTGCTATTAATAATCTGGAAGTTACTTCTAAGTAATTGTCTCATAGCCCGCATCTCTTGCTATATTAAAAAGAACATTGTCAGCCTGTCCAGACATCAATATGATTGTTTGTTTCTTAAAGGAAAATGCATTCTGCACAGCAGCTCTGGATGTTGTGTGTGTATTTATATGATTTTATTTGACAAAATGTTTGTATAGTTTGGGTGAAACAATGGGCCAGATCCTCTGCTGATGTAAATCAGTGCAGTTCCATTGTTCACTTCATTGACTTCAGTGGAGCTATGCTCATTTACATGATCTGAGGATCTGGTCCATTTTTTATGCCCACCTCTATAAATGTTAGACCTATTTAATCTCAGAGAAAGGGAGAAATAACAGGGCTGTTGCAAAAGAAGGTACAATTTTGGCCCAGAATGAATTGGACCAAATTAATCTCTGGTGTACTTGACTTGTCACAAAGGGTGAATGTGGCCCACCGATGTTATTCCTTTAACTATTAATATTTGAGCAATATTTTCCCATAGTAAAAAGATGGGCCCGTACGCCTAAGGGTCTGTGTGTAACACTGGTCAAAATAGATACAATAGTCTGTTTATAGAAAGAGCATTTATTGTATTGCTACATGTAGGCACAGTGAAATGTCTCCTTCTGGGGTATCAACAAAGATTGTAATTTACAACTTGGAAGAACTGAGGCATCATTCATTTCAAAATTATGAAAAATTGGGAAAACAGTACACTGTGATTGGTTGCGGGCCCCCCCCCCCACTTCTGGGGAACCATCTGATGTATTGGGGTACCACTGAGCCCACCTGTTCCACCAGACTGGGATCCCTCACCCAGTCCTGCTAAGCCAGGCCCTCAAGCCTCTTCTAATGCATACACACAGGTAGAGGGACACCCAGCTGGAGAAAGACACAGATACTGAGATCAATATTGCATAGGAAGGCTCTCAACTAAAGAATTGCTCAGCACTCAAGTGCACTCCCCCCTCTGGAGAGTAAACCCAAAATTGTATTGTCCTACGCTGCACAGAGAACTGTACAGTGTAAGCTAATTGAAATTAGCCCTCTCCCTCACTGTGGAGAGAGATATGCACAGATTTCGTCCCTATGCCCCAGTTTTGAATTACACAAACTGGGTTTAAAACAAAAACAAGTTTATTAAGTACAAGAGATTGATCTTGGGATAGCCAACAGACCAAAGCAGATTACCTTAGTAAATAAACAAAAACCACAAACTGAGCTTAACACACTAGAGAGGTAGGATATAAATTAACAAATTATCACAAGTTACTTTGGCTTTCCCAAATTTTCATACACAGGCTAATGGTTCTTCTAGATTGGGATCATCATTTTCCACAGTTCAATCCTTGCCCCTCCGGTGTTTCCAGGTGTGTTCTTGCACAAAGAGTGAGGACCCCCTATGATTTTCCCTCTTTTATAACTTCTTTCCACTTGCTGGAAGCTCTTTTGCTGTGCCCTGGGTCAAACAGTCTCCTTTCTGTAGTGCTATATCTGAGAGGTTTCTACTGTACACAGTTCCTGGGGTAATCTTTGTGTTTGTGTGCAGTTCCTCAATAAGCCATTAACATTGTTTGGCCTTTTTACTGTTGCACTTGAGAGGCTGTTCATGGGTGTTTTCAATCTCACAACACATTTCAGGAGCGCATACATAGCCAAACTTCATAACTTCACCTATGATGATAACACATATAATCCAACAAGATATTAATGTCTAGCAGATCAAGACATAAGAACATAAGAACGGCCATACTAGGTCAGACCAAAGGTCCATCCAGCCCAGTATCCTGTCTACCAACAGTGGCCAATGCCAGGTATCCCAGAGGGAGTGAACCTAACAGGTAATGATCAAGTGCTCTCTCTCCTGTCATCCATCTCCACCCTCTGACAAACAGAGGCCAGGGATACCATTCCTTACCCATCCTGGTTAATAGCCATTAATGGACTTAACCTCCATGAATTTATCTAGTTCTCTTTTAAACGCTGTTATAGTCCTAACCTTCACAACCTCCTCAGGTAAGGAGTTCCACAGGTTGACTGTGCGCTGTGTGAAGAAGAACTTCCTTTTATTTGTTTTAAACCTCCTGCACATTAACTTCATTTGGTAGGCCCTAGTTCTTATATTATGGGAATAAGTAAATAACAAGTAGGTAAATAAAAGACTTTTAGAATGATACCTCGCAAGACATACTTTGTGCAAAACATATCCTACTTACATGACAGTGGTGAATAGTGGGGCGCCAGAGTGTTACATACCCATCCCGGGGTAAATTCTTCACTGTGATATGAGGAGACATTAATTACACAACTCTGAAGAGGACTAATGGGAAATCACAAGAATAAGCAAATGGTCTCTGCAAATGCAAGAAAAATGTTATTGGCAACCTAGAAAGTAGAAGAGTGGGGGGGAGGGCTTTATTCCTTCCCTGGGGGGGCTCCTGGGTCCTAGGTGAGGTAGGATCTAAGCCAGTGATTAGGGCACTAGCCTGGGACTTAGAAGACTTGGGTGCAATTTCCTACTCTGCAGCAGGCTTTGTGTGACCCTGAGCACGTTATTTCATTTCTCTGTGCTTCTGTGTCTCCTCTATAAGCTGAGAATGCTAGCATTTTGCTACCTCACAGGGTGTTGTGAGGGCAAAAATGGTAAAAGATTGTGAGGCACTCGGATACTACAGTAATGGGGCCATATAAGTAACTTAGATTGATCATTCCTGTGGGGTTTTCATCAGTTAATATGTAAATTTCAGTGTATACAGTGCCCAGAATCTTTTAAAAATCTTAACCATAAGACACCTAATATGAAGGCAGTGATGTGTAACAGCCTCGCTGAATCACTAATGCTATGGGAAAAAAATCCACTGGCTTTCTGGGGGTACCATTCAATCAGTCCCTGGTGGCACTTTGCTCAGCCTTGTTTCTCCTATGCAGGAGGATACTCATAAAGGCCTTGAACACCTTTAAATGACCATTTAGCAGGCAAACTAAATTAACTGTCTATCTCACAGGGATGTCAGGTAGAGATGGCTGGACAGGAACCATGTCAGCTCGTCAACACTAGTTCAAAATGATTTCGCTGCTTGCCAGTCAATTTTAGGTGAAAAAAAAGTGCAGAATATGACAGGCCAATCCCTCAAACCTCATTGGTTGCTAATCATGCTGAGGTCCAAGAGACCCACCTCCTTCTCCTCACCAATACACTCGGCCCCTCTGTCAGACTGTGGCGCACACACAATGCAGAGTGAATGCTACGCTGAGAAGTGGAGCTGAGCTGCATGGTCAGAAGATGAAATAAGCAGAGCATTAATCACTCCAAACTGAGGTTAGGCTTGATGAGCATGTGCCAGTCATGCTTAGGTTAGAAATCCCCAGGGAACAGCGATAATGAAAGTGACAAGGCTGGAGGCTTGCTCTTATATACTGGATCCCCACTAATATTTTTGGGTGCCTGAGGCTGATAGTTGCCCACATGTTTTCATTCATTTTAGAGTGTGCTTTCTTCTGAAAAATTCTGTGTGAAGACATCAGTCTCTTATGCAACAGATCTGTTCCCTTTGTGAGTCCAAAGTGACTGGTGATTGTGGGTGCCAACCATGAGACACCTTAAAGGGGTCTGGGTTTCAGAAAGTGAAGCCCCCCCCACACACACACATTGAAAATCAGGGCCCTTTAAGGTGTCTCAGGTTGGAGGCACTCAAAATCCAGGGTGGCTTGCACAGGTAATAGCCACTCCAAACTTTGCCTTGGCCTCCCAGTAGCCACCCCTCCTCATGCAAAGGCCAAACATTATGCAGAAGTAAGGATGTCATGGTATGGTATTGCCATCCTTATGCTGCTGCTGCTGGCAGCGGTGCTGCCTTCAGAGCTGGGCAGCTGGAAAGCGGCAGCTGCTGGCTGGGAGCCCAGCTGTGACGACAGCAGCAGCACCAGCAGCAGCAGCTCAGAACTGCAGAAGGCATGTGCCCACAAGATGTATAGTCCTAGCCACTGGGAAGAGGCTGGCACTGCCCCTGCTGTAATCACTTGTCATTTCTGAAAAATTTGGCTTGTGCATTACTTCAGTGTACATTTCTGATGCTTTTTCCGCCCTGGTCACTCGTAGTAACGTAAAAGCCAGTCTGCTGTGGCCTCTTTGCAGGAAGTCTGCTGATGGATCTTCCGCCACTCACAGAAGATGTGAAGCTGAGGATTTGGGGACCCAGACAGAATGGAGTTATTCAGACAAATCCCTGGCCTCCGTTGAGAATGGTGAGCTCATCAAACACCAGCACCGTATTTAATGTCCAAAACACTCTGCTTTCCAAAGAGTGCACTTTGGAAAAACGAAACAGTCAGTTTGCTTTCAAAAATGGCTTTGTGGCATCAGGTAAAAAAACATGCACAATTTTATTCAGCATGAACTTTGATGCATTTGAAGCATTTTGACAGGAGGATAAATGTCTCTCATTCCTGATTTGCTAATGTGTGCTGCCCTCCTGTTATTCAGTGCAGTGCATCTACACTTGAACAGCTGGTTTTCTGCAGCCAGGTTTGTTTTGCCTTGTATTTTAGTAGGGTTTTATGCAAAGATTGGCTTAGGTAGCAGTGCTCAGATCCACCTCTAGCTTGGCATTAGACATAGGCTAGAGTTCAGATCTGAGGCTAAATCAGAGCCAGGGTTACACTTGAGAACTTCTTTTGAGCAGCAGCAACAGTGCCTTGAGTCATAATGACTCCCTACATATAAAGTCAAATCCCCATAGGTTCAGAGAGCCTATTTGCAACGGGTCAAGGCCCCAGCACTGAGTAGTGCTCCCTGAGAGACCTCACAGGAGTCAGAAGGCAGGCTTGCAACAGAAGAAAGTCCTTAGTGGGAGCTGATCCTTGAGGTGCGTACAGTGCTTAGCCAGACTGCTGTCAGTTTCACTGCCTCTGTTGGCTGATGGCTCCCTCATGTGGCCAGCCTGCAGAGATGTCTGGAAACCCAGACAAAACCAATGAGGACACTTGGGATATGTCTACACTGCAATTAAAAACCTGCAGCTGGCTCAGGCTCAAGGGGCTTGGACTAAGAGGATGTTTAATTGAAGTGTAGATGTTCCGGGGCAGGCTGGAGCCTGAGCTCTGGAATCCTCGTGCTCACAGGGACCTAGCATCTAGGCTGCAGCCTGAGCCTGAACATCTACACTGCAATTAAACGGCCCCAGGAGCCCGAGTCTGCTGGCATGGGCCAGCCACGGGTGTCTAATTCCAGTGTAGACATACCCTACAGCAGACCTCGCACCTAGAAACAGTCTAGTTATGGGGAGCTCCTTTCTGCTCACATTCCCATCCTATCCCCATGACCATTACAGGTCTCTTCAGGCTAATGGGCCCCTTCTCCCTCACTGATAGCTCCTGCTTCATAATGGAGTTGTTGGCTGGGAAAGTCCACTTCATGTGTGAGTGCCTTAAAACTTCTACCATAATCAGGGCCGGCTCCAGGGTTTTTACTACCCCAAGCAGAGGAAAAAAAACAAAACAGACAAGATTGCGATCAGCGGCAATTCAGCGGCAGGGCCTTCCATCTGAGAGGGACCCGCCGCAGAATTGCCTCTGGAGAGACAGACGTGCCGCCTCTTTCCAAGGGCCGCCCCAAGCACCAGCTTGCCGCGCTGGTGCCTGGAGCAGGCCCTGACCATAAGGGACTCTTAGTCAGCTGGTTCAAAAATGGCCCCACTGTTGTCTTGCAGAAGGAGATGGTTTCTCCTGGATGCCCAGGAACAGGATAGGTCTCTGTGATGGTGTAAAATCACCTTTAAGGGCTTGCTTGTCCTCTTACACTAGTGTAACTCCAGTAGTTTCAGTGGAGTTACTCTGGGACACTGGTGAGAGAGCATAATCAGGCCCTATGTATCTGCCTTTGAGCGGAATGGCCCCCCTCAAAGGAGGATGTTCCCTCTTCTGTTGCAGAGCCTGTGGAAAAAATTCAGACTGCATTGGGCCCCAGCTGAGCGAGGTTGTCTGTCATGCCACTGGGAGCGGATGGTGTAATATTTTCATGGCTATGTAACAGAAAATGCATTACCGCCAACCTATCACAGCCCACTTCTGAATCTATTAAATGCTTAGCAAGCAAAACAAAGGACATTAACTTATTAACAGTAGACTTTGCCAAAAGATGTGCAGGTTGTGCTTCGAAAATGTACAGGACCCCAGAACCGGGATTCATAGAATTATTATGCTCATTTCTCATAGTTTATTAATAATTTAAAACCAGTCTTGGTGTTATTGATCTATCATTGAATCTGAGATTTATTTCATATCTCTAGTCACAAAAGCAGTAAATTTAATTTCCCTCCTACTTCCTAAGCTTACTTCATAACTAAAACATGATCTTTAAGCTATATCAGTAATCAGAGAGAAGAGGAGCAGAGAAGATGCGGATGGCAAGGACAGTCCTGAGTCCATACCAAGTCAAGGTGAGGAGTGCTAAGGGTCAGATTCCGATACACTTTCTTATGTTATTTCTTACTCCACAAATAGCCACAGTAAAGCCAATGTGATCACAGAGAGAGTAAAATGCTACTGAACAGGAGTCAGTATCAGAATTAGGCTCTAAGGATCAGATCCTCAAAGGCATTTAAGCACCTAAATCCCACTGATTTTCCTGGGATTTCGGTGTCTAAAGTACTCCTGGGAGCATTCTGTTCCAAACAATTAAAAATTCTGCACACAATATTTTAAAATTCTGCAAATTTTATTTGTCAAAATAACACTACATAATCACACCGGTTTCAATTATTTTGGGAATTTATTTCAAAATGCCTGTCAGCAAGTATGTCTGTAACAACATGGACACACACAAAAAATTCCCCCAGGAGTAGTGTGTTAAAGAAACCCCTATGACAACCCAGTTCCTGTTTCTCTGTGCCCTTCCCACCTCCCCAGAGCCCAGATGGGGGGTCAGACACGCAAAACTCCTCCCCACAGAGCCCAACCACGCCCCCCCCAGCCAATACACCCAAACCCCCTTCTTCCCCCAGAGCCCAGCCTGGTGATTTAAGTGAGGCTCAGGAAATCCAAAGGAACAGGATCCTACAGCAATATTAATGTGACCATGTTGCATATCCAGCGTATTTATTGTATACATTTAACAACATAAGCAGCAATGTAGTAAGACCTACCTTCAATAATAAACCAAGGATAGACACTACCACTTAAGAACGGTCATACTGGGTCAGACCCAGTATCCTGTCTTCTGACAGTGGCCAATGCCAGGTGCCCCAGAGAGAATAAACAGAACAGGTAATCATCAAGTAATCCATGTCGCCCATACCCAGCTTCTGGCAAACAGAAGTTAAGGACACTTCAGAGCATGGTTTTGCATCCCTGCCCATCCTGGCTAATAGCCTTTGATGGACATATCCTCCATGAACTTATCTAGTTCTGTTTTTAACAGTAATATAGTCTTGGCCTTCACAACATCCTCTGGCAAAGAGTTCCACAGGTTGACTGTGTGTTGTGTGAAGAACCTTTTGTTTTAAACCTGCTGCCTAATAATTTCATTTGGTGACCCCTAGTTCTTGTGTTATGAGAAGGAATAAATAACACTCTTATTTACTTTCTTCACATCAGTCATGATTTTATAGACCTCTATCATATCCCCCCTTAGTCGTCTCTTTTCCAAGCTGAAAAGTTCCAGTCTTATTCAGCTCTCCTCATATGGAGGCTGTTCCATACCCCTAATTATTTTTGTTGCCCTTTTCTGTACTTTTTCCAATTCCAATATATCTTTCTTGAGATGGGGCAAAACGTGAGTATTCAAGATGTGGGCTTACCATGGATTTATATAGAGGCAATATGATATTTCCTGTCTCATTACCTATCCCTTTCCTAATGATTCCCAGCATTCTGTAAGCCTTTCTGACTGCCACTGCACATTGAGTGGATGTTTTCAAAGAACTATCCACAATTACTCCAAGATCTCTTTCTTGAGTGGTAACAACTAATTTAGACCCCATCATTTTATATGTATCCTGTAGCTGAAATTATGTTTTCCAAATATGCATTACTTTGCATTTATCATCAAATTTCATCTGCCATTTCATTGCCCACACACCCAGTTTTGGGACAGTTCGTCACATTTGTCACCTAAAAATAATGGCTCAGGGTTGGGACTCTCCCTCACCTGCTGAGCCCTAAAGACCAATACAAAGAATGCATTTAGTTTCTCCACAATAGCCTTATCTTCCTTGAGTGCTCCTTTAGCATCTCGATCGTCCAGTGACCCCACTGGTTGTTTAGCTGGCTTCCTGCTTCTGATGTACTTTAAAAAAAAAGTTCTGTTACTTTTTGAGTCGTTGGCTAGCTGTTCTTCAAATTCTTTTTTGGCCTGCCTAATTATATTTTTATACATAACTTGCCCGAGTTTATGCTCCTTTCTATTTTCCTCACTAGGATTTAACTTCCACTTTTTTAAGCATGCTTTTTTACCTCTCACTGCTTCTTTTACTTTGTTGTTTAGCCACGGTGGCACTTTTTAGGTGCTGTAATTATTTTTTTTAATTTGGGGTATACATTTAAATTGAGCCTCTATTATGGTGTCTTTAACAAGTTTCCATGCAGCTTGCAGGGATTTCACTTTTTGACGCTGTACCTTTTAATTTCTGTTTAACTAACTTCCTCATTTTTGTGTAGTTCCCCTTTCTGACATTAAATGCTACTGTGGTGAGCTGCTTTGGTGTTTTCCTGTGCATAGGGATGTTACAGTCACTATTACCAAGTGGTTCAGCTAACACTTAATTCTTTGTACAGTGCCTAGCACAATGGGATCCTCGTGCAGAACCGAGGCCTACTTGCTATGGCAATGCACATAACGTATGATGAGGCCAAGTTAACACAGAAATGTCAGCTTTTGGGGATGGATTCACCAGCAGGATCCAGCTGCTTTACATCATCCTAATGCTACAAACTCAGTGTAACCAGCCGATGAAGCTGGGTTTATTATGCTTTGCCTTTCTAGCATGGTGTAAAGCACTGGAGCATACCAGTGAATTTGGATAGCGTGGAAAACATTCTGTGAGGTAAGAATAAAAAAACCTGTGAGCTTAGAACTAAAATGTCCGGAAATATAAACTGGTGATTCTTAATAAAATAAACTCTTTAATCATTCTTTGTTCCAGATTAAATTTTTTAAGCACTGATATTTGTTAATCTCTTAGGGCATCAGAAATTTTAATCAATAACACATCAGGAGGTAACACATGTGACAGGGTGTTGGATGGCCTAGGGGTTGGGGAGGTCCAGGACTAAAAGCCAGAGGACTCCTAAATTATAAACCCAGCTCAACTGTGCTCTCGCTATGGGACACTGATTCATAGATTTTTTTTTTTAAGGCCAGAAGGGACCACTATGATAATCTAGTGTGACCTCCTGCAAAACACAGGCCACTAAGTGGTTCCTGCATCAAGTCCATAACTTCTGGCTGAGCTGAAACCTAAGAGGGTCAGGTAATAACCAAATTTACCCAAGAGGGAAAACGACAGTAAATTCCCAGATGCTGCAGCTTTCCCGGGTAAATAAATTATACAACAGAGAGTCCCTGGTTCGTCGATCGTAGGCAGATGTTCAAAAATAGGTGCCCGTGAAACAGGTGTGCCTGCAAAATGGGTGACCACATGCACAAGAACCAGATGCCGTATACATATGTATATCTGTATATAATGAGCTCAGCTTAGGTGCCTATCTTTTAACAGTTGGCCAATAATATTGTGTGTCCCAGAGCCCCCCAGAGTTAAGTGCCAGACTGAAAAAAGAAAACCTGTGTAGAGGAAGGAATGTCCTTATTAGCTGATTGAGAGGCCATAACAAATTCCTGTAACTCTTCAAAGAGGGCAGTTCAGTCTTATTCCTACAGCAGGTGCTTGACCAGCATATGAGAGCACCTCTCACTCTTTAATGTATTTTTCCTCGCAGCACCCTTGGGAGGTAGGGAAGGACTTTTGAAGATGAGGAACTGAGGCACACAGAGACTAAGTGACTTGCCCAAGTTCACACAGGAAGTCTGTGGCAGAGAAGGAAGTTGACCCTAGGTGTCCTGAATCACCTTAACCCCTAGACCATCCTTCCTCTGTAAGTTATGGACAACTGTGACTATGAAGGGATTAGAACCAACCACTTTATGATTTCTGCCCTTTAATGCTTATAAACCTCTTGCTTTCACAAGCAAGTAGGACCCAAACTGCCTCACCAGATGACTCTTCCACCTCTAAGGCATGATGCCAGTTTTGATAAGTAACAAAGCAGAAGGATAGGGGTTTTTTTAGTACTTTTGTGCCATCCCTATTGGCCTCTGTTTGGAATCATGTCTTTCCAGCTCTGTGGAATGCTGGACAAAAAGAGTGTGGTCAGACTGACAGCCAAACTCACTGCCATGGGGAGTTCCAGGGCCTATTGTCTAGCAAGATAGTATCAGTGTGACACTTCCTGGGTGTACCAAGGTTGTGACCCGAGGGCCTTGTATGTCCCTGCCATGGCTCAGCTCGCCAACCCCACCAGCCAAGGGCAATGAAAGCACACCCCTCCAGGCCTATGCATGCCCTGCTCTCTGCAAGTTAGCGATAGACACACACCCCAACTCCTGAGCACTCTGAGCGTCTCCCTGGAGTGCCCAGCCCCTGGTCCACTGGACAGACATTTACAGTATTCACAGATTTACTGCTTCCAAATAAGCAGTACACCCCAGCTTATCAGCTCCACCTCAGATCACCACTCTGCTTATCCCACATCCCAGAGGCACGTGTATGCTAAAAACCAGAGTGATCTTATTTAACAAAGCATAGCAATTCAGCGAGGAGAAGTACTGGAAACAAAGGTTCATGTATCAAATAAAATCATCACACACAATCTAAAACGTAGACTTAATTAACTAGATGCTCTCATGTCTTAGACCTGGTCTACACTACGCGTTTAAACCGATTTTAGCAGCGTTAAACCGATTTACAGGCGCACCCATCCACACTACGAGGCCCTTTATAGCGATATAAAGGGCTCTTTAAATCGGTTTCTGTACTCCTCCCCAACGAGAGGAGTAGCGCTAAAATCGGTATTACCATATCGAACTAGGGTTAGTGTGGCCGCAAATCGATGGTATTGGCCTCCAGGCGGTATCCCACAGAGCACCACTTTGACCGCTCTGGACAGCAATCTGAACTCGGATGCAGTGGCCAGGTAACCAGGAAAAGCCCTGCGAACTTTTGAATTACATTTCCTGTTTGCCCAGCTTGGAGCTCTGATCAGCACGGGTAGCGATGCAGTCCCAAATCCAAAAAGAGCTCCAGCATGGACCGTACGGGAGATACTGGATCTGATCGCTGTATAGGGAGACAAATCTGTTCTATCAGAGCTCTGTTACAGAAGACGAAATGCCAAAGTGTTTGAAAAAAATCTCCAGGCTACACAGTGCTGCGTGACAAGCATAACGGAAAGCCAAAGAATCAAATGGACACTCATGGAGAGAGGGAGCCAGTACTGAGGACTCCAGCTATCCCACAGTCCACAGGAGTATCCGAAAACTATTTGCATTCTTGGCTGACCTCCCAGTGCCTGTAGGTTCAAACACATTGTCCTGTGTGGTTCAGGGTATAGCTCATCAATTTACTCCCTCCCCCCACCACGTGAAAGAAAAGGGAAAGAAATCATTTCTTGACTTTTTTCAATGTCACCCTATGTCTATTGAATGCTGGTGGTAGACACGATGCTGCAGCAGTGAAGAGCAGTATCTGCTCTTCTCTCCTTCCTGGTGGCAGATGGTGCAACATGACTGCGATCTGTTGTCACCATCAGCCCATGAGTGCTCCTGGCTGGCCTCAGGTGAGGCTGGCTGGGGGCGCCTGGGTAAAAATAGGAATGATTCCTAGTCATTCCCAGTAGACAGTACAGAATGGCTGGTAACCCTTCTCATCATAGCAAATGGGGGCTGAGCTCCATCAGCCCCCTTCCTTTCCTGTCCTGCCTGGACTGTCATAGTAGTGAGATGGCTGGGTTCTTCTCCTCCGCACCGCTTAATGTCCTGCCTGGACTGTCATAGCAGCAGGAGGCTGCCTCCCCCCTCATCTTATCTCACTAACAAGTCACTGTTTCTTATTCCTGCATTCTTTATAACTTCATCACACAAATGGGGGAGACACTGCAACAGTAGCCCAGGAAGGTTGGAGGAGGAGGGAAGCAAAGGGTGGGATTGTTGCAGGGGTACCCCCCGTGAATGGCATGCAGCTCATCATTTTTGCGGGATCTGACACAGAGCCACTGTGCTCTCTGATATACTGGTTCTCTAGTACACTTGCCCCATATTCTAGGCAGGACTGACTCTATTTTTAGAAACCATAAAGGAGGGATTGACTTAGGAAGTCATTCCCAGTTTTGCCTTTGCGCCCCCAGCCGACCTCAGCCAGGGGCATCCATGATAGCAGCAGACAGTACAGAATGACAGATAATCGTCATCTTACTGCTAATTTACAATGGCAGCAGACAGTACAGAACAACTGATAACCTTCTCTGCTATCAAGCAAAAGCAAACAAATGCTGCTGTGTAGCGCTGCAGTAACGCCTCTGTTAGCGGCATCCAGTACACATACGATGACAGTAAAAAAAAAGCTGAACGGGCTCCATGGTTGCCGTGCTATGGCATCTGCCAGGGCAATCCAGGGAAAAAGGGCACAAAATGATTGTCTGCCGTTGTTTTCCCGGAGGAAGGAATGAGTGACTACATTTACCCAGAACCACCCGCGACAATGATTTTTGCCCCGTCAGGCACTGGGATCTCAACCCAGAATTCCAAGGGGTGGTGGAGACTGCGGGAACTATGGGATAGCTACAGAATAGCTACCCACAGTGCTACGCTCCGGAAATCGACGCTAGCCTCGGACCATGCACGCACACCGCCGAATTAATGTGCTTAGTGTGGCCATGTGCACTCGACTTTATACAATCTGTTTTACAAAACCGGTTTATGTAAAATCGGAATAATCCTGTATTGTAGACATACCCTTATAGAGCGAGGCTCACCCAAAATTCTTCTAGCATTTTACAGCCAGGCTAGGCCGGGATTGTCCATTCGTGAGTCAAGCTTCAGGGTGTCTATTAGCAGTCCCAGATATATCAGAACAATCCATTGTCCTTTTTCATAAGCAGGACAGCCCCCCTGCTGGTTGTTTTTTTCCTGTGTACTCTTTACTTGTAGATTTCCCAATCTCTTAATCAGCGTCTGGCTCAATATGCAAATAGGCCTAAATTGTTATGAGCACAATGCACAATGGCCAGACAGGGAGATAAGCTTCGGTTACCCACTGCCTCAAAAGGGACTGTCTGAGACATGTCACTGCCTTAAGAACATAACTTTTAATATAGAAATAGAACTCCCTAAATATTACCTGTACATACATTTTGCAATGATTATGGCAACCAATCATTTATGGCAACCAATTATGAGCAACTGGCTCTCAGTAGAGACCAAACATGCCAAACTTTGGTGAATTAATATGCATCTGTCCAACCCAGGGGATCCCTGTAAAACTCTGTGCATCGTCTCTGTCCTCTAACAGTTGGCACCAACAGATGCATGAGTCACAATCCGATTTTATACTAACAAAGCTATGTTATCCATTTTTATGCTTAGGGACATAAATGATCCCCAGCTGAGATTGGGAAGTAACTTCCACCCATGGTACCTAATGATTCATGGTTACCCAGGTAGTGGTGCTGGGGGGTGCAGAAAGCCAGCTAAAGAAACTGTAAATGACGTGTGTTCAAAAGCAGTGTGAAAAAGCATGATTCCCGCTCACACCACACAGGTGCAGCACATCTCCAGGATTCTCAAGAATCGCGAAATAACACTAGCTCCATTCTGAGCACCAGCAAACTTTTCACAGTGAAACCTGGGGATGCTGCCTGCAGCATCTGCCATGCCCCTAGTTCCCGAGCCTATGTTACCCAGGTACAAAGTTGGGGATTTTCTCCTTCCCCTGAAGCACCCAACCCAATTCAAACATTTCTAGGGCTGGGAAACCAAACTAGATGGATCATCATCCTATTCCAATATAATGTTTGTATGTGGGACAAGAGTTCTGGCCACATACCACATGGCTCTGGTTAAGGATTAGCTTCATCTATTCAGCACAGCCAGTCCACCAACTCATAACACGAACTCTGCTTTTATGTTTCAGGCGTTGTGGTACTCTTTACTGACATAGGTGAAGAAATTGAGACACAAGAGTCTGAAGAAGGCAGCGAAGAAACTAAACAAACAAAATCCAAAGATGAAGGTAGGGTGTGCTTGTGGAGACTCCATCAGGGGCAGTTTTTAAATCAAGATTGGATCTTTTTCTAAAAGAGAGGCTCTAGTTCAAAAGAAACTATGTTGGGGAAGTTCTATGGCCTGTGTTATACAGGAGGTCGGACTGGCCTGGGAGTCTATGAATAATCCTGGTCACTGTAAATTAAAGTGGGATTTTTAAGGCTGTTGAGTGCCCAACGCCTGTTGAACTAGTCTCCTTTGAAAATCCCAGCTTTGTTGCTATAAAGGAGAGATGCCTAACGCTCCGTAGTAATGGGGGATAAATCACCCTGCCCAGGAATATTGTCCAGGGCAGCAACCAAAGGGAGAGGGGGGTTGGCACTTTGGCAGGAGGGTGCTGGCTCATGGGTGGGGATTTGAATGAGGTAGATGTTACTTTGGGCTTGCCCATTTGATGATATAACATTTCGCCCTTTCCCTTCTAACCACACAGTCATCTTTCAGCTTCCCTCATCTCCCATCTGTACCTGTCCCATCAGCCTCCGTACTCCCAGGCCTTTTCCACAATACAGCCACATGGGATGCTCCATGGAATTAAAAGGATAACAGGAAATACTTTTAACTAGAAAGTATAAGGAACATATGGAACTCACTGCTGTAGGAGGCTATTGAGGCAACTAAAGTAGCAAGAGTCAAAATGTATTAGACCTTCCAGGCAGACCTGTCTCTGTGAGAAGCATCAAGAGGCCCTGCATCCCTGCACAGCATGGACCATCTCTCTAGTCTGTTTGAGAGGGTCAGTCCACAGACAGCTGCTGTCCATTCACAGTCTCAGACTGTGGCTTCCATCTGGGCACTGGATCACGCCACCTCCCCTGATCCTGTCTGAATGTTTGAAGGAGGCAGCCTACCATGCCCTGCCCCAATCTCACCATGAAACACTTAGCAACATGTGGCCTCCCTCCCCAATTTCACCAGTGAGTCCCACATTCCCATCCTATGGGAGGGTGCGGGAGTCCTATTGGAGGAGTAGAAATCTGCAGTCGCCATGAAAGGTGAGAAAAAGCTTGGACTGGGGGGAGGAGAAAACTGAAAAGGAGAATGTGGGGGAGTCAGAAAGTAGACAATAAATCTGAGCGGAGAGGGGATGAAAGAAAAACAGTGGGAAGGAAAGACTATGTGGGGAGGGAGGAGGAGCCATTGGGCATGAGGGGAAGAGGAAAAGGAGAATGAAAAGAGAGTAATAAGGGCCTGGCTACACTGGAGAGTTGCAGCGCTGGTGATGGGGTTACAGCGCTGCAACTCACTCTGTGTCCACACTTGCAAAGCACGGCCAGCTTTGCAGCGCTGGCTGTACACCTGGTCTGCCTGGGGTGTAGCGATTCCAGCGCTGGTGATGCAGCGCTGGTCATCAAGTGTGGACACCAAAAGTGCTTTTATTGGCCTCCAGGGTATTAGGAGGTATCCCAGAATTCTTGTCCACAACAAACCGGAAGAATGGCTGAACTCCGATCTCCCGTAGCTACTTAGCTAAAAAACAAACACAGCTGCTCTTTGCTCCAGCAAACGAGCGAGCAGAGGCAGGGGAATTGCTTTGAAATGTTCACAGCTGTTTGCTTGAGGAGAGGGGGGAGGGGGGAGTCCGTGTTGAGCAGCTGCTTATATGGTCTAAAGACTATTTACGAGTGCATAATTTGCATTTAGTGAATAAGAAACAGGTGGGGGAAAGGTCAGAACTTTTTAAATGATTGAAGGTAGGCACTGATGTGTTGGAGGGGTTTTAGCTGGGGGCTGTATGTGATGGCCAGTGGAGTCCTGTTGGTTTCTTTCTTGGGTTTGTCTTGCAGTAGGAGGCTTCTGGGTACACGTCTGGCTCTGTTGATCTGTTTCCTTATTTCCTCATGTGGGTATTGTAGTTTTGAGAATGCTTGGTGGAGATTTTGTAGGTGTTGGTCTCTGTCTGAGGGGTTAGACAGAGACCAACCAGGGGTTTCCCTGGCCACACGATAGCAGACCTTAAGGTGGCCATCCTGCAGCAAAAAAACTTCAGGACCAGACTTCAAAGAGAAACTGCTGAGCTTCAGTTCATCTGCAAATTTGACACCATCAGCTCAGGATTGAACAAAGACTGTGAATGGCTTGCCAACTACAGAACCAGTTTCTCCTCCCTTGGTTTTCACACCTCAACTGCTAGAACAGGGCCTCATCCTCCCTGATTGAACTGACCTCGTTATCTCTAGCTTGCTTGCTAGCATATATATACCTGCCCCTGGAAATTTCCACTACATGCATCTGAGGAAGTGAGTATTCACCCACGAAAGCTCATGCTCCAAAACGTCTGTTAGTCTATAAGGTGCCACAGGATTCTTTGCTGCTTTTACAGATCCAGACTAACACGGCTACCCCTCTGATACTTGAAAGACTCTGATGTTGCCTTGGTGACAGCCCATAGGCAGCTAACTGGGCCCTTGCATTTTAAGGCAAAAATTTAGTGTGTGACTTTTCCCTCCCTCTCTTGCCCCAAACTGCTCTGCTTGCCAGGTGGAAGAGCAGGGGAGAGGGGGAGACAACAAGGCTCGTGTCCAGTACTGGTGTTGAGAGGTTTGGGGACTTGTGGGTGGAAGCTTCCTTCTAGCCCAAAGGAGATGGAAACCCTGTGCTGTGTCTCAGTAAAAGCCAAGGAACCAGGGCAGGGCATGGGACTCTTGTTAGCGTCACAGCACAATCAGTCAGCAGAGAGAAGCTGTTACTCCATACCTAGAGCCCTACCAAATTCATGGCCATGACAAATGCATCACAGACCTTAAAAATCTGGTCTCCTCCTGCGACATCTGGTATTTTGTGTGCTTTTAACTATACTATACTTGATTGCCATCTATGACGAGATAACTGGCTCTGTGGATATGGGGAAAAGTGGTGAACATGATATATCTTGACTTTAGCAAAGCTTTTGATATGATATCCCACAGTATTCTTGCGAGCAAGTTAAAGAAGTATGGATTGGATGAATGGACTATAAGGTGGATAGAAAGCTGGCTAGATTGTTGGGCTCAATGGGTAGTGATCAATGGCTCGATGTCTAGTTGGCAGCTGGTACCAAGCGGAGTGCCCCAGGGGTCTGTCCTGGGGCCAGTTTTGTTCAACATCTTCATTAATGAGCTGGATGAGGGGATGGACTGCACCCTCAGCAAGTTCACAGATTATAATAAACTGTGGAGAGAGATAGATACACTGGAGGGTAGGGATAGGGTCCAGAGTGACCTAGACAAATTGGAGGATTGAGCTAAAAGAAATCTGATGAGGTTCAACAAGGACAAGTGCAGAGTCCATATTGGGTTGCATTTGTAGGAGCACTGCCAGCAGATTGAGGGAAGTGATTATTCCCCTCTATTCGGCACTGGTGAGGGCACATCTGGAGTATTGCGTCCAGTTTTGGGCCATCCACTACAGAAAGAATGTGGACAAACTGGAGAGAGTCCAGTGAAGGGCAAAAAAAATGATTAGAGGGCTAGGACACAAGACTTATGAGGAGAGGCTGAGGAAACTGGGCATATTTAGTCTGCAGAAGAGACTAGTGAGGAGGGATTTGATAGCAGCCTTCAACTACCTGAAGGCGGGGTCCAAAGAAGATGGAGCTTGGCTGTTCTCGGTCGTGGCAGATGACAGAACAAGGAGCAATGGTCTCAAATTGCAGTGGGGGAGATCTAAGTTGGATATTAGGAAAAACTTTTTCACTAGGAGGTTGGTGAAGCACTGGAATGGGTTACCTAGGAGGTGGTGGAATCTCCATCCTTAGAGGTTTTTTTAAGGCCCAGCTTGACAAAGCCCTGGCTAGGATTATTTAGCTGTGGTTGGTCCTGCTTTGAGCAGGGGGTTTGACTATAACCTTCTGTGATCTCTTCCAACTCTAATCTTCTATGATTCTATACAGATTTTAGGGGGAAGGCCAACCTTTCTCAAATTGGGGGTCCTGACCCAAAAGTGAGTTGCAGAGGGGTAACAAGGTTATTGTAAGAGGGTCAGAGTATTGCCGCCCTTACCTCTGTGCTGCCTTCAGAGCTGGGCAATTGGAGAGCGGCGACTGTTGGCCAGGCACTCGGCTCAGAAGGCAGCGCCCTGCCAGCAGCAACTCAGAAGTAAGGGTAGCAGTACCGCAAACCCCCTTACAATAACCTTACAACCCCCCCACAACTCCTTTTTGAGTCAGAACCCCTACAATTACAACACCATGAAATTTACAAATTTTAAACTCCTATGACCATGAAATTGACCAAAATGAACCATGAATTTGGTGAGGCCCTATCCATACCACATGGTGCTGGAATACGAGGAGTAACCAGACCACTGGTATGTCAATTTGGCTCTCGTGGGCTCAGAAGGAACCCCCCCTCAAGATTCATCATTATTATGGATTATTAATTTGACAGTGATGCTTAGGAGCCTTTGTCATGGACCAGGACCCCATTGTGCTAGGCTCTGTGCAAACACAGAACGAAAAAACTAGTCCCTGCCCTAAAGAGCCAATAATCAAGGTTTGTAGGGGGATTGTTTGACTTTTGTGGGGGGGTTATATTGCTTTAATCTTTGCCATCTCTTTCCTTCTTCTCTTACACACCATATCTGAGTTGTACAGAAGGACAACACATTGGGACAGCAGGCTGGCTGTGGCACCTGGAGAGAGGGAGGGGGAAGGTTTGTAACTAACAAGGCATGTACCTAGCAGCACAAGACATCATCCCAGACACGTTGTTTGAACTTTGTATATTGGTTTTCTCTGTCTTGTCTATTTGCATAGTAAGGTCTTCAGGAGAGAACCCTGTCTTCCTCTGCGATTATATAGCGCCTAGCACACAGGAGACCTGATCTTGATTGGAGCCTTTGGGCTCTTCCATAATAGAAATAATTACTAATAATAGGTGCAGGGAGGAAAGATTCATTCTGTTTTTCACAAGTCACTACTTGTTTTTTCTCTGTATACACATTATACCCTGCAGAGATCCCTTCTTTGTGGGATCAGTCAGTCTTAAAGAGCGCCTGATTCTTCTCCTGCATCCATGTAAATCAGCAGTAACTCCAGTGAAATCAGTTCAGAATGGCACTGGTGCAAATAAGAACAGGATTGGGTCTCACATTCTTTAAATTATTACATTTTTTTAGATTAAAAATTATAGATTTTAGGAGATAAACATGGTGTCTGTGTTATAAACCTTGGTGCAAAATGCCAACTGAGGAAGTTCATGGGACTCAGAGAGCCTTATAAACTAGGACAGCCTGGTAAGCATTCTGAATGACAAGGACTTGACAAGCCATGCTGCTTTAACAAGCTTTCCTGGTGGCTAACCGACCCCAATGAGATTATCATGATCTGTGGAACATAGATACATGGGCCCAGTAATTTCCCCAGGGATGTGATTATCTTGTAATAGCCGGATCCCTGATGCTCATTTCTTATACCATGAAGAAAATGAGGTCTGACGTAGGAATGCTAGTGTGTACTGCTCAGATTGGCTACGCAGCCAAGACATATGGTTTTAAACCAATTCTACAAAAAGCACCCAGGTAAATAGGTACAGGTTCCTCCAGTGAAGAAGTTGAGCCTTTGTCCCAAAAGAGGTCCTTGCACGTTGGATGGTTAGAGCCTGTGCATGCATGTTTGTTTTAATTTACTAGGGGAAAAGCTGCTGTGAATAATATAGGTTCAAATAACCTAGTGAAGCCAATTTTATTTATGTTCTTTCCGCCTCCTACGCCATTATTCATGTAACCATGAATAATAAGCTGGTCAGGAGCTGGTTCTATCTGAACACTACTTTGCAATGATGGTAAACAGGATGATATAAGCAAGGTTGAGGGTATACAACTTGATTTCCATAAAATGTGCTCTTTCCGAAATACAGGCACTGCCAGGGCATGCATCCACTCACAAAGGATATACATATAAAATGTCTGCATATAGCGTAACATGTATGCTCCTGGATTACACCAGTAGGTGTGTTTCAGAGTTATTTTACCTCTAATATAGGTATTTAGGGAGGCCACTGTTTCTGAGAGGGGGATTTGGCTTTTATGGATTTCCTCTGATCCCCTAGGTTTGTTTGGATATTGTCTTTTTAATGCATTACTTGCTGAAGCTACAGGGAGCATGCAGAACATACAGGAGTTTGACACTTTATTCAGAGAACCCAAAGTCTGCTCAGGGGCTCCCATTAATTACCGTAGTATAAAAACACCGCACTGTTGCCCTCCTCATCTTCAATACAAAGATGTGGCCCCAACAGATTGCATGGCCCAGTATGAAGTAGTATACTGGGAGTAAGTGATGCTGTTCTTTAGTGGCTGGCCTAGAGTGAAGCTAGGTGACATGCTGCCCATAGCAGTTCCCAGAGTTTTCCTTTGGTAGAGGCCTTTTGGGAAGAGTTAAAGGAAAACGAGTTCTAGTCCCAGGTTCCTCTGTCTGTGGGTGGGATGTGTTCATATCATCCTGTCTGCTGTCTCTACCTATGGATTCACTGCAATGGAACTCTCCATCTGGATCTGAGAAGCCACATTTCCTTAATCTGGGATGTTGTATTAAAGATGATGGTGGTGATAGGCAGTAGTGTAAGGTTTCATGGGCCACACTTGAACTACTCTGCCTTAATGTGGGAAATTATGTCTTGAAATTAGCTGAGAATGCATATAAAGTATCCACCCTCTCTCCAGTTTCTAAAAGCCTGGCAGAGAGGCACTAGTGAGTGACATTTGGATGTTATCATAGCTATTTAATAATCTGGGTAAAGTTGCTTCTAAATTATTTTTGTTCTTGACACAGATTTTATAGTTCTTATTTTTCTGTGCATCATCGTGCTCTTAAAAATTATAATATAGAGAGGTTTATAACCTGCCATAATGAGACATTTTTATTATACTGTAATAAGTCATTTTCATTAATTCTTGCAGTCTAATATACAGTTTATTACTATGAAACACTTTTATAATCCCTCTTCTATATTATACACCAAAATTCATAAGTGCATATAAATTATTACACCCTCTTTGCAATGTTTCCTTATATGTTACTCACCAAGGTCAAAATGTCCACACCTGGGTTCCTAAAAATTAGGCTTCTAAATCCATGTGACAAGGGACTTTGTTAAAGTGGGGGAGGGATGATTTTTCAAAAGGACGGTGTTCTCCACTTTTTGAAAATCAGGCCCAGTTAACATGCCTGGAGTTGGACACCATAGCTGAAAACCAAAGCACTTACATTTAGGTGGCTACATATGGATTTAAATGAGCTGAAGCACCAAGCACCGACAGGCTATAGAAATCAACAGAAGCTCTTCAGCACCATCAAAATTTAGGCCGCTTATGTTGAGCTGCCTAAGAATAGATGTGGGAGCCTACTGTAGGTAGTCAGGTTTGAAATTTTTGATTCCAGCACCTCTGTGGGTGAATTGACAGTTGATGCAAATGTCAAAACATTTCTACACAGTCAGTGAAGGCTAATTCACGTCTTTGTTTGTTCATACAAAAAGCCCAGGGGCTTGATTCAGAAGAGGCCATTCGTGATGACCTGAAAATAACTACCCTGTTCCTACATGAGGTAAGGCCCATGGAGAAATTAAATGAATACACCAGTCATTCATAAAGAGAAAGCTGCATGGCTCAAGGGAGTGGTACTGGACAATGGAACCTTTCGCCTGTAGATCACCATTCCACACCCAACATGTGCTGGTAGAGACTCACAGCCAACTGGTGTAAACTGGTGTCAATTGGCGAGTTTTCACTTGGTGGAGCTCTGCCAATTTACATCAGCCGAGGATGGGGCTGTGACAACATTACATCAACTGAGGATGGAGCTGTGGCCTGTGTGAAGTGGGTGGGTGGAGCTCAGTCCAGTCTGTGCTGGATACATATTTATGTAAAAAAACCTTCTCTCACTCGGGCAACTTTTTTATCAGTCTCACCTCAGAGGGGAGCTGACAACTGAATGAGCATTAAAACTGAATGATCTCCACCCACACAGAGGTTCTGTCCCTTCCGGTTAAGGTCAAGGCATGCTTATTTTTGCTTTCTTTTGTGGGTAGGCTTTGAGGGTAGGTTGCAGTGTTGTTTGTGGATAAATAGTGTCCTGTGAGGCATCACTTTACCACCTTTGACAAGTACTAAATTCTCTCAGAGCAAAGAGGGACAAAGGAAGGCAGCTCCTCGATGAAAACTGGAGGGAAGCTCGTGGAAAATTCCTTGCTCCTGACACATAGAAACAGAGGGCCAAATTCATCACTGGTATAACTCCATTGATCTCCATGGAGTTACACCAAAAGTAGGTCTATTCTAAGGAATCTTCAGTAACAGAGAGGATTTTAGGCAGGGCTTGTTTTCCCTAACCCCACTAATACCATGTGGTTATATTTCCAGTCAGGTAGTGTAAGATTTGTCAGGTCTGTGATGAGATGCCTTTCAGAAAAGACATCTAGCTTCTGGAAAAGTGCTCTCTTGGGATGTTTTGACACTCCTGAAACTGAGAGTAGTGTCCAGGGGAAAGGAAGTTAGCTTTGCTTTCCTGCCAATAGACCAAAAATTGCTGAAGAGGCAAATGCTATTCCCTTTAAGAGAGATTTACATTTGACCATCAAAACAACAGGAGCAGTTTGACAAGAAAAGGAAAGAGTAGATGTTACTGACTCAGATAGCAGATGGCTCTTGAGCCATGGTGACCTGATGCAAAACATGTGGGTGTGTAATGTGTCAAATTGTCTTCCTTATCCTCCTGCTGGTTTTGCAGCTTCTCAGAGTGAAGCCACGCTTAAAAGGAGACGGATGTCAGACCCTCTGGTATTTCAGCCTTTCAAACAATCTTATTTTCCTCCTTTGCAGTGTTATGTGCTTAGCCATCACTCAGTTAAAAATAAAGACAAGAAAGAGGGCTAGTTGGTTATCTCTCTGGCCTGGTCTACACTACGCATTTAAACCAAATTTAGCAGCATTAAACTGATTTAACCCTGCACCCGTCCACACAACGAGGCCCTTTATATCGATATAAAGGGCTCTTTAAATCGGTTTCTGTACTTCTCCCCGACAAGAGTAGCGCTGAAATCAGTATTGCCATGTCGGATTAGGGTTAGTGTGGCCGCAAATTGATGGTATTGGCCTCTGGGCAGTATCCCACAGTGCACCATTTTGACTACTCTGGAAAGCAATCTGAACTCGGATGCACTGGCCAAGTAGACAGGAAAAGCCCCGCGAACTTTTGAATTTCATTTCCTATTTGCCCAGCTTGGAGCTCTGATCAGCACGGGTGGCGATGCAGTCCCAAATCCAAAAAGAGCTCCAGCATAGACCGTACGGGAGATACTGGATCTGATCACCATATGGGGAGACAAATGAGTTCTATCAGAGCTCCATTACAAAAGACAAAATGACAAAGCATTTGAAAAAAATCTCCAGGCTATGAACAGAGTCCACAGCACAGTGCTGTGTGACAAGCATAACTGAAAGCCAAAGAATCAAATGGACACTCATGGAGGGGTGGGGGTACTGAGGACTCCAGCTATCCCACAGTCCCCGCAGTCTCCGAAAATTATTTGCACTCTTGGCTGAGCTCCCAATGCCTGTAGGGTCAAACACATTGTCCGGGGTAGTTCAGGGTATATCTCATCAATTTACCCCCCCTCCTCTTTCGTGAAAGAAAAGGGAAAAACTCTTTTCTTGACTTTTTTCAATGTCACCGTATGACTACTGCATGCTGCTGGTAGACGCGGTGCTGCGGCACTGAACAGCAGCATCCTCTCCTCTCCCTTCCCCAGTGGCAGATGGTACAGTGCAGAATGACTGATAGCCATCCTCATCATCATCCCGTGAGTGCTCCTGGCTGGCCTCAGGTGACTCCCAGCAGATGGTACAGAACGGCTGGTAACCGTCCTCATCATAGCAACTGGGGGCTGAGTTCCATCAGCCCCCTTCCTTTCATGTCTAAAGAAAAGATTCTGTACTGCCTGGACTATCACAGCAGTGGAATGCTGGGCTCCTCTCTCCCCCACCGTTTAATGTCCTGCCTGGACTATCATAGCAGCTGGAGGCTGCCTCCCCCTCATTTTATCTCACTAAAAAGTCAGTGTTTCTTATGTGGCAAATTCAGGACACTTACCTACCAAGAGTGGGGTAGTAATTAGTCCCAGAAGGCTCAACCATGGAGGAATAAGGTTCAGCTGGAACAGGGGTTACCAGGGAGCTAATTAGTTTCAGCTGGCCCCAATGGCTGGAGACCTTTTTAAACCCTCCCTGGCAGGGAAGCGGGGGGGGGGGGGAGGAGAGAAGTAGAGTAGCTGCCAGTGAGTAGAGGCAGCTGAACTCTAAAAACTTTTCTTGCAAGGCAGGTTGCACTCTGCCCAGAAGGAGAGGAAAACAGAACAAGGGCCTGACTGAGAAGGGATCAGCCAGACCCTGCGCGACTGTGAAGGGCTTTTGCTTTGCCCAAGCCTGTGTCTCCAAGGCTGAGGAGAACTGAGCTAGGAGAGGAGAGACAGGTACTTTGCCACACGTGGTGTCAGGAGTGGGATGTACTAATGAGTGTGGCTCGGTGGCAAGCCATCACAGGGCAAGGTAAAATTTAAAAAAAAAAAAAAAAAAAAGGGAGAGAAATTTTTTTTTTGGGGGGGAGGAAATGGAGGTTGTGCTGAAGGCGTTGATGCAGGCCACCGCGGCTCAGCAGGAGGCTACCTGAGTACAGGTGGCGGCCCAGCGAGATTCCGTGCGGGTGCAACAGGAGACCAACCAGCTGCTGATGAGCCAGGCGGCCCAGGATCGAGCCACCCTGACCGAGGTAGTGAACCAGTTGAAGGTCCTGACTACGATGACACACGCGGCCCAGGGGACCCGGCCGCTACAGGCAAGCAACTACTTACAGAAGATGACAACGGATGACGATATAGAGGCGTATCTCCTCGCGTTCGAGAGGACGGCACTGCGGGAGGCCTGGCCCCAAGACCAGTGGGCAGGTCTGCTGGCTCCATTCCTGTGTGGGGAGGCCCAGAAAGCCTACTTCGACATGACCGCAGAAGCAGCTATGGATTACCCTCGGCTGAAGGTGGAAATCCTGGCGAGGGCAGGCGTGACGCCAGCCATAAGGGCCCAGCGCTTCCACGAGTGGAAGTACTGGGAGGACAAACCACCGAGGTCCCAGCTATTTGATTTGATACACCTTGCGCGGAAGTGGCTCCGCCCCGAGTCCCATGGGCCGGAGAAGGTAGTAGAAACCCTAGTATTGGACAGGTACATAAGAGAGTTGCCGTCGGACATACGGGGGTGGGTCCGCCAAAATGATCCCTCCTCTTATGAGGATCTAGTTGCTCTTGTGGAGGGGCATTTGGCAGCCCAAGAACTTTCTCAGACCCCCGAGGGAGGAAGGCGCCAGTATCGGAGACCAGCCTCTGCACCGAGGCCCCGGTTTGCCCCAGCTCCAGGCCGGAAAATGGAGGGGAGGCAGGAGGCGGAAGAGCCGCCGGCGGTCCCGGAGAGACTGGAGAAGAAAGGCTCAGGGGATAAAGCCCAGCAGCCCGAAAAATAGGGGGCTGCCCCGAGGTGGGTACCGCTGTCATGCCTGTGGTGAATTAGGGCATATTGCTGCCCAATGCCCTAATCTAGGAGAGCCCATGCAGTGTGAACTGGGAGATATAGGGGGACAATGCGAGCTAATAAGTCTAGTCGGGGTTGCGATGGTCCCCCATAGGTACACTAGGCCCGTTAAGCTGAATGGTATATAGACCACAGCTTTAATAGACTCGGGAAGTGCAGTCACACTGGTCTCAGGGAAGCTGGTCAGGCCGGGCCAACTATCCCAGGCCAAGCGCTTGGGAATATCCTGTGTACATAGGGATATCAGCTATTACCCGACCATCCCCGTACGCATAGAAGTTCTAGGGAACCCCGCTGAGTTGACAGTGGGAGTCGTCCCGAAACTCCCTTACCCTGTCCTTATCGGACGAGACTTCCCGGGGTTTGATGGCCTACTCCCCGGGGACGAGAGAGAAGGAAAGAAGGACTCTGGGACTCAAAGGGTGGCCCAGACTGGGGACCCTCTCCCCACCTTCCACGAGTTTAGCCAGGATGTGTTCTCCCCACCGGGGAAGTCCAGGAAGACTCGGAGGGAACAGAGGGCAGATAAAAGGAGGGGGACGAGGATCCTGACACGGTACCTGATGCCTACACTAGCAGGAGAAAGAGGAAACTCGACTGACAGTGGGACAGTTCCAGGTGGGGGACCGGGTGATGGTGCTCATACCCACGGCGGAGAGCAAGCTCCTGGCCAGACGGCAGGGGCCCTATGAGGTAATCGAAGCCGTAGGAGAAGTTGACTATAAGGTCCGGCAGCCAGGTCGCCGGAAGCAGGAGCAGATCTACCATATAAATCTGCTGAAACCTTGGCGGGATAGAGAAGCTCTGGTAGCTGCGCTGGAGGCACCATCCCCTAAAGGCGATCAGTCCAACCTGGTAGGAATATCCCCGGAGCTGATCCCGGAACAATGATCCGAAGTGGTCAGCCTGATCAAACGCAACCAAGATGTGTTCTCAGAAAAGCTAGGCAGGACTACTGAGGTTCACCATCACATCTTCACAGAACCTGGAGTGAAGGTGCACGTTAAGCCATACCAGCTCCCGGAGGCCAAGAGAGAAGAGATTACGAAAGAGGTCAGGAAGATGCTGGCCTTAGGAGTCATTGAAGAGTCTCAGAGTCAATGGTCAGTCCCGTGGTTTTAGTGCCTAAGCCAGACAGCAGTATGAGGTTCTGCGATGACTTCCGCAAGCTAAACGAGGTGTCCCGATTTGACGCCTACCCTTTACCCAGGATAGATGAGCTGATTGACAAACTGGGAAAAGCCCGTTTCATGTCTACCCTTGATCTTACTAAGGGCTATTGGCAGATCCCCCTGGCTAAAGCCGACAAGGAGAAGATGGCCTTTGCAACCCCAGAAGGTCTATATCAGTATACTGTTCTTCCTTTTGGATTGCATGGGGCCCCCGCTATCTTCCAGCGGCTGATGGACAAACTGTTACGGTCCCATGGGGAGTACGCTGCTGCCTATCTTGATGACGTCATCATATATAGCCCCGACTGGGAGACGCACCTAAGAAAGGTAGAGGCAGTCCTGGATACCCTGAGAAAGGCCGGACTGACTGCGAATCCCTCCAAATGTTCGATCGGATTGGCTGAGGCCAAATACCTTGGATATATTGTGGGGAGGGGCGTGGTGAGCCCCCAACTCAACAAGCTAGACGCCATACAGAAATGGCCCCGACCACTCCGGAAAAAACAGGTCCGAGCATTCCTGGGACTCGTGGGGTACTATAGACGTTTCATTCCCCACTTCGCCACCAGGGCATGCCCACTAACGGACCTGACCAGGGCTCGGGGCCCAGATATAGTAAAATGGTCTGCTGAGGCCGAAGCCGCTTTTGCAGATCTGCGAACGGCCCTCTGCACAGACCCCGTACTGATAGCCCCAGACTGGAGGGAGGAGTTTATCCTGCAAACAGATGCCTCTGAAGTAGGGCTGGTGGCGGTGCTTTCACAAATGGTCGGAGATGACGAACACCACGTCCTCTTCCTCAGTAGAAAGCTCCTGCCTAGTGGAAAAGGAATGCTTGGCAGTAAAATGGGCCGTTGAAAGCCTCCACTACTTTCTACTCAGACGGAGGTTTACCCTGGTCACGGACCATGCCCCGTTGCAGTGGATGCACCAAAACAAGGACAAAAATGCGAGAGTAACGAGATGGTTCCTATCGCTTCAACCATTCCACTTCACGGTACGACACAGGTCGGGAGCCCAACATGGCAATGCGGATGGCCTGTCGAGGGTGCACTGCTTTCCGACCCAAGTAGCCCAACCCCATAGTGTTGAGCGGGGGGGGGGATATGTGGCAAACTCAGGACACTTAGCTACCAAGAGTGGGGTAGTAATTAGTCCCAGAAGGCTCAACCATGGAGGAATAAGGTTCAGCTGGAACAGGGGTTACCAGGGAGCTAATTAGTTTCAGCTGGCCCCAATGGCTGGAGACCTTTTTAAACCCTCCCTGGAAGGGAAGCGGGGGGGGGGGGGGGAGGAGAGAAGTAGAGTAGGGTCGGCCAACTACAACCCAATTGTTGGACCGGGTTCCCCATACTACAATCGTCAAGCATGGTCCCGGAAGTTCCAGAAGGAGAGGAAAACAGAACAAGGGCCTGACTGAGAAGGGATCAGCCAGACCCTGCGCGACTGTGAAGGGCTTTTGCTTTGCCCAAGCCTGTGTCTCCAAGGCTGAGGAGGACTGAGCTAGGAGAGGAGAGACAGGTACTTTGCCACACTTATTACTGCATTCTTTATTACTTCATCACACAAATGGGGGGACACTGCAACGGTAGCCCAGGAGGGTTGGGGGAGGAGGGAAGCAACGGGTGGGGTTGTTGCTGGGGCACCCCCTAGAATGGCATGCAGTTCATCATTTCTGCGGGATCTGACATGGAACGGCTGTGTTCTCCGGTACTCTAGTACACTTGCCCCATATTTTAGGCAGGACTGACTCTATTTTTAGATAAAACATAAAGGAGGGAATGACTCTGGGAGTCACTCCCATTTTTGTCTTTGTGCCCCCGGCTGACCTCAGCAAAGGCCAGCCAGGAGCATCCATGACAGCAGCAGACAGTACAGAACAACTGATAACCGTCATCTCATCACCAATTTACACTGGCACGGCAGACTGTACAGAACGACTGGTAACCGTCTCTGCTACCTTGCAAAGGCAAATGAATGCTGCTGTGTAGCGCTGCAGTACCGCCTCTGTCAGCGGCATCCAGTACACATACGGTGACAATGACAAAAGGCAAAACAGGCTCCATGGTTGCCATGCTATGGCATCTGCCAGTGCAATTCAGGGAAAAAGGGCCCGAAATGGTTGTATGCCGTTGCTTTTACGGAGGAAGGAATGAGTGATGACATTTACCCAGAATCACCCATGACACTGTTTTTGCACCATCATGCACTGGGATCTCAACACAGAATTCCAATGGGCGGGGGAGACTGCGGGAACTATGGGATAGCTAAGGCATAGCTACCCACAGTGCAATGCTCCAGAAATCGACTCTAGCCTCGGTACATGGATGCACACCGCTGAATTATTGTGCTTTGTGTGGCCGCGTGAACTCAACTTTATACAATCTGTTTTACAAAACCGGTTTATGTAAAATCGGAATAACACCATAGTGTAGACATACCCTCTGTTTCTACTTCCACCAGCATTTCAATTGGGGCCCGGGGGGTGGGGAGGGGATTGTGTTTGGATGTTTACATTGTGTCTAAATGTTTACGTTGTGTCTAGTTCAGAGGTGGCCGAGGAGGGAACCCGAGAAGGCCCACACAGTGCAAGGAAGCCTCATCATTAATATGGAGGTTCTGGTCTCAGCATGCAATGCTGCATCTTAAACAGTAGCCTCTGTGCTATGTAGTTTACTGTAGCTGTGGCCTTCACTCTTCTGTCAGCTTCCCGTTACAGCCCTCCGCTGGGCAAAGTTGGGCTCCCCTGCTGTAATGATAGTGATTCCTTCCAATTTGTGATATATCAACTCTCTCTTCACCCCCTTACTTTCAGGATCTTATAGTTCCAACTTGGCTGTTAAAAAGAGCTGTGAGATTAAAGCTCAACAAAGAAATACACAGACCAAAAGGGAATGTCCATTTATGATGTGTATATATGAAAATCATTTTTGAAAGCTGTCTCCTGTTCATGGCAGTAACTTATTTCAACAAATAATTTTGAAAAGATTTATTACATGGGTTGTGTTTGCCTGCAGAGCAGACACATTAACATTATAGACCATAATGGCAATACACTAATAATAATAATACTTCATTAACATATTCATCTAAAGGTCAAGACTTGTAAGATAGATGATAACAACTCTTCCAGAGCCGTGCACAGTCTGTCTTGTCAGTTCTAATTTCTTGAAAGACTATTCTTTCTAGGAACAAAGAATGTAGACCATACTTACAGGATGGGGGACATGATCTTGGGAAGTAGTGACTCCAAAAAAGATTTGGGTATCGTGGTGGGTAATCAGCTGAGCATGAGGTCCTAGTGTGATGCTGTAACCAAAAAGACTAATGCACTCCTTGGATGTATAAGCAGAGGAATCTCAAGTAGGAATAGAGAAGTTAATTTACCTCTATATTTTGCACTGATGTGTTCACTGCTGGAATATCATGTCCAGTTCTGGTGTCCACAATTCAAGAATGATGTTGATAATTTGAAGAGGGTCAGAGAAGAGCCAGGAGAATGATAAATGGTTTAGAAAACATGTCTGATAGTGACAGATTCAATTAGCTCAATCTATTTAGCTGAACAAATAGAAGGTTAAAGGACTTGATCATAGTTTATAAGTACCTATAAAATATTTTGGGAACACATATTTAATAATGGGCTCTTCAACTGAGCAGAGAAAAGACGGTTACTCACCTTTGTAACTGTTGTTCTTCGAGATGTGTTGCTCATATCCATTCCAGTTAGGTGTGTGCGCCGCGCGTGCACATTCGTCGGAAAACTTTTACCCTAGCAACTCAGTGGGCCGGCAGGTCGCCCCCTAGAGTGGCGCCACCATGGCGCTTGATATATACTCCTGCCGGCCCACCCGCTCCTCAGTTCCTTCTTGCCGGCTACTCCGACAGTGGGGAAGGAGGGCGGGTGTGGAATGGATATGAGCAACACATCTCGAAGAACAACAGTTACAAAGGTGAGTAACCGTCTTTTCTTCTTCGAGTGATTGCTCATATCCATTCCAGTTAGGTGAATCCCAAGCCTTACAAAGGCGGTGGGGTCGGAGTGAAATGTGGCAGAATGAAAACTGCTGAGCCAGAGGCTACAGCCTCTCTTGACTGTTGAACCAGGGCATACTGCGAAGCAAAGGTATGGACCGAGGACCAATGGAGCTTCGCGACAGATCTCGTGGGTAGAAACACGAGCCAGCAAGGCGGCAGATGAAGCCTGAGCCCTGGTAGAATGCACGGTGATGTGGCTTGGGGAAATATGAGCCAAATCATAACAAGTGGGGATGTCCGCCATCACCCAAGATGAGATCCTCTGAGAGGAAAACAAGCAAGCCCTTCCTGTGGCCCGCTACCGGGACAGAGCTGGGGCACCTTAGGAAATGGTTCTGTCAGCACAATATAATGCGAGCACTCCACAGATGTCCAAGGAGTGCAATGGTTGTGCCCATTGCGTTGAGCTGTGGGTAACATGAAAGGCCGAAACCACCTTAGGGAGGAAAGCCGGGTGCGGTCATAACTGCACCTTGTCTTTGTGAAACCTAATGTACGGCGGAACCACCGTAAGAGCTCTGAGCTCGGAGACCCGTCTGGCCAAGACTAGGTCGAGGTCCCAGGTTGGGGGTGGGCGGCGCACCCGAGGGTGCAAGCGCTCCAAGCCCTTGAGGGGCCTCGAACCCATAGAGCGTGAGTACACGGAACGTCCACCTTAGCCTGCTGGAAGGTAGAGATGGCTGCTGAGCGTATCCTCAGCGATGATACCGCCAGGTCCTGCCGCTGAAGGCCAGAGGCAGGCCAAATAGAGGGGGATCGAGACCTCAGCAGGAGCAAGATCGAGCGTATTGCAGCTGTAGAAGAAACGCTTCCACCTGGCCCGGTACGTTGACCAGGTGGAAGGCTGCCTGTCACCCCCGACTCAGGTACGCAGCAGCCACTGTGAGGCGAAGAGGCTGCAGGTCCGAGTGACAAAGCCTGTCGTTGCCCTGAATGATGAGGTCTGGGTGGGGTGGAAGGGTAATTGGGTCTGTTACTAACAGGCCGAGCAACATGGTATATCAGTGCTGCCTGGACCACTCTGTAGTGATCATGATGATGCGCGCTCTGCCCCTGCGGAGTTTGAGCAGGACCTAATGAACCAGTGGAAACAGTGGGAAGGCATAATGCAGTTGGCCTTTCCACGGCATAAGGAACGCGTCCAAGATCGATTCCGAGGAGAGACCTTGGAAGGAGCAGAACACCTGGCATTTCCTGCTCTCGCGGTGAGCGAACAGGTCTGTGTGAGGAAACATCTCCACTTCCGGAAAGCAGGACGCCTCACATGGGGCAGAGTGATCACTCGTAAGACAGGAAAGACCTGCTGAGTCAAAGAGTTAAGACGTTCCGAACGCCTGGGAGAAAGGACGTCGCCAGCTCCATCGAGTGTGCCATGCAAAAGACCCAGAAATGGATGGCCTCCTGACAAAAAAGGGGGGAGGACTATGTCCCTCCCTGGATACTTATGAAGCACATGGCCGTTGTGTTGGCTGTAAACACCGAGATACAACGGCCTCGCATCTGCCGCTGGAACCCCTGGCACGCCAGGCGGACTACTCTCATTTTTGGGGCCTTAAGCTCGGAGGTGACCATGAGCACTCGAGCAGAGAGATGATGCGTCCGTCATCAGGGACAGTGAGGGCTGGGGCGGATGAAACCGCATCCCTGTCCACACCAAGGAGGGAGTTAGCCACCACTCTAGGGAGCCTAAGGTGTTCGAGGGAACGGTGACTACCATGACCATTGGCTCCCTGTCCGGGCGGTACACCGAGGTGGGCCGGACTTGGAGAGGACGGAGGCGGAGCTTGGCGTGTTTGGTTACAAACTTGCAGGCAACCATGGACCCAGGAGACTGAGACAAGAACGAGCCAGGTCGTTGGGAAAGCCTTCAGACCTCAGATGATTGTTGCCATCGCCTAAAACCGCAGTTGTGATAAGCAGGCTCCGGCTAGGTAGGAGACCAGGATAGCCCCTAGGAAGCCCAACCTCTGCGTGGGAACCAGAGTGGATTGCTCTATAGTAATCATCAGGCCTTGACCTGTGTATAAGACCGTGACGATGCCCACGCGCTGAGTGGTTTGTGTCTCAGAGTCTCCTCGGATAAGCGAATCGTCCAGATATGGAAAAGCGCATATCCGACATCAGCGACGGTAGGCGGCGACTATGGCCGCAAACCAGGAGTATTGACAGTTGGCTATAAAGCAGAGGCATCTCCTGTGCGGAGGGAAGATGGCATTGCGAAAGTACGCGTCCTTCATATCCAGGGCGGCATAGTAGCCCCCAGGAGGCAAGGATGGAATAATGGTTCCCAGGGATACCATGCAGAACTTCAACCTTATCCTAAACCGGTTGAGTCCGTGCAGGACCAGGAAGGTCTGAGACCTGCGTTCGAGTGGGGGACTAGGGCATAACGGGAGTAAAACCCCTTGCCCCTTTCGTCCGCTGAAGGGGGACAGGGCTGGAGCAAATTAAAGGTGGTACCTATGCTCCATCGTGCGCAGGACCCAGCGATCTGAAAGTAACTGGGGCCACGCCAGGAGAAAGCGGGATCGGGATCCCGGCCTGCGACTGGTACACCGCCCTCAGGCGAACCTTGGAAGGTTCGTCTTCGGTCCCAGTGGTAATTGCGAGGGACCTTGACTTTGGCTCTTTAGGGGTCCTGACGTTCGTCTGCGACCACCTTGGCCTTGCCGTTTGCCAGAGTTCTGCCTCTGGCTAGGTACAGAGTATGGCAGCTGGGGCCAGAAAGGCCTGCGTTTGGTCGCTGGCGTATGCATGCTGAGAGAGCGCATTAGGACCCTATTGTCCATCAGGCTTCGCAGCCTGGGGCTGTCTCTGCCGCGAAGAGGCCTTTACCAGCAAAGGGTAAATCCTGAATGGCATACTGCAGCTCCGGCCGGAGGTATGAAACCTGAAGCCATGAAATGCACCTCATGGCGACACCCAAGGCCAGAGTCCTGGCCGCAGAGTCTGCTGCGTCCAACGAGGCCTGGAGGGACGCTCTGGGAACCTTCTTTCCCCCGTCCTCCAAGACGGCAGCGAACTCCTGGTGGGAGTTCTGAGGGAGAAACTCCTTCACCCAGGTGCTATAATTATCGCAGCTAAGCAAGGCTTGTTGCTTTGCTACCCAGAGCTGCAGGGCCTCTGCAGAGTACACCTGGCGGCCAAGCAGGTTCATTCGCCAAGCCTCTTTCGGCTTTGGGGCTGGCGCCCGCTGGCCATCATATGAGAATCGTGGTCCTGAGCATAAAATCTGCGCATATGGGATGACACGGATGCGTGTCCGGACGGCCATGGAGATACTAAAAGAAGGCACAGGCAGAGTCTCTGACTCATTCGGACCTTGCCCAACTCGGCACCGGGGACCGGCACCGGGAGGCGTATCGGTACCTGGAACGAGATCCAGACCCGCAACCAGAACGGTGCCGGGAGGTCGACCGAGATCTCGAGGCTCGGGGAGAGGCTACAGGAGTCAAGGCACCTGCCGCGGTGCCGGGAGTTGGAACGGTGCCGATAGCGGGTCGGCGAACGGGATACCGACCGGTGCAGCAAGTGCGACCAGTACCGATGAGGAAAACAGCACCGGGACTGCCAGTGGTGTCCGGCGTGCCGACAGGACTTGGAGTGTCTGCGGGACCGTGATCATGAACGGTGCCGCTCTGCTGTGCTGACAGAGGACGGTCACCTGAAGAGACTGTATTACCCGCACCGGCGGTGCCGGGGTCAGGCAGCATCGACTCTGTCATGGCACTGAGAGCCCTCGCCGTTGGTAACGTCTCCGGCGTGGAGGGAACAGCAGGCTCAACCACAGTGCATACTGGGGAGCTGTCAGGCACCGGATTCGACGGCCCTCGTGGGACCGGGATCAATGGTACCGAGGTCGTCAGAGCTTCGGTAGGTGTCGGTGCCGGGCGATCCGAGTTAGATAAGCTGTCTGGCTGCGGTGCCATCAGCACGGAAGCAGCAGGAGCAATAAGCTCAACCACGGCGCGTGCCGGGGAGCCGTCGGGCACCGGATTCGATAGCCCTTGTGGGACTGGAATCGACGGTGCCGACGTTGTCGGTGCCTCAGAGGCGTTGGTGCCGGGCAATCCGACTTAGACTAGCCCTCTGGCTGCGGTGCCGTTGGCACGGAAGCAGCAGGAGCAGTAGCTCAACCACGGCGCGTGCCGGGGAGCCGTCAGGCACTGGATTCTACGGCCCTTGTGGGACCGGGATCGACGGTGCCGACGTCGTCGGTGCCGTAGCAGGTGTCGGTGCCGGGCGATCCGACTTAGACGAGCTCTCTGGCTGCGGTGCCGTTGGCACGGAAGCAGCAGGAGCAGTAGCTCAACCACGGCACGTGCCGGGGAGCCGTCAGGCACCGGATTCTACGGCCCTTGTGGGACCGGGATCGACGGTGCCGACGTCATCGGTGCCGTAGCAGGTGTCAGTGCCGGGTGATCCGACTTAGACGAGCTCTCTGGCTGCGGTGCCGCTGGCACGGAAGCAGCAGGAGCAGTAGCTCAACCACGGCGCGTGCCGGGGAGCCGTCAGGCACCGGATTCTACGGCCCTCGTGGGACCGGGATCGACGGTGCCGACGTCGTCGGTGCCGGGCGATCCGTCTTAGACGAGCTCTCTGGCTGCAGTGCAGTTGGCACGGAAGCAGCAGGAGCAGTAAGCTCTACCACGGAGCATGCCGGGGAGCTGCCAGGCACCGGATTCAGTGGCCCTGGGGGACTGGAATCGACGGTGCCGATGTCATCGGTGCCTCTGCAGGTGTTGGTGCCGGGTAATCCAACTTAGACGAGCTCTCTGGCTGCGATGCAGGTGGCACGGAAGCAGCAGGAGCAGGGGGCTCAACCACGGCACGTGCCGGGGAGCCGTCAGGCACCAGCAGGAATCGTAGGCTTTCTCGACCTCGGAAGAAGGGAGCGGTGCCGAGTCGACATCGGTGCCGGCGACGGCCGGTGCCGAAAGGCCTTGGTAGTACCGGCGGGGTCCGGTGCCGAGGAGGTGCTTCTGCCCACCGCTTGAACATCGCTCGGCGCCCAAGGTGGAGGGGTAAGTGAAAGTCCCGCACCTTTTTGTTCTCGGCTTAAAAGCCTTGCAAATGGGGCACTTAGCTGTCAGGTGTGATTCCCTGAGGCACTTCAAACAGGAGTCGTGTAGATCTCCCTTCGGCCGCGGCTTCTGGCAGGCCGGGCCCATTTTAAAACCCGGTGAGCCATGCATGGGCTCCGGCACCGGGTTCATGGAAGGGGCTACTTCCTGAACCCCGCTAACTAAACTAACCATGTTAGCAAAGAAAACACGTATAACTATACAATATATATATATAAAAGGGTTATAACTGCATAACTATATACGAGAAATACGAGTAGCTAGGGAAGTGGAGGTCAGCTAAGCCGCGCTCCACTGTTCCAACGACCGACACGGGCGGTAAGAAGGAACTGAGGAGCGGGTGGGCCGGCAGGAGTATATATCAAGCGCCATGGTGGCGCCACTCTAGGGGGCGACCTGCCGGCCCACTGAGTTGCTAGGGTAAAAGTTTTCCGACGAATGTGCACGCGCGGCGCACACACCTAACTGGAATGGATATGAGCAATCACTCGAAGAAGAAAGGTATAATGTGATCCAATGGCTGGAATATGAAGCTAGACAAATTCAGACAGGAAAGAGGGTGTAAATTTTTAACAATGAAGGTAATGAACCATTAGAACAATTTACCTAGTGTTATGGTGGATTCTCCATCACTGACAATTTTTAAATCAAGACTGGATGTTTTTTCTAAAAAAATCTGCTCTAGGAATTGTGTTGGGGAAGTTTTCTGGTCTGTGTCATCCAGGAGATCAGACTAGAGGATCACACTGGTCACTTCTGGTCTTGGAATCTACGAATCTGTTCTTTGTAGAAATTGCCTTCAAAACTTCAGGAATTTTCTTTTCTTTTTTTTCTTTTAATCTGTTTTTCATTTTTTTCATGAAAACCTTAAAAAAAAAAAGAAACTTTTTTAGAAAAAAAAACTATTTTTTTTCAAAATTTCCCATGAAACACAATTAACACTTTTCATCCAGCTCTGATGAAGGAGTAAAGATCAGCAATTCACTTGGGAATACAGATTGTTACACATAACCTAGAACTTCCTGGATAGCCTCATGACATCACCTTACTGATAGTGGTAGTTATGGAGTGGTGCAAACTTGACTCTTTTTAGATAAATGTGATTTTCTCATGTGAGCAGCTAGGCTTTAAGTACAATTAATTTTTTTTTAAAAAGCTAATGTTCTTCACCATTTTCCTTTGTGCTCTGAGGAAAATCACTTCACTGAAGTACATGAAAACTGTGAGTTTTGTATGGCTGTTGCAAGGCCCATCCCAACAGCAGAAGACCTGGACACAGAGCCACTGGAAACTGTGAGTAGCTGTGCTACTTACACAATTAAGCTATCTTGTCCTGGTAATTTTCCAGCAGCAAAGCCAATAGGTTACCACACCCTCGCAGTTTCTGATAACTAGTACCAAACATAGGTGATTAGACCAGGACTCCGGAGGTGAGGGAACTGCTAAGTCTTTTGTAACATATTCAGGATTATATTTTGCTCAAGCAGTACCATGGAAGGAAGAAAATTTGGCATCCCAGCATCCCCAAGAATTCCTGCTGCCATCAGCAATTGGACACAAGACAGGGTCACCCAAAAATCATTGTGAATTATACCAATGGAGGGAAAATCCACAACAAAAAATGGGAATAGTTAGGTCCAGTGACCAGGGTGCAAGATCTGAGATTCAGGACTCTTGTGATTTGCTCCTATTTCTACTATAGACTTGAGATGTGACCATAAGCAAGTCACCTTTTTAATCTGAGCCTGAGTATCCATAAATGTAGGCTGATACATTATGGAAAGGTGAGGGAGACAAATGAAGAAAGCTCCTGTCATATGCTGTAGTGATCATTGTTATTTGGGAAGCAGGGCAACAATTAGACATCAGAGTTGGGGAGGAAGGCAGAAGCAGGGCTAAGGGGGCAGTATGGAGAGGGTTGAAAGGAGCTGGATGACAGGCAGTTTGGAGCAGATAGGAAATTGGATTAAGAAGGCAAGGGGGAGAAAAGAGGATCACCTTTGGGGAATGGGTGTTGAGGGGGGAATAGGAAGAGATCACTGAAGGAATGGATGGTCAGAGAAGCAAAGTTGGAGGGAGACAGTCTGGCTTCAGTCAAGAGGAAGAGCTGTAGCTTGTGGTACAGAAGTGTTGGGTTCTTAGAAATGGAGCAGTGGTGAGTCAATGGACCAGAGAACCTGGCTTGCTGGCATTAATAAAGCCATATGAAGTGGGAAAATCCTGCATCACTCATGCGATGATCTTGCCTGATCTCAGACTGCTTGCCTGTTGGGAGGAATGTGAAGCCATGTGTGGAAAAGGTTACACTTTCTGCCAGTTCCCTGTAGGCTGGTCCCACTGTGTTCCCACGTCTGGCGTATTTTGTAGTTTTTGTGCTGCAGGACATACAAGGAGGTGTTTGAGTGTGTGATCAAGGAACTGATGGAAAGCACCTCATCTGATGACGAGATTGACATTGCTCCTCATCCTCACCTTTCGCAAGCAGTGCTGGAGAGTGAAACCAGAAAGAAACTTGAGCAACAGTAGGTGTCTCTGTGAGGGGGTGCATAGACCCCATGCTGATGAGGAAGGTGCCAGAGAGGCCCTAGCGACAGGGCTAGCCCTGCCCCTCCGGCCTTGTCAATCATGTATGATAGAGGAGAAGGCATTTAAAAAGGAGATAACTGCAGTCAGCTCAGGGTGGGGAGGAACAGGAGTCCCCTATGCAGGAGACTGCTCTGGGGAGTCCTGAAGCCACAAAGAGAACCCCCATCTAGGATATCTTCACCCCGACCCTACAGGGTGCAGTGAACAATCAGGGTAAGCCAGACAGAGTAAGCCCGACTCAGCAGCCTAGCCAGAGAGATTTCTCAAAACCCACTCTGCAGGTGCTGTATTGTTGGCTGCATTGTGGACTTCTCACCCCCCCAACCCTGTGAGAGACTCTAGAAAGAGGGTACTCCCGAGTGCATTGGGTCATTTAACTTTCGTTCTGATCCCCCATCAAAAGGCAGGACCTCCTTGCGTAAGTTCCCTATTGCGGGGAACTTTCCTGGCTTCTGCACTACCCTGGTGAAATGGGTTAGTGAAAGAATCTGAGTCCTCGCTCCCATTTCCTTTACCCAGAGGACTCCCCTTCCACTCTCCTGTCTGGCAGAACCCTTTTAACACCAACAAGGGTGGGCCTAGGATTCCTGGGGGGCTCAACCGCCAACCCTGCTGTGGTCACCTAGGACATGGGCTAGGGTGTCCCCACTCCAGGGTACTCTCTCTGCACTAGGCACCTCCCTAACCCACTGATCATTTCGTACAATGTAAAGCAAATACAAGTTGTTTAATTAACAATTAATTTAAAAAAAAAGAATAAGGAAAAATGGGAAAGGTTAAAGGAAAACACATAACCCCGCTCTTTGGCAGGGAACATTACAAACAGTGTCTCTAGACATCAGGGCACTTCACAGTCTGTTCCTGGTAGGTCCCAGGTCTCCTTCTCAGGCCCTGGCTGTGCTGCAGAGATGCTGTGGGTTGGACACTTGCAGTGGTGGCGGCCACACACCTCCGGTCTTTGGGTGGTGGGACCCTTCTTCTCAGCGTCATCCCCCCGTAAGGTTAAGATCTCCCTCCCAGCCTGGCCTGCAAGGATCCTTGGCTGGGGGTGTCTTTTTGCACTGGGCCCTTTGCCCAAGGTCCCCTCTTGGCTGGCCCCAGTTGCTCACCACACCTGGCTCTGTGGCTGCAGCTCTGCTCCCAGCAAAGGATCTGCTCTGCCTGGGCTGTGTCTCTGGCCCCCTTGGATCCAGCACGGCTCTGCTTCCCAGCTCAGCTTGGGCCCCTGCTTTCTCCTTAGGTCGGCCCCACTCTGTCTGACCCAGGTAATTCCATTTCACACACAGGATAGGATCCACCCCATCCCCCGGCCTCCTGACTCCCTGATTAGCCTGCCCGCCCTGTCCATCAGGCTCAGAGGCTGAGGCTGACCTGGAGCATTGGCCTCTCCCCAATCTTCTAGTGCTGTGAGCTAGCCAACCAAAACACCTCCACTGAATGTTAGTAAGGAGGCAACAGTTCCCTTATACTTGCAAAGAGTAAGGCACTAGGGTCTGTGCTGGAGCCATCCAGTGTAAATAACTGGGCATGGTCAGGTTCTCCTACCATCTGGGAGAAAAACCTCAGGTGACTCCTTTACCCTCTCCCATTATCCAGAACCCTTTGCAGGAGTCAGGACTCCCTCTCTACTACATTTCTTGACGAATACACTAGAGTGTAACTGATGGAGCTTTGCATGTAGAATTCCATGTTCCCCTCAGTTTTGTATGTGGTCATGTACATGGACAAGCAATAAAACCTCTTCTTTTGGACCCAGAGACAGTGGCTTCTGGAGGGGGCAGAGGGGTCCCATAGCCCTGCTGGACCCCAACTCAGTGTTGCCTCTTAGAGAAGGCCCTGCTGGGCAGACAGCAAAGTTGACATGACTTGGGTTGTTCAGGTGGAGTAATTATTTATATATGTAAATATGCAGGTAGAACATCATGACCTAATGTCACATGTTTTTCTGAAATGGTTTAGGTTGTCTTTAGCCAAAAACAAATGTGTGATTTTAAAATATATTGTTTGTTGTCCTTAGGTTGAAAGAGGGAAGTTTTGATAAATATAGGGAACTATATGAGCGGCATATCAAGTTTGGTACCTGTAAGTACAGTTACCTTGGTACTGTTTTAGTCATTGTGTTTGATATAGAATCATATCGGACAGGGATGGAAGAGATCTATTAGGTCACATGTAATCCATCTTCTGGTCAGTGCAGGATTGTTCCCTACATGACATTTGATAGCATATTGCCCATTTAGTTTAACTACCCTAAGCAATGAGGCTTTCCTCACTTCCCTTGGGAAACTCTCCCACAGGCTCATGGGGTATTTCTACACTGCATCTGGGAGTGCGTTCATAGACAGATTTGTGTTAGTAGGACTCACCCTGGCGTGCTAAACATTGCTGTATGGACACTGCAGCTCAGGCTGGAGCTCAGTCTCTCAGTGCCCGCCCTCCCCCCATGCTTGGAAGCCAGGTCTACACAGCTATTTTTAGCGCACTAGCACAAGCTCCACTAGCACAAATCTGCGGCCCTGGTCTGGGAGGCTTACTCCCAGATGCGGTGTAGACAAACCTATAGACCACATTATCAGGTTTTCCGTGATGTTTAGACTAAAGTTTCCTTGCAGTTGAGTTACCCTTAAACAAATGCTCCATGATATCGATGAGATTAGGCTAACTCTGAGCTTTGAGAGGCAGAGCTGCACTGAATTCCCTGAACACCTTCATCTTAAAATTGTTTCAGTGACCAAAATTTCATTTAAATTCTCGCAACCCCAAGAAGAGGTCCCAGTTGTTGGTCCAGCGCTGCCTCAGACTCTTGAAGACCTGGACACAGAGGTCAGAGCAGAGCACGAAAAGGTGTGTGATGATAACCTGATGGCTCTATTGTCTTTTGATGATAGTACCTATCTCTCCACATAGGTAAGTTGTCTGAATGTTCACGAGATTTGATCTATTCAGCAACCTCTCTTGACAGCGCTGTTATAAAGGCAGCAACATCTGTGACAGTAAATCTCAATGGGACTTAGAAAAGTGGGATGGTGACACAAAACCCTTCACTCGAACGGTGGGAAGAATATGCTGAGCCTCTGCTTTAAAGAGAACACCCCTCTCTGGGAGTTGGCACAACTCTCCAGCCCTCTCACCACTGTGTACTCCACTTTACATGTCTACTCAGGGGCTTGTCCCAGAGCAGGGCCGGCAAGGTGAGTACACTGCAAGTATCTGTGGATCCTGTAACTAGCATACAGAGCCCTCCTCCCTGTGGAAAGTACAACCCCAAAAGAGAGATTCAGGAGGATGCAGTCTGTTCTATGAACTGCCCAGAGACATGGTTTATTATTATTAATTTATTTGTGCTGTACTAGCCCTTAGTGGTCCCAACAGAACTCAGGCCTCCATTGTGCAAGATACTGTACAAACCCATTAAGAGAGAGTCCCTGCTCCGAAAGACCTTACAGTCAAAATAGACAGACAACAACTGAGAAAAAGGAATTATTATTATCCCCATTTTACATAAGGGCAACTGAGTTACAGCAAAATTATGTGACTTGCCCCTGAGACAAGGTGGGTGAGGTAATATCTTCTATTGGCCAATTTCTGTTGGTGAGAGAGACAAGCTTTCAAGCTACACAGAGCTCCTCTTCAGGTCTATGCAGAGCTCGACTTCACCTAGACCTGAAGAAGAGCTCTGTCCAGCTCGAAAGCTTTAGAGAGCCAACTTCAAATCCCAGCATTGCTCATCAGTGAGCATGGAACTAGTGTCTGAGTCTTGTCTCCAGTTCTACCCAAGTGGCTATTCACAATTTGACTCCGGTAGTGGTGTCTCTCACTAGAGAGCCAGACAGGGAATAGTATGGATGTTGCATGTTAGTACTGAGAAGCACTGGCAGGGAAGGGTGGGAGGTGGATAAAAGCAGGCACAGTAGCTGTTCTTAGGCAGCATGCTTGTTTGAGACCAGTGCTCTCATACTCTTAATTTCTCTTCTGAATTCTTAAAATAGGTGGTGGGGGGAAACAATTTTACATGCAAAGTAGCTAATTTTTCAGAGTTACAAAGGACTTTTTATTTTGTCCATCCATGGTAAGAGGCCCATCCATTTTACCAAAAGAGACAGGTAACAGAGCTCTTCATCTGGCAGGGGCCAAATATGTGACATGGACCTAATACAAAACCATCACGGCGAAACAGCAGAGGAGGGAGCCAGAGATATGCAGGATCCATCCTTCAGCATCTCTCTGGTTTCTTGTAGAGTGTTTCCCCACTGTTTCACATTGCTGGTGTCAGTAATATAAACAGCAAGATAACAGCATAGTTATCAATTGTGATAAAGTTCCTCCTCTACCTTGGGGGGGGGTCCTGTGCTTATTGGCAGATTTGCTCACCTCAGTGATCTTCCCCTCTGGTGGAACCCCATCTATCTCAGCCACCTCTTTTCTGACATTATCATATCTAGGGTCCTTTTCCCCCTAGTCCTTGGGTCTCCTCCTCCTCCACCTTAGCCATGCAATCTCTTGCCTTTCCCTAGGGTCTCCCAAGCCCTTGAGTATCTGCCTCGTCTAGCTACTGCATCTCTCTTTCCATCACTACTCTCTGAGGGTGTCATGGTCTTTACCACGCACTCAAATTCTTGTGAGCATCAAGCCACCAAGAGAGGGTTGGAGGGCTGATATACTCCACTATTTGTTGGTTCTTTTGCTCCTGGTCTACAGCGAGTCACAGACTCTGGACAGGGGTGAATTTGAAGCTGAATTGAGTGTGGTGCTTCATAAGCCAGCACAGCTGAAGGTTATGCAGGAAGCCAGTACATTTACACCAGGATATGCCTCTAGACTGGGATATGTTTTGCTGGAAGTGTTCAACTGCTTTTATAACAGATGTATACTGTGTAGACGTAGGTATTAGCAAAGACCAATGATTTATATTGGACTGGAAACCAGGTTATATACAGGAGAGTAGCAATATGATATGTTGGCTTTACCCTCCTGACTCCACACCTCTGCTCTTTCATTCACTCCCTGAAAGGGTTTCTTCAGATCCATGTCACTGAACTACAGCCAATAATCTAGGGCCTTGCTCCTGTTGAGTAGCCCCTTATTCCACAAGGAGTTTCAATCCTATTGTCTCTAGTATGCCACACTCCCCGTTAGTACCCGGCCAGAGCTGGGGAAGCTAATGATCCAACCAGCGAACCAAATTCGGTGATGAATCTTGGTCACGTGCCACCTGAGGCACATTGGGTATTGCCACTTCTTTGTGTATGCGCAAAGAGTATGTTACTACTCCACAGGCCTGAGGCTCTCCTGGGTGGAACACAATGGGAGTAGAAGGCGTTCGGCACCAAACCTGCATTGTGAACAAGGGCTGGGCTGTTATGTTGAAATCCATCCTGCTTTCCAAAGCAGAAAATGTTACAGTGCCCACACATTTACATGAAAATTACCTTGATTTACATCACAAGCGGTGGGATTTTTTTATTGTAGATCTAGAAATCCATTACACTACTTTCCCCTGTGAGCTATGTGCATGACAAAGCCTCCTATCAAGAACCGCCTGCTTTTGCGCTTCATAAAAAGTCTTTGAAACATGGAAGCGAGAGCAACATTTATTTCTCCCTGCCCATCCGCTCACAACCAGAAGATCATTTTTAGCTAGTTTGAAGAGCCAAAATATACATCCTCGGGTTATAAATTAGGGCGCTTGTTATGGCCAGAATCAGTCACTTCACACAGGAGAAATGCATAAGCCTAGAAGCTACTGAGGTGGACCTCTAATCTCCTGGAGAAAGAGATGGCGGGGAAGGCCTCTTTCTGCATTTCTGAATTAGCTGTTGCTTTAATAATGCTAAAATGCTGGACTGTAAAGTTGCTCCCGCTGCCCCCCTTTCCCTCCCAAAGCAAACTATTCAGCATTCTTCTAGGAGAAGCAAGTGGCTCTGCTGTTCATTCCTACAAGGAAGCATGGAGCTCAACCTCATGCTGTGCTTGGAGCCAATCCCTCAGTAAAGGCATGTTTATATTTGCTCTGCAATCATCTGTCAGTACATGGCAGGGTAAATTAACTTATGTGTCTGATGGAAAGAAAGCCTCTTGGCAAAATATTATTGGGGAAAGGCTACCAATATAAATTAAAGAACTGAGTTTTGTACATAAGACATGTAAAATATAAACTGTGGAGGGTGTTGTCTCCTGTGTCAGTCAGCAGACTTTTAATTAAAAACAAACAAAACAAACTTCAACGGTAAAATGGGAGATACAGCATCTATAGATTTATATTATTGGGCCAAATCCTTTGGTCCCAGTTGGAGATGAGCAAATATCGGAGGCGAAATTGTTCATGAATATCGTATTTGGAATCTAAGCCTCTCTGTCACGTTGTTACGGATTTTTAGTTGGGGTGCATGTGCTGCATACACAATCGCAAAACATTCCTGATGGGTCTTAGGCCTGGAACTCCTCCCCTCGCCCCACACTTTTTCACTTCAACAAATCATTGTATTTCTACAGAATTGTCATGCGCGTGACCCTGTAAGAAGATATTATCCTGATGGACAGAAATTCTTTCTTCTTTTTCCAGATGGGACAGGTCAGGTTTTGTATCCTGCAAAGACATATCCCTTTAAATAGTGGGCCAAATTTCAGAATGGTCTGAGGATTTTTCTGGCTAGGAGTTTCCTCCTGTACTAACAGATAAACTATGTCTCAACATTGTGAGCCAAATCTGCAGCTGGTGTAAAGCAGCTTAGCTTCAGTAACTGCAGTGTTGCTACACTGATTAAAACCACCCAAGAAACTGAGCCTTTGCGTCTACCGGGGGTGGTATTCCACCGAAATCTGCCTTATTGCAGGAGCTGTGGGAGAGTGTGGGTTTGTTTTGGGGGGGAGGGTTTTCCTTAACTATCTCCCAGTTATCCATCAGGTAACATTGCCATCCTGATCGTGTATGTCAAGGAAGTACAGTTTATATACGTCATCCTAGAGGATCACACATACTCAGGGATTCGAGCATTCTTCACAAATCGCGGCTATGCCGCATGCTACCATAGGAATGGGATCATCTGGTGAGCACAAGTACTGTTAGACAGTCTTCCAGCTAGTACTAATGATTGCAGCCAGGAAGCCCGGGTCTAATGATCAGTGACTGGGGACACCACCTTGGCTTTTGGGGTAGAGAAGTCTCAGCGGTGAGGATAGCTAAGCAGGCAGGAGTGGCTGGAGATTTGGCACACTTCCACCAGCTGCAGTAGTGCCAACTCTCCTAGGCCTCGTCCAGACTAGGGGAGGAAAATCGATCTTAGATACGCAACTTCAGCTACGTGAATAACGTAGCTGAAGTCGAATATCTAAGATCGAATTACTCACCCGTCCAGACGGTGCGGGATCGATGTCCGCGGCTCTCCGTGTCGATTCCGGAACTCCGTTCAGGTTGATGGAGTTCCGGAATCGACGTAAGCGCGCTCGGGGATCGATATATCGCGTCTAGACTAGACGCGATATATCGATCCCCGAGCAATCTATTTTAACCCACTGATACGGCTGGGTAGTCTGGACGTGGGCCTAGGGAAAGAGCTGAGCCACTTCCTAGCTGGTCATAGAGGAGAAGCGATGTGCCACTGGGACTTGGGCGCCCAGCTCTGGAGGTGAAGAGGGGGTCGCAGAGTGACAGAAGCCCTGCTGTCCTTTGGCCTGCTCCTGGTGCATACAATAGCTAAGAATATGGAGGATGAGTGTATTTACTTTCTAAAACCTATGGGTGCTCTTTTGACCAGTCCAGCCTTGATTGATTATTGCAGCAGCACCTATGAGCCCCAGTCACAGACTAGGGCCCTGTGCTAGGTGCTGTACAACACAGGACAAAAGGTGGCCCCTGTCCTGAGGAGCTTGCAATGTGTGCATACGACAGGAGCCAACAATTCATACAACAAACAAACAGGGGAGCACAAGGTAACTCTGAGCCAAAACCGATCAGCATACTCCACTTAAGAGATAGCGACAGTGAACCAAAGGCAACCCACTACCCTCAGACTTAATCCAGAGGTATGGTACTCCATTGTGAGCTGAGGTCAGGGCATTCAGCCCAAGACATGCTGGTATTTGTAGTGAGAGTGCCACACTTCTTCTTTAAAGAGGGCAGTAGCTGCTGTCTGCTCCATTTTATATACGTTAATTGTAGACCAAAGTCTTTGGGCCAGTTGCCAGTAATTCTGAGCATTCAGCAGAGTTTGATTATCTCAGTTACACATCTCAGTCTATTGCAACCCCCTTGCTATCAGTTGGCTTAAACCCAGTTATGCCAACATTCCTGGCGGTTACCTCCCAGTCTGTTTTGCCAAGACTCTGTACATTAGTCTGTGCATCAGAATGGCAGTTACAAGGGCCGGTATCATTTGGCTTCATGGCAACCTTGCATTTGGTTTGTTTCTCATATCCAGTGAATGCTCCAGGCCATAAAGAATTACTCAGGTGACCAATTTCTTCCATAGACTAAACCCTAATATCTATAGATAGATAATTTGAAACAGGAATCCCTGCTTTTTAAGTCATAACATCCTGATTTCCAATTCCCCGCCCCCAGAAAGTTTACCTCAAAAAGCCAGGGAATGAAAGGCAGCAATGCAGCACATAAATATCAGTTTTTCATTTTAATCTCTTACACTGGGAAGCAAGTGTGTGCTGATTTAAATTTTACAAGTCCTCTCTGTGTTGAAACTAATTATTGGATACATTAAATGTCTTACTGGATATTACAAATCATTGCAAATAGCTTTTGTAATAACACGTCCATAAAGGCCACTACACTCCCAGTATTTGTCTCCAGACACATTGCTCTTTCATCCATCATGAAGCAGTATGATTTTTACAACACTCTAACACAGCAATTCCTAGCAGCAGTAAAATACCACTGACCCCTTAGACTTGAACCTCTGTTTTCCACCTCTCTCTCCTGCTGTCTTTCCATTACTCCTTTGTCTCTCTGGTCTGGAAATGCCTGTGCATTCATTTTAAGAACACAATGGTGGCTCCTCTTGTTTTCAGAAGTATTCCAGCCATTTGTTTCCCTTATTTCATTCCTTCTCTCAGCCTACAGTTGTGATTATAGACCATGTTCCCTCATTTTTAATGTTTTCACCAGCTGGAGTCAGATCACACCACCTACACTTGTTCATATTCCGATGGCAATTGGGCCACAGCAGTAATCATGGATCCGAAAGAGAAATATTATAGTGCAGCAGCAAATAGCAAGTCCCAGAGGGAAGCAAGCATCATAGTCACAATCCTATTTTCACCATGAGAATGAGATTATGGAAATGCACTGTTGCTGAGTAATCTTAGCATTTCAGATTACTTAACCATGTGCTTCTCCTTCCATAATCACAACTAACAGTGCACTTAGTTGATCTGCCTCTGCCTTTCTTCAGTTCTTTAAGTTAACACATAATCACTCCAGGTTTCTTTTGGGATTGGTACAAGTTTTTTGGGAGGAACATTAGGGTCAAGATCTTGAGTTGGTGTAAATGGTGTAGCTGATTTACACTAGTCAAGGACCTGCTCCTTGATTTATAGCTGTACTGTTGTGAGAGGGGATACTGGTGCTTCACTTTAGAGAAATTAAGGGCTATATAGAATAAAAAGACGGTTACTCACCTTTGTAACTGTTGTTCTTCGAGTTGTGTTGCTCATATCCATTCCAGTTAGGTGTGCACGCACCGCGTGCACGTTTGTCGGAGAAACTTTTACCCTAGCAACACTCGGCGGGTGGCTGGGCGCCCCCTGGAGTGGCACTGCTATGGCGCCGGATATATACCCCAGCCGACCTGGCCACCCTTCAGTTCCTTCTTGCCGGCTACTCCGACAGTGGGGAAGGAGGGTGGGGTTGGAATGGATATGAGCAACACATCTCAAAGAACAACAGTTACAAAGGTGAGTAACTGTCTTTTCTTCTTCGAGTGATTGCTCATATCCATTCCAGTCAGGTGATTCCCAAGCCTTACCTAGGCGGAGGGGTCTGAGTGAGATGTGGCAGTATGCAGAAACGCTGCGACAAAGGCTGCATCATCTCTAGATTGCTGGACCAGTGCGTAGTGCGAGGTGAAGGTGTGGACCAGGTCGCTGCACGGCATATCTCCTGGATAGGCACGCGCGCCAGGAAGGCGGCTGATGACGCTTGAGCTCTGGTAGAGTGCGCTGTAAGGTGGCCCAAAGGGACATGAGCTAGGTCATAGCATGTGCAGATGTATGCAGTCACCCAGGAGGAGATCCTCTGGGAGAAGACTGGCAGACCTTTTATCCGTTCCGCGACCGCCACGAACAGTTGGGGAGACTTCCGGAACGGCTTCGTCCGCTCAATATAGAAAGCGAGTGCCCTGCGTACATCTAAGGAGTGTAGCTGCTGCTCTCGCCGAGAAGAGTGGGGCTTCAGAAAGAAGACCGGGAGGAAGATGTCCTGGTTGGTATGGAAGGCAGACACAACCTTAGGGAGAAATGCCGGATGAGGTCACAGTTGTAACTTGTCTTTATGAAAAACAGTGTAAGGCGGGTCCACCGTGAGTGCTCTCAGCTCAGAGACCCGCCTGGCCAATGTAATGACCACCAGGAACACTGTATTCCACGATAGGTACAGGAGCGAGCAAGTCGCTAGCGGCTCAAATGGCGGGAGCATGAGCCTGGTTAGGACCAAATTGAGATCCCAGGTAGGGGCAGGGCGACGTACGGGGGGATAGAGGAGCTCTAGGCCCTTAATGAACCGAGAGACCAAGGGGTGGGAGAACACGGAGTGACCACCCTCGCCTGGCCAGAAAGTGGATATAGCCGCTAAGTGCACCTTCAGAGAGGATGTCGCCAGGCCCTGTTGCTTAAGGTACCAGAGGTAGTCTAGGACCATGGGAATCGAGGCCTCCGAAGGAGTAACGCCTTGAGCTGCACACCAGCAAGAGAAGCGTTTCCACTTCGCCAAATACGTGGAGCGGGTGGAAGGCTTCTTGCTGCTGAGGAGAATATGCTGAACCGGAGCGGAACAGCACAACTCTGCTGTGTTTAGCCATGCAGAAGCCACGCCGTGAGGTGGAGGGCTCGCAGGTCTGGGTGACGAAGCCTGCCGTGGTCTTGTGTGATCAGGTCTGGGAGGAGGGGGAGGGAAACTGGGGTGTCCATGGACAGATCTAGCAGGGTGGTGTACCAGTGCTGTCTGGGCCACACAGGCGCAATCAGGATCAGATGCGCTTTGTCCCTGCGGAGCTTTAATAAGACCTTGTGCACCAGAGGCAACGGAGGGAAGGCATACAGCAGGTGGTGCCTCCAAGACAGGAGGAATGCGTCTGTGATCGACCCCGGAGAGAGACCCTGAAAGGAGCAGAACTCCTGGCACTTCCTGTTCAAGCGGGAGGCGAACAGATCTATGAGGGGAAATCCCCACCTCTGGAAGATCGAATGGATGACGTCAGGTCTTATTGACCATTTGTGACATAGGAAGGACTGGCTGAGCCGATCCGCCAGAGCTTTCTGGACCCCCGGCAGGAAGGATGCCACTAGGTCTATCAAGTGGGCTATATAGAAGTCCCAGAGTCGAATGGCCTCTTGACACAGGGGAGACAAGCGGGTCCCCCCCGTTTGTTGATGTAGTACATGGCCGTTGTGTTGTCCGTGAATACAGAAACACAATGGCAGTGAAGATGTTGCTGGAATGCCTGGCACACAAGGCAGACTGCTCTCAACTCCCGGACGTTTATGTGGAGTGTCAGCTCCTGGGATGACCAGAGGCCCTGGGTACGCAGGTGACCTAGATGGGCCCCCCAACCGAGGGATGACTCATCCGTCATTAAGGTCATCGACGGCGGCTGTGGATGGAACGGCATCCCTGCACATACCAGGGATGGAGTTAGCCACCAATCGAGGGAGCAGAGGGGGCTGGGGGGAACTGTCACCAGGACGTCTATAGGGTCCCTGCCCGGGCGGAAGACCAAATGGAGCCACGTTTGAAAGGGTCGCATGCGGAGTCTGGCATACTTAGTCACATAAGTACATGCGGCCATATGCCCCAGGAGGCCGAGGCAGGTGCGAGCTGAGGTGATTGGGGAGGCCTGTAAACCTCATATGATCGATACGATCGCTTTGAAGCAGGGCTGAGACAAGCAGGCCCTGGCTTGAGTGGAGTCCAGCGTTGCCCCTATGAAGTCCAGCCTTTGTTTGGGGACCAGAGTGGATTTCTTGGTGTTGAGGAGTAGGCACAACCGGGAGAATAGGTCCGTGATTATGCCGACATACTGCCGGACCTGAATTTGAGAGGTCCCCTTGATGAGCCAGTCATCCAGATATGGGAACACATGTATCTGTTGCCGGCGGAGGTGGGTGGCGACGACGGCCATGCACTTCGTGAACACCCTCGGGGCCATGGAGAGGCCAAAGGGGAGGACTGTGAATTGGAAGTGCTGGTGGTTGGCCATAAAGCAAAGGTACTTCCTGTGCGGTGGAAAGATGGCAATGTGGAAGTACGCATCCTTCATGTCGAGGGCGGCATACCAGTCTCCAGGATCCAGGGATGGGATAATCGTTCCCAGGGACACCATGCAGAACTTCAACTTGAGCATCCATTTGTTGAGTCCGCGCAGGTCTAGGATAGGTCTGATGCCTCCCTTGGACTTGGGAATCAGAAAATAGCGGGAGTAAAACCCCTTCCCCCTCTCGTCTAAAGGTACCTCCTCTATAGCTCCCGCAGCGAGGAGAGACTGGACCTCTTGTAGGACTTGCTCGTGAGAGGGGTCCCTGAAGAGGGACCGGGATGGGGGGCAGGAGGGCGGGGATGAAGCAAATTGGAGGTGGTATCCTTGCTTCACTGTGCGTAGAACCCAAAGATCCAAAGTCAATTGGGACCATGCCGGGAGGAAGTAGGAGAGACGGTTGGAGAAAAGAGGGGAAGGATCCTGTCCTGAGGCTGGTACGCCGTCCCCAGGCGCACCTTCAAAAGTTGGACTTAGGGCCCGGTGGTGCTTTAGAGGGCCCGTGGTTTTGGGCCCCCTGGGGACTGGACTGGCGTCTGCGGCCACCCCGCCCGCGCCTTCCACTGAGGTCCTGCCTCTGCCAAGGCATAAAGTACGGGCAGTGTGTTTGGGGTCTGAGGGGTCTACCCTGGGTTACGGGGGTATGCATTCCCAACGAGCGCACGATGAACTATTATCCTTCAGGCTCTGCAGCCTGGGATCAGTCTTCTCCAAGAACAAACCCTTGCCATCAAAGGGTAGGTCCTGGATGGTGTACTGCAGCTCAGGAGGCAGGTTAGAGACCTGGAGCCAGGAGATACGCCTCATGGTGATGCCCAAGGCCAAAGTTCTGGTCGCTGAGTCGGCCGCGTCTAGGGAGGAAGGAAGGAAAGTTTCTCCGACGAACGTCCGACGAACATGCACGCGGCGCGTACACACCTAACTGGAATGCATATGAGCAATCACTCGAAGAACTACTACTATTACGGTACATATTTTTAAAAAACCCTTGGTTTCAAAATAAAACTAACTCACTTTTGTGCCATCTAATTTTAACATAGACCAGTTCAAACATGTCTTCAATTTGTGCTCCAGAGCAGCTTAGCTGGGATGTATTATTGTTTTTGCATTTCTTTTAATACTTGACACACAGTGTAACATGGCTGCTGAGCCATTCACCGGCCACTGCTGTTCTGGTCAGTTTTGTGTAGCAGTGAGGTAAGAACCAATTTCTTTATATTTAAACTAGACAAATTCAGACTGGCATATAGGCTAAATTATAAAAACTATCCAAACTCCTTATTGGGGGGCCATTTATCAGCTCTCGGAGCAATCTCCCTGATTCTCTCTCTGCCAGCATTGTATCTCATGAATTTGTGCTGATTTTCTATTTCATTTCAGCTGTCTTTATCCAGCAAGTCAGCTCTCTCATATACACACAAAAATACAGAGAACATGTATTAAGTTTTAATTGAAATGCTGCACATGTATAAGGTACAAATACATTCTGATTTGTTTGGCAATGAAGAAGAAATGATCAGAGAGAGATACAAAGATGTAGGTGCTAACTTGCATGACTTGATTCTACAACTACTCAGGTCAATGATTTCACTAGCTCGGGAACAGAGCCTTTTAACATATAGGTAAAAAAGTAATGAAAATATGAGGCCATCAACTGTTGTCATTTACACAGAGGCAACCTTATAGTTGCAAGGGGGTAGGCATTGCCAGTGGAAATGATGGCAGAGTTTGAGCCACAGCATCAGCATTGAGCAAGTGAGGTGAGTTACATTAAAGCAAGGAGAACCCAGCGGCACAGCCTCAATTCACATTCATTTCTCCTCGTCCAAGCTGTCAGGATACAGTGTTTGCTCCAAGGGCTTCAGCCCCAGGTGTGCACCCTGTAACCAAGGCTGAAGGCTTTGGGCTTTGGCTTTGACCCTAGGCAGCAAGCCTAATGCCGGCCCTGGCGACCCCATTAAAGCGGGGTCACGGCCCACAGTTTGAGTACAGCTCTTCTAGCCATAGAGTGAAATCCAATGAACCTTTGGACTCTCACTGTAACAAAAGTGTGTCAAACAGCATGTTCTAGACAGCATCAGGGCCTGTTTGGGGGACCCTGAAAGGGTTTTCTCTTTGATTCCACTATGAGAAGAAATGGCTAGGGCAGGGGTGGCCAACCTGAGCCGGAGAAGGAGCCAGCATTTACCAATGTACATTGCCAAAGAGCCACAGTAATATGTCAGCAGCCCCCCATCAGTTCCCCACCCCGTCTCCCAGTGCCTCTGGCAGCCCTACCAGTCAGCTCCTCCCATCCCTTCCTGCATCTCCTGATAGCTGTTTTGTGGCATGCAGGAGGCTCTGGGGGAGGAGCAAGGGCATGGAAGGCTCAGGAGAGGGGGCGGGAAGGGGTGGAGTGGGAGCAGGGCCTAAGCCATGAGCACCCCCCCCCCCCGCACACACACATTGGAAAGTTGGCAGCTGTAGTTCCAGCCCTGGAGTCGGTGCCTATACAAGGAGCCGCACATTAAACTTCTGAAGACCTGCATATGGCTCCGGCGCCACAGGTTGGCCACTCCTGAACTAGGGCCTGACATCACCATTCAGAATGGAAAACAGGTCACAAAGCACTATGGGCCGAAACGGCTTGCACTGCTAAGCCAAACCAGAATATATGAACCCCACCCTGCCCATCCCACACAGGACCTTCTCAGCATTCCTGCTGAATAAACACAGCAGAATGAAATACAGTCCTGGGCACAGGAGCAGAACTAGGCCGAGATGCCACTTACACCCTTAAAATAGGGCTTATGTGGTGCATCAACCTAGTGCAGCTGGCCCTCTGCTCTGGGGTGACCATCACCCACCAGGGCATGTAATGTAGCAACACAGCACACAGAATTAGTGCCTAACCACTCACTGTCAAAGTGGCTATACTTAAACTCTCAGGAACAGCTGCATGGGGAGTGCCGTTTTACTCTGTTAGTGGGAATTAGGAAACAAAAAGCATCATGAAAATCATTTTCTGGGTGTGTGTCAGCCCACAAAGTAAGAAAAGGAATTAAGTTCCACTCAGATAGGTAGTTTTTCATGTAACTGTATGTACCATGTGCTCATCCCCATAATATGTGAGTGCCTCACACTTACGATCAAAACACAGTAGAAAGACCCTCTTAAGGCCTCTTACGGCCTAGTCCAGTTTCTTTTCCTACGGGCAGCTGGAGTGGGCAATTGTGATGCTACTTTAATAGATTTTTGGGGAGTAAGTGTGTGACATTGCCACTCAGCTTTGGCATTTGCGATGTTCAGTTAAATAATCCCCTTTTGAGGCCATTGAAAATTATACTCAGAAAACGGATGTTGAAGAACAGCAGGTGAGAGATGGCCTTCTGCTTGGAAGTGGTTAATCTTATAGCCAGAAATGCTTCCGAGAGGCTATGTAGGGACATTCTTCTTCCACAGCTAGCCATAAGCACCCATTGGGAGCAGCATATATGCACCTACCCTGCTCCAACTGCTTTTAGAAGTATTCCAGTTATCTCTGTTGCATTTTGGATACCGACAGTCAGGAGTTCAATGGTAAGTGTGTATATTGAGGGGCAAAGACTGCAGCCCAGCTCCGTGCCACTTTGTAAAAGAAAAGTACCAAAGGGATACATACGAATGGTGAGAGCTCCCTTAGCTCAGGAATATAGATCAGAGGTGGGAAACACTTGTACAGTTTTAGCATCAAATACTTGCTCAGCAGTGGGAGATGCACCATACACACTGGCTTCCCCTTAATTTGACAGGCCACACCCATGAAGTGTCTGACGGCTGTAAAATAGCTATTTGCCTAGGATGAAGCCGGTATGGTCTAAGTGAATCAAGTGGACGTCAGTTAAGTTGGATCAGATGGAATGGGGTCAAAAAAAAGCTCATCAGCCACACTCTGGGGCCGATTTTCAAGAACTTGACTCCCATTCAGGTAGCAGATGAAGAGCCCTGCAGGTTGAGCACTGAACTTTTTTTAAAACCTGGCCATAAGTATTATCACAGAAGCTAGGGTCTTTTGAAACTCTGGCTGCAACTGTGGGATAGAGCCCTTGAATATCTGTTTCCTAGAGCCCCATCCACCTTTCCCACTTCCCCTTCATTATGGAAACTGGGATAAGTAGGGCTGGTCAGGAACATACCAAAACTGTTTGAGGGAATAGGTCATTTTCAACAAATTTCGGGGTTTAAAAATTTTTTTGAAAACTTGTTTTGAAATTGTCTAAACATCCCATTTTGACATTTCTAAACAAAAGTCCATTTTGTTTTCAATCTGAACCAACCTTTCCTTTAGAAATTTAAGCTAATTATACTAACAATTTTAATAAAAAAGTCAAAGTTGAAACCAAACTTTACGATTGACCTGACCAGATTTGATTTATTCTTTTTCTGATGGTCAGTTCCCAAGAACTTTTGAGTGTGGCTTTTCATCCTGATTGACACTGGGAACATTTTTTCAAAAAGCTAAAAAAATGTTCCTAGGATGAGAAAACCATTTCCTACTCAGCTCTGTTTACAAGCGCATCCATCACTTGATAGGGTGTAAATGATGCTTTTGTGTTTGGCTGAGTTCACAAACAAAACATGCTTGGCGTGATTCTGATCGCATTCATACTGCAGAACATCAGAAGAAATTACGCTGATGGCAACAATTATACCAGTGAGAGGAGAATGGGTCCTAAGAGGCCAAAGAGAGACATTCTTCATTATATATATTCCCTATATTCCCCAGGCAGTGTGCGCTTTTGTCTTCTTAACTCAGACTTTTTCTCTAGGCTGAATCTGGATCGCCTCACTGGCTCCTACTTTGATAAGAAAGGAAGAAGACAGAAGCACTGGAGTTGGCATGACTTCAGCCATCATGTTCATGCGCCTCCTTTCCAGCCCATCTGCATTAAACTAAACATTTATATCAGGATTAAAATTGTAGCTCAGGAGCAAATTTACTTATCATTTACTAAACAACAAAACTGCATCCATTTCAACATGGGGGCAAGGCTAAAGGTAAGTTCTCAGGATTAAGCATCAGCACTACAAATCCATTTCCTATTCACCAATTAATAGGACTAAATTGTCCCAATGGACAGGGCATTAACTTCTTCATAGAAATGCCTTTCGACTGAGATGTGACATTTTCTGGAGTCCTGTTAGTGTCCTTTGTTAAAAATCCTTACTGGCTATTTAGAAAGTTTATTCCACATCTGCAATTGCTGCTGAATAGAGCAAGCTGAAAATTGTATATTGGAGCATTTTTCTGACAGAAAATGCTGTTTTGGCAAAATTGAAACTTCCTACAGGACTGATTCTGATGAAATTTCAATTCAGAAAAGAAATAAAAAGCATTTTGATAAAGGTTAAGACATTCCATTTTAACATTTTCAGAACAGAATGTTTTGATCTTGTTTCAAAATTACTTTCATTTTGAAATGTATTATAGAAAATAAGTCAATTGAAACAAAAGTTTTGATTTTCTCTAAACAAAATGTTTCAATTACCCTGGAACTAATCCCTCCCCTCCTCCGAAATCCTGTTTTGCAGGAAACTTAAATGGTTTTTGTTCCAATTCAGAACTAATCCTGTGAAATGGAAATTCTGGTTCCTGCCCAGCTAGCTCTCCTGCTGAACTTGGCTTAATAATAGGGTAGTGAACTTGCAGGCATACATGTATATATCAGGGCCCTCTGCTGGATGAAAACAGAACTACTCAGCTCTTTACCATTGTTCCTATATTGCAAGCAGCTATGGAAATCTCTTAGCTCAAGTGGCGGGGCTCCTGCGGCTTTGAAGAGAGAAGATCCAAGTTCACGCCCATAAACAGTAAGCTGGAGACCACAAGTCCCAAGACTTATCTTCAGCTGCTGTATTGTTTACAGCACAGCTGAAAGTTCCACTACACAACCTCCCCACACATCTTTTTAAAAATTTAGCTTGTGGGAGAAAGACAAATTGGAGATGGAAAGATTAGTTCCACCTATGTTCACTCAACTTTACTCAGTTCCTGTTTGAAGGACCCAGGGACACTGTTGGTGCTTCCTTAGACTTTTAATGAGGTTTACTTGGCTTTGTAGAAATTACTCCAGAATGTGACATCCAATAAAATCAAAATGGGTTTCTTGTGGCATGCCTAGATAACAAGGGTGTCTCAGAACGATGCATTGTGGGGTTATTTTCGGTGAACAAAAGATGCACCAGGAGGATTTCACAGTAAACAAGTGTGAAAAGTTTAATTGACTTTCTATGGCAAATAACTCCTATCTCCCTTGGGCTACTAGAGACACAGCTTCAAGGTGTATTTAACTATTTTAGGTTTTCCCGTTTACAGGTGAAGATTTAATATGGTTTAAATAAAAGCTCACTGTAAACACTTTGCATAGACTGATAGTGCAGCATTTTCTGATATTCTGCAATGGGATTATAAGTATTAATCATGCAGCCTTTTCGGTTGACTCAGAAGACTAAGTTCTCTTTATGTTGGCTTTTTTTGCAGTTGAAAGACACAGCCACACTCCACTTACTTAAACCAGCAGAAAACCAACTGGGGCTACTCCTGCACTCCAAAAGCATTCAGATCAACAGCCTCCTAGCCAAAATGAAGAAAGTATTACAAGACTTGCAGCGCACACCATTAAACAAAATTCAGGCACTGCCTCTTGTTCTAGCACAGCTGCGTAAACTGCTGAAATGGAGAGGTAGAAAGACTCTTGCCCAGTAGACACTCTGGGTGTTGCAAAGTTAGATTTCCCTCTAGTCAAGTAAGGTTATGTGAGCAGTTCATGGTGAAAAAAAAATAAAACTCATTTTCAAGCATGTCCTAAGTGTTTAGCTGTATTCCAATGTAGAGCATCTATGGCAGTAAACAGCACATTTGAAAATATGCAGTGGATTGTATATTCCTATGGATAGACCAAAACATGTGCACTTGTTTGATAGAATGAGAAGGTGGTTCTTGTAAGTAGGAGAAAGGACAATAGGGTAACCTTAAGTTTGGCGGGAGTCTATGTTAAACAGTGCCTGTTGCGTGACCCAGTGAGCATGCCTTGCCCAACATTTCTGCCCACAAATTCATTGTGGGACGAATAAGCAGCATGTGTATACTGCAACAAAACACCCCCCTTGGTTACTAAAGGGGAAGGGTATGAATATGAATGAAAGAAAAAGACTGTGGACGAAGAGCCTTGTGTGGTATGAACTCTCTCCAATTCTTATCACAGTGATCATCCCAGAGGGTTAACACAGTGAAGTAGCCTGAGCGACAAGGGTTGGTGTTGAACAAGCCTCCACCTGTGTCTGTCAGTGAGACAGGGTGAAGAGAACGGGGCTCTGCCACAGATCCTAACCAAAACGACAAGTTAATCAAAGAAATGGAGCTAAGAATTTTTTTCCTCTCTGAACTGGTTTTCTTAAATGAAACAGTTGGACACCACTATTATTTCAGCCTGTCCTTGTAAGTCACTCTCACAAGTCTTCATGATTCTTTTGCTCTTCTCTGAAAACCCTTCAGTTTGTCTACAATTTTCTTGAAGTGCCCAGACCTGAATGGAGTATATTCTAGGAGTGGTCTGACTGGTACTGAATGAAAAGGGACTATATGTTCACTGCTCTCCATAACATATGGTCTCTGTGCATATAGCCTAAGCATTTTTCCCCCCTACCATTTCACAGAACCAACTCATACCTAATTCACTATTATCAAACTTGGGCCTCTATGTTACTGCATGCCAGATTTCTCTCCCCTTGAATACCTGGGTTTCATATTTCCCCCAGCTACAGTAGCTTGCACTTTAACAAGTTCAGATTCATTTTATTATTTCCTGATGATATTTCTACCTCTCTAGGTCCCTTTATTAGTCATCACTACTTCTTCAGTCTTCCAGCTAGCTTTCCATCCACATGGCAGCACTCATAACCAAACCAATTTCAATTTGTTTTTCCAACTAAAATTTCAAGATGCTATCAAATGATGTACCAGATTTCAGATCGTAGATGTACTTCATTCACTAGTTTAGTAAATGTATTAAAAGGCGATCATGTTCACGTGGCATGACGTTCTTTATAAACTCATTCTGCTTATTCTTTGTGGCTGTTATAAATGTTTACATCCAGTGTAACTAGGAAGGCATGACGTTACAGAATTTTAGAAACTTCGAAAAAAAATTACTTATCTAATGAATATTCCTTCCATAAACTGAGTGTGTTCTGAAGTGTTTTATATTGTCCCCACATCGTTCCTCCTGTTTGAAACTTCTTGGCTTGGACACAAAGGGAGCCCCTACGATTTTCACTATTGTATTAGCAATTGGGATGGATGTGGAAACTGGACCGAGACTCAAAACAAATCAATAATAATGTCCAAAAGACTTCTTTGGGTGCCATATAGTTATTCACTCAATTTAGTTTTGAATGGTATAATTCAAACAGGTGTTAGGACCCTGCCTCTTCATTATATTGTGTGTGTTCAGGAGAGTGATTAGGAAACAACTGCTATGAGGCACCACCATAGGCGTGACAATGAAACCACTTGAATTCTACAAATGCGATTAGAGAAAACAGGTTTTTTTAAAAAATAGTGAATTCAAATGCCACTGTCAAAGCCAAGGGATAAATGGGAAGTTTATATTGCCATTACAAGGAAAAAACCACAACATTCTGGGAGGAACATTCCTACAGGACTGAACACCAGAAGAACAACACATTCAATACGTAACGACGAAGGATAGACAGATGAACCAGCAAGTAACTAGGCAACAAGCAAAGTCATCATATAAAACCAGGGCTGAATAATATTGGTGCGTTCTGCCATCAGCTCCCAAGTTTACTCTTAGCTAAAGCCAATTAGTTAAAATATTACAACCTTGGTGTCTTCCCTATAATAAAATTGCAGTGAAGAGACCATTTAGTCACACAAGATCCTTCATGAGTAAAGAAAATACAAATTTACTTTTATTATGACTATAAAGAGATGAATTCAACACAATTAGCTGCACACTCAGTACTCTGTGATGCATCTGTCTGTGCCAGATAAAGCCAGTGCTCTTACTGCTAACAACAAAATAGATCTTGTCTTTCTTAATGAAGCACCGTACATGCCTGCAGGATATTTATTGGTTTGCCATTACAGTTATCTTGTCAGACAAGTCTCAAATACACACAAAGCTTTACTCAGGGACGGAAATAGGAAGCAAAATTTTTATTTTAAAAAAACATTAAAAACAGCAAATGTCTAGTCAGATCATATAAAGCACTTTAAATTAATCTTTTGAAATTATTTACACTATTATATATGTAAATATCGGAAACTGTACATGTTTAAACAAATCTTCATTTAGCAAACAGGCTGAATAAACTGATTGCTCTTGGAATCTTTTAAATCAGCTGTGCTAGAGCTCTGAGTATTTTAGAAGTGAAAAGATTCAAAACACAAGACTAATGTAATATTTTACCCTTCAGACCATTTCTGTACAATTAATTCAGCCATAACTCCGTACAGCACTCATGCACTCTTTTGTAAAACACTATAAAAAGACCAAATGTACATATATTACAAGGCATTGGACATTATTTTACAGCCTATGTTCTTGAATAGGTAAAGGGAAGGGATATGTTCTCTTCCTTGTTAGTTCCTTAGTTAATTTCAAAAAGTTACATGAGATCCTGTAAGTACCATTTTCATACCCCAGAGTGTCTGCTATAATGCTGCTCATGGTGGCTTTAAAACTTGCCATTTTAGTATCCAGTCAAGCTGATCTGTAACAGCAAAACTGTTAAATCAAGTTATCAAAAATATGTCAAATTTCTACAACATGCAAGCTAGAGAATAAGTAAAAATCTGCCATTTAAGTCGCTATCTTGCCTTCCATATATCTATACAATAAGGTCAGTAAAGACACTCTAAAGCCATTTTCAGTGTTTCATTCAGTTTATGGACAAGTGTTTAAGCACTTAACCTTCTGAAATGGAACATGGCAACGTTGTGTATCAATCATTCATTGCACACTGACCATAATCAGATGTTACACATATGCATAGCTTACTGATCAGCAGGTACTTCTCTCATGACCCTAACTTACAAAGGTACTTTTGTATTCACTCATGATCACTTCTCTTTACACATCTTTACTCCATCGCACCAGTACTGCACAAGTTCCACAGTCACTACTTTGCCACAAGGAGCTGCTCTTCGAGCCCCTTTCCCTGGCCTACAGCATCTTAGCACTCACTTCTGACAATGCGGCAGCACTGCTCAACCTTAAATCAGAAAAAACCCCTTAACCCGAAACCTTAAGTACCTGAAAACTTTAATGCTAAGCTTCACCTTTGCCATAAAGCCTTTAGTACATGGGTAGTTCCCCATCACAAATATTAACAATTATATTGCACAGCTTTCCACTGCAAACCCCACATATTCATTTCATAACATGGTCAGAACTCTTTAAAGATTCTTCACTTAGAGCACTCCAGAATAACAGAGTACAAGTGTCAGTGCTAACTTCTACTAATCATTACAGGGCACCCAAAATACATGGCGTCAAATATTGCAGAACGTTCTGAAATTCAAGGGAAACAAGACAGTTTTCACAAACTAATATACTTTGAACTATGTTCTTCAAATGTATTGTGGACTAAAAGGATTCTTCGAAGGGTTGAGAAAAATGAGTGTGCCTGTCAAAACGAAGTTGCAGCAACATTTGACACTCAGATCACCACCCCATTCAAACACAGTGCACACTGACTTTTTTCAACTTTGATTTCCTGTCATTTATCTTCAGTGTGTGTCATGAAATTGCTAGTTCTTTTACTGCACACACATCTTCTCCATAAAAGGAAAAGAGGTGAGGTCTTAAATATATTTAAGTCTTAGCATTTCAATCTGAGACATGTTTACAGCTGATGGCAAGGCAGAAACTGAGCTTGGATAAAAATCTTCAGCGAGTTTGTTCCCTTAAGTTTTAGGAAAGAAAAAACTGCCATACAATGTGTAGAACTCAATTCTTCTGTAAATCAGTATTAAGCAGCCCGGGGAGTATTAAAGCTGATGCCTTGACAGATCCCAGTGTAAATCCTTTATTTACTTCTGGCATATGATTGCATGTCCCCTTCACTGCCTGGCATACCACTGAGATTTACCTCAAATGGCCTGACTGTTGGCCTATTTAGACAGTGACAAAAGTAGGTTCACCTGAAAGGCAAAATGAAATACACGTTAGCTATTGTGTTGTTACCATTATTCAAGGTCAGGAGCAGACTTATGCTGTTTGAGCATCTAAACAAACATTCTACAAATCTCCAAGGATTTAGAGGAACCAAGAGAACAATTATAAGAATATTGGTCAAAATGTGCAATCACCAGTTCTAGCTAAGTTGCGTACTAAGAGTCCATAATCAATGACTTGACAAACTAGCTCTTTCAGCTGTTACAATCTATTGTACCAACACAGCTTCTAATAAAACCGAGGGGAGGAATAGCTCAGTGGTTTGAGCATTGGCCTGTTAAATCCAGGGTTATGAGTTCAATTCTTGAGGGGGCCATTTAGGGATCTGAGGCAAAAATCTGTCTGGGGATTGGTGCTGCTTTGAGCAGGGGGTTGGACTAGGTGACCTCCTGAGGTCCCTTCCAACCCTAATATTCTATGATCCGCATGCAATTTTAAAAGGAATTTATGTGCAGTAGCCATCTGATAGATAATTAAGTAAATTTAAAATAGCCAAGAGGCACATTCTGAATCATTTACATTATTAATAACCCAGAAAACTTTAGCTTACATAAACCAGAAGGGGGAGAATAAGAGAGATCCAAAATACTGGTGCACCATTGACCCTCACTAAAAGAACAGAAATCTGACTACTATGGGAAAAATTCACCTTATCCCAGTAGATTATTCCTGCTCCATCTTCAGAGGAAGTTAATATTCTTCTCCCACTTCATTTTCCCTATCAAAATACCTTGTGGGGAAATTCCTCCTGTCCACATATTTGATTAACAGTTTAATACTGTGTGAACAAGAATCACCAGTTGATCCCCTATACTCAAGATACCACGGACATCCAATACATTTTTTTTTAAAGCTATGGGATCACTAAGAGTGTGGCTTATGCAGGGTCTCCTGGTGCAGAGTTCCTTACACTGACTATCTTTGAGGATAAACGCCCTCCTTAAACCTAAAATTCTGTTTAAGTTTCCATGATTAGCCACATTTTTCCAGTTGTTCGTTAGTTCAAATGGATCCTTGCAATTCCTTCAGAATTTTTACACACCGAGCACATCTGATCACTTCTCCAAAGAGGAAAGGTGTCCGAAGCGGGTGTAGTTCACCAGAACAGTCCTTGCCATGACCTTGTACTATAAAATCCCAACGCTGCATGTCTTAATCACTAATCTCAGTTTTAAAACAGTTCAACAGATACTTGTAAAAACTAAACAACTGCATTTGCTCAGGGTTTAGCGTTCAAATTAATTCTGGATTTTCAAAGAATCAGAAAAGAGGAATATGAATAAATATTAGGCAAAATGGACAAGCAGGTTAATTAAAAAGTGTGAGCTAGTCATGCGAAAATGAGTAATCTGTAAAATAAGGAGCTTCACTTTATACCTGTTCCATTGAAGGACAAGCTATGATCTGGAGATCTTCACTGCTAAATTCTTCCTTTAACAAAGCATGGAGTTTCTGGAACACGTGCTGAATATTAGTCTTTATAAAGGAAATAAAAATATTTAGTGTTGGAATATCACAAGATTTGTCTCAAATATGAAACAAACTGAACATCCTGTGTATCAAACAGCCTCTGAAGTGAATAGAGAAGTGTGTGTGGTAGAACTCTGTGCTCTTAAGTGTGGTTCTCCTCTAAAAAGTAACTCTAAAAACAGCATGGAGAGGTTTCCTTGTCTATTATATGACTACTCCAGATCATATGTACTATGTTAACAATTAAAAGATTGGGGGGGCGGGGGGTTCTTAACACTTAGCCTTGTATACTTAACCTGGCATCTAAGAACCATGCTGGGTTTTCTTGTGTGTGCACATTCACCAGTAACAGGTCCTCTGTTAAACCTGGGCAACCCTCATTGGCTTTGATCGGTCTACACAGGTGTACTTGACTGGACTTACCAAACTTTGGTGATACACAAGAAGAAACAGAATCCAGACAATGCTCTCAATACAATGTTTGCTGTGCACACTGGGTAGGAGTAAAAGCAATATACCTTTATTTTCTTTACTCTGAACACTTACATCAGGTCTGTGGAATAAGGTTCCATTTTTACACGGTCTCTTTTCAGAGCAAAGCCACACTATGATTTATGATACCCTAGACTGCTTACTTACTACATGCATGGTGTCTTTCATACGATTACTGTCTGGATTTCTAATGTACAATAACGCACAAACAAGAATATGTAATGGACAAAAGCAACAGAAATTCAGAAAATCCTGTAGAAGTTAAGAAAAATAAATAATCGTCTAATAAAGAAACTTAGAAACAGCTACATTAATTCATTCCTACAAAAAATAAATGAGCTTACAAAGCACATTTTCACAATGTATTCAACTACATTAAGGTTGGCCAATCTATGGAAAGTATGCTGATGTATACACTAATGATACTTACCCTAATTGGCTTAAACAAAATGAATTCAGTGTCCTTATTGGCCAAGTATAATGACATGCTTCGTAATACTGATGGCAGCTTTGTTTTTATTGTCTTATAAGTGGAAGACACTAAATCATTGACCTTTGCTGGAAATAAAATTTAAAATGATTAGACACAAATATTTGCTCCTGCTAATTGAAAGTCTATATTTCAAATGATTCCCTCTATTTTTTCCCTACTTTATGCACATCACCACCCACACCCTTCTGAACCCCCAAAATCACACTCACTACCCTTCAGTGGTCAAAAGCCTTGACAAGACTCCTCCCTTCAAGGTTGCTTATTTAGTTGTAGATGTGACTGTTGGGCAATACTCAGCTCAAGAAAAGAAAATAGTACTTCGCAAGATTTCTTTAAAGCGCTTGTCCCCGGTCTTCATGGAGACAGCGCACCTAGAACTAACCGTATGCTTGAGACAGCTATGCAGCCTACCATCACAGGAATGCTGTGCTGGATTAAAACGTGTTTTTTATATTGTTGCTACCATTTTCAAAGAGGCTTGAAAAAAAACATTGGGAAATATTCACAAAAACTTTAGGGGGAAAAAAGGTTACAGTCTTTATTTTTTTACTCTTGCAGCTTTTGTATTTTCCTTTCCCTTCTCTGGCCTCTGAGAAATCTGACAGCATGGCAAATAGCTCATTGGGATTGTCCTACATACCAGGTGCTTCTTGAAATTTCATTTAAAATAAACAGGTTCTCATTTGCAAACATACTATGTTCACATTTGCAATTACGTACAGAATCACAAAGCAAATGTTAAGACATAGGCTAGAAACTATAGCCAAGAGTTCCAATTAGCAACAAGACTCTTTGACCTGCAATGAGGCAGCACTGAATTATGAAGAAACATGTCAGGCCTTGCATTTTAAGAACTTAGTTGCACAAATATTAGCTCCTCAAACCCAACAAAGCTTCCTAGGAAGTGTTCTCATGTGAGCTCATAATATGAAGGAATTTGTAGTCTGCTTCTCACTTTGCATATTCTCAAGAGTTGAAAATGTAATGTATTTACAAAACTAAAAACAATAAGCCTCAAAGTAATATTCAGTAATCCCTTTGGTATAGAAGCAGGAGCTTTACCTTAATCTAATCAAGGTAACTTTCAAGTACACTGTGCATTAAATGGTCATCACATGAAAAGTGCATTTCAACTGTCACATCTTCAACACTGTTTAATGCACCCACACACTGCACAAATTAAACTCATGTTTTGAAGTTTTTCAGATATTTAAAGTCACCTACAGGATATGGAAGATGAAGCTCTCTGGCATTAGATACTGAAACTAATACAATTGTTGAAAATACTTTGGCCAAGATTTTAAAAAACTAAAGCGATGGAGAGCTGTTGTGTGCTTGGCACTTTGAAAATCAGAAAAGTTCCTAAATACAGAGTAAGGAACCTAACATTGTAGGCTAATTTTGAAAGTCACGGTCTAGTAGAACAGAAAACAAATTACTTCCTGAAATGGTCTAGCCCAGAATGCATTTTGTATTGCTTTAATGTTCTCAAAAGTGATAACTAGAAAGGTTGTTTGGCTAAGTGGAATAGTTTTCAAAACAAGTTCTAGAAAAGTGGGAACTAATACAAACTGTCATCTATTAGTCAATATACTACCCTACAAGAGCCTCAGTAAAACTATTCTGAATAAAATGAAAAATGTAAAGCAAAGGAATACCTGGCTGTGCCCAAGGCTGCTGTGAAAGGTTGTATTTGGGACCTCCTTGACTGGCCATTGCTTTTAATGCAGCAACCTAAAACAATAAGAAATTTTTGTTTCCATTGGTATCAAAAAGTGAAATCATATCAAACAAATTTCTAGTCTGAGACAGTTTTTTTCCTTTCTTGTTGTCATAATTCTCAATCTGAACCTTAGCGTCCAAAAGATGGGATACCAGCATGAATTCCTCTAAGCTTAATTACCCGCTTAGAACCTGTAGCGCTGCCACCAACCCGGAATTCCAGTGCCTGGTACACTCTGGTCCCCCCAAAACCTGGCCCAGGGACCCCCAAGACCCAGATCCTCTGGATCTTAACACAAGGAAAGTAAACCCTTTCCCCTACCGTTGCCTCTCCCAGGCTAGGGAAGATCACTGTGATTCAAAACTCCTTGAATCTTTAAACAGAGAGGACAATTCACCTTCCTCCCTCCTTCTCGTTCCCCCTCCCAGACTCTTCCTGAGAGAGAAAGTAATCCTGACACAGAGAGAAATTAGCCTCTCTCTCCCCCTTCCCTCCTTTCTCCCCATCAATTCCCTGGTGAATCCAGACCCTGTCCCCTGGGGTCTCATACCAGAATACAAAAACAATCAGGTTCTTAAACAATGGAATAGGTACAGGGTCTTTCAGCTGTAGACACTGGGAACACCCTCCCAGCCTAAGTATACAAGTACAAATTAAAATCTTTTCAGCAAAATACCAATTTGAACTCCTTTCAGCGAAATACACATTTGTACTCCTTCCAACTAAATACACATTTGCAAATAAAGAAAACAACCATAAGCCTAACTCGCCTTATCTATCTAGTACTCACTAGTCTGAACTTATAAGAGCCTGTGTTGGAGAGACTGGAGAGAAACCTGGTTGCACATCTGATCCCTCTGAGCCCCCAGAGCGAACAATAATCAAAATCTAACAGCACAGCACAAAAACTTCCCTCCCTCAAGATCTGAAAGAATCCTGTCCTCTGATTGGTCCTTGGGTCAGGTGACAGCCAGGCTCACTGTTCTTGTTAACCCTTTCCAGGCAAAGAGATATGAAGCACTTCTGTTCTATTAACTCTTACGTATCTGTTTATGACACTTGTATATTTTGATTGAGGATATAAATAGAAGGAAAGTCAAGTCATGACAAATGCAATTCCAAAAACAATAGTGTAAGATTTCTGTTCCATATTTATTTATACAATTAATAGGAGGCTAATTTAATCTTGATAATACTTATGCCTGACAAATGAAAGGGAAGCAAATCGAGATACATTAACCATTTCAAAAGAATCTGTAGCTACATAAAAGATAACAGAGTAAGCCCTTAAAAGGAACAGTGTACCTAGCCAATCTTGGCCAAAAAAAATGCAAATGCAGCAGTCAAACCCACATAGGCATCTTAACATGCTGAGTTGTCAGAATGTCTTACTGTACAATATAAAAACTCTTCTCACAACTGAAATTAGAAAAGGGGCCAGATTTACAAATATATTTAGACGCCTACAGATAGGCACTTTAGTATATCCCACCGGGGGCCTAAGTAAGCTAGGTGCGTAAATCCTATAGAAAATCATAGGAATTATGCACCTAACTCATTTAGGCATGTTTGTAAATCTCACTAGGCACCTACCTCCATCTTTACGCATCTAAATAATTCATTTAGTCCATGGACAAAGGCACTTTTTAAAAGTAAATTCACTGTTGTAATTTTCTGAACTCCCACAAGCAAGGAAATAGGATAACTTTGGTGTTACTGCAACCACCAGTCTTGAGGTGTCACGATCCTCATGATAAACCTGTTTATGTGCAGTTATACTAAAGATGTTACAAATACAAGGACTCAACAATGCTCAGCATGTCCAGTGCTTTTCCTCTTCAAAGCACTTTACAAACATCATTTCTATTGCATGATCTTTCCACACTGAACTTGCATAAAAAGAGAGAACAAACTCAGCATTAATACTGCTTCAGAGATGTCCACTGAACAGAAAATATGCTTTGCTGCACCCTCCTTCAAACAGACACATTTACTGCTTAAAGTATACCATACAGAAAGTGTTACTATAAAAAAAAAAAACTGACAAAAGTTACCTCCATGGATCTCTTGCCTTCATCTCAACAGTATACATCAGGAGAAAAAAGTTATTTAATATAGACTACTTCTATCTGCCAAGGATAAGAACACTATTCTTCCATGAAAAACAGTGCCCTAAATGAACTGTATTACAATCTCTCACACTGCAAATAAAGCTTATATTGCCATTCTAAGCAAGACCATTAGGGTTTATTCCCAGGTATGTTCACTTGGTTGGTTTTAGTTCATGTTCACAACTTAAAATGTGACATGATAATTCTGTTATTAAAGTTTTCAATGCCATATTCATAAAAATTGTGCAAAAACTATGTTAAGAAAATAAAATGGTTGCAAAGTCAATCATGTAGAAGTTAGGAAATTAGAAACTATTGTAATGCATTTGAACATGCAGCCTTAATTCTGGCATTTCCTAACTTTTCAGTGCTTTACTTTATACATAAAAAACTGCTAAATTAACATTATGATGTCTGCAATATCCTGGGTTTTTAAAAAAGCAAACTGAAAACAAATTCCATCATGTGGCACCATATTAATACCCACATGGTTCATCAGCATGATCGGAACCTTAATATCCACTGCAGAGATCTCTGCCACTTGAACTGAGAATAACTGGCAGCACTAGTAGAGTGTCATCCTCCATGTGGACAAATACGAGAGGGGGATGAGACGTATTTGCTAGTGTATAGTTAATGATAGCGGAAGAATGACCAAACTCAAGAATCTTGGGTTCTATTCCAAGTTATTGTTTATAGACCTTTCTGCCTCAGTCTCCCCACCCTACCACCTCATTCATCCGAATCCTCTCTTCCTCTCCTCCCGTGGCAGGAGCAGCACTTGCAAAGAAAAGCCCTGCTCGCCCCGTATGTTCACAGGCTTGGGCATTCCAAATACTGACAGACTCTTTCAAGAATGTAACTAATTTAATTAACTACCACACTCTAAGCCTCTAAGCACATGATATCTGTGATTATACACTCAGGAAAATTTGGCTGGCTTTTCATGAAACAGCAAAACATAAATCCCTGGCACCAAAGAGACCCCCTTCTCCCCCTTGGCTAAATTTCATGTCCCTGCTCTAAACCACTGAGGCAATGCAGCTTCTCAATGAAACAGCATGAGAATTAATTTTAACGTGGGCAAAATATATGTTTCCCTAATCTCATTCTCAGCAATGGCGGAACAATTTCTGCCGAGGTTACAAGCAACTGAAAACGAAGTCTTATCATGGGAAGTGTCAGGCAGCCTTAAGCATAGGCTGCTTTACCAGCCCCGCCTATTATAAAATGAACATTAAACAAATTTAAATACAAATTAATCCTGCCATTTCAGAAAAAAATATTTCAGTCAACACAGTGAATACATAGCCTCTTTGTACCTTTGACATGAACTCCTCCAGCTGCTCTATAAACTGTTTGGTATGCTGCTGAATAAACAGCTCACAAGCTGATTTCAGGTGGTGGTCTACATCTTTCTTAGAGTCAATATAATGTTCTCTGATCTCTGGAGTACCCTTGAACACAAGACAATTATCTTCTTTTTATTTGCCCAGAAATCACCACACATTTAAACGAAATGAGATTTTTTTTCCTACGCGGAGTTAACAAAAAGACTCCATATTACCTCCAATAAGAACTGTATCAGTGCGTTGTTGCTGTTTAGTCTAAAAAATCTTGGAACAGTCTTTGGGTTCAGGATTTTAAATGCTGCATCTGTGAAGCAGAAAGTCAACCAGACTGTAAATGTACAGGATTCAGCCAGAGTAATTTAAACAGAAATACTTAATTTCTTCATTACAATGGCATGGCTTGATTACTACTATTTGTTATTAAAGTAACACCCAAGGCTCCAATCAGATGAGCGTGCCTCGTGCTAGCCCCAATACAACTTGCAAATAAGTAGTCCACACACTGAGGAGCTTACAATGACCTCACTGCACATTAAGCAGTGGTGCCCCTTGTTTGGCTTGTCAGAGAAGGGGTGTTTCCCCTTTAAGGAGTAGAGAGCCAGTGAGATATGTGCTAAGTACAGGCTGCTCCAGGTCAGGTCAGCGTGGGGATGCAGACCCATTTCCCTCTGCCCTCAGGTGATCGGAAGAGAAGGGGACTATTTACACCCACATTTGTGCAGTACAAACCCTCTTTTTCACTTGGACCAGGCTGAGCAGCACTCACCCTCCCATCCATGGGAATAGTTGAAATACTAGATTTCATCATGATCTGCGGTGGGCAGTACACTAGTCAAGCCTTTCTCGGGGGGGCAAGGAGGGAGGCAGGAGGGGCAGCTGGGAAGGAATATTTCCCTCACCTCCAGATTGGCCAAAGAGAGGTGGTTCTTTTCACCTTCCCCCAGGAAGTTGGGGGCTTAGTAGGATGAACAAGTGAAAGGGGGGAGTTAGGCTGTGATGTCACAACTCATGATGTAAGCTTGGGGCGGATGTCCACTGCAGCTCTTTTGTAGGGAAGGGATACAGTGATCAGATAAAATGGATTGGACAATTATTTAAAGGAGGTATTTTTTAAAGGAGTAGAAATTGAGGGCTTGGGGCTCCAATGACTGGTATGGCAGGGAGTCAACCACCCTCCTTTACAGATCCTTTTAATACTCATTCGGGGTGGGGGGTGGGGGGAAGCAGCAGCAGGTTGGGTGAGGACTGATAGGAAAGAGGGAGGCCTGGGTATATGGAAGTACCTGCCCTGTACACTTATCTGCCAGCTACTCTCAGATAATTAGGAATACAATTGCAGGCTAATTAAACCACATCCAGAGTCTCCTGTCCTCCTCGTGGTATAGCCAGACAACCTAATATTTGCTAGGGCCAGCAATGTAAATGGGCTGTACAAGACCAAACCTGTTCTTACAAAGGTACACTTCAGATAGACAAATTCACTATACACCAAAATGTACTCAGCCATGCAGAGAATGGTGATAGTTTAGGGACCATTCTGCAAACCCCGAGTTATATGTGAGTAGTCCTACCGATGTCAGTGGGATTATTCACAGAACTAGGGAAAGTTAGTCACCTGAGTAAAGGTTTATAGCATTAGACCCACACAGCATCCCAAACCAGTGACTGATGTGTTAGACGCATGGTGTCTGTTTTGTTTTTTAATAAGGGGAAGGTGAAAAAATTTCAGTACTGCAGAGGGTGTGTGTTTATGGGATTCGTGGAAGTAGTGAGAAGAAAAGTAGTAATACTGATACCTGTAGTAAGTGTACCGACACATAAGTGCCAAAGAAAATGAACCCATTTCCAAAGGTGTGAGAGATTAAAGAGATACCATCAGCCTGAAATCTAGTCAATTTTTAAAAAATTAATAGGAAGTAGTTTCAGGTACTGCCTGTGTTCCAGAGTCCATTTGCCAATTTGTTGTATATACCCGTATCTTTCTTTTATTTTTAAAAAGTGTTTCTCTCCTGTGCTGCTTTATAAAAGGCCCACACAAACAGGAGAAACTGGACTATTGCAAGACTAGCTATCTTGGAAGTGCTGTTAAATGCACAAAAACAAACAAAAAATATCATATCTCCCCCCATCTCTTTCAGTTATAATAATCTTAATGTTATAAGTAATACTTAGAAGTACCTCTTTTTCATACTGGAGCATGATTTTTAAGTTGATGATGTCTCGAACTTTAAATCCACATTTGATTTAAGTTAAGTCAATATGCAGAAAGCTTGGTCCAACCAAACCTCTTTTCCTGTTACTTACCACCTTCATAAGGCACTGGCTGGTACAAAAATTTATTCATTTTAAAAAAAAGATACAGAACAAACTTTTATGTCAGCCGAGACAAGACACCATAAGGACATATTTACCCTTTAACCTTCAACCAACTAGAAACCACTTAACAGGAGGGAGATCTCATTCACGTTCAAATGCAATAGATGAAACTGTTAGTAATAAGATTCAGTAACTTCAAAGCAAAGATAACAGTGTATTAGATGACAGAAACGAAAGGTTATTTCTTCAACTTACTCTTCTGTAATGGAAGGAGATGTTCCAGCTCCTTTTTCTCAGGTTTATGAACAGCACTGAGTCTCTCCCACCCTTCCCTTTTTTCCTCAAGATTTTTTTCCTCTGTGCGTCATAATGCACTCTCAGGAAAACATTAACAACTACTGCCTCTTCTGGATGGCCTCTGCTCTTTATTTTTCCTTCTTACTAGATGTATATATGCTTCATGAAACAACTCTCACCGTGACAAATAGAAAAGTATTGACTAACTTTACAGAGTAAGGAATACTTCTATAGTCAAACTTCTACAGAAAAGATTGGGGCAATTTTAATTTTGGCCTAGACAAGTAAGTTTCATGTTCTTAAAATCAATCTGCTAAGTAGCAGAAACAAGAAACTGCTCTGTAGAGTACAGCTAAGGATGAAAGATATTTCAGCACAATACAAACGTGAAGTTCATTTAACAATAGTTTTTTGGTTTTGTTTTTAAACAGCATGTATGAATTAGACAGGTCTGTGGCTAAAGCACAGATACAGCACTTAATATAAATCAAAAGTATAGCAGAGTTTGTTAGAAGCATTCTGAGCAGCTCTTCTTAGTAGGTAAAACCTGTATTAGAAAGGATTAGACCAAAGCAAGACAATGTAGCAAGCATGCAGATCATTGCAGGTGAACATAAAATAAACCCACCACCTTTGCTAGCATATCAGGGGGAGGGCAAGCCCACCCAGCTCTGTCTGCCAGCACTGTGAAGTACCTCTAGTTTTCTTAAGGTCCAGGGAAATTTCCTTAATGGTGAATTCAGTGTGGAAAGGAGCAATTTGTTCACGAAGAATCAAAAGGTGTTTTATTAAGAAAAGCTGTCCATCAACCTGGGTCTAAATTACAATGAGAAAAAGAATGTCAAAAACTTAAAGATAAATATTAATATAAGAGCACAAGTGTAAGTTCTCCTAATTATGACCAGTGTCTGACACGCTACTTTTCTATATTATTTCTGATAATTCATTCAACAGAAATAGATCATTTGCATGCTCCTTAATAAACCCTGAGTACATGCTTTCTGCATTAGTGTGCAAAGCAAGCATAACTCCCACAATCTGACAAAGGCAGCCTACTCTCTTACATAGAGGATCTTTTGTTTCACATTTTATTATATTCCATACGCATTGAGAGTATGTCAATAGCCGTGCAGCTGTAGCACCATAGGGTAAACACTTCCCACACCAGAAAAAGGGTTTGTTTTTTTCCACTGATATAGTTAATCCACCGCTCTGAGAGGCGGCAGCTAGGTTGAAGGGAAAATTCTTCCACTGACCTAGCTGCATCTACACCGGGGTTAGGTTGACTTAACTATAGCACTCAAGGCGCAAAACTTTTCATAGCCCAGAACAACACAGCTAGCTCGATCTACTTTTTAAGTGCAGACCAGGTCTAACATATTGTTTAATAAAATAAGGAAGTGCAAAGAGTTAAAACACAAATACTACAATCTGACAGAGCTATTGCTATTCTGTTTTTATTAGGGTTGTCAAGTGATTAATTGTGCGATACAATAATAGAATACCATTTATTTAAATATTTTGGATGTTTTCTACATTTTCAAATATATTGATTTCAATTACAACACAATACGAAGTGTACAGTGCTCACTCTATAGGCATTTTTGATTAAATATTTGCACTGTAAAAACCCAAAAGTAATAATATTTTTCAATTCACCTAATACAACTCTATCATGAAAGTTGAACAGACAAATGTAGTTATGTACAAAAAAATAACTGCATTCAAAAATACAACAAAGTCCACTCAGTCTTATTTTTTGTTCAGCCAGTCGGGAAGACAAACAAGTTTACAGGAGATAATGCTGCCTGCTTGTTTACAATGTCACTTGAAAGTGAGAACAGGCGTTCTTCTGGCACTGTTGTAGCCGGCATCAGAAGATATTTCTGTGCCAGATGCGCTAAAGATTCATGTGCCCCTTCACGCTTCAACCACCATTCCAGAGGACATGAGTCCATGCTGATGAGGGCTTCTGCTTGATAACAATCCAAAGCAGAGTGGACCAACACGTGTTCATTTTCATCATCTGAGTCAGATGCCACTAGCAGAAGGTTGATTTTCTTTTTTGGTGGTTCGGGTTCTGTAGTTTCCACTTTGGAGTGTTGCTATTGCAAGACTTCTGAAAGCATGCTCCATACCTCGTCCCACTCATATTTTGGAGGGCACTTCAGATTCTTAAACCTTTGCTCAAGTGCTGTAGCTATTTTTAGAAATATCACATTGGTACTTTCTTTGCGTTTTGTCAAATCTGAAGTGAAAGTGTTCTTAGAATGAACATGTGCTGTGTCATCATTCGAGTCTGCTATAACATGAAATATATGGCAGAATGAGGGTAAAACAGAACAGGAGACATACGATACTCCCCCAAGGAGTTCAGTCACAAATTTAGTTAAACCATTATTTTTTTTAATGAGCATCATCAGCACGGAAGCATGTCCTCTGGAATGGTGGCCAAAGCATGAAGGAGCATACAAATGTTTAGCATATCTGGCACGCAAATCCCTTGAAACACTGGCTACAAAAGTGCCAATACAAATGCCTAGTCTCACTTTCAGGTGACATATTAAATAAGAAGCAGGCAGTCTTATCTTCCGGAAATGTAAACAAACGTGTTTGTCTTAGAGACTGGCTGAAAAAGTAGGACTGAGTAGACTTGCAGGCTAGTCTAAAGTTTTATATTGTTATGTTTTTGAATGCAGTTACGTAACAAAAAAAAAAACCCTACATTTCTAAGTTACATTTTCACAATAAAGACTTGTATGAGGTGAATTGAAAAATACTTTCTTTTATCACTTTACAGTGCAAATATTTGTAATCAAAAACAAATATAAAGTGAGCACTGTACACTTTGTATTCTGTGTTGCAATAAGAAATCAATATATTTGAAACTGTAGAAAAGCATCCAAAAATATTTAATAAATTTCAATTGGCATTCTATTGTTTAACAGTGCTATTAATCACAATTAATTTTTTTGCGTTAATCGCATGAGTTAAATATGATTGACTGCCCTAGTTTTTATCATTAAATGTAAAGCTTAGTTAATTTCTAAGCAGTACAACAAAAACACAGAGCGTAGAAGGCCAGAGTTCACCATACTGTAGGAACCTTAACTCTTGCCTTCTTTACTATTTCAGCTGTGGACTTTTAATGCTGCATACATTTTTAAATCTTGAAGATCATGCCTCATTAAGGTAAAGGAAATAAGACTCAAGATTACACCTCTGCTGTTGCTATTGCTAGGTAGGAGAGATTTTTCTCCAGGTTTAAGTTAACAAAGCAGCAACATTTGTTTACATTACAGGCTGTACTTTGGCATTAAAAAAGAAAATAATTTAAAAGAAAAAACAATGAACAAAACTGGTGAAAAGTAAAATCAGATGAACATTTTTAATAAACCAAGACATTACTAACAATATAATATAGGAATCTGCCTCTTTTTTTTTTTTTAAATTAATGCATGACTTAATCTGACAGTGCTCTAGTGTTAAATTAACATGGCCCAGGAGCGAAGTGCCTTAAACTCTGATAGCAGGAAGTGGCGTGCCTGCACAGAACTCACTGCAGGATCAAGGCCTCAGTCTCTACAACACTTTCTATCAAGGTTGATGTAATAAAGGATATTGAGACAATACCACAGTGTTTCTCAAACTGGGGTCGCCGCTTGTGTAGGGAAAGCCCCTGGTGGGCTGGGCCAGTTTGTTTATCTGCCCCGTCCGCAGGTCCAGCCAATCGTGGCTCCCACTGACCGTGGTTCGCTGCTACAGGCCAATGGGAGCTGCTGGAAGTGGCATGGGCTGAGGGACTTACTGGCTGCTGCTTCCAGCAGCCCCCATTGGCCTGCAGCGGCGAAACGCAGCCACTGGGCGCCGCGATTGGCCGGACCTGCGGATGGGGCAGGTAAACAAATCGGCCCAGCACGCCAGGGGCTTTCCCTACACAAGCGACGACCCCAATCTGAGAAACACTGCAATACCAAATAACTGCAGAACTCTGAACAAGCTGCATATAAAAGATAATTTACAGAAATTTTAAGGAAAATTTTCCCATATCATTGGATTCCCCTAAATCTATCAATTATTTTCATGAATTATGCTTTTAAAATGACACCTGAAAAAAAGTAGGTGTATTTCAAACCAATTCCTGATCTGTGCAAATACAACTAGCTTGGGCAACTGAAACAAAGGGACTTTTTTTAACAAATTCTAAATACTTTCTGCCATTTATACAATCCACTAAGTTTGGTCTATTATTATAGCTCACAAAAAAAAATTTGTGTGTAGCAATTTATCTTCTGGCTTTTCTGAATTAGCAACAACACTCCAATATTTGTGTTCAATAAACTGGAGAGAAACATTTACATTAAAACATATTTTCAATGAAATTTAAGAAAGCGTTTTCACAAATATTTTTATTATAGAGAACACCAACTAAATTGATAGTGTCAAGTATCAGAGTGTAGCCGTGTTAGTCTGGATCTGTAAAAGCAGCAAAGAATCCTGTGGCACCTTATAGACTAACAGATGTTTTGGAGCATGAGCTTTCGTGGGTGAATACCCACTTCCTCAGATGCATGAGCTTTCGTGGGTGAATACCCACTTCCTCATGCATCTGAGGAAGTGGGTATTCACCCACGAAAGCTCAAGCTCCAAAACTTCTGTTAGTCTATAAGGTGCCACAGGATTCTTTGCTGCTTTTTCTTAAATTGATAGTGTCCCATTAAAAAGGAATGATAGATAAGAGCACCTCTTTTCATTGTACAGACCAATATTTGCAAGGAACAATCTTATCAACTAGCCCAGTAGGGGACTTAATATCAGTATAACACATGTAAGTCCAGTAAACAAGATATAAGACACACAGAAATATTAGGTGCAGAGATTAGAGGAATCTCACTTTAGTCCATTGTTTCGCTGAGTCATACGAGTTACAATAGCCTATAACCTTTATCTCTACGATTTTTAAGTTTAGTTTTTCAGCATGATTTGTGTATGCATCATTTTCTCTGCTTTACCACATCTTATATCACAGTGGAATGCACGCAATTCCCATGGATCTCTGGGGACAGAGACAGACAATGTATTTTAATGAGATTTCAACACAATTCTGGACAACTCTTTGAGGGCCTTCATTAGATATGAAAGAATCTTTCCTAATGAACACACTACATTCTAGAAAGATAACTTTGCCTGACCTTATTTTTGGAAATTGAATTCGCAGCTCCCAGCAGTG